>NC_080020.1:165813253-170813253 GCF_030020395.1 Manis pentadactyla | reverse complement strand
TTTAGGGCAGTGAAAATACTCTGTGTACTGTAAGGATGGATACATGCCATTGATACATTTGTTCCAATATACAGGCTGTGTAACACCAAAAGTAAACCCTGATGTAAACTAGGAACTTTGGGCGATTATATTGTGCAATGTAGGTTCATCAGTTGTAACAATGAACCACTCTGGTAGGCAATGTTACTAATGGGGGAGGCTACATATGTGAAGGGTCATGGGGTATATGGGAAATCCCTGTGCTCTCTTAATTTTGCTCTGAACCTAAAACTGCTCTTAAAATAGTCTTTAAAAAATAAAATAAATCAGCTACTAGTATTGAACTGGTAAAATATATCCTATCACATTGTTTAGCAAAACAAATGACCTCTCGGGCATACCTAATTTAGCCATTACCAATTATTATGAAAGCAATTGTGTCTTTTGTTCTGAACTCTCACTTCAAGCATCATAGCAAAACAGTTCTTCTTTCCAACCATTTCAATGTTTCTCTAATAAATATGCTAGGGAATATAATTTCCATGTATTATTATATATACACAGACACTCCCCAATTTACAATGGTTCGATTTGTGATTTTTCAACTTCAAGATAGTGTGAAAACAACACTCATTCAATAGAAATTGTACTTTGAATTTTGAATTTGGTTCTTTTCCTGGGCTAGCGATATGCTCTACATCCTCTCTGGGGATGAGCCGCAGCTCCCAGTCAGCCACGGAATTATGAGCGTAAAGAACCGAAATGCTTACAAACATTCTGTACCATACAGCCATTCTGTTTTTCACTTTCAGTACAGTATTCATTCTATAACATGAGATATTTAACACTTCACTATAAAATAGGCTTTATGTTAGATGATTCTGCCTGATGGTCAGCTAATGTGTAAGTGTTCTAAGCATGTTTAAGGTAGGCTGGCTAAACCAGGGTGGTCTGTAGATTAGGCGTATTAAATGCATTTTCAACTTTCAATGGGTTTATAAGGACGTAACCTTGTCATAAGTCCAGGAAGATCTGTGCTGTTAAGTATTCATTCAGGTACCTTTCTTTATTTCTGGAATGCTTTTGACAGTGTCCGTCTTGGTCAGCGGACTCCCTCCCCCAAGGAAAAAAGTGATTGAGAGGCAGAGTAGAGGACCAGATTTGAAATGTAGTAACTTGTTAATACGGTATCCACAGCAGTTTGCCAGGCTCCCGTTCTTTGAGCATGTTGTTACTAGTTTCCCGCAAGAGCCAGCACTGGTTGTTTGTGATGGATGCTAGACAAAGATTTTTTTCTTTTTATTAATGATCTCGGGATTTGAAGTGTTTCATTTTTGCTCCAGTATAAAATATGAACCTGTATAAAAGCAGCATAAACAAAGGTTGCATGTGTTGGGAGTAGTAGGAGGAAAGGGTACTTTTGTTAAAACGAAGCCATAATCATTTTCTGAGAGAATGTGTGTTCTGGAGCTCCTTGTTCTTTGGAGTTACTCCTAGCCTGGGCAACTTACTTAACCTCCCTATTTCAGTATCCTGAGCTAGAAAATGAAACTAGTGAATCTCAGCATGTTATTGTGAGGATTAGGTTTTTTAAATCTGTACCTAGAATATAAAAACAACTGCTTCCTCTTCCTCCTCTTCTTTTTCTTCTTCTTCTGGTTGTCTTACCAATATCTGTAAAAATAATTTCTAAGATGTCTCTCACCTTCCTTTTTTTTTTTCCCCATGTCTATACTGGCCTTGGACAAGTGACTTAAAATATCTGAAACCTGGTTTCCTTATCTCAAGCATGGGGTGATTCAAGACACAAGGAGGAAATGAGGGAAGCTAACTGAGATACAGCAGGCAAAGCGCCTATACAGTAATCAGTAGCTGTTGACTGTTCTTTCTTATTGCTAATAGTATTATTCTTTAACTGTCTAATCAAGGTTATGCAAAGGTGCTTCCCTATTTGGTTGGAGGACAGGGAATCCCCATGAGCCCTGCAGGTTCTAACTGGGTCAGCCACGAGGGCAACACCCTAACTGCTGTCTACCAGGCTCATTTCTCAGTTACGTCTGCAGGGCTACCTTGATGGATGATGTTAACACCTCTTGCTCCTTTTCTTACACATCCCCTCCCCATCTGTCTCCACCCATACAAAGAACAGGCATGTTTCTGCTTTCTGTAGAAATAGTGAATTCCCCAAGCTCCGTGTTTCTATCCTGTAGCATAACTAGTTTCAGGTGCCAGTGTCCACGTTAGGCCTTTTGCCTTCCTCAGTAAGATGCAGGGGAGGACACAGAGAACAGACGAGGACCGGCATGAAGCTCTAGCTAACGCTCCTGGCAGGGTGACTAAAATCCTCTGTCTCTGACCCACGGGCCTCATCACTTCTGCCAACATTTTTGAAACTGTGGCAGATTAACATATCAGCCTGTAAGTAGGGTAAAATCTCAGGGGCTGCACTATTTTTGACCCAAGTTAACTCTGAAAAGTATTATGAAACATGAGTTTCCCAAAGAACATGAAAATAAAGGAATTATTTGAGTGATTTATAATGGATACACTGAAAATTTAATTCATTATTATATGAACAGGGCACTTACAGAAAAGAATTGATCGTAAACACTACATAATAGTGTATTATTGGTTGTTAGTTGATGAGCATGTAAAATTGATTTCCCCATAGTATCAGTAGCAATGCATGAGAAGATCCACTCAGAAAAAGTTAGGAAACTCTAATATATGGCATTCCATCTGAGTTAAATGATTACTCTACCTAACTAGGAAAATGAAATTTTTGCTCAAACCCCTTCCTGATATTTTGATCTAAATCAAGAAGAAAGTTCCAAGGGTAGGGCTCAGAGTTGAATCTGATTGCTGAGAAGCCTGCCTTATTATAAGGCTTGAGATTATAAGGAGAAATATGACCTCAGAAAATGAACTTTTAATTTTTAGAGTTTGGTATGTGGAATTAAAGTGCAGAAAACACATAAAAGATACAAAAAGAAGGTAAGGAACAATTTTGGATTGAAAGAGTTACCTAAGTAATTCTTTGTTTTAACGTTTCTTGCTAGTTCAGTTCACACATATTTGAAGGACAGCATATTCAAAAGCAATGTACTGAATTTACCTTTTTTTTTTTGCCAATGAATATATGGTCCAAAGAAGTGTGAATACAGAATGTTTACCCTTGTGAATTCTGGTCAAATTCTTGCTGCGATTTCATCTGGAATCCTCCCCATCTTGATTTTAAACACATAGAAATGATAGTTAAAGTATCTCTACGCCATATAGAAATCCCTATAGAACAAAGATGGGACAGAAAACAACAATAAGAGAAACCTGAGCTATGGTTCTATTAAGCTCCCAGATCAAAAGTTGGTATACATAGTTGGGGGCTGATTCTCTCCAAGTAAAGGGGCACCAAACTATCCTGAATGTGATATTGGGAGAGAACCATAGTAGAATCTTAAAACACTCACAAAAGTACATGTAAAATAACTATAATTACTGCTTGGGTCTTCTCCAAGAAAACTGGGGGGAACAGAGATGTCCACCCAACTGAGACCAGGGCTAAGCCACCTAGATTTAGGGTTTAAAACTATGACATCCCTACAGGATGAGAGCCCTGAGACTCCAAAATAAGAAGTGGTTCTGAATGTAGGATCTCATTTTGCAGGGCAGAAACCAGCTAGATCTAGATGGGTGAGCACGAGAAGTAAAAAGTAAATGTGTGCACACATTCACACAAACCCTTTTTCAAGGTGAATTGACAAATCAGTGTCAAAAGCACAAAGAAAAAGTAAAAACTTAAAAAATAGCCAGAAAACTCAACAATGAGAGAATTAACTTATGAGTGTGTGAGATAATGTAGCAGTCCTCTGAAAAGAACTATGAAATGAATCTCCTTAATCTATTCAGTGGGATAAAGGAAGGAATAACATTCATAAATCACCAACAAGAAATGAAACAAAATACATGGAGGTATGAATCAGGAATGAGTTGAGCTATACATGTACCAATTAGATATCCTGGAAATTAAAAACATAATCAAAAAATAAAATAGGTGTGATAAATTTTGGATGGACCACAGGGATAGAGAAAACTGTTAAGCTATAATGTAATGAGAAATGGCCAAAATGGAATACAGATAAAAATATTAAGAAAAATGGAAGATAGTCTTACATTTGTCAATATAGATATAAGAAAAGTTTCAAAAGAAGAAAAAAAGAGAAAATAACAGGAAAGGTGATAGTTAAAGAAATAATGACAGAGTCATTTTCTGAATCAATGGAAGACATGAATAACCTGATATAAAGCCAAAGAGCCAAGATCAGGATTAAAAAAAATATGCATCTGAACATACTGTGAAATTATCAAACAAGGATGCAGACAATTCTTAAAAGCTATCAGGGAGAAAAATCAGAATGTCTACACAGGAGTCACAATTACTGATAAAGTCCTTTCTCCCATCATGATAATCAAAGGACCAGGGAGAGAAAATCACAGCCAACACTGAATTTTACACTCAATTTTAACTACCGTTTACAAGTGTACTTCAAACAGAACATCAGATTTCAAATACTAGAATTATTTGCCATAAATGTTTGCTCACAATATTAATTACTAGAAGATAGAATGAAATGTGAACCCAGAAGGAAGAGTGTAATATTAAAAGGAAAAGAGTCATAAAATGCTGGAAAAAAATGTGTCTATTTTTAGAGATGGGTTCAAAATTCTAAATAACAATAACAAGGATGTGCATGAGGGAGCCTAGAGAGTAAAGGATGAAGAGACTGGTGTTTGGGTCAGGAGGAAGATAGATATTGGAAATAAACTTAGATTTTGATGTAAAAGTATAAAGTTAAACATGTACTAAAAGATACTGGGGTTTACTTATTCATTATGTGCTTATATGTGCAGGCTGAGTCTCAAGTATGGAGGAACTTCATCCAATACCCTCAGCTGAGGAAAAAGTGTGAGGTGTCAAATATTCTTGAGATAATCACTGCCCACAGACAGACAGTGCCAGCCATCAACGCTTAGGCTGCTGAGTGTTATGGAGATAGAAACCTAGCCCTAAAGAGGAAATAAAGGCCGTGGTTGGTATGCATTTCTGAGGTTTGGGGTGTATTGGAATATGGAGACTGGTAACTTGTTCAAGTAAAGAAATTTCTATAGAGATTTTTGGAATACTAAAAGGACTTGAAGGGACTCTGTGCAGCATTCCTGGGAAGAAGATGGGGTAGATTTTGGCAGCATTCAGTGGTTCTTAGCTCCACAAAGAGAGAACAGCCATGGAACTGGCAAGAAAGCACTTAGAAACCATACGTCTTATTTACATTCTAAGATCCAATTATACTTGTAAGATGATGGTTGCTTTATCTTCATTTCTGAGAAGAGCCCCATTAATATCATTTTGTACAGATTATATTATATAAATGTATGTTATAAACTGTTTTGATGTAAAGGTGAACTGACTAATGAGTTGTATAACTGAATCACATTTAGTACCCAATGAATAGTCCCAGGAAGTGTGAGGCAGAAGAAAAGAAAGGCTGTGTGTTTGTGCATGGAAATTTCACAAATAGGTGAGGACATGCTGTGAAAGGAATCATATGTGGACATTGCTACTTTACTAAAAGTTGACAGTGTCTTCTGGTCAACTGCATATTATAAAGCTTTCAATTCATTTCTCATTGTTCCTGACAGAATGTAGCTCAAGGAGCTGAGCTTTTCCTCAATATGAGAATTCTATATTATCCCCTACACCATCAGACCAAAAAAAAAAAGATAGATCAGCTTATGGTTTAGAAAGCTGCTCATGGAATTAAATCAAAGCTATATTTTTTCAGCAGTCACTAAAGAAATAACACTGTGAAAAGATGTTCAACATACACTAATCATGAGAGAAATGCAAATCAAACCACAATGAGATTTCACCTCACATCTGTTAGAATGACTGTCATCAAAGAGAGAAGAGATAAAAAGGGTTGGTGAGGATGTAGAGGAAGGAGAACCCCTGTGCACTGGTAGTGGGGATGTAAATTTGTGCAGCCACGATGGAAAACATGGAGGTTCCTCAAAATATTAAAAATAGAACTACATATAATCCAGCAATTTCACTTCTCTGTATATATCCAAAGGGAATAAAAATGGGATATTGAGGAAGTATCTGCACACTGTATTTACTGCAGCATCATTCACAGTAGCCAAGGTATAGAAACAACCTAAGTATCCATGGAAAGAATGGATAAAGATGTGTGTGTATATATGTATACACACACACACCAAAAAATAAGATAACTATATAACTATGCAAGGTGTGATGGATGTGTTAATTAACCAGATGGGGCGAATCCTTTCATAATGTACACAAATATCTAATCACCATGGTGTGCACTTTAAATATCTTACAATTTTATTTGCAAATTGTGCCTTAATAAAGTTAAAGTTTTTAAAAAATAATAAAATCAAATTTTAACAAAGGACACTAATCATGAGATTCTTAGGGTCCTACTAATGAAACCTGTGCCAACTTGCACAATTTGCTTAGTGTCTTGTAAATGTTCATTTTGCAGCTCACCGAAACAGAGAAAAAATGTCTCAGAGGCAACAATATGAAGTTTATGTAAAGTGCTATATACTTTACATACAAGGATTTTTGTAAAGCCCCCACAGGGGCTTCTTCTCTGAAGGACTATGGGGAAAAGCCAACTCTTACTGAGTGTATAAGGTAAAATAAAAGTTTGCTTAATGATAAGAACAGGGAAAAACAAGGTGACAATGAAACCATACAGGTTCATAAGTGCAATCCTAATACAGATCTCTTGCCTGAAAATGTGGAAAACCTCAAAAGTATATATGACTAGGGTGGAGACTTGAGGAGAATAAACCCCTGGTAATTTTTCTCAGGAGAAAATGTACAATGATGCTAATGATTGATGAAAAGCTTCCTGTCAATCTGCAGAGATTAAAAATAAAATTAATATAGTTTCAGAAAGTAAAATTATGATTTTTGCATAACTTGAGTTATTGGCCTAGGATTCATACCTAATATAGTCTTTTCTTAGAGACCCATTCCTGAAGGTGATTTGCAGACACTTGTCAATATTTTAATTTATCCAGAAAATAATCGAGAGTATATATCAAGCCTGGCAAACGCACAGTCCAAGTGGGAAATGCTGCTTCTGGTCAGAGGAGAAGGGGCCAGAGTCATCGGACAAGGCATTGCCAGGTTATTTTGAGTATTTATGCAGAACCAGACTTTTCTTGGGGTCTCAGTAAGTCTTATTTCAAAGCCAGTAAATTTGAATTAACTTAATTTCCCTTGTTCTGATTCCATGTTCCCCAAGCAACGGTCAATTTAGGAAGCTCAAATGGATTCCCAGTATTATGATCCGACAGGGAATTCTACAAGTGAATTATTACTCTCAGGGCTGATTTTTTTTTTCTTTTAGATCCCATGCAGCCCCATAAAGCGATGGTTTGCTGTTTGTAAAACATGCTGGTGTACTTGTCAGTGTACCAGTATACTTCTGGTAATTTAGCAGTCTCTTGTTTACCCTAGTTTTCTGGATGTTTTATTTAGGGTGACTCAGTCCTCAGGCAAGGGCTTCATCATCATGAACACAGATAAAATTAAGTGTTTGAGAATCTAAAATGATGTTTCCAAAGTGAGGCACTCACTCATGAGATCCAGCAGAGCTCAGTGTCCTGCTCCCGGAGACCACACTGCTCCCACTTTCTGACTCCCTCTACTAGTTTATACAATTCCTGATTTACAAAAGAAAATCGTTGAAGTCATATTTAAAGACATGGTTGGTGAAAGAGCTAGAGGACATGGAACTGTGTTATGGAGTATATACTACTTTACATACACTATGTCCATACTTATGAAGATTGTTCTGTTTCATCCTTACTAGTTTCTACATAGGTTTAGTGGGTAATATCACTGGTCCCTCCGGAGAACAGAGGGACCTGCACACACACAGCGGGCAGGCAGTGCCTTCCCAGGGCCCATGAATGGGGCTGATATTAAGCCGTGGTCCCTCTACCATCTATGTCAGAATCACCTAGAATGCTGAGTAAATAAACAGATCCATGACACTCCTCCTACCCCCAAACAACAACAAAAAAGCTGTGATGTTTGAATCTCCAGGCCAAGACTCTGGAATCTTCATGACTAACACATAACCCCAGGTGAAGCCTGGGTCACACTGAAGCCTGACATCCACTATAGTCACCTGTTATAAGTGGCCATCCCCTTGGAGAAAGAACTAATGTGAAAATGAGTCATTGCCACTCTCCTCAGTTAAACTTTCTCAGTTTTTTATGTTTTCTTCCCCCCTCTTTTTTCTTACCATCTGGCATAGATTAAAGTTTGCTGTAGTCAGTCCTGACTTACAGTCCCTTCGCGGTTATGCCTCATCCCAGGCACATTCAAACTGAACTGCGGCAAAACCAATAAATCAGTGTAATTAAATCACAATCATAAAGAACATCACTCTACAGTGTAAGAACGGTAACTACTTGTTCTAACGTGTTTCTTTTCATTTCCTATCCTGGGAGTAGATACAATTCTCAAGTGAACAGTGTCAGAAAATATCTTGATAGAATCTTAAGATGTACTTGAGGGACTGGTTTAAGGTTCACGGGGCGGGGGTGGCAATCATAGGGCCATTAAATGCAAGAAAGAAAACACAAGAGGAAACGAAAAAGGGCTGCTGGGGAGTCTGCAAATAACAGTGTGAGGTACATAAACTCTTTATCTCAACTTTATAAAAATCAACATAAATTTAGCCTATGCAGGCTAAAACAGAACTATCCCATTTTGAATCATAATACAAAACTACCCATTTTGAAGGACCCCAGCAAAAGGACATTTGAAATTTCCCTACTCTTCCCTTTCTTGGCTTTCAGACTTTAAAACTTGAATCATTTATGCTATTAATAGAGGGCAAACAATCCGCATATATCTAGTGTGTTGCATTTTCTTACCCGGCTGGTAACTGAATTCAGCGTCTTCCACAGCAACTACTCAGAGCTTCCATAGCTGTATCCATCTTTTCCTTTGTCTCAGGAACTCAAATAAGAAAGCACTTTGAACAATTATATAATATAGATTCCAAACTTTTATAAAAGTCCTTCAAAATGCCATTTTCCAATGGCTTCTATTGTACCTTAAAACTAAGTTGTTACAGTTTAAAAGTGTACAAGGGCGGTATGACAGCTCTATATACTATGGCAAGAACTAAATGGACAATGATAATTGCTTCTTTTGGTCAGGAAACCATACAATAGATTGTTCTTCTTTACAAGTTACTGAAGGTAGACTGAAAAATATAGCCTACATGATTTCTTTCTTTTGGATTTCTGAGCCTCATTTAACTTGATGAATTGACAAAGGCCTCAGACAGTGGCTGAGACGGAGAACGACTGGGAAAATGTGTCCACAGGTGGAAAAGCATGACCCTGAGTCAAACTGCAAATGAGCCTGGCGGGGTAGCTGAGGCACAGGAGAGTTCTTTGCCCTCATTTGGAAGCAATTTCCTTACAGGACTGAGCATACAGTCTATCTTTTTCACAGCCTTAAAGGCTTTCTAGGATAAGTGGAGTGTTAGCAATGATATGGTCTCTTCCATAATACAAATGCTGACATTTCAGATTCCAAGTGTGTAAATGATAGCTTGGGAGAGGGTGGGATAGGCTTAGCACACACACCTGCTAAGGGAAAGGTTAAGCATGGCTGTGCGCCTAGTCTTGGTGGCTGTCTCTAGGACACATGGGTGGCGGACCATGGCAGCAATGGGCCTCCCATGGTTAAGTGTCCTGAGGGAGAACAAGCTGCAAAGGGGTGGCTGCCTGCTTGCATAGGGGATTGTCCTAAGGGAGAGAGGGCAGGAGGCATTACTTTCCTGTCCCATCACCGTGTGTATTCTGGGACATGGAACAAGACACACGTATATCTAGGGTTATCCTGGAAACTCACATATCTTAAGAAGAGTAGCAGCTAAGATTGCTCGCCATTCCTCATCTTCTTCTTAGTTTTCCTTATTGCTATTATTTGGGTCTGTTCTCTGTCTCAGGAAGCTTCCATTTTTTCACTCCCAAAATTAATCACTGCTCCTCCGTGGTGGCTGTGGAGGGAAATTTTACATGGGAACCCTGTGATTCTTATTCCTTGGGAATCCCTTTGTCTTTGAGAAGGCGCTGGCCCTCTTTAGTACTCTGTCCTAAGAGAAGCCAGATACGGCCTCATACCTTGGAGGAGAAGCACTTGAGATACTTAAACAGCAACAACTAAATTAGGTCACAAAACAAAACACTCTTCCTAAACCCAAGAGATAAAAAAAAGAATACATGTGCTGTATATTCAAGCTAAGTATCCTGCCTTGCTCTTTGAGGCGGTAGGCCAGGCCTCATCAAAGGGCTGTGACAGGTGGCACCTGAGCAGCCACTTCAGAGAAGCCCAGAGCTGCCCTCCTTGAAATCTACACTCAAAGTGAGGCCCAGAGAGACAGGACAGTTCCTCATCAGCCCGAACTGGGCTTGCCTTATGAATTCCAATTTCTGTTTGTGAATCACACTCTTTCCTTAAAAAACTGGCAGGGGATCTGGAATAATCAACATGTGCAATGGAGAGCCAGGGTCCCCAGTCTCAGGAAGGTGATGGACCCTGTTGCCTCAATAAGACAAACTTGCCAAAATGTAATCTGACATTCCCAAGCCAAGTCTGTATGTGCAACAGGGGCTTAGTGGGTGGGGGGTATTGCTGGACATCCAACATTCCCTTCCTCTGCATGAGAGGACTTCTCATTACTGCTTCCTTGAGGACAACAGGTGAGAAGCAATGAATCGCCAAAACACACAGCATCATCCTTGACCTACTTCCTTTTCATTCATAGCTACATCTCTCCATCTCTGTTAACTACAAAATCAGCCCCTCCATATCCAACAGATGCCATGTAACATGCTCTAAAAATTAAAATTCCATGTGAGAGACACTGAAGGATTGAGAACTTTCTGAAGTGCTTCCTTGTCTTTGTCCTGGCAACCATTTCTCCACCACCTCTTGTACAAGAACTTAGATCCTAAATGCTGTTTCTCACTCCTCTTAATGAAACCCATATTGCATGAACACAAGATGCTGCTCCACAAATGACTCCTTCCTTTCCAGGAACCACCCTTGACTAGCTACTCCTGAAATGAGTCAGACTGAAGCTTAGTCTGTCACTAACCCTCTTTAAACTGTTCTATCCTCTTGTGACCCCAAGTTAGAAGCTTCCTTTGGAGCCTTCTCATGCCTGGTGTTTTCGAATAAAGGTTTATGCAAATGATGCTTGATTGATTTTCTCCCATTCAATGTATAAACCATATGCTTAGTATTTTAATTCCTTATTATCAAATCTCTATGTCATTGCTGGTCTTCAACGTCACACCCTGTGCTCTTCTGAAGTGAGAGTGTGACTCCTTGTTTTCAACTGTATGTTTGGCCTCTTTTCAAATGTGTATGTTAGTTTGCTTTCAAATAACCTTGAAAGCCTATTTTCTGGGAACCCTAAAGCAACCCTGGGGAACAGTAGAAGTTAGGATGTACCCACGTATTAAAACAGAGTTTGTAAAAATGATGTGTTAATGAGAGACCTGTGGTGGATACTCAATTCCTGGCTGGAGGGACTCAGTTTTTTCCTGCATAGAGGTCCTCAGCAAATACTAAAAGTCATATTCCAAACTTTCTAGTTTGTGAGCCTTTTCTCCCACAACCACTATTGTTTTGTCCCAGCTGAAACCATCAGTCTTTTAAACTATTGCCCCCTAAGCAGTGTCCATGCTTTTGTTCTAGATCCCTGCTATCTAGTCACTTCATAGCAGTCAGATTATTCTTCCTAAAAACATGCATCAGGATGTGTCACTCCTCTGCTTAAACCCCCAAAGCTTCCCACCACAGTACCCTTTGTGTTCCTGGCAACAGTGAGCTCTTTTTTTTCTGCCCTTGATGCACCCATGGTGTCCTCACTCCCACATCCTCCCACAATGGGCTTCTTCCCATAATTGAGGTCTTCAGGTCTCTCCTTAAAAGGCCCCTCACCACAGGTGTCCCTTGGAACCCTGAATTTAAGCTTGACCTTTAAACACCCTTTAATCACTCTTTGCCACATCAACTTGTCCTGTTTAGTTTATGTTTTGAAGTGTGTGCCAATATCTTAATTTGTTTTATACTATATGGAGCCAAAATCTTGTCTTGTTTAGAATGGTAACTTGGGTGCCTAGCACAGATTTGACAGATAGGGAATACTCAGTTGAATTCTTACTTTTTAATTTTATTTATGTCTAATACTTTTGCTATAAAAATATATCCAATTTCTCTCCCCTCAGAGCTCTTTAGGCTGCAACTTCAGCTTTTTATGTACTATTTATGTCATTTTCTTCTGTTGATAGAACTTTCTGTGTGTGTGTTTTTATAACTTTTTTGGTAAGTGTAGATTCCAGTTTATTTTTATTTGCTTATTATTATTATTATCATTGGCATTATCATCATTATTAAATACTTACATAGAGCTTATACTGTGCCAGGAATTCTATGAAATTTATAAACTTTAGCTTATTTACTAACATCCTTATGTGATTATGTAGATTCTAGTATTATCCTTATTTTACACACAGAGAAAGGGAGGCACAAAGAAGATAAGTAATACTAATGACCACACAGGTGGTAAATAGAAGAGACAGGATTTAAACCCAAATATGGGCAGTCTGTCTTCAGAGTCCAAGCTCTTAAGTGAATAAATATCAAAACCCAAAGATAACATGTATGTAAAATAGTTTCTCATATATTCCTTTCTTTTTAATCATGCTCTTCTGAGGATTTCTATCTTGTAAACAAAGGGTATCCATTCCTTCAGGGAAAGAAAAATGAGACCTGAGGTAAAAGGATTGTTGATCATTTTTGAATCTCAAATCTAATATTTTGGGAATCCCAATGATTTTGAACCTAGACACTGCTGAGAAAAAGACTTTTCTATAAATTCTCAAAGCTCATTTTTACTCAGATCAGATATCAAAGACAGCAGTCAGTGGCAAAAAATGACTGAGGAGTATTATTTAAGAACATCCCCTTCCAAAAGTAAAGCTTCTAGAAAATTTTATTTTGGGAGAGGTGGATAGAGGAAGAGACAAGAATTTTAACATTAGGATCAAGGACTAGCATGCTTAACAGAGCCCTTGTCTACACGGCATTCTGAGGTATAGAAAAGTAAGGGCTATGGGAGGTGCCTGGATTCTTGGACTGGACAGTGGCTCTTGAGAGGCTGCAGGAACCAGCTTGGTGCAGAAAAAAAATAAGTCTAGATATCCTGGATTTTGGGGATTCACTTAAGAGAACTGGCAGATTGGAAAGGTCTGGATTAGAATATAGGGCTGCAAAGATGGACTTCCTGATAGCGGTCTCTGACTTGTGGCAATATGCCACCCACAAGAAACAGGCAGGGCCCGCCAACCTTCACTGGAGACCAGACCCAGACACAGAGAGAAGTAGCCAGAGCCGACCTAGAGCCTGAGAATGCTGGTAGAGGTCCAAAGGTTACATGGACCAAATGAATCTTTAGCCAAACTTTCTTACAAACTCCTTCTTATGTTGAGAGTCAAGAAAGGGAAAGAGTAAGTTTTAGAAGGAGAAAAATAAATACCCCAATAGGATTTTAAACATTTATCATTTTCACCTTCCAAAAATCTTTTGTTAAGAGTTTGAGTTAGTTGGAAAGACCCAATTTTAACTTGGGCAACTTTGGGAGAAAAACTAGAAAATGAAGATAATTAGAGCCTTTTTCTTATAAGAAATAAAGGGAAACACTGTATTTTTTTTTGTGCACACAAGATGTAGTGTGTGCATCTTTGCAATTCTGTTTTCTAAGATAAATGACTAATAATTAACAGAGGTGATGTGAGTGAGAAAAGGGGGTGAACACCAAGGCGCCATTGTATTTTATTAAAAGAAACATTGAAAGTCTTTAGACACAGTGCAAAATATTACAGCAATTTTAAAAGATCAATATGAAGATAGCAACCATGCACATAAAATCTGCTGAGACGTATTGGCTATATGATCAAATTCCATTCCATTGTGAAAGAATATATTTGGAAAGCAGTGAAGGTCTACAAACAGAAATAGGCATTTCCATCCATAGGAAAGCCAAGGAAGAATTGATTCCAAGGTTCAAGAAAGTGTTAATCTGTGATAGTCCTTACCCCGTCTAAAAAAAATGGCAGCATGAATGTGTTCATAAATTGTACATTTGGCTGGCAATATCACTCAATATTTTTACAACTAAATATCACCATTCAGGTGTCTCTTCAGAGGACAGGATAGAGCAAAGTGTTTACAGTGCTCTTGCAATCAATCGGTCAGTGGAAAAGAAAGTCTACACATCTTTCATTCTGCTGCAGAGAGAGTTCTGTGAATAGAAAATTGGCTCTTTTCCTAATTACTCTCCTGGAATCAGCTGCTGAGTGCAAGTCTATAACCTGCAACATCCTACAAAGGACATGGCAGAGGTTAAGTGATTTTGTCCTACATCCAAGGTAGCTTTCATATAGCTCCATTGTTCCTTCAATGAATGGAGCCATTCACTGAAAATTCACACTTTTACTGTGTTCCAGATATATTACCTAAGATATTAATCTCATTGCACCAGATTGAAGTATGGAAGGAAAATGTAAACCACACCAATGTGAACAGTTGTAGAATCCTGTTGTTCAGCCAATCACTTGTTATAATGTATAGCCATATGCATTGACAAGGAGACAATGAAAACCTCAAATGCAGCATGGTAGTAATGTAAATGAATGCCATCTGGGATGGCATTCTTTGCATTTAAGACAAACTAAACAAAAGAAAAGCCAATTGAATTGGTAATACACATACTTATGTTTATTCCAGAATCCTAAGTGAATATAAAACCTCTAATCTTGTTTTACTTTGTAACCCAATATAATCTGTATTAGATCTTTCTTAAACTCTATCATTCCTAAAGGCAGAATCAGAGATATTACAGAATTTATAGGTCAAATTCTTCAACATGGTCAAAATAATGCCAATTCACTCCGAAGCTAGTGTAACTGGGCAGTTAGACCTTACCACTAAAGTGATATTGGCTACTGCTCTGGTCACTGTAAAACTTATGATGAAGGGGCTGGGGGGATTAAATTCACTAAATGTGGGCAATGCAGTGCCTCACAGCTGTATATTTGAATAACATCTGGGTACAAGACCAAACTCTTGCCTTTCTTGTTGAAGTGCATTTGCCATATAGCTCATGCTTGTATCAGTAGTCAAATCATGTACATTAACTCAGTCAATTTATTGCTTCTGCCTGGGACATAGTGATTTCCAAATGTACCATTTTTATAATTGTTTTCTAGGCCTGAAGGCATGGCAAGGCATCAGCAATGCCTCCCTGGTAGCTTATTGCTTTCTCCTTGTAGGATTCACTGTTTCTGACTGGGTTAGCACTTTCTGTCTAACACTTTACTGTGTTATACAGTATGCCAGGGCTCAAGCCACTTTGGAGCCAAGAAGGAAAAAAAAAAAAAAAGATGAAATGCAGCTAAACAGTTTTGCTGACATCTTCCTGTCTGATTTCATTCACAGAGTGTGAACCCCTGGAGTTTTACAACCATTTGAAATTCAAAGGCAAATGCTGAGAGCACACCATCACGCGAATTGGCACCAATGGAAAAGTTTGTCAAAACTGCTTTGGCACTGAACCACTGAATGTTTTCGGCGCAAGAAGAAAGCTGACACCATTCACATACAACTCACGGGCCAATTCAAAGGAAAGATGTCAGATCCAGTGAATTTCTTCCCTTGCAATTACTGTATGATTTCAACACTGAAGTCTATAAGAAATACTATTTTTCTCTGAAGCGTGTTCCATGGCATCATTTTCTTGTCATGAAAGTTTGTCCTCTCATTTTTCCTTAGGACTTGAACACGCATTTTGGAAGCCTCCTTGTGAATTTGCATTTCTGAAGAGATAGCAAACATGGCTCATATACTATGACTCATCTCTCTTAAGTGTTCTAATTGTATACACTGCATCCTTCAAAGCATCCTGCAGACACATTAAATATTAATAAAAACATTTAAAAGCACCAAGAGGTACCATTCCTTCTGCTCACTGGTAAAACTGTAACTGATCTTTTGTCTACAATTCAAAGTAAAGGTCAGAAACTGGTCAGCTTTGCATTTTTAACACGAAAGTTGAACTCACTAGCTCAAACATCTCAGTAGCCACACCTTGGGTATTGATGGTAATCAACTCCACTTCCATATTCATGGTTTTCTATAATTCTACTCTTTGTTGATTTAATAAATGAGATTGAAATTATTTATTGTATTTTTTATACTTCTATCAGTCAATTAATTTCTTTTCACACAATATAAGCTTCCACCCTGTAATAATTTCAGAAAGAAATGATCATTAGTCAAACCATCTAAAGAAAAACACCTCCAGTTGCTACCTATGATATTATACTCTTATTTTGCTCAGGATACACTTCAGACTCTCTAATCATACATTTGGTTAGTTTATATCTGTCTCCCCTCATTAAACTCTAAGATCCATCAGCGCAGGGCCCCTTTGAAACATGTTCAAAGCTGTATTCCCTTTCCTTTAAAACCTAGAAGAGTAACTGATAGGGTATTAAGGTGGTATTTAGAAAATATTTGTTGAATGAATGAATCAATGAATGGATCACTGTTCAGAGTGAGGTTAGCCAGCCAAAGTCTTCTAAGTTGAGATTGATTGTGTTTAGGGCCCACAGAAGAGAATGTTATTTCACCATTCTCACCATGTAAAAGCAACATTCAAACAGAATTGATCAGTGGGACATCAAATATCATTTTGGAGATTTTCTCTATTACTACTCATCCATATAGGAGATTGGAGATATTAAAATTAATGAATCATTGAGTTTTCCATGACAGCATTAGAAATGTATGAGTCATCTTAAGTAGGACTAATAGGAATAGAATGTGAACCACATGTATAATTTAAAATTTTCCAGCAGCCACATTAAAAAAGGTAAAAAGATGTTGTGGACTAAATGATTGTACTCCTGCCATTCATATGTTGAAATTCTGACATTCAATAAATCGTACTGAGAGGTGGGGCCTTTAGGAAGTAAATTGGGTTTAGATAAAGTCCTTAGGGGAAGACCCCGGATGGGATTAGTGTCCTTATAATAAGAGGAAGAGACTAGAGCCTGTCTCTTGTGTTAGAAGATAGCCTATACAGCTAGAAGGTGGTCTATAAATCAAAGAGTGGGCTCTCATCATACATTAACCTGTTAATAACTTGATCTTGGGCTTCCTAGCCTCAGAAACAGTCAGAAATAAATGTTTGTTTTCTAAGCCATCCAGCCTAGGTTATTTTGTTATAGCAGGTAGAACTAATACAGTAATGATGGAATTAATTTTAATATATTTTATCAAATGCACAATTGTAATCATGTAATCATGATTATAACATATAATCATATAAAAATATTATCAATGAGGTTACATTCATTTTTGATGATAAATCTTCAAAATCCAGTGTATATTTTGTATTCATAGCACATCTCAATTCCGACTAGGTACACTTAAGTGTTCAACAGTCATGTGTGCTAGTACCTGTCATATGAGATACAGTAGAATTAGGATAAGGGATTTATTACTGGGAGTAGGCCCTACAGAAATAATTATGGGAAGTGATGGAAAAGTCTACACAAGACTTAACCTGTGTGTTTAATGTTGAGCCTCACTTCTGCAAAGGTCAGCCTGATTGCCAACTGGAGAGGAAACTTTTTCTTTTGTGGACAAGAATGAAAAAAGTGTAGAACACATGGGGACAAAGTGTGATACAAATATGTTTCTCAGCACCTTCCAACCTAGATGCCATAGATGACATGCTGGATAGATTGGTGCCCTTCATGATGGACCTACCCCCTCATGTGGCCCAAAACTCAGAGTTGCTGAAGGAAGAGAGCTGGTGGTGCCTGGGGAAGCTACATGTTCAGATGCTGCTCCATATCTACAAGGTGAGATAACACATCAGTGACAACATGTGCCAGCTGCCATGTGTTTGAAGCCCTGCAACAAACTTTAAAGCATAAGCATATGTCTTTTTCTTTACTTCTGACTTCCAAATCTCATGCCGAGTGCCTTTTTTAGACAATGAAAGCCCCAAACCATACAGGGAATGAATTCTGGGAAAAATAGTTCCAGCTTAACTATTTGAAATGGCACCTCAGGCAGGTAGGGAAACTTATTCCAGTGTTTCCAAGTCCTAACAAAATTGAAATTATTTTTTGGAAATATCGTCTCTAAATATTACAACACAGAGGTTGGAAACAGATGTTCTAATGAAATCTCCTGTAGTGCAGAAACAGATTTACACTGAGAAATTAATGCTACACAGCTTGTATTGCTATATTTCTCCCTTACTCTGCTGTTGCCACTTCTTTTTTAAATCCAAAACTATAGACACCAACATAAAGTCATTTAAATGCAGAGATACTGAAGAGTATAAAGAATTCACCTACAGAGCCCAGGCAGGACTGATGAGAGCTAACATCACTTTAAGTCAAAGTTCTAATGTAATTTTAAAAGTAAAAGTATCTTAGGCTTTTAGAACTAGAAATGGTTTCCCAAATGATCAGAGTGAATTTCTAGATGAAGAACTGAGACCTGGAAACATGAATTGAGCAACCACCTCGAATCATTTGATTATGCAGTAATTCAGTGACAGCTAGGATTCTGTTTTCCAGAGATCTAATATACTATAACTGAAATAAAATGAGAAAATTAGTCTCATATTCTCATAAAAATAAAGTTATTCAAATAGAAGTGCCTTTCTGGTTAACTTTAACTCACCACAGATACATAATACCTATTTGTAATTACCACCCATAGGATTGTTAATAACCTACCTATGTAGTGTTTGCAGGACATTTTAAGTGACTGGTCAGCTTACAGCACATCCCACCAAGGACAAGATAAATGTTCAAGAGGTATACTCTTATTTGTGGCAGAATTAAGGTGAATATAGTATGGATAATTAAGATTAGACAGTTTTTTCCCCACTTTCCATCATATCTGTTTTCTTTTTATCTTCTTTTTTCTCTCAGCTTTCCCATTGAGAGAGGTTGTTACACAGAAATCTTCACTCTCTCAGCTTTGGGTAAAATCTCAAGGGGACGAGGAAGAAATACTCAGAGCACTTGATTCAGAAACAGGGAGTGGGAGGAAGCATGTGTCTGGACTACAGTTTGATTTTCCTGCTCCTGTGAGCTGGCTGCATAGAGCAGATATGGTCTCAAGACATGTTCTGGCAAAGGCAGAGCCTGTGGAAGGTACTTGCCATTCTCCTCTAGTTCCCAGACAGTACAGAGGGGTCTTCCTGTTGAGCATCTTGCCTGTGAGGTCCCCATTGTGAGGGAAAAGTGGCCTTATAATGAATATTGCAGGACACAGTCAAATGGAAGTCAGCCAGGCCTGAGAGGGTTTGAAAGCTATTAAAAATTAAAGTACAGGAAGAATATCAATATCAACATCAATGGAGACACAGATTGGCTCTTCCAAAACACTGCATCAACTGCCTGAGCTGAGACAACAGAGTGTGACGAACGGCAGCCCCTGGCTTCTCATCTGTGCTGGAAATGGGGGAGAGGGCAGTGCCATCCCAAAGCCAACAGCCATCTTCCCAGGAAGTTTACACACTCCCTTGGACAGAAGGGGAAGAAAAACGTGCTGTGATGGGAGAAGTAAGTCAGGTAAGAAATTTGAAGTAGTTATATATTTACCCCAATGTTAACTATAGGTCATGTTAACTATAAAGAGGCTGTTTGGGGGCAGGTTACTTCTCAATGTCTGAGTTCCTATGGGTAAAATAAGAATCATCACATACCTTTCCAGCTGGGTTTGACGGTTAGATTGGGTTTAGTTATAAAAAAATACACTTGACTTTTCTTCTTTTCTCTTGAAGGAATCAAAGTGAGTAAATTCTTCCCTGTGTGCTCTGAGTCTGACAGAGTATGAAGGATGCGGTCAAATTTGCATGGTGACTGTGGACATGAATGCGAGCATGAATGTTTCATTTTTGTTCTCCCTACAGGCTGTGGATTAGCAGGGCTTGATGGAAAGAATGGCCAGAGGACTGTGAGGGTAAATAAGATTGAGAAGCCCAGTTTGGAAGAAGCAAAGAAAACTAGGGAAAAGCAGATGGTCAGGGGATGGCCAAGTGTGAGCACAAATGTTTAGAACTCAGGACTACATAAATATGTATTCTACTCACTAATTAAACATTAACTTATTATAAAAACAATACATGCCCACTGAAACATTTCAATTTTGTAGAATACAAACAATTTATAGGTTATAGTAGTTAATAGTTTATAACATAAATGGTATAATCCCATCATATAATATGAATCATTCCCTGCTACTCTTTTATCTAAGATCTTTTACATGGTAAATAAACACTGTGTTTATATGATTGCTTATCCATTTTACCAATAACATTTCAGATGAAACATCTGGGCATCTTATAAAACCTTTAATGAACATTACTTCCAGTGATGATACAATGGTGACTATATGATATCCAATGAGATAGCTGTACTTTGATTGACTTCACATTTCTTTCAAAGAATTTCATTATTTAGAGACTGTAATAGTCCTTTAATGTGGCAGTTTGACTAGGCTACCATCTCCAGTTATTCACTACACACTAACCTAGATGTTGCTGTGAAGGTAATCTGTAGAAATGATTAGAAGTTCATAACCAGTTGATAGGGAGAGTATTTTGGATAATCAGGGTGGGCCTGATTTAATCAGTTGAAAGGTATTAAAAATAGGGCTGAAGCTTTCCCCCTGGGGATGGCAGCTTGGTATTTGCCCAGAGTTCCTGAAAGCCTGTCCTCCTGATTTCAGACTTACCTAGCCAGTTCCACAACTGTGGAAGCCAACTCCTAACAATATATCCTAATACATATTTCCTACTGGTTCTAATTTTCTGTTTGAACCTTGACTGACACAGAGAGGAAGTGTTGCTTTTTCAAAGCAATATAGCCACAGAATGTATTTTGAAGTAGGAAATAAATGAGTGCCACCATGAAAAGTTCATCAGCTTAGTGAATGCATTAAGGGCATAGAAAAGAAAAAGAAAACACTGAAAATTTGAAATCCCTCAGAAGTATCTGTAAGTACTGTGGTCAGGCAGGTGCATCTGGGAGGTCTCTTGCTGCACACTAGGGGAAGCACCAGGACAAACCTCAACCTGATGGGGGACGGTTCTTGACTCTGAACAGAATTCTCAAGCAGGTCGAATGAGTGTAGGTAAGGAAGGAATTCATTAAAGCGAGAACAGCAGTGAATGGCAGCAGCCGTACAGGCATCAGAGAGCAAGGAAGAACAGAGGGAAGAAAGGGAAACTCACTGAATTCCTGCTCGGCATAAGGCAGATCCCTTGCCAAACCATGACCAGGGTCACCCGGCATCCAGAGTCCGCTTGGATCCACACAGTGTGGGAACTAAGCTCCTCCCACCACGGGATGTGGGAGAGCCACGGAACACTGGATGGAGTGGGATTATGTGCTGAGGATTTACCAAAGGCAAATAAAGGAGATTTTCAGGCAGGCTGCTAAAGAGCATGACTATACAGCTGCAGTTCTGTTCTGGTCATCCAGGTGACAGGAACTTGCAAGACCAGATCAGAGATCTCAGTAGCCCTTCCCTACTTGTCTGAAGTCGGACAGAGAGAGAGAAGACTGGTGCTTATGTCTAGAAAATGGAATGAAATAGCAAAGTAATAAAGAAGCTTTCTACTAGAAGAGTGCAAGGCCAAAACACAGTAAGGTGAGCAGCGAGAAGTCTTTACTTAAGACACAACTTGAAGAAAGGGGAGTGTGGGCAACCTCAGAGAGGAGGCATGCTTGAGGTCTTAGGATTCTGTCTTTTAAGGCTTTTAAGACTGGGGCAAAGGGAGGCGGGAGTAGAGAGCGAGGTGTAGGCTTGACATGTGGTCTCATGATATCTCTCTAGTGAGAGATATGGCATGGAATACTCATGGTTTGCTACTATGAAATAGAGAAAATAAGATATGACATTATGTCACCACCCATAGTCAGTCCTCTAGATAATTCTGTAAGATAAACTTAACACAAGGAATTTATTGATCTGGTTCTTCTACAAGATATGGTTACCCTCAAGCACTGGGAACATATCAGTTAGGACTGCTTGCCCTGCCTTAAAAGAAGGTGGGTTATTTTCTGAGTACCAAAGAAGATGTTAGGAATCTTACCCCCTAACTCCATGGTTTTTAAAATGGAATCTTAGCCTTAAGATGGAGTTCCTCCTGTTCTCACTATACTGTTTATATCTTGGCATTTTTCAACATAGGCAGGAAATATTAATCATGATGCTTGTCCCATGTCCCTGCCCTATCTCAGTACTAGATCTTAAATATCAAAGGAACAGAAATGCCAAGGTGGTTGCTAATGATGCTAACCTAGCCTTGTTTTCTGGTTGATGAGGGAGAAGAGAGGAAGAAGGGGGAAAGGAAACAAGTTCTAATTGATGAATACAAACAAATTGTTCAGCTTTAGAGTGTAGGGGTTATACTGAGAGCTGAGATTTTCCTCCTGGCACCATAAATCCTGCAAAGTATTGCAGCCAACTCATCTGTGCTAACTCATCTGGAATGGTTTCCACGTCCATTCACAACTGGACCACATGGATTGCCTCTCTCCCCTCATGCTAACACCGTTCCTATTTCTATGAAAGAAAGAACATTTTGCCCCTGAAAATGCAAATAAACCTGCCCCCCCAAGGGCATCCACTCACAAATGATGAATGGAGGCCTTGAAGTGTTTCCTCTAGTGAATTACATATTAGAATTACACTTTCTATTTCTGGGAACTTTCTATTCTCACCTACTGCCTTGTTCAACATTTGCTGCCTCTGGCTGCAGAAACTGATTAGGAAGCAAGGCCAATTGGAGATTTGAAATGATACTGTATTGACTTTTTTTCTTTTTACTTTTTTTAATAAGGGGACATAGCCAGCAGAGAAATGTGTAGTAGCATTCTCTGTGTGATCATAGTTAGGGTCATATCTTGTTTTCTCTGTTTCATAGTAGCAAACCATGAATATTCCATGCTTCCTTCTGAATCACACTCAGCTCAAAGGCCTGAGGGAAGAAAAACAACACTAGACTATAGGGACTTTACCCTTAGTTTGATATCCCTTAAATGCCATCAAAAAGAATTATCCAGGACAGGTTATCATTCTATGTAAGGACACTGAGGCTACAGAAATTGTTTCATATCCAAGGCAGAAACAGGATTTTTAACTAAAGCTTGTTCTCTTTTGGTTCTGTGCTGTCACTTTAAGTAATATGAGAATTCTGTAAAAGTCACATTGAAGTTAAATCCCATTTTAGTAAATACACTTGCAAACTATCTACTAAAAATAACTATCCACTGGAAACTCCTTATTGTAGAACAAACACCATCCTTTTCACCTAAACCATCTCCCTTTCCATTCATTTGATTCTTTTTAATTTTCAGAAAAACATTAAGTAGAATCTTTTCTTCCTAACAGATCTTCTCCATTAGTTGTACCTGTAATTTGATAGATACAGGTAAAGAGAGAATCTGCTGAAGCGAAATGAAAGTAGCTCTTAGGTGCTGTGCACCATCTACAGAGAAGCAATTTCCTACTTGTAAGAATTTGATCAGACCTATGACATGACCATGGACCACTTACAGAAAATACATTATCTATGTAAATAACTCCTCTCTGCTCCCCTCTTCACAACCCTCATACAATCATCATACAATTGTCTAACCTTCACAATCATCATACAAATGTCTAAAAAAAAATAAATGGTGGGTATAAAAGAAAATTTTAGAAATGACTATGTGAATAGCCTTTAATTTCATTTGATTAATTTTGCTTTTCATAGTTTGCAGAATATGAGAATCCCATCCACTTATATTCAGCAAGTTTGCATAATAATCAGAAAAGTATATATCAGGAAATAGCTCAATGGAGATAACTTATGAACAAATAATCATAATGAAATGCTGACAGTAAATGTATTTTGTACATAATAAATGTAAATCTGGCTCATCTACACATATGTTAAAATCAAAACACACTTGACATTTCATTTATAGATATGATATACAAAATGTTTAGTGTATGAAATGATTGAAAGAACTATTTTGCATTTTGAAATCTAGTTTCCATGTCAAACATTTAATTTTTATGATATGATGAAAAATAGCTCCCCTATGGAAAAATATTTTCATTTTCTTTGTTCAAAAGTGCATTTAATTTAGCCAGAGTTCTGAGCTCTCAATTTCATCTGTTTTTGTTTTTGCTCTTTTTCTGACTGTGAGCAGATGAAAAGAGAACAGAAGGGGTGTAAAGCCCTATTTGATACCTGAAGGATTCCTGAGGGTTCTTTTATTTGTTGATGGCTGGGATTTTCTCATTTACATCGTTTTGGAGAACTAACCGTGTAGCTGCCATATCATATCTGTGTCTGGATAACCTTTTGTGCTAGACTGCTGTGCATGGATTAACTCATGATGGTTATTGATTCAGACTTCTTACAGCATTCCTCTAGCAGGAGGCAGAAACCAGACGCTCCCACTCCTTATCATAACAACAAGCATCTAGGATCCTGTGATTTTGATTATGCTGAGAGATACATACATTTTTGTTTTCCTGAAGTTGAATTCTGAATCATTAATATAAGAAGCTAGGGTGACATCTTACCTTAACTCAAAAAGCTTTATAATTAAATAGGGAAATACAATTGTTAGGACAAGTTTTAAAGTCTTTTAAGAGGTTTAAATCTTCTGATGCAATGAAAAAAATCATAATTTACATATAAACAATTGGTATGATAATTGTAATTATATTCCTTTAAGAAAGTGAATTAAGCACGTCTAAGGGTACTGATGATTTAGTCTAATATTAACATTGATTTGGGTTTGAAAGTGATAAAGCATAATTTCTTTTTAATAGTTTTAATTCTGATCTTTTTCATTTTAGCAATCCTCCCCCCATCTCAGTCTCTAAAGAAAAAAGTAGGAAAACCCTTGTCACAAATATAGTGAATTTGCAACTCCAGTCTCAAATCTCACACCTTGGAAAGACCCAATCTGCTGCTCATTTCACAGTGCTATGTGAAAACTTCTTGAATGAAATACGGAAACTCAATTTTTAGGCTTGTTACAGAGACTCAGAATATAGTTCCACTGACAAATGGATGGTATTGAGTTTTACAAAATAGGATTATTCAGGAACATACTACTGAATACTCCGCTTTACAAATGAAGATGACATGGTGTATTAACCCTGATTATTGATATTCCTTGTCATTATTAAGCCCTCAAAGTCCTTAATGTCAGATACGCAACATTTTAGGCAATACTGTGCACTGTTTGAGAATACTGTCTCTCAGTCAGAATACTAAGGCTGGAATCTCAAATTTATTACTTTCTAGGTGACCTTGAGAAGGTTACAAACTATTACTATGCCTCAGTTACCATTCCAGTGAAATGGGACCATGAATCTCATTGAAGGAACTGTTATGAAGATACAATGAGAACATGAATTTAAATCTTTAGCACAATGCCTGGCACACAGTAATCACTTAAAAGGGTTAGCATGTATTTATGCTGCTAACTCAGTGATAAAAATGAAATCAGATGCAGATAAACCCAATTTCTGTTTCAAATACAGGCAAATCAATTTTAAGAGAGAAAACTTGGTTACAATGATCGACTATTACATTAATTGTACTCATTATGCAAAAATAGATAACCGACCAGAAAATTTCATCAGAAGTGGGGCTCCATGGTAATAGAAATTTAAAAAGATATAGTTCTGGCATTGGTACTAGGGAGTGAGTGGGCAAAGGCTAGACAAGGGTCAAGGAGGCTGTTGGTGAAGGTGAAATTTGGGAGAATGCCAGGCAAACTGTTAGTGAAAACTGGAAAAGAAGTAAAGAAATTGTTATTGGAGATTGAAGAAAAATGGTGATCTCTGTTTTTTAGGAATTAAAAAATTGGAAAAGCCATATCCTGTGGTTACCTGGACAACATAAAATGTGCTTAATAAACATGCAACTCTGATTTCCAGGCTGGATATTGTAATTTTTTTTTTTTTAGCTGTATGTATTAAGGCACAGGAAGAAAGACTAAGAGAGGAAGTCTAGTTTACAAGTGGTATTGATAGTAAACACAGAGGGTGTACAGGACTGCCTCAATTTGAAAAGAAAACTGCATTTTTTTCCCATTCCCAGTCTCTCTCACCAGTAAAAAGATTCTCAGAATAAGAAATGACCTCACAGTAAGGATTAAGTCTAGTGTAGCTTTAATATCCTCTCCTAATACTTTAGAAACACTCATGGAGGTACCAAGTAGATCCCATCAGTGACATTAAATGGTTTCTAATAATCCTAAAGGCCCTGTCCTCCCAACACTCTAACCAAAGTAGAGATGTCTATTTCAGAAATAAGTGTAGATATGGCTCTTGAGGCATGGTGTAAACAACAGCTACATGCTTATAAAGTGCATGACATTTCTAAGGGAGTAATATCAAACTGAACTAAAAGGGCCAGAAATAGTCCAAAACGAAAAGGTATCTCCAAGCCCACAGTTTTCTATGACCATGAAGCAGCCTGAGAAGACACTCCGCTTTGAGTTCTGGTCATTTCTCACAGGAAAGGCAGTGTGTCTCGCAGGTTGGCCCCATGAGTCACCAGGAGTGAAGGATTTGAGAATCGTACTCCCAAAGAATATGATCCTAATCAAGGAAAACTCCCTGAGGAGTAGGGAATCCTGAGAACATACATGTAGCTATTTCCAGGATTATGTTGGAGCAGTGACCGTCTGCCATTTCTTAACTTTTTTGGGCAGGAGTGTCTTTTGCAGTTATCCTGCACTTGTCTCACTTTTATGTGTTGGCAGTATAAAGGTGTATAACTTATCTTTGTAGTTTAAGGATCCCTGGAATAACAGGAACACACTAAAGGAATTGCAGATAAGAAGCATTATCAAGATCTAGAATTGATACAGGTAATAGATACGGACTTTAAGACTAATGCTTTGATTGGATAAGATTTCGGGATTTGGGGAGGGTGTGGGTATATTTTCCAGATGGAATGGGGCACTAATCATTGGTCTCACAGAGCAGAGCGGGTCACAGTGTTACTGCCTCTGGCCTCCATGGACTAGGGCAATGTTTTTTCACATTGACTCTGGGCTTGCCCAGATGAAACGTCATGGCCAAAGGGACACCAACACACATGACACAAGCAAATACATGACAAATGATTACACATCTGGGCTTACCAGCTGTCACCATGTGAAGAAAAGACCACACTTTCCACATTATGTGTGACAGATCACATGGAGAGAGACCCCTAGTTATCCCAGTCATCCCAGCGATGCCCAGTCATTAACCAAACTTGCTGCAGAATCCAGCTACATGAGTAAACCCAGGTGAGATCAGCAGAAAGAACTTTCTCCCAACCCACAAAAATCAAGAAAAGAAATGTTTTTGTTTAATCTTCATTTTGAGAGTGGTTATGCAGCACAAATAACTAATGCATTTACTAATGTCATAAATTCCAACACCAGGGACCCGGCTCACAAATGCACAGTAAAAATGCTAGAATAAAAAGAAAAGAATAAAACAACCCAAGTCCTTAAAAGAAGAAATCAAAAGAAATCAAAAGAAAGGAAAAGACAATGAGGAAACACCATCTTTGTTACTAATTAGTTGGATGATTGCAAATAAGCCATGTTGCCTCTTCTTTTTTTGTTTTATATTGTTTTTCTCATCTAGGGAGTAATAAAACAGGTTTTATACCCTTAACATTTTTTCCATTTGAGGGTTAAATGAGAAACAATATGCAAACCACTCTGAAAAATATAAAACACTTACACTTATGATGTTTGTCAAGTAGGCATTCCATTACTGGAAACACATTTTGAGCACTAGTCCTTAAGAATGTTTGGAAAGGCAGTTAGAATCTAATATATATATATATATATATTTTTTTACTAATAATGCAAGCAGATAATATTTAAAAAACTTTTGCCAATGGTAATCAGATTGAGAAATTACACCTTTCTGTTTCAAATAGAATGAGAAAGATTCTTGATCCATATTTTGAAATTCTCAAGACTTGCAATAATTCAAAGCATGTATATTTTTACATTTTGAATTATGATCAGTCCCTCGATAATTAGTTTATGTCACATTCTAAAAGTTAAAACTCACAACTAAAATACAGGTCTGTAATGCTTTATATTGCCCTGGCAACACCCATGGCCCCTTAATGGACCTCTACTTCTCTGGAAAGATACTATGAGTTCTTTCAGATGTATGTTATTAGTATTCCTTTCAAATAGTCCTTTGAAGTAGTTGATTTATAATTATAAGATCCAGTTTCTCCCTCCTGCTGTTTATCACAGTATCTGACCTTTCCTACTTGAATATCACTAAGCCCTTCTACCTGCAAGAAACACAGGAAAACTCTTTGGAAGAAGTCTTATATATGTTTGAGCATAAGAAACACCTAGTCCCCACTCCCACATTGGTGAGCATTAATCTCTTCTTTCCAATATGGTTCTTAGAAATGGCAGAAATTTATCCTCTCCCTTTTCCAGTCTCTCACGCTCCCCCTCACTCATCTTCCCCCACCCCTACTTCTCCGTCCCCTTTTTCCTCCTGCCTCTTCCATCCCCTCCTCTTCCAGTTCTTCTTCCTCATTTTTTACTTCCTCTTTCTCCTCATTTTTAATATTCTGAATCTATGTTCCTTTTTTTTCTCAACAATCAGAATGCAAATAAATTCCATCAATATTTCAACAAATTATATCTTTCAGAACTCAAGCAGTATTAGGTGCCAAAAAGACTGCATCTGTTCCCTCTTCTCCACTGTGCAATAGCTTAGTGAGCAACTAACTGAAGGGAAAGGGCCAGGATGAAGGCAATTATGGTAAAAAGTAGATAGGCTAGAAATGGAGCCATTGAATAAAGTTCATTTAGGAAGTAGCATAATATCACAATGATTCAACCACCTCCACTGTATATACATGGTGTGTGATTCTTCCTTCCCTTCGTCTTTATTTTAGATGCCATTTCATCAACAACCACTTCTATACATACTCAGCAAGAGACCCTTGTTATATCAGTATTCCAGAGATAAAGGTCAGTTACCACTTCTTCTCACAAATATTGATAAATTACCTTGCTAAATAAACAAGCTAGGACTGCACATACCTCTTATTTATGTCAAAACATAGCATCTGCAATGGTGGAACAACAAATGTACCACTCTAAAATTAAGTCATGTATTGTAAACATTGACTAAAACAAAATTTTATTTTCTTTGCCATGGGTAAGTAATTTTACTAGGGATTAAATGCCATTATAACAAACTCTGTGGAATACTCTTTAGTAATTAGTACTACAAGAGAAAGAATTTTGGTTTATCACAACAAGGGTAACAATAGCTAACATTTAGTTTCCGGGACTCTTTGAAGCACTTTACATGCATCATTCCATACAATCCTCACTAAAACTCTAGGAGGTAGATTATATTTTCCAGATTTTACAGATCAGGAAATATGGCTCACGGAAATTAAAAGCTTTGTGCAATCTGTAAGGTGAAGCTGAGAATCAACTACTTGTACGCCAGAATCTAAATGCTTGGTTTTTAACCAAATCAATGATTACAAAAGTAGTTGCTGTCTAACATTGGCAATTACA
Source organism: Manis pentadactyla (assembly GCF_030020395.1). NCBI lineage: Eukaryota > Metazoa > Chordata > Mammalia > Pholidota > Manidae > Manis > Manis pentadactyla. The sequence goes on along the minus strand of NC_080020.1, from coordinate 170,783,448 downwards.
AAATAAGTAAATTATTACAATAATTTATAGTGAGTTTTACCCCCTTTTAAATTATATTACAAAATTATAACCAAATAAGTGAAAAACCTAATTCAAAAAAAATTTTGATATCAGACTTTTTAATTATTATACTGTATATTCGTAAATTCTTCTATGAAAGTTTATCATATAAAAATTAAAATTTTGACTGAAAAAAGTTTCATTGGGATTTTTATTTGCATATCACACACTCACCTACACACATGTTAACCCAAGTATTGTTTTAAAATTATTTTTGTCTGAACTAAAGTTACACTTTTTTGGGAAATACACAATAAAATACTGGACTGTAGGGATATACATACATATATTGTGTATATATATATTCAAAAGAACATTTCAATATTTATTAATACAATACAAATAAGTATTAAATACACCTGTGAATATGTAGTAAAATGTTCCAGAAAATGTTAATTTGCAGGAAAATACAAATAGTATGACTTAATAAAAGAAAATTAAAAAAAGATTTTTCTCCTTAATTACAACTCTGGAATGAATCCGAGTGGCCCCATCTACCACCTTGGTCTTCTGAAATCTACTGTATTACTAGGATTTTGAGTAATCCCTTTGCCACCTGTATCTCACACCTCCCCCTTATCACTCCTTCCTTGCCTTCTCCCATGCATTATTTATGGGCTATTTCCAACACTAGATGCAAAGTTCCTTTTCTGACATGAACAACGTAAGGTCATCTCTTTTTATCTTGATCTTCTTCATACCAAATGAAGGAAGTGCCGTGTATGGGCACTTTTTAATGGTGGGATTGGTGCTTTCATCTGAGGATTTTTTTAAAGTTATTAAATTGGAGAAATGAATGGAATATCAAAAGGAAATAATAAATGCTTTTAAAAATAGCTTATGTAATAGACTGAATAGTCACAGCATTCCAAAATTAATTTTCAGTACATGCATGCATCAGTGATTAAAAGGTTTTAGGAGCACTGAAGTGCTCCTAATCTCAATAGCCAGGTGGCAGGCACAGAATAGGTGAGTAGCCAATCAGGAAGCTCATAGTAAAAACTATTTACCAACCAGTATAGAAGCAGCTTAGTAACTTAACAGATGGCATGACTGCACCAATCCAACCAGTGGACTATCAGCTCTGAGTACATAATGTGCTTTCTGAATTACTAAGAGCCTTGTACTCTAATTACTGATGATCTAAAGGATCATTTCTTTTAGCTTAATCTTTTACTGACTGTCTTTTAAAATCACAAAGCAAATGTTGCAAATAACAAGACATTTGAAATACAATGTGATTATAATAATTTTAGCACACGTGCCAATTCATACCATGTGGACTTTAACATATTCTATTTGCAATCTCCAAAGGAGATGTTCACTAAAATTCTACTGAGAAGCAGCAATACTGGTTAAAAGCAGAATAAAAATTATTAATAGAATTAATACCAACATTATATCTAATAGCGAGAAGCTGAAAGCTTTTCCTTTAAGATTGGGAACAAGAAAAGAATGCCAACTCTCTCCACTTTTATTAAACATAGTTCTGGAGGTCCTAGCCTCAGCAATTAGAAAACAGAAAGAAATAAAAGGGATCCAGGCTGGCAGGGAAGAAGTTAAACTGTTCCTGTTTGCAGATGATGTGATACTGTACATAAAAAGCTTAAAGAATCTACCCCAAAACTACTAGAACTAATATCTGAATTCAGCAAAGTTGTGGGATACAAAATTAATACACAGAACTCTGTTGCATTCCTATACACTAACGATGAACTAGTAGAAAGAGAAATCAAGAAAACAATTCCATTCACAATTGCATCAAAAAGAATAAAATACCTAGGAATAAACCTAACCAAGAAAATGAAAGACCTATAGACTGAAAACTACAAGACACTCAAGAAAGAAATTAAAGAAGATACCAATAAATAGAAACACATCCTGGGCTCATGGAAAGGAAGAATTAATATTGTCAACATGGCCATCCTGCATAAAGCAATCTACAGATTCAATGCAATCCCTATCAAAATACCAACAGCATTCTTCAACAAACTAGAGAAAATAATTCTAAAATTCATATGGAACCACAAAAGACCCTGAATAGCCAAAGCAATCCTGAGAAGGAAGAAGTCAAGGGGATTATGCTCACTAACTTCAAGCTCTACTACAAAGCCACGGTAATCAAGACAATTTGGTACCGGCACAAGAACAGACCCACAGACCAATGGAACACACTAGAGAGCCCAGATATAAACCCAAGCATATATGGTCAATTAATATACAATAAAGGAGCCATGGATATACAATGGGGAAATGACAGCCTCTTCAACAGCTGGTGTTGGCAAAACTGAACAGCTACATGCAAAATAATGAAAATGGATTATTGTCTAACCCCATACACAAAAGTAAACTCAAAATGGATCAAAGACCTGAACGTAAGTCATGAAACCATAAAACTCTTAGAAGAAAACATAGGCAAATATCTCTTGAATATAAACATGAGCAACTTTTTCCTGAACGCATCTCCTTGGACAAGGGAAACAAAATAAAAAATGAACAAATGGGACTACATCATGCTAAAAAGCAAAGGATATCATCAGCAGAACAAAAAGGCACCCTATAGTATGAGAGAATATATTTGTAAATGACATATCTGACAAGGAGTTAACATCCAAAATATATAAAGAACTCACATGCCTCAACACCCAAAAAGCAAATAACTCTATTGAAAAATGGGCAGAGGATATGAACAGACACTTCTCCAAAGAAATTCAGATGGCCAACAGGCACATGAAAAAATGCTCCACATGACTAATTATCAGGGAAATGCAAATTAAAACCACAATGAGATATCACCTTACACCAGTTAGGATGGCCAACATAGGAAAGATTAAGAACAACAAATGCTGGTGAGGATACAGAGAAAAGTGAAACCTCATACACTGCTGGTTGGAATGTAAACTAGTTTAATCATTGTGGAGAGCAGTATTGAGGTTCCTGAAAAAACTAAAAATAGAAATACCATTTGATCTGAGAACTCTACTCCTAGGAATTTACCCTAAGAATGCAGGATCCCAGTTTCAGAAAGACATATGCACCCCTATGTTTATTGCAGCACTATTTAAATAGCCAAGAAATGGAAGCAACCTAAGTGTCCATCAGTAGATGAATGGATAAAGAAGATGTGATACATATACACAATGGAATACTATTCAGCCATAAAAAGAAAACAAATCCTACCATTTGCAACAACATGGATGGAACTAGACGGTATTATGCTCAGTGAAATAAGCCAGGTGGACAAAGACAAGTACCAAATGATTTCACTCATCTGTGGAGCATAAGAACAAAGAAAAAACTGAAGGAACAAAACAGCAGTAGACTCACAGAACCCAAGAATGGACTAACAGTTGCCAAAGGGAAAGGGACTTGGGAGGGGGGTGAAAAGAGAGGGAGATGGGGAATAATGGGCATTACGATTAGCACACATAATGTAGGAGGGCACTGGGAAGGCAGTATAACACAGAGAAGTAGTGACTCTATAGCATCTTACTATGCTGATGGACAGTGACTGTAATGGGATACATGGTGGGGACTTGATAATGGGGGGAATCTAGTAAGTACAATGTTGCTCATGTGATCATATATTAATGATATTAAAATAAAAGAAATAATAATAGTGAATCATTGTTTAAACCATTTCTTATACTTTTTCCTCTTTTTTAGGAACTGTCTCCAAGTTTTAAAAAACAAACTTGTGATATTGTAAATATATATAAAGTACTTTTTCTCTTCACACCCATACTGGCTTTGACAAGGTTTTATTCAAATTAAAGTGAATAAGCAATTATTTATGGTGCTACCTCTACTAAGCTCTATGTGGATGAGTATTAGTTCAGAGTTTAGCTCCAGCTAGGAAACAAAAGGCAGACATAATTACAACTAAAGTCCAAAGCAAATTTGGAGAAGGAAGAGATACCTGAATGTAACAGATGATTCACCAAGAAATGAAAGGTACATAGATTAATATAGTTGGTGAGTGTTCAATGATACAGAAGTGGAATGTCAGAAGCCAACAGCATGAATGAAAATCAAGTGATAGAAACCACTTAAAAAGGATTTCCATGAAAAAAATGTTGATATCCACTTTCTCACCTTCCCCCACTCCATTAAGAGACTTCTGGAGAAGGACAAGGGACTATAAAATGAAAAGGAATCAAGACAAAATTTTCCAAAATTTTGCAAGAATATTAGATTCTATGAGACAATACTGAAAGACGATCCAAGGAGCTATTCTCAGGTCATCCTCTCTGTAATTTAAATGAAAATGAGGAAAACAAATTCTGAAAAGGGGAAAATATCAAAGATGGGAAAAAAATGACTATGATGTTGACTAAAAGAAAGCAGACCAAAAAAATAAACACTATAAAACTTGGATGATCATATAGGGAAATATTAAAAGATAAGAAGCAAACCACAGAGAATTAAAATATTCAAAAGCAACAGAATCAGTCATCTATGCAGACAGTAGCATCTAAGACTTAGTGTACAAGTTGAATAACCTCAGTATTCAGAGATGACTGTCAGAGATGAAATCTCTAAAAGATTATTTGATAAGGAAAACAAGAAACAGAAATCCATATATGGTGATTAGAGTTCCTGAAGAAGAGAACAAATAAATTGTAAACAAGCACTAACCAAAGATATAATAACATAAAGCATATAACATCTCAGCTACTAAGAAACATTAGAAAAGGAGGTCAATGGGAATGAAGCAATGTCCATAAGACAGGACAGGTTTCAGTGGTGATCAAGAAGCTGCAGATTTGGGGGTGGAGGTGGGGGACACGTAAAACAAAATAAGAGGATGAAAATGTCCAACTCATTTGTAACGTCATAGTAAAAATGTCTAATAATGAGAGCTGCAATAATCGATACATAGAATTTAGTATGAGAATTCTGTTACCACCATAAAACAATCTTAAGCTCAAATTTTATTTTCGTTAAAAATTTCATTTCACTTGATGCGAAACAATGAATGTTCACACAGTCAAATATCACAGATTTAACAACAAGGCATTAAGAACACCGATATTTCCCCAAAATAAGTTTTTTTATTACAATGTTTAGAATTTAATTTTGAATGTATTAAATCTTAAAGATGATGATAAGTATTCAAAATAGGATGAATATTGTCAACTGATAGAGGTATCCAGGATCTAACATTGCCACTTTTTTAGCTGAGCATCTCTCTTATTTCACAATTTGTTGATAATTGTTGATGTAAATATTTGAAGAGTTTTATTGAACTGTCATCTTTATTTCTTCCTTTGCAAATAAACTATTTATGTTCTTTACCCATATTTCTATTGGGGTGTTTTTCCTCCAGATTTGTGAGTGCAATTTATAATATATTACGTAGGACACGTATGTACAAGATATCATTTTTTCTTTTATTAGAGTTACAGAGTACATATTTCTGAATTTGCCATTTATTTTGAATTTTATGGTGTTTGTTAGCATGCTCATAATTTTATCAATGTTATGTGGCTAAATCTACTATTACCATTTCTTTCATTAAGGATAGACTTTCCAATGCTTTCAGCACTTTGAAATCAAGTGAATATTTTCTTATTGCTGTCCTGTGGTTTTATATCTTTATTTAACTGTTCAATATGTAACTTTTCTATAATATCTGAGGTAGGGATTTGGCTTCCTTTTCCAAGCTAATCACAATTATCCCAGGGCTATTTATTAGTTACATCCTAATCTTTCACATGGTTAAAATAAGACATTTTTTTAGCAAAAGGCATTGGGAAAATTAGAATTTCTTATAGATCATGGATTGTTGAGGGAGCAGGACATATTGGAGATCCCTAAGGTTTAACCCTCAGGCCTCTTTTGAATGCATGCTGTGTCACCATCTCATTTCTGTGTGTGTGTGTGTGTGTGTGTGTGTGTGTGTGTGTGTGTGTCAATTAATGTGGTATTTATAACACATAAATTAAGAGATATTTTTATCTGCCTTCTTGACATCTCTACTAGAAAAATCTGTCTCCCCTCCCTTCTTGTCCATATCAGAATAGCAACTATTTTCTTCTGGTTGCTCAGGCCCCAGAACAATGACTACCACCTCCTTTTTCCTTCCATACCCGATATTTATACCTCAGCAAATCAAAAGACATTTTAAAGATATCACGAATCTGATACCTTTTACATCCTGTACAGCAATGGCCCCGGTGCAAACCACCATTACCTTGGGTGTGGAAGATTGCATTAGGCGTCTTACCAGAGTCACTACTTCACACTTGTACTTTCTCCCTAACTCTGCAGTATTTTTCCCCACAGAAGTCAGAGTGAAACTTTCAAAACCTAAGTTAGATGGATATTGTATCTTCTCTTCTAAGACTTCTAGCAGTTTCCCATCTTGATGAGTGAAGCCCAGTTTCCACAGCATGACCTACCACAATCCATGTGGTCTGTCTCTTGCCAGCCTCACCAGCTGCTATTCCACCTGCACTTAACCTTCTCGAGATCCCTTGAATACAGCAGGGCCTTAATTACTATTTCCATCTTCTTAAGCTTTTCCCTCAAGACAAAGTAGCTAACTCTTTCATTTACTTTGAATCCCTGCTCAGTTTTCACCATATCAGAGAGGTTGACCTAATCATCTTACATAAAATAGCACCCCCAACCCTGTTCCCATTTTTCTGTTAGTTTTCTTCATTTTCCTTCGCAGTATGCCCCACTGAGCTATGACATATCCATTTCATTGTTCATTTCGTCGTCCTTTAGCTAGATTGTAAAGACCATAACAACACAGACTCACTGTTGTTCACGTTGCCATATGCTACAGCACAGATCGGCACAAAGATGGAGTTCAGTGTATTTGTGGGATGAATAGATGAGTGATTGGATAAGTGAAAGAAAACCTGACTAAGATCTGTTTGACTCTATTTTCTTCCATTTATTTACTAAGAGGTGTTCTGTTTTATAGAAAATTGGTCCTTAATATACATTTTGGAGTCATATATTCAAGGGTTATTCCTTACTGTGTACTAAAGGGCTGCATTAAACCTTAAGTCTTACTTGTTTAATTATTTTTAAACTTCTCTGATCTATGAATAGTATTTGTTTATAGTAATCATATTTCAATAATGATAGGTTTGGAAATACTCATTTGTTTTACTACCAGTTTGTCATATTGCTTTTCTGGTAATCTGTAATATACAAGGTTTCCTTATTGCTGAGTTTTAATTGCCTATTATACCACAGAACAAGTTTCAACTAATTGTACTAAGAATGATTCACCCAAAACACATTTATGCTTAGTAAGAACAGTGCACAGGTGAAAAGGAAGACAGATCTTTTGAGACAATCACAATCTACGGCTGCCTGGTGTTTTGAAGTTGAAAAGTAACTGAAAAGCTGCAACAGATATAATAGCTCTTGCACAAGGCGTTAAATTTCAGTGACAATGAAAGAATAATAATTAGAAGGAACCAACATAGGTTGCAATCTACTCAGTATTTAAAACTCATATTTTCTAAACAAGATCATTGTCACATGCATTTATTATTTTAAATGGGCTCTCCAAGAAACCACTGAATTTATATTTATGAAGACATTTATTGCACATTAAATGCCAAGTAAAGATTATAAAAAATATCTTTATTGAAGTCTAACAGCAATGAAAGACATTTCCCATTAGTAGTATAATTAGCTCATAATTATGTAAGCAGTAAATGCATAATTCGTTTTTTTACTCTTAATATATTAATATTATATACAATATTGGCTATGAAGCTGTAAATAATATTGACAAATTAAATTGCCATTTCCCTGTGCACTGAATTTCAATTTAATTGAAGGAACAGATATTTCTAAACACACACAAGTTTAAGAATTCTTCCACTACAAATCTACACAGAACTCTTCACCTTATGGATTTGAGAATAGATTATATTTTCCCATTTTTGAGGAGGTGTGTGCGGAGGATAATTATCTAGGCTATGCAAAAATCAGCATCAGAGATACGACATACTAACCTTTTAATTTGCTCTTCAGGTCATTCCTAATATTAACAGAGCTCTTTTGTTGTATACTATACAGCTGGGATCTTCTTTTGTCTCTCAAAATGTAATAATGTCTCATTAAATGGATAAATAAATAAATACATAAATAAATATATATATATATGGCCAAACTATCTATAAAGCATGAGATGAGATGGGTATCTTAAATGTTAAATATAGATCTGCAAATATTCAGATCCATGGTTTTATATTTCCCTTACCTTGGGGACAGTAAGCAAAGTACCATCATGCCTGAGGCTGACACTGTAACATAATACGTCAAGATCACTTTAAAACAGATCTAAAATAGTATGCTTACTGTACTTTATCTGTGATTATTAAAAACTGGAAAGGATGCAGATGTCCTATTATGGCAAATGATTATATAAAAATTGTATATCCTATAATGGTATATTATGAAACTTTAAAAAAAGGATTTCAAAACAATTTTAAAGTGTGAGAAAACATTCACTATAAAATCCATTCTTGATCTTTTTAAAAAACATAGAAAATATGCAGAGCTTAATGAAATATTATACAGTGAGCACGCTTGTAACGATAACCCAGGTCAAGAAACAGAACTTTGTCAGCCCCCTAGAAGTCTTGTCCAAGTGTCCCCATTCAATCACCACTCCCTGCTTCCCAATGATACGAGCTGCTCTCTGACATTCATAGCAATCACTTTCTATTTTTAATATAAAAGTGCACTTTTTAGACACTCCAGTTCAATCCTGTTCAACTTTTAGAAATGTGACATGTCTTTTAAGTCACTGTTCAATCTGCAGGTTCTCACTCAATCTTTCATTTTTCTCATTCTATTTATGGGTATAAGACTCAGGGGTATTTGGGTCTCCTACAATCTGGACTGTGCTGATTCCATAATCATGGTGCAGTTCAACAAGCCTTTGTCTCCTGTTTTCCCAAGAGTGGGCAGCTGACCCAGAGGCTTGATGAGACATCATGTGAACCACTGTGTCAAGGCTTCAGACAGTGCTTTCTTGCTTCAGGAGGCATACTTTGGCTGCTTGCTTGAGTATGTTAACAACCTTTGATACTTGATGCCTGGAATCATTAATTTTTGAAGGTTGCAAAATGGTAATATCCTGAATTTCTTTATTAGCTGGAATAATTCTCTAAAGAGAAGCTTCTACTCTTCTACTATACTGTGCACAGTGTTATATTTTATATAGGAAAGGCATGATAAAGGTGAGATTCTTTTTCCCCACTTACCACTTTTCAAGAAATGAATTAGTTTCCTAGTTGTTCCCCAAGATGACTAATGAGGGCTTTTTCTTTCAATAACCTTTTTAGTTTTCGATAATTGTAGATTCACATGCAGTTGTAAGAAATAATACAGACAAATCCTATTTACCCTTTACCCAGTCTTCCCCAAATTGCAAAACTATAGTGAAATATTATAACCAGCCTATTTGTATCCATGGGGTCAAGATACAGACCACTTCCACCACAAAGTACCTTCTTGTTTCACTTTTAAAGTCACAGTCACTTCTAAGTCCCAGCCTTTCTGTAAGCTCAGACCAAAAACAATCTGTTCACTATTTCTGTATTTGTTCCACTTCAAGAATTTCAAGGGATTATAGACTGAGTAGTCTTTTAGAATTCTGAATTGACTTTTTTCATTTAGCATAATTCTCTGGACATACAGGTCGATGCATGTATCAAAAGTTCATTCCCTTTATTTATGAGTAGTATTTCATGTTATGGATGTACTACAGTTTAACAGTTCACCTGTTGAAAACAGCTGAATTAATTCCAGTTTTTAGCTATTGCAAAGTTGTTATTAAAAAATAAAACTCACCAACTACTAAATATGTGTAAGTTAGTTTTATAATATCAAAGTATATTTTGATTAATGCTTACAGTTTTTCAGAAATTTAATGCTTATTTAGGTATTAAATAATATACTGGTGGTGAAAAAAGTATATTACGAATTTTTTATTTAAACTTTTTATTCTGAGATAATTACAGATTCACATGAGCTTATAACAAAAATAGATACACTATACCATTTTTCCAGCTCCCCCCAGTGGTATATATAAATAAGGACATGAAAAGAGAGTGTATAGATTTTAGGCAAACATACATCTTCATTTTTTCTGGCTAAATCCCTAGGAGTGCAGTTCTTTGGTGGACTGTATGGTAACTGCATGTATAGATTTTTAATAAACTGCCAAACTGTTTTCTAGCATGGTTGTACCATTTTACATTCCCACCTGTATTGTATGAGTGATCTGGTTTCTCCATATCTTCATGAGCATTTGATATTGTCACTAACTTTAATTTTAACCATTCTCATAGACAGGAAGTGATATCTCCTTGGGGCTTTAATTTGAACTTCCTTAACAGTCAATGATGCAGAATATCTTTGCACGCACTTATTTATAATCTATTTATTTTCTTTGGTGAAATGCCTCCGTCAGTTGCCTCACTGCTTTCTTTTTTAACTTCTCTACTGAAGCTAATAGGTCTTGTGTCTCTACCTACTGGAATTTGAGGGTTAATGGGGATTACCTTGACAACCAGTTTTATAGTAAATATTGTTCTTGGGTTTTTAATTTAGCTATCTGATTTTTCTGTCCATTCTGTGGAATTTGGGGAGATTAAACACTATGCACATGTACAACTACATTTCCTCCCAATAACCAGGAAATTCACTTTTAAAATATTTTTGTACTATTCCCAAATTACCCTTCATAATCCCAAGGAAGTTAAGCCATCTTCCACCTTTAGCCCTCACTCACACAGCCAATTTCACCAAGGACCTAAGACTAGGTTTGGAATTGTTTCCATTTTGGCAGGTCTTTTCCTGAGAGACTGCTCACCTGTGAAATGAAGGCAAATGAGGGATCGTGTTTCAGGGCTGTGGATGAAATGGTGATGCCCCCACCTTTTTTTTTTTTTTACAAAATATGGAAAAATTCAACATTTTCAGAATTAGCATGCTATGCTATACATCTTTGGAAATAAAAAAAATCTTGAAATAAGAATATTCCCCCAAATAATTTAAATATATTTTAACACACCAAAATTCAAGGCTGTGGGAAGCAAAAAACACATCCAAATATGAGCCAAGAAGGGAGAATAAGACTGCCTGGACTATCTTGCAGGCTAAGTATAGAAAGAGAACTTCTTTTTCTTCAGTGTTCCACAACAAAGGTGAAATGCGTTACATACATTATGGACAGTTCAGGGTTATAAACTGAAGTAAAGGAAAGGGACTTTTATCTAAGAACAAGACTGAAAAAGAATAGGAGCTGCTTCATGGTGAGAAATAGCTGACATTAACAGAAGGCCGAGACTGGCCTAAGAATATTTCAACTCTCAAAGATTGTTTGCTATTTTCAAAGGATGAAAGCAGTAAACCAGAAAGACTCCATAGTCTAACATATGGAGGGGCAGTGAGAGATCACTTGAGGAGTCCATGAGTCAAACATGTATGTGTGTTTATATATATATATATATATATATATATATATATACATATAAAATAGTCCACACATAATATTCCATAATTTTAAAGGAGTTTGTTGATTCCTTGATGGAATTCCTTTCCAGAAATTTAAAAGTCGTTTAAATGTTAGAAAACTGAAGACAAATACTTTTTCAACAGTTAAAAGTATATATCTGGAATCAAGCAGCATATGTATCTCTAGCAAAAGTTTAAACTGAATCATAAAAGCAAGCATTTCTCAACTTAATAAAAAGGGGCAGATTGAATAAGTGGGTATACATTCAGTTAAACTATCTCATTCAAAATGATTTATTTTTAAAATGAGATCACTGGATTGACAGATTCTACCAAAAACGCCAAGCACACTGTGTTTTGATTTTATCCACATGTGACAATGTGTGACACATTAATTTTGTAGAAATAGGTGTATACCTTGTGGAGATGATAGTAAGATTATGTAGAGTCACAGCTGGTTCAATAATTATACTTCAGTGGAGTTGATTAATAACTTTGTAACAGTTTAGAGGGAGGTGCCAGGTGTCTTTTCATGAAAGATTTCAAGGAAATTATAGAAGTAAAGCTTACCAAATTTTCAGATGATAGAAGGTGAACTCTAAAATTCACAAAATTAACATTTAATTAATGTTAGCACACTAAGATGCTCTTCCATAAACAGGAAAATAAAAATTAATAGTATAAATGTTCAAGTTCAAAATGGCATATATAGGGGAGAGATGCAGCAGCCAAGAGAGGTGTCAGGTAAGCAGGAACTTGGTAAGAATCAAAGTTATGATACAGATTTTACAGCACTGACCACTGATAGTGTCTAGTAATGGGAGATAGTGTCTAGTAACAGACTCCACTGGCCAGATACATTCTTGGAACTGTGCTCCAAAGAGGGGTATGTCTGAGATAGAACTATAAAAGCTCCTACATGCCCAAAGCAAACCAAAATAATAAGGTTCTGAATGCCAGGCCAGAAAAGTGCTAGCTGGTGCTACCTCACACATTTATATAGAGCAGCTGGTATACTCCACGGTCTAGAACAGGGGTTGGCAAATGCATCCATGGGTTCAATCCACCTCACCACCTGTTTCTGTAAATTTTCTTGAAGCACAGTCACTCCTATTTATGGACCGTCTATGGCTGCTGGTGCACAACAGTGGTAAGAGTTCAGCAGTTCCCACAGGGGCCATATGACCACAAAGCCTGAACCATTTACTATCTAGGCCTTCAGAGAAAATTATTTGCCAACTCTTTGGCTAACAAATAATCTAATAAACACACGATTGTCATATTCAAATATGCATGTTTGAGGACTATCCTTTTATATGGAAATGTGTTTATTTTCTTTAAAATCCATATATTGTGGATAATATAGAGACCTCAGATGAATCACAGCATTGATCACCATTTCTTATCAGAAATGATAAAATTCATTTATGTGGTCTCCATGGAAGAAAGCATCTGTTTGCTTCCCTTTGTACTTAGAAGATTATTTTGCATATGGCAGATGCTCAATGAATATTTACTCTGCATATAAAAGATGAATGAGTCAGGTAGAGACTGCTTTCAGAGCTTACATTCTGAGAGGAGATACCTATGTGAAAAAACAATTATATAATCAAGCACAATTTTAGTAAGTTATATTGAGAAGAAATAGAAGGTACTAAAAAGCATGTACATAATTTCTTTATTCAGAGATACCTTTTCCCCCACATTTTTAACCTCTCTGAAACAAAAATATATGTTTCAATCACTGATGTCACCTTATAAAAATGGCTTGGGTTAGAAATGGTGGAGTTATAGATTGTTTGGAAAGTGATAACTAGGAGGGTTCTCCATCTGTAAAAGTAATTTTATACTGAACAGAAAAGTTTTTCTTCATCCAGGAGGCCAAATTAGGATGAGAGTGGATTTCAGTAGAGTTGGAATTAGCTGAGCTTTTGCATCCAACTATGATGATTAATGGTCGTTGATTTATATTTTCCCTCTTCCTCTTGTCTCAACACTCAGGGGAAAGTTCCATGGCAGAGATGCCTAAGACTTGCATTCTATGAGACCAAACTCCCATAAAAATTATAATTATGCATATGAAGAATGTTAATTGTTAGTTAATGTTAGCTATTAATTTACAAATAGACTATTTTTTTTTAAAGATGGTTTCTCTCAGTAAAAATAAGAACTTTTCAATAATGGAATATTGATAATATTCAACCCTTACAACACAGTTACTATGCCAAGAACAGTTAACAAGAGTTTAAGAGAGACATTTTTCACACCATTAGGGTTAAGTAGTTTTGCTCATGGTCCCTGGGAGTGAATAGTAAGACTGAGTTTTCAGCACAGGTTGTCTGACTTAAGAAATTATGTTCTTAAATGCTATGCTGTACTGACTCTCAAAAGGGAACTATTCAAAAATTAAATGGGTTAGCCCCAGGGCTCATCACTGTCAAGAGTGTAGCATAGCATGGACTTTATCTTCCAGTTATTGTAGATGAGATCTGGTCATTGAATACTTTGATTTTATGAGCAATGGTGATCAACCCTAAGATAAAGTGGATCTATAAGGGGTGGTCCTTTTCTGTGTCACAAATCACATACTGTGACTAGTAAACATATATTCTCTTATGTGTTACAGCTGCAATTTTATTATTTCTCTGATGTGCTTTAGTATCTTCTTTTTGATGTCATCATAAATCAATCTGTTCTATTTTGAAAGCACAGATTCTACACAGTGCATAGAAAAATGACTGTTCACCCCAAGTTTTCACGCCATATTTATTTTCATGGCATATTTCATGCCACATTTCTATAAATTATTGTAAGGAGGAATAAGATATAGTTCCATTAACTGTCCCTTTTATTTTTAATGGTTTGCTTGTCATTTAAGTGACTCTGCCAAAATTTAAAATGATTTCAGGGTGTCTGGATAACTATGTTTGGGAGTTGAAGAGTCAGGTGCTCAGATTTGGTTAAAAAACAAAAAAAACTGTAATATGTCCCACATATGAACCATTTACCTCTCCTAAGCAATGTGGTATTAATTAAGATCCAGAGCAGGAGACCAAGGATATACACATATATTAGGAACTTCTACAAAAATCTCCACCTATATATACACATGTATGTAAATATATATGAATGCAAGTATGTATGTTTGTGTGTGTGTATAGGATTGTATCTCTTCCCATTGAGAAGGAAGTGGAAATTCTATTTTGTCTGTACTGCGAATTCCAGAGGTATCAGGTATTTCTCACATCTAAACATAAGCACAGAGGCCCTTTTCAAAATTAATTTTTGAATGATTTACCTTTAAAAAATGTTAGATGTCACCTCTTGCCCCTTTATTACTATGGGTAATTAGGAAAGGATCATGTTTCAGTTAGTCCTTTGAATTTTTTCTCTATTAAGATTGAAACCATGCTCTCTTAGTAGTCTGAACAAGTCTGAAAGTAAATGATCACTAGAGGTTTTAATATTGAGTTTCCATATCATTGTGCCCACATACACTTTTTAAGGCTATTCATATCTTGTAATATTCACTTACTGTGCTGTTTTTAAAAAACCTATTTTAAAATTTCAAGCACAATGTTGACCTTATGTAATTTCTTAAAATTATATTCTGCTTTCCTACAGATGGCTCATCTTTCTCTTATGTATATTTTAGAAAAATACTACCTTGTGAAGTAAGTGTGATTTCTTTGTATCAGCAAAACACAAAAATAAAACCAACAACAAAAAAATGTAAACATGTAAGTTGATCCCCATCTCATTCTCTGCCCCTTCCAGAACCATATTGAAATGTCCAAAAGAATATTAAACCAATAAAATGCACCACATCTGACTATACCATCTCTTACTCAAAAAGTATGGATATTTAAAAGGGCCCTTTGATACTCATTCAGGTAATACATAGATACAAACTGACTCATTAGGTTATTATTGTGAGAAATCTTTTTATTTTTAATTTAAAAATCTTAACAATTTCATACTAATAAAAATAACACCAGAATTATGTCTTCTAAATTACAAAAAAGAAAAATAGTGGCCACAGAAAAAGATATGCAACAAATCTGAGGTATATTCTCAAGGTGAAATACAAAGTATAAATTAAAAATCACTTGGTGAAACCATCTACTGACCTGAGAAGATGTTCTTGATTTATTTTTAGACAATAAAACCAGATTACTAAGCAGCATACATAGCATGAAGCTTGAATATTTAAAAAGAAAAATAAATAGAATATATAGGAGGAATATTCAGATTATATATAAAAAACATTTAGGGATATATTTTCTGAATTTTTAATTTATTCTTTGTGCTTTTGTGCCTTTCTGCACTGTGTGTGTGTGTGTGCTTGTGTGTGTGTGTATAAACATATTCATATGTATGTATGATAATGAATGAGTATAGATACATATATTCTGTATAATTTACAATCTCATTTTGGGAAAACATGAATAGTGTTATTAGTACTTCATCCTGACAGCTTTCCTTCAAATGTAAATGTTAAGATTTAACTTTTCTGTCATAGTTATTATGAAAGAAAACTGAATCCATTTGAAGGAAAGTAAATAATGTTAAACTGGCAGCTAATGAAAAGGTATGCTTATGATACAGAAGATGTTCTTGGAGGCTTTTCATAGAACATTTAGACCTGTTTTTTTAATCTTGTCCAGCATCCCACTGATGAAAAACACTAATCAGGTTTATATCCACACTGATTCAGTCAATGGAGAGTCCCTCCCTCATGAAGAATACCCTTGAAGGTATCTACTTTGTGTGTAACATTCAGGCCAAAATCTGACCTGTTTCCTTCACTGTTTTATTTCTAAAATCCTGTCTTATGCCCAGCAAATAGTAAGCTTTCAATAAGTATGTATTTGAATAAATTTATAAGATATTTCTAGACATGAAGAGATTAAGCATATAATCAAAGCATAATTAATATGGTAATAAATTACCTGATATTTCAAATAGAATAAGAAATTACAGGAATAAAAGAGAAAAATAGCAACATAACCTGAGAATTCCTTTTTCCTTCCACAAAATTAGAAGTTGATTTAGAGGTGAAGTGACATCAAAGGAAATATAATTGATTTCTAGGACACCTGAGGAAATCCAGGAGAAAGAATATTTCAAGAAGGAGGTTGATCTGTGCCACTGAAAGCTACTGAAATCAGGGCAAAATCAGGACAGAGAACTGTCAAGTGGATTTAGCCACATGGAGATTATTGATGATATTGGGAAGAGCAAAATTCTGTGAAGTCAGGGAGATTATTTTGAATCTTTTTTACTAGTGGTAAGGGTTATTTTACTCTTCAGACATGGTGGCCTCCTATTTTTGGAAGCCAGATGAGAAATCAGTTAGAATGATTGAGAGAGCAGAAATATGTTTTTTAAGCAAAATAACTTAGAAGGACACTTCTAACATAATACTTTCAAGTTTCCTAATATTTTACAATATTCATCTAGTCCTCAAGAGACCCTTTTGAATTGAGTGGCCAGAAATTGTCTTCTTTCTCCTAAGGGAACACCAATCCTATAGTGTAGCTCAAAAGTGATTAAACTAGAGCTTTTCTGATTCATAGTCCAGTGTTCCTTTCACAACAAAATACAACACAATAATCTCTGAAATACACCTTCACTATAAGATGATATAAACACTTAATATTTTCCAAGAATTCAAACTACTGCTAGCAGTTAAACAATTCTAATAAAAACTGGCATCTCCTAAGTATTACCAGGGGCTTTCTCAAGTCTTTCCCCTTACAATTTGATTTGATTAAGCTCTAGGAACAGCCAAATAATTTTGATATTCCAGACTTCAACGGTACCTCCCTTAGGTGTTAAGAGTGTCTTACTCTCAAAAGATTAGTTTGGACCTTTAATTAATTAAGACATTATTCTCATAGCAATGTAGATGCTGCCACATAAAAGCTAAAGAATTAATAGCTTATTCATATACCTGAGTAAAAAGTGGATCACCCACTTAAAGAATAATGAAACCATGCCACAGAAACATCAGCATTATGTTGATAGGGAGAAATCAAAGTGAGATATGATATTGAAGAAAAAATTGTAGGTTTGGGAGAAGTAGAAAAATAAAATAATTGCAAAATAAAGCTCATTTGGTTAAAGGTAGCATGTATTGCTTTATGCACAATTCATAGAGATTTCATGATGTCATGGACTAAAGTGTTTTTATCCTAGCACAAATTCCTTTGTTTAGGCTGATTTCTAACTCCTGGAACATGAGTAATTTTTTCCAGTAAACACAAATATGCATTAAGGATCCTGCTCAGATCTCTCGTTGTCAAGGGAGTTGCTCCTGACTAGCCCAGCTACTGCAGATCTCTAGCAATGCTTAGCTTTCTGCGGTCTTCACCACCTACTGACTTCTTAGCATTCTCTAAATGGTGAATTTTTCTTTTCATACAAATTTACCTAATATCTTAAAAATAACATGCATTCTGTGGAACATTGACACTATTTCTTTATAAAACTCTAAGCACTCAATACAGAGACTTCCTGGCTTCTGTTTAAAGAGCATACATGTTCCTGATTCTCTAGAAGGAGGAAGAATCTTTTTCAGCTGGTCCAGTTACAGTGACTGAAGCAGGAAGATGGTGAGAGGTGTTTTGCCCAGGCCCCTCCTACCACAACTAGGGGTTTCTTTGATCAATCTTCATTTCTACCTATGACAGGTGTGGACATTTTTTGCTAAAGGTTGTGGGGGAATGACCTAAAGGTTTCTAGAAGTGATTGAACCCTATTTAATCCTGCAAAAACTGTGGGTTACACAGATGCTTAGAATTCTAGGGAACCCTCTGCAACCACCAATTGCTTGGCACTTCCTTGGTGGCCCCTCAATGGGATGGAACTATGAGACTGAATTTCACCTGTTTCCTTCAACCCCAAATCAGGTCAGAGAGGCAGTGGGATGGGATTCCATTGTTAGGATATAATCATGGGGGAGGCCACAGTATGCTTGTGTTTATATTTTCTTCATTGTAGATAGAGAGGATATGGGCTACAAGGAGCTGGTTTCCCAACAGAGGTCTTCATCCAATTCAATGAGTTAAAAATACTTGTACAAACTGTTAGAGATGAAGTTCACATTTGTCATAGACCCTATGGTCTCCTGTCACCTTTCAATATCTTCAATTTATAAGGAAGTCAGTCACTGGAATCTCTGTAGGCCAGGACATAATATTTCCCTCTATAACCATTGTTTAATCCTGTCTTGCAGGCAATTTCAAGCATTACACAGCTCCAGACAAGCTTCTGTTTGGCTTTCAGTGTTTGAAGCATTACTTGCAAATATAACCTTATCAATGATTTTTCTCATCGCTGTTTTCTTTATTCCTTGACTAACCAAAGAAAAGTCTTCTATTCATTTAACACACTATGTCTCATGCAAATAGGAAACACAAATCTCCATTTTTTAAAAAAGTATAAAGACTCAAATCCTGGGAAGGAATACTTTATGTTTTAAGCATTTAGGTATCTTTGTAAAGCCCCCATAGACACATTTTGTTTCTTTCAGTTTGAAGCATCTATGACTATAGAGTTGAGTTTTGCATGCAGTTAAATCATTACAGATTCTAAGGGCTCCCTCAATTTTAATTTCACAATTTAAATTGGTATCATATTAATGCAATTGGTGGCAAGTGCATATTAATCTGGTCCATTGTCTCAAAGGCTTCAGGAATGAAGTGTGCCTGGAGGAAACCAGCGGCCAGTTAAATTGTTAAAATACACAGGTTCGTGGTCTTTGTGGGAGTCCAGCTGAGACAAGTGATCTTCAAAGTATCTGTGTAATTATAGGAAGGCAGATCCTCTCTAAACTATCCATCTGTTTCTTTTTTAGACCACTTATATTTTCTCCTTGAATATTTATTGATGAATATACATTGTATTTCTAAGGACAATGTCTATGGACTCTTGAGTAGAAAATTTGCAAGGACTAATCCAATATTGTTACTATGGTTTTCAATTATTCTTTACAAGTCCTTTAAAAAGAGGCAAATGAAGACCATGGTTTAACCATACTGCATTAAATTTGCATCACTGAAATTTGCCTAATAGACTGTTATTTGTCATGCAAGAATGGCACAGCTTTGCTATTAGAATTCACTTGACCATAGTCATGTTAACTGCAATCCTAAAACAGCATCTCTATTGTTTTGGTTTGTTTTTTTGTTACCATTTACGTGCTGATGCCTAAAATTTTATTTTTGAAAAAATATAAATTATTTTCTGACTCTGTGAAGTCATATTTCAGCATTATCTATGTCACATGCCAAATGCTGAAGTGGTGTAAAATTCTGGGCTTGCTTGTTTCACTTCTACCATTATTTCCAATAGCATCTTCATGATGGTTATAAGATTTATGCTATGATAGATCTGAGTTGTTAGCAAAGCAGTTTCCTGCCCTACCATTATACTGTTCTTCTGCTGTTTGCAAAACCCATCCTCAAGAGATCATCCTGAAAATACAATTAATTAGGGGTTTTCTTGGGTGTTCAGGTTATCATGCAATATAATGTTAATAGGGAGTCAGGTGGAAAGTTTCTCTCTTCCCTACCGGACTATCTACAGTGTTAACCATTTTATATTGCCTTTTATTTCCTTGTACATCTGACTCCCATATCAAACTAGAAAATACTTGCATATAGGTACTATATTACTTGTGGCATTGCCCCTATTATATAGTGAGTGCTTAAAAAATAAGTAAAATAAGCAAGATAGCATTTGCAATACTGGAAGTCTAGTGAAGGTCAATAGATTTCTAAAGCCCCATTCAGTGTTCATAAAAAATGTATTAGCTATATATTTGTAGTATAACAATGAATGCAATAATGGAAAAAAACAATCAAAATATTTCTTCACTCAAATAGTACATGAAAGGTCATTAATTTATAAAGTGGTAAGGAAAATATGATATGACCTATTTGAGATTTAATAGATCTGTCATCTTAGAATAACAGTATCACAAAATAGCTTCTAGGGGTAAAGAAACTATAATAGTAGCTAAGTTTTCTTTTTGATAGAGGCTTAAAGTTTGACCCAGGGGATATATGGTAAGATGAGTCCCAATTTTTAAAAAATTGTAATTATCACTCTATTTTAATGAAGCAAAGACAGAATAATATGAACTGAGGTCCAACTGTATTTGTTTTAATCAAGCTCTGTGTTTTTCATCATTAGAGTCAATTCCTTCAGTAATATATATATTTTCTCATATTCGGTTGGCACTAACATTTTCATCCAATTTGGGAGGATGCATTTAGGACTAGCAGTCAGAGGCAATTTTGAAGTTAAATTATGTTTGGATTTCTATAAAACAAGCTCCTCCCATTTCTCTTCCCATCCCACCACCCCCAGCAACACACACACACATACAGAGAAAAATCTGTCTTGCATTTTTTAGGAAATTAAACTATTTAAAAATAATAAAAAGAAGTCTGTTTTTTATGCCATATCAAATATTATTAATATTTATTTATACACATAGGTTGATTCTTGCATTAGAATATTCTCTTTTTCATGTTTTTCGTTTCTAAGAGACATTGTTTGATTGCTTTTATATTTGCCTTTTTCTTTATGTAAAGCCAAACATTATTGTAAAATCTATTAGAACAACATTGCACTTGCAAAAGGGAAGACTATCTTTAAATAAGTTTAATAGAACAATTTTGAGAAGGAACAAAACTCAACCTAGTAATTTTCTCATTAGATAATATTAATGAATTTAATGATTATTTTTCAGCTGTTAACTGGAAATTATAATACACTCTATAAGTAAGAGTATATGCATTGTTTTTTAATAAGTAAGCATATAAGAATTGTGTCTTATTGGCTAAACCAAGTTACCTTGATGCTCAACTTGGCATCAACAGAGTTGTCTGACTGATACCATTATAGATTTCATTGAGGTCCAAATCCATGATACTTTATAAAACTGTAAAGATTTTTCCAAGCTTTTAAAAATATATGGTATAATACTGATTAAAATATAACAACTTTTCCCTTAAACAAGACAGACATCTTGAATCTTAGGTTCTCTACATTTTGTATAATCTTTATGTATCCAAATTACACTCATTTGATAAATGCTAGCAGAGATTTTAACAAATACTATACATGTAATAACTAAAAATAAGCAGATCTTGTTGAATCTACTGAAACTCTAAATGAAGCTTGAATAAAGCTGTATCATATGAAGCCCAAGGATATTGTCAAATTGATACATTTCAACTAAGCCTCAGTAAGTTCAGTAAAACATAAAAAAAAAAGTCATCAAGCTCATGATTTGGTAGCCGTACTTGGAAGCACCATTAAATGGACTTCACAGTCAATCAAAATACTCTCGAATCTTGGCAACTGCAGATGCTAAATATTCAAATACAAACTGTATACCTTTCCCAATATACAAGGCAGGAGAGGTGGCATGGTATATTGGACTGAGAATTAGATAAAGAAATCAAGGAATGAGCATGTGGACACCAACCCAGTCACTCATGATTTCTGTAGTTCTAGAGAGAATGAACTAGGCAAGTTCACAATCTTTGTCTGCACAGTGAGACTGAGCAAATGTTCTGAATTAAAAAGAGACCAGAGAAACATAACACCTGAATGTAATATGTGACCCAGGATTTTTTTTTTTTTCCTAGAAGGGCATTTTAGAATAATTGGAAAATTCTGAATAAAGTCTGTGACTTAGGTAATAGTTCTCCATCACTCTTAATTTCCTGATTTTGACAGTTTTACTATGCGTATGTGAGAGAACATCCTTGTTTTGTAGGAAATACAATCTGAAGTATTTAGGAGCAAATAGTCATTATGCCTCCTATTTACTCTCAAGCAGTTTAGAAAAAAAATGGAGAGAAAGAAAGAAAATGATAAGGCAACTATGCCACAATGTTAACATTTGAGAATAAAGGTGAATGACATATGGGAATTCTTTGTTTAGTGTGCTTTTCCATAAATACAAACTGTCAAAATGAAAAGTTAAAATTAAGAGAAAGTTATGAATGAGTATATCTCTGCCTATTATGAAAGTTAATTTGATATATGAAACAGTTGTTATTTAATCTCTATTATTACGGGTACTCAACCAAATCTGAAGTATAGTAGAAGTATAATTTATGTGTGTGATAGTCTAGAATAAAATATGGGGTCTTTTTATTACAAAGGAAATATTTTTAAAAATAAAACCTAATATTATATAATCCTTATGATCATGTGTAAACAAGTTATGTGAACATCATATAATTTAATGTTACTAATGAAGTGTTTATACATGTATTTATCAAGAGCATTTTCCATGAAGGAATTTCAAAGGCACATGTAGCCAGAGGAGCATTCGGTTCCTCCCCTTTCTCCTTCTCCTCCTCTGACCCCTCTCACTCCAATGAGCAAAGTCTTTGAAATAGGGTGTGTGGGTGAAGGATAGGCCTTTGTACCAAGCAAAGGGGTTAATGGTAAACCCTGCATTGTGGGCAAGGGCTCTTCTTTGGGCTGCCTCTCTTCTGTCAAGATGCCCTGGTTCTTTCAGGAGCTACTCAGGCCTAGGAAAGCCTGTGTGTGGTTTTATAGCCTAGCTTTGCTCTTGAAGTTAAGAAGTAAGCCTGCTTTCCCATTCCTTAATGATTTGTTTATTGTACTCACTTTTCATTCATACTGGTTTGTAAGTGGATGTCGCTCTGGGAGGAAAAGAGACCATTTTTTCTATTTTGGTTGTAGGTCAGAGGCTGCCCCCCAGTCTAGGCATTCAGATTTGGGGTTAATGTGCCAACTGACAAGTGATCTGTATGCTTTAATTTTCTCAGTATCTGCCAGGAGAGTTGTCTAAAGAAATGATAGAAAATGAGCATTCGGGCATCCTGGCTCCTCAACAAGCATTAATCTTCCGATTCTTACACAATATACAACATTGCAACAAGAAGCACTTCTGAGAAATTTCTAATTCCCTGAAGGGTCTTCCTGTAATGCTTGTGCAAAGGTTTTTTTTTCCAGATGCCTAAATGCTGCTACGTTCAATTTATGTAGTCTACTGAAATAAAATTCAAGCCATAATCAACAGTGACACTGTGTGAGAAAAGAGAGCGAAAGAGTTAAACAAGCACTGTCTTATTTGAAAGGTATAATATGGGAACATTTAATCATAGCTAGAATATTATCATATCAATGTGCAGATCACAGCCAAACTTTATGAAGGATGATGAATCAGGACCAGTCTAATGATCCTATAATCTGGCAGAATTCCTCCTGCAAACATCCTTCATCTTAAAGTGATGAAGGACCTTCTACAGGAATAATAACTAATGGATGTTAATCTCAATACGTCAGGAAAAAAGAAATCAATTATAATCTTTGTGCAATTAAAATAGCACAAACAGTCGATTCTGCAGCCCACAACAGGCAAAACCAATGCTGGCCTTCATCCTGGGCAGATTAGTGAGCAGGATAGGCAGTGCTTCCATTGGGAGGATTTCCTCATTTCCTCCTTCATTTGTTTACTTTCCTCCACATCTTCTTCCCAGACAGTAATAAAAAACAAAATGAAGACAAATTGTGAATATATTAAACATTTTAGGGAACTTTCTGTAGGCATCTTAATGACTGCTATAAGAATTAGAATATCCTTGCTCAGCCCTCACAACATGGGCATACATACATAAAGGACATATAGTCCTTTACACTTGAGTACTTTGAACCCATCTGAATACACTGTGCATGAAATTTCTAAAGGCAATATTATTTTAATGGAATAAAACACACTACTTAAATGAAATAGTTCAACTAAAGATTATCTGTAAAATATGGTGCTTGGTATATTTATACAAAACTCTACAATTACATCAAACAGTCTAAATGTGGACTTTGAATGGAAAGCTTAAAAATGTGAGTCTTGATTCTGTTCTTCTTAAAGGGAAATATTTTAACAGAGGAAATTCATACAGGTCTTGAAGTTGAGATTTAAAATGTTTCTTATGATCATGTATTTTTCTAAACAAATGCAGATAGTTAAGAGAGAGAAAGTGAGAGGAAAGGGAGACTTAGGAGTGAAAACTAGTTTATCTGATGGCCTTTCCATGACTAACACTTTTTTGACTTCATACACACATACATATCAGAGACAGTTTGGCACAGACGAGGCATACACCTGCAAGAATATTTCAGTAGTGAAAATAGGGTGAATATAATAAGCAGTTTAGCAAGTACTAAATATATTAGGTACCTACCCTTTGGATATGTTAATAGGAACTGCCTTTATATGAAAAGGTGGCATGGCATTTTTTTAACTGAATATGAGAATGAGTTTAGAAAAGTTAATAGATTAACCCAGCACAAAGCTAGTTCATCTGGAAGGAAAGGTCAGATTTGAACCCAGAAATGTGTGCCTTGAAAGTTGGTATTCTTACTCTTTGTATGAATGTTAGCAAAATTTTAAATCTTTACAAAAAAATAGAGAAAATCTCACAGATGAACTCCAATACACTCACCACTCAGTTTCAAAAGGTATCAAGATTTTTGCTTCATTTGTTTTATCTATTTTTTGTTTTTTGTTTTTACTTTTTTTACAAGCAAAGAGTAGCTTCATAAAGAAAAATGCATTCTCAAGGAAGGGGTATGGCAAGCTCCAGAGATGAACAACTATTTTCATTTTTGTTTATTCTTTCTGCTGAAGTATTATAAAACTCATTCCAGGTATCTAAAGCTAACTTATATTCACTTATAATATTATCAAGCCAATTTCATGGGCAAATTACATCTGTATGCATCTTCAGAAAAAATATGGACATGTTTTACATAAAAATAAGTCATTTTTACTGCCCTTGTACTGTTCACCATGTAAGAACTTATTCACTATGTAAGAATTTGTTCACCATGTAAGAACTTGTTTGTTATGCTTCAGAAGATTGGAGACTGATGAGAATTAGGCTTGGGGTGGATTAATGATTGTGCATTGAGTCCCCTATACAGAATTTTATTGTTGTTAACAACCATTTGATCAATAAATATGAGAAATGCCAAAAAAAAAGTTATTTTTACACTCAAAACAAAATTGACAATAATTTTTTATATCATCAACTATCAAGTCCATAATCAGATTTCCTTGATAGCTTCAGAAATATATATATATATATATATATTTTAGTTGGTTCAAGTCAAGATCCAATCCACACATTGCATTTGGTTGCTTTATCTCTTAAGTTTATTTCATACAGAACAGCCCTCTCCCTTTTTCTTTCATGCCATTGACTTGTTAGAGAAACCACATCAGTTGTCCTATAAAATAGCCAACCTCCTGGATTTGTATGTTAGATTCCTGTTGGTGCCTTTTAAGTTGTTCCTCTATTCTTTCATAATCCAGGTAAATTTTGATTTGTTAGTAGTTCAACTATTTAGACAAAAATACTTCATTGGTGGCTCTGTGTGCTACACATTGCTTTGAGTCAGCTCCGTGAGCCTAGAAGAAAGGGTATCTGATTCTAAAATGATGTTCTTTCCAACACAACACATTACCCCCTTTTACACTAGTCTATGAGCTTTATCTCTAGGGACAGCTGTTAACACAAAAGGTCAATCGAAGTCTAAGATGTTCAATGGACAGATTTTTCTGAGGGGGAGAGGGAATAGTTATAAACCTTTGGTATATGGAAGCTTGTGCTAAACTATATATTCTATCCCTCCATCAAAGAGTCCACTCAAAAATAATCTGACAGCCCGTTGCCACAGAACCTTGGCAGACAGCCTGAGTGACCAAGTCCCGGGGGAGCCTTTGGCAGACTGATGAGAGTAGATACTGCTCAGCAGGGAGACATCAAGGGGTCTGACACATGCACCCTTGAAGCTGCAGTACAGAATTCCCATTTCCTTCTCAGGAAGCACTTGCCTCATTCACACTGTGAGTAGAAGGAATAAGATAAAAAGAAATGAAGCATAGAGAATAAGGCAGAAGGAGCTCTGCTCATCAGTATAGCCCCACTAGCATGTGTATCTGTGCTCACGCACACACACACACACACACACACACACACACACACGAGTTTTTGTCATCCAACAAAAAGACAGGATGACTCAGGACAGAGTTTGAAGTATTTACACTGGAGTTTATTATCAAACCAAATGAGGTGTCTCACTTGGATGAATAAAAAGGAAGCAGAAGGAGGCTGTTTAGAAAAGTTTTCATAAAACTGAGAGATTTAGAGACAAAAGGGCTTAAGGTTCATCCTTTGGCTCTTTATTCTGATTGCTAACTTATTCTGCATGAAGATGTCCCACTCCTATCTCAGTACAAGCATCCAAGAATCAAGACACAGTTTGTCACAGTTTGAGTTAAAATGCATTTAGTGGTTCAGAAATATGTGACACCACAGCCTTGGAGAAACCTTTACAAGAAGGAAACCCTTGCTCTTGGTACCCCTCCTGTGTCTTGGCACACCTTTATCAAAATATTTGTTGTCTGCTTTGGTCTCACACATAACATTGATTTAAGTTAGGTAAGTGCATTGCTAAGTGGGCTAAGCCAGTCATTGCAATCAATGTTTATTGTTGTTATTATTACTAATTTTTTACACCTGTTCTTGAGCAGACTCTTTTAGTAAGCTGATTAAGTAGTAACAGAGAAGTAAAAAGCACAACATACTAGTTTGCTAGGGCTGCTTTAACAAAGTACCACGAACTGAGTAGCTTCAACAACACATATTTATTTTCCCAGAGTCATATAGGCTAGAAATCTGAGATCAAGGAATTAGCAGGGCTGGTTCTGTGAGCGGACTGTGAGGTGGAACCTACCTTCCAGGGCTTTGTTGGACATCTCTTGCATTCCTTGCATCCTTATCTCTGCCTTCATCTTCACATGATATTCCCCTGTGTGTGTGTGTCTGGGTCTAATTTCCCCTTTTCAAAGTAGATCAGTCATATTGGAATGTGGACCACCGAACTCCAGAGTCACCTTAACTAATTACATCTGCCATGATCCTATGTCCAAATAAGGTCACAATCTGAGGTACTGGGGATTAGAACTACGATGTATGAATTTTGGGTGGACACATTTCAACCCATAACACACACTAGATCAGTCATATTTAAATGATAAGCTACGTGGGTTTTTCAACCTTTGCACTATTGACATTTTGGACCTGTTGAGTCTTGGTTGGGCTGACAGGTAAGGACTCTCCTGTGATTTGTAGGGTATCTTTAGCAAAGTCCCTGACCTCTGCCTCCTAGATGCCTGTAGCACCTCCATCCCCAGTCATAACAATCAGAAAGCCTTTGTACCAAATGTTCCCTGTGGGCAAAATGGTCCCATTTAAGAAGCACAGAAACCTGAAAATTATCATAACAACAGAAACAAGTTAACCCTTGCTCTTCCCTTCAGCAATAGCAATAAGACTTAACTTATTTTTTCAAAGTGGTATATTTTCTATTTTTTTAAAAATTAAGTGATTATTTTTATATCTAGATACAAAGATATTTTGATGTGAAACACATTTCTCTATTGTCTAATGCTGTACTATCTGCATTTTAATTTTGAACTTTTATGAAAATGAATTGGAAATGAAGTCAAGTCCAATGGAAGGTACTATGTTAACAAGGAAAAATAAACAGCATGTGCTTCTCCTTGTATAAACTATCATGATTTAAAATACAGAGTGTGTGTGTGTGTGTGATTTTCTTTAATCTGCGTATGTCAGGTTATACTCAGATGGGCCTGCCAAAGCATTGAGTGAAGTTTTGTTCTTATAGTCAAGTGAGTCAAGAAAGTTGGAATCATACATGCATTTGGGTGCTATAACTCTGTTTTGGCAGAATTATTTTATTTTTAAGCATATAGACAGCCATCAGAGAAAGAAGCAATAAAATCAGTTGTGTTAAAGCAGCTCAATATAATCCTCTGAAAATTGGAAATTTAATTGGAGAACTGCTGAATGCATATGACTAAAACTATACATTACAAGACAGGTCTAAATAAATTCCATTGATGTGAAAGAAAAAAATCCCTGTTCTTTGTGCTTTTGCTTTTGAAGCCTTTTTAAGGGTATCTCTTAGTAAATTTTGATGACATGTGTATGATATTCCTTGCTTGTCTTGAAAAGGTGCAAAGAAAGAAGAAATATAGATGTTATTTTGCCAAATATTCTCAATATTCCTTTCTCAGATGAATCTCTGACAAGGAACTTAATGCGTTTAGATTTGCTGAGCAAATCTTTTAACTCTTTAGGCTTCTTTTCTGTAAAATAGGCCTGACGTCCTCTAAACTGGCAAAATTAACCATGCACATTTAATGAGATAGCAGTTTTAAAAAGTGCTTGGTAGACTTGTGTTTGTCCTAGAAATGATCAAAATAGCCGTGAAAGAACCAAAAGTTTAGTAACAGGTGTTAGAACAATATTCCTTTTTGGAGCATAGGCCCAGAACAGTGCCCAATGGACTGTACTTGTCTATAGCTGTGTTTTGTTGAACCACTTTCCTTTTTATTTTCTTTGATATAAATTCATTACAAGCAATACAATCACATTTCATTGAGAAATTTGAGATTGATGCCTTTCTTGAGGAATCCGTCTTTCTGGGCTCCCTGACACTGCATTCTTGATATGGCAACTGTAAGCAGAACTCCACAGCTGTAGACCCTTTGGCTATATTCTTGTGGAAACCACTGGCCCCACCACTGCTCGTTTTCTCCACTGAGGCCCAAGGCCAGACACTGTTTAAGTTTGGGCTTGCTTATTTGAACTTAGCCTAATCCTATCAGCTTTATCACCCTATAGGTAGGTATCATTTGTGTTTACCATCTTAACATAAAACTTGAATCTACAGAAACCAACAAAGTTTAAAGAAGCAGGTGTCACACTTCTGTAAGGAATAGAGGAGGGGGATGGTGGGGAAAGAAGGCAACTTCATGAAGGCCAAGAGCCTAAACCCACAAGGTTTGGTGCATTCATAGTTTGGCAAGTTATTGCTACTAACTGCTTAACACTGTTAGAAACAAACTAGGGCTCTGATCTAAACTGCTGTCTTAAATAGTCTACAAATCGTTTCTTACCTAATTTTTTTGCTAGCTATATGATCTTGGAATTATTTAATCTGTCCAAATCTCACTTTCTACTTCTATAAAATGGAAAAAAGTAATTGTTTATTTTATAAGCTTAAACATTTAAAAATTTACTACGCTTTAACTGCTTAAAATTATTTTTGCCATAGTAAGCATTCAATAATGTTATCTATTATTCTTACTACAATTATTTTGAAAACCCAGTCACTCATTCTCTAAATAATCATCATGTCAATATCTTATATTCTCAAATGACTCAAGCAACTTTGTAATGAACTTTAGTTGTGTGTATGTAGGACAACCAGACTCCAAAAAAGAGACATTAAGTATTAGAGCAACTATTAAATATCAATGTAATTAATAGAATATAATCAATAAGCATAATTCATTATAACTAACATAAATATAAGATACAAACACATCTATATACTATGAATATAATTAACACAAATAGTTTAATATTAAATACAGAACAAGAATACACAATAGACAACATTAAATATTAGAGCAATGATTCTTGCCCTGGGTGATTTTGCCTCTCATAGGACAGTTGGTGATATATACAGGACATTTTTGATTGTCAAGATGGGTGTGCACTATTGTCATCTAGTGGATAGAAGCCAAGGATGCTGCTAAATATCCCTTGGTATACAGGACAGCTACCAACAAGAAAAAAAAAAATCTGGTCCAAAATAGCAATAGTGTGGGGTTTGTGAAACCCTGCACCAGAATATTTACTAACATAAACTAAAGAATTACTGTTGTGAAGATAGGAAAAAAGATAATCAGAAAAGGAGGATATGGCCAGAGAAAGGCCGAATGGGTCACAGAATGGTTTCTATTTGCTCCAGATACTACTCCTCAAAAGTGGCTTCATTGTAAATGAATGAGGTGCTTTTCTCTGGGTTATGAAAGTTTGACTTTCAACTGAAAGCTTTTAGGATCAAGATACATCTATCATCTTAATGCTCAGGTCTAAGCGGTTGAAACCCAAATAAATGAATTCTGCCAGTGGATCACTAGCCATGTGTGTGAGTCTGTTCCTAAATTTAATACATGTAATGTCATAGCTTGAAACTACTTGCCATACTTTTTCTCTGGGATGGATAATACACCAAACTTTTAAAGGTCCCTAGACATCTATAAAAGTAGCTTGTGTATTGGACTGTCATCTGTTAGCATTAACTATTTACATAAAGACTAAATGGGTTATCAAATTTGCCATCTGAGCCCCTGAATAAAGACTTCCTTTTTCTTTTTTTCACTCTTGGTCTCACCTTGTCAAATTAGGAACTATGAGCAGTGGATGGTTTTCATGACTGTGGAAACATCTATGAAACCAACCATCCATTTCTCTCCAGTATGCTGTTTTTAGGAAATGTAATTGTTTCTTGGGTCTTATAATGCTTTCATTTCCATTTTTCCTGAAAGACCTGCAATAAGTTATATGCAACTTTAAAAAATGGGTTCTATTTATAGATGGGAGGTAGAATATGTTAGGAGACATCCTTAACCTTCAACCATACGAGGGATCAACAAAAGAAAAGCAACAGCACTCACAGCCTGGGGAAAGGAACACCAAAGTATAGAAGTTTACATTTCCTTTTTCACAAAGGAGAAAATCGCACTCTTAAAATTGATCACTTATGGCCATATTACTCGTCTAGAAAGTTGCAAAGTTTCCACCTTACCTCATATATTTTTTACTGCACTGGTGGAAGAAGCCACATGCTATCATGTTTTATAATGATACTGTGTTCAGAATCTACACTATAGAATTTTTTCTAACATTTTATAAGCATTGCATTTACCTCTCTATAATAGGGAATTGTGGGTGTGTGTGTATGCATGCACATGTGTAAATATCTTCATGATAGGTTTTACTAATTTTCTATTTTTATTATTTTCTTACAACACCAAGAATGCTGACACAGAAATTCAAAATAAACATGAAAAATGTGCTTGATGAAAAAAGCTTAGCCACATCGATTTTCTTCAGGGCATATACAATAGAATGGCTTTCCATTTGAATCCACAAATACAATAAGGTTTCAGGCCCTATTCAGTAATTTTTAAAAGAAACTAGGAATCTCTGGATAGAAGGTAAAGAAAAAGAAAAGAAATAAAATCAAATGATGATAAAAGGATATTTTACTATGTAGTTTACAAGAAACAGCTGTGTGTCAAGAGAGATAAAGAAGAGAGTTCTTGATAAGTCCAACATCACTGGTTCAAAGAAACTGTTAAGCAGAAGACAAAATGCAAATTTGTCACCAAGACGGAATGCAGATACAACAGAAATGCTATATTTACAAGAAACGTTACTTTCATTTGTAGATACACAGCCACTCTTCTTCCTACATTTTCATGACTGATCACTGTAAATGCTTTTTGTTCAAATAGGATGTTCATATTTTAAAACATAAATTAACAAAATTTAATAGTTCAATAAAACAGCAAAACAGGGATAGTGAACCAGAAAGAAAATAGAGGAATTAAGGTTCGATATGAAGTTTAGTGGGATGAAGTATTTAAAAGTCAATATGTATCAGCAGAAACCAGTGATAACGGATCTGTGGAAACGGGTAACAGAAAGACAACTACACGCATATGACTCTCAATTTTAAAATAATACACTTAAAGTTAGTTTTGTGTTTTCTGCAGATTTATCCCAGGCCTAAAATGATTGCTTACAGCTGACAGCTTGCTGGTCTCCTAGTGATTTCAATAATTATCTCTATTGAGTTAGGGTATTGATCTGTAGCAGCTAGCCATTTCAAAATTCCCCTTTTATGCTGCTAGAGGTAATAGAATTAATGAGTCTCTTTGCCAAACATAGCAGGAACATTGGGTACACAATTAGGTCACAATATGAAACTGAAAAACATAAGGGAAAATTAAATGACAATTTTGAGCTAAAATAACTTTATATATATATTTTTCTGTTTGTTAAATATAGGCATGATATTCAAACAGCCGAAAAAAATGAGATAAATTGACTAGTACATCTTCAGACTAACCTGTATTCATATTAGCACATTCAGTTCAATGTGGTAGAACATTCAGTTCAAATATAAGTGATTTTGAGCTAGAAATGTACTTAGTGGCTTTGTTTTTAATTCTTCACTGGTAGCTCTTGTATGGTGAGGTTCAGAGTTCCAACTCTGAGTTAGCATGTGTGCAGTAGAATTTGGCTTTTGTCTGTTTCCTAGCTTTGCCTTAGTTTCCTTGTCTGTAGAATGGGGTAAGATAGTGCTTATTACTTCAGGGGGTTCTTCTGAGGAGGCAGTATGAGGGCAACACAGGGAAGGCAGACCTTGGGAAAGGATGCCTACATACATTCTAGTTCCCCTCCAAATGGGCATGTGGTTAGAAACCCCAAGAAATGGTCTCCAGTGAGCCCTTAAAGAAATGGTTGAAAAATATATTGCACATTGCTCAAGATTGCAAAGGAATAAAATGTGGATGTGTACAATCACTGATTTTAAAACATTTTCTAGGGGCATCTACTTTTACTTTGCAAATAATTAGGCAATCCAGGGGATACAGACTACTTGATAGGATGATCAGTGAGGGGGATGCTAGACAAATATTTTTCACATACATAAAATAAATTTGTATGTATTTGCTTCACTGGTTTGGTTTCTTTATAGGAAAGACTTTATCAAAGCTATTTAATAATAAAACAACTAAAAACTATGTGGGACAGTTGGAATAAACATGGCTAAACAGTTAATGTGGATACTATTCAGGGAAAAATTTTAAAAACTAGATATTTCTCATTAATTTTCCATTTGTAATAAGGATAGGTATTATCACAACCTGTGCCTTATGTGCACTCATTTATAATTAGTTTACACTTAGTAGAAAGAATCATGGTTTGTAAAAGTAGAGAGGTTACCACTGGCTGACCACTGTTCTTACAAGTAGAAACCATCAGACTGTTATTTCTTTAGTTTGAGTAATTGCTGTTTTTAAAAGTAAAGCAGGCATCAGTGACTGGAAAAATTGCAAAATCAGTGACTGGAAAAAATTCATTTTTGACCAATTTATCATTTCAACAAGTTTGTTTCTGACTTATTCTTCAGCAACCTTTTCCCCCCAAACAATGTATTTGCAACCAGATCGCCTCCTTTCCCCACAGGAGGAAGGAGCAGCTGCAGTTATTCTTGCTCTGATGGCAAAGCTGGGCGGAGAGCAAGCACCCTGAAATAGCTGGTTCCCCCAAAGCACCAGGGCCGGCCGTGAAGGATGCTGACTTCGCTGGCTTAGGACTTCCACAAACACAGGAAACAAAGCGTGCAGCGCAGAGGGGATGGCCCTGCGGTAGCTGCCTCCTGCTCTGCTCCTGCATCACGACCTCCCTGGCCTGGGGGATGTCAGAAGAAGCAACGTAAAATGATCCGGCATTTAAACTGCTCCCTTTTCTTTTGCTTGTGGCTGGTTCTAAGGGCCTCGGGGAGGAACACGACCAACTGCTGACAGAATTCAGCTGCGCTCTTTCCTGGGCACACATCTTGATATTTGTAAAATCAACTTAAGAATAATCATGCAGCATATGGAAAGATAAGATAGTCTAAAGAAAGGAAAACCAGCCACAGCATTTATGAAGACGTCCTCCTGTGAAATTAACTTGCTTTAAGAAATGAGTTTTTGGAAAAAATGTCTGAAGTTTATATTTTCCACTAGATTCAAAAGTATAGCACCTGTATACATGAACTGGTAGCAGTGAAATGATCATAATCTGAGATCAAGGACAACTACAAGAATAAAACTAACAAATTTAAAATACAATTTAGGCAATAAAAAGTAGATGGGCTGGCTATAACAGAAAATGGAATAAATGACTTAAAGACTCAGGATTAATGGAAAAGTAAAAAAGATCGGGGGAACATAAAAAATATGAAAAGATTGTCATTGATAATTACATGTAAAATAAGAGTACAGTAGATTTTGAAAAAGTCATTCACTGAGTAAATATTTAAGATTTCACATTACTGTGGGCCAGGTAAAACTGTATATACCTGTGTATATACTGGCTAAGTTTTTGAATCCTAATTAAAAACAAAAAAAATCAGATTCTCCTCCTCCAAAGAATTGTTTCTTTTTTGGAGAAAAATTACATTTTTAATCTAATTTTGCTATACACTTTAAATAACTAAAGACAAGGTCCAATATTTACAAAGTTTTGGAAGATAATTATTATAGTACAAGAACTGTTTATACAGACTGTAGTTCATCTGGTACCGAGTTTGGTAAAACTACTGCCCACGTGCCAAATCTTGCCCACCACATGTTTTATTAAATAAAGATTTTTTTGAAACATAGCCACATCCATTTGTTTACATGTTACATATGGCTGCTTTCAGATACAATAATGGAGTAATTGCAACAGAGACCATATGGTCTGCCAAGTCTTACTATCTATTTTTTTACAGAAAATCTTTGCTGATCCCTGATACAGAATTTGCTAACTACTGATCAAAAGGATACAGAAAGAGTACCATACATTTATGCTTCCTATAAAGATATTATATAAAATAAATTTGGGGAAAATCCTATAAAATATGGAGTAAAGTGTAGAGAACTGTAATGTCATGAAACCTATGTATATATAAAAATTTGTGGAACAGAGCAGGCTAACAGTATAATATGTACTTACTATTGAAAGCAATTGGGATAATGTGTCTGGAAACACTTTGAAAACTGGAACAAGCTAAACAAATTAATTGGATTATCATTAGCCACAAGAAGACCATTAATTAGAGGAATAACTAGCTCACTGTATAGTAACATGCAATTTAGTTGTTAAATCATAGTGCAGCAGTGGTTAATTTTACCTTTCCTTACTATGAATAACATGAATTTTAGTCTGGCTGTTTTGATTTCAAGGAATTGGGAACCACCCAAGTAGCCTGGTGGTTCTCAACCTGGTTGCACATTAAAGCCGCTGAGGGAGCTTTCAAACAAAATACAAGTGCCCTTCCCACACCCTGGACCCAATAAATCAGGACCTCTTGATAAATTTTGAAAGTGCCCCAGATGCTTCTAGGGTTCAGCCAGGTTCAAGAAGTACGAGCTATTCAATAAATAAATAAATAAAAGGCACCTAGATTTTGGGTGGATATGGAAGGGGAAGGTTGAATTTCATGGACAGCTAAGAAGAAGATTCCTACTAGCCCAGTGATTTATGAACCCTGAAGCTGAGAAAGTTTCTGCAAGGGTATATGCACATTCATGTGACTCAGTCACATTTTCTGTGTTCGCTTTTCCATAGCCTGCTACCAACGGGCTTTGGCAGTTTCTGTTCCTCTATAAGTTTTGGACATTGGTTTGGATTTTTCAGAGGCCTCTGGCATCAATTCCTCCTTACAGCCACATTCCACTGTCACGTCTTTATTTTCCCATCCCTAATTGCTTCCATTTTCTAACTCAAACTAACCAATAAAGAATCTCAAGGAAAGATAGTCTGTTTGAATCTGTTCATATTCCATAGCGGATTGTATGCAATAGATCAGAGGTCATTTGGTACTGGACATTCTTTAATTGTCTTTGATCATGTAACGAGTATTTCTGGCTGAAGGGGCATAAATGAAAGCCAGCAGGCACATGAAAGATGCTCAACATCACTAATCATCAAGATGAAAACCAAAACTGCAGCAAGATGCCACCTCATCTATGTTAGAATGGCTGCCAGCAAACAGACAAGACATGACAAGGGTTGACAAGAATGCTGAGGGAAGGGAACCCTGATGCACTGTTGGTGGGAATGCACATTGGAGCAGCCACTATGAAACAGTGCAAGGTTCCTCAGAAAAATTAAAAATAAACCTACTGGGTGATCCAGCAATTTCACTTCTGGGTATATATCCAAAGGAAATGAAAACACTACCTCAAAAAGATATGTGTACCTCCATGTTCACTGCAGCATTATTTACAATAGCCAAGAAATGGAAGCAATCTAAAGTGCTCATTGATGGATGAATGGATAAAGAAGAAGTGAGATAGATATCATTAGCCACAAGAAGACCATTAATTAGAGGAATAACAAGTTCACAGTATAGTAACATGCAATATATATATATATGTATATATATTGGATATATAATGGAATATTATTCAGCTGTAGTAAAGAAGGAAACCTTGCTAATTGCAAACATGGATGGACCTTGAGGGCATTATGCTATGTGAAATAAGTCAGACAAAGAAAGACAAATACCATTGATTTCAGTTATCTATAGACTCTAGTAAACCACAACAAACCACAAAACAAACTCATAGATAAGGAGAACTGATTGGTGATTACCAGGGGCAGAGATTGAGGGTAGGCAAAATGGAGGGGAGGGAGTCAAGAGCTATAAACTTTCAGTTATAAAACAAGTCCTGTGAATGTAATGTGCAGATGGTGAATATTTAATAATACTGTATTATGTATTTGAAAGTTGTGAAGAGAATAGATCTTAAAACTTCTCATCACAAGAAAAAATATTTTAGAACCACGTGTGGTGATGGATGTTAACTAGACTTATGGTGATAGTTTTACAAAGTACACAAATTCTGAATCATTATATTGTACACCTGATACCAATATTATGCTATATGTCAATTATATCTCAATTAAAAAAAAAGTGGTAGGGCTAGGGTGAGGCCAGTTAATGTCAGCTATAGTTAGTGACCACCAAGGCCAGGTCTATGGTAAGTCAACTTTCCTTAGGGTAAAATGAGGAAAAGCAGGCCCCTTATATGGCCAGTGTATGAACTTTAGTATCCGAGGTAGCCACAGTCTTTCTCGTCTCTTTTTCTTTCCCTCATCTGCCTTTCCTTATCTCTCCTGTTTCCTTCCTCCTTTACTATTTTCTTTTCCCTATTTTATCTCTTCTTCCATTTATTCTTTTTTTCTCTCTAAACAAAATAAAATACTTCATAACCACCTTTATATTTCTATGGCATTTCAAGTGCAGTTGGGATACTTAGTTTTCTGGAATAAAACACATTAATATAAGAAAAAAACTAAAATAGTTTAAAATATACCAGCCTCTAATTAAAATCAGTGTAAAATGTCTACAAAAAAGATTTTCCTTTTCCTCTTCTTTCTTTTTTTTGACTCTCCACTTTAGGTATATGACCCAACAATCTCATTTAGGTAACTATTTGAAATAGAATTCTTGTATCAGTTCAATATAGGTAAATTGCACAGTTAGTTCCTTTGAATCTTAAGGTGGTAAGTCCTGATTTTTACTACTTGATTTATTTTTCACTGAATGCCTATACATATATTTAGGGATGAGAATTTCCTGATTCAGTGAATATTGTAACAACTATTTTC
This sequence comes from Manis pentadactyla, assembly GCF_030020395.1. NCBI lineage: Eukaryota > Metazoa > Chordata > Mammalia > Pholidota > Manidae > Manis > Manis pentadactyla. Next base: position 170,745,502 of record NC_080020.1, on the reverse strand, counting down.
TAAGCAACTTTTATAAATTTTTTCATTATACAGGCCGTGAAAAAGTTGTCATTTTGAAAACAAAAGTCCTTTTCTTCTCCTACTAAACTTTGTCAGACATTCTTTTTTTATCTGCTAAACTTGGCAATGGTTTTCTTAACCTGCAGCTATATTTATTCTTTTATACATGGTTATTTCACATATTTGAATCAAGGGAACTAGATTATCATCCTAAAACAATGTACTTCAAAATAAATATACTGTGTTTGCCTCCATTTTTTCACTTCCTGACAAATATCTTGGGATTTGGAAGGCCATTTGTCTTTTAGTAATAAACCATTATCTTGTCACAGTGGATAATTCCTTCTGTAGAGTTGTCTAAATATTCTGAAGTCTTTTTTCTTTACTTTTTTTTTTTTTTTCATTTGGGTAGCTTCAGCACTTAGATATTAAAATGAAATAGACAGAAACTAAACATAACGGCTCATGTTCTGGCCTAGAATCAACACAAACTCTGCAAGTGAGGTGCCAGCTCCTCCTCAACCATCATTTGGAACACATTCCATCTGCCTGACATAATTTGTTTAGAACCAAGTTACCGGCAAGAGACTCAATAATTTTGTTTCCTTTTCAAATGAGTTACACACGATTTCTTAAATCTGAGCAATACTCTTCTTTTATGGGCCTCGTCCATACCAAGTGTTAAACCCACACAAGGTGGCTGGCAGTGAGCAGTTATAAAGGACAAGACGTCTTTGCCCAGTGATCTGTACTTGTACCCTTTTGGGAGGAGCAAAATATAAAGTGAAAGATACTTTGCCCACACCGTAAAGTCACTTTTTATGTGAAACGTACCTTTTTCTACCTAACGTAATTCTATTATGCCCCAAATTGTATCTTCAATTCCTGTCCCAAACCCCAGACTTGGTTGTCTCCAAATGGTTGTCAAACAGGCATCTCAAGGAATAATACAGTCAAAACACCCTCTGTTTTGTTTGTTTTGTTTTGTTTTTGAGAGGCAAGGTGAAATAACCATCAAGAACAGAGGTCACAAACTATGGCCCATAGGCCCAATTTGGCCCTCAGTCTCTGTATAGCCCTTGAACTAAGAGTGTTTTCTGTATATGAACATTTGCAGTCTATCTGATGTAGGGAACATTGTATTCAGTTAATCATTTGGCTATATGACCTAAAGCCAGTTAGGCAATCTCTCTATGCCTTAATTTCCTAATAACATGTATGCCTAGAATAAAAGCCTTTAAGGCATATGTCTAGATGTTAGTTATAGTTTTGGGTGGAAAACTTACTGATGACTTTTTCTATTCCCCATGTGATTTTTTTGGGTGGGAGGGGCATTTCAAAAGTTTCTGTGATAAATATATAATTATTTCCTAATATAAAGATGCTATGGAAATTATTGATTAGTAAGTGGAAAGATTTTAGTTAAATGTCCTTGGAGAATATGCACTAATATCTTTGGGAAAAGCAAATGTCCTTGGAGAAAATACACTAATATCTTTGGGAAAAGCAATTTAGGTAAACACATTTTTAGAATTTTAAAAATGTTACTTTAAGGAAACTTAGCTATACATTTCCTTATTTGTAACTACAATGATTCAAATTTGGGGGGAAAACTAAACATGAAATTACAGGATTCTACTAGATAATTTAACAACTGTTTTAAATTCATGGTAAAATATAGATAGTCCAATATTAAGAAAGGGAGTATCTATATATGGTCTGCACACTATTAATTTTAAATAGATCTGGAGTTTGTTTGTGGTCTACAATTGGCTTCTGCCATTTGACAGCTCTTACCTTGAGTGGTTGTAATTTATCTAAGATGCAGTTTACTTTGTTATTTTCCAAAATGAGGGAAAATACAGTATTTTCTAAATAGGGGCATTCTGAGGCCAAAGTGGGATAATTCATGGAAAGATTTTAGCATAATGCCTGGCACAGAAATATTTAATTACCACTCAACTAAATTCATATAAATTCATTCACTCTAAATGTGAGTCTGTTTTTCAATAGAAGTTTGAGACAGGAAGAATAACAAATCATAAAGGTATATCACTAAGAAGCAAACAATAGTTTACTAGAAAATTACAAGAAGCATGTCACTTGGAGTCAAAAATAGCAACTCGAGGGCAGCTTTGCTACTTCCTTGATTTGCTACTTTGGAGCAGAATTAGATTTCTTTGAATCTTGGTTTCCTTCAATCTGTAAAATGAGTACATATTAATTGTCCTTCTTATATCACAATGTCATAGTAAGCAACAAATTAAATAATGCAATATCCTTTGGATTATAAATAGTAGTAGCAATTTTAATTATCATGATTATACTTGGCAAATCTTAAGAGTTAGTTGGTATTGCTAACATCAGTAATTCTAATATTACATCTAGGGTTTTAAAGCTGCCCTCCTCTGGTCTTTAATTTACTTCAGTCTACCAAAATCTGAAAAAAGTCAAAATCAAAATAATAAGCTCGCTGAGATGCTGAGAGCTGGCACATTATTTCTTCACTTAGTGTGATGCAGAAGCTTGCAAAGTGGGATCAGTTCTGCCTTAGGCTGGCCTACTGCATCCAACTGAGGGGTTACTTAGGACAGATCTTCCCATGCCTGCAGGAAGCATTCAGCCTGGGAGCCCACTGCGCCTGATTAACACTGCTTTGTTTGCAGCATTGCTAATTCTCTGACTGGCATAAAAGATGTTCTTACATGTACCAAATCAACTCCCAATGATGATCTTTCCATTATTCACCATTCTGAATGTCTATCACACAACTCTTACCCATTCAATTCTATGAAGCAATGATTCATTAGTGCGAACAGTCATGAGTTAATTGAACTAGCTGTCTCGCTCTCTCTTACATATATATATATATATATATATATATATATCCAAACTAGTCCCTCTGTGTTGTCATTATTACCTGATGAATACTTGGACCACAGTTGACTTTCAAAGTCATCTATATGGTACTTAATAGTTGATAGCTGTTAATGAGCCAATGAAACAAAATATTTTATGCAGGGTCCTTAAGAATGTGTAAGACAGAAATGACCTTATAAAGCATTGTATTATGAAAATAGCTAGTGTTTTGGGATATGCCTGTGAAAGATATATGAGGGGAAGAGACAGGCAAAAAGCATCCAACATATTTATCTCACTGGTCAACTCTGGCTTGAATTAAACCTCAGGGAAGACCCGCTTTTTCTTTTCCTACAGAACAATCTGTATATTTACATTGTTAGGCATACCTTCAAGTTGGTAAATTCCTGCTTGCATTATACAACAACCCCAAGACCTAAACAGGATGGAAACATCAGTATTTGCACTGTATTTTAGCTTCTAGATTACATTAATCAAAGAGCACATTGCAGGAATAAATGCAGACAAGAATTCTCCATTTAAAATGCTAAAGCCCTAAATAACTGTAGAATTTTAGTCTCTGCAGGAAAAAAATAATAAACTTAAGATTTGAGAAGAGGAACTAATACTTGCAACTTAATGCAATCAATTTAGTGCTAGTAATGAGTAACTGATCTGGTAATTATTCCAAGTTTTCCAACTTGAGAAAGCCCTATCTGGAAAATGACCTGGTTCCTCTGCCTGCTTGATACACATAGTGATTGTGGTGCTACTTTAAACATCAGGGGTAGAAGCAGGACCCAGCAGCTTAGATATTCTCTTCTTCTTCTCTCTCTCTCTCTCTCTCTCTCCCCCTCCCTCTCCCTCTTTCCACAACACAGCACAGTGTTAGATCATTCACAATGTCTATCTTGCCTCCAATAAAGTACATCTGGGGCAGGTGGCTTGTGGATCTCCAAAGCTTAATTACCCTTCAGCATTCTGTGATGTTGGCATAAGATACAATATTCCCCAGCACAGATGCAGGAAGGTCGAGGTGGGCCTTCATTGTTGTCAGTGCAAATTTTAGGTCTCAGACATTCTTCTGATAATTTTCCTTCTGTATTAGTTCCCCTTATCCTTTTTATGGTGGCATAACCTGCTTGTCATTGTTGTGTTCGCATTTTAAATCACAGCAAGATCTCCAAAGACTTGTTCTACATCTGTTGAATTCATTCTATTTAGAATAATGTAGTGCTGCCTCCTTAGCCTTGTATATCTGCTAACCATGGGGACATTATATTATATGCCTCAGTATTTCCACCATATTATATGTATAATTACTGTTCTGGGAAGAAAAAAATACAAAACAAGAAAATTGTGCCTTCTTTTTTTGGTGGTCATTGTTCTGTCAAAAGAAGATCGGTGTGCAGTCTTTTCCAAATTATACTTTCATTTCTTTAAATGACACAGTTGAACATAAAGGACAAATATTCTAATTCAAAACCAAATCAACCCACTTTATAACATCCCAAACTTTATATCATTAAAAATTATCCAGTATTTTTGTTACAATTAAATTGAGCATAGTTTGGAAACACTCCATTTCAAATACTGCCCATAATGTTAAATGCTTATTATAACAAACTAAAAACGCTGAATTTATTGCATGTATAGTCCTTCCTCTTTGTGTTTGTTCCAATTTAATCAACTCCATTCTACAGTTACTGGAAGTCTAGCATATGTCACTAAAATAAAGATTATTGATGGTCTGGATTATTTTCTCAAGGCGACTAAGGCTTTTGGGAAAATAAAATCAAAAGTAACAGAATGAGTGGGAGAAAACATTAAGGTACGTTTATGTATGTATGTGTGTGTGTAAGCATACTTACAGCCTGGCTTTTAGGGAACATTATAATGTATTCCTTGCTTTCCTTAATGTACACAAGAAATATGGAAACATAATTCAAAATAAGTACATTTGGAAAGAAAGTCAACATTTTCACCTCAAAACTGATTCAGCCTTGGTTTTAAAAAAAAAGGTTTAGGGAATTCTAATTTTATCCAGCAAGTACTCCCACCTTAGATAATATTGCATAAGCTTAAGAAAAGTGGCATAATGTGGTATGACACTATGATTATGCACTATTTAAAACAGGCCTTCAGTGGGCAACCTGATAATTGGCCCATTTGTTACAGTGTAGAGATAAAGCATTCACATTCAGCGCTGCAGAGGAAGCCAAGGAAGGGTATCTTAATAAGTTAATTTAAAAGTAGCTCTCAAAGTTGACATTTTCTCCCTCACTTAGAGTTTCAGGCAAATTGTGATGGAAGACACAGATACAGATCATTTGAAAGGCACCTGCCAAAAATAATTTCACAGAGCAGCTATCAGTCGCATCCTCAGGCCACTGAAGCATGTGCACACCTTAGAGAGAACCATCCTACGTCAAGCAACGTTACGCTTGGTCACTCAGGCCAGAAGTGTATCATTCGGCACATTTCCCCCACAAGATGAATGGCACCTTAGACTTGCTCGATACCTTTTCCTCATATTCTCTAAGGAATATATGCCCATAAAACTATCCAGCTCTTCAGGGAAAAAATTCTTTCATAGGCAAAATGAACTTCTGAATATTCTCTCTGGGCTCTGCTCTTTTGATACCTTTGTCCCCTGGACTTTTCTGATTGGCAGGTTTTAACTCCCTCTTGGGGAACCTACCTCAGATGTCACCTACATTTGAAATCTGCCCAGTCAAGGGCAACTAGTCCCTAGATAGTCTATGATATGATAAAACTTTATAATGTTGATTAATTCTGTATTTATTGCACAGTATTGAGGTTAATTCAACACATACTGATTTAACATCTATAATAATAATAATTAATAGTGGTTTATTGAAAAACTGTCATTACAGCGGATAATTTTTAAGCCTTATTTCTTTGAATTCTCATCAAAATCCTTTTAAGTATTACCACTCCCATTCAACAGGGACTTTAAGTGTTATTTGTCTACTGATAATTAGGTGGCTGACTGTTTTTCACAAAAATCTGCTGGACTTGGAGCCATAAAACTTTTCCCATCTTTTTGTTAATTTCCAGTGATGGACTGAGAAGTTACCAGAAGTTACAGAGATAAAAGTCACAGTCCTTGCCCCCAGTGAACTCACATTATAATAATGCACATTAATTATGACAAGTATATTTAAAACACAGTGTAAAAGTAATGCATGTCTCTGTTGACTTTTTAAAATCAGGTCTTACTATTATTAGTATTTCATCTTTCCCAAAAGGATGCTAAATACCTGTTTTTTGAACAAGTGAATAAATACTACTATATGCTATTAAGTAACATTTTGTAACAACATAGTCCCAGAGAACAACATTCCGGATAACATTAAATGAAACTGCACATTATGCTGGGAAAAGCCTGGGGCTTTGATTCAAGAGAAGGCACAGAGGATGTACAGTGTCATGAAGGGGAATGTAACACAGGAGCAAAACATTTTGCTTAGGTTCAGTAAATTCCTGGTCCAAAGTCAGGAGCCTCTGCTAACCTTATCATTTGATTCTCCTCCCATTTGATAACAGAATAGAGTTTATTCCTAATTTATGTCACCACTTTTATGGTTGACATAAATTTTAAGCCTCCATTTTTAGATTGGTAAAAAGAAAAACGATGCCAGCCCATTTCATGTAAATGAAATCATATGTGTGAGACACTAACCGCAGATCCAGGCACATGGTTAGTGCTTAATAAATGCCTGTTTATGTGAATTGGGATCTAATGGGTCCTTCCTTTACACTCTGACCATCTGTATACAAAGTAAATCCAGGATGGTATAAAAGAAGCTACAGCTTTTCAAAGCAGAAGAAAAATGGTGTAGTGTGGCTCTCTCTTTTGTGTCCCACAATCCTGAGAGGCAGAACAGCATGCTGTTTATGAGCTCAGATGCTGATATAGATTGTTTTTGTTTTTCAAACCCCGGCTATATCAATTACTACTCTGTAGCCTTTTGTATGTCTCAGTTCCTTCATCTACAAAACGGGGCTAATAGTAACACCGAACGTTGTATTAAAGAGAATAAAGCAAGGTAGGGGTTTAGAGCAGCTCTGGTATGCAGTAAACACCTTAAAAACAGGAGACTGATGGGCATCGTCTTTGTGGGGGCAGGTACCCATAGTCATAGATGCTTTCTTTGAAGTTCAGGTTCTCTAACTTGACTCATTTTAAAGTTCAAACTGTGACAAAAGGGTCCCTAAGGCACAGAGGAAGCACATTAATGGATGGGAACCAGGGGCTTAGTGTGAAAGTTCAGCACTTTCCCTTTATTGGGGCATCTAATGTGATTTAAGGCTATTGTGACAAAAATCGGAAGGCTGTCTTTGTCATTAAGTAGCTTGAGATGTAAACAAGTACACAAGTAAATATATATATATATATATATATATATATATATATATATATATATATAAATACTAAAATAATATGAGGCCACTGAAGATTGGTATCTTAAAAAGGGAATTAAGGAAGCTGTGACATTTAGGCTGCTCCCTGAAGACTGACAGGAGTTTACGCCAACAAGGATGGCTGACAAGGCTGTGGTGTTACGTCAGCACAAATACCTAACACTCCTGCCTGACAGGGTGAGCAGAAGCTGAATTCCAGCCCCGGGATCTGATCTGATCACAAACAGATGGGATCTGCCTGCGTTCTCCTGGGGAGAGTGCCAAACTCCAGATCCACCCAACGGCAGTGTATCAGAGGTAGGGGGTTGGAGGCAGACTGCTGGGATATCTGGGTCATCTGGTAACTATGTTTAACTTTTCCAGGACCTGCCAAACTGTTTCTGACATGGCTGTACCATTTTACATTCTCACTGAATTGGAGGGATCCAATCTTCCCACATCCTCGAAAGCACTTACTATTTTCCGTTTTTTTATTATAGCTATCCTAGTAGGTGTGCAGTGGTGTTTGTGTGTGTGTGTGTGGTTTCGATCTGGACTTCTCTAAAAACTAATGATGCTGAGCATTCTTTCCTGTGTTTATTAGCCATGTGTGTATCTTCTTTGGATAAATTCAAATCCTTTGCCCATTTTTCATATGGGTTGTTTGTCTTACTACTTTTGATATAGTCTAGATATAAGATATACAGATATACAGTCCATTATTATAATTTGACATTAATTGGACTAGAAATATGTCCTATTCTGGTTGCTTTTCACTGCCTATTGTAACACAGTATTGGGAAATAAGCAAAGTGCAGGCCAGGAGACAATTTGAATTTAACACCACTTTTTCCTAATTCTTATTTAAATCCTGGAACAAAGAAAACAATAGAGAGCATATACATCACTTATAAAATTTAGGAAAAAATTCAGAAAACCAGAGGAATTTCTAAAAGATAAAATTGCAGGTGAGGCAGGTTGGTGGAAAGGGCCAAGGGCCTCATTGTTTGTTGAGTGAATAAAGGTGTACCCATTTGGGGAAAAGAACCGTCAGATAATAAAACCTGACACTAAGATAAAACAGTAACCCATGATTAGGATCACTGGCATGAACAAAAAAGAAGGAATTTTAAAAAGTAGGCAATGGGGAAGAAGGGTAAGAGGTCATATGTTGATACAACTAACTGAAGTTTGAAAGCATTTCTTAAAAATCAGATGGAATAGTGCAGGAAAAAAAAGCCAGTGAATTAGAAGATAAGAACAAGTGTTTTCTCCAAAAGTCGGGGAAAGATAGATATTATGAGAAAGTCATAAAAAGAAGAACTAGGATGTTTAACTTTCAAAGGCATTATATATGAAATAGGAATTTCAGAAAGAATGAAGAAAACAAACTGAGGAAGCAATGATCCAATACATTATAAGAGAATTACCTGCAAGTCCAAAGATAGCCTTACTGTAGAGAGAAACTCACTTACTCAATATAGTCAAAATTAATGAAAAGATGAAGAGAACTAAAAATATAAACATATACTAATCTTGATGTGTGTCCAAAATAAGTGGAAATATTGAAAGATTTTCATTACTTTTTATTAAGTATATAAAAGAAAACAAAAATAAATGACAAATTGGAATACATAGTGTCAATCTAGGGGGAAGACAAATACATATATAAGGAGTTTTTACAAATTAATATACTTTTATTAATAAAAATATATAAGAACCAGAGGTGAAGTGTGAACAGAAATGTTTTATTTTTAAAGAAATATAGACACTGGTTTATTTGTGTAAAATTGGTTGTGGAAATAAGATCACAAATTTCAAATTTTTTTATATATGACTTCTTGTTTTCTAAAGAATTCTGTCTATAAACTGAAAAAAAAGGAAATATCTGTGAGTCAGAAACTGGGTTACTATTTTCATTTTGGTTCTTAATGCTTCAATGTTTTTTGGGTTATTTTTTAAATTGAGATATAATTCACATACCCCAAAAGTCACCCTTTTAGAGAGTAGAATCCAGGGGTTTTAATATATTCACAGTCATATAATCACCACTGTCTAATTCCAGAACATTTTGATCTCTCCACAAAGAGACCGCAAACCTATTAGCATTCATTCCTCATTCCCCTTCTCTCCCAGACACTGGTGATCACTAATCTGCTTTTTATCTCCACTGATTTACCTATTCTGGACATTTTATACAGGTGAAATCAAACAATCTGTGAACTTTGGTATCTGGCTTCTCTTACTACTGTAATGTGTTCATGGTTCATGCATTTTGTTGAATATACCAGCACTTCATTTCTTTTTATAGCTGAATGATATTGCAATGAAGGCTATCTTACATTTTGCTTTTCCATTATTCAGCTGATGGGCATTTGGGTTTTTACTTTAAGCTGTTATAAATAATACTACTATTAACATACACATATGAGTTTATGTGTGGATGCATTTAAATGTTTTTCTTGAGTGTACAGCTATGAGTGGAATTGCTGAGTTGTATGGTCCTATGTTAAATGTTTTGAGGACCTGCCAAACTGTTTTCCACAGTAGTTGTACGATTTTGCATTCCCACCAGCAATGCATGAGGGTTCCATTTCTACATATCCTAGCTGACACTTGATATTTTCTATTTTTTAAAAAAAATTATAGGCAAAGGCGGAGCCAAGATGGTGGTATGAGTAGGACAGTGGGAATCTGCTCCCAAAAACATATATATTTTTGAAAATATAACAAATACAAGTATTCCTAAAAGAGAGACCAGAAGACACAGGACAACAGCCAGACTACATCCATACCTGCTAGAACCCAGCGCCTGGTGAAAGGGGTAAGATACAAGCTGCAGCCTGGCAGGATCCGAGGCCCCTCACGCCAGCTCTCGGCGGGAGGAGAGGAGTCGGAGCAGGAAGGGAGAGGGAGCCCAGGACTGCTAAACAACCATCCCCAGCCATCCGCACCAGAGCACAGACACAGTGCATGCGTGGGGTCCTGGATACTAGGGAAATAGGACAGTAAGACCTGTGAGCGGGTCCCAAAGCCGGTGCTCCTGTGACAAAGAAAAGCGAGTGCTTTTTGAAAGTCTTACAGGGACAGGGACCTCACAGCTGGACGGAAGCATCCCGGGTCACAGTCCAGCAGCTGGAAATTCCAGGGAACTCCAGGCGCACTAACCCCCTGGGCAACAGCTCTGAGACACCTCACAGAGGTAAAGAGCCAAACAGCCCTCTGTCCATTACCCCTCCAGGGCCCCGCCAGAGCAGAGCAGCAGCCTGAGGCTAGCCACGCCCACAGCAAGGGAACATACTCCATACTGGCTGGGCAAGATACAGAGACCCAGTCTACATGCAATTGCCCAACAGAAGCTACTAGGGGTCGCAGTTGTGCCAGTAAAGAAAGGCCAGGAGCCAAGTGGAAAATCTTGGTTCTGCCAGATGACAGATGAGTCAATAGCTCATCATTGCACCTGTGAACATGAAAAAGCAAAAGAATTTGATCCAGACAAGACTAACCCAGACAGCTTTGACATCTTCTACATATTCCCCTGAGAAGGAAACTGGGGAGATAGATTTAACCAGTCTTCCTGAAAAAGAATTCAAAACAAAAGTCATAGCCATGCTGATGGACTTGCAGAGAAATATGCAAGAACTAAGGAGGGAGAATACAGAAATAAAACAAGCTCTGGAAGGACTTCAAAACAGAATGGACGAGATGCAAGAGACCATTAATGGACTAGAAAACAGAGAACAGGAACACAGAGAAGCTGATGCAGAGAGAGATAAAAGGATCTCCCGGAATGAAAGAATTTTAAGAGAACTGTGTGACCAATCGAAAAAGAACAATATCTGTATTATAGGGGTACCAGAAGAAGAAGAGAGAGAAAAAGGGATAGAAAGTGTCTTTGAAGAAATAATTGCTGAAGACTTCCCCAAACTAGGGGAGGAAATGGCCTCTCAGACCACAGAGGTACACAGTACTCCCATAACAAGGGATCCAAGGAGGGCAACACCAAGACACATAATAATTAAAATGGCAAAGATCAAAGACAAGGACAAAGTATTAAAGGGAGCCAGAGAGAAAAAAAGGTCACCTACAAAGGAAAACCCATCAGGCTATCATCAGACTTCTCAACAGAAACCCTACAGGAAAGAAGAGAATGGCATGATATACTTAATGCAATGAAACAGAAGGGCCTCAAACCAAGAATATTGTATCCAGCATGATTATCATTTAAATATGAAGGAGGGATTAAACAATTCCTAGACAAGCAAAAGTTGAGGGAATTTGCCTCCCACAAACCACCTCTGCAGGGCATCTTACAGGGACTGCTCTAGATGGGAGCACTCCTAAAAAGAGCACAGAACAAAACACCCAACATATGAAGAAGGGAGGAGAAGAAATAAGAAGGGAGAGAAATAAAGAATCATCAGACCGTGTTTATAATAGCTCAATAAGCGAGTTAAGTTAGACAGTAAGATAGTAAAGAAGCTAACCTTGAACATTTGGTAACCACAAACTTAAAGCCTGCAATGGCAATAAGTACATACCTTTCAATAATCACCCTAAATGTAGATGGACTGAATGCACCAATCAAAAGACACAGAGTAATAGAATGGATAAAAGAGCAAGACCCATCCTTATGCTGCTTACAAGAGACTCACCTCAAACCCAAAGACATGCACAGACTTAAAGTCAAGGGATGGAAAAAGATATTTCATGGAAACAACAGAGAGAAAAAAGCAGGTGTTGCAATACTAGTATCAGACAAAATAGACTTCAAAATAAAGAAAGTAACAAAAGACAAAGAAGGACATTACATAATGATAAAGGGCTCAGTCCAACAAGAGGATATAACCATTATAAATATATATGCACCCAATACAGGAGCACCAACATATGTGAAACAAATAGTAACAGAATTAAAGGAGGAAATTGAATGCAATGCATTCATTTTGGGAGACTTCAACACACTACTTACTCCAAAGGACAGATCCACCAGACAGAAAATAAGTAAGGACACAGAGGCACTGAACAACACACTAGAACAGATGGACCTAATAGACATCTATAGAACTCTACAACCAAAAGCAACAGGATACACATTCTTCTCAAGTGCACATGGAACATTCTCCAGAATAGACCACATACTAGGCCACAAAAAGAGCCTCAGAAAATTCCAAAAGATTGAAATCCTACCAACCAACTTTTCAGACCACAAAGGCATAAAACTAGAAATAAACTATACAAAGAAAGCAAAAAGGCTCACAAACACATGGAGGCTTAACAACACGCTCCTAAATAATCAATGGATCAATGACCAAATCAAAATGGAGATCCAGCAATATATGGAAACAAATGACAACAACAGCACAAAGCCCCAACTACTGTGGGATACAGCAAAGGCAGTCTTAAGAGGAAAGTATATAGCAATCCAGGTATATTTAAAGAAGGAAGAACAATCCAAACGAATGATCTAATGTCACAATTATCGAAACTTGAAAAAGAAGAACAAATGAGGCCTAAGGTCAGCAGATGGAGGGACATAATAAAGATCAGAGAAGAAATGAATAAAATTGAGAATAATAAAACAATAGCAAAAAGCAATGAAACCAAGAGCTGGTTCTTTGAGAAAATAAACAAAATAGATAAGCCTCTAGCCAGACTTATTAAGAGGAAAAGAGAGTCAACACACATCAACAGAATCAGAAACGAGAAAGGAAAAATCATGATGGACCATGAATAGAAAGAATTATTAGAGACTACTATGAAAACCTATATGCTAAAAAGCTGGGAAACCTAGGAGAAATAGACAACTTCCTAGAAAAATACAACCTTCCAAGACTGACCCAGAAACAGAAAATCTAAACAGACCAATAACCAGCAATGAAATTGAAGCGGTAATCAAAAAACTACCAGAGAACAAAACCCCCGGGCCATACGGATTTACCTCAGAATTTTATCAGACATACAGAGAAGACATAATACCCATTCTCCTTAAAGTTTTTCAAAAAATAGAAGAGGAGGAAATACTCCCAAAGTCATTCTATGAAGCCAACATCACCCTAATACCAAAACTAGGCAAAGACCCCACCAAAAAAGAAAACTACAGACCAATATACCTGATGAATGTAGATGCAAAAATACTCAACAAAATATTAGCAAACCGAATTCAAAAATACATCAAAAGGATCATACACCATGACCAAGAGGGATTCATCCCAGGGATGCAAGAATGGTACAACATTCGAAAATCCATCAACAAAAAGAAAGACAAAAACCACATGATCATCTCCATAGATGCTGAAAAAGCTTTCGATAAAATTCAACATCCATTCATGATAAAAACTCTCAACAAAACGGGTATAGAGGGCAAGTATCTCAACATAATAAAGGCCACATATGATAAACCCACAGCGAACATCATACTGAACAGCGAGAAGCTGAAAGCTTTTCCTCTGCGATCGGGAACAACACAGGGATGCCCACTCTCCCCATTGTTTTTCAACATAGTACTGGAGGTCCTAGCCATGGCAATTAGACAAAACAAAGAAATATAAGGAATCCAGATTGGTAAAGATGTAATTAAACTGTCACTATTTGCAGATGACATGATATTGTACATAAAAAACCCTAAAGACTCCACTCCAAAACTACCAGAACTAATATTGGAATTCAGCAAAGTTGCAGGATACAAAATTAACACACAGAAATCTGTGGCTTTCCTATACACTAACAATAAATTAATAGAAAGAGAAATCAGGAAGACAATTCCATTTACAATAGCATCAAAAAGAATAAAATACCTAGGAATAAACCTAATCAAGGAAGTGAAAGACCTATACCCTGAAAACTATAAGACACTCTTAAGAGAAATTAAAGAGGACACTAACAAATGGAAACTCATCCCATGCTCTTGGCTAGGAAGAATTATTATCACCAAAATGGCCATCCTGCCCAAAGCAATATACAGATTCCATGCAATCCCTATCAAACTACCAACAGCATTCTTCAATGAACTGGAACAAATAGTTCAAAAATTCATATGGAAACACCAAAGACCCCAAATAGCTAAAGCAATCCTGAGAAGGAAGAATAAAGCGGGTGGGATCTCACTCCCCAACTTCAAGCTCTACTACAAAGCCACAGTAATCAAGACAATTTGGAACAGAGCCACAGACCAATGGAACAGAATAGAGACTCCAAACATTAACCCAAACATATATGGTCAACTAATATTCGATAAAGGGGCCATGGACATACAATGGGGATATGACAGTCTCTTCAACAGATGGTGCTGGAAAAACTGGACAGCTACATGTAGGAGAATGAAACTGGATCACTGTCTAACCCCATACACAAAAGTAAATTCGAAATGGATCAAAGACTTGAATGTAAGTCATGAAACCATAAAACTCTTAGAAAAAAACATAGGCAAAAATCTCTTAGACATAAACATGAGTGACCTCTTCTTGAACATATCTCCCCGGGCAAGGGAAACAAAAGCAAAAATGAACAAATGGGACTATATCAAGCTGAAAAGCTTCTGTACAGCAAAGGACACCATCAATAGAACAAAAAGGTATCCTACAGTATGGGAGAACATATTCATAAATGACAGATCCAATAAAGGGTTGACATCCAAAATATACAAAGAGCTCACACACCTCAACAAACAAAAAGCAAATAATCCAATTAAAAAATGGGCAGAGGAGCTGAATAGACAGTTCTCTAAAGAAGAAATTCAGATGGCCGACAGACACATGAGAAGATGCTCCACATCGCTTGTCATCAGAGAAATGCAAATTAAAACCACAATGAAATATCATCTCACACCAGTAAGGATGGCTACCATCCAAAAGACAAACAACAACAAATGTTGGCGAGGTTGTGGAGAAAGGGGAACCCTCCTACACTGCTGGTGGGAATGTAAATTAGTTCAACCATTGTGGAAAGCAGTATGGAGGTTTCTCAAGCTGCTCAAAATAGAAATAACATTTGACCCAGGAATTCCACTTCTATGAATTTACCCTAAGAATGCAGCAGCCCAGTTTGAAAAAGACAGATGCACCCCTATGTTTATCACAGCACTGTTTACAATAGCCTAGAAATGGAAGCAACCTAAGTGTCCATCAGTAGATGAATGGATAAAGAAGAACATATACACAATGGAATATTATTCAGCCATAAGAAGAAAACAAATCATACCATTTGCAACAACATCGATGGAACTAGAGGGTATTATGCTCAGTGAAATAAGCCAGGCAGAGAAAGACAAGTATCAAATGATTTCACTCATATGTGGAGTATAAGAACAAAAGAAAACTGAAGGATCAAAACAGCAGCAGAAGCACAGAACCCAAGAATGGACTAATAGTTACCAAAGGGAAAGGGACTGGGGAGGACGGGTGGGATGGGAGGGATAAGGGCGGGAAAAAAAGAAAGGGGACATTACGATTAGCATGTATAGTGTGTGGGGGGGCACAGGGAGGGCTGTGCAACACAGAGAAGACAAGTAGTGATTTTACAGCATCTTACTATGTTGATGGACAGTGACTGTGAATGGGTATGTGGGGGGGACTTGGTGAAGGGGGAGCTTAGTAAACATAATGTCCTTCATGTAATTGTAGATTAATGATACCAAAATAAAATTAATTAAAAAAAATTATAGGCATCATGGTGGGTGTGAAGTGGTATTTGTTGAATGATTTGTTTTGAAGTGGTTTTGATATGTATTTCTCTAATAACTAATAATGGTAACCATCCTTTCATGTGTTTATTGCCATGTATGTTTATTCTTTAGATAAATATCTATTCAAATCATTTGATCATTTTTCAAATGGGTTGTCATTTTTTTTTCATTGTATTATACGAATTCTGGTCATATCCTGGATATTAGATACTTATGAGATACATAATTTGCGAATAGTTCCTTTTCTTCATTACTGTAGCTTTGTTGTAAATATTGATTGCCAGGTAGTATGAGTCCTCCAAATTTGAAATCCATTCTTATATTTTTCAAGATTGGCTTGGTTATTTGGTGTCCTGTGTATTTCCATATGAATTATAGGATCAGTTTGTTCATACATGCAAAAAGGAAATTGGAATTTTGACAGGTACTGCACTGAATTTGTAGATAAATTTAGGGAGTATTTAATTTTTTTTTCTTTTATTTTGGTATCATTAATCTATAATTATATGAAGAACATTATGTTTACTAGACTCCCCCCTTCACCAAGTTGGAGTATTCAATTTTAATAATATTAAGTGTTCTATGTACACAGAATGTCTTTCCTTTTATTTAGGTTTTCTTTAACTTCTTTCAACAGAATTTGTACTTTTCAGTACACAAACTTGGACTTGTTTGGTTAAATTTATTCTAAGTATATTATTTATTTCGATGCTTGTATAAATGGAATTGTTAATTTTCAGACTATTCATTGCTGATTTGTAGAAATACAAGTGATTTTTGGATCTTAATCTCATATACCACAAGCTTGCTAACTTCATTTTTCTAAGAATTTTTTGTGAATTTTTTAGGGTTTTCTGTAAGACCATGTTATCTACAAATACAGATAGTTTTATTTCTGTTACAAACTGGATCTCTTTCCTTCTATTTTCTTGACTGATTGCCTTGGCTAGAACCTCCAGAACAAACTAGAAATAGTGGAAGTAGACATTCTTGTTTTGTCCCAGATCTTACAAGAAAAGTATTCTTTCTTTTCACCATAAAGTATGGTATTGGCTGTGTTTTTTTTCATAGATGTGTTTTATCAGGTTGTCGACTATTTATGAATGAAATGTGAATAGAAAGGGTATCATATTTTACAAAACATTTCTTTTTGGGATGATCATTTGGTTTTTGTCCTATAGTCTAATAACATGGTGTATTCCATTGATTACATTTTAATCTGTTGAACAAATCTTGCATTTCTGGGATAAATCACACTTGATCATGTTGTATGATCCTTTTTATATGTTGAATGGACTTGGGTTGCTAATATTTTATTGATGACTTTTGCATCTAAAGAATATTGATGAGGGTTTTATTTTGTTTGTTTTGGTGGCTTTGTCTGGTTAATACTGGCCTTACAGAATTACTTAGAACGCATTTCCTCTTTTATTTTTTAGAAGAAATTAAGAAGGTGAAATCATGATTCTGGAATTTTCATTGTGGGAAATGTTCTGATTATAAACTCAATCTGTTTAGTTCTTATAAGTCTATTCAGATTTTCCATTACTTCATGGGAGTAGTTTTGCTAGTTTATTCCTTTAAGAGATGTATACATTTTACATTTATTAGTATTATTTATAATCCCTTTTATTTTTTTCAAGTTGTGGTTATGTCTTCTCTTTCATGTCTGATATTCTTAATTTGAGCCACCACTGCTTCTTTTTTCTTTTTATGGTCAGTCTAGCTAAAGATTTGTGAATTTTGTTTATCATTTCAAAGAAGCAACTTACAGGTTTGTTGATTTCTCTATTTTTCTATAATCATTTGTTTTGCTTTGTTTTATGCTCTAATGTTTATCATTTTTTCCTATTTACTTTGAGTTTTGTTTGCTATTCTTTTCCTAATTTCCTAAGAAGCAAAATTAAATGATCATTTTCAGATCTTTCTTCTTTCTTACCAGGCACTTACATCTGTACATTTCCTTTTGAACACAGCTTTTGCTACATCCCATAATCATAAATTATTTTTTCATTTTCTTTTACTTCAAAGTATTTTCCAATTTTACTTGCAATTTCTTCTTTGATAATCTGTTAATCAGTAGTGAGAAGTTAATTGTTTATTTCTCACATCAGTCTGTTAGTTTTTGCTTCAGGCATTTTGAGGGCTCCCTGCTGAGGTGACCATGTATAAATACATAATTTCTATATTTTTTTGTTCTAACAGTGTCTGTTGGCACTTCCGCTTTTTGTAATTGTTGTATAGTGACTTTTCTGCACTTCCTCTATAAAGTCTGTTGTCTTATGTAGCCACTATTGTTTCTATTGAGTATACTTGCTGGTTACTGAATGAACAGAGATTTTCTTAAATGCCTGCAACCAATACATTTCCCTGATTGTCAAGGGTCTCTGTGTATTTTTATGACTTGTCTTTAACACTCAGCCAACTAGTTTACAATTAACAATTGCCTTAGCCTTCAATTCTTGGTTGTGGAGAGCCTCAGAGCTAGCAGTGAGCCAGTGAGAGCCTAGTGTCTTCTTAAGTTTGTTTTGAACATGTTCACAGCCCTACATACATGGGTGGGTTCTAGGATCTCAGGAATATGTGGTAGTTTTTGAAGGCCCTTAGAGAATTGCCCTCCTTGGCTTTTCTTTTTAAGCTTTTTAGTTAGTCTATTCTTTGCCTGAAGTATATACCATTGCCCCAGGCAGTTGCAAAGTTTAAAATATTTGCCTGTAAAAGTTTTTGGACATAGGTCTTTGGAGAAACTTTTGGCCTTGGCAAGCTGGAATGAGGTCAAATAAAGACTATCTATTTGAATAGAGACTTCTAGAAAACCACTAGACAAATCAGATTTCAATAGTTCTTTGGAGCAATTGGCTTTGGACTGAGGCTTTGAAAGAGTTCCTGCTCTTGTCCATTCCCTCTAGTTTCTGGAATGCAGACTGTTTTATTTTTATTAAAACTACTGCTTAAGAACAGGAGATGGGATGAGGACAACGTAAAATGCCACAAAACTCACTGTTATTACTGAGATTAAGCCTTTTTTTTCTTTTGAATAAATGTTCCATAAGCTGCAGCAAGCCTTTGGTTAATTTCACATCATGAAGTCATTGCTTTGAACAATTTTGTCAGTTTTTGAGTTAATTTTATTCAAGGACACATTTTCCAAGGTCTTTAGTTTGCTGTTTTCACTGACATCATTCTATGTAGAATATTTTAAAGATAAAATGTATGAACAAACTACATATTAAAAGTACTCAACCTTTCTATTACTCAGAAAAGCTAACTAAAATAATAATCCTGTTAAATTTATCATTAAAAATTTGGCAAGGGGTTTTTATTTACTATTTTCCTTTTTTGTACTTTCCAAATTTTTTACAAATTATACAACTGCATCTTTAAAAAAATTAGTAAAGAACAATTAAAAAAAAAGTTTTATAATTAAATGACTATATTTCTTCAGAATTTTATAGCTATAATTCCAACCAGAGCCTAGACTATGACTTTTTAGGCATGCCTAATATTTTATTCTCCTTTTTAACTCTAGAGGTCAGATATTTGGGAATAGTGCAAATTGGTAAATACAGTAGCATAAAAAATATTTCACAAAGGTCTTGAGATCTATATCTTCAGGACCAAAAAAAAACCATCAAAATCTTCACAAATGATATACAGATGACATATAACATTCCACTGGGGGACTTTACAATCTATATGGTAATTGCATAACTTAAACTTTGATTTTGTTGTGGATTGGAATGACCGAACAGCAAAATTTCCCTAACCTAAACTGTTATGGATATATTTATATATTGTATTGGTTTTCTAGAAATACTTATTAAATTTCTTACCTATATTAATATAATTCAATGAAAATTGAAAATTCAGAATGATACAAAGATAGTTTTCTATTCAAAATTTTCATTTATTATGCACCAACCCTAAATATTTTAAGTGTAGTAGAGCTTACTGTACTAGAATGTATCTCTTAAATTCTCTTTGAGACAAGAAAGAATGAGAAGTATGCAATCAGTTATAATTATGGCTCTTCTAAGCGGCAAGAAAATAGAAGCAGAAATTTATTCCTACAACAAAGCCCAAAAAGGACTTCATGAATAATCTCGAGCTCTAACCATATCAAAATTATTTACAGGTAATACAAATTCAAAATTGTTTTATTGTATTTAACAAACACTTACTGAAGAATTTGTTCCTATTCATGGGAAACTATACTATGGGCTCTCACATATTCAAGAATATGTGAAATTCAAGAATATCTCAAGTATTTATTGATAAAGAAAAATCTTCAAACAGGATCCAAAATCTAATGCTAGTAAAGGACAGTTGAGGAGACCAGTGTCCAGATTTTGTGTATATACTGTCTACACTACAGCTCAGGCTGGTGGGTGGTACACAAAGTGAGAAATAACAGAAATTTGATATTTTGACTTGGCAGGACTTTCTCATTTTAGTTCATTTTATTGAACTATGTAATCGTTCATATTTGTCTATAGCCCAGAGTAGCAAAATCTGAATCTGTTTTTAAACAAGATCCTCACATGGTTTGTGTGCACATTATGGCTTGTGAAACACTGATTTAGGAGCAATTGCTATTGAAACTGGGAGGTATCTCAGTGGTTTTCCCTATCAACATATTATAGTGTACATTTTCAATTTTATACTATATTATAAATATTTTCTTACATTATTAATGATTTATAGTATTATTTTATAATTTTATTAGTATGACATAGTTATTACAAAAATATTTAGCAAAATAACCTGGAAATTGAAAACTACCTTTCATCACCTATATAAAATTTTGGTGTGCAGTCTTTTAGTTGTATAGATTTATCAATATATTATTGTATATTGTACATATAAAATGGAATTTATAGTATATAAAAGTCTTATAACATGCTCTTTTAATGGTACTTTCCTTGCTGTATATTTCATTTCTATATTATAGTACCTCCTATGAACATATTTCCAATATTATGTTTCATAAATCTTTAGCATCTTTATTATTTCCTTGAGATTGAATCCTAATTCATAAGTATCAGTCTTTTTATACCAAAAATTATCCATTATTGGTTTTTATATTTGATTTTCTCTTCTCATTGATCTTCAAATACATCGTCAAAGAAAAGTATGGAGTAAATGTATTATTATAACAAATGATACTGATTCTAGTTTTGTGTTACAAGGAAAAACTCTGATTTCCTTTCCTCTACATATAATTTGTCATGTTCTATCTGGATATTTGTATATATTTTATTCTTTTTGTAATAATTAAGAATTAGCTATGGCTAAATACGTGACCTTCAGCAAAGATATTTTTCCAGGAATAAGATGAACGCTTTCATTTGAATATTCTTGTCTTTTTTCAGCTGAGAAAATTTTATTCAGTTTACGATTTTACCATTCATATTTATGAGAAATACATTCTTAAGTTATCTGTACATTTTAATTATGAATATCTTATTGTGTACCTCTGTGGTTTTCTTTTTCGTTCTGAAAACCTTTACAAGTTTGCCCTTCATGTCAGTGATCCAATATTGCTATTTTATGTTTCATTATCTTCAATACAATTTTAAGTGTTTTATTGAATATTTTTAATTGTCCTAAATTCATCTTTATCTGTTTCCCCTTGAATTTTATTCTGTTGTCTTAGCCCCTCAACGTTTATATTGTCCTCAAACATAGGTGATCTATTTCTAACCAATCTTTGCTAACAGTGTGAGTGTGTGATTCACTTTTGTTTGTACAACCTATGTCCTTGGGGCCTGGTACAAATGCAGCTGACAAGTGCATTTGTATCCACAATCCCTTCAATACTTCCCACTGTTGAAATCGACATTATCACAGGAACTAGCAGTAATAAAAGGCATGTACTGTTTTCCCTACTTGTTGGGATTCCAGAAACTCAAGGCTAAATATTATTCATTCTTGGATTTTTATTTCTGTTTTTAAGCCCACAGGACTCTTTCTTATGACTGAATTTCCAAGATTGCGCTTTCCTGAACTGGTCCTACCTAGTTGATATCTATCATCTGTCTACCTACCATCTATCTGTCTATATGTGGATGGATGGATTTTATGGTTGTGGATTGTTCTCCAACTGCAAGTGGCAAGAGAAGTCCTGATCTGGAACAGAGGGAAAGATGACTGTTTTAGGAATTAGCCCTGAACATTAGAATGACAGCAAGGCAACTGTTGCAGATCTGGACATTCTAAACTGAGAGGCAGAAAAGCTGAGAATAGATTTCCCCATAATTCCTAGTGGGTGCTGCCAAGATGAGCCAGTATTTGAGTTAATCAAATACATTCCATCAAGTTATGGTTTAAAGCAATTTAAAGCAAAACTCCATATACCAGCAGAAGTTTGAAGTTTGACATTTTTTCAGAAGCAAATGAGATTTTTCCTGTTTTTTTTTTTTTTTTTTATGTGGGAATGTGGGTGGCAACATATCTAGACCACTAACTAACTGTCAATTTAAACCATAAACTATCTCTGGGTCATGAGAGCCAGATTAACATTCTTGCATCAAAATTAAAGATTTATTTTATTGTATTGTATTCCCATCAGTGGTGCTTTACTACAGAGTGGATAGCAGGTGAAATGCCCCACCCAATAAATGGTCAATCTCAAGGTGAAGCAGGCTAACAAAGTATAGACAGTAAATCCTTCCAAAACGTACCAGAGATTGAGTTTTGAAGGAATAGTGTTTTAAGAAAAGATGAATTATTTGACTATTATTCTTTTTAATACTTATAAAATTGGGCTTAATCACAAAAATGCTGGATTTTCTGTCAGTTTATTTATTATTAGTCTTGGTAAGGCAGTCAGCAGTTAAATTGTTTTAAATTTCTTCAAACTAAACAGAGACTTGGGCGTATATTTACTTTTTATTTCACAAAAAATTTGTAACATGCTTCACAGCAATTAAGAAGCTATGTCTAAGGTGGTCACAACACTAACTACTACTGAAGATCCCCTTATAAACCTCATATAAATAAGTTGTATCTTGTACTCTCATACATGCAAATAGGGTCAAAAGTGATAATAAGAATCAAAATCTAAAGCTGATTTTCAACTTTGTTTTAAATGGAGTGGGATGAGGAGTTAAGCTGGTTTTTCATGGGCTCATTCTAAAGTCTGATACAAATTCCTTTCCAAGAACTATTTCCATTTATTTCAGAATTTTTTTCTAGAGCCATGTTGATCAGTGAGGCTTCTGACATTAACATTAAGCAAAAAGTCGTTTCGATTCTCTCAGAACCATTCTTTGAAGAGAAAGATGCTGCAGCTAGGGAAAACATTAATTAGAAACACATCTAACACAAATGGCCTGTCACTGAGTTACACTACTTAGCGGAAATCACACTATCCTTGGAAGATAGAAAAATTCCGTCAGTGCTTCGATTTAACATAAGAAATTAACTAATTTGTAGCAAAACATATTATGCACAGGCTGCAATGTATTTGTGTGTTTTAAATACTTTAAAGAATATTTCACCAAATGAATCCCTAATGGAATGTAATTTAATTCACAAGTTGAAAAATGGGATAACAGTTTCAGCCCCCGTCACTCTCCTAATAGTTGAAGTATAGCTAGAGAATAAAACAAGCAGTGCATACAAAACAGATATAGTAACAACTGTCTTGGTAATGAGAACGATATACTGTCATGTTTTTGTTTATTTATAACAAATGAGCATGAGTATCTTCTTGTATTTCTTGGGGGAATGGTATTAATTCTTTTTGCTCTATTGAAGTGAAGCATGGGTAATGTCACTGAATGCATGTCTAAAGGACTCTAAAATGTTACACTAATAGAAATGATCAGATAAAAGTCATGCTAAGAGCATAATGTTCACATCATCCTTATTAAGTTCTCTAATTTTGAGATAATTTTTCATTGTCAAATTATCCATAAATGGCCACTTTATTTGCAAAAGTAGCCTTTGAGAAACAGAGACCATGAGATTTTCCTTATTAGTAGATCTATGTCAGATTTGAAAGCACTACAATTCCTATCAGTTTATCCCTTTATCAAGAAACACTTTTTTCTTCTGATTTCTATTTACCCTAACAATAATAAGGCTGAAAAACAACAAATACGCCACAACTCTAAGGCAGGCTCTGTGACTATTGCAACAATTTTCTTCTCCAGTAGATTATTTTACAATTAGTATGTAGTATGGTCTGAAAAGCATAATGCATTTTCCTGTGCATGAGGATGTACACAGAGTATACCACAGCATGAAAAATTACATAGAAATAGAAGAGAGGATAACTCTATATTGATTTACATGCATGATATAAGGACTTCTTTTCAAACATGCAGCAAGTCACCTTATCACTCTTAATAGAAGCATCAATAAATTGTGCCACAAATTGTACTAACTTAAATCCATACACTTCTTGAATAACTATAATCAACCTGAAAATGAGAGATGAAGAAACTTGGCCAGGACTAGCTTATTTGCAGTTTATGAACATGGTTAGTGTGACCACATCCTAAGGTACCACAGATAAGACAGGTCAGAGATGTTTTCTAGTTCTTCCAGGAGCCATTTGGACTTAGGTCAGAAACTGGACAATTCTGGTATGACTTTAGACATAGATATCAGACATTTCTAACTCTCCCAACCTGCCTGTAGACCAGAGTGGAAAACCCATCTGGCTGGGGCTATAGATGGTGGTGTTCACCTGTATTTCCCGGTCACAGCCCATGACCTTGGAACTTGAGACCAGTGCACAGATCCAGAGGGACTTACTAGCAGCAGAGACACAGCTCCTGAGAGATTCTAAGAACTAGAGTGAGCAGCCTAAGTAGTCTGGAGTGCTTCTGAGGAATAAAAACAAAAGTTCCTTGGTCTGCCTTTATATGTTGAAAATATATTCAGTAGCCTCTAAAAAACAGAACATTGACCAAGACTGAAGGAGTGTGCATTTTGATTAATGAGAAAGTCACATGGAGCACATTTATGGTATGTAGTATATATGTCAAATAATTAATCTTCCCAGCTCCCTGTGACAAAGACAGCATTGTATTTTTAAGTGAGGACAGAGAGACACAAGGAAGTAAAGTAATATGCTTTGTGCTTCTTTCTATTTTCATCAGGGGGCTTTATTACCCCATTTTCCCAGTACTTACCCAGGTTTCACCTCCTTTCTGAATTAGTGGAACTAATCTTTCACCTGACTGAAAACAATAATTTCTTGGTCATTTTCCGTTTTTACCTTTTGCTATAGGCTGATAAGCAACATTGACAGTAACTTCCTAGTTGTTATATACCCTCATCAGCCCTGAGATTTCTCTAGTTTTGTCATCCTGTATCTCTATGTGTGCTGCAAACTAATACAATAGGGACTGGTGATGTTGTATTGATTCTAAGTGTTAGTTGCTATTGTCAGTATTTTCTGTTTTCCTTTCATATTCAGTTTCTTCTGAAACAGTAACATAAACAAGGTAAGAAATTTTTCTTACTGAATAATACAGCATTCTTATGTATGTATATTCTTATGTATTTTGTGAAAATAAACCTCATTTAAGATGGAGTTGAGAAGCCCTGAAAGGAGAGCTCTCCATTCTGCCTCACCCGTAAGAAGTATATCTCTCTTCCCAGCAGGAGGGAGCTTACTTTACACAGCCTGGAGGGGAGGACGAATTTCTCCTTGCCTGGCAATAGCCCAGCCAGTGACAAAGTGCTCCACTCAGCCAATGAGAAGTTATCACCACCCTGAACTCAGTGGGAACAGCCCCACCCAGCATACTCCCTTCCCCTATGAAAGTTCTATAAAAGCAAGTCCCTCTCCTCTGTTCTTTGGACTTACTTGCCTGTGGTTCATCATAGTATTTTTGTCCCAAATTGCAAAATTCATCTGCTATTCCTGAAGAAACTCCTTTTGCTGGCAAAATAGCTAGCTCTTTTGTTTTTTAGGTCGACAATATTCATATAAATGGATAGATATACTTCTATCTTTATCTAGTTCATATTTATATCATCTATATCTATGTCCATATCTTTATCTCTCATTTATACCTATACCTTTTAGTTCACTTCTCTGTAGTCCTGCAAACAGCAAATGACAAAAAAAGCAACAAAGCGGGATAATATAACAATCTTGCCTGAACTGCTCTTGTTTTTCATTTATTATAAACTATATTTTTTTCTAACCAATGTTTTATTAACTTAGCAAATCTGAAAGTCTTTTGTATGGATGACCTGTCATGATATATAGTAGAATTGCCATTATTTTAGAGAGCTACTTACCCTTAGGAACTTTGGCAAAAACCTGATTATCTAATATCCACATAGTACAGTGGCAAACCTTGTACAACAAGCAAAAAGCCATGAAAACATGTACAGACTTCTGTTAAAATTGCTTCTCAGAGAGAAAATATTGACTTCTTTATTTAGGTATGATTGACTTACAAAGAACTGTAGATATTTAATATATACAACTTGAGATGTTTGGAATTAAGTATATACCTGTGAAACCATCATCACTAAAAATGCTATCTACTCCTCAATTGCCTCTTAAAGTTTCTTCCCACCTCCGTTCTTCTCCTTTTGTGGAAAAAGCTCTTAACATAAGACTTACATTCTTAGCAAATTTTTGGGTATGCGATATGTATTGTTAATTTTGCATAACTGAAACTTTGTACCCTTTGACTTCCCCATTTCTCCCTCACTGAAGCCCCTGACAACCTCCACTCTCTGCCTCTATGTGTTTGACTACTTTAGATCCCACATAGAAAAGAGATCATTCAGTAGGTATCTTTGGTGTCAGTCTTATTTCACTTAGTATAATGTCCTCCAGGTCTATCCATGTTGCTTCCTTTTTAAAAGCTAAATAATATTCTAGTGTATGGATTGTTTTGTTACCCATTTGTCTTCAGAGAAAACATTGCCAATAATGTTTCAGTGAACATGGAGGTACAGGTATCTCTTCCAGATCTAGATTTCAATTCCTTTGGAAATACACCCAGAAGTAGGGTTACTGGTTCAAATGGTAATTCTGTTTCTAACTTCTTTAGGAACCCCCATGCTCTTTTTCATAGTTGCTGCACCAATTTACATTTCCACCATCAGTATATTAGGGTTTTGTTTTCTCCACATTCTTGCCAATAGTTGCTGTCCAGAGAAATGCTTTAAAATACATTACAAATATAGAGAAACACATTGACAAAAAGAAAATAGCCTTTTCTGTCAGTAATGGATTTGGACTTTGCAAATACCAAACATTTCAACTTTTTTTATGGAGTTAACGCTAAGGGCAGGAATCTTAAATGCCACAGTAGTCTTGCACAGGGGCTGGCAAACTATGGCCTGCAGGTCAAACAGGGCTCAATACCCATTTTTGTAAATAGTTTTATTGGAGCACAGCTTTGTTTATTGATTTAAATATTGTTTGTGCCTGCTTTCATCATACAATTGCAGAATTGAGTAGTTAGGGCAGAGACTGAATGACCTGCAAACTTAAAATACTATGATCTGCTTTACAGAAAACATTTCGGACTCCTTGTTTGTCTGTCTCATGAAGCTCGATAATTATTAATTAAAAGTTAGGAAAATACTATTTATTGAGTAGCATTATTTTTTCTGTTTTTCATGTTCACATTTTTTGAAATGTTTACATATAACTTCTATAATGGAAGCACATTTTCAATTTAATTTTAAGTATGCATTTTACATAAGAACATATTTTCCGACATACTTTAATATCATCATATTTCTTTGTTCTCTTTTCCAGCAAAATTCTTCAAAAGAGTTATTTATATTTGCTGTCTCTAATTATTTAATTCTCATCTCCCTAAACTTATTCCCCTTAATATTTACCCCCATAATGATTTTTAAAATACTCTCCTCAAAGTCTTCAATGCCCTACATTGTTAAAGCCAATATTCCCTCCTCACTTTTTATTTTAGTTGTCTTATTGGCAGCATTTGAAAGTGTTGGTCACTTTCTTTTTCCTGAAAGGCTTTCTTCAGTTGAGTTCTGGAATTCTATCTTCTCTTGGTCACCTGGTACATAACTGATTCCTGACTGCCAATCATTTTTGCCCACTTCCTCTTTTCCTGCAGCCATCTCTTAATTGTGGGTTGCCCCAAGCACTCAGTCTACACTCACTCTCTAGTGTACATCCCATCTCTGACTTTAAGCCCTTAGATATGATAACTCGAAAATGTATATCTTCAGTCATTCTGGAACACCAGAGTGTGTGTCCTGCCATCTTGACTTCACTACTTGGAAATCTAACACATGCCATGTTTGACCTGTGTGAAATTGAACTCATGACCATTGTTCTACCCCGAGTAGACTTGATCAGTATCCATTGCATCTAAGTTAAAGGAAACTCCATGTATCCAGTGGTTCATGCTAGAATATCTTAAGTCATCTGTGACTTCTCTTTTTCTCTCACAGTGCTTAAATCATAGTGGCTCACCTTCAATTTAGGTCCAGAACTTAAGCCTCGTGCTTCTTACCACCAACACAGCTAATACCCTGGTCTGAGTTCTCATCATCTCTTTTCTGTATGGTACTTACAATGCCTGTAAAGCTTCTGTGGTCTGCTCCTTGACAATGATCCTCTACTAATACTTTATACCTATTTCATTCCTCTCTACCAAACTGCCT
This sequence comes from Manis pentadactyla, assembly GCF_030020395.1. NCBI lineage: Eukaryota > Metazoa > Chordata > Mammalia > Pholidota > Manidae > Manis > Manis pentadactyla. The sequence goes on along the minus strand of NC_080020.1, from coordinate 170,716,899 downwards.
CTTTACAGTTTTACAATTACATGGAGCACTCTTCAGCCTGAGGGCTTCTGTGCTTACCATTCTCTCTGCCCACATCCCCAACTACAAGCTTGGTAACACTCTCAATTCCTGTTAAGTCCTGTTTTAATAGAAATTTCTTAATAATTGCCACTCAGTCCATATTATGAATCCTCTTCACCCTTTTCTACTTTTTCTTTTATTCACTGCATGTCATCTCTGTCATAGTCTATAATTTACTTTATGATTATTTTTTATTATATGTCCCTCCAATAGGTGATAAGCCATATGAAGATAGTGATCCTTGTTTTGTTCCCTGATGCATTCCTAGCACCTTAAACAGGACCTGACAGCCATATAATATTTAATATATATTTAATAAATGTATGAGAAATTAACATATGTGTGTGCCCATGGAGATAAACATATTTACCTGCTGCTCACACCAGAAAAATTCAGGCTTTCATCACTTTGAAATGTTTCACTGTAGAGGAGTGACCTTCTTCCAGATACATATATTTGAAGATATATTTTGAAATTTGGGATTCTATATATTTTTCTGAATAGTTTGTCAGCTTGGAAAGTATTCTGGATAGGTTTTAAAAAATGTTATAGCCCTAAATTTCTGATAATGCTGCACCCTGAAAAACTTCAACTTTCTTGATACAGGCAATTGCTGAGTCAACTAAATATTCCCCTGGGCCAACAAAATATACTCACCCTGGGAAACAATACTCAAATAGTCCTACTTTCCATTATTTTAAAACTTCATGTAAAGTCCCAAGAATATTGATATGCCCTTTTCCATTCTGATCCTGAAGTACCGCTTATTCTTGTTTTTCCCAGTTGCTTTTGTAGATTTTGTTTTTTACTATAATTTTATTTATTGAACACCTATGATGTGACTAATATTGGACTATATGCTTCAAGGACCAAGATTCCCAAACTCAAAGACCTTATGATCTTGCTTTATTTCCTTTCTTTTCATGAGTCTTATCATAGAAAATTTCAAATACATTTAATTTCAAATACTTTAAAAACTCCATGTCTATATTGACTTTTTATAGCCTTCACTGTTGAAGACAACTTTACAATTTGGCTTAATGACAACTTTATTTAAGAAATCTATTCAAAGGGCACCATTCATACATAGTATGTAAGTCAGTCTACAAGATTGCTGTTAGTTTAATAAATTGAAAACTGGTAAAGATAAACCAGGTGTGGACACATATACGTGCACATATTTGTACTTCTCACCTTATTTCAAAAAAATCAATATAAAGTAGAGAATATAAAATTAGACCTACCTCTTTGGTCCTGACATTAATATAAAGAAAATCTTTCTATCTTGAACATGTTTTCCATTTTCTTACAAGAACTTACTTTTTACAATATATTGCACATTTGCTCTTAAAGAAGAAACACAAATGCCCTGCTGTAAATACTATATACACAATACAGGCAATATCCAGTCATTTTAATTTAATTTTTTCTATTTTATTGTTTTAGGAGACCAGTTTTATGCATCCTATATTTGGAATAATTTCGAGCCTTTATATATATCCTTAAGAAGAGAAAAATAACCCAGTGATGTACTGATATTTTGAGGGTTATAGTTCATTAATTTATAACTTTTTAAAATGATGTCAATAGACCCATCTGATTAATATAAAAGTGTTATATTTGTGCATGTGGGTTTTTGATAAATATATCCAGATTAGTTCATTTTTTTTATTAGCAGATTGGAAAATTCCAAGCCCTTTAATTTTCCATAAAACAAATATCAGCATGGTAGGAATTTCATGGTGCTAAAAAGGACACAGAATATAGTAGAGATATAATTTTCCCCAGATCTCCAGTAAGCCACCCTATGGGGCAAAGGATCTCATCAAGCAGAGGCTATGGAGTGGGCTACCTGCTAAGGATTGGGGAGAATGCTTGTGCCTTCTTGAGATCACAAATCCTAAGAGACTCTGAAGGGTTTGACCACATAGACATCAAAATAATTTAAGATGTGCCATACAATTGAGTCAAAGTTATAGCCAGTCGAAAATCTATACTTCACCAACCACTTATTTCAACAATGAAAGTCAGTAGACAGCTACAAATGAGATGAAATTAGGCATATAGCATAGGAAGCTAGTCCTGGCAAATGTTAGTAAGCAATGTAAGTTCCTATTCTCTTTCTACTTCTTAATGAACATTTAGTAAAGAACAATGACTGTAATACTTTTATTCACTCTTATAATATTATTGTTGATGAGTGTTACTGAGTGTGGACGGTACCTCATTTTCTTTCATAGTACTGGAACTTCCCAATTTTTAATTGAATACAGGATATTTTTTTAACAAAGAGTGTGATTAATCTCTCACTAGTGATAAATAGACACAAAAATATGGGAAGACCTTCTAATGAACATTACTTAAATGAAAATTGACTTTGTCTTTTGCCCATCTTCAACTAGCTTTACATTCTGATGCCTGCAATATGGAATGTAATGGCTGGACCCTTAGCAACCATCTTAAACACTGAATTTCCACAGAAGCTTCCAGAATTTCATATGAGAAATTAGTACCTCTCCTGATTAATCATGTTTAATTTGATTCTCTCTGCCAGTAGACCTAATTCTAATAGTCACCCTTACTATTCTCAAATTTACCCTAATTTTGTTTATGGTGAGTCACCTTATTTATCTTTTAGCTTCATGGGTGTTTTACCAATTGTCTACAACTTCTATTGTATATCTAGGAGAAATGGTTAAGAGCATAGACTCCAGAGCTTGACTGACTTTATCATTTACTAGATATGTTATATATTCAAGTTATTTAGCCTCTCCAAGCCTCACCCAGTTTATTATAAATAATGATAAATAATAGTATGAACAACATAATATCATCATGAGAAACAATTTTGGTACTGCATATAAGGGCTTACTTTAGTTGAGAACATATTAAGCTACTCAAAATGTATGCTGTTTATATATATATGCTTATATAAAACTATAGTTTATTTTTTTCAAACTATGAGCTATAGGACATGTACTAAATCATTAATTCAGGTTAAAATTTAATATTTAATAGTGGTGGTGATAATTTTATAAACATACATATGCACACGCATACACAGTAAAATTTAAATTTCAAAATATGTATTGTAAAAGTTAAAGTTGTTATCTTTACAATAAGAGAAAATTTACAATGCCTGCAATATATAATGATGAATGCCTATGTATCAACCAAAGCTGAGCTGACTTTGAAAGTATAATTTCAAAAGTAAACATTTCTCTTTATTGCTAGAAAGTAAATATTTTTTACGTTATAGATGAGCTAGATTTAAGAACTTCAGATATATCTAAGCTTATGAAGAAACATTGTATAGGACTGTTTTTCTTTAATATCGCATTTTATTATTTCTAATGCATGTTATATATATACAGTTAATAAATCACATTTTTTAATTGATCCATGAAAATACTTTCAGAGTCAGCTTTTTATTTTTGGGCCTTTTTTTACCTGTAAGTATGATGATATACTAACAATGGCTTAAGAACCATTGTTTCAAGAGTTGAAAGAAGAATCACCCCCCACCCCACCATATGCACACATTTTTTTCTGTTTTAAGGATATTACATGTAAATTTTTGGAAGCTTTTTAGTCTGGCCTGATTCTCTCAGTTAGATTGACTTAAAACTAAAAACTATTAAAGACTGATATAATTTCCTATTCTCTTTGAAACATAGAATTATGTATTAAGAAAGAATGGTAGACCACATTTGTATTCTAGGGAAAAACCAATTGCCAGTATGCCTTTTGCTCATTTTCAGCAAAAACTATATGAAATACAATTTTCTACCTGACACAATTCCTTTAATTTTTACCAAGAAAAATGTGTTCAGCTAAAAAGAACAATCAAATCATTTTCTACTTCAAACTGATACCATATTCTCTTTGCCTTCTTTCAGCATCTTGAGCATCATATAATGATTTTGTGTTTGTTTAAAAATATCTTCTTATCACTAACTGATTAGCCAATGTAAAATATATGAGGCTAAAGTGGTTTCTAAATGTTCTCAGTTCCTAAATCTTTTAAATGTTTCCTTTTTTGCATGAATATTCCTATCATCACAAAACTTATGTGGATAATAAAAAGCTAAAATAACACGTTTTTTTTTCTGCTGTTGTTATTGCACTATAATGTAAGCCAGGTTTTGAAAAAGGGGAGAAAGCATGTGAGTTAAACTCAGGTTGAAAAATTCCTGTGAAAGACTGTCTTGAATACATTGATTAAGTAATTCAAAATTGCACTGAAGATGGGCAGTAAAAAGCAATACTATAAGAATAGAAAGTGTTCACAGAACACTTTAATGTGCCAGGTACTATTCTACACATTTTTCCTACACTCATTCATTTAATCACCACAGCCATCCTAGGAAGTAGTTACAGTTATTGTGTGTCCATTTCATAGATGAGAAAAGTGAGTCAAGAAGAATGACAACTGACTAGCCCAAGGTCTAACATTACAGAAGTGATGGGGCCAAATGTCAAGTTCACCATCTGTCTCCAAAGTTTGCTTTTCACCAACAGGCTTTGCCTCTTAAAGGTTGGATTTCTTCTAATTTCTGAAGCACTTTTTCATGTTTGCATTTAAGAAGTTAAGTTTAGAGGTCATACATAATTAAAAAAAAACACCTGGTGCAAGGTTGTTAAGCCCTAGCACAGCGAATTAACACCACAATTCAAGGTCAGAGAACAGATTTCTGTTTCTAGCAGCTGTGTTGCCTAAATTACCTGAAGACACACTGGTGAAGCACACCTATGCATTCGAGGTAAAATATAAAAATACAACCTTTTAAATATTGTAGCCGAGCTCACAATATAGAATTACAAGAGGCCCAAAGAAGAGGGAAAATTAGGAATGAGAGTGGTAAGGTAATACTAAAATGGAAACAACCAGTGTATCATTGCTGATCTTATTAAGCAGGACGCTTGTTTGCTGGCAGCCTGGGTTTTAATAATGGCTCTGTGGACAGGAAACTGGACCTCAGGCCAAGCAGCACCAATGGGGGAGGAGGGGCACACGCACAAATAGACAATCAACTTGAATTCTCAAATGTCCACCTCCTAGATGAACTGGTGGGGTAGAAAAATCGTACTTGCTGGTAAAGGCAAAACTACAAGTTAATTTGCCTATTTTGGCCTAGGATGTGATAGCAAAAATCTCTCCTATAAAAATTCATAATCACAGCCTGCTCTCAGCTGTTAGGAATCTGATGTTTACAATTTTCACATGGTCCAGGAAAAAATGCCAGTCAATACGCTCACTGAAAAATTTCCCAGTTGGATAGTAACCTAGAATGCCTGGCTGAATTAAGCCCAAATACTCACCTGATGTACAGACTCTCAATCAATCTTCATAAACATCTCCCAAAGTAAATCTTGGAAAACCTCAACTCACCATTTAAAATGATCAAATACATGTAGTTGCCAGCCACAGTTAATGAGAACCCTCATAAACATTAAGAAAGGGATTCAAACACCAACAGCATAGGGTAAAGAAAATATAAAAATAACTGGATGAAAATATAAAATGATGGTTTAAAACTAGAATTGAAACAATAAAAAGGCACATAGTATTATAAAAATAGAATGGGCATCTATGAAAAAATCTACAAACGATAAATATAATCTTCTAATTAAAAAATCTCAATAGATGTGCCAAATTAAATAAACAAGGTGAGAGGATTAATGAACTGATAGACCCATGTGTAGAAAATAAATTTAAGAGAATGCTGACAGATAGTAATTGCACTAGTGGGTGTGAGGATTTAATAATATGGGTAACTGTTAAGCCACTGTGCTGGGTACTTGAAACCAATATAAAATTGTTTTCAATACTTCAATAAAAAAACAGAAATACAAATAAATGATAGAAATAAGATGGTATGTAAATATATGCCTTTGTCCAGGTTCCCTTTTTCCTGAGGCAAATATCACACACATGCTAACACTTTTGGGAAGTGCCATCCCAGGGAAGCATAAGTGACTGGAAAAGGGAAGTAAAGCAGAGAAGCAGAGACAACAAATATAACTGAGCATAGTCAGCATGTTACTGAGCTAGTCATAACTTTGTGATGAGTTGCATGATTGGTCTTGCCTGAACCAGAGGAAGAAATATGAGAACTGATCTTGACCATCAGATTTCTTCAAATATTTGTAAAAGTTTTAGCACCTGGGGTAGCTCCACATGCTTGCAGGTTGCACAGGTACAGATTTCAAATAGACCCTGCATTGTCTCATGTCTCAGAAACCACTGGAAGCACGAAGGTGAAACTAAGAGGCACATAGTCCAGACACGAAGTGAGTACTAGTTACTACAGTGGGCTGAATCATGTAGTGGCAAGAGAGCCAAGCGGCAGGAGCCCCAGAAGATTCCCTCAGTGTATAGTGATGGTGGTCATAGTGATCTATGACAGAGAAGCAGCACAAGCCATCTACAGAACCTTCAGATGAGACAGTGAGGTAAAGCACATACTGAATCAAGCTGCCCAGCACAGCCTCCTGCTTACTAACATCAACAAATATGCTGTGATCGAGGACAAGGAGAGCCAAACATTCATCTAATTGATGTCTCAAGTGACGTAACAATAGAGAATGGAAGAGAGGCAATGGTAAGGAAATAATGATTAAATATTTTTAGAATTGAGGAATGATGTAAAATGAGAGAATCAGATTTCTCAACAGCAATAACAGAATAGGGGTGTTATTGGAATAATGCCTTCAAAATTTTGAAGGAAAAACAACTTGGAATTGAAATATGATGTTTCATGTATCATAACAGTTGGGAGGAAAATGACATATTCAAACAAATAAAGTTTACCACTAAGAGATTGTTCAGTAAAGGAGCTCTAAAAGGGTGTTCTCCAAGAATTAAAAACAAACAAAACAAATGGAAAAAAAAATCACAGGAAAAGATTGAGATGTAAGAAAAGAATAAGGGTCAAAGAAATTGATTAGCACATGAACAGTTATAAATTAAAATAGAGTATACAAAACAATAATAAAATATCTATAATAAGAATAGGAGTAAAATACAAAATGAAAATTAAATAGCACTTGATTACACCATCATATAATATGTAATACAGTGATAAAAGCTAAAATACTATGTATTTTCTGAAATGCTCTTGGAGTGGGGTAGAGATAATAGATATCACTAGTCTCAAATGAAATAAGAATGTTAGCATGGTAAGAGTAACTACAAATACTAAAACAGACTACAAAATATCTATTACTTGGAAAATTGAAAAAGATATTCATTCAAAAGGAAGAAGAATTTTAAAATATAAAAACAAAGCTTAGAAAATCTGAGTAAATAGAAAGACAATATTGAGTGACAGAAATAATTCCAAAGTATCATTCTCTTAATTAGCTTAAGGTATTAGACTTAACCCTTTAAAAATAGCAATTTTTCAGGCATCATTCAAAATAATAAAATTTATAAGCCAACATATTTCCATGTACATATTGTCATAGTATTTATAAAGAATACCATAAAAATATAGGGTTATAGAACATTTGAAGCAGAGGAGAAAATACATGGCAAGTGAACACTAATCAATAATAAGTTGGTAGGGCTATGAACATATCAAAAATAATAATTTAAAGATAAAATTACATTAGAAAGATAATTTTTATATAATGATAAAAGTAACAGCTCATCTGGAAGATAAAATGTTCATGCTTTATGTACCTATCAACATTGGCAGATCATTCATAAGGCAAAACTATCTGAATTATAATAAGATATTGACTAACCAACCATTATTTGGGAATTTCAATATTAAGAATAGGAGATTATATAACTGTAAGAATTTTTAAAAAGTTGAATAATCTGATATCACTTATTTATGATTATTTATAGAACTTTGCATCCATTAATTAAAAATGCACATTCTTCTTCACTTGGAATTAAGCTTATGTAAAACCATAGTGCAATGGTCAACAAATTTTGAAATTTCATGAGATAGTACTTGCTGACTACAGTGTAACTAAAAATATCAGGAAAATTAAAACTACATTTCTAAATTACTTATGGGATTGAAGGAGAAATCATATTGAATATTAGAAAATAAAACTAAAATACTAATAAAAACATATAACATCAAATAAGGCTAATGCGGTACTGCAAAAACATTTTTCAAGCCCTGATGCTTCATTTTTTAAGATTTTGGTATCATTAATCTACAATTACATGAGGAACATTATGTTTACTAGACTCCCCCATTCACCAAGTAAAGTTAGACAAAATTGTATAGCTGTAGTTTAAAGACCTACATGTAAAAATTTGAAGTTTAAACTGAGTAGAATATAAGAATATACTCATAAAACTTTTTGTCAAGGAAACATTACATTAATAAGTGACAAACTGTAAAACCAGAAATAAAAAGATGGCTAAAACTGATATTGTTTAAGTTATAAACTTCTAGGATGCAAATGATTCTGTTAAAAAATGAAAATACAATTCATTGACTAGGAAATACAGTGTATGTAATATATATTCCCATGAAAGATACATTTCTAGAATACATGAAAAATATTTATGAATTAATAAAATAAAGACAAATGGAAAAATGAGCAAAAGCTAAGAAGAGGCAATTCAAAAAGAAGAAAAAGTTTTAAACTTTTTCTTGACACTTTTTCATTGGGAGAGCTAACAAAAAAGGAAAAAGTTATTAAATCCTACTAATAAACAGGAAAATTAATATTAAAACTATGATGAGATACCAATTCACACTTACTAGATTGACAATATAAAAGTCTAATAATGTCAAATGATGGCAAGTAGTGGGAGCAATAGAAACACATACATTCTGGTAGTAATTTAAATTGCTTAAGAGCATTTTAGGGAGCAATTTGGAATAATCCAGTAAATATGTAAACTCCTATGTATAATCTAGAGAAACTTTTAGACAAGAAGATAAAGGTTAGAATGTTTGTAACAGTATTATTTCTCACAGCTGAATAATTACATACAAAATACTATCCCTTTATAAGAGAATGGAAAAATAAATTGTGATGTTTTCATGATTCGCTATTGTATAGCAGTGAAAATGAATTAATTAGACCTATATATGTCAAAATAAATGAATCTCACAGATATATTATTATAATACTAAAAAGTTACAGAATAATACATATATTCTGATTTCATTTACATGTATATTGAAACTTGTATTTCAATAGTGTACATGGTTTAAAGATAGCTATATCCTTAAATATCTATACATCTCTATATCTACCTATATCTATCAGACAATGAGATACAATTGGGAGGGGGTACCCAGGAGACTCCAACAGAATTTATGTCTTATATTTTTAGGCATAAATTGGGCACATGAATATTGTTCTTTATGTTTTTTGTGTCTCAGAAATAATATACGATGGACATTATGTAATAGAACACTCAGACCAGTGTGTGTAAGTGTGTACCTAAATCAAGAAGCTGGAAAACAGTACTTTGTATTTTTATTGTGGTTAACTATGGATGGGGACCTAATATCCAAAGTATTTAATATAACAAAATTCATCTATATTTCACATTTGTCTGAACATAGTTTTAAAATAAATGGAACAATATGTTATTCACTGTTACTTAGGTGTTTTTCATGACTATAGAGTGCACAAGTGCAAATATATAATTCTTGGAGACCATATCATGAGTATTTTATAAATAACATAATTGTTGAATGAATAGCTGAATCATCCTTTTCCACAAATTCTTTTTCATTTTCCCTAAGCTACTCACTGATTTTTTTCTCATTCTTTGGAGTCCTACTGATCCTCTGACTAACATGCGACAATTTGTCATCCCCGCATCATTTACACATTAACCTCCCTGTCAGCCTCATCTCACTCTTCTGACACATTTGCATTAGTAATGTTGGCTGTGATAGAAAAAGGGATATCTATCACTTTTTCAAGAATTTATACTAACCCATGTTAAGAATTTATTTTATGCCATTTAATACTTCATCAAATGACACTCACAATACCTTGACATGCTTTTCTACAAACTACTGTACAGCATAGGGAATATAACAAAAAGTATTGTAATAACTGTATGGTGACAGATGGTAACAGAATCTCTTGTGGGGATCATTTCATACTGTATAAAAATATCAAATTGTATGATACACCCCTGAAACTAGTATGATATTGTATGTCAATTATGAAAAAAAAAAGACATAAGTACTTTCTTAAGATAAGGGGACAATATCCCATAAAAAATGGACTGGGGTACACTAGGAATTTTTCAGACTGTGATTTGGGGGCAGAGAGTAAAGGCAAGGAGTTGCTGAGTATACAGAATAATTTAATGTCTTTACTGAAAATTTAGGACAACAGCTTATGGGTATCTCTATAAACTAAACAGGATGTTTATTAGACAACAGCAAGGAGAAAAAACAAAACAAAAACTAAAGTTCATGCTGGATGTCTCTCAATTCCCAGTCACTAATACTGTAAAATTTTACAGAATACAGTAGGAAATGCACAGTACTACCCCATGACGTGTTCTTGCTGCAAAAGCATTGTTGCTGAGTCAAATCACACCATTAGCTTTACAACCAGTTTACAGGAAACAGCAGGGAGAGAAGTTTAAGTGAAAACTCATGATAAGGAAGGAATCAATCAAATTCAGAATGGGGGACATTCTACAGCAAACATAGCCTGGTTTCTCCAAACACAAATAATCGTAAAAAAGAAAAGGCAGTTTCTTAAAAACTCTTAAGACCTATAATATTCAAATGCAATGGGCAGCCATGTTGGGTTTGGCTTAAAATAAATAAAATGCTGGGAAAAATGATCAATGAGCCAGTAAGGAAAAGGAGACTATATACTGGGTATTAGATGATATAGACATATTTTTGTTGATTTTGTTAAATGAATAATGGCATGGTAGGTATTAAAAATATTGTTGGAACTTGGAGGTTATTCTAAAGTCTATGCAAATCTGAGAATTGCTTTAAGCTCTTATTAAATCAGCTCTGATTCTTTCACTTAATTCTATCTCCAGAAGTTTTATTATTTCATTGCAAGTTCAAAAATATTCTTTTGGATTCCCTTAGGATTTAGCACAGGAGATGTTGAAAAATATTTAAACAAATAAATGATGGAAACTATTTGACTATTGGCAAATAAACTACTTGATTTTTAAGAAGCAAGTAAATATATATTTAATATATAATAATTATAATATATATAATAAAGGCAAAGTATAGCATAGTGTATAGTAATAGTATCTAAGATTGCATAGAACATATATATACTAATACATGTTTATATATAAATACTACTTATACATATATATATATAAGTATCTCAAACCTTTTAAAGTCCAGAAATAGTGACATTCTTAATACCAAAAGTCCTCCTTATGTGAAATTTATATAAAAGTATGTTTTGCACATAAAATATGGAGGGTGAAGATAAGGCAAATACCATCAAAACTGAGTAATGCTGTTAACCTAATGGTAAAGTTTTAAAATTTTCACATATACTATGATAGCCATTATTCACACCCAAACATCATAGTCTGTTAAAACTTTAAGGTAATGGTATCTAAATCCAGTCTGTGCTGGTTTTCCACTATTGTCTTACAGCCCAAAATCCATCTCTCTGTGAAACCTCTTTTAATGTGATTTCTCACATTCCCTTAGTTACCTGGCATCTGGCATTCTGTTAGATAATGCTAATGGTGGAACCAAGTCAAGATTGTAGGACAAGCGGAAGGACTTCCTGTTTTCCAGTCATTATGTTACTCCAATAGCAGACAACGTAGCACCTTGATATGTATACAACAGGACAACTGTAACCTCTTCCTGAGTTCAAACTTCAGCTTTGCCAAGTCTTCTTAACAAATTAGAGCACAGGCATAGGGCAGGCTCCCATCCACTGGCTGTGCAGCCCTTGTGGTCCAGGTACTTGGCCTCACTTTCTTCAGAAGGCTAAGCATCTCTAAAGTGTTGCTCTCCCATGTGCTGTCCCCCAACATCGAAGCAAGTAGTAATGGTCCCCATCTTGCTGCTTCTAGATTTAGTTACTTCCATCTGTCCCCACTTCTTTCACCAGTACAAGAACTGACTGCAGCTCTGCAGGTATGAATTTCTAGGTTACTTCAGAGCTCTTTTTCTGCTCTTTCAAACTTTCAAATATCAGTGTGAACAGATTCCATTTGTTTGAGAAAGTTAATATACTTTCCTAACTAGACCCAAATGAAGCACATTCCAAGATGGGGATCTTAGCATATATTTGAGTCTCATGTTTCATCAAATGATTTTTCAAATGATCAAAGGAATGCAATATTGGCCTAGGGTGGGTGGTAAATACTGTTAGCTCCATATCAAGAAACTTTTCTGTAAGAGTTTGAGCTGCAAGAAAAAGACTGAAAGAAGGATTTAAAACAATATGAAATTTTGGACTTCTTGGGCTGATTCACTAAACTCTGAATGCAAAGGGAATGTGAATCCCTGAAATATCATGTAATAGGGGTTAACAAACTAAGGCTGGTATGACAAATCAATCTGTTGTCTGCTTTCGTAAAGTGTATTGGAAAAGTGCTTATGCATTTATTTATTGTTTATGGTTGCTTTTGTTCTATAAAGTTAGAGAAAAATGATTGTTACAGAGATTATATGGCATGAAATGCCCAAAATGTTTTCTATTTATCTCTGTACAGAAAAAGTTTACCAATATGGTGGACACTAGACCCAAGGGTAAATATGCTACCACTTTTATAGAATAAAGTTGAATCCCAACATTAATTTCAATATTAGACCTGGTGCAAGAATTCACACAGATAAGACAGTGTATCATTTGATTCACTAAAGGTTTCATTTGGAGGTCAGGGGCAGTAGCCTGAATATCAAAGGTAGAAGCTACTGCCATAAGTAGCTTCTTAAGAGGGAAATCATGTCATTAGGAGAAGATACCACTAAAAATATTGGGTTACCAAAGAAAATAAAAGAGAAACTTTAACCTCCAGAGATACCACAGATGTGAGGGAGAGAGCAAAACCTTTTCCATCTCTTTGGTCATGAAAGTTTAAACAACTAAATGCAATCTTCAAAAGAATTCCCAACAGTCTAAAGAATGGCCATTCATCTATAAAAATAAGAAAACGTATGTTCACTGGGCATATGAAAGGACTGAGCAGTTGAAAAAGTGGGACCAGCCTTTGAACTTGATACTAATATCCTCTTAGAAGTAGGTCTACAATGGAAAGACTAAAACTATATGGTGCTTTTAATCAGCGTTCTCAGTGTAATTCAGGAGGGCACTATATACATAATGGAATAGGCAGTTATGAAAAGGCAATACTTTCTGAGAGAGAGGATATTGATTCAGAGGGAAAGATAGTGCTATTTAAAAATACAGTGGAGTCAGTAAACAGCAGATCTCAAATTGCAGGAATCATATTATTAATTAAAGGAATTCTTCTAGAATTTAGATATATAGGATTTAAAGAAGAGAAAGAGGGAGAATAAATCAGATGGGTTTCTGTCCTTAACTGAACCGGGAATTCCAGATTCAAGCATTCATCTGCTTATTTGACAACTTCATTTGAATATGTATTAGTTATCTCAAATTTAACAAGATCAAACCAAACCGTTTATTTCTGATGCTCAAACTTTCTCCTCTTGCAATCTTCCTCACCTTAGCTGACATCACCATTCTACAGTTGCTCAGGGCCAAAGTCAAGAAGTCATGGATTCTTTCCCTTCAGTTCCACAAGGAACCCATCAGCCCATTCTGCCTGCAGTTGTCTAAATCACAGCCACCTTCTGTGTATTCTCTCCCCCACCTCCTCACTGGTCTAGGCCAACAGTATATTTCATCTGAACTAATATGAAAACATCCTTGCAGGCCTCCCTGCTTCTAGTCCTGTCAGCCACCAATCTGTTCTCCACAGGGCAATCAGAGTGATCTTGTTAAAAATGTATATCAGATCATAACACTTTCCTATCAGAATCCTCAAATTATTCCTCTTTGTAAGAATAAATTAGGAAGCTGAAGATAATGGTAGGGCAGGTTTTAATTTTCACTGGTACACCCTTAAAAACTGATGAGACCCCAGCTCCCTGAACTGCTTCATCAAGGGCCACCAATCTTTTGGTGCTTTCCCATTGCTTCAAAGATGGGTGACACAAACAATTCTGTCCGTGACATTCTGTGTCTCTGATCTGGCCCTGCCTATATCTTCAGCCCCTGAGTGCTCTGGCCTTTTAGTGCGTTAGACTTGGATGCTTCCTCGGGGCCTTTTCTCAGGGAATTCCTTTTGCCTGGAGTGCCTGCTGCCATCCTCATCTCTGAACACCTCTTCTGCCTCCTGGTTCCAGTTTAAATACCACCACTTCACAGAAGCCTGCCCTGACTTTCCAAACAAAATCCAAGGATCTTATTATTTGCTGTAAAATCCATATTCAGGCTACCTGCCTTTTTCTTCAATCACTATAATTTCTTTGTCTAAAGGTTTGATGTCTGTTTTCCCTACCAGAATGTAAACCAGGAGAGCAGGGTACATGTCTGTCTGTTTTCACATCTATTGCTCAAACATGGTGCTTACTAACAGTGTTCAATGAAGAATTGTGGAAGGAGGGAAAAAGTACTGGTTTCAAGCCCTTCCTCTCTCACTCACACACACACACACAAAATGGATGAGACAACTAGGAGAGCAAAAACTCAAACCTACATACAATATTTACAACAAAACTAAATGATAACATATTAACTGAAAACCTCAAAATATGATCAGGTGATGAAAAAACACTAAGAGCTAAAGACCCAGATTCTCAGCATTTGTACAAAAGGCAGTTTGGTATCAAACAAACCTGGAAAGAGAACCTAATAGTCAAGAAATCCTCACTGAAAAGCTTGGTGAGGCCAATTTCATGGTAGCAGCTGAAACAGAGATAGGATTAACTAGTCTAATTCAGGAGTGAGTGCCAGGGTCCCTAAGTGAAGGTCTGAACCACCATTATTCCTTTCAGATACACAATATCAGATAAGGAATATAAACTAATTTGTATAAGACTTTTAAAGATATGGAAGGAGATTCAAAACATGAGAGCACAAAAAAGTCCAGGGAAATTTGAAAAATAAGATAATAGAAACTTTTGAGTTGAAAAAAATAACTAAAATAGAAAAAAAGTAACTATTATAAAGAAGTGAAAAGAGAATTAGTAAATGAAAAGACAGATATGAAGAAATCACCCAACTACAGCACAAATTTCTAAAAAGATTAAAAATACATATATAAAAGGAAGGAAAAATAAATATATATCTAAATGTACTTCAAGAAATAAAGGACAATCTACAAATTCAATGCAATCCTTATCAAAATACCAACAGCATTACTCAACAAATTAGAGCAAATAGTTCTAAAATTTATATGGAACCACAAAAGAGCCCGAATAGCCAAAGCAATCCTGAGAAGGAAGAATGAAGCAGGGGGAATTAAGCTCCCTGACTTCAAGCACTACTACAAAGCCACAGTAATCAAGACAATTTGGTACTGGTACAAGAACAGACCCATAGACCAATGGAACAGACTAGGGAGCCCAGATAAAAACCCAAACATACATGGTCAATTAATATAAGATAAAGGATCAATGGATATACAATGGGGAAATGCCAGCCTCTACAACAACTGGTCTTGGCAAAACAGGACAGCTACATGCAAGAGAATGAAACTGAATTATTGTCTAACCCCATACACAAAAGTAAACTCAAAATGGATCAAAGACCTGAATGTAAGTCATGAAACTGTAAAACTCTTAGAAGAAAACATAGGCAAAAATCTCTTGAATATAAACATGAGCACCTTTTTCCTGAATGCATCTCCTCAGGCAAGGGAAACAAAATAAAAAATGAACAAATGGGACTATATCATGCTATCATGCTAAAAAACCTCTGTACAGCAAAGGACACCATCAGCAGAACAAAACAGCATTGTACAGTATGGGAGAATATATTTGTAAATGACATATCTGACAAGTGGTTAACATCCAAAATATATAAAGAATTTACATGCCTCAACACTGAAAAACAAATAACCTTATTAAAATATGAGCAGACACTTCTCCAAAGAAGAAATTCAGATGGTCAGTAGGCACATGAAAATATGCTCTACATCACTAATTATCAGGGAAATACAAATTAAAACCACAATGAGATATTACCTCACACCAGTTAGAATAGCCAACATAGAAAAGACTAGGAACAATAAATGCTGGCAAGAATGTGGAGAAAGGGTAGCCCTCTTACACTGCTGGTGGGAATGTAAACTAGTTCAACCACTGTGGAAAGCAGTATGGAGTTTCCTCAAAAAACTAAAATTGGAAATACCTTTTGATCTGGGAACTCCACTCCTAGGAATTTACCCAAAGAAAACAACTTCTCAGATTAAAAAAGACATATGCACCCCTAGGTTTATCACAGCACTATTTACAATAGCCAAGAAATGGAAGCAACCTAAGTGTCCATCAGTAGATGAATGGATAAAGAAGATGTGGTACATATACACAGTGGAATATTATTCAGCCATAAGACGAAAACAAATCCTACCATTTGCAACAACATGGATGGAGCTAGAGGGTATTATGGTCAGTGAAATGACCATATGGTCAGGTGGAGAAAAACAAGTATCAAATGATTTCACTCATCTGTGGAGCATAAGAACAAAGCAAAAACTGAAGGAACAAAGCAGCAGCAGACTCACAGAACCCAAGAATGGACTAACAGTTGGCAAAGGGAAAGGGACTGGGGAGGGTGGGTGGGAAGGGAGGGAGAAGGGAAATAAGGGACATTATGATAGACACACATAATGTAGGGAGGGCACAGGGAAGGCAGTATAGCACAGAGAAGACAAGTAGTGACTCTATAGCATCTTACTACATTGATGGACAGTGACTGTAATGGGGTATGTGTTGGGGACTTGATAATGGGGGGAATCTAGTAACTACAATGTTGCTCATGTGATTGTATATTAATGATATCAAAATAAAGAAAAGGAAGAAATAAAGAAATAAAGGACAAAGAACTTTAGAGAGAGATAAATGCAAGTGATATTGCTTAATATTTTTCACAATTGCCATCAAGATATGAATAATTAGATGCAGATATCATAAAAAGACCTAAATAGTATAAAAAAAGTGAACTCCACGTCTAATTACATTGGAGTCAATCTCCAGAACACTAAAACTGTGAGTTACATTCATCAGTAGGAAAAAACTAACTGCTTATAAAGAGAAGACAACTGGACTTACTCTTTAAAATAATGAGAGAAAATATCAGGCAACTTTGAATTTATACTCAGCTAAACTATCATGTAAAAATTAAATAAAATAACCAAATAAAATAAAAATAACATCTTCAAACAAGTTAAAATCAAAATATACCAACAGAGTTTTACTGAGGTGTCTTCTATATAATTTATGGAAAATAAATCTGAATCCAATAAGGATTATTAATAGAAGTTGAAACCTATACAAACATTAATAGCTATTACACATTAAAAGTTTTTAAATATTCATGCTCTTTGCATCAGGAATTCCTCATCTGTAAGTCTTACACTAATAATTTTGCTATGAATACACGCAAATATTTGCCAACAAGAACATTTTAATTTTTTTCATTATATTGAAATCAAATTTTTTGACCAATGAAAGGGGACTTGATAAATACACCATGAATACTGCAATAGTGATAACATTAGTTATGTTTTTATAGAAATACATCTGCCTAAAATCATGGGCTGTATCACAAGTATATTAGTTTCAAAAGCAGCCAATGCAGTTTGAATATAATTTTGTCTAAATATTACTGGAGACATATCAGCCAAAATATTAAGATTAGTCATCTCTGGCAATGGAATTGTGAGTACTCTCAAATTTCTTTTTTGTGCCTTATGACATTTTAAAATTATTTCTCCACTAAACCCTTGCTTTTGTACTCAAACAAAATATTATTAAAAACAATTGTTTTTGAGTATGAATATGGCCTCAGCTTTTGAGTTTGAGGATACAGAATTTGAAAAAGGCATGTAGGAGCAGGAAAGAGCTGCTCTGATTAGCACATGAGTGAAAGGAAGTATTGAAATAGTTTTATACATTGAACCACTATCTTTAGCCCTGCATGTTTAATTTAGAAAGTGTGTGAAGCAGGAGGAAGAATAATGGAGGTGAGAAGTACCCATGGGAATCCAAGGCTGTTTCTAAGGCAACTAGCTACATTCTAACTGTTCTCAAGATATGATCACTTACCTAGGAGCCTGTGATGTAAGTATAGTAAAACTGACTTTTAGTAAATGTTATTTTTGGTGTTTACTCCTGTTTATTTCTATTTGTTTAAGCTTTCCTTGAAAACAGAATTTGTAAAGGTCTACTTTTTTGAATGACAAAGAAATTAAGTTACCAGTTTCCACTGACACTATAAGTGAATCAGAGACTGGCAAAAATATATTGTGTCTTATTACCAATTTAAAATGACTCATTATATTAGTACAACTCTAGGCATTGACATTATACTGGAAAGTCATTCTTGAAATTCAAGGAGTATTTTTCCTTTTATATGCCTTTTGAAATCAATAAACCTATAATAGTTTTTCAATATTATACAAAACATTTCATTGATTTTTAAGTGCAATGCTCAAGAATCAATGATGAAGGGTAGTAAATAAGTAGGGGGCTCATAGAGATGGTGTGTAACAAGCTTTTTCTGGCTAATGTCTACTAGATAGAGATGAAGTGGACATGGATCTGAGGCCCCTGTGTTACTTCAACAGTCCCTCTAAAGTGTCTGATGAAAAAGCAAACACAAGACCTGAGTGTGACACAGTGAGATCAGCAACAATATGAGTTATTAGATAGACTAGGTGACACTTAAAAATTTTTAGATGTAATGTAACATGGTCAATCTAAAACCATAACTTTATCTTCTAATATCTCTAATTCAACAGAAATGTAAGAATCTACTCCAATTTATCAATAAAGCAGTCCATACAGAGAAACACAAAGGAGAAAAGAACCTGAATAGTTACTGTGTAATTTTTGCATGTATATTATTACATTCAGGGAGAGCTAATCATAAAAGGTTGAAGGTCGTTTTTGGTAAATTAGTATTTTTAATTTAGCATTCTTTTCCACTCACTGTCCAACCATGAGGAAAATAGTCAATATGTTTCATTTCCTTTTACCTATATGTAGCAGAGCATAATAACATGCCAACTTTTGTTCAGAGTATTGGGGGAATTTCAATGGCTGACAATATAGTCTTTCAAAGCCTGACAAGATTTCATAGTACTCCATTTTTCATATAGTGAGACTTTTCCTTTTATTTTCCTTATACACAAAATATAAAGAGTTTCTTTTCTATTCTCTGATAAGTTCAACCTCCCTTTCTGTTTTCACAAGAAGCCAAGGCTTTTTTATTTATCACATGGTTCACCCATTTCTAGTAAAAAGTATATAATTCAATGAAGTTTTAGTAAATTTACCAAGTTGTGTAACCATCATTATCAACCACTTTTAGCTCATTTCATCACCCCATTAAGGTACCTCATGCAAAGCACATAGACTACTAACACCCCCCAACTCCTCCCCCACCCCCCCGCCACATACACACTGCTCCTGGCAACCACTTTCTCTATAGCTTTACTATTTTTGGACATATAATATAAATGCAATCAGTACTATGTGGTCTGTTTTAGTTTTTTTCACCAAGTATAATGTTTTCAAGCTCCATCTATGTCATAGCATACGTCCATAGTTTTTTCCTTTTAATTGCTGAATAGTATTCCATTGTAAGGCTATGGCTCATTTTATCAATCCATTCACCAGTTGATGGACTCACTTTTTTTTGTTATGAATAATGCTGTTATGAACATCCATGTACAAGTCTTTGGACACATGACTTCAATTATCTGTGATTTAAAGGAACTGAAACTAAGATAAAAAAATCCTTGGAAAATGTACAATCTTAGACAGACTCAATAGACAGGAACACAGGTCACATTTTTTCACTACAAAACTTGGAAAAGCTGTTTCTATATTATCTCTTCTATGTTTTAATAATATATGCATGTTTCTCTTCATGAGAATTGAAGAAATACATTCTACACTATATCTAATACTCAATTATATATACTCATGTCAATTTTTCCTGAAGTGACCCCCTTCCATTTTTCCTTTTTACCATAAATTGTCTTCTCAAATGGGAAGGGCAAATATATGAGAAGTAACTTTTTCTGTCAGCAGTAGCCAAATAAATAACATGATAAATAAATAAAAACCCAAAAGTTATTTAGGCAGTTAAGTTGACACAAAAAATGAAATCAACTGATGTAATTTAAAAAGTTTTACTCATAGGGGCAATCCACAAATGGTAATGCACACACATTTAAATACATATTTTCTTACATATTTTTAAAATATCATATGTGGTTTAACTTATTCAATATTCTAAAAAAAAATGTATAGCCTAGACCCTTTTAGGTGTTGGAGCTTATTTCTGTATTAAGAATTCAAGAGTTAATTGGGTCAAATTGTCTGTGTGCTATGTACAGAGCTGCGATTCCAGCATCTTAGTAGAAGTCATTCCACATAGGCACAACTCAGCATTGTAAAGTTCAGGACCTCTGCATTGTACACAGAGAATTTATTAGTGTCAAAATACCGAATTTATTTAATGATTAAATTACTCTTTCCCATGTTCATTGAATTTAAATATTTATATAACAAAAAGAAAACCTGTTGTCTTCAGAGAGTGTTCCTCCTCATCACCCTGGTCTCCTTTGTTTATATAAGGCCAGAATTTTTATCAGTGCTATTCCTGCTAGAAATTGGTAGATTTTATGGAGACATGGCCACTGAGATGAGGTCCATTTCGTGTCACCTTAGTTAGGGAAAAAGCCGATAAAATATCTCTAAGAGATAAAGTAATAGCCTTATTTCCAAACACATCATTAAATTACAGCTTGTCTTTAGAACACTGAGTACTAATATTGATGTAATATCTAGAAAAAACTGTAACCTCAGACTCAGAAGATTATCTCCTCTCTTCATGAAAAAAAGATGATACACTCATTAGTAACATCACAGCCACTGATAAGTCACTGATTAACTCCATTTTTATTATTTGCTGTGGTTTATGAGTTAGCAGGGACACATAGTTTCTACCCTGCTTTCTCATTATTAATGCTCAAAATCTTTCAATGATGGATAGAGCATGCAACATTGCTAAGGCATCATTACACATACTTATTTCTGAGATACTTCAGCTTTTGATAAAGTATAATTTTGGAATCTACTAAAATGGAATCAATCAAAGTGAATGTTCATTGCTGAATCCAATAGACATGTTCCTGGAAAGTGAAATGTGGTGAGGTTTAGTGGCTAAGAACATGCGTTGTGGAGCCATGCTTCCTAACTTGTTATCTATCAGTTATATGAGAGCTAGGGATAATTAACTCAAATTTTTTGGCCTTAATTTTCTCACCTCTCAAATGAGGATGATAATGGCATACAGATTGCTTGAAGATCAAATAGGAAAATCCAGAAAGCTAGGGTGGACCATATGAGCTTTTGTTCTAATTAAGACACTTTGAAAAGGGGAGCTATCAATAACTATACTCAAATAACACACATTGAACAAGATTTCCTGAGCAATCTGGGCATATTATTACTATATGTAAAACACTTATGACAAGGCTTGGTACCTAGTGTTTAATTAATGCAAGAAAAGTTGGTTTACTAGTAAAGTTATTAATTAGTAAAATTAGTGTTACTTTCTTTATACCTATTTACCTGATATTTGAAGATCAATTCCCTTTTTAAAATATTTTGGTCTAACAGCAACTGAGATAAAATTCAACCCAACCATTGGTTCTAGGGATTTGACTTACAGAACTATTATCAAATCACCATTCATCCATGTTTATTTTTCTCTATTTTCCTCATGTTTATTTCTACTCTATTTCAAATACTGCAGATAGAGCAATGAAGAAATAGTCCTTGTCTGTTGGAGCTTACTTCCAAAAAATACACTCAAGGAACAACAAAAATGTTCAGACAACCTTAAAAAGGAGGTAACTAATGCTGTAGGTCTGCTTTTGTAGCAGTTTTGAAATGAAGCTTGGCTTAGATCTCTGGAATTATAAATATCACTGCTCTTGGTAACTTATTCCTCTCTTCCATGCTTCTCTTCTTTAGATCATGACTGTAAATGAAGCATGGAAATATTCTGGGGTAGTTGGTGTACCAAATTTCAATGCCTTCACAAATACATGCCTATTTTCTACCTACAGAAAGTTTACTACTGATGGGACATATTTCTAGAACAGCTTTCAAATGGTAACTCAGTGACCAAAAATATTTCTGTCTGTGAACATACCATCTCTACCCTGGCCTCTACAGTCACTGCCAAGAAGGAAGAGAGGTGCTGGATGTTTGAGAAATGGCTTTAGTCCAGATTGGTTTAACATCACTTCTCATATCCAATTGTCTCTGGTAATTGCAAGAGAGCTGGAATATGTGGAGGAGCATTACTGATATTCAACTTGCATCAAATACATCATCCACATGATTCTACAAGTTTCTAAATGATTTTGAGAGATGTAAGAAATCACCATGTGGAGTGTATGCTAACAGAAGACACACTAGTTAACTTCAGTCTAGGACTTGAACTGGAATTGAGGTGAAGGGAGGTGGTAAGAATTTCAAAAGATGCGCTTCATCAAAGAGTGAAGAAATGTTTCAGAAAGAAAGTTACTGAAATTACTTAAAGAAGAGCTCTTTCCCATTTAGTTCAATAGTATACACTGGAAAATTAAATGGGTCATTTTGAAGTATTTAGAAATTGAGGTCCATAAGGTTTTC
This sequence comes from Manis pentadactyla, assembly GCF_030020395.1. Lineage (NCBI taxonomy): Eukaryota > Metazoa > Chordata > Mammalia > Pholidota > Manidae > Manis > Manis pentadactyla. The sequence continues at coordinate 170,693,971 of NC_080020.1, read as the reverse complement.
AAATACTTCACTAATTTTTTATGTCAATAATGCAATTTCATATTTCTGATGCTTCATTTTCAAAATTAGATTGAAGTATCTCTCTTTCATAAGCTCACTTTCTGAGATGTAAGTCCATTGAGAAATGGCCTGACAGTGCTGGGGAAAAAACATATTTTGTATAAAGGACAATATTTATCTTGGTAGGAAAACAAAATCTGCACATTCAAAGAACATCCTTGTCATTTCTGATAGAGCCAAACACCGCGTTCACTTCACTGATGCATGGCATTTGTGTCAATGGAGGAAAACTTCTTCTATCAACACTTCTTGTTCTCTGACAATCTGAGAACATATAATTTAATTTGGCTTTCTAACAGCCGTCTACAGCTCTTCCGTGCAACTCAACTGTTCAGAATGATTTTGAAGCAAATCTTGAAAAAGAAACACAGGATATGTATGTGTCTGTGTGTGGGCTGTGTGTCGGTGTGTACTGTTTGGAAGCTAATGACAAGAGAGATAAACAAGACAAGAGACAGAGCTTCAGTGTCAAACCTTCGTGTTAGGTGAGAGAAATTGTTTTAGAAATACAGTGGAAAAAAATGTGAAAAGGCAAATCAGGAACCCACAGCTTCATTCCATGCATTCAATATCTGTGCCACTCTCAAATTTTGTTTTACATGAGAGTAAATATCTAAATTTTAAAGAATAAACTTCATGTATTGATTTTATCATCAGCTCTTTATCTTAATATTAATATGAGCATCTTTTAAAATGAAACCAAACTTCACTTAAACAAGAACAGAGAACAATAAATTACCTCTCCCAGACAGAGGATGAATGGTGTTGTGTCTCCTCAGCTTAAGGGAAAAATAAAGTGCTAAGAAAATACATACTCATTTTGATGCTTCACCTCTAAGAAAAGAAAACAAATATCTAAAACTGTAAAGCCAAGATGCTCACTTTGGAAAACTCTCCAAAGTTTGAATTTACGAGGTGGACAAGAATTTTTTTAAAAATAAAGATTTTTTTTTTTTTGCCATGTAAAATTTAAAATAGGTCAGAATATGATAGAAGGTTTTGGTATATATAGATTTCCACAGAAAAACAGCAGAAATGTTACTGTACAACTAGGGATTTATAATGACTATACAGATTTATTCTTCAATTTGAGGGTTGGTAGTAGCTCAGTTTCCCTGGGTAGATAATATTAGCCAAACAATCTTCTAGCATTTGCTATAACTGAGATGATGCTTCAGGTTGCTGTCCTTTTAGGGAATATGATAAGGTAGTAAAGATCTAAGCAGCCTGTGGAGAGCTCTCTCTATAATGTGAAATACTCATATGTAAGAACTTACCATACATCTAGTTAGAATTTGTGTTTCCAAATACTACAGAAGACTGAAGATTACTGTGCAAGTTTGCAAAAAAATTCCACTATAATAATCAGTAATTACTTTATGAGCTGACACTGCATTTTTGTTTTAGAAGGTAAAGACTTATATGATATTTATGTTTATACATAAATATGTATCCTTTATAGTACATATTATTTTATAAATAATTAAATAGAATTATGTATTTGTTTTAACAAGGTTCATATTAAAAGGTAGAGTTCTTAATGAACTGTTTCATAAAAGGCACCAGAATAAAAATTCCCTGAGCACATGTTTGTGCAAGTGTGTGTGTGTGTGTATATTTGAAAGGACATATTTTGGACAGGCATACACCATTCTTTCAATTTGCATATGTGTAGCTCAGAAAGCCTGACATTGGGCAATTGGATGTTTAAATATTCTGTTGTAAAGCTCTGGCATCCACCTTCCATAAATGTACTTTTCCCCATGGGAGTCCTTGCTGATTTAACTGAATGAATGATAGAAAATCATCCAAGTAAAAAGCTTCGCTCAAGTAACAAGGGACAATAAGCTCAAGGAAAGGCAAAACTCAGAAAATCCAGCAATATCAAATGAGTGAGAATGAATTGATTTTGAAAATACTATTTGTGTGATTTTACCACTCCTCACGATTCAGCAGTCCCTTAGATTCTCTCAAGGCTTTTATTTATTTAGGACATGTCAAATTTTGTATGTGCCCATTCTAAGTCTCAGAAAATCATGAAACTCTATAAAAATTGCTGGCATGGCTCAATGAGTTAAGAACAAACACAGTGGATTAGAATCAACTCCAATATGTGAAAAATGTTTTCTTTTTTTAAACAATGAAATTAATTTGCACAGTGGGAACCAGTCATGGAAGGAAATGGGATCAACTGAAGAGTAAAACAGCATACATAAGCAAACAACCACCAAAAATTCTCCCCTTATATACAGCCACAATCCCAAGTGGAGAGAAAGGAGAGGAAAAGGAAGGGTGGAGGGAGGGATGGAAGGAGAAATGCAATTCAGAATTCAGTCTTTTTACTCATTCTCATACTAAAGTAAATTAACTTTCCTGATGAACTCCATTTAATTAAATGATTTTTCCTGTGTGTGTGTGTGTGTGTGTGTGTGTGTGTGTGTGTGTGTGTGTGTGTATGTGTGTTCTGGCTTACAGCCTCAGGTAAATAGAAAAGAGAAGGAAACCTCAGTGAACCATGTAGCCTAAAAGACAACACTTCAGTGGTTCTCCCATGTTCATTAATTTCTTTACATTTTGTGTTGGGCTGGGCCTTTGCAAAGGAGAGTGATTAAGAAACATATATGGACAGAAAGTATCTGTAATGGCATAAGCTCTGAAATCCAATACCTCAACCTTGATCTCAAATATCATATTCAAGAAAAAAACAAAATGTTTCTGGAGTAAAACATAGATGAGAAAGAAAAGGATATTTTTTTTCTTTTTTCTATTTTAGAAATCTCTAATTTCATCTCATTTTATTCCTTTGCCTCTAAGGAAACAATGATGAAAAACATTTGCTTGTTCGCACAAAATGTATTTCTTTAACCTTGTTTTCCCATCAGGAGTTAGTATTTGTGATACTAACTCATGCTGGATGGCCCCACAGTGATTTCCAAGACACGTACACCAGTATTACAGTTAAAATATTAAGAGGAGATTTCACTGGTTACCCTCTCTGCCTGACAGTAAGTATCAGTAATTTAAGTGCATCTTCCCAGGATGTTGGGTTGGGAGAGAGAAAACATCACCCTTTATATTGCGCTGCAAGCCATAACACTCTGGAATAAAGGAGGTCCAAAAATCATGAAGCAATGGAAGGGTGCACCAGGGCTGATACAGGTAGTATTAGAGGCCAACACCAAGGAGTGTCTAAGGCTGATAAGGTAGTGGTTCACTCAGTTGTGTAGATGTAGCCTCAGGGATGCCTGATATCAGGGGAAATGAAGCCGCAGGAGTGGCTCAGGGGCAGAAGTTTAAGCATAAGAGAAATGGGTTAGAGACGGAATGTGGAATGGTCCTGGGGTTTGTACAGAGCAACAAGAGCAGAAGCCAAGACATTCAGGGCAATGTCAAAGTCAAGTCAGAATGGTATGCTATGACATTAAAGACAGAGAAAGAGAAATGTCTTAAGTCCCCCTACTTTGAGACAAAATTATTGATACATTTTGGCACACAGAACAGCACTAGTTCAGAAGATAAAAACAAAAATTGAGGGTCAATGAGCCAACTTTTGTGCTAGAAGAAAACGTTCAATAAGGTAGGCTGGAGATCTATTTCCTATCCAAACTGCAGACCTCCCCAGATGCTCCATGCTACCTCTGTCTCCTTGTCAGCCTTCCATTGAACCGGTAACGTTGGAGGCACTCTCTGCGTTTCCCCTGCCCTGAAGAGTGCTAAACATTTTTGATCCACTTTTGTAAGTCCTCGAGCCATCAGAACAGATTTATGTAGCATGTTTTCCAGACAAGGGAACATGGCAGCAAGATATTCTGCTGACTATGCTGTTATGTTTTGTTTTGTTTTTTGCTGTGATATAGTTCGTGACATCCATCTTCTTCAGGTCAATACATAACATTGTGCTGACTTTTCAAAAACATTTCTATTGTGAAGCATGTTTTGCAGATATGTCTTCAGGGAACAGGAATCAGCAAGCAGAAATGTGTAGTTCTAATTGCATTCTGGGCCTGGTTGATCAGGACTTTAACAGCAAGAGTGTGTCAGTTGCTCCTTTCTCGATTTGCCTAATTAGAGCTCTTCAAAATCCATAAAAACAAATGACTATTCCAGTTGAGAGAGGAATCAGATTGACAAGGATACAAAATGATTGCTAATGCCATTGTGGGTAGCCCTTAGTAAGATTTCCTTCTAAAAATTTTGGCCACATGTATACAAAATTTGCTGGATTCTGACTATTTGCTGGATTCTGACTTAATGCACTATACATTTTTGCCCTCACAATAGAAAGCTATATTTTGGATGTCACCTGCGAAAACATTGTCCTTAGTCCTAAGATGATGCATAAAGGTTCTGTAAGCACTCCTGTAATTTTACATGACATCTGATATGAAAATGCAGAAGATGTTCTAGAAGAGCTTCCATGAGAAATAGAGGAGCATGTGAATCCAGTGCCCCTTGGGGTCAGCTTCCCTTCTCTATCATAAAAACATGTGAAGACTGGCACAACTTGATAGGCTAAGACTTGCTTTTAGTTTTCTATTCTGTTCCATCCTAAAACCCCATTCACGTCAAACGTCCTTTATCTTTGGGTTGAGGTTATTACACTGAGGTGAGAGAAGTAAACCAGGACTGTTCTGCACTAATGAGTTCAACATATTTAGGATAACTGCCTGAATGCTCTTTCTTTGGATAGTCTTTATTGTCTACATACCAATAAAATGTATATGTAACCCTGCTTGTCTCTGATGTGTGTGTGTGTACACGTGTATATGATTAAAAAAGATATAAATGTATGGGCATTTTAGATGGAAATGTACATGAAGAAATATGAGATCATTCTTGGTTTATGTGATTTGAAAAATCAGTGTGCATAACAGAAATTTAATTTGAAGTTGGTAATAGAGTTCTGACTCCAGTGATTTAAACAGGTAAAGGATTGTACATACACATACACATGATTCTGTGTGTGTATAGGTATGCATATGTGTCTATATATACATATATATTCTGAGTTATATACATATATATGTATGTGTATACACTGGGTAAAAATAAAACTAATATTCTGCAATAGGAACTAAAATAAGTTATAGTCTCTACAGATACAAATAATAATATTTATGGAATCCTTAGTTATTTACCCCCATTCAATTGCTTTTTTTAAAAAAATACTCTGACTTTTTACTGCAAAGCTACTTGCCTTGATTGTTGTTTATTTCAAAATGAGATAAACTAATAGAGGAATATATTAATAAATAGCATTCTTAGAGATAAACTGAAAATCGAGAAACAAAAGCTTATTTATTTTAGCATCATTAACAATGACAAGTTAATGAGAGAGTAAGTATAGGAATTTCATATTGGATTATGGATATACAATGAAGAGATGAAGAGAAAAGGCTTGGGAGGTGGAGGGGAGCAAGTTAGTATTCAAGTTTCCGAATCATTTATTTTGTATCTTTTTGCTGCTGGTGTGGTATATTTCTCCTTGTGCAATGAAAGGAAAGGGTTTTGTATCCAGTATCCCAAAGGTAAGTAAATGGTGATTCCATTACTACAGGCTATTTAAGTAAGAAAGATAGATTCCTTTCATGGGAAATCAATACTCTAAACTCACTTTATATGGATTTCTCTCATCCTACAAGTAAAATGTGGGATGCAGAAAGAAATGTGAAAAGACATAGGTGTCTTATCAGGTCATTCCTCAAACGTTGGAAGCTATTAATGTAGTCCTCTGGGGGCTGGTTCAGTAGCACCCAAAAATAGAAGAACAGACTAGATGAAGGTTATCAGGATGACAAAAGGAATATCAGGCATTTAATCCTTGCAAGGTGTTTGCATCATTGGCTTGTTCCTGGAAAGGGCTGTGTTCCTTTCAGTTCAAGGATATTTACTCACCCTTGTTTTTCTATTTCTCAGAGGGCATCTATGAATTATAACATGCATAGCCAAGATTTGTGAGTGTTCCTTGAATTTATTTTTGATTCTGCAACTGGTTTGCTAAAGGTTTCAACACTTCCTTTACATGTAAATCCATCTTTCTCCCCTTCACACCCTTAATTTTGTATTATGCTCCATAGATACTGAAAAATTTACCATGATCATCTGTGAAAAAGTTGTCCTTATGTGGGTTTTACCTTCCCAGTATTTTTATTTGACTCATCTCCCCCTCAGTTTAGATGTTACTTCTTTAGATATCTATCTTCCCTGGCCCCCAAGCCCTCGTGTTCTCAAAGAATCCTGAGCCCAAACCAGCTCTAGCTTTTCTCATTTGTTTTTCATTCCCTGTGGTCCTCCAAGCTCCTGATGACTCATCATATGTACTGACCAAATAGTCATTAAATAAACTAATCAAAATTCTCATATAAATTTAATTACATAAATCATATGGATCAATAGATTAATAAATTACACTGTAGCTAATCTCCTAGATAGCCCACAATAGTCATTTTATGTGTACTTCCCCGTCACATTACACTAGAAGTGGTCTGTGTGACCAATAGAATAATACAAAAATGATGGTAGGCCACATTTGAAATTTGGTCATAAATGACTACAGTTTCCACCTTGATCATCTCTCTCTCATCACATTTCTAGGGGGAACAATACCAGGGGAAGCTCTATAGGAAGGTCCATGAGGCAAGAACAGAAGTCTCCTGCAAAAAAAACATGTGAGTGGCCTTGGAACCCACCTTCCTGCTCCAAGTGAGTCCTCAGAGTCCCCAGCAGCTCTGACTGACTCCGGCCTCAGGGAATGCCCTGGGCCATCACCATGCAGCTAAGCTGCCCCAGATTTCTAAGCCTCAGAAACTATGTGAGACAATAAATCTTTGTTGTTTTGAGCTGCTAAATTTTGGGCTAATATGGATGGATTATTTTGGGGGAAAATCTGAAGAAGCAAAAACGTTCATGTATATAATAAATGCCATTTAAAAGCAATTAGGAAAGCTTGAATGTTTTCTTCACCAGAAGTTTGACATCTGGGTTCCCAGGTATGAGGCAACCATGAAAGAGGCCAAAACGCAAAACTTTGCATGTTACAAACACATACTAAGAAATGCATATTCGAATTAAAGACTAAATCTTTTCCCAGTGATGTACTTCGGTCTGTGTATTTGTGCCAGATCCAGACACAATAAGCGATGGCATCTCCATAGATTAATCACTCCAGGATGTCCCATCTGGTAATACCACATAAAGCCTATCCAGCCCTGTTTCTCCCTTACAGTCAAAAGAAAGATTTCATCGTGCATTATAGTGAGAAAGGGGAGCCATGCAGGCATTTTTATACTTGAAAATTGTACTGAAATTTATGTTTTTCATATCTTTATTCATGTCATGTTTGATTTTCCACTTCGCCCTTGCAAGCAGGTGTTCCCAATCAAAGAAATCATAGGTCTGTCCCTGAATCTCTTTCATTTCCTTGGACTTCTCATTCCCAAGACATGTTTTCAGGGATCCAGCTCCATAGCAATGGCCTCAGATTTAATTATCCATTTAATTAATGATTTAATCTAGGGAAAAGCAAATAGTGAAAGGGCAGGCCACTACCCCCCACGGTGCACAAGACTGGCTGGTTCTCCATTCATCTTTCATAGTGAGTAACCAAGACTTTCCTTTAATGCTGATCCCAGGTCGTCTTAGGAGAAAGGGTGAGGAAGGACACCACAGCCATACCCTCTGTCCAAACAAATGGCTGGAATGCAGAGGTGGTGTCCTAAATAACAAGACAAACTCCTGTGAGGAGTAAGAAACTCATTGATTAGGTCTGGGATGGCGCAAATTTAGAACTCTGTGGGTCTTTCTGAGTGAGTGAGCCTGAGCCTTCTGCTGTTTTACTTGACATAAGTTTCCTTTGTATTCCACGCTGGTTCTCTCAGATTTCTGGGATGCTTGGTAAAAGTTGTCTGATGCCAAATCTCTCAGCTTAACTTGGAGTTTTGATTTACTGATTGTCCCCAAAGAAGGGCTGCCATTACCCTGTTGTGGTGAAAATCAGCCTGGTTAGGTTTGATCTTAATTAAAGAGAAGGAAGGAGTGTCTTCACAGCATAATCCTGTTATACAAAGCTTCCAGGAAATCTCCATATGAATCTGATTGGCAGCATCATAGAGCCTTATATATGCTGAGTAAGTTATTGCCTGCATGGTGTATGCCAGGGTCCCTTACAGAATTGTCACTCTCTACTATTCCATGAGACACAATAGTTTCTTCTTTGGGATAAGACATTGCTTAAGGAAAGCAACTATCAGCAAACCAGAGTGGTCATCAATAATTTCAAACGTCCTGAAATGTTAAGGTAAAATTCAAATTGCGACAGTGTAAGTAGTCACAAAGATAGACCTATCATAGAATCTTCTGCCAAAAAGTTCTAGTAACACATTTTGGAGGTTTTTATTTACTAGGGTATGTCATCCTTTATAATCTTTAAGTTTTTTCAGTCTACAAATCACCTCACCTTCAGAAAAGGCAGTTCCCAGAATCTCTATAGTATGCCTCATTTTATCCTTATCAGTAGTTTTAAGTGTTACATATTATATGTGTGAGAAAAGGCACGATATTTTCTAGGTTAATTAAGATACTTGCCTCTAGTTAATGAATGATAATGATTAAAGTGAGAAACAAGGCTCAGAAGCTTTGATCTATTAGTTTGTATTTGTGTTTGTTCTGGAAATGAGTTGAGAAGGCTTTCTACTCACCCTATGTTTCAGAACCACATAGAGTGTTCACAAATCAATTTCTCCTTAATACACTCTCTGGCTTCCCTATATATGTCTACCTCATTATTCTTTAATTTGACTCTCTACCATGAAAGTCATTGCTTTAGGCGTATCACAAATAACTAGATTGTTTGAAAAGGTAGGAAAGAGGGATGTTTGCTTCTTTCTGTTCAGGAGTGAGTGAGTGAGTGAGTGAGTGAGTGAGTGAGTGAGTGTGTGTGTGTGTGTGTGTGTGTGTGTGTGTGAAAAAGAGAGACAAAGAGGCCTAAAACTACCAATACAAACAAATTTCTTTTTTTTTCTTTTGAGTGACTTGTATTTTATGCCTAAAAATATTGTTCAGTGCAGCTTTCAGTCTGTGATATACTAATCTATGTTCACTATCCAAAGACTATGGAAAAGAAGTTTGAAGTGTGACTTAGGGCCAAGAACATGAGTTATTTGTCAGAGCTATTTTTAATGTGTGCATTATAATGGATTTATTACTAGAGAAGTTAGAGGAAAAGACACTGAATTTCACAAAAACATGAGTATAATTTAATGTATTATTCAATTGGTATAAATCCAACACAATTAACAAGTGGGCATTATTCAATTGTTCAGGTTTTCCAGAGGTCAATATCCTTTCCACAGACTGGAAAAAAGTTATTAGTCTTCCATGTCATTATTTGGATTATTTAAGGCTGTGATAAGCTGAGGGCTTTATTTTCTTTTTGATCAGTAGTTGTAAAAAGTGGAAAGTGTTAAGAGATATCCAGGGTAAAAATAACATTATTTTTGGTGCCAGGCATTATGCTATAATATACAAATATGTTCATTTTTCTTTTCTTTCCTGTGTATCACAAAGTGAAGGAGGAGCCTGATACATGGATGTGGGCTAAACAAATCGTCAAGTAGATGCTTGATAGGTATTTCATCATCTCAGCAGCCTATCAACTAGCTAATAGTGTTATTCCCATTTTACTGTCAAAGAAATTGAGATTCAGGGAGCTTAAACTAAACAAGGTGACTTCTCTTGTTAGTGTCAAAGCTGGAATAAAAACATCAGCACTTTTGAAATCCCAACTCTGTAAGCACCAGTGTTTCATCACTGATTAATTGGCCATGATAATCTGGTATGTTAAATACATAAAACTGAACCGATGGAGTTAGCTTGCCTTTTGCTCAGTAATATAAACAGCAGTGTTTGGGCTCTTCACTGAAACAAAACTGTGGTTCATTATCATGTTGTGCACCATCAGAATATAATTTATTCAAAAGGAGTGGTATATTGCATAGAAAGGTGGAAAAAAGCCAAATGCAAATTTCTCTACAAATTCGTTTTGTTGAAGTGATGCTTAATCTGGGATGTACACTAGGGAATCAACATTGATAATGAAGACTCGGGTGAAATTTAGATTAATGTTTTCAGAGGTAGGATCTAAAAGCAGCTCCCTTCTCAATAAACTTTCCATGAATATACCTGACTGGTACATATGTAGAAGGAAACATCCCTGAAGGATTCAGAAGCAGAATTTTAAGAAAAAGTGAAGAGGAGGTGGAGGAAGTGGAGAAAAAAGTAGAGGAGGAGAAGAGGTATAAAATGCAGATGAGTATAGATGTTAAGACATTACTACCTATTGTTTGTTTGCCTGGAGCAATTGAGCAGCTTCACAGAGGATCTACTTTAAGTTATTTAGCACAGCCAATGGCCATACAAAGCATTTTGAGTATAAATTACATCTTTGTTGGGTTTTATTTGTTTAGAAATAGAGCTAAACTACTGTTGGCAGCTTTGCAAACATCTAAGACAGAGACAGGCCAGCTCAGCAGTAACTGAGATAAATCTCGAGAACATTCAGTGTGACATGACACAGTTTATGCATCTCTTTCTTCATTATTTTTCTCAGCTTACTCTATTTTCTTTCTTTCTTTGCTTTCCCTGGAAAAATATTTAAAGTCTTTGCTGCCTGTGTCTACATCTGCTAGGAACATCCACAGATCCTGGTTTACACTTGCCAAAGCAATACAAGACAATTTGTCCCATCAAATTAAGAAAATAGAAATCAACTATTTGAAAAGTCATTTCCATACCAACATGATTCAACTTTTACTAAGGGATAAGTAAAGAAGATGTCATCAGATTTCATCAACTAGGAGGCTTAATGGCCCAAGGATTTTTTGTTATTAATGTCACAGACTTCAGTTCGGCCATGTACATAAAGCATACTAATTTATATTTAGGTGTTGGGTGACATAAACTATTTTTTTGCATGGGTGTGCATGCAACCTGGTCCTGTGGATACCATGATAAAAAAATAGAACAATGAACATTGCTTCCTCATTATGTTAACCTATAGGCCATTAATTGTCACCCTGACGCTTGAGGCACTGGTTACCACAATGAGTTGGAATAAATATAGATGCAATTTGTTTCATCCTGTTTTCCATATGCATATTGAAGAATTATAAACCACTTGTCATTTGGAACAACTTTAAATTGACCAAATTAAAGTTCTATGAAATTTAGGTCTGACAGTGTCAGGGCTTGTTTATGATAAAGATATGCAAAAGGTATGCTAGCAGGTGGCTTACAGACTAGGGCACCTTGCTCAGCTTGAGGTGATAGCTTTTGGATTGACATTGCCGAATATTTTCACATACATTTTTTTCCCTTCAGGAAAATAGCTTTTATTAGTCTTATGTTTACTCCAAGAAGTTCAAGGTTCAGAAGACATTTGTTATAGAAAAATTTTAAATATATGCACAGTATTTATGGATTTTTGTTCTCTTACTAAGGGACACTGGAAAGTGGGGCTTAGTGCTTCAATTTTCACATGATTAAATATATCAAGTTTATTGTAACCCTCCAGGCATAGTATGTGATTTTTTTCTTTCATTTTCAAATTTTTTCTTTTTTTCTTTTACAGTTTTAGTTCTTACTTTCCTATTGATTTTGCAGACTTGAAAATATCAAAAGGAAAAAACTGTACTGAAATGTTACTATAATGGATCCTTGATAATGTCTGATACTATAGGTCTTCTAGGTGAAGAAAACTCATGAGAACATCTTTTTCATCATGTAAGTAATCAATTACCAAGTGAATTAAACAGACATAAATTCTTTATTTATTGCATCTATGCTCAGGTTACGATACAAAGGGGGAACATACCCATTTGTAGATTAGTCTAATAACAGTAAATGGTTCAGTTCTACAGAGAGGATATGAGACCCTTAAAGGTATAAAAGGCACCAATAACATTTATTTGAAAAATACTACAAATAGAAATACTGAAATTAGTCTGACTGAAAATTTCAGGTGATACAATAACAATAAGAATAAAAATGGCCCTGTAAAAACCTTTAATCCAAGTTTCAAAAACCCTGGGTCAGGAGTCCCCCACCTCTTACAGAATCAGCGTCCTTGCAGTGTGTTTCGTACGTAACTAGCCACAGTGTTACAGTGTTAAAGAACCCAGAGCTTTCTCTGCATGCTGCACCCCATGCATCCCTTTTTCAGGGAGATAGAGCCTTCCTCCTTCAATGGACATTCATCTGTTTGAGGGCATATGCCTTCTCACTTCCGTCTTCCTCTTTGCCAGGCTACAGTCATTAGGGAGGAGTTCTTGACCCTAGTTAGACCAAACTCTGTACAGAATTACTTCAGGTCTTCTAAGGTTACAAAAACCCTCAAGGTATGGACAGGACATCAATATGGTCAGTGACAGTGCCATATATATGCACTACATGGATTATGGAAGAACTTGATATAGAAAATAAATGCTACATTTCCTTATTGCAATGACTCATTCTGATCACTCTGCATCATCTCATTTCACAAATGTCTCAAATCTGCCACAAACGAGAAAGCTATTGATAGCTTCTGAAAATTGATTATGGGAAAGTCTATTGTCATGAATATTCTTTGATATTTTCATACCATAACTTTTTAAGGCTTTTAGATATGGCTATAGCTTTAGATACATAGATAGAGATAAGGTGGAAGCTAGTTCTTTGAGAATAACCATTACAAATATGAGATCTACAAGGGAATATGTAGCATTCAATGTACAGAGAATTAAAATAGCAAAATGAGTAAATGAAATTTTATTTTCTAAAGTGGGTCAGCAAACTCAACCTTTGTTAGTGGCTTCTAACATCATTGTTATTATTATATACCTTTTAGGACTATTATATACCTCATCTATAGGATTATGTTATGACACAACAGACCTAAGGATGTAAGTTTCACCAATCAATAGCTGTGGAAACTGCAACTCAGAGAAATTGTATCACAAAGAGCTAACAGGGAGAAGATACAAGCCCAGAGCTTCAACTCCAAAGTCTCTTAACCATAATTCTGTTCTTTCTTACATTCATTGCTAGAAATCATGTTTACTATCTGTGCTAAAGCCAGAGCAAAAAAACCCTGAGAAATCTGCAGTTACCAATACAATGAAGTATAGACAGAGCACAAGTAATAACTGTACCTCAATGCCAAAGACTGAAGGTTTTATAGTTGAGCCACTGACTTGACAATTACAGAAAATGACTTCTAGAAGTCTTCCTCAGTGATCTCACTGTTTAGAATGAATACCCTTGAAAGTGTAAGAAGATATTTATAACATCATATTGTCTTGCACTTTGTTTGCCACAAATTTTTGGTAAGGTTTTTTAGCAAGCTGATAATCCTCTATTTTACCCTGTGACTGAGTTCTTGTTCTTGTTTCCATGGTTTCCTGGGATGTTTAGTCCAAAGACTGGACTAGATCAAAAACCTAATGAGCCATTCTCCTTTTTGTTGCTGCTTGTCACCATCTGCACACACACACACACACACACACACACACACACACACACACACAGTCCCCCTCAAACTTCACCAATTAGAGAAAAAATTGACAGTTTCTTGATAAGAGGTGATATCACTTTTAATTTAATATCCCAGGTAGATTAATAATGAATTCTTGAACTCAAAGGTTAGTTACTAATACGTTCTACATGATTGTAACCAATAAATAAGTCAGGTTAATAAGTTTTAATATAATAACAAGACCGTCCTTAACTCCTGAACCCCACGGTTAGAACATTCTACAAACGTCAGGAAAGGACATTGACAAAGATGGACTGATAAAGAGAATAGTGGTGATATCTTATATGTTTACAATACTAAAATGTTTTCAAGACATTACTATACATATCCTCTAATCTGATTCTCATGACACATCATCTCTGAACATTGTAATATACCAGTTGTGATGTATGTGCAGTGTCTTGCACTTATAGAAGAGAAACTTAGTGACAGTGATGTTAAAAAAATTCATAAGATCCCACTTCTCTTGCAACAAAGCCATAATATGCATCTAAGTTGTCAGTTCAGGGAATCATGTTCCATCAAACAATTACATTTTCCTTATATCTGAGTTTTCTGTCCCCACATGGAAACAGTATTAATACCAACACCACCAATAATAGGGCAAATATATGAGAGATCCAGGATTCAAATCCAGTTTGGATGATTTTTAAATCTATACTCCTATTTTCAATTGTAGTTATTCTGAATAAAACAGCCTCAATAAGATTTTCACTTGTTCTTCTCTTATTTGAACCATAACATGTTTAAAATCAAAATAATTTTAAGATAATAATTATATCTTAATTTGACTTCCAAATATTATTAGTGAGTATAGGGAAAAATATACTACTGTGACATTTGTTCATTTTTGTTTCATTGTATTTAATGCTCTCTTTTACTTTCCCTCTCTGTGTTTGTGAAAGATGTATTAATTTTGATATCAATCATATGTCAGGGACATTTGCTTTGAGATGGTGATCTGGGCTCATGCTTATAGATTTCCCCTTCACTCCAGAACTTCAGTGAATGTAATCAATGGTGTATGAAAATAGAGAAAGCAAACAATCAAGCTGTGAGAGTATAGGACAACTGAATCATCCATAAACCAGAAACTTTTCAGAATTTCTGCAAGATATAAGGCTGGACTGAGGGAAGGGCCAATCATTCATTGTTCACAATACACAAAGTAAGAGCCCACAGAGAAAATCAAGGTGCAAAACTGCTAGAAGATTTTCAATGCCAAAAGCTAGCTTAGAGGCAAGGGGTGGGATTAAAAGGCACTTAGGCAACCAGTTGGGACTAGATGTAGACAGTACGCATGCCTTCTATAAATTCCCTAAACTAATGAGTTTACACACAGCCAAATGTCTGTGATCATTCCATACAACTTACTGTCATGAGGTGGGTTCCCCTGGAAGCAGATTCAGGGATAGAGCTTGATATTTAGGAACTACTTATTAGGAAGTGCCCTTGAAGACAACACCAGTGGAAGGGAGGAGAAGGACAAAGCTTTAGGCAGAGGGAAAAATTGAGCTGTGCTGACGGTTCACTTATAGGTTTGTCCAACCCTGTGGGAAGCCACAGATCTAGAATGTTCCTGAGTTGTCCTGGAACAAGCCAAGATGGCCAGGTTTTTATGACTGAACATCAGTCACTGCAGGTGGATCTTCCTGGGAAGAGCTGTGGCCTTGGACGAAGTGGCTTTCTGTAATTAAGGCAATTCCTGAAGGAGCTGATACCTGAAGGCTGCTTACTGACAGCACTCCCAACGAGGCCACTGTCCTTTGTTGAAGCACATCTTGGAGCTCTCCAAATGGTTACCATATTGACCATCTCACGTCATGGCAATATTGCTACAATATTGTTAAATGAGAAGAAAAATAACACCGTTTTCTGAAGACAAATGCTGAGTAAAGAAGGTAACGTAGAGCCCCTATGAATTGCATGGAAGAAAAATTGGCCCATAGTTAAGACTTTCTGACACAGCTGCCTCCATCTGTATTTCTACTCAACTCTTCTGGTAGAAGCAATAGGACCTCAGTGTTAGAAAAATAAAACTTCAAAAGTACTTCTCTCCTCCCTTCTCTTTTTATGTGGCTGTGAAATTAGAAAATGGAGTTACAAATATGATAGAATTCCTCTTAGTTTCCAAACTGTATGATAGTGTATATATAAGGTGGAGAGATGATCAAAGAGAAAAATAACATGAGTCATATAGAGAGATTTGGTAATTCTAAAGTAAAGAAATTATCTGATGTACAAGAGCAAATATATTGCAATGCATAAAGTTGCTGGAAGGATCACTAAGAAATTGTTACCCTCGAGATTTGAGAGGACTTTGAATTTATGAACTGGGGAAAGAGTGAGATTGGAAATATATGCTTGATATGAGCACATGGCTGAATAAACTTCAAAAATGAAATAATGCAAAAATGTGCAGCAAATAAACAAGTAGAAAAACAACTTACCATTTTGAAAAGGAAGTCCAAATGTGTTCATTTCAGCAAGAAAGTGTGGCAACATGAATAAGAAGAGGTAATGGTAATAGGCACAGAGTAGAAAGTTAGGCAAGAAACTAATAGTAAAGAGCACAGCAATCAACAGAGAAACATTAATTCAAGAAATAAAAAAAGAAAGAAGTCCTTGAACACAAGAATGCTTTATCGTCTTTTCTTTTTCCCTCATGTATACTTTATAATTTGATACTGTACATATGTGTTAATTACATGACAAAAGCAGCAATAGATATGAAGAATATTAGGAACTGAAATCTTACAGTTATCAGAATTTTTCTCATAAAATTTGCATGTGTGCTTGGGTAAGGAAAGACAATAGCTAGAGAACACTGCTTATAAAGTCTTAGGATTGTTTCAAAGATTATCCTCCTGACAAGAAAATTTAAGATCAAATATTTTCAGATTCCATCACTTCCATAGTCTATTCAATATGTCACTTTTAATCTAAAGTTCTCCATCTGCTTGAAGTTGCATGAACAGTATTAAAAATGTGGCCTTTTAAAACCTGTATTCAGACCTTGCAGTTGATGGTATATATTTAACTTCCTGTTTCATTGTACATTTATTAATTTTTCTCTTAAACCCTACTTTTAGAATTATCTTTTGAACCCTGTATCATTGAACACTTCATCCATAGAGATATAAGATCCTATTCTCCATGTTATTCTGAAACGATTAAGAATCTAAGGACTGGGGACAGAATTACCATTGTAAAGGGTTTCATGTCTAATTTTATGATGATATTTACAAAAAACTCTTCTAATTCTTTGTATTTTCAACAATCTTCATTTTGACTTAAGCTCAAAATCTTTTTCAAGATATAGATTACTCTGCTTACCTTGGTTGTGTGAGGAACATGCTAGAGCTATGTGATTCTGTTTTAAATTTGAGAACTAAAAAGTCAAACTAAGCTGAGACACTGAACTGTAATTAAGGAAACCTATGAAACAATGGGATCCTGTTTCAACTAAGGATCATTGGGAATTAGCAAGGAATGAAAGACTCTGAAATTTTAGGTCAGAGCAACTAGAATTAAAACTTTCATTTTCTATTGCTGCTCCATTCTCTTTTAATTCATTTAAATGCCAGGGATTTCTATGAGGTAGAACCCAGAGATTCCACAAAATAAAAGTATGTGTTCCACTAGTAGTTTGTTATTTCACCCTAATGACACATTCTACTTTTTTTTTTTTTTGAGAGGGCATCTCTCATATTTATTGATCAAATGGTTGTTAACAACAATAATATTCTGTATAGGGGAGTCAATGCTCAATGCACAATCATTAATCCACCCCAAGCCTAATTCTCATCAGTCTCCAATCTTCTGAAGCATAACAAACAAGTTCTTACATGGTGAACAAATTCTTACATAGTGAATAAGTTCTTGCATGGTGAACAGTACAAGGGCAGTCATCACAGAAACTTTCGATTTTGATCACGCATTATGAACTATAAACAATCAGGTCAAATATGGATATTCGTTTGATTTTTATACTTGATTTATATGTGGATCCCACATTTATCCCTTTATTATTATTATTATTATTATTATTATTATTTTTTTTTTTTTTTAATAAAATGCTGAAGTGGTAGGTAGATGCAAGATAAAGGTAGAAAACATAGTTCAGTGTTGTAAGAGAGCAAATGTAAATGATCAGGTGACACATTCTACTTTAAAGTGTTGGATCCAATTCAAAGCCCCAGGCAGTCAATCAATCTTAAATAACTTCCTTTGTGCAGTTAAGCAACTTACTCAGACAGTCTAAAGAATGAAGAATTTTTCTTCTTTCCCTCATTCTTCTCTTTCCTTATCAAAGATTATTTGAGCAATACCTTATTCCATACAGAAAAATGGATCCAGAGGGAGCCAGCTTGTCTGACAAACTCATTTAAATTAATTTCATAATGAAAGCAGTAGTCATCAGCTGACAATATCTCATTTTATAATAGAAGTTTCAATTTTAAAAACTGTACAACTTTCCCAGATAAAAATAGGAAGACAGCATAAACACAAGGATGGGTGGACTGAAGGCATTTTTCCACATACATTTTTTTTTCCACAAGTTGTATAAGCACACTTTTCAAAAGAATTGTTTCAATGTTGTTGATTCTTGTATTTATACTGTTGTTTTTTGCCAGTACAATATGATACTCAAAAATCCTCTGCTCAGGGAAGACACTGATACAGAAACAAGCCTCCAAAAGGGATTTCCCATCCCAGATGACTAGAGTCACAAGTATATCAACTCTAATGGCACAGTTCAGACAATAAAACATATGTTCCAGGAGCACATTTAATTAAGACAAGAACTGTTAGTGTGCAAGAGAGCAGAGCAGAATTAATGGCACAATGTTGCACTGTGAGCTCTGAGGGGTTTGTTTTCAGGAGATTAGAAAAGGTTTGTCTTGTACATTACGCCATCACCTTTCTATTCTGCTCCCAGGACTCTCCTGGTTTGGGTTTGCATTCTCACTCGGACAAGTTTTTCTCCCCTCACTTCAGTACTTTCTTACCTACTATTGGACTTCTTACCTCCCCACCTTCCTCCCTCCATATCCCATGTAGTTATTCTGAGGTACTGCTGCAAACATCACTTAGAAGAAAAGTTATTTGCAAGCATTGACAGCTTCAGTTAAATTAAGCTCGCTTTCTTGGACTCAATTGAGAAAATTCAAAAATATAAATCTGAATTTTTAAAGAGCATTGACATGAATGAAGGAGATTTGTAAAGAGGCATACATTAAAAATTTTGTACTAAATATGTAAAAGAAATGGAAAGATCAATATACTTATGCATAGAAAAGTTTTAACTTTTAATTTTTTTTAAACATTGCAGGCTTCTAAACATTTATTTAAATAGAGCTATATCATGCTGCTTTTGGTGGTATGAAACATTAATAATAATTGCTAATAATGAAAAAAAGTTAGCTCTTTTCATGATGGAAGATTTTCCCCTAACTTACGTAATCTGAATATCCTTTGCATTCAATATAAGTGATTTTTATTAGTCATTTTTATGAAATGGTTAACATGCCTTGGTACTCAACTCTGTGATTCCACTCCTTGGCATGCAACTACTTACTTTATAGAATCTACCTTCCTAACTTATATCTCATGAACATGTGTAATTAGCTATTCCCCATGTTGCTATTGATTTTAGCCTTGCAAATGTATTCTGAGAAGGCTTGGCTGTCCTGCAAAATGAAAATTATTTGGCGCGCCTTGAAATGGTGGTGGAAAATGAATAGGGAGATAAATAAGAGAACTAGGGTGAAAACTCAATAGAGTTTGGAAATTCAAGGGAATTTAACCCATTCACATCTCATCATTTTTCTTCTTTGTTTTCTAAAGACTCAGTAGATGAGTTAGCATGACCCCAAACATAACTCCTATGTTAGTCAACTTCATTTTGTAAACAGCAATTCTGCTACACCTAAATCATGGGAATGAGGTGACATGTCAATAATCGCCTCTACTGTACAGGAATCAGGCAGACATTGAAATACGGAAACATGACAGGGTGAAAGGAAAGGACTGGTTTGGAATTAGAAAAAAAAGCCACACCCACAACTGATAAATCAGGAAACGGCTTTGTTTGCATAGTTGCAGCAATTCACAACCTGTTGGGGAATTCCTGCCAAGGATTTTCAATAGTCATAGTCTGCGGAATCCAAACATAGGAGGTAAAGGATGGCAGTCTTAGAGCAGGGAGTCCTAATACTGTTTGCCTTTAGATTTTATATGGCTGTGTTATTTGGGAAGATTTTACCCTATGTCTTTTTAAAGACGACTTCTTTCTTCAATTCCTGGCAGACATATGTTTTAAAAATGAACATTTAATAATGCACTCAGGAAATCTTAATTTGGGGATCCAAGAACTATGTGAAATTATATGCAAAATTGTGTTTGTATATATTCACATCATATTTTTCTGAGCCCAGAATCAAGAGTTGTGTTAGGAAGTATACAAAGTTAGTAAGTAAGTAGCCCCTAGACATACATGCCTAGTGAGCTCTTGAAAATATAGACAGTCAGAGAACTGAGGTGTTCTAAATAAAAAATACATACTGGAAGTTCAAAAACTTAGTATGAAAAAAATATATAAAAATCTCAATAATGTTTTTACTGATTATAAATGGAAGTATATTTTAGATATACTGGGCTGGTTAAAATAAATTTTTAATTTTAATTTAAAAAATTGTTTTCAATGTGGCTACTAGAGAATTTAAAATTCTGTATGTGGTTCACATGTGTGTCTCCCGTTATATTTCTGTTGAATAACTGTCATCTAGAGCTTTCATTAATTTCACAGATTTCTCAGTCTATTAAAGAAGCCCCAGAGGCCCACAGGGTCTCTTTGTATAAAGAAACAATTTGTCAGAATGTATATCATTTTGTGAATGCTGAATAAATCTTGCTAAATGCAACTGATCTGTGAAAAATGTGGAAACCACTTTTACAGGGAGCATAGAAACCTGTTTTAAGGAGATCAGTGCCTGATGTTTCTGGCTTTTCTTTAGACTACCGAGGGAAAATTCTTTGAGTGAAGGAAGAATCATGAGAGAGCTCTGACTGTGCCCTGGTAGAGACTCTCATTCATTAGGGGCTGCGTGCCTCACCGGTGATCGCCGGATGCCTCAGTGCCCGCTTCTCGCGCCTCACCGGCCGTGGACTCCCAGTCGGACCCCCATCATCTGCCTCTCTCCTCGCCTGCTAGATAGAGCTCTCTCCGTGCATTTGCCCAAGAGTCCATTTAGTCTCTCTTACGTACATTATTGACTGGATGAAGACAATCAATGTGCTCCTTTGGGGCTATTAGCTTCTCTAAGCAAAGCTGAAAAGTTTTATTTACTTTGGTTAATTTGTGCGTTAATACTTCTCCTAGCGGCTTCTTGGCTGTCATATATTTACTAGAGAGAAAAAAAAACAACTACATTGCCCCAGAATTTAAACCTTAAATAACAGAGCTGAGCTCAATGGTGAGGTAAACAGATGCAAAACTAGAAAGACAATTCTCTTGATAGGAGTTCATTAGGCCAGGTAGTAGGGATAATAGGATACCTGGATTATCTTCTCCTTTTTCATCTTTCTCTATCCTTCAAAACAGAGTACAAAAGGCCCAGCCTACCACTATGTCACCAGGCAAACTTGGCTATTGCTCCACTGTTTAATTTTTCTCTCTTTTCTCCCCTTTTTTCTTTCTCTTTTCCTCAAATTAAGAATTAGGTCAGTAAATAATGAAGATTTCAACATTCTCCTAATAAAATACTGCACTTGCAGTTGCCTGCTCTATAATGGGAGCTCAAACACAAAGAGATAGACTGAGAGACTGCATTTATAAGTACTGTAGTGTGCAAGTTCTATATAAGTTGTATATAATCGAAAGGCCCCCACTCCTTTTAAGTTTTTGCTTTTAGAGAACTATGCTTGTTTTCAAGTAGCATTATGCTTCGCATTTACATAATTACACTCAAAGAGACACATGCATACACAATGTATCTTATATGTATAACGTATGTACTTATATACATATATATACGTATATACATGGCTATATGCACATGTATATACTTCATACCCAATGTTTTCTTACATAATTTAAGAAGAATATGTGAGAAACGAATATAATAGTTGTCTGTTAAAACAACAGCCTGAATGGCTAAGAAACAGAGGGGGCTGGATATCATTTTCACTTTTTAAATTATGTATTGTGTGCTTATATTTTGTTAAAAAATAAATATAGTATTTTTAAGTCAAATCAATGTGTCACACTTTCCTTACTACCATCAGTCCTCAGCTGCTCTATCTGCTTCCAGTGTTCTAATCCTTTTATTAGATATTTTCTCCATCATTGTCTTAAAATTAGTTTCTCCTAATCTCACTTTCCATTTACTCAACAAGTTGAATGCATTTACACAATTTTAAAAACATCATATACCAAAAGCAGATTGGAATTCCCTTAGGCATTGTAATTACATTTAGGAACAGAAAACTTTTCTTATTGACTATAACATAGGTGAAGTAAGTTTTATAAAGGCCTTCTATCCTCTCATTACTTTCTTATATTCGGGTTCATTAGTTTTATTTTATAAAACAAGAGGAAGATATTTATCACAGTAATGCCTTTCATGGAATTTTACCTGGTCTTAAAGGGATAAGCATGTCGACAAGATGGATGGAAAATTTAACTAGTGTTTGGAAGAGAAGAAAATTAGAAATTAGATGTAATTCAGGTTTCTCTGCTTAAATTCCTTAATTGATGTCCTGGCTTCATGCCAACTCATTCACCAACTGCCTTTGGGGAATTCCCAAAGGAATTGATAGAGGTTATCTAATTTGGGCCCAGAAGTAAGCTTGAGTGGTGTCCTCTCGGACATCACGTGGGACTGCTTTGATCCCACCTGAAGCCAGAGAGCACGGCATTAAGAGCTCTTACTCTGAAGCCTCATTGCCAAGGTCCAACACACATTTAACATGGAAACTGAGACATATCTCTTTGCTTTTATATTTTCATTTATTTGTTCATAAAACAGGTGTTGCAATTGTATTTCTAGAACTTTCTGTGTGAACTGAATGAGCTAATACAGGAGAAGCACATTAAATAATGACTGAGTAACCACTCAAGAGATGGCAAGTATTTATTATTTTTCTTCTATTCAAACTCCATCCTTCTTTTTTGATATTCACTCTAAGATCCCCCTGCTCTCAAATTTGCACTGAGGGGACTCATAACCTTTATTGCTCAAAGAGGACCCATTGGAAGCAATACTGTGCTTTTGGAGAAAGAGGTACTGAGGAGCCTCAGGTCAGTGCTGTGCTCTTCACAGCCTTCAATGTGCTATGATATCTTGTCTGGAGATGTCAGAAGACTGTTTCCCGTCTGCCTTTTTTTTTTATAATAGTTTGTCACATATTTAGAAGTGGGGCTTACCTTGCTTTTTAAGTATATAGTCTTCAGGGAAGTTAGCTCTCTGAGTATTTTGCACAGTTTCCAAGTTTAAAAATCTAAGAAATATTAATTGACATAAATTTAATGCAAAAGAAAAGGTGAATCATTTTTTGCCCTCTTTAAAAGCCAAGATAAATACAATTATTACCACAAAAGGGATGCAGAATTCCCTTATTTTATTATGTCTTAAATTAAAGAGCCACATGCCTTATCAGAAAAGCGGAATTTTTGTTTCATCATGAGACATATTTTTTTATTAGTTTTCCAGGTGGAATATTCCTTTGGGCAAAAAGGACATTTTCAGGGCTAATGGGCTCTGTTCTCATTAATACTAAAACTTAGAAATGCTTTTAGTTTCACCTAGGGGAAAACACAGTGAATGCAAACTGTCAACTTATATAGATGCATCCTAAAATCTCAATCAAGCACAGTGAAGTCTTGTCAGGAAAAATAATTATCTTCTTGATTTAAAGAGTGCATTTTTTTCTCATCCCAAGTGACAAAGGAAGCATTTAATTATTAAAAGCTCATAGTAGTCCACACTTGACAACTGATTTATTTCATCACATCAAATATGTGGTAAGACACTATGTTTAAGTTATATTTTAGAACTTTCAGCATTGCTTCACACGGTATTAGGATAAATTACTATTGTTCTCAATATTTTTAAATTACAAACTCTCTAATTACTAAATATCTGATCAACATCAATTCACAACACATGCAAAGGAATTGCAGGATAATGGGAAGTACCCTGAATTGGCTTTGTGAAACTTGGGTTTCATTTTTGGTACTCCTGTGACATTGTGAAATTAGCAAAGTCATTTAGCTTCCTCTTTTCAGTGTCCATGTCTAACAATTATACACCTTGGCTGGACATGCTTTCTAGTCCTTCCTAGAGGCCAACTAGAGTGTTACTTCTTTCCCTATTCAACCTCTGTGCCCTCGATTCTTCATAAAAATAAATTTACAAATTGCAGTTGAACAGTTGAAGAAATGGTCAGTCTAACCAATAATGAAATAATATTAAATAAAAGTATACTTCATAATCTCTGAGTTTTGATGATGGGTTTTGGTGACTGGCAAAGAAAAAAGTTGATTGTAACTCATGCATGTGAACATAGGCAAACAGGCACCTTCTTAAACTGTTGAAACAAGTGTGTATATTAGTAAAATGTCATGGATGGTAATTTGCTGAAGTGCATTAAAAACAATAAAAATAGCCGTTTGATCCAACATTCTCCCTTCTAAAAATTTATACTGAGACAAAAGGTACATTTACAAAGGTGTTCTGCATTTACATTTACAAACATTTAGCATACAGTAGTTTATAATAGAAATAAAATATGAAATATGAAAGATTAAATATTTAAGAATAGGAAATTAATTACACGAATGTTGATGGGAGCTCTGCACAGAATAATAACAGATAGGGACCCGGAATCAGAAAGCCTGTTTCATTTCAGAACTCTGCAAGTTCCTAGTAATATTTTCTTTTGAAAAATTCCTTAGCTACTGTAAAACTTGGTTTTTGACCCTTTATGGGAATAATAATGGTACCTTCTCAGAGGGTTGTTGTGAGAACTAAATAAGACTTAATTTATAGTAGGACTTGTTCTATTAAGTATCAACTTTAGTATAAATTTACCTGATGGATGTTCTGAGTTATCCATCTGCAGTGATGATGCGAAGCTACGTCAACTGACATGGGAGGTGGTTCTCAATTACTTGCTGAGTTTAAAAAAATTAAAAAGTTACAAGGCAGCAAAATGGTGTTTAAGTAAAATCCTACTTAAAGTACAAAGAGAATGAAAAATCTTGTACATAAATTCCTTGTTTTTTCATATTCTAGCTTTTCTATAATAATCACACATTATTGTTTAATTTTTAGAGAAAAAAATACTCTTTGGTAAGTTGTATATAATCCAAGGGCTGAATAAAATACTGATATCCTTTGAGTTTTGAGGAAAGATAGGTTTTTAAATTATACTTACTACATTAAAATGAAATGACTAAAAATGAGGTATACATTTCCTAATCCAAAATTGCATTTATATAGCTTAAGAAAAACCTGTGGTAGAATCAAACAAGTAATGCTTTTAATATTTTCAGATAAAACGGGGATTGTCATAAATCAAAATGATTCCAAAATTATCTATGAGAATTTCAAGTAACATTAAATGTTATCTTTTTATATATATATATGTGTAGAAGGGTGAGTAGGTGCCTGAAATGAATAAATAACGCAAAAGAAACACGAAAGTGGGATTTGAACCCAAACTGTATTGGCATATCAACTCCATGGACTGTGGCTAATGACATGCCTGTGGAGGGTGTCTCCACGTTTGTCAGATGAAGGAGCTGGAATTAAGGTGGATTTAAAGCACCAAGTTTTGAAGAGCTGGTCCATTTTAGAAGAGAGGACTAGAAAAAATTATTTTCCATTAGCCTCAGGGAGTTTAGCTTCTACAGAAACAGAACCCCATGTTCCCTCTCTAGTGCACAAAGGACTCTCAAAAGTGTGAGTGTGTATGTGTGCGTGTGCGTCTGTTAAGGGAGGAGGGCTGCATTAAGAATGAGCACTCAGCTAAACAAGATCATAATTTATGAACAACACGAAAAAACTGAAGTTCCATGAGAGGGCAGGTTGAGCAAATAAGAAACACAATTAGAACACTGTACAACAAAAGACTGTAAGAATTTTTAAATAATTTAGGAAACGTAGGTAGAGATAACAACTAATAAAAGAGGAAAGGGAATTTTAAAAATAGCAGCAGGTAGATTTGAAAATGAGGATTTCTAGACATAAAATGAAAAACAGTCTTTGAAATTAATGTCCATTGGCAGGAGAATAGTTAAGTAAATTATATTCAAACGATGGAAATTTGGACAAAAATAAAAATGAATCAATCCAAGCTTTATGTATTAAAAGAAATGCTGGGGTTTTAAAAAAGAGTGATATGGAAGATATATCCAGTATGGTGTCAATAATTTTTTAAAAATCCAAAACAATGCCATATTTTCTTTAGAAATACATGCATTGTATCAGTGTAAACAAGTGCATTTAAACATGAAATTCTGGGTGACAAAGGAAGGGAGGAGTTAGAAAGGGACACAGTGAGGCCTTCAGCCACTTATGAAGAGTTGTGTTTCCTCTCTAGGTCATTAGTGGGAATTTCTAAAACATTTCACAAAGATCTTCATTAAGTTATGGTACAGAGTTCAATGAAAATTAAACACTTTAAAGATAAGTCATGAACTAAAAGGTATATCTGAGAGAGAATTAGTTAACATTAACAAATCGAAATACTGTACCGTTCACTGTTGCATAAAAATGTCTAAGCCATAGTATGGTCTTTACCCATTTATGGAAGAGAGAGCAAAGGAAGGGGGTAATTATGTGAGGAGGGGTCTATCAATAAGATGTCAAGAACTATATGAAGGGTCATATTAATTAACATGAACTCAATAGAATCGGGATATTATCAGAGAGGCTGAGAAGATAAATTTTTAAAACTGAAAACCCACACATGTAAATTTGATATTATATAAATCATGATAATGGACTCGTTTGTCTAGTTCTTAACTTTAAAATTTGTCTTTATTTGATCATTGTGATGTGATGTATTTTGAAAAGATAACCTTTTATCAAATATATGAGTATAGTTATTTTTTGATACTGCTTTAACTTGATATATTTTGATCAGAATGTGAAGCAACATTCTGCATCTGACTGGGGATAAGCCTGTGATGTAAAATTCCTGTCATCTTCCTGAATTTTTATCTACCTCTTCTATGCATATGAGATTGATACTTGAATCTCCCATTAGGATAGTTTCTCCTCACAGATGTATCAAATATTACATTATGTATTTTAAAACTATTAAAATAGATGCATATTAGTTTGAAAAATTCTGGGAAGCTACAAATACAAATTGGTGATTCACAAGTGCTCATGCAGTAACTGCAGTGAACCTTGATAGCCCCGCATAGTGACACTGTTACTACCTTCAGCTGGCAACGCTCAGAAAATCTTCCTAGGTATCTGCCTGCAACTGTTATTAGAGAAAAACAACAACTGCTTTTCCTTCTCTTACACTTTTAGAATGTTACAGGGATACTATTCACTGATAAACTCTTATTTGGAGCCATAAATATGAGAGAATCCTGAAAAATTTAGTTCCGGACTTCCAGAAAAGACTATATGTTGGGTAGCAATAATATGATATTTACAATAGATATTTAGCATATTTACCCCTTTGATGGGTATCCATAGACATCTTTCTACCTTCATTTAAGTATCTAAACTGTAATTTACAAACAACAGTATTCTTTTTAGCTGACTTCATGTAATTAACCATCACACACCAAAAATTTGCTTACCATTTCACCAAAAATGTGGAGACAGAAATTCTCAGAACTGATAGCTGCATGATAGATACATGGCGATATTTATTCCTATTTTAGCTCAGTCATGATCTCCCTGTGATGTATCAGTGAGACAGGTAAGGTTTCGGTTCAGTAACAAATTAAACCCTAAATATCAGTAACTGAAAATAAGAAAGATGGATTTCTAAAGCATGATACATTTCCATGTTCATCAATCTGGCTTTCTGGCCCATGTCTTCTCACTTTGGGATTCAGGCTAACGGAGGCGATCTCATTTAGAATGTTGATCGTCAAGACAAGGGGAAGAAAAACAGAGAGCTGAGCACCCGTCACAAGTGCTCAATTTAACAAGTCACTTCTGTCTGTATTGTATTGGTCAGAGCAAGTTTTACAGAGTATCTCTGTACAATTCTGAAAGTGTAAGAGAAGGAAAAGCAAGTTTTATAGCTATGCCTAACTTTAAGGGAGGGAGAATCTGGTCTTCCTGTATTCCCAAATGTAAAAGGAAATAAGATTATCAATAAATGACAATAATGTTTAGCCTTTTAATCTGTGATGGAAAATAGAACTTTTCAAGTGATAAATTTTCAATGAGGCAAAACAAAACAAAAAAACTTGGCTACCTCCCCTCAAAAGACTTTATCACTATTTGTCCTTTTATAACTTTTAGCATCATAAAATATTTTATTACTTTCAACTATTATTTATTTCCTTATTCAGTCAGGAGTAGACATTTTGCTATGAAAGAATTTTGCAACATGGTTAGCTTTTTTTCTTCCTCTCCTTATTCAACGTTTGGTTTTTTTTTTCATTTTTGTATCCCCCGACAGAACTAGAGACATTACCACTCCAGCTATGTCATTCAGCTATTGTGAAGATAGAGCTATGTTTTAAGACATTTCCTACTTCCCAAATACCCAAGAAATAAGACCAACAGAGCATTTATGCAATATCATTGGCCTCTTAGAAGAATTTAGCTGAGATCAAGAATTGCCAAATGTTCAGTTTTATGGAAGAATTTGGTTAAGAACATTACAAAACCTTAAGGGTATACTTGAACATGTAAATGAAGTTTAACCATTTAAGCCCTACCACCAAAAAGTAATAAAATAGAAGTAAAACAACAAAAGAGGATTGGATGGTTATTGTCTAGAGGAAAAACGAAGGTATATTCAATGTATTGCCAGAAACATTCCACACACTTTTTTTGTGCCACATACAAGGATTTGAAGATGAGAACATTCTTGAAGAAAAACAATGCTTCCAATAGTGTTTCTTTTTAAGCTACATAGCAATATTCTTCAGAAAATGTAGGTGTCTTCTAAACCCTGACCTCATTCATGGTTCAAGTTGTCTACTAACTATTTTAATTTCTTTGACCTTCTACCCCACTTCATCTTTCTCCTTTTTCATCATACAGCACATATCATCAGCTCTCTGGGAAAAAACAGAAAAGCATCTTTCACATATTTGACAAGAACCTTGAATAGAATTTATCTGTGAATGTACTGTATATTTTGCTTGCCAAAAAAGCTCTAGGAACAGAGATTACAGACCTTTGAAAGAAAAGAGGGAGCAAAATAGGCTACAATCTCGCCTTTCTTGAGTTAGCATTTCTTAAAATGTAACCTCACTCCGTAAACTTTCTAGTAAAAGCAGTAGAAAAAAATACAGGTAGACAGGGAAGTAAGACCAAATAAAACCCTTTTAATTCTAGAAGAGGGGAAATGAAGATATTGAAGGCAGAAAGAAATGTTCTAAGGGCAGAGATACTGCAAATAGAAGAAAATTAGTACAAATTTTGGTCAAGTTTTCCTAAGTACTGGAAAGGGGTGATAAGAATACATGGAAACTTGAATGAGGGCAATCACTTTCTCCTCTAAAATGGGAAGAAAGCTGCGAAGATAAGTAAGGGGAGAAGTATGTTGAGATAAAGAGGACAACAGATATGGGATTTCCTGTTAGATATATCCTCAAAGCCTCTATTAAGCATTAAAATAATATGCTCTTCTGGGAATGATGGACAATTTCTTCAATAAATGGCAATACTGCAAAAAGGAAGATATAATCCTAATTAGCTGGAGTGAAGAGTTTGCCATAGGAATAATCATAAATAAACAAGGTTTCCATAAACAACGGTGGAGTCTCAATTGAACTTACAGGATCTAAAATTGAATTTGGTCATGATTTCATTTCCTTTTGCCAGATCATAAAACATCTGAATTAATATTGTTGAATGAATGAAAAATGAGTAAAGTGCCAACCCAAGAAAGTAGTCAGTTTAAATCTGAAGGAAAAAAAAAGTCTCCATTTTATCTTCCTTTTTCTGATCTCCTCATAGAATCACAAAATGTCAGAGTTTGGCAGGATCTTGGAATCTAACTCCTGATTCTGATATCTCCTATACAATTCCCCTGACATATATTTAGTCAGTGCTTAGGAATCTCATCTTAATAATAACAAATTATCTACCTGAGCCCTGAAGCATGGGGGTAGTAGGTAGTCAGCAGACTGGGAGGTCTAAAGGGTCTTTATTTTTTTAAGCCCAAAATTAGGCTTGCTTTCTTTCCACTGAGCTCTCCTCTGTAGTGACAGATTGCTTCCATCCTCTTTGATGTGAAATTTCCTCAGATGTTCAAAATCAGCCATCAGCTTAATGTTCCTAGACTTGTAAGACTACCTTTCAGTTTGTCAGTATCTCTTCACATTTGTCACCATCACTCTGGGTATAATTCTTTGCCTTTGTTAAGGTGTTTACACAGATCATACAGTTAGGATGAGCGTGATGAAGAGGGCTCCTACATACCTGAGTTTCAGGGCTGAAAACTAGGTGAGGCTTACAGAAATCAGGATGATTTGGTCACCCCTCAGCACACACATTGCTTTGGTGATTCTCAACTACCACAAGAAAACAAATCTAGACCTGGTTTCAGTCTATTTCTCTTTTCCTGGTAACTAGTAATTGGAAAAGATGCTAATGACCAAATCAATAGTCAGGCAGCAGGAGAGTGATGACATGGGAAACAAAACATTTAAATCATTTACAGTTGGACTGTCGGGACCATGGCGGTAAAAAATAATAGACTCCTTTCTATACTGTGCTATGAATTGAGGTGACTAGGAGGTTCATTTCATATGTTTGTTTTATGATATTTCAGGCATTCCACTGTTCCAACCATCTCCAAGCCACAGTCATCTGCATCAGGGTCGTGATGCACAGACAGTAACATGTTATTTAACTTATGTCTCTTGGAATTGTCTCTTAGAACTATATTTAGAAAAGCAAAAATATTAACTTCATCCAAAATGTGAGGAAGAAATGCTGGACAAGCTTTCCTATCTTCCCACGGTATCCCTGTGTCTTCTACCTTCTAAGTGTTCCAATGTTTTGTCCAATCTCTTAAAATTTTGTTGGGTGCAGAAATCTACCTCTTTTGACAAAAGCATTCTTACTCTGGTCTGCCCTCCCCATGAAGTGAGGCTTCCTGAGGACAAACCTACCAAGTTAGAACCTGCTTTCTTTGGATTTCCACTGTCTAAAGAACTTCCAGGATTGAGATCCACATTTTCAAATAAGTACTAGATGCCCCAGGCTCCAAGCGACCCTGGAGCTGGATTATTTCTTAAGAACTTGATTTTTTCCAGTTAAAACTTAGGCTACAACCTTCATGAATTTATCCCCCCTCACCCCATACTTGAAGTCAATGGACTCTACTGACACTCCTGACCCCAGCTCTGTCCTTTTCTGTCACTTTCATTTTGTTCCCTTCTGGTCAGATGTCTCCAAAATTCATGAAAAAATTTAGTCAGTTATTAAGAAAATACCTATAACAAAGGGAAAGAATTATACTCAGTAGAAAATGGGAGACTTTTACTACAGCAAGAGACCCAAGGGAGAAAGAGTCTCTTATATGTTTAACAATATCAACAACCTTATTTATACTAAGTACGTTAATACACATAGAGGGCTTGGAAGAGTGCCTGGCACATAGCAAGTGCTCAAAAAAAACGTCCATTATTATCAAGTGCTATATCTTAATATTATATTATAATGGATAACTATTTTCTTAATATATAAATGGTTCAAGCTCATTTTAAAGTATAGAAATTGCATGTAGGAGAATATAGAATTTATGTGGAACTATTCCACTCAGAGATAATATTTGTATATTTAAAATTATAGCATGCATAAGCTTAAAGATCTTTTATTGTTTCAACATTTTATATATTCAGAGTATATATATTACATACTCTTCTAGCAACTGAGTAATTAATGAATTTCTAAGTAATCATTTTTTTTCCAAAATTTTATTATTCTGAACAAATTTGTGTATTGATATCTTTTTACCTAAACATTTCAGAAGAGTACTGTTTCCTTAAGGTAAAATCTAGAGGAGAATCTTTGGGCCAAGGGGTACAATTTTAAAACATGTGATTCATATTGTGAAACTGCTCTCAAAAAATGTGATTACTTTTCATTCACATGAGTAGTGCAAAATTACTGTATTCTCTCAAATCCTTACAAATATATGTAGCTACCTATATGTATATATAGGTATAGACACGTTTATATGTAAATCTATTGATTGAATCTTTATCAATACTTGTATTTTAGCTTTTATATCAGTATTTAAAAAAAAATTAAGGGAGTTTTCACATAACTTGAAACATCTTTATAATTCTGTGATGAAGACAGGGTTAGGTATAGAATACATATATATAATAGGTATAACAAGGTATTGAAATACTATGGCATTTTTATGGATGAATGACTCAGTCAGCAAGTGGTAAGGAAGCAAAACGTAGGCCCTCGAATGCCACGCCTAGAATTCTTTCCATTTTAGCAAGCAGAATTAACATGTCAGTAAGTAAATTTCCTGAAATATAGTGGAAGCAGCTAGGATCATTCACACTATTTTAGGGAATCTAATTTGGCATCCCACCCAAAATAAGTCAAAGAAGTCAATGGACAAAGTCAGAATAAATGTATTGATGGATGTCCTGAGTCAGTGGTCTTTGAAATATTTAAGTTTTTCCCCTGTGGGTTGCTTTGGGTTTTGCTGAATAATGGGAGACTTAGTGACTGTTTGTTCAGTTGACTGACAAGCATTACACTGAGTAATTAATTACTTGTCATTCATTAGTATTTCAAGAAGACTGTGGGTAAATCTAGAGTAAGTCACTCAAGGTTTGGGGGTTTAATGTTTGATTTTTCATTGATTTATATCAAATTTTACTCTATTAAAATATTAGACCATAAGACTGTCCTAATAAGGATGATTCGGGCTTCAGTCAGAGGGAAGAAGATGCGAATAAGAGCCAACTCATTTTATTACTAAGAAAAGACCAATTTCTTATCAGCATAATCACCGTATGTCAGGATGCAGACCTCAGTGGCGCCAAAATCTGAGAGAATCTTGTCCATAGACATAGAAAATCAATTCTTTTAAATCACTGATTTCTCTCATTTTTAGAAAAACAGAAGTAAAATTTCACTAATAAAATTGTTGATCAGAAATACCCAAATGTGTTGATAGCATTACAACAGTTAAATGGGCATTTTTGATTTTAAAGATCTGGAGGCTTATATTCAGAAGCTCAATAGAAATTATGAGGAAGTGGACAATCAAAAAGCATGACAGCTTATTAGAATTGTTTATAACATTATATCTCATCCTAGGTATCAAAGTATAAGAAGTTCACGTCTGAAAATCCATTAGAAGCAATGTAAAACAAGTGAGTTTGCTGAAAATCTTGCAGGACCCTTATAGTCTCTCACATACAGCAGAAAAGACAATTTTACCAGTACCAGACAAAAATGATGGTAACCTGATTCCTCCTGATTCTGAGCCCCAGTATATTCTTCTTATTAAACAGTTACCTTTCAAAAAATGGGGAATACTAGCCCCCAACAAAATGATACCCTATGGCATGACTGTTGGTCTGTCTAATATCGCTGCCATTTTTCTCTGTTTATATTTATATTATATACACAGAAGCAATTATCACATTATTAAATAAGTTAAACAATGTAGCTATGGAATCCAATTGTGTAGACTTAAATCCTGACTCTTGCTTTAATTAGTTGTGTAACCTGTATTAGTTTAACCTCTCTTTGCTTCAATTTCCCCCAAAATAAAATGGAGATTCAATTCTTCCTATCTCATAGACTTGTAGAGAAATTTATGTAAAACACTCACTCCATAAAACATAACATTCAAATTTTTTCCAGAGTTTGCAAAAACTCATAAAAATTATTTTTTTAATATCATGATGTTAAATATATGCCAATTTCATTTCCATTTGTATTTGGAAGAAAGTTCTGATTATCTCATTTATTCCACTGTATTACAAATTGATGATATCTATTTGTCATAAAAGCTATGTCAAAGGGTACCACAAAAAAAAACAGTTAAAAAATAGGGAATCCAGAAGGGTATGGAATACTCTGTGCCAATCTCTTCAGACATAGTGTGCAGACTCTCAGAACCAACTCTAAATAATGCACACCAAGTGATGTGACATTTCAATCCACTCTCACTTACCATACAAAGTCTACCTTCTATAGCTTTATGTATGACTCTTACAAACTTCTCTAATATATCCTCTCTTAAAAGATTTTGAAAAATAAGCAGACATGAGGAACAGAGTCTATGGTTTGAACCTGTGGGTTAATCTGTCTATTCTAATCCCAAATGACTTTATCAAAGAAATATAATAATGACTAGAAACTGATTCTGGCACAGAATGACATAAATCAGACAGATGTTTTAAGAAATGGCAAACTACACTGCAGGTTAGACTGGGTTGAGGGCAGGAACTGTGATTTACCACTGGAAGAAAAACCCCATGTAGAGATAATGGGAACGATGTCCAAAAGACCCATGAACAAACCTAACTCGGGCTGTGATTTGATGTCTGAGGGTGAAACAGATGGGGAAAGAGGAAAGTAATAGAGTTGAATAGATTACTAAGAACTTAGAGAAGTAGCCCAGAAACCAGAGGCAGCACAGAGCATCCTCATCCCAGTCCCAAGGATTTGCATCCCACTGAAGGGTGGGGACGACAAACTGACAACGGCTAAAAATGGATTCAAAAGAAGGAGATGGTACCAGGCAGGAGAAAACCAACTACCGTTCTGCTGACAAACAACAGAAAAGGAATACAAGACTTAGGGACAAAAGTAAGACGTCTTATGAAAATAGCAAATAACAACAACAAAGATAAATTACCCAGGTAAACCTTTGCAAAAAAGAAGCCAGTATATGAATGCTAATTTAAACACTCCCAGATAACATAATATAGATGGACTGTCAGAGAATACTGTTAGGTAGTTAATTCTTCCTATGTGTGACTAGTAAGTTTAACATGATGTTGATAAAACAACAACACAACAGGTTTTCCATTGGAGGAAAGTGGCAATTTAACGTGATAATCAAGAGATAATCAAAAGATATCTAGCAAAGTTCAGAAAAGTAACAGTAGAGAACACCAATCTGAACAATTTAAGTATACCAGTAAAGCAACAGACAAAAACACCTATCAATAAACATTATTGATGAGAAAAATCATAAAGTTCACAGAAGAAAACTTGTTTGATATCAAATTATAATGAAATGTGATAAAAAAAATTATGATCAACTGAAACAGTCATATTCATATTTAATATCTAAGTAATTACTGGCATTATGGCTATAAAACACAATGATGGAAACACAGTGAAGCTTAAAAAGACATTATTATCTAGAGCTAAAATCCATGGTTTCTCACCAAAATAACTGTGATACTGAAATGGGGGGAGAAGTGTAACGGGCAAGGAAGTAAAAATATGCTAGAAGTTTCTTTTTAAATAGGAAGGAAAAATAATTCAGTGTTAACTATGACTTCAGTAGAAATAATTGAATTTGGCATTTTGGGTTTTTACTAAAACATAAGAATTTTAATGATCTTAGGATGTATATCTTCTGAATCACCAGAAAGGACAAAAAAAGAAAATAAAAATCTTTAACTCCAAAATTCTGATAGTGGTCCAGTGTTAGGAAGTATGATGATAAATATTCATTACATTAAGAAGTTTTAAAGTGAAAGAAATGTAATCTGGAACAATGTCCCCAAAAAGCATTTGATACATTACAGTATATGTTGATGGTTTTTAGAAAATGCAACACTTTTACTAAATAGAAATTGGAGTATAAGTTAATAAATAAGGTAAAGATTATCTATCCCAAAGAACAAAAATTCTACATAATGGAGACTTCTCACGAATTTTAAGAAAAGACAAAAACATCTGACTTCTCCACTGTTGTGAAAGGAATAAACAAGGTAATTGAATAAAAAATGTTTTTTAAAAGGAGTAAAAAAAAAATTAAGAAATATAGTTAAAGTAAAAATGATAGCATACCCTGAAACCACAGAAGAAACAATTATAAAAGGATTTGAATTATTTCAAGTGTAGTATGAATTAGTAAAAATATATATGGATATACGGATTGCAGAATTAATGTTATTTTCCTTATCTCCATTTTGTGCATTTACTTTTTATTATTTTTCCATGAAAATATTTTATTAAAAATTTTAATGTTAAATTTTATTAATTTAACATTAAATTAATGCTAAATAAAAATATTAAAAATTTAAAGTTATTATGAAAATATATCAAAACAAACTGTATATCTAAATAAGAAATTAGTCACTTCCATAAAATGTAGATGAATGAAACACTAAAATTATATTAATGCCCAAATCTTTTAATGTTTCTTCTGAATGTATTCAAGTATTATTAATATACTGCACCTCATTCCGCTTTTTCTTGGAGCTAGAAAATCAGGATCCAGGATTCTTCAATGTGAATGAGTTCTTGAGAAATTGACCTTATAAAAATTCATCTTGCTCATTTCTTGTCTTTCACACAGACACACACACATATACTCATACACTTAAGCAAGCTTTACATGCATTACTTCATTTAATATTTGCAGTGTCTTTCCAAAATATGAATTATTATCTTTTTAAAATGGGAAAATGCAGCCACCAAAAGGATAATCCTGATCTGCGTTAGGATTCATGGGGATGGAAGTGACACTCACAAAGTCCCCACAAAGGGAGATAATGAAAAACTAATGAGTGATCTTTGTAAAATTATTTTCTGGTGAGGATACCTTTAAGCAATTATTTACATACTAAAAAAACACTGCAATGGAAGTTGAATTATTGTTCCTTCCCTGCCCCGCCAATGTTACTGGTATATCTAGGCAATGCTAGCAATAATGTTCAGACTATTAGAATTATATCTAAAACCTCTTCCAAAAAACTTGCATTTAAAAGTTTGTGCTTGGAATGGTTCTGTGTCATCTTCCACTTCACCCAGTTTCCTCTTATGCAGCTGTAAACAAAACAAGCAAAACTGGAATATACTGAGTATACATAAATGTTAAATTTGAGCTCCTTAGTGGAAAAAGTGGAAATTATTTTCATCAGGAGAAATGCTCTAATATTAGATCCCTTGCTAATAAATTTGAAAACCAGAAAGATACTATGTTATATTTTACAGATCAATGTATTTGGAAAATAAAAATAACATTGATGTGGGGGGATGTTTATTCCTCATGCTCTTCATTTTTCATGTAGAGGAATTGCTAGTGTCTAAGCCTCAAACCAGACTAATTCAAGAAACTCTTTGCTGGTGGGCTGTACATAGTGCATAGGACAGCTGGGGATGGAAACCACAGACCTCAACTAACGCTTCTGGTCTTTACCTCCCCACTCCCCTCTTGTCACTCATTCTCTGCCATAGAAAGTAAAATGGGTCACAGATTTAGTAATCTTTGGAGAAGTTGTTGAGCATGCTTATTTCAGCAGCAGTGTCTTAGCCTGTCCTCCAGTTACACGTTCTGGTCTGCTCTCCATCTTGCGGCAAGGGGACCACTCTTGGTGGGTAAAATATATAGTTATCCAATGTTTATGGGATGAATTATTAGCATGCCCACGTGTCCACAGATCTGAAGTAATTTTCAGAGCAGATACACCAGCCATAAAGGCCATGTTTTGACCCATCAGGTTCATGCATTTACTATTCTATTGGACTATTGGAAATGAGTCGCGGGGCTGTTACTTTTATACTACTTCCTCTTCCCCACACTCCTCCAGACAGACAACTTCCAGAGAATAATTTCCATTTCCCTTTACCTTCACTGCTGAGAGCTAAGCAAGTGAAGTGACCAGTCACACAGCCATCATCGTGCATACACCTGTTTGGGCTGATGGTGGGGTCAGGGCTGGTGGTAGAGATGGAGAAATCAAACTAACATACAAACATTGTTTCTCATTCAAGATTAGGGAGGGGCCCACAAACCACAAATCTTGTAAAACTAACATTCACATGAGAGTTAGTAGAGCAGGTGACTGACAGTATAATGTCATAGCTAGGGTCTTGGAAATTGAAGTTCAACAGGTCTAGTTCTAATTCCTGTTCAGTCACTGGTGCAACTTGAGGCAAGTTACTGAACCTCTCCAAGCCTTAGGTGATAAAAAGGAGAGCTCACCTTATGAACTTTGAGGATTATGTATGATAATGTTTGTAAAACCATTAATACAATGGCATATAGTAATCACTATATATTAGCTATTATTATCATTACTCTATAAATGAAGACTTGACACCTAGAGAAAAATAGGTAATGTGCCTTATGTCACAAGGCTACATGATGGCAGAATGGAGCTAATATGTTTTTAATACTCTTCAACATCCCTCCCACCTTCAGTCCCATGAATTTCAGGCAAGGTAATTCCCAGGAACTTAAATCGAGATTTCATGCCCTGCTTCCTTTAAATATTCTTTTCTGTGGTTGAGATATCTATGCCCAATCTTTCTACAGCACTATTTATCAGTTCCGTTGTTACATTACCTCCTAAATGAAGCCCTCTAAGATCATCATGAGGGGCTTGCCCTTTCATTAACAAATATAGCCTGTGACTCTCATATGATACTAAGCAGAGACTTCCTTGGATTGAAAAGAATTATGAATATCTCTCAGTTATCTTGCTGTATCTTACATCCCTGGGTAGTAGGATTTGTCTTATGTCTTTGTTTGGTGTATTACCTTATATAGAATATAAGGTAATTTATGCTATTTAATAAGTGTTTACACTAATTTACTCTACTTAATAAGTGTTCGCCAAATTAAAAATAAATCAGATATATAATTATCAAGTCACTGTTGTACAGATGAAACCACTGTAATATTGTATGTCAACTATATTTCAATAAAAGAAGAAAAAGAGAAAAATAGGGAACCTGCCAATATTCACTTAGAAAGCACTGCATTTCTAAAAAAGCACTGAAATAATGAGATTGTAGAAGCAATGACAATTAAATCCAATCAGAATGCCATAGGTCTCATATAAGGAAGGAAGAATTCTCCAGGGTGAAAATTAATTGGCATCAAATAATTTCAAACCCAGGTAGTGCTTCCATTGTATTTGGGAATCAATTATATGATCCCTCCAACTGTTTCATAGAGAGATTTACTTTGGACAGTTGATTCTTGATGTTCAGCTGTGAGTCAAGGGAAACTTAGTTCTCTCATATTATTACTAACTCTCACAACAAAGCCCAGAGAGCTACAAATTAGTTTTGGAGTCATCACAGAAGCTATTTTAAAAAGGTGTTACACTGTGATGAAGATGGAAAATAGAATAATGTATCAACCTATTGACATTAGGTTGATAGATTTGCCTTTAGAAAGCTTTGCATCCTAAAGAATATCACACCAGTACTGACACTTCTAATATTACCCTTAAATCTAAGTCTTCTTTTGATCCAGATTTTTAGTTAGATTCATGATACCTAAATTGAATTCATATTGAGAATGACATCACTATAAACAGTAAGATATTTAATTCATTAAATGAATAGATTAATGAGTGAAACACAATGCCAAAAACTAGCTTTACATCAAATTTTAGGTTTAGAGAAGATACTTTATTCATGCTTCTTTGCAAGGCTCTTTATCTCAAAATATAGATGACACTTATCTTTTTAAAATAAATTTTCTAGACCAAGATCTAAATTAGATGCTCTTTCTGCATGGAGCATGGCTAATTATTAACAGTTGTTTTCATGGCAAACATCCTGTTCTCCTGAGCATAAGGGGGGTGAAGTATTCATCTCAGATACCAAATTTCAGAGCTGAAAAAAACACAGTGACCAGGAGAAACACTACATATGAACCATTTTTAAAAAGTGAAATCAGCAAATTATGGTGCAGAAAAGTCATTTAACCTCCCAGGACAGGAGGAAATCAGTCCTTTTCTTTGTAGTTTTTGAACACAAATTAAAATCCAAATATATTACCTTGGATGATGAAGACATTTAATATTTATTACTACATTAGAAATAACGATGTATTTGTTTAGTTATTGTCATTTCTAACGTGTTAGTGGCAGTGAAGAGAAATTTATATTTTTTATAAGGGGATGACATTGGCTAGAATTAAGCGGCATCTTAGATAGTTAATATGAGAACTCCGGACACGCACAGTACATGAAAATACGACAGGGGCAGGGATAAAAGACAAACTGCTGTTTAACAGCTTTAACTTAGCTGAACCTAAGATTTATGAAGCTGAATTTAAAAGAAAATATATCTGAATACTTAACACAGGAACAATAAAAATATGAGTTAAAGCGATTGGCTGAAATTTTAGAATGACATTAAGAAACAATTCCAGCACCACAGATTTCTTTATTCCAGTTTTGAGTACACACCATAGCTTTTATTCATCCTACAGCTCTCTCGTTCTCCTCCCAAGAGAGACTTCATGAGTCCCCATTAAAAAATCTGTTGGCAAATTTGGTAATTTTTTTTTCTCTGTTGATATTAACAGACCTACCCTTTTTAAATTAAGGCAGCCTAAATTTGTGCCTCTTGTACAATGTTGCATAGGTATGGAAATAGTGGCCATTCTTGCCTCAGTCCTAATTTTAGTGGAAATCTCTCTACAGTTTTCCCATTAAGGACTGGGAATAAATTGAGACATCCTAAAATAAATGTGTTCCAAGGATATATCTTTTGAAAATACTGAGGTCATGCAAGAAAATGGGAAAATGAACCTGACACATTGTTTACTCTTTATAATCTACACATACCACAAAGTAGACTAAAATAGTAAAAACGTCATTAGTTTTTCCCTATATCTATATTATATGAAGTGAGGGACACTACCAATTACTATTCATTCAGATTGCTGATTTTAGAGATTAGACTTAAAGAAAAAAATGCTCATCTTACAACTTCCCATTCAAACACATTAATATAACTTCAATGTAATGTTATTATTTAAAATAATTGAGGTCAATCTATTATACCTTTAAAATACTATTCTGTTAATCTTTATACAATAAATCACATAATGAAAATGTAAATGAGTTGGGAAGCAGCATACTGGAATGGGACCTCTATGATGCATATTTTATGACTTTGCAACTCTTTTTCGGGGAGACCTTCGAAAATTAATTCATTTTAGCTGAACTCCAGTGATTCCGTCTGTACAGGGAGTATAGATTGTGCCATGGTTACTCTCCCCATTCATTTACCTAATAAATCATTATGATAGGGAATTATATTAGGTTAATTATTTTTCTTTCATTTATTGGCCACGTGATGTCTCCCAACGGCATCAAGGAAGTTCTAGTTATTTTTCTTTGCATGTATTATATCAACCAGGGGAAATGCTGTGTTAAATTCTATTTCATTAACTTTTCTTTTTCCTTTTAACAGAAAAAGAAATATATGCACATGGAACATGATTTTAGGTTGATAGATATGAGTGTCAGGTTAGACCAGATCATACTGCAGTGCAGCGAAACACTCAAAACCTCAACACTTTACAAAACAAACTTATTTCTTCCACGTGGGACTTGTACACTGTGGGTACATTGCTCATTGTGCATTCTCTAGGGCCAAAGGCAACTGGGGACTTATCTTGACAGCCTCAGGCTCACTGCCTCAGTGGGAGGGCACCTCTGGAGGGTTTTACACAAACAGACACCCTGCCTGGTAATGACACAGGCACTTCCCTACACCAGCCAGAACAGCACCCCATCACACCTCATGGGGTCCAGAAGGTTCAGCTCCCCCAGGTCAGGTTGCAGTCAGAAGGAAAAGACCTAACTAGTGGGACGCAGCTTTAAAAGATCACGTTAGTGCTGTTCACTCAGAAACCGTAAGGGTGTTTGCCTCTGTTAGTTTCAAATGCAACAGGAGCAAGCTGGTTGAGCAGTTCTAGCCCTTTAGTTATCACTCGAAAGATAGTTAAAATTAACGCTAGTGGTAATGTTATCTAACTGAATTGAAAATTTATTTCAATCAGGGGTGAAAGTTCAGAAAGTATTAAAAAAAACAATAACTAGAACCTGGCACAGAATGTGTAATTTTTTTAAATGATTCATATAGCTATAAAAAGAAAAAAATAGTGAATTTAGTTATTGTTTTCAATTACTGGCATTTCTCTAGCTACTGGATGTTCCTCAGCCTAACAATGCAACACAAATGCACCTCCTCTGCAGAGTCTTCTGTACTAGAACTAATCTAGTCCTGTTCAGTAACTCAGTCACAGACTCGGAGTCATCTCTGTGCATCTTGCCTACTATTTTCATGCTCATCATGTTTCCTATGTACATTATTTTTCCTTCTTATTTTGATCACCTCCCTCTCCAGACTGTAAATGCCACACGGTCAGGAAAACATCTGCCACGTTAGCCCTTGTTCCTTGAAGCTTATCACACAGTGATCAGCCTTTCCAAAATCTACATTCCTCTGTGTATTTGGTGTCTGTAGCTCTACTCTGGTACTTTGGATGCTTCATCACAAAACTTTCAGTGTTCTTCTCATGTACTTATTGACTGCTAGATCATTAAATATTATTAAATATTCCATAGGGACATTAAATAGTCTTCTGAACACACAGCTAGAAATCAGAGACTTGAATCTTAATAATAGTAAGAATATCAAATAGTAAACCAGTGCTTGCTTTGTACCAGAGAATAAAGTTTTACGTGTTTGAGTTCACTTGGTCTCAACCAACCACCTTCTGAGGCAGGTACTATTAGCATGCTCATTTTACCCATGAGGGAATTAAAGACACAACAGGTGAGGAACTGGCTGATGATCAAATAGCTGATAAGTGGGACAGCAGGGCTTGACCTCAGTCTGGCTCCAGAGCCTGGGTTCCCACTCACTAAACCACCATGCCCCCTTAGTGGTAGACTCCACCTAAAAAATTTCTCACTTTGCAGTAGTCCTTTCCCCTGTTTTGTTTTTTTCCTTTCTATAAAAAAGAAAAGAAAAAGACTGAGACCAATGATCTCTAGATCCCATTTTCCATTTCATGAGTCTATGAGTAAGGTGAGGGAAATGGTTTTAAAACTGTGAACTTGTAGGTAGAAGGATCTGCACAATCACTTCTCAGATATAACTGACAGAAGTGACACACATCTCCCTTGTGACATCCCATACTGTCATGTTGTTATACTTCAAAGACAAGGAACAATTATAGCTGTTCAATAAGGGAGGCTCACTAATTATAATGAATTAATAGCAAACATAAATCAGTTTAAAGAACACCACACCCAAACAGGGGAAAGCATCATCTGTTAAAACCAAGAGAAAGTTAGGAATCAAAGGCAATTGAGGCATTTGGGTGCATAAACATGTCACAAATTTCTCTGACAAGTTCAAAGTGCTTTTTAAGCACTTCAACATTTCTAAGAAGCAGTTATGGAGTCTTTATTTCAACATAGAATGGGAAATGCTAAACTGAGCAAAACTAAGCAAATTTCCTGGAACCTTTACTGTGGTGATAGAATCATATACTTCTTTTAGAAGGAACAGCCTTTCCCAACTTACTTAGCCAAGGACCCCTTATTTGGTTCATGAATAATGGTGCCTGAAACATCCTTTAGGAAATACTGATTTTGAAGTCAGGTAAACATGAAATTAAAAAAGTTAGTTTATTTTAAATGTCCCAGGAACTTGAAAGTAACAATAAACTTAGAGTCTCTTCATAACGTAACTTTCTGATCAAAAGCTTAATTTCTTCTTTTCAAGAAATATATATATACATGCACACATACACACATACATATAAACAAATGCACAGACATACATACACAAAATTATTAAATCTGTATGTGTGTATATATGTAAATGTATAACAAAAAATTAACTTTTAAAAATATTTAAGAACAACATGAATACCCATAATAAAAAACTCTCTTTAATGGATCCATCCATGTTCTCAGAAGAATATTTTAGAGGAGTGGAGGTTGGTAGGAATCACTTTAGCTAAGGTAAAAATGTTCAGTGAAATATAATCTTCACTCATTTTTTTTCCCCAAGCTACAACTCACTGCTACAAATGTCAGCAGTTATAGTCCTCAGCGGATTCTCAGAATGTAGAAGGAGAGAGTTTGAAATGATTTGTTCTGTCACCTGTTCCCAGAAAAACTGGCATAATTTAATGTGATGACTGTTCTCCTTTTCCTCATTAAACTGGTAAAGGAGAGCTGGATAGAATCTTAAGTAATTTATGACTTACTTCTTATAAAATATGAGTTTGGAGTTTAAAACTCCACTTGACATAGCTGCCTTCATCCTCCCACCCACTAGCCAAAATCATTTGCATGCATTTGGGAGACAACCTGGGGCAGGATCCCTTCTCTGTCAGCCAAGGCAAGTGCACATAAGCACCTCACAGTGCCAGTATGCCCGACCACCATCAGGATGCTCATCAGACAGTGATCTGAAGAGGATTATTCTTTATACCTCCTGGCTTAGAATGAAAGAGTTACAAAAGAATAGAAAAGAGGAAAGAGTCAAAGTATGAACAAATAGTAAAGAAAAGATAAAAATTAAAAATCCTTCAAATAAGACTCCAGTACAATAGTTGATGGCCTGGCTTCTTAGAGGTTAACATCACAGGGAGTAAGAGAGGTTTGCAAAGTATTCTTCAGTGTTTCAGAAACCAAAGAAGGAGCCATCTATCATAGGAGTGCCCCCCCAAAAAAACAAGTTTTATATTTCCTTGCTTTTGCCTGGAATTAGTTTAAACCATGTGCTAAGTTTGGTTGCGTAATGTTGATCTCTGGACATTGCAGGTTAATATATGAGCTTAACTGATAGACTTTTTGAATAAAGAAATCATTATCACTTAAAAAATAGTTTCACTGATGAAAAATTTTTCAGAAACTGTGACAAACGGAGAGATTTATTGTACATTATTAATACATATAGGGTCGTATAATCTAACTCCAGCA
Organism: Manis pentadactyla; assembly: GCF_030020395.1. Lineage (NCBI taxonomy): Eukaryota > Metazoa > Chordata > Mammalia > Pholidota > Manidae > Manis > Manis pentadactyla. Next base: position 170,649,191 of record NC_080020.1, on the reverse strand, counting down.
ACAGAATGCCAAGAAAGAAGAGGCAATTTTTCAAGTAGATAGAATGATGTTCAAAAGAAAAGGTTTGTGTCCTGCTAAGCTCCCTAGCAGAACAAATGAAATGGGCATAAGAGCAAAAATCTAATTTACGTCAAGAAAGAGCAACATTCCATAGCATTTCTGAAAAGTCTCCTTCTAATATTCAGTAATCACAACTTGCTATTTATTACAGACAAATGGAATAAATTATAAATAGTTAGGCATGAACCTAACCTCCTTCAATCTGTACAGTACTTACTAAATTTCTAATATGATTTTTCATTATGCTTCTTTTCAGAGGTACTACTAGTGTAGGATGTCATGGATGCTTTTCAGATGTGTCATATATAATCTTCTAATCTGCCAACTGTTGCAACCAAAATATGAGCTCATGTCCAAGCTGACAAGAGATGGGGATGAGTCTAGGCTTTTTTGAAGGTTGTTAAAAGTTTATGTCCACCCATTGTACAGATACTCTCTGAATTGGCTTGGCAATTTTTATAATGACAACTGCTGTCAGATGAGAGGGTAAATGAATCAGTTCAACTAGAAATGTTGTCAGTAACAGTAAAGGAAGGCTATAAATAGAAGTGGTCCCAGATAACGGAGAGAATGACTTGCGTAAACTTATCATATCTCTCTGGGAGTTCTGGATGTTTCATTTTCCCTCAGGTATGCTTTAAAATAATCATTTCTGCTGATGATTGTACTTTCTTTACATGAAAGTGAAGTGGAAAACGTAATCAGATTAGCTGAACTAGGAAAAAACCCCATGTCAATGTGAAGATTTTGGTCCCAATATACCCAAGTCTGACAACTCCTTATAAATGATTTTACTACAAATCACTATTAATAGCAGTCTTGCTATTATTACCATAAGTGTACTACACACTTTATTGTATATATCCATAAATGTCTATAATTTTCAACTATCTCTCTGGAAGTGACAAACCAAAATAAGTCAATTATTTTATGTTGAAATTTGGATAAGTATTTTCTCTAGGCAACACAGGATCTAAGACACAAGGGTAGTTACTCAAGGTGTTACAGCTGACTTCAGTATCCCAAACGAATAGGGCTGAAATTATGTCAGCCTCTGATGTAAGCTGAGAGCCTTAGGGCAGTTTCAGGAAACTGTTGTTATTGTTTTCTTTTGTTTGTTTCATTTTATTTTATTGTCTTCTCAGTGTTTCTTTTTGAAATTAGTGAATTTGTTTCATTTATGATTTTAGTAAAACTGGTTATTTTAAATATACGAACTCTCATCTAAGAAAGCAGAATATATGGGATCATAAGGATCACTCCCCCATAAGAGGGAGTGCTGGTGGAATCACTGCAGTGCTTTGGAAATGTCCTCAGCCACCAGAGTACCCAGTTGGCTGGCTTCACACGTTCAGATTACCTCTCCATCTCTATAAGCGTCCGAGAATGAGGATTTTGCAATAGGAGATGAAGAGATCCAAGCAGCAATATGTGAACAGGTGAAAAGAATAAAACAACAGGCACTATCTAACTAATAGAACAAATTATTCAAGATTTACTTAGGATCCGAGAGGCCTGGCAATAGGGAGCCAGACCTTTAAGCTATGATTTTTACCCAATTGCCTTTGAGGTCCCTGGGAAGGGCTGACAAGACAACGTCAGTTCTTCATGATGCTGAGACATGGGCAGATAACTCAACAGCAACAAGGACCCTGTCAAATGCTAAGTTTTACAACTTGGGGGCCCTGGTGATGGACAAAGGATGTTAAGAAATGAAAGAAAAGGAAAATAAATAAAAGGATAGGATTTTAAGACCTGTTACAATGCCATTGTTGGAAGAGCAGGACATGTAACTTGAAATTGAGTCCCACTAGACATGGCTTGTTTACCACCCACTGCCTTAGGTCAAGATTGGGGTTGGAATCGGGCAGCTGGGACTTGGCTCATAGGTAGGACTCCAGGAACTCACTAGCTCTGTGAGGATGAGAATGGAGGTGGAGACCCTAGTCTGAGCTACAACAATTGTATTTCTGGGGTGGGTTCCAGTGTAGAGGCTTAGCAAACACAGCTGACAGTTTATCCTGATGACAAAGTTTCTTAAGCTGTGAGGATAACATAGAAGAGAGTCAGTACAGAAGGTCCGCTCAGAGGCGGTGTATATTGATATTCTTCACAGGAGATGCATACTTTGGTCCATCCGATGCATGGCAACTCCTCTCTGTCCAGATACTTCATGCAAAATGTTCTATCATAAGATTAAACAAACGCCATTTCACCAAGATATCTTGAAGAGACTTAAAACTCAAGGTGGCACCGATCTTTAATCCAGCAACCTGAGGTGGCAGACACTCTCCCTCTTCCTGGGCAGAGTGAGTCACCACAGCAGCCCTAGGCCTCAGCTGAACCTGCTCAGTGCGCAGTACCATTGCCTGAAACACCCTGAAATCCACAAGTTCAGTGTTATTTGTAGAAGACCTTGGCATTAAACTATGCCTTTGTCTATGCTGACATGTGACCAAAGTGGGCATCTTCCTAGAAAACCAAGTCCAATGCAGACATTGCAGGAAGAGGCAGAAGAGAGAACAACATGGTATTGACTTGCTAGATGAGGTGGGGTAAAATTGTGGGAACTTCACTTCCTCATATGTGAAATAAATGTAGAATTAGTACCTACTGCCAGGGGTGTCAGGAAGTTTACTTGAATAAAAAGTATGAAGTGTGTAGAAGTAACTCTTTGCTATTGAATAAATATTGATAAAAATGATATTGTTGTGGATGGTTACAAGCAGGTAAGCTACATTTGGGAGAAAACCAAATTTAGCACTGCCTGAAACAGAATGAAGCATTCTGAAAATTAGGTTCTAGCCATTATTCTGGTTGGTGGATCAGACTGGATGGATACATGGCTTCTGCAGATTAATGCCTATTTAACCTTGTCTCCAGTTTGATGCCACTTCTGGGAAACATCTCTTGACAGGCTAAGTTGAGTCAAGTGCTTCAGCTCTTTATGCTCACAACATCCTGTCATTCCCTTATCATAGCACATTTTGTGATTGTGGTAAGCTGTTAATTCTTTGGTCTCTCTTCCAGTAAACTATAAACTCCATGCAAGTTGGCTTCATTCCTACTTATGCCCTACATTAAGGGCATTAAGCACTAAGCAGATAATAGGTGCTCAGTAAATACTTGTAAAGTCAATGAATAAAGTAATCTATCAATTGCCATAGCATACCTACCCACTCACTCCCCAGCCTGGTTAAACGTGCCATAAGGAAAACCACCAGACATAAAACCATTAGCACCCAGAGCTGTGTGGTAATCCCACTTAGGTCTAGTGTGAAATGATGACATGAAAGTATGAGACTGTTGGTATTACATAAGTCCAGAACTAGTGTGACAGATTTAAAATTCCTCATGTTTGGAGATCAAAAGGGTGATTAATCATCGATTAGAAGGCTACAAACACTTTTCAGTTCTGGAATAAGGCAGCATTTAAATGCAGTATATTATAACATTTAATTATTCATTTCCATATAAACTATTTGAGGAGCTCTTATCCTAGATTTGGGAGATGCCATAGTGAACATGGCACATATCCTTTGTTTTCATGGAGATTATATTCAAAAGAGGGTTAGATAGAACAAAAAAAATAAGAAGCCAAGCAAATGAGATGATGTAAGATACTGAGAGGTGCATGAAGAAAATTATATCGGGTAATGGGATTCAGAGGCCTGGGAATTAATGAATGGAGCTGTTTTAGATTAGGTAGCCATGACTTGTTTCAGAGATGAACAACAAGAAGTGAGTCTCACTGAAAAGATCTGGGGGACACAAAAGAAACAGCGCAGGTAAAGACTCTCAGAGGGAGTGTGCGTCACGTGAGCAGAGGACCAATGCAGCAAAGGAAGCCAGAGCATAAAAAGGAAGGGGGAGAGTGGAGTGAGCTGAGGTCAGAGAAGGAGGGACATCTAGATCTTTTAGGTTTTGGGCACCAAGGCAATTTGGATGTTATTCTGAATCCAGTGGAAATCAATGGGTTTTTTTTTTAGGATCATTTAGGTTATAAAAAATGGTCATAGCTATTATAAGGAAAATGGGTACATGAATGTTGCTATGACGGCTGAATGAACACACATATAAACTTCAGACATCATTAATAATGATGTTGCTAGAGATTCTGCCTCTTTTTCAATGCTACATAATTATTTCAAAATCCTTCTGGCTGACTATTACAATCCAATTGTTCTCTATTCTCCAATATCCCCATAATAATTCTGTTGACAGATCAATAGAAACAGCCTTAATTAAGAAAGTCTGGGTCATATTTCACATCAAAGACAGCTAGTAAAAACTGGGACCAAAAATTGCCAAACTATAGAAAAGTCTTCCACAACAACTCCAGTTTAGGAAGCACCACCACTTAAATCAATGCACAAAGGCAGGAAGGCTATTCATGGGTAGTTTCCTGTGATGCCCCTGAGTCATTCCACATAAAATTATTTGCCATTTTTTCCTTTCTCTCTCTCTCTCTCTCTCTTTTTTTTTTTGTTGCAACCATTTGAAATTCAGGTTGAATAAACTTAAAAGAAATATATGTTTTTCCTGATTTCATTTTGTTTTCTAACAAGAAAACTTTGGGGACATAGGTACACATGCAGATGTTACCTTCTATCCTCCTTGTAGTGTGTCATCAGGATGAAGATATAATAGATGCTGCCTCTCAAGCTGGCTGCTACTTATTCTCTACTGCAGAGTTGAGCTCACAGTGTTTTGCCATTTGTTATAAATTCATACAAACTTTCGCAAGTAAATCTGCTTATCTCATTAAGCTATTATCTTTAAATGCCTATAACAATCACTGACAGTTCTGAGTGATACAGTGATTTTAGCAAGTCTCTAGATTCTCCTTAATATTTTTGGCTCATAAATAAACTATGTATTATATGTTCCATCAGTTATTTCTATATAAATCATGCTCTATTCTTTAGATGAAAGTGTTTCTATATACTCTTTTCTGTGCTGGGTACTTGTTAGTGAAAATTGGTGAGGCATGATTACTACTCTTAGAGGCATAGAACACAGTAGGGGAGACAATAATTTAACCAACAATTACATGTATTTGGGAAATAGATGCTATAAGGGACTTTAACCTCCTCCTGTCTGTCTCCTTCCCCTGCTCAGCAGTGGACTCTACATCATTGGACGCTTCCTCTTCTGAGGCAAAGCTTCAACAAGCAAGACTTGGAAGGACAAACAGAATTAATTATGTGAACAAAGAATTCCTTCTATTCAGGAGGAGGCAGGCAGGATTTGGGATCCAGAGCAAATGTGAGGATTGTAGGAGGAAGACAACTTCCACTCACTGAATCAGAAGGGAAGAGGTGATAGGTAGAGATATTGGCCAATTGTTGGAAGAGGAGTTGGGGTGGCCACAGTAATTTCATAAGTATGAAGTCAGGTTATCTATGGAGGGACAGGGGCTAGAGTTAGTGAGGCTTGGGGAAAAGGATGATTGCTTGTGATTGCCAGTATGGGAAGGAGACCAGAGATTCGCTCTGGAAAATGAAGTCGTGTGCAAGTTAATAGTTTGCCAGAAAATGCCAAGGTCAGGGACCTGGAAGTTTTGATGGAAGAGTAGTTACATTATATACTAAAATAATAATATTTTGGGATGAATTAACAGAGTTGGCTATTTTTACTATACTAATAAAATTATTGAAGAGCTGGCAATGTTTTAGAGATGTCAGTGCTTTGATGATTTAATGCTAACAATTTACAAACATTCGATGTCTTGACATGGGATCTCACCCCTTATCTCACCTCTGCTCTGATACCTCCCTCCTTTCAGCCTCCCCCATCCCTCTGTGTCTAGAATATCCAACCTTCCTGATAACTAGCTCTTTGTCCTCACATAGCTCCCTCCATTCCCATTTCCTGTAGGACTTAAGACTTTGAATTGTTCTCTATCATCAAGGTTATAAAATCACGATAGGACAGAAATCTTGCCCTGCATTTTTTTTACCCTTCCTGTTTCCTCTACAAGAATTCCCAGTCAAGCTGCATGTTAAGATATACTGTTGCCTTGTCTCCACAGCTAAAAATGAAATCAGAATTCGCTAGAAGTGTGGACTGAGCCTCAGTGTTTTGAGAAAGTTCTTCAGGTGATTTTAATGTGCACCCAAACTCAGAGAAAAGTAGTGTGTTTGAAAAGGTTTTGTACAAAGAAAACTAGCCAATATAATACTTAACTGCAAACGTGCAAACATCCCAATTGTTACTCCTCTTGCAATGGCAGGGTCAATATCCTTTAGATCACAGATGATGTGTTAGAGCTGGGTATTATCAACAATGGTGAAATTTAAATAGAGTTCATTATTGGAACCCTCAAACATGTTGTCAATCTGACTATTTACCTGCTTCTAATTTATTTAGCCAAAGAAAAAAAGCAAGGATTTTGTGAACTGTAATCTTCTTATGCCATTTCCTAAAAGGCATAAAAGGACACAAAAACAATCACATTAAAACAACACTCTGACCTCAATAATCACACATTGAAAAAAGTTTTTTTCTGGAAAAAGCCATTAGGAGAAACTATGAACAAGGTGAAAATAGCTTTTGTGTGTTTTGGATAATAGTAACTCAGCAGGATCACAAAAGTAAAGCCCTACTAAATCTACTTCACATTTCTACAGTTCTTGTTTCTTCACACAATAACTCTTGGATTCCTGGTTTTTCAAAACCTTCTGTTTTCAATCCAGAATCCAGTAATATAGCCATCTACTTGGCTTTTATAAACATTGCACTTTCCACAAGGATGTGTTAGACATTCTATGTAAATTACAAATAAACTAAAATGTATTTTATTTTTAAAAAATAGGAATTAATTTTGTTGCTGATGATTTCTAACATGCTGAGAGACTGGCTAGGCTTTTGAAGGAGAGGCTAAGAGCAAAATCACTTTAGCTTGTCACTTATCACCTCTGAGCATCAAGCTGACCTTTTTGTCACCCCTACTAATTATAATACCTCTGCTTCTTATCTAATGATAACACTGAATGCACTCTGTCTTGCCTTCTGTAGAAAACCTTGCTCCTAGAAGTCTCTCCTTCCCTATGATTCCTTCCCCTCCCCTTGTACGGCTTCCTCTAGCTAACATCTGGGAAGAATAGAATCCTTTAAAATAAATTAAAATTCTTAGGAAGAAGTCATAAATTAAAAATAATTTAGGAAATGAAGAAGAAATTTTGTGTAAATATACCACTCTGATAGAGCACGCATCATTTTGTGTGGTTTGTGTCTTGAAGTCACAGCCATGAATAATTTTATATATCTTTTCAGTTGAGGCCCCTTTTCCCACAGTCTTTATCTGTCTCTCTCCCCATAACGGTAGGTCATAGAGCTGGTTAATGATGGAAATAGAATGCTAGTCAATTTAACTTCTAATCTGCTATTTCTCTACCCATGTATTTTCAGTGTCTGGTTATGTCTTTGAAGTTACAACAGAAATCGAGAGTTTGTTTAAAGGATCAACCTAAGGACAATCAACTAATCATTTCCCTATACAGAAGATTATCTTTCCTATCAGGTAAATCCATCCTATTCTCCAAATCTGTAGACTTATGGAACATGGAGAGAGGCCAACTGCATTGTCTCTACGATTGTAATTATAGGAAACTCTGCTGAGCGATGGAGTTAACAGAGGTGAGAGCCCACCCACTGCCGGAGACATGCAATGGATGTGAAAGTGTGGTCCTTCCTACGCTAATGACTTGATCAGAAAAAGTCCCTTAGAATCCCTCTGGTGCTCAAGGTCTGTCCAGGAAAAGAGAGCAAGTTCTACAGAATAATTTAATATGGGAAACTAGATAAAGATGTATTAAAAAAAAAAAAAAGAACAATCAGAAAGGTGGGACAACCCAAAGAGAAACAAGTGTAGAAAGTAGTGCTTCAGCTCTGAAGCTAGAAAGACAAAGAAAGGATATTGTTAACAGAAACTGAGTTCTAGGTCCACCGTGCAAGATCTGGAAGACAGAGAAGAGGACACCCAGTAGGTACTAGAAACATGAAAGAGAAAGATACTGCTTGAAAGAGTATCAAAGCAGGAGAAGACAATGAGAAATAGCCTTCTCTCATTCTTTTGTCCTCAGTCTCCTGCCCATGCCTACCTTAGCTGAAATGAATAAGAAAATGTTGGGTAAGCAAGGAGAAATGGAAATTGGTTTGAGAGCAAATGGGCAAGTGAGGGACCTAGATTCCAATCCACTCACTACTTGATTCTAAAGATATTTAAGAAAATCAAATACTATGATCTTTATTGAATATATAATATCCAAAGGTATATGTTTTTGACTGGTTGCAATTATTATCACCACAATTATTATAACTCTACCAGTAGTCTTTTCAGTAAAGTACAGTGGAACAAATGAATTCACTGTTTTAAATGCACTCACTTTAATCCAGTGGGCCCATCAGAAAGACTTTATTCACATAGCCATGTCTGTTGATGTTTTAAAACCTATTGAAGACAATGTCTATGTTAAATCTCCCTTAAGTGTGCTCCGCATAATTCAGATCTTTCACTGATCTTTATCACATATTAAAAATAATATGAATAAAGTTTAATGCTTACATTATTATATTTGTCAATTTTCCTGATCAATTAAAAGATCATTGTGTGCTTTCATGAAAGTTTTCTTCCCGACTTAGTAAAAAGTTCTTTGTGGATAGAAACAGGGAATAACATGTCCACAAGTAGTGATGGCACCTGATTCAATACTATGTACAGTGGTGAATTTCAGGGCTAATTAACTATACCACCTTCTTTCCTTTTTATATAAATAAATCAAAATGTATAAGGTATATGGGAGATGACAGTATAGAGAAAAAAGTATACCATCAAGTATTACTGAAGTGACAAAATGATATTATTAGGTTTAGAATTATTAGGTTTAGATGAGGACTGACATAACCCAGATGGCAACATAGGCTGTTCCTGACTTTACTATGCCTCACAAGAGCTAACAAATATTCATGAACAAGGCACCACTGAGAATACTAGAACATGGGACAGGACATGGTTCAGCCTCTGGTTCCTCCAGTGGAAAAAGAGAACCTTGGATGACAACCAGCCCCCCTATCGATGGGGTTCCCTTGAGGGACCCCCAATCTGATCTTACACCATGGGGTTTATGAGGGAATCTTTGCAGCTCAACCACTTGGAATATGACTGTGATGGAGAAGCAGTGAGGGACTTCAACAACCAGCATGTGGATCCTGGCAGACCAAGGGCATACCCACACTGCCCAAGCAGTAATCCCTATCAGTGGCTCTGACCATCTAGAGAACAAAGGCAGCATACACTCTGACCGGGGAACTTGGCAGGGTCTAGATCTGCCTGATTCAGATCTACAACAAGGAGTGTGCCACTTCTTGTTCTCAGCCTGCCCACACCTAGGCAAGGTACTGAAACACAGTGCCACCCACTGTGGAGAGTGTCTTCTAGTCCCATCTGACCACGAGGGCTGATGACAGCTCGTGGAAGCTTTGTGAGCCAGTGGTGCTCCAACCTAGACATGGATACATGGATAAGCAGTGCTGATCGCCCCCAACGTCAGTCCTAGGAGCATTCCCATTCCACACACAACTAGGGGGATGAATTCATAGCCAAGGCTTAGGGTCTCTCCCAGCCCCTTCCAACTAGAGAGCTTGTTTGGGAAACTGAGAGTAGCCTGGAGCGGCTCATCCCACTCCCACCCAGACAAGGCTGCTGAGACATACTGCCACCTGCTGTGGAGAGTGCCTTCTAGCTCAATCCAAGCCAAGGACTGCAGACACCTCCTGGAAGCTGCATGGCACAGGGGTGCTCAAGCCAAGAATTGGGTAGGCAGAGCTAATAGTTTGGAGAACCAATTCAGGGGCCCTACTTGGTCAGAGAACCCTACTTGGAGTGCTGTTCAAGTTAAGACAACAAAGAGCTCCACAGCTTTAGAGCTACTTCTCCTAGTGTGCCAAAGAAAATCAAATTTGTAGCCCTGTTCATCACTTTCTATAGCCTTCAGCCTGTCAATCAAAGGAACTTAACCAGAGCATCTGGGAGGTAGCATAGCTCATTCAACAGCCCTAGGATAGAGCAGCTGAGCAAAATGCACAGCCTGTGGTTTCCCCTATCTACAGAGCAAAACAAGTGGTCTCACCTGACCAGGTAATTCAACACATACTCTGGTCTGATTCAGGTCCCCAAACAACAAGCTGTGCAGGACCTGGGTTCCATGCTGCTGCCCTGCCAGAACAGAGAAGGGAATTCATGGCACCCAGTTCCAGCCACGTAGGAAGTCTGACCAGAGAATACAGGAAGCCATGGAGCCCATCTTATACCCTCACTGGGTAGGGAAAAAAGTCAGCAGTCCCATCCAATGGTCTCAGCCAGTGGCACATTCCTGTCCTTTGAGCTTGACCAGGTGACTCACCCAAAAATAGACCATAACAGCAAACCATACATGTCTAAGAACATTATCAGCAGACACTCCCCCAAACCTAAAAAGAGATGACTGGTGAAGAACTGGCTGCCAAAGCAAACCTGTAAAGCCTGGAGGAAGAACCTTGGTATTCACATGGGCAGATAGAGTGTAAGGAATCAAGAATCATGAAGAACCAGGTAAATATACCAACACAAAAGGAAACTAATAAATCTTGAATAACTGATCCTAAAAAAATGGGAATCTATGAAATGCCAAAGAATTCAGAATAATCCTCTTAAGGAAGTTTAATGAACTACAAGAAAACACAGACAGATAACTAAAGGAAATTAGGAAAGCAGTGCATAACAAAATGAGAAGTATGGCAGGGAAATAGCAATCATTCAAACTACCCCCCCACCACAGAATTCCTAGAATTGAAAAATACAATAACTGAACTGAAGAATTCAAAAGAGAATTTCAAAAGTAGACTTAACTCTTTCTTAAAGAAAGAATCATCAACATGAAGGATAGGGCACTGGAAATTACTCAGCCAGAGGAGGAAAAAGAAAAAAGAATTAATCCTATAGCAATTATGGGACATAGTGAAAAGAAATATTTGCAATTTGGGAATTTGAGAAGGAGAAGAGAAAGAGAAAGTGACAGAAAGTACATTAAAACAATAATGGCTGAAAACTTCAAAAATTTAGGGATAGAAATGGACATCCGGATCCATAAGATCCAAAGGATCTCAAATTGATTGGACCTAAATAGGTTCCATTTTCAAGACAAATGAAAATGGAAACACAACATGTCAGAATTTATGGGATTCAGTGAAAGCAGTTCTAAGAGCAAAGTTCATAATAGTAGACACCTATATTAAGGAGTCAGAAAGATTCCAAATAAACAACCTAACTCTATGTCTTAAGAAATTAGAAGAATCTGAGCCTGAAGTTAGCAGAAGAAAGGAAATAATAAAGATTAGAGCAGAAGTAAATTGAATAGTGAACAGAAAAATGATAGAAGAGATAAACAAAACTAAGAGTTGGTTTGTTGAAAAGATAAACAAATCTGACAAATTCAACTAGACTAGCCAAGAAAGAAACAGGAAGGGCTCAAATCAACAGAAATATAAATGAAAAAGAAGATATTATAATGCATACCACAGAAATTCAAAGACAGTAAGAGACTACTATGAACAAATTATAAGTCAACAAAGTAGACAAACTAAGAGAAATGGAAAAAATTCTTAAATGCATACAACTTACTGAGAGTTAATCAGGAAGAAATTTAAAAAATGAATAGACTAATTACTAGTAAGAAGGTACCAATAATCAATGATCTCTCACCAAAGAAAATCCCAGGACCAGATGTCTTCACTGGTGCATTATACCAACCATGTAAAGAAGAATTAATACCAACCCTCAAACTCTTCCAAAATATTGAAGAGAATGGAACACTCCAAAGTCATTTTACATGGCCACCATTATCCTGAAGCCAATACCAGAAATGGATACTACTAGAAAAGAAAACTACAGGTCAATATTCCTGATAAATATATTTAAAAATTCTCAATAAACTATTATCACACCAAATTCAGCAGCACATTAAAAGGATATCACCAAGATCAAGTGTTATTTATTTTGGGGATGCAAGGATGCTTCAACATACACAAATCAATGAATGTGATATAGCATGTTAATAGAAAAGAAGAATTACCTCAATAGACACAGAAAAGTCATTTGACAAAAATTCAACACCCATTCATGACAGAAACTCAACAAATTAAACATAGAAGGAATATATCTCAACATAATAAAGAACATATATGATGAACCCACAACTAACATACTCAATGGTGAAAGGTTGAAAGCTTTTCTCATAAGATCAAGAACAAGACAAGGGTGACCACTCTCATCACTCCTATTCAACATAGTCCTAGCTAGAGCAATCAAGCAAGAAAAAGGAGTAAAGGTATCAATTTGGAAAGGAAAGTCATCTGTATTTGCAGATGACATGATTTTAAATATAGAAAATCCCAGATTCAACTTGGACATAGCCCCATCGTAAGTCAAAGAAGATCTATAATTTGAGAACCCCAATCTGTTACTTTATTTGAACGTATTGGTTCCTCACTATACCATGTTGTATCTGATACAAAAAACACTATGATAGTTGGTGTATATATCACATCAGGTGTAATTTACCTCTAGTACAATTGTTTATACAGTCTTTTTCTTCGTTAAAGAAAATGGCATTTTATTTGTTTTATGTACCTAGTCTTTGAAAATGAGAAATGAAACACTTTAGGAATGAGCTGTGGTTTCCATGAAAGCAATCTTAATTCTTTGTATCCCCTGATCACATAACAAACTTAGTATACTTCATTAAAAATACAGAATATGTACTGTTCGAAGATTTGTATCCATCAACATTTTGTTTCAAGGTTCGAAATTGATCTACTAATCAAAGTTAAGTGTTCTGAATTAGTGTAGCAGCAACTCTTACCAACCCTGACTAACACCTGTGCATAATATGAAGAAACAAAAGACACTGGTAGGTCATTCTTAAATATAATTTTCATTTTGTTTTAAAGATTGTCAACATTAAATTTAGTTAGTAAAATAAGGACACACTTTCTTATTAAACACCTGAGGAACATTGCCAATCTGACATGTAGATGTTGATCAGAGCAGATGAATTGTCAAAAACAGGAACTCTGGAGCTTGATGGACCAGGTTTGAATCTCAACCAGCTTCTCAACTCATTGTGTCACCTGGTCATTTCCCTTAACACTCTTGGCCTCAGCTTCCTCAACTACAAAATGTACCTGATGATAATAGCACCTACCTCATAGGGTTGTCATTAAGAACAAATAAATTCATGCATATAAAAAGAAAAAGAGAGCACACAGAGGAGTGCCTGGTACCTACTGCATTTTCAATAATGTTAGCTGCTATTATTATGCTGTTCAAGAATTTGAAACCAGGCGCTATGTTATTTTCCAACGGCAAAAGTAAAGAAAGACTTCTTCACGACCTGTTCTTTCCCAGCAGGTGCTGAGGTCTATAACACCCAACCTCAGAACTCTCAGAACCCATGTGGGATTAATGGGATAGACTGAGCTATCCTCTTCTCTGTCTGCCAACTACCTTCAGACATGCTAGACAGACTTGTTGGGAAGGTGTAATAGATCGTTTTTCATGAAACTCCAACAAAGAGAAAAGTGCTTTACTTCATTTATCCTCTAGGAGGGCAGATAAAGAAGAGGTATGGTAAGATGCGGAACCAAAATGACAATTAGTCATACAGCTCCTGCAATAAAAGGCTGTATACCAAGTCCTACAGGAAACTGAAATGTAGGGACTCAGTACAACACTGTGTTGTGCACTTAAAAAATTGTTAAGAGGGCAGATCTCACGTAAAGTGTTCTTATCACATTTAAAAAAATTCTTCTGTGGGATGACCAAGTTTTCCCATTGAACTTATACACTGAGTCAAAGTGAAAGCCAGATGGTTTTCCAGTAATAAAAAAAAAATTCATTAAGTCTTGCCTTTATGTAAGAGTTAATGATCTGATATGGAGGTGATATCACAATATAATTTTAACATGCAAGTAAGGTAATGGAAACAGGAACCCATAAAAAAGGATGCATGGGACAAAGTTGTTGTTTAGTAACTTAAGAAACCTGTGTTCGTATCCTAACTATGCCTATTACTTACTATCTTTGTTATTTAGATTCTCTTTATTTTTACAGTAGGGATGATAATATTTACTTATATAATTGTCAATATTATCAAATGATATACTATACAAATTGCTTGGTTCCATGCCAGATGCCATAGCAGGTTCATAAATGGTACTATTGTTTATTTGTTTATGTCTTCAGTGCAATGACAATTATTCTGCACAGTGAAAGAACTGAGGCATCCTTACACTGGCTCCAAAATATCAAATTTTGCCATTTTCGATAAAAAATATGTATGAGATAACTTACTGAGCTCATAACTATTCATGTTACATGAAATGCTCATATTATTAAATTTCCCTTACATACAATATGAAAAAGAGGTAAGTGGCAAAATTACTAACTTTTTATAGAAATCTTTTTTTTTTTAACCACTGCTAACACACTGCTATGGACAATCATCTCCAGCCATCTGTTAACTCTTCTCTGCAAAAACATTTACTTATAATTCTTTCAGAGCATTGCCCTTCCTGAATTAAACAGCTATGGCTGTGTTTGGGATCCCAAAGAAATAGTCTCTTATTTATATTCCAGGGTAATGTAATTTTTGGTGAGGTATCCTTATAATCTTTTCTTTTTCTAAATAATCTATTCTGCTTTCTTTGGATTAAATAAAATCAAAGTTCCTATGTAATTTAAATGGCTTATGTTATACCTAGTAACTTCCCAAATGTCTCTTTTTTAGTGAACTTATAAAGACTCCATATATCCCAAATGTGGATTTATGTAATCGATTTTGGATGTCTGCTATTTTGAATATTGATTGACATAATAAGTAAGCCTTACGTTTTAATGATAAGATTCCTTCATTTATCAATGACAGCCTTAGAATTTCAAACTATAGTTATGTACCAAAAGACACACTTTGAGAGGAAAAAAATGCTAGGAAAGAGGAAAGAAAGAAAAAGTGATTGCAGAAGAAGATTTTGAAGGAAATGAGGTTGGGGGAAAGCAGTGAATCTTACAACCTGTGGCCTTCAAGTAGAAAAGTGTTTTAGATGCTTCATTAATGAGAAGAGTAACTTGGCCCAAAATACACTTCAAAGTTATGTGGTACAATTGGACATGTCTATGCTCAGATGCCTAACTTGCCTTTAAGAAAATGTCATGGGCTAATTAGGAGGCAGTATAACACTGTATCTTTAACAGGGTAGAATTATGACCTATATATATTTTCTCCTTTAACTATTCTTGGTATCTCCTCATTAAACACAAACTGGCTTATTCTAGCATACTTAGAGCACAAATGAATCGAAGCCTTACTTTTGGGTGAGACTTTGACACTTAGCCCCTATCATTTTCACCTGAAGTGGTGATGAGACACTTTTTTATTCATCATACCACAAAACTGCTTCAGAACTGGATAAATACCAGACTTTCCTTTCTCTTAAAGTTTAATTGAACTGTGATCTGTCAAGTTTCTTCAGAATGACTGATGTTAATTGCCACTGCTGAACAATGACAGTTATAGTAAAAGCTCATATATTCTACCTGTTCATATCATCTTAACTAGTAAAACATTTGAGGTAATGCATATTACTTATCAATAAAATATTTCTTTTGCTTTATTATTGCTAATAGCAAAGTTAGAGGATTACTGGTCAACTACAAGAGCCCTCCATGCATCATTTGCCCCCTGCTCCTATTCCTTGCTACGCTTGCATGTAGATGCCTGCAGCTGGTAGAACAAAGAGGGAAGGTGTTTTTTTCCTTGTAGAAAGCTGTATGATGCTTTGAAAAATCCCTCCCAGAGCAATATAACTATGACTTGGATATACTAGAAAGCATAGTTTGTAAAACATTACTGGGATTTCAAAAAGGTAATGGGAATCTTCCTGGATAAACCATGAGTGGATACATGCTTGATACAATTTTCAGAATATGAAATGGAAAACTAGGGTGGACCTGTTTGGGAAGGAATCCCAGACATTTTTAAATAAATGAGAATTTATATGACTTTTGTGCCTAAAGTAACCAGAAGGCAAGGCTAATAAAGGGTTTCTTGGAAGAAATACTAATGGGCTTACTTTCACAAATACAGTATGTATTTGGAAACAGCAGTATTTACTTCAAATCTCTCCTTTGAAGATGGCTGTTCACCTAATCAAGTAAAACTGAGTCCCCTAAGTTTGTGCTTTCTGTTTGAAAGGCTAACATGTGACACAAGAAAGGGAATAAGCCTTGTTAAGGCAGGTATGTTTCAGAGGTTTCCCAACTTACATGTGCACCAGAATCCCTTGAAGAGTTTTTTGGAAAAACTGGGGGGACACATCCTGGGTCAATGAATCAGGATTTCCAGGGCTAGTGCAGGACTGCCACCCAGGCATTGATTGCTCTCCTGTAAAAATTCTTCAGGTGACTTCGAGGACAACTTTGTTGCCAACCATGTAGTCCTCTGCTGAGAATCTTGTTTATCTAATCTGCTTATTTGAGGCACCAGAATTTTGAAGTCAACGTATTAGAGATATTAATATTTAAGAATACCTATCTGGTTGACATATAGTCACCATTTACATTAATTGAGAATTACTTGAGCTACATCACAGAATGAACTACCTATATGTTTACTGAGCCACTGATTTGAAGATAAAGTGGAAGAAATTGTGTTTCTAGAATTGAATTCAAATTATTCCTCAGTTAAGCTAGAGCTCGGAGGTGCAAAGGCAACTATGACTGCTTTTTGGGTTGTGTTGGCTCTGCTCCATTTACTGCTCTGTTATAGTGTCCAACGTCCCATCACATCTGTTTGAAGACTGCTTCTTTCCTTTCTAAGTGCTTTTATACCAATTACTAATAACTTATGAGGCTTTCTATCTGCAGTAACTAAAAATTAATACTTTCACCATAGTCTTTATCAGTCCCATCTACATATAGTAATCTACTTTAGCTTCAACTGATGTTGACAGCATGGAACATACATATCTTAAAGACCTTGATTCTTAAATACAGTGGGAATATTATTATACCAGAAACTGTGCTTCCTTTGTTGGCTTCAGTATTTACTGCACAGCACCTACCACATGACAGAAGCTCAATAAATGTTAATTTAAACAAAACTGAGCTCTGTTTTCCTAAAAACCATTGCTCAGAGCTGAGTTATTTTGGACATGTATTCAGATCTTTTATTTCAATGGGAGCTTTCTGCAAGGAAAGAACAAAAAGAGTAGGAGAAAATGGTTGTCTTTTACCCCAGAAAATAAGCTTCTCTGAATTCTCTATATCTCTGTTCTGTGTTCTTCTGCTTTTTTATTGGCCCCGTGATGTTAGAAATGGTTTTAGGATGCGTCCAGTATTTAACAAAGAGCAAATGATTTATAATTTGAAAAAAGACTTGGAGATATTTCAGATATTTCCCCCAACTATCTGACACCATGAAGGGTTTGATCCTTCCCATGGCATTATTGAACATTTCTCCTAAATGTAGTTATGTAGGCATTTCATGCTACACATCGGCTTCACATGAGCAACAATTTCAGGAAGCTCAGATAAGGTGGCTTTCCAATGCTATTTGTGCAAAATTGGTTATGTCTACATTGAATGGAAGAAGATGAAAATTAAACAAATAAAACATAACGCATCATAAGTGCCGGGCACTACCTCAGAATGGTAGTATGCTGGAATTCCTATGAATAACGTTCAAGTCCTATTTTTTACCACCGAATTCTTTCATGATAAATAATTAGACATGGTAAAAATTGATTCCTCCCTGCCAAAATGTCATAAAAGAGGCAAGAGGAATCCTGTAATTTTTAGCCTGACACTTTGGTGAATTCTTTGGGTGGGAAGACATTCAACTGTATTTCTCTCCGTGTGTGGGTTTGGGAGACCGGACTCTGGGAGAAGAGCAACTGAAGAACCTGAGAAAGGCAGGGTTTCCATCATCAGGTCCTGTTTATCTTTAGTTTGCGTACATAATGGCTTTGTACGGGCCACCTCTTGGAATTACTGGTCAATGAGCATAATCTGTCAAGTCACTAGAATGAATGGTATTGGAGGGCCTCCAGCCCCTTCCCCTAGAAATCTGAATTCTTAGCACACTCTCATCAGGCAGGCAGCCCACAGGAAAAAACAGTACGATGATTTAACAGTGGGTACAGATGGTAAACAAAAAGCCAGTATCTGATAATTTTCCATTGGTACTGATAACTTCTGAGAAGACGCTGACATTTCTCATTCTATAACAGGTCTAATAAAAATATTGGGAAGATCCTTATCCTATGTAAATGCCTCCTGACATTATTCATTCCAGGTTTGGGTGTGACAGACAGTGAAGTTTGGCAGAAAAAAACTTGAGGGTTTGAGCCATGCCTTTGCCACCTTGGCAGCTGTGTTACGACTTCAGGGAAGTCACCTTAATGACAGTAACAACAGCTGGTAGTCTTACATGGCCCAGGGTGTGCCTGGTGCTCCTCAAAGTGGGCACACATACTTAAGTTCCCTTCCTTCTGTGCCTCAACAAATTATGGAGTACTTGCTAGATAAAGAGTAGGGAACTTACTGTGTGGGGTGCAGTGTTAGTCTCACAATACTCCATAAATATTTCTTGAGTTAATTAATAACTCCTGTACACATTTTAACTATATATTGCATAATTAATTAATAATAAATAATTACTATTTGTCTAGACCTTTATATGCTATGGTGAAAACAGATGAAATATATATTATGAGCATGCCCTCGAATAGCTTACATTTACCTAGGGACAAAAATAAAGATGTATATGAAAACTGATTTGAGTTGCCTAAATCATTTTGGCTTTGCTTTTTATCATATTAAAATATAATATTTCACAGAGAAAACAATGACAGATATTCTTATTTATCTGCAGAAATGACATCAAACATCTATCTTTGGAAAGGAATAGTAAGTAAATATTATATCTGATAATCCGTTCTTCCTACATGGCAGTAGAAATAAAGACTGTGAAAAATGTTTACATGTTTTATTTAATTTTTTAAAAATATTTACAACATGTATAAAGTTATAAATTTTATAATTATGTATTATTTTTATTTTAAAATATTCTTATTTTCTAAAAAGATACATATTTGCTTATCCCAGGTAATTTAGATGGCCCTCCAAATGATAAAGAACAAAATTTAAAGACCAACTGCAATTCTTTCATATTTTATTTAAAATGATTTGAACAAGCAATGCCTTTAACATATATCTGCCAGAAAATTCTTTCCTTCCATTCTGTCTCCTAATCTGGGTAAAATTAACTCAGGTAGGATTAGAGATCACAAAGCAAAAATAAAAATTAGGGATGATCAGATGTAACTTCTATCTCTTTTAGATTTTATAATAATAGTGCTCCAATCCTCAATTAAAATGAATAAGCACACAGTTCTGCAATTGTTCATATTGTTTCTTATCATCTAATATTTCTACTGATACTTTATTACAGATAGGATGGTACATATCTGACAGGTGCCTAAAACAATTCCTTGCACTCAATGGTTCTTTAAGAGAAGCTACTCAAATGATACAAAATTTTCTCAAAAATTAAATGAATAAAATGAATTTGTTGAGCTCAATAAGTAAAACACTTGTTCTTGGGCATAGGTTTTTCCTCTCAAGACAAAGATACATTCTGTAAGTTCTGTCTTTTAAATCCCTAATAGAAGCCCAATTGGGTAAGCTATTTTTCTGAAAATAGAATTGTTTGCAGAGGCGCAAGGGATAATGTACTAATACTTGGGTGATTTTTAGGAAGATGGTGGATTTTAGATAGAGTGTGTACACTGTGCCTCTAAGATCTAAATTAAATCCTTCCATTCAACATCTAATACCTCTTTCCTGCTCTAGGTTATATTTTCACTGTGTTGCCTTACACTCTACTGGATGCAAAGTTCATGAAATGTGCTCTCCATTGAAAGCTATTTCCAGCCATATGTAGGGACAAGCTGAGATTGGGTTAACAGCACGGCTGCCTAGTCTTCCCGTTCTTAGTGCCAGTTGTTGCTAATACCTGCCTTACACAGTAATGCCAGCATCGCTTTTCCTGCCCCCAACCTCAGTTTTATGAGCATTACCATCAATGTGCTTTAAGAACTTAATGTACATCCTCCAAGAAACAAAAGAAAATTATACTTTTGTGTAATTCTAAATTGCCATAGTTCACACTCAATGTTTATTTAACTTTAATATTACTGCCAATGGGTTTTGCCGAGTCAAATAAATTTAGCACTAATGAGCATATTTTGAAAGTTTAAAAACACAATTTAATAAATGATTCAGTGTAATCCTACAAAATTACTCTAAGAGGCCAAGAAGTCATGAGCAGCAGGGAAACCACTAGCAAACAATGGAACAAAAAATAAGTGAAAGTAATTACTATTGTTATATTAGCATTTAATCAAGGAGTCTTGTTTCTTTTCAGATCACAAATACAGTATTTTAGGATGACACAGCAAAGTTAACTTAATTATAAACATGCTCCAGACTAGTTGCTTGATTAAATTAATCTAACAGGCCTGGCAACTAGTAGGGCTTCCACATGTTCAAAATCTAATCTTTCTTATCTATATTTCCCTCTTGTTTTACAATGTTTTAATTAAAGATCATATAGTGTGGTCTGGCAATTAATTTTCACAGTTAAATTTATGAACTAGTTATTGAATAATTGTTGTCTTTTAAAATAAAATTATTTTACAATAAGACTTTTTAAAAGGAGCATATTTTCTAGGCTTTAAAATATGGTTGTGCTTTCTAACCTTTGTCTTATGCATAAGCCTACCTTGTTTTTTCTTACAAACTGAGAAATCATAAGACTATTTTGCTTTTTCTTATTACTATTTAAATAGCAATTTATCAGTATCATAGGATTTTGTTTTCAGGCAAAATAAAATATAGGAATCATAGAGAAGATGATAATAATGACTAAATCTAATATTAGCTCTGTTTTGAAAGAGAGCATGATTATAAATTCTCATAGCACAATATAAGCTTGGGCAGAGAAAATCTGAGGAAACAGAATCAAATAGATTCAGTACTTTGCTCATGTTCCGTAACAGTGGAATATTTTAATAATATTTTAATATTTTAATAATAGTGGGTGATGTTCAAATTCATGATCTTTACACCATATTCCATTTTTTCCACATAATAATCTTATATTTACATTGTTAGGTGCTATCCATATATTTTTAACTCCACTTCCTATCCTCCCCCAGTTCTCTCATGAACCCATTCCAATCTGTTTTTGTCCTGCCTATTTTTTTAAATTAAAATATCATTGATGTATATAATCTTATCTTGGCTTCAAGTATACAACACAGTGGTTCAACAGTTAACCAATTATTAAATCCTCATCCCCACTAGTGTAGTTACTATCTGTCAACATAGAAGGATGTCACAGAATCATGGACTAAAAAAATAAGGGAATGCTTCATGAATTTGCATGTCATCCTTGCACAGGGGCCATGCTAATCTTCTCTGTATTATTACAATTTTAGTATATATGCTGCTGAAATGAGAACATTTTTGTCCCATCTTGAGAGAGAAGAGTTAACTTCTCAAGATGGGACAAAAACAGACGGGAATGGGTTCAAGAGACAAGGGAGAACAGCAAGTGGAGTTAAAGTATATAGATAGCACTTAATGTTCATATAAGATTATTTTTTATATATCTCACTGTTTAGGAAGGCTTTCTGTAAAACCCCATGAAACTGGCTAGAGCTCAGTAAGTAAGGCATACATTCAGTCCTGGACAACCCCAACGCTGAGATTCAGCTCACCCAATTATTCCAGAGGAAGTCTTATGTTGTTCCAACCAAGCATCCTTTTATGGGGAATCTCACTGCCAGCTTTTTATATTACACAGCTACAAGCTCAAGGCTTGGACATGAGCCCACTGATCTCCCTAGGGAAAGGCTGGTGCTACTCCCCACAATAAAGCTGAGTTAACAGGATTGGGCTGTAGCCAACGTTCTGCCAAAATGTGATCTTGTGTCCTGCCCATGTTCCTATAAGGGAAAGAGTCAGTGCCTCCTTAATGCGGCATAAAATTCTCAAAGCAAGAGTCAGGCTCCCTCATTTATAACCTGAAATCCATTCCCACTGGGTACCTGGGGGTCACCCTACAAGGAATGGGTATCAAGAGACCCATGTATCTGTGACTTCTGCTGTCTCCATGAGTGTCCTCCCAGTGAACTGGGGTGGGGTAGTAAACAAATATACTTCTTGACTACTTAACTTTCTGCATTTTTAATGAAAATTCTCAATTATCTAGCAAAACTGCTGGTCTATACCCATGTTTCCAGTCAAGTTACCACTTCCCTATTCTTATATAACTCATGCAAGCAGCAGAATTGCCTAGCATTGATCATGCCCCCTCCCTCTTTTGAAACCCTTTCTTAACTATTTTTGGAACTCTACACTTGGTTCTTTTCCTACCTTACTTGTGAATCTTGCTTATTCTCCTTTGCTGTATTATATTTGAATTCATAAACTGTAAAATTAAAATACACTAGTGTTTGGTCCATCTATATACTTCTCTACCTCATGCTCTTTCATGACTTTGAATTTCACCTGTAATCAATGAATAACAACTTTATATTTCCAGCCTCAACCTCTCCTTTAAGCCACATATTTCTTTATCTTACTGACTTCCCAACTTTGTAAGAAAGTTATAAGCAAATGAGTTCTAACTATCTTTGGTCTATGAGGCAATCTGTACCTACTAATTAGTACTTCAAGTTTAAAAAGCCCAAATTTGCCCACCCATAAACTTGCTTCTTCTCCAGGTTTCCCATCATGTTTAAATGGGTAATTAGACTAATTTTTTTTCTAGGTAATTAGACTAATTTACCTGGCGCCTTCCTTAACCCCTCCCTTTCACTAATACTACCCATCCAAGCCATCAGCAAATTATGTTGACAGTTCTTCTGGAAAATACCCAGGAGCCAACTTCTGCTCCCCACCTCCACGGCCACCTCCACAGTCTGAGCGTCATCAGCTCCCGCCTGGACGGAACAACAGCTCCCTTGCTCCTTGCTGCTCCCTGTGCTTCCACTATCACCCTTTCAGTAAATGATCTCCGAACAGCAAGAACCCAGGAGGAGTTCTGAGTGCAGCGTGGATGTCACCTTGCGCATCAGTGTCCTCAGTCTCACGGCTCTCCCTGCAATTCCCCAGGCACACATCTGTTCTGCGTTTGGGCACAAGCACTTCCTTCTTCACAGAATGCTGTTTTCCTAAATAGCCAAATGGTTGCTTTCTTATTTTTCTCAAATTTCTGTTCACATATCACCTTATCAGTGTTGCCTTTCAAAAAAAGTCTCATATAAATTATCACATTCCCTACAATAGCTTTTTATCCACTAATCTTGCTTTACGTTTCTTTATTGAATTTGCCATCACTAGAAATGTTATATCTTTCTGTCTTCCCCAGGAAAATACAAACTACAGGAGAGCAGGGCTATTTTATTCTTGTCAGTCCTATAATTTTTCAGTGCCTAGGTCCCTGTTTGGCAGCTCATAAAAGTCACTCCCTTTGGAGTTTTTAGTATGTTGCTGTAAATGGAGTTTCAAAGCAGACAATTTTAATGTAAAAAAATCACACTTTTTGCATGCATTCAGCACATGCACTAGGCAAACACATAATTAATTATTAACCTATCATTATTAATTATTCAATGGCAATAAATTATTCACCAAATATTCTTTTAAACCCAAATAAATATAAGAGACTGTGCTAAATACTGTTGGGAATACACATATAAATAAGAGATGATTGTTCTTAAAAACTGTATGAATTGGCAATTATCAGCAGAGAGAAAAAATAAATAAAAAGACATTCTAGGAATGGTCCAAAGACAGAAATGATTCCTAGATTAACAAAGAAAGTTTTGCTCCCCAGCTGGCAATTGGACTGGGTCTTGATATAATTTAAACACAAAAGAATTCAGAAGAAAGAGAAATTCTATTGCTTGCTAATTATATGTGATCCTTGATTACTTTTCTTTAAATTTTATTGATTTATTGTTATTTTTTTAACTCTCTAACATTCAGTTTCCTCAAATGTAAAATGGGAGAATTTGCACATGTTAAATGAGAGAAATGCTAATAAAGCATATAACCTAGTACCTGGCACATGACTAGTCCTCAGTTATTATTATAATAGTAAGGACAGTATAGACTAAATGAACAGCTTGAATGATGTAGCCATAGAATGACAATGCTTGTCTCTAATATAGTTTTAAAGACATAGCTATTATTTTTAAAAAGGAAAAATAACAAGCTAATATGACAAAACAGAAAAAAAATAATTTCTATTTTGTAATGGTCACTCTTGTACACGACCAACATACTTGCTAGTTTTTCAGGATCTTCACAGGATTTCCAGTTAATGCATGGAGATTTGCCAGATTTAGCAAATAAAAACCCAACATTCCTAGTTGAATTTTAATTTCAGATAAGCAAATTTTTTTCTATATAAATATGTCCCAAATATGACATGGGGCATACTTATCCTTTTTTTTAAAAAAAGTGCTATTTTTAACTGAACTTCAAGTTTAACTGAGAGACCTGAATTTAATCTGGAACCCCTAAATCCAATCCCTGATTTTATTTTTTAAGTTAATAAGTAGTATGCTGACAAACAGGCTCATCAAATACACTCACACACCCACATGCACATGAACGTGCTGGGTTTGCCAATTTCATCCACTGAGCTGGTAAGGGCCAGCTCTGATATACCACTGAAAGGAAACTAAGAAAATAGAAGGGATCTTCTAAGTCAAATTAAGATCTATTTAATATATACAGCAGGGATCTGCAAACTATGGCCTGGGAACTAAATCTCATGAGGCTTTTTTTTTGGCACAGCTCTCAAGCTAAGAATGGCTTCTACATTTTTATATTTTAATTTATAAACAAAGAATAATAGGGAAAAAGAATTTACATGGCCCACGGAGCCTAAAACATTTATTATCTGGCATTCATAGAGAAAGGCTGTTAAGTCATGTAGAGAGGAAGAAACTCATTTGTCACTCATTCGTTTATTGAATAATTATTGGGAGCTCATTGTGTTGCAGGAATGCTGCTAGGTGCCCTTCTGGGTCTTACAGTATAATATGAAAAAAAGAGAAAGACATGAAATTAAATGAGCATTGAAATAAATCTATAAGCACTAAAATAAATTCTATATTCAAGTACATTTGCAAACAAATGATTCTGAAGTTAGGCATTTTGACTTTTTTATAACACAAGTTAATAATTGAGCTCTGCCAAGATAGAAACCTATTCTCTGATTTATTTTTTATTCAAGCTATCATTTTACATACTGAATTCAAAAATTTACTTTTTAATTTTATTTTTATTTAATATTTATTATGCAAGCTGGCATTTTACATACTGAATTCAAAAATTTACTTTTCATATGCATTTTGCTTTTCTTCAGATTATTCCTTCTTTCAGAGTTTTCAAAGAAATTCGAGCAAGGCAATGTTATTACATGTGCATTGGCCATACAATGATCATAGTTATCTTCCAGGTCAACTTCTTTTATCTAAAACGCAAGTTCTAGCAGAACACATACTCAATGAATGAAAAAAAGTCAGTCAGACCCATGAGACCCACTGCACTTATGAGTCTGACAGTAGATACGATCGCACAATACAATTCCCGTCTGACCCTTATTTTTACTTATACCTAACACATTTTCCCAAGTCATCTACTTCTTTATTTCTTTAACGCTTAATTTTACGGGGAAGAATTTTTTTAGTTATATAACATCAATATTTCTGCCTAGGAACAGAATTTGAGTCCTTAAATTCTACTTGATATGTATATTTCCATGTCATTCGTGAAAAGTATGCTCTCCACCAAGTAACTCCAGAAAAACTCCTCAGATTGATTCCAAATATTGCAGTTTAACTGGGCTGGCCTTCTCAGAAGCCTCATGTTTTTCTTCTGCATCTTAAGGACAAAAGGCTAGGTTCCCTTTTGTGGGCTCCTAAGCCCAATTGTGTAGCCACAGAGGATCTTACGGCTGCTCCCATCTGACCATTTACTCTATGGATATGGATTGCACATAAGAGAGCAAATCTCTGAACCCTCCCTATTTTTTTTTTAACCAATGAGGGAAATATGACAAAATTTTAAGGTTTTGTGAAAGGCAACATGGATATACTGTCACAAACTTTCAATAATTACACATTAGTGTCTTCCCTACTGCTGAATTGGAAATTAAATGGAAAAAATTAAAATGTGCTTAATATAAATGGTTCTCCAAGGTATGGAATCCATTCACATTTTAAAATCATATCTTTTCTTGTAATATGTTTTCAGTTATGTGCAAATGATTAAGTTCTGAGGTGAACTGTCAGATGGATATGATGAATCCCATTACTTGTCCTTAAAAATGGGGCAGAACTATAAGAAAAAAATCTTTAAAAGAAAATTAAATATGTACAATATAGATGGAGGGATAGATAGGTAGATAGATAAAGAGATTGCATTGCTTGACATTTTTGAGTTTTTGAGGGTGACTGATAGGAAGTCTTAGGGAATCACAAATCTCATGACAAATTAGTATCTTAAACTTACTCCTTTTGTCAAAATTAGTGTTTATTAAGTACTGGGAGGGATGGGCTTTGCTAAAAATGTTTTAAAAGGTTAAAACTTATCAATTTGCTCTCCTTTCTGTCTAATCTTTAATTTCTTTTGCATAGTCCTAAATGGGAGACTGATTTATAGTTACTTTTTGAAATAACAATAACTAGGCCTCAGGGAGCCTCCTAACCCCTACCTGGTTTATAATAGAAAAGTTAAAATATTAAAGTTACCTCTATAAAAGTCAGAAGCGGCATTTTTAATTTTTTCTCTTTAATAGTATAAATTCTGGAGTATCTTCAAATAATACTTTTATTAATCAAATAAATATGTTTATTTATATTTTGGTATCACTATTTATATTTATAATCTAATATTTCGGTACTTGAAATCTCTATACCACAAATTCTTCATTTCAAGTTTTCTGTATCTTAAATTTTCTATAGTTTGAAAAATTTCAATGTTTTTTGCTTGCTAACAAAATTCATATATTATTTGATTACTTATCAAGAACATTTTATTAAACATGTTCTTTTGTAAATCAAAACCTCAGGAGAGTTCTTATTCATCTTGCATGGTAATTATTTGACTTAATATAATTAAGACAATTTTCTGAGTAGCAAGTATATGCTAGTTATATAGTACATGATATATCTGACTATATAACAGTCATCTCTATCAAATTAAGTAATGAAAAACCAGATCATATAAAAGTAATGTGTCCTTGTTGTTTCCATCCCCCTTCACATTTCTAATATCCTGTGAAGATCATTCAAAGGAACCTCAGCTAACAGCCTACCCAAATATGATGATACAAGAGTCTAAGGGGGTTGATTTAAATCCTAGTAAAAGACAATTCTCTCCTTTGTGCACAAAAATCACTTTAATGACTAAATAATCCATGACTATAGTTTGGATGTGTCTTTGGGTAGAATATGTATCTACAAGGGTTAAAAAAAGTGACCTCAGCTGGTTTTATTGTAGGAAGTAGAATTCAAAAGTATCTTTAAATAAATCTATGATTATAATAGATTTAAGAATATCATAGTTCATATGTTGAATTTTATTATTTCAGGCAATTATAGGACCATTTAGAATGATTAGAGCAGCTATCTTAACCTTGGTGGCACATTGGAATCACCAAGGTAGATTTTAATAAATACCCATGCCTGGGTCTCTGCTCAGACCGATTGTTTAAGAGTCTCTGCAGGTTGGGTCTTGTGTGTGTGTGTATTTTAAATGTCTCCTAGTGATTCGTATCAGCATCCAGGATTGAAAACCAAAGCATTAGAGGCCATGCGCGGTGCTCAAGTTTCTGGGGTTCTCAACTATAGTTGTATATTAGATATACTTGGGAAGCTTCTGTCACTGTTATTGCTGTTATTTAGTACCAAGGCAGAAGTTCTCTTCTACCAAAGATACATAAATCTGTGAAAAGCCTAACTCCTGACCTAACAACAAGAAAAAATCAGACAGACTACAAATGTAACTTTCTTAAGCCCAGATGGCTGAGGTCACAAATCCACAAAATAGCCTGAAATCTAAGAGACTCTCGACTGCTACCCAATGGAAACTTTGCAGAACATGAGAGAAGGAGACATGGAGTGTCCTCCTAGCAAGTAAAAAGACTTGACCCCCAAACTGTAATGAACCTCTGAAGGTTGAGCATGAGCTACCATGAGAGCTCAGAATCACTGGGAGCCACTCTGGAGATGTTCTTCATGAATCTCCATCAAGTTCTCATGATTAAATTGGGAACTGACTGGGAGACTGGAGAGAGCCTCATTCAGTGGGGGTAAATCTAGAGAAGGGGATTACAGCTATGCCACAACAGGAACAGAAATCCACCCAGTTCCTTCTCTCTACTGTATCAAAGCTCTAGGCTGTCTGGAAAGGGTCAATCAACCCTGCTGTCTCAGAACACAGGTAAGAACCACTGTGACTAAGTGAAGAGCAAATAGAAATACAACTCGACCACTAGGGGTGGGCAGGTTCTGGGTCCAGAAACTAATACCACTGGCAGTCTCCTAACTTTGGAGGAGAGCAGGACATTTTTCCTTAGAGGTGCCAAAGAAACAAGACATAGTTTGTCTGTGACAGGGAAGAGACATGGCAAAGGAAAGCACCACTTCAAAGACACAGTCATACAGTGCCTGCTTATCACTGAATCTGGGTCCTGAAAACAGAGATCTGTCTCTGTTCTCCTGGGCTTCCCCCACCCTCAAACCATGTTAGCAAACACCAAGTAACAAGAAAGAGCAATCTACTACAGGAATCTACTACAGGACAGGGAAATAGTATGCAGACAGTGCCAAGCAAAATAAACATCAAAATAAAAGAGGAAACACTACTAGACACTTTATATCCAAACCACTTAAAACCAAAGACAAAGAGTCAATCCTGTAGGTCTCTCTCTCTCTCTCTCTCATACACACACACACACACACACACACACACATGTACTAACTGAGAATCAAAGGCAAGAATTAGAGTGGATTTCTGGTCAGAAACTATGCAAACCAGAAGACAAAAAAACTGTTGTCAGTAAAGTCCTAAAACACACAAAGAGTCAAACCAAGATATTACATCCAGCAAAAATATTTTTTAATTAAAAATTTTTTTTTAATTAAAAAATATTTTTTAGTCAAATTGCTGCTAAGAAAATTCATTACCAGCACATTGACACTATAAGAAATGTTAAAGGAAATTCTTCAAAGGAATATAAGAAATTCAAAATCAAGAGAGAGCTCCAGAAATGTTCCTGATTAGGATAAATAGAGGACATATTTTTATTATTTTTAACCACTCAAAATATAATTGACTGTCCAAACAAAAAAGCAGCAATGCATTGCACATTTATCACATGTGTAAAAGTAAAACACATGACAACAATAATACAAAGAGAGGGAGGAAACATAAGTATACTGCTGTGTATACTTGTGTATGCTGCATGAAGTTGTAAAATATTATTTGAGTATAGATTGCAATAAAAAATAAGAAGTGTATATTATTAAAATGGAACAAGAAAAAGTATACCAAATTATTCTCAAAGCAGGCAGTAAAAGAGGGAAATTAGAACAAAGGACAGATGGAACAAATGTAAAACTACTAGCAATTTGCTAGATTTTAAACCAACTTTATCAATATTAAATGTAAATGGTCTTAACACAGCAATTAAGAGATTTTCAGATTTGTAAAAAAAAAATTAAAGATGGATTTAAAGCACAAGGATGAGAAAAAAAGTATACCTCACAAATACCTATCTAAAAGAAAGCTTGAGTAGCTATATTAGTAATAAAGGGATATCCTCAGGGATAATGAAGGTCATTCAAGAAGATAAAGAGGCAAATTTATCCAGAAGGTATAATAATCCTAAACATTTTTACACCCACTAAGAATTCAAAGAGCAAAAGCCAGTAGAACTGAAAGCAGATTAAAAAAAATAATCTGCAAATTTGGTTGGAGACATCAATGCTTCTCTCTCATAGTTGACAGAATAAGTAGACAGAAAATCATTACAAGGAGAGGAGACCTAGAGAACATTACTTGTTCTTCAACCTATTAAGTGAACCCATTTGACCTAACTGACATTTATAGAACAATCCACTGAACAACAGAAGAATACATGCTATTTTCTAGAACACATGTACACAGGTGGAGAAAGTAGTGTTTTATATATAAATATAAAATAATTAATTTTATGTATTAATTTGACTGACCTCCAGGATGCCCATATAGCTGGTAAAATATTCTCTTCTGTGAGATACTTCCAGAGTTATTGGTGTTTAACCCAGTAGACTGAGTAAAGGAGATCATCCTCACCAATACAGATGGGCATCATCCAGTCTGCTGAGGGCCTGAACAAAAAGGGTGAATGTGTCCGGTCTGATCGAGCTGAGACACTCATCCTCTGCTCTTGGCATAAGCACTCCTGGTTCACAGAATTTCAGACTCAGACCAGGACTTACATCATGGGCCCCAATTGAGTTTATTTTAAGGATCTCTACTCTATTCCATTGGCTTCTCTAGCTATCTTTATGCCAGTGCCATACTGTTTTGATTATTGTAGCTTTATAATAATAAGTTTGGGAATCTGGAAGTGTGACCTCCAAACATGTTCATTTTCAAGACTGTTTTGGCCTTGAGATACCACCTGAATTTTAGGATGAATTGTTCTGTTTTTGTGAAAAACCCACTGGGATTTTCACAGAGATCACCTTGAATCTGAAGCTCACTTTGGATAGTATTGACATTATGTGCCAATGAGTTTTTGCATATGACACCAGAAGTGCTAGCAATAAAAGCAAATATAAATAGATTAGGCTATATGAAAAGTAAATACTGTGCATCAAAGGACATGATTAACAAAGTAAAAGGCAACTTATGGAATGGAAGAGCATATTTACAAATCACATATCTGGTAAGGGGTTAACATCCAGAATATACAAACTACAGCTCAGCAACAACAAAACAAACAATTGGATTAAAAATGGGCAAAGAACCTGAATAGACATTTCTCCAAAGAAGTGAAAAGATGTTCAACATTAATGATTAGGGAAGTGAAAATCAAAACTGCAATTCAATATCACCTCACACCCATGAGGATGGCTAATATCCAAGCAAAAACAAAAACATATCAGGAAACAACAAGTGTTGGGGGATATGGAGAAATTGGTACACTTGTGTACTATTCATGGGAATATAAAATGATGCAGCTACTATGGATAATAGTATGGTGGTTCTTCAGAAAATTAAAAATTGAATTACCATATGATCTAACAATTCCACTTCTGGGTACAAACATTTGGAAGTATAGCCTACATGTATATTTGTACACCAATGTATAAAGCAGCATTATTCATAATAGCCAAAAAGTGGAAGCAAGTCAGGTGTCTATTGATGGAAGAAAGAAAATGAAAAATGTTGTATTTCATACACCGAAATAATATTTACCTTAAAAAGGAAGGGAAGTCTGACACCTGCTATAACATAGATGAATCTTAAGAGCACTTTGGTAAGTGAAATAAGCCAGGCACAAAAACACAAATACAGAATTATTCCAGTTATGTGAAGCAGCTAGAATAGTAAAATTCCTAATACGGAAAGTAGAATTGTAGTTGCCAGGATCTATTGAGGAGAAGGGAATAGGAGCTGCTGTTGATGGGGACAGAGTTACAGTTCTGCAGGATGAAAACAGCTCTAGGGATCAGTCGCACAACGTGAATGGGCTTGACGCTACTGAATCATGTACTTCAACATGGTTAAGTGGTGAATTTTATGGGCATTTACATAAAATTAAAAATTTATTTTAAAAGGTGACGATTGATATATGTCTTGGAATTAAGTATTTACATCTCTCTTCTGTTTTATTTATAGTATTTTAAAGTTATCACTAATAACAGACCCTTGTAGCTAAATGTTTTAAAAGAAATATGCAGCACTAGAATGGGAACAAACATGCAGAGATTGGTAGATACTCAACAGAAGTTGTACCAGGCAATTGCTGAAATGACTCCAGTTATGCCCTCCACTGTGATATTCATGTCTTCGTGCCATCACCTCTCCTGGAGTGTGGGCTGCACTAAGAGGCTCCTAATTAATAGAATATAGCAAGAGTGTAAGGACAGCATTTTTAAGATAAGGTCACAAAGTACTGTAACTTATCGCTTGTCCTCATTCTCTCTCACAGCCTGTTTGTCCCTCTCTTCCCCTTTCTCTCTCTCCCACTCTGACTTTTCTCACTTGCTTACTCTGATGAAGCAAGTTGCAATGTTTTTAACTGTTTTATGAAGAGGCCCATAGGCAAAGAACTAAAGAAAGACTCGAGCCAGCAGCCAGCAAAGAATTAAGGCCCTCAGCCTAAAGCGCACAAAGGAACAAATCCTGCCAATGTACATGAATAACCTCGGAAGTGGATCCTTTCTCAGGAGAACCTTGATGTGACACTTGCCTTGGCCAATACGTTGATTGAACTCTTATGAAAGACCCTGATACCCACAGAACCAGTCAAGCCAAACCCACTCATGACCCACAAAATTGTGAGACTGGGTTTTCAAGCCACTAAATTTTGGGGTCTGTTGTTACACCAAAATAAATAATTACTATATGAAAAATGCCATCGAATGAGACAAAAAAGGTGCTAAGGGATGAGAAAGTTCAAAGGAGGCAACAGTCTCCAAAGGTCAGGAGATAGGCAGAAATAAATTCCCTAAAAGGCAGAATGCAGCATGTTCACAATGGTCAAAATTGCTGATGTTGAGAATTATATTTGGGGTGGGGGACAAAAACCACAACATTCATCTTAAATACATTTTTATCACAGCTTCTAATATCACAGTCTCTCTTCCTCAGAGCAAACTAGCTCTCAGTTTAGTTCACGAGACTGTTTTTTAGAAATGCGTACTGCACGTGTATTTGAAGTTTTGAAGCTGTGGGATGGGAAGGAGTGGAAAGATCCGAAGCAGCTTTTGCAATTGTTAGTGGGTTATCTTTTTCTACTTCCTGAATGAAGATTGGGGTAGTGAAGCAACATTTGGACTACATAAATTTTATCCTTGAATCTCACAAAAGAAAAGGTTGCTAACTGCTAGGAACCTGTATTGGTCAGCCACATAACATAATTAGCTATTTCCATTCATCTTCTGTAAATTCTCTGTAAATCCTTAGCTGATTTACTTATCTTCTCTGAGTTTTTCCTATGCCTGGTTGACTAGCCAACTTTAGTGCTGTGTTGGTTTTCTTCAGTTTGAAATGATTGTAAATCTAGATAAAAACATTTGCAAGTGACAGAATAAATTATTTTACTAGCCTCAATGCCTAATCAACAGTTTATAGTCTACAAAAATTCATCAGCATCAATACATTTTCTAATCTCTGATTCTCCATATACTGGGAATTAGGCAACATATTTCACCAGTTCCATAATGTTATCAGCATAATGGAAGGACTCAGAAGGCATAGTTTCAATCTGTTGTCATGTCTCCCATGTATAGACACTACAAAGGTAAATATGTGAATCAGTATATAAATGAAAAACATCGTGTACTTGTGTTTTTCAAAATTGCCATGTATGACTACTAATATTTAACTTAAATTTAAATTAAGTATTTCATTCCTCAGCCACATTAAATATGTTTGAAGTGCTCAATATAATGGCTATTGAATTAAACAGCACAGGTATACAGCATTTCCATCATCACAGAGTTCTATTATACAAAGCTTCTTTATACATCCTCCTTCGGTATTTTCCCATTTTTTAAAATAAAGATGAAAATCCCTGCCTACCCCACAATATTGATAGGATGATGAAATGTGATAATGGGTGTAAAAATATAATGGCATATTATTAATGTCATTATTATTTTTTTTAATCAATGAAAATATGACACCTCTGGATGTATTTTTAGGACTATTATCAGAGGCTAACATGCCAGCTTGTACAAAAGTATTTATAAATTGTGATGTTTAATAGTTATATTCACAAATTATTATTTTTCAGTATTTTAAAATCACATTTTCACCATTATAAGGAACACAGTTTTTACTTCATTTTCTAAATAAACACCTTTTTCATAGGGTGAGGCTTTTAAAAATTATATTGATTGGTGTGCATATAACATTTTGATTAACAAAAGTGCAGAAATGTGTCATATGTTGTTTTTAATATGATAATCACTTGAAAATATATTTTAAACAAAGCATTTCAAATCAGTGAAATCTTAATTATAACCAAAATAAAATATAATGTCAAAGGAGTGGAAAATATGCAGCATACAAAATTGATTACCTGCAATTTCTATTGACTTAAACTTGATGCAGGTGATATGAATGATCATAAAACCATACCATCTATGACTTAACAAATCATTTTTCTTTTTTTGGGGAAACCTAAAAAATATTTCTTCTGTTTTCTATTTTTTAGCAATGATGTCTTTTAGACAGATATTTTATGAATAATAGGTCTATTTGTTTTTCTATATAGCACTCAAAACAGAACTGCTTTGCAGAATCCATTGCTGTTTTGAAGACAGCGTGCCTGGAAGTTACAAACCACCGAATCGTTCCAAGTGGCTCTGATTTTTCATGTCTTAGGTGCTCACCAGATCTCCCAGTGCTTGTTATTCTGCCAACATGTTGTGATTGTTAAGAAGCTGGAGAGAAATTCTTGAGCAATACAGAAATACCAGAATTCTCTCCACAATTTCATCTCATGAGCTTTACAACTGACCAATCTCACACTTAGCAGAAAGTGTCCTTCTACCATTACAGAGGAAAAATAAGTTGAATAAAAACAATGTCATTTTGTATTCATTTCACAACAAAAAAAAAATGAAATTTTCTTTTTTGCCACCTTAAATTATTGTCTTGCTTTACTGGTAATTATAACTGTAACCCAACAGGGATAAACATCTGTTCTCTAGTAAAGTCTATGAGAAGCACCTAACACGGTTTCTAAAATGTATAGGTGAACATATATTAAAATGTTCCTATAAAACATTATATAAACATGCTTCTACAATGTATAAAAATATCTTTTTAATGAAATGGAGATTCCCAATATGGCTAAATGCAAATGAGGAGCTAAATACAGGAATAATAAATTTTAAATATAACACTCTACATGGTTGTTTGCAACAGTGTAGACAGGCTTTGTTCAGAAGGAAGAGAAATGCACAATGGTTCTTCCTACTTGTTTAATATATATGGTATCTACATTTTGCATATATATATATAAATCAGAATGAGGTATTCTTCCAATATTATGTTCATAGGTAATAGTAAAGAAAAACTATTAGGTGTACAACTGCCTTTTAAAGGCAGTTTTTCATATTAATGTGACAGTATTTATATTAATTATAACTTAATATAAGTTAAAATTAATACATTAATTAATTTTATATTTAAGATGAACCATATTAATATAAATTAAAACAATATACATGAATATAATGTTATGGTATATAATAAATTATGTTGATTGCATCATTATGTTCTGGTACATTATTTTAACTTTGGAGATTGCTTTCCTTTAAAATTTGACTATTTTACGGCCCCAGAAACAATTGTTATTAGGTATTCAAATATAATTTTTGAAAATTCCTAAAACATTTTACATACACATTGTGTAAATATATATACATACATATGCTTATATATGAATTTATGTATACACAAATTTTTAAGTAGTTTTATAAATATACAAATATAGACACATGCATTCATTTGTAAAATAAAACAAGGACACAAAATAAGTGTGTACATGTATATATATGTTTATATATATATATTCATTGAAAATTAAAGTAGAACACAAAATCAGTATATGTTATACAGCTGTAAAGTAAAGCACAGATAGAAAATACTGCCACAAAGATAATTATTATAAACCTCTATCCAACAGGAATAATAATGATTAAGTTCTTTGTCACAAAAACCATTTTTCATAGAAAATCATCTCTAAGTACCCTTTGAGTCTGAAACCCATGGAGTAACTATGCTGTCAATCTTTATGTAACTCTAACTGTACAAGTCCAAATACTAGCAAATGGCAAGTAACATGAAAGTATAGATACAGTTAAAGGTGAACTGGCAAATCCAAGGTGAAAAGCTTGATGTGGCTGTTCTGTCTGTCTAGCCTGTATACTTCTTTATTTCCAGATAGGTGGCAGCCAAAGGAACGTGCCCCCTTTTTAATTCTGTATTAGTATAAATGTATTATGTTTATGTATACATAGTGAAAACAATTTCTCTAGCATTCTTAAGAAACCTTATATTCTGTAGGACTCCAGTTAACAAAAAACAGATTAAAAAAATATTTAATGAAAGCTTTTCAGAAAGATAAAGGATTAAACTCATGGATTTAAATTCTAGTTCTCTCCAAAATTCTCATTGCAATTACCAAAGGTATAGAGCGTGTGTGGACAATTTAATATTTGTATGCTGCCCTGGTGTGTTTACCCTTCTCTCTTTTCCAGAAAGTACCTGAGCTTTGTTGATTTTGACACAGATTTTGGATGATGAGAAAGAGTTAAAAGCACTTCTTGTCTTTCTATGCAATTTTAAGCTCATCAAAGAGGGTTACTACAATTCCCAGGGAAACGGAAAAGGGAGGAAAATTAAGCAGCAGCTTGCTGGGAAGAACTGAGATTGAGAAGGCAGTGACTAATCTGTGTCCTTGGGAACCCGCAGCCACAAGAGAGAAAGCAAGACCTCAGGAACACAGTATCAAACATTTGACTAGGTTTGCTGTGTGCAAGTCGCTGTTTGAGAACTTCACCTGCATTTGTTACTTTAATCTTCATAAAAATAATTTGAGATCAAGTATTAGAATTTACCTTTTACAGATGAAAAAACTGAGGCAAAGAGAGGTAAATGGTTCTATGCCACACAATTTGACAGTGTTTGGCTCAGAACCGCTGGCCCCACCGTCTTTGCCAATAACCACTGTTCTCTTTCCCTGCTAATGGCAGCATACCATCCAAGGCTTCACCTCCGTGGTATCTTGTTGGCAAATTCCTCACTGCCATTGCACTAAATATAACCCAAGGAGAGTTTGTCTTTTTAAGGGTGATAAGATTTGGGAATGTCGGAGTTGTTAGAGCATGAGCCTTTCTGAGATTGAATTTTCTACTAGCCTGGAAGGAAGGAGAACAGAGGCAAAATTAAGATAAAAGAAACATTTTTAAATGGCAATATTCCCA
Source organism: Manis pentadactyla (assembly GCF_030020395.1). Classification (NCBI taxonomy): domain Eukaryota; kingdom Metazoa; phylum Chordata; class Mammalia; order Pholidota; family Manidae; genus Manis; species Manis pentadactyla. The sequence goes on along the minus strand of NC_080020.1, from coordinate 170,611,730 downwards.
CACATGTTCAGACAGATCAGAGTACACAGGAAACTTTGAGGACTATAGGCAAGATATGTTACTAGAAGAACTAGAGCTGATAAAACACCAACAAACCAACAATTCACCAAGTTCAAGACAACTGCTGACCCCAGATATGTGGAGCAGATTCCAATAGACCTGCTCTCTTGGTTCAGGACATCTGGGATCACAGGCAGGGAGGCTGCTGAGGCACAGAGGTGTGAATCCAGATCCAATCTGGCCGTGCGGAAGGTGGCACATGCCTGAGATGACTCAGCGTAGGAATCCTTTGTTGGCGTAGATGGCTCCCTGCTTATAACTGGGGCAGCTGGACTTGCTAGGCAAAGAAGTTTCATTTTTGATAGCTTTTTCTAGTGAATATAGTCAATGAGCCTCTGAAAGAACAGGAGCAATGTGCTCAGCAGCTTCTAGTGGCACAACCAAAATGGAGACAGAGCCATGCCATGCTCGCTGCTATGCCTCCATGGTTGTCTGGCTTCCTCCTTAATGCTTCAGATTTGAGTCTCTGAACTGGAAGAGAAAATTAGAGTGAATATAAACATCTTTCTTTCTACCTTGTGTGGGTGTAGCGGATTCAAACCAAAACACACTCAATCTCTGAGATGACCCTTGTGAAATTTTAATGAAGCATAAGCACAGTGAGTTAGCACAGAAAAGAATCACTGAAAATAAAAGTAGGTAACCATAGGGAGGGGAAAGAATTGAGACCAAAAAATAAAATAAAATAAAACGTTACAAGTGACTTAAAAATTTATTTTCTCACAATTCTGGATATTAGAAGTCAAAGATGAAGATGTTAAAAGGGTTCTTTTTCCGGAGGCCTTTCTCCTTGGCTTGCAAATAGCTGTCTTTGTACGTCTTCACACGGTCTTCCCTCTGTGTTGTTCTGTCTCTGGTTTTTAAATCTTTTTAAAATGGTCTTGACCTCCTTCTGGTGCCTGACTGCACTCTCTTCCCCACCAATTTCAGAGCTCTTGGAAGCCCAAGGGTTTCTCAAGAATCTATGCTAATGTAGAGAGATTACATTCTCCTTGCTTTCTCTGTCTCCTACATTACTCACTGGCCCTAACATATTGTCCCTAACATAAAACATAACACTTAGTTCATTTACAAACAAAAATTAATGAAACTGATGTCAAACATCCATAAATTGAGAATGTGCTGAAGCCCCAGCTGAGGTGTACAGTGACTGTCTCAAAACTCTCCATAACCGCTTTGATTCTTTCCACCTCTCCTCTCACAAATTAAAATCCAGCAGTCATTGTTTGTTTCCTGAGCATTCCCCCAGCTTCTCATACACAAGCAAAATATTTTTCCAATTGGGTTTTCTCTCTGAGAGGAATTTTTGTGCCAGCTGTTCACAGAAACAAATGTTTCACCTCAGATGAAACACAGAACTGAACTAAAATCTGTAATGGAGTGTGTACAGAATGTTGAATATTGTTGAAACCCACATGAGTAAATTAGATGTCAATTTTAAGAAGTCTTTCACAAAAGCCATAAGAAAAAGGAAGATGAATTATGAAGCCCAGGGGCCCATGAAAAGTAGCCTGGAATACAATCCCTAGTCCAGATAATGGTCAAGAACAATATAGAAATCAATGAAAAAGAAGTGATAGCACTAATCTTTCTAGGAAGAAGGAACACTTGAGACTGGAGATCAAGATGACTTAAAAACAACAATGCAACATAAATATATACAGAGCCTCAACTCAGTACTTGTTCCAATGGAAAGCAAACAAGTTTTTCTAACTATTTTCAGAGAAACAAACACATATCCAATTCACATGAGCAGCAAAACAAAAAACCATTTTATGTTGGTGGCAGAGTTTTCTTCTGCATTAGTAATGCCAGACAGCTATAAGATAATTGGAGCAACCCAATATCTGGTATCTGGGGGAGAGGTGTGTGTGTGTGTGTGTGTGTGTGTGTGTGTGTGTGTGTGTGTGTGTATAATCTACACCTTATTGTGAAAGACTGAATAATCTTAATACCTAAGATTAGGAATAAGGTAAAGTTCTCCAGTCTCACCACTGCTATTCAACATAGAATTGGAAGTTCTAGCCAACAGAATATGATAAGAAAAGGAAATAAAGGCAAATAGATTGGGAAGTAAGAAATAATTCCTATTTGCAGATGACTTAATTTTCTACACAGAAAATTTTAAAAATCTACAAAAAACTTTCTAAAATTTATAAGTGAATTCAGAAATGTCATAGTGTACAAAATAAACATTAAAAAATGGCATTTCTATATGTTAATGAACACGTGATAATCAAAATAAAAAATATAGTATCAGTTTCATCTCTTCAAAAAAAGGGTAATACCCAGGTATACATCAAATATAATATGTAAAACACTTGTATGGTTAAATTGCAAAATGCTGGTGAAATCAAAGAAGATCTAAATAAACAGAAAGACAGAACATGGTCAGGAGTTGGAAGACTCAACACAGGAAAGACACTGATTTTCCATAAATTGATATACACATTTAACGCAATTTCTACCAAAATCCTTATAAGATATTTTGTAGACATATGCAAAATTATTCTAAAACTTATATGGCAAGGTAAAGGAAGTAAAATATCTCTAGCATTTCTCAAAAATATAACAAAATGTTAGGAACTATCAGTCAATTTGATTTTAAGATTTATTATAAAGCTCCAGGAATCAGGACTTTGTGGTATTAGCAAAGGCATAGACATAGATCAATAAAATAGGACAAAGAATCCAGACCTAGAAATGTAGCCAACAGACTTTTGACAAAGGGACAAAAGCAATTCAAAGGAGAAAGAATAGTTTTGTCAACAAATTCTACTGGGGCAATATGATATCCATAGGTAGAAAAATGAATCTCAAGCTAAATCTTCCAAGTTATACAAAATTTCATTCAAAATGCACTATAAATTTGAATGAAAACATAAAACTATTACAAATTTTTTTTAAAACATAGGAGAAAATCTTTGGACCTCAGCCTTGGTGAAGAGTTTTTAAACATGATATGAATAAGACATCCATAAAAGAAAAATAAAAGATAAATTGGACTTTATCAAAATGCAAAACTTTTGCTTGTGAAACATCCTGTTAAGAGAATGAGGAGATAACATACAGACTGGGAGAAAATATTTGCAAATCATGTATCTGATTAAAGACTTAGAATGAGAATTTATAATGAACTCACAAAACTCAACTGCAAAAACTCTTATTAGAAAATGGACAGAAGACTTTTCACTAAAGAGGATACAGAATGGCATATAAGCATGTAAGAAGATGTTCAACATCAATAGTCATTAGGGGAAAGCAAATTAAGACTTTGAGATATCATCAAACATCAAATAGAACAGCTAATATTAAAAATACTGACAACATCAATTGCTGGTAAGAATATGAAGAAACTCACTTGCTCACAAATTGATGGTGGAAATGTGAAAGGGCAGAGTCACTATGAAAAATAGCTAGGCAATTCCTTAAAGAAAGTAAACCATACATTACCATATAATAGATCAATTGCACTCTGGGCATTTATCCCAGAAAAATAAAAACTTACATCCACACAAAAACCTATACATGATTTTTCATAGCGATTTTATTTGTAATAGCCCAAAACTGGAAGTAACAAAAATATCACTTAATACATAAATGGTTATACAAAATGTAGCACCACCATATCAGAGAATACTATTAATCAATAAGAAGGAACAAACTACCAATATATCCAGTAAGCCGGGTGGTTCTCAAAGGCATTGTACTGAGTGAGGAAAAAAAAAGTCAATCTCTTGGTATCACATACTGCATGACTCCATTTCTATAACATTCTCAAAACGACGAAGTTAAAGAAAGGGAGAATTGATTAACAGTTGCCAGTTCTGAAGAACAAAATGGTGAAGGGTAAGGAATTTGGGCATGACCATAATACACAATGGGGATCTTTACGGTGATGAAGTAGTTCTGTATTAAATGATTGTGCATTGCATCAGCATTTTCATGAATATACACACGTGATAAAATGACAATGACAGAGAACTGTATTCACATTTTATGGTACTATCATTTTCTTGATTTTGCCACTGTAATGTAGCTAGGTAGGATGTAATCTATGGGACAATATTATTGACTATATTCCCTATATAGTGCTTTTTAATCCCCTTGGCTTACTGATTATATAATGTAAGTTTGTCCCTCTTTTTTTCCTTCACCCATTTTAACTATCCTCCTCCTAAGTTTCCCCTTGACAATCACCAGTTTCTTCTCCATGTTTGAGTCTATTTCGGTTTTGTTCATTTGTTTCGTCCTCTGTTTTATTTTTAAGATTCCACATAAATGGAAATCATATGATATCTGTCTTTTAAATATTTTTTAACAGGTAATCTTTCTAGAATTTACACTACATTCAGCTTTATGAAGTATGGGTCACAGCACAGGTTACAGAGGTAAAGAATATGCTCATTTGAAATTTTATAGAAGAGGTTAAAGAGATCAAAAACATGCACAGAGCACAAGGGTGTATGGAAGTCTGCTCCAGATTTCCTACCTTAGATTTCTCCTATCACTTGACCTATCATGAAAGAGATTGGAACTGCTAAGAAATCGAGTGTGTGCGTACATGTGTGAGTGCTGCACAAGTGTGTACCCGCATGCTGTTTGGTTAGATGGTTGCTTTCGGTGTACAGTGCAATCGGTTTATCAGGGATCAGAATATAGCCTACAAAGTGATTCAATGCTTAGTTGTGATTCATGACACAGCACTACACAAATGTGTAGCAGCATTTAGATGTTGAACCACTTGACAAAATTTGCCAATATGTTTTCCTAACAGGCACTAACTACCACACCATCATGAAAGAGACTCTAATTTGTCATCATTTAGTTCTTGATGTTATTAAGAAAAGTAAATACAAACTGAGCTTGTACCAGGATGAAAAAGCCAAATCAACTATACTCAAAAGTACAGATACAATAAATTCATGTCAAAACATGGCATTTTCATAGGCGATTGGGCATTTACATTTCTGAGTAGGTTTTTAGAATTATAATTTTCCAATTTAGAAGGCAAGAGGGCAAATTCCTTGTGAAAGCCTCACCATGCCTGATCAAAATGCAGTTGGGGACCTTATACTAATTTATGACACTGGAATTGAAGACCATCTTAGAGTAATAATTTTAGGGGATGAACTATAGAGTAACTTTCATTTTTTCCATCACTAGGTAATAAATTTTAAAATAATCATCTCCTAAAATCACACATACACTCACTTCATGCATCTTATTACTAATTCCATTGATAAGTGTTGAGCAAGCAGAAACCGGATAGTCTAAAAGAGACGGTGGAAAATTGGGATTGAAAGGGTTGAGAGTACTATGTGTGTTAAAGATTAAGCAGTCTTCATAAAAGCAGAATTCTCAAATATTTGGGGAGCAGTAATAAAAAAATTGGATAAAAGTAAGCCAAGGAGTAGTAAAAAATGAGGAAACAAGAATGAGTGGTAAATTTATTGCTTGCCAAATATTCCATTTATCCTTTACATTTCCCAGATTTCTTGTATCTGGCAACTGTCACATGACAAATTCTAATCGATGGACTATAAGAAAAGGAAACATGTCATTTCTGGACTAAGGCACTGAAATGTCTCTATGTAATAATTCAGGATATCTTTCCTTGTTCTGGTAAACCTAGAAACCTGGTTTAAGTTGGTTCTGTTATATGAAGCTCTCACCAGGCTTGGTTAGTGAATAAGCAGATCCCCTTGGTATCCTAACTGGATGAAATATGAGAAAGAAATAAAACTTGACTGCTTAAGTTTTTTTTTTTGTTTGTTTGTTTGTTTTTTTCAGTAATGTCTAAGTCTACCTTCTCCTAATGTGGATGGCTCCTGGGAATGCAACATAGATAAGTGAGTCAACGTAGCTTTAGTACTTCTGATCCTTGGAGAGAAGGAGCTCTCTACCATGACCTATGGGTCTTGTTGACTTTGGGTAAAAACAAAATATAGTTCTCAAATAAGTTTTATTTTCAAGTACTTTACAGATTCACTGAAACTGTGTTCTACAGAGAGTCCCCATATACCCTGTCCCCTATCTCCTACTGTTAACATATTTCATTAGCGGGGTACCTTTGTCATAACTAATGAACCATCATGGATATATTCTTATTAATGAAAGTTCATGCATTATTTGCATTTCTTTTGTTTTTATATGATGTCCTTTTTCCTCTTCCAGGATCCCATACAGAATACCATATCACTTATTTTTCATGTCTCTTAAGACTCTTGCTTAACTATGACAGTTTCTCAGACTTCCCTTGTTTTTGATGACCTTTGCAGTTTTGATGAGTACTGACCAGATATTTTGTATATTATTTTTCAACATGAATTTGTCTGACAATTTTTCTCAAAGTTGGACTATGCTTATGGGTTTTTGGGCAGGAATATTATATCATATCAAGAGTATATACTATTGAAATGACTTATCACTAATGATACTATCATTACCTGGCTGAGATAGTGCTTTTTAGGTCTTCTGCACTATAAAGTTTCCCTGTGCCCCATCTTTTCATATGTACCCCACAGAAGGAAGCCACTTGCATACATACTTCTAAACCTAAATAATTCTACCTGGAATCTCACTTTCCACTTGTAGAATGTTCCTATATTTCTTGGTAACTCGTTACTAATAGTGACCATACAAAGGAAGACCTATCAGGTAATAAAGGTTCTAAGTTGTAGAAAGACATGTTAAGCTCATGCTTCTTTAATATTTTTTATGAAATTTTCATCCAATACTTACAAATCTACTCTCATAGCAACTCAGAATATTAGCATTTCAGTATGGCACATAGGACGGTGTATTCGTCTGCTCAGGCTGCCATAAAACACCACAGACTAGGGGGCTTACACCACAGAAATTCATTTCTCACATTTCTGAAGGTTGGAAGTCTGAGATTAGGATGCCAGTATGGTTGCTTCTGGTGAAAATTTTTTTCTTGGCATGTAGTTCACAGACTTCTCCATCTTACATGGCATCCCCTGGCCTTTCCTCAGTTCATGCATGTGGAGAGACAGTACAAATGAACTCTCTGGTGTTGCTTACAAGGACATTAATCCTGTAAAATCAGAGCCTAACCCTTCCAACCTCATTTAACTTTAAATACTTCCTGAGAGTCCCATCTCTAAATAAAGCCACACTGGGGTTAGGGTTTCAACACTTGAATTTTTAGGATACACAAATATGCAGCCCATAACTGAAGGTAAAGAAATAAAAGAAAAGCCAAGTAATTAATAGACGATGATATGTGAAATCTAATTTCTCCTTCACCCACTACAAATAAAAGAACAGCCAATTACAGGGGAAACAAGAAAAGACTGTTTTTTTTTCTTATTTTACTTACTATTTGTCATTCAAAAAGCAGTAGTATCTACCTTGAAATGTGGTCTAGGAGTCAAAGCATGGTAAGATATAAATCTATTCAAACCAACCCTAAAAATGAGTGCCTTATATAAACACATAGCACAATTAGAATGAAATGGTCATCTCAATACTGCTCTACTAATGAGAATTGCCTCTATGAAATGACTATATTCATTTAATTAAAAAGCCCATTATAGATCTCATTCAAAATGTTGTTCACTGAGCTCTTCAGAATAAATCTAATTTGTTTTAGTGGAGTGTTTAGAAGTGTCATTTTTATTTGTTTTCAGAGATGATAAAACAACAGGGTTTTGGAAAATATAATGAGCCATTCACCAAGAGAAGTCACAGTGAATGGCTTTTATAAGTTAAGAAAGCCTCAGAATTAAAAGGGAAGTCATATCATCATAATATGCTAAGAAAAGGACAAAGGAGAGGTTCTGCACAATACAAGAGAAAAAAATGGAATAATACAAAATAACATAAAAGCTTTCCTCTTTCTACTTGTTCAGCATATTTATAAAGTTGTATTCTAACTATCCTAATTATCATATTTGGGAAGTAAACAGTACAGTAATATCTGCTGCATTGGTAACATGTTCAAAGCAGTGTGTTAAATAGTTTTACATATAATTACATTTGATTTAATATATGCAAGCCTGAGAAAAGGAATTTTAAACCTGAGGAAGTATTTAAGTCTTTACACAAAAGTTAGAATCACTCATTGGTGAGAAAATAATGGATAATTAAATATATTGTATTAAAACTGATTATTTTAGCCAAAAAAAAAATGAAGTTACTTACTTAATGTTATATTGCAAAATAAATTTCAAGTGGAATAAAATTTAAATGCAAAAATGTAGGTAGATAGCAGGACCAATATAACATTTCAACTGATTTTTGGAAAACACAAAAGTTAAAGGAATTGTAAATGATTTAGTAGTAAATAGTGACATGCTAAACTCAGAGACCTCTCCTCCTCTCCTGTCTGCTCCCTGAAAAGAGATCAGAGGCTGGAGGATAGCTGTATAGACTGTACTGATCAGAGGAACAAACAAAAATATTGAAATACTGTTATTTGGTGGGGGAGAGGTTACCCCCCAAAAATTAAAACTCATACTAGGCTTTCTTCTTGATCTCTGTACAGTAATCAGCAAGAAACAAATCTCTCCATATAAATCTTCCAATAAGCTTTGTAGTGCTTCATTATTGCTGAAGAATTCCCTCAAAAGTAGAAAATGAAGCAATTGAAAATAAGTGAGACTATAGAAAATTTAAAACATTAATCTAGAAGATCCAATATATGATTAATGTAGATAGACCATATATTCTAGTTGGCCCTACTCAGTTTTATTTAGAACTGTTTTTCCAGCAGATTTATTGATAATGCCCCTTTCAAGTTCAATAATTTCCTACTTCGGACTACAAATTATAAGACCACACAATTTTTCTAGACAATTAGAATTTCCAAAAAGAGAATAAAAATCATAGGAAAAGTGGCAATGCTTGCTGGGAAAACATCAGAGCACTAATGTTAAATGGAGAATCCTAAACATCTTCGGACTAAATGAAGTCCTTATGAAAATGATTAGGCATCTGAACAGCAATACATATATTTTTTTCCTCCTATATTCCTGACTATTGCCTCTCAGTTTCATTTTTCAGCTCAAATTTTTTGCTGTCTAGTTTTGTTTCTTTAAATTCAGTTCTAGACCTTTTCATGGTCTCATTCAATACATTAATCCATACACCAAATTCCATCAATAGGTCAAGGACTTGAAAATTTGTATTTTGGGCACTTATTTCTCATTTGAACTCCAGGTTCAAATAATGCCTATTTTAATATTTTCACTAAAATGAAACAAAGCAAAACAAATAAAACAGCTCAATATTCTAAATCCACATCATAATTCCCTCTTCCTTTCATCTCTTCCACTTCCAACCTGTTCCTCTTCCAGAAATCTTCCTGGGATGGTACCACAAAATACCATCCAGGTACCAAAAGGTAGGATTCTCGGGGTCATTCTTCACTCTTCCATAATATGCTTATACTGAATTTATTACCAAGTCTCACTGATTTTTTTCCCTCCTGAATATCCCTTATAGCCCCTCGATCTTTGAATTGCCACTCCCATCGGGCTGCCTTTGCTGCCCTCAGAAGTCCTGCAACAATCTCCTAACTGCCCTTCCACCATGCATTCTTCTCTCTCCCCTTCAATTCATTCTGCACACTACATATCATATCATTTTTTTAAAGGATGGATATGATCACACCAGTTCCTTGCTTAGAATCCATTAAGCTCATCTCAATTGCTCTTAAAACTATGAAAAAAGTCTTACAAGGGCTTCATTCCTCTGCCTTCTCTATACATTTCTGGGTCCTCAATCACTTGCTCCCTAGTAATATTGCATTAACCACATGCCCTTTCTTCAATTTCTCTAATCCAGAGGTTCTCAACAAATGTTGTCCAGACCAGCAACAGCCTGAGAACTTGCTTGAAATGCAATTTGTGCAAATTCCTGGACCATGTCCCAGGCCTGGTGAATCATAAGTTCTAGGGTGTGGCTCAGAAATGGGTATTTTTTTTTAACAGATCCTGCAGATGATTCCACACTCTCTGAAACTGGAGAGCCATTGAACTTACGCACATGCTGATTCCTTCACTCATCATTGTCTCCCTTCTCTCCCCTTTTTCTTGCTGTCCATTCGATTTCTGCTATAATTTTATATCTTCTGGGCCATCTTTCCTGATGTTTCATCTTTAACTATATCTAATTTACATTTTCTTGTTATAAACTCTCACAGGTTCCTGCATTTTTTACTCAAACTATTACAATGTGTGATTATATATTTGGTGATTAGTTGATTAAATATCTACCTTCATAACTAGACTTTGCAAAATAGGAGGCCCTGGACCTGGTTAGGTTGACTCATAATTTATCAAGAATGGTGGCACATAAAAGAAGCTCAATAAATATTACTAGGTTATTGGGAATATGTTAAATATAGAGAGACAATGGTGGTGAAGTGATAGGTAAAAGAAGGTAAATAGCACACAGTATTGGTAATGACAAGCATTCACTTACACAAGATGATAGATATATGTCATTATATATTTGAAACTTACTGAATCAAAGTGTCTGCTAGACATTCTAAGCCAAATACCATCTACAAACATAAAAAGAATTCAAATATACCAATTACTGATTATCACTAATGACTTTAATAAAAGAAAAGAAGTTCTTAGTTATACAGAACATGATTATACAGAACTTGCTTGTAAACAAGGACCTTTAAGGATTTTTCTTATTTTTCTTTCAGAGTACAAGGAGCTCTGTTCCATCTGTGCTTGCCTTACATATGTTTTATATAAAAATTTTTATAACATTCAACAAACATCAAACAATAAAAGAGACTGAACAGTTAAATATTTTATCTTTGGGAGCAGCGATTTATTGCAAAGAGCTTCAACTAGCCTCCTGGAGCCCTGCTTCCTTAAATTCTGAATTATGTTGCTTAGTTACTAAGCAACACTGTTGCTTCATGGAGGACTATATGGTTTCAACACTGATTAGCTGTGTCTCTCCTACTTGTGATTACTGAGACACAGAAGTTGAGGTCATCTGACCACAGGCATGCACTAAGGCAGAAAGATGATGACTTTAAGATCTGAACTATGGCAAATGTCTGGATGGACTGATAAGGCAGCCATGTTCCCTTGTATCCCTCTGCAGAGGCTTGGGCAAAAGTAAAAACCTCTGTCTTAGTAAGTTATGTATTTGGGTCACTGGTTTTCAGAAAGAAAGGGACAGCTTAGAAAAGTGACCCAGAAAATTGAAAAGTCAGGGCTTAATTGGAAGAAAAAAAAATAATAGCTCTTGTTCTTGGTTTGCCAAGGATAGTTGTGGAATTACATCTTTCTGCCCTTTTTCAATGCCCATTTTTTAGACCTAGGTCTCTTCATGATGGCTGATGTGAAAATAAGGTCACTCCTTGCTTGGTACTCCTCCAAATGTCCTTTGCTGTGAAAAAGATAATTCTAATTTGGTGTCACAATAAACATATCATAAAAGACTCTGGGGAATTAAAATCTACTAGAGTTGTTTCTGGAAGAAATGTCTGCTCCTTTTCAGAAGCCTGACTCTTATTAAAGATCCTCATTTCATACTGATGTACTAATGCTCATCTTCCTCACTGTTGTTTGACCATTCCACTTTGGATACCATCCCCATTCTCCTTTTTTAATGAAGTGACTTCCTAAAAGTTCTTCCTGAATCATGCTGACCTGCCTCTAATTCATTTACCAGGGCACTGCTCAGGCTGAAGTTTCTACAATGTCAGTCTGATTATGCCTTTTGCCCATCCTTCCATGGTTTGCTACAACTTACTGTTGGTTAACGGCCAAATCTCTTAGTGTACAAATAACAGTGTTCTGTGACCTAGTAACAGATTATTTACTCATTCTTATCTCCCACCAAAACATGCCTCTACCACTAAGTCCATGTGTATTTACTTCACAAGCACAGGTAATTCAAACATAAGATATATTTTTTTAATTAAATCATGTTGTTAACACTTCCAGAAGCCATTATACTTGCTGTAGTCATCTGCCCAGAATGTCCAATTCCTCCTAGAGTTTTGTCTCTGGTTAATTCCTAGTCATCCTTCAAGACAGCTCATGCTCCAACTCTCCTTTATATCTACGCCAACCATCCCTCCTCTCTTCTCAATAAATAAAGTTACCATTCCCTCTCTAACACTCATATTTTATTTGTACATTTATAATACTTGACAGATTTGGGTGGTTTCAAAATTAATTTTCTGTCTTCCTCCACTAGATAGCTCGTGAAAGACAGTAATGTTGTCTGGAAACTTTATAGTCAATGCTCTTCATAGGGAAGACTCTAAGTATATTATGAATGAATAATTTAAAATTTGTTACAAATATGATCATTTAAATTTCATTATTACATAAGACTGACCCAGGACTCTGTGATACTTAGCTTTATATCTCTAGTGCTTACACAGGGCCAATCAGCTTATGTATTCAACAAAAGTCTTAATAGATGAATCAGTGGATTAAATAATATAGTTGAATTGCTGAACTAGACATACACCATATCTTAAAGAAGGAATATGCCTTTGGTCCTCACTCACCTTCCCTTTCATTTCATGCTGTTAAACCTCCTTTTCCCTCCCCAGGTCCTGTATTGTGCCCATTCTTTTTGGTCTTTGCTTCTTGTCCCCACACTACCCACCCCCAACCCCACCCACCCATGTTGGAGAATCCTTGCATATGCCACTTTTTGGAGCTGTTTGTTAGTTGATGACTCAAGCATACTGGCACTTTTATATGAGAGTCTTAAAAAATAGAAATATTTTAAGGTCCAAAGTAATGAATCATTAAAAGGGAATTGGAAGAATCTAATGAACATAATAATAGCTATTTGTGAAGGTATGGGATACAGAGAAAGAAGGAAAGGGGGAAGGAAAAGAGTAGCAATTCACTGCTCCTGAGAAGGTACAGTGTTTCGGTGAAATCAGGTAATTAAACAAGTGGGTTGACCACCACTGCCAATTTCTTGATCATCAAAACAAAGTGAGCCTTGTAAATGTCAAGGAATTTTTTTTTGCAAGATACAGATTTATTTAAAATTGTAGAAACTTATTTTTCACATGATTCTATGATTTAACTATTTTTAAAGTCATATTTTAGAGTACAAAGAACTTTCGATGGCACTGTATTTTTAGTGAATTCTGTCTTAATATTTTCACTCTGTGGCATAACAAATTATAATGGGACCACTTTTAATCAACTTGTTTTTTCATCCTGTTAATTTTCATGTCTATTTGGGACATCCATTAAAGTCAATACCCTTAATTTAATGGAAGATTTCCTTTTGAAGTTGCTACATTTTTTCTGTCTAAATTAACACTGAGGATATGTAATGGATGTGTTAAATAGATAATGCTATTAATGGGAAAACTGCATAAATTAAATACAAGCCTGATAATTTGCAGAGCATCTGTTTTATTTTCAACAGTTTAGATTTTCTTATGCAGTGAACAAGCACTCCCAACAGAAGAGAACTCTACCCGTATTGTCTTTTATCCTAAATTTATCATTGCTATGGCAAAAATTTAGTCACTAAACTCTATTTTTATTTTTATTTTGATATGGATTTAGCAGAAGGAAATGTACAAGCTAATGTTCCACCTCACGTGGACAACACCTTCAGATACACACAAAATAACTCAAGGGTCTGGGTAGACTTTTGGTAAGAGTCATTTTCTAAGATACCTATAAGGATGAAAAGTAAATAAAGAAATTTCAGGGAATGAGATTTAAGGTTTTTAAAATGTTTAAACAGGATAAAAATCACAATGGTCTGCTCTAATTTTATTCTTCCAATTTAGAAACAAGCAATACTAATATATAAAAGAAGTAGTAGAAATTTCTAGTTTTATGTGGTTTTGTTTTGTTTTTGACATCCAAAGGCATTTACAATTATACACAACTTGTGAGATTTTTAAACTGCTCATATTTATCACATATTGATTTTACAAAACATATGGCAAGTTCTGTATCCTAATGTTCTGCAACCAGCATTTTTTCCTTACTAGTAAATACAAGCTATTTCTTACTTATTTCAGTAATAAGAAAATTCTCAGAAAATGACCCTCACAAAATATGGATTTTTGTTTAGTCTCTTCTAAAAATATAAGCTAAAAATGCTTTAGATTCATTAATTTGATTACTCTGGCAGCATTTATGTTCAGTCAGGAAGTAATGCTAAATTTTATTAAATATTTTAGTAATATTTCCAAACCCCTTACACTCTTGTTCTCTTTTGCTTTCTCCTTCACTCTTTCATATGTGAATACACACAGACACACAGACACACACACACACACACACACACACACACACACACACACACACACACACCACAATGCTAAGCTTTCTGACAGTCAAGCAGCATATTTTCTTGTTGCCACTCTGCATATTGAAAGACTAAACAATCAATCACAAAAAGGTTAATGAACATCTAGATGAGATGGAATCAAGGGGCTTTAATGTTCATTCAGTGATTTTTATAGGTGGCCTTGACTTCCTGCTATATCCACACCGGTGGGAAAATATCTCAAACTTCAGAGGAACATGGTGAAACTATGGGTGCCATAAAGCTCATGGTGTTTAAGTGATTAATATGTTCACCTAACTACTCATATGTTTTTATGGTTAGAATTTTGGTCTTTTTAGAAATCAACAAAAATGCTTCCAGTTTGGTCTTAGGAAATATTTTATACCTCTGTTTCTTTTTAGTAGTGTATTAAAAGACTAAAATGTAAGTACTCAATCAGTAATTTCCAAGTGACACTAATAAGCCCAAATTACATGTGTCAAAAGGTTTTGACAAAAAAACTTATTACTGCTATTATATTAAATGCATAATCTTAGGGATTTTTTGGCTATGTTATCATCATAAAATAGCTTTTGGATTTTTCATATCATGACCCATTCACAACATCCATTCAAGTCCTGGGTATCTACTTGTCAAAATGGATATAAAGAGAGCAACAGATGAATTAACTAACAATAACTGTCATTAGGTCCTGCCTTCTTTCCTAAAATTCCAAACCCCAGATAGCTTGACAGAGTCTGTGGCTGGAGAGGAAACAAAGAGTAACAGGACTTTGTTGGCTCTCAGTGAGCATGGATCCCATTCACTTAGCCATGGGTGTCACTGCATATGAGGGCCAATAAGGACGCAAGGATGAGCATTAATGTGCAATCACACTATAATCCCAAGGGATGGAAATCACATACTATCCAAAAGTCAAAGTTTAAGTCTTAAAAGAAAAGGAGAGAGAAGCGAAGAGAAAGAAAATGGTTGCTATGGACCATTTAAAAACCTCCTGACGTAGGCATAAGCCAATTTGGCTGCCTATAAATAATCTCTTCCCTTAAAACTTCCACAGCACTTCTCTGCACCACATATTTAGGACCCACCTACACTGATCTGCATTGTTATTTGTTCCTGCAGAGATTTCTTTATAACTTTTAGGCTAGGTTATAAAATCTTGTAAAATGAGGGTGGCAGTTTATAATGTTTTGTTTCTCCTTTCATTCCAAGGCATTGCTCAGTCTCTCCCATAATGGGTACTAAATATTTTTTGTGGATTTTATTTTTTATGAAGCCAAATATAGCCTGATGCAATCCACAGAAGCTCAGTAAAGTTTCTTGAATGTAACTTAAAACCCTAACTATAGACAGACAAAATTATTCTATAGGCTATGTTATTGTGATGAAAACGCCCCAGAAAATAAAATTAGGAGCATGCAAGTTAATTCAAGAGGTTTAATACTAGATAAATACTAGGGCTTTTAAAACTCTTGTGTCTCTTGCCTGGTTTCTAGCAGATCTATAGAAGGAGACGAGCCTCTAGGCAGGGACAAATGCATTCCCTATGTTGGACCTCATTTGGGCTCACCTTTATTCAACCTGAGTGACAGTGCTGTGCCTGTAAACTATTAAATGCAGATATTATAAAGTTCACAGACCCTCAAAGTTAATGTGAGACCAGATCAGAGATAGATACAGAGAGAAGTAAGATGAGAAAGCTTTGTAGAGGTTGTGCCTGGAGAAAAAAATTGTTTACATGTACTCAACCTTTAGGATGAGCTTTCACTGGGCTTCCCCCACATTTACGATGACAATCCTCTTCCTACTAAGGCTTCAGGAAATAACTGGTTTTCACAAACTGGGAGTCAAATAGGAAACACATAAGTCATTGAGTTAAGAAGAGTTAACTGACTTCAATATAAGGAATATGGGCAATTCAACCAAAGTACGAAACAAAACAAAACAAAACGAAACAGAGTAACATTAAATCTATCCTCAGCTGCTACTATTCCTTGATTTAAGTCTGTTAAATTAGAGAACTCCAAATTATTCTGTACTCTTATCATTAAATTATAATTCTAATCATTAAAAATAGGCTGGTGTTTTTGTTTTGTTTTGTTGGATTTGCCAAAAAGCTCCCAAATTGACTATTTCCACATCTTAAGGAAACATTACACATAAAAATTCATAACATGCTAGATGCTAGAAAGAAGGAAAGAAAAAAAAGGCAGACAGAAAGACACAGAAGAGGGAGAGAGAGAGAAGGAAGGGATCTTGTCACAGGAATTGTACGTGGACAGATAACTACTGTGAAACAATATATAGTTTTCTCTAAAGACATGTTTATCTTTAATCCTCACTTGTGGAGTAATTTATGAAGGAAAATGCTTAGAAGCAAGAAGGAACATGGGGGATTGAAACAACCCTTGCCTTCCAGCAGTAAGGGGACAGGAGAACCCTCTCTCATAAAGGAAGGGAGCATGAGGGGTACTCAGTACCAAAGAAAACAAAGAAGAGGGCAAATGTGGAGTTAAGGAGAAGAAGGCAAGATGTAGGTAAGCATCTTCAGTGCCTTATTCCACGTTGCCCTTGAGATACTGAGTTATATTCTCTATCTGTACTCTGTGGTTTTGTATGTTCATCTTCAAAACAGAAGAGACAAGGCCTGTGACTTAAACTGCAGAACACACGTCAGGGTAGAAGGAACCATCCAAAATTCATTTTGACGTAGTTTTCTGTAATGTGCACATCCCTCATGGTCTTATACTTCCCCTTTTGGGAAACAGTTTTATTCAAAACTAGTTACAGACAGCAACAATGGCACCCAGAGCATATTTTCTGAGAAAATAAATTTTACTGTTTTCAGCTTTTATTACCTCTGCATAGCAATGAAACATATTTTGTTTAAGTTCAGTATCAGTTTAACCTTTCTTTCTCTGGCCTGGCCAATTATATCACAAAGAAAATCATTGTTTTGCTAATTGCATATTATATCACAGGAAATTGGAACTTGTATATTATGAAAATTTACAGTATAGAGATGTAAAATAATGAAGAGGATAAAAAGAAGAGATATCTATCTGTCTTCTATTCAGATACCCTTTAAACACACGAAATATTAAGTTTTACATATATTCTTCAGATTTTCCATTTCTTTTTTCTACCAGCATTTGTTAAGAAAGGGAATGAATGGGAAATATACTTATGGTTAGATTTTGAACCCAAACTGAAGGAGAATGGTAATTTGGGACATTTTCTGGCTTGGACTGAGTTTAATGCACTGTTAAATTTCTCCCTTCATATGTAAAAGCAGATGATCTCATTTTCTTAAGTGACAAACGGATTTTGTGCAATATCGCTCATTCGTAGTGAACTTTACAAATGACTCACACCATATATGACTTGTGTAATTACATTTACATTTGCTTGTCATATTTACTCTAAAATGTCACTGAGTACTTTTTTAAAGTAGCTCTATCTGGCAAACTAAAGATGAGAAAACTATTCATTTCAGATTAATTCCAACACTGATTAGGTTCATAAGAAAAAAATCAGATGCCTTTATTCAAATTAACTGGAATGTTTCACTAACGATTCTTTTCTTTTCTCTCCCTCAACCCCTCCCATATCTTTCTCTCCCCTGTAAGAATCACTATTTCAAAGTCACACTGAAAACTAATTACCACACTGGAAAGATGTGGCATTTTACTTGGAAAGGTCACATGGCATAGCGAAAAGAGCACTGAACGTATAATTAGAAGTCCAAGGTTCAAAACCAGGTTTTCTTCCTGTCTAGCAGGATGAGTATGGGACAATAGTAGCCCTTCTGAAGCCCTGTTGACCTTTAACCAGCAGTGTACCCTTGGGCAGACACAGTTGGGTTCAGTTTCCAAATGACACCTTTCTTTTTCAAAAGTTCTTGCAATGATCAAAAGAGGTTATACCCATGAAACAAGTAAAATAATACCAATTTTATGCACAAATGAGTAGTTTTATTTATTCAATTAAAAACGTCTTTGAATGTAATATTGAGTATAACAGCTGGAAGGAACTTGAAAATTCACCATATGCATCTCTGTGTTTGCTTGATTAGTATCCCTGAAATATGTTTTTCATTTATCAAGCGTCTCAGAGAAATAAATAAGAGACTGAGATGTCTGAAAAATCCTGATGGTAGAGCACTAAATGTCCCTTGAAAAGAGATTTTCCCAAACTTCATAAAGTATATGTTAGCAAGAAAAGTAAACAGTCAAAAAAAACTATGAGTTTCAGGGTACATCTAGAGGAAGCCAAGGACATAGTCATCCTAATAGAGCTGAGGAGGAAAGAGCCAGATATGCGCAGGGGCGTGTAGGTGCCCCACCCACAGTAGCTTTCTCTGCCAGTTTTTAGAAGTCAGATTAGGAAGTGGTATATGCCATATGGACTCCACTGCTTCCTGACTCAATTTCATTTTGTAAGTACCGGTTTTCCTCCCAGGACCACATCCGTGGGCTTGGTATTTCAGTACCTACCCCAGTTCATCCCACCGCCATCAGCCAAATTACATGCATAGTGTGTCCTCAAAAGGTTGGCTCAAAGTAAAGAGATTTCACTTGTCTAAAGACTTCAGTGTGATTATAACAAAGGTGACCCTGTAAAACTGAGAAATCAAGTAGAATGTGACACATGGTCTGGAGATTTTACTAACTAAAAGGGCTGAAGGTCTACCTTTTACCAAATTCTAAGTCTAGGTCAGAAGAAACTACAAACATTTGAAACACAACAAACAAACTATTGTTTGGATCTGATTTGTGGGGTCATTCAACTCTCTATCTTTCATGGCAGCTCTCTTATTTTTGGATAACTCAAATTATTAGACACCAAAAACTCTTTCCATAGACATACTAAGTACTGGTTTTATCAGGGAACTAGGGAAAACAAACCTACTTTTTTTTTTTTTTACCATGATGATTCTTTAAATACTTGCTAATGTTATTCCAGCTATTTTTGCCAAGCTAAATATTATTCCTTCAACCAAGTTTATGTAGATTGCTATTCATCCATCATTTTAACCACTCTCCTATGAATATGTTACACTTTGTTTATACTTCGTTCACTGTAGTATTCAAAAGTGAGTATCATAAATCAATTGTTGTTTAACCATTATTATCTTATGTAACACCTGGTCTCTCATTCTACATACTATAATTCTACCGTTTTAGTACATACTGCCTTAGCTTTTAGATTGTTCTCATGACATGGCTATCATAGTCTAATAAAACCCCTGAGTCTATTTGTAAATTTCTAGTATTGAAAAACTTATATTCAAAATTACACTAATGTAATAAAGGCCCCATGTATCCCCATCAACCAGCCTCAAGAATTCTCAACTTTCAGACCATCATGCATCTTAAAAGCCTTAATGCCTTTTATATATATACCTATATACACATATACATATACATATACATATATATATATATATATATATATATATATATATATATAATATATACCTACAAAATAAAGAAGAGAGAATACACAATTTAGCCAGGATATTTTATTTTAAATTACACATTGCACTAGCAAGCTCATGCTTATGGTTATAGGAGGAAGCGATGCTTACCGAATGACAGAACCAGATGCAGCCTTAGAAATTTCCTTCCTGCATAATGTAGAGAGTGAATAATAGGAGTATGGTAGACAGAATAATGGCCCACCTAAAGACGCTGACATGCTGATTCCCAGAATTTAAGCCTATGCTACATTACATGACAAAGGGAATCAGGTTTACAGATGGAATTAAGGTAGTTAACCAACCGACCTTAAAATAGGGAGATTACTTTATATTGGGTGAACCCAATATAATAATCACAAATGCAGAATATGGAAAGAGAAGAAGAAAGTCAGGGAAGACGTAACTATGGAAGAGAGGAACACAGCGATGCAACAGTGCTGGCTTTGGAGATTTAATGGGGCCGTGAGCCAAGGCCTGCAGGCAGCCCATGAAAACTGGAAAAGGCAAGAGCGTGGGTTCTCCTCTAGAGAGACTGTAGCCTTGCTGACTCCTTCATTCTGGCCCAGTGATAACGTGTAGGACTTCAAGCCTGTGGCACTGGAATATAGTCAGTTTGTGTTGTTTTAAAGCCATTAAGTTTGTGGGGATATGTTACAGTGGTCATAGAAAACTAATTAAGGAGGCATACTCTAATATTAGTTATATCATCCAGGATATTTCATTTTGCTTCAGATATATGTTAGGACAAAACTGATGAATGTGTCTTTTATAACTTTATTGCTATAATTAATCAAATTGTGTAAAGGGAAGAACAAGTCACATGGTATATCACATAGCACTTAAAGGTAGGATCTTGAAGTTATAATTACTGGCTTCAAATTATGGCTTTGCCAGTTACTATCCACATGACCATATACACAGTACTTAATCATCCTTTGCCTCAGCTTTTTCTAATTTGAAGAATGTGCATAATATATCACAGATTATGAGGATCAAAAATGTTAGAGCATGAATGTAAGGCACATAGCAGTGGCTTACACATAAAAAGTCATGAATAAGTGATTTTCATTAGCTTAATATTTTTAAATTATTTACATATTACCATAACTTTTGTTCAAGCAGAAATTGCTCCTAAACCCAGTTCATTTTAATTATCTTGTCAACAAGGAAACCATCAGAAGACTTGTCACACACTTGGCTGAAATCCAGAGCCTGTCTGGAATGTCTCTAATGTTCCCTGATCTATTACTAACCCTATTAAAAGAAGAAATTGAATTAGTCTGACATGACTTAGTTTGCGTGAACCCATATTGAAGCTGAATGGTGTGCATTTCTTTTTTCAGGTACTCACTAATAATTTCCTTTATAATTGGTTCAAGAATTTAATCTGAAATCAATGTTAATCTCATTTGGCTGATGTTTGCCTATGTCTCACTCGTCTCTATGTTTTTTCATTCCAGAAACCCATGTTTAGTGTTTCTTGTGAGATAAGATATTGTGAATGTCCCCAAGCGGCTCATGTCCAGCAAAGGTCATCCTCAGGGTTCCAGAAGCTCCAGCTTTTCAACTGTGTACAAATATTTGCAAGTGCATGAGCTAGAAGCTCTGACTCAAGTAAACGTGTTAGGGAAGATATGCACATACAGTGACAAAATCAGCCAAGCATAGAAGGAGTTCATGAAGAGAGAATTTGAACACTTAGACTATGTCAGTTGTTTGTCTGTCATGCCTCATCAAATAAATAAAAATAAAAGACAGGTGACAAATCCAACGACTTTCATTCATACTGTGTGTGGGTGTATGTGTGTCTTAATAGAGCACCTTGTCCCTGTGCTGTCTCCTACACAGGTTAAAAATTCCTTGCAATTGCTTCAGTGGATTCTGGAATTGTATTACTGCATTCTTTTCTTTGTCCATCAAACAAAGCTCACTCCTTATTTAGGAGATAACAGATAACAGCTACTTCCTGTCTAAGTCTTTCTTTGGGATGTGTGTCTCATGGGAAGGATGAACACCAAGAGTAATAAATATATCAAAGAGGTACAAAATGGAGTCTTAAATGATAATTCTCTTAGTGTACTCCTTGCCCCTGAGAACCACAGTCTATTAAGATTAAAGTCAGATGATAACACATGCTGGGAATCTAAATTTATCTAAACTGACGGGTAATTACATTTTATTTCAAATGTAAAATGTTTCTCTCTTTCAATCTAATGTCTTCCTTAAACACAGAAGGTAGTTAAAAAAAAAAAGGGAACTGTATTTAAAATTCCATGTGCACAGGTGAAATATTTACTCTTATTAAGTATCAGCGTGTCACTGAAAACATGACTAGATACACAGTAGGCATTAAATACATCCTTGAACAATCCCAATATTCCAAGCCAGAGAGTCTTTGGAGCTGTCCCTCCATTCTGTGGGTGATTAAGTAATTTGTTTCAAGATGCTATTCAAAGTGAATGATGGAGTTAGGAATGAAATTGGTTTCCTAAGTACTTCTGTGTTCCTTCCACCTTCACATGGTGCTTGCTTGAACAGTTACACAGTAGTGAGAAAGAGATGAATTTTCAAGAAATTAGAAAATGAAAAAACCAAAGGAAACTGACGGTTGATCATTTCAACAGTCCTTGAAGTCTGTTTACCTACTACTACACAGGCAATTCACTCTGAAGCTGGGGAAACTTTTATACACTCATCAAAGTCCTCTTTATAATTATGGAGACATTAAAGAAAGTGTCCAGCAGTGAGAGGTGAATCTTAAGTAGTTTAAAGATTGCATTTAGATGATGCTGATAAGAGCAGTAATACTTAATGCTACCACAGAACTTTTATTCCTGGAGGCTCAGAGTATTTAACTAAAGGTCAAATGATACAAACCACTGATAGCAGCAAAAAAAAACTGGGCTGAAAACTTTATCTCTTCTAATAATGTTTTGTAGTTTTTCCTGCCCTTTATTTTCTTACAGTAGAAACAAGCCCAATACCTGTGAGTGTTCTAGTATAAATTCTCTTTAAAAAGCAATGGGGTTATTTTCAACTTGCAGGAAAAGTAAATGTCTTAGTCCTAAACCAAAGTAATTGTTCAGAATAGACGAGTCTGTGTCAATTTATGTCTACCCCTAAAACAAAATTTTAAAAATTCTCTTTGGCCAACAGAAATACAAAAATACCATAGCATGAGTACTTGCATGCAAATATTACAGAAATCCTCTCGAAAGGAGGAATAGTAAAAGTAGGTCCTGATAATCTAAAATAGAAGAGGATAAGCAACACAGACTTTTAGGTATAGTGTGTCTTCCAAAATCTGCTAATTAGATAATTCTCTGTCTTCTCAATGTAGGATAATACAAGTAATAATGGATGGCAACACTACAAAATTAAGGTAAACCTAAGTTTAAAGAAGTAGTATAAAAGTCTGACTGCCAGACAAATGATGAAACTAGATATTTTCCTTAACCAAAATAGTTTTTCTTACACACAATTATAGATGTCCAACTTTCTACTTCATGGTGTGTTAAACTGCATTGTGTGTAGCTGATCAGAAGATTATCATCCCGCACATGGAAAAGTTGTATGTTTCCTGCTATTGACAGAGCTAAAAGAATGCTGTGGGCTGAGCGCTTTGAGGAATTGCTTCAGTACTGTAACATCACCTGGGGTATGCAAACTGAAATCTTGATTATTGAAGAAGTCAAGACTATTCTTCATACTTACTTTAGTGAATAATACAGTAAAACGAAAGTGTGAGTTTAAACATACAAAATACAAGGTAACCAGAGTTTACATTAATAAATCATTCTGGGCCATTGTTATGACAGTGATTTTAAAAATGTTAAGAGTTTTTCATTACTAAGCATCTTATTTTTAATCTAATTTAAAAGTTATTTAAAATTCTAACAATATCATAAATTGAATCTAATTGATGAAAAATGCACTGAATGTTAACTAATATTGTGGCATTTAAGCATCTATTTTAAGATTATATAAAATGCAAATGACTTTTCTCCCAATTGGCAGTTTTCCTTCACTATAAATAACCAATTACATATATATATATATGTAATTTCTGTGTATATATATATATATATATATATATATATATATATATATATATATACAGGAAAAAAAAAGAACTCAAGCAAGGAAGAAAGTCACATTGTAGAACAACACAGTGATATTTAAGTCAAACAGTAGAAGCTAAGACAAGTGCTTCAATTTAAATTGGTATCCCAATAGGAGTTCCTAATTTAGCCCAGACCAAATTCATAAAAGTACTCATCAAGACAATGGGGAACAATTTTAAACAAAGAACTATCTCAGAATTGTCATATTTGTGAGGGGATGGCAGGGGGGAAAGGACATTAATCAAAGCTTATGGGCTACCTGAAGGGAAACCTATTCAAAATTAATCTTACTAATATTTCTTGCTGAATCTCATCTTGGACTCTCCAGCTTTTCATAATTGGAGAAAGCAGATAGGGAAAATCAAAAATAATGCTGTGCTCAAGGCTGCAGTCCCCATCAAGGCCCTGCTAGAGCCTCAGGTGAGTCCGTGCTGGTGGCACAAAGAGCAGCCCTCCCCAGGGGACAGGGAAGGGACAGGCATTGCCAAGACTCAGGGGGGAACTGTTGCTGGGTTTTGGTGTGTTTTAGGACATAGAAAACCAAGTAGTACATGTAGGAAACTGACTCCATCCCAGAACAATGAGGAATTGTAGTGAGTATCTCTTACAAACAGGGATGTCTTCATATATGTCCATCCTTTACTTTGAAATTTATGTGTGTGTGTGTGTGTGTGTAATTCATCCAAAACACAAGTGTACAGAAATGATAATCCATTCATATCTGAGCATTGGACAAATCTGTTGCCTAGATTCTTTATAGATGAACAAAAACAAACAAAAAACAGCAAGCTATAACCACAGTGGTCTTACGGTTAAACAGAGGGAAATAAAAACTTCTTCATGATTTGTACCCCTGAATATGACCCAATACAACCTTCAAAAGGACAACATAGAAAAGTGACATCCCAAATAGATAATAGAGCATACTCTTATGAATCAGAAGCAGAGCATAAGGCAGTGAGAAAAGACTAATTTTAGAAATTAGATAAAGTAATACATTTAAAGAGAAAGAAGAGGAGGAATAATAAAGTAAAAAGAAAAATGGTGTGAAAAACAAACATCTTAAAAAAAAGTACAAATAAATTAGATTAATCAGAGGTTGTAGGATAGATATGCTAAGGAGAACAGTATATGACAAGCTGATGTTTCCAAAAGAAAGATGAATGATAAAAGGAACAGAAGCGAAAAAGCAATAATATTCATAAACTATGAAAAAGATTTTATGTTTTGGTTTTAAGAACTCATTATTTTCCAGGATAATATGCCTAATACATTAACATACAATGACAATATTTTTGAATTAGCACACAGGCAAGAAAAAGATAAACATCCAAAGGAATAAAGACTTACCTGCTTTCAATTTTTTACACTGTAAGCATTAGTTTTCAGAAGAAAATGGAACATAACCTATATAGTTTTTAGGAAATAAATGCTGTGATCTGCTCATGTTGACTCTCCTCTTTCCCATTTTCCTAGACTTCCTTTCATGGAATGATGTAGAGCAGGGACCTGGGACAAGCCTCATAGTTAAATTCTCGTGCCGACAAAGAAAAACGCTGAGATATAAACAATATAGTAAGAACAGGAAGGATTCCATCCTAAAGCTAAGATTCCATTTTAAAAACCAGGAAGTTAGGAAGTAAGATTCCTAACATACTCTTTAGCAAACAGACAATAACTCAATCCACTTTGGGAGCAGGGCAGGCAGTCATGATTGATGTGTTTCCAAAGAGAAGCTGCTATCCTGGAGAGAAACGGACCAAGTCCTTGTTTTAAGTTAATTTTGCAGAATTACCTAGAGGACTGATAATAGGATAGACTTAATATCTGTCACCAGAGGTAAGCATTTTAAGACCACTCTACAAGTCTAAACACCCTGTCCCTTTGAAAAATCCTTAAAAGAGGGAATTCCCAGCCTTTTAGGTGTCCTCCTCTCTGGGGACACCTGCACTTATTTCTGTCTTTAAGTGCATAATTTTAAATAAAGCTTTCTCACTGCTCAACTTACTGTGTTTTGTCTTTTTCTATTTCCTTCTATTTCCAAATCTCCATTTTATCCCTCCCTCATAAGTAGGGAGGGGCTGCTGAGGGCCCAGATTCGGGCCTGCACATTCCCACCACCTGGGTGACCCTGGGAACTGCAGCTGCAGGAGCCCGCCTGAACATCTCCCTTCTTTGGGAAGTTCTCAGAACATAATCTCACTCCATCCCATGCTCCATGGTTCCCCCAAATCCTGGGGTGATAGGGGCTAGTCCCCATGCAGACACAGGGTGCCAAGTGACTCTGGCTTTAAGAGATGGCAAGGGAATCTGCTCTATAGCAAGAACATGTTAGGCAAACTTTCCCTCTGCATCTCTGCATTTTCCTGCTCTCAGCTGCCTGCAAGCTGCTGCCATTCATTTCGTCTCTCGCTCTAATGAATTCCTTCCTTACCTACAGTTTGCCCACCTGCTCGAGAATTCTTTCTCCTTCAGGGTCAAGAACCCTGCCCTGTGCAGGCTGAGGTTTCCCCTTGTGCGCAGCAGACCTCCCACACGTAGCTGCCCGGCAACAGTAGGGGTGCTCTTGTGCCATATTTCTGTTTAATAGTATCTCAGGGGAAGCCAGCTGGGGTGCGGGCACAAAAATGAAATTACATAAGACACAACCACATTATTTATCATTAAACTTTTGGAGAGAAAAATAGAAATTATTGATCAATTTATTGTTCACTCTCATATAATAGAAAATTGCCAGTATTCAAAATATTTGGAAAATTCGTACTTGTTTTCTGGTAGACAAATACCTTTATAATATGTTAGACATGTTAAAGAAAACATTGATGCCTCTGTATGTATATTGCATCCAAAAGTATTAAAAACAATACTATAGACAGGACTGTAATGCTGCCATTTATGATTCTTTTTTACTTTACAACAGTGTAAAAGTGACAGATGGAATAGAAACCATACTTTGAATTTTGGGTTTTGATCTTCGCCTGGGCTAGTGATATGCAGTGAGGCAGTCTCTCGTGTTACTGGGCAGGGGCAACACGCAGTCACAAGGGTAAACAACCAAGTCATTTAGAACTATTCTGTACCCATACAACCATTCTGTTTTTTTCACTTTCAGTATGCTATTCAATAAATCACATGAGATATTCAACACTATTATAAAATAGGCTTCATGTCAGGTAATTTTGCCCAACTGTAGGCTGATGTAAATGTTCTAAGCGCGTTTAAGGTAGGCTGGGTTGAGCAATGAAACTTGGTAGGTTAGTTGTAGTACATGCATTTTTGACAAAGTATTTTCAACTTACAGTGGGTTTACTGGACATAACTCCACTGTAAGTCAAGGAAGAACTCTAAATGCATGAACTGGACCTTGCTCAGCATTACCAAGGTGTGAAAGGGATTACACAATTACGCATATTTTTACTTCCTTTCTTAATTCAGTTCTTTTTTTTTTCCCTTGCCACAATAACAAGTCCTAATGTAGGCACTAATACAAAAGAGGTGTTTTTATTTTCAAAAGGAAAATTTGGAAGATAATGGATTTGTAGCCCCCACAGTTCTAAACTGTGAGTATGGAAACACTTTGTTAAGTGATTGTACCCTTCATTAACTACATATTTACACTTGAATCAAAACATCCATGCTTGCATTATATGCTACATGATTATCATAATCCCTGGAGCTACTATCATAACCCTGATTAACATTTATATTAACCATGGGCTTCATAATACACAGCTGACAAAGGAACCTGTTATTTTCTCTCATGCCAATAATAACACATGCAGGATCAAGAAGGTATGTTTGTATTTTTAGGAATTATCATTTGGAGGGCAATTTGGGTTACTAACTGTCAGTTTACACTCTGGAGCCTGTAGTCAGGCATATTTATATATATTCCAAAGTAGGAATGTTGATTGAATTTAATACTCAATGACAGTAAGATTTTTTGTTCAATTCTGTTTGAAATAGAAACATCTCAATCTTTAAAACACTAAATGAATCTTCATTTAATATGAAGAATCACACTATTAATTTCTTTTGCTATTTTCCATATTTCTCAAAATAGTGTTCCTTCATCATTTCTCTTGGCCTCTGGCTGCCAATTAATTTATATCTTAATCCTCTAGGAAAACTCCTGAAAAACATCCAGTGGGAATTACTGCCTGATTGTGATATTAAGAAAGGTTTTACATCTTTATCAGTTGATTTTGCTTGCTTAATTTTTTAATGCTTTGTAAGCAACCTTAAATATTTAGTGGGCTGAAACTGTGTGAAAATTAGTGAAAACATATATAAGACTGGAAGGAGAATCCTACATTGTGTGATTCATGAGACATCCTGAAGCAGATTAAAAATCCAGCTTGCAAAAATGCGGATGCTAATATCATCAGTAGCAGTAACTATTGGGTGATACCTTCCCCAATCATGTTATTTACTCAAGGGAGGTTAACATGCACTTGACAGTTTTACTTAGATGCTTGAATTCATCCCCAGTGGTGTCCCAGTGCTTTCAAAATTCAAGCTCCAGGATTAGCACCTAATTCTATTATAAAGTGGCCCTACCTATAATTCTAACTTCCTTTCTTTTTGCCCTAACTACAGTTTTAGGATTTTTAAAAATGTTCCAGCCACCCTCATAGAAAAAGTTTGGTTTTGTATCAAGATACTACACTGAGCTGGTGTGCTTGATTCCTTCCCTTTTCAAATCCTCATGGATATCTACAGGGAAATTATTTACAGTTCTTAGAATTTGTGTTCTTCCATGCTGTCCCCCCTGGAAATCTATGACTCCTAAGTCCCCACGGATCAGCAAGCTTAAACATCCGTCTCCTCAGTTTAGAACAAACTTCATACAGGAGGACATTCGCGGCTGGCCTACATGCCCCTTTTCTACCTTCATGGTTCACAGATAACTCCACATTCTATCCAGCTGGATAAGGCAGGGACAGTACCAGCAGACTCTATGAAAGCTGCCAGAGGTTTTCTTAAAACTAGGAAAATTATCTGTGATTTTATTACACAGCTGGGAATGGCAGTAAAGCTGTAGTTGTGTTAGTGGGGATAAGGCTTTATTACACCTCTTTGTTAAGCATTTTGGGGTTAACTAAAATCATAGCACAACCCAAACTAGTTTGATATAAATGTAAAATATGAGAGTAAGAAATGTATAAATGTTGCAAAATAAATAACTTTAAAAGAATTGGAAAATGGAAAATCGATAAAGATCTTAATTTTTACACTCTTTGTTCTCTAAATTTTATCTTCTGTATTTTTGATACATTCTTAATTCAAAAACACAGTTCAAATTTTAAGATGCCTTACAATTATAATTTATTTTGCATTTATATAGGTGTGTCTCATTTACTTCCAGTGATATCACCTTAAATAATTGTTAGTAAAGATCAAAACCTTAAAAGTAGTAGAAAACTATTCATGTATGTATATTTAGCAGTTTCAGTGTGTTTCCAGATTTCAGATAAGAGAAAAATTTAGAGGAAGAGGAAAATAAATAAAGCTGTATCAAGTGGCCATTATATATTAGCATGTAGTCTGTATTTTTCTATTTAATAAGTCTTAACTAAATCTGTTTTTCTCCCTCTTCTTTTCTTGAATGATGACATAAGAAATGCAACTCCATTAGATTGTTTCTCTAAAATATCACTAGTTACTGGCAGAACTAGAAACAAAATCCAGATCACATGACTTTAAGTCCCGTATGTTTTCAAAATATGCCAAGTTGTGTTGAGAAGAAAATGTTCGGTTTTGTATCAAGATACTACACTGAGCTGGTGTGCTTGATTCCTTCCCTTTTCAAATCCTCATGGATATCTACAGGGAAGTACAACACACTGAGGAAGTAGAATCAAAAGGTAAACTCAGGAGGAAAAACAAATGTCATCAGAAAAGAAATTGAAGAATTTTTATAAGGGTTAGTAAGAAAGGGACCCAAATGACAAGAGTGGTGACTATGACCAAAAGCAACAAGAGCTAACATTTGTTGTGAATTAGAGTGTGACAAATAACACATATACAAGAAAGGAAAGAGAATGTTATAAACAGTATGCTTCATTAAACACACACATGTGCCAAGCACTCTGACAAATACATGGCTTAACATATTCAGAGAAAAACAAGGGAAGGGGTCAAGTGGATAAAGTGTACAATTTTTTCAGAAATCCGTATAATGAAAAATCAGGGAACTCCTGAAATGATATTATAGGTCTCTACTAATTAACATGAAAATATCGTTCTTATTGATGATCTCTGTTGACCAAAATATAAATAAGCTAAAGGTTAAGTTTACTACACATATATACGGATTTTTGAGAGGCATAAACAAGAGAGAATAAGAGATGGAGAAAGAAAATGAGTATCTGTGCAGAAGAACAGTGGGGTTGGTCATCCTAATACTTATTCACAGCTATTTATGCTCTTTTTTGGACTTACTGGAGGAATACAAGTCTCCACCACTTGCAGTCAGGATTGTGTGACAGACTGTGGCTCGTGGACTATGGCCAAAGAACTTCACTGTCCGTGTGGAACACAGCAGTGCTAGCCTTTCTTCCCCTGGCACCTCAGGATGAGAAGGTGGAGCTTCTGCCAGCCGAGGGTCCCTGGGTGACTAAGGGAAGCAAATCCTTCCATGGAACAATGTTGAGTATAATATCAAGGGAGAAATAAACTTTGGTTGTTTTGACCCAGTGAAATCTGATTTCATTACAGCATCACAGCCTAGACTAGCCAAATAATATGTGTGGGTATACAACATACATGTGTATCAGATATATGTATTTATTTGTATATCCAATTTTATATGAACTTCTATCAAATATATAAAAAGTTATATAAAATTTTCCTAATTTCTGGATGGTAGACATTTATGTTACTTTACCATTGTTCTCTGTTTCCTGTTTTTTTTTTGGTATATTTTATGTTTCAGATGGCATGCACTACATATGGGGGAATAACTTAATTATTCAATTAGTAAAGAATGGCTGATTGGCTGATTTTTGGAGAAAAAATTAAGGAGGGTAATGGATCTTGAATATTTATTTGCAACTTATATCAAGATGCACAATTAAAACCACTTTATCAAGTATAGATATCTGATTCCGTTACAGTAAATTTAGAATTTACCTAATATTCAGAGATATCAAGAGTGCATGCATTTGGCAAAACATGTCCACATAAACTAAATATTTTGATTTAGCATTTAGAAGAATGATAACAGTAAGTGTGGCAATAGAAAAGAGGAGGTTTCATAAACTCAACCTTTATCTGTTTGACAAGATGTTGGAGTAACAAAAGCAGATACAAAGCTTAAAGACAGTCTTATATATGTCTTCAAAAACCTAAGTACATGGAATTTATCTTTGGGCTGGGCAGGAGAGTACACATTAATGTATACCAGTGAGATGCTTTTCTTGCCCTACTTGTAACAAGACTCAAGTGTGACCTGAATGGCTCCCTGGTGCTTGGATTTATATTCTTCTCAGAGGCATTGGATATTGTATTTCACTACAAAAAGCTAAAAACATTGCAATCATTATTTATAAATCTTTTAGAAAAATGCGTTTTCTTAGCAGCAACTATGGCAACAGGGAACTCGAAATGACACTGGAAAAGAATTCAGCTCAGCTGCAGTGGGTAATGCACACAGGATTTATATTTTACCACTGTCTATATTTTAAAACTGGCAAAACCAAAACATTCACTATATATAATTGTTTTCTATATTTAACCCATGTATTCCATTCAAGTAACATCTAAATGTTGTAATACAAAATACATTTACTTCATCCTCATGATAATTTACACACATAAAATGACTCCAGTTGCTCAACATCATCTTATTTCTAGGGTACAACTTCACATATTTGCAATAATAGTAGCATTTCTAGCTACAGTGCTTCTGTTCCTGTTACTCATAAATTTAATACACCAATTTTAGAATTGAAGGTATGGTCTTTCTTTTTAATTTAAAGCACATATGATATCTTTTCTTTTACATATTACTTCAAGTACATACCTCCCATACCCCCTTGCATTACCAAAGACACACAAGGAATTTCTTAGCAATTGTTTTTTTTAATTAGAAAAGTTTCTGTGGGAGAATCCAGTCAGGCCTCTTTCTGTCTCACAAGGTGAGTCCTGGAACCAGCACAGAAGAGCAGGTTCTCTCACCTCCAGTCCTCATGACAGCTCCAGTAGTTAATGAACAGAGATTTCTTCAGTATTGTGGCATTCCAGTATTAGTAAATCTGTTTGTTTGTCTTTGTTTTCAATTATTTTTGTTTGTTTTTGCCACATATTTCTTTTGCATCTCTATACAGATAGTTTCTTCAAACATTTTAGTTCCCATAAGGGGGCTGCAGAAACGCTTTGCACCTTTCACTACTTTAAAAATGTCCTGTTTCTTAGGAGCTTTGCCACGTGGTAAATAAAAGAAATCAGAAGTTTGACATATCTGGTCTTTATAAAATTTGCTAAAATGAAATGAGACTAATTTACTTCACTTACAAAGACCATTCTAATTATCCCATAGTCATCACATTTTATGTATTACCTGACAAGGTTACTGCCTTCCTTCTCTTTAGGGGTATTATCTATAAAATTGGAATTTGGAAAAGAGAAAACTACAGACCCCAGAAGGTCAATTTTAGGGACCTCCTCATGCATGGACCAGCCAGTGTTTTGTTGTCTTTTTCTACACCTTGGGACCCAGTAAGCCTGACTTAAATCTTCCGGTTCTCCCATCAAGCCTGATTACAGTCGGCCCAAAAGCCCCCAGATGCTGTCCCTGAAGGCAGTCCACCAGGGATCTTAGATTTGTTTTCTTTCCCCTTAATAACAGAGTCAAGAGAATGGAACTTTAAAATAATAATAATTTAATGAGACAAGTTTTCCATTTTGGTGCTGCCCCTGCTCTTAGCTCATCAATTTTAGGTTCTCCAAATTATCTAAATTGGCAGTACCATGTGATCACAAAGCTATTCTAGGACTGACACAAGATCATATGGGTGAAAGACTTACCCACCTAAAAAGAACACGAACTGCTGCTTTTATTTTAATTTTACACCATTCTCCAGGTAATATGGTTTAAATTTCTAATTATACATAGAATCTTTGGTAACTAAGTATGAAAGTATGATGGATATACATGTGATCTGTAAGAAAGTCAAAAAGAAGAGAAAAAATTCTGCCTTTTAATAATCCAAGATCAAGACATACGTGGATTAAACAGGCATTGGAAGAGTGTTCTGTGCGGATATGTTACCAAATGAAGACAATCTAAGACAGAAAGTTGTTCCCAAAATTCTTCCATGTGAGAACCACTAAAGGAAATTTTTTAATCAATTCCAATATTTTGCTCTAGACTTAAGAAATCACTCTCAAATGGAATCCAAGAAAGCACATTTTCTGAAAATTCTAGAGGTAACTTTCATGCAAAGCCGGAGTTAAAAACCACTGTGATAAATGATAAACCAAAATTATGAACTAAAAATGCATTGGCTAATTTCTCTCCACAGTTTAATCTCATGAGGATTACAACTGACTAATCTTGCACTAACCAGAAAGTGTCCTTCTACCATTACAGTGGAAAAATATCTTAAATAAAAACAATGTCATTTTGTATTCATTTTACACATAAAAATGGGATTTTGTTTTTTGCCACCTTAAATTATTATCTTGCTTTCCTGGTAATTATAAGTCTAACCCAACAGGGATAAACATCTGCTCTCTATTAAAGTTTATGAGAAGCACCTAACACAGTTCCTAAAATGTATAGGTGAGAATATATTAAAATGTTCCTATAAAACATATAAACATATTTCTACAATGAATAAAAATGTCATTTTAATGAAATGGAGATTTCCAATATGGCTAAAATGCAAATTAAGGTGCCAAATATAGGAATAACAAATTTTTAATATGACACTCTATGTGGTTGCGATAGTGTCGAAAGGCTTTGTTGAGAAGGAAGAGAAATGCACAATGGTTCTTCCTACTTGTTTTAATATATATGTATCTCACATTTTACATATATATTACATACATATATATATATATATATAAAACAATTACATTTTCTTCATTACCACAGTATGAGTGGTAAAAGATAATAAATGTCAACCATTTTAAAGTACTCTGCAGAAGATTCCTGAACTAAACAATAGACTTCAAAATTCAGTCTTAGGACGGGAAGAACAGTGAGAGTGCTTCCGTTACATGTTGTAGCAGAATATTTGCTACTTTTAGCTACCTATTTCTAAAATCTAGTGCAGGAAAAATAAAAGCTTGTCTAAGTCAAAGTGTCACATTTTGCACTGTAAGAGTAAGATACACTAAAATTCTAAAAGATGGGCAAGAAATCTAGAGGAGTTTATCCAGTCCACTTATTGAAAAGAAACACTTTTAACCTTTCAAAGAAAACAGGTTAACAGATATATGGAAACATAACAACACACTGTCCCCATGTGTGAGGACATGATGTGATGTAATGATGATTTTGTAAAGTTTATTTTAAGCCATAGAGTCTGAGTATGAAAAAGTGTTATCTTCTAGAAAACATCGAGTTATTTTATATCTAATTTGTAGAAATGATTATTTACAAGTCACTTACTTTAATTAGAAGCATTACCATAGCTAGAAGTCTTGTATTATCTTTTGGTGCTATTATTTAGGTGAAAAATAGAAATATTTTAAACTTTGGTCAGATTACAAAGGTATTTTTATCTAAATTGCAGGGGACAAAATGGTTAAATGTTAAGACAATTTGGCATTACAACCTAGGATTAAGGCCGAGTTCTATCAAACATTCTACCCAAACATGGGTAATTTGGGGCTAATTTGTTTAACATGCAGCTCAATTGTTCATTTATGATAATTTAAATACATTGCACATAGGGTTATACTAAAGAAGAAATTACAACCCCTATACATACCATTTAATACAGTGTCTAGGTTCTCAACAATTGGTACCTATTACTGCAGTAAGATACATACAACATGCATGAATATCACCATTTATTGGTTAATTATTACTTATAAAAAGATTTGAGGCATGTAATTTAATATGCACATTTTTATGTTCACTTTGTATTTATCAATCCTCCTTATCTATTTGATTAGGATATCAATTTACATTCTACAATTTCCTGAGCTTTCTATGCCTTCAGAGGTAAAAATAATAATACTAAGTTAAAAGGAAGATATAAATCATATTGAAAATCCAGTTTTAGTAAATGGAAAAGCACTTTAAATGACTCTAAATAGATGGACTTTTTCCCTTTTTGTTTTTTAAAGCTAGATACAAAGCCATACAATGTCTCTTTTAAAGTTACTTGGACTTTTTAGTTTATCTTGTATTAACAATATCAATCCAAACTTATTTAACAAAAAACACACTTAACATATTTTGAATATACTCTGAAATAGATGTTTCATGAAATTTCAAACACTACTTTTTCTGCTTACCCTTAAATATTTAAATAGCCTTGTAAGGAAATGGATAATTATTAAGAATTTCTGATTTTGACTTTACATAATAAAGTAATTAAACTTGAAAAATAACACCACAGCTAAAGAAAGAAATCATTTCTAAGAGGAATTTAAGTAGGCACTACCAACATAAAATACTACCAGAAAATATTTAATAAGAATGAAATTTCATGTGGTTTCCCTGGAATGGTGTGTGTCATGGGAAGATATATATATATATATTTTCTGTCATTATATCAGATAGACTATATTAAGTAGTAATTACTAGCATAATGTAATACTGTACAAATTACTAGGACCATCCTTTTTATTGAGAAAACTTTATGAAAAGAAAGCTATTGCTAAAACTATCATATTCATATCCCTCTGAGATTTGAACTATAATTGCAGTCACTTTTATTCTGCCCCAAGAGATGCAAGACAATGCAAGAGTCAGCTGGCTATGCACTCATGTAATTATATTTTTCCCTATGTTTGAATTGTTACGCAAAATTTTTGCTAAGAGAACTGAAAATGAATGATACCCTATACCCTTCAGATTAAACTTGGCTATTCTTGGGCCACAGAGAGATTCAAATACAGAGTAGAAATGGCATTTTATGTGTCTGTGACCTCTACTCAAAACTAACCTGCAACATGGAGAAGCTGAGGAGGAATCACAAGAAATACAGAAATGATATTGCCTAGCAGCATCTCAAAATATGAAGGCTATGGAAGACTCACCAGAAATGAGAACAGGTGAAATCATTTAAAAACTATTTTAGACATAGTTTCTCAGTTTCTAAGTTATCTAGGTACGGAAAGAGAGCTAAGCAGAATGAGCTCATTTTCCATGCATCAGAGGAGCAATAGCGGAACAGATAAAAATAAAGACATACTTTCCTAGTCATCACTGCAAACTTACATCAGGGCAGTAAAATTTCCATCAGAAATAATCAAAAATGAGTTCCAAGTTTAAAGCAATAAAATATAGCTCTAATACAAAAAAAAAGATTTATGTCACAATACTATTCAGTTTTGATTCAATGTGGCATCATGAAATCATTTTAGCTCTTTTTATTTCAAGAAACAGTAGATAAATCTAATCTTCAAAATTTAAATGGCTCTATTATACTAAATATATTTATATTTTTAATCACTGAACTCAGTAATTCAGATATTGATTACTTTGCAAATTCTCTCAATAACATTAATATAGGGATTCAAGACCGCCTCTAAAACAGCTGTTATATAATGAAAAAAATCATGGGCTTTGAAGTCAGAATATGCCTATCAGTGTGGTCGTGAGGATTAAATGGAAGAAGTAAATAAGAGCATGTATCACAGTCCCTACTTCATGGAGGAGTGGAAGTGTTTTCAATAAATATTTGTTCTCTTCCTCTGATCTGTAAGACCCCATGGAAACTCTTTCAACAGCAGAGAGGACTTGCGTCAGCAGACATGTAGCCGCTACAAACTACTCCAGCACCCTTGGTGAGATTTCTGCAGTGCTTCTGAGTGAAACGTCTACACACACACCCATTTCTAGGTCTGTGGAGTGAGTCCGGGGGAATTGACACCAGAGAGACATTAGGGAAGGGAAGGGGCAGAGTTACTTTGTGTGAGCTTACATTAAGGAAATACAGTCTGTCTTAATACACTCAAATCTTTGGTTGAAAGCCACTGTGCATGGCCGAGGTGGGAGGATAAAGGGAGACTACTCAGAAAACCAGGCAGAAGCCTCTCTGTATTAGAGATGTAGGGTATACCTGCTAGTCTCCGTCACTGCTTTGACCCCAAGAGTTTTGTTTCCCTGGATGATCACAATGCTGTGTATCGGTCCTGCCCTCTCCATAATGTTAGCAGGGACAATAAAGAGCTGAAGGTTTCAGTCACCGGCTTAAAACCCTATGCCTTATCTTCTTCTTAGAATAAAGTGTCATTGTCACAGGTTGGTTGGTATGTATTTTGAAGGAGATTTGACTGAGCCAGCAAGGTTTAGAAGAGAGGGCATTTGCAATTTATATTTCCAAGGAAGAAGGAAAAGTGATGAATTAGGATAAGCGTGCCCACTGTGAATGGCGGTCCTCCAGTGGGCTCTGATTGCGGCTCCAACTTTATCATCCACCACTGTGATGTCAACACTTCTTACCTCAGCACTGATCACGTGGTAAACACTCAACAAAAATCTGTTGAGTCAGGGAAAGGCGCTGTCATGAGAAATGAATCCCAAGTTACTGAGTCCAGAAGGAGGAAGTGTAGTTTCATGGCAAGTGGTCCATCATCTAGGCTACTTTCACGGAATTACCCATGGAAGGATAGAGAATGTATGAAAAAAAAAAAAAGTCCAAGATAAACCTAAAAAAATACTTGAGATTTACTGTGAAGAGACGTCACACAAAACTAGGGGAGTGGATCTTTTGCCACTCTGATTTATTGCAGTAGCTACCAGAATATATGTCAAAAAAGCTAAGTGCTACAGTTCAATAATAATGAGTAATCCTGTTAATGTAATAAATACAACATACTGAGCCAATAGTGTGAGATCAGGCATTATGCTCAGTGCTTGCCTGATATTATCTTATTTTCTCTTGAAAACAAACTTCTAGAAATGGCATTACTGTGTCTATTTTATATGCACATAAACTGAGGCTCAGGATTGATTACCTTATCCTGCATCAGGAACTTGGCACATAGTGTGACCAGAGTGCAAATGAATGCCTTTAGGACTCCAGATCATCATAAGATAGCATATTAAATTATGTTAAAACAATGTCTTAAAGGTCTCTTTACAATATACCAAGGATTATGTAGTCTTAATTTACCAATACTTTCATTCATTCATTGTGGATTAATTCTTCATATTAGGAACACCGTGTCATGTATATATATGAAAGAAGGAACATTTTTAATGCACATAAATCCCTGAGAACACTGGATCACAAAAACTAATGTCAAAATGATATACATAAAACTCAAATATTTGAGATTATTTATTTTTAAACTCAAAACGAATTCATCACTGTAACATCAATTGTCTAGTTTTATTTATTGACTTATACAGAATTAGACTATTTTGTTTACCTTGTCAACTTTCCTATATTCAAGCAAATGGAAATACTATATTATATGTAAAAATTGAATTGCAAACATTTTGAGATTTTTGAGAATAGGTTTAAAAGTATGCTTGAACTTAAATTCTCTAAATGTTCAAATATTAATCCCACTTACAGCTTTATTTTCTAACTTAACACATTTTAGAAACAAAGTTTCAATACAGGTGTAGCTAAAATAATTGACTGTAAAACAAATTTTTTTGTAGTAAACTTCCTTCTCAATCCTGCTCTTCATTTATTAAAACTAGTGCCTGAAAATCATTCCAAAGTTTATATACATTATGCTGGATGAAGTGCTTTTAGGCACCAGCAGTTTCAGGCATTTAATATTCAACAGGCATACTCCTAAAAGTCAATGCATGTTTTAAAATTGTCATTGCATATCCATGTGTTATTGCTGAGCTCTTAAAATCATTGGTATGTTATGCCACTAAAAGTTGGAAAGATGACTTTTTCTTATAGCATCTTAAATTTAAAGAAAAAAAGGTGGATGTTGTGTTTTCTGAAAATTGTACAAAGTGATGTTTAAATAGTATAACCAGAATTATTTTTTATGTTCTCATAAAATAAGCCTGTACATTCTAAGCTTCTAATATATACATATAATCATTACTACTGATTCAATATAGATTATTCTGAAAGAGAAATAAGCCAAAATAATAGTATGTGCTTATGTTTTTGTGTATAAAATGTATCACATCACTTTGAAATCTGCATTTTTCTTAAACTTAACCATGTGCTATGACTATATGTCTACATATACATCTTTTTCTTAATGGCTGCATATTGCCCATTGCATGGATGCATCACAATTTATTTATTAAATCCCACATATTTGGATATACATGCCAGTACATTCAATCAGTCAATATTGTCATTAAGTCTGTAATTTTTTGATTATATAAATATATTTTTAAGTGATTTTTTTAAGTGCCATGTCAAAAATACAATTTTGTTTAAAAGAATTTTGATACAAATTGCCTTTGTGATATATTAACCAACAACAGAAATCAAATTTTGTGCCCTGTTGAATCCTGCAGCATCTGACAGATCACTCAACAATGACAGGTTGCAGGGACAATAGCTCACATCAAGATGATGTGTAGCCCGCTTGCAATAGCTTTAGTGCAATTTACCATGGCTCTCAGATACTGCTGATCAACCTTGTGTTGCAGAACCTTAAACTTGATAGTTTCCATTAAGTCACACCTGAGGCATTGGGAGCAGACATGTCCCAAAATGGTATGCAAATGTGACAACACTAGTATTCAAATGACAGTTCTGCTTTTGCAGCTGATAAATCCTTAATATCTTTCTTCTCCTCTCTTCCCCAAAGCAGTTAACCTGAGGCCAATTAGGGATACATTTCATGCAATTTTCTGTGATGCGGTTAACTTCCAAGTAGAGGATATCACAAACAAATGTATTTGAAGAAGAGTTTACTCCATATGACTCTGATACTCAAATAGCTTTTTTTTTGTTGTTGTTCCTCCATCAGGTTGTAAAATGATGAAATAGAAACAAAAAGTTAAGTGCCAAGGAATGAACTGCAATTGATGAAGTGAAATCCCTAATATTCTTAATCATTACAAAAGTAAAATTAACAACTGTCATATCTAAAATAGTAGCCATATTCTGCTTTTATACATTTTTGTAGTCTACTTTGAGTACTAAAAATTCTACAGAATAAAATATAAATGGATTAGAGACCAACCTGAAATTTTCTCTGAAATATGTATTACTAGTTACATTTGACTTCTCAGCTATGCTGCTTTTCCATTATATTTATCCAACCTGTAACCAAGATTCATTTATTAACAATCAAAGATGGATTTTTTTTTCTGTATATAGTGTTTATGATTTGTGCTTGTTTTTAAAATTTAATGATAACCAATTAATTTAAATCAATTACACACACAGACATACACATAAACACATGTATATGATTTTGGCATTTTATTTGATTCTGTGTAGAAAAAAGTAAAAAAAAGAATGAATATAATAAAATGTTGTTGTTAAATGGGGTGTTTCTTATTATTAATAAAATGCAATGCCAATTCATGTTTGAAAGATCCAAATGGTAAACAGTACTACTAAAAGAAAATTGAAAGACACTAATACCTTCCTTTCTCATTTTTAGTTCCAGTCCTAAGAGAACAATTCCAAGTCTAGATTATTACATTGGTGGCTACTATAATTTTTGGTAATGAGCTCATACCTCAACTTCTTCATTTTTAGTTAAACAGTACCAATTTACTAGCCCCTTTCAATTTGAGAAATTTAGTTCACATATTCTAATCCCTTTCATCTTGTGAGTCTTAAAGATAGGTATTTATTGTTATCATTTTAAATAACATAAATAAACTATTATTCTGTCATCCTGGGACACTGTCTCTTAATCCACACTATGTAAGGGAGGAAATAAATACCGTCATATTTTTGCACCCTTTTCCATCATTCCTACGTCTTGACATCTATCTAGCTATTGCCATGCATGAACATTGACAAGGTTTGATACAAGACAAACCCACTCTATCTTAAGCCAAACTATGTCCTTCTCCTTTTTATTTCATTTGACAATTCCATTAAATTATGCTATATTTAAGTATTTGGGATGTTAGTGAAGTACATATTAAATCTTTGTAGAATGCACGGACTTTGACTCAAAAATAAACACAGTATAAACTCAAAATCCCAAAAGAATCTCACTTCAAATTCAGAAACTCCTGACACAAAAGTACAAATCGCAAAAACAAATAAAAATATACATAAAATGCAGGGCAATGAAGCCCAAACATTTCTTTTCATTAACACATTTCAGAAAAAGAGTAATGTGAGTTAGAAATGGAAGGGCAGAAATAAAACCATTTAGTGATAATTTTTCGCTCACCATTTCCAATGCAGAAAGGAAGAAGCTGGAGTGCAGTTCAAACAACACACTTTCAAATGACATTAGAATAGCGACATATCCTCAAAAATGGAATCGACAGGCTTACAGGAGGGCAGAATGACAGATATCTGACTCTCTATCCTTTCCTTTCTTAGGCCTTATGAAGTGTGAAAACTTGAGAAATAAATTTCACCTGTCTTCCAAGCTATGTAAAAGACCATCCACATGCTGAAAATTTTGCAGAACATGTGCAAAATGACGTGCAGATATGATCATAATAAAATGGTATGTTCATCAAAGGCTGTCCTGTAAACTTGCTGATGAACTGGGAGACACTTGAGAACAGAATGGAGGAAATCCACAGTCCGCAGAGGCCTTCTGGCTGGGAAGGAGAAGGTGGAAGTCCAGGCAGGCTGGGAGAGTTTCCTATTAATTGATAGGAAAGCTGTCCCCCAGGGATACAGCCACTGCACTGAGAGGAATGTCTGCTGTAGATTCCTTCACAGTACAGGAATTTTTATAATAATAAAAGGCTGAAAGCCTAAGAACATCCCATGGGAGCGAAAAGCTTAAATAAGCCAGACCATTTCCAGGTTACAAAAGCTTATGCCAATATTAAAATAGTAGGGTAGGTCAGGGATGGCCAGTTGGCACCCACAGGTCAATTCTGGCATATTTCCTGCTTTTGTAAATAAAGTTTTATTGCAACACAGTCACATCCATTTATTTAACTATCATCTACGCTTGTTTTTAAACTACAATGGCAGTCAAGGAGCTGTGACTGAGACCATTTGGCCAGCAAAGTCTAAAATATTTGTTGTCTTGCCTTTTGCAGAAAAAGTTTTCTTACTCCTGGTAAAACAGCTGTATTTACTGACATAGAAATAGTTTTGTGAGATAATAAATATTAAGTGAAAAAGGAAATTATAAAACAATGTATGCTAAGATTATATTTTGGTGTACCTAAAATGTGTGTGTGTGTGTGTGTGTGTGTGAAAAACACCCTAATAGACATTGGCTCTGTCTATTAGATAGGAGGATTGATAACTTCCATTTTGTTTTTGTCTATTTTTTTAAAATTTGCCAATAAAGAAAATGTATTGTGTAATAAAAAAAATATTTTAAAATAGAAATTGAGCAAAATAATGGATGTAGGTTTTATCATTGGTTGTACAATCATTTTCTAAAAGATGAGTTTTCAGAAAAGCAATATAGACCCTTCTTGTGTTTTAGTAGCTAGGAGCCTGCCAGCCTCAAGGACTGTGTAGGCCTCATTCTACTGCAGGGCAGGCTGCAAATTATT
Source organism: Manis pentadactyla (assembly GCF_030020395.1). Lineage (NCBI taxonomy): Eukaryota > Metazoa > Chordata > Mammalia > Pholidota > Manidae > Manis > Manis pentadactyla. The sequence goes on along the minus strand of NC_080020.1, from coordinate 170,568,985 downwards.
TCAAGGTTCTATGAGTTTGATAGCAGTTGTCTGGAAGGGGGACAACTGATCATTTTCAACTGTGGCCTCACAAGCATGGAGAGACTGTTATTTTTATCTGTGCTCCTTCAATCGAACACAGAACATCTGTCACAAAACTATTGTCTGATGTGGCAGCAAAGGCTTCTCTCAATCTGAGTCCAGTGGCTGCTACAAGAAAGCAGATCAGACAGCTTTACAACCAATAATATGTCAATACCTGTATCAGACAGCCATGATTAAACTTTTTAATAACTGTAAGAAGTACAGCATTGGGAATTATCATGGCAGTATTTTATATTTCATATATATACATATATACTCACACACATATGTATATGTAATGTATATTATATATATATGTATACACATATGTAAATGGTTTGTGTTTAGCCTAACATTTGACCTAAAATACTTATTCTTAAAGTAAGAATGTGATAACATATTTGAAATATTTAAATCTCGCTCATAATTCATGATTTTCAATTTCTCTATGAATTTAAGCTATGGACTATGAGCTTTGATTTATATTGTCAAGTAGAAGTTTGCAAATATTACCAAAGAATATTCCCAAATTATCTGAGAACACTGAGTTTTTGTTTTTACTTTGCAAATATTGAGTTGCATTCAAATGCAGCTGTTAAAATAGTGCTCAAGTTTAACAAATTAGGATGCAAGATAGAACCTTGATGAACTTTAAAAGCCTGGGACTTTAAAAAATGTTTTCTGTATATCATTTTTGCATTTACTAAAACTGTTCCATTTTCTGTTGGTTACAAAAAAGAATATAGATGAAATCAGGGGCTCAGAAGGAATTACTTCATTTAGAGCACCTAAAGGGTGAGCACGTGGAAGAAAACAGAATATCCAGGTTAAGAGCATAATCTCTGGGTTCAGAAAATTTTGGATTAAGTTCCATTTACTGGCTATGGGATAATGGGCAAGTTTCAAATCCTCAGTTTGCCCATGATTAACGTGCAAGCAATCATTCTACTACTACCTGTTTCCCTCTTGAGGCTGCATTGACAATCAAGTGGGCTAATACCTGTAAGATGTTCAGCACAGTACATGGCATATATCAAAGACTGTATGTATTATACTTTGGTTAAGTAGATGGTGACAAGCGTGGAGCCAATCTGATGGGCCACAGTGGGCCACCAGTGTAAAGGTGCCAGGAAGAGCAAGGAGGAGAATTGCAGTGAGGAAGATGAATTTGGTTGTGAGCTCAAGGCACAGGCTACACAGACTTAAACATAGATTCCCAAAAAGACAAGACTGTTGAGAACTCCAGCTTTGTTAGAAAAATGTAGATGGGCTAAAATTTGGAAGACAGTCTAACAAAATACTGAGTTCAGGAGAAATGTAAGTAAATTTTGTTTTACTGCTTACCCTGGCGATTCTAATTGGATATGAGGCAATCCATGTAGGGGACTTTGGACTGATTTTTTTCTATTTGTTATCCCACCAATTTAACTATTTTTGTTAGATAACATATAAATATCCTCTTATTTATTTCACTATGGTTTATAAAACGTATTCTTCAATTCTTTCCATTCTTCATAATTACCTATGTGGTTCTTAAAGCACATGTACATGTACATGCACACACAGTCTTCTACAATGTGGCTTAAAGCTTAAGCCCTTTTTAAAATCATATCTTGTAAGTGGAAACTCATCTTCTTATAAGCCTGACGTACTCTGAAAAAGTAAAAATTCAACAAATACTAACTCATATAACCTGAAAACCAAAACAGAGATGTGATATGGCTCTTCTAGCATTGTACAATATTAAGGGAAAATACTGAGTAGATGATCAAGTCATATAAATAAGGCCAAGTGAGTTAGAACCAACAATTCTTTGATCAGAGTCCTGGAAATGAAGGACAAAGCTCTTGAGAAAGACAATGGATGCCCACCTAACATTAGAGTAAATAAATTTATGGAAAAAGTCGGCATCATCTCTTAGGATGCTTTATTTCCTTCTGAAAGAGGAAAATCTAACTCATATTACAGAGGTAGATTTTTAGATTGTTTAAATTAAAACCCACCTTCAGTGACAGACTCCTGGGAACTCTTAATACGATATTTCCATCCACTCTTCTCCCTCATCCTGGCATTCATAAGCATCCTTCCCGATGCTCTTTTGTCCCTTATTCTTTCTCATTTTCTTTAAAGACCGAGCCCATCATTTCCCTCCTGGTTTATCTGTTGCTATCCTGATCACCTGCATAGGTTTCTTGCCCCAATTTCCATTCCACATACTGCTGACAGTATTCTTCCTGGAACAATCAATACCAGTGCACTTCTCTGAATACTCCCAAACTTCAGTGATTCCTCAAAGGCTACCCAGTAACATCCAAATCCCTTAGGAAACCCTCGAAATCAAAATATTTTGATGTATTGTTACACTCTCCTTTGAACAAAAATCTGTTATTTTTTATTATCAAAGTCTATGGTAAAATGAAAAAAAAAAACCACAGTGGGAATTACTATCCTCAATTTTTAAAAAAAGTTCCTTTACTTTCTCTAAATTGTTGATAATGTAACTTATAATATCCTTTGTCATCATAGAGATAAGTTTTAGAGGATGTCTGTATTTCAGATGATTATAGGAAGCAAATTTTCACACATATTTTAGAGTAAGCTTATTAATAAACATCTACAGTTTTATTTGGTTTTCTTGACTGTTCAAACACTAAGTAAAGTATAAAGAGGGTCTCTGTAATTACAATGCTTCCAGTATTTAAGTAGATTTCATTTGTTTTATGTTTTCCTGTGTTTTAATGTTCAGTGAACATCAATCATAACTTTTTCAAATAAATATTATGTAATATTATAAATGCAATCCATGCTCAATTACTGATCAACAAAAATAATACAATACAATTTGTCCTATCAAATAAGATCACTGTTCACACCTTGATTTACAGCCTTTTATTCATTTCATACCCTTATCCATACCAGTTTTCTAAGAATAGAGTCATAAAATATTTATTGCTTTCCAGGAAGTTTTTTTTTTCACTTAACATTATATGCTCTACATATGCCAGGTTTACTAACTAAAAGTTATTCTGGGGGGAGGGGCGGAAGATGGCAGCGTGAGTAGAGCAGTGGAAATCTCCTCCCAAAACCACATATATCTATGAAAATATAACAAAGACAACCCTTCCTAGAATAAAGACCAGAGGACACAGGACAATATCCAGACCACATCCGCACCTGAGAGAACCCAGCACCTCGCGAAGGGGGTAAGATACAAGCCCCGGCCCGGCGGGAGCCGAGCGCCCCTCCCCCCAGCTCCCGGCGGGAGAAGAATAGGCAGAGCGGGAGGGAGACGGAGCCCAGGGCTGTTGAACAATCAGCCCCCTGCCATCCGGGCCAGAGCACAGACACAGTGCATGCGGGGCCCTGGATACTAGGGAAACAGGGCAGCAAGAACGGTGAGCGGGCACTGGAGGCCGGGTGCCGGAGGACATAAGAAAAGCGCGCGACCATTTTTTTTTTTTTTTTTGCTGTTTTGTTCTGGTGAGCACTTTTTGGAAGTCTTAAAGGGATAGGGCCCCCAATACTAGGGAAACAGGGCAGCAAGACCGGTGAGCAGATGCCTGAGGCTGGCGCCGGAGAATAAAGAAAAACGAGCAGCCACCTTTTTTTTTTTTTTTGTGGTCGTTGTTTTGTTTTGGCAGGTGCTTTTTGGAAGTCTTAAAGGGGCAGGGTGGGACACTTAATCCAGAGGTAGGGAATCCGGGGATCTCTGGGCACCCTAACCCCTGGGCTGCAGGGAGAAGGGAGGCCCCTTACAGAGATAAATAGCCTCCAGGACGCTCCCCCTCCAACGCGACTCCACCACTTTGGAGCAGAGGCCCGAACCAGGCCACACCCACAGCAACAGCGGAGATTAACTCCATAGCAGCCCGGCAGGAAGCAGAAACCCTGTCTGCGTGCAGCTGCCCAACACAAGCCACTAGAAGTCGCTGTTCTCCCAGGAGAGGAGGGCCACAAACCAACAAGAAGGGAAGTTCTTCCAGCCGTCACTCGTCCCAGCTCTGCAAATTATTCCTATCACCGTGAAAAGGCAAAGCTACAGGCAGACAAAGATCACAGAGACAACACCAGAGAAGGAGACAGACCTAACCAGTCTTCCTGAAAAAGAATTCAAAATAAGAATCATAAACATGCTGACAGAGATGCAGAGAAATACGCAAGAGAAATGGGATGAAGTCCGGAGGGAGATCACAGATGCCAGAAAGGAGATCGCAGAAATGAAACAAACTCTGAAAGGGTTTATAAGCAGAATGGATAGGATGCAAGAGGCCATTGATGGAATTGAAACCAGAGAACAGGAACGCATAGAAGCTGACATAGAGAGAGATAAAAGGATCTCCAGGAATGAAACAATGTTAAGAGAACTGTGTGTCCAATCCAAAAGGAACAATATCCATATTATAGGGGTTCCAGAAGAAGAAGAGAGAGGAAAAGGGATGGAAAGTATCTTAGAAGAAATAATTGCTGAAAACTTCCCCAAACTGGGGGAGGAAATAATCGAACAGACCACGGAAATACACAGAACCCCCAACAGAAAGGATCCAAGGAGGACAACACCAAGACACATAATAATTAAAATGGCAAAGATCAAGGACAAGGAAAGAGTTTTAAAGGCAGCTAGAGAGAAAAAGGTCACCTATAAAGGAAAACCCATCAGGCTAACATCAGACTTCTCAACAGAAACCCTACAGGCCAGAAGAGAATGGCATGATATATTTAATGCAATGAAACAGAAGGGCCTTGAACCAAGGATACTGTATCCAGCACGACTATCATTTAAATATGATGGTGAGATTAAACAATTCCCAGACAAGCAAAAGCTGAGGGAATTTGCTTCCCACAAACCACCTCTACAGGGCATCTTACAGGGACTGCTCTGGATGGGAGCACTCCTAGAAAGAGCACAGCACAAAACACCCAACATATGAAGAATGAAGGAGGAGGAATAAGAAGGGAGAGATGAAAAGAATCTCCAGACAGTGTATATAACAGCTCAATAAGCGAGCTAAGTTAGGCAGTAAGATACTAAAGAGGCTAACCTTGAACCTTTGGTAACCATGAATTTAAAGCCTGCAATGGCAATAAGTACATATCTTTCAATAGTCACCCTAAATGTAAACGGACTGAATGCACCAATCAAAAGACACAGAGTAATAGAATGGATAAAAAAGCAAGACCCATCTATATGCTGCTTACAAGAAACTCACCTCAAACCCAAAGACATGTACAGACTAAAAGTCAAGGGATGGAAAAACATATTTCAAGCAAACAACAGCAAGAAGAAAGCAGGGGTTGCAGTACTAATATCAGACAAAATAGACTTCAAAACAAAGAAAGTCACAAGAGACAAAGAAGGACATTATATAATGATAAAGGGCTCAGACCAACAAGAGGATATAACCATTCTAAATATATATGCACCCAACACAGGAGCACCAGCATATGTGAAACAAATACTAAGAGAACTAAAGGGGGAAATAGACTGCAATGCATTCATTCTAGGAGACTTCAACACACAACTCACCCCAAAGGATAGATCCACTGGGCAGAAAATAAGTAAGGACACGGAAGCACTGAACAACACAGTAGAGCAGATGGACCTAACAGACATCTATAAAACTCTACATCCAAAAGCAACAGGATATACATTCTTCTCAAGTGCACATGGAACATTCTCCAGAATAGACCACATACTAGGCCACAAAAAGAGCCTCAGAAAATTCCAAAAGATTGAAATCCTACCAACCAACTTTTCAGACCACAAAGGCATAAAACTAGAAATAAACTGTACAAAGAAAGCAAAGAGGCTCACAAAAACATGGAGGCTTAACAACACACTCCTAAATAATCAATGGATCAATGACCAAATCAAAATGGAGATCCAGCAATATATGGAAACAAATGACAACAACAACACTAAGTCCCAACTTCTGTGGGATGCAGCAAAAGTAGTCTTAAGAGGAAAGTATATAGCAATCCAAGCATATTTAAAAAAGGAAGAGCAATCCCAAATGAATGATCTAATGTCACAATTATCGAAATTGGAAAAAGAAGAACAAATGAGGCCTAAGGTCAGCAGAAGGAGGGACATAATAAAGATCAGAGAAGAAATCAATAAAATTGAGAAGAATAAAACAATAGCAAAAATCAATGAAACCAAGAGCTGGTTCTTCGAGAAAATAAAGAAAATAGATAAGCCTCTAGCCAGACTTATTAAGAAGAAAAGAGAGTCAACACAAATCAACAGTATCAGAAACGAGAAAGGAAAAATCATGACGGACCCCACAGAAATACAAAGAATTATTAGAGACTACTATGAAAACCTATATGCTAACAAGCTGGGAAACCTAGGAGAAATGGACAAATTCCTAGAAAAATACAACCTTCCACGACTGACCCAGAAAGAAACAGAAAATCTAAACAGACTAATTACCAGCAACGAAATTGAAGTGGTAATCAAAAAACTACCAAAGAACAAAACCCCCGGGCCAGATGGATTTACCTCGGAATTTTATCAGACATACAGGGAAGACATAATACCCATTCTCCTTAGAGTTTTCCAAAAAATAGAGGAGGAGGGGATACTCCCAAACTCATTCTATGAAGCTAACATCACCCTAATACCAAAACCAGGCAAAGACCCCACCAAAAAAGAAAACTACAGACCAATATCCCTGATGAACGTAGATGCAAAAATACTCAACAGAATATTAGCAAACCAAATTCAAAAATACATCAAAAGGATCATACACCATGACCAAGTGGGATTCATCCCAGGGATGCAAGGATGGTACAACGTTTGAAAGTCCATCAACATCATCCACCACATCAACAAAAAGAAAGACAAAAACCACATGATCATCTCCATAGATGCTGAAAAAGCATTTGACAAAGTTCAACATCCATTCATGATAAAACTCTCAGCAAAATGGGAATAGAGGGCAAGTACCTCAACATAATAAAGGCCATCTATGATAAACCCACAGCCAACATTATATTGAACAGCGAGAAGCTGAAAGCATTTCCTCTGAGATCGGGAACTAGACAGGGATGCCCACTCTCTCCACTGTTATTTAACATAGTACTGGAGGTCCTAGCCATGGCAATCAGACAAAATAAAGAAATAGAAGGAATCCAGATTGGTAAAGAAGAAGTTAAACTGTCACTATTTGCAGATGACATGATACTGTACATAAAAAACCCTAAAGACTCCACCCCAAAACTACTAGAACTGATATCGGAATACAGCAAAGTTGCAGGATACAAAATCAACACACAGAAATCTGTGGCTTTCCTATACACTAACAATGAACAGACAGAAAGAGAAATCAGGAAAACAACTCCATTCACAATTGCATCAAAAAAAATAAAATACCTGTGAATAAACCTAAGCAAAGAAGTGAAAGACTTATAATCTGAAAACTACAAGTCACTCTTAAGAGAAATTAAAGGGGACACTAACAGATGGAAACTCATCCCATGCTCGTGGCTAGGAAGAATTAATATCGTCAAAATGGCCATCCTGCCCAAAGCAATATACAGATTTGATGCAATCCCTATGAAACTACCAGCAACATTCTTCAATGAACTGGAACAAATAATTCAAAAATTCATATGGAAACACCAAAGACCCCGAATAGCCAAAGCAATCCTGAGAAAGAAGAATAAAGTAGGGATCTCACTCCCCAACTTCAAGCTCTACTCTAAAGCCATAGTAATCAAGACAATTTGGTACTGGCACAAGAGCAGAGCCACAGACCAATGGAACAGACTAGAGAATCCAGACATTAACCCAGACATATATGGTCAATTAATATTTGATAAAGGAGCCATGGACATACAATGGCAAAATGACAGTCTCTTCAACAGATGGTGCTGGCAAAACTGGACAGCTACATGTAGGAGAATGAAACTGGACCATTGTCTAACCCCATATACAAAAGTAAACTCAAAATGGATCAAAGACCTGAATGTAAGTCATGAAACCATTAAACTCTTGGAAGAGAACATAGGCAAAAACCTCTTAGACATAAACATGAGTGACCTCTTCTTGAACATATCTGCCCGGGCAAGGAAAACAACAGGAAAAATGAACAAGTGGGACTATATTAAGCTGAAAAGCTTCTGTACAGCAAAAGACACCATCAATAGAACAAAAAGGAACCCTACAGTATGGGAGAATATCTTTGAAAATGACACATCCGATAAAGTCTTGACGTCCAGAATATATAAAGAGCTCACACACCTCAACAAACAAAAAACAAATAACCCAATTAAAAAATGGGCAGAGGAACTGAACAGACAGTTCTCCAAAAAAGAAATACAGATGGCCAACAGACACATGAAAAGATGCTCCACATCGCTAATTATCAGAGAAATGCAAATTAAAACTACAATGAGGTATCACCTCACACCAGTAAGGATGGCTGCCATCCAAAAGATAAACAACAACAAATGTTGGTGAGGCTGTGGAGAAAGGGGATCCCTCCTACACTGCTGGTGGGAATGTAAGTTAGTTCAACCATTGTGGAAAGCAGTATGGAGGTACATCAAAATGCTCAAAACAGACCTACCATTTGACCCAGGAATTCCACTCCTAGGAATTTACCCTAAGAATGTAGCAATCAAGTATGAGAAAGATCAGTGCACCCATATGTTTATCGCAGCACTATTTACAATAGCCAAGACTTGGAAGCAACCTAAATGTCCATCGATAGATGAATGGATATAGAAGATATGGTACATATACACAATGGAATACTACTCAGCCATAAGAAAAGGGCAAATCCAACCATTTGCAGCAACATGGATGGAGCTGGAGGGTATTATGCTCAGTGAAACAAGCCAAGCGGAGAAAGAGAAATACCAAATGATTTCACTTATCTGTGGAATATAAGAACAAAGGAAAAACTGAAGGAACAAAACAGCAACAGAATCACAGAACTCAAGAATGGACTAACAGGTACCAAAGGGAAAGGGACTGGGGGGGATGGGTGGGTAGGGAGGGATAAGGGGGGAGAAGTAGGGGAGTATTAAGATTAGCATGCATGGGGGGGTAGGAGAAAAGGAAGGGCTGTACAACACAGAGAAGGCAAGTAGGGATTCTACAACATTTTGCTATGCTGATGGATAGTGACTGTAAAGGGGTTTATAGGGGAGACCTGGTATAGGGGAGAGCCTAGTAAACATAAAATTCGTTATGTAAGTGTAGATTAGTGATACCAAAAAAAAAAAAAGGGCAGTTCCTGTGTGGTAACCTCCAATGAGTTTTACACAAGGGTATAAAGGGCATATAAAAGTGTAGGCAAAGGGTCTGTTTGTGTTTATACAGAGGATCAAAGCCTAATTGGGCTACCCTGAAAATGAACTAAGATACGATATGAAAAAGAACTTCCAACATCAGCACTCTCTGGAAGACTTATGCCAGAAGATGATCATCAAAAAACCCCAACAAAGATCCACACACTGCTACAGCTGTAGATGCACTCATCCCACCAGTTCCTGGACTTGCCATGGGAATGAGGAAGGAGATATCTAAGCTGGCCTGTGCATACAGTAAAACAACAAATTTGACTGGATCTTTACTGTTGGAACTCAATCAAGAATTAGGAGAAGTGCAAATTGTAGCGCTCCAAAATCTTACAACTACAGACTATTTACTGTTAAAAGAACATAAGGGATGTGAACATTCCCCAGGAACGGGTTGTTTTAATTTGTCTGATTTCTCTCAGACTGTTCAAGTTCAGTTGGACAATATCCACCATATCATAGATAAGTTTTCACAAATGCCTAAGGTGCCTAACTGGTTTTCTTGGTTTCATTGGAGATGGCTGGTAATTACAGGTATGCTTTGGTTATGTAACTATACTCCTATTATGTTAATGTGTGTGCGCAATTTAAGTAGTAGATTAAAACCTATACATGCTGAAGTTACTCTACAAGAAGATATGTCAAAGAAGTAATCAATCTTCCCATGTTTTCTTCCGCCTGCTACTTCTATAGTTTTTCTTCTTCCTTCCTAATTACAACCCTTAAATAGAATTCGTGCCTCATATCAAATTTACCGAGTATCATAATTCTTCCAAGTGGTAAAGATACCTCAAGACAAATGCTGGGCATAGAAGCTACAGGGCATAAATATGCAAAGAAATAAAAAGCTAACCATTTCAAACAATAAGGCTTCTCTCTCACTTACCAACTTAACATTTCCCTGTATGGCCCCGGAAGATGACTGGTTAGCCAGAGACGGGTAAGATTCCTCACGGGAGGAACAACCTAAGACAGGCACAGTCGCAGGGGGGCCATCAGGTGAGAAATTGGGAATCAACAGAGGTGAGGCTTAGAACCTCACCCCCCCCCGTTCTGAGAGAAATCTTCTGCATACGTGGATGTTTTATTGCCCTTGTCTAGCTTGGATTAACACATAGTCTACAGGCACACACCTGACCATCTACATTTGCTCTCTTACAACACTAAACTATGTTTTCTACCTTTATCTTGTATCTACCTACCACTTCAGCATTTTATTAAAAATAATAATAATAAAGAGAGAAATGTGGTATCCACATATAAATCAAGTATAAAAATCAAATGAGTATTCTTATTTGAACTGACTGTTTATAGTTCATAATGCATGAGCAAAACCGAAGGTTTCTGTGATGGCTGCCCTTGTACTGTTCACCATGTAAGAACTTATTCACTATGTAAGAATTTGTTCTCCATGTAAGAACTTGTTTGTTATGCATCAGAAGATTGGAGACTGACGAAAATTAGGCTTGGGGTGGATTAATGATTGTGCATTGAGCATTGACTCCCCTATACAGAATTTTATTGTTGTTAACAACCATTTGATCAATAAATATGAGAGATGTCCTCACAAAAAAAAAAAAAAAAAAAAAAAAGTTATTCTGCAAGATCACATATTAGCTGTATGACCCTAGGAAAGTAACTTAGGATTTCTGTGATTAAATTTTCTCTTCTGAAATTTAGAGATGAAAGTAGTATTGTCCTCTTAATGCCTTTGAAAGGATTAAATGCAAAGTACCTAGAAAACAGAGTATGTACTATAAAATAGTAATAATATAAAAATATTACATGCAAAAATAAGTCATTTTTTCTGCAATAGTATATGGCATGTACATATTTTTATTATTAGGTTGAAAATATGAAATAGTAGGGGTTTTCTTAAATTATAAAACACTGCTTAAGTGTCAACTAGAAATTTAGAATGATAGTGTAGAATGTTATTATTTATAAAAAACAGTATTTAAAATACATTGTTAATTACAAAAACTAGGTAACTCATCTGCTTACGATATATAAATAGTCTAAATAAAGGTTTCCTGCCACTCAGTTGTTTATTTTTGTGCTGATTGCTAATGCTGTAAAATTTATTAAATTACTAAGTGAAATATAGTTGTTAAAAATTGCTTGCCATAGTTATGACTAACAGAGAACTAATTTCTTTGAACAGCAAAGGTTTTTGTAAGTGACCAAGGAGGCCTTACAGTTTCCCTCAGCTTGACTTAACATTATTCCTGACACTAGGCTCCTAACTTCCCTTTTCATAGGGCAGTTTAACTGTAAGGACAATGCAATTTGTAAGTCTTTTCTCTAAAAGACTCTTGCCAGTTTTGTAAGCCTGAACTCTCTCTCTCCAGGATCTGAGAACTAACTCTCTGAAGTCAATGAAAATAGTGGCCTGCCTTCTAGTTTTTGTGGGCTAGTAGGAGCCTAATTTTGTTGAAAGACTTATTCCCAGTCAAAATTACCCACTTCTGTGAAGATATAAGAAAGTTTACTTTCCTTTTAGTAAAGGCCAATTAACAAACACAGACGACCTATGGTTCTCCCTAACTGCAGCTCTTAAAAAACTTAGGATTTTTGTTTCAGCAGAACTGGGTTATGCACACTGATTTCTCTCTCCCATCCTGCTGGCAAGCTTATCAGAGTAAAATAAACTGCTGTTGGCTCATCTTGTCCCACGAGCACTGTGATTCTGGATTCTTACCACTTGTTTTATAATTTGGGGCAAATTACACAGTTACATTTCAAATTTCCATTTGTAAATAAGAATTTATAGCATCTCCCAGGCAGGATGATTCTCAGGATGAAAAGACATAATGTATGCAAAGTGTTTTATAGAATGATGCATAGGAAGTGTTCAGGAAAGGCGAGAAATAAGTTAGCCTATAAATTTGATTAGGCCATTACAAAAATAATCTGCCAATTAACACCTGAAAAAATTTCCATGTCAGTTGTAAATGTTTTTTAAATGCAAGTTGAAACAGTGAAATGTTAGTTTCCAGCAATCAAAGTGACATATTTTTTAAAATGTCTACAGAGCTGACAAGTGTTTAGCAAGACAAATATGTCAGAGGTGGAAATATACACAAATTGCTATTGTCTTTCTAGAGGCAATATGACAATAAGTATGAAAAATTTTTAAATTGTCCTTACCTAGCAACTCTGCCTTTGGGGCTAAGAAATAGTTCAACATTGGAAAATATTAATCAACACTGATATTTATCCCAGCTCTATTTCTAATACTGAGAAATTGGAACCAACATAAGAAACCAGTTTATAGGCAATATCTTAAGTAAATCATTCTACAACTATAAAGGGAATAATCATTTAGAATCATATTTAAAACCTTTTTATAGTTTAGGAAAATTTTCATAAAATGTGAAATGAAAAAATATATATATATATAAGAATTTATATATTGTAATCCATATGTTCCATAACAAGGCTGCTAGTTAGTGGTCTAAAATATATGAAGCAATACATTAACTATGCTTATCACTTTTGCAGTTTTCTGCCATTTCATAACTAATCAAATAATATGTGAAAATAATCAAAGAAATCAGCTTTGGTATTCATTCTCTAGTTAAAAAGCAAGATTTTCTTTTAGGCCATTATTTTTTTCTAATAGGGATCAAATATTTCCATACTGTTTGATGTCTTCTTTTTAGGCATTTCTTACTGCTTTCCTTTAGCTTTTTTGACTTGATTCCTATGAATTCTCATTTACTCCTTTATATAGGTCTGTAGTAACTTTTGTTATCTCCCAATTAATGTATTTTCCACTGTATTTTATATTTGTAAGACCACTCCACATCCTAAATAGATTTTTTTCCTTAAGGATTTTCTACGTTTAGGTGTGAGGTGGTATTCCTAACTTAGATAATACTATTTGATGTTCCCACATATTCAGTAGACCACCAGTCAATTCAAGCAGGACACTGCTCAGGGGACACTAGTGGGAGGCTGGAAGGCAATTTTTTTGTTCTACTCTTCTAATAAATACCTTTCACTTATTAGTTTATTTCTGTTCACCACATAGATAGAACTTAAAACTGCCAACTGAATATTACCTATAAAAAAAAAATCCTCTCATCTAAGATCAAAATAACATGAACTCACCATAAATTGATGATGTTAATAAGGACTCATATGGAAGATTTTATTTGCTCAAAATATATAAAACTATTTTATTATGTTTTCTTCTTCCAATTCATATATTCCTTTAAGTTCTTAATACTCAATTTTATTTAAAGCTTGTATATATGGTAAGTCCGTCTGCATCAGGGGCATATTGTTAAACTGTTATATGTGACTCACGTTGAGACACACAGAAAGCTCACATTAAATGTGTATGGGCTTGAAATCACCCTGGGACGGCAAACTCAGGCTCAAAACTGCCACGGAAATGCTGTTGATCATATTACCATTCGGCTGAAAATTACAATGACACCTGGAAAATATAGCTACCCTTTTCAAGGGACAGAGCCCAAATCTAATAGCCTACTTACTTAATGTCATTTTGGCTTGAAATAGGATAGTTTATCTAATTTGGATAAAGGAACAGGCAGTATCAATTTATTTATGTGGCATGTGTACTGCTTTCTTTGATACTATGTGACAATTATAATTTTAGAATGGGTAATTTCTTAAAGATGATTTTTCACACACTCCTTTTTACAGACTCTCATTTGAAGCTAGACTAATGGAAAGATTTGTAAGAATGAACACTCGAAAACTAAGGTAAATCTCATTGACTTCTGTAAAATTCTGAGTGTTATGGGTTATTTAAATGCCTACCTGCTGATTTTATTGTTTTTTACTTTGAAACATTAGACTTACAGAAAAATTGCAAAAATGGGAGAGCTCCCTTATACTTTCACCCAGATCTCCCTAATGTTAACAGCTTTAAAACAGTAGAAAAATGATAGAAACCAGGAAACTAGATTGATAGAATATTTTAAACTGATAAATATTTTAGACTTAGAGATACTACTTGAATTTTGCCAGTTTCTCCACTCCTATACTTTTCAGATCTAAAGCCCAACCTAACCTCCTGCCCTGTCTCATCTCCTTAGGCTCATTCAATTTGTGACAAGTCCTCAGACTTTCTTCTTCTATCATAACTTTCACAATGTTGATGAATACTGACCAATTATTTTATAGAATATCCCTCTATTTGGGCTTATCTGATATTTTCTCATGACTAGATTGAAGTGATGGATTTTGGTAAGATTAGCACAGAAGTGGTGGTGAGCCCTTCTCAGGGCATCCCATCATGAAGTATGTGATATTATTCCAACTTTATTCTATCTTTGCTTTTCAGAGTAGCTTATGTCATTGGAAACTCTTGGTATGTAACTATCCCAAAATGTTGCTCAGTTGAGTAATTTATATTTATGCCTATCATGTCTGATTAAAAAATAATCATTAAGAAAAACATAGCCACATTTCAGAAGTTAACTTATTTTATTACTCATCCAGAGTAAATCCCAGGACTTCCTTTCCCCGGAAGGAATTTGAAATTAATGTACTTAATAGGAAAGCAACACTTTCCTATTAAGTTGATAGTGAGACTAATATATGAAACAAACAAACAAACAAAAAACAACCAGAAAGGTGCAGCTTTAGGAGAGAAGTCTCTGTACTGATATGTGGGACTTCAGGAGGAGGCAAAACTACTAGGATATATATAGTTCAGTTTACCAGGAAATGTGTGAATTTAGAGCTAAATGGAAATTTTATTTCCTATTTCTTGTAGGAGCAAGACTGATGGGGATTTTCCATTATAGAATGGTGTTTTGATATTAATTTATAGCAATTCCAAAAACTATAATCATAACTGTGCATATTAAAGAAAAAGATCTGATATTGAATTTGAAGAAATGTCTTCAGTTAAGTGGAGAGAGAATAAAGTAATGTATTTTCAAAAGCGTTTCTCTCAACTGCAAATGAAATATAAAGAATAGGCAGGAAGGGAAACTGAAATGTTTTTAATATGTTAAAACTTACTATCACTTTTACTATTAGGAGTCTCCACACCGCACACAACCTAAGAAGGGGATTCCCTTTTTATACTTGGGGTACAATTTTTTTCTTTAACATGGAGTATCCAGGATTGAACAGATGAAACTTACGCTCTGCAGGTGGGGAAAATGCAGGTGGAGTTTGGTACACTCATAACTTCATACCTATATTGCTGTGGCCAGCCCCAAGTACCAATAAAAATTAAATAATTTAGCTAAACCCACCTTTTACTTGATGCCTTCCAACCATCTCTCATTCTGCACCTTCAAACTAAGGTGCATCCCACTGAGGAGCCTGGGGCAGTGAATCAGTGACCAATGAAAGTTCTTGAAAGCTTTTAACATATCCTCAGGTCCCCTTCTACTGTTTCTTGTGGGAAAAAGGCTTTCAGGGATTTGTCGTTAGAGAAGATTAATTGTCTGATTCTTAAGTGGGAAGTTCTCAAATATGAGTGTAGGCTGTAAAAGTGCTGTACTTTTGGCACAATTCACAAAAAGCACGACAGCTTATTAAACTCTAAGGACACTTGACATTTCTAAGTAACTACAATACACAGATTTTGGTTATACTAGAATTAAGATTTGTTGTCCATGGAAGATGTGTTATTCAACCCCAAAGGTGAAACTCACATATGCTTCTAAATTAGAATTCAACATCCAGGATTATATACTTCACTGAAAACCGTCACAGAGTATCCTCTCCAGCACTGCCCACTTAGAAGGCCAGCTCCTTTTTCATTTAACTTCTAGTAAAATGTGAGAAGGAAAAAGTAATAATATAATCCCCAACCTGTTGGTTCTTTCAGGGAAAGTGTCCAGGTACCTTCCAGCTCATTTACTCTCCATCATGACTACGTGCTATTTCTGGAACTTTCCCAGACACTGTGTACCCTAAGGGATCTACCCGCCCTTTTCTTTATTAATGTCAGATCTCCTGAGTCTGTTAATGCTCAAGTCAAGCATGAGAGATAAAATGACCACCACACATAGGCTTAAGGCAATTAACAAGGAACTAAAGGGTAAAAACAATAATAAAAAAAGTAATTGTGGTTTCCAATGTTTCTGCTAATAAAGAGAATTGTATGATGGTCTCACCAACACCTACTTTCCATCCTAGTAGACATTGGCCATGGAAGGACAATGAAACTTTTCATGCTGTTGTAAAAGGCATTTAGTCTCCACATTGTGATGACCTCAAATGTGATTTTCACAATTCTTCCACAAAAATTAATATAATTTTACTTTCTGATCTCTTGCAAAAACATATTTGAAATCACTATCATACTATTAAACACTGTATACTACCTAGTGTTATTTATCTATTTATTCAAAATCAATTTCTGTCTCAAAGGGATTTGAGGTGGCCAGCTAGAATTAATACAATATAGTTGATGTAAGAGACATGGAGGTCAAAATCAAAGAAAGAGACCAAATAAAGCACTCAAAGAGCAAAAGTCAATATAGTTGTTGTTACTAGAGATTAAGACTCTTCCCTTCGTGGTAAATTTACCCATATGTCATTTAAATTTTTAATTTAAAAAATTTAAAAATATACATACAATGAAGTATGTTACCAAATCAGAGTGAGTTATATGGTAAGTGTGAATTTATCTGTAATTGGAGTTATCTTGGCAGTTAAATTACTCCAACTACATAAATATATAGTATTTAAATAAATCTTTGGGTTATAATACTCTTATTAACTTCAATTTCATGGATATTTCATCTCTTTCATTATTTCACAGATACCTGATAAGTATACTGGAAAAGCTCTGCTGAGATTTGTTAGTATATATGTTACTAACAGTTAAAAATACAGACTTTGTTTCATGTCATGGAAAAATATTACCTTGACTTATTCTGGTTAGTTTTATTAAAAAAGAAAAACTCTATAGAGAGGAATTCAAGTAACCTTTATAACTTTATTACTAAAAGCACCATCTGCTGGTTACTAGAAACTGATGCATTTCAAACTGTCTTCAGATTCTTTGATAAAAGAATAGAAAAAAACATTTCTCTCTTGCATGCCTGCACATATTCCCCTCTGCTTAACTGAAGTTACAAGCCTAGAGAAACAGGAGGTAGATTTTATTGGTAAAATGTTTTAGTTTATGTGTGTGTGTGTGCAAAGGAAATCAATTTTACAGCTTGCCTTTTATTGGAAACCTTAGGTATATAAATGAGAGTATTTTTTCTTCTAAATCAGTCTTACATAACCAAAAGACAATTGTTAGTTCAGTAAGAGCAGAAGCCTCCCCCAGAGGAGATATTACAAAATCTAAATTAAAGTGTTCTAACTAGCGCAGCCTGTAGCCTGATTCTAGCCCACAGTAGGTTCCAAATAAGTGCTAGCTGAATAAAGAAAGGAAAAATAAATGTGTTGCTTTGACTTGTTGTGAGATAAGACCAAACTGGGGGTAAAAAAACCCTCACATTTTATATTCATTAGACAGATATTTTTAACCATGCCAAAATGTGATGTGTGAATTTAACAGCAAAAAAAGAGTGATGCTTTTTTATTTTTAAAGAAAGACCGTCATGCAAAGATTAAATTTAGGGTTTTTGAGATTTCAAAAATGTGGCAAGGTATTAATTCTGGGAAATTTATTGGTATAAGCATTTGACCTAGTGGTCATAAACACAAAACAAAGAAATCTTCTGTTGCTACATAGCTTTGTTGTAAATTCAATAGAATTCATTTTCTACATTCTCTTGAGAGGATTATATTAGATTATTTCAAATTGAAATTTAAGATACTAAAATCTGAGCCATAGGGGGGAATTTTTGTTTTTAAGAATTAATTTCTCCCCCATTACAAATGGAGAAATTGAGATTCAAGGGCAATCAAGATAAAGGCAAGTCACAAAGGTAGCACTGGTGGAGCTGACAGTTGAATTCAGACCATTTCTTTATGAAAGCATTGTTTCTCGAATTTACAAAGACAACTCTCAATTATCCCAGTAACTTCTTCTGTGAGGTAGTAGGGGTGGGTAGGTGAGAGTGAATACAACCTGCCCTAAAAATGGATAATCACTCTATTCTTCATATGACGCCTCTTACGTGATTCAAATAGATCCCTTTAAGTAAAATAAACTGACATTAAGAACATTTACTATGCATCAGCCTCCTCTAACCACTTTGAAAATAAACTGTCGGTATTTCAAGATGTGATTTCCATAACACAGTTGAACTAAAAATGATTCTGCGTTCATTAAATGATAGGGAAAATTCAACAATTCATTCAACAGATACTTTCCCAAATGTTGGAAGATCTCTGAATTCAATCCCGAGGCAAAAAAAAATGCGCTCATACAAACCCTATAGGCGATGATAAAAATAAGTGTTTGCCATGGTCTTAGGGGAAACTGCTTCTACCAGGAACACTTACCTAGTTCTAGGATAAAAATAACCTTCACAGATCCAAATATCAATAAGAAATATTCATAAACAGGTATCAAAATTAGTTTTAAAAGTGATATACCTAGAGTCCATACAATTTAACAAATCCATCTGATTTTTGATTAGACATATACCAGAAAAGGTCTGAGACTGAGAGTTGGGACTTTAGGACCACATAACCTCTATCTCTTTCTCTCTCTCCCTTTCATGTTTGTTTGTAACATATAACCAGCTGTGCAAAACAGAAATGTCAGCATCTATTATATGTTACATAGATATGTATATCAATAACAAAATAACAAAAATACAACAGTAATACTTTTTAGTGAAAATTCATTGGTTGTCCATCCAACATCATTATCTCTCAACAGTATCCCAAAAGTTCCTTGGGAGAACCATCCTTTGTCCATTGTATTAAAGACACAGGGATTGGGTGGCTTTGACTTCTGGAAAGATCTCTGATTATCAAACACCAGCCTCTGTTCTCCTCTTGCTCCACTGAACAGTAGCCCTGATATCTGTAACTAACTCAGACAAGCTCCTGTCCATTCTGCTTCCTAAACAGTTATTCCAGAGTAAATCCCAGGACTTCCTTCCCCAGAATATGTTGGTAGTTGGAGGAAAAATACTCTCACTCTAAACCAGAAAGAGGCCAGCACCCTCATTGTCTGCCACCATTGTGAGATCATGAAGGGTCTCAGTCTTTAGATAAAGCTGCTAAAACAGAAGAAAAGAGAGTTGGACAAATTCTGAATCCTGGGCACCATTGCTCTAACCCTTGCCTGGAGTTTATCTAACAGAGGACTTTTCAGTTGCATGAGCCTATCATTTCCCTTTATTGTTTGTGACAGTTTAATTTAGGCTTTCTGCTACTTGCAAACAAACCCATTATCACAGTGACAGTGACATTAGTTACTATTATTTGAGTATTCCTAATTGAAAGACATTGTATTAAATGCTGCCCTGGGAGTTAAATGATTTTAATACCTCATTTCACTGATACAGAAAGAGATTGGAAGATGTTAAATGCCTTAAGATCACAGATATAATAAATGGTAAAAGTTACAATTCAAGTGGTATCTTTGTGATTATAGACCTCACACCATAGGTATTCTAGATGAAAGTATGACTATTAGGAAAAGTCACACTGGGCTTGAATATTGGCTAAATCATTATTAGCTGCATGACCTTGGGAAACTTATTTAGCCTTACTGAGTTTTGATTTCTTCAAACATAATTTTTGGAAAAATAATATTCCCTAATTTACATGGGGATTATAGGAGTTAATACATATGAAATGCTTAGAAAAATACCTATGTAATAGTCATCACTTCAAAAAATGATCTCTTATTATAATTACTAGTGATAAAGTTAATCCACATTTTGGGACCGACAAAATAGAGGCCTCCCCACGAGCCCAGCCCTCATCACAAATCTCCACCTACGTCATCCTGCACTTTCAGGAAAGTGAAGCCTGTCCAGGAACCCTAACATCCACCAATCACAATCCTCTAACTCTGCTTTAGCTAGCTCACCTGACCCTAGAAAATAGGACCTGCCAGCCTTATACGGAAATTCCCAACCTCCTATCCAATCACGCCACCTACATGTTGCCTCTTCTAAGCTCTGTGAGTCCCACTCTTGCCCAAAATTCCTCAGGTAGAGTGCTCCACTACTTGTGAGGCCCTGTGCTCCCCCAACCCATAGATTCTTCTCCCTTGAATAAAGGAATCAAAGCCCTAAGCAAATTATTTTAGTTCCGTCATTTGACATTAGGCTACCACTTAACACTTTTCATGAAAAAGTTTTCAGATTACATTACCTAACCACCAGAATGTAGATTTAGGCACATATCACTGCCTAACACAGTGCTGAATAAATCTTATTTGGACATACGGGGTTTTCAAAAAGCTCAGATTAGAGTGGCTGCAGTATTTCTGCTTTGTTTTCTTATCCTACATGTATTTGACTTTATTGATTTTTTTCCCTCAACATATATTTATTGAGAATTTAGCTTGTGTTAAGGAGTTCTGGAGAAAGGGGACAGAGTAGTAAATATAAAGCAGATAAGGATTTTACTGTCATGGAGCTTAACTGTCTTGCGGGGTGTGGGAGACACATGTGAATAGGTAAGTTTACACACAAAAAATATTTCTGACAAAAGTGCTGGAAAAGTGAAGTGTAGTATATATACAGTGAGAGCTAATAAATGGAGGCTTAAAGCTAGTCCAAGAAGCAAGGGGAGGTTCCCCTGGAGATGAAATTTTTATCTAGAACTAGCTTCATCTGGAGAAAAGTGTTTAGAAGCAGGCAGGAACTTCATGCTTTAGGAAACTCTAACATCCTCCTTCAGATAAAACTAATGTGAAGTAGAGGATCTATCATCAGGGCAGGGGCTGGATAGGTGGATACAAAACAGATCACACTGCATTTTATAGGCTATTTTATAGATTTGTGAATTCATTCCAAGAGTCTTAACTAAGTAAGGCAGGGGTGCAGTTTCCTTTAGTTTTTTAAAGAAGTCACTGACTATTTCATGGCAAGTAGATGGGAGAGGCATACAAGTGGGTGTGTGAAGAAAAACTTGGAGACTATATTGATGGTCTTGAAAAGACAACGGTTGTTTTGAACAGGGTGATGTAGAGTGACAGAGGAAAGTAGCTGAATCAATAATTATGCAAGAACCTTGAATTAAGACTTGATGATGAACTAGATATAATTGCTAGAAAAGATGCTCTAGTGTTCCACCCAAATCCCCTCTACTGGACCAGCTGCTGTTTAAACAGGCTTCGAGGGTCACAGCCAATCCGTCTACAGAGAAATCTGAGAAGCTGCTTAAAAGTTAGACACCACTCCTCAAGCCTCATACCCTCCCAAGTCAGTGACTGACAGTCTCCAAAGGAATGTCCCTTTGTCACAGAATATCCTGTGTATCTAAATCCCTGTTTCAGCCTCTGTTTCTAGGCACCTGGAAATAAGACAGCAGGCAGTTGGCAAAGGAAAAACTATTTCCAGGATGATTATCATTCTTTTGGCCAAAGCAACTTTTCTTGAACTGTATAGACACAGCTATGGTTCAGTTTGGGAGGTACAGGGTTTGAGACCCGAATGGGCCAACCAGGTACAGATGTCAAGTCACTGCTCAGCTATAGAAGTCTCTGGGCCTCAGAAAGGAAAGGAAATAAAGTTAGATTGCACAGATGTCAAAAAGAAAATGCAGCATGAGAATGGGAGAAAAAATAGCATGAGAAAAGAGTTAAAATCTCCCCTCAAAGATTGTGAATGACCTGTGAGCCATTTGCTAACAGAATTCTGTTCAGACCCTTTTCATACTGAGATTCAGGAAATTTACCCTTTTGGTTTGTTTTGGTGAGGGCACTCTTTCTGAGTAATACCAACTATTTTGCTTCTTTTAGTTCTTTGAGTTATGTACTGGTGAAAGTTTTTTTTTTTCTCCTAGGCAGTGTAACAGCTTTATCGGGGGGTTAATTCTGGTAATAGAAATATTATGGGTCTTGTTTAAACCACTCATGGTTTACCATTTCTTCATCAAAGTAGATGACTCCTCTCCCCATCTCTATTTTGAATAGAATCTATAGATCCTAACCTTATTTCCAGCCAGTGGAATGAAATATACTACATTTTAGTCTACTGGACTAGTTAACATTTCTTGACCATTTTCTTTCACTAATTTTACTTGTAGGCTTCCATTTCCTTCTTGAGCTCGTTTTAAAAAGTTTCCTAAACCTAAACTGTCACTAGTGCAAGACACATTTTAGGCAAATGGACAATTTTGTTTCATTTTATATTTAAATCTGCATTATCTCCTCTAAGGTGACACAGTGAAGGAGTAGGGGAAGGGTTTTCTTCCTAAATGAAATGTGGAGGACATCACATCATCTGGATGCAAGGACAACACTCAAGCTAATAATTTCAATTATTTATATACACTATAGAACCAAAGGGTAACACTGTATGAATCAAATAGCTTGTGGGCCTAATTACACTGTACAAACTATAAAAGTTAAAAGATTTTTTATAAAAGATGGAGCATCCTGAGAAAGTGATACAAACTGTGTTTATATGTAACTGCAAGACTCTCAGGTCCTCCAGCTCCCAATATCACACACCACTAAGGTAGGTGTAAAGCTCTTTTTGCCAGGGTAATTGGTAATATACCAATAACAATGAAGAGTTATTTGGATATATGTAATAAAGGCTGTTATGTAAAACTGTTCCTTAGTAATGGCACATTTTATATCTGAAAAAGCAATTTAAATTCTTTATAGGTTAACAGAAAGAAGCATGAAGCATGGGTTATAAAATGGGTGGTAGGGATAAAAGAGAGAGGAGGTGAGAGAGCCCTTAATTCTTCTGCATAATTATAGCATTTTGGACTGAGGTCATTCATCATTTGCCTTCTGTTTTCCCTTTGTTAATTATAAGCAGGCCTATCTTCCACACATAGTGATTTGGGGAAGACAGGGGCCTGGGTAATATTCACACAATTATCCCCTTTGAAATGATCTCAACAGCTGGTGTGCCGAAGGAAAATGTAAGGAGAAATACAAGAGAATATTGGCATTTTTGAAAAGAGGAGGAAACAGAATGAAGGAAAATAAGAATTCAATAAGAATGTAAAGAGGAAAACGAAGAAGTGAGGGAGAGAGAAGATGAGAGGGAATTTTTAAAGGGAGGAGGGAGGTGGGACAGTCACAGGGGGGAAAGAGGAAAGAGGAGAAGATAGGTGAAAACATGTAGGGAAAGGAAGGCTACTAGGTGGATCGGTCATTTCATGGATTTATATTCAGGACCTGCCTTTTATCAAAATACGTGTGTTAAAAGACATGCCATTGCAATTCTTAATATATACTGTGCTAAACCCTTGGTGAGCTCTTATTTTTGGTGATAAAAGTTATAATTTCAGCAAATAGGTTTTATCCATTAACTCCATAGCCTGCTTGATATAACCTGAGATTAAGTTAAATTTAAAGTCCAAGTGAGCTCAAAGGTGTAGGTGAAGGCTATTGCTATTAGGTCTAACTGAATAATAGCTCTCTGCAAAATCCCAGGGACATAAAATCCCTGCTCTGGCAATCATAGCAACCTCGTCTGCTTTGGATGTGGTTGCTGCCAGAGCTCACTGAGTTTTCCACGGAGAATCCTGAAGCTTGCTGTTTGGGCTGACATGTTTATAACTGTGTAGTTGAAAAGGGAAATTTCCGTAATGGGATAGGTGTCATCTCTTCTCTCCCCTCCCTCCCTCCCTCCTTTCTTTTCTTTCTTCTCCTTCATTCTCTCACCTTCTGTCTTTCATTGATCATAACTATTCCACTGGAACATTTTCAGGCCAGTTTGAGAATATAAGGGTGGGAGCTGTACAAAGACAGTTTCTAAAACTCTAACTTCCTAAATATATTATACATTCATAAGCAAAATGTGAAGCCCTGTGGGAGAGCGCAGCGAGCTCTGATCTATGGCTTACGAGTTCTGTCATTGGGGGAAGGCACCCAGGACTCTTCACAGAACTCGAGAGGTGATTTATTCCTACTTAGGGATTTTGGGCTACACAGAGACACATAAATCGAAATAAGCTGACGAATGGCTTCTATACTTTAGCCCTTATATCTCAAAAGATACTGAACATGCACCAGATTCAGTATTCATTGGAGCAGAAATCTCTTGAGAGCTAAGTGAGACAGTAACAGGCCAAATGGTCCAACAGCTACCTGGGAGTTTTGGACCAGCACCTTCCATGTTTCTGAACTGAAGTTCTCTCACCTGAAAAATTTAGACACTGGCCAGGATTTTGTGGATTCTAGGTGAGATGGCTACTTAACATTAACATCAATGGACTGTCTTCTGTGTTTAGAGCACTTCATTAGCTTGTCCCAGGGTAAAACTAACCCTAGGATAGCCACCTGCTCCTCACAGAGGCATCATGTTGCTGCACTGACTGGCAGAATATATCCAACTCTATGTAACATTACAGAATTCACCCTAACTTACCAGAAAATTGTTCATATAAAATTATACTTTTATGTTAGTGCCTTCTGACTTCTAATCAAACACAGGTTTTCATTCAACAGTTTTTCAAGTGAGTACCTAATAGGTGCTGGGCTGGGAATTCTTCTAGGTCAGGAATACTGGCATGAACACAGTAGAAACAAAATCTTATTCTCAAGGAGTTTACATCTGACAAGGAGTAACTGGCAAAAAATAAATGGGACATATTAGTAAGATCTATACTGTGTTTAACAGGGCAACATGCTAAGAATAAAATGAGCCAGGGAGGGCTCCCTGCACTGTATTTACACTGAAGCTCTAAAACTGCATATACCATGTTCTCTGGATGGAGGTGCTCAGGTTAGAGTGTTGGCATGCCAGAAAATATGAATTGGGGTCCACAGATGTCCTTCTAGCAAGATGCACAGGAGCATGAGAGAAGTGGAGGGGCTGTTTACCTCCACCTTTAATGTGTGTGAGGTGTAGAAGAATATAAAGAAAACATTTCATAGAAATGGTAGGCATTTGTTTGGGGTCTTGAGGGATGTACAGAAATTTTCCAGATAGCTTCATTTCCCAGGATGAAGGTATTACAGAGGTAGATAATAATAATCCCATTAGTATAAGAGTAAACTAAATAATCCTATTCAGCCAGAAGTTGTGAATTTGTATAGGTAACAATCAATCAGGAAACTGAAAGAATGGAGCTTGACCTGGGCTTGAATGGAGTATGGGAAGGGAAGCAAGAGGTGTAAAGAAGGCAGGATGAAATCATGCCAAATCTTCTTACCCTCTAAACAGACTTGATTTGGTTGGACCCTTGGATAACAGAGTGACTGGCTCAGATTGGCATTTTAGAAATGTCACTTAGCGAATGTCACTTGGAGGGGGGTAATCTGGAGGGGGCAGGACTGTAAGTGGGGAGATGACTTGCTTATTATGAACTAGGCATTCAGAGCAAGTTTGGAAGTTGTTTTGTTATTTAATTGTTTTCTTCCCTAAAGCTGGTTACTTAGCATGTGCCCACACTGTTCAAATGACTTGCTAACTACCCACAGAATGAGCTGAGCTGTATCCAATTAATTGTGCTTATTCAATAGAGCTGATTGCAACCAAAATACTGATATTTAAAATATTACTAATTGTTTATATTTTTGAGTGGAGAGAGAATAGTTTCAAAGAGTTTCCTCCTATAATAAAGAAAAATAAGCTGATAGCCTGTCATCAGCTGCTGTGTTTTTGGAGGGGAGACAAAGATGGCAGAGTAGGAAGATCCTGAGCCCACCTCCTCCCATGAATACAATATAATTACAGCTACATATAGACCAACCTGAAGACAACAGACCAGCTCTTACACAACTAAAGATGTAAAGGAAAAGCCACATCAAGATGGGTAGGAGTAGCAGACACACAGTCTAGCCAGAATCACTCTGCCCTGTGGCAACCATAACCAGGAGGGACATTATAAATGCAGAGGTCCCCACTGAGCAGGAGGGGTTCAAGCCCCACACTAGACATCCTAGTCCTGGGGACTTGCAAGCCCCTATGATGCCTGGCTTTGAAAACCAGAAGTGCTTAAGTCCAAGAGAGCCAGAGCTTACAGGGAACAAAGACTCTATGCTCAAAGGGGTCTCACACAAGCTCTCTCACTATGATGCCCAGCACAGAGGCAACAGTTTGAAAATTGCCTAAGCATACATGAAGAAGATTGAATGATTCATCTTAAGATATCTACCAGAGGGGCTGGGATGTGTAGGAACTTTCTCTGGAAAAGGAAGTGCTAGCAGGTGCTTTTTTTTTTTTTTTACTGTCCTTCTACCTATCTGGCCCATACTGGCAGGTGCCATGTCTGACACCTCCATCTACCTTGTTAGCACTGCTTACCCTGCCCCAGCTTTCCCCTCCAAACATACCCTGTCCAACCTCCAACCCAGCAGGTGTCCCTTCAAAGCAGCTCCTACCCCACCATGCCCAGTGAGCAGCCTGGTGAGGACTGACATGCCACAAAGTGGTTACTGCCCTGCCACACACGGATGACGGGCTGGATGAGGATGGTACACTCCGCCTGCAAAATGGCTACTACAGGGCAGGCAGTGGCCAGCCCTATCCACTAGCACCCCTGCAATAACGACAGCTGGTCCTCAGAGCAAGCCACACAAGTGGCTAGCCCAGCCATGCAGCAAGCCTGCAATAGAGATGACAAGGCCTCTCAGCTAGCTGAGCTGGAGTGTCAGCTCCGTGTATCACCACCAGCAACAGTTGGGGCTGGGCACTGCAGAAAGCTGACCTGGAGGCCACCCACACCCACCCACATACCTGCAGCACTCATGGTCCAGCCAACAGGAGAGCACAAGCAGCTCAAACAGGGGACCCCACTGGAGCCCCCGGTTCTAGGGCCAGGGATGACAGAGCTTCTGGACACGATATGACACCTTCTATATAAGACCACTCTTTCAAGTCCAGAAGATATAGCTGACATACCTAATATATAGAAACAGGCAGAGTCAAGTAAAATGAGGAGACAGAGAGATATGAACACAACAAAACCTAAGAAAAAGAGCTAAATGAAATGGATATAAGCAATGTACCTGATAAAGGGTTCAAAGTAATAGTCATAAAGATCCTCACCAAACTTGGGAGAAGAATAGGTAAACAACCCTGAGAACAAAAAAGAGAGAGAACATTCAAAAAAGAATCAGTCAGAGCTGTAGAATACAGTAACTGAAGCAATCTAGAAGACAGGGTCATGTAAATCACCCAAGAACAGCAGAAAATAAAATGATGATTTTAAAAAGTGAGGATAGTTTAAGGGACCTCTAGAAAAATACCAAGTGTACTAACATCCACATTATATGGGTACCACAGGAGAAGAGAGAATGGGGCAGAAAACATACTTGAAGAAATAATAGCTGAAAAATTCCCTAACCTGGTGGAGGAAACAGATATTCAGGTGCAGGAAGCAGAGAGAATCCCAAACAAAATGAACCCAAAGAGGTCCACAGCCACATTATATTAAAATGCCAATGTTAAAAGATAAAGAGAGAATATAGAAAGTATCAAGAAAAAAGCAACTAGTTATGTGCAAGGAAACTCACATAAAGCTATCAGCTGATTTTTCAGCAGAAACTGCAGGACAGAAGGAAGTGGCATGATATATTCAAAGTGCTGAAAGGAAAAATCCCTCAGCCAAGAACAATTTATCTGTCAAGGTTATCATTCTGAATAGAAGAGGTAAAGAATTTCCTAAGCAAAGTTCAAGGAGTTCATCATCACTAAACCAACACTGCAAGAAATATTAAAAGGGACTTCACTAAGCAGAAAAGAAAATGCTATAACTAGAAGAAAATTATGAAAGAAAAAGATCTCATTGGTAAAAGCAACATACAATAAAGGGAGTGGATCAACCACTTAAAGCTAATATGAAGGTTAAAAGACAAAAGTAGTCAATCAACTTTATCTACAAAAATCAGCTAAATGATGCACAAAATAAAAACATGCAAAATATTGCATAAAATTTATAAAACAAGGGGGGAGGAGAAAAAAGAAGTACCTTTAAAATACGATTGAACTAAAATGACCATCAACTTAAAATAGACTGCTAATATGTGTAGGTCATTATATATGAGCTTCCTGGTAACCATAAACCAAAAATCTGTGACAGATACACAAAAAAAGAGGAAAGGAATCCAAACACAATATTGAAGAAAGTCATCAAATCACAGGAGAAGAGAGCAAGAGAAGAAGGATCAGAGAATAATTACAAAACCAATCAGAAAACAATTAATGATATGGCAATAAGTACATACCTTTCAATAATTACTTTAAATATAAAGGAACTAAGTGCTCTAATAAAAAAAGATATGGGGTGGCTGAATGCTTAAAATCAAGACCCATCTATATGTTGCCTATAGGAGAATCACTTCAGACCTAAGGACATACACAGACTGAAAGTAATGGGATAGAAAAAGATATTCCAAGGAAACAGAAACAAAAAGAATGCTGGGTTAGCAATACTTATATCAGACAAAATGGACTTTAAAACAAAGACTGTATAATAAGAAACAAAGAAAAGCTGTAGACAATGATAAAGAGATCAATCCAACAAGAGGAAATAACTATTATAAATATCTACGCACCCAACATAGGAGTACCTAAATATATAAAGCAAATATTTATAGACATAAAAAGTGAAATTGTCAATAATACAATAATGTTGGTGGATTTTAATAGTCCACTTACATATATGGCTGGGTCATCCGACAAAAAATCAGTAAGGAAACAGTGGCCTTAAACAACTTCTAAGACCTGATTGGACTTCATAGACAAATACAGAACATCCCATCCCAAAACAGTAGAATATACATTTTTTTTTCAAATGCACATGGAACATTATCCAGGACAGGTCACCTATTAGACCACAAAACAGGTCTCAATAAATTTAACATTAAAATCATATCAAACATCTTTCCAACCACAATAGTATGACATAGAAATCAAATACAAAAAATAAAAAAGGAAAAAAAAAGGTACATGGGGGCTAAACAACCAGTGGGTCAATAAAGAAATCAACAAAGAAAAAAAAAATCTTGAGACAATAAAAATGGAAAGACAACACTCCAAAATCTATTGAATTCAGGAAAAGCAGATAAAAGGAGGAAGTTCATAGTAAAATAGTCTTTCTCAAGAAACAGGAAAAATCTCAAATAAACAATCTAACTTTATACCTAAAAGAACTAGAAAAAGTAGAACAAAGCCTGAAGTTAATAGAAGGATGGAAATAATAAAGATCAGAATGGAAATAAATGAAATAGAGACTAAAATAACAATAAAAGAGATCATTGCAACTAAGAGCTGATTCTTTGAAAAGGTGAACAAAACTGATAAACTTTAGCCATACTCATCAAGAAAGAATTACAACTCACCCTACAGAAATACAAAGAATTATAAGATACTAGTATGAACAATAATAAACCAACAAGTCTGACAACTTAGAAAAAATGTGCAAATTCCTAGAAACATACAATCTTCCAAACTGGATCAGAAGAACTAGAAAATCTGAACAGACCAGTTACTAATAATATAATTGAATCAGTAATCAAAAAATCTCAACAAAGTCTACCCCAGAAGGCTTCCCAGGTGAATCCTATCAAACATTTAAAGAACAGTTAATACCTATCCTTCTCAAACTGTTCCAAAATATTTGAAGGAGAAGGAACATTTTCAAACTCATTCTATGAGGCCAGCATTAACCTGATAAAAGACATTGATGAAAAAAATTGAAGACAACATAAACAGAGAAAGACACTAAAAAGAAAAAAGAACATCACCAGTCAATATCCCAGATGAACATAGATGCAAAAATCCTCAACAAAATTATAAGCAAACCAAATTCAACAATACCTTAACAGGGTCACACACCATGATCAAGTGGAATTTATTCCAGAGATGCAAGGATGGTTAAATATTTGCAAATCATTCAATGTGATATACCACATTAACAAATGAAGGACAAAAATAAGATAATCTCAATAGATGCTGAAAAAGCATTTGACAAAATTCAAAATCCATTTATGATTAAAAACTCTCAATAGAGTGGGTATTAGAGGAAAAATACCTCAACATAATAAAAGCTACAGAAGTCAAACCCACAACTAACATCATAGTCAATGGTGACAAGTGGAAAGCTTTTCCTTTAAGATTAGGAACAAGTAAAGGAAGTCCAATTTCACCACCCAGGTTGATAAAGTTGTAAGATACAAAATTAACATGCAGAAATCTGTTGTGTTCCCTTACATTAATAATGAAGTAGCAGAAAGAGAAATTAAGAAAATGACCCCACTTACAATTGTATCTGAAGAAATAAAATAACCAGAAATAAATTTAACCAAGGAGGTGAAAGACCTGTACTCTGAAAAAAAAAGACTTTGATGAAAGAAATTAAAGACACCATAAATAAACAGAAAGATACATCATGATCATGGATTGAAAGAATTAGTATGGCTAAAATGTACATACTAACCAAATCAATCTACACATTCAAAGGCAATTGTCCACCAAATACCATGGTACTTTTCACAGAACCAGAACAAATAATCCTAAATTTTGTATGGAACCACAGAAGACCCTGAATATTCAAAGCTATCTTGAAGAAGAAGAACAAAGCTGGATCATATTATAAAGCTACAGTAATCAAAGCAGTATGGTATTAGCACAAAAACAGGCACATAGATCAATAGAACAAAATAAGAGAGCCCGCAAATAAAACCATGCTTATATGGTCAATTCATCTATGACAAAGGAGGCAAGAATACACAATGGGGAAAAGACACTCTTCAGTATTTGTTGTTGGGAAAACTAGACAGTTCCATTTAAAATAATTTAACTGGACCACTTTCTTACATGATATACAAAAATAAGCTCAAAATCATTAGAGACTTAAATGTATGACAAAATTATAAAAGTCCTAGAAGAAAACATAGGCAGTAAACTCTTTGACATCAGTTTAACAGTATTTATGTTTTTGAATCTATCTCCACAGGGAAAGGCCACAAAAACAAAAGTAAACAAATGGGATAACATCAGTTAAAAAGTTTCTGCATAGCAAAGGAAACTATCAACATAATAAAAAAGGAACATACTGAATAAGGGAAGATACTTGCAAATGAAGTATCTGATAAGGAGTTAATATCCAAAATATATAAAGAACTCAAACTCAACACCAAAAAGACAAACAATCTGATTTTTTTAAATGGGCAAAGTTCTGAATAGAATTTTTTTCCAAAGAAGACATACAAATAACCAACAAATACATCACAAGATGTACAACATCACAATTTATGAGGGAAATGCAAATCAAAGCCACACTGAGATCTTACCCTCACACTTGTCAGAATGGCTTTTATCAAAGAACAAAAAATACAAGAGTTGGTAAGGATGCAGAGAAAAGGTAACTCTCATCTTCTGTTGGTGGGAATGTAAATTAGTATAGCCATTATAAAAAATACTATGGAGATTCCTCAAAAATTAAAAAAACAAAACTATCTTTGAACCAGAAATTCCACTTCTTGATATTTATCAGAAGGAGACAAAAACACTAATTTGAAAATATATGCATTCCTGTGATCATTGCAGCATTATTTACAACAGCCAATATATGGAAGCAATGTAGCTGTCCATCAGCAGATGAATGGATAAAGATGTAGTATGCATATATACAAACATACACACATACATACACATGCACATGCTATGGAATATTACACAGTGATACAAAAGAATGAGATCTTGCCATTTGTGACATGGATGGATCTAGAGGGTATTCTGCTAAGTGAGACAGAGGACAAGTACCATACGATTTCACTTATATGTGGAATCTAAACAAAACAAAACAGAAACACTCATAAATACGGAAAACAAGCTGGTGGTTGCCAGAGTGGAAAGGTTTGGGGGTACTGACAAAATAGGTGAAGGGGGATTAAAAGGTATAAACTTCCAGTTATAAAATATATAAGAGACAGGGATGAAAAGTACAGCATTGGGAATATAGACACTAACACTGTAATTACATGATTTGGTGACTGATGGTAATGAAAGTTACCAGGGTGATCATTTTGTAATGTCTATAAATATTGAATCATTATTTTGTGTACTCAAAACTAATGTAATATTGCATGGCAACTATACCTCAATAAAAAAATAGAGAATTTTAATGATGCAAGGAAATTTCTACAGCATGTGAGATAAAATGAAAATTTTAAAAAATATTTATAATCTGTTCCCTGTTTTATATGTAGGTGTATGTATGTGTATATGTATATTATATATATAAATAAAATATGGCAACATTTAGTAGTTAATATCTTTAGGTAACTGGAAAATGGATGGTTTCTTTTTTTTTTTACACGCATCTATGTTGTCAACAAAACCTGTTTTAAACTTTCTATTAGTAAAACTATTTATTTGAACAAATATAGGAAGTTTCATGTATTGAATTCTTCTAAAGGATAGAATCAATTTCAAAGCCCAGCATTTCATAATGCATTTTATGTTATAGGAAAAGGAAATGACTATATTGTCAAAATATCAAAATTGTACTTTATCCATTATACAAATAAACTATTATTGAATATGTGACTCAATTCAAGATTTCTCTACATATTTCTGTTCAAGGAAACCAGTAGTTTTAAAGCTATTTGGCTAGACTAAATCAATCATCTCTTACAGAAACTTTGCTTTTAAATCTAGGTCAAAGAAGAATGCCATGTATCCCTGTAGTCATAATTGATGTTCATTTTATTTAATCCTGGTCTAAACTTTGTAGTCACCCATCTTCTTAAGGGAAACACAAGGCTTCTGCGAATGCAAGGACATTTTACATACCCATTTCAAATTCCTTTTGAGACTCACATAAGGAAAGGTTAAAATATAATAAGACACTGCCTTGAAATGGCTCTGGGAAATCATTTTGCAAGCCAAAATTTAATTGAGCCATCAACTTATAAGCACCCAATCATTCGCATAACCAAACAGACATCATGTAAGCATCCCAAATACTTAAAGGCGTCAGAGACACCTGCACACATGCCTGGATCAACTAGAGGTTTCTCACAGGCATAGTTTATCCTATGATTTTTCTCTGCCTACCAATCTCATTTTTCCAGGAAATTGGTCTATTTCTCTCCTCTGAGACTCATACTCTGAATAAATTTGAGGAGACTTAAATTAACACAATCAAATATTAACACAACACTACGCAATTCAGAAAGCGACAGCTTGCTTCATCACTTTGTTATGCCTTGTTCAAAATGCCAGGCTCTCAGGAAAATCTTCCCTGTCAACCCTATCTAAAGAATCCCCACATGCTTAGCCATCATTCTCTATTCCCTTTTTGCCAGCTGTATTTTCTCCGAATTGCTTATCATTATTAGATGGTATGCTGTATGTCAATTTACTTGTTTAGTATCCATCATCCTCATGTAATTCCACAAGGGCAGCATGGCCAGGGGCAGGTGTTCAATAAATATTTAACTGAAATAACTAGATAAACCTTGTCTATTGGCAATGCATGTATCACTGCTTTAAATCTGAAAAGAGAAAAATAAGACTCCTGAAGTGTAAATGAAGTGGTCAAGACCATAAAGCTCATCACTAAGGTTTCCAGACTCTGAGTCTTTAAAAAGTCCCACTGTGGTATATTACTCTTGCCCCAACGTCAGAAAGGTGAGAAGAAGAATATATGGGGCTTGGATGGGAGGTAAGAGAAGGTTAGAGCAGGGTCTCCTCTCTCAGAGGCTGGGGATAGTGTGACAAGTGAAGGGGGATAGGCTCATCTCCTGATCAGAGAAAAGCTTCCTGTCACAGGAAGCTTGTGCATTCTTACCCATCCCACTTGATTTTATTCTTTCTCATGAATGTTGCTTCTTTTCCCAACTAGAATGATACACACTGGTAACTGTGACCAAAGAAATGGGAAGACACTTAAAGGCCGTAAATCTATTTTCTGAATATTAGTTTATATGAATTTAAGGAAATGTTAGTATAGAACAGATTCTGTAAGAAAGGTGATATGCCACATTCTGATATATTTTTTAAAAATTGGTAACACATTATCAGTGCATCCTCAATTCCTGTTAGGTAACTACATACACATCTGTTGCGTTCCATTAAAATATGTATTTTAAATATACACCCTTAAGCCATGCATGGTTAGAAGTGGTAGCACAGAACAGTGAGTGGTAAGAACATGGCTTTGGGATCAAAAGGGTGTAAATCCACATTTATGAGCTCACAGATAATAACCATCCTAAGTAAGTACCTTCAGTTATAAAATTGGGATAATAAAGAATCTTCCATAAAAGACTGCTGTGAAGACTACATAACTTAATACATCTAATGAGTTTAGTACAGTACCTGGCACATCTTAAGTCTTTACTAAAGGTTAGGTATTCATAATCAAGGAATCAAATATTTACTCAAATCCAGAAATAATGCTCAGTTGACAACAAGAAAGCCCTGCACAGATCATCAAATGCTTAAATACTTTCACTGCCATATGCAGAAAATGAGGAGTGCTTATACTTGCGGAAGTATTGATGGGGATGGAATTATAAACCAGGAATTCAAATTAATATGGAAATAAAAGAATTTATAGTGCCACCATGTTTGTGATCTCTTGATTTACCATTTATTGAGCATCAGAAATGATTTTAATTTGGCCTCCATAACTCATGATTTCAATATCCTTTGCAGGCACTGGACACTACAAGTTGCTTAATAGAATAAAAATATGGACCTTGCACAGGGAGCATGATCTACATTTCAAAGTCTAAGTTTTTTTTTTAAGTTAGTTGGGGAGAGTATAGAGAGGAAATTTAACAGTTCATATCACACAACCTCATAAAATACCTCTAGTCAGAGAAGACTAAAGCAGTGGAAAACCCTGATATAAAGCATTTTGCAATTCCAATTTCAGATGTTCTTCCAGTGAAATGAAATCCTCCATGGGTACAGAGACGTACAGAGCATATCTCTTACTACCCCTGGATTATCAAGAATATAAGCATCCGTCCGCTCAGAAATAACGTCTTGGTTAACTCACATGAATCAGGCACTCTGCTAGCCACAGGGCAGACAGGAAGACAAGGATATAATCCTTAATATCGAGCTGAACATACTCAGGTGGAGAAAATATATCTCCATCTATACTAGATTCTCCTTCTCATGCTCAAAATCTGTGATCAATTCCTCCTCGGCTTTTTGTTGCTGTTCCAGTTCCATGAATGAAACATGTTCTCTTCTGCCTCTGAGCCTTTGTACATGATTTTATTCTGCCAAGGATGCTGCTATCTCTACCATTTTTGTTTCCTGGTGGGCCCTGCTTGGTTTGAGGTTTCAGATGGGATATCACTCCTTCATGTATGCCTTTTCTTACCCTATCATAGGTTGTTTCAGCTGTTTCAGGTGGTTATATAGAATGATCCATACTTCCTTTAGAACAAAGTTTATCACTTATTGATAATATGTTAATTTTTTTCTCCCCAACTAGTTTCTATGCTCTGTGAGGTCAAGACCAATGTATACTGTCATTCAACATAAGAGAAGGCAATCAATAAATATCTGCTGAATGAATGAAAAAATGAATTCCACCTCACAATTTGAGTCAAATATTAAGAAGCCACTATGATAAAATAATTTTTTTTGCGGGGAAGGCCAGGGGGTTTATATTGTGCAGTGACTCTTTCATAAAGGTCTTTTAGACATGGATAGGAGTTCACCATGCAGGATAAAGGGGAAGGGCATTTATGAATAGAAAGAGAGCATTTGTAAAGACTAAAGGGATTTTTCTGAGTTTCACTTGAGAAAGTTCATTACAGACAACAACAACTTATGAAAGACAGTTCGTGAAGGGCTTCAGAGAATATGCAAAAGTACTGGGATTGAGGTGGATGAAGTATCGTAGTACTACTGACATTCTATGTCAGTTAATGGGTGATTCAGAAGGAATTTAACATTGAGGTAAATAAAACTTGGACAGGTTTCATTACTACGGGACTTCTCAGAGCTACCTGCTATACCAATGTACCACGTATGTATTTTACCATGAAGTTATGGTATATAGAGAGCCTTTTTAAAATGGAGCACTCATCTTCTCCATAGACCATAATGAAAAATTTACGTACAAAAAACACATATTAGGAAGCAGTAGTGCAGTGCAATGTTTCCCAACTGGAGTGCATTTTATTTTTAAGCCTCAGAGGACATTTGGCAATGTCTAGAGATATTTTGGGTTGTCACAACTGGGCAGGTCAGGAGATGTTATTGATTTCTAGTTGTAGAGGCCAAGAATTCTGGTAAACATCCTACAGTGCTCAGAACAGCCCTCACAACAAAGAATTATTTGGCTCAAAATTCCAGTAGCACCACAGCTGAGAATCCCTCAACCTGGAGGAACAAGCCCTCTGAGGTAGAAGATGGACACAAAGCCCTTTTGCACATATAGAACCTTAAGATATCTTCAACGAACCTATATTTTGAAATAAACTAAAGAAACACAGCTAAAACTAGAGATCAGATTTTATCAAGGAACACAGTTACAAAAAGCACCCCAAAATAATAGCAAGTAGAAGACATTACTATAAAAAAGAAGACAATGTTTAAGCAGAATTCATTACATGAATATAGAGATGGTTAGATTAAAAAAAATCTATCAACATAACCCCATATGCAAAAATTAAGGGGAAAATGAAACGAAAAGGCATTTGATATAGCACAGCAGCCACTTCAAATAAAAACCCTAAAGAAAACAAAAATAGAAGACCATTAAATCTGACAGCAAATATGATTATAAATGTCAAGCCACTAAAAGCATTTCCAGTAATGTAAGGAGGTGGACAGGGATACTGGCTAGCTGCATGTTTTTAAATCAACAGTGTTTTGGAGGATCTGCTGAATGCAATGAGAAAATGAAATAACATCAGAAAAAGAGAGATAATGCCCTCTTTATGTTGATTATATTCGAGACTAGTGAAAAGCCATTAAAATTAATGATTGACTTTCATGTGTTGGCTGCATACAAGGTAAAATACATTTAAAAAATAACACCCTAGCTCTTCTCTATTTCAGCAATAGTTACTTGGAAAAGCAAATGGAATTTTAAAAAAAATCTCCCATCACAACTACATAAACACCCAGAAAGTGCTTACGAATGCATTTTATATAAATGATTCAGAAAAAATAGTGAAGAAAACTCCAATCATCTTTTTGAAAATCATAAATAAGATTTAAACAAAGGGAAACTGATATTATGTTCTATTTCCCTAAAAATTATATATTTAAAATAATTATGAAAGCAACTGCTTGTGGCATTTTTGTTGCTGATGTGGTGTTTTGTTGTTGGGGTACAGGGTGGAGATAGATGACTTTCAAGTTTATACCAAAGAATGAACACATTAAAACCAAAGACATTTTTGCTAAAGAACAGTGGAAAGAGGGGACATGCTTTACCAGATATTAGGAAACCTAGACATTTACTCCAATAAAATCTATATGGAAATTGTAAAAAGTAAAATCAATGGAGTAGAATATGAAATTAACAAAAATAAAATCCCAATATATATGAGAACATAAGTAACAAAAGTTGCACTAGCTCAACTCAGGTAAATAATGGGTTATAAAATAACTGTCATCAAGAAAGCTATCTATCTATCTAGAAGAATACAAAATTACAATTTCTAACACCACACACAGTAATTAAATACAATTAATCTTCAAGGGCTAGATTCACTCTTCAATGATGGGGACCTTAAATTTAGGACCTTCAACTTTTTCCCCTTTAATCTTTTTTCCCCACAGAGAAATCAGTAACACTGAGGTGTCAGAGAATGAACTTAGAAGAATTTAAGAAAAAGTAATAAATTAAAGTAAATAAATACCTAATTTTTAAAATTTCTTAAAGATTTCTCTGAAATTATTTACGTAATCCATCATAAAAGGATAACCAACATTTGAAGTCCAAAACTTAGGGAAGAAATGGAGACATTTTAAAATATAAAGATAATTTAAAACAGTTTGTAAAAAATACCATTGATAAGTTAAACATACAAACAATAGAGTTGGAACAACTTATTTCCACCAGCAAGCAGAAAATAACTACAAAATATTTAAAAACATAGAAAAGGTTGTTAAGATTCACCAGTACTTAGGAACATGCTGCATATAAATGTTATTTCACTATAGAAATGTCACTTTAAGCCTAACCCCCCCAAAAAAATAGAAAAGGATAACAACCAAACAAAACACTTACCAGTGAACATATAAGTTCTCACAGCCATTATGAATCAAGTAGTCAAAATCCATAAAATTCAGAAATACATATCTTCTTTGACAAGATATTTCCAACACAAATATTTCATTTCTTAGAACAACTATATTTAGTGATAGAAGTGGGATGATGTTTACTGCAGTATTTATTACAGTATAATGGTGAAAGACTTGAAACAAATTGAATTCTTATCACTAGTGGGATGTCTAATGACCTTACAGTACATCTGTACATCGGACTATTAAAGGATAAACAGAAATAAACCAAATGATTTGGAGGCATTTCCATAAGATATATTTGAATGATAAAATTAAAATGCAAACATAATATACTTTTGTGAAAGAAAAGCAAATCCTTATATATGTGCACTTATGTGTATGTGTGCCGCACGCAAACACACATACAGAAAAATACAGAATATTCATACTAGGTCATTAATTCAGACTACTTGGTTCATGTATGCAATGAGGAAGGAGACAGGAACCCAGCAAATTAGAAACAAAAGGATCATTGTACCACAAAACACCAATAGGAAGAAAAATCTATGAAAAGTGTGTTTATGGGAGAATAGAATTCCTTCATGAATGTGTTTATGTGTGTAATTTGTGTTTCCAAAAATATTAACTAATGATTACTATAAAATACATTTAGGAACAGCTGATGTTTCTTGTCTACATTTCTCACAGTATTCTCCTTAGTTCATTTTGTACAATTTTATTAATGATGACCCTTCATTAATAAGTCACCTTACATGTTTGAAATATGTGATGGTGTAAATTAAAATGAGACATGAAGGATCAAGGTGCACAAGCGTGTCATAATCCCTAGTCAATCGCATGAACATCAGTTGGTCATGAGGAAAGATTCTAATATTACAGGACTTTTCTTTTCCTCTGTTTAGTATTCACGGGAAGCTGTTCACTCTCCTTTTGATGCTGAGTCTGACCTTCCATTTTATGGTATAACAGTTTAAAGTTATTTGTTTAGTACTCCTTACCAATGTTTGAATAATAATTAGATTTTAGGAGTGAAGCCATATTACTGATTTGATATACAACTTGCCAGATGGCCAGAGGATTCTGTGTTAGTTCCCTACATTTGATGGCAAGGAGGAGTAAATTCAAGTCTCCCTCGGTGAACTAACACACTGAAGACAGATTACTCTGGCAATTATTAAGTGATCTGCAGCACCCTCGGATCATTTTGTGAACTCCAGGACTTGCAATTAATTTTATGCATGGCCCACCTTACTTAAAATACTCACAATCCCAGGCAATTACTTGGAACTCTAATCAGAAGTTCTTGTTATTCTAGGTGTTACACTTGAAAAGAGACCAGGTTTGTCCCTGCTTGATAGAGCCATAGTTTAATGTGAGTTATTGGCATAAATATGACAATATACAGGGATCCCTTAAGCCTCACAACAATTCCATCTCCCAAACCAAAATAAGATTTTATTGAAACCTGGCTTGGAAACTCAAGGGTGTTGAGGAGAGGGAAGGAAGAATAGTTGCTTTTTCTTGTCCTTAATGCAAGCTAGCATAAGTAACTTCTCAGTGATAATTGGTAAAGAAACAAAAAGATAGAAAGACTAGGAGCCTAAATGCAAGATTTTTAGCAAGGAGCCTAATTGGTAACATTAAAAAAAAAGTCCAAACATGTGCATAGAATTAATTTTATACCCATGTCTTTATTGATAGTTTAAAGTAATTATAATTTATGACAAGTTTTATTCTCTGATTTTGAATTGTACATTTAAATTAAGCATTATTAAATGCTGGTTTAAAAATTTTTAAGTACCAGTTTAACATGTGTGAAAAAAATGCAATTCAAACTCTTTGAAAATGATTTTGTATATTGATTAGATGTAGTAACTGGAAAATGCAGAAATTGGAACTAAAAGGCTTAAAGATCAAAGTGAGAATCACTAGAATTTTAGCAACTCTGGTTAATATAAGTTAACTTTACATACTTTTTCAAAGCTTTATTTTCTTTTTTCTCTGCCAGAAAAATAAGTGCATATATTGTTTGATGCCTACTATATATTTAAACTATTTTTTTCATGTTTATAAACTCTACAATGCCATGTTTAATGATTAAATAGTTTTCTATTATATAGTTAAATTATAATATATAAAGCCCATTCCCTGTTTTTAGATATTCAGAGAGCTTCAACTTTTTTCTTATTTCATATGAACTGCAATGAACTTCCTTACATCTTTTCTGAATTATATGTATTGAGACAATGACACTGTGTTGAAACAATATATTTATATTTTCATCCAGTTATTGCATAATTTTATTATTTCTTTTTACCTTCTGAAGTTTATTTGGGTGTAAGAGTATAACTTAACTTTTAAACCAAATTGTCATCTACAAATCCCCATGTAACTTACTAAACAATTCACTCCCACTGACATATAGTGAGATTTTATCACATATTACTTATGTATTTGTGTGTATACATTTTATCTATACTTGTGCATATGTATTTGTATATTTAGGTAGCACATATATGTAAACACGCACATGCACATATACATAGATGTATGTCATTGACCAATCAGTTTCCCCAACTCCTTGGAGAGTCTCTTTGAGAATTTCTTAACATTCACAGTAAAGCATCGATGTTGAAATAGTAATCAGCTATGCCAAAAGGATATTCACCAGTTTTCCTAAATGGCTAGAAATTGTTACAATAATAAGGCTATGAGTGAAAACATGTGTATATAGAAAAAGGACCAAAATTATCATAAATTTTATTTGTTTTTCTCAGTTTCAAAGTGCTCAACCAGGAGGCATAAACTTAAAAATTATATCACACTGTTGAAGAGGAAAGGTGGTCTGAAAGTGCAAAGATACAGGGTGCAGACAGAAGATGCCTACTGAGGATGGCATTTTGTTTGACTGGTCTGTAGCAAATGCAATGGAATTTGTTTCAACTCTTAATAGTTTCTTTTGAGACTAAATTATAAGTGGACTGTGAATACCAGGATAGAGTGTTGTTATTTTCATTTTGATTCTAGAGGAATTAAACCACTGAAGATTTTACTCAGAGGAAGTCCAGGACTGTTAAAACATTTTAAAGGGTGTTTAATGAATTCTAGCCTTCATGATAGTCCGAAAGATATTCTAAAGGATATTAGCCCAGTATTGGAGGATCCTGAAAAATGCTAGTATTGAGGCTACAAAAATCTCTACTATTGTAGTGGCAGTGGAATTTCAATAAAAGGTATGGATACCTCAAAGCAAAGTAATCGGTGAAAACCTACAAAGACGGGAAGAATATAAGAGGTGGGAGCGTCAAGACCACTCTGACATGTCAAACTGCAGGCAAAGGAAGTCAGGCATTTCTATAAACTAGAGCAGTATCAAACATCACATAAAAGACAAAAAAGTATTTCATTTAGTTGGGTAAAAATGAGACCAAGGATCAGTTTGTTTTGTGAAATGCCTATATACTAGAATCAGTAAGACAAGGTGTCCATGTTTTCTGTGCCTTGGCACTATGTTAACATTTCAGCAAACAGACACATCACTATGTGCAATGACCACACGGGCTAATAGGCGAGGCTATGTGCAAAAACCCACTTGAAGTAATTATAAAACCAAAATGTTGAAATCCAGTCATGACTTTAGGGCTAACTGATTGTAGGATTTTACATTTATTTTTCAACCTTTTGATCTGTCAGTTTTCCTACCTGGAAAACAAGGGTGTGTTCTATCTTCTACGTATTATGATTGCTATGGAGGTCAAATTAAGTGACACACTTGAATTTTTTTTTGAAGAGTATAATGTGCCACTTGACTCTGAGAGTTATGAAACATTGATACCTAGTAATTTACCACATCTTCCTCTTCTCAGTTTGAAGAAATTTACAGTAGCATCCTTAGTGTTTAGTGGCTTAAAATAATTTTTAGTTCTCATGTGTTTCATGGTTATGAACTGGAATCAGATTAAATCATGTTTGCCTGAGATATTTTATTATATGTAGGCAGTACATTCACATTATTTTTTCCTAACTTCAAAATGTTAAGGTTGATTTTATTTTTTGTTTAGATGGTGGTGGTGAAGGCTAATTTCTAAAGTCTAAGAAGAAAAAGTGAAAACTAAAGAACGACCTTTTACAAAAATTGTCATTGTAATGTTGCAAAATGAGCAGAGATGATAGTGACCTTTTCCTATTTCCCACAA
The DNA here is from genome assembly GCF_030020395.1 of Manis pentadactyla. Taxonomy (NCBI): domain Eukaryota; kingdom Metazoa; phylum Chordata; class Mammalia; order Pholidota; family Manidae; genus Manis; species Manis pentadactyla. Next base: position 170,526,174 of record NC_080020.1, on the reverse strand, counting down.
CATACAAGTTAGGACAGCTGTAATCTTCTATATAAAGTTGAGAGTCGTGGCATATTCAATTCCACATTGGTATTTTAATCACTGCTTAAGAAATTCCTTCATATTCCTGATCCTCCTGAACACTGATTAAATGGAAAATATCTAGTTAGGCTAAATGTCTGATTCAAGTCTTCCCAAGAGTTATGTGTATAAATATCAACATCATTCATTTGAAAAACCAAATTTGATTGTTTGTTCTTTCCTGGAGATATGTTAGGTGTTAAGAAGAAAAAGACAGAAGACAGTGTGTCACCAGAGCATACTTGGAAACTTGACTAAAATTTACATAGATTTATGGTAAAGATGATGTATGATCTATGGCATTAAATACTGTATTTTTTATAGTTTTCAATTTTTAATGAGGGCAACATTAGTTCACACACACACACACACACACACACACATACACACAAACACATAACCCCCCTATTTTTAAAGTCACAAATGCTTATTATGGGGACTTAAACCCAGGGGTAAAAAATAAAAGAAAAAATTACTCACCACCCAGAAGGACTGTCATTATTTTAAAGTATTTCATTCCTATATTTTTTCTTTGTGTGTAGTGTGTTGGAATGTATACGATTTTAGATAAAATAAGGATCTAACATCCCTTGTTAAAGAATAGCATAGCAGAATTGGGACTTCTAGACTCTTTCCAATACTGCAAAGCATTGTGATGTAACTGAATAGACTTGAATGCAATTCAACAAATAAATTGGGAAGTTGAACTATAATAGTTAGTAGCCATTGATCCCTCCTGGTTACTTATTCCATCATCTATTTTTCAAAGTTGTTTTGCAGCTTCCTACACTAATCTTCTCCCAAATCCATTAATTATTTTCCCTCAATATTTCACTCAGAATCTATCACATGCACCACCAACTTGATCATTATCTTATCATTGGACTTAACTTTCTTGTTTAGTTACCACCTTTTTTTTCCCCAGGCTGGGATGAAGCCAACCATTTAGCTTCTCTGTTCCTGGTCTTGGAAAGCTGCCTGAATACGTAAGAAAAATCTCATAATGTTGTTACATCCTCATGAAATACCCAATTTCATCCAGATTCTAAACTCGGCCAGGTCCTCCTCAATACATTCCAGTGAAATTCTCTATGAACTCTTTCAGGAACTGTTCTGAATATTGGTTTCTTCCCTTCAATCTAATGCCTTGCCCCTTCCCTCCTCTCAGCAAATGATCCTCCTTTATTGAAAAAAAGGCAAGCAGCAAGAACTTCCTAAACTTCCTCATTTTGTTACTGGCAAATGATTCAAACTTCATTCTTTGATCCTTCCCTCCCTTTACTTGAAAGGGTATCCTCTCTAAAAATTAACCCTTTTTCCAGCTTTCTTTTCCTGCTACTTTCTGACATACCGAGCTATTTCAGTCATTGTCGATCTCTCCATCCTCACTTTCTTTTTTTCTTTTTCTGCTTTATTACCTTAGATTAATTACATCTCAACTTAACTCAATTATACTTAAATTTACCTCATCTTAAAAGAAAATGTTCTGTCAAACCTACATCTTCTGCTAACTATGGTTCTATATATTTATTCTCTTCAGTGCTAAACTGCTTGAAAGAATAGTCTAGGAGACACAGTGTATCTTTTCAGTGGAGTAATTATGCTGACATACCCTCAAACTATTTGTTAAGCTAACTATAAAAGACTGCACAAGCAATAGTGGTAACAATTTGTAAATTTCAGACTGGTGACATAGTTGAAGTCTTGGTGCCATTTTAGGATTATTCCACCCAACATCACATATTTTACCTCTTTAATATCTCTTAAACCCATCCCCCTTTCACCTTTTCTACCATTACAACTAATGGTATTTTGCAGAGAAGAAAACTGAGGCCAGAAAGGGTAAATAAATTGCTGAAAGTACCATTTCCTGGATTTCATTCTAGGCAGTTTGTCCTCAGAGTCCATACTCTTAAACATCAAGTCTTTTAATATGAATATTAAATATATTTATGCTCAGCATTTCCTAGTCAAAAGAAGTTTCTATTATATTAGATTGGTCTCCCTAAAGTAGGACAAGCATAAATAGAACTTAGATTGACACACTCTTGCTAGGAAAACATAAGCCAATCAGAGATCAACCCACTCCTTCTGATATAACAATTTTGGGGGAGAATGAGCTGGTTTGAAAGACCATTTGTAAGGGTATTACAGAAAATCTAGTCTAGGGAATTTAAGATGGCGGTGTGAGAGGTGAGACAGAGAACTTCTCCCAAAACCACATATAATATGAAAATATAGTTAATACAACTAATCCTAAAAGAGCAACATGAAAGAAGGCTGCACCAGACTGCATGCACCTGGAGAACAGAGCAGAACTCAAGAAACAGGGTAACATTCCAAAGCCTTGATCCATCAGGATCCAAGCCCTTTTCCCACCCAGAACCAAGCCCTTCCCCCACCTGAGCTCACCTGCGGGAGGAAGAAAAATGGAGCAGGGAGGGGGTGGAAGCCTAGAACTTCTGAACACCCAGTCCTGGAGATCTGCTTTGGGAGCACAAACCTACATTGCATGGTGCTCTGGAGATTAGTGGTGTTGGAAAGCTAAGACAGGTGCAATACTTGGAGAGACTGAGATTCCAGCCATTTGTGGAGAACAGGGATCCACATCCAGTGGCTCTGGGACAAAGGAAAGGCAGGTGGTCTGAGAGGCCTCCTAGCAGTGAGAGGGCTGCTGAAAGGGTGGGGTTTGCATGGACTTAATGCACTGGAGAAAGGATAGGTGGACAAGGTTGTCTGGATGTGCTATGCCAAGCAGGTTGGAAACTTTCAGAAGCTTCAGGCGCTCCATCTCTCTGAATGGCTACTCAGCTTCAAGGTCCCCACTGTGATACACAGTCTGCTGCACCTTCTGCCTGGTCTTCCAGCACTGGGTCACAAACCAGCAGTCCCTATCCTGACATCAGGCCAGCCAGAGGGAGGCTCCACCTACAGCAGCTACAGACACAAAGCACAGAGGCTTACACCTGTGTGCTCAGCCCAGTGGTTCTGACAGTGGAGACAGGCACTGCAGCCAGGAAGCAGGAAACAGATATTTCCTTCCCCCAAGCACCAGTGTCACTCCCCTATGACCCCCAGCATTACTCCAGGGGATGGACAGCTCCAGAGACTAGAGCTTCTCAGCACTAGAGGGTGCCACATACAAAAATGAAACATCAAAGGAACCTGGTTCAAACAAAAATCTCAAAACACCAGAAAAATGACCAAATGAAACTGAACACACCAGTCTTCATGAAAGAGAGTTCAAAATAAAAATCATAAACATGCTCATGAATGTACAGAAATATTTTGAAGAACTCAGGGATGAATTAAGGATGGAGATTCAATTATGAAGAAATTCCCTATCTGAAAGGAAACATACAATGGGGGGATTTAAAAGTAGATTAGATGTAGTAGAAGAGATGGTAAAAGGAATAGAAATTAGAGAAGAGAATACAAAGAAGCTGAGGCACAGAGAGAAAAAAGGATAAGAATGAAAAAATATTGAGAGAACTATATGACCAATCCAAATGGAACAATATTTGCATTATAGGGATACCAGAAGAAGAAGGAGGAGGAAAAGGGATAGAAAGTGTCTTTGAGGAGGTAATTGCTGAAAACTTCCCCAATCTGGGGAAGAAGACAATTTCTAGGCCATGGATGTGCACAGATACCCCAAAACAAGGGACCCAAGGAAGACAACACCAAGACATATAATAATTAAAATGGCAAAGATCAAGGATAAGGAAAGACTTTTAAAAGCAGCTAGAGAGAGAAAAAAGATCACATACAAAGGAGAACCCATCAGGCTATCATCAGACTTCTCAAGAGAAACCTTACAGGCTAGTAGTGAGTGGCATGACATATTTAATTCAATGAAGAAGAAGGGTGTCGAACCAAGAATACTCTACCCAGCAAGATTATCATTTAAATTTGAAGGAAGGATTAAAGAATTTTCAGATAAGAAAAAGATTAAAGAATTCACCTCCAAAAAACCACCTCTATAGTGCATTTTGGAGGAAACTGCTAGAGATAGAAGTATTCTTAAGGCTAAATAGGTGTCACCAGGGAAAATAAAACCACAGCAAAGAAAGTAGAACAATTAATTACTAAGCAGATGCAAAATCAAATCAACTACCCCCAAAGTCAATCAAGGGATACACAAAGAGTACAGAAGATGATACTGAATATATAAAGAATGGAGGAGGAAGAAAAAAGAGGAAAAAAATAGAACCTTTAGGTTGTCTTTGTATTAACATATTAAGTGAGTTAAGTTAGACTCTTAGATAGTAAAGGAATTGCCCTGGGACCTTTGGTAACCATGAATCTAAAGCCTGTAATGGAAATAAGTACATACTTACCATAATCACCCTAAATGTAAATGGTTTGAATGCACCAATCAAAAGACATAGAGTCATTGAATGGATAATAAAACAAGACCCATCTTTATGCTGCCTGCAAGAGACTCACTTCAAACCCAACACATACACAGACTGAAAGTAAAGGGATTGAAAAAGCTATTTCATACAACTAATAGGGAGAAAAAAAGCAGGAGTTGCAGTACTTGTATCAGATAAATAGGCTTCAAAAGAAAGAAAGTAACAAGAGACAAAGAAGGACATTAAATAATGATAAAGAATACAGTCCAACAAGAGGATACAACTATTATAAATATCTATGCACCCAATGCAGGATCACCTACATATATGAAACAAATACTAACAGAATTAAAGGGGGAAATAGAATGCAATGCATTCATTTTAGGAGACTTCAACACACCACTCATTCTAAAGGAGAGATCAACCAGACACAGAAAATCAGTAAGGAGACAGGGGGACTGAACAACATATTAGAACAGATGGACCTAATGGACATCTACCCAGAACACTCCACCCAGAAGCAGCAGGATATACATTCTTCTCAAGTGCACATGGAACATTTTCAAGAAATCATATACTAGGCCACAAAAAGAGCCTTAGTAAATTCAAAAAGATTGAAATTTTACCAACAAGCTTCTCAGACCACAAAGGTATGAAAATAGAAATAAAATACACAGGGGGCTCTCTTGTCCCCACCTGGCCTGAGCCTCGGGCTCTGTCCTTTCAGTTTCTCTCTAAATAAAAGCCTCTGCCTTGCTCTCCTAAAAAAAAGAAAAAGAAAAGAGAAGAAAAGCAATAAATCACACAAAGAAAATGAAAAAGCCCACAAAACATGTAGGCTTAATAACATGCTCCTAAATAATCAACAGATCAATGACCAAATAAAAACAGAGATCAAGCAATATATGGAGACAAATAAAAACAATGATTCACCACCGTAAAATCTGTGTGATGCATCAAAGGTCATGCTAAGATCTAAGTATATTGCAATACAGGCCCACCTCAGGAAAGAAGAACAATTCCAAATGAACAGTCCAAGCTCACAATTAACAAACTAGAAAAAGAAGAACAAATGAGGACCACAGTCAGTAGAAGGAGGGACATAATAAAGTTTAGAGCAGAAATAAATAAAATGGAGAAGAGTAAAATAGAAAGAATCTATGAAAGCAGGAGCTGGTTCTTCAAGAAAATAAACAAAATAGATAAACCTCTAGCCAGACTTATCAAGAAAAAAAGAGAGTCTACACACATAAACAGAATTAGAAATGAGAAAGGAAAAATCACAATGGACACCACAGAAATACAAAGAATTTTTAGAGAATACTATGAAAAATTATATGCTAACAAACTGGATAACTTAGAAGAAATGGACTATTGTCTAGAAAAATACAACCTTCCAAGGCTGACTCAGGAAGAAAAATAAAATCTGAATAGACCAATTACCCACAAGGAAATTAAACTGGTAATAAAAAAAATACCTAAGAACAAAACCCTGGACCAGAAGGTTTCCCTGGGGAATTTTATCAGACATTTAGTGAAGACCTAATACCTACTCTCCTTAAAGTTTTCCAAAAAGTAGAAGAGGAGGGAATACTCCCAAACTCATTCTATGAAGCCAGTATCACTCTAATACCAAAACCAGGCAAAGACCCCACAAAAAAGGAAAATTTTAGACCAATATCCCTGATGAACATAGATGCAAAAATACTCAACAAAATATTAGCAAACCAAATTCAAAAATACATCAAAAAGATCATCCATCATGATCAAGTGGGATTTATTCCAGGGATGCAAGGATGGTACAGCATTTGAAAATCCATCAACATTATCCACCACATCAACAAAAAGAAGGACAAAAACCACATGATCATCTCTAAAGATGCTGAAAAAGCATTTGATAAAATTCAATATCCACTCATGATAAAAACTCTCAACAAAATGGGTATAGAGGGCAAGTACCTCAACATAATACAGGCCAAATATGAAAAACCCACAGCTAACATTATACTTAACAGCAAGAAGCTGAAAGCTTTTCCTTTAAGATCGGGAACAAGACAAGGATGCCCATTCTCCCCACTTTTATGCTTTTATTCAACATACTTCTGGAGGTTCTAGCCATGGCAGTAAGACAGCACAAAGAAGAAGAAGGCATCCAGATTGGAAACAAGAAGTTAAACTGTCCCTGTTTGCAGATGACATGATATTGTACATAAAAAACCCTAAAGAATCCACTCCAAAACTACTAAAACTAATATCTGAATTCAGCAAAGTTGCAGGATACAAAATTAATACATACACAGAAATCTGTTGCATTCCTATATACTAATGATGAAGTAGCAGAAAGATAAGTCAGGAAAATAATTCCATTCACAATTGCATCAAAAAGAATAAAATACCTAGGAATAAACCTAACCAAGGAAGTGACAGACCTATACTCTGAAAACTACAAGAAACTCATGAAAGAAATTAAAGAAGATACCAATAAATTGAAACACATCCCATGCTCATGGATAGAAAGAATTAATGTTGTCAAAATGGCCATTGTTTCTAAAGCAATCTACAGATTCAATGCAATCCCTATTAGAATACCAACAGCATTCTTCAACAAACTAGAGAAAATAATTCTAAAATTCATATGGAACCACAAAACATCCCGAATAGCCAAAGCAATCCCGAGAAGGAAGAAGTCGAGGGGATTATGTTCCCCAACTTCAAGCTCTGATCAAGACAATTTGGTACTGGCACAAGAACAGACCCATAGACCAATGGAACAGACTAGAGAGCCCAGATATAAACCCAAGCATATATGGTCAATTGATATATTATTAAGGAACCATGGATATACAATGGGGAAATGACAGCTCTTCAACAACTGGTGTGGGCAAAAATGGACAGCTACATGCAAGAGAATGAAACTGGATAATTGTGTAACCCCATACACAAAAGTAAACTAAAAATGGATCAAAGACCTGAATGTAAGTCATGAAAACATAAAACTCTTAGAAGAAAACACAGGCAAAAATCTCCTGAATATAAACATGAGCAACTTCTTCCTGAACGCATCTCCTTGGGCAAGGGAGACAAAAGCAAAAATGAACAAATGGGACTACATCATGCTAAAAAGCTTCTGTATAGCAAAGGACACCATCAGCAGAACAAAAGGCATCTTACAGTATGAGAGAATATATCTGTGGATGACATATCTGACAAGGGGTTAATATCCAAAATATATAAAGAACTCACACACCTCAACACCCAAAAAGCAAATAACCCTATTAAAAAATTGGTGGAGGGTATGAACAGACACTTCCCCAAAGAAGAAATTCAGATGTCCTACAGGGACATGGAAAGATGATCCACGTCGCTACGTATTAGGAAAATACAAATTGACACCACAATGAGATATCACTTCACACCAGTTAGGATGACCAACATAGAAAAGACTAGGAACAACAAATGCTGGCAAAGATGCAGAAAAAGGGGAACCCTCCTACACTGCTGGTGGGAATATAAATTAGTTCAACCATTGTGGAAAGCAGTAAGTATGGAGGTTCCTCAAAAAACTAAAAATTGAAATACCATTTGACCTGGGAACTCCACTCCTAGGAATTTACCCAAAGAAAACAAGTTATCAGATTCAAAAAGACATGTGCACCCCTATGTTTATTGCAACACTATTTACAATAGCCAAGATATGGAAGCAACGTAAGTGTCCATCAGTAGATGAATGGATAAAGAAGAGGTGGTATGTATATACAATGGAATACTATTCAGCCATAAGAAAGAAACAACTCCTACCATTTGCAACAACATTGATGGAGCTAGAGGGTATTATGTTCAGTGAAATAAGTCAGGCAGAGAAAGACAGATACCAAATTATTTCCCTTATTTGTGGAATAGAACCATGAAGCAAAACTGAAAGAACAAAATAGCAGCAGACTCAGACTCCAAGAAGGGACTAGGGTTTACCAAAGGGGAGGAATTGCCGGGGGGTAGTTGGGAAGGGAGGGAGAGGGGGTTGAAGGGTATCATGATTGGTGCACATGGTGTGTATGGGGTTACGGGGAAGACAGTATAGCTCAGAGAAGACAAATAGGGACTCTGTGGCATCTTACTACACTGATAGACAGTGACTGCAATGGAGTATGGGGGGGACTCTATAATAAGGGTGAGTGTAATAACCACATTGTTTTTCTTGTGAAACCTTCATAAGAGTATATGTCAATGATATCTTAATTTAAAAAAATGAAAGGCGATTAGAGAAGATTGAGCTTTGATCACAGGCTGATATTATGTGTTCCATGATACCCAATTTGCTCAAATGCCACCCTAAATCTGACCCTATTTCTTCTTGTTACTCATGAATAGTAATAGACTGGCCTAATTAAGCTGTCATCTGAGAGGAGCCCATATTTTGTGAAAAGTATAATATGACCAATGGTGAGAAGGGTAATCTGACCGGTTCTGTTTTAACATCAGGGCCATAAGAGAGTAGATTATGACTACTTCCTTTATTTTACTTTTTGTGTACAACAGATAAATGGTCCTCCTTTTAGGTATCTGATTTATATATTTATTAAGACAAAGTAGGCCAGTAGGATCAGGAGAACAACAACTATCTGTAAACAAAATCTGGCCCAGAGTCAATATTAGTACATTTCTTTATTTAAAAAGAAATGTTTAAGTTAATATGAATGTACACTTTCATGTTTTTAACAAAGGATCTTCATAAGAATACATATGGATACTATAGTTTTCCACCATTCTACAGGTGAGAAAATTGAGGCAGTGAGAGTTCAAGTAACTTGTCTAAGGTCAATAAGGAGGAAATAGCAAAGAGGGGATTTGCAAGGTAGTTTTTCCCCAGAAGCCATGTTCTTAACCACAGTGCTATTTGCTCCTTTGGAATTTTATACTATGTCCATAATTCAAATCCACAGTAAACATTACTGTGGTTCATAATACAAATTTACAATATGCGTCCAAATTTCATATTATGTAGATGTCATGGTCTATCCGTATATTTTAGTCCTCGCAACTGAGTATTGAAAAGGAGAAAAAGGTATGAGGCAAGGAAGAAAAATAACGCAACTGAAAAGTGTAGGAAAGCAGAAGAAAAAGAAAAATATGCTTCTTAAGGATATAGCATAACAGCCTGAACTGACATAGACTCTGGCGTTATCCCTAATGATAGCAGTGAGATGGTATCTTGCAAAGCCAGGTATTATTACTGTCATTTCACTGAATAGGAGAAGTAGTGGCAATTTCCCTTAAGTCCTTTAAGGAATCAGGGCCATGCACAGTTTCATGAATTCTGTGTCTTGTTATCTTAATATGGTTTACTGAGCTTTGTATCCAAATCAAAATTCCGTTCTGACTCAGAATTATGGCCTAAATAGTAAACAACTAATGAAAGTGCTTTTTAAAATGCTGTGTCATTAACATCAGGTCCCCAATAAAAGAAGGGGAGTGTAACCATAAATAATTGCATCCCCTAAGTGTAGACTACAGCTCTAACTGAGCACAGAGTACATATATAAGATTTATCTCCTCTTTTTCCAGAAGGTATTAGGAGGAATGCTTTGGAATTTTAACTAAACATATTATATAACTCTTTGAATTCTCAAATGAAAAGAACTCCTTTAAAATAATTGAACTAGAGTACTTCTTAGTATAATGGAAAGCTTAAATTACAAGTGATACATAATTCCACATATGATTGACACATTTACTACAGTTACAGAATTACTCAAGATAAATGAGCCACATATGTTACCTCTAAACAAACCTAAATTTGAATCTTAAAGGGAGATTTTAGAAGGTAAGTTTCTTTCATAAACCATACATTTAGGAACAGAGAATGTCATGGACACCTAGCAAAAAAAAAAAAAATCTCTTGTTTACCTATCTGTGTTTGCATGAACATTTATTTGCATTCAACATCAGCACACCTGCCTTGTTGTAGCAGAATGAGTGGTTTCTGAGCTCAAGAATGTTTACCTTCTGCTCCTCAGCACACATTTGTTTAAAATTCATCTCAAAATTGATTCTTCAAACTAACTGTTATATATACAGGGGCTGCATTTGGAGAAAGCCACAAAACGAATACCATTTTAAAGTACTTAGAGAATTATAGGAAATTGGGATTTGAGTCCAAACAAGAAAAAAGAACTCACCAGCAGAGGACTAAGTGTGAACTTACAAACAAAACCTCTCTCTGGATGTGTTTTAAAGGGACAACTCTTTACAGCCTAAGTAGCTGTAATGAAAATGGAGCCATATGAATTCTTACATGCCTTCTGCGATTCCCATCATACCCTTACACTCCCTCTTCTTGAGACTTCCTCCAACTCCAGTCGGCTCTCTGCTCCCCCACTGAGTTAATACCTCCAATGCCATCTCACCCCACAAACAGAAGACCGCAGAATAACTAACTAAACCCATTCCAATAGAGAGCTGTCTTAACAATAAGGCAGGCAAAGAAAGTGAGCTTGGAGACCACAGAATCACCATCATATCCAGAACCACTGCTATTATTTTTGTTATTACCATTGTTATAGTAATTTCTTTGTGGGAAAATCACTGCTTTCAGATTCACTAGAGTAGAACAAATCCCCAAATAATCACATAATCCCACCTCTTAGCAGATAAACAAACAACATTTATTTAAATCAAACTTTTAAACCAACACTGATCCTTCCAGTGAGAAGGATTTCAGTATTATGGATTCTACCAACTCTTTCAGGGCCCAAACCACCCTCTGTTTTTAGGGTAGAAGTTGAACACGAGTGAGATGTAAGAGTTAATAATCCCTAAAGAAAAAATTAGAAGTAACATATGCTCCTTCCATGGGCAGAATCTAGATGTACATTTTGAATCTTACACATAAAAACAGCCTTAAGTGGAGTGGAGTGAAATTTACCAAGAACATGTTTACAGAATATTGATGATTTCAAACATACACTACAGAGCCAATGAAAAGGTCTTTTTATCACCTGTTTTCCAAATACCACCAAGTTCAGGCCCATCTCCAGAATATAATGCTTAATTACAACCTGTAAGTCTGTGTCCCAGCTCTGTGAAACACAGCATTTTATTACATGAACAAATTATGAATAAACTAACGAGTCACTTGGTAATCAAGCAACCAGAAAAGCTCTCAATTTTTCTCTTGATACAGGTTTTTCCCTAAAGCTAAGAAATTTAAGTTTTGGCATATCTCTACAATAAACTGTGAGACCTCCACCTAACTTAAACAGAGGGAAGGTAAATCATAAAAATTTGCTTGAGTGACTTTATTAAAACATTAGTATAAATATCCCCTATTAATATATGCAAGTAAAATGGTGGACATTTTTTATTTGCATCTTCCTTTTCTCTACATTATTTTTTATATCTGAGCAGTAAATTCTTGCTTGTGGATGAAACAATTTGACAAACACACACATATACATACACACACACACACACACACACACACATATATGAAATCAAATGTGCCAGTTTGATAGGTTTCTTTGAAAGTTAAGTCAAAAATAAATATAATGAATTTCCTCCTTATAGCCAACCTTGTCAAAAGCATTGTTCATTATTTCTACCTCCACCGTTTTCCCTCAAACCCTTGCAAACTCACCCGAACCAGTCTGGCATCTTACACTGTTCTCCTTCCAGCAGCTTTCGCCCAGCTCCCAAATCTAATTGTCATTTCACCACACACAAACTTACATAAATGCACCATTGGGTTTACCTCAGTTGGCCATTCCCTAGTCCTTGAGACATGTGTTGCCTTGGTTTCCAAGATGTACCTTTTCCTTTCTATGTCTCTAGTTTAGTTACCTCTCTGCCTTTCCAGCCATGTGTTTTCTACCCAGTCATTAACTCTTCAAATATTCAAGGCTTATTCCTAGGTGGCTTCCTTTTCTTACTTTGTATCTTCAACTGGATTCTCTAACTTCTACCCAAGCTTTGTGTGCTCCTGTAAGCAGATGACTCACAAATTTATATCTCTAGCCTTGAAGGCTCCTTAAAGCTCCAAGCAACTATATCAACTTCTTATCTGACATCTCTACTTGGGTTTCTTAAAGGCCAGTTTCATAAAAAATTAATCTGTAATTCCTCCTACCTCTCTCAAACCCTGTCCACTTCCAGTGTCCCTTATCTCAGTGAAAAGCACCACCACACAAGCAGCTAAAAGTGAGACAAGGAAAAGCCATCACTGTTGCCTGATCACACTCATCTACAACACGCAGTGCCCTCTCCAGTCTCAAGAATTGCACTTACTGTAATCAGTCTTAGGCACCAGTCTTTCTATCTTCATCAACATCCTGGGTCAAGTTTTTATCCTCTCTGCTCCAGATACTGCATTAGCCAGTTAATTTCTCCTCCCCACCATCTGTCTTTTCAAACTACAATCAAAATATTCTATTTAAAACCACAGATCTAGTCCCATCATTATCTCTGTCTTCCTCCTCCTGATAATGAATGAGGTCCAATTGTTCCTCTGTGAAGATAAAATCCCTTTGTAGCTCTCAGGAGCAGTTCTCTGGTCCTCTCAAAGGAGGCCACTGTCCCCACACCCCACTCCCACATAGGTCTCCACGGCACTCACACTTGTTGGTGCCAGTTTGCTGTGTGACATCTCCTAGGCAATAAGCTACATGACAGCATGAGCCTGTCTTCCTGACTGTAACGCCAGCCACTACCAGGAGAATGTGTACATGAGACAATGATTAATTGTGAGTGCATATCTCATTTTCTACTTTACGTACTAACAGGCTTGCAATTCAATAACTTGTCTAAAAGATTTCTGAGCCAGCCATACCTCATGAGAACTTACGGAGTGGAACAAAGAGTATTAATACATCTGCTCTCTTTCCACTTTTTTACTCTCCCATCTAACTTCTGACAGTTCCCTCATTCCTGAAAACTCAGTGACTTCTAGTGCAAGCTTCAGCTAGACCTACTCTTTCCGTGCAATGATAGTACACTTTGAACAGGGAAATTACAGAAATATAAAAACTCCAGGGTTGAATAATAAGAGTTGATAGATGTGCACTCTGTTGCCTTTCATGTCTAGACTGGGAAAGGTTACACACTCATTAAACAATTGCAGATTACTTCCTACTAATAGCTGCCAGTTATTGACTATAAGATTCTTCAGTTGCACTCTCCAACACAGAGGTCACTAGCCACATATGGCTGTTTAAATATAAAGTCATTAAAATTAAATATTATTTCCCTGTTTCCAATAGCTACACTTTAGGTACCCTTATCATCATCATATAAACTACATTAGACATTATTGTTCTATAATCTGCATTTTAATTCATAAACTCTGACTTGGGAAATATTGTTTTCTTTATCTTAACCTAGACTTGTTTCCTGATCTGTATGTTCCCAGTGATGGCTTAGAACCAGCTTTCTATTGTATGACCCTGCCAGTTCACTACCCCTCTCACCCAAGAACAGGTGTGGACAGTTGCCCCAGCTGGGGTAACCTGTCTTTCCCCAAATAACTTGGAATTTGGACTGAAAGAGAGAAAGCTTATTTTCTCTGCAGGTGACCCACCTACCTCTACCATATGTTTTGGAGAGGAAGAGGTACTAGATTCAAGAAATAAAGATAGCAGGCATGTCATCAACCATTAGGAGAAGGAAAATGAAAGTCATGGCAGTATTCTCATACAGATCTTACTCTGGGCCCTTTCTTTATCCGGGCCCTTGGGGTACTATGCGTTACTCTTGAATCTTTAAGCTACCTCTGTATGAAATATAAGCTGGCTCAAGTAGCTTTTATTTAATCTTCATGATAAAGCATGAGGTATATTTTGATATTTCTATTTACAGATGAGGAAACTTTGGTGCACTGAGTTCAGAAAGCAATTCAAATCTACATGGTTTTCAAATATACATGGCTTATGTAAACTGAAAACACATCCTATGTCTATTATGCTATAATATTTGCCAAGTGCAAGTCTCTGTGCTAGATGCTGAGGATAAAGGAATAAATAAGGTACTGCCTTAGTTAATTTTATTTTTAATACATTGTGGGTCAAGCTATAGGAAAAGAACAGATTAAATATATTGAGGCAGGACTGTATGCCTAATATAGGGGAATCCCAGGAAAAAACTGAGGTAGAAGTCATCCCCAAATTCTTCTGATCAAGACAAGCAAGTTACTGGTAGTGGTTGAGCACACTGGAGTTTAGGGACCCACAGAAACAATGAGTTGGGCAATAGTCCAACAATTACAAATAAGCCATGTACATGGCATGTCCAGAGAGACATGTTCCCCATTAAGGCTAATCTAAACTCAGGCCTGGAAAGAAGCAAGGGAAGATGCTGAGTCTGGCTTGAGAAAGCATAGGTGGAGGGGGTCAGAAAATGGGGGCAAATCCTGATTAAGACAATGTATAGCCCATCAAGTTTCCAAGTCTAAGCATAATAACTAATTCCCGTAGCAATGTTACTTCCTAAAACAGCAAACTTTACCAAAGGTTGATGTGACAGTAGTCTTTATGTTCCTAATTTGGGGGAAACAGAGAGTATTGTTTCATTTCTTAGGGGCTTCCTTCATTTTCAAACTGTAAATGAGAAAATGTCTCCATGGCTACTGAACAAAAATGAAAAATAAAAAAGAGGTTTGATTTGTTTTTGAAGTTTAGAAATACATCTGGATGACTAGCCGAAGATGGCAGAATTTAGATATGATGAGATGGACTGATGTAGCGATCTGCCAAACAGCATGATTAAAACCATTCAAACCCTGAAAATGGAGCAGAGGACATTGGCTTTATTTCTGTAAACTAAACTGTCACCATCAGACTTAAGTGCTCTTGTCTTGTCAGGGGATTTATTATTAAGAATTTCTCTGACATGCATTTCCAAGTGCTTCACTGAAGTTCCCCATCACTCATAGCTCCTTGGACATGGTCTAGCTAGACTTCAATAACAGAAAGAACTTAAACATCCATGCAAATTAGCTGTAGTTTCATGGCTAAGGCCCTTCATTAATGCATTATTTCAGGACAGGGTAGATTTTATCTATAATAGAATTAGTTGAATGGGAGAGGACTGCATCAGGTAGTAAAGAGGTGTTAGAACATATGTATCAGTTTCAACTTCTACTGGTGAATCCAAGGGTGAGTCCTCAGGTGAAAAGATGTGATTCATCCATCATTTCAATGGCCAGCTGTATCTGTAGGTATACAGTTAATTAGGATCTGGGGTAGGCATGTAGCTTTAAGGTCCTCCCCAATATAAACATTAATGGATATTATTCTTTATCCTTACCAGGAAAGTAAACCTTCTGAAATAGGCCATCTCTCCTACTTTGCAGCAAGTTGCTCCTTCCAGAGACCATTATGTAACAGTGTATATTAATGACTCTACAAATTACTATTTTTTTGACTCTGCTGATGCTTCAGCTCCACCCATCAATCACCCAGTTACCTGTCTTTAGTCAGGTCCTTATCCCATCTTCCAACAATTTCATAAAGATCCCTTTCCTCATGCTTCCTCTGTATTCCATTCCCACCTCACTCCCTCTCAGCAGATAACCTGCCTAGGAAATTGTGGGCCTGGTCCTAATTTCCTTCAACTTTGCACCTTTTTATGGATTCAGCTTCCTACTATCACAGCCACCCTTCTTTCTTTTCTCCAGTCACACAGGATGCAGTGGTCTCCCTCCTGCTCTAGCCACACTTCACATTTGTGCCTTTCGGTTCTCCGGTCAGCTCTTCTCTGGGCCCTGACTGCAGCAGACACACCTCCTTCACCAGTCTCCAGCCTCTCCTTGAGACTCATCCTCAAAGAGAGCTCCTCTCTTTGAGACTCATCCTCAAATCCTACAGACCTGCACTTGGCCTTATAGTCTCCTAACTACTCACAACGTCATAATGTGCTCCATGCTAAATGGTTAGGTCAAGAACCTTGGAAGAAATGAGATGTTGCCTCCACTTCAAGGCCAGCAAGTTAGTGTGCCACAGTTTGATACACAAGGGCCGGAGACACAAGATGCCAGGTAAGAGATGAAGGACTTAATTACTCATAAGGCACAGCAAGAGGCATGTGTGGGGCTTTATGTTTACTTTAGTTCCGGGCCCCCCAAGTCCCACAGTGGTGATGCATATGGCCAAAGGGGCTACTGTGTACACAGTGGGTTCGTGTTACAGCTAAGGAACCAAACACACTTAGGAAAAAAAGAAAAAACAATATTATAACAGGCTGTTGGCAGACTCATCCAACTTTGCACAGGAGGTACACATTATCTTTGTTATTTTGGTCAGAACAAATTTGCCCTCCATTCTGGAGGGAGGATCAATCGTTATCTTCCAAGGCTTTCTATTATGCAAACATGCTTGAAAATAGAATCTGAGACAACAGCTCTCCCAAGGCATAAAGAAATGCCATAGAGAATTGCTCCTCAACAAGCTGCCTTTCATTTATTTATATTATTATTAATAAAAAAAAGTCTACTGAATGTTCCCTATATTCTAGTCATCTTGCTAGATGGGGAGTTACAGACATGCAGAGCGCAATACCATACTGAATTCTTAATAGGCACAATGAACTTCACTGCACATTTCAGGAATAATGGTGATTTTTGAAACTCCTTAATTATAAATCATAAATCACACCCAGTCATTTCATTATAAACTGCTGAAAGGTTACTAGGCATTGAGGTCTGGTAAAAATCTCCACATATATTAGTATTGATTCAATAAAGCAGAATAAATTGCAAATAATATTTCAGCATTACTAGGGCTTTCTCCACTTCATAAGACATACAAATGGCACTTCATGGAAAATATACCATGTAGTTGCTGTAAGTCTCCATTTTGTTTTAAGCCAACAGTCAAAAATCACATTATATTAAATAACTCTGTGTACTTGGTCATTTGGGGAAGGAATGAGAAAACACATTTTGCCAAGTTTAGCCACTGTGAGTTCAGAGTTCAGAAGCAAATTCAATTCTTTCTGGAAATGAGTGCAATAGAACAGCTGGTCAAACATAATTTACTTGCTCCCAGAAATAAACTTAATGATTTCTGGGGAAAAAGAAAGGCTTATTAAAAAGGGTCATAAGGACTATCAACCAGGTTGTGGAAACTTTTGGCTTACAACGGTATCTGCTTATAGATCCTTATGCAACTTTTTCCAGTCCTCAGAAACAAACAAAATAGAATAATAAAACAAAATAAGAACAAATTAAAAACTGAAAAACAAAAACTAGGGATAGAGAATAAAAATAAAGTCACTTGATTTCTAGAACTTACAATGAGGCTCTTTGGAGATACATCATTAACTATAATAGTAAAAAAGATTGTGGAGGAAGTGTACAGGTAATATATCAAATATTTACATTACAGCAATCAGCATTTGCTTTCTGATATAAAAGTCACTTGGGAAAAATAAGTGTTAGAAAAGAATCTGTCTTCAATTTCTATCTGTCTCCAGACTCAGAAATCGAAGACTTGTACAAAACATAAAATGGAACAGCTGTTCTTCTACAACATTTCTACTGCGTTTTAAGGTATACAGGCCACTCACTGTCTCACATCTCTTCCCCTTTATTTGTTTTAACTTTTTATCTTGACAAATATTAAATTCATAAGAGGTTACAGAGGTAGTACAAAGAGTTCCTAGGTACCCTGAACTAGCCTCCTTGCATGAAAACATAAAAGCATATAACATCAACACCAGGAGTTGGACTTACCACCATCCTACTAACTAAACTATAGACCTTACTTGGATTTCATCACTTTTCCTGTCCTTCCCTTCATTTGTAAAGCTATATTCAAGTACAGCAAGTGTAGTGGCAAGAGAATGGGAGTGGGAATGGCGGGGCCCCTTGCAGAGGACTGTAAGTCTAGGCAGTAAGAGAAACAGCCTGGGTTACTGCACAGTCAGAACCCTACTTTCTGTCGTCGTCATGATTTTTAATGTGCCCACTAGTGGACAGTGCCACAAAATCATGTAGTGGAAAACGGACGAATCTACTCAGTTACAGAGCTCAAAAAGATGGAGCGAGAAACTGGGCAGGGAGCTTTTGCAGGCTTTTTCTCTCACTGGCTACAATCCGAAGCTGGAGGGCAAGCTCGTGTCCACATCCTGCTTATCCTGAATAAATTATAAGATGGGTAGAAGGTTGGCACACTCAGAAGATTTCATGAACATGTGAGGCTGGAGGAAATAGCTGCAGGAAAGAAAGGAATGAAATTAAAAGTAAATGAGTTGCAATGAAATGTGAGATCAAGAAGCTAAAAATGAATTTCTAAGCAAATGGAAGTAAATATATGGATGACAGAAGAGGGAACTGACTTGAAGGGAATCAGGCAGTGAACTTCTTTCTATAATTAACAAAGAAGTGAAATAAGGATAAGCCAAGTACTAAAATTTCATACACATTTCCCTATAGTTTCCGTATTAGATAGGCATGTTTTTCTCACACAAATACAAACATCCACACACTGTTTCTCTTTTCAAAAGTGTTTAAATGGAAGGTGAAACCATTATCTTTGCACAGATTTTACTCTTTTCTCACATGGAAGTGAAGCTCACTAGATGGTAATTCTCGGGTGTATAGTGAGACTTCTATTTTGGATGTCAGCCAGTGCACTGCCTGTCCTAGGACAGTCCTCACTGACTGCCTGCCTCTCAGTGGCAGTTTATTTTTATTATGAAACTTTAATACCAGTCTTAATTGCATTCAAAACTCTTGACTAGAGACCATCTGGTCCCAGAGATTGATCTGTATCTAGTTTATAGATGCAGTATCAAACATTTTGTATCTGCAGCTCTCCATGATCTAGCTGCTATAAATTTTAAGTTCCAAAGTCTTTTCAGAGAGAAAAACTCCCTAGTAACCTTCAGTGGAAGGGAACAAAAGTATTAATTTTCTTTTTTCTATTGTAAACATACAATACCTAGCACATCTTCCAGAGACTATTAGAGGACCCCACTAATTTCTCCATCAGTTTCTTCTAATCTTCTAATCTTTCTAGGTTCCTTCTTCCCAAAGTTACTTCTGAATCTTTATCCAAACCTGTTTTTTTATTTTTATTTTTTGACAGACTGCAGTAGTCACACATACATTCACAGTCCTCTTCTTTCTACCCCGTCTTTTCTGAGTGTGAACCTCACCACTCAGTGAAGTTTCAAATCATACAAATTTCAAATCACCACCCTTTCAAACTTAAGAGAGATTCTGATTTTGATTTAAAAAATAAACATAGGTGTTACCAGGGAACAATTTGTTTACACTTTGCCACAGTTGCCTTTAGTTTGCTCTAGGAGGAAGAACACAATAAAATAAGGGGAAAAAACCTAAATAAGAAACAGAGGAGCACATTATATATGTAAGGCTAAGATTTTACTTTCTTAGCCTTTCCCAGATAGAACCACTGCCTTAAATTTGGTGTGACCATTCCAAGCCATGCTTACTCATGTGTTGACACTGAAGGGAACCAGCTTGAGCTGGAATCTAAGCTCCACTATCCACCAGCTCTGTGATCTGGAGCAAGTAACCATCTGAATCAATGCTTTGTTTTTGTTTTTTTTCCTTTATAAAATGGGAAACAGGACTATTGCTTTACGGAGTGTGTGTGAGAGAAAGAAAAAAACTGAAACAAGTGAAGTTCTTAAGATTCCCTGATATGTAGGAAGTGCGCTATATACATCTTAGATACTGTTACCATCCTTGTTATTATAGTTTTTTCTGTAATGGGCCAAATAGCAAATTTAAACTTTGTGAGCCCCAGTTGTATATCCTTTCTTCCCTCCTTGTCCCACTCCCTTCTTCCTCCCTTCCTTTCTTCTCCTTCCCCCTGTAATCTCTCCTTCTGCCCCTTTTTGCTACCAATTCTTTAAAAAAGTAGAAAAACAAAAATCCAACCTGCTAGCTTGTAGGGCAGTTCAAAAACAAGGCCATGAGTTGGATTTGGCCTGTGGGTCCTAGTTTTCTGATGCTTCATATTGATTAATTTAAGAATAGTTGCATATTGATGTGTCTTCTATCAAAATGACAAGTATCTCCATTATTTAGGTCTTCATGGGGCTCAAAAATTTTTTTGATATGATAATTATACCTCTTTATTTAGATCTATTCTTAGGTATCTTGTAGATTTTCTTTTCATGAACAATTTTCCTTTTAAGAAATTATTTCAATAATCTCATTTTATATTAGAATACTTTTAGATTTACAGAAAAGTTGCAAAGACAGTAAAGAGAGGTCCCATCTACCCCTTACCCTGTTCCTCCTATTGACATCTTCTTACGTCTTTCCAAGTTACATCTGCCACAAATAAGAAAACAATATTGCTGTTGTATTAACTTAACTCCACAGTTTATTCAGGTTTCACTAGATTTTCCTTAATGTACTTTTTCTCTTCCACAATGCATCTTGGATATCACATTACACTTTGCATTCACATTTCTTCAGCCTCTTTCGGTCTGTGATAAGTTTCTCAGACTTTGATTTTAATGACCTTGGCAATTTTGAGATTTAATCAGTTGTTTGATTGTCCCTCAATAAATACTCTTACGTTTTTTATGTTTAGGTTGAGGTAATGGGTTTTGCGGAAGAAGACCACAGAAGTAAAATGCTATCCTTGTGATTATCAACAATATGATTAATCACGCTCTCAACATGACTTATCACTAATGATGTTCACCAAAGTCGTCTACCCGAGGCAGAGTTTGTGAAGTCTCTCCACTGTCAAGTTACCTTTACTCCCCTTCCCATACTCTACTCTTTGGAAGTAGGTCATTAAGTACATCTCATACTCAAGGAATAGGAAACTATGCTTCTTTTCCTTGGGGGTGGGAGTAATGTCTACAAGAAATATTTGGAATTCTTCTATGTGGGAGATTTGTCTCTTCTCCCATGCATTTACATCTACTTATTCTATCCATTATTTATATCAGTTTGGATTATAATTATTTTACTATTTGGGCTATGACTTAGTATTTGGTTGCTCAAATTGATCCAGCTTTGTCCATTGAGAAGTCTTTCAGATTGACTCCTGTGTCCCATTGAGATCCTTCCATTGTTTTGTATTTCTCACTTTTTGGCATTAAAAAATGCTTCAGGCTTATTTTGCATGTTTACTTCCCAATCCTAGATTTCTCTGAATATCTCTGATTCCTTTTCTTGGAGAATGGTGTTAGAAACCAAGATCTGGGCACTAGATGAGCATTTTTTAAAAATTTACAATTTCTAATTATTTATGGCACTCCAGATCACTTTTAATTTTTTTGTATATTGTTTTTACTACTATCAATATTATATCTAAAATGTTATGTATAATATTACTGTGCAGGAAATAGATCAATTATCTATATGAATAATCACATATTTTGGCAATTTCATTTCTTCCTTACAATTCTTACACATTTTACTTCATTTTCAGTTATAGTTTTAGATAGCATCTCCAGGACAACATTAAATTGTAGCATCATTGTTATTTATCTGACCTGAAACAAATGTTCTACAGCTTCCTGTTAAATACTATGTTTTCTGGAAGTGTTTGATAATACTACCTATCGGGTTAAAGTAGTAATCTATTTACAAACCACTAAGAAAAAGAAATAAATCTCAGAGGGGTACTGGATATTATCACATGCTTTTCTGAATATCTGGAGAAGATCACATGTTTTTTGCTCTTTTTAATCAGTTTACATGATGAATTACATGAATAGTTTCTCTAATACGAAGGCACCCTGCCTGTCTAAGATAAACTCTCATTGGTTAGGGTATATTTATTTTTTCCATTGCTTTGTCAAACATGCTAACGCTTTATTTTGTAGTTTTATGTCTATTGCCTTAAAGTAAAATCAATCCTTTAAAAAGTAATTTGATCTCTTTAATATCTGTATTCTATCAAAATTTTACATCTTTTAAAAATGCTTTAATAGAATCAGCTTTGTTCTATGAAGTCTATTTTGCCCAAGTTTCCTGATTTGCTGGTTTATAATTATTCGCAATGTAAATATAATTATCCATCTATAATTTTAAAAACTGTATCTATAAATATATTACTTCACTGAAATGTTATTTGGTTCAACTTTTAATGGTTATTTTTCCCTCCTTTGAAATCCTGCCATATATTTGTGTATTTTATTTTTCAAATGACAATACTTGAGCATATTAATTATTCTCTATTTCAATTCACTTTCTACTTTATTAAATCTTTTACTATTTTCTTCCTCCTTTTGGAGTATTCTCCCCTTGTCTTCTTGTGATAAATAAATGTTCTACCTTCTGATAGATCTAAGGTTATAATCTTTATTTCAAAAACTACCTTATGCATGTTTAGATATTTAGTATTTTCATTGTCTAAATATATGTTATTTCTATTATGATTTCATAGAACAATTTTTTTATCTAAAGAGTTTTTGTATATATGTATGTTTTTCTCTTAAAACTACTTTTAATCTTATGTTTTGGGAGCTATCATATCTTTTCCTGGATAATTAATAAATATATTGAGAACATGCTTTGTATATTTTTAACAATTGGGTAGTTTTGAGACTTTCCTTGTATCCTGGGGCTCAACCAGGTGTTGTTAAAAGCTCTACATGTGCATTCAGTCTGCCTTCTTTCAGGTATGAGGCAAGAGTTTCTTGCTGTAAATGTGGTAAATTTTCCCTATGTTCTACATCAGCCTAGGCTTTGCAGCCAAGTTTACTGGGTACACACCTGACTTCATCCATGGCTAGATGTGGGAGCTCAGACTAGGCACTTAAGCTTTCGCTGGCCTCAGTGTCCTCATGTGTACAATCAACCCTCCTGTGTGGCTTGAATAAAGATCAAATTAATGTGAGTGAAGCACATAGAGGTTTGCCTGGAATATATTAGATGACATAGTGTTCGCCCTCACACATTTCAAGGGCTCAGAGACATATCTTCCTGCTGACCTCTTCCTTTTCTCATTACGCATGATGATTTGTCACTAAAATATATTTTTCTCATTTATAAGTAACTGGTTAGTATATTTTCTAACTTTTTGCTTTGAATCTTCAGAGGTGCCTGCTTTAAAGATTGTATTTCTATTGAATATGCATTTTTTGTCCTTTATGAGTAGGTTTTATTTGCCCTATTTTGATTACTAATATTTTTGCTCTATTTTATGTTTTTATTGTCAGCACTTACACCCCCCTTCCCCCACCACACACACACTTTCTGGACATATAGTCACCGATGGAAATTTCTATATTATCATTTATTTCCTTTCTCTTCATTGCTTTGAAAGTAATACCTTACATTTATGTGATTTTAATGTTTATGTGTATATTTTACTGTACATTTGGCATGGCAATATCTAAAGAAAATATACAACTCCACTCTCCTTTCCAGTAACATCTGGCATTTAGTTTAGTTCCAGTAGCTCTTCTCACACATGGCATGTTATTGCTGTCCTTATTTTACCTCCACCTTGAATTTAATCTCCTCCACTAGTTCCTGCTAGTAAAAGTGATATCTACATTTAATTATATATAGATTTCCCCATATGACTATCAATTATTTTGCCCATAACTGTTATTTCCTTGTGTATCCTACTTTTTTTTCTTTTTGAGTTATACCTTTGTGGTAGTTATTGGAAAAAGAGCTATGAATAAACTCAATCTTGTTTAATATTTTATTTTTCTGTTTTTCTTCGATGGTAGTTAATCTGGCTGACAGTTATTTTTCGCAACAAATTAAAACTATTAGGTCATTGGTTTCTGCCCTTTGTGTGGAAGTTGGGAAGTCTGCTCTCAGACTCACTGTCATTATTTTTGTAATTGATCTATTATTTCTGGTTGCTTTTACAATTTTCATTCAGTGTTTGGTAACCTGCACCTACACATAGTTTAATAGGTTGTTTATAGGCAGACAACAAACAAAACAACAGCATATGTGGCTCTCATTTCATTAGGTAATATTTTGTAGTCAGTAGCCTATGAAGTTATAATTCTTAACAATGTCTTTAAACTTATGGCTGATTAGATAATATGAATAAACACAACAAGGGCAAATATTCCATGGTAACACCTAATTGGGCTAAAATATATCCTTTGTATATTAAATTTTCAAAGATTTTTATAGATTGACTTAAACATTATAAAATGTTGGCAAGATTTCAGTTAAATGAAAACCTCAAGCACAGCTCAGCAGACAGTAAGACATGTCTTTATGGCAATTTGATAACATTTGGGAAAAGGTGAAAATACGTTCATATACATTGACCTAGGAATTCAAATTCTAAGATTTTTTCATAAGGATAGTTATATTCAAAGGACTATGAAAAAAGAAATGCAACACCATTTTTACAAAGATAGCAAACTTAAAGTGGATTTAGCATGCTTAAAATTTATGGCATTTCTATAATGATTATATGACTATTAAAGTAATGCTTCCAAGGAACTTCAGGTGAAATGAGACATACTAAAAAGAAAGTTTGTAAACAATATATATAGTGAGGTAAAAATATTAACACATCAATAGATAGATAAAACAAGAA
Organism: Manis pentadactyla; assembly: GCF_030020395.1. NCBI lineage: Eukaryota > Metazoa > Chordata > Mammalia > Pholidota > Manidae > Manis > Manis pentadactyla. The sequence continues at coordinate 170,501,252 of NC_080020.1, read as the reverse complement.
AATAAGTGAATAATATATATAAACTACTGGCAGTTTTAGTACTTGGGTAATGCCTTTATGAATAACTTCAATTTTTCTTTTCTTAAATTTCTAAGCTTTTTACATGAATTACCCTTATGATCAGGAAAAACAATTATTTTGAACAGGAAGAACACAAGAAACATACATCGTAAAAGTAAATGAAAATGACATATTTTAATATTGAGTATAAATATTGTTGTTAATTTATGAGAGCACCACAGAAATGAAGATTTATAAACTAGAGATTTCAGTCTGACAACTGTATAAAAAGACTTTCTAAGCAAGTTACATATACCAAATGCAGAAGAGGAAATATTGATGAATTTGTTTACATAAAATCTTAAATCTCCTGTATAGATATATAATAAACCAAGCTGAAAAACAAATAGCAACTAGAAAAAAACTGGCAACCATATGATAGAAAGGCATATTGTTCTAACATAAAATGTCTCTTGGAAGTCAAAACCAGTAGCAGCAAATGCCAATAAAAACATGAATAGTCAGTAGGCATACAAATCTGCAGTCTCAGTCAGAATTAAATAAATGCACATTTTAATAAATACATACCATTTCTATCTGTATGACAGGTAAAGATGAAACAGTTTATTAACAGCTAATGCATACAGGATTTGGAAGAACAGATGATTGTTTTAATGTTTTGATCAATGTGCAAAGTGTCATAATCTTTTTAGGTGGATGATTTGTTTAAAAAATAATATCCAGTAAACTCACTTCTAGATGTTTACAGTAATACATTTTTGCACATAAAATTTTTATTTTCTGATTAAAGGATGACAGATTTTGGTAAAGAAAAATGTATTAATTCATAATATGTAATATATAGTGAACATATAAGGCATTTCAGTTTCTTAATTGGAATAGTAATAACAATCTATGGGATATATTTTTGCACTGTTATATGAATATCTATTTAGATATTTTCAGTATGAGAAGATCTGTATAGAACATTTTTCTAGAAATTTTCTGTTTTTTAAATTATGGTCAAGATTCAAGTTTTCAAATTTATTGTATACTCCTTGAGGAGTTTTCTGTGTTGAACCTGTGGCATACACAAAAATACAGCAGCACTTTTCAAGCTAAATATAAAATAAAATAGTAATGTGTGCTTTGTTCTTTCAGTAGTTATTTTATCACCGATTAGCATACTTAGTTTACTTGCACAGTTCCTAACCTAGAGGAAGAAAACGTAATTTACTTTTAACCAGGTATTTTCTCCCAGGAAGACTGCATTTGTCAACTCAGGAGAAACTGCCTGCTGTTCCTCTAAATCAATCAATTCATGAGTCACCTCCTAGAGATTGTGGGTCAGTGGTCCTGGGAGATGCCTGGAGACGTAATTTTTCACAAGCATCGTGTGACGCTGGAGCAGGCATCGACAGTCTACATTCTGAAAAACACTAGAAGTATTTTGTCCTTTCCATAAAGGTCTTGGCAATGTTAATCTGTTTTTGTTACTTCACTGTCTGTCTCATGAGGTATGAGAAAACAATCAACAACATAGTCTCACAACAGTGGCCATGGAATGACCTTTTACCTAAAACTGTTTAAGTTAGAAGGTATGCTGATGCTGTATTTTCTCTGCACACGTCATTTTAGATTAGAAAAGTGATCTTGTTAGAAACAAAAGAATAATATTTTAAATTGAAATCTAAGTACACAGGGACCTAATCTGAAAATGGGCCAATTGGTAGAGTACTAGTCATACCAAAACCCGCATCCTTTATATCTTTAGATATTATCCTGTTTTGCTGGGTAGAACCCAAATTTGATGGAACCCCGGTACAATAAATCCTGCTGCTAAAAATGATATGCAGCTTCCCTGTTTGGAACAATAAATTGCAAAATTCCCCTAGCTTCTAATTTTATTGCTAGCATATTCACAAGGTATAGGGAGAATATTTGATATATTTTTACACCTAAAATGAAGTTTTGGAAATTATACCAATTTCATGTTTCAAAAACTAATGTAAAGTGATTGAGAAAAGTAAGGATCATGTTAACTACCCATAAGGTAGTGATAATCTTATGCTTAAAAACATACATCTTCAATTTTATAAATTTTAGATTGAGTCCCATGTTTGTTAAAAATTACCTGACTTTCTGACCTCTACTCTGTCCTTTTTTAAATCATCTTGCTTCCTCCCTCTTCTCACAAATACTTTTTCCCTATGAGACTCACTGTGTTCAGTGTACCAGTGTTCAGATCATCTCCTAAAGCTTTTCTCAGGCCTTTCATACCTCATGTTTTTGTCTGCTACTCTGAGAATCAGAGCTCAAGAGTCTATTTCTCAATGCTTTGCTTTTTGCACTACAACAAAAAAAGCAGTCTAAGAAAAACTTAGGGATTCAGATGCTTGCAACTTAGCAATTACAGTTCATATAAAAAGAAATATGGTTATTACCTCATATGTATTATATATATATATATAAAACATGTCAGGCACTGTTCTAAGCAATTTATATATGCTGTCTCAATCCATACAAAAATTCTAATACCGTTTTTTTGTAGATGAGGAAACAGAGGCTCAGAGAGATTAATCACCTGCTCAAGTTTACACACATAGAAGTGGTAGAATGACGGTGGTAGCTTGAGCATGCTGCTTCTAGAACCATTAACCAAGCACTGGTTCTTAAAAAGTGGTTCCTGAAACCCCAGCATCACCGGCACCAAGAACTTGTTGGAAATGCAAACGATGAGATCTACTCCAGATCTATTGAATCAGAAACCCTGAGAGTACGGTTGGCAATCTTCTTTGACAAGCTTTCCAAAGAATGCTGATGAAAGCTCCAGAATGAGAGCCACTGCAATAAGCTATACTGTTTCAGCACTTAATTAACAAAAGTTGGATGTAAATGAATGATAGGATATGCTGGAATAAATACAGTGATTTGGTTATTTTATCATTAGTCTTAATATCTGTAGTTTTTAAAACATGTTTTACAATTCACTATATCAGTTGTTCAATTAATGACTAGTAAGATTTTTCAATGTACAAGAAATTAGGCTCTAGTAAGGGCCAAGAAATTTATAAGATATTGTCATTTCATTCAAAGAGCTTGTAATATGATTAGAGATGTAAGAAAGACTACAAAACAAAGATCACAAAAATCACTCTATAGAGTTTGATGGCTTAGTTTAGAATGTGACATCTCAGATTGGAAAAACTGGGTTTGAATTCAAACGTTCTAATATTGATTATCTGTGTGACAAAGTTATTTGTTCAAATACTCAGTTTCTCAGTCTTCTTCAAAACAACTTAATATATTTGGTCCTTATAAGAATTAAATGAGAAAAATGGGTGCTTTGTACACACCAGTAAATGTTAATTACTTTCACTACTTCGCTTGTTACTAGAGGTTGATGAAACTGAAAAACTTGAGGACTGTTATGATCAAGGAAAAACTTAAAGAGAAGATGGGACCTATGAAGAGCAACATCTGTCTTTTCTCCCTCTGGTGAGAAGGAAAAGGAGTTGGTAAAAAGTGGAATTTGAAAGGATATTTTTAAGAAAGTGAACAAACCAGTTTTGACAAGGCAATATATTTCTGAAGGAAAGTAGGTGAAGATGGATTAAGCTGAGATTTAAAGTTAATATATGTGGGCTGTATCTTGCTATAAAGTAAAACTCATCTCTACTAAAGACAAACATCACATATGAACAATATGCTATGGCAGAAGTATGAAAATTACAATACTCAAGCAGTAGGTATTTACAATGATCTAATGATCTCCCAGCTGTGCTGGACTCTATTTAACCCTCTAAATGCCTTGCCAAGTGAAAAGTGCACAGAAAGGAAACATGAAGTGAAGAATGAAAACACTGTTAGAAAGGTAAAAAATAACCTTTTGGGGACAATATATTTTAAGAGGTAACACTCACAGTAGAATCTCTGTAGGCGAAAATTTGAGCCTGAGGAACAGATCAAGGGATAATGGAAAATACAATTCTTCAACAGGGATCAGATTAGACTGCACTCTACTGACCCATTAATTTTATAAATTCCATTAATAATTTTAACTGTACATTTATCAACCTTTTATCCTTAGGGCTTAGCCAAAATTAAGTCAACTAACAACATTAACCATAGGTAAGAGAACAGAATTGTGTTTACTGTGGTTCCAAAGATATTTCTGAAGTATATTCACTGTTAAAGAACAAATCCTCTTAGCTACTGTTGGCTTTGAAAATGGTTTGTGTTCTTTAATTCTTTGGTCCACAATCAATCCACTCACTGACTACCTGGGCAGCTGTCCTACAACAATCATGAGCTTTAAAATAGAATTTTTCTAACAAAAAAAATTCAGATTGAATAAGCACCATTTATGATATTCTTAAAACGATCAAAAGGATTACTTTAAAACATGGAAATGTACGAACCTTACATTTTCTCACTACATTAATATCACACATCCCATGTGAATAAGTAAACTGTGTTCTTTTCATCCCTTTTTCTTCTTTATTTAAATAAAAATCTTGAACAGACTTAAAATGCAGTATATGGTACAATTTTAGAAGTTCTGATATAGAAGATATACAGGTTATTCCTAAAAGAAAGCACTTTACGATGCCAGTGAGCCTAACTCCTCATCACATTGTCCTAAAATAAATGCATTTGAAGACTAAAAAACCAAAAAGAGAAGGGTAAAAATTGTTGGAGATGTTTAGAACAATAATTCCTCTAACATAAGTAAGAGTGATTGATTTAATAAATCTATCAATCTATTTGATCTTATATTAGTATGTACATTACATAATGAACATTACTGCCTCTTAACAATGTGATTACATTAAATTCAGTGCATCTAATAAATCAATAAGAGAAATTTAGTAGTCAACAGTTGGTCATTACTTTCATTCCATTTTAAGATCTCATACATATTATTTCTCAATGTACTATGCTGGATTTAAGTTCCAGTGCTGCTATGGAATGGTTTTATAACCAAGAGGCAGGTTATATTCCTTGTATGAACATTAATTTCCTCACCTATACAGTTGAAAATACTATAATATTACTCATAGAGATGCTTTAGGAAATAGAGTAAAAGTGTATATGAAAATGTCTGGAATATGATAGGCATTTAATAGATGTTCACTATGATTAGATTTGGTTGATTATGGCATCTCTCTAATTTGTATAAGCATGTTGACTTAGATATGAAGGTGAATTTCCAAAGTTTTTTGTTTTTGATTGCTATTTGTTTGTAATGACTGTCGGGAGACAATTCTCCATGGCTCTCTTTCTGCATGTCTTCTTGATAAAAGGCAGGTTTCTTTGCTGACCAGGATATCTTCTTTCAGAGCAAAGTTGGCAGGTTTGCTAGTAGTCTTCTGGAAAAGACTGGGGTTTCCTAAGCACAAGGTTTCCCAGCAGTCACTCAAACTGATCGAATATTTACCAGCAAGCTGGACATACCACCACCTGGGGCTTGGAGGGGAAGAGGGGCCATGTAAACATGAAGCTTATGCTGTTTGCTGTGCCTTGAGAACTCACACACGTTTTGCCAGCTCCTGCGAATAACATGTTAGCTTGCAAGCAAGGTAGCATCTCAGGCCCTTCACAGTTTTGGACAAGGACTAACTTAACCTAAAGGAAAGTCATTTCACCTGATGAGAAAATTATGTAAAAATGAGGGGCATGGTAATGAGTTGGAAAGCATTCAGCTAATAGTTAATGAAATTACTTCACCATGTTATGTTTTCAAATAGAGATCATAATATTAAAACATCCTCCAGCTTTTACTATATACCACTTCACTGACAGTGAAATAAAAATATGGTACAGGATATTTAAATTGGTTCTCTACTTCATATTTTCACAGGACATGGAATAAGATCAGGTCCTTCTTCTTTTTTTGCTCAAATCATTTTTCTGATGCAGACCTTTTGTTTCTGCCTGGACGAGGCCTTTGTTGAAGCTGCATGGTAAATTGATTTACCTGACAGTGTGATGGAAGGCTAAGCGACATGACCATCTTCAGGAAAGGAAAAGGCAAATTAGTAACTTTTTCTTCAAAAATAAAAATGTATGGGTTTCGGAAGTGAGCCGTCATTCAGATCCTATGTGTAGAGAAGCGAATGAAATGAATCTTCACAGAAAAGATTAGATTAGATATAGAATGTTAAAGCTGGATCAGATAGTAAACATCGTCCAGTCCAAATCTAGAGAGATCTGTTCACTGTCCAAAGTCACACAGTGTAGTTGGTGGTGCACAGATCTCACAACTACAAGGCCAGCATATTATTCTCAAAATCAGACATTCAAAACTGTGACAGCAATACAAAAGGAGTCTGCAGACCCTGATTCGGGGAAAATAAACCTGAGAGAGTTCCTCCTATCCATTCACTGTCTCTTTCCTTTGCTTTAATGGAGCCATTAAATTATTTTCTTTCTTGCAGTTGTGTTACAGTTACATGTAACATAAATACCAGATAAAAATTTCATAATCTTAAAGTATGTCAAGGTGTAAAAATGATTAAACCAATCATATTGCCATTCCAAGTCAAATAAACTATATTTTTATTGTATTTTAATACACCTACAGAAGAACAGAGATAAATATTAAAAGGTCTTAAACTTCGTGGTTTTGTTCCAAAAAAGAAATCTGGAAAATTTGAGGGGTTAAATTAGGTATCAAACTCTACCTGAACATTTTTCTAAAGCTGTGCAAAAAATCAAGCCATATCACAGTTGGGATGAAGTAAAACCATTCAACTGTGTTAAAAACTCAAAGGAAGTAGTAGGTGGGTAATTTCAAACAGGTGATTATGAGGTGATTATTTACTCATGGGTTCTTTGTTTAGATAGAAAACAGAAAGACAGAGATTTTAAAAAGCCTTGATATTTGTGAATCTTTAAATGTTATCCATTTAGCAAAGTGAATTGGTAATTTAAACCTATTTCCTGGCTGTTCATATTAAAAAGCTGATATTTCCTCACACTCAAACTATCTACCATGAAAAGGAACTCAAAATTTCTGTTACAAGATATTCCTGCCAAATGAGCTAACAAACACCCACTTATGTCATCACCTCAAAAGCAGGAATTATTCTTCCCTGCCTGAACAAAATGCAAACAAGGACCTTTTATCCTTTCCTATTTCCTTCTTCTTCCTTCCTTCCTTCTTCCTGTTCATTTCTTGAGCTTTTATTATGCACCAGACTCTACGCTAGATTTTGTAAATCCAGTGGGGAGACTTTATGGAAATCAACATTAGAAGGCAGACAATTCAATGACTATACTGATGCCACCCTTACACTTGGACAAAAATCAAAATTTTGATTTACATTAAAATTAAGAGTTAAATTAAAAAATATAATTTGAAGAATTTGGAAACATATGTTACAATTTAAGAAGTTAATATTTTGAAATATTTCCATTTTATTTTTATTAATATATCTGATTCTATGTACTTTGCAAAGAAATTATTTATTTTTAATCCTTTTGAGCATTGAGAATGAGTACATTGTAAGAGAAATAGGAAATTCAAATGCAACACAGAGAAAAAACTGAAAACAAAAGAAAATATATAATGTTCAGAGAGGCAGCCTGCTTAAATTTTTAAAAACTTGTAACAGTGAAATGGAGCGTATTTGTGTGGAGCAGGACCCACTTAAAATTTGCTATCAGGACATTACAAATTCTTTATTACTGAGTATTTAATTACTTAATTAACTGATTGGAACAGTGAAACCTAGCAAAAAAATTTATTCTCATGAAATCCACTGCTTGAATAGGTCAGATGATAACTTTGTAACTTTATATTCTTTACTAGTTGAAGATTTAATTACCCATAGAAACAATGGAAACGTATGTGTGCTTCTATTTGCATATATTTCCTTGTGCGTGTGTGAAATGTCTCTGGAAGGTCATGTGGGGAACTCTTGACAATGGCTTTTCCTGGGAAAGGAGGTAAGTGACTGGCAGGGTGAAGCCCAATGTTTTCTTTAATTTTGGAACATTGTGTATATATTACTTATTAATAAAGTATTTTTAAAATCAAACATTTTATTTTAAAGACCTTGGTTAAAATGATGTTAACCAAGTTCAGATTAGCTCACTTCTGTCTTCAACACATATAAAAACAAGATACCACAGCATTTAAACAAATAATTGGATGTCATTTGCCTAGCATGTCAAGAACTGTACCACCAATGAATAGTCAAAAGTGACCAAAACACAAGATCTAAGAGCCAGCTGTTTTTTGTTTTGTTTTGTTTCGTTTTGCTGCTATAGCTTTTCAAAAATACTCTCATTTCATTTTACCTGCTGCGGTGATATATTATGAAGCTAAAGCTTTCTTTCTTCATTCAACACACTTAAAAAATGTGTCAAACAGTGTGCATTAAAATTATAAAAAGACATTCTGTTCCTTCCTAGAGTCTACCCAGGGGACTAAATATGGTGAAAAAGGCAATTGCAGTATTATTTGATAATTGTTAGAAAGTGATAAAACTGGAACACTATGGGATAACATAAAAGGCACATAACTCAGACTGGTTAGTAAGAGTTAGCTAAGACAGAACATGGGGAAATGTTCCAAAAGATCTTTCCAAGCAGAGGAATCAAGGCAGAATGAAGCTCACTGTAGCTGGAGTTTAATTTACAGTGGATAACCTGAAAAGGAAAGTAGGTCCTAGATTTATGTAATATGTAATCTAATACCTTATATTATTTACCAAAGAGTTTAAATTCTATCCAAAGAGCTCCTGCGGAACCATTGATAAGTTTTTAGCAGGCAAGTCGCTATAATCACATCTATGTTCAGGAACAATCACCTTGCTACAGGAGAATAGATTGGAAGAGGAGAGAATAAAGCCAAAGACAATTAGAAGGCTGCTGGAATTATTAGGGTCAGAAAGATTAAGGGCTAAAGGAAGGAAGAGGCAGCAAGGACTGAGATGAATATACAGAATTACTTATGGGTTGACTTATTTTTGTGTTGACAGATTGAGAATTAGTGGGCTTCCTTCAGTCCAGGGTTGCCAAATATATCAAATAAAAATAAAGGCTGTCCAGTTAAATCTGACTTTAGATAAAGAGACAATAATTTATTAAGATAAACATGTCCCATAGAAATTTGGGACATTATGTTTAAAAAATATTCCTTTTTTATTTGAATTCAAATTGGTTGTTGTCTTGTATTTCATCTGACAACCATACTGCAGTGAAGTACTGGGCGTAAGTCCTGCATTTTTGGAACATTCAGGAATCCATCTTCAAATACAGATACAGGTTTGTTTCTTTTAATACAATTCAATTTTAAATCAAGAATAGCAGAAGAAGCAAACCTAGGGCCAGAAAAGACTGGGAGGAAATGTAGACTAATTGTTCAAAAATAAAATAGATCTGAATAAAAAGTTCAAGGTATTTCTCTTTATTATAATACCTCCTGCTTTCATCCAGATTTTAATGCAGGAAAGTAAAAAAGTATAATACCTGTGACAATTTATTTCCCCATGTCAGTGTTTTCTCCCTATTTTCCTTGTTGTCCTCTTTTTGTGCTTGCTTTGTGGTGAAGAGTCGGTTACTAGGAGTTAGTACCAAAGAAAATACTAGTCTTAAACTTCATAGGTATCAAGCTATGGGGAAAATGGAACTTTCTGACCAGGATTCCTGCCTGGCCTTAGTAGCTCCCATTGTGTATATAATAAGAGCCTGTTTGTAAATCTGTGGGATGTTTACCTATGTGATGTTTACTAGGACAGAACTGCTGGTCAGTCAGTAGTACCAGCCCAGGGGAGGTCTCAGCCACTCCCCCTCACCCCCCCCACCAGTTCCTGGTACGTAACTTGTCAGGTGTCTGCCAGTCACCATAGACCCGCCCACAGAGTTCCGCCTCAGGGGAGGGGCAGGGGGAAGGAGCACAAGGCTGGGGAGAGTGGGGAGCCAGGAGAAACTGAGCCTGCAACCCTGAGACTAAACCCCTCTTTATCACCAACCTCTTGCCCTCGCTTTTATTCAGTCTCACCAGATACGCAATGAACTTACCCCAGGTGGGGAACCCCTCCTCTCAGAGCAAAAATAAGTCATTGAATTTTTATAACAATTAAGGAGATAAGTATTAATGTTATTCTAGCTTTAAGATATCTGCTTTGTAAAAAGGCTGAGAAACATTAAAAATTTGACCCCAAGGGACCTAGTACTTGAATTTTGATAGTTCGGCAATGCCACAGTACCAGTTCCCTTGAAGAGACCACACCCTCTACAACTTCTCTCAAGCTCTTTGATTAACTCACAAAATTTTATAAGTTGACAATTCTTCAATAGTCTGATACTTCCTTCCTATTGAGGTTGCTTTCCTGGAAAATTCTAATCTAAAATAAGCTTAACTTGATATAATTAAAATGTATTTCTTCTTTGTTTAGGCACAGATATAAATGCAATTAGCTGGTCAGAGCTATTTTCAAACTTAACTTCTAAGTTTTAAGTCCATTGAGCCAAGGCCTTATTACAAATTATTTTAAACACTCACAAAATGGTTGATGCTTTAGCATTCACTTAATATCCATTTCAATATTATATCATCTGTTCTCTTTAGATTTTTTTTACTTAAATTCAGTTTTCCTCCAAATTTTTGCCACATCTTAAGTAATTAGATACAGATGGATGTGTTTTTGTGACATTTGCCAGGAGACAAGAAGTTAATTTTGCTCATTATTTATTCATTTCATATGTCTCATGTCTTATAATTGATATTTGTACTGAAATATTTCTTTGAACATTGTTAAAATCAGGATCTTTTAAATCATTTAGATTCTATAATTAGGATACATTTAATTTTGTTATTTTATTTATTAAAACCACCAAAAGGATTTATCTATTTCAAAGACTGGTTAATGTTTTAAAAGCTGATTAATGCATAAAAGAGCCCCCAAAACATGTATATGTACCTTGTGTGTGTGTATACACATACATGCATCTATGTGTATGTATTCCACATCTACCTTTAGCCAGAAAGTAATCTCTACAGCTACTGAACTCAAAGACTTTGTTTATGCCTCCCTTATGGTATTCATCATTTTTTGAGCTTGTATTTGAACTATTTATACATATTTCTTGTCTCCCCTCAGAGTTTTACAGGTAAGAACTATGCTTAATTCATCTTTATGTCTCCCACAGTGCCTACACACAGTTTTGTTCTGTAAGTACTTGCTAAATGTTTGTTAAATGAATGACAAAAAAAAGTAAATTAAGTTTATTTGACCCTGTAGTCTGGAAACTTTTTACGAAAATGCAGTAAATCCAGTGCCTATAAAAGAGATTTTTTTTCCCCAGGCCTTTCTTTTCCTTCTTACTAATGTATTTTATTTCCCAAACCTTGAATTATCTTTTATCAATGAAGATAAAAGAAAAAAACACTGTCTTCTACTGAAGTGAGATTAAAAGAGATTTAAGATGAAAATAGAAAATACGTGAGATTTATTATCTTGCCCTCTGATTATACAATCTATGTACTGTACAGTGAAGCATAACAGTATAAGTTACTGATATAGTAATTTAACTGAATAATCTAAGAATGCCAAAGATCAGAAGCTTATCCCGTAGAACGTCTTCAGAGAATAGTAATGGCTTCAGAATAGGTGACTGAAATTCCCTTTCCTTTGATATCAGAAGTTGACTGAAATGAACAAAGATATATAAAAGAAGGGAAAACTTGTCTCTGCACTGTTAATAAGGAAGGAAGACATCTACATTTGAAATCCTCAGGGATCTCTGATTAATCCAATTGAAATGGAACCTGATTGAAGAGCAGCGATTTACTTCCTGAAAAAGCAATGCAAGCTGCTGCTAGGTGGGAAAAAAAAGCCAGAGGAACCCCTCGAATATGCCTTGATTTAGCAAGTGAGAACTGGAGGGAAAGATAGAATTATCTACCTCAGAACCCCTTTGGCCATCCTAGATCATAACTATTTCCAAATCTGCTCTACTGGCAGGTTCCAGAGTAAGTGTGGTCACACTGAACTGAAATCAATTAACTTTCTGTTTACTAAATACTGCCCCTGATGCCACAGACCCCTCCCTCTCTTGGTACTGGCAGCAGTGATAAAGAAGGAGGCAGGTCACACTACTCCTTATTTGTAATAAGATAAGTAGAACAGAAAAACTGGTTTTTAGGAGGACAGATTTAAACAAGGGGAAGAAAGACAAGTTTCAAAGTACTCCTAACTGGGATCGCCTGTGGCAATCCTACTCTTCGCTTTCCAGATCGCTAACCCAACCAAATAGACTCATAGCAGTCACCTTTCTACATTCAAATCTCCAAAAGGAATATTTTAGCAATAGATGTGCCAAGAGTGCAGAGATCTAAAATAGTTCATTTACATTATTTTGAGGTGAAAATAAAATCAGCAAAGACCACTTTCCTCTTTTAGTGATAAATAAAAATAAAAAGAACCATGCATTTCTTTCAACAAAAAAGAAAATCAAGACAATGCTTAAAAGATAAGATAGTATACAATATAAAAATCTAAAGCAGAAAGACAATTGTTTATACAAGCTTGACTTTCATTAAAATTATTGAAAAATATGGTCTGTATGTCTAGAAGAAAAGGAGATGTGTGCAAAACACACTGTGGCATAGAAAAGTGCAAACTTATTTTGCTTCTCTCTGCACTAAAGCTAGAAGGAAAAAGCACAGTTTTCTTTTCCTTTAAATTGATTTTCTTATGTTTTATTAACAATCTTGGTTAAATTACACCTGTGTCCAGACTGTCATTAAACATGGAAACCACACGATTGTACTTTCTCCTTACCAGACAGAACACAGCATCATTACTGTCAAAAATCGTAGGAATTATGGTCACAGGACTAGGAGGTTGGGCTCAACCTTAACCAAAATGGCCTTTTAATACCTGAGTGCTCAAAATTGTTAAGACACAGTCTGACTGCAAGGTCGACTTAGGTGTCCTGGGCAAAAATGTTCTTGGATAGAGATATAAAACATTGTTCCTTTATAAAGGGAAAGCATGAAACAGAGAAAAGCCCCTTTCTCACCAGTGACAATGCTAACGTCCTATCTTCTGATACCCTTTGAATATTATCAAGTCATTAACAAAGAAGGAAATACCTCTATTGGATTATCTGTGTGATGATCTCTATTTTTGGAACCATTCAAAAGCAACGGAATTAGAATTATATTTAAATTAAATATATGCTATTTTTCCTCTTCCTTTAAAAGATGTGAGAAACAGCAAATAGCTACAACAATGGATGTTGTTCCAACCATTACTCTCATTTCCAGCCTAGGCATTTCAAGCCCAAGTTTAGCATGGGAATATTTGAAGTAGTCTGGAATCTTCTCCATTAAGAGATACTTGTCATCTTCAAAGCTGCCCTGGGTATATAGTCTCTTAGGGCACTAAATTTTATTTTTTTCAGCCATTTCATCATATTAAGATATGATAATATAATTTCAATCTGGTATAAATAATTTAACTTCCTACTTTTCTTAAAACATAACTTCCATAGCAAAGATGGGGCAATTAGTGCAGATAAAATTGATCACTACTGATTAAACCTGTTCAAGGTTTTGAACCTACTAATGATAGTTTGTCTGCTGTACATGTTTTGAATAGCAAGACAATTACTTTTGAAGTAGCACATGCATAATTTTCTGGGCTAGTTAACAGCTTCATTTTCTTCTAAATCTCAGTCAATTGGCCAGAGTATGGATCCTGAAATTTTTATTAACTGTCTGTGAGATCTTGAGCAAGTTACTAAAACTGTGTCTCAGCCTTCTATTCTGTAATACGGGCTTATTTATAGGACCTATTCAAAATAGGTTGAATATTAAATAAAATAATGCAAATCAAAATTACTGTTGTTTTTGCTATTGTTTTCATCATCTTGTTCTAAGTGCAACTATTTTCTCTTAATATGAACACAATAAGGAAATTACTCATACTGGTCTTTTCCTAAATAAAATTTACCTATCCATGAAAATATCATAAATATTTCATAAGTCAACATAAATAAGGAGCACAATAGCATAAATTAAGCAACTACTACATACTGAGGTCTTTATATGTATTATCTGATATTAATTGGTAGTTTTATATTTGGTATTTTTAAATATCAATTCCACCTTTAATACTTTATTCCCTCATTGTTGATCTTAACCTATTGCATAATAGAAACCTAATGTTCCAGAGAGCCTCACTTTTTGCATATTAACTCAATCAAATAAATACAGAGATTTTTATAAAGTATCTACAGTGATTCTTTGCAATATTCCAGATGAGATGTGTATCCAGTCCACATTTACCCCTGGTTCTTCACTTTAGTCCACAGGTCTCTAGGGTCATCCATACAATGCCAATCATCACAGTTGTTGCCGTCCACACTTATTTTCAGTTGGTAGTGTGAGAAGTACTCAACAGAGCATGCAAAGGTAAGATCCTTTATTTAGAAGGTGATTCTCAACATTTCTCAAAAATCCACAGTGTCTCCCCTTTTCCTGTTCAGATCTGAACTTCTCTATCTTATTTTCCAGGCCTTGCAAAATATAATTAAAAATACAATGATAGAAAGAAAAATAAATGAAGAAAAGAGGGAACACAGAGAGGGAGAGAGATTGGAAGAGAGGGAGGAAAGAAAGAAAGAAAGAGAGCAATAACAAGAAAGACAAGAAAAACAGAGCTGCCAGCTATCTCTAGGGTCTACATTTTGTGAAACCTTTTCTGAATGAATCTCACAGAGGGCACATATCCATGATATGGTCTTTCCCCAGGTGATAAGGGACAACCTCAAATCCCCTGAAAATCCAAGACAAAAAAATCATAGATTTTGTTTTTCACGATATACCAAAACACTGCATCCTTGATTATGAGAGTTTAAGGAAAAACGGTGGCAGAGGCTTATGCCTCAGTGACATAGCTGACAGGGAGTAACGTATTTACTAGGGAGACCAAGCAGTCTGTACACCTGTTGTTTCCTGAACGCACAGGATAGTAATGTGATTAAGTGGCACTGTTGCCGCTAGACTGTTGAACAACAAGGATAATTGAAGTCAATGTCTGAATATATGTTTCTTAAGAGAAGGCTATTTATACATAGAAGACAGTACATTTCTGTTGTCTTCTCTTACTGCTATTCTTCACTTTACCACGTGTAAGTTATGGGTAACAGACAGCTCTGACCTGTAGCTTCCAACACAGCAAGACAAGAGGATAGACTGATGGATTGACTCTTTGATTTGCTTGTTCATTCAATAAACATTTACTGAGTGCAGAGAGTGTACAATATATGCTGTGAGCTAAATAAATGCAATTTAAACAGACTTGTATTTCTCAAGTTCCTTTTACATGCATTGTATAGTTGATAATCAAAATAAGTATGTGAAGCCATCCTAGAAGATTTCCATTTGCCCAGGTAATGTGTAACAGAAGCAGTAAGAACTCCCATCCTAGAATAAGTTTTACAATCAAGACTAAAATTCAGGTCCACTGGTTCCATATTTCATGGTCATTTTTACATTTTCCGTCCTTCCTCATTACAATGTGCTAACCCTCAGTATCTTGGAAACAGGAGGTGGAAAGAAGACCTCTAAGGCTTATTTCTGCTAATTAAGCCCAGATATCAGCAAACAATGAATCAGGGAAAAGTTAAGAAAAGGCATTTTAAAGAGACTTGATGGGACACAGGCCAGCAAGATGTGATTATAACCTTATCAAATTATTTATCACATCTAAAAGAGAACCCATCTCTCTAAGTAGTATGGCAGTTTGCCAGATATAAACCACAAAGGAGTCGCACACAGGAGTACTGAATGCTCACTCCAGAACTGTGCCGAGCTGTAAGGTGTGTTGGCCCAAGCATCTGTCTTCTCTATCTCTACTAAGCTTCTTTGTATGAAACTATCCCCAATGCATCTCATGCACATGCCACTCAACATTTAAACTCATCTTATCCCTTTTTATCCTGATTCTCTGCTAAATAAACAGAGTTATGCATGTTGCTGTCTTCCCATTTGCAGGACTGAACATGTTCTCCTCTTATCAGTAAATTTTTAAATGGATACTTTAAGAATTTGCCCATAGGGGTACTCTGCACCAAGTATATTTGATTCTGTTGGCAGTGATGGTTCCCACTGGAAATTACCAGGCTGTCATTATAGTTTATACCCAGTCTCATGAGCTTCAGTTAGGTGAGTCAAACCCCAGGTGACACATCCATTCTGGAGGAAGTGCTGACAGATTTCTAAGGCTGCAAAGCTTAAGGCCAGACTCAGGAATGCAGCAAATAAATTCCTGTTTGTCGTGTTACCCATCAGGCTTTAAGGGAGCCAGGAAGTTAGCCTGATCCAGAAGCAGCTTCCACTTCACCGTGGACTACTTTGAACTTACAATTCTTCTATTTCTGCATAAATGCTCCAAATATTTCTACCAATGCAAATCATGGACTTTTATTGGTAAAACGAGTTTTAAAAAATAATTTTTCTTACAAAGGATCTAGTCATTTCACATGATAACATCAATTCACAACATATCCTGGTAAAGAATAATGAATAATGATAATAAAACAGGTCTAGAAAACCTTCATTGAAACCTGTGGAACCATATTTGTTTAGGCTTTCAGAATACTTCAGATTTTAGAAAAGTGATTAAGCCCTTGTTTTCTATATTACATATTATATTTCAGAGTGTCCCAAGCTACACCCTATAACCAAATGCATAACTATTTTTTCAGATAAACATATGGACATCTACAGTAAATGAGGCACACAAAGGTTAACTAGAGTCCCATGTAGACTTAGCTCAAGTTTTGATGTCAAATGAATTGCAAAACGACTTCATTTTCAGAATGTGTGATTTCAGAATTAGAGATAAAGGATTATGGACCTTTACTGATAACCCATGAGTGTTTGGTGAGTTTTCATTATATCTTTAAAACAATCTTATAAATTAGTGATTCCTTACAGTCTACACATAAATAAGAAGGAATTAAACATGCAAAAGCATTTCAGTGATTTGTCCAAGTCATACAGTTGGTAAGTTGCTGAGAACATAGTAAAAATCAGTAGCCTTGCTCTTAAATATGATACAACACCAACTCTAAAAGAGAAATCGGGAAAGATGTGCAAGTTGTATCTGTTAGCTCCCTCCTTGCCATATCCACTTAGAAGTGGCGGAAAGCACACCATCAAGTCAGACAAGTGGGATTGAAAGCTGTCTCAGAAAAATTGGGTAAAGGCACCTAAAACTCCCTAATATTAATTTATTAAATGGCAGACTAATGGTCCCTATAACAGTGTTAAGTTAATTGAAGTAATGTCATGTGGCTGGGCTCAGAGTGTTCACAAGCAACCCTCAACTGCCCAAGGCACAGCCTTTGCAGGATTTAAGAGGCAGCCTGCGAGGCTCAAACTGTTCTCCATCCCCAGCCCAGGCCTCACCACTAATCCCAAAAGACTGGGCGTAGAGCCACAAAATCCTTTCTCCCAGTCAGACTGCCACTTTGCCCCAGTATTCCGATGTCATCTCCTATGACACAGCCCAGTCTAAAGAAAATGCAATAGTTTGAACTTGGACACATATCCCCATCACGTGCTATCCACTGCCTAATTTGAGCCCCTCCCACAACCTTCCTCTAGCTCTGCAAATATGTCCTCATCAACAGACTCCTTCTATTTCTTCTCTGAATATCTCCTTCATGAATATTGCCTTGAACAACATGGATTCCTCAGAACCCCTTGCCAGAAGCAGCTGTCTTTCCTTTCTCTCACTCCAGTTCACACAGTAGTTCCTGCAGGTCTGCAGAGCTAATCATCTCCAGACACACAAAATGGAAGTAATCAGAAAAGAATGTGCACATCCTCGCCCCAAATTTACTGTATCGATACCTGTGAGTGTTCCTCTTCTCTCCTGTTTCTGTGACGACAACCCTCCACACATGATCAAAAAGCCATCCTTTCTCACAAACTCAAAACACCGAATCAGTAATTTTTCTCAGTCTCTTCCCTTTCATCAAGTTTTTCCTTTTAGGTGAATAATTCATATCAATATATAAACAATATATATAAATACCACAGTATTCCCAATTTTTGTCACAGGGCAGGGATGGGGGAAGGGTTGCACTGTTTTTCTACACCATTCCAGCGAGTTCCCTATTCTCCATCCCTTCAGCAAAACTCTTCTAGAACAATCTGTAAACACTGTCTTTTATTTCTTTTCTCCTGTTCTCTCAAACTTCACCTATAAATTCACAATTTAGCACCACAATTCCACATAAACTGTCAATGTCAGACCTACTATGACCGATTCTCCATCTCTGTCTTACCTTACCTCTCAGCGTCTCACCACGTTGATCCTCTCCTTGAAATGCCGTCTGTACTTTCTGGTAGGATGCTGAGTTCTTCAGTTTGTTTACACCATTATGACTACTCTGCTTTTCAGTGCTTTTTTGCTCTATTGCCTACAGATGAGTAATTGACTACCATTTGCTCTAAAGCCTACAGCTGAGGAATTGGCTCTCCAATTCACCCAGCGTGCAAGCCTGAAATGCTTGGGACTATCACTGACTGTATTTCTTTGTCATCCCATAGCTCATCCTCAGCATGTATGTGTAGGTGATTACATTCCCCAAAACCACTTTCTACTACCTATATACCACTGCCTGAGGTCTAACCCAAAATATTCATCTGGATAATTGAGGCAGGTTCCTGACAAGTCTCCCTACTTTTCTTGTTCCATTTTCCCACAGTTTTATCTCTTGTTTATACACAGCAGCCAGAGAGGGACTTTGAAATATATACCATTTCTTTGCTGAAAATCCCCATAAATTATGTACTCATTAGAATACAGTCTGTGAAGGGCCTATAAGACCTTTTATGGATGCTTATACATATTTATTCAATATCTCCCATCTTCAGGGTTCTGTATTATGGGGTAGATAAGAAAAAGTCAGTCCTTTCACTTACAAAATGTGTATACACTTTTCCACTTCTGTCTTGCCAAATGGGTTTCAGCCCCGGGCAAGTTCACTATGGATTCAATGTGACCAAAGAAATTGACAGCAAAACTTTGGGATGAAAGGGCTATACCCAACTTTATTTCTAGGTAGCGGGTCAGTCACTAGAATCCCATTCAATCAGAGCAAGTCTGCATGCAGCAAGCTGGTCTCTGCCTCTGGGCCTCTCTGCCTGCACAGCCATCCTCTGGGCCTCTGTCCTCGGTGCTGCCACCACTCCAGCCTCTGCTCTGCTCTCCTGCAGCCCTACAGCCCTGCTACCCTGTTGTGCCCAGAGTCAACAGCCATGTATTGCCCACAGGTGTGCAGTGAGCTAGTCAACCAGAGCCAGGTGAGAATCCTGACTACAGGAACTCTCATTTTATCCACAACTTCCTACTGGTCACCACCCTAACTATAATCAGCATTATTTCTAAGATTCTTATAAGAGCATTTTCATGTTTTTTGCCCCACACTAAGTATAAAAATCCTCTTAAAGTACAAATCCGACCATGCCATGTTTGTGCTGAAAACCTCCTAACAAATACTGCCTGCTAACATCAGGTAAGGCTTAAGGTCTCTAACCTATCAGGAAAACCTCTTCATCGTCAGTTTGCCTTTCCATCTTACCCTTTCCTCCATGACCCACTACCTACCAACCTGAAACATAAACCAAAAAACAAACTTCCCATTGCCATATTGGTTTCAGGATTCCAGTTCCTGTGAACTCATTTCAGCCCTTTGATCATGACCTCCACTTCTAGAGATACATACTGGTAATTGTGGTTCTCTCTAACCCAAATCCCTCCTACCCCTTTTGCCTTTTTATCCTGGTAACTCATGTTTTAAGGTCTCTTCTCAGAATCCCATTGTGGCAGAAAGCCTGCCGCCATCCCCATGAGTTGACTGGTTTGCTCTCCTATGTTCACCCTGGCACCCTGAGCATGCATGCACCCATCACATCACTTACTGTACTTAACTGGTCTGTCACCGCCATGTGACTGCCACTTCCAGAAGACCAGCTGCTGTGCGTTGCTTCAGCTAGATTTTTAGTACGAGTACTTGGAGTAGAGTGGTATTTAATATTTGTATAAAAAGAGGATGAACAAATGAGTGAATAATGAATAAGAAATAGTGGAAATTGGGAAGAATTTATATAATATAAATATATATATAAAATACATAACTTAAAAAATAAGATCACCATCCATTATATTGAACATTTTCTCCTTCTTTATCCTATTGCTCTACTTAATAAATATTTAATGAATAATTTCCAACAGCGCAGGAATGGGGCTGGGACTTTGTAGAACCTAGATCATTCTAAGATGATTGGTTGGTCTTAGATAATTGGGGTGGATCTTAGATAATTCCTCCCTTCAAATATTGTTCTCTTGCTATGCTCAGGTTTACATGTTATATTTACCATCATCTCCTTAAATCTTAATCCTACCTTAACACTGACTTTATTTTGCAAAGGTGAACATGAAATATAACTATTATTGTTTCAATAGATCAGTATGTCTTTTTTCCCAGTCCTTTGAGAAACAGACACATATTTTAGGAAAGGACATTTGGTTGAGGGATTTTCTTTTTTACTAAGAAGGAGAAAAATGTTTACTATACTGTTTTTCATTTTACAAAATATCTTATAGATAAATATAATACAACACAATTTATTGTTAGCGTTTTAAGGATCCATCTTGGAATTCAATGTGAGTCTGTTGAAATTATAAGTTGTCTTGTCTGAATAAATAAGTCAAAACCATTCATATTGTAATTTAATGTTTTATATAGAATAGTCTTTAGATTGGAGAATGCTGATCCTTATTATAGGAATGCTTCGTGATGTTATTCTGGTTTCTGATTTAGCAAGTAATTTAACTTCAAGATATGGTCACATAACTAATTTATAGAAATGAAAAGCAAATTTTAAACTGTAGTTGTGTGCTGGGGAGAAAGCATGCTCTTCAGTTGAAACTACCCCTAATTTCCCCATCATCTTTTTTAAGGTGTCTGCTATTTAACAACAGGCAGAGTTTTATTCCATTTGATATGTCAGCGTTTTACAATAATAACATTATAATTGTTTTTAAATTAACATTAGGACTTTCTCTACATTTCCAAAAACTACATTTCCGAAAACAACACATTTAAACCTTTTAAGAGCAAGAAAAACATTTTCCTTGAAGCAAACTTAGGCAGAGGAGGACCTTAGAAGGCGAAGAAATGTTAGGAGGATATAGGAGCTAAATACACTGCTTAACATACATGTCATAATAATAGTTTGACCTCTCATTGCCTTGGCTTACTGAATTATCAAATGGACTGAAGAGATCTGGCATTTTCTTTCAATACCATCAAAACTTCCAAATTTCCATAAAAAATTAGTTAAACCATAGCCAAATTCATTTAATCCAACACATGATACTATCTGCCTGTCTCACAGTAGTGGTGGGAAAGCTAATTAAAATGGCCACAGGAAACTTCTACATAGGTAGCTGCATGAAATAAAAATAAAAAATAGCATTTTTAGTTAAGCAACAGAAATTATTTGGTATCTTGAATATAATGTTTCTAATGTTTTCAATGAGCCCTCCCCCCTCCTTTGCAAATCACTGAACTCTCACATTATTGGTAAATGTGATGGCACTTTTAAGGTAAATTTATAAAATGTATTAAACACTCTGCAATCAGTGTTGCTAAATAGCAGGTGTAAGCCATGATTTAAATTTCTCCTATAATGTAATTTTAAAAGTCTAATATAAATACTAAGCTTCCACAGATGTTTGAGTTGAAAGCCTCCACTTATCAGTCTCACTCTAATTGCAACTAAATTAATACAATTTACTTTAATTTATGAGCAAAATGCTAATTTTGACTTGGCTGCCCCTCTGGGAATTACGCAAAGCCCCAAAGAACTATTACTTCACCATTCGAACCATGGTGGGGGTGGAGGAAGCCTCTACACATGGTAGGGACAGGGGATATCCGTGGAGTGGGCCACCTCTTCCCGCCTTCACTCTTTGAAGCCTTGCTTCTGTTCTATTGAACACCTGCATTTACTTGCATGCGCCATCTCTCCCAGACTGTGAGCCTAGTTTCACAGCCTTGAACATCACACCATTACATCACTGCACCACTCTTCTTGGCCAACATCTCTTCGTTGACTCCCCTTTCACACTTCACCTGGCTAATACTCATTTGTGTTCAATATCTGATTCAGAGATATACCCTTCCAAGAATTCTAATCATCTGAAATTAATTTAGTGACAGAGTTCCTCCTGAGACAGGGGAGGTGTTGGTAGCAGTAACTGGTAAGTGACCTTGAAGGTAAGGGAAATTCAAGAGCCAAGAATCAGGACTTCAAGTCCAGCCATCCCGCATCTACCCAACATCTTCCTTTACTGCATCCCTTGGATTATCTGTCTTACTATACTGACCAAGGAAGCTTCCCTATACTGTCATCAGTCTACCTAAGTCATACCATTGATTTCCATTTTGTTTCTGTCTACCATCTTTGTGTGTTCACACATTGGACTCTTTGTCTTGCCAGTGGGTGTCAGCCCCGGGCAAGTTCACTACGGATTCAATGAAACAGAAAAATGACAATGTTCTTGGGGCAAAAGAGTTTATACCCAACTTTAATTCCATGGTGGCAGGTAAATCGATAGAATCCCATCCACTTAGAGCAAATCTGCATGCAGCAAACCCGTCTCTGCCTCTGGGCCTCTCTACTCCTGCAGCCGTCTCAGTCTCAGTCCTCGGCACTGCCACCACTCCAGCCTCTGCTCTCCTGCAGCCATGCCACCATATCATCCAGCGCACTGGGTGAAGCTCTTTATATAGAGTCACTAACAACATATTGCCCACACGTGTGTAGTAAGCTAGCCGACCAGGGCCAGGTGAAAATCCTGGCCATAGGATCCTTCACTTTCTCCACACTCTCACACAAGACAATGAGCTTTTAAGAGTAGGACTAGCTTCCTCTTCTTTATCCCTATAATAAAGCCTAACACTCAGGACACAAACAATAGATATCAGATAAAGAAATTGAGTAAGTTAATAACAAATTGTGGAAAACTGATAGCATCATGCACATTTCAACAGACTGATATTTGCCATAGTGGCCTTTCTTCCTTCAGTGGTCAGAGGGTGGAGATTAAATGAGAAACTAAAGGGAAGAGGGGTTATATCTGGAAACTGATCACTAGAGTTGGACCAAAGACTCAAATTGAGACAGTTTAGTAATCAACTTTTAAACTAATTAATCACCTAATACATATTGGGTTCATAATAGGGACTTTTACATGCATCATCCCTTTTGCTAATAATAGTTTAGGTTAGCAGTAAGAAAAAAAAATCGTTGTTTACGTTAAAGCAATCATATAGTTGTTACTATGAAAACTGATGGTCATCACACCACTTCGCACTTTGCATGCAGTGAGCTTAAATATATTCCATCAGTGTGATGAGATGACTTCCGTTTCATATATAGAAATATAGTTGAAAAGAAAATTTTTCTTGCTTTAAATCCACAAGTCACAAGGAAAGAGTAGAATACAGTAATCCTCTATTTCTAAGAAAAAATATGACCACCAAAAAATAGGTCTTTCTATTCTAATGAGAAATATCTGCCAAATACTCAGGGTGAAATAAATTCTTCAGCAGGCTGCTGATGCCTATCCTATAGCTAACTACTGTAAAGTTGATCAATAAAGCCAATGTTTTAAATAGATAATTTCTAATCGTAGAGGAAGAATTTATTCCTTAGACCTGGATTATGGAGCTCACTTGTAATGAAAAGTAAATCTGAACAAGAAAATCTCACAAAGAACTGGCATCTTCTTGTTTGCTCTATGCTATTCGTCAGGGCAGAGGAATTTATACAAGTATGCCAGTCTTTCATGCCCTCATTTGAGAAAAATTTGTGACAGGGACAAGGAAAACATATTTGGTTAGAAGAAAACAAAATTTCTATAACCAAGTAGGTTTACCTTTAGATTATATTTAGAAGAGAGATTGTTTTATATGTATAAAATGTAATCCCTGCATGACAACCTTGATAGCTGACTCTAATCACTGTGTTGATTCCAGACTAACAAAACTTTAGTTTAGGACAAAAGTACATCATCTGTTGTCAGCCCATGTTGTGTTTTAAGTTTCAGTGTATTGGTAGCTTATGTTTTTGTTTGTTTTGACAGTTCCAAGTCGCGGGTAAACCTCTACAACAGGAGCCATGGTGACAAGACTCACATACATGCATTTAAAGTGCTGCAAGCAGCTCCACCTGCCACTCTCAGGGCTATTTCAGTGCCTCCAAGATTGTCTTTAAACAGTAGCTTGGGCCCTTTTCCAAATCACATTTGAATGATTTCTCTTTGATCTGGGTGTAGGCGATACAGTGATCATCAAATAACCTGGCAACAGGGGGAAACAAAAAATCACAAATGCCTATTTGTTCCTTTGGTCCAAACCCACAGCCTTTCCTTTTACCCTTTATGTATTTCAGAAGGGAAGTTGTAAATCAGTCGGCAGGTACACCCATACAACAATCTCTGTTTTGGCAGACTTTCAAAAAATTGATCTAACCCTTGTTAGAAAATGTACTTTCCATGCATATTTTCCATTTTTAAAATCAACTTTCTGCATTGATGCTTTTTTCTTATCCTTTTATCTTGCCTCCTATTGAAGAATTATTTTTTTCTTGCCTACATTTGTTTATTAAGAGTATGACCTCTGCTGTGCACATGATGTCCTTTCATGATGCTTTCCAGGCCCATGGAATTAGGATATTTGCTCTCATGTCTACTACTGAAATTTATCTTCCAATTTGGTGATTTTTTGTTAATAGATCATTATTTATCATGATTAGAAATGTTTATCTGGACATAATGTTTTATAGACAAATTTGTATCAGGTCATAAATCTCCATTTGAATTAGTCATTAAAAGATGTTGCTACTAATTAGGACTTTCATCTATCTGTTAAATTTAGAATTTAGCTCCATAAGACGTATAATAAATAATCAATACTCAATTTGCTGAAATTATGTTCACAAATAATTCTTGTTGTATGTTTTATCATAAAAATAAGTAATTGCAGCAACTGGTCCACTGACTTCTATGTTCATCCAAATTGCCAGTGAGCCCTGCACGTCTCCAGAAGTCTCCTAATCCTCTGCTCAGTGTTAGGTACTGCTCCTCTGCCAAACTCTGATTCCCCACCGTGGGCCTTGTCACTCTGTATTACAATTGCTTTTCTACTTCTCTATATGTCCCGTTAGACTGAGCTCTTTAAAAGAAGAAATTATGCCCACATTAAATCCCTAGTGTCTGATATAAATGCTATAGTTTAATAAATATGTTTGCATGAATAAAATGAATATGAATTAAGCAGTCAATTAAGAAAATGTGTAATGAATCACATGTGCATGTTCTACTCTGTACTCATGCTAATGATTTACACATTTTGACAAAATATCATTGTGCCAACTTCTACCAGAAAAATACAACTGTTTTCATCTAATGATATGAGTAGCATTCTTCCACTGAAGGTGTATTTTTTCTTTTTTATGAATGCTGAATCCTGCTATGTGGGATTTTTGTCAAGATAGTTAATGACAGAAAAAAAAATGAAGGCTGTAACATTTTCTCCCTACAGGATTAGTGTGCAAGTTAAATATAATAATGCATAAGAGTGTCTGATACAGAGTATCACTTAACTAGCTGGAGCTTTTTTGTTTATTCCTCTTTTAAACTGCATAGAGTATATGATATAAATGCTATAGTTTAATTAATATGTTTGCATGAATAAAATGAATATCAATTAAGCTAAGGAAAATGTATGTGTGAGCACATATATGTGTACTTTCACTTCTTGAAGAAGTTCTAAAATATAAAAATAGGGCCAAAATCTTGCCAACTTCCTCTGATAAGAAATACCATTTCTTCAGCTTTGGGTCTTTTAAAAATTAAGAAACAAAATGATTTTTTAAGTAGTAGGTTCCTATGTTTGGTTTTCTCATTGATATTGAGGTTGACTAAAAGAGCTTAAGGAGCAATGCTGATCAAACCCAGGGAAGAAAACGACAGGCATTGATGACCTTCTCCTGCGGCCCTTCCTTGTCCCATTAACCTCATGCTGAGGAAAGCAGAAGATGTTGCACAACAAGAAAACCCTGACTTGACCCCTGAAAGGAAACCACTTGGATTAATCAACCTGTCTGCTAAACCTGTTCCATAAGCCATGATTTCTTAGATTCTGGAGAAATAACTTGCTTTATTTCCACAATATATTTTTTCATAATCCATATCTATATATATATATATATATACACATACATATTACAGAAGTAAAAATCAATAAGTCTCACAGGTTTTAAAAGATATTGTAAAGGGCAATCTACAAATAAACGCTTTTTACCTCAGGACTAGACAAGTCAGTAAAAGAGTAATCAGCAGACACTTTCTCATGTCTGGTATAACTGGGGTCTGATATCTGGGGAAATGGGGCCAGCCACATGAGTAGGGAGCCAGTTTGTGGTGAGTTTTAAGGTCTACTTTAAAGACCTCCTTGCCCTGAAATAGCTCCCAAACTGGTACTTGAAACCCCTATTAGATATCTTAAGCCCTAAAGATGGTGGTCCTCACATTTCCCTATTAAACTGAAACGGCTTTACAGGATGTAACACCATAGGAAGCATCAGCTAACACCTGATCAGGGATTGCTTTCCAATCTGGCAGACACCTAATTAAGTGAGATAGTTCCTATGGGAAAGTGCATTGAGGATGGGGGGCCCATAAGGAGGAGAGGAATACTGACTGAGAAGGAGGATACTAAAGAAAATTTGGTCAAATGGAAATTTATCCTAGGGTTACACCAACTGTAAATCAACACCATTCTCCTTTCCATTTACTAAAGTAGTGATTTTCAATCAAGGATGTTTCTCAGAATCATCTGGGGTGGGGTATTAAAACCATGTCCTAAGCCCCCAAATTGACTGAATGCATCAGAATCTGTGGTGGATAGACCATGTCTGAATATATAAAATCTCTCCAGATAATTCTGTCACATGCACCATTGCCATAAAAAGCTAGAAGGTTAACTACATGGGACTCATTTCCATTCAGCAAATGTTCATTGGAAACTTACTATAGAGAAGGAACACTGTTGAAGTCATGCGAATATAACAGATGGACTAGACATGAATCTACCAGGAATAATAAATCATTAGCATTAGAAATGCAAGGCATAATCTAAGTATTTTTTAAATCCTATGAATAAAATGTAGAGGAATAGATTAGTTTTGAAGGGGACATTCTGGGAAGGCTTCTGGAGCTCACGCTCAGGCCCCTTCCTCATCTCCCCTACCTCCCCTTGGTCCCTCACAAAGGATAACCCTGGTGGTCTCTCCCACAGCCTTTTCACCTTGGAGTCCTAAACTATGCTAGGCAGGCTTAAGACCACAAGTAGCCTCAGCAAAATATGGGTTGGGGTGGGCCCAAGATTCCAACCACTTATGCCTTACTTTAGGAGAGGGTAGCTCAACATTTGACCCCAGGGCCATGGGCTTCTGCTCCAGGACTCACTCCACTACCACACCAATGTGTTTATCTAGCCAATTTGCAGGAGGCTCACCACCATGGAAAGCAGTGTTCTTGGCTCTGAAAGACAAGAAAGAATAAAACCCTTCTTCATCCTCAAGGAATACATTAACTAGTCATAATGGGATGTTTGGGTTTAGGTTCTGAAGCCATGCTGTCCCCCTGCTTTGCTCACTTTATTTTA
Organism: Manis pentadactyla; assembly: GCF_030020395.1. Classification (NCBI taxonomy): domain Eukaryota; kingdom Metazoa; phylum Chordata; class Mammalia; order Pholidota; family Manidae; genus Manis; species Manis pentadactyla. The sequence continues at coordinate 170,473,472 of NC_080020.1, read as the reverse complement.
GGAATGGGCATCCGTGGTGTCAGCCCAGCCACCTGCTTCAATCTAGACTTCCCATGGGCACAGCTCTGGGTGTTAACGTGGGTCCTCCAAGGACGGACCACCTGTTCCTGAATTCCACAGACTGAAGTTCTGCCTCTCTTCAGCATTACTCACAGGGACCTCCAAGTCATTCCCACATGAGTATTTCCTCAGTGCAAGGAAAGACATGTCAGTGGAGTGGACAAGGACACTAGGCATAAGTAGAGAATCTGAAGCCAACATCACCTTGCAATACAGCAGATTCTAGCAGGATATCACTGGAAAAAAATAAACTTATCTCTGAACAAATACTAGGAGACAGAAGAAGAAAAGTATCCTCTCTTAATATGTCCCACTCCTAAGTTTTCCTAAAATCTCTACAGCATACCACAAATGCATCTGTTCAGCCACCTAGCAAATATTCTGTATTTGCAAGCATTTTGCAAGCAGCTACCAGTATTTAATCTTGGGATAATGCCTTCTTGATGTGCTAACCCCAAGAGGATTTCAAGCATTCTAAATGTGAATTACTGGTGTAAAAAGGAAATTTGGCTGCTTCAAATAATGTCTGTCTGAACTGAAGACATGACAACATTGAAACACAAGGTCATATCTGTGCAATCAAAGCCCCATAAGGGCATCTTTGGCTGCAAGACTACTGAGTGCGTAACAATTAATTAGATATTGCCATTACTAAGGAATATAATTTTGAATATTATTTTTCATTTTACCAGAAGCACAGTGTGGCATACATAAATTTGGATAGAAAGTTGAAATATCTTAATGTAACTTTCTCCTATCTAGTTTTTGTACCTCAGTTTCATTGTAAGAAGGAAAAAAATGGCACTCATCCTTTGAGGTATCAATAATATAACCTTATATTTATTTGTTTATTAATCTACTACTTAAAATGTATTTTCACATACATCGAGATGCACAACAGTATTTTGAAGCAGGCAGGAAATTTTTTTTTGGGTCAGTTTTCTAAACTGCAGAGATGACTTGCTCCCCCAAGTATAGTTGGTTACTGGCAACATTATTGACTCAAATACTGATGTTATGACTCTCAGTTCACTATGTGCATCATTAAGGATTCTTTTGCTTGAAATTGGAAGAAATCTTGACCCAAACTGTATCAAAGTAAAAAAAGAAAAAAAAAAAACTGATGGTTCAGAGTCATGAAAATATCTTGGGTAGATCTGGCTTTACTTGCAGTTATGGCTCAGATCAGATCATGTAAATCCATATCCCAGGTTCCTGTTCTCTGGTTATGACCAGTTTCCCTTCATGGTAAGCCAGTTGGCTTCAACCATCCCGTCTCCCAAACTCACACCACACATTCCAATGACAGTGAAAGGTTTTCCTTTTTAGAAGCCCCAGTAAATGCTTCCTTTGGTCAAATTTGTTCTGAATGAGCTACTCTGAACCAATCATTGTAGTGTGTGATATAGTCCAATCGGTTTATATAGCTGGTAGTGGAGAAAATTCTGTCCACATATGAGAATTAGAGGAATGATTTCTCACAGGAAATTTGGGAAATTCTTTCCAGCAGGAGGAAAATTGATATTGAGAAGCAAAACACAAATGCCCATCACAGGGATCTCCTTCATCTAACATTACACCCACAAATAATGTACAATATTTCTTGAGAGCATATAGTATTTTTACTCCTGGAATGAAATTATGTGCTTATATATGGATCCATGTTTTATAAGTATAAAGCACCAGGCAAACATCAATGATGTTTCTGTCTAGTTTGATGCAGGATTATGTTAATTCCCTCAGAGACTTTCTCAAATGTGTGCTTGCCTGGGATCCTTGACCCTAACTCATCAGAAAACCAGCTCACCAAAAGTCAATGAGACTTTCCTCCAGGCAGAGTGTATCACAAATTTGTTTCATTATACCAGAAAAATGATAAAATGATGAAACATTTGTATGACAAGGTGCTTGAGGGTGGAAGAAGACTAGACTGCTACCTGCAATAAAAAATGCTCCAAATTCCACCTAATTATGTCAGGTTTCTTTCACTGTCTTTCCCTTCTTACTACATTCTTCTGTCTTTTTTCACTACATTCATCTCTTCCTTCCACTCAGTAGATATTAAAGGTTTCCTAAGTGAAAGGCACTGTACAAAGAGCTGAGAAAACAAAGCTAAAGCCAGATCCTTGCCATTAAGGGGAGATGGATTAGCACAGAGATAATTATAATTTAATCAGACCAGTACTATGGAAAGAGAGATGTTGAGTGTTATATGGACAGCTTATCTGCTAGCTTCAGTGGCCCTGCCCAAGGAAGTCTTCCCTTGTTTATTCCCCAAACCTTGTCTGACTAGTGACCTCTTTGGCTCTGCCTAGAGAGGTCTGTTCATACTTCTTTTTATCTCACTGTATTTTAATTGTTTGTTTCTTTGCTAATGATAGCTGCTATCAGCATTAAAAGCAATTAGAGGCCATGAACTCCATAAGGACAAGTTCCTAAGTATAACTTTCCATAGTAAATGATGTACTTTTTCCCTATAACTTCTCATAGTCATTAGGGATTGTTCTAATCCAATCATGCTTTCTCAGGGAGACAAAGGCTGTTACAGGAAAAGCAAGAAGGAAGAGAGCAGCCTAGTGTTCATGCCAAGAAATGTATGCCTATTGATCCATGTGACCTACCACCAAATCTCTCAGTCCTCCTTGCACACACTTCATACCATCTTCCCCCTCACACATACACAGCACCAATAGTTCATTGCTAATACCTGAGCTACCTGGCAAGATAATCAAACATCAAAACTAAAATCAGAGATGTTTATTCATTTGTAACCAAAGAGAATAGGCAGGTGTTTGCCATAGGGGAGGGAGGTGGGAGGGTGGACAAAATAGGTGAAGGGGACAAAGAGATACAAACTTTCAAATATAAAAACAGTCATGGGGATGAAAGTACAGCACGGGGAAAACAGTCAACAATATTGTAATATATTTGCATGATGACAGACGGTAACTACATACTGTGCTGAACATTTAGCAATGTATCTAATCATCAATCACTAGCTATACAACTGAAACCAATATAATATAATATCCAATATAATACTGTAAATCAACTACACTTAAGTAAAAAATAAAATAAAAGATGAACAATTTACTAAGAGAGTAGATCTCAAGTGTTTGCACTGCAAAAACAAAACCAAAAGGTAAGTGTGTGAGGTGATGGATATGGTAATTAGCTTGATTGTGGTAGGTAATCATTTCACAATGTATAGGTATATCAAAACAGTACATCGTACATCTTAAATATATATCACTTTGCTTATCAATTTCACCTCAGTAAAGCTAAGAAAAAAGATGGAGTTTGACTATTTCTGATGGCTTTTTTTTCACATACCCTGTGAAGCAGTTAGGCAAGATAATCTCTAAAGTCCTACTGATATCCAATCATTCTATAAAACAGATTTAGAAAGATTCAACGGTAATGATTTAGGAAAAAGTGAATATTGACTATGTTTCTAAATTGTACTGATGTGTTTGCACTGCAGTGCATCGCAAATCAAATTCACCATAAAATCACCAAAGATGACATGAATTAGTTTGCCCACTTTATGTGAACATTTGATAAATGTTTCCTTCTGAGGGAATACTTTTAGGAAAATCATAATCCTGAATGTAATATTTATAATGGAAGAAGGGCTATATCTTAACCATATGCAACAAATTTTGCTTAGAAAAATGTATTTCTTTATGCCAATACTTATTCACTTTTACTGTGGTCAAGACTACCCACTATAACATATCTGCCATTTGAAATTTGTTTTACATTTTACAAGGCAAGTGCATATTAATTCCTCAAATTCATTCTTTCTCAGTTTTGTAATCATCAGGATTCTTGATGAAGGTGAGATTTATCCATATGGCCTTCTTAAGTTCTATGTGTCAGCCCTTTTGACCTACAGTTACTTCTTGCAAAATACCACGTTCTCTTGACTTCCTATGAGAACCTTTGTGCATACTGTTCTGTCTGCATAAAACATTCTGTCTCCCCACCAAACTGCCTGTTTAATTGCTTTTCAACATACAGCTTCATTTCAAGTACTACTACTAAACAGTATGGCATTTTCTAGGAGTCTCCTTAGATCCCCTTTTACAGATATCCCTTGGAATTTCCTATAGCGCCTTGCTCCTCTCAACATTTTGCATTGTGATTGACTACTTATTTGTGTGTACCCTACTGGTCTTAATATCATGAGATAAAACACAGTTTCTCTACCACAGACATGAGGACAATGCTTGGTGTATCCTAGGGATTCCCTAGATATTTGTCATTAAGTGTAAATGGATGAAAACAAATGAGTACATCGAATAAATGCCAGTTAACTCACCGAATCTAAATGATTGATTTATTCTTGATTACTACATCATGACCAAAATCTTCTGTAGGAAATCTATATAATTGCCTAATATTTCTCTTAAATTTTGCTTTAGAATCAAGGTATAACATGAGCATACACAAATATTTTCTTTCCATAATCCAGGTAACATCTCTTTTCTTTAAAATAAAATACGGTTTGTACTTTTCCCTTTGCATGGTGAATCCATTTCCCCAACATGCTTTATTGTAGTATAAAACAGTATTTTCTTCATTTTGTCCTCTAAATCTTGTGGACATTCAAATAAGGATGGCAACATTAGTAACAAACATTTAGCAACTAACGAATATTCACCTTCATGAGGTTAGCTTGTTCTGTAGGTCCAAATGACCAAGGCTGATGTTATTACATGTTTTGGCCATTAGTAACAAATATTATTCCATGGTCACATACAGATTACTCAGTTCATTTCAATTTCTTTTATGGAATAAATATGTAACTCATGGTATGAATTCAAACATTTACTTGTAAGGGTTGTCACTGATTGCCTTGGGTTTGATCATAAATATACCCCATCTTTTACAAAGGCTCACAATTGCCAAACATTGAAATGGCTACAAATTTATTCTCAAGAAAAAAAAAATATATATATATATATATGACTTTTCTGATCCTAACTTACAATGAACATGGAAAACACTAATGTCAAAAGGTTTATCTCATTATGGACTTTTATTAATGAAATATTAGTAATGTAATAGTAAAAGCATACCACTTTGGACAAAACTATAGCTTAGAATTAGACTCCCTGTGTTGAATAAAAAGGTAAAAAACTGGCAGGAAAACTGAAGAAACTGAGTTAAAGACAAATGAGATATAAAGAAATCAGTATGCTAACCTCATAAATGGGTCTCTGAAATAAAGAGATATCATTAAAATATTATAACCTTTTTCCCTTTCATTAGACCTAGTTATAATAAAAAATACTTTAAAAAAAACTTTAAAAATATGGATTCATTAGCCATTTTATCACCTTCATTAGTTAACCAATGAACCCATGTGATTACGGTATTCTCAGTCACATGTTCATTCAACAAATACATGCTGAATAGTTGCTCTGCACCAATCTTTGTTGCTGATGGGACATTAGTTTGCAAAATTGACACACCTCTCACAGCTACATCTTCCCTTACATGCTGACTTTCTCAAAAAAAAAAGATTTTTTGAGTACTGATTTTCTTACAAATGCTGCATTAAAAATAGCTTTAAAAAGTGATAAACCATCAATAATTTATTTTGATAATAGCTAATATAATATAAATGTAATGAAAATGGATTCTTGCTTATTTTAGTGCTATGGTAATGCTTTGTGAAGATAAGTAGGGCAATACAAGCTAAAATGATTATATTTCTATTGTCTCAATAGGATGCAGAGCTTTCAAGGAAGCAAGCAGTAGCTGCCATCAGAAATATATTTTTTTGTCCTAATAAATTATATTAAACACATACAAATAAAAACTCCCCCCACAAACCTAAGTGGTTTTCATTTCTTAAAAGGTAGAGCAAAACACATTTTCTGAAATCAATGAAAGTTAATTTTTAAATTTTTGTATTTCATGGAATTGTTTTGGCTTTCTAGCACTTATGTTAAATTTTATTTTGTAAATAGTCTGCTAACATGATTTAACTCCCTAAAATGCCTCTAAAAACAGATGTCTCTAAAGCAGTAGGCAAGGAATTTGAAAATATGAAAAGAAGTTCACCATTAAAAAAAAAAACTACATAGCAGTAACATAATCCTCCAAGAAGCATTTTAATTTAGTAACATTTTTTCATTTCGGACATTTGAGTGCGTAAACTATTATCTTGTTTAACTGGAAAATCAGCACTGCAAAATAATTTCTTACACTGTCATTTTAGAATGAAACACTCAAAGAATCTGATTCTTTGAAATCATAGCATTGAAAGATTGCATGCTCTTATTCAGTCCCTTTATAAGTTATTTCAAGTGCACAATATGTGGCTCATCTATCTTCAACCTGGGTGAGATCATCAAGTAAGTAGTCATATCCCAAATAGAGCAACTTTAGATCTCAGTTTTAGGTATTAAATTCTGAGTTTACCCATTTTCTATGATTTTGCCATTTTATCAGGATCAGAAATGCTTAGAACTCACAAGTTTCTGAGTCAGTAGCAAGGAGGATCATGAGGAACCCATTTTCCTTTTCATTTGGTTCTTCCCTAGCCATGATTTACTGGAGAAATGTATCAACAGCCCACATATGTTAGACCAAACTAATTTCCATCAGACATCCACTAAAACTCTTGTCTGCTGCTCTTTCAAACTATCTGTTATAAAAATTCTGTATTTTAGAATACTTCCTATGAAGAGTCCATGGTTCAGTGCTAGGGAAATCCTTCCTCCCCAAGCCTCATTCAGATTTTATTTGAGATTGGGTCAGAGTAAGAGGTATGAATTTCTTATGCAAACAACAGATAAAATCAGAAAACACAACATGTATACAGTCTATTTTCCTATAATACAACTAATCACATTGTAGAAACCTCATAATTATTATTGAAGCTAGATTGTTTAGCACTAATGAAGTAAACCTGAAATATACTGAGTAAAATGAACATGATATTTACTTAATAAAAAATAGGCTAAAGCAAATTTAATAGTTTTTTCAATCATACCAACTAAGCTATATCTGAACTTGGCTTACTTGAAAATTATCTATCATCCTTACACTTTCATTTAGTCTCTCATTTGCTTATTCTTAACATAGGCTAGGTGACAATTTGCACCCACTCAAATTCCTGATTTTCTTTTAAACTGTTTCATATAGTACAGAGAAGACAAGCAGTGACTCTACAGCATCTTACTACACTGATGGACAGTGACTGCAATGTGGTATGTGGGAGGGACTTGACAATATGGGTGAATGTAGTGACCACAACGTTGTTCATATGAAACCTTCATAAGAATGTGTATCAATGATGCCTTAATAAAAAAAAACTGCTTCAAGACATCTTCTCCAATAAATCTAGTATACTCAACATTCATTCTGACCACTGTTATTTTGTATTTTCACTGGACTTTATATTGAAGTCAGCAAGAGGTTATCCCAGGCTTATTTTAATTATCTCTATTTATTCAATCATGTCTGAACTTCTAACTATATAATAAACTCATGAAGGTCAGGAAGTCTTTTTCAATTCCATTATTTATGCTATTATACCTAGTACAGACTGTATAAACATCAATAAGATAGCAAATGATTTCTAAATGAACACTTAATTAAATTGTTAAACTTGCTCTTTTTAGGAGAATAAAATAAGAACACAAGATGTATGAAGCGAATATTTTACAATTCAGAGGAACTCTAACTCTGGGACAGAATGAAGGAAGGAAAGATAAAGTCAAAAAGCTACTGGGGTCTCTGACCTCTGCAGAGAACAGGCCTAGGAGGATGTTGTCTCTGCTGTGCTATATTATGTTAGGTGGACTCAGCTAATATAAACAGCAGACACTGATAGGAGTGGGGGTGAGAAGTATCATCTGATGGGATGCACACATAAATTCTTGGTACTGAGACATCCTTTCATGTGCGAACCAGTGGACTATATAGCTGCTCTGTCCCTCCAACATTAGGGGATGAATTGCTTATATCTTATGCTAACATGTGGGGTAATATTGCTGATCTTGTGATCCTGGCTTCCTGCTAAGGAGTTCTACTCAAGAATTATTTCTCTATCATGCAACTGAGAGACCTACTCCTCCTCCTCTTGCCAGAGACTGAGAACCAGAAGCCTTCCCTTGCATCTCAGAAAGAGACTCAGCTCTGAAGTCCATTGACTTTCAGCCCACAGAGAAAGAATTACTTCTGCTTACTGTTTGATGAGTAACAACTTCCTACTCCCTGCACTCAGAAGTCAACAATAAACATCCACAGATGGTTTAGTATGCATGGAATAGCATAAGTAGACAAATGAAATTCACTCTTTAAGAGACCCATTTGTTTGAAGACTTGAAATCAAACTGACAAATTGCCATAGGTGACTTTCATCTATATCACAGGTAATATACACATATGTGTATACACATATGCATGCACACATGTATATATACTACACATACATATAGGTATGTATATTGTACATGTATAGCATGTACGTATGTATATACATACATATATACCATACACACACACACACACACACACATATATATATTATATACCATTAAAAAAAGAATGATAATATAATAGGTAAATGTTGAAATAAAATTAACAGTCTAGAATACCAGTATTACTTAGCAAATGTCAAATCATTTAACAACACTGCTATAGACCGAATTATGTTCCCCTCAAATTCATATGTCGACTTCTAACTCTCAGTGTGGCTGTATTTGGAGAAATGGCTTTTAGGAGGTAATTAAGGTGAAATGCGGTCATAAGAGTGGGATACTAACCAATAGGATAGGTGGCCTTACAAGAAGAATAAAAGAAAGAGATCTATGTCTCTCTCTCCCTCCACCATACAGGGACATCAAAGGCGGCATCTACAAGCAGGAGGGTTCTTACCAGATGCTGAGCCCTGACAGAGCCCTGCCATCCTGGCACCGTGATTTTGGACATGAAGCCTCCAGAACTGTGAGAATATAAATTTCTGTTGTTTAAGTCAGCCAAACTGGTAATTTGTCATGGTGGCATACGCTAAGACAAACACTCAGCAAATTTTTTTTTAAATAATGGAAAGTAAGAATGAAAGCTTAAGAAACAAGGAAAATATACCACTCTATCTAAGAACTGAATTACAGGAGTTCCAGAAGGAGAGGAATGACCAAACGGAGAACACATTAATTAGATGACTGGTCCCAGCAAATTAGCTTAATTACATAGTCTGATATCTAAAGGAAAAAATAAATATATGGACTTGCAGTCGAAAGGCCTAAAGCACTAAGAAGAGGTATCCAGTTGGAAATGGTGGGAAAACTACATCTTTCTCAAGGAGGAATTGTAGAGGCTTTCTTAATAATGTTGCAAATAAAACAAGGATATTAACATCTACACTATTACCTACATTTTACTGGAGGTATTATCAAACCCAGTAAGAGAAAGCAATTAGAGGCATAAGAATTTGAAAAAAAAAGACATAAAAGTATTTTTTTTTAGATGATACTATTACAGATCTAGAAAACCCAAGAGTCAATGGGAAATGTACTATGAACAACAAGATAATTGAGCAAAGTAGAAAATTATAACATCAAAACAAGTATCAATAGCCTTTATAATAAAAACAATAACTTATAATAAACAACTTATAATAAAAACAACAAGAGTCAATGGGAAACGTATTATAAACAACAAGATAATTGAACAAAGTAGAAAGTTATAACATCAAAACAAATACCAATAGCCTTTATAATAAAAACAACAACTTATTAAAAGATGTAATGGAAGAGAAATCTACATTTAGAATACTTCACAAAACAGAAGAAACCCAGGCAAAGACTGAAAAAGAAAAGTCTAAAACCTAGACTTTTGGACACAAAACTAGACTTGGGACAAGCCTACACCGAGATCTAATACAAATGGAAAGGTGCATACCTCATTGTTGAAAAAAAAACTTAATATAACAATTAAAGGCCTCCCCACTTCATATATTCAATGTAATCTTAATTAAGTCATCATTTTTCAAAACAAATTAAAACAAAAGGGCAAGAATAGACAGGAAAGACCTTATTGAAGGAGGGCAGGGAATTCTAGTCTTTCAGACATTAAAAGGTGTATTTTCTATAATGATATTAGTTTGGTTCAGACATATAGACCAATGTTAAAGAATTCAGGAAAACAGCTTAAGTTTTTCTAAAAGTTCAACATAAATTTACCATATGATTGAGTAATTCCACCCCTAGGTATATACCCAAGATAAATCAAATACATACTGTCCACACATAAACATGTGTGTATATGATCATAACAGTATTATTCACAGTAGCCAAAAAGTGGAAATAATCCAAATGTCCATAAACTGATAAATGAATAAAGAATGTAGTATGTCCATAAAATGGGATGCCATTTGACAATAGAAAGGAATGATGTACTGATATATGCTACGAAATGGGTGAACCTGAAAAATATTATGCTTAGAGAAGAAGCTAGATACAAAATATCAAATATTGTATGAGTCCATTTTTATAAAATTTTCAGAAATGGTAAATCCACAAAGACACAGAATAGATTAGTGGTTTCCTGTGGCTGGAGATAGGAATGAAGAGTGACAGCAAATGGAAACAAGAGATTTTTCAAAGTGATTATATTTTGGTGATGGTTGTACAACTCTATAAATTTACCAAAAGTCATTTAATTTGCCTATAAGATAAGTAAATTTCAGGGCATGTAAACTGTACCAGAATAAAGGTGTTTAAGAGAGAATTTAAAAATCCAGACAGACAAAATACATTTGAAAATGTACTATGATATAAATGTATCATGTCAAAACAGTGATGAAAAGATGCAGTTTTTAAATTAACAGTGTTGATAACTGGCTACCCACAATGAAGTTGTTCTTCTCACTATATACATCAAAATAAATACAAGTGATTAAGAATCTTTTTAATTACAATGGCAAAACATGTCTGGATTTCTATTGTGGGCATTGAGAGAATCTCTAAGCATTATTCAAAATCCAGCTGCAATAAGGAAAAATACTGATAATCTTTTGAGAAGAAGAATCTAAAAAATTTTACACTGTAAGCAGGTTAAAAGACAAATGGATAACTGGGAAAATATTTTCTACTTATATTACAAATGATTAATATACCTTATATGTAAAGATCTCCTGAACGATAAAGAGAATAAAACAATTGATAATAAATGGGCAACAGATATGAACAGACAGTTCCCAGAAAAAAAGATGAAAGTGAGTATAAATATATGACAAGTTGCTAAATCTTGCTCATAAGAGAAATGCAAATGGAAATGACACTGAGATCCCCTTCCTCCTATCAGATTGGCAATAATCTTAAATTTTGAAAGCAAAACTGTGGGTGACGCCATGGGGAAATGTTCTTATATATTGCTGGTAGGAAAGTTAAATAATTCAAACCCTGTGGAGTGAGGCGAGAATCTGCCAATATCTTGCAAAACTACAGATGCATTTATGGTTTGATACAGAAATCCTACTAATGGGAATCTATTCCAATACTACATTGACAAAAATAGAAAAAGAGAAAAGCACAGGACTATTCGCTTCAGTACAATAGCAAAACTTTGGAAAAGACCAACATGTCTATCAGCAAGGGGCTGGAGAAAAAAAGCGATGGTATGTGTTCACAAATGAGTGAGTATTATGCAGCATTAAAAAAAAAAGCAGTATATTTTATATCTAAGACAGGCAGTTCTCAACAGACAGAGCCAAAATGTCGGAAGTCTTGCTGGTGGATCTTCCTCAGTTTTTTACCATATGGGCCTCACTATAGGCAGCTCTTAATAAAGCAGCTGGATTCCCTCAGAGCAAACCAGCAAAAGAACTAGAGAAAGCCAGCAAGACAGAAGTTACGTTCCTTACTTTTGAACCAATCTGGGAAGTGATGTGACATCACTTTTGCTGAATTCCATTGATTAGAAGTGAGTCATTTGCTTCAGTGCATATTCAAGAGAGTGGTATGACTCTAGACCAGGACTATCAGGAGGTAGAGATTCAAGGACAACACCAGAGTTTGTTACTTACAGGTATAAAGCAAATGAGTGACTATGTTAATATCATTGATTACTGGGTTTTGCAGCACTGGAGAAAAGAAATACAGGTATAAAACCCCGTAGTCCTGAATTTGAGTTGGAAGTATGAATACACATACCCACAGACATATGTGTATAAATTTCCTCTTTTTGTCTACTGGAAAGGTCTAAATACTAATGAGCACTTCAAGCTCCCAGATTTCACTCTCTAAATTCTGTTGCCTACTAAAAGAAAGAAAGCTCCCTGGTGAAATAGTGGATTCCAGGCCTGGACAGAAAATACTCAAAATTCACTTGAATGAACTTATTATAGCAGAAAGCAAGGCCGCTAGATGCATCAAATGAATTTTGGAAGTAACTCAAAGAGGCTCAAACAGTCCTCAAATAAGAAAACATGAGCCTAAACTGGAATAGTAACTACAGTGATTTCAAAGACACAAATTGCATTTAAAATTAAGAGTTCATAAAGATATTAGAAAACATCTCATTTTTCTCCTCTAAGGAAAACTTGAGAACTAACTAATCATTTTGAAGGCTGACAGAGGAAGAGAATCAAGTACATATCCTGCATTTCATGTGTGAGCTTTGGGATAACCAAGTGATTCTCAGCTGTGGGAGGTGATTTTGCACCCAGGGGTGATTTAGCAATGCTGGAGACATTTTTACTTTTCATGACCGAGGGAAGGGTACTACTGACACCTAGTAGGAAGAGGCCAGCAAGGCTGCTGAACACACTGCACTGTCCAGAACGACCTCTCAAAGCAGGGGATTAACTCAGCCCAAAACTGTCAACAGTGCCTGAGTTGAGAAACCATTAGATAATCAAACAGTTGAAGAGATGAAAAGTTTATTTTTGGAAGCATTCCAGTTTTTAAAAAGTAGAAATGCTTAAAGTGTATCACCCTTTTGCAATCTAGTAAGAGGTGGACTTGGGCATTAGTCATGGATGGCTGTTAATATCACATAAACATAAAAGAGAACAACCATCCAAGAAGTATTTTTGTCAGTAAACTGAATCCATGTCAGATGGAGGAGCATAGTAAATGGCATCAGACAGATGCAATTTGCCAAATCCATACTTTGAGAAATTTTACTGCACAGATATCTCAGTGTCTTCAATAAGTAAATTGCATGAAAACAGTAAGAAACAGAGGAGACAAATCAACCAGTTGCAATAGATGGAACATATTTGGATTCTCCTTAACACAAATAAGCAGAAAACAGCGTAAAAGACCAACAGAGAAATTTGGAAAAACATTGAATAGTTATTATATTAAGAAATTATTTAAGGCCTTCTTGGTGTCATAATGATTTGGTGGTCATATTTTTAAAAAGCATTTTTATCTTTTTAGTATGCAGATTGAAATTGTTACAGAAAAATAATATGATGTTGGTAGTTGCTTCAAAATAATCTAAAATGAAAAGAAGGGTACATGCAGGGATATAGATGAAAAATTCAAACTATGAATTCATTATGCTATTCTCTATACTTTTGTATATTATTGAAATTTTACATGAAACTTTCACAAGTTTACAAGTTCAATTTATTCATTATTATACTCATATTGAGAAAAAAATGATAAAAAAAGTATTCCATAATGTATATCAACTTGGAACAAAACAAAATTATATTTGCTTTAATATAGCATTTTAATCATAGTGTGCATACTTTTGAATATTAATTTTTAACTTTCTATTTATATTAAAATAAGTTTTCTTTAGCATTATTCATTTTCAAGAGTCATTTTATTGTTAGATAATGGCCCATTAAATAAACATCACCTGTTCAATTTACTTTTCAACCCCTTCTTACCATTTAACTTTTTCTACATTCCAGTATTATAAATAGTGCTGAAATAAGCACTTTTGCATGTAATATAATCTTGCATCCAAACTCATTCACTTTAGGGCATATAGGTCTGGTATAAATCCATCTCTTTGGAATTATTCCCAGAATTTAAATAACTAAGTATAAGGTCTCATCATTCCAAAGATTATGGAGACATAAAGACAAATAGCTGTCTGGAGAGATTAAGAGAACAGCTGCAAAGAACTGAATGTCCTATAACAATTACTTAAATAAGAAGTGTTTGTTTGTCTCACATAATAAAAAGTTTAGAGCTAGTACCATGGGACCAAGATGCTGTCAGTGAACAAATTCTTCCTATTTTTCTGTTCTGCCATCTTTAGTGCTTCTTCATGGCCATGGTCTGCTGGCTGTAGCACCGTATCTAAACGCCAGATTGGAATAGGGTGGAAGGGGCAAAACCTTCTCTCAGGCTTTGTTTTTATATGTAGACAGGCATACAATTCCTCACAGACTTCTGACTTTTCATCAGGGAGAACTGGGTTGCAACTTCATGCCCAACTAGAAATTGTGCAGGAAAACAAGGTGTTTTGTTCTCTAGCTTCCATAAAAGAAATAAGGTCTTTGGAAATGGATGCCGAGTGAGCCAGTTCATGGTACACGAGCCCCACATGGCTCAAGAATACCGAAGTACTCAATGACATACCATTTTTGGTACAACCGTTTCATTTAATAATTACATAAAAGATGGTACAGTTGTTTTTTATTGCATTTACTGAGCTATTAATGAGATTAAATTTGTAGCTTTATTAATTTTATCTTTTTAAAATCACCTATCTATGTGTTTTGCCATTACCTAAATAGATCTATGCATACTTACTAAACAATTTATATAAACAATTTTTGGGGTAGGCGGATGTTATAGTGATTGATAGGGTTGAGAACAAGAGCCTGGTTCAGTGAAATGCTCTTGCTGTTGGTCATCACACAAACTTGCCACACTGCTAGGCACATGGCAAGCATTCTATGTTTTTATTTGTTGGTGGTAGTGGTGATGATGAAGATGATGATAAAATAAGCCATCACTGGGGAGTTGAATGTAAGAAGAAATATCTTTGAAGTGTCATTTCTTCACTTATCCTTCAATGATAGATAGTGCTTTAGCTCTGGACATTTATCTTTCAAAATTTCTCTTCTAATCATATAATCATTATTATATGATGAACTGATAGAAGCTCACTGTCACTTTGGATAGCATCAAATAAACTGTTTAGTACTAAGGCATTAATAATAACCAAGAGGTAGTTCATTGTTTTCCTATGGAATATTTTAATTTTAACCAAAACCAGTTCCTTATCCCAATAGAATGCATATTTCATAATGTACAATGTCTCTATTAGCAACTCTCTGATGAGTGAAATGTTTTAGTAAAGGAAAATTTCCAGAACCCATCAAATAACACCATAGAGGTGATTATATAAATTTTCATCCCTGTTGATATGAATTTCTTGAGATTATTAAACTAAAAATCCATCAGAACAAACAAATGTTTGGGGCATTCACAATAAACTTGAGGAAATTCCAGCCTTAATCACACACACACTCCTGTTGGAAGTCACACTGTATTTGGCCATGGACTCAAGAAAGCCTATAGATGGCAGAGGCAAGTGTGTTTATGAGTCCATTATTAGTGTTAGTTTTATTAAAAAATCTCAAAGTTCTAGGAGGTGAACTAAAATATTCTTTTTTATTTTAGATGCTTGATATTTTAAATGGAATATGAAACATCTTTGAATCACAGAGGCAGATTCTTGAGGATGATTAAGCATGGTGTCTATTAAAAACCTATGCAAATTACACAAAGACCTGTGCTAAATAAAACTGCACTCACAGTGAGAAATTTAGCATTTAATAATCTTCAAATATTTTCATTTATATTTCTTAAGCTTTCCTTCCTCTTGTTTTTATTTGTTCAAAGTAACACAGTGTCTGAAAAATCAGAACCAAGTTAGAGATCTGGTTTCATAGTCAAACTTCTTGTAAGAATTGTCTACTGTCACTTTCTCTGTTTTCTGATCTTTTATACAATTCTCAGGTTAGCCATTAATTAGTTTAGTCCATCACTCTACCATTGCTCGTTATGGTCACCACCCAAACCCACGTTTCGAAATCCATTGGCGATTCACCAACCATTGTATTACAATGGCCTATAAGCAGCATTCGCATTCACTTGTATTGACATAATTTCCCTTGGCTTCTTGGTCATTTTTCTTTTGTCAGACTACACATTGTATGTCTTCTTTGGAGCCTCACCTTCTCTACTGATTGGAATTCCTCAGGACTCAGTCTAAAAATTTCTCTTCTCGACAGCCTATATTTTTCCCTAGGCAATCACAGAAATCACCTATATGCCAATCGAAACTAACAAGCAGAGACACAACATTAGTATCGTTAGGCATCTTCACTCCAGGCATCTGATCCACTGCCTCCTTGACAATTTCTCTTGGATGTCTTAAAGGCATGTGATCTCTACATAGTCTATGTCTACATCTCCTTCCAAGCCTTGTTTTCTGAGGGAATGGAATGCTTATGCATCTAGTTACTCAAGTCAGTAATTAAGAATCAACCATTATATCCCTCTCCTTATTTTCTCTATCCAATTCTCTATCCAAAATCTTCTCAAATACACCTGTTAAATGTTATTCAAGCTCATTTACTTCCGAACAATTCTAGCGCTATCCCCATTTTCTTAGTCGGAGGTACCATTATCTTTGTCCTCAATATGTACACTTGAGACCTAATCATCTACCCGCATGTATTCCCTGGGTGCCACTAGAGTCCATTCTCTACATTCAGCCAAAGCAATGCTTTCATCTGATAATGATATTCAAATAAAATAGTCACAGGCTTTCCTGTTCTTGGAATATTGAGTTACCCATACTAACTTTTCCCTGTGGCTGCCAACTAGCCCCTCATGTTAGTCTGTTTCCCTGCAGTTTTTAGGACCTTCACCTCCTATTTCCTTTTATTAATTTCTATTTATTCTTAAGATCTACTCCATACAGATATATTCTTCTCTCTTTTCCAAGTTATACATTTGTAATTCCTTGTAAGATTATTGATGAATACCTGTACCCCCTATTCTTCATTAAGTTCCATAAAGGGCAAGGACCATGTTTGTTTTATTTATTCATAACATCTAGCAAGTGCTTGGACCTTGTTAGTATCTAAGAGACATACATTGAAAAAAATAACAAATACTTTCAAGTCATATATCCCTACCTTAATTTTATCTTCATGTGTGTTGTCTTTTAACTAATGCATTTATCAAATTTTCTTTGGGAACGTTCTTGCTAAGGTGAAAAGAAGCACACATTTCCATGCACACATTAATGCATGCAACAATGATATGTCAATATAGAATACAGAGGAAGTTCTCCTTTGTTGGTAGTCTGAACTTAAAATTTTTAGAGCAGTGTGAGATAGTTAAGCTTTGCTTTGAAAATGAATCATCCACATGAAGCAGTTACATAGCTGACCTGCTGCTTTAACATATATTTTTACCTTAAGATGATATGATTTGGCTATCAGCTTGCCATGGGGAGAGAAGAGTAGGGAGAACATTCTGTATTCTTTAGATTTGTCATTTTTATGCAGATTTGAAACTAGAGCTCAACTGAATAAATGAAATATTTTGCCTCTTGGCGTATACAACAATGTTAATAATATTTAGAAATTTACAAACCATATAACGTTTTAAAAAGTGGAGAAGACAAGCACTAACTTGCCAAATTTTTCATTTGTCAACAATAGACATCAAAAATATCTACATTCCTTGTCCAATAACCACATCATCGGCAAAGAGATGATATTTTAATACCAAAAAAGAGAAAATCAAAAGGACATAAGGATAGACCTTTCATTTAAATAACGGCAACTTTTGTTAAATTGTGCTGAGTGTCCTTATTTCTATCATTTCACCATGGCCTGTTAAAACTGCCACCAGGAGACTGGCCTTCGTCCATAATTTGACATTTGAGAATCACTCGCATAACTTAAGTGAGAAGAATTTTTAACCCATGGTTAAATATTTCCTATTCCCATTCTTAGTAATTCTAAGACACGTTCTCCATTTTTCAGGAATAGTTTCCAAAAAATTCTAGTATTGATTGGATAAATGTTTAAAACTGAGAAGAAAAGTTGAAGATGGCTTGTGTTTTCTCAGCTGGAAACACCGGTAAGGACTTTGATTACAAGAATCAGAAGAGTAAACTAATGCATGCTCTTAAGCAAAGTGTCATCACTGAGACTGTTTAAAAAGCAAATAAAGTCTAATTGCCCTGTGATTAAGTAGAATCCCGTTAACGCCTTCAAAACATCAGTGTGCCCCAAGACCCCAGTGTACTTTTAAGCACGTAGTGTGCAGCTTAACAAATACATATTGATTACCAAGGATAAGTAGCAGACACAATTAGGGGAAAAAGAACAGAGCTAGATAAATTCTCCACTGGAGGGGAAAGTTTAAAAATGTCATTCCCCAGGTTTGACAGTAATTTTATTTAAAGATTTTTATAAATAACCCAAAAGTGGGAGTTCACAGTAAATTACCCAGGCTCTTCTAGGCAAAGGAATGCTGAGTCATGGGGGTAAAGTGCGGAGAGGATTCACGAAGTTGGGTGGGGTAAGGCAAATGGCAATTGAGCTCCAGTGTGGGCAGGGGTGAAGTAAAGCATTTAAAGAACAAATCTAGATATGGAATAATAAATTAGGAGATATCATTTATGAACCAGGAAAATGATCTAAGAATTACAACATGCTCTTTCATTCAAAAAATCTTTGCCAGAGCTTCTCTCACTATGGACTCCCTAGATATTGGCAACTCCTTGGGAGACCACAGACCACATTGTTTCCTTTCCTATGTGCTATTCAAAGCGGTCTGCTTCCCGGCCTATGGTGTTCACTGCTGCACCTAACAGATATTTCTTTTTTTTTTTTTCCTTTATTGTTCTGTTTTTGCCTGGCCAACATTCCATTTCCCTTGTTTGGTAGCATATTTCAATTTCCCTTCGGGGAACCACTGACTTCTCTGCTGTTGGCCCCAGTGTTTCCAAATGAATTTTATGCTACATGTAGCTTCAAAGCGGCAAGATTATCCTATAACAATCAGCAAATCCTGTACCCTGCCCATGGTTACCCATACAGGGAAAAAAGCAAGTAACATAGAGTAAAGGCAATGTGAGATGCTTAGTAGGGCTTTTGAGGAAGAAAAGCGTTTTGTTTCCTAGGTTTTGGTGACATGAAAATGTGGGTTCTAGACAGTCATCACTGTTGAGAGACACCTGAGGCTGCTGGCAGCATCCAAATGTACCCTGAAAATGGGGCCAATCACAGGATATACAGAGACATGATGTTGCTGAAGTCCAAGTAGATCTGTACCAGAAAGTAGCCCTATATATTATATGAGTGAATAATTATGTTTTTCTACATCACTTTGAATTGGGTTTCTGTCACTTAACAATTAATGCTTACCAATGTAGTACCTATACTGGTGTACACTGGGGAGCTATTTGAAGTCAAACATCCCTTCTGAAATCCAGCCGTATTTCTAATTAAATGCTAGTGCCCATCTGGGTATTCCTTAGTAATGTCATAAACTATGAATTTAAAACTGACACCAGGGTATGTCATTTTTCTCATATTCTGTATTTTAGGGGGTAACATTAACATTATTTCATACCTACACCAAAGCCTTAGGAGTCACTTTAGTTTCCTTTACACTTAATCTGATACTGAATTATTAAATTGGTGGACCTTATTTTCATAATTGCAACTTACATATTTTATCTCCTCCCATTGTCACTACTTCAGTTCAGCTGTAATTATTTCTTACCTCTCCCTACTGGCCTTTCTTTCCATAATGTGGACCCATCCCTCCCCATACTAATTATTATTGTGATTATGACCAAAGAAGAATATTATATTACCCCTTCCTTACTTGAAATACTTCAATAGCTTTCCAGGATTTTTAAAATTAATTATAATTATTTTGCTAATACCTCAGGAACTTTACCTTGACACCTCCCTAATTCTGTTTCAGTCTCCTGACACATACCCATGCACCCTACTTCCTGAGCACACTTAACTGCTTGGAGTTTCTAAACCAAATCAAACTTTCTTGAATAATGTGCTTTCACATTTAGAATTGTGTTGTCTATCTGGAACGTCCCCCAGTAGTCTCATTTTTGGCAAACACTTCACCAAGCACAAGTCAGTTTTACTGAATATGCATATGACTCCTCTGGATTTCTGATGCTGTTAGATGCTCAGCATCTGGGATCTATAAAGTTCTTAAAAACTCTCTGTACTTCCAGGACACTGTAGTGCAATGACTGAGTTTCTTGTGTGATCTCAGCAATACATGGACTGTATCTCATTTTGTTTAAAGAACATGACTCTAGAATGAGTGCTCACTGGCACTGGATAAATCCATCATACATGAATGATGAGTTCAAAGGCCTTGCCTTTTCCAGCTGATCTTATTACTATTATACTAAACATCTCAACTGAACATTTTATTTTTAATTAAAATATAGGATCACATGGAAAAATAAATGCCCAGATTCTGGGTACAGAACCCTTGCTTTGTTTGCTATACCTGTCTTCTTCTGAAAATAGGGACAATGAAGACAAGTGAAGTGTTGTAGAAAATACCATGTATTCTAAAATCAGGAAGCAAATATTATTAACTGTTCATTAAATTATATTTGGCATAGGTAGAAAATATTCATTTTATTAAGAAACAAATGTACTTACTAATTTATATCTAAAGAAACAAAGAAATTCCCATGTTTTCAGATATCTGGTTCACATTCTATTTTTTCCTGGTTCATATTCTCCATTTGTTGTCTACCTATATATCTATCATCTAGCTATCTACGTTTGCAATTTCAAACTAAACATTATGTTAAGAATTATTAAGTTTAAGATTTAATTGCTAATACAAAATATTCATTTCTATTACAAAAAATTCTGCCATATATTATCCTTTGTACAAATTTCTCCAAACCAGCACTTTAAAATTTTGGTGGCAGATGAACCTTGCAATTTGCATGTAAAAATTTCAAAAATACTAAATGAAGATAAATCATTTCAGGGAAAGACATTTGTTTAATTGTTATTATAAGGTAGGATCAATTTCAGTATGTCACTTACTTAAAGAATGGCTTACAGAAACCCACTGTAATCATTTAATATTTCTAGTTTATTCCAATGATATTTTAGAACTCTCTAAAGCATTGGCCTTCCAAAATTTAGGCATATGTCCCATATAAGGATTTGAAAACCAGATGACCTCTAGCATTTTTATGTTCAAATCATTGTAAAAGATGTAATTTTCTTTTGCAAACTGTATATAGAACATCTTTAAACATCATTTATTTTAGGGAAACTGTCTGATTGGTAAAATCCAGTTCTCATTGTCAAATTATTCACCCAAATTAGAAAATTTCAAATCAGAAAAAGTAGAATAATTTTTTAATGAAAATCAGCATATTGCCATGTCCTTATGACAACCTTCCCACTATGAATTCTATTTCTTACACAGGTAGAGATTGAGGTAGAGTAAGAAATAAATTTACATTTGGGATACACAGTGTGGGGGGACACACACACACCAAGAAAGCGTTGGTAAGAGGTATTGAAAGAAACAGAGTTTTATTTCATTCTACACAAAAACAAATTATGTAACTAGGGTGAAGTAAGACTCTATCCCTTTCAGTTCTTATTAACATTTTCTTTGCTTTGCTCCTGGGACTATCCTTCAGAAACAAAGCATTCTCCAGTAGCCTGTTTGGTGTAAGCAGGTTTTAATAGTTCTTGTCAGAGGAACGATGGTAGCTAAGTGCAGGTTGCATCTATCTCTCTTCTGTGAATTGAGTGAGAGACATTTAGGAAAGAGAAGAGGGAAAAGAAAACCTGCAGCTCATGAACAGTTCTCAGGTACATCAGTTTGAGGAAATAGTACATTTGGGTCTGGAAATTAAAATCCCTTAAATCTACTTCAATCCCTTGGCACTCTGAGCCTTCTTCCTGCACCACAAGGAAAGGAATTTAATTGTTTGAAGACTGCTGCCTTGTAGAAAGGACTTGAGCAGCCTCCTCATTTATTTCTTCAAGAATGGGAATAGGAGAGAAGAGATGACCAGAAAGCTATGAGGGCAGTAAGAGAAAAATAGGAGGTGTTCAAAGCTATAATATCATGTTTTGAGGAAATAAGAACTGGGAAAAATCAAGCAGCATCAGCAGTGATATCCTGAAATCCAAACAGGTTGTTGAGCCAAATGACACATTACTTTGCATCTCAGTTTTGTATGAATGTTAACAAATCTAAGAATGCCTAAATTTCTAAAATCAAATGCTATGCCTGTATTCTCATTATGAAGTGCAGTGTCTGTGCAGTCAAGAGAAATTATAGATTGATTATGTAATATTTGGATAAGTTTACCTATCCATTTTTAGTTCTTCATTGCCATAAGGCCTTTACCCATTTTGCCATCATTTAAGCCATAGTTGACATTAAAAAACAAAATAATTCCATGGCTTCTGGATTTTCAAAAGATGAAGTCCTTTCACAAATGGGTATGGAAAGAAAATTTTCAAGCCAAAGTGGCATTACAGTAGATAAACCTCTCTCTACCCAACTTTGAACTGAGATATGGAGAGCATCAGAAAGAACAAAACAATTGTCAGCTTTGGAAAAGTTCCCTGAGAAATGGCCTTTTACCTTGAATTTTCCACCCTTGTCTGAGCTTCATACAAAGTGGGATTTTAGAGCAGAGGACACCTTAGCCTGGTGTCATAGGTCTGCACAGACATCAGGTTCTACAGTTCCCTGAAATGAATATGTTGCCACAGCAATAAAGTTACACATAATTTTCTGCTGTGTCCAGATGTGAGATCAGCCTACTGAGCTTCCCACAGAGCCAAAGTGGTATAGTGCAATTTCCAAAAGTTCTCAGGGGAGGAAACAGAGCTGCAGAGAGTCACATTTGGGTCAGAATGTTGAATGGAGTGAAGCATGCAGACACTCGATCTTACCCTGATTGGAAAAGAAAAAGTCTTCCAAGTTCTAGAGGGCTACAGCTCTTGATGAATGGGGATGAGGCAAATAAAAGCAGCTGCAGAAGATACCAAAATGGACCAATGGTGACCAAGAACCCAGTCATCTTTCACGAATTGTGGTGTGAGTCAGAAACTTAAATGCAATTCTGGAAATAAAGGGAGAACACAATAACCCTAAATATGTTAAGAAATTGATGAATTATCTGAGTTAAGTAATAATTGACTAATTTTGTTTCATCATCAGGCTATAAAAAGATCTGGTGGCAGAAATTAATTAGAGTTATGAAAAAATGTTAAATATTTAACACACCACTATTAACATATCTTCATAACCATTGGTACACAAAATTAACATGACAGCTGCCATTTATTGAGCATTTACTTATTCTCCAGGTTAGATGTCCAGTGCTTTGCCTGCCTTATGTTAATTTCAAAACAACCCCACAATTTAGAAATTGTTACATTCCTATTTTAAAGGTAAATAAAGTTTAGTGACTTGCCCAAGGCTAGTAACCAATGTAAGTAGAATCATAAATTAAACCCAGGTATACTCATATAACAATTTAGTTCTAAAACCCTACTGTAAGGACGGATAGGGATACTGGTGAGTGAATATATCTACTGAAGCTGAACTGAGGGCTTTGCATCCATCTCCTACCTCAAGGGACCTGTTTCTCCAGCTGAAGGGATTCTCAGCATTGGCACTATTGAAATTTTGAGCTAAATGATTCTTTATTGTGATGGGATGTTCAGGGCACTGCAGCAGGTTTAGTGGAATCCCTGGCCTCTCCACTAGATGCCAGGAGAGCTTCCACCCCCAATTTTTTTTTTTAAACTTTAAATATTTTCTTTATCCCTAACAGCAGGTATTTCTTTAAAAATCCATCCAAGCTTATTGAAAAAAAGATGCATTTAAAGAGTATCAACCCTGCTCTGAAAATAAGATGAGATTAACACTTTTATACTTCCGCTTCCCTAACACCAATCTATTAGTTATATTAATAAGGTTTGTAATATTTGCAATCTGTGCCTCTAATTCCCAGGTTGGTCTTGGTTCTTTCTTTATATGATTTTTTAAAATTAAGATATCACTGACATACAATCTTAAGAAGGTTTCACATGAGCAACAGTGTGGTTATTACATTCACCCATATTATCAAGTTCCCCCACCCACCCCATTGCAGTCACTGTCCATCAGCATAGTAAGATGCTATAGAGTCATTACTTGTCTTCTCCATGCTGTACTGCCTTCCCCGTGACCTACATAAATTGTTAGCGCTAATTATAATGCCCCTTAATCCCTTTCTCCATCCCTCCCCACACCCTTCCCTTTGGTAATCGCTACTCCCTTCTTGTGAGTTGGTGAGTCTGCTGCTTTTTTGTTCCTTCAGTTTTGCTTTGTTGCTTTACTCCAACATGAATGAAATCATTTGGTACTTGTCTTTCTCCACTTGGCTTATTTCACTGAGCATAATACCCTCTATCTCCATCCATGTTGTTGCAAATTGTAAGATTCATTTTCTTTTTATGGCTGAATACTGGTCTTGGTTCTTTATATAAATTCACCAGTCCTGTTTCTACAAGCTTCTCCATTATTCAGTTATTTGATTCATCTCTCTTATCAAAACATTTCCTTAAGAAGGGCTCATGGGTGTTGTACTCCCTGAGTTCTTGCATGCTTAAGAGTACTCAGCATTATATCTGACAACTTGTTTGGCAATAATATACTTAAGTCACTTTTTTTCCTATTCAGAACTTAGGCACATTGCTCCATTGCCGCCTGTCACTGAATATTGAGGTGAAGAGTTAGAGACCCTTTGGTGATTTGCTCTTTTGGTCTCAGTGGTGAAGAAGTCTTTCTTCATTCTTGAAGTTCATTAACTTCACTAGGATTTGTTTTGGTGTCATGTGTTTTCTGTCAGATTTCCTAGAATATAATGCACTTTAAAATCTGAAGACTCATTCCAACATTTCAGAAAAACTTTTCTATATTGTATCTTTCAATTCTTTTTGATTCCTTTTTTGGGACACCAATTATGTGTATGTTAGAATATCTTTGTCTTCATAAATTACCTCTCCAGAATTACTTTAATCTGTTTTTGAAATTCTTCATTCACTGCACTCATCTCAAATATTTTCATCTGCTTTTCAATTCAGTTTTCAAACATGTTTCTTGCTATTTCTAATTCATTTATTTGTTCCATTCTAGTATTATTTGGCTAAATTGTTTCCTTAGCTCTGCAATCTCTTTATTTTATTCTGCTGTTTAATCAGCTCATGTATAATGAGAATTCTCAATTTTGTAAATTCTCAGGGAATGGGGGCAGCATTAGTAGCTCTTTTCATTTGTCAGAAAACCTGGTCTTTTTCATTGGTGATCTTTTGATGCTTAGGACATAATTACAAGGTTGGGCTTCTTCCATTGCTTCGTTGTTGGTAAATTATTTTTTCTTTATGGGTTTTTACTTTTTAAATTTTTATTCATTTTGGTAGTTCACTTTTGTTAGGAATAGAGGGTTGGAGGTTCTATGATCTGGTCTGTCTTACCCTCAAAGACACCAAAGCACAATTTTTTTTTGTAGTTAAATATCATTGATGATAATTTTTAAAATTCATTTTATTATCATTAACTCCCCCCTTCACCAAGTACCCCCCCCACAAACCACATTACAGTCACTGTCCATCAGCGTAGTAAGATGCTGTAGACTCACTACTTGTCTTCTCTGTAAGTGCAACTAGACTCACTACTTGCACATCCCTCCCTATGCTTCCCCCACATTATACATGCTAATCATAAGGCCCCCTTTCTTTTTCCATGCCCGTATACCTCCCTTGCCTCCCCTCCTGCCCAGTCCCTTTCCCTTTGGTAACCATTAGTCCATTCTTGGGTTCTGTGATTCTGCTGCTGTTTTGTTCCTTCAGTTTTTCTTTGTTCTTATACTCCACAGATGAGTGAAAACATTGGTACTTGTCCTTCTCCGCCTGGCTTATTTCACTGAGCATAATGCCGTCTAGCTCCATCCATGTTGTTGCAAATGGTAGGATTTGTTTTCTTCTTATGGCTGAATAATATTCCATCATGTATATGTGCCACATCTTCTTTATCCATTCATCTATTGATGGACACTTAGGTTGCTTCCATTTCTTGACTATTGTAAATAGTGCTGTGATAAACACAGGGGTGCATCTGTCTTTTTCAAACTGGAGTGCTGAATTCTTAGGGTAAATTCCTAGAAGTGGAATTCCTGGGTCAAATGGTATTTCTATTTTGAGCTTTTTGAGGAACCCCCATACTGCTTTCCACAATGGTTGATCTAATTTGCATTCCCACCAGCAATGAAGGAGGGTTCCTCTTTCTCCGCAACCTCGCCAACATTTGTTGTTGTTTGTCTTTTGGATGGTGGCAATCCTTACTGGTGTGAGGTGATATCTCATTGTGGTTTTAATTTGCATTTTTCTGATGACAAGCGATGTGGAGCATGTTTTCATGTGTCTATTGGCCATCTGAATTTCTTCTTTGGAGAACTGTCTGTTCAGCTCCTCTGCCCATTTTTTAATTGGATTACTTGCTTTTTGTTTGTTGAGGTGCATGAGCTCTTTATATATTTTGGATGTCAACCCTTTATCGGATCTGTCATTTATGAATATATTCTCCCATACTGTAGGGTACCTTTTTGTTCTATTGATGGTGTCCTTTGCTGTACAGAAGCTTTTCAGCTTGATATAGTCCCACTTGTTCATTTTTGCTTTTGTTTCCCTTGCCTAGGGAGATTTGTTCATGAAGAAGTCGCTCATGTTTATGTCCAAGAGATTTTTGCCTATGTTTTTTTCTAAGAGTTTTATGGTTTCATGACTTACATTCAGGTCTTTGATCCATTTCGAATTTACTTTTGTGTCTGGGGTTAGACAGTGATCCAGTTTCATTCTCTTTCATGTAGCTGTCCAGTTTTGCCAGCACTATCTGTTGAAGAGACTGTCATTTCCCCATTGTATGTCCATGGCTTCTTTATCATATATTAATTGACCATATCTGATTGGGTTAATATCTGGGGTCTCTATTCTGTTCCACTGGTCTGTGGCTCTGTTCTTGTGCCAATATCAAGCTGTCCTGATTACTGTGGCTTTGTAGTAGAGCTTGAAGTTGGGGAGTGAGATCCCCCCTATTTTATTCTTCCTTCTCAGGATTGCTTTGGCTATTCGGGGTCTTTGGTGTTTCCATATGAATTTTTGAACTATTTTTTCTAGTTCGTTGAAGAATGTTGTTGGTAATTTGATAGGGATTGCATCAAATCTGTATATTGCTTTGGGCAGGATGGCCATTTTGACGATATTAATTCTTCCTAGCCAAGAGCATGGGATGAGTTTCCATTTGTTAGTGTCCCCTTTAATTTCTCTTAAGAGTGTCTTATAGTTTTCAGGGTATAGGTCTTTCACTTCCTTGGAAAGGTTTATTTCTAAGTATTTTATTCTTTTTGATGCAATTGTGAATGGAATTGTTTTCCTGATTTCTCTTTCTACTAGTTCATTGTTAGTGTATAGGAAAGCCACAGATTTCTGTGTGTTAATTTTGTATCCTGCAACTTTGCTGTATTCTGATATCAGTTCTAGTAGTTTGGAGTGGAGTCTTTAGGGTTTTTTTATGTACAATGTCATGTCTTCTGCAAATAGTGACAATTTAACTTCTTCTTTACCAATTTGGATTCCTTGTATTTCTTTGTTTTGTCTAATTGCCGTGGCTAGGACCTCCAGTACTATGTTGAATAACAGTGGGGAGAGTGGGCATCCCTGTCTAGTTCCTGATCTCAGAGGAAAAACTTTCAGCTTTCACTGTTCAGTATGATGTTGGCTGTGGGTTTATCATATATGGCCTTTATTATGTTGAGGTACTTGCCCTCTATGCCCATTTTGTTGAGAGTTTTTATCATGAATGGATGTTGAATTTTATCAAATGCTTTTTCAGCATCTATGGAGATGATCATGTGGTTTTTGTCTTCCTTTTTGTTGATGTGGTGGATGATGTTGATGGATTTTCAAATGTTGTACCATCCTTGCATCCCTGGGATGAATCCCACTTGGTCATGGTGTATGATCCTTTTGATGTATTTTTGATTTTGGTTTGCTAATATTTTGTTGAGTATTTTTGCATCTACGTTCATCAGGGATATTGGTCTGTAGTTTTCTTTTTTGGTGGGGTCTTTGCCTGGTTTTGGTATTAGGGTGATGTTGGCTTCATAGAATGAGTTTGGGAGTACTCCCTCCTCTTCTATTTTTTGGAAAACTTTAAGGAGAATGGGTATTATGTCTTCCCTGTATGTCTGATAAAATTCCAAGGTAAATCCATCTAGCCCGGGGGTTTTGTTCTTTGGTAGTTTTTTGATTACCACTTCAATTTTTTTGCTGGTAATTGGTCTGTTTAGATTTTCTGTTTCTCTCTGGGTCAGTCTTGGAAGGTTGTATTTTTCTAGGAATTTGTCCATTTATCCTAGGTTTTCCAGCTTCTTAGCATATAGGTTTTCATAGTACTCTCTAATAATTCTTTGTATTTCTGTTGGGTCCGTCGTGATGTTTCCTTTCTCATTTCTGATGCTGTTGATGTGTGTTGATTCTCTTTTTGTCTTAATAAGTCTGGCTAGAGGCTTATCTATTTTGTTTATTTTCTCAAAGAACCAGCTCTTGGTTTTATTGATTTTTTCTATTGTTTTATTCTTCTCAATTTTATTTATTTTTTCTCTGATCTTTATTATGTCCCTCCTTCTGCTGACTTTAGGCCTCATTTGTTCTTCTTTTTCCAATTTTGATAATTGTGACCTTAGACTATTCATTTGGGTTTGTTCTTCCTTCTTTAAATATGCCTGGATTTCTATATACTTTCCTCTTAAGACTGCTTTCACTGCGTCCCACAGAAGATGGTGCTTTGTGTTGTTGTTCTCATTTATTTCCATATATTGCTGGATCTCCATTTTAATTTGGCCTTTGATCCATTGACTATTTAGGTGTGTGTTGTTAAGCCTCCATGTGTTTGTGAGCCTTTCTGCTTTCTTTGTGCAATTTATTTCTAGTTTTATACCTTTGTGTTCTGAAAAGTTGTTTGGTAGAATTTCAATCTTTTGGAATTTACTGGGGCTCTTTTTGTGGCCTAGTATGTGGTCTATTCTGGAGAATGTTCCATGTGCACTTGAGAAGAATGTGTATCCTGTTGCTTTTGGGTGTAGAGTTCTATAAATGTCTATTAGGTCCATCTGTCTAGTGTGTTGTTTAGTGCCTCTGTATCCTTACTTATTTTCTGCCCGGTGGATCTATCCTTTGGGGTGATTGGTGTGTTGAAGTCTCCTTTCTATTTCCCCCTTTAGTTCTGTTAGTATTTGTTTCACATATGCTGGTGCTCCTGTGTTGGGTGCATATATATTTATAATGGTTATATCCTCTTGTTGGACTGAGGTCTTTATCATTATGTAATGTCCTTCTTTATCTCTTGTTACTTTCTTTGTTTTGAAGTCTATTTTGTCTGATACTAGTACTGCAACCCCTGCCTTTTTCTCCCTATTGTTTGCATGAAATATCTTTTTCCATCCCTTGACTTTTAGTTTGTGCATGTCTTTGGGTTTGAGGTGAGGCTCTTGTAAGCAGCATATAGATGGGTCTTGTTTTTTTATCCATTCAGTGACTCTATATCTTTTGATTGGTGCATTCAGTCCATTTACAATTAGAGTGATTATCGATAGGTATCTACTTATGGCCATTTCAGGCTTTAGATTCATGGTTACCAAAGGTTTCAGGTTACTTTCCTTACTATCTAAGAGTCTAACTTAACTCACTTAGTATGCTGTTACAACAAACACAATCTAAAGGATCTTTTCTATTTCTCCTCCTTTTTCTTCCTCCTTCATTCTTTATATATTAGGTATCAAATTCTGTACTTTTTGTCTATACCTTGATTGACTTTGGGGATAGTCAATTTAATTTTGCATTTGCCTCACAATCAGCTGCTCCACCCTCCCTACCGTGATTTTACTACCTGTGGTGACAGCTATCCATCCCTCAGAATACTACACATGGAATAGACTGCAGAGATGGTTTGTGGGAGGTAAACTCTCTCAGCTTTTGCTTATCTAGAAATTGTTTAATCCCTCCTTCAAATTTAAATGATAATCTTCCCGGATAAAGCAATCTTGGTTCCAGGCCCTTCTGCTTCATGGCATTAAATGCATCATGCCACTCCCTTCTGGCCTATAAGGTTTCTGCTGAGAAGTCTGATGTTATCCTGATGGGCTTTCCTTTGTATGTGATCTTATTTCTGCCTCTGGCTGCTTTTAACAGTCTGTCCTTATCCTTGATCTTTCCCATTTTAATTACTGTGTGTCTTGCTTTTGTCTTCCTTGGGTCCCTTGTGTTGGGGGATCTGTGGATCTCCATGGCCTGAGAGACTGTCTCCTTTCCCAGATTGGGGAAGTTTTCAGCAACTACCTCCTCAAAGACACTTTCTATCCCTTTCTCTCTCTTCTTCTTCTTCTGGTACCCCTATAATGCGAATATTGTTCCATTTGGATTGGTCACACAGTTCTCTCAATATTCTTTCATTCTTAGAGATCCTTTTTTCTCTCTGTGCCTCAGCTTCTTTGTATTCCTCTTCTCTAGTTTATATTTCATTTATTGTCTCCTCCGCCGTATCCAACCTGCTTTTAATACCCTCCATCGTGCTCTTCAATGATTGGATCTCCAACCTGAATTCATTCCTGAGTTCTTGGATGTCTTTCCGTACCTCCATTAGAATATTGATTATTTTTATTTTGAACTCCCTTTCAGGAAGAGTCACAAGGTCCATATTATTTAAATCTTTCTCGGGAGTTGTATTAATAATTTCACTCTGGTCAAGGTTCCTTTGGTGTTTCATGTTTGTATATGGCACCCTCTATTGTCCAGAAGCTCTACTCTGGAGCTGCTCAGCCCCTGAAGCAATGTTGGGGGGTTGTAGCAGATCGGTACTGGTGCCTGGGGGGAAGAAAGAGCTCTTCCCCACCTCCCAGCCAGATGCTGTGCCTATCTCCACTGCCTGAGCCAGTGGACCAGGCACACAGGTATAAGTTTTTGTCCCAGAGCTGCCGGATATGCATCCCTGCTTTCCACAAGCGACCAGAATCCCAGTCTCCCCAGGAACTCTGTCTGTATTAACTTTCCAACCTGGTAGTCATGTGCATCTCATGAAAGCACTATGAAATGTAGGTTTGTGCTCCCAGAGAAGATCTCTGGAGCTAGGTATTCAGCAGTCCCAAGCCTTCCACTCCCTCGCTCTCTTTCTCTTCCTCCCGCCATGAGCTGGGGTGGGGGTAGTGCTTGGGTCCCGTGGAGCCACAGCTCTGGTACATTACCCCATTCGGTGAGGTCTGCTCTTTTCTCCAGGTGTGTGCAGTCTGACGCCGCCCTGTTTCCTGTCACTCTCTCAGGATTAGTTGCGCCAACTATATTTTCTAATTGTATCCAGTTTTAGGAGGAAGCCTCTGTCTCTCCTCTCACTCCGCCATCTTTAATCCAAAGCACCTGCAACCCAATTTTGACAACCAAAAACATCTCTAGACCTTATCAGATATTGCCTGGGGGAGCAATGTGGTACCTGATTGAGAACTGCTGATTCTTATTTAAAGTGGGTGAGAGGCTTTTCCAATGACCTTTTTCTTTCCCAGATTCCTGATTCTAGTGACCTCATAATTGATACTGAAGACTTGAGTCCAAGTAATTAGATGACTGAAGACATTTCTACAATTCATGGAAAAGAAATTGCATCATACGACATGTTTTCAAGTGTTGTTAGTCAACCATCCCTTCATTGAATTGCTTTATTGCTCAGCTGAAAATTCTTAGACAGGTCAATTATCCTAGAAATAATAAACATACAACTTGGTTAACTGTAAAGCCAGGAGATTAAAACCATATTTAATTTGACCATAACCATGAGGGGGAAAATAATTCAAGGACCAATGGAACTATCAGAGAGATGTGTGATTCATGGCCTTATCTAAGTTTTAAATCCTTTATTTTCACCACAACAATATCTCTCCCTAGACAGTTCTGACTCTCCATTTATGTGGAAACATATGTGATTAGGAGAGACATTGGTAATTTCAAACAAGATAGAATGTTGAAGGAAAGATATTAAAGCAATACTAAAATTAATTGAATTGTTCTACAAAGTGATAAAAACATGCTGTGTATTTTTATGGACTATTACAAGAAAGAATGCCCAGAGCAGGAAGTAAAAATCATTAATAGGCTATACACCATTTACCAAAGTCAAGTGTGTTGCAAAGTGGCAGAGTTGCAATACTGGCCTGCAGTGATGTCCATGATTTTAGCTTAATGATGACTAAAAAACAGGAAAATTTGAAGATCAATGCTAAGTTTGTCAGATAATCATAGAAAATTAATCACATTAATTATATGTATAAAAACACCTAATTCATTATATACTTAATATAATTAATTTCATATAATTATATAATGTCATAAAAAGTGAAACTAAAAATAGGAGTCACACCTTGATGTTAGGAGGAAGCAAATTTAAGATCAGTAAAAAGAGATTAGTTTTTTGTAGAAATCATTACCTCCAAAATGACATGCATAAGAACAAACGAAAAGATTCTAGAAACCTCTAGACGGTTAAAATGGGTAAGTCATAATATGCAACTTTTAGATGATGAAATTTAGTAAGAGAGAAAAGAAGTAAAAAATGTTATGCTTTTACTCTTACCAAGACTTTATTTTTTTGCCTAGTCCTATAATGATAAGTAATACTGAACTATTTTCTACATGTTACATATTAGGTATGAAGGTAACATTTTATTTGTATAGGCAAATCATACTGTCAACTCAGAAACTCTTAAAGTAGCAGAAAAAGTTTAAGGGCATAGACTTAATGTAACTTAGTTCTTGGAACAACTAAAATGAAGAGTTGTTTTTTTGTTTTATTTTAATCAGCTTAGAATCCACACAAAGTATAGCAACTTAAATACTAATATAAATAAATGATCTATCCTAAAAACTCATATGTTTAGTTTATAGGATTAGAAAGAAAATTCTGGTTATCTGTTTTGACAGTGATCTGATTAGAAAGAACCCAGGGTATAATAATTTTGCTAAGATTATCCTTTTTAATTAAGATGACCTTTCAACAATATTGGTCTGTTACATTTCTAGTTGGCTAAATATGATGATTTTTATGAATTTTTCATCAAGCAAGATGTTTAGAATAGTAAAATAAATCAGAAATATCAATGGTACTTTTAAACATGAAAAGTTGAGCTTATTAAATATGCCCTTCTGAGCAATCAAGCATGAAAAATTTGAAATATGCTTTGCCTTTCACAACAGCCTCATATTATACAGAGATTCAATCCTCTAATGAACTCTATTTGTTGACTCATGCAAGAAAACAAGGTAATTGTATTATCTCAACCCCACTGACTTTTTAAGCCATGGTGTTAGAGCTATTACACCCAGTATTTGCAAAGAAAAATATTAAAAAATAACCAACTTGCTTTGAGGAAATTAGGGTATAACCTTTTCATATAAAAGAATGAAAACTCATTGAATTGGAAAAAAGTATACTTCTAGTAGGGACATTTAACTCACTAGATAAATGTAAAATATTAACATCACTCTTGTAAAGTTATCAAAGTGATTAAAAAGAACATAACAAGTACATTTCTAAATTAATTGAATCATGTTTGATAGAAAATATAAGGCCAGAACATTTATTGAACATCTATTTTAGCTTTTTGTTTGTTTCCATGAACCATTTAATAGTTTTTCATTACCTCTTCGAATATTTTTCTCTCTTGACTCTAATAATGAAATAAATAAGCACACATTCACTGAGCATTTACAATATACCATTTCTCTTTTAATTTCCTCCAAATGGGAGCAGAGAAGAAACTATGCTGGGATTATTAAACAATTATAAATAATTACCAGCATACTGTAAGTATAGCTGCTCTTTATGTATAGCAACATTATTATCAAGTTGTTATGGAGATTTAAACTCTTGTAACTAATAGCACTATTAGTGTATAAATGACATCATTTTACTAAATTTCTTAAAGTTCAAGACAGCTAGATCACAAAATTGTAACGAATATATTCTTATTTCAGAGCCTGTGAAATGTTTACAAAGTGTTTCCAAAATATATACAAAGTATATTGCCAAACTACAAAATGAACACAATTCATGTATTTTAGTAGAGTGGTGAATATTGTAATAGCACTGAATAAAAATGTCCAAAATAATCTTGACATAGATTAAATGATAAAGAAATTAATAGATTAGTAATGTGAATTTAAGGCTTTTTAAAAAACGTTCATTTTGTGGGAAGGGTAAAAAAATATATATGTTGGAATCTAAAAGCTACTTTTTCTATCTTGATAATGACAATTAGAAAAATATAAGTCAGAGAAACTTGTAAAAAAATACAGGTTGCTGCTAGCACAGGTATAAGCAAAGACATATCAAACTGTGAACCCTTTAAATAGAAAACAATTCTTCATTCCAGTAAGCATGGAATAGTTACAAAAGTAGGTTTCATTTATAACAAAGATACAATCTCAGACTTTCTGAAAAGCATAAAATAGACCCTGTTATGTGGGCATAACGCAATAGCACTAGAACTTAATAACAAAATGAACTAAGGTATCCTGTCAATTAGAAGTTAAGGAATAGTCCAGAGAGCCACTTGAAGTAGAGTCACTCAAACCGTACTTAAAGGCTCTTTACAAACTAAGGAGACAAAGCAGCAGTGTCAAGTTCATGGTCTTCAGACTCAGGCTGAAGTGATTGGATGATGATGTTACTCGACCTTTTTAAGCCTGAGATGGTGTACCTATAAACAGCAGTAAACCAGGACCAAACTCAGAGTGTGGAAACAATTAGATAATTCACCAACTAAAGCTCCTTGCAGTCCTGTATCAACTGATTTAAATGCTAAATACTCATATTTCTCTTCCTTCTCCCTCTCTCCTTCCTTCCCCTTCTTCCTCCTCCTCTTTCTATTACAACTGCATGTCAAGGAATAAAGCCTTGACCAAGTAAAGCCAAGTATGGAAATAATCACAGCTTTATTTATTTTTCTGTTATCTAACAAGAAAAACTGAAGATCTATTCAATTTAGGAGCTTAGCAGAAAAGTAACTCTCTTGGAGGAAGCAATTAATAAAAAAAAAATCTATCGAATGAGAAGACATACTATTTTCCAAACATTAACCTCTAAATTCAATGCAATAGCAATCAGAATCCAAATAGGATTATATTTAGAAGTGAACAGAATTGGTATGTTAAGAAAGATATGGGCTCTCTGAAACCAGCAAAAGGAATAGTAACAACAACAGAAATGCTCCTCTGCTGTGTGCTGCTAAAGGCCAGTGCAGTACTAGTTCATATGCATTATCTCATTTAATCCTCAGAACAAAACTATGTAGAAGGCATTATCATTATTTTCATTTTGAAGACCAAACTACTGAAACAGGGAACTTGTGTGTATTATTGTGAATGTCACAGCTAGTGTAAAATGAACCAAGCCGGCAGGTCCCAGTACATCTAAATACCAATAGTGATATCTGTCCCATCAAATAATAAGATTTTTGCAATACAGTAATTAAAGTGATGTGACACTGGCAAAGGAGAGAGCGATGCCATCGAATATTCTACCAACAGGCCCGAGAATGTATTAAAATTCATGTGTGAGAGATAAAAGCATGGGAGCGCAGAGTCTACTAGGGACAAAAATCAGGAATAAATGTCTCTTCCAGTGTTTATTAAGGAATTAAATATTTGCTGTGAAATAATTTTATTTTGGACATTTATCGCTCAGAATATTAATGCCAAACAATCTAAAACTCAGCAGCTCCTGTCTTTAAGCTTTCAGATCAGTACCATTTCAGCAGTTATCAGTTAATTAACTGGCACTGAATTAATTCTTACAAAGGCAGTGAAGATATACTTTATTTCTAGTGGATATGGTGTCTAATATTACATATTAATTTCAAAACGCCAAACTGTGCTGAGGACAAAAGTTCTTTTAGATAAGTATAGCTTCAATGACCCAGGAAAATTTAGGTATGTTTTCCTTCCATTTGCCACATAGACAATATTTTGCAGGAATGAGTGTAATACTTTAATGGAAGAGTCCTGATTGGCCATCTTTCATACCTATTATGAGGTGCTCTCCTAAACTCAATGACATCTTGTTGTGCAGTTGTACATGTTGGCACTGTTGACATTATTTACTCTTACAAAAAACATTCTCACAATGAACTTAATCTGCTAAAATAGTCTTCCTGAAGAGCTTGACTTTGTTAACATATTTGTATACTACAATACATTTGTGGAAAGCCTGTTTAACGTCCAAATATCCCTATCTCACCTTGAACTGATGATGATCTAGTATAATTTATTTAAACCAAATCTTACAAGTGAAGAGCTACATCTTTATTAACAATCCACTAGAATAAATACTGAGGAAAGCAAGGACTGAGGTTTTTTTTAAATGATTATCATTTTATAAATTATACCCAATGCCTAAAAACAGTAAGTTTTCCCATGTAGATGCTCAAAAATACTTGTTGAATAAATGGATAATATAATTAATAATGTAATGGGTACTTACTATTTTCCAGTATTGTGCTAAGTACTTTAAGTGGATCACCTCATTTAATGCTCACAATCACCTAATTAGTTAATACTTTTGCTATTCCCCATTACAAATGCAGATTTATATGTCAGATTTTTATTAGTCATTTTATTTGGGGGCAAGTCAATGAATCTCCTTCTCTCTCATAGCTTTTCTTTCCTCATCTGTGAAATAAAGATAATTACACTTGCCTGTCCCGAGTTGTGAGATATAATGACCAAAAATAAATAAATAAATTTATCATAGTGCTGGACACACAATGAGAGTATATAATCACTACATATATTTCAATGAGCCTTCAAAGCACCCTTTTTTCACATCTTATAATGATAGTCCACTAAATGGAAGTTGGACATAGTTTTCCTTGCCTGAATAAGCATAAGCTTGTTATTTCTGTCTGCTCTACCTGACAACTGTGGCTGATCATTGTTTTAGTCAATAAACCATTTAAGGACCATTTGCAATAGGGATGAGAGTCCTGACTTTGCCTAGAAGTTTTCTTTCTGTTAAAAACAAGAAAGCATAAGAAAACGTCAGAACAGATCAGCTTGGGAAAAAGAATGACACTAAACAGGACAAGAAAACAAGCAAACAAATCAGAGGGGTAATAAGAGTGGAGCATTATCTTCAGAAACGCGGTTTCACCAGCATTCTCGGTATTCGAGGGAGCAATGTAATGTGGAGCGACGTGGGCAGAGGACTCTGAGTTAAAACCTGATCCACAGAAGCAGGGCACTAAATGTGCGGAGGTTTTAGAAGTCCCATAACCAATTTATTTCACATGTATTTTCCTTTTATCAATGTACATAGCATTGTCTAACTAGTCTTAAAGCATTATTTAAATAAGTAAAATATAAAAGTTTCCAACTGACAAGAACGCATCATGTCATATTTTCATTTTCTTTGCAGGAAGTCTATAACATAATGATGGTTCTTACACCTGATGGCATTTCAGATCCCCTAACACTCAGTGGTTCATGTATTTGTATGGAAGCAAGAAGAACTTTTACATACCACAACTGTTCTTCCTTCCAGAAACAAAATTTTAATATTCATAACCTCCTACCACATAGTGCGGTGATTACATGAGCACCTTCAATATGACTTCCCTCCAAGCCACATGTGTGTCAAGTTCTTCTGTATCAACATTGCCTAAAGACATGAGAGTGTTTGAGTCTATGTTGAAGTTCCTTAAATTCCTCAAATCAAATATGCATATTGTTAGGGCAAATGTTTGCTGGTACTATTTATGTTTCAGGCCCTATGAGGAACTCTGAAAATTCAATGGTAAGCGACAAAAGACACTTTTCCCTCCCTTATTGTACTCGTGAATGCTATGTGAACATAAAAAACACACATATTTTGAGGTGCGTTAGGTGGATTTAGCCAAGCCAAGGAGGTCAAAGACGATATACCTGGAGAAGTGATGTGTGGGTAGAGGTCTGATGGAGCCAAAAGATTTTAACTCCACGGAGGGAGGGTGGGGACATTCTAGGTGCTTGTGCTAATGAGTCTCACTCTCATGGTCTTTGTGAGGAATGGGTAATATAATGCATGTATAGTGCTCTAGTGGGTTTCTGGGCCAGAGTAAGGGCTCACGGAATACATGTTAGCTTCCTGTATTCATAGTCGTATTCTTATTTTTATCCTCTTTATTATGAGAAATAATGGCATGCTCAAAAGCCCTATGTCATGAGGTATTGTGGCTAACAAAAGGGTTTCAAAGCAAGGTGGTGTGGCTCCAATGAAGGAGAAACTGGAAAATTGTATAAAATGGGCTGGAGGAGCAAGTAGGAGTCAGTCAAGCCAGGACTCTGAATGCTGTATGGTCTTTCTTTTAATTCTAGGAAAGGTTTCAAAAGGGAATAGTGCAAATGAACCGATCGTATTTGAGCTTATGCTAGATGACTCTCTAATGAGTCATAGAGATTGGAAGGGGGTCAGACTGGATGCAGATCCACCAATTAGACACACTGGTATTTGTCCAGGGGAAAAAATGATGGTGCCACAGAGGACATAAAACCTATATGGTGCTCAATAAATATTTTGTGATTTTTGCACTCTTTGAAAACATACACATGGGTAGGTAGATACTGCACATGGTTATTTTTATTAAAATAGGTATTATAAATAAAGTTCTTATAATCTCAGAAGCAACATATACTTGAACTCAATATTTATGTTTTAATGCCTTTATCATATTTAACACTCAATATATGCTAGCTATTTATTATTGTTTATAATTACTACTAACATTAGCTGAATGAGCTCCTGGAATAATAAAACTTATAACACATGAAACATTCTAAATTCCATGAGAGAAAAACAAATATAAATGTAAGCATTTTTCAGAGCCACAACAGCATCTCATAAGACTACATAAAGTATAATAGCTTTCTTAATAAAGACTTCTGATATGAAGTTGATTGATTCATTTCTAAATTAAATCTCCTCACCAATGTGATCCATAACGATAGCAACATCAGGCAACCGCATAGCAACAATAAGGCTCTTGCTTAGATTGAATACCTAAAGAAAATTAAGAGTAATAAACAAGTAGAAAGAAAGAAGCTTTGAACAAAGACACATAGACAAGAGCAGGCTGATCAGATCTTAGTCATAAGAGCTTTGTTTAAAGGAATCAAGTTAGAGAATGCCTGTGAAGTCCACTTAAACAGGTAAATAAAAGTTAATTGGTATCTCTAAAAGAAGATTGGCATAACAAAATCCAAGGACCTTAGCAAGATGGTTATTAAGAATTAAAGTTCCTTCTTACTAATGTAACAGCAAATCAGACACTGAGGCCCTGGGTAGGTGCTCACAGACAGACATTTTAACATTTTGTTCATGTAAGAGATATGGCTTGTGTGGATACACAAAGAGCAAGTCACACAGTCACAAAATTCCAGGAGACCACTTACTCAACATAAGTGACCTTTGTTTCCAATAAAAAGTCATGCTTTCTGAAGTTAAATCTCTCATTATTGTGACATTATTCCTCACTCTTAGAAGACTATAGGTGTTTCCTTTTTATTATGTTTAATAAGGAACTATGTGGTATGACCGACTCTAGGCTCACAGAATTGATTATTTCAGGGATGGAAACAGAAATGAGTACATATGATGGAAGTGCATGATAGTTTTTGCATGGATACCTCAGTATTTATTCTTTTACTTCACACAACAATCATATATTGTTATAATTTGAAAAACAAGTTTTACAAAAGTTAAGTTTAAAAAAGTAAAAATCTTTAAATATTGATTTCAGCCAAACATGATAATCACTGGATTCAACACAAGAGTGTCTGTTAAATTCAGAGATTACTGAACAACTTTTTTCAGTAAGTTATTTCAGCTTCCAGCTTCTATCAGTTGGAAAATATCAGAAAAATTCATCAGTCTCACACACCTTCATGTCATTTTCCTTTATTGCCCTATTTTAAGTGGGTTTTAAATACATTACAATTCAGAGTGTATGCACTTGCCCTGTCTCTCTCTCTCTCTCACACACACACACAGTGATGATTGGCAAAATGAGATCAATTCCTAACTGGTTTATGTATAGAAACTTTGTCCAGATATCTCAGGCACTAATTTTCCTTGTTTTAGGTCTCATGCCTCTTCAAGTGTGGATAAGACCATGGATACTAGAGCCTTCGTGTCCAGATTCACACGCTAGCTTGGTTTCTTGCCGTCTGCATGGCCTGGACAAGTTGTCCAATCTCTTTATGCTTTAGTTTACTCATATGTGAAGTGGGAATAATAGGAATACCTGCCTCACAAGGTTATGGTGAGAATTATGACAACATGGATAACACACTTCAAAGAGTTCAAACAGATCTGTTTTCATTATTTTTTCTGTCTCTGGGAAACTCTCCTCATATATGTGAAAATGGCATGGCTCTATTCTAACACTCACACATCAAATCTCTAGCATATTTTTTTCCCTCTTTTCTCCTCTCTCCTACCTTTTTTAAGCCTTCTAACCATGTCTTCTTGTAACTGCAAAATCAACCCCTTTTGATGAAGCCCCTCACACTCAGATCTGAGTCGCTTAATCATGGCCCAGAGTGTGGAAATTAGACTAGGTAGTTAGAGGTTAAAGAAAATGGGAGTTTGCAAACCAAAGTAAAGCAAACTAAACAGATAACAGGACTCTTAGTTCCTCCTCCAAGCCATATACAAACTCTTGACTCAAGTATCCTTGAGCTATATTGCAGGAACATAGACCCCCACCAAATGAGCCACTTTCTGACCTCAAGCACATAGACCCCTGACTGGCTGGAGCCAAAAAGATTGATGACTAAGATTTCTGAAATTAGCCTGTTGCTACACCACAGACCAGTCAGAAGAATGGGCATGAGCTGATCACACACTCTACAACCCTGTCCCATAACTTTGCTTTTAAAAACCCTTGATTGTAAGCCAGTGGTGAGTTCGAGATCTTAAACACTGGCTAGCTGTTCTCCTTGCATGGGAGTGTCCACTTTCTCTCACAATCGGGGTTCAGGGGTGTCGGGATGTCGGGGTTCAGCTTTGCTAGGTGTCAGGTGAGCAGACCCAGGTTCGTTTAGTTAGGTAACATCCTGTGTAGGTGTCAGATGATTTCTGAATTTTTATGTAGCATGGGTGTGAACATGTAGAAGAGCAGAGATTACTGTTCTCTTTAGCATCAAAAAAAGTACATTTGAAAGCAACCTTAATATGCACAGGATATCAATAAACAATTTGACTCCCCCAATCAAACGTCATTTGGCACAGTTACAATAAGTTTGGAGCCTCTAATTTCAAGATGAATAAAATTGGTCACATAAGTAAACTGTCTCCATTACCCATTTCCTGGTTTTACTACTGAAAGCTGTGTGGCTTGGGTATTTAGCTTCTCAGTTTCCTCAGGTGTAAACCAGCAAGAAAAAGAGTACTTATCCCATGGACTACAATGAGAATTAAATTAAATAAAGCATGCAAAGTATTTAAAACAAGTCCGGTAAGCAGTCAAAGTTAATTATTTCTATTGGTATTACCACTAATTTTATTTTGCCCAATGAGATCTTATCAAGCAAAGAAATAGGTGACATGTTTTGAGTTCCTTTGGGACAGGATTGGGGACTGATACACAACATAATATGGGCACTTTCAAAACAGCTGCATCTTCATATAACTTTAGAGGTGTGTGGACCAATGCTTTACTAAATGCAACACTCAGTATGTAATAATCAATGTGCTTATTTAAGTTAATAAAATGTTTGTTTCCTCCAAATCATGTTTTCTCAATCTTAGCACTACTGATAAACATATCTCACCTCAGTGCCTGGGTTCAAATGCTGTTTTGGTTGAGTCATATAATTATTTGTGTGAAGGGGGAGGTTTCTCATATACTGCAGGCTGCTTACCAGCAACCCTAGTCTCTTTCCCCACATGCCCATCACACACCCTGCCCCAGACCTAACAACGGCTCCAGACGTGGCCAAGTGACCCCTGCCAAGTTGCCAAAAATCATTGCTAGCTCAGAATCACTGCTATGTATTGGTCTGCAGTGATGACAATATTTGCTGATCATCTTCAACAATACATATATACATATATATGTATGTATCTTACATTAAAATTTAAAAAAATAAAAATATATTTAAATTATTCTTATGTCTAACTTGGTACCATTAGTGATTTGCAACATGGGGACTAATTTGGTCTAGCTCCAACATAAATGCACACCTTTTTTGTACCATTAAGACAACATCAACCACAGTTTTTCCTCTTCTGTTTTACTGATGTAAACAAAAGCCAGAGTTTGGACTTTAGCCACAAAAAACACTTAAGATAAGAATACTGTAAAATCATGAAACCCTATTATGTGAACTTCTAACAAATGCAGTTTTGCTCTGTAAAAAGTACTCTGGCAATCTCTATAACCCAAATTTGGTGAAATATGCCACTCCCCTCTCCTGGAATAGGAAAGCAATACAAATAATAACTCAGGTTTTGGGGACTCACATCAGTACCCACAATTACAGAAACATTTGAGAATGAGCTCAAAAATTTCTTGATGAATGAAATAAGTATTTGTCAGTTGAGATCTTACAGTTTATAAAATATGAGTAAAACATTTACAAAATAAAGGTGAAGAGGATATGTAATCTTGCAATGCAAAAGAACTTTTAAGCCATGGCACCAGAGTCAGAAATCTTAAGCAATGGATATCTTCTTGTATATACAGTGTGCATTTATGTATGCATGTATATGTGGATATTTACGGGAGAAGAGTCACATCTTTCATCAGATCCTTCAATACTTTAATAACTCCAAATACTTCTATACTGTATCAAATTTTTCATATAGTTAGTTCTACTATAACATTTGTTTTGAAAATGCAAGTTTGTTTTAAGGCAATTAGTGTGTATGAGTGTGTGTGTGTGTGTGTGTCTGTGTGTGTGTGTGTGTATGTAACATAGATATCTTTGTATCTTCTTTGTATCCATATCTAGATGAAATAAATTTTCTTATGTGGAATTGTGCCTGTAAGAACACTATGTGAATGCAGAAAACTGCACCCAGCTGAACAGAACCAGTAGGAAACACACTTCAAACATCTACCAGCAACCTCAGTTCACTGTG
Source organism: Manis pentadactyla (assembly GCF_030020395.1). Lineage (NCBI taxonomy): Eukaryota > Metazoa > Chordata > Mammalia > Pholidota > Manidae > Manis > Manis pentadactyla. The sequence goes on along the minus strand of NC_080020.1, from coordinate 170,430,141 downwards.
TTATTAAACATGCCCATCCACATCTGGTGTCCAATTTCTACAACCCCCTTCTATCACTGTATAATAATTCATAAGCTCAAATCATTCTAACATCCACTTCCATATACAAAGTTCAGGTGTTTTTCAAAGCTATGTGCCATATTTATTGTGGTATTTCTATATTTCTTTACCGTTTAATATGTATACAACTGTGCTACACTTCTAAGTAGGCTCCTGTGAATTTACTAAACATATCACTGACCAAATTTTTGAGTGTTGTGCCCCTAACCCCCTATTTCCTACAAGCTCTATGGATTTCAATGCACAATTTTGCATTTCACATATGTCAAGTTATAGTAGACCCAACTGTACTTTAATCATGCTGGCGAATATTCCTACTGTTGATGGATTTAGCTATTTTCACACCAAGGTTTTGGTAACTAATGTTGAATGTGGATATTTTAGCACTGTATTAAGTACAATTTATTTCTTAACCATTTTCCTTTTACATAAGAAGCAGAGGAGGCATTGTTTATTTAAAGAGCAGATTAGATGAGTGAACTGTAGGGGAAACAGGAGAAAGGGGCAAAGAGAGAAAATAAATTATGAAATGTTCCCTTGCCTTAATCATTCTATAATTAATTTCTTATCCAATCTCAAGAGGCTAGAAAATAGGACATGTGCCATATTACACAGAAGGTGGCATTAGCTCCTTTGTCACTGTCAGGAAGATTCTGCATGAGAATCTGCTGTTGTGATGTGGGTGGCTCAGCATGTCCTGACCTCCTCTCCCACAGGGTGGTCCCACTACTGACACCTGTAGATGATTGGCAAGACCTGAGCATCCCTGGCTTCTGGTAGAGGTCAGCCCATTACTTCAATGATGAAATCATCACTCATAGTCCACATAATACCTTCCCTAGCTTCATTTTTAGACTTTATTTTTTTTCCTGCAACAATGATAATATCCCTAAATAGTGTCTTTATCGAGAAAATTGAAAAATATTTTTCCAAAGAACTTTTGTTTATCTCTGCACCTTGAATTTTAAGGTTACCACTATCTGATATGTTCTAATGATAAAAGAACTGGAGGAGAAGTCCTTAAAGATAATTCAGATTCCCTGCCCTTACTTCTTTAGGCCTTTTACCCATAAAAAAATGGGATTAAAATATTTATTACACACACACACACACACACACACACATTACAAAGTAAATGTGATCAATTGGTTATTTTATTAGTAATTGCACTGCCTTTGTATTAATGGAAAACCATGGGAAGCAAAATCAGTATTACAGCTGAGGAGGGAGACCTTCCACTCTCTTCCAATGATGGGCCCATTTCCTTCTTCTTCCTCCTTTGCTCTCACAAAAGGCAGGACATGTGCAGAATTTGTTCATTTGATTGTTCAGAGTTATGAGTTATACTAGCAGCACTTAGAATATGCTAAGAAGTGTCCTAAGCACCTCACACATATTAGGTCATTATATCATTGTTTTATCCTTGTTTTTGCAGTATTACCCTTGTTTTACAGGTGGAAGAGCAGAGGCACAGAGTGCCTAAGTGATTTTATGCTAAAGAGCCCACACTCCTTACCATTTGTTAGGCTGCCAGTCTGAGTCAGAGATAGATGGATAGATGACAGATGATGATAGATAGATATAGATAGATAGATAGATAGATAGATAGATAGATAGATAGATAGATAGATAGATAGACAGATAGATAGATAGATAGATGATAGATGACAGATAGTTATAGATAGATATGGAGCATTTATAAATATATATATATATGGAGTCATGATGAGTTTCTTCAATCACAATTGGAAACTTTGATTCTGGGGGGACACTGTATACAGCAGAGGAAAAGAAGACTTATTGTCTGCATTTTAGTATCTCTTTTGGGTTATTAGATTTTGCAGGACTCATAGTGTAAACTCATCAACTGTAAGGCATGCTTCACTGTTACTTGAATCATGTTCTCATGTAGGGCTCATTGTATATATATATAATCTTTAAAGTCACATTGGATGATTGTGACTGCAAATGATTTGAGTTGGGAAATGTAATCAGGGTAAATTTTTGATGTGGAAGATTTGAAGGCACAAATCTATCTTTCTCAAAGGTTTCAGAAGACTCTAAAGAAAGTTAAGTATTTGAATAAATAGCTCCATATAGAAGAAAGCCAGACTCCCCCTACAGCTTCTATTTTCCTCCTCATTTCTTTTGCCTACGGCCTTGAACACTGAATCCAAAGACTAAAGAGGATATGAAAATTGGAGGAAGAAGAGGAAGTAGAGTATGTAAGGTTGGGGAAGTTATGAGTACCTTTTCCTATTCCACAGACACTTCCACCTATGCCCTTTCAGTATTCTTCCTCAAGGGAGGAGAAGATGATAACCAAATAGTCTGAAATAGTAGACATTTAATGATCTATGGTTATGCCTGAAAGCACAAGAAACCACATCTACCCTCTCTCATTCCCACTCATCCTGCCTCTTCCCATTCCCATCTTCCAACATGGCACTCTCTAACCTTTATCTGTCTCCTTGGATTTCCAACATGGCTGGACAGATATGAATGATAATTTGAATTAACTTCCTCCACAACACCAACCCACACCCTCAAGAAATGGCCATTTCTCTCTCTTCCCAGTTCCATGTTGCTAAAAGAGTAACTTGAGACATGGCCTTCTCTGAGTCCTCACAGACACAACTTATCTCCACATTGTAAAATTAGACACAGAGGAATAAGGATACCCACAAACTCCTTACATCTAAATTGCCTGCTCCAACTCAACTTTTCCAGAGTTCTGCATCTCAGCCAAGGCTTGCCAAGGGCTTCTCTGACATCACCCCATTCCACATTGTGTGTGAGTCTACTTTAGGGGCTCCATGCGAAGGAGGCATGAGGACAGGAGATCATTCTTTTCTACATGTCTGGTCCTAATCTACTGTAATCGAATTAAAAACACATCCTTGAGGACTAGCAAGTTTTAACCTTTATTATGTCAAATTTTCCATCTTTCACAGTTATGAAATCTTGGGTTTTAGTCATAAAAGTACACCACAGACTTTTGGAAGGTTGGGAATATAGGGAGGAATGAAAAAGAAAAAGCTGAAATGTGTAATTCATTTTTCAATTGACACTCAAATGCTTTCAATCTACTTTCTAATTTTCTTAAGGATATCCTCATAAAATAAGTTTGATAGAATAGCACTAAGAAGGAATTGATGCAGGTTCCATACCCATGTAACTGAAGTGCTAGTAGTTAATCTAAAACTATTTAAATGAGGTCCTGCACAAAACTAATCACAGATGTGATACTCCCTTGGCACATAATTACTTAAAATCAACTCAAGAAGCCTTAGTTGAGGAAGCCCTTCAAGTGGTTAGATTTCATTTTTTAGTACTCAGCATGAAATCTGTTCTTTAAAAGCTGTCAACATTACCTTTGAAATTATAAGCCCTCCTTTCCAGGTGGAGTTTCCTGCCCTCCACTTTACTGAGTTATGAACCTATTGATTTATACAACTGATGTTTAGGTTGATGTGGGGGGCAAATCGAGTTTCCACCCAGAATTTCTTCTTGGCCTCCATAGTGGTGTGCAGATAAGGGTCCATTTACATATCAGTGAGTACAGTGGGGCTGCCACTGGGGCAAGGGGTAGAAAGAAAACAGCTATTCTCTCCCCTCTGCTCCTGGTAGGTAATTAGTCTGGAGCCTGCCAGTCACCAGGGACCTGCCCATGGAGTTCCTCATGGAAGTGGTGGGCAGGATGAGTAAGTGTGCGCGTGGCTGCAAGGGATGGACAGACAGAGAACTGGTAGGGAACCTAGCAAACTGTGAGCAGTAAAAACCCTTTCTCCCAACCTGCCCTTCCCCTTGATCTCCTTTGGTTTCATTGGATTCATAGGAAACTTGCCCTGTGCCAGGAACTGCCGCCCCCCTGGAGCTACAGTTGATAAAAATACTATTTTCAAGAAAATAGATGTGAGATCAAGCACATAGAAAGTCTGTGATTAGACTAAGTTGAACACACAATTAAATAAGCTGAAGTATACATCTAAATAGGCTGGAATAGACACAGTCATTCAGCAAATACTCATTTATGGCAGTGTTTCTTCAATTTCAATGGGTATAAAAATCACCTGAGATATCTATATTTAAAGTCTGAAGATTTCAGAGCCCTGCCTCTAGAGCTTTTTATCAAGTAGGTTTGGTATGGAGCTAAATGCCCAGTGATTTCAACTCACTGACCCCTTTGGGGACAAAAAAAGTGATTTAAGAGACAGTTGTCTCTAATTCTACTAAAGACTGAGGAGGTGGCAAGAAAATAAATAGCCTTTGCAATTGAGTATTTCATAAATAAAAGAAGATATTGAAGCAGTTAGACTGATAAGTAAATTTGGCAGTGAAATTCAAGAATGCATACAATACTTCAGGACCAGAGAGGAGGACCTAACTCTGAAGCCGAGGCTTCACGTTAGAGACTCGGGTGGAAAACTGCAATTCTTGTAAGGAGTAGGAAAAGACAGATGTAAGGGTGGTACAGAAATGGTGATGAGCCGTACGGCAAGAGCTCCTCTGAAGATCAGGAACTGCAAATAGTTTGCTGAGCCCACCAGGGAGAATGAGGTAGCAGAAGCTCTGGACTCAGGTAGTGCCACAATGAGTGTCCATGATCTTGAATTTTTCCCGAATCCAATAATGAACAACTTCATCATATGGGGAAATAGAATCACATTTGATTGGAATGAGGGGAAACCTTAGGTAAAACTACCTGATAAGGATCTATTGCTATAATGCAGGCAAGTGACAAGGAAGATAAGGACAATGACAAGTGCGTGTGCTTGTGGGTGGGGAGGAGAAGTCATTAGAGAGGCGCTCAGAGGTAAAGCTGACAGTATTTGGAGAATGGCTGGATAGGGAGGTGTGTTGCAGGAGGGCGTTCTGTGGCTTCAGGCTCAGGGAGACATGCACATCAACTGGAAAAGATCCACAGAGATGCACAAGACACAGAAGATATCCTGATATTTAAGTGAAGACCTCCAATGTTTAAATATTGACAACTAATTCAAAGCACTTTAAAACACTGTAACAGAACACATAAAACACATACCCTACAGTATGTACCTTCTGATTCAGTCGGAGGGAATAAAAGCATCGGGTAATAAGTAAACTTCAAAATTATGCAGCTCATTAGTGGCACAGCCTAGATAAGAATGCCAATTTCCTTTCTTTTCTACTAATGATATTAACACTTTGAAAAAAAAGTTATCTTTAAAATATTTGTAGGTGTAGAAATGACATGCTTCTCCATGCTCACTACTGAGTTCCTGATTTAGGAAAACGGAAAGGGATAGTCGTGTTGAAGTGACAGAAATACAGTAGCACTGTCTCTGTGGGTATGGCCGATGCTGGGTCAAGGCACAGTGAGAAACTCTGCAGGGAAAGAGGGCTTCAATGAATTTATTGTGTATTTAGAAATTGAGTGCTTTTTGTTTTTTAATGTCAGCACAAGTGAATGACAAATAATACTAATGTAACAGTAGAGTTAATTATCCTGTGTCCAGATTCCTTTAGTTGGTTGTGCTCTTCTGCATAATTATTTTTTAATTTAATGATTATCCACAGGGTCAATATTAAATCAGTTTGAACTAGCACTCTAAGTCTTTTCTGAATCTAATAGGGGAATCATGTCTAAGTGGAACCATGTGATGAATATGAAGACTCATTCAAGGACTATAGTTATGGGCATGCTTATGAAATATTCTTGGGGCCAAATTTAGATCGCTTCATCCTAATTTGTTAAAAAATTTATAACACACTTTTTCCAAGAAGCAATTCTTTTCCTCCCTGTTAAAAAAGGAAATAAATATCCAATTACTAATATAATAATTATGATTTTCATATTAATATTTTGCTAATACATGTACAAATGTGTGTTCTATTGGAATTAACCTATTCCTACTAATAATCTAAAAGAAAGCAAGATGTTAGTAAGAGACCTTTTGGGAGATGGAAAAAAAAAATCAGAAATAAGGAATGCTGTTGACAGCTGATTGGTTCCTATACAGAACACTGAAAACAAATAAATATCTTTGTAGACAGGAAATGAGGTACACCCTTCAGATATAAAGTTGCCTTTAGGGACAGGGGAAGATGGTGGAAAGAATGGATGTGGAAAGGGGAGAATTGTGCAGAATTCAAATTCCTTCCCAACTGCTCAACATAGAATTAGTCCTATTTGCATTCATGTCTCTAAAAGACTCCAAGAAAAGCAGTCACCTAGAATCAAGAATTAAGACTGCAGATTTTGGCATTAAGTAAAGAGTCATAAATGTGCTCCAAGTCTCTGCCTCTTTTTCTTAACTGTGATTATATTATGTAATCAACAGTGTATAAAATGTGTACATATTGCATCCAAATAATAATTATAAAAAAATGCTGTCCAGATTAAAAAATTAAACATTGCTAGTACTTTAAGGACCCTCTGTGTACCAACTTCAAATCATACCTTCTCTTTACTTTCAAAGGCAGCCCTGCACTTAATCTTGCTTAAATCTTTCCCTTGGTTTTGCCTTTAATCTCACCAGTATGGCACTATTACAGAATAGCATATTATCTTATGATATTATTATATTATAATATTGCATATGTTAGAACAAAACAAACAACAGCAAAACTACAGGCCCTAAATGAAGTCAATTCTGGTAGGCCAAGACACCAAACCTGGTGACCAACCTAATTGAGATTCCAACCTTCCCTCAAAGTATAGTTAATCAGGAGTCTTCTGGTCAGTATCGATGAAGTGATCCATCACACAAGTCTGCTCTACCCCACAAAACAACATGAGGTATGAGGTAACCCTCCTGTTCTTCCCCCAGAGGGAAGGTGATCTGGCCTGAAACAATCCTTTCTTTACTGTTGCCAATAACTTATTTCTTCACCCTCTTTCCTATAAAAACCTTCCATGTGTACAACTTCTCAGAGCATCTCTCTGTCTACTTGCTTGATGGGAAGCTGCCAGATCCATGAATTGCTCACTAAAAAGTCATTTAGGTCTTCAAATCTATTCAGTTGAATTTGGTATCTGAGCAGATTATTTTATTGTTTATAACACACTAAACTGTTTTTTTTTCTGGTTTTAAACTTTATATAAGTTGAAAGGAGTTATCACAAAAAATTGAATCATACTGTATGTATCATTTAATATTACAATGAGATTCTTTCATGCAGGTGTACCTGGTTCTAATTAATGAATTTCCACTTTTGCATAGTATTCTATCATATAAAGCAAAACATCTATTTTCAATTCTCTCGATAATGGATGTTTTGCCATTTCCAGGTTGAGTTATTATGAACAATACTTTCATAAATATTTGTGTAAACATGTGCAAGAGTCTCTTGGAGCAGCTTTAAGAGTAAAAACACCCAGTTGTATAATAATCCCTTCTGTAATATCTAATTTTTTAAGAGGTTGTTCTTTGCCTAGAATCAAAGCAGTAAGTTATTGCTGATGTACCTAGGATATTTAAGAACTGTTCATTTTAGCAGCTTTTCTCAAATTTGACCACATCAACAGGCAATGATCCTCACATGATATGTATGGAAAGTGACCAGTTCAAGTTATTTTAATACACTTGCAAATCACATTGGAATATTTGAAATTTGATGAGCTTAAACAAAGATAGATTAAAAGTATTGTAACATTCCTTCTCTGTGTGTGTGTGTATGTGTGTGTTTGACATACATTATGATTCATACTACAAAGAAAGCAGTAAACTGAGTCTAAAACTATGAATTATTCTTTACATTTATATACCTCTTTTCTGTCATTGATTATAAATTTTAGGTTAACAAAGGATCTGAAATCTTACAGAATCTATTTCAACTAACATGAATATATGTTTAAGAAAATTATTTATCTTTTAATGTTCATTAAGATATCCCAAAAGTATGTAAATCCAGAAGATTTGTAGCATAAAAGACTTGTAGGGTCTTTGGCATAGGTTTTTAGAATCTGACAAGACTTGGTTGAAATGTTGGCTGTTCAAGGTCTTGATTCGAATCTCTGCATGTTATTTATCTCATGTTTTAAATGATTAAAATAATACCAGAGTTGTGGTAAGCCTTAAATGAGATAATGTACAAGAAGTGGATATTTGTCATTTTTGTTTCTTGTTTGTTTGCCTTTTCAGAATTTTGAACTGGCTTTCTCTACTTAGCAACACCCACCTCACGAGGCCAAGCATTACTACATCTATAGAAGCGAAGTGTGTCAGGCTCCTTCCCAGCCTCCCTTCTTATGAGAATGCAATCATCTGACTTACACTCTGCCAATAAAATGTACCTTTCCCAGACCTCAAATCAGAAGCTACTGATAGAAAGAAGCAGGGAATCCAAAAGAATCCACTGTGAAAAGCGGTGGCCACTGGCAGTAGCTACATCTAGTTCCCGGGAGCAGCAGTTCAATGGCGCAGTGCTCTGTATGTGGGTCAGGGCTGTCAGCGGAGCTTCTAGTGCCTTATGCCACCACAGTGCCACTTCACATAGGCATAAACTTGGACACTACAACAGGCTATATCACCTCAAATCTTGTTCTCCAGTTTCACAATTAATGAATTCTGCTTGTATTTAAATCACCCAGTTTCTCTTGCTTTTGGCAATAAATCTTGACTGATACAGTATGTTAAATATGTAACCAGGTCTACAGTAATAATGAATACAAACTCCAAGACATCAGGAATCAGGTTTGACTTATCAGTTTTACATTTCCAGTACCCAGCTCAGATTGGAAGATTGTGGGCACTAAAGAAATATATAATGGATGAATGCTTGCTACTATTATCTCAGAAATACTTGTCAGATAAAAACGTAGTGATGAAAATATTTAGTCATAGAAGTATTAAAATGATTATTTTAAAATTTTCAATATAATATTTTGATGACACATGACACTCAGTAGCTTCATATTTGCTTCAGAATGACATTATTCAACAATTTTGGAGTTATATAACATGAACCCCTTCTCCCCCGGCCACACACACACACACACACACACACACAATTTCATCAGGTACAAAATTCCAGATAATAAAAATTACCTTGCTCTATTCTCATTAACCAAAAATATACCTCCCAATAAAAATTTATCAGTCTAGAACTTAAATCTGAATTTTAACTTGAATAACATAGGAACAGAGGGCTTTATAATATCTTTGATTTATTTTTAATGTAATACTATCTAGTGATAAAGCTAAATAAAGAAGATAGACAAGTGTATTTATTCTTCACCCAAGTGCTAATAATCAGCCCTGTGACTGGAATGGACCTCTAGAAACTGGAAAAAAAAGAGAAATGTATATATCTATATGTTATATATACTATAGATATGTGTGTGTATATAATGTACATACACACACACATACATATACATACACATACCGAATACATAAATGTATATTCTGCATAAGCAGTAATCATGTTTTCATGAGAGTCTCCATCTACTTTTCTTTCCTCTCTTCATCTTGATACCACAAAGACTTGAAAGAATATTCAATAATTTGATTCCTCTTCTTTCCAAAGCAACTACATCTGGTCACCTACTAAAGGCTTGCTATTTTTATTTCCTCAGTGCAATTTTCACTGTTGACATTCTATCTGAAGCACTTATCACTTTATATCTAGACAATTATAATATTCCAACTTTTATTCCCAGCTCCAAGTTCCTGCTAGTCTGATTTATTCTAAAAATTTCTTTAGATGAACCCTAACATACTCCTTCCTCAATATTACTCCTGTGCCCAAAAAGGCTTTATGAATCTTCATTGTTTATATTTTAATTTTTAAATGCACTTAGCATTCAAGAATCTCCACAATCAAACTAAACAAAGCTTTCTAATTTATTTTCCACAGATTATATATGTAAACTTTTGCAATAACCCAAATAGTTCACATACTGTCCCACAGAATTCCTTTGGTAAGGATCACATCTGTATTTGCAAATCTTGTTCTCTAATCTCACTGCAGCCCTGCCCATCTATTATTAAAGCCTTATCTGAAGATGAGCTCTTCCTAAATCATCCCTGGTTGTCCCAAACTCACTCTGTTTTATGAAGTTAGTTAGTTTTGAATGAATCCTGTGTATTGAGCTGTTAGATAGTACACAGTCCACTCTAACAGGTGATAACAAACCTGTTAGTTAAATTTAATTTCCCATATCACCTAATCCTACTCAATGTCTGTAAGAGACAATCAATAAATAAGTGTTGATTGATTTTTAGATCTGAGCATTCTGAGCATTGAGGCTGTTCTTGCTGATGAGCTGGAAAATGAAACATGAAGGTAGTGGACTTGATTGGAGAGGAATCTCAGAACACAAAATCATATATGGTGCACTTTTGTCTTATTTTGGATGTGGGAAAACACTTCCATATGCTTGCTTATTCCTTTATTGTTGATTCTAATTTTCTTACAGGAGTTACAGAACGAGGTCTGTACTATTTCTCCTTTTAAGTAGTTATTTAAAAACCTTTGAACCTCTCCTAAATTTTAGGTACAATTTCAAGCGCTGGTAATAAAACAAAGAACAAGATACTCTTCTCACAGACCTTGCTTTGCAGTAGGCGGAAAAGAAACTAACTAAATATTTTTGTAGGTGATTTTAGATGGTGATAATCACTTTGAATACAAACCACAAAAGAGTGGGTAAGAGGGGAGAGGTCACTTCAGGTTAGAAGGTCTGTGGATATGATAGCAGGACTGAGACAGGGATAATAAGAAAAAGCTGGCCATGAGCTGTTAAAAGCTCTCCAGGCAAATGGATCTATAAAAGTTCAGAAGCCTTAAGTTACCAATGAGGTTGGGGTGTTGGAAGGTAAAAATCCCTGATGCTTCTGGTAAACTGCTATTTACAAGATACAGGAAGGGTGGAGAATGTTGAGTAGGCAAGTCAGGAGCTGAAGAGCTAGATAAGAACAAGATATGTGGATTATCCTTATAGACCATTGGGAGAAATTCAGGTTTCATTTTACATGCAGTTGAACACCACCAGAAGGTTTTAATCAGAGGACTCTCATGTTCTGATTTATGGTTTCAAAAGTTACTTTTACAGTTATGAGGAGAATAGCTTATAAAGATAAAAACAGATAAAGGGAGACCAATGGAGTAGGATGATGGAAGTGGAGTTGTGGAGAGTTGACAAATTCAGGATGGATGTTGGTGTAGAACTAACAAGATTTGCTGATGGATTGAATGTGGGAAGTAAAGGGAAAAAACTGAAATAAAAAAGAGCAGAGGTCTGATTACTTAGTAAGAATTTTGAATTTTAGGAGCTATAAGAACTTTTGAAGGGTTTTGAAAATGCCTGTATCATGAACTCATTTTCAGGCCCTTCTAACAAAGAGATTCTGTATATGCAAGGGGAAGTGCAAGATAGCATGGGTTTAACTGCAGTAAAAATGGAGTAAAATCAACTTAATGGACCACCTTAGGAGGCAGAGGAATATACTATCAAGGGAGACCAGAGGTGTGCCCTGTGCATTGACCCAGGGCCTGGAGCTCAGAAGGGCTCTGCATCTGTCTGCTGTCATTGTCTTGAAATTCTTCATAATTTTTTATTGAGGGGACTTGCATTTTCATTTTGCACTGAGTCCTGCAAATTTTAGGTAATTGGTTCTGCTAGAGAGTCAGACTCAAGAATAGAAAGTGATACTGGGGATGAATTCCAGCAGGTAAAATGCTGGCTTTTGTAGCCGAGATTTCATGACTTAGATTCAGTATACCATGGGTCACCGGAGGAGTTAAAATTCATATTTTTACCTTACAAGTCTTTATTCAATGCACTTTTTCACAAAACTTCTTCTTATTGCCTCAACTAAATGTTTTCATGTTTTCTATGTGATAGTTTAAATTATCTTTTATACAAATACTGTATGCATGTTTGGAAATAATTTTCAGATTAACAGGGGAAAAAGTTTGATATAGAATTACCAACCCAAAGGTACTGCTATTATTTAGGTCAAATACCCATTTTTGTGACTTTTGATATGCCAGATATATATAATATATAGTTATGTATTATATATTAATATATTCAACTATAATTTTGATTGTATCAATTTTTTCTTGAAGTCTGATTTTCTTTGCAATTGTTCATTCCAAGATATTGGTTTAAAAGACTCACTTGTGGTCTGTTGTAACTGTAGATTACACATTTGATCCTCAAAAACTAATAATCAATGCTATTTGATAATTGCTTTTAGCCTTGACTTCTACTTCTCTTGATACTAATATTCCTATCTATAGTAATGTTATCTTTAGCATTTCTTTGGCTTGTTAATACTTCTTTATCTTTTTATTTTTGATATTTCTGTGGTATTTTGTTTTTGGTATGTCCATTACAAAAGGTATAATTTTAAATTCTATTCCTATGTATTCTTCAATCCACTCACATTTATTTTGATAGCCTTTCATTTTTCCTTTTATATTTTATTTACCTCTTTTTCTCTTGTTTTCTTCTTGTTTCCTTCCTCTTATCTTCTGCCCTGACTAAATTTTCTCAACATTTCTGCTTTCCAGAGTAATTTCCCACAAGTTCATCTAGTCAGCATCTGCTCATCTTTCTTAAAATACTCCACTTACCCTCCTCTGTTATAGCCTCTCATAATACTTCATATTCTTTTGTAAAAGCCACTGTTATAGTTTGCAATTACGTATTTGCATGACTTTATTAGGAGACTGGGACTTTTAATTGCACAATTATTCTAAGAAGTGTATTTAAGCAGAAATGTATAAAAGGATACAAGAAAAGCTTTACAATATTTTTCATCATTTCTTTAAAATGTTAACTTAAGACTTATAAATGTAATTGCATTTATCTTCTGGTGGAGATCCACTTGATTTTTAAAAATGGGCAGCACTATTTGCAATTGCCAAGAAATGGAAGCAAACTAAGTGTCCATCAGTAGATGAATGGATAAAGAAGATGTGGTACATATACACAATGGAATACTATTCAGCCATAAGAAGAAAACAAATCCTATCATTTGCAGCAGCATGGATGGAGCTAGAGGGTATTATGCTCAGTGAAATAAGTCATGTGGAGAAAGACAAATACCAAATGATTTCACTCATCTGTGGAGTATAAAAACAAAACAAAAACTGAAGGAACAAAACAGCAGCAGACTCACAGAACCCAAGAATGGACTAATGGTTACCAAAGGGAAAGGAACTGGGGAGGGTGGATGGGAAGGGAGAGATAAAGGGACTAAAGGGTATTATGATTAGTGCACATAATATGGAGAGGGGGGCACGGGGAAGGAAGTATAGCACAGAGAAGATAAGTAGTGACTCTACAGCATCTTACTATGCTGATGGACAGGGACTGTAATGGGGTATGTGGTGGGGACTTGATAATAGGGGGGAAAAATGTAGTAACCACAATGTTGCTCATGTGAAACCTGAGCATAAGATTATATATCAATGATACCTTAATTAAAAAAATGAGTTTGTTAACAGTGTATTGAGTTGACACTGTGGAACTTACCGACCTACCAATAAATGAAATCAAGCATTAAAAAAAAAAAAATGGAACAAGAACTTATACATACTAGCCAGGGAATGTGAAAGCAGAATCCACTTTTTTGTTTTCCCCATTATTTAGAGTTGTCTTGCCCCCATGTAATTCTATAATTCAACTCTTTTCAGTGATCTTCATACCACATTTTTAAAATCATTCAAGTTACTTTCCATGGAATAAACAACCCCCCAAATTTTATATAATATTTAATTAAATTGCACCATTACAAAACAAGTAGGAACAGGAAACAAACTCATCAGACTCTGGTTAAACATAAGAAACAACCAGTTGCAGCAGGAATTCTTGGTGTATGTTGAAAAAAAAACAGATGATTGCAACTGTGTAGAATGCTACAGACATCATCCAGGTAGAGAAAAGAGGTTTCTGTTATTATTTGTTTGTTTTTTTAATCATACTAATTATCTAAATTGAGAAAAGTGGGAAGAACTAGACTAGTACTTGGGTCAAGTCAGGAGCATGCCTGTCCTGCTCAAAATGTGTTGCCAGCACCTAGGCTGATATTGGATACATAGATGATGCTCCATAAATACCTGCTGAATGAATGACAAGTTTTCTTCTTTCAGGGCCATTCTAAAAGTTCCATGCACTCTTCTCATGAATGACCTAAATGCCCATCCTGGGCACAAAGACCACAGTCTATCATACTATATTTTCAAAAGAGTACTGGTAATATTTGAATGTTTACATATACATATTGTTTTTTCTCCTATAAGAGATTTCACATTAATTTTTTAAAGTATGTCAAGGTCAAGTTCAAATTTAAAATATGAGGAGACAGAACTTGAGGTCAGCCACTAGCAAATTTTCTTATATGTATTCAACCCTTTTCTCTATCTGAAATCTGGAAATTGTGTTCCACCTGAAATCTTTGCCCTACCTGAAATCTCACTGGCCTGGGACGACCCTTTTGCATTGCAGACTTCTCCAGAAGAGGCTTTCCTCCAACACAGCACACATTTTCAGCTTGACAGTGAGGTGTGTATACCTCTCACTCCCCACCTCATTTTCATACTATTTTTCTCCTTGCTTTTCCCAAATCTGTTTTCTTCCCCTCTCTTCTTCCTACCCCACTTCATCCACCATTATCTCTGCACTTCTAGTCATTCTCTCTTATTTTTTTATTACCTGGATCACCATGGTATTCTCATCCTTGATGTGTCCAACACCCTGCCTCTTTGTTCCTGGATATCTTATATCCAATACTCTTTTTTACCATCTCACACTAGCCAGCCACACACACTTTACTTTTCATCAGAAGTTACACTTTCACAAAATCTGTCACAAACAGCTCACTCTCCAATGTCACCCTCCATCATCCAGAACACTTCTTCTGTTGGCCTTTGTCTATAATCCACTGATTTTTATCATTTTTTCCTTATCACCTGTTCCATGATTCACTTCCCTCCTTACCTAACTTAGTATACACACTCTATCACCAGTATACACTGCTTGTCAACATGCTTCCATCCCTTTATTTCTCTCACCTTTAACTCTTTTGTCAAAATCTCAAAACTAGTTGTACCCAGTGTGCTGGACATTGCTGTAGAATATCACAAATCCCAAATGACTGAATTCCCTTTACACATGTGCTCATGAATTTCTAGGGGACATTTAGTCAATGCAGAACATTCTAGTGTACTTTACTACATACTCTTTACTCTGCCACCCTAAAACTTCCTGAAATCTCTTCAATTACTGTTGAGAGTACTACTGCCTAATATTTTAGAGAAAAATGGTTAAAATAAGAAACTATTTTATAGGAATGACTCTACCTTCCTTCCACAAATGGTCTGCATTATCAAACTAAAGTAAGTTCACTGTCATGCTTATAAGGTCAGTCTGCCCCTTTGTGATCTAGTTTCTATCCCTTCTTACTAAGTCATTGACTTCAACTCCTGAAATATCTCTTCTCTCAAACATTTCTCAATCTCCCTCTACCTCCTGACTTATTCCATCTACCAAATGTGTAAACATAATTTATAGCAAATAAAACCTGCTTTTATGCCCCACATCTGCAACAGCCTCCTTTTACCATCTTTTTACAGTAAAACTTCTACCCTTTAACTCTTATCAAGGATAATGATCTCTATCAGCTAGATCCATGTATATACCTTGACTTTATGTTATTCTACTTTCTTAATATTTATCACAATTATTTAAACCCTCCTACTGAAATTCTTCCTTTTGTAATTTCCTGTCACATCATCTTCAATTTCCTCTCATCATCCTCCAACCCAACTCTTCTTCGCTGACTCTTCATTCTCTGAAAAATGCTCTTTTCCCCCCTGCCACATTTCAGCAAGCCTTCTTTGCTTCTTTTTACTTGATGATTTCTTTCTGTCCTATGGTTCTGAAACACTACCGATACGCTAATTAATTTTTAAACTATATACCCAACTCTGATCATTCCCCAGAGTTGGATATTTCCATATCCAACTATCTAATGATACCTTAAATGTAAATCCATGTAAGTATCCTTTATTCCTCTCTCTCTCACCATAGAAACCTGTGTCTCCCTCAGATCTGCATATCTCAGTAAGTAGCAGTTGGTTAGGCTTAAATTCACCCTTGATTTCTTTCTTTGCACTGTTATCCCTATCTCTCAACACACGATCTAAAAATTCTTCGTGTTCCATTGTGTCTCACCACGTAATCCATCTCTCTTAGCTACAACTCTAATCCAATCACCTACATTTTTCAGCTGGACTACATACAGCAAGAGTTGCCACACTGACCTCCCTGCCTTGGTTCATTTTCCATGAAGAAACAAGAATGATAATTAAAAATATAAATCATAGATATGTCTCTCCTATATAAAAACACTTAAACAGCTTTCCACATCCCTCCTAAAACAACTCCTAACACTGTATCATGTACTACAAGACTGAACGAGTTCCTCCAATTGTCCACTTCTTAATATTCTGATACCACCTTACAGCTTTCTCCTCTGCAATGAGTGCACTGAAACCATCTGACCTGTTTTTGGCCCTCCATGAAGCCCATTTCCCTCCCAAATTAAAGCCTTCACTGCTTTGGTTACTCTGTCTAAAACAGTCTAGAAGCAAGGAGCCCAACTGGATGGTAGTTAAACTTATCCAGGTGAGAGAAATGCCAGCTCTGTCTCATAGGAAGCACTGCTTTGAATCCTTACATTAATTCTTTTTAAAACCTAGTCCTTGCATATATCCAATATATGCTTCCCACCTTACAGAGTGCAGAGTCAAAAATGGTTTTCCAGATCTGAGATTTGAGATGGGATCTATCAGAGATCATGTTGACCTATGTTCAAATATTTCTGGACCAGACAAAGGAAAAAAGAGGAAGTTTTAGAGTTGCTCTATTTTCACTTGCCAGTGTAGACCAGCAAGGGAGCTGTTGCCAGAAAGAGCAGAGACATAGTGCTTCACCTTTCTGCCAAATTGTTTCTTTTTGCATTTCTCAGAGCAGCAGGCATTAGCTGGGTCAGTGGCACTCTTTAGAGCTGGCACCACTCCCTTCATTTGGAGCCAGCTGTAGCACTGCCCTGCTTTACTTAAAAAGCCATACATGCCAAGTGTGACCTGGAGGCAGCCTCACTGCAGGGTCATCCCGTGGAACTGACTCCAGTGTTTGGTAGAAATCTGGAGGAATAAAAAGATCAATTTGTACTTCCCATCAACTGCCCAAAAGCTGCCCTTGGCTCCAGCTTCTGCCAGTGCAAATGGAAGACTGTGGGTGGGGTGCCATGGTGCGGCTCCTGCCCCTCACATCCCTGTGAGCTCTTTCAACTTTGCAGAGACTCACTGGATGGTCGACTGTCTTAGTACCATGTTGTTTGCTATGATTTATTTTGTTGAAATTCTTTAATATTTTTCATAGTTGAGTGGTCTCCAAGATATCAATATTTATAGGACATTTTACTTCTGCTGCATCATTTTGTCATTACAGTGAAAATTCAAAAATAAGGCAGGAAGTTTCATGTGTGAGCTCTGACTGCTATCTTAAATATGCAGTGAACTGGCCAGTGAAAATAGCAGTACTGTATCTAGGGGTTTATGACACCATGACCTTTTTTAGCCCTATTCTGACATTATATCATCTTTGTGGAATTTTTAAAGTTTATAAGGCAAAGTATGTGAAAATTCTTATTTATTACAACCTATTTATATTTGTTCAAAGAGTCCAGATATTTGCTTGTTATCCAAAGTAACAACAAATAACTATAATAGCTTTCCATTCTACAAAATGCCTGAGGGAGCCATCATTTCTCTCTTCAAAAAATCGACTTAAGGTACATTTCAGATGTACCTAAAACTCAGCATATTAAAGTTAGGATTGTTTTTTCTACGTTGTAATAAAAGGATACACTTTGAAGCAATTAAGAGTGGGAAGCCCTCCCATGAAACATATTTTAAACGCCCCTCTCAGCAAATGACAAATTTGGATTTTTTTTTTTAATTTGGAGTCAGCCTTTGATTATACACAGTTCCCACTAACAGAGTGATTCTGTAAACAATACTGATCCCTTGCAAAGCATCATGTAGTGGCATCCATGACATTTTTATAAACAGCTCATATTCATCATATTTAATGTAAGGCTTAGCTGAGGCTCCAGTGAAATACATTTCAATAAAACAAGGGACAGGACAGTGAATTTTCTTTTCCTATGACAAACTAAAAAGCTTCATAGTGTTAGTGCATAAATTGGTTTCATTAAAAAAAAAAGCTTACCACCAAACTGTGGTTCTTGAATAATCATTTCTGCTTATGGAATCTCCGATGCTCATGGGTTCATCTTGCCTTTTAGGAATGGGCTTCTGCTTTGTATCATGCTTAGACACATAATTCTCCTTACTACAATGACCAGCTCATCAAGTCCCAATCTATCTTACGATCATGATGAAAAATGATAATCTTTAAATTACAACATTTCTCTTTCCAACTGAGTGACCTAATTGAATGAATTCCACATCTGCATTCTCCGTGGATACACAGAGGAATACAAGAAAACATATCTGAATACCTAAATATCTGTCTGTCTGCTTAACAACATACGTCTTCTGTACCTTTAACATCCTAAGTCCCTGAATCTCCCCCAATAATCAAGGTAGCCTAGATGGTTGCCCATGTCACAAACAAGATTTACTTTCTTTCTTTTAAAAAAATATTACTAACCAAATTTAATTCTGTGCAGTGAAAGCAGAGTGACTGCTAGACTAAGTCAGCTGAATGTGCACTTTGTTAGCTGTATGACTTTGGTTAAGTTACTTCACTACTTTAAGTTTTCTATCTGTAAGAGAAAAGTCATGATAGCTGCTAGTGCTAAAATGATGACAAATCTCTTTAGCATGTCCAAGAAAAAAAATGTCCCCAGGTGGTTTATTTCTTGAGGTCATTTAAGTAAGTCCTGACAACTGAAAAATGAATCTAAAATGATGATTAATACAGTTCATTGACCAAAACGATTATTCACATATAACAAGGGATCACAAAATAACGTTTTTTTTGAAATGATAATAGTCACTATCTCAGATGTATGCTGGTTGGAGAGATAAAAGATATTTTGAGAATTTGACTTGCTGGTAAGAGAATGCTTTTTGCATTTCTCAAAGCAGCTGGCTCTCTGTACCTAAGTTTGAGCACCAGGAAAAGGCACCACTCTGAAAACCTCCAGGAATGTAGCTTCTCTGACCTCACCTGAGTCAGGGCAGTAACTTTATCAATACAGCGGTTGCTTTCTAGTAATCTGTTGTGACAGTGGGAATTCCTGCCCATTCCCCTAATCTACCCAGTCTGACATTTTTTAAAGTAATGTTTTTTCCCAGTTTAATACTATAAATGGAATAAAGACTAAATTTTAAAGAATTAAAAAATAATAAAGTAGCAATTGAAAAAAAAATCCTTCAATCCAGAGTCAGTCATTTTAATGAATTTTTAGCATGCTTCAACTATTTTTAAACATCAATGAATTTTCATACTCACAGAGTTGTATGCACTGATTTTGAAGTTTTCTTCTGACTTAAAAGACCTATTTATTTCATGAAACATCAAAATATATGAGAATAGATTATAAATCACCCAGCAGTAACCACTGTTAACCATGGATTTTATTTTCTGATTATTGTACACATCCTCAAATGCAGAGAAATTTATTCAGACCCATTCCTTGCCAGCAGACCTGGTATTTGGACTTCTTTGACTCTGCTCTTTTGAGTGCTGATTAAATATCTGCTCAGATTTGTAACTGAGTGCACACACTTTCCTGCCATTGCAGAATTAAGGACTTCAGAGGCCATATGCACTGAAAATGTCAAAATATCTCATCCCCCACCTCTAATTACCTCTATGCAATGAAAAATCACTACAGTTCAAAACTATGAAACAACCATAGGAAGGCCACTTTACTAATGAGGAATACTTTTGTGATTCTTTTGACATAACAATATCATTTTTTTTTCAATTGCAGGTACATTACTCTTTCTCTGGGGACTTAAGCAACTTCTTCCCAGTTAGTTTAATGCATTCTGAGAATTTAGGAACATTACAGTCTTTTCAGTCAGCATCCCTCACTTGGAGGCTGATTTTGCTCTCTCACCCTGGGAGTATTGAATTATACTTGAGCAACCAAGAAATAATTTTTCAGTCAATTGCCTCAAATCGCTGATGAATTACTATTCCTTTCTTTGATTATTTGTCTGTTTGCCTTCAGCAAAAACGCAGTGATTGTTTGTGTCTTTCTGTACATAACCCTGGGACATTTAAATAAAATAGTATCTTGAATTCACTTTTAAGAACAAATGTAGGACAAGTGAAAGCATCCTTTCTCTTTTCCCCTGAGCTACCTACTCCACACAGCAGCTCAACTGACTTTTTCTTTGGAAAGTCTGATTTAAACATCCCACCCCTTCTGTTCCCATAGTACCACGCGCACACTTCTACGGAAGCTCTCCTGTGCCCTATTGTGTCGGTATGTTTGTTTTCTGTTTCTCTCTATAGCAAACTATATTGCCACGTTCCTGGCATATACTATTAAGCCATTATGAAAACAAAGCCAAATCTCTCAAAAGAATGATTATTGTTGCTAAAGGAAAGCAATTAGTTGAGACGTTTGGGAAGTCCTACCTCCCCTAGGAATTACACCTGGGAATAACTGTGACGTTGTGCTCTTTAATGGTAGAGATCTGAATACATTTAGTGGAGAAGAGCAGCAAGGATGATTTAGAGCCCAGCCTCCTCATACGTCCTGACCTACCCTCACTCCTGTCCCCCATCAATCAGTTAATAAACCACCTGTCCTGACATAAGGAAACCTTACAAGGAAATGTTCTAGCATATGGAAATGTATGACTGGCTCACCATGAAAAAAATAAAAAAATAAAAACAGGTGGCAGGAAGATCTACCAACAGCTCTTTCTTTGATATTCATGCTGTTGCTGGATTCACAGATGAGGAACTACTCACAAGCAAAGGCTTTTAAATGGAAACAAAGCAGGTCTTGCATCCTTCCTAATTAGCAATCAGCATAAGGAAAAATAAGATCACAGATTGCCTACCTGTGCAAAAATAACTGCACATATGATTTTTAAAATTTGAGACTAGGGTAACCCTCCTCAAGAGAGCCTTCTAAAAGGATTCATTTATGTGTGTGTGTGTGTGTGTGTGTGTGTGTGTGTGTGTGTGTGTGTGGCTGAACAGAGCCAGGACAACCTGAATTAACAGAAAAGCTTCTAGGCAAAGATTATTAAAGACTCAAAGAAGAAATGAATAGCAAGTCAGAAAGAAGAATTATTTGGTTGCTAATAATGGACAATTATTAACTGTATCATCTTAGTAAATATATAACCATCCCATTTTATTTTACATTAAAGCATTTTCATGAAAAACCTGTATATTGCAAACCTCGAATACTATCTTGAATAATAATACTCTCTTTAATCAATAAATCAAAATCTTTCACATGTTCATATTACTAAATTCACAATATGGATACCTATATTGCAACCCAACACTGGAAAATTTTTATGGTTTTTAAGTACATTTTTATGGTTGTTATTTTCCTCCAAGAAAAATTATCCTCCAAGAAAATCCCCTGGAGAGAGAGCAGCAATCATATTTTGTGCGCATGGACTGTCACTATGTACTTCACAGTTGTGACAGTGATTCTAAGATTGTATTTTTCTCATGCACAGACCTTGTTTCCTTTCTCCTAGTTCAACCTGCTTTACACAAGTAGACTAAAATATAATGAAGAAAATGCACATAGTTTATCACAGATGCACTGAAGCACCATTCTAGTGATTATGTAATAGTACTGAAGTCAGCGATTGCACATCTCCTCTGTAGACCACATCCCTATTTGCTCTATAGCACACAATGACAAGAAACATTACCACTGCACTATTTTAATCACTTTTTGAGTGGATCAATGAGTCAATGAATACAGAGTTACACAAGAAATGCTATAGGTGCAGGAGAATATTTTTTAGAGAATGTAGGCTTTGCACTGAGATTGATAGAAAAGCAGGATCATATAATAGCAAAGATGGATACTTGTATGCAGGCACAGACAAAGGAAATGGCCTGGATTTAGGCTGGAACAGACATAGCAAGCAAACAGAGCACATGGGTCCACTGTGATTAATGCAAGGATAAGACTGGGGAAATGTCAGAATGACCAGTATCTGTCACAGTAACATGACACTGGGGAGAAAGTTTAGGAAAACAGTCATTTTTCATAGAGTTTAAGGAAACTAGGGTTCATAATGGATCTAAGAGAGCACAACCCAATTATAAGTATACATGTTAACCATGCATATAATTTCAGATTTTCTAGTAGCCACATTAAAAAAAGGTTTAAAAAGGTAAAATTAATTTTATAATCTATATTATTTAACTCAATATACCCAACATATTATCATTCAGTATGTAATCAATATAAAAGTTATCAAGGAGCTCTGTTACATTCTTTTTTCTTTTAACTAAGTCTTCCAAGTCCAGTATGTATTTGCACTTTCAGCTCATCTCGTTTTGGGCCAGGCACATTTCAAGGGCTCAAAAGTCCCACGTACTGAAGAAGGCAATTGAAGAAGTCCCACGTATTGAAGAAGCCAGGTGTGAACTGGTCACAGGTCTCTTTGTTCTTCAGAACCGTCACTGGTGGGGTCTGATTTCATGGTAGATAACTGATGTTAATTATCCATTCTTTGCGTGATCACTCCTCAAAGGGTGGGCAATGGACCACTGCCTCAGAATCATCTAGTGCCTATTAAATGATCTTCTACCAAATTTTATTAAATTAGAGCCTCTGGGTTGGGGAGTAAGAGTCATCATCTTTTAAACAAGTGAAACAAGTATTTCTTATGTAGCCTGATGTCTGAAAACATAGCTTTTAAAGAATACTTTCCTGATAAACAAGACGTAAGGAGAAATACTACATGAAACCATTAACATTTTAGAGCTAAATCAATTCTAGTCACCCGTCCCTTGGCAGGAAGCATTATAGAGGGAATATATATATATATATATATATATGCACATGAAATGCACAATTGCCATATTCTTAGTTCAAATCCTTAATTTTTCATCACAACATTTATCACTGTCACACATTGTAAATATAGCTTGTTGATTGTCTTTCTGCCACCACTACCTATAATGTTCACAATGTTTGGCACTGATGTAATAGTATCCACATAATGTATAGTGGATATCTGTTAAAATAGTGCTTTGTAAAAT
This sequence comes from Manis pentadactyla, assembly GCF_030020395.1. Lineage (NCBI taxonomy): Eukaryota > Metazoa > Chordata > Mammalia > Pholidota > Manidae > Manis > Manis pentadactyla. The sequence goes on along the minus strand of NC_080020.1, from coordinate 170,406,839 downwards.
AGGTGTTCAACAAATATTTGATTAATGAGTGAATGAAATACTTCCTAAATTTAGCAGGTACTTAACTATGTGAACTGAAAGTTTGTCCTTCCATAAACTGAAGATAGTATGTATCTTTAAGGATTGTATGCGTGAAGATTGCCTGCATGTAGAGGACCTAAATATAATACACATCTCCCCACTGCTTGTTTTTCCCATGAGGGAGAAGAGCGAATTCATAAAATTACAGTTGTTAATAAGGTGTTGTATTTTTCTCTCCTAAGGATACGTACATTTTAGAAACAAATATCTGAAGAGAATCTCTTCAATCCATAAGGAGTTGCTCTAATAAATGTTATTCTGTCTTGTGACCATAGGGGGGGACAAGCAAATTTTCTATTATTTTATTACACACAGAAACACCTAAGATACCTCCACCTCTTTAAAACTGGCTCAACCCAACTATTATAAGTAGGAAACATTCATTTCTGCCGAAGATTTTACCTACTGCTGTACCGGAAAGCATTTTCTTTCAGAATACAATGATTCCAATGTCATGATTTCTGTTTGGATTTACTGTTTCTAGCAAAACTTCTCTGGTTTTCATGGATATTGTGTTACTGGTCTCTGCACTGATTAGACTAGTATTACAGAGCAATACATTCAGGCAGCTGGCACCTAAGGTACTGATAAAAACAGCAGGCTTCTCAAATGCAATACACACTATTTTTCCTTTGAGCCTCTGTTTTGCTTAGCAGTTATAATCCATTCATAGAACATACAATTTGTCTAGCTCAGGCCTTAAGCAGCCATGTCTCTCTTTATGTAAGGAGGTCTTTGTTTTAGAGAAAACAACAAGACTTTTAACTAAGATATGGAATACATATCTTAGAAACAATAAAATTAAATTCAGATTGGCTCTCCACAGAGTTTCAACTCTGAACAAAGCTTATCAGAAAGGGGCATATGGGGATAGTAAAGGCTTGTGAATTTAATTGAACAGAAATAAAAAGAACCCTGCTTCTGGAATACTGATTTTTTAAAAAAAACAAATTAATTACCTCAGAGGAGCCAGAATTAAATTGGTCTTGGTTACCACTGAGCAAGAAAAAAATAATAATAATGAGAATATCTGGCAGCTAAATATAAGTATTTTTAGTTTCATAACCTCAAAGGTTAGGTTATTGGTCTGGGAGAGATGCCTTTAACACAAGAAGTGAAGGTTGCTGATCAATTCACTAGTGTCACTAAACAACCAAATCTATCAACTATTTCATGTTTTAAAACATGCCTTAATTTTATATTAAAAGTTAAATGATAGCATTATGTTTCTTAATCACTATTTATCTTTGTCAATAATCAAAAATATCAGAACTGTAAGATGCCAACACAACAAAGTACACTTTCCAATTCTTTTTTCTGAAATAATCTGTTTCCAATAAATACTTGGTGCAGTGATAAAAGAGTCCAAACTACAGCCACTTTCACTTTCTGTTTGCTAATTCATTACCACTGCTGGAACTAAACATTACATTTAACATGCTGACAGTCTTATAGAAAACTAGGTTGTTTTTTGTCGTTGTTGTTCTGGTTTTTGGGGTGAAGAAAGGGAGTGGAGTGTGTGTGGTTGAAAGATGTATCTTACAGACAGCTCTGACTTTTGAGGCTTTTACCAGGTCCGGTGGTCAGCACATTAAGTATCTCTTCACTTACATACTCAGTTTGGAATGGACATCTTGTGCATAAGAGCAAGACTTAGCCTATTCCACAGAGAGTGACAGCATGACCTCTCCATTTTGGGGGCATTCAGGAAGGGCAAAAGCCTTGTTCCTTTGGCCTTTGATTCTTATCCACCAGGGGATAAATACCCTAAAGCCATGTGATCATTTTACATGTCTCTTTAAAGAGTCTGGGTGCTTGACTAAAATTCCACTTCAGATGGCCCAAGAATGCACATACTTGCATGTACACATTTATGACTGGATTTTCTGAATGTGCAGGCTTGTACACTTGCATTCTTAAGTCTTTTGAACATATTAAGGATGTCTTTTGAACATACTAAGGATGATATACATCAAAGAAATTAGGCCCAAGCACAGTAATTTGTTTATTAGGCTGAGACTGAGCATATAAATAATGTAACAGTGGTTTTAGACACAGTTTAAATTAACATTTTATTCTGAAAGCCATACATTTTTAAGGAGAAAAAGTAACAAAGTGATCTTAAGTTTGGATAGTAGGGAAAATGACAAGACCTTTAGAAAAGAAACACACATTTTGTGTGCTATAAAATCAATGGTATCAATTCTGAAAAAATATTTTGAATAAATGTCAGGTTGTTTTTTTATTGATTTGTCTTTTCCCCCAACTACTATTCACTCATGAGATGCAACGAAAGGAACTTATATAGTTATTTATGTCAGCCAAGGGGTGAAAAAAGTCATGCCTAATGTGTTTATTTATTTTTGCATTTGCTTTTTTTTATTGGCTTTTCCCTTTTCTCTCCAAAATGTCTATGATATTATAAATATCCATCTTGTAATATCCTGCCAGTGACTATGCTAATTGCTTTATACACCTCCTGTGCTTCTTCTCCAAAGAATAAAGACCAAAGGGCCAGAGAGGAGCATGGAAAAAAAGATTTATCAGAACCTCATTAATTAGCTGCACGTTTGACTATCAGTGTTGTTTTTTTTTTCATTCTTCTTCTATTTGTTTCCTTACTGACAAATATTTAACTCTTACTATGAAGATGGTACTCCACTATCCTCTTGGAAAGCATATGAAGTAAGAATCAGTATTTATTGAGAATGCAGAGAGGCTTAACATACACTCTTGTCCACAGGAAGCCTACGTATAGTCAGGCATGTTGATCATTCTCTTACAATGCACTATAAAATCAAGGTATGCTTCAAGCATTGTTGGAGCAGTCTTTATTTATTCTTCAAATTTTGAAAAGCTGTTATACGCTGGGGCCTGAAGTCCTCATTAGGCTGAGTCTAGGAGGCAGACAGACACTTCAAGGGGCAATTGTTGTGCAGCCTGGTGAGTCCCAGGTCAGAGCTCCCTGCAGAGTGGTCTGGGGCTAACCTAGGCACTCTTTACTCAGACCTGGGGACATTAATTCTACGTGGAGGCATCTGGAAGTCTTTGCACACTCCTGGCTCTCTTCCTGCTTTCCCTTCAGGACCAATGTCTTGTGTGTTCTTTAGATCTCTGCATGCCCAAACTCCACCATGTGATGTCTACCCCACACAGGCCACACCCTCAGTTCCAAATGGACCCCTGCCTCTTCTCTCACTGGAGCAGCACCAGGGCTCTCAGCCACTGAGGACAAGACAGCAAGCAGCTGCTAAATGGGCCCACCCTGAGATTTTAATGCCTTACAAGTACCTAGTCTGTTTCCTGTTTTGCCAGATTTGTGCTGAAATTGAAAACTACTCCAGATCAGCAGGCCTTTAGCAGGGCCAAATTTGCCCTATCAGTGCTGACTGTGCCTGGGTTCCAGAACCCAGAAACTAGCATTCCATACCCGACTTCAGCTGCTTTCTTAAAAGGAAGGGCAGAGGAAGGGAGTGAGGAGGGAAATATAGGAGGGAAAGACATTAGCTTGATTCTTGCCTAGGCATTTCCACTGAGGGGAAGTAGCCAGACTTCAATGGTGATCTCTAACAGCTACAGCATCGGCCCGGGCACAGAAAGCAGTAAGGGTTTGCCTCCGAAAGCAGGGGCAGCAGGGAAACCACAGCTCACACAGAAGCATCTTTATTTCACAGAAGGCCACGAATAAACGACTCAAACAGAAGCCTGTTTGATGCAGAAAGAGAGAATGTGTCGGGGGCAGGAAAAAAAAAATCCTACAAGGAATTCAAACTGAATTTTAGTAATAGAGAGCTAATGTACTGAAAAAATAAGCTTGCTGCTAACAGTAAAGACACTGCCAAGAAATAGATGGGAATTAGTGCCAGGTTAAAACATAAATCAGAATTTTGCAATTATGCAAATGAGAATACCAGAGACTTTATTTCACTTCCATCTGAATCCAGAATAAAGGCCCTAATTTTGATGAAAATATAAAAAGATTTTAAGAAATTGAGATGATTAATTGCAGCAAACTAAAGATACCAGTCTCACTCTGCAAAAAGATAATTAGAATTTTTATATATGTATATTATATATATTTAAAACACACATATGAATGCATATATTGCTATAAATATATTCAGTATTATAATTTATACATATTCAAGGGTAACTTTCTTTTTGTATAGCACTTTATACTCTTTCTGACAGTTTTACACAACTCTTAAGCGTAGATAAGGCTGATATAATTATCCTCATTTAAAAGTGATGACTAGTTTAATATCATAATTGAGTAAAGCAAAGGTTTCATATTTATAAAAGTAGAGCTCACCACAATAAATTCATATTCCTGGAAATGTAACATTACACACTGCTCTGAAAGGCATTGTTGTGAGTCAGATAAGGTTAGATGTAAGTCACTCAGGATCACATTGTATTAACTCTAATAAGCACAGTTTCTTAGGACTAACATAGAACTGCTGCAGAAAGACAGGGACATATGTTTAGGCTGTAGGTAAAAATTTTTTAAATGCATTAGGCAAGCAAGCTGTATCATTGAAAATCACAAATACAATAAGGTAGAATATTTCATTCCAAGTAGTCCAACTATTCCCTTAAGATCTAAGGATTAAGAGCCATTTATCTTGTTTTTTGGCATAAGGACAAGCAGATGGATGGACATAAGAATTTTGGGAGGCACACTAACTTGATACCAAATATGTTGAAAATTACATAAAACAGAAACCAAATGACACAAAGCAAGTGTCTGAAAGCATGAAATGCTCTTGAAAAGGAAGACATGAAAATGTATTTTAGAATAACTGAAATAGTAACTTATAAAAAGATATTTGGTTTGCTATCCAATGAAGCTATAAAAAGCAAAAAGGTGAGGCTGTTGAACTAGCAGTAGATGGATCTAAAGACTATTGCATTGGGGAAGAAAGTTTATGGCATAATTACAACCTTTGGCTGTTGACAGTCCATAAAAAGTCACTTCAGCATGACAGGGTGGATCCCGATCTGAATTAACAATTCATCTGGTGTTTTATGATATGCTTGTCTGAAGATTTTGCTTTTGCAGTTGTAGAAGATAAAATTGCAGTCTGGTGTCTCTAAGATAAACCCAGTATTTTTTAAATGTACAACCTTTCCTTTCCATTTAGAGGGGGTGGAGAAGGATACAAAAAGAACATGCCAATTGTTTCAGGAATCATGGGAAATTTTGTGGGACTCAGTTGGTACCAATTAGAGGGTATAAACACTTATTAAGACCACAAATGACCTAGTAATTTAATGTGCAGAACACAGTCACAGCACCTCTTCTCTTCTGTACCTTTCTTGCTCAGTGATCCCCTCGGGTCTTTTGGTTTTAAATACCCTCCCTGTGTTGCTGACTCCTCATATGAAATCTCATCCAGAGTTTCCCCTGAACTCCAAAGGCACACAGCAGCTATGGACTTGACATTTCCACTTGCATTTCAAGTCTGCATCTGAAATTTGGTATGCATATAAGCAGCTTCCTTCCTCACAAGGCACCCCTTATACAGATTTCTCCCTCTTGCTGAAAGCAATTCCCTTCTTCCAGTTGCTCAGAGATTCATCATGGAGTTACCAAAGAGTACTCTTTTCCTGTGCAATCAGCAAATCCTATCAACACTATTCGCCTAATATGCCCAAAATATGATCATTCCTGACCATCCCAGTTCAAAGTATCATCATCTCTCAGCCAAACGATCGTAATGAGCTCTGGAATTGTAGCAGTCTGCTAAATGGGTGGCTTCCCATCTATTCTTGACTTCCTCCCACCTACGCTCCACAAAAGAATAGAATAATCCACTTCAAACATATCAGATCATGTCACTTATCTTCTGAAATGCCCCTTGATGTCTCATAGCCCTCTGACATGCTTCAGTGTTACTTGTCCCTTTGCAATCTGTCCGACCCCATCTCCTCCACAATCCCTGCCTCTCACCACTCAGCTCCCTGACTTCTTGCAGATCCTTGAACACACCAATTATAATACCGCCTCATCATTTGCACTTGCTGTCTTTTGCCTAGAAGACATTTCTGACAAATATCCACATGGCATCCTCCCTCACTTCCTTAATATCTTTATTCGAAGGCCAGCTAGTCATAGAGGTCTTTGCCGACTCCCTTAGATACGTAACATACACTCACCACCATCAGCAGCACACTCTCTTCCCCCTTTACTGTGATTGATTTTTCTCCATAACAATTTTTACCCCCTGGTATGGTTTAGACACACTTACAGAATCTTTCTCTGTTATGTACAAATTCTGTATTTGCAAAGTTGGCTACTTACTAAAATTTATTTGTAACCTCAAACCTAATACAGTGTTTTGGGGGTCATTCATAGGCATGTGCAGACCTGCAAAAAATCTGTCACCCAGGGGACGTGTTCTCATCTGAAGCTGACTGTGACCTCTTGTTTCAGCTCTTCCACTATAAATACTCTCATACTGAGACCGGGACCATGGGCTTAGACAGAGTAGGGTGAGGGCCTCTGGAAAAAGCAAGACAAGATATTTACAGTCAAAGCAATGTAACAATGTAAAGTCCCTATCGAAACTCTGTGTTCAGCATTATGCAAAGTCAAGGTCGCACTAATTCTCTAGGGTAAAGATACCAGACAAGGAATATAGACATCTTCAGTGAGATCACTTAAAGGTCAAAAGGCCAGGAGCAACTTGGCCTGGAATGTTTGAGTGTTCCGCAAGGGTATCTCGGCATAACCCAGGACTTCACTGTAAACAGCCCTAGCAAACAGACAACAGCCCAGACCACCTTGAGGGCAGGGCAGGTGGTACAAGTCCACACCTCTAAGCCTTCAATTCCCCAAAATCCTCAACTGCCCATAAATCCCCTAGACATGCACCACCCCGGGCTCTCTTGTCCCCTCCTGTCATGAGCCAGGAGCTCTGTCTTCTCACTGTATCTCTCAATAAAAGCCTCTGCCCTGGCTCTCCTACCTTGAGTGTTTGCTAAGTTCATTCTGCAACTCCGCAAACAAGAACCCTGGCATCAATACTTCCAGTCTATTTTGTGCCATGTTTTTCACATCTTTTTGTGCTTTTCGTTGGTGACTTTTCCATTTAAAATGGCCGCAAGTATAGTGCTGAATTGCTGTCTAGTGTTCCTGAGCATAAGAAAGCTATGATGTGCCTTGCAGAGAAAATGTGTGTGTTCCATGAGCTTAGCTCAGGCATGAGTAACAGCGCTGCTGGCTGCGAGTTCAGTGTCAGTGAATCAACAACATATACTAAATAAGGTGTCTTTAAGCAGAAACACACATAAAACAAGGTTATGTATTGATCAGTTGACAAAAACTGCTGTGACCAGAGGCTCACAGGAACCTGCCCTATGTTTCCCCTAGGAGCAGTGGTTTAGTTTGTGCTAATTCAGTGTTCATGGTGACTTTATAACACATAACTGCTGTGAATAATGAGATTCAGTTGTATTTGTTCTTTTTTTATAGTCATATTCTTCCCTGGAATGTAAGGGAGTCTGTAAAAGTGGAGGCTTGTTTATCTTCCTCACCAATGTACCTCCAGTTTTCAAGTCTGTGCCTAGAATATAGTAGGTACACAGAAGTAGTAATATAGGACTACATCATTTAATCATCCCAACAATTCAATGCTGTAGGCGCTACTGCACCTATTTTTATATACAAAAAAGCTTATAACAAAGAGGTCAATCAGTTGCATAAGATTATTCAGTGGTAATTGTTAGCGTTAATATGTGAAACCAGGAAGTATGTTTCAGTTCCTACCCATCAAGGTATTGCTCAGGATGAAGTTAATGGATCCTTACATGGCTGGTGAATGAAATAAAGGTAGGAATAAATAAATGAATTGAACAAAAAGTGAATTTCAGGTATATGTAATTTTAAACTGAACTTATCATCTTCTGGTGACAGACAAGCTCAAGCCCACGACACTGGTTATGAAACTAATTGTGATGTTAAGATTTATTATTATTCCTAAATTAGAACACAAAACAGATAAAGGCAGTGATTAATCTAAACCAGAAAGCAGCCTATAATAGATAACAACTTGAAGATACAGTCAGAAAATAAGGAATCTACTCCTGTATCAGACTTTCTTCTGTTTGTTACACACATACACACACTCGCACAAAATCTTTCCTCATTATCAAGTCACTAAGATTTTGAGACAGATTTTGCACTGCTATGTACATATAAGCCTATCTTCTCTGCCTCCTTTTCCAGATGATTGAAGAAATCAAGGGGAATAATGAATGTGAAAACAATTTGAAAATGGTTAAATGTTATGAAATATTAAAATAATGTATAACCATTAGGCAATATAAATCATTCTTCTAAGTATTTGAAATAGACACTTATTAAGGTATTCAATTGAGCTAGTTTTAGGATAAACACACTTACTGTTATAAGACAGCACGTACAATCAAAGACATACACACAAATTAACATCACTCAGACACAAGAGTTTTGCTTTCCCTTCAGGCTAATAGGATTGATTTTATTCATAGGCTCACCTGATAGCTCTATTAGCCTTTTTTTCTTTCTTTCTAGAAATGAGTGGGACTTATGCACAAGTAAAATCAAATAAAGGACCATTGACCCAACTGCAGCTTGACAGCTGTGACACAGAACACCTTCCACGCACAGACCCTGAGCTTTGGGTTTTGCCTCATGAGGCCCTCTGAGCTGTCACTTTGACTTAATTGTTTCTTTGGGAGTAAGAACTGATAGTTGACCATGATTTATGTTGATTTTCAATAAAGTTACTGCCAGGGGTATTTAAGCTGAAACACCTACTTGACAGCTTTATTGGCACCAAAGTGTGTGACGCTAATAAAGAAATGAAAAAGAGATTTTTTTTCTCTATTGTGCATTTTCTCTGTTTGCTTCAGTGGCTGAAATTCCAAGCACTGCAACCATCAAGACAAGCCCAATGGTATGTCAGTCTGACAAATAACCATTTATTCAATTAGTCTTCACAATTTAGAAGGTGTTCATTATCACTTGTCTCACTTAGAATGTGAGCCAGGTGAGTCCGTCCGTTTTGCCCTTATTTTGTGATCATCTCTCATTGGTATGACGCAGAAGCACAAATGTGATTTTTTTGTTATTTCTGGGTTAGTGATGCAGAAGGAAAATCAACCATGGGATTCAACAAAATGTGTGTGTGTGTTTTAACTTCAGAGAAAAAAAAATAAGGAAATTACTTTATTTTGTATAGGGGTAGGCTAACAAAAGCAGGAAAGGAAGAAGTGAGCGAAGGAGAGACGTAGCATCTGAGAAACAGAAGCAAACACATTGAGTAGATTTTGAGGTATTTGTCTGGGGCTGCAGCTATTTGTTTACATAGGCAAGATTTTTTTAAACTTGTCAGTCCCATCTCTTACTTTGCCAACTTGACCATATTTATGGCTTTCTGACAGAGCCAAACTGCCAATTTTTATATGATTAATTGTATATAAAAGAGTCACAGATACCAATTTCAGTGGAAACGTCTTGACAGGAGTGGGTACAAGAATGTCAAGACTAAAGTTGGAACAGAATCAATATGCTAGTAAGAATTAGTCTAGACCAAATCTTTTATATATATATATATTTCCATATAGATATATTAAATATATATATTATATATATTTACATATAAATAATTTTTATTATACATAATATATAAAATTATATTTATATTCATATATATATTTCCATATATATATCAACATAATAAATTGTTCAAAAGTCAAATAAATGTTAAAGGAATTCTGGCATCAAATTGTTAAAAGATAATTATTAACCCTGGGGTATCCGTTAATGTTCTTTAGTTTACTTTATAATTGACCCATATTGATTTATTTAAATTTGATGTTTATGATTAAGGGTCAAAATGAGTAATTTTCTGGAGGTGTAGCAATGATCACCCCTGATTCAATCATGTTGTGTGTAACAGAAATTCTTTCGTATTTCACTCCTTATAAAAAATAAAGGCACAATATGACAAAATTTTCAAGTAATTAACACATACATTGATAATATGAATATAGTTAAGACTTTCACAACATAGTTGTTGATGGCCAGGCAGAATCACAGCATGATAACATAAAACTTCACTCATCCAGCTGTTATCCAAAAGACCAAATTCAGTTTTGTGAAACAAGTTTAAAGTCTGGGGAAAGGAGGGTTCAGTATATTGCAAACAATGGATTGTGTGAAAGGCAGACATATGGACATCGAGAAAATTTTGTGACCAAGAGACAATGTACTTTAACAGGAAAACATTTTCTTTCAAAATATGTAAAAGAAGGAAAAGTTATTCTTTCCTGGTATACCCATTGTGCGTTGTGGAGGAAGCAACCCCAATTCACACCTACAAAGAAGCACAGGTGGTGATTTTACAACTCAATTCAATCATAAACAATGAATGTAGCTTAATTGCAGGGCATTGGCACATTGATCCTATTAGGAGCAAAAAACAACTTCATGCTTTCAAACTTGTACAGATATCCTGCATCATTTTTGCAGCCAATTGTATATTGCTAGATGTCACAGGTTACATCATAATAAGCAATGTGCCTAAACTACTTTCCACAAATACAACATGTATTTTAAATGGAAGCATAATATTTAATGTAAAGAATATACAGTAACCTTATGTAGAATTTTCTTTCCCCTCTATGTAGAATTTTTCTACTGTTAAGGCAAAGATGAATGAAGGTCTATTTCTTTAGGCCAATTGCTCAGATACATACTTTTTAGGTTAAATAATATACATGTTTTAAACTCTTCTGATACATATTTCTAAGTTATCTTCTAGGAAGACATTCTCTAGCAACATTAGAGTTTAATAGTTTTAAAAATATTTACTAATCTGACAAGAAAAAGATGACAATTAATTTTAATATAATTTGCATGTCTTCTACTTATGTGTGAAATTGTGCATTTCTTCATATATTGGCACTTTATAGTTCTTTTTCAGATTGCCTGTTTATATTCTTTACCCTTTTTAATTTAAGGTATATAACATTTTATGTTTGCTTGATTTGTTTGTAGGTCTACTTTTCCTATTTAATAAAATAACTATTTTTCCATGATAACATCTTGCATATTCCTTATAATTATTTCAGGTTTTATGACCCATAAAAAATAAACTTTCATGTTTCTCTTTTGATCAATATTGACCTTTTCTAACACGGACACATTGGAAAATGTAATGAAAGCAATGCAGTCTTTTCTCGGGGGAAAAAATTTCAATGGAAACTTTTATCAAGAAAAAAAATGCCTAGAAAACTTTGCTTACAGATATAAAAGGAAGTCTTAGGAACTACCTGAACTCATTCATAAAATCTGTAAGCAAAAGAATTCCCTTCTTTGTTGCTCTCCCTCCTGTACCATCCTATAATACCCTTCTCTGATTTATGCTTACGTAAATATCTTCCTTTATATTTTCTGGTTCTTTAATGATCTCTTTTATCTCTATATGTTAATTTATTCAGAATACTATTACTATTATTATATAATGTGAGCAATTACCTCTTTTTTTCTAGAAGAGTTAATCAGTTATCCCAGCTCCATTAAGCTAATACTCTTATTTTTCTCACTGAGAAGAAACACTTTAGAGATGTGTGACTCGTAATTTATTACCTTTCATAGAAGTTTTCCCAGTTTTAAGGGAGACAAAATTTTAACATATATTTCTAAGTCCTTGACATATCAAACTTGTAGGAACATAAATAAGATGATCAAGAAATGGGATAATGTAATGAATAGGCTTTATTTTGGAACTATGAACTGAGATAGCTACTATCAGAGGGCACACCTTATGTGCTCACAGAACATTTATAAAACATAATCATTTTAGAAATGAAAACTAAATACAACAAAATCAAAGCCAGTAAATATATGAGTCAAGTTATTTGACTGTAATGCAACAAAAGACACAGATAAATTTTGGTAATTAAAAAAATTTACTCTCTTACAACACTAAACTATGTTTTCTACCTTTATGTTGTATCTACCTACCACTTCAGCATCTTATTAAAAATAATAAAGAGAGAAATGTGGTATCCACATATAAATCAAGTATAAAAATCAAATGTGTATTCATATTTGAACTGACTGTTTATAGTTCATAATGCATGAGCAAAACCAAAAGTTTCTGTGATGACTGCCCTTGTACTGTTCACCATGTAACTTATTCACTATGTAAGAATTTGTTCTCCATGTAAGAACTTGTTCGTTATGCTTCAGAAGATTGGAGACTGACGAAAATTAGGCTTGGGGTGGATTAATGATTGTGCATTGAGCATTGACTCCCCTATACAGAATTTTATTGTTGTTAACAACCATTTGATCAATAAAAATGAGAGATGCCCTAACAACAACAACCAAGAAAAAGTACACACTTCCAATTGTAAAATAAATAAGCAACCGGGATGTAATGTATAGCATAAGGAATATAGTCAAAATATTGTAACAACTTGGTATGGTGATAGCTGGTACTTAGAATTATCATGTATATAAATGTTGAATCACTGTGTTGTACACCTGAAACTAATGTAATGTAATACTGTGTGTCAACTACCCTTCAATAAAAAATAATTATCTAAAAAAAAAAAAAAAAAAAAAAAAAAAAAAAAAAAATTTAGAAGTTAAGCACAAAGTATTTTCTTTAGTAACTCTTACATCAAACAGAAAACCAAAAGCATCATTCAGAACATTTTTAGAATGTAACGAGAAGAGTAGAGACTGTTAATTGTAGTTAAGGCTATAAAAAAAGCCCAATTTATTTTGGAAAATCTTTATAATGCTAAATACAATCTGAAAATAATGTTGCAACAGAATATTTAATGACATAGAATGACTGTCATGCTAAAGCCAATCACAAACACTATTCACAGTAATAATCCAATCTCTAATAGTCTAACTGAATAATATACACTAGTGTATTTTACCACAAAAATAAGTGAATGGTTTTCTTTAAGGGGTATAATTACAGATGGTTCTCTTTCTTCTGCCTTAGGAATATGTCATAAATTTCTCTTGCAAAAAGGTTACTTTGAAAAGAAGTAAAAATAAATGCAGGTATACGTGAAATAATTAATTCTGAAGGGGTATATGCATGTATGTGTACTTGTGCATGTGTGTCTGCATGTGTGGGATTTTTATATCACATAAGCATGGTAAAAAGATGATAAATGTTAACCTCTGTAGTGATCATTTACTGGGCTTTCCAATGTCCATCTCCAGAGACACTGGAAAAGGGTACAAGAGGAAGAGGACAAGAGAGATGGAGATGAAGACAGAGTGTAGACCATGAGTGTGGACCACATGAGATCATTAGCATTATGTCTAATTCAACAGCAAGACCCAGTGAGAATTTAGGGAGCCAGTTTTTAGAAAATCAATAGCCACCACAGTAAATACAAGTACTTTAGTGAGATACATCTAAGATATTCCAGGTGATAGAACTGATGGCACTTCCATGGTGAAAACAATGATTTCTGAATAAGAAGTTCTCTCATTCTGACTAAAGGAAGTCTTAAGAGGAGATTTGGCAAGGTGATGGACCTATTATGTAGAGTTGAACCTTTATTTCAAGCTCTTCCATAAGTACAAATGGAAACATTATGTTCCCTTTATCTTCCTTTTTAAAAATTGATTTTGAGACACATGTATGTGACACACAGTTTTAATGTTTTAATACTCTTTCAACAAGACACATATTGTTAATTCCATTTTAAAAATGCTTGAATCAGGCTCACAAATGTTCAGCATCTTCTTCAAGGTAATGCAAATTCTAAATTGCAAGGTAAATTAAAATCCATTTTTAGCAGTCTTAAAAATCACTGTTCTCCCTGCTATATTTGCTGTCTCCTAAATATTTGTCTTCCTCTTTATTTTCTTTCAATCTCACATATTATCAAAATTGATCAGGACTTGTTAGAGATAATGGAAACACAAAATTTCAAACTTTACTCATGAAAAATAGACTTTTTTCTACTGTTTATACAAAATGTAAGATAAAATGTTATTTTTAAGTGCAAATTTATCTTTATATCTATGAAATATAATTTATTATTCAAGACAGCTCTACTTTCAAAATTTTCAGGATGAAATTCTATTAATCAATATCCATGCCTTACTCCTCAGTCTCTTTAAATTACCAGGGTTCTTTGTTTTTGGAAGTACTTGGTTCAATGTTGAGCGATTTCACACTTTCAACAAAAGCCCTGGTTTTTGTTGAAAGTGTTGTCTCTACACATAACACTGGAATACACATACTAACTCTCTTCCTAGAAAACAACCTAGATTTCCAAGATATTCACTTAGAGAAAATGACGTTTTATTTGTTCATGTAATTTGAGAGGCACTTACTTCGAAAAATCTTTAAGTAGTCTCTGATGGAAAGACAATGTCTACTGCAATTGTGCATACGAGCTTTCCATTTCTATCTTTTCTAAAAATAAAAAATAGGGCTAGCTTTGATAAGTCTAATAAAGGAAAACATTTTTATGTAATTCAGTATTTATTTTTATATAAGGTCTTTTCTGTCTCTTAAGCAATTTAGTTTCCTTATTGATCTTTTCAGTAATGTCAGTGTCCAATTTCTTACTTGGAAGTGACTATGAGAATCTTTTAATGGGCTAACACCCACTATAAAATGTGTAGGAAGTAAGATATTTTAGAAATGAATATTTTTCTGTTAACAAAATATATCTGACCAAAAAAAATCAAATAGGCAGTACACTTTGTAAAAGCTCTGGAGGTTTCAAAAAGCAAGTCCTCAGAATTTACTGGAGAGTGTACACCTTAGCAGGGTACTAATCTCTGCAGACTTCTAAACAAAGGTAGCTAACAGGAGCAGACTTTGACTGCAAAAGTTATGTGACCTGCAGGAAGCTCACAGTGCATGACTTCCTGTAAGTCCTTCTGAGCCACAGTGGGTCTCAGGGTTAGAGGAGGGATCCTGCCAGTCCTTCGTGTCATTTCCTGCCCTCTCTCCCTCTCCCTCCCTCTCCCTTCCTCCCTCTCCCTCCCTTTCTCTTCCTCTCTCTCTCTCTCTTTCTCTTCCCTTCTCTCTCTCTCTCTCTCTCTCTCTGTCTCTTTCATGCCTGTGGATCCTCAGACCCCTTCAGAATGATCATACAGTTTATCGTCTCACAAAGGCCATATACAACTTCTACTTGAATACTATAGGAAAAGGCTAAATGTCTAGAGAAACATATTTCAAATAATACTTTACATATGATGCAAGATTTCCCCTCTAGGATTTCACTTTCTCCTGACTCCCAGCTTAATCTGGCATAGGATGGCAACACCACCACACCCAGATGAGGAAGGTGAACTTCCCAGAGCTAGAGCACTCGAACAACGCTGACAACATTAGTTTCATGTAAGGGAGAGATAGGGTCTCCCTCAGCCCATGCTCCTTCCTTCAAACTACATTGCCTCTTATTATCAATCTCAGCAAATCCTGCCTAATTAGTGAAGTTGATGTTTGTGCCTTTCTACTTTAAAAGAGGAAATTATCAAGGATAAGGAACCACAGAAGAGAAGAGAAGCAGAGTGCTGCAAAATTATTTTCAGCACTATTCAGATTCTTTTCAGGTGACTTGGACAGTGTTCACTCTTCTTTGAAGATGCTTTGTGCTCATTCTTATCCTATCTTCCCAACAGAATAGTTTACTCCTTCCACTTCAATATATTAGCAAATGCAAATACAAAGAAAAGAGAGCCCAGTCCATGGAAAATTAGCACTTCCCTCACCCAGGGTTAATGTCTAGCTGCTCACTGGACAGTCATTCAATTCACCATTGCAAAGGCAAACAGGCTCAAGCCAATCAATTAATGTATCATTTCAGTTCCTAGATAGATCTCTCTCTGCTTACTCCACACTGTCACTATTAATAAAACAGACAAATTAAGTACTGCCAGCAGCAGGGGGTAAAAGGGAAGTACAGGCATAAAAGCTCACAGGTGACAAAAAGAATAACCCATATGAGTCATTCAGCATCACTTTCCAATTCTCCGACACTCAAAACTTGCCATATATGGCTGTTTTAGGGGTGGTGTGCATGTGTGCATGCCTGTGAGACAGAGACAGCCAGAGAGCAACAAAGACAAATTGCAATAGCTCTTATGCAGGGTTTTCTTTCTTTTTCTTCACAGTTGAACTCTACATCCAAATGCAAAAGAGGGTCACTGAATCTCCCAACATATCCAAAGCTCCACAGTTTACAGGACCTTGGATTAATGCAAGGCTTTTCCCATATGACCTCTTTGAAAATACAGTATTCACCTCCTCTATCCACCCTCTGCCTAGAGAATCCCAGCTTCCACCATGAGCATTCATCCATCCTGCACTTACTGGTGCCTTCCTGGAAAAAACAACCTGAATAGGAACTAACCTTATTGAGCACATTTTATGTGACAAGGCCTGTTCTAAAGTGGTATGTATGTTAGATCACTGAATTCCCTTTACACCTCTGTGAGGCTCAGGTTTTATATTATCTCCATTTTACAGAAGAGAACATTGAGGCACAGAGAAGTAAAGTAACATGCCTAGGACGGTAGATCTAGGATAAGGCAGAACTGAAATCCAAATGCAGGAATCTGGTTCCAGGACCTGCTTTCTTAACCACGAGCAATTTCTGGCTTAACAAAGCAATTCAATAGTCCCCTCTTACGACTGTACGTCACAGAACTAAGCAGACTAGAGTGGGTGGACTCTGCCTTTGCCTAGGTACCAAAATATAAAGGTTTGGTACAATTAACATATTGCAAGAATAGTGGTTCTCTAACTAATGGAGCCTGCTCATCCTCGAGGCTTTCAAGGAAGCCAGGGAAAAAAAGTCAAGGGCAGTGATTCCTAGTCCAGCGTCTGCTCATTCACCAGAAGCCGCCCTTTGTTTCTCCCTGCCGTGCTCTTTGCTTCTTAATTCAAGATTGTGACTTTTTTTTTCCTGGAAGGGTGTGATATTTTTGTCTCAGGAATCCTTGTCAAGTCTATTGGTACATAAAACAGAAATCCCCTTTTCCAGAAAAGCAGGCTTATCCAAAGGATGAGAGCAACTACTCCAGGTAAATTTATTTCAGAGGACTACAGATTAACCAAAGAAAAGCGCGGAGGTTGGTTTTTCTTTTTCCTTCTAGTTACTTTGGGACCTGACACTAAGCATGAAAGCACCAGTTCTTTTATGACCTAAAACTCGTATAAGACTTTAATTTCTAACCAGCTGTATGAAGATAGTGAAAAATGTTCTAAAATTTCAAAACAAATGCCCAGCTCGATGGATAGCTGAGCTTTTCCTGAGTTTGAATTAGTAACGTTAATAATAAGAAGATAATGGATGGGGGAGGCATGCTATGAAGGACCATAAGTGAGTCTCACTAATTTGAAGTTGTTGGTACTTTTTTCCAATGTGATTTGGCCAATCTTTATTCCAACTGTGAGAAAATAATAGGAACCGTTATTTCTCATTTGACTCCCTACAAGGCATTGGCTTGTAAATTGAATACCCTACATGAGATTTTTGAGACTTCAGGAAATAAATGAAAAGGCAAAGAAAGAAAAAAAATGAAATATAAATTACCATAAAAAACAATGCATTTCTGAACACAAAAACATCCATAAAAACATTTTTTTTAAGTCACATTAGGACATGTGATTAACTTGCCATTCTACTTGAATGCATCAGAGAATAAAACTTGACTCAGATTCCAGAGAGGTGTTGATTCAGAGAGAAAAAGAATTACATGATAAATTTAAAAGGAGTCTAAAATAATTACTTAATATATTGTACCGGTATATTTTAAAACATAAGCTAACATAGCAAAAGATATTTTAGCCTTCTATAATTTTAATACAAATAACTGTGGTATGAATCACTTCCAAAAGCAGGTTCTCCCTCCCCCAAAAGATTTTTCCATCCAGTCAATACTTTCAAGTTACTGAGTTAAATGCCATGAAGTTTTAAGTTATAATGCATTTACGTCATCTAACCATTTATTTAAGGAAAGTGAATTCACCTTAGATGAAAATCTTGAAGACTGAATAGGAAAACTTTTTAATTTATGTGGAAGATAGACAAACATAGAGCAGAGGACGACTGAGTCCTGGCAAGAAGCCTTCCAGTGAAGTTTCCTCTTTGGGAAGAAGCTCTAGGAAGCTAGACAACAGAAATGACCTGGAGTGTGAACTGAAATCTAAATGAATGTGGACTACAAGAAAACCTTGGGGGATTGATATGAAAAAAATCAAGTATATCTACCTAAAATTTTACTAACATTATTTTAGGTTAATGGAGCAAGTTGACCAAGTATTGCTGGCATGGTAAGTATCTTTAAAATAGTTTGAATTTATTGACTGTCCATATGTCAGATATCCTACCTGTCTTAGACTTTTTATCTCAATACTTCAAAGTAGGTGTTTTGTTACTCAGTCTTAGGAAGTTTGTCTAATACAAATTATATGTGCTGCTGTGTTACCATTAGCATAGTGAAGTAGAGTTGGGCTGCATTTTTTTGACTGGTTTGAGCCTAACTAAAGGATGTCTAGAAATACATAGGTTAAGAGACAAGTGGTGTCATTCACAGGCAGGCAGTAGTTAATGTGTGAGATACCAAGTAAGACATTTTGTTTACTTGCTAACCAAGCACTTCAGTTAGCCACAGTTGAATTCATTAGCAGTTACCCTGAGTTGTTTTTGGAGCAATGCTAATATTTTTGATATTTTCAATACAGTCTTTTTTTTTTCTTAAACACACTTGGTGGCCTGTCCTTTGTAATGATTTGTATTGGATCATGGAATCATTCATATACTCTTGCAAAGTCCATTGTTAGTGTCTGAAGGGATATCTCTATCTTTGAGCTAGACATGAGTATCCAAAAGGCTACCCATGGATTCAAGTATGTGAACTTTCTTTAAAAAAATAAAATTGAACTTATTCACTATGTAAGAACTTTTTCACCATGTAAGAACTTGTTTGTTATGCTTCAGAAGATTGGAGACTGATGAGAGTTGGGCTTGGGGTGGATTAATGATTGTGCATTGAACATTGAATCCCCTGTACAGAATTTTATTGTTGTTAACAACCATTTGATCAATAAATGTGAGAGATACCCTCTCAAAAAAATAAATAAATAAATAAATAATAAAATTATAGTTTACTTTTTAAGAATGTCTTTCTCAAGGTCAAGAGTATGGCTCAGAACCAGGGCATTAATACTTACAATACAACTTGAAGAAATTTATAATTGTTATTATAGTTATGTAACACATGTTTTAGGTATCTACAAAATGACTAGTAAATAAACTCTAATTCTAAAATTAGTTTTATTTGATTAAATGCAGATGCTTGAAAGTTACAAAACAAATTTTCAGCTTTTTTTGTTTTATATTGATAAACTCACTTTCCCTTTACTGTTTTTGATAGTAAATAATCATCTTGCAGTCACTAGATTTAATTGCTGTAACCCAAGGTAGGGAAGCATAAACAGAACTTAACGATGTGTTTATCAACAGACAGTGCCAAGGACCATCTAGACATAAAATCTTTGCAAAAAGACTAGGAAAACTCAAGTTAAAAACAAAAATGCTCAATCAATCAGAATCTCCAGTAGAATTATAATAAGTTTCAGAATCAGTTTCTGTTCTTTGGGTTATTTGCAATATTCAATGTGTTTTCAGGCCATGTTTACTTTTAAAATTCATTTTTGAGAACTTTCTATGTGTCACACAATTTTCTAGACTCCTAGATATAAAAGATAAACACAGTACAGAGTTTTACTCCAAGAAACTCAAATTCAAATTTGGAGGACAGTATGTAAACAAAGACTTTTTTATAAAAAATAGGTCATGTAATGTAAATGAGGAGGGAGATGGAGAGAGCCTGCAAACCTAGGGAATTCATACAAGGGCACCAACTAAGTCCCTTGGAAAATTAAAAATGAAATTTGAACTGGACTTTAAATAAGGACAATTTTCTACATACACAGCAAACAATGAGCAATGACCCAGTAAGTGAAGAAAAATTTGATGTTCCTGTATGTTCATGAGTCAATGCTTTCCTGCTACACACACACACACACACACAAAAAAAAAGTATGCAGTGGAGATTAACAGGATTTTAATCCAGAGAGATGGATTGAAATCAGATTATAAAGATTATAAAGAGTTTAGGAGTTTTGATGTTATCAAGAAGAGAAGGGAATCCAAGGTTTTCAAATGAGGAGTGTGACATAAGATTTGTTCTTTCAGACAGTCCTGGAGGCACTCAACAAAACTGAAGATTATCATCTTTGCCAATATACCTCCTAAAAGGAGGGGCTGCCCTTTTAAAAAATAAATTTAGAACTTCTGTCATGTCTTATAAGGGACAGACTTAATAAATATTCAGTGATTATTACATATGCAAGTTTTTTCTACAATTAAGTCATAAAGACAGTTTTGATTGCTTATTGGTTCACACTGATTGGAATATCCATTTTCTTCCAACTCAGTGAAACAGTTTCCTTAGTAATAGTGATGGCAGTTGTTCTCATAGAAATTAACACTTTGTTAACTAATGGATTTTGGAAACAAGAAAATTGGGAATGCAATGGGTAGAGCCAAGATGGCGGCATGAGTAGAGCAGCGGAAATCTCCTCCCAAAACCACATATATTTATGAAAATATAACAAACACAACTCTTCCTAGAATAGAGACCAGAGGACACAGGAAAACATCTAGACCACATCCACACCTGCGAGAACCCACCACCTCATGAAGGGGGTAAGATACAAGCCCGAGCCTGGCGGGACCCGAGCGCCCCTACCCCCAGCTCCCAGTGGGAGGAGAGGAGTCAGAGCAGGGAGGGAGAGGGAGACCAGGACTGCTAAACACCCAGCCCCAGCCATCCACACCAGAGCGCAGACACAGTGCAAGCGTGGGGTCCTGGATACTAGGGAAACAGGACAGCAAGACCTGTGAGTGGCTCCCTGAGGCCGGCGCCCGGGGACAAAGAAAAGCGAGTGGATTTTATTTTGGAAAGTGCTTTTTGGAAGTCTTAAGGGACAGGAACCCCAAAACCGGACAGAAGCATCCCGGGACACTTAGTCTAGCAGCAGGGAATCTGGGGATCTCTGGGCAATCTCACACCCTGGGCAGCAGGGAGCACGGAGGCCCCTCACGGAGATAAATAGCCTCCCGGCCGCTCCCCCTCCAACGTGGCTCCACCATATCGGAGCAGCAGCCGGAGGCAAGCCAAGCATAGAGCAACAGCGGAGATAAACTCCATAGCAGCTAGGAAGGAATCAGAAGCCCTGTCTGCATGTGGCCCAGCACAAGCCACTAGAGGTCGCTGTTCTCCCAGGAGAGGAAGGAAGGCCACAAACCAACAAGAAGGAAAGTTCTTCCAGCCGTCACTCGTCCCAGCTCTGCAAACTATCTCTATCACCATGAAAAGGCAAAATTACAGGCAGACAAAGATCACAGTCAACACCTGAGAAGGAGACAGACCTAACCAGTCTTCCTGAAAAAGAATTCAAAATAAAAATCATAAACATGCTGACGGAGATGCAGAGAAATATACAAGAGCTAAGGGATGAAGTCCGGAGGGAGATTACAGATGCCCGGAAAGAGATTACAGAAGTGAAACAAACTCTGGAAGGATTTATGAGCAGAATGGATAAGATGCAAGAGGCCATAGATGGAATAGAAACCAGAGAACAGGAACGCATAGAAGCTGACACGGAGAGAGATGAAAGGATCTCCAGGAATGAAACAGTATTAAGAGAACTGTGTGACCAATCCAAAAGGAACAATATCCATATTATAGGGGTACCAGAAGAAGAAGACAGAGAAAAAGGGATAGAAAGAGTCTTGAAGAAATAATTGCTGAAAACTTCCCCAAATTGGGGGAGGAAATAATCGAACAGACCACGGAAATACACAGAACTCCCAACAGAAAGGATCCAAGGAGGACAACACCAAGACACATAATAATTAAAATGGTAAAGATCAAGGACAAGGAAAGAGTTTTAAAGGCAGCTAGAGAGAAAAAGGTCAACTATAAAGGAAAACCCATCAGGCTATCATCAGATATCTCAACAGAAATCTTACAGGCCAGAAGAGAATGGCATGATATATTTGATGCAATGAAACAGAAGGGCCCTGAAACAAGGATACTGTATCCAGCACAATTATCATTTAAATATGATGGAGGGATTAAACAATTCCAAGACAAGCAAAAGTTAAGGGAATTTACCTCCCACAAACCAACTCTACAGGGTATTTTAGAGGGACTGTTCTAGATGGGAGCACTCCTAAAACTAAACAGATGTCACCAGAGAAAATAAAATCACAGCAAAGAAAGAAGACCAACCAAATAATAACTAAAGGCAAAAAAATAAAATCAACTACCCACTAAAAGCAGTTAAAGGAAACACGAAAAAGCACAGAATAAAACAACCAACATATAAAGAATGGAGGAGGAGGAATAAGAAGGGAGAGAAGAAAAGAATCTCCAGATAGTGTACATAACAGCTCAATAAGCGAGCTAAGTTAGGCAGTAAGATACAAAAGAGGCTAACCTTGAACCTTTGGTAACCACGAATCTAAAGCCTGCAATGGCAATAAGTACATATCTTTCACTAGTCACGCTAAATGTAAACGGACTGAATGCACCAATCAAAAGATACAGAGTAATAGAATGGATAAAAAAGCAAGACCCATCTATATGCTGCTTACAAGAAAAGCACCTCAAACCCAAAGACATGCAGGGACTAAAAGTCAGGGGATGGAAAAACATATTTCAGGCAAACAACAGAGAGAAGAAAGCAGGGGTTGCAGTACTAATATCAGACAAAATAGACTTCAAAACAAAGAAAGTAACAAGAGATAAAGCAGGACATTACATAATGATAAAGGGCTCAGTCCAACAAGAGGATATAACCATCCTAAATATATATGCACCCAACACAGGAGCACCAGCCTGTGTGAAACAAATACTAACAGAACTAAAGGGGGAAATAGAATGCAAGGCATTCATTTTAGGAGACTTCAACATGCCACTCACCCCAAAGGATAGATCCACTGGGCAGAAAATAAGTAAGGACATGGAGGCACTGAACGACACAGTAGAACAGATGGACCTAATAGACATCTATAGAACTCTACACCCAAAAGCAACAGGATATACATTCTTCTCAAGTGCACATGGAACATTCTCCAGAAAAGACCACATACTAGCTCACAAAAAGAGCCTCAGTAAATTCCAAAAGATTGAAATTCTACCAACCAACTTTTCAGACCACAAAGGTATAAAACTAGAAATAAATTCTACAAAGAAAACAAAAAGGTTCACAAACACATGGAGGCTTAACAACATGCTCCTAAATAATCAATGGATCAATGAACAAATTAAAATAGAGATCAAGGAATATATGGAAACAAATGACAACAACAACACAAAGCCCCAACTTCTGTGGGATGCAGTGAAAGAAGTCTTAAGAGGAAAGTATATAGCAATCCAGGCACACTTGAAGAAGGAAGAGCAATCCCAAATGAATAGTCTAACATCACAATTATCAAAACTGGAAAAAGAAAAACAAATGAGGCCTAAAGTCAGCAGAAGGAGGGTCATAATAAAGATCAGAGAATAATAAACAAAATTGAGAAGAATAAAACAATAGCAAAAATCAATGAAACCAAGAGCTGATTCTTTGAGAAAATAAACAAAATAGATAAGCCTCCAGCCAAACTTATTAAGAGAAAAAGAGAATCAAAACAAATCAACAGAATCAGAAATGAGAACAGAAAAATCACGACAGACTCCACAGAAATACAAAGAATTATTAAAGTCTACTATGAAAACCTATATGCCAACAAGCGGGAAAACCTAGAAGAAATGGACAACTTCCTAGAAAAATACAACCTTCCAAGACTGACCAAGGAAGAAACACAAAAGTTAAACCAATTACGAGTAAAGAAATTGAAGCGGTAATCAAAAAACTACCCAAGAACAAAACATCCAGGCCGGATGGATTTACCTCGGAATTTTATCAGACACACAGAGAAGACATTATACCCATTCTCCTTAAAGTTTTCCAAAAAATAGAAGAGGAGGGAATACTCCCAAACTCATTCTATGAAGCCAACATCACCCTAATACCAAAACAATGCAAAGATCCTACCAAAAAAGAAAACTACAGACCAATATCCCTGATGAACATAGACGCAAAAATACTCAACAAAATATTAGCAAACAGAATTCAAAAATAAACCAAAAGGATCATACACCATGACCAAGTGGGATTCATCCCAGGGATGCAAGGATGGTACAATATTCGAAAATCCATCAACATTATCCACCACTTCAACAAAAAGAAAGACAAAAACCACATGATCATCTCCATAGATGCTGAAAATTCATTTGACAAAATTCAACATCCATTCATGATAAAAACTCTCAGCAAAATGGGTATAGAGGGCAAGTACCTTAACATAATAAAGGCCATATATCATAAACCCACAGCCAACATTATACTGAACAGTGAGAAGCTGAAAGCTTTTCCTCTGAGATCGGGAACAAGACAGGGATGCCCACTCTCAACACTGTTATTTAACACAGTACTGGAGGTCCTAGCCATGGCAATCAGACAAAACAAAGAAATACAAGGAATCCAGATTGGTAAAGAAGAAGTTAAACTGTCACTATTTGCAGCTGATATGATATTGTACATAAAAAACCCTAAAGAATCCACTCCAAAACTACTAGGACTGATATCAGAATACAGCAAAGTTGCAGGATACAAAATTAACACACAGAAATCTGTGGCTTGCCTATATACTAACAATGAATAAATAGAAAGAGAAATCAGAAAAACAATTCCATTCACAATTGCATCAAAAAGAATAAAATACATAGGAATAAACCTAACCAAAGAAGTGAAAGACCTATACCCTGAAAACTACAAGTCACTCTTAAGAGAAATTAAAGGGGATACTAACAAATGGAAACTCATCCCATGCTTATGGCTAGGAAGAATTAATATCGTCAAAATGGCCATCCTGCCCAAAGCAATAAACAGATTTGATGCAATTCCTATCAAATTACTAGCAACATTCTTCAACGAACTGGAACAAATAGTTCAAAAATTCATATGAAAACATCAAAGACCCAGAATAGCCAAAGCAATCCTGAGAAAGAAAAATAAAGTAGAGGGGATCTCACTCCCCAACTTCAAGCTCTACTACAAAGCCATAGTAATCAAGACAATTTGGTACTGGCACAAGAACAGAGCCACAGACCAGTGGAACAGATTAGTGACTCCAGACATTAACCCAAACATATATGGTCAATTAATATTTGATAAAGGAGCCATGGACATACAAAGGCGAAATGACAGTCTCTTCAACAGATGGTGCTGGCAAACTGGACAGCTACATATAGGAGAATGAAACTGGACCATTGTCTAACCCCATACACAAAAGTAAATTCAAAATGGATCAAAGACCTGAATGTAAGTCATGAAACCATAAAACTCTTAGAAAAAAACATAGGCAAAAATCTCTTAGACATAAACATGAGTGACCTCTTCTTGAACATATCTCCCTGGGCAAGGAAAACAACAGTAAAAATGAACAAGTGGGACTATATTAAGCTGAAAAGCTTCTGTACAGCAAAAGACACCATCAACAGAATAAAAAGGTACCCTACAGTATGAGAGAATATATTTGTAAATGACAGATACAATAAAGGCTTGATGTCCAAAATATATAAAGAGCTCACCCATCTCAACAAACAAAAAACAAATAATCCATTTAAAAAATGGGCAGAGGAACTGAACAGACAGTTCTCCAAAAAAGAAATACAGATGGCCAACAGACACATGAAAAGATGCTCCACATTGCTAATTACCAGAGAAATGCAAATTAAAACTACAATGAGGTATCACACCAGTAAGAATGGCTGCCATCCAAAAGACAAACAACAACAAATGTTGGCGAGGTTGTGGAGAAAGGGGAACCCTCCTACACTGCTGGTGGGAATGTAAATTAGTTCAACCATTGTGGAAAGCAGTACAGAGGTTACCCAAATGCTCAAAATAGACTTACCATTTGACTCAAGAATTCCACTCCTAGGAATTTACCTTAAGAATGCAGCACTCCAGTTTGAAAAAGACAGATGCACCCCTATGTTTATCGCAGCACTATTTACAATAGCCAAGAATTGGAAGCAACCTAAGTGTCCATCAGTAGATGAATGGATAAAGAAGATGTGGTACATATACACAATGGAATATTATTCAACCATAAGAAGAAAACAAATCCTACCATTTGCAACAACATGGATGGAGCTAGAGGGTATTATGCTCAGTGAAATAAGCCAAGTGGAGAAAGAGAAATACCAAATGATTTCACTCATCTGTGGAATATAAGAACAAAGGAAAAACTGAAGGAACAAAACAGCAGCAGAATCACAGAACCCAAGAATGGACTAACAGGTACCAAAGGGAAAGGGACTGGGTAGGATGGGTGGGTAGGGAGGAACAAGAGGTGGGGAAAGAAAGGGGGTATTATGATTAGCATGCATAATGGCGGTGTGGGAGAAAGGGGAGGGCTGTACAACACAGAGCAGACAAGTAGTGATTATACAACATTTTGCTATGCTGATGGACAGTGACTGTAAGAGGGTTTGTAGGGGGGACCTGGTATAGGGGAGAGACTAGTAACCATAATGTTCTTCATGTAATTGTAGATTAATGATAACAAAAAAAAAAAGAAAGAAAAGGGGGATTACTCCCTGATAGGATAAAACTAACTGCAAATCACCGATTAATGCATGGTTTACATATCCTTAATTTTGATCATTTAAAGGGTGTCATTTGATCAGCTATTGAAGTACATTTTTCTGATAATATTCCTTTCTCTTAAAAAAAAAAAAGCAGTTCCTGTGTGGTGATCTCTAATAGGTTCTTCACAATGGTATAAAGGTCATATCAAAGTGTGGGCAAAGGGTTTGTTTGTGTTTATACAGAGGATCAAAGCCTAATTTGGCTACCCAGAACACGAATTAAGATACGATATGAAGAAGAACTTCCAACATCAACATTCTCTGGAAGAGTCATTACAGAAGATGATCATCAAAAAACTTCAACAAAGATCCTGGGGCTGTTGCAGTTGTAGCTGCATTCATCCCACCGGTTCCTGGACTTGCCATTGGAATGAAGAAGGAGATATCTAAGCTGGCCTGTGCATACAGTAAAACAACAAATTTGACTGGATCTGTACTGTCGGAACTCAACCAAGAATTAGGAGAAGTGCAAGTTGCAGCACTCCAAAATCTTGCGTGTACAGACTATCTACTGTTAAAAGAACATATGGGATGTGAATAGTTCCCAGGAAGGTGTTGTTTTAATTTGTCTGATTTTTTTCAAACTATTCAAATTCAGTTAGACAATATCCATCATATCATTGATAAGTTTTCACAAATGCCTAAGGTGCCTAACTGGTTTTCTTGGTTTCACTGGAGATGGCTGGTAATTACAGATATGCTTTGGTTATGTAACTATACTCCTATTATGTTAATGTGTGTGTGCAATTTAATTAGTAATTTAAAACCTATACACGCTTATGTTATACTACAAGAAGATATGTCAAAGAAATAATCAATGTTCTCATGTTTTCTTCCGTCTGCTACTTCTATAGCTTCTCTTCTTCCTTCATAATTACAACCTCTAAGTAGAATTCGTGCCTCATATAGAAATTACTGAGTATCATAATTCTTCCAAGTGGTAAAGATACCTCAAGACAAATGCTGGGCATAGAAGCCACAGGGCATAAATCTGCAAAAAAAAAAGTAAAAAGCTAACCTTTTCAAATAATATTGTTTCTCTCTCACTTACCAACTTTACATTTCCCTGTATGGCCCTGGAAGATGACTGGTTAGCCAGAGACGGGTAAGATTCCTCAAGGGAGGAACAACCTAAGACAGGCACAGTCGCAGGGAGGCCATCAGGTGAGAAATTGGGGATTAACAGAGGTGAGGTTTAGAACCTCCCCCCACCTGTTCTGAGAGAAATCTTCTGCATACGTGGATGTTTTATTGCCCGTGTCTAGCTTGGATTAACACATAGGCTACAGGCACACACCTGATCATCTACATTTGCTCTCTTACAACACTAAACTATGTTTTCTACCTTTATCTTGTATCTACCTACCACTTCAGCATTTTATTAAAAATAATAACAATAAAGAGAGAAATGTGGTATCCACATATAAATCAAGTATAAAAATCAAATGAATATTCATATTTGAACTGACTGTTTATAGCTCTTAATGCATGATCAAAACCGAAAGTTTCTGTTATGACTGCCCTTGTACTGTTCACTATGTAACTTATTCACTATGTAAGAATTTGTTCTCCATGTAAGAACTTGTTCGTTATGCTTCAGAAGATTGGAGACTGACGAAAATTAGGCTTGGGGTGGATTAATGATTGTGCATTGAGCATTGACCCCCCTATACAGAATTTTACTGTTGTTAACAACCATTTGATCAATAAATATGAGAGATGCCCTCACAAAAAAAAAACAAAAAACAAAAAACAACAAAAAAACAAACAAACAAAATATATATATATATATATATATATACACACACTTCCAATTGTAAAATAAATAAGTAACCGGGATGTAATGTATAGCATAAGGAATATAGTCAAAATATTGTAACAACTTGGTATGGTGATAGCTGGTACCTAGAATTATCATATATATAAATGTTGAATCACTGTGTTGTACACCTGAAACTAATGTAATACTGTGTGTCAACTACCCTTCAATAAAAAATAATTATCCAGAAAAAAAAAAAGTAAAAAGCTAACCTTTTCAAACAATATTGCCTCTCTCTCACTTACCAACTTTACATTTCCCTGTATGGCCCCGGAAGATGACTGGTTAGCCAGAGACGGGTAAGATTCCTCAAGGCAGGAACAACCTAAGACAGGCACAGTCGCAGGGGGGCCACCAGGTGAGAAATTGGGGACCAACAGAGGTGAGGCTTAGAACCTCACCCCCGTTTTGAGAGAAATCTTTTGCATCCGTGGATGTTTTGTTGCTCTTGTCTAGCTTGGATTAATACTTAGTGTATAGGCACACACCTGATCATCTACATTTGCCCTTTTACAGCACTAAACTATGTTTTCTACCTTTATCTTGCATCTACCTACCACTTCAGCATTTTATTAAAAATAATACTAATAATACTACTAATAATAATAGTGGAGAAATGTGGGATTCACATATAAATCAAGTATAAAAATCAAACGAATAATCATAATTGACCTGATTGTTTATAGTTCATGATGCGTGATCAAAACCGAAAGTTTCTGTGATGACTGCCCTTGCACTGTTCACTATGTAAGAACCTATTCACTATGTAAGAACTTGTTCACCATGTAAAAACTTCTTCATTATGCTTCAGAAGATTGGAGACTGCTGAGAAATAGGCTTGGGGTTGATTAATGATTGTGCATTGAGTCCCTTATACAGAATTTTATTGTTGTTAACAACCATATGATCAATAAATATGAGAGATGCCCTCTCAAAAAAAAAAAATTGCGAATGCTGCTCTTTCTCTACTAAAATAAAAAGGGGATGGAGGTAATGTTGCCTTCTTGGGAAAAAATGATAAAACCTTTTTCTCATTTATTCTGTCAAGGGGAATTTTGACTTCACTTATTTGTGGAATCTAAAAACAAAGTGAACAAAATAGCAATAGACTCAAAGACACTGAGAAGTGACAGGTGGTTACTATGGGGGCGGGGCTGGGTGGGTGGGTGTGGAGACTGAGGGGGACAAAGGGGCACAGAAATCAGTCACAATCTAACTTAGTTACAGGTATAGAGGTTCAGCATGGAGAACACGATCGATGATTCGACAATATCTTTCTATGTTGACAGACAGTAACTGCACTAGTTTGGATGAGGATTTAATAATGTGGGCTAACTGTTGAACTACTTTGTTGTATACTTGAAACCAATATGATATTGCATATCAACTATACTTCAATTAAAAACAGAATAATGTACACATTTTATAATTATCTTAAGGAAAAACATGGCACAATTATAGATTATAAGGATGGATCCACTATAATGGTATATTTCATATTTAAAACAATATTATAAAGCAAGTTAGAAACTTTTTTTAAATTTTACACATGGGATGTGACTGATCACTGGCCTGTGTATACTTTTAAATAATTGCACAGAAATAAAGAAATGAATTAATGCAAAAGAGATATGCCATTTGGTGTTGCACATGAATGGTAATATTCATTTCCAACCCTTGTGATAAACATCTAAAAATGACAGATCTATGTCAGGAACGTCCTGCTATCACTTGAAAGGAAGACCACAGAGATAACATAGCATGCAGAAAGAAGACAAAAGTAAATAAACATTTCTAGTAGCACAAATAATTTACAGAACACTGCAGGATTGTGTTTTACTTTTACTTAAATAACAGTTAAATAATGAAAATTTAAAAGTTAAAAGGAAAGAGCAAGATGTTGAAACTCTAATGGAATTTCTAAGTATCATATTTGCAGATCTATATTGCAAAATAACAAGCTGTTCTTTAGTACAAGTACAAACAATATGCAATAATTTCCAATACTATGATTTAATCAATTGCAAAATTTAAAAAAATTATGTACATCTTCTTTTTATCCACTTACCTGTAGTCTTTGCCATGTTTGAACCTGGTATAGAACGAGTCTTACACAAGGCATTGAACAATTTAGTAAGGGGTGTTAACAATCTATATCTACTGTGACCTCATTACCCAAAGTCAACTATTCTATCTAACAGGTGTATGTATTAGTTATACATACAATGATGGCCAAATGTTCTCAATCTATCTTGTTTTTTCAATACTATTCTATGACATTTACTTCGGATCGCTTTAAATTGCCTTTTGTCCAGAAGACTATAATCTGTCTGAACCTGTGCAAATATTACCCTTTGGTGGCAGACAGGACATGAGTTATATCCACAGGTGGTCCTTCAGGTTTTCATTTACACAAAACTGCAATTTACCTACCACTTATTCGTCTTTCATAGAAGTGTGCTTTGACTGTGATTTGGAGTAGTAAGGACTGATATTCAAAATATTTAAACAACTGTGTCTAACATAGACTCTGATTTATGGCTGCACAAATCAACAAAGCAAATGACCTAGAATAACTTGTTCATAAAAATAAAGTACTTTATTCTAAATAGTCCTGCTAAAGGAAATATAGTCAACATTGAGAATAGCATCTTTAGGACATTTTAAAAAATTTCAATGACATGGACTGCAGTGTCTGAGGAATAATTATTACAGTTAGCCTTGGAGCATAGCTAAGTAATTTAGTATTTAAAAAAAAATTATGTCCTATAACATACAAAAATTGCACCAGATGGACTAAAATGACAAAATCTATACTCCTGGATTTCTAAGTTCTAGCAACCTTCATGCATTCTTCCCATACTTCATCATCTTTAATATTCTTTGTGTGATATTTAAAGATTTAATGTGTGATAAGACATATTATTGGGTACAGTGGGCATAAGTCCCTTGCTAGAGTATGTGATGTGATGTCTATCTGGAGTTTAGATGTACTCATACTTTGCAAACGCAATAGAAATTATTCAACTGCATACTTAAAGATGTTATATTTATTATAGTAGAATCTGTTTAATCAATTTAATCAATTTATTTTACAATTAGGTAAGTCAGGCCTGCTTAATTTAAGGGAAGCAAGAACAGTTGACAGTGATATTTATAGATATAAAATTCATATGCCTGGAGTTTTTGTAAATATAAAATGGCATATATAGCAAGTCAACTCAGACACTTATTCTCCCAACTTATCATTAAATCATATACAAATAAAAAGGTGAAAATGTAAAATAGATTAAAAACTAAGAGAGAGAATATTTTTATAGACATATACAGCCCAGCTGAGATAGTCCCACATGGAATAAACATGCTTAGTGTCATAAAATAGTGTTCCTGAAAATAAGCCAATATTTAATCACTTACTCTCCACCACTGTTTCAAAGACTCAGAACCTGCACCACAAAGAAAGCCACCTTTCACTTATAGCTCTCAAACATGTTATGCAAGATCACAGAATTAATATAAATTTTATAGAACTTACGTGAAAAGCACTTTTCTGGACAAAAGGTATCAATATATATTTCTAACTGGTACTATTCTCAAGGGACATAAAAATTCTTGACATTTTATGTGTGGGATAATCTAGAATACTGACGCATACACACAGACCTAGTCATACTAAAAATGGAAAGGATCAAGACGTAAAGATACATTATGAAATTAAGGATCAAGGTATAGAAAGCTCTATGGAATTAATATACAGCTCTCAGTTGTGAGAGACAATAAGCTAATGGCAAGCAAATTATACCATTTAAATGATATCATTAAGAGGGTTACTATATTGACAGGTAGACCATAGAAAGAAATAATACATCTTCATATCCAATAAATGTAATACTCAAAAATGTTTCTGCATTGGTCAACATGGAAAAATCTCAACTTGTCTCACAAAGAAAAAAAATTAATGCAATGAAATTAGAAATTAATTAGAATTGTTTTTAAAAGTCTTATAAACCAACAACACCAAAACAAAACAAAGTATAGAATTCTCCCTAATAAATCTAAGGCTAAAAGAGAAAACAAGACAATAATCAGAACCTATTTAGAAATTGTCAGCAATCAGAACTGTACCCATCAGAATTCAAGGAATATAGCCAAAACTACACACTGAAGAAATACTGTGGACTTAACTTCTCTCACTACGAAATGAGAAAGCAAATTTTAAAAACTAACCTGCACACTTAGTAATATAAATAGTTTCAGAATATACAGTTAAGGGGAGATATAAATGAATAACTCTGAAACAAATATAAATGAAATAGTAATAAATCAGGAGACAAAGTGGTATTTTCAATAAATACTTCTTAAAGTCATTTTTTAAACAATAAGTATATGCAGACTTCTTCAAAGCAAAATCAAGAAAAAAGTAGGTTATAGGTACTCTAGATATCGGCATTTAAGAAAATGGTAAGATAACAGAAAAACAAATGATTTATAATACTGTAAATAAAAAGACTGCCTTTATACTTTAGTTTGAAATTTAAATTTTCTATTTATATCATTCTGCAAATAAAGTTGAGAATCTCTTAAAATTAATTTCTAAAAACCAAAAACTTATAAAACTGTTTCATGAGGAGGAAAATATAAATCCTTGACCATAGATGTCATATAAAAATGTGTAAAGAAATATATGCTCCCCAAAAGACACACGACCCTAAGAATTTTAGGGATGACATAAATAATCCATTTTTATGTACATACTTTAAACTATTGCAGAATGTAGAATTTATGGAAAGCTTCACAATTCATTTAACAAAACTAGCTTAATTCTGGTAATAAAAATGACAAAGGAGAAAAAATGTACTAATTAATTATCTTTACAGATATAGATACAAAATGCTTTAATATTTTGTAGCCAATTCACTTCAGCTCTATAGTACCATGATATTCTATGATAAAATAATTTCTAGTAGTAAAGCACTAATAGTTGAAAATTACAAAATCTCATGACATAAGACTACTTTATTAATGAGTTAATGGAAATCATCTCTACAGTTATGGTATTTCTACATAATAAATTTCAAATGCATTTCCTATAAACCCATCAAAAGCTGGGAGAAGTAGAGTATCCCTTTAACATGTTAACAACTTTACAACTAAAAGTATTGCTGTTCTTGTCAGTAATGATGAACTATAGAAGACCTGCCAAGCTTTTGCCTATGAGTATAAACAAACAAACAAAAACCCAGAAACATACTCATAAATATAGAGAAAAAAACTGGTGGTTGCCAGAGGGGAGGGGCTGAGGGGGTTATCAAAATAGGTGAAGAAGATCAAGTGGTACAAACTTTCGGCTATAAAAAAAAATAAGCCAGGGGTTGAAAGGCACAGCATTGGGAATATAGTCAAAAATACTGTAATAGCTTTGTATGGTCACGGATAGTAACACTTACTGTGGTGAACATTTTGTGATGTATATAAATGTCTAATCACTGTGTGGCCCACCTGAAACTATTAGTATGTCAATCACACTTTAATTTAAAAAATTGAAATACAAAAGGAAAAGAGGAAAATGCAACTAAATTTCAAAAATTTTGATATAGAAGTGACTTTAACAATCTCATTTGTTTGTTTTTACTCCAATCCACTTCCTAGATCTCTATAACCAAATCATCCTCGATCTCGCTCATGGCTGTCAGTAGTTCTTCACAGCGCTGGAGGATGCGTAATGGCTTGTGTTGGTGATTCCTAGATCTACAGTTCCCCAACATTTAGATACTTCTAGTTTTCATATAGGCAGAGACCTGTGGACTGCCAGGATGCTCACAGGAGTTTAACAGAGGACTAAAAGGAGGCTGCTTTTGGCATTATTGCTTCTTCTACTCTTAGAACTTGTCACAGAAAAATCCCCAAATCTGTGCACTGTCTTTCTCACCTTTCTTTTTATTTTGCATGGTCCTGGCTAGAGATTCTCCTTCAAGACTGTGGCTGTATTTTTTTTGTGTGTGTGACAGGTGTATGTAGATATGGTTGACCTACAATGTTCCACTGCACATATTTAAAATACACAATCTGGTAAGTTTGGGCATGCGTATACACTGGTGAAATCATTAACACAGTCAAGTGAACATATTCACCACTCCCACAATTTTCTTCGTGCCCCATTTTAGTGTTCTAATGATAACCCAGTCCATCTTTAGGAAAGCATTGATCTTTTCCCTATTATTGTTCAGTTTGCATTTTCTGGAGTATTAAACAACTGGGTTCATATTGAATGTGCTCTTTTGGCTTTGCTTCTTCAACTCAGCATAAATATTAGGAGATGCATCTCTGCTGTTGTAACATAGTGCATTCCTTTTTATTTCTGAGTTGTGTCTCACTGTATGGATAAACCACCATTTGTCCATTACTCTGTTCATGGACATTTGGGTTGTTTCTAGTTGTTAGATATTACAAATAAAGCTGCTATGTTCATTCATCTATAAGTCTTTGTATGAGCATATGTTTTCACATCTCTTGGTTAAAAAATTAGAATTAGAATGGCTAGATCACAAGGGTAGATAAGGTTTAACTTGTTAAGAAACTGCCAAATGGTTTTCCAGAATGACTTTACTATTTTACATTCCCACCAGAACTGTATGAAAGTTCTAGTTCTACATCTTTGCCAACACTTGGTATGATCCATCTTTCCTTTTAACTATTTTTTTCCATCTATGGCTTATATTTTCAACTCCCTTAAAAGTGCTTTTCCAACAGAAATACCATTTGACCCAGAATTCCACTCCTAGGAATTTACCCTAAGAAAACAGGATCACAGATTCAAAAAGACATATGCACCCCTATGTTTATTGCAGCACTCTTTACAATAGCCAAGAC
The DNA here is from genome assembly GCF_030020395.1 of Manis pentadactyla. Classification (NCBI taxonomy): domain Eukaryota; kingdom Metazoa; phylum Chordata; class Mammalia; order Pholidota; family Manidae; genus Manis; species Manis pentadactyla. The sequence goes on along the minus strand of NC_080020.1, from coordinate 170,371,236 downwards.
ACTTAGATTGTCCATATGAAGATGAATGGATAAAGAAGGTATGGTACATATACACAATGGAATACTATTCAGCCATAAGAAGAAAACAAACCCTACCATTTGAAACAACATGCATTGAGCTAGAGGGTATTATGCTCAGTTAAATAAGTGAAGCAGAGAAAGACAAGTACCAAGTGATTTCACTAATCTGTGGAGTATAACAACAAAGCAAAAACTGAAGGAACAAAACAGCAGCAGACTCACAGAACCCAAGAATGGACTAACAGTTACCAAAGGGAAAGGGACCAGGGAGGGGGGGGGGAGGAAGGGATAAGGGAATTAAGAGGTATTATGATTAGTGCACATAATATGGGGTTGGGGGACACAGGGAAGGAAGTACAGCACAGAGAAGACAAGTAATGACTCTATAGCATCTTACTATGCAGATAGACAGTGACTGTAATGGGGTATGTGGTGGGGACTTGATAATATGGGGGAATGTAGTAACCACAATGTTGCTCATGTGAAACCTGAGCATAAGATTGTATATCAATGATACCTTAATAAATTTTTTAAAAAGTGCCTTTCCAAGAGCAGAAGTTTTAAGTATAATTTGTCATTTTGTTCTATTATGGGTCAGGCTACTGTATCATATGTAAGAAATCACACGATTTTCTCCTGTATTTCATTCTAGAATTTTTATACTATTAGGTTTCACATTTAGGTCTATGATCCATAGAATTCAATTTGTATGAGATTTTTTATATTATTTTGTATATGTATATCGATGAGCCCTTTGTTGAAATGACTATGTTTTCTCCCCTAATTGCCTTTGCACCTTTGTTAAAGATCAATTGTCCATGTATGTATGGGTTTATTTCTTGATTGTATTGTTTCATTGATCTATTTGTTTGTTTTCATGTCATTTCCCACTGTACTGAATATTAAAGCTTTATAAATCTTGAAATAAGGTAATTTTACCTCCATATTTTCCTCCTGTTACAAATTTGTTTTGGCTATTCTAAATCTTTTGAGTTTCAGTATGAATTTTAGTATTTCAGTGTCAATGTTTAATTTTTCATAAAAAACATAAACGTAACAGTCATAACAATGCTGAGTCTTCCAATCCATGAACAAAGTGTGCTTCACTCATTACACCTGTCTTATTTAATTTTTTCTCAGCAATATTTTATAGTTTTCAGAAAATAGGTCTCAAGCATTTTTGTTAGATGTTTCTAAACAATTGATATTTTTTCATGTTATCATCAACAGCATTACTTAGTTTTTTATTGTTGTTAACATAGAAATACAATTGATTTCTTGTGTAATATTATTGTACCTTGTAACTCTGCTAAATTCACTTATTCCAGGAGACTTTATTAGGTAGATGTCATTAGACTTTCTACATAGATGTCATCTACAAATAAGAGTAGTTTTATATGCTTATTTTGAATCTGATTGTCTTTTACTTCTTATTTGTGCCTAATTGCACCTTCCCCTTACATTGAATAGACGGTGAAAACAGACACCTTTGTCTTCTTTCTGGTTGTAGGATAAAAGCATTCGTCACTATTTCATATGAAATTAGTAACTAGTTTTCCATACATGTTGTTTATCAGGTTGAAAAGTTCCCTTCCATGCCTCATTTGCTGAGTTCTTACTGGAAATATATGTTGTATTTTGTCAATACCTGATTGGCAGGTACTGAGACAATTATATGTTAATTATATCAAATAATAAATTACATTGACTGATGATATTCAATGCTTATATCAACCATGAATTCCTGGGTCACAATTATATATTTTTGGATACAATTTGTCAAAATGCGCATAAAAATTTTACACAAATGTTTATTTGGCTTATTTGCCTATACTTTTCTTTGCCTGTAATGTATTTGTCTGGTGTTAGTATAGAGATAGCTTGGTTGAATGAGTTGAAAGATATTTCTTCCTCTGACTTTCTCTTCAATCTTCTTCAATTTGTGTAGAATCTGTATTATATCCTTTTTTGACATATGGTAGAATTTACCAGTGATGCCGCCTACACCTGCAGTTTCACTTGTGGGAAGGTATTTAAGGACAGAGTTTCTTTAATAGACTTAGGGAAATTCAGGTTTTATCTTCCTCCTTGAGTAGGTCTTTTAATGAATTTGTAAATGATGTGTTGTCAAAAAGATGTTTATAACATTAGTATGCTTTTAATATCTTCAGAACTTGGAGTGGTCTCGCTTCTCTAGTTTTTAATTTGGTATTTGTGCTTTTGTAGGGTTTTTTTAGTTTGTTTTGCAGGTCAGTCTGACTAGAGTATACCCAATTATATTGCTTTTATCAAAGAATAAGCTTTTATTTTCATTAATTTTATGATCTGTTTATTTGAATGATTTTACTATCTATCTTTGTTGATTATGTTCTTCTGATTTGGCTTTGACTTGCTCATCTTTTTTCTAGTTCACTAAAGGAGAAGCTAAGGTCATTGATTTGAGACCTTTCTTCTTTTCTAATAGAGCATTTAATACTACAAATTTCTTTGTAAGTACTGGCTGAACTTTTGAATTACTTTTTCAGAGCCTATAGTTAGGATATTCCCTCTCCCTTATGTCATACTTTTCTATAGCTTCAAGAAGATGACAAATATTTTAATCCAGGTCTACATCCACATTCATACACAAACACACACATAGATACACACACACACACACACACATATACATATATAGAAAGATGTATATATATAAATGTGGATTTATAGGAAATTTTATATATGTAATAGAGAAAGAACGAGTTATAATCTTATTTTAAACAATGCTGTATGTCAAATTAACATAACATATTATGTCCCATGTTTAAATTGCTGGTAACAGTAATAAATGTCACCAAAAATTAGTGATATCTGTGTAAAGAGGTAGGATATTACAAGCATAATAACAATATCACAATAATAGCTACCATTTGTTAAGAGCACTCACTGTGTGCCAGAGATAATGCTATATCTGTTAGTATATGATGGCTTCATTAAGCCCTGTAAGGTACAAACAGTAATAATATTTCATAGATATGAAAATAAGCTGACATTGGCTACATAATCTGCCCATGCTTCCAGAGCGAAACATGGCAAGACTAGTGTTTAGCCAAGGTCTTTTTGACTCCAAAATGTTTTTAAATAGAGAAGAAGAAAAAATGTATCATTTTCTTTTTAATTCTAGCCTCTCCATGGTATCAGTCAGTCTATGGCATTTGTTCAGATTTCATTACTTGTGAGCTTCAAACTCAATTGGAAGAAATCTTTCATCAAGAGTATAACCATATCTCTCCCATATAATAGGAGAAAATTCTACCATCCGTGAAAATTGCTTCCTCCAATAGAGCAGATCATCTGAAAAACTATCTTCTTAGAGATTGTAAAAATTACAGAAATGTCTCTACCAGTCCCCAAGTTTCTCCTGGGGCTAGCACCCTCCTGCACATTTTCATTTGCTGTGTTTAAAACCTTTTATTTGCTTTTCAGTTCTCCCATGGCTCTTGCTTTGCAGGTCTTCCAACATTGAACTGAGTTTTCTCTTACTAGGTTTTCTCCTCTTTCTGTACATGTAATAGGCAAGCACACAAAGTCACAGCCTTAAATTCACTGATGCCTATCTAATACAAAATATTCTTAGGCCTGATGGGTGTTCTTTGTGTTCTTTCCTAAATAAAACCCAATTATTTAGGAAACTTGTAGGAAGATACATTTCTCCACAATGTACTTAGACTGCCTCTCCTCTAAAATTCTCTAAGCCTACAGGACTACTCTGGTGGCAACCAAACCACTCATGTTTTTCTCCTCATTCTTTCCTGGAACATTATCTATAGAAACTTGTCAGTATGGTAATCTAGGCTAAGAGTCACAATAAAGCAAAACATATCATTCACATCATCAACAAAATCCTGATACCACTTTATTAAAACTGTGCACACAGATATCCTCTCAATGTGGAAGTGAGCCCGACTCTCCTTTAGAGATACCTACCAACTTCTGGGTAAATTACACCATGCTTCCTACATATGACATTGAACTCTTGGAAGTCCTAGGCTCCAGAAATGTATCCTTACCTCTTTAAAACCAGATTCCATGTACTACATCAGTGGTTCTCCTCCATGGTTAGTTTTGTTCTTGTTCACTGAGGGGGTCAATTGGCAATGCCTGGAGACACTGTCAGTTATCACAACTAGAGTGAGGATGGTTGCTGCTTTTCTCTAGTGGATACAAGCCATGTCATGTTCTTATAATGCTCAGGTTATCTGGTCCCAAATATCACTAGTGCTGAGGATGAGAAACCCTGTCCTAGATCTAAAATCCTACTTTAGGAGTTTCAATTTTTGTATGAAAATGTGCCCATGGGAAGTAGAGCTGCCTCAACATTTATGAGTTTCTGAGGAATTTTTCCTGGTTCTATTTCTGTACATACTTACCTGAGCCTGCCCAGCTATGCCAGAAATTGTGTTTCTGGGATGCAAAGAGATAAAGTTGAGTTGAGAATAGAATTCAACAAAAGGCTTCCTCGGCTGCCTAGCTTGACCATGGTTTTAGTTCTCAATCCTGGCTTTGGTAAACTGGAGTGGACATGTAAATCACAATGACTTACTTCAACACCGCCAAGAGTCCGTCTGTCTAACCAGATAACCAAAAAAGAACTTAGGACCAAATCTATTTGTCCAGAAGAATTAAAATTTTGGATACCTTCATAGATACTATGTGAGTTTCCATAGTCTCACTAATTTCTAATCCTTACTCATTTATGTTGCTTCATATATCACCTATGTTACTTACCTCATATGAGTCTGCCTAGGCTTCATTAAATGCAACCCATGGGCAGATTTAAACAGAGCACCTTCCTAACATGTTGTGTCAAACTCACATGCTTTGTTTGGCTTTCTTGGCTTCTCCACTCAAAATGTATAATGCTAGAGGTAGTTAATAAGATACTGAAAAAGAAAGTCATATAACTCACTTAAGTCTACTTCCCCAAAGTAGAAACACTCTCATTTGAGGATTGTTGCCAGACCATCGTATTGCATCCTCTTCCTGAAGAAGTCTTATTATCATCTGTGAACACTTCTCTATCATAATTTTGGACATTTATTGTTCTTGGTCCAAATCATCCACAGTAATGTTTTTCGTCCTCGAAACTACTGTGGAGGTGAAAGAGGGGAAAGGTGCTGAACACCCTCAGAGTTTCCTAATTGGTCAACATAATTTCAGAAGTTTGAATAATGTGAATTTTAACAATTGGGAGGGTCGAGAGATATGGGTCAATAAATAATATCCTATTTACTAAACCAAAGAAAATATACCGAAAAACAACTGGCATTAACATTTGGATTATTACTGTTTCTAGATGTAAAAGGCATATTTAAAAATACAACACCCACCCCTCAAACATACACACATAAATCTGCATTAGAGTGATGATGGCAAATAGCAGGTAGAAAATACTGAAAAAGGAAAGTTCATTATATTCATGTTAACAAAAAGTAATTGTGGTATATATATAAATTTTCTCCTATATGCAGAGTATTTAGTACTTTACTATACACTTAACTTACAAATAGGAATTAACATAAGTAGAGTTTTATCACATCCAAAGATGAAAGGTTTAAAATTTAAAAGATACTAATTCACTCCAGATTATTCTTCAAAAATAACACAATTCCGATAAATGTATCAAAGAGATTTTATTAGAGGACTGACATAATAATTCTAAAGTTCATTGCATATCCTCAAACATCTCACTTGTCTGCTACTAGAGAACCATTTTAACATATTAAAAACAAAGAGGTAGATCTTTATTTGCTTTCATGGGGACATGTTCAAGATATATTACATGAAGCAAATCCAAAAGCATACAAACTGAATTTAGATCAGTACAGCTAGTATATTATTTTAGAAGAAAAACATATTCATTTACTTATGTGTAGAAAATATCCAAAGGAATACAGAGTGTTTACAATGGTTTATTCCAAAATATGTCTCTGGAGAAGATAGAAGGCAGTAGAAAACAAGATACTGGAAAAGAACCACATATCTCTATCTCTATCTATCTATCTATCTATCTATAGATCCAGATATATATAATGACTTTTATAATCAAATACATAAATTGAATGAAAATGATAGCCAAAGCTACTTTAAACATGAATAATGAAATGTAATTTAACCTGTTATGTTTATTAAGCAGTGTGAAAAAACATTAGGAAAATAAAAATTTAATAGGGTAGAAAGTATATTCATACATATTTGTACATATATATGAAAACAGACATGTGAATACATTATCCATATACATAATATGTAATATATATGCATAAAACTCTAATATATGTATATGTAAGTATTTAATGCTTTGTAAATTAACAAATGTAACATTTCATAACTGTGAATAAATGACAAATGAGTTTTGGGAATTAGGTAAGGTTTTTGGCAACAAAAAGTTAGTTAGATTAATGATATGCATGTAAAAAATTAAACCATGTGACTATTAGAGAAAAATAAAATGAATATTTAATTTTTTCTAGAGATAACCTTTGTATTATACAAAAAAGGCAGAAACAATAAAATATAGAATAACTTAAATATGTGAAATTAATTTTTCTGATTATACAACCAAAATCCCACCTGAAATAATTAAAAGACAAATGACAAGCTCTGAGGAAAGCATCTGTGATATTTACAGAAGTTAAAATATTAATTAACTAAACCTATTTTAAGTCAATAAACTTATGTATTGGCAAAGAACATGAACATAAAATACAGAAACTAAAATATATAATGGTCAAACAAATATAAAAATTTTATATTTTATTAGTAATTAAAGTGGAAAATATTTTTAAAAAAACATAACTTTTGATCTAAATTGAAACAGATCGCTGCCATAATTTAAAATGATGTAGTGGAAAAGATAAATTGAAATGTCAATATAAATTTTTAATCATTAAGAGATTTTACAAAGATGTAAGTGCAAGAGAGGACGTTTTAAGTTTGTTTACTCCAAAAATGTTGAAATAACCACCAAAACGAAACTGGAACCCATGTGCAGTAAAGTAATATATCCATTAAAATTATGTTGTAGATGAATGCTTACTGTTTAGAAATATGCTTGCAATAAGCTGGAAATGGTGTACTATAAACAATTTTCTTCTATTAAATTTGTGTTAACAAAAATACACAGATATTCTAAGAAAATGGTAACAGAAGTTATGTAAAGATATTTTGTCCTTTTTTTGCCCTTATGTATTTTTTGATCTTGAACATGAATAAAAAGAAGAGCTATACCAAAATCTGTACCCTAAAGTTAACCTATAATTTTGGGCTTTAAATAATGAAATGAGCTTTCTAATTATTCAAGACAAAAATTTATGAAGAAACTTTTCAAAGAGAGTTTAATTATTTTTAAAAGGTAGAATATAAAATGAGAAGTAAAATATGGGAATGCAATCATTTAGTCTTCCATAAGTATTCATTCAGTAAATATATGAGTGAGGCAGGGCAGACATAAATTCAAACAAAAATAGTCATGTAGTGTCTCCCTTTGGGTGGATTAGATTCCAGTAGAACTGGAAAATATTAACCAAATCATTATAAAAAAAAAGGAAGTGGTGGTAAACTAGAATAAAATACTGTGACTTGACAATACAAGGATTTCAGCAATAACTTTCTGAGGAGGTGATGAATGGAAATTCACTAGATTTAGTGAATATTGAGTAGTATTAAAGGCTGGGTTTGTTCAGTGATATTGCCAAAGGAGAGTGCATGATAAGTAAGAGGGGAAGGAAAGCAGGCCAGTGGAGGCCTTTGCGGATGGAGATTCAAGAGAAATTAGGTGTGATATAAGGAGACTCTACAAAGGCAAAGCCAGGTTATTCAGGATTTTTAAGCTCATGTTAAAGGTTTTCATTTTCATTCTAAGAATAAGACTCCACTAAATTGCTATAAATGCAAGACAATGGTGACATGATCACCTTTAATTTTGAAAGATGCACCTTGTGGGCAGTGTAGAGATTAAATACAGCAAAAGCTGAGTCAGAGACAAAATGGGACAAAAAGCTGGCACTATGAAGACAGAATTGGGTGGGCTTAAAAGAGATACGGAAGAGGTAAAGTCAGCAGGACTTCCCAACGGATTACTTAGGGAGTATGAAGGTAAGGATAGGGTCAGGGATGATTCCTTTGATTCTGACTTGTAGAAATGAGTAGCTTCATTCAAAAGAAAAGCACCACTGAAAGAAAAACAGGCTTGGAAAGAAAGACCATAGTTGGTTTGGAAACAGGTTGAAGATCTCTTTTAAATATTTGAATTCAGAATTGGCAAATATGTGGGGAACTCAGAAAGGAGGTTAAGGAATAAAAAAATAAGTATTGTTAGTAAAAATATGGTAATGTATACTGTATATGTAAACGTGATCACACAGAGAGAGAATGAATGAATGAATGAATGAGTGACTATAATGGTATAAGAGGAAATTCAAGGACGGAGCTATAAGAAAAACATAATATTCAGGTAGAGGAATTTAATCTTACACAGGATATGGTAAAGGAACATGTTGAAAGGGAAAAGGAATGGCCCATGTACACAATTCCACGGAGGAGAACATTCGAAGAAGAAAGGACCAAATGTTAAATGTTACATCTCAAAGTAGAGCAAAGAATTTTTTAAAAGCCATAAAATTTAATACTAATGAAGTCAGTTGCAAACTTAGCAAGAGCTCTTTTGATGTCTTTGATAGGCTCTGATGACAGATTGTAGTGGGTTGAAGAATTGAGTGATTGATGGGGGAAGGAAAAATTGGGTAGAGTCTTTTGGAAAGATTTTCCATGAAGGGGAGGAAAGATGGGTAAATAGTAGTAGAGGAATATATCAGATTAGGAGAAAATCTATGATGTTTATTTTTGAGAGGTAAGACTCCAGCATGTTTAAAAGCCTCTGGACATGATCTAGGAGTCAGCAAAGTATAAAACATGAACCAAATCCAGCCTGCTGCCTGTTTTTATAAATAAGGGTTTGGGGGACACAGATGTGCTCTTCCTTTACAAATGTATGTCCTCTGGCTGCTTTCATGCCACAATGGCAGAGTTAAGTAGTTGTAACACAGACCATATGACCCACAAAAGTCTAAAATACTTACTTTCTGGTCATTTACAGAAATATTTTGCTGACTCCAGGTTTGATCAAGGAGTATTTGACTAAGAAAGTAAAAGGCAAGATAAGGATGATAAAGTAAAATCACTTGTCAGAAGGGTATAAAATAATGGAAATACAGTATAATAAAATAATGCCAGAGTATTAGTAAAGGGATTAATTCAGACCTATGTAGTGCTATATCTTGGGAAGGAGAATAGTAATTCCCTACCATTCAAAAATAATTATCCTCAAATCCTTTTTTAAAAAATCAATAAAAATGAATTAGTAATTATGAACAAGAATAAGTTAAAAAAAACTAAAAATTTTAAAAATGACTAGAGGAATTTTATGTTTTCAATGAATTTACATTCTTAAGGGAAAAGTACATCTAATGACCTAACTATTCTATACTGGATTATAAGAATATAGCTCCAAGAAACTCAGCTGTCTCATTTACGGTATCTGATAGAGCAGTTATAATGATTGAATATAAAAATATATGACTGGAGAAGATGTTTAAGAATAAGCAATTATTACATAAACTAAATCATTATATACTAAAGTTTCAATGAATAGGTATTTTTCTAGGAAACTGAAATTCAATATTCTGATTCAAAGACTAAAAAGGCAAAAAAATCTGGACAAAATTTATGTTTTCTCAGTACTATTTCTGCAAAGAGGCACTACAAATGCAGTTTTTGGTAGATATTTTACAAATTTCAAGGAAAAGATAATGTCCACATTCAGTTAGAAAACAGATGTATTATTAACTATAACTCAACTAACTGACACCATAATAGTGAACTCCCTCCCTTATTAAAAGAGAAATCTTAATAAAATAAAAGCAAACTCAAGGAGAGCTTATTTAGGAAAGAATATCCTGAAAGGACAGCCAAAATTATTCCAGAAATGCAAGTAAAATTTAAATAGCAAATAAAAATACATAATTCATGATGTTGATAACTAAAAGGTTAGGGGAAAAGATATGCCTCACAAAAAGAAACAAAATGCCAAAAAACCATCTTGTCAAATTTAATGTCCATCCTGATACATCCATCCGTATTTTATAAATGACTATAAAATGATATAGTATCATTAGGTATGATAAAGTGATAAAGGTTTACCTAAAACAAAGTATTTTGTTCACTATTGTAAGCATAACCATTAAGCCCAGTGTTATTACCTACTAATATAGGTACACACACATTTTTGTTGAAAAAATAAGTGAATGAATAAATGGAATGAGAAAATGGAGAAAAATACAGGAGTCAGTCCCATAAAAATCAGGATAAAGATTGTTGCTCCAAATCACCATTATTCTTTAATATTATTCTAGAAAATTAATCAACACAATACAGAAAGATAAGTAAACAAGAAATGCAGCTATTAGAAAGTTAAAGTACTTTGTTCTAAAAAAATATTTTTAAACTAGAAATTTCAAAAAATTAATCTCCTGAAATTAGTAGATTTAGTCAAAATATTGGTAATGATTACATATGCACATATATATATATGTTCTTATACATGTATTAGAATTTTAAAATGAAGTAAATCAACTCATCTTTATTGGCGACATAAGAAATGGATAATACAAATGGAGCTCTGTGCCATTTTTATGCCAAGCAAACATTTCCTTCTGACAATTGCAGAGATTTTAATTATTTCTAAGGTGCTTCATAGATCACATAATTCCAGTCAGAATATTGTGTGTATGTGTGTGTGTGTGTGTTCAGGGAAAAAAGAGAGAAGAAGAGAGTGATACAAAATTTTATTTCAAATAAAAATAGAAAACAGTAACCAAGACAGTTAAAAAATGTGTAATTTAGAAGTTACAACACAATTATAAAAATTAAAATGCTTTCAAAATATAGTAATGTAAAAATATGGTTGTGATACAAGACTAGAGAATGAATCCATGGGAAGATTATGAACAAAAGTGATGTGGATACACAAAAGTTTTACATTAATGTTAGTTAAAAAATGCTGGAAAAATCATAATTCTTTAGTGAGAAAAAAACAAGTTAGGTCTATATTTCACGTGATATACTAAAGAATAGTTTAGGTAAATTAGATAGTTAAACATAAAAATAAACCTATAGAGGAAATGGTCAAAATATGTGGATGAGGTTTACTTACACAGAGCATGGCAAAGGCCTTTCTAAAAATAAAACAACTAAGAGAACATAGTGAAACTATTATTATTATTGTTGACCTCATGAACTGCTCTATACACTATTTCAAAATAATAAATCTAATAATACAAAGTACACAAAAAATTTTACTGCACTAAAGCAAAAGATGTAAATATTAAAACTAAAAAAATAATTTATCAACTTGTAAAAAAAAATGATAATAAATAATGTTGGTGTATATGTGCGGAAATGATACATCTTAAACAATGGATATGGTAGTACAAATAGCATATATTTTTTAGAACAATTTGGCAGTATGAGTTAAATTTAAAATTTTCGTTCTTTTGGCTATCTATTTTCTCTTCTAGGTATCTTTCTAAATGAGATGTCACTGAAGAAATATTTGTAACTGAAATAGAGCACCATAAATACCCAATAAAAAGCTAGGCAGAAGTAAAATATGGTACATTTTAGGGATGCAGTTTCAAAATGTATTTTAAAAAGTGATTCCATTCATCACAAAATGTGAACTTCAACAGTACATAAATCTATACATAGCTTCAATGCCAAATTCATTTTATAAACACCCATATACATACACTTGTGCATATAATAGTAGCAAATGTATAATTTTCAAAGTACTATCTATGCATATTAGAATTTTTGATAATTATTTTATTTTTATAAATAACCTCATGTTTTCAATATTTTCTAAATAAGTATTTATTTATAATTAGAAAATAATGGAAAATAAAATATATCAGGTTAATCCACAAAATTATACTTACTCATTTTCAGAATATTTATCTAACTTTTAGTATCAATAGAATAGAAATAGTCTGACAACACTGATAAAATATTTGCTATGTAATTAATTAGCATGTTCCAATAAATTCTCAGTAAGAAATGCAGTGAGAAATAAAATAGATGCTATTGTCTGTCTAGGCTAACGATCCTTGCCAATCTTCATATTTTAGTGGAGAATTGTATATACAGTCTCAAGGAAGACGTTATACTAAACCTAAAGGGGCAAAAAGTTGAAATACCAATTTAAAATCTTCTCTTCTCATGTGGTTGAGAACAGATAGACCATTAGTGCATAGAAAGCCAAAAGGATTATGATTTGCAAAATGTTAAAAGTTCTATTTACAAACAACATGTTCTTATCTTTCAATTTTCAAGACTGGAATCTAAGTAGTGATTCTCAAAAATCAGAAAACAGAATTCTGGTTAGAATACTGTAGACCACATCTCAAGAAGATGAAGTTGATTGACTACTTGGCAACTGGGGAGGGGAACGAGATTAAGAAAAGTAAGGTCAGGGATCATGGATCTTTGGATCCTCTTTGCCACAGGTTGCTGCAGGTCAGAAATTAAAGTGGGAGCAGCTACCACTGGACTGGTATCCCTAAATGCAATGGGCAAAATGAGATCCCTGTGTGGCACGGGCCTAGTTTCAGCAGTTATTTGCCCAAGATCAGACAGGCATACAAAAAAATTTTACTGCACTAAAGCCAAAGATGTAAATATTAAAACTAAAAAAAATGATTTATCAACTTGTTAAAAAAATGATAATAAATAATGTTGGTGTATATGTGGGAAAATGATAAATCTTAAACAATGGATATGGTAGGTATAAATAGCATATACCTTGGAGAACAATTTGGCAGTATGAGTTAAATTTAAAATTTATGGGAAAGCAGTGTCAAGGCAGTAACTAAGGTGGTTTGACTCAAAAGAGACCTATGATGGCTATATGATCATGGTGTCCCTAGAAAAAAAAGAACATGAGCACCCTATTAAATTCCCACTTGATCTGTATAAACAAAGAGGAGTACTAGGTTGAGTGAAGAGAAGTCTAACTTGGATCACCAAAGAATCACAGCCCCATAATCAATTCCCAGACTTAAGCCATTGAATGAAAGGCAGATAGATCCCCTTGAGAAAAGACCCTGCTATACTATCAAAATGCATACTTTTCATCTTTATCCTGGCCTTTCCCAAAGGGACATACAGCTGTTTGCTAAGGTGACAGTGCATTGGGGGAAGTAAGTAATCAGACTTTGGGGAATTAAAGGACACTGACTTTGAAGTGACACTAACTCCTGGAGATTGGAAACATCACTGCAGTTCCCTCAGTCAGAGCCAGGGGTCACTGTGATCATTGGGGTTTTAGGTCAGGTACATGTCATAGTGGGTCCAGGGCTCCGCTCCAAGCCCCCATCCTGTGCTTATTTCCCTAGTTCCAGAACACAGGGTTGGAAGAGACATATTCAACAACTGGCAGGATCCCCAATTTGGAATAATTCAACCTTCCCAATCACAATGAAAACAACTTATTGTCTTCTGTAGCAAAGATAAAAATGTTTCTTTTGTCTGTAGGGAAAATTAAAAAGAAATGTATTTCGCTTTAAAATACATAACAGGTATGGTGACAAAAATAAAAATTTTATACTATATTTATGTAAAAATAAGGGCTCATAGTATATTCAACTAAATATTTATTATATACATCAAAGCATTAAACATATGTATATATGTCACATATATAATATATACATATTTTTTATGCTAGAGAAATTTCAGGTCTTCTTAATGTCGCATATTAACTTCTCATTAGTAAAAACTATCCTATAAACTGTTTTGAAAATTCCCATTTGTCATGCATAAACACTTCGGGAAAATTAAAACTGCCTTCACTTGTTAAGAAAATGAAGTAAAGGGCAATACTTGATCAGACTGGAAATATGTAAGTTGCTTCTATAACCCTTTTTTCCCTAGAGTTAATATCAATAAAATAATTGTAAATGCTGCTTTCTTTGAAATGTGAATAAAATGTTCAGCCAAGGGAGTATTTCACAAATCCTAGGGTATTATTTAAATATTAGTGTGTCTAGTACCCAAACTAAATTACAGCTCAGACAAGGGACTGAAAGGTCAGGTTTATTATTCACTTTTGTAAAAATGTAACCACAACACTTGTTTCTACATCAGGGAGTATTATAACCATCATCATAACTAATAATAACAATGAAAATAATACAGCCACATTGCAGTTTGCAGTAGACAGTAGGGCTTACGGCTAATAATCATTTATATTTACACTGAAGCTTTTGATGGAGGAATTCAGGTGGTTTTCAAATAGTAGCTCATTAATCATTTCAACAAGTTACTTGGAAAGTTATTATACCAGTTCAAAAGATGGAAAAATCATATTACAGAAAGGTCATATATATATTTACTTGTCCAAACTTACAGAAGTAAAGTGAATCAGTTTCAAATCTGAGACCTCTGTTCACCCCTTGATCAACCACTGGCCCAATGCAATTTTGATCTATATTGTGGTTTGATCATAAACCTGAAGTACTTTAAGGCTGACCTTTTCTGCTATTACTTTTACAGACCTACAAACAGAAGAAAATAACAATTTTTCATTTGTGGAGACCAAATTAGTAAAGACTATGACATAATAATTAATTTATTTTTCTTTTTTAAAGTCTTATTAGAAACATTTAACAACAGTTGGTATCAATTTAAAATGTAAATATCAAATAATAGTGAAATGCTTCATCATCAAACTTATGCTGAAACAAACAAGCACTATTTTCAGGGCTTCATTTGAACATAAATGGATTTAATAGGAGTCAGTTAAAGGAAACAAGAAGTTAACTTTCAATAATTCTCAGCACTGCCAGTAATCAGATCTTCAGGGGAAAATGAAAGAACGAATGTTTCAGTAAGTGTGACTTGAGTCGGGAGGGAGGAATTGAAAAGCAAGCATAGAAACCCGAAGACTGTTTTTTCTTTTTACTGAATCTGTGTAATTTCAATGTTTTATCTAATGAAACTTAATTTTAAAAGGCTGTTATCCTTTGAAATGAAAATTTACAGTGAATATGAATTAAGTATCTTTGATTTTCCAAAATAAAAAAATTCCAGGCATTTTCCCTCTTTGTCTATATCATTTGCTCTTCCAAAATTAGTGACTATACTGTTTTGCTGTAACCTTAAATATGACCCCAGAGTGGAATTAATTCATAACTCTATATTCACATTTGTTAGTATACATTTGCTTGCTGAGAGCCTAAAAAGGCAACTTTTTCTAAGCAAACCCATCTATATTCATTTTAGCATGTCTACTTTGAATATTCAAATATACTGTAAAAATTAATACATTTGTGAGTTTTTAAATTCAATATTTGATGATTCCACCCATTGAAATAATATGTGAAATGCTAATTATAAATTTTTGCAGGAAATTTTGTTTTCATATTGTAGTTGTTCTTCCTTTACCATACAATTTTCTTCTAAAACCAAAGTAACAAAAATATTCACTGCACTTACTTTCTTCTACTAGAAGAATTCACATTTTTAAAATTTTTTTTAAAAAAAGAAAAAGACCTTCTTGCTAGGTTTAATGATTACATCTTCACCCCCTAACTCTGAGGTCTGAGAATTCAGTAAATATACAAAAGACCGTAGTAGGGAACAGAACTTTCCAAAAGATGGTGATATACAAACATCAAAAAACAATCATGATAAATTGAGACAATGAAACAAGAAAGATAAAATTATTCTGATGTCTATGAAAATTTGTAATGTTGTATCTAAATATTCACTGCTAAGGCAGTTCTCGAGAACTGGACAAATTAGTCAAGAACATGGTTTATCCAAAAGTACAATATATATTATTCTAAAATAAATTGCACACTCTATGAAATATTCCTTTCAGCATTTAAGATATTTTGATATTTATGTTTAAGAATACCATTTGTATAATATTAGAATATAAAGATCTCCTTTCCATGTACAAAAAATACTATCACGATCTTATTTAGTTATGCACACTTATTATTTATCCAATACCAACGCATTAGCTTTTGTTCAATGCTTTCCTCAAATTTATTCATAATTTTTAGATAAGATTTTTTTCTGAATTTTTTTTTATATTCTCACCATTACTTTAACCTTTTATTAATGTGTATCAGCTATGTTGTCATTCATTCCCAAACCTATGTTTACAAGTATTACATAAGATTTGACTTAAAGTCAAAGTCTTACTTTTAAAGGACAAATTTCCCATAGCTACATTTTGTTTAGACCTTAATTTTTCTTGAAAATGAAAGCATTATTTTTTAAACTATTTAGCAGGAGTGTAAGTCATATTAAAGCAGCTTATTAAAGAGCCGGTGATTTGATATCATAGGAAATACTGTGCTTTTTGTTAACCTTCCCTAACTTACACTTAAAATTTTAATAGTCTATGGAGTTCATGAGAACAATAACTTATCATTTCTTTTTCATTTTCATAATATTGAGATTTTTATTAAAATGACCCGATAAATGATCATTCTTTTGGTACTATAAAAATCAATTTTAATTTTTAAAACATATTCACTATCACTGTCATGATTTTCACTGATAAAAAGACATGCTAATGTTCAAAATTTCCAGTGTCTGGTGATACACAGGCTGCCACTGTTCCACTTTGATTCAGTGATTCATGAAACTCTAGGGAATGGAAAATTATGATGAGTCACCAAGTCCCCAATGCTAATATTACCAAGCATTTTACAAAGCATAAAGCTATCTATAAACTAATTCTTGAGAACTAGGATAACTATATCTTCTTCAATATAGAAAAGTCTCAAAAAGAAAAATTCTTCAATCATGTGAAAACTCCTAGGATATGTCAAGAGTTATATATTTTTAAGATCACAGTCAGGTGTCTCAGTTTGGGACCTTTAGAGAGCAACCAATTATTAAAACCTTGTCCACGAGATGCTAATATGAGTCAACTCTAGAAAAAGGTATTGAACGTTTACCTGTCAGTTTAAAATCTTTCCTAAATTAACCATGTCAGGCCTTCTTGGCAGCTGTCACTTTTCACCACTACCATTTACAGATGTTAATGAAAACTATTCACGAATAGATTTTAATTGAAGCAAATTCAGACAATAGATTCTTGAAAAGTAGTAATATTTAAAATGTTTTCAAGATAACTAGTTACTTAGAAGAATTTAAAAGATTCATAAATTTGTGTGTGAGTGTTTGCATGTGTGCATGTCGGGTAGATTATTTTCTCCTCAAGCATAAAGAAATGGTATGGCTGCTACCTGAGCATGACAGGCAATTTTTATTAACTCAAGTAACTCTTTCTTTTCTCATTGAAATGAATATAAATGCCTCAGATTTCCTCCATAGCCCATCTTACTTCTGTAGAACTGGGAAAGACCACAGAGATCTTACAAAGTTTACTAATCTGAGGAATACTTTAAGTTGGGACATATTGCACTAGTTGAATACTTTTCTTTTAGTGATGGGTCACAGAGAAATGAAGTGACTCAGCCAAAGTCACATCAAAATTGGCAATGTGTAGATTAATTCTGCTTTTTAAAAAAATAACACTAGATTACCCAGACATACTTAAAATTTTAGAGAGGATTAAACATTTACCTTAATTATGTTCCTGAATAACAAATTCTGATAATTATAACCCAAGTTTCTTTCACTAATACCTCAAATATTCAAATAGGACAAACATTTTAATGGAAATATATTTATATTCTCTCTCTTTGTATATGAATGCATACACATATTTACATAGATACAAACACACACATAAATATACCTTATATGAATATACAAAGTGTAATTTCAATTACATTTTAACATGACAGAGTCAGCCACCAAAATAAAGTTTATTTTCTTTATATTGGTAAAGTATAAATTAAACTCAATGATACTGGTCTTCCTTCACTTAGAACCCTCTTTGAATGTATTATGCTTTTTAGTTCTCAGAAATTCATTCAATGTACCTCAAAATGTCAACTTCTAAAGTATAGAAAAATGTTAATCATCTCCCATAAATCATTAATTTGGGACTGACCTAATACATTAAATAAGTATAAATATAAACTGTTGGAAATGGTCTATATCGCCCACTGCACAACAGTGAAATAAATAGTATAAGCCCAAACTGACAACCAATATAGATCTATTTCATTTGATTTTAAAAAGTGTGACCAAAATAACAAATATTTGGGAAATACATACCTAATGTTATCTATATTCCCATTTTCCTAATACTAATAGCAGTACTGTTAGCATTATGGGACCATTAAACTTTATATTTCTATTACCTAACTTCTGAAACAGTTTGAGTGGAAAATCTCCTTTGAGTCTATTTATGCTCATATTAAGATTCTTTCTATTTCATTTATATAATTCAAAAGACAAACCTGAAATGTTCTCTTTTGTCCTATACTCATAATGATTAATTTTATAAAGGCCCTTTCTATTTCACTTGATAAAACATATCTTAGACAAATTGGTATCCAAAACTTTGTTCTATATAACCTTTAAGTAAAATTTTGGTAAGCAGAATGAAGTAACTTCATAATTCCTGTAATATTTTAATGAGATAAAGCTATGAAAAGTTTCACAACTATTTTCAAAAGTTAAGTATTTGTAATTTTATCTTTTAAATGACACCGTACTAAATTTTAGGCAAAGCTGTATCTTTTAGCTTTCAAATCTCTTTTCTGAGCACATATTGAAGATAAATTAAATAACTCAGTTCAAAGCAAGCAAAATGATCCAAAGTATAGCTATTGAGATGTATGTATCTATTAGAGTTGTGCCGTATCATATTAATTATTCATAACTATTTTTCCTTTATTGATAAGAGATTTTTACTGCTTAAGTAATAACATTTTCTTTCAATTTATAAGCATAGGATATGCACATGGATTTTTCAAAATTAAAACTTGTAAATAATAAAATCAGCTATTTATTTGGTAAATTGCATGCTGTATTTGTGTGGTGGCTCTCAGACACCATTCTAACCAGTGACCTTAACATTTTTATTTTGTTCTTAAAATAAATGGACAAATAAACATTTTGACTACATTTAGATCATGATAACTGAATATAATGTTAGTTGTAAAACTGAAATTTTCAAATTAATGCAATTTTTTTCAAGGCACTACTTAGAAAATTAGCATTTGGTGCTAAGTTTTCTAGTGAAATATTTATGGCTTTATTAGATAGAGTTTAGAGCTTTGAACGAAAAAAGACCTACCTCACAAAATTGTGTTATAAATATACTAATGGTTCTCTATTTCTCTAAGTTACTGATTTGTGAGGTTTATGAAAACACCAGACTAAAGCTCAGCATATCTTTACTGATCTAAAAATTTATAAACGAGCAATCCATACCTTTCTTCTGGCTTCATTTTATGGAGTTTTCTCAACAGGAGAAATTTTACTCGAAGATGAAAAGAAATAAGGGAAAATTACAGTTTTCTTAACAATTCCTACGAATTTACTTTTTTTCATTTCTTAAATCCATCTCTAACTGTAATACACTGAACATCTTGTCAACAAAGGGGAGTGGCAGCTGCAATGTTTATTTTTGTGTGTTTGTGTTTCAAAACAAGTTAGTATACATTTACATGTAGTTTATTGGACCCTCACACTTGAAAGTGGAGTTAATGGTCTTAAATGCATAGACTACAATTTTCCACTTTTCAGGGCATGGACAGTTTGATCTACTTGAATAGGGCTGCCATTTCTATTCACCAACTTCACTGTAATATTTAATTAAGCTCTCCATTATTTAATGCCTAACACTTCCTTCATCCCCAACAGTGGCACTGCAGTTTCATGACCATAAACTACACTCAACATAACACATACAGTATCAAAATGTGGTTTGAAACACTCATGTTTTTACGGAATAAGACATCTTTTTATTTTGTTCTTATCATAGTAATGCTTATAGTCTAAAGGAATAATATCTGGAATTTAAGATCGCTGGCAAAGTTTTAGAACCATTGTTCTCAAGTCCTAATATTTTAAGAATCTTCTTTCTTGGTGATTATTATAAATAAAAATTACCATTCCACTACAAAAGTCAAGAATGAATGAGTGAATGGACCAGGATTTTCCTATTATTTTTATAGGACTAGCCTATTAAGAGGATCTCAAAATATAAGGATAATCTAGAATAAAACAGGATGAACTTGTTTTACTAATACTCATGTATATCATATAAAATGTCAGCCTGCAAAAAAGAAACATCAAACCTTGGCAGGCTTTTATACAAAATCTTTTATTCTCTTTAATTTTTAAGGGATTACTTTTCTGATTTTCAACCATATACAAAAAGGAAAAAAAAAAAGAACTTTGTGAGGACTAGCTCAATATTCCATATTATACTGAGTTGGAGATTATTTCAAACTCAGTGATGTGTCTGTAAACATCTTCATTAGCATATGCATTTAGGACTATGGGAAACTTCAGGTAGATATTAACAGAGAGCAAATTATATTTTCCCACTGTTATAACTAGTAATTTTAAAAGGGCAGTCTTTAAATACTCACTGAAATTTTCTTTTGAAAAAGTAATCATCTAAAATAAGAAACTACGATGCCATCGGACCAGAACTGAACTTCTCTTCACTAGTTTGTTCCAACAACAGATCCTTGACAGTCACAGTCATTGCACTTTTTGATTAACTTTACCAAGAAAAGAATGATTTGCATCCAGTATTACCTATTGGCAACTTGGAGCTCTGCAACTATTTTTCTACTCATAAACAAGTTCTTGTAAGTGCTCTTTAAAATTAAATAATCTGAAACTGGGTCCAAATTTATTCTCATGACAATGAAAATGGTGTTACATTAAATGTCTTCCTTTGAGGCTAATGTTACAAAAGGGAAAATATCCGGAACTAAAATCTCGGTTTATTTATCAATATTTGCATCAATTAGTTTTTTGTGTATGTTTAACAGGAATACACATCATTTCTCTTGGGAATAACAGCAACACTGACAAACAGTCCTGGCAGTATGTTACTGCTAAATCATCCCACAACAGCATAACCTGATTTTAGTTTGCAGAGACAAAGCCAAAATATATTTGTTTCATTCTGATTACAAATAGCCAGCACTTAAGAAAATCTCTGAAAAGTGATCTCTGTCCAGTAATTTAAAAAAAAAGAAAAAAGGATGAAGGGAAAGAAGGAGAGAGGGAGAAAGTAAGAAAGAAAGACATTTTTAGAAGCCTAATACAAATACACATTAGGCCTTTGACATTCTCTATGCTGGTATAACAACTAAGTGGCAAATAACACAGAAACAGTTATCCCTCTGAGATCCCTGTTGCATGCTTTAATTAAAACTAAAAATTTACAACAAAATCAACCCTTGGGTAAATTGCTCTTTGGTTTAAATCTTCGTTACCTCCTGTAATTTTGGTAAAATCACTGTTTTTCAATTCAATTGGCCCCTCATTCTTTACTCCATTACAAAAGTCAAACAAGAACCAGACATAAATTTTAAATTTTAGAAGGAAGAGTTTTCTTTAGGTTATGTGTATTTGTAAGTCCAACCCCTGTATACAAACTGTTAAAAAAAAAAAAAAACAGGTGTTTTAACATAGTGCTTTATTCCAACTTAATCTCATCCTTGAATGAACTTCCTTCAAGTTTCAACCATTAAAAAAAAAGAAAAAACAGTCAATTTCCTGGTGGTTGTAATTTAATTAAGTAACCTTTCACACTGAGCAAAACCCAAAAGCAAAAGGGTCATTAATCTCTCTAGTGATTAGAGACACCTCTAGAGCTTCAAACATTTACCTCTCCTTCCCCGCAGTAGAAATGCTTTTAGGAGGATCATGGTTCATACCTCACATTCCCTGGAGCCAGAGATGGTATATGTGCAGGGCCCAGATCCATTAACGGATATATCCACGGTCTCAGAGTTTGTAGGCTTGTAGTCCACATAATACTCCTGTAAAGGGGAATTCATTTGTCTTTCAGACTCTCTGGTCTTTTTCCGCCGTCTCTTCATAAGAGAGTGTTGCTGAAGTTGTTTCATGCTGGCTGGGTAGCGTTTCCAAGACACATAGATCACCAAGAGGATCATGGCCACAGACAGAAAGAGAGCCACACTCCCTGCAATAATTTTGTGAAATGACACATGCTCATACTCTTGCTCTGTGCCAGGAATCTGAAACCCTGGGGAAGGGCTTGGTGTGGCAAGGGTGGGCTGTGTGGGGTCAGATTTGGAGACTGTAGGTTTAGGGATAATCAGAGGCTTCTGGGGAGTTTGGGGCACCAGGTGTGATTTTTCTGTGTTGACCACCTGGACTTCAGAGCAGATATTATATGTTTCCACTGCATCACTAACCTTTTCACCCTGGATATGCTTAGGTCCTGCACATATCATGGTGCTTTCCTTATTTCCTTTGAAATTCTTAAGCCAGTAAAATAGAGGACAAATGCTCCGACTGCATTCCCACATATTTCCAGACAAAGTGATGGATATTAATGATATCCATGCATTGACAGTTTCCTGGGAGATGTTGGTAAGCTTGTTTGAATCCAAATTCAATTTCTGCAAATTGGGCAGACATTTAAATGTGCCCGGCTCAATTCCTTGGATGTCATTCCCTGATAAATCCAAGTTGTGCAAGGAACTCCAAGTCCATGTCAAGCCTTGGCTAATGGAGCGAATCCTGTTCCACTGTAAGTAGATTGAGCGCAGGTTGAAGAGACGTGGAAAATGAGCAAAGTTGATCTTGGAAAACTGATTGTGCTCCAAGTGAAGCTCCTTTAATTTCAAGAGGCCAGCAAAAGCATTTCGGGACAGGCTTCGAAGACGATTGTAACCCAAATCCAGAAAGTCAAGATTTCGACAGTCTTGAAAAACTCTTATCGGCACAGTCTTTAATGAGTTTGACCTCAAGTGCAAAATGATGAGTTTCCGAAGGCCTTTAAATTGTTCCGACTGCAACATCTGAAGTTTGTTGTAGGAGAGGTCCAGGTTGCGGAGATTGGGAACCGGGTGAAATGTTTTATTGTGCAGATAGGTAATTTTGTTGGAGCTTAGAATTAATTCTTTCAGTCTACGGATCCCTTGAAATGCATCTTCATCCACTGAGCTAATGTAATTATGGTCAAGATAAAGCCATATAAGCTGGTTAAGGCCGGCAAACTGATTGGATTTGAGTTTCTGAATGCTGTTGAACCTTAATGATAAGCCTTGGGACCCTCCAGAAATGTTCTCAGGGATATCTGCGAAAGCATGAGACTCACAGTACACAATTTTGCCATCACATCTGCAGTTCTTTGGGCAAGCTCTCTGAGCCCCCGTGAGCATAACGAGCAGCAGCGTAGGGAATAGCACTAGCACCACACGCATGCCTCTCAGCTGCGTAATTAAACGGAAACCTACAATATTAAAAAAGAAGACAAATGCACATTTGTAAAGCTATTAATACAAATCACCCTCGCTTACCGCTATCGGGAGCATTTCATCTGGTGTAGGAATGGGACAGTTAACTTAAGAACAATGCATGTAACATTCAAAGCCTTAGTTTCTTCAGGGTTGCATGCTTGCTATTTAGGTTTCATTCTTTCTTCCTTGATTTTCAAATCACCACGGTGCTGTAGAACTAAACAAGCAAAGCCTCCCCGAGTTTCAGGAGTTCATATGTACGTCAACACTGAAAAGCACGGAGTCCGTCTTGTCAATGCCAACATTGTAATAACATTAGTATTTGGTTAGTAGCTCTGAACACCAGTACCGAAAGGAAGAGTACTAGGTCTTCTGGTAATGGCAAAAACTTGACTTAGTCAATCTTGTACGTGCACATCTTCCCTAGTTGAGCAAACAGGCTGTGATTTGGCAGAGGAGCTTCAGTAAGCTGTCAAAGTAACCCAAGTTTGCCCTGCCGGAAATTGCATCCTTATTATATAATAGAATAACAATATATGAGCTCTGAAAAAATGGTATTGGGACTCGTAGAGGCAGCCAATGAAGCATGGTATGAAGGCTAATAACAGTGCTAGGTACTCTCAATGTGTTAATAAGCAATCTATGCCCTCCACATTCAGGAAGAGATGCCTACTCGAGCTTTCCTGCCCAGATATACACCAGCTCACAGCCCTAACTAATAACACAGAACACTCCAAAGAAAAGACTGTCAAATTCTTGTTAATTAATATAAATTAAACACAAACTAACCTTGTATAGTGTGAGTTTTGCTGTTATTTTTAACATAGGAGTTCTCTTGGAAATTTGAGAGAGAGAAGCAGCACCCTGCTGCCCTCCTTCCCCATCCCAACCTGCTCACACGTCCCTGACTTCTGTTTCTCCCCCACCTCTATCAACTTCAGAACACCTGCAAACTTGCAATCTGTTGGCACTTGTGCTGCATTTCCAAGCCTTACCATGTTAAAGGACTTCTTTCCTCTGTCAACAGATTTCTGAATTCTTAGCGGTGGGGGAAAATAAAACTGTGTGCTGCGGTTTCCTTATTTATCATAAACGTGCATATTTTTAACCAAGAGGCTATCAGCCAAACCCATAATAATAATTTAAAAAAAAACTCTCCTCCTTTTGCTCAATCAGTTTAAGTTTTATTTTGAAACCTGATCTTGCTCTCTGTCCTCTTGCCAGCTCCAGACTCATTGAAATACATTCCAGCTCTCCCAGACAGGAGGAAGGGGAGGGGGGGCGGGGGGGAAGCCAGTCACACTTGAAAAAATAAGACTGGCAAATGACTGCTGGAAATTTGGAAGCTGTGTTCAGGATACAGCTTCAAAGATAAAACAAGCCCTTGTGCGACCTCTGATAAAGTAAGGACCCCACCCCTAGTCACACGCAGTGAAGTGTTAACAATCTTCTGACAGCAAGCAGAAATACCAGCGTGGTTAATATTATCACGAAATAGAAGCAAACACAGTATTTATCTCATGCTCAATTCCCAAGCTGTGGATACGCATACGGAAGAGACAGTCTTAAAGAGATTTCTCTAGAGTCTGTTTAAGTCCGTCTTATGCATTTGCAGATTAAAAAAAGAAAAACTACAAAAAGGAAAATTATCTAAAAATATAATAGCAACTATACTGAGTCGGCTGGCAAACTCAGAGGCTGCTGCTTTTTGACTGTTTCCCCGTCTTTTATCAGCTAATGCCACGACTGAGGATAGGGAGCCAAGAGGATCAGCTTTGCTAAGGAGGAAACAACAAAAGTTCACTTACCCATCCTTTGTCATCCAAAAACAGTTCCCCCCTCTCTCAGCTTTCTTCTTATTTGGTCTCTGGGGCTGAAACCGCCACCACCTTCATGACACAGTGCGGCTGTCATTCACACCATTCCGATCCCGCATGTGAGCCAGTAGCTCCATACAAACTTCCCCGGAGAGGACAGGCAAAAAATATGTATACATATATAAAAAATATCAGCATGGGGTGGGAGGTGGGGGCAGGGAGAAGGAAGCTGTTGGGGGGAAGAGGGCCTCTAGGCTCTGAGGACCATTGTGTAATTCACCAGAGACCCATCAGCACTAATTGGCAATCTGTGCAAAAGAGCTACAGCCCATCTCGAAGGTAACCAACTTCTCTGTAAAAAGACAGGAAAAAAAGAGAAAATCTTCAGAATACCTGGCATTCCTTATTGTGCTGGCTTTTGCCATTCCCAGATAAAGCAATTCATCCTCTGGATTTTCAGTTCTTGAAGCAAGTAGGCCTCCTGTGCTGTATGAGACCCCAGTTTAAAAGCTATGCAAGCTAGGTTTATCCATTTAGCTGGTCAGGTTTAAAGTGTTTTGTAGCTGTGCTGAGAGGCAGTCCTTGTCTAATTCAGAAGGCTTTCCAGAGACTGATGATGCTCAGAGCTTGTTGGTGCTAATGCTTGAGTTTGTGATACACTGAGTGCCCTCCGCTGGAGAAAACAGATTGCACATTAAAGACGGGAACAAGTGAGCCTGTCAGTGGTGTGCAGCCTTCTCTCTCTCAGAAAGGGAAATTAAAGGCACAGCATCACTTTTTTCTCTCCAATAATATGTATTATGAAAGGTTTATGCCAAGGAGTTCCATATCCAGTGATATCCAATATTAAGTTAAATATTGCTTTTATATATATTACACAATTGGTAATTTTTAAAAGTTGCCTTGACCTTTTATTTTTGCATATATCACAGGGTATTTATTAATCATTTTTTCAACAACAGAGATAGTTTGAATTTTATTTGTGTTGCTGTTGGTTTACTTACATTTTCTTAAGCACGCCACATAGAGAAGCAATGTTACCCAAGGGAAAAATGTAATTAGATCACTTTTAAAGATAGTTACATTTAAAAAATTTAGGGCTAATTTTAAAACTCCTGAACCTTGATAATAAATACATTCTGCCACTTTGCACATTTTATTAAATAGTCTAGATCACTTACTGAAAGTGTACTTTTTTAGTCTTAAAGCAGTTTAGGACAATATTACCAAATGTGCAGGTAACTGAGAGACTAAATGTTAGTTAGATAAGAGTAGAATTTTTGCTTGACATTCTTGGTGAAGCCACCTTTTAAAAATACTCTTACATATTTATAATGCAGATATTTTCTTATGCAAATCACTTATAACATACAATCCTAGAAATATGGAAGCATATGAGTTCTACATCACTGTATTTCTCTAAAATTTGCAGAATGTCCTCAGAATTATAAGGAATGACATGATGAAATAAATACCTAAGACACATACTTTTAAAACCTACAAACTTCCCTTAAACTCGTTACTAAAGTTTGAAAAAATGTATAACGCACCACTTCCATTTCATTTCTCTTCTCTACTTGTTTATTTCATAATCCTCTGGCTGATAACAATTTTTGGAACAATCCAGAAGAACAAACCAATGTACTACAGAAAAAGACTGCTAAATAAGATTGCTCACCTAATTTAGCAGTTGTGAGAACTTTAAATAAATTTTACATAACTATCAAGAATTTCTGTGAATCATTGGAAATTGATATTTTCAGAAATATTTCTTGATTTTAGATTATCTGACAAAATATTAATAAATAAGGAGGGCTTTTCATATGAATACCAAATATAATTTGAGAAAGATCTATGAGCAGGCAATCACAGGCAACTGCCTAATTACTAGGACTTCTCAAGGAACAGAAAGGGATGATATGTCCCCCAATATATCCATTTCTCATTAACTGATATCTGAATTTCTATTTGAGAAATGTATACCTCTGGCTTAAGGCTTGATACTTATTAAAATGCAAATGAACACCAAAAGAGGCAATATTATTTGGTTAATGAGAGGTATAAAAATATCTAAAGAAATAAACATAAATGATACACATATAATTTATTCACAATAGTGTAGTTTACATAGAAATAAAAATGCCACCTAAATAGTCAATGATAGAGGATTTCAAGAAAAATTATTCATGAAATAGAGCACATGCTGACATTAAAATTAAAATTGCTAACAGGAAATGATGACCCCAATATATAAAGTACAAAGGGTAGGGGCAGACAACATAGGTATTACAGGCTGATGAAAAAGAGTCTATTTCTGTATATATTTTTATTTACATGTAGGCAAAATAAATATAAAGAACAGATTTTCCTAGAGATGAATTTTAGATGTATTTCATTCCATCTTTAATGATTTTTAATATTTTTAAATATGATGAATACATTGTACATGTGATACATGTATGAATGTATAAACACCTTTGAATATATACCAGAACAGCTTTTGATAGTTGCTTGGAGAATCTTATGATATTAACCACATTTGTGGTGTAATGACAGCTAAAATGCAAGTTTTTTTTGAAGTACTAAGATCTAACAGATACTGTATTTCAAAGTAGATACTAAGTCATTTGTAGGTTTACAAAGAATATTATAAAAAAACAGGTAACTGGTCTCTTAAACACACTGTGAGGACCTAAAGGGGTCAAGAGAGTTGAAAGTCGTTGGGTAGAAGGTTTCTTTGCAAAGAGCTGCTCTGGTATTATCTTCATGTGAGCGCACACACACACACACAAACACACACACACACACACACACACACACACGCACACACCCTTCACCCAAGGGGGCCAGTGGGCAGGGAGTATGTCAGCTCTTCAGCTTAACATGTTAAAAAAAAAATAGACCACAGCCCCAGAATGACGGCACTTATGCTAAGCCCCATGTCACCACACTAAGACTTAATTATAATTTCAGTCCCTCCAGAAATGAAATCTTAAACCATTCGATCAGGAATCACCTGGTCAGCACTTGTGAGCTAACCTCCATGACAGACCCCAGCCACCCTCTGAAGGAAAGAGGCCTCGCCACAACCAATTCCCTTTTTGTTAGTGTGTCCTCCTTGTCACCTCCCTTCTGCCTATGAAGGTCTTTCATTTTGTACAGTTCTTCAGAGCTCCTTTCTTTCTGAGAGATGGGATGTTGCCTGATTCATGAATGGCTGAATAAAGCCAATATGATCTTAAAAATTCACTCAGTTGAATTGTGTTCTTTTAACAGTTTTAGTGGCACTGATGGCATCCAAAGGAGACTTCTGACAGGTTTGCGGACAATGAGAAGCACAGGACCGGAACCCATTAACTCTGAGTTCTCTTTATCACTGTTTCCAAGGGCCATGCATCAGTTCCTCTAAATTCTAAGGTCCACTCTCCTTATGTCCAGCTCCTGATCTAATTGGCTTTCCAGTCCAGCATAGGTCAGCGTGGTTCCACCCAGGAGCTAGCAGATGGTTCCAAAAGGAATGTAAGCTCCTTGCCCCTTGATTCAGTCCCCAGATTCCATCTTGGGAACTGCTGGTAGTTTGGTCCACAGTTTACCATTAGATTGGAATCCCAGTCTATAGTACCCATATGCTGGTTTCTGCTGGTTCACTCCTTTCCCCAGGCACAGCTCCACGTTGGGAATTGTTGGTGATATAAACAAGGCCTTCTCTTTCCAGGTTACTGTTGGTTTTTGTTAATGTGTACATGAGGTAAAGGCTATTGCTAAAGGGAATCTCAGAAGCTAAAGCCACAAAATTAGTGGGCATGGGTCAAGTACCTTCAAAGTCGTGAGAGCACTTACCACCTAACTTCAATATTCCCATGGTAGGATAACCTGGTCACAGAACAGGTTAGATCGACATAGGTTACCCTCCAACCTCAAGAAAATTTCTCTGCAACATGGTACACTGTAATACACCACACAATCCCCAGCCCAGCAGCACAGCCCTCTTACATATTAATTTGGTCATGAGAGACCCAAGGCTTAACTAAAGAAATGGGATCCTAAAGTTCCAAAGAGTTGAGCATGCCCCCTTCCAGTGTACCTGCTTATTTTGTCTAAGAACTGTGGTCTCAGAAGCTATAGATATCTTCAGAAAGGGCAAAATTTTACTAAAGACAACCTAGAATTACAATAGCTATTATGGCAAATATTCCAATTAGACAAAATTGTTCATTTAAGTAGTATTAGAAGGCAAGGGTTTCCAAATCAGACAAAGTGAATGGGAAACCGATGTTACCTGGCATACCAAAGCCTCCAAAGGGCCTCAAAATTCTAAAATATCTTCATTGAAAGATTCATTGCAAAAGGCTAATGAAAAGTTAAATATATAAAAAGTACCTAAAACAAAAGAGTTTAAGACTGACGCAACTCCTACTGCTCCTCTCCATCCTCCTTTACTTGACACCTCATCCTATTAGTCTTCTGTCTCAATTGTCTTTCCACTCTGAAGAGACTGCATGACAGTAAGCAAAAGTTCGCCAAGTCAGTGGCCTTACAGACACTTCCCTGGCTACCTCTTGAAGGAGGTACCCTGTGTGGGCCCCTCCCAGGTTAATGGGACTCAGATTTTCTGGTAAACTGCTATGTTATTGGCTTAAACAGCAAAGGGGAATTGTCTAAGTCTTCTTTCTTATGGATACCTCTGGGAATGGCTCTGGATCATAGAAGGATATTTTCTGCACCCTCTTTGGAGATACCTCTTGGGTCCATAGGGTCATTCAGTAGTGCCAGGAATATTTGCTACTGGACCACACTGAAGATGACAAGATACTTGGAAGCAGCTCTCTGGTCAGATATTTGCCAAATTTGGGAGCTGATAATCAGAGCCTGATAGAAACTTTTTTTCTATGCCTTCTCCCCTGAGCTAACCATACCCAGAATGAAAGAAACATAATACGAAGACAAACCTCTAAATCTAGAACACAGAAATATTTTGATTTCCATCTTAGCTGAAGATCTTCTCACTGATAATAAAGGAGCAAACTGAGGGTAATATAACTGGAAGAGTGGTTCAGCTTCTTGATGTTATTTAGGCTGCAACCCAGTCCTTTGAGGAATTAAATAAGCAACTGTCCTCATCTTACAAATCTTTGCAAAACCAGAAATGCAGCTCTAGAAACAATTCAAAGTCCAACTTTCCATTTCACCAATCCAAAATCCTCACCTATTCATCTTAAAAGGCCTGAAAGTATTGTACAAATTCTGGCCTTTGGAAACAAATGTGCTCCTTGGAAGAACTTGTATTCTTTCACTGGGCCTTTGAGATAAAAATATTCTACCAGTCTTCAGGAACTTTTATCTAGACCATCTCTTTGAAATACACACTTCAAGAAGGTAATTCTTATCAGTAGGGGAAAAAAAAAAAAGGAAAGGCTATTTGGAACATAGGGAAATGAAAAATAATTAAATGTCTTCACCAAAATATTATTAAAAATCTTTAACCATCAGAGCAGGTAACCTGAACTTATTCCATTTGTCACAAACACTATTTGGATCCAATTGCTCTTTTATAAATGAGTGATATTTGCCCTATCACACTCATATGGCTAAAATTTTTAAACAAAAGCTATAAGATCTCTGTTTGTTTCTGCTTGTACGATGAATGTATGATATTTTTCTAACTCTGGATGGTATTGCTAAAATTAATCTGTAAAGAGCTCTAATTAATTGGTTTAAAAACAAACAAGCACTATATAAATTAAGTATTGTCTCAGAAATACAAAACATAATCCAAAGTCTTTTTCAAGTTCACATTATCTAAGATAATCTTCAGTAAATAAAAGCTGATTTAAGTTTGTTGGTTTAAGTAAAATAGACACGTCTTCAGAGTCATCAACACTGAAAATAATGCAGGCGTACAACTTTTATTCTACCTGGGTTTATAGTCAAATAAGTTCATGTTATGTCTGTTACAAAATTTGTCAGCAAGAAAAGCAGCTTGGGATGATGGTTGATTTTGTGTAATGTCTCATTAAGTTTTTGTGGGGTCTAAAAATCATTGTTAGGAGCAAATAAATTATACAGATATTGTGGGATAAGAGTTTTTAGATGAACTTTTCAGCAATAATTATGTGCTATGCTATTTCCACTTAATAGTTTCCAAAAATATTTTTGAAACCTTAACTTGAAATCTTAACTTGAAACCTTAGAGTTTTGCTAAGTCAAATTAAATGATGGATAGTCACTGAATATCTAGATCATTTCCAAAAGAAATAAAATAATGAAACATTAATTTTTTGAACACAGGTTTATCTACTTTTGGCTTCATAGTACCAAGAAACTTAAGATATTTTGGTCTATTGGTAAACATATTTTGTGCCACATTGAAAAATTGTGCTAAGGGGAATCATGTTTCTAGAAATAGTGAAATTTAATCCAGAGAATGCTAGTGTAACAGAGCATACACAATTGCTTACTTCTTAGTTTTCAATAGAAATAAAGTATTTTAAAGGTTAAGAAGCCTAATCAACATATGCAACTAAAACTACTTAGAAACAATAAGGGTATAAGAAAACAACTGTGTATGAGAAGTAGGTAAGGAACATGGAATGATTAATTGTTCCAGAATGAGAAAGAGGGAAAAAAATAGGACAAAATTGTAGAAGGTGTGTGGAAAAGGAATCTTGGGAAAGGAATTATATCTGTCACCAAGCTGGCTAAGATTGGAATTAATTTATTAAAGTTTTTTCTTTTAAGTTTTAATATCAAGCTCACTCCGGTGAAAAATTAGAATTTGTTTTTCTCTCTGTTAAAAAGACAAAGTTTTCTTAGTTGGTCTGCTTTTGATAATAGACTATGAAGGTTTCTCAACCTTTTGAGATTACTTAAGAAAACCCAATATTCTCAGTATTAAGAGAACTAAGTTTTCCTCACAACTATGTAGCTTTCTTTATTTGCCATTAACATCTTTTACTACCAGTCTGGTTAAATGGATATTTTTGACAACTTCCTCAAATTAAATTCCAAATGAATCTTTGACTGTAAACTAACTTTTGGATTTTCAAGAGGGTCCCTAGAACATGTCAAAAGATTTGTTCTCTCTCCCTACAAAGAGACTTTTTTAACTAATAAGGATTATTTGATATGCCAAATTATATAAGCATGTCAAATAAGAAGTGAATACTAAACTTTTAGGTTATAGTTGTAGAAATATATATTATTAATATAAGTGTTCCACAAATTGCATGAAATTCCTAGAAATCTGATGTCTTAGTATATTATTAGTTATTACTTCTAATTTTCACCTTAAAATGTATGACACAGAAATAACCAAACTTCCTTGTTAATTTCTTTATAATAAACTCTCATCAGACACTGAACCACACACAGCCATTTTTAAGTCTTTTGTCGTTTACAGAGAGTTATTGTTTTGCTCTGATGCTTTTGCAAAAGTGAGTTCCATGGAAAAGATCCTGACAAGCACGCTTGTCTACTAATACTGGTAAATTACAAGAGCTCAAAACTTGCTGCATTTTTCACAACTGCAGAAGGCTCCAAATGACATCTGGTTCTCTATGAACACTGGAGACTGCAAAACCAAAGGGACTGGGAAGAGAAGGAGCTGACATTAAGGTAGGCTGCATACTCCCAATGTGCCAGATCAAGAATGTTTCTCTCCATTCCTCCTTCACTTTCTGACCATCCTTACTTAATTCTCACACCATGAAAGCCGTCTATGAATCTTTTGTCCACCATCTGCCTTGCTCTGGCCTGGAAAGACAACGCCATTTTTTTTTTTACATATATCAGGCCATTGCAAAGGGGGTAATCCAACTTGCAAATGCGTGTTGGATTTGCTGTGATGCTGGTGATCTTTTATAGTTCTGCCCATCACATATTTCTCCCTTCATTCCAATGCCTCAGTTTCTCTGGAACAAACTCAGTCCCCTGTCTATTGTGTCAGACTCTCTAACCCTGGAGGTCTCTTACCCTATGTTTGATTAACTACCCCAAGCCCTGGGAAATTTGTGTCCAGGCACTGTACTTAAAAAAAAAAAAAAAAGGAACACAGGGCAAGGGTGACCAGAATAAAACCAACTGTGTGGTCTAAAGACCTTTAAATTTTACTGGCCTCCATGGCTGTAACCTTTCCAGTCCTGAGCCACAGATACAAACGGAAATTACCAGGAGGTGTTCATGATTCAAAGTCAGCTTCCCTTGGTATATCTGCTCCCCTGTCTAGGAGTAAGTACAAATGAGCTACAATCAGGAACCTCTCCTTAACTTTGAAGATATGGGAGAATCTGCCCCTAAGCAATAGCTGCCCAACAAAAATCTCTGGACTCTCCGGCCAAAGTTGTTCTTGATACTAGAACAGCCTTTGATTATGTTTTAGCTGAGCAAGACATCTGTGGCTGTAGTTAATACCACTTCCTGCACCTGGATTAACATTGATGGGAGAGTTGGAACTCAGCTACATAAGATAACTGACTCGGCTTAAGAAAATGATTCTCCCAGTGGGGTCTTCCTTCTGACTTACTTGATTCTGATTGGTTTGGGTCTTGGGGACTGCAGCTCCAACGTGCATGCCAGGACTGGGAATTATCCTGTTTGTTATAATCATAATAGTCTTCCTAGTGTTCTGTATTCTATTAAAAGTTTTAAATGCATGTCTGTAGCCACTAATCACCATGTAAATGATCACTCTAAGACTGGAACATTAGGAAAGGAACAAAGAGAATGACAGACTTAAAGACTGTGAACCAGAAGCTGTAATCTATGAATACCATAGAGAGTCAACAGACAGACATCAATAACCTGTGAAAACCACATAGAGGATCAGCAGAAACTGCGAGAACCTCACAGCAGTAGTTGGGAGTCATGCTAATGCCTAACACTGTGATTACATTTCTCAGTTAGGCTGTGTCTGAAACAAAGGGGAGAATTGTTAAAAACAAGACAACAGACCCAAAACTGAGTCACTTATGCCAAGTCCCACATCAGCAAACCAAGACTTAATTACAGTTTCAGTCTCACCCAGAACTGGAAACAAACCATCCCATCAGGAATCACGTGGTCAGCACTCATGACGTGAACTCCTTGACACACCCCAGCCGTTCTCTAAAGGAAAGCGGCCCCCCACAACCAGCCCACTTCTTGCTAATGTGAGTTCCTTGTTCGCAACCCCTTCTGCCTATAAAAGTCTGTCAATTTGTACAGCTCCTCGGAGCTCCTTTCCATCTGCTAGAAGGGATGCTGCCCAATCCGTATTGTTGAGTAAAGTTGTAAGATCTTTAAAATTTACTCAGTTGTATTTTATTTTTCTGTTTCTTTAACAAGCAAAAGGGACTTCTCCAGGCTAGCTGAAGAGCTTGACCGGTGTTTCCAGCAGCAAGCACAGCACTAATGAATGGTAGCCAAGTCCTGTCTAAGAAATCCTGAAGATAGGAGATGGGTTTTCCAGAGCAAAGAAGAGTTCAAGTAGCATTAGGATTGCCTTTCACTTTCAGAGTTTGTCCGGATAAAAATTTGTGCAAGTGTTCTCCATGGAAGAGAGAGGAGCTGTGTGAGGGAGAGCATCTGCTCAAAGCCATTTTAAATCCTGGTGATAGCCCCAACAGAAAGAGTCTGTGTAAGTGCATTGCCCAAACAGACAGATGGATAAACAAAAACAACTAGAAACCCATCAAGTTGAGACAGGTACCATATGAAACAGAAAGTGCCATCCTCGTCATGGGAACTTGGGTCCCTCATTCCTACTGGGGGCTATTAAGGATCCATCAGTGTGTCTGTGAGAAAGAGAAATACCTTTTGACATTTGCTAGGCCAGACATCAAAAACATTTTTACAGTTGTACCACTCAACCAAGAAGTTTCAATGGGAAGGCCAGAAACAGGGAGGCATAAATGTGGGTGGGGGTAAGAAAGAGAATCTGACTGCACTTCCTCTTTTCTTCTAGGTAGCAGATGGCCCACCTGCAACTGGTCTCACACTGGAAGAGGGGGAAAATCCTTAATCTTTATAGGACACGTGAGGTACTGATTAATGTCGTGGACTTAATACTTTCATATACCAATTTGAGACTTTATGAACTAACAATATAATAGGACTTTTTGTTACCATATTTGGTAAACTCACTTTGATAATTTGAAACTGATCATGGTAGGAGTATTTACACCAAGGAAATCAGCAAAAGCTAAAATTTAAAGTGTGACTTACTGTTTCGTTGAGTGTTTAGACTTAAGAAAGTGACAGAGAAAATATTACCAATACAGATTAAACTTAGAGGTGTAATGTGTCTGTAGCCATTTAATTATAAGTAGCACAAATAATGAGAAAAATCCTTCCAGTATTTGAAAAATACTGTCTGAGTAAGCAAAGAAGTCATTTTGTATCATTGACAAACAAGCAAAATTCCAACAGAGGTCTTTTTTGTTTCACTTTTGTCTTACTCTTAATTAAACAAAAATATGAGACAGTATTCATGTTGTATTAATACTTGGAGAGCCAGCACAGTACTGTGCCTAGGGATCTACATATCTATAGCTCCAAGAATGAATTAATTTGAACACTAAGTGCTTGTTAAGTCCTGGTTTTAATCAATAAATCAAGTAATCAGTCAATTGCTATGATCACAATCAATGTCACTTTCAATACCATTAATACCTTCTTTCTTTCCTAAAACACTATTTGCTCTCTTCAATTATAAATGAAAAAGCTGTGTAAGTTAAGATATTAAAAGTTACAAATGAAAGAAATCTCGGCTCAAATTGAATGAAAATAAAATAGAAACTTATTTTAGTTTATGCACATGAAAATTCCACAATCCAATACAGCTTGAATCAGAAGTTAAAAGTATTGCTTGGAACTCTGGGAGCCAAGATGGCGGCGTGAGCAGAGCAGTGGAAATCTCCTCCCAAAACCACATATATCTATGAAAATATAACAAAGACAACTCTTCCTAGAATAAAGACCAGAGGACACACGACAACATCCAGACCACATCCGCACCTGAGAGAACCCAGCGCCTCGCGAAGGGGGTAAGATACAAGCCCCGGCCCGGAGGGAACCGAGCGCCCCTCCCCCCAGCTCCCGGCGGGAGAAGAATAGGCAGAGCGGGAGGGAGACGGAGCCCAGGACTGCCGCACACCCAGCCCCAGCCATCCGGGCCAGAGCACAGACACAGTGCGTGCGCGGGGCCCTGGATACTAGGGAAACAGGGCAGCAAGAATGGTGAGTGGGCACCGGAGGCCTGGCGCCGGAGGACATAAGAAAAGTGAGAGGCCATTTTTTTTTTTTCTGTTTTGTTCTGCCGAGCACTTTTTGGAAGTCTTAAAGGGATAGGGACCCCAAAAATAGGCAAACAGGGCAGCAAGACCAGTGAGCAGATACCTGAGGCTGGCTCTGGAGAATAAAGACAAACGAACGACCATTTTTTTATTATTATTATTATTTTTTTTAATTTTTAAATTTTTTTTTTTTTTTTTTGTGGTCATTTTGTTTTGGCAGGTGCTTTTTGGAAGTCTTAAAGGGGCAGGGTGGGACACTTAATTCAGAGGTAGGGAATCCGGGGATCTCTGGGCACCCTAATCCCCTGGGCTGCAGGGAGCAGGGAGGCCCCTTATGAGATAAATAGCCTCCCTGCGGCTCCCCCTCCAACGCGACTCCACCACTTTGGAGCAGCCGCCCGAACCAGGCCACGCCCACAGCAACAGCGGAGATTAACTCCATAGCAGCCGGGCAGGAAGCAGAAGCCCTGTCTGCGCGCAGCTGCCCAGAACAAGCCACTAGAGGTCGCTGTTCTCCCAGGAGAGGAAGGCCACAAACCAACAAGAAGGAAAGGTCTTCCAGCCGTCACTTGTCCCAGCTCTGCAAACTATTCCTATCACCATGAAAAGGCAAAATTACAGGCAGACAAAAATCACAGAGACAACACCAGAGAAGAAGATAGACCTAACCAGTCTTCCTGATAAAGAATTCAAAATAAAAATCATAAACATGCTGACAGAGATGCAGAGAAATACGTAAGAGAAATGGGATGAAGTCCGGAGGGAGATCACAGATGCCAGAAAGGAGATTACAGAAATGAAACAAACTCTGGAAGGGTTTATAAGCAGAATGGATAGGATGCAAGAGGCCATTGATGGAATAGAAACCAGAGAACAGGAATGCATTGAAGCTGACATAGAGAGAGATAAAAGGATCTCCAGGAATGAAACAATATTAAGAGAACTGTGTGACTAATCAAAAAGGAACAATATCCGTATTAAAGGGGTACCAGAAGAAGAAGAGAGAGGAAAAGGGATGGAAAGTATCTTGGAAGAAATAATTGCTGAAAACTTCCCCAAACTGGGGGAGGAAATAATCGAACAGACCATAGAAATACACAGAACCCCCAAAAGAAAGGATCCAAGGAGGACAACACCAAGACACATAATAAATAAAATGGCAAAGATCAAGGACAAGGAAGGAGTTTTAAAGGCAGCTAGAGAGAAAAAGGTCACCTATAAAGGAAAACCCATCAGGCTAACATCAGACTTTTCGACAGAAACCCTACAGGCCAGAAGAGAATGGCATGATATATTTAATGCAATGAAACAGAAGGAACTTGAACCAAGGATACTGTATCCAGCATGACTATCATTTAAATATGACGGTGGGATTAAACAATTCCCAGACAAACAAAAGCTGAGGGAATTTGCTTCCCACAAACCACCTCTACAGGACATCTTACAGGGACTGTTCTAGATGGGAGCACTCCTAGAAAGAGCACAGAACAAAACACCCAACATATGAAGAATGGAGGAGGAGGAATAAGAAGGGGGAGAAGAAAAGAATCTCCAGACAGTGAATATAACAGCTCAATAGCGAGCTGAGTTAGGCAGAAAGATACTAAAGAGGCTAACCTTGAACCTTTGGTAACCATGAATTTAAAGCCTGGAATGGCAATAAGTACATATCATTCAATAGTCACCCTAAATGTTAATGGACTGAATGCACCAATCAAAAGACACAGAGTAATAGGATGGATAAAAAAGCAAGACCAATCTATATGCTGCTTACAAGAAACTCACCTCAAACCCAAAGACATGTAAAGACTAACAGTCAAGGGATGGAAAAACATATTTCAGGCAAACAACAGTGAGAAGAAAGGAGGGGTTGCAGTACTAATATCAGACAAAATAGACTTCAAAACAAAGAAAGTAACAAGAGATAAAGAAGGACACTACATAATGATAAAGGGCTCACTCCAACAAGAGGATATAACCATTCTAAATATATATGCACCCAACACAGGAGCACCAGCATATGTGAAACAAATGCTAACAGAACTAAAGGGGGAAATAGACTGCAATGCATTCATTCTAGGAGACTTCAACACACCACTCACCCCAAAGGATAGATCCACCGGGCAGAAAATAAGTAAGGACACGGAAGCACTGAACAACACAGTAGAGCAGATGGACCTAATAGACATCTATAGAACTCTACATCCAAAAGCAACAGGATACATATTCTTCTCAAGTGCACATGGAACATTCTCCAGAATAGACCACATACTAGGCCACAAAAAGAGCCTCAGTAAATTCCAAAAGATTGAAATCCGACCAACCAACTTTTCAGACCACAAAGGCATAAAACAAGAAATAAACTGTACAAAGAAAGCAAAAAGGCTCATAAAGGCTCACAAACACATGGAGGCTTAACAACACGCTCCTAAATAATCAATGGATCAATGACCAAATCAAAATGGAGATCCAGCAATATATGGAAACAAATGACAACAACACCACTAAGCCCCAACTTCTGTGGGACACAGCAAAAGCAGTCTTAAGAGGAAAGTATATAGCAATCCAAGCATATTTAAACAAGGAAGAACAATCCCAAATGAATGGTCTAATGTCACAATTATCGAAATTGGAAAAAGAAGAACAATTGAGGCCTAAGGTCAGCAGAAGGAGGGACATAAAAAAGATCAGAGAAGAAATAAATAAAATTGAGAAGAATAAAACAATAGCAAAAATGAATGAAACCAATAGCTGGTTCTTTGAGAAAATAAATAAAAATAGATAAGCCTCTAGCCAGACTTGTTAAGAGGAAAAGAGAGTCAGCACAAATCAACAGTATCAGAAATGAGAAAGGAAAAATCACGACAGACCCCACAGAAATACAAAGAATTATTAGAGACTACTATGAAAACCTATATGCTAACAAGCTGGGAAACCTAGGAGAAATGGACAACTTCCTAGAAAAATACAACCTTCCAAGACTGACCCAGAAAGAAACAGAAAATCTAAACAGACCAATCACCAGCAACGAAATTGAAGCGGTAATCAAAAAACTACCCAAGAACAAAACCCCTGGGCCATATAGATTTACCTCGGAATTTTATCAGACATACAGGGAAGACATAGTACCAATTCTCCTTAAAGTTTTCCAAAAAATAGAAGACGAGGAGATACTTCCAAACTCATTCTATGAAGCTAACATCACCCTAACACCAAAACCAGGCAAAGACCCCACCAAAAATTAAAACTACAGACCAATATCCCTGATGAACGTAGAAGCAAAAATACTCAACAAAATATTAGCAAACCGAATTCAAAAATACATCAAAAGGATCATACACCATGACCAAGTGGGATTCATCCCAGGGATGCAAGGATGGTACAACATTCGAAAGTCCATCAACACCATCCACCACATCAACAAAAAAAAGAAGACAAAAACCACATGATCATCTCCATAGATGCTGAAAAAGCATTTGACAAAATTCAACATCCATTCATGATAAAAACTCTCAGCAAAATGGGAATAGAGGGCAAGTACCTCAACATAATAAGGCCATCTATGATAAACCCACAGCCAACATTATATTGAACAGCGAGAAGCTGAAAGCATTTCCTCTTAGATCGGGAACTAGACAGGGATGCCCACTATCACCACTGTTATTTAACATAGTACTGGAGGTCCTAGCCACGGCAATCAGACAAAACAAAAAAATTCAAGTAATCCAGATGGGTAAAGAAGAAGTTAAACTGTCACTACTTGCAGATGACATGATACTGTACATAAAAAGCCCTAAAGACTTCACCCCAAAACTACTAGAACTGATATCGGAATACAGCAAAGTTGCAGGATACAAAATCAACACACAGAAATCTGTGGCTTTCCTATACACTAACAATGAACCAACAGAAAGAGAAATCAGGAAAACAACTCCATTCACAATTGCATCAAAAAAAATAAAACACCTAGGAATAAACCTAACCAAAGAAGTGAAAGACTTCTACTCTGAAAACTACTAGTCACTCTTAAGAGAAATTAAAGGGGACACTAACAGATGGAAACTCATCCCATGCTCGTGGCTAGGAAGAATTAATATCGTCAAAATGGCCATCCTGTCCAAAGCAATATACAGATTTGATGCAATCCCTATGAAACTACCAGCAACATTCTTCAATGAACTGAAACAAATAATTCAAAAATTCATATGGAAACACCAAAGACCCCGAATAGCCAAAGCAATCCTGAGAAAGAAGAATAAAGTAGGGGGGATCTCACTCCCCAACTTCAAGCTCTACTATAAAGCCACAGTAATCAAGACAATTTGATACTGGCACAAGAACAGAGCCACAGACCAGTGGAATAGAATAGAGACTCCAGACATTAACCCAGACATATATGGTCAATTAATATTTGATAAAGGAGCCATGGACATACAATGGCGAAATGACAGTCTCTTCAACAGATGGTGCTGGCAAAACTGGACAGCTACATGTAGGAGAATGAAACTGGACCATTGTCTAACCCCATATACAAAAGTAAACTCAAAATGGATCAAAGACCTGAATGTAAGTCATGAAACCATTAAACTCTTGGAAGAGAATATAGGCAAAAACCTCTTAGACATAAACATGAGTGACTTCTTCTTGAACATATCTCCCCGGGCAAGGAAAACAACAGCAAAAGTGAATAAGTGGGACTATATTAAGCTGAAAAGCTTCTGTACAGCAAAAGATACAATCAATAGAACAAAAAGGAACCCTACAGCATGGGAGAATATATTTGAAAATGACACATCCGATAAAGGCTTGACGTCCAGAATATATAAAGAGCTCACATGCCTCAACAAACAAAAAACAAATAACCCAATTAAAAAATGGGCAGAGGAACTTAACAGACGGTTTTCCAAAAAAGAAATACAGATGGCCAACAGACACATGAAAAGATGCTCCACATCGCTAATTATCAGACAAATGCAAATTAAAACTACAATGAGGTATCACCTCACACCAGTAAGGATGGCTGCCATCCAAAAGACAAACAACAACAAATGTTGGCGAGGCTGTGGAGAAAGGGGAACCCTCCTACACTGCTGGTGGGAATGTAAATTAGTTCAACCATTGTGGAAAGCAGTATGGAGGTACATCAAAATGCTCAAAACAGACTTACCATTTGACCCAGGAATTGCACTCCTAGGAATTTACCCTAAGAATGCAGCAATCAAGTTTGAGAAAGACCAATGCACCCCTATGTTTATCGCAGTGGAGAAAGAGAAATACCAAATCATTTCACTCATCTGTGGAATATAACTACAAAGGAAAAACTGAAGGAACAAAACAGCAGCAGAATCACAGAACTCAAGAATGGACTAACAGGTACCAAAGGGAAAGGGACTGGGGAGGATGGGTGGGAAGGGAGGGATAAGGGGAGGGAAGAAGAAGGGGGGTATTAAGATTAGCATGCATGGGGGGGTGGGAGAAAGGGGAGGGCTGTATAACACAGAGAAGGCAAGTAGTGATTCTACAACATTTTGCTATGCTGATGGACAGTGACTATAAAGGGGTTTATAGGGGGGACCTGGTATAGGGGAGAGCCTAGTAAACATAATATTCATCATGTAAGTGTAGATTAATGATACCAAAAAAAAAAAAGAAGCAGTTCCTGTGTGGTGACCTCCAATGAGTTCTACACAAGGGTACAAAGGGCATATAAAAGTGTAGTCAAAGGGCCTGTTTGTGTTTATACAGAGGATCAAAACCTAATTTGGCTACCCCGAAAATCAATTAAGATACGATATGAAAAAGAACTTTCAACATCAGCACGCTCTGGAAGACTCATGCCAGAAGATGATCATCAAAAAACCCCAACAAAGATCCACCCACTGCTACAGGTATAGATGCACTCATCCAACCAGTTCCTGGACTTGCCATGGGAATGAAGAAGGAGATATCTAAGCTGGCCTGTGAATACAGTAAAACAACAAATTTGACTGGATCTATACTGTTGGAACTCAACCAAGAATTAGGAGAAGTGCAAATTGTAGCACTCCAAAATCTTACAACTACAGACTATTTACTGTTAAACGAACATATGGGATGTGAACAGTTCCCAGGAATGGGTTGTTATAATTTGTCTGATTTCTCTCAGAGTGTTCAAGTTCAGTTGGACAATATCTACCATATCATAGATAACTTTTCACAAATGCCTAAGGTGCCTAACTGGTTTTCTTGGTTTCACTGGAGATGGATGGTAATTACAGGTATGCTTTGGTTATGTAACTGTACTCCTATTGTGTTAATGTGTGTGCGCAATTTAATTAGTAGTTTAAAGCCTATACATGCTGAAGTTACTCTACAAGAAGATATGTCAAAGAAATAATCAATCTTCTCATTTTTTTTCCCGCCTGCTACTTCTATAGCTTTTCTTTTTCCTTCCTAACTACAACCCTTAAATAGAATTCCTGCCTCATATCGAATTTACCAAGTATCATAATTCTTCCAAGTGGTAAAGACACCTCAAGACAAATGCTGGGCATAGAAGCCACAGGGCATAAATACGCAAAGAATTAAAAAGCTAAACTTTTCAAACAATAAGGCTTCTCTCTCACTTACCAACTTAACATTTCCCTTTATGGCCCTGGAAGATGACTGGTTAGCTAGAGACGGGTAAGATTC
The DNA here is from genome assembly GCF_030020395.1 of Manis pentadactyla. NCBI lineage: Eukaryota > Metazoa > Chordata > Mammalia > Pholidota > Manidae > Manis > Manis pentadactyla. The sequence goes on along the minus strand of NC_080020.1, from coordinate 170,327,964 downwards.
CTCAAGGGAGGAACAACCTATGACAGGCACAGTGGCAAGGGGGCCATCAGATGAGAAAAAGGGGGATCAACAGAGGTGAGGCTTAGAACCTCCCCCACCCCCACCCCCGCTGTTCTGAGAGAAATCTTCTGCATACGTGGATGTTTTACGGCCCTTGTCTAGCTTGGATTCACACATAGTCTACAGGCACACACCTGATCATCTACATTTGCTCTCTTACAACACTAAACTATGTTTTCTACCTTTATCTTGTATCTACCTACCACTTCAGCATTTTATTAAAAATAATAATAATAAAGAGAGAAATGTGGTATCCACATGTAAATCAAGTATAAAAATCAAATGAGTATTCATATTTGAACTGACTGTTTATAGTTCATAATGCATGAGCAAAACCGAAAGTTTCTGTGATGACTGCCCTTGTACTGTTCACCATGTAACTTATTCACTATGAGAATTTGTTCTCCATGTAAGAACTTGTTCGTTATGCTTCAGAAGATTGGAGACTGACGAAAATTAGGCTTGGGGTGGATTGATGATTGTGCATTGAGCATTGACCCCCCTATACAGAATTTTATTTTTGTTAACAACCATTTGATCAATAAATATGAGAGCTGCCCTCACAAAAAAAAAGAAATATATACACACTTCCAATTGTAAAATAAATAAGTAACCGGGATGTAATGTATAGCATAAGGAATATAGTCAAAATATTGTAACAACTTGGTATGGTGATAGCTAGTACCTAGAATTATCATGTATATAAATGTTGAATCACTGTGTTGTACACCTGAAGCTAATGTAATACTGTGTGTCAACTACCCTTCAATAAAAAATAATTATTTACAAAAAAAAAGTATTGCTTGTATGCAGTTTCCTTTAGTCTATTTCTCAAGCCTAATGTTTTATTTTCATTTCTTATTCTGGTGTCAAGACAGCATAGTGTCTCCAGCCTTATGCATATTAAGATGCAAAAACCAATACATGTCTCACTGCATGCCATGATTCTGGTGGAGGCTTTTTTTTCTCACTCCTGAGTAACCTTCTGTGTCCAGAGGACTGAGACTCACTGGGTGGTTTACAAAAAGGTCATATATTCTCACCCTGGAGTCAGCTGGGAACAGCTTCTTAAAAAAACATGTACTAAAAGTGGGAGGAAAAATAATGTGTGCTTCTCTTCCAAAGCATAAAGCCATCACTAAAAATTGGCTGCCCTGTCAGGGCACACCTTGAATTTAGTTTGAGACCATGTAATTTATCCTCACCATGGACTATGAGCAGAATTGATGTGTATCCCTCTCAGGTAAAGGTGGTCAAGAAGAGGATCTCCTTCTTCTTCCTCTGGCTTGAACCCAGGACTCCAAAGCCATGTTGAACTACTGGATTACAGGGGATTATTTATGCTAGCAGTATAAATCAGATAAGAGGTAATGATGGATATTGGGAGCAAAAAATATACACCATGCAAATAAATACAGAAACCAACCAAACACAGAAACAAAAATAACAATTAAAAGGTCAAAACAAAAAATATAACATCCCAGGAACCTTCTTTTGCTGTTGCTTAAGGACATCATGGTACCTATGCTTTCTTTATCTTCACTATGTAAAGCTCCTCCTACTCTAATGTTCCAAATATTACTAAAATGCTCTTAAATGGCAAAAAAGCAAAATTAGTATTTTGTGCATATTCTCTTCCATGTGCACATACAAACATACTGGAAACCTACACCATACATGCACATGCTCAAAAATAACTTACATTACTTATTGCATTAGTATTATCACCAAAGGGGACCGGAGTCAAGGTCGACTCAACTGCAAGTTAGCAAAATGACCTTAGTCATATCATGTTTTTGGTACACACTTTTTCTCATCATCTTTAAATGACGGAATCAGATTGCTTTAAGTTCTAACAGTCTCTGATTAATTGCATACTAACAGAATTATAGCAAACAAATAACAGTTTATGAATATCAGGAAAATAAAGGGGGTATTTGGGCATCTTGCTTCCTTACAAACTCTGACAAAATTAGATCCACTGTGGATTTTTCTACCAGCTACTAAAAATTCCTCCATCCATCTCAGATATTATATAATATAAAAAAGAAAATGTTTGAGAATAGCTTTTTAATGAATTAGATGAAAAGATATTAAACTACCACCTGCCCAGATTAAAGTCTTTTATAACTCCATTCATGGCTTCACAAATTAGCACTTTACTTCTAAAGAAAGAAAGCTCTTCAACTGAAAACATATTAAGTATATCCCAAATGTAAACTCCTTTAAAGCTACATAGAGTCCAAATGAGAAAAAAACAAAAACCAGAAACTTGAGTTTAAATGTATCAATTGGTAGCAACTTCAGAGTTACTTTTACATTTGTTCAAGGAAGTGAGGTATATGTTTATGTTACAGGGTCCCCAAATGACCCTGAGTCACTCTCATCTCAAGCAGACAGCATGAAGTTAATAGTGAGTGGAAATAGCAAACGAACAAAATAACATGCTTCAGCAGCAGAGGAGATTTCCCTTCATTCTTGGGGAACTTAGTAACAAGACAACATCAACTTAAATGCTTAAAACTGCAATTTCTACACCCTCTGAATTTAATGATTGACTCGTAATTGTCATGTAAATAAGAACTATATAGATGTGACCCTGAAACACAAGTCCCGCTATAAAATACTTCCATACTAGAAACACAGATTTCTTATTTGTGTGTATCACACAAACACCGTTCAACACATGTACATTTGACGGTCAGTGAATTTTTTACTTGCCCTATATTACTACTCATGAAAATTTACATGTATTTAAAACATTTTTCCAAGAGAAAATTCTCATGTCTTATTTATAATTGCCCATGGCAGTAATGAAAAAACTCCAAAGAAATCTCAATGTCACTATAAATGAATAGAGGAAATTGAAAGTGTTTTGCAGTTTGTCAGGATCCTAAGGTTCTAGAGCTATCTAGGTATCAGTTGGGATTGTGACTTTGGCATAGTTTTATAAATTTGGGACCTTGATTTTGACATCTTTAGTCTTAATAAATTTAATATATTTAATAAGGGTAATGGCAAAAATGAATAGGTATTAATACTTAAAACAGGTAGACCTGGAAATCTAAATCGTATTTCTAGGGGATCATAATCGAATTTAAATTTAGAGGACAGGCTTTACTTCAGGGGTGGTATTCCCCAGTCAGAGGTGAAGCAAAACACTGTCTGCTGAGTAGGCAAGCACCTCACTTCGGCAATAGGGACATGAGAGCTTGTTTTAGAAGGCAAATGGGCTGGGGAGATGTATGCTCTATAGCTCTCAAAACAGAAGCCCTCTAAGATGCTCTGTTCCATCCACACAGATGTGCAACTCTAGGGTTCAACTGAAGTGCAGCTGGCACAGGATGGGTATAGAAGGTCAGCCCTCCATCTGCCTGTGATGGGTACATAATCACATATCCGAATTAATAGCAATCATAAGGAAAACAACTATTTAAACCTTAATTTATGCCAGTCTTTTTGCTATTGTTTGAACCTTTGCTATTGGTACTGTTATGATTTTCATTTTCCAGATAAGGAAACAGAAGCATGGGTTTTAGAATAAATTTCTCAAGATTGTATAGCTAATACATGCTAAAGTCAGTTTAGAACCCAGGGAGTTGGACCCCAAAGCCCATGCTCTTAGCCTCCAGACTGGCCCACTGCAGGTTGTTCTGGACTGGTTGCTCCTGAGAGTGTAGGGGAATCCAAGCAGGACTAAGTGCCCATGGTCCTGGAGGTAGACTCAGTCCCAACCAGGTTTGACATTTATACTAATGTTGTAAGGACAATGAGTAATCTGCAGAGATAAACTAGGCAATGAATTCACTCTGAGTCAAATGTGAGAACTTTAACCTCTGGGTATTTCCCCTCTGATGATGTGACTGTGTGGGCTGAGACCTCCTGCAATGCGACAGTGGAGAGTACTATAAGGACTAACCGCACTGTCAGGTCCTGATGCCAGTGGAAGATAGTATCATTCATACAAAAACTGAATTGAATGATGAAAGGTTGGTGGGCTGAGGGCTACCTGACTTCATCATATATATTTATTAAGCAAGCACTTGACCTAAAGGCAAAATTAGAACACTTAGAAGAAATTTCTCTTTTGTTTTCAAGTTCTATAATTCTCTCTCTAGCCACATATTTTACAAGTACAATTCACTGGCTACAGGATAGATAAGGAAAGGTAAAAAATATGTTATTCTATGATGAACCATTTTACTACTATCTGCAAAGCATGACATTAGAAATGGGAGTCCACATAAACATATTACGTATCCAATTTCAAGGTGTTTTCTGTCTCTCTTAAAGAAATAATGCATATATTTTTAAAAAGAGATTAAAATAATACTTAAATCTTACAAGAAAGTAATTAAGCAAGATGTCATTAGACTGGGGTGGCATTAATGTCTCAGCAGCCTATGCCAGCAAACCAAAACCTAACCCAGAATCAATGCAGTTAAATTCAAGAATACAAAACTCGAAAAACAAGCAGTCACAAACAGCCCACCAGGCTTTCCCAAATAAAGCAACCTCAGGCTACAGCCCGTCAAACTACTTTGTTCCCAGTCTTCTCTATAAAACTCCCTCCCCTAGTTCCTTTTGGTGGAGTGCTCCTAATAGCTTTGGTTTGGTGCTGCCTAATTTGAATTGATGTAATAAACTCTTAAAAAATTTCAATGTGCCTCAGTTTATCTTTCAACACAATGCATGACACAGGAGTATGAAAAAATTAGCTGCTGAAAGTGTAGAATATGAATGTGGTGAATTACTCCTGTGGCCCTAGAAGCTTTTGAAAGAGAACAAATTTGTAAGGCTGGAAACCATTTGTTAACAGAAGTGTCAACAAAATTATTGTAATTCAAGTCTTCTTAGGCTGCACAACAATCCAATGCTTCTTATACTACCCTTTTGGGTCAAATTGTCTGTAAGTTAATCATGATACAGAGAATATATCTGAGCTTCGATTTGTTAAATTCTTATCCAATATTAACTCTTAATTTGAGTCATGAGGTTTTTGCATTATACTGCATTTCATATCAACATAGACACATAATTATGTGACTAGATATTGCTTGATGTATTTAGAGATGTGTATATATAACTATAAAAAAGCAGATATTATTTAAACAATCAGATCATGCAATGAATGCTATTTTCAAAAATCTACATTGATGAGAAGATGGCTGAATTAAGCAGCATTTGGTTTCTTAATGTTACAGCTGTTTTTAGTGGACATAACCACTATGTAAAACCCACACATAAACTTTAGAGTAAAAGGGTTCTTGAGTAATAGACAGTGTGCTCAGTATTTCCATTACATAACAAAATTGTATATTATTAGTATTTCGTTTTTGCTTTTTAATACCTGCACACAAATGGCATTATTTCTACATACATGAATTAGCAAACTGTTCCTGGGAGAAAATGCTGGAGCTAATGAAGTTTATTTTATTATTGATTTGTGACTTGGGGTTGATTGACTTGTTACCTTAGTAAGTGACTTGACTAAATGCAACACTTAAATATTCTTTCTCGAATAGTCTTCACCAATGATATTAACATAGCTGGAGCTAGTTTCAAAGGAAATGCTGGGTTCAGTCGTTAAGGGTAAGTTTTTCATGTGGAGACTAATTCTTTTTATTATTTTTTAAATTACAATAAAGTTGATATACAACATTATGTTGATTTCAGATGTACAACACAGTGATTTGATTATTGTAGACCTTGCTAGATATTGGACACAACAGGTGTAGTTACCCCATTATTATACTAAGACATTACAATATCAATTAAATTATCTATGTTGTACTTCCATTTCTACGTCCAACTTATTTTACAATTTGCAATTTTACCTCTTTATCCTCTTTTCTTACTTCACCCATCCCTCCATCTCCTTCCCTATGTTAATCAATGGTCTGTTGTCTATATTTGTGGGTCTACCTCTTTGTTTCTTAGATTCTTATTTAGATAAGTGATATCATGTGGTATTTGTCTGTCTCTGCCTAGCTTATTTCACTGAGCATGATGCCCTCTAGGTCTATCCAGGGTTGTCACAAATGACAAGATCTTTTTCTATCATAGCTGAGTAAAATTCCATTGTGTATATATATCTTCTTTATCTGTGGAATTGCTGGGTAGTATGATATTTCTATTTTTAGTTTCTTGAGGAACCTCCATACTGTTTCCACAGAGGCTGGACCAATTTGCAGTCCCACCACTAGTATATGAGGATTCTCTTTTCTCCACATCTTCATCAACACTGGTTATTACTTGTCCTTTGGATAATAACCATTCTGACTGGTGTGAGGTGGCACCTCATTGTGTTTTTGATTTATATTTCCTAAAGATTAATGATATTGAGCATCTTTTCATGTGATTGTTGGCCATCAGTCTGTCTTTTTGGAAAAATGTCTATTCAGGTCCTCTGCCATTTTTTAATTGGATTATTTGCTTTCTTGGTGTTGAGTTGTAGGAGTTCATTATATATTTTGGATATTATCATCAGATATATTATTTGTAAATATATTTTCCCACATGGTAGGTAGCCTTTTTGTTTTGTTGAGGGTTTTCTTTGCTGTGCAGGAGCTTTTTAGTTTGAGGTAGTCTCACTTGTTTATTTTTGCTTTTGTTTCCCTTGCTGGAGGAGAAGTATCCAGGAAGAAGTTTCTCATACTGATGTTCATGAGATTTTTACCTACATTTTCTTTTTAGAGTTCTATAGCCGAGACTAATTCTTTAGTGTAGAGTTTCTCAAGGTCAGGACTCTTAACAATTTGTACTGGGTAATTATTTTTCTGGGGCTCTTCTGTGCATTGAAGGATAGCAGCATCTCTAGTCTACACACAGTAGATGCTAATAACACTCTAGTTGTGATGATCGAAAATGTTGTCAGGTATTACCAAATGTTCCTGGGACCAAAACACACTTTCTCTCCCATTGAGAACAAATTCTTAAGTAGAGGAGGAGGTGAAGGAAATTCAGATATCACAAAAAGAAGGCAGAATCTAAGCACAGGATTTCTTCCAGGAAAGACTTGAGGCACGGAAATCAACGTTTAGCATAAACTATGTTGATAATTAAAGTATGGTTCATTATGTTAAAATTATTAAAGATGAACTGATTACTAAAAGTCAGTCAGCTTCAAGACCAAAATAATTTATTTATCTGTATAATTTAGGATCATCTGAATTTCCAAATTAAGAAAATAAAATATTTGAAGGCACTGCTATTTTGACTGGATCTCTTGGTCTGAAAATATTAAGGTCTGCAAGTTTATTTTCTAGAATTTTCAAAATGGAAGTCTAAAATAATTATGTTTCTGAAAAAGACTGGCATTTTCAGAATGAGGTATTTCTCACACCATCTTATCACTGATGGCACTGGTAATCATTTTAAACTAAATTTTAAACTCCAAATACTAATCATTTTGAACTAAAGGCTAATTGAGGAAAAATGTACCTTAAATAAGAGAGACAATATCTGGCTATCTCAAAACATGTTTGGATATTTTTTAAAAGATGGTGGACACTAAGTTAGCTGTTAGAACGGTTTTTCTAAATTGCCTGTATTTTGAAACTCAGGAAACACAACAGTATGACAAAGAAATTAGGAACACAGTTTTATTAATATAACTTCTGTTAACATTATCTTTAAATAAAAATGATATTAAAAAAGACTTGCATTTACTAGCACCAGCTCCAATTCTTTCCTTAGACAGTAAAAATTATCATTTATATTAAAGATCAGTCTAGAGTTAGTTAATTGTGGTTGGAGTGCCATAAAAATAATTCAAACTTGGCAATGCTTAATAAATTTAAACTCTATAATTTGTGTCAGCCTCAGAACAATTCAACAGACTAAGAAGTCACTTGTCCTTATTCTTCATGGTATTAAGAAAGAAATGTATGAGATATGGAATATTCAATTATTACATTAACATGTGCTCACTTATACTTAGGAGTAGAAAATTAAACTTCTGGCATCCCTGCAAGCCAAGATGTGTTAATTCTTAAATGAAGACAAGATTTACTAAACATGTCTGTAATGTATCACAGACCCTTTAACAAGCAAGCTTCACACTGCTGTCCCATAGTGATGCCTTGATTATACAAATAGAATAGCTTTGAAAAACAGTAGAATAATACAACCATATCAAGCAATTCAAGGGATTTCACAGACAAAATACCCACATACTGCCAGCGAGTTTTCTGTGTGTGGGGCACTGACAAATGTTTTATGGCACCATTCGTTCACTATGTGAAACTAACCCTAAAGACATATTCAAACTGAGATTGGCAGATGGGGAAATAATGAACATATTATGTGAGCTAGATTTCTATAGGAAAATGTTACTTGCTAAAACTTTTTGTTCTCAGTGGCTTTTAAATTCTTGAAAGCCTTGTTCTAGGCTTTTATGTAAAAGGAAAAGGAATTTAAAGACCAGTTGTCTCTAGAAAAATAGGAAACTTGAAGGTGCCTAACTGGTGATTCTGTTGAGGTACCAAGCACTTCATTGTGAAAGTCATAGCTGCACTTACAGCTCTAAAATATGCACGTAATGTTTATCACCAGTATTAGATTTAGACTGTACTTCTTCTGAACGCTTTCCTTTGTTTTGGGAAGATCTGTGTTCAGGTAGTTAACCAGAGGGCAGCTGAACCAGAGCCTAGAAGTGAGGAGGAAGGATACTTCCTTTTCCAAAAGAAAAGCTTAAGGGGAAGAGGTTGAGAGTAAAGACCAAGGTTGATCATTTTGCTGATACTTCTCATGCATGATTTCAGACCTGAGTAGCTGACTGTTTGGACCTGGACCGGTAGGGATTATGCATTTTGGCCGATTGTATCTGAAACTGAGAGTATACAGTGTGAGGCCATCAGTATCCCAATGGAATCAACGTCTGTTTGCAGACATGGGAATGCAAAGCAAAGAACTCTAGGGAGCAGGTCACTGGACTTGGAGAGGAGCCAACTGATAGCTGTGGAAGTCAGTCAGTTCCTGAGGTGAGCTGGTCTCAGTACAGTGATGGCTCCACGGAATAAGAAGATAACAGAGGACAATAGGGAGTAACCACATTGTATGCAATTTCCTTTTGTTTTTCACAGGCTATCAATATATTTTGTCTAAGGTACAGATTGGTTTCTACTATCACTGTTAAAAATTATGGCAAGTTCTATGCAGAGTTTTGGATAAGGTCGAGCCCACTCATGATGGTGGGAAGAGAGACCAAGACAGATTTATTAATTTGTAGAACAATGGTGGATAATAGGGCATACCCATAAATTTTTAAATATGTCAGAGAGGAAAACCTGGTCTGAAAAAAAGAAGAGAAGCAAGAGAATGACAAAAAAACAGAGTGGAGAGGAGAAAGGAGACAGACCTGAAAGTTACAAAATTCAGAGAGATTATAACAGGACTGTAAATTTGAGTAAAATAGCAAATCCTGCTGTGTTACTTCCAGGATTCCACATGCAAAAGGAACCTACAGGATTTAAAGTTCTGGGACACCTTTTCTTTTAACCACAGCTGCTGAGGCAAAGTTCCCACTAAATAAAACACAATTCTGTGCTTAAAAGCTCATTTACCACTTTTTGTCAACACCATGTATTAAACAAGACCTTTTTCCCCATTATCCATTTTCTTTGTATCTTGTAATAATATTGCTTTTAGTTTTATAGCATTTAGCTTTTCACTTCAATTAATATATATTCATTAGCTATACTTGAAAATTTGAAATATATATATTTTTATAATACTCTCCCTAGAGATAACCACTATTAATGTCTTTAGTAGAAACTTAAAATCATGACTAAATACATGCAGAATACGTGCCTACATAACCTATAAAATGCTAACTTGTCTTTTTGAGTGGCATATTTTTACTAAGAAACATACGCATTTTTTTCATGTCAAAAGATTTTTTTTGCTGTGTTTCTTTAAAGAGTGCTTAATAGAATCAACCAAAGTCTACTTAAATGATTCTCTGGTTTTAAATTTTTAAGTGCTTTTTAGGAAATTGTTCTGATTTTCAATAGCTGTATTCTACTTCTGACTTATTTCATTTTACTAATCAAAAATTATGGAACAATGATGAATAATTATGAGTGAGCAATAAAATTTGCCTTAATGTCTCTATAGTAAATTTGATATTGGTCTATAGAATAAAATAGCTTTAATTTATGATGTTCAATGACTACATTATTTATAGATTTCTAAGACATTTCCAAGAATTGGTGTTGAATGTTTTAATTATGTTTACTTCCACAGTTACAGTCAAATAATTTTTTCTTACATGAACTATGGATAATGGTACCAAATACTGAACTAAATTTGAACCAGGACAGTGACTATTACATTTGAATGTTGGGTCATTCTCTTAACATACTGATTAAATTAATTTTGTCATATATTATTAATGATTTCTTATCTGTAAGTTCTCCTTTTGCACTCTGTTAGGTTTTCTTTCTATGCTGTTCTTGTTTATTTAAATGGGATTAGGAAACTTTCCATCATTTTTGAAACTCTAAACAAACTTAAACTTTTAATTCTAAAAATTATTTTTTGATTAAATAAATTTATAAATTTTCTCCCTGTCAATAATGCCTATTGCTTATCAGATATTTTTTCATTTGCAATATTTTTTAATAATCTTATTTATTAATTTTTTTTAATGTAGCAAAAGTTCTTACTGACCTTTTCAAATAAACATGCTTAGATTTATTAAACAATGTTTTAAAAAGTCATTATACTGATTTTATCCATTATATTTATTATTGTTGCTGTTATTAGTGTTTTAGATTAATGCTTTTCCCATTTTTAAAAAATAAAAATTTAAGAGAATAATTTTCCTCAAAAAAGTCTTAAAATATCTTAAATATTTTAAGTAATATATATTATTTTTACTTTTAAATTCCTGTTACACCAATACAATTTTAATATTTCTAACCTAAGGTATTATTTGTGAAATTTTAATTTTCCCTAAAAGATTTAAGTTTTCTTAATTATAATTTCACGGTTTTCTTAAGTCATGTTAAAAATTGTTCACACTTTTTCTTTAGGAAAGATGTTAGAGATCTCTTTGGAGTTGAAGATTTACACTGTAAGACTGCATGTATATGTATATCATTAACATTTTATAGCACTTTTATCATACATACACAATATAACATTAGTATGTTTAATTTTTTTATTTTAGCTGTCAAAATGATAGTGATATTTTAAGTATCTCACTATTATTTTAATTTTTCCTAATTTTTTGTTTTAATAAAATATTGTTAATAATACTTGTAAGTTTATTTTAAATTATACAACATTCCATACAATTGAGATGGACAAAGGCAACTCATGCCAGTTCTCACTTCGACACTTTATCTCCTTTTATGTTTTCCATATTTCCCTTTTTGTTGTTATTTTTCTTAAGTACACATTTCAAATCTTCTGCACTTCAGCTCAAATCATTTAGAAGTTATAACATTCTTTCTTCTATTCTTGAAGGCATGAGGTAACTTTTTAAAAATATACTTACATAGATATATCTAAATACTGAGCTGATTTACTTCAAGCTCAGATGACTCTTTCTATAAAATGTGTAATCTCATCATTAATTTAATTTTTTTCTGCAACCTGACTTATAATTAGACACCTTGCCTTACTAACACTACTGCTACTCTCTTTTCTTTTTTATCCTTTTTATTATTACTTAGTTTCACATTCTTTTGCAATATTGCCAGAAGTGGTGTGTGGGAGGCATACTAAAAGAGTCTTTGCATGTCAGAGAATCTGTGAGGCACTTGTGGAAGAATGATGGTTGAGCTGATTTAAATTTCGTCAGGCACAATCTTTTAACCTCAAATGTAGCATCTATCTTTTATTGCCTTCCTGCATGCAGAGAAATTCGAGTCCAACTTGATTTTTTTTTTACCCTTTATAGATGATGTGTCTTTTCTGCATGGATGCTTGTGTGATTTTTTTCCCCCATAGCCATTATTCATGAATATTTCTTAAAAGAATATTTAGGCACATGTTCCATATACCCTAAACATATAGAAACACAAAGTAATAAAATTATAATATTTATAGCTATACACATACTAATAGGCAAAAAGGAAAGAACACAGCCACCTGACTAAGATTAAAAAGTTTGGTAGTTAATATCCAGTAAGAGTTTAGAAAAAATAAACATATCCTAATACTGTAATTATTACAGAATATTCAAAAATACATATAAACACATACTCGTTTTCACCCAGAAATTCCATTTCTAGGTATTTAGTCCAAGAAAATAATTAAATATGTGCAACAAAGCCATATAAACTCAACGGTTCTTAAAGTTTTAATTACAATTATCAAGAAATTATGCCATATCTATCTACAGAAATTGTTATGTAGACCATATATATCTGTAGAAATTATGCTTTACAGACCAGTGGAAAAAATACTGAATACTGAAACAAAACCACACATATATGGTCAAATGATTTTCAGCAGGGGTACCAAGGTTATTCCATGGGAAAAGGACAGAATGATTTCCAACAAATTGTTTTAGGAAACTAGATTTTACATGCAAAAGAATAAATTTGGAACATTACCTTACATCATATACAAAAATTAACTCAAAATGGATCTAAAATCTAAACATAAGACCTACAATCATAAAACTTCTAAGAGAAAATATAAAGAAAAACCTTCATGACATTGGATTTGACAAAGATTTCTTAAATATGACATCAAAAGCACAGGTAACAAAAAAATAAAAGTAGATAAACTGGATTGCATCCAAATTTAAAACTTCTGTAAATCAAAGGACATAATTAACAAAGTAAAAAAGCGACTTATGGAATGATAGAAAATATTTGAAAATCACATATCTGATAAGGGGTTAATAAACAGAATATAACAAGAACTGCCACAATGTAGCTCAACATAATAAAGGCCATATATTTCAAGCCCATAGCTAACATCATATTCAAAGGTGAAAAGTTAAGTCTTTTCTTCTAAGATCAGGAATAAGACAAGGATGCTCACTTTCACCACTTCTAGTTAACATAGTACTGAAGTCCACACAATAGCATTAGCCAAGAAAAAGAAATAAAATTATCTCTGTTTGCAGATGACATGATTTTATATAAAAAAAAACTCTAAAGACTATTAAAAAAACAGACTGATAGATGAATTCAGTAAAGTTGCAGAATACAAAATGTATAGAAATCACTTATGTTTCTAATACTAACAATCAACTGTCTGAAAGAGATATCCAGGAAATAATATTGTTTATAATAGCATCAAAACCAATAATATACTTAGGAATAAATTTAACCAAATAGGTGGAAGACATATATACTGAAAAATGTATGATATTGATAAAATAAATTGAAGAGACAAACAAATGGGAAGATATCCTGTATTCTTGGTTAGAAGAATATTGTTAAAATCTCCATACTAGAAAAAGTTCTACAGGCTCAAAGCAATCCCTATCACAATTCCAATGGAAGTTTTTACAGAATAGAGCAAAGATATAAAAATCTGTAGGGAACTGCAAAAGATATTAAATGGCCAGAGCAATCTTGAGAAAGAACAAAGCTGGAGGTATTGCACTTCCTGTTTCAAATTGTATTACAAAGCAACAGTAATCAAAACAGTGTGGTACTGGTATAAAAACAGGCACCCCTATGTTTATCACCTCACTATTTGCAATAGCCAAGATATGGAAGCAACCTAAGTGTCCATCAGTAGATGAATGGATAAAGATGTGGTACATATACACAATGGCATGTTATTCAGCCATAAAAAGAAAAGAAATCCTGCCATTTGCAAAAAACATGGATGGAGCTAGAGGGTGTTATGCTTAGTGAAATAAGCCAGGTGGAGAAAGACAGATGCCATATGATTTTACTTATCTGTTGAATATAAAAACAAAGCAAAACAGAAGGAACAAAACAACAGTAGACTCATAGACACTGAGAAAGTGACTAGTTGGCTACCAAGGGGTAGGGGTTGGGGTGGGTGGAAAGGGAAGAGAGAGGGATAAAGGGGCACAGCAATTCACAATCACAAATAAGTTGGTCAGGGGATGGTATTACAGCATAGAGAATATAGTCAATGATTCCATAACCTATTTCTGCATTGATAGACAGTAACCACACAAGAGGAGGGAGGACTTAATAATATAAGTAAACTGTTGAACCACTGTGCTGTATATTTGAAACCAATATAAGATTATATATCAATGATACTTCAATTAAGAAAAAAGCATAGAGGAAAAATTCCTTGACATTGATCTTGGGAATGATTTCTTGGATAAGGCAATAAGAGAACAGGAAACAAAAGCTAAAAGAAACATGCAGGACTACATCAAACTAAAGAGCTTTTACACAGCAAAGGAAACAACTGATACATACAAAGGCAACTGAAAGAATGGAGAAAATATTTACAAACTATATATCTGATGAAAGGATAATATACAAAATACATAAAGAATTCATACAACTCAAAGGCAAGAAGCAAACCAGCTGTGGGTAAAATTGCATAAAGAACTCACACAGCTCAAAGGCAAAAAGTAAACCAGCTGTGGGTAAAATTGCAGTATTTCCAGAATCTCTCGCCTGGCCTTAGTGCATCTCCATATCAGTAGGTGTTTCCAAGGGGTGGAGAGAAGTAGTCCATCTCCTTATCAATATGTGATTACAAGGGAGGTAGGGAGCAAGGGCAACCTGGACCAGAGAGGTTTGGTGGGGTCTTTATGCAGCCAGGTCCTGAGAGACACAGGCGAGCAGAGGTAGATGACTGCTTGTAAGCAATAAATGGTTTTCTCCCACTTTATTTCTCCATTTGACTGATTTCAGCTTCAAAGGTTATTTGCCCCTAGCTTGGAACATATCCTTCCCTCCAACCCCCAGAGTTATACCAACCAATTAAAAACCAGCCAAAGGATATGGGTGGACATTTTTTCAAAGAAATACAAATGGTACATGAAAAAGTACTCAGTGTCACTAATCATCAGGGAAATGCAAATCAAAACCACAGTGAGATCTCACCTCACACCAGTTTGAATGGCTAATATCAGTAAGACAAAAGTGTTGGTGAGGATGAAGAGAAAAAGGAACCCTCATAAATGTTGCTGGGAATGAAAAACTGGTACAGCCACTATGGAAAACAGTACGATGTTTCCTCAAAAAATCAAAAACATAACTAATAATTAGTAAGCAATAATATCTTTAAATATGTAAAAACTGAAAATGACAAAGGAAAGATTTATATACCTATTAGGCCAAATACAAGTCCTGATTTATGTACCAGTGGTTCTCAGCTTCTCAAATTTGAGCATTCATCAGAATCTCCTCAAATCCTTTTGTAAAACAGATTGCTGGATCATCTCCCAGAGTTTCTAATTCAGTATGTTTAGGGTAGGCCTAAGAATTTCTATTTCTATGAGTTCCCATGTGATAATGGTGCTGCTTGCTGGTCCTGGATCCACATTTTGGAAACCACAAATGTTTAGTGATATCACAATGCACTCTCTCCATTTTTACTTTCAGAAAGGAAAGGCCACTTCCATTCAAACTGCTACTGTCTGCACACCCAAATGTATGTGGCAGCCTCTTGGGTATACTATACACCATAGCCTGCTTCAGTGACAGCAATGAGATGCGATCCCCTCTGAGAGTAAATGGGTCAGCAAAAGCTGCTGCAAGTTAATTTTTTTAAAGAGGGGATTGCAGACTTCTCCTTCACTACATTGCCATGGTATCGGATTATATACAGTTTTCCATTGGACAAATGAATTCCTAAAAATGTGCTTATGCATGTTGCCTATCATAAAGAATATTAAATCTCAGATGATTGTATCTTTTATGTAAAAGTAAACAGTTAAAGTATAGAAAAGTTGGTTCTATAACATAAATAGAAAATGTATCAGGCTTTTGGAAAAATAAGATAACTAGACAGAAAAGTGAAAGGAAAATTAAAGAAATTATAACTGACTAAATAAAATTACCAGTAATTTCTCTATAACAAAAATATAATTAAAAAGGAAAGCAGACCTAGCAATAATTGAATAGATACACCAGCAATGGACATGAAAAATTGCATGTGGTAAATGTAATCATGATTTCTGAAAATGGAATATACCTTTTTGTGGTAAAATACACATAAATTAAAACAAAATTGAATCAGCAGTACATTCAAAAACTGCCAAAAACATAATCAATGTTAATGTTTATGTGCATAGAATAATTATTTCTGGTGAGATGTATATATGCACATAATAATTTGGAAATCAATTTTACAAAATTTATCAATAACTACATATATGTATATACATATACATTTTTTTCACATGCTTTGACTTAGCACCTTTTCTTGGAAAGCTGATCCTAAGGCAAAAATCTCCAAAAATTGAAGATGTTAAATAGAGATTCACCTATCTTAGAGTTGGAACTAACATTTAACTATGGTTGTATTTCTGCTTAGGTCATGCAAATTGCTTTAATTAATTTAATAAAACATTACATAACTTTTAACTAGCATTTAATGATACTCTGCAGCAATGAGGGAAATATTTTATGTAAGTAAAGAACAAACAAAATGTACATGTATATCTATTATGTGGTAATAACCACATAAAATTATATCTATGGTGGATGGAAAAAAAGCTAATCACTTAAGAGGGATAAGGATTATAGATAATCTTGTTTATTGTTTTTAAAATTTCATATAAACATTTTATTATTGAAAAAAGACACACACATATCTCTGTCCTATGTATCAGAAGAATAGTAATTAGGCTTTGGTCCTTCCTTTATCAAGAAAGGACTGTTCTGTACATCAGTTATTGGCAAACTGTAGTCTTTGCCACCAAATCCAACCAGCCGCTTGCTTTTTGTATGACCTGTGAGGTAAGACAGCTTTTCACATTTCTAATGAATCTTTTCGTCACTGTTATTTTTTAGTAAAATAGGAAAACATAAGCTTCTTATTGTAGTTATTTTGGAGTACTGGATTAGCTGCCATTATTTGTGAAATAATAAAGCAAGAAACTAAAGTTCAATGAGAGGATCAGCCAACATGGTAAATAGTTTCATTTATGTACTTTAGTTTCCTTGCACTATAGAAAAATATTTAAGTCTTTGCCTACTTAAAAAACCCACATTCTCCTATCATTTCTTTGCTTTTTGCTAGCATAATTAGAAATATGAAGCTTTAAACCAAGATAGTTAGGGTGATCTTGATTTAGCTACAGCTGTTCTGGGGGTATAAATGAACACCGAGAAGGCTTCCCTGTCCAAGGAGACTCACCTGGGCTCAGTCATGGTTCATTGCCTTGAAATTAATCTACCCACACTCAGCACCAAAGTGTGCTGAGGAAAGTACAGTGAGGCAGCTCTACCCAAACTCAAAGAGGTGAGGGTACTAGTCAGGTGGGCCTATTTGCAGAGAACATTTTGATTTCTTTTAAATTTGCAGTTACTTTATGCAATGCTGCCTTGAAAATGAACTTAGAGCAAAAGGGGATGTATGTCATTATTATTACTTAATGACATGTGATCTCAAACATATATGCAATTCATATATGCCATTTTTATACAGAAATTGTCTTTTTTTTTTTCCTACAAGTAAAGTAGTACACACAGTAAAAAGTTTTAAGGAGTAGAGTGATTATAAAATTAAATTAAATTAAAAAACTATGACTCCTCGCACATTGACCCCTATTTTTTCTCTCTTAAGGGTAAGCCCTAGTTTTCAATTTTCCCTTTCTGTTCTACTTTTTGAAGAAAAATGTGTATTTGGATCTGTATATATGCATATTATATCTACATATAAATGCAAACATAACTATACTCTCCAATTTTTTCCCCTTTGCTTATGAAGTGAATGTATTTTAAGATATTTTCATAATAGCTTAAAAATTATGTAATTCTCTCTAATGCCTGCATGGTTCACCAGAGATTTCAGGACTCCATGCTATAAAGTAAATCATATTCCTGTAGACCTAGTGGCCAATATGTGTGGTCCCTGTGATTTTTTTATAAGCTGTTATTGATATACACTCTTATAAAGATTTCAAATGAAAAAACAATGTGGTTACTACATTTACCCATAGTATCAAGACCCCCCAAAACCTCACTGTAGTCACTGTCCAACAGTATAGTAAGAAGCCACAGAACCACTATTTGCCTTCTTTGTGCTACACTGTCTTCCCCATGATGCCCACCCCATGTGTACTTAACATAACAAACCTAAGTCCCCTTCTTGCTCCCTCCCACTCGCCCTCCCCTACTCCTCCCCTTCGGTAACCACTAGACCCTTCTTGGCGTCTGTGAGTCTACTGCTGTTTTGTACCTTCAGTTTTGCTTTGTCGTTATACTCCACAAATGAGGGAAATCATTTGGCACTTGTCTTTCTCCATCTGGCTTATTTCACTGAGCAAAATATCGTCCAGCTCCATCCATGTTGTTGTAAATTGTAGAGATTCCTTTTTATGGCTGAATAGTATTCCACTGTGTATATGTACCACCGCTTCTTTACCCGTTCATCTACTGATGGACACTTAGGTTGCTTCCATGTCTTGGCTATTGTAAATAGTGCTGCAGTAAACAAAGGAGTACATATGTCTTTTTGAATCTAAGAACTTGTATCCTATGGGAAATTTCTATGAGTGGAATTCACAGGTAAAATGGTATTTCTATTTACAGTTTTTTGAGGAAGCTCCATATTGCTTTCCACAATGATTGAACAAGCTTACATTCCCATCAGCAGTGTAGGAGGGTTCCCCTTTCTCCGCATCTTCATCAGCATTTGTTGTTCTTAGTCTTTTCAATGTTGGCCATCCTAACTGGTGTGAGGTGATATTTCATTATGCTTTTAATTTGCATTGCCATGATAATTAGTGATGTGGAGCATCTTTTTCTTGTGCCTATTGGCCATCTGAATTTCTTCTTTGGAGAATTGTCTGTTCATATCCTCTGCCCATTTAATTGGGTTATTTGCTTTTTGGGTGTTGAAGCATGTGAGTTCTTTACATATTTTGGATGTTACTCCCTTGTCAGATATGTCATTTACAAATATATTCTCCCATGCTGTAGGATGTCTTTTTGTTCTATTGATGGTGTCCTTTGCTGTACTGAAGCTTTTAAGTTTTATGTAGTCTCATGTGTTCATTTTTGCTTGTATTTCCCTTGCCTGAGGAGATGTGTTCGGGAAAAAGTTGCTCATGTTTATATTTAGGAGATTTTTGCCTATGTTTCCTTCTAAGAGTTTTATGGTTTCATGACTTACATTCAGGTCTTTGACCCATTTCGAGTTTACTTTTGTGTATGGGGTTAAACAATAATCCAGTTTCATTCTCTTGCATGTAGCTGTCTGGTTTTGCCAACACCAGTTGTTGAAAAGGCTGTCATTTCCCCATTGTATGTCCACAGCTCCTTTCTCATATATTAATTGACCATATATGCTTGGATTTATATCTGGGCTCTCTAGTCTGTTCCATTGGTCTATGGATTGGTTCTTGTGCCAGTACCAAATTGTCTTGATTACTGTGGCTTTGTAGTAGAGCTTGAAGTTGGGGAGCATAATCTCCCCATCTTTATTCTTCCTTCTCATGATTGCTTTGGCTATTTGAGGTCTTTTGTAGTTCTATATGAATTTTATAAGGGTTTGCTCCAGTTCACTGAAGAATGCTGTTGGTATTTTGATAGGAATTGTATTGAATCTGTAGATTGGTTTAGGCAGGATGACCATTTTTACAATATTAATTCTTCCTGTCCATGAGCATGGGATGTGTTTCTATTTATTGGTATCTTCTTTAATTCTTTCATGAGTGTCTTGTCATTTTCCAAGTATAGGTCTTTCACTCCTTGGTCAGGTGTATTCCTAGGTTTTTTATTCTTTTTGATGCTGTTGTGAATGGAATTGTATTCCTGATTTCTCTTTCTGCTAGTACATTGTTAGTGTATAGTAATGCAACAGATCTCTGTGTATTAATTTTGTATCCAGCAACTTTGCTGAATTCAGATATTGGATGTAGTAGTTTTGGAGTGGATTCTTTAGGGTTTTTTTATGTACAATATCATGTAATCTACAAACAGTGACAGTTTATCTTCTTCTTTACCTATGTGGATGCCTTTTATTTCTTTGCATTGTCTGATTGATATGGTGAGCACCTCCAGAACTATGTTGAATAAAAATGGAGAGAGTTGGTATTTTTGTCCTCCTTCCAATCTTAAAGGAAAGGCTTTCAATGTCATGCTTTTAAGTATGAAGTTGGCTGTGGGTTTGTCAAATATGGCCTTTATTATGCTGAGGTACTTGTCCTCCATATGCATTTTGTTGAGAGTTTTTTCATGAATGGATGTTGAATTTTGTCAAATGCTTTTTTTGGCATATATGGAGATGATTATGTGGTTTTTGTCCATCTTTTTGTTGATGTGGTGGATGATGTTGATGGATTTTATAATATTGTACCATCCTTGAATCACTGGAATAAATCCTACTTGATCACTGTGGATGATTGTTTTGATATATTTTTGAATTTGGTTTGCTAATATTTTGTTGAGTATTTTTGCATCTATGTTCATCAGGGATATTGGTCTGTAATTTTCTTTTTTTGTGGTGTTGTTGCTTGGTTTTGGTATTAGAGTGATGCTGGCCTCATAGAATGAGCTTGGAAGTATTCCCTATTCTTATACTTTTTGGAAAACTATAAGGAGGACGGGTATTAGGTCTTCACTAAATGTTTGATAAAATTCAGCAGTGAAGCCATCTGGTCCAGGCTTCTGCTCTTAGGTAGTTTTTGGAATACCAATTCAATTTCTTTACTGGTAATTGGTCTGTTCACATTTTCTTTTTCTTTCTGGGTCAGCCTTGTAAAGTTGTATTTTTCTAGAAAGTTGCCCATTTCTTCTAGGTTATCCAGTTAGTATATAATTTTTCATAGTATTCTCTCATAATTCTTTGTAATTCTGTCATGTTTGTAATGATTTTTCCTTTCTCATTTCTGATTCTGTTTATGTGTATAGACTTCCTTTTTTTCTTGATAAGTCTGGCTAGATGCTTATCAGTTTTGTTTATTTTCTCAAAGAACCAGCTCTTACTTTCATTGATTGTTTCTATTGTTTTATTCTTCCCGATTTTATTTATCTCTTCTGTAATCTTTATTATGTCCATCTTTCTATTGACATTGGGCCTCATTTGTTTTTCTTTTTCTAGTTTCATTAATTGTGAGTTTGTTCATATGGGATTGTTCTTCTTTCCTGAGGTAGGCCTGTATTTCAATAAAATTTCCTCTTAACACAGCCTTCACTACATCCCACAGATTTTGCAGTATTGAATTCTTGTTGTCATCTGTCTCTATATAGTGCTTGAACTCTGTTTATTTGGTCATTGATCAGTTGGTTATTTAGGAGCATGTTGTGAAGCCTCCATGTGTTTGTTGGATTATTCATTTTCTATGTGTAGTTTATTTCTAGATTCATACCTTTGTGGTCTGAGAAACTGGGTGGTACAATTTCAATCTTTTTGAATTTACCGAGGCTCTTTTTGTGGCCCAGTATAGGATCTATTCTTGAAAATGTTCCATGTGCACTTGAGAAGAATGTGTATTCTTCTGCTTTTGGGTGTAGAGTTCTGTAGATGTCTGTTAAGTCCATCTGTTGTATGTGCTTTTCAGTGCCTCTGTGTCCTTACATATTTTCTGTCTTGTTGATCTGTTCTTTGGCGTGAGTTGTGTGTTGAGGTCTCCTAGAATAAATGCATTGCATTCTATTTTCCCTTTTAATTCTGTCAGTATTTATTTCACATATGTAGGTCATCCTGTGTTGGGTGCATAGATATTTATAATGGTTGTATCTTGTTGGATTGACCCCTTTATCATTATGTAATGTCCTTCTTTGTCTCTTGTGACTTTCTTTGTTTTGAAATCTATTTTGTCTGATACAAGTACTGCAACTCCTGTTTTTTTCTCCCTATTAGTTGCATGAAATATCTTTTTCTATCCCTTCACTTTAGTCTTTGTATGTCTTTGGGTTTAAAGTGAGTCTCTTGTAGGCAGCATATAGATGGGTCTTGTTTTTTTATCCATTCAGTGACTCAATATCTTTTGATTGGTGTATTCAGACCATTTATATTTAGGGTGATTACTGATATGTATGTACTTATTGCCATTGCAAACTTTAGATTCGTGGTTACAAAAGGTTCAAGGTTAACTTAACTCACTTGGTATGCTATTACAAACATAATCTAAAGGTTCTTTTTTTTTCTTCTCCTTTTTCTGCCATTCTTTATATATTTGATATCATATTCTGTACTCTTTGCCTATCCCTTGGATGACTTTGGGGACAGTTGATGTAATTCTGCATTTGCTTAGTAATTAATCATTCTACTTTCTTTACTGTAAATATGTTAGCTCTGGTGACAGCTATTAAACCTTAGTATCACTTCTGTCTATAGAAATCCCTCCAAAATACACTGTAGAGACAGTTTGTGGGATGTAAATTTTCTCAGCTTTTGCTTATCTGGAAATTGTTTAATCCCTCCTTCAAATTTAAATGATAGTCTTTCTGGGTAGAGTATTCTTGTTTCAAGGCCCTTCTTTTTCATTGCATTAAATATATCATTCCACTTTCTTCTGGCCTGTAAGGTTTCTCCTGAGAAGTCTGATGATAGCCTGATGGGTTTTCCTTTGCATGTGATCTTATTTCTATCTCTGACTGCTTTTAATCATCTGTTCTTATCCTTGATCTCTGCCATTTTAATTATTATATGTCTTGGTGTTGTGTTCCTTGGGCCCCTTGTTTTGGGAGTTCTGTGCACCTCCATGGCCTGAGAGACTATCTTCTTTCACAGACCGGAGAAATTTTCATCAATTACCTCCTCAAAGACACTATCTATCCCTTTTTCTCTCTCTTCTCCTTCTGGTACCCCTATAATATGAATATTGTTCCATTTGGATTGGTCACATAGTTATCTCAATGTTCTTTCATTCTTAGAGAACCTTTCTTCTCTCTGTGCCTCAGCTTCTTTACATTCCTCTTCTCTAATTTCTATTTCATTTATCATCTCCTTCACCATATCTAATCTGCTTTTAAAACCCTCCATTGTGTTCCTTAATGATTGGATCTCTGACCAGAATTTGTTCCTGAGTGCTTGAATATTTTTCTGAACTTCGATGAGCATGTTTATGATTATTATTTTGAAATCTCTTTCAGGAAGATTAATGAGATAGGCCTCATTTGACTATTTTTCTGGAGTTTGTATGATTTTGATTTGAACTAGGTTCCTTTGATGTTTTATATTTGGGTATGGTGCCCTTTAGTGCCCAGAATCTCTACTCTCTGGATCTTCTCATCCCCTGGAGTGATGTTGGGGGCTTACAGGGGAGCAGTTTTGTGCCTAGGGGGAGTAAATAGCTGTTTCCTGCTTCCCAGCTGCAGTGCCTGTCTCCACTGCCAGAACCAGTGGGCTGAACACATAGGTGTAAGCCTCTATGTACCACCTCTTCCCTGGCAGGCTTCCCTCTGGCTTGCCTGTTGCCAGGGAAGGGGCTGCCAGATTGCAAGCCAGGTGTGGGCTGGCTGAGAGGAAGTTGCAGCAGGCTGCATATCATGTTGGGGGGCCTTACAGCTGTGTATCCAGCCAGGGGGATGGAGCGCCTGAAAGTTCCCAAGCTGCTGGGCAGAGTGCACCCAGACAGTTTTGTCTACCTGTCCTTTCTCCTGAGCAGTAAGCTCTGTGCAATCCTTGCCCCTTTAGCAGCCCTCTCACTTTAAGGAAATCTTTCAGACTGCCTGCTTTTCTTTTGTCCCAGAGCAGCTGGATATGGATCCCTGTTTTCCACGAGCAGCTGGAATCTCAGTCTCTCCAGGCATTCCACCTATCTTAGCTTTCCAGCCCCACTAATCACCAGAGCACCATGTAATGTAGGTTCATGCTCCCAGAGCTCCCAGATCTTCAGAGCTAGGTATTCAGCAATCCTAGGCACCACTAATCACCAGAGAACCATGTAATGTAGGTTCATTCTCCCAGAGCTCCCAGATGTCCAGGGCTAAGTGTTCAGCAATCCCAGACCTTCACTCCCTCCCCACTCTGTTTCTCTTCCTCCTGCTGGTGAGCTGGGGTGGCGGAAGAGCTTGGGTCCTGCTGGGCCATGGCTTTGGTATGTTACCCTGTTCCGTGAGGTCTTTCTTTTCTCCAGGTGTATGCAGTCTGGCACAGCCCCCTTTCCTATTGCTCTATCAGGATTAGTTGTATTAATTATATTTTCATATTATATGTGGTTTTAGGAGGAGGCCTCTTTGTCACCTCTCATGCTGTCATCTGTTTATTTCTTACAAACAGTCATCCCATCTCTCTCTTGACCAGGCTGCAGCAGTAGAGCTCCCTGTGATTTCTTAATTGACACCCGTTTTGAATGATCAAATGACATTTACTAAGAATTAATTAGTGTAATTTTGAAGAGTCAAATATTTACTTAACTGTCCTTAAAAATCTTATCATCATGAGATTCATTTATTCTCTCAAGACACATTCTTTGACAGTGCCATGAGCCAGTCACTGAATTAGAATTCACTCTAAGGAGGCAAAAGTCACTGAGGCCTGTACATTTGAGTTGATGATGCCTCTGCTGTAGACATGAGTTGGTTATTCTCCAGAACTTTCAAATCCAGATGAAGTTAGGAAGGAATCATTATATTGATTCTATTTTCCTTTTTCCATTAGAGATACCCAGAATGAATAATCACACAATAAAGAAGGAATATGACACAGCTTAACAACTATTGAGCTTAACAGGCTTGTTTTGGAAGGAAAAAAGCAAAAAACAAAAATGTAGGAGTATAGGCTTCTGAGCAATTCCATCTTTTTTAGTACAAACATTTTTTGGGAAATGAGAGATCAAATTTGCCTGGGGTAAAGCCTATGATATAAATTACTCCCCAGACACATTATTTTCTGTTTATTTGCTTTAAGATGTATTGAGATTTAGGGAGGGTAGAGAACATAATTATTTCAGTCGGTCTACACTAGTGTTTGTTTCTTTAGCTTTAGAGTAGAGACTTAAAAACATTTTTAGAGTGGTGCATTTTGTAAAACTAAATGCTTGCAAATAAAAGTGTTAAGCTCTGAAATGGAAATCTAATTACACCATAAACAAAAGTAAAAGGGGAATGACAAGTTGGGACAGTGTTGCAAAATATGCTAAAATGAAAGGGTTGATTTCTTCAAGAAGATGTATTAGGGTCATAATTCAATTAAAGTCATCATCAAGAAAAGATAAACACCTTAACAGTAAAAAAAAGTAAAGATATAAATGGCAACACACACACCCAAACTCAAATAACAAATGCAAACAAGAAAGTTCACTCTGATAAATAAAATAAACAAGAATTAAATAAAAAAGCATTAACGCCTATCTACCTCTACCACAGGCCCAATCCATCACAATTCTTATAGTTCACTTCTAAGATAAAGTGAGACTCTGTCCCCTGTGACCTCCCTGGTCTAAGGCACTGTCATTATTCACCTGAACTATTGCAAGAAAACTCTTCAATTCTACTCTTGTTTTTCTCAAATATATCCTACACTGAACAGCTAAGATTACATTTTAAAAATATAAATAAGCCATGAGATTCCTGTGCTCTATGCATCTCTCAGGGCTGTTGCTTCTAGAAAGGGCAGTACAAATTATACTATTGACAGATGCATGAGGGCATCTCAACGGTATGCTCACAGGTTTCTGCTTCTTAGGTATAATATGTTGGGACACCTGCCTGCTTCTGAGAGAAACATACAGTAACTTATTAGACACTTGTGGCAGGGTGTATTATGCTACAAAGAATGGAGACCAAAACTAAGTAAGTTGGAAATGATTTTCCTCTGTGCATACACTGAATGAATACACATGAACAGCTAGTAATATTTTTAAATTTGCTTCTCTCAAATTCCAGCACAAAGCATGACATCCCCAGTATCCCCTCATTTATACCTTCTGTTTGCTGCTCTAATGTAGTTAGTGGTAGGATCACTCTTCTCAGGGCCCCACTGTTTGTAAGTACTTCTCTGGGTTAATTTGCTCTTCCCTCCATCACCCTGCAATGGATCTCAGAAGAATTTCACAAAGCATTCTTCAGGCAGATGGCATTTGTTAAAGTTACTATTGCTGTGCAAGAAATTACTTAAAATTTAGCAGCTTAAAAACCTACTTTTCTATGCTTACCATTTCTGGGGACAGGAATTTGGACAGGGTACAGCACGGGTGGCTTTTTTCTATTCCATGGTGTCTGTGGCCTCAGCTGGGAAGACTTAATGAATGGGAATGACCCAGAATATCCCTGAATGCTTATTCACTCCTGTATCTGCACCTGAGATTTAATGACTTGAATCCTAAGGCTGCTGATTAGAAGCATGTATGGTTTCTCTATATATCTCTCAGTTTTTCTGAAGCATAGCAGACTTGGGCTGGTCTTATTTAATAACTCACAACACTAACCACAGTGATACAACCAAACAAAGCAGAAACTACATCACCTTTTAAGATTCAGCCTCAGGAGTCACACAGATTTTGTTTAGTCCATGGTGGTCTAAGTAGTCACAAGCATGACCAAATAAGATTGCCAAAAGGAAGAGAATGAGTGAAAGCATTGGTGGACCATGTTTTAAAACCTCCTGAGCACTGATACACTTATCCCTTCTCTGTTTTATGGTCTTCCCATCATGAAAGTTGAGAGATTAGGGTATGGTGGTAGCTACCAAAGGAGAGTGGATTTCTTGGAAACCTCATTGCCCTCCTCCATTTGCAGAAAGAGGTACATATGAACATGGATACTTGAAGACTTTGTTGGTGATGAAAGTGATAATATTTTACTTATTAAACTTATTGGACATTTCAAACTTACTTGGAACTTATGAATACAAAAAAAATCATTATAAAGTTAAAGATAACAGACCTGGCAAAGAAAGGTCACAGCAAGAATTGATGAACAATTTTAATACAACAGGAAAGCTGAATTTCATTCCATGTTTTCCTTGATATTATATGAAATAGTAAAAAACTGTAAATGTGTTAAATATATGGGTACGTATGTACATACTTTTTGTTTGAAGATAAGTAATTTTACTAAACATTACCACAGAGAAAGAAAGTTAATACAGAAGATATGGGAAGATAGCAGAGACTTTACAGTGTAAGCAAAAATAATATCTTACAACTAATTATTTTTAAATAAAATGCATGTGGGGTGTGTGTGTTAGTGTGTCTGGTTATATCTCAAGTATTCAATAAACTTATGGAGCTGGGTCTTCTCTTTAATGAAATAGTTTTGAAATGTATAGTATGTAACATGTTTGGTATGTTTTTGTTCAAATACTTGTAAGTAGATACAGTTAGTAATTAAAATTGTGCTAAATACATTTAATGCTTTTTATTTTCATAGTACCTTAAAACATATACATTTCAAGACTATTATTTTAACTATCAGCTCTTTATAAGGTAGGCTTTTAGAGATATCAGTTCAGAGAGAATTCTGGGTAATTAAATAATGGTCATTTAGGACTCTGCTCTCTGTATATTTTTTAGAATTAAGATATTTTTACAGCAGAAATACTCTGCTACTAACACACAAATGTCCTTTAAAAACAGATGGAATTTTTATACTCAAGAGTCCAATTAGTGCTTCTTAGTGAATTCTTATCCTAGTTTCTGTTTTGGGATTGGGGGATATTATCCCTTAAAGAAACATATTTGTAAAATATTAGTGATGCAAATGTCTCTTAGCCTCAAGTGGAAATGTTAAAATGATCATGCAACATTATCAAACATTATAATTATGTCATATCCTTTTTTCCCTTAGAGGAGCTTTTTAAATTTTTAAGATCTTATCTAAATCCCTCTGAACTTTATAATTTATTCCACTATAATTATTCCACTATATATAAAATATAATTTATTTCAACAATAAGCAAATAAAAATAATATAATGTGTATGGCCGAAGTGCTATATAAAAAAGCAAAAACAACAAGAAAATAAACATACATTCCATAAATTACCATATGCTGACAGTTTCAAATAAAATATTAGGTTTTATCATAGATCCCCCTTCCCCTTGGCAGCATGCAAATTTTAAAAAGTCATTTACAGTGTCATAGGATCCCAGAATGGAATACAAACTATGACAAAAGAATCTCACTATATTATAAACATATGAAGTCAACTCCCTGTGGGAAGTTAGAGATAAGGCAGTGACCTAAGTTACTTTGGAAATGAAAGGAGACTAGGAACAAAGGCTGTAGGAACTGTACAGATCTTATCTAAATCCCTCTGAACTTTATAGTGATAAACATTTTTTTCTATGCGAACATGAGTGAACCATTTGAAACCACTATATACAGGTATACTGAAATTAAAAAGCTAAGTAAATGGACGATGGCTAGTGGGAACCAGATTTCCCAATGCTCATGGTGACAGACAAGCAAGAGAAGGCAAGAATGATAAATGTGGTAAAGAATTTGGGTCGGAGACTCCAGTATGAACTAATTAAACTTAATATTGATATAGATGGATAACGTTACCTGTATATTCACAGGCCAGTGCATACACATTTCCATACTCTGCCATTTGATAGAAGATTGAATATTGACACCCTAGGAATAATAACAAATGTCCAAATCATGGTTGTTGAAACCATTCTCCAAAAAAGTAGAATCATGGCACCTTGGAAAAATAGCTGATTCTAGGACTGAGGTAGAGAATATACAGGTGAATTTTGAACATCTTTAGGTGATAGAAACTGAGGAAGTACTTAAAATAACACCACCAATAAAACAGGGGGTGGGGTGAGAAAGTGACATTAGGAACGAACTGAAAGAGCTCTTAATAGCCAAAGCTGGAAAAACTGAGCAAGAGAATAAATAACATATTATTGAATTCTAACCCAAAATGCAAGATAAATATCTGGGAGTCCATATTAATATAAATAATTGAATAAATAAATAAACGAGGAAGAAGAGACAGATTTCCTATGCAGAAAAATTTCAAATAATTTACGTATACGGGTCACCGCAAAAAGGGGAAAGCACAATTTTCCACTTTCAAAGTGTGCACTGAACACAGTGACTTTCCTCATATAAGTACAATACGGGAAGGGACAAAAAAGTAACTTCACAGTAGAAATGCCACACAAACACTGTCTACAGACAGATGGTCAAGGTTAGTATTCATAGTGATCAGTTATATTGGGTCTCTGTACTTCTGATATTATGAAAGTGGCACTTTACTTCTGCTGACTTCCTCTTCAGAACAAAAATTCTCACTTGAATAATGAGAAAAGTAGAAAAATTTCAATTATGGGACACTCTACAAAATATCTGGTCAACATTCCTCAAAACTATCTTTATCATCAAAAACAAGGAAAGTCTGAAAAACTCACTGTCAAGATGATCTTAGGCAGACTGCTAAACATAGTGTGTCCTGAATAGGTTCCTGAAACAGAAAAAAAAATTATTAAAAAGTAAGGAAATCTGAAAAATATATGGAGTTTAGTTAATAATAACATCAATATTTGTTCATAATAATGACAAATCTACCACATTAATGTAAAATGCTAATAGTAAGAGAAACTGGGTGTGGGGTGTATAGTATCTGATACTATCTTTACACTGCTTTCTATAAATATAAATTGTCTCTAAAATTAAAACTTTATTTTAAAAAATCATTTTAGTCATGCTGTAATGCCACCCAGAATTGATTATTCATCCTATGAAATAGTTTGGGCATTTCCAAAAGAAAAAAAAGAAGAGCAGGTAGTCCAATAAGATGAAACATTTTGAGACTATAAACGCAAGTAAGTTAATTGTCAAAAATGTAAACAAAGAAATGCTAAGAGTTGGTTATCCAAAACTAAAAAGCAACAATCCAGAAAAAGTAAAAATAAATAGAAAAAGAAACAACAGTCATAGTCAAGCAAAAATTCAGACTGTGATCAATAGCAATATTGTAATATGTAGAGATAACTAGGGCCAAGAGTGTTATTTTTTTAAATTAGGCAATAATGTCCTTCAATATTGTCACAAGAGAGCACTTAATATTTCACAAGGCCACTTCATCAAGAAGTTCAGAACACTTCCCCAAGTTTCCCCCAAATGATATTTCCAAATGTCTCCTCTTGCACACTACTACCTGCTGAAGTTGGATATCAAAGATGCTGTTTGAAGCTAGAAAAATGCACCAACACTTACACAGATGATAGATATGAACAGTTACCCCTACTCCTGTTGAAGTGTACACATCTGACCACCGGGAACCCTCCCTGAGCCTGGTCAGTCTTTATTCCTTGTCACAGCTGACTCTGTTTGCTCTTGTCATACCCTGCCTTTCCCCCTATACCTGCCCCTGTCACAGCCATGTTAAAGTCACTGACAATGTTTTACAAACATTGCACAGAAATGTCATAGAAAACATGCAATGAATTATTAAGAATGATGGATTTGAATGTATAATATTATCACAATGACTGGAAATACCATGAAAATTGAAAGCAAAATGAAAAATCCTGGAGCTTATATAAAAATATAAAAAAGGGATCTTACCAAGTAATAAGAATATTATGAAAATAGCTATAGGGCACTGTGTAAAATGTGAATATGATACTGTGGGTAAAACTGCAATATTTCCATAATCTCTCATCTGACCATAGTTCATCTCCATAGCAATAGGTGTTTACAAGAGGGGAAAAAAAATTCCATCTCCATATCAACAGGTGCTTAAAAGGGGCGGGGGAAGTGAGCAGGCCCTTGACCTGGTGAGGTATTTATGCCTGCTCCCCAGCCAGGATGGGGAGAGATGGTGGTTGAGCGGGAGTAGACAAACAGAGCCAGGATTCTTGTAAACAATAAATGGGTTTCTCCCATGTTATTTTTCCCTTTGACTAGTTTCAGCTTTAAAAGTTTATTTGCCCCACACTGGGAACACACTTTTCCCCAGGAGTTACAGATACATATAATGTTAATAAGCCAATGAAAATACATTCAGTTTCACTCACAATTAAAACTTTTGTCCATGATTAAATAGCCAACTAAGAGTTAAGCTGGACTGAAACAGAAACTCTCAAAAATATCTGGAAAGATGTACACTGTCACAAACTCTCAGGAGGAATTTATGCTGAGGAATTAATCCTGAATAGATGCAAAGATATGGTATGGTAATCTGCATTGCCAAGATGTTTATAATTAGGAGAATTAAGATTCTCCATAAATTAAAAAAGTTAATTAGATAATTCAGGAATTTATATAATGGAATACTATACAATCATTTAATTAACTTGAAAGACAGTATGTAATGATATAGAAGGTTGTTCACAATATTTATACAGATAAATACTCCTAACTACTTGTTGCAAAGAGTATAGAGTTATTATACTATTTTTTAAATTTATATATGCATATATATGCATAAGGAATTACTAGAAGAATATCCAACAAAAAGATAGTGACATTTATCTCTAAATAATAGAATACTGTGTGATTATCAGCTTTATTTTGCGTGTAATGATTGTTTTTAGGAAATAGTTATTAATGCAGTTAAATATTGCTTGTTTCATCAAAGATGGTTTTTATGAAATAAAAAACAATTTCTTTGCGTTTTGCCCTTACAATGATTTCATAAATTAAATTAGTTGTGTGAACAAATTTTCTTAATAATAGTTAATTATTTTCACAGAGAGTATGGCTTTGCCATTTAACTGATGTAAAATGAAATAATCTATTTAACAATAAAATTTGGTAGTGCTAAACATAGACTAGGTTCAGAGTTTCATGTGGCCTTTCACAAACTATGAAACACGTTGACTCAGTCTTGGCATTAAAACATATTACGTGTTGACAGAATATTGATTATATTCTGATGGACAGCATTTCCATTAAGAGCACTTGAGACTTCTATAAATGAGTTTTCTCAAACATTAGGTTACTAACTAGTCATCTTCCACATTTTCTTATTTAGTTTTATCTCAGTGTAAAAAAAAAAAAAGTTTATTAACTTGTGCTTTTCAATCCATTTATTTCCCCAGTATCTACTATATGGCTAGGAAGACATACCTTTAACTTGTTTGGCAACACTTTTATGGTGGTAGAACTAAAGTGAGACATAGTCGTTAGGAATATACTATTTAATACAAACAAGCAGACACCAGCTCACCAATGCATTCTTAAAACAGAATTATTTCCTAGGTCTCATAACACTGAAGACAGTGACCTACTAAGTATTTCTGTCTTTTAGGTTTTTATGGTATCAGCTTACTCCAGTCTTAAAGAAAAGTAATATTTATCTATCAGCTAAAATATACTTGAAATTGGCCATTTAATAAAATAATAATTCATTTACACATCAATCATTTCACTGGAGCTCCTTGTATATAATTTTCATCCTCACAATCTTCTACGGGTCAAATTAAACAAACCTTCTTATAAATTCTTAGAAGTGGAATAAGCCAGGTAGAAAAAGAAACATATCATATGATTTACCTTATTTGTGAAATCTAAAAAAAAAAAACCAAATGAAGAAAACAGCAGTGGACTCAAGACTGAGATGTGACTGGTGGATGGGGGGAGGGGGAGGGGGGATAAAGCAGCACAAAAATTCTCAATCATAATGTAAGTTGGTCACAGGGATGCAAGTGCAGCATGGAGAACACAGTCAATGATTTTGTAAATCTTCCTATGTTGACAGATAGTAACCTCACTAGTTGGGGTGAGGATTTAATAATATGGGTAACTGTGGAACCATGTGTTGTATGCTTGAGAACAATATACTACTGTATATCAACTATACCTTAATCAAAAAAAAAATAATAACCTATTTTGAATCATATATGATTTTCCTCTCTTTAAGCAATATCAACAAATAAAATAATAGTTAACATTTACTGAGTGTTCACAATGCACCAAGCACGGTTCTAGAGGTTATATATGAATTAAGTTAATGTTAATAATAACTCAAGAAGATAGGTAAATTGGGCGTCAGTGGGAGAACTACGGTTTCTGTCCAGTAATATGGTCCAGCGGAATGAGCTGTAAGGTGTAACGAAGAGAAGAGAGGCCCAGGCATCTCATGCTAGGTAGTCTCAATTTCCCAAGGACATTCCTTAGTTTTTTAATCACCCCTAATGCTCAAGTATGTGCCATTTAGGAAAATCCTCACACCCCCCAGCAATGGGAGATAGGCACACCCACAAAACTCATAATGCACTCCAGGAAAACCGGGCAGGGAGGGCATCACAGGCATCTGATACAACAGTTCTTTGATTTCACTCAGTTTAGAACTTAAGACACATGTGATTTACCCAAGGGCACACAGGTAGGAAATTACAGAGTATGGGTGCAGCTCTTGTCAGTCTGGCCACAGAGTCAGATTTCTTACCTCTACATACTAAATTGACTCAGGTTTTCAAATTAACAATGTATTTGTAGGGAATTTTAAAGTCTGTTCTGGTAATTACTTATGAATTCATATACCACCTGCAGCATTAAACGAACCCAGAAGTACTATAGATGTTAGAAAACTCAAAAGAAAGTTTTCTAAATAACCCAGGGCATTTTTTAAAAAATCAACTTATTTTTGAAACATGCATTTCTGGCATAATTGCTTCCCATTTCTTTCCACACAGAGGTTTCTTTACATAAAGGTTTGTTTAAAAAAAAAGTTTGTTTTACCTTTTCAGGCTATGGTTCATATTTTATTCTCTTATTGATAATTTTTCAGATAGATCAAAATTAAGTTATATAGGTTAAACTCTCCCTATTCCAAAACCAAGAGTTTACCCAGAGAACTTGTTTAAGAAGGAATCCAAAATCAATATGTAATTAAAGACACTCACACACGAGATGAAACGTTACTATAGTAGGAAATACACAATGGGAAATAAGGACTTTGAATTTGAGTGATACGTGGTTCTGCCAACAGCAAATAGAATGTGTTATGCTGCAAACCAGGTATTACACTGACTACAATAATAAACATTAAAGTATGTAGTGTAATGAATACACAATTATGAGTTTTAATAAGGATATGCTACAGTTAAAGTTGGAAATACTTTTGGGGGTAATGGACCTACATAATTTAAAGATAGGCAGTAAACTGCAGGCAGTAAAATTCAATTACACTGACTATAAGATGCATTCAAACATGCTCCCATGAAGCATACGATTTCCAGCATCATTTTGCTGATAATGTTTCCTACAGTTATGGCTGGACACACTTTTATCCTGATCATTTAATTTATGAACAGAATAGAAAATGTGAATGGTTAGTTTGGGATTAGAACAAAACAACTTACAGTTTATCATGATAAACTGCATTCCTCAAAAGCATATGTGGACTTTGAAAAAACAATCTCACAGTTTAATAAAAGGGGAAGTTGTTAATCAGATCCCAAATCTGTTAGGAAATGAAAACGAGACCATATATCAGTGGGAGAAGTAAGGCTTATGACCAGAGGGCAGAACAAAAACATAAAGACAGACAATGCTAGTTAACAAGTCATTCTTAGAATGTTAAGGTGTTTGGTTGAGACTATTCATTTTCAAGATCAGATGAATTCAAGAAGGAGGGAAAAAAATATTTCAAGTATTTTCTCCAAGGAGCAGAGAACAACGTGGTGGAATTTTGATTTCATTATTTCAATAAATATATCTATATTATGTTTCTTAGAAAGGGTCATTGCTGCTATAGGGTGGTTTTAAACTCCTTTATCACAAAATACTACTATTCCGTATCTTTTACAAACAGCAGTTGTGTTTAAAAGCACTTCTTCTGTAAGGAAAATAAAATTGTCCACAATATATGCAAATTGTATGGAAACTGTTGATCTAAATGAAACGTTCATACCCTTAACTGACAGATTATTAGATATTACAAAGAGAATATACGCATTGCATAACCAAATATACAGGCCATAAATTAAAGCTGTTTAAATAGTAACACAGCAAGCTATTAAAAAGTTACATATTAATTTGAACTACTTTATTTTGTCAACAAAAACTATCCAAGTGAGTGCAAATATTTTTCTATCATGTACCACTACACGCTACTTTTAAAAATTCAGTCATTATGTAGAAAATGCAGCAAAATGCTAATCTTACATTTTTCTGTGTTATAGCCTCCACCTCCACTCACTAAAATGATAGTCATATAAATAACAGCTTTGTTAGAATAATCTTCTTTTTAGAAGCAATGACTTCTGTCATAGAGAATGGTAGAGAAATCAAAAATAGCACTTTTAGAATCCTGGAGAATGTAGTGAGCTATTATCTTTCTATATTATTATAATTACCTTTTTATTCATATTTTCTAGATACCTTTAAGACAAAGATGAAGTTTAAAAGTAAACAAAAAGATCAGGTAAGAAGACTTTACCTTAGGGCCCAAAGGTTTTTTGAGGAGTCCTCCTTCACTACTTTCTTCTCTCTTGGATTTTTTAAAATATGTTTTTCTTTTTCACGTCTTAATAGGCTTTACTTTTAGAGAAGTTTTAGGTTGACAGAAGTTCTGCAGAACGTACACAGAGTTCCCAAATACCCCTCTACTTCATATCACAACACAGTTTCCCTTACTATTGAAATTTTGCTTTAGTGGTACATTTTTCAGAACTGATGAAACAATAGTGATCCATTATTATTAACTAAAGTCCATCATTTACATTAGCATTCATTCATTTTTTTTTTTTTAGATAACTATTTTTTATTGAAGGGTAGTTGACACACACTATTAGATTAGTTTCAGGTGTACAACACAGTGATTCAACATTTATATACATGATAATTCTAGGTACCAGCTATCACCATACCAAGTTGTTACAATATTTTGACTATATTCCTTATGCTATACATTACATCCCGGTTACTTATTTATTTTACAATTGGAAGTGTGTATATATATATATTTTTTGTGAGGGCATCTCTCATATTTATTGATCAAATGGTTGTTAACAAAAATAAAATTCTGTATAGGGGGGTCAATGTTCAATGCACAATCATTAATCCACCCCAAGCCTAATTTACGTCAGTCTCCAATCTTCTGAAGCATAACGAATAAGTTCTTACATGGAGAACAAATTCTTACATAGTGAATAAGTTACATGGTGAACAGTACAAGGGCAGTCATCACAGAAGCTTTTGGTTTTGCTCATGCATTATGAACTATAAACAGTCAGTTCAAATATGAATACTCATTTGATTTTTATCCTTGATTTATATGTGGATACCACATTTCTCTCTTTATTATAATTATTTTTAATAAAATGCTGAAGTGGTAGGTAGATACAAGATAAAGGTAGAAAACATAGTTTAGTGTTGTAAGAGAGCAAATGGAGATGATCAGGTGTGTGCCTGTAGACTATATGTTAATCCAAGCTAGACAAGGGCAATAAAACATCCACGGATGCAGAAGATTTCTCTCAGAACAGGGGGGGTGAGGTTCTAAGCCTCACCTCTGTTGATCCCCCTTTTTCTCACCTGATGGCCCCCTTGCGACTGTGCCTGTCTTAGGTTGTTCCTCCCTTGAGGAATCTTACCCGTCTCTGGCTAACCAGTCATCTTCCGGGGCCATACAGGGAAATGTTAAGTTGGTAAGTGAGAGAGAAGCCTTATTGTTTGAAAAGGTTAGCTTTTCACTTCTTTGCATATTTATGCCCTGTGGCTTCTCTGCCCAGCATTTGTCTTGAGGTGTCTTTACCACTTGGAAGAATTATGATACTCGGTAAATTCGATATGAGGCACGAATTCTATTTAAGGGTTGTAGTTAGGAAGGAAAAAGAAAAGCTATAGAAGTAGCAGGCGGAAAAAAAGATGGGAAGATTGATTATTTCTTTGACATATCTTCTTGTAGAGTAACTTCAGCATGTATAGGTTTTAAACTACTAATTAAATTGTGCACACACATTAACATAATAGGAGTACAGTTACGTAACCAAAGCATACCTGTAATTACCAGCCATCTCCAGTGAAACCAAGAAAACCAGTTAGGCACCTTAGGCTTTTGTGAAAACTTATCTATGATATTGTGGATATTGTCCAGCTGAACTTGAAGAGTCTGAGAGAAATCAGACAAATTAAAACAGTCCATTCCTGTGGACTGTTCACATCCCATATGTTCCTTTGACAGTAAATACTCTGTAGTTGTAAGATTTTGGAGAGCTACAATTTGCAGTTCTCCTAATTCTTGGTTGAGTTCCAACAGTATAGATCCAGTCAAATTTGTTGTTTTACTATATGCACAGGCCAGCTTAGATATCTCCTTCTTCATTCCCATGGCACGTCCAGGAACTGGTGGGATGAGTGCATCTACAGCTGTAGCAGTGCGTGGATCTTTGTTGGGGTTTTTTTGATGATCATCTTCTGGCAGGAGTCTTCCCGAGAGTGCTGATGTTGGAAGTTCTTTTTCATATCGTATCTTAGTTCATTTTCGGGGTAGCCAAATTAGGCTTTGATTCTCTGTATAAACACAAAAAGACCCTTTGCCTACACTTTTATATGCCCTTTATATCATTGTGTAGAACTCATTGGAGGTCACCACACAGGAACTGCTTTTTTTTTTTATCATTAATCTACACTTACATGACGAATATTATGTTTACTAGGCTCTCCCCTATACCAGGTCCCCCCTATATACCCCTTTACAGTCACTGTCCATCAGCATAGCAAAATGTTGTAGAATCACTACTTGTCTTCTCTGTGTTGTACAGCCCTCCCCTTTCTCCCTCCCCCCATGCATGCTAATCTTAATACCCCCCTTTTATCCCCGCCTTATCCCTCCCTACCCACCCATCCTCCCCAGTCCCTTTCCCTTTGGTACCTGTTAGTCCATTCTTGAGTTCTATGATTCTGCTGCTGTTTTGTTCCTTCAGTTTTTCCTTTGTTCTTATATTCCACAGATGAGTGAAATCATTTGGTGTTTCTCTTTCTCTGCTTGGCTTGTTTCACTGAGCATAATACCCTCCAGCTCCATCCATGTTGCTGCAAAAGGTAGGATTTGCCCTTTTCTTATGGCTGAGTAGTATTCCATTGTGTATATGTACCACATCTTTATCCATTCATCTATCGATGGACATTTAGGTTGCTTCCAATTCTTGGCTATTGTAAATAGTGCTGCAATAAACATAGGGGTGCATTGGTCTTTCTCATACTTGATTGCTGCATTCTTAGGGTAAATTCCTAGGAGTGCAATTCCTGGGTCAAATGGTAAGTCTGTTTTGAGCATTTTGATGTACCTCCATACTGCTGTCCACAATGGTTGAACTAATTTACATTCCCACCAGCAGTGTAGGAGGGTTCCCCTTTCTCCACAGCCTCGCCAACATTTGTTGTTGTTTGTCTTTTGGATGGCAGCCATCCTTACTGGTGTGAGGTGATACCTCATTGTACTTTTAATTTGCATTTCTCTGATAATTAGTGATGTGGAGCATCTTTTCATGTGTCTATTGGCCATCTGTATTTCTTTTTTGGAAAACCGTCTGTTCAGTTCCTCTGCCCATTTTTTAATTGGGTTATTTGTTTTTTGTTTGTTGAGGCGTGTGAGCTCTTTATATATTCTGGACGTCAAGCCTTTATTGGATGTGTTATTTTCAAATATATTCTCCCATACTGTAGGGTTCCTTTTTGTTCTATTGATGGTGTCTTTTGCTGTACAGAAGCTTTTCAGCTTAATATAGTCCCACTTGTTCATTTTTGCTGTTGTTTTCCTTGCCCGGGGAGATTTGTTCAAGAAGAGGTCATTCATGTTTATGTCTAAGAGGTTTTTGCCTATGGTCTCTTCCAAGAGTTAATGGTTTCATGACTTGCATTCAGGTCTTTGATCCATTTTGAGTTTACTTTTGTATATGGGGTTAGACAATGGTCCAGTTTCATTCTCCTACATGTAGCTGTCCAGTTTTGCCAGCACCACCTGTTGAAGAGACTGTCATTTCGCCATTGTATGTCCATGGCTCCTTTATCAAATATTAATTGACCATATATGTCTGGGTTAATGTCTGGATTCTCTAGTCTGTTCCATTGGTCTGTGGCTCTGTTCTTGTGCCAGTACCAAATTGTCTTGATTACTATGGCTTTATAATAGAGCTTGAAGTTGGGGAGTGAGATCCCCCCTACTTTATTCTTCTTCCTCAGGATTGCTCTGGCTGTTTGGGGTCTTTGGTGATTCCATATGAATTTTTGAGTTATTTGTTCCAGTTCATTGAAGAATGTTGCTGGTAGTTTCATAGGGATTGCATCAAATCTGTATATTGCTTTGGGCAGGATGGCCATTTTGACGATATTAATTCTTCCTAGCCACGAGCATGGGATGCGTTTCCATCTGTTAGTGTCCCCTTTAATTTCTCTTAAGACTGACTTGTAGTTTTCAGAGTAGAAGTCTTTCACTTCTTAGGTTAGGTTTATTCCTAGGTATTTTAGTTTTTTATGCAATTGTGAATGGAGTTGTTTTCCTGATTTCTCTTTCTGTTGGTTCATTGTTAGTGTATAGGAAAGCCACAGATTTCTGTGTGTTGATTTTGTATCCTGCAACTCTGCTGTATTCCGATATCAGTTCTAGTCATTTTGGGGTGGAGTCTTTAGGGTTTTTATGTACAGTATCATGTCATCTGCAAACAGTGACAGTTTAACTTCTTCTTTACCAATTTGGATTCCTTGTATTTCTTTGTTTTGTCTGATTGCCGTGGCTAGGACCTCCAGTACTATGTTAAATAACAGTGGGGAGAGTGGGCATCCCTGTCTAGTTCCCGATCTCAGAGGAAATGCTTTCAGCTTCTCGCTGTTCAATATAATGTTGGCTGTGGGTTTATCATAGATGGCCTTTATTATGTTGAGGTACTTGCCCTCTATTCCCATTCTGCTAAGACTTTTTATCATGAATGGATGTTGAACTTTGTCAAATGCTTTTTCAGCATCTATGGAGATGAACATGTGGTTTTTGTCTTTCTTTTTGTTGATGTGGTGGATGATGTTGATGGACTTTCGAATGTTGTACCATCCTTGCATCCCTGGGATGAATCCCACTTGGTCATGGTGTATGATCCTTTTGATGTATTTTTGAATTCGGTTTGCTAATATTTTGTTGAGTATTTTTGCATCTACGTTCATCAGGGATATTGGTCTGTAGTTTTCTTTTTTGGTGGGGTCTTTGCCTGATTTTGGTATTAGGGTGATGTTGGCTTCATAGAATGAGTTTGGGAGTATCCCCTCCTTTCTATTTTTTGGAAAACTTTAAGGAGAATAGGTATTATGTCTTCCCTGTATGTCTGATAAAATTCCAAGGTAAATCCATCTGGCCTGGGGGTTTTGTTCTTTGGTAGTTTTTTGATTACCGCTTCAATTTCATTGCTGGTAATTGGTCTGTTTAGATTTTCTGTTTCTTTCTGGGTCAGTCTTGGAAGGTTGTATTTTTCTACAAAGTTGTCCATTTCTCCTAGGTTTCCCAGCTTGTTAGCATATAGGTTTTCATAGTAGTCTCTAATAATTCTTTGTATTTCTGTGGGGTCCGTCGTGATTTTTCCTTTCTCGTTTCTGATACTGTTGATTTGTGTTGACTCTCTTTTCCTCTTAACAAGTCTGGCTAGAGGCTTATCTATTTTGTTTATTTTCTCGAAGAACCAGCTCTTGGTTTCATTGATTTTTGCTATTGTTTTATTCTTCTCAATTTTATTTATTTCTTCTCTGATCTTTATTATGTCCCTCCTGCTGACCTTAGGCCTCATTCATTTTTTTCCAATTTCGATAATTGTGACATTAGACCATTCATTTGGGATTGTTCTTCCTTTTTTAAATATGCTTGGATTGCTATAAACTTTCCTCTTAAGACTGCTTTTGCTGTGTCCCACAGAAGTTGGGGCTTAGTGGTGTTGTTGTCATTTGTTTCCATATATTGCTGGATCTCCATTTTGATTTGGTCATTGATCCATTGATTATTTAGGAGCGTGTTGTTAAGCCTCCATGTGTTTGTGAGCCTTTTCGCTTTCTTTGCACAGTTTATTTCTAGTTTTATGCCTTTGTGGTCTGAAAAGTTGGTCGGTAGTATTTCAATCTTTTGAAATTTACTGAGGCTCTTTTTGTGTCCTAGTATGTGGTCTATTCTGGAGAATGTTCCATGTGCACTTGAGAAGAATGTGTATCCTGTTGCTTTTGGATGTAGAGTTCTGTAGATGTCTATTAGGTCCATCTGTTCTAGTGTGTTGTTCAGTGCCTCTGTGTCCTTACTTATTTTCTGTCTGGTGGATCTGTCCTTTGGAGTGAGTGGTGTGTTGAAGTCTCCCAGAATGAATGCATTGCATTCTATTTCCTCCTTTAGTTCTGTTAATATTTGTTTCAGGTATGTTGGTGCTCCTGTATTGGGTGCATATATATTTAGAATGGTTATATCCTCTTGTTGGACTGAGCCCTTTATCATTATGCAATGCCTTCTTTGTCTTTTGTTACTTTCTTTATTTTGAAGTCTGTTTTGTCTGATACCAGAATTGCAACACCTGATTTCTTCTCTTTGTTGTTTGCGTGAAATGTCTTTTTCCATCCTTGACTTTAAGTCTGTGCATATCTTTGGGTTTGAGGTGAGTCTCTTGTAAGCAGCATTTGGATGGATCTTGCTTTTTTATCCATTCTATTACTCTGTGGCTTTTGATTGGTACATTCAGGCCATTTACATTTAGGGTGATTATTGAAAGGTATGAACTTATTGCCATTGCAGGCTTTAAGTTTGTGGTTACCAAAGGTTCAAGGTTATCTTCTTTACTATCTTACTGTCTAACTTAACTCGCTTGTTGAGCTATTATAAACACAGTCTGATGATTCTTTATTTCTCTACCTTCTTATTCCTCCTCCTCCCTTCTTCATATTTTGGGTGTTTTGTTCTGTGCTCTTTTTAGGAGTGCTCCCATCTAGAGCAGTCCCTGTAGGATGCCCTGAAGAGGTGGTTTGTGGGAGGGAAATTCCCTCAACTTTTGCTTGTCTGGGAATTGTTTAATCCTTCTTCATATTTAAATGATATTCGTGCTGGATACAGTAGTCTTGGTTCGAGGCCCTTCTGTTTCATTGCATTAAGTATATCATGCCATTCTCTTCTGGCCTGTAGGGTTTCTGTTGAGAAGTCTGATGATAGCCTGATGGGTTTTCCTTTGTAGGTAACCTTTTTTTTCTCTCTGACTGCCTTTAATACTTTGTCCTTGTCTTTGATCTTTGCCATTTTAATTATTATGTGTCTTGGTGTTGCCCTCCTTGGATCCCTTGTCCTGGGAGTTCTGTGTACCTTTGTGGTCTGAGAGGCCATTTCTTCCCCTAGTTTGGGGAAGTTTTTGGCAATTATTTCTTCAAATACACTTTCTATCCCTTTTTCTCTCTCTATTTCTTCTGGTATCCCTATAATTCGTATATTGTTCCTTTTCGATTGGTCACTCAGCTCTCTTAAAATTCTTTCATTCCTGGAGATCCTTTTATCTCTCTCTGCATCAGCTTCTCTGCGTTCCTGTTCTCTCTTTTCTAGTCCATTAATGGTCTCTTGCATCTCGTGCATTCTGTTTTGAAGTCCTTCCAGAGCTTTTTTTATTTCTGTATTCTCCTTCCTTAGTTCTTGCATATTTCTCTGCAAGTCCATCAGCATGGTTATGACTTTTGTTTTGAATTCTTTTTCAGGAAGACTGGCTAAATCTATCTCCCCAGCTTCCTTCTCAGGGGAAGATGTAGCAGATGCCGAAGCTGTCTGGGTTAGTCTTGTCTGGATCATATTTTTTTGCCTTTTCATGTTGACAGGTGCTATTGACTGTCAGCTGGGAGGGCCAAACTTTTCACTTGCTATGGGCCTTTCTTTACTGGGACAACTGCGACCCCTTGTGGATTTTCTTGGGTAATTGTGTGTAGGCTGGGTCTGTGTCTTGCCTGGCCGAAGTGTAGGAATTTTCATTTCTGTGGGCGTTTTGCCTTAGGCTGTTTCTCTGTTTTCGCAGCGCCGGGTGGGGTAATGGACGGGGGGTTGGTGGTGGGGGGCTGTTTGGCTGTTTACCTCCGTGAGGGGTCTCAGAGATATTGCCCAGGGGGTTAGTGCGCCCGGTTTTTCCTGTAATTTTCAGCTACTGGGCTGTGACCTGTGTTGTTAAATCCCTTTCCCTTTAAGACTTTTAAAAAACACTGGCTTTTCTTTGTCCCAGGGGCATCAGCTTCGGCACCTGCTCATAGGTCTTGCTGCCCTGTTTCCCTAGTTTACAGCCGTCCACGCATGCACTGTGTCTGTGCTCTGGTGCGGGTGCCTGGGGCTGGGTGTTTAGCAGTCCTGGGCTCCCTCTCCCTCCCACCGGGAGCTGAGGGGAGGTGTGCTTGGGTCCCGCCGGGCCGGGGCTTGTATCTTACCCCTTTCACCAGGCTCTCAGCTCTCACGCGTGTGGATGTAGTCAGGCTGTTGTCCTGTGTCTTCTGGTCTCTCTTTTAGGATTAGTTGTATTTGTTGTATTTTCAAAAATATATATGTTTTTGGGAGGAGATTCCCACTGTCCTACTCACACCGCCATGTTGGCTCCGCCCAGCATTCATTCTTTAGGTTGTGAAGTTCTATGGATTTTGACAAATGCAAATGTCATGTTATCACCACCATAAATTTGCTAACAGAAATCTTAAGTGTTCTCAACGCATATACACAAAAATGATTAAAAAAGTGAGGTGACAGATATGTTAATTAGTTTCATTATGGTAATTATTTCACAGTGTATGCATATATATATATAAACTATATATATAAACTATATATATATATATATATATATATACACACTCATATATATATCAAACCATCAGGTTTCATATTTTAAATATATACAAATTTTATTTGTCAATGAGACCTGAATAAATCTGGAAAAAAATATAATGAGGCGAGTAATTAGAACACAGGATTTAAAAATTGTGGCTTACACTTATTAAAATTTAATATGACTTATTAAGCACTTATTCAGAAATCTTTATGTACTTTATTGCTTCACCACTAATAAAAACTCCACACACACATACATACAGACAGGCACATGCATAAAGACCTGCAGAAACTTTAAATGCAATTGATAAGTTAAAGAAGCTGATCTGAAAAGGTTGCATATTGTATGATTCCAACTATATGACATTCTGAAAAAGGAAATATCATCGGATAATAAAAGTATCACTGTTTGCCTGCCAGATATTTGAAGAGTAGTGAAATGAATATGTGAAGCATGGAGGTTTCTAGGGTGGTGAAATTATTTCCTATATTATAATGGTGATTACATGACAACAATGAACATTCGTTCATTAAGTAGACACTTAGGTTGTTTCTGTATCTTGGCTCTTGTAAATCCAGCTGCAATGACCATGGCAGTGCAGATCTTTCTGATATGCTGATTTGATTTCCTTTTGGTTATAGACCCAGAACTGGGATTGCTGAACTATATGGTAGTTTTATTTTTAATTTTTTGAAGAACCTCCATACAGTTTTCAATAATGAATGTATCAATTTATATTCCTACCAACAGTGTATGAAGTTTCCTTTTTCTCCACATTCTCACACATTTGCTATCTCGTCCTTTTTGGTAACAGTCATCATGTAGGTGTGACATGATATTTCATTGTGGTTTTGACTTGTATTTCCCTGAAGATTAGTGATGTTTAGCACCTTTTCATATATCTATTGAGCATTTGCAAGCATTCTTTGGAAAAATGTCTCTTCAGGTCCTTTATCCATTCTTTAATTTGATTGGTTTTGTCTTTCTGTTTTGCTACTGAGTTGTATGAGTTTCTTAGGTATTTTAGATATAACCACCCAAATGTGGTCAAAATAACTCTCAAACACTAACCTCAGAACTATTACCTCCAAGAAATCCAAATTCCATTGGTTAGGTCTGTGGAACAATTTTACTCTGGGGCTTTGTTGAGACCAATAGATCAGTCAGCCCACCATGAGTGGAGCTTTAATGTTGGTT
The DNA here is from genome assembly GCF_030020395.1 of Manis pentadactyla. NCBI lineage: Eukaryota > Metazoa > Chordata > Mammalia > Pholidota > Manidae > Manis > Manis pentadactyla. The sequence continues at coordinate 170,282,970 of NC_080020.1, read as the reverse complement.
GTATTCTTGGACAGTCAACATGAGAAATGCCAAAAGCGCAGTCATCTCAGGTTGACTGGGGGATGCCCCAGGCTGAAACTGCTGAGGAGCAACATCAGAGCTTAGAGATGCTTAAGGCAGAGGGGAAATAGATTTCCCTAAGATTATCCAGTCAGTCAATAAACAAACAACTACATAAAAATAACAAGCCCTGGTAGGCAGGAAGATACATTGCTGAGTTGCTACAAGATGTAAAATATTTACTCATTCTCCAAAAAAATAAAATTATCAAACAGGCAGTAACAGGAAAGTATGACCCATGCACTGGAAACAAGCAGGCAAAAGAAACTTCCTATGAGAGCAAAGAGATGTTGGGTGTACTAGGAAAAAGCTTTGAAGAAGCCATTAGAGTCAAAGCTGAGGCAAACCTTGATTAAAGAAATAATACAAGTTTTGATGACAATATTACATCAAATAGAGAATATCAATAAAGAGACAGAAATTATACAAAAAAAGCAAATGGAAATTCTGGAGTCAGAAAATATAATAACTGAAATGGAAAATTCATTAGAGGGGCTCAATAGTAGATCTGAACAGGCAGAATAAAGAATTCATGAACTTGGAGACAGATCAACAGTGGTGTCATAATAGATGGAGAAAAGAATGAAAAAGAAATGGACAGAATATCAGAAAAATATGGACAATATTAAGCCCACTAACACATTCAAGCAGAAAATGTATTAAAATAATTGTTACTACTGGTTAGCCAGAGACGGGTAAGATTCCTCAAGGGAGGAACAACCTAAGACAGGCACAGTCGCAGGGGGGCCATCAGGTGAGAAATTGGGGATCAACAGAGGTGAGGCTTAGAACCTCACCCCCCCGTTCTGAGAGAAATCTTCTGCATACGTGGATGTTTTATTGCCCTGGTCTAGCTTGGATTAACACATAGTCTACAGGCACACACCTGATCATCTACATGTGCTCTCTTACAACACTAAACTATGTTTTCTACCTTTATCTTGTATCTACCTACCACTTCAGCATTTTATTAAAAATAATAATAATAAAGAGAGAAATGTGGTATCCACATATAAATCAAGTATAAAAACCAAATGAGTATTCATATTTGAACTGACTGTTTATAGTTCATAATGCATGAGCAAAACCGAAAGTTTATGTGATGACTGCCCTTGTACTGTTCACTATGTAACTTATTCATTATGTAAGAATTTGTTCTACATGTAAAAACTTGTTTGTTATGCTTCAGAAGATTGGAGACTGACAAAAATTAGGCTTGGGGTGGAATAATGATTGTGCATTGAGCATTGACTCCCCCATACAGAATTTTATTGTCGTTAACAACCATTTGATCAATAAATATGAGAGATGCCCTCACAAAAAAAAAAAAAAAAAAAAAAAAAAAAAAAAAAAAGGACAGACTTCCAATGGTAAAATAAATTAGTAACCGGGATGTAATGTATAGCATAAGGAATATAGTCAAGATATTGTAACAGCCTGGTAGGGTGATAGCTGGAACCTAGAATTATGTATATAAATGTTCTACCACTGTGTTGTACACTTGAAACTCATGTAATGTAATACTGTGTGTCAACTACCCTTCAATAAAAAATAATTATTAAAAAAAAAAAAAAAAAAAAAAAATTGTTACTGAAAATTTCCCAAATGTATTGAAAAATAATAATCACATCCAGAAAGCTCAACAAATCCCAAATAGGATAAATTTAAAAATATCCACAAGCATATATCGTAAAAATGGTGAAGCAAAAGACAGAAAAACCTTGAGAGCAGGAAGAAAAAAAAGTCATCATTAATAAGGGAACCACAATAATGTTAAAAGCTGACCTAGCAGAAACAATGGAAGGCAGAAGGCAGTGGAATAACATACTCAAAGTACTCAAAGGAAATAAAAGAAAGAGAACTGAAAACAAAAAACCCTATGTCCAGCAAAATGGTCTTACAAAAATCATTAAATTATAATAATCCCAGAAAAATAAAGAGAATTTGTCACTAGAAGACCTGCCTTATGATAAAAATACTAAAGGAAATTCTTCAGTCTGAAAGCAGGTAACCCAGACAATAATTCAAATCCACATGCAGAAACAAAGAACTCCTGTATGGTAATGATGTGGCTATAAAGGATAGTACAAATGCACACTTTCATCTTTCTTCTCTTAACTGACTTAAAAAGCAATTATATAAAACATTATATAAAAGACATTTATATAATACAATGCAAACATTGTGCCTATAACATATAGAAATGTAACATATTTGCTACTAAGCAGGAAAAAACAATTGTTCGGAGCAGTTGGGCTAACAAAATAACTACATATTTTTACTGGAATTCACAAGAACAACTGAAGAGAACAAAAAAGGATAAATAGAATTAATATAACAAAAATTTTAAATGTATACTTCCTCTCCTTTTTTCTCTCAACTACTATGAAGACTTAAAATTATGTAATGTATTAGGTATAAAAATGTATTTTGGGGGTTTGTAACATTTACAAAATTAATATGTATAAAGTTATAGAACAAAAAGGGGTTAATGGGACTAGAATATGGGAATATTGTTTCTGTATCTTAGTGAAATTAGGTTAGTATAAATCTGAATCTGATTCTGATAAGTTATAATGTAGCTGTTAAACTCTAGAGCAACCACTTAGGAAATAACTCAAAAAACTGTAGTGAAAATTCATTAAAGTAATTGAAGTGCTACAATATAAAATGATAAATTCATGCAAGAGAAAGCATTAAAGAAGAAATACAGAAACAGAAAAATATGTGAGACAGAAAAGAAAAACAGCAGAGATAAATCTAACAATATCAATAACATTAAATGTAAATGGTTAAACAATCCAATAAAATAGCAAAGACTATTACTCTGCATTTTAAAGAAAGGATGTGACTATATAGTGTCTACCAATTTAGAACTGCACATACAAGCACCTTAAAACTAAAAGAGTGGAAAAGGTGTTATCATGCAAACAGCAATCATAAGCAAGCCAGAATGGTTACACTAATATCAGACAAAACAGATGTTACAACAAAACATTTTACTGTGCATGGAAAGACATATTTGTAATGGTAAATGTGTCAATCCTAAGGAAGATAAAACAATTACAAACATATACACACCTAATAACAAAACACAAAATACATGGAGAAAAGACAGAAATGAAGGGAGAAATAGAAAATTTGGCAATATTAACCAAAAGTTCAAAACCTCACTTTCAATAATGAATAGTAAAACCAGGCATAAGAGCAAAAAGGACATAAAAGACTTAACCAACACTACAAACTAGACTTGTTATATATAGAATTCTACACCAACAATAGTTGAATACATACCAATCTAAAATGAATATGGAATATTCTCCAGGATACACAATATACTAGGCCATAACACAAACATCAATAGATTTAAAAGCATAGAAATAATACAAAGTATTCTGACTCAAATGAAATAAAATCAGAAATCAATTTTTTTATTTGGAAAATTCACAAATATGTGAACATTAAACAACATGCTCTTACTTCTAAATAACCAACTTTAAATAAAGAAATAAAAAGGAATATTAGAAAATACTTTGAGATGAATGGAAGTGAAGATAAAACATACCAAAACTAATGAGAACTAGCAAAATAGTACATAGTGGGGAATTTATAGCTGCCTATACCAATATTAAGAAAGAAGAAAGATATCACTTAAATCCTAATCTAACTTTCCACTGAAAGACACTCAAAAAATACCAAACTAAATTTAAGGAAGAAAAAAGAAACAGAAAGGAGACCAAAAAAATAAAGAAGATAAAACAATAGAGAATATCAGTGAAAGTAATGTTGATATTTTGGAAGATCAATGAAGTTGACTTTATTAGACTTTCTAGGTAAACACAAGTGACCAAAACCAACATAAGAAATATACAATCTGAACAGACCTATAACAAGTGAAGAGATTGAATCAGTCATTGAAAACACTACCTTTAACGAAAAGTACTACCCAAAGGCTTCACCAAACATTTTGCAGAACTTTTATCAAACATTAAGAATGCAGTTTCTCACAAACTCTTCCACAAAATAGAGGAAGAAGGAACAATTAATTACCAACTCATTTTATGAGGCCAGTTTTATCCTGACACCAATACCAAAGACATAAATAACAACACAAGAAAAGTATACTGCTATCTCTCATAAACATGATGCAAAAATCCCAACCACTACTAGGTGTTTATCAAAAAGAAATAAAAATATATGTCCACACAAAAACTGTACAAAACATTTATAGCATCATTATTCATGTATCATTAATTCTGTTGAAAGATGAAAATAATCCAAATACCCATTAAATGGTAAAAGGATAATCAAAATTGTATATACACACCATGGAGTATTATTCAGTCATAAAAAGGACTAATATATATCACAACATAAATGAATCTTGAAAGAATTGTGCTAAGTGAAAGAAAATAGGCAAAAGAGTCACAGAAGACTATATACTATGTAATGCCATTCATACAAAATGTTTAGGATAGGCATTTATGTCTACAGAGAAGAAGGTAAGTTGGTGTCACTTAGAACTCAGTGAGGATGGGGTGGTGGTTGGGTGATAGCTAATGGACACAGGATTTTTTTTAATGAAATTGTTCTAAAATTGATTGTGATGATGATGTCAAATACATTAGAATAAACTAGCATCCACTGAATTGTACACTTTAGGTGGATGAATTGTGTGGTATGTGAATTATATCTTGATAAAGCAGTTTAAAAAATGAATAGTTTTAGAAAAAATATCATAGTACATCTTTGCAATTTGAAATTGTATATTTATATCTATGAGCTCTAGAAAAAGACAAAATGTATTATAGTTGAGTTAGTAAACTAAGGCATTGCCTGGGAATAACCATTAACATTAATGAAAGGACAAGATTCCTTGGAAACAGTAAAACTCAAAACTAAATGATGTTAGAACTCGCCACAAAAAAAAAAATGACTGAATATTTTAAGTGATCAGAAGAGCTAGATTATGTCAGAGGGTTCCACTTTTAAAGCCAGGGTGATTTTAATCAAGCTTCTTTTCTAAGCCATATTTCTTATTTTGTAAAAATTGACAAATTTTAAAATCTTAAACAGTGTAGAAATGTGAAAGATGTATTAAATCTGTGGGGTATAGTTTAATTCTAATGGTGAGAACATACTTCAGCAAATAATCATCCTGTATAATTACTAACTTCACTGGTCTTTTCTAAATCTCATCACAGGATTGCTTCATCTTTAAAATATTTGGTAACCATTCTAAATAAGCTTCACAGGGCCAAATGTCATACAAGCTCCTTTTATTTCCTTTCTTAGTCGGAGAAGCAGGTAACTATGGTTGTATTAACTTGTTACATGCCTGAGTTTCAAATGTAGTATCTTCAGTAAACTAAACTTGATTTTTCTATTTACCCTTCACTCACCGTCTCCTGTATGTGACCTTTTACCCTCATCATTTCCTCGGTATATTTCTTATTGCAAAGGATTAATGTTCTTCTGTATCTTCAAAATCGTGGATAGGAATTAAACATGTATAATAACTCTCAAAGAAAGAACCATTACTGATGTATAAGAAGGACAAATTGGCCATTCAGAGAACTACATGGTATTTAATAAGGGAATGTGCATACTATGATAGAACCCCTACATGATGCTATTATGAGAATAGGGCCATTGACAAGCTAGGCTAACTCTAATGAAATCGTACTTCATGCTATTATAATTAAAACATTTGAATGGAAATTATTTTTCTCTTACAACTTAATTTTTCCCAGGATATAAGAGCAGTCCATGATACACCATAATTTATACCATGTATCTTAAGAACTGGTTTCATTTTCAATGTCCTTTTGTATATTCAAATTTGAAATACATTTTGATGTTGTCTTAAAATAAAATCATTGTAAATGGCTTTGCACAACTTCCACAAATTCAGATGAAACATTAACCATAGGCCATGCATTCTTTGCAGTGCATGTATTATGTTTGTAGAACAAGAACCTTGAATAGACTTGTTACTAATTGGCTTTCAACCTTTGTGACTGAAACTCTGAAAACTTTGACTTAACAAGGCTACATAAATTAGGTAAGTAACAAAGATAATAATATTTTTTAAATCGGAGATATTGTAAAAAGCTTAAACTAATAGAATACTCCAAAGTTATTTCCTTTATAGTTCTTTTGAGTGACACATAGACAGCATTGTATAAATTTTTATATTTGTGTAAATTAATGCTAAAAGTGTATTTAAATTTGCATACACATTAACTTTTATGATAAATACCCTGAGCTATTATTTATAACAACTGCCCAGAGTTATCCAATAAAGTGGAACATATAATTTCAAGTAATTTGCTGCAATTCTACTTTCCTATCAGAAAAGTCATGCTAAAGTTTAGAAGAAAACACATTTGGGTCCCATCTGTTCACACTGTCTTTGAGAGTGAAGGAGCATCAAGATCTCAAAGAAGTGCTGTCAATAATTAGATGTTCTCTATCAGCAATTTTTAGGCATTGAGGAATTTATTCAGCCTACATCATTAAATAATGTATTGACAAAATATTCTACAATTGCTCCCCTGTCAGAAAATATGGATTGGTCATTATTAGTTCATGTTCTTGCTGGTTTTTCATTTGCTGGATCAGCCTCATGATTCCATTAAACACATATACCAGCACTTTGCCCTCAGCAGAAATCTGGAAGCAAGACAGGTCCCTGACTTAGGGATAACTAAGAACTTATGTTAATGCACACTACAAAAATGTTTAAAGTTTGTCAATATTCACTAAATCAATATCTTCATAATAATCCTGTGAGATTCTTATTATTTCATGGCATGGATTAAGTGACAGAGAAATTCACATTACATATGACCTTATATGCCATGGTCAGGAGGTTGGAGTTAAAGAGCAATGAGAGCTACTTTCAAGTTCAAAGTAGAGGAATGACGTGGTATGATGTACATTTAAGTGATACTATGATGGTGAGAAAAATTAAAGTTAACAGCATTAGAAGTGTGGCCATCGCAGTGGTCTAGGTGAGTGATAGCAGTGGCCTGGACTAGAGCCTGGGGAAATGTAAAGTAGAATGAGTCTGGATTTCTATTTGAAGGTTAAACCAACAAGGACTTGGTGATGGACTGATACGATAGGGAAGTCAAAGAATCTCTTAGTTTTGTCTCTTAAGCAAATGCTAAGGTTACACTTAGAGAGTCAGGGGAGAGTATGAGAATTAATTTATAGGGAAAAATCAAGAGTTTTGAATATACTATGTTTCGAATGATTAGACCTATACTGAACAACACAGCAGCCACTGACCACATGTAGCTGTTTTGGCACTCAAAATGTGGATAGTCAAAATTAAGATGACAGTAGTGAAAAATATACATTGAGTCATGAAAAAATAGTGTAAAATAAAATAAAGTAAAATATCTCATTAATATTTTTATCTTGATTATAATTTAAAATGATACTATTTTAGGTATATCTGATTAAATAAAAATACTAAAATGAGTCTCTATAAATTTAAAATGACTTTGTAGTTCCCATTATATTTCTATTGGAAAAATCTGGATTAGAAACTATGACCTCTTTTTATATGCCCTGTGAGGTAAAATGGTTGATGGTTAAAAAAAATAAAATTAGTTGAATTAGTGTTTTTATTGCATTAAACTTACTAATAAATAACCTCCTTGAATTGTTTCATATACCTATAAACACTGATACAGACTGAGAGATCCATCCCTGATAGCCCTGTAATATCTGTTTCTTACAGAAAATCTGTTTCCAAGCTACAAAATATGTGTTGACATTCTGGAGTATAGAATATTTTTCACATGAAATCTAAAAACATAGTGATATCCCCTCATTCAAATTATTACTAAGGTAAAACTTCTCCATCAACTTTTAAAAATAATTATTTAAATATTTGGTTTTGTCATTTAAATATGTTTTCTAATTTCTCTTACTGTGGCTATAAAATAGGATAAAATTTTTAGTAATTAGAGTTTATAGGACAAAATTATATATGCAATATAATCATGCACTTAAAAATACTACTTAAACTATAGAAATATTGTGTGCACATGCACACACGTGGTAGTAAGGGTCTGAAGTAAACAAGTTAGCAGTCTGGGAGATGAAAATATTTGTACTTTTGTTTTCAAGATAATATTTGTGCATAGGAACTGTCAAAGTTGTATGCTGGTATGTTTAAACAATAAAAGACACATCTGTTTTTTTGCTTCCTATTCTACAGGAAAGACATAGGGTATGTCATCCGGAAATAAAAACTATCTTGAGTAAAATTTGGAGACTGAAATGGGAGACCTCAGCTCTAGCCCTGGTTCAGTTATGACAATCCCAAGAGTCATTGGTTAAATCTTTCTTAATTTCTTTCTTATTTTTCTCTCGTACAAAATAAGGTGCTCATTTGGATCATTTCTAAGCTTCCTTCTCACCCCATCCCCACATGGGAATTGCACATTTCATCGCAAAATAATTCCACAGTATAAAAAGCCAAAAGTCTCTCCAACTATAGCTAACAGTGGTTAAGACTATAGAATACTTCCATATTAAGCTATAATAATTTTAAAATATATTCACTAATGAAAATGGCTATTTGATCTTTGCCTTGTTCTTCTCCATTCTCTAATAATATATAAGCAAACTTAATATGTTTTTGACTGGTGAAGCATTTATCATTTCTGAAACACAATGACCATAGTGATTTGTAGAAAACTAAAATATTGGCCTTTCCCCTGGTTCATTTTTTGTCCTATTTTATCACTTTGAGCAAACATGTAGAACACAGAATTGATTATATTTTATATGCAGGCTCTGCTACCAAGCTGATTGCTTTCTTTGATCTGTAGTGGTTTTCAAACTTTTTAAAAGTAGGGCAGATATGTAATTCACAATAAAGGAACATAGGTGTAAGTTCTAAAAAATATATATTTTCTAATTATTTGAGCTTCATAAAGTAATTTCAAAGGGGGACAGAAAATGTTCACTTGTATGTGTTATGAAACATATATTCTTAGCTAGGACTGAAAAGATGGTAAAGTCAAGAAGCTGTAGATCCACATGTGCAAATTGAATCCTTGGAAACAATTTTCAACAAATCAAAACTGTCTTACAAATATAGAGCTATAAGTAAAAAACAATTGAACTAGAGGTGAATCCAATATTTTTTAATCAAGAGCAGAAATTTGTTTTCTTTTTTTCTTTTTCTGTACTGGCTTTGGGGTATTCAGCATGTTTTCTCAAAAAGGAGAAAGGAAAATCCATCTTCCTATGATGCACACTTCCACATCACACTGCCTCATGCCTGAGCTCTGTTCTTTCAGCATTATCTTTCTTTAATCCCTCTTGTACAACTGTGTCAAATTAAATTTTGCAGAATATCACTTTTTCAACATTTTACTGCCCTAATCAGAAAAGCTTCAATTCTTCTGGTTACTCAACTTTTGGTAATCAGGGTCTTCCACAATCAGGCCTCTACCTTCCTTCCTACATCAGCATACCAAGAAAGACACTTTTGTTTCATTTTATTTTCTTTCACTTGGCTTTCCCCACACTCCCTTCTTCAAAGGCAACAGGCAAGGAGATACAAGAACTGGTGTTAAGGAAGGTCATCCCTCAGACTGTGGAGCCACAATTAACCCATGAAACAAAATCTAGAATTGAAAGGAGAACTGAATGCTAACAGAACATGCAACCAAGCCATAAAAATGGAAGGACAAATCTTAAGGTTGAGGACTAGCCCTAGTAGAAGGATAAAGAGACAGGATGGAATGAAGAGTCAAGAGATCAGAACACTGCTGGTACATTTTATAGGGTTCTTCCAGGTAGAAAGTGTGTAGAGAATATTTCTTAAGGTACCAAGGGGATCTAAGTCTTTAGTTGTGGTAAGTAATGAAAAAAGAATGAAAGAACAAGACAGGAAAGAGAAGGAGGAAACAAAAAATCTGTGTTTTTCAGCTGGCTTGGTAATTTGGATATATAAAAATAGAAAGTGCATTTTATCTACCTGCTACACAACATGTATAAATTTAGGATTTTGATTTATGGAACTGGATAGCTTGGGAAGACACCTATAGGTTTGGTAAATGCTCTAGTGTCAAAGGAGAGGGGAGAGAAAGGAAGGGAGATAGAAAACAACCAAACCACAAGAAAAAAATACTGTAGAATTACCATAACCCTCTTGCCCACAATAGATTATTTCTATCTCAGAGATGGCTGTGATGCAGATTCCAGTGTTAGGCATTTAAATATACTTATTAAAAGCCCAGTTCTTCAGAATTGTAAGGACATTACAGCTGGATGAAAGATAATTTTTCATCATCTCCTTAGATGTCAAATTCCTTTGATCAATTTGCAACATTCAAAAAGTATACTGACAGATCAGCAAAAATGAAAGGGCATTTTCATCACCTTGAGAAACGGTGACCAAAGGAAATGTGCCAACCAATTAAAACATGATCAATGCCTCAATTTCCTTTCTTTTCTGTTATAAACTGTGCCTAAAAAGAATTATTATTTTTTCAAAGGTTGTCTCATCTTGATAAAAAAAAATCATATAAAAAAGCAATTTGGATCACAAGAGTTTAAATATACCATGTGGTAAATTACACTGGTATAATTTTATGAAGGCAATATTAATAACATTTGAAATACATGGCAGTCTATCGGGTAGTTGGTTCAATTTAAAACAAAGCAATTGGCACTGGTAGGCTTAAAGTGCTTTAGGCTTTTGTGGGTAGAGGATATACAAAACAAATTAGGATGACTTATCAGCTTAAGAAACCATGGTCTTCATTTTCTTAGTTAAAGCCAGTTATAATAAAGTATATTGTCTTCCACAATGTACCCATTTCCTTATTTCAGCAAAAGATCTGTGTTTTTCAGCTGGCTTGGTAATTTTATATAAAAATAGGGAGTACATTTTATCTACCTGCTACACCACATGCATAAATTTAGGATTTTGATGTATGGAATCAGATAGCTTGGAAAGACACGTATAGGTTTGGCAAATGCTCAAGTGTCAAAATATTAGGTTCCTGGACACATCAAGGACCTTCTACAGGTCATTGATTAAAAACTGTCAGAACTTCACCAAGAAGCTAAGGCTCCAACTGAGACTGCCAAGGACACATGTCCTAAAGTGACAGCTTTTGTGCATGGTTTCTTCTTTTATGTCATCCGAGGGGCATCTGTTATTCTCTTCCTGCTTGTAGTGAATACTTGGCCCCTTTGTAAACTACAATCCCAGTAGTTTTCACCATGCTTTACTAACAGAACTGAACTTCTACATGAGGTACAATCTCCTGTTGAGTCTGTTCTAGACTACAACCAGGTTAGTTACCTAACATATCAGCTGGTAAACTTAAAAATAAACCATATCTCACCTGTAATCCATTTGCCAATTCCAGAGGTCAAGGCAAAGGTCCAAGAAGATAGGAAGACCTTTAAAGAAACCCATGTGAGAGATGATAGCTGGGGCTACTGATAGATGGATGGATGGATGTCAAGGAAAGAAACTGATTTCTCTTATCCTGGTTTCAGTCATGTTTCAAGTGAAATAAAAAGCAAGGGCTATCAACAGAGAAAAGTTGTAAAATGAGGGCTTGAAGGATAAATAGAAAAGGTGAGAAATAGGAGGGTAAAGAGGAAGAGAGGGTAAAAGTGTGAGTGGTGAAAGACTTAACAATGTAGCTGCCTTGGAGGCATTACAGGAACTCACGGTTCATTACTATTAATTTGAATTTGGTCTAATCATTGTGTTTGTGACTTTTCCTCCTATCATTTCAGCAACAGAGGATTACATTTATTAAATTAGAGTCATAAAAACAGTGTATGTGAGTATGGGTGTGTTTTCTGTAAGGAGGATGATGGGTAAAATAAAATAGGGAAACAATTTAAAATTATTCTCCAACTTTTCTTTTTATCATTATGCTATAGTTATCCTCTGGCATTAATAATTCATTCCCTTGTCTGAGGCATATATTATATAATTATTTGTTTTGTAGTTAGCTAATTTATGTGCTTTTATAATTAAAGTAATTATGTAAGTTATTTGGAAGGCATCTTCACTATAAAAATTAGTGTATTTAAAAATAAAGTAAAAAATTCAGAAAGCATAGAAGTTAGCCTTTAAACATACAGAAATATTATTGGTGGTACATTCTTATGGTCTTAGCAATGGGTTTTTGCTAAAATGCATTCATGAACATGCTTTAAGGAAAAAAGAATTGCTAAGAGCACTATTGTGGGGTAAATGGCAGAATTTCCAGAATCTCCCACCTGGCCTTAATCATTTACATATCAATAGGTGTTTACGGCTGCAGAGCCTTCTATAGATCTGGGGCAAGGGGTGGAGAGAAAACAGCCATTCTCTCCTCCCCTCTTTTCCTGGTATGTAATTGGTCTGGCATCTGCCAGTCACAAGGACCCTCCTGTGGAGTTCCTCCCAGAAAGGGCAGGGGGTAAGTAGAGAGCATGAGCCGCAGCCAGAGGAGACAGACAATACTGAACCTGACTAGTGACTGTAAGAAATAAAAGGCTTTCTCCCAAACCTACCCTTTCCTTTGGCTTATTTTGGTTTCATCAGTTTCACAGGTGCCTCACCTGGATGGGAAACACCGTTCCACTTGGAGCTACAACCATGAAAAAAGATTTGCCTATGTACTAAAATTCTCTAGTACTCACAGTGTTAGAGTAATAAACACATTCTTGGATTGACTCCATATATTTTACTCTCTAAAGCAAATTAGCACTTTGAGCTCTCATGAAGGAAGAACAGTTTCCTGGATGCAAAGTAGCAGGATGGATGGGCAGTTATAGCTGCAGAGATGCCTACCAGAAAGAACTCCAGAAGCAAAGGCAGAGACAAAGTACCTAACTGAAGTCTCATGAAAGGAAAGTTCAAGTCATATTAAAGATAGTGCAACAAAGTCACTAAATGTTATAATAAGTCCAACTATGTTTCTGAAAGGAATAAAACAGTATCTTAAGAATGATACACTGCAAGTGGAGTTTAAGCAATAATGGCTCTTTACTGTCATTGTGGCTGCTCCTGATATTGTTGAGAAATATATAAACACAATTCATTATATTAATAGGTAAAAAAGCTAGAAATTTTATATAATCATCTTAAAATGTGAGACATTTAATTCAATAAAAAACAGCTACAAGTAATTTTGTGGAAAAGTGACATAGAAGCATCATGTCTTTATCATAATATCTACTTAGAAACAGTTACCAACACTCTAAGGATAAAACACTATAAATTTTGCTTCTTTTAAAAATTATGCTTATGTTACTCCATATATTATTACTGATGGTCTAGCCCATCCAGTAAGAGAAAAAAATAGCATTATTATTAAAGTTGGTGGGACAAAGAGACTACAAGTATATTTAGATAAGATATATGAGTGTATATATATATATTAGAAAGTCATACTACTTAGAAATTTTAATAAAGCATTTAAAATGCTGTTTATTTTTGGTTTGTTTTTGTGATGCTTCTGTTTTGGATCTGTACTAACACAGACAAGGGTTTCTCATATTAATTCTCACCTTATCAACCTTTTACTCTACATATTAGATTCTATTTAGTCTGACTGATATTCTGAAATGCTACTTAGTTCTCTTTACTAGTATGTACTTAAAATTCCTATATATTGATTTATATGAATGATTGTTCCTATCATTTTATTGTAGTTATTTTTGTTATATTGTAGTTATATTTTGTTATAAGGTTCAAAATATGCTCTAGGTTGTGCTATAGTAAGTTTCAATCATTTGTGCAATTTTTAGAATAATCTGTTTTCAAAAGGTTTGCATGAAATAATAAGTGAGGCTACGTAACTCTCTAGTTTCATTATTTGATGTTTCATAACTGTTTTCAGTTCCTTTCATTCTTATTTAAAATCTTCTACATATTTCATATCATTTTTTATATTCTATTTGATAAAGTTATTGCAACATACACCACAGAGATTTTATAAAATATATAAAAACAAAAATAAACTTAAAAAATCACCAACTGTACAAACAACCACCGTGCCCATTTTGGCATACAGAAAATCTCCCATGCCTCATCATCCCTCACTGGCACAAAATCCTTTGTCTTTATAGTTTATCTTCCTTCCTTTCCTTTTCACTCTTTCCCCTGATGGCTTGCTGAACACCTTTTGGAGAGCTGATCTCATTTTGCCCCTAGAGAGTCTATCAATTATACCAGAGTTTTCTTCTAGAAATTCAAATGGATCACTTTGAACTATTTGGTCTAAGTCTTTCTGATACTGATACTCCCCTCACCCTGATTTCTACAGGTACTTTAATATACCAACTTTCTTTTAGTGTCTGCTTTCTCTCATATTTGGGCAAGGTAAACTAAATCTGGGTAAAACACCACCAAAAGAGGGGTGCGTGACTTAACTCTGATTTGTATCTGTCTGTGTGGGTGACAGCTTTGCAATAGTTGCAAGAAATTTCCTATTATGGAAATAATTTGTAAAAATCAATTACCTGATTTTGCAGAATCACAAAGTAAGCAAATTGTTATTTTGTTAACAACTTGTTTCTATTACATATTATGGAATTCATACAACTTTGTATTGGAAAAAAATGAAATATTTTAAACATTTCCTGCATGTTCTAATCAAGATAGTTCCACCTTTCACACTTGTTTTCTCAAGCAGTCAAGAAAGAGGCTTTGGCAGAGCCCTAAGGATTGTATGGGGAGGGAAGTTTCACACCCTTGCTATACTAAGGCATGCATACACAAACATGTTTATTTATCACTGGCTTCACAGAGATAAGGTTGCTTCTGTGGCCATAGTAAAGGCTATTTAGCCTTCAGGAAAAGACTGACTCATTTTTATTTCTTTCTTAAGCATAACTAAAACTGTATTTCCATACAGTCAAGGCTTTCTTGCCAGAAAACTTCACTAGACCGAACATTCAAAGTTGCCTGGTTACATATTTGACTAAGTACGACTGTTCCTTCTGTGTACCTTTTCCTCAGACACCTAAAGAGGAAAGGCAGGTAGCTGGATGAGACATAAGAACATGTTAAGATTTAGACAAAGCATTACTATCATTTTAATTTAATGATTTTATAATATTTTGCATTATTATAATTTAATAATTTCACCTTACTTTTAAACTGATCACATATATGATATGTAATCACACATTACATCTTGATTACATATATCGAAATAATATTTTTGACATATTGCATTGAATAAATGTATTATTAAAAGTGAATTCATCTGTTTCTTTTAGGTTTGAATGTGGTCATTAGGAAATTTAAATGATATATATGCCTTTTACTGTGGCTCACATTATATTTCTGTTGACTACATATCGATTCAGGTATGGATAGACACATAGATGCAATATGTATTTATGTACATTTATATGGGACAAAATACTCTGCAAACACATACCTCTCAAACAATGACTATCTCTGAGTGACAGAATTTTTAATGATAGTCTTAGACAAATAAGTCTTATAGAGGTGTATGGCGATCTCTACCTTTCAAAAATTTCCTTCTTCAACAACCACCTTCTTAGAGAGAAGAGATGTAAACATTGCTTCTCTTCCCAAGGTATAATTTAATATCCTTTGACCTGGACTTCAACAGAACTAACCCCATTCTCCTCATTCTGAGCCTGGATTTTGTTTGTGAAGTTTCTTACATTCCCCAATGTCCTGATTTCCATTCTATGCCTTGCTGCACCATAAGAATCTTAACCCCTGATACTAAGCTCTAGTGTTTTTTACAGGTTCCTAAATTGAGGCAAACTCTTCCTGAGGCTGCAAGAGACTCAGAATCTTAACACATGAGCAAGAGTTAAATCTCAGATACACAAAATTATTTCCTAAGAAAATGCATTTTGATGCAAGTACACATCACTATTTTACAGACAAAATTCCTAGCTACCAGCTTCATTTTCCCTCCAATAATTAAAATTATATAATAAATGCAAAATGTTTTCTTCATAATACTTGCATTCTCCTTCATAAAAATGCTTTACTATTACCTTATAAATATTATTTCTGTATCACAGAGGCCTTAGTTTAGGGAAGGCAACTTCTCTTAGGAATATTAAGATATTGACTCTGAAATCAGTCAGTGAATGAAAAATGAAGTTATGCATATTTAATCTACTCAGTGAGGATTTGGTGCTGCCTCTGAGGATAAGGGAGAAAATTAATAACTCCCCACCCTCATTCACAAGGATATTTATAAGGGCAAAATTATATCAAAACATATGGGAAAGCATCAGAAAGTATAACATGATATAAAATGTAGAGCATTTTATGACTGCTTTTACGACTGGTAATTATATTATTTAAACTCTGGAAGAAACATTCATTTGACTTTTGTAAGTTTAATATTTCCTTTAAGCCCTATGGGCCAATTCCTCTTCTTCAACTAAAAAAAATCTATTTCACATCAATAATAGAATGGATATTTTCTTATGTCTTTTTTAACCTTTGAAGAATTCTACTTTGTATAGAACAGTGTTTAGCCTTGACTACCTTTCTAAACAGTCTATGCCAAGGGGACTGTTAAATGCTATTCCTCCCAGCAAAATAAATAATGTATAGAATACAATTTCCTTCAGAGGTATAGAAGAAAAGAGCAGAAGCGGGAGAGGGAGAGATAGAGGGAGACTTTTAAAAAAATTTTCTTTATTGGCCAGTATATATGATCCTTTAGACTGTTATCATGTCATTCAGTAGGTTATTAATTTTATTTATACCCGAAGTCTTTAAAACAATTATTTTTCAAACTACACTGAAGAAAGAAAAAAAAAAGAAAGAGAGGGAGGGAGGGAGAAAAAAGGAAAAGAAAGGAAGAAAGAGGGAGGGGAAATCAATCAGTCACAGAGATGGGGAAAGGGAAGGAAAGGGGGCAGAAGGAAGTTAGGAGGTCAGAAGGAAAGGAATGAATGGAGGGAGGAAAAATTAAGCCCAGAATCGAAGGATCACCCAGCAAGGACTAAAGTTTTTACTGTATTTTCAGTTGTAAAACTGAAATTATTGGAAGAGTTTCTAGTTTCTAGTTTAGAGACTGAAACTCACTCTGCGGAAACAGCCTCTCTTTGTACCAGGACGGACAACAGGAGAGTGGATGTTGTAAGTGATGAGGATTTGTGACCAGACCTACCCATCATTGTCATTATTGCAGCTGAGAATAGTGAAGTAACCCAAGACAAGTGCTTCAGGCTAAAATACTACATTTATTTCTAATAAGAAAATGTTATTATTTGGTATGATACTGTGATCCCTGAAAGGGACTTTTTCCCAGTGAGTCTGCCAAATGGGTAAAAATCATTATTTATTTTGTGCTATGTTGCCCCATATGTGAGATGTAAGAATTTAAAGAAGTCAAGAAGGGGTGATGAACTCAGATTAGAGCTGTTATCGCTCAGAGAAACTACTTTCGATGATTGCTGTCATTTAGCCTCTGTATTGAATTTCTTTTTGTGCCAAGTCTCAGTAAGATCTTATGATCTTAGTTGGCTTACAGAATTTTCAGTTTCTGTTGTTTTTTGTCATTGATACACAACATTGGTACCTGGTTGAATGACAAGGTCCTCTGAAGAGAAGGCTGACCAAAAAGGAGTCCAGAAAAGAAGGGTGTAAGGAACTAGTTTTGCAGCATATATAATGCAGTCAGTAATTTACCCTAGTAAGTCAGATGTGCAAGAGAAAAAGTAACATTTTATCACTTCTCTATCATTCTTTGAGCTCCCACCCTGTTGGGTAACAATACCCAGACTTAACAATGAGCAATATCTCATTTAATTCTAGCTTAATCAGTTTTATTTCAGTTTAAAGATTAATTCTATCAAAATCCATCTCTTCGTGACTGGCTAAGTAGACCCTTTTGATGAATCTGGTCTGGAGGTTTTGCAGAGTTGGCTCTCCCCTCCTGTTGCCCACCTTTCTCTCAAGAGGGTCTCCTGTTTTGAATGGTGTCTGTGTGGGTGAGGGTCTCACCATGTTTTCATTGTGATGGTAGAAAGGGATAGTGGCATGGGACTCTATATCACCTGCACATGCCAGCTTATCTCTGCAGTGGGCAGCAGACACACGATGTACCCCAGCCTAGTGATGGTTTTACTGCAGCTAACTCACTTGGTCCTTAAGTGTAAAGTTCTGGCACCTGACTCTAGAATCCATTTTGTCCTATTATGACTATGGCAAGCCCAACAACCAGACCCAAATAGGACAGAAAGATCCCAGGGATGTCTAGTATTGTTTTTACTCAGTCCAGCCTATCATATTTCCTAAGGAATGGTTTAATCTTGCTAATTTGCTGAAGAACAACTGGCTATGTTAGCTGCTAAACTGAAAAGGGGAGTAAGGGTAAATATTCCCAGAGCAAGATACTCTTTGTTCAGGTACATTTTTATTTTTATATTTATTTAAAGTCTGTCCTTCTACTACTCTGCAGGCCTATTCTCTTTCCTTGCTTAAACACACACACACACACACACACACACACACACACACACACACACGCACACACGAATATAAGACCTGTGATAGCAGGGACTTATTTTATTTATAGCTATATTTCTACACTTAGAAAATTGCCTGGTACATATTGAAGAGTTCAATAAATATTTGCTGCATTTATGCATGCATGAATTTTCATTAACACAAGCAAAAATACTCAGTGAGAAATGGTGTAATTGATTAATAAACATTTATGGTCTTCATACTCACAGAGCAGCATCAGGATTAGCTGCATCTACATCACTTGACAGGAGGTTAAAAATGTACAGTCTTGTGCCCCACCCCAGAATTTAGGAAATAGGCACTGCATTTTCATCAAGTTCCCCAGGTGCTTCATAGTGCTCATGACAGTTGGAGACACCCAGTCTTTTATTATGCAATCATACATATTTCCATACCTTCTTCTGTACATATGGTGGGTATCATTATAATTAAAGCAACCTTTTCTACTGAATGTCACTCAGTCGAGACTTAAGTGTACTTTGGTGATTTTATTACCTGTAGTTATCTTTTTTCTTGCTCTCATTGTGTATATCAAAATTTTGAATGAATGCTGGATATCACATGTGGAACAATGGAAACTGAGGAAAACAGAATTTGCATCTGGCAATGGGCATGCCTCCCCTGTCATATATTTAGTACAGCTACTCAGCTACACAAATCAGGAGCTTAGTTGGGTTTTAATTCTGTTTTTGTTATAGTTAATCTAATGTGTACCCCAATATTCAAATTTGCATAATGATACCTTATTCTTAAGGTGAGAAGTGAGATGTTCTCCTGTAGCTGACCTCTCAGCTTCTAGCCCTCCCCCTGGGCCTGAGACAGAGGAGCTACCTCTCCATGCTCTTGTCACTCCTTCACTGAATAACTGCCATTGCCTGTTACTTGGTGTTTCCCTGTGTGGAGGTAGAGGGCAGGAGGTGATCCCTATTACCCTGGTTAAGCCTCAGCATTAAGTGAGCCATGTGCTCCTGATCATCTGGTATGGGATTTTGTCATTATTCCTGCTCCTCCTCTCTGTGGCAGACAGATCCTACCTTGTAACTAGGCAAGTCCTTCATGGGAGAGAGGTTCATGCTCCTATGTGAAAGTACAAAGTTCTAATGGTATTAGGCCCAGAAATGTTTTCTAAATTATTTCATGGGGATGGAGTGTTGTGGTTTTCTTTTGTTTTTTAATTCTAACCTTTCCACAAAAACAAGCATCTGTCCCCCTGCCCTTCTGGTGGCAGGCCTTGAAGGTCTTCCTTCCACAGCTTAAAGGATTTTCTCCGTCTGAAAGAAATGGAAAAAAAGGCAGGGATTTTTGTCTTTTCTGCAGTGGCATCTGATGCCTACTACCTTTACGCTACTGAGAAATGTTATCTCTCTCTCTTTTCTTTCTGTGATCATTTAATTCGTGTGTCACATTTTCTTCCTCTGTTCTGGCCCTGTCTTCATTTCCTGTGACTGAGAAGGACCCATCCATCCTTAAACATTAGATTATTAGTAGTTTATGCTACCATAAATTATATATGCTACCATTATAATGCTATGATTATATAATTTATGCAAGTTATTTATCATTATTACATAGGAAGAACAATCTAGCTTTTCAAATCTTAGTCACAAGGAGAAATCTTAATCAAGTTTTAAAATAGTTTGTGCTGGGAAAAAGATGGCAGCATGAGAAGTGAGGCAGAAACCTCCTCCCAAAACCACATATAACATGAAAATACAGCAAATACAACTGAAAGAACAACCCAAAAGAAGACTCAAAAAACAGAAGGCCTACATCTGGGGAAAAAGAAGACCTCACAGAAAAAGGTAAGTAGCAAAGCTGGGATCTGATGGGACCAAAGCCCTCCCACCACCCCAGCTCACAGGAAGGAGGAAGAGAAACAGAGTAGGGAGGGAGTAGAAGTCCAGGACTGCTAAATATCCACCCCTGGAGAACTGCTCCGGGAGTATGAACCCACATCACATGGTGAACTGATGAGTAGTGGGGTTGGAAAGCAAAGACAGGCAGAATACTTGGAGAGACTGAGAAACAACTGCTTGTGGAGAACAGGTACCTACAAACAACCACTCCAGGACAAAAGAAAGGTGGGCACTTTGAAAGACTGCCCAACAGTGGGAGGGGTGCAGAAGAGGCAAGGATTAAACAGAACTTGCCGCTCAGGAGAAAGGGAAGATGGGAAAAATCATCCTGGTAAATTCAGTCCAGCAGGTTGGGAATCTTTCAGGAGTTTCAGGTGTGCTACATCCTCCTGGCTGGCAGCGCATTGCCAACACACCTACTGAGATATGCAGCTTTTCTCTCCTTCATACCATTAGGCACTGGTCAGCTCACATACTACCCTGCCATCGTGGCAGGACAGCCGGAAGGCAGTCCTGCATACAGCAGCTACAGGGACGTAGAACAGAGGCTCCTTGTGTGCACTCAGACCACTGCTCATAGCAGTGGATACAGGCACTGAAGCCAGGAAGCAGGAAAGAGCTCTTTCCTTTCCAAAGGAGCTGGCACCATGCACCAGTGACCCCCACTGTTTCTCCAGGTGCTGGGAAGCTCCACAGAGTAGAACTTCTGGGCATTAGAGGGCACTGCCTACATAAAGATATAATTCCATAGTAATCATTAGAGATATGAAATGGCAAAAAATCTAGTACAAACCTCAATCCCTCAAACAAAAAAAGGGCTAAGTGAAACTGAAATGACCAACCTTCTTGATAAAGATTTCAAAATAAAAATCATAAACACGCTTACAGAGCTACAGATCTAAGAGAGGTCTTCAAGAAAAAGAAACTGAAAAATACAGTATCTGAAATGAAACATACAATGGAGGGATTTAAAAGCAGATTAGATGGGGTACAGGAGATGGTAAATGAAATAGAAATTAGAGAAAAGGACTACAAAGAAGCTGAGGCAAAGAGAGAAAAAAGGATCTCTCAGATCCTGTGCAACCAATCCAAACAGAAAAATATTCATATTATAGAGATACCAAAAGAAGAGAGAGAAAAAGGGACAGAAAGTCCCTTTCAGGAAATAACTGTTGAAAATTTCTCCAGTCTAGGGATGGAAATAATCTCTCAAGCCATGGAAGTGTACAGATCTCCCAATACAAGGGACTCTAGAAAGACAACACCAAGAAAAATAATAATTAAAATGGCAAAGATCAAGGACAAAGAGTATTAAATGCAGTCAGAGAGATAAAAAAAGATCACCTACAAAGGAAAGCCCATAAGGCTATCATCAGGTTTCCCAGCAGGACCATACAGGCCTGAAGGGAGTGGCATGATGTTTTGAATGCAATGAAACAGAAGGCCCTACAACCAAGAATACTCTACTAGCAAGACAGTCATTTACATTTGAATCAGGGATTAAAGAATTTCCAGATAAGCAAAAGTTGGGGGAATTTACCTCCCACAAACCACCCCTACAGTGTATTTTAAAGGGACTGCTCTAGATGGAACTGCTCCTAAGGCTAAATAGCTGTCACCAGAGAAAATAAAACCACAGTAAAGAAAGTAGATCAATTAATTATGAGGCAAATACAAAAATAAATCAACTACCCACAGTTATTCAAGGGATACACAAAGACTATAGAATATGAAACCTAATATAAAAAGAGTGGAAGAGTAAGAAAAAGAAGGGATAAAAAAAGAACCCACAGGATGTCTTTGAAATAGCATAATAAGCAAGTTAAGTTAGACTGCAAGATAGTAAAGAAACTGCCCTTGAACATTTGATAACCACGAATCTAAACCCTGAAATGGCAATAAGAGTATCGATAATCAACCTCAATGTAAATGAACTGAATGCACCAATCAATACACAGTTACAGAATGGATAAAAAAATAAGGCACATTTATATATTGCCTACAAGAGACCCACTTCAAACTCAAAGACATACACAGACTAAACGTGAAGGGATGGAAAAAGATATTTCATGGAAATAATAGGGAGAAAAAAGCAGGAGTTGCAGTACTTATATCAGACAAAACAGATTTCAGAACAAAGAAAGTACAAAGAGACAAAGAAGGATATTACCCAATGATAAAGGGGTCAGTACAACAAGAGGATATAACCATTATAAATATCTATGCACCCAACATAGGAACATTTACATATGCAAAACAAATACTAACAGAATTAAAGGGGGAAATATAATACAGTGTATACATTTTAGGAGACTTAAACACATTACTCACTTGAAAGGACAGATCAACCAGAGAGAAAATAAATAAGGAGACAGAGGCACTGAACAACACATTAGAACAGATGGACCTAACAGACATCTACAGAATACTCCACCCAAAAGCAGTAGGATACACATTCTTCTCAAGTGCATGTGGAACATTTTCAAGAATAGATCATATACTAGGCCACAAAAAAAACCTCAGTAAATTAAAAAGGATTGAAATTGTACCAACTAGCTTCTCAGACCACAAAGGTATGAAACTAGAAATAAATTATGCAAAGAAAACAAAAAAGCCCACAAACACATGGAGGCTTAATAACATGCTCCTAAATAATCAAGGATCAATGACCAAATAAACACAGAGATCAAGCAATTTATGGGTACAAATGAAAGCAAAAACCCAACACCTCAAAATCTGTGGGATGCAGTGAAGGCCATTCTAATAGGGAAGTGTATTGCAACACAGGCTTACCTTAAAAATGAAGAACAATCCCAAATGAACAGTCTAAACTGACAATTAATAAAACTAGAAAAAGTAGCGCAAATGAGGTTCAAATTTAGTAGAAGGGTGTAAAAAATAAATAGCAGAGCAGAAATAAATAAAATGTTCAAGAACAAAACAAAAAAACAATAGAAAGAAAAATGAAAACAAGAGTGGTTCTTTGAGAAAATAAACAAAATTGATAAACTCTTACCTGAACTTGTCAAGAAGAGAATAGATTGTACACACACAAACAAAATCAGAAAGGAGAAAGGAGAAATCACTACGGACACCATAGAAATACAAAGAATTATGAGAGAATACTATGAAAAATTATATCCTAACAAATTGGATAAACTAGAAGAAATGGACAACTGTCTAGAAAAATGCAACCTTCCAAGGCTGACCCAGGAAGAAACAGAAAATCTGAACAGACCAATTACTAGCAATAAAATTGAACTGATAATCAAAAAACTACCTAAGAACAAAATACCTGGACCAGATGGCTTCACTGCTGAGTTTTATCAAACATTTAGTGAAGAACTAATACCTATCCTCCTTAAAGTTTTCCAAAAAGTAGAAAAAGAAGGAATACTCCCAAACTCTTTCTAAGAGGCCAGCATCACCCTAATACCAAAACCAGGTAAAAACACCACAAAAAAGAAAATTACAGACCAATATCCCTGATGAACATAGATGCAAAAATACTCAACAAAATATTAGCAAACAGAATTCAAAAATATATCAAAAAAATCATCCATCATGATCAAGTATGATTTATTCCAGTGATTCAAGGATGGTACAATATTAGAGAATCCATCAACATCACACAACAGCAACAAAAAGAAAAAAAATCACATGATCATCTCTAAAGATGCTGAAAAAGCTTTCTACAAAATTCAACATCTATTCATGGTAAAAACTTCCAATAAAATGGGTATAAAGGGCAAGTATCTCAACATAATAAAGGTAATGAAACTTAAAACTCTAAGAACACATAGACAAAAATCTCTTAAATATTAACATGAACAACTTTTTTCTGAACACACCTCCTCAGGCAAGGGAAACAAAAGGAAAAATTAACAAATGAGACTACATAAAACTAAAAATCTTCTTAACTGGTTAGCCAGAGACAGGTAAGATTCCTCAAGGGAGGAACAACCTAAGACAGGCACAGTCGCAGGGGGGCCATCAGGTGAAAAATTGGGGATCAACAGAGGTGAGGCTTAGAACCTCACCCCCCTGTTCTGAGAGAAAACTTCTACATCCGTGGATGTTTTGTTGCCCTTGTCTAGCTTGGATTAACACATAGTCTACAGGCACACACCTGATCATCTATATTTGCTCTCTTACAACACTAAACTGTTTTCTACCTTTATCTTGTATCTACCTACCACTTCAGCATTTTATTAAAAATAATAATAATAAAGAGAGAAATGTGGTATCCACATATAAATCAAGGATAAAAATCAAATGAGTATTCATATTTGAACTGACTGTTTATAGTTCATAATGCATGAGCAAAACCAAAAGCTTCTGTGATGACTGTCCTTGTAATGTTCACCATGTAACTTATTCACTATGTAAGAATTTGTTCTCCATGTAAGAACTTGTTCGTTATGCTTCAGGAGATGGGAGACTGACGAAAATTAGGCTTGAGGTGGATTAATGATTGTGCATTGAGCATTGACCCCCCTATACAGAATTTTATTGTTGTTAACAACCATTTGATCAATAAGTATGAGAGATGCCCTCACAAAAAAAAAAAAAAAAATACACACTTCCAATTGTAAAATAAATAAGTAACCGGGATGTAATGTATAGCATAAGGAATATAGTCAAAATATTGTAACAACTTGGTATGGTGATAGCTGGTACCTAGAATTATCATGTATATAAATGTTGAATCACTGTGTTGTACACCTGAAGCTAATGTAATACTGTGTGTCAACTACCCTTCAATAAAAAATAATTATCTAAAAAAAAAAAAACTAAAAATCTTCTGTACAGTGAAGGACATCATCAGTAGAACAAAAAAGCATCCTACAGCATGGGAGAATATATTTGTAAATGACAGGACCTATAAGGGATTAACATCCAAAATATATAAAGAACTCATGTGCTTCAACAACCAAAAAGTAAATAACCTGATTAAAACATAGGTGGAGTATCTGAACAGACACTTACCCAAAGAAGAAATTCAAATGGCCAACAGGCACATGAAGATGTTCCACATCTCTAATTATCAGGGAAATGCAATTAAAACCACAATAAGATATCATCTCACACCAGTTAGGATGGCCAACATCCAAAAGACAAGAAGAAACAAATGCTGGCAAGGATGCAGAATAAGAGAAACCCTCCTACACTGTTGGTGGTAGTGTAAATTAGTTCAACCATTGTGGAAAGCAATATGGAAGTTCCTCCAAAAACTAAAAGTAGAAATATCATTTGACCCAGGAATTCCAGTCCTAGAAATTTACCCAAAGAAAACAAGATGCGAGATTCAAAAAGACATATGCACCCTTATGTTTATCACAGCACTATTTACAATAGCCAAGAAATGGAAGCAACCTAAGTGTCCATCAGTGGATGAATGGATAAAGAAGAGGTGGTACATATACACAATGGAATATTTTTCAGCCATAAGAAGAAAACAAATCCTACCATTTGCAACAACATGGATGGAGCTAGAGGGTATTATGCTCAGTGAAATAAACCAGGTGGAGAAGGACAAGTACTGAATAATTTCAGTCATCTGTGGAGTATAACAACAAGGCAAAACTGAAGGAACAAAACAGCAGCACACTCACAGACTCCAAGAAGGGACTAGTGGTTACCAAAAGGAAGGGAGTGGGGAAGGTGGGTAGGGAGGGAGGGAGAAGGGGAATAAGGGGTATTATGATTAACACACATAATGTAGGGGGGGTCACAGGGAAGGCTGTATAGCACAGAGAAGATAAGTCGTGACTCTATACATTGTACTATGCTGATGCACAGTGACTGTAACGGGGTGAAGAATACAGGTAAAAGTAGTAACCACAACATTGCTCCTGTGAAACCTTCATAAGAATTTATATCAATGATACTTTAGAATGGAAAGGTGGAAACCTCCTCCCACACACACAGCAGGGAAGCAGCTATAGCAAGTAGAGCCAACCCTAAAAATGATTTATAGTCTTCAGAACAGACCATCTACACCTAATGAAGAAGAAAAGATCACACAGAGAAGGGTTAAGTGTCAGAGCCATGATAGATTTGGACCTAAGCCCTTCCCCTATCCCAGCTCACAATGGGGAGAAAGAAGAATGGACAGGGAGAGGATAGGCACTCAGGGACTCTGCACACCAGAGATCTGCTCTGGGAACATGAGTCCACATTGCATTGGGTTATGGTGATTAACAGGATTTGTCACCAGGGACAGTTGGAACACTCTGGGAGACTGAGAATCCAGTCATTTGTGGAGAATAGGCACACTCCTCTGGTCCCATGGAGACCCACAACAAAGGTGTTAGTTTGAAAGATTTGCAGTAGCGGGGAATGGATAGAGCTCACTCTGCAGGAGAAAGGGCTTGTGGTCTTTTCCCCAGCCCTCCCTCAACCCAACTGGTCAAGCACTTGCAGGACACCCAAATACTTAAACCCCCTCACTAGACGCTCAGCCCTGAGGCACTTCCATGCATGCCTGCCACCATGCTCAGCTCACAGCTCAGCAGCAGTCAGACTTCTCTGGAAGGCAGAGGGAGACTTTGCTACCTGGAAGGTAGAGGGAGGCTTTCCCAGCTTTCCAAGCCCTCTCTCAGCTCAGCCGGGAGGCACCTCACACAGCCAGATCCAGGCACTCCTTCCTCCTCACGGGTGGCCCATCCCATGCTGCACTCCCTTGTGTACTCGCTGCTTCCAGTCCATCAGCTCAGCAGCACCACTGCTGCCCAGCAGGCAGAGAAAGGATCCACCCATAACAATTTCAGCAGAAGTGCTGTTGCAAGGCTCATAAATGGCTGGCTGAAGCAAGCTGCCACCCTGTGCTGACAAAGATCAGCCACTGTTGCCAGACAGGTAGAATGGTGGCCCCACCCACAGCCCACCAACAGCAACTGGGTCTCCACTGCAAAGGAGAAACAGACACTGGTTAGTAAAGTCTTGAGTTCTGGGCACCACAAGATGCCTTCTTCATAAAGCCATTACTTTCTAGACCAGAAAGCATGATGGATCTATCTAATACAAAGGAAGAAACACAGAAACCCTGACAAAATGAGGAAGCAGAGGAATGTATTCCAAATGAAAGTACAGGATAAGTTACCAGAAAGAGAGCTAAGTGAAACAGGTCATCAGTCTTTTTGATAAAGATTTCAAAGTAACAGTTGTAAATATTCTCACTGACCTGAGGAAAATCATTGATGATCTCAGAGAAAATGCCAACAAAGAGACAGAGATTTGAAAAACAGCCACTCAGAGCTGAAGAACAAAGTAACAGAAGTGAAAAATACAATGCAGGGAATGAATAAGACTGCTTCAAGTAGAGGAGACAATCAATGAGATGAAAATTAGAGAAAAGGAAAACAATGAAGGTAAGGAACAAAGAGAAAAAAGAATCTCTAGAAATGACAGAATGCTAACAGAGCTGTGTGACACCTCCAAACAAAACAACATTTGCATAATAAGGGTAGCAGAAAGAGATGAGACAAAGGACTAAAAAGTTTCTTTGAAGAAATAATTGCTAAAAACTTTCCCAATCTGGGAAAAGAAAATAGACACCCAGGTTCTGGAAGCACAGAGAACTCCCAACAAAGGAACCCCAGGAAGACAACATCAAGGCATGCAATAATTAAAATGACAAATATTAAGGTTAAGGTGAGGGCTCTGAAAAAAAGCCAGAGAGAGATAAAAAAAATTACTTTTATATAAGGGAAACCCCATCAAGCTATAAGTGAATTTCTCAGCAGAAACTTTACAGGCCAGAAGACAGTGGAACGAAATATTTAATGTATTGAAACAGAAGGACCTTCAACCAAAAATCCTCTTCCCAGAAAGGTTATCATTCAAAATTGAAAGAGAGATTAAAATTTTCCTAGATAAACAAAAACTAAAGAAATTCACCACCACTAAACAGGCTACACAAGTGTCAATGAGACTTCTGTACTTAGAAATGTTCTAAAGCCTAGTATTTTTTATCAGTGAAAATAAACCCACAGTAAAGACAATATGCCAATTCCTTACCAACAAGTATGAATTTAAAAAACAGAACTAGTAAAGCCACCTATATACAAAAATCAGTCAAAGGATACACAAAAAGTACAGATTAGGACACCTAATACATAGAGTATGGATGAGGAAGAAGAATAAAAACATAGTATTAGAAGATTATGTTTGAAATAGAGCAACACTCAGCTTAATACAGACCAAAATATATTTAGGACACTATCCATGAAGCTTATGGTAACCATAAACCTAAAGCCTATAATAGATACACAAAGAATTTTTAAAAAGAAATTTGATCACAACACTAAAGAAAACCATCAACTACAAGAGTACAAAAGAGGAAGAAAGGAAAAGAAATGAATTATAAAAACAACCAGTAAACAATAAAATGGCAATAATTGCACACCTATCAATAATTATCTTAAATACAAATGGACTGAATGAACCAATCAAAAGACAGAGGATGGCAGAATGGATAAAGAAACAAGACCCATCTATTTGTGCCTACAAGAGACTCATTTTGGACCCAAAGACATACAAAGACTGAAAATGAAGGGATTGAAAAGGATATTTTATAAAAATAATAGGGAGAAAAACAAGGAGTAGCAGTAATTATATCACACAAAAGAGACATCAAAACAAAGAAAGTAATAAGAGACAAGAAGGACATTACATAATGATAAAGGGGTTAGTCCAACAAGAGGATATAACAATTACAACCATCTAGGCACCTAACACAGAAGCACCTAGATATGTAAAACAAATTCTAACAAAACTAAAGGGAGAAACAGACTGCAACTCAAATATAGGGGACATTAATACACCACTTACATCAACGGACAGATCATCCAGACAGAAAATAAGTAAGGAAACAGAGGCACTGATCAACACATTAATTCAGATGAACTTAACAGATATATGCAGAACATTCCACTCAAAAGCAGCAGGCCACACATTCTTCTCAAGTGCATATTGAACATTCTACAGAATAGGTCACATACTGAGCCACAAAAGAACCTCAATAAATTAAAAAAGATTGAAATTGTATCAAGCAACTTCTCAGACCACAATGGTAGGAAACTAGAAATAAATTACAAAAAGAAAACAAAAAAAAAAAACCCACAAACAGATGGAGGCTAAACAATATGCTTCTAAATAATCAAAGAATCAATGAACAAATCAAAGAAGAAATCAAGCAATACATGGAGACAAATGGAAACAAAAATACAACAGTTCAAAATATGTGGGATGCCACCAAGGTCCTTCTAACAATCCCAATGAAGAACAATCCCAAATGAAGAGTCTAAACTCACAACTAAAGAAAATTGTAAAAGAAGAACAAATGAATCCCAAAGATAGTAGAAGGAGGGACATAAAAAAGATCAGAGCAGAAATAAATAAAACAGAAAAGAATAAAACAATAGAAAAACATCAGTGAAACTAGGAGCTGGTTCTTTGAGAAGATAAACACAAACCCCTTATCAAGAAAAACTTACCAAGACTTACCAAGAAAAAAAGTGAGAGGAATCAAATGAATAAAATCAATGAAAAAGTAATAGAATGGACACCACAGAAAGTTATTAGAGAATTCTATTAGAGATTATATGCCAATAAACTGAAAAACCTAAAAGAAATGGAAAAATTCCTAGAAAGTACAATCTTCCAAGACTGACCCAGGAAGAAACAGAAAATCTAAACAGACTGATTACGAGTAATGAAATTGACTGGTAATTTAAAAACTCCCAAAAAACAAAAGTACAGGACCATATGACTTCACAGGTGAATTCTATCAAACATTAATTTAAAGAAGAGCTAATACCAATCCCTCTTACTTAAAGTACCCAATAAGTAGAAAAAGGGGGAATACTTTCAAACTCATTCTATGAGGCCAGCATCACTGTTAATGCCAAAACTAGACAAGAATTCTACAAAAAAAGAAAATAACAGACCAATATCTCTGATGAACATAGATGCAAATTCCTCAATGAAATATTAGCAAACCAAATTCAAAAATACATAAAAGGATTGTCCAACATGATCAAGTGGTATTTATTCCAGGGATAGAAGGATGATATAATATTCATCAATAAATCAATATGATATGCCACATTAACAGAAAAAAAAAGGATAAAAACTATAGGATCTCAATAGATGCTGAAAAGCATTTGACAAACTTCAAAATCCATTTATGGTATAAACTTTCAACAAAATGGGTATAGAGGGAACATACTTCAAAATAATAAAGGCCATATACAACAAACCCACAGCTAATATAATACTTGAAGGTGAAAATCTGAAAGCTTTCCTTCTAAGATCAGGAACAAGATAAGGATGCCCACTCTTACCATTTTTATTCAACATAGTACTGGAGGTCCTAGCCATGACAATCATACAACACAAAGAGAGAAAAGGCATCCAAACTAGATGAAGTAAAACTGTCACTATTTACAGGTGACATAATATTATATACAAAGAACACTAAAGACTCCATAAAAAACTATTAGAACTAATAACTGTATTCAGCAAAGTGGCAGGCATCAAAATTAATATACAGAAATCTGTTGCATACAAGCAAAAAACTAGCAGAAAGAAAAATCAGCAGAAAACAACTCCATTTACAGTCTCATCAAAAAGAATAAAATATATAGGAATAAACCTAACCAAGGAAGTGAAAGATCTGTACTCTGAAAACTCTAAGACATTCATGAGAGAAAATAAAGATGACACAGATAAATGTAAATCTATCCCATTGTCATGGGGAAATTTTTTCAAAATAGCCATCCTTCCCAAAGCAATGAAATCCCTATCAAAATATCAACAGCATTTTTAATGAACTGGAACAAGTAATCCTAAAGTTCATATGGAACTACAAAAGATCCCAATAGTCAAAACAATCCTAAAAAGAAGAACAGAGCTGGGGGGTTTATGCTACCTCACTTCAATCTATACTACAAAGCTACAGTAATAAAAACAGTTATGGTACTGGCACAAGAACAGAATGGAGAGCCCAGATATAAACCCACACATATCAAATAATATACAATAAAGAAGCCATGAATATATAATGGGGAAAAGACAGTCTTTTCAATAACTGTTGTTAGGAAAACTGGACAGCTACATGCAAGAAAAGGAAACTGAGTTATTGCCTAACTTCATACACAAAAGTAAACTTGAAATGGATTAAAAATCAAAACGTAAGACATGAAACCATAAAGACACTTGGAGGAAATAATAGGCAAAAATCTCTTGAACATAAGTATGGGAAATTTTTTCTTGATACAGCTCCCTGGGCAAGGGAAACAAAATAAAAAATGAACAGCAAAGGACACCATCAACAGAACTAAAAGGCAATCTACAGTATAGGAGAATATATTCATAAATGATTTATCCAATAAAGAGTTAACATCCAAAATATATAAAGAATTCTTATACCTCAACACCAAAATAACAAATAACCTGATTAAAAAATAGGCAGTGGACCTGAAAAGATATTTTTCCAAAGAAAAATACAGATGGCCAACAGGTACATGAAAAGATGCGCTACATAGCTCATCATCTGGGAAATGCAAATCAAAACCACAATGAGTTATGACCTCACACCAACTAGAATGGCTACTATCCAAAAGACAAGCAGTAACAACTGTCAGTAAGGATGTGAAGAAAAGGGAACCCTCCTACACTGTCAGTGGGAATGGAAATTGGTGCAGCCACTGTCGGAAGCAGTACCAAACTTTTTTAAAAACTGAAAGTAGAAGAAGTATATGACCAAGTCATTCCATTTCTAGGAATTACCTAAGAAAAACACAATCCCTGATTGGAAAAGATATATTCACCTCTATGTTTACTGCCACATTATTTACAATAGCCAAGACATGGAAGCAACCAAAGTGTCCATCAATAGATGAATGGATAAAGAAGAGATCATACATATACACAATTGTATATTATTCAGCCATAAAAAAGGAAGAAATGTTGTCAATTGCAACAATATGATGGATCTAGAGGGTATTACACTAAGTGAAATATTAAGCCAGTGGTAAAAGAGAAATGCCATATGATTTTACTTACCTGAGGAATCTAAAAACCAAAGCAAACAAAATGAATAAAAAGCAGTAGACTCATAGACACTGAGAAGTGACTGGTGGTTACCATGGGGGTACAATTGGGGTGTGTGGTTGTGTGTGGAAGGTGAGGGGGATAAAGAGACACAAAAATTCTCAATCATAATATAAGTTGGTCACAGGGATGGTAGTACAGAATGAAGAATATAGCCAATGATTCTGTAACACCTTCCTATGTTGACAGATAGTAAATGCACTGGTTAGAGTGAAGATTTAATAATATGGGAAACTGTTGAAACACTGTGTTTCACACTTGAAACCAATATAAGATGTGTATCAACTACACTTCAATAAAAAAAAACTGAAGGTGTCATTTGCAAACATAAAAAAGAACAAATTAAGATCAGATTTCAGAGGTGGGACTTAGCAAAAAAATTCAGTTTCAGAGAAATTAATCTTAAGATGTCAGAACTCTGAATGGTGATATTGATTAGGCAGTCTACTACATGAATCATCTTCAAGAAGAAAGATTATTTTAAAAATTACATCACGTTTTGCTCTTAAGGAACCTATATATTCAACTTCAATACAATTAACATTTATGAAGTACCTACTATGCACAAGGCTGAACAGTGAATACAACAAGGTTCTTGTTCCCAGGAAGCTCATCATCAAGTAATAAAATGTACACAGGTGGAGCTCAATTAAAAACAAATAAACAGCTTCTCTCCTTATCATTTTTCATTGTGTCATTGAAATATATGTCTCCTGATTTCAGCTACAATTTTAATCAAGTGTGAGTTAAAAGAGTGTGGGAGTTTATGATAATTTATTACTACACGAATAAGTAAATGAATTGTGGCACTAAAGTATTCAAACTGAAGAAGAGTAATGACTGGGATGGAAATCATCATTTTTACTGATGAAAAAAGTACCTAGCCATTTGAAAATGGGTGGTTGAGTTGGAGAATAAAAAATATTTCTTAGAAATAATATAAAAAATAAGTGACTATGTTATATGATTAAACATAGTGGAGTCACCAAGAAAAATATGTTTAAAAAAATGGTTTATGCAGGGGTAAAATATAAATGAAGCAGTGGGAGAGATCCAGAGTTTGAAAGAAATTAATCCAGAAAGAGTCAAGATAGTATAGGCAGATAACATGTACAGCAAAGGTACACACACACATACACACACACAAACACATATATTCACATATATGAATTTATATTGCTTCATATATTTATATATTAAAATGATTATAAGTAATAAATGAGATACATAATTTTATTTCTCCAGGAGGAGTAGGAGTAGTAGTTGGAATTAAGCAAGCAGAAGCCTTTTTTTTCTTTTTCTCAAGTCAAATGGATATGCAAGTTAAGAGATAAAAGACCCAATATCATAATTCTAGAATTTCCATAGTGAAACTTGCCATGATTATTTTCTGATCTATACCCACATAACTTAAAATGCATCAATAAATATTTAAAATAAATTTATCTACTGGGGGGAAGAAAAAAATCCCCTGAAGTCAAAAAGAAATTAGCACCTATTAGAATGACTAAAATTCATAACACTGACATCAGCAAATGCTAGTGAGGATGTGAAGCAACAGGAACTCTCATTCATAATTGGTAGGAATACAAAATGGTACAGCCACTGTAGAAGACACTTTGCTGCTATCTCAAAAAACAAATATACTCTTACATATGACGTAGCAATTGCACTCCTTGATATTTATCCACAGGAGTTGAAAACATGTCCACACAAAACCTGCTCATGGATGTTAATAGCAGCTTTTTCATAAAGGCCAAAACCTGGAAGTAAACAAAATGTCCTTCGGTGGGTAAACGTGATATATCCAGACAATGGAATATTATTGAGCACTAAAAAGAATCACACTGTAAAGCCATGAAAATACATGGAGGACAATACATATTACTAAGTGAAATAAGCCACTCTGAAAAAGCTACTTACTGTATGATTCCAACTAAATGACATCTGGAAAAGACAAAACTACAGAGATCATTGGTTGCCAGAGGTTAAAAGGGAGGGAGGGATGAATAAGTGAAGCATAGAGAACTTTTAGAGTAGTTAAAATACCCTGCATGACAGTTGAAAGGTTATATGTCACCATACATCCCTTCAAACTCATAGAATTGCAGCAGCAAGAGTGAACCCCATATAAACTGTGGACTTTGGGTAATTTTGATGCATCATATAGGTTCATCAGTTGTAACAACAAATTTACCATTCTGGTTGGGGGGATATGATCATGGAGATTACTCATGAGTGGGGGCAGGAAGTATATGGGAAATCCTGTACTTTCCAGTCAATTTTGCCATGAACCTAAAAATGTTCTAAAAAATAAAGTTGACAATACAAACATATATTCATATTATTAGGTAGAATAAAGACAATTCTTCAACAGACAATATATAAAGCTAAAAATAAAAATAAATAAACAATTATAATGAATTTTTAAAAAAGAAAAACAACTGGTATAGAGTGATAATAGACTGCTAAGACAGAATGGCATTAAGAGATTTTCTGTTGAATGTTAATTATGTGACAGAAATTCCTCAAAAAATTTATATATATCAACTCATTCAATCCACACACAAAAACTTACAAATGCCCTTATACTACTTCCTAATTGTTTAATCAGGTGACAAACCCACAGAAGTTAAGCAATATTCCTAATATCACATAGCTCATAATTAGTAGATCTCAGATTCAAATCCAAGCATTATGTAGCTCTTACATTAGTAACACTTTCTATATACAATTACTCATAGTTATCACCTGAATCTTCCTGATGACAGTATTATGATTGTAAAATATTGCATCTAAACAAATAGAATAGTGTGAAAACTAGTTTCAAAGCTTATTTCTTCATCTGAGCAAAGTAATGTTGGAAAGCACTGAGAAAGACATATATTTCACCCTTGCAAGTTAGAGTGAGTGCTCTCCTGTCCCCATCAGGTTATAAACTGCATGATATGGTTGAAGTGATTATTTACCATGAAGGTTATATGAGGATTTTGCACTTTGGTTTCCAGGAGGGGGAATCTATCGACACTTTATTCTTTATGTTCTCAAGATAGGTTGCTTGAGTTGGTACTTTTTTGTAGACCAGATGATGTAGATCCCTATTTCCTATTTCTAAGCTACACTACTTAGAAAACAGTATTCTATGAGATACTAAAGTCTATTTTAAAAGATGGCTGTTTGAATATGATTGGAAAAACTTTTTATAGACAAGGTTAATAAGTGATTCATTTTTTCCCCTAATATTTAAACCAATGACAATAAGGAGCAATGTATGAAGTACTTCCCAAAGTTAACATATAACTTAGCATCTCTTGGTGCATTTTTACAATTACTGTTTAAAACTTTGCTGCCCTTGAAAATGCTTATGATGTGACTGAGATAACTATACTTATAGCAACTTCACTCCATGAAAAAGCGTGGCAGTAGAACTAAAACTCAGTTAATATTTCAGTGCTTTTAAATGGAATAATGTAAGCTCTACCATATGGTATAAATGACAATGTAAATGACATTATCTATCAACACCTGAGACTAAAAGTATAAACAGACTAAAATAGATACTTACTTTTCCCCCAAGACAATTAAACTTTTTCTTTTTTTCATTTGTAGAAACTGAAAACAGATCCATTTAGCTACAGGAATTTTGTAGGGAAATTTAAAGTGATAGTTGACATAAATGAGGAGAAGATGAAGCATCAAACATATTACATTTATTATAAGTCATCCATTTTGGGGAAAAAAAGTACCTCACACTACATTAAAGAGTATTTTCTAAATCTCTTAAAGAAATATTTTACATTACCTCATAAATTATTCTTCTTTCTGAATACATTTATAATCTTAAGTGCATGGAAGGTTTAACTAAGTAGAAGCCAGAAATGATAAAAATAAATACCACAAATAATGAGCAGTTACTCTCAGACACTAATTCCTTATTTGCTATCTAATCAGTCCTCACTACTACCCTAGACCCAGTTACTATTATTTCCCCTCT
The DNA here is from genome assembly GCF_030020395.1 of Manis pentadactyla. Lineage (NCBI taxonomy): Eukaryota > Metazoa > Chordata > Mammalia > Pholidota > Manidae > Manis > Manis pentadactyla. Next base: position 170,246,411 of record NC_080020.1, on the reverse strand, counting down.
TTACAGAGTAATTAACCTAGCCCAGAGAGGTTTGTCTAATAGTACAGTTGCCCAATATTACAGGAAGAGGCAGTCAGGATTTAAACCAATTTAGTTCAGCTTCATAAGTACAAAAAAAAAATCAGACATTTTCTGATTGTGATAAATTTGTTTTAAAAATCTTATATTGTTCAATGATATCAAAGATAAGAGGGAAGGGTTATTTTTATATCATGTTGTTGTTACTACAGTTTGATATATACTTTTCAAAGACAATTTGGCACTAAAATTTGAATTTAAAGTATGCCTACCCCTCAATTCAACCTTTGTACTTTCAGGTATTTATCTCACTAACCCTGTTAAGAATTTTTTTTTCCTTTTCTTACTACACATGAAAGAAATGTGACTGCAGTTTTTGGGAGGATACCTGTTTTCTAATTGTGCTTTTATAAAACAAAATTTAACAAATATGAAATATAAGAACTGGAATAGAATGTAGGTATTGCCTAGTCTATCCTTTTATTTCACAGTTACCAAAATTGAGACCTGGAGAGGTTAAATATTTGTTTCTAATCATATACTAATTTTTATGGAGATAGGAGCAAAATATAATATTCCATTGCCTATCCCAGTAATGGAGCTTTCTATCCCACATTTTGTTATTTGCATTATTCTGCAGACATTTGTGCTATTCTACAGAAATTATTTATGTTATTCTGCAGATGTTTTGTTATTCCTGGAAAATAATCATGCAATTTGTACCACAGATTAAGAAATATTTGATTCCCACAAAATTCTAGCTCTTCAAAATGCATACATGCCAAGTTATTCTATTGTAATGACCATGAAGAGATAATGACTTTGCCTCAGGCAGCTAAACAGATTGTATGTGAATTTATTGTTTCAGAGTTATTTTTAGAAACACATTAAATATCCATCGTAACTGCTGCTAGTGCCTACAAAAACTCAAAAAACTATGTTATAGTCTAGGAGTAGCAAAAGCCACAAAAGGAAGAATATTGCTTCATATTTTTCAAAATTAATATTATAATTACTTTGTTAAAAATTTCAAGTAGTTTCAACCAAAGTTTCCGGACTTCAAAGCTAAGGTACCCCCCCCCTTCCCACACCCCCCAAACAGTACCATGATGCATTTCAGATAACTATTCAGGTTTGCAAGGTATCCTCCTGATACTCTTTCTCTATGTACCACACACTTGTTTTTTTCTGCATTTTGATTTACATAAATGAAACTGTTTTGGAAATATTTACCTGTTTGAAAAATAGATCTATCATGTTCCTTTTAGTTACAGCACAACATTTTCCAAAATAATTCCTTAATAAGGGACATAATTTTCTCTACTATATAAAATGTTGCAGTGGCTGTCCTTGAACATGTAACTTTATGTTCTGGTGCCAGTGTTTCTGATAAATAGAAGTGTAGTTGTCAGGCCAAGTGACATGAACTATTTATTTGTTAGTGAAATCATCCGAAAGAGTTATTTCAATTTAAACTTCTAATAATTTTGTATGGCATTAGTGCTTCCCCATAATCTTGCCAATATCAATTATATTCTTTTTTAATTTGGCTTATCTTAATGGTATTCTATGGTATTTTAATTTGAATTTTAGAGATTGAAATATTTAACACCTTTAATGTGCTCTTTTAGTTTATGGATCATTTATATTACCTCATGTTAACTGACTCATATCCATAATTAGTGACAGTTCATAACCTTTGCTCTCTTTTTTTTTTTCTGTGGGGTTGATTTCTTGTTGCTTGGAGATAATTATTTATATAATCATGTTCTAACTTCCTGAATGTGTTATATATTGCAAATAAATTCTTCCAGTCTTCTTATTTTTCAGAATGTCCCATTGCTTGGAATATCCATATTGTCTCTCCCACTGAAAAACTGATTTAATTTTCACATGATTAAATCCATCAATCTTTTCCTTTCTGGTTTCTTGATGGCTTGTCTTCTTGCCCATGAAGGCCAACAAATATTACTTAAATATCTGTGTCTATCTATATATAAATAACTATATATTTTACTTATACATGTATATGTGTATAGATTAATAATACATACATCTTTGTGTGTATGTGTGTATGTATTCTTCAGTCAAGATCTTTCATTCATCTGGGATGCTTTTGTGTATGTGAGGAAACATAGATAAAAACATTATTTTCCAAATTGGTGGTTATTGTTTCAATATCATTTAAAATATTGTTTGATAATCATCTGCAATGTATATAAATCCCCATATACACGGAATTTCTATTCAGTCCCCTTCTTGGCTTATTTCATTGTATTAATTGGAAGCAGGACACTGTAACAAAATCTTCCACCAAAAAACCCTACATGGGTTTTATACCCTGTTTCCTACTGGCTTATATTTCGGGGGTGCAGAGTATAAGTTAAATTGTCACAGGTTTTGTTAGGCCAGGATTATAGAATCCCTGGCAGTACATTTTCTGCTAAAACTTAGAAGGCATCCAGTTGGTTGCATGGGAGAAGTACTGTCAACAATATCTGATCATAAAGTTGAAATCTGAATTCTCACTATTTAAAGGCTCTATTCTTCTTTCCTCCTTTCTCTGTTTGAGCCTCTCTGAGACTAAAAGCTTGGATGAGCAAGCAAAACAATATCTGGGCAAAGTCATAAAATGTGCAACAGTATCATTTGATCTTTGTTTCTTTATTTGCACCTATGATGTGGCCAAGAATACTTCCTTAGAAATTCTTACAAAAGCCTCTAAGAAAGAATCTTATTATTTCTTCTTTAGTTATTTTTTCCTGCCTTAATCAATTGCCTTTCTCCAATCAGTGAAGTGCCAATTTACTGAACTATTTTTTTTTCCGTGCCGAGAGTAAAACTTCAGCAATTTTATTTTATTTCCAATTTTACTGAGATAGAATTGACATATGAAGTTTTATGTTGAAGTGTACAACATAATGACTGTATATAGAGTAGAACACACATGAAAAGAGTTACCCTTTGCAGAGCTGTACACCTTTCTGTTTTTCTAAATTGGCTAATTCTTCTCTGATGTTCTCTTTCACTAAAAGCAGCAGGATGGAGCCATCGTGTCTCAACACTCTGGTTGGATGGCTTCATCAAGCGGTATGGCTCAGGTGTCAAGGCATGGCTACAGCCTTTGTTTGGCAAAGCATAACTTTTTCTGTCACCATCATATAATTAACTAGATACTGTTAGCTTTGTCGGTGCTTTTAAAATTAATAGTTTATACAGTAACACTGTAAAAACAACCTCATCATTTTATTAGAACAGTAAGGTAAACAAGGGTATCTTATTATCCAATATTGCTATGTACACTGGAAATAATTGTATCATTTAGAAAGAGAGCATGTCACATCTTTACTCAATAAAAAAATTATTGTTTTAGACTACAAAGCCCTTTAAAAGACATTGTGTCTAAACCACTTATTCTTAATCTGAGATCTTGAGCTATTAACCAGCAAATCCTAAATCATGTAGCACTCATGACAAACCTGACCTAATATGAGGTCTTTGCATCCTGAAGGAAGTTTGTATTTCACATTATGTTTTCTGCCTTACACTTTCAAATTAGTTTCATATGGACAGGCACTTTGAGTTCCAAGAATTAATAGTTTCTGTTCTGTTCAGCCCAATGATAGGAACAAAATCCAAGAATGAACTCTACATCCCCAAATAATATGTAGAAAATATATAATGTTGTTTATAAGAAATGAACTATTCCCATACCAATAAGGCAGGTCTCCGAGGAGGCTATATTCTTTTTTGGGATAGAAAATATTGATTCTTGATTGACCAGAACTATTCACCACCAATTTTGTTGTCCATATCCACTGCTAACACCTAAAAATCACTTCATGTTATATCAGTTTATGAAAAGATTAAATACCATCAAGAAAAAGAAAAATTATACTCTGCAAAGAAACGGGATAAAAATAAAAATACAGTTGCATCTGAAAGTATTTTAAAACCACTTTTCAAAGAGAAGATTAACCACAGAATTTTGCAATCTGCGGCACAAAAAAAGTCTGGTATCACACATCTAACATACTTTTTTCCTTTGCAATCCACATTGGATTACACCCTGTCACAGTGTTCTTTTGAAAGATTTAAAAAGGATTTGTATAACAAGGGAAAAAAAGGTTTTAATTACTATCTCTCACATGAAAGATTTCTACTCGGTTAAAACAGATCATTTGGGGTCAAAATACATAATATAGCTTGTTTTAGTTCTATTCCTATAAATAGCATTATTCCAATATTTAACAGAATTATCCATGGATAAAATTTCTTCCTTTTTAAATTAGAATGAGCTACCACAGAGGTAAAGGATAAAAGAGTGAAAAAAAGAGAGAGACAGAGGACACACTTATATTCTTCTTTGAGATCTTTTTTGTTTTCAAACATAAATATTTTGTCCTCTCAATGGAAAATCTCAACTACAGTTACCTCCTCAGTATCAGTAGTTAATGGTTTACTTTCTCATAGCTTTAATAATGTAATCTTATAAGAAACAAACTTAAAATATGTTATGTGGACATTTTTCTTAATATTACTAGTTAAAACAGAATGAGAGACAAAATAGAAATATTCCATATTTTGACAAGCAGAAATATAAATATATATGTAATTACAAGATGGGTTAATAAATGTTGCAGGAAGCATCCCCTACCATCAAATCTGTATGCATTGAATGAATTTTCAATGAATTAAGTAATGAATGCATTACTAAAACATGTAACTAGCTTTTCAGCCCAATGATTTTCAGGCATTAAAGTATTACAGCTGAAATTGTAATATTTCAATCTGGTTGTAAGGTTCAGGAAATATTCATAGCTTTATAGAAATCCAGTGCACTTCTTCAAACACCATCAGCTCATGGTTCACATGTCAATCAACCGGAGTCAGAGATAAAGAGGGAATTTATAAAGGCCCCATTTAGGGCTGCTGGCATCCACAAACACAGAACTAAAAAGAGCATTAGAAACCATTCTGTTTACAGCAATTAACTGGACTCAAAGCCCTGTCAGCAGTTCCGGTAATGTGGTCCTCCTTTGTGTATGTTCTTTAATATTCAAAAGTCATTCAAATAGTGTGAAAAACTGAACATATACCTCTGCTGCAACTGATGTACATGATAAACTCAGGGGCTAATACTACAATGAGGCATCAACATCACTGGTGCAATCACCAAATGGAATGTGTGACAGAAAAAACTGGTTTTGTAGAGATTTTGTACTAGCTGATTTATTTATTTTTTCCAGGTTGAGACATAGAAATGTTAATAAAAATCCTCAAATCAGCACCTAACTGGCCATCTAGCAGCATTTAAGGGAACTGAACTCATTTTCTTATAAAACAAAGGACGCTGGCTCAAAGCTTTAAACTTAAATAGTCATATGACTGAGTATGCACTTTTGATTCCTTAAAAATAACTTGCAGAAAAAATGAGCCCCAAAGACAGTAGAAGGAGGGACATAATAAAGATTAGAACAGAATAGAAAGAATCAATGAATGCAGGAGCTGGTTCTTTGAGAAAATAAACAAAATAGATAAACCCTTACCTGAACTTATAAAGAAGAGAATAGATTGTATACACATAAACAGAATCAGAAATGGGAAGGAAAAAATCACTATAGACACCACAGAAATACAAAGAATTATGAGAAAATGCTATGAAAAATTATATGGTAACAAGCTGGATAAACTAGAAGAAATGGACAACTTTCTAGAAAAATACAGCCTTCCAAGCCTGACCCAGGAAGAAACAGAAAATCTGAATAGACCAATTACCAGCAAGGAAATTGAACTGGAAATCAAAAACCTACAAATGACAAAACACCTGGACCAGATGGTTTCACTGCTGAATTTTATCAAACATTTAGTGAAGACTTAATACCCATCCTCCTTAAAGTTTTCCAAAAAGTAGAAGAGGAAGTACTCCAAAACTCATTCCACGAGGCCAGCATCACTCTAATACCAAAACCAGGCAAAGACATGACAAAAAAAGATAGTAACAGACCAATATCCCTGATGAACATAGATGCAAAAATACTCAACAAAATACTAGCAAACTGAATTCAAAAATATATCAAAAAGATCATCCATCATGATCAAGTGGGATTCATCCCAGGGATGCAAGGATGGTACAACATTCGAAAATCCATCAACATCATCCAGCACATCAACAAAAAGAAGTACAAAAACCACATGATCATCTACATAGATGCTGAAAAAGCATTTGACAAAATTCAAGATCCATTCACGATAAAAACTCTCAACAAAATGGGTATAGAGGGCAAGTACCTAAAAATAATAAAGGCCATATATGACAAACCCACAGTCAACATCATACTGAACAGTGAGAAACTGAAAACTTTTCACCTAGGATCAGGAAAAAGACAAGGATGCCCACTCTCCCCACTTTTATGCAACATAGTACTGGAGGTCCTAGCCACAGCAATCAGACAACACAAAGAAATAAAAGGCATACAGATTGGTAAGGAAGAAGTCAAACTGTCCCTGTTTGCAAATGACATGATATTGTACATAAAAACCCTAAAGAATCCACTCCAAAACTACTAGAACTAATATCAGAATTCAGAAAAGTTGCAGGATACAAAATTAATACACAGAAATCTGTGGCATTCCTATACACTAATGATGAACTGTCAGAAAGAGAAATCAGGAAAACAATTCCATTCACAATTGTATCAAAAAGAATAAAATACCTAGGAATAAACCTAACCAAGGAAGTGAAAGACCTATACTCTGAAAACTACAAGACACTCATGAGATAAATTAAAGAAGATACCAATAAAAGGAAACATATCCTGTGCTCATGGATAGGAAGAATTAACACTGTCAAAATCGCCATCCAGCCTAAAGCAATCTATAGGTTCAATGCAATTCCTATATAAATATTAACAGCATTCTTCAACAAACTAGAGCAAATAGTTTTAAAATTCATATGGAACCACAAAAGACCCCAAATAGCCAAAGAAATCCTGAGAATGAAGAATAAAGCAGGGGGAATTACACTCCCTGACTTCAACCTCTACTACAAAGCCACAGTAATCAAGACAATTTGGTACTGGCACAAGAACAGAACCATAGACCAATGGAAGAGACTAGACAGCCCAGATATAAACCCAAGCATATATGGTCAATTAATATACAATAAAGGAGCCATGGATATACAATGGGAAATGACAGCCTCTTCAACAGCCAGTGTTGGCAAAACTGGACAGCTACATGTAAGAGAATGAAACTGGATTATTGTCTAACCCAACATACAAAAGTAAACTCAAAATGGATCAAATACCTGAATGTAAGCCATGAGACCATAAAACTCTTAGAAAAAAACATAGGCAAAAATCTCTTGGACATAAACATGAGCAACTTCTTCATGAACATACCCCCCCGGGCAAGGGAAACAAAAGCAAAAATGAACAAGTGGGACTATATCAAACTAAAAGCTTATGTACAGCAAAGGACACAATCAGTAGAACAAAAAGACATCCTACAGTATGGGAGAATATATTCATAAATGACATATCCGATAAGGGGTTGACATCCAAATTATATAAAGAGCTCACACACCTCAACAAACAAAAAGCAAATAATCCAATTAAAAAATGGGCAGAGGAGCTGAACAGACACTTCTCCAAAGAAGAAATTCAGATGACCAACAGGCACATGAAAAGATGCTCCACATCCCTAATCATCAGAGAAATGCAAATTGAAACCACAATGAGATATCACCTCACACCAGTTAGGATGGCCAGTATCAAAAAGACAAACAACAACAAATGTTGGTGAGGATGTGGAGAAAGGGGAACCCTCCTACACTGCTGGTGGGAATGTAGATTAGTTCAACCATTGTGGAAAGCAGTATGGAGGTTCCTCAAAAAATGAAAAATAGAAATACCATTTGACCCAGGAATTCCACTCCTAGGAACTTACCCTAAGAATGCAGAAGCCCAGTTTGAAAAAGATATATGTACCCCTATGTTTATCGCAGCACTATTTACAATAGCCAAGAAAAGGAAACAACCTAAATGTCCACAAGTAGATGAATGGATAAAGAAGATGTGGTACATATACACAATAGAATATTATTCAGCCATAAGAAGAAAACAAATCCTACCATTTGCTAAAACATGGATGGAGCTAGAGGCTAGTATGCTCAGTGAAATAAGCCAGGCGGAGAAAGACAAGTATCAAATGACTGCACTCATCTGTGGAGTATAAGAACAAAGGAAAAACTGAAGGAACGAAACAGCAGCAGACTCACAGAACCCAAGAATGGACTAAGAGTTACCAAAGGGAAAGGGATTGGGGAGGATGGGTGGGAAGGGAGGGATAAGGGGGAAAAAGGGGCATTATGATTAGCACATATAATGTAGAAAGGGGGACACAGGAAACCCAGTATAACACAGAGAAGACAAGTAGTGCTTCAAATAGTGCTTCTGTAGTATTTAGTACACTGATGGATAGTGATTGTAATGGGGTATGTGCAGGGGACTTGATAATAGGGGGAGTCTTGTAACCATAATGTTGTTCATATAATTGTACAGTAATAATAGCAAAATAAAATTTTAAAAAGTAAGTTGCAATGTAAGTGAGCCAAGCAGGCATTATTTATGTGCCACATATTATTTATATGCTAGTGTTACCTCTAGATAGGGTGAATTAGTAAATGTCCATCCCCATGTTCTATGGCCACTTTTGTTAAGAGAACTAGAAAGATACACACATGCAATGTCTTCCAAATTAAGATATTATAATTCTGAGCCCTACTTTGATGAATTTTGATGAACTGTTAAGACTTTCTACTTAAGTAGCACTTCAGAATACAAACTCTGACAATAATCTTGGAAAAAAATAGTGGAAAATGAACTTACAAATCATTATAATCTCAGGAGAATGAATTTATGTAGTTGTTAACTAACTATATAGAAACTGAGTTTTCTCCATTTCAAAGTGCATGCATAAATAAATAGTATGGAAAAAGTCCCATTCACATAAGCCTATACCAACAAATTTCTCTGAGGCCTGGCCCACAGAAAAGACCTAACACTCATTTAGAACTAGTATCACTCTGTTAAAGCAACCTTATCCTACATACAAGGTATCTCTACAGGAATCTGAAGGACAAAGTTGTTGCGCTGTTTGAAAAAAGATAGTAGAAAAACCCTAGGAAGAATCTATTCCATTCTGGAGCACAGGAAAATAGCCATTGTGCAAGGGAAAGGGGGGTCAAGAAACTCCACCTGGATCTCCCTCCTTTTGAGGACAAACAGTGCAGTAACAGCTCTTCTCTGGCCTTCCTTGCAGCTGTACTCTGCTGTTACTTTTTACCTGCAGTTTCTTTGCATGGTGGCAGAGAGTGTGCTGGCTGTTCTGAAATTCTGCATAGGGATGAGTTTGAGGCAAGATATTTCCCTTACGTTCAATGAGTGCGGATTTTTTGGTTTTCCTGCCCTGCCTTCCCCTCCCTGTTCTCATCTCCTAGCTTCAATTTCACACTTACCAATACCTTTCAACAGCAACTTCGGTCTACCCTTCCCCATGTACCCACATGGACGTGAATTAATTAAGCACATTAACACTCTGCACACCCCTTCCTTTTAAAATTTATGAATAGCAAAGTTTCGTGTCCTTAAAAAAGGGAAGAAAGATAGAAAAACAGTGATTTTTGCCTTTTCTACCATAGACTAAACCTTTATTCTATAGGAGACATGAGAAGGATCCAGTTTTTGCCCTGCCCTCCCCCCCCCACTACAATGGCTGTTTTCCTCCCCAAGCTGTGCTTCAGAATGGACACTTTTTAGGGCTCTCATACAGTCTTTTACAAACAATGCTGCAATTAACTGCCTTGCATATTTACAATATTAGATAAATGGATAGATAGATAGATAGATAGATAGATAGATAGATAGATAGATAGATAGATAGATAGATAGATAGATAGATAACTGGAAGACTGAGAAGGAGGGAAGGGGGAGGGATGGAGGGAGAGAAACAAAAAATAATTTGCTACTATAAACCTCATATAGATTCTAGAAGGGAATGGACCAGGTTATATAAACTTGATTTAGGAAAGAAGTGAAAATTTACATCAAAAAAAGCAAATCAATTTCAATGAAAAAATGCAATTCCTGAAATTTAAATACCAACTGAAACATATGGAGTCTATATTAAAGATAACACACACAAACACACATACATACACATGTATTTGTTGACTACCTCTTCAACAATGAAAATATATTTTTGTAGGGGAATAGACATGGGAAGATTATAAAATAGATGAGTCATGAAGGAATACTTACTAAGTTATTTAAATATGCTATTATTCAGGTTTAATAATTAAAATCTTCTGGTACTCAGACTGAAAGTGAATTTTATGAGAGGAGAAATAATTTCAGAAATAGCCAGGAAATTATCCAAATGCAGACTGTGATAATGTTAAAGTTTTAAAGTACATGGCAAATGTTGGATGATTCAGTAAGTGATGTTGCTTCAACAATCTAACCATTAACAAATATGTCACTACATCTTGCAAAACCATAATTTCAAAGTGGATGAAATGTGGAGATGGGAAATAAAAATTGAGAACTAATTGCCTAATGATACCTTCATGGGTATTTTTTTGTTGTATTTTTATTTTCTAAAATTTTAGTGCTTTCAAAATATTTAAAGAATTTAACAGGAATAAATCTCATGAATATAATAGGAATAATGGAAAAGTTTATTGTTGATTCCACTGGGAACGGCACTTAAAAACAATCAAGTTGTCTATGCAGACAGCATAAAGTAAATTTAGTAAAACCATTAATTTAGTAAAATAATTAATATGCAACCATTTTAAGTACCATACAACTCTGTACAAATGTTAGTTATTAGCTGCCTAAGAATATTAATAGGTTAGGTGGAAAAGAACAGAAGGAGGTAGTTCAGTTCAGGACATTAGAGCAATCTTAGTAAATACAAACCAAATATGAGAAAGCAGCTTCAGTAGCACTGGGAAATGTCAGGGAGATGTATTATATTTGGTTCAGATGCATAAATGCCATCAGAAGTAATACTGAGTTAACTATCTAGTATTGTATTCCTGTCCCTTCCCTTACACTCTATATACCCACTTGCGCACTCACTTCCATGAAGATCAAAGTCTGTGTGGTGCCTGGATTTTCAGATAACCTGGGTGAGAACAGTCTAACGACATGTACGCCTTCGAGTTCTGGCTGTTAATCCAGATTTACAGAAGCTCACATAATCCTTATCATCATCATCATTGCTAGGTGTATTTCTAAGTAATTCATAGATCTTAGGTCACTTCTTCCTTACAAAATTTTGGTATGGTGTTTTCCTCCATTGTATAGATAACGGGAAGGAGGTATAGAAGACTTTGATGAATTACTCAAGAAAATACAGGTATTATATGACCAGATTAGGTGGGTTGGCTCTAGAGTCAGCCCTCTTACAACTGGTCCATTGGTCCTGAGGAGGTTAACACACTCCTTGAACAAGGCATAGTATTTTTCTGACATCTCCCAACCTGGCCAAACCAACACACAGAATCCTCCAGATTCCATTTTACTTACACTTCCTGATTTCCTTTCTTCTATTCTTCCCTCATTTCTCCCTCCCCTGTAATCAAACTTCACATTCTGTGTTCTTAAATGTTGAACACTGACATTCAGAATTTTTCTTGAATATTTAAGTTAATAAATGATATATCAAAAAATGTTATTTTTTCCTGCTCAAATACTCAGAACACCAAAGAAGGAAAACATGAGAGAATCCTTGGAACAGCAAAGCTAAGATTAGCTGGGTCAAATCTATCATAATTCAAAATTAACTTCTAGAATTTCCAAATGGAAAAATCTACTGTGAGGTTTGACAAGATGAGACAAATGCTGGGTGTTACAAAAGCCATCATCTCATTTCTCCAATAAATAGCATGACTTAGAGCAAAAGCCAACATATAACTTGTTGGCCCTACTGACTTGAAATCTTGTAGATGTGATATCCAGTCACCCACAGTAAATGCATTCTGCTCCAAGGCAAGATGGAAAGATAATTGTATCAGAGTGTAGTAATAACAGTTCAGTAAAATATGTCAACAAATAAGTGAATAGCAATTTAAAGCATAGGATATTTCAGCAGATTTTTTTCAGTCTATTTCAGTACTAATAATACTCAACTTGAAATGGACTGACAAGCAGCTAGGAAGATACATGAAAAATGGGAGAAAAATTAGTAGATGAGCTTTGTAATACTATTATTTTTTGCAACAGATAAAACCTTGCCTAAATGTCTAGGTCATTAATGTATATTTTCTCTTGAAGTCACTATTCACATAAATTTAGTTTCATACTTTTCAAAATTAATTTTTAAAATAATTTATTAAAATAAATTATTTTATTGCTAATGTCATTGAAATGAATTAAATGCAAACACTTTCTGAATTGCAAACCATTTGACAAGGGAGTGCAAGTCTTTTCCATGAACTTCAATATAAAAAGTACAGAAATTAGCTAGTACAATACAGGACAAGGGGAATCTAAACTAAAATTAGATAATTACTGAAGTATGTAGAAAAAATATTCATTTGAAAAACAAAAACAAAACCTGTATTATAAGCATTTTAAATTTTAAGTACAATTTTAATGTATTTACTCTACATACTTATAGTTACTTGAAACATATTAAAGCTTAAACATTTCATAATGGATAAGATTTCTAGCATTTAAGTAGCTGCATATGAAAAACATACCAATGTAATCTTTTAAGGAAAATTTATAATTTTCTCACTAATTTTTTAAGTGATACTAATAATAATTATTTGATAATCAAAGCCAATCCCCAGATTTAAACATGGACACATATATTTTGTGTGAATGTTAATTCTCTTTTTTGTCAAGAAGTCTGTATTTTACATCTTGAATTTTCCCACATATTTAGTTTGCTTTAGCACACAGCTAATAAAATTACTTCACAAGTAGCTGCAATTATGAACAAGGTGAAATACAAATGAAGTTACTCTGTGAAAACCATGATTCATCTTCTATACAACAGAAATCATTTTCTCACACACTGAATCACGAAAAGAATGTCAAAAAGGGGAATAATAAATATTCCTGATTTCTTAAATTCATGGAAAGAGTAGATGACTTGACTTTCCCTGGGCAGTACCTGCTCTAATAATATCTCCTTATAATTAGTTTATACCTATCAGGTTGAAAAGAGAAACCTACATTCTTACTGACATTGAAAAATATAGTTAATTAGCTAATTTCTTCATTCCAAAATTAACATTTTTACTTGATGAAAATAACTCATTTCAAAATAAAGTAATTTAAAGACAAAAATAACCCATAGAAAAGCTCTGAGGAACAATTGATATATGATAATTTGCTTCTATTTGCACATGCCTCCATGTTTAAAAGTTATTCTTAAGGAAACCTTGGTTCAAAGGAATCCATTGACATGGAGAGTTTGTGGACAAGAATTGTGTCACTGGTTTTAGGGGGGAAAATCCCAGCATATGTTAACTATCTTTTCTCTACTTTTGTCATCGTATTATTTTCATAAGGCTTTCTCTTATATACGTATTTATTTACAGCTGGCAACAACCATCCCAAAATTCTACTTTAACGATTACATTATAATATGTGCTCAGAGGGTAGGTCATCCCACATGACATCCATGTAGTTAATCTTTTGCCATGGATTTATCATTTCCAGGTCCCTCTTCTTCAACATTCATATAAATTCACAAAGAAAACGTCCAGCTCTATCTGCAAGTACCTTTCCAAAGAGCATACTTCTCTGCAGAATCACCCACCCAACCCAAGAACAAATGAATTTCTAAATATCCCATCCTCATATACTTTTCCACCCCTCCATCAATCTTTCCTTCACACTGGAGTTTCTACAAAATGCAAATCCAGTAAAATCATCCTTCTCTTTTCCATATGCCATCCTTAAAGGCCTGCCTAGCCTGCACTTATCTAAAGGTTAATTCCTATTCATTGCTCATTTTGCTCTGAACCCAAGCCTTGAAAAGGCAGATTGATAGAACTACCTACCAGAATGAACCTGTGTTCAAGAGAATCTGTGGGCAGATGGACATTTATTTGGCTCTATCTATGTAAGATGGACTTATATTGACTGAAAATTTTTAAATAGGAAGTTATTATTCAAAAGGGACTCAAACTGTGTGTTTACTGGAATTCACAATTTGTTTGTCCCACACCAAAAGCATCATTTTCCACAAATATACCTTCAAACACCACTTACACCAACATTAACAATACAGTATTCCTTCTAGCTTATAGCTAATCTCTCCCATACAAATGATAATTCTCTCACTGCCTTTGAAAAATGGATCAACTAAAGGTTTCATCAGTTATGTAGCCATTTGAAAGCCTGAATTACTGAGTGTTGTTTTCTCTTTTATAAGGTAATATATAAACTTGATATTCTGTAATTTAGGAAGTAAACAATTATTTTAACTGACCTACAATGCTTAAATAAAATTACAGAAAACTAAGTGGGAAAAATTAAAAACATGTATATATAGCACATATACTATAAACATAAAAACATACATTGTGTAATATGCATATGCATATTAGTTAAGGTGTATGTTTTTATTTTTTTTTTAATTTTCTTATTAAGGTATTATTGATACACTCTTATAAAGGTTTCACATGAAAAACAATGTGGCTACTATATTCACCCATATTATTGAGTACCCTCCATAACCCACTGCAGTCACTGTCTGTCAGTATAGTAAGATGCCATAGAGGCACTATTTGCCTTTTCTGTGCTACACTGTCTTCTGCATGATCCCCCCCACACCATGTATACTAATAATAATATCACTTAACGCCTTCTCCCTCCCTTCTCACATGCCCTTCCCCACTCCTCCCCTTTGGTAACCGCTAGTCCCTTTTTGGAGTCTGTGAGTCTGCTGCTGTTTTGTTCTTTCAGTTTTGCTTTGTTGTTATACTCCACAATTGAGGGAAATCACTTGGTATTTGTCTTTCTCCACCTGGCTTATTTCACTGAACATAATACCCTCTAGCTCCATCCATGTTGTTGCAAATGGTAGGAGTTGTTTCTTTCTATGGTTGAATAGTATTCCGTTGTGTATATGTACCACCTCTGCTTTACCCATTCATCTACTGATGGACACTTAGGTTGCTTCCATTTCTTGGCTATTGTAAATCATGCTTCATTAAACATAGGGATGCATATATCTTTTTGAATCTGAGAATTTGTATTCTTTGGGTAAATTACTAGGAGTGGGATTCCCGGGTCAAATAGTATTTCTATTTTTAGTTTGTTGAGGAACCTCCATATTGCTTTCCACAATGGTTAAACTAACTTAACATTCCCACCAGCAGTGTAGGAGGGTTCACCTTTGTCCGCATCTTCATCAGCATTTGTTGTTCTTAGTCTTTTCGATGCTGGCCATCCTAACTGGTGTGAGGTGATATTTCATTGTGCTTTTTATTTGCATTGCCCTGATAATTAGCGATGTGGAGCATCTTTTCATCTGCCTATTGGTCATCTGAATTTCTTCTTTGGAGAACTGTCTGTTTATACCCTCTGCCCATTTTTTAATTGGGTTATTTGCTTTTTGGGTGTTGAAGCATGTGAGTTCTTTATATATTTTGGATGTTAATCCCTTGTCAGTTATGTAATTTATAAATATATTCTCCCATACTGTAGGATACCTTTTTGTTCTGTTGATGGTGTCTTTTGCTGTACTGAAACTTTTAAGTTTGACGTAGTCCCATGTGTTCATTTTGCTTTTTTTTTTCCCTTGCCCGAGGAGATGTGTTCAGGAAGAAGTTGCTCATGCTTATATTCAGGAGACTTTTGCCTATGTTTTCTTCTAAGAGTTTTATGGTTTCATGACTTACATTCAGGTCTTTGATCCATTTTGAGTTTACTTTTGTGTATGAGGTTAGACAATAATCCAGTTTCATTCTCTTGCATGTAGCTGTCCAGTTTTGCCAACACCAGTTGTTGAAGAGGCTGTCATTTCCCCATTGTATGTCCATAGCTCTTTTACCGTATATTGATTGACCATATATGCTTGGATTTATATCTGGGCTCTTTAGTCTGGTCCATTTGTCTATGGGTCTGTTCTTGTGCCTGTACCAAATTGTCTTGATTATTATTGCTTTGTAATAGAGCTTGAAGTCGGGGAGAGTAATCTCCCCAGCATTATTCTTCCTTCTCAGGATTGCTTTGACTATTCTGGGTCTTTTGTGGTTCCATATGAATTTTAGAAGTATTTATTTATTTATTTATTTATTTATGTGTTTTATGTATTTATTCCCTATACACATGATAGAGAAAGGAAAATCATAAAAGTAGATCCTTCAGTCCTTGTTTCCAAAAATGGCCATGAGGCCATTATTGGGCTTTATGATTTCTTTCCTATACTACCATTTTATGTTTCCTTTTTATCCAGGGAATTCTTTCACTGGGATTCCTTAACTAGAAGGAATATGAAACCTTCATTCTTAAGAGATCTGAATGCTTATTTATTTCTTATTTTATTCCCACAACTTAATAGAAGCCTTGACACATAGTATATAATCAACATCCATTAACTGAATAGATCAATAAACAACTGGATGGATAAATGGAAGAATTTATCAAATTTATTTACTACTGTATTACATATAAAGCAATATATATTTATATATAATACTGCATATTACATATAAATATATTTTATGTTATGTTTCTATTGTATTTTTGGATATATATATGACATTTGTAAATGTGACTTGTTTACAGCTAAATACATCAGCAGTTATAAACTAAGCCAAAGTCAGGGATGACATGGTTAATGAGCAATCCTTGTTTTAAATGCTACAAATGTATTTTGATATTTTGTTTTATGAGCATTTTATGAACCTTGTATGTCTATAGAGCTGTACAAGGTGTCCTGATGGATTCAGAGTATAAATCACAGTCTTTATTTTTTTAGGACTTTCCTGGGAAGCCATGAGTCAATGAAAACACAAAATACAGAATGGCATGAATTGCTTCTAATAAGGTTATAGAAGATAAATGCAGGTAAATTTCTGAGAACTGAAAGACTTGCAGCAAACAGGAAAACCTTCACAGAGAGATGAATTTGGGTGGAACTGAGGAGTGGTAAGTATGTTTATAAGTAATGGGGAAGCAAGAAGACACATAAGTATGAGAAACATGTAGTTTATCAAGGGTTGTAAACATTCTGCAACTAGTAACATAGGTCCCTCTGACACAGAAAAAGGAAGTACAACCTGTGTGGTGCTGGACACCTGTATTAGTCACTCAAAAGCCTTTGATTTTCTGCCACAAAGCACACTGGGGCATCCTCTAATGAACCGGACCAATCAAATTATTCTGCCTTGCATCATATTTGTCATCATTCATTAGAAACAGCCACAAAGTCAACTGAGTCAGCTAAATAACATCTTTTCTTTACTAGTGGATCACGGCTGTGTTTTTGCCTATTCTAACACAGAAAAGCACAAGAGGGCTCATTGAGATAATTCTTCCAAATCTTTATACCATTGCATTAAAAAGGACGATTGAGTGTATTGCAATATATATATCATATTTCTTTACATGATATCATTCAACCTAGGTCAGTTTTCATGTGCAGGAGAATTAATTAAGCCATTTTCATGTTTAACTTGGAAGATCCTGAGCTTTATGATAGAATCTTATGTTGACCAACTGCATTGTCTGTCTTCTGGTAAATTCTAGAGATTTTCAACTCGTGGACTTATAAAATGGAATAATGATGAATTGTCTGGAGGTTTTTAGTGAAAATGATCTGTGTTTTCATCTTTTGCAAGCATTGACCTGCTAATTCTTTTTATGCTCTCTCTTCTTCAGACTATCCTTTCCAAAACACTGTTCAAATTAAATGAAACAAGCAGAAGGAGCTGAGACATTTTCTTAAGTGAAACTATTATCTTTCCCCTTTAGTGCATAATAGAAGTGTCTTATAAATCTTTCTTTAGTAAGTTAAAATGATGTATAATTACAGAATTAAAGCTGAAAATATTTTTGATCATTTGGTCAATTACTCTTAAGTTTTTCCAGATCGATTTTTACCCGGCTTAGAGAAAATACACTTTCCTATTTTATCTTCATTCTTGATATTTTCTGGGAAGAATAATTACAAACCAGATTCTTTGTTAACTTTTGTATGGGTTTCAAAAATCACATGATCTGAATCAAAACCAGTAGAAGAAATTAAAAGCAGAACACTTCTTATTTTATAGAGAGTAACTAAGCATGATCCTGCTTGTCAAACACATATACCCAAACAAAAATACATTAACCTAAACAAGTATGCTGACCTTACTTTCCTAGAATCCAAGAAGATTCCACAGCTGGGTTCCTAATGCAAAATACAAATTAACCACACTTAGATTTTAATTAATAATGGAGAATAAATTCATAAATTCATGCCTTGACTCCTTTTGATGACCACACTTAACTTTCTGCAAAGCAGTACAAAGGGAGTCACAGGAGTATGGAGCAGTAGAAGTGAGCAGTAACAGACAAGAGCTATCAGTGCGTTTCTAGGAAAGTGCAAGCAGATGAAACAATGTTAACAAACGGCACAGAATGGAGGAAGCTCCAGGCTGCAGTAGAGATGGAAACCCCTCCATAATATAGGAGAAAACCAAGAAACAAATATGAAGTTTAGTGGGAGGCAGAAAACAAGTAATATACATGGATAGGAAAATCATCATAAACATTTCCTTGAGTTTATAAAGGTAAAAATATTCCATTCATTACCCCCAAAATCTGATCAGCTCTGGAATTTCACTATATGAGAACTGTGCAAAACTATTTGAAAAGAGTAATAATGGTGAATTTGCATTGGCCAATATCAAATTGTCTATCTCAGAAATGGTCAGATCAGTCATTAGACAATATGAAGCAAGGATCAGTCTCAATTAAGTAAAAGCATTCTAGCATATGCTAAGTATGTTATTTCGTTTAATTGGCAGATTCGATCAAAAAATTCTAAATACATCTAAATACGTTTGTTAGGAATGTTAGGTAGAAAGATAGACATGGGAAGCTTGGGAAGGGGAAGATAAGGTTCAAGAAAAAACTGCACAAACTCTGTCCAGGTAGGAAGTCCCACATGAAGACAACAAAAGCTTTTCAGGGCAATAACTTCTTTGCCTAAAAGCACCAGGCAGAACTGGTCCCAACCTGATCACAACTTGTCCCAACGTGCACACAAGCAAACAAAATGAAGGACTGCCCAAAACATGTCTCATCATCGGAAAGGACATGCACCCTGAGAGGGATGGCTATACAGGTGGGCCTGTCAATCAAATAACTCCACCTTGTTAACCAAAGAGGCACCTCCTAGCTAGAATGCAATACATAGGCCTTCCTCTAAGGGATTGGGGCCTGTGTCCACCTTGAGTCTGGCCCACTCCTCCTTTGGATTGTTTTCAAATAGAACTTTCCCTCTGCTTCATTATTGTGTCTCTGCCTTTCAATTCTTTGTTGCAGTGGGAGAAGGCCTGAGAAGAATAAACTCAACCTGTAACATGTCCTTATATGCTTATACCTTTCTCAATCTCTGTAGATATTCTGACTTCACTGTGTTGCCTTGATTTGCCTATTTCTGAAGGATTTTGTTAAATATGCCCATGAGAGTACCTATTGTCCTTTTATGTCTAATAGTGTCATCATTATTGTTTAATGTTATCATTCAGAGTACATAGGTATTTTTATTGCTAATCCTTTTGGATTGTACTTTTAATCTTATTAAAATACCATTATAATTTTAGTTTAATGCTGTTATATGCAATTTTATTTTTATATTAATATTTCTGACCTACTTTTGTTATGTTAAAATGGGCCTAAAACATCCACATTCACTGCTTTTATTAAAATCCCTTGGCCATTTCTCTTTTGTTTGTATATTTTAGGCAGAAAAAAGAGAAAGTGCATTCATTTAAACCTGATTCTCCTATTTTTAGAATTCTTACTTAACAGTTGCTTTAAATTTCTCAGCTAAATCATCTGCAATTATTTAGACCTGATTATATGTTTTTGTACTTATTTGGGCTTCTGATAAATCTTACATCTATGTCTTCTCTTTTCTTAGATTTAATTTTTTTCAGAAAGGGTAAGTGATATACGTACTTTATGAATTCTTACTTTCAATAATATATTTATTTTGCCTAATTCTTGATCAAAATTTTTGCCAAAAAGGGCATGCTAAGTCAAAATATTTATTCTTAGAATTTGAAGGTATTAATCCACTGTTTTCAGTATCATGTACTTCAGATAAATGGTCTGAAAACAGCCACAGACCAATTCCTTTGTAAATACATTTCCCCTTCTCCCCAAGTGGTAGGTCACCTAGTACTTCATATTTATCCTTTGAGGTCAATATTTCTTTTGTACATATTAATGTGTGTGTCTCACATTAATGATAATAATTTGTAAAGACACTTTGGTCTCATTCCATGATTTTTTTCTGAAGTTTTGGTTTTTGTTAAATTTCCTTCAATTATGCTTCTGTATGTGTGTGTGTGTGTGTGTTGTTTCTTCTCTCTTCCTCTGCATTTCCTAATACTAATAAATGGATATTGATATTGGAAGAATTGGATCAATTCCTGACCTCTCAAATTTCTTATTTCTTACATAATTTTTATCTCTTTTGTTTTATTGGACTATATTTTGGGGTAAGCCCTCAGCTTTTTCAAATGATTAACATAGTAACTAATTTTTGCTCTTATATTTGTCAATGCCTATCCTAAATACTACAAACAACTAACAATTACCTAATGAGCTTACTATTTCAAAGACAGTTTTCCCTTCTCTTGTTCTCCCTCTCTCCCTCTTTCTGTTTCTCTCTCTCTCTCTCTCTCTCTCTCTCTCTCTCTCTCTCTCTCTCACACACACACACACACACATACATACACCATGGATTCTTTTGTTTCAAGTATACGGATTCCTAAGTCCCACCACCACCACCACTAATAATTCAAAGCTATTTTCTTTTAAGAAAATATACATTCTATTCCCCGCTTTTTGGCTTGATGAGTTTGTTCCTCTTTAATTAGCAGTCCCAATACTGTTGGTGAACATTAAAAGCTTTGTAATTTTTGTCTCTTGGAGACACATATACACACTTAACTGGGTTAAGAGTTTTTGTTGAGTAAAATGAAATGCACAGATTACTGATGCTAATTATGGAAGCCCTGGGAAAAGATGTGAAGTCAGTCTGTTTAAACCTGTGGGGAGAGGAGGAAGGCCTGCCTTTTTTTTTTTTAATTGGATTCATGTCAATATTTTAAAAATCTGTTTCTATCATAAGACACCCATACTAAGAAAAAAAAGTGCACAAACCAAATTGCACAGTCCTATGCTTGCCACACGTGAATTCAATGCACCCACTGCACAAGTGAAGAAAATACGGTCAGCAACGCTGGAAGACCATCGTGTCCTCTCCCACACTCCACTCTATCCAGTCCATGGTTACTGCTACCTGACATTACGTTAATTCATATATATGCACACATTAATTTCAAAGAACAAACCTTGGTGATGGCCCGGGGAACAGCAGTGTCCAGGAAGAGAACCCAACAAAGGAAGGGCACGTTGGAGCTGCAGCCGCCTCGCAGGGTGGCAGGAAAAGCCCCGGAGCTGGGTTTCTGCACCAGAAGCACGTGCAGCCTCCCCGGGCCCTCCAGGCTCCTGGAAGGCTACAGGCGGGCTGCCTGCGCACGCGCACTTCACTGGCGCGATCGGGCCGTCAGCACAGCGTTTGGGGAAGGTGCGTTTCCCAGCCACTTGTGGGCCTTCTGGGCTGAGGACCTGCTCTGCGACTGATGACGGCGGCAGCGTGTAGGTGTCCACAGGGGAGACAGCGTTCCAGATGGCGTGAGCCAAACTCCTTACCACGGGACTCTGGGAAGGGGAGCCTTTGGCATTGGAACACCTGCTGCTTCTCATCCCATGTTAAAAAGGAGTGTGTGGGGGGGGAAGATTCCCTAAACATCTAAACACCATCATTTAGATTTGGTCTTTGAAATTAATACAAATGAGATTATACAGTGGCTATTATTGTACGTCTGCTATCTTTCACTCAGTATTGTGTTTCTGAGATTCATCCATGTTATCCCAGGCTGCATCATTTAGTTTATTTTTGTTGTTGCATAATAATCCATTTTATGATTTTACCATGATGTATCCATTAATGCGACATACAGTTCATGAGCATTTGGGTCATTTCTAGTTTTGAGCAGTAATGAACTAGGCCGATAGAAACATTCCTGCATATGTCTCCAGGGAAAGCTTTAAAAGGATTCATTAAACTGAAAACCACCTGTAGACATTCACATGTTTTTCTCTCATCTATAGTGCCAGGAATGGAAGTTATTGATGGTCTATCTTCATTATAAAAAGATCTTTTTTTTTTGGACTTTATCTGGGACCAAAATTCACAAGCTGTGAGAGTAGAAGGCAATTTTTCCAGATAGTGTAATTAATTACCCTCCTGGATACTCCATAGCCTTCCTTCACTCTGCTTCTTCTGAAGCAGAAAAACTGAAATGGGTTGTTATGTTGGGAAAACTCAATGTGATGTGTATGCTCTGTGAGATTGCAGTTTTATCATCAGCTAGCTAATGGCATTTCTTTTATAACAGGAAATTTCTCAAATGTCCTTATAATTCAAAAGCATCCTTCCAAGTTTTTCAGTGATGTTATGGGTTTCTTTTTGTTTGAGTAATCACTTATTACACAGTAGGAGGTAAATAAATTGACTCAGTCATTTTGAAGCAGAATTAAGGGATTTAACAAGTGAGTGAAGAGCCCAGGGAAAGAGCAATAACAGCATTAGCAACAATAGTATTAGAAATCTTCTTATGATGCTAGAAAACCTAAAAATGTTCAGATCTAAAGGGCCAAGTGAGTGGAGGTGAAAATTAGTGATAATATATGCCCACCCAGAAATATCCAGAATGAGGTCTATGGTTGAGTGGCTCAGCATCTGTTTCACCTTCTTCCCAATGTCCATCTGTACTAAAGAGGCAAGCCAGCTAAAAATGCGTTTTCCAAGATAATCTTAAAAGTAGGATTTTGGATCTGACTTCAGAAGGAGGCTTTGCTTCTTCTGATGTTTCTCTTCTACAACATAGTTGAGAAGTACTGGGTTTCCTGGGTGACAAAAAGTCAGGCACAAACATCCTCCCTGGATCTAAGTGGTGGTTCAGCCATTTGTTGTAGTAGCAGACTCCTGATACTTGACTCATAGATAAAACTGTGTGTTCAGGGGTCAGTATTTCCAGAGATAGCTTTCTTGTTTCTCATCTTTGTAATTGTACAGAGGTAATGCCATCTTTTTGGGCCAGATTGGTAATGTTAATCTAACAGTCCTTCCTAGAATTTCCATTCAAAGTATTTCTCCAACTTTTCTAATCTCCAACTTTTCTAAAGACTGTGTAAAAACTAATGTTCTGTATTAACCATTTACTAATTTAAAACACTAGGGTTGTTTCTGCTCTCTCCAAGTTAACCCTGAGTTTAAGAATATTTGATTAGAAAAATGGTTACAGAAAACAAACTCTCAAGCATAAAAATCCGTGATTAGCTATCTCATGTGATAGGGTTTGTAGGCAGTGAGGATTTGTCTCAATAAAAAAGTAAGGTTACAACAAAAAATTAAGAATAAATACAAAGATTTAGAATTACAGAAATGTTGAAGTGGATTTAACATAAGTAATGCATTAACTTAACAGTATCTGAGGCCAGATACAAAATATTACATACTAGGTAATACCTTTTATATGAAATATCTAGAAAAGGCAAGTGTATGTAGAAAACACAGACTAGTCGTTTGTCTGATGCTGTGGGTTGAAAGGGGACTGCTTGCAAAGAGGCACAGAGGAATTTTTTAGGGTGATGGAGATATTCTAAAACTAGATTGTGGTTATCACTGTACATTTTTATAAATTTACCAAAAACTATTTAAATGAATGCTAATAACTGGGTAATTTTATGGTACTTATATTATAATTAAAAATTGTTTTTAAAAGTTTTTTTTAAGTTACTACTTTAAAAACAGTAATAAACTACAACTCCTTAAATGTCTAATCTAATAATGTATGGAACACACATAGCAAGAACATTCAGAAAAGATACATGCCTGATTATTTTATTTTAAAATCAGAGTCTCTTTTTTTCAACTTAGAGCATCCAACTGAACAGTCCTCTGGGAAAATATTAAATGCTAACTTAATAAGTTAAAAAACTTGAACAAGATCATAACTCCAGAGGAAATTTTTTAAAAATACAATTAGAGAAATTCGCTTTTCCCAGAATATTGAGACCCAGACATGGTAGAAATTCTCTCATTCAAATAATCTGTAAGCTAATTTCTGTTATCTAATGTTTCCCAGATAATATAAAACTTCTTATTCCATTTTAATTACCTTTTATTCTATAACCTGACAGCACAGAAAATGACATCATGAGAAAAAAAAGAAAAATATCTAGGGAGCATACAGATGCAACTAGACAATTAAATTTCTATAGTAAGTATTTAATTAGATCTTCTTAAGATGCATTTATTATATGAACATTTCAATTTATGGAAAATCTAACTCAGTTCATCCTACAAGCATTTGATATAATTTTTATAAACATATATATAGACACATGCATGTACCACATAGGCATGGAGTCCACTTAGTGATGAAGCATTCTTAATAAAGTTTAAATAGGATCACAATTGGTTAAACATTTTTTCCTGGAATTTCTAATGACTTTAATTATACAAGAAAACAAAATAAGTATTGTGATTATTGAAAGAAGAGAAAAAATACTTCTATTACTGATGAGATGATCATTCTTTGAAGAAAACCCAAAGAATCAAACTTGAATGAATAAAATTAATGTTATATACAATAAAGAAGTAGGATTATTGTATATAACTTTTTCAGAGAGGCAAAATTGCAAAACAAAATAGTATTTCTCAGGTGATATTTTATTGGAATCTAATCCATTGACTAACAAAATTTTATCAAAATCCCAACATGTATTTTCAATGAGTAATTCAAATTATTGAAATATGCCCAATTAGAGGAGATTAAAATAAAGTATTTAATGCATAGCTTTAATAGACTTTCTATTATTTAAGAAATTAAAGTAAGGTTCCTACACCACATTTACTGAAAATAACTACATTTTAGAGTAAATATGTAGTGTGAGAAGAGAATTATTAAAACATTAGAATGCAATATATATGAATATGTGTAGAATTTTTGGCTGCAGTAGAACTGTCTAATAATACAGAGGTCATGACAATTAAGGGTCATATTTAAAAACAACAATTATTTAAAAAGCAAGGAAGAATTTAAGGAATATTCACAATATATTTGACAGATAAAAGGTCAGTACTACTATTTCATTAGAAGGTCTCACAAATCAATAAACTAATAACTAGTAGAAAAATGGGAAAAGAATACTTAAGGGTAATTTATAAAAGAAATCATTTCAATAAGCAATAATCATTTAAAGAAGTTTTTTACTTAAGAATATTGCCAAATTATAGAATTTAAAAAATGACTAAGTATCCTATTTTCCTCTTTAATAATCAAAGATAAAAATAGGTTGCAGAGGCGGAGCCAAGATGGCGGAGTGAGTAGGACAGTGGGACTCTCCTCCCAAAAACATATATATTTTTGAAAATACAACAAATACAACTAATCCTAAAAGAGAGACCAGAAGACACAGGACAACAGTTAGACTACAACTACACCAGCGAGAACCCAGCACCTGGTGAAAGGGGTAAGATACAAGCCCCGGCCTGGTGGGACCCGAGCGCCCCTCACCCCAGCTCCCAGCGGGAGGAGAGGAGTCTGAGCGGGGAGGGAGAGGGAGCCCAGGTCTGCTAAACACCAAGCCCCAGCCATCGGGACCAGAGTGCAGACACAGTGCATGCATGGGGTCCTGAATACTAGGGAAACAGAACAGTAAGAACTCTGAGCAGGTCCCGAAGCTGATGCCCCTGTAACAATGAAAAGCGAGTGCTTTTTGAAAGTCTTAAAGGGACAGGGATGCAACAGCTGGATGGAAACAACCCAGATCACAGGCCAGAAGCTGGAAATTCCAGGGAAACCCGGGTGCACTAACCCCCTGGGCAACAGCTCTGAGACCCCTCACGGAGGTAAACAGCCAAACAGCACCTCGTCCACTACCCAACCAGGACGCGGACATAGCAGAGAAGCAGCCTGTGTCTGGCCATGCCCTCAGCAAGGGAACTTATTCCATACCGGCCGGGCAAGATACAGAGACCCAGTCCACACGCAATTGCCCAACACAAGCCACTAGGGGTCGCAGTTGTCCCAGTAAAGAAAGGCCAGTAGCAAGTGGCAAGTATAGCTCTCCCAGCTGACAGTCAATAGCACCTATCAACATGAAAAGGCAAAAAAATTTGATCCAGACAAGACTAACCCAGACAGCTTCAGCATCTGCTACATCTTCCCCTGAGAAGGAACCTGGGGAGATAAATTTAACCAGTCTTCCTGAAAAAGAATTCAAAACAAAAGTCATAACCATACTGATGGACTTGCAGAGAAATATGCAAGAACTAAGGAAGGAGAATACAGAAATAAAACAAGCTCTGGAAGGACTTCAAAACAGAATGGACGAGATGCAAGAGACCATTGGACTAGAACAGAGAACAGGAATGCAGAGAAGCTGATGCAGAGAGAGATAAAAGAATCTCCAGGAATGAAAGAATTCTAAGAGAGCTGAGTGACCAATAGAAATGGAAGAATATCTACATTATAGGGGTACCAGAAGAAGAAGAAAGAGAAAAAGTGATAGAAAGTGTCTTTGAAGAAATAATTGCTGAAAACTTCCCCAAACTAGGGGAGGAAATGGCCTCTTAGATCACAGAGGTACACAGAACTCCCATGACAAGGATCTAAGGAGGACAACACCAAGACACATAATAATTAAAATGGCAAAGATCAAAGACAAGGACAAAGTATTAAAGGCAGCCTGAGAGAAAAAAAAGGTCACCTACAAAGGAAAACCCATCAGGCTATCATCAGACTTCTCAACAGAAACCCTACAGACCAGAAGAGAATGGCATGATATACTTAATGCAATGAAACAGAAGGGCCTCGAACCAAGACTACTGTATCCAGCACAATTACCATTTAAATATGAAGGAGGGATTAAACAATTTCCAGACAAGCAAAAGTTGAGGGAATTTCCCTCCCACAAACCACCTCTACAGGGCATCTTACAGGGACTGCTCTAGATGGGAGCACTCCTAAAAAGAGCACAGAACAAAACACTCAACATATGAAGAAGGGAGGAGGAGGAATAAGAAGGGAGAGAAATAAAGAATCATCAGATCGTGTTTATAATAGCTCAACAAGCGAGTTAAGTTACACAGTAAGATAGTAAAGAAGCTAACCCTGAACCTTTGGTAACCACAAACTTAAAGCCTGCAATGGCAATAAGTACATACCTTTCCATAATCACCCTAAATGTAAATGGACTGAATGCACCAATCAAAAGACACAGAGTAATAGAATGGATAAAAAAGCAAGATCCATCCATATGCTGCTTACAAGACACTCACCTCAAACCCAGAGACATGCACAGACTTAAAGTCAAGGGATGGAAAAAGATATTTCATGCAAACAACAGAGAGAAAAAAGCAGGTGTTGCAATACTAGTATCAGACAAAACAGACATCAAAATAAAGAAAGTAACAAAAGATAAAGAAGGACATTACATAATGATAAAGGGCTCAGTGCAACAAGAGGATATAACCATTATAAATATATATGCACCCAATACAGGAGCACCAACATATGTGAAACAAATACTAACAGAACTAAAGGAGAAAACAGAATGCAATGCATTCATTTTGGGAGACATCAACACACTACTTACTCCAAAGGACAGGTCCACCAGACAGAAAATAAGTAAGGACACAGAGGCACTGAACAACACACTAGAAGAGATGGACCTAATAGACTTCTACAGAACTCTACATCCAAAAGCAACAGGATACACATTCTTCTCAAGTGCACATGGAACATTCTCCAGAATAGAACACATACTAGGCCACAAAAAGAGCCTCAGTAAATTCCAAAAGATTGAAATCCTACCAACCAACTTTTCAGACCACAAAGGCATAAAACTAGAAATAAACTGTACAAAGAAAGCAAAAAGGCTCACAAACACATGGAGGCTAAACAACACGCTCCTAAATAATCAATGGATCAATGACCAAATCAAAATGGAGATCCAGCAATATATGGAAACAAACGACAACAACAGCACAAAGCCCCAACTACTGTGGGACACAGCAAAAGCAGTCTTAAGAGGAAAGTATGTAGCAATCCAGGCATATTTAAAGAAGGAAGAACAAACCCAAATGAATAGTCTAAGGTCACAATTATCAAAATTGGAAAAAGAAGAACAAATGAGGCCTAAGGTCAGCAGAAAGAGGGACTTAATAAAGATCAGAGAAGAAATAAATAAAATTGAGAAGAATAAAATAATAGCAAAAATCAATGAAACCAAGAGCTGGTTCTGTGACAAAATAAACAAGATAGATAAGCCTCTAGCCAGACTTATTAAGAGGAAAAGAGAGTCAACACAAATCAACAGTATCAGAAACGAGAAAGGAAAAATCACGATGGACCCCACAGAAATACAAAGAATTATTAGAGAATACTATGAAAACCTATATGCTAACAAGCTGGGAAACCTAGGAGAAATGGACAACTTCCTAGAAAAATACAACCTTCCAAGATTGACCCAGAAAGAAACAGAAAATCTAAACAGACCAATTACCAGCAACGAAATTGAAGCGGTAATCAAAAAACTACCAAAGAACAAACCCCCGGGCCATATAGATTTACCTCAGAACTTTATCAGACATACAGGGAAGACATAATACCCAATCACCTTAAAGTTTTCCAAAAAATAGAAGAGGAGGGAATACTCCCAAACTCATTCTATGAAGCCAACATCACCCTAATACCAAAACCAGGCAAAGACCCCACCAAAAAAGAAAACTACAGACCAATATCCCTGATGAACGTAGAAGCAAAAATACTCAACAAAATATTAGCAAACCAAAATCAAAAATACATCAAAAGGATCATACACCATGACGAAGTGGGGTTCATCCCAGGGATGCAAGGATGGTACAACATTCGAAAATCCATCAACATCATCCACCACATCAACAAAAAGAAAGACAAAAACCACATGATCATCTCCATAGATGCTGAAAAAGCATTTGACAAAATTCAACATCCATTCATGATAAAACCTCTTAGCAAAATGGGAATAGAGGGCAAGTACCTCAACATAATAAAGGCCATATATCATAAACCCACAGCCAACATTATACTGAACAGCGAGGAGCTGAAAGCTTTTCCTCTGAGATCGGGGACTAGACAGGGATGCCCACTCTCCCCACTGTTATTTAACATAGTACTGGAGGTCCTAGCCACAGCAATCAGACAAAACAAAGAAATACAAGGAATCCAGATTGGTAAAGAAGAAGTTAAACTGTCACTATTTGCAGATGACATGATATTGTACATAAAAACCCTAAAGACTCCACCCCAAAATGACTAGAACTGATATCGGAATACAGCAGAGTTGCAGGATACAAAATTAACACACAGAAATCGGTAGCTTTCCTATACACTAACAATGAACCAATAAAAAGAGAAATCCAGAAAACAATTCCATTCACAATTCCATCAAAAAGAATAAAATACCTAGGGTAAACCTAACCAAAGAAGTGAAAGACCTCTACTCTGAAAACTACAAGTCACTCTTAAGAGAAATTAAAGGGGACCCTAACAAATGGAAACTCATCCCATGCTCATGGCTAGGAAGAATTAATATCATCAAAATGGCCATCCTGCTCAAAGAAATATATAGATTTGATGCAATCCCTATCAAATTACCAGCAACGTTCTTCAATGATCTGGAACAAATAATTCAAAAATTCATATGGAAACACCAAAGACCCTGAATAGCCAAAGCAATCCTGAGGAATAAGAATAAAGTAGGGGGGATCTCACTCCCCAACTTCAAGCTCTACTATAAAGCCATAGTAATCAAGACAATTTGGTACTGGCACAAGAACAGAGCCACAGACCAGTGGAACAGACTAGAGACTCCAGACATTAACCCAAACATATATGGTCAATTAATATTTGATAAAGGAGCCATGGACATGCAATGGCAAAATGACAGTCTCTTCAACAGATGGTGCTGGCAAAACTGGACAGCTAGATGTAGGAGAATGAAACTGGACCATTGTCTAACCCCATATACAAAAGTAAATTCAAAATGGATCTAAGACCTGAATGTAAGTCATGAAACCGTTAAACTCTTGGAAAAAACATAGGCAAAAACCTCTTAGACATAAACATGAGTGACCTCTTCTTGAACATATCTCCCCGGGCAAGGAAAACAACAGCAAAAATGAACAAGTGGGACTATATTAAGCTGAAAAGCTTCTGTACAGCAAAAGATACCATCAATAGAACAAAAAGGAACCCTACAGTATAGGCGAATATATTTGAAAATGACAGATCTGATAAAGGCTTGACGTCCAAAATATATAAAGAGCTCACACGCCTCAAGAAACAAAAAACAAATAATCCAATTAAGAAATGGGCAGAGGAACTGAACAGACAGTTCTCCAAAAAAGAAATACAGATGGCCAACAGACACATGAAAAGATTCTCCACATCACTTGTCATCAGAAAAATGCAAATTAAAACAACAATGAGATATCAACTCACACCAGTAAGGATCACCACCATCCAAAAGACAAACAACAACAAATGTTGGCAAGGTTGCAGAGAAAGGGGAACCCTCCTACACTGCTGGTGGGAATGTAAATCAGTTCAACCATTGTGAAAAGCAGTATGGAGGTTCCTCAAAAAGCTCAAAATAGACATACCATTCTACCCAGGAATTCCACTTCTAGGAATTTACCCTAAGAACGCAGCAATCAAGTTTGAAAAAAGACAGATGCACCCCTATGTTTATTGCAGCCCTATTTACAATAGCCAAGAATTGGAAGCAACCTAAATGTCCATCGGTAGATGAATGGATAAAGAAGATGTGGTACATATACACAATGGAATATTACTCAGCCATAAGAAGAGAGCAAATCCTACCATTTGCAGCAACATGGATGGAGCTGGAGGGTATTATGCTCAGTGAAATAAGCCAAGCGGAGAAAGAAAATGCCAAATGATCTCACTCATCTGTGGAGTATAAAAACAAAGGAAAAACTGAAGGAACAAAACAGCAACGGAATCACAGAACCCAAGAATGGACTAACAGGTACAAAAGGGAAAGGGACTGGGGAGGATGAGTGGGTAGGGAGGGATAAGGGGGTGGTAAGAAGAAGGGGGTGTTAAGATTAGTATGCATAATGGGGGGGTGGGAGAAAGGGGAGGGCTGTACAGTGCAGAAAAGACAAGTGGTGATTCTATAGCATTTTGCTATGCTGATGGACAGTGACTGTAAAGTGGTTTATAGGGGGGACCTGGTATAGGAGAGAGCCTAGTAAACATAATATTCGTCATGTAAGTGTAGATTAATGATAACAAAAAAAAAAAAAAGAAAGAAAGAAAGAAAGGAAAGCGGGATTACTCCCTGATAGGATAAAACTAACTGTAAATCAACGATTAATGCATGCTTTAAATATCCTTAATTTTGGTCACTTAAAGGGTGTCAGATGATCGGCTATGGAGGTACGTTTTTCTGATAATATTCCTTTCTCTTAAAAAAAAAAAAAAAAGCAGTTCCAGTGTGGTGACCTCCAAAGAGTTCTACACAATGGTATAAAGGGCATATCAAAGTATGGGCAAAGGGTCTGTTTGTGTTTATACAGAGGATCAAAGCCTAATTTGGCTACCCAGAAAATGAACTAAGATACTATATGAAGAAGAACTTCCGTCATCAGCACTCTCTGGAAGAGTCATACCAGAAGATGATCATCAAAAAACCTCAACAAAGATCCAGGCGATGCTGCAGTTGTAGCTGCATTCATCCCACCGGTTCCTGGACTTGCCATGGGAATGAAGAAGGAGATATCTAAGCTGGCCTGTGCATACAGTAAAACAACAAATTTGACTGGATCTATACTGTTGGAGCTCAACCAAGAATTAGGAGAAGTGCAAATTGTAGCGCTCCAAAATCTTACAACTACAGACTATCTACTGTTAAAAGAACATATGGGATGTGAACAGTCCCCAGGAATGGGTTGTTTTAATTTGTCTTATTTCTCTCAGACTGTTTGAGTTCAGTTGGACAATATCCACCATATCATAGATAAGTTTTCACAAATGCCTAGGGTGCCTAACTGCTTTTCTTGGTTTCACTGGAGATGGCTGGTAATTATAGGTCTGCTTTGGTTATGTAACTGTATTCCTATTATGTTAATGTGTGTACACAATTTAATTAGTAGTTTAAAACCCTATACATGCTGAAGTTACTCTACAAGAAGATATGTCAAAGAAATAATCAATCTTCCCATATTATCTTCCATCTGCTACTCCTATAGCTTTTCTTCTTCCTTCCTAATTACAACCCTTAAATAGAATTCGTGCCTCATATCGAATTTACTGAGTATCATAATTCTTCCAAGTGGGGATGATACCTCAAGACAAATGCTGGGCATAGAAGCCACAGGGCATAAATCTGCATAGAAGTAAAAAGCTAACCTTTTCAAACAATATCGCTTCTCTCTCACTTACCAACTTTACATCTCCCTGTATGGCCCCGGAAGATGACTGGTTAACCAGAGACCGGTAAGATTCCTCAAGGGAGGAACAACCTAAGACAGGCACAGTCGCAGGGGGTCCATCAGGTGAGAAATTGGGGATCAACAGAGGTGAGGCTTAGAACCTCCTCCCCCCGCTGTTCTGAGAGAAATCTTCTGCATATGTGGATGTTTTGCGGCCCTTGTCTAGCTTGGATTAACACATAGTCTACAGGCACACACCTGATCATCTACATTTTCTCTCTTACAACACTAAACTATGTTTTCTACCTTTATCTTGTATCTACCTACCACTTCAGCATTTTATTAAAAATAATAATAATAAAGAGAGAAATGTGGTATCCACATATAAATCAAGTATAAAATTCAAATGAGTATTCATATTTGAACTGATGGTTTATTGTTCATAATTCATGAGCAAAACCGAAAGTTTCTGTGATGACTGCCCTTGTACTGTTCACCATGTAAGAACTTATTCACTATGTAAGAATTTGTTCACCATGTAAGGACTGGTTCGTTATGCTTCAGAAGATTGGAGACTGATGAGAATTAGGCTTGGGGTAGATTAATGATTGTGCATTGAGCATTGACTCCCCTATACAGAATTTTATTGTTGTTAACAACAATTTGATCAATAAATATGAGAGAAGCCCTCTCAAAAAAAAAAAAATAGGTTGCAGTATTCAATCCTGATTAAGATGACCCTGATACGGATACTGTTGTACACATTTAAGTGAAATATAAACTGGTAATCCTTCCAGATGTTTATTAGATAAACATTATTCCAAATGTTTAGCTATTTTAGAAATAGTTTAAAAATGTACATTTTGCTTGACTAAGCCATTCCTTTTTAATGAATGTACTCTAAATAAATAATAAAATTATGCCAGATAGTTACAAGAATGTTCATAGAAGCAAAACTGGGACCATATTAGATGCTAACCATATATTTAAAGTCATAATACTTCCTTACAGTGGAGAACTGTAAGACTATTAAAATGTAATAGACTATTTCATGTTCTCTAATATACATTGACATATAAAGTAACAAATCAGAATGGTGTTCTCCCATTGTGTATATGTATGTGTGTGTACACTTGCCTGAGTGTACACATGAACATTGATATTCCATGTTAATATGAAAAATCTGGGTGATGCCAACAAGCCATAACCTATTAAATGTAACTTCATCTGGTTGATGGCATTGTGTTTATTTTTATTTTCTTCTTTTCATGTTTGTTGCAATGGATCTTGTATGACAGAAAATTAAAAAAAAACAGTAACTGTATTAATACCAAGCACAAGAAATATGGATTAAGGAAAACTGCAAGCATGGAATACTGATTCTTATAAAGAATACCAGAGATAATATCCATTGCCCCAAAAATGAAAGAATTTCTCTCTTTTGACCAATTCTTTATCCTGCCTATTTTTTGTCTTCTTCAGAAACACATGCCTTTAATTTTGTTCAATTAGCTGGGGTATATATATGAGTTCCTTTACCTGTCCCATTTGAGTCCTGGTACCTCTGGTACCTGGCTCCTTGCTCTTTGTTAATTGGGTAATTAATGATATCCATTCACCAAATATTAAACATATAGCCCATAACAATTACAGAACAATTTTCTGAGGAAACAAAAATATGTAAAACATAATTCTGCACCTCAGTGAGTTTCCAGTTGAATGAAAGAGTTTAAGGTTATATTGCCTATGTCCTTATTTCTGTTAGGCAATATAATTCATACATTTGGATTATTGCCTATATTCCCAGGATAGGTCAAGCAACCTGTAAGTGAGAGTTTGAAAATCTAGTTTTCTAATCCACTTCTTATGTATTTTTCTGAAAATTACATCTCCATTTTACATTTACCTTCATTGTAGGATTCATCTTAGATCATTAGCTTTTGTTTTCTGGAGTGTTTCATACTGGCCACCTTGATCCTAGATTTGTCCCCTTGCCAATCTAGCAGAAAGTTACACCCAACATGTTGGGCAAAAGTAACAATTAAACAAAAGCAGAGGATACCCTCTATAGAGACTTTATACTTCCTATAAATTGGTTACTTTGAAAATGCATTTTTATTTAGTTATTCAACACAATTATTGAGTACATATTATCTTAATTATCATTGTTTTGAGAGATTACTAAGAACCTAACACTTTGCAATAACTGAACCAAGTAATTTAATGTGCAAAAAGCTACATTAGTCTTTGACCATTATTTATTTTTCTATGGCTACACAAATGCATGCCAAAACTCTATTCCAATATACCCTCTAGTGATTTGTTTGATAACAATAACTGAATTATAATTATTTATGATATTTAGTAAAATAATTATTTAATTGTTGATGACAATATTGGCCTAGACTTATTTTCAAGTGTTTTCCTTGAGGAATGTCTAGTCACCTGAAAGTGAAAGGGCCCTGTCACTCTCCAGGAGAAAAAGCAAATTAGCAAGCAGAAAGTATGAAATATATTTGAAAATTCACACTTAATTTTGTGATCAGTGTACCATTTCCTTTATATTCCACAAAATGTGTTACTTCCTGTAAGATGTTTATGATCTTCCACTGGTTGCATATGGATACATCAAACATTTAGGAAGATTTTCCTAACTCTGAAATAACTTGGCTAAACTTGACATTTCTTGACCATTCCTCAATTAACAAATAAAATTTAAAACAGATGATGGTGAACTCAAATTGTATTCAATGAATCATGACTTTTCAAATCATCTCTTCTTATGACTTTGCCTTACTGTAGATCTGAATCACTTGAAATCTCTATTGACTGAAAAAGTGCTATTACAATTCATTTTAAATCAGAGTGTCATTCACAATCTTGACAATTAACCCAGATAACCTGCTATGTGAAAAAGTTACCATCAGCTTTAATCTCGTGTATGGAGCTGTTACTCACCATGTCAGAAAGGCACTTCATTTCTGAGAAGGTCTTATTTTTGTTCCTTTTGCAATTATATTTAATAATTAGCTATATAATATGGAGATGCTGTAGGCACTTAAATTAGAAAGCATTTTAATGTGGGACATATGAGAGCTAAAATGCAGAATGTGAAAATCCAATCATATAACAAATAATTCTATCCCCCATTTATAAAAGCTGCTTTAGTTTCTGACCTCTAAAGGCAAAAGTCACTGGATTCATTATGTAACAATGAGATTTCTTGTATCTTATCTCTTCTTCAAAGCCAAATTTCATTTCCTCTTCTTCTGGGAAGCCTTCCTGCACATATAAGAGATGTTATGTTATTGTAATTTTTATCCCTTTTCCACAGAAGAAGAAATTCCCTTCTCTTCCAAATGCCCATCATGCAAATTTTATGTCTTTTTTATTATACTGAACTTTAAAAATCTTGGTCATTATAATTGCTTTAAGTCTTATCTTCCCTGTAAATATTCTGTGAGATGTGACATTATTATTCCTGATAGCTCACATATTTAGAATCATAATACTTTGCACATGGTTAATACTCAATCCACATATTTAAAATGATTGAATTATTTTATACTACCCTATTGTAGCATTTATTCTTTGTAGTGTTGATAAAATTAGTAATAAAGTGTGCTCTAAACATTTTTTAAGAACGAGCACTAACATTATGCTGCTTTTGTAGTCTCAGTGTTTAATACTACCTCTAATTGTTATTATTATTTTCTCTCAAACAGAGAATCATAGTCATGCCAATTGGTTTTTTGCCAGTAGATGTCCAGTGGGAATCACACAGGCAATCAATTCATTAAAATGGTTAATTATGACATTAAATGGCAATTTATGTTAGAATAATCTGAAGGAATACAGGATATATTATAGAAGAGGTCTGGGTTTGAGATCTATCAGAGATACTAAACGTACTGTCACTGGAACCCCAAAAACCAGATTCTTGAGGTTTAGTGTTACAGTAAAGAACACTGAACTCTAAAGAAAGCAAGCAGGTAGAGTTTATTAGAGGTAGCCTGTATAAATGGGAGTAGGCAGGGAAAGAATGGGGAGCTCCTTGAAAGAGTTGTGCATAGGGTTTATAAAGGCAGTTTCCAGGGTGAGGGATTTTGGAAGTAATAGCGTTGACGAATTATTTCATGATATTATATCCTTCATTTGCTCTATGATGGTGCAATTCCATGGTCAGCAGACCATGATCCACTGACTTTCCCAAAACACAGTCAGGCCTCATTTTTGGTATTTCTGCAGGATAAGCTTAACATACAGTAATTTTGTAAATTCTTCTTTCTCCCTCTGGTAATTATTTTAGTGGAAACAGGGACTGGTTACTAATTATTGGCAGTGTTTGTTCTGGCTTAAGATATGGTCAATTGATTGTTAGTCATATGGCTGGTTAGTGGAAACTCTTTGGTTTTTAAAGACATTCTAGGTATTTTTACCTTCTAACCTTTAGGCCCCAAGATGGAGGTTCAGTTTAAAACAAGAGTCCCTCTTGCTCTTCCCTATCCTATTTCAGTATAACCTGTGAAAACTGGAAAATTACACATATGAAAATTAGAATAAAACTTGAACTATGTACCTTTTGTATAACTTACATGAAATTGTGGAAATTGATGACAATACAAATATGTTTGTAGTTATTTAGTACATCTGTTCAAGTAATGTGGTTTGCTCTGTAGAAGTTACTTGAAAATGTTAAAGCCTTTCAAATGTTCAAATCAATTATTGTTCTGTCAGTTATACAACTTACAAATATTCTTCCCCACTCTTTGAATCACAGAAGTAATATTCAAATAAGGAGTGAATATCTTTAGACAAGTTACTCATAGAAAATATTGAACATAGTAATAACTACATTTTCAGATTTATTAAGTAATGTTACTTTTATATTCTATTCAATTATATATTTTGTTAACCTATAAAAATATGCTTGATAAAATTACATTTGTGAAAACTTAAACTGACTTTTCTTCAGTGCATTAAGCTTTATCTTGATTTACTATTTATTTTTCTATTGTTAAACATATCTATGTTATTGATGCTTGAAGAGATAAACTCCAACAAAGAAAAGGAGCACACCTACTTTTTTTATTTTAGAGATTACATTCCATTCCTTCCACAGAAAGAATCTTGATGGATTGATTTTTTTATTCATATTAAAATGGAAGGCTGAATCAACTTATAATGCTTTGAAGTAATTGTATTATCTTTTATTAACTAATGAACAATATTTTCTATGTTTAGCACAGATAAAATATATAAACATGCTAAAATTATTGTGATATTTTACGCAATATCTTCAAGGAATTCTGAACTAAAAATAAACTTTTATAGGATCTGCCTGTGAAAACTTTGATTTAATTATTCATTGGAAGATAAAGGAAATTAAAAAGTGAAAAATATACACATTTTCACCAGAGAGCACCACTTTTGTTACTTTTATTTGTATTTTCCAATAGATTAATACATAAAAATATCATAAATAAGTTGTCATGTCAACAAACATTCATCTACATTTTTAGTTATCTCCTTGTATTTATGTGTCATATTTTATTTATCTTTCAAGATATTTGGAGATACATGTTGTTTAGAATTTTTCATACTGTTAGCAACTCTGGAATGAATATTGTTAAAAATGGCTTTAAATTATTAAAAACTGAAAAGAAATGTTCACTGGTTTACAGTATATGAGATTCAATCCAGACCTAGGGGATCTGTGCCACTCCCAATAGCCGGCTGACTATTTAGGAGCAGGGAAAGAATCCAGGAAACTTTCCTGCCTTCCTGCCTGCAAGATTATTTACATACCAGACCCAGTAATTCCTGTTCTTGTTGCTATTTTTAAGGTCATAAATATTATGGGATTATACTACAGTCATTTGCCTGAAAGTGGATTTAAGATATATGGCAATCTCTCCTTAAAAGCTACTCAAAGTAACTCAAAAGATTCCTCATGGAATCTCAAGCTACCTATGTGGGCTAATCAAATGAAGTATTTCTCATATCAAGCTCAATAGGATAAGATTATTATATTTTTGTACTATGGTTGAAAGAACTCACAATATCTGTAATAATTTTAAGTAACTTTTCTAGAGTAGCTCAAAGTCTGGATTTTCAAAATGAACTATAAGCATCTAATGTATTAACTTGGAGAATTAAGAAGGGCAGATATCTCAGATGTCAAAAATGTAGATATTAATGGATTTGAATGAACACATTTCTGTTAGCTAATATATGTCAGCTGCTTTTATCTATAAACTCATCTAGTTTACCCAGAGATATATGAAGTAATTCTCTATAATCCAAGAAACTAAGTATTGCTCTGGGTTGAGAGGGTTCCCTGCTCCAGGCAAGTTCACTATGAATTTGTGGAGACCTATTAAAGACAAGGGCAAGTTAGGGGTGTTAAAAGGGATTCATACCACGTTTACTCTCACAGCAGGAGGTCTCAGTCTCTCCTGGCTCTCCCTCCAGGCTTCCCTCCTCTGCTTGCACTGCCCTCCTACTCAGCTCTCTGCTCCTCCCATTCTCCTCCACTCTCTTCCATTCTCCCAGTTTTCCCACCCCTACCACTGGGAGGAACTCTGGCCAGGTCTCCATGGTGACTAGGGGGATGCCCAACCAATTACGTACCAGGAACTGAGGAGAGGAGGTAACGGGTGTTTCCTCTCCACCCATCCCCTGTGCCAGTACTCAGTGACTCACCAGCCACTTTGTCCTCTGTAAATATCCATAGATATGCAAATAGGCTCTTTCAGGTCTACAGTGGGTGATATTAAAGCCAGGCAAGTGTTCTAGTCAGAAATTTCCATTTTCTTTACACTAAGGCACAGAGAGAGACATACCTATCTAGTATTAGTGCTATAAAACAAAGAAAACCTGATCCTCAAAGACATGGATCTTTCTACTTACCAAGTAGCTCTATAGTAAATATTTGGCTAGTTATGGCCCTGTAAAATGACATTTAAATAGATAGCATTATATACAACAGATATATTGCATATTTAGTTCCTTACAACTTTATAGTGATATAATAAATACCTGAATAATGTAAAATAGTTAATACAAAACTTTTGATGTTTGATGTTAAAACAAATAAAAAAGAATTATCTACTAAGATGTCTTAGAAAACTGCTTCTCAAACTTCCCAAACACACTACATGGGCATCGTGTTAAAATGCAGATTTCTTTCAAAAGGTCTGGAGTGGCTAAGAAGCCACATTTCCAACAAGTCTAAGTGATGCTGATGTTTCTCATCCATGGATTGCACTTTGAGTAACAATGGATTGTAGGACTAATTATTCACAATTCAAGAAACTAAACTTCCTTTTTATGAGGGTTATCAATATGCAAACAGAAATTTACACAAATATTTTTAAGCCATATTAAAAATAGCAAGTACTAAAATATATTTTTTCCTATATGGCTTTTTAAATCTCTATTGATTAGATTGGTTAACACTGACACAAAAGTCTACAGTGTCCATTGTATTCATATACCTACATAAAATGTTCAGCTTCTCTCATTCTCAGCAGGTATGGTCTCATTAGCATCTGTGATTTAAAAAGCCTGAGTTTCTCCCAACAAGATGTAGTTTTATTAGTATGTATTATATTTATATATCTCTCATTTTATGTGTTATTATGTGCAACCAAATGTATAGTTATTGCGCTAGGACCAGTTTACTTTATAACTACTGACTGCTAAAGGTGTGAATCTTACTAGGGTCTTTTGCATAACTATGTGAGGGTAAACAAACAAAAATTTCTTAAGAATAAATGAAAATAATTTGTCTTAAATGGCAAGTAAGATGACAAGAACAAAAAAATGAATCACGGGCAGAGTATGTTTGCTAGCTGCTATTAAAAATGTTATTATTTTTTAAGAAATAAATAGTAGACATCTCATTACCTCTTTCAGGAGAACTGTGTATTGTTTTCTAAATATATTGTCTGAAATATCTTTATTTGGTGTTTCTTAGTGCAGTGGTGTGATGGTAAATGTTTAAGAACTAGCTTTCTATAATAAAAAAAAACACCCAGATTGTAGCATTTTCAGATTTCCACAGTGCAGAAATTCACCATGGTCAATTTCAAGCAACCAACATGACATTCCTGAGCATAAAATTACAGAAAGGGGCACAAATGGGCTCTTACAAACCCACAGAAGTCATTTCTAACACACCACTGACTTAGCAAGCCTGAGAACCACTTTGCTTTAACAATGTTGTATCACAATAATTCTCAATATATACACTTTATATAATCTATTATGTTTTCAATTATAAAATGTGAAAAATGCAAGCAAAATAAAGACAAAATTGGTAATAAATCTAACATACATAGACTGATCATTACATAGTGTACATATCCTTGCAAGTTAAAAAATATGAATATTTGTTGCAAAATGGAAAATTACTTTTGTTTTTGTGTTCGACCCATTTGATAATATATTAGAATTTTCAACAATTATCAATTATTTTTCAAAAATACATGCTGCCTAAATGAAACTGTATTCAATTAACATATTGAAATAAATTAAATCTATTCTCCATAGTTGAATAATCTCTACATTTAGATTTTTTTCCAGTATTATAATAGGTCAGTGAATAGTCTCATACAGAAATCCTTGTTTTCATTAACTTTGCTAGTTTAGGCTAAATTCACAAGAGGGCAATTATTGAGTCATATGCTGTAATTATTTTTAAGATTTCTGATGTCCCTAGCTAAATGACAGTAAGGAAAATTTGTATCAGTTTAAATTCATATAAGGGGTATCTGTGAGGCCATCTTTCACCAGACTCATACAAATGCCTTAATTATAAAGAAAAAACAACCCCAAAATTTCTGAAGTTCAATTAGAACATATGATAGCTCATTTAATTTTTAAATTATTTAATTTCTATTGGCCATTTTCATTTTTTATTTTTGTAATAACATTTTGAATTGCCTGTAAACATAGCTGGCCAGTTTTTTTTCTTTTAAATTTGAATAGTACTATTTATTTAGTAATAACAATCATTTTTTCCATATCTGTCAAATCTAGCTATTTAAAAATTATCTTTATAATTTTGTTTATAGCATTTTTTATATTAACATGCATAAATTTTAGACTCTTGTTAACTATAGTGTACTGTGCATAATTATCAATATTCCATCAATGTTATAAAATGCCTTCTGCTCTCAGTCTCCAATTCTTCCTCGATAATAATTATCCATTTTGACTAAAAATTGTTAGAGTTCTATATCCTATTGGGGAATAAGATAAATATCATAACAAAGCAAAACAAAAAACATGGCAGTAACATTATATATGCAATTTACAAGAAAACATCCACAATTTATGAATGTTTAATTACATTTAATTTAAATTTACCATTTTACTGTGCATTTTCTATACTTCTCCCTGATTTAATTTTATTATCCTATTTCTTCCTCTGTTGACAGAAGGTTTCTACTATATTCCTATTTGTATTTTAGTCACTCTAAAATTAAAAGCAGGTGGTTTTCACTTATGAAACAGAATATTGATAAATTTACCCTAATCAATAATAAAGTAAGGACTTTAAAACAACCATAATTTCATTTATCTC
Source organism: Manis pentadactyla (assembly GCF_030020395.1). NCBI lineage: Eukaryota > Metazoa > Chordata > Mammalia > Pholidota > Manidae > Manis > Manis pentadactyla. The sequence continues at coordinate 170,203,969 of NC_080020.1, read as the reverse complement.
TCCTTCCAACTTCTGTTTCTAATAAATTTTTAACATATATTTTAACTGTCCAAATATCATTATTATTTTATAGAGTATATACACATTTTAATTCATTCAAATTTGCAACATTTTGTTATTCCTCATTAATTCATGAATCTCTAAACTACCACCTAGCAAAATTTTACTTTTGCATAAAAAGTAACCTTGAGTGTGGGTTCTGTATTGGTGAGTTATTTCAATTTTCAATGGTCTAAGTAGGCCTTTATATCACCTTCATTTGTGGAGGAAATTTCACTGTATATGGGATTTGAAATGATTTCCTGTTAACGCATTGATGATATTTCATTGTCTTCTGGCTTCCACTGTTGCTTTTCAAAAGATAGCTCTGAGTCCAAATGTTTTTCTTTGAAAGGATATGTCTATTCCTTGACTGTTCTTGAAATTTCTCTTTTTTATTATGGGTTTCTACAATTCCTCTCTGTTTCATTGGGTTATGAGCTTCCTGTTTTTTATCCTTTGAGTTCACTGTTGTCTTGCAATTGATAATTTAATGCATTGGAAAAATATTATCCTTGTTCTTGCTCTTTTTTCTCGATCCTCTAATTATATATATAAGACTTTTTACTCCCTCACCTTCTCTACTATAATTTCTGTATTTTTAAATTATTTTTCACAAAGGAAATACCAATTTAAAAATTCCAACTATTTAATTATATGTTTCTATTTTGTTTTTTATCTCCATAGTAATTTTCTCCCTGGAATAATTCAACTACCTGAAGTAACTCCAGGTTTGTTTTGTTGTTTGCTGTTCATGCTCATATTTGTTCATCTTCTTTTATCTCCTAGGCTTGGTTATCTTTGATTTTATTCTGAACATTACATTTGAAAAATCCATCCTGTTCACTGACAATAGCCATGATAGGTACAGAATGTGACATTAGTTTTAAATTTTTTTAACACCTGGCTCAACCAATATAAGATAGCTGGATTTTCGTATCTACTTCTGCTTTCAATATGTTGTGGTATAACATACTACATAGTCACTGAAAATTCTACTTACTCTACACCTGAGGACGGAGAGAAAGAGAGAGACAGAGAATGATAAAGTCAAATAACACCTTAATATTACCGTATTATCTCTGGACCACACATAGAGAACCATTGATTAAACTAATAATAATAATAAAAACTAAGTGGTATAAATATATTCCATGGTGGTTATTATTAATTTTCCCACAAATGTCATCTTTAACCCTCTTGTCTGCTCTTCCCATGAGAAGCTAACCTCTACTGACTCTCTTACTTAGACTCTGTTGCCATTGGAAGGCAACAGCAGAAATGTGGAGGGAATAGGTTTGATTTGGATTGTGGTTACCTTCTGCAACCTAAGTTAAAAATCCTCCAGGGTGCCTTCACTACCAGCTACCATTTTCCCTTGGTTCTCATTATCTCTGCTTCATCCTTTGTTCTTTTTTGGGATGGGTTATGAATAACTTTACATTTTTCCTTATTCTCGCTGCTTTACCATCCTTTGTTAGTTCCCTTAATCCTGCCAAACAACCGGAAAACAGTTGGGACCTCACTGGTACAACCATTGATACTGATGCCTCTTTTTGTAATACTGTGAATGCTAGCCCCAAAAGCACAAGGTTAAAGAAATATCACTTTCTCCTTTACTGTAAATCACCTGGGTCTACAATATTCCATACCTATGGGTAAGTAGGAATTTCTATCCTGGTTGCTATTTTGCTAGTAAGGTGCCTGGAAAATGCTAAAAGCACTGTGTTATACCCTAAAACAGCCCATAATAATCCCCAGCTCCTAGTCTTCATATCCTTAGGTAATCCCCCCTCCTCCTTAAATGTTAGGTAGACTTACTGACTTGGTTCTAAAACAGTTCTAATACTCAAAGATCTCACTTTCAAAATTGTTATAATAAAACTGTAGTTTCTATCTTGGACTCTCTTTAATGGCTCACTCAGGGGGAAGCCAGCTTCCCTAATGTGAGGTGGTGCTGTGGAATGATCCATGGGGTAATGGTACAAAGACTTCCAAAATCCACATGAGTGAGCTCAAAAGTCTGAGGCAAAGTTATCACTTCTTTGAGCCAAGCCTTTAGATATGACCACAGCCCCAGCTGACCAGTTTGACTACAGATTCAGGAGAGATGTTGAGCCAAAAGGCACATAGCTAAGCCACGCCTAAATTCCTGACCAACAAAAGCTGTGAGATAATAAATATTTCTTATTTTAAGATGCAAATATTTGGAATAATTTATCATACAGTAGATAACTAGTACAGTCTTCTCTTTCTTGGTTATCATGTTTTTCTCTAGCACTCTTTGCTCAAGCCTGAGCCCCAACTTGACCTCTGGTCTGTGTCTTCTCTGTCTCTTTCCTCAGGCAAGTTCCTGAATGTATACACCTCCCTAGGCATGCAGATCACCAATCCCTTCTGATCTCTCTCCACATTTCAGAGCCATTGCTAGTGAATAGGGTATATGCCCTTCCCACCCACTTTGTTCTCAAGTCGCACAGATCTCTGTGCGTTTTCCAAACAAAGGGAATCTCCTTTCCTTAAATTATTAAAAACTACCTGACCTTTGTGCTTTGGGGCACATCACATGATCTCAATATGCCCCAGCATTCGCAAAAGCCTTCTTTACCTCTAAGCGTTTCCATTTTCAATTCAACTATCATTATCTGAGGAAAAGAGTCACAGAATCTTTCTCATTTTATATCAACTGAGAGAAGGGGAAATTACACACATATACACATATAAATTAATAATTTCATTTTTGCTTCAGAACTTTTCTTATAACAAACTCACTAGAATTTTGCAAGCACAGTAAAAAACCTCCTCTCCAGGAAACGGTTTTGTGTTTCTGTTCAAAACTTCCTTAGTTTAAGACTGAACTTAATAATTTGTTATTAAAAAACTTTATTGCTTTGAATCCTATCTCAATGAATTACTTGTGATTTGTTTTCAAGTGAAATGGGTCTTTCCTTGTAATTGTTTGCATATATTTATTTTTATTCTGTTCTACAATTCATAAAGAGATCATCTTTCTATGGCTTGGTGTGTCTCAGAATTTTTTTTTTTTACTACTTCTGCACTTGAATCATAATAGAGCAAGTATCAAGTAATTTGATCTTATGATCAAATGTATTTTTCTCTGTAAAACTCTATTGTCTTATAGCATTTAATATTTTAAAAGTGATATTTAAAGTGAATCATATTTTCTTTTGTAAGTTAACTACCACTAGAGACTCATGGAAGAAACATAGGTCAGTCTTTCTTGTACCTTTCAAATGCTTTCCAAAAGCTTGGTATTGGCTTTGTACCTTAGTCCTTCCATATACATGCAAAACCTTCAGCACACTTGTCCTCATATGCAAACAATCTGTGTAGAAGTTTGGCTGATTTTTATTTATTTTATAGTCAGTTTTTAATCTCTCTGGCTTACACTGCTATATTTTCTACATACTTCTAGTTAGTCTTTACTGTAGTCTCAGCAAGATGAATTACAGTATAACCTGTGTTTTCCCTTTTATTCTGGCCCTGTAGGTCTTGATTTATATAGTTACTCTTAAGAAGGGTGAGGTTAAATCATAGTTTTGTAAGAATTTTCAGATTTATTTAATAACACATTGTCTTAGTCCATTTAGGCTGCCATAACTGACCATAGACTAGGTTGATTATAAACAAGAGAAATTTATTTCTCACACTTCTGGAGGCTGGGAAGTCCAAGATTAAGGAGCTGACATGTTCAGTGACTGTCAACAGCCTGCTTCCTGATTCATAAACGACCATTTCTTGCTCTGCCTTCTGCCCCTGTGGAGGGTTGAGGGAACTCTGCAGCCTCTTTTATGAGGGTACTAATCCCATTCATGAGGGCCCTAGTCTCATGGCCTAATTACCTACCAAAGGCCCCACCTACAAATACCGTCACATTGCGGGTTAGGTTTCAACATACAGATTTTCAACAGACATAAATATTCAGCACATTGGCACTGATATGCTGCACACTCCTTCCATTCTTTTGTCTTTCACATCAGAAATACAGTTAAAATTTAGAAACAGGCCTTTAATAAGATAACAGTGGAGAGATTATAAACTCCTTCAGTGATGACAATTAGATTTGAGTCATTCAAAAACCTAAGAGCATAAAATGGGAAAATATTTTGCTCAAAAGGTTCTAACCACTAGGTGGCTAAAGAACTCCTTGAAGACTGAGTGTGGAGTTACTGCCTGAGAGTAACAGTGAAAATATTCCTCTCCCTGACATCAAATCACTCTATAGTCAGGTTTCATGGCTTCACCTACCTGGTAACCAACGTAAACCTAGTTTTAAAAGCATCACTGCCTCATCATTTGAAAACAAGAGGTCATTTGACCAAATTAATGGCAAGGAAATTTAGAACCAATAAAAGAAAACATTAGGATAAAAGATATTCAGCTCTTAGACTCTGTTGCCATGAGAATCCTATACATGAATTATTTTGATAGTTGGTTGATTTTCAACCAATTATATATAATGACCATTGACACCTAAAATGTATTCACAGGAAGATATCTAAGAGCTAAATAATCAATAATGTAATGAGCTTTATTTATTTATTTATTTTTCTACAGGCCAACAGAAAAAACACCCTTGCAACTCTTATAAGGAATTCAGGACTCAAGACTCATATACACTTATGACTAAATTTAAACATTATTTTAGGAGTACACTCTTGGTATATTATTCTACTGGTCTCACAACAATTTTTCATTGATTTATTTATTCATTCATTCATTCATTTATTCCACAATTTTTCTGCCCATCCAGAATGATTATTGTGGTAAACAGTCTTTAAGTGGTCCTCCATCTTGGTATTCATGTCTCTGAGAGATCCCTCCAAGAGTGCTGACTACCAGATAACTCACTTCTAACGAATAGAACATGACAAAAGTGTTTTCACTTCTGAGATTAATTAGAAAAACATTGTGACTTCCTCTGGAACAACCTGTCACTCTCTCTCTCTCTCTCTCTCCCTTGGAGCCCCTTACACTGGGGGAAATAGGATGGCTTGCTATGAATAGCCCTATGGAGAGTGCCCTGTGCCAAGAAGCTGATTTTTCTGGGAAAATGACAGTGACAGTCTGAAAGTAGCCAACAGCCAAGTGAGTGCCCTTGCAGTAGGTCCTCCCCAATGGAGCCCTGAGATAATCACAACCCTGGTGAAAACTTTGATTGTACCCTCATGAGAATTCCTGAATCACAGGCATCCCTAAATGGTGTCCAGATTTCTGACTCAGAGAAAATGAAATAATAAGTGCTTATTGATTTAAGCTGCTAAATTTTGGCTTAATTTGCTATATAACAATAGATAAATAACATAGTTGAGTACATGGACTCTGAAATCAAATGACCTGTGTGATGCATTCTTGGTTTCCATAGCTCTTGTTTTTTTTTTGTTTTTTTTACCCTGGGCAATTTATAAACTCTGTATCAATGTCTTTGTTTCTGAAACAGATAATAATAGTATCTCTCACATTAAGTTATTTTGTGTTAAAAACTGAAGTATATATCAAAGAGTTTAGCTCAGTGCCTGATCAACAGTAGACATTTAATATTAGCTATTGATGCTTATTCATTTGAACAATAATATAAATGCCTATTAATTAACTTTGTGAAATTGAGCAGGTGACATAACAAACATGGGTCTCAGTATACTTTCATGCATTCAAAAAATATTCACTAAACACAAATTCTGCATCAACCAGTGTCCTAAATTCTGCAGTGAGCAAAAGAGAGAAAAAGATATTGGCATTCAAGAATATTACTTTCAGAGGAAAGAGACAGGCAATAAAAAATAAACACAATAAATAAGGTTTATGATATGTTAGATGGTGTTAAGTGCTGCAGAAAAGCATAGGAGACAAAATGAGAGAAGGGAAAGGGTTTAAAGCATGTGAAGGGGTTTGAAACTTCATTTATGATGGGTCGGGAAAGCATCACTTACAAGGTAACTTAGGAAAAAAACCTGTAAGAAGCGAGGGAATTAGTTATACAGCAGAAATAATATCCAAAATTGAACAACCTATATTGTTCAACACAGGGGCCAAAGTTCATACAAACTTCCCCAGGCAAAGTGAAAAGCAAAAGGTCCTAAATCAGAAGAGAGGCTGCTAGTGTCACCGAAATAAATTAAAAGGGAATGGTAGATGAGGTTGGAAAATTAGCAAGTAGCTAGATCATGCAGGACCACATAAGTATAAATAAGCTGTTAGCTTTTCCCCTAAGTGAGATGCTAATTCTCTGGCGAGTTTTGAGTAGAGATTTCACATGATCTGAAGTACAGCTTAACAGAATCTCTGTGGTTGCTGCTGCTGCACTCAGAATTGTCTGGAAGTATCCAGGTGAGAGGCAGTGAGACTAATAAAAGTAAAGAAAAACTTTGCTAGAATGTGGCTGTGGCAGAAAGATTAGTGAGAATTTGTCAAATGCTGGGAATATTCTGAAATTAGAGGCAATAGAATTTGTTGACAAGGTATAGGAAGGGAAGGAGCAGGAGAGTATGCTTGCAAGATTTTATATATATACATGCATGTATACATGATAGAGTATATAAAATCCATATATTAGATCAAATTAATTATAATATCAATAACATATATTAATATTTAATAAATTACTGTATAATAAACATACTAATTATTACATGATATTTTAATAATGCATTATATTAATGCTATATTTACTATTACATTATAATCATATAATATACTATATTATTTTAATACAGTAATAGTATACTATATATAATATTATACATATATATTCTGAGGAACATGAGTAGTGGTGTTGTCATTCAATGAAAAGAGGAAGACTGCAGAAATAGATCTGAGGGATGATACAAGGAGCAGTCAAATGCCAAGGACAGAGTAACAGGAGCTGTCAGTCCTGGTGTAGGCCATACAGGGGTACATCGTCTAAGGAGCAGCAGTTCCCCAACAGTTGTGAGCATCTGATGTAGGGCCCAGAAAATTGCATTTCAAAAAATTCCCAAATCATATGGTTTTTTTACAGAAGACTAACAAATCAAATCCTTCAACATATAAAAGAGTGCAATGTTAGTTTAACTTTCAAAAACCAATGTAATTCTCTATATTATTACCTAGGGAAACAAATCTTCATGATTTTTTCCCTTTCTACATTCTTTGAATATAATTTGTTCTTCTAGAATTTAGGGTGAATATTTAAACATATTTTAAACCTTTCTTCTTTTCTAATTTAAGAACTCAAAGTGATAACATCCCTTCTAAGCATATAGAAGAAAAATGTATTCTACATATCTTAATATGACATTTTAAAAGTCTCATTCAATTTGAAATATTTTCTAAAGCTCCTTGTGATTTTCTTTTTGACTATGAGTTGTTGAAAAGTGGGTTGCTTAATTTGCAAACTTGAAAAATTTTCCAGAAATTTTTTGGTGATTTCAATTTCAATTCCCTGTAATTAGAAACCATTTTCTATATAATTTCAAAGACTTGATATTTATTGAGACTTTTTTTATCACTCCACATATATTCTATCTTATTGAATAATCTATGTATACTTTAATAAAAGTTTATGTCATCTTTTTTTGAATATAGTGCTTTATAAATATCTGCTAGATTTATTGGTTTATAATGTTTACATCAGTTATGTATGTGAAATGGGTATTAAAAATTTCAAATATGTTGTGAATTTGTCAGTTTCTACAACATGTATTTTGAATATAATTGTTATATTTATCCACATTGGTCTTGTTATGCTTTTTTAATCAAGTAATTATTTTACCATTATGGAGCAGAGCTCTATCTTTGGTAATACTGTCTTAAATTCTATTTTGTCTAATATTAATTCAGATACATTAGCTTTCTGTACATGAAATTTGCATGAGGTATGCTTTTTTTTACTTTTAATCATATATGAATTGCATCTCTTATAAATGGCATATAATTGAGTACTCTTTTTTAATGATAATTTGTCACTTTATTTGGACTTTTTGATATATTTATATTTGGTATAATTTTTTTATATGTCTGGTATTATGTCTACCATCTTATTTATTTTCCACTATTTTATGGTATGTATTGTTTCTAATATAAAGTCACTGGTAATTTATAATTATCTCCCTTTTTTCAATGTGAATTGAATATTTGTAAATTTTTCTTACAGCACAGTTGGAAATTTTGGTCCATTAATTCTACAAATACTTTGTCATCCCAAAATTTCTCTCTTCTCCCTCTGGGACTTCAATTATATCATAATAGACCTTTGATATTTTCCCACAGGTTCTAAGGCTTCTGGTTTTTTTCTTCCCCTCAACCTGTTACATGCTTTTCAGATTGGGTAATTTCTATAATCTCTGTAATTGTTTGCTGATTTTTTTTAACCCCTGTCATCTCCAGTCTGCTGTTAAGTTCATCCAGTGTTTGTTTTTAATTTCAGGAATTTTGTTTTTGTGTAGATTTCTTCTTGATTACATTTAAAAGTTTCTATTTTCTACAGCTATGTAATTTGTTTATTCATTATGAACATATTTTTATTTGTATCTTTTATCATAACTGTATTAGTTACTTTATAATTCTGTTAATCTGAAATTTTAATTATTACAAGGTCTATCAAATTGATTGTCTTTTATTTTCTCTATGAATTATATTATCTTTTGCCCCCCACATGTCTAATAATTTTAGATTGCATCTTCAACATTGTAAATGATACATTGTTTAGACTCTGGATTCTGTTATGCTCTTCTGAAGTGTCTTGTTTTTGTTTTGATGGCCAAATTTTGTGCCTAAACTTGACCTAAAATATCATCTCTTTTTCTGTGGAAAGAAACAGAAATCTGTCCTCAGTTGTTTTAGCCTTGGTTGTGCTGCTTGGAGTTTTCCTAGGGCATGTGTACTTCACAGATTAGGTCAGTATTTAGAGAACATTTATAGGTAAGAAATAGTAGCCTTCTATTGCTCTCTTAAGAAATGCCTTTCCTTACTTTCTTGTTGTGATGATCATCCTGACTCGTGTACATTTGGTTATTCTAATCAGTTCAACATTGATTTTTCTATTGAAATTTAGCTACCCTTTGTGGCACTAGTTGGGGCCTTTCCTTAGACAAATTCATATAAATAGGAAAGTCACCAATGTTTCTTCCTTTTCCTGCTTTTGTATTATTTTATTATTCCTGTAGTAGCTGACCACATTTTTTAATGCTATCTATTGCCTTTTTATATATTCCTCTCTTTTTTTGGTTGTTCCCAGGTTTTTATATACACACTTATTACTATCTATGTTGAAATAATATTATGTCACTTCATGTATATTAGGGCCTCATATACATACACTTCTTTCAGCCCCTTCCCATAATTTGTGATATCACTGTCATAGATTTTATGTCCGAATGTATTTTATATCTCACAATGTATTATTATTTTAAGTACTTAGTTACCTTTTGAAGAAATTGGATTTTTAAAAATTATTTGCCCACATATTTACCATTCTACTGCTCCTAACTCCTTCATGTACATCTTGATCTCCATCTAGTATGATTTTCTTTTTGCTTGATGAATTTCCTTTTACAGTTCTGATTATGAGCAGTAACCTTTTATGCCAGGAAAAGGTCATATCTCCTAGATTACTTTTCTGCCAACTGCATCAATTTCTGGTTGTGCTCTTATTGTAATGGTTGTGGCTCCTTCTTTGTGTTCCACTTCCCAACTGGTTGAAATGGTAGTAAAGACTGGAGAGATTATCATGCTCCATGAAATGGAAGCCACTTTTTGAGACTAGAAAAGTAACAAGTTAGAGGGAGCTTAGGATCATTTTGAATTGCAATATGGAAATTTAACCTAAAGCTTCAACTTTCATGTTGATATAAATGTCTAATTTATTTAAGTCATTGCTAATTTTAAGTCTTTGTTTAACCAAACACAATGATAGCCTAACCAATACAGAATTTAACACCTAGAAATGAGATGTTGACATAGCAAAACCTATAATACGTACCATGGTTTAGCAGCAGAACATGAGAAATCTAGGACATGGTTTGGAGAACTGGTGATTGCTGTAAAGCCTGTGATATCTTCTCAGGTAAACCATATGCCAATAGAGACTATAATTCTAGGGGAAATGATTGTTTTCAAACTAAGAATGTTTGTGCATTTGGCTATTTTTTACTGCTTTTACAAAAGCTCTATAAAACAGAATTTTGATCTAAATCTAGCCATTATGCAATATACTATACAAAGAACTCTGGCAATGATGGTCTTTTATTTGTAGCTTCTACTTTATTATGACTTAAGTCCATAAAGATGGTGAAAAAAACCTAGCCCCAACTAAAGCCAATATAAAAGATGATTCTCAAGAAATAAGATTGTGCCCCTAAGGCTTTCTGAAGCTTCTCTCAGTAATTTTTTATCAACAAAAAATAGGAGCCAGCCAAGCAGCATACATGAAATAAAGGTCTTTTTCTTTCCACTCAAACCTATTGTTTCAGATGGCCCTAAGTTATATGTGATTAAGTTGAGAAGACTCTGATGGACAGAAGACAAGCCTAGCAAATAAAAAACAAGAGATTTTAGACTTTGGAATTATTTATATGTATCATTGCCCTGGAATTTCCCAGAATCCAGTATACTAGGATGTAGTAAAGTTTTGAAGAAATTATATTACAAAAATATCACTAGCTTTGCTTGAGAAAGTCTGTGATTACTAGATTCCTAAAACAACCTCACAAAGGCCCCCAAAGCTGACATATAGAAAGTAAGTTGGGAAACTATATGGCCTCAAGTAGGTCAGTCTTTAATGCCCACTTCAGATGAGCCAGAGAAGATAATGGACAAAGAACAACCTCACATTGGGTTGTTTGAAACCACAGAAGAAAAGTGTAGCCTTATCAGAAGAAAATAGTTGAGGACCCTACTGCCCAGTGGTAGCCAGATGGGATAACTAAGAGACTTACTTTACATCTTCAGGAGGAATTCTTGGCAATTTCTCCATTACAGGATTTGGTCATTTCATTTCAATGTGTTTTTTATTTTCTTGATGGGAGTTAGGGTTGCAATTTTTCTATTCCTAATCATTCATTGTATGTTGGGTGTGTTTCTCATTTATAGACATTCCCACCACAAGGAATCATTTATAGACCTGATAACTGCATATTACTCTGAAATCTAAGAGTTTGGGTTAAAAGTAATAACTTTTCAATACTCTGAGATTATCTATTTTAGGGTAGGGATGAATGTATTCTTTCAATGTCTTACACATGGAGACAAATATGTATAAAAATACTTGACTGTCCAGAAGTGCTGGCTGTGAGATTTCTCATTTTACATCAAGATAGAAATTTAGCTGGGTCATAACCACCCATAAGAATAAACTACATTGCCCAGGCTCCTTTTTATCAAAGTGTTGTTATGTGAGCAATTTACTGACAGACAATATACAAATGGAAAATGACCAGACCATACATGACAATGGAACTCTGACTCACAAAATCCACAGCAGTCATCCTGGGAAGCTAGACCACAAAGTCTGGATGCCTGAAGAGTCAAGACTTGGTCAACAATGACCAGCTTATCCATTCCCCTGCATTCAACTCAGGACTAAAAATACAAAACCATGACTCCAAACCTATCACATAATATGCCCACTTCTAGGTAACTTGCCTTTAACTTCTCCAGACCAGAAGATCCAATCAGAGCATACCGGATCCTTTCCTTTGTTTCACTTCAGATCTTTTCCTTCCCTTATTGCCTTTGAGTCTCTGCCAAATTAAAGTGATGGCTGTTTCCCTGGGAAAAGTAAGTACTCTCTGTTTTTTCTCATTTAGGTTATCTTTGTTCATTTTCACATTCTGAACAACAGAAAATGTCAAGTACAATTCTGATCAGATCTGCAAAAGAAATAGGTTGAGTTTTTTTTTTCCTCTTACTCTTTCCCTTTTATTACTGGTTGAACTGAGGCATGATACAGCATGACCGTAGTAGCTGAAGCAATCATATTCAGTCAAAGATGTTGAGGGTGGCAGATGGGATTGCCTTTGTGGAGCCCTGCTATTTTTGTGGAGTAGAGACATATACCAACTCAGACTTTATAGGGAACAAAATAAACTTCTATTTTCATTCAGATATTGGATAGTTGCAAATCTTCCTTTTTGTATCTGAACTGACACAACAAATAATATAGAATTTTAAAACACCATTTATTTTTAATTGAAATATAATGAACATATAATTAATATTTTTAATGATACCATATAATTAATATTACATTTGTGACAGATGGACAATAGACACATGAAAAGATGCTCCACAACTCTAATTATCAGAGAAATGCAAATTAAAACTACAATGAGGTATCACCTCACACCAGTAAGGATGGCTGCCATCCAAAAGACAAACAACAACAAATGTTGGCAAGGCTTTGGAGAAAGGGGAACCCTCCTACACTGCTGGTGGGAATGTAAATTAGTTCACCCATTGTGGAAAGCAGTATGGAGGTACATCAAAATGCTCAAAACAGACTGACCATTTGACCCAGGAATTCCACTCCTAGGAATTTACCCTAAGAATGTAGCAATCACGTTTGAGAAAGACAGATGCACCCCTATGTTTATCGCAGCACTATTTACAATAGCCAAGAATTGGAAGCAACCTGAATGTCCATCGATAGATGAATGGATAAAGAAGATGTGGTACATATACACAATGGAATACTACGCAGCCATAAGAAAAGGGCAAATCCTACTATTTGCAGCAACATGGATGGAGCTGGAGGGTATTATGCTCAATGAAACAAGCCAAGCGGAGAAAGAGAAATACCAAATGATTTCACTCATCTGTGGAATATAACTACAAAGGAAAAACTGAAGGAAGAAAACAGCAGCAGAATCACAGAACTTAAGAATGGACAAACAGGTACCAAAGGGAAAGGGACTGGCGAGGATGGGTGGGTAGGGAGGGATAAGGGGGGAGAAGAAGAAGGGGGATTTAAGATTAGCATGCATAATGGGGGGGTGGGAGAAAGGGGAGGGCTGTACAACACAGAGAAGGCAAGTAGGGATTGTACAACATTTTGCTATGCTGATGGACAGTGACTGTAAAGGGGTTTATACGGGGGACCTGGTACAGGGGAGAGCCTAGTAAACATAATATTCGTCATGTAAGTATAGATTAATGATCACAAAAAAAAAAAAAAGCAGTTCCTGTGTGGTGACCTCCAATGAGTTCGACACAATGGTATAAAGGGCATATAAAAGTGTAGGCAAAGGGTCTGTTTGTGTTTATGCAGAGGATCAAAGCCTAACTTGACTACCCAGAAAATGAACTAAGATACAATATGAAAAAGAACTTCCAACATCAGCACTCTCTGGAAGACTCATACCAGAAGATGATCATCAAAAAACCCAAAAAAGACAGCTGTAGATGCACTCATCCCACCGGTTCCTGGACTTGCCATGGGAATGAAGAAGGAGATATCTAAGCTGGCCTGTGCATACAGTAAAACAACAAATTTGACTGGATCTGTACTGTTGGAACTCAACCAAGAATTAGGAGAACTGCAAGTTGTAGCACTCCAAAATCTTATGACTACAGACTATCTACTGTTAAAAGAACATATGGGATGTGAACAGTCCCCAGGAATGGGTTGTTTTAATTTGTCTGATTTCTCTCAGACTGTTCAAGTTCAGTTGGACAATATCCACCATATCATAGATAAGTTTTCACAAATGCCTAAGGTGCTTAACTGGTTTTCTTGGTTTCACTGGAGATGGCTGGTAATTATAGTCTGCTTTGGTTATGTAACTATACTCCTATTATGTTAATGTGTGTGCGCAATTTAATTAGTAGTTTAAAACCTATACATGCTGAAGTTACTCTACAAGAAGATATGTCAAAGAAATAATCAATCTTCCCATGTTTTCTTCCGCCTGCTACTTCTATAGCTTTACTTCTTCCTTCCTAATTACAACCCTTAAATAGAATTCATGCCTCATATCAAATTTACTGAGTATCATAATTCTTCCAAGTGGTAAAGATACCTCAAGACAAATGCTGGGCATAGAAGCCACAGGGCATAAATATGCAAAGAAGTAAGAAGCTAACCTTTTCAAACAATAAGGCTTCTCTCTCACTTACCAACTTAACATTTCCCTGTATGGCCCCGGAAGATGACTGGTTAGCCAGAGACGGGTAAGATTCCTCAAGGGAGGAACAACCTAAGACAGGCACAGTGGCAGGGGGGTCATCAGGTGAGAAATTGGGGATCAACAGAGGTGAGGCTTAGAACCTCACCCCCCTGTTCTGAGAGAAAACTTCTGCATCCATGGATGTTTTATTGCCCTTGTCTAGCTTGGATTAATACATAGTCTACAGGCACACACCTGATCATCTATATTTGCTCTCTTACAACACTAAACTGTTTTCTACCTTTATCTTGTATCTACCTACCACTTCAGCATTTTATTAAAAATAATAATAATGAAGAGAGAAATGTGGTATCCACATATAAATCAAGTATAAAAATCAAACGAATATTCATATTTGAACTGATTGTTTATAGTTCATAATGCATGAGCAAAACCTAAAGTTTCTGTGATGACTGCCCTTGTACTGTTCACCATGTAACTTATTCACTATGTAAGAATTTGTTCTCCATGTAAGAACTTATTCATTATGCTTCAGAAGATTGGAGACTGACGAAAATTAGGCTTGGGGTGGATTAATGATTGTGCATTGAGCATTGACTCCCCTATACAGAATTCTGTTGTTGTTAACAACCATTTGATCAATAAATATGAGAGATGCCCTCTAAAAAAAAAAAAAAGTACAGACTTCCAATTGTAAAATAAATAAGTAACCAGGATGTAATGCATAGCATAAGGAATATAGTCAAAATATTGTAACAACTTTGTATGGTGATAGCTGGTAGCTAGAATTATCATGTATATAAATGTTGAATCACTGTGTTGTACACCTGAAACTAATGTAATACTGTGTGTCAACTACCCTTCAATAAAAAATAATTATCTACAAAAAAATAATATTACATTCGTGTACAGTTACATAGACACCATAAAATCAACACAAAACATTTTAATTAACCTAAATATTTCCACAGGGGCTCTTGGAAATTAATCACCTGTCTACCCTCAGCCAGGATCAATCACCAATCTGTTTTCTGGTCCTTGTATTATTTTGCTTTTTCTGAAATGTCATATAAATGAAGTTATGATATATTTGGGTCTGGGTTCACTCACTTAGCACAATGATTTGAGATCCATTCATGTTACTGAATGCAAAAATGTGAAAATAAAGGGAAAATCATTTATATCAATGAATAGTGGATTAAACTCCAGAGACAAATGAATATAAGTTCTATGGTCATAGTTGTTCTATAAACCATAGAGTTTCCTAGAGAAAATCTCTAAGGTATAATAGGAGACATGTGATAGAGTAAATTATACAAATCCTCATATTCCATAAATAAAAGGGATGAATGAAGATGTCACATTAACAGATATTATTATAAACCATTACTTAGAGACATAGGTTTAATCAGAGATAAAAATAAAATTAGAAATACTTGTCAAAGTATGTCTCAGTGGAGGACTGAGGTGGCAGATCTTGGATCATAAGACTGTTATTTTTCATTTCAATATTTTGTGCATGTATTTTTACTCAAATGAAAGCAATAAATATTTTAAATAAGAAAAAGAAAATTTCCAAATGATGAAAGAGGATGATATACTGAATGAGAAGCTAAGAAAATGAAGAATTAAAGATGAAGAAAAAAAGCTCAGGAAATTAGAAGACAGTATATGATAATGTTTCATTTCAGATCTAAGCTTGGCACAAGGGAGATAAATGGGCAAATTCAATGAAATGGCTAGATTTGAGTAAAGGTAGATAAGAGAAATCTATGCCTGTTGTCTCTGGATCTAGGCCAGGAATTCTTCAATCCTTAATAGGACTTAAAACTGGTTCCATTAGAAAAGGTCATAACACTGAGATGTTAGCATTAAAAAGAAATCAAATTTCACCAGCATGTCAGTTACTCATTCCATAGACGGAACATCCCAGCACTGTAATCACAGACTATGGGGAGGCTTTCTTAACAGAAATGTGAGGGAAAGAAAAAGATATGTGTAATAGTAAGCCAATAGGCAGAAACCATTAGCAGGACCTGTTCCAAGCCAGGGTAGACATAAAAAATCACAAGGAATGAATTAGGCTCATGGCTTGGGTTCAAAGCAGAGGACAGTAATGAAGGTAGGTACCACTTCTAGCTCAGGTCTTCGGAAAGTACTTTGATTATAAAGATTCAGAGGATAAGTTGTAGAAAAGGAAATAGATTTTGCGAATTGAGTCCAACTTATCGATTCAGTTGGACTTGTTGATCCCAAACTTGTTAATCAAGTCATGATTCCCTTCTCACCAGCTGAATAGTCTTCAGCAAATCACTTCTTTCTGAGCTTTAGTTTCTTTTCAGTTGCTTGGATAGCAGTAACAAGATTAGGAAACTAGCCACAATAATGTCTAAGATATATATCCATTTACCATGTGCTAAGTACTATTTATACTTCAGTTTATTTATAAAGTTAGGCTATTTTAACAGCTTTGCAGCTCCTTAATTCTGATTTTATGAAGTAGAACAAGAGATTTGAAAAGTGGGTTACTTTGGGGATTTAGTAATTTTGAATGAAGTATCCTAGCCTAACACTTATTCAATTGTTACAAGTAAGTCCCTCTTATATAGATATACTATATTTCCCACATTAAATGCCTTCAAGACCCAAGACAATAATAAAAATTTGTGGGTGAATACGTACAGGACCACAGACACACCTCAGAAATAACACAGGTTTAGCTCCAGGCCACACAATAAAACAATATCACAATAAAGTGAGTCATATAAATTTTTTTATTTAATGTCCTTCAAGAATTTTCTTTTGCATTCACCACTCTGCTAACCATTTGGTACAAGAGGCCTAGCTTATAGCTTTTCTTGGCTTTTGACATGCCTTACTCACTATGTTTAATCACTTCCAGCTTTTGAGTTAAAATGAGAGGCGTGTGACTCCTCCTTTCACTTGAACACTTGGAGGCCATTATAGGGTATTAACTGGGCTGATTTCAATATTGTCGTATCTCAAGAAACAGGGAGGCCTGAGGAGAGGGAGAGAGATGTAGGAATGGCCAGTTGGTGTAGCAGACAGAATGCACACAACATTTACCAATTAAGTGACCCTTTTATTTTTAAATTAAAAAAATTTTTTTTTAATTTTGTTATCATTAATCTACAATTACATGGAGAACAGTATGTTTACTAGGCTCTCCCCTACCCCAAGTCCCCCTCACAAACCCCATTACAGTCACTGTCCATCAGCATAGTAAGATGTTGTAGAATCACTACTTGTCGTCTCTGTGTTGCACAGCCCTCCCCTTTCCCCCCCCACCACACTATACATGCTAATCTTAATACACCCTTTCTCTTCCCTGCCCTTATCCCTCCTACCCTCCCATTCTCCCCAGTCTCTTTCCCTTTGGTAACTGTTAGTCCATTCTTGGGTTCTGTGATTCTGCTGCTGTTTTGTTCCTTCAGTTTTTCTTTTGTTCTTATACTCCACAGATGAGTGAAATCATTTGGTATTTGTCTTTCTCCACTTGGCTTATTTCACTGAGCATAATACCCTCTAGCTCCATCCATGTTGTTGCAAATGGTAGGATTTGTTTTCTTCTTATGGCTGAATAATATTCCATTGTGTATATGTACACATCTTCTTTATCCATTCATCTATTGATGGACACTTAGGTTGCTTCCATTTCTTGGCTATTGTAAATAGTGCTGTGATAAACATAGGGGTGCATCTGTCTTTTTCAAACTGGAGTGCTGCATCCTTAGGGTAAATTCCTAGAAGTGGAATTCCTGGGTCAAATGGTAAGTCTATTTTGAGCACTTTGAGGAACCTCCATATTGCTTTCCACAATGGGTGAACTAATTTACATTCCCACCAGCAGTGAAGGAGGGTTCCCCTTTCTCCACAACCTTGCCAACATTTGTTGTTGTTTGTCTTTTGAATGGTAGCCATCCCTACTGGTGTGAGATGATATCTCATTGTGGTTTTAATTTGCATTTCTCTGATAACTAGCGATGTGGAGCATCTTTTCATTTGTCTGTTGGACATCTGAATTTCTTCATTGGAGAACTGTCTGTTCAGATCCTCTGCCCATTTTTTAATTGGATTATTTGCTTTTTGTTTCTTGAGGTGCATGAGCACTTTATATATTTTGATGTCAAGCCTTTATCGGATCTGTCATTTATGAATAGATTCTCCCATACTGTAGGGTACCTTTTTGTTTTATTGATGGTGTCCTTTGCTGTACAGAAGCTTTTCAGCTTGATATAGTCCCACTTGTTCATATTTGCTTTTGTTTTCCTTGCCCAGGGAGATGTGTTCATGAAGAAGTTGCTAATGTTCATGTCCAAGAGATTTTTGCCTATGTTTTTTTCTAACAGTTTTATGGTTTCATGACTTACATTCAGGTCTTTGATCTATTTAGAATTTACTTTTGTGTATGGGGTTAGACAGTGATCTAGTTTCATTCTCTTACATGTAGCTGTCCAGTTTTGCCAGCACCATCTACTGAAGAGACTGTCATTTCCCCATTGTATGTCCATGGCTCCTTTATCGAATATCAATTGACCATATATGTTTGGGTTAATGTCTGGAGTCTCTAATCTGTTCCACTGGTCTGTGGCTCTGTTCTTGTGCCAGTACCAAATTGTCTTGATCATTATGGCTTTGTAGTAGAGCTTGAAGGTGGGGAGTGAGATCCCCGCCACTTTATTCTTCTTCCTCAGGATTGCTTTGGCTTTTCGGGGTCTTTGGTGTTTCCATATGAATTTTTGAACTATTTGTTCCAGTTCGTTGAAGAATGTTGTTGGTAATTTGATAGGGATTGCATCATATCTATATATTACTTTCGGCAGGATGGCCATTTTGATGAAATTAATTCTTCCTAGCCATGAGCATGGGACGAGTTTCCATTTGTTAGTGTACTCTTTAATTTCTCTTAAGAGCATCTTATAGTTTTCAGGGTATAGGTCTTTCACTTCTTTGGATAGGTTTATTCCTAGGTATTTTATTTTTGATGCAATTGTGAATGGAATTGTTTTCCTGATTTCTCTTTCTATTGGTTCATTGTTAGTGTATAGGAAAGCCACAGATTTCTGTGTGTTAATTTTGTATCCTGCAACTTTGCTCTATTCCGATATCAGTTCCAATAGTTTTGGAGTGGAGTCTTAAGGGTTTTTTTATGTACAATATAATGTCATCTGCAAATAGTGACAGTTTAACTTCTTCTTTACCAATCTGGATTCCTAGTATTTCTTTGTTTTATCTAATTGCCATGACTAGGACCTCCAGTACTAAGTTAAATAATAGTGGGGAGAGTGGGCATCCCTGTCTTGTTCCCGATCTCAGAGGAAAAGCTTTCAGCTTCTCACTGTTCAGTATGATGTTGGCTGTGAGTTTTTCATATATGGCCTTTGTTATGTCAAGGTACTTGCCCTCTATACCCATTTTGTTGAGAGTTTTTATCATGAATGGATGTTGAATTTTGTCAAATACTTTTTCAGCATCTATGGAGATGATCATGTGGTTTTTGTCTTTCTTTTTGTTTATGTGGTGGGTGATGTTGATGGATTTTTGAATGTTGTACCATCCTTGCATCCGTGGGATGAATCCCACTTGGTCATGGTGTACGATCCTTTTGGTGTATTTTTGAATTCAGTTTGCTAATATTTTGTTGAGTGTTTTTGCATCTATGTTCATCAGGGATATTGGTCTGTAATTTTCTTTTTTGGTGTGGTCTTTGCCTGGTTTTGGTATTAGGGTGATATTGGCTTCATAGAATGAGTTTGGGAGTATTCCCTCCTCTTCTATTTTTTGGAAAACTTTAAGGAGAATGGGTATTATATCATGTCTGTATGTCTGATAAAATTCTGAGGTAAATCCATCTGGCCTGGGGATTTTTTTCTTGGGTAGTTTTTTTATTACCACTTCAATTTCTTTGCTGGTAATTGGTTTGTTTAGATTTTGTGTTTCTTCCTTGGTCAGTCTTGGAAGGTTGTATTTTTCTACAAAGTTGTCCATTTCTTCTAGGTTTTCCAGCTTCTTAGCATATAGGTTTTCATAGTAGTCTCTAATAATTCTTTGTATTTCTGTTGGGTCCGTTGTGATGTTTCCTTTCTCATTTCTGATTCTGTTGATGTGTGTTGATTCTCTTTTCCTCTTAATAAGTCTGGCTAGAGGCTTTTCTATTTTGTTTATTTTCTCGAAGAACCAGCTGTTGGTTTCATTGATTTTTTTCTATTGCTTTATTCTTCTTAATTTTGTTTATTTCTTCTCTGATCTTTATTATGTCCCTCCTTCTGCAGACCTTAGGCCTCATTTGTTCTTCTTTTTCCAATTTTAATAATTGTGACATTAGACCATTCATTTGGGATTGTTCTTCCTTCTTTAAATATGCCTGGATTGCTATATACTTTCTTCTTATGACTGCTTTCACTGCGTCCCACAGAAGTTGGGGCTTTGTGTTGTTGTTATTTGTTTCCATATATTGCTGGATCTCCATTTTAATTTGGTGATTGACCCATTGATTAATTAGGGGCATGTTGTTAAGCCTCCATGTGTTTGTGACCCTTTTTGCTTTCTTTGTAGAATTTATTTCTAGCTTTATACCTTTGTGGTCTGAAAAGTTGGTTGGTAGGATTTCAATCTTTTGGAATTTACTGAGGCTCTTTTTGTGGCCTGGTATGTGGTCTATTCTGGAGAATGTTCATTGTGCACTTGAGAAGAATGTGTGTCCTGTTGCTTTTGGATGTAGAGTTCTATAGAGGTCTATTAGATCCATCTGTTCTAGTGTGTTGTTCAGTGTCTCTGTGTCCTTACTTATTTTCTGTCTGGTGGATCTGCCCTTCGGAGTGAATAGTGTGTTGAAGTCTCCTAAAATGAATGCATTGCATTCTATTTCCTCCTTCAGTTCTGTTAGTATTTGTTTCACATATGCTGGTGCTCCTGTGTTGCGTGCATACATATTTATAATGGTTATATCCTCTTGTTGGACTGACCCCTTTATCATTATGTAATGTCCTTCTTTATCTCTTATTACTTTCTTTGTTTTGAATTCTATTTTGTCTGATACTAGTACTGCAACACCTGCTTTTTTCTCCCTGTTGTTTGCATGAAATATCTCTTTCTGTCCCTTGACTTTTAGTCTGTGCATGTCTTTGGGTTTGAGGTGAGTCTTTTTTAAGTAGCATATAATGGGTCTTGTTTTTTTATCCATTCAGTGACTCTATGTCTTTTGATTGGTGCATTCAGTCCATTTACATTTAGGGTGATTATCGATAGGTATGTACTTATGTCCATTTCAGGCTTTAGATTCATGGTTACCAAAGGTTCCAGGTTACTTTCCTTACTATCTAAGAATCTACCTTAACTCATTTAGTATGCTGTTACAAACACAGTCTAAAGGTTCTTCTCTATTTCTCCTCCTTTTTCTTCTTCCTTCATTCTTTATATATTAGGTATCAAATTCTTTACTTTTTGTCTATCCCTTGATTGACTTTGGGGATAGTCAATTTAATTTTTCTTTTGCCTCACAATCAGCTGTTCCACCCTCCCTACCATGATTTTACTACCTCTGGTGACAGCTATCCAACCATAGGAACACCTCCATCTATAGCAGTCCCTCCAAAATAGACTGCAGAGATGGTTTTTGGGAGGTAAACTCTCTCAGCTTTTGCTTATCTGGAAATTGTTTAATCCCTCCCTCAAATTTAAATGATAATCTTCCCAGATAAAGTAATCTTGGTTCCAGCCCTTCTGCTTCATGGCATTAAATACATCATGCCTCTCCCTTCTGGCCTATAAGGTTTCTGCTGAGAAGTCTGATGTTATCCTGATGGGCTTTCCTTTGTATGTGATCTTATTTCTGCCTGTGGCTGCTTTTAACAGTCTGTCCTTATCCTTGATCTTTCCCATTTTAATTACTATGTGTCTTGGTGTTGTCTTCCTTGGGTCCCTTGTGTTGTGGGATCTGTGGATCTCCATGGCCTGAGAGACTCTCTCCTTCCCCAGATTGGGGAAGTTTTCATCACCTACCTCCTCAAAGACACTTTCTATCCCTTTCTCTCTCTTCTTCTTCTTCTTGAATCCCTATAATGCGAATATTGTTCCGTTTGGATTGGTCACACAGTTCTCTCAACATTCTTTCATTTTTAGAGATCCTTTTTTCTCTCTGTGCCTCAGCTTCTTTGTATTCCTCTTCTCTAGTTTCTATTTCATTTATTGTCTCCTCCACAGTATCCAAACTGCTTTTAATATCCTCCCATCATGTTCTTCACCTATTGGATCTCTGACCTGAATTCATTCCTGAGTTCTTGGTTGTCTTTCCGTACCTCCATTAGAATGTTGATGATTTTTATTTTGAACTCCCTTTCAGGAAGAGTCACAAGGTCCATATCATTTAAATCTTTCTCGGGAGTTGTATTAACAATTTTACTCTGGACAAGTTTCCTCTGGCATTTCATGTTTGTATATGGCTCCCTCTAGTGTCCAGAAGCTCTCTTCTAGAGCTGCTCAGCCTCTGAAGCTATGTCAGGAGTCACAGGGAAGTGGTACTGGGGGTAGGAAAGAGCTGTTCCCCGCCTCCCAGCCAGCTGCTGTGCCTGTCTCGACTACCTGAGCCAGTGGGCCGGTCACACATGTATCTTTTTGTCCCAGAGCAGCCAGATATGGATCCCTGCTTTCCACAAGCAGCCAGAATCCCGGTCTCCCCAGGAACTCTGCCTTTATTAACTTTCCAATCCAGTAGTCATGCGAGTCTCATGAAACCACCATGAAATGTAGGTTTGTGCTCCCAGAGCAGATCTCCGGAGCTAGGTGTTCAGCAGTCCCAAGCCTTCCACTCCCTCCCTGCTCTGTTTCTCTTCCTCCCGCGGTGAGCTTGGGTGGGGGAGGGGCTCGGGTCCTGCGGAGCCACAGCTCTGGTACTACCCCGTTCACTGAGGTCTGCTCTTTTCTCCAGGTGTGTGCAGTCTAACATGTCCTCTTTCCTGTTGCTCTCTCAGGATTAGTTGCGCCAATTAAATTTTTTAAATTGTATCCAGTTTTAGGAGGAAGCCTCTGTCTCTCCTCTCACGCCGCCTATCTCCCAAGTGTCCCTTTTTATACGGACATAGTTTGTGGTGTTCCCCCCACCCCCAATTACAATAATAACATCAAAGATCCCTGATCAGAGATCAACGTAAGGAATATAATAATAATGAAAATGTTTGATGTTCTCTGAGAATTAAGAAGATCTGACAGAGAAACAGGAGAACAAATGCTGTTGAAAAAACTACCAACAGACTTGCTCAATGTAGGATTGTCATAGTTCTTCAATTTGTAAAATGACAATAAATCTGCAAAGTGCTATAAAGCAAAGCACAATAAAAGGGGGTATGCTTATTTAAGGAATTGGGAAATACTGCCTGGTCATGCCTAGTCTACAAATAAATTTAAACCAACATAGGAATTAGGTAACAATAAATCTGAACATTATAATTGGACTGTAAGCACCAAGTGTTTTTATTTAATAGCAATCTATGTATGTATATTTAACTAAGCCTATTAGTTAATTTTCTCATAAATCTCTATCATGAATCTTTCAGTGACCTGTTCAGAGACCCTTTACAATGATGGTACATGAATACTCCAGACCCTGTTGGTGTAAGCTACTAATGACTCACAGTAGCCCCCTGTTCCAAAGAAAATGTCCTCAGGCAAATAGGAGGCAAAACACAAAGCCAATGATTGAATGATTAACATGAGAGTACAAAAGACTGAGCTCTCTGGCTCAAAGAGACAACCAATTCTGTATGTGTATGACATGTTGCAGAGCTTCCCCACATGAGCAGGTGAGGCCTGTCTCCAACTGAGAACTACATACTTATCTTTTGCCCCTGCTTTACTGTGATCCCATCATGCTCCTTCAATGACTGGAACAGAATATACACCTCAGGCTATCATAACTTACTCAACTGAAGACAACCTCACATTTTCCTCAGAGAACATATCTTTTTATTATAGGGACTAAACACGTAAAATTAAATATATTTGAAATTAAAACAAATAAAGCCAAAACAAATTATCTGTATACCAAAAAATAATATGTAGAGGTAAAAAGAAGTTACTTATAGTAGGTCATGCTAGAATTAGAGGGAAATCCTCACCTTCCTAATTTGAAAGTAAGTTCCAAACATCATAGGATTATGAATGTTATCTTGGTCTGAAATTGAATTTGAGATTCTTGCAAAAACTCAGTCTGAATGTTAATCTTTCTACAATATAGAGTAATCCATAAAACCAATCAGTAATCATAAGGGAAATTGTGGGGGGGACCAAAATGCATGTAAATAAGAAGGTGAATAAAAGAATGGAAAGCATGGAAAATATTATTTCCAAAGACTCAGAATCTTATAATGGATAAACAAATACTTTAATCTACCTGTAATTCCCTCCAGAGTGCTTTAAACTATGTTAATTCTTAATAAACATAAATAACTATTTTACTGACAATTCCCACTTCTAAGGCAAGTGCCAAAGCGCTTGTCACATTTTGAATAATGTTTTATTGCTACAACGTTCAGAGACAAGATTAGGTGGTAAATCGATTTCTTGGTGCACTTACTGAAATTTTAAATTCACTCCTGGTGATATATCCCACAGTAGAGTGTGACAAAAATTATCTGGCTTTATGGAGACAGCTTCTAAAGCATTTGATATATACCATCTTTCGAAGCAATCTCTAATTTGTTACTTATTTATATAGTAGGACTACTTTGTGCCCAACTCTCTGAAAAGCAAAACACTAATGCTTATAATTTTTAATATTTAATTGTATATAATTTGTTTCCCACAAATACTGCCACATAGAAACACTAAAATAAAAGACACATCACATGAAATTTGAATCTATCTCTTTCAAACATAGAGAAATATTACATCATACAGCATGCTTCGGAGTTTAGTTGGCATGAGATATGTAAACTTATTATGCTAACATTAATACACCACACATATTAAGAATTTTTGCTGAAGAAATAATGTCCTTTTTTTTAAATGTGTAATTATGCTTTTAAACATTCAGTAACATAAAATGGTAAGGCAAGAAGAACTTCAGTGGTGGAGGATCTCTGCCTGTTCAGGTGTTTTGCAAGTTAATTTTATATTAGTTTGGTTTACTGTTTGCTTGACTTTGTCAAAAATCAAGTCAGATACTTAATTGAAGCATTTAAGAAAAAAAACCAAAATATTTAACTTGAGGATTAGAAATATCTATGTACCTGTCTTAACTTTCTAATAGGAAGAAAACAGTACAATTAAAAAACAATTTGGGTGAGGATTTGGACACATCAAGGAAAATGATAAAAACTGAGATGAGGCTAATTGGCAGAAGCTTAACCTTACTGAGGCCTTTTACGCTGGAGAAAGAGGAACTCCAGTGTGACCTGACTATTTCCCCCTTAAGCACAGTGTTTATTAGGCAGTTTTCTCCATTTCCATGGAGAAGTTTTAAGGACATTTACATAAGGTACATTTAGAAAGTTCTTAACTGCCTGCCTTGATAGTAGAATATCATGACAGCATCTCCAAGAAGAAATTATAGTTTATACCCTAATAGAAAAAAATCATCTATCTACCAGCATATAGCAATTGAGCAGAAAAGATGTGCTCCCAAAACTCTTGTACCTCAAGATTTTATATACATTTTTTCACAGAAACTGTAAAAGAATAAACTATATTAAGAGCTGTATCTGCAAAGGATACAGTAGGATAGTTTGCCAAAGGTTCTTCCACAGTCATACTTTTTCTCTGACCCTCTAATTTAGGAAAGAAAAACTTAACTTTTCATTGTATCTTAGCCATGCATAGTTTTTACATCCATCTCAGCGATAGAAAACCTCCATATATGAACTCTCTTCTGATGCAGGAGTAGAACTCCAGCTAGCATAAAAATCAGTGTGCTCTGTGCTTGGTTATGAAGCTGTCAGCAGAGTTGCCATTATTAACTCATGACTTTTTTATTTCATTATGTATTGGTCTTTTCATTACATTTCAACATTAGTATGACTGTGTCATTTGGAGTGAAAGTTTGCAGTGAAGAGTGAAGGAGTTAAAGGAAAGGTATTTTCATAGGTCAGCAATGACCCAGGGGCAACTGTAAGGAAATCTCCCTCCCACAGAATGTTGATTTGAGTCTCAGATGAAATTGTGCAAGAATGAGTTTTTCAACTTAAGAAAAACAAGTTATTTTTGATAGAAGAAAAAATTAAAAGGGAAAGGAACTAAGTTTATAGATTACTATTTGTGACAAAATGTTTTATATTTACTGCCTGAAGAATTATTCATGATATGTCTTCTCTGTTGGGTTATTCTTGGCGTACTGAAAAGAAGCACAGAATTTCTTTGGTGGTTCTCAGGCAGTGGAAATAGATGAACGCATTTAATGTGACCTTCAGATGTCCAGAATGTTAGTTTTCTGATCTTCCCTCTAAAAGGGGCTAATGTCTCCTGATCTAACAGAGGATGGGCAGAATAGCATAATAATGAAATTGAAATAGCTAGAGATTCTCAGTCCAGTCCCTCCTAAACAAATGGAAGCCACCTATAATTTTTAAATCTATTGACAAAATTCACTGATATGATAGCAGTTATACAACTGACTCTGTGAAAGAAAAAAAAAGCCCTATTCGTAGTGTTTGCTATTTTCTGCAGTGTAAATATTGCCAACAATGTTGATTGCGAGCTAACAGCATATCACTGAACACTGTAGTAGCAACATATGCAGTACCAAGCCATTGCACTTCGTTTTACTTCATTATCTAATTCAATCAAAATTGTGCAAACTGGTAGAGAGACATGCTCTATATGTTTTGCAGAAGTTTTAGGACATAATTCACAGTGGAAAGTAGACTTTATGTCATGGTAGTGTATACACACACATCAGATACACACTTAAAAATATAAGGTGTACAATGCAATACTTACCCCTTGTTAGTTGAAATTTCCTATATTTTCTCTATTTTATTTAAATCATTTGACAATACTGCCTGACCCACTAAATTGGTTGCATGCTCACATAGATTATAACTAACAGTTTGAAAATAATTTATATAAGGTATGTGACAAAGTTTTGGTAAAAATTTCTACTGCATCTCTTTAATTCATCTTAAATGATGCCTGTATCTTTGGTTACATGATTTCACCAAATAACAGAGAGATGAAGCAATTCTACATACTGTCCAATTTTACTTCTGTATCTGTAGCTCCATTCATACCCAAATATATTTGTTTATATTCTTCCTATGCAATTGGCTAAAATCATTCCAATGTTTGCTAGTTTTTACTGATATACCGTTCTTCCTTCTGTTGAGTGGAAATGTTACTCTCTGAAACTTTCCCTCTTTCACCTTTGATCGCAACTCTGGAGTCCTACAGAGCCCCTTTTTTCCTCTCCCACAGAACAGCTTCTCAGGTATTTGAAGAAATCTTTCCTGTGCCATCTTATTTATTTCCTCCAGAGTGTATATACTCCAGCTATTTAATCTTCTGCAAATGCCATGCTCCTGAGTATCTTATTCTTCTGGTCACTCTTCTTGGAATTCACTCTTAACTTATTTATGTCCCAGTTAAGGTACTTTGCACAGAACTGAACACAGATTGTAAGGATTGTCTCTCACTAACTCACTCTAACTCTTTCCAGATCCAAAACACTTACTCACAGATTCCTTTCATATCCTTTCTATCTAGCTCCCATTTTACATGTGAAAAATTTATTATGGGATATAAAATACAGCATTCAACCATGAATTTAGAATTGGTCTTTGAGGTTATTTTCAAAACTGCATGCATAAAAGAAGCCGTAGCTGCTCCAAGTTGATAGATCATGTCAGCCAACATCCAACATTTTTCTAAAATACATGCCTCAATAGCATCTATTATAGGTCTGCTTAGACTGTCTTTTGGTATTTTTTGAAAGTTGAGAACTAAAACCAGTAGTGTAAGGAAGAATCATTTTCTGTTAATCAAAAGTTTTCACTGTTGATGAAAATCTAGAATAGCGACCTTTAATTTTCTCCTTAAAAAAAATTTAAAACCTCTCACCTACTTGACTCTGGTTTTGGGTGAAAATACTTTGGGCAGATGGATCTGTTGGGTTGTGAAATGCTGCATGGTGAATTGAATCTGTAGATAATTACAAAAGATAAAAGAATGAGACTAGCTTAGAAAGACTGATCAAACTTTACTGGGTGACTACACTTGAACTGTATCACATTTTTTTCATTCAAAGCCATTTTTTGAATAGCTATTTGTGTGGGGTTTTTTTGTTGTTTCACATATCAGACTAACTTTTTTGTCAGAACTTACTCCTGGAAGACTAATGGATATCACCATGTTCAGGTAACTTCTGCTTGTCTTGTAGCCTTTATTCTATGAATCTGTACTGGTCTCAGCTTGCTACACTGTTACTCTTTTTCTAGGAGGTATTTTTAACTTGGGATAGCTTGAAACATAGTTTCTTCTTTATTTTAGCCAAAATTAACTATAAGATTGCACCATTCCAATGTCTTTTCCAAACTGATTTTTTTCCAACTATCAGTTTCACATTAAATGTTGTGAGTCTACTCACTCCAGAAAGGACAACTAAATAAGTATTGAAGAGGGAATTGGATTATGGTAGAGTCAGATTCCAGGGTACCACTCTGAGACACAAAGCCCTAGCTTTCTCTCATGTGACTATATCACACACTTCAGAGAAGGAGAGTATGGCTGAAAATAAAAATTTAGAGGATTATATGTTCAGAGAAGAAATTTTAGTTTCTCTCTACTTGTTTGAAGAAAGAACAATTTCCTTAGCACAGACACATAGGAAAAAATGTTGATATACAACAATGTATTGAAAACGTATTTTGCATCTTCTAAGTATTATAGAAATAGGGTGAAGAAGAAAGCATATCCTCGGGTAGTGTCTTTGTTATAGACAGAGAAAACCAGAAATAGACAATAAGCACTTTTCTTTACCTCTTTCTTGATGGGAGAACAGAGTTGCCTCTAAGCAAAGCCATTAACACAACTTCAGATATAGTCTTTCAGTTTAACTTCCATGCCCCTTCTCCTTGGCAGCCCCCTCCTTTCCAAAATCCCCAACACCCCCTTGTCCTTGTCCCATTCTGGTGTTATTCTTCCAGAACTTGAGCTTTGGATATTCTTCTTTTTTTGGTGGCTCATCACATCATAATCCTAATCTGAAATAATATTTATTCCCTCTTCTCTCTCTCTCCCTCTCATTGATATTGCCATCATTTTTAGGAAGATGGTTGAAGATGAACTAGAAACTGTAACTTCTTTGTCTCCTGTCCTAGAAGACCAGTCATCCAGTGATGAACTATTAATTAAGTTAAATTACAGCTAATCAACAAAAGTAGGCTGTAGCCATATGGTTACTACCAAGAATGCTGTGACTCTGGGTTAGAGCATAAAGTTATTCTCTCTGACTATATGAAGTATGAAATGTAATTCAAACAAGTAAAACTGGGTTACTGAAAGAATTTCCCTAGTTCCTGCATGCAGAACTTAAACTCTAACCAGTAGATACTTACTACACAGTGTACCAGGATTCTTAGATTATGCACAATAATCTATACTTCTGTGTGCCTAGTTGATCTTACCTCTGTCTGCTGTACTTTTCTGTTCCATATCCACATAAATTACATTTACCTGGTACAGTTGTGTATTCTCTTCTAAATTAGATTTGATACATGAGAGGCACTGGCAAGAGACATGAAGACAGGAATTTCATGTCTTCACTCTCTGTTTGGGGCTGAATCTCTAGTATTGTCTACATGGACACCCCCATGAGGAGCCCTTCCTTCCACAGACACAGCTCCCATTGGAAGCCGTCAGTAATATTTCAATTCCTTCCAAGTGACCTGAGATTTCAGGTTATGATAATACCCTTTCCTCTTGTCCTACCATGTCTGGAAAGGTAGTAACTACTGTTGTTAATCTTGAATTCCTTACCACTTTTTAAAGATATTGATCTCTTGTATAAGATTTTTAGTTACTAGTTTCATTTATTCCATCTATTGAGCTAATTGGAGTGGGATTTTTTTTCATGACCTGACCTAGACTGATATGTATTGAGGGAGATCTGTACACCTGAGTAGACGTGAACTGCCTATTTCAATTCCTAAATTAGATTAGATTCTTTGGCAAAGCACTTTGAAAGTTTGCTCTGGAATGTTAAGATGAAAGATCTTTTTTCATCCTATTTTTGCTCTCCTAGCCAGAAATAGACAAACTTCCATTTACCTAACTAAGTGGCAGAAGTTATACTAGAATCTATTATGTTGACAGCTAAATGCAGACTCTTAAAATAACAGAGGGTGAGTTCTAAGGTCCTATCCTTGACTAAACTATGTCTGGCTTTATGACTGATATATATGCACCCTAGCTTTGTGATACTAAGCAAAGAGTTTGTTCTCTTTGTGTCTATTTTGTTGTCTATGAAATCAGAAAGCTGTCTATTAAAATGCTGTTTTGAACATAATTAAAGGTATATAGGCACTCTGAAAATAACAAAGTGTTAAAGAAATTTAAGACAGCTGTATGATTAAATGTCATGGAAAACAAAGTTTTTGACCTGACAACTATCCCTATTCTTCTTAATCTTCTACAGGAAGAAAATTAAGAGATTTTATAGCCTACAAAGAAAATAAATGTTCACATATTTAAAAAAAGATACATTTGAAATATCTCTAATTTTGTAATCTCTTTCCTACATAATGATTTTTAACCTTGTTAACCTTTATGTCTATATTGTTCTATACTACTTTTCAAGCTCCATCAAAATTCTAGAGAGCCATTTAATATTTTTTTAATACCTTTAATTAAACACTCAAAGTTCTGCCTTTTTGACCAAATTAGGCTTAAAGTACATAGACCCAAAGAGGGGAAATCAGTCCTTCCCTAAAGACAATTTTATTGACCAGTGCACAAAAATTCTCCACCAGAATTTGTGTAAAGTAAATCCAATGCATCCTACCTAGTGTGGTACTTGCCACAAGGTAAAGATCTCAACTACGTATTAAGATTTTGTACAGAAACCTTATATCCAAATTAATAATTTGAAAGATACATATGTAAACCTCTGATGCAATGTCTTAATCCTTGTACCTACTGAATGGGCACATATATTAAAGAACACACACCCTTTGAAAGTACCTAGTTACATTAACTTCTATGAAGGTGCTCCTCAGTATGTCCTGGTTAATTTCAACTGTGCTGCAGTGAAGTTCAACTGATGTCTCTCTGCCCCTGATCTGGGAAAGCCTTGACCTCATGCAGAATCTCTGGGCCAGCAAATTGGAGTTTCTGTGCCATTTTTTTTGTCCACCCCAGTGGTCTCTATATATTGGAAAATACGGAAATATTTTTGTGGTTGAAAGTAGAATGTTGAATCAAGGACACTGATGATTTTTGAAGCTTATACAAACCTTCATTTTATTTCCCCCTTTAACTTTAACATTGCTCATAACCAAATAGCTGAAAAAGGCATGAAGGTTTCTTATGCTTGCTAACATCCCATTTCCTAGAGGCTATCAGCTTCCAGTGATCCTTATTTTTTTGGCCTTATGTACCCATCTGTTCTGACACTTATATATCATGACATTACATACAACTACCAAACTCTGTCTTGATGCTGGGGACATCCTATACAAACCACTTTGGACCTGGAAGTGGCAGTCTACACCATCACCCTCCCCAGCCACCATCTAATTTTGCTGTCATTAAGACAATACAAATTATAATTCAAATACACTAAGTCTTTAAGTAAAACATAAGGCTGTATACCTTTAGCATTTAATTTATTAAATAAAATGTAAGTAAAATAATCTAAGTTGAATAAATAAAATAGTGTAAAATAAAATTTACATTATTATTAAGAAATAGATGAAATACCCAGTCTAACTAACCAACCTCTATAACTGTAGGTCTTGCTTAGAGAAGTAATTCCTACTTTAAAAATGAATTGGCTCTAGTTTCCAAGCAGCAGATGAGTAGGTTTGGATCTAATTTTCTGCTACTGCTGACTTTAAACTCATGATGTCCTAATTTACTTCTTTACTTTCTCCTTTCATTGTGTCTTTCAGATTCACCATGACAACTGCTTTTCTATTCACTTCTCCTTTTATAGTTTCTCCTCTCTCATAGTTTAGAATCTGCTTTGCTTTTCCTAATAATGTTCTCACCCAGAGGAAAGGTTATGTATTTAACCTTATATCCCTTTGATTCCTAGAAGTGCCACCACGATTTCGTTTTCCAGAAAGTATCAATGATTCTTTTTTTAAGTTCCTGAATGTTAGAAACAAACAAAAAATCCTTTTGCTCACTTATTTAGGATGCCTTACAGAGGAGTTATCAAACTAGAGAGGATCTGAGGGATCAAATGCAGCAGTTGCGGATTGAAGATGGCTTCAGATTCACTGTCACTCCTCCAGCTGAAAGGGGAAATCTAATTCTCCTTGGCTTCAATCTGGGTTGATGTTAGTAACTTGATTGACTGATATAATATGGCAGGAATGTTGCTCTGAGACTTCAGAGCGTGAGTTATAAAACAGATTACAGATTCTGCCTCGTTTCCTGGGAACACTTGTTAGAGCCCTCAGCCACAGTGTAAGAGGTCTAGCTACCCTGTTGTAGAGACGTATGAGAGGACCTGAGACTACATGGAAGAAATAAGAGGTCCAGCTGTGTCCAGCCTTCAAGCCATCCCTGCTAACATGCCACACATCTGAGTGCAGCCATTTTGGACCATCCAGAACACTAGCTTACTGCCACTGAATGACTATTGTCAGTGCTATGTTGGAGGGAAAGGAGCCCCCTGCAGAACTTTTCCCATTATTACAAAGCCAGAGAATCATGATATATAATAATAATGTGATTGTTGTTTTAAGCCACTAAGTTTTGAAGATAGTTTATTTTGGAGCCATTGATAATAGAACAAAATTCAACCTCAGATGCATTTGCTGAGCTCATTGGTCAAATAGTGAATGATATCATTGCTGTCAGAGCACTTAAAACCTAAGCAGAATGCAGACTGTATCTGGTATTTAATAATGCAAAATATTGTGGAGCCTAGAACAAATTATCTTGAAGTACTCAAATAATTAAACATTTAAGTTACAAGTCACATTATATTAATTTTGTCCCATCTTATAATCACTATGAATTCCTTTAAGAATATTTTTTGAAGTCAATAAGGTTAGTAGATTAGGGATGAGGAACAACTAGGTTTAGCATGAAAGTAGCACTATTCAAAAACTTCAATGTCCATTCAGAATCTCCCTAAGGAGTAAATATGGTGTGTGTCTTGTATGTCTGCATTTATTTATTTATTGCCTTAGTTAGTGAGTTAATTTAAAGCTAAACCACAATCTTAGGTTTATCTGGAAATACAAAATTTTTCACATTCTTTCACTTTTCAATTTTTGTGACTGCACATGCCAGTTAAGTAGAATCTGCTGGCATAAATTCTGAGTATCCAAGTGTTAAGCAGTAGAAATGACGACAGAATAGCAGTCAGTGCCTAGGCAACCCTCTCACATCCTGAGGACATAGCTGATGCTTTTTGTTTTGTTTTGTTTTTTAAAACATGTGCGCCTACAGAAACATAGGGCTGCTATTGTAGTTCAATAGTCAGAACTTTCATGGAAGGAAGAAAAGGGAAATAAACATAAAGGAAGCTTATTTATGCTAAACGTGTTTGATACAAATCAAAATTGAATTTTAAATAAGGCTGACAACAACCTAGCAAAGAATAAAAATGCTTTTCATTCTACCATCTATATTGTTACTCTCCCTTTTCCAACATTTTTACCACCCATACTCTTGAAAATAATCAACCAACCAAATAAACAAGCAAACTTTGTTTTACAGGTGAGTACTGCTGTACTTGTTTTAGATATTTTCCTTTTACTCTATAAAATAGAATTTCTAAGTAAGCAAAATACAAAAACATCTTATTTTACCTTTAGCATTTTAGAATTTCTGATCATAATTTCTGTGAAATTAGCAAATAACTCTGACATCTAAAATGTGTTTATTCCATTTATGTTTTAATTTTTTTCAAAGTCAGTCTCTTTGGCTTCTGAATATGATAAATATATTAGCTTTTAAAACAGGCATCAAAACTTTCAAATACTACTATAATTGAAAAGACATTTAAAAGATAAAAGTTGAAATAAAAGCAGGTCTATAGATTCTAATCCCTGGGTGAAGCAATTTGTGTTCCAAAGCACAGATCAGGTCTATCTGCAAAAACCATAAAATTATGATTTCTCTAAAAGGGGAAACCGAATAGCTGTCCCTAGTGTACTCTGTCAAAAATTCCATGGAAAGTCCCTATGAAGGTATTATAAAATAACCTTCCCAATAACTCACTAAGTTCAGCAAGTCAGCAACCACAGGACAAAATTAGCAGCAAGGTCTTGAATTCCATGCTCACAATATACCAGTTAAGAAAAACCTATTCAGTTATCAGCCCACAAAGCAGATCACTGACAAAAGAAGGGTCACTTAAATCTCCCAATGCTGTCTATACACACAGTTGGGACCCAAGACACCTGCTACAGCACTACCAAGGAAACTGAGCTTTTGTGCCTCTTGAATAAGGAGCCAGAATTTGGTTACCTTCTTCCTGTTGTTTGCCAAAGCCCAGTTACTCTTATAATATGGTCTCTTGCTGCCCTCAAACCTACTGATACAATAGACTGTTTTGGAAGTGTTTTGAGAGGACCAAACATAATAAAATGCATGGTTTTGATGACTTTAACTTTTGTATTAAAACAAAATGAGAACAACAAGAAAAAAATTAAGTTGTGGAAGTGGAAAGAAGTTTCCATTTCTGGAGTGTAGCAGATCACTGGGAGAAAACCATGTAAAAACTGGAATTAAAAAAAAAAATTCAAAAACCAAGGGTGTAATCATCCATTTACTGCTTTGCAATGTGAGGCCAAGATACCAATGGGAGATTAATTTAAATAATTAAAATAGTAACCATAACAAGTTAGAGCCCAGAGCCTGGGAATAAATACTGCAGAACCAGAAGGGAAAATTGTTCAATGAAGATTTAGAAAAGAATATGTCATAGTAAATTAACTTCCTGAAGAAAGAGGCCATGTAAATTTCACAGAGGCAATGAGATAATAGAAGGACATGGCAAACAATCAACCTGATGTTAACCAAAGAGAATCTCTTTCAGTAAAGGACAAATGTTTTAAAAAGAGGATTGATTTAGAAGATACGAAAACCACAAGTGAGTCATTACTGAAGAAAATCATTTGTTGAGTAGAGAGAAGAAATAAAAAATAATACTAAAGAGAGCAGTTCTTGAAGGAAATGATTGGTTAGAGAAGAAATAATAAATACAAGAAGAAACAAAGAGGAGAATAAAGTCCCTAAAATGACAAACTTCAGTTTTCAGATTAAAAAGTTTGAGAGTCAGATATACTAACTTAAAAAAAGTTCATTTGTATCTTGGCGGAATTTATGAACTCATATGATAAAGAGAAAAATATATAATCTATACAGAGAGAAAAGTTTATGTATAAAAAAATTCAGCTTGAGAAGCAACTTCTCATCCACAATACTAAAATCTAGATGTCAGTGGAATTTACAGACCTCAGAAAAATAGCAGACTATATATTCTGGAAACTTTTCCAGCTACAGAACACCTCAAAATGCTGGATAAAATACTGCAATTGCTGTCTGTCCAGACAAACACAAGCACACAGACTTGGGTATTAAGAAAGACAGGGAAAACAAGCCATTAAAACCATAGCATCAAGTTAACAATTGACCAGAAGATATCTGCTGGCGAAAATTCTTGAACCAGCAATAATGGGACTGACATTCTTAAGAACACTGCAGTGTTTTCAGTGCATTATGGAAAAGGTTAATAAATACAGTCCCTTTTGCAAAATCGTGTTTCTTGGCTATGCATCTGGATGGAAAAATAAAAGCATTCTCTATGAGAACGCATAGCTGCAGCCTGGCCCTGTTATATTTAGGATTTTAATGCATTATCTCTGTGATCTTAAAACCATAAGCCCAGAATTAATCTTAAAATGGTCCCTAGTTAGCAGTCCCCCAGGCCACCAAACAGAAGGCCTAAAAATTCTCTCTAGAGGAATATAGCTTAAACCTGGACTCACCAGTTCACCCAAAGGTGAAATCAGATACCTGAGTAAAGAACTGTGCTTGCAAACATCAAAGAATAAACAGCTGAATTAGATCCAAGAGCATTTCAGATACAGATATGCTCAGAAAGGAATATAAAATAAATAAATGTGGAAGTTATTGAAAGGGGAGTAAAATTATGAGCAACTAATTCAGAACTATAAATATATCGATACAATATGAAATAAGTAGATGTAGATTTTTAAATATTGTTAATTAATATTAATAGGTTAACTAAAAGGCAGACTAGAAATAATTTAATATAGAGGTACTGAATTAGAAAATAGATCTGAAGAATTACCCATATAAATATCAGATAAACTAAGAGATGGGGAGGCTGGATTAGGGGTTACAAAGCCTATTATTTCACACAGCAGAGGTTTCAGCATAATGTTCAAGCCTCAAGCATTCAATTTATAGTTTTCCCTCTAAGCACTGTTTTTGCTACATCCCACAAGTTTTGTAAGTTGTATACCATTTTAATTTGGTTCCAAATATTTAAAAATTTATATGTAGACTTCTTTTTTGGCCTATGTGTTATTTAGGAGGGTGTTATTTAAACTCCATTTTTTTTTTTTTTTTTGGATTTTCCAGCTATCTTTCTGTTACTGATTTTTAGCTGAATTCTATTATGGTCTTAGAATATACTTTATATTATTTCTATTCTTTTAAGTTTGTTAAGGTATCTTTGGTGGCCCAGAACATGATCCATTATGGCATGTCTCCTATAAACTTAAGAAGAATGTGTATGTTCTCCTGTTGTTGAAGTATTTTATAAATGTCAGATAGATTAAGTATCTCTATTGATTTACTGCCTACAGCATCTATCAGTTGTTGAAAGAAGGATGTTGAGTTCTCCAAATAGAATAATAGATTTCTCTTTATAATTCTATCAGTTTTACCTCATGTATTTGATTTTCTATTTTTAGGACATAGTTTTTAGCTACTGTTATGTCTTTATAGAGTATTCATTCCTTTAACATGTAATTGTCCCTCTTTACCCCTGAAAACTTTCCTTGTTCTGAAGTCTGGTTTGTCTGCAAATAATATAGCTAGTCCAGCTTTCATTTGTTTAGTGTTAACATGGCATAACTGTCTTCATTCCTTTTCTTTACTCTGCATCATTACATTTAAGGAGGTTTTTTGTAGACAGCACAGCTTGGATTTTTATCAACTTTGACAATCTGCTTTATAATTGTCATAGTGAAACCATTTACATTTAAAGGGACTATTGAAGTAGTTTTAATACTGACCAAATTTCTAAGAGTTTTCAATTTATCCACTTTTCCCTCTGCTTCTTTATCTTCCCTTTTTTTCTTCCTTTCTTCAGCTTTTATTTGGGCATTTCATAAGATCCCCTTTTTTTTCTGTTATCATATCAATTACCTTTTCCAAATCTTTTACTGGTTACCCCTAGGACTCTTTTGGTGTAACTTGGCTTACTTTGAGTTCACTAAAAACAGTCTCTGAGGCAGAAATTTGTATTTATAAGGTGTTGTAGAAATATTGTCTTCAAGGACTGAAGGTAGCTGGATGAACGTGAGAAAACTTCACCAACGGTTCCTTTGCAATAGAAGCTTTAACTACGTTTGTGGGTTATCCTAGATCTCAGGTGGTCCTTCAGAGTAGTCTCAAATCAAGACAAGGGGGCTGTAACTTTGTATCCCCATCTTGGATGGACACTGGCTACAAGGTATCCTCAATTAAAGGACAAAACATTAAGAGAATCAGCTCACATAGACGATATGCAATTCCCATGAAGAATTCAGCTCCGAGATCCCAACAGCCAGCATTTTCAGGAGCTGGAGCACTGAGTGTTTTTGTCTTGGATAACGTACCCCAGCATTTACTACAAGGAACATATTATTCCACATACAAATTTGAAATCTTGACATAGAAATGTATCTTTAACAATGCATCATGTTTAAGTGGTGTTTACCCCAGATGTCTAAAGAAAGTCAATATTAAAAGGAAAAGTACTGTTATTCTCAACATTTTTGTTAAAGAAACAAAAACATATTGTAATCCCAATTGATGCAGAACAGGCTTTTGATAAAAATGTAAATTCTATTCTTAATAAAAATTCTCAGCAAGCCAGAAATAGAAGTTAACTATCTTAATTATCACAGCTAACAAAAACTTTCAAGAAAAATCTTACTACTATTGAAACATTAGAGTAACACTTTCTAATTTCAGGACTAAACTAAGGCTTCTAGATAATGTTTTTTATATTCAATAGTAGCTCATTCAATACAGCCCCCTTGTCTTGATTTGAGACTACTCTGAAGGACCACCTGAGATCTAGGATAACTCACAAACGTAGTTAAAGCTTCTATTGCAAAGGAACCATTGGTGAAGTTTTCTCACGTTCATCCAGCTACCTTCAGACCTCCAGTACACTAAGATATGAAAAATAAATATTGTATGTGAGGACTGAAAAGGAAGTGATAAACATCTTATTTATTTTAAATAATGTTATTGCCCACATATAAAAAATAAGAGTGGAGACAAAATAGGAGGCAACGTGAAATAAGGAAGAAATAAAAATATAAAAAATGCTACAGAATATGGAGAAGAAAGGCAGTAGTGACACCATTTGGATATTAGGTATCAGAAGGGAAGAAGTATAAATTAAAATGGGTAATATAAAAAGACATCATGATGATAAATTTCTCTGAATTTAGGCAGTTGGAAAGCCTCAGACTGAATGTGCTCATAGAATTATAAAGGAAAGATAAGGTAAAAATCCAGCCTAGACATGTTATAGTTAGACAATATGGTTTACTTAATTCTAAGTTTAAAGAGAAAATAGACATTAAAAACAGAAAAACCAAATCCAGATTTATATCAGAATTCTGAACAGTATACTAGATGTAAAAAATAAAAAAGTGATATTTTTAAAGTATTCAAGGGAAAAATAAGTTAATTCTGGGAGCCTATATTTAGTCAAGTCACCATTCAAATGTGATGGTATGCCACAAAAATGCACAAGAATTCTAGCTATCAAATCTTTACCACACAAAGACCCACATTAAAAATCTATGATAGTGTATTAGAGGCCTGTCTTGGGAAAAGTTGGCAGAGTGGCAAAGCAAGGCAGAAACCTCCTCCCATGTACACACCAAGGAAGCAACTACAGCAAATACAACTAACCCTGTAAATGACCTGAAGACCGCAGAACAGCCAACCTACACCTGGTGAGGAAGAGAAGACCACATGAGAAGGGCAAAGTGGCAGAGCAGTGATCAACTGGGGCTCAAGCCCTTCCTCCATCCCAGCCCACACCTGGGAGGAAGAGGAATGGAGCAGGAAAGGGATCAACCCTAAATAATCCTGCACTCCAGGCCCAGGAGATCCGAACATGAGCCCACAATGCATTGCACTTTAGTGATTAAAGGGGCTGGACACCAGGGAGAGTTGGAGCACTCTGAGAGGCTGAGAATCCTGTCATTTGTGGATGAAAAGCATGCTCCAATAGTCCTGCTGAGACCCAACGCAAAGGCAGCAGTTTGAAAGATTTACCAGCAATGGAAACAGAATCAGAGGGACAGGGTGACTTGCCAATGGGTTTCAGCCCTGGACAAGTTCACTATGGATTCAGTGAGACTGAGGAATGACAATGGAACATTCTT
This sequence comes from Manis pentadactyla, assembly GCF_030020395.1. Taxonomy (NCBI): domain Eukaryota; kingdom Metazoa; phylum Chordata; class Mammalia; order Pholidota; family Manidae; genus Manis; species Manis pentadactyla. The sequence goes on along the minus strand of NC_080020.1, from coordinate 170,163,972 downwards.
GGAGTGAAAGGGTTTATTACCCAGCTTGTTCTCCTGGCAATAGGTCCAGCACTAGAATTATGTCTGCATCCAACAGTTTGCAGGTCTGTAATCCTCCTTTGTCTCTGTCTCCACCCAGAGCACTGGGCAGAACTCTTTTTATAGTGACTCTGTCAATAGTAGCTTACTACCTAAAGGTGTGGAAGCAGTAGCCTAGCAACAGGCCAGTTACATCATCAAGTAGTTTAGGTTCAGATGAGGATCCTGACCATCGGAGCCTTTACTTTATCCCCACGGAGGTTGGAGGGCACTCTCTCTGGAGGAGAAAGGGCAGGTGGATAATGCTTCCCAAGCCCTCATCCAGCCTAACTGGTTGGGCACTTGTAGGAGCCAGCCCCAAGCACTCCATTACACTCAACAGTGGCTCAGCCTCATGGTGCTTCCCTGCACACCTGCCTGCCCTCCAGCTCACTTGGCTCAGTGGTGGTCAGACTTTGCTGACTGACAGGTGGAAGAAGGCTTTCCCAACTTTCTCAGACTTCTGTCAACTCAGCTAAAGAGGTGCCTGCAAGTGCTATGCTTGCAATGCTGCAATGCTCCTTCCTCCTTGCTGGTAACCCATGTCCTGCTCCTCTGTGCATCATTTCACTGACAATGCTGGTCCAGCAGCAACACCACTACTGCCAGGTACCAGGAGGGAAGCTGCACCCACAATGATCCCAGATGTACTGCCATTCAGCTCACAAAGGGTCCACTGAGGTGAGCGGTCAGCCACTGGTGACAGAGATCAGCTACTGCTAGCAGACAGACAGGGAGGTGATCCCACCCACAGTCCACCAAAAGTGACTTCAGCTCTATTACAAGGGAGAACCAGCACTGGTAAGCAGAATCCTGAGTTTCTGGTCACAGAGGATGCCTTCCTCATAAAGCCATTATTCTCTACACCAGGAGGCATAGTAAATCTATCTAATAAAGAAAGAAACACAGAAGCCTGACAAAAGGAGGAGGCAGAGGAACATGTTTCAAACCAAAGAACAGAAGAAGACACCAGAAAGAAGGCTAATTAAACAGAGGTTACCAATATTCTGCATAAAGATTCAAAAGTAACAGTCATGCATATGCTCTTTGACCTGCAGAAAATAATTAATGATCTCAGAGAGAACTTCAACAAAGAGATAGAAGATTTTAAAAAGAGCCACTCAAACTGAAGAATACAGTGACTGAAATGAAAAGTACAATGGAGGGAATAAAAAATAGATTGCTGCAAGTAGATAATCAATGAGATGGAAATTATAGGAAAGGAAAACAATGAAGCTAGGGAACTGAGAGAAAAGAAGAACCTCTGAAAATGAGAGGATGCTAAGAGAGTTGTGTGACAACTCCAAACAAAACAGTATTCTCATAAAAAGGGTACCAAAAGAAGAAGAGAGACAAAGGAGTAGAAGTCTCTGAAGAGTTGCTGAAAACTTCCCCAAACTGGGGAAGGAAATGAACACCCAGGTCTTGGAAGTGCAGAGAGCCCCTACCAAGAGGAACCCCAGGAATACAATATCAAGACACATAATAATAAAAATGGCAAAGATTAAAAATAAAGAGAGAGTATTAAAAGCAGCAAGAGAGAGGCAGACAGTTACTTATAAGGGAAACTCCATCAGGCTATCAACAGATTTCTCAGCAGAAACTTTACAGGCCATGAAAGAGTGGCACAAAATATTTAATGTATTGAAACAAAGGTATCTTCAATAAAGAATCCTCTACCCAATAAGGCTATTATTCACAATGAAAGAAGAGATTAAAATTTTCCATGATACACAAAAGTTAAAAGAATACACCAGCATTAAACCAGCCTTACAGGATATTTAAAGGGGACTTCTGTAGATGGAAATGTTCTTAAGCCTAAATATTTTTCATCATTGACAATAAAGCCCAGTAAAGGTAGTACACAAATTACTAAGCAAGTATGAAATTTTTTTAAAAAGTAGTAAAATCAACTATACAGAAAATCAGGCAAGGGATGCACAAAAATTATAGATTATGATACCTAATACATCAAGTGTGGAGGAGAAAGAAGAAGAAAAATAATTTTAGAGTGTTCTCAAAATAGAGTGGCCATCAACTTAATATAGACTATTATACAGTTAAGAAACCATCTATGAACCTAATGATAACCATAAACCTAATGCCTACAAAAAATATACAAAAATTTTTAAGAAATAAATACATTCAAAACACTAAAGAATACGATTCAATAATAAGAGAAGAGCATAAGAGAGGAAGAAAGAAAGAGCAAGGAACTACAAAAACAATGAGGAAACAATTAATAAAATGGCAATAAATACCTATCAATAACTACCATACATGTAAATGACTGAATGCACTCATCAAAAGACACAGGGTGGCAGATGGATAAAGAAACAAGACCCATCTATGTGCTACCTACAAGAGACTCATTTTAGACCTAAAGACATACAGAGACTGAAAGTGAAGGTAGGAAAAAGAGATTTTATATAAATAATAGGGAGGAAAAAGCAGGAGTAGCAGTACTTTTATCAGACAAAATAGACTTCAAAACAAAGGAAATAACAAGAGATAAAGGACATTACATAATGATAAAGATGTAAGTCCAACAAGAAGATACGACCATTATAAATATCTAGGCACCTACTATAGGAGAATCTATATATATAAAACAATTACTAACAGAAGTAAAGGGAGAAATAGACTGAAACTCAAGCATATTAGGGGACTTTAACACACCATTTACATCAATGGGATGATCATCCATACAGAAAATAAATAAGGAAACAGAGGCACTAATCCTCATATTTAGATCAGATGGACTTAACAGATTTATGCAGAATATTCCACCCAAAAGCAGCAGGATATTTTTCTCAAGTGCATATAGAACATTCTCCAGAATAGGTCACATACTGGCCACAGAAAGAACCTCAGTACATTCAAGAAGACTGAAATTCATCAAGTAACTTCTCAGACCACAATGGTGTGAAACTAGAAATAATTTACAGAAAGAAAACAAAAACATCCACAAACTCATGGAAGTTAAATAACATGCTTCTAAATACTCAATGGATTAATGAACAAATCAAGAAATCAAGCAATACCTGGAGAAAAATGAAACAAAAATACAATAGTTCACAGTATGTGGGATACCACAAAAGCAGTTCTAAGAGGGAAGTACATGACAATATAGGCCTACATCAAGAAACAACAACAATCCCAAATAAACAGTCTAAACTCACAACTAAATAAACTAGAAAAAGAAGAAAAAGTGAAACCCAAAGTTAGTAGAAAGAGGGACATAATAAAGATCAGAGCAGAAATAAATAACATAGAGAAGAATAAAACAATAGGAAAAAAATCAATGAAACTAAGAGCTGGTTGTTTGAGAAGATGAATAAAATAGACAAAATAGATAAGTCCTGCAGAGACTTGTCAAGAAAAAAAAGAGTACACAATGAATAAAATCAGAAACAAAAAAGGAATAGTTACAACTGACACCACAGAAAAACAATTATTAGAGAATTCTGTGGAAAATTATATGCCAATAAGTGGGGCAACCTAGAAGAAATGGACAAATTCCTGGAAAAGTATCACTGTTCAAGACTGACTCAGGAAGAAACAGAAAATAGGAACAGACCAATCACCAGTAATGACAATGAGTTGGTAATCAAAAAACTCCCAACAAACAAAACTCCAGGACCAGATGTCTTCACAGCTGAATTCTACCAAACATTTAAAGATGAGCTAATTCCTACCTATTCTTCTCAAAGTATTTCAAAAAGTACAAGAAGAGGGAATACGTCCGAATTCATTTAATGAAGCTAGTGTCACTCAGAACCAAAACCAGACAAAGATACAACTAAAGAAAATTAGAGACCAATATCCCTGAAAAGCATAGATATAAAAATCCTCAACAAATATTAGCAAACCAAATTAAAAAATATATCAAAAATATCATGCATCATGACCAAGTAGGATTATATTCTAGGGATGTAAGGATGGCATCATATTCATAAATCAATCAATGTGTATATCACATTAACAAAAAAGGATAAAAAACTGTATAATCATCTCAATAGATGCTGGAAAAGCATTTGACAAAATTCAACATTCATTCATGATGAAAATTCTCAACAAAATGGTATAGAGGGTTCATACTTCAACATAATAAAAGCCATCTATGACAAAACCACAGCTGACATCATAATCAATGGTGAAAAGCCAAAAGCTTTTCCTCTAAGATCAGGAACAAAACAAGAATGTCCACTCTCACCACTTTCATTCAACATAGTCCTGGAAGTCTATCCATGGCAATCAGACATTACAAAGAGATAAAGGGTACCCAAATTGGTAAGGAAGAAATAAAACTGTCACTGTTTGCAGATGACATGATACTATGTAGAGAGAACCCTAAAGACTCCACCCAAAAACTGTTAGAACTAATAACTGAATTCGGCAAATTTTCAGGAATCAAAATTAATACATGGATTAATTAATGTTATTGCATTCCCATATACTAACAACTAGCAGAAAGACAAATCAGGAAAACAAATTCATTTACAATTGCATCAGAAAGAATAAAATAAGTAGGAATAAACCTAACCAAGGAGGTGAAAAAACTGTACTCTGAAAACTATAAGATACTCATGAGAGACATTAAAGAAGACACCTATAAGTGGAAATCTATCCCATGCTCATGGGAAGAATTAATATTTATAAAATGGCTATCCTACCCAAAGCAGTTTACAGATTCAATGCAATCCCTATCAAAACATCAATGGTATTTTTCAATGAACTAGAAGAATTAATCCTAAAATTCATATGAACCACAAAAGACCTGGAATAGCTAAAGCAATCCTGAGAAAGAACAAAGCTGGGGGGATTATGCTCCCTGACTTCAAGCTATACTACAAACTACAGTAATCAAAATAATTTGGTACTGGCACATGAACCCCACCATAGATCAATAGAACAGAATAGAGAGCCCAGAAATAAACCCACACATATATGGTCAATCAATGTATGATAAAGGGGCCATGAATATACAGTGGTGTAAAAGACCATCTCTTCAAGAAATGTGTTGGGAAAACTGGACAGCTACATATAAGAGCATGAAACTGGATTACTCTCTATCCCCATACACAGAAGTAAACATGAAATGGATTAAAGACCTAAATGTAAGACATGAATCCATAAAACTCTTAGAGGAAATCTTAGGCAAAAATATCTTGAACATAAGCATGAGCAATTTTTTTTCTGGACACATTTCCCTGAGAAAGGGCAACAAAATAAAAAATGAACAAATGGCACTACATCAACTAAAACCTTCTGTAGAGCAAAGGACTCCATCAACAGAACTAAAAGGTGACCTACAGTATGGGATAATATATTCATAAATGATTTATCCAATAAGGAAGGGGTTAACAACCAAAATATATAAAGAACTCATGCAACTCAAAAAAAAAAAAAAGTAACCTGATTAAAAAATTGGTGGATGACCTGGACAAACTTTCTTTCAAAGAAGAAATACAGATGGCCAATAGGCACATGAAAAGGTGCTCCACATCTCTAATCATCAGGGAAATGAAAATCAAAACAACAATGGGATATCACTTCATACCTGATAGAAAGGGCACTATCCAAAAGATAAGAAATAACAAGTGTTGACAATGATGTGAAGAAAAGGGAACATTCCTACACTGTTGGTGGGAATATAAATTGGTGTAGCTACTGTGGAAAATGGTAAGGAGGTTCCTTAAAAAAAAATAAAAATAGAAACACCATATGACCTCATAATTCCACTACTAGGGGTTGCCTGAGAAAAATAAAACCCCTGATTCAAAAAGACATATGCACCTCTGTGTTTACTGCCACTTTATTTAAAATAGTCAAGATATGGAAGCAACAAAAGTGCCCATCAGTAGACGAATGGATAAAGAAGAGGTTGTATATCTCCACAATGGAATACTATTCAGCCATGAAAATTTCTTTGCTGTTTGTGACAACATGGATCTAGAGGATATTATGGTAAGTGAATTAAGCCAGGCAGAGAAAGACAAATACCATATGATTTCGTTTAACTATGAAATCTAAAAACAAAACAAAACAAAACCAACAAAATAACAATAGACTCATAAACACTGAGAAGTGACTGGTGGTTACCACAGGGGAGGGGTTGGAGTAGATGGGTCGGGTGGGTGAGTGGGATAAAGGTGCACAAAAATCTCAGTCATAATATAAGTCAGTCACAGGGATGGTAGGGCAGCATGGAGAATATGGCTAATGGTTCAGTAACATCTTTCTATGTTGACAGACACTGAGTGCACTGGTTAGGATGAGGACTTAATAATGTGTGTAACTGTTGAACCCACTGTGCTGTATAGTTGAAACCAATATAACATCATATAACAACTATACTTCAATTTTAAAAATCTATGATAATTGACACAAGCTTTAAAAGGAGAGAATAATTCAGGGGTGTCTAAAAGATATGAGGAGTAATGTTAAACAATATCTTAGTAACGTAATATTTGCCAAAAAAATTAGAAGGAAAAAGGAGCAAAACACACAAAGAAATGTGAATGAAAAAAGAAAAAAAGATTATCTTCTCTCTAAAATCCATTCATAAAAACCTAAAATTAAAATTTAGAAAATAATAAAATAGTGGAATGTTTTGATTCTGCTAAATAAACGTTTGTTAATAGAGCTCCAGGAGAAGGGTTGGATGGTGAGCCATGGTTCAACAAAGATTCTAGAGGAAGCGAAATAGAGAAATTCATTACTCGCAAGTCATGGAGGAGGTACATGGCAAGCTGGAAGAGCCACAGGGGGGGTCTGGGCAAGGTACCGGCAGGGTGCAAGCAGCAGGACCTGGAGCGTTGGTTACACTTACTTGTGACTTAGCGACTGTTATCTAGGGCAGGCACTCAAAGGCGGGCCAATGTCATTTCCAGGCCCCTGCAGGCCCTTAGATACAGAAAGTGGATGCTGAGGCAGGGATATTACAGAATGCTTTAACCCAGTTCTCAGCTTGGGAATTCAGGGTAGGCATGGAATAGTGTTCAACAATCTTGATCCGTGTATGTTGTCTCAAAGATTGTACCAACTCTAAGTCCAGGGATATTCTACCTCTCATTGTTGCTGATAATTACCACTGAGCCTTTCTCCTTAATTTCTCAATGATTTCAGTTTCTAGATGACTGTGAATCTTTCTAATATGACTCCTATCTTAATTCTTGGTGACTTTGACATACATGTGATGATTCTCCCAATACTCTGGTCTCTCATTGCTTTTAACTCTCCTTCAGTGGTCTTGTCCATCAGCCAGTCTCAATCACACATACCATGTTCATACCCTACAATTTTCTTTTACAGTAACTGCAGTCTTTTCATAAATTTAATTTTGTGCCCCTTACTCATGATCGCAAATTCGTATATTCTTCTCACTCCCTAGTATCTAAACTACACAATGTTGCCCACTAACACATTCAATCTATTTACCATCCTAACTCTTCTCTAGCTACCCAGCTTGAATTCCATGATCATCCTAATCAAGTATCCTGTTTCCCCATCTTCAGACTGACTCTTGCATCACCATGCACACTTGCTAAACTCACTGCTGATTAAATATAATTCCACCCACTGCACACCCACACCCATGCAACTGAAGGTGGCTGTAGGAATAAAAAAAGTGACATTGACAAGCCCCATTTTAAACCATGACCGTTATCATGAAGTCTTTAAAGATACATAGTAATTATATTGCCTTGTTCTAGCCATATATTCTGCCATTTCCTTAGATATCTATTTTATCTGTTCTCTGTCCTAAAACCTACCACACATCTTCCCCCATGATCACTCTCAGCTGATAAACTTATCCTATTTCACTGAGAAAAATTAAGCAAACAGAAGCAAAGTTCCACAAACTCCCACAACCCTCGACCATCTGCACCCGTATTATCTACCTTCCCACCTCTTACTATAGTGAACCATCTGTGGTCTATATGAAGCCAATATCTATCTCCACTTACATACTTATATCATCCCCTCTCAGTTACTTAAGGAAGTGGCCCCAGGAGTTCTTCTCTTTCCTGCTTTGTTAATTTTCCCTCTTCATCTTTTCTTTCAATATAGAAATATGCTCTCTCTCTCCAATATTATATAAAAAGTAATATGCCACTATTTCTCTGCCTTTCTACTTCTTTATTCCCTTCTGTAGCAAAATTCCTAAAAGAAATATCTTTACTCACTGCCTCTGTTTCTAATTTCCCTATTATAATTCCCTCCTAAATGTATTCAAATCAGGCTTTTGTTTCCACCATTCCATTATTCATGTCCAGAACATCAATAACTTCATAATTGCTACCTCAATATAACATCGCTAATTTTAAATACTGTCTTACTTGAATCATAGGACATACAACCATAGCTTATCATGCTCTCCTTTCTATACTTACTTGGTTGTGCTTCTACTTTGCTGATTATTTATTGTAAGTCAATTTTTCTTCCTTGTCTATTTCTCTCAAAACCCGTAGCAATGAAGAGTCCCATAATTCAATTCTTGGTTCTCTTCCCTGCTTTAACTACATTAACGCCCTTTATGATATCTTTAAAAACTACCCAAATTCTAGTGCCTCACAAATTTATATTTATAGCTCAGATTTATTTCTCTAAATCCAAATCAAGATCTTTTTTCTAACACCTCCATTTGGAGGTCTAATAAATATCAACATTTCCTACCCAAACCGAACTTTTGTTTGCCTCTCAAACACATTCCATACATATTTATACCTTTGAATTAATGAAACTCATGATCTAATTGCTCAGGGTTAATATCTCATCATTTTTCTCTAATACACCAAATATAATATTCCAGGATATCCTGCTGATCTTTCAACATATATCCAGAACCATATTACTTGTTAGAAACTCATAATTAATATCTTGGTATTTTCCCCTCATAATCATCTTTTAGGTAGTTATTTGCAATTAAGCTGTTTCCCTGCTTCCACCATTGCCCTTTATCCTGTATGTGAAAGAACAAACTAATCCCTTTAACATATAATACTTTTCTTTTTTCTTCCTTTAAGGCCATCTAATGATTGTGTGTCTCACTCAAGGCAAAAGCCAAAATCCATACATTAATACACAGAGATTTGTGCAAAAAGCCTCCCCATTCTCTTTGAGCTCACATTCTACTTTGACCCCTCACATGTTCTTCCACCACCACACTTTTCCTCTTTGCTTTTCCAGACATGCTAGGCCATCTCTTGCCTTTACGCTTTTGTATTGAATGATTCTCCTGTCTGATACAATTTTACTCCAATAACTTCATGGAAAACCCCTTTACCCATTCCAAATCTTTGCTAAAATTTCACCTTTTCAATGAGCTTACCCTGACCAACCTATTTAAAATGGTAATTCATGAACTCTATACTCCTTTATTTTTTTCCCTAATTCTAATCACTTCCTAACATTTTAATGATTTATTTATTGACAATGATTATTGCTTGTGTCTGTTTTATTCTCTCACATATCCTAAACAAAAGAATTATGTCTGATATTTGGTAGGATCTCAACAAATATTTATTGAATGAATGAATACAAGATTGTAAATTTGGATGGAAAATAGTTACAGGAGACAAAACAGAGCAGTAGTTCAATCCAAGATGATCACAAAGGAGAAGAAGAATAAGAATATTTTAAGTTGACAAGATAAAAAACAGAACATGAGAAAATAAATCACACACATTACTATAATTCTATTGACTATTAATTTGAGGTGGAGATTTTTTTCATGATAATAAGTAATCATTCTATTCCTATTTCACCAATGTTCTGTGTACTTGAGAAAGGTATTTCATTTCCTAAATGCTTTTCAGTATCTATCATGTTTTCTAACATTTTAACTATCAATATTCATACTTTTTAATTGTATCAAATCCATGATTGTGAATAATTCCAATCCCTCCTATCTCCTCTCTCTCTGTAAAGCACATATCACCTTCTAACATACCATATATATTTAGTTATTGTTCTTTGTATGCTTTTCTTTATCAGTTTTCAAAATGCAGGTCCCATGAGGGCAGATAACTCTGTACTTATTGCATCCTGTGGCCAATTAATTGTAGATAATTATAAAAATGTGCTGAGTAAGTGAATTATTATATTTTCTGTTATTGAACCAACCTTGGATTTCTAGGATATTTCATTCTTGGAACATGCTGTATTATTATGTTACTACACTGCTAAACAAAGTTTACTTAAATATATCAATTTTAAAAATCTATATTCTTGTAAGTTAAGAGTCTTTAACATTCTTTACTACCTGTCATTATCAAGATTTTGTATCATAAGTGTTAGCATTATAAAGAATTGTTTTTTTTATACTCTGCTTCATTTTTAAGCCTGAAAACTTTTTTCTAAGGATATAACCTTAGTGGTTTTATAACTTTAATTTAGAATATCTCATCACTAACATTTTAATATTAATAAGTTTGTCAATGGCCTCACAACATGAAATGTAGAAATCATTTTCACTGGTATAATATGTTGTAAACTTAATTACCAAATTAGATTCAGCTAATTATATGAACATAAAGTTAAAATATTTGTATGCTAAAAGCACTATTTCTCGGAGATTGAGTAATAAGAAAATAGATTAGGTATATATTACTAGTTTCCTACTTTTTGAATCATTATCTATAGGCTTCTTAATAATGTTTTTAATAAAGAAGAAACTAGAAAGATAATTCAGTTGTATTACAAAGAGTTGAATTAGAACTGAGGAGCTATTAAATCTCATGTTTGTGTATATTTCTGTATGTGTGTGTGTGTGAATACATGTAGCTATATTTGAAACCATGGAGAATTCTTTACAATTTCTTTTATTCTAGCATTAAGACTAGATTAAGAGAGAAAGTATAAAGGCACCTGCTCTGTCGCATGTAAAGAATTTGGTCTTGGTGATGTAATGAAACTGGCATGGTGAAATAACATGTGGGAGGTCAGTGAGTGTGGAGCAGGGTGGGTTAATAATGTAAGAGTTATTTTAGGTGAGATTTAGATGTAGGACAGAACCAGATGATAAGGGCCTTGTTGGCCATGGGAAATCCTTCTAAGGTCTCTCCAAATTTTATTTAATATTTCAATTACATATCATTTTTTATATAATTAACATATAAGAGTGCTATATAGACATACCTATTATTTAAAATGTAAAGACACTGTTATTTCTACCTTGAAATGTATTAGGTAAGCATAAGTGCTTATTAGAATTATCTAATACATTGACTTATAATACCTCCCTTGCATCAAAGCAAAATTAAATGACTTTCTACAACTTAATTTTATTCAAGTAGGCTTATTTGGTCCATACCAGAAGCAGTTATTCAAAGAAAAGGAATTCTTTTTATTAGAAGATGGCTCAAAGTTAGTTAATTTTCATACTGAAAACACTATGCATTTTACAATTTCAGATAAGACAAAAGCAATTAAACACCACATAATATACAAAGTGCAAGCTATTCTTTTCTGTTTTTCTTACAGTAAACCATGGGATATGAACACCAAATTTTGCAGTGTTACAAAATTTGCTGGCTATATGGTCTCTTTAGCTACTTTTAAAATTTGCTCTAATGGTATGAAAGCAGCCATAGACAGTAAATGATATGTGTTGCTTAGTTCATTTCAAAATATTCCTGTTCAAGAAAAGAGCTTTAAAAAATGGGGTGTGGGGAAACAAAAGAAATGTAGAGATACTCAGATCTATGATCCAGAAAGAGCAATTAAATCTCGATGGTAAATTTCCAGAATTTATATGTTTCAAATAATTTATTGCTCCATAAAAATTTATTAAATTAAAAAATAGAATTAAAATGTATGCCACTGAACATATAATTTGCCCTGGGTGAGGATGCAAAGTAAAAAATGAAGTGTTTTTATATTTTTGTATTTTTATAGCATTCAGGAAAACTTACATCTCTGGCAAGGTAAAAACAGAGATTTATACCAGGTAGGTGGTATCCAACTCAACTCCTTCTCCCAAATATCTATAGACTAACATCGAATCAAACAAAATAAGGTATTATAAAAATAGTATGCCACTTTTAAAACTTATATTTCCAAACTGAATATTCTCAAGGAGCCACACTGTCTGAATAATCAAAATAGGGACAATTTCAGCAAATTGTTTTTCCAAAAATCATTTTCCACATGAACCATCTGTTTGTCCAGATACAATTTTTCTCTTTTGGTTTTGAAAGTATTCCTTTAATATTATATCAATAAAGATGTTTTTCAGAACACTGATATCTTTTCCATCTCAAGTATCTCAGAACTTCAAATAAAAATACTGGTCCAGTCTCCATCAAGGAAAAAAAAAGATGTGTAAAACAAATTTTGTCTAGAAAGAAAACACGTTAGATAAAAATGGCACTATCTTGTAGTACACTAAGTAACAAAGCTCAAGTGTATATGTGCTGTTCTTTCGTTAAAATTTCTTTTTAGCTAAGATGGTGATGATATAAACACATTCTATTAACCTTTTTCTAAAAATGAGCAACACTCCAATGTCCTGAGGCAAATAAAATCTGATTTATTTTTAACAACAATATGAAATTCTGAATTATTTCACCATCTCTGTGACATTTTCAAATGAACTTCCACTGTTACAGATTTAAAATCTCATCTAATTCTATAGCTCCATTTCCAAATAAGACATTGCCACTTGGGTGTCTCATTAAATGACTACAACTTGACATGTCAAAACACGAACACATTATCTTGTTTCCCCTTCTCCAAGCTTGCCTGTTCTCACTGCTATGGGAACTAAGACCACAGATTCAGAACTGAAAATTTTCTGTTGATAACTTTAAAGATCTTTGAGAAAGATTGAATTGCAGGAAGGAAGGAAAAACATGGTTACAAATCAGGGGCTGGGGCCACCCCATCTCCTAACACATCAAAATCACAGCTATGTTGTGCCCAGAACACCACCTAAGATCCATTCTGAGAAAGGCTTTGTGAGCATCGGGGGAGGAAGGCTCCCTGGTACTCAGGACGGGGCAGTTCATAGCCTGCAGGAGGGGAGAGGAGATTCCCTGGCATCCAGGCAGGGGAGATTTGGCACGGCGCTCTATGAAGTGCGTTGACAGTGATCAGTTAAGAAACTTCAAAAAAGCGACCTGAATGACATGCTAACAATAAATATTTGGAAAGGGTCACAGTGTTACTACATAATAAAGCCTTCAAAGCACAATTCTTCTCATAAAAGAGCTGATTTCTTCAACCCTGCCTTACAACAGTTTGAAACCTGTGTAGCCTTTACTAACTTGCCTCCATCTGATCTTTGTTGACTTTTCATCAGCAAACTCCACGTGTTCTCCTTAACCACATCATACAGCCAAGAGAATGTGCCCACTCTTCTCCTTGTTTTTCTGTCAAGTCAACCAGGGGTAAACTTTTCATAGCACAGTTTTGTCCTGCTAAGGAACTTTATAAAGATATATGGATACCTTTATCTCTGAAAGGATAAAATTCAAATTATATAGTTTTCTAAGTTCTGCATATATGAATTATCAAATTCAAATAGGAATTTGGTGACATCTAATGTTTAAATGCTTTGAGAAAGTTAGTATACTTGTTGATTTTCTTTCTGTCACTCGGTATAAGCTTCAAATCTAAGAAGATAACTATGTTGTATCTATTGAGGGACAACCGTACTTTGCATCTAACTCCATTTAAACAACACCTCTTATAGTCCTCAACACACAACAAAACCAAACCACTGTGTGTGTTAAATATGTGTCCAACCATTAATTTTCTGGTATTTTTGAGAGAAAGAGAGTGTGTGTGTGTGTGTGTGTGAGTAGCAGGCAGGTAATATGGTTTTATAAAAAACAAAAAGTAAACTATTTGAATCTTATTTTTAAATGTATTTTCTATATGGATCTTTCAATACACCCTGATAGTTTTACAAGTTCTTTTATACATAGTTCATGACTGCATGTTATTTGTTCCATTTGCTGGACAATAATTGTTGATATAAAGACTATTAATAGTTTTTGCTGCTTTTTCTGGTTCCTGTCCTTGCCTGTTCTTGTTCTGGTCTGACTGTTCTCTGAGTCATTTTGACCTGATCTGCTCTGTATCTTAGGAAACAGGCTCCTGTAGCCTGTGTTGGGGTGGTGGTTGGGGGATCCTAGGTCAGTTCTCAACTGGATGGTTTGATCAATGCCTCAAAGGTGAGAGGCAGATAAATGGGCTCATTCAGAACAGTATTTTATGAAGAATGAAAGAGAGAGAGAGAGAGGAGGGAAGGAAGGAAGGGGAAAAGGAAGGGAGGGAAAGGAATTGTCTTTTGCTGTGTGACAACATCAGCTTATAATGAGATGCTATAAAGTTTCTTTTCCTAGCTATTCCATGAAAGGGATGGAGGAGGCTATTTATAACTCAGTGTCCTCTTCATGAGGCTTCCTAAGGAAATTCTTGCCTGGCTTTGAAGTACATGTGTATATTTATGCTGATTCTGGCCAATAGCTCTGGGTTTAGCTTATGAACAATGAACTCTGTGACTAAGCAAACATCTCTTTTCATGCTGTCTATCAGAAATCTTAATCAACTTTATGGCCCATTTATAAGAATTCTGTAGTCCATGATAAAATATTGAACACTTTCCTTGCTTCTATTTCATCTCTCTACCTTTGCTGGTTTAAGCTCTCTTTGGTGTATTTCTGTTATATATCTCTGTAGTAGTCCTCTTGTTGAAATAGAATATGTTTAAATTGCTTAGTCACATATTTTGTAACTACACTATCAAATTATATACAAACTAAATAGTAGTTCAAAAACTTTCATCATAAGGGATGTGAATACAAGATATTAGATTTCTGGGTTATTCATTTAATTTTAAGTTATCTATAGACGTTCCTCTTTCTTGTACTTTTTTAAAAACAAGTAATTCAAATATGCATACAGTTTCTCTAGTTCTGGAATCCCATCTGTTTTTTATTCAGAAAAGTCTTCAGAATAAAGGCCAGAAAATGAAAGTATCATAACAGACAGACACAGAGCTTATTTAAGCTTGAATTTTAATAAAAATATTTTTAACTAAATACAAATTGCTGTTGAAATAGCTTACTAAAATACAGCAGGAGTCAAAATTTTGCATCTGTTGACACATTCTTCCACCTGTGAATTTAAACTGGCTTTGTAACAACTTAATCCTTGGAAGCAGCCTTATTCCTTGTAAATGTAAGATTACAATTTTAAGAAAGTGTTGGCCTATAAGTTGTTCTCTGGGCTGTCCTACACAGGGTGAGTTGAGAAGGAATTGATGATATAAAGCAGGGGCAGGCAAACTTTTCCTATAAAGGGCCAGATAATAAATATTTTAAGATTTGCTGGCTCTATGGTCTCTTTAATTACTTCTAAAATTTGCTATAATGGTATGAAAGCAGCCCTAGACAGTAAGTAAGCAAATGGGCATAAATGAGTACACATATGTTCTAATAAGAAATTATTTAAAAAACAATATGTTGGCCCACATTTAACTCCCAGGTCCTTCTTCGTTGACCTGTGAACAAAAAGTCCATAGTAGGTCTTATTAAAAGTCCATAGTATATCTTATTAAGTCTTTATTTTGACTTACTGGAAGGTATTGGGAAAGAAAAAAAGAAGAAAAAATGGAGATCACAGTTCTAAGAATTGATATTTTTAGTGTAGGCATTTTTAGTTTTTCCAACTTGCATAAATGTAATTACATAATGATTATATGTTTGTTGATAAATATATGATTGTGCATATAGTCAGTCTCCTATCTTTTTTTTCCATTTAGTATTAGGTTAATATACAGGAAAGAGACAGAATCATATTTGTGATTTGAAAATGCTCATCCTATTGTAGCTTCACCCTGTTTCTCTGAGTGTTGTTATAAGTTCTTAAAGGATCTTGTACTTTTACTTCATTTTAATCATTATCATCATAACCCTGACAAATTCTTACCCAAAAGTTCATGCTAATATACCTTCCACACACCAGTTTATAAGTATGGGTTTTAATAAGGCAACTAACTGTCAGGCAAGTGACATTAGGGGGCCACCATAAACACAACTACAAAACAATCTATCTTTGTAATTCTAGTCAGAATTAAAAGTCATAATGCTCTGTTATTACAAAAATGGATAAATACAGTGTTCTCAGGACTTACACGGCTAACAGAAATATTTTCAATGCTAGTAATGTTCCTTTTAGCTCAGTACTCTCTACAGAAGTTATAAAATTGCTGTACATTAGTTGTGAGGTGTTTGATTCCTCTATCTAGTTAGGAAAATATAGGGGTGAGATGATGGTATTTATGGTCTTCACATGTACAAGCAGAGCCAAATCCCCTAAGTTTCAAGGGACCTAAAGAAATGATGATTTGGGGTGTTGATAATGGAAACAGTCTTAAAGTTTAATGTATGCTCTGTATGGATTTCCAGGGAAATAGTATTCAAGACTTGATTTTTTAAGATACATAAACTAATTAGGGTAGTACTCAACAAAATAGAAAGAATATGCAAAGATGCCATTAAATCAGAGAGATATCATTTGGTACCAGGGGGAAAAAAGGGTTTGAGGAGGTCCTTGGAACTTTCCATTAGAAGGTAAACGTGTATTTCATGGCCTGATCAGTATTTGAGAAATGCCTTCCACAATGCCCACTGAAAGGAAAAGTTATAACCCTTACTTGCATTGTTTTAACTGCTCACAGAAAGTAACAACATTCTGAGAAAAAATAAAAATCAGTATAAACATTTAGAGGTAGTTAAATCATGGATATGTGGAAGGCAGGAGCCACTGCAGTGACCACATGGTCACAGAGAATAGGAAAAAAGCTTATAGAAAAATGTTCGTACCTAAATTTCAGAATGTCCACAGCTTAGTAGCAAAGCCTCCTGACTCTGACGGTACCTAGAAAACACTCTGTTTCTTTCCTGTCAGTCAGAAATTTTGCTCTAGGTCTAATGCAATCAATCTCATGTTGACAATCTAGGCTTAAGGGTTTTCTTGGCTGAGTTATAAACTTTTTAATAGCCTTTCTCAAAGATTCATTATAGTATATTACTCTAAATCATTTCTCAATTTTATTCAGTTCAAAATGTTAATTGTTCCCACTGTGGGCATGGCAAGCTTTGAGAAGGATGCAGAAATATGTATGTACAGACCCTGTCCTCAGAGAACTTACCAAAATGTGAAGATAAGATAGATAAAAGCAGATTCCTAATGTAGAGCAGAGTGTGAGCAGTATCTTAAGAGAAATGCAAAGACCTAGAGACTTGGGAAGAAAGAAATCACATTTGGCAAAGTGGGTTAGGAACAGACATGATGGTGGAGACAACCAAAGAGAATGGCAGGATGTTAACATGGTGAGAGTAGTGCTGGGCAAATTTGCTGAGATAAGGATGCCTAAGCTGTATTTGTAGCGTATGAATAATTGAGTTTGACTAGGGCCAATTGACTCTGTGTGTGAAAGATAATATGATGGAAATGATGTGGGAAAGTAGTCTGATGAAAGGGTTCAAGAACTGGAGAATAATTTTTTCCACTGATTTTGAGCCTGGGGGCTGCTTTCATACTAATTTCATCACCACTTTTGGTGCAGGTCAAAATTTTTCCTTTATTTCCTTGTAAAACAGAGGTGTAGAAAAGCTAAATCAATGACAGAGATCCAGGAATGAAATAATAAGGAAAAATTCAAGAAATCCCTGTGCTTATCAAAAGCATCACATTGTTATAAACATAGGCAGCATATTTCATAATACAAATGACTTCCTTTATTGTGCTTTAAAGAAGACAAAGCACTTTCAAAGACATTATCATATTCAGTCCCCAACCCCACTCCCAGTTAGAAAGAGGGTAAGCAATTATTTTGCAGATGAGGAAACCAATAATCTGAATATGGGGAAGAGGGCTGGTAAACAGTGGGATGACACTATAAAAGAATCCTAACTCTCCTAAAGCAGGATAAATAGTAAAACAACATTAAGGAATGGGCTGTGATTGTTCAGGTTGGTATAGTCAAGAGAAATTCTACTGAAACGTAGGCAAAACATCAAGAACAAGACTATTTGTTAGAAAGAAAGAAACCTTACTTGAGGTTTGAATTAGGAAAAGTAGTTTAGTTGAGGACATCAGAGAGCTAAGCTGTGAGGGTTAATGCAAAGTTTATCCTGAACAGAAACAGAAAATGGAAACTGGTAAAAATCGAATCAACGCAAGCACCTGTAATAAAGGAAAAGCACGCACTGACCACACTCTTCATTTCCCTTGTGGGGAAGTGAAGATCTGTGGTGTAGAGTCATCCAAAGCACTGACAAGTTCAAAGCCATTTAGCAAACTGACTGTGGTGGCAACCAACTGAACATTAAATAATAACATAAGTTCATATTATGTGCTACTCCAGTGTTCCCTTTTGTGGAAGAATAATATTATAGTGGACCTTTGTCTGATTAGTGAATTTGGCATGAAAACTGCTCTGGGGGGACCACAATGTTGTTCAGTTACTTAGAGAAGCTTCTGAGGCATAAAAGAAATAGGGATCCTTCAGATGGTCCTCACGGAGGCTCACAGTTACCTGACAACTTTTACCTACGTTCATAATACCACCTGCATCCCAAAGCCAACTCTTACCATGAGTTTCAAGTCAAGCATCTGTTTCACTGACATCATTTTCTAAAATTTTTTATAAAATGATTCTTCATAGATTGCCCTAATATTTTCACTTTATATTAGCCATTATTGAATAAATGAGTAGACCACACCATTCTAATGATTATTTCAATCTAACTGAGTCTCTATAATATCATGCCACTCCTTGCTCTCTTCCTTGACTCCTTCCATCCTCCTTGAAATCTAGGAGACTATTTTGATTGCCAACTGCAGAGAACAGTCACTGAAATGCTGTTAAGAGGTCTGGAGCTTCATTCACACCATGTGTTACTCAGGAAATTGCTGGAGGTGTCTTCTTATTCTTTTGGGTAACACTGCTGGGTTGTTGAAAGAAGATAAATTATTTATAGCATTCTGTTTCTCACAGTTTTGGCCTTTTTCAAATTGTACCATGACTACTGGTATTTTAAATTTCATTTGCTGAAAGAAGCCACCAAAACATTTAATCAGAATTTTATATTTGTGTCAGTAGTAGCAAAGTTATTCTGGTCCATGTATAGTTTATGCTTTCTGGTTCAACTGTCAATGTGGACTTTATTTCAGATGACGACCAAGTAATTGTCTTACGTGCAAACTACAACATCCAGTTCAGTTTAATTTGATCACAAAACTTTATATTTATTTTCTTGGATTGTGTGTGTGTGTGTATGTGCGTGTATGAAATTCGAGTAGCTCAAATAAAAAAGATTTGAAATCCGGTGAATGTGAGCTCCAAGGGTCGCAAGCAAAGTTCACAACCCATCCCAAGTGGAGTTGTCTAGTTTTGCCCACTGTCCGAGCTTCTGACACCCATTTACTGTTATGCCCCTGGCCCTCCTCCCTGTCAATTTGCAGCTATTGATTTCTGACCAGCATCCTCAAAGGGTGAAGTGATATAAAACCTTAACCTCAATGACTTTACTACCCACCTTTTGTTTATATATTTTTTTCCCTGATAGAAAGAGGTTGGAAAACCAAAACTGGCAAATACACACCTTATGTTTATTTACCACCTTTCCTGATCTGTGTAGTATTCAGACTGCTCCCTTTTCATCATATATCATCAAAATTTCTTCTCATCAAAAGGTAGCTCCATGGCATAGATAGTGATGAGCCAGGGAAAACTGACAGTATATAAAGAAAGAAATTCGTGGTACATGGGTTATATTTCAAACTTATTAAGAACATGAACTTTTGTGTCAGCAGGATCTTGACTTGAAAACCAACTTTCAATCTATGTGTTAAATGGTAAGGTATTCAATGTTGCTTAGTCTTAAATTTTATCTGATCTAGTAAAGGTAACATTTCTGCCACAACGGGTTTAATTAGGTTCACTGCTTGGTTGTGTTTGCAGTAATCCACTTTTTTCCAGAATCCTCCATTATTGTTTTTATATAGCAGAGACCCCAAAGAATTAAATGAGATGTGGTGGTCATGATGGCCTCTCTATCCCTTGAATTTTTAAAGATGTCACTATTCTCCAGTATTCCTTCAATGTGCACTGTTGGTTCTGATTTACCATCTTGGGGAGGCATCATCCGGTCAGTGGAGTCATCAGGCCTTCCTCCCGGTGGTAACTCTTACAGAACTCAATGCGGTTACTGTGTTGGCCTCCAAGTATGTGGATTCCAAGTGCAAAATTCAAGACAGGGGAAATAATCCTTGGTGGGTCCTGGGGACCCAGCGAACCCAAACCTTAAACACACTTCAGCCAGAGCTCCATATGTCACCTCTTACTCTCCTAGGGAACTATAATGGTACTGCAGGTGCTTGACTGTCAGTGTCAACATATGTCCTGTGTTAAACAGTTCTCAAAATGAGTATTCTCTTTTTCCTTATGTATGATTATCTGAGAAAGACTTCTTAAGAAGAGACTCATGGAATCATTACTGCCTATACTCATGTGATAGGGTACAGGGGAAATTCCACCTTCTCATGGGGCCCTGGCCTCTACTTCGGTCAATGTTTTGAGAGTGTGAGATTTGGTTCAAAGACAAGGAATTTAATGTATTCTGGGATTGAAGCCTAGATTTGTAATTACTGTTTTGTACTATGAAATTCACAGAAATATAAACATTTATGTTATATTTATTCTTTTTTAGCAATTCAGCTTCTTCTAATAAAACTATATTTAAAGGAAGATGAACAAGTGTCTATTTTTAAGTTAGCTCTAGATGATTTTATAGCTGAATTTTGTCAAACTTTTAAGGGACAGATAGTTTGTGTGGCATGTCAATTACTGTAAAGTAGAGAGAGAAGGAAATAGTTTTTAAAATTTTTTCTTTTCCTCTTATGTAAAAGTTTCAGTGTGTAGGTTGTGAAAGGGACAGGAAGATTCTGATTCACTATATCCATTCCTTTTCCTTTACTCTTCCCTCTCAAATTTCTTTGAATCCATGGTCAATAACAAGGCACCACAACCACCATATTCTATTTCCAAACTAGGAAAATTTAGAATAAAATCATGGAGCATTAGTTGCTTCCTTTAAAGGACATGACTTGCAATTTGCACATATCTCTTCTTCTATTATTGGCTAAAGCATAGTTGCATGACCTATATTAGCTATTCAGAAGGCCGAGAAATACAGTCTTTAGCCGCATGCTATGTCCTTCACTAAAATAGTTTGGTTTTATTACTAAACCAATTACTAGAATAATGAGAAAATGGGTGTTAGATGAAGAATACCACTCTCTGTCATCCAATAGGTTTAAGCACCCAAAACAAAGCATTAGCATATTGAATCTAGGTGAGCAGCAGAAGGAACATCATGACCAGTGTCTCCCAGAAATGGGAGGATTATTTAGCATTAGGAAATTTATCGATTTAATTAATTATATTAAACCCTTAAAGGAGAAAAAAAACAAATGATGTTTGGATAGATAACAAAAGTTTGGTAATTGTTGATACACATTCCTGATAAAAGCCTATCTAAATTTAATAATAATAAGAACTTCCTTAAACTAATAAGACATTAGTTATGTACTAGAATATATATTTACAGGTGAACACTGATGCTTGAAGAAACAATATCCCATGCACTCTACCCTGCTTTCTCAGAATCTTGAATGTGATTTCACCCCGTTTTAGGGCCTGCCAATATGATATGCAAAGCTTCTCTATAATTATTTCTAGTTATAACCAGTGTCTAGCCACACTAATCAAATCTCCGTTCTTTCAATACCATACAACTTCGTAATTGTGCCTTTGCAAATGTTATTCATTTCAATAGAACTATATGAGACCCTTCATTAGTGTGTTTGATGTCTATCTTAGGATATACACTAGATTTCTCTCAAATCCTTTATCTCAAGGAAACAATGTGCTTCTAATTGTGCTTGTATATCATTCTTTGCTTACAGGTAGACTCCTTCTGATAGACTCTGCTGGACTGGATCATTCATATGACAGAAACTGAATATAGTTTAAATAACAGTGAGCACCCTTTCTATTTCACATATTATCCCTGTTTTAATCCCAATAATTTTCACCATGCACTATTAGAGAAAGTAGTTATTCATGTTAAGAAAAATCAGGAAGGTCATTGCATTGCCTTTATGAAATCTGTACCATCCTATTTGACCTCCAGTATTTATAAATAAGTGATGTTTCATTTTGATTATTCCCAGATCAGTAGCTTGCCACAAAGCATGGGTCATCCTATAAAGTTCAACTTTATAGAATTAACTCCTGGAAAGGGTCATTATATAACATTTAGGAAGGCAAGACTTAAGGAGATATTTTTAAAGTCCATAATGGTTTTGGTTTACATGTTGTATGTAGTGCTTAGATATGGTTTTATGCATTTTTATTTATTCCTTTCTATCATACCTCCACATTCCCACACTTTGCTCTTATTATATTATTGTACATTTACATCTGCTTTTATATGTCCCTCTCTGTTTTCACACTTTTTAAATGAGAGACTGTGGGTGGCCTGGCAGCTAACCACAACCTACAGTGTGTGCTAATATTAAAAGTCTTTTTGACATACACTGTGATTCATAGTCCAATCATATTGTTGACATTTTTGAACACTGATCCACCACGAAAAATGTATGTTCATGCATGTGGGTGTATATATTTGTGAATTATGTACTTGCATGATGAATCATAACTATGGAAGAGTAATCTATCATGGTGATCTAAGTGAGAAATACGGAGAAATGGAAATAAAAGAACAGTGATTTAACAAGTTAGCTGGGATGAAGGAACAAAAAGTGGAGGGAAGAGTAGTGACCCCCCACATTTATGAGTTTTCATTATATAGGCCTTTATTAGATGAGATGGTTGAGTTTGCATTACAAAAGGAAGAAAGCTAGTGTTATCTCCCTATGTGCTTCATCTACAACAATCAACAATCATGAGCCTCTTTTTTTCCAAACATAAAAAAATTCTCATGCCAACCTTGAGTCTCTTTTCTGCATATTGGTGGAGTCATAGTGGAGTTATTTGTAGATCTAGCAAATGAATAGACTCTGAAAATTGTGTGTGGTTGATATAGCTACAATGTACAGAATGAGTTTCCTTTTCTTCTGACTTACAGTGCATTTGAAGAATTCAAGGCTATATTCACACTTAGTATTTACTTGAATATCTGTTTCTGTATTATCTGGGTCCTAGGGGTAGTTAACAAAGAACTCTGGGATGTATCAGGTTTGTGTATGTATGAGAAGTGTATGTAAAATAAGATCATTTATAGGCATGGTTGTTAGGTTGGGATTTTAAGTAGATACAAAGTTACAAATAAACAGGATGTATTTCAATGTACAGTTACCCACTGGTGTTAGAGCTCCATAATGCAATGATCAAAATGCATTATTCTATGAATAAGTTGCAGATTTTACTGATTTGACTACTCTCTTGTCATGGCATTTCAAGGCATAATTGATTCAAATGTTGCATAATTTCATAGATGCCTGATTTACTCAAAATTTTAGATAGCTCTACAACTCAGGAAACAGACTTAACTGATGCAATTTAATTGTGTGTTTTTCCCAATTCATTGTATCTGATTGAGATGCATGATACACTGATTAAACTGAATACTTCATAGATTGGATTTTGTAGTTCTTATCAATGGAAAAATACATCTCCATATCTTGACATTTTTAGGAGAGAAGGAAGAGTATTCAAAAATCCTCTTTGGAAGGCAAGCTTTGCTCTTACTATGATTATTATCCTTATTGCTATTATTTTTGTTATTTTGTTTAAAGAGTCTTCCAGACTCATAAATATTCTCAGCAACATAGTTCTTAAAAAAACAAAAACAGAAACAGAATTCACAACAACCTGCAGAGGTTAGACATCCTGTTAAAGCTGCGGGTAGGGGTGGATTTTTGGGCCTTGGAATCACCATGCTTGTCTTTTTTGACTGCTGCTTCTTTTCAGTATAGAGATTTGTTTCTGAAGGATACATTTTCTTAGAATAATGCTTTAAAATGTGTTTTATAAGTAATAGAAGGGAAAAGTGGTAATAATTTTCTTTAAATAAACACCAACATTCTTATACTCATGCTTCTTTATCTTAGGATTTTTGGAACATCGTAACAGAGCATCAGACTGGTAGAAGGAGACCCAGATACATTTGGCCAGACTAATTTAAGTTCCGAATTTAAACAGCAGAGCACGTCCAACCTTAGCTGAAGTTCTTTGGCAAAATTAAGAGAAGTAAAATGAACATTTAATAAACTCTCTACTTTTGGCAAGTTTTAGATTTACAGAACCGTCTCTAGGTGATGGAGGATTTCCTTACATATAGCCAGCACCCAGGATCCACTATTGTGCATGTCTCGGATCACCTATAACTCAGAAAGAAACCCCATGATGGGTGAAAGATACAACATAGAGTTCACAGAGGAAGACACTCAAGTGACCAATACTCAAATACATTTTTGACCCTACTACTAATCATCAGCAAGTGCAAAGTGATAGTAAACCAGTATTTCCTGCTGAACAAATTGACATGGAAATGGGTGCCTAAGGTTTGAAAACATAAAGGAAGAGAAAAATTCATTTACATATTTTGGAAATAGTTCAGTTGGTAATTGTATGCCAAAATAATTTAAAATTTCCAAGCAAAGAAGAAAAGGCACATAACCTACATCCCATCAATTCTACTTTAAGTGTTTACCCTACAGAATGTCTTATTTTTTCAAAAGGAGACATGTAAGAAAGCTTATTTTATCTTATTTTTATCCCTGTTTTAAAGGACTAAAAAAAGGGGAAATCTTAAATGTCACTCAAAGGTGAACAGGTTAATTATATTTCAGTTTATTCTAACAATGGATGAGCATATAGTAATTAAAGTAAGCTCTATCTGCATGTATCCCTGGATAAATGTCAAAGATATAAATTCAAGATTAAAAAGGTAGTAACTAAAGTATGAAATGCTCTGAGAATGTGACAATTATATAAATATGAGCACAAAATTCTATATTCATTTATTTACAAATTTATATAAGTGAAAATGCAAAATGCACTGGAATGATTCACTGTATGGTAGGTTTTACCTCTTGGAGCTAGGTGGGGAAAATTTGAGGTGGGATGGAGAGTTAGAAGTGTCTTTTTTTTTTTTAAAAAAGTGATTGATGCAAATTTTAACATGGTTTCCATTTCAGTGGTGAGTACTTAGATATAAGCTATATTTGCCTGTTGTCAATTGTCTGCTGAAGTAATAAATACAAATGAAAAGTAAATAAAGCTCAGAACTCGAAATACACAATGCTGTCCCTTGTCCTTGCAAGACACCCCACAAATTTCCATTTCACAAGCTCTGCATAGACAGCTCTTAGTAAAGTTATCTTGCTTCTGTCTTTCTGTCTTTCTCCACCAATGAACAGTGCTCTTTGATTCACTGTGGCATCATTACTCTCCCAAATGTCTTTACACAAAGTCACTATTAAGGTGCTTGTTAAATCTAATGTACGTAAGTGACCTCTTAATAGCATTTAATCCAAGTTCATACTTTTCCTGACTTTTACATTTTTGGCCACATTTTATCAACATCTACTTGACAACCAAATTGATATTCCAGAGATTCTCCCCTGTGCCTTGCTGCTCTCCCCTCATTATTTTATACAATCTCATTCATTTCCAAATCTTTAACAAAAAAATAACCAAATGCAGACATTTCTCAAACTTACACACAAAGCCCAGACCTCTGTTCTAAACTACATATATTCAATAACTTATTGACATCTCCTTATGTATGTTTTACATTCTTCTCAAGTTCAGAAAATCTAGAGTTAACTTTTATTCTCATCACAATTTTACTTCCTCCTTGTGACCCTCATACAGTATTACTCCTACACCCAGTGATAATGCTAGAAATCTTGACATATCATTTTCCTTCATCCTCCTACATCAGAATCCACATCCAAGATCTATTCTGCATTGAACCTCCTCTTCCCTCATCTGCCAACACATCTTACTGCAGGTCAGGGTAAGTTCTAATTTAAATTTCTGCTAACCAACTGGTCTTGTGCTCTCTGCCTTGAATCTCCCCTGGTATTTCTCTACAGAGCAGCCAGGATAATCTTTTATGGAATGTAGTTCATCACGTGACAGAGCTTCAGAATCTGCAAATGTATTCCACAGCTTTTTGGTCATGCCTATATTAAGTCAAAAAGGAATGGCTGGAAGAGCTCCTTGTTACTCTCAATACTCATTTCAAACTCACGTTCCCTTTACTCATTATTCTTCAGCCACCCTAGTCTTCTCTAAGTTCCCTGAGCACATTGTACTCTATCCTTCACAGAGGTTTGCCTATGCAGTACCTCACTGGAAATAGCTGGCCCCTATTATTCTATCATGCCATCCTGTTTTTTAAGTAAACCTATTACTGTTTATAATCACATTTTATTTTTAGTGTATAACAACTCATCACTATTTTAGTGCCACAGGATGACACCTATGTCATTAATGTGAAAACAACTATAAACAGAATTTACAGTTCTGTCTGAACGAGGTGGGGGTACCATGAAAGTCTTTTATACCCTGCAGAGACCCTCTGGCTATGTCATGTGTAAAAGTTATCAAATATAAGTTGCTTAGCTATGTTTTTACTTGTAGGTTCAATTCATAAAACTCTCAAATGTTCCTCTGTTTATCTGTAACATTTTTCTTTAGTATTCAAGGAGATATTCTGGCCTCAAAGATTGATTCTACCATTACCTATCCATGAGACCTTGGACAAATTATTTAACCTTTGAGGTCTCTCCTTTACAGACAGAAAAAATAAGTCATATTTTATCAGGTTGAAAAATTAAATAAGGTACTATGTGTAAAGTATGTAGAATGGCCACTGGCCCTTGGTAAACATTTGGCGACTGTATCTCATGTCCATCTTATACATCTAGAGCTCTAATGTACACAGTTTGTATATTATTTTGTTCATCATTCACCTCCCAGTGCCTACCAAAGGACCTGACACATAATAAAAAATGAAAGAAACATTTGAATAAATAGATGATGAAGATAAATGTGAATACTTGCTAATTAATTTTACACAAATACTTGTCAAGTCTGCAGTTAAATTTAGAGTAAAATTCTCTCAAAATGGATTCATATTAGGACTACCCAAAGATAATTGTGAAAGCATTTGTCATTATAAGAGCAACTATCTAGGTAGTTTTATATCTTAATATTCAGAAATTATTTGCAACACTTGTTTTGAAATAGAAAAGAGTTTGGAATTCCATGATTTTGGGTGAAGTTATATTCTTAAAACACAGGTATTAGGCAAAAAAATAATTTCTGTGGTAAATTTTTAAAGATAATTCTAGGTAAATAAAATTAACATGATTTATTTTTAAAATTTACTGTAGAATTTCACAGTCTTTTTTTTTTCTTTTTTTTTCTTTTTTTTTTTCTTTTTTTTTTTTTCTTTTTTTTTTTTATTGAAGGGTAGTTGACAACAGCATTGCATTACATTAGTTTCAGGTGTACAACACAGCGACTCAACATTTATATACATGATATTTCTAGGTACCAGGTATCACCATACCAAGTTGTTACAATATTTTGACTATATTCCTTATGCTATACATTACATCCCGGTTACTTATTTATTTTACAATTGGAAGTGTGTTTATATATATATATATATATATATATATATATATATATATATATATATATATATATATATATTGTGAGGGCATCTCTCATATTTATTGATCAAATAGTTGTTAACCACAACAAATCTCTGTATAGGGGGGTCAATACTCAATGCACAATCATTAATCCACCCCAAGCCCAATTTTCGTCAGTCTCCAATCTTCTGATGCATAAAGAACAAGTTCTTACATGGAGTACAAATTCTTACATAGTGAATAAGTTACATGGTGAACAGTGCAAGGGCAGTCATCACAGAAGCTTTCGGTTTTGTTAATGCATTATGAACTATACACAGTCAGTTCAAATATGAATATTCATTTGATTTTTAAACCTGATTTATATGTGGATACCACATTTCTCTATTATTATTATTTTTAATAAAATGCTGAAGTGGTAGGTAGATACGAGATAAAGGTAGAAAACAGAGTTTAGTGTTGTAAGAGAGCAAATGTAGATGATCAGGTGTGTGCCTGTAGACTATGTGTTAATCCGCGCTAGACGAGGGCAATAAACATCCACGTATGCAGAAGATTTCTCTCAGAACATGAGGGGGGAGGTTCTAAGCCTCACCTCTGCTGCTCCCCATTTTCTCACCAGATGGCCCCCTGCGACTGTGCCTGTCTTAGGTTGTTCCTCCCTTGAGGAATCTTACCCGTCTCTGGCTAACCAGTCATCTTCCGGGGCCATACAGGGAAATGTAAAGTTGGTAAGTGAGAGAGAAGCCTTATCGTTTGAGAATTTCACAGTCTTAACATTTTAGTGTATTAAAAGATAGGTAAAGAAGGCAAATTTTCTCTAACACAACTCTAACACAGATCATCTTGTGGAAATTATATTCTGAAGAACATTACTCAAGAAGCACTGATGCAGTAAGTTCTTTGAAGAGGAAGGTGAAGGAGATAATTGGTTTAACATGGAGAGTCAACCCACTTTTCTAAATCTAATTCATAAGAGAGAACCAATGATATCTTTTCAAGGCTGCTGTGAGGATTAAGTTGAATCACAGATGTAGAAACAGAAAATTAAGAGAACTATAAGAAGAGAAAGCATTACAGTGATCCCATTAAGGTTTCATGAAACTCAAACCCATGTTAGTTGACAAGTGAAATTATTTTAAACCATTTGTTTTCTATGTATTATGTCTAATTTCAAAAGTAAAAAAAAATGTGTGACAGGTACTCAACTAGCCTGTAAGTAATAATACTTTAAATTACAAGGTTATTACAAACTCATAGCTACTCAACCTCAGACAGTGCTAAGCATTGTCCTCTTACAATGATTTTTCTCCAGACTGTTAGAGGTGGGGTTCCAGAAGTGTGACATCCTCACGGATGTTTGCATTAGTGAATGTCATGATGCCAGCTCACATTGCACGTTGGTATAAAAAAATACAGAGTCTGTTCTAGAGGAATACTTTTTATTCCACAGCAAATAAATCAAGTTCATCTAAGTCATGTATTTCAGTAAAATTTTAACTGCCAATTTTTTACTTCAAAATTACCTTTATTGGTGAGTGAATTGTACTTTTATATAAAAGGTTTATTGGAATACTTTATAATAATGAATGATCACTTCAGATGTACCTCCATGGTAAGGACCTTCACTGGGGGACATTGTAAACTTGTTTTCTTTTCCCTCAGTCTTACAAATTTACAGTTACTTTGGGTTCTGTGTAATAGGCTCCCATATTAGGTCTCGAGAGGCTTTAAAAAAACATTCATGTAGCCATTGCATTTTCATTCAAGAAGACTTATCTATATTGTAAGAGCCACATGTAATATAATAAATCATCAAATATTAAAAGATGGAAACACACACATGCATGGATTGTTACATTCTCTTCAGTCACCAAAAGGGCAGTGCTGTTTGAATGTAAAGGATTTTGTTTTGACTTGAAGGTAAAAGGTCAAGCCCTAAAATTCTCCAAGCCTGTGAATTATTTGCAAATTAATATGGTATAGATTTTAGGAATTTGGAGAAAATCCAACAATCTACAAATTTAATCTTCATACACCTAGCAAAAACTGAGTTGGTTTGCTGGTGTTTTCCTTGCCATATTCCAATTTAGCATAATGCAAATATTTCCTGAAAAATGTTAAAAGCATCAGGAATCCAGATTTTTTAGATGATTTGGAAATAATCACTTAGATTCATAAGGCTGTTTTCAAATGTAGATTAATATTTATCTATTACTAAGGGGAAATTTTAAAAAACAAGTCAACTGTAGGTTTAATTACATGTCTTCCTTTTTTAAATCATTCAATTGTCATTTTAACTTAAGGCAATCACTACCCTGCCAAGATAGAGTAACAGGGATAGATTTACCCTACTTCCTGAAATAACCAAAAATAGACAAAATTTATGAAACAATGGCTTTCAAGACAGATCAAGCAATGAAGGTCAGTGTCCCTAACAGTTGGAACACAAAGAAGGTGAGCTTGACTGACCCAGCCTGAGGAAGTTTCTAGGCTGAGGACTAGGGCACTGGGGTTGAGACTGGTAGACTCCCTGAACTGAAGAGATAGATCTGAAAGTTCAGATCTAAGTGGGTAAAATTCACAGAACAGAGTGCCAGATAGAAGAAAGCTGCCTAGCCAGAGAACTCCAGAGATCAGCGCAAGGTCCTGAATGTGTATTTAACTGACTACTGATCAGGGCAAGTATGTGAGAAAATTACAGAAGACTGGCGACAGAACCACCAAAAAAAGTTAGAGGTAACTGTGCTCAGTACTGATACAGATCTAAAAATAGTGCCTCTTCCCACCATCAGTGCAAAACCTCATGACACACAGGACATCGTGCAGAATGCTAGGATGGCTTAGGCCTCAGTACTGGGGAATAACAGTCCTAGACTGACATTGGCAGTGGGTCTAGGAAATCTTAAAATACCCAAAGGAGTCAAACTCTTTTCAAGTAATTGAACAACATATCAGAATGAATTCCAAGAGGAGGAATATAATACTCTCACCAGGAAGATGAGTATTTATCACTGAGAGAACTGCATAACAACATGCTAAGGGAAGTTCTTCAGACAGAAGTAAAATGATAACATGAAAAACTGATCTACACGAATGAAGAGTGCTCAAGTGATAGCTACATAAGTAATTATATAAGTTGTTTTCTTATTTAAATATCTCTAAGAACAATTGACTGTTTAAAAAAAGCTATTAACAATGTAGTGTGGAGCTTTTAACATTTGAAAGAGTAAAATGTACCACAAAAGTAGCATAAAAACAGGAGAAAAATAGGAGTATATTACAAAAGGGTTCTTATATTATATGTGATGTAGAATGAAGTGTCATGTGAAGGCAGAATCTTAAAAAGTAAACTGTATAGTTTAAAGCATAAACACTGCACTAAAGTAACAAACCAGAGTTAGAATAAACAAGGGAGTTGAAATAGACTCCTAAGAAATACTTAATCCAAAAGAAGACAGATAAAGAGCAAAAAAGAGCTAAGTGTAGATGGGAAAACCACAAAGTAAATACAAAGGTGATTGATTTAAACCCAACAGTATCAATTACAGCATATAATATAAATATTATAAATACCATAAAAAGATTGTGAGATTGATCAAAAAAGCAAAGACCCACTCTATATGACCTGCCAAAAAAGTTTATTAAGTGTACAGACACCAGGCTAACACAGATTTTTTAAAAGCTGGCGTGGCTATATTAATATCCAAGTAACTTTCAAAGTAAAGCAGATTACAGGAGATGAAGAAGTTTGTTTCATAATGATAAAGTATCAGTTGAGAAGAACATACCAGTCCTAAATGTTTATGCACCAAACAAGAGACATTCAAAATGCATGATATAAAAACCAAGAACTACAAGGAGAAATAGAGAAACCCACAACTATACTTGGAGATTCCAATACTTCTCTTTTAATGACTGATAGAACAAGTAGATAGAAATCAGAATATAAGTGGCCTGAACAACACCACCAACTACTTGACCTACCTGCTCTTTATAGGATACCCTCCCCAATGATCAGAAAAAAAATCTACAGTCTTTTCAAGAACACATGAAATACTGACCAAAAGAGAATGTATTCTGGGCTATCAAATATTACTCAACATATTAAAATGCACCACATTATATAAATTATGTTTTCTGGCAACAATGAAATTCAACTAGAAGTCAAACAGAAATATTGCTAGAAAAGCCCCAGTTAATTGAAAACTAAATAATATGTTTTAAATAACCAATGAATGAAAGAAGTAAAAATGGAAATAAATTATTTTGAACTTAATAAAAATAAAAACACAGTATGTCAATATTTGTGAGATGCCAATAAAATAATTCTTAGGTGCTGTTTATAAGACTAAAAACCAAAATCAGAAAAAAAAGGTTTCAAATGAGTGACTTCCCATCCACCTTAAGAAATTTGAAAAAAACACATGAAAGCCAAAGTATACAGAAGGCAAACAATAAGATCTCAGAGAAAATAAATCAAATGCAAAACAAATTAAAAACAAATAGAGTCAAATAATTGCATCACAAGTTGGTTCTTTGAGAAAAACATACAAAAATCAATTCTATTTCTATGGGAAACAGTGAAAACTGAAATTAAAAATACTACTTAAAATAGCATCAAAAAATGAAATACTTGGAGATAAATCTGACAATCGATATGGAAGACCTGTACAATTAAAAACTATAAAACATTGGTGAGAGAAACTAAAGAACATCTTACTAAATGGAGAGAGATATTGGGTTCATGGATCAGAAAATTCAATATTGTCAAGATAACCCTTCTTTTCAAAGTTTTCTGTAGGGTCAATGCAACCACAGTAAAAATTCTGGGAGGTTTTTTAAAAAAAATTAGAAATTGACAAATTAAAAAATCCATATGAAAATAAAAAATGTCTAGAATAACCAAAACAACTTTAAAAATATAGAACAAAGCTGGAGGACTAACATTATGTAATTACAAGAATTATTCTAAAGCAACAATAATCAAGACAGTGTGGCACTGATGTCTAGTTGGATAAACTAGATCAATGGAACAGAACAGAGGTGCCAGAAAAAGATTTCACCCATACAGGTAAAACTAACTGATTTTTTAAGAAAGCAACCTCTATTGTTTGCTTCTGTTAAATAGAAGGGATTTTGGACTCTAAAACTTATATCAGATCTGTTCTGACTTTTCAACTTTGTTTCTTCTAACCTAATTGTATTCTATTGTGAGGATGTAATATACACATCAATTATTCTTTTTAAATGTTAAATTGGACAGACTTATCAAAAATTGAAAAACAAAAAAAATTGCTAAACTCAGTGATCATAACATAATAACACCATTGTAACCTGAACACAGAAGTTTAATCTATTAACATCAGAGGAAACCCAACCATACTTAAAACTCCATCCCTGGTCACTGCCTACCTCCTAAAAGGTACTATTAGCCTGATCATTATGGTAAAACCTCCCTTTCTGTTACAGTAAAACTTACCTTTACCATTAGGGTGACGTTTTCCTTTAGTTTTTACCATATAAATACACATCTCTAAACACTGCAGTTTATCTTCGCTGAAATTTTTTGAAACATACAAAAATGGAATTAAACATGTATTTTTTTGTTACTGAAAATTATGTTTGTGGGATTCATCCATATTTTGTAGGTCTTGTTACATTTTAATTATTCATAATAATGTATTATATGAGCATATATCACAAATAAGTATCCATTATAATGTCAATAGGTATTTGAGCTGTTCCTAGTATTTAAGTAATAAGGTATTGCTGGCAATGAACAAGAATGTGCATGTCTTTTGATAAAACATGCATGCATTTCTGTTGAATTTCACCTGGTGGTAAAACCACTAGGTTTTAAGGTATGGACATGTTTGACTTGATTATATATTGCTGCTCTGAAAGTTGTACAAATTAATACTCCCATCGGCAAAATATAAGAATCCCAGCTGGAACATGTTCTGGCAGCACTTGGTATTGTCATTGCTTCCTGTCACATGATGATTAACTCATCTCATTATAGTTATTCATTTGAATATCTTAAATTGTGTGCCTGTTTGCATCACTGTTTTTTAGCTTTTATTGCATTATAAACTGCCTAAAACAGTGGATTAAAACAATACATTATTTGTGAATGAGTAATTAGGACTGATCTCTGTTAGGCCCACTCATACAACTAGTCACTCATCTGCAGCTTTGTTTCTGGGTTTGGCTAGCTTCAGTTGAATGATGGGGATGAGTAAACCACAGGTCGCTTATCATCCAACAGGCTAGCCTGGGCTTATTACTATAGCCAGCTAAGCAGGACCAACAGCAAGAGTAAAGTCATGAAGGACATCTTGAAGCCTAATCTCAAATGTAATGCAACATTGCTTCAGCCATGTTTCATTGACAAAGCAATTAGCAAGCCGAGCCCAAATTCAAGAGGTAGAGGATTTCTGTTCCTCTTGACAGAAGTAATTGAAAATCCACATTGCCAAGACATGGATGAAAGAAGAGCAAAACTTTGTGATCATTTTTCCAATCTATTACAAAGTGTGTTGTATATTTAAGATATGAAATGTTAGCCATTTTAGTTGTTGCAAGTATCTTCTTCCACATTGTGGCTTCCTGTTCACAGGGGGAGTAGTAATATTTTAATAAGAAAAAGTTTTTAACATTAATGTGATTTAATCACTCAGTTTGTCCCTTGGTGATTAGTGGTTTATAACTCTAAATAATAATACCTTTCAACTTAGGAGTTACATATAGTTTCTTCTGTATTACTTTTAAAATGGTATGCTGCCTAGCCTTTTAAATTTGCATATTCAATCTATTGGAAATTAATCTTTGTGTTGGGGGTGTCACCACTTTTTTCCACTTGAATAGTCATTATCACAATTCAATTTGGTAGAAAGACCAACCATTCCTCTTTACTCTGCAGTGACATCTAGAGACAAATAAATTAATGAAGGAGTCCATACAGGTGTTGGTCAGCCTGTTTCTTGCTCTTTATTTTGTTCTTTGGGTCTATTAGTACGCCCTTGCATCAAACATACTGTTGTAGTTAATACAGTGCTTTAATGTCTTGTTATCCCTTGTAGCAAGTGTGAGTACTTTATGTTTATTTTATGATAGAGTTGTGGCCGTCAGGCCCTTGCATTCCCATAGACAGTTAATAATCAGCCTACAACATTCCAAAAGAAAATTTTTTAGAAGATTGAGATTGTATTAATTCTACAGAACAATTATTCTCAATTGATATCTTAAGTGTCTGATCCATTGTCTACATAAATCCATAGCAATCTATTGGATTATCTTTATGAGAGTCTTGCATATTGTCAGAGTTATTTCTAGGATTTTGGTGTTTTTTACTACTCTAAATGATATCACTTAAAATTTTATATCTTGCATGTTTCATGAATAATTAAAATAATTTTATATCCTCCTTGTATCCTGAAACTTTGCTTTAGAATAAATGACACACTTATTCAAATCTTTCAAAAAATTTAAATTTCTGTATATTGTATCATGTGGGAATAATACTGTTTTATGTATTTATTTCCAAGCCTGCACTATTCGTTTCTTTTTTTGTTTGTTTGTTTACTTGACTGGCTCTGAGCTCCAGTAAGTTGTTAAATAAGGGCAGTGACAATAGTTGGATATGCCTGTGCAATTACTAGCCTCAGACAGAAAACATTCAACACAGCATTAAGAATAAAAATTTCTGGAGATTCAAGATGGAGGCGTGAGAGGTGAGACACACAACTCCTCCCAAAACCACATAGAGTATTAAATATAGTTAATACAACTAGCCCTAAAACAGCAAAAGCAAAGAAGGCTGCACCAGACTGCACACAGACCTCATGAACAGAGCAGACCTCATGAAACAGGGTAATGTAAAAAGTCTTGATTGGAAGGACACAAGCCCTTCCCCCACCTCACCCCAACTCACACACAGAAGGAAGAAAAACAGAACGGAGACAGGGCGGAAGCCTAAAACTGCTGAACACCCAGCCCTGGAGGTCTGCTTTGTGAGAAGAAACCTACATTGTGTGGTGCACTGGAGGTTGGGGAGCTGGGACGGCTGGAGTGCTTGAGAGACTGAGAATATGGCTGTTTGTGGAGGACAGGGATCCACATCTGGCTGCTCTAGGACAGAGGAAAGATGGGGGGTTTGAGAGACTTCCTAGCAGCAAAAGAGCTGCTAAGGGGCAGGGTTTCCATGGAGACTGCTATGCAGAAGATGGGAGAGCTCAACAAGGTTGTCTGGGTGTGCTCTGCCCAGCAGGTTGGGAACTTTGAGGAGCTAGGTGCTCCATCCCCCTGGCTGGCTACTCAGCTCTGAGGACCTCCACTGTGACATGCAGTGTCTCCTGGCCTGCGGGCACCTACTTGAAAACCAGCAGTCACTGTGCTGGCCTCAGGCCAACCAGAGGGAGGCCCCGCCTACAACAGCAGGAGACACCAAGCCCAGAGGTTTACACCTGTGTGCTCGGCCCACTGGCTCTAATACTAGAGACAGACACTGCAGCCAGAAAGCAGGAAACAGCTCTTTCCTCATCCCAGGTACCAGTGCCACTCCCTTACGACCCCCAACCTCACTCTAGGGGCTGAGCAGCTCCAGAGACTGGAGCTTCTGGGCACTAGTGGGCATCACATAGAAATATGAAACATCAAAAGAACCTGGTTAAGACAAAAATCTCACAAACCCCAGAAAAGGGCCAAATGAAATGAAATTCACCGATCTTCCTGAAAGAGAGTTCAAAATAAAAATCATATACATGCTTATGGAGGTACAGAAAAACATTCAAGAACTAAGGAATGAATTTAAGATGGAGAATTAATCATTAAGAAATGCCAAAGCTGAAATGAAACATACAATGGAGGGATTTAAAAGCAGATTAGATGTAGTAGAAGAGACATAAATGGAATAGAAATTAGAGAAGAGGAATACAAAGAAGCTGAGGCACAGAGAGAAAAAAATTTCTAAGAATAAAAGAATATTGAGAGAACTGTGTGATCAATCCAAATGGAACAATAGTCACATGATAGGGATACCAGAAGAAGAAGAAGAGAGAAAAAGGGCTAGAAAGTGTCATTGAGGAGGTAATTGCTGAAAACTTCTCCAGTCTGGGGAAGGAGATAGTCTCTCAAGTCATGGAGGTACACAGATCTCCCAACACAAGCTACCCAAGGAAGACAACATCAAGACATATAATAATTAAAATGGCAAAGATCAAGGATAAAGACAAACTCTTAAAAAGCAGCTAGAGAGAGAAAAAAGATCACACACAAAGGAAAACTGATCAGGCTATCATCATATTTCTCAACAGAAACCTTACAGGCCAGAAGGGAGTGGCATGATATATTTAATGCAATTAAGCAGAAGGACCTCGAACCAAGAATACTCTACCCAACAACATTATCATTTAAATTTGAAGGAGGGATTAAACAATTTTCAGATAAGCAAAAGCTAAGAGAATTTACCTCTCACAAACCACCTCTGCAGTGCATTTTGGAGGGACTCCTATAGAGGAAAATACTCCTAAGGCTAAATAGATGTCACCTAAGGGATAGACAGAGTACAGAATATGATTCATAACATACAAAGAATGAAGGAAGAAGAAAAAGGAGGGAAAAAGAAAAGAACCTTTAGGTTGTGTTTGTAATAGCATATGAAGTGAGTTAAATTAGACTGTTAGATAGTAAGGGAATTACCCTTGAACCTTTGGTAACCAGGAATCTAAAGCCTGCAATGGCAATAAGTACATGCCTATCTATAATCACCCTAAATGTAAACAGTTTGAATGCATCAATTAAAAAACATAGTCATCGAATGGATTAAAAAACAAGGCCCATCTATATGCTACCTATAAGAGACTCATTTCAAACTGAAAGATATACACAGATTGAAAGTAAAGGGGTGGAAAAAGATATTTCATGCAACTAATAGGGAGGAAAAAGCAGGAGTTGCAGTACTTGTATCAGATAAAATAGACTTCAAAATAAAGAAAGTAACAAGAGACAAAGAAGGACATTACATAATGATAAAGAGGTCAGCCCAACAAGGAGATATTATAAATATCTATGCACCCAACACAGGATCACCTACATAAGTGAAACAAATACTAACAAAATTAAAGTGGGAAATACAATGCAATGCATTCATTTTAGGAGACTTCAACCCACCACTCACTCCAAAGGACAGATCAACCAGACAGAAAATAAGTAAAGAGACAGAGGCACTAAACAACGTATTAGAACAGATGGACCTAACAGACATCTATAGAACACTCCATCCAAAAGCAAGAAGACACACATTCTTCTCAAGTGCACATGGAACATTTTCAAGAATAGATCATATACTAGGCCACAAAAACAACTTCAGTAAATTCAAAAAGATTGAAATTATACCAACCAGCTTCTCAGATCACAAATGTATGAAACTAGAAATTACACAAAGAAAACAAAAAAACCAACAAACACATGGAGGCTAAATAACATACTCCTAAATAATCAATGGATCAAAGACCAAATAAAAACAGAGATCAAGCAATATATGGAGACAAATGACAAGAATAATTCAACACCGCAAAATCTGTGGGACACATCGAAGGCTGTGCTAAGTAAGAGCCTTACACATTGTATTGTATTGCAATACAAGCCTACCTCAGTAAAGAAGAATAATCCCAAATGAACAATTGAAAATCACAATTAATGAAACTAGAAAAGAAAGAAAAAATGAGGCCCAAGGTCAGTAGAAAGAGGGACATAATAAAGATTAAAGCAGAAATAAATAAAATCAAGAAGAATAAAACAATAGGAAGAATCAATGAAAGCAAGAGCTGGTTCTTCAAGAAAATAAACAAAATAGATAAACCCCTAGCCAGACTTTTCAAGAAAAAAAGAGAGTCTACACATATAAACAGAATCAGAAATGAGAAAGGAAAAATCACTATGGACATCACAGAAATACAAAGAATTACGAGAGAATACTATGAAAAATTATATGCTAACAAACTGGATAACTTAGAAGAAATGGACAACTTTCTAGAAAAATACAATCTTCCAAGGCTGATCCAGGAAGAAACAGAAAATCTAAATAGACCAATGACCAGCAAGGAAATTGAATTGGTAATCAAAAAATTACCTAAGAAAAAACTTCTTGACAAGATGGTTTCACTGCTGATTTTTAACAGACATTTAGTGAAGACCTAATTCCCATCCTCCTTAAAGTTTTCCAGAGAGTAGAAGAGGAGAGAACCCTCCCAAACTCATTCTACAAGGCCAATATTATTCTAATACCAAAACCAGGCAAAGATACCACAAAAAAGAAAATTACAGACTAATATTCCTGATGAACATAGATGCAAAAATACTTAACAAAATATTAGCAAACCAAACTCAAAACCACATCAAAAAGATCATCCATCATGATCAACTGGGATTTATCCCAGGGATGCAAGGATGGTACAGCATTAGAAAACTCCATCAACATCATCCACTACATCAACAAAAAGAAGGACAAAAACAACATGGTCATCTCCATAGATGCTAAAAAAGCATTTGCCAAAATTCAACATCCATTCATGATAAAAACTTTCAACAAAATGGGTATAGAGAGCAAGTACCTCAACATAATAAAGGCCATATATGACAAACCCACAGCCAACATTGTACTTAACAGCGAGAAGCTGAAAACTTTTCTTTAAGATCAGGAACAAGCAAAGGATGCCCTCTTTCCCCACTTTAATTCAACACAGTTCTGGAGGTCCTAGCCATGGCAATCAAACAACACAAAGAAATAAAAAGCATCCTGACAGGCAAGGAAGAAGTCAAACTGTCCTTGTTTGCAGATGACATGATATTGTGCATAAAAAACCCTAAAGACTCCACTCCAAAACTACTAGATCTAATATCTGAATTCAGAAAAATTGCGGGATACAAAATTAATACACAGAAATCTGTTGCATTCTTATACACTAACGATGAACTAGGAGAAAGAGAAATCAGGAAAACAATTCCATTCACAACTGCATCAAAAGGATTAAAATACCTAGGAATAAACCTAAACAAGGAAGTGAGGGAACTATACCCTGAAAAGTACAAGACACTCTTAAGAGAAATTAAAGAGGGCACTAACAAATGGAAACTCATCCCATGCTCTTGGCTAGGAAGAATTAGTATTGTCAAAATGGCCATCCTGCCTAAAGCAATCTATAGATTCAATGCAATTCCTATCAAAATAACAACAGCATTCTTCAACGAACCGGAAAAAATAGTTTTAAAATTCATATGGAACCACAAAAGACCCTGAATAGCCAAAGCAATCCTGAGAAGGAAGAATAAAGCAGAGGGGATCTCACTTCCCAACTTCAAGCTCTACTACAAAGCCACAGTAATCAAGACAATTTGGTACTGGTACAAGAACAGACCCACAGACAAGTGGAAGATAATAGAGAGTCCAGACATTAACCGAAACATATATGGTTAATTAATATATGATAAAGGAACCATGGACATACAATGGGGAAATGACAGCCTCTTCAACAGCTAGTGTTGGCAAAACTGGACAGCTACATGCAAAATAATGAAACAGGATCATTGTCTAACCCCATACATAAAAATAAATTCAAAATGGATCAAAGACCTGAATGTAAGTCATGAAACCATAAAATTCTTAGAAAAAAACATGGGCAAAAATCTCTTAGACATAAACATGAGCACTTCTTCATGAACTTTTCTCCCCAGGCAAGGGAAACAAAAGAAAAAATGAACAGGTGAGACTAAATCAAGCTGAAAAGCTTCTATATAGCAACGGACACTGTCAATAGAACAAAAAGGTATCCTACAGTATAGGAGAATATATTCATAAATGACAGATCCAATAAAGGGTTGACATCCAAAATATATAAAGAGCTCACACACCTCAAC
The DNA here is from genome assembly GCF_030020395.1 of Manis pentadactyla. Classification (NCBI taxonomy): domain Eukaryota; kingdom Metazoa; phylum Chordata; class Mammalia; order Pholidota; family Manidae; genus Manis; species Manis pentadactyla. Next base: position 170,123,271 of record NC_080020.1, on the reverse strand, counting down.
AAACAAAAAGCATATAATCCAATTAAAAAATGGGCACAGGAGCTGAACAGACACTACCACAAAGAAAAAATTCAGACGAAACAGACACAGGAAAAGATGCTCCACATTGCTAATCATCAGAGAAATGCAAATTAACACCACAATGAGATATCACCTCACACCAGTAAGGATGGTCACTATCCAAAAGACAAACAACAACAAATGTTGGCGAGAATGTGGAGAAAGGGGAACCCTCCTACACTGCTGGTGGGAATGTGAACTAGTTCAACCATTGTGGAAAGCAATATGGAGGTTCCTCAAAAAACTCAAAATAGAAATACCATTTGACCCAGGACTTCCACTCCTAGGAATTTACCCTAAGAATGCACAAGCCCAGTTTGAGAAAGACATATGCACCCCTATGTTTCTCACAGCACTCTTCACAATAGCCAAGAAATGGAAGCAAACTAAATGTCCATCAGTAGATGAATGGATTTAGAAGATGTGGTATATATACACAATGGAATATTATTCAGCTATAAGAAGAAAACAAATCCTACTATTTGCAACAATGTGGATGGAACTAGAGGCTACTATGCTCAGTGAAATAAGCCAGGCAGAGAAAGACAAGTATCAAATGATTTCACTCATCTGTGGAGTATAAGAACAAAGCGAAAAGTGAAGGAGCCAAACAGCAGCAGACTCACAGAACCCAAGAATGGTCTAACAATTACCAAAGGGAAAGGAACTGGGGAAGATGGGTAGGAAGGGAGGGAAAAGAGGGAAAAAGGGGTATTACAGTTAGCACACATAATGTAGCAGGTTGGGAACATGGAAAGACAGTATATCTGTATTGAAGACAATATATATTGAAGACAAGTAATGATCCTATAGTATCTTACTATGCTGATGGACAATGACTGTAATGGGGTATGTGGGAGGCGTTATTAATAGGGGGAGTCTAGTAATCATAATGTTGTTCAAGTAATTGTACATTAACAATACCAAAAAAAATAAAAAATTTCTTTAGAGTTTTTAAAGATTCTATCATTTTAAGTTTCCTTCTTTTCCTATTTTATAAAACTTTATTTAATGGATTTCAAATTTTATTAAATTGCTTTTGTGCATGTATTGTGACTATAAATTTTCCCAAGTAGTCTATAATTTGCTCAATTACATGATGATTTTTAAGTATTAGAGCAATTCTTAATATCCAGAATAAACTCTAATTAGTCATAATTTGTTCTTTATATAAAGAGATGTATATTTTTTGACAAGATTTTAAAAATAATTCTTTATTGGGGCTCACATTTATGGGTAGACTGTAATTTCCCATTTCATGGTATTATTTTTATGGCTGGATATCAAACTGGCCTTTCAAAATAAGCTGGGGAACCTCAACTGCTTTTGTAATGCCTGGAAGTGGTCATCTTATGTTAGTGATTATCTGCCTCTCTGCTGTGTAAAATTCACCAACAGCATCTGAGATACTCTTTGTGTAAAGATTTTTAAGTATAAATTTAGTATCTCTTTTTTGGCCTTGCACTATTCAGAGTTTCTATTCTTTATTGTGTCAGTGTTGGTAAGTTCAATTTTTCTAGGATATTGTAATTCCATTTAGGTTTCCAAGTATATTAGTGGAAATATTTTCATGATATAGTTTTTCATCTCTTTATATAGATAGAAACTGGCTATGTATCCTTTAATTCCATTCCTAACATGGATTATTTGTGTTTTCTATTTTGTGATATTTCTAGACACTTGTTTATATATATATATATATATATATATATTTAGGAGCTAATTTTAGCTTCATTAATCCTCTCTGTTGTTCCCTTATTTCACAGTTCATAAATGACATTTCTCACTTTTTTTTTCCTTCTTCAAATTTTTGAAAAGTTTTATTGGCTATTATTTTATGTTGTCAGAATATGGCATACATTTTACTTAATCTTTAACTCAATAAAATTTAAAGTATTTTAATTTTGACACATTTTTATTTCCAATTTTTTTTAACTGGACAGTCAAGGTTGTGTCACACTACTCTACGTGTTTTTTATTTGATTATGGCTTGTTATACACTTCTCCCCACCATCCGTTAGCTGAAAAACAATTATAATGGTGAAAACAGGAGCAGACATATTGGATTAAATGATAGAATTTACACTGAGAAATTGCAAAGACACAAATGGAAAGAACTAAGACTCCCCCCCAAAACATCACTGCCCTTGGATGATATACCTGAAAAAATAGACTCTCAATAAAAAAATAATGTTGTCATTTACATAAGCCACAGTAATTTTTTGTCTTTTTTTACAGCTCCTTTAATAATAATATCCTCAATAATATAAGTACCTAATAGGTGCTAAGTTCTATACCAACCATTAGTGGAGAGAAAAGACAAATACAACCTTCTATCCTCTTATGCCTTCCATATTTTCTTGGACAAGCCCTACTTTTGCCCTATTTATGGGCTTCTTTCCTGTGTAAGTCATCATTTGCTGTAATGCGAACACTACCTTATTCATAAATCTGAATATTGTCAGGTGAACAATACCGGGTTATTAAAATGATTTGCTAATATAAATTTCTCTCTTTAAAAACTTAAGTCTTCATAGCCTGAGTAACCCCTTCTTTAATGTATTCTACAACTCTAGTTGGCTTATATAAATAGAATTCCTCTATTAATATGCATCTCAAGTTCAATCATTTCCCTATTCTATCCTACTCTGAACTTTTGGCTCATTGAACTAAAACAACCACTAAGTTTGATAATTATTCTTGTGTAATTATGTGGTTTGTGTCTAGTTACCTCGTTTTGATAATACAAGTTACATGAAGTTACAGTCAGCACCTTATTCTTCTTTATAATCCCTTTCATCCTGGCACCATGCTGGGCAAATAGCATGTACTCAGTAAATATGACATAATTAGTTTTTCGTCATTAAACTAGTTTTATATATATACATATATATACATATATATATATATATATAATAAGAAAATTGGGACATTATAGAAGAATAAAATTTAGAAAACCTGCTGTATTCCCATTCTTCAAAATAATCATCTCTGAACAGTTGAATATATTACTTTCCAGACAGCTTTCTGTTGATATGCTAGTATCTATTGATTTTACATTTACTTTTCAGAAATGAGGTCATTCTATAAATACTCTTCAGCAACTTACTGCTTGCCATTAAGTAAATATCTTAGCTATTTTTGATGTTAGTCTATACTTTTCCTAACTCATTTATAGTAAGAGCTAAGTAATTCCATTAATATTCCTGACCAAATGGAACTATCCCCATATTATGCAGCTTAAGTGAAATGTATAGTTTCATATACAAAGCTGAGGGTTTTTAATGTCATACATTTTATATAAAGATCAATTAATATTGACAAGAGTACAGTATGATCTTTTAGGGTTAAAGGTGGACAAAGTACAAAGATCTTTCCCTTTTGAACATTTCCCTACTTCTTCCTCCTCCTAAAACCTTTCTAGACCTGAACTGATAAAAGGGAGCTGCATTTGCCTTCTTTCTTGGAATATGTCTCTCCTGTGATACACGGGATTGAGTGGAGAGTGAGGTGGCTCCTAGGTCAAGAAAGTGTGGAATATTATATATATATATATATTATATATATATAGCTTGAGTTTAGGCTTAAGAGTAGAGAGTGATTTTTTATATTTGTAGAGTGATTAGTCTCTACCTGTAGAGAATTAGAACACAGATTTCAGGAATAAACATGGCAAAAAAATCATCAGCTCAAGCATATATGATATCCTCTTTGCTATCACCCCAAAACATAATTAGGAAGGAATTAAATGAATGATTGGAGGTTGACTCTGCACATATCCTCTCAGTTTAATAAAATAAAAAGGCTATATTTCCAAAGACAAATAGAATTGGAGGCAACAGGACATCTGATATTTCAAAAAAATTTGAAGACAGAAAGGAAAATGGAAGAATGGTAACAACTGATTTAGGAAGCAAAGTCATTACCTGAGTGTCTGCAGTGTGGAATACCAATGAGCTATAAAGCCAGTGTGCTCCACAGAACCCTTAAAGTTTCATTATGTGGAGGAACCAAGTACTCTAAAAGGCTGGAAATGAAAAGAAAGACTTGCCAAAAATCTACATACAGAGCAGTTGGAATCTCTGGGTCCTCTTTCCCATTGAAAGTCATCCAGCAACCACCTTTGCTGTACTCATAGGGCATATCAGATTTATTCTGTGGGTTAATTGAAAGTGAGATATGCCAGATGCAGGAGCATAAGCTACTTCAGAAGGCTGACATATATTATCTATTGAAAACTGGAGAATTAATTAAAAACCTACATGTCAACTGTGGTACATCTGCTGCTTCTTAGGTCCAACTTCTAAAAGCAAAGGGGTAGATTTATACCTTATAAACAAGAGAGAGGCAAGAGGAATTCCCAGTTCACATCAGGGTTCTAGCTTGAGACAGTGACAAGTTTGATTTGATGCTTAAGGATTGAGTATTATAAGATCTCCAAGGATGGGTGAGGTAGGGTGCTGGGGAAGATTGAACAGTGGTGTTTAATGGGTTAAATGTTGGCAAAAGTTTTGATAAGTACACCAGCATTTGTAGTAAAGTAACAGTAGAAATATTGTTTAGAAAAAAATGTAAAGGAAATAACTGCAAGAAGAAACGAATAAACAATATAGAAGGGTTAACTATGGGACTTGGGCCTTAGGATAGAGATGGGGGATGGGCATGTTATTTTTCATTGTGTTTTTTAGGCTTTATTTCATTTTTTTAACTATACCTTTTATTTCTTTGATGAACAGTAAAGGTAATTTGAAAATAAGTAACATTTAGGGATTCAGAGATAAGCTGTGGGGTAAAAAATATGAACATTAGGGAATTTCCCAGTTGTTCCCATCATTCAGAGCTGGTCTATGCTAATCATCCACAAAACCATGCATATTCTTTCAGAGCACTTGTATCTTTATGAATGTTTTTTATTGTTGGGATATGATATATATTATTGGACAAATATTAAATTCTTTTTATAGAGCTTACATAAAAGGACCTTTGTTTGCTAGAAAAAAATGAAAAAATAAAGCAGCAATGAGGTAAAATACAGTGGGAGTAAAAAAAATTAAGAGGGCATAGGTAAAATAAGGTGCTTCTTGTAAAGCAGTTGTCTGTTACAGAGCAGAGGGAGAATAAAGGAGCGCAAGACAACGAAAAACTTTAAAGCAAGCATGAATAATTGGAACGTTTAGATTTTGAAACAAATTATCATAGGTGATGGGTACTATACAGCATAAATTTAAATTCATAACACCTAAGAGAAAAGAAAAACTAATATGTGTTATTGAAAACATTTCCATGGGAGCATAATTCCTGTTTTACTCTGTATCAGACAGACAGGGTACTCACCAACACAGTAACTTCTTTCTCACAGGGAACAGGGCTGCATTTACCAGCCTACCATATGGTTGTCTGGGAGGGGGCTCTATGACCAATATTTAGGCAACACAAGGTGATTGAAACTGATGTACATCAAGTCTGCCTAAGTCTGTCCATAAAATCTTCCATTTGTTTCCCTGCAAAACCTTTCCAGTTTCACTTACTTGTTGATGATGAGCCCTCTGAGCAACCACAACTAGGAATGCCAGAGCATGTTGGCTTCTGAGAGGGCATAACTGCAATGACGTGATGAGAGGCAGCGTGAAGTTACTGTTTTGGTGAGTACCCTGCCTGTCTGCTACAGAGTAAAACAGGAATTTTGCTCCCTTGGAAGCCCAGTCTTGAAGCCGGAAGAGTCCCAAGTTGGAGGAGGCCTGGGTACATCTAGCACCACCATTTTGAGAAACATCTACTTGGACTCTAAATGAATGAAAATAAACTTCTATCACATATGAGCTATTATATAGTTTTTGACCTGTGTATTACAAAAACTAATATACCCTACCTAACCCATATTTTCCATATAAAACAAGTGAGAGGAGCTATGGGGTGAGATGGTGATGTCAAAATAGGTAAATAATTCTTTACAACAGGAAAGCATGCAAGAACCCTGGAAAGGAGGAAGTGTTCTCAAAATGCCAAAAATGATATAATTATTTTGAATTAAGATGAATTACTAGAAGGGAAATTTCCTGACTAAACATTATTTCTTTTTAACACATAATTGTAAATAGACCTCAATAAATGTTGTAGCATCTAATATTCCTACCCCAAATTTTGATATTATATGATTGGGCTTTTCTCTCAACTTTGCCAATTCTTTCTTCTTTTTCCTGTGGTACTTAACCTTTTTTCATTGCTCCATGGAGATTCTTTATGTAGTAAAGAATTCTATTTACAAATTTTATGCACCTTATATTTGTTATGTTTTTCCTGAAACTTTATTATGAGTGACTCTTCAACATTATTACTAAAATAATATATATTCACTGAAGAAAATTTAGAATTAATGATAAAATAATTATTCAATAAAATCACTTCCCACAAAGAAAGCTCAAGCCATTGTGGCTTCACTGGTGAACAGCATCAGATACAAGTAATCAATTATTAATTCAATCTCTCCTTTTTAAAATTGAGATATGCTTGACATACAAACATTTATAAGTTTAAGATGTCAATTTGTTGATTTGCTTGTTGTTTATACATTGCAGTGATTATCACTATAGCTTTAGCTAACATCTCTATCACATCATATAATTATCATTCCTTTTTATGGTGAGAATATTTAAACTATATTTAATATATTGCTTGTATTAGACCTCCACAACTTATTTATCTACTAGATGCAAGTTTGTACCTTTAAAGAACATCTCCTCAAGTCCCCCACACCCAAGTAACCACAGTTCTACTCTCTGCTCTTAAAGGTCTGGCTTACTTTAGATTCCACATATAAGTGATATCATATAACATTTTTCTTTCTCCGTCTGCCTTATCTCACTAAACATAATGCAGTCAAGGTCCATCCATACTGTCATAAAAGCAAGATTTCCTTTCTTGTGAAATACTATATATATCATATATATGGAGTATATATTTTTGGTCATATTTTAGTATTTAGTATATAACATAATATATTCCATTATCTATAACATATATTCCATTATATATAAAGAATATTCCATTACATATCTATATAGATATAGGTATATAGCACACCTATCTATAGATACATATACAGAGAGAGAGAGATACAGCTAGCTAGTTAGATATGATCAGGTTTGCTTTTTACATGTTACTTTAGGTAAGTGAATGGATAAATTTGACTGCTAAATCAAGAAAAGAGGAAAAGGGCTGTAGGGGTTGTCAGTCATGGATTCGATTATTGACATGCTGAATTTGAGATACCTTTTAAGACATCCAAAGAAGACATATTAGGTATGCAGTTCGATTTATAAAGGTAATTTTTGGTCTAATTATAAACTATGAATTGGAAATACCAGTGTGTAAGTGGTATTTCAGTAAATTGGATGAAATTTTATAAAGAAATTGTACACTTTAAGGGAGAAAAGTAGCCAGGACTGAGTTTTAAGGAACTCCAATACCTAAAGATGGATGAAGGAGGAGAAACTTGCAAATGAGACTAAGAAACCAAGAGAGCAAAAGGAATATTAAAAAAGCAAAAGATTAAATGTTAAAGAAATACAGTGTATCAAAAGGAAGGGAATAGTCAACAGTATGGAATGCCTTATCAAGTATGATGAGTACTAAAATATATTAGATATCAAAGCATGACCAAAAATACAAATAAGACACATTCATTCATAAAACTATAAATTTTATTAAATGTCATATATGCAACTGGATGTTAAGTATAATAGTCCCAATCTCATTTTTGGTGGATAAATGCTACCATAGACAGTAGTCCTGGGAAGCTGCATTCAAACAGATATGTTTTGCTGTGTACAAACTGCACTGTTTTTCGGAGGCTTAGCTCTGTTCCGGGGTTATTAAAGCAATAGACGCCCACTCCAAGGTGAGTATAGGAGCCACGTAGGATTTACAAAGAATGTAACTGGTTCAGTTACAAAATTCTTAAATCTTTGGTCATAAGAAGACTGTGTGTTGAAGGCTGTGGCAGAGAAAATAATACATGCGACTATTTTCAAAGTTGTTGATATTTCTTTTTAACCCAAAGTGAAAAAAGAGATGTTGTAAATAGACTCCTCTCACCTGGAGAACTGCATAGATGATGTCTACAGATTTGGGAGAATAATGGTCTGTGTGTTTGACTTCTGTCTAGAAAGCCTAAAAGGTGAGAGCTGGTCATCCTAACTGTTTTAACAGTGGGGCTAAAGAGAGGTGGAGATACTGGGATTGGCCTAATCTCCTGAAGCATTTCAGAGCAAAAAGGGAATGATTTCCATGAACAAGATATGGGCACACTAGTGAGAGATCCAGAGCATGGCTGGCACCTGAAACAGGGAAATCTCTCAGTAGGATAAAGTGGAGGCACCTTTATGCTGATAGGCTTTATCCATCCCTGCATTTCACAGGAACTTCAGGTTTGAAAGTACCACCTAAAGGGTTAGATTTCTATTAAATTCCCACAAAAGGTCCCACAGGAAAGTAATTAGTAATAAATCTCTCTCATATGAAGATGGTGAAGTTACCTAATGAGGATATTAGTCAAACAGGGGCTTTTCTGTTCTCTTTTCTCACCTCTCTCTCCAACATACTTAGATGGCTCATGAGTAAATTAGGTGGGAAATAGAGGTAGCAATCATGCATCCATTCTGTCATGCAAAGGACCAACCTGCTTCCAGGGCAGGCAGCTACACAAGTGAAGTCTAAAGGTTTTTTGATTATAAACCAGACATATTGTTTATTAATTGAGACTGTTATCTTTCCTAACAGGGACACAAAAATCATGGAGTTCACACTAATGTTCATTCATAAGGAGTTAAGCATCACTCACACAGAACACATGTAAAGGAACAGTATAGTAAAACATAAACTGCTTCTGATTATAGCCCTTGCATCTGGTTTCATTAACTCAACTGTCATATTTATAGCTATTATGAATAAATATATCCATTTGTGCATGCCCTTGGTATATTTATCAATTATATCTGTACTATAATACTTTTGTGTTATTAACAAATCAATAGTGGTTGCATAGTTTAAAAGCCATTATAATTTGTTTCATTTTTCCCAATGCTTAATCAAAAGCAGACTACAGTTTGTAGTAAAATCTAGGCCTCTATCTGTTTTTGTCAATAAAGTTTTATTGGAACACAGCTTTACTCATTTGTTTACATTTTCTGTACAGCTATTTTGGTTATAACAGCAGAGTTGAACAGTTGCAACTGAGACTGTGTGACCAGCAAAACTGAAAATATTTACTATGTAGAAAATGCCTGCCAGCTTTTGATCTAAAGCAATATTCTATATAAACTCCAGAATCAAATGCAGAAGGAAATCCATCATATTAAGATTTTTCACTCAACAGCTGATTTTCAAATTGATAGTAACAGATTGATTTTAAAGGAAAACAAAACATGTTAATGTGTTTATGTGTATAGCATGCTTTCATGAAATCCTGAAAACTGCCAAATTATGCATCTTGCTTACAAATATTAATGTTAGTTTCTCTCATTTGTTTGTTGCAAAGATATGTCAGGGTAGTTCTGCTACTCAATTATATTCTTATTTAGAACAGAAAGGGGTGATGTGTGAGACTTAATATATTAGAAAGCTGCAGTTAATATAATCTGCATGTATGTACAAAACATGAAAAAAAAATTTTTCAAAATTCTCAAGAATCCTTCTATAACATTAACTAAAGTGAATTTCAATTTGAGATAAAGAGAAAAATGAAAATGTAAACATTGTAAAGACTTGAGATGGGACTGAGACAAATCTATTAACTATGAATCTGACAGCTGATATCATTATAAATATTTGTCATGTAAAATAAAACAGCAACATTAACCTTACAACCATTCACTGACATATTTACAAACATCCTATAGAAATGCAAAGTTTCAATAACCTTGAAAATGCAGCATATTATGTAACCAATTACTTTAGAAAAAATGAATAAAAATTAATACATGAAGCATTTAAAGTATGAGGTCAAAATCAATTCTGAAGACTTATATTGTTTTTTCCTGAAAAGTACATATATAAAATATCACTAGTATTATAATTGCCAAACCTAATACACACAAAGCTCTGAAATAGAAAGATTTAATGTAGAGAAGGTGGGAGAATGTAATAGAGGAAACCAATCCATAGTGTTCTGTGACATGAAGTTATCTCACATATAGCAAGAACCAAATTAAGGACTGGCTAGGTTTCCCAGGATATGTAAGTATAAGATGTTAAAACATAGTATTTCTAAGATGGAACAACTTGGAAACATATGAAATTGCTTCTGTTTCATTTAGCATGCCCTCTAATAGAATTCATATACACACGCTCTAAAATAATCAAATAACAAAATTAACAAACATAAAATTTATGTCTAGTAAATGATCTATATTTCTCTTTAATATTTTCTGATAAGCACATAATGTCATCAGCTAGCAGAATATTAATAATCTCAGCAAAAGAAATTCTATAACAAAATCAGTCATAATGTGCTAGTTAGTAGAAATCAATGATGTCTTTTATTACCTAAATGATAAAACCTTTAACATACCCTTAGAAGTTTCTGGTTTGGAAAATGACAAAACAAAATCAAGTTAAACAACATACAGTTACATAGGAAATCTTCTGCAGATTTTCTTTAAAACCTTGACCAGAGGAAATCAATTTGTGTAGAAATTGGTTTCAATTTGCAAATTTTAATTAATAAACACTAGGCTATTCTTGCCTTTACAAAGCCACATGTAAATACATTTAACAAATATCAAATTGAAGCAAGGAACTAAATTTCAGCCAGTACAAAATGTCTATACCTTTTTCTATTTATATATCATCTGAGCCAAAGATTCACACCTACAAATTTATCCTAAGGAAAATAATACAGGAGGAATATAAAGATGTATCTAAAAGTGTTCAGTGTAATATTTTTCATAGTAATGGATTTCTCAAAGTTCTGTTTGTGACTCATTAAACCTAGGGTTTGGGATAAAAATTCAAGTGAAACTGATGTCTGCCATTCCCAGGATGGAAAATAAAGACTCGTGTTTGGAAGAGCATGATCCAGGTAGTTAGGATAAGCTACATCCTTCTTCGTGAAAAGGGGAACATCCAAGCTCAGGACCATTTATCTTTGGGGAAGAAGCAGAAGCAAAAGGAGGAGAAGGAAGAGACAGAGATGGAAGAGGAGAAAGAGGAAGAGACATTAAAGTTGTTGCTTATGAAATAGTACACCAGAACTAAATTTACTGCTAAAACCCAGGAGCTAATATGAGGAGCTCCCTTATAAGAAAAGCAGTCGCATTAAGGATTTGTCAATCTGGGAGTCTGGGATTTGTCTTTATTTTGATTTGTGACTTAATTGGTTGGGTATTAAGGGTAGAGGGACAAACATACCTTATGACCAGAAACGAACCCAGCCCCCTACTCTTCTGTTTGGAACCTGTACTATCCCCAGTATTTCTATGGGCACAAGACTCCAAACCCTGATAAGTATCCATGGTTTGAATCAAAGACCCAGGGCACTAGGTGAACGTAGCAGAAAAACCAGTGGAAAGAATATGAGTGCAGAAGGAGAAAAGAAAAGAAAACAAATCTTCTATTACCATCACCAAGAAAAGCAAAGAGAATTTCACACAAAAAATGTCCAAAAGGCATGAGACAATCTAATGCCAAGACACACAGCCAATAAAATGATAAAATCCAGAATTTGTGTCATATGAAATACATTTTAAAGAAGAATTGGAAGACTGTAAAATATTCTCAGGAGGACAAAGATCAAAGGCATAATTTTATTTAAAGTCAAATTAGAACATACAAAATGAGAAATAAAGTATGGTTTGAAAATATAAAAGGAAAAAACAGGAGATATTGGATATGAAAAATATTGTGATTGAAACTTAAGATGCTAGGAATAAAATGATCTCTAGGCAGGAAAAATTCAGCAATAAAATTGGTCGATTGGAAAGTAATACTGAAACATTCATGCAAAACATAATTTAGAGAGATGAGGTTAAAGAATCATAAGATGTTAATAGCAACGGAAGCCAAATAAAGAGGCTATAATTTTGTATAATAGGAAGGCAAAGAGCTTGGAAGGAATAGAAGAAAAGTAGTATTTGAATAGAAATTGTTTAAAATGTTCCTTAAACTCAGTGATTTACACACAGATGTTTAGAAGAAAGATGTGTTTCAGCAAGAAGAAAATTGAACCCAGAGAGCAGTATGGGGAAGAATGTATTTAACTCAGATATGAAAAAATAAAAGTTTGTAAATCAAAATACGTACTAAAATCCATGTAACTGATACACTTTGTGCTTCACATAATAGTAAATCTCTGCAAACTTTTAACTAGATGTGGAGACAAGCTATTGAAAATCACTGTCAAAAAGAAAAAAGATAATAAATGTAGGCTTTGTTTTAAAAAAAGAGTATAATTATATTGTCTCTAAAATCTACAAATACCAAAAGAATAGAAATATAGTCTATATTTTAAATCAAATCAGAGTAGAAAAGCAATTTTGAAATTTGATGTAGTCAAACAAAAGGCAAAGAAATTTGTAGAAAAAGAACTGAAGAGTACCAGAAAATGCAAATCAACATAGCATAAATTAATGCAAATATGGATATCAGTAATTACAGTAAGTGTAAGTGAATAAACTTAACCTTTAAAAGTAGTTATCAAATCAGCTAAAATATCCAGTTATTTGTTTCTTCTAAGATATTAAAAGACACATACATGCATGCCTGTATGTAAAAAAGGCTGAAACAGAACAGATGTAAGCAGTTATAGCATGCAAATAAATAAAAAAATAGGTGTAGTAGCAATATCAGTATAATTTGAAGGAAAGAACAATAGTAGTGATAAAAAGGGAGACTACTTCTTGACAGACATACAAATTCTAAAAAGCTATAAATACGGAGTTTACATGGACTTACTAATAATCCCTGCATTATCCACCAAATAACATGTGCCATTTATTGTCCCAGAAGTGATAGATGAGACAACCTGATCTCTGAGCTTATATTTTAACAGACAGAAAATTAACATACTCGCTCGCTCGCTTTTTCTCTCTCTGACACACATGTACACACATATCTACATCACACACGTACAAATGTTCAGTGCTGTGAAGAAAAACAATACAGGAGGAAGAGGACAGGAGAAGGCTATGAGAAGCTTGTCATGTGGACACATAGGAGAAAATTACAAGGAGTGACATAGCACACATAAATGTCTTGAACATTTCCAATTTTGAGTTCATTTTCATAGATTTTTACACATTTTAATTCAACATTTCCTTACTAAATCTCTTTCTGGCTTCACTTACACAATTTCATTAGACTTCCTTACAAAGAACAAATATCTAAATGATAAAATTATCCTTTAGTATTTGAAGCAAATGGAGGATTACATTTGAGTTTAGACTTCCCTGTATCAGCTTTATATTAAAGATATATGGATGTATTGTCTCAAGTACATTGTTTAGAAAGCAACACATATAAAAGGAAATTATGTGCATATAAGTGTGTATGTCTGCATGCTTAAACAGCTCCATGGATAAATTCTTGAGAATTAACTAAAACAAAAGTGGCTTGCTGGGCACCTTTTCTGTTCTTTTGAAAACTATTGGGTGACATCTATGAGTAGATTTTAAAATGTTCATAACTGACTCATTAATTTCACTTCTATGAAATTATAGTTAAGAAAAGTACAATTATGTAGACACCATATATTTAGTCATATAATGTAATTATTAAAATATGTATGTATTTGTATTTGGGGGGAATGGGATAAAAGCAGCTAATAACATTAAAGTGTCATGGAAAAAGTATTAGTTGAATATTAATTGAAAAAGTAAAGCCTGCAACTATATTTTATATTTATTATAAATTCAACTCTAAAAATATGCATATAAAAACAATAGGAAAGATACATACTAAAATAGTTTTAACTTTTATACAAGGCTTAGAGGTGTTGTTTTTTTTTGTCCTTGAGAAATTTACGGTATGTTTAAAAATATAATTGAGGTATAAACACTGGATGAATGTTTGATGATTATTGACCAGCATATATATATTGTGTAATCAGAACTCAAACGATTACCTTTTATGTGCCTTTACAGTGAATCATCATTTCCCTAAGATGAAATCATTGATTTAGTCCTACAGATATCCCAAAAGTCATAAAGTTACAGGGTCATATACTAGCTATATGCTGAAATTTTATGAAACAATAACTGAATTTTACAGCAGTGAGTAGAAGTAGCAGTTGCTAGGTATCTTCTCCAACATTTGGTCTAGTCCTTTTAATTTTAATTATTGTTTTAATAATATCTCATTTTGGTTTAATTTCAGTTCACTAATGACTAGTGATGGTGGGCATCTTTTCACATTCTTATCGGTCATTCACATAACTTCTTTTGTGGAGTGTCTCTCCAAATTTTTTGCCCATTGAAGAAAATGGAATGTATTAGTAATTTATATATTCTAGATATGAGACCTTTTGTCAGAAATATGTATTTTTAATATTTTGTCTAAATCTGAGGCTGGTCTGCTCTTTTGATAATTAAGACTTGAATTTTGAAGATCTCAATTAATCAATTTTTTCTTTTATGCTTAGTGTTTGTGAGTTCTGCCTAAAAAAATATTTTCTTACTCCAGATAATTAACACTTTCTATGTTTCCTTCTAGACAATTTATAGTTTTCACTTTCACAGCTACAAATCCATCCATCAACTTGTATATAGCATGAGGTAAAGCTCAAGGTTATTTTCTCTTATATAGACTGAGTTGTTCTAGCAATATTTATGAATATCTATTCCTTTGCTTGCATTTGCACCCTTGTCAAAATCACTTTACCGTATATGTATATATTCAATTCTTCCCTCTCTTCCTCTGACTATTGTCTAATATTGCACAAAAACCACATAATTTTAATTATAGTCATATAGAAAGACTTAAAATATGACAGTGTGAGCCTCCTAAATTTATTTTCTTTGTCAAGATTATCTTAACAAATTTATATAGATTTTATATCATTATATAAGTCTTAATATTAATTTATAATTTCTAAAATGAAAAGCTATCCAGAGTTTTAATTTGAATTGCATTGATTCTATAGATCAACTTATTAAAAATAGACATTACTATAGTACTGAATATAACAACTATGATCATTGTTCATCTATTTATTTATTTAGATAATTGTTAACTTTTTCTCACTAATTTTTTTATTTGTAAATAGAAATGCACTTGCTTTTTTGCATAAGACCTTTCTTATTTCATTTACTAGATCTACTAGATTGGGGGTAGATTCTTTTGTATTTCTACTTAAACAATTATGTCTTCTACTAATAAAGATTGTAATTTTCCTTTTTTGCTATTTATGCTATTCATTTTCTTGCCTTATTGCACTGACTAGGACCACCAGTCAGTGTTGAATAGAAGTTGTGAGAGAAGACATATTTGGTATTTTCCTAACCTTAAGTGGAAATCAATTCATATTTTGTCATTACATATACTAGTAACTGTAAGTTTCTCTAGATGACCTTGTTTAGTTTGAGAAGGTCCTTTTTTTCCTACTTCACTAAGTTTCATCATAAACAGGAAATTATTTTGTAAAATGATTTTTCTGCATTACTGAGATTAAAATATTTTCTTCAAATATGTTCCATTAATATGAAGAAATAGTTTGATTTTGAAATGTTGGCTCATCTTTGCATTTCTGAGATAAATCCCTCTTGATTATAATGCATTTTCCTATTTTTAAATACTATAGAAATCAATTTGATGATTTTCTTAAGTACTTTTGTTTTATGAAATCACTTGGTAGGTTTCAATTTATTATAATATCTTTAGGAGAACATCGTATTAGGTTAAAGAAGGTCATCAAACATGTTGAGATGTTCCCCCCCACCTTTTTTTTTCACTTAGTTTGCACAGTTGATTTCATTTTCTCATTAAATGTTTGATAATATTCACTGTTGACAATTTGGGGCCAGAATGTTTCTGGGTCTTTTAAAAATTTTTATTGTAAATTTAGTGAACACATACAGAGCTTGTGAGGTCGTCTGCTTCATCTTATGTTAGTTTTGTAAATTGAACTTTTTAAAAATGTGTCCCTCTCATTTACTGACTTCCTCAGTATAAAATTATTAATATTATGCTCTAAGTGTCTTTTAAAGTTTGTGGATATAAATACGTATCTATCAATCCTAATATTAATAATTTGCTTTTCCTTCTCTTTTCTTGTTAAATCTTGTTAGAGTATTACCAATGTCTTAATTATTTAGATAACTAACATTTAACTTTCGGTAATTTTCTTCTCAATTCTTCTTGCTGGACCAGAAAAATTATTAGGGTTAATGAATTACTGTTGCATTTTGAAGACTTCCAGACTCGTATTAGGTTCCACTTGCCCCCCACCTTTGCTAACAGCTCAGCTGGACTCTTCCTTGACTCATAATTTTTCAACAAGCCGTATCAACTGCCTGCCTGCCCTGACACCAAGTATTTTTTCTCATGGAACAACTACCACTCTATTTATTATTTATTAGTGGCCTGGAATTAAGTTCATCTGTGCTTCCTTATAAATAATACTTTTTGATAAGTCTTTTATCCCAATTTGCTGAGTGTTTCCATGGAAGTAAATATCTTAAAAGTTCTTTTATATCATAACCAGAAATAACTCTCTATAAGTGATTTCTAACTTTTATAAACCATCTTTTATTTTCAAATTTTCTCTGTGAAATATAAATTATTTTTTACATCTTAAACAGAAACCGTGCTTCTTTAAGAAATAAAGGGACATTATCGATTTCTGGAAGACTCATTCAATATTATTTGTCTCTCTTTTAATGAATATCACTTACTTGGTTTCTTCAAATGTGGAACAAACATGATGAGTTTCCCTTCGTTTTCTCAGTGTCTGGCACTAAGAAATGAGGAAATTGCAGGCCATTCCTTTTATGTTTATTTCTTTTATACAAAAAAAATTCCTCCTTTATTGTACACTAATTTTGGAGTTAGAATCAGTTGGAAAGCATGATTTCATTTGCTACTCTAATGTGCTAAATTGTGCCCTGATTATTTTTCGGATGGACTTTCACCATATAGGTAAATCTCATGATGCAAAATGTAATTTTGTAATCAGATCAAAATGTATAAGCATCCATGAAAGTTTTCTCATATCTAGGTGCACCTCATTTTATTGCACTTCACTTTATTGTGCTTTGCAAATTGTGCTTTTCATAAATTGAAGGTTTGTGGCAATCCTGCATCAAGCAAATCTATCAGTACCATTTTTCCAACAGCATTTACTCACTCTATGTCTCCGTGTCATGTTTTGGGTAATTCTTTTAATATTTCAAGCTTCAGCATTAATATTATATTTGAATTGCTCCAGTCTCATGATAAAATTGTAATGGATGAGGAGTTGCTTCTTATGGGTGAGCAAAGAAAGTAGTTGCCTGAGATGGAATCTACTCCTGGTGAAGATGCTGTGAAGACTGTTGAAATGACAACAGAAGATTGCGAATGTTGCATATACCTAGTTGATAAAGCAGTGGCAGGTTTGGGAGGATTGAATAGAATTTTGAAAGGACAAAAGGGTGGGCAAAATGCTATCAAGCAACATCTATTACAGAGAAATCATTCATGAAAAGAACAGTCAGTCAATGGGGCAAACTTCATTGTCTTATTTTAAGAGACTGTCACAACCACTCCAACCTTCCGCAGCCACCACCCCGATCAGTCAGCAGCCATTAACCTTAAGGCAATGACTCCACCAACAAGAACATTGCAACTTGCTGAAAGCTCAGATGACGGTTAATATTTTTTAGGAATAAAGTATTTTTAATTATGGTATATTCATTGTTTTTTAAGACATAATGCGATTTCATATTTAATAGACTATAATACAGTATAAACATAACTTTTATAAGCATTGGGAAACCAAACATTTTTTTTTGGTTTGTTTTATTATGGCAGTCTGAAACCAAACCCATACTGTCTCTATGGTATGCCTGTACTTCCTTGCAGAATTGTTGCTCTATAAAGTATTCAGTAGTATTTCTATTTTTGTAAATATCTATATTGTGATGGAAAGGTCACAAAACATAATCATGACTTGGGCTTAAATTTCATCTCTATTTTGAGTTAGCCCCTGTTTTTTTTCCAATGTGAAAAAAGATGCTATCTTAATACCTATTATCTATGCTGAAAGAAGTAGGTGGGATAATGAATGCAAAAGTGTTCTTATAAACAGAGAGAACTATTTATTGATTTTATTAGTTAATTCTTAGCTCCTTAGACTGCTAGAATGGATGCAGGGCTGAATAATTAAAAAAAAAACAAAAACCTTGGAATGTAAATGTCCATCACCTGAAGGTGAATCATAAAAGAGCTGAATGTTGCTTGCCTATGTCCAGCTGGCAGAAAGCCTATGTTGAGTTAGTGTTTCAATTTCATTATGGGTATTTAAAGAGCACACACATTCATACACACTCACGCACCTGGGTCCCACTTTGTAAATTCTATTATGCGGCCTTGGCACAATCACTAAGCAGAGCCGCTATCAAAAGGTCACTTTTACTCATTCCTTTAGAGCCATTAAAGAATAAGCATCAATTACATATCTTGCCTTGACTATTAGAAAGGTCAAAAGTTGTAAAAAGGCATACCTTTCACTTAAAAATGTGATAATGCTTCCTGAAAATTACAGCTCTTAGGTTCATCTGGAAAAGATAATAGTATTTCCCTCAAAGGGCAAGTGCTAGAAAACCATGAAATCTTTTTTATACTTTCATGTTTTTTGGCTGATATACAAATTATCTGTGGTGTTGGAGGAATAATGTTGGGCAAAGAAAAAAAAATAGTGATTTAATTTTTAAAAATTATGTTATTTTCATCATAAAAGTGAAATATGTCTATTACAAAAATTAGGAAGATTGATACCCATTGCTTTCTTTTCCATATTTCCCATTGAAGTCCAAATATTTAAATATATTCACTTCCAAATTTTCGTAGAGTTGACCATAACAATTAAATTAGATCAGAGAAAAAATATTTGAATTATTTCTAAAAAGCAGAGAGAAAAGTGTAGCATAAACCAAAATTACTGGGTATTTTGGAATTTAAGACTACAGAACGTTTGCACTTTAAAAAGGAAGTACTTAGCTCTTGATTACAAACATGTGACTACCAGGACCATCTCAAATGTCACACTACAGATTCCCAGACAGAAGGAAGAGATAGTGGTCACTTCCAGCCTACTCACCAATGAGTTGTATTTATAACTGACATCCTGATGCTGATGTAGCAGGGACTAAAGGCAGGAGTATGAGAGAGACCTTTGTCAACAAACTAAGGGACTGGTACAGCCACTGAGCAACCTTTTCCTTTGCCATCGCAAAGCATGTTACAGTGCATGCTAAATAAAGCAAGGACATAATTGCACTAGGTTACTTGTGAGAGTTGCCCCAAAATGTAAGAAAAAAAAAATCTCTAAGCACTAAATACTTCTGCAGTAATTTCCTCCCTCTTTGTCAAACAAAAACACAATTTCTGAAAACAATTTGCAGCGAAAATATAAACCTAGGCCTTTCTCCTTTTGTGACTAAAGATTTGCTCAGGGACAAGGGGTCTCTAATAGGACTCACAGGAAATCACACCCACTGGGAAAATAGCTGTGTGTAAACAAAGAACAACTCCTGGCTATGCTAAAGTGTGCAGAGAGGCAGATGCATTGAGGAATTCTGGAATAACAGAGCCAGTGTTCTGCTAAAAGTAGACTGGAAAACAAATACACACCAGGCCCCCTGATCCCTGCCCCAACACACACACGTGAAAATGACCCTTTACTTGGAATTCTAAATGAGATGTGAGGTATTATTTTATTTCCAAGAGTTAATCAGTATGATGTACTGAATTATGGCAGCCAAACCATAAAGAAGCACAAACACAAAAATATAAATTATGAATTAAAATAGATCATCTGTACTGAGGTCTAATAATTATGCACAGGAATTGCTTTGGAGTTTTACAGGTATTCACATTAATCCTCCTGCCTAATCTATTGGCACAGATGTCTTACAAAGCTCAGGCTCTGAAGCTGGACTGCCATATTTCTTCCTCATTTCTACCACTCCCTGGTAGTGTCTTTATTCAAGTAATTAAACACTCAGAGCCTCAGTTTCCCAAGGACACAAGCCAGGAGATGATAGGGAGACAGGGACCATTGATGTAGTCAGAGGAGGGTGAGGGCCTCCAGAAAAAAGCAAGGCAGTGTATTTACAGTCAAAGCAATGTAAGAATGTAAAGTCCCTATCGAAACTCTGTGTTCAGCATTATGCAAAGTCAAGGTCACACTAATTCTCTAGGGTAAAGATACCAGACTAGGAATATATACATCTTCAGTGAGATCAGTTAAAGGTCAAAAAGCCGGGAGCAACTTCGCCTGAAATGTTTGAGTGTTCCACAAGGGTATCTCAGCATAACCCGTGACTTCACTGTAAACAGCCCTAGCAAACAGACAATAACCCAGCCCACCTTGAGGGCAGGGCAGGTGGTACAAGTCCACACTAAGCCCTCAATTCCCAAAAATCCTCAACTGCCTATAAATACCCTAGACAACGCAGCACCCCGGGCTCTCTTGTCCCCTCCTGTCATGAGCCAGGAGCTCTTTCCTCTCACTTTATTTCTAAATAAAAGCCTCTGCCCTGGCTCTCCTACCTTGACTGTTTGCTTGCTAAGTTCATTCTTCAACTCTGCACACAAGAACCCTGGCATCAATAACAGTACCTGCCTTAAAGGATCGTAGAGAAGACTAAGTTTGTTAGAATATATAAATTTTCCAGTCACATGCCTGGCATGGTATGCCATCAATGGAAAGCTATGCTAGTTTGGAAGCCCATTTACATTTGCCATTCACCTTGCCCATCTGATATTTTAGAGCACTATATTTGCTGTGTGTTGTCTCTGACTATTTTAATTCTGTGATATTTAAACAATTTTTTTCTGAGTAGTTTACCTCGCTGTGTGAGTAGTTCATTTAACAGATATGCACTGACTTCTACCATCTGCCTGGCACTCTTCTATGCACTATAGTTGCAAGAGTAAACAAAATCGTTGACACATTTATCTTTATGAAGTGACATTCAAGTGGCAGTGATGACCACAAAGAGAATAAATAAGAAATATGCAGTCTGTTAGAGCATAAGTTTTAAGGAGTAAATTTGGGTAAATAAAAAGGTGTGTGTGTGTGTGTGTGTGTGTGTATTTACAATGTTAAAAAAATTCAATGATATTCAATGATGATATTTCGACATACGAGAGGTAAAGGCAGAATCATGCAGATATCTCTGTGAAAAACATTCCAGGAAAAGGGAATACCTAGAAGGTTCTGAAGCAGAGACAATGACTGGTATGTTCTAGGAACAGAAAGGAGGCCAAGATCCATGATCAGGATGAGATGGGGAAGAGCAGTGGAAGTCAGGGGTCCCAGAGGTATGGTCCAGCTTCACAGACGGTGGTAAAGGGAAGGGAACAGCACAGTGGTTGGAGACTGAGCAGCCAGCAAGGTACAGGGGTTAACTACATGAACTGAATAACACAGAGGCTGATAGATGAGGGCAGAGAAGATATCACAGAAGCTGAAAAAAATGACAAGCAGGGGTGAGGGACAATGGAACATGGCTGGAGTGATTTCCTTGAATAGGGGACAGGAAGAGGCATGTATGTAGAGCACAGGGTAGGGGCAACCTTCTATAGACAGAGGAAGCATAGCCAAGATGTCCTTTTTATTAGGAAAGAATGTCAGGTGTGAACACACATAGGTAGGTATGTGCAAAGCACATTCAAAAGTACCAAGTCTATTAACGAAGGATTCAAAAAGAAACTGCTATTTCCATCAGCTTTTCCCCGAGTTCATCTCCACTCTGCGGAGGTGAGTGGTGCTGGGCTATTTGGTTCTCTGAGTCTCCTAAACAGGATGAGAGGAAAACAGCCAACCTGAGAGGCTATAGTAATTTTATCTCCAGTTCTGCCAAAGAGTAATTTATGTATATGAACTAATACTGATTTTGGTTAACATGAATTGGATCCTGACTATGTGCTTGATAAATTAAAATGTATCACCTGATTTATTTTTTCCTGCTCATTTAATTTGCACATCGAGTCTACCAGGTTAAGTAAGGTATTATATTTTACAGATTAAATATAACATCTTGCCCAAGATCTCATTTCAGAAAGAACATTTTAATCAACATTTCATAACTTACAGTTTGTGGTGGGCCATCAACCATTCCATCTTTGCCCTAGGGTTTTCCGAGATCCATAAGAGATGTAGGAAGTTGGCATCTGAGAGGCAAGCATACCTCCCCCATCAATGGGAGGAAGGAAAACTGGTCTCTTAGTCTCTCAGCCAGAATTAGAAATGGGTTAAATACCAAATATTTCCTGCTCCCAATGATGTCTGTTAATTAGGCTTCTGCATATGTTTTTTAATTTTTTTCAATTTAGAACTATATGCCTTTTAGTGAGTGGAGACTCCTAAACTACAAATTAAATTCTCCCTTAGTCTTACTTTTCAGGGTCTTTTTGCCTTTTCATAATTTCTGTTTCTCTCTGGATGTTTTAGTTTGCAATTGGGACGCATTGCATCAGCTAACTGCCAGGTGCTCTTTTTTGGCAGAAATTTGCTCTGATGTTTTAAGAATCTTCTTTGTTCATTAAATAAAAAAGCAAAGAAGGCAAATTAATTATTTTTCCTTTATCTGACCTTAGATTAGTTCAATCAAAGGACAAGGTATGGCTAGAGCCCTGAACAACTCCTAGAATATCATCATTTTAATAATAGTAGTAGATTATTTCCTGTAATGGGTAATTATGGTTCAACTCTTACTTGTCCATTTTATAAATTCATGAAAATCTGTGTTCCAACAGAAAACACACACTGGATCATTTTTAAATTGCCAAAGGAAACTTATCTGCCTTTTCATGTCTGCAATAACATGCAGGAAAGCTGTTTTAATTCCTTTTCTACAAAGAAGGGCTGAAATTTAAAAAGACATTTGTTAACTCCAGAGGGAAAGTCCAGGGGCAAAATACTTTTGAAACCAAAGTCAGTCAAAGGGAGAATGAAGAGGGAGAAACCCCTTTATTGCTTACAAGAAGTTCTCCAGTTCTGCTTGCCGGTGTCTCTTGGGACAGGCTGCAGAGGAAGGGACCCCACCCAACGTCTCCCATCCAGATATGCCCTGCTTCCCCTTTTAATTACTTATTGATATGGAGATGGCTACTCTCCACCCATTGGAAACACCTATTGATATGGAGATACACTAAAGCCAGGTGAGAGATTCTGGAAAATTGCAATTTTATCCACATTTTTCTGTTGTTCACTTGGTTAATGACAAGTATAATTCACAATCTGTGTGACTAAGAAAATATGCTATTTTTACTAAAATACATCACTACATCTCTGCACACACCACCCATGTAGTTGAACTTAGAAGATGAATGTAATAGTAAGAAAAAAAAAGTGAATGAAGATTTTTACAGAGACATATTATACATTTGTCAGTGCATAATTCATAAATTGAATTTCTGTCAATACATTCCTACAAAGCATTAGGAAAATGGACAGCTAGTTTTCATTCATTCATGAGCCTTTTATATGAAAACATAGGTCCCAGAAGGTCACACTACCTGAACACTAAAAGCATGCATGGAAATTTTACTAATTTTTTTACTTGAATAGAGAAAGAAATGGGGCCCTACGTTTAAAGCCAAAATAACTTCTGAAATTTAGTTATTGTTATATTTATTTCTAGTTGATGATATTTGGACAAATGACTCCATTTTCTAAGCTTGGCTGTCTCCATCAGAACAAGAGTCAGGCTATAACATTGAATCTCACAAGAACAGAATGGGAGGGCTTACATAATGGTTATAAAAACAGCTAGCATTAATTATGTTTGCTATAATCCAGGCATGATTCTAAGAATATTATATGTATTCATTCATTTAATTTACACATGGCCTCATGAGCTAGGTCCTATCGTCACTGATGTTTTACAGACAAGCTAAGGAAGCTTGAGTTAAGTAATTACCAAACACACCTAGGCAATCTGACTCCACGGCTGGATTGTTAATCATTGTGCTCAGCTGCTTTTCATCAAATGAAAGCATGGTTTGAAGGTACTTTGTAAACTGTTATTTAACTGTTAGTTTTCATTATTTATAATATTGTTTTACTTCATTATATATGCCTATGAATATGCATAGACTGAATATTATTTAATCTAAGCTGCATTTACTATTGATATATTAAATGCACACTATATAAAAAGTTTCAAAGAGATAAAAGTGTTCTATATATTCACACAGTCCCAAATGAGTAGTCTTGCTTTAAAATATTCCTTTTAATTGCTTTCATTCAGCATTTTCTTCAATTTTAAGACATTAGCAAAAGATACAAAATGAAATTAGGTATTGCTAAACATAAGCTTTCAGTTCAGGTGACTTTCCTCTCTTCTACGGGGCTGTTATGAATATTAAATGTGATAATTCACATGTTTTTCTTGTAGCTGAGTTTGTCCTTGTGGATAAAGTGAAGATTTCTATGGCCAGGTTTCTTACCTGGCCCTGGTTGGCTAGCTCACTACACATGTGTTGTTGTTATTGACTCTATAAAGAGCCCTGCCCAGTGCTCTGGGCGATGTGGTGGCATGGCTGCAAGGCTGCAGCAGAGCAGAGATGAGACTGGAGTGGTGGCAGCACTGAGGACAGAGACTGAGATGGTTGTGGGGGTAGAGAGGCCCAGGCAGAGACCGGCTTGCTGCATGCAGACTCACTCAGAGTGGACAGGATTCTAGTGATTGACCTGCCACCGAGGAAATAAAGTTGGGTATAACCCTTTCACCCCAAGAACATTCCACTGTCATTTCTTTGGTCACATCGAATCCATAATGAATTTGCCCGGGTCTGAAACCCACTGGCAATACAGCAAGACAGTCCTGCTCGTCAGATATTCCCTGCTTCCCTTCATTTCCCAGGTAGAAATGACACAGCCATATAGCCAAGGGACTGAGAATAGAAAGGACAAGTGTATTTTCCTCTCACTTCCTTTTCAGAGGCCCTGTGTTGAGATGCCAGCCCATAGACCTGCAACAGCTCACCCCTGAGCAGCTCCATAAGGTCAGCTACTGTCTAGACTGACCAGACCTACAGAAGATTTGGTGTAAGCAAGAAATAAATTGTGTGTTTACCTAATGCAACGTAAAACTGGTCTATCCTGATTTAGACAGCATTTCACTTTCCACATAAGCTCCGGACCATTTAAGCAATAAGGGATTATCAGTTGTTATTATAACTGGTTATTATTGTTACTAATGTAGTCATCATTATCGACAACAATCCATGACATTCTGTAATCCCATTTTGCTGTCCTCTTGTGTAGCTGGGGTTGACAAGAACTGGGATCATTCCATTTTCTCAAAATGTCTAAACTGGGGCTACACCATCCTTTTGCTGATACTAAACACTGGAAAGTTCACCAGCAATTTTCACCACTTCTCCTGTCACCAAGATTTTGGAAGTTACCTGACCCACAAAGTAGTTTCAAGTATGAATTGGTCAAAACTCATTGATAAAATATAGAAACTAAAATGATTGTTGAATCATAGGTGCCTTGGACTTGAAGCAGATCTTGGTAAGTGCTGTCACTGTAAATTTTGGTGTTTTCCTTTTGTCTTGATATAAAACTTATTTACTTGTATCTTGTGAAAAAATAATCAAGATAGTGTCTGATTTTCCAGGAATAATGTGTCTGATTCTATGTGCTTATCAAAGTTCTGACAAATACATTTGACATGTCATTGACTTTTCATCTGAAAACAACTGGTTGAGGGACATTTATTCTTTATGCAGCGCCCATAGTTTTTGAGCTGACAACTCGTATTAATGCTAAATTGTATGAAATCACAGAATATCAGTAATTACATCAGTAAATGTTGCAATTAAGACTTGTATCTGCCACTGTCCCTGATGGTATCCATTTATTTATTATTGGAATGGGTTTTTATGGTTATGAACAGGTATTGTAAACTATACTTCAAAGTGAAGAAAAACGTAACCAGTAAAGAGAAAACATGTAAGTCCACTCCTCTAAGTATGACAGAAGCAAAGGGCAGCTTTCTCTGCCCTTAATATATTTCACTGATTATTTGGAGGTCATCACAGATGTTTGTGGGTCTCAAATTAAAAAGTAAAAAATTTTTACCATTAATCCACATTCTCAGAAAAATTACCTCAAGGTATTCCAGCAAATTAAGGATAACTGCAGGATGAACTTCATGTGATATAAAGAAAAACTTAGCAAAACCAGTACATTAATGGCATACTTAAGTTGGATTCTCTCAGATCCATCTCAAAATCTTTCTTTTACCCAGAACAAGTACATAGCAATACATATTGGTATTTTTACATAGTAACTTTCATCAGTGTTTTTGAGCTTTTTAAAAAGCTACTTTTCCCTAAACTTTACATTCAGTGTCTACTTCATTAACTACTTCATGCCTGGGATCTGACAAAATGGCTCACACAGTAATTACTATACTGATATTTACTGAATAAATTTATTCAAGTACCAAAATACTGAAACTGCTCACTACTAACAGCAAATGGTGTTAACTGTTTGAATCTTTCCGAAGACCAATTTTGCAAATTTATCAAAATTTCAAAATTGTATTTTTTTCCCCAATATGATTTAATATCTAGCCTATAAGGACAGTTTCCAAATGTCCAGAGAGTATGTACATAAACAGACTGTAGAGATTTGGTGTAAAGAAAATATCTTTGGTGTTGCATATGTATGTGTATCTACTTATGTGCTGTATTATACATATATGTGTATATATATATATATATAATATATATAAATAATTTATATTTTAAAATTCTCAATATATATCAAACATATTGATAAACTATAACACATTCATAATTTTAATACTGTACAGCCATTTAAAAGAGTGGTAAATACTTATGTATGAACATGGAAAGACATGTGATAGTTATGAAAAAAAGTGTAAATGCTACCTGTAAAGTAAAAACACTTAGAAAATGTGTATGCATTCACCCATGACTATCCACTATATATGGACAACTTTCAAAAATATATTTAATAGGGGTTGCCTGTTGGAAGTGTATGAAAAGGGGGTTTCATATTTACTTTTTTCTTTTATAACTGAATATATATAACTAAATAAATGTGTTAAATTAACATTATTTCATGGATAAGGTATTGTTAATGAACTGAGAAGGAGAAGAATATGGCAATCCTAAAGTTTTAAAGTAAAATTATAATCTAGAGTGGAAAAATACATACACACACACATATATATGTATATATATATGATTATAGGTAACTGTATTAACAGTGCCAGGTAATCTCAATTTTCAGCTTATTGGAAAAATTAATTGAATTTTTAGAAATATTTTGCTTCTAATTACAGATGGCCCTAATCGATGATAGTTGGACTTATGATTTGGTCTCAGCTTTATGATGGTACAGAAGTGTTACACATTCAGTAGAAATTATACTTTGAATTTTGATCTTGTCCCAGGCTCGACAGAGAGGCAGCAGGTCCCAGGTAGCCATATAATTTTTAAGGTAAAAACTTCTACACTTAAAACCATTCTGTACCCATACAACAATGCTGTCTTTCACATTAGAACAGAATCCAATAAATTACATGAGATATTCAACCCTTTATATAAAATAAGCTTTGTGTTAGACACTTTTGCCCAACTGTGGGCTAATGTCAGCGTTCTGAGCATGTTTAAGGTATGCTAGGTTAAGCTATGATGTTTGGTAGGTTATGTGTATTAAAAGCAGTTTAAACTTTCAATATTTTCAATTTATGATGGATTAATTGGAATGTAACCCCAACTCAGGTCAAGGAAGACCTGGAGGAGTAACTCCTGAGCCAGGGTAGAATGTTCACGTGCACAGCTCCCATTCACTTGTTGCGCTTTATTGAAGTCGTGAAGCTGCCAAAATGTTAAGGATTTTGGAAAATGTTCTATTTAGAAAAGTTCTCATTAATTCAATATATATTCATTTTAAATGTCTCTTTCTACTAGGCAGTTTTGCATGATAATAGTGTATTTATTTCTTAACATTTCAAACTCCAGCTTTTTCATCCTTTCATACGAAAAGTCATAATTATTTCCATAGCAACTATGCTCATTGTCAGAGGTAGAAATTTTGACTTCTGTTGGGTATGTTTTAAGGAGCAAAGGTACATTTGAACAACAAAAGGTGCTATTTTATGAAAATTGTAGAGAATTGAGAGAAAAAAATATTGGATGTTTCTTTTAATAACTTCCACTGATAACTTGTAAGTTATTGCCAAAACTCAACACTGTTTTTCTTTACTAATCTCAAGTTATAACTAATATCTCCCTTTTCAAGGTCATAATTTATTTCTGCACAAAGGGGCAAGTCTTAACATATATAAAATGGAGAATAAATATTTTAACAATTTCAGTTAGGGAATCTGCTCCAAATACTCCACTTTCTGACCCTGGCATTTCAATTAAAGGAAAATTTCAATCTAGAAGCTCAATCTATTCAATGTTTCTTTAAAAAAATACATTTTTTTCTCCCCAGCCCCCTCCAAAATCTTATTAGCATTTTATTTAGTGTTTGTATTGAATATTATAAGTTAGAAATTGAAGAATACATTTGATTATGCTGGTTTATGTGCAATAGATAAGTATTTGCCACAATACATTCCTGAATACTGTAATGATGAATATTGAAGTCAGACTCTTTCCTGCAGCTTTTATTGCTTAAAATTACCGTTTGGAACCACTGGATGGAGATACTGAATAAAGTAGAGGTTAATAGGTTTTTATTTTATCACACCTATGGATTTGTTTAGAGATAGCTGGATCTTCTTGAAAATCATGATCACCACTCTCAACAGAACACACTTGGTAAGCAGGAAAATGGAATGCAAAATATCAGAACTCTCTTGCCCTACAAAAGGAGTGGGCCATTGATCCCCATCTACTGATTCCCAGTCTCTTGGTTTACGGTTTAGTGAATCAGCAAGTAAAACCAAAAGCCAAACAGATTAAGTGAGCAAAATGTTTATAGGCGCTTTACTTGTGCCATCCTATTAAGCATATGATGAAATTTTAGACTGAAAAAATGTTTTTTCCTCACTTATTTATATATTAGATAGAAATATACCAAACAACTACGATGTGAAAAGTGAATGCTGTTAGTATTTTTCAGTCGTAAATGCACATACCCTTTGGTCACAATTTAATGAGAGTGACAAATTATGAAAAAGTTAGGAGAGATACTAAATGTAAGCCAACTCAGAGTAACATTCTCAAATTACCAAGTCGGAATGTGAGGATTAAGTTGTGCAGCATATTGCAAAGTCCCTTTAAGGAGCAGGGTGCTCAGCAGGAGAATAATCTCAACGGAAAGGGCAGATTTGAGCTCCCTCTGGGTTTCCAATGAAGTCCCATATTTAGGCTAATTATGCTTCTCTTCCAACTTCTGGTTTGCAATCTCCTCCTGCTTTTTACATCTCTATGAACAGATGAAAACATTTCTTGTTTATTTGTTTTCACCTCACAGTATGTGAGCCTCTCCAAGACAGGAACTGTGCCTTATTTTCCTTTGACTCTCAGGCCAATATTTGGAAAATGATACAAATCCAATATATATATTTTAAACTGCATCGATAAAATTTGGTGGGTAAATCTATGAAATAAAAAAAAGTCACATTTCAGCTCCTTCCTAACCACCCCTTCAAAATGATCTTTTCTATACTATGAAAATATATTTACACTGAAACTGTAAGTTTAATAATTGCATATTGTGTAGCTTTGGACAGTTTTCAAAATAGCTTAGTGTATGCCATCACTTTATCTTTAGGGAGATATTAAGGAATATTTTGATATTATAGGGAAATATACATATCAGACACTATATAGTGACTACTTCTGTTTTACAGTCAGGGAAACTCAGCTTGGAAAAGTGTAAATGAATTGTTCAAAATCAAAGAGGCAACAAATGGCAGCACCCAAAGAGAGAAGCATCCCAATTTTTCTTTTCTGAATCCAGAGACTTCATTCATTCTATGTCACTATACTATGATTCCAGAAGGAAGCTAAACTCAGAAACACAACACATTAAGCCATAATTAGCCATTTGTACTTAAGGGAATAAATCAAAATATTTTTATTAATTTTTGCTTGTTAGTTTATTTTTAATATGGCTGTAAGACATGTGTAGTTAAATTTTGATAGAATGGAAGAGTCCTAAATGTTTCAAAATCAGTATACTGAAGCCAATACTTTCCCAAATTTTTTAAATAAGTTGCATTTTGTAGTTTTCTAATTATAAGGCAATCATATTCACTGCAGTTAAACACAAAAGAAGATAATGAAATATGTATCAGACCCTTTTAATTAGGGGTGCAATTAGATATTTACATATAGAATATAATACATAGTTATAGACAAATAAGATTTTTGTGTCATATACTGAAATACTTTTCCTATTAGATGGCCAGAAGTTGGTTCCAAAATGTTAAATGCTCAAAAGAATTCTATATCCAATAAAAATAGACATTTTCAGATATTTTAAAAAATAAGAAAATTTGATATAAAGTCTTTACTAAATAAATACTAAAGGAAGTTATTTGAATGAGAAGTCAAATGCCAAATGAAAGTCAGTTCTTCAGGAAGGAATCAAGTACACTGGAAATGATACTTATGTGGATAACTATAAAAAAAGTAACTTTTCCTCTTAATTTTCTTAAAACAGAGATGACTGTTCATAACTATATTATGGGACTAATAAAAGGTTAGGGCAGACATTCAATTCAGATACAATGTTAAAGACTGTTTCTCCCTGCTCCTTCCTGATAAGTACAACTGTAAACTCTGCAAACAATACAGAAAGCAACCAAATGAGAACTCTGACAGATGGAGAGAAGGCAAACTATACATAAATGAAAAGCCATACAATGTTTATAGATTGCATGACTCAGGATAGTAAAGATGTTATTTCTCTCTAAATTGATCTATAGTAGCTTTAATGCAATCCCTATCAAGATCTCAGTCAGTTTTTTGCATACACACATAGCTTTTTATAAAAATATAGGGAAATAGTCACATGCCAGAATACCTAAAAAATCTTGACAAAGAATATTAAAGAAGGAGAAAGCCCTCTCTACCTATTAAGGCTTCTTAGATAGATAGCCATATTAATCAAGACAGTATGACATTGGGAGAGATACAGATATATAAATCAGTGGAACAGAATAGAGAACCCAGAAATAGGCACAAATATGCCAAACTGATTTTTGACAGAGTCACAAAAGCAAGTCAATATAGGACAGTAGCCTTTTCCTAAAATGGTTCTGGAGCAACTGGACATCCATAGGTAGAAAAAAAATGAATGTCATACCTTTTATGAAGCTACAAACAAAATTATTCATGGACTTAAAACAAAAATATAAAACATTTGGGAAAGAAAGTACTGTAATATTTTACTGTGGGATTTATAATGTTAGCAGATATAGTATATAAGACAAAAGTATCAAAGAATGAAGTCTACCTATTTAAAATCTGCACAATATGCTATTATTTCCCTAAAGCTCTTCTGGGTATCCAGGCTTGGTATTATATACTTGAGAGCCCTAAGAACCTGTCCTGTGGTACTTTCCAAATATTTCCTTTTTTATAGTTAGTTGTTTATATTTTAGATACCCCTAATATATTTCATCTTCTTGATAATAAAGCCTGTATCTTTTTAACCATTGAAGATCTACATATAAGTAACAAATCAGAAGTATTGGTTCCAAGATATGATCCAGGCAATTGTAAAGAAAAAAGTATACATACTAATAAAAGATACTTTGAGAATCTAACAGTTTTTAAAAATACCTGTCCTATCAATGATATGTGGGAAAATGTCATGATTTCTGTATCACTGTATCCATTTATATTTCAAAATTTTAGTCCACATCCTAAAATGAAAGGTATGTTCAAAGCAGACTGAATATCGTGATAAAGTGAATTTCTGTAACCATGAACTACGGAGCCAAGCAAATTGCTCAGGAAGCCCCACTGGGTAACATCAAGGACTTTCCCATCAGCACAGGATGTGGCCTGGTTGAAGCTGAATAAGGTTGAAGCTAGAAAGTTAAGAAAGATGCTGTAGAAGGAGTAATCATTTTGTATTGCTGATATTGATCATGAGAAGGCAGTTACTGAAGTATTCCCAAATGTGAATGTGTGTGTGTATACATTTTATAATATACATTTTACAATATGAAACTTTTATTATACATATATAAATACCTTTTATAATATACAGGTAGACAGACATGTTTTACAATATATGTAGCTATCCTTTTTACGTGTGTGTGTGTGTGTGTGTGTGTGTGTGTGTGTGTAATAAAATGTGGTGTGCACTGCTTGCAAATTGCCATGGTTTCAGCAAATCTCCCCTTTGCCCTGACACTGGCACCAACGGATTTGTGTTCCAGGTACAGAATTTTGGAATTGCTCGTGGAAAAGCTGCAACTGTTTATGTGTCCCATAACCATTCTCTTCAATTAAATTTTTGTATCCTTAGTTAAACAACTTGAGAAAGTAATAGTAATTACCAAATTATTTTGAGAGAACAGTTTTAAGTTTCCTGTGGTAACAAGTCTCTTTCTTTATTTTGTTTTTGGAGCTTTAATGGGTGTTTTTATTAAATGGCATTTGTGTAGATATTGGGCTATTGGTTTTTACCATAAGGAGACAAATGTGTACAGAGTGATCTTACTAAAAGTATGCAAGTAACTGTTAAATACTGCCTTGTATAATGCAAGGGATCTTTATGGACCAGATAGTTCTCTTTTTACATTTTCATATTTGTTAGTTGTTTAAACACCTCATATTATTCCACAGCCTACCTCTTTAAGTTAAAATAATTAATATTAATATTTACTTAGGCTGAATTCATTTCAAGTAATATTAAAGAATATATTTTGATGGGGGATAGGATCTGATATTTTCATCCACGCTGGTGTAAATGTGCATTTCTGGAAGACAATTTGACAACAAAAGTAAAATCTTAAAGCAGTACATCATCAAGCAGGGTAAATCTTCTTTGAAGGATACAAAATATGTAATTACAATTGTGCTCAGGTTTAGCCTCAAGAATATTTACTGCATAATTATATATAATAGCCAAATATTTGTAATGATGTAAATAATCAAAAACATGTGCTTGAATATAGTACCTTCTTGAAATTGAATGGTGTATAATAATTACAAGTAACATCACAGAAAAATATTTAGTGACTGGAAGAATATTCATGATATGCATAAAAATGTAAAAGCAACTTTCAAGTGCTAAGTGTATGTACAGACAGAGAAACATACACACACAGATAGGCATATGAACCACAGAAAACAAAATGCTGAAAACATGATTTCTGAAACATTAATAGTGGTTATCCCTAGGTGGTTTTGTTTTAATTTTAATTTTAATTTTCCAAATTATCCCAAAGAATATATATAACTGTTATATTAAGAAATGTCAGCACTTTTTGAAAAGAATACATTTAAGAAATAGGAATTCTATTGTGAAATACCTCCTGAAATGAGTAATCTGCTATATTTGATTACAGCTTTAAAGCATACATAGAGTATCTGCTTTGTGCCAGGCATTGTGCTAAGTTAGGAACACATGACTAATTGCAGAGAGAGGAGTTAAGTACAGCAATGACAATACAATGAAATTAGCTTTATCATAGTTGTTAGAATAGAGCCCAGAGGAAAGTTTGACTTATTTTGAATGTGGCCTTTTATTATAATAATTAGTGTTAAATTTGATGATTTTACTATTCATACACTCCAAATTCTAATAAGCATTTGTTCTCCAGTGCTGTTGATTCATTTAATATTTTCTAAATTAACCCTAGACCTCTGTAATACATTTCTCACCACACAGTTGCAAAAATGATACAGATTTTACAACTTTCCTTCTCATCTACCTCCTGGTACTATTTACTTGTTTTAGCTTCCCTTTCTGGAGGATTAATTCAAATAATGGTCTCCTTGGCAACAAGTTAATTTTTTTTTTTTGATACAGCTTTCAATTACTTGTAGGAACACATGACTTTCATCTTGGAAACTCCTAGATGGAGTACATTATGACTCTACAGTGTAGGGACAACGTCAATATGTTATCTAAGATAGCCGACCTCCCTTATGTCCACCCTGATTGTGCCACTTCCGAAAATTATTTTAAAAGGAGAGAAATAAAACAATCAAAATAGAGTATTTACCCAAACCTATGGGAACCTAGAATTGTACCATGAAGATGTAGAAACTATATGAGTAATTAAATCAGAGAACAACTAAAATAGCATCTTTAAATAATCTATCTACACATGATTAATATAAATTGAGCACATTTTAAAAAGACAAAGAACCTTTTGAGAAGAAGGCATTAAACATTTTAGACAGGTTTTTTTTTTTCATCAGTTATTTCACTAATATTTGTATTTCTGCTCCAGAATACCAGGTAGGATCCCACATTGCACATGTTTATTTATTTTTAGTCTCCTACAGTCTATAACATTTCCTCTTTCTTTAATTGTCTTTCATGACCTTGTATTTTGAGACACTTTTGAAGAGCATTGATCAGTTTTATTTTCCCCCAAATGTCCCTTGGTTTGAATTTGATATTTTCTCATGAATGTACTGAGGTTATGATTTCTCACCAAAAATACCAGCAAAAGGACATTATGTCCTCCGTGCATTACATCCCAGGATTCATTATGTAAATATATCTTATTACTGGTAGTAGTGTTGATTTTGATAATTTGTGTAATGTGGTTTCTCCACTGTATACGATTCTATTTCTCTTCAAGTTTTTACTCACTTATTTTAATGTCCATCAGTGGAAACTATCTCCATTAATTATTATAGCATTTTTTTTTACCAATGATTTTCTATTCCCTTCTTGCATTTTACATTTATAAGGAAGATCAGTTCTTTCTTCTCAATCTATTTATTTAGTAAATTGATTATATCAGTGTAGGTTTATGGATATTTATTTTATTTTGTGTTACAATCTAATATTACCATCACTTATTTTCTTGCTTACATTGTTACAATTTGGTCAGCTGGAGAATTTTGTGGTTCACTATTTTGTTTTTTCAATGAGATCCCATATCTATCTATCGATTTATTGATCTTTCTATTAAAAACCACAAGTATATATTAATATATTGGATTACGATTAGATACATTAGATACATTTTAGCCTATCATTCCTTTTTGTAATTTCTTTCTCCAACAATTAGTTGCATCTAAATCTGGACTGCCTATCCTATTTTACTGTCTCTTTGTCTATTCTACTTCCATTCCCTTCTCTTTTAATTAAGGAGGGTTTATAGTATGTCTTAATATGTGATAGGACTAGTCACCCTTTGTAGTTTGTTGGTAATTTCCTGGTTATTCTCACATATTTGTTTCTTCCATATGAGCTTTAGTATAAATTTGTTTAGCTATATAAAATAGGTTGTTGGTATTTGTATTGAGATCCCACTTCATTGAAATTAACAGAAGGAGAACTGACATGGCCATGATTTTTCCTGTCCGCATACAGGAAGATATTTGAAATTCTTCAAATATATTTTGTGACTTTCAGGAGCAAATTTCCAAAATATCTGTTTTGCACCTCTCTTGTTTAATTTATTCCTAAGGATTTATTTTAATGTTCTTTCTTAGTATAAATGACATCTTATTTACCATTACGTTTTCTTTGTTTTTGCGCATATAAAAATGCTACCGATTTTTGTTTGCTGATTTTATATCCTTCTACTTCCCTCAATGATTTTATTATTTGCTTTACTTTTGTAACTACTTTTCTGGGTATACTGTTTTCTGGGTATATAGTTTTCCAGATTTATGATCTGTCTTTGAGTATCATTTTTGGTAATTTTTCTAAGTTCCAGTAAATCATGCCAATTTTGTACATATGGGTTGCTTTCAATTTCTGGAATGTTTTCTCAGGATATATTTTTAAATATTGGCTCTGTGTCATTTTTCTCTTTTCTTTCATGAAGGATTCTGACAAAACAGATATTCCTTCTTTGCATTTCATTTTCACTACTTCCTCTGTTGATCCCTTTTTTTTTCTTTACTTTATTTTTCAATTCTACTTCTTGTTTAACTGCTTTTCATGCCTACTATTTTTTGGAATGGTGATGGTGGTGGTGGAATATTCTCTCTTAGGAAACTTGTAGTTTATTTTTCAATCCTAAGATAATTTTGTCTTTTTCAATTTTTTTCATTCTTAAGTACAAATAATTCTTTCACTTATTTCTGGTAATTTAGTTTGTTTTTTGAATTTCTGTCAAAGTCATTTTTTATATTTTGAAATATATCTGTTTGAGTATATTTAATTGTTTGAATTATAGACTATAGTTTTCTTCTGCTTCAGGATTACTTATTTTTGTTTTAACTGTTTTCCTGTTTCTCAGCAGTAGTTCTCTATGGCCTGTACTTTGGTAATTTTTATTTATACTGAAGTATTTTTACATGATTCCCAGTTGAATGACACTCTTTTCTCTCAGTCTAGCAAATTCCATGTATCTTAGCAGGGCTTGTTCGCATTTCGCATGTTCACAACTAGGGGTTGTGGTTTATTTCAGCTTGTAGTATCCCAAACCTCCCTATTCTTCTTTCTTCACCATCTATTTACCAACAGGCATTTCTTTCTTCTCTTCAGCTTTTTCTCTGTCCTCCAGAATTTATGGGTTCAGGTTCCCCCTTAAATTGTACTTGTCCTTTTAAACCAGATTGTTTCGTTAAATAGAGCCTATCCCTTTAAATCACATGCCTGGCACTTATTAGGATATTTGTCCCTATATGAGTTGACTACTTTGGATCCTTTCCACATATTTCATAGTCTTATATTCTTGGTTACCTTTTCTTCTAGGGTTTTCATATTCAGGGCAGAATTAATCTTTCTAGCTTCACCCTGCTCTCAGTCCTCTTCCCTCATGTCCAACACTACGTATTTCTCACAACTTTTATTGTTTTGCCACTAAGCTCTGTGGCAAGGTGAGTCTGGCACAGACATTCATTTTTTCTCTCTCTTTTTCCTCATAGTTATCTCATAGTTTTGAGGTTCTCTGTCTTCAGGTAATCATGTAGATGTGGTATTGCATAGAATTTTTGCTAATATGAGGTCATTTCATACCATTTGAGGTAAAGATTTGGCAAGGTATTTATGATGTCTCCTTTGTCTATACTGGGTAGTTTTTTAATGAACATCCCACCATGACTTTACATCAGAATTGAAATTGTCTTTTATTGGCTTATATTCTCTTAACGTCACTCAAATAATTAGAATCTTACTTGCTCTTTCCTCAGTGGCTTTTTCTAAAAAGATCAGTTTAAACAATACTTGAGTTTTAAAATATCTTAATACTGAGCAGTACAAGGCTATCTCTTATTCATTTTACATTAAAAGCCAACCTTTTCAAAATGTTGTTTACTTACATTTTCAAGGAGAAGTAATCCTAATAATGTTCTTTAGAAAATTCCCCATTCACAGGCTGATACTTGCTCTTCTTTTATCCTCCAAAGGTGACACAAATAAAGGTGTCAAAATCAATAAGAAAATTGTAATTTAGTAATGTAAAATAATAAAGTGTTTTATAGAAACCTTGGCCTTCTCATCAAGAGGATATTCAAGAAAACAAAATAGGTTTCCCAGGAAACCGATCCTAATGCACATTTTCAAACTAACACTTTATTAGGAAATGTAATCCCAAGGAGTACAGACCAAGAGAAGAAGGGAAATAGTGGAAGGTTGAGGAGAGTGCAGAAAGAAAATAAACACAGGAAATGGATTATGGATTGGGTACAATTCGTAAGAAAGAAGGTAATTGATAGAACATGAGAGACATCTCCCATAAAGCTCTTGTTTCTTATAATAGTCAAGAGAAAGGACAAACTCTTTATCTGTTGACTCCTTCTTGCTTCCTGCTTTTCATTGGTTTTCTGCTTATGTTAACTGGTGCCTCCAGGTGCCCTCAGAGAAAGCAGTTTCGTTAATTCTAGTTTCTTTGGACTTGAGTTCAAGACCTATTTCTTTTGCTGTTTCTCTTGCTTTTTTTTTGTGATCAATGTTGTGGTCTGCTCACTAATGACACCTTCATGCTGAGTCATGTCAGTACAATTAGGGGCTTTTTGACCTTGGGAATGACCTGAGCCATCACTAAGACAACTGTGGTCCAGAACCAAAGCACAGAGCAAAGATCTAGAGGGCATGTAAGGCTGAGCTCATCTGGGGTAATATATAATGAAGCCCTGTTTATAGTGACTAATATAAAACCTATATAAGCCAATTTGTATATACTAACCTACAGTTTAGTGAAGGATACAATATATAATACTCCTGTTTTAATACTTTGTTGCTTCAGACTTTGTGATGTATAATTGATTTTGTTTTCCAGTTAAGTGTAAAATGCAATTCTTTCTTAATCAGGCATGAGAAAATGCAGTGAAACAATAATCACATTTTATTTCTCAACAGTATACTAGTTAGAAAACACGTATCTTGTTTCTATAGATGAAGATCAAAGGTGTTTAAAATTCTTTTATTACAAGTTAAAGAATATATTGATTATTTTATTTCAATGTATAAGGAAAGAAAAATTTTACTTTTATTTTAATGATAATTTCCATTTGAAAGCCAGAATGAGATGCTGAGCCGATTATTATTTCCCTTTATAGAGCCATTGAGCGATTTTACTTAGCATCTTCTTCAATAGAAAACACATTAACTTAATGCACAGGATAATTTTAGAGCTGTTTTGTTTTCTCTTTTATTTGTATATTCATCTTTTGACTTTGTATGGACTGACATTTTCCCCTTCATAATGCAGTGTTATCAAAATTAAAACCAAATTAAAAATAGCTTATTGAAATGAATTTTACAACTATGACATTTTTTATTCTGAATAATTCTGCTCACATAGTACTCCAAATATTGTGGAAATTAAAAGTATCTCTTTCAAGAAACCCTCATTTTTGAGGCTGAAACATTTGCTAGCCTTAAGGGTAATGATTAGTGAATAAGAAATGTAGGTGATGATAAAATTTTTTTATTCAAAAGATGAAGAAAGTAGAGGCAAATTCTTTGTGGTTTGGTTGATGTAATAGAAATAAAAGTCAAGCATTTAGAGTGAATATAAATTTCAATGGAAGTAATCATGGTATAATTCTCAGTACAATAGAGATCAATAAGCCTAGAGGAAAATGAGTCTCTAGATAGAGACTTTTAAAAAATGGAAAAATGGGAGAAAATCTAAGACTAAAAGTTCAAGAAACCTGAATGGAATATATAGAAATAATCATCCTGAAAAGTATTATTAGAACTACCTTTATGCTTATATACTTTATGTATATCTACTTGGGGAAAATCACAGAGAAGAGTAAGCACTCATCACTCATACTTTGGATGAATTTTCATGAATGAATAAATGGAATGAACTATCTAATTTTCCAAAGGCCCTGCCTCTTCCTATCAATAGAGGTAGAGAAAGTAACTTAAAATTTTAGCATTGGGCCCTATAGTTAAAGATACAGCCAGCTTCCCTTCAGTGAAGTCCTATCATTTTGATTTCCTCTGCATAGTCTACAGCAGCCAAAACAATAAGAGATTCTTATCTTTGCTGCAGAACTTAATTTGTCTCTTGTCAACATTGTAAATGGATAGTGAGTTCACATCAGTTTATTCCAGAAAGCTTAGATTTATATAACTTGGACAGAAATCCTTGAGCTCTGATGGCCTCCAAGTTTTTCATTAGCGGGATGTGTTGTATTATTACTATATTTTTTTATTGGTCATTGCAGACATTGTAGGGTTCTCAATAGCAATTTCCATTTTACATAACTTCACTTTTTTTCTCCTCCACTTTCCAGGATTGGTGTTATTAACTTAAGATATGAAGGCTGCACTTCATATTTAAACCTCTGAATTAAGTAACTGAAATGATCCCCAGTGACTATGTATACTACTTTATGTAAAATCAGTTAAATCCTCCATGTGACTATGCCACAGTAAACTCATTTACTGTCAGTCACCTCCTAGGGTATGTAAATATATGAATTTCTGTTGTGGTGGGCTCTGTTACCTTTACCAGGGTAAAGGTAAAATCCTTTACCCTACAGGAATCTGCAATCACTAAGACTATGTATGTATCATTCAGACTATGTATGAATAATGAGTCTAAGCAGTATCCTTTCTGCCTACTTCTGCCTTCAACAGCAACCTTTATAAGTGCGTTTTCACTTCCTCATAGAACAGACACATAGGCACTTCCTCTTAAGTCAGAGTAAGTGGTATCAAAATGCCCTCCAAAGACCCTTTCACTCTCTGTACTCCTGCACTTTTGTTCATGTTTCCTCAACATTTTGGCTCTGATTTTCAAAGCACTATTAGTCTTAAGGGGAAAAAATAGTGACCTAAGGAATGAGTTTTCAATCATGGTTGATTCTCATTTTAACTGGAAATACTGGTACCTTTGGAGCATCTCAACAGAGTTCGCCAAGCACCATTCCAAAGTTTCTTCTCTATTTACAGATAAGAGAAGTGGGTGCACATGCTTTTAAGCCCACCTCGAATCTTGCTCAAGTTTCTCACTGAAAAGAGCACAGAAATATATAAATATTAAAAAAGAAAAATGTATAGTGGCAGCTAAAACTAAAGAAAGGGAACTTCTACTAAAAGGAATTTTTATGTACTGGACATACTGCAGATAAAAGAGTATAGTGAATCAGGAACTTTCACACATAAAATCATAACTAATGTAAAGCTTATAGAAGAGGATTCATAAGACTTCACCATAAAATCATTTATATTTTTACATGCCTCTGGTCTGCCTCTAGAAAACAGAACTTTTCCTGACTGGAGAGGGGAAAGTGGGAGAATGAAGGATAGAGAAAAATCCTAAAACTTATTAGCTTCTTCTGAGATGTAGCTTGCTCTGTATAAATTATCCAGCCCCAGAAATAATTTTTGCCATCCAGATTCTATTTCTAAATTCTCTCCTAATACAAAAGCCAAGGATTTCTGTCTAAAGATTTTGACTGCAGAAGTATAGTTGTAAATACAATTAGTTTTTAAGTTTGAGCGTCTAAGATGATGGGTCTTTATTTGCTGAACTATGTCATTTACTTGCTTATGCTAATGGTGAGATGAGGCGAAC
Organism: Manis pentadactyla; assembly: GCF_030020395.1. Classification (NCBI taxonomy): domain Eukaryota; kingdom Metazoa; phylum Chordata; class Mammalia; order Pholidota; family Manidae; genus Manis; species Manis pentadactyla. The sequence goes on along the minus strand of NC_080020.1, from coordinate 170,081,878 downwards.
AACGTATCTAAGAGGAAGTGAGAGAGAAATAAAAGGAAAAAAGAGATCTGTTTCTAAAGTCCACAGCAGAACAGATCTAAACTGCTAATCTCCAGAAATTTCCAATTGAGATATTTAGTCAAGTCTATTTGACCACCCCAAGCAAACGAGAGGAAGCCTTCTATAGGAGAGAGTCAAGTTGATGTCATTGGGAGATAGAATAATATAAGAACACACGGCTACACGATTTGAGAAATCCACCTTTTGATTCACAAATTCATTGTCTTAGCCTTGACTTAAATTTGATGCTTTTCTACCTTGGAATTTGAATGACATACAGACAGTCTTCTTTAGAGAACAGAATCGATATACATTAATGCTATCAGAAATAAAAATTTTTGCAAATGATACAGTTCTGACATCTGAATCTTCTGTTTAGAAGCTTTTCATAGTTTCCATTTATTGCCCCCAAAATTACAGTTAAGTTCCTTGCTATTCAAGGTCCTCTTCAATTTCATCCCAACCAAACGTTTCTTTTATCTTATTATTATCTTGTGTTGTTTTAAAATTACTTCTTAAAACTTCATTTTGTGTCTTTCCATTTATTTAATTTTTCCAGTTGAGAAGTCACGTTTTTCCACCATTTCTTCACATATACATTTGCCTGTCTTTCAAGATTTAAATGATACAGGTTTCTGAAGCCCATACAATCCACTCTCCCTGTCCACTGCCTTTTTCCCTGGCCCTGCTTACTGCTTTTATTTATTTTAAGGCATTTATAACTTTTTGTCATGTATTAGAGGTAATTACACACACACACACACACACACACACACACACACACACACATACATACATACAGAGTCATAATTAAAGCAGGGAGACTGAGGCACCAATTCAATTGCTTACTCAGATTTGGTGTAGAAACTCAAAGTGTCTGAAAATACAAGGTGTGTTTTCTCAGGGGAATGAAACTAGAGAAAGCAGAGCAGGGACTGACTGTTCACATTGACTATCAAGGTGCCTTGTGCATAAGGGACCTTCAATAAATATTTCTTTGACACATTCTCAACACTATATAGTCATTTTAAAATACAAGGCATTGAGAAAAATAAAAGAAATACTCGATATAAGTTTTGAAAACAACAAACCCATCCATATCTCTTTACATCATAGTAAGATTTATAAAACTGCAAATCCTTTCCCCTACAGGAATCTGCAATCACTAAGACTATTTTATTCTATTTTTGTAAAATAGAATTAGGTTCCCTAAGAGAAACCATTTTAAGAATTACTCTTTAAAAACCTTTTCGTTCCATTAGTAAATCCCCCCACCCTGAAAAGAAGATTTATGTATTTTTCTTCTATATCTATTTTTTTATCCCGTCCCAAAGAAAAATCTCCTGGGTTTGGATATTAATGCCAAGTCATGTAGTGTGATAAACAGGCATTAAAAAATTTACACCTCTTTTTTTCTGAAAAATTCATTCTATGACAGAAGGAACCTAAAATTTGCATTTAAATAGGGACTATTCAAGTAACATACTGCCCTAGGTTTTTAAAGTATGTGATTTTTATAAGGTTGATAATACTGCCACTTTCACAGATTTTTATGGAAAAAAGTCAAGGAGTGAAAGAATTTCCCAAGCTAGCAAATTTAAACATGTATTATGTTCTCTATAAATAAGTCACTTCTCAATGTCAAAAGTGTTTAAGAGTTTAAAACAGTAGATGATACGGTTAGATCCTTCTTTATGTAAAATCAGTTAAATCCTCCATGTGACTATGCCACAGTAAACTCATTTACTGTCAGTCACCTCCTGGGGTATGTAAATATGTGAATTTCTGTTGTGGTGGGCTCTGTTACTTTGTATCAGAAACCTTATCTTTCAGATGTGGTAAACTATGTACTGGGAGAGACTAGGACTATTTAAATTGAAGTCAATAAAAAATGTAGCCTATGACAATGATTCTAAAATTTTATAGAACTTAACAATTGTATGAGAACTTAGAAAAAAAAAATCCAAATCCATAGATTCTGATTTGAGTGATGCATGCTGTCCACAGAAAGACAGACAGTGGGTGGGAATGGATGATGTTAAAACAAAGGTATTGCAAACTTTTTATGTTGACACAGAGGGTTAAATTGTTAAAACGGCCTCTTATAATTCTTTCCGACATCAAGCTTTATTAATAATTTAAAGAATTCAAACAGCAGCCAAGCACAAACGTAGGATTTCCTTTTGGAGGTGCAGGCAACAATCAATCACAGTTCCCAAGAAATTTCTTTCTCTTGCATTAAGACTGCTTGGAATTGAATTAACAAATAAATTTTGACTGATGTATGTGAAAAACATAGCTCACAAAAGAAGCTGTCTGAATGCTGGGGCTCCCTAGTTTGATACTCCATTAGTTACATGAACGTAAAAGTGTCTATTTGACTACCTCCCCGTTCTCCAGTCACACATGCTCTCTAAATTTGTCATTCCAGGTTTATTTATAATGACTGATCACATAAGTCAGATATATCTTGCTAAAATAATTTACTTTGTAAAAACTAAGAAATCTGTTCTTTACCCTTAGTGGTTTGACTAGAGGTGTGGTTCATGCCACAAGCATGTTTATGAGGAAATCTAAGGAAGGCTAGTCATTTCCATTTCATCTTCTCAAAGACTTTCATCTCTAGGAAGAAAATCATAGGCTTGCTGTTAAATCTTTTCTTCCCACCTTTCCCTTTAAACTGATCATAAAAATCTCTCATTTAAGTAAAAAACAAGAACAAAAACAAAAACCTTTCTGCTATTCTATCTCTGTAGATATCCATTCTTTTTCCATGAATAAATCTTGGAAGAATAATTCATATTATAAATCTGATATAGACTTTACACTTCTTTTTCTAAATATACATAAACACATGCACACACACACACACACACACACACACACACACTATTATTGCTGACTAGTAGAAACTTGTATGAACATGAGTATGTACCCCTTTCATTATACCTAAATATACTTTCCTGCATGCTTTGCCAATATTTATCCATTGTATGATAAAGACAATGGCTTATTTACATTACGAACACTAATACATTTTTTCAAGTCAAAGTGTCTTTGAATAAGAAGGAACCTGACATTAATTAACCTTGGAAAATATTTCCTGTGCAATGTTCTAACAAATTCTACCTGAACATTATCTAGGGGACAAATGTTTAGCAAAGTGGACCCACACTAACCTAATACACTCAATGAACTCTAAGCGCAACTCCTCTCCCCCGTCACCTTTTGCAAGATGTTCAACAGAATACATACAGGATAACAGGAGACAAATGTGACTGGGAAACTCATTGGTTGAATGACAATTCTAAATAAGTAAGAGACAAATGAAAATGAACTTTTCAATTGCTCTTTAAAGTTTGCCAAATTTCTGAACCTATATACTCATTTAATCCTTATAATAAGACTGTGCTGTAATTATCATACTCATTTTAGTGATGAGAAACTGATTCTTTAAGAATTTAATTAATTTGTCTGAGCTCACACAATTAGCAAACAATGGAAGCAAAATTGATTTGGGGTCTCCTAATGCCTAACCCAACCCCATTTTCATTACAACAGCATTTGCTGATGTGTGCTCTATGCAACAGTATCATGGCTGGGGGAGGGAGAAAGGCCATGTAGTAAATTATATTCTATAGGTGTTGAAATGAATAGTTTCCTATATTTCTTAACCACAAGACTCATCATAATCTGTAATGTACTGTCACGTAATTTGAATCTTGCAAAGGGAGATAGATGTAAGATGTAATACAACTTTATTTAACTTTGGGTTTGCCCTATGAACACTGCCTGAATCTAATGTTCCTTAGAATTCTCTCTGAGAAATGTTACATTCTGCCTTTTTGTACTCCATATTTAGATTCTAAGTATTAGAGAAGGAATAATGCCACTGAATCTGCCTTGGAAAACTGGCTGGGAAGAACACTTCTACCTAAGAGAAGCATTTGAAACCTATGATGGATAAATAAAGATAATGTTTTAATTAAAATCAACTCTAAGAGGAAACTGGAAATCAACAGGTTAATGATCTCCTTTGCCTTTTGTAAATGCAAATGGAGTACATGAAATATTTTTTAAAATAGTACAAGTGGGTTTTGAAACAACTGAAATTTCAGACTCAATATTGAGAATCTAAAATGCCAGGGTGGTTCAGGATGAACATAGATTTCCAGCACTGAGCATTTAGAGCAATTCTTCTCCAAGTTGGTTTCACTACACCTGATTTATGATTTTTTAAAAATGGAATTGCCCTCTTATCTCAGACTATGCTCATTTTCTTGAGCTTTTAAAATTTCTCTTTTTATTTAAAAAGAAAACAATCACTGCAGTGTAATGTGCTGAATTAAATCAAAAAAATCCAAAGCATTTCTGCAGCAAATTCTATGTAGCTGTCCTAATATCCTGTTTTAATAAGGTTTCAGCAGTGAGATAAAAATTAAATGTTTGCCAGAGTGATGCATTAATAACTCAAAACCTTTAATTATAGCAGTGCCCAATTTAATTAAACCCTACATTACAAACTGTCGGCCTTCATATCATGGACCCCTATGTTGAATGGTTTATAGCTGAACTATTAAAAAAAGTTGTTCAGTATTTCAGAATGTGATACAAGTTCTCTGCTAATGAGAGAATGATCTTTGTTTTCAACAGGAGGAACAAAACACCGAATACAATCCCGACGTTGATAACAAAGGCATAATTTTTATTTTATTAAAGATATTTCTGCACAATTCCCTGATGGTTACTACTAACCTAAATTAGTAATTAGTTTAAAAATGAAGCAAACTGAATACAGAAATGGAAGATGTATGAGGTGTCTCATGTGAATTTCCTTTGACCCAAAAGGTGGACAATTTGATTCAAGTTATAAGAAATAAAAGAATAGCCATCTACCTAGTCAAATATTACTTAGTTTTCCAGTAATATTACTCATCGTGAAAGGCTCCCCAAATTCTCCTCCTTCTTCTTAATTCCATGATCACTAAGAGTCTCAGGAGTAAAACAGTGTACTGAAAACTTGAGCATGAGTGAGAATGACCTTGAGGACTTATTAAAAAAGATGGCTGGGCCTCTCAGATTTTCTGCTTCAGTAGGTCTGCATGAGGCTCAAAAATGTGCATTTCCAAAAAGGTTCCAAGTGCTGCAGCTTCTGTACCAGGAAGCATACTTTGACAATCATTGGTGTAGACTAAATAGAGATCAGGATATTAAATAGAGACATGAATGGACATACATGGTGGAAAGACTATGAAAGAGAGAGAAGAGAAGTATGAGTCAGAGAGACAGAGAGAGAAAAACTTGGCCTTGCCCAAAGAGAGGTCCAGCTTTTGTCCTAGGCCCCTAGGTGGTAACTTCTAAATGTCTGGAATTTCTGAGTGATAGGAGCCTTTTTTTATTCATGGTGGGCCACTCTGACCACAACTAATAGTTCATGCTCATGAGATGACAAAGTCTGAACAGTCACCTGATGGCCTCAGGGTGGAGGCTAGCTGTGCCAGAGAGCCTAACCATGTGATTCAGGGTGAGGCTTTAGGTCAGGGATTTCAGTTAACATAGAGACTGAGCTCAAATATATTATATGGACAATCAACTAATCATGCCTGTGTAATTCTGGGTGAACTTTCCGAGGAGGGCCATGCCTCATGCAGATGGTCACACACAAATGTTAAGAGGGCGACACACCTTGAGGACAATAGGAACTGCACATTGGGAAACCTCCTGCACTCTGCATATGTGTCTGGTTCTGATTTTTATCCTTTCCCTGTAATCACTGACCCTGAGAGTGGTTTGGGGAAACCACCAATCTTGCAGGTAGTATCAGACATGAGTTAGTCTTGTGTGAATTCTTCCTTCTAACCTTGTAGCAAGACCCTAATTCCATGTAGTTGGGTCAAAAGTCCTGGACAGATATAATATTCTGGAGAACTGTGCCTTAACCCTAAAAGTTCTGTCAACCTTAAAGGGAAGGCTGGGGAAAGAGGGAGAGAGAGAGATTGGGAAAGACTGACTATAGAGGCCAGGTAAAGTGATGAATGACTCTATTTTACTAAGTCTCAGACAAGGATACTTTCACCAATAATACTATCTTTTCTCCATATATTGTTAATCTCCCTGTCCCTGGGATTTGGAAAATATTAAGGTTTTATAGGACATAGCAACACAATAGTAAAAAATATTATATAGCACCATTTCATATACCACAAGGGAAAGGAAGCATTCTTCTCTCTTGTATTCTAATCATTAGAGCCTTCACCAGCTGCAAAGGAGGCATGAGAATACCTCCAGAATGATTCTCCTTTGAAATTAGGCCTTCTGTATGAACAAAAAGGCTCCTGAATTCTCTTCAGTTCTTTACAGGCTGTGGTAGGGCCTGGTACTGGTAGGATAGGGACCACTTACCAGAAGAACAAAGAGAGGAAAGAATATTATTAATTTAAATTTCTTCTTTCCCTTGGTTGAGTTATTTCTTATATTGTTTAATCTTTAAGTATCTACAGAGTAACATTAAATGTTTCCACAATGAAAAAGCTGATGTCCGACAAATAATTGTCATTGATGGCAATTATTTTGCAATTCAAGATATAATGACTTGTGACATGTTTTTTCCTAAATATTTCAAATATCCATTGTGTACTCACTTTGATTTGTACTTTTTCTCTTTAGCTATAGTCTTTCAATGGGGTGAGGAATTCTATCTGTAAGTTCAACAAAGAATTAAACAGTTCTTTTATGACTTTTTGTCAGCTTAGGGGATAAAAATATGAAGGACAAATGACAAAAGCTTTACGTCTTGGAAAAGCGCAACTATGGCTACAGCAGTTTCTGTTTATCATGGTAATAATATATTTAATTAAAATTCTCCCACTACCTTTGCATCCTCTATATTCTTTGCATATATGTTATACACAAAAATATTGGCTGACTGCTTAAGCTTTCTATAGTTTTAAAGCTTATAAGAAAAATGAATACATCCTAACTGGTGTGAGATGATATCTCACTGTGGTTTTTATTTGCATTTCCCTGATAATTAGTGATGTGGAGCATCTTTTTGTGTGCCTATTGGCCATCTGAATTTCTTCTTTGGAAAATTGTTCATATTCTCTGTCCATTTTTAAACTGGGTTATTTGTTTTTTGATTGTTGAAGCATGTGAGTTCTTTATATATTGTGGATGTTAAACCTTTTTCAGATATGTCATTTACAAATATATTCTCCCAAGCTGTGGGACACCTTTTTGTTCTGTTGATGGTGTCCTTTGCTGTATAGTTAGGATGCCCAATATCAAAAAGACTAAAAACAACAAATGCTAGTGAGGATGTGGAGAAAGGGGAACGCTCTGACACTGCTGGAGGGAATGTAAGCTAGTTCAACCATTGTGGAAAGCAATATGAAGATTCCTCAAAATACTAAAAATAGAAATACCATTTGATCCAGGAATTTCACTCCTAAGAATTTACACAAAGAATATAATTTCTCAGATTCAAAAAGACATATGCACCCACCCCTATGTTTATTGCAGTACTATTTACACTAGTCAATATATGGAAGCAACCCAAGTAACCATCAGTAGATGAATGGATAAAGAAGATGTGGTACATATACAAATAGAATACTATTCAGCCATAGGAAAGAAAAATCCTACTATTTGCAACAACATGGATGAAGCTGGAGGATATTATGCTCAGTGAAATAAGCCAAGCGGAGAAAGACGAATGCCAAATGATTTCTCTCATTTGTGGAGTATAACAACTAAACAAAACTGAAGGAACAAAACAACAGCAGACTCACAGACTCCAAGAAGGGACTAGCAGTTACCAAAAGGGGAGGGGTTTGGGAGGGTGGGTGGGAGGGAGAGAGAAGGGGATTGAGGGGCATTATGATTGGCACACATGGTGTAGGGGGATCATGGGGAAGACAGTATAGCGCAGAGAAGGGAAAAAAAACCAGATGACTCTATGGCATCTTACTACACTGATGGACAGTGACTGCAATGAGGTATTGGGGGGGCCACAATAATATGGGTGAATGTAGTAACCACATTGTTTTTTCATGTGAAACCTTCATAAGAGTGTATCAATAATACCTTAATAAAAAACAATGAATACATTTATAAGCATCTCACTCAGGTAGACTTTTTCTAAGGGAAACATAGAGGAGGGAACTATATGTTCTAAAAATAACTATTTAAGGAAATTCCTCTGCAATTTAATTATTTAATTTCATAAAAACAAAAAAAAAGAATGTATGTACTGTCATCTAAAAGAAAAATGGATCTCACAGGCTAAAAATGAATTTTGAAAGTAAAGTAAGAAGAACTTATGTAGCTTCAATTAAAAAATGTGCAAAAGTCTTAAAGAAAAAATCTAAAAGCACATGCAATGTTAGAAATCACATTAAATAAACAAAATGAAACAATACTATCTTTTTATTGTAAACTGGCAAAAGTAGAAGCAATAATAATTCCCAGTATTATCAAGAGTTTTTGGAAATTATCAACTGGCCCATGATCACCCCAAACACTTTGCGCACCTCACCCACATGTACCTTTACTCTGTGGCCAGCATCCTGTGTGTGGTCCCAAGGGTGGAAAGAATAAGCTGTGATGGCTAATGAGCACAGACAGAAAGCCAACTTGAATCTGCCAGCCAGAGAGAGACTGCAAACTTGAGCTCTAGCAATGCACTTAGGAAAGCAGAAAGGAAGCTTTCAACAGTCAGCCTAGTGTATTGCAAGATCAAGAGAAGGCATACAAGCTTAAGAATTCTGTCACATGGACCAAATGGACCCTACAGACATATACAGAAAAGTCCACCCAACAGCATCAGAATGCACATTCTTCTTAAATATATACAGAACACTGTCCAGGAAAGATCATATGATATGTCACAAAGCAGGTACTAGTGAATTAAAAAAAATTGAAGTCCTACCAACATCTTTTTGACCACAATGATAGAAAACCCAAAACTAAGAACAGGAGGAAAACTGGAAAATTCACAAAATGGGGAAATTAAAAAACAAATGCTTGAACAAACAAAAAGTTAAAGAAATAGTCAACAAGGAAATAAAAAATATCTTGAAATAAATAAAAATGGAAATATAACATACCAAAATTTATGGTATGCAGCAAAAGCAGTCCTAAGGGGTAAATTTAAAGTGATAAATGTCTAAATTAAGAAGAAAAGAAAGATCTCAAATAAATATCCAAACTTTATGCTTCAAGGGAATAGGAAAAGAACAAATTAAGCACAAATTAACAGAAGGAAGGAAATAACAAAAATCAGGGTGGAAATAAATGAACAGAATATCAACAGAAAAGATCAATGAAACTAAGATCTGATTTTTTAAAAGGTAAAAAAATTTATCAACCATTAGAGAGACTAAGAAAAAAATAGAGAAGGCACAAAATAAGAAATGTAAGATGAGACATCACAACTGATACCACAGAAATACAAGACATCATAAGAGACTACTATAAGTCATTATACACCCACAATTAGATAATCAAGAAGCAATTGATAAATTCCTAGAAACATTCAACATATGAATCATGAAGATATAGAGAATCTGAAATGATTAAGAACATATAAGGAGATTGAATCAGTATTTTAAAAATGCCCAAAGAAGAATAACCTAGAACTAGATGGTTTCCCTGGTGAACTCTATGAAACATCAAAGAATTATTACCAACTTTTCAACTTCTCCCAAAAAATTGAAGAGGAGGGAACATTCTCAAACCCATTGTACAAGAAGGCCAGGATGATCCTGTTTCTATTTCTGTTTCTTGCTCTTAATAAGACTTTCTGTATGATGTCAAATAAGAGTGGTGAGAGTGGGCATCCTTTTTTTGTTACTGATTTTAGAGGAAAAGCTTTCAAGATTTACCTTTGAGTATATTATTATTACTATTTTACACATACTAATTACATTGCATATAATATTAAGCTGTGAGCTTCTAAAAAATACATTTCATTTCTATATACTAACAATGAAATATTTGGGAAAAAAAGAGAAACATTCCCATTCACAACAGCATAAAAAACCAATATAATATTTAGAAATAAATTTATCCAAGGAGGTAAAAGACCTATAAAAACACTGAAAACTATAAGAATGTGATGAGAGAAATTGAAGAAGACATAAATAAATGGACAGACATAATATATGGAGAGATATCCCATGTTCATGGGTTGGAAGAATTAGTATTGTAAAAATCTCCGTACTACCCAAAACCATCTATAGATTCAATTGAATACATATTACAATTCCAATGGTATTTCTCATAGAAATTTTAAAGAAATCCAAAAATTCATATGGAAACACTAAAGTCCCCAAATCACCAAAGCAATCCCAAGAATCAAAAACAACATGGAGATGTTATGTTTCCTGATTTCAAACTATATTACAAAGCGACAATAATCAAAACACAGTATTGTACTGGCATAAAAATATACACATAGACCTATCCAACAGAATTAAGAGTCCAGAAATAAACTCTAGTAAATATGCTCAACTAATATTTGATAAGTTAACCAGAAATAAAACAGGAAAAGAATAGTCTCTTCAGTAAATGGTGTTGGGATAATTGGATAACCAGATGCAAAAAATGAAATTGGACTCACAATAATTAACTCAAAATGGATTAAAGATACAAAGATCAGATTTGAAATCATGAAACTCCTAGAAGAAAAGATTGGGAAAATGCTCCTTCACATTGGTATTGGCAGTAATTTTTGGAAATGACACCAAAATACAGGAAACTAAAGCAAAAATAAATCTATGACTATATCAAAGTAAAAAACTCTGTACAGCAAAATGAAAAAAGCAACCTACAGAATAGAAGAAAATGTTTGCAAACCACCTATCTGGTAAGGGGTTAATATCCAAAATATATAAGGAACTTGCACAACTCAATAGCCCCAAACCAAACAATCTAAATTAAAAATGGGCAGTGGATCAGATTATAAATTTTTCCTAAAAGGAGATAAAAATGGTCAACAGGTACATGAAAAGGTGTACAAAACACCAATCACAGAAATTAAAACCACAGTGATATATCACATGACACCTACTAGAATGGCTATTATCAGAAAGACAGGAGATACGTGTTCATGAGCATGGTGATAAAAGAAAGCCCTTGTATACTGTTAGTAGGGATATAAACTAGTACAGAGACTATGAAAAACAATACGAAGTTGTCTCAGAAAAACTGAACACAGAGCAACCATACAATCCAGCATTTCAAATTCTGGGTACATATACAAAGGAAATGAAATCAGGATGTTGAAAACATATCAGCACTCTCATGTTCACTGTAGCATTACTCACAATAGCCAAGATATGGAAACAAACTAATTGTTTACAGATGAATGGATAAAAAAGAAGTGAGATGTGTATGTGAATGCATGTGTGTGTGTATGTGTGTGTGTGAAATTTTGTAATATTATTTAGCCATAAAAAAGGTAGGAAATTGTCATTTGGGCCAGCAAGGATGCATGGATGGGCTTTAAGGATATACTAAGTGAAATAAATCAGACAAACACAAAGACTTTATGTTTCCACTTATGTGGAGAATAAAAAAGTAGAATTCATAGGAAAAAAATGAAATGTTTGTTGCCAATGCTGGGTGTGGGGAAAATGGAGAGATATTGATCGAAGTGTACAAACTTCCAGTTATAACATGATTAAGTTCTGGGAGACCTAATGTACAGAATAGTGACTATAATTAAAAATACTGTATTACATACTTAAAAGTTGCTAAGTAGATCTTGAGTGTTCTTACCACACACAAAAAAAATGGTAATTATGTAGAATGACACAGGTGTTTAGTAGCCTTACTGGAGTAATCACTTTGAATTAAGTGTATCAAGTTATATAACTTGAGTTATAGACCTTAAAGTGACACAACATTGTATGTTAAATATATTTCAATAAAGCTGGAAAGAAAAAAAGAAAGGTTTTGAATTATAAAAAGCAAAAAAAAAAAAAAAGACAATAAACTGAGTTAGCTATTCAACTAGTATCTTCTAAGGGAGATAAATAATAAATTTGAAGAAATAATGACAGAAAATTAATGTAATGTTTTACTTTAACCTTAAGCAAGTGTGTGAGCAGTTCCTGTTTTAATAACTTTTGGGTTTTATTCAAAAAGAAATGCAGGTTATTTTATAGATATTTAAAAAATCACAGGTGTTAAAAAGAAAACCCAACATTGATGGAGTCCTTTCTGCTCAGCCACATCACCATACTGGGGCTTAATATCTAACCTAACAGCAGTTTCAACCTCCCCGAGAAATGTAGAAAGTTGGGTTTTCTGTTCAGCATCAGTGGGGTGATCTGTTGCACTTACCCTCCCATCCCCCAAAGGAAGGTGACTTCACCTGAAATAATCGTTTTTCTTTTTATAGCTTCCTTGCCCTGCCTTTAAAAATCTCCCTTTATGCAGCCCTTTGGAGCATCTCACTACCTGCTAGATGGGATGCTGCCTGATTTATAAGTCACTTAATAAAATCAATGAGATCGTCAACTGTACTGAGTTGAATTTTGTTTATAACATAAGTAAGTCTAAAGAAGAAACTTAAAACCACTCAGTGAAAACTATCGTAAATATTTATACGTATGTATACATATAATTGAAAGACAGCAATAGAAATTGGATCTAAATTAAATACATTAAAATGATGGAGTTCTAAACATTTTCTTTCTTATGTTCAATGTAATCAGAAGGCTATCATTTGTGTTCACACCAAATGTTAGTGGAATAGCTGGGACAGGGTACCAAAAGCATTTTATCCTAGTAAGACTGCAAGAAGCACAAGCTCCAGGAACTTGAGAACATCTATAATTTTATGCACTTATATGCCAACAAATAATGAAAATGAAGTTCTTTTGAGGTAGACTTATTGAGGAATTAGTAACATAACAGAAAATTCTACATAGGAATGTGTGTAGAATTCTGTTTTCCTGGGGGGATAAAAATCAGCCAATGCAATGGTCTGCAGTGGGGCAGGAGTGAGGAGCGATGCCTAGTACTGAGAGTCGGGGCTCTGTCAATGAGGCCCTGTGTCCTGTGAACTAATAGTGCAACTCCAAACTCATACCATCTTTCCCCATTTCCATTTCTTGCCTATAGTATTGGTTCATTGTATTATTTTTATTGGTTTATTCATTTATTAATTATTATTTATGTATTAGTTTTTTTAATTATTGTTTATTGCTTCATTATATTATTTTTGATATACTTTTATAGTTCTGTAATTTAATCCTATCTTCAAATTCCATCAGTTTAACTCATTCCACTCTTTTCTCATTTATATAAATGTTCAATTGTTGACAAAAAGGCAAAGCAATATTACTGCAAGTTCTAAATTTCTGAATATTAAATGTCATATACATACATATAAAAATATTAATTACTGAAAAGATTTTAAGTGATATTTTTTCTTTCTTTTGGCTTATCTATTTTTGACTAAGAATCTAAAATTAATCGTAATGCTTAATAAGAAAAATACATTTATGTGATAAACTCATGTGAAAAATTTTAAAAAAATATTAATTAATATCTATTTATTATAAAAATTTAATAAAATGAGAAAATGTAATCATTAAATCCACACTCTATGCTACATTCATTCAACATATTAGGAAGTACAAGGATGTTACGGTCCTTTACATTTTGCCTTTTTGCATCAACAAGATTATTTATGTATGTTTATCTGCAATCTTCAGGAATGCAGATTGGACACTTTTAATCTTTCGTGATTATTTTTAAGTTCCAAGGAGGTGACTTTGTTAATAGCAAAGGTCAATCTTGTTAACAGAAAGATAATTAGATTTTATTGCATTACCTGAAATTCTTTTTGCTTTATAAAACATTTTCCTGCAAATGTTTCTATACAAAAATGGGATTTCTCCCCCTTAGGTTGTATTTCAGAAGGATTAAGAGTATTAGGTGTCTTTCTTTTGATAACTTTTAGGAAAGCTCTGCCTGGATAAAATGGGCCAAACTGTCTAATCTCCTACAGCTATTTCCCGTAGTCACTATGCACAAGAATGATAAGTGAGAGCTGCAACCTAAGTCTTCCCACTGGGAAGAGACTCCATCATCATCTGTCTAACATGGCTACAGCTCCTTAAATGAAAGATTCAAGACTGAGCTCATTTTGACAATATTCCAAAGCCATTTTTGCTCATTAATCCCTGCCAACAATTGAAATGCTTTAGTGGAAATACTATAAAAGTGACTCTTATAAGAGAAATTCATAGATTTGCCCTGAAGTTTAGGATGCTTAATTTTCAATACCTTTCTCTCATTTAATATTTCTTCTTAGAAAACTGGTGATTGGTTTGCATATACCTATCTTCGATATACATACACAGAATCAGACATAATTCTAATTAATGATCAACTACTTATAGCTTAATGTTTAGCTTATTAAGGTATAGAAGTATATTAATAAGACATGCACCACAAATCAGATGTGGCAAGATAGCACATTAAAATATGACTAACAATAAATAGCCTTTCATATAACCATAGCCTAAATCCAAATAAAATTATAATCAGTGACAACAATGAAATTTCAAAATGTTAATATAGAAAGATAATTGACATAAACCCCATTAAACTAATTTGAAAATACATATTGAGGACTGCAATCAATAAAATTCCCTAACCCTGTATTGAACAAAGTTTGGTCATTTCGCTGTCCTTATCTTAAAATGCTAGGGATAAGCAAATATCTGCTTCTGGAACATGTGACGGTGAGCCAACGAAAACAGCTTTCTTATTGAGACTAATAGTTTGCTTAAGACTTACTTCAAGACCCTTACCTCACTTTTTACGTCAATCCAAAGCCAAACTTCGCCTTATCTCTATCAGTTCCACACTTGGCAAGTCTCACCTTAATATCACACAGCTTTGATCCTCAATCCCTATGAATATACTCTCCTTATTTCCCCTCCTGAAGCACTATTGACACTATGTCAAGTAGGTATTTCCCCTTATTGTAGTAAGTCTAATTAACTTAGCTTTGTTTAATCAACAGCTTTTTTGGTGGTCTTCTGGGAGAACAACTGCCAATAATATCAAACATTTGAGACAGTAATTAGAATTTAAGATTCCACTTCTGAAAATCTGTCCTTAGAAAATAATCCAAGTTTATTCTATATACATATTTAATTATAAGAATGTTATTGCAATGCTGTTTACAATAGAGAAAGAAATATTCAAAATAGAGGGATGTTCATTTGAATTAATATATATTCATAGGTTGGAATATCATAACATCATTAAAAAGTAAGTATTTTAAAATAAATATACTGTATTACACTCATACAATGGAGCTGTACATCCCCCAGAAACGCAAGACTTCTGTGTCTGAGGAGATCAAGCAGCTCTTGAAAGATATGTTAGCTGCTAACCTACAGGACCGGCCTGATGACTTTGAACTTGAAACCATAATGAACCAGGTCATATGTGCTCTTAAAATTCAGGGCAAAGCATCTTGGGTGTTTTTAACCTAGGTGAGTGTACTTTTTGTTCTGTATGCACACTTCCTGGACTGGATTCCTCATTCTGTGCCCTTGAGTGGGCCCTGTGGAGTTGGAGAGAAGTGCAGGGTTGAAGAGAACTAAATGATTGTTATCAAAGATCCCCCAAATCTTGAGGAGGAGATATGTGGGATTGATTTTGAGTTGGGAAGTCTAGAGAAGATTTCTGAGTGGACAATGAGTTCGAGCTGAGTCTCTTTAAGTCTTTTAGAAACATTTTTCCTTATCAATTAATAAAAGCTTACTGTAGAAAAAAAAAAGGGAGTAAAAAATTGATAATCAACTAATTATTGCCTTCTACTCCACTCAAATCTCTGTCTTGGTGATTTTGTACATCTCTGTAAAGCACATTAACATCCACCTCATTGCTCTAGCCAAAACAATATGGATAATTACAGCTCTTTTTTTTTTCTCCATCTTGTCCAGACCTTTATTCTGTTCTTTAATGACAAAATATATTTGGCCACTTTTTGCTATTTTCATATTTCCTATTCTTGAAACCATTACATCTCTTTCTAAGGATGCAGCAACACCAACTGCTTCCATCCTTAACTCTAAAATTAATTCTCAACACAACAGCTGTTTTAATCACTTACAAATGCAAATTAGATACAGCTTAAACTACTTCAACATCCATTCATTGAAATTAGAATAAAATCTAAAGTCCTGATTATAGCAGAATATGCTTACGTAATACAGGTTTATATAATTCTTTTCTCTCCAACTGTACTTCTTATAATACTCTAGCTTTCATGTCAACTTCACTGATATCTTTCACTGTTCCCAACCAGGTCAAGCTCTTGTTAGGTGAGCAGACACAACATGTTCCATAGGTCTTCTCAAGATAAGCAATAACTAGTCCTCAAGTAAGAGAATGGACAGCACCCTGGTCATGCACAATTCATCCTTATTTCATCTGATAATTGGGATGACCATCTAGGTTAGTTTATATTGACTTTACTTGGAGGGAAAGCAGCAAGAACAAAAGCAAAGAAACTCCCTTCATTATGACTGAAGGTAATTTTCCAACTTGGAGCAAGCCCACACTAAAGTTAGCTTCCTACCTTCCCAGAGAAATGTGGATATAGGGAGATATTTACATTTCAAAGAGATGGTTCTCACCGCCTTACAGGAACCTCTTGCAAGGTCCTGAAATTGATAAATGGCTTATTTTCTACAATGCACATTTTAAAGAGACAGAGAAGGTATTTACGCTTACATGTTTTTAAGGTAAATGTTCTGACACAAGGGGAAGAAATAGCTTCCCTTATTTTCATCAGGAGGAATTATGCCTCTTATTTTTAGTTTTTGTTTGTCTTTATAATATCTCCAATGTTGGACTGTTATTTCTAAGTACAGATACTATCCCAAACTACCTTCTCTTCTCTACCTGTTGCCTTATTGCCCTTTCATAATTTCTAATAATCTTTTTTCTTTACTTGTTTATTACTTATCTTCACCAAAAAGCATAAGCTCCATTAAGTTAGTCTGCCCTGTTTAGTTCTTACAAGTTATAAAGTTGCCATTGCATCAAAAACAGAAAATACAAATGGGTGAATCTGAGAACTAATGGGTAAGATCGGAAAACTAAAAACACTGCTTAGAGATATTGAAGAAGACCTACATAAGTGAAGAGATGTGCTCTTTTCATGTCAGAATTAAGACTGTGTTAAGATGTCAGTTCTTTCCAAATTGATCTACAGATTCAACAAAATTCTAGTGAAAACTCTAGATAGCTTATTAGTAAAAACTGTAAGCTGATTCTAATATTCAGACAGAAATTCAAAAAACCAAGAATACTTTCAACAACTGTGAAAAATAACACTGTTGAATGTTCAAAGATAGCCTCAACGGCTATTTCCAAATGAAAAGTACCAGCTTCAACTCTAAAAATACATAACTATGTGGCCCTAGGAAATTTGCTTTCTTTTTACCTCTCCAGGCTTCATTTTGATTTGTATTTTGTTAAAATAAGTATTCTGTTTCCTAACCTCTGAAAATGTCTTCCAAGGTTTATTTCTGCACAAGGCAGTATAAAAAGGGATTTTTACTTTCACTGAAGAACTAACTCTGATCTGATCACCACCTGAAGGGCATCTCTTGGTTCTTACTGCATGAAAGGAAGCATACAGTCTCCTCTTTCCTATTGATTTTGGCTATGAATCTCTAAGCATTTCAAAATGGTCTATACTCAGCATTATGTGATTTTACCTTTCATGATGGATGTAGTTGATACTCTATAATTTATATTGTTTTTTAAATAAAATCCTGCTCATCTAAGTGAATATCTTAATTAAAAATCAATCATGACATTGTGAAATCATACTCATTAGATGTTGGTTTGTATAATTTAGTAACGTTATCTTTTCTACAACTTCAAACCAGAAAAATCAATCTCTAGCATACACAAACACACATACATGCATAAATTCCTGCAAAGGTTTCCAAAGAAACCCTCCACAAATTGTTCAGGTCAGGACGGAGGAGACAATGTCACTTTCTCTCTTTGAATGTTGTTAATGCTGGGCAGCTATTCAGGAGAGAAATGGTCTCTTTAAATATAGGCTCATATGAGTGATATTTTTCAAGTTCTTGATGGTATTACTGTTCTCTCACAAGGGAAGGGCCAGTCTTTTGTGATTTATTGAGAAGGAAGAGAGTATTTAAAGTAGAGATAGTGCAACACCTGAAAGAAACTCTGTTCACATCACAATTAGGCTGCCAGCCATGTCTTCTAACACTGTGGAGCTAAAGTTACTGCCAACCTTGTTAGACCAGGGATCAAGATCGGGCATACCTTGGAAACTGACCCTCTTTTTGTATGTTGCTTTTGAGCTGTGCTTTCTCTGAGTAGAAAACTTACCTACTGTCTCCCACTTCACCTTGCTTGTATGCTGGTATCTCCTCCTGAGCCATACATAACATTATGTGGCCACTTTTTCTTCTCTTTTTGTTTTATTTTGTTTTCTTTTACTAGGTTATATGTGTATGGTTGAGAGGATGATTATGCATATAGAAAACACCTTAAATTCTTGAAGAGCTAACTTATAATTCTTCTGTATATCTCACCACATTTCTCCACTAGCTGAGATCATCTGAGATGCTTCCTAAATTGTTTATTTTAAAATAGATACTCTATAAACTTCTATTTTCTGCCATACCATTTTATAGAACATAGAAGGCCCTATACCATATTTAGGATTATATTTATGAGGACCTCAAGAAATATCATAGCTCTGTCTACCTGAGAATATTTCATTAAGCAGAGAGAACAAAGATGTCTATTTTGGCTGTGAGAAACTTCTCCCAGAATATTTCACAATGGGAATTGACTGGGCTGGCCCTATTCACTTATTACTGAGCAGATATCAACTCAATTATTTGTTTTGCTTTTCCTATCAACTAGATTCCACAGTGGAAAACAAATTTGGTCCTAAACATTTTTCAATGCTTTCTTTTGCTGAGATTTTGGTTAAGTATTCAAGTGTTTATATTGGAATATACTTAAGCATTTATTCAATTAAATGTGTCAAATATAGAATGAAAGTATCTGTATTAGAAAACAACAGTTTTACACTAAAATTACATTTTAACAACTTGATATTTCAAGAGAAAGCGTATTTCTGTTTGCATGACTTAGAGGAGTGATTCTCAGTGTACTAGTTAAGGTTCAGAGAAGACACTTTCAAGTTTTCAACACACTACTTGTGAGCAAGATTTTGGACAATTTATCTATTCTAAAAAGCAGCTCTGCCTATATTTCTCACATTGGAGTTTTGTGCAGTAGGTGGGATAAAACACTGGGTCCTTATCAATCAGATATTCATAAAATATTTTTGTCATGTATTTCTTGGGACTGAGAAAGCAGAATTTTTTCACTTAATGGGGAAAACCTGTGCATCTACTTCATTTAAAAAAAGCCTTATATATATTAAAGATAACAAGTTTTGCCTTTAAGAAATAATCTTTTAAAATGTTATTTTTATTAAGAAAACAGATACCATTGATTATTCACATTCCTTAATGAATGAAGTTATGGCTCTTTAAATTAAGGTATTTAATTTTTTAATGAGATAAATGAAGTTAAGTGAAAATAAACTTTGGGTCAGGTTTAGAACATATTGAACAAGTGTTTTATTTTTTATTCCAAGGTATTAAAACATGTTGCATTTCCCTTTTGTTTTTGTTCCATGTTTCTCCATAATATTTAGTTCTCCATTTCTTTTTTCTGTGATTCTTCCAAAGTAGATGAAGTTTAGTTAATATAGTAAATCTATAATTCCCAACTAATATCACTATGGCATGTGTTTTCTGGGTTTAGAATTCGTTTTACTCCTACATCTGACTTAGGGTGACAATCAGTTGACATTCCTTATCTTTGGTGGTACTAACTATAGTTGTATTTGCTTTTCACAAAACTACTCAAAAGAGGTATATCTTTGCTAGTGAGAAGTGTTTTTCTTTAATTTCTAATAGTCTTTTCCACTTTAGGTAGAAAAAGACCCATGAGATGTCGTCACTAAGTGGTCCCCTAGGGAAATTTTCATGAACAGACTTCATTTACCAAGTCTTTCTATTTGGTTACCATTTAGAACATCTGTGACATTATTGTATAACTTGGTAAAATCTGTTCAGGATGTAAATACAAATATTATCTAAACAGAAACATCATCATCTTCACTTGTGTGACTTCATTCTATTTATTTTGCACATATATAATTTTCTGCAAAATGTCAGCTCCCTAACTTTAGAAGTTAATGTAGCTTGTTAATTTTAAAAATTGTAAAAATATATACCCATTATTTGGTCAGTAGCATTCAGAAAATAAAACTTTGATGTCTAGTATGTTGAACAAAAGGAATTGAATAATTCCTTCAGAATAAAGGGCTACCCTTTAAAGGTAACTTGGTTTAACTTCATGAACATTTTATTACATTGTTTGTATTTATCTTATTTCACTACTTTGTGAATTTTATCACAGGTACAGCATCTATTTCTAAAACAGGATGTTAAGGACCACTGATCTAGAGTAATCATCTCTGAAATTACATGCAAGTCAACTAAATGGTGTACAAAGAAATGCACCAATGTGTAAGGAGAAGATATTAGAACCTGAGTTTATGTTCAGCATTTGAATTTAAAGCTTTGAATGTTTTGATTCAAATATTTGTATGCTGTACACAATATAAAATACATAAACATAATAGTGTGTGAATATAATTTATAAACAAGTAGGAATATATTGGCAATGAGAACTTGATTTTTTTAACTGATAGGATATACAGTCAAGTAATTAGCATCCATTAAGATAATGGATTAGCCTTCATGAATGATTCTAGTGATTTGATACTGTGCTGATAGGAAATTCAAGGGTATTAAATAGCTCCGCACAAAGGCAGGGGAAGGAGATCTTCCAGGTCTTCTTTCCTCCTGTATTGTTTTGTGCCAGGGCATCTCTAACTGTATCTGTTTTATAACATGTGCTTTCATATTGTCACTTATTTGTTGGAGAAAAATTCCACCAATGATCTTAAAATATTAATTCTCAAATCACTGTTATGGCATAATCTGACATTGCCATTTTGAGCCAGTAGAAATCATGTGCATTATGGTGATGGGGGAAAGAAATGGAAGGATCCTCTCTGCAAATGGTAACTTATTCCTGGTTCCTATACATGTCAGAGGTGTATCTAGTAATAAATAAAAATGAGAAAGTTAGGGAAAAAATATGTTCTATACAATGTCAGGTGGTACTGTGAAATGGAATAGTTAGCAAAAATTTCTTTGAAATGTTTGGACAACATGTGGACCTTTAAGAGGGTATAGGATTAGGATAAATGGACCATGAATGTCCACCAGAAATGGAGACAGTAGACAGCCAAAGGTCAAACTTATCAGAAGGGCACCAACTTCAGGCTGATAATTTGGGCACCAGCAGGCTAGTCTCAAACTGTACGTTGGGTTTTCTTGAATCAATATATATTCATTCTTTCCTCTCCATTGTCCTCTACTACACAGCACCTCCTTACTGCAGGGTGTCTTTGCATTCCCCTAATCTTCTTCTCTAAGTGTTACTGTTAGCCTTCTCTTATCTAATCTACCATTATGAGTTCATAAATCCCTCCACCTCCTCTCACTTCCAAGGTATTACATACTTCTTTTGTCCTCTTACTTTATTCATCAGGGATACTTGTTGATTCGTTTTTTGTTACCACCCTTTTAGCAGTGTGTATGTTAGAGGTCAGTCCTTGGTTTTTTTCTTTTCTATCCACACTCAGTGTATCATCATTTTATTCTGTTAAACAGTGCTGTAATCAAATATTTTGTAAGAATTTCAAAGGAGAATCTTTAGGCCAGTTCTTTATCCTTAACTCCAGATGCCTATGTCCAACTGCCTATTTACACCTCCATTAAGATATCTAATAGATACCCCAAAAGGTACTCACACACACAATACAATCTTTTCCACTTCAACTGATGACAATTCCTTCCTATTAATGGCTCAGGACAAAATGTTTGTCATCCTTGACTCTTCTGTATCTCTTGTATCATGTTTAATCTGTCAAGAACTCCTGTTGGATTTACTTTCAAATACATTATGATATAAAATTATCTACACCACTACAACTCTGATCAAAGCCATCTTTATCTCTGGTATCTTACAATAGCCACCAAATTCACCTTTCTGCTTCCATTCTTGCTCTGGACATTCTATTATCAGAACAGATGTAAGAATGATCCATTCTAACATAAAAGTCAGATCATGTTGCTTTCCTATTTAAATCATTCAATGCTCTCACTTTTCATTCAGCATAAAATTGGAAATCCTTAAAATAGTCTTTGAGGCCCTAAATTATCTGACACCTATGACCTCTCTGACCTCATTTCCCTCTCTCTTTCTGATGTGGCTTCTGCCGCAATAACCACCCTGTTGTTTCTCAAACACACATTGTATCCCACCTCAAGCATTGTGCAGTGGCTGTTCCCTTGGTCTATTTTGCTTGGTTTTCAATATTGCACATTTGTCACCCAATCAGTGAGATCTGCACCAAAAGCCTTCTATAAAGTTGCAACTCACTTTTTAGTCCACAGTCCTGATTCCTTTCAAACTGCTCTACTTTTCCCATAACATTTATCACATTTTAACATACAATTAAATTGTTTTGATGTTTTATATTTTATTTATTTTCTATCCTTCCCCCATTCCACCTTACTGTATCGATTTCAATATAAAGTACATGTTTAGCCAGAAGTATCATTTGTTTTATTTACTATCACATTCTAGACACTGAAAACTGCCCAGCACATAGTATAAACATAGCATGTAATTGATGAATTGATAAATCATACTCTTTAACGAGAAAAAATATGCCTGACATAAGCATAACTAAATTTTTTTCTATATTTCTTTTAAGAATAGTGGTAACCTCAATGTTTCCCCATTTGCTATCCCAGAGTAAGAATGAAGTCCAAGACAAACTTTACCTCCAGAAAAGACAAAAATTCCCAGAAATTTAAGAAACAAAGAAAAATCAAAAGCTTTATCTGTGGAGGATTTGTGAATATATCCAAATATTCCATAAAACCACACAAGAAAATAATAGCCCATTGATACCCAGCCAAAATTTAACCTCTATACCCACAAAAATTTCACTAAATCATGCCAGTAATAAGGCCAATGGAGAACAAGAAAATGGGACGGAAAATTATTGTTCTTAAGGACTGAATACACAGGAGTTTTCAATAGGAAAAGTCTTATAAAGGTGGGATTTTAAAGGTGTAAAAAGACATTAATGACTTCTGAGATTTTTAGTCCACATATTCGTGAGGGAAGAGAAAACAATCATCTGGAAGAAAAGCCAAGGAATAAACTGAGAAATTCCTGGAATAACATAACAAGCTTTCAATACAACACTTTCAGAATTTAGTCAAACAGAAAGAGTACGCCTGTTGATATTTTCACTTATGCACAAATACACACACATACAAGCACAACTTAACTACAACAATGAGTGTTGTATGCAATCGCTGTAACACCCAGCTTCTCGAGAATTCTTAAACCATCAAGATGGTGCACACACACCTGGAATAAGATCCCTCCTACTTCAGTAGGAAGTCAGAATGGACTGGCACACAGGGTCCAAGACCATTTCTTGATGGCTCTCTATCTAATCATTGTGATAAAGAGAGAATGCTAGACATCCACCCATCCCTACACCTTGACCCAAACATTACAATCTGCCTTAAAAATACCGTAATGAATTTAACATGTTATATTCTATTCTTTTGGTCTCAAGAAAGCTCTATCACTCCCAAGTAACATCTTACAGCCTTCACACTAATCCTCACATATCTTTTCAGATCTATTATTCTGTCTCCTTCTCCATCTTTCCTCAAATCCTAAAAGCATTCTGGTATGTCCTCTGAAACTTGTGGTCCATTATCAGCTACATACTTTATACTTTTATCATGTCCTCTCTATATATCTTTCAAATTTCACTCTAATGGAAATCTGAACCTCCCCCTTAGGGTCTTGGTTAACCCTCCTTACCATAGATCTCAATCCACTGAACAAGGAATGAGACCTTTGTGCCAGTGTCCTCTCTGCTTGTCATTACCAGGGACAAACCATTTTCCCTTCCTCCATCAGGGAAGAAAAAGGAGGGCAGGAGTGGGAGGAGAACATGAATGAGAATTGTATCTCATTTCATGAGGTTATATAACACTGTGCTCTTCATTGTTGCTGTTATGTACTACTCTCAAATTAAAAAGTGAGTTATGGAGAAAACCAAGATGTATTATTTTATAATTTAATTTGTATACTCTTATAACCTGCTTTTCTCGCTTAACAATACATCATGGTAATGTTCTCTACACTATGAATTTTAATGGTTGCATAATATCCTATTATATGGAATTACATTAATCTCTTCAATAATTTCCTGTTGTTTTTTCCATTGTTATTATTAAAATCTTACTGTTAATTAGAAAACAAGCATATTACAGATTGTATTTTTTTATTTCAGAGGACTTGATAAGACATAATGAATGGTACTCCACAACTTGCCCTTTTAATTCCCATGGCCTATTTATAAAAAATATTAATAATAATTGTACTTTAGACCCAAGGAAAACCACACTGAATTTTTAAAAGGAGATGACTCAGAGGCTACATTCCATAGCCCTAAATTCCATAACCTAAATTATGGTTAAAAAAAGAGTGTAAAGGAAAAAATAGTCACATCGAAACAAAAATATACAATTAAATAATTCTTGGGCATAAGCGTTAATAAAACTGTAATTACAGAAGACTTAGGAAACTGTATCAATGAGAATATTGTATGTTAACACCTATAATATTGACCGAAAGTCAAGAAAAAAAGGAAATTATGAACTGAGCATTTTGTTCAAGGAATTAAAGAGAAAAACATAAAACAAACTTATTGAGAACTGGACTTGCCAAGATCCACACGCCAGACCTGCCTGAGCTCTGAAGTTTGTAATTTATAATTACAATAAACTAAAGGACTTTCATTGAAAATCATTTGGCCTATTTCAGAGGCTTTAATAAATATTATGCTTTTCCTAACATCTGCCAAATGGCCCAGATAGACCACCACAGTATTAAACTGCAAAACATTAAATGTTACAGGAAACATGCTGCATAAAATTACTAAGAAAATATCTCAGTTCTGCTCAGCAAGGCTTTAGAGTAACTTGTAAATGAACAAACAGGCCTCATATGTAAGACAAATTGAACAGCCAACGAAACATTTTGAAGCACCTTGTAAACTAAAATCATCCATTCCCTCTTGGATTCTTGCCTCTGTTTTTGGTGATTTGGAAGCAAGATGAAAGCAGGTAAAGTGTTTATTCCAGGAGTGGCTACTTCCGTGATGTACAAGGGGAATTATAAACTTAGCCTCATAATCTGCCATTAGTCTTTTTAATGATTCTGAGCCACAACCTCTCTGAAAGAACATCTTATTTCTCTCTGTGCTTTGAGAAACCTAGTGGAATGTGGGGTTTTTTTTTAGCTTGTTATTAAACTTAAGCCTAGAAACAAGGGAAAGCTAACGGAAAAGGATTAGAGAGGTTTATTCAACATTGTCAGAGACAGAAAATCCCTGTCTTACTGCCAGATATATTAAAGTCCTGATCTTGCAATTGCATAAAATTATCACTGGCATTATATCTATGTCAATTAAATCTAGTCTGGAGAAAATGATTTAACCAGCTCCCCCTTTCAAAGTCATTCAAGAACTCTAATTAGTTTGAGAGGTATGTTTCTTTTCTAAGTAGTGCTGTAGTCATTTAGGTATTATTCAAGTGCACCATTAAAGCTCATTAATACAAGAATATTTCAGAGGCATTTATGGGTTTTGGGGAAGGTACTGTTCAGATACGTTTGTTCATAAAAAATATTTTGCATTAAAAATGTTAGAGTATAATGTTCTCCATTTTCAAAAAATATTTTGTCAGTGCTTGGTAACATTTCTCTTATATTGCAAAGGCTCCCAATTTTTATAAGACACAGACTTTTGTTTCCTATTTCATTACTAACATTCTCAGAGAGATGTGGTTTTATCCAATACCCTTCTTTCATAAAGGAAAAAAAAGTGTGGCACGAAAGTTTAACCGTTTCCCAAGTTTGCACAGCAAACTTTCTTATTCCCTTTCTAATTTATTGTTGCTCCTAACTATATATAAATTGTTTGACAAAAGATTTGTATCCAAAATCTAGTAATGTATTGCAGCTTGTATTTTGGAAAACACTGCTTCCAGACTCACATTTTTCCATCCTTTCTTGATTAATGCAAAAGTTCACTGACTCAGATATTCATGGAACCCCAGTTAGTTTCTGGGTGGTCCACACTGTTTCATAGCATAAGCATAAGCATAAGCATAACCCTATCAAACAAAGTACTATCAACCTGGAGATGGGAGCTGGTGTATTTGTTTCCAACTCTTCCCAATTCAGTAATGGATATACAGTTGGAAATAATTTAATTCTTATTGGTTAACCACTTTATTTATTAAATAGAGCAGCTAAAAATTAACCATAAAAATAATCTTTGTTTATATATCTTCACTAGGTTGAGTATATGTGAGTTATATTACTGTGCTCATAAAACCAGAACTGAAAAAGTAAATTCTAACATGTCAGGTGACATGTAAGTGTCAGAGAAACAGAGAAAAGTATGATGCAAGTGAAGACTTTAAAAGGCCCAGGATCTGGTGGGGAAAGTGAGGATAAAATTGCAATATTTCCAGAATCTCTCACCTAGCCTTAGTGCATCTCGATATAAGTAGGTGTTTCCAAAGGGTGGAGAGAAATAGTCTACCTCCATATCAATAGGTGATTACCAAGTGGGTAGAGAGAAAATGTGCGCCTGGACTGGAGAGGTACTTCTGGGGTCCTTTTGCAGCTGAATAACAAGAGACATGGGCGAGCAGAAGTAGACAACTGCTTTAAGCAATAAACAGGTTTCTCCCACTTTATTTCCCCCTTTGACTGATTTAGGCTTCAAAGGTTATTTGACCCAGGCTGGGAACATATTTTACTCCCGGAGTTACAGAAAGAAATAAGTAAGTCAGTAATTATAAAACACAACACATGCCAAAATTGAGGAAAACATGGAATGAGAGAAATTTAGATGAAGGAATTTTAGACAGGATGTGTAAGACTGAAGGTAAGGTTGTTGGTTGGGGAGAATGGGGTGAGCAGTTTTCCTGTAAAAGAACAAAAGGATCTTCTAGGCAAAGAGAACAAAATCTACCAAGTAAGATGAGGCTTAGGACAGGCAAGGAGCTAAGGGTATTTACATATTCTTAACAGGCATGTATAAGAAATTTGAGAAACAAAGGGTAGAAAGATAGTAGGCAAATGATTAATAACTAGAATAATATTAAAGAGTTAGCACTTTGTTCTAAGGGCAAGAAAAGAGATACAGAGGAATAAAGTGCAGAAGAAATAAATAGGAAATCAGTAATAAAATGGCAACCTTAAGCCATAGCATATCAACAATCACCTTAAATACAAAAGGTGTAAATACAACAATTAAAGTCAGACATTGAAAGAACTGAGAAAAAATAATCACACCCTAAATCTGTATTGTTTACAAGAAGCCCAGTTCAAATTGAACAACATAGATAATTTGAAAGTAAAGAATAAAAAAAGAGATACCATTCAGATATTTATTCAAGAGAAAAAGCAGTAATGGCTATATTAATATCAGATAAAATATACTTCAAAACAAAGAAAATTGTGGGAGACAAATAAACATACTATGTAATTAAAAAAAATTTGCCTACTAGGTAGATATAAAAGTCCTAAATACATTTTTCCAAAACAACAGTCTAAAAATACATATAACAAAAATTGATAGAACTAAAGTGAGAAAGAGACAAATCCATAATAATAGTTTGCATATGAAATACCCACCTCTCAGCAACCAATGAAACCATGACAAAAGGCTAGCAAAGACATAGAAGGTCTGAACAACATAATCAACTACGAAGTTCTAATTGATACTTATAGAATACTCCACCAAACATTAGAATACACATTTCTTTCAAGAACTATAGAATAATCCTGAAAATAGATCACATCCTCGGCCATAAAACAATTATGAACTAATTATAATACTTGTGGTCATGAAGTATTTTTCTCTAATCATAAAGGAGTCAAGGTAGAAACCACAATAGAAGAAAACAGAAAAATATCTAAATCTTTAAAATTGAAACAAAAACTTCTAAATAATCCAAGGGCCAAAGAGGAACTCTTAAAGTAAATTTTAAAAATACACAGAATTGATAGAAAATGACAATGTAGGCAACAGCTAAATCAATGCTGATATGGAAAATTTTAACATTAAATGTTTACATTAAAAAAAGGAGAAGTCTCAATTCAAGTCATCTAGATTCCTACCTGAGTCATTAGAAAAGGAAAAATTATTTGATTTGATTTTTATTTTACTAAAATAAAGCAGAAGAAAGGAAATAATAGACCAGAAATCAAAGAAACTGAAAACAAGAAATTAAAACAGAAAATCAATGACAAAGTAGCTGGTTTGTAAAAAAAAAATATCAATGCAATTGAAAAATTTCTAGCAATGCTGACGAAGGTCAAAAGCAAGAAGATACAAATCACCAGAATCAGGAGTAAACAGGGCTGACCCTCCAATCCTGCAGTCATTGTAATAATAAAAGTATACTACCAACAACATTATGCTCCTAAATTCAACAACTTAGAAAAGTTAAGACAATTTTAAAGAGGGAAGAGCATTTATTAATTCATTTTATCATTACCTTAATCCCAAAACTAGACAGTAAAAAACAAAAACAAAACAAAAAACCAAAAGATACACACCAATCTCTCTCATGATCTTTGACACAAAATTATTCAACAAAATATTAGCAAATTGCATCTAACAACATTTGAAAAATATTATACTTGACTGAGTGGGATTTATTGCAGTAAGCAAAGCTAGTTCTTCATTTGAAAATATATTCCAACATATCAATAGGTTAAGAAGAAAGATCATATGATCATATCAACTGATGCAGAAAAAGCATTCAACAAAATGTAGAATCCATTCATAATAGTAATAATAATAAAAAAAACCTCTTAGCAAGTAATGAATAGAGTGAAACTACCTTAACTGGATAAAGATATGTGGAAGAAACCTAGAGCTAACGTCATACTTAATGTTGAAATATTTCCTTTTTTCACTCTAAAAGGGGAATATAACATAAAATGCTCACTCTAACCGCTCTTATTCAATACAGATCTTTCCTTCACTTATGAGCTGGTCACCAGGTCACAGCAAGTGCTGGACGGACGATCAAGCTGGCGCATACAGGGATTATTTTGTATAGATGATACAGAAAAATAACTTGAAATGAAATTACTTTGTATGATACAGTTGATAAATATAACACCCTGGCTAGATCTCAAGCACACCATGTTTAGTGAAAAAAGCCATCTCCAAAGGTCACGTACTACATGATTTCATTTCTGTAACAGTCTCTCAGTGTCAAAACTTTATTTGTAGTAATCCCAAGCTAGAGACAATCCAGATGTCCTTCAACAGGTGTAGAGCCAAACAAGCTGTGAAACGTTCCTATTAAAAAATGTTATCTTCTGTATGATTCTATTTTAATAACATTATTGAAATGTCAAATATGTGAACATGGAGAACAGTTTAGTAGTTGGCAAGGTTAGGGACAGGGGAGGGGAGGGATGTGAGTACGTTTATAAAAGGGCAACAGGAGGCCTCATTGGGAAGATGGAAATGTCTTGTATCTTGACTGCATCAATGTCAGTATCTGGTTATGATATTGTATTACAGTTTTGCAAGATTTACCATTGGGAGAAAGTAGGTAAAACGTTCATGAGATCTCTCTGTATATTTCTTACAATTCATCACGTTTCCATAATTATCTCAATATGAAAAGATCAATTAGAAATACAACAGAGCACTAAATATACTTGTACAGATTATCTTACTAGCAAATATTTTAAAATAAACAAAATAAATAAAAAATTAGTGCTGCAAAAATCAGTCAACCATGCTTAAATTGTAGAAAATGCACTTTAAATGATGAAGAAAACTGCTTCATTTAAACCATACCAGAGAACAGATATACTGTAATAAATGCATTCAAAATGTGCAATATGGCAATTTTAAAGTTGATCTATTTCATAGAGAATAATAGTGTCATGTCATTTATAGTAAATACAGCTAGAGAAATCTGAATTGGCATTCACTGCATTTTTGCACAAACCTGAATAAGCTTGACTGACAAATAAAAACAAGATATTTCCATCTGTAGGTGACAAAAGTAAACCTGTATAACCAATTTTTAAACTCAGTTTATTTTGATTAGATAACATATTATGTGTAACTACATTGTTAATATTTTCATGATAGGCTAGCCATACTTCTAAAAATTATTTCATTGAAATTAAACATTTATATATGTTTTTATGACACAGGGTGAACTGCATTATCAAAGGAGGTGAACTTTAAACAGGCTTGTGAATATATTGCCCATTGTTCTTTCCTCTGCTTTCCAAGTTCTCGCCATGGCTCCAGGCGTGCAAGTCTTTTTTTCCCCTTTCTTCCTTTCCCTCCCACTCCCCTATTAAAAACTCACTTATCTATCCTAATAATATGACTGAAGGAAAAAGGGGATTTTCTCCGTAAGAGGGGATCAGTTACTCTTCCACTTCTAGAAAGGTAGCTTTAAGAGAAACTTCCTCTTACGACTATTCGCCATATAAAGGATTTTTTGCAAAATACTAGAAATACAGGGAATGTCTTGAGAGTGTCTGCTAACCTGTTGGTTATTAAAATGAGGCAATTAGGCTGAGAACCACTACTCACTGAGGTCCTGAAAGATGTGTTAGCCATCCCAGAACAGGGATGGAACCCAACTTAGTTACTTTCTGGCACAGTGAACTGCAGCTATGTCCCAGGCCTTCAATCCACAATGAAAGAATTGTGTTCTTGCCTCTGCACCATGATAGGAAGAAGAGATGATACACAGACTTGAATACAATGAAGCAGTGGGACTGAAATAGCTTCTGGAGGGTATGAAAAACCTAGTTTAGAGTCCCCATGAAATCTCTGAGTGGGAACCTTTCTAACAAACTGTATTCATGCGATTTTTACATGGCAATCTTGTGAGTAATTAGGCCTCCTGGTGGAAGCATAAGTACCACAACATATGAGTTTATTAATTTGGTTTATGGCAAATAGTTTGCATATTTTTATCTCTTTGTTTTATGTATTAAGTCTTATTTACTTCATTTGTCAGAAATGACTGAAGACCAATATTACTTTCTGAATTGTCCTCAATAAGTGTATTACTTCTGATTAGCACCATGCTAGACATTGATTAAAATCATCTCAGGATGAGTATTGAAGAAATTGTGAAAGACAATTCACCCTTTCTAATCATGCTACCACTTGAATAGGATTAGAGAAGGCCATCTATAATTCATTTTCTTTTAACCAAATATGAGTGGCATGTCTGTGCATGTATATATTTGTGCATCTGTTTTCCTCTACCTTATAAAGAAAAAAAATAAGCTTGACACAGCTTCTATACAAGTAAATCTCCAAGCCTAAGGAATGAGAACAACAGAGAAAAGGTTTCTCAAAATAACTATATGAGATAAATTCAAGGATTAAGAAAGAAAAATAAAACAGAAAGAGAAGGTGATATGGTATGTTTTGGGTACTGAAATTACAATACGACCGTCTCATTCAGCTATCTTCCAATTCAAAATCATTCTTATAAAAAAACATGCTTAAAAAGAAAAAAAGCAAACTGCTAATCCCAATTTAGAAGAAAACCACCTAATAACTATCAGTTAAAGATTGGTTTGGACAAACCACCTACAGTGGTATTTTTGAGCTTTAACTCATTTAAACAAGATCACCTGTTTAACAGTAGGATTTGTCTCTCCTACTCGGTTGTCTGAATCTATACTCAGAAAAGTGAGGTTCTGCCTCTATCATTTATTGAAGTATTTGGCCCTCCTTTCTGTTGTCAAAGTCAGCAATTCACAGGAGTTACACTACACTGGCTAACTCACGGTGAGCTCATGTTATACGCTGGGTGCCATACATAAGCAGTTTTGCATAGCTGCTAATTTAGTCTTATTAAAGCAAAGCAATAAAAGCAAATTTACAGGGAAGTGGTATGGAAATCCTAATTTTGCATGTGAGGGAGTATGAGATTTAAAGAGAGTAAGTGATGAAATAATGTGCCTAAGGCCCATGGCTGGCAAATGGTGGAGCCCAGGCACTCCTATTCCACCACACTAAAACTGCATCTCAGAGCACCAATGGAGAGCAAACAGGAGACAGAGCAGGATGATACAGTAACTCTTGTTAAATAAATTTAGCATGAACAATATGTATTGCTGCCAGAAATAAAGTCAAGAGTAAGCAGAATTTTCAGCATAGAGAGGGAAAGATGAGAATCTCAGATACATAAAATGACATAGAGGAAAATGCAGGTTAACACATAGTAAATTAAAAGTAGCTCACTTAACTAGATGAAAGTAATATGCAATGAAGGAAAGAAAACGAAGCCAGAAATGAAGGGCAGGTCATGATAGGGTAGAACAGGCCAGAAACTAAGAAATGGACAGGAACATCAACTTGGATTCCAGAAATTAGTTTAGTTGCCCCACCCCTTATGAATATTTGGTCATGCTGCCAACATAACCTTTAAGTATTTTACTGTATTCAAGTAGCTAAGGGAATGAGGTGGGAAGGGGTGAGTTAACTTTTATTTTCAAGATTAAGAGGCATTGTGTAACAATAAAAATTATTTACTGCAAATTCAGAAAAAAAGTTCTCAGGAAAAAGATTTAACACTTTTAATAGAACATAAAACTTCAAAAAATATGACCTCAATAAATCAAGAGGATAAAAGCATGAGCAGAGAACAAGAGGGTGGAGATGGACAGACAGAAGATAAACATGATCCAGAATGAGAAAAGAAGAGAGACTCAAGAGATAAGGAAGCATTTTCAAGAAAAGTAAAACACAATAACAAAATTGTGAAGTATGTGACGGACAGAAAACAAAAGAAAAGTTGCTCTCAAAAATCAGATTTAAATGTGGAGGGCAAACACAAGATTCTCCACAGAATATAAAGGCAGAGGGATTACCTCAATGAAAAAGTTGATACATGTGAAGAGGCAAGGACTCAGGACATCACCAATAAGGAAGGTGTTTATAAAGAACAGAAGAACAAAGAGCAATGACTTGAGAACTAAGTATAAGGAAGAATTTCCTGAGTTGATGTACACTTTATATGTCCACTTCAAGTACATATGATCTTTAGTCACCCAAAGTGGTACTTTGTTACAGCAGCCCAAGCTGACAGAGACAAATATCAACATCATTTTTTATAGGTAAATAATATTCTGTACATCACTTGAATAATAATGGTATGAAAAAAAGAACCATAGGTCTACATATGCCTACAAGTCAATGGGGAATAGGAGACAGAATTAATACATGAAAATGAACTAGGAGAGTAGGAAGGCCTAATAGGCAGCATTAATATTTATGTCATGGGCAATAGACTTGGACAGAAAAGTCATTCTTCACATTTCAAAGAAAGTGATAAATGTTGAATTATATGCTCCACTTAAAAGGCAATATGAAAAGCAAATTCAAATATTCAATGATTCTTAGTACTTAAATACTTGCAAAGGTTTGTAACTAAACATAGTTGATTAAAAAAACCTGACTCTGAATCAAAGTTATTGCATGTGCAAGGGAATTGGGAGTGAAACTCAGACCCAAAGAAAAAGGGATATGAATGTGGGACTGGAAGCTTATTTTTCTG
This sequence comes from Manis pentadactyla, assembly GCF_030020395.1. NCBI lineage: Eukaryota > Metazoa > Chordata > Mammalia > Pholidota > Manidae > Manis > Manis pentadactyla. The sequence goes on along the minus strand of NC_080020.1, from coordinate 170,047,907 downwards.
ATCAGCAGATTTAGTGACTCGTGTGCTGAGATCAGCGATACCAGTGTCAATTGCTCTCTAGCCTATTGAAATCAGCCATGCAAAAATGGCTTTGAAAAAGTGCTCAGCATTTCTGGGCAAAGGGCATACATGAATATGTGTCTACCCACCCAGTACTTCCAGCCTCAAAACTGCATAAATGCCATCAAGTCTTAAAAATTTACATTGCTTTATGTCTGTTTCACTGCTCTTCCTGCTTCAGAAAATTGGTTATTTCCTAATCACAGGGGCTCCCGTTCTCTTATTCCCCCATTTGTGGGATTTCAAAACACCTCTGGTGCCCTTAGGGGTCTAGATACAAAATATAAAAAATCAGTGTATCTGAGGATGTAGCTTTTACATTCTGCAATGTAACTATACTGTACAGATTGTTTACACCTCTGTATTATTGAGGGTTGAGGTGGTGGTAGATATCAAGCAGTAAGGATATACATTAACCAAGTTGGGTACTGTCCCAAAGAAGTCCCCAGATATGGAGCATGTGGCAATAGCAGCATGAGCCTGGTGTCGAGCACATGGAGGGAGTGATGGCTAAATGCCACTGTGTGTCTCTGATGGTGGAGAGAGGGGAATGTGGGGAAACTTGGGCCTAATGGCATTTCCCTAGAATGATGTTAGAGAGAGAGGAGGAAGAAGAGCAGAACTTGCAGAGAGAACCCAATAGATCTCTTACCCAAACTATTTTGGGTGGAAAACTATGTCTTTGTGAACTAAACCAGAGTGATTAAATTAAACTCCAAGAGAAAAAAAAAACAATGATCAATGGTACATGGCTAAATTTAAGCTAAAGGGTCACTATCTAAGACAGCTGTAGGGGTCTGAAAAGATTACAGAATAGGATCTAAATCAGAGTTTACATGTCAAAAATCACAGACGGCTAGGGCATTGTGGGGGGAGGAGGGAATGGGAGTAAGAAGCCACACCCAGTTAGACTCTCAGAGAAGCAAAGGGTTGAAATGTCATTTTGTACACTATCAGCATTGTCCCCTTTTACACACCTCTGTGAAAGGACATGCCACACTTAGATTCCTCCTTTGCTATTTACTTTCTCTTCTGAAACCAGGAGAGAGCCAAGCAAAGGACTGCTATCTGGGGAGTTCAACGTTTATGTGTTCTCTATGTACTACTCTTTTTTCCCATCAGGTCTGAGGTAGGCCTTTATTTCCACGGATGTCTAATAGTCAGCTAATATTTTTCACTTCTCTGATAAAGGCAAGCAATGATAACTGTATAATCAGCTGTTGAATAAGTGCTGACTCTCCAAACAGAATAAATGACAAACAATTTTGTTTTTTTCCCCTGACCTCTGATGAATGAGGTCTTGAGGGGAAACACTTCTGGTAAACTGTGTGATTATCTATGTGGCTTAATATAGAAAGACACTTTTCCATTTTATAATCCAAGAAAAAAAAGACTTGCTATTTGATTCAAATTAGTCATGAGAATTCAAATTCTCCAACACATTTAAACTGATACCCTAAGAGTACATATTTATAAGCCTTTCTAATAGAAAAGACCTCCTATTTCTGATCCATAATTTCTACCTGACGAATTTAAGATGTTTCTAGTTTCTACTTACATCTAAAGGATGACCACTCTGTAAAACTTCTTCCTGTCATTTATGCACAGAATTTCAATTGCCTACAGGATATTTCTTGTATATTTTACAAGTACCTCAATATTTATAAAGTCCACAAATGGCATATATCTTAGATTTTGTAAAATCCCCAGCCCCACCTTCTAAGTGTATTGTTGCATGACAGGACTACATTTTGAGTGACGTTTTCAAGTTATAACATTGAAACCAAAGCAATAAACTCAAAATTGTTTTTCACTTCTTTCTTTCTGATCTTTCCCACTTCACATAGGCTAATTCACCAGCCATCATTAATTATATTACAAAAATATTTTTAAAATCCTGGCTTTTCTCACTAGACTTTCTGACAATGAGTGCAGGTTTTCATGAGAGGCTTCCTGCCATCAGCCTCTTCTCCTCCATGCTATCATTATCAATTCCTGAAAAATTGATTCTACTAATTTTTAAATTTTTTAATTTAAAGCCATTATCTCTAATTGTCACAGAATAAACCCAAACTTCATAAACCCAGCGGACGCAGACTCCACCATGGTGCCCACCATATTGACTCTTTGGGGGTGGGGTGAAAACAGTTGCTTATTTATTTCTCCATGACTTTGCAAACACTGATTCATAAATACCCAATACCCCAGTCCATATCTCTTATCTTGCTCCCCCTCGTAATCCCATTGCAAATACCTTTATATCAGCACCTCAAAATATCACCTTATATTTGAAATAATTGTTTTTCTGTCTAAATATCACAAAACTGTATATACCCTAAAATGACTGATAACATTATCTTTTTCTCTTGCAGACTCCCTGAAAAAATGCAGACATTTACTACTTTGTAGGCTTGAACTCCAGTGAATAGATTTTTCAAAGTTACATGCCTCTGTTAGGTAGAAAGATAGACATGAGCAGCCAGAAAAGGGAAAGATAAGGTTCAAAGAAAAAAAAACAGTCCACACTCTGCCCAGGTACAGGGTCCCATATGAAGACAACAGTGGCTTTGCAGAGCCATAACTTCCTTGCTTACTGTGACCAGGCCAAACCGGTTCCAACCAGATCACAATGCAGGAGCCATTGAACAAAACTACACCTCATCCATAGTAACCTCATTAGAGTAAAACTGTGGTTTTGTCCCCTCTTTCCTCCTCTGCCCTGCCACTAGGGGTTTTTCTGCATGCATTCTGGGAAAGAACACGTGCACTGAAAAGGATGGCTATATAACTGAATCTATCAATCAAATGACCTCATCTTGTCAATCAAAGAGAGACCTCTTAGCCAGAATGTAATAAAAAGGCCTCCCACGTAACGGATTGCGTCTTTGTCTACCTTGACTCTGGCACGCTCCTCCCTTGGAGTGGATGCAAATACAACTTTTGCTCTGCTTCGCTAATTGTGTCTCTCCCTTTCAATTCTTTGCTTCGTCAGGGACAAGAACTGAGGAGAACAAACTTGACTCGCAACACTTCTTTTCTAACCCAGAAAACTTTATATAAAGTATCTATGATTTCCTCAAGCATAAGGTGGTGTATGCAGCATTTGTGCTGAAGTATGATTTTCTTCATGAGATTATAATGGAATTTGTACTTTAAATTATATATTTATTCATATATTCACTCTCCAAATTAGCTTGTGAGCAAAAGAAGTATTTTGTACATAAGGACTGATAACAGTTCTTTCAATAAACACCATATGCTGGGCATTGAATAACATTTCTTGCATCACTGGAATTATACCCTGAATTTTGTTAATGAAGAAGGCATGCTGTAAATTAAGCTTGAGTATTTAAAATTTAGAATCTATGGCTAACCCCTTTATGCTGATATTGCTACCTTGACTTTTTAATCCATTACCTTAAGGATGGTCTTACCTAATCTACGTGTCTTGCAAATTGCAGGTGTTGATGAAGCATATCCATTTTAATTGAACTGTTAACCCATGGGAGAATTTCACTTATTCTCTCTTAATGGCATTTACGTTTTTAGATTATTTAGCAACTTTGATTATTTAGAGGAACCCCTTATGATTCATCAGGTAAAATGACATGATTAATATTGTACATTATACTTTCGTTAATATGATTTTACAAGTGGAAAGAAGCATCTGGATTTAATCACAAAATTACATTGAGCATCCGAGGTGCATGGAAAGTAGCTCAGACCAGAGCCGGATATATCATATCTCCTGTGATGAGAGACATCTATTGGCTATTCCAGTTTTGTGAAGACTGTCACAGTTTGCAGAAATTAACAGGTAGGAACCAGCACAGTTAAACATTGCTCAAGTGATCAGGGAACCCTTGTAAGTGCCTGTAATTTTATTTACTTTTAGTTATTGTTGATCCACAGTCTTCAATGTTACTAGTAGTGAACTTTATATAACTTTTGAAGGAAGGAAAGTCCATGGTGATTTCTCTTATTTCACCATAGTGCTGGCTGCCCTCCCTCTCTTCTCTCTCTTCCACTTCCTCTTTGTACAGTCATTTCATTTTTGGTTTTACATAAGTTTGCCTGGTTTCCTATTTAAAGACATATATGACCATTGCTGGAAATGCCCCCAAAGAACAGAATTTCCAATCCATACCAGGTTAAAAAGCCCTAAATATTAAATAAATCTGTTGCACAGATAAGAAGCAAGATTTTAAAGTCAGATTTCTTTTCCTCTTTTATTTATTTAATACATATATTAGATTTGAGATCATGAGTAAATTATTTAAACTTCCTTAGCCTTTTCTTTCTCTGAAAAAAAAAAAAACAGCAATTTTTGTATACATCTTACATAATTGTTGGGATGATTAAATGAGATATTCAAAAGGTACATTTAACACCATGCCTGGCAAAAATATTGTGCTTCAAAGTGCTTCACACTATTAACTATTATTGTAATAATTAAGGCCAAGTTATTTTGTTTCTATTCTGGCAAACTTTCTACTGAGGATATGTTCATTTAAATAAGTCTTTAAATAAGAAAGATAGATGTTTTAACTTAAAATATAAAACAATGGTTTTTATTAAAAATGGAAGTCTAGGAAAATGTATTCATATTCCTCCTTATCTAAATCTATGGACTTAAAAAAATTTCATATAGTAGAATAAATAATACTTTAAAAACCTCAGACAGCTAGAATTGGAATCATTAATACCCAAGTATCAGATATATTTCTGCATTAAAACTATGTTATCATTTTGATGGATAAACTCAATTAGAGGCAACATAATTTAGCGTCTACCAAGAGAAGGGAGGAGCAATATCGGGAGCTCGGCTTCACAAGGACACAACTGAAAAGAGCAGAAGCTGTAAGGGAGCCAATGGTAAGAGGGATGAACTAGGAGCTTTCTGCGGAAAGAATACTCCCTTTCTTCAATCCTGCTTGCACAACATCTGCTTTGGCCCCAAGGTTAAAGCACATAATAAACCCTATAAAGAGATGAAATGATACACTGGGGAAGGACACTGAATCTCTGAAAGTGACTAGGCACACCCGTGAGAGCCCTGCTTACTTTCGCATTGAACAGGTCATCACAGCCGTCCCCTTTCGTGTGAATGAAGTTGCCCAGAGTCTATACACCTGTCTTTCCTGTACAGAGTGAAAATGATAAAACAGGCCGACCTCTCTCTCTTTATCTGGGTATCCATCTATATGTTTATAGACATACATCTCTATATCTGTAAAATATAGATATTTATTTATATCTATAGGTATCTATTTATATCTGTATTATGTATCTATAGGTATATATAAATTTATTTATAAAAGATATATATATAATCAATTATTTCCTATTTTCTTGATCCCCATTTTTCATATGTATATAGATATCTATATGAATATCAATGTACATATAAATATATAATCATCAACTCTTTTCTACTTTTTTGATCCCCATTTTCATAGCAGCCTGTTTTATCATCTTCAATCTCTCTGTAGGAAAGAGAGGCATACAGACTGCTGGCTTTATTGACATGACCAGGGTGAAGTAGCCATGGTGACCTGCTCAATGCAAAAGTCAGGCACGTTCCCACTGGGCATGCCAAACCACCTATATGTGCTGAGGAAGTAAAACAGTCAATAAAGTGATAGAAGAAAAAGTCCGGGAAATCTCTGAATTACATATCAAAACAGTTTACAAATATAAAGTATCTATAAAATTGATTAATCCACAAGGAATTGCAAAGGTAAAGAATAGAGAAAATAACAATGAACAAAAAGGAAAGAAAAGAAGAGCATATCTTAGATGAACATAACATTCACAAAACACTTTGAACCAGAGAGCAGTGTAAATGACTATCTTTTCAAACATTCTCACCAAGGAATGACCTTTCAGAATGCCCTAGGAAAAAAAAAATTTGAAACATTCTAGTGGGTACTGATCCTTTTTATGGTTTTGTGTATACCATTTTCAAGTCTGTAGCTTTTTGTTTCACTTTGTTATAGATTTCGGTAAAAACAATTACATGAATTATTTTTCATCATTTTTTTTACATATTATTTAGTTGCACTTAAGAAATACTTTTTTTACAAAAAACATATTTAAAAATATAGTCCATTTTTTTCCTATAAATATTCAATGCTTATATTTTTTCTCACTTTAGGCTATTTGAAGAATGTGGATTTTTTCCCCATATGAATAACATATAATACCAGTACTGATAATTTTTCTCTCAAATGAAATAAAATGCCTCACACTCTATGCACCTTGTTGAAATTTTGAACTTTTGTTTGGATTTAGATTGAATTTATAAGTAAATTTTGGGTGTTTGTGTCTTTCCATTTATAAGCTTGAAATATCTGTGTTTATTGAGGACATGTCAAATAATTTCCACTAAAATTTATAATATTCTCCATGAAGGTCCTACACATATTTCCATTTTTTTCTCGATGTATCATATTTATATCTCTATCAACAGGACTTTAAAAACTGATATGCTGATTATGTACTGTTTATACTTAATACATATGGATGTAATTTATTCTCAAAATTGACATCATACCCCAAAACTTGTTAAAACTCTTTAATTAAATCTAATAATTTATAGACTCTTACAGCATTTTCCTTGTTTATAGTTATACCATCTGTGAAAAGTGATTATTTGATTTTGTCCTTTCTAACTCATCTATTTAATTATTCTTTCTTGTCTAACTCCATCATTAGTTATTATTATCAGCATAAGAAATATCTTTATTTTTTCCTACAGTTAAATGATCACTTTCTAATATTTATCAATGATAAATATATTTATTTTATATATTCGTTTAGTCTAGTTAAGGATATTATTTTCTTTGCTTAGATTGCTGAGAATATTTTTTAAATTATGAGTATCTGTTGATATTAACTAATGGAATTATTTTTTACAACTCTTGATATATTTTTCTTTTTCTATTAATGCCACATATTGTACCACTGATATTGTAATATACAATTTTTAGTGTTCTGAGAAAAATATATTTTCTTTCTGATGTTCAATTTTGCATATATGTGATTTATTTTGTCTGACTTTATTTATGATTTGTGCCTGTTCATAACTGAGATTGCACTAAGGTACTTCTTTTTTCATACTCCCTGTCTGATTTGGGTTTCTGAAGAATACCTCTGTGCAGTAATAGAATTGGATACATTGCCTCTGGAACTAATCCGTCACATTGGTTGAAGGCAGTTTAATTTCATTCCTGAAGTTTGTGTAATTTATTTCCAAACTGGCACAGGTGAATTTATTTGTGTAGATTAAAAAAAAAACTGATTCAACTATCTTAATGATCATAATTTAGCTCACATTTTTATAACACTTTAATTTATAATAATAAAAATTGTTTTTCCAAATTTTTTCATATATATTTGGCATATTTTTTCAAAGCACTTTACTTAAAATTTAGAAAATATCTTACATTTAAAAATCTCCTTATTTCCCTAATATTATCTACTTAATCCTTTTTATTTGTCAGACATTTAGCTATTTTCCTCATTTCTTCAAATTAAACAGCTTTTGCACTGTTGTCTTCTTTAATGTATTTATTTTCAAATTAATTTCTGCCCATATTGTTTATTATTTCCTGTATTATTCTTCTTTGATTTTTAAATTATTTGAAATAATTGTAATTTAGAAGCTGTTACAAAGACAAAAATTTGCCAACCTTATTCAACTTTCCCCAGTAACATTTTATATAACTATAATATCAAAACCAGGAAATTGACATTATTATGTTACTATTAACTAGACTACAGATCTCAGTTTGCCCCAAGTTTCATATGTACTTTTGTGTGTGTGTATTTGGATGCAATTTTGATCCTATGTATAGAGATTTATGTATTACCACCACAGTACTGAACTGTTCCCTCACCACAAGGTTCCCTTTTCCTACTCTTTATAGTTGCACCCTCCCTCCTTCCCCCATCTGTTGGAAATTACTAATTTGTTCTTGCTTTTTAGATTTTTTTCATTTAAAGACTGTTATGTAAATGAATCATAGAGCATATGAACTCCTGAGATTGTTTTTTTCACTAAAGACAGTGCCCTTGAGATCCATCCAAGATGTTACATATATCACTGTTTTTTAATTGCTCACTAATATGTCATGATATATGTGTATCCCTGTGTATTTGACCATTCACCCATTGAAGAGCAGGGTCATTTATATTTTATGACTACTACAAATAATGCTGCTACAGACATTTATGTACAAGTTTTGGTGTGAACACAGGTTTTTGTTTCTCTAGGATATGTTCAAGAATGCAATTACTGGTCTTATAAATAACATCCAAATCATTTATAAGTGGTTGTACCATTTTACATTCTTACCAGAAATGTGTGGAGAACTAGCTCCTCCAAATTCTTTTCAGCATTCTGGTACATATGGAAAGAGATCTCGTATGGTTTTAACCTGAAATTCTCTAGTGGTTAATAATATTCAATATATTTTCATGTGCTTATTTGCCATCCATATCTCATTGTTAGTGAAAAGTCTGTTCAACGTCTTTTGTCCATTTTTTTTCTGTTGAATTTTGAGAGGTTTTATTTATATGTTCTAGATATAAGCCCTTTGTCAGATATGTGGTTTGCAAATATTTTCTCTCTGAATATCTTTAGCTCTTTAGTGTTTTTCACATAGCAAGCCATTTTTAATTTTGATGAAGTCCAGTTGATTTATTTTTTCATTTATGAATTATGCTTTTTGTGCCATGTCTAAGAAGTCCTTACGTAGCTCCAGATCCCTATTATTTACTATGATGTTTGCTCCTAAAAGCTTTACAGTTTTACATTTAGTTCTATAATATATTTTCAATTGATTTTTATAAGGTGGAAGATTTAAATTGAAGTTATCTTTGGATTTTTGTTTATGGATATTCAATTGCTTCAGCATGACTTATTGAAAAGATTATTCTTCCTTCAGTGAATTTCTTGTGCAACAATGAGGGAGCTTTTCCTATCAAATATAAATACAGAAATTTACACTCTGTTAAGGTGATAAGACAGCTTAATTTGTGTGTTTTCTTTTTTAACTTTCCAAATTTTCTTTATTATTTTGAAAACACTTTTCTAATGGGGAAAAAGTACACTAAATATAAAAGGTAGTATTTAGGAGATGCTGTGAAAACAGTATTAACTAAATTCTAATCTTTTTGGTATGTTTCAATCACTGTTATTTCAATTCTGAAATTTAGATGAATAAAAACTCTACTGTTCAAGCTGGTTCAATCTGAAAGACTTTTAGGTAGAGAATTTATAAAAGATTAATAGTTTAAATTAATATGGTTCTCTTCACTATTGATGCATTAATAAGATTTTTAATAAATACACTGCATTATTTTTTTTAATCTCCCTAATAAAAACCCTAAACTTATCCCCAGATGGATCCACTGGTGAAGAAGGAAGCATTTCATAAGTTTTGAGATTAGTGACTTAAACCTGAACAGAATCCATTAAATTAGGCAAAAAGTAAAGATGATTAAAAACTGAATGTATCATTAGGATTCTGGTAGCAATGAGGAACTAAAAAGTTAGGTGACTCTACATATTCTGTTATTTTTATTTCCTTTTAATGAAATATACTTAGGCTTGCATTGCTCTCTTAGATTCCAATTAATTCAACACAAAAGCCTCTCCATAAATACCCATGTGAATTTTTTCTTGTATGTTTTGTTCACTTCCACAATAACAACTAATTATATGAAACTTCAAATGAATAAGAGGAGGCGATTATCATACAAATACCTTTTAAGTAGGCAACTCTTTTCAAATTAGCTCTAAAAACATTGCCAGCATTTGTTTCCATTACCCCTAAATGACCCTACCTTAAAACCATTTATGAAAACAGATTTTCTGGTTGTATTTGCAAGCTATGGGGTTCTGAGATCTGGTAATATGATCATTTGAATGAATTATTGTCTATTGCTATTTACTAGGTAATATTTGAGAAAAGTCCATTTGAGAAAAGTACATTTAATTTTTGCATAACTAAAATGGTAATATTTACCAATCTTCTGAACTCCAGTGAGGGTGAAAGGCTTATGTATGCTTATTTAATTTTCAGTAAACTTGAGTTACTATAATTTTTTAAGAATTGTATGAATTCAACATTGCATGGATAAGAAACTGAGGCAAATAACATTTATGGATAGTCCTGTGTTAAACTAGTATTTATACCAGAATGTGATGCTGAAAAGAAAGGCTAACTGGAGTCAGGGCCTTAAAATGTGTCTGTCTTTGGGTTCGATTGTTTCAGTCTGTTGTATCATTCTTACTGTCTCTGACTAAGGCCAGTGAGATTGTGCTAATGAATAACATTCTAGGGAAATCCACTTCTGACATTTTGAACACTATATCATACTCTGAATCCTTAGACTCTGCCCAGCAACTTTTCCTCTCACTGCTCCTCTTCTCCAAGTTGCTAGAGACCTCTCATCTCCTGACATCTCCCCTTTTTCATAACTCTTGTCTCTGGGCTGGATTTATTACATTCCTATTCATTGCAAACCCTATTCTTCTTCCTGTGACCTCAATTGTTTCCTAAATTCTAAAATCCAGGATGACATTGTCCCCCATTTTGACCTCTTCTGACACTTGTGTCAGTCGAAACCTGTAAGATCAACCCACTTACCCAGCACTACTCTGAGGGAATCCCAGAAACATGTGAATTAGATCTAATAAAAACTACTGATCAACAATATTAGCTTGGTGCTCCCCACTGACCAGTAAGGTTCTGTATGTTGACTCTCCCATACTTAAAACCTCTTTTCCATATGGTTTCCACTGTCTGCAAGCCCCATATCTGCACCAGCCCTATGCTCTCAGCAGAGCACAACAGTTTTTCATGGTAAGAGATCACTGAACATAAACCTCTTCAAATCTCCCTTCTCACCCCACCTTCCACCAATATTTGGAGCCTCATCCAAACCTGTACCCTCAGCACCAGAAAAGAGAGTCTGCCATTGTGCATATCCAGTACTAATAAAATAATACCATAAACTGCTATTGTATTACTGTCAGCAATCCCTCTTCATCCTGAATACCACCACTTCTTTATTCATTCATAGCTTTTCCCCCTCAATTACTTTTTCCATCTTAAAAAGAAGAAAATTCCACCTGGTATTTTCCATGTAATTTTAAGTTAATTTCCCTAATTTGCAGGTAAATTTTGTGAAAAAATGAATAGCCTATTTGTATATTTTCCTTGTTTTCCAATCATATCACCTATCTCAGCATGTCCATTCATTCATCAGGTAATTTTCAATTTTGACTTAGCTTTTCTGAGATGAAGAATGGTATTAGTATTTGTTTTAGAATTATGCCTCTTGGTCTTCAAAGCATTTCTCTAACAATGGGATCTATTTGTCTTTCCTTAATATCCAGCCACTTCTATTCTTTTTCTTGTACTGCTTGTTTCCCTTTATTCACCATTTAAAAGTTCAATTCTCTGTAAGTTTGACTTTCTTGTCCCTCTTCAGTTTTAATTCTGAGCATTTCTTCAGGTTATTCTAACTCACACACACACATGCCACTGACCATCAAAAAATAGCAGATTCAGTGTTTTCACTACTCAATGTTCTCTTGAGCATTGACATATACAGCTAGTTACCTGTTATGCATTTGATAATAAGAGTAACTTTGTAGCATATCACATCCAGAGTAGATCAAATGGAAACTGGACTCACGTCCTTTTCACCATCTCTGTCCTGGAAAGCAAACCGACAAATAGCTCTCTCTTCTCCTACATTCCACATTCAGGGAGTGGTATTAACTTCTGTCTCTCCAGTAAAGCCGAAATCAAGGCTCATGCTTGATCTGTCATTTCTTTTCATCTCCCCACATCCAATCAGCAAATTCAGTTTGCTCAATAAATTGACACTTGTATTTTTCCCTTACTTTTAGTCGAAATGCTTCACATTAGTTCATCAGGTTTGTATTTTTAGAACCTGGAACATACCCCTAATACTTCCTCACAATCTAGTCTTGGTTCCTTTCAAACTGTTCTCTACCATATCCAATAATAGTGCTTTTGCTAAAGAGCAAATATGACCTGATCATGCTCCTTCTTTAAATTTAGAAATGATTCCCCTTTACCCTAAAGATAAAATTCAAATGTTTTATTATAATATAAAATGTTCCAGAGAAATTGCTCTTTATCTACAATTCAGAATAGCTTAATCTTTATCATAATATATCCCATTTTCTTCCCATGTGAGATATCTGCCTTCTTTAAATGTGTCACACTCAATCAAAACATTTCTGTCTTTTAGTGTTGATAGGGAAATATTTACAAGGTCAGCAATCTAGTCCAGGTGGCACCCTTCTGCTTCTCCTCTTTATCAAAGACAGCAGAAACTCCGGTTTCCCTCCTCCCCTTCACTCCCCGCTCTGCCAGGCACTCACTCCCTAAACTCACTCTCCCTTGCTTGCTGTGCATGTAGAAATGTTGCAGATAGGGAAGCAGAAAAATATATATTGCTCCCCTTGCCTTTGTTCAGGGCTCAGACCTTGAGAAATTATTCCTCTCTGAGCCCACCGGTGTAAAAATAAAACCTCAACACTCCAGGACCTCCAAGTGCTGCTTGGTTCTTCCGTCAGCAATCCAGAACAGGTTTTTCAGGTTTTTCTGCAACAGTATATAATAGGCCATTCTTCATACTAGGAACTAGGAATATCATTGCCAGTGTTTTTCTTAATTGCTTATGGTTTTGCCCACCAGGATCCTATATTTGGCATGAGGCACCATCTCATCAGAGAAGACTTCCATGATCATTCCAAGCCAGATGTTTCCTGTCTACCTGCACAATCTCTATTACAGCATTTAATACCCTTTTAGTGATACTTTTTTGCTTTTTTGTTTAACAGTCCCAGATGACCGAAGCATTTAGAGACAGAGCCCATGTCCTACACATCTTGAATGCCTCACGCACAGCACAGGACCTCAATTATTGTAAGCACTCGAGTATTCATGACTGAATAAATGAGTAAATATATCTTTTGACCTAAAGTAGATTACTCTTTTCTTATGACAAGAATTCTCATATCTGCCAGACAACAAAGTATGAACAAAATCCGTTCTTGAATTTAGGCTTCTCTATTCAGGATTCCAAACAGCTCATCTTTCTGACACATTAATTCTTCATATATATTTGCAACATTGCATGACTTTTCTTTATAATCATTTTCACCTTTTTGCAATTTTGTCTTACACTTACTGAGTTCCAGAAGATTTTTTTCCTACTTAAAACTGATAGATATTTTCAGATTTTGTTCAGTATGGCTCTCAGAGGATAAGATTATTTTAAAATTCTGGTGGCCTTTATGTGCTAACTATAGCAAGTCAATGTAAGAAAGGCAGGGTTTAAATGAGGTTTCTGAATTGAAGTCAATTCACCTGCACTTTTGAAATAGCATAACAAATTCATTCCATCTACTTATGCTACTCAGAATGTAGCATCGTTACATCCTATAACTGGATAATCATTTCCACTGTCCTCTCCTACCTGGGGAACTAGGAAAATTAACTTTCTAATGAATGATCTCACAACCCCCTCCAGTATGAACAATCACTTAATGTGCAACCAATTCAGATTCATAGTTCTTTTTCAGCTTGTTGAATAGTCTCCTTCAGAGAACTGAGTCTTTTCCAGAGGGTCTGGATACCCTCTACTGCCTGCTCATCTCCTGGATGACTTTTGAGTGCTTGGTTTAGGGGAGTGAGCTTCAGAATCCTGGCTGCAGTGATTTTTCTGATCTGTGCTGGTTTATGCTGATCTGGTCCCTGGACTTATGACCACTAATTTGTAACCTGTTTGATCAAGTCTTTGGGGGCATTGTAACAGTACCCACTGCCCTATTCTGTAGCCCCAGGAATTTACACCAGAACAAAAACGTCCACACACTCCATGTGTTTGTTCTACCTCAGACTGCTTCCTGTTGTCCAGCCCTCTTAGCCTTTCCACGTTTCCCTACTGTGGTTTTTGGACTGTTTGGAATGTGTGCATGCCCTGTGTAGAATTTGATGAGTCAGTAATGCTCTGTAAGGCCATCAAGTAGGCCACACTTCACGACAAATGATATACCCTCTCACAGGACATATGAATGTGGCTTGGAGGCTTGGAGTCTCCCAAACTGTACTTTCCAATCCAAGTGTGCCATTACTCATCCTCGGATGCCTGATTTATTGGGATTTTCTAACATTTTTCTCTCTCCTTGGCATTCCATGGCAACAGAGAGACATAGAAGGGGGAAAAAATCACAAAAATGGGCACATCTGTCTCTCGCCCCAATTTTAGTCCTCTGGCGTGGAAGCCCTCTGCCTCCTCCACCTTCGTCCCTTCTGAGACCTCCAGGCCCTGGAATACGGAGGTGAAGCCCTGCAGTTCTGGCTCCCCACATGTCATTGGCATGCCAAAGTATTTAGAAATTTCTCTTTCCTCCTCATAAAGAATGATTCTAAAAAAATCATAGTACAGTGATGATCATACAAAAAGTGTTCAAGATTTGTAGGTAATTAATTTTGTTCTAGGTGGTATCATGTATTTGTCTATACAGACACATGATGTATTATGATTAATACCACATAAATAGGTATACAAGGTGTTTTATCCCAGTATAAAGGGGTGTACAAGATTCTAGGATAAATGAGTAAACATTAAAAAATATACCTTCCCATCACACTTTAATGGCTTTTATGACACAGTGCTGCCCTTCAAAACAAGATGCTCCTTCTTCTCAGCTGCCGGGAATATTGCCTGTTAATGGAGTAGGACTGAATCCCTCTCCATCAGCTGGCTTTAGCAGATGGGAGCTGTCTCACCCAAGGTTATAACCTCTCCTTAAAAGGGGGCCTAAATGATTCCAATACCAATTTTCAAAACATGGCAGGGTGTGGGGGAGGGTTTTCCAAGCAGTTCTTGGACACCAGCCGAGTGTACTGCAGTTCAACACAATCCAGCCAGAGACAGCATCAGATCTCACAGGTTAAGTTTCTGTCTCATAAGAACGCCCAAACCCCTACTCCAAATTCAGACACCAGTTACAAATCCAGGCCGTTACCTGTCCTTCAGCCAACTGGCTTTAAGATCAGAGGCTTTAATACCCATCTCCTTGGTTTGATTAATTTGCTAGAGCAGCTCACATAACTCAAAGAAACATTTTACTTACTGGTTTGTTATTGAAAGTATAGCTCAGGAACAACGCGATGGAAGAGAGGCATAGCACAGGCACGTAGCTTCCATGGTCTCTCCAAGCTCACTGCTTTCCCTGCACCTGCATGTGTTCGTCCACCTGGAAGCTCTCAGAACCTCATGTTTTGGGTTTTTTGAAGGCTTCATTATAAAGGCGTGATTGATTCAATCACTGCCTATTGGTGGTGGATTCAACTTCCAGCCCTTCCCTCCCCAGAGGCCACGAGGTGGGACTGAAAGTCCCAGCCCCCCAATAACATGGTTGCATCCCCTGGCAACCAGCCCCAGCTGGGTTCTTTGCTTTCCGAAAGTCATCGCGTTAACATAAACTCAGGTGCCCCTGATCGGGATTTATGAAGAATATTGCTCTTAAAACCACTCTTATTGTTCTTAACTACTTAGGAAATCACAAGGGTTTTAGGAGTTCTATGTCAGAAACGGAGACGAAAACAGTGCATAAATATCACAGGGCCCATAATCAATGACTGATTGATTTATGATACAAAAGTCGTGTCTCTCCACCTCACGTCAGAACAATTCTGAATGGCCATCCCAATTGCAGCTGCTCTAAGACTTTACTGAAGCTTCTGAGGTACTGTACCTCTCCCTCTGTGGAGCCCTGATACTCATATTTCCTACACACGTTGTTCCTGAGAGTTCTCCTCTATAAACTGTTTCTAGTAAATCTCCATTTCAGAGTGTTTCCTGGAAGACCTGATCTTTTACAGTTGGAACAGGGATTTTTAGAGCCAGATTGCTTCCCTACTCTGTGGTGACTGAGTAATGGTACAATATAGCCTCTAAGTAATCCAGCTTTCTTTGCTCTCACATCCAATTTTCCTCAAAGCTCCCTCCAATAATTACCTTGTGCATATGAATCTGTTACCTATGGAAACTCAACCTATAACAATCAGATGCTGTGGTTCAATGCATAGTAGAAGAAAGAAAATGTTCTAAGGATGAACAATTAAGATAATAATCCCTTACATTTTCACAGTATTTCTATACTTTGCTGAGCAAATTGATATTACAGTTTCTGGTTTGATCTACTTGAATAAAATAGAGAAGAGAAAAACATTGAAAGAAACCAAGCAGCAGTATTTGCTAAGGACTGATCTTTAAACTTATAACACTGGCATGGATTTCTACATATTAACCTGTATTTCCTCTATTGATGTGAGAAATGTTTTGATCCAGCTAATTAGAAACAAATAGTAAATGGGATTAATTGCAACTCAGTCTCCTTATTGCTTGCGAATATACATCTGGCCATGTTGGAAACACTGAAAATCACAAAGAATGTCTTGAAAGTATGTGATGCAAGATTCAGGATAAACCATTTTAAGTGTGCAGAAGTAGACGAATACATTTACAGAATACAAATTCTATAAATTTGTAGCAGAAGAAGTCAAAATGTGAGAAAGTCTGAGAAAGAAACAAGCCACAGGGAAAGATTAAATAAATACACATGTGTGGATAAAATGAGAGTTCCTGTGGCCAGGATTCTCACCTGGCCCTGGTTGACTAGCTCACTGCAATACATGGCTGTTGACTCTATATAAACAGCTCTGCCCAGTGCTCTGGGCGCAACACAGTGGCAGGGCCGCAAGGCTGCAGGAGAGCAGAGCAGAGGCTGGAGTGGTGGCAGCACCCAGGACAGAGGCCCTGAGGACGGCTGTGCGGACAGAGGGGCCCAGAAGCAGAGACTGGCTTGCTGCATGCAGACTTGCTCTGAGTGAATGGGATACTAGTGACTGATCTGCCACCTGGAAATAAACTTTGGTATAACCCTTTCACCCCAAGAACGTTTTGCTGTCATTTTCTTTGGTCACACTGAATCCATAGTGAACTTGCCCGGGGCTGAAACCCATTAGCAAGACAACATGAAATAAAATGTGTAAGAAATTAAAACAAATTTTTAGAATCCACATAGGCAGTAGTAAAAGGCTAATGTGATACTACAAAAAAAAAAAAACATTGTCACATGGAAAACAAACCCAGGGAAATTTTCCTGTGTTAGTTTTTTTAAATGAAAAAAATGAAAATAACATATGAAGGGAAAATTGAAGAATCAGTACAAAGACCATTTGTGATCCTGAGTATCTAGAAAAATGTGACAAATAAGTGATACAACAAATAAATCTTGTATTAAAAGTCTTTATATGCATATTGACATGAGTCTTTCCTAGCAAAATAAAATCAATTAAAAAGAACATACCTAGGCTTATGTTCTGCAGAGTTTGAAAATTATGAGAGAGGGAGACAATGAAATAATCTTTAGATTTTTTAATGCAACACTATTAGTTTTCTGAGTGATCTTCAAAACATTTACCCATACATGTTTTATTTTCAAAGATATTCCTATATATGTTGGTTTCTGTAAAACCTATCAATTATACTTTTTAAATGTATTATTTTAATGTGTGTGCCTCTTGGCAATTATAAAACTTAACTTTAGAAGAAAAATATAAAAATGAGTGATGTATAAACTTAATAAATACTGAGAAGTGATGTTTAAATAATTCTTTTGAATCTGGTTATAAAAATAAAACCAAATGCTTAAATGTACTTTCAAAAGAAAGGATTTATTCTGTCAAAATAATAATGCAATAATAGCCCACAAGAATACTTTTTTGAATGCCTGTACTGTCCAGGCATAAGTCACATACATCTTATGTAACTTTCACAATGATATTACCAAATAGCTGTTTTTATTTCTGTTTTATAGGTTAGTAAAGAAAACTGACAAAGATAATATCTTCTTCTAATGACCATGAATTAAAGATAGGGGAAGTTTTAAATTTGGGTTAAATTTGACAAAAAAATCGCACATATACTCTATTTTGTCTACTGCTTCACAGAACCTACACTAACACCCACATGCATCGTTTTTTAAAAAAAACAGTATTGCTCATATATGAAGGACTAATGATAGCCTACTCCCAACATTTATCAGTTAATTATCAGTCATTTTCAATGATATTTTCAAGTCAATTATCAATGCATTTTCAAGTTAATTATCATTCATATTTATATTATATTAGTGAAACCATAAGACATCATTTTTAATTTCCCACCTTGTATCTCTGCATGCAATTTATCCTAATTCCTTTTTCTTAGATATTTCCACTTTCTCCCTTTTTTACTTTTTCAATAATGGCCAATAGCAATTTTTCCAAGGCCTAATGGCTTATTCTTAACCAGTTAGCATGTCTCTTCCTGCTTCTATGTATCCAGGAACAAATGATGGAATCAACTTTTCCAAGCACAATATCCATCACCATGTCCTACATTCTATTCTCTCCTTTATTTAGTCTTTAAGGTCATGATCTATTGTTTTCCCAATCCATTTTGTCAATCATACTTCTTGAAATATCTAAACCTGAAGTAGTGACATATTATGGAAAGTGCATGCACTTTGATGGTAAACAGGCTAGACTTAGAAATCAGAATTCACCATTTGCCAGCTGACTGACATTGAGAGAGTCATTTTGAAATAATTTGAGTGATTCCTCCTAAATTGTATTTTTTGAATATAGGATTCAAATGAATATAGTAACTACATTATAATTTTTGTGATGATTAAATTTTATACCTTTCTGAAATTATTTATTCTATTCTAAAGGTTTGGTAAATACCAATTAACTTACTAACTGAATGCATCTTTCCATTATGAAAAGTTTGCTATTAAAATATTTGTGTGTGTGTGTGTATGTGTGTGTGTGTGTGTATTTATTCCCAACTTGAGAAGTGGGAGCCTAAAGTATTTCAGCAATAGTAAGTAGTATGTCAGAAAATTTATTAAGTTACTGATTGATTAATAGTTGTGTGTTAATTTTATAATGGTAGAGTGTTCAACATAAAATGTATGATTTTTATTGTTTTGTTCTGCCATTTTATCTTGGGTGCTTCTGTGCTGTTAAATTAATGAATAATACTGAAATACTAATGGGATTTCTTTTGTCTGTACTTTGTTGCTGCTATTTCTTTACCTTTGATTTTGTTACTAATAGAAAGGAAAAAAAGGAAAAAAAATATTTATACCACTCTTAATATAGCACATTCATATGAAGCAACAGTTACATTTATAATAACTTTTTTGAAATCTATGGGTCAGAGCACAATTTCATTTTAAAGTTGTCATTTAAGAATACTCAAATGTACATAATGAAAGCTGACATTTCATAGTATTATCTACTATTCAAGAAGAACCCTTATTATTGTTCGCTACTGATATCATGTTGAAAGATAATAAGATTTTTAAATTCTGACCTTTACGTGAAAAATGGAAGCACTGTGTATGAGATACTAAATAGCAGTCTTTTGTGAGGGAACAATGGGCAATGGGCCAAATTTGTCAATAGCCTTACTCTCCCACTCTGCTTTAAAACATGTAGAAATAGTGTAAAATTTTATTATACAAATTAATAACACATCCCAGGAAACTCAGTGAGTATATATAAATAAATCTGTACATGAAAATACTCATGTGTGCACTTACTTGAGAGATCCATATGGTAAAAAGATGGTAGGTAGCTAGACAGATCAATAGATAGAGAGAGAGGATATTATTAGCAACACCACTGATTTCCCTATTGTTTGTCATCAGCATCTTTGCTTTTCAATAAGTAGAATTTCTACTCCTTACTTTGGGAAGAATCAATAGGAGGCCACATCTTGTGAGTTAAAAGAGTCCACTGACAAGATCAACTTTAAAAATCATATATACCATTTCATGCCTAATTTGTGTTTTTAAAAAAATCCTCTGTTCTACATGGATGAGATTTGGAAATGCCCAAAATTGAGAAAATAGACAAGAGAAAAGTATTCACAATATTATGGCCAAAAACAAAATCATAAAAAAAATATGTCTAATTTTTTGGTACAGACTGACTAAGGCATTATAAAAATAATTAAAGAATGTTGCCTTTTCTGAAAGGGGAATTTGACTTATTTGAAGGTATTAATATATCTCAATACAAAGCTTTATGGTATAAAAGAGCTATTTCCCTAACAGCAGTATTTCTCAAAAGCAATATATTAAGCAATATTAACTCATCATTCTAATCAGCACAATTCATTGGGCAGCTTTCTTTTGTCAGGTGTTAAAAATACAGAGATGAAGACTTACACCATACCCACAAGAATCTCTCAATTTATAAATGATACAGATGTGTATTAAAATACAGTATTTCAGATGCCATCAGAACTTTTAGAAGTCATTCTGTTAGACATAAAAGAAAGCTTTAGTAAATTATAAAAATAGAGATAGTATGGGGATTTTCTTATGAAAACACAATAAAATTATAAATGAATAATAAAATATAAAACAGCTTTTATACCTAGAAAATGTTAACTCCCTTTAAAACAATCATGGGTTACATTAAAATTTCAGAATCTAGGAAATAAAACACATATCAGAAACTATGTTATTTGCCTATAGAAGAGCTCTTAGGTAAATAGGATATCAAATTTTTACAGTTCTGTACTTCATAAGAAATAATTAAACCTAAATGAGCAGACTTCTACTGGCTATGATGACTTTAATGTATTAGACCAACTCTCCTGAGAACAACTGTAAAACTAGATAATATAGCAAGAAAATAAAAAATATACTGTTTGAAGGTATAAGAGAGTACATGATAAATTCAAGACTTGAGGGGGAGAGATGGAAGCCTCCTTTGTTGTATCTCCCTCCTTCAGATCATTTTTTGATTCCTGATCCAAATTTTGCAGCCTAGCACAAAGTAGGAACCTAAAAGTTTCTCAAAATTATCAAATGCCCGGGGAAAAGTAAATTGGAATCCAAGTCAACTAGCTAAAACGTGGGACAAAGATTAGAGAACCTGATGCTAGAACCAGATAAAAGGAAACTGCAGACATATGCCTGACCTTTATGTGAAGTTAGACCACAACTTACACCTAATTCTAAGGAGGAAAGAAACAAAGCTAAAGAGTAAAGCAATGGAATACATAGGCTTCATAGGGTCAAGATGCTAGTATTTCTGTTGAGATCCCTGATAAGCTATAACCCTAGGAGTGAGAGCAAACTAGAATTAGACATGATTCCTCTCCCCTTTCCTCCCCACCAAAAGACTTCAAGCAAATGCAGTTGCTCATGGGATGAATTGCTCATCACTCTACTCTCACTGCTATTCATACAAATACTAACTGTTCTTGGGAGACCACATGGTAACATTCAGAGTCTCTGCAATTTAGCATACACAGTATCCAAGGTTAAACATAAAAATGGCAGGCATGTCATGTAACAGAACCTAATGACCAAAAATTAAGAGAAAATAAAAGACAATGTGAATACACCTGAAATAGATTCAGACTTTATAGTTACCAGAGACGGACTTCCAGATAACTGTGCTTAATATGCTTAAGAAATAGAGGAAAGATAAAGCATCTCACCAGAGAATCTCAGTCTATTAAAAGGAATCAAATGGAAATCCTAAAATCAAAACACAGTAACTAAAATTAAAAATTCAATAGATGGGTACTATTGACAGACACAGCAGAAGACCAGGGAAAAATTGAAAAATACAGAAATTATTAAAGAGTGATTATTGAGTACAGTGAAAAGTTCTAATACACAGGTGACTGAAATCCTAAACATAGTTGTAGGAAAGACAGTCTCACAAGAAATACTGAAAGAAATACTAAGAGAGAATTTACCAAAATTGATGAGAATCCTTTACACAAACTTTCAAGAAGCCATCTACAAACCTCAAGCAGAATAAACCACACATACCTCCCCCATACACATCCCTCAAAGAATACATATAATACAAGTATTGAAAAAGAAAGACAAGGAGAAAAATTTAGTTTGATTTAAAAATATGCATTTCTTTCAAAGAATGACAGATTATTTTTGTTGGAAATTCTCCAAGCTAGAAAATGATAGGATGGTATCTTTAAAGTGGTAAAGAAAATACTGCCTACCTAAAATTCAATGCCCAGTAAGATTCTCCCTCCCCCTAAAATACTGAATTCAAAATTTTTTCCTAATGAAGCCATATCAATAAATTCAAAATGATGCAATTTTATATCCCTCCCAGTTTATTCCCACACATATTTTCCCCAGGTTTATGTTTATATATATTTGAAAAAGCATGCAGTTATTTTGATGTCTATTTCAGCTTCTCATGGCTCACTCTTTGTACCTTACACTTTGAGGCCTGCTGAGACATGAATCTAGTTACAGGTCTAGAAGCAAAAAGAGAATAAGAATATGTCTAAATACAAAAAGAAGTTACAAAATATCTTATATGGGATGATCTATCATGTGTAAGATGCATACTGTTGCATATATTTGAACTTTGAAGACTCTTTTCCAGCATAATAATTATGACTATCCTGGTAAATGAACTTTCTGATAAGTTAATTATTTCATTGTGTAAAAAAACAAAAAATAAAGTGTCATTTATTTTTGTATTATGTGTATTTTTTAAGCAATAAAACTGATTTTAATAGGTAATATAAACATCTGTTATAGATTTTGAATTCTGCAAACTCATCACATAGAGGGAGACCTAGAGATAAACAATAGGTTTCCAGAGACACAGGATTTAAGTAATTAGCCATATATAAATATATTGCAATTTCAGTTGTCCTTCAGAATGGAAGACTCAGCTTAGAGAATGTTGCATCACTAAGAATATTGAAATAAAGGCCAATATACCTTCTGTTATGCTATGAATGTCAGAACATAGATCATGCATTTGGCTAAACTAATTTGCACAAATGAACTTAGGTTTTTGCTTTATTTATTATCTGGGATTTTGTTTTCCTAGTTAAGTAAACAACAACTCCTAGAATCATTGAGCTGCAGAAATCATAGGATCTATGTGGAAAGCATAGAGAACACTCTTATCCAACATATCATTTAGACATGGAATGGAAAATTGAATTCAATCTTGGCAAAAAAGAGAAGATAATGTAAATATCTTAAAATATTTAATCAGCAGGTTTTCACTGAGGGAAGGACAAATGAAAATGGATTTCAATCAAATTAGACTAGATCACAATAGGCAAAATATTTGGATAACAATACCATTAGGTCCAGAATTTCTTTCACTAAGTTGCCACGCAATAGGCTTGTAAACTGGAGATACCAACATAATATAGTGAATAGCAGTTCTTTTTCTTATATCACATTATGACTTGAGGTCATGGCAGAGAGATTATCACATGCCTATTATCACAGTTTACATCATATGTTTGTGTAAGCTTAGTTTTGGGAAATGGTTTATTTCTGCAGACAGATTTTCATATTTCCTACAATCATAAAACAATTCCAAAAAGCAAGCAATATTTCATAGACTAGAAAGAAGGGGACATACATGAGATATATTATAAAAATACAATGTGTCAATTTCATCCTTTCTATGGTCAGTAGGGGAAAGGGGATTTAGTTGACTATTTCCCAGCTTTTTGCAAACCCAGTAATAAACAACATATTTACACCTTCTCAGATGATTTCCTTGTGTTCAGTCCTACTGCTTCTCTGTTCTTCCTTACAGTCAGTTAGGAGTGAAGCTCCGATTGGCAATAATGCAGTCTCTTGGGGGATGGTGGTGGTATTCAACAGTAAGAATTCACATGGCTCTTTTCGTGGTGAAAACGCTTGGAAGAATATGGCTTTGGAATGCTTTCTAATGTTCCAAGTAAATAACAACTTAAGGGCTTTGCCTAAGAAAAAAAGCACACCTCAGGAAAAGAGTTAGATGTGTCAGTGTCTTTGCATTTTACTGTTGCTGTGCATCAGGTTTATGAAGGCATAATAAATAGCTGTAATAGAAAAAGAGTAGTTAGAATAAAATAAGGTGGTCTATCAAGTACTCAGCCCAAGTTTATTACTGCAATGGACCTGGGTTATAATTACCAACAGAGGAGAGAATAGCTGTAAGTTATTTTTATGTAAAAAGCACATTATACTAAGCCACATAATAATACAGCTTTTATGAACCACAATAATTATACTGAAGAATCACACAAGTACATTTTCCTAAAAGAAGGTAAGTGTTGATAAGCTACTTTAGACTTTTACAGTTCCAATGAACAAAAATAATTGTAATGGCAAAATAATAAAAGTGTATTAACTTTTGTTGCAATGCTTGAGAGATTAAATAATAAAATTTAAAATACACTTATTAAATAACAAAAAGGTTTTATATCATGTTTAATGTTTTTATTCTGAAATGACATTTTTTCCATAGAAATTGTCTGTATATACACGTTATTTATTATCCTTCACCAATTGTATATGGGAGATTGTTTCTATTGCTAAGAATGCTTCTCTGTGATAGTTCAGTGAATTAATATAGGAAAAAATGAATGACTTTAGGTGAGTGGAATTTAAATATCTACTTTATAAAACTCTAATTAATATTTGATCTCAAGCCACTATGATTTCATCACTATATTTGATTTTACATTTCAAGCTTATAGAAAAGTCAAATGTTATCACCAGTTATTTAATGTCTGGTAACTAATTAAAGCATATTATACTAATTCACATTTGAAGGCAAATGACAGACTGTTCAAAAAAGATTACAGGGTCAGGGCTACATCTTACAGGAGCAAGATATACTCAGGAACAATATGGAAAGAGATATAATTTTGCATAAAGGCTTTTCATACAAATTCTTGGCTGTTCCTTGATAGTCCATATTGATCATGAGGACAACCACTGATGTAAAGTAGTTGAATATATGGAGTAATAAACAGGAGTATTATACATATAAGTAGGAATAAAAATGTTGAATATCTATTTAAATATCAGTAAGACCTTTTCTCAGGCAGAGAGATGATTGAAGACCCAGACATGGTCATTAATACAGGACTGCACTATTTAGAAATTCTTGGGCCCTCAAATGGAGGAATGTCTGGACAGAATTTGGGAAGATGTAAAATATCTAAAATTTCACAAAAAAGGGCTGAAGAGAATGCACTGATTTTGCAAGTTCAAAAATATTCGATTGAGACGCTAGTCTGTTTTGTCAGGGAGCATGGATGTAGGGCAGCCTCTCCTGGAAGAGATGCAGTTACTCTTCTGGTTCCTTTGAGGAGCTGGTTCTTCTTTGTTTGTGTACTTGTTATATAAAATCTAGGAAATTAGCTACATCCATTCTACTTTTAGGCTCTTGCCTCTGCTGAAGAGATCCTATCCAAAAAGGCAAAGGTGGGGACAACAGCCGTAGTTGAGGTGTCTGGTCTAATTAGAGCTGAAACATACCTTCACAATATTATTTTCTCAATTTTAAGAATCTTTATATATTTAAAATATAATCAACCCAAGGAAATATATCACATTATACTATTACTGACTGTAGGGAAAATGGAAGTTCCATGGCCAGGATGATGTAATACTTTGCCTAGTGGGCAGGGACTGTATACCTTTTGGCAATAAGCCATTACTGCCAGCATTGCTGTAAAAAGAGATTCCCCAGGGCTAAAAGCAGATCCTAGAGAAAAAGCAAGAGAGCAAGGAAGCAGGAGGAGAGCAGAGACTGGGCAGCAAGGGGCAAAAGCTGGGAGGGGAGACAGAGCCTGGGGCAGAGACGGCACCTGGGGCAGAGGCTGAACCGGAGACCGAGAGGAGGCTTGCTACCTGCAGACTGCCACGGAGGCGGACGGGATTCTAGTGCTTGACCTGCCACCAGGAGAATAAAGCTTGGAATGAGCCCCTTTTTACCCACAATGTTCCATTTTTGTTATTTGGTTTCATTGAATCCAGGATGAATTTGCAGGGGGCTGAAACCCTCAGGCCAGACACTGACTTAGTTATTTTCAATTCCCCTGCTCTTAATAGATTAACAGAAGCAGCAACATCATAGAATAGCAAAATAGTAACATTTCAAGGAAATATGTAAGCAATCACAGTACATGAAAGTATCCATTTACTATCTACTGCCTGTATGGCCCCTAAAGTCTCCCAAAGGTGAAAGGGCAACAATCAGTTGTGGAGATGGAAATGGTGAAGAATGAAACAGTTATGAACCATGTCTATACCACAGCAAAACACCTGATGAGTTACTGAGAGAGGGCACAGACGGCATACCATTGTGCATTTGATTCCAGGTAGTACACCAAAAATCATAATGTCATGGCTTTCCACATTTAAAAAATAGAAGTTAATTAAGTAAGCCTGTATATGGTCCATTTACATTCCCATCCATGATTCCCTTATACTCTGATTATATAAGTTTACTGATCCCCATTTTACCCATTTTCTCATTCCAGATTCATTAAATCTTTGATTATATGAGCCAACATTTATTTTCACAACTGGAGTTCTTTAGAGAAACATGATATTACTTCATTTTCTTCCTTCACCACTAATGCTGCTCCTACACCTATGCAAAAGGATACATCTTTACCGTGACAGGGCAGGCAGGAAGCAAAAAATGCTCTTGAATGAAAGAAAAATTAAGAAGATTTGATGACATGATTATGTGTGTGAAACAGATTATTTCCTTAATAATCAAGATTTAAATAAGTGTCAGATTTTGATGCTCTGAACTATTAAAAAATATTTTAAATCCCCTTTTTCTGAAACTCTTCTTCTCACCACACTTCTTGTGTTTGTATGAATAAATCATTCTTACATTAGTGCCTACCAGATTCTGTGGTAATATTTGCTATAAATGTTTTTAATTTCATCAAAAGAAATTTATTCAAAATCATAGTGGATTTGTTTTTAATTAGTAACATCTATCAATTTGTGATTTCTACACAGCAGAACATGAAAACAGATTTATTTATTTCATGTCAGTATAGACAAGAATTGTCTCTTCATTAACATTACATTTGTCGACATATGTAAAAAGAAACCAAGAGTTCTATAATTAAAAATAACATGTTTTATCCATTATTTCAACAAATGTATATTGAGGACCTACCTTTGCAGGCACTTTGTTAAGTTCTGGAAATAGTAGTGAGCTATTTAAAGACAGGGAGGCAGGCATCACTGCCTGTAGGGGGCAAACAGAAGTTAGACAAATAGAATATTCCAGTTATAAACACTTAGGAGAAAAATAAGTCAAGAAAAAGGGGCATGGATTTTGGAAAAAGGACAGGGATTCAGATTTGAACACATATATTTAAGTTGTGGAAAGCTGGCCCAGAGCATATCTGAGGGCAGCACCCAGGCCGAAGGAGCCATGCATGCGGGAATAGTCAGGAGGCTGGTCTGGATGCAGAGGAGCATGTGGGGGAGAGAGTGGTGGGCTATGAGGTCAGAAAACAAGCAGAACTTTAAAACAGGATTGAGGTGGCTATCGTTAGAGGGCTTTAAGAAAATGAATCAGATTCAAATTACATTTCCCTACAATCACTTTGCTGTTGAGTTGAGTCTGAGAGATGGGAGGTTTGGGGTTGGTGGTGGGGAGGAATGGGAAGATATCCAGTTGAGATGCTGTTACAATAACCCAGTGAAATAGGAGGGTGGCTTATACTCTGGTGATGGCAACAGCCTATTGAACAGTAGCCAAATCATGATTATATTTTGAATTTCCCACTAAAGTAAAAAATAAATAAGACTGGTGAGCTTCCCAAATTCTTGAGCAAAATTTATCTAATGGAAACTTTAGATAAGTATAAAGATTATGAGACTGAAATAGGAAAAACATGCTTAGACTTCAAAAAACAATGTGTGTCCAGCTTTCTCACAGTGAAACACATTGTGCAGAGTGGTCTGGACACCTTTATTTCAACCTCACTGTTAATCTCACATTCAAATACAAAATGCAAAAGCCTATACACAGGCACCGATCCAGATATCGGTCCAACTATTGCAGTCCCCTATTTTCCTACATTTTACTAGCCTTAAACTGTTTGAATTAAAGCACAAAGTATACAAAAAATTGAATAAGCATATATTGACAGCTCAACAAATTTTTACAAATAAAAATACTATGTAACCACCTCCCAGAACAAGAAATACAAAACAACAGTACTAGAATATTTGAGCTCTTATCTAGGTATTTTCACTTCTAAATTAACCAGTAGTTATTATAGCATTAATTTTACCTACTTTCATACATTATATACAGACATACAAACATATATACTTTTCTGTGTCTGTTTTTGTTGCTCAGCTTTACATCTGATATTCATCCATTATGGGGTATAACATAATTTTTCAATGTTTTCACTAGAGAATAATATATATTGTATGCATATACCATAGTCCATTTAGTCCTTCTATTTTTGTTATGTGGGTTGACTACATTGGATTGTAATCTGAAATTGGAGAATGATATTGTATGCACAAAAGTTCATCAGTATTTAGTGCTCATTTTAAATACATTAAATATTAGCTTGCACCAAAAATACACCAAACCAATAACCAATATTAGGTGGTGAAAAACCTGAGGAAAATATTTGTGGCATAATCAAAGTCCAAATGTCAACATTATTAATAGGTGATTTTATATATATAGTGTCCAGTGAAAGATGCAAACATTCAGTTTCATGGCTGAAAATGAAGTCTGTTAAGTTTCATGAAAAATTGATTCAACGAAAAGATGCAATTGAGAACAAAATGGAGTTAATCCTACTGATTCCATTGATATGCTCAGAGAGAAAATGAAGCCATTGTTTATCCTGTGTAGTAGGCTTACTAATATTCCCAACTGTTTTATCCTTTCTATCCTTTCTCTATCCTTTATCTTCTTCAAGTTCCTGGAGGCACATACTTGCAATGGTTGATGGTGGGAAAAAGGCAGAAATTCTTCCCAAACCTCTCTCTGATTTTAGACCATTTGGGAATGAGAAAACAGCTTAGTCAAATATAACCTGAAACCAGTTTTGACAAGTTTCATCTTCTTCTAGGTGAGTAATGATTTTGTGACAACTGGCTTTTTGATGTAAGAGCAGAGAGAAAAATGTGATAGTATTCAAAGAACTGGATATTGGTCTACTCAGTATATGCCTGGGCCCAATTCAACAAATCAGATACTTATGCAGAAATATTATCTGATAGAGAAAAATCTTGAAACATATTAAAAATTCAGCAAACTAAAGTGGAAAGATTATCTTGATTACTGACAGTAGGCTCTTGGGAAAGTGTAGAGACTATAGAATCTCTCTGTAAATACATTAGTGCTATATCTCAGGTTTTACTCTGAAACACTTTTGGTAAAACATACAAAGATATCTAAATGCTATCCTCACTGAATTCATTAGGTGAAAGATTGTGTTAGGCAATGAAAGACTGACTGAAAGGAAATTTTCTGAGGATCTAATGTAAAACATGGTGATTATAATTGATAACATTGTATTATATAATTGAGATTTACTGAGATTAGAATTGAAATGTTCTCACACACAAAAAAAGATAAATGTGTGGGGTGAATGGTATGTTATTTAACTAGATAGTGGGAATCTTTTCACAATGTATGAGTATATTATCACCACAATGCACACATTAAATATCTTACAATTTTATTTTCCAATTATATCTTAATAAATCTGAGAAAAAAAAGAACTTTTTGGCCATGGAGCTGGGGTTTTAGGCAATTCTATACAATGCCTTTAAACATTCCTAATTAATACTTCCTTAAAACGCCAAGGAAAGCAACTTTGTAGGGACAAGTAGTGCAATTACTGGGCACGCAAGGTGTTTCTACTAATAAATCTTGAAATTTCCTAGAGGGATGACATCATGAAATTCCAGATCTTTGCATTAGGGTACATAGTTTGTTATCTAACATACAAGTGGCATATCAATAATACACTCTCACACACAGGTACCATATAGAAAGAGAAGTAAATAATACATCACTCCTGGGCTAATAACTTATTGACTGTTCAGAGCCAAGAGACAAGACAATGTAAGAAGCAGAAGAGGATTCTCTTGTTCTTTCCACAAATAAATCATGGTGTGAGAAAAGACACTGTCGAACACATATTAAAGAAAAAAAAATCATTTACCAGATAACTTGACCATAAATCTATTTGCCATTTTAATGGAACTAAAAAACCTACTAAACTAACTCAAAGGTGATTAAAATGGAAGAGTCTTCTCTTTGGGACAGAAACTACGTAATATATTTTTATTATCCAGGGTGATAATGTTAATGAAGGAGAGCCAGATATCAAAACTATGCCTTTGAATGTTCCCAGCACAGACAGTAATGATGTATCATTTTCCCTGCACCATCATCTGCAGAATCCTTTATTTTCCTGGCTTCCACTGCTGGATTGATTATTTGATCTACATGGTCTAACATTGTTTCTCATTACCAGAGAGGGAAATACAACTTCTGGTGATGTTTCCAGCAATTAAATTACCCAGCCCAAGGCAATAGACAGCACTCAGTCCACATCTTACTGGCCAGCACGGGTCACCTGGCCCCACCAGTCATATAAGGAAGCATGATGATATGAGAAAATGGATGTTCAGGAAAGTTTGTTCAGGATCACACATATAATAAATGTCAGAACTAAAAGTAAACTCAGGTCAGTCTTGTTCCAAATTAGTTTTCTTCAAACTAAACCATGTTATTTTATGTGGTTCCAGTAAAACCAGGCAGTGATAGAAACTAAAACAACTGGCTCATCACTCAACATTCTAAACTGATACCTTGACAGATAATTGTTCAAGAATACCCGTGTTCACTTTATTCTGAGTTGGAAACAGTTTATATATATCAGCATAAATAAGCATAAATATTTAATGGTTATAAGCCACCCACTTAAAATTAATGAACATGAAACCCCTTGATTTAATCAACCCATTTAACACCTCTAAATAGAACAGCAAGTATTAGCAGAATTTCTGAACCAGACATACGTGTTGTTTTCATTAGTTTTCAGACCTACTCTAGCTTTCTGTAAATATGAAATACCACATGATCATAATATTAATTTAAATACATGTTAGAATCCAGTATACTTAGGTATATATATGGATTGTGTTCTCATTGAATAACACTACATTTTAAAAATGGATAGATGGTGATTATTTTCAGAATTCCAGCACAAGTTAAAACCCATTTCTGTATTTAGACTATAAAAGAATTTAAGGTTTAAATCTCCGAAGACAAATGATTCAGAAATATCCTTTCAAGCCAATTCTACCATTATATCCCTTGGGGCCCAAACACATTATATATTTAGAACAAGTTATTCAGATAGACAAATGTAAATGGATAATACAGGAGAAGTGCTGGACTTACTCTTCAGGTGAATTATTGATGCCATTATTTTGGTGACTTTTTAATGAGTAGTCTTAGGACCCTCTTATGTCAATACTAAGTTTATATATTTCTGGGGAGTAACAAATCAGGAATGCTTGGAGCAACAAGTTACAGAATCTTACTTCCAATGACATACAAACAAACAAACAAAAAAACAAGCTTAATTTTCTCACAAGACAAAAAGTCCAGAAAAGAGCTGTTGCTGGATTTGGCAAGGCTGCTCTATGATTTCAGACCTGTCACAGTCTTTCCTTGGCACTTTTAGCATGTTTGGTGTGGTCCAAATCATCCACAGTTAAAATCAGGTAGCATGAGTGAAGGACATGACCAGTTACTCCTGTGTCTGAAATTTTTCCCAGGAAAATGAAGCATTTTAAAAAGCACCCTGAACCTCCATGACTTACGTACTTTTGGGAAAACAGAGTTACATGAGCCATGCACATGAGGTTGCTGAAATGAATAAAGAATGGTTAAGATTATCCTAGACCAG
Organism: Manis pentadactyla; assembly: GCF_030020395.1. NCBI lineage: Eukaryota > Metazoa > Chordata > Mammalia > Pholidota > Manidae > Manis > Manis pentadactyla. Next base: position 170,015,930 of record NC_080020.1, on the reverse strand, counting down.
TCACAACACTTCTACTGGGTCTGCACACAAACACCATTCTGTTAGCCTACAAAATGGAGAAGAGGCTTTGACAGACAACTGCCACACACAACTTGAACGGCAATTGTTATATATAACAGATTTTTACAGAGAATGCTAATATATTTGTTTTCAAAGAAAAGGAAAACCTGAAATGAAAAGCAACATATCATTGCTTCTGTCATATTCTATTTTTTAGACGTCACTCAATCCAGCCCACACTCAAGGGGAAGAAATAAGACGAAGACAAAAATGCTTGGAGGCAGGGATTATTTGGGGCCATTTTATGGGATGCCTACAAAACCATCAAGTAATGATTTCTCTAAAATAGCATAAAACAGAATCTATGCAATAACAGGATTTATTATCTTTTAATAGGGCAATTAACCCCCTTCACAAATATAGTGACTATTTCATGGTGATATATTTATGTCAGGCAATTCTTGTTTATTGAGTCTCTTGATTGAGTTTTCTTCAGCTTTTGATGGATTTATTGTTCTCTTTCCTGTATTTTTGTAATTTTCTGTATTCTATTTTATCATAGTAGTATAACTTTTTTCCAAGCTTATTTACATTATACTGATCAGGAATGATGCAGCATTTATATTGCAGCCCCAAGTAAAATAGACCTTTCCCTTTCCATCTTCCCATTCTTGCCTCATCTTCAAATCAGAAGTTGGTTAAAATCATCTAACAATTTTATAACTTATTATTATTTTTATTTATTGAACTCTGACATTATCTTCTATCCATAGAAAACATTATAACCATATTTTCAACAATTATTATTTAATCTAAAGTAAATCTAATACTCAGATGGACTTCAGCAAATTAACACCCACTTATCCACAAAGTCTCAACTATAAATTTCTCAGGGAAAACTTTCCTTTCCACTAGGTGAAGTTAGCTCTGTCTATTATAAATCTCCATAGCTCTATGTACTTTCCCCTCCTAGAATCCATACCACTTTATTTTTTAGAAGTATTTTGTAAGTGTTTGATTAGCTTTAGGTATCTCTACTAGACAGCAGGCTGCGTGAAGTTAAGAACTGTGCGTCTTTTTGGTCATGATTATATCCTTGGTATGTACCTATAATAGTGCCTGGTAGTAAAAAGATGATTATAAACATTTTTGAATTCATAAATACATGAATTTTGATCATAAAGAAAATTTAACTCACTTCACTGTCACATCTGGAAAAGGAAATTTCAGGATATTTGAAAAATTCCACAGATGCCTGAAAAAAACATTGATTCTTCATAAAACAAGGGATTTCACTTAAATTAAACTGAAAATAGATGTTAAACTGTAGCCCGAAAATTTCTATCACTATGCTATTTTACACAAAAAGAACAAATATATGTACTAGTTAGGACATTTGAATTACCATAAAATAAAAATATAATTTAAAATTTTTCTTTGTTTCTTTTTAATTTATTTCTGGGGCCATTTTATTTTATTTTATTTTTTAGTGAAGAAATTTACATAATCTTTATTATAAACCCAGTACAATATATACAATATTATCACCATTTTGCAGTTAATCTAACCATAATATAAGGCAAATTGTTAGCTCTCTTCTTTATAAGATTTATTATATATGTTCTCAAATAGTTATTTTCATCTTTGTCTTTCATGCAGACCCAAATACTTCAAATGTGAGGCTTAAAGCAACATCAACGATTCCTAATTTTTTAATGTAATTTTATGTTCTTTGCATATTTGGTAGGATTTCATTCATCTGCAGTGTTATTTGAATACTATGTGTAAGATTTCTTGTCTCCTCATTTACTCAGTCACTCACTCACTCATTTGTTCATTCATTCATAAATTTGTAAAGCTATAGATTCAGCTGTAAATAAGTATTGAGTCCCTCCTGTGTGTCAAATATGCTAATCATGACAGATGAAGAAATAATTAGGGCACAGACTCTGGTATAAAGAATTTCTCCCTGCTGTAGGAGAGCTGCATATATAAACCATGATGTGAAAACTAGAAAAGAAATGCATAGTTGAGGTATGGCCAGTACAGTGCTTACATAAGAGGAGCAGGTCATTCTCCTGTTAGACTGGAGGAAGAACACAAGGTCAGTGAAATTTGAACTAAAAATCTAGAGGGAAATTTAATTTGTTTTATAGTAGTAAAAAAACATACAACATGATATCTACCCTCTAAACAAAATTTGAAGTGTACAGTTCAGTGTTAACTATAAACACTATGTTGTACAGGAAATGCGTAGAACTTTTCCATTTTCGTGACTGAAAATACATACCAGTTGAACAGCAATTCTCCTGTTTTCCCATCTCCTGTGCCCTTGGCAATAATGATGCTACTTTCTGTCTATGAGTTTGACTAACTTTGGATACCTCATATAAGTGGAATCACATACTATTTGTCCTTCTATAACTAGTTTGTGTTATTTAGCATGATGTCCTCAAGGATAAACCATATTGTTGCTTATGACAGGATTTCCTTCTTTCTTGTGCTGATTAATATTCCACTGTATATACACTTTCATTATCCATCCATCTGTTGACAGACACTAAGGTTATTTCCATATCTTGGCTACAATGGATAATGCTGCAGTGAATGTGGGAGTGTCCAAGCTTTTCTGCTATCCGACTCCTCTTGGGTGATCTAAAGGCACAGCAAAATGTGAAAGCCTGTATTATATTCTTCCTATTTAGCTGAGGTCTCCAGTGGATCAAGGGTATACATTCAGAAAAATGCAAATTGGGCTCTAGCAGCCTATCCTACAGAGATAAATATTTATATACACATTCTTAAATGAAACTCCAAGTATTCTGAAATAAGGTTATCATGATTCTGGCTCATTTGCTCTTCCTCTATCCATACTTGTTTTATATGTTTCAAAAAAAGGGAATGCCCATCTTCTTCAAATGTTGCTCAGAGGCAACTAAGATAACAAAGATTGGATTTGGCAGCTGGGAAAAAACTGTCAAAAATCAATGACAAAGAGGAGGTGGAACCAAGATGGCGGCATGAGTAGGACAGTGGGAATTTCTTCCCAAAAACATATATATTTTTGAAAATACAACAAATACAACTAATCCTAAAAGAGAGACAAGAAGACACAGGACAACAGCCAGACTACAGCCACACCTGTGAGAACCCAGCGCCTGGTGAAAGGGGTAAGATACAAGCCGCAGCCCGGCAGGACCTGAGTGCCCCTCAACCCAGTTCCTGGCGGGAGGAGAGGAGTCGGAGCGGGGAGGGAGAGGGAGCCCAGGACTGCTAAACAGCCCTAGCCATCCGCACCAGAGCACAGACACAGTGCATGGAGTGCTGGACACTAGGGAAACAGGACAGTAAGACCTTTGAGTGGGTCCCGAAGCCGGTGCCCTTATAACAAAGAAAAGCGAGTGCTTTTTGAAAGTCTTAAAGAGACAGGGACGCCACAGCTGGACAGAAGCATCCTGGGTCACAGCCTAGCAGCTGAAAATTCCAGGGAACTCCGGGTGCACTAACCCCCTGTGCAACAGCTCTGAGACCCCTCACCGAGGTAAACAGCCAAACAGCCCCTCGTCCATTACCCCTCTGGGGCCCCGCCATAGCAGAGCAGAAGCCTGAGGCTGGCCACGCCCACAGCAAGGGAGATTCCACCTTACCGGCCAGGCAAGATACAGAGACCCAGTCTACATGCAATTGCCCAACACAAGCCACTAGGGGTCGCAGTTGTCCCAGTAAAGAAAGGCTAGGAGCCAAGTGGAAAGAGGCTTGACTCTCCAAGCTGACAGAAAGTCAATAGCTCACCATTGCACCTATCAACATGAAAAGGCAAAAAATTTGATACAGACAAGACTAACCCAGACAGCTTCGGCATCTGCTACATCTTCCCCTGAGAAGGAACCTGGGGAGATAGATTTAACCAGTCTTCCGGGAAAAGAATTAAAAACAAAAGTCATAACCATGATGATGGACTTGCAGAGAAATATGCAAGAACTAAGGAAGGAGAATACAGAAATAAAACAAGCTCTGGAAGGACTTCAAAACAGAATGGACAAGATACAAGAGACCATTAATAGACTAGAAAACAGAGAACAGGAACGCACAGAAGCTGATGCAGAGAGAGGTAAAAGGATGTCCAGGAATGAAAGAATTTTAAGAGAGCTGAGTGACCAATCGATAAGAAACAATATCCACATTATAGGGGTCCAGAAGAAGAAGAGAGAGAAAAAGGGATAGAAAGTGTCTTTGAAGAAATAATTGCTGAAAACTTCCCCAAACTAGGGGAGGAAATGGCCTCTAAGACCACAGAGGTACACAGAACTCCCATGACAAGGGATCCAAGGAGGGCAACACCAAGACACATAATAATTAAAATGGGAAAGATCAAAGACAAGGACAAAGTATTAAAGGCAGCCAGAGAGGAAAAAAAAGGTCACCTACAAAGGAAAACCCATCAGGCTATCATCAGACTTCTCAACAGAAACCCTACAGGCCAGAAGAGAATGGCATGGTATACTTAATGCAATGAAACAGAAGGGCCTCAAACCAAGATTACTGTATCCAGCACGATTATCATTTAAATATGAAGGAGGGATTAAACAATTCCCAGACAAGCAAAAGTTGAGGGAATTTCCCTCCCACAAACCACCTCTACAGGGCATCCTACAGGGACTGCTCTAGATGGGAGCACTCCTAAAAAGAGCACAGAACAAAACACCAACATATGAAGAAGGGAGGAGGAGAAATAAGGGAGAGAAATAAAGAATCATCAGACCGTGTTTATAATAGCTCAATAAGGGAGTTAAGTTAGACAGTAAGATAGTAAAGAAGCTAACCTTGAACCTTTGGTAACCACAAACTTAAAGCCTGCAATGGCAATAAGTATATACCTTTCAATAATCACCCTAAATGTAAATGGACTGAATGAACCAATCAAAAGACACAGAGTAATAGAATGGATAAAAAAGCAAGACCCATCCATATGCTGCTTACAAGAGACTCTCCTCAAACTCAAAGACATGCACAGACTTAAGTTCAAGGGATGGAAAAACATATTTCATGGAAACAACAGAGAGAAAAAAGCAGGTGTTGCAATACTAGTATGAGACAAAATAGACTTCAAAATAAAGAAAGTAACAAAAGATCAAGAAGGACATTATATAATGATAAAGGGCTCAGTACAAGAGGATATAACCATTATAAATATATATGCACCCAATATAGGAGCACCAACATATGTGAAACAAATACTAACAGAATTAAAGTTGGAAATAGAATGCAATGCATTCATTCTGGGAGACTTCAACACACCACTCACTCCAAAGGACAGATCCACCAGACAGAAAATAAGTAAGGACACAGAGGCACTGAACAACACACTAGAACAGATGGACCTAATAGACATCTACAGAACTCTACATCCAAAAGCAACAGGATACACATTCTTCTCATGTGCACAATGAATATTCTTCAGAATAGACCACATACTAGGCCACAAAAAGAGCCTCAGAAAATTCCAAAAGATTGAAATCCTACCAACCAACTTTTCAGACCACAAAGGCATAAAACTAGAAATAAACTGTACACAGAAAGCAAAAAGGCTCACAAACACATGGAGGCTAAACAACACGCTCCTAAATAATCAATGCATCAATGACCAAATCAAAATGGAGATCCAGCAATATATGGAAACAAATGACAACAACAACACACAGCCCCAACTACTGTGGGATACAGTGAAAGCAATCTTAAGAGGAAAGTATATAGCAATCCAGGCATATTTAAAGAAGGAAGAACAATCCCAAATGAATGGTCTAATGTCACAATTATCGAAATTGGAAAAAGAAGAACAAATGAGGCCTAAGGTCAGCAGAAGGAGGGACATAATAAAGATCAGAGAAGAAATAAATAAAATTGAGAAGAATAAAACAATAGCAAAAATCAATGAAACCAAGAGCTGGTTCTTCGAGAAAATAAACAAAATAGATAAGCCTCTAGCCAGACTTATTAAGAAGAAAAGAGAGTCAACACAAATCAACAGAATCAGAAACGAGAAATGAAAAATCACAACGGACCCCACAGAAATACAAAGAATTATTAGAGAGTACTATGAAAACCTATATGCTAACAAGCTGGGAAACCTAGGAGAAATGGACAACTTCCTAGAAAAATACAACCTTCCAAGACTGACCAAGAAAGAAACACAAAATCTAAACAGACCAATTACCGGCAACGAAATTGAAGTGGTAATCAAAAAACTACCAAAGAACAAAACCCCTGGGCCAGATGGATTTACCTCAGAATTTTATCAGACCTACAGAGAAGACATAATACCCATTCTCCTTAAAGTTTTCCAAAAAATAGAAGAGGAGGGAATACTCCCAAACTCATTCTATGAAGCCAACATCACCCTAATACCAAAATCAGGCAAAGACCCCACCAAAAAAGAAAACTACAGACCAATATCCCTGATGAATGTAGAAGCAATAATACTCAACAAAATATTAGCAAACCGAATTCAAAACTACATCAAAAGGATCATACACCATGACCAAGTGGGATTCATCCCAGGGATGCAAGGATGGTACAACATTCGAAAATCCATCAACATCATCCACCACATCAACAAAAAGAAAGACAAAAATCACATGATCATCTCCATAGATGCTGAAAAAGCATTCGATGAAATTCAACATCCATTCATGATAAAAACTCTCAATAAAATGGGTATAGAAGGCAAATACCTCAACATAATAAAGGCCATATATGATAAACCCACAGCCAACATTGTACTGAACAGCAAGAAGCTGAAAACTTTTCCTCTGCAATCGGGAACAAGACAGGGATGCCCACTATCACCACTGTTATTCAACATAGTACTGGAGGTCCTAGCCATGGCAATTAGGCAAAACAAAGAAATACAAGGAATCCAGATTGGTAAAGAAGTTAAACTGTTACTATTTGCAGATGACATGTATTGTACATAAAAAACCCTAAAGACTCCACTCCAAAACTACTAGAGCTAATATCAGAATTCAGCAAAGTTGCAGGATACAAAATTAACACACAGAAATCTGTGGCTTTCCTATACACTAACAATAAACTAATAGAAAGAGAAATCAGGAAGACAATTCCATTCACAATAGTATCAAAAAGAATAAAATACCTAGGAATAAACCTAACCGAGGAAGTGAAAGATCCATACCCTGAAAACTATAAAACACTCTTAAGAGAAATTAAAGAAGTCACTAACAAATGGAAACTCATCCCATGCTCTTGGCTAGAAAGAACTAATATCATCAAAATGGCCATCCTGCCCAAAGCAATATACAGATTCGATGCAATCCTTATCAAATTACCAACAGCTTTCTTCAGTGAACTGGAACAAATAGTTCAAAAATTCATATGGAAACACCAAAGACCCAGAATAGCTAAAGCAATCCTGAGAAGGAAGAATAAAGTGGGGGAGATCTCACTCCCCAACCTCAAGTTGTGCTATAAAGCCACAGTAATCAAGACAATTTGGTACTGGCACAAGAACAGAGCCACAGACCAATGGAACAGAATAGAGACTCCAAACATTAACCCAAACACATACAGTCAACTAATAGTTGATAAAGGGGCCATGGACATACAATGGGGAAATGACAGCTTATTCAGCAGATGGTGCTGGCAAAACTGGACAGCTACATGTAAGAGAATGAAACTGGATCACTGTCTAACTCCATACACAAAAGTAAATTCGAAATGGATCAAAGACTTGAATGTAAGTCATGAAACCATAAAACTCTTAGAAAAAACATAGGCAAAAATCTCTTAGACATAAACATGAGTGACCTCTTCTTGAACATATCTCCCCAGGCAAGGGAAACAAATGCAAAAATGAACAAATGGGACTATATCAAGCTGAAAAGCTTCTGTACAGCAAAGGACACCATCAATAGAACAAAAAGGTATCCTATAGTATGGTGGAATATATTCGTAAATGACAGATCCGATAAAGGGTTGACATCCAAAATATATAAAGAGCTCACATACCTCAAGAAACAAAAAGCAAATAATCCAATTAAAAAATGGGCAGAGGAGCTGAATAGACAGTTCTCTAAAGAAGAAATTCAGATGGCTGACAGACACATGAGAAGATGCTCCACATCGCTTGTCATCAGAGAAATGCAAATTAAAACCACAATGAGATATCATCTCACACCAGTAAGGATGGCTACCATCCAAAAGACAAACAACACAAATGTTGGCGAGGTTGTGGAGAAAGAGGAACCCTCCTACACTGTTGGTGGGAATGTAAATTAGTTCAACCATTGTGGAAAGCAGTATGGAGGTTCCTCAAAATGCTCAAAATAGAAATACCATTTGACCCAGGAATTCCACTTCTAGGAATTTACCCTAAGAATGCAGCACTCCAGTTTGAAAAAGACAGATTCACCCCTGTGTTCATTGCTGCACTATTTACAATAGCCAAGATATGGAAGCAACCTAAATGTCCATCAGTAGATGAATGGATAAAGAAGATATGGTACATATACACAATGGAATATTACTCAGCCATAAGAAAAAAAACAAATCCTACCATTCGCAACATCATGGATGGAGGTAGAGTGTATTATGCTCAGTGAAATAAGCCAGGCGGAGAAAGACAAGTACCAAATGATTTCACTCATATGTGGAGTGTAAGAACAAAAGAAAACTGAAGGAACAAAACAGCAGCAGAAGCACAGAACCCAAGAATGGACTAATAGTTACCAAAGGGAAAGGGACTGGTGAGGACGGGTGGGAAGAGAGGGATAAGGGTGGGAAGAAAAGAAAGGGGGCATTACGATTATCATGTATAGTGTTGGGGGTCATGGGAAGGGCTGTGCAACACAGAGAAGACAAGTAGTGATTTTACAGTATCTTACTATGTTGATGGACAGTGACTGTGAACATGGATGTGGGGGGGACTTGGTGAAGGGGGGAGCCTAGTAAACATAATGTCCTTCATGTAATTGTAGATTAATGATACCAAAATAAAAAAAATAAAAATAAATCAATGACAAAGAAATAATATTAAAAGTGGCAAGAGAAAAAAGCCTTGTATCCTACAAAGGAAGACCCATTATGCTATCAGCAGATTTTACATTAGAAACTTTATGGAACAGAAGAGAGTGAAACCATATATTCAAAGTGCTGAAAGTTAAAATTATTAACCAGGAATATTCTATCCAGTAAAGTTGTCCTTCAGAAATGCAGGAAAAGTAAAGACTTTCACAGACAAATGTTTAGGAAATTCATTACCACTTGACCTCCCTTACAAATGATGCAGGTTCTTCAAGTTAAAATGAAAGGATGCTAATTAGTAACAGGAAAACATAAAAATATACAACATACTGGTAAAGATAAGTCAGAGATCAAGTTCAGAATTCTCTGATACTGTATTATTGAAGTGTGTTAACCACTTAACTCTAGTTTAAAGGTTAAAGGACAAGAGTATTTAAAAAACTATAGCTTTGATAATTTGTTAATGAATATACAATATAAAAGAGGTAAAAAACCATAAAAGTGGAGGGGGAAGTAAAAGGTAGATTTTGTATGCAATCAAATTTAAATTGCAATATTAAGAAAGAAAAACACTAACCATTAAAATAGACATGTTAATGTGATAACAAATGTGGGTTATCCAAACAGGACAGGAGCAAAGTTTAGTGTATAAGACACAGTCTTAGGAAAAAGGCTTACCTACAGTAGGAAGTTTTCCCCTTAGATTTATTTTTGCTTGAATTCACTTATGTTGCTGAGGTATCTTTAAACGTTTTGTGTTGTTTTGTTTAATCATTATTTTCATATACACATCTTTTCATATTATCAAATTCTGCTAGCTTTTAATCTGTTATTTCCCCCCCAAATTGCCATACAGGTTGTATTTAACTTCCTGCTCGCTTAATTCTCATATTAAGGATGATGGACCACATGAAGAATAGGTACAGTAGTATCCTGGCTGCAGCATGTAGTGTTGTTCATATATAGAGAGAGGCTGGAATATGCTGATTGCCCACAGATTTATCTCATAGATGCTGAGGGTCAACAAGGATGACTACAGTGCATTTTATCTTCCAAAAGTGGTTAAGATGACCAAATTTCATTTGAACTTCCCAAAATATGAGCATACTTCTTTAACCATTTACAGCAACCTTTGTTCCCAGTTAAGGCTAGTACCATACCTAAGATGACACTATTGCTTTGATCTGATCTTAAATCATTATTTTTCTTTAAACAAACTTAGATTTTTAACTTGTGGTGTCACTTTGTCTATTTTTATAGTTTTTGTCTGTCATACACAGTCAAGAAAATCCCCTCAAATTATGCATATAAATATAGCATCAGATTTTTAAAGTTCTGGAATTCTCAGGATTCCACCATAGAATTTTCAAAACAATAGAGCAATAATGGGCCAAAGCATACATGTAATGTGTGTTTTCATGCTAGCTTCATATTGTTGAAAACTTAAAAGTTAAAGAACTTTCTAAAACTCCTAATATCCCTCTGGTTTTGGCAAAGCACTGTCAAATACAATATTCTTGGATCTAGACCCATCAAGTAGAAGTTCATTTATTTGGGTGTTGCAATAAAAAATTAGTCAACATGGACTGGGCTCCTTCCTTTTCTCCATCCTTAGGAATTGTAAAGTGGAGTAAATATAATATGAACTCATCAAGAACCCATTTTCATAGCACCTGACACTCATTAGACCCATTCTTATTGCAACATGAAAGATCAGACTAGGTGTCTCAGAATGATCAACAAAAAGAGAGAAAAAGCTCTAGCAAGTGTCTAGTGTGGCATGTTAAGGGATTATTTTACTACTTGTTATTGGAGGTAAAACAACTACTTAGTTCCTTGTATAAGATTGTATGGATAGGATCACACTCACCTATTGTCCATCTCTTCCATCACATGTTTTGAGTACCTCTTATCTTTGCAAAGTATTTATGTTTTGAATGCTCCAGCAAAGCCCTTCAGTTTGTGAAACGTAAGGCCTTAGTTGCTGCTTTTATTCTCACTCCTTCATACTAAGCTTGTAGGGGTATCCTTAACCTTCATTGTGTCCTGTCATCACAGGATCTTTGAAGCACTTTGTACTTCTTTAACTATATTTATATGACATGAATACTTACTCTGCAATCACATTTATAAATAAATGTCTATTATAATCCTAACAAGTGGCATACACAAATACAGGACATACACAGAGCAAGCACTTATAGCTTCTATGGAAAGCAACTACTGTGGTTAGCACAAAGCTATTTGAAAGCTAGATGAACATCAATACTGAAAATACTTTGTGCAGTTGTCCATTTGTTTAACATAAAATAGTTATTGGGTCCTTACAATGAAATAGAAACTTTTTCTCCTTAGGTTGTAGATGAGTTTTAATAACCACATTCTTTTTTAAAGAAACATTGTAACTCTTAGAAAAATTGCTTTTTAAATGAACTATGTGAATCCAGCTTCCAAAGATGCAAGAGAAAGGCAGACTATAGCCAAGAGCTATAATTAACTCCATGCTTATTTGCTAAAATAAATGTGTAATTCTCACTTCTTTCCCTGAATGGAGTCACTGGGACTACTATCATTAGACTGCCATTGCAGTCCTATCATTATAGAAATAATAAGAAACAAGCTCTGGAATCTGCTTTTCTCTTCAATTTCGGGGTAATTTGGTGCTAGAAGCAGAAGCAGAAGTTATTTTTAGATGTACTCTATAATTCTTACATAGTGATACCTATATCCATTTGTAAATAAATGTGATATATGGTCATTTGGAAGAGTGGCTTAAAGTAAAAATAATAATTTGCATGTGACTATTATACTTTATCAGAGCATATAACTTAATTTTTATTATAAATTCAATTATGATGTAGTAGAAATGGGTCCATGTTTCTGTTTTTATAATTTACTCATTTTTCTGTAATTATGAACATTGAATATTTTGAGTATTTCTTATAGTCAAATGCAGATTTTTCTGCAGTCCACCTCTGGTTTATTTGCATCCTGCTGATTCTTAGGCCTGTCTCCTTTGTCTTTCTCACTTCTGATTCTATAGGTTTTGTCTTATATCTTACAGAACTATCACCTAAGTGATGTATACTGCTAAAACCACATTACCAGCACAAGCTTTTCTACCATCCGACTCCTCTTGGGTGATCCAAAGACACAGCAAAATGTGCAAGGCTTTATTATGTTCTTCCCATTTAGCTGAGATCCCCAATGGATCAAACAAGGGTATACATTCAGAAAAATGTAAATTGGGCTCTAACAGCCTATCATACAGAGATAAATATTTATATACACGTTCTTAAGTGAAACTCCAAGTACTCTAAAATAAGGTTATCATTATTCTGGCTCATTTGCTCTTCCTCTATTCATACTTGTTTCAGATGTTTCAAAAAAGGGAATGCCCATCTTTTTCAAATGTTGCTCAGAGACAACTAAGATAACAATTAAAGATTGGATTTGGCAGCTGGAAAAGTTAATTGGTGATTTTGAAGAAAGGAACCCACAGACATAGTAGGAACAAAGCAAGACTGATATGATTTTACAATAGAGTGGTAAATAAAAAAGTGTTAAATAAAAAATATTTAATAATTTGAGTCATTTTACTGTGAAAGGGGACAGGAGAATAAGAAGCCAACTGATAAATAATCGAGGGTTCAAAAGAGATTTTTCCTCTAAGATTGTAAATATTACAGCTATCATTACAAGGATTAGAATGAAATAGAAAGGAAAATATAGATTATACTTTAAAGAGGTATGTTAATTACAGAGGGAATACAATTTAGTGAGGATACAGAGGGATTTGCCTCAGAATTCTAATGTCATTGTGTATAAAATTAAAGAAGGGTATGGATATGCATTTAGAAAAAAAGTAATTTTAGGAGATTTTGTGGAGGAAGACAAAGTTAAGGCAGAAAATGAGGAAATAAATATGGACTATGAAAAAATGGTAGATGGGTAGATTGGAAGCCCAATGGGGATGACATATTAATGTAATTAAGTTATTAAAGGAAGGTTAAAGACAGTGATCAGGAAGCAGATAATGTGATTTTAGAGATGATCCCACATTAGAAATACTTAGGGCAAAGGAATGTGTAGCAAGAGGGGAGGGCAGATCATTATAGATTAGCAACTCGGGAAACTTAGAGGTGAGGCTGATGGTGGACTGTGCATAAAAGGACAGTTAGAGAAGTAAAGGAACCATTTCTTAGTATCGATGTCCTACAAATCATCCATTGATGAAGGAGAATAACCTTGTTGATAACTGCTTCAAAGAAGTAGATGGTTTTCAGGAAGGGGCAGGACAATGTCATCTGGAATAAGAAGGGCAACCACCCCACTTCTAGACTTGGTTATATTTGGGGTGTAGGTAACAAAGTCATTGTTTTCTTGAAAGAGCCTTAAGAAAACACTGTAATAAAGGAAAGCAAACTTTCAGATATAGGGCTAAAGATGTTCTAGATTGTTTTGATCATGAATTACAAATTGGAATATCTTGGGGGATCATAAGAGATTAGAGGCTGAATCAGGTGATCAACTGTGAACAGCCGTAAGTGGAATTAGTCTGGGTGATAAAACTGAAGCCAGTAAGATTGTTCTTTTTGGGGAGACTGAGATGATCAAATGTGCTTTGTGATGCATTAATCCAGAGAGTTTCTTGAGGGTCATGTTAATTAATGATAAATGTAGCCTACTTATCTTTGTCAGGATATAGTACTGGCAGTGTTGGGGATGGGAGTGGCATTTGTGTCTATTTTGTTTTTCTCATCTCTTTCCCAAAAGGCAAGACATTATCTGACCCCTACTTAGACTGAACCGAGAACAGAGGAGAATTAGAAAGCAGTACATTAATTTCATTGACTCTTGTAACCTGCCGCCTTCATATTGAAAAGATTTTTAATATGATGCTTTCTTGGATTCTTTGGAGATACTGCTATTCCCCAACAGTTATCTTCCTACAGTTCCCCTGACCTGAGTTAATGCCCTTCATTGTATTGGTGGCTCACTTCCTACTCTGGCTATTAGTACACACCTAAATTCTTCTCTTATAAGGCTGATTTGTCCTTTTCTGTAGTCCTTTCATTTACGATTTAAAGTATTCTCATGTTAACTCCTTCTCATTTATGGACACTGTTTTGTTCAATAAATTGTAAGAGCACAGCTTAATCTTAACATAGAATTCTCTTGCTCCTCTACCTCATTGCCAAAGCAAATAGTTCAATTCTCATTCTCTAGATTTCCCAGACAGGAATAGCTTACCAGTTTTACCACCTTCTTCACTTTCAGTAAACTCATTTGAATATGGTTGAGTTTTCCACTTGAAGTACCCTCACTGGGCTTGAGGTGGGAGGCTGGAACCCCATTCAACACACACATACTTTCCTCTTGGGGACTGTGGATTTCACTGTACAGTAGCAAGCTCCTACAAATAAATTTTCTTCAAATGTTCTTATCTTCTCACAACCGAATCCTTTTATATATTAGTGTTGTCAGTGGATTCTGGAGTCATATAGCACATTATAAAATGAAACAAAAACAGCCAAACATATTTACTCATTTTTAATTCTGTGTATGATCTAGCACCCTTATTTTCCTATATGATACCTTTTATATCTCCATGCCTTGTCTATACTTTAATTTTAGGTTACTCTCATTCTTTCCTGTTTAATTCTTCAAGTAGCAATTAGTAACACCACCCTCCTATGGGAATCCTAAATGTCATGTAAAATGCAGCCCTGTGATGCATTATCAGGCCCAACTGGGGCAAGATAAGAATTCGTGTAATAAAATGTGCAAAACCTAAATCAAAATGGCAATAGATTGGTGTCACAATTAAGAAGGTAAGATTTGAAGTTGTAGGTCTCAGAGTTATACATTTTCTACTTCTGAAATACTGACTCTCTTAAGAATATTGGATTCACAAACAACTTCTTTCTTGCTCAAGTTCTAACTTTCTCATCTTCTGTATTGATTTTAATATTTTTATAACAGCTAGCTTTGGAGATATTTGGAAATGATTTTCTTTCTTTTCCTCATAATTTTAGGGATTTTAATTTTTAAATTGTAACACTTTTTCTTAATTTTCTATTTATTTAAATTTTTCATCTAGCAGATATAGACACTAATATTTTACATATGATATTCCCTGTCTGATGGTTCTCTTTTTATTATCCTTTTAATCTCCTCATTGCTTATATTTAACATTACATTAAAAATATTGTCCTTCTTTAAAGATTTATTTGACAAATTTTTGGATCATAATCCCAAGGGAAAAATGTAGACCCTTTTTCTAGAAAAAATGTAAGAGATACATAGAAAAAGGAACACTTATAGACTAATAAATATTCAGTCATTATGTAATTTACCTGAAAGCCATGATAGTATCTCTCCTTTATGTGGGCTTATTTTAATAATTAATTTATGGGGTTTATAAAACTTTATGAAATGGCAATCTCTGAATTATGTGCTATATAATACTTGATATGACTAAGTACAAAATCATAAATTGGATTACAGAGCTTAAGAGAGCTCCTTTTCAATAAACATTGCTTTAAATCCATAGCTGCAAATTTAGAAATCTGAATCTTGTTCTAAACACGTGAAATAATCCCTTGACATTTTTATCTCACAGTTGCTCAGTTCAATTCAGTCAAGAGAGGATATGGTGCAAAAATATTCACTTAGAAATATTTTTGATAGATAAGAGGTTTTAGGTAGATTATACTCTTCTTATTGGATGAACTCAACCATCCCATTTCTTCATGCTGCATCCAAAGAGACAGATTGTGTGGTAAAGAATACTTAAGTACTTAAATGGAGGTTTTTGATGATCAGTCTGGTGCAGACACAGAATAACACCATCGAGTGGCATATGAAAGGAAAAGAGATTTATTATACTCACAGGCCCTGGCGAGAGATGTGTGGTATCCACACAGGGAGCAGAAACAATATGATCTGATGGCTCCATCTTGGTTTCTCAGGAGGATCTACATGTAAGCAGGATCAAGGGAGTAGGCTCCACCAGACAGCTGTGGTGCTGAGAGAAAGGACCCTCGGAGGTCAGGGTGGAATACACAGGCAGACCTGAGGGGATTGTATTGATGTGGTTGAGTGTCATTAAGTCATGGTCAGCAGAAGACAAGAAGGTGAGCCTGTGGTAGGGACCAACCAGCCTTATCACACTGGTGCACCTGGTCATCTGAGTCGGTGTTGACAGCCACCCATTTGTGGGAATGTTGTGGCATTAGGAAATAATGAAGTTTTTAACATTTACAATTTTCAGAGATGTAACTTTCTACAGAAGCTCACAAGCAGTACACATTGGTTCAGTTTCAAATCCATGATTAGAATTTCTAAAACTGGCAATCCCTGGTCAACTCACTCTGTCACTCTCCACAATGGTCATTTTATTCTTTTGAATCTATCTTCCACTCTGTTTACCTTCCTACTCTCTGTCCTTTGGAATAAAAGAACCATCTTTCTATCTAAGCGTAATCCTTTCCCTATCACTTAAGATAAAGATTATATCATCTCTTCCTTGATTTTCTTCTACTTCTCAATACGTCCAGCCATGCTGGTTTTAAAACATATTCTTTTTTAAATAAAACAACTTCATTTCACTGATTATCTCCATCCAATTACACATTTGTCTCTTTTAGCTATACTACATAGAAAGACCTTATTGATATTTCAACTTCATTTTCTTATTTTCATTCACTTTTTGGCCCACTATGACCCTTGGGCCATCAATTTGTTGAATAAGAATTTTCCTAAAGTCATCAATCACCAGTGCTTGTTTTTAGAAATGAAGTACAACCATGTCCACAGAAGTTGTTAAAATAACAAAGTACTCCAGCCCTGAGACTCCTCCCAACCAGTCCTCTCCTCATCTTGCCCATCAGAACCAGCCTCACCTTATGAAGCCTTTTGCCAAACTCTCCAAGAACCTGCAACTAAAAAGACTTTCTCATCATACCAGGGGTCTTCAGAGTCCCGCTTTAGCTTAACAAACAGTATCTGATCAGTCACTGTCCATATAACTTCTGGCTTTCTGGTCAATTATATATATGTGCTTCCATAACTTAAGGAGTACAAACGATGATGCATAAATTGACATATTTAGTCCAGCAACTTCATTTAAGCATCAGACCTGTATATTCAATTGCTTTATTAAAATCTCCACTTGATTGTTTCAAAAGGAACTCAAACTCAACTTGTCCAACTCAGAACCCATGAGATCTCCTTCTCACCCAAGCCTGCTCCAACTCCCCATGAGTGAATTGTCCTTCAACTCACTCAAGAAATGAGCATTGGTTGTGTTAACATATAGTCTACAGGCACACACCTGATCATCTACATTTGCTCTCTTACAACACTATACTATGTTTTCTACCTTTATCTCGTATCTACCTACCACTTCAGCATTTTATTAAAAATAATAATAATAAAGAGAGAAATGTGGTATCCACATATAAATCAAGTATAAAAACCAAATGAGTATTCATATTTGAACTGACTGTTTATAGTTCATAATGCATGAACAAAACCGAAAGCTTCTGTGATGACTGCCCTTGTACTGTTCACCATGTAACTTATTCACTATGTAAGAATTTGTTCTCCATGTAAGAACTTGTTCGTTATGCTTCAGAAGATTGGAGACTGACGAAAATTAGGCTTGGGGTGGATTAATGATTGTGCATTGAGCATTGACCCCCCTATACAGAATTTTATTGTTGTTAACAACCATTTGATCAATAAATATGAGAGATGCCCTCACAAAAATATATATATATATATATATATATATATATGTAAACACACTTCCAGTTGTAAAATAAATAAGTAACCAGGATGTAATGTATAGCATAAGGAATATAGTCAAAATATTGTAACAACTTGGTATGGTGATAGCTGGTACCTAGAATTATCATGTATATAAATGTTGAATCACTGTGTTGTACACCTGAAACTAATGTAATACTGTGTGTCAACTACCCTTCAATAAAAAATAATTATCCAGGAAAAAAAAAAAAAGAAATGAGCATTGGTGTCTTTATTGATTTCTCTTCCCTTCTATCCATATCTTGAATCTGTTCATTATTTTCAATATACATCATTTCCATGCTAATCTAAGATAGTGGTATTTTTTTCCAGATTATTTCTGTCGTTTTCTATTTATTCCATCTCCCACTATTTACCACGCAATATCAAACTCCAAAATCAGGAAAATCTGGCCGTCTTAAGATTTCAAGGTTAAATTAAAATTTCAAAAGCCTCTTATTGCTCTTAGGATAAGGGCAACATCATGATATTCCAGTTCACATATTTGGTCCTACCCTTTTCACTAGCCTCCACTCTCTCCTCACTTTGCTTCATGATTATCACTACAGGCATACTTACCTTTTTTTTTCTATTGAAATATAGTTGATATACAATCTTATATTGGTTTCAAACATACAACACGGTAGTTCAGCAGTTACTCACATTATTAAATCCTCACCCCAACTAGTGCAGTTACTTTCTATCAACGTAGGAAGATGTTACAGCACCACTGGCCTATTGCCCATGGTGTACTTCCATCCCTGTGACCAGCTTTTATTATGGTTGAGACTTTTGTGCCCCTTTATCCCCCTCGGCCTCCCCACCCACCCACCCTAACCCATCCACATGGTAACCACCAGTCACTTCTCAGTGTTATATGCATACTTACTTTTTTGTAAACCTATGTTCCCTTATGCCTCAGGGCCATTATTACAAATGCTATTCTCACTCCTGGAAATAATCCTCTACACAACCATCCCAAACTCCACTCAAGTGATTTGCCTAGCTAATGCTCATTCATCTTTCAGATTTCAGCTAAATTATCTGTGAATTCCTAAAGCCCATTACATTAGCATAATTTCTTAACAGCATGCAATTCTCCTTTATCACAATTATCAAATTTTAATTTTATAACAACTGAAGCTCTTACATACATGGAGATAGACATTAAATAGCTAAATTCACAGTATAAAATAGTAAGGAGTACTCATGTTCTGTATTATTAAAGATGGTAAGGGATGGCATCCTGTAATTAAGCCCAGTAATAATTTAGCAAAGAAATACATAAATATTGACTCCAAATTGGAATATACATATTAATATACACACATCCACACACACACACACACACATCTACACACACACACACACACACACACACACACACACACACATATATATATAGCCTTCCTGCCCATATTAAGAAATATATCAGACAAGGTTTTGCCAATAAATAATTTTTAGAGCTAAAATTACCAATAAATAAATAAATAAGGAAAGAAGGGAGAGCAGAAGAAAGTTAGATTTTAGAACTCTTGCGATATATATTAGACAGGATTCAAAGTTTCACATCTATGTACTTTAATCTATTATTTTCCTGAAATAATATGAAAACACATTAAGAGAACTGATAGTTGGATATAAAATTATTTACAACCCAATTTTGAGGCCAACTTATATTTGTAGTTGATTTGCATTTTTAAATTTAAATTTATTTCTACACTATACCTTTCTTACAAGACAATAAAGTTAGAAAATGGAAAATTATATATGATATATATACCTTTCTTTCTATACTTGTAATATCTCTGAAATTATTTTTGAAATGGAATGTTTTATATTTAATGTTCTTATCATTAGATGGGCTTAGACTATTTAATGGAGTTAGATTTAATTTACTTCATTCTATCCTTTTTTCCATACATGGAAATAATATTTCATATGATTTTTTTTTTTTTTTAGATAATTATTTTTTATTGAAGGGTAGTTGACACACAGTATTACATTACATTAGTTTCAGGTGTACAACACAGTGATTCAACATTTATATACATGATAATTCTAGGTACCAGCTATCACCATACCAAGTTGTTACAATATTTTGACTATATTCCTTATGCCATACATTACATCCTGGTTACTTATTTATTTTACAATTGGAAGTGTGTACTTTTTTTTTGGTTGTTGTTGTTAGGGCATCTCTCATATTTATTGATCAAATGGTTGTTAACAACAATAAAATTCTGTATAGGGGAGTCAATGCTCAATGCACAATCATTAATCCACCCCAAGCCTAATTTTCGTCAGTCTCCAATCTTCTGAAGCATAACGAACAAGTTCTTACATGGAGAACAAATTCTTACATAGTGAATAAGTTACATGGTGAACAGTACAAGGGCAGTCATCACAGAAACTTTTGGTTTTGCTCATGCATTATGAACTATAAACAGTCAGTTCAAATATGAATACACATTTGATTTTTATACTTGATTTATATGTGGATACCACATTTCTCTCTTTATTATTTTTAATAAAATGCTGAAGTGGTAGGTAGATACAACATAAAGGTAGAAAACATAGTTTAGTGTTGTAAGAGAGCAAATGTAGATGATCAGGTGTGTGCCTGTAGACTATGTGTTAATCCAAGCTAGACAAGGGCAATAAAACATCCACATATGCAGAAGATTTCTCTCAGAACAGGGGGGGTGAGGTTCTAAGCCTCACCTCTGTTGATCCCCAATTTCTCACCTGATGACCCCCCTGCGACTGTGCCTGTCTTAGGTTGTTCCTCCCTTGAGGAATCTTACCCGTCTCTGGCTAACCAGTCATCTTCTGGGGCCATACAGGGAAATGTGAAGTTGGTAAGTGAGAGAGAAGCCTTATTGTTTGAAATGGTTAGCTTTTTATTTCTTTGCATATTTATGCCCTGTGGCTTCTATGCCCAGCATTTGTCTTGAGGTATCTTTACCACTTGGAGGAGTTATGATACTCGGTAAATTTGATATGAGGCACGAATTCTATTTAAGAATTCATTGTAATTAGGAAGGAAGAAGAAAAGCTATAGAAGTAGCAGGTGGGAGAAAACATGGGAAGATTGATTATTTCTTTGACATATCTTCTTGTAGAGTAACTTCAGCATGTATAGATTTTAAGCTACTACTTAAATTGCGCACACACATTAACATAATAGGAGTATAGTTACATAACCAAAGCATACCTGTAATTACCAGCCATCTCCAGTGAAACCAAGAAAACCAGTTAGGCACCCTAGGCATTTGTGAAAACTTATCAATGATATGATGGTTATTATCTAACTGAATTTGAATAGTTTGAGAAAAATCAGACAAATTAAAACAACCCATTCCTGGGCACTGTTCACATCCCATATGTTCTTTTAACAGTAAATAGTCTGTAGTTGTAAGATTTTGGAGCGCTACAATTTGCACTTCTCCTAATTCTTGGTTGAGTTCCAACAGTATAGATCCAGTCAAATTTGTTGTTTTACTGTATGCACAGGCCAGCTTAGATATCTCCTTCATTCCCATGGCAAGTCCAGGAGCTGGTGGGATGAGTGCATCTACAGCTGTAGCAGTGCGTGGATCTTTGTTGGGGTTTTTTGATGATCATCTTCTGGCATGAGTCTTCCCGAGAGTGCTGATGTTGGAAGTTCTCTTTCATATCGTATCTTAGTTCATTTTCGGGGTAGCCAAATTAGGCTGTGATCCTCTGTATAAACACAAACAGACCCTTTGCCTACACTTTTATATGTCCTTTATATCATTGTGTAGAACTCATTAGAGGTCACCACATAGGAACTGCATTTTTTTTTTTTAATCATTAATCTACACTTACATGATGAATACTTTGTTTACTAGGCTCTCCCCTATACCAGGTCCCCCCTATATACTCCTTTACAGTCACTGTCCATCAGCGTAGCAACCTGTTGTAGAATCACTACTTGTCTTCTCTGTGTTGTACAGCCCTCCCTTTTCTCCTACCCCCCCATGCATGTTAATCTTAATACCCCCCTACTTCTCCCCCACTTATCCCTCCCTACCCACCCATCCTCCCCAGTCCCTTTCCCTTTGGTACCTGTTAGTCCATTCTTGAGTTCTGTGATTCTGCTGCTGTTTTGTTCCTTCAGTTTTTCCTTTGTTCTTATATCCCACAGATGAGTGAAATCATTTGGTATTTCTCTTTCTCTGCTTGGCTTGTTTCACTGAGCAAAATACCCTCCAGCTCCATCCATGTTGCTGCAAATGGTTGGATTTGCCCTTTTCTTATGGCTGAGTAGTATGCCATTGTGTATATGTACCACATCTTCTTTATCCATTCATCTATCGATGGACATTTAGGTTGCTTCCAATTCTTGGCTATTGTAAATAGTGCTGCGATAAACATAGGGGTGCACTGATCTTTCTCATACTTGATTGCTGCATTCTTAGGGTAAATTCCTAGGAGTGCAATTCCTGGGTCAAATGGTAAGTCTGTTTTGAGCATTTTGATGTACCTCCATACTGCTTTCCACAATGGTTGAACTAGTTTACATTCCCACCAGCAGTGTAGGAGGGTTCCCCTTTCTCCACAGCCTCGCCAACATTTGTTGTTGTTTGTCTTTTGGATGGCAGCCATCCTTACTGGTGTGAGGTGATACCTCATTGTAGTTTTAATTTGCATTTCTCTGATAATTAGCGATGTGGAGCATCTTTTCATGTGTCTGTTGGCCATCTGTATTTCTTTTTTGGAGAACCGTCTGTTCAGTTCCTTTGCCCATTTTTTAATTGGGTTATTTGTTTTTTGTTTGTTGAGGCGTGTGAGCTCTTTATATATTCTGGACGTCAAGCCTTTATCGGATGTGTCATTTTCAAAGATATTCTCCCATACTGTAGGGTTCCTTTTTGTTCTATTGATGGTGTCTTTTGCTGTACAGAAGCTTTTCAGCTTAATATAGTCCCACTTGTTCATTTTTGCTGTTGTTTTCCTTGCCCGGGGAGATATGTTCAAGAAGAGGTCACTCATGTTTATGTCTAAGAGGTTTGTGCCTATGTTTTCTTCCAAGAGTTTAATGGTTTCATGACTTACATTCAGGTCTTTGATCCATTTTGAGTTTACTTTTGTATATGGGGTTAGACGATGGTCCAGTTTCATTCTCCTACATGTAGCTGTCCAGTTTTGCCAGCACCATCTGTTGAAGAGACTGTCATTTCGCCATTGTATGTCCATGGCTCCTTTATCAAATATTAATTGACCATATATGTCTGAGTTAATGTCTGGATTGTCTAGTCTGTTCCATTGGTCTGTGGCTCTGTTCTTGTGCCAGTACCAAATTGTCTTGATTACTATGGCTTTATAATAGAGCTTGAAGTTGGGGAGTGAGATCCCCCCTACTTTATTCTTCTTTCTCAGGATTGCTTTGGCTATTCGGGGTCTTTGGTGGTTCCATATGAATTTTTGAATTATTTGTTCCAGTTCATTGAAGAATGTTGCTGGTAGTTTCATAGGGATTGCATCAAATCTGTATATTGCTTTGGGCAGGATGGCCATTTTGACGATATTAATTCTTCCTAGCCATGAGCATGGGATGCGTTTCCATCTGTTAGTGTCCCCTTTAATTTCTTTTAAGAGTGACTTGTAGTTTTCAGAATATAAGTCTTTCACTTCTTTGGTTAGGTTTATTCCTAGGTATTTTATTTTTTTTGATGCAATTGTGAATGGAGTTGTTTTCCTGATTTCTCTTTCTGTTGGTTCATTGTTGGTATATAGGAAAGCCACAGATTTCTGTGTGTTGATTTTGTATCCTGCAACTTTGCTGTATTCCGATATCAGTTCTAGTAGTTCTGGGGTGGAGTCTTTAGGGTTTTTTATGTACAGTATCATGTCATCTGCAAATAGTGACAGTTTGACTTCTTCTTTGCCAATCTGGATTCCTTGTATTTTTTTGTTTTGTCTGATTGCCGTGGCTAGGACCTCTAGTACAATGTTAAATAACAGTGGGGAGAGTGGGCATCCCTGTCTAGTTCCCGATCTCAGCGGAAATGCTTTCAGCTTCTCGCTATTCAATATAATGTTGGCTGTGGGTTTTTCATAGATGGCCTTTATTATGTTGAGGTACTTGCCCTCTATTCCCATTTTGCTGAGAGTTTTTATCATGAATGGATGTTGAACTTTGTCAAATGCTTTTTCAGCATCTATGGAGATGATCATGTGGTTTTTGTCTTTCTTTTTGTTGATGTGGTGGATGATATTGATGGACTTTCGAATGTTGTGCCATCCTTGCATCCCTGGGATGAATCCCACTTGGTCATGGTGTACGATGGTTTTGATGTATTTTTGAATTCGGTTTGCTAAAATTTTGTTGAGTATTTTTGCGTCTACGTTCATCAGGGATATTGGTCTGTAGTTTTCTTTTTTGGTGGTGTCTTTGCCTGGTTTTGGTATTAGGGTGATGTTAGCTTCATAGAATGAGTTTGGGAGTATCCCCTCCTCTTCTATTTCTTGGAAAACTTTAAGGAGAATGGGTATTATATCTTCCCTGTATGTCTGATAAAATTCCGAGGTAAATCCATCTGGCCCGGGGGTTTTGTTCTTTGGTAGTTTTTTGATTACCGCTTCAATTTCGTTGCTGGTAATTGGTCTGTTTAGATTTTCTGTTTCTTTTTGGGTCAGTCTTGGAAGGTTGTATTTTTCTAGGAAGTTGTCCATTTCTCCTAGGTTTCCCAGCTTGTTAGCATATAGGTTTTCATAGTAGTCTCTAATAATTCTTTGTATTTCTGCGGGATCTGTTGTGATTTTTCCTTTCTCATTTCTGATACTGTTGATTTGTGTTGACTCTCTTTTCCTCTTAATAAGTCTGGCTAGAGGCTTATCTATTTTGTTTATTTTCTCGAAGAACCAGCTATTGGTTTCATTCATTTTTGCTATTGTTTTATTCTTCTCAATTTTATTTATTTCTTCTCTGATCTTTATTATGTCCCTCCTTCTGCTGACCTTAGGCCTCATTTGTTCTTCTTTTTCCAATTTTGATAGTTGTGACATTAGACCGTTCATTTGGGATTGCTCTTCCTTTTTTAAATATGCTTGGAGTGCTATATACTTTCCTCTTAAGACTGCTTTTGCTGCGTCCCACAGAAGTTGGGGCTTAGTGTTGTTGTTGTCATTTGTTTCCATATATTGCTGGATCTCCATTTTGATTTGGTCATTGATCCATTGATTATTTAGGAGCGTGTTGTTTAGCCTCCATGTGTTTGTGAGCCTTTTTGCTTTCTTTGAACAGTTTATTTCTAGTTTAATGCCTTTGTGGTCTGAAAAGTTGGTTGGTAGGATTTCAATCTTTTGGAATTTACTGAGGCTCTTTTTGTGTCCTAGTATGTGGTCTATTCTGGAGAATGTTCCATGTGCACTTGAGAAGAATGTGTATCCTGTTGCTTTTGGATGTAGAGTTCTGTAGATGTCTATTAGGTCCATCTGTTCTAGTGTGTTGTTCAGTGCCTCTGTGTCCTTACTTATTTTCTGTCTGGTGGATCTGTCCTTTGGAGTGAGTGGTGTGTTGAAGTCTCCTAGAATGAATGCATTGCATTCTATTTCCTCCTTTAGTTCTGTTAATATTTGTTTCAGGTATGTTGGTGCTCCTGTATTGGGTGCATATATATTTATAATGGTTATATCCTCTTGATGGACTGAGCCCTTTATCATTATGTAATGTCCTTCTTTGTCTTTTGTTACTCTCTTTATTTTGAAGTCTGTTTTGTCTGATACCAGAATTGCAACACCTGCTTTCTTCTCTCTGTTGTTTGCTTGAAATATCTTTTTCCATCCCTTGACTTTAAGTCTGTGCGTGTCTTTGGGTTTGAGGTGAGTCTCTTGTAAGCAGCATATGGATGGATCTTGCTTTTTTATCCATTCTATTACTCTGTGTCTTTTGATTGGTGCATTCAGTCCATTTACATTTAGGGTGATTATTGAAAGGTATGAATTTATTGCCATTGCAGGCTTTAAGTTTGTGGTTACCAAAGGTTTAGGGTTAGCTTCTTTACTGTCTTACTGTCTAACTTAACTCGCTTGTTGAGCTATTATAAACACAATCTGATGATTCTTTATTTCTCTCCCTTCTTATTCCTCCTCCTCCCTTCTTCATATGTTGGGTGTTTTGTTGTGTGCTCTTTTTAGGAGTGCTCCCATCTAGAGCAGTCCCTGTAGGATGCCCTGTAGAGGTGGTTTGTGGGAGGCAAATTCCCTCAACTTTTGCTTGTCTGGGAATTGTTTAATCCCTCCTTCATATTTAAATGATATTCGTGCTGGATACAGTAGTCTTGGTTCGAGGCCCTTCTGTTTCATTGCATTAAGTATATCATGCCATTCTCTTCTGGCCTGTACGGTTTCTGTTGAGAAGTCTGATGATAGCCTGATGGGTTTTCCTTTGTAGGTAACCTTTTTTTTCTCTCTGGCTGCTTGTAATACTTTGTCCTTGTCTTTGATCTTTGCCATTTTAATTATTATGTGTCTTGGTGTTGCCCTCCTTGGATCCCTTGTCATGGGAGTTCTGTGTACCTCTGTGGTCTGAGAGGCCATTTCTTCCCCTAGTTTGGGGAAATTTTCAGCAATTATTTCTTCAAAGACATTTTCTATCCCCTTTTCTCTCTCTACTTCTTCTGGAATGCCTATGATTCTTATATTATTCCTTTTATATTGATCACTCAGCTCTCTTAAAATTCTTTCATTCCTGGAGATCCTTTCATCTCTCTCTGCATCAGCTTCTCTGTGTTCCTGTTCTCTGTTTTCTAGTCCATTAATGGTCTCTTGCATCTCGTCCATTCTGTTTTGAAGTCCTTCCAGAGCTTGTTTTATTTCTGAATTCTCCTTCCTTAGTTCTTGCATATTTCTCTGCAAGTCCATCAGCATGGTTATGACTTTTGTTTTGAATTCTTTTTCAGGTAGACTGGCTAAATCTATCTCCCCAGATTCCTTCTCAGGGGAAGATGTAGCAAATGCTGAAGCTGTCTGGGTTAGTCTTGTCTGGATCATATTTTTTTGCCTTTTCATGTTGACAGGTGCTATTGACTGTCAGCTGGGAGGGCCAAAATTTTCACTTACTACTGGCCTTTCTTTACTGGGGCAACTGCGACCCCTAGTGGCTTGTGTTGGGTAATTGCGTGTAGAGTGGGTCTTTGTGTCTTGCCTGGCCGGGAGGGAGAAATTTCCCTTTCTGTGGGCGGAATTTGTCTCAGGCTGCTTCTCTGCTTTCGCAGCGCCCGGTGGGGTGATGGATGGGGGGGCTGCTTGACTGTTTGCCTCCGTGAGGGGTCTCAGAGCTGTTGCCCAGGGGGTTAGTGCACCCGGTTTTCCCTGTAATTTCCAGCTGCTGTACTGTGACCTGGGTTGTTTCCGTCAAGCTGTTAAGTCCCTGTCCCTTTAAGACTTTCAAAAAGCCTACGCTTTTCTTTGTCACAGGGGCATCAGCTTCAGCACCCACTCAGAGGTCTTACTCCCTGTACCCCCAGTATCCAGGGCCCCCTGGGCACGTACTGTGTCTGCGCTCTGGCCCGGATGGCTGGGGCTGGGTGTTCGGCAGTCCTGGGCTCCGTCTCCCTCCCGCTCTGCCTATTGTCCTCCCGCCGGGAGCTGGGGGGAGGGGCGCTCGGGTCCCGCCGGGCCGGGGCTTGTATCTTACCCCTTTCACCAGTCGCTGGGTTCTCGCTGGTGTGGCTGCAGTCTGGCCACTGTCCTGCGTCTTCTGGTCTCTCTTTTAGGGCTAGTTGTGTTTGTTGTATTTTCAAAAGTATATATGTTTTTGGGAGGAGATTCCCACTGTCCTACTCACGCCGCCATGTTGGCTCCGCCCCGACCTATTTCATATGATTTTGATTCTTAATTCTTAATTCTTTCACTAAGTTTGTTAATATTTTTAATTAAGTGAATTCATGAAATGTGGGTACAGAATTAAACGTTTGTTACTGGATGTGTCTTCTTTCAGAGTATAACAATAAGGCCATTACAGTTGAAGGGTGGAAGGATCAGACATTGTTTTTAGTAAAAGCATCATTCTAGAGGGTATGTAGGTGACAGTAGCCTGTGTTTAAGGTAATGTCAAGTTTCCATAAATCCCTACTGAATACTGCAAACACTCTTATTGCTTACAGATTCATAAAACACAGTGACACAGAAAGCAGAAGGCTGCAATCACTATGTGAAGGAATGCTCCTCAATAAGTAAATATTAAGAACACTTAGTTTAATTAAAGGAAAATGGGGTTCTTAGAAGTTTTGGAATTGATTCCAGGAACAAGAATTTTATGATTAGTCCTTTAGTAGAGTGTACATATACATATATGTGTTTCTGTGTGTGTGCGTACATGTGTATCCTTCATCTCTACATCATTCACATAAGATTTTGCCAAAAGAATAACCCTTAGAGATAAAAATACCAATCAAAAAGGAAGAAAAGAAGAAGGAAGGAAGCAGACAAATAAAGAAATTTGATCCTAATTTGGAGGAAAGATCTATATGGACTAAACATGAACTAAATATTCAAATCCATTCCACTTACCTATAAATACAAGCTTTTATCTGCCAAGTTCAAGAAATGACTGAAAAAAATACTGAATGAATCAGTAGTTCATAAGAAGGAAATTGCATTAGAAATTTAAAGTCATTTAGAGTTGCAATCAGGAAAACAGAAAAAAAAAAAGCAGAATACTTAAAAGTAAGTCCTTAATAGAACATAGACATTATAAACAAAAATCACTTCAGTGATTTTGGGTAGGGGAAAAATTTGTGATCACAAAGTTTACTTATATAAAAAATGCTTTTAAGCTTTTTAATGCAATGAGTGGCATATTCAACAGAGTAGATACTGAAAAAAGATTGTTAATGTATATTATGAGAAAATTCAAGGTAATACACTTAACATAAGGATTCCAGAAGTAGAAGACAGAGCAAATAAAGGAAAATTAATTGAAGAGACTTTTCATTTGAGTGAAAATGGAGGCTAATCCCAACCAGGAAAAAATTACTCATATGATAATAGGGGAAAAGAGTCTTTCTAAAAAATATAATCTTCTCAAAAATTTTTTTGAACAGGAAACATACATTGATCCCATCATTGTCTGACAAAGGAGGAGTTTAAGAAACATATTAAGGTCCTCCGGTAGTCCTCAGAAAGCACCAGAACTGAAAATAAGGTCTCATGATTACACTGCCTTACAGACATGTAAATTATACAATACTGATAATAAATCTCTCCTCCATAGAACATTTCTTTACTAAGTGCAAATTGTCATTACCAAAATTATTTGTTCTCTATAATCATTATAGTGGGAGAAAGTCATTACTTCCACGGCTGTTACCAATTGAAAAGAAAGGTCAAGTGAATTGTTGAGTGATCGACAGTGGCGCTGAAAATAAAATCAAGGGCTTTTAAAACTAAATTTCAATCACTGTGCTTAAAATAAAAAGTAAAACCTGAGTGAGAAAAATCCTGAATTTTTGTTTTGAAGTGATTTATCAAGGAGACAGGGAATGGTCTAGTTAGCAATTAAAGTATATCCAAAGTGCATTTTTTTTTATAAAGGACCTAAAACAATAAAATACATTCTTTAAGAAGTTTGGGTTTTGTATAAGTGGTATAATCTCTAAAGTTTCAGTTGAATTACATAATTTTCATTCTGGATTCAAATAAAATAACCAGCAATCCTAGTATAGGCTCAGCTTCATCTTTACTACTGTTAGAATCTATGGGACAACTAAGGAACCTTCACAGAGTTAATTCATTCGATCTTTAACTTCCATAAATCTAACAAAAGTAATAATGCCTATTTAACATATTACAAGCTACCTCATTTCTAACTTTTATACTATAAATAATTCCATTTAAATGTTTGTAATGATGAAAGTAACTTAAAAAACTTGCTTAAACACAAACAAGGAATTAGACTTCATGTACTCAGATGTAATTATAAAAATATACAAAATACAAACATTCCTTAAGCATTAATGCTTTATGGATATTACACTTTGTAGTTGTATAAAAGGCCACAAAATACATGTAATTACAAAAAAAACTCTTATAATCTTTAAAATCATTTACTTGACTCTATTTTATTATTTAAGATCATTTCCATGAAATAAAATTTACATGAAATAAGAATAATTATTTTTAAAATTTAAAGATTTTCCTCCCATTGTGCAGTAGCTGAAGCATGAAATGATCTGACTCTTAATAAATGGAGAACAACCAAGAAGTTGTGGTGAGCTATCAGATACCCTGATTTGTTTAGAGGCAAGGAAATAGGCATATTAAGATAATTAAAAGAGCACAACACATTTAAAGCCTAGTTATAAGGTAAAAAAGATATATATCCACATATCTGTATATATATCTATTTCAAAATACTATGTTTAAAAGTTAACAAGCAAACTGACAAGAGAAAAATATAAACAGGGATAATAGTATAGGGAAAAACAAAGCATGGTCTAGTCTTCCATAAAAGACTGACCAGCCAAAAAATATTGAGGAAAGGACTACAAAGCTTTGAAAGAAAACTATGTAATCTTATCATTTTATCACCATGAACATTCTTACACATATATTCAAACTATAATACTATAAATAAATATATAATATAAATAAAATGTATAATACATATTTTATATTTTATACATATATAATATAAAAATATATAATATAAATAAAAATATAATATAGTCAAACCAAAGTAATACTGAGACACTCAAAGAAGCAATGGTATTGTAAGTATATATATATATTCTGAAAGAAATATGTATTAACAAACCAAACTACAATTCAAATAAAAGTGTAAGCAGATATTGTTAAGTGAAAGATGTGATAGTAAGTACTGAATCTACAGGTAGGCAGAATAAGACTCAAGCTATTTTTAAATGTCATTCAAAAGCTAACACTAATAATGAAAATAATTCTTAAAAATGTTTTAAAGTAATTTATTGTGAATGTATATTACTGTATATTAATTAGTAAATATTAATGATTATTCTTATTAGTAAGACAGATATGAGAAAATGCATGCAAAAGGTTGAAAGAACAGAAATAACTTCAAATTTTCCCATCTTCACATAGAGAATATTCAATAGTACATTTAATTAATGATAATTTTAAACTTTCAAGTAAAATATAAAATTATAATGGAGAAAGAAGAAAAAATGATTAATTCAAATAGAAATTTTAAAGGGAAAACAATTCTATAGAAAAGTCATGAGTCTTTAACAGATCATCTGGGAAAGAGTAAAAAAGGATATCTATGATTAGAATACAAATATATGAAATTCATCACAAAGGAAAAAATTACTTCATATCAACTAAGAAATGAAGATGAGAGCAAGTAAAAATAACAAAATAAATGAAACTTCTAAATTCAGAACTAGAATAGAGCAACAATAGAAAAACAATACCCTAAAATCTGTAGAGGAACATGCTCCTGAATTGGAGGAAGGACTATGCATATATATATTAAAATCATCAATGTAGTCATGTCAAAATTGCGGAAATATACCTCTGCCTATGTAATTTGGGATTGAAACAAATGGAGCCACTATAATGAATAATGAATTTGTAAGGAGGGATGTTTTTAAAATGATGAAGGGAAAATAAATCACTCTAAGCTTAAAATTATGTTTCTGGCCAAACTAGCACTGTGAGGGTGGCTACTAAATATACTTCTAGAAATAAAAGGACTCAGAAAATTTACATCTAGACACCTTCATGGAGAGAATTGCTCGAGGTTGTACTTCAGCCAAGACCATTTGCAGGTCCGCAAATCTCTGGGACCAGAGGGTAAGGAGAGACCAAAGACAGAGGCAGGTGACCACAGATCAACAGGGGGCAGTTTCAAGGAACTCAGCACGAGGCTTTTCTTGAGCAGTCACAAAGACCAACAGGCGTCCACAACTGTAGAGCAGAATCTTAAAACTGTACATAGAGGCCTTAATGAAGTTCAGTCCCGTTTAATGTCCAGATGGTCTCAACACCACCTTCCTCTCTCCAGGTTGTGTCCATGGGAAAGCTTCTAGGGTGGGGAAGGCAAGTGAAAGGCACCTTCCAAGGAGAGGGTATGATGAGTGTCCCCCATTGTCCAGGCCCAGCGCTCTGGTCAGATGGTCAAGTCCTCCTAATGACCATCTCCAGCACCACTCCACTGTAGGTACAGTGTAATGAGAGGTAAGAAGAAAGGGTAACAGTTATCTGTTTCTTAGTTATTTAATACATTATTTTTAAAATTGTGTTCAGTATGACTGCAATTTTGAGTATATCTTTAAGGACACATTCCTAGAAGTCTCTAAAACAAGGATTAAACTTATTTGATAATGGATTTGTGAGAAATTTTTTCTTTTTTAAAACTTAATATCCTATTTTATTCATTAAAAATTTTTAAATTAATTATTTGTAATGAATTTCTTTTTGTATCTCACATATACTATATATTTATCAGTAAGTCTTTCTCAAGAATGTCTTAACTGTTATTATTATTGGCCCTGTCTTCTTCCATACAAATTTTAGAGTAAGTTTGTTAAGTTCCATTCAAACCCTGTGAGAATTTAGTGATAGAGCATTTTGATGAGATTTTACATTGTTAAAATGTTATCTTCTTATATCCTTGAAGAAGTCATATTTCTCCAGTTAATTTTGTCTACTTCAATGCCTTTCCACATAATTATATGACTTTTCTCCAAAAGGACGTGGTCTTTTATGGGGTGAATATCTTTATTTTTGTGTGGTTGGAATTTTCTCTTTATTTCATTTTCTAACACTTGTTTCTGAAGCATAGAAAGTGATATTTAATATTTAGACACTGCTCTTTTTATCCCTCTTTATCCTATTAACTTTGATAGCTTAGTTTATTCCTTTCCAATTATTGTAACTGTTACGTTTGATTTTGTTTCTTACTAAGCTCTTAGGACCGCCCCTACAATGATGAATGGAAGAGGTTATAGTGGATATCCTTATCTTGTTTCTGATTTTAAAGGTAATGTTTTTACATTTCTGTATTGACCACAATAATGTTTACCTTGCGTATTTTTTTTTCTTCAGATACCCTTTATCATGATAAGGAGTTCTCTTCTATTTATTATTTGTTAAGAGCTTTTAGCAGGCAGAATACTGAATTTAATTATATACATTGTTTGCATCTTCTGAAATGATCAATCACGTTTCCAACCAGAGTTTTATAACCTAGTAATGTGCTGTATGCACTATACTGATTTTTCTTTTTAATACAAACTACCTTGCCTTCTTGAAATAATATACCTACACAAGGTGGTTTGTATAAAATAATATATATGTACACATATAGTTTATATTATATATATATATATATTAATCCTGGATTCAGTGTGCTAATATTTTGTTTAGAATTTTAAAATGTATTTTTTCAAGTCCATTTTGCCTATAATTTCACATTCTTCTACTGTATCTGTCTAGTTTTATTTTTAATTTTTATTTATATGATAGTAAATATGAGCCAACACTTCAAAATGAAATCTGTGGTGCTGAATCTCATTTTTGTCATAAAGGCACTAAGCCCAAAGTATTTAAATTATGTGTTAAACAAATTTATGTGTGTTAAACAAATCACATTTAATCAATCTGGGTTGAAAAAGTACGTGAAAGGATGTTTGCATGGAATCTGCTGTAATGTAAACAATTGGCCCTTGTTTACCTAATCTACACAATTAAATATTTAAGTTTGCTTTTCTCACAACAGAGTATGCCTTTCTTTCAATTTTTCATTTATATGAAATCATCTGAAAGAGGTGTCTTCCTGTGAGAGATTTTAAATTTAATAATAAATTATGCACTCATTTTAAAAGTCCATTTTCCAAAGTGAACCAAAAGATTACTACTGAAGATTTGATACATAATCGCTAAAAGTATGCAGTTAATTTGTGCCCAAGAGCTCTTTGCCATATTAACTTATATTTGTATATAAAAGGGTTGTTTTTCATGCTGAATCATTATTAAGCCTGGACATTTTTAATGTGGTGACTATTAAGGCACACAGATTTGAGATTTTACCAAACAAACAAGCATGAGACATATTCTGTTTATGTAACACATTTTCTGATAACATCCCAGGTACTTTTGGATTGCAAGAAGGGTAATAAAGACTTCTGCGTTACCAAACACTGTCTTCATTTCCTTGTGGCTAAAATGCTCGACCATATTTTCCACACATCTTTGTATTTAGGAAAACAATATGCCAGTTATGTGAGCAAAAGTGACGGACCTCTGGCATGTAATAATTTTCATGTATTTGTCCACATACTCCCTTTCCTCCAAGCCTGACCCATGGAAACTTCCCAGGCTAGCTACATGCACTCTGTTTTCAACTCTTTTTTTTTTTTCACATTCTCTATTTTATGAGGAAATTTTCATTTAAAATCCAGTCACAGCAGTGACTTCAGGACTATTATCATTTAATATTGTGTAAGGCTATGTCATTCCATTTCAGAACCTACTACAATATTAACATACATTAGTAGATATTCTAACCTATAAACCAAAATGTTCTATTTCACTCTTGTATGCCATCGTACCTTGTAAACTGGCTGCTTATCAGGAAAAAGCATATATGAGCAAGTTTTGTTTTTCTTACATTCTCCTACTAATCTTACCAAAATTGAAAATTACAAAAATCGTTCTGTGAAGCCAACCATGTGATGAAACACAGGCAATTATTCTTATTATCCACTCAATTTTATGTGCTAGATTTCTTTTTAAGTCAAGGAAATAGATTTTTGCTATGTTTTGACACAAACCAGAGGCATTATCATTTTAGCGTTATTTAGTCACTAAATATTATGGTTGTGTCATTTCATCTTCACATTTGGAGCCTTAGTCTGAAAATGACTATCAAATTATATTTACTCAGGAACCTTAATGACAACACACAGAAGTCAACTTTCACATACTTTCAAAAATACTCTTCCTGTACACTTGAATGGCTTACACAGCTATCCTGTAAATGGCAATGTAAACAAGATGTCTGGCGATATGAGGCCTATTCTGCTCACACTCATTATCCTTTAGGTTACTCTTTAAGATAAAGTAGCTCATTAGTCCATCAAGGGTCTTTTCAAGGACCCATGAATGCATCATTCTTATTCTTACCTCATGTGTATCTATTTTATTGAAATAATCTCTTTGTCCTATTTGTTTTAACAAAAGCTATCCAATTTTCTAGTCACATCTCCTTAGGAACTCTTCTACTCCTACTGCTGTACACATCAAACTCCATTCTCCTTGAAATACCCATTAACTAACAATAATTCTCATTGAAGTAACACTTTATATTGTATATTATATCCTATATATATATTGTAAAAATGATGGTATATAAAATACACATATTTATAATGCTGATACTATCTTTCCAATTTCATATCTCCTCCAGATGAAGACCATATTTTTCATTTATCTTAGATTACATACAATTCCTGTTGTAGAACAGGATAAGAAAATGTAGTAAATGCTTCATTGATGAACAGAATGGTTTATTAAAACCAGTATAGAGATGGGACAACCCAACTTATCATGGTGATCATCAGTCACATTGTAAAAAAATGAAACATTAACTAGGTATGAAAAACATTTTTGATCAATACCAAATTTTCTCATCCAAAAGGGAGACAATTACATCAATGTATGCTGTTTGAATCAAAACTAAACGTTAACTTGCTTTCCCTGTTTTGTTTTGTTCTTTTGTTAGAGTGGGGGGGGAGGGGTCCTTCCACATAACAGAGCAATCAGTGATTGATCAAGTCTATCACTGATAGATCAAATGAGACTATATGGAATCACAAATATTTACTTCATCATTGACAGAGACTGTACTTGGTAACCTGGAAATCTGTCATGACTTTGAGACCTTAGAAAGGTCTAAGTAAATAGACTTAGTATAAAATTTTTGTCTAAGCAAATCTATTTCAACTCCCATCTATCCCAACCTCATGTATGTTAATTAATTTTATTCCAATCTTTCCCAAAGGTAGAGTTAAATACACTTCTTGTAACTTTAATTCAAGCTGAAAATTCATCACAGATGACTTTTCTCGTAACAATATCATCAACTGAACTATGGTCTTCTTACTGATTTAACTAGGGTTGGTCTTAAGCAGTTCACTCAATTTATTCTTTTGGTCAAACTTGAACTTTTCAACTGTGTTCTTGGTTCAGTTCAATGTTCTGATTGTAGGCATGCAAACATCTTTCAAACTAATTTACCCTATTTTTCATATATTGTGCTGCACTGTATATATTACCAGGAATCCTATCTAATTATGCAAAACAAACATAACAATTTCAATTCCCCCATATATGTTTCTCCTGCTCAGTATTATTATTAACAGTTACATATTTAACCAAGTTGAGATAATTGATTAGAAAGTTTGATTTGACATTCTTCTAAAACAAAGTTCCTTCTGGTCATAAGATAAACTATTTTGATATTATCTATGTGCAATTTTCAAAGAAGAATGTAATGTATGAGAGAAAAGTTCCACATGGAAGTTTTGTGAAAATTACAGCCAGTGGACTATTTAATGCTTATCAGCATTACAAAAATATCATAGAATACTGTGAATGTACATACATCAGGAACTTCAAATAGATATCAACCTTTAGTACATATGAATGAAGGATTTTTAGCCACATCTTAATGAACAAGATGTGTAATAATTTTCCTTAAACATGTATTATGCACTTTTCCTTTAATGAAGTTTATAATATTTAATATGGGAGCTTTATATTTCATAAAAATTTATAAATATTTTCCAGTATGTATTAAAACTGCATTGATGCTTAGAATGCTAAGAAAATATTTTAAAGTACTAAAATCAATTGTACAAAAGATAAACACATAGGTATATGTATGTGTGTGTATTTGTATGTGTCTATAAGTATACTATATATATAGATACAGAGGTGTAAACACATAAAGAGTGACAGAAGTTTGCAACCAAAGTTTGACAATATATTAGTTCTGGGATGAATACAAAAGTAGATACTCATATTTTACCTAATGTGTTTCTACATATTTAAAATATTTTATAAGAATATCTGTTAATGGTTGGAGAAAAATTGCAGTGTGAGAAGAGAGGCAGAAACCTCCTCCCAAAATTACACAGAAAATGAAAATACAGTGAATACAACTAATCCTGAAAGACCAACCAGAGGACTGCAGAAAAGACTGTCTGCATTTGGGAAAAGAGAAGACCTTACAGAAAAGGATAAAGTAGTAAAGCCCTTATCTGGTGGGACACAGCCCTCCCCCTTCACCAACTCACAGGTGGGAGCATGAGAAATGGAGCAGGGAGGAAGTAGAAGCCCAGGACTACTGAACACCATCCCTGGAGATCTGCTCCAGAAGTACAAATGCACATGGTATGGTACTCTAGAGATTAGAGGGGTTGGAAAGCAAAGGCTGGCAGAATACTGGGAGAGACTGCGATTCCAGCCACTTGTGGAAAACAAGTATGCACAACATGCCACCCTGCAACAAAAGAAAGGTTGGCAGTTTGAAAGACCTCAAAGCAGCAATAGGGGTGATAAAGGGGCAAAGATTGCACAGAGCTTGCTGCTAAGGAGAAGGGGTAAGTGGACAAAATCTTCCTAGCACAATCATCCCAGCAGGTTGGGAACTCTCAGGAGCTTCAGACGCTCCATCTTCCTGACTGGCAATGCAGCCCTGAGGCCCCCCACTGTGATACGCAGCCTGCTGCCCCTACCTTGCTGCAAGCACTAGTACCGCTCACTTGCTGCCCACAGCATTGTGCTGGTCAGCTGGAGAGTAGCCCTGCATATGGTACCTACAGGTGCATAGCACAGAGGCTCCTCCTCCCTGTGTTCTTGGCTTATAGGACCTGGCATTGGAGGCAGGCACTACAGCTGGAAAAACAAAAAAGAGCTCTTTCCTCCCAGAATGTGCCAGTTCCAGTTGGTGTGACCTCTGCCATTGCTACAGCTGCTCCCCAACTCCAGTAAATAGAGCTTCTGGGCACTAGGGGGTACCATCTACACAAAGTTATTGCTCCATAGGAATCACTGAAAAATGAAATGGTGAAAGAATTTTGTCCAAACAAAACTGTAAGAAAAAACACCAGAAAGAGGGCTAAGAGAAACTGAAATCATCAATCCTTTGGATAAAGATTTCAAAATAAAAATAATAAACATGCTAATGGAGTTACAATAAAAGAGTCAAGATCTCAGGGAAGACTTCAACAAAGAGATAGAAACTTTGAAAAATACAGTATCTGAAATGAAACATACAATGGAGGAATTTAAAGGTAGATTAGATGAGGTAGATGATGGTAAATGAAATAGAAATTAGAGAACAGGAAAACAAAGAAGCTGAGGCACAGAGAGGAAAAAAGGATCTCTAGGAAAGAAAGAATAATAAAAGAACTGTGCAACAAATCCAAATGGAACAATATTCACATTATAGAGCTACCAGAATAAGACGAGAGGGAAAAAGATACAGAATTTCTTTGAGGACTAATTGCTGTAAATTTACCCAATCTGGGGAAGGAAATATTCTCTCAAATTAAGGAAGTTAAGAGATATCCCAATATAAGGGACCCAAGGAGGACAACACCAAGACATATGATAATTAAAATGGCAAAGATAAAGGACAAAGATAGAGTATTAAAGGCAGTCAGATAGAGAAAAAAAGATCATATACAAAGGAAAGCGCTCATCAGGCTATCATCAGACTTCTCAGCAGAAACCTTACAGGCCAGAAGGGAGTGGCATGATGTATTTAAGGCAATAAAACAGAAGGGCCTCCAACCAAGGATACTCTACCCAGCAAGATTATCTTTTAAATTTGAATCAGGGATTAAACAACTTACAGATAAGCAAAAGTTGCAGGAATTTACCTCCCACAAATCATCTCTACAGAATATTTTAAAGGGACTGCTCTAGATGGAAGCACTCCTAAGGCTAAATAACTGTCACCAGAGGAAATAAAGCCACAGTAAGGAAGTAGACCAATTAATTACTAAGCAAACACAAAATTAATCAATAACCCACAAAGTCAGTCAAGGGGTACACAAAGAGTATAGAATATGACACCTAACATATAAAGAAACAGAAGAAGGGGAAAATAAAAGTACCATTAGGTTGAGTTTGAAATAGCATAATAAGCAAGTTAAGACAGACTGTTAGATAGTAAAGAAGCTGCCCTTGAATGTTTGGTAACCACAAATCTAAAGCCTGCAGTGGCAATAAATACATATCAATCGATAACACCCTAAATGTAAATGGACTGAATGCACCAATCAAAAGACATAGGGTTACAGAATGGATAAAAAAAACAAGACTCATCTGTATTCTGCCTACAAGAGACACACTTCAAGCCCAAAGACAAACACAGAGTAAACATGAAGGGACAGAAAAAGATATTACATGCAAATAATAGGGAGAAAAAAAGCATGAGTTGCAGTAATTGTATCAGACAAAATAGACTTCAAAACAAGAAAGGTACAAGAGACAAAGAAGAACATCACAAAATGATAATGGGGTCAGTCCAACAAAAAGATATCACCATTATCAATATCTATGCATCCAACATAGAAGCACCTAAATATGTGAAACAAATACTAACAGAATTAAAGGGTGAAATGGAATGCAGTGCATTCATTTTAGGAGACTTCAACATACCAATCACTCCAAAGGACAGATTAACCAGACAGAAAATAAGTAAGAAGACATCGGCACTGAAAAACACATTAGAACAGATGGACCTAGCAGACATCTACATAACACTTCATCCAAAAGCAGCAGGTTAGACATTCTTCTCAAGTGTACATGGAACATTTTCCAGAATAGACCACATACTAGGCCACAAAAAGAGCCTCACTAAATTCAAAAAGACTGAAATTGTGTCAACCAGCTCCTCAGACCACAAAGGTATGAAACTAGAAATAAAACATGCAAAGAAAACAAAAATTCCCACAAATGCATGGAGGCTTAATAACATGCTCCTAAATAATCAATTAATCAAAAATGAATTAAAACAGAGACCAAGCAATAAATGGAGAGAAATGAAAACAACAACTCAACACCCCAAAACCTGTGAGGGACAGTGAAGGCAGTTGTAAGAGGAACATATACAGCAATCGGACTTATCTCAAAAAAAGAACAATCACAATTGAACAGTCTAAACTCACAATTAATGAATCTAGAAAAAGAAGAACAAATGAAGTCAAAGTCAGTAGAAGGAGGGACATAATAAAGATCAGAGCAGAAATAAATAAGATTGAGAAGAATAAAACAATTGAAAGAATCAATGAAACTAGGAGTTGGTTCTTCAAAAAAACAAATAAAATAGATAAACCCCAAGCCAGACTTATCAAGAAAAAAAGACAGTGTACACACATGAACAGAATCAGAAATGAGGAAAGAAACATCACTATGAAGACCATGGAAATAAAAAGAATTATTACAGACTACTATGAAAAATTATATGGTAGCAAGTTGGATAGCCAAGAAGAAGTGGACAAGTTTCTGGAAAAATACTACCTTCCAAGACTGACCCAGGAAGAAACAGAAATTCTGAACAGACCAATTACCAGAATGAAATTGAATTGGTAATCAAGAAACTACTGAAGAACTAAATGTCCATGCCAGATGACTTTACTGCTGAATTTTATGAAACATTTAGAGAAGACCTAATACCCATCTTCCTTAAAGTTTTCCAAAATGTTGAAGAGGAGAAAATACTTCCAAACTCATTGTATTAGGCCAGCATCTCTCTGATACCTAAACCATGCAAAGACACCACAAAAAAAGAAAATTACAGACCAATGTCCTGATGAACAAAGATGCAAAAATACTCAACAAAATATTAGCAAACCAAATTCAAAAATACATTTAAAAATTATCCATCATTAGCAAGTGGGGATTATTCCAGGGATGCAAGGATGGTGCAATATTCGAAAATCCATCAACATCATCCACCACATCAACAAAAAGGACAAAAATCACATGATCATCTCAATAGATGCTGAAGAAGCATTTGACAAAATTCAACACCCATTCACGATAAAAACTCTCAACAAATTGGTTATAGAGGGCAAGTACCTCAACATAATAAAGGCCATATATGACAAACACAGCCAACATGATACTTAATGGCAGAAAGCTGAAAAGTTTTCCTTTAAGTCTGGAAACAAGACAAGGATGCCCACTCTCCCTACTCTTATTCAGCACAGTACTAGAGATCCTAGGCATGGCAATCTGAAACAAAAAGAAATAAAAGGCATCCAGATTGGTAAGAAAGAAGTCAAACTGTCACTGTTTGCAGATGACTTGATATTGTACATAAAAAACCCTAAAGAATCCACCCCAAAACTACTAGAATAACTGAATTCAGCAAAGTTACAGGATAGATACATAATTAATACACAGAAATCTGTTGCATTCCTATAGACAAGGGATGAACTAGCAGAAAGAGAAATCAGGAAATAATTCTATTTACAACTGCATCAAGAAGAATAAAATACCTGTAGGAATAAACTTAAACAAGGAGGTAAAGACCTACACCTTAAAAACCACAAGACATTCATGAGAGAAATTAAAGAAGACACCAATTAATAGGAATGCATCCCATGCTTATTGATAGGAAGAATTAATATTGTCAAAATGGCCATCTTGCCTAAAGCAATCCACATCATTATAAAGTTCAAATGGAACTAGAGAATACCCTGAATAGCAAAAGCAATCCTGAGAAGAAAGAACAAAGTTGGGGGGAGTACACTCCTAACTTCAAACTCTACTGCAAAGCCACAGTAATCAAAACAATTTGGTACTGGCACAAAAACAGACCCATAGATCAATGGAACAGTATAGAGAGCCCAGATACAAAACCACACATATATGGCTAATTAATATACAATAAAGGAGTCATGGCTACACAATGGGGAAAAGATAGCCTCTACAACAAATAGTGTTGGCAAACTAGGACAGCTCCATGTAAGAGAATGAAACTGGATTATTGTCTAACTCAATAAACAAAAGTAAACTTGAAATGGTTAAAGACCTCAATGTAAGCTATGATACCATAAAACTCTTAGAGGAAAACATAGGCAAAAATCTCTTGAATATAAATATGAGCAACTTTTCCTGAACACGTCTCCTCAGTTAAGGGAAACGAAAGCAAAACTGAACAGATGGGACTACATCAAACTAAAATGCATCTGTACAGCAAAGGACACCATCAGCAGAACAAATGTCATCCTATGGTATGGGAGAATACATTCATAAATGACTTTTCTAATAAGGTATCAACATATAAAATACATAAAGAACTCACACACCTCAACACCCAAAAAAGAAATAACTCAATTAAAAAATGGGCTGAAGATCTGAATAGACACTTCTTCACAGAAGAAATTCAGATAGCCAACAAACACATGAAAAGATGCTCCACATCGCTAATCATCAGGGAAATGCAAATTAAAACCACAATGATATATCACCTTACACCAGTTAGGATGGCCAACATCCAAAATACAAACAGCAACAAATGCTGGTCCGGATACAGAGAGGGGAGCCCTCCTACACTGTTGGTGGGCATATAAATGAATTCAACCATTGTGGAAAGCAGTATGGAGGTTCCTCAAAACACTAAAAATAGAATTACCAATTCCACTTACAGGAATTTACCTGAAGTAAACAAGATCCCTGATTCAAAAAGACATATGCACCCCTATGTTTATTGCAGTACTACTTATAATAGTCAAGATATGGAAGCAACCTAAGTGTCCCTCAGTAGATAAATGGATAAAGAAGATGTGGTACAGATACACAATGAAATATTATCCAACTATAAGAAGAAAACATATCCTACCTTTTGTAACAACATGGATGGAGCTAGAGGGTATTATGCTCAGTGAAATAAGCCAGGCGGAGAAAGACAACTACCAAATGATTTCCCTCATTTGTGGAGTACAACAACAAAGCAAAACTGAAGAAACAAAACAGCAGCAGACTCACAGACTCCAAGAAGGGACTAGTGGTTATCAAAGATAAGGGAATTTAGGGGCACTATAATTAGCAATCACAATATAGGTAGGCCACGGGGAAGGCAGTACAGCATGGAGAAGACAAATAATGACTCTATAGCATCTTACTAAGCTGGTAGTGACTTCAATAGCGGTGTGAGGAAGTGATAATATGGGTGAGTGTAGAAACCACAATGTTGTTTATATGGAACCTTCATAAGATTGTATATCAATGATACCTTAATTAAAAAAACATTATTGCAAAAAAAACCAATCTGCTTATATATTTATATGTGTGATTATGCTAGAACTACCCTGCAAAAATAACATAAGCCTTTCAAAAGATTCA
This sequence comes from Manis pentadactyla, assembly GCF_030020395.1. Taxonomy (NCBI): domain Eukaryota; kingdom Metazoa; phylum Chordata; class Mammalia; order Pholidota; family Manidae; genus Manis; species Manis pentadactyla. Next base: position 169,972,700 of record NC_080020.1, on the reverse strand, counting down.
AGAATATGAAATAAAAGAAAGAACTGTGAATTTAAAACTAGATTTTAACAATATTTCCAATAACAAAAAAAAATAAGCTATTAAGTAGCATCAAATTTTTTCTGGAAACAAGGCCAATATTTTTAAAAAATCAATGTATATTTGTATATCAGCAATAATAAAAAATTAAAGCAAAGCAATATTGACATTATTAATTTGAGTCAAAACTCATTAGCTCTCTTAAAATAATTATTAAACCACTCAGTTAAATCTACGTTGAAACCCACCAAACATAGCTGAGATCAAACAATTTCCAGATGAATGATTCATAGTAAGGCTTAATATTTTAATATGTTGAATTTCCTTAAAGCAATATATAGATTATATATAATTCCAAACCAAAACTCAAATAAAATAGAGGTTAAATGAATGAATGATATAATTTTGTACTTGATAGCCATATTCCATACGACTAAGTTGTACATACAAGCATGATACAAGTAGACAGAATCCACATATGTGACCTAAAAATGAAAGCCTTCAATTAGCGCTTTCTGTATGTACATATCTGTATGTGTGGGGGGGTGGCGGGGTAGTTGGAGGAATTAATTATTGACTATGGATTCAAGGGATATAAACTGTATCTGTATTATAAAGAGTGGCTGAACTATGAGCAATATCTGGCATAGGGATTTCTTTCTTTTGTGAATATGCTATTATTTTTAGAAAGTCAGAAAATATTCTCAAAGTTGCATGGACCAGTATAAAATTTCTATATAATAGTTGTAATATTTGTCATAATCTTTTATATTCCTGGTACCAATTTGGTTTTGTTTAATGACATCCTTAAGTGAATTTGAGATATTTTGGAAAAACTGTCAATCTGAGATAATAGAGAAATAGATATACTAGACTGCTGAAGGACCATGATGTTTTGAAGGGTCCATAGAGATTCCTCCTTGTAGTTCTGTTGTGATATATAATATTGGAAAAATTCCAGTCTAGGATGAGAAGGTGGATAAGACACTATCCTGAGCATGTTGATGTTTCTCTATGGAATCTTGACTTTTTTTTCTTCACTAATAAAGAGAAACACAGGTTATGCTCACATAAATTATGGTTTATGTAGTTAAATATATTTGGTTTGAATGTAGGTTGAGAGGAACTTTGTATTGATCATTACCCTCTGGCTAGAGAAAATCACCCTTTAAAATTTTTGCTAAATATTATCTTTCCAAATTTAGGTAACGATATATTCTCTCATTTCTGTGTGAATCTCTGAAATACATCAGGCAAAAAAAAAACCACCAGCTCTTCTGGGTCCTCAATCCTGTCTCCAACCCTCATCATCAAAACATCCCACCCACTTTCCAACACTACACTGTATATCTTATTTTATTAACTCTGTAAGACAAGCACCAGGTGGCACGAGAGCATTGTAGTGCAAGCATTGGATATTCAGATTATGCCTTGAGACTTGAGGCAGACTTTTTAACAAAGGCCCTATCCAAGCTGAGGAAAACCCAGGGAGCTATTTTCTATCTTGGGACCAAGGTTACAAGATTAGGAAGATCGTCAAATGGGTTACTACCTTTACTTTAATCTTCTTTGCCCAAGAAACAGTAACAGGCTGCTGTGTTTTACATGGCTTCCCTGTTCCTTTAGCTCCACTCACTGAACATTGATTGGGTTGAATAATCCAGGTGAGCCAGAAAGATTTGTAATAGGCAATCTTTAAATTGCAAACAATGAACAGAAATTATTCTGCAAAGGGTTTTTATCTCACTTATTTTACCTTAAGCTTCTTGCTCATTTCTAAATTAAGTGAAGGGAATACACCATTGTCCTATGGATTTTAATCAGTATTACTTGTCTTTACACCTTATTATCAAAAGAGTACTAAGATATGGAGTCTAAGGAAAAGTCACTCACTTACGTACAGACCCTAATCCCCAATGTATGGCAGCAAGCTTGAACCAAAGGCAGAGACAGAGACTACAAACAAATGTGCCCAATTAATTTTTAAGTCATATGGCATAACTTTTAATACAATGATCACATTAGCAATGATAAAATAATTGGTGTAGATCATATATGGTGAATAGATATATTTATTAAATAATTTATAAAAAAGATATGATTGTGTTAAAGTAACAAAATTACCTCAAAATAGATATTCCAAATTTTAAGCACAAAGTGAGGCCATATTAAACCCGGGATGATGGAAAATAAATAATTGCTCAGCATAATTAATGTAATCAGAATGGGCAGAATAAATTCTCTTAACTTCTTGGTAAAGAAGTATAATAATTTATGTAACACACAAACACACATGAAGCACACAAATTCCATAAAGTTTTAAAATGAAAAACCAACCATTTACTCAGTCATTCAGCTTTGAATTCCTATCCTATGCACTCTTTTCCTCTCCACAAGGCTGAGAAAAATCCCAGGTTGAGGAGTCACACAGATTTAAGTCAATAACTTTAGCAAAGCTAGCTCAGTGATTACTGATAAGCAATTTAAGCTTTCCTAGTGTAGTTTCTTTTTTTTGTTTTAATTTTTTTTTTTGAGAGGGCATCTCTCATATTTATTGATCAAATGGTTGTTAACAACAATAAAATTCTGTATAGAGGACTCAATGCACAACCATTAACCAACCGCAAGCCTAATTCTCAACAGTCTCCAATCTTCTGAAGCATAACGAACAAGTTCTTACATGGTGAACAAGTTCTTACATAGTGAATAAGCTCTTACATGGTGAACAGTGCAAAGGCAATCATATCACAGAAACTTTCGGTTTTGATCACGCATCATGAACTATAAACAATCAGGTCAAATATGATTATTCGTTTAATTTTTATACTTGATTTATATGTGAATCCCACATTTCTCCCTTATTATTATTATTATTTTTAATAAAATGCTGAAGTGGTAGGTAGATGCAATTTGTTTTAATTTTTTATTAAAGTATAGTTGACATATAATATCTCCCACTGTACTGGTTTCTTTATCCATAGGTATATATATGTAATTATGAACATACTAAATTCTCTCTCTGTATCTATACACATGTACAGAGGTATATATATACACACACACAAAGTTATGTTACAAAATATAACATAATATATGAAAAATTAATCATACACTGACATGCAATTAATAAGATTTTATAGTTATTGCAAATGTTAAAATGGTTATAACTGAGAAATAAACACCAAGAATAAACCATGAAAACATGACAATAGCTGAAATGTATTGCACTTTTCATATTCCTGGCACTAGCTATTTCCCAATAACCCTCTAAGATAGAAACTATTATCCTTACACTTCCTTTGTAGAGGCACACAGAAGTTAAATAACCTTAGCATAGGCATATAGCTAGTAGGATAGGGTGTGAAACATGCATTTTAATTCAGACAGGTGGACTTTAGAGTTCTAGCCTTTGTTTTCTAATCCTTTAAAACTGAAATATAATTTACATACATTAAAATGCATAAATATTAAGTGTTTGATAAGTTTTGACAGTGTCTACGATGGTTTAATCACCACTGAAACCATATTATAGAACATCTCTAACATCTCAGAAAGTCAGAAAGGCCCTCTTGCCTCTTTGAACAGTCGATCCCTATTCCTGAGAAAGTAACCACTGTTCTTATTTAGCTTTTGCCTGTTCCTGATCTTCATATAAATGGAAATACAGTCTTTATTGTTTTGTCCCTACTTTTCACTCACATAAACACTTAAGTTTCATCTATAGTGTTGCCTAGTCAAGTGTCCATTCTTTCAAAATATTTTAGTGCATATTCCATTGGATAATATTCACACATTCTTTATCCATTCTTGCATCAATGGACATGTGAGAGGTTTCATTTTGCAGGGTGGGGGAAGGTTGGGCAGAGGTGTTATTATAAAGATGCTCTGAACATTTTTGTACAGAAATTTTTGTGGATCTGTTCTTTCTCTCAGATAAATAACTTAAAGTTGAATCACTAAGTGAGAAGGTAAATGTTACTTTCAAGAAACTGCCAAGCAGCTCTACAATGTGGTTATACCATTTCATACCCTCCTTTGCAATATAAAAGTTTTTATTACTTCCCACCTTTTTTAACTTTTTGGGTTTACAGTCTTTGTCATTTTGGCCATTGAGAAGGATGGGAAGGAGTAATTTCATTGTCAGAGAGATATTTCTTACCGCAGGCCTCTGTGTCCTTCTATATGACACTCAGAAACATTGATTTCAGTGAACTTATTATTAAACACAGTAAATGCATGAAGATGTCATTAGCTTACAATGTATGGTAGAATTTAAGCAGAATATTGAGAGAAAGTATCCAAATATTCTCTAGAGAGGAATAAAAACAAAATGGTAGTTATAGAGGATGAGTGATTAGAATTCAAATTGAACTTCTCTCCTTCACACCAAAATGGAAATTTCTCTCAGATTGTGATTCAGTCCCCAAGAGGATAGCTTAACTGAATGAGTCCCAGATTATTTTAATTTGACCCCAAAAGCTGGCTTCATTTTCTTTTTTTAGGTGTTTGTCCTCAGGGCTCCTGTCAAAAATCCTGACTATGAGACCCCCTAAGAAAAGATGATGGAAGAGACAGGCACCACAAGTGAAGAGAATACCTCTATGAGCTGAATCCTCCAGAGCCCAATTACCAGCTGCAAAATTGAAGAAGTCAGTTTCATCTCTGACTTCAGACATTCTATTTTCAACTTATTTTGCTGTCATATCACAAATATTAGGAAAACAAATGTTTTATCTACAGCTTGACTTAAGGTATTTATGGAACATAATACATCATACATTAAATTATTAATCCCCTTTATTAACTATGGATAATCACAATTGTAATCCATTTGTATTACTAAAAAAATCAGAGGCTAACACTACAAATTTTATGCTATAAAAAATAGTGTAAAAATATCTGAGCCAAAAGTTACTTTCTAAGAATGGAAAAAAGTCTATCTAGATAAACTTTTTAAAAGTTTTTCTTCCATTTATAACTGGTTCTCATGACATTTGTAATGAATACTAATCTTTTTTTCTTCCTCTCAGAACAATCACTTGAAAACATTTTTGTTAGTGTATAAATGGACGATTTTATCACTTTTTGAAGAGATGAAGTGAGTTTGACTAGTCTATTTATCTTCCAGACCAAGACATGGTTGACTCTACTTTTGTAAAAGGAATCAAATAGACAAAGAAATCAAGTAGTCTGAGTCATTTTTCTCAAATGGGAATATGGAAGAATCTCAAGGGAAACAGATTAATTTATACAAGTCAGAGAAAAAAATGTAGTGTTTCATGTGATACCCATTGCTGAATCTTAGTGAATTTAACAACTATGGCCAGAACACAGGAGGGACAGAATTGCAAACACAAATCAAAATGGTATATTATAAGCTGAAAATAATTATTACATTAAATGTATGATAGTATGTACACCTGAAATAAATGAGGAGATAGTAAAATGATGATGTCAAACTTTCAACCTGACACTTCTAAGTCAGCAAATACTATTGCATGTATAATGACCCTATTAACAGAAAAACATCAATTCTAAACAAATACCAAGTCTCAAATTATGGCAGTGACATGCATGTTGATGTTAAAGTGGGAAGACAGTCTAAAATAACCTGGACTGATTGTCTGTTCAGAAGTAGTTAGATCCTAAAGTCCCTTCCCCACTTCATAGTCTCTAGCAGCTTATCCTCTCCACCTTTCCAACCCCACCATGTTCTTTTTATTAAAATATCATTGATATACAATCTTATATTGTACAACACAGTGGTTCAACAGTTACCCATACTATTAAATCTGAACCCCTTCTAGTGCAGTTACTATATCAATGTAGAAAGATGTTACACAATCATTGACTATATTCTCCATGCTGTACTACCATTCCTGTGACCAACTTATGTTGTGATTGTGAATTATTGTGCCCCTTTATCTCCCCCGCCCCCACTATCTGTCACAACTGGTCCCCCTTGGTAACCACTAGTCACTTCTCTACCCCCTTGGTAGTCACTAGTCTGTGAATCTACTGCTGTTTTGTTCCTTCTGTTTTACTTTGTTTCTCTATTCCACAGATAAGTGAAATCGTATGGTATTTGTCTCTCTCCTCCTGGCTTATTCCACTGAGCACTGCGGTTTATTACACAGAGAAGTGCTGGCTAGTTGGAAGCACCATCCAGAACTGAGAACTCTACCACCTTATTGAAAACACAAATTTATGCATATTCTCTATGGATGCTTCTTAAACCACAAATCCCTAACTTACCTTAGAAAACACTGAAAGCCAGGCCTTTAACCTCTTAGAGGTTTAAAACATTCCTTTGGGAAATATGAAAACCAGTCTGAGATGAAAGATCAAAAGCTGCTGACATAAGGCAATCCTCAGTTAATAGCTGAGCAAAATCATCATCTAGGAAAGCCCAAGACTGATATGCCCATCCATTTACTCAGAAGGCATAAGCAGCTTTTTAATCAACTAGCCCTAAATACTATAGAAATTTAAGGATGACCCCAATTCCTCACAAATCTACTGTATCAACACTGTAGTTTCCCGCTCACCAAGTGGCACTGAGCTCAGCTTTGTGCCTTGATTTGACCAACAGGATATTAACTAATCTGACACAAACAGAGGCTCAAAAATGCACGTATGCATTGAGACTTGCTCATGTACCTCTAATATCTCTATGAGAATTGCTCAAGGTGGCTTGCAGGAGAATAAATGTCACTCCAGAGCCCTATATCTCCCCACCTGCTAGCCCACTGGCATACAGATTCAAGGAGCAAGGCTAACTTGCAGATGCATACATGGGCTCAGCTTAATAGAATCATCCTGGTGAAGTCATTCTAGATCATGTTAACCCCCGAGATGTGTGATAAATGCATACTTCTTTTTAAAAGTCACTGAGCTTTTGTACTTCTTTGCTACTGAACAATATTATGACACTAGTTAACTACTACAAGCATCAAAAATCATTTGTATACAAAAATTCCAACATGAAAGTAAAGAATAAAACAAAATAGCAAATATTAAAAAATAAATGAAACAGTAGAGAAACCACTTGGGTAGAATAAAACAAAAAATGAAATAAAAACTATATTGTTCTCAGACAGATGGGAAAAGATTTTGCATCTGGAGGAACCAAGGAAAGGCCACCCAAAATGTGCCACTTTGGCACATTGATCACTTTGAATTAAGGTGACTGAAGAAACAGCCCATGTCTGATTCTCCTTGGCACCCCTGATATTAGGAAATAAATCTCCCATGTGAAAGGCACCTTCCTTGTACCAGGAATTAGAGACATCCTTATCCCCAGAGACAGGAATTCAGAGCTGAGAAGGATGCATAAACAGACCTTGTTCCTTTTTTACTAATTTAATACCCCAGCCCAAATGCTCGTCGTAATATCTTACTAACTGAAGCTCCCAAATGTATCTTGTTTTTGTTCTGCCAATTCCTCACAGATTTGTCTGTTTAAAATGTATAAAAACTGCCTGCCTTGGTCATTCCTGTAAGTCTCAACAACTTCATTAACAGGCCTTGGGACTTATGTAATAAAACTTTGTGGGGTTTTTCTCCTGCTATTAATCTGTCTCATGTCAATTTGATCCCTAGACCAGCTACAAGAACCTTGAAGAGTTGAGGAAAATTTTTCCTTCCCAACATATCCAAGAATCTAGACAAGAGTACCATTCTTAAAAATGAACTTTTAGAGAATAAAAGGAATTCTTGGGGATTTATAAATGTGATAACAGATATGAAAAATTCAATAGAAGCTTTAGAAAACTGAAGAATTTTCCACAAAAATATGAAAAGACACAGACAATGGAAAATAGGGATACATATAAAAAAGGAATATTAGAGCACTAATCCAAGAAGTCCAACAAATGAAACCGGACCTTCAGAACTAGAAAAGAAAGAAAAAAGAATGGACAGAGAAAACAGTTTTTAAAATAATTAAAGAAAATATTCCAAAAAAGGATGCAAATGAAAAATTCCCAAATAATATATAGCATGATGGTTGATAATGCTCTCACTCAAGCCTCTAGTGAAATTTTATAAAATAGATAAAGCAATTGTCATACAATGGGAAGTTATAACTCATTTGAATTTGTAATTGAATACTGAATGCTCAAAACAATGAAAAATGCATTTAAAATTCTGAAGTAAAAGTATGTCAGTCTATAATTCTTGGTCCAACGAAATTATCAATTAAGAATGCAGAATAAAGAAATTTTCAGATATCTAATGGCTCAGTAAATTTATTTCCCCTACTCTTTTTCTCAGGAGAGTATTGGAAATGTTCAGTCAAATAAGGGAGTAAGTCAAGAAGGGAGTAGAACGTGCTAAACAAAAGAAATGTAAAGGGAATTCCCAGACAGCTGTATGTTATTCATAAAGTGCAGCCCCTTCAGATTATAGCCATTTATATAGTTACTGATAAGTGCTTACCAAAGTAAGCAAAATCAAATCAACAAATAAGAAAAAAACCCAAAAACTAAAAAACAGACAATTCTGAATCCCATGGGAAACTAAAATACGTACAGTTAGGGTAAAAGTAATTAGTTTGTGATGTGGCCTACTCCTGAATGTCCTATAGAGTCATTATTATGCAAGCCTTTAGTATTGAGTGAAAAAAGTATTATATATCCCTAATGATATATAATTGTAGACAGAAAAAGTGAAGGGAAGGAGAGTGAAAATCTTCAATGCTTCAAATTTGATAATCATAATAGCAAAGGTAATGATAATAATAATAAACATAAGTAAAAATGAGGTTGAAATAATAAATAGAAAAAATCATGCTTTCCTAGAAATGAAATTAATTATCAAAAATAATTAGGCATTATAACTGGGTACTATGAAATTTTGATGGGTTGGGACTGGGCAAAACATATTTTGGTTATAAACTCTGTAGAAAGAAATGGTTCTAAAATATATGTTTTTCCACCTTCGATGAAAATAAAATAAGAAAAAGATGAGAAAAAAAATGAGTTTTCACACAAAAAAGCAAAACCAAAACAGATGGAAATGTTAACAGGATAATCTAAAAAAGGCAGAAAAAAAATAAATGAAAAAGGGGAAGCCTAGTGCAAGTATTCAAAAGAAACTAAAAATTCTGAGAAGAAATGAAATTTACACTGGAGTCCATAAACCTAATATCGAGCAAAAAAATACAAAAAATGTTTTTCTTCTAAAAATCAAAGAAAATCATGAAATTATTACTGGTTGAGTTTGTTCTCCTCAGTTCTTGTCCCCACCACAACAAAGAATTGAAAGGCAGAGACACAACAGTGAAGCAGAGGGAATGTTTTACTTGAATACACTCCAGGGGAGGAGCAGGCCAACACTAAGGTAGACAAAGGCATCAGCACTTTAGGCGGGAGGCCTATATATTGCACTCTGGTTAGGAGGTGCCTCTTTGACTGACAGGTGGGGTTATTTGATTTACAGGTCCCTCTATACAGCCATCCCTCTCAGTGAGCATGTCCTTTCCCCAAGCTGAGGTGTGATTTGGGCACTTCTTAATTACATTCAGTTGTGCCCCCATTGGGATCTGATTGGAAAGGAAGTTATCTCCCTGAAAAGCCTTTGTTGTCTTCACATGGGACCCCCTGCCTGGGCAGGGTTTGGTGGCTTTCTCTCTGAACCTTATCTTCCCCTTTTCTAGCTGCTCATGTCTACCTTTCTACCTAACACAATGATAAATTAATCTGTGAGAGACAATTTGACAAGAGGGTGGAAAAGATACAATAGAAAAGTTCCAACTCATGCATAATTGATATTTTGGACAAATTATGAACTGTAAATAGTAATAAAGATAAAAATATAATAAATGTAATTTCCCTGAGCTGAAGACCTGTGTGCACATTCTAACAGTATCATCAGTTACAGAGTCAAATCAATGGAAGTTAGATTACTCCTAGAAACATACTAGCAAATTTTCTGTAACCCAAAAACAAAAAGTGTAAAATTCTGAGCCATAATATAGGCAACATACAAAGGAAACATTGTACAGACACTGACTAAAATAATCTAAAAGATGGAAGAAGATTGGTATCTATGGACTTTTAAGTGAAAAAGATTGTAACACCTTTCAGCAGATTTAAGATAAAGGTCAGTAAGTTAAACCTTCCACATATGAGTTAAGAAAAAATGGACAGATGGAAAACTTATTCTGGTAGACAGATATCAAAATATTTGCTTTATTACTGAAACTACCTTGGGTTGGGGGACATTACTTGGATATATAGGAACAATGATTTCTTGAAAGTGAAATTTAGAGTTGCACTTAACCAACCAACAGGCTGAACAATTCCCATCCCCAATGAATGTCTGACCCTGTAAGTTTAAACAGGGAAGAGCAGACCAGAATGCATGTGGTGATAACAGGCTGACTCCAAAAGAAAAAGGAAATGAAGGGGCCTACCTAAGCAAGCGTTGCCTTAATCCAAACATCAATCACCTCATCACTCCACCAGACCTGGGGAAATAGTGTAGAAGTGAAGATAGGATATGAGTGTCATATTGATGGTGTATTTTACTTATCAACATAAAGGTTATCATCCACCTGTCCCCCAACACTCACCTTTTATATCTAGGCAAGTTGTCTCCATGTATGAGGGCAGAACAGAAGCCCATACTCATTAATTTATGTACAGTAGTATACTATAGCCTTGTGGTTAAGACCTTGGGCTTTCGGGCTTAAGACTTAATTAAAACCTAGCTCCCCCATCTTCTGTCTTTGTGACTCTGGCAATTTACTTATCTGAGTTTATTCATAATAGTATCTACTTCATAGGTTTACTGTGCAGATTAAGATCGTGAGTATAAGGATGTTGAAAAGTGTCAAGGACACAGCAGTAACTCAGAAGTTTATTATTATTAACGATAAGAGCTCAAAAAAACCCACAATACATTCTTGAAAACAAGGACTTCAAAACAGGTTTTTTTTTCAATTTAAGAAATAAACAACAAAAGAGATAAAAATAACTCACTAAAGGCCAACACTGTTTCCAAGAGAGGCTGAAAAATAGAACTATTTAAAATAGCTTTTAAAAATAGGGAAGTTTTTGAACTAAAAATCTTATAAGGTTTTATAAATATGATCAAAATACTGAAAGCAAATGTGAAAAATATTCTTTAAAGAGAAAATACAAAATAAAAGTTAAGGATGTAGTCAAAATTAGGAAAGTATGCTTTCTAGGCAAAGTTATATTGTACTTTGATATTTTTAACACCATAAAATAGGAATTGCATAATACCAACAGACATAAAGTAGTCAAAATATGTATTCCCCCCTACTCCTTATTAATTACAAGATTAAGTTTTATTCAGAGTTTCCTATGTAGCTTTTAGAGCTTAGCTTGGGCTTCTGCACAGGAATAGTGATTTGGTCATGAAAGACCTCTTTCTGCAACAGAATGGACAACATTTTTTTTTTAATGCTTCTCTCATGACTTACAGCTGTACTTTTATAAATAAACAGGGCCAGAGGAGAAGGGAATTAATTTTTTTCATGAAGAGCAGAACTCAAAGCCCTTGGAATATCCAAACAAATATTTTCATTACTTGAGACACCATGATTTAAGCTTTACTCTAAAATTTTGTAAAATTGTATCATCTAGCAAGCTAGTTAGCAAGCCAGCATCAATCTCAAACAAAGGGTAGCTTTCGCAAAAATAAACTTGTAAAAAAGTACTTTAGTCATTGTCTTAATTATCCTTCTTTATTAAATACAGACAAAATTTTCTTGGAGTAAACTCGGAGATCTTGGTGTTAGTGATGAATATTATCCATCTTTCCTCTCACTCATTTCACATGCAGTAAAAAAAAACAATTGCATAATACTTATCTATTTATAAATATATATAAAGATATATATATATATCTTAATTATGCAAATATTAGCCAAACTCTATTCCAATTACCAAAGGTACATAATTCTTTACTTTTCCTCTGGACTAATATCCAAGTATAAGGAGTCGACCTTGGTTGGGCCCTGGGAGACCCTCCTCTCTGACACCCTCTCTTCTACCACTCTCTTGGGTATAGTTGTTACAGCTTTTAAACTATAACCCTTTCCTGCAGGATCTCTTCTGCTTCTGCACTCAACTTGTTGTTCAAAGTCTAGGTATTCAGTTCCTTTATTTTTCTTTCCCCATCCTTGGAGACTGGAGCAAACAAGAGAGAGTATTTCAGGTTCTATATGGCCAATTCCAGTCCAGAATCATAAAAGTATCTGAATGACAGACAAACACCTTTAATTCTAGGATTGAAAACAACCCCTCAGAGGCTAAAAAGACCAGAAAAGAATAAGCACTACATAAACTGGACATTATGTGCGTTTATTAATTTTGCATATTACTTAATAAAGTCATACATTTTCCATCAAAACCATTTTGCACATTTTCTCTTAAATTTTTTCTTAAGACATTTGATGTATTTGTTTTAAAAGGAATGGACCTATAATGCTTCTATAGGAAAATATATAATTTTGTATATTGTGTTCAGCAGCTCCTTTACTGTACTCTTTTATTAATTATAAGAGTAATATATCATTACTACTATTATTAAGCACTCATTCTATGCCAGGGAACTATTTTAATATCTTATTCTATGATTTTGCATTTTATATTATTCTCAAATAATAAAGTAATAATAGATTTTTTAAATTTGTGCTATTATGAATTAAGAATCCTCATAAGTAGGCAAGAAATATACCAATATTACATTAATTTTACAGAAAAAGAAACTGGAGCCCCAAAAGGTTATGTTACTTAATGTGGTAAAACTTTTTACTGTGTGTTGGAACTAGGATTTTACCTGAAGTTTGTTGATCCCAAGTCCCCTTTTGAGATACTTTCATCAAAAATTTTTCCAAGATTTTGTGTTATTTCACTTCCAATGTTTTAAATAGTTTTTAAAATATGCAATGGCACTGTTATACTTGCCTTTTTTGAGATTAGCAGAGATGCAATTTCAAAATTAGGTTTACTTTATTTTAAATTGATTAATAGTTGAATTTAATGTCTACTTTTTAACACAAAAAGTCATCTTGTTAATGTAAAGGCAGGATCTAGGTTTAGATTTTTAAATTTCAGATTCCCAGCTAGCATCCCTACCTATAAAGTCCTTGAATTTCCTGCCCTGGGAGTAGACACAGGGTTTGGTGTGGTTGTGAGAGTTCAGATTCTTGTCAAAATGCTTTAAAATGTCATTATATCTATGAAGGTCAGAGGGCAGGGTGCTGGCCAGTTCTTTTCCAAGAACAGGTGGCCCCAAATTAGTGTCTTCCTTCTACTCCCCACTTCCCTTCCATAGGGTGCTGCTCACATACAGCATACAGACCCTCCAGTTAGGGGTGCTCTTCCTGAAACTGCCTATCTCCCCCAGTTCATGAAAACCCTTTTCAATACGACCTAGATGAGGGTGGAGTTGGCCTGTCTTGTTAAAAACCTGTGTGTCTTTATCAAAGTGTCAGGTTCTTGTGATGGTTTTGGTGATGGACATCTATGATGAAAGCTTCTACTAAGCATGGTCTGCAGAGCGCTGCTACATTTTAAGGAAGTAATGGATTGTATTACATAATAGATCTCATATTTAATGACTTTACAGACCAAATGAAAAATAAGTTAGCATGCAGAATGCATGAAGGAATGTATAACATAAAGAAGCAATGATAAACAGTGGTAAAAAAATGGATGCTAGTTAAGCCTAAATAATTATTTGCTATTTAATGTATTTAATGATTTTTTTAAAATCAGATATTATAACATGAAAAAATATATCCGTAAGTAACTTCCATTGTAGTGCACAGTTCTTCAGAAGTGAAAGGGACTCCAGATAAGAGAAAATTTCATTTGTGGATGGAGTTTGAATAGGCTATAAAGACTTTAATGCTTAATAATGTAATTTATTATCAATACTTATCCTTCTAATCTCAGCTGGGAGTCTCACAGAGATTAAATTTAAACTGTGCTGTGATTTCAGTAAGAATACTTCAAATTCTACCACTAATATAGTGAGAAAGTTTATCTGGTATTATGTATGTCATATATTTTTCCTGGTTACCTAGTCACCACTAATCAGTTTTCTTTAGTGAATTGGCATCTCAGCTATAATTCTACATTCTGAATAGGTTGTCCCTTCTCTAAAAAAGCTGACCCATTGAACAGCATTCCAACCCTTCATTCAGCAAGGAACCACCAATTCAATATAGCGCACAAAGGGTTTAAAAAAGAAGTATTGGGAATAAGTGACAAGACATACACTAGAAAGAATTTTAGATTAAATGTTGGGGTGTTGGGGGAAATGGTGGTGTGATAATTGAGACAGAAACCTTCTCCCAAAGCTACATATAACATGAAAATACAGCAAATACCACTAATATTGAAAGAGCGACCCAAAGACTGCAGAACAGACTGCCTACATTTGAGGAAAAGAGAAGACCTCACAGAAAAGGGTAAAGTAGCAAAGTTATGAATTGGCAGGACCCAAGCCCTCCCCCCAAACCCAGAACACAGCTGAGAGGAAGAGAAATTGAGTGGGGAGGGAGTAGAAGCCCAGAGCTGCTAAATACCCACACCTGGAAGTTTACTTTGGGATCATAACCCCACAGTACATGATGCTTTGGAGATTAGTGTGGTTGGAAAGCAAAGACAGGCAGAACACTCAGAAAGACTGAGATTCCAGCCTCTTGTGGAGAACAGGTATACCCACAACCAGAATCTCTGGGACAAAGGAAAGGCACGTACTTTGAAAGACTTCCCAACAGTGAGAGGAATGCTAAAGGGGCAAGGATTATACAGAGCTTGCTGCTCAGGAGAAAGGACAGGTGGACAAAATCATCTTGGCACACTCAGCCCAGCAGGTTGGGAACTTTCAGGAGCTTCAGACACTCCATCCATATGGCTGGCAACAAAGGACCAAGGTCACCCACTGCAATACGAAGCTGCTGCTCCTTCCTCCCAGCAGGCACCAGACTGCTAAGCTGCTGTCCCCACCATTGTACCAGGCCAGCCATAAGGTGGCCCCACCTATGACAGCTACAGGGCCATTATGCAGAGGTTCTTCCCTGTGTGCTTGGCACACTGGACCTGGCAGTGGAGGCAAGATCTACAACCAGGAAGCAGGAAAGAGCTCTTTCCTCCTGGCAGGCACCGGCTATGTGTGCCTGCGAACCCTTCCATTGCTCCAGGTATTGAGAAGCTCAAGAGAGTAGACCTCCTGGGCACAAGAGGGCACTGGCTATACAAAATTATTATTCCATAGGAATCACTAAAAAAATGAAATGGCAAAAGAATTTTGTCCAAACAAAACTGCATGTAAAAACATGAGAAAAATGACTAAGTGAAACTGAAATATCCAATCTTCTTGATAAAGATTTCAAAATAAAAATCATAAGCATGATCACAAAGCTACAGAAAAATATTCAAGATCTTAAGGAGAACTTCAAAAAAGGGACAGAAACTTTGAAAAATACAGTATCTCAAAGGAAACACATAATGGAATGATTTAAAAGCAGATTAGATGAGGTAGAAGAGATGGTAAATGAAATAGAAACTAGAGAAAAAGAAAACAAAGAAGCTGAGGATCAGAGAGAAAAAAGGATCTCTAGGAATGAAACAATAAGAGAATTGTGCAAACAATCCAAACGGAACAATATTCGCATTATAGGGGTACCAGAAGAAGAAGAAGAGAGAAAAAGGGATATAAAGTCTCTTTGAGGAAATAATTGCTGGAAATTTCCCAATCTGGGTAAGGAAATAGTCTCTCAGGTCATGGGAAGTGCAGAGATCTCCCAACAAAAGGGACACTAGGAAGACACTCCCAAGACATATAATAATTAATATGGCAAAGATCAAGGATAAGGATAGAGTATTAAAAGCAGCCAGAGAGAGAAAAAAGATCACATACAAAGGAAAACCCATTAGGCTATCAGCAGACTTCTCAGCAGAAATCTTACAAGCCAGAAGGAATGGCATGATATATTTAGTGCCATAAAACAGAAGGGCACCCAATCAAGAATACTCTATCTAGCAAGGTTAACATTTAAGTTTGAAGTGAGGATTAAATCATTTCCAGATAAACAAAAGTTGACGGAATTTACCTCCCACAAACCATCTCTACAGTGTATTTTAAAGGGACTGCTCTTAGTGCTCCTAAGGCTATATAGCTGTTACCAGAGAAAATAAAACCACAGTAAAGGAAGTAGACCAATTAACTACTAAGAAGATGCAAAATTAAATCAACTAACCACAAAGTCATTCAAGGGATACACAAAGAGTACAGAATATGTAACATAACATGTAAAGAGTGAAGGAGGAAGAAAAAGAAAAAAAGAACCTTTAGATTGGGTTTGAAATAGTATAATAAGCAAGTAAAGTTAGATCAAAAGATAGTAAAGAAGCTGCCCTTAAACCTTTGGTAACTATGAATCTAAAGCCTGCAATAGCAATAAGTATATTTCTATTGATAATCACCCTAAATGTGAATGGACTGAATGCACCAATCAAAATATATAGTTTTACAGAATGGATAAAAAGCAATACCCATCTATATTCTGCCAAAAAGAGACAGACTTCAAACCAAAGACATACACAAATGAAAAGTGAATGGATGGAAAATGATATTTCATGCAAATAACAGGTAGAAAAAGCAGGAGTTGCAGTACTTGTATCCTACAAAACAGACTTCAAAACAAATAAAGTAACAAGAGACAAGGAAAGACATTATGTAATGATAAAGTGGTCAGTCCAATAAGAGGATATAACCATTATCAATATCTATGCACCCAACATAGGAGCACATAAATATGTGAGACAAATACTAACAGTATTAAAGGGTAAAAAGGATTGCAATGCACTCATTTTAGGAAAATTCAACACACCACTCACACCAAAGGACAGATCAAACAGACAGAAAATAAGTAATAAGGAGACAGAGGCACTGAACAACACATCAAAACAAATGGACCTAACAGATACTTACAGAACACTCCTCCCAAAAGCAGTAAGATACACATTCTTCTCAAGTATACATGGAACATTTTCCAGAATAGGTCACATACTAGGCCACAAAAAGAGCCTCAATAAATTAAAAAAGATTGAAATTGTTTCAACCAGCACCTCAGACCACAAAGGTATGAACTAGAAATAAATTATGCAAAGAAAATAAGCATCCATAAATACATGGAGGCTTAACAACATGCTCCCAGTAATCAATAAGCCAATGGCCAAATAAAAACAGAGATAAGCAATATATGGAGACAAATGACAACAATAATTCAACACTGCAAAATCTGTGGGACACAGTGAAGGCCATGCTAAGAGGGAAGTATACTGCAATACAGGCCAACCTCAGGAAAGAACAATCACACATGAACACATATGAATCACATATGAATCACATATGAACTCATATGAAACACATATGAAACACATATGAAATCACATATGAATCACATATGAACTCACAATTAATGCAACTAGGAAAAGAAGAACAAATGAGGCCCAAAGTTATAGAAGAAGGGACATAATAAAGATTATAGCAGAAACCTCAGGAAAGAACAATCACATATGAACACATATGAACACATATGAACACATATGAACACATATGAACACATATGAATCACATATGAACTCATATGAAATCACATATGAACACATATGAAAACACATATGAATCACATATGAACTCACAATTAATGCAACTAGGAAAAGAAGAACAAATGAGGCCCAAAGTTATAGAAGAAGGGACATAATAAAGATTATAGCAGAAATAAATAAAATCAAGAAGAATAAAATAATAGAAAGAATCAATGAAAGCAGGAGCTGGTTCTCTGAGAAAATGAACAAAATACATAAACCCCTAGCCAGACTTATCAAGAAAAAAAAGAGAGTCTACACACATAAATAGAATCAAAAAGAGAAAGGAAAAATCACTATGGGCACCACAAAAATACAAAGAATTATTAGAGAATACTATGAAAAATTATATGGTAACAAACTGGGTAACCTAGAAGAAATGGACAACTTTCTAGAAAAATACAACCTTCAAAGGCTGATGCAGAAAGAAAAAGAAAATTTGAACAGACCAATTACTACAATGGAATTGTATCTACCTTAGAACAAAATGCCTGAACCAGATGGCTTCTCTGCTGAATTTTATCAAACATTTGGTGAAGACCTAATATATATTCTCCTTAAAGTTTTCCAAGAAGTAGAAGATGAGGGAATATTTCCAAAGTCATTCTACGAGGCCAACATCACTCTAATACCAAAACCAGGCAAAGACACCACAAGAAAGAAAATTACAGACCAATATCCCTGTTGAACAAAGATGCAAAAATACTGAACAAAATATTAGAAAACAGAATTAAAAAATACATCAAAAAGATCATACATCATAATCAAGTAGGATATATTCCAGGGATGCAAAGATGGTACAATATTAGAAAATCCATCAACATCATCAACCAAACCAATAAAAAGAAGGACAAAAACCACATTATCATCTCCATAGATGCTGAAAAATTATTTGAAAAAATTCAAATCCAATCATGATAAAAATTCTCAATAAAATGGGTATAGAGGGCAAGTACCTCAACATAATAAAGGTCATATAAGAAAAACCCACAGCCAACATCATATTTAACAACGAGAAGCTGAAAGCTTTTCTTTTAAGATCAGTAACAAGACAAGGATCCCCACTCTCCCCACTTTTATATTCAACATTGTTCTGGAGGTCCTTGACACAGCAATCAGACAACAAAAACAAAGAAATAAAAAACATCCAGACTGATAAAGAAGAAGTTGAACTGTCCCTGTTTGCAGGTGACATGATATTGTACATAGAAAACCCTAAAGAATACACTCCAAATTACTAGATCTAAAATCTGAATTCAGCAAAGTTGCGGGATACAAAATTAATACACAGAAATCTGTGGCATTCCTATACACTAATGATGAACTAGCAGAAAGAGAAATCACTAAAACAATTCCATTCACAATTGCATCAAAAAAAAACAACAAACCTAGGAATAAACCTAACCAAAGAAGTGAAAGACCTATACTCTGAAAACTACAAGATACTCATGAGAGAAATTAAAGAAGATACCAATAAATGGAAACATATCCCGTGATCATGGATAGGAAGAATTAATATTGTCAAAATGGCCATCCTGCCTAAAGCAATCTATAGACTCAATGCAATCACTATCAAAATACCAACAGCATTCTTCAATAAACTGGAGAAAATAGATCTAAAATTCATATGGAATGACAAAAGACCCCAAATAGCCAAAGCAATCCTGAGAAGGAAGAATAAAGCTGGGGGGATTATGCTCCAAGACTTCAAGCTCTACTACAAAATCAAGACCATTCAGTACTGGCACAAGAACAGACCCATAGACCAATAGAACAGACTAGAGAGCCAAGATATAAATCCAACCATATATGTTCAATTAATATAAAATAAAGCAGCCATGGACATGCAATGGGGGAAATGACAGCCTCATCAACAGCTGGTGTTGGCAAAACTGGACAGCTACATGCAAGAGAATGAAACTGGGTTATTGTCTATCCCCACACACAAAAGTAAACTCAGAATTGATCAAACACCTGAATGTAAGTCATGAAACCATAAATCTCTTAGAAGACAACATAGGCAAAAGTCTCCTCAATATAAACATGAATAACTTCTTCATGAACATATCTCCATGGTCAAGGAAAACAAAAGCAAAAATGAATGAACAAGTGGGACTACATCAAACTAAAAAGCTTCTGTACAGCAAAGGACACCATCAGTAGAACAAAAAGGCATCCGACAGAATGGGAGAATATATTTGTAAATTACATAGCCAACAAGGGGTTAACATCCAAAATATATAAAGAACTCACATGCCTCAACACCCAAAAAGGAAATAACTGATTAAAAAATGGGCAGAGGATATGAACAGACAATTCTCCAAAGAAGAAATTCAGATGGCCAACAGGCACATGAAAAGATGCTCCACATCACTAATTATCAGGGAAATGCAAATAAAAACCACAATAGGATACCACTTCATACCAGTTAGGATGGCCATTATCAAAAGACTAAGAACAACAAATGCTGGTGAGGATGTAGAGCAAGGGTAACCCTCCTACACTGCTGGTGGGAATGTAAGCTAGTTCAACAATTGTGGAAAGCAATATGGAGGTTCCTCAAAAAACAAAGAATAGAAATCCATTTGATCTGGGCATTCCACTCCTAGGAATTTACCCAAAAAATATAATTTCTCAGATTCAAAAAGACATATGCACCCCTATGTTTATTGCAGCACTGTTTACAATAGCCAAGATATGGAAGTAACCTAAGTGTCCATCAGTAGATGAATGTATAAAGAATATGTGGTACATACACACAATGGAATACTATTCAGCCATAAGAAAGAAACAAATCTTACCATTTGCAACAACATGGATGGAGCTGGAGGATATTATGCTCAGTGAAATAAGCCATGTGGAGAAAGACAAATGCCAAACTATTTCCCTCATTTGTTGAGTATAATGACCAAGCAAAACTGAAGGAACAAAACAGCAACAGACTCACAGACTCCTAGAAATGACTAGCAGTTACCAGAGGGGCGGGCTGGGGCAGGGTGGCTCAGTAGAGAGGGAGAAGGGCATTGAGGGATATTATGATTGGCAAACATGGTATAGGGGGGCTCATGGGGCAGACAGTGTAGCATAGAGAAGGCAAATAGTGACTCTGGTGCATCTTACCACATTGTTGGACAGTGAGTGCAATGGGGTATGTGGGGGGACATGATAACACGGGTGAATGTAGTAAGCAAATTGTTTTTTCATGTGAAATCTTTATAAGAGTTTATATCAATAATACCTTAATAAAAAATAAAGTAAAATAAAATAAAAATAAAATTCCTATGGAAACACAAAAGACCCCGAATAGCCAAAGCAATCCTGAGAAGGAAGAATAAAGCTGGGGGGATTATGTTCCCCAACTTCAAGCTCTACTAAAAAGCCACAGTAATCAAGATAATTTGATACTGGCCCAAGAACAGACCCAGAGACCAGTGGAACAGAACAGAGAGCCCTGCTATAAGCCTTCACATGTATGGCCAATTAGTATACAATGAAGGAGCCATGGACATACAATGTGGAAATGACAGCCTCTTCAACAGCTGGTGTTGGCAAAACTGGACAGCTACATGCAAGAGAATGAAACTGGATCATTGTCTAATCCCACACACAAAAGTAAGTTCAAAATGGATCAAATTCCTGAAGGTAAGTCATGAAATGATAAAACTCATAGAAGAAAACATAGACAAAATTCTCTTGAATATAAACATGAGCAAGTTTTTCATGAACACTTCTCCCCGGGCAAGGGAAACAAAAGCAAAAATGAAAAAATGGGACTACGTCAAACTTTTATCGCAAAGGACACCATCAGTAGAACCAAAAGGCATCCTACAACATGCGAGAATATATTCATAAATGACATATCTGATAAGGGGTTAACATCCAAAATATATAAAGAACTCACATGTCTCAACACCCAAAAAGCAAATAACCCCATTAAAAATGGGCACAGGATCTGAACAGACAGTTCTCCAGAGAAGAAATTCAGATGGCCAACAGGCAGATGAAAAATTCTCCACATCTCTAATTATCAGGTAAATGCAGATTAAAACCATAATGAGATATCACCTCACACCAGTTATGATGGCCAACATCCAAAAGACAAGGAAGAAGAAATGTTGGTAAGGATGTAGAAGAAGGGGAACCCCCCTACACTGTTGTTGAGAATGTAAATTAGTTCAACCATTGTAGAAAGCAATATGGAGGTTCCTCAAAAAACTGAAAGTTGAAATACCATTTGACCCCGGGAATTCCACTCCTAGGAATTTACCCCAAGAAAACAAGATATCTGATTCAAAAAGAAATATGCATGCCTGTTTATCTCAGCACTACCTACAATAGCCAAGATATGTAAGCAACCTAAGTGTTCATCAGTAGATGAATGGATAAAGAAGAGGTGGTACATATACACAATGGACTATTATTCAGCCATAAGAAGAAAACAAATCCTACCATTTGCAACAACATGGATAGAGCTGGAGGATATTATGCTCAGTGAAATAAGCCAGGCAGAGAAAGACAAGTACCAAATGATTTCACTCATTTGTGGAATATAACAATGAAACAAAACTGAAGGAACAAAAAAGCAGCATACTCACAGACTCCAAGAAAGGACTACTGGTTACCAAAGGTTGGGGAGGGAGGGAGAAAGGGATTAAGGGGTATTATGATTAGCATACATAATGTAGGGGGTTCATGGGGAAGACAGTATAGCACAGAGAAGACACATAGTAACTCTATAGCATCTTACTATGCTGATGGACAGTGACTGCAGTGGGGTTTACGGGGGTACTTGTTAATATGGGTGAATGTTGTAATCACAATGTTGCTCATAAAAACATTCGTAAGATTGTATATGAATGATACCTTAATAAAAAAAGATTAAATGTTGGCAATTTGCACTGTAGGAGAATTTCCTGCTCAACTCTTAAAACTAGGTTCAAACTTTGTAACATGTTTATATTCTTTTTCTTTACCAGTCTTCAGTCTCTCCTTTCTTCCCTGTACTACTCCTTTTAATTTCTACAACTGCCAATATTTATTATTCACAGCAATTAACTGTGTCACATCTGTCCTGATGTGTTCCAGAGCAAAAAAGTTTATAAAGATATTCATCTAAAATAAAGGTGGCTCAGTTACCTAAGATAGAATAGTTTGCTCTAGAAGTAACTTTTATCTTTCCAATATTTATATTTGCTAAACTTCTTAAGAAAAATTCCAATGTAAAAAAGGTGTAGACCAACAAATCAATATAGAAGAGAGAAAGCACAGACTGTTTTAAAATAAAGATATAGGAAACATATTTTCCCAGAAAATTTAAAAAATAAAATAAAAAGAGATTGACTATTTTCACACATAAAATGAATAAAGGCAAAAATAGTAACTATTGAGTGGGGAATACTAAATATATTTATATTTATTTTTAATTAAAATAAAAAAATTTATTGAGATATAATTGACATAATATTGTATAAGTTAAAGGTATACATATAATGTGTTGATTTGATATTTATATATTTGCCATATGATTACCACATACGTTAGCTAACATTTCCATCATGTCCCATAATTTTTAGTATTTTGTAGTGAAAACATTTATAATCCAGTTTCTTAGAAACTTTGAAATATATAATTCAGTAGTTAATCATAATCATAACAATATTAATATCCTTCAAATATCTCCCCCAATTCTCCTCCTCCCATTTCCCATCTCTGGTAAGCACCAATCTATACTCTTTCTACAACTTTGCTTTCTTTTAGATTCTACATAAAAATTATATGCAGTATCTTTCTTTGTCTGATTTATGTCACTTAACATAATGCCTTCAAGGTCTATTCATGTTGTCACAAATGGCAGGATTTCCTTCTTTCTCATGGCTGGATAATATTCCATTGCATATACCCCATCTTCTTTATCCATTCAGTGACATCCACTGACAGGCAGGTTGTTTCTCTGTCTTGGTCACTGTGAATAATGATGCAATAGACATGGGAGTGCAGATATCTCTTTGATATCCTATTTTCACTTCTTTTCATTTTCTGTACTAACTGTCTTCAGATGAGAGATACTTGCCTTTGGTCATGTTTATATCCAAAGCTTTCTCTGACCTTGTGTGGATACCATGTTTCTTGTTCCTCTTGTAGCAGAATTATTAAGCTTGTATGTCTTCTCTTCTTACAATGCAGCTGGTTAACTGCTCAAGAACGTGGTTTCTCCCTTGCCCACAGATCCTGTTTCCTTTTCTGCACACATGCCCCACACAGCTGGTTTTGTTCTAGCTCCCAGCCTCTGGAGCACACACCAGAAGCCAGCTGCAGAGAGTGGGTGGTTCGAGTCTGGCCCTTAGGACATTGGTTATGTACGTGGGCCAGTTGGGGGAATCCTTGGGTAAGGCTGTCAACCCTTCATGAACACAGGAAGCAGGAACCCTGTGCCTTTAAATTCCCTCTGATACTCTGATCTGCCTCTTTCCCCGTCTCTTCCCTCCCCACAGTCATGGGACTCTTATTTTTATACTTATAGGGAAATGTGTCTCTTTAGCATATATCCTATACAACTGAGAGCTGAGGAAACCAAGCACTTACTCATCACTCTCCGTTCCTCCCTCCCCAAGGATTCTGGCCTCTCTTTCTCTAAGTTGTGCCGTCTTATAGGAGGTACGATACTGTGGAGATTCCTTTCACCCAGTCCACTGCATCCAAACTCTTTGCACTGAGTACTGGCATTTCTCCTCTAGAAACCTGGACTTTGTCAAAGGCTCCCAAAAGAAGGGTATTTGCCCAAGTCTGTATTTTCTGAGTGCTCCAGCTGGAGGTTGGAGCTTATTCACAGGATCCTGCCAGTTCCATGGTAGGTCCCAGGATCTGCCTGCCTAATACCAATGCATATGTGGATTAGACTATTCCTGGTTTGGTGTATGGCACTGGATCCCACAGCTCCCATAGAGGTACTTTTGTTTGTGGATAGTTGTCAAATTTTACATATTAAAAGGAACAAATAAGAGATGTCTTATTCCACCCTGATGCTGTCATCACATCAGAACAATTTATATTTTAATAAGATGTATAATTATGAGCCCTGAATCATTTAATTTAAAAATTATAAAAATTACAAAATGGATTTTAAATGTAGAGCTAGCTTGAGAAAATATCTATCCTTAATGGAACAACGTAAGGTGACTCCTTTGACAAATTAAGTAGAAAAATTAATGAAGAAGGATAAAGAAAAGAAACAAGCTTATTTGAATCACAGCATCTCTATAGAATTATAAGATGTCTAACATAGCATAAAAATATTCAAATGCTCTCTCACCTATAATTTTCTGTTTATCTTAATATACAGCCAACATGTAGCAAGCTAGAGCTTTGTTTTCCTAATCTTTCTTTAATAGTGCTACATTTCTAGTGGGTGTTGATTATAACTTAATAAATTATAGAGTAAATTGTGTAGCTGTGATAACTAATTCAAAGGAAAGGTAAGAATAATGGAAGGAGGGAGAGAGGAAGGAAAAAAAAAGAACAAATAAAGGTTAAATAATCATTTTTATGTAAAACATGTTATGCACTGTATTAGATGATTTTAGAAACACCAACCAAGTATTATTTAGAAACAATGGTTGAAATGTCACAAAGGCAATTGTATGAAAATGCATTAATGATAGTCCATCATGTACTTACTTAACCTTTCCTACACCTTTAGACATGGACCTGTGTCTTTCCTACTTTTGGACAATAACCCGCACGTTACTGGAAAGGTTTAATTCAGGAGTCTTTGTTAACGTAGTCTGTGTGGCTTGGCCACTTCTGTCCTGTAGGCAGTCTCCAAAAAGTTGCATAAAAAATGATGGGTGATTTTGAAGTCTTCCTGCTCTCCCATCTGTGCCTGGGAGCTGCTCTACTTAAAGTCCTATTTTTATGTCATCAAGTTGACAGCATCAATCTGCCAAATGGGAGATTCACAGACATTTACCTGTCAGAGTTCTTAGCAAGATCAAAACAAGTCTCACATATTACAAATAAATATGCTCAAGTTTCCATAACAATGTTTGGCACATGTTCTGCAATGAGTGGTCAGTGAAACATATGTAAATAAGCACATGCAAATTGCTTGAGCAGATATTTACATACCAGAAATAAGTATTCCCAGGGATATTAAATACACATTTAAATATCTAACCAGCTGTCTAACCCTTCTACTCCTCTTTTGTATCCATCCTGATGCATGAAAACTGATGATTACTAAGTAAATTTAGTTATAAACTATTTTTCCTGACTGGAAAAGTAAATGGACAACTCTACTAATATATAAAATGAAAGAACAAATAGTTATCAAATTGCTTGAAAGTTATCACATTTATTTTTAGAAGAAATTATTTAAAGTTGAATATATTCTTAAAATTTAAAGTTCCATATACTTTTCTGAGCACTTTATTTTTCCTTTGCCTTATATTTACTCCATGTCATATATATATCACATACATATGAATGAAATATACATCATGAGATATATATTATATAATTATATGTAATATATAATTATATATAACATACAACACAAATTATATATGAAATATAAGTAATATAGATTATGTTAAATATATATTAAATATATAAAAATGTAACATATTTGTATATTTGTATTTTATATATTATATATTTTATATAATGTGTATTACATGTTCGTATTTTATATATAATATAACATATAATTATATAATTATTAGCATATTTACATTTTATTTTCATATATTATATTTTATGGCCTATCACATATAATATATGCCTATTATGATGCCTAGAATTTCCAGTATTATGTTGAACAAGAGTCGTGACAATGGACATTTTTACTTTACTTTCAGTGTTAGGGGTAAAGCATTGTACCCTTTCACCATTAGGTATGGTGTTAACTGTAGAATTTTTATAGTTTTTGTAGAAGCTCTTTATCAAGTTGACTTAGTCCCTTTTTATTCATAATTTGCTGAAAATGATTTTATTGATTTCATGATGAATGTACATAGGATTTTTCTATTTCTACAATTGATATGATTATAGGATTTTTTTTCTTCAGCCAGTTCATATGGTATTTTATACTGACCGATTTGTTTTGAATGTTGGACCAGCCTTACATACCAGAAATAAGTCACACTTGGTCATAGTGTAAAATTATTTTATATATTTTGAATTAAATTTGCTAATATTCTGTTGAGGATTTTGCATCTTGGTTCATGGTCTGTAGTTTTATTTTGTCTGCAGTCTCTTTTTCTGCTTTTGGTATCAGAGTACTACTGGTCTCATAAAGTGAGCAGGACAGTGTTCCCTTTTTTAATATTCTGGAAGAAACTGTAAACTTACTGTTTATTTTTCCTTAGATATTTGGTAGAATTTCCCAGTGAAACCATCTGGAGCTGGTGATTAATGTTTAGAAGTTTTTAATTAAAAATTCAATTTATTTAATGGTTATGGGATTATTCAGATTCTCTTTTCATCATGATTAAGCTTTGAAAATATGTGTTTTTTAACAAATTGATACACTTAATCATAGTTTTCAGTTCATGAGTGTAAAGTGTCTATAAGTACTACCTTGACATCCTTTCTACCAATATCGGTGATTTGTGTCTACTCCCTTTTAATTTTGTCAACCTTGCTGCAGATGTATTAATTTTACTGATTTTTTTTTTCAAATTACCAGCTTTTTCTTTTACTGAGTCTGTCATTTTCCTTCCTGTTCTCAATTTCATTAATTTCAGTTATCTTTACTATTTTATGCCTTCTTTCTCTTTGCTTTGGGTTTATTTTGCTCTTTTCTAGTTTCTTAAAGTAGAATATTAGATTATTTGATAACTTTGGCTGCTCTTAATAAAAATATTTAGTTTTACATGTGCTTTCATACTTAATAGTAAGAAACTAGATGCTTTCCTCATAAAATTAGGAACAATGTAAGAATATCCCGTCACCAAAGCTAGGCAACATCACACTGGAAGTCATAACAAATGCATTAAGAAAAAGAAAGCAAGTGAAATGTATACAGATTGAGAAGAAAGAAAGAGAACTGTCTTTTCACAGATGACATGATTATCTATGTAGGAAATCCCAAAGAATCAACAAAGAAACTACTGAAACTAGTAAATAATTATGGCAAAGTTGCAGGATACATACAAGGTTAACACACAATAGTCAAATGTCTTAACAGCATTCACAACCGCTAATCGCATTAGCATTTGAACAACTGGAATTTGAAATTAAAACATACTCTCATTTACATTAGCACCAAAAATATGAAACATTTATATATAAATATAACAAATATGTACAAGATGTATATGATGAAATCTACAAAACTCTGATAAAAGACATTTGAAAATATATAAATTAATGGAGAGATTTGCCATGTTTTTGAATAAGAAACCTCAATATGATAAAAATGACAGTTCTTCCCAATTTAATCTATAGATTAAACACAATCCCAATGCAAATTGCTTGAGCACATATTTACATTAGTATTCCCAGGGATATTAAATCCACATTTAAATATCTAACCAGCTGTCTAACTTTTCTATTCCTCTTTTGTATCCATCCTGATGCATGAAAACTGATGATGTTAAAGTTTAAAAAGACTCAGAATGGCTAACACTATATTGAAGAACAATTTCAAAGATTAACACTACCCAACTTCAGGACTTATTATAAAGCTATAGTCATCAAGACAGTATTTTACTGGCAAAAGAATAGACAACTGTACCAATAGAACATTAGATTATTTGATAACTTTTGCTGTTCTTAATAAAAATATTTAGTTTTACATGTGCTTTCATACTTAATAGTAAGAAACTAGATGCTTTCCTCATAAAATTAAGAACAATGTAAGAATATCCCGTCACCAAAGCTAGGCAACATCACACTGGAAGTCATAACAAATGCATTAAGAAAAAGAAAGCAAATGAAATGTATACAGAGAGCCCAGAAATAATAAGACCACATAGATATAACCAACTGAATGCTAGCGAAGGTACCACAGTAATTCACTCAAGAAAGGACAGTCTTTTCCACAAATGGTCCTAGAACACCATAGACAAACAAACAAACAAACAAACAAACAAACAACTAGAAATAGACTTTACACCTTTCCCCAAAGCCTTTCCTCATTGCATGTTCTTAGAGAGATCTCTCTCCCCATTTTTTATAAAGCCACCAATCCTATCAGATTAGGACTCTACCCTTATAACCTTATTTAACCTATGTGCCTCCTAAAAGTTCTATTTCCAAATACAGTCCCAATGGATGACGGGGCTGAATCGTATGAATTTGGGGCACAGTACAATTCAGTCCACAGCACTCTACCCTGGCCATCCCAAATTATGTCTTCCTCACCTGAAAAATAAATTACTTGCATCCCAACTGCCCCAGAAGTTTAAACTTGTTCCAACATTGGTTGCAATGTCTAAAGTCAAAGTTTCATCTAAATATCACTTTAAATCAGATATGGGTAAAATTCAAGGTATAGTTCATCCTGAGACAAAAATTCCTCTCTAGCTGTGAACCTGTGAAAGCAGGCACCGTATGCATTTCAAAAATATAGTGGTGGAATAGGCATAGGATCAATTGTTCTGATGACCTGTGAATTGCCTTTGAAGTCGTTTTTTTCCTCTTTTTGAAAAATAACACTTTTGCAGCCAATAGTTCTATTGTCCCATCCAGTCATTTCAAGAAGACTTCTCGCATTTTGTCCTGTCTTTGTCCTCTTCAACTGGAACTAGCAATGTTCTTGTTCCTATAATACCATAAACTCTTTATCAAGTGATAGTTCAGCCACACCCTTGATATTTCTTCAGAACACGCTTTCTCATTTTTTGCAATATGGATAGGCTGAATTTTTCCATTATCTCCAAGATCTGGTTCTTTTTTGCTTAACAAGCCCTTCTTCGATTTCTCTCTCTTCTTTCACATTTTACTTTAAGTGGTCAGCAAAAACCAAGCTGCTCTTCCAACACTTGGAAATATCTTCAGCTAAATAACCAATTTCATCACTCACAAGTTCTACCTTCCTCAAAACACTAACACACAGTTCAGTCATGTTCCATGGCACAACAGAAAGGATGGCCTTTCTTTCCATTTCCAATAACATGTCCTCCTTTCCATGTGAGACTTCACCAGATTCACCCTTAACATCCATATTTCTAGGATATACCTCAAACTTCTCCCAGCCTCTAGCCATTACCCAGTTCTAAAGCTGCTTCTACATTTTTAGGTATTTCTTACAGCAGCACCCCAATTCTCAGAACAAATATCTGTATTAATCACCATGAACTGCCTTAACAAAATATCATAGACTGGTTAGTTTAAAGAACCAAAATTTATTTTCTCTCAATTTTTAAGGTTGGAAATACCTGAGATCAGGTTGTCAATATGTTCAAGTTCTGTTGAGGGCTCTCTTCCTGTTTTGCAGATGGCTGTTTTCTTATTTTGCCCTCACATAGTGGAGAGAGGAAAAGAGTAAGTTCTGCTGTCTCTTCTTGAGGGCTCAGTCCTCCTGAGCTCATCTAAACCTAATTATATTCTAAAGGCCTCATCTCCAAATAGAATCACACTGGGGTTTAAGGCTTCAACGTAGGAATTTTGGGTGTACACAATTCAGTCCATAGTGGTCATTTAGAAGACTGACAACTTCTTATCAAATTAAACATATTTTATAATGAAATCCAGCAGTTGTGTTCCCTGGTATTTCAAATGAGTTGAGAACATACCTCCACCCAAAAACCAGCACACAGATGTTTATAGCAGGTGATACATAATTGCCAAAACTTCAGAGTAACAAAGATGTTTTTCAATAGATGAATGGATATTATTAAGCACTAAAAAGAAATGAGCTATTAAGTCTTGGAAAGACATAGAAGAAACTGAAATGTATCTCTCTAAGTGAAAAAAAGCCACTCTTAAAAGCTACATACTGTACAATTCCAACTATATGACATTTTGGAGAAGGCGAAACTGGAGACAGTAAAAGGTCATTGGTTCCAAGGGAGTAGGATGAGGGAGGCATGTATAGGCAAAATAGAGAAGATTTTTCAAACAGTGAAGCTATTTTGTATGTATAATAATGGTGGATACATCGTTATACATTTGTCAAAACTCATAGAATGTACAACACCAAGAGAGAAGACTAATAGAAACTGGGGACTTTGGGTGATGATGATGTATTGATGTAAGTTCATTTATTTTAATGAATGTCCAATCTGGTGTGTCATGTTGACTGCAGGGGTAGTAGTGGGAATGCAGGGGCTACACAGGAACTTTCTGTAATTTCTGCTCAATTTTGCTGTGAACATGAAACTGCTCCAAAAATAAAGTGTATTTTTTTTAAACTTAATTGTAGAATCTAGGCAATACGTGCTCACAGTAAATATTTCAACTTTTCTATATGTTTGAAATTTTTCATAATGAAACTATAAGAAAAAAAAAACCTGCCTCAGCACATCCCTTGCCTGTAGTCCATGGTCCTTGTTCTTCCTCCCTCCTCTTCCTCATCTCCACACACATACACTCAGACACTTCTGGAATCAACCACCTTCTGTCATATCAGGGGGTTCTTAACAGTTCTTGTCTTAGATTTTCAGATATTTCAACCTCACATTCATTTCTGTGTTAAGTCTAGACTGGGTTTCAGGCAGGAGAAAAACATAAGTCCAAGTTTAGCTTGTCATGTTTTCAGGAAATAGAAGTTTCTGTATTTGTTTATTGTTACTACTACTATAATGAATTGTTTATTGTCCACTTGACACCATCACCCACCAGATTCCTCTTGCTCATTTAAAAATTGTGCCCAGATCCAGACTTGTTACACTCTTCTTATTTCTTCTATTACTTCAAGTATTTGATGCAAAAACAGAGATTCTCCGAATACTAAAGGGACAGAATTCATTTGGACGTAAAGATTTTTAACCAAACTTGTTTACAACCATGTTTCCACTTCAAATGCCATTCTAGTTTGTAGGAGCATGGGGAAGTTGGGGTTCCTATGGCCAGGATCCTCACTGAACTTAAACCACCTGGTGATGTAACTGGCCTGTTGCTGGGCTGCCGCTTCCACACCTTTAGGCAATAAGCTATTATTGCACTACATAAAGAGCTCAGTCCAGTGCTCTGGGCGGGGGCAGAGACGTTAGTGCTCGACCTGCCACCGGAGCCGGGTAATAAACCCTTTCACCCCAAAAAACATTTGCTGTCAATTTCTTTGTTCACATTGAATCCATAGCGAACTTGCCCGGGGCTGAAACCCATTGGCAAGACAAGGAGCATATGAAATTAAAATTATCACTTGTTAATATATGATTTACAAATCACTTCCCAATCTTTCTTAGTGGAATCCATTTTTGGTTCTCAAAGTTTTTAATAATAATGCATGAATGGACTGTGGTCTCATATAAAAATCTAACCATCCTGCACCTATATGTAGAACTGTTACAAATGCTGTGTATCATCATATCTCTTCCTAGTAACAAAATAATTCTAGAGTTTTCAAGGTCCTTATTTGATTGCTTATATGTGTAAAATGACAATAGCAACATCTAGTTTGTTGGTTATTGGGGAAATTTAAAGAGGTCTTAGATATAGAGCAAAGAAAATGATGTACAAGGGCTATAATTAGTTTTTTTAATCAGCATTTACCATTATGTCTTGAATTTGTTTTTCTTTAAAACTAAATAATATACTTTATTGAATATAGAAGAAAATGTAGTTGTCACATATCACCACACTACAATTCAAATTATTATTATTTTATGCCTTGTCTTTTTTCAAATGTAAGGTAAGCCGTCTGAATAAGGACTTTGAACCAATCCTCTTTTAAATACTGCATGGAATTTTCAATATCCATTTTCTAGAAATCATCTTCAAAATCATACTTAAAAATGATAGTTTCATGATAAAAAATCTTCCTACTTTCAGGTAAGAAAGAAAGGTATCAGTTAAACCTCTAAATAGCATAACAGGTATGGAAGATGCTAGACTACAGCACTCATAACCTAAGAATGCAGTATTATTTACAATGCAACATTGTTATTTTGTTCTCATAATTACCAATTTGAGTTCACCTAGTTTTCCAAGAATGGGTTAATCAAGAATATTTAAGCTACTGATATGAATTCAATGCTGCAAAATGTGTTACATTTGGTTTTTTTTAAGTATATTTGTTCTTTTAAAGAACGATCAAACAAATATTAGTGAGAGGCATAATAAGCAAGGAAGGTCAAATATGATCTCTGCCAACTACATTAAAATCCCTCCCACAAATGACACATTGATTTCACAGAGGAATGACTGTCAAATGGGTAAACATGATATTCACATTTATTGTACTAATGTTAGAGCTGCAAGCCAGGGATAAGATTTGCAAAACAAAAACCGTATATTCCATTCTCTCTAAAGATTCATTTTTTTCTGTGGTGTTTTCTGTGTCCAGACAGTCTCCAGTTTGGTGTCCTTCCAGCATTCTCAGCTCCCCTGCCCACGACCCAACCCCCAACACTGTTAAAGGCCATTGCATATGACTGGAAGCAAGAGACTAGATTGCTAGCCAAACAGATGGTGAAGAACAGTTAATTGACCCACTTGAGATGATGATGAGTAGCTTAGACTAGGGATTCATCAAGGGAAATGAATAATAAATTACATCTGTTTTAATGAATTCAAAAATAAAGTGCTCTCTGAATTGCTCATTTCAAACAATATAATAACAAGGTGCTAAAAAGTTTTTATGTATTAATCCCTTATTTCTTAATGACAGCTTCATGAGGGTAACAATACTGGCATTCTCATTTACAGATGAGAAATCTGAGGTACTGAATAATTAAGAAATTTGTCCAGGATCACTTGAAATAGAATGAGGTGAGCCAAGGATAAAAACTAGGCAAATTTTCTCTGAAGTTTTGAAATAACTACATTACATTTCTGCTTGGAAATCTAGAATATTCAAAGAGATCAAAAAGACATTTACAATTGTAAATGTGGTCACAAAACACAATATGGAAAATACAGGAAGGTAAAATGCAAAGACAACCAGCAGCAACCCTCCCACTCAAAGGAAAATATTTTAAACTATGGATAGATTTAATAGGGGTTAATCACTTCTATATATTCTGCATTTTAAACTGTTTTCTTTAAAAAATATGGTTTTCTTTTCATTATATTGTAAGCAATAGATTTCTGACTTTAGTTCCAATCAGTAGTTGTAACTCCTGTTTTCATAAGAAGAAAGAGGAATAACATAAACATCAGTGACTTTTCTTGGGCCCTCAGAGAATTAAAGTCACAGGGCACACTGCTACTCTGAAATCTGGACACACAGGTAAATATAGAGAATCACAGTTAAGATTAACTTACCTGGAATAGAATCTGCTGAAAAGTAACCTGATAGGAATACTTAAAGGGCAATTTTGACAAATGGCTGGAGGTTGACTGTAGGGTAGAATAGAATAAGAAACGTCTAAAGGTTATATTCTTATATACTTTCGAGGGTTTTACCTCCAGGAATTCCACTTGGTTCCACAGTGAAGGGCTCATAAAAATCCCCTCATATTTCTTGCAGGAAGAAGGGGAAAGGTACCATTTTGAAGTATGCCTAGAGCATTTTCCATAATAAAAACCTACTCTCCAGTGGAAAAGTTTACCAGATCATTACTGTATCTAGGGAAAGAGCAATTACCCAACTCTAGACCTCTAGCCTTTCTGTCTCATCTGTGGAGGAAAGAAATTCAAGAAATATTTGTGAAGGTCAGAGCCCTGGTACACAGGACCTCTAAAAGACTGAAATTTAATAGGATTATGGAAAGCTCCCCATGAT
The DNA here is from genome assembly GCF_030020395.1 of Manis pentadactyla. Taxonomy (NCBI): domain Eukaryota; kingdom Metazoa; phylum Chordata; class Mammalia; order Pholidota; family Manidae; genus Manis; species Manis pentadactyla. The sequence goes on along the minus strand of NC_080020.1, from coordinate 169,938,212 downwards.
CCCTAATTACCACATCCCCCGTGCTCCAGTATAATAAATGTGGATTACAGCTGATAGAGCTGTAAGGTTCAGACTCTATTTAAGAAGGCATTCTTAGGGAAACCCGAAGACAACAGGGGAGACAAAAAACAAAGGTATTATAGGAATTTGATATTTCTGTCACCTTCTGCTATAGCAAAAAGTAAATAGTGTGACTCATAGCCAGGTTAATATAAACCCTCACACTAAAACCCTGTTTGCATTTAATTCTTGTTATCTGATACAATATGCCAATTTTCAATGAAAAATTAAAAGGCATTTTAAAAATAAGAAATAGTAGTCTGGAGGGACAAAAACCTAACTTATCAAAAATTAACTCAGGTATGAAACTAAAACTGGAATTATCAGAGAATCTTTTTTAAACTGCGATTAATATGTTACGGGTTAAGGCAGACACCATGCAAAGACAAATAGTTAATGTAAAGAGAGTGATAGAAACTCTAAGAAAGAATCAAAAGGAAGTGCTAAAAGTAAAAAATACTAACAGAAATTAAGAATATCTTTGACTCCTCAGTAGAATGGCCCTAGTGAAGAATCAGTGACCTTGAGGATATATCAGTAGAAACTTCCCAAACTGAAATGCAAAGAGAAAAAAAGAAAAACAACCCTTATATGCAAGAACTGTGTAAAAATTATAAAAGGTATATTTTATATACCTCAATTTTCCATGTAATTTTAAATCCATGTAATTTAAATACCAGAAGAAGAAAAAGAATAGAGCAGACAAAATATTTAAACAAATAATGACTCAGAATTTTAGCAAATTAATTACAGACCCCAAATACAAATCCAGGAATCTCAGAGAACACAAAACAGAATCTACACCCAAGTATATCATATTCAAACTGCAGAAAACCAAGACAAGTGGAGAAAATCTTGAAAGCAGCTGGGTTAAGGGAGTGGGGAGGGGAAACCCATTACTATATTTCAAGTATTCTCTCATGTCTATAATTAACTTCTAAAACATGGTTCTGAATGGTTACATAATGTTTCATAATTTGTCTATATTTTGGTACATATAACCCTTCCAAGGTTTTAAGACATTGAGTCATCCTGTTTTTGTAATGTAAATGGTGTTTAAGTAACTATCTTACATGTAAAATGTTTTGCAAACTTCTTATTTTTTCACAAGTATAAATACTGAGAACTGGAATGGCTGAAGTTTGCTGATTTTATGTCATTGAAAAATGTTGAGTAATTGCTCTTCACACAGACTTTGTAACTTGTACTCCAATTAACTGCAATTGAAACTGTTCTTACACACTGAAAAGAACTCTGTTTTTTTTTCAAATCTTAGTAAATCTAGAAGATATAACATAGTGATTATTAATACCTTTCCTAGTAGAAATTGATGCTTAATATGTGTTAGTCTCTGTTCTAAGCCTTCACCTGCATTAACTTGCTTAATTTTCATAGAGCTATGAAATAGGTATTATTAATATTGTTATTTGTGGATGATGTAATTGTCACAAAATGTTGCAAACGACTTGTTACTCACATCCAGAAACTCTCAGAATTGGTATTTGAACCTGATCATTATTGCAACAGAATTATTATCATTAACCCTAATGTTTGACTATCTCTCTGAGATTAAATACATTGTTTTGTGAAGTCATTCCAAGTTTTTAGTCGTTAATGCATCTTAGTAGAAGAAAGAACTAAAAACTTAAAAATACTTGAATATGATATAGCTGAATGAATATGTCAATAGTTCTTAATATGTCTGCTTAGTTCAAGCTATTTTCAGCATTTTATCACAAACAGAGTATTGATTTTTAATAGGGAAATCTACATCTCGTTTCCTTGATTTTCTGCCTTTGATGTTATGCTTTGGAAAGGTGACCTATCTCCCCTATTAAATAAGTAGTGGAGTATATTTTCTAATTTATACAAATCATTTTAAATGTCTTATTTCTTACTCAGTGTGTGTGCATGTGTGAATGTATGATTATATATATGTGTATGTAACTTTTAAAGATTTTCCTTTTTTTCTCTTTGTTCTTCCCCTCTGCCTAAAAAACAGTTGCTAGTCAGTTAGGCTCATGGACTTATTTATTTTCACATAAGAATAAGGGATTTAATTTTCTTTTTTTTTCCACATACGTGGGTTTTCTATATCCTTGGGTCTATATTTTTGCTTTTTCCTCTCTTTCCCTGCAAGAAAGATTTCTTCCATTATTGAAATTTAGTATTTATTAATCATACATTTTTCTCCTTTATTCCAATTATAATCATCTTTAAAACATATTTTTTCTTATTCTATATATGTGTCTTCCAGTCAGTGGTTCTTAATAGAAATGATTTTGCGCTCCTCAATGGCAAATTAGCCAACTGGCATTTTAATTCCAACTGTGTTGCATATATAGAATTATTTGAGAGACAAAAAGCTTATTTATAATATGCTACCCTTATAACTCAATCATTTCAAATAAGTCAGCCTTCATAGTTTTATATAACTCATGCATATGTGCATTAATGATTTCATACTGTATTGTCAATTTGGTTTAGGATTTAAAAATTCTAACTACCTATGAGTTCAGTTGTTTTAGAATTTCTATTGATTTCTGAAATGTAAAAGTACACCTAACTTAGTGAGTTTTATTGTGAAATTGAATATTTTGATTATTTTTTATTTGATTCTTTTAGTGAATATAGTCTAACATGTCAAAAGAACTCTTTTTCCCCTTAATGTTTAGTCTTAATCTATGTTTTCTTAAAATTTCTATTTAAAAATTAAATTTTAATTTAAAATTTTCAAATTGTTTAGTCCTTAAGTAAACAATAAAGTCATTCCAAGTTTTTAGTCCTTAATGCATCTTAGTAGAAGAAAGTAAAATTTTCAAATTGTTTAGACTATCTAGTTAATATTAATGGTAGAAATAATATTGGATGTACTGATGGTATCTCTGATTCAACTAATTATAATATATTCTGAATTTACTGAAAAAGACTGTTTTCTCACATAGTTAGAACTAGATACTAGATATTTTTTAATAGGCATCTCCAAATTTACTAACTTATTTATTTCCACATTAGAATAAGGGATTTAATTTTCTTTTTTTTCCCACATATGTAGGTTTTCTATATCTTCACTTTAGTTTAGAAGGATTTTTTGAATGCTATTTAATGTCCTGGTATATACCGAAACAACATGCCATTTTATAGTCAACTGTGCCTTTTTAGTAAGCATCCATTTTTTAACCTTGGTTCTTCCAATAAGCATAATTTCTCTTTCCCAACTCTTATTCTTTTACTCTGAATTGATCAAGGTCACAGAAAACCACAATCCCTAACAAACACCATTGCTAATAATTTGAGGGCACGTGTGCATCTGGCTTTATCTGTGTTATGTAATTCTGAGTTCCCAGTGTCCTGAAATGTCCTTTATGCAACACATTCATTCAACACATATTTGCTGGGAATTTACTCTGTGCTAAAGAGATCAACAAACTTTTTGAGTGAAAGGGTAGACAGCAAATATTTTAGGCTTTGAGGGCCATATAAATATTATTTCCCATGTTTTTTCCTCTTCTTTACCCTTCTTCTCCTCAACCGAGTTCTTCTATTTCTTTCTCTGCAACCCTTTGAAAAGTTATAGTATTCTTATCTCACAGGCCATATGGGTCATTTGCTGACTCCTCTTAGTATCAAGTTTACAGTGGTGAGTGATGCTGATAACGGTCACACATTTACAGAACTCACACAAATTACACTTGAGTGAAAAGAGCTGCAGAAGACCAGAGGCCATTATGATACTATCTGTTAGGAGATTCTGAAAAGACCACTGAGTAACAATGCACTGAGACCAAAGGGTTGTGTAACCTGGGAGTTGCTATCTTGTCCTGTTAGTCTTAAACGCTCAGTATCTCTGAAACCTTATATCCCAGGAAGGCAAGACCAGCTCAGATCTTCATCACCATTGTAGCTTCCTATTCTATTTCCATGCTATCAAGGGCTATTACTGGAGAGATGAAGAGCAGATACCAAATAAAATCAGGATGGAAGAGAGATTTTTCAGGGTCCCTACACATATTTCACTTGAATACAGGGTGGCTTGTATTCAAGCAGACTGATTTTCTGGATTGTTGGGCACAGGTTTCTGAGCCTGTGTAGGAAGTCTGATCACTGATTTCATTGGCATGAGATCTATTTCAAATGGTGAAGTAGGGGTACAGCTTATAGGAAGACTGGGAATGGTTTATCAATCAACTGCCACTTTTATTTTTAAGAGTTCTACCAAATCTTCCCAAGAAGCTGTCATTCTCAGTTTCCACAGATTATTTCAAATTTTTATCCATTTCTATACCTTCACTTAGAGGGAGGTGTAAAAATCCACCATCTGAGTGTACAAGATAAGTCAGTAATAGAATCAATAGATTTTAGAGGTAAAAAAGTGATTTGTTACAACCTTACATTTACATATCTCAATTTTTTGGTGAATGATAAAGTGGAATAGCATGCTACTAACATGAAATGTGGGTTTCACCTGGGTTTGGCAAATTTGGAAAGCAGGTAATTTTAATTCAGGTGCCTCCTCTCTAGGTGCCCCTTTGCCTTAGTCCCCAAGGGCATCTGAATCTTCCCTTTTAGTGCCCTGTGTATTAAGTGTGTGTGTGTGTGTGTGTGTGTGTGTGTGTGTGTGTGTGTGTGTGTGTGTGTGAGTGAGCGCGTGTGTGTGCACACTTTTATTTGCTCCTTTGTTTTTGCTTTGTTTCATTTTTACAGTAGTATACCTTATTTTTAGGTGCACATAGAGGCCTCCACCTTCCTCAATATCTAATATCCGACCCCAAATGCTCTACCTCAGTAAGAGATCTCCATTCTCCCTGTCTTTACCCCACATCTCTTTTTGCATCAGTATTTTATCCCAAGAGTTCATCCTGAGTTATAATTAAAAATTCAAAAGTTGTACACTTGCTTAAAACCCTTCAGTGAATTTTCTTAGCTGAGAAGACTTTCTCGAGCATGAATTATACAAAAGTATCTGTTTGAGCTACCTGCTGTCTACTGGACTTGCGGCACCATAAACCAGAAATCTCTTATCTTTTCACATCAGCTGGCCTGTCCTTATTTCCATTTGAGAAATCATTTTCTTCCTTTCCACCTTCAGGCTTTCACAAATTCTGAAAACTGTACTTTCATAATCCTTCCCAAGCACTGAGCTGTTAATCCCTATTTCCATCGTAAGTCCAGATGAAATGAAATACCCTTTTCTCCATGATGCTCTGGCATTGATCAGATTTCCTTTACCTTTCCTCTTAGAAACCTGTTACTTGCTTCCGTAGTATTTGTCAGGAATATACAAATGATTAAATAGAGGCAGAACTTAACAGAGATGAGAGAAAGGAGGAAATATTGGGGATATTATAATAATTATATTTGTTCTACCATTAAAAACAATTACTTCAGGGAACTGGAAATAAGGGACAGGTATGAATAGGTGCATGTATGTGCTTATTTATATATGAATATACTTTGACATTTTTCATATACCTTCATGTAGTTTTCCCAATTATTATATATTACATTTAGAATTAAAAATTAGTGATTGTTTTTATCTATCTGCTCTATCAGGAGGTATACTTAAAGAAGTCAGGGACTATTATTTTTATTCTAAGGGCACACCCAGTTTTAGTGGTGTATTGTCCTAAGTTGTTGCTCTTGATATATTTAGTGAATATACAAATAAGGAAATCAAGGCAAATGATTTAATAAATAAATAAGTGTAATACCTTTGCCACCCCCCCAACTATAACTTAAATTTGACTTTTCTTCTACTTTAGTTCTGTAGGTCCACAGCTTTGTTCTACCAGATAAAAAGTATTAATTGTGATGAATCAACCCACAGCATTTTCTAAATGCCTTTAAATTGGTGTCTTCTGAAGACCAGGTCTTAGGAGTTGGAAAATAAGATGGGGGTCAGATAGCAGGGACAATATTTTATGTATATAGTAAACTTTATGACTCAGTTCATAGCATAGGGTCACTAACCTAGTCTACTAACATTTGTAGCAAAACCCAGTCTCAGGTGCAAAGACTTCAAAGAGAATGACCAAGAATTACTCTCTACCTGAGGATTCCAAATTTCAAGTAGCATTTCTGAGGCTAAAATAATCTATAAGTAGAGTTTTACTTCACTACAATTTTTAAATATATTGAAAACATTACCATTGGATTATATTAAAAGCATTTAATTTCATTGGATGGATTTGGTAGGTGTCAAAATGCATTACTTACCCAGTTTCTTAGAAAGTAAAGCCTTTTTCTAACTAGGGAAGTAGTGGTACTAGGGACTTTGATAATCTATCTGAAGCACTTGTAGTAACATCTGGATTATTTGCAGTCTATTAGTTCTGGATCTGAAATAGCTTTTCTGTTGCTATGTAATCACCACCATGCATTTTCTTATACCTCTGCGGGTTACACTGAGAAAGAAGTGCCAACCTTTTTAAGGGAAATGTTTGAATTTGTCATCATGGATGATTAATTAATTTCTCTACATACAGCCAATTTTCCGACATTGCCACCACTGTTATTTTACTGACCAGTGTAGAAATGGATTTATCATGAACTAAAAAGGTGTGAAAAACTGCAGATTTTTTTGGAAAGCAATGTGCTTGGTTTGAGATGGTGATGATAAATTGCATGTTATTCTTATTCCCTCAGCCATAAGAAATTAAATATTTACACAGAGTAAAATGGTCAGGGCATCGCTTTTCTGTATAGAAGCCAAAATGTTAATCCTGGTAATGCACTAGTAGAGAGTATAATCCTGATACTATGTAAAATGAGATTTTTGGAAACAAAATTGTACTTATTGTGACTGTATTTTGCAGAGTTTGAACTGAAAAGTTCAACTTAATATAATTTTTTTTTCCTTTGGTGTGTTTGCCAAAGTTCTTAAAAATTTCTATCTGTTAACGGAACAACCTGAAGGTATAAATGAAAAGGCCAATGAAATAGAAAGTAGCACATTCAGTTTATGTTTGCATTTAGACTGATAGGCTTTCAATTTGGGGAATCACAGACCTTCTGAACATCTGATGAAAAATATGACTATTTCCACAGGAAATCATGCAAACACAAATAAACAGAAAACTGTCCATATAAATTTGTGCTACATCTCTTTAACTTCCTCTGACTTTTCCTTCCACAATACTGCCAACCCCTGGGAGCAAGGACACTGGTGGACCCTGCTTTAGACTGTGAGCCCCTCAGTACCTCCAGATCTGAAGTTATTGCAGGCATAGAAATTATGCATAAAATGAAGAACAAATCCAAGAAATAATATATAAATAGCAGGATGAGATTAAGAATAGACAAAGTTCCAATTAACAACTGTACAAATTAGACATAATTTTTAAATCACTATCTCAATACTCATGTACAAAATTGAAATCCTACATAAACACATACCATTTCATTTCTGATTTATAATTCAAAATTTAGCCAACCTGTTACTTTTTTTTACTGGATGGGGAAACTAGCTTTCCTTCTTCATACTTATTTATAGGAATAGAAACACTAGATTATGAACTCCTTTGGTGCAAGAATAAAGTCTCATTCTTTTCTCCTATATTTAACACTTTGCAAAGGCTCTACCACATTCAAGAAGTGAAGTAAGTATTCGTGGAGAGAAGGACCGAAGAAGGGAAGGAAAGAAGAAAGGGAGAAATCTAAGCACTGTGGAAGGAAGAAAGGAAGGGAGAAAATAAAAGCAGCAGTATAGCCCATTGGCCATGTATTTATTAACGCTTCCCAAAGATCTCCTGTCTTGCTCTGAATTCTTCCTTAGAAATGAGAACCCTTTGACGAACATGAATATTTGAAAAGTTCACAGAGAGATGAGAGTCTGTGCAGAAGAGATCTTCCTCAAATTCGGTCAGGCTCCTTGTTGGACTGTAAATTAGGAATGATACGCTGGGCACTGGAATAACAAAATGAAAATGCCCACGTCTGAGCGACCTGGTCTCTCCTTTCTGTCTGCCTCTTTCAAAATTTCAATATTCAAACACTTCCTTATGATATTCTAAAATCATCTCTTTCTAATTCTCAGTCCATTAACTCTACTCCCCTTCCTTCACGGTTGATCTTTATTTATCATTCAAATTGACCCTCTTACTCAGATTACATGTGACTGAGCTATAAAGCAGGTAAAGCATTTGCACTGCAGAAGAAAGGCTGTTAAATCAAAGAGATTCGCTTCCAGGGATGAAATGAGCTGTCTTGGTGTGCTCTCTATAGCATTTTTTTTCTGAAACCTCTTTCCTTGCAGTCCAGTGCTCCTGAAAATCACACTGTTCACCTAATAGCCTATCCTTTTTCTATTTCGGTACTCATTTCATTTGTTGGGGTCTGCAGTGAAAGGAAGCAGAAAGACTTTGGGAAGCTTGGAGGAATACTGCCAGACTTTAAGAAGAACTGAGAACAATTAAGCTGTCTCACAGCAATGGCTGGATTTCGACTGTCTTGTGTACATGCTGCCAGTTGAAAAAGGCTATAACTTGCATCATGGTTGGTCTAATGGAAAAACAAGGGGTTAAGTGACCCAAAAACCCAAGTTTTAAATCTAGAACTATTTCATCCAGATTTGGTAGGCTCCCTCACTTTTCTGAGCTCTTGAAGCCTTCTGTTAGGGCATAACTAACAACATCAATTGTGAAGATTTAACAAGTCGGTGTATAAGACACAGAGCTATACACACATATTCTAACTGCTCAATAACTTTAATTTTCTATCTCCCCTTTCCAACCTGCTTTTATTTGTATTGTGCTGCTAGAAGGAAAGGACACAATTTGATTGTGAAATTCAGATACATATGCCATGATAAATGCATAAAGGATAGTATATCAAAATATGATACTATAACATTAGGTTTTTTTCCCACTTAGGATCATTATTCAAGTATTTGTGACATCTCCTTAAATATTATTTGGTTATGTGACTTCTAATCATGTGTTATTTAATTGTAACAAACAAAATTTTCAATCCTATATTTTTTTATATTTTTGTTTTACATGCTTAGTTCCATTATGTAAAAATTAATGTGCTGAAATGAATAATACATGGAAAATTTTATACCCAATATGATACTGCATAACAGAGTAAAAAGTCCTGGGATTGTATAAGGGAGAAAAAAGTTTTCCTTAACTCTGTTAGAGCCCTAGCTGGATATGAAAAGTAAACAAAGATTTCATTGAATTTTTATATGTTCATGTGGGCCTGCACAAGAGAATGAAAGCCAGAATTGACCAGAGCAGGAAGTTTTATACATTTCAGACAATGAAACAATAAATTTGTGAAGAATTGATAAGCCAAATGCCAAAGTAACTAAGAAGCGTCTGCACAGCAAAAGAAATGATCAACAAAATGAGAATGCAACCTACAGAATGGGAGAAAATATTTGCAAACCACACTTCTGATATGAGGTTAATAACCAAAATATATAAAGAACCCACTCAACAGAAAACAGCCAACAATCTCATTTTTAAAAAATAGGTAGAGGAACTGAATAGACATTTTTTCCAAAGAAAACATCCAAATGGACAAAAAGCACATGAAAAAGTGCTCAACATCATAAATCATCAAGGAAATACACATCAAAACCATACTCAGAGATCACTTCACACTTGTTGGAATGGCTGTCATCAAAAAGACAAGAGATAGCTAGTGCTGGGGAGGATGTAGAGAAAAGGGAACCCTTGTGCATTGTAGATGGAATTGCAAATCCATACAGCCACTATGAAAACCAGGAATTTCCTCAAAAAATTAAACATAGAACTACTCTATGATCCAGGGGAACTTATCCACTCCTGGGTACTTATCCAAAGCAAATGAAAACACTAACCATAAGTGTATCCCCATGTTCCCTGCAGCAGTATTTCTAATAGTCAAGATATGAAACAACCTAAGTGTCCCTCAGTGCATGAATGGACAAAGAAAATGTGATATACATATAAATGTGATACACACACACACTTTTCTGCCATAAAAAAGAAGGAAAGCCTTCCCTTTTGGCAACATGAATGGACCTTGAGGGCATTATGCTAAGGAAAATAAGGCAGTGAGAGAGAGACAAATACTCTAAAATTCTACTTATATGTGGAATATTAAAAAACCCACGCATAGAAACAGAGAACAGCTTGCAGATTACCAGAGGGGATTGGGAGTGGGGAATTGGGTGAAGGTGGTCAAAAGGTACAACTTCCGGTTTTAAATAAATTCTGGGGGTGTAATGTATAGCACAGTGACTATGGTTTACAATACTGTATTGTATATTTTAAAGTTGCTAGGAGTAAATCTTAAAAGTTCTCATCACAAGAAACAAACACTGTCACTGTATGAGATGGTGGATGTTAACTAAACTTATTGTGATAATAATTTCTCAGCATATATATATATATATAAAATATTATATAAAAATATATAAAATATATACTGTAATGTAATAAAAATATATCAATATCAATATTGATATATATGTAATCATTATATTGTACACCTTAAGGTAATACAGTATTTTATGTCAATTATATCTCAATAAAACTGGGAAGATGAAGTAACTAGGAAAATAAAGGTTAGTCTAACAGGTTTGTAGAGATTTCTTGGCCCCAAGTTCCTCTTCCCCGGTGACAAGAATGTCTTCTACCCTGCTAGTGCAGAAGGGGGCCTTTCACACTGTGGTTGTAAGACCTGTTTCAGGGAAGGAGGGCGAGCGGGAGGAGTTCAAAGTGAGCTTCATGTCTCTACCATTTTCATTTTCTTAACTTTTTCAGTTTAAGATATTCAGTAGGACAAGTCACTATATTTTGGGGTAGCATGTAAGAGCTATACACTTAAGGCTCTTAAAATTGTTAAGGCTCTTAGAATTAAGTTGTCATGCTACTTTTTCATTCAGAAGTATCAAGGTGCCTCTGGATTCTCATTACAAATATGTAAGGAGCTTGGAGGTTGCCCCTGCATTCTAACAACAGGTAAAAGCTAAACTGAAAATTGAACAACTCTAGGTGGAGCTGTAAGAGTGACGACACCGAGCAAAACACTGCCTGCAAGCCTGGACAAACAGAGACAAACGCAGGGCGCCGAGGCTTCCCGGAGCAGAGACGCGAGGAACATGGACTGCCTTGGCGGCCAGAGCAGGGGCAGCTGAACTGTAACTGAGAAGGTGCAGGAAGCTCAGTGTTGACGGCTTAAGAGGTAAAAAGCCCCCACGATATTGTGAGACTTACCTCCAGGAGCTCGACCAAGGTTCCCACAGTGAACGTCAGACACAAAATCCTCTCATATTTCAGGGGCGGGGGGGAAAAGGAACCGTTTTAGAATGCTGCCAAAGCACTCAGTTCTTAAGGAGCCTGCCTCAGGGGAAGCTAACTAACAGGAGCCTACGCAGCGGGGATCTTATCAGAACCTAACCTGGGCGATAGGAGATAGGCAACTTCAGCCGCTCTAGCCGTCCTGCCGCTCTAGCCATCCTTCCCCTCTGCAGGGGTGGGGAGTGGGGGCAGACTGAGGAATCTGTGAAGTTCACGGACCAGAGGGAAAGGCTCAGCAAAGACAGAGACCCAAATCGGTGTAACAAATGCTTTCCCTCCCCCTTCCCCTCATCGTCCTATCACTAAAGGCCTATTTACAGCACTCCTTTTCTGAACTATTAATTCCCCAAGCTTTATTGAGGTATGATGAACAAATACAGATTGTATGTATTTAATGTATGCAGTGTGATGCTTGAGAAATATACTGAAGGGTAGATAACTCTAAAAGGTCAGAGGTAGATAAGGAAGATTGTAGCACCAAACAGTGAATCACAGCAGTTACAGATTACGCAGATATGTACATGTTTATGCTACAGGCATTCGTGATGCAGTATTTTCATTAGAAGATCTCCACTCTTTAATATAAGTGTCCATATTCATAATATTTTGATTTTCCTCTTTTGCTTTGACTTTATTAATAACATAACTCCTATTTTGTATTCATTTCTGCAAAAAAAATATACATTTTTGTACATTTTGTTTCTTCTCTTTCTGATTCATTTGGCTTTAGATTATCATTTTATGCATGTTGTAACCTTTGATTTGTCTACTGAGTGACAGATTGTGTGGATTTGTTACATGTAAAATTATGACATCGTTACACTTGTGTTTGACTTACCTCTTTTATTTGTGCTATAAGCACAGTAACCTACTTTTCTTAGTTTTAAATGTTCTTTCCTTTTCATATTTGGCTGTGTGGTTAACACTTGGGGGTTTTCCCTTTTAGGATTTCAAAGTTAAGCATTCTTTTAAATTTACTGCTTTTGGGTAGTTTAAATTGTTAAATATGTATAGGTACATGTATATGTAGGTGTTAAAATTTTTAACTTAAAAACTGTCGGTTAATAAAAGCTGAAAACTAAATAAATATTCACTGTTTTCTCTGTTTGTTCACCCTTAGTATTTTCAGCTCATCCATACTTATTAGGTATCACAGAATGTGTTTTTCCCTTCCTTCTCCTTTTCCCTCTTCTCTAACAAACCTGAAACCCATTTTGCCAATGAGCAATCTGTGACCCTGTGAGATTCCACTTTCCCAGGTATTCAGACCTAAGTAGTGGGACACTGGCTACAGTTTGACTCCAGAGTATTTAACTCTTTATCACTGCATTTATGAATTTTCAGTGATCCTCTGTTTAATTTATCAGTAGAATACCAATTGTAGCTGACATCTTAGAAAGCATATTTACTTCCGGACACAGGCAGGTTTCAGGGCTAGAAGATACTGAACTTTTCCATCACTGCTGAGGATCTGTTTGACTTTTGTAATGCCCCCAGTGGACTATTGATTATCATTTACAAGTTAAATTTTACAGTGACTTTCCATTCTGATGGAAAGACTAATGAGTTTCTTTACTATACGCAATAATTATAGGTTCTGATTTAAGTGCTTTTGTTTTTTCTTTTTTTTTTGCAGCACCTTTACTTCTGGCTCAAATTATACAGGTTATCAGTTTCTACCTCTGATTCAAGTTTTTTGTTGTTGATAGTATTCTAATGCTTTCTCTTAGGAGAAAAGAGTCTCCAACACACCTCTTTCCCCCATCATGATTGATTTTAATTTATAAGACAGTTGCAAAAACAACTGAATCTGTCGATAATGCCTTCTTACACAGATTTTATGGATCCTAGGTATTAAAAAGAATACTTCGGGCCTTCTCTCCTGGTGATATAAATGGGTACTTGTCAGGAGCCATCAGTGTTGTATTTACGAATGGAAACTTCTCTGAAAACAGAGTTTGTAAAAAAACAAACAATCTCATATAGAGTCATTGTAATATTGAAAGAATAACACATACCTGGTTACTCTGGTTAAGAAACACACATACACACCCCTCAACAGATAGTATCACCAAATAAGAATCATACAACAAATGGAGTTTATTTCCTTCTTGCCTTTGTTATCATTATTTGACAGATATTTGGACAATATTTTGTCATGTGTCAGGCTTTCTGATGTTTGATTGACAGAGTCCTTTTACATCCATCATCCTATACCATATTTCAGGAAGCCATTTTAAATTAATATGGATAGCTGTACACAGTAAAATTATTTGCTGACCATAGGTGTCTTACCAGAATCATCTGGAAACATATTTTAAATGATAGGTATCTCTTTCAACTAACCATAGGCATAATTGTGAAAATGTATATTAGTCTTAGTATTATTAGTGCCTTTCACTCAGAAAAATAGTCATATATACAGTGTGAGTGTAGGTTCTAGCACTGGGTTCTCTCAGAAGCAGACCCAAGTATTTGAATATAAGTGATTTAGTAACAACCACTTCAAGAGAAATTTGTGGTGGAGTGGAGGAAGCAGGCTGGGAAAAGCGAGGAAGCCAAACCAGGATGTGATTTCAGGTGATATCCAGACTGCCGGGTCTCTTAGGGAATGCTGGAGCGTAAGCTAGACTCAAACCAAGAAGCCTGATGTTTGTTGCCCCACAGGTCAATCACTGGCCATGAGCTATCTCCAAGGTCATAAAATTCTCAGGAGATTCTGGTTTTCTTTGAAAATCTAGCACCTCTAGTGGCCAAGGGCATCCACTGCTATCTACGAGTATGAGCTGGTAACAGGGAAACTTGAATATCATGGCTACAAGCAGAGAACTTTTAAGATGTATCCAGGGATTTAGATGAACTCTCACAGTATTTGCTACCATTTGGTTAATATCTTTGAACTTTTTTTCAAATCTCTATCATCTTTCAGGTAGTCTGTGTTTCTTATATTTTCTTGCTTTTTCCATTCTTATAATGAGAAGGAAGTGTCAGCAGAATGATGTGGAAGGACAACTTTTGTCAACAAGTTCTGAGAGAAGCTCTGAGAGAAGTACCTGCTCATATTGAGCCAGCACAGAAGGAACAAGAGGGACTCCATCTTAAGGCTAAGATTCTGTGAGGAAGATTGAGCTTTCTGACTGGGATTCCCTCTAGGCCTCAGTGGCGCCTATTGTGTGTGTATGGTAAGAACATGTTGTCACATTTATGGGATGTTTGCCTGTGGCAGAGCTACTGGTCAGTCCCAAGATTACCCATCCAGGAGTGGAGAGGAGGTACCCATTCTCTCCTACTCTCCATTCCTGGTGCGTGATTGGTCGGGCACCTGCCAGTCACCTGGGACCCACCCACAGAGTTCCACCCTGTGAGGCAGTGTGAAGGCGGGGAGCAGAGCAGAGCAGCGGGAGTTCAGAATCAGGACAGCCCTGAGAATAAACCCTTTCATTACCAATCTTTTGCCCTTGTCTTTCTTTGGTATTAGCAAATTCATAGAGAATTTGCTTCAGTCAGTAAACCCCCTACTCCCAGAACTACAGATTCTATTTTGAAAATAAGTAGTTAGAAATTAAAATTACAACATATTTTAGGAATGATTAGCCAGCAGTCAACCATATCCTAAGAAAGGGAAAACAAATGTAAAATAAATGGTATGCTCCCATTATCTGACAGCAATGAACAGGACCAATCAAACGCTTTGTACAAGCTTATCTCACAGGACACCAAGAGACAGAAGGACTGGCCACACCCAGAAAGAACTAACAAACCCACGTCTGCGTACCACGGTGATGACATCATGAAACCGCACATCAGCCTGCCCTTCCCAGCCCCTCACCTCATTTCTGAATCCTTAAATAACCACTACCACGTTTTCTTGTGAGCCAGCCTCCTGTTCCGCTGACTCCCTGGGCGCAAGCTGCCTGTCTAGGAGCTGTTGCCAACTTCATACTCTGCTGTGTGATCTGTTCATTTCTACAACATTGGGACCCAACAACCTGGCTGAGGTCCAGGAACAAAACCAAAGAAAGTTAAATACATCTCTGTTTCCCCTGAACTTCCCATAGCCTAATTAGCTGCATAATGGTTCTCCCACTGCTCAATAATGGATCGCTTATTTGTTCCAAATCTAGGAATAACCCATGACCTTAAAATGGGTCCACAAGAAAGACTCACAGTCTGATATTAAATAACTCTATTACTTACAAGTAAAAGTAGATTCTCTTTTTCTTTTCCATAGATAATAACTCTAATGACATGGTAAAATTACTAGGATAGCGTATTTTTCATTTTGTATTTTCCCTGCAAATCTGCTGTTCTCACACCTATAAGATGCCTTGCAATTTTAATTTAAAATAAAAGCCATAAAAGACAAAAATAAAATAAAGATACATCTTTATGTCTAAAAAAAATTCTAACCAAGGAAGAAACTAAACACAGATGAATAAAGGACAAAATATTTAAACTTGTGGTCCTTGACATTTAATAATTAACATTGAACAACCTACATAAACAGTAATGTAAAGCAATGGGCAGGAAATCCCATTTGGAGAAGTTTCTTCAATGAAATCCTGCAACTAGCAATCAAATTAGTCTCTCTATTAGACTCCTGGAAGGACGCACCAAGATGATCTATAATTAAATTCCTAGAATCCAATTTACACTAGCCATCTCCAGAATAAACATCATTAAACTACACACTGCTCATCAAAGCAATGCATAAAAACTTTCTAGATAGCTAGAAAGGCATAAGGAAAAGCACAAATTATGTGTAATATTTTGATTCATCAATTTACCATACAGAAGCAGAAAACATGGCAAAAGGAATTTAGAAAATCGCTATCTCTTAAAGATCTTGATGCATAACAGATGTGTACCCTCTTATTTATTTGGCTGCTCTTGGAATATTAAAGTCCCACCTCTTCCTAGATCCCTACTCCACCTCATCCAACAAATATCAAATATAAATATTCAAAACTAATATACAGGAAATTCAGCTACAAGGTTTTCAGGTGACTTGTTTCTATATTTCAAAATAAAATCAATGTATAATTTGTTTCTCTTATATTACATATAGTATAGCTTAGTGAATATTAATAAATAATTGCCCTCCCATAAACGGTTTGAAGAGGAATTACAGTAAGAAGACATCTTTTCCCTGACATGGAAATTGAATATTGTAAGGGAGTTCTCAAGGGAGCACATATATATGCTTTATATATATGTATTTATATATGCGTATATATATTTATATATAAAATATATAACATATATGTATATTATATATGTGTATATGTATGGTTTACTTAAGAATGCATAAATACAGATAAATCTGTACTTGGTGCCTTTAAGGGTCATAAACAATTGTTTTACCTCACAGGAACAAATACACTATTTCAATGTGTCTCAGTGGGAGGTCATTTTTGAAGGAAGGCAGTAATTTTAACTGTAGTGAATCATTCAATATTTGAAAGGGTGGACAGGTTATTCTCCTGGGATATATATGTTTCAGAGATTTTTAAAAAATGCAAGCTGGAAATAATAATCCTTGGGCTCACTTGGATTATTTAACCTTAAAACTTGCCACATATTACCATTAACAGAAACATTAACTGACCACTTCTCTTAGAAAGCAAACAGCCATAAAATGTATCAACATACACAAAGTGTCCTCTGCTTAAATGTTCATTTAAAATTTCAAAGTAATATTAACTGAAATACTTCTACATGTAGGACTCAATTTAAAATACCTTCATATTTACTCTATTTTAATAGTAATAAATATTTTAGAGAATCATTTTGCTACAAATTCAATGGAGTATAACAGTACCTTAAAATAAATTTACAACTATTAGTAAATAGAGTATTATTTTAATTTTACAAAAATAATTTCAATTAAATTTTGAAACTTTGGAAAAATCAGGAAATGCACAAAAATACTTACAGACATGACCTACAGGAGATAAGCCAATTTTTTCCATAAAGGGAAAGATGGTAAACATTTTAGGCTTGCTGGGCCATATGGACACTGAACTACTCAAGTAGTTATAACAAAAGCAGCCATAGACAATATGTAAACAAAAGAACATGACTGTTCTAATAAAACTTTATTTATGGACACTGAAATTTGAATTTCATATAATAGTCACATGTCACAAAATACTATTTTTCTTTTGCCTTTTTTAATCATGCTTTTAAAATCTAAAAACTATTGTTAGCTCACAGCAAAACAAGACACAGAAAGACAATAAACTGGATCAGCCTGTGGTTCTTAGTATGCTCATCTCCCATCTGCCATTTTAGAGAATCGCCTTCCACAAAACCTGCCATGCTACCCTTGACATTTGCTTTTTTTCCTCCCCATTTATGTAACAATATACATATATATGTATATTTAGTATGGTATTAGAGTATATATATATATATATATATATATATATATACACACACACACACATATGTATATATATATTTACATATATTTACCTCTTTAGTAAATGTCATAATAGTATATAATTAACATATTCTCATATCAAGATGGGCTTTTATACATTAGTGTAAATAGTTCCTAAAATAATGAGCATCACTATTATCAATACAGTTTTTCCCATTTTATAGATAAGAAAACTAAGGCTTATAGAATACCGAGAGGTTCTAGGTCTGACCCTCTGTTTGGGTGGTAGAGCAATTAAAGTAGAGAAAGAACATTTTAAATGTAATAAAATAAAATGTCCCTGCTGGTTCTGAGATGATACTTCAGGAACCACTGGACTAGGTAAAGAAGAGAAACAAAGGCATAGGAAATAATTAAGTAATAATAAGCAATATTTTAACCAAGCCAGGGAGAAAACTAAAGAATCATCCTTTCTCCTATGAAAAAAAAAATACAGCTCATCAATGTGACAATATTGATGATCACTGATTATCATCTAGATTCAAAGTCTAGCTCAGTTGGACAGTGCTAAATGAACACTCACAAACCATCCCTCTTTGGGCTTTCTTAACCCATCTTAGCCAACAACATTTTCTTAGCAAAGATTTTCTGTCGAGTACAATAAATTCAATTTGATTTTCCCGTATTACAAGTTTCCAGTTCTGAGCTTAAATGTCACCTTGATTGGAGTTTGTTGTAGTCAGACTCCATGGGTTTTCCTTTACAATCCACTTAATATCTTCTACTCTTAGTGTCTACCAGATCATTTACTATTATCATATAGTATTAATGTAATTAATTCACCCAACAGCCAGAAACCCACCTGATCCTCCTCATTTTTTCTAACTTCTTCATAGAAACTAAAGTTTTTCCCCAAGTGTTTCCCACTTCACCTGTTTGTATAAATTAAATTGAATGAGGCTTGACCCTTAGTAGCTGCTAAACGCATTTTTGTGGCTCTTACTTTCCTTCCTCTCCATTAATGAATCACACACCCATGTTTCAGTTTATTGTAAGTGCCTAAAGAAAAGTTC
The DNA here is from genome assembly GCF_030020395.1 of Manis pentadactyla. Lineage (NCBI taxonomy): Eukaryota > Metazoa > Chordata > Mammalia > Pholidota > Manidae > Manis > Manis pentadactyla. The sequence goes on along the minus strand of NC_080020.1, from coordinate 169,919,403 downwards.
ATTTCTTTCATTTGCAGTTCATTATGTAAAACATTTAATGCAGTCAGAAATTATAGCCTAAAGCTCAATTATGGTATGTGTGTATGTGGTGTGTGTGTGTGTGTGTGTGTGTGTGTGTGTGTGTGTGTGTGTGTTGTAAAATTTGTAAGGCCTAATTTTCTGGCAATAGCTTATATTTAAATTCTTAAATGTTATTTAATTTTTAATCATGTTTTTTCTGAGATCCCAGTTTCAAAATCATGCTTTTGCATGGCAAAATGCTTACTATATTCTTACAGCATGGGTTAGTTACTTTTCTCAAGATTCATACAAAGGTTCAAAACATATTTTTAATTTTGCCTTGAGCAGATTTTCACTGTATTTTCAGGAAATTCTACCCTTTATCAATTTTCCAGTGATGGGCATTATAAAGGATAAATGAGCAGTTTTAAAAACGTGACTATATACATTGACATTCATGTTAACAATACATGAAAGTGACATTATTAAAATATTTGATTTGTGAATATTTTGACATTTTACCACTAAGTTGTCAAAACAGTATCATGAACACATTCAGCTCCCTATTTTCAGAAGTATTAAGTGACAGCTTTTAAGTGCCTTTCTTGGTGCTAGACAGCAAATCAATGGTATGATCAATATCACAATCCACAGGCTCTGAATCAGCTGCAAAATAAGGGAATTTGTCCAAATATTAATGCACACACAAAAACAATCATTAAGGTCATTAGTGAGATCATTTGTAATCACCAATACCATCAATTATTTTATAGTTTTGTTAGATGATTCTCAGCAAATTTTTTATTCCTGATATCCATGTGACCCTAAGAATATGACTTTAGTCAAAGAGTGAAACAGAATACCTGGCATATAGCAGGTGCCCAGAAATGCTACTTCTACTTGAATGTTCAGCTAATCCGAACAATGCCAGAAAGGCTTATTGTTCATTTGGTATATTTTTAATTGTTGGTTAGAAACAACAGATTATTATCTTTAATTCTAAAAATGTTGGTTTTAAATTTTGGAGAAAGGCAATCTTAATATTTCTCAAATAAATAATCTACTGTTCATTTTTAATATGCTCTGAAGGACCTGGGATAAATTAATATTTAGATTCCAGGGAGATCAGAGAGTGCTTATAAGCTCTATGCCAACCTTATTTCTTCTACTAAAAAACAGTGATATCTTTCTCTTAAAAAAAAAACAAAATCAAAACACACAGAAAAATGGGTAAGGGAGGGAAGAGGGTGGGCATATGGAATTAGCAGAATTAAAATATATTCAGAGCACGTATTTTTCACATAGAGAAAGTCGTAGTTACTCCAGATTTAGGTTTGTGGCTTCTAAGGAGAAAGGGTGGGTACAGGACAGGTTCTTGACTCTAATACTAGCCTGTATATTTTCCTCTGGTGTTAAGATGGGCTTCAGACATAATTATGGTGTAAGTTTGGAGGAGAAAGATCAGGTTCATCAAAGCTCTCCTCCACCAGAACCTTAGAATTGAAGGGTTGGCATGCTTTAAATATAGGCTGATTTTGCAGAGATGGAAACACTTCATAAATTGATGAACTCTAGATTCAAGGGCTACTCAACCAACAGTCATTGGTTAACTCTTCTGCCATTCTTTATTTGAAAGCCCCTGATTTCTTACTTTTGTAATGTTTTGATAATCATTTATGTTCAACAGGTCCTCATTTTCTTTTCACACATAGTTAACAATTCACTTTCAAACCTTCAAACACTGGTATTTACTCAACATGAGAGAAACCTTTGTTTTACCTAATTATCTAAGTTAGGATCTGTGATAATGCTGTGAATATCTCACATAAATGTACTCCCCTGACTCAAAAAATTCCCAAACATTATTTTTGACTAAAGTTCCAAGAATACTGCTTGGCGCATATCTAAAATTTACTAATGTATTAATAATGTCACATTATAAAACATATATAGAACAGAAATGATCTAAACATGATTGAAACAATTAACATTCTTTAAGTATTTTCCCTTGCATTAATTTTTGAAACCAATTTAGCAATTAAGCAGTATTAGATTTTATCTCTTAACCACTAACCTAAAAACTCACCTTTAAAATATTTATGTCAAGGAAACATATATAGATTGAACTGCTAGTATCTTCATTTTCACAGATATTGCAAAATAAGGAATGCTATCATTATCTAAGTAAATTTTTAGATAAATTATAGTGTAATAAAATTAATTTCTACATAAATAGTAAATTGCTTACTGGAAATATTCATCTGCATGATCTTATTTTATGATATATTGATAAAGGAAAGAATACAAAATTGGGTGTATATTTAATTGAATTGAAGAATGGAGATTACAATAAAATGCTGAGAGTAGTAGAAATATATGTAATAATAATTATTTATTGAGTGAGATTTAGGGTGTAAAATGTATACTCGTTGCTTATCTGTACTTTCTAACTTGTCATGTATTTTTGTAATAAATATGCCTTAAAAGATGAACACATCTCTTTATGCCACAGTATTAAACAGAGACTTTGAGAGGTCTAAAACTTCATCTATGTATTCTTCACTCTTATCTTGACTAAAATAAGAACAAAAATAACATATTTTTTCAATAGTTCTGCTTACATAACAGATTGCAACAAATTAAACTGTCAACAAATATCAAAGGGACAACAAATCTTTTTGATAACTGCCTAGCAAAATGTCACTTTGGGATATTTGACATTTTGATATGATCATTGGTAATTGTGAAAAGCTCTGTAAATTTGTAAACCAGGTGCAAATAATGTGGCATAAAATGTTCATTATGCAAATGAGATGGTTTAAATCTTCACATCTTGCTAACGTGTGTATGCTGATGTTGAAGGCATTTATTTTCTTCCCACCTAACAGAGCCCAACTGCACAGCTTTCTAATTGTCTACACATTGAGAAACTATTTATATTGCTACATAAACAAGCTCACCAAGAAAGGCTAAACGTGATCATTTTAGTCCTAATATCCAAGTGGTATGGCTGAAGAAAAAGGCCAGGAGATTAAAGGACTTACACATAATGGTAGAGTAGGAAAAAAATTCAGTGATCAAAAGTTTCTTGCTTTCACTTAATAAATGAGGAAATTGTAACCTAAAGTAATTGAATTTATCACTTAATACTTTACAGTTAGTGGAAGAACTGTAGTATAACACCAGTGAGGTCATAAATTTACCTACAAAGAAAAGGTATTTATTTATGTATTTTTGCAACTATTTTGATCTCCCTTACTCCCTACTTGGTGAATGGGCAAGGTGGTGGTAGGGGGCTGCCATCTGGCCAATTCTAGTAATCTCTGCCTAAGCTAATAACTGTGTCTTTTGATAATTTATTCTATATGATAAAAATTTATTTAATTCTCCGCATGTTCCTTTGTGATGTGTCATGCAGGTATATAAAAAAAGTGGCATAGGAAATATGACCTTATGTGGTGCAAGAGATGAGGTCCACAAACACATTTGTTTTCTGAACAGTCTGAGGGCATGAAGAAAATTGGTGCCCTGCTCCTCTCTCTAGGGTGATGACCAGTGAGGGCACATGGGTTTCATCTGGCTTTTGTAAGGTGATGGTACCCTGGCATTCACTGCTGGAGTACCTATCTCTAGCCATTTGTCTGTGCTCACAAATTATTCTCCCCAAGATACCCTTCTGTTTTAACATCCTTCTGATTTCCCACTGAAATATGCAAATACTCTGGAACTCTCGCATGGAATGCATTGATTTTGAACATCTAAAGTGATGAGAACTGTAAAGAAAAATAATCATAGTATACTACTCAGCTCAGCTGTAAACAGAATGTCTAGCATAGTGTATTCTTGGAATTATCTAACTTTCATGACCACTCTTGCATCAGGAAATGTCTTCTTTTCTGTGAATTCTCTACACAGAAAATCATTGAGTCATAACTTTTTTTGAGCTATGGTTCTGTGCACCATCGAGACTGCATAGCTGTGGCCTCTTCCTCCTGGTCATGGAAAGTGAGGTGCTCAGAGTCTGGTTCCTTCCTTGGTAGAGTTCTCAAATTTGCTTTAGTTCTCTGTTTTTCTCAGCACCAACCTTCTCTCTCTCAACCTAATGGTGATTACCTTCAGAATAAGACTATTTCAGGTGTAATAATGCAAATTATGAATGGGGATCGTTCAAAAAGGATAACTTGAACAATATGACTGTGAAGAATAGTGCAGAAGGCAAATTTCTTTCACAGAGCGGAATCAAGGTTTAATTAAATCTCTGTCATCCCTAGAGAAGGGTGCCTTGCAGTTTCTTCTCATAAGAATTTCGCAGTTCTACTGATTGAGAGAGGGAGGCTGGAAGTTGCTATGCTCATGTGACACACTGACTGCTGGGTCTTCCCCATTTTCCTGTTTTTTGAATGGGATAATTTATTGGAGTTATCCTGTCTCTGTGACATCTTTGTATAATTGAATGTAAATGGAAGTGGAGTATGGATAGCCTATATTGGGCATCAGAGGGAAAAAACATCTGAATTTAATGAAGATAACTGAGCTTACCCAGAAATCCTTACCCGTGGCCTGAATGCAGTGACTGGAAGGGAATTTAGGAGTATCCTTCAGAGAGGGAGGGATTTTGTTCTATGTACAAGAGAAAGAATAAAATGAGTATTTGATGATCAGAAAGATGGATGATAGCAAAACCTGCTAAATGTTCACCCATATCAGTTACTTTTTCTGAGTATACATTAAAAGTATATATCTTAGGCTTCCTTAAGTAAGTTTGAGATAAATGCCAAAGTGATATATCCCATTTCCAGGTTTTCCCCTAAAGCTTTGAGCATGATTGTCCAGACTCTCTCTTCCTCTTCTCTGGTGATATTAGAACTACACACTTAGCGTATCAGAAATCTGCACCAGTTAGAGTGAATGTTGGATTGCAATTATAAGAATAAAATCTGTATTTTATTACTAACAGTGGCTCAAAACAACACAAATTAACTGTGTCACTGGTCTGCAGGTCAGAAGAAATGATAATTATATGTCTGAAGTCAAGCTGTTGGAAAGACTGCATCCCTTCTGCGGACAGCAAGGGAGCTTCATCTCCTTGCCTTTCCAGCATCTCGGAGGCACCTGGATTCCTTGGCTCATGGCCTCTTCCTCCGTCCTTAACCCAGCGGCATAGCTACCTCCGGTCTCCTTCCAGTGCCCCTGCTTCTGCTGTCACACCTACTCTTCTGACTGACTCTCCTGACTCTCTTATAAGGCCCCTTATGATCACATTGTACTGACCCAAATAACCCGGAGCAGTCTCCCCATCTTAAAAAATCATTAATTTAGTCATATTTGAAAAGTCCCTTTTATTCTATAAGGTAACATATTTGCAGGTACTGGGGATTAGTATCTGGACCTCATTGAGGGGCATTTATTCAACCTACTTCATTGTGTTAATCTTTATTGTGTAAGATTTGGGGGTTGCTTATTGTAGTCCATTAATTATCCTGGCTATACCATTAATTATCCATTATCAACTACCTCGTATTGGAATGTTATCTCCTGGTGATTATTCCATTAATTACCCTGGACGATATAGGGAGAATGGGGGGTTATGGTGATTTGGGTATTTCCAAAGATGAATTTGAAGTATCAGAGAGAATAGCAAATAAGTATCTCCAATTTTTAGAATTCTGAATCAAGAAATAAACCCATATTACCCTTAATTACCTTGGGGGGGTACCACTTTCAATCTATATATTTTCTACATTAGCACCTCTCAAGATTCTTAGTGGTGTGATGGTATAAAGGGACTATTTCTAGTGAAAACTAACTTTTTGTATTGAATGTACTCAATGTCTTGAGGATATCTGAACAAAAAAAGGTAAACGAATGAAGGCATTTGTTATCTTCATATATGAATTGAATGGGATTATGAGTGGGATTACCCAGAAAATCTAAATGATAAGAACAAAAGTTAAGAACAAAAGCTCTGAAAATATTTAAACAATGAGTAACAGAAGAAAGCTTAATAAGGATTCTGAGAAAGAGTTTTCAGAGCATTGGGAAGATAATAAGAATATAGTACTCTAGAAGTTAAGTGCAAAATACATTTTAATGATCACTATGAAGTCAACAAGGTCAAATGCTTTACAGAGGTCAAGTGTAATAAATTCTAAGAAATAGTTATTGGAATCAACAGCATGTGTGCCTTTGTAATTTAGACAAGAACAGTTCCCATGGTGTAGTAGCTCATATTTGTTTTTTACGAGTACAGGAAAGATAAAAATTGGAGACAGATATCCATAATTGTTTCAGGCTGCTGATTTATGAAAAAGGTGAGAAAAATATGCAGTTTGGTTTTGTTTTGCTTATTACCTTAGAGAAAGCATGAAGTCAAGGAATAGATATTTAATCATGTTTGAGACCCTCAAACATGTTTAAACATTGATGGGAATAGGTGAGTATACATAAGTATGCAGGATAGAAAGGCTACTAAAGTATGGGGCTGCCCATGGAATCTGTGTGCAGTCACCAAGAACTCCAGCCTTGACTTCTCGAAGACCTCCACGTTGATTAGCCTCCTCCTCCAAATCCCCATTTCGGTATTTTCTTTCTTCTCTATTTTTCTAAATCCCATGATACATCGTTTTAATCATTCTCTTGCCAACATCCTCAAATTCTTTTCCTTGTTTGCATTTCTATTCCATGCTGCCAGTAAAACTGCAACTTTGCAAAAGTCTAAATATTGGCTTCTCAGCTTTTCCACCCAGCTTATAAACCCTGCTGGAGAAAACCACATCTTTGGGTAGACTGGTGGCATGATACTGTCCATGAATCATTCTATATGGACCTGGTCACAGTAACTGTTTAAAATATTCTTTAATTTCCTCAAATAATCTATTCTACCATATCTGCCCTTTATTCAACACAACAGAGAAATAGAAGCTTTTTCCCAGGAACATTATTAACCTTTTGCAACCACCCCATACTGGAATGATATCTCCCAGTGACCCCACTGCAAGGACAGATTTGGGTGACAGAGGGGGATATTTGATTAAGGAGTTCAGAACTGCTGCAATTCTAGATGACTGTGGAAATGAATGGCTGAAAGGTGAAGGTCCCAGGTAAAGGTCAAGGTGAACGTTCCAGGAGTTTAGAATATTAAGGAATTAAGGAATTCACATGTTGGATGTCTGGATGCTGAACTGACTCTGTATGACAGTTGACTAGATGTAAGGTGAAGAGAGAGACAGCTAATCAGGCAGCAAAACCTTAAGAGAATAATGATGTATGGCCAAGAAATCTATGTGGGGGCGACTCGAAGGAATACTGGATAATATAAATACATGACACAGTTCATCAATATAGAATGAGCAGGATGAGACAAATAAGCCAAGCAACTCAAACCTCAGGAGAACCCTGCATATCCTCCAGGCTTGTGCAGACTAAATGGCACAGCAATGCTTTCAGAATAAATGGGGCTGGAATATTCACCTTCCAAGCTTGATTATGGAAGGACCATTTGAAAAGTAAGCTTCAAGAAATCAACACCTAATGATTATAATTTATTATCTGTAGAAATGATTCATCCCAATGCATTTTTGCAAACAGCTGACAATATACCTAAATCTAATCAAGACACCTACTAGGTTTCCTAAGTCTGGCTAAAATAAAGGCAGTGCAATGTAGACAACTTGATGAGCAATAACATCAGCTAAAAGAAGTGAAATTTTCTGAGAGTATTTATCAGTGTTTTGTGAGCTCTCCCCAGGGGATCCCATGCTCTGACACACACAGTGAGTTCTGTACTAGATAGCAAATGTGTCTTCACCACAGGGATAGGTATGTCAGGCCCCATAGCTTGTTTCCATCAAGAGCCTCCAGGTAACTTTTCCTGGCTCTGATTCTGTATGAAAATGAAAAAATTCTTGTTTAGATACCAGTTCCTTTGAAACTTGGAGAAAATAAGTGTGGGAAGAAAACCATGTGCCTAAAACTAAGGATCAGATTCTAGCCTTCGAGTTCCTATTTCCTTGTGAAGCCCTCCATAGCAATCAGCCTTTCTCTTTCCTTATGCTCTCTATCCTGCCCCTTCAACATTTATGCAAATGTGAGTTTAAAAATATGATATGCAAAACTTAAGAAACATATTGAAAACACTATTCCTAAAATGTTTATAGGCATGAATAAAGTCTAAATATTAACTTACTAGGAAAGCTTCACTGATATTAATTTAAGCAGAGTGATAGATTTCAGGTTGCTGATTTACCTGGTAGCAGGAACAAAGTCTGCTGAATGTGATGTGCATGGAAGTGGCTCTTTCTTTACTTCCCTGCATTCCATACCGTTGTGGCTCTGTGAGGCTCAGCCTAGGTCATGAGCCAACATGGAGGCATGCTTTCAGAGGTCTCCTTTCTGTCTTGCACATATGCTGTCTAAGTGGTGATGGGTCCCAAGGCAAATGCCTCCTGAGTACAGGCCCAGCTGTCTCCTCTGTTTTCCTTCCTGCTGTCTGATCACGAACATGGAGATTCTAACCAGCAGCTGTCTAGCATCCTAAGTTAGAGCATCATTAGGCATTTGAGGCAAATGCTAAGTCCTGAACTCTTTTTTTGCCTTTCTGTCTTTGAATGTGCTCCCTTGCAACTGAAGTGTGTTGTTCTGGTGAGAAGTTATTTAGTCCAAATTATCTTACACAAACACATTGCTGGATGTGATTCAGTTGTTTCCCAAAACTGTGGGTTTCTGCAGCAACGTAGATTTTTAAAAATTGCTTCTCTGCTTTCTTTTCTCATTGTCCTCTGTGGCTCTATCTTCTTCAAATACCTTGAATAGTTCAAATGATAATAATTTCAGACAGAGGCGATGTTCAGAATCTTTAACAATTGGTGTGGCACTAACACATCTGAATAGATACTGGCCTTACAGGGTCCCAGATAATACAGTAAGCTATGCCATGAATTAATTCTTCAGATGCTTAGCCAAAGAGATTTCTGGGGGATCAGCTGGGTATCTGAATGGTGGCATCATGCAGGTTCATTGTGGCAGGATTTTTCCCACCAGTAATTGACAACAGCTATACAGTGTGTTCTAAGTAACTAAAAACCCTGATGTGGGGTAGATTTTGTTGGTATGAGTTTCAATGGCCATCAGCCTATTTTGTATCAAAAAGCCCATGCTTGTATCGAACACTTCCAAAATATTATGTTGAACATTTTAGGAAATAACATTGTGACCCAAAAATCCATTTGTTTAATTTATTGCTTAGATCAGGTTAAGGAAATTAGTAGTGAGTAGATGGTTTATTATTACACAGTAGTGTTAGCAATAGCAATTTTTCAATATTTCACTTTGATTTTTATCCATTTTAACTATATACATTTTTCTCTCTGTTATATATGAATCAAAAAGAATCTTAGTGAATTTTCATTTAGGTGCAAAATTTGAACTAACAGAATTTAAGGAAATTTTGATTATGTTTTGCACTCCATTTTTTTGTACACTGTGAAGGGTATTGCAACACTTCACAACTGTGATATCTCTCACTCCTGCTTCAGAATATGAATATGTCTGGGATCTTTCAACATATGAATGTTGAAAATACTCAGGGATCTGAAATAGCTTGAGTCAATTTAATTCTCAGCAGCTGATATCCTTTATTTCAGTAAGCCCATCATTAGAATGTACAATAAGACATGAAGTTGTAGACAATGGACATGAAATACTATATACATGAATCTATCACATGCTCACCTATATTCTCTCCTTCCATTTCTCCTCTCTCTTCCTTTCCCCCACCCACCTCATACACACTCCTCACCTCACCCCACCCTACCGGCTAAAACATGAGGATATTTTTTATTGGAGTCTAGTGTACTGAAAAATTCTGGAACACAGTGGAATTCCCTGAATTAGCAGCTCTAACCAAATTGAATGAGATCAATTAACTAATTATTTCAGTCTATTCTCTCATTCTCTGTCTGGAAAGCTCTAATACTGAGGAATTAAAACATAACGAGTAAGAGAAAGAGAAGCTTTCTAAAGCTGGCAATTATATTTAAAATATACCTTTCATTACATACTATTCAACACTTTTGAGGTCCCTAGATTTGTGATTTTGATTATTTTCGTTGAATTTCTTAAAAATACATGTTTTCCTCTGCTCCACAAAATCAGTCAAACCACCTTATGTTTCCTTTATGCAAAACTGCTTTCAGAGTAGATACACTTCCTTCCACACCAGAGAGAATTGAATCTGAAAGGTCATGCTAAAAGTAATTGGTGCTGCATTTGAAAGTTAAATGGGTCTGCCTCTGAATGTCTGAATTTTGGTAGCCCTTCCAGATGAAGCCATGGCTGCCAAACTCTTGAATTTTAGTCTTACTTATTCCTGATCTAATTCTGTACAGGAAAAGAACCATATAAGGTATTTACTCCTAACAGCAAATGGGGTAGAAAAACGGGTATAGATTTTATCATGTAGTATTCAGAATGCCTTAATGCTGGCCTCGCCAGGGTGCTTAGGACGACAGTTAGTCCCAGACTTGCCCTGTTCCCCTCTATGTTGCTCCAGAAGTGCGAATGGGCCTCCATATCATTTTCCCTGAGTACTTATCTTCCTTTAAGTAGAAGTTCAAGACCATGACAAGATTTAGATTTTACCGGTTAACTCTCTGAGAATAGGTATTAGGTAGAAAGATAGACATGAGCAGCTGGGGAAGGGGAAGATAAGATTTAAAGAAAAAAAGAAATGCCCAGACTCTGCCCAGGTAGGGGGTCCCACGTGAAGACAACAAAGGCTTTGCAGGGAGCTAACTTCTTGCCTCTTGGGACCAGGCCAAACCAGTCTCAACCAGGTCCCAATGCAGGTGCCATCACATAAAACTAAACCGCCCAAACCACACCACCTCCTAATCTCATTAAAATAAAATTGTGGTTTTGCTCCCTCCCCACCATGGGCTTTTCTGTGTGCATTTTGAGAAAAGGCATGCTCACCAAGAGGAGTGGGTATAGAACTAGAGCTGTCAATCAAATGACCTCATCCTGTCAATCAAAGGAAGTGCCTCCCAGCTAGGACAGGATAAATAGACTCTCCCCTAAAAGTTCAGGGCCTTTGTCTACCTTGACTCTGGCTCACTCCTCCCTTGGAGTGATTTCAAATAAAACCTTCACTCTGTTTCACTATTGTGTCTCTGCCTTTTGATTATTTGTTTCAGTGGGGACAGGGCCTGAGGAGAACAATCTCAGCCCCTAACATAGGGACAGGGCAGGGGTAAGCTGGGATGACAAGTCATGATATTTGAGATGTTCTGGAATATTGAAATTTCTTATCTATCAAAAGCATTTGACATTAATCATGAGCTTGACACACCTATTTGATCAAAGCATAGTGAGTGAACCAGTGGCTGCTTTGTAGAGCTCAGCCCATCTATCTGAGGTTTTTCTGCTGACCTCTAGTAAATTGGTTCCCAACCTTCTCCTTATCCACACGGATCGTTTGATCCAATCATGTCATCTGACAGAAAATTTAGCAGAAGAGTCATCCTTAATTGCAGCCAATCCATCCATTTGATGGAATAAGTTTATTCTTTTTTTTCTTTTTCCCAAGATTTATCAATAATGTCTACGATTTCACTGTTTTAAAATTCTGCCTTCAATGTTTTATAATTTCCAAATTCCAATAAACTTCACCTCAGCTGCTGCTAGGCCCTGAGTAGTCATAACTTTTATCAGTGATTTCTTAACTGTAGTTTACAAATTATCATCTGGGTTTCTGTAAGCATTGGTGATGCCCAGGTGGCACCTCACAGCTTCTATTAGGTCTGGAATGGGGCCTTGGAACCTGTACAGTCATCAGAATTCTGATCAGTTCTGATGTAGATAGTTTTCCTGATAATACTTTGGGAAACACTGACATAGATATTTTCATCCCCAAGGGCTTCCTCACCATATAATCACTAAACATCTAGTAACACTGCCTTTGGCCACAACCTCATAACTTTTTATCTCCTCTCCTCATTCCCATTCACAAGCTCTAGACCTCATAGAATTACGCTTCTCTGATCCCTCCATATTTCTCAGAATACAGATCAGCTGAACTCCATTTCATCTGCGTCTTATGTTGTACACTTACGTATTCTCTCACCAGCACTGTAATAACCTTGTGTGCCTTACTTCAGCCACAAAGTCCTAGAGAAAGAGAAAAAGGGAAAAGCAAAACAAACCAGGGATAACTGTTACAATCCTACATCTGCATTGTTAAGGGCATTTGGAGAAAATCATTCAACTGGATGATCACCAAAGAAATTCGTGGTTTTCAAACTAGACAATGTCTCCAGAAACATGGATCAGTCATTTATTTCACCTCTGTACTTGCCTTCTCCATTTCTTGAACACTAAAAGTAAAGACTGATAATTTAAATCCCTAATGTACTTTCAAAAGAAAACTGTGCTGTATCTTCTCTCTACAAGAGAGCTGGAGCAATCTCGCATAACTACCCACAAATTCTTGTCCCTTTTACAAATTTAGAAACCTTACTATAAATACAAACCTTGTTTATCTAGTCTCTAAATTGAGAGAATTGCTTGCTCCGTCTCTTCCTAAATTAAGCCGTCATTGCTCCCCCTGGTCACACACTTCATGAACTTCCTCGGTGGAACACTTAGTTTCCCTTTTGTGTATTCAGTGTGTTCCACATAGTTAGCACATGTTCTTAGCCAGTATTATGTGTTTAATATTCCCATTATATGTAAAAGATCTCTTGAGACTTGTTTACCTCTAGTTATTGCAGTATTTTTAAATCTTTTAAAACTGTGGAGACTTCTCCTTTTGCTAATTCATATTATTACCCAGATGTTATCCAACCATTATTATCTACTTTCTAGTCCCATGTCTTCTCTCATCTCCTCTACATATGTTGCTTCATAATTCCCTTCAACTGCTGATTGTATTCACTTTGTTCATGCTATGTACAAATTTTCTTAGATTTTGCAACCATCTAGTCAAAAACCTAAGCTAAAAATTATATCTCTAACTTCCTATATTCAACAAAATAATGCAATATATTTACTGCTAAGTTTCCCTGTGATTTAGATTTTCTTCTAGAACTTCCAATAGACAGTAACTTGATTTCTTGAATTCATACATTCTTGTTTTTTCAGTTTTATTTTACAGTTTTTAACTCTTTACATTTTTGCATTGCGATTTGGTCAAAGGCCATTATACAATGTTTTAGATTATGTACATTAATTCAGATTATGTATAATAATTTTGGTTACAGGTAAGTTGTCCTAAATATATTTAAACCTAGCTATAGTTTTATGAAAAGTTTCAAATAACTATTAAATTTGTTTATGTCTAGTAAGTTTCTCATGCTTTTCTCTGTTTCCTGAATTAGCATTCATCTGTAGGAATGAAATGATCTGTTTGGTTGATGTAGTCTCTCCTCCAGTTTGCTCATTTTCTGGTACTATTTAGCAAATTTAAACAATTATAAATAATATTTATACTATGAAAGTTGTGAGGAAAAGTGGGAAATAACTTTCCTTTCTTTTTAATTGATCAATTTTTTTTTCAGTATCATTTTAGACCTACAGAAAATTGAGGAGAATGTACAGAGAATTTCAAATGCTCACTCTCTCCCCAGTCACAGTTTCTCCTATTATGACATCTTGCATTGGTGTGACACATTTGTTACAATTGATAAACCAATACTGATACAATATTGTTAACTAAAGTCCATAGTTTACATGAGGGCTAACACTTTGTGCGGTACAGTCCTACAGGTTTTGACAAATACACAATGTCATGTCTCCTGCATTACAAGATCATATTACAGAATAGTTTTACCTCATAAAAAGGCTCAGTGCTTTGCCTATTCATCTCTCTCCTTTTCTCCGAAACCCCTGGCAACCACTGAACTTTTTACTGTCTGTATCTGCCTATTCCAGAACGTCATATAACCGGGGTCATATAGCATGCAGCTTTTTCAGACTGACTTTTTTCACTAAGCAATAAGCAGTTAGGATTCCTCCATGTCTATTCACAGCTCGATAGTTCATTTCTTTCTTTTGATGTATAGTGTTCCATTGTATGGATTTACCACACCTTATTTATCAATGCACCTTTTGAAGGACACATTGTTGCTTCCAATTATTGGCAATTTTTAAAAAGATGCAGATTTTTGTGTAGACATACCTTTCAACTTACTTGGGTAAATACCTAGGAGCACAATTATTAGGTCATGTAGACACAATATGCTTACTTTTGAAAGAAAGTGACAGATTGTCTTCTAAACTGGCTACACCATTTCCATTCCTACCAGCTATGATTAAGTGTTCTTGTTATTTCACATCCTTGTCAACATTTTGTATTGTCAGTTTTTCACAGTTTAGCCATTTTAATAGCTGTGTAGGGGTATCTCATTGTTATTTTAATTTGAAAATCCCTAATAATATAAATACTAATTATTTTTCCATATGCTTATTTGCCACTTACATATGTTCTTTGCTCAGGTGTTGGTTCATATCATTTGCCTCTTTTTTAAGTCAGGTTGTTTGTCTTATTATTTTTAAGTTTTAAGAGATACTTGCATATTTTGGATGTAAGTCTTTAACAAAAATACTTTTTATTTTGCAAATATTTTTCCCAAGTCTATACATTCTGTAGGATAATCAGAATTTTAAGAAGGCTATTCTGAGCTCCAGGAATATCAGGTAAGATTTCCTTATATTGTACATAGACACTAAAGCATAGTGACTTTACATTTGGATTTACTACCAATTATTTATAGACAGATAGTCTCTGAGTCTTAGTTGATTAAACACTTGGAATTGTTACTTCTTCTTTGTGTGTGTGTATGTGTTTGCATGTAAGACACCTGCTTAAAGCATATTAGACTTCTAAGGCATATAACTTCTCTGTGTATGAAATTCAATGATGGAGAAGAATCTCCACATTTCTGCATGAATTTAAAGCTCAAAACCAAGATTAAAATAATAATGGCCATTATGTGTTAAAAAACATGAGTGAGATAAAGTAAAATAAATAACAGTAGAAAAAGCAGTGATAAAAAGTTAACTGTTTTAATTATATTGATTTTTCCAGGGGAGTAAGAAATAATGAAGTAGCAACACAGCAAATAATCATAATGTCTTCACTAAGCAATCTCTATTTTTTTGTGTGTGGTTTTGCATATATTTTATAAATTAGAAAATGCCTCTGGGAAATTAATTCTGATCCTTCAGCATTTCACCTGAATACATAAAACTGCACAAAGCCAGGCTTGGTAATTTATATGGGAACTAGGCCACATCTGTCATTGTCTATGGGATATTCAGAGAGAAACAAAACAGTGTTTTAAGTGTATATGTAATAATGGAAGCATATAGTCTGAGTCAAATCTATATGCAATATCTGCTAAGTAACCTAAAAGTAACATAGATGAACTGAATTTTGTTAAAATGTATGCATTGTTAAAAAAGATAACTCAGAAAGTTAACTTGAATTGAAAAACGATAAGTGAAAGGGATAATACGGGTTACCTTGGTTATTTTAATATGTTTTAAATTACTTAAAACACTGCATATGCTATACACTGAATTGCCCTAATGACATATGAATCTAAATGTCCATATGAATCTAAAATTCATATATTGAAACCCTATACCCCAGTGTGATGATTTTTGGAGATGGGAGCTTTGAGAGATAATTAGATTTAGATGCGGTCATGAAAAAAGGGTCCTCACCATAGAAGTAATTGTAAGAAGAGATACCAGAGCTCCCTCTCTCTCTTTCCCTCTCTACCACATAAAGACACAAAAAGAAGATGGCTATCTCCAATCCAGGAAGAGATCTCTTACCAGAAACCATCACACCTTGATCTTATACTTCTGGCCTCCAAAAAATGTGAGAAAACAAATTTCTTGTTTCTTAAGCCATCATAATGGTATTCAGTTATGCCAGCCCAAGCAAACTAAGGCAATATGCTATGCATAATTATGATAAGCAAGAAGGTTGGAGTGTGTGTGCATATGTGTGTACATGTGTGTGTGTGCATGCACATGCCTGAACACAAATGTAGACATAGGAATGGCTGACAGCAAGAAGGAAGGAAAAAAAGTAGTAAGCAAGTTATACAGAAATATTTCTTTTTAGGATTCTCTGAGGTGGTGACTGATATTTCTGTACATCATAGAGTGGAATAAAAATGAAATTTGAGTCAGAGTTCTTCATAATAATGAACCTTTTGTTCTTGGTTGCTGTGTATACAACATAGGTACTGGCCTAGTGAAACCACTGCATCGTATTAAGGAGGCATGAAATGACACGTTCCTGCTCTGGGCCTAAAAGGGCTCCCAGGCTATATCATTTATTATGCTGTAATATTTGCAAAATGCATAAAATATCTCAGCCTAATATTTTACATTATTTTTTCCCCTTACCTTGGCTTCCTAATTGATCTTCCTCTTTGGTTTTAGATAGTTTATTTAATTTAAAGCCAATGAACAAAGAGTGTGCTTTTTTCACAATGCATATCTGTCATGCTATCATGAAGTCTTCTAAAATACCACTTACTAAAATACCAGTAGTTTTTGGAGGGCTGTGGGAGAAAAGTGCAGCATGCTTTTATTATGTAAATATACAATTACAACACTTCCTTTTTTTGCATTCAGTGTTCATTGTGCACCTACTATGCTAGATATTATTATAGGCAACATTATATTTATGCATACACAAATCAACTATTCCTCAGAATAATCTTGAGATGCACCATGAAATTACCAAGGCTTTCAACCTAATATGTGAGATGTTTATATTCCATAATCAAAATAAATTCATAGCTCAAGACCATATTTTTGTGTTGACAAATTTCAAGATTTTCCAGGTGGCTTACATTTCTGGATATTCTGTATTATCACACCACTTTTCACATAAGGCACAGTGTTGATTTATATCTCCTGTTTATTATACTCTTATAGTATAAGCATGATACAAACTTGAAATATTTTTTTGAAAAAACCCTAAAAAATCAAAAACCCGAGCTACATAGAAGCAAAAAGTGCATTGATTCTAACATCTACAGTCTATTATAAATATTTCCAATTAATTTGTTTCATGTTTAGAGTGTCCTAAGCATTTCCTCCCATATTAGGTTTCAAAAAGATGTATTAACCTGAAATAAGGCCTAAGTGTGTGTGGTCATATCTTGCCAATGGGTTTTAGCCCCAGGCAAGTTCACTATGGATTCGGTGGGAGCAAAGAATGACAATGGAATGTTCTTGGGGTGAAAGGGTGCATTACCTTGCTTGTTCTCCCAGTGATAGGTCCAGCAGTAGAATTACCACTGGATCCAGCAGTTTGCAGGTCTGTAATACTCCTCTGTCCCTGCCTCCACCCAGAGCACTGAGTGGGGCTCTTTATATAGTGACTCAGTCAATACTAGTTTATTGCCTACCAGTGTGGAAGCAGTAACCTAGCAGCAGGCCAGTTACATCGTCAAGTAGTTTAGGTTCAGGTGAGGATCCTGGCCAAAGGAACCTTCACTTTATTCACAAGTAATAAATGTTATGGTACCAGGCAAACACATGACCATTATTAAATAATTGTCTCTGACCTCCAGTCTTTCTCCTCTATGCTGTTTTGCAATGATGAGGTTGGAACTTTGTAAACTGCATCTGAATGTCATCAGCTGCTTCTCTCAGGTTTTTCCAGGAGGGAGCCCAGGAGGGAGATGGGAAAGCTGGAGGAGGGGAGAGGTTCTTGCATGTGTGTTTCTTTCCTCTTCCTCTTACTAGCACCTTCATACCTTTGCCTAGCAGCAGCTGTTTATTTCCATCATATTAGTTGCACTGTATTTTCCAAAAGGGTCCTGCAGTTTTAATATTTCCTTATATTTTATTAGTGATTTCCTAATTGCAATCCATCCTATTACACTGTATTTAGAAATGAAGTATTGTTACTTAACATCTGGCCCTAAAGTGTAAAGGTTAGTCTATCAGAACCATATGACAGAGAAAGAAAATTAAATCCTCAATGTATCAAAAGCATGTAAAAACCATGAAGAAAAAAATATCTTGGGAAGAAAACTTATCACATGGAAAAAAGCAATAATCATTTAAAAATAATGCATTAACAGGTAATTTTAATTTCTGAGTGGGTAGTAATGATAGAGATGTTGAAAAAAGTCAGTGTCCAATACAAGTGGCAATGATCATGCTTAGATGCAACCTGTGGATATATAAATTGATACAAAAATTGGAAAGATCATTTTCAGTATATATAAACATGTGTGTGTGTGTGTTTGTATTCTTTTGATATGGCAATTTCACTTTTAGGAATTTATAATACAGGAACAATAAAGGGTGTGCTCATGTGATTACCTGCAAGAATCTTGATTCATGTGCACATGATAATTCGTGATACAACTAACAAACTCTTCTGAGTTCAACAATAAAAAGAGTTATTAGTATAGTAATATAGATAAATATGTAAAGAATAGATGTTTGTAGTATAGTTAATTGGGAAAACCTTCCAAAAATTACTTGCAATATGAACCCATTTATACAAATGTAAATATAAAACAATATTGAAATCTCATAGCTAAATGCTTACAATTGCCATCTCTTAATTGGTAGGATTATATGTGAATTTTAGATTTTATTTCCTTATCAGGATCATCTAAATTTTCCACAAAAAATATGCATTACTTTCATAACAGAAATAATTAGCATTTATAACAACTATGGTTTCTTTCTACTCACGTTTTAGTTGCTATTTCATGTTGCAACTATCAGATACAGCCCTTTGAGAGTCCACTGTAATACAGTGGAACAATTTTGTAACTGATCTTCACAGTGTTAAAGACTCTCTGGATTTTCTGGGTTTTATTGCTTTAATAGTTAAATGTCAACTATTTTTCATAAGAAAAATCTACCTTGGGTTTTTCAATCATTAAGTGAGAAAGGAAAAGCATATTCTGTCATGAAAGACTGAAAATAAATACTTGGCTCTAAATGGAATCATGAACTTATCTTTTATTTTCTTTTTTGCATGGATAAATGCAACAAGACTAAACTAATCAGTTTAGTTGCAACTAGTAAATAATATAAAATACTATTTAAGGCAGAATAATATAGTGAGAGTTACGAAATGAGAAAAACTTGGATTGAAATCCAAATCTTTCCATTTCACAATTACGTGATCTTGACATGATTACCTAACATCAATGTCCCAGAAAAGCCCCTGTAAAATGTAAATCATGCTGCCTTTTTCATGGGATGGGAATGAGACTTAAATAAGTAATGCACAAAGACTGATACATTATAAGAATACAATTATTATTAGCTATTATTAGATTTTTTATTGTTCAAGCAGAAAATATGTAATTTCACATTGTGATAAATTCTACAAAGGAAATAAACAAAGCAACATAACAGACAGTGATTTGACTCTGTGGGATGGAGTGCTTCAGACTGACACACTGGAAAAGAACTATATGATAAATTGGCATTTGAGAAGTATATTTTTGCCAAAAAAACTGACCACAAACTTAAGGCTGAAAGCAACACCTATTTATTTTTTTCACAAGTTTTTGTAGACTAAGAATCCAGGCATGCCTTACATGAGTGCTCTGTTCAGGGTCTCACCAGGCTGCAGTCAGGGCATCAGAGAGATGTGTTCTCATCTGGAGTCCAGTGTCCTTTTCCAAGTTCATGTTGATTGTGAGCAGAATTCTGTTCCTCTGTCGTAAGACTGAGGCCTCTGTTTTCTTTCTTCCTGCCTATTGGGTGTCTCTCTTAGCTCCTTCCAAGCACCCTCAAGTCCTAGGCGTGATCCTCTCACAGCATGGAAGCTTACTTCTTCAGAGCAAGGAGAATGCCTTTCCAGTTGATAAAATGGAGTCATATAATGTAACAATCACAGAAAGGACAACTCCACCACATTCACAGGTCCTGCCCATGTCCAACGGGGCAGGAATCTTGGGGCCATCTTAGAACTCGGCCTACACCAAGGAGAGACTAAGATGATGAGTAGGAGCTAGTCTAGAGAGTTCACTAAGTAGATAATTTTAGAGAAAAGATAAAGATACAGATACAGACCTGGACATCATTTTACACACGTGCAAAGATCTAAATTCACTCTTGCCAACTGATACTTCTTTTTCCCTTGAAACTGAAAGAGGCAGAGTTCCTGCTGTAGAGGTAACCACTTCTATCCAGTGTAGTATTGCTCTTATAGCATGTGGCAGTTACTTTATTCTTCAAGTTTTCCAGTAAAAATACTGATCATCATATTAGCAATCTGCTATACATTTCTTAATATTAAAAGATACAAATGAGGGAGTGAGAGAAAGAAATCCTCAGAAGATATCATTATAATGCAAACCAAACCCAGGAACTCACTCTCAAACAATTAAGCATCAACCAAAATGGAAAAAGGATGACAAAAAATCATGGGGAATATAATGAATCACAGTAATAGATGGAAACTAGGCAAATTGCTATTTGTTTGCCACAGCATTGAGGATTATTTAGGACCTTCAGCATACCCTAGACAAGATCAAAGCGTATCCAATGGCTGGGCAAGTCAGTGTTGTAATGATTTTAACATTTAGAGGTCAGGCATGAGGAAGAGGATCAGTTTCGGAAGAGATGAGGAAGTTGACTTGGCGCCCTGTTAGGTCATCAGAATTTTAAATATAGTCATACCAAGGACAAGTGTAGTCATATCAAATGACAAACATGTCTATTATGTGACAGGTAGGACTAGTAACAAAAGCCAACAGAGAATTAGTGTTTTTTGTGTGTTAAATTCTTTGTAAAATTATTTTCTTTAATCGTATAGCAGCACAAGGATTGAAGTACGATGCAGACACCACAGATATCTGGATAAAACTAAATAGAAAAGTTGTTCTCTACTGCTTCACGGTCATCACACTTGAAATCACAAAGAGGCAGAATCTCTCTTGGGGCAGGGGCCTATAATCCAGTTCTATAACCATACCCATTAAGCTGTGGTTACATGAAAAGAAAACACAATTAGACTTGGCCTTCAGTTTAAGGTACATCTCTCAGGCCAACACGGAAGAAATGTGAGGCCATAGACAGTTGTACTCTTTCATTTATTTACACATGAAGAAACATTTTGCCGGACCTGACTTTTCCTCAAACTTAATGTTTGTGCTTCTGTTTATTTACTGAATGATAATAGAATTCCTTTCTCAAAGTTAAACTGGGGGACTTGGTTAATGGCATAGATCTTGGAAGAACTTTTCATTTCCCAAAATGTTTTTCATGAAAGATTGTTGCAGCGAACTGTTATTTCTTCTAATGCTAGACTAAACTGGTGTAAAAATAAAAGTTAATGCTGCCAGCCAAAACTGCAATATGGATTCCTCCGACAGTTGCTCCTGCCTGGAATACTTTATAAGAAAATCCTACCATAAACCAGTGAGCTGTGTTAAACCACCTCCTTCTTCCATTCTCTCCTTTCTTCACTTTTATTCCCTGGATGTTGCTGTATCAGAATAATTTACAAAGGCTAAGAGTGGGGGGTAAATGGAATGAAGGGGTTTCACCTTTAAAAACACCCAGTGTCCCATTATCTGGACAGGGCCTCTAATTCGAGGTACATGCAGCAAGAAAGGTGACTCTTTCTTATACGGGATCTATTTCATTAATCGAAGCCTCTACTGGACAAAAGGTGGAACCCAAATGCATAACACTATAGCTTCATTAGCTTTATTAATAGTCTATAACCATTCCCATCCTCATCTGCCTACACATACATTTTGTGTAGGTTAACTCTGTTTGAATTTCTTCAATGTAAAGAAGATGGGTTATGTTTTCATTATGTTATATTTATTAGTATTTTAGAGGAAATATTGCAATAGCTACATAGGAACTTTTGTTCATTCTATACATAAAACTGAAGTACTTTGGGGGGGTTATAATTTATTCAAAATACTAACTTATTCAAATTACAAAAAGGTGGGAGGCATTGCCTACTATAAATACCATATCTAGGCCAATTACTTCCCTCAGGAGGTCTGGAACTTTTGATTCTGTTAGTGATAGACTTCAGCATTTCTCTGGAGAGTAGGCAATTCAAATGCTTTCATGGCCTACCACAGGTAGAACTGAAGAAAGAAAGAAAATGAACTCTATCCTTCATGTGTTTTAAAAATGCAAAGAATATGTCTGAATTCTAGTTATAAAAGTAATTCAGTCTGTCAATTTTGTGACTTTAATGTATTCAGTATTCCCAGAAAATGCTTCTTGGTGTCTGCTACCTGAAAATACTGATTTCTTGAATTTACGTTTTGATGCTGTGTCCCAGAAATTGTAATTACAACAATTTCAAGCAAATAGTTGTACTGAATAATATGTTCAGTACCCTTTAAATTTGCAAAGAGGATGTTTCTGGGTAAATAAATATTACTGTCCAGTTCTATTGACAGTTTGAATTTAATTATAAATTTGAGGTGTCTTATGAAAATCTCTTGCAGTTTGCAAGCACTTCCATAGCTTCTGAGTAACTTACTTTTACAAAGGTCTCTGATGAAATTGCTAAGTGCTTGGCACAGGATGCTAAAAAATATTTTGTGAAATACTGGAAATTTAAAATTATCATGCATAGTTACTAAAAATATTGTAATACACCTACTATGTGCAGCTTACCAACTAGTTACATCCCATTTATTTTCTTCTCTCATTTATGGATCCTAACCATGTAAAGCTTTCTTTGCACTGCCATACCACACTATAGAATTTTATTCATTTCTAATTTCAAACGTTTGTAAGTGGCACTTAAAAAAACTTTTCTTATTCTAATGCTATTTCACATGTTGATATATACTGACTTATTTTCACATTTGTACTCTGGGGTCAAATAATGAGCTATATTTGGTTTTTGTGCTTGTCATTGATGTTGGTTTAATCAATAAAAAGATATATGATCAGATATTTGTTTTATAAGGCAATCAAAATTTCATTTCTACAAATCTATAATCAAGTCCCTGTAAAAAGGTTGGTTTAAGAAAAGGCACTTAAGTCTGAAGGAAAATATTTATTTTTAAAGAATTACACTAGGATTAAGACAATTTGGTACTAGCACAAGAACAGACCCACAGACCAATGGAACAGACTAGAGAGCCCAGATATAAACCCAAGCATATATGGTCAATTAATATGATAAAGGAGCCATGGATATACAATGAGGAAATGACAGCCTCTTCAACAACTGGTGTTGGCAAAAGTGGACAGCTACATGCAAGAGAATGAAACTGGGTTACTGTCTAACCCCATACACAAAAGTAAACCCGAAATGGATCAAAGACCTGAATGTAAGTCATGAAACCATAAAACTCTTAGAAGAAAACATAGGCAAAAATCTCTTGAATATAAACATGAGCAACTTTTTCCTGAATGCATCTCCTTGGACAAGGCAAACAAAATAAAAATGAACAAATGGGACTACCTCATGCTAAAAAGCTTCTGTACAGCAAAGGACACCATCAGTAGAACAAAAAGGCATCTTACAGTGTGGGAGAATATATTTGTAAATGACATCTCTGACAAGGGCTTAACATCCAAAATATATAAAGAGCTCACATGCCTCAACACTCAAAAAGCAAATAAGCCAATTAAAAAATGGGAAGAGGATCTGAACAGACACTTCTCCAAAGAGGAAATTCATATGGCCAACAGGCAAATGAAAAGATGCTTCATATCGCTAATTACCAGGGAAATGTAAATTAAAACCACAATGAGATATCACCTCACACCAGTTAGGATGACCAACATAGAAAAGACTAGGAACAACAAATGCTGGCATGGATGCAGAGAAAGGGGAACCCTCCTACACTGCTGGTGGGAATGTAAGCTAGTTCAACCATTATGGAAAGCAATATGGAGGTCCCTCAAAATACTAAAAATAGAAATACCTGTCGACCCAGAAACTCCACTCCTAGGAATTTACCCAAAGAAAACAAGTTCTCAGATTCAAAAAGACATATGCACCCCTATGTTTATTGCAGCACTATTTACAATAGCCAAGATATGGAAGCAACCTAAGTGTCCATCAGTAGATGAATGGATAAAGAAGATGTGGTACATATACACAATGGAATACTATTCAGCCATAAGAAAGAAAAAAATCCTACAATTCGCAACAACATGGATGAAGCTAGAGGGTATTATGCTCAGTAAAATAAGTCAGGTAGATAAAGACAAATGTCAAATGGTTTCCCTCATTTGTGGAGTATAACAACGAAGCAAAACTGGAGAAACAAAATAACAGCAGACTCACAGACTCCAAGAATGGACTAGTGGTTACCAAAGGGGAGGGGTGGGGGAGGGCGGATGTGGATGGAGGGAGAAGGGGATTGTTGGGCATCATGATTTGTGCACATGTGCGTGTGGGGTCTCGGGGAAGACAGTATAGCTCAGAGAAGACAAATAGTGACTGTTGCATTTTACTACACTGATGAACAGTGACTGCAATGGGGAATGGGGGGACTCAATAATAAGGGTGAATGTAATAACCGCATCGTTTTTCTTGTGAACCCTTTACAAGAGTGTATATCAATGATATCTTAATAATAAAAAAAAAAGAATTACACCAGGCAGCTAAGTACAACTGTCCTTTGACATTAGAGCTAAGAAAGGGATTCTAACATACATAAACATTTTAGAATCCCCAAGGTGGCAGACAGAATAATAACTCCCTGGAGATGTCCATGTGTCAATCTCCAGGAGTGTTAATATACATGTTACATGGCAAAAAAAACTTCCCCAATATAATTATGTTTACAGGTGTTATGATAGGGAGATTATATTGGATTGGCTTGCTGGGCCTATCTAATCACATGAATGCTTAAAAAGTAGACTTTCTCTGGCTAGAAGTAGAGAGGTGCAGAAGAAGGGAATGTTATAGAGTTTTTGAAGCTTAAGAAAGATTTTGTTCAGCACTGCTTGTTTGAAGAGGAAAGGATCAATGTGACAAGCAGTGTAGGTGGCCTGAAGGAGGTGTGAGAGGCTCCTGCTGACACCAACCAACAAGGAATCAAGGACCTCGGTCCTACAAGCCCAGCCATAAGGCACTGGCTGCTGCCAATGATTTGAATGAACTTTAAAAGGGATGTTCCTTCAGAGCCTCCAGGCAAGAGCTCACACTGGCCAATATCTCAGTTTTGACATTGAGATGACCCCAACTTCTGACCTACAGAACTGTGAGATGAAGTTGTGTTATTTTAATCCACTAAGTCAGTGGTAATTTTCTATGAAAGCAATAGAAAAGGAATACAGATTTTGGTATCAGAAGTGGGATGTGTTGTAACAAATGCCTAAAATGTGGAACTGACTGGAAATGGGGGGGCAGGGACTGGAAAAATTTTCATGGGCATGATGGAAAAAGCCTAGAATTCCTTGAACAAACTCTTAGTAGTAATGTGGATGCTAACAAATCTGCTTGTAAGGGGGCCAAAGGAACTGAGTTGCATAAGAGAAAATAGAAATCGCCTTAGACAGTACCCAAATCATTATGAATGGACTATTTGTAGAAATAGGGACATGAATGGTGCTGCTGGTATGGCCTCAGAAGTTAAGGCACTTATTAATGGGATCAGCACAAAGTTTAATGGAATTGTGTCCTGCATTTATATGAATTGTAAATAAATTTGGATATTACCACCAGGAGGTTTCCAAGCAAGGTGTCAAGGTTGTGTTCTTGTTTCTTCTTGTTGCTTATATTAAGAAAAAAAAACACATTCAGGGAACAATTGTGTAAGAAAATAAAAACAAGACATGGTAATTTGGCTGGCTTTCAGTCTATTGAGTCAGGAATACATTACTATAAGCGATTCACTGTCAGGCAAGCATGCTTTAAAGTAAAAGACACGTTTGAGTTTATGTTTCCCAGAAACTGGGAAAAATACAAAAGTCAGAGTATTCAGTCACAGGAGATTAACAGTGTAATTCAAAAAATCCCCTCAAACTAATTGGCCACAAAATGTTAAGTGCATTGGTTTTAGCTATTTCCCTAGAAGGCTATTTCCCTAGAATTCCATCCCTAGAGATGGAATTATCTCAGAAAGAGGTATAGATGTGTCTCTTGTTTAATGAACTGAATCCATGTGACATATAAAGGAGACCCATGAAGTTGTTGAGAATTACATATTGGCAGAGACACTGCAAGTTTGGGCTGAAAGTGAAAGAGAGAGTATAAAATGAGAAAAGGCTATAGGGCCCCCAAATTTCTACCAGCAGGAAGCAGGCTGATAAAACTACTGATCTGTAAAACATGTATTATTTTTCATGAAATGATAATTAATGATTTTGTGATTTCATATATACTCATGTTTATATAACATATAAAAGGATAAATATTTACTTCAATTTAGCATATCTTGTTCAGGAGTCTAGCTCTTGGCAAAAACCCATATATAAACTTTTAAGCCTGACCACAGATAATTACAAAAGCTTGCTTTAGTGTATCTGATGGGGGAAAGCAGCCCTGCCCACATAAGACTTGGTGTGCAGCCAGCCAGTGCACTGCAGGTTCTGAAGGTGTTTGTAGTCAGAGTCAGGTCTCTCGAGCTGACCAGGCCCTGATGCATATCTGAATTCTGAGCCTAGGTGCCTGCATTCAGAGGCCACTATATTGGAGCTTTTAGTGGAGGCCATTCTCAGGTATCTCTGCTGAGACTTCCTTAACTGACAGAGGTAAGAAACTTTGAAGATTTTTTTATCTACTTTCACTCAATATTTATCCATTCCTAGCCTTACCATTTCCTCCTTCCTGCCCAGCCCCCAGGTTCATAAAAATATAGGAATATTTTCTACATTCACTACTCCCACAGCAAGACTATTTTCCACGTCTCTGTTATTCCACCTGTCACCATTGATATTCTATGGTGGAACAGGTTGCAATCAGCATCTTGTTTATAAGTGTATGATACATTCTATGTTTGAAGGATCAATTGATTCCTTTTTAGTTGTTGTCTTAATGGGCTGTTCTGACACTTGTCAGCTCAACTCTCTCCAGATCAGCTCAATTCTTAACATTTGGACCTCTTATAATATAGGTCCATAATGGCACAAAGAAAATCTTAATAATTTTCAAAAAAGGATACATATTGCAGACAAAATTTTCTATCCAAAAAGTGATAAAAAAAGAAACAGAAAACTCATATAAGCTATTAAACATATTAAAAAATTAAATACCATCCCATTGGTATGATCTTTCTAGTGAGATTTGATAATTATCAACTTTCTTTGAAGTCTACTTGTTAAAGCTATAATTATAGTTCAATGAATTTTTCCTAAGGAATTAGTTATGATAATTTGTGAATATCTCTCTAATATTTATTTATTCTAGTGTTGCTTATAACATTATATAATTAAGATAGACTGCTTTGCAATTGTTTAAATAGAGGTGTAAATGAATACATATACATATACATATACAAAAAAATACATGTACTATGGTAACATATACAAAACTATGGCAGTTTCATTTTTAAAATAAGCAGTTAGATAGATGTGAAAATACTAAACTACAATAATATGCCCTTCAAAATTTTTTTTTCTCTGTGTTGTTGGGTTATTCTATTCCATTTTCCAAGTTATCTACAATAAACAAGCATTTCTTTGTAGAAACTAAAAGGCACTTTAAAATCCAAAATAATAAAAACCAAAAGGCTCTGTAGTCCAGACATTCAAACTAAGAAAAGAGCCAAAGGTGTGTTTAAAAATTCATAATGAACAAATCTCTGGGTATGGAAGTCTAAGATTAGCTGGTTAAACAGGCCAAATTCTCAAAGCCTGCAGTCTCCTCCATCATGTCACTATCTACTGTAACATCTACCAGATATCTGGCCTGAAACACCAGTCATCCAAACAGCAAACCCCACATTTAGTTCTTTTGCTAGTTTAACATTACAATTCTCCAAAAAGGAAAGGAGTCATGTCCAGATTTGGTAGAATCCCACAGCTAAATCCTGAGTTTGGTGAGTGGGCTGGGCAACACTTCTCTCCTTGGCTATCAACAAATTGTCAAAAAACTTTTGATGCTCTTGCTAACTATAACACTAATAAAAATAAAAAACTCACAATTTATTTTTCAGTGTTATGGTACATAATGGAAATAGATGAGCCAAAAATGCATCTAGAGGTTTTTTATGTTGAGAGAGGTTTCCTCTTTTAACAAATTAAGTGATAATATTTATTCATAGTAATATGAGCAAAGTTATGAAGTCTAGGTAGGTAAATTTCTGAGAATTTTACTTTTGCTTGCTTTATTTTAAATATTTTATGTGCAAATCTCTGTAGTCACCTATCATACAAGCACCATACCCATTTTATACCAGTTTAAGCAATAGATTAGGGCTGTGATAAAGGACTGAGATGGACTTTTCTTAAGTTAGATAATGCAGTGACACATTTAAAAGGTTGATTTTCTTTTCAAAATGTATACAACCCATTTGTAGAAGCATCTGTGTTAAGCAGAAGAGTAAATCTCCTTTTGCAGACTGCAAATGCTAGTTTCTGTTCAGTAAATGTGAGGATTGATTCTCTACGCATTAGGCCAAATGATGGCTTTTACAAATTAATTTTTCATAAAAGACTAGCTCTTATAATCAAATTCAAACATTTCCAGGATGAATATAATTTTCTCATAGATGTCTCATCTGTTCATACACAAAAATAATACCTTATTTACAGGAACAACAAAAAGCCTTAACCTAGACAAATCAGTAATAAAGCTTAAAGGTTATTTTACAGTGGTATGATGAGTATTACATACACACTATTTCTGTGACTTGCCTTGCTTTCACTAAAAATAACAGAAAATCTAAATTTCTTATAGAAAGATACTTCTTGGGAAAGGAAAAGTAAAATTTCTTCCAGGAATCACATTTTCCACCATAATTACTCTCATATTTGAAATATACTCATATATGAAATAGACACATAAGATACATACTATAGAACATATACATATATATATATATATATATATATGCATAGGCTAACATATATTGAGACTATTGGGAAATGATAATTAAAGTAAATGGATATAATCCCAAAATATTTTCAAAAATATAAGAATAGTATTCATTTGTTAAAAGAATAAAATGATTAAAGACAGTTTTAGAGTAACAGTTCCAAATTACAAATAAAAATGTCTTGGTGTCCACACATGGATGCGTATGTGGAGTTTGTTTCTGAGTGGCTCTGAGCAACAGCCGTTCATGTAGATACTCCCCCACTTTCTGTAATATGAAGTGATCTCTGAATGGCTCATTGACCTCAGCCTAGATGGGAGAAGTTAATATTACTAAAAAGAGTTGATAATTTGAGGCTTTGAGAGGGCAACTCAAAATTAAAAGGAAAATGCTTTTGATTTATTAGGTACAATGATCTGACTTAAATATACAGGAAAGGCCACAGGTTTAGTCTCTAACATGACATGGTTTCTTTTATAAAGTTCACCTCAAGGTTGTTCAAATATTGTTTAATAGTCTCAATATGTTAGACTATGCATATATATATATATGTTCCATAGTACGTATCTTATGTGTATATTTCATATATGAGCATAAGAAACTAGATAAAACATAGAATATATACATATTGACTAATGTTTTTATGTACATATGCATATAATTTGTATGTAATGTTAAAATGATTATTTATATGAGCCACAAATGAAAAGTAATGGCACTATTTTTTACTAACATATGTCATACAATAGCCCTTTTATATATTTTTTTAAATTTAAAAGTACAAGAGTGCCAAATCAAAGAGTGGGTTCTTCAAAATAATAACAGTCTTTACATACGGACAAAGAATAATTTTATTAATTACAATTAATGATTAATTATAAACTGAAGTTAAGAATGTTCAATATACAATCAAAATAAAACATTATTGAATTTGACCCACATTTAAGTATAACTGTGATGAATGAAGAAAGCAACAAGGCCTAAGATAAGGTTTAGGGAGGTAAGGAGAGAAAAATCTAAAATTATAGGTTTCACCCAATAGCAAAAAGGGTTCTTTTGCCAAGGTTCACTGACACAAGCAAAAATATGCAAGTCATAAATCTGCCTTGAATAATATCTTTTTTTTTTCGTTACACTATATTTTAGCAGGCTTTTTAAAAACTGAGTTTTTGCAAGAAATCTGCCCATGGATATAATGTTTATATATTTTCCTTCTGATTGTTTGCATATAACAAACAACTTTAATAGATTAGAACCATAAAGCCATTTTTTTTTAATCCTCTGGCTAAGTAGCACTCATTATTCTGCTAAAACTAAAATTGTGTGTGACATTCTCACCCTATGTCTCACTTCCAAGAAAAAAGGATTTTGCCAAATGAACAAGTCTAACACGTACTATTTGTCATTTTTATAAAATCACGGCATTTATCTTAGGCATTATCTCTTTGCATATATGATAACATGATCTAAGCTTTCAGTTATCCCATATTAAGGAAATGGTATCTGGAAACACTGTCTTTTGTGAAAACACCATCAACTAGTGAAAAATTTCAAAATGGATGTCAATCAATCTATACAAGTAGTCTTTTCTTTAGAAATAGTTGGTTGTTGGGTAATATCCAAAACTAAAGTGAACAAATTAGGCACCCCAGACTTGGAATATGAAGAAATTGATGCTACTGAATAATCACTTGTAATATAACCTAACTGAAACATGACTTAACAATGAGTTAAGAAAATAAGTTGTCTTCAGAATGTCCAAAACACAATGTTGAAAAAGGAAATGCACTGCCTGTGTGTCTGTCAGTGAGAATGTAGAACTCATGTGAAAAATAGACCAGAATATTCTGGTCAACTTGATAGGTTTTCCCCTAGATGACAGCCAGGAGGGCTGGACATTCAGCTTGATGACTGAGGTCATGTTACTCTAGCTCTGAAATAAAGTGATCCAACTTTCTGACAATAAAATGACCAACCATTTGGATGTTTATGCAGAAGAGACAGCTCAATTCAAACCAATTCAATGAATGTCCTTTTCATTTCTGTGTTAGGAAAAGTGAAGGGTACTAGGTTTTAAAAGCTAATTTGGTTTTATTATTGGTCTTTCAAAAAAGGAGCTCACAATTTGGTGCTAGCTAACAGCAATCTGGAATGTAGCTAATAATGTGATAAGTGCTGACAAAAAAGGTGCGGTGGGATCACAGAGGCAGCAGCAATTAATTCTGTTTGAAGTGCAGAGAAATATTTTACAAATAAGGTGATGAGTCAACTGGGACCTAACTAATGAGCAAACTCTTGTCAGGAAGACTAGGAGAAGCATTCTAAACAAAAGAAAGGAAACACAGCATCTTCTTTTGTCATTACAACAACTCTGTTAGGCATTTATTATCTTCATTTTGTTGACCAATTCATGGAGCCTCAGTCTTTAAATTCCCTTTTGAGTTAAGGTTAAAAATGACATTGTCATGCATTTCGTACCCTGCCAATTATAATCTTCTTGCTACTTCCTTCTGTTCCTTCAGTTAAAAATTCCAAACAGACAAATGACAAGAGATATGCAAAGTAAAAGACAGAATCAATATAAATATATTTCCATAAAGGTGGACAGCTCTCGACATGCAAAGTCACAAGAAAATTTGGGCAAAGGTAAAGCAGCCAAAACTTTCTGAGCTCTAGGGATCAAAGCACCTGAGATCAAAATGAGGAGGTAGCAAAGACATGCACTCAGGACTGGAGGTCGTGGAGGAAACTAAAAATACTGGCCCCAGATGAGGACAGTTGACCCTTGAACAACATGCGTTTGAACTGCACAGGTCCACTTATTTTATTTTTTTCAGTAAGTACATTGGAAGAATTGTTGGAGATTTGCAACAATCTGAAAAAACATGTTCTTTTCTCTAGCTTACTTTATTCTAAGACTATAGTATATTATATATATATGACATACAAAACATGTTAATTGACTGTTTCTGTTATTAGAAAGGCTTCCGGTCGATAATAGACTATCAGTAGTTAAGTTTTGGGGGGGGAGTCAAATGTTAGTGCACAGGGTTGACACCCCATCTCCCTCACTGTGCAAAGGTCAACGGTATTCAAAGTTCAGAGAAAAGGCAAAGTAGACACACTCCATCAAGAGCTCAATGCCTAGAACCCAATAGGACCTAAGTGGAAATTGGCAAAGAAATGAAAGCAAGCAATGACGACCAGTAATACTTAACATTACCTTTTGAAATTAAACAACAGAATTGCTGAAGAAATGTAAACACTGAAAAGGAGAAAAATTACCATTGTTTTCAGAATACAAGGGAAAGTTTCTGGAATGGCAATGTGAAATTTTAGGCTGTAACAGGTACATATTATACACAAAAAAGGAGTACAGTAAGCAAAAGCAGGAAAAAAATGAGTACATTGACATTTGTATACACTGCCAGAAGAAATGTAAATATGTACAGTTCCTCTGGAGTATGTTTGCAATAGTGAAGACCATACACTATTTCACTCATATTTATGACTCCATAACTTTATCCAAAATATGTGCACAAAGATTCAATTCTGATTGTTGTTCCATTTAAATGCTAAAAAACAGGACATGATGTTGGTATGCAGGAACAGGAAATTAATTTGCACACAAGATCTTGTGCTAAGCCAGCAATGTAAACAATAACATAGAATGAAATTGTCTTACATAGAAATATGCTCAGTCATAGTCTTGATTCTGTAAGGAAATAAGTAAATATATCCATATCCATCTCTTGCTGTTGGCTGGAGAGAGCATGATTAGTACATTACTTTGCTTCTCTGAATGTTTGAATTTTTTCTACACTGACCAAATATATTTTGGTTACTATTAAAAATCTTAAAGAAAGTATAGCACTCTATTACTTGAGATAAAAATTTTAATCAAACACCAGATATATAAAGTATAACATGGCAATTTTAATTGCTAATAATAATGAAATAGTTCATTAAATAGAAAAAGATTGTGAAAAAACAAAACGAATTAAAGAATGATTTTTAGAACTTAAGAAACACACTAATAGAAATAATTGGGTAGAAAATAAATACTTCTAGCTCATATGATTTTGTAAGTGATTTTTTTCTCATATGTACAGCTTTAAGAATATCTGTTCTTTTTAATAAACATGGAAAGTTGGAATAACTCCTACCTTATTTCTCCATGGCAATGTAATTTTGATAACAAAATTTGACAAATTTAACAAAACTATAAGAATGAAGAGCAGTACATTTTTGAGTATTCATGCAAAATTATAAATACAGTGATGGAAATCATCAGATTCACCAAGAATTATTACAGTATACTGAAACATAATATATTAGGAATTCATTATTTTTAAGCACATTAATTTCAATTTTGAACAATGGGCTTTCTAAGACACTCTAAAGTGGAGAAAGATGGAAACATATGATTCAAGGTCCCCTAGACGCTGACGATGGCAACTATTATAGGTTGGCTGAATAAACTTCCACTTCCAACATTCTTCTCCTCTACCTCCTTATGATCTATTTTTCCTTTAGTTGCCATCAAATAAACTAATTCATGATATGTTGAATCTGCCCTCCTCATCATAAGGATTTTATGTTTTTGACCTTGTGCAAGATCTGAGATCCAAGAGGGTCCTTAAGGATGAAATGAGGCCAACCCACAATGTACAACCACCTCTCTGAATCAACATTTAAGATACGATCTTCTACTTTCTGTATGTAGTCCATCTGAAATAAGGCAATAATATATTTCGTCAGTAACAGAAAAAAACAAGCTAGAACTTTAAAACATTTCACAACTACTAATATAAGAAGTTAAATATATACTACTTATAAAGAGTATTCTGTCTTGCACTGTGGGTTGGCCTTTTTAAGAGTTAAGATCTCTCTATATTCCTTACATCACAGGAGTTGCAAGCCTCTGACTTAAAACGTCTTCCACTCTTTTTAAAATAACCTAACTCCAAAAAAGTACTTTTCTCACAGAGAGTATAGCATCCAGGTATCTGTTACTGAGAACTGAGAAATGTTAAATTTCAGCATTGCCCTGCACCTCAGATTCCTATTTCCAATTTCCCTTTTCTTTGTACCCACCTACAAGCCCAAAACATATAAAACCACACCAATCTGCCAGAAAGTCTATGTTTCACCTTCCCAATGAAATTTCCACTATTTTCTGTTCCCCAGTTTTATTGAGAGTGATTAACATACAGGACTGTTAAGTTTGAGAGACACAACATGGTGATTTAATTTACATATATTGTGAAATGATTCCCACAACTTTGTTAACATCTGTCATTTCATATAGAACCAAAAACAAAAAAGGAAAGAAAAAGAAAAAAGACTGCTTTTTATTCCCCTGATGAGAACTCTCAGGATTTACTCTCTGAACAACTTTCAAATATCCTATAAAGTGGTGTTAACTATAGTCATCGTATTGTATATTACATCTTTAGTACATATTCATCTTGTAAGTGGAAATTTGCACCTGTTGACCACCTTCATCTAGTTCCCCTCCACCTCAGGTAACTCCAAATCTAGTCTCTTTTTCTATGCATTTTTTGTTCTTGTTTTTGTTGTGTTGTTCTATTTCTTGTTGTTTGTTTTCGATTCCACATACAAGTAAGATTATATGGTATTTGTCTTTGCCAGACTTATTTCACTTATCATAATGTCAGAATTTATCCATGTTGTTGCAAATGGCAGGATTTCCTTCCTTTTTATGGCTAGATACTATTCCATTCTCTTTATATACTACATCTTCACCCATTCATTTGTTGACAGCCACCTAGGTTGTTTCCCTGTCTTGGTTATTGTAAATAAGGCTGCAATGAACATGGGGGTACAGAAAACTCAACATAGTGTTTTGTTTCCTTTGGATATATGACCAGAAATGGAATTGCTGGATCATAGCATAGATATGTTTTTAATTTTTCGAGGAATTTTCATATTTGTTTTCCATAGTAGCTGCCACAATTTACATTCTCACAAGCAGTGCACTAGGGTTCCCATTGCTCCACATCCTTGCCAGCATTTGTTATCTCTTATCTTTTTAATGATAGCCATTCATACTTTTGCTTTCCTATGTGTTGCACTGATACTTAGTTTTTTTTTGTTATCATTAATCTGCAGTTACATGAAGAACATTATGTTTACTAGGCTCCCCCCTTCACCAAGTCACCCACACACACCCCATTACAGTCACTGTCCATCCATCAGCGTAGTAAGGTGTTGTAGAATCACTACTTGTCTTCTCTGTGTTGTACATCCCTCGCTATGCCCTCCCCCACACATTATACATGCTAATCGTAATGCCCCCTTTCTTCAGTAGATGAATGGATAAAGAAGATGTGGTACATATACACAATGGAATATTATTCAGCCATAAGAAGAAAACAAATCCTACCATTTGCAACAACATGGATGGAGCTAGAGGGTATTATGCTCAGTGAAATAAGCCAGGTGGAGAAAGACAAGTACCAAATGATTTCACTCATATGTGGAGTATAAGAACAAAGAAAAACTGAAGGAACAAAATAGAAGCAGAATCACAGAACCCAAGAATGAACTAACAGTTACCAAAGGGAAAGGAACTGGGGAGGATGAGTGGGAAGGGAGGGATAAAGGTGGGGAAAAAGATACTTAGTTTTTAAAGAGTATTTTCATTAGGGACTAAACAGTATTAAAAAGCCTTTTGTAATGAAAAACAAGTATGGCACTTTAATCATATCTTGAATAACCAAGCAGACATTCCTCATACTTTATATTAATCTATCTTTTTAAAAACCCAGATTGAGAAGAAACTTTAAAATCACATCTTGGGATGAAGTGATTATTCTGCCATTTACCTTGGTAAACTTCACTGTCTTCATCTCAAGTTCTCTCGTAGAATGTAAAATAATAGGGGAACTTCTAGATTTAGAAATTTCATAACATAGTCTATCATCTATCACTAGTTATTTCAAAGTTTTCAATTCTCAGAACATCAAACAAGCTGAGAAGTGAGGTTAACACTCACAAATTCAAGTTCATAATTGGGATATTTATATCGGTTATGTGTTTAATTGGCAAAATGATCTCTACGTGAGCAGGTGAGGGTAAACATCAGAGTTACACAGTTACTTTTCTCAAAATGACTTTGTGGACTGATGAAAAGAATTGTGTATTGTTGTTAGACATTTCTAGAAAAATTGGCTCTATACCACTTCATCAAGACTTTTTACCCTGTACTCAATAGCATTTATAGTCAGCACTATATTAATTTACCTCTGTTAACATGTGCTTTAAAATTGGTTCTATTAATTTACTTTATAAACATCTATTAAATTCCAGGAATGTTGGCCAGTGTTGTAGTTAAGATACAAAAACGCAAAAGACAGATCTTTCAGAGTTTTCAATGACACCCCCACACACACACACACACAAAGTTTGCACAGTCATCAACTTACATAGTAGTCTGTGATATGACACAGTGGAAATTATTTTGCTTCTATAATGATAATATGATGTATAATAAGTCTCAGTAATAAATTTATTCATTTGATAAATATTAAATAACATCCTATTTTGTGCTGAACACTATTCTAGGTCCTTCATCTATGGCAGTAAAACAAACAAAAGGACTTGCTGTTAAGGAGTTTTTATGGTCTAGTGGGAAGACAAAGAATGTGAATGAACTAATGACCGAATAAATAAAATAATAAATAAATGGAATCCTGTTTGATGCCACAGGGTAAAAAATGTCATGAAATAAGCTTAAGCTATACCTCAGGATTGCTGGACTTGGGAAGAGGTTAGTTTCATTTTCGATTTTACAATTTGTTAAGGCATCCCTGAGAAGTAAAACTTAAGTGAAAAGTTGAAAGAGGTGCGCCATACTTTTATTTGGGCGAGACTCTTTCAGGTAGCACAACACTTAAGTGACAGGCCAGAGACAGGAACACAGCTTTCTGATTGGAGAAACAGCGCAGAGTCCGGTTCAGCTGAAGTACAATGGGGAGGACTCAAGAGAGGTAGCAGGGGCCAGACAGGTGGGAATTTGTACGTCCTTGTGAGGACGTTTGCTTTTCCTCTGAGATAAATGGGAAGTTGCTGGAGGGCTTGAGCAGATGAGTGACCTGATCTGACTGACAGCAGTCTCGGATTATTCTCACTGCCATGCACCAAGTGGACAACAGGGAGGCAGATGCACAAGAGAGGCCACCAGTCCGAGGGCTACTGCAGCGCTCTGAGTAAGGTTGTCATGTCCTGGAACTTGGTGTGATACAGACGCGGATGCAGGTACTTGAAACGCTTTGGACACGGAGCTGACAGTACTTAGGGATGTACTGGTTACGGATAGCAGACAGAGAGGGGAGTCAAGATAGTATCTATGATAGCTGCTTTGAGCTGAGAGAAGGAGGGCATATATTGTTTTTGAAACAAATGTGGAAGATTAAAGTTGGAGATAACTTCAGTACATCTCTGCATATGTCAAGTTTGAGATGCCAGTGACTTAGTATGGTGAAGCAGAACATAAAAATGTGGAGTTCAGTGGAGGTGTCTGCAGTAGAGATGTAAAATGTGTTGGAAACCCTAATGGTGATATATGTAGAGAAGAGAGAAGGAGAGAGGCAAACAAGAGAGAGAGGAAAAAGAGAAGAAAATAAAGTACTGCAGCATTTAGAGAACAGGACGGTAAGTGGAAATAGTGAAGTAGAATGGAATAATCATTTGGGAAGGGAAAATAGGATTTTTTTTTTTTACTGAAGGCAAGTGAAGTTTTTCCATGAGAAGAAAGGCATTAATAAATTCTCAATGATAGACTGATTTACTGGAAAAAATCCATAGATTGTATGTATGTAGTTATTATTAAATATTCATAGATATATGTATTTTGCTCAAGATTGGGTATTCAAGAGCATAGGAATTTTAATTCTGTACAACATAGCTAAAATAAAATACTATGTAACTTCCATTGTTCAAAATTACCAAAAGGGGTGAATTTTAGCCATCTCTTTCTTCATTGAAAAAGTAATGTGTTTTAACATTTTTATAGAGAATGATACATTCACTAAAATATCTTTGAATTCCTATTTTTAATGTAGAATTAAAATATAGGATAAATTATTTTAAGGAAACATAAATAGCCCAATTTAATTTTTTCCTATGGAGTTGTACTATGCATTAATGTACTAAGTCATGATAAGATCTATTGTCTATGGAGAAATTCCTAGGCACAAAACTTTCTTTTTAGTCTTATTGTGCACCCGAATGTTTATAAGTACATGAAAAATCTCTATTTTCTGTTTTATTAACTCAGCTTTTTAATACAAATTTTAACTTGTAATAAACAATAACATTTTCTTAGAGTTAGTCAAAGCCTACATCTGCTACCCCATACAATTCAGAGATGTTGTCAGCAATATATTATGCAATATATTACATTGCATTATGAAATATCATATACAAGATAAAAGCTTGAATAGAAAGATATTTTATGTATTAAACAAAACCCAAATAACTTGTAGAAATACTCTTATCTAAAAAGTTGCATACATTTCTCTCTTAATTGTGCAAATTATCTCCATTGAATCTCTTGGAAACTTTGAAAAATATATGTAAGCTACAGGTCATAAAAGGATAGTATAATAAACTGGCAGAATGACTTACTAATTGAAGTTCAGTGGAGGTGTCTGCAGTAGAGATGTACCCAATAGTCCTAAGAAATGCAAATGTCTATATTTCTTCAGTTTCTGAAAGCACCCTGAAAGCAGATTTTACAAATATAAAAATATTGAAAATCTATCTTTATGAAAAGCTCCCTCAAAATAAATACATTTTCATGATTCCAATTAAATAAAAAGATTGAAAAAGATACATATATAGATAAGTGTCTGCATCAGGATATTATTGGTGGGTAGATTTTAGGCAGGAGAATTTAGGATTAAATTTTCTATTTAACTCATAAGTAGAACAATCTTAGAAATTGCGTATATAATTTCTTGTATCATCTTCAAACAGATGCTTTCCAAATTCACATTTCAAACCATTGACAATGTGTTTTACAAAGGTACACATGGAGAGCTAGCAGTTGATCCCTCAATCATACCAATTGTTGCCAATCCTAAGTAATTCCAAGAGGGGTTTTCTCTCACATAAGTAATGGCTCTAAGACTCTTATGAGCCCCCAGTGTGGGAGAGGTGTACCCTAGATTTTCGTTTCCACTTAAAAATCAACTGACAAGGGACCTGAGTGAACACATGCTCCTGTAACCGAATGCCTAATGCCATTTGCCTTTATGATGCTTTAAATTTCATTACCAGGATCCTTTGAAATATGGCTCATAACACTTCCTTTAATAAGTAATTCTGAGAGCAAGCAAAGAGGTATTTCTTCCTTATTTATAATGTACCACCCTACAAATTATTATGAAAAGGAATGTTTAATTGGTTTGCTAAAACAAACCCAGTAAGTAAGAAAAACAAATTTAAAACTCATGGTTAATGCATTAAATATTAGGGTACAAAGTCTTTATAAAATTCTACTTTCATACTTAATCTTTGTGGGAAAATAAAGTTTAAGTAAATGTTGATGAAAAAGAAATATTATTTGCCATCTAAACATCCACGGTTAACATCTTGAACAAAATCCTTTCTAGTACATTCCCAAGTTAGGATTTCATCATATGTAGTGTTTATAAATTTATTTTTTACCTTGCATTCAGTGCCAAGAAATATGTTTTAACTGATGAAGAGCATTTCATTGTATGCAATAATGAGGGATTCAACATATATATATAAGAAATAATATGATAGGGGCCATGGTATTTGCTAAATTGGGGCAAACATCAGCTGTAAACAACCAATATGTTTAATCAGCCTAAAACTGAGTCTCAAAAAAGCATTTTATAACTATATACACTTATTAATCAATTCCAATCACTTCTGCTCTTTTTCTGGGTTTCCAACACATTTTACATCTCTACTGTAGAATAATGTTTTAGAGCACTGATTTATCATTAGTAAAACATGGATATTGGCTATGTATGATTTAAGCATGATATTTAATGTTTATTTTTGTGATTTTATTCATCTTATTTGTAAAATGGAGCTAATAATGCACATATTACAGGGATAGTCCAAGGTTCCCTGTGGAATTCTCCAGGCTGAGTTTTTTGGAGGAGACAAGGTCATAGAATTCCTCAGTATTTTTTTTTCCTACAATAATTGTTTTATATTTTATGTAAACTCAAATAGCATGTATCCTTTTTTTTTTTGCGTGGTGGCTTAATTCTTCTAATTTGTATTATCTTACTGAGGTAAAGTTCATGTAACATACAACAAACATTTTAGAGTCTGCAGTGCAGTGGCATTTAGTAAATTCCCCATATTGGGCTCACTACCATCTAGTTCCAAAACATTTTTATCACCCCACAGGAGACCTCATACCTATTAAGAGGCCCAACCTTATTCCTCTCTCAAAGTAGCCTCTGAGAACTGCTAGTCCACTTTCTCTTTATATAGATTTACCCACTCTGGGTATTTAATATAAATGCAATCATAGGATACTGGCCTTTTGTGTCTGTCTGGTCTTAATGTTAGAGGAAATGCTTTCAGTCCTCAACACTGAGTATGATGTTAGCTGTGGGCTTTTCATAGATGATCTTTATTATGTTGAGGTAGTTTATTTCTATTCCTAGATCATTGACTGTTTTACATGGAAGAATTTTGAATCTTGTCACATGTCTTTTTCTGCATCAATTGAGAGGATCATGTAGTTTTGTTCTGCATTCTGTGAATATGTATTTTGTTATTTGATTTTTTAATGTTGAGCTATCCTTACATTTCTGGCATGAATCCCACTTGGTCATGGTGGACATCCTCTTAATGTGGTGATGAATTTGGTTTGCTAGTATTTTGTTAAGAACTTTTTCAATCAATATTTGTCAGGGATATTGGTCTGAGGTTTCCTGTAATATTTTTGTCTAGTTTTGGCATCAGGGTAATGATGGTCTCCAAAAATGAGTTTGGAAGCATTCCTTTCTCTGCAACATTTTAGAAGAGTTTGAGAAAGATTGGCATTAATTCTTTAAATATTTGGTAGAATTTTCCAGT
This sequence comes from Manis pentadactyla, assembly GCF_030020395.1. Classification (NCBI taxonomy): domain Eukaryota; kingdom Metazoa; phylum Chordata; class Mammalia; order Pholidota; family Manidae; genus Manis; species Manis pentadactyla. Next base: position 169,878,319 of record NC_080020.1, on the reverse strand, counting down.
GAAATCATTTGGACCTGACCATTTGCTTCTTGGGAGGTTTTGATGATTGATTCAATCCCTTTGCTAGTTATATGTCTGGGTGTTTTATTTCTTTATAAGTCAGTCTTTGTAGGTGGTATGTTTGTAGGAATTTATCTATTTCTTCTAGGTTATCCAATTTGTTGATATATAATTGTTCATGATAGTCTCTTTTCTTATTTTTGAGGCATCAAGAATGTATTACACTATATCTTTGTACGCTGACAGATGATAACTATACTTAATGGTGAGCATTTAATATACATAGATATAACTGTCAAATCACTATGTTGCATACTTGAAACCAATATCGACTAAATTACTATTAAAAATAAAAAATATGAAATGCCAAAAAAAGAATGTGTCATTTTACAACTTGTATAATGTCGTCTCTTTCATTTCTGATTTTATTTATTTATTTCTGTTTCCTTTTTTTTTCTTAATCTAGGTAAGTAGTGTATGAAACTTGAGAGTTTAAAAATGGAGTTTTAAATATCTTTGGTATATTTTCAGTATTTTCCAACTTCCATTTATTTTCAGGCTAACTCTGTGTTCTTCAGTTTATTTACATAACAAACTTATTGTTCCTCTTCCCTTTATGGACAAATCTGACTCTGGAATCTCACTAGAATGGAACTCCCAGCTATCAACACTAGTTTAAAAACTTTGTAAGCAGTCAACCTGAAGTTTCTGCCCCATCACCCACTGAAGGATTTAGGTTCTCTTTCACATCAGGAAAGGCATTTTTTCTCTTTTTCGAATAGATATGTCTTTTGAAGTATTTTAAAAACATCTCTCTTAAGCTCTGCTAAAAGCCATAAAAGGGAATATATAATATGGGAGATTTTATTTAATGTTCCACAGCAAGCACACACAAATTATACATTTATCTACGGGAAAGGTTAATAGTTTAGCCTGGTATGTGATTTGGTCATTACGAGGAGCTTTACAAATGGAAAATCCTTTATAAGGAAATTATTATGACTCACTCAGATTCTAATATGTACTTTCTGTACAATTAAAAATATTAAAGTATTCATACCCAGGAAGATTTTTAACCAAGGTCTTGTACATTGTCTTTTCTTTTTTTCTTTTTGTCTACCTATGGTTATATTATTGGAACTGGATAAAATTGTTATGGAGCTTATTCTTGATTATCTTAGACAAAGGATTATCATGTTTGATAAATTATCCCATTTAAGTGAATTATTTGACTCTTTTATCATCCTACAACACAGTCATCAAATAAATAATTATCTAATTTCATCGAGTAGATATTTTTAAGATTTAAGATAATTTTTTCCTGTTTATCATAGCATAGCAAGAACATACTCTATAGGGTAAGCTTGGTCTACATTTAATATTTAACTCTACTATTTAATTTGCAGCTTTAAAAATTAACTTGTTAGCTGTTTTTCCATTTTCTTTTATCTTATACTTACCTCAAAGTTGTCTTGAACTAATTAATATGTTTCAACAAAGTGTTCAGCACATAGTAAGATTTCATTAAGTAGCTGATTTATGTTATTACTCCATGGATCAACTTTAGGCCTAATTTAAAAAGTGAGTAATGCCTACTTGCTATTAGAGTTAAAAAAATTTTAATTTACTATGTTTTCTTTATCTGCCTTCTCTATGTCTATTCTTCTGACTTAATAAAAAGTTCAAGAGCTTGAGAAACTTCAGAATGCCATAAAAATGAGCTATAGTTAAGATTATATTCCTGTGTGGTTACATCTGAGCAGAACTTGGCTAATTAAGGGAAATTAAATAATTGAGAATCATATCTTAAACTTTTTGAAGTTAAATATAACTCAATAATAACAGGAAGATAATTACATGTGGACAATATGTAAAGGAAACATTGCCTTTGAAGAATACAAAATACAAATCTACCATAAATTATCTCCAAAAATTGGTTTTTGTGAATTTAATTCTAATTATTATTTCAGTTACTGTTCATGTTGATTCTATTGTTATCACAGTAATATTAAAATCTCTAATCCTTTGTTTGAAAATTATTGTCTTTTCCATTGAAAATGAGTTCTTCAATGACTTTAATTGATGATTTCATTGAGAATTTAGACTCATTCTAAGTTATTTTCAACTTTGTTATAAAGTTTCTACTTTTTTATAATAGAGAGATGGAAAGAAATGTGTCAATTGACCATTTCACTCAAGAATGTGGTTGTAACCCCCAATACACTACCAGGGCCTTTGCAATTGCTGATCCTCTTCCTGGCACATGTAAAAAGAAAAAAAAAGGATGTGGTTGTAATGAGCCAAATGTATATTCTAAAGAGTCTTCCATAATAATCATCTGCGGTGCTTTTTAAAAATGTACATTTATGAGGTTCTTCCAACATACTGAATCGTAATTTGTGGGTAATCCCCATGCATGTCTTTTTTATGTCAGCTTCTCAGGTGCACAATTACATTTGAAAATAACCAGTTCTATTCCAATTCATAACCTGAATCATAGATATCTTCAGAACATGGCATTATGTCCTTTTGCCTAACATACCTCACCACAGAGGATATCCTGGCAGTTCTCATTATTTTTGAGTGGGTTTCAACAGCTGTAGAATAATTTTAAAAAAAATAATAAGCCAAAATTGGAACTCACAGCTCCAAATTATTTTCAAAAGATACTCATCCTAAATGGAGAATAAAAAGAGCTGACAACTTTTCCTTAGATTTTATTATCTGAGGCTATGATAGTCCGTACTTTGCCTCATTTCATTTATTCAGTTAATTCATTAATTTCTTGACATATAGTCTACAGAAAAGTAGGCATACATAGGCCCTTGGCATTTGGGTTTGGAAATTGGAAAGTCCTGGTTTTTAAAATACTACTTCTGCCATTCAATATCTGTGTGACCTTCTGAGAATTACTCAACTTAGGTAAGTCTCACTTTACTTATCTGTCAAGTGGAGAAAGTAATGATATTCCTAAGAAATATTAATTGATAATAATTTATGAATATAATCAACACAGAGCCTGAAAAGACTTACTTTTGTTTTTTGTGTTTTTTTGTAAGTTTGTGTGGTTTTAGTTTTTTTCCTGTATTCCCCTATTCAATCTGGGCCGCCACAATCCAGACAGACAGAAAGTGGGAGGACACTTTTTTTGTGCATCTGTAGCAGAAACCTCAACAGCAGATAGTAACTGCTCCAGAAAAGATTTATGTTTATAGATTTACACAGAAAATGGTATTGTGGGAGAAAAGAGCTTTAAAAAAGAAAAAGCTTACTATTCCTAAGGACATTACAAAATATTTGGGTAACAAGGTGTTAAAAAGTCTAGTTAAAGACATGACTAGAGCACTGCTTGGCAGTAATTTTTTACTGAGTAGTCAGAGAAGCTACATGTGGGGTTTAGTTCCCAGTTGAAAAGGATTGAACACAAGGCCCAGGCAGTGGACAGGCAAACCTAAGATCATCTCAGTGTCAGCCTAAAGTTTTCTCTTCTGATCCAGAAATCTTTCCACTTTATCATGACTCTTCCTGTAAATAAGCATGGCCAAGAATTTATTGTTTAAGGAGATCAGAGATGGGAATATTTGTTAGGATAGATGACAATTTTTTTAAAGTGGGTATGGGATTATAAATTTTCATCATTTTAACAATGCCTCTCAAATCACTAAGTGTCTTTTATCAGCTTATCACTAGGTGTACAAAATTGCTTATCTCTTACTTTAAGGAGTGAATCCAGAACAAAGTGAAAATGAAAGCTAGGTAGATCAACTATGATGTTTTTCCTTCCTTCTTGCTGTAGTCAGGTATGATAGATAAATAAAAATTATGTGTTTAATATATGTATAATGTCATGTTTTAGTATATGTATACACTGTGAAATGATTACTTTAAGCAAGCGAATTGAAAGACCCATCACCTCGCAGAATTACCATTTTGTGTGTGTGTATAGAGTGGGAGAGTGGCACTGAGAACACTTGAGATCTACTCTTCGAGCAAATTTCAAGTATACAATATGTTATTCCTAACTATAGTCACCAAATGGTACAGAATTTATTTATCTGTAACTGAAAGTCTGTATCGTTTGACCAACATTTTCCCATTTCTCTTACTATCCCCATCCCTTGGTAGCCACCATTCTATCTGTTACTATTAGCTTGGTTTTTAGAATCCTGCTTATGAGTGAGATCATTCAGTATTTGTCCCCTTATGTCTGGCTTATTTCACTTGGTAAAATGTCCTCCAGGTTCATGCATATCATTGTAAACAGCTATATTACTTTTTTTTCTCTCTTTCTCTTTTTAGGCTGAAACTATTCCACTGTGTATATAGACCACATTTTCTTTATTCATTCATTCATCTACTGATAGACACTTAGGTTGTTTCTATCTTGGCTACTATGAATAATGTTGTAATGAAGACAGAAGTGAAAATATTTCTCCAACTACATTTCTTTTGTAGTAGTGGTTGAGTTTCTTACTGACCAGAGTTTATAGCAAGCAACGATAACCTGTTTTGCCAAGTGCCTTGTTTTCTGAATGTCTGGAAGAGAGGGAGGGAGAGGGAGAGTAAAAGACAGACAAACAAACAGGCAAAGAAGGAGAGGCATAGAGAAAACAGACTTGTTCAGCAATATAGAGCCCAAATGAGACATATTTTAGGTTTTTCCTTCTGTAAACCAACCATTAAAACTATCATAAATATTTCTTTCAAAATACTAGAGAAGTGGCATTGGACTTCTGGCTAAAATGAAATGTTCCTCTGCAAAATCTGCAGCAGCCTATTAAAATGCAGAATGAAACCTCCTGGCTCCTCACTGCTTTGCTAACCCTCTGTTTCACAGACCTTGACTGAGGATCAAAATAGTTTCTTAGATTGCACTTGATTTTTCTACATCGTTTTTTTCTACATTCCACTTCTCCTTCTACATTATTTATTTTCCACTCTTGGCATTAGACTTTCCCTAGATATTCATTATGCTACAAAGAAAAATGAATTTAATTGATAAATGAAGTTACAGTTTGCAGCTGCTTCCTTTCCATCTATCAATGGGATCCTTTACTTCTGCCTATGACCAAAGACTGAAATTTGTCATCATTCCCCAGTTCTCTAGAAACCTGGTGATACTCATATCACTGAGCAGTCCAACTAAATGTATTTATAACATCTTTGTTTTTAAACAACAGGTAAGACTATAAAGTAAAATACAAACATCTATTCATGACAACAAGGAGAAGCGGAAAAAAAATACCTGAAACAAAGCACTTTCGGTATTACCTCATTATATCATTTTTTGTTCTTTCTTTTTAAATAACTCATTTGCAGAGCTGCTGAGTGACAATGTCTATTTGAAAAAAGTCAGTTGCATGAATTTGTTGTGGAATTAATCACATTCATAATAAATAATGCTATCAGATAAAATGTAGGATGCCCAGATAAATTTCATATATACTATACAATGAATAATTATTTCATATAAGAAAGTCCCAAATATTGTTTGGGATATACATACAAAATATTTGTTATTTATCGATAATCATACTTAACAGGGTGTCCAATATTTCTATTTTCTGGAATCTTGTGCTATTGGTTAATTCAAGCCAGTGTAATTTTCTCCTTCGAAAAAATGAAGTCAATGCTCTCTGTCCTCTGTCCTCTCAGTGGTTGCTTCTAGATTATTTTTCCCTTCTCAAAAATGAAACAAAAGAAAAAAAGGCCACTGTAAACATATTCCCTTAAGAATACCTCAGTCTTCTCTCCTTGTCACATGTAAACTTCTGACTTCTCTAGAGAGCTCACAACAATCATTTTAAATGTAAAATCTCATTCTCTTACCACATTTCATCCTTTGACTTGATTGCTTGCCTTGCACCTTAGTTCTCTGATGAGTTCCAGAAAAATGGAATGTACCCATAAACCTCACTATGACAGTCTTTACCAAATTTGTCCAGGAATTTACCATTTTATTGACCTTTCAAATATGTTTTATTTTTTTCTCCTTTCTTATCAGAGTTCATCTGTGTTGATTCTTTTCTATACCTTTTTGTTATTATTGTAATTTTTTATTGTAATTCATTAAGTTTAATTATTTACTTAACATTCGTTCTCCATTCCTTCTGTATCAGTTTTCTGTCATCTGATTTTCCCTAACCACCTTAGAATAAAAGGAGTAATTAATCTGGTGAATTATGTGAACACCTGGGTATTGTGCAACTCAGCATTCCAGGGAGGCAAGTTTATAGGAATTTTCAAAGGGGTGAATTCCTAGTGTGTTAGTGATACCACAGACATATAAGTTACATTAGACTAATACTGGGGTGAAACATGGCCAAACCAACTTGGCCCACATAGAAAGTCACTCTTCAGTTTCTCTTTCTCTCTCTTTCTCTCTCTCTCTCTCTCTCTCTCTCTCTTTCTTTCTTTCATTCAGTTTGCTCAAAATCACAATAGGGAAAAGAATGTTCTTTGGCTAAATGAATGCGGAGGGAGTGACAATGTAGCATTTCCAAGTCTAGGCCAGAGGAGGCTCCTATTTTGCCAAATAATGATTCCCTTTGCGGGCGGCGGACGCCGTTTCAGCTTGGACCCTTGCCCCCGTCAGGAACAGCCTGCCCTAGCTAATCTGTCAGATCCAAGTGCGAAGTAGAGCCTCCAAGCTCACTCCACACTAAACCAACAAATCCCAGCTGATCTGCAGATCCGTGAGAATACATGAGCGCAGTGTTTAGCCATGCTGTAGGTGCAGCATTTAGGAAGAAATACCTAATTGATATGAGAGCTGTTACTACTTATTAGCCTTTTAAACTCCATTATTCAAAGAAAGCTTGGGCAAGAAATCATGAAACATAGAAAACTAAGCACTAATTGCTGAAATCAGGTGTTAGAGCATTGGTTTTAACAAAGAGTTGATAGAACGCAGATTTGTTTTTTCTTTTTCTTTTTAGTTTTAGATATATACAGAAAATGCACAAGTCGTAAGTATATAGCTCAGATAAATATTACCATATAAGTATTTCCTCAGTTGTGAAGTTCAACTTTACTACTGTCTTAAAACCCCCTCTCCCAGAATCTACTTACAGGGATAACATTAGAAATTGTGATATCTCACAAATTAAAATGCTTTGGGGTTCAGATTCAAACACCCACAGATTCAAACACAAAGGCAGCTATGAGCTAGAAGTAAAGAACTGTCTTTGTAAACCACATTCCTACAATGGCTCTCATATTAATACTTTCAATTCTTTGCTGTAAAATGGGAAAGAATGGCAGTTAAGGCTATTTATTGGGTGAACTATTACATGCTTGAATAGTGTCACGTTAGTCTTAGTCTTCCTATATTAAAAGAAAAATACTTACAGTAATTCATATATTATAGTGGTAGTGGTGTAAATCAATTGAATAATCCATTTAGATTAATAAACACACAATGTTTTGTTAAACTGAAAATTTGTTTCAAAGAGAGTCATGCTGCATGTTGATAAAATAAATTAAATCTCAAATTACGTGACATTTTTCAAAGTCAGGCAAAAAAAAAGCATTTAAATATCAGAACAATACTTGTATTCAATTAAATCTATTCAAATTAAATCATATTTCTTGCCTTTCATTTTAAATAGCAGTTAATTAACATGTTCTTACCGGAACTCAGAATGAAATAAATTTGGGTACTGACATAATAAATGTGTAGATAAGTAACTTGAAAAAAAATCAATAAAATTCTTTGTGACAATAATGTTACTACATTAAATTTATAGCAGCTGGTTAAACAATACACATCCTCCTCCATACTTCTAAGTTTTGCTCCAGGATTTTTTTTATAGACTGTATTATTTCATGGTAGAATTGTAAAGAGGCAGTTAAAATTATTTTTGTGACATTTATTTTTGTGAACATTCAATGCACCTTCAAGAAAGATTCTATTTTGAAGATTTCTCCAAATAATAGCTTACTTAAATATTTCAGTAACAGTTTTTCTCTAGGGCACATGTAGGTTTTAACCATGGGTAATTCTAAAATAGAATGTTTTTACCCAAAAAGGTAACCTCCCACAGGGAATGTTAACCTTTTAAAGATACAATCAAGATCAAGCTTGATAGAGGAGAATGACCAAGATTTGATATCATTTTTAAATCATTCCCTTTTCCATTTGACTTCTTCAAAAAATACATATATGTATTTTTTTTCTCCTGAAGCTAGTTTACCTTATCAGTCATAGATATTTTTCAAGTTTCAAAGTATTAAATTTTATACCATTATTCTATGCCCATAGAACATTACTACAAACAACCTAATAAAACCTGACACTGGTCTTAAGCTAGTAATATTACAAAGGTACCACCATACACTTTCCAATATCTTCTCTAAATGGACAAAAAGAGAAAAATAGACTCAACTTCGCCACCTGGAAAACTTGTGCTTTACCTGACTTGCAGTTTAGTAATCCTGTTATTGACTATTAGAGGTTTGGTGAAGAAAGGTGAAATTCATTGTTCCTATCTAGTGGATAGGCAAACTATATATAAGCATATCTGTTTTGTAATAGCACAATTTACAATTTTTGTGTTAATAATTTTAATTTTATATTTATCCTCACTCAACCTGTTATATTTATATTCACATATATAAAGGCATGTAATTATTTTCTAATGTTAAAATTACCTAATGGCCAATAGAGAATACTTAAAGAACCACAATAAAAGCACCTATAATCCAATTATCTAAAACAACAATATACCAAGTATTATACTTAAATCATATGTGTATATACATCTAGTTCTAGTCCTTCAAATGGGCTTATAGATTCATCTAAAACTGGATATGTTGCATATATTGCACATATATTCTATGTTTTATGAATGGACTTTATATGCATATATAATTGTTATGAAACAATAGATTAAATGTCTTTATTTTCCTATTTTCCTATTTTTTGTACTAAGTTGTAATATCCAGATATCCTAAAGCCAGCTGTTTCATAGCGTAGCCTAAACATATTGAGAAATTGTGAAACCAGCTCTCTTAGGACTAGCCTACCTCTTTCTGGGCTATGAAGGAAAATCAATGAAGTTGTTTTCATTGCAGTTGCCCCTATTTATTGGCACAGCAGAGACAGGTTTGTGTAGGGGCTGCAATTCTAGAAGTGCACAAGTTTCTCATGGGACAGATGACTCTATATTAGCTACTTTTGGAATTCTGAAATGATATTACAATATGTTGCTGGAAATCCTCAAGTGAGGGGGATGGTATCTTCTTCCAATACAAGGTTATTTCATCCACCTTGAAAATCTGTTGTTTAATATAGCCACCTTCATGAACTCTCCTACATCTTCTGGATAACTTGCTGTGGTTTCTACATCAGCACTTGCTACTTAACACTGTACTTTTCTGTTATGGGGACGGCTTCTTAAACCTCGTGAACCAACCTCTTCTGGCTTCAGACTCTTCTGCAGGTTCCTCATCTCTCTCAGCCTTCAGAGAAGTGAAGAAACTTAAAGCCTTGCTCTGTATTAGGCTTTGGTTTAATTCAGGAATGTGTGGCTGATTTGATTCTCTATTCATACCACTAAAAATTTCTCCATATCAATAACAGGGCTGTTTTGCTTCCTTATTTGTGTGTTCACTGGAGTAACACCTTCGATTTCCTTTAAATTCATAACTTGGCTAACTGTTTGGGATAAGAGGCCTAATTCTATACCTATCTTGACTTTTGACGTGCCTTCCTCATTAAGTTTAACCGTTTCTAGATTTTTTATTTGAAGTGAGGGACATATGACTTTTCCTTTCACTTGAAAACTCAGAGGCCATTGCAGGGTTATTAATTGGCCTAATTTCAATATTGTCATCTCTCAGGGAATAAGGAGACCCAAGGAGAAAGAGAGAGACCGGGGAATGGCTAGCTGAAGGAGCACACAGAAAACATACACATATGGATAAAGTTTGCCACCTTCTATGGCATGGTTTGTGGCACCCCAAAACAATTACAATAGTAACAGCAAAGATCACTGACCAGAGATCACCATAAGAAATATAGAATGAAAAAGTTTTAAATATTGCAATAATAACCCAAATGTGACACTCAGTGTGCTTTGCACACATGCACATACTCTCTCACCAGGAGCTGCCAACCTCCAGTGACAATTTTATATGGTAGTTCTAAGACTCCCGTGGTGTCTCAAAGGGGAAAAATTCTGGAGGTGTGTCTGAGTTTGAGGGTTCCTCATGAAATCAGCTGAAACTGGCCAATTCTCCCCCTTGGTCCTGCTTCCCTCACTTGCTCACAGATGTTTGTGAGAGCACTTCTCAATAAACTTTCAGTATGCAAATGAGTCATTCCCAGGGAATTGAGCTGAAACAATTCACATATATTCCTGTCTCTACCAAAATATCTCCATCTTGGTTTTTATGAACCTATAAATTCTACTGAATCAATTTCTGCATGGGTGTGTGTACGTGTATGTACATGTGTGTACATGATGGATATTGTACTCCACATAGAAATGTCTTTTATCTCTCATCACCCCAAGGATATTGTTACAACAGGTTATTTCCGTGTTATTCATATCCTTATTCTTAAAGTGTTGACTTTCATTGAAGTATGCAAGAAGAATTTTCAAAATACTCTAAATGCCATCCATCTTCATGATTCTTCCCAACTAATTTCTATCTGATCAAATGAGAATTTTTTTCCCACTTGTGAAATCTATTAACCTTTTAGTGATGCAAATCACTGATGCATTGATAAACATTATAGGGGGTTGGAAATGTGAAGTCGAATGGAAGCAACACAGCTCAAGATGAATCTTAAACAAAGCTGTCTTAAACTTAATAGAGACACTATGCCTTTACAAATAAAAAGTAAAAGGAGTATGTAAATGTCATCCTTTTCATACCATTTCATATTGTGTGATATGTTAAGAGTTTTTGGGTTTCTCTCAGAAGATGCCTTTAAATAATTGTTATACAATTTTCTAAAGACATGGGATTTTTCTCCATTAACAGCACTATCTTCCTATTTAACTACAAAGTAAGGTTTAGTTCTTGAGACCAGCCCCATGGGAATGGCATTTCTTTCCACACGACAATTTTCAAGACCACAAATATATCAATGTGTTAAAATCATGATGAACAAGAAAGCAGACAAAAATGCAAATTTTTTTAGAATATTCATTTAAAATAAACTTATTAATAACCTTAACACTGCATGTGTGGTGTTCAAAATTCCTATACTGTAATTAAATTAGCACTGTTTATGCTTTCAGTATTTAAAGTCTAAAATTGCAAGCAATAACTATAAAATAAAGTAATAAATAATGATAATAACTAATTACCACAGAAATGGAATGAAACCATAGTAATAATCACAGCTTTTATTGGCAACAGCTCCTTTATAGCACTCCAAATGACTGGGTAATTCTACAAAGATTATTTTTATTATCAACAAAACTTTTGGTTCCACCCATTAAATAAAGCAAGCAGTAGGTTTTCTTGTTTTGCTTCTGTTTTGTAAACTATCCCTGATGCAGTGCCTATTCATACATTTATGACTTCTGTTATAGATTATAGAAGATAAACTAATTGAAGACCACTTCAAATCATGTAATTAGATTTCCAAAATGAACACATCATAAGGGAATGATTTTGAATGGTTCATTACAGAAGAGTAATCATCAAACACACAGACACACACACACATCTCCCTGTTTATTCCTTCTCATTTACCACCTGTGTTGCATTTTTTAATTCTGGAAAACCAGAAGTCAAGATAACAGAAATTTCTCAGAAGCTAGGAAAGGGCAGCACACAACTGCTTGACTATATGGTTTAGGTGATACTTGATTACTGGAAGGCTTTACCTAATTCCTAATGAACAGTTTTCTATAAAGCAAAAAGGAAATATTGGTGGACTCTACTATTTAAAATGAATGAAAAATAAATAAAAATATGATTCCTTAAGGATTATGTATTTAATTCTGAAAATCAAAATAATACTTCTGAAAAACAATAGAAGAGGATATCTTTATTACCTCAGTATTGGCAATGATTTCTTAAAAACAATACAAGAATTGCTGATTATAAAGGAAAAAGAGTAGCTAAACTGGATTATAAGTAAAATTAATAATTTTGTTTTTCAAAACATAACCTCAAAAGAACAAAGTTAGGGCACATAGTGGGAGAAGAAATATTTATAACATAAATAAGCAGTGAAGGACCTTTTCCTTTGTGAGGGAGGGTGTATGTTTTACTATATTAGGTGTGTTTATACTTAATAAAAAAGGCAATACAGTAGAAACCTTAGGTAAAGGCTTGGGCAAGTATTTTACAAAAGAGAATTTCCAAAGTATTAAAAATTCCTCAATGTTAGTAGAAATTAGGTAAATGAAGTGTACACTGTAATGAGCTACAACACACATCTCTGGAGTGATAAAAATGACACAAATGGACCTTTTTAGGGTTAGCAATAAAGGAGCATCTACTAAAGGAGTAAATACTCACATGAACTGCTTATAAGAATATAAATTGGAACACTATTTTGGAAAATTTTGTACATTATCTATTAATATTGAAAAGATATCTTATGATCTCCCAAGAATAATTGCATTCACAGGTGTGTCGAGAGATGGGAACAAACTCTTCGCGACAGTATTCATAATTGCTCTAACTGCAATGATAAACAAACATTAAAAAATTTTTTTTAAATCCCAAACTAAAAATCCGTCTAACATGGAACTGATAAAAACATTGGATATATCCATGCAATGGGAGAATGTACTACATTGAAATGAATGAACTGAAACTATACGTAACATAAAGAAGATGAATTTGACAACTATATAATTTTAAGTGAAAGAACCTATACACAACACTGTGATTCTGTCTATATGAAATTAAAAATCAAAATCAAAACAAAAACAGCAAATTGTTGTGTTGGAAGTCAGGGCAGCATTTACCCTACATGAGGAAGGAGGGCATAGTGGGCCATTAAAGACACCAGGGAAACTTTTTATTTTGGTTATTTCTTGATTTGGGTGGCATTTTATTGATATTTTCTTTGGCTAATTGCTGTTGTTGTACACCTTTCTCAGTGTTTTGTATTTAAATGCATATTCACAGAGGTTATGTGGATATATCCTGAAATTTATGCTCTACAAATACTTTATTTTATGACATAAAAAATCGCATCAAAAACTATTTTATTTCATGTAGACTTAAATATTCAGTATAGTTAAACAGCAGAAATTATATAAGCTCCAAGTGCTGATGAGAATGATATACCATTAGAAATATATAGCAAAAGTATGCATTTCACATGCATTACAATGATTAGAAATTTTCATTGCCAGAAAATATTTTCAGTACAAAAGAAAAACTATAATTCCATTATAAAGCTTGGATAATAATTTCTACCTAAGGGATTGAAAAAATTTCAAGATTGATGACACCTATTTTTTAGAAGGAATACATGAAAAAGTGTAAAGTAACATATTGCTATTTTGTCATTTCTAAACTCAATTTTGAAATTTATTTCTTACATTATTAATTTTTTCTACATTCATGGGTATGAATAAGATTTTATTCATTTATCCTTTCCCCTCAAAGTCACTGGCATAAAGCATCAATTTACTCTGACATTACAATTTCTTAAGGGCAATAGTTATTTAGGAGGTATTTTCCTTACTTCTCCAGATTCTCACATTCTCCCAAATTTAGTTGTCAATTATTCTTTCTCTCCTAAGATTTTTAATACTCTTAAGAAATTAGAAAAAAATAACTACAGGATTTTTCATTGTTTTTAGCTGGAAATTCATTCTGAGTAAACAAACCACCATTCTCCCAAGCAGATATTATAAAGGCTTTATTTGCCATACCTGAACCAATTACTAAGAGTACATGAAGCAAAAGTAATAGTAAATATATTTTCAGATTTTCTTTTGGTAAAAAACTAACTATACTCCTTATTAGTAGACTTAAGCTCCCTGAGCGTTTGGCCACACATTTATTAAAAACCATGTATAACTAATGCTGGGTTAATAACTCCATCTAAATAGAACCTTAAAAATCCAGGAGAAAGAGTTAATGTTTAATCACAAGATAACTAATTTGAGTAATATACTCATTATAAATTGTAATTATTAGTTAAATGATAAAAAATAATAGACTAGAGAGAGGATTAAAGATGGCAGCATGAGAGGTGAGTCAGAGGCTTCCTCTTACAACTATGTATAATACGAAAATATAATTAATACAACTAACCCTGAGAGAGCAACAGGAAAGAGGACTGCACCAGACTGCATAGACCTGGAGATAAGAGCAGACCTCACGGAACAGGGTAACGTACCAAAGCTGTGGCCTGGTGGGACCCAAGACCTTCCCCAATCCCAGCTCACGGGCGGGAGGAAGAGAAACAGAGCGGGAAGGGAGTAGAGGCCTGGGACTGCTGAATACCTAGCTCTGGAGATCTGCTCTGGGAGCACAAACCTACATTTCATGGTGCTTTCATCATACTCTCATGATTATGGGGTTGGAAAGCTGGGACAGGCAGAGTTCCTGGAGAGACTGGGATTATGGCTGCTTGTGGAAAGCAGGGATCCATATCCGGCTGCTCTGGGACAAAAGCTTATACCTGTGTGCTCAGCCCACTGGTTCAGGCAGTGGAGACAGGCACAGCAGCTGGGGAGCAGGAAACAGCTCTTTCCTCCCCCCAGGCATCTATCCCACTCCCCTGTGACCCCCAAACATTGCTTCAGGGGCTGAGAAGCTCCAGAGAGTAGAGCTACTGGAAACTAGAGGGCGCTATATACAAATATGAAATGCCAAAGGAACCTGGTCCAGAGTAAAATTATTAATACAACTCCTCAGAAAGATGACATGGACCTCATGACTCTTCCTGAAAGGGAGTTCAAAATAAAAATCATCAACATGCTTATGGAGGTACAGAAAGATATTCAAGAACTCAGGAATGAATTCCAGTCAGAGATCCAATTGTTGAAGACCACAATAGAGGGTATTAATAGCAGATTGGATATGGTGGAGGAGACTATAAATGAAATAGAAACCAGAGAAGAGTAAGACAAAGAATCTGAGGCACAGAGAGTAAAAAGGATCTCTAAGAATGAAAGAATATTGAGAGAACTGTGTGACCAATCCAAGCGGAACAACATTCACATTATAGGGGTACCAGAAGAAGAAAAGAGAAAGGGATAGCAAGTGTCTTTGAGAGGGTAATTGCTGAAAACTTCCCCAATCTGGGGAAGGAGATAGTCTCTCAGGCCATGGAAATCCACAGATCTCCCAACCCAAAGAACCCAAGGAAGACAACACCAAGACACATAGTAATTAAAATGGGAAAGATCAAGGATAAGGACAGACTATTAAAAGCAGCCAGAGAGAGAAATAAGATCACATTCAAAGGAAAGCCCATCAGGCTAACATCAGACTTCTCAGCAGAAACCTTACAGGCCAGAAGGGAGTGGCATGATGTATTTAACGCAATGAAGCAGAAGGGCCTGGAACCAAAATTACTTAATCTGGCAAGATTATCATCTAAATTTGAAGGAAGAATTAAACAATTTCCAGATAAGCAAAAGCTGAGAGAATTTAACTCCCCCAAACCATCTCTACAGGGTATTTTGGAGGGACTGATATAGATTGAAGTGTTCCTAAGGTTTAATAGCTGTCACCAGAGGTAATAAAACCACAGTAAAGAAAGTATAATAGCTAATTACTAAGCAAATTCAAAATTAAATTAACTATCCCCAAAGTCAATCAAGGGATGGACAAACAGTACAGAATATGACACCTAATATATAAAGAATGGAGGAGGGAGAAAAAGCAAAGAACCTTTAGATTGTGTTTGTAATAGAATATTAAGTGAGTTAAGTTCAACTCTTAGATAGTAAGGAAGTTAACCTTGAACCTTTGGAAACCACGAATCTAAAGTCTGCGATGGCAATAAGTACATACCTATTGATAATTACCCTAAATGTAAATGGACTGAATGCACCAATCAAAAGACATAGAACCACTGAATGGATAAAAATACAAGACCCATCTATATTCTGCCTACAAGAGATTCACTTTAAACCCAAAGACATACACAGACTAAAAGTGAAGGGATGGTAAAAGATATTTCATGCAACTAATAGAGAGAAAAAAGCAGGAGTGGCAGTACCTGTAGCAGACAAAATAGACTTCAAAACAAAGAAAGTCACAAGAGACAAAGAAGGACATTACATAATGATAAAGGGGTCAATACAACAAGAAGATAAAACCATTATAAATATCTATGCTCCCAACACAGGAGCACCTACATATGTGAAGCGAACACTAACTGAATTAAAAGGGGAAATAGAATGCAATGCATTCATTCTAGGAGACTTCAACACTCCACTAACTCTGAAGGACAGATCAACCAGACAGAAAATAAGAAAGGACACAGAGGTGCTGAACAACACATTAGAACAGATGGACCTAACAGACATCTACAGAACTCTACACCCAAATGCAGCAGAATACACATTCTTCTCAAGTGCACATGGAACATTTTCAAGAATAGATCATATACTAGGTCACAAAAAGAGCCTCAGTAAACTCAAAAAAATTGAAATTGTACCAACCAGTTTCTCAGACCACAAAGGTATGAAACTAGAAATAAATTACCAAAAGAAAATGAGAAACCATACAAACACATGGAGGCTTCACAACATGCTCCTAAATAACCAATGGACCAATGACCAAATAAAAACAGATCAAGCAATATATGGAGACAAATGACAACAATAATTCAACACAACAAAAAAACAGTGGGACACATCCAAGGCCGTGCTAAGAGGAATGTATATTGCAATACAGGCGTACCTCGGGAAAGAAGAACAATCCCATATAAGCAGTCTAAACTCACAATTAATGAAACCAGACAAAGAAGAACAAATGAGGCCCAAAGTCAGTAGAAGGAGGGACATAATAAAGATTAGAGCAGAAATAAATAAAATCGAGAAGACTAAAACAATAGAAAGAATCAATGAAAGCAAGAGCTGGTTCTTAGAGAAAATAAACAAAATAGATAAACCCCTAGCCAAACTTATCAAGAAAAAAAGAGAGTCTACAAACATAAACAGAATCAGAAATGAGAAAGGAAAAATCACTAGGAACACCACAGAAATACAAAGAATTTTTAGAGGATACTATGAAAAATTATAATGCTAACAAACTGGATAACCTAGAATAAATGGACTACTTTCTATAAAAATACAACCTTCCAAGGCTGACCAAGGAAGAAACAGAAAATCTGAACAGACCAATTACCAGCAATGAAATTGAACTGATGATCAAAAAACTACCTAAGAACAAAATGCTTGGACCAGATAGCTTCACCGCTGAATTTTATCAAACATTTAGTGAAGACCTAATACCCATTCTCCTTAAAGATTTCCAAAGAGTAGAAGAAGAGGGAATACTTCCAAACTCATTCTATGAGGCCAGCATCACCCTAATACGAAAACCAGACAAAGACACCACAAAAAAGAAAATTACAGACCAATACCCCTCATGAACATAGATGCAAAAATACTCAACAAAATATTAGCAAACCAAATTCAAAATTCCATCAAAAAGATCATCCATCATGATCAAGTATGATTTATTCCAGGGATGCAAGGATGGTACAACATTCGAAAATCCATCAACATTATCTACCACATCAACAAAAAGGACAAAAACCACATGATCATCTCCATAGATGCTGAAAGCATTTGACAAAATTCAACATCCATTCATGATAAAAACTCTCAACAAAATGGGTATAGAGAGCAAGTACCTCAACATAATAAAGACCATATATGACAAACCCACAGCCAACATCATACTTAACAGTGAGAAGCTGAAAGCTTTTCCTTTAAGATCAGGAACAAGACACGGATGCCCACTCTCCCCACTTCTATTCAATATAGTACTAGAGGTTCTAGCCACAGCAATCAGACAACACAAAGAAATAAAAGGCATTCAGATTGGGAAGGAGGAAGTTAAACTGTCCCTGTTTGCAGATGACATGACATTGTACATACAAAATCCTAAAGAATCCACTCCAAAACTACTAGATCTAATATCTGAATTCAGCAAAGTTGCAGGATACAAAACTAATACAAAGAAATCTGTGGCATTCCTATACACTAATGATGAACTAGCAGAGAGAGAAATCAGGAAAACAATTCCATTCACAATTGCATCAAAAAGAATAAAATACCTAGGAATAAACCTAACCATGGAATTGAAAGATCTATACCCTGAAAACTACAAGACACTCTTAAGAGAAATTAAAGAGGTCACTAACAAATGGAAACTCATCCCAAGCTCCTGGCTAGGAAGAATTAATATCGTCAAAATGGCCATCCTGCCTAAAGCAATCTACAGATTCAGTATAATTCCTATCAAAATAAAAACAGCATTCTTCAATCAACTAGAGAAAATTGTTCTAAAATTCATATGGAACCGCAAAAGACCTTGAATAGCCAAAGCAATTCTGAGAAGGAAGAATAAAGCCGGGGGCATTACCCTCCCCAACTTTACGCTCTACTACAAACCCACGTAATCAAGACAATTTGGTACTGGCACAAGAACAGACCCATTGACCAATGGAACAGACTACAGAGCCCTGATATAAACCCACCCATATATGGTCAATTAATATACAATAAAGGAGCAAAGGATATACAATGGGAAAATCAGTCTCTTCAACAGCTGGTGTTGGCAAAAGTGGACAGCTACATGCAAGAGAATGAAACTGGATTACTGTTTAACCCCATACACAAAAGTAAACTCAAAATGGATCAAAGACTTGAATGTAAATCATGAAACCATAAAACTCTTAGAAGACAACATAGGCAAACATCTCCTGAATACAAGCATGAGTAACTTCTTTCTGAACACATCTCCTTGAGCAAGGGAAACAAAAGCAAAAATGAACTCATGGGACTACATCAAAGTAAAAAGTTTCTGTACAGCAAAGGCCACCATCAACAGAACAAAAAGGCATCCTACAGTATGAGAGAATATATTTGTAAATGAAATATCCAACAAGGGGTTAACATCCAAAATATATAAAGAACTTACATGCCTCAACACCCAAAAAGCTAATAACCCAATTAAAAATGGGCAGAAGATTTGAAGAGACTGTTCTCCAAAGAAGAATTTCAGATGGCCAACAGACACATGAAAAGATGCTCATCATCACTAATCATCAGGGAAATGCAAATAAAAACCACAATGAGATATCACCTCTCACCAGTAAGGATGGCCAGCATTGAAAAGACTAAGAACAACAAATGCTGGTGAGGATGCAGAGAAAGGGGAACCCTCCTACACTGCTGTTGGGAATGTAAGCTAGTTCAACCATTATGGAAAGCAATATGGAGGTTCCTCAAAAAACTAAAAATAGAAATACCATTTGACCCAGGAATCCCACTCCTTGGAATTTACCCAAAGAATATATCTTCTCAGATTCAAAAAGACATATGCACCCCTATGTTTATCGCAGCACTTTTTACAATAGCCAAGATATGGAAGCAACCTAAATGTCCATCAGTAGATAAATGGATAAAGAAGATGTGGTACATATACACAATGGAATACTATTCGGCCATAAGAAAGAAACAAATTCTACCATTTGCAACAACATGGATGGAGCCGGAGGACATTATGCTCAGTGAAATAAGCCAGGTGCAGAAAGACAAATGCCAAATGATCTCCCTCATTTGTGGAATATAACAATGAAGCAAAATTGAAGGAACAAAATAGCAGCAGATTCAGAGACTCCAAGAAGGAACTAGTGGTTACCAAAGAGGAGGGGTCTGGGAGGGTGGGTGCAGAGGGAGGGAGAAGGGGACTGAGGGGTATTATGTTTAGTACACATGGTGTGGGGGATCACGGGGAGAACAGTGTAGCACAGAGAAGGTACATAGTGGATCTGTGGCATCTTGTTGCCCTGATGGACAGTGACTGCATTGGGGTGGGGACTTGATAATATGGGTAAATGTAGTAACCACATTGTTTTTTCATGTGAAACCTTCTTAAGAGTGTATATTAATCATACCTTAATAAAAAAAAAGTAAAAAAAGAAAAAAATAGACTTATTCCAGGGACTTTGTTATTCAGGTTACATGTGCTATGATATAATAATAAACAGTAAATACATGCTATTATTTCTTCAATAATTAACATATATCTATTCTGTAATAAACCAAAGTTAGTAAACCATAAGAACTGACTAGTTTTAGGAATCTAAAAAATTAACTTAAAATCATAAACTCAGTTTTCATAACTGTATATGCACTTGCACACACACACATTCCTTTTTATTTGATAGTGTAAAACATTCACATTTTTTCTAATCATTATTTTAAGTGCTTAAATAAAATTCAAGATTTAGATATAATCTTCTTGTTAAAAGAAAAAAGCAATGAAGGAAGAAATTAAAGTAAAACTAGCTATTATATTAACAGCAACAGATAAACCAAATAGAAGCATTGGGAGAATTAGAGTTAATGGTGTGTCAATCCTAAAGAACGTTGAAAAATTTGGTAGAGGCAGGAGAAACCACGCACCTCCCAACCCATTACATGGGAGGCATGTTTTATGAGTGGTATTATTAGGGGAAAGAACCACAAAGAGGGAAACTACTTTCTTGAAGCCCTAATGCACATAAAACATTTTAGAGCACATCTCAGTAAAAATCATAGCATCGACTGAGGCAATATGCTTTTTTAGAGTCTAGGGATTTTTCCCTGTCACAAAAAAGGCTATTTTTTTTAATTGAGAGGAGCAGTGGAAGTTAGCAAATTGAGTTCTATCCTTCTAGTCTACCAAGACATACTCATACTCCCTGTCCTTTTAAATGCTGAATGTAACTTTTCTATATTTCTAAAAGTGCCAGATTCATGTAATGCCTGATGTATATTAGAACTAGACAAAGAGAAAAAGAAAAATGGTCCATTACTCAGTTTCCATTTTTTGGAGACAACTACCTTGATCCAAACACAGTTTCACTGGTACTAATTTAATATTTAAAGATCCATGTTTGGAATTCAGCTGTGGCTATTAAAATGTGAGATGCAAACATGAGTTCCTTTATTGAAACTGAGTAATGGACCATTGTTCTTTTTCTCTTTGTCTAGTTCTAATATACATCAGGCATTACATAAATCTGGCACTTTAAAAATATAGAAAAGTTACATTCAGCATTTAAAAGGACAGGGGAGTATGAGTATGCCTTGGTAGACTAGAAGGATAGAACTCAATTTGCTAACTTCCACTGCTCCTCTCAATTAAAAAAATAATGGATGGTTAACTTAACTGCAAATGGAAGATAAAAGGAAGAAAACTGAAATCACTTAGACTCCTTAATCCCAGAAAAAGCATGAATACACAGATATGTTTCTTTCTAGGTTCCACATGTCTGCTATTCACTGTCTCTGCGATGGTGCCACAGGGAGTTCACACAGGGATACGATGAGCTTTTCACATCCTATGTCTACCTGTCATGGGTTCTCTGAAATTGAAAACATTCATTTTTTTGTTTTATTCTTGCATTTAACTAATATTTATTGAGCTCCTCTTATGTGGCAAGAATAGTTACATTCTCTGGGGACACAGAAAAGAACCGAATGGGCAAAAATCTTTGCCCTCTTAGAGATCATACTTCGATGGGGATGGGAAGGACACAAAGAGGAGAAGCAATGCACTTACACGTATATGGCTCCGAGAGCGCATGTCCGTTTAAATCTGTGCATTATGTGCCTGACCTTACCCTAGTCTAGGCCTTGAAAGGGAGAACCCTCTGTATTCGTGGGTCAGGGTAACATTTCTTGGATACAACCGCAAAGTGCAATCCATAGAGTGGCATGTCGGTAAACTGGGCTTCATCACATTAAAATCGTCTGCTCTTCAATAAGACTGCCAAGAGAATGAAAAGACAAACCACGGATTAGATGAAAATGTCTGCAAATCATGTCTCCCTAACAGTATATAAAGGATTCTTAGAACAATAAGAAGGAAACAACCCTTTTAAAAAATAGACAAACTATTTAAACAGAGACTTTTCCAAAAAAAGATACAGTGAAGGCAAATAAGGATATGCAAAGATGCTCAATAGCATTAATCATTAGAGAAATATAAATTAAGCCACAATGAAAGCCACTACACACTTACTAGAATGACTAAGATTAAAATAATGAATTATGCCAATTGTTGGCAAGGATGTGGAGGCACTGGAACTTTCATACAGTATTGGAGAAAATGTAAAATAGCATAGCACATCCACTTTGGATTATGGCTCCATGTGATATTCTTTGTGTATAGTATATACCACATAAAAAACCACCACAAAATATTTATTTCTAACTAAATATTATTTGGATTTAATTTCTCACATTTGTGTACTGCTTTTTCTATTTTATGCTGAGATTGAACTGAATTGCCCTGGCAACTCTTTGTTGAGCACCTTTAATAGTAAGACCACCTTCTTAGTCGAGAAACTTCCATTGTTACGTATTCACATAAACATTACTGGGCTCAATAAATATATTGAGGCAAAATCTTGGGAATACTAGCCATGTTGGATTTAGTGAAGCATTTTCCAGAATTAAACACATTTTTTATATCACACCAAGACTTTATTTTTTCGTTCGGTTTTATTGAGATATAGTTGATATATACCTGTATACATTTAAAGTGTACCACAAAATGACTTGACTTAAATTTTTCACAAATGATGACCTTAGTAACTTTAGTTAACATTGATGAGAACTTGTAGAATGTACTTTCTTAGCAACTTTTCAAATATACCAGACAGCAGTGTTAACCGAAGTCATCATGTTTGAGAAAGGCAATTCTGGTTAAGCCAGTTTGGGGCTGGTGACCTCAGATAGCATCATTCTACTCTTAGTGTCTGGCATTCCAGATTATCTGAGGGACCAAGAAGGACTGTTATTTCTTTAGCATATGGTTGCTCTCCAATGGCTTTAAATACCACTTTTTAAAAATTCAGTTTTCTTAATTGTTATAGGCTATAATCTCAGTCCAACAGAAACTTCTCTGACACCCTAAAAATAGAAATCTCAATCTCAAACATGTAAAAACTTGACTTGTAGTTATACATCTATTATACTTTTATTTCTATCACATATGTATTTTAAATTTGCTTTTACATTTTCCATATCCTTATCATTTTCTGCTAGAAAAGAACCCCTCGACCAGATCTTTCAGCTCAATAATTTATTTCTGGTTCTGTTCTGTTTTTTAGCTCTTTATTTGAAATACTGTATTTCTTCACAGTTGGTGTTTCCCCATGAATCTTCATAATCACGAGTAGTAACTTCACGCCCTCAATAGCTTCCTTTGATCTATTATAGGTCTGTTCAGCTTGTCAGCTCCTTTGTAACAGTAGTTATACTCCTCAAATATCCAATTATTTTTCCATTACTTCATTTCTCTTGATGAGATCAGCCACTTTGGCCATTACCATGTACCTGAGGTGAGTGGCGGACCTCCAGATCCCTCCTTGCACCCTTCTGATGAGTTTAAACTGGTATTGGGCACCCCTGTTTGCTCATATCACATCCTGCTTAATGTACCCTGAACCCAGGCACTGCTCTTTCCAAAGACATTTTTTCTTCTGCCATCTCTGGCTGTTACTGAACAGGAGTTTCTGATCAGACAGACATTCATGTTTTAGAGATAATGTCTATTTCCCAATTTTGGTCCTGTACCTTCTCCACACTCTACTACTGTTTTTCTCCCATAGCAGGTCAGCGCTGCTTCTGTTTTCTTTCCAAAGGTGGCCCTCATTTTAAAATTATTATCAGTGTGTCATATTGTTGTGCCTCCCCACCTCCATGGCTTCTGTAGCATCCAGTGATTGCCTTGGAACAAAAGTCTGCTAAGAGCCCCAATTTTAGTTTATTACTTGTTATTTATTAATCAATTAGTATACATCACTGATAGACTACTTAAATGGCATGGTGCTCTTTATTTCTTATTATGATCCCAAACTAAGTAAAATAATGAGAAATACTATATAAAATAATGATAAAACTATGCTAAAATATATCTGGTTTCCAATTTTGCTAATTAGCCTTAATTAATCTAGCTAATTTGCAAGATTTTCAAACTTGAGTATGCATAAAATTACATCAAGAACTTGCTAAAACACAAGTTCTTAAGCCCTAACACCAGAGTTACCGATTCTTACATCTGAAGTGAAGCCAGAGAATTTGCACTTCTAACAAGTTCCCAGCTGCTATATCACTACCATAAAATACAGCAATTTTTGAGGTTTGACATGGACATTTTCATTAGCACTGCAGAAAGGTAGCTTCATCTGAGGCAATGGTTTACTTACTGTAGCCAAGTAACTTTCAAAACTTTTGATTATTCTTTTAGTATTCTCTGAACATTTCAAACTGTTTCCACCATAGCCAATTTGATATATCTACATGCAAAGACCTGTACACAAATCATGCATGGGAGAATTTGCTCCTTTACCTTTTGTTTTATTCAGTTCTCCAGAGAAGCAGAACAAAAATAGGATGGATGGATGGATGGATAGATAGATGATAAATAGATAGATAGATAGATAGATAGATAGATAGATAGATAGATAGATAGATAGACAGATGATAGATAGATGATAGATAGAAGGATAGAGATAGATGATGATAGATAGATCATAGATAGATAGATAGATAGATAGATATAGATAGATAGATAGATAGATCATAGATAGATAGATGATAGATAGATGATAGACAGACATAGATAGAGAATGTGAGAGAGATTTTAAGGAGTTGGCTTACATGCAAGCTCATGATCTGCAGGGTTGGCCAGCAGGCTGGAGATTCTGGCAAGAGCTGATGTTGTAGACTTGAGTTGAAGGTAGCCTGGAGGTAGAATTCGCTCCTCCCAGGGGGACTTCAGTCTTTCTCTTAAGGTCTTTGATTAATTGCACAGAGCCTGCCTGCCTTATGGAGGGTGAACGACTTTACTCCAAATCTACTGATTTAAATGTTAATCTTCTACACAGCAACACAACCTAGACTAGTATGTGATCAAGAACTGGGCACGTTAGCATAAGCTAGTTGACACATAAAATTAACTTCATTCTGCCTGACATTTAGTTTGGTTTATTCAGTGGTCCTCTCCAGCAACAGATCTGAGGGGCAGAGAAGCATGAGATCCAAGAGATTAACTCTTTGATTTTGTTCTGTATGTGTTACCACAGGTCTCACAGCTCCTGCACAGGACACCCTTTGCACATGATCCTCTCTTTACAGTCTCTTTAATTACCCTCCTTTCCTCTTGCCCATTCGTATAGCGAAGTGGTGACCGATTCCCCTCCCCATTTCCAACTAGCTCCATGGGAGAATACTGCCCTTTATGGTTTGCCTAAAGTCTTCATTGGTCTTTGAAAATAACCCCTTTAAATTCTCCTTAAATTATCCAGTTTAACCCTGTTCTCTTTTTCCCTCCAGAACTGGGCAGACAAAACAAACTGTGGGTTTGGAAATGAGCAGACTGTGCCTGTGGACACTGATCTCTGCAGCAAAGCTACCGACATGTCTCCTACTTTTAAAGAATTTACTTTCACTCTTAGTGACTTCAGCTATTTAATACAATTTCCAGTTTTACCTTTGAATCCTCTTCATTTGCTGGGATATCATTTCTCAATCCTCCATTGACTGTTAACACCATGAAATAGGCTTGATATTTGGAAGTACAACAAGTACTGAAATTGAGCTGAATAATACTACAGAAAAATAGAAAACAATCTTCAATATCAAACTGCTTCAATCATACCTGGCTCTGTTGGAAGCAAAAGACCAGCTTTCCTCTAGTTCAGCAGTTGGTGCCATTTGTGTAACAGTGGTAGAAAAATATGGTATTTTTACTGACTTTTTCTCCCCACATCCATCACTTGACCCTTGCAAATAGCAAGTATATTGTTTCTTGCTTTGTTTGATAATACGGGTACATCTAGCAGTGCATCTATGCCTTTATCACAGATTCAGAGCACTGCTCTCCACTCAGAATTGCTCAGCACATTTGTCCCCTGCATCCCTGTCATGTGACTCAGCCTGCCTTCTTGCCTCAGGGCTAGGCAGTTATTGATAGGATTTTTATAAGACTGACACGCAAGAGACCAAACAAATACCTTGAGAATTTCCTATAGAGTGTACAGTTGGTTACATTTAACATGACACATCAAAGCTAGAAGAAATGTTCAACTTACATGTGTACTTGTTTTTCCAAATAGTTTTTAGAACCAATTAGTACACAGGGTTGTAAGCATTTTATGATTATTCATCTAAAGTAATTTTAATAATAGCCATATAAAATATGTCTATGGCTATATTATAATTTAACAGCAACTATTCTGTTTTTATATGTTCAGATCGCTTCCAGAGATTAACAATTAAATGACCCTTGACAATTATTCTTACTTGCAAATTTAAACGTTAATCTCTGAATATACACGTGTAATAAATGCTTTCTAATTATACAAATTAATTTGGGATGCCATAACAAAATGTAGCTATGTAAAACAAATAACAGAAAATTTATTTTCCCACAGCTCTAAGGAAGCCAGTAATCCAAGATCGACGTGTTGGCAGCTTTAGTTTCTCTGCGGTCTCTCACCTTGCCTTGCAGATGGCCCCCTGTTGCCGTGTCCTAACATAGTCTTTTCTCTGTGTGCATATGTTCATGGTCACTTTGTGTATCCAAATTTCCTCTCTATACATGGACATCAGTCAGATTGGGTTAGGTCCCACCCATATGACCTCACTTAACCTTAATTACTTCTTTAAAGGCCTTATTTCCAGACAATCACCTTCTAAGGTCCTGAGGGTGATGGCTTCAACAAATGAATTTTGGGGGTACACAATTGTTGGCAAGATTGCAATATTTCCAATATCTCTTACCTGGCTTTAGTACATCTCCATACAATGGGTGTTTCCAGAGGGTGGAGAGGAGTAGTCCATCTCCATATCGATAGGTAATTACAAGGGTGAATGAGGGCTTATCTGGACAGGAGAGGTTGGGTGGGGGCTACTTCTGTAGCCTGGTCATGAGAGACATGGGAGAGCAGAAGTGGACAACTGCTTGTAAGAAATAAATGAGTTTCCCCCACTTTATTTCTCCCTTTGACTGATTTTGGTTTCAAAGGTATTTTGCCCTGGATTTTCCACCTAGATATCCCTACATAATATCATTTATTTTATCTGTTAATTAATATTTTAAACTTGTGGAGCATAAAGATCACCATAATTACTTTGTAATTCCTCTATTTACCTCATGGAGCATTGTTTTCATGAAAGAAGCTCTTTAAATGAGCTAGTCTCATTACTTATAAGTTATATGATTCCAAAGAAAAATAGGCAAATAATGCCTAAGAATAGGAATACTACAGAAATAATTGGAAACATCTTCATTGGTTGTCAAAAGGGTAAAGAAGTGCTTATGTAATATGATTTTTAAAGTCCAATAATTATTTATGTACCAGAAAATACCTCTCCAGGAAACTTCCATACTACTAGATATTCCACTTTGAGAAATGCAAAGTTTCTGTCAAAGTAGAAGACACATGGTTCCCTATGCCCACCTTACTTTATGAGAAAAAACAATGAGACCATTCAGTATTAAAACTGGGACACCAACATGGCCCCTACACATATTTTCTTTTTCAAAGGTAATTACTTCTTGACAATATCTATAAATTATTTATTTTAAACTGGTTTTTAGGAAGTAATGGTTGATGTTCACTTTCTTTTGTTTGTTGGATTTTATTGTGTTTTCCCTATTGAAACAAAATTTTGACTTAGGAATCTCCTAGTATAACTGAGTATGCTATAACCAGGAAGGGCAGCATCTTAAAGGATGCCCTAATCCTTGGATATACTAGCAAAGTCTCCCTTGATGATTAAAATTTTGTTCAGTAAGAGCCAAGATGGCAGCATGAGTAGAGCAGCAGAAATCTCCTCCCAAAACCATATATACTTTTGAAAATACAGCAAATACAACTAACCCTAAAAGAAAGACCAGAAGATACAGGACAACAGCCAGGCTACATCCACACCAGCAAGAACCCAGTGCCTCGCGAAGGGGGTAAGATACAAGCCGCGGCCGGGCAGGACCTGAGCACCCCTCACCCCAGCTTCCGGTGGGAGGAGAGGAGTTGGAGTGGGGAGGGAGAGGGAGCCCAGGACTGCTGAACACCCAGCCCCAGCCATCCGCACCAGAGCACAGACAAAGTGCGTGCATGGGGTGCTGGAAACTAGGGAAACAGGACAGTAAGACCTGTGAGCAGGTCGCCGCAGCCGGCAGGCACCCCTGGGACAAAGAAAAGCGAGTGCTTTTTGAAAGTCTTAAAGGGACAGGGGCCTCACAGCTGGATGGAAACGTCCCAGGACACTTAGCCCAGGAGCTTGGAATCCTGGGGAACTCCGGGAGCCCTAAACCCCTGGGCAGCAGTGCAGCTCAGAGGCCCCTCACAGAAATAAACAGCCTCCCGCCCGTTTCCCCTCCGACGCGGCTCTACGATAGTGGAGAAGCAGCCTGAGGCAGTAGGGCAGAGCTTCTTTCACAGAGGCTGGGCAAAAATTAGAAACCCCATCTGCACGCAGCTGCCCAGCACAAGCCACTAGGGGTCGCTGTTCTCCCAGGAGAGGAAGGCCACAAACCAGCAAGAAGGGACGTTCTCCCAGTCAACACATGCGCCACCTCCCCACAAATACCTCTATCGCCATGAAAACGCAAAAGAATTTGATACAGACCAGACTAACCCAGATATCCTACAGTGACAAGTAATCTAGGGAGATAGCTCTAACAAATATCCCTGAAAAAGAATTCAAAATAAAGGTCATAACCATGGTAATGGAACTGCAGAGAAATATGCAAGAGCTAAGGGATGACATCCTGAAGGAGATTACAGAAATGAAACTATCTGTGGAAGGATTTATAAGCAGAATGGATAAGATGCAAGAGGCAATTGATGGAATTGAAACAAGAGAACAGGAATGCATAGAAGTTGACACAGAGAGAGATAAAAGGATCTCCAGGAATGAATCTATATTAAGAGAACTGTGTGACCAATCCAAAAGGAACAATATTCACATTATAGGGGTACAAGAAGAAGAAGAAGAGAGAAAAAGGGATAGAAAGTGTATTTGAAGAAATAATTGCAGAAAACTTCCCCAAACTGGGGGAGGAAATAATCGTTCAGACCACAGAAGTATACAGAACTCCCAACAGAAGGGACCCACAGAAGACAACACCAAGACACATAATAATTAAAATGGCAAAGATCAAGGACAAGGAAAGAGTTTTAAAGGCAGCCAGAGAGAGGAAAACGGTCACCTACAAAGGAAAACCCAGGTTATCATCAGACTTCTCAACAGAAACCTTACAGGCCAGAAGAGAATGGCATGATATATTTAACACAATGAAACAGAAGGGTCTTGAACCAAGAATACTGTATCCAGCATGATTATCATTTAAATATGAAGGAGGGATTAAACAACTCCCAGACAAGCAAAAGTTGAGGGAATTTGCCTCCCACAAACCACCTCTACAGGGTATTTTAGAGAGACTGCTCTAGATGGGAGTACTCCTAAGGCTAAACAGATGTCACCAGAGAAAATAAAATCACAGCAAAAAAAGCAGACCAACCAAATACTAACAAAAGGCAAAAAATAAAATCAACTACCCACAAAAGCAGTTAAAGGAAACACAAAAGAGCACAGAATAAAACAACCAACATATAAAGAATGGAGGAGGAGGAATAAGATGGGAAAGAAATAATCATCAGTGTTCATAATAGCTCAATAAGTGAGTTAAGTTAGGCAGTAAGATACTAAAGAATCTAACCTTGAACCTTTGGTAACCACAATTCTAAAGCCTGCAATGGCAATAAGGACGTATATTTCAGTAGTCACCCTAAATGTAAATGGACTGAATACACCAATCAAAAGACACAGAGTAATAGAATGGATAAAAAAGCAAGACCCATCTATATGCTGCTTACAAGAGACTCACCTCAAACAGAAATACATGCACAGACTAAAAGTCAAGGGATGGAAAAAGATATTTCATGCAAGCAACAGGGAGAAAAAAAGCAGGTGTTGCAGTACTTGTATGAGACAAAATAGACTTCAAAACAAGAGATAAAGAAGGACATTACATAATGATAAAAGGGTCAGTCCACCAAGAGGATATAACCATTATAAATATATATGCACCCAACACAGGAGCACCAGCATATGTGAAACAAATACTAACAGAATTAAAGGAGGAAATAGAATGCAATGCATTCATTCTGGGAGACTTCAACACACCACTCACTCCAAAGGACAGATCCACCAGACAGAAAATAAGTAAGGACATAACAGGCACTGAACAACACACTAGAACAGATGGACCTAATAGACATCTACAGAACTCTACATCCAAAAGCAACAGGATACACATTCTTCTCAAGTGCACATAGAACATTCCCCAGAATAGACCACATACTAGGCCACAAAAAGAGCCTCAGTAAATTCAAAAAGATTGAAATCCCACAAACCAACTTTTCAGACGACAAAGGTATAAAACTAGAAATAAATTGTACAAAGAAAGCAAAAAGGCTCAGAAACACATGGAGGCTTAACAACATGCTCCTAAATAATCAATGGATCAACCAAATTAAAATGGAGATTCAGCAATATATGGAAACAAATGACAACAATGAAACAAAGCCCCAACTTCTGTGGGACGCAGAAAAAGCAGTCTTAAAAGGAAAGTATACAGCAATCCAGGCATATTTAAAGAAGGAAGAACAATCCCAAATGAATAGGCTAATGTCACAATTATCTAAACTGGAAAAAGAAGAACAAATGAGGCCTAAAGTCAGCAGAAGGAGGGACATAATAAAATTCAGAGAAGAAATAAATAAAATTGAGAAGAATAAAACAATAGCAAAAATCAATGAAACCAAGAGCTGGTTCTTCGAGAAAATAAAGAAAATAGATAAGCCTCTAGACAGACTTATTAAGAGAAAAAGAGAATCAACACACATAAACAGAATCAGAAATGAGAAAGGAAACATCACGACGGACCCCATGAAAATACAAATAATTATTAGAGAATACTATGGAACCCTATACGCTAACAAGCTGGAAAACCTGGAAGAAATGGACAACTTCTTAGAAAAATACAACCTTCCAAGACTGACCAAGAAAGAAACACAAAATCTAAACAAACCAATTACCAGCAAAGAAATTGAAATGGTAATCAAAAAACTACCCAGAAACAAAACCCCTGAGCCAGATGGATTTACCTCGGAATTTTATCAGACATAAAGAGAAGAGATAATACCCATTCTCCTTAAAGTTTTCCAAAAAATAGAAGAGGAGGGAATACTCCCAAACTCATTCTATGAAGCCAACATCACCCTAATACCAAAACCAGGCAAAGACCCCACCAAAAAAGAAAATTACATACCAATATCCCTGATGAATATAGATGCAAAAATACTCAACAAAATATTAGCGAAACGAATTCAAAAATACATCAAAAGGATCATACACCATGACCAAGTGGGATTCATCCCAGGGATGCAAGGATGGTACAACATCCAAAATATCCATCAACATCATCCACCACATCAACAAAAAGACAGACAAAAACAACATGATCATCTCCATAGATGCTGAAAAAGCATTTGACAAAATTCAACATCCATTCATGATAAAAACTCTCAGCAAAATGGGTATACAGGGAAAGTACCTCAACATAATAAAGGCCATATATGATAAACCCACAGCCAACATCATACTGAACAGCAAGAAGCTGAAAGCTTTTCCTCTGAGATCGGGAACAAGACAGGGATGCCCACTCTCCCCACTGTTATTCAACATAGCACTGGAGGTCCTAGCCATGGCAATTAGACAAAACAAAGAAATGCAAGGAATCCAGATTGGTAAAGAAGAAGTTAAGCTGTCACTATTTGCAGATGACATGATATTGTACATAAAAAAAAAAAAAACCCTAAAGACTCCACTCCAAAACTACTAGAACTGATATCAGAATACAGCAAAGTTACAGGATACAAAACTAACACAAAGAAATCTATGGAGTTCCCATACACTAACAATGAACTAATAGAAAGAGAAATCAGGAAAACAATTCCATTCACAATTGCATCAAAAAGAATAAAATACCTAGGAATAAACCTAACCAGGGAAGTGAAAGACCTATACCCTGAAAACTGTAAGACAATTTTAAAAGAATTAAAGAGGTCACTAGCAAATGGAAACTCAACCCATCCTCTTGGCTAGGAAGAATTAATACCATCAAAATGGCCATCCTGCCCAAAGCAATATATAGATTTGATGCAATCCCTATCAAATTACCAACAACATTCTTCAACGAACTAGAGCAAATAGTTCAAAAATTCATATGGAAACACCAAAGACCCTGAATAGCCAAAGAAATCCTGAGAAGGAATAATAAAGTAGGGGGATCTCGCTCCCCAACTTCAAGCTCTACTACAAAGCCACAGTAATCAAGGCAATTTGGTACTGGCACAAGAACAGAGCCATAGACCAGTGGAACAGAATAGAGACTCCAGACATTAACCCAAACATATATGGTCAATTAATATATGATAAAGGAGCCATGGACTTACAATGGGGAAATGACAGTCTCTTCAACAGATGGTGCTGGCAAAACTGGACAGCTAAATGTAAGAGAATGAAACTGGATCACTCTCTAACCCCATACACAAAAGTAAATTCAAAATGGATCAAAGACCTGAATGTAAGTCCTGAAACCATAAAACTCCTAGAAAAAGATATAGGCAAAAATCTCTTGGACATAAACATGAGTGACTTCTTCATGAACATATATCCCAGGGCAAAGTAAACAAAAGCAAAAATGAACAAGTGGGACTATATCAAGCTGAAAAGCTTCTGTACAGCAAAGGACACCATCAATAGAACAAAAAGGTGCCCTACCATATGGGAGAATATATTCATAAATTACAGATCCAATAAAGGGTTGACATCCAAAATATATAAAGAGCTCACACACCTCAACAAACAAAAAGCAAATAATCCAATTAAAAAATGGGCAGAGGAGCTGAACAGGCAGTTCTCCAAAGAAGAAATTCAGATGGCCAACAGACACATGAAAAGATGTTCCACATTTTTAGTCATCAAAGAAATACAAATTAAAACCACAATGGGATATCATCTCACACCAGTAAGGATGGCTACCATCTAAAAGACAAACAACAACAAATGTTGGCGAGGTTGTGGAGAAAGAGGAACCCTCCTATACTGTTGGTGGGAATGTAAATTAGTTCAACCATTGTGGAAAGCAGTATGGAGGTTCCTCAAAAAGCTCAAAATAGACATACTATTTGACCCAGGAATTCCAATTCTAGGAATTTACCCTAAGAATGCAGTAGCCCAGTTTAAAAAAGACAGCTGTACCCCTATGTTTATCGCAGCACTATTTACAATAGCAAGAAATGGATTCAACTAAGTGTCCATCAGTAGATGAATGGATAAAGAAGATGTGGTACATATACACAATGGAATATTATTCAGCCATAAGAAGAAAACAAATCTGACCATTTGCAACAACATGGATGGAGCTAGAGGGTATTATGCTCAGTGAAATAAGCAAGGCAGAGAAAGACAAGTATCAAATGATTTCACTCATATGTGGAGTATAAGAATAAAGAAAAACTGAAGGAACAAAACAGCAGCAGACTCACAGAACTCAAGAATGGACTAACAGTTATCAAAGGGAAAGGGACTGGGGAGGATGGGTGGGAAGGGAAGGATGGGGGTAGTGGAAAGCAAGGGGTTATTACGATTAGGATGTATAATTAGCATGTAGGGGGGGCATGGGGAGGGCTGTGCAACACAGGGAAGACAAATAGTGATTCTATGCTGACGGATAGTGACTGTAAGCAGATGGAGGGGTACTGGTGAAGGGGGGAGTCTAGTAAACATAATGTTCTTCATGTAATTGTAGATTAATGATAACAAAATAAAAGAATAAAATAAAATAAATTTTTAAAAAATTGTCGTTCAGTAGATATATCTATGAAATGAATGAACTGAAAATAATAGGTCTAAATTATTCCTTTGAATGAATGTTAAGACCACATTGTTACAGGGATCAACATTAATACAAATAATAATACATTTTAATACCACTATTATGTGTGTGCATGCCATTATTTATTAGCATTTCCCTAAACCACAGTTCTTCCTTTTTTAGATTTTAGTTTTGCATTATCTTTAGCTTTTAGAAACACTACAAAATATTGTGTAAGTATTTGGAAAACTACAATCAGGCTTAAACTGAGAGGCTGAATTTGTGTTTATTGACAACTATGGTATCATCAGATTGACTTTTGATAGTATGGCTATTAACAGAAAGATGAAAAAGAGAAAAAAGTAAAATACGCTAGAATCTCTAATTCTAGTGGTATAGCAAATCTACATAATTGAATAGTTAAGTATGTACAGGGAATTATAAAAAAAGGTACTACTGGGATTGGCACCCTTACTTGCTAGAGCAGGGGAAATATAGTCACTTTGAAATATTTTATGGGTCATTTATTCATGCATCTAACTTCTCCCTCCGCATTAATTCCTCCATCCACCCTTGCCATACTCTTGGAAAATACACATAGGGAAAGAAGCAAAACAAATGAAACAGTAGGTACAATTTTGAGAAATGGAAGGGGAAATTATTTACATATTTAGAGATTAGATAATCGATAGGTCAGTTAAGTAACAGAAAAGTCATTTAAAGACTAGAAAATTTAGTAGCTTGGAAAAATTCCCTGTTGAAATAAATAGACAAATTCTCCAGAACAGCAGCCTGTCAAAAGTGAAGAGCAATTTACAACTGCACAATACCGCCACACGAGATTTGGGAGTGGGTACTCCTTGACACTTTCAACTGAAAAATGAACCAAAGGAATTCTAACAGGTTTTAGGTCTCCATTTCTTTTAAAAACACATGGGGGACTGATATACTATATATATATTGTACTCTGAGACAAATTTTTAATATTGTGAGAAGATAAGCATCCAAATAATAAATTGGTTGGCAATTTAGAGACAGGACATACCACCTACAGAATTATTGTTTGGTTTATAGTTAAAACTGTCAGTAAAGTCAACTGCCCTTCCAGTTTTCCTCTATATTCATCTGAAAGCATACTATTGAAAGGAAACATATATCCTATTCATACCACTTATTGAATCATCAGAGCATTTTAGATAAATTCATGTCACAATCCAATGTGACCTTAATTTTGTTTACACTCTACATTAAATAACTATTCATTTTTAACATACATAATTAATTAAAAATGGAATATAATGAAATTTAAACTAATCAATATTCTTAACATGATAGCAATGATTTGTCTCCTGTGAACTAATAAAACTAGAATAAATAGGAAGATAAGTATAACTTACTTTCTTGAATAATTTAACAAAAAGTGTCCTAAGTTTACTGATTGCTGTATTTTAAAAAATCAAATACCAGTATCAATAAAAGTTATGTTTCTTTAAAAAGTTATTTTTAGTTGAACATTTCTCACTGAAAATTAAGACAAAAATATAAATCCTTGTTATTGAGTAAGCTTGCATTTATTTTATAACAGAGCACACTTTTTTCTATTTTCCATACCTGTAAAAGAGATTCAATGGTAGATATAGGTGTCTTTCTTATGCAATTAAAAAGTATACTTACATTTTAATTTTTTAAATTCATAATCAATATAATATTAGTTAATTCAATTACCTGGACACATCACTGCTTCAGTTTCCTAGAATATGACATCTGTCCAGAAGCATCAATGCTCATGCCTGCTGGACCAGGCACTTTACTCAGGAGAGTCCTGGATTTGGATGGTGATTCTTCTATACAACCATCAAGAGTAAATGCTGCACATGGAAGCCATACACTCGAAACCAGCAGGAATATGCTTTCCCAAATAATGCTTTGAGCTCCACATAATTCTGATCTGAATTATGAATTATTACTTCTTCCCTTGCTCATATAACTTCTGTAAATCCACTTGGATATTTTTTAGCAGTTTTTCTTCACTACTTAAAAGGAGGGAAATTGCCTGAAGAGTTCTAACATTAAGGTTATATTGAATAAGAATCCTAGCATTACACAAGAGAAATGAATCCTTCAGCTTTTACTAGTATTACAGAACATTTTATTTTACTCTTGAGAAGTGACTTCCAAATAGCTCAAAATCAGCAATTATGAAATTGACAAATTAAATGCCTGATTATCGAACATGATTGAATTCTGTTAATTAGATCTCATAACACATATTTTGCATTTTGTAATAAAAACTGGTGTGTTTTCCTCCAGAGGATTTCAAGTTGCTCAGCTAACTGAACTAATTTTAAGTTGCAAAGAACTTTATTAATTTTCTATTTATTTCTGATTTGGGTTATATTTTAGGATGATTAACAACCTACCCATATTCTTAGGGTTTTCTAAAGAGCTTGTTAGATCCTTCTCCACATTAACCATTTACTCTAAACTGCTAAACTTTTTTATTTAAATTTTAATAAAATTGAATTGAACCTGAGAGTGTGAAATTTGAGTTGTGTTGTGCATAGCTCACCTATTATCCATGAACATCAAGCATAATGTCACATATAACAGAACCTGAATTATGATAAAATTTTCAAGCTGAGAGCTGCCATCCTTGTTCTACTTCTATAGATTCATGGCTGTTGTCCACTGCAATATCATAAACACTCTCTATTCTCCACAGTCACGTATATGAGGTGAGGAGAAACCCTTGTAGTCTTTTGGAGCCACAGTGTTCAACAGGCAGGAGAGGAATCATGGTCTAACTAATCCAGCAAACAATAACAAAGGCAAAACAGAAAGCACCTCTTCTGCATTTTCAGAGTGCAGTTAATGGTCTCTGCAGGCACCAGATTTGTGTTTATCAGCACAGCCTTAAACAAAAGCTCAGAGAATGGGCAATGGCACATGCAGATGAGAGTTATCCAATAGCTGCAGCCATGCAAAGAGAAACTCTTGTGATAACACTGTAGCTTCCAAATACCGAATTATTTTTTCTTGGATAACTTAAATATGACAAAATTATGAAACTTTTTGAAAAGTTTCAGAAAGTCATCTATTATTCTATTCCCCAAATGTAATTTTATTTCATATCTTCTGATCTATTATATCTTTCCTTGCCCATTTTTTAGTGTTAATTATAGAAAATATTTTAGTATGTGCCCTACATATTTTTACTAGATTTATTCAAGACATCATAACCACTTCCATGCTTCTACAGTTCTTATATTTATAATTTTAAAGGCAGAATATTTTTAATAAGGATTCCCCAGCATTTATCTAGCCATTACTTATGATTTATACTTTTGTTGATACACATTTTCCTAAATGTAGTAATTTCAGAACAGTACCTGTAAGCACTTACTTTAATATATAATAAATGTGTATATAATTAGAAAAAGAAATACAAATATCAAATAATTAATAAATGCCCTTGCTCTTAGCAAATATATTTATATCATGCTGCTATTACTGATATATTGATTTTAAATAAACTTTCTCTGTTTCTAAATTGAGTGGTCCAATTTGATGAGCCATGTGTCCTGGCTTATTACACACAAGGGCAAAGTCTAAGAAGAAGAAAATAAGTTATATAAAGGAAGAAAATCTGGATTCAAATATCCAGCTGTTCTCACTATCTCAACAAATTTGGATAACTGTGGGGACTGTTTCCTTAAGTATACCTCTGAATGGTAAGGATCAAGTTAAAAAGATTAAGTAAAGGTTTTGGTGAAATAATGAAATCTAAGTAAAAGTTATTCACTATGGACGTTTAGAAATTTTGCTTAAAATAAATGTAGAAGTATTAGCTATCATTATAATTATTTTCATTAGGGGTCTACCTTAATTTTCATTATTTTTTCTGTTCTTGTTCATATATGCTTTTAGAGATTTTTACCTTAACTTGAAGAGCGCACTTCTTGATTATATCCCTTGTGGTGTCTGACATTCTCCCTCCTTTATAGCCTCTCATCTCCGTTTGTTTTCTAATTTTTTCCAAACCTCATATTTGGTTTCAGATATTTTCAATATCCCATAGACCTAGAGGTGGGGAAGATTTTCTTCTTACTTGTCACTGCAACTTCCACATTCACTCTCCATTTTTATATCCTAAACTTTCAGTTCATTCAAAGCTCATGATTCTTCTTTCCACTTGAGTCTTCTCAGAAACTGGAGGGTGTTTTTCAGCTTCATCCGTTGGAGGTTTTACCATCCGGCTCACTCTTTCTTCTCCATCAGTATGGCAGTAACTCACTTCCTGTAACCTGCTTGAACCATTAGTCTCTCTGCTCTACCTTTAGCACACTTTTGGGAGGGGGGAACAACTGATTGCACTTCTTATTCCCACTCTGCCCATGGCTTCAGATGAAGCATTAAAAATGTTCCAGTTGTAATATTTTCTCCATTGATACCTCAGGAGCAGTGATAAATAAGATCATGAATAAGAATATTATAGAAGCAGTGATAAATATGATGAATAAGACTATTATAAACTCCTATAATCAATACAAATTTGGTGGCTTGCCTAATCTTGACACAAAACATAACTAAAAATAAATCATAGTCATGTTTATACCATTAAGTATGAAGCCCTGTTTTCTCTATCATACTAAACGGAAGCTGCTGGAATTTCCTAATGCTCTTCGTTTCTCCTAATGCACTCATTCAAAATAATATATTACCCATTTTTACATTGTGAGCAAGTAACATAGAGAAAAATTCTTATAAGGATGCACCACAAAAGTAAAAGCAACTAGTCAAAAATCATTTCTGTATGATACAAAATAAAATATATATAATGAATAGCTGTTAGTCTTTAAATCTGAAATTGTGTATTTGATTATATATTATTTCTAATTTCTACTTGTTCCTTCTAAGTGAATACAACTGACTGAACTTTATATATTAAATACTTAAATCAACATACACATATGCATATAAGGCAGGCGATTGATAGAAACAGAGAGAGAGAGATTCTGCAGTAAAAGTAGTATACAATTTAATAACATTTAAGGGGTTGAGTGTCTTGCTACTATCACCAAACTGTCAATATTAGAACAGAATTGAGCCCATGTTTTTGGTTTCACTTCTGAAAGTCTGTACAGTACATCACAGTTGTCAATATAGGATTTTCATTGTTCTGTTATTGTTCTTTTGTAAGTTTCTCTCTTAGCAGATGAGTCAGCTGATTGGCCCCAAGATAGCTTCAATTCTATCACATCAACACTCATGCAAAGGATAGTAAGAGTCAGATCCACTACTAAATTTGTGCTTGGATTTAAGAAGCCTGCTAACCTAAGTATGTATCGGGGAAAGGTAAAGATAAATCCTGAGAATCCTAATGGCCTTCAAGCAATCAAACACTTTAGACTACTGACACTCTCAACTGGACTTCTTGAATTGTTCTGGAATCTGCATCACCACCTAAATATCTTTCCAACGTTAAGTTGGAGAAGATTTCTCTAGTGTTTCTACAGCAATATAGAGAAGGAACAGCCATCACCATCACTACATCTAAAATAAGATGCACAAATTTTGCACAGTTATTCATGTTCACAGTACTCTTCATATATAAATTAGTACTATGATGAAATTACCCCTAAAACCTAATTGGATTCTAGGTTACAGACTTGAAAATGTTGTCCAGAGTGACAGGCCTGTTATTTTCTGTCCAGACAAAATGCAACCTAGACCTATTTACTCCATGTTGAAGATACCACATTTTTAGAGTAGAATTAAAACTATGGAACTAAATTTAGAAATTATATTAGTGGATAGAAGGGAAATTCCATTTGCAGATACATAAAATTTTTTAAACTCAGTCATTAATAATTAGTTCATAAAAGTGAAAGGATTTTTGTGCAGATTGTTAAGAATAAATAAATTTATAAAGAATTTCCATTTGTACATAATGTATTTTAGACCTGAGGCAGAAAGACTGAAAAAGACTTTCAGTTCATTCAAGTAAAATTGTTAATACAGGTTCTCACACGTAAGGCCTAGATGTGTCCACATGCACTACAAATATGTCATAAGCCTCTGTTTCATGGTAAACAGGGTTTATGTTCCGAGTGAGAAGATAATAGGTTTAGTATTTTTTTAATTGAAATATATTTGACATTAGTTTCAAGCATACAACACAGTGATTCAACAGTTACCCATATTATTAGGTCCTCACCCCAATTAGTGCAGTTACTATCTGCAGTTTTAATTTTTATCAGCATTACTTTCCAGGTTTTCTATAGAAACTGGTACTTTTTATTTAGCAGTACATTATAAATGTTTTCCATGTTTATAATCCTTTCTCAGTGATATGACTTATAATGCTTTATTGCTTTCCATCTTATTACATAAATTAAATAGGAATATTTCTGTTAAAAGATTGGAAATGAAAAACAGATCAGTGTAGAGTGCTGTTCAAACAGCTCTGCTCATGTTTATGATTTTTACCATAAGCATAAATATTCGGTAGTAAAACGGCTATATTAAGAAACATATGGTAGATGAAGTTTTCAGGTCTTCACAAGCATTGTTAAATTTATCCTTCTAGTAACACACACACACACACAGGCACATATTCATACACATAAGCATATGTTGATATAGATGTATACATTTACATATAAACAGAGATACTATTTTACATTTCTACCAGCAGTAAAGAATATCCATTTTGTTCTTAGCACCATGAATAATTATATTTTAAAACAATCCAAAAGATGGCAGCATGAGAGATGAGACAGAGGCTTCCTCCTAAAACCGCATATAATACGAAACTATAATTAATACAACTAATCCTGAAAGAGGAACAGGAAAGAGGACTGTGCCAGACTGCATACATATGGAGAAAAGAGCAGACCTCATGGAACAGGGTAACATACCAAAGCTGTGGCCCAGTGGCAGGATGCAAGCCCTTCCCCGACCCCAGCTCACCAGTGGGAGGAAGAGAAACGGAGCAGGGAGGGAGGGAGGGAGGCCTGGACTGTTGAATACCTAGCACCGGAGATCTGCTCTGGGAACACAAACCTCCATTTCTTGGTGCTTTCATGATACTCTCGTGATTAGGGGATTGGAAAGCTAAAACAGGCAGAATTCCTGGAGAGAATGAGATTCCAGCCACTTGTGGAAAGAAGGGATCCATATCCACCTGCTCTGGGACAAAAGAAAGGAGGGCAGTCTGAGAGACTTCCCAACAAGGAAGCCCTTAGTAAGAGGGCTGCTAAAGGGGCAAGGTTTGCACAGAACTTACTGCTCAGGTCAAAGGACAGGTAGATAAAATGGTCCAGGTGCACTGTGCCCAGCAGGTTGGGAGCTTTCACGATTTCCAGGTGCTCCAGCTTCCTGGCTGGCTTCACAGCTCCAAGGACCCCCTGCGTGATACCCAGCCTACTGTGCCTTTCTCCCAGCCAGCCCCACCTGGCTCACAAACCGGCAAACCCTACCCTGACATTAGGCCATCCAAAGGGAAGATGTGTCTACAGCAACTACAAACGCAAAGCGTAGAGGCTTAGAACTGTGTGCTTGGCCCACTGGTTCAGGCAGTGGAGGCAGGCATAGCAGCCAGAAAGCAGGAAACAGCTCTTTCCTCCCCCCAGCACCAATACCACTCCCCTAAGACTCCCGACATTGCTTCAGGGGCTCAGCAGCTCCAGAGAGTAGAACTGCTGGACACTAGAGGGCGTCATATACAAATATGAAACACCAAAGGAACCTGGTTCAAAGTAAAATTGTTAATACAACTCCTGAGAAAAATGACATTGACCTCATGAATCTTCCTGAAAGGGAGTTCAAAATAAAAATCATTAACATGCTTATGGAGATACAGAAAGATATTCAAGAACTCAGGAAAGAATTCCGGTCAGAGATCCAGTCATTGAGGAGCACAATGGAGGGTATTAAAAGCAAATTAGATTATGGTGGAGGAGATGATAAATGAAATAGAAACTAGAGAAGAGGAATACAAAGAAGCTGAGGTACAGAGAGAAAAAAGGGTCTCTAAGAAGTGTGACCAATCGAAACAGAAAATATTCGCATTATAGAGGTATCAGAAGAAGAAGAGAGAGAAAAAGGGATAGAAAGTGTCTTTGAGGAGGTAATGGCTGAAAACTTCCCCAATCTGGGGAAGGAGATAGTCTCTCAAGCAATGGAAATCCACAGATCTCCCAACACAAGGGACCCAAGGAAGACAACACCAAAATATACAGTAATTAAATGGCAAAGATCAAGGATAAGGACAGACTACTAAAAGCAGCCAGAGAAATAAGATCACATACAAAGGAAAGCCCATCAGGCTATCATCAGATTTCTCATCAGAAACCTTAGAGTCCAGAAGGCAGTGGCATGATGTATTTAATGCAATGAAGCAGAACGGCCTCAAACCAAGGAGAAAGACAAATGACAAATGATTTCCCTCATTTGTAGAGTATAACAATGAAGCAAAACTGAAGGAACAAAATAGCAGCAGACTCAGAGACTCCAAGAAGGAACTAGTGGTTACCAAAGGGGAGGAGTGTGGGAGGGCTGGTGGGGAGGGAGGGAGAAGGGGACTGAGGGGTATTATGTTTAGTACACATGGTGTGGGGGATCACACGGAGAACAGTGTAGCACAGAGAAGGCACATAGTGGATCTCTAACATCTTGCTGCACTGATGGACAGTGACTGCATTGGGTATGGGTGGGGACTTGATCATATGGGTAAATGTAGTAAACACATTATTTTTTCATGTGAAACCTTCATAAAAGTGTATATCAATAATACCTTAATAAAGAATTTTTTAAAAATCCAAGTATTTCATTCCAATTTATAGACCTAAATTTCTGACTCATAATGGTTTATTTAGTGATCCCATTTATCACTGCTAAAGTTGTGGGGGTTTTTCCATACATCTGTTTGCCTTTTGAATTTCTTTTACATGTTATTTCTTAATTGACATTTTCCATGGGAACTTTCTCTGTATCTTAGTGATTTGTGGTATTCTTTATATATTAAAGATGCTTATATTTCAGTTGTCATGGGGAGTAAGCATTTGTTCTTCTTCCTCCACTAGACTCAATTCACCTTTATGCTTGCATAAAGCACCACAGTTTTTCCCCATCACCATCCATCTGCTTCTAAGGTGTGGCATGTGGCTCAGATCTAAATTCATTGGCATAATCATGGCCAGGCCATCAGGATAATTCCAGTCATGAGCACAGGTCATAAGAAGACCCAGTCAGGCTGTGACCTTGGGATCTGGTTTAATGTTTGGGGAAAATTTTTGCT
The DNA here is from genome assembly GCF_030020395.1 of Manis pentadactyla. Taxonomy (NCBI): domain Eukaryota; kingdom Metazoa; phylum Chordata; class Mammalia; order Pholidota; family Manidae; genus Manis; species Manis pentadactyla. Next base: position 169,834,890 of record NC_080020.1, on the reverse strand, counting down.
CTAACTTCCCTCCTTTAAAGATGAAACAAATGGTCAGGTAAATTGCCAACACAGTCAAACCATGAATTTAATGAGAGAAAAGCATCAGACAGATGTAGAAAACAGAATGAAGGAAAAGAAACAGAGAACATTTTTACTTCATTTGCTTGCTGTTCAAGCCACATGTAATGATATAAATGTTTTTTTAATTAAAAGACAGTGTTCCTTCTTTCCATGACATAGTATGAACTTTCATAGTTAACTATTTAATGCTTGAATTTTAATTTGATTCATAAGGAGTTTATGGACAAACAGACCTCGATGCATTAATAATATAGGGAAAATATTTAGCATGTGGCAATAACCAATAAATATCAGCTTTATATTATCACCACTATGTAAAAATGCTATTTACTTGCTTTTGGTGGCATTCTTTTTATTAGTTTCAAGTGTTTAAATTTTAACGTACATTCTTTACATCAAAACTCTAAATATTTTCATTGAAAACTTTACTTAAAATTTATTTGTAGTATGACATGACTTTAATTATCATAAATCCTGCACATTTCTTGAATAATTAGTCTTTAACACAAATTTGGAAAGCCCTTAATTATACTCCCAATATCTATTTTTTTGGACACTGTTCAAACTTTCTTTTAGCCCTAATAATCTGTTTGGGGGTAGTGTCATTATGTCCTAAGTTTTGTAGTTTTAATATGTATCTCACATCTGTGGCAACTTCCGAAAATCTTGGTGAAAGTTCCAAAAGAATTTTTATTTGTAATTATGCATATATTGACTATTTTGAATCCTACCACCCATTTTTAGTCTCATTTATTATTTACTTACATTCCTCCCTAATTTTCAATAATTTTAAGTGTTGAGATATTTCAGGTATTTAGAATTTTAGATTTAGATTTACACTATAAACTTTTTTTCGGACTTTTGCCTAGCTAGCTTTCCATTATATGGCTCTATCAGGGTCTGTTTAACCATCTTCTATTGTTGAATATATAACTTATTTAAAGTCCTTTTCAGTTTTAAATAAGCCTAATGAATAATGTCAAGCAATTGTTAAAATATATCAGAACTCTAAGCAATAATAATGAGGTTGCCAGGTCAATGTCTATATATATTTGAAATTCTGGTAAGTATCCTAACAGATTCTAATGCCACAGCCATGTGTGCCTATTCCCTAAATCCTGCATGAGAGTTTTATTAAACTTAAATTTTGGCAATGTTATTAATAAAAGTGGGATCATTGTAAATTTACTTTCTGTTTCCTTTCCTAAAAATAAGATGGATTTATATTTTTATATGTTTAAATATTATTTTCAATTCCATATCCATGTAATGTGAGTTCTGGTCCATTTTTCTGTGTGATTGTCACTCTCTCCTTATCCATTTTCACACACAAAAATAACTTTACACATTTTCAGATTTATGAATTATAGAACTTGTCTCTAATATAAATTATAAATCTTTTTCCTAGTTTTCATTTATATTTTACTTTTACTTAAATTTTTTAAGGTATGAAAATGTTCACTTTTATAATCAAATTTTAAATTATTATCGTAAGTGGTTTCTTTAGAGTATTTAGAGTACATTTTGTATAAAACTATTATTCAAATAACCTTTACATTTTATGTGATTTTTATATTGTTACACATGTAAATCCTTGATCCATTTGGGGCTTACACTAGTATATGGTATAAATTCAAAATATATGATTTTCTAGATGGCCATGAAATTATTCCAATGTAATTTATTAAAATGATATATTTTCACCACAGAATTAAGATACCACATCCTCCTATATTAATTTATTTTTCTACATTTTCTTTGTTACCTGAATTGGTCCTTCTATATATGTATCAACACCATTTTTTTTTTGAAATTGTATAACTTTTAATTGTCAGTTAAGACAAGCTGCAAGCACTGATTTATTTAGTGCTTTCTTACTGCTTTTTTATGTTCTTTTTTCCATTGAATTGTTCCAGACTCTCCATCCCCTCATCACCATAAGAACAATAGTTATTTTTATTAATTATCCCTAAAATGTTATGCTGTTTACTCTTCTACCATAGATTCTAACAGGCTGCCCTTTGCCTATAAATAAATGTCAGAAATTTACAGTTCATGTTATTAAAGTGAATGGTATTTGACTCTAATTTTTTGTGGTTATTGGAATTAGTTATGAATGAATGCTAATTATTTCTGGTAGAGTACTTGCAATTTTAGTTCTATCAATTGTTTTAATTTTAAAAATTATATGATATGCTTCAGATGATAGAGCATGAGAATTATCCCTTTGAAATGAATTGAAATCCTTACAATGTTCTGGGCTTAGTGCCTTTCCTGTAATCTTATGGAAAAAACTCGAGTATTTTCTACATTTATCAGTGTGGTCACACTTTTCCTGCTTTACAGATAATATTGTTATTGCATGTTTTTGTAAAAATCACCCATATAACTTTTATTTTCGAGTTTATTTTCATGGTGCTATATTACATTTTGCTAGGAATTTGCTCTTGTTTTGTCTGATATCCCTAGTTAGGTGCATGAGCAATGAAACTGGTTCAACTCTTACATTTTAGAGGACCTGTAAATTTATACACACCATTTTTTAAAGCAGTTCACCAACAAGTATCTGAAACCATACACATATTCATATTATTTGAAGAAAGTAATACCATTTCTGGGACGTGATCCCAAAGTAATAAACCAATGTACTGAGAAGCCTTAGAATCTGAGATGTTCATTTTCCTATTAAATAGTGTAGTGAAACGATATAAAATATCACTGATAGTCACAAAACTTGCAACATGTTTACCAAATAAATGGGATAGCCTTTACATAAGTACTGAGAACTCTATAGGGAGATAAATCATTCTAGAAAGAGGTACTAGACAAAATGCCCTACCCCCAGAAGTGCCCTAGCTATTAGATGTGAAATACAGCATTGATTTTAGCAAAGTGTTTGTTTTTTGGATCTATCTCTCAGCTGAGCCACCACTGGATACAAACCTAAGTCACAACACTAAAAAGATTTTCACTAAAAATCCTTTTAGATTTTGTAGTGCAGATAGCACTTTTTAGGTATGTTTTTAATGGAATATACACAAAGAGGGAGTCATCCTTCATTTGCTAAACTTCACCAAACAAACCGAGTCATCTTTGGGCTTCTGTGCCTTACTGCAAGCAAGAATGGATGGAGATCAGAGGAGTGCTGTTAGCAGCGTGGCCACAGAAGGTATCCGCAGGGCCTGGCAGGAAGACTAACATATTAGCATCTAAGCTACACCCTGTGGGCGCTTCAATTCCCCCTCAGAAGAGAATTATGGGGCTGAACTGAAATGCAGTATCAAGTTAATACTGTAAAGATAGTGAGAGCTGGAGAAACACAGGCTTGAGAGCTTTCACTAGCTTGCCCAGTGTCACAGAGCTACTAAAAGGTAAAATAGTGTTTGAATTCACCTCTGCAGAGAAGGTAACAGCTATTTATACACCCCTCTGATGTTTGTCTTCATAGAAGGAACCTCAGTAGTGTCTCTGATATGTGAGTGGAGAAAGCTAACAGAGCTCATGACCTTGCATCTGAATATCACATCCTATTTCAAAGGAGGAAAAATGTGAAGGCAAGATATTCCTTTTTTCCTTTTGATTTTCTTACTACTAATAGATGCTCCACAAACTTCTGTTAATGGTTGGTTGATTATCTGTGTCACTGAATTTCAAGTTTTGTCTCCATGGATAGAAAGGTTACATTTTTCTGTTGTACTCATCTTGTTTCTATATATTTAAGAATCTTTTTTTTTCTCATTTCATTCGATGTCTTTGGCAAACTGCATCCAATTTTATGTTGTGACTTTCTTGATCTTGCACCTATTAAGACTAAGCAATTTTCTTACACACTTGGGTTGTTTAAACTTCTGTTTTGTTGACATACTCATTTTGTTTCAACTACATGACTATTTCTTTGTGTAGTCATGTGGCTTTCTCCCTTTCTGTATTCCCATCAAGCTCCTTTTTAACCAACATTTATCAATATTTTGAGATTTGTATTTATATAAATACATATATAGGTGCACGTGTATACATGTTTATATGTATATATTTACTTATTTGTTTGTGTGTATCTTAGACAATGATTGCAAATTGTGATTGCAACCATATTACATTTAGTAAAAATAGTTTACATTCAAACTTAGGAAACTTTAAATAAACATAAAACTTAGGAAGCAATAAGCATTTGAATTCAGAATTATTATTTATATATGTTGTAATGACTGAAATACCTTTCAAATGAAAGCTTTTTAATGACATTTACATTTTGTTTCTATTCAAAACCATTTATCTTGATTTGGTGTCTAAATAATAATACCTTTACATTACTATTTATTCTCCAAGTTATAAAACACATTGTACATTTCCTTCATTATTTTCAGGAAAGAATGTATTATCTGCTCAAATGCATCTTAAACTGGTAAGTATTTAGTAAGTACTGTATCTTGTACAGTACTTTATTTTTATCACCTAATCTGAACACACACAGAGTAGGTGTTAAATGAATAGTTAGTCATTGTTAAATTAGAGTATATAATTAATGAGAAAACTCCTTCTACCGACCATGTTGAACATCTAGGATTATATTATATGTAATACTATCTTATAGTTGAGTTAGTTCTACCTGTGATAACTTCCACCTGTGAAAATGAGAAAGTATGTTCTCATTATCATGACCATTTTATAGCATCATCATAATAAAGCATACTATTTAATATGTTAAGGAAATGTAAGATGTGCTATGATTATTTTACCTCTGATTCAGCATTGTCTAATGAAAGGTCATAAGTAGGTAGATTATGTATTGTTTTTCATTATCTAGTACTCTGAACATTTCATCAGTAGAATATATTATTAGCATAGCAATAAGAATACATACTCTGGGGTATGCATTAGATCACATTTTTGACATTTGTTTTCTTTCTCTACAGCTTTTTAGCTCAGGCATCCTCCATAAATATGTATATTTCATGATAAAGAATAGGAATATTTATGCATTTGAATTCTTCTGGATAACACTTTAATGTCTTCTCAATTTTAAGTAATGGATTATTTTATCTATTAAATAATCAGGATGGAATGATTTCTAAAACATTTATTGGTGATAACAGTAACAATTTTCAAAATATCTGAAATCAAAGAACTGCAAAAGCAATCTGGAAAACCATCTATTGGGGGCCCGGAAATAGTACAAATAATTCTAAAGCAAAGGGAGATTTCTAAAACACATTTCTTTGTGATAGAAGGAAGCGGAGGCAGAATTCCTAAACAATAATTTGGAGGAAGCAAGTGAAGCTTAAGAAAATAGGTAAAATTATAAAATCGTTTTAAGGTTTTAAACAAGGTGGTGAATAGAATGGGTTGCTGTCTGTATACCATAATCAGCTGTGGAAAAAAATATAGAAATTACAGGGGAGATTTTATGTGAGAAATGACATTAAAATTTTGAGAGACTCCTGGGGAAATGAGTTTTATGAACTCATGGGAGGAAAAGAGGTATTGTCTTGGGAAGAGAATACACTGGGGGAAATGTTTAAGGTCTACTGTTGTCACATCCTTCAATTATTTGGAAAAACCTTTGACTGATCTGTCAGAACAGAAACAAACGGCATCAGCTTACGCTTTTCATTACCATGTGAGTAGGGTAATTCTGAGTTGGCACAAACCTTTTTGCGGTGAGGAGCTGCAAAAAGAGGGGTGACTGACCATTTGACGTTAGGCATTCACAGCTCCCTCTGCTCTTGCTTTAAATCCCCAGCAATGGTGCCTCACACAATGGAGAACAGAGAGTATATTTTCCTACTCCAGTTCCTTTGCAGCTGTTTAAAGGTGAACTCACTAGAGACATTGTTGCCTGGTGAACTGTTCAATTAGAAGACATAACAGTAGTTTTACATGCCCTCTTCTAAAGCCATTGAGAAGGCTCCAGACTGTCACGTGACTGCTAGCTTTTCCTTTACACAGTACTAGAAAGGAGAGCCAATACTGCCAGCAATTCAGGTTGTTTGCCAAACATACCTCACAATTTCAATGACTTTGTGTTTGTGAGGAAAGATGCCAAATAAGTTACAGGTACATCATGAGCCCGAATTATTAGAATAGAAAATCTAGAACTTAAAATACTTATAATATTGTCCAAAAAGTAATGTAAGATTTTAGTAATAGAAAGCAGGAACAGAAAGTCATTAAAAGGATACACAGAAGAAAAAAGAATGAAGATTATAAATAAAATAAAAAACAAAAAATAAATAGTAGAAAAAATAAAGAATAAATTACTGAGATAGAAGTTCAGACTAGACAAAAAATGTTGATGAAAGCAGTGAGTAAGGACGATGGAATAGAAAGTATAAAAAAATATGGATTATAAGTGAGGATAGAAATAGAAGGACCAACATCAGAAAACAGGTAACTGATATGGACTTATGCACACTGTGTATTGCTAGCTTGCATGGCTATCATTTATATCCACACTCCTCATATCTTTGTATATTTATCATAACTATGTCCTTGTAGATAGCAGTACATTGTTTTTCAAGATGGAAATTTTACTTTTCTAATTTTAAAAAATGCATTTACTTTTCTGTGCCATTCAAGATGCATTAAGCTCACTAAAGTCAATCACTCTTGCTAATTACAACTAAAATTTCTAGAAAGAATACCAAAAGCAACTCTCTGAGGACTCTGGAAAGCAAACAGTATCAGACAGACTAGGCAGAGAAATCAGAATTTGAAGAACTAAGTGCAGCAGTGAGTTTTCTCTTTTGTCCGGAGCCTTCCTCCTGCATCTCCGCACTTTGACTTAAAGATGCCCAGGTTGAAAAACTGTACAGCAGGCAGGGACAGCAATACCCATAAGGAAACGCCTCTTTCTGGCCGGGACCTCAAGTGCAAAACTTCTGTGAGATGGAGAGTAGGGAGGAATCCACCTTTTTTCCTTTTCTTTTCTTTGTTCTCTTCTGGTCTCCTCAACCACAAGCCCCAGTAATGGTGCGGCACTTCTCTGAGGAAGTAGCATACACTCCCCAGGCCCCAAGAAAAGTTCTATCCCACTAGTCAGAGAAACCAGAAAAGGAACTACTGCAGTTCTAAGAGTGTGGCAAAAATACTCATTAATTTCATTTTTTCTCTTTCCTCTTTCATCTCTTTGCCTAGAGGATGGTGCAATGTATATTGAACTGTGCAGAAACACAAGAGACTAAAACTCAGGGACTGCATCATATTCTCAGTGAAGAAATGAGAAAAAGTGGCTCCTGGGAGTTAGAGAGTGACTCCCTGGGACAGAGCTGAAGACAGTGATCCCTAATTCGGTGATCGAACCAACAAAAGTTCAGGATGGACACACAGACTGCACATGAACAGACACAGAGATGCATAGTAAAGATTTTCAGAACTAAATTACAGTCCAAACTGCTGTCCAAATCCAGACCACTGAGCAGCACAAAGACAAGACCAATCTAAAAAGCATAGTAAAGGCTTTGAAATATACTGACCTTGGAACTACTAGACAAAAAAGGCAAGGCAAAACTAACATTTTGCTGAACCTAACTTGGTCAGTGGTCCGTTTACACAAAACAATGGACATTCTCCAGAGGATTTTAACAAGAACCAGATTCTAACAATGCAAAAATTCTTGACATAGAAAGAAAATCAAAGAGAATCCATAAAAATGTGACCTATTTTTAAAAGAAAAGAAGTTCAATACATGTCAAACATGAGATGACACAGATGCTGGAATTACCAGATAAAAATTTTAAATCAACTGTCATAACTATGCCCCAGAAATTAAAAGTGAACACTCAAAATTACTGGAAACATAGACAGAAGAGAAATAGGAGCTATAAAACAAGCTGAAATATATTTTAGAACTGAGAAATATATACCAGAATAAAAAAATCACTGGATGGGCTTAGTAATAGAATGGAAATGAGAAAGGAAAGAATCAGTGGGCTTGAGGATAGATAAATAGGATTCACTAAAACTGAAGAGAACAAAAGATTGACAAACAATTAACAGACCTCCAGGGTTTGGTGGGGCAACATCTAATTACTTCTGTCATTGGAGTACCAAAAGGAGATGAAGAAGAGTTCAGTGCTTAGAAAATATGTGAAAAAATAATGGGTAGAAACTTCTCAAATTTGCTGAAGGACATGAAATTATAGAATCATGGAGCCCATCAAATTTCAAATAGACTACAAAGAACAACACACAACTTAGACAAATTATGCTAAATTGCTGAAAACAAAGACAAAAAATCTTGAATAAAGAGAGAGAAAATGAACATATAGACCTATTATACAGAAGAACAATTTAATTGCTACAGACTTCTCATCAAAAATTCTGGAAGCTGGAGAACAAAAAAGCATGGAAAAATATCTTAAAATGTTGAAATAAAGGAACTATCAACCCAGAATTTTAAATCCAGGGAAAGTATGACAGCACAATTAAGACATTCTCATATAAAGAAAACTGAGAGAAGTTGTCATGAACAAACCAGCTCTAAAGGAAATACTGAAGAGATTTCTACAGGTTAAAGGGAAATGCGCAGAAGGAAATCTGCAACTTCAGGAATATATGAAGAGCAGCAGAAATGGTAAATATTTGGGAAAATAGGATAAATAATGTCTCTCCTTTTAATTTCAAAGTATATGTGTGACTAGTCAAAGCAAAAATTATAATAACATTTTATGAGGTTTTCAATGTATACAGTTATAGAAAATACAACTTCAACATAAAGGGAGGAGGAAAAAGAGAATTGTATGTGAGTAATGTTTCTAAATGTTATCTGAATTGGTATAATACTAGCTTTATGTAGTTTGTGAAGTATTAGGCATGTACAGTTTAATCCCCTAGATCCACTAAAATTTTTTCAAAGATATAATTCAAATATCCAATAAGAAGATAAAATGAAATACTAAAGAAACTTCAAAGAATCTAAAAGAATGCAGGGAACTATAAACAGACAAAAACAAAGGAGATATATACAAAACAAAGAATAAAATATATCTAAATCTAGCCATATCAAGAATTACATTACATATAAATGGTCTAAACATATCAATTAAAAGGCAGTATATCAGATTAGCTTTAAGGACCTCAAATTTATGTACCAATAATAAATCTGCTTTAAAAATAAATATGTCAATGGGTAAAAAAGACAAAAAGGATATAAAAAGACATACCACACTAATGTAAGTTTTTAAAAAGCTTGAATGGTTGTATAAATATGATCAAAAAGTAGAATTTGGACAAGGAAAATAACTAGTGAAAGGAAGTATTTATGATAAAAAGGGTCAATTCTTCAAGAACATTAACAATCTTAAATAACTATGCACCTACCAGAAGAACTTCAATAGAGAAGACTAAATTAGTGACCAAAATGAAATGAAAAATAAACAAAGCCAAAATTACCCTTGGCCACTTGAGTCTTTCTTTAACTGACAGAATGACTAGATGGAAAATCAGCAAGGATATAGAATATATGCACAATATTATTGACCAAATTGACCTAATTCCCACTTATAGAACGTTCTATTCAACCATAGCCAAATACACATTGGTGGAATTTTTGTTCGTTGGCTTATTCTTTTGAAGAAAGCACTAGTAGGGCTAGAGTGGACAGCTAACAGATCATCCACAAAGAGATTTTTTTAAAAGTTCAAGTAGGGATATGGTTGGAAAAATGAGGACAATGTATTTCCTATTATTAAAGAAAATTGAAAAGTAGATTTAAAGCCTAAAATAAATGATACACCCTAAACATATTATAACGTCACTTAAGAAAAAAGAAGGTTATGACAGAAAGAGAAAATCAGCCGCATAGGAAAAGAATAATGTTACATATAATTTTAACAGCAAAACTGGATATAAGAAGATGAGAGACCAATGTAAGAGCCTTTCTTCTTAATATTTTTAAATATTACTAGGAAAAAAAATCTAATAAACATGTATTTGCAACCCCAACAACAATTCCCTGAATAATAAAATACACATAGACACACAAATCTCCGGAGTGCAGTGTGAAACACTGAGGTCATGCAGCTGTCTGAGAGGTTTTCTAAAGTTAACCAAAAGGAGAGACTGGAAGCAGCTACTGAGTTAGTGAGAATCAGTAATTCTATTAGCTGCATTTCTCAAACTGCTACATATGATATGAGCTTGGGTTAGAATCTGGTAGTTTCAAACATAAAAGAAATGAAAGAGTATAGAAATGTGTGCCTTGAAGAGATGGGAGAGCTCAATGCTTCTGGACTCGTACATCAGGAAATTTGTTTTCTGTTTTTTTTTTTAAAAAAAAGGCTTTAATGACAAAATTCCTTTAGTACTTCTCAACTAATGATAGAAATTTAGCCCATTAGTAAAAGTCAGATTGAGGGTTTGCCTTCCCACCCAAACCAGTTGCTTCAAATAGCCACCACTTATTTTAGGACTATGAGAAAGGAAGTAAAGAAAAAAGTTTGAGGTAAGAGCTGTATCTAGGAAAGAGATTTAGTTACACTTACTAGTTTGTGAAACTGACTGTAAGCAAGTAGTTCAGAGGTCTACTTCATTTTTTGAGGGAATTATACTATAACTAACCTTATCCAAAGATAGTTCAAGTGTTTAAATATCAAAAAACTCTCAGGCCCTCTAAATTCCCTTGCAGGAGGATTGCATTAATAATGCAGCCCTCAAGAAGGATAAATTTCCCAATATTCACTTTCTATATGATCCAGAAAGATCATGAACAAGGAAGACTATCTCAGAAGTGGAACAGTAACTACAGATGACAGGACCAGTGTTCACACTGTGTAGTAACCCAGGGCCCTATGATTGGTTTAATGCTCTTCTATCACAATCTTGAATTTTGTAATAATTTTATATTCAAACTTGTATTTTTGTATATAATGTCTGATGGGACATCCATATTCATAGAGAAATTATTTATGACATATGTTCTGCAGTCCCTAGCATATAGTATTTGAAATGTCCCATGACCACAGATTTCCAGTGGACTCAGGATTTGTGGGAATTCAGTGAAACTCAAAGGATACAGGTTGCTGGGCCCAACACAGAATTAAAATGCAAGGCTTCTTCTTTGAGGTAAGCCCATTACATTTACTACTAATTAAGCAGGGGCACTGACAGTCCCAAGAAGTCATGCTGTCCATTTAAACCAAAGTTTATTTCAAATGTAGAAAGAAACCAAAGGAATTCTAAGAAATATGGATAGCCCAGTAATCCCTTGTCAATTCCCTCTATAAGCCAAATGCATACACCAAAAACAGTAACATGAAAAGACAGGGAAATGGTATTTCATTGTACATGAAGAGAGATGCTCCACTGTATCTCAGGTACTGTTTTATTTAATGAAGTAGAAATACGTTAGATAACCTAATTCCTCCTAACATGTCAAATTCTACAGATGTCTGTATCCCACCATCTATGTGATTACCAGCAAAGGCTAAATGTTTCTATTGCTATTTTGGAAAAGTTATATTTCAGTATACTACAATTCTAGGTAAGGACTTCAAATGATATGATTTGCTTTCCCTGGGACTTTAGTAAGAAGATTGGTTTGCAACTAGAAATGCAAAGCAAAGTTCTGTGCATTCAAATGTCATTTTTTCTTACTCCTTTTTTTAAAAATTAATTTTAATTGTATACAAATAGATGAAAATAGAATTCTTTCACAATGCAACAAAATATTCAGATATTGCTAAAATACATTTTGACCATAACTCCCAGTTCGTTTGCCCCCAACTAGTCTCCCTAATGTATCCATTCTTATTAACTATGATACATATCTACAGGTGATTTTCTACTCATTTTAGAGGGTAGAAATACATGTTTAAAGAACTTTTCTCTGTGCAGTGTTGTGTTGTCAGTTATTTGACATATTTGATTAATTCTTGGATTATAATGAGAGTCATACATACCTTAGTTCCTATTAACTTAATCTAAGCCCTAAAATATTCATACATTCAACATACATGCATATTCATATTATCTGATTGGAGACCTATATATTGTTTTTCCATAATATCACCTGTAATGCATTGTGTATAATTTCCAGGTTTGATGTCTTTAAACTGGATGAAAATTCTTTAAAATAATTGCAAAGCAATTTGAGTGAAAATAGTGTTTTACAAAGTTTGTTATGGGGCATTTTGGGCTTTTTAAAATTTAAATTCAGTTTTTATGGAAATATTTTCTTTTGCACTCATATTTTATTGATTTGTGTAAAATTAAATTAGATAAGTCCAACCAAAAGTAAAGCATAATGAACTAAATGATTTTGTAGGAACAGTTTGGGAAACAATCACAATGAACCTTGCTAAGCAAAACTCAAATGGTAAGAAAAGAAGTACATAGTCATGAGAAATTACCTTTCTACTAGTGAGTTTTCAATCTGCCATAAACAACTGTTCATTATTTAAAGAAAAATGGAGAGCATACTTTTATTTGCTGATTGGCAACCTGGATCATATGAAAGAGTTCTTAAAAGTAAGTTACAAAGACATTCCTAATGTAGGATACAGAATTGTATGTTTTATATCTTTTACAAATGTGTGTACACATATATGAGTGTGAATTAATACATAAATGCTCATATATGTATATGTGAATGTATAAGAAGATACTGAGAGTGCAGACGCTTTATAAATATTGGTGGTACCCAACTGAACCTCTGTACTCTGCTGCTCACCTCGGCAGCATGCCTGCACTCTCTTCTTGAGTGTGTACTTTACTTTCTTAAACTACTCTTTGTAAAAATAAGTAAATAAACAAGTATTGGTGGTAAATTATAGTATATACCTATTAATTTGCCTTAAAAAATTTGTTTGGAAGATTTCACCAAGTTAGTGTATAAAGGCTTAACTTACACCTTCAAACAGCTGCTTTGTACATCACAACATAAAAATGCTAATTCCATGGAAACTTTCCTCTCTAGACAGATATTCAATTTGTTTATTTCTGACTATTTAAGGCAATTCCTAAATGAATATTATTGTACTTATTTGATTGTGCACATATGAAATTGTAGAATCCGATAAACGGCATTACTGGATCTGGTGTTATGTTTATTTTAATAGCTATTATTAAATTACCTTCTTAAGGGGATTAATTTAAATTTCCATGACTACTAGGAAGCCTATATCCATATCTCCATAGACGTTTTAACTTTTTAATATGCAATTTTCTTCTTTTCCTCCAACCTGACTGTACAAAATGTTATCTCACTATGTCTTAGTTTTGCATATCATCATTTAAGAGTAGATAGAACGAACATATTAGTGATACATATCTAAGAAGAGAGCACAGCAGGATGCTCTCTTCTGTGAATTGCATGTTTAAATGCTTTCCTCTGGATTTCTGGCCTCTGTTACAGACACACTGGTTGTGTATACCAGCAACTTTTCTGAATTTTTTGAGTGCCAAACTATGTCTAACTGTATACATTTTTAAAAGGACGAAAACTTCTATTTTAAGGCTGCATCAACATTTATTTACAATTTTTTTGCATATGTTCTAGATTTTGGTGCTGTATAAAACAATACAGTAATTGTCAGTTATATGTTACAATTTTTAAGTAATTGTTCATTGGTATACAAATTTATGAAAGGAAAATTCTGGTGCACACATTGATGGTTTTGATATATTAACCAACTAATGTTCTAGAAATTTTTGTGAAATAAGGGTGTCCTACCAACAATAAAAAATGCTTGTTTTCTGACACTTGTAAACATAACAACTGTCCTTTTTTTATCACTGCACAAAGGATGTCTGAAAATATAATTAATTCTCTAATTAGAAATTACTTTTCTCAAGAAAAAAGGTATTTAAATATTCATTTGAGTAGCTAGTAAAGACTGTCCATTATTTTAAAATTTTCAATCAATATTTTTATCTATTAAATACTTCTATTTCTTCTTGTGCTAATTTTGTAATTATAGGTATATGTCTAGTGATGTACATGTTTCACTAGGTTTTCATTGTTTCAAATATAATATCATTATATTTCATAATTTGATTCACTACTTTCATCTATGCTGCTTTCACAGTTATATCTCATTTACCCTATTTTTATTTTGCTTGATTTTTAATGGCTATTTTTCCATGTATTTGTGGCAATACACTGTTTAGTTTTGTAAGACTGGAATTTCATATAAATGGAAACCCAGTATGTATTCTATAGCTGTGAATTTGCTATTAACACATGACTTTATGTTGATGAATAGAGTTATCATTCATTTCTTTTTACTAATACAGTTATTTTTAGATATATCAAACTTCAGGCTTGTTCATTCTCATAAAAAATTGTGTTGTACACTGCTTTTGTTATTACTAAAAAATGCTGTCATGAGCATCTTTCCTTTTGAGTAATTAGAGTGAATATCTAGAAGTGGGATTTCTGCATTGTTTTATGTGCATAATTTCAATTTTATTTGTATAATGCAAATTGTTTTCAGTATGATCATAAAAATTCCTATTCCACAAGCATATATACAAGATCTATAGCTATATGTCTTTGAAAGCATATTTATTTTCATTTTGATGTACCAGGTATATCTAACATAGTGCTGTAAAGCTGGTTCTAGCATACATTTCCTGACATCTATTGTCAACATCTTCTGAGAAGTTAATTAGTCATTTATGTTTCTTTTTCTATGAAATGCCTGTTCAAGTGTTGTACAAATTTTCTATTGGTTTTCTTTTTTCATTTTATTATTGATTTATAAATCTCTCCAAAAGTCTTTAGAAATTGAGTGTTTCACAGATATTTTTCCCAGTAGTGACATTTTAAAGATTTTTGCACACACACAATTTTGTAAATGTAGTTAAATTGACCATTCATGTAACTAATTTTAGTGCATCATTTTACAAATCCTTCCCAGCCTAGCATGACAAGGCATTCTCATTATATTATGAAAATGTTGCTGTTCGTATTTAAGTCTTTAATTCGCAGAAATGATTTTGTAAATCTATTACATGTAATGGACATCCTATTGATTACCTGAGAATAAGGACACAATTCTTTATGTGTTTCTTATATTCAAAGACTGTCTAAGTGACAGTCTTTGTCCTGAGTATCTTTTCAATAATTTTTTACAGTAAATAGCCTTGGAAGATAGATCAAATGTGTCCCCCTGAAGAAGGGGGAAGCTTTGTTGTTATCTGCATTATAATGACAACATCTCCCTCCCTGGGGCCAATGGCTGCACGTATCGGCTAGCAGCACCCTTTAAAAGTTTAAGGTGCCTCAGTGTGACACAGTCCAGAGTGTGCAACACCAAGAATAGGCTTTTCCACATCATCCTGGTAAGATCTGGGGGACAAAGGGAACAGATGGGTGCACTAAGCTCATGCTGCCTCTGTGCCATGAGTAATAAAGTATTTTGTCTTTGAACCAAGGATCGCATATCATCTGCTAGAATTTATGACCCTGTGTCAAGACAAATTATCAGTTTTCCCATTAGGTAAAAGGTCAAGTCCTTCACATAATTCTTAACACTAAGTACTCATCAGAAATGGATGAGGATTTGGAAAGAATAAATTTGATAGTCTTTTCAACCTAAAAGTAAAACAAAACCAGAAAAAAAGAGAATTAGCAGGAAACACATCTTGAAGCAAAATGTTCAAAGGTACTGGTGTACAACATCTTAATCTCTGATTGGACATGTCACTGAACTGCACACTATTACACAGAGAATTATTCCTTCAGATTTACTACTGCAAACAAATTATACACATGGTTTGCATGCTCTTCTACCTCACATCATATTTTGCTTCTCAGAACATATGCCTTTTTTCAGTTTGTATTAAAAAGCAAAATAAACTGCACAGTGCTACATCAAAAGTGGTTAAAGCAGAATCTATGAGAAGAATAAGACAGACATAAGGAAAAAAATATCTTAAAATATAAGCAGGCATGAGAAAACAAGGAAATTCAAATGAATGTTAAAGAGAATATACAAAAACTACTAATAAAGCTAGCAAAATATGGTAATGGCTATCATCTTCTGGAAGGATATATTTTACATGTACAGGTTAAAAGAAAATCTTGTTTCTGCTACACTCAGAACACTTCTGACACCAATGTATAGGCTTTTTTCCAAAGAAGAAATACAGATGGTCAACAGGCACATGAAAAGATGCTTCACATCACTAATTATCAGGGAAATGCAAATCAAAACCACAGTGAAATATCATCTCACACCAGTTAGAATAGTCATTAGCCAAAAGCCAAGAAATAACAAGTGCTGGCAAGGATGTGGAGAAAGGGGAACACTCCTACACTGTTGATGGGAATGGAAATTGGTGTACCTGCTGTGGAAAGCAGTATGGAGGTTCCTCAAAAAACTAAAAATAGAAATACCTTATAACCCAGTAACTGCACTTCTAGAACTTACCTTAGGAAAATGAAATCTATGATTTGTAAAGATATATGTACCCCAATGTTTCTTGCAGTATTATTTACAATAGCCAAGATAAGGCAGCAACCAAAGTATCTGTCAATAGGTAAGTGGATAAAAAGGTGGTACATACATACAATGGAATATTATTCAGCCATAAGAAAGAAATAAACCCTGCCATTTGTGACAACATGGATGAACTTATAGGGTATTATGCTAAGTGAAATAAGCCAGGTGGAGAAAGACAAATACCATATGATTTCACTTATATATGGCATCTAAAAACAAAACAAAACAAAATGAACAAAACAACAACAGACTCATAGACACTGAGAAGTGATGGTGGTTACCATGGTGGAGGGTGTGGGGTGTGGGGTAAAATAGATGAAAGGGATAAAGAGGCACAAAATCTCAGTCATAATATAAATTAGTCATGGGGATGAAAGTACAGTGTAGAGAATATAGTCAGTAATTCTGGAATATTTTTCTATTTTGACAGTAACTACACTAGTTGGGGTTTAATAATTTATAGAACTGTCAAATCACTATGCTGTCTTTAAACCAGTTTAACGTTATATACTAACTATACTTCAATAAATATATTTTTTAAAAACCACTTCTTATACCAAATGTATAAACTCTTTTCCCACACAAACCAGTTCCCCAACTCTCCAGACACCAACAGAGCATCCTATAATTCCAACATGACACTAACCCACAGGTCCTGCTGGACTGACCCCCACTACAGACAACAGTCACAAGTCTCTTATACCCACTTACACTCAACCAGGTATTAAGTGGAAGTTCTCACAACCTCCATGTCATGTTCAATATTTGCTGTAACAACACACCAAACTCAGGCAAACATTTGATTATATTTACCAGTTTATTATACAAGATATGATGAAGGATACAGATGAACAGAATATGAAAAGGTACACAGGGTGAGGTCTGGTAGAGGCCCTGTGGAGTCAGGGTGTATCACCCTCCCATGTGCACAACCCAGAAGCACTGGAAAACTGCAGTTCCGGGATTTTTACAGAGGCTTCATTACATAGGCATGATGGATTATTCACAAAATTCTAGCTGCTCTCCCCTCCCCGGAGAATGGGGAGTGGAGCTGAAAGTCCCAACCTTCTCACTGTGGCTTGATTTCTCTGGAGACTAGCTCCCTTCTGAAGCCATCTAGTAACCCATCAAGAGTTGCCTCATCAGAATAAAAGACTTTCCTAACACCCGGGAAATTCCAAAGGATTTAGGATCTCTGTATCTGGAACTGGAGTCAGTGACGACCAAATATGAGAACAAAAGATCCTTGTAGAAGCCCTATCACTCAGGAAATTAACGGGTTTTAGAAGTTCTGTCTCAGGAATTGAGGGAAGACACCAAACATATATTTGATAAATATATAGGTTTGAAATAAGGAAATAAATATTTTGCTAAGTAATTTGAATTGCTATGACTTTAATGAGTATTTTGCCTACGTTATAATATTCAATTGAAATAATCACTCATCAGGAAAGTACTGTTATTACTCTTTTGCAAATAAGGAACTAAGGCATAAAAGCTTTAGGTTACTTGTCAATATCTGGAAAGTGCCTGAACCAGAATTCCAATCCAAGTAGTTTGACTCTAGAGTTTACAGTTTTTAACATTATATGTACACAAATGTCATGATACCTGCAATATTTTGAATAAAATTAATACTTGGAATATTTTATATGTAATATGTTGATCCTTTAGACCTGTGGCTTTTCATGGTTCTAATCCACATCATCACAAAGAAATGGCTGAGTTTACCCACTTGGACACAAAAGAGTAATAATTTTAAAAGTTTGCCAGAAGTATTAATAATTTCCTGCAAGTGCTATAAAAGTTGATTGTAAAAAAATTGTTTTGATCTATGTGCTATGTTTATTACTTTACAAAGAAAGAGCACTTCTAAGAACACCAGAAAATGCTAATTTAATTTGGGTAGACCACAAAGATATAAATGAGTTTGTAGATTGAAACAAATTTATGTCTGGAAGACTCATTAAAAGTAATTTGTTATTTTTTCATCTTAATGAATTGTATTAATAGCAATGATTACATATCCTACACTGTTATGATCAGTGACAGTTCATTTTTTTCCATGAAGAAAGTTAAGGAAAAGCAGATCAAAATGTTTATTTTGAGGCAAATACTTTTTAATACTTTAAATAAATGTATAAAGTTTTTAATACTTTAATATCTATATGCATTAAAACATGAAGATGTCCATGGTCTCATGTAGAGAGTAAAAATGTTAGAATAGAATATGTTTTTCTTACTAGCTTAGTCTTCTAAATTTCTAACAAAATCATCAAGAATTATAAAATAAGTAAAAATTTCTATCAGCAAAGCAGACTAAATTCCACCCACAAATTTGACGTTTAAAAAATTAGTCCCAACCACAAAACAAGAAGAGCCAGCTTGAAAAATTAACCAACCAAAAACGTGTGCAGCAGAATTGAGTATGTGATCCTCTAAGAATGACCTGGGCCTCTAGTATCACAGTAGATGAGAAGTCTAACTGATCAGACTTAACAGAGAACAAACTTAACCTTGTAGGAATCCCTTCTAGGTACACAAGGAACCAGGGCATTCAGGACACAAGTCTCATTCAAATGCTGCCTAGTTTCACTTTCGTTTATATGACTGGAGGGCACGGTCAGAGCATTTTCATGGGTTTTTGGTAATGTGGCAACTAAGCAGTGAATTCCACCTTGTGTGGCTTCGGCTAAATTTAGCTAACTTCACAGCTAACTTCAATACTTCGCCATTTGGGAAAAGAAAATTTTAATATAAAATGACTTTATCCACCTGTGTTGTGTCAGTACACAGCACCAACCATTAGTCTCATCTGAGGACAAGATAAATCAAACACACTTCAGATGGCAAAGAAAGATGAGAACTGGGTCTTTGTTGACATCCTCAGGTGTCAACAAAGAAAGTTTCATTTAAAGGGTAAACTTCCTTAAGTTGGTGAGGTCCTGTCTCTACATGTCTTATATGCAGTTATTAATATGCCTGCTGTTCAATACAAAATGCTTTGACATTTTCTATTACTTGAATTGAAAACATCTGATTGTATGTACTAGCCTCATGTGCTTGTTTCTCTAGAAAGTTTCCTGGTGACCTGACAACACTGGAATAGTATTTCTGGGATTTAGAAGTTTACATCTACCAACTGGATTTTAAAGTATGATTTAAGGCTTAAAATCTGAACCTTAATGACATTTTAACTTTTTTCCTCAAGATGGAAAATTTGCAGTACCAAGACATGCTTATGTATTTTTTTGTATTCTCTTTGCACAAATATTTATTTATTGTCTACTTTGTAAGAGGGATAAGACAACCTATGTTAATGCTTTTTATATTAGACATTGAAATATCAAGTCAAATATTACTTGCAGTTTAGACTAATCATAAAAAACAAACTTCTTCAGTTTCCTAGACAAAATGCTGATCTTTGCTATTCAGGAGCCTCAGATAGGTTTACTACAGTTATTTTTGTTGCTATGCATTTTTTTCTCTAAATAATCTTTCCTTCTCCCAAATACAATATCTCTTGTGCTTTTCTGCCATATGACACCCATAGGTGAGAGAGTAGAAATTTCCAAGTCCTGTACTTATTTCTTTTGGATACTTTCTCTGAAGCTATCCTCAATTTTGTTCCATGTCTCTAGACAAAATATAATGCATCCTAGGACTCTGAAATTGGCCTGACTCCCTCACCAGGGATATTTCCAGTATCACGTTGGTTGGGTTCTCCAGAGTGTCTGCCTCATTGATTCTCAGTCTCTCACTAGGGCAAATTGAATATGTAGTTAAATGAGGCAACCAACCTGTATCATTTAGTTTGACCCTGATAATTTCACAGTTGAACAGACTTCATCAAACTATATGCTCTTGCTTTTGTTTGTCCATAACAAAGACCAGCATATGAAAACAACATTAAATATATCTTTGTAAGACAGACCTGTGTCAGGCAAAAATGAAATGCTCCTTCTCCATTTTTGCCTTTCTGTTATACTACAGCATCTAAATACCCTGTGCACAATATCAGTAAATGAAACCAAGAATTTGTTGGAATATGAAATGTTGCCACAGGAGGAGCCAAAACCTAGAGGCACTGGGATAAGCACATGAAGAAAACAGATGGAATGGAGCCACACATGCTGAGTGGGGCAACATAAAAATAAATGCATAAAAAATATATATACTTTAGAAGGAGTCCATAGCACTATTAAGGGTTCTGGATATTAGTCCTAAACTTGTTATTCATCGCTCCCTTACTCAAGACTCACTTGCTAGAATTCTCTCTAGAGCATACAGGTTTTCTTTTGCATAACAGCATCCCCACCCCCTCTCCACTTAGAGGTTTCTATGGGAATGACTCAGCATTACCTCCATGAAGAACTCAGAATCCGGTTCTGAAATGATCATAAGGCCCAGCTTAGGCCATGTGGCTTTAGAGCATCTAACTAGGGAATTGAGGGAAGAAGTTTGTCTAACCCCTCAAGAGCCAGTGGAATATTGGAAGAACTGGGATGGCATCTGGATGGGAGTTTAAGAACTGCTATATATGTTTTTTACTCATCCTAGGAGCAATCTTAATGGTGAAAGTGACTCATGGAGGAGAAAAATGCCAGAAGCATCACAGAAAACACAGAAGTAAAAAGAGCCAAAGGTGTGATGATATGTGGACGTAGAAATTAAGATTTGACTGAATCCAATTTGCCCCTTAACTTTCCATATGTAAGCCAATCAATTACCTTTTTATTTAAAGTATATATTTACTCTTTTAAATATATATATTTAATATATATAAACAGTAAATGTATATTAAGTCATCTAAATAATAAATAGATATAAATATTACATAATTACACTTAACTGTAAGATTCTTTTAAATGTTTTTTAATTGAAGTATAGTTAATATGCAATGTTACATTGGTTTCAAGTATATAGCATAAGTGGTTCAACAGTTACACACATTGTTAAATCCTCACCCCCAACTAATGCAGTTACTGGCTGTCAATGTAAGGAGATATTACAGAAGCAGTGATTATAACCTCCATGCTGCACTTCCAACCCCATCACCAACTTACATTATGACTGAGATTTCTGTGCCTCTTTATCCCCTTCAGAGCTCCATAGAGTCCCATTTCTACAAATTTTGTATTATTTGAGCTGGCAATTCCCTGTAAATCCAAATTACACAGCTTGTCTTTACTTGATCTGAGTCAGAATTCACTTCAGCATGAAGTCTTTACTCCAGGGTCCTTGTTAAAAAACCATCAGCCACAATTATTTAACATCACTACTGCCTGAGCCAGTAATAGCTGGGTCAAATGGGAGGATGCCCAAAAACTTAAAAGAAAAAGTTGTGAAATGGGATGTCCGTAAAAGGCTTTGAAAAACTCTGACATATGAATTCCTGGGAGTCTGGAAGGCCATGTACAGAGCTGTTCATATACCCAGGAAGACCTGAGAAGGCCCTAATATCTTGCTTCTGGCTAATCTTGAAACTCCAAAGGGAAGACTAAGGTCCAGTTATAAACTGAAGGAGCATTAAAGGGGCACCCAACACAGACACAAACCCCTGAGAAAACTCTGGAGACTTACTAGATCAAGGCATTCAAGAAAGCGTTTGTCCATTACTACCTGAACACTAAGTTAACCAAAGTTTGATTTCAGTGGCAATACATGATACAGAATAAAGTCTTTACAGATTAGTTCAGAAAATTTACAAATAAAAAATGACAAGAACA
The DNA here is from genome assembly GCF_030020395.1 of Manis pentadactyla. NCBI lineage: Eukaryota > Metazoa > Chordata > Mammalia > Pholidota > Manidae > Manis > Manis pentadactyla. Next base: position 169,812,653 of record NC_080020.1, on the reverse strand, counting down.
AAAATAATAGCAAACCTGAAGATAAGGAGAATCTTATTTCCCCAGTTGCCCATTATATTATTTTAAATGTCTAGTTTTCAACAAAGATTATGAGACATACAAACAATTATGAGTATAGTACACACATAGGGGAAAGTAAAAAAATGGAGAAACTATTCTTGAGAAAAACCCGGATGTTGGATTTCCTTGAAAAAGACTTTATATCAGTATTTTAAATATCTTCCAAGAACTAAAGTATGTCTAATGGACTAAAGGAAAATATGAGCATGTCTTGTCAAATGTAAAAGAATATTATATATATTTACAGATGACATGCTATTGGATACAGAAATTCCTAAGGATTCCACACTCACACACATGTGCACAAAACTAGTAAACATAGTAAATGAGTTTAGCAGATTGTGGGATATGAAAATCAATATAAAATATCAATTGTATTTCTCTATAGTAGCAATGAGTTATCCAAAATAAAATTAAGAAAACAATTCCATTTACAAGGACACATGTAAGAATAAAATAGGAAAAAATTAGCAAAAGTGTAAGACTTGTACATTAAAAACTATAAAACATTGTTGAAAGAAATTAAGCATTAGTTTATGGAAAGGTATCCCATATACCTAGATTGGAAGATTTAATGTTAAGATGATAAAAGTGCCAGATTAATTTGCAGATTCAATGTATTTCTATTGAAATTCTACTTGGTTTTTTTTGCAGAAGTTGATAAACTAACCCTAAAATTAATATGGTAATTCAAAGGATCCAGAATGTCCACAATAATGAAAAATAAAAACAAAGTGGGAAGACACACATTTCCCAATTTCAAAACTTACTATGAACTACATTATTCAGACAGGTGGCACTGTCTTAAGGATAGAGATGTAATTAACATATCCCATCACTTGATAAGCAGTGCTGGAGAGATTAGAATTCAAATTATATTAAAAGAGAAACATATAATTTCTGAAAATTTGAAGGACATGACAATATGATGCAGAATCAAATATATCGAACAATACACAAATACTTAAACATATTAATTCTGAAAAAGCTATTCCACAGATTGGAAAAATGTGCAAGAAATAGTTTTGAATTCTCAGAAGAATAAGTTATTGATAAGTGGTATGGGGAATAGTTTAAAAAGCTTTCCTAGAATTCACAGAACAAGATGAAAATTAACAGCAGATAAAAGATGCAAGTGTCTCTATGGAGGTTGCAAAGTGGTAATTTAAAATGCAGATTACTGGTGATTACTGAAAGAACAGAACAAATAGGGCAGAAGTGTAGCCAAAATTATAGGGTGGATATGTTTTCTAAACCGAAAAAAAATGCATTGCATGTGTAATGCAAGGGTTCACTTCAGTATAAGCCATGGAACATCATTCTGTGGGAACATGTACAAAGTTTGGCTACCCTAAAGCTTTCATACTAAGATGTCAGGTGAGGGCACCACATACCGCAGATATAGAAGCCTAAGAAGACACCTACTGTAAACAAATAGGAGTCAGGGAGAAATGTCATTCCATAAAATTTATAAAAGCAAAGTAAAAAAAAAAAAGGCATATTTCCTCACATTTCCTGTTGAAACTCAAAATAATGTAAGAAAAGCATAAATAAGATCATCATCAGCAAATTAATGTTAAAAAATAAAACCTGTAACCAGATAATCTTCTTTGCAGTCTTACTATTTTTTAAGATAAAAGCCACTCATATTAAAAAGGACTCAAGGAAGATATGAAGTTTATTTACCTTCTTTAAAAATATTTCATAAAGATTCCATTCCAACCAATTGATAGAAAAAGGAAAAATGCAAAAATAATACTCATAAATGGAAAGACTAGTAAAAATGTCTAACAATGAGCGTATCAGTGATAATTCAGAGAAAATATAAGTAATTGTTAATTTCATTTGAACTTTAACAGGAAATGTAATAAGATGATACCTACAGCATATTGGGCCCCTGAAACTAGAATAGATTGTAATTATTAACTAAATTATTCCTTTCTCATATGCTGGTAGCAAACACATACACACCCCCTTTTTTGTTACTAATCTTTTTCCTATCTGATAAAAATTTCTATCAAAGTATGTCATCTACCTTTTCCCAAATTAGGGACATTGATGTTGTTTTAAACATGTCCTGAAATTCTTTAAGTCAAAATATGTGAGTCCTTGATGTATGGACTGACTTACTGACTCAGTTATAATGGATAGACTGTAACACAAGGTAACTTCTGACTCTAAGTTAGAAAAAGGCAATACATCTCCCACCTGGCTCTCCCTCTGTTTCTGGAGCTCTGTGGGGACATGTACAAAGTCTGGCTACCCCAAAGCTTTCATACTGAGATTTCAAGTGAGGGGACCACATACAGCAGATACAGAAGCCTAAGAAGTCCGTCTATTCTATTGCTAAATTCTTCAACTCCATCTAGCATCAACCACGAGACAAATGAGTGGGGGATACTTCAGATGATCCCAGATTCCTGCCTCTGAGATGCCCTAGCAAGCCCACAGGGAAGCAGACAAGACTTCTTCACCATGCCATGTATGAATTACTGACCTACAGAATCCGTTAGCAAAATGAATTATTGTTATTCATAACTAGGCTTTTGGGTAATTTGATAGGAAATAATCACTAGAACACACAGACCAACTTCAAATTATAATACTTCCCCCACTTAGACACTGTAATTTTAAGAATGATCACATGGTTCAAGCTGAGCAAGTCAGAATTGCTGTGGCTTGACTGATGCATTTGATTTCATGTGTTCTTTTGCCTGTGTGGTGGATGGACAAGTAGGTGGATACATTGACGTCAAAGCTGGGAAAGAGGATCTCTGTGCATGTGAGGAAACAAGAAGTTCTTTGTTAAATTGCAGCTCTAAGGGCTGCATTTGTAATTATGAAGAGGAGATGTCTTAGGGAATCAGGAACGGGAGATGCAGAAAAATGACACCGTTTGCTAGTCATGTATTTGAATCCTGGGATCCACCCTCACCTGAAATAAGTATAGCTTATGTGTGGACCAATGAGTACTCTTGGTAACAACTTAATTGAAATCAGTGTCACTTTGAATGGAAAGAACCCTGAAAAAAGCAGCACTGCAATGTGGTTTTTTTTTTTCTCATTTGTTCTCTTTTGATTTAAATCACAAATCTGATTCCCATAGATTTTTTCTAAGCAGCACACATTCCATTTTCATCAGCAATGTTCCTCAGTGTGTCTACAAAGAGACAGCAAACCCTCTGAGGGCTTCCCCCAATAAGGAGAAAAAAAATCAGTTTTTTATTTGGTTGGAAATTTAGTGAATAAAAATTTAGAGACACTTTGTTTTAAAGGATGTTGCTTTTTTTGGATTTTTTTTCTTGGATTTGTAGCTGAAATTGTGAGCTATTACAAGTCAAAAATCACAACCTGAAAATGTCAAAAGTTTGAACAATTGACAGTGGAATTCTGATCTGTCTAAAATAATTAAGAAGAGATACTTGACACTATCTTATCTACATATTCATAAAGGAAGGCAATGAAGAATACAGATAGTTTCCCATTTATTGGTGTTATGCTGTCAGTTCCCAATAATATGTCTGATATTTTATAAAATTTCAGATGCATCCAGAAGCTGTTCTTAAGACATTGAAAAATTAATTGTTGAAGGTTAATGGAGCAAACCAAAAATGTTTTTCCTCTTTAAAATACTGAAAACTATGTGAGAATGAATATTTTAAGAGACTGCTTTTATTCTCCATTTCAAACTTGGGGATTATAAATAAGTAGAATAAACTATAGAGCTCAGAATTTTAGAAAGAAACATAGCTACCCATCCATTTATTGTATTATTCTCTTTTCTATCTTTGTTTCAAACCCACAGCCACCAATCATGACTTCCCATAGGACATACAATCCTCTGATATTGTCCTTTTAAAACCCAGTTTTTCTCTTGGAAAAATGTTTATATTTTAAACTTCATTTATTTGCCTTGGAAAAAAGTACAATATAAAATATAAAAAGAATCTGGAACACCTGAATGGAGAAAAGGGGCTATGTTAGAAGAGCATATGGCTTTGATGTCATCACTCTCCTTCCTTCTCTTTTTCCCACCAATTCAGTCATTATGAGATACAGATGCATGGGAAAGGCACAGACAATAAAGGTAGTTTCAGGAAGAGTAAAGCAGACAATAGTGACACAAGATCCACTTTCCTGACTGTGTGTCTAAGTCTGTGTGTGGTGTGTGTTCTCCATTGCCCCATCATATTATCAGTTCACACTATGTGACAGAGCAGTCTGGCCATGAGTTGGTAAACAGCTCTTTCCAGCAAAAAAGTAAAGGACAAAACCCCCAAAATAAAAAGAACACAAACATTTAAAAAGGATAAAAGGAAGGGAAGAGAAGAATCACAGGGGGTAGCTGACCCAAACCTGCTTCCATGAACATTTGGCACGTAGGAAGCAGAGTCAAGTCAGCAGGTAAGACTCAAGTAAGAGAGTCACTGGCTTAAGCAACAGGGGAATATGAAGGCCCAGGAAGACATTAAAGCACAGAAAGTACGTTTGGCTATCATAAATTTCACAGGATCATTCAATGGGTACTAATTTCTGCTTTATTTCTGCAACTGTACGTAAGCACCAAAGAAGGCATCTGTTCTCCTCCTCCTCAAAGTCAGATAAACATGGTGCCTTACAGCTGTGACTTCTCTGGATTTGAGGGCACAACTGTGAGAACAACTTTCTTTTAAGTATTCAAGTTTTAGGAGTAGAATGTTCCAAAATATATAAATGCAAAAGAATGCGTTACTGAAAGACAGCTATAGGCCCCCAAATGATGGTGTTTTCCTAAGGACTGGTCCTGTGGCCTGGCTCTCCCACACATACCATCTGCAGCTGTCTACCTCCTCTGGGTCTTGTCAAGAGCTGAGCTGAGCTGAGCTGGAGAGAGAAGAGCTGCCAGATGTTGCAATAGTAAATTAAGACAACAAGCCAAATGAAGGGAACGGCTGAGCCTTTAATCACTTGTTGAGATGGTACAGTGTGAGGGTGAGCAGGAGAAAGTGTCAGCTCCCCAGTGGCACCAGGGGATGTCAGGTGCATTCATGCCAATATTTGTCTTACTGCCTAGGAGATCCCCAGTCAAAAGACTCCCATCATTTTTGGCCTGGAGAGCTTGGGGGAGGCAAAGGGGAAGGGCTAGGAATAGAGCAAAGTGTTTTCAAGGATTCCTGATAAGGTGGTCTGGGCAACAGTTCCTGAAAGAGCATCTTCATTGGGGCCCCTGATAAGCCTCCAAACAGAGGGGCTGGGCTAGGAATTCTGATATGTGTAAGGGTGTGGATAACTAGGGGCTCTTAGTCCTTGCCTGCAGCTCCCTTCAGAAACTGTAAGGCTCTGGCTCCTCACCCTGACCCGTGCGGGGAGGGCTATTTTCCCTGTGAGGCTTGAAAAGTAAAGCCTTTGCAATTGCCCGTGGTTGGACCTAAAAATCAGACATAGGATATCTGGCCTAGAGCCAGAAAACTCAGGTCTGTCTGTGTGAATGATAGTAGAGATAAGACATTAGCCAGCTAAGTAGAAAGCTTTCAAAATGAACATAGGCCTTAGTTTGACATGTTGAGCAGATCATGGCAGGGGGTAGGGCTGTGTATAGGGCCCAAGTTTCTGTCTATTGAAAGTCCTCATGGGGCAAATATAAAACCCCAGTGAGGAAGAAACCATTCCCCACTAAGAGTCTGTGGCGGAGTGGGACATTTATCTCTTATCAGCCAAGGAAGAGTTGTTTAAAATATGATTTAATTTGGTTTAAGAAAATTAAAGCAATGTAATACTTTTTAACCTGAAAGATGTGGAGCAAAACGTACCCATTCTACAACTATAATGATATACCAGTTAGGACTGCACTGAGCAGATAGTAGCAACTTGACTAACACTGATTGCAGGCACAAGGATGTTTTCTTTATTACTGAGCAACATATCAGGGTATATAGATGATTCCAGGTTTCATGTTATGGCTCAGTTATGCCTTCAAGGCTCCGGGCTCCATTTCATGATCCTTACAGTGTAAATTGTTCATTCTTATGCAAAACGCTTCATGATTACTAGGTTCAAGTCAGTGCACTAGATACCATATACAAGATCAAGTCAGGAGGAAGGGAAACAGGGGCAGAGTAAGTAGCTTCTTTTTGTGCTTGATTCTTTTAAAAAAAAGCAAAAATTTTCCAATGAGCCCCTCAGATGATATCTGTTTATATACTTTAAACTGAGTCATACAACCCCTCTTAGTTACAAAGTAGGTCGGAAAACCAACTGCCTCCTTCAACTCTCAACAAGGAGAAGTACCAAGTGAGAAGAAATATGGATTAGTGGCTCAGTTAGCAAAATGAGACCATCATGCAAACAACTGCAAAATGAATGTATATTGCAGTATGTTAAAAACTCTTTGAAAATCTAGAGCTCTATTTCAATCTTTAACACTTATGGCAGATGTCTGATTTACACATACTTACACATACTTAACTTTGGAAAAATCAGTATTACTATAAGGTGAAGGTCAATGACAGAAAATGACATTTTGATATTACAGTGGCAAATAAGGTGTTGAATAAAAATATCAAGAAACATCAGATGTTAAAAAATAAGTATTAATATACTATCCTTAATATGGGGAAAGAAAAAATTTATCACTGATTAACAAAATGAATAAACATAAATTTTTAAGAGAATCCAGTCTCACAAAGTAAGTTACTGTAGATATGTCAGGTTGTATTCATGTTCCTATGGCATAGGCAATTTTTAATCCATAAGTTTACTCTGTGTGTATGTGTATTACATATGTACATATAATGTGTGTATGTATGTGTGTTTTCAGAGATTAATGACTCTAAAAATTACATTGTCCAATGCATATTTTTTTCTATACTTGCAGGTGGAAAATAGGTAAGGTCTGAGCATGTAAGGTTTTTCATTTCAAATCTCAACCAAACATAATGACTTCACTGTGGAATGCTAAAACCTGGATCTTTGTCAACATCAATATTTCTGATAACAAGAAAAGCAATATTAATCTCTTTAAGGAACTTCTCTGCCAGTACAGCATAATTCCAAACATACAAATCTTCAGATAAAATTTGTGAGTGATTGACAACTAAAGATGATACATATAGATGACATTTTTAGTAGATATTTTCTTGCAATTAATGCAACACTGTGATCTTCAAATATAAACTATTTTGTAGGTATAATTTTATTAATACCTATGTGAGTCATTCAGTTTAAACTCTTTTGTACAGGATGTCAAAATCTTTATAAATGAATTATGATTATATAAAGAACTATATTATCGTCTTTTACAATCAACCAAAATTGTTTCTCACCTTCAAATACCTACACATCTTCCACTTCAAAAGTATGTGTGTACTCTCACACATCACTGTCAGAACTATAAGCTGAACAACTATTTGGCAAGTCTCTTGGCCATATCTAAGGCTGAAAATATCATACACCCTATGATCTTGACACAAAGGAGTATAAATGCTCATCAAAAACATACATAGGAAGAATGTTCACAGGAACTTCATTCTTAGCAGACTGAATTACTACTCAAATGCCTATCTGTCAAACTGAATAAATAAATAATCATATACTCACGCAATGAAGGAATACAGCTATAAAAATAAGCAAATGGCTACTCATAGAAATACAAACAGATCTTACCAAATGTGAGCAAAAGAGTTCAGATAAAATAAAGCACTTGTAGGATTCCATTTGTAAAAAGTTCAAGTTCTAGGCGTTTGAGAGAATACAAGATCATAGTTATTCTTACAGCAGAGAGTGGCAGGATGCACAAGTAGTACCTGGGGATCCAGGAGTGCTGGCAGGGTTCCAAGCAAATACTGATTCAAGTGCTGGTAATGTGAGTGGGTTCTCTTTGAAAATTAATTGGGTCAAATACCTAAGATTTCTGCAATATTTTACATATGTGCTATAGGCCAAAAAATGTTTACTAAAAAAAAAAAAAAGTGGGCTACCTTTGTAAAATTAGAATGAAGAAAAAGTTGAAAAAATTAAACTTCATAACAATTTCAGTGGCCAATAACATCGTTTGTATGAAAATTGGAAAACAAACAAACCCCTCCCCAATTTCCCTAACAACAAACAAAGCAGTCTTAGATAGTTGGATGTGGATGTATAAATTTAAAACAATACTGGGGTAAAATATTAGGAAACCATTCAGTCTAATTGACTTTGAGAAAGATTTTTCTCTTTCACGAAACTCTAATACCAAGATTGGGAGCCAGTACAGCTATCTAGTCTTAAATCAGAATCTAAAGTGTACGATGTGAATTAAAGCCCTATTTTTAGAAATTATTATAATTCTGGGCCTATCAGGATTTTCACTCACTGTTCAACATTGAATAATAATTGACACTAGGTCTCTAACTACAGAGTTTCAGAAAAGTTCTTACGATTTAACTGCTTTGGGGACTGTGTTTCACTGTCAAGACTGCATAAACATTTGGTTTTCCTGTGGAGAGCTGATCTTGCAGCCACCTGAGAAAAAAAAAGTCACACCTCTTATGATAGGAATACTTCTTAAGAGCCCTGTTTTTTTCACTCACATTGCATCTCCTAGAAATTCTTATGCTCAGAAAAAGTGCAGAAAATAATTACGGCATAATTATGGCTATTAGTTCCAAACAAGGGTATTCTAGCATATTTATTTTGAGTTTGTCTTATAAGAAATTTATCTTAATGTTGATGTTCCTGATATAATTTATCAAGGTAATTCCTTTGGTCTTAAGATGTTTTTTTTTTTGTCAAAATAGTTTCCCTTTAAAATGTAAGTATTACAGCCATTTTCAATAGGGCTAGAAGTGGGAGTCTTGAAAAATACTCAAATATCCAAATGTCTTGCCAAAGGGGATAGATTATATAAATTTAAATTATTATGAAATATTATGTTAGTACTTACAGGAATAATGTGGAAGTGTAAATGTTGGTTAGAAAGATGTTCATTATGCATTATTTATTAAGAAATCAAATGACAAAATCATTTACACGATCAAATCTTTGTAAAGCAAAAATACGTCTATGTGTGTTTGTATTCATTTGAAAAAGAACATGGAAGAATACAAACTGATGGTAAAAGTTTATTGGAAAAAAACCAATCATGGATTTGTTTTAGCTACTTGTGTATTACTCAGAACATTAAAATAACATTAAGTGGCTGAAGTAAATTTTATTGTGTAGACAAATCACAAATATTCCTGGAAGGCCATTAAGTCTTTATTTGTGAATCACTAAAATATACTGCTATGTAATATTTAATTTTAGTATAGAGATTATTAGTGTTTGAACAAGGAAAAAAGTAAAATGGGACATATTCTTTTATTTTTGAAAGAAGTTAAACAAGGGAGAGATTGCTAGAAGTAATGAATGAAAAATAATATAAATAGCAAAAAAGAGCCAAAAGCCCACTTCCCTTAATTCATTATGTTGTCTATAAAAAAATTTATTTAAACTTGAATTTATCTTTTAATTTTCATTACATTCCTAGAGAGACAGTGTTATGGCCTGAAAATGAAAAGGTAGAAATACACACACACACACACACACACACACACACACGCAGACTATTCACAAAGGTACCGGCAATCCTCACTTACTAGGGGTATCTTTGGCATAGCTTGAGGGGTCTTGACTTCTACAGAGATATTTATGAAAATGAACCATTTTTTTAACTACATTCTGCCATCATATTCCATTTACAGTAAACATTTTTTCATTATAACTAGTTGCCATATGTATAAACATAACATAAACTATTATCTCTACCTCTGTCTCATCTATGATTATTTTAAAGTTTCTGAAGGTCATTTCCTCACCATATAAATTACTTCTATAGCAAAATTAATCAGGCAGGACCATTTCTCAGGCCAGGTTACTTGATGCTAACCCAAGTGAATAAGCTTTGGTAAGGAGGTAGGATGACTAAACACAGGGAATCAAAAATAAGAAAAGAGTGGGATTATATCCTGGCACCAGATATCTGCAATACCAGTGTTTTTTATGAATATTAACAACACTAAACATAATGTATTTAAAAATTAACAGCAAATATTCTATAAAGTTAATTATTGTTTGGAGTCAAATATTTTAACTATTTAGTAACTAACTGGGAAGCTATGCAATTTGAGTGTAAGCTTCTATTTGATCACAATCAAGGTAGTAAAGAATAGTTTTATTTGGAAAACACCCATGCCTGTGAATACAGTCTCTAAAATTACAACTTTGATTAGACACATGCCATAATAATACAACAAAAATGTTGAAATCAAAAGTGCCCAAACCTGTTTGACAAAGCATACATCTATACATATTTGTAGACATGTTATGCCATTAGATAAAATATATCTGTAGTTTAAAAAATGTCTGTGATAATGGAACTTTGTTTTAGGATCATTTTTAATGAAAAGGCTGGTATTATGTGTTAAAAATAAAATATGTTTACCTGAAGCTGTCCTCAACTGTCTAGGCCATCGAGGAGCTGACATATCTGATAGTGGTGGTGTCTCCGAGGATCACGTCCTCAGAGTTAGTGGGCACGGTTGGTCCTGTTTTCTTGTCTTGCTCAGTTCTCAGAGGTCCTCCACGTTTTGTGTTGGTCTAACTTGTAATTGATTTGGAACAGCATCACAGGACAGATCTCATCTTCTTAGAATGACCAAGCGAGGAAAGTCAGCACAGCCTGGCAGCAACTGACAAAAACTGTTTTTACAGCACCAGTGAACATAAGGCCAACCCTAGACAAAATTCTGAAATGTGGAACATTGACCACCTGCATCATCTGTTCATCTCTTTTAATCATTATTCCATTTTGCTAACACCTTCTCCCTTTTCCTTTTGCCCTATTAAAATATTTTATCGAGAAAATAGGATAAAAAGTCTGATGGCAAATGGAAAAGAAATCCTAGACATATCAGAAGTTTTGGCTGCTGGATGGTGTTACATGTACAGACATAACATTTCATACAACCTTGTGTTTAGAGTAAACAAAAGTCAAGGGAATAGATGCCAGATTCTAGTTTTAGCTCTATTCCTGATTAAATAAGTTTCTTTGGAGTTGTTGACTTGTCCTTGTAGATGTCAGTTTCTCAATGGGAAAATGAGTTGAATTCTACCAGAAGTGTTGAAAGTGGCTCCAGGGTGCCCTGAAACTCTCTGTGAAGTCTCATGGAGCCATTATTGAAAGAAAAGTCAGGGCTCTCCAGGAAATATAATTCCAGAACAAAGTACCATCCACCTCAGAACTGAATCTAGGGCTCTATCTATTACAACACTTTTAAACTCTACCATACTGAAAGTCTCACTTTAGCCCAGAATTTCAAAGATTCCTAGACTAAATTTTTGGCAAGGAGATACCTGGGACCTTCAGATTTTCCAGGAGAATCTTCAAGCTGATTGTTCACCCAATAGATGACTAGGAATAGAGAAGTACATCCATGAGGCAAGAAAAAATATATATTCCTTTCAAAGGGGTCACCAACTTCAACCTTTTAATGTAAGCCATTTTAACATGTATTTCTATTCCAGGTAAATATATCTGTCTACACTGTCCTTTCACTTCTTGAAGGCGGTAAACAAAGATGACCCCTTTTTTTAATGGTTGACTAAAGGGAAAGAAATAGCTAAAGAAAAATAACAAAGTTAATATTTTAAGGTTACTGACATATGAGTCTGGTGAAAAATCAGAGTAAAGCACATTTAAGATCTTTAGAATGAGAGAGATAATTTGGGACTAGGGAAAGTAAGAAAGTTCAAAACATGAAAATGAAACTTTTAGATTAACAGTTACATTTTCTAAAACAAATACAAGCATATTTATGCCAAGAAGACAAACCATGCTACTCTCCTCACCCCTGCATCTTAACATCTCATGAGCAGAGGGTAGCAAACTGTCTAATGTGTTTGTGAGGCATGTTTGTATAACATAAATGTGCTTTGTATGCATGATTTCATTTGATTGTTATAGCTATAGCGACAATATTGGCACCACTTTTTGGTAATGGAACTTTATTTTCCAACAAATACAATTTAAATCTAAGTTTAAAGGAAATGCTAGTATTTAATTTCACTATAAAAACTTCTGATTTTTATCACTTAAAGTGTAACATATAATTGTATTAGGAAACTCTCCAACGTTCTAAGATGAAATTGGAAATAATTTTCAGTGTGTGAATTTCATTTGGACACAGTTAAGGAGCACATAAAAGTTAAAAGCTAATTTTCATTATCTGTATCTATCTCTCAGGCTTTCTTTTCTTTTTATAGAAATAGAAAAATCAAAGCTGCTAGTTTTTACCTATGAAGAGAATGATAGCTAGCTGGTATGCAAAATGCAGAAGCTGAGTCCTGGCCCTGACTTAACAGCTTCAGTGTGGCACAGTGAGTCCAACTCAAGACTGACAGTTCATGTACAACTTCTTAGTGAAGATAAATGCAGGGAACCAATAATTCTCATCTAAAAGTACAGGATCTGTGTTAGCACACTACCAACTGGTTGTTATTCATTTTACTTCTCATATTAGAGGTAAGATAAAATTACTTTGCTCACTTTGTAGCCTATGATTTAAAAATTAAGAGAGCATGGTAAGAAAATCGTCTAGTGAAAAAAAACTATACTTCATGTGTTTTCTGTCTTCAATTCACAAAGTAATGAGCATTCCAAAGTAAAAGAGCATTTGGCTGTCAGCCCAAATGAATTTGCTTCCAAATTCTTAGTAACAGAAATCAAATGATAGGATTTGTGTGTATGTGTGTGTGTGTTTTATATATAATTGAAATAAATCTCTACTAACTAAGGTAAAGTACACATGTGCTTTCCTGAAAATTTGTACCTTGGGGAATCCATGGTGATATGGTTGTTTTCTTATAAACCCCAAGAGAATCACTAAAAAGAACTACTAGAACCACTTACAAATAACTAAAAAGAGCAAATGAAGTAATAAGCAATATTAAGAAAATCAGTAATTCTTAGATAATATTTCTCATCTATCAGATCAAACACTTCAAGCTGTGAGAAAAAAAGACACCCTCCCCCATGGTAACCACTAGTCACTTCTCATGTCTATGAGTCTACTGTTTTGTTCATTTTGTTTTGTTGGGTTACCATGGGGAAGCGGTTGCAGTGGGGGATAAATATGTGAAAGGGATAAAGAGGTGCAAAATCTTTATCATAATATAAAATAGTCACAGGGATGAAAGTACAGCATAGAGAATATGGATGGTCAATAGTTCTGTAGCATCTTTCTATGATGGTAGTAACCACAGTAGTTGGGGTGAACATTTAATAATGTATATAACTGCCAAATCACTATGTTGTATACTTAAAACCAATATAATATTGTATATCAACTATGCTTCAATAAAAATAAATATTAAAGGAAAAGGCACTCTCAATCATTAGGGTAATTTCTAATGATTTTCTAGCTAAACTATATATGTATTCATTCTTTCTAAGTCTGTAAATCTAAGTCTGAAGTTTACTTCCATATATATGAAACAATATGCAGAATTTAACTCAGTGATATATGTAATATCAAAATTTTCAATTATAAGACAACTTATAAAGTACAACTATTTAATAGAGTATCGTAGAGCCATAGAAATAAAGAAAGTTATGTACACACATAGGTTGATTCCTAAGGTATATTATTAAATATTAAAGCAAGGTACCAAAGACTGTGTGTACATGTTTATGTGTGTTAATTTTTAAAATAAAAACAGGAATGGTAGGATAAATGATTAAGTATGATGAAAAAACTTCTTTAAATAGACTATTATTTTGAATTTGACACATGGACATATTTCATTCATGCAAAAAAATAAAGTTTGTTCAACAAGGTTGACAAAAATAAAACAGAATTGAAAAAAGAAATAAATGAACCTAAATATATAATAAGTTGCTAATTAAGCCACACACAAAATAAGTAGCTAATTCAAGTGACTCTTATCTTTGACTTTGTATATTTAGTGGAATATAGTCTAAGAACAAAAAAAAAAACTGTAAAGGGATCTTGAACTTTACTTGGTAAGCTGACCTTGGTGGAGAAATTGAATAATAATTATGAAACTATTGTGCCTTTATTTTAGGATAGAGCAAATACATAAATGGATTGATGTTTCTGGGACTAAGGTTTCTCACTGCAGGAGAAAAGCAACATAGATGTGGAATAGGAAAAGGTGAAGAAGGAACACTGTGATGGTGGATATTAACTAGAGGTGTCATTGTGAACACTTGACTTTTTAATGTTTTATTTCCTAGCTCTGTTCACTGAAAAGACCTGGAGCCGTTGGTAGCCCAGAAGCAATGAGCACCCTCAACATGCTTAGATTATACATTCTAAAGTGCATTCCCAGTTAAAATCATACTGAAAATAGATTATCACATATCTGATGACAAATATAATGTACAACTCCCAGTGAGTCTCAAAATTATAAAGTAGAGTGAAGTGAGAGGACAAAGATCTTCTCTTGGAAACCATCTATTAAATAGAGAAGAGTTATTGTATTTGGAAAACCAGGATTTTTGTAATCATTGATGTAATAATTGATACAGACAAACCATTAGCAGATTCAAAAGGTGCTGAATAATTTTGAAAAATTGTTGGGAACCAAAATCTTCCAAAAGTCTCACACTATTACCCCACAGAGAATTTTTAATTATAAGAAAATATATTTTTCAGTAGAGATACCTGGTGAACAACAAATTAAACAAGTGATCAAACTTGTTTAGTGTAATCAAAAATGGATCAGAGATTACGTGCTTCCTAATATGCAGTGGAAAGGGCAGAACAATTACGCAGGATTCTTGCAAAATGTTGAAACTGAACCTACTAAACAAAATTCAATCATAAAATTCCAGATTATGGAAAATTGTATAATTTTATAAGCAATGGGTTTATATCCTTTAAAAAATTGAGGAGATGATTCAAGAATGAGAAGAGATTAGGTACTAAAGAGACATACCAAGTCAATTACATTATTGTTGGCTGCACTGATAATTTTTTAAAGGATTTTTTTGAGAATTAAAAATTACTGCCTCCATATCAGAAATTGTATTGAAATACTGATAAATATGCAGGGTTATAATGATACAGTGCAGTAGGTTTATGTCTTTGTTTTAGGTGATATATTCTGAAATATATTAAATATTTTAAACCTGAAAACTTAAGTCATTCTGTTAAAAATTAAAAAACTTAAAGGTTGGTAGAATATTTAATACAAATATTTACATAATTAATAAATAAAAAGAAAACATGTCATGATACAAATCAATAGGAAAATTACAAAAGCTACCAGAAGAAAACTTTTAAAATGTCTAATGGAAGAAATAAGAGAGACTTTTGCTACCCTACAGATATACCAGGATGTAAAACTGAGAGTCTGAGTGTTGTTAAAATATCGTATATGCTCAGATTAAAATTAGCCTGTACTATATCATATAATTTACAACCCTAATGGGGTTATTGTTTCACACACACACACACACAGAATCAAAACATTTTTGAAATAGTGTTATGGTATATTCATAACACTATTTCAAACAGAGGAAAACAAAAGAAAACATTTTTAAAACAACAAGGAAATAAAGAGAGATATTGAATTTATTCTCTGGGTGAAAGAAAACCAAACAGTCATGGATAACTTAAGCAAAGTAAAGTAATTTATTTGCAGGCTATTGAAGTTCAAGATTTGAACAGTGTGTCTTGGAACAGCCTGGAAATGGGGGGTCTCCAGGCAACACAAGCACCAGGAGCTCATGAACTATCTTTCCTACAGGCTAAAATTAAAATGGCTCAAAGCTTCAAGCAAGATATTATTTGTGAAGATGACCATATTTCACCTTCTGGAAACTAACAAAAGAAATGAAGATATGTTTTTAAACACCCCAAATTCTAAATACCACTGAAGATGGTGACAGAAATAATCCATGGACCAAAATTAGGTAAGGATTTTTGAATCACTGAGATTGGCCAGAAGTTCCACAGAAAGCAAGGCAGAGAGTCTTGGGAGAACAGCAGCAATTCTCTAAAAATGCAAGCAAAATTCTACTTTTTTAAGGGAACAGTATCATACTGTAAAATAGAATCAATATCCCATGTGTGAAGGATGGTGGTAGGAATTGGTGTGAGGAACGTCTATTGCACTCTATGAATAAAGAAGCAGGGCAATTTGAAATGCCCACACGATCCCACTGGCCAACAATATTTGCAGGAAGCAATTGTCTCCATGTGAACAAAGGAAAAAGTCTTTGTGAAATATATTCTAGAAATGTCCTGGACACTCAGAGAATAATATCACCTGCATAAAACACATTCAGGAAAATCTGCTCACATAGTACCAGCACAAAAAATTTACAAGGGGCATGTTTACAAAAGCATTAAGCGTAACCTACCAATACATAAAAAATAAATTATCAGAAAAAATTATGTCACAGATCTAATACACTATTTGACCAATTATTTTAGAATAATTAAAATCAACAGTCATAAAACAATTGCTCTCATGAAATAGCTCTACCAATCTATCATGGAGGAGCACACGGAAAACACAGTAATGACCATGAAATATGAGTTGCTGGAGTTCAGTCGAAGTAAAAGAATTCAAACATCATGGAATGAAGATGAAAATGGAAGGCAAAATGAAAATTTCTTCACACTGTGGAAGAAATAGGAGACAGAGTGTAGAAATTAGCAAACAGAGAAAAACAAAAGGAAACATTTTTAAAACACCAAAGCAATAAAAGAGACATATTATAGATGGGCAAAGTAGATCAAATAGATATGTAGGATATGCCTAGTAAAACAGAATAGTAGATAGGCTAAATTAAAGTACATGAATGAGAAAGTCTAAACAATAAATGTACTAGGTATGTAATTTTAGAATGCTTTCAATAAATGAATTACACTATACATATGTAGATACCATATGCAACGGAAAACAGAGAATTCAAACCATAGTATAAACTAGTGAAATATTTCATCTTTAAATACAAAGATTTCTTCTATGGTCAGGATAAAAATATTAACAAAATTGTAAGAGTGAAAAATAAGGCTTGCCTCAGATTTATTTACAGCAAAATTCAGTGTCACAGCAAAGTACAGCAATACCTAAAAACACTCAAAGGAAGGCATTGTGAGCCAAGAATTTTATGTGTAGCCAATCTTTTATCTTCCAGTATGAAAGCTATGGAACAACAATTTGGAATGTGTAAGAATTATAGGAATATTTTTTCCCTGAGTCTATCTTAGGCATGGCTAGTGTTCACTTGGAGCTGGCAAAGGAGCTGGCAACAAGCTGAAAATTTTTACCTTAGACTAAACTAAATACTGGTATTAAGGTGGCAGAATGCCTCAATGTCAGGGAAATAATTGAATTCTGAGAAAATTTTTCAGCAATAAGGAGAGGAAAGAGGAAAGAACATGGAAAGTCAAGTTAATTTACTGATGCCTTATCTGTTGCATTTGTAAATTGAAGGATATCATTTCATTCTTATAGATCGAATAATTAAGGTAGTCTGTTTTTACAAATATTCTTAGCATTCTTAAAAAGAATGGACATTACGGAATTGTTCAGTGAGGTGTTCTGTATACACCCACTAGGTAAAGTTTGTTAATTTTGTTGTTCATCCCTACATAGCTTTAGTTTTTGTTGTGTTTTCTGTTTATTTGATAAGTTTCTCAGAGAGGGATATTAAAATCTTCCACTTCTCTCATTTGCATGTGGAAATCCAGTTGTCCTGATACCCATTTGTTGAGGAGACTGTTCTTTCCCTGTAAATGGTATTGGTACCCCTGTTGAAAATCAATTAATAATAGATATTTGTGTTTATTTCTGGATGCTCAATTCTATTCCAATTGGAAAATTTGAGAATGCAATTTTGCTTTTATTTTTTAAGATTATTTTGGATATGCATGCCCCTTGCAATTCCATATAAAATTGAGGATTGGTTTCTCCATTTCTGCAAAAAAGGATATTGGAATTTTGATAGAATTGAACTAAATCTGTAGATCATTTTTGGTAGTATTGACACCTTAACAATATCAAGTCTTCTAATCCATAGATGTTTGATGTTTTCCCATTAGGTCTCAATTTATTTCAGCAAGGTTTTATAGTTTTCAATGCAAAATCTTTCACCTACTTGGTTAAACTTACTCATCCAAATTTTATTCCTTTGGATGCTTCTGTAGATGCAATTATTTTCTTAATTTCCTTTTGGCATTGGTTTTTACTAGCACATAGAAACAAACATGATTTTCTGCATTATTTTTTACATAATTCCATTACTCCTGTAATTTGTCATTTAGATATTATTTAAATCTTTAGTGATTGGTTATTTGAGAGATAATAATATGCAATCTTAAATTATAAAATTTAATGTTAAATGATATTTTCCATCTTTTCCTGAATAGTTTAGATACCTTAAAATATTTAATTCTACTTACATCTCCCTAAATTATATCTTGAACTTTTTTATATATATTTAAGACTTAATTATGCTTTTTAATATTTTGTTAGTGTGGGTCTGCCAGTGACAAATTTTCTCATTTTTTAAATTTATGTGAAAATGTTTTTATTCAACCTTCATTCCTGATGGAGATTTTTGTAAGGTACAGTACTGTACATGATATGCTTTAAATACAAAGAACATATTATTATATTTTCTTCCAGCATTCATCACTTCTTTTGAGAAATTAGTTCTCAGTTAAATTATTTTTGTTATTATTATTGTCTTACTGTTTTATTTTTTAATTTCCCAGCTTTATTGAGATATAATTGACAAAAACTGTGTATATGTTATACAATGTGACTTTTTTAAGGTATACAATGTGATGATTTAATATATGTATACATTGTGAAATGATTATCCAAACAAATTAACACTTCTATCACCTCACACTGTTACCATTAGTTATTCATTTTATTTTAGAAGGATTTCTCTCTCTCTATTTTTATTTCTTACTTTTCTCTACCTATTTTCCAGTTTCTCTTCATTTTGGGTTTAACTATTTTACTATGTGGTATTTAGGGTTGTAGTTTTTTTTAAAAATATTCTACCAGTAGTTTCTTAATGTTCCTGGAAAATTCCTAATCATATAATATATTTTAATAATCTGATTTTTTATACTCCATTGTTCTTTGCTGATATATGTAATATCTTTTATCTTGAACATAATCAACCTAAGTATTTTAAAATTTGTGATATTAAATCCATAAATATCTGCAGCATCCTTGAGTCTTACTTATAATAGCTTTTGCTTCTGTATGGCTTAGTGTATGAATTTTCTTGTGCCTGTATATCTTACTGTTTCAGACATTGTATTAAAAATAATATTTTGGGGCATTATTTGAAGTTTAGGATAATGATATCTTTCTCCAGAAAGAATTTTATTTTGCTTTGTTTTTTGTAGGCACCTAGAGACATTAAAAACCTGGGATTACATATATATATAAATTCATAAACTGAGTATTTTTGTGCCATCTAGAAGAGTAGATCCTAGGCCACAGTTCATATGAAGCCTGTTTATTTTGGGTCACATTTATTCCGTGTGCAGCCTTTCACTATGTAGTTAGATCCCAACCGGTGTTGAGTCCTGGTAATCAACTTCTGTTTCCTAGACTGTTAAAACAATGCTGAACATCTCTTTCTACCCTTTCCAAATTAATGTCCCCAGATCAGATCTTAGCCTCTTTATTATTATTGTATGAGCTTGTCAATACTATAAAGCAGATGATATTCACATTTTGTTGTGCTGTTTTCAGTGGGTGGGTCCTGAATTACTTAGTGTATCCTTACTGCACAGGAACTCTTCAGTCATTAGGCTAATATGTTCTGGACCCCTAGAGATAAAATGAAGTCCCTCACTTTAAGCATATTATTGTCTATATTTTTCCATTTACCTAGTAAAGTTCTTGGATCAGAATTATTTTACTAGACATTTATTAAGTACACAATTTAGAATAATTTTAAATTACTTTTTATTCTACTTTAAATAACTTTTTTGGCATTTATTATGCATTTTGAGTATATTTAATTTTTTGTTTAGTATAAGCTCATTAGCAATAAAATATAATTCTTGACAACATATAGTTCTGTTGTACTGAGATAATTATTGCATAATTAAATGAGTATTGTTTTGACTGAGTTATATTATTTAGAAGTCCTTCAAAATTGTTGTATATATCACTAATATTCTTTTATTTATATTCTTCAGAATAGGTTAAGGTTTTTAGGGCAAGCTGGGAAAGCATTATTTTTGCCTTTTAAAATAATTGCACAGAGTTTCCTGTTGCATTAAAATTTGCTATCAAGCATATTTTCAGCAATGGACTAGATTCAGAGAATGACAAATGCCTCTATTCACACACACACACATACTCCTAAATAATAATTCAAGATCTCACTTAATTTAAGGATGAATTGAACTAAGAATTTTTAAGGACTAGTAACAGCACCACTCTGTGGATCTACATAACAGGTTCAAAGTATATATCACAGAATTAATAAATGGTTCAATGTAAGAATTCAGTCTTTATGGTCCTCAGGGAAAACAATGCACCTATCCCATCTTGATTCAGGGTCCCACTCTGACATTAATCAACTATGGCACACGTAAGCATGCACACATGCTATTTAAGAGCAATTCTTGTTGAAGGATCAATGGGTATTAGCTAGAGGAACTTAATCTAGCCATTTAATTTGTACCCTACCAGAATGCCTTGATTAAGGTAAACCCACCTGAAGTAAGAGAAAACAGGACAAGAGATGCAGCCATTTGAATAAATACAGCCTAAATACACTGTTGTGTTAGCTGTGGACAATGGGCAAGTCGATGTTACTGTGCCTTGGCCTCTTCATTCCTAAATAAGGATAATTCCTTGTTAGGCTTATTGTGAGGACTAGATGAGCTAGCTAATGGACAAAAATCCTTGATAATACATCTGGTATATATAATAAGAGTATCTAAAATTTATGTTTATTATTACTATTATTGTTATTAGTATTACTATCTCTGTGACATGGGTTTGTTTTGTGGCAGAAAGGGTGTCCATTTAATCTTTCTGAACTACAATGGACTCCTCATTGGTCTGGTCCACTGAAGGTTGTACACAAGAAGTTTGGGCTTGTCACAGGGTGACTCATTCACTCCCCAACATAGTTTAAAAGTCTCAGTATCAACCATTATTGATTATGCCACTCTATCTTGATTAGTATTACAAAGTAACGAGTATCTAGTTATCTAAATTACTATTTGGAACTAACACTGGTATAGTTTAAAAGAGAGACAGTTGCACGCGCATGATGAAAACTGTTCTAGGGAAAGTATTCAAGAAAACTTTAGGAAAGAAGTGAGTGAAACAGTTTATCTTACAGATTTAAAATATGTTCTAACAATCTGAGACTGTGGCATTAGTGCTGTGCTTACTCTTACAACTAGGTAGATAAATGGAAACAAATGCAATGTTAGAAAATTCCAAAATGTAAAACAATTTGATGTAGGTTGAAAATGTATCTTGGGAAAGTATACATTTTCAAAAAATGGGATCAGAAAAACTGATTCAACTTTTACATAAATGTTGACTTATGTACAAACACATACACAGTGCTAGATGGATTACATGTTTTATTACAAAACATAAACTATAAAATAATAAAAAGTATGGAATAGGTGACCAAAACACAGATATTCTTGTACATTTTCATTCTCAACTATCTGCTTGAAATAAAATGATCACAAATACAGTGATACAGTGATATTGAGATATGGTCTCACTTGGTTTTTTCATAACTGAAGTAAATCACTACGTTGATATCTTTGGCTAGAGCCAGTTAATGGTTCATTCTGTAATATTCTGAATCAAAACTGAGACAACAGAGAAACATGAGGAAATGTTTGCCAAGCATTCAAAAGCATGAGGGATCCACAAAGAAGGAATGTGGTCTGCTCGTTTACTGCCTGTAGTCCTTGCAAGAATTGCCCAGATCTGTTAACTGTACCAAACCTGGTATGTGCCACTCTGGTGGAAAAGATAGCCACAAATCTAAGTGACTGGAAGAACATAATTCTTGCAATGGTAGCAATGTGTGAGTGAAGAGGCTTCTTCTTGGTATCTCTGCAGAAAGTGACAGATGTGCAGGTCATTAGATGCCAAGTGATAAGAAATAACACTTTTGAAGTCTCTAGTGCCCATCTGCTTTCCTCTGCCTAAGCTGTGCCAGTAGCTTGCCTACCTAGGCCCTAAGATACCATATAAACAGGAAAATTTGGAATTTTCCTGATAATTACAATTATAAGATACCATATAAACAGGAAAAATTGTAATTCACTGACAATGAATCAGTAACATGAACAATAAAATAAGACTGAGCAAGAAAGAAAAAAAAATTTTTGAACTCTTGGCTCTATGGAGCTTAATTTATATAAATAGAAGAGAATTTCAATAAAATACATAAAGATAGTCAAAGATATTTAATGTAGAATGAAAACAATTCTTTCTAACTAGGAGAATAATATTATTTTTTGGAAAAAATAAACAAATTGAAGAGAGAAAATCTAAAACCAAAGAGAAAGGACATAACCAACAAGATACAAAAGAGAGGGAGAGATTTTTACAATAATAGACAAGAAGAGAAAAAGCGGAGGTCAACACACGTGAGACCTAAAAGTTAGCATTTCCAGAGGAGCAAATTAAGAAATGATGGAGCAAAAATTACAGAAATAATTTTTAACAATCCAAATCTCAAGAATTATTTAAATTTTCAGTATCACTCTTAGGGAAACAAACTGAAAATAATACATAAGTACTTAATATTAACTACTAAATATTCTGAATTCCAAAAATAAACAGAGATTCTTGAAAAAGAAAAAGAAAGAAGATGAAAAAGGAATAAAAATTTAAAGGGGAGTAATATGGAAGAAAAATAAAGACATCTTTTATTAAAAATAAATGCTAAGTGGCTGGATTACCCTTTCAAAAAACTTGACTGTACAATTGGACTAAAGCAAAATTCATGAATTGAAGTGTGAAAATAAAATGGGTAATACTATGCAGGACAAATACAAACAGTATTTTATAATGAAAAAGTAAAGAGAGTGAAGTAAAATTCAAAAACGTCTTCACTTAAAGAAGAATTAATTATAAACCTAATATAATACTTGTAGAATCACTCATTCACAAAAATAAATATAAGAACTTTAAAAAATGAATTCATAGATACATATTGTGAATAAATTCCTTCAATTAAAAAATTTTCTAGTTTTTGACTGTTTAAGGGAGATTTTCTAAATTTCTAAAAAATTGTCTTGCTAGTTTGCTTTATCAACATTTTTATTGCCAGCAAATTTCAATGTTATTGAATATTATAAGCAGATGTGGTCTACAAAATCCCTTGATGAAGTTGTTATGATTTTATTTATTTCTCACTACCTACACTGTCATGTAGACATTTAAAAATATGTAAAATACAGATAAACATATATTTGTATCTGTAATATGTAATTTAATATATAAATAATTTATACATTGTAAAATATATAATAGATATTCTCTATAGGACAATTTTTTATATATAAATAGTTGGAATTTTAAAATAGCTTGCTATTTTTTAATCATTAAAGATTCGATAATTTCTTGAATTTGTTGGCTACTTGATATATTCTCTTTTTAGTGCAGAAATCCTTCACATCTTCCTATAGATTTATTGCGAAGAGTTCCATGATTTTTGGTGCTATTGTAAATTGTTTATTTTTAAATTTTATTTTATAATCATGTCCTGTATGTATAAAAAAGTACAATTTAGTTTTCTACCTTGACCTTCTATCCAAGTGATACTATTAAATTTATTAATTCAAATTATTTGTAGATATTTCAATATGTATGCAACGATAACAAACATGAAATTGTTTTTAATCATTTTTACTGATTCCTTTCAGTATTTGTAGTTTCTACTTATTTTTCTTGCTGTATTGTACTAGTTAGGATCTCTAGAACAACATGAAGATATTACTGATCATAATATAATTGATCATAATGCCAAAACAAGCAGGCATGTCTTAAATATAAATAGACATAAATGTTTTTAAGAGGAAAATATAAATGAGATAAAACACACACAAAAAAAACTAGGGAATTTACAACTTATGAGGTAGAGAAAAATGATTAATATTCTTACCATGTAAAGAATCCTTCCAAATTGCAACAAAAAGTAAGTTGGAAAACCCAGGAAAATATTTTGAAGTTAGTTCACCAAAGAAAAAATTCAAATAGCCAGTAACCTTGGATAACATCAGCAGTTGTCAGTGAAATGTGATAAATAAAAATATACAAAGAGTATTCAACTTCTAAAAAGTTATAAAAATTCCCAGTAACACCACTTGTCTGAGTGGAACAAATCAGAAAACAATAGGGTTTTTTTTTTATGGTAAAAGGATGTTGTTTACAATTACAGACTTATTTCAGGAAGATGCTAAGTGCTGAATTGTGTCCTCCCAAATACATATGTTGAAATCCTAACTCCTAATACTTCAGGATGTGAACAAATTTGGAGAGAGACCCTATGAGCCATAAGTAAGATAAAATGAGGTCATATGTGTGGGCCCTAATCCAATGGGACTGGTGTTCTTATAGAGGAGATTAGAACACAGACAACACAGTTCAAGGAAAAACCAAGCCAAGGAGAGAAGCTTTAAATGGAACCAAACCTGCAGACACCTTGACCTTGGACTTCTCACCTACAAAACTGAGAAAATAAATTTCTGTTGTTTAACTCAATCAGTATTTTGTATTTTGTTATGGCAAAACTACCAAAGTAATACTGGGGAATTAAAAAAGCTATAGCTTTAACATCTCCTTATCTGATAGATTAAGATTTTAATTAAATCATATATATATATATGATATATTTAAATCTTAAATATTCTTAAATGATGTCTATGTATGTACTTGGAACATACTATTTTAACTTACTCATGAATTTTTTTAGGGAGAGCAAAGATATTTTCTTTGCTGATTACAGTTTCATATCAAATCTCTTGTATTACCACACAATAACAAAATTGTCAAGATTTTGAATTGAATTTATTTCAAATGGCATCATTTTAAGAAAGCTGTGAAGCAATCTGAGCAGAGAAGCTTTCGAGATTTCGTAATTTTTTTCTAAGGTTTTATAGTTCCCTGTGTTACCTGCCAAAAACGATAGCACTTTTCAATCAAACTTTACAGAATAGTTCCTTAACTTTCATACAATTTAAATTTAAAGCTCCATTGACTTAAACATTTATCACATGATAAAGTAATGCAAACAAAACCAGCATACATATGCTTACCTGTATTAATCTGTTTGGGTGGCCATAACAAAACATCATAGACTGGCGCTTTAACAAGAGAAATTAATTTCCTCATACTCTGGAGGCTGGAATCTCTAAAATGAAGCTGCCAGGAAGTTCTAGCAGAATTTGCGAGCTCTCTTCCTGTCTTCCTTGCAGACAGCCACCTTCTCTTCGTGTACTTGCATGGCTTCTTCTTATTGTGTACACATGGAGAGGAAAAAGAAAACTCTCTTTCTTCCTTTTCTTATAATCCAACCTTTTTGGATTAGGACTCCCCCTTCTGACCTAATTTAATCTTAATTACCTTCTCAAAAAGCCTTACCTCCAAATATAGTTATCATGGGGGTTAGGGCTTCAATATATAAAATTCAAGGACCCGAGATTCATTTGCTAACACATGGTGCACATTAGAGAACTGGTTGGAGCAGACATGTCCGGATATGCTACAGTGTGGCCTTTCATCTAGACCCACTAACTGTGCCAGGCGCTTGCACTCTGAAGGTTTTACAGAAGAGAACACTTACTACTCCTGTAGGGAGATTAGTTGAGTACCAGTTAAGAGTTCTACTGTACGTGTTTAATTATGAAAATGGAAATTAATACAGGAGGTTTTAAATGAAAAGTACTTAGAGAATTTATGTAAGATATGATTACATTAAAAATACAACACAATAGTATTTGTAGAAGCTTTTAAGAAGGGCCCTCCTGTGGCCTCACATGAGGCATGGTACTAAAAGCTTTGCTTCCTGCTCATTTCCTGATCTGTTTCTCCAGGCCTCTCAATGAGTCTGTGATTCCCTGATACCATTCTGGGACTGTATTTCATATTTCACTTAAGATACTGAACTTACCTGTAGAAACGTGACTGATTCAAACACCGTTGCCATTTGTGGGTCAAAGGAAATGGGTTTTGAAGGCAATGCTGAGATGGTGCTGTACACACAGAAAATTCTTGCTTGCTCACTGCTGCGGTTCTGCCGTCTAGTAGGTACTTCTGTGTGTGTGCGATGATAGCAGGAGAATGTAGGGAGCAGGATTAGATATTACTTTTAGTCACTGAATTTTCTACTTTAGAATGAGTATAAATTAACTTGTGGTTGAATGAGAAAATAATATTTTTATACACAACATCATTTTCTCTCTGTTCACAGAGCATTGATATGCTAATTACTAAACACCCTTTTATTAAATTTGTTTCTCAACAAGGCATTTTTGCAAACTTAGCTTAAAAAATCAATTCAGACTACTAACACTAAATCTCTGTGAAATATCTGGAATCCATATTTTTCGGTAATTGCTTCCATATATATCTCTTTTCAAACACTAACATAATTTAGTAAGAGTTATATCAGAATCATTTAACTTTCCTCAGCCTTAAAAGATGCTTATAAAATTATGTTATATTGCAGTTTAATTGCAAAAGAAAAGCATCTGGGAAAATGACTTACAACTAAATTTGCAAGGGAAATTATTGTTAACACTTCACATATCATTAACAGCATTGAAATGTGTTCTTTCATATACAACAACAATAACAGCATTATACACAGCAGTAATGGTAGTATAACTCTGGGTTCCAGGGCCCTCTTCCAATGTGTGCAAGTATGTGGGAAGGGGTCTTCCCACACCTAATGTCAAACAATTCTTGAACACCAGCAGGGTGCTGAAGAACTCAATTCTGATGCTATCTGCCCAGAGACAGCATCAGAGTCCCCAGGTTAAGGGCTCCATCCTACAAGACTGCCCTTTTACCACCACCACCCCCCACTCCAGACGCAGGTCGCAAGCCCCAGGCAGTTCCCTGTGCTCCTGACCTACCACCTACAGATTGGAGGTTCAAATGGCCTCCTCCTTAGGTTCAGTTCATTTGCTAGAATGGCTCACAGAACTCAGGAAAACACATTTACCAATTTAATAAAGGATACGGTAAAGGATACACATTAACAGCCAGATGGAGAGGTACACAGGGCAAGGCCCCAAATAAAGAGGCTTCTGTCCTTGTGGAGCTTGGGGCCTGGCTCAGTGGCACGTGGAGGTGTTCTGGTTCCAGTATGGAGCTGCTTATGTCAGGCTTGCCCGCTTTTGCACCAACTGCCTCTGTGAACATACTCCACCCTAAAAGGCCTGAGGGTGGACACCCAAACCAGATAACTCTATATGTCAGGTGAGCCGGTGAACACTGGAACTGGATAACACCACATGTGGACTGTCCCCGCTTATCAACCCCCGGATGGATGGACTGGACTACATAGGGACTGGACACAAAGCCCCTGTGGCGAGCTTGTTCCAGAGGTCACTGACACTGGACCAGACATGTGCTCCAAGGCTTGTTCCTGCTCATCTGCCCACACCCGGCTCCCTCACGGACATGCCACTCTATTGGAATTCTCCCTGTTGCATCACCTTCCCCTTGGAACAGACGAGAGGCTGATCGGGACAGCCCAGACCCGAATGTGAGGAAACTGCAAAATGAACTGTGTGATTCGTGCAACCTTAAGGAAGTTAAGTTCATTACTCCATCGCCGGGACGATCCATACTTTCCTGAGCCAGTCACATCGGGTTCCCCAAACATAGGAGCTCTCTCCAACAGAGAAGCAGGATCCAAGAGAGCAGTAACCTCTTCTCAGGAGTTTTTGTGAGGGCTTCACTGAATAGTTGTGATGGACTAAATTATTGGCCATTGGCTGATTCAACTTCCCCTGTCCCTGGGAGGGGGTCCAAAAGTCTCTCATTAACATGACAAAACACCTGGTTCACCTTAAAGAGTCTGCAGTGTTTTCAGGAGCTGTGGATGAAGACCAAATATACCTGAGAAATACATATTTGGTCATATGAATGACCAAATATGCTTTTATTATGACTCATTATATCCCAAGCATACTCATAAATTATATATTCACATTAAGTTTTGGTCCTGAGATAATTTTTTTGAGTCACAAACAAAATCTGTATTTTCTAACCATAGGCCATATAAAGAAAAGAACAGCAATACTAACCTGAGAAATGTCCTCTGCAGAATAGAAGGTACAGAAAGAATTTTGCCTAGGCAGATATCATTAATCTTAGCCTTCAAAAATCTATGAATTCTCATCAATTATGCTTGAAATGAAAGTAATTATGCAATAGTAACATTGAAACAGTATAAAATATTAAATTTATTTATAAGGAAATAACTGTCCAGCTATGTCCAAAAGATAGAACTTGCAGGCTTGAATGGTGCATCAGTTATGAATGGTTATAAAATACCATATCTAAAAATATATGGGCGACATGATATTGATCAGCTTTATAATTAGTTTTCTCTTTAATGTTCTGTATTTTAATAGCATTAATAAATAAAATACAATAGAATGTATTTAGGGAAATCCTCAATTAAGGATAAATTATCAGTATTATTTGGTTTGTATGTGCACAGTAAGAGTGCAAGTCTATTGAATAAATTATAGAGGATCATAAGAAAGCTTTGGGATCAGTATTATAATGGCAGCACAGTGATATATCTTCTTAGTGACTTAAAAATGAAGTATTATTTGAGACTAATAACAGACAAGAGACTGTAAATGTAATACTAGTCCAATATTAACAACAATAAATTAATTACAGAAAACAAAGTCCATCCTACATCATGTATATTTCATTGTGCAGTATCAGAGCCAATACAGTGATATTTCACCTGGAACACATTTCTTAAGAAGATAAATACTCTGCCTCTACCAAGTGCAATCAATTAAGGGAATTACTTATGTAATTAAGATGTTGACTCTCATACATATTTTTGCCCCCCAAATATCTGTCCAACATAACTAATTTAAGGTCTGAAATACTATTTATAAGGCTAGGATTCCTTTGTAAAATTTCTTCTATGACTACATGACTTTTATAAAATGTCCCGTTAATCAGAAGTACTTATGTGAAAGGAAGTTTTTCAGAGCTTGAGAACTGTAACAACAAAAATAAAATTGCTTCTATTGAGTGTTGCTAGGAAGATTTTTCACCATATTATAATGGAACATTCCTTTAAGAAAACGTAACATGTTAGTACTGATTCCCAGAGGCATCAGCTAAGGTTAAAAAGGATCTATTTAGAACAAGGGGATAATATATAAAAACTTAAGGTCCCCGTTTTGTTCACAGTATGGGAGAAAGACATTGGAAAAGAAGACTGAAAATAAATCAGAAAGGACAAGGCTATAATTGAGAGGTTTTAGTGAAATTCTATTAAAATAATTTTTATTTTGTGCAATAATATCAAAATAATTACAAGTTGGATAGGAAATAAAGGGTTTTTTCAAAATATTTTAATGTGTTGATGCTCTTAATTGCCCACATAAAAACATATATGTGAATGCATACACTACCTCAATGATAATGACTTGTGCTTCAGTAGAAAAATTAGATTATACAGAAGAACCTAAAACTGGTTTACCTCCAAATATTTACTGATGAATAATACTATTAATGATTTGAAAATGTAATATTAAGCATATAAAATAGTGTTGGAAATAAACTAAGGAAAACGAAAATCTTTTTCATTTTCATAAGATTTTCCCTAGAAATCTTCAAGTAAAACAGATGGCCTAAGATCCATGTAATGGACTTGTTTATTTCTTTTAAAATAATTTATTATTGAAATCTACAGACGATTGTTCTGGAATCATTTCCAAGACCCAATTTAAAAAGAATATACCAGTTAGTACAGGATCCACACCCTAGTCAGGATTTCTAGTGATGAGTATTCTTTCTTTAGTCCATATTCTGGTACAGCAGGGCTATACAGTTAGAAAATACAAATAAATGGGAGACTTAAAAATTAGTAAAGATGATATACAACTATTGCTATTTGAAAATATGATAGTAAACCTAAAATAATACAATATAATTAATGGAAAATTATTAAAAACCTTTGGGTAAATGGATGGATAAATTGATGACATTAATAACTGATCAAATTACACCCTATGTGAATCTTCTGATTTTCTATCTTGACTCTGATTCTTCCATTCTGTAAACACTTGTTATTTTCACTGCAAGTAATATACTTACTGACATACTGATTATGTTACTTGAAATGTGTGCCTAACATAAAGTGCCATGTTTTTGCTTACTATATTTTAAAATCCATGATAAGGTTTTATTTAGCCCTTAAAATGAAATTGAATATTATGACATTTCTTTTAAAATTTTTCTTTAAAAGATTCTAGGCTTTTATTTCAGCAATTCGTAATGCAATTAGGTTTAATAAAATGTGCACTCACTTAATTTACTCTCTAAAAAAGAGTGTTATACACCATAATGATTTTTTTTACTTTCTATTGAAATTGAAGTGGTTATAAGGAAGAAAATGCCAAAAACTAAGCCAAAAATTTAAGCTTTGAAATGCATCAAAAACAATAAGCAATAATGAATGCATTGAAAGATGACAATACATCGTTTAAAATAAGATTTCATTACAGTGCACATATTTCTCAAATATCTCCCATGACCTAGATTTAGGGAAAAGCATATAAATGAGATGTATCCATTTATCCTCCAAAAGGTCAAGGCATTTTCTGGCTATTTTTTTTGTTTCATGGTAATAAATAAACCAGTGAAAATTCAATAGGACACTGGGTTGGCTCTAATGGCCTCAGGGCTGTGTACAGTGTTTGACAGGGAATTAAAGGGAATGATCTGGGCAGAACCAAATTTCCTTCAGGATGCAATCTTTGAAAATATAGCTCTGCTTTGTTTCCATTATCTTCTGTTTTCATTAAGGAAAATGTGGTAGTGTGTAGTAGTCCATCTTTACCTTATCACCTAATGCCTGTTACATTCATTTTTAATAAAAAAAGATAAGTTTACCATCTCTAGGCAACAGTATGCTCGGCAGGAGCGGGGCTGAACCACCACCACCAGACCAAAGAAGGCTGAGCTTGTTCTTCTGAGGTCATTTTTGTTTGTGGGTGACAAAACAGTCTGATCTAATGTATGCAAAAAGAAGAATGGACCAGGACACAAAATTATCTGAAAAGCAAGAGTTCAGTTGGACCTTAAGGACAGAAACTAAGGAGGAAATGACAGCATTCTTTCTACCCAAGTATCAGCCTCCCTCTACTTGGTGATTTTATTCAATTCACCTAGCCCAACTTCACAGCCTCACCATACCATAGAAGGACTCGCTTTCTTTGGTTCCAATTTTAAAACTCTCAGGGAAGGAATTTCATTGACCTCAAGTGGGAAAATATCATCTCCACCTGCGGTGCTCTGAAAGCTGAATGAACTCAGGGCCATCCCCCCTAGGACCCTGTGACTTGGAGTCGGACTATGGAGGGTTCTCCTTAAAGAAAGCAGGGCAGCTGGGCAAAACTAATTAATTCCATTAAAATTAAACTTACATTTGTATGAAATACAATATTTTACAAAGTGCTTTCATCTTCCATAGCTGTTTTTAAGCCCTTATTTTGTAACAAAAACATTTTGGAAATGATGAGATTAAGTCTCAAAAAGCTTAAATGACTTACAAAGTTAACACACGTAATAAATGACAGAACTTAGACTAGACTTCAGTTTAGACAATGAACCCCGTGCTCTTCTACATTTGAAATTTAATGTTCACATCACATATTCAGACATTCATGACTATTCAAAGTCACGGATTCACCAATCTTTTAATATAAGGAGCTTAATACTAATCATACAAAGGAATACTGTTCAAAGAAAAATAGAGCAACTTGAGCTGAATGACAGAAATTTAAAAAATTTCTTCCTACGCCTTCTAACCTCCACGTCCCCCTGAACGTGCTGAAATGAGTCAAATATTTCTGAACTTCCTGTTTTCTTCTTTACTAATATAACCTATCATAATCTCTAAATGCCTAAAAAACGTTCATTTTGGACCCTGTCCCAAATGCAAATTAGAGTTAGTCTGTCACAAACATACAAAGAGTGCACACAGTGATGCAAAGACTGTTGGAGTCGGGCTTTTTCCTTCCTTAATTCTCCCCCTATTCTTGCCTCCTTCTGCCCACTGGCCTTGTCTCCTTCCTTATCCCTGAGGATTTTCTGTACTTTATCCTTTACTCCTTCTGGAAGGACCTTTGTAGATTCCTTACCTGTTCTTTATTTGCAGGCTCAAATTTCCCAATTACTTTCTTACACGAATTACTAGGAAGTAACTCTTTTCTTTCATCATGTAATTTTGATATATTAGTACGTTTTAATGCTTGTTTGCCTTATTCTATGCCTATAATAACCCCTGTCTTTTAGGGAGCAAGATAAAAAATCATTCCGTGCTTGTTCTATTACATAATGTTATGGAATGTGTATTGTCTGTTTCCATCAGTTACCTGGTGGAGCTATAGTTGAATAGAAAAGAAGTCTAGTACCAATAACACTTGTGATAAGTTGTTTGTTTGAATTGGTATGGTTTCAGGTATACATGCTATATAAGCTATTATTATACAAAGAATCAGCCCCTTCCTGATTCCATTCTTTTTGCTGTTTCTTCCTTGTATTTTCTAAAATTCCAACTCCCTAATCATAAAAATAAAAAAATTCAACCATCAGAATGCATATCGCCATTTTGACTGGCAGCAGACAACAGGAATGATTATGTCCAGTGAAGGCTGGATAGTCATAATTCTCATGCCTCTCACTTCACTGCAAACATCTTCCCAGGAGGAAATTCTGTATCTTTTGATCTTCAACTACCCTTCTGTAAATTTATCCTTTTTTTTCCTTTTATAACATGCAATATGATTTCCATTAATTATCCAAAATAACTTCACAAATCTTTGTTGCAAACGTAGAGCCTTACATTCAGATGAATTAAGTCTGGTTTTAAAACAAGATAATATGAAAATAAGGGAGTCCTTACATTGGCTCACTGAATAGAAGAAAAACACCACAGTGAAATCCATCACTTTGAGAAAGCCAAAAGTAAAGGTAAATTTCTTATTGTCTCTTAAGGTCAGTAATGTGACCCCTGTTGTGAGAAGACACTGCCAATTTTGCATCAGATATTGTAATTTGCTTCTTCTCTTTTCTTGGTCCGTTAGGTTAGCGATTTAACCATCTTTGAAAAAAATAGGCTTTGGTTTCATCGATTTCCTCTATTGTATTTCAATGTCATTGATTTCTGTTCTTAGATTATTTCCTTTCTGTTCTTATATATAATTTTCCTTCTGATAATAAATCTCCGTTTATTTTGTTCTGATTTTTTCATTTTATTTTGCAGTACATTTTTGAAGCACCTTGAAGCAGAAGCTGAGGTTACTAATTGGAAACCTTTATTGTTTTCTAATGTAAGCATTTTAACATTATAAATTTACCTCTAAATACTGCGTTACTACATTCCACACATTTTGGTGTTGTGTTTTCATTTGTTTTTAACTTATAACATTGTAAAATTTCCCTTGAGACCTCTTTTTGGTCTGTGCTTATTTGGAAGTTTTCATTTCTAACTTGGGTATTTTCCATATAGCTTTTCTACCTGATTTCTGGTTTAATTATGTTATGGACTGAGAACATATTTTTGGATGATTTAACTATTTTAAATAGTTGAGGTTCATTTTATGACTCAAAATACAGACTATATTAGAGAATGTTCCATATGTACATGAAAGAAAGCATTTTCCTGCTGTTGTATACTGTGTTCTATACAAGATATTAGGTTTAATTCTTTGATAGTGGTGTTGAGTTCTTCTCTATTATTAAGTTTTTGACCTACTTATAGTATTAAAGACCAAAAGCAGAGTTTTGAAATATACTGCTATAATCTTACCTTGTCTTCTTTTTTGTTCATTTCTATCAGTAAAACCTCAGATTTTACTCTTGTTAGATTCATGTACAATTAAGATTTCTAAGTCTTATGGACATTATGCAGTATTCACCTTTATATCTGACAATATTCCATGCTCTGAGGTTGCAATTAGCTTTTATTATCATTATAACAAACAACACAGCTAATGACTCAAAAGAGGGCAAACATTATTTTCCATTTCTGTAGGACCAAACTCTGAAGTCAGTTTCACTGGGCTAAAATCAAGGAAGGTGTCACCAGACGTGTGTTCCTTCTCGAGGCTCTGTGGAGAATTCATCTCCTTGTCTTTTCCAACTCCTAGTCTCTTAGCCCTTTCTCCTATCTTTAAAAGCAGCAGCGTAGCATCTTTAAATCTCTCTTTTTCTGCTTCTATCATCACATTTCCTTCTCTCATTCTTCTGTCTCCCTCTTCCATCTTTTAAGGACCTTTGTGATTATGTTGGATTCAACTGGATACTTCAGGATAATCTCCCTATCTTAATATTTGTAATCCCTGCATTGTCCCTTCTGCCTTTTAATACATATTCCCAGACTTGGGAGATTAGGAAATGATCATCTTTGGAAGGGCCATTTTTCCATGTAATACACAGAAATATATATTGATATTAATGCAGCTCTATCAGCATTTATATTTTTCCCTTCTTTATGTTTTATTATTTTTATTTTGGTATCATTAATATACAATCACATGAGCAACATTGTGGTTACTATATTCCCCCCATTTTCAAGTCCCCACCACATATCCCATTACAGTCACTGTCCATCAGCATAGTAAGATGCTATAGAATCACTACTTGTCTTCTCTGTGCTATACTGCCTTCCCCATGCCCTCCCCACGTTATTGTGCTAATCATAATGACCCTTATTCCCCTTATCCCTCCCTTCCTATCTACCCTCCCCAGCCCCTTTCCCTTTTACAACTGTTAGTCCATTCTTGGATTCTGTGAGTCTCCTGCTGTTTTGTTCCTTCAGTTTTTGCTTTGTTCTTATACTCCACAAATGAGTGAAATCATTTGGTACTTGTCTTTCTCTGCCTGGTTTGTTTCACTGAGCATAATACCCTCTAGCTCCATCCATGTTGTTGCAAATGGTAGGATTTTTTTCTTCTTATGGCTGAATAATATTCCATTGTGTATATGTACCACCTCTTCTTTATCCATTCATCTACTGATGGACACTTAGGTTGCTTCCATTTCTTGGCTATTGTAAATAGTGCTGCGATAAGCATAGTGGTGCATATGTCTTTTTGAAACTGGACTCCTGCATTCTTCAGATAAATTCCTAGGAGTGGAATTCCTGGGTCAAATGGTATTTCTATTTTTAGTTTTTTGAGGCACCTCCATACTGCTTTCCACAATGGTTGAACTAATTTATATTCCTACAGGCAGTGTAGGAGGGTTCTCCTTTCTCCACATCCTTGCCAACATTTGTTGTTGTTTGTCTTTTGGATGTGGGCCATCCTAACTGGTGTACGGTGATATCTCATTGTGGTTTTAATTTGCATTTCTCTGATGATTAGGGATGCGGAGCATCTTTTCATCTGCCTGTTGCCATCTGAATTTATTATTTGGAGAAGTGTCTGTTCAGATCCTCTGCCCATTTTTATTGGATTATTTGCTTTTTGTTTGTTGCAGCTTGTGAGCTCTTTATATATTTTGGATGTCAACCCCTTATGGATATGTCATTTAAGAATATATTCTCCCATACTATAGGATGGCTTTTTGTTCTACTGATGGTGTCCTTTGCTGTACAGAAGCTTTTTAGATTGATATAGCCCCACTTGTTCATTTTTGTTTTTGTTTCCCTTGCCCAGGGAGATATATTCATGAAGAAGTTGTTCATGTTTATATTCAAGAGAGTTTTGCCTATGTTTTCTTCTAAGAGTTTTATGGTTTCATGACTTACATTCAGGTCTTTGATCTATTTTGAGTTTACTTTTGTGTATGGAGTTAGACAGTAATCCAGTTTCATTATCTTACATGTAGCTGTCCAGTTTTGCCAACACCAGCTGTTGAAGAGGCTGTTATTTCCCCATTGTATATCCATGGCTCTTTATCATATATAAATTGACCATATATGCTTGGGTTTATATCAGGGCTCTCTATTGTGTTCCACTGGTCTTTGGCCCTGTTTTTGTGCCAGTACCAAATTGTCTTGATTACTGTGGCTTTGTAGTAGAGCTTGAAGTTGGGAAGCGAGATCACCCCTGCTTTATTCTTCCTTCTCAGGATTGCTTTGGCTATTCAGGGTCTTTTGGGGTTCCATAAGAATTTTAGAACTACTTGTTCCAGTTAGTTGAAGAACGCTGTCAATATTTTGACAGGGATTGCACTGAATCTATAGATTGCTTTAGGAAGAATGACCATTTCAATAATATTAATTCTTCCTACTCAAGAGCATGGGATGAATTTCCATTTATTAATGTCCTCTTTAATTTCTCTTAAGAGTGTCTTATAATTTTCAGGGTATAAGTCTTTCACTTCCTTGGTTAGGTTTATTCCTAGGTATTTTATTCTTTTTGATGCAGTTGTGAATGGAATTGCTTTCCTAATTTCTCTTTCTGTTAGTTCATCATTAGTGTATAGGAATGCAACAGATTTCTTTGTATTAGTTTTGTATCTGGCAACTTTGCTGAATTCATATATTCTACTAGTTTTGGATTGGATTTTTTAGGGTTTTTTTATGTACAATATCATGTCATCTGCAAACAGTGACAGTTTGACTTCTTCCTTACCATCTGGATGCCTTTTATTACTTTGTGTCATCTGATTGCCATGGCTAGGACCTCCAGTACAATGTTGAATAAAAGTGGGGAGAGTGGGCATCCTTGTCTTATTCCTGATCTTAGAGGAAAAGCTTTCAGCTTTTCACTGTTAAGTATGATGTTTGCTGTGGGTTTGTCATATATGACCTTTATTATGTTGAGGTACTTGTCTTCTATACCCATTTTGTTGAGAGATTTTATCATGATGGCTGTTGAATTTTGTCAAATGCTTTTTCACCATCTATAGTGATGATCATATGATTTTTGTCATTCTCTTTATTGATATAGTAGATGATGTTGATGAATTTTTTATCCCTTTGTTATGTTTTAATCTAGCTACATATTTATATTTGAAGTGAGTTTCTTGTACAGGGTTGGTCCCTGCCTTTTTACAAGTCTAATAATCTCTATCTTTTAACTTGTATTTAGACATTTTATATGTAATGAAATTATCAGTATGATCAACTAAATTCAACCACTTTCTTCGCTCTAGTCCATTTATGCCATCTGTTCTTTGCTTTTCTCTTTCTAAATCCCTTTTCATAGTTTAATTCAGAACTATCTTGTGTTCTATTTTCTCTCCTTTGTCACATTATTTATACCTTTATCATAACACAAGAATTAAAAATTTTTAATTACAAAGTCTATATTAAAAAAGTATCTCTTAACATTAAGTGTAAGAACCTTTAATGGTACATTTCCAAAACACTCCTGCTATCATTTTGTCTGTGTTGTCATACTGTTTTGTTTTAACATATGTTAAAAACACATCATGAACTGTCCCTATTTTTGCTTTAGACAGCTAGTTATCTCTTATAGTAATTAAACTTAGGAAAAAAGACATGTTTATGCTATGTGCGATGTTCCCTTCTTTTTTTATGTTGATTCAGGTTATGGTGTGATAGCACATGCTTTCTGACTGAAGAATCACCCTTATTATTTCCTTTAAGGTAATTCTCTGAGTAATGAATTCCTTCCTTTTTTTTGTTTTTTATTTTGTCTGGAAAACCTTGAGTTTTGAGGTGTGCAAGTATTTGTCTTGCTTGGTCTTTTCTGGGATTTTTGAATATGTGTCTGTTATCAAACTGTCATTGATTTCAGGAAATTCTCAGCATTACTTATTCAAGTATTCCTTCTGTTTCTTTTCTCCCTGTTCCCCCCACCCTTGGATTCCTGTTATTGGTATGTTAGCCCATATAATATTATCCAGGAGTTCTTGGATGCTCTGTGTTTTCATTTCGTTTTGTTCTATTCTCTCTGTTTCTGTCTCTGTGTGTTTCAGTATGAGTAATGTCTCTTCACCTATCTTCACGTTCCTTGATTCTTCTCTCATCTGTGTCATCTACTGATGAGCTCGCTAAAGCCATTGTTCATTTCTGATAGTAAAAGATAGTAATCTTTTCATTGCTAGAATTCTATTTAGTCTTTCTTACAGTTTTTGACTCTGGTGATATTACTCATGTGCTCTTACTTGGTGTCCAGGTTTTCTTTAGAGCCTGTCACACATTAATCATATCTATGTTAAAATCCACATCAGCTAGTTCCGATATCTGTTTATATTTGCATGATCTAATGGTCAGTTTGTCTCTTCAAAGTGTTTTTATCTTGCTTTTTCATATGTCTTTTAGTATCTTTAGAAAGCCAGATATTTTGTGTAGAACAATCTGGACTGAGGTAAATCATCCTTATGCTGCAAATGGGCACAGCATTCCTTCTCCTAGGCTCTGAATGTTTGAATTAATCTAGTTAGGAGTCTGGCTGGCTTTGAGGGTTGTTATTGCTGTGGCTACCCTCAGGGCACCACAGGCTTCAAAGGCTGTAGCAGTATTTTGCTTACAGGGTGTAGTAAATTTGTTCAAGCGTGTCTGTTAGAGTCTGAGTTTAAACCTCCTTGCAGTGTACATCAGAGCGGACTAACCTCTATGCTCTTATTCCTCCCTTTCTTCTTCCAGTACAAAGTATAATGATCTTATTTGTTACTTAAGCCTTACTAGCTTGGTTGCAAGATCTCTTATTCTAATGAGCCTAAGGTTTTGGCTAGTACTGTGTCCTGGAAACTCATGGATGTGGACCTCATGGTTCTCCTGTACTTTTTAAACCTGTAGCTAAGAGTCCAGTGAATAATCCTGATTCTCCTCTAGAAACAGTGCTTTCTTCCCCTTTTGTTCTCCTCTCCATCTGTCATGAATCTCTATCAAGGTCCTAAAAAAAACATTATTTTCTTTCCCCCTGAATTTCAGACTTCCTTTTTTTCTGCACGTGATACAGGGAGGAGAACGGTTCTGGGTAGAGTTTCTTGCTCTCCACATACAGTTGCTCTTCCTCTCCTCCAGGTCTAAACCACACTTCTTAGCATCTTTTCTGCTCTTTTCAAAGAGAATCAAGTGAGGTTCTTAAAGAACAAGCAAAAGGTTTTGGGCTCTATTAATCTGGTAGCCTCCTGGGGTCTCACACTCTGCCAGCTTGTCCAGCAAGTCATCAACAATTCCTGCTGAACTTCGCTTACCTGTGTTCAGTCGTACAACTAATCTTCGGGGAGCAGGGATTTCCCTCTCTCTCCCTGCACGTCTCTCTCTGCATTTAACTCGGGGCTAGTTGTTGCTCTGTGGTTTTTAGATCTCCATGGTTAACAAAAAAAAGTGAAGTTATTCTGGATGTTTTTTTTTATCATAGGGTAAGAGCAATACTCTTTCTAGCTGTCTACATTGTGGAGTGGAAGTCAGAAGTACTTGCCATTTATTTTCAACATAGCAATACACATTCTATTAAGGAATTGGAAGTTAGGCTGTTTTGAAGATGGTTTCTTAGTTGAATATAATTCTTTACCTCTGAGTGATCTCAGCTCCCATGAATTTAAATATCTCTAGTCCAGAAAACTCTCCTACATGTATATTATATCTTCCTTCTAAATACTTATATTATTTCATGGGTTTTTACTATGCTAGAACTTAAAGTGTGCACACCAAGCTTTTGGATTCTTTGTCTCTGAACTAAGGCATCTCAGTGTTCTTATTCCTTTCCTACTATCCATAAATGACAAATGTTTAATATAAATAATTTAACATAAGTATATCTAATGGGAGAGTCCTATTAACTGAATATTCATGCAAATAAACAAGTAATTACAAAACTTTTCCAGAAAAGTTAGGTAAAATGAGGAGAGTTCATGGAGTGCCTTGACTTAGAAGGAAGACATGTCCTACAATCTCAGAGAAGTCCCACAGAGCCTGTTTCTGAGGATAATAGGGTATGTGAGTGAAGGAAGTGGGAGTAATAAGTGAAGATAGATCATTGAAATATTTATCTTTCAATATTTTGCACAGAAGGCCTCTGGTGTTAGTATAAATATGTGGTATTTGTGTAACTTGTGCAATGCAAGTCATAACTCATTTATAATCTAATACTCTTTTATTACATGTAAATATTCTACTCTTGTGAGTTCAGTTTTCACACAGTGAACTTTTAAGCAATTATGCCATTATTAATAGGACTTAAAATATTTACCATAATTTTGAACATTTGTGCACCAGCTAAAATATAAACATCTCAAGCATAAACATAGTGATTCTGTATGTCAATTAACTTTAATTTTGGCATCGTTATCTTTGCCTTTAGCAGTTTTTTGTAATTACAGAATATGCTGCTGCATTTGATCTTACTATGTTATAAAAATAAAAAGAACATGGAAAAATGTGAGAGGTGTTACATAAAAACAGTTTTGGGTATCAAGAATGGAATACAATTAACATGTTTAGGTACCAAAAATATTATATCCTTTGTCTCAAACCAGTCTTCATTCTCAAGCTATTTGTTTAATTGTAAAGAAAAAGAAAAAGAATTTGGGCATATCACAAAATAATCTTTATAAGCAAACCTTAACTGAGTAATTAACAAACAAAAATTTGATTTTATAGACTAGTAGACACTAAGATACCTTGACACTGCAAAACTGAAATTGCATGGGTTTCTTCAAGGGAGAGATGCACAATGAAGAGTCAGAGTTATAAATCATCTAGACTATAATAGGAACAGTATAAAGTGCCAAGGAAGTTAAACCACTCTCCTTTTTCTTACCACTAACTTAAGTTTCTGTACTTCACCAGAAGATTAGCTAAATGGGGATCAAAACCCAGCTAGAAATAAAGGAAATAGGTGTTCCTGACTTTATTCTTGGTACATGACTGAGCTAAAATAAGATTCAGAGATGCTAATTCTTCCATCTAAACCCAAACAATGACCCCTCAGGATCTGGTCCTTCTACAAAACATAATAAAATGTGTTCAGTTGAGTTGAGAGTCCTATAACTTTGTATAGTTTTTCAAGCCAATAGAATATCTTAATCATGAATCAATAAAATGTAAAAACCATTAATAACAACACCTAAACCCAAGGTTGAGAGACAAGTGAATTTTACTATATACCCTGAATCAAGACGAAGGAGGTCTCCAATGTCTATACACCAATGTAATACAAACACCAGACAATTCATTAAGTATTTTCTAATTGAAAAATGGTATTGTCTTATTCAGACTCACACACACACACACACACACACACACCCTTA
The DNA here is from genome assembly GCF_030020395.1 of Manis pentadactyla. Classification (NCBI taxonomy): domain Eukaryota; kingdom Metazoa; phylum Chordata; class Mammalia; order Pholidota; family Manidae; genus Manis; species Manis pentadactyla. The sequence goes on along the minus strand of NC_080020.1, from coordinate 169,771,145 downwards.
TGTCACAATTAATGAGATATTTCATTATGGTTAACAAGAACATGTTATGTTTGATCAAATCATCTAATGCAATGCTGAGGTTATTCCACATAGCAGTTGGCTGATTGGTAACTGCCTTCAGGGACCTCTAAGTCTACCCCCTTTTAAAACTTGGTTTATGAAATGTGTTCTGCATACTGCATGTTAACAGAGGCTGTGTTTACATAATTATAACAGGGATGTTGGGAATTCTTAATTAACATCCAAGAGGTTTCATAACTTCTAATGGCATAAGAAATTAAGAGAACAGAATTCTTCAGGAAATCAGAAAGACCATTGGAACACACTTGATATTATCAAGGTAGTCGGATAATTAATGTTATTAATAATTTTATTGATTAGTATTTAAACTATTTATATATTAATCATAGGTCCCATTTTGAGAATTTTCAATGGGTCACTGGGCTAATTTTATACTTTTTCTCATATGTTTATAAAAATCCAATGAGATAGGGCTTACTAAATTTATTTTACAAACATGGAAACAGAAGCTTAGGCATAAAATAATTTTGAAAAAAGATATATAGCCAGTAAATGGTAGAGCTAGAAATTTATTCCTAGGGCTTATGACTCCTAAGCCAGTATTTTGAGCAGAAGAAAACCCAGAGTGAAACTTGTCATTCTTTCCACACATTGTCTTTCTTCTGTGCTTAGGGACTCATTTATTATGGAGTTACCTTGCCTAATTTGCTGAATTCTAAATTCAGGCTCAGAATTTTCACTGTTTGAACTTGTGGGGCTTATAAACATTTCCTTGCTACTCTAAAGGTAAGCAGAGGAAGTTTAATTAGAGTGTTAGTATTTTAAATTTTAAAAACATTTTTGTGAGTTTCTGACCATGTTGGTGTACTTGTGCCATTGTGATGATTTTAGAATTCTTATGTGAGTTGGGCTTTTGCATGTAAAATTATATCCATTGTAAAATTTTTATTATCATAACAAGTATATACATAAAATTCAAGTTCACTGTAGAATAGTTTGAAAATACCGTTGAGTCTAAAACTGTACAAAGCAAACCCTGCATTATCCCATCGGCAGCCAGCACACGTCTTTTCGTGCTTTTGATTGTCACCGGCACAGCGCTGCCACCCTGCTCAGGAGCTACATCTTCTCCTCCATTCCTCCTGGGGACCTAGTATCACAGGTGCTCTGTTCCACAGCAAGCTCCTAGTTTCTATGCATGCCATTACTCTGCTAGAAAAATTGTACTTACTTCTCCACTGTAAAATAGGTAAGGAAAGGTGTCTCTCTTGATTTCAACACTTTCAATAAGGTCTCATAGAAGGATTACTTGGGGTTCAGTGTTGGCTTTTTAATATAGTTCAACTACGGGTTTCTGTCTTAGCTTTTTGCAAAGGCTGTCTTTGCAATAAGCATGATCAAAACCCAAGGTATACCTGGATGTAGCACCTACATGCTAATCTCAAGCTAATTTCGGGGTTAGCTACACATGCCTGATTATTTCTTTTTCCAGGGTATGCCATTCTCACAGAGCATGGAGTCCCCTTATCTGTGTTTGAGTCCATTAACTTTCAAGCCCTAATTCCCTGACTATGCACATATAGATTTCTGAATACTAAAGAGCTCATTTATAAACAAGAACACAAAATTGTGTTATGAAACATATCTTCAAAAAATCAATGAAATAGTTGAGTTCTAGTAAGATTGATCAATTAAAAATGAAATAGAGACAAATATATACTGATACGGCTAAAAAATAACCCTAGATACTCAAGAGATTAGAAAAATAAAAGCATTGCATATTATAGCCTATGCTAATATCTTTGAACATATTGGTAATAGATTGGTAGAATTATTAATATTTACAGTATGTAACTAGATCAATAACACTGAAAAGAAATTAAAAAGTTATTAAAAAACTACCTCTCATTACCAATTTAAGACTGTGGATCAAGGTTTATATTTTACAGAAAAGAGAAGTCTTAAGACATTTAAATTTTTCCAGCACATAAATTAATGATGTTTCATTTATTCATTTTTAATGTGGTCTTTAGTTTAAAGATACCATAAATGGGTTTTCTGAAAGCTAATACATTTCCTGTAAACATCATTTAACTTTCCATCCATTCTATGTATATAAAATAGTGTATATAGTACTTTTAAAGTATTTTCCTGTTCTTTGATATTGTAAGAATACTTAGCAGGATACTATAAAATTTTTATAAATAAAAGTACTATAAAATTTTTGTTCATCCTTATAAATGATTATATCCTTAGAATACAAATTCAGGATTCAGAAGTAACTACATTTTACACTCTCACCAACATAGTATGAAAAAGCATATTCTTCTAGGGTTTCAATAATCTTGGTTTTACCTTTTTACCTTTAATTACTCATTCTGTTTATATTTTTGTTATTTTCTGGTACTCATCATTTCTACTATGATCTTCTCATATTTGAGCTAACTTAAGATTCTGTTCCTTACCAAAAAATTTGCTTACATTGAAAAAAAAGGTGCAATCTGCAATTTACTTAAGGTGTAGTATGACGGGCTGAAAAGTCTCAGGCTGTAATTTTACATGGAAATGGGTTCTTTGTAGTTAGTTAAGCATCTTGAGTTTAAATCGTCCTAGATTTAAGAGAGACCCTAAATCCAGTGACTGACGTCTGTATAAAAGGGGAGAGGCCCCAGAGACACAGAAGAACATCATGTGAGGACAGTAGCAGGGCTTGAGTGGTGCTGTCACCAGACAAGGCAAAGCTGCAAGATGCAAGGAGGGATTCTCACCTAGAAACTTCAGAGGGAGCACGGTCTTGCTGACAACTTGATTTTAGATTTCTAGCACCCAGGATTCTGAAGTTTCTTCACTACTACATAGTTAATTTTCTTTCTTACTTTTCCCCAAATTGTTAAGACTCCCTTTGAACATAATGAGACAAATAATTTTGTTCTTCTTGACTTGAAGTACCACTCATCTTTAAGATACTTGGATTAGCTTCTGGAATTTCTAGTAAAACACTACTTTAAACTTACTGAATCACTCAATTTCTTTTAATATGATTGAAGATCTTCTTAATTGTGCTAGTACTTCCTTAAAACTTTAAAAATCTCTTTACAGACCTAACTATTTACAGACCTTTTTTCTTCCAAATGAACTTAGAATTCTTTGTAAAAAAAAAAAAAATACCATTGGCTTTTCCCTGCAGATGTGTTCAATATATGGAAAAAATATGGAAATAAGAGTTTTTTAATGACATAATTCCTGCCCAAAAAGGTTCTGTTTGCCATTAATCAAGCCTCATTTACACTTTTCAATAAAGTTATATTTACATATTTCATGAGTCATGTACATTTAGTATTATATTTTCTTTTTACAAAGTGAATTGATAAGCCATTAGTGTTCAATCCTTCAGTAAGGAGTTGTATGTTAAGTTGTGATATATATTCTTCATTAAGTAAATTAATCCTATTTATCTAAGAGGTTTGATCAGAAATGTTGATAGATTTTATTAAAGGTCTTCCTGGCATCTATCAAATTAATCATTAAAAATTACACTATTGACCAGTGTTGTGGAAAAATGAAGAAAAGTAAGGATTTTCCATTACTCAACTCAGGCTGCAAAGAGAAAGTCATTGAGCAAAATTCAACATATAATGGTTGAGTGTCTGTTATACCCTGTTTTCTTCTAATATTTAAACATATACAAAGAGAGCTTCCTAAGAATTGCTTTATCATCAGCCACAGTGAAGTGTATCTTACATCATCAGATGTGTCTAAGGGAAGATGTGAGAGAGAGGGTCATCACAGATAAGCAATTTCAAAAACAATCCCTATGTGATACTGGTAAAACAGGGGTCAATTATTTGTTCAGTGATATATTATGAACTAAATACCACTTCCTAACATGACTGAGTAACAGAGACTGAAATTGACCTCCCATCTTAAACAATTTGAAAACTGGACTAATTAAAAATCAAAATATTAAATTTTAGAGAGGCTGGTAGAATTTTAAGTCTAGGACCCATTTGGCTATTTTTGTTATGTGAGATATAATAGACTCTCCTTATTTTCCACATAGATATCTGCATGTCCTATTACTGTCTATTGAAAATACTACCTTTCTCATCATATTAACATGTCATCTTTGGAATATTTGCAAAAGCCCATGGATCACATATATGTAAATGGCCCTATTTACTCATTTCCATTAATTTGACTATTCTTACATTAAAAACTGTGGGTAAAATTGCAACATTTCCAGAATCTCTCTCCTGGCCTTAGTGTATCTCCATATCAGTAGGTGTTTCCAAGGGGTGGACAGAAGTAGTCCATCTCCAAATGGATAGGTGATTACAAGCGGGAGCGAGGACATATCTGGACTGGAAAGACTGGGTGGGCTCTCTTTTCCTGCAGCCTGGTCCTGAGAGACACTGGCAAGGAGAAGTGGACGGCTGCTTGTAAGCAATAAAGGGGTTTCTCCCACTTTATTTCTCCCTTTGACTGATTTCGGTTTCAAAGGTATTTTGCCCTGGGAATTTCTTCCCCAGAATTATAAAACCAAAATGTATTTTTCACTGTATTGACTTGAAATCACATATTGTCATTCTTTCAACTTTGTTCTTTTTCAAAATTAATTTGACTACTCTAGGTTCTTTCCATATCATATAAGTGAATTCTCAACTTATCAAGATTGCCAAACTATTCTCTGCCCCTTTTACTCCAAGAGAATTTAGGAATTTTCGCTAGGCAGGAAAACTAGGCTGTGGGTAAGGCTCACCTAATTTATTTCCCTTTTCCCAGGAATCACACTCCTCTGCTGTTTGCCTAGTATCTAAAAAATATATATTTTCTGGTGTTTCTTCTTGTTTTCTAATTGTAGATATGCAAACCTGAGAATATTTTTATGAATTTATGTATCAAGATATATACAATTTTTTGTTTTGTTTGTTTGTTTTGAATCCTTGGCTAACATTTTAGTCCTTGAATCTAGCAAAAGATTTTATGCTTATTGCCTCATGGAGCGGGTGAATGATCAGAGAACAGGCAGGAGGAAAAAGGGTCTGGATCTCGACTTCTTTAATTTTCAAAAGTCAAGACCTGGTAAAAGCAAAATTAATGATGTAATGCATAATCAGTAAGTCAAAGGATTCTCCAAACCATATATCATGCCCTGCCTAAAATATATTTTCAAGTTCCAGAAAAAATAATTTCCAAGAGGAAATAAAAAGACTGCAGACACAGTTAGGGCCCTGAGAAGAGGTTCCATGTCCTGTATTAGCAGAAATGTGATAGAGCACCCTCAGGTAATTTTGGGACTCCAAGAGCACAGTTGAATATACTGTTAATTTGGGGGAAAAAAATCTCAGGAAGGTAGTAAAACTGCTGAGATGATGCAGGAGCCATGAAAGGTCTGCACTGTTTTATAAACTGATGTGTCACAATCTCATTGACTTCATTATTTGTGTCATATTTAAGTAGGAGAATGTTTCTAGTGCGCTTGAGGGTAACATCAAAAGAAAACATAAAACTAAGATTACTGCAAAATCCTTGAGAAAGTAAAAAGACATTGGCTATTTCCATATGGGATAGAGCAGCAATTGTGGATAAATGAAGACAATAAAGATCAGATCCATTCACTCTGTTAAGCAAGGGCTGTGTCTGTTTCTAATATAGACACATGAAAAATCACTTATGATCTCCTGCCTTGTACCAGTTATACTTTTGAATAACTACACATTCTAAATTACAACCAAGCACAGGTCATCAGGAGACAATGCTCATGTGCCATAACAGAATGTATCTTAGTATTTAACAGGGACTCTCAAAATTTCCCACAGATTGTGTGGAAGCACAGGTGCAAAGCATGGAAAAACAGGATTAGAGATCCAACATCGATAAGTGATAGTTGTCAGAAAGAGGGAAAACTAGAAAATCCATCCTTTCTGGATAAGATTGGTCTTGAAATCTGGACTTCCTAAATTATCACAAAATTTCCAGGCAAGGGAAATACAACTTCTGTGCGTCCAACTCCAGCCACCAAATCATAACCCAAGTATTATCCCCAGCAAACTGTCACAGCATTTATCTAGCCTTACCGTTGGAACCTGAGGCCAAGCAGACCACTTTAGACAGATAAAAATTCATGCTCTTACCACAAGGAAATTCTCATTCTCAGAGCCTACTTAGAGAAATTCTTAGGCACAAACCCATACCTAAGAAAATGTATCTGAAGATATTTATTGCAACCTTTTTCCAATAGCAAAACTAAACAATTCAAAACTATTCTGTTTTAGGAAAATAAATTAATAAATGTTTTAGTTATACAATGGAATATCCTACAACAGTAAAAAATAAAGCTATATGCATCAGTATGGCTATCTCTGAAAACATAATATTGAATGAAAGCATCAAGTTGTAGTGTGAGGAAATTAATTCAAGTTTTGGAAACTACATTTCCCTAAAATTAAAACCAAAACCATATATCTATAAATCTTTTATATAAATATCATGAATGAAAGAGAAAAAAATGGAGACAGGTCCAAAAGCCAAAACGGAAGGAGAATGACATAAGACATATCCCAGTACACATATATATCACCTCTCTGCTTCAAGATTATAAAATAGTACTTGATTGTAACTATCAGTCCATACAAACCAGTTTACAAATATAATTTGCTCTATGATGATAAACTCAAAATTAATTTTTGAGGTACCATTATACTAGGTAGAAGAATTTTAACCTCTAAATTTAAATGAGTCTTGTTTTGAACTATGGCTATATCTATCTAACGAAACACCTATATTTCTTTCTTCCTACATCTACTAAGTTAAATGGATTTTTCTATTTCCTTAGTCTCTATAAAAATTTGTATACCCTCTGTCTTCAGAACCCAGCAGAATTCTCAAATTTAAAAGGTGGTTAAACTTTTGTGAGGAAATGTTGCAAGAATTAATAACTGTCTGAACAAACACTATGTATATACCCTCACATAAAAGTAATTGGTAGAGAATATACTCATGGGGGAGGAAAAAAGTAAACTCTTTAGCAAAGGATAACTTTGGTTGTAATGTAATAAAAAAATTCATAATAGTAATGAAATAAAAGATAAATATATTTGATATTTTTGTGATTTAAAATATGGATTTTTGCTCTTCCTTCCACACATCTCAACAGACAAATCTAGGTTTGTTCCATTAATACAGATGTATAAATAATAGTGTCTGTGACAAGAGTAATAACTTCATATGTTACAGCTAGTTCTCTTATTAAACAACAAACTAATTGAATAATACTTTATATCATAATTGTGATATTTCTATGGTCAAGAGGAAAGTGGGCACTTTCTAAAGAATGGGTTTCCATGCTTTATTGAAGGATAAGTGAAATTATATATCCATATATTCATGTATTAATATTTAGGTGAAGTCCCTGAATCTTAACCAGGGACTTCTGACAATAACTTTAAAATGTATAAATCCTCATATTCTAGGTTGAAGCTCTCCATTCCTCCTGACTTAAGAAATGCTATTTCAAATAAATTTCCACCTATATTTCTAAACAAATGTATTATTAGCAGATTTCATTCTCTTTGTTTCCGTTAACATAATATTAAAATTCATAAGAATAACCTTTCTAATCAATTTAAAATTGTATAAGTGTATTACGTGTTATTTCTTGGGTTACATAGAATTTTACTCTTATACTTAATTCACTGTAACATATTAATTCAACATTACTATTTATGAAGTTTGTTTTTATAAATAAATGAAATATAAATTTATAAACTACTCACATTAATTAATAATGATCCTATTCTTTCCTCAAATTCATTTTAGTGATAATATATAAATTTTTTTTTTGCTTTTCTATTTTATTTATTTTCTATTTTATCTTTATTTTTCTATTAATTCAAGTGTTAGCATTTCCAGAATCAGTTTGCTTCTTCTTATTTATTATGCTATTCCCAACTATTATTGAGTCATTAATCTTTGTCTTTTATTTTATTTCTAATACATATCTACATAACTTGGCACATTAGACATAGTATTCAGCAGTTTTAATACATGATTCCAATACTAATATGTATTATAAATTTTATGTATATATTTATATTTATAAGATATACCAGAGGTATATGTACATAGAATAGCTTTTGTAGTTGACAATGTCCAGCCACGATATATGTATATATTATACATATGAAGCATGTTACATACATATATGACAAAAGCAGAGTATTTCATCTTAACTGCTGTAGTCAGAGGAAGGCAAGCTGAATATTCAAAAGATAAATGTAAGAAACAGAAGCTTCATATGGGTACCATGGTGTGAGCATGTCAAGATTTTCTGCTAAAGCAAAGAGTAAGTTGCATCTGGCCCCTCCTACAGCCATGAAAGAGGAATGAAACCTAGTGGCCTCTTGGGATTTTGAAGGCAACATAATCCTCATCTGGGTGTGTCAATCTGTCCCACTTTCCGAGTGACCCACAAAACGCCTACCTTTGAGTAGGTCCAGAACAAGAGAAGGCTCTGCAACAGGCCCCGACTGCTATGCAAGCTGCTCTGCCACTTGGGCCAGATGCTGCCCAGATCCCACTATGATTGTCCTATCAGGGTGAAGAGAGACACTGTGTGAGCCTTTGGCAGGCCCTACAGGTTAGTCTCAACAAAGGCCCTTAGGATTCGGGAGCAAAGACTTACTAACCTCTACAGATAACTGCTCCCCTTTACAGAAACAACTCCTGGTCTGCTACTTAGCCTTAGCAGAGACTGAATGCTTACCCATGACTACTGAGGGACCACGAGGCTTGAGCTGCCATCATGAGCTGGGTATTATCTGACCCACCAAGCCATAATCTGACATACACAGCAGCATTCCATCATCATATAGACATGGTATGTATGTGCTCAGGCCTGAGGAGGCCCTGAGAGCACAGGGGAGTCACATGAAGAAGTAGACCAGATGCCCACAGACTCCACTCCTAGCACATGGCCCTCTCTTTCCCAGTTTGCATTTATGGCTACCTGATGGCAGGGTGGTTACATCGGTTCACTTCCATCACGGAGAAGACAATGTTTTGTTTTTACAGGAGTTGCTGTTTATTCTGGGTCTGAATTTTCTTCCCCTGCTTGCAATGCTTCTGCCAAAAACACCATCTGGGTACTTAACATAACAGCTTATCAAGGTATTCCACACAGCTTCTGACCAAGGAGCTCACTTCACAGCAGATGAAGTGAGGCAATGGGCCCCATCTCAGGGAACTCACTGGTCTCCCGTACTCCTCACTATCACCGAGCAGTTGGTTTGACTGAATGGCCAAATTGCCTTTTTGGAAAAAGTCAGTTAGGTGGCAACAATTTGCAGGGGTTGGGCAAGATTTTCCAGAAGGCTGTATATGCTCTGAATCAGTACCCAATATACTGTGCTCTTTCTCTCTTAGCCAGGACTTACAGCACCAAGGAAACAGTTCTGTTCAAGGGGTGGAAATGAAACTCCCACCACTGACAGTTACCCAGTGAGCCATTAGCAAATTTTGGCTTCCTGTTCCCATGACCTTATGCTTCTCAGGCCTAGAGTTCTTAGTTCCGGAGGGAGGAATGCTTCCACCAGGAGACACAACAACGATTGCATTGAATGGGGAGTTAGGACTGACACCCAGAAACCCTGGGCTCCTCATACCCTGAATCCACAGGCAGAGAAGCGGGTTAGCTAGAGACGGCTGAGGTGAGTGATCCTAAACACCAGGGGGAGCTGAACAACTGCACCACGCAGGTCAGGAAGAGCATGTCTGAAATACGGTGTTCCTTTAGAGTACCTCTTAATATTATCACGCTCTGTGATTAAAGTCAATGAAAAACTACAACCCAGTTTAGGCAGGACTAGTAATGGCCCAAAATGTTCAGGAATGAAAGCGTATCATTTATGGCATGATTATGGCCAAGTGGAACTTTAATTTCCATTATGATTTATATTCCCCAAGGCAGTCTTTGGACTACTTTTATTGCAACTCAAAACAAAATGCCATTGTGAGATTTGAGCTCACAAGTTATCTTCAACCAATTTCAATGGATAGTGTATAAAAAGTTCCACTAAACTAATTAACAGCTTTCTTCTAAGGATTAGCAGTTTATGAATCTCTAATGAGTTCCTATCAACATTGTTATTGGAATAAATGTGCAAAGGCAATTTCACCATTAAGTATTTCTATCAGACTACAGAAGTCAGGTTAAATAATGAACCTTGCTATATTTACCTATTTATCTTACTAATATATTTCTAGTTATCTGATTCAAACTGATTTTTACTGACCATTATAATATACCCTCTACCAACCTTCTTTTACAACAAAACAATCGAAAGGAAAAAAAAAGCTCATGCCATAAATTAAAAATTATTAACTGTAAATTTCCAGTCAATAAGTAATTGTGAGTTAATATTTTGAGATCATCAGCCCTGAATAGATAACAATGATAGATTAAATATTGAAATGAAATGATTTAAATATAACTGCACTCAACAACAGAACAGACATGTCCAATTACACAAACCGGAACATAAACGCAGAGGTTCCCAGAACTGAAGCTGATGGCCTGCAACCTCGGCTTCGCAATCACACAGCAAGGTGACTCAATGAAAAATAAGAAAAAGAAAATAGGTCATTCAAGGCAGGAAGCGGAAGTCAGCTTCAGTGCTTAAAATCTAGGGCTTTGCATTTATCTTGGAAGAAGCAGAAAAACAGCAGTCTACCTCTGCCTGGGTTTGTGGATTATAAAAAAGCGGTTAGAAAGGGAGGGTGGAGGAAGAACTCAAACATGCCGTTAAGAAGGATCCAGCCACCTACGGATCCGCAGTATCCCCCAAAATCACTGTGTTATGGGATCTCTGAACTACAAATACACACTTTGGTTCTGGTATTGGGAGAAGGCAGCATAAAATTGCCACCTCCACGGACGAGGATACACAAAATCACATCATGTGTGGCACATCAATCACACTCTAACAAACTGCAATGTATCAACTTTTTCCAAATTTATTTATGAATTCAACACAGTTTCAATAAAAATGTCAACATAGTTTGTTTTCATACAAAATGATAAGCTGATCCTAAAGTGATATGGGAAGGTAAGGGAGTAGGGATAGCCAAGACTATTTTCTAAGGAGAAACATCAGAAAAATTAGGCTTTCCTTACCAGTTGCTAAGACTTATCGAAGTTATAGTAATAAAAAGTAGTATGGAGTCAGCAGATAGATCAGGAAATAGAGTGGGAAGCAAACACATCAACTAACATAGAGAACAAATGAGCTGACCCAAACAGTCAAGGAAAACTTGAAGTATGACAGAAGGGACATAACAAGTGGGTGGGAACAAATTCAATTATTCCATAAATGGTGCTGAGGCAGCAGGCTCTCCATATGAAAATGTAAATTATACTGCCAACTAATACCACACAAAGAACAGCTAGACAAATTATTGGACTATTTGTAAAATGAAAACTTTGAAACTTTTAGACCTATATACAGGAGCACGCTTTCTTATTTCAGAATGGAAGGATTTCTCAATGACACCGAAAGCATACACCATTAAGAAAAAAAGCTTGATGAGAGTAAATGTTAAATCTTCCTATCAGTATGACAAAATAGGCTGTAAGTAAGGTTGGAAAAAAGCCAAATTTGGAGAAATATACTTTCAATGCACACAAACAACAAAAGACAGAATATTCAGAATCTGCAAAATGTCTTTCATTCAGTTAAAAAAAAAAAGATGCAAAAGCCTAAAGGAAGAATTATACAAAGGATATAAACAGATAATTAATAAAGGGGGAAGCCAAACTAGGTATATGAATGTGAGAGTTAGCCCTGATGAGCCATAAAGAAAACATAAGTTAAAACAAAAAATTCATATTTATCAAGTTGGCATAATTATAAAGCTTGACATTATCCTTGTATCAAGGATAATAACTTCTATCAAAGACTAAAAAGGTAGAGCTCTCTTACAACACAATACAATATTAAGACCAATGCACTTTTGAGAATAATTTGGCATTCTTTTAAATTTCAAGGTGGACATAACCAATTACTCATCGATTCTAACTTCTAGATATGTCTCAGATACATTTTCACACATGCACAAAAATAATCAAAGAAAAATTGATTATAATATTGGCAGTTGGGAAACGATACAAAGCTCCCCAGTTGAAGTGAACCTAAATAAATTATAGTATATTCGTTAAAAGGAATGAGAGTAGCTATACTTAGCTACCTTTCTCTAAACACCAAATATTTCAAAAATGTGTTTCCTGAATAAAAGCAAGTTCAAAACCTTTATGCATAAGTATGTAAACTTAGGTAAATTTTAAAAATATAAATAATGCTTTTAAGAATATGTTCGTATGAATATGGAGATGCTTAAATTGCACGGAAATTTCAAGTAAGTTCGCTTTAGAGAAGGAAGAATGAATACAAATGGTTTCAAGATATGTTACAAATGGGGCTACTACTTTTTGTCAATAATGAACACAGAATTTAAAGCAAATACAGCATAATTCTAAAACTGGATGGTGAGTGTTCATTACGTTATTTTATGGTTTTAAATAAAACACCCCCCAAAAAAATGTTAGCCAGTATTTATTCAGAAGTTTAATCTATGTAGACAATGACATTAAGGAGATGGAAGTTGATAATGGGGAAGGGAGTGAGAAAAAAAAGAAACCTTGTCAGGCTTCAGTGAAAGTGAGAATTTTTTTGACTCCCGCATCCCTTCCCTGAATCAGAGAAACATGCTCTGGCAATCAGGTAAGTAGATGAATTGCTAATTCTATCTGCTCCACTACATGCCTACTATTTTCAGCTCACCCTAGAATTTTCCTATATTCGTGAAGAGGATAATGTTTTAAGGAAATAACTTGATATAAAACAACTGGGGGTGTAAAATCACTGCTGATACAGGTGCCATATTTGACACCTTCAGGCATTTGTGTATTATCTCGGCTATTGGCTGTATCTGCCTCCAAAATTATTATATATTTATATCAACTTGTTTCTTAAATAACTTGTTTAGGAATTTCATTTTATTCCATTTTCTCTAAAGGGAACCCATATCCTTGGCCAAAATAAAAGCACTATAACAAGTTAATAGAATAAACAATCAAATCATGTAATTAAAATTAAAAAAGCAAATTATGTATTTAAAACTAAAAAAATTAAAGTGATACCAGTTGAAAAAAGAAAGATGACCCAATTTACAGAAATACATGTCTGAAAATAATTTTTAGAAAAATGATGAGGCTGACTGTGATGAGTCAATAAAATTTATATTCTGCTTGATGTCATTTAGTTCAAAATAAGAAATTTTAACAGAAGAATTCAGTTCTGTTCTATAGTTATGATACTACTTCCCCTTGAAATTTCCAACTGATAGATGTACAATCAAAGAAGCCAAAAACTGCTTAACTTTGTTTTCTGATGGGATATGTTAGTGCATATAATTTCTTAATAAAATAATAGAAGTTTTGTTCAACCAACTCATATCAAAATGTCCTCTGAACTAGCTCTACATTCTATTTTTCTTTCTGATTAATTCAAATTATCTGGTAATGCTCACAAAATAATGGCAAAGTTTCTCATCCACACACCAACACTAAATCATTTGGGTAAATATGAATAAGCCATTAAAAATGTCTTCCCAACATTCAAATATTATTAGTGAGTTCCTTAGATGATAAGAGGAAACCAGTTCTGTACATATATCTAGGCATGTCTCTCCACAAACATCAAGTTAAATTTTCTGATATAACTGTTCCTCTAAAGATAAGTGAAATAATTATATCTGCAAACATGCAAAGCTAAACAAAACATGTATACACTGCCTCTGAAATGAAGTCTTATTCTGAAGACCTTTGATTCTTTTTCAGTGTGGGCAGAGTACTTTCATGTATGAAAGGCCAGTGAGCAAACATCACTAGGCCAGTGATCCTAACATCAACATGGGAGAGAGAGATAGATGGGCAGAGATGGAAACAGAAAGAGATATAGAGAAAGGCAGAATAAAAATATGGTGGCCTTTCCTTAATTTGAAAACAACATTTTTTCTTGCAGTATATCTGGTAAAGTAAGCCTCTGTGGTACCTGAGTCTAGTTGGCCCCCAAAACAGCAGAATTGAAGTAAACTTTAGCTTGGATTTGAGGAACAATGTGCATAATGGACCAATTCTGGCTTTAGCATCTTCTATGCATTTTCCAAGATAGGGTTTCTAGACTGTATTTGTCTTCATAACAGTAAGTTGTCAATTAGTTTGAAAATTTTCTTTTTCAGTTATGGGTATGGGAAAAACTTTCTGGACTTTCTTGTTCAAAAAACTGGAACTTCTCATGCAGCTATTATTTGATAAGCATCAAATGATTCTCTGAGTTCATAGCATTTGTAGTATCAACATCTTCAGTGAAGAGTAGCTTTTCATTCTGGGTGTAATCATTGAGAAATCAAGATTCCATTCATGTCTGTTATTCTATAACGAATCATGTTTAACAGAGGAAACAAAGCAAATGTTTTTCATGCTTTGCTACTGATTATTCTTTACCTTAAAAATATGAACAAATAGCTTTTAAAATGTGCTCACAATTACATTTGTGGAGCCAATGTTTTAAAAAACAACACTATAAATTACATTAAGATGCTTTTCCATCCTCATGTCCAGCCACCCTGCATATCTTTTTCTTCTGATGCTTGAATATTTCATTCTTTAAAAAAAAATTTACATAGGTTTTGCATGGTGAATTTGGTTTTTCATATATTTTGTCTCAAATTAATATTGTGAATGGAAATATTCAATATCAGACTTTTGAATGGTTCTTCATGGATATGAGAGAATTAAATAAACTTATTCTCTTTGCCAATAGCCAAAATTCAAATTTATAATTTTCGCATAATTCTTTTGGTAGTTGGTAGTTAAGCAACACCAAAACACTGCTTAATTGATTCATTAGATTGGTATTCATCTCTGTACAAAGACCATATGAATATTTTATTAAAATCACCTTGAATATTTTAAATCAGCACTTTTATGCTTTAAAAAGAGCATTTTTAAGCATGGCTTGATGATGCTTCAAAAACCATCACAATTGTCACAACAGTAACAAAACAACGTACAGTCCCAATTACTTTTACTATTATATATGCTTAAGCAAATCTGATTAACTTAATGATTATTCACTTAATAATTATTCACTTTTACACGTGGTTTTAGATACATCACTGTAAAAGAATAAAGGAATTTTTTGGAAAATTCGTTTTCAGAAATCCAGCGTGTGATCCATATCATCTAAGCAATCCACATTTTCTAACAGTCTAAAAGATACAGAAATAAATGGTTTGGAAGCTTCACTGGCAGAATTAAATGCCATCAGTAAATTATGTGGTTTTCATAAAGGGGAAAATCACACTGATTGCTGTGTGAGCCTCATTTTAAGCAAAGAAATCAGCAAAATCTTGTATATTTGTAGGACATGTATAGGTTTCTATTGCACATTAAAAATACATGTAAATTATTAAAATGAAGTATATTCATCTTTTGCCACCTAAATGATCATATTTATCATAAATGAGTTCATGTACCACATTTTGAAAAATGCTGAGTGTATTTCAGGCAGCATATCACCCCAAAATAAGGACCAGGTCAATGATGATTAGTCACATTACATTTACTTTTCTAAGCTTTGAATCAATTGAGAAATACAACATATATTTTCTTTTGATTTCTACCTCTGCCTGTCTACCTACATAACTACCAATCTATCTATAAGCACACATTATCAGAGGGTAATGCTTTCCAATGCTCTCATGTTTCTGATAAAGGAACTTCCACAAAAGCCATGGTTATTATGCTTTGCTACGCATTGAAATCACTTACGGAGTTTAAAAATCTATCTCCTCCAGAGATTCTGATTTCACCAGTTGGTGGTTTAAAAAGCTCCCCAGGGGTCTCTATTATGCCTCCAGGATTGAGGATCACTGCACTGGAACAACCTTTCAAGCTTCTCAAGTTACCCTTTTACCCTTCTTCCATGCAAGATGACTATTCTTATCACATGATATCAAAAGATATCAAATGATAAATGATAAAGATAAATGATAAAATCCCATATAATGATACAGCAATGTGTTCAAGAGAAATGCCTGGTAGCTAAAGAGAGGATACATATGGGGTTATTTCGACTACCCTAAATAAAACCATTTTTGAACATAGATGTAGACCATGGACTAGACACCCAAACAGTATTGGAGTGGACCACCTGCCAAGTAGAGCCACAGAGACAAAAAGAGAAAATGAAAAGGACAGAGACTGAAAGAAAGAGGTAGTGAATAAGAGATGGAGAGGGTAAAGAAAAAGCTCTGTACCAGGAAATATATTTACGGTGCAATAAATATATAGTCTGTAATACAGAAACCTGTGGATCTTTCCTGGGGACTTTGGCACAGAAGTAGTAATTCAAGCTTTAAGAGAGCCATGAAATCTTAAATAACTTCAATTTCGTGCCTGTATTTTATGAGATCATCAAAACACTTCAAGTAAATTACAACTTCAAAATCAATTTCTCTCTTCAGCAGATCATCTATTATCCTATATGATTGAAGCCTGCACCTCTTAACTGGTGTATTATCCAAAGCAAAGTCAAACCCAAAGTTGTTATTTAATGCCAGCACTTCAGCACTTTGAAGAAATAGAAAATAAAAATGCTAATCTATATACATCACTTTATGCTGTAGTGTTGACTTTTTATATTTATGTGGAGAAAGTAATTGGAAGTGAAAGAAAATAGTGAGTCTGAAGTAGGGCGACGGTCTAGGTTCAGAATTTTGGAACTTCCTCTTCCACATACTCACTGCATTATGTGGAAAAGTCAATTAAGCTTTCGGAAACCCCTCTCTTCCCAGGCACGAAATGGAAATAAGATATAATATCTATGGAAGTACTTAAGTATGGATAGATATAGACAGGTTAGTGTTATGTTACTATGCTAATTCATTACATCTACAGAGAATGGACTAGTTTCAATATCCAGGGCAGGAGCAATAACAGAGATAACAGCAAATTTTATTAGCATATGACATACATATGAAAGTATTTGGTTAAATATAAAGTAGAATGTATAAATTGTGAAGACGAATGTTTGTTACAGAAAGATTTATAAGAGTCCAGAGGAATGGGCAATCACAATAAAGCAAGCCTTCTCTGTGGTTAGGATTTGATAGTCATGGACCACCTAGACAGACAAGAGGGACTATAAAGTCTAGAACCACTGTGGCATGGCACTTGGCAACATTAACAGATGTGGAACGCTTCAATTTATGTTTCCCTGAATGACACCAGTGCCCTGCAGACAAAAGGTTATCACTGGAAGTTTTAGGATAACCTTAACTGTCTATTTGATGGATTGGGATAAAAGAAGCTATCGAGAATGGCCTCTTAGGAATCTGTAGCATTTTTTTCAGGCCCTTTGGGTAAAGAAAAGGAATACAGTTCCAGCCATAGGAACAACAGCAAACAGTAATTATAAGAGATGTTTTAAAGAGCATTTTTGTTGCCATCCTGAGATCAGAGATGTGGGATTGGAGCTATGGTCTGGAAAGCAGATCCAGGATCTTCAGTAAGATACCAAAACTCTACATATTTACTTATTTTTAGTTAGGTTCAATATTTGTAGCAAAGAATGCAAGTTAAAGAAATAAGAATCAAATATTAATGTTTATTAATGTGAACACATTACAAAATCATTTTAAAGTATTTTAAAATAGGATTTTTACCATCCAGTCACTTTACTTCCTTCTCCAGCCCATAATATGACATTCAGAAACAATAATGATGAAAAACATTATACCATAGGATAGCTATATTTAAAGTTCCAATCTCCCTATAAAAACATAACTTTTGAAAGAATTTTCATTTGCTGACTCCATTTTTTTCTAGTTTATCGTACAACTTTTTCTATTAATATTATTTAGCAATACAACCCTTATCTGTTAACAAAACCTTCATTTACCAAAATGTTCCTTACAAATTACTTATGCTATTATATGTTTCGATAACTCCACATTTAACTGGAACTTATTTCTCCTACAGAATTTCTCAAGCGAAAATTTCCTTCTCCTCCTTTTCTGAAAGTTCTACCTCTTCCTCCATTTCATATGCCCAATGAAACAGGAGTTCTCACGTTTCTGTTATCAGCATTGTTTGGGAAATGCTGATGAGGGAATTATATTTATGCTGAGGACATAAGCAACAGAAGTTCAAATAAAATGTTGAATTGGGTTAACTCAGAGGACAATGACTGACTTTCTGAACACCTGCAAGAATATGATCATAAAACTGGAATGAGTCAAGAACAGTCTGTTCCAGAGGATCAGAGGGTGCAACTGGGGAGGGCAAAGGCCACTCAGCATCAAGATGTTACAGATGGGAAAAATAAAGTGAGTGATAAATTCAAAAGTCTTAGACTAGCTTTCCCTTGAGGAATAACTAGGGACGAAATTAAGAAGGGGTTTGAATAGTAGATAAGAATGAAATCAGGGGAGGAAAAGTGTTAATAACCCTGCACTGTCTATTGAAAAATTCCTGCATTTTTCAAGCCACCTTACCTCACCCATCAGTGTAGATAATAGAGCCTGTAGCCGCTCCCTACGTTATCCTTCTCCCCACTGCATAGCTTCTTATGAGCAACCTGAACTGAGAATGCGCAGATATCACTGTGATGTCTTCCTTATCCATATGGCATGCGTATGTTAAGATTTGGGGCATTACTTATAGAAGCCTATAGTTTAGATTGTTTTCCCAACCTGACCCAATTTTATTACAACTGTTTAGAAGAAATAAAAGGAAAGAATCAAGACTTTCCTCCTAGCCTTCTTATTTTTTTTTCCCAAACCTCTCTTCTTTAAGGCTTCACCTCTCCAAGGTCTTGTCTGACACTCAATATAAATAATTCCAGAATAACCGTGTATAGCCATGAGCTCTCTCTTCAGGTCTCACTTGGATTTTAACTGCCTTCTTTTCATTAAACTGTACATCCCACTGACTCAACCAAGCTTATTATGTGACAATCAGTAAAGTACCACACTTTCCACAGAACCATTTCCCCCAATCCTTGCTTCCCTGTTTTCACTGGTAGTTCCCACTGGACTTCTAGCTGCTGAGCACAGTCTCAGTCAACTCGGCCTCCTTATTTTGTACGTTGTACTCAGACACACTGTATGTAGCTTCTTTGTCAGTAATCCACCTGGAGCTTTTCTTTCCATCACTACAGCTCCTATTCTTTTCTTTTTTTTTTTTGTAGATAATTATTTTTTATTGAAGGGTAGTTGACACACAGTATTACATTAGTTTCAGGTGTACAACACAGTGATTCAACATTTATATACATGATAATTCTAGGTACCAGCTATCACCATACCAAGTTGTTACAATATTTTGACTATATTCCTTATGCTATACATTACATCCCGGTTATTTATTTATTTTACAATTGGAAGTGTATACTTTTTTGTGTGTGTGTGAGGGCATCTCTCATATTTATTGATCAAATGGTTGTTAACAACAATAAAATTCTGTATAGGGGAGTCAATGCTCAATGCACAATCATTAATCCACCCCAAGCCTAATTTTCATCAGTCTCCAATCTTCTGAAGCATAACGAACAAGTTCTTACATGGAGAACAGATTCTTAAGTGAATTCTTAAGTGAACAGATTCTAAAGTGAATAAGTTACATGGTGAGCAGTACAAGGGCAGCCATCACAGAAACTTTCGGTTTTGCTCATGCATTACGAACTATAAACAGTCAGTTCAAATATGAATACTCATTTGATTTTTATACTTGATTTATATGTGGATACCACATTTCTCTCTTTATTATTATTATTTTTAATAAAATGCTGAAGTGGTAGGTAGATACAAGATAAAGGTAGAAAACATAGTTTAGTGTTGTAAGAGAGCAAATGTAGATGATCATACAGCTCCTGTTCTTGTAAAGGATATTATCCCTTTGCAATGACTACTTTAATAGCCTTGGAACTGGCCTTCCTGCGTCTCTTCTTTTTCCACTGAAGTCCATGACTAATTTTCTTAAAGAACAGGTCCAATTATATCACTTCCATGCTCAATTAACTGCTGTGACTCATTTTTGTAGGCCTAATTAATTGTAAATGTATTAACCTGGCACTTAAGCCCCCCCATAAATCCCCAATCTACTTTTCCATCATTGCCACCCTTGTCACCGTTCTCCAAATGAACCATATGCTCAAGTCAAGATTAACTTCTACTGTTTCCCAAAAATGCTTGTACTGCCATTTCCAGTTTTTTGCTCATACTTTAGTGCTCTTGTGCCTTCCCTTCTACTGGATGTAATAATTACAATTATTATTGTAATAATATTAATAAGAATCAGCTTTGATTGGACATGTATCATACCAGGGACTGTGTTACATGTTTTGCAAATGTTTTCTCATTTAAGCTTTGCAGCATCACTATGTTAACATGCAATTATATCCACTATGTTTTTGGTATGATGGAAGCTTAGAAAGATGATCTTACTTGCTGAAGTAATTATACCAGTAATGGAATTAGTAATCTAATTTAGGAATGCTGAGTTGAGTTCAGGAAAACTTTACTTTGCTCTGTCAACACAAATATAATGAAAGGCTAGAATTCAACTTGCCCTTCAAGTGTCATCTCTTCAGTGCAGATTTCTTGTTTTGTTTTGTTTTTCCCCAGGCTGTGAATAGGACTTTTGGAGTCACCAAACCCCACATTTCAACAACTTTTTTATTATTCTTCTTAAACTTTGTTTTATAAAAATGTCCTCATTTGTCCAATACCCAAGATAAGTAGTAGCAACTTGAACAAAATATTTCTCTTTCTGTCTTCTTCTAAGGCACATATCCAAGACTATATGTATATATGTATATATATAATGGGTGCATAATAAGTAATTCTTAAATTGAATTATTTCAAAGGATTCTCTGGGACAAAACTGTACTAAGTACAAACCATTTTTTGAATAGTTTTATAAGACAGATTTACTGCTGATTTATAATATAAATATTTTTGTTCTTTATCAGGACAGGCCCATGGATAGCTAAAGGGCATGATTTCATATGTCCCTGAGCACTGTGGGAGAGATTCATGCAGAATATGAATTTATACCAATTCTTTTTCCTTTGAACACCTGATATTTCAGGAAGAAAATAATGAACTTGCCATGACAGAACCATAGGAAAACACTCAACAAAACCAGAAGCAATAATTATGAACCTAAAGGTTGATTGAAAGCAGCAGGAAGCTAGATTGAACTGCAGTTACTTAATGCTCAGTAATCTTGCTCAAAAACACTGACCTAGAAATTGCTAAGGAATAAGGTTTTAAAACTTTTTTACAGAATATGCTATAATGTCTAATAACTACTTCTAAAGAATTTGACCGGAAGACCAAAGTAGAGATAACAAAGAGGTGCTGATGAAAGAGAAATATTGCTAGACCTGACTTGTCAACTGGACGCTGAAGGTAAGAAGCAAAAGTCATTTCTAGTACGCACTGCTCATATTCCACGACATTTGCAATTTGTAAGAATGAGACCAAGAAGCAGCTAAGGATCTGGACTTTGGAAGCATAAATTTAGCACAAGAGCTTTCCTAGGACATCATAAATGTCCTGCAGAAAACTGGACAATGTCTCACAGGTTTTATTTCCACAGCAGTTCTTCAGAAGATGGATAATCTATATGACCCCTTATAATGGAATGATTTCCTGCAAATAAATATATGTAATCCCTCTTCATTTTCCTTCTTTAACATAAAACTAAGTTAATAAAGTAATAACTTAGAAAATCTATACTATATAAACAGTGATTGCTTTCAAAATAACAAAATGATGTTACAGTTCAGATAATGTTATTTGGTAAACAACTGATACACCTGAAACCATTCTGTACTCATACAACCATTCTGTTTTCACTTACAGTACAGTATTCAATAAATTACATGAGATATTGAACACTATTACAAAATAGGCTTTGTGTTAAGTGATTTTGCCCAACTGTAGGCTAATGTAAGTGTTTTGAGCATGGTTGAGGTAGGCTAGGCTAAGCTACGATGTTCAGTAGGTTAGGTATATTAAATGAATTTTTGACATAACAATATTTTCAATTTAGTATGGTGCAGCTCCAGGCCAGAGGGAAGGTATTCA
This sequence comes from Manis pentadactyla, assembly GCF_030020395.1. Taxonomy (NCBI): domain Eukaryota; kingdom Metazoa; phylum Chordata; class Mammalia; order Pholidota; family Manidae; genus Manis; species Manis pentadactyla. The sequence continues at coordinate 169,748,909 of NC_080020.1, read as the reverse complement.
GTACTGGGCAAGTTCACTCTGGATTCGATGAGACCAAATAACAACAACGGAACGTTGAGGGCAAAATGGGGCTTATACCAAGCTTTATGTTCATGGCAGTAGGTTGAATGCTAGAATCCCATCTACCTCAGTCTCAGCCTCTATCCCAGATGCTGCCTCTGCTCCAGGCTCTGTCTCTGCTCTAGGCTCTGCCCTTGCCTCCAGTCTCCGCTCTCCTCCTCTCCTGTTCTCCTGCTCATACTGGGTGGAACTCTCTTTATAGCAGCACATGCAATAATAGCTTATCGCCAACAGCATGCAAGCATGTGCCTGTGCAGTTGGCCAAGTATTACATCATTGCAAGTACATAGTGGGCAGTTAGATTAGGGTCAGGTGAGGAATCTGGCCAAGAAACTTCCATTTTTCCTACATATGGGTTCATGGATACATAACTCCACCTTAAGTTGAGGAAGATCTGTACATGAAGAAGCCCTGTTCTGCTTATCCCTAAACTTGTGGCTGGACATCTGAGATGTTTTCAGGTATGGGGGGATTAAAAATAAAGCTACTGTGAACAGATACTTACAAATAGTTTTATAGACATATACTTTCATTTTTCTTGGATATAGAATGGCTAGATCATTTTGTAGGTATATATCTAACTTTTTAAGAAAATGCTAAACTATTTTCCAATGTAGCTCAATGTATGGAAAACAGACTGTTTTGATATCTGTGTCTGCTCATTCTACTGTCTGTCAGTTGTGTGTGGTTTTCAGTTAACTTACTTTTCTCTTCACTATGGGTTATTTTTTTCCTGCTTCATCACATGCTTCATATCTTTTTATCAGATATCAGATGTTACATGCCCGTCTCAGCTTATTGATAATCAGTGTTGTACCAGCCCTTATGGTTCTTATGATGATTACAAGGTGCCCTCAGCAATAAGCATCAGGGAACTCTGGTAGGGGCGGGAACAGGTTTACTACTTACAAGTCCTGGAAATGGCACATAAGGGGCCACACAGCAAGGTCATGGGTAGAAAGAGATATTACCTGGGCCTGGGGTTCTGCTTTTATTGGGTTTGAGCATGGGGGCCCAGGGTTTGCTGTGCTCACTCTTTATTGGTAACTTTATAACATAACAGCAGGAATTTAAAGTACAGGAAGAGAAAAGAAACAAACGGCCCAAAAGGCCACTTATCTCAAAATCGGCAAAGATCTCTAAACCAAAGGAGCCTGGGTAGAGTGGCAGGGTTGGCCTGGCACTTCATCTCGTGGGGCTAGCACTGTGTTTATTCCATAGACCCTTCTTTGAAATGGATGCCTCAGCAATTAACGCTTAAGTCAGGCACTTGCCTTACAAAGAGGAAAGCCAACTGTCAGGACATACACTACAACAGGCACCACAAATTTTTCTTCCATTGGAGCTGGATATTTTTGTAATTGATAAATAATCTTGAACCTTGTTCTGGGAAACAAATGAAGCTACTTGGAAATAGCTTAACCCTTTTGAATCTAAGACAATTCTTTAAATTGCGTTTTATGTTCATTTCTCTTTGAAGACTCCTTTCTAGAAAATTTACTAGTTTATGGAGGTTTCCTCATTTCTCAGATTTGAATTTACACATAGTTATGGCATAAATTGTTTATAATTTTCACATACAAAATAGTGTTTCTTTATTACTCTAAGTATTTTGTAGATGTGGGTTGCAAATTTACCTAAACTAATTTTGTTCATGTACAAATTTCTCTTCCAGTTTCTGTAGCTTCCAGCAATAGGAAAAAGATGATGAATGGCTGTTTTAAGACTAAATTCTTCCATAGGGACATAGAGGATGAACTTGTTTTAAATAAAGTTTCAGTTAGTGTTCTGGTTCAATAGCTGCCCAACTTGCTTCAGTAGAGGCAGTTGTGGGAATGTCTAAAGCAGGACTCAGCTAATCTTACAGTGAAAAGAAGATATCTAGAATATTCCAGTATGGCTGCTAGCCCTCATACTGAACCTTACATTCATTATCAAAGAATACAACCTATTCACTAGATTCTTAGGCATAGTTCATTCAGTAGTAGAATGTGTTTATATTTCCAGCTACTCCATGTATCTAATTTGCCACAGTTTCCACAGATAAAGAACATTTGAGCATTCAGTTTGCTAATTAAAAAAATAAACCCTACAATGATGACTGGAGGTAAAGGAAGCTGAAACACTTATGATAGTTCCTTCTGAATTAAAAATTTTGATCAAATCATAACTAACCATCTCACGATTATAGCCAATTAGGGCAAATAAAAAGTAGCTTATAGGATACACACATGTATATATTAAAGTCTCTATATTTCAGTATATTACAGATCACATTTCATGTGTATTTTTCCTACTTTTCTTCAATAGCCTTACTAGATATTTTTGTTAGACAGATTTTGTTGTTATGTTTCAAAAACACTTGCTAATTTTTTCAAAGAACCAATTTTTAGATTTACTTTTCATTCTTCTTTTTTGTTATACTTTGTTTCCAGATTCCTAAGTTTTATTTTGTTCTATGAATTCATTTCTCCTCTTGTAAATCTTTCCTAGCCTTACAGTGAGTGCTTAACTTCTTAATTTTTATATTTCTTACTTGAAAATAAAAATATTTTAATCTTTGTACTCCAAGTACTATTCTGTCCATCTCATATTTCAAACACATACTATGTAGTCCCAGGCTTTCAAAATCAATTTTCAGTTCAAAAATTAAAAAGCTGATACTTCAATAATTTTGCTTTTTTATTAGTTATTATTAAAATGGTTACTCTTTCTCTCTTAAACCTTTCTTTCAAGCTGCAAAATTCATTTTAACATTTGATCTTATTTTCCTAATTTTTCTCATTAACTGGCATAAATGACATCTAGAGATTTTTTTATTCTCCTAAGAGTTCCTATGCGTGACCTTTCCTTGGTACCAATGACAGTCCACTTGCATTTTGTTAGAAGGTCCCTTTAGAGCTTAAGCTGCAGATCTGGTTGATGTAAATTTATGTCACCAGTTGAGCAATGAATTAGATTAATTGGGAAGGATGCCAGGGCTATTGGCAGTCCAAGAGGAATTCATCTCTGTATTTTTTTCTCTTTGTGTTTGATGAAACTGCTGCATATTTGTAAATGGCCTTTTCCTTAGGCTACCCACTCTGCTCACTGCTGGCTGGATCAGCTCCTCTCTCCTTCCTGCTGCTTGCACTATAGGGGCAGCCCTCACATCCTCAAGTCTCCCAGCCTTCTCTCTCCCCTGTGACCTACAAGTTACTCTGTCAATGCAGGTGACATTGTAAGGAAAGTGTGTGCAGCCTGCTGCTCCTGTGAACTGTAGCTGATGCTTGTCTTTAATCCTCACACATGTAGAGGCTGAGGGCAGGCCACCCTAAGACGTGCCACAATGGTACATTAATTAGTTTGAATTAAAGCGACTGGAGGAACAGCAGAGCAGGAGAAATACACTGAGTATCTTCTGTTCCCCTGACCTTGAAATCAGGAAATAAATCTCCCATACATCAGGTACCCTCTCCACACCTGGAAGTAAAGAGACATCCTTACCTCCAGAGACTGGGAATTTCAAGTGGAGAAGGCTGCATAAGCAAATCTTGCTACTTCTTTACTAACCTACTACCCCAGCCCAAATGTTATTTAGAATTCTTTACTAATTAAAGTTCCTAAAAATAAGTTTTCTTTGTCTTGTCAATACTTTTCAGATTTATTATCTGTCTAACATGTATAAAAGCCACGTGTCTTGGTCATTTCTGTGGCTCTCATTTTCATTATTGGGCCTGGTGCACACATAATAAAACTTTGGGGTTTCTTCTTCCTGTTAATCTGTCTCATGTCCTTTTCACTCTTAGACCAGCTAGAAGAACCTTGAAGGGTAAAAGAAAAAAAATTCTTCCTTCCCAACACCTACAAATCTGGAGATGGTGGAAGGTCTCCTCCTCCTGGCCACGGATGCTGCTGTTTTTCAGGAAAGAAAGCTGTGTGGTGGCCTTTAGCATAGCCTGTAATCTGAGCCATGTTCACCATGACAGCTTTTTTAAAAATTGTCTTAGAACCAGATGGCTACCTCCTCTAGTTTCCAGTATTGGATAGGGCATATCATTATTTTGTCCTGTAAATGGAAATCCTTTCTTCAGGGCATGGAACATGTGATAATTCACATGGATTCATTATCCACCTCCCTGAAACACCAAGCACATTTTGTAACATAAAGTCATTGTTGCTATTCTTTTACTAATATTAAAATAATGCAAGCATATGAAGAGTGGAAAAGAGTGGAAAGAAAAAATAAAATCCCTCCTATTACCTTATTTCTATTACCCAAAAAATATTACTGAAAAATATATGCACATCTGAGTATTAGAAAACATTTCAAATTTCTTTATTCATATCAGAGAGAACCTTATATTCAGAAATACATTTCCCTCTTTTCAGTCAACGATATATCATCCTCATATTTCCATGTTGTACATGCAAGTTCTTTTAACTTTTCTAAATGGCTAAAAATATTTCCACATCAGCAGATAGAGGTCAATATTATTCCTTTTTAAATAACTACAAAATATGTCATTAATTATTGTATTACAGAGACAGAATTATTCATGACTATTTAAATATTTCCCAGTTATTTGTTTTGGTTTTGCTATGATTGGAAATGATGCTGAAAATCAGCATCTTTCGATATTTTTTTCTGTGTTCATGTAGAATGGTTGAAAGACAAGTTGATGGAAATTAGATATTTAGGTCAAACAGTTATTAATTTTGAAATTTTGTTAGTGTTGGCAAACTGCTCTCAAAGGATTACATAAATGGAGGCTGTCTGTATTAGCTTTTCTATTTCTGCAATAAAAATTCACAAACTGGCTTCTTAGACTTTGACATGTTTGAAAAGAACATTCCTATCCAGAGATTACTTCAAAGTTGTTAATCTAGAGCTTTTATTATTCCATATTGTTATCTAAAAGTAAATGTCAAGATTATTTTTAGTAGAAAGATTTAATTAGGCAATGACATTATTTGTGGTCTCATTGTTATTGAAATCTATTCTTTTTATAAAAATTTTAATTCAGTATTTATAAATATTCATATACTCTTGGATTTGTCTGGCCTGTTTATGCTTTTCATTGATATCTTTGTCTATTCCTATACCACCATCAAATTGTCTTGATTACAGTAGTTTCACAGTGTGTTTTCATACCTACTAAGAGGCTTCTACTCATTATATTTTATTTTTTATTGTTGTTCATAGTATTTCTTCACCTAAATTTTTTTGATGTTTATCATGCTTAAAATTCCTTTTGCTATGTGAATTGATAGCTTAACCTGATTGATTCATTTGACAAATAATTTGATTTAAAAATGAATGGGTCAAGAATAGTTATCTTTATCACTATTATTTAAAGTTGCTTTGGAGTTGCTACCTTAAAAGAGAGAATGATGAGAGATTTATATTTTTCCTCCTTTTTCCAAATACTATTGTTTTCGTAGATGACAAAATTCCATACCTAAAATTCCAGAAGATTAATTAAGAAACTATTTAAAATAATAAATTAGCCTAATTTGACCAGACAATATGCTGGGAAGGAATTCAGTTTGGAGATGCAGGGAAGTCAAAGTGAAAGGTAAGAAAGGAATTCATTAAAGCAAGAATAGCAGGGAATGGCAGCTGCCTTGAACAGAGAGGAAACTGCTCATCGAATTCCTGCTTGGCATAGGGCAGGTCCCTTGCTAACTCTTAAAGCCAGGGTCACCTGGTCCAGTGTCCACTTGAGTCTGCATGGCATGGGTACTAAGTCCCTATCACCCCAGTATTTGGGGGAGCCTCAGAGCACTGAATGGAGTGACACTGTTTTGAGAACTGCCCAAAGAAAGGAGATTTTCAGGCAGGCTACTAAAAGCACAATTGTAAAGCTGCAATCCTGTCCGGTCACCCAAGAGATGGGAACCAGCAAGTCCAAATCAGAGCTCTCAGTCGCCCTTCCCTTCTTATCTGTAGTAGAACAGAGACAGAGTGAAGATTTGTACTCAAGTTTGGAGAAGAATGAAATAGCAAAGTGACAAAGAAGAGTGCAGAGACTAAATGTAGTAAGTTGAGCAGTAAGAAGTCTTTATTTATGGCACAAAGTACACACTCAATGAAAGGGCAGCAAGGGAAACCTCAGAGAGGGGTTTAGGGTTTGTGGTTTTATAGGGCCTTTTGAGTAGCATAAGGCATGATGTATACAGGTAATGCATAACTCCTTTGAAGTTTTGTCTTAAGAATAGGGTTATTTAGGTGACTGTTGGTCCAGATCTCAGCATTCTTTATCTACACAGGTTCATTTGCACTTTGGAGGTCTATCTCCTGTCCTGATTACAAAGTTACTTAATTGATTAAGGGGCTGTAAAAACAGGAAGGACAGCATATGGATTAAGTAAAAGAATAAGCTGGGCCTTTTTCACAGGCTAAGTAGATTTTATAATGGCATAACCCTTGTCCCGTTTCCTGGCCCTACCTCCAGAGAAGTCTTTGATTGACAAACTTTGGCCTTGGGGGCCTGCTCTAATTGGTACAATGAAGACATGAGCTGTGCTCTGATATTTTCTTTATCTGGAGAACTGTTTTTCATCTGGGGAATATCTGGACATCCCAAGTCATTGCTAGCCTTTGAAACTTCAACTGATTAACTTTGTGAGTCCTTTCTGGCCCTCTGGTTTTATCTGGTTAACTCTTGGAATCCCTTTTAGTGGGCTTTTCTGGCTTCATTCTCTCTCTACCCTGCTCATGTCTGTCTTTTTGCCTAACAATATCAATACTGATATCAGATTTAGATATGAATTATTCTGTTCAAATAACAATGAGGAGAATTTTCATAGGTAGTACCATGTTTGGTTTCTTCCATAGAGTCTATCCTCCACTTTTTATTCCTAATAGAACCTTTTTTTTTTTTCCAGAAAGCCATTTTTTCTCAGATTCTAAGAAATCAAATAATAATGTAACCAACCCAATTCCACCAGCCAATTCACTGTGAAGGCTGTCTGCTGAGGGCTTCATAGAGTTTTTGTCTCCAAAAAAGAGAAGCAGGAGGGCCTAAATGTTGTTTATGCAGTGAAATTTCTCCAAGCCAAAGAACCCTGAGATTAAAGCCTTAATCTTTTGTAATGTCCTGCAAGGAAAGATGCCCAACCATTGCTTCAGAGATACTGCATTCATTATACTGGTCAGTACATAAACCTGCCTTCTAGGAGACTCATCTTTGTTTTCCAAATCTCTTTGTTATGCACACATCCTTAAAGGATAGCACAGTACTATAAACTGTCAGTGTCTTGTTTTCAAGACATGCAGCAAGATGAGCTACTTGTGGAAGACTGCCTCCTATCATTTTATGAAATAAATTGTGGAAATACCGCTAAAACATAAATATATAAAAAGGGACCTGGTGAATTGACTCAGAGCCCATCCAGAATAGCTCTATCCCCCAAAAGACAGATTACTATTTCCCGTTGCCCTGAAGAAACTTGCTAATTTTTATATTCAATGGATGATTTAATTTTCTGAATGCATAAATCATTTGTGCAACTTTCTAAACTTTTGTCTAACCCATGACTGATCATAATTTGCATATGACATCTATCACATCTGGCCAGTTAATAAAAAAGTCTCTTCATGCAATGGCTCCATTTAATTGGGAGTTTAAAAGCAGTGTGCCATTTCAAGGAACTCCTGGGAATTTCTAACCCCAGTTTCAGAAGGGTTATTCCACTTGCGTGTGTCCCGTACAAAATTGTTTACAACTTTATGGATATAAGCATAGTAGTTAATGGAAAGTGATGAGCTTTTGCATTTTTATGGACACTAATATGTTTAAATACTGATATAAAATTATTCTTTTGTGAACGGCAACCTCGGGGAAAAAAAAAGAAAAATTACCAGTTCCAATTTGGTAGCTCTGTACCCTGTAAATATATTCTTGAAATCTTAAGGGCTTTCATGGATTTGTTATTTCAATTATATTTTTAATGATACATGCTATCTGAGTTGACAAGGCTGTTTGAATATCCTGCTGCAGAAAACTAAATCAATTCACAGAGGAATGTTATGAGAACTTAGAGCCATTAGCACAGGGATATGTGATATGTAGGAACACACAACAGAGAAGAGATGTGTTCACTATTCAACAGCAACAAATCCATGTATTATGTAGTATATAATAATATATAATAGGAAAAGGCAATTACTCTATTGAATGACTTTAGTACCATAATAAAACATAGCAGCTATGCATTTTCTTCCCCTCATCTATGGTTTGGAGTCATATCTGAGTCATGGAAAGGAACAGCTAACCATTTATAAAATAAATGAAGTCCAACAAAATCACAAATGACTAATATTTACAAGTTGAGGGCATTCTTAACATAAGACATTATATTAAGTTATAAACTATACATTTTAGAAGCTGTAAATCCCCATAAGAATTAGGGAGTTCAGCATTACAAACCTTTTCTTTTTCTTTTTAATCTGTTTTATGTATGATACTCTTATAGGATTCACACAAGAAACATAGTGCTAAAGCAGAGTGCAAAGAATTTCTTTGAAAATTATCTCCAAGCTGGCATGGAAGATCAAGTCAGACAGAGTTTAAAACACTGTGTAGAAATCACAGAATTCAGGGATGTGGAGCAATGGCTGGCTGTCTTACAGCAGTGGTTTTCAAACCGGGCTGCTCAGTGGGATATTCTGGAAAATTCCAGAAATGGCTGATGCTCAGAAATCATATTAGGCCAGTTAAATCCCAATTTCTGTGGCAGAGAAGAGAAGCCAGTACTCAGGTCTTGAGATTGTCTAGAAGTACTTCTGGATATTGATATTATTCAGAAAGGGTTCAGGACCAAATGATCAGGGGCCTTTGATTCTTAATTTCTGGGTGTTTTATTGTTAAATTGATTATGTATGTCTAATACTGTTTCATCATAGTCTGGTAATGATATCTGCATGACCAAATGCAGTTGGTCATTCCACACCATTTTGTGGATGTATTGTTTTTTCTAATATTTCTTAAAATATCAAATTTTTAAGTCATACATATATGCCTGGAGAAGGAGAACCTTGTCTATTGATACTTAAGAATGAAAGATTATAATGATTATTTAACTCATATAATTTTCCTCAGCTGTGTATAGATAGGAGTGTTTACCAAATGGGAAATTCTTCTAGAATTACAAAAGGTTGACTGAAAGTTGTGTTTATGTGGCTTAGGTTTGCCAAATGGCTGCTTTGTGTGAGTTGGGGGAAGACAGTTGCCAAATATTTTAGCCAAGATCAAGGACTGTGAGAAACTAAGGGTGAATACTAACTCTAGAGCTATGCGCTTTCCTGAGAGTGGAAGACAGCCAGAGGGGGAAACAGATTAAAATCACTGAATGATTCTCCATTTTTATTTTTATTTTTTTCCAGGTTGAAATATAAGTGACAATGTAACACTGTATAAGTTTAAGGTGAACTATGGGATGACCTGATATATGCATACGTCGCAAAATAATTATCACAATTATTATTCATCACTAATAATTAACCAATAAAATTAGTTAAAATATCCATCATGTCACATGAAACCATTTTTTGTGAGGTGAGAATATTTAAGAGCTATTCTCTTGGCAAATTTCAAGCAGACAATACAGTATTATTAACTATAGCCAACACACTGTACATTCAATCCCCAAAACTCACTCATCTTGTAACGGGAAGTTTGTACCCTTTCACCAACAACTTCCTATTTTCCCCACCCCTAGCCCTTGGCAACTGCCATTCTACTTTCTGTTTCTGAGTTCAGCATTTTTAGACTCCACATATGAGTCACGTAGTATTTGTCTTTATCTCTCAGCATAATGCTCCCAAAGTCCATCCACGTTGCTTCAAATGGCAGGTTTGATTCTTGTTTCGGCTAAATAATATTCTACTGTGTGTGGATGTATATATATTTATACACACACACACACAGCATTTCCTTTATCCTTTCATCTGTTTATTTCCATGTCCTATTTGATCTTGCTTCAGCCATTTGCAACTCTTCCCCCTGTCTTATGTCCTCTAGACTCACTAGTGTGCATTTAAATTTTTTTTTTTAACATTACAGGCTCTTTTCTAAACTGAGAATAATGCTCCTGCTAAACTCTGGAGGGAAAGCTCTTCTTCATTCACTTCACATGGCTCATTCCTTCTTATAATTCAATTCTCAGTACAAAAATCTTCTTGGAAAGACTGACATGAGCTTACATAATCATTGTACTGAAGTAATGCTCTATTTTTATCTATTTTTGGTCCCAGATTATTTATTTATTACACATAAAATTTATTTGATTTTGTAATTCTTTTTGTTATTAACTTTTTTCCTATTCATATTTCCAACTATTCAATATTTTGCAATTAAAATATATTAACATTTCGAACTGCCTATTTCTGTTAACAGCATCACCTTTGTGTAATCATCTGGGTTCAAAGAAAGTTCTTTTCTCATTTATCTTCTTTATTATATACACCCATGTGTCACATTTTGCTGATTATATTTTTTCCTTGTCTCTTTTACCTTCCTTCTTCCTTTAATCCCTGCTTTTATACCACTTGTTCAATCTTCATTATATGTCTCCTGAGCCATGATGCATTCTCAGGAAAAGAAAATCTTCCGAAAATCCTTTAAAAATAACACTTAAATTGCTACTAAATGTTTATTTTGTGGACATGGGGAGAAACTAGCTTTTTAATACTTAATTTTAATTATATGTTCTTTATTTGAGATTGTTACTTATTTTTAGATAACTTACGTTTTCTCAAGGGACATATTGCATTCCAATAATCAGATCTGTAGGAGATACAAACTTTACAGAAGAACTTGTTAATTTGGTATAATACACAGTGTGGAAAAAACTGCAGTATTTCCAGAATCACCCACCTAGCCTTAGTGTATCTCCAGATCAGTAGGTGTTTCCAAGGGGTGGAGAGAAGTAGTCCATCTCCATATTGATAGGTGATTACAAGGGTGGGAGAGCAAGGGCATTACCTGGATGGAGAGGTTTGGTGGGTCCCACTTTGCAGCCCGGTCAAGAAGACACAGGTGAGCAGAAATGGACAACTGCTTGTTAGCAATAAATGAGTTTCTCCCGCTTTATTTCTCCCTTTGATTTTGGCTTCAAAGGTTATTTGCCCTAGGCTGGGAACATATTTTCTCCCTGGAGTTACACACAGCATTTCACTAAAAAAGTACATATTACACATCTTTTTCCTTGATCTTTTAGCAGCCTCTACTATTTTCACTCTCAATATTTGAACTTTTCCCTCCCCATTCAATGATAGGTATCCCCTGTACCTTCACCCAAGTCCTCTCCATATTGCTTCAAACCTAAACACAAGACCAACTGTATAATTTTCCAGGCCCAGTGCAAAATGAAAACTCAGTCTCTTATTCAAAAGTTAGAAAATAAGCTTCCTTTCTTTCCTGGTTTCTCCCTAGTCCTGTCATGGTGTTTTCCTATTTGCTACTTAATAATATACTGCCTTTGGCACAGGGATAATAGTGGTGTCAGGGCAGCCCCTCACAGACTCACAGGCACCCACTATTCACAACATAGATCACAAGTTAACCCAAGTCCTTCTCACACCCTCAGCTGAAGGCCTGTCCTAGAGAAGGCAGACAGTGAGAGGCTGGACAGCACCTAAGCTCAGGCTCCAGCCTTGGGTGGGTTCCATTATCCCATAAAATGTTAGTTACAGAATAAAAGTTAAAAGATAAAAGAATTAAGAATTTCAAGAGGAAAACCACATTGCATTAACTCAAGAGGGAGGCCCCACCAAGTCTAGGGCCCTGTGTGACTGCGGGCCCTATCTATTAAGATCAACATACCTCTAACCTAAGTGCTGCATCTAACCTTAAATATTCTGATGATTACTAAATTATTCAAATATATAATAGGTTATTATAATGTGGATAAAGAGATTGTTGTTGCTCAGCAAACCAAAGGCTGTTTATGATAAAAAAACTAAGCTTACTTAGAAGATAGGTTACTAAAAGATAAACTGCATTTTTTTGCTTATGTTCAACATAAAAATACATTCTGTGCACAAAACAGTAGCAAAACTACTTTACACCTTGCACCTATGTAAGGATTTATGCATGGAAAACTGAATTAACTAAATTATCACACTGGAATTTGAATTTGATAATTGGAGCTAATAGATGCCCTATTGTCTTTAAACCCTGCAAAAATTGATATAGCACTCTCATTGATTATTCTTCCTGGAGTATAAATGTCATAAGATGTATTCTCTGATCAAAGACTTTAAGTGTTTTTCTGCTCTATGAAAATCTATGTAAATGCATATCAAAATTTTCCACAATATAACTATAATTAATGTTTTAAGCATTAATTAAACTAGATGATGTATTTTTCCTTCAAAATATTTCCAAGGTTACTCAATGAATATATATCTCTAGTGGGCAAGGAAACTTTCAGAGAAGTATGTAACAAAACTATGTGTAACTATGATTTCTACAGAAATATCATTTTATATAACATTTTCAATAGCAAATTTCAGGTAATCCTTTTACAGCAATTGTTTCTTATACAATGCAATGACATTACAAATTTTTCCACATATTTATATACATGAATTCTTCCACTGACCTGCACCCAAAAATGACTCTATGACCACAAAGGGATGATATGAGATTATCTGAGGATAATAATCTTAGGGTAATTATCTAAGAGTAATTATCTGAGAATAATAATCTCAGGAGAATTATGTGAAGATATTAATCTGAGTATTATTCAGGGCAGCCTCTTGCCTTCTAGAAACTCATATTCTCCTTAGCTCTATTGCTCTGGCCAGCTTATTTTGCTTAAATTGTTTGTGCATATTCTACAGGACTCAATCTCAAATCAGTGAAGGGTTTATATACAGTATTAATGGAATTTGATAATTCTTCATTTTGTTTCTAATAATAGTAAGAAAAACAAAATCCCTTTGTTAAATGCCATATGAGTAATAAAAATATTAACTTTTCATAAAAAATTTATACAAAGGCATGTGGTAGATTTTATCTGAAACCAAAGTTCATGTTCTTCTCACCATCAGCTTTTCAGCTGTTTAATAAAGCTCAGATGGGTAATGACCATGCTTCAGGGTCTAGCTTGAGAGTAGTTTGAAGAGTCAAAGCTAATGGACCCCTCTGATGTCTCCCTATCGTCAGTGAGAGAAGCCTCATTTTTATGTATTTTCTGTAATGGAATTTCACTTAATATTTAGCTTACATAAAAAATTCAATTCAGCTGCTTAAAATTCTGAAAGATGTTTTCTTTTCTATACCAAATCTAATTTTTATATATTTTGTATATTTAGATATAGATATTGCTTTTCTATAGACATATCTTTTTAGAATGTCCACCTTCTAGATCCCTTTGCATCCTTCTATATCTTGCTTTGTTCTTGGAAGGCTGACTTTGCAAATTGAAGTGTTATGGTTCACTTGCTCTCTGGCTTCTAGGTGGATATGGCCAATGGAGGCTACTGGTAGGAAAGGTAGAATAGAGAGATTAAGGAATTCTTTCCACTCTGCCTCATTAAGACTCTGGCAGTAGCTATGTTTCATTGCTGTATGCATTTAGGAGGGAGAATCAAGTAAGGGGACACTGCAATCATATTTTTCTGGGTTTGAATTCCAGTACCACTCCACTTAAAATCTATGTAACTTTAGACAAGTTACTTGACCTCTGTGAGCCTCAGTTTTCTCATCTGTAAACTAGGGATATAAAAACTGCCAGACATGCAAAACAGAAAAATATAACCAATAAAAAAGAGGGGAAAAAAAACCCAATCGATCTAAAACCACTTAAAACTAATACAAATGCTGGAAGTAACATATAGGATATTAAAACATTTTTATAAACTTTTTTATAAAATTCAGTATTTCATATGCTGAGCAAGCTTAGTAGAGATAGGGAAGATGTTTAATTGGTGCAAATTGAACTTTTAGTGATTAAAAACAACAATGAACAGCTACTGGATGGAACTAATAGCAGATTTTGCATAGAAGAAGACAAAAAAAATTGTGCTCTTGAATATATAGCAATAAAATCTATCCAAGACAAAACACAGAAAGAAATAATTTTTAAGTAAAATGATGATCAGTCAGTTGAGAGATAACTTGGAATGGCATAATATATGTGGAAGTATTGTACCCAAAGAAGAGGAGGAAGAGGAGTAGAGCAGAAAAAAAAAGATTTTTGAAGAAAATAGATCTGGAACTTGTCAAGACGATGAAAATTATTAAGTATATATCCATTAAGCCAACACACCCCAGGCAATAGAAGCACCAAGGATAATATGAAAACGAGTGATAAACAGAAAATATTAAAAGGAAGCAGAAGAGGAACTAGTGTTACATATAGATGAACAGATTTTATGCAGGAAAAATGCGAACATGGACACAGTAAGGGAACATTTTAACAATTAAAGAAAAAACAGTTTATAATTCTATACCTTGAAAAAATATTTTTCTAACATGAAGGCAAAACATAGACTTCTTCAAACATATAACAACTGAAACACTCATTTGACCTCTTCAAACACACAAAAACTGAAAGCTCAAGAAAGATAAATGTTTTCCAGACAAATAAAAATGATGCCAGATAGAGTTACAACCAAAACAAAGGAATAAGTAACACCTGACTGAAGTAACAGTTGCATGAGTGAATATATGATTGTTTTATTATTATTGAAATATCTTTAATAGACAATTGACTTTATAAAAAATTTTTTTAAATGGTGTCATGGTATTATATGTATGACTAAAATATATAACAATAATACCATGAGGATAGGAAGGGAGGAAAGCAATAATATTATTTTAAAGCTCTTACACTATCCATGAAGTGGTATAATGCCACATGTACTATCCTATGTTAAGGTAAAGATATATTATATACTATAAACTATAAAGTAAATACTAAAATAACAAAACAAATTATAGCTAATCAACCAGCAAAGGAGATAAAATAGAATAAAAACAACTTAATCTTAAAAGGTGGAATAAGAGGAAAATTATAACCATGAACATACAAGACACCTAGGCAAAAGTATTGAGATGATAGATGTTAACCTAGCCACAGTAATAGGTACATATAAATGGTTTAAATATTCTGATTAAATATCAGAGACTGTCATATTGTATTCAAATGTATAACACAACTATATGCTACCTGTAAGAAATAAATATTCAGTATAAACATACACACAGGTTAAAACTAAAAGAATGGAAAAAAAACACTATTCAGACACTATATAAAGAAAGGTGAGGTCCTGAAGAAAAAGAACTGACCACAGAATTGTCACAAGCCCTAATTAATATATATGAAGACATTTTAAATGTTATAAACTGCCATACAATTGTGATACTATGTGAGCAACATAGCTCTACCAATTTAGAAGCTATTGAATAGTCCAAGTGAAAGAGAAGGAAAGCTGGAACTAATGATAGCAACATTAAAGAGGATTTTATGGATATATGCATCATTTCAGGGGTATCATGGGCCAAATGGCTAATTAGATGGGAAAAAGTTATAGGAGAAGGAAGAGCCAAAAATGACTAAACTTTGAACCCATGTGATTAGGCAAATGAAAATGATAGCAGAGCCAGGAAGAACTGAAATTAGTTCTATTTTCAATACTAATGCAACATCACAGATTTCTAGAAGAAAAGACCAGGTTGGAATCTTGGCAAGTATAATAGGCAGACTTCTAAATTGCCCACACCTTCTACATCCAATTTTCTGCCCTAATCCCTGGGAGTATGAATATGATGAGGTAGTATGCCCCAGTTCTGTTATGTTTCATGGCAAAGGATATCAAATATTTAATCACGGGACCCACTAGTTGACTTTAAGTTAATCAAATGATCGATCAGGTGTGGTGTTAATCTAATCACATGAGCCCTTGAAGACATTGGTTGCAGAAAGCAAAGTCATAGAGATGTAAAGCATGAGAAGGAGTAGATGTTCTGTTGCTGGTTTACTGATAGAAGGTGCCAAGCACAAGAACTGGCAAGTGGTCTCTAAGATCTGAAGAAAATTCCCCAACCAAAAGCTAGAGCAAGGACAGAGAGAACATCATTCCCAAACCACAAGTAACTGGATTCTTCCAGTCACCTGAATAAGCTCAGAAGATAATTCTTCCCATGAGCCTTCAGATGACATCCTAGCCCAGCCAACATCTTGATTTCAACATTTTTTTGACCCTAAGAGAAAATCTAGTTAAGGCTACCAAAATTATTGACTTACATAGCTATTAGATAACAAGTGGGTATTGTTCAGAAAAGAAGAAGGAAGAAGAGGAGATTTAGTGGCTATATTATCTTGGACAAAGAAGTTCTCAAAGCATAGAATATTACTAAGGATAAAGAAGGCCACTTGATAATGTTAAAGGGGTTAATACATCAAGAAGGCATAACAATTCTAAATGTTTATTCCCCTAATAACAGGGCTTCAAAACTCACAATGCAATAACTGAGTGATAAAAATGTAAGGTGAACTAGACAAATTCACAATTATAGTTAAAGATTTCAATACCACTTTCAATAATTGACAGAATAGATGGAAAATCAGTAGGATATGGGAAGACACTATTATTCAATTTTATCTAATTGACATTTATAGACCTCTCAATCCAAAGCCTGCAGAATACAAGCTCTTTTCAAGTGCACATTGGGACATTTATCAAGAAAGATCATAAAACGAGTCTCAATAAATTTAAAAGGAGTCAAGTCATACAGAGTATATCCTGTTTCACACTGACTTAGGTCAATACTCAAAAACAGAAAGACCTCTCAAAAATTGTGAACTATCTGGAAACTAAATAATGAGCTTCTTAATAACCCATGGTTCAAGAAGCTCTAAAAAGTGATATTAAGAATGAATTTTGAAGTGAACAAAAAGGAAAACACAACATATAAAAATTATAAGATTCTGCTAAAGCATTAAAAAAAGTAGAAATTTATAATACTAAATGCCTATATTAGAGAAAAATCTCAAGCCAATGACCTCATCTCTACCATAAGAAACTAGAAAAGAGTCACCAAGTAGACCTAAAGTAAGGAGAAGAAAGGAAAAAATAAAGAACATAGTGAAAATAAGTAATAAAGAAAGCATAGGGAAAACAAATAAATTTAAGAGCTAGTTTTTTTGGGGAAAAAATACTAAACCTCTAATCAGAATGATCATGAGAAAAAAGAGGTAAGACACAAATATTCTAATATCAGGAATAAAAGAAGTAACACTACTATAGATTTTACAGGTATTAATAGGATAGTATGGCTGTATTATGAAGAAATATAAGTTAATAAATGTGACAAACTAGATATAAGGGACAAATTTCTTAAAAGACACAAATTACCAGCAAAGCACACTTAAGAAGAAATAGGTAACCTGAATAGCTCTGTACTGATTAAAGCAATTCAATTTGTAGTTAAAAACTTTCTCCAAAAGGACACTCCAAGACAAATGGGTTCTATAGTGAATTCTATAGGAAGAGATGTTATCGATTAAAACCACTCTTGCTGAAAGTCTAATAGGGAGTAATACTTATTAATTTATCCTATGAATAAATTACCCTTATAACAAAACCTGACAAAATCAATGCAAGGAAATGTGAAAAGAAAAAGTTGCTCCTCAATATTATTTGTCATTAGGGAAATGCAAATTAAAATCACAATATACCACTATATACCTATTAGAATGGCTAAAATGAAAAGGCTGACTATACCTGGTGTTGACAAGGAAAGGGAGAAACTGGAACTCTCATGCCCTTTGAATGGGAATGTTAAGTGATTCAACCACTTTGGAAATCAATCTGTCAGTTTATTAAAAAATTAAACAGGTAATATAATCTTGTTAGTCCACTCCTAAGAATTTGCAGAGGAGAAAACATATACCAATGCAAAATCTTGCACACAGATTTCTACAGCAGCTTAATTTGTTATATCCCAAAACTCAAAACAACCCAAATGCCCACCAACAGGTAAATGAATGGTCAATTGTGGTATTTCTATGCAATGGGATACTTCTCAACCTTAACCAGAAAAGATTACACTAAGTATTTTCACATTCAAATTTAGCAATAAATATGTTTCTACTCTTGGACCTACCAATTTTATTTACATTTTAATTTTTATTTTACTTATGCAGATGATCCTTATAAAATGTTTAAAAATAAATATTTAAAAAATTCTAAGTATGTGCATTCAGTGTAGCATTACTTCATTTGTATTTATTCATATTTGTTAAGCCAAAATTGTTATGAGCTTACTTTGTGCCAGACACCATACTCAGCATATTAAAGTGTCTGATAAGTCTTGAATGGAAAAGTAAATGAATGCCCTTACAGATTTGATGATATGTGTGCTTATAATCAGAGAAATTGCTTTCATTGCCTTTTAATGGGGATTATTGTATAATGACATACATATCTTTAATAGTGAATTACATTTCTATTGTTTTTAACTTCATTTACCAGTGTTTCTTGAATGTGAACCTACTATAAAAAGAGATTCAGGTGACATTTTGCTAAGGAACATATTTATTTCTTCTCTATGTACCAGGATGATGTGCAATTAAATTATTAAGAAGGTTTTAATTATGTTCAATGAGAAGTAGTTTGGATATGATATGTTATTTTATGCTGTAATGATGTTTCTCATCTGCTCAGTCTCCCATGAAATGTCAGGTAGACGTTATAACCTAAGCTTTTCATCTTTCATTTCTTTTAATTATTTAGACTGAATTTTGTTTCAGTTGTTCCTTACTTTCTCTGTGCTTATCATTCAGATAGAGAAGATTATCATTTCATTTGTATTTAATAGTAAGTCTTCCACTCTCTGTTCTGAACATATTGACCTCAATTATTCTTACAAATCAGATTAGCCTTCTTGGCTTCTATCGCTTCAGTTATTATGAAACATAACAGAGGACTGCATTCTGAGCAGCTGCCTTCCAAGTGGCAATAACCAGCTGGACTCGCGTGTTTGGAGAGAGAAATGTGTTTTCTCCTAGTGAGATTTAAGGTATGGATTATAGGATTAAGCTCATCTACCTTAACAGCGTGGTTAAGGGAATGGAGACTGGCCTTCATCTTCACCCTATGGACAACTCTTTAGGACTCATCAAAGCTGCAAAATAAGAACTTAAATGCTTTCTCAAATTCCCATTTTTGTACCCCAAAAGGAAATCTGTGATGAATAACTGATACAAACATCAAGTTGTATTAACCAGACGACCCAGCACAGCTGAGATACTTTTCTCCATCTTCTCTAAACATCGGAAGAATATTATTTCTTGGAAGTTCAATGACCTAAGCATGTTCAGAGTCTAATGTGAACTTTCTGCAGCAAGTGCTTGCAGGTAAAAGAATACATCAAAAGTAATATTCAGCATGTCTGACTCCTCTTTTGAAAAACTTACCACACATTTTCAAGCAAATATGTAGTAATAGGTAAAATACTTCTGTCTACTTCTTCAGCCCAGTTCTCCCCTCTGCATTGCGGACTCAGAATTTGCTCTCTAAATGAATTATCTGTAGGTGCTCTAACTGATCAAATAAAAGGCAATATTTGAGATCAAGTGTTTGAGACTCATTTAATTGTGTTTCTTTTATTATATCTGGCATAAAAGGGGCATCAAAAAGTCGTAGGTATTTCAGTGCTAGAATGGGTAATTAATGAAGACCCATTGACTTGTTCTTTTGAACTATGCACATGTATTAGCAAGTCTTTTTGAAAGAAGCTACTTTCTGTATGTTTCATTGCATATTAATCTGTAATTACATATATATCTTTGTATGATGCAAAAATTAGGACACTATTTATTATTGCTTCTTGAGGCAACAATTTCCCAAATTCTCTATCCTATTACCCATTATATGAACCCACATTTGCTGACTATGATGCTCTATGATCTTACAATCAAGTACTTGGACTAATAGTTCCATCTGTTTGAAAACTGACTTAGCCTGGCTGTGCTATATGATTAAATGCAGACTGGCATGAGTCTCAAAGGGACCCAGGGCTTCTGGATCCCCACTCATAGTTCTTCTACAGTATTTCTTGGCATGAAAAGCAGTGCCTGGTCACAGTGCCTGATTTCACCATTGCCACACCTAAGGCTTTCTAACTTTTAAAATTACCCTATCATCTTTGAAATCATCAAAATGCAATTATTGTTCTCTGAAAACAGCTACAAAATATACAGCTCACTCTCTTTTAAAAGTTTAATGTGATTGTTTCATACTTACTCTGAACTCATGGTCTACCAATTCATGATATTCTTACCTCTGTGCTCTACTCCTTATACTTCATCTGTTCCTCTGATTTTCCCCTAATATTTTTCTGAGACGTTTTATTCTTGTCTTTATCTACCAACTCATGCTGACTATGCATAGTCTCTTATTTTGTTACATGTAAGGAAACTAATGGAGGCAATGGGTAATGATGCCCACCCAGCCCTGTCCAGGGAAGTGAGTGCTGATAATGCCTAAACAGCCTTCATGCCGTCTGCAGTGACATAAACTTCACCTTTAGGAGCTGCCACTTAAAATTCAAATCATGTATCTTGCACCCTTTGTTATGAAATTACCATCACAAAAAATGATTATAATTTGGTTTTCCAAATAACATGCCCACAGGAGAGGATGTGGTGCCTGCAGAATGTGAATACCTGCTTTGGAAGTTTTCTCCTCAGAGTAAAATAGTAAGTTGACCTTCAAATTATAATTAACTTTTCATGCAGCAATTCTTCCAAGTCAAGCATTTTGGTCCACTTGACAGTTGTATTTCTCATTATGAATTCCTAAGTTGGTATTATGGATTTTTTTCTTCCCACTGATTACACTCAAGCCTAGTTTAGAAAGGGAGGAAGATGTTGGATGTTGGGAGAGGGAAAGTTTAGAAAACAGAGTCCCTAGCCTGAGAGAACTCAGAGAGATGACTTTCAACAAAGGGATGGGAAAACTCTTTTCTTACTACAGACTTCTAAGGCTGGAATACGGCAGAGATTCTGGGAAGGCTTCTTAAAGCTACCCGCGGTATCTTTAAGGGCAGTATGATTAACAAGTTTCCCGTCTGTACCTTCAACCACTGGGAAAGAAGCACAGCAAGCACCTGGGTAGGGATTAGAAGAACCATTTGGTAAAGAGATGCATTTCATGTTGGGCCAGGCTAGAGAACAGCCTACATGCAAATAGCTAGGGAACTGGAAGTTCTAGATGGAGCTCATCAAGGTCTTCTTTTCATCAAGGTCATGAGCTCATCATGACCAGGGGAAACCTGGTCATGACTGGAGAATGACATCTAAGAATGACACCAATAGAATGGCTTTATACTGCGATTGTCACATGTATTGCCTTCATTCATGATTAACATGAGGCTCATCTATGTCTGCAGTTGATTCCACTGGCATAAAGGACTACTGTGTATACTCCTGTAAGATCATCATGAGCTATATAAGATCCCATTCTCTTACTGTGACTATGCAATTAAATCGGGCCCTTAAAAGGTAAATGGAAGATGCTCTTTTGGTTAATTCAAATAGGTAAATAAAAGGTTGTCAGGCAATTGTCTTTTCTCTACCACGGCTTTCTGCAATGCTGTATCCTGTGCACATCTTTTCCATTTGAATTTCAGTATCACTTCTTTCTCATCCACCGGTTGCCCATGTAAGGATCTCTTTAGTCATATTTGACTCTGCTCCTTCTCCTCTCTCCATTCATTCATTTGGGCAGTAACCCTCCATTTTTCAACTTCCAAAACCCTCTCCATTACTATTGCTTCATGTAAATACACTCTTATATGACTACTTACATATCCCTAACTCTAATTTCTCATAACCCATTTCCTTAGTATGGACAGTGTTATCTTTCCTCCTGTCATTCAGATCATGTCACTTACAAGCTTTAAGTCTTAATTGTCTTTCCTTCCTTGAAGAATAAAATCCAATTTTATTGATATAATTTAAAACACACTTCATAAATTAGTACTGATTTCTATTTTCAAGATTATCTCTTATCTTGTTCCCAAATAACTCAACGTCACTAGGGAATGATTCTAATCCTGAACTACAGCCCACAGTGTCAAGCATTTATATTGTTTGCTACTTCACAACTCTGAAAAACAACAGAAGCAAAAGCAAATATTTGTCTAAATTTTTGTCCCTTTCTTCCACATCTTCATGGTTTTGAGGGTGGATAAGTCTAATGCAAACAGTAAAAGAATATTAATTGGAAATGCAAATTAATTGCAAGTTACAACTATGCTGACATTTTCAATTATTATGTTTACAGTTGTGAAATTTAACCATTTCATATGTTTTAAAGGGAGTGGAGAAATTAAAGTCTCATATACTCCTGATGAAATTAAAATTTCTTATAAGCACCTTGATTTCTACCAGGAGAAATATATGAACAAGTAAACAAGAAGTGTTAAAAGGTGTGCATTGAACAATGAGTTTAATAACCAAAAATAGGAAAATACCTAAATGGTTCAATATAGCATAACTTTGTATTTCCTTATTATATTGAATCAAAGTGAAACAAATAGTAATACGAATCATTATATACAAACAAAAAAAAAAACTAAAATGTGAAATGCATTATAGTTATTTATGACTCTTGAATATGTCATAGAAGTCACACACTATTTACTTTGCACTTGATTTCAATAATTGTAAGGGATTTCCTATCTACCTATCTATTATCTCTCTATCTATCCAATTATCTATCATCTACATAAATTGCATTGGGTGGCATAGGAAAGTCAAATTCTTATGCATTTCTCAGAAATACAGTTGACTTTTTCTCCTCATAGGTATCTTTCTTTCTTAGGTCCTAAAGAACATTTTTTTGTTTTTAAAAGGAATGTGAACTTGTGTTATCTACAATGATGAATAGTTCCTTTATTTTAAATTTTACACTTTGCTGTTTCTATGCCTTTCTACATAGAAAATAACACTTAATTTCTATGCAAATTAGAGCATAAGCTTTTTGAAATCAATTAAATGTCAGTTATGCTCAGTACAGGTAGTACCATTCATGACAGAACTCAAAGGAAGGGATGACAGTATGAAGCGCTCTCGCCAAGTATAAGTGGGTGTAGGCAGTAACAAATACAGCACAAAGTCCCCAGCCCATAGCAAGTATAAGATATCATCAACTTTAAGGCATCTCCATTTCTGAAATTCTAAAATGTTGAAAAATATGTATGTTAGAGTCAGTAAAATCTGGTATTAAACAAAATGTAATCAATAAAATGAGAAAAAAATCTAGAAAACTGACATGGAAAACTGTCTCATATACTGATTAGTTAAAAGCAAAGTTGCAAAGAAATAGCATGCATGTAAAAGACACTCATGGTATATAATAAATATCCGTGATGTTATAAATAAACAACTGAGTAAATAAATATATGAGAACAGACAACAGTCAGTGCTGAAGAATTCCATATAGTAAGTGTAGATAGATACTCCACCCTCAAGAAGGTGGAGCATATCCCCCCTCTTTAAATGTGAGGTGTGCATAGCAACTCACCTGTGAAGAGTACAGTATGTGAAGGAGGGTTGGGAGAGAGGCACATTACAGTGGAGAAGGCTGACAAAACTACATCACCCACAGGATCAAGGTACCATTATCAATATCATTATCAATAATGATAACACCTATTGACAGTATGTATCTGAGATATGAGGTGATGAAATGGCACTATACTTCTGTGGGCTTCCTCCAAATAAACATAACCCAGGTCTGTTTGTGAGAAAAATATCAAACAAAACCAACTGAGGGACATTTTGTAAAATCTCCAGCCAGTACTCCTCAGAACTGTCTGGGTCATAACCAGCAAGAAATGCCCGAGAGGCCGTCACAGTCGGGAGGGGCCTAAGGAGGCAGGATGGCTGAGCATGACGTGGTGCCTGGACAGAATCCTAGTATATAACATAAACGGTGACAGGTGAAATGAGGAAATTTGAATGAAGTGTCTTTAGTTAATATAATGTTTGAACACTGGCTCACAATGTGACAAATGATCATATTCTATAATATGTTAATGAGAGAAGCTAGGTTCGGGGTATATAGATACTCTGTACCATCTTCACAACTTTTCTATAAATATAACCCCATCATAAAATAAAAGTTTATTAAAACATACATGTATCAATGTACGAGTAATGAAATATAATGAAATATAATGAAATCACACATGCAATGATGAAATTCATGTTACATCTGAGGCAGAAAAATGCAGAACAGACCCTTTAGGAAATCCATCTAAGTGAGAGAGAGAAAAATTTACTTTGTTTGCCCCCAGATAAAAGGAAATAGAACAGATTGAAATGAGGAGCAGGTTCGAAATTATGCACATTTTTGGAAAGGAAATCCCTTTTTCAACAAAGATTGAAAAAATTAGACATCCTGCTGTTTTATGCAGTCCTTCACATAGCACCCCCACTAATGTCTGGGTTGACTTTACATCAAATGTCAATCAAGTAAACTAAAAAAGAAGCTGTGTTGAAATATACATTATTATCAATAATTAGAAGATAGCACTGGATTAAAGTACTGGGTGGTTAAACAATTCATATCTACTTTAATATTTTGCTTCTTATTACAAAGCATAGTTATGAAAACTTTACAGAGACATGAAATAACTAACATAATGGCATTCTACCAAGAGCAAAATAAAAAATAAGTATGTATGTGATATTATTGGAACTCTAAAACTATATAACTGTGATTTAAAGGTTGAAGAGGAAATGCTAACAGTTCAAGTGTAGTAATGTTCCCTGTGATAAATACAACTTAGATGCTAAGACAGTATGTGGGGAAACTAAAACAGGAAAAAGGACTTTTTGTTTTATAGTTTAAAAAATGCACAACTAAGATAGTGGTTCTTTACTTTCTCAAGATACTTTCTGCCTTTTCTCTCCTTTCTCCCTCTACAGGAGGAGTTCTGAAACCAAATCTCAGCATATACCATATAGAGAGTTATAAAAAATAAGTCATAGCCAAAAATCTAATGGACTAATAGAAACTAGAAAGATGCAACATTTTTCTTACTTTTACAGCACAGTGCATGTACAGTTCAATAAGACAAAATAAAACTTTATTTTCTATTGAGAAAATTTGAGGGGCTTATGATGCTGCATTTACTATGTATATAAAATGTAATTATCTGTTTTATGAAACCAGGACTTTTATGACCAGAAGTAACAAAACAGTAAGGATAATCATAGCTTCCAAAAGGCAAAAATATACAAACATGGGAATCAGGATGACTGGGAGTCCCCTTGGCTTTGTTTCTGCATCATCTGTTTTAAATTCCAGCTACTTTTATAGGAATTTGCTGTATTGATATGGTGGGAATATGAATCCCTTAGTACCCACATTGTTTTAGACAAAACAGTGAGCCTAGTGATGCTTACTACCACTGAGAGCAATAGAGTTCAGTAATTTAATTTAAATAAGATGTTTTAAGTTTGTTTCACATTAAACTTGAAAAATAGCATTTCAGTAAATCATGTTTTCATATGTAAAAGAGGATTATCATTACAGGAAAATTGCATTACAGAAGTTAGAAAATTTAAAGAAAACTAAGTTTTAGAATAAAATAGCGTGCAATGGGTGAACTCTTACTGTAAGTTTTTTTTTTAATTGGGTATTTAAGTCAAAATTGTATATCTCCTAAAGACTGAGGAAAGGAACCACTTTGACAATGTAACTGCCAATGTGACAATTTGTACCATTTTAGTTTTAAACTTTTTTAGTTTGAAATGATAATGGAGCTCTTGTTGTTATTTATTTTGTTATTGTTTTATCCTTTTATCCAAGTCATAGAATTTTTTTAAATTGTGGTAAAATTAGTACAACATAGAATTTACCATTTTAACTTTTTAAAAATGTACAGTTCTGTAGTGTTAAGTACATTCACACTGTTGTGCAACTAATCTCCAAAACTTTTTTCATTCTGTGAAACTGAAACTCTATACCTGTTTGTAAAAGAAAAAAATACTGCTGCTTCTCAGCATTCTTAGGATACTTCACTTCTGTATACCAGGTTATGAGGGTTTTTCCCACACTAAGCAATTCTCCAATTCTCTGCAGACACCAAATGGGTGTCCCACAGTTCAATTCAATTCTGACACTACCTGGAACTAACATCAGATCTCACAGGTTAAGGGGTTCAGTCTCAGAAGACTGCTACCCTTCCACTTTTCAATGTCCATCACAAATACAGGTGGTCATCTGTGCTTCTGACCAACTGGTCATAAATCAGAGGTTCCCACCTCCCTCTTTTCAGGCTCAATAATTTGCTAAAGCAGCTCACAAAACACAGGAAAATCGTTTACTCCTAGATTACTTTGTTATTGTAAAAGGATACATTTGGGAAAAGTCAGATGGAGATGCATAGGGAAAGGTATTTGGGAAGGCGCACGGAGCGTCCATGCGCTCTGATGGGGTACTACTGTGCCAGCACCTCCACATGTTTGCTAACCCTAAGCTCTTCAAACCCTTGACTTTAGCGGTTTTTATGGAGGCTTCATTATAGGGACACAACTGATAGGTTATTAGTCCTTGGTGATTAAACTCAATAGCTGGACCCTCTCCTTTACCTGGAGGTCAGGGGTGGGTATGAAAGTTCCAACCTTCCAATCACATGGTTAAGATGAATTCCCCGGCAGCCAGCCCCTTATCCTCAGGGGCTTGCAACAGTCACCTCATTAATGGAAACTCAGGTTTGGTTGAAAGGGACTTGCCATGAATAACAAGAGACACACTCCTTTAATCTTTATAGCTCTACAGACACTTCAGGAATGGAGAACAAAAGACTTTGTTCCATTGCTGTTAGCACTCAGGAAATGACTAGGATTTTAGGAGCTGTGTGAGAGGAACGTGACAAAGGCCAAGTGCATGTTATCACTATAAATCCCAATTTCACACTATTAAACAACTCCGTACTTCCCCTCCCCTGTGGCCCCTAGCAAGTATAAGTCTATTTTCTGTATCTGTGAATTGACTACTCTAGGTACCTCAAAGAAGTGAAATCATACAGTATTTTTTTTTAATGGCTGACTTACTACACTTAGCATAGGTTCATCCATGCTTTCACATGTGTCAGAATTTCTTTGCTTTTTAGATTGAATAATATTTCATTGTGTGTATATACCACATTTTGTTAATCCATTCATCTGTCAAGGGACACCTGAGTTGTTTTCACCTTTTGGCTATTGTGAATAATACTGCAATAAACATGGATAGTGCTTGATAGGCTCAAATGAAAACTCTGATTTCAGTTCTTATGGATATATATACAAGAAAAAGAATTACTGGATCATATGGTAGTTCTATTTTTAATTTTTTGTGGAGCTGCCATATTATTTTCATAGCAGTTGTAACATTTCACATTCCCAAAAAGAGTGCTCAAGGGTTACAATTTCTCCACATCCTCGCCAATGCTTGTTATTTCCTGCTGGTTTTTTTTAATATTAGCCATCCCAATGTTTATGAGGAGATATTTTATTGTGGTTTTGATTTGCATTACACTATTTTTAGTCTTCTTGAGAACCTTTTCAAATGCTGTCCATTTGCATATCTTCTTTAGAGAAATGTCTATATATATATGTCTGTATGTTGTGACTATTAACTACTTATCTGATACATGATTTACAGATATTTTCTATCATGGGCTGTCTTTTAACTCTATTATTTGCATCATTTGATGCACAGATATTTTGATTTTGATGTAGTCCAATTATTTTTGGACTTTTGTCTGTGCTTTGATATCATATCAAAGAAATCATTCCCAAATCCAATGCCGTGAAACTTTTTTTCATTTAAGATTTTTATAGTGTTAAGTCTTACATTAGTCTTTGATCTAATTTAAATTAATTTCTAAATATAGTGCAAAGTAAGGTTCCAACTTCATTCTTTGCATGAAAACATCCAGTTTTTCTAATTCCAGTTGTTGAATAAGCATCATGATCTTTTGGGAGGATATATATCTACATTTTTCACATGCGTTAATTTTCCAAGAAAACATTGGTTGTTAAATGGGTTAAAGTTTCAACTAATTAGATCACACAGTCAGAAAAGGGCAGAACTAGGATATGAACCAGGAATCCTGGCTCCAGTATTGTTCTTGTCTACCTATTCATTTGTTCTGTTTTCATGTTTACCATAGTTATTCTTTTTGCTACCTGGTCACCTCTTCTAGGAGGGAGCTAACCAGCCAGCATATTGACATCTTGGAAAATATGCTTTATGATTATTTTCTCTGCTATTTTCTGAAGTCACCTAATTTCATCCATAGATTCTAAAAGATCTGTTAGGTTACACCAGTCACTTTACTTAGGATCTATTATCTTTAAATGAATAGCAGAGCATTTGAAAGGCATTACAGGTTTTTTCTGCTTTTTTGCTTTTGGTTTTTGTTGTTTTTTTTTTGAAGGGGAAGACGGCTGTTGTTCCACACATAGTAAAACTTAGAATAATTGCTTAGCCTTGTTTAATTCAGTGGTATTATCAGTTAGATTTTCTGGGGGAAAAAGGTTATTTATGTCATCCCAGGGTCCAAATTATTCCTGGAAACATATTATATTATGCTTTAGCAATCACTGAATACTTTTAGACTTTTTTCTCTTCTTCAGTAATTTTAATTTTTTATTCATTACTCAATACAGTTAATAGCAAGAAACATTAGAGTGAATTGAACACTATTTTTCCAGTGTTTCTGATATTCATTTTTCTTTATAATTTCATAATCAAAGGCACTTTTGAAGGACTGTTTCTAAGAACTCTGCTAACTTATTTTTTAAGAAATCTATGAGAATTTTGATACCTATATATGTTTACATAATTAATTATATCATATATTATAAAGTATAAATTCATATAACATGATATAAATACTACTATATAATAAATTCTATAATAATATATTAATATTAATTGTGTGTATATGTAGTATCATTTTATACGTAAAGAAACTGAAACACAGAGAATTTAAAAATCCTCATCAAAGTCACACAGCTTAGAAAATGGTAGAACAAGGATATAGACCTAGAACATCTGGCTATATAGTCTAAATTGAAAATGACTAAACAATGATTTATTTCATATGGCTTAAATTCAAATTTTGTTTGTAAAATGTTCTCAATGATAGATGAATTATGATTGTAATTCATATACATTAAACACTTATGTTTCCTTGGAAAATTAACTTCTTTTTAAGCACATACAAAATGGAGATGGTATTTCTTACTAAAACACTGTGACAAAAGCAAAAACCTGCTGTTAGGAAAAATCACTCCTAAGTAGTTTGAAAACTTTGAATAGAAACACAGGATGCCAATTCATCCTTCATATAATTGAATGATATTTTTACTCTCAAAATATGTAATGGTAAAGTGAACTCGTTCAAATACCAGGTAAGACAAAACAAGTATAATACATACAATATGAAAATATCTAAATCGAAGATCAAATACAAGACAAACAAGAGAGGGGACAAAAATATAAAATGACAAATGTGTTGAACCTAAGGGCTGGCTCACTGAGCCCTGAGGGGTACAGAGGTGGGTGGTACCAATCAGAGATTTTGCTTCTGAAGAAAAGTAGCAATGGAAACACCCTATACAAAAACCCCCAATCCCCCTCCCTCAGCCAAGATGAGGTACTTTAACCAGACTCAGACTGCAACCAGGGACTAGATTAAGGCCCCCTATGCTAAAGAATGGAGGTTAAAAACTGCTAAATTTCAAGTGCCAGGTTGAGGAATGGTATGTAGAAAATCATCCCATGCAGGTTTAGTGACTAGATTTGCTACATTATCCAGATTACCACATGGCAGTAAATTCAAGCATAGAACGATAGATTTTTTATATTGAAAAAATAAACACTACCAAGAAACAACTTTTTATCAGGTTATGTGAATTTTATGTTCTTTTCCACTAAATTCTTTTAAAAACTACATTAAATAATTTCAAGTTATAAATAATGCATCAAATTACACTTAAATGTAGCATGAAGTGATGAAAGGAAATAATATTCCATTAATATGAAAAAGGATTGGAAATCATGACATGCATATAACTCACTGATAACACAGTATTTCTGAAAAAAAATGCCTTTGCAAATTCTACACTGGATAGAGTGAGAGGAAAACAGCAAATTGAAGATACTAAAAGCAACTCGGCCAGGATACACTTAGAAAGACTGAGAAACACAATGTGAAAAATCTTTTAAGAACCCTGGAGGACACACTGAAAATCCTCAACAACCATATAATAAGGGTTATTTAAAAAGAGAGAGGAAAATAGAGGAAAAACTGTACTTGAATAAACAATGTTGATGCTTTCAAATATGGAAGGAACAATAGGTGAGTGCTAAAATATTGTGCACTTTCAATAGTAAAGAGAAAAAATAAACCTGTACCTAGATATGTTATAGTGAAAATGCTGTACATTAAAGACAAAGTAAGTTGTAAAAGCTGCTAGAAAAAAGACATTTCAACAATAAAGGAGTGACCAACTGACAATGGATATTTCATTTGCAAAAACAGATGCCAAAAGAAAGTGGGCTAATGTCTTCACACAGATGAAAGAAAATAACTCTAACATATAATTTTATATCCAAGCATAATATTTTTCAAGAATGAGCACAATAAAAGTGTTTTCCAGCTACAAACACACAGAATAACAGATTTGACCACCCACAGAATCTGACTAAAAGATTACTAAAGAAAAAGAAAATGGTGACAGCAAGAATAAGATGTAAGAAATTCTAATGAGAACAGATTTGATACAATATAATAATAAATTTAACTACTTAGGAAAAATCTCTCTTCAAACAAGGAAATTTAAATCTTTAAATAATAACAAGACTGGAGGAGGCTCTTCAAGTGATGATTGATTTATGGTAAGGTAGCTATGGAGAGGGAAGTATATAAGAGTTTAATGAAAGCTTTTCTTAGATAGCAATAATTGTTAAGTAAATATTATAGATATGAAGGGAATCACTAAAATAAGTATTACCCTACGTTTCCAAAGCAGCACCAGCAGAGAACAATTAAAAAGGAACACAGTAGCTGCCCCTTATTCACTTTCACTTTCTACAGTCTGTGGACCTGCTGTCAGCAAGTTAGGAAGCAGGTGATCCCCTTCTGACCTTTGTCAAAGGTCAAGAGTAGCCTAAAGCTACATCGCAATGCCTATGTCATTCACCTCCATTCATTTCATCACGTAGGCATTTAATCATCTCACATCACAAGAAGGGTGACTACAGTACAATGAGATATTTTGAGAGAGAGGCCACATTCACATAACTTTTATTGCAGTGCATTGTTGTAATTGTTCTATTTTATTATTAGTTATTGTTGCTAATCTCTTACTGTGCCTAATTTATAAATTAAACTTTATCATAGGTATAGGTATATGAAAAACACAGTGATTGAAAGTCTTCTGCATGATTCTTCCATTTACTCATTTATTCAATTATTTATTTATATCAGATGGACTCACCAATATTTATTTCAAACATCAGGTTTTACTCCAACGCTTTTTATTTTATTGCTCAATTTTCTTTTCCCAGCTTGGTCATTAGGGACTCTTTCAGATGGCTCCTACAAGCCTTTTAAATACTCCCCATTGTGTGTGTCTTCTTTTTTTTTTTTCAATTTTTTTTTTTTGTTTTGGGGGGAGCACTTCATTACTTTTAGTTCTATATGACAGCCTCATCTTATATATTTACTGATTTTGCCCTAGATTCAGTCATTCTCCAGGTTTCCTGATCCACTCAGTTGGAAAATGATATTAGGAACAAAGATCATGGTACCAGGCATGCATTTTGCCACTGGGGCATCATCATTTCTAGTCCTCAGCAGATAAAACAATGAAATATATGTGCACATAACACCCCATATGTATGTATGTGTACACGCACACACACAACCCATGCATATACACATAACTCTAAATAATTATCCATTTAACAATATGTATCTGAATCAAGCTAAACTTGAATTTATATTGATGCCTCCAACTGGATTATCCTTCCCTTGCTTATTTGTAGCCTCCCAATTCAGAAGTGACAAAACTGGCTGCTGCCATCCTCCTGGTGTATTGTAATTTTTTTTTCTAATTCACATTTTCTTGACACCTCAACATTCCTACGAACAAGCTGTGAGCACCCCACCAAGTGAGCAAGCGCAGCAGTGCGATAAGGCTGGTCCCTGCCCTCCCCTGATTGTGATACAACGATGAACACACCAATGAAATCCCTTCATGAGTTTGCTTCTGTACTCCACCTTGACTCCCAATAAAGGCACTTAACCACTGGCCCTCACTCTCTCATTCTGCTCTCTACAGGCTTGGTTGCACCTGCTCTCTGAGTACTGCTTATACATACAGACCCCCAGATGGTATGCTGTGCTTCCCTCCTCCAGGACTTCAAATACAATAGATCTTTTAATGTCCTATGCCTTTCCTGGTGCATTTTCTGTGACTTAGAATGATCTTAAAAGACCCCACAAGTGGACGTACTCTCCCATTTATAACACACCTGGTTCCCACCATCTGCCATCCATTGTTCAACTCCATTATAAATACATAGCAGCATCAGACTTGTTAATCTGTATCACTTTGAGAAACAACTTGATTAACTAGACTATACTTTTTACATGCATTTCTTTGTCTTTAGTATTTCAGGCTCCACTACTTAGATCAGAACTTCCCCTACTCTTTTCAGTAAGTTTGCAATTTGTAACGCATTTATATTCTCTTATCAGAGGCTCTTATTCTTTTTGGTGAGTCCCAAGACTCTTAAATTATTTTCCTTTTTTTAGTTTGCATACATTGTTTCATTTTTGTGCTGTGAAGTGCTATGCATATTAATGTCTTATATTCAACATTCACAATAATATACAAAATAGTCCTGATGGTCCCTAAAAGTACCCAAAAGTACCCTAAAAGTTCCTGGTGCTTCACCTATTCATCACACTCCATCTCCCTTCAAACCCCTGGAAAACACTTACCAAAAAGTTTTAGCTTTTTTGGCATGTCACATAATTGGAATCAAACAGTATACAGCCTTTTCAGACCAGCTTCTTTACTTAGCAATACCCATTTAAGGCCCCTCTGTGTCTTTTCATGATTTGATAGTTCATTTCTTTTCATTGCTGAATAATATTTCATTGTATGGATTTATCAGATTGTTTACCGATGAAGGACATTTGGGCTACATCCATTTTGGAAGAGTAAAGCTATTATAAACATACATAGGCAGTTTTTTAAAATTCATTTTGTTATCATCAATCTACAATTATATGAAGAACATTATGTTTATTAGACTCCCCCTTCACCAAGTCCCCCCTACAAACCCATTATAGTCACTGTCCACCAGCTTAGTAAGATGCTGTAGAATCACTACTTCTCTTCTCTGTGTTGCATATTCCTCCCTATGCCATCCCCACACATTATACATGCTACTCGTAAGGCCCCCTTTCTTTTTGCCAGCCCTTTTCCCTCCCTTCCCAACCATCCTCCCCAGTCCCTTTCCCTTTGGCAACTGTTAGTACATTCTTGGGTTCTGTGATTCTGCTACTGTTTTGTTCCTTCAGTTTTTCTTTGTTCTTATACTTCACATATGAGTGAAATCATTTGGTACTTGTCTTTCTCTGCCTGGCTTATTTCACTGTGCATAATATCCTCTAGCTCCATCAATGTTGTTGCAAATGGTAGGATTTGTTTTCTTCTTATGGCTGAATAATATTCCATTGTGCATTTGTACCACATCTTCTTTATCCATTCATCTACTGATGGACACTTAGGTTGCTTTCATTTCTTGGCTATTGTAAATAGTGCTGTGATAAACACAGGGGTGCATATGTCTTTTTCAAACTGGGCTGCTGCATTCTTAGGGTAAACTCCTAGAAGTGGAATTCCTGGGTCAAATCGTATTTCTATTTTGAGCTTTGTGAGGAACCTCAATACTGCTTTCCACAATGGTTGAACTAATTTACATTCCCACCAGCAGTGTAGGAGGGTTCCCCTTTCTCCACAACCTCGCCAACATTTGCTGTTGTTTGTCTTTTGGATGGTGGCGATCCTTACTGGTGTGAAGTGATATCCCATTGTGGTTTTAATTTGCATTTCTCTGATGACTAAAAATGTGGAGCATCTTTTCATGTGTCTGTTGGTCATCTGAATTTCTTCTTTGGAGAACTGTCTGTTCAGCTCCTCTGCTCATTTTTTAATTGGATTTTTTGCTTTTTGTTTGTTGAGGTGTGTAAGCTCTTTACATATTTTGGATGTCAACCCTTTATCAGATCTGTCATTTATGAATATATTCTCCTGTACTGTAGGGTACTTTTTTGTTCTATCGATGGTGTCCTGTGCTGTACAGAAGCTTTTCAGCTTGATATAGTCCCACTTGTTCATTTTTGCTTTTGTTTCCCCTGCCCGGGAAGATATGTTCATGAAGAAGTTGTTCATGTTTATATTCAAGAGATTTTTGCCTATGTTTTTTTCTAAGAGTTTCATGGTTTCATGACTTACATTCAGGTCCTTGATCCATTTCAAATTTACTTTTGTGTGTGGGGTTAGACAGTGATCCAGTTTCATTGTTTTGCATGTAGCTGTCCAGTTTTGCCAGCACCATCTGTTGAAGAGACTGTCATTTCGCCATTGTATGTCCATGGATCCTTTATCATATATTAATTGACCATATATGTTTGGGTTAATGTCTGGAGTCTCTATTCTGCTCCACTGGTCTGTGGCTCTGTTCTTGTGCCAGTACCAAACTGTCTTGATTACTATGGCTTTGTAGTAGAGCTTGAAGTTGGGGAGTAAGATCTCCTCCACTTTATTCTTCCTTCTCAGGATTGCTTTGGCTATTCGGGGTCTTTGGCATTTCATTTGAATTTTTGAACTATTTGTTCCAGTTCGTTGAAGAATGCTGTTGATAATTTGATAGGGATTACATCAAATCTGTATATTGCTTTGGGCTGGATGGCCATTTTAACGATATTAACTCTTCCTAGCCAAGAGCATGGGATGAGTTTCCATTTGTTAGTGTCCTCTTTAATTTCTCTTAAGAGTATCTTACAGTTTTCAGAGTATAGGTCATTCACTTCCTTGGTTAGGTTTATTTGTAGGTATTTTATTCTTTTTGATGCAATTGTGAATGGAATTGTTTTCCTGATTTCTCTTTCTATTAGTTCATTGTTAGTGTATAGGAAAGCCACAGATTTCTGTGTGGCAATTTTGTATCCTACAACTATGCTGTATTCTGATATCAGTTCTAGTAGTTTTGGAGTGGACTCTTTAGGGTTTTTTATGTATAATATCATGTCATCTGCAAATAGTGACAGTTAAACTTCTTCTTTACCAGTTTGGATTGGTTGTATTTCTTTGTTTTGTCTAATTCCATGGCTTGGACCTCCAGTACTATGTTGAATAACAGTGGGGAGAGTGGGCATCCCTGTCTTGTTTCCGATCTCAGAGGAAAAGCTTTCAGCTTCTCTCTGTTCAGTATGATGTTGGTTGTGGGTTTATCATATATGGCCTTTATTATGTTGAGGTACTTGCCCTCCATGCCCATTTTGTTGAGAGTTTTTATCATGAATGGATGTTGAATTTTGTCGAATGCTTTTTCAGCATCTATGGAGATGATCATGTGGTTTTTGTCTGTCTTTTTGTTGACGTGGGGATGATGTTGATGAATTTTCGAATGTTGTACCATCCTTGCATTCCTGGGATGAATCCCACTTGGTCATGGTGTATGATCCTTTTGATGTATTTTTGAATTCGATTTGCTAATATTTTGTTGAGTGTTTTTGCATCTACATTCATCAGGGATATTGGTCTGTAATTTTCTTTTTTGGTGGGGTCTTTGCCTGGTTTTGGTATTAGGGTGATGTTGGCTTCATAGAATGAGTTTGGGAGTATTCCCTCCTCTTCTATTTTTTGGAAAACTTTAAGGAGAATGGGTATTATATCTTCTCTGCATGTCTGATAAAATTCCGAGGTAAATCCTTCTGGCCCAGGGGTTTTGTTCTTGGGTAGTTTTTTGATTACCACTTCAATTTCGTTGCTAGTAATTTTGTTTAGATTTTGTGTTTCTTCCTTGGTCAGTCTTGGAAGGTTGTATTTTTCTAGGAAGTTGTCAATATCTTCTAGGTTTTCCTGCTTGTTAGCATATAGTTTTTCATAGTATTCTCTAATAATTCTTTGTATTTCTGTGGGGTCCGTCATGATGTTTCCTTTCTCGTTTCTGATTCTGTTGATGTGTGTTGATTCTCTTTTTCTCTTAAGTCTGGCTAGAGGCTTATCTATTTTGTTTATTTTCTCAAAGAACCAGCTCTTGGTTTCATTGATTTTTGCTACTGTTTTATTCTTCTCAATTTTATTTATTTCTTCTCTGATCTTTATTATGTCCCTCCTTCTGCTGACTTTAGGCCTCATTTGTTCTTCTTTTTCCAATTTTGATAATTGTGATGTTAGACTATTCATTTGGGTTTGTGCTTCCTTCTTTAAATATGCCTGGATTGCTATAAAGTTTCCTCTTAAGAGTGCTTTCGCTGCATCCCACAGAAGTTGTAGCTTTGTGTTGTTGTTTTCATTTGTTTCCATATATTGCTTGATCTCTATTTTAATTTGGTCGTTGAACCATTGATTATTTAGGAGCATGTTGTTAAGCCTCCATGTGTTTGTGGGCCTTTTTGCTTTCTTTGTACAATTCAGCTCTAGTTTTATACCTTTGTGGTGTGAAAAGTTGGTTGGTAGAATTTCAATCTTTTTGAATTTACTGAGGCTCTCTTTGTGGCCTAGTATGTGGTCTATTCTGGAAAATGTTCCATGTGCACTTGAGAAGAATGTGTACCCTGTTGCTTTTGGGTGTAGAGTTCTATAGATGTCTATTAGGTCCATCTGTTCTAGTGTGTTCTTCAGTGCCTCTGTGTCCTTACTTATTTTCTTTCTGGTGGATCTGTCTTTTGGAGAGAGTGGTGTGTTGAAGTCTCCTAATATGAATGCATTGAATTCTATTTCCTCCTTCAGTTCTGTTAGTATTTGTTTCACATATGCTGGTGTTCCTGTGTTGGGTGCATATATATTTATAATGGTTATATCCTCTTGTTGGACTGACCCCTTTATCATTATGTAATGTCCTTCTTTATCTCTTGTTACTTTCTTTGTTTTGAAGTCTATTTTGTCTGATACTAGTACTGCAACACCTGCTTTTTTTTTCTCCCTGTTGTTTGTATGAAATATCTTTTTCCATCCCTTGACTTTTAGTCTGTGCACGTCTTTGGGTTTGAGGTGAATCTCTTGTAAGCAGCATATAGATGGGTCTTGTTTTTTTATCCATTCAGTGACTCTATGTCTTTTGATTGGTGCATTCAGTCCATTTACATTTAGGGTGATTATCGATAGGTATGTACTTATTTCCATTGCAGGCTTTAGATTCCTGGTTACCAAAGGTTCAAGGGTAATTTCCTTACTATCTAAGAGTCTAACTTAACTCACTTAGTATGCTGTTACAAACACAATCTAAAGGTTCTTTGGTTTTTCTCCTACTTTTTCTTTCTCCTCCTTTCTTTATATATTAGGTATCAAATTCTGTACTTTTTATCTATGCCTTGATTGACTTTGGGGATAGTTATTTTAATTTTGCATTTGCTTAGTAATTAACTGTTCTACTGTCTTTACTGTGGTTTTATTACCTCTGGTGACAGCTATTCAACCTTAGGAACACTTCCATCTGTAACAGACCCTCCAAAATTGACTATAGAGATGGTTGTGGGAGGTACATTCTCTCAACTTTTGCTTATCTAGAAATTGTTTAATCCCTCCTTAAATTTAAATGATAATCTTGCCAGATAAAGTAATCTTGGTTCCAGGCCCTTCTGCTTCATGGCATTAAATACATCATGCCAGTCCTTTCTGGCCTGTAAGTTCTCTGCTGAGAAGTCTGATGTTAACCTGATGGGCTTTCCTTTGTATGTGATCTTATTTCTGTCTCTGGCTGCTTTTAACAGTCTGTCCTTATCCTTGATCTTTCCCATTTTAATTACTATGTGTCTTGGTGTTGTCTTCCTTCGGTCCCTTGTGTTGGGGGATCTGTGGATCTCCATGGCCTGAGAGACTATCTCCTTCCCCAGATTGGGGAAGTTTTCAGCAACTACCTCCTCAAAGACACTCACTTTCTATCCCTTTCTCTCTCTTCTTCTTCTTCTTCTGGTATCCCTGTAATGCAAATATTGTTCTGTTTGGATTGGTCATACAGTCCTCTCAACATTCTTTCATTCTTAGAGATCCTTTTTTCTCTCTGTGCCTTAGCTTCTTTGTATTCCTCTTCTCTAGTTTCTATTTCATTTATTGTCTCCTCCACCGTATCCAACCTGCTTTTAATACCCTGCATCGTGTTCTTCAACAATTGGATCTCCGACCTAAATTCATTCCTGAGTTCTTGGGATGTCTTTCCGTACCTCCATTAGGATGTTGATGATTTATATTTTGAACTCCCTTTCAGGAAGAGTCATGAGGTCCATATCATTTAAACTCCTTTCTCCGGAGTTGTATTAATAATTTTACTCTGGACCAGGTTTCTTTGGTGTTTCATATTTGTGTATGGTGCCCTCTCATGTCCAGAAGCTCTATTCTGGAGCTGCTCAGCCCCCGAAGCAATGTTGAGGCTCACAGGGGAGTGGGATTGGTGCCTGGGGGGAGGAAAGAGCTGTTCCCCACCTCCTGGCTCCTGTGCCTGTCTCCACTGCCTGAACCAGTGGGCCGGGCACACAGGTTTAAGTTTTTGTCCCAGAGCAGTGGATATGGATCCCTGCTTTCCACAAGCAGCCATAATCCCAGTCTCCCCAGGAACTCCGCCTGTCCCAGCTTTCCAATCCCATAATCAGAAGAGTATGATGAAATCACCATGAAATGTAGGTTTGTGCTCCCAGCGCAGATCTCCGGAGCTAGGTGTTCAGCAGTCCCAGGCCTCTACTCCCTCCCTGCTCAGTTTCTCTTCCTCCCGCCAGTGAGCTGGGGTGGGGGAGGGGCTCAGGTCCCACAGAGCCACAGCTCTGATACGTTACCCTGTTCAGTGAGGTCTGCTCTTTTCTCCAGGTATATTCAGTCTGGCGCTGTCCTCTTTCCTGTTGCTCTCTCAGGATTAGTTCTGCCAACTATATTTTCTAATTGTATCCAGTTTTAGGAGGAAGCCTCTGTCTCTCCTCTCACACTGCCATCTTTTCACATAGGCAGTTTTTATGTGGGAAAAATTCTTCAAATCACTTGGGCAAATATGTAGAAGCACAATCGGTGGCTCATATGAAGAAATTATGTTTAGCTTTTTAAGAAAATGCCAAGGTGTCTTCCACAGTGTCGATACCATTTTGCACTGCTACTGCAGTGAATAAGAGTTTCTGTTGCTCCACATCCTCATCAGCATTTGGTATTGCTAGTGTTTTGGATTTTAGCCATTCTAAGGTATATATTGTGGTATCTTATTTTATTTTGAAAATTCCTAACGAGTAGTTCAAGCATTTTTTTCTTGTACTTATTTGTCATCATTTACATCTTCCTGGATGATGCTTCTGTTCCATTTTTTAAATTGGATTGTTTTGCTTACTATTGAGTTTTACATTTTAGACATAAGCCATTTATCAGATATGTTTGCACACATTTTGTCCTAGTCTCTGGCTCATCTTTTCATTCTCTTAAAAAATCCTCTTCAGAGAGCAGAAACTTAATTTTCCTGATGCCTAACATCAATGTTTTTTCTTTCATGGACTATGTTTTTACGTTCATATCTATAATCTCAATTCCCAGCCCACAGTCACATAGATTTTCTACTGTGTCTTCTTGTAAAAATTTTATACTGAATTTTTATCTAGGTGTATTCTCCACTTAAGTTAATTTTTGTGAAAGGTAAAACATTTGTATCTACATTCATATTTTTAGCTTATAGACACCTAATTTTTCCAGTATCATTTGTTGAAATTTCATTTGCTCCTTTATCAAGTATCAGTTGCCTGTACTTAACTGAGTATATTCTTGGGCTTTCATCTTTGTTCCCTTAATACATATTCCATTATTTTGCTATATCCACACTCTGTTGATTGCTGTAGCTTGATTAAATCATGAAGTCAGCTACTGTCCTTCCTTTAATTTTGTTCTTCACTATCATGTTAGCCTTTCTGAGTCTGTTACCTTTGCTTATAAACCACAGAAAAAATTTATCTATATCCACAAAATATCTTCCCAGGGATTTTGATTATGATTTCATTTAACCTGTAGATTAAGTT
The DNA here is from genome assembly GCF_030020395.1 of Manis pentadactyla. Lineage (NCBI taxonomy): Eukaryota > Metazoa > Chordata > Mammalia > Pholidota > Manidae > Manis > Manis pentadactyla. The sequence continues at coordinate 169,708,554 of NC_080020.1, read as the reverse complement.
AAGAAGAACTGACATCTTAACAATATTGAGTCTTACAATCCATGAATATTTCTCCATTTACTTATGTTTTCTTTGCTTTCTTTCATCTAAGTTTTATAGATTTCTACATGGAGATCTTCTACTTATTTTGTTAGATTTATTCCTTATAGATAATGATTCAATATTTTTGGTGATATTGTCAATTTTATTGTATTTTCATTTCAAATTCAATTATAAATTTCTGGTACAAAGGGAAGCAACTGAACCTCTGTTTATTAACTTTGTACCCCGTAATATTGCTATAATTGCTCATTTGCAAGATGTTTTTTTTTCTGTCAATTCTTCGAGATTTCCTATATAGAAAATCATACATACCATGTAGGAACAAAGATAGTTGGATTTCCTCTTTCCAATCTGCATAGCTTTTACTGGTTTTTATTATCTTTTTACAGTACCTAGGACTTCTAGGAAAATGTTGAATAGAAGAGATAAGAGAGGGGCATCCTTGGCTTTTTCTAATCTTAGGGAATAGCATCCACTTTCTCAATATTAAATGTGATGTTAGCTGTAGGCTTTCTTTTTTTCTCTCCCTTTTAAATATGCTTTATTTTTTGAACAGCTTGATATTTACAGCAAAGCTGGCCAGACAACACAGAGTTTTCACACAGCCTTGTGGCACCTTCTGTCCTCCCTCCCCCAACACCCACACAGACTCCCCACTGTGAACATCCCACAGCAGAGCAGCACATTTGCTTTGATGGATGAACCCACATTGACACGTCATTATCACCTAAAGTCCATAGTTTACAGTAGCCTTCAGTCTTGCATTTTGTAGTACATTCTGTGGGTTTGGATAAAAGCACCTACCATTACAACGTCATGGTCATACATAGTGCTGTCGAATAGTCACTGGCCTGAAACTTCTCTGCTCCACCCACTTTTCCCTCTCTCTCCCCTAACCTCTGACAAGCACTGACCTGTTTACTATCTCCAGATATGATCTGCCTTTCCAGAGTATCATATAGTTGTAATCATACAGTGTATAGCCCTTGCAGGTTAGTTTTTTTCACTTCTTACTATGCATTTATGTTTCCTCCTCCTCTCTTCATGGCTTGATCATGTCTTTTTAGCACTGAACAGGATTCCATTATCTGGTTGCACCACAGTGCATTTACCTGTTCAACTGAAGGACATCTTGGTTACTTCCATGTTTGGGTAATTATGAATAAAGCTGCAGTAAACATCTATTGTGTGGGTTTTGTGTTGACTTAGGTTTTCAACTCCTTTGAGTAGTAAATACTAAGGGGCACAATCAGTGGATGATATGGTAAGAGTATGTTGAGTGTTGTAAGAAACTGCCAAACCGTCTTCCAAAGTAGCTGTACCATTTTGCATTCACACCATTTTCTTGAATTAAATTTAAAAAAAAAACTCAGAAAACTATATTTAGAAGGGACTTTAACTTAATAAAATACCTTAAAAAAAACACAAGCAAACATTAAACTTTATTATTTACTGTATAACATTCTCATCAAAGTCAGGCACCAAAGGAGAACAGCGGCCACCGCTGTCTATTTCTGCAGACTTTTGATTGTCTACAGAGAATAGCCAAACCCCAAAAGACAAATTGAATAAAGTAACAGAAGAAAAAATAAAAAAGACCAAGGTGAGAATGCTCAACTTTGTTAACTGCCCAAGAACAACAGATCATTGTTACAACTGGCATGATTTGTACATGTTGAGTTGGCAAACAACAAAAAGCCTGACAATATTAGTTTTGGGAAAGATGTGCAAAACAAGGAACACTCATGATCTTTTGAGAGATATTTGGAAATATATAGTAAAGTTGAAGTTGATCAAACCCCATGATGCAGGACTTCCCTTTATTGTTTGCTTCTCATTAGAAAATCATACACAAGTGCATAAACACAGTTACAAATATGTTAATTTCTACATTTCAACATAGGAAATAGTTGAAATCCACATAAATGCCAATCAACAGAAGAGTATATTGATATCTATACACAATGTAAAATACCATATAAAAGATAAAAATGATATATATATATTTCTAAAATAAGGAAGAAAAATTTCAAGTTGCAGAATTATGCATGTTTACACATACATGGCATTAGATTCCAGATACATAAAGTCTATATGCAAAACAACAATATTTATAAATATTTAGCAAACTGTACACAACAACCATAAACTGATTTCATGGTATAACTTACCACTCAGGCAAGAAAGAAGAAAATGATTTTAGGTAGGAGAATCTAATGATATCAACGCTCTCTGTCATATTTTCATTATTAGAAGACGTGAAATAAACATAGCTTAATAACTAGTACTTGTAGAATCAGGAGCATAGAGGAGTGTTTATGTTATTTAATCTTTTCTTTCTCATTTGAAATATTTTACAATAAAAGATTTTTATTTCAATAAAAAATGCTTATGTGTATGAATCTTTTGTTTGCTTTATTGGGGGTAAAAAAAGTAAGACATGTTGCAGAAAATGTGCCTGTGAACATTTGCACTGACAGATTGCAATTTTGGAGAAATTCTATCGAGATATCTACCACAATGCCAAAAAAAGCACTAACCAAACATTATCTGCAGCTGGAGCAAGATGGTCATACATGATACAGTCACACTTGGCAATGAGAAGGAAATCTGGAATCTGCATTTCCTCCCTTCTCTGCTTGTTTACTTTTTTTTCTGTTTAGTTAACATGACAGAGAAACCTGGAGTCCCTTCCCAACCAATGGAGAGCATGTACAGAGAAGCAGAGGGTAAGGATGCAAAAGTTGGTCTCTGATAATGGCTTCAACTCATAGTGATTTAAATTTTAAGTTTTATTACTTGGCACTCATTCCATCAGCTAATAATTAAAAATGCTTCCTATAGAAAACTTCAGCAACATCTTCTGTTTTAAGTCACCTTTTATCAAGAAATCCCGGGGCTGAAGGACAGCTGGGGGTATGTGTGAGACACATTTAAAATTATAGTTATCAATCTTAAAGAAGAAACTGGGAGGATTTTTATTTTTCAAGAAAAATATACCATATTTAGAAACACAAAGAAATCAATAATCAGCTCATTTAAATTAAAAATTAAAAGAGAAAAACTAAAAAATAGTAGGCCTGGATAATTTCAATTTCAGCCTAGCAAAAAGCATGTCTTTATTTTGTACTTCATGTGAAAATTTTTCATTCACATGCTTGACACAAAAAATTCTGAAACCCTTCTATCAACGAAGCTAGTATAAGCTTTAAGTTAAACAATTCGAAGACAAGCATGTGCACACATGCACACACACAAAAAGGAACACACGTTTTTATGAATTTAGTAAAACTCCAAAATAAATTACTAGAAAAATAAGGAGCTACATATAAAACTAATAACTAATGACATAAGCAGGTTATTTTGTTTCCTCCATGAATGCTAGGATATTTGTTTTTTTCTCAGAAAAATAAGATTAAAAAAGTCTTTTTACAAACATACAGAAATAAATTAATTACAGATCAACATTAAAATAAAGTATGTAAGAACTCTAAGTAAATGTTTTTAAGACTTTGCAAAGGAAAATAAAACTGAGACACAGACAGGTTAAGAGAAATTGCCTGAAGACACAGTAAGGGGAAGAGCTGAGGTCTAAGTTTAGACAGTGGAAAAACTGCACTCCATTGCTGCATTCAATTTTTAATCACTATTTATGCTTAGAGAACAAAACAAATGGAGATGATAAATGCTAGTACAAAACAAAAGTTCAGAAGAGGCCACAGCAGTGAACTGGTTACTTCTGCGTAATAATTTAAGCGCTGTTGATTTAGATGCACACCCACACCCAGTTCTAATACGACCATTTTAGAGGGTGGGGCCAGGAGAAATTTTGAAGTACTGTGGGACAGAGGTGGTAGTTCAGAGATAGTCCAGTTAAACCCTTGCTTCTTGCTTCTATGACTGGAAGTCACAGAAGACAACTAAATTTGATGAATCAAGGAATTCATGTGAAAAAACAAATATTTGTAAATATGGTACATACAGAGGTGGATAAGCATGTGTAGAGATTACCTCTGGAGTGAGATTGGAAATCGATAGTGGTAGATCATTTTTTTAACATGTGGTGCCTTTAATCTGCTTACAGATTATTTTATTTTTTATAACTATAGGGGAAAAAGTAGGTGATCTGTAGGAAAATTATCAGTAAGCTTATCGGCAAAAAGTAACTCTCACAGAGGTTCAGAAAACACTTAGAAGCTCACCTAGCCCTACTCTAATAAAACTGAAGAGTAACTTCCGTTTCAGGAAAAGGAAATACCCTTAGTTGTGCAAACAAGTCACACAGTCAATGGCATACTAAGAGTTACAGTGATTTGATATTTTGCTCAGAATTACAAATTTTCAATCTCCTTTAATTCCTACTCTCCATTTGTTCCAATCTCCAAGTTTAGCAATGATGCTGGAAATTGGAGTAGGGCTTAATTTACACATGGAGAGTCAATTGACCTCAGTAGGAAGAAGAACCACACAGAGAATGGATCCCACTTGAAGCCTAATAAGAACATTGATAAGGAAAGCACCGTTCCAGCATGCTTTGGAAAATACTATACTTGAGGTGTGTTCAGTGCCAATTCTGACAGAAGTACCAATAAAATATTCCACTAAGAGAACTTTAACTTTCAAAGCCCTAAATCCCAATGTCAATAAAGGGGCCTCTGAGAAGCATTCTCTAACTTACTTAGGTATGTTGCTTGCTGTCTAATCCATGATGCCCACATGGTTTCATATAGATGTACTTCCAGTACACAGGAACTTTTTGATCCTTAGAAGTAGAATTTCAGAATTGGCACCTAAATATGGATATTAGATTGCAACCTCCATGAAACAAGGACTTTTACCTATCATCTATTTTCATAGAGGTATCATCACTGCCATAACACATCCTGGCATCATGCAGGCACTCAATAAATATTTATCCAAAGAAAGACATGGAGAATGGGAGCTGAAAATGATGCCTAAAATCAAAGCCATGGATAAGATAATAATTGCCTCTTGAACCCTACGTTAAGAGTATCCTCAGAATGGGTTTTCAAAAAGGAGGGGATTTTGCCTTCCATAGAGAAACACTGCTTTGTGGGTCACGTGATATGACTACTGTCTTTTAGGTTGATTTCTAGCATAACTTTTCATGGAGCAAATCATTCCCAATTCGTTCTGTTACATTAGGGTGACCTCACCTACAGTCTTTGTCTAAGATTCTTTCAAAATAATTCTCCTTCTCCCTGCTACCTTCCCTAGTGCTTCATCCAGAGGAAAATCTCAAAAATTTTCCTGTGTAAATCCCATGAGTAGAGGCTGCACACAGTACAGCCCTTACTTTTTGCTTCAAATTTAAAAACAATTCACATTTTTAGATTTTTCTAGGAAATACTGCCTGTGCCTAACCACTCTGGGGAACTCATGTCAAGTTACCTGAACAGCGAGGTTGATTTGGTTCCCCACATTTGGTTGCAGTGGCATAGTGCTTATGGACACCTGCCTCCCTGCAAAAGCTTCTGGGCTCTCCTGTTTCCTCCAGTAATATTTCACAAGGGCCTGCTTTTTGCATTTCTGTTTTTCCCCTCTATTTTGCTTGGTGCTTGATAGGCTCAAATGAAAATGAATATCCTCAATTCTGGGAATGTTTCTAAATAGTTTATTTGGTCATTTCCTCTTTTCTCTCTGTCTAGGATTCCTACTGTTCAGATATTGAACGTCTAGGACTAAAAATGCTCCAGTGTCCTAAACCTGTTCTTTTGTATTTTGTTATTAAATCATCTTGTGTTATGAAAGTTTTACTTTGTGGGAGATTTTTTTCCAAATTAACTTTGCCCAAACATTTAGTGAATTTTTCATTCCTGCTATCGTGTTTTTAATTTTCTAGAGTTCTTTATAGCTTTTTGAACAGACCACCAGTCCTTCTTCATAACATCTATTCATGTCTCATGGATGAAATATCATCTCGTCTTTTCAGGACATTCTGATATATTTAACGTTTCCTCCTACTCATTGCATTGTTTCATTTCTTCCTGATTTCCTTTTCTTCTCTTTGTTTTTGGTCTCTGTTTTCATGTTGGTGTTACTCAAAACCCTGGAGTTCAGTGGCCCATTCATATATAAGAATGGGGTACTAACCAGTTAAGTGGTAGTTTGTTTGTACAGAGTCTGGATGAATGGGGAGATTTCTCCAAAAACAGGCTGAATCATTACACCAGGTGTACCCAACTGTATCTTCTGGTCTTTTCATTTTAAACTTGTCAGTTTTTTCAGGAAGGTATCCTTTAGTCTTTTTCCTGGAAGATAAAAGCGTTGCACAAAATGTATATAATGTAGAGTGGGTATATTGTGTAGGGGTGCCATCATTTAATATGCATATTTCCCACAATCTCCTATTTTCAATATAGCGTATTCTGAGACCCTCTGGTTTAATTCACAAGGGGATAAACCTGCCATCTTCTCCTGGAAGTTAGCAAGACGCAGTTGTGCAGTTGAGGAAGAAGATCTATGAATCTAAAAAGCCTTCTACAGACATCCAACAATTTTTGCAGCTCCCCCATATCCACATGTAGAATTATTTATGTTTCCAGTCGTGGAGTTGCCTGGGACTGTGGGCTTACCCCTGCAGGCTTGAGGTTCAAGTTTCTCCAGTCTTCTACGTGAAAAAACTGTAGTCTACTTACAGTCTCACTTCCAAAATTTTATCACAGAATTTGCTTTTCATGCTTCTTTTGCCTTGATGGTTTTTCTCAATTTTGCTGTTGCCACCTTTCCACTCTATTTTTTTTTAGCAGCGTTTCTTAGAGATAAGGTGACAACAGTAGGTGCTCAATACACCATTGTAAAGTCTTATCTTTTCAATGGAACTAAAAAAGACAAGTATCAAAAATAAATTACCATTTAAAAAATTACCATTTATTGATGGCCCATAATATTGTATCTTCTATAATCTAGCCTTCAGATGTATTATTTAATTTGGCCTTCATCCTACATGCTGAAAAATGACCATATTGTACCATTTGACACATGAAACCATGGATGACACAGGATTTGAACATGAGACTGTCCAACTTAAGTCCTTTCTAATGTCCATGTACACTTCCCAAGAAGTTTACAGTTTCTAACCTAAAATTCTTTACAACCTAGAATGGGAATTACACTAAAAATATACTTTAAAAAAAGCTAGTGGTATATATTCATAAGAAATTACAAGCAAAATACGTTGAAGGTAAACACAAAAGAATCAAGTTGTTCTTCCTAAATATAATATTGAAAGGACCATGGAGAGAATAAGATTACCCTCAACATTAAAGATAGGCCTAAATTAGCCCTTAAGATCTACATTATATACCACTTCCACAAACACACCTCCCAAACTGAAAGCACATTCTCACACTCAGAATTTTCACATCATCTTATATTTACTATTGATCGATTTGAACTGTATTATATTTCAAAACTATTAATACCTTGTATAGTATATACCTAAATGATTGACAAATACATAAATAGCAAAATCTCAAGCTGTCACAATGGGAGGGGCTTCGGTTATACAAATGAAGTTGACAAAAATGGCAGAGAGCTCGAGGATGCAGACCCCAACCTCGTACCCATTATCTGTATCATCTGCTACCACCTCACAGCACTCTTAAACATGTTAATCTCTCTGAAGGTTAGAAATTTGGTAGAAACTTTGTTTTTCGCTTTTTATTCAGTGCCCTCTTGGAAACTGTAAATGTTCTTGGTGTTTCAAAGCACACAAATCTGTAAGGTAGAAAAAAACAGTATTTGGAACTAAAGATGTAAAACCACCTGACAACTTTTCATTTGACTTTTGAAACTTAAACAACTGCAGAATGACCAACTGCAATCCATTTATCAGTTCAGATGCAGAAGGTTAAATATCTCACACAGAATAATATGCATTTTCCATGATCAACAGATCATCCATATCTTAAATAATAAACCTAGAATCAGCTACAAGATATTTTCTTTATCTTGTGCTGGCATTATGTCAATTAGATCTGCACAAAAGTTGTACTTTGTTATGTTTGAAATATATATTTTGTGTAAACATGTATGTGTATGTATATATTACAATATATAATGCACTTTAATGATCTTTATAATAATTATTTGAATGTATTTATGAAGTGCTGATCAAAGATCACTATCAGCTAAAGAGAAGTATTTAAGTCAGATTAAAGACACAACCATGTCGACATTCTGGTGTACAGGTGAGGGTAGATGTTACCATCTGCCTTAGTAAGGACAGCTTTTTTTCTCAGTGTTTCCCAAATTATAGTTACAAAACAAATGTATGCAATGGTATATATCAAAAGTAGGCAAAGGTATTCACACATGTAATAAGAAAACATGAAAAAAATCAGATAATGCTCACCACAAAAGATTTACCATACATTCCTCTCTATCTAATCAGAACTGCATACCATCATTCCATATTAAATGTGATGGGTACTAGACTTTCATAGCTCGTTGAGTCCACAAATAAGTCTTGTAAGTGGAAAACCAAGTCAATCTAATTACGTATACAGAAGCAATATGTCTGAAGAACTGTCTGCATGAAGGAAATTCATGATAACAAGAAATGAAAAGTAGTTTTTTGTTTACAGATCTGTAAAACTGAGAGGAAGTCAGACACAACAGACAGTTTGAAATAAAATAGAAATCTGTGTTTATCCGTGCTAAGTCTGAAGTAATAAAAGGACTTCTTATTGGAAGTGAACTAGAGTGAGAATGATACTAGTTAATATAATAGGGAAGATTCAAGGCTATAGGAAAAATCTGATATGACATATATAAAGCCAAAAGGGAGACAATGTTATTTAAACATGAGACAGGGAAAAGACAGAGGCAGCCCCTGTCTAGTTAGAACAGGGGCCTTGGGAAAGAACAAAAGCAGGAAGCTTACTGAGGGCCTCAGGAATATACAAGAACAGGATGCCTGTGGTGGGAACGGCCTTTTTTTTTTTTTTTTTGCTAGGCCAAAGGGTCACATGAGCATGCCAAATGTGGGAATATAGACAACTTTCAATAAGATTGGTCAAAACAAGAACAGCATTCCAGCAAGAACCAATAGAAATTAAACAACTGAGATACACACCCCTAGACACAGTCCAGACATGGGCACTCTTGCCCCCTCCCAGCATGCACTGGGAGTTCTGTACTATTGCTTTCTCTAAATTTATAGCCTTTTTTCCTGCTTGCCTACCTTGGGCATTTGCAAAGTTCATTCTTTGACTCCATGAACAAGAACCCCAGTATCAAACATAAATTAACATATTCACTCTGCAATACAGCGATGTGCAGAAGAGTTCATTTCAGTGGTTTTGTTTGTTGACTGTTTTCTGTTTTAGATTCCACATGTCAGTGAAATCATACAGTGTTTGTCATTCTCATAAGAAGTTGTTGACTCTTGTACTTAGAATATTTAAAATCTTATGTTTTTAAAAGGAATCTGCAAGTTGACATATCAGAAAGAGATTTCAATGAAACTTAAAACTAATTTGAGTAAGGTAACAGAATATGTATATTAGCTTACGTGAACTGAGATTAAATGTTGGTGAAATGTTGCCTCTCAATTTGAGGAAAAGTATGATGAAAAATGGGAGTTAAGAGGGTCTGAGAAAAATGTTGGCAGGTGGGGGCTCTGCGTGAAGGAGGGCAGGAGAGAAACCAACTGTGGTCTGAGAGGCAAGGAGCTCTTGTGTTCATGTTGTGGAATCCGTTTGAAGTCACATCATCTTCTGTGCTGTGCTGTATTCTTCCTCCATGCCTGAAAATCCACTTGAAGTCAGTTACCTACAAGAACCTGGCATCATTGTGGCTGGCAGCTGAATAAAAGGACAACTATACTCAAGCACATGAACAGAGTCTGAAGTCAAGACAGCAGTTTCACAGTCAAGATGAGACAGTGTTTTTCAGGATCTTAAATTGTCTCAGCACAAAAATTCACTGTAAGATTCTCCATAAAAATCCTTGGAAAGATTGGGCAGGGTGTTTGTATTTCTTATAATCTGGAGGGTAAGAATGCTGCTACTTATTGTTCTGTGACTGGAGAGGTGTCCCTTCCTGCATCTTCAGGAATCACTCCGACATGGCTGCAGAAATCACTATTAGAGACATGGAGGGATTCATTATACTCTCAGGTCCTAGAGATGGGGCGCGGCATGCCCAGAGGGCCACAAACTCACTGGCGAGTCCAAAACTGGGTCACAGCAGGCAGGGAGAGAAGAGAGCAAGGACCCAATGGTGAGTGAGTGAGTGCCTGACAAGGGTCCAGCCTAGTGTATGTAGCTTGTGGTGTCCAGGCAGCATTCTGGTTGGGTGATTTGAATGTAAGGGGAAGGAAGGAAGGAAGGAAGGAAGGAAGGAAGGAAGGAAGGAAGGAAGGAAGGGAGGAAGGGAGGAAGGGAGGAAGGGAGGAAGGGAGGAAGGGAGGAAGGGAGGAAGGGAGGGAGGGAGGGAGGGAGGGAGGGAGGGAGGAGCACTATGAAGAAGTCATCACAAGGTTTCTCATTTAAACACATGTGGTGGGGCCAGCTACCCAGAAATGGGCATCAAGTATATAAAAGGCCAAAACAAGCATAGCGGATGACACCAAGGAGTCACTGTGACAACAAACAGCAGCTTTACACTGTCATTATAATAGCTAATGTTTCCTGAACATTATTGTGTACGCTGTTCTCCGTGTTTATTGATATTAGCTCACCTAATTCCTCACAGCACTCCTACGAGGTAATGCTATATTATCTGTCCCCATCTTACCAATGAGGAAACTAGGCAGGCAGAGTTTCTCTCATATTTATCATATACCATCAAAATGATTAGATGGGGATTGGGTTAAAATAAAGCATTACCCCTGGAATCCTCAAGACAAAAGGCACAGGACTGCTTAATATATATAGCTCCCTTTTAGAGGTCAGATGTAGCTGGCTTGGGGAGAGAACTGTGGGTTGCTCAACATAAATTCTCAAGGACGAAAACAGTGCTCAGAGAGAAGGAAATTCAAATAAAATGTTTTGATAAAGTGCCGAAGGCTGGCTGTTAAATTAGCTGTGAATGAGGTTTTAAAAAAGAGGAAGCACAAAAGTTAGCACACTTTAGCATGTGGGCCATGAAAGCAAACAGAGACAACTTCAGGGCGAAGTAGAGTTACCTCTCGCTTGCTGATTGCTTGCTTGGTTTGCTGGTTTGAATTGTTTTCAACTTTGGAAGAAACATATTCTGAAAGCAGAAAGGAAGAAATCAAATGAATGGCAAATGATTGAAAAATCTAGAGAAGAATGTGTAATTGATGGAGCATCTTCCCTGAGGAGGTAATAAGACATGGGGTCAAGAGGATAGGTAGAAAGTTTAGCCTTAGGGAGAGGAAGGTTATATTAACTAGTGGAGACTTGGGAGTGGGGAAGGAAATGACTGCAGTGGTAAATAAGGGAGATTCAGAATTAATCTTGTTTCAGTAAGAACTTATTGAACACATAACTTTGTTGTTGGCACTACCCAAGTTGGGACTGCAGAAAAATCAAAGACGCTTTATGCCCTTAAAGTGTTTTCCAGTTATGATTTTCAATGTATTAGAGAGTTGAAATACTACGGATGAGAAAAAACTATAGTCATTCAGATGAGATCATGACTCTGCTCCAGTTATTTGATTTGGGAGATGGAAAAAGGAAAATAGTTCCCAAAGTAAATGTCTTAATGAAAACAAAGCATTAAAAAAGCCAAACAGGGAGAAACAGCTTTGTTTTTCTATTAATTATTCCCTATTTCTGAAAAAATTAGGAAATATGACAGGACTCTTTGAGAGAGCCTGTTTTTCATTTCAAATCAAAACTGTTTAGCAATAGAAAATATATAAAAGAAATTATACAAATTATGTTAATGTAGGAATTATTCCATTCCTACAGCTTGACAAAAGATAATCCTGGATCAAGGCTTTTGCTTGTTTATTTTTTAATTGTTAGGCTTATATTGTACTATGAAAGGTCAAACCACATGTATGTACAAAGGTTAGCATTTTTCTAAACTGAAAATAATATTTCTAAGTACTAACACAGCATATTATATTAGAAATATTATTTTTAAACGTTTTTAAAAGAAATAACTTCAAGCGTATGTCATGTTTTATCATTGACCTTTGCCTTACTGTTCTATTTATATTAAAATTTAAATATAGTAAAGGCAATACTCGCATGTAGCCACCAGATGTCATTGTTTTAGACATGATACCTTCATCACTATCTATATGAAAGTATGAAGAAATAATTGAACATTCTAGCGAAATTTTTTCTAGCAAAATTAAAATAAATACGATTGTATTAAGACTCTCACGAAAGGACACCCAGACAACTTTAAATAATATCCATACATATAAGGCAGGAAAAAAATCCTCTTTGAAGTCCTGTGTATGTGATCTCAATTTTATTACTTTTTAGTCAGGAATCCCACTTCATTTTTTTGCCCTTTAAAATGATTAGATAATAGTAAATAATTTTAAAACACTTAAAACAGGAGAATGTTATACTTGAGAAGCAGTCTTAAAGACCACCTAATGCAACCCCTACTTTTACAGATAAAAATAAAGGAAAATAAAAGAGAAATTGAGAGAGAGAAATTTTCTAAATGCAGAGATGTGCTAATAAAATTATTTGGCCAGTTATTTAATGGTTTTGACTATATATTGTGCCATATTGCCATATTCTGTAAGCAGATAATCTGTGTAATCAGTATTTCTTGCATGATATTACAATGTTCCTTATTGGCAAATTGCTTTATTGTGAGCCCCACAGCATGTTTAACCTCTAGAAGATAAGAAAAATACTATTGAAAATTTATGTAATTAAAATGTTTATAATGCATATGAATATTCTTTAAATATATCTGCTTTTTACTCTTATCACAAAGAGTAATAACAACAATCATGGAAAAATGTGCAAAACCAGAAAACAAAGATGTTAAGCACTGTTAATAATCTGTCCTTCATAATTCTGGCAATTATTTTAGCATTTGATAGATATGTACATTTTATTTACTTGTACACTCATAAAATTTATATTATAGTATGTATTCCTTAAGGCATCTATTTTTTGCCAAATAACAATATAAACGGCTATTTTTTCACATCATTAATATGACCAAACCATCAATATCTCGGTCTCTTACACTGACTGACTTATTTTATCAGCTGGCTACTTGTCCTCGTAGCACTGTCATCATTCTGGTGAATTAATTTCCTATGAAGCTTCCCAAACCAATGCTTGAACTCAGACAATTCAGTTCTGGTGAGAATTATGTCCATTCAACTCACTCACATGGCCACATTTTGGGTCACTGAATCACCCTAAACCATCTGGGTTGGAAACATTAAATTATCTAAGTATATCTTCCCGCACTTCCATCACCCAGCTGCTCTGAAATGCCTAGGTTTTCAACACAGTGGGATCCCCCATCCCCTGATTGCTACCTGTCTCCATATCAACACTCTCCTGTTTTCACTCCCATACCTATAGTAGATAATGTTGCTTTGTCTGATAACAACCCTTGCATGAGTACCCAACTGTTTTACTCCATTTTCTTTTCTCTTTGTATCCACCAGAAAACTTCTGTCCCTGGATCAATCCATCTGCTAGATGCTCTGTCTCTGCTTGGACTGCTCAAGATGCTGCCGAAAACCAAGCAAACATTCAGACAACAAATCTGTGCCAATTACCAAGAGCTGGACTATCAATGCAATATGGTGGTATTTCTGTGGTCTCTGGGTCATTTTTATCTCCTACTATCCAAGGGAAAATTTTAAATGGCCTATGTGGATAACCTTCTTGTCTCTCTCTCTAAAAAAAAAAAAAAATAGGCTGAAAAAATCATAGATTCTTTCCTGATACTGTGCCATGCTGATGACCTGTGTAAGCAGGAGGAAATTGAAAACATCAGGCAGATAAATAGTGGAGAGAGTATTATGACAACTACCTGACAATTTTGGAAATATCTACAATAACACCATAATACAAAACCCCTCAGTTAAAATATAGAACCTTGTTCTGAATTAGATTAAGTAGAAGAATGAAGCAGCTGGATAAAGTGACAGCAACATGAGACAACACAGCTAAGCTCAGGAAAAGGAAAATAATAAAAATAAGAATAAATAAAATCAAGGTAAATTTGAAAATAAAATCTCCAAATCATATAAAGGCAATTTTGATAAAAAGAAAAGCCAACCAACTTATCACAAAGTAGAAATTCTTCTAAATAATATAAATAATAAGTAAATCCCAAAATAACTGTAAGTTTTAAAGTTAAGAGTTTCAAAGAGATTTTAGGAAGAAATAACATTTACATAGAGAAGTAATTTTGAAACAAAAAAAGTTATGAGTAGAGGTCACATTATTGTTAGTTACCCTGGCTGTGTAAAAATGGACCCCAAAGTCCATGGCATAAAAGAAACATTTATCATGCTAATGGTTTCTGTGGGTTGGGAACCTGAACAAAGCACAGAGGGAAACCTCATTTCTGTTCCACTTGGTGTCAGGTGTGGTAGCTCCAAGACTAGGGACTGGAAACATCTAAATGCCTTGCTCATTCATGCCTTGACCCCAGGCTGGGAAGACTGAAATAGCTGGAGATTGAATTGCTGTTTCCTCAAGTTTAAAGATTTGGGTATTTGAGGCCTGCAGATGCTGAGTCTTCTTGAGCATTAATTTTTTACCTTTATGTAGTCTCTACATATGGCTTTCCCAAGAGGATAGCTTTAGGATAGCCTGACATCTTACATGACATTTCAAAACTCTGAAATTTCAGAGGGAAAAAGGTAGAGAGAGAGACAGAGAGAGAGAGGGAAACAGTCAGAGACAGAGATATAGAGAAAGGAAAAAGAGAGGCAGATGCTGTATTTTCTTTTGTGACATAGCCTCAGAAGCCATACAGCTTCATTTGCTGCATATGCTTTGTGTTATAAGTGAGTAACCAAGCCTGGCTGATTTTGAACAGTAGACAAATCAGACTACACCTTTTGTAACAGGGTTGTCAAAGAATTTGCAGACATGTTCTGAAAACACTACATACAGACGGACAAAGAAATAATTAGGGACCTTGGTAATGCTTTGAAAACCTAGATTTGACTTGGCCAATGTGAAAATAAATTATTTGGATGCTACAAACAAGGAATTGACGAAGATGATAACGCACAGAAGTACAACAATGAAAAGATATGACAGAATTTAAAAGAAAGGAAGAAGGATTAACAAAATTTCAATACATGTCTGATGGGAGTTTTAGGATGACAGAATAGAGATAATGGTAGAGATAATTCAAAGATCTAATAACTAAGAATTCATCTGAATTAATGAAAAATATGAGTCTACAGATGGAAAACTCAAATGCCAACAAAAATATATATGCACACACAGATAAAGAGAGTAAAACTTCAGAGTATCAATGATAACTATAAAATATAAAAACTACCTGGGAAAAACAAAATGATATTCAAAGGAATACTATTAAACTATTTGCACAATAATCATAGAATAATGGCAGAATAAGTAATTTCAGATGTAAGAAGACAATGGAGTAAAGTCTTTGAAATGTTGAGGGAAATTAAGTGTCCCTATAAAATTCTATATTCAGCTAACTGTATTTATTAATCAAGACATATATTTTAAGATATAAAAAAAGGCTGTCAACACATAAGCCTACAATACCTTGATGAAGTATTTGTGTGGAATGCATTTCAAGAGAACAAAAATGATGGCAGTAAGAAAAAGATGCAAGAAATAACACATAGCAATCAACTCAGTATTAGGTGGTATATCTGCTTAATGACTATAGAAATGTATTTTGTGTTTAAAAAGTTCAAATTATAACTTTATGCAAAAATAACAAGACTATAGGATGGGATGTTGTCTTGCCTGAGGGCTTGAGGCCCACGCAAGTTCACTGTGGATTCGGTGAGACCAAGAAACGACAATGGAATGTTCTTGGGGTTAAATGGTGTATGTATACCCACCTAGGGTGGCAGCTCTAGCCCTCGGATCACACCTGCATCCAGCAGTCTGCAGGTCCATAATCCACCCCCATCTCTGCCTCTACCCAGAGCACTGGGAGGAGCTCTTCATATAGTGACTCAGTCAGTAATAGCTCATTGCCTATGGGTGTGGAAGCAGTAGGCCTACTGCTAGTAGGCCAATTACATCGTCTAGTAGTTTAGGGTCAGGTAAGGATCCTGGCCATAAGAACTTTCATTTTCCCCACAACAGTGTATATTCTATTCAAGCGTCAAACATTTACAAAATCTTGATTCTGTACCTAATCAAAAAATAGGTCATGATGAATTTCATATAAGTGATCATCTACTGTAACCTATAATCTCAATGTGATTTAGTTGAAAGACAATAAAGAAATTTAAGAGTATGCATTTGGATTTTATAAATATACCTTTTCAAATCTTAGCAATTAAAAGGAATATCAGAATATTTTAAATTGGAAGACAAAATATGTGTCAAGCTCTGTGAGGTACAAAAAAATTCTGAATCTGTGCTCAGAGACCATTCTATATTTTTATTAGATTATGAGGCCTAAAAATAATATGGTAAGACTTCAATTCAAAAAAGGTAAAGGAGCTCCAGTTTGAGGACTATGGCATAAAGTGAACATTTCCTTCTTCCTAGAAATATTTCTAAAGCTGTAAGAATGAAAAACACTTATATAAAATCTAAAAAACAAATAAATGATTGATTTAAAAAATCACAACAAGAATACGTTGTGACAGCGGATTAAATTTTGACTAAGTATTTTGACTTAAAAAAAATCTAAATGAACTATTACCTTAAAAAAGTAAGGGGGGGTACAAGGAAATCAAGGTCTCATGCAGAAAATGGTGAGATAATTTCAAGAGATGACATTTGATCATAAAGAGGTTGTATAAGAAGGACAAAAAGGACAAATGTCCATTAGCAAACGGACACTATAAGCACAAAGAAAGGCACACAACCATAAATTAGAATAGTGAACAAAATATAATGAAACTGAACAGAAATGAGAGAAAAGAGAGACATGCAAAGGAAATCCAGTATCCAAAGCACTGGAATCAACTTCCCCTCTCTGAACTCCCCCCAAAAAGTAAATAAAATATATAAATCCAGAGAACTCTCTCAAAGAAACAGAGTAATACTATTTTTTTAAATAATAAACTAAATGTTTTAATATTATGTTTAATGTTTATATGATTATTTAATATTAACATTAAAATATGTGTTTAATTTTAAAAGTAATTGTCTCATTTCCAGTTGTCCAACTAAAATTAAATTCTAAAAAAGGAGAAGCACATAGGACAACCAGACCAAATGATCAAATTATTCAAAAAGGAAAAGTCTAAGTCTAAATTCAGACTTCATTACAGAAGCATTGTATATGAGATCATACCAGGGTAGTGCCTTTAAAAACCTCAAAGACTCTAACCTAAGGATGTTATTCACAACCTAACTATTGTCCAATTATAAAAGTAAGAGACAAACAGTTTTGAAATGCAGGAATTCAGAAGACATCTTGTGGAATCCTCTCCCTAAAAAATTTAAGACTAAAGATTGGAGCTAGCATTGAATTACCTATACTAAAGGAGATAGAATGAACAAATGTAAGGCTATAGAACAGAATGTAAAATGATAAGCTATGTATATGGAAAACTTAAGCAGAGCAATAAAAATACAGTAACATATGAAAACATAATTCAGTAAGTGAAGTTAACCAAATACATAAAAACTCAATTTATATAATAGCTAATGTATATGTACAGTAGCTGTTGATTTTTGTATATCCAACTTAGTGCATATTTTATATATATAAACATACATATATGTGTACATACAATATATATAACACATAATGGAAAGAAACATCTATTTCAATAACAACACAAAATTTAACATGCCTAAGAAGAAGCATAATCTTGGTCTGAAATTTGCAATCTCTATATGAAGAAAAATTATGAATACAACATGAAGGCCACTAAGGAAGATTTGAAAAACTAGAAAGGCAAAGTATGTTCTTACTTCAGAAGACAACATGGTAATAGTGAAATATAACTAAAATAAAATGAGACCTTGGAAAAAGGATGGATTATTGAAAGATTCTTTCTGGAAATTTTTTTATGGAAAACATAAAAGAAAGTTAAATGTGGAAATGTAGAAATACATACTTTAACATTATTAAGAGAAAATAGTGGAGAATATTCAAATCAAGTTTTGATAGGGCACTTAAAAATATATACTGCTGAATCTGAAAATATATATATATATATTTTACAAGATGGAGGACATCATCAGGCAGAGAAAGACAAATACCAAATGATTTCCCTCATTTGTGGAGTATAATAATGAAGCAAACCTGAAGGAACAAAACAGCAGCAGACTCACAGACTCCAAGAAGGGACTAGTGGTTACCAAAGGGGAGGGGGTGGGGAGGACGGGTGGGGAGGAAGGGAGAAGGGGATTGTGGGGTATCATGATTGGTGCATATGGTGTGTGGGGGGTCATGGGGAAGACAGTGTAGCTCAGAGAAGACAAGTAGTGACTCTGTGGCATCTTACTACACTGATGGACAGTGACTGAAATGGGGTATAGGGGATACTCAATAATAAGGGTGAATGTAGTAACCATATTGTTTTCCTTGTGAAACCTTCACAAGAGTGTATATCAGTGATACCTTAATAAAAAAAAAAGATGGAGGACATTATTAATAAAGTTCATAATTAAAACAAGAGAAACAAGAAGACATTAGCTGCATGTAATGCAAAACATCTATCAGTAAATCAGTCAGAATCCTCATTATATCCCAGGAACCACTTGCTTACCCCACATCTCATTTATGCACAATTTTTTTGTGGTTCTATTAGGATATCTCCTTCACATCTGAGGACATAACAGCCATACTGAGCTTGAGATACAAGCTAGCCAAAATTCACCTTTAGGAGCAATGGAAAAGTTTACAGTCATGGAAATATTCCTGTCTCTGTAAACCAATACAGTAGCCACTAGTCACATGTAGCTCCTGAGCACTTAAAGTGTAGCTAGTAAGAATGAGAAATGAAATTATAATTTTATTTCATTTTAATTAACTTAAATGTAAATACCAACAATGGCTGGTGGCAACCATGCGTATGTATACAAATAGTACAGATATGGCGCATTATCAGTTTTCAAGGAAGAGGGAAAAATATTGTGGCCGATGAGAGAACAGTTCTTAAAGCTCCTGTCACACAACTACAATGGCACTTCCACACATATCCATAAGTGAGTAACAAATTCTCTGTAGTTTTTTAATTTCCTTTTATAAACTCTGTATCAGGAATAAAAATGCTGACATCCATTCATTTTTGGTAGCAGGTATTAATTTACATTACCATGTAATATAAGCCTAAGTGCTTTTAAACTTAAAATATTTTAATAATATGAAAGCAAAACTTTAAGACTGTTGGTCCTGATTTTTTTGTATCATTGATTTAACTGGCAATATTGCCAAGCTCTTCTTATGTATGAGTTCTCTTGGCTTCTATAGCATCAAAATCTCCTTTTCTTTCTTTATCTTTCTTTGATATGGATCCAATTTAAGACTCTACAAATGGGTTTTCTCCAGTCCTCAATTACATCATAATAATCTTCAAGTTTCTATGCTTGCACATATATTCATCTTAATTTTTTTAAGGAAGACCTAATATATTCAACTCTTTGGTTATTATCCATATGGCTTCCAAATTGATAAGTCTTTTACATCTTTTCTGAGTTCTGAATATGTCCAACTGACTATTAAAGTTCTCCACAAAGAATCTCCAAACCTATTTCTCCTCCTTGGAATATCATCTCAGTACATGACGTCACCATCCATTATCCATTAGGAAGCATAAGCCAGAAAACTCAGAACCATCTCTGAAAATTCTTCTTACTCATTCTTTGACACTTAAATGAACAATTCCTGCCAGTGTATGATATACCGATGTAGCTCTCTTAGACTTTGGTTTTGTTTTTCTCCTACTTTCCTCTGAACTCCTTGAGGACAAAATTAATTTCATTTCTTTCTTTTCCTGATGGTTGGCAGAGGATTTGGCCTATGATGGTTCTCTAATTAAAAATTTATGGAATAAGGGATTCAATGAGATAGAAGACTTACTTATATATGCTAATTTGAGTAGTTTCTAATAATAATCTCAAGCAGTTTCTAAAGAATTGTATAGGATCATGTATGTAGTAACCAATGTAGATTCAATATTCCATTAAATGCCATTCCCTCTCTCCAGCCTACCTCAATCAGAAATGTTTATTTTTGAGATGGCGGGGGATAGGGTTTGTTTGATTGCTTGTTTGTTTTTTCATCTTACGTGTGATAACTTTTGAAATGACAAGTATCTGAGAGTTCTAGTCAGCTTCTTGGGCCTCACTAAATCACTAAATGGAAGTGCCACCTTTATTAACACTTCTGCTCTGTTTTTTTAGCCTTTCTTCCCTTTGGTATATATTCATTGTGACAACGTGGTGGTGTTTCCTAAATGAACACAGTGGCCCTTTTACTTTTTAAATATTTAGTAGATATACGTGCCTTTTTGTGTTTTTCCCTCTGGCTTTAAAATGACTTCATTGAGTCTGTGTAAGTTAGTGAAGGCTTTATAATGGGTCAGGTAAGGCAGTGTTTCCTGATAACAAGGCAATTTAATTAAATGACACTTCAAGACTCCTTCCACTTCTTCGAAGATGAGTTTGAAAATCGACCTGGCATAAGACTAGTGCTGTTTGCATATGCATCAACATCTTTCAGTGTTTATTGTAGATTACTGAGATCTCCTGAATATCTCTCTCTCACACCTCTTCTCTTTTATTTTTAACTTTGTTGTCTCCACATACAGAATTCGGCTTCACATAACATTCCATAGGTTTGAAATCATATTCTTCCACATTGTTGTTTCAGACTCCACAGGCAGGCTGAATAATTCAAACATAACCCAACTAAAGGACATACATTCTGAATTAATAAAGGAGAAATGTGTGTGTGTGTGTGTGTGTGTGTGTGTGTGTGTGTGTGTGTGTGTGTTTGACTTGGGAGCCCTGATATTAAAGTGAATGAATTCCAATTCCAAGAGTTACAGGAAGTGATTCACATGATTTAATAAAGCCTCAGATGCCCTTACTGTTTTCAGAACACCTCTTTTTCATTAACAAAATGCAATGTGCAAAATAAGTAGACCAGAAAGAGTTACTGTCTACCCCCAATAGGTGGACCAAGACATCCAAGCAATGGATTATATTATTCTTCTACAAATACCACTGAATTAAAGCTGCCTGTGTATGAGTTAAAAACAGAAAGCAACAGTAACTTTGCAAATCTTGAGCTGTTGTTGAGAGGATAGAGAATTGGACTTGGGATCATAAGACATAAATCACCCCTGTTCTGGCACTTAATGGTTATATACATTGAATAAATCTACCTGAACTTTGGTTTCCTTATCCTAGATAATGGAATACTTAGAACACATTCTTTGCATTTCTCTCTGGGTTGCTGAGAAATTCAACATTAATGAAAATGTCTTATCAAAGAGACAAAGGAATGAGAGTGCTCCAGTATGCAACTCCCTGGTGTCACAAGCCAACACAACCCTGTGATAAGGGTGATCAGGACAAGGGGCATAATCTCTTTAGGGCCAAGCTCCTCAGGTGTAAATGTATCTACCTCAAAGAATTACGGATGCCACTGATTGAAATATGCAACACCAAGTAGTAGGTCTGAAGCACGGTAAGCATTCTGTGGCTAAGCATTTGATGTGAAGGTAGTTTGTATATGAGACCTGCCTTTCCAGGGCAGTGGACAAGCATGGGTCTCCTTCCAGTTGCTGTCCAGCATCACCTTCTGAGCTTGCCAGGTAGGAGTGCTGATCTACTTCCCATATTTTCTTCCATTAAAGTGGTTTAGCCTAAGACTCAGACTTGGGAGGGGAAGACAGAACTTGGTTTTATTTGGTTCAAGGCTTCTCAGGAGCCTGCCATACGGAAGAACCCAGAAGAGGGGTCAATTTAGCTTAATGTAGATTTATCTCAGAATTTGGAGCCAAAAACCACAGCTAATTATAAGGTTTTATTTTGTCTTGCTTGGATTGAGTATTTAGCATTTTCTTATCTCATGCAAGAGGAGGTTGTTTGAAAACTGAATTTGTATAGTCCTAAATTCCCTAGGCAAAACTGCTACTCGTACCTTGCATTAAAAATTACACATTATTTGGGGTTCCAGCATCAGCAGTACTTCCCAGATACATTTCTCTCCCCCGAAACTCTTTGTCTTCTCCTAAACTAATTGTTCCCTCCCATTGCTCTACATCCTTCCATTCTCACATTGGATGAAACTTCACACATGAAACAATTTTTAACACTATACTTCTATCCTAGCTTTTATATTAGTTCCAGGGATAAACCTGCTAATTAGCCTCCAATAATATTTTCCTTATCATTCCTTAATTATAGAATCCAGAGTGTACTTAGGAATGTAATGAGCCTGGTTCACAAGATGGCATTTCTGAGCCTTGCTTGCAGAGTGTACGTAGTCTGTGACGACATTCTAACTGAGGAGACCTGAGAAGAGCTGTGTGGGATCTGGGGGGAAACCTCATAGAGAACGCTAAGTTGAGAAGTGTGCTATCCTGCTTTTCCCATTTTTTTTCTTCATGCTCCTCTAGATCACGAATGCAAATATGATAGTTAGAGCTTCCTCAGTTGTCTGTGAATAGGAAGGAACCTCCACGATGGGAGTCAGCCCTAGACAGCAAAACAAAAGAGCAGAAGTGGTCTGACTTCCATTGAGCTGAGAAGTCACCCTATTCTCCAGGCTGTTTTTTTTGGTGAGAGATAAATAAATTATTCTTTTATATATAATGTTAGTGTTTTACTGGGTATAATATTACCAACGGTTAAATTGAAACAGTCCTCTCGTTGTGTAGGCAAGACACTTGAGTGTGAAAACTTGGTTCTATATCCACATCCTATATTTTCAAAATGGCACATCTCTCACTAGAGAAACTCCATATGAAAGCTTGGACTTTGGAAGGGTCCTTCTCACATGAACTTTTCAAGTCTGCCAAAATTATTTTCATATTAGATTATTTAATATTCTGTGAATTTAGTTTAACATCTAATTCTTGGCATTAGGTGCTACAGGAAGGGAGACAGGAAAGTTGGAGGAGGGAGGACAGACAGATACCTTCCTATTTGCATTCTGTTCTTATCAAGAAACTGAAACAATTCCTCATGTTGTGAAATTCCTAAAACAACTCTTTTTCATTCTGTAAAACTGGTTCTTAGCATTTCACTGGTATCCAAACCCAGGTTCATGCACCCACTTAAGGTTGGTAAAACTCTTGGGCAGGTGTGTGCATGTGTGTTCAAGACAACCATCTAGAAACCTGTAGTTTAATAAACCCCCACCCCAAGTGATTCTGACGCACACTCAAGTTTGCATGTTAAGTGCCTACACAATAATTACTTCGTTTTATTCTATGCAGTATATACTTCCGTTTATTATTCTCTATTTTTTTCTTAAGCTCAGCATGCCTCAGAAATCTCTGCAGTCCTGGTCAAATATCAACCAGCTGTTTGCTTTTAGGCTATCTAGATGGATATAATTCTGTGATTTCCTTTCCATTCTTCATATTTCCTTCACATCTCTCCAGGGTTCATCCTTGATTTCCTGGACCCTCATTTCATTAGAGTATACAAAATCAGGTAACTTCCTGAAAAACGACACATGGGTGGTGATTTTTTGAGACCCTAACTCTTTGCAAAGGTCAAATTTTACCTCACATGTTTATGACTACTTAACCAACTACAAAATTCTGGTTTAGAAATACCTTCTAATAGGATTTTTGGAAAAGTTGTGCCCCTGTTTCTGCTAAAAATGAATGTTGCTTTTGAAAGGTCCAGTGTTATTCTCTTGCTGATGTTTTGTATGTAACTTTTTCTCCCCTAATCTCTGCTGCTCCCCTTCCCCTCCTCTCTGTTCTTTTTCTCTCATTGGTCTTCTGAAATCTGTTAATGTTGTATCTGGTAATTCCTTTTTTAGTTACTGGCTTTTGAAAGTGAAGACTGATATTTTTCTGATTTATAATTTTTCTTGTGGCATATTTTGGATAATTTTCGGTAATTTTCTTCTTTTAATTTTCTCTGTTCTCTCTTTTTTTCCCCAATGTTAGACTTCTTTGATTAGATTTTTGGTGTTTTTGCTCATACTGTCCATGTTTGTCATTACTAGAAATTTTTTACCTTCTGGGAGATTGCGATTGTCTAAATGTGCAGCATTCTTACTGACTTGCGGGTACAGACTCAACTGCTTAATTTCCAAAATTTCACTCTTGTTCTTTGAGTATTCCGAATCTTAATGCCTCCAGTTTTCAGAGAGCTTTCCTGATCTCTTCATGGAGCATAGTGTGTTTTTAGGTTTTTAGGGGTGCTCCATCAACTGTCTCTAATTTGTGTATATATATTTCCCTAATGGTTAGTTTACAACATTATTTGCCATATTCAATTCTTCCCACAAATGTGCTTTATTCCATTCTTTTCATATTTAATAACAGATCACTAAAAAATAAAATTGGATGTATTGTTTTTGTGGGTGGGGTTTGTTGATTTCTTGTTCATATCATGTGTCAATCATACAGAGGAATGGTGTATTTGTGAGAAATCACCACACATGGCTTTTCATTTTCCGCACTAGGAAATCTTCTAACCTGCAGTCTTACAACCATAGCTATGGGATCCAAAAAGGTAGAGTTGACTGTTCTAGGTCTTACCATTCAGTAAGCAGTTTTTGACGTAGTGTCCTTTAGTCTCACCTCAGCTGTGTCTGATGTTACAAATTCTAGATTTTCTCTGATACACCTTTTGTATATAATTAATACTACTGAGGATGAGGGGAAATTGCCTCTCTAGTAAAGGTTGTTGGAAGGATTACTGGGAGTCTTATTTATGTGTGTGCGTACACACATACACACGCGCACACACACACATACTCTTGTAGATAATTAAGTTTCAGCTTCCTCTATTCTCAGTTAGCAGGAGTTACTTCCCTTCCATTTTCCATCCTCCAAGCTTTCACTGATGTCTCTCATCTGTTTTTTTCTCCTCTTCTATTTGCTTTGTCCCTGTTAGTTTACACATTCTTTTATTATTCCTGGTTTATTATCATTTTAGAAAAGAGGAAATAATTATATCTATTAATCTACTGTATATAGTCAAAGTCAGTATTTTTTTCTATGTATTTTACTTGCCTGCTAGTTCAGTCCTTGTTGCTAAGTTTCAGTTGTGTTGCATTGTACAATGTTCCACTTGGTGGTGGTAAGATTGTGAGGCTACACTGGTCCCTCAATTTTCAGCAGTCTAAACACTTAGTAAGAATTTGAATCATCAGAGGACTTTCCACTGTTGAAGTTTTATTCATTTTATTTTTAAATCACATCTTCTTGTGCTATGATGAGTGTGCTATTCTGAGGACAAGAAGTGCATGGATCCCCATAGCTTCTATACGAAAGCTTTGCTTTTAAATATTGTCTCCCAAATTCATGCTATTACCTTCCCCTGTAGAAGCACCTCCGGGTGATTATTATGAAGCCTGAGTCAACAAGGGTGTAGGCATGGACATGCACTTTCTCTTTCAAACTTGGCATATGGTTCAGACTACTATCTATCTTACAGGAAACGAGGCTCCAAATTTTGGCAGTCACCATCTCTTCCATCTTTCTCTTATTTGCCAAAATTATCTCTATTTCCCTTCTTTCACTTTCCTTCCAATATCTAATATGTTTATAATTAGTTTTTATGATTTTTTTTTCTTTCTTAGCATAGTGTTTTGGCACTCCTACTACAGAGACAGGAGGTAAGCTTGTTTACTCAACATCATACACACACTTTCCCTCCTCCATTCTACAAATTTAGACTTGCCACTTTTTTGTTGTTAAATCAACATACATTTTGAATTACAAGGCTTTATACATTGTTTTGATTAACTTAGTATATCACAAATATATTTGCCACCTGTCAGGAATGTAGTTTCTTTGTCCATTTTGGAATCACCAATTCTTGTTATTTTTACCCCGAATATACTGAATCTGGCTTCATCTTAGGATGTGTTCTGTGTGGTTGGTACCAACTTTGTTTATTGCTGATTTGGTTTATTTGGCAGTTTGGGGATTAAGAGAGGGAACCACCATTATCTTGTTACTATATAACCATATTGTCTGGAACTCAAAATACAGGGTCTTAAAAATCTTACTATTTTCACCATTTATCTTTCTACATATGTATCCACATATTGTATGTGATGTTATTCATATGCTAACACATACCTATATTTTAATACCTGCATACATTTAATAGTACCTACCTAGAAAGAAGAAAATGTGCATCTTAATTGCTCTATTCAGGTTTACAATAAAGTGGTTAGATATTCATCCAGAAAATCACAGTAAAAGACAATACTTTGTAAGAAATAATGTTGTTACTTTCAAGAGGAAAGAGGTCATTAAAATAATTATCTGGAAACAATTAGCTAAGTATGTGGCAGTAATTATATTAGAAATCAAATTAAATTTTGCTGTTAGTTACTAGGGAAATGTCCCAAGTTACCTCCAGTGAAGAGCAACAATAAAAAAAAAAACTCTTGACATTTCAATGTGAAGTTGATTTTTGTAAAAATAAAATTAATGTTAATGTTTATTACCAAGAAGTTTATATTCAAATTTTAAGAAGTAAAATTGGCCATTAAAACACCAATTAACAACTAAAGAATGCCTCTTTTTTCTGCTAAATTAATAAATATTATCTGTTGGGAGAAATTATTTTATAGAATAAAATGTTCCAGTAGTTAACATGGAAACTCCAAATACTGATAAAGTCCTTCATTCAGACCCGAATCCAGTTACTTTTGGTGTCTGTTCTCATTCACAGTTAATTCAAAAACTGTTCCTCAATAAGTATATTTATTCTCTCTATATATTTTTTGCAAGAGATGATTCAGTTTTCATTCCTTTTATTCTGTGATGATGTAAAATTATATTAGAAATGTGCATTTTCTCAGATATGCTTCAGTATTTATCTTATATGTCTCCTTTTTTTGGTGCTTTCTATTAACTGAAATAGTCAAGGCATCTAGACGTATATACTGACCAGTGTTGGTGAGCTATACAGTGATCAGTGGGTCACGAATGCCCTGAAATTGTCATGCTCACATTCGCACAACATACTGCTGATTCTGAGCAAACTATCTGTTTTCAAAATATGTGCTGTGAATATGTAATAAGGAAATGATAAAGTATCTCTTGGGTTATCTCTTTCAAATATTAATTGGCTCCCCAGGGATGTTAATAGAGTTATTTATTAGAGACTTTAAGGAGGCACTTAAGGTGAAAATATTCTCTATTACTGACAAAGTAGGATTATATGTGATCTAGATGCATTTTTGTTAATATATCTTACTTGGATTCTCTCTTTGATGTTTTAATGGAGGGCCATTCTGCTGCATGCATCATCTCTGGGAGGAATCAAGACATTAAATACACACACACACACACACACACCACTTCTGCTTCTTAGTGTCATTCCCTTGGATTTACAATTCAAGGCTGTTTTATTTTTAAACACTGGATTCCTTTTGGTCAAATTACCTACTATATCCTTTGTTTCACAGAACATTTTAAATATCTGTTATAGTTTTATTGTGTTATATATACTATAATTAGTCCCTTAAGTTTGATCAAGGAATTAAAATCAAACACATAATTTTTCTTCTTCTAGAAAGATCTACATTCAGATATTACTTTGCTTGTCCCTCACCTCATTCTAATACCTGAGAAAATTGCTCTTATCAGAGAAACTTTCCCTGATCATGATGACCTTTTCTGAAATAGTGTCCCCCTTCTTTCAATATCTAACAGTTTTATCACATTATTATTTTTTTGGTGACACTATTATACCATATTTGAAATATTAGAGGTTTCACACTCACATCTGATAGTAAGGACAACTAGATCAAGGAATTTATTTTATGCACTATTGTATCTCTAGTACTTAGAATAATGTTAAACATGAAAGAGATCATAATCAATATTTGTTGGGATGAATATAAGAGAGGATGAAATTACCTCCCATTTTACTCTAATGGCAGAAAAGAGGTAAACAAGAACAATAATATCACAAAGAAGGGCAACAGAAAAAGAAACAGACTTTCTGGAAAATAAACAGCACACAAGACAGAATTAACAGTTAAAAGAGAACAAGGAAAGCAGCAATCCAAAAAGCAGACAAACATGCTATACACACAGGAGAAGGCAACTACAAATGCCAGACCATTTATGTTTTTGCCAAAAAGAAAAATCCAAATTATGGATGAAAAGAGTAAAGAAGAGTCCTGGAGCAAATATTAAAATAAATATTAACTACTTTAAAAAAGTTGTGCAACTGTGGGAATTCTCAACAAAACAAGCTGAACATATGTCTCCAGGCTAAAGAAGTAGCACAGAAGAACCATTCTACTAACAAGGTTAATTTCTACCCCAAATCATGTTGTCTCATGAGTTCTGTGGACAAAAAGAAGCAGCAGCCTAGAGTTCTTGGAAATGGTTACCTACAAAAATATAGAAGGATCACAGACGTGACAAAAATATATTCAGTGATTGCAATATATGTAAATGGATTAAGTTTGCCTATTAAAAATGCTGTAGCTCTTTGTTTTTGAAGAAACACTCATGAACGAAAAGAAGAATTAATGAACTAAAGCTAGATCAGGAGAAAACATGTACCCTGAAGTACAGGAGGTAAAATGAAATAAAAACGTAATAATGCTATATTGTAGAATGAAGAGGAGCTGAATTTTGTATTTGAGTGTAAAGCAGAAAAGAGAAAAAGGAAAAACGTACAGTAAAAGAAAAGTGATCAAGAAATTTCCCTCCTCCTAAATTGCTGCTATTATACTGTATTTAAAATGATTTGTTTAGAGCTAAAATAAACCATTACAGACCTACTATATAAACAATAAACCTACAGTAGCCAGTTTATTTTTTAAAGGAAAACTATATATTTTATATGACATTTCCAAATCTGACATATATAACTGATTTTCAGTATCAAAAGCTCTCAATCTATCCAAGGAAGCTTGCTTGGAATAAAATGGCTGATTATTAATGAAATTAGGTATAAAAGAGGATTTTCTACAGGAAAAAAAAAAGCAACGATCTTTTAGATGCAACTTTTCATTCTTTCTGGGATGTAGGTGTTGGAAAAAAAAGTCACTTACTTGGTTATCTTAATAACTTGATGGAAACTACATTCAGAACTAATAAAGTTTCTCCCCATGTGTAGGACTGCCATTATCACTTAAACAGAAATTCCCACCAATTCTCATCTTTTCAATTCTCTAATGAAAATTTTTTCTGAAATTAAGATTTGTAAACCGTCATATATATTTCAGAAGCAAGATTTAATGGCTGGATACATCATTATTTTGTAAAAATAAGTGAAAAGCAAGGGAAAACAATAAATGACACAGAAAAATAGTGCATCTTCTAACATTCTAAATTACTTTGAGGACTAAGGATAAGTGACATTTTAGAGGTGATGTTTAATTCCAAATCTATCCTTCCATATACTATTAAAATAATAATAAAAAAGAAAGGAAAGTCACCTCTGTACCTGACAACAAAAGAGTAAAAAAAAAAACCTTAGTTATTTAAGCACTCATCCAATTAAATGATTCATACACTACTTTATTTGGTTGGGCATCCATTAAATAACCTTCCCAATGCTTCAGTGGTATCTTTGTCATTTGTGCACTGTCCTAGATCAGTGTGTAAGGATGTCACCTGAAGGAAGCAAATTAATTAAGAGCTTTTAATGAGCGTAACAGCCTGTCATTTCTGTAAGGAATGTTACAGTCTCTTTGAATACAATGTTACAGGCAGAAAATTTTTTAAAAACCATAAAGATGCGTCTCATCTATTTCATTGTTACTTCACACTGATTCCTGATAGTAGTGATTAAAATGTCAACTTGCTAAGGAAAGACATGCAAATTTGTGGCAAAGTACATACTGAAACATCACACAAGCATCAAGCATCAGCACTTACAGCAGTGGAGGAAAAGCACTGTTAAGAGTTGAAATCTGCAATGAAGGTGATACCAGAAAGGTAGCAGAGGAGGAGGCCTCT
This sequence comes from Manis pentadactyla, assembly GCF_030020395.1. Classification (NCBI taxonomy): domain Eukaryota; kingdom Metazoa; phylum Chordata; class Mammalia; order Pholidota; family Manidae; genus Manis; species Manis pentadactyla. The sequence continues at coordinate 169,678,301 of NC_080020.1, read as the reverse complement.
TGCTCTATTTTCCTCAGCAATGATATCTGGCTGCCATCCAGAAAAAGGCCTTTGTGGGAGCTTTGGAATCCAGGTAGGAAGCTGTGAAACTCCAGTGGAGTCCAAGACCACGGACGGTTTTGAGAAGAGAGGCTATGCCTAGGAGCCAACTCAGTGACCATGGTCCTGGCTATAGACCCCAAAGAGCTTCTTACCCCTGTGACTTCGGCTACAGCCTTGTTTGGGCTTGGTCTTGCCAACAGCACAATACTCCAAAGGACCCAGGAGTCAAGCCACCCATGCCTCAGACAAAAGGCCTGCCAACTTTAGTCCTGGCTGTGGACCCTGAAATGGTCTGTGACCCAGCTCCAGCCCCTCTTGGCACAATCTGGAGCCCCCAAGGCAAGACCAAGACCTGGAACTCCATCTGACAGTATATTCTGAAACTGCCATAACAACTGTTCATGTCTCTAGAGGTGAGCCTGTCAACCAGCCTGACCGCATACCCTGAAACAGCCCTGTAACTCAGCTTGACCCCTCCTAGCCATGGTCAAGGAGCAGGTGTGCCTACCCAGGACCTGGTTAGAGGCTCACTCCCACAGAAGGGTCTGCAGCCCTAGGTCCTGGCTGAGCAACCTAAAGCAGGCCTGGGACTTGAATCCAGCCCCTCTCAGCCACAGTCTGGGTCCAGTCTTGCATGCCCAGGGACTCACCCCATTACCAGACACCCTCCCAGGGACCTGGCAATAAATACACAATCTGCACATCTGGTAACACAAGTTTTTTCCTTCAGCATTTTATAGATTGTCCTATGATTTATGTCTACCACAAGGTCACAAAGATTTTCTCTTGCTTTCTTCTGCAAAATTTGTAGTTTTGGCTTTCATTTAGGTCTATGGTCTACTTTTACTTTACAATGTAGGGTAATTGTCAAACTTAGTTTTTTTATAAGAATGCCTATTTTTTCCAGCATCATCTGTTGAAAGATTATTATTTTTGAATATAACTACATAGGCACACTTGTTAAAAAACAATTGGCTGGATATATATGGCCTTGTTTCTGGATTCTGTGTTTTCCCCCATTGATCTATATAAATATCCATATGGCATGTGAAAACTCTTTTCATTGTACTTTGAAAGAGAAATTGGAAATATCAGATTTACACTTCTGCCATTCCAATGGATACTCAGTATCTCTTCCATGAACGTTTGACAAGACTTTTTTTAATAAGTTTCTTATATTTAACTAAATATTTGCCATTTCTGGCACACACTATGTTCCTTTGTGTGGATTCAGAATTTCATCTGGTTTAATTTTCCCTTTGCTTAAAAAACTTCCTTTAGTATTCCCCAGAGTGAAGGTATGTAGATAATGAATAGTCTCTGATTTTGTTTGTTGGAAAAATGCTTTTATTTTCATATTTGAAAGGTTATTTTCATTGCAAATGGAATTCCAAGTTGCTGGGTTGTCTTGTTTTTCTTTCAGAGCTCTAATGATGCTATTCCATGGTCTCTAGCTTGCATATATTCTGATGTTGTAAGGTATCAATGTTATTCATTTATATATATATATATATTGTGACTTCTGGCTGCTGTAAAATTTTTCTATTACTTGCTATATGCACTTCTACTAAATGGCATTGGTGTAGGGTTTTTAATGCATATTCAGCTTCTTAGATTTATTAGTTTATATTTTTATCACATTTGGAAAATTTTTGACTGTTCTTTTTCTTCAAATTTTTTTATATCCCACTCCCTTATTTCGTGACTCCAATCACAAATATTTTAGAGAGTTTGTTACTGTCTCACATATCCTTGTTCTTCTGTATTCATTTTTTTTCAGTATGTTTTCCTCTTTGCTTCATTTTAGCTTCTGTTGGTATGTCTTTAATTTCACTGATATTTGCTGAAAAGGTTAATTCCATTTAGTGTATTTTTAAATCCCAGGTATCATATTTTTCACTCCAGAACTTTTATTTGTATCTCTTCTGTATCTCTGATATCTCTCCTCATCGAATTCTTGTTCTTAATCTACCTCCTTGATCTTTTTTAAGGAACTGGCCTACATGATTGAGAGGGCTAAAGAGTCTGGACTCTAGGGCAGAGCAGATTGGAAATGCAGGCAGCATTTCTATGTTCAAGTCTTGAGGCAGAATTCTTTCCTCTAGAAATCTTAGCCTTTTGCTCTTAAGGCTTTCCTATTGAGTGTAGGACGCCCACTCACATTACAGAGGATAATGTAAAGTTAAGAGATTGTAAATGTTAATTACATCTAAAAAATGCTGTCACAGAGATGTGGAGATTAGTGTTTGACCAAACAACTAGACAACTTAATTTAGCTAAGCTGACACATGAAATTAACCATCACAGATACTTTCCTCTGAGTTGTTCCTTCCTGCATTGTGGCCTGGGAATTGCTTTTAGACAGTATTCTGATGAAATCATTAGGCCCACCTTGTTTTTCCCCTTCTCTCAGGGATGAGATTCCTGTGTTGCCTATTGTCCAATGTCTCATAAGTTTTATTTCATAACTTTTTCCTATTTTCTAGCTGCTTAAGATGCATAAATAGATCATTGTTCTTGTTTACTTTAAGTTTGCATTTTTCATTGTTATTCCTGTGCATTTTTCCAGTTTTTAAAAGTTGAATCAATGAAAAGGAAAGTAGGGCTGTAAATATTGATATAAGCATTACAACTTAGAGTAACTTGATCAATACACATATTAAAATGATCCTATGCAAACTGGGCTATGAATTTGTATGGGCTTGGAGAACTGAATCTGTATGATTGTTTTAACTAAACAATCCTCTCCAAAAAAAGGGGGAAAGAATGCTAAATTTTTCCAACTCTACACAAAGATCTTTTTGGTGATAAAACTTAAGTTTGCAGAACAAACATAAATGACTTTCTGTACAAAACTTGAGATTTTTTCAAAGGAAAACAATAGAAACAGAACTGCATAACTCATTATGCCTTTTTTTTTGAGACATTAGAACACTGCTGACAAAATTGATAAAAAGAGACACTCTTTCTGTTTGCAAAGGAAAAATAATGCTTCTTTAGGAAAGAAAATCATCATCAAATGGCATTTACCCTTTCATAATTTCACTGGCAGACATTTTCTAAGAGCAGTTACTGATGAATGCATAGTAAATACTTTGCTTTACAGGTAGATTGAATCTCTAGTATGCGGAGTAAAAAAAAACAGTTCCTAGCATAGGTGTCATAAATATATGAAATTACTGTGTCCAGTGAATTTTTTGTACTCTTTATCTGTGGAACTCCATTACAATTGAGGGACATGCCCACTTAAATGAGGAACCATTATATGGATTTCAACAGATGCTTGAAGTTAGTGTTGCTGGGGCATCAACGATGTGTAAAGCTTAAAGAGGGCTCCCATACAATAAGGTTGCAATCAAATGCCTACTGAGTATTATTTATTCACAGAGAACAGTTAGTGATCATTTCTCCATTTTGTTGTTTCAGTCTTGACTTAAATCTTAAGATAATTTTTATATGAACAAATTATCTCTCCTATGTTTTACACAAAGAAAGAGGAATACATGAATATTTTTAATTCACATGGATGCACAATTGATTTACAGAAAAAAGGTACTCAAACTCTTAAGATAGGGAAAAAGATACAGAAAAAAGTGACAGCACAAATAGCTTCTTCATTATCTGTAACTTCTAAAGATTACTTCCATTATTTTGAATGAGTTGCTCAAAGGGCTTATCTCAAAAATACACTCAGTGTCTTGAAAATGCTGACATTACTTTAGCCCAAATATCATGATTTTCAACAATGATGATTTCTTACTGAAGCAAACTATTCTGAAAGCCATTTGCGAGCTGGATTTCTATTTTTCCTGACACACACAGGCTCCTTTGCTGGCTGAGAAAGATACCAAATATATATTTGACATATCTTAATAAAACATTCAAATGCCATAACAAAATATGAAAAAATGGTCTTTCTTGCTGAATAAAATGAGAGAGCAATAGGAATACAAGCCTATTGAAGAACACCTCCCAAACTGAAGAATCAACCTCCTTGCGGTATACCTCCACTCTCACTGCAGACATTAAATATGACCTAGGAAAGCACTCATCCTTCCAAAGAACTGGAATGTCTCTTTGTTGAAGAATACTCTTTACTTTCTGGTTTTGTCTTCAATTAGAAAATCAAGAATTATCAAACATGTATCTTTTATGATGATGTAATATGGAGCTAGGCTTAGATGATTTATTATAGAAAAGGAGTAAGAATGAAAACTGGATGTCAAAGCTGACCAACAACTCAAGCAGTTCATAATTATAAACACATAACCCTTTTACTGGATGAAATAATTTTTCCCAATTTGTTGTACATATTATCTGATTAAATCTATGACTAAGGGCATAGAATTGGATTTCCCACATACCCTATTTAACAATTTATGAACTAGTAAACTTCAAAGAAATAGAAGGAGGCAGAATGCTACTACTTGAAAAATTCCACTGAAGAGGTCAGGCAGGGAAAGCCAGGAGCTTTCTTTGTCTTTGTACAACTTTGCAAATCCCTCCCCCACTGGTTTATTGTCATTAGACACAAAGACATGCATAACGGTTAAGTACAGTGGTATCTATGAAGCCTTACACATTTTTCAGTATAAATGATAAAGAACTACTACTCTTTGCAAATATGTACACAATCTTTCTGTTTCTCTAAATAGGAAGTTTCCATCCCAAGTGAATGTTTATAACGTCAACACTTTCAGTAATTAATTGTGTGAATTAATTAGAGATAAATCTAGTTTAAAAATGACAATAACAATGATAAAACAGAGTTCAGAAGTTTCAAAATAATTGCTTATGATAACATCTTCCAAGTCAATAATGAAACTTTTGTGTAGCTTGTTTATATGCTGTAGGAGGGTTTTTTCCTCTTCAGAATGTATTGATTGTTTGTCTGTGTGCCTTATCGGTCTGAATGTAATGTGCTTAATTATATTTTTCAATGTTTTAATAGGGTCATATTTCTCCCTTTGTATGTGCAGGAACTATAAGCTTTGAGAAATGCTTCAGAGTGCTAAGAAAAGTAATGAGCTTCCTATAATAATCTAATTGTGTTGTAGGATGATTTTAGCAATGATAATGCTCTTTTCCCTTATTCTTTCAAGGTTAAAGGTATGATATGAGTTTTTATGGGTTGCTTAGATGATAATTCCTATGAACACATAATGAAATTATTTAAATAGAGAAATCTGAGGAAATTTGTTATGTTTCTATTAATAAGTGGATTTATGTCATAAACATTGGTTAGGTTTGGAGTGTAGGTTAAATTTCTGATTTAGAGGTTCCTATTTGAAAACAAACATCATTCTCTGCTACAGATGAAGAGATGATGCTGTATTACAGAATCTCTGTGCCTACACACATTAAATAAATCAGATCAACAGTAGTAAAATGCAGAAAAATATTAGCAGGAATATAATAGTAATATCTCAGTTTATGCCAATAGGTTTGAAAAATGGTATGCTGAAGATTTAAGAATTTTGAAAGAGCTCAGAGCAGTTCTTCATCCCACCCCACCCCTAAAATCTGTTGTCAGAATGAGTAATGAGAAAATAATTTGAGTAGGCAATTAGATTGTTTTTCTGTTCTAACTTGCCACATGTTTATAGAACAACAAAATAAAAGGATGAATAAATAAAGCCAAATCCTAGGAGAAGGTGTGCAACAGAAGTTATCAGTGGAGGTGGGACTCAGTCTGTATAGGTCAACCTGTAAAATGGTTCCAGGTTCTATAGATGTGGACGGTGACACAGTGGGAGGGTATAAACAGAGGGATTTGGAAGCTGACCAACAACTTTAAATTATCAATTAAAGATAAAGATAAAATAATAATGTTGCTTCCTGTAAGTTATGATCTAGGTACTTTTTTTGTTTGTTATTTGTGGGAAAAATTAAAGGATAGGTATGATACAAAGAAGAGATTTAATCTAATATAATAAGGGTGAAATCAGAAAATCAACAAGAAGTTATTTGAAATATCATGACAGCTTAAATTTTAAAACTCCAGGATTTTTTGAAAGATAAATCCCTCAAAAATTAGAATTAAAAAATATAGAGAAAGAAAGTGCAAACATACATGAAAATTAGAGGTTCAATCTAGGGATCCAACGAAAAAGAGTCCCAGAGAGAACAGAGAGACAGATGGGCCAAGTTAGAATATATATAACAAACACGAAAAACATTATCAGGACTGATAATCATCAGTAATCAGACTGAAGCAGCCCCCGAAGCACTTGACTTAATGGGAATAGGAGCTCAACAGCAAGGTCATCCCTGTGGAATCTTAGAACTCTGGGGTATTAAAGAGATCCTAAAACTTTGAGTGAAAAAAAAAAGGCACATATAGAGGATATTAAGTAGAATTACAATAGTCTTCCAAATAGCATTACTGGAAAATTTTGACTCACATTTTTTAAGGGATTGATTCCAGTGTTTTCTTTCCCAAAGCCTTGCCCATTTGCAAGCAGCCAGGGCTTCTGTGCCAATCTGCAGGGTCAGGACACCACAGACTCGACTGTATTGTTTTCCTCTCATCCACCTACAAAGAAGATAATCACTTAAGGTATTCATTTCCTGTGGAATTCTGCTCCTCGATATCTCAAATTTCCTACTAGTCCCCCTTTAACCTGCTATATTTAAAAGCCACATGGACCTCCTCCTCCTTGTTTCTTAAGCAAGTTTAACTTTATAAGTAACTGCCAGGATATTGGTTAAGAAGTTCTGAGTGCTCTTCATAATTCAGAATACAGGTCTTTTTATTAGATATGTGTTTTGCAAACACTTTGCTGGGTTTAGCTTACCTTTTTCAATGTTTTAGCAGTATCTTTCAAAGAGATGAAATTTATAACTGATGACATTACACATATACGTATATCTTACAGATTGTGTTTTTGGTATCTTTTCTAAGAAATCTCTGCCAAGCCGAAAGTCACAGAGATTTTCTTTAATTTTGCTTTGAGGCAGTGGAATGACCCTCCTTCCTTTTACCAGAATAAAAGACCACCTCAGAAAGTTTTACTGCAGTGTTGACCAGGGTTCAGCAATGACACCATGAACCACAACAATCGGTGGAAGTCGATGATTCAGACACCAGAGCTTCCCAGTCATTTATGGGATGCAGACTGGCACCCTTTGGGGGTAGCATAAGTCCCTTGCATTTTTCAGGAAAGGGAAGGTAAAGAGCATAGTCCCATCGTGGGAATAATAGAGTTCTTGATAATCTGGCCTGTGGATACTTAAACCATAGTCAACTCAAAAAGTTTAATTACTATATAGGACTTTTACTTTGAGTTTGTAGTACAGTTCTTAGTTGTATCCATGATGAATAAGAGTCAGAATAAGGTGAAATAGTAATGAACATGGAAATAAACGTGATGGAACCATTGCTTGGGCACTCCTACTTAAGATGGCAGGAAGCTTTTTTGTTCCAGTTTACTCTGAAAAGAATAAATCTGAGAAATCAAGCTAATGCTCTGAGCATTTTAGAAGTATCACTCTGATAATTGTATCACTAACTAAAATTGTAGCTTCCATCTCACTTATATTTTACTTGAACTCCCATTTTCACAGCAAGGCACAGACTAGTGAAATTCAGTGGAAAACTAATTCAGAATAAGGTGTAACATCCATATATCTACACTAACCTTCTCAAACATATTTTTCTCTAAAAGAGTGATTCTTGTTATACAGTGTCCCCAAATTACTATTTTCTTGAATTTTAGTCAAAAAAAATACCTGGATATTTAAAAAATAATTACATATCATCAATTGCAAATTTTTTCCATGTTATGACCAACTCTTTGCTCTGTGAATCTAAGTTTAAAATTTTGGTTGAGTATGTAAAAAGCTGTATACAGATTCAAATACTTAACAAATGTAGGGATCATTAAATCTCATGTAAGCAATGAATTGTGCTATGCTCAGTAGTCTCAGACCTTTATTTCTCAGTCACCCTCACTGCAATTCTCTATATTACTGATGAAAAAGAATAACAAAAGATAAAACCATGGCATTACAGGAAAATGTCCAATGAAGTGTGTCCTTATTACAGAAGTTTAAGGCTTATTTTCAATCAAGTTATTTTACCATCTTTCACAACTATTCATGGACAATAAGTGAAACATTTCCAAATAACGCATTAATATTTATGAGCTTTTCACATGGCTAGTTACTAACCACAGTATTTCAGTTTGTTAAACAAGAAAAGATTCAGCTGAGAATTATGTACTGGTCATTCAATTTTAGAAAAATGGAATAAATCAATGTCATAGAAGTGAATGATGTACTCAAATCATAGTGTCTTTGCTTATTCAGTTGCAGAACTGCAAAGATTATTCACAACCCAAAGATATATTGCTATTTACATATTGCATACACATTCAGATATTGATCTCTTTTCCTTGCATCACCTCTAAATACCTATACCTTAATACTCTGTTGCCCTAAAACTGTTCTCCATTTTTCAGGGCATTTGTCAGTGCTGTTTATCCTTGGGGACAATCCTCATGATTCTCCTGCTATTACCATGAAGAGTTACTCCTCTCTAATGATTGGAAATTAATGATCATCCAAATGAGTATTATCTATGCTGTTAATTATCTTAGTAAAATTTAAATCTAAGATACTGCATTTGATTTGATAAATCAGTTTTTACACAACAATTGCAAATCTATTTTTAAAATAAAGGAACAAATCCATAAAACAAAATAAACATTAACTCTATTAAAGCTGAGGACTTCAAAAATAAATGCATCTATTGGATCGGAATTTGTTAGTGGTGACTTTAAGTGACTTTTAATAATAAAGGTTTTAAATTTTAATATGATTTAACATTGTGAATGATAGAGATATCATCATAATATCTCCTTTATCAAATGAATTGTAGCATACATAAAAGTCTTTTTAGTTCATTAAAATTGAATCTTCTATTTGTAATAACCCATGTAATTACTGTATCAGGTAATTTCACCAGTGGATACTAATGCTAAAAGACAAAAGTTGGAAAACAATATTCCCACCATCTTAAGGCATCACTGCACAGATTACAACAACTATAAAGGAGAAATGTGTATTTACAATGGAGAGAACTGGTGGCAAGGTTTTAACACTGGTCAAGTTTAGCATCGCCTTTGTGACATAACAGAGCAGAGGGAGCCATCAGTTATGAAGTACTCTTGCTGTGAATTATGGACCTCCATCTAATCAAATGGAGAATTACATGTTTTGAGGAAAACTGGCCTGAACTTTTCAAAGGAAGTGATGCAGTGGGCTTTTTCTTGATTTTGAGAGATAAGACATAATACCAAATGGAGTGTGAGGACATTAAGTGGATTCTGGATTGTAAATAAGATGTTACTTGGTGAAATTTGAACATGGGTCATATTTCAGATGATGCTATTGAAATAATACTGATTTTCTTAGATGTTGGACAGTGATAATAGTTTCATAGGAGAGTGGCATTGTTCTGGGGAACATTTAGAGATCAACTGTTATGGTATCTCCAGACAACCTTTGAATTAACTTAACAAAAGGAAAGCATCTGTCAGTAAATACATATAAGTAGATAGTTATGAAGAGTGTGTGACAAAATGTTAAGTTAGTGAATCTGGAGGAATAGTGTTTAGGTATTTAGTGTATTATTCTTCAAACTTCTCTGAATGGGCTTGAAAATTTTCAAGAAAATTCAATTACTGAGAAAAATGTCTTCGTTGATGATTAGAATAAATTATCCTTTTAAGAAACTATTATTTTATATATGCTGTGTAGCCTATAAAATATTGGTTATAAAGTTATAAGCATGATTAAGAAAATATTACCACTTAAGGAGAAAGGATTTGGAGGAGGCAGAATTTATTTTGTGAACATTTTGAGCTTAAGAAGCAATCAACACTTGTTTGGTTGAAGATTAAGGGGACAAGGAAAATTATACAGGAAAAAATATAACAAAATATAATCAAAATGATTTTATTAATGTATTAATAAATTATTCTATTAATATATTTTTTAATTTGTAAAATACCTTAGGTATAATCATTTGTAATATCAGTTATTTGGAATGACTTCAGTGTCTCCAAGTTGGAGACTAGTTAAATAAGTTCTGATGTATTCATTTAAGGGAATATTATGTTGTTCTCAAAATGTGTTGGTTTGTTGATATGGAACAAGTCTGAAAAATATAAATGAATTTTTAAAAGCAAATGCAGGAGTATCCTATACTTTGTGCTGTGTTCATCACAAGTATATAAAGACACAGACATAGATACATGTGAATATATATATATATTGATAGATTTTATTATACAGTATATATATATCTGTAAATATACAGATTTTATTAAATATATTATGAATGTCTCAAGATACTTAAGAATTTGGCAGTAGTGGCTGCTCTGAAAAGAGGAACTGGATCACTGGGAACCAGAGAGAGAAAACATTTTACATAGATCTTTATTAACATAATTACAATAAACAATTTAAAAGGCAAATATAAATATCAAGGAAACACCTATGACAACAAATGTCCGAAAGCTTAAAATAATTTACATCAAGTGAGCAATCAGAAATCAAGAAATAAGAACACCTAATTCAAAAATAGAGTAAGAGAAGAGGCAACCCTGACACGAAGAAAACAAAACAGACACTAAGTACATAAAAGCAGATTTCACTTAATTAATTCTCCTTGTTAATTAAAGGAACTACATCCTTCCCCTTCCTCTTCTTTTCCGTAATCAAATTCACTTTCACATTTGAAAAATGATCATTCTTTATCATGACACAATAGTCTACGATCCTGTGCTACATCTTCTCATCACATTATTTCATCTGATTTTTTTTCTTTCTGTAAACGGTTGTTCTGGTCTAAAAAAACAGATTTCAAAAATCTTGAAAAGCAGAAACTGTACACTTTCCAAAAATGCTCTCCTGTCTCTTTATGTATCACAAAAATATATTAATTTCTAGAGATTTTTCAGGGTGGTTCTATTCTTTAAGTTAGACTTATTTCCAAGTTTCCTAATTGAGAAGCCCCTCTACACCGGTTTTGTTTGTTGTACCTGCTCTCACCTTGCGAGATCAAACACAGAGGTGGCTGCCTGTGTAAGTGCACCATCCTGTGGCTTCACCAGGTCTTCCTAACCCCAGAGAGAGCAACAGCCACTGCAGTGTTAGGGTCGGTGTTTATGTCTGGTTGCCTCCCTTCCTAAGTCCCAGCACTCATAATTAGCGGGACATTTCCATGAGACTCATTGAAGAAAAGGAGTGTTTACGTGCCTGTATTCAAGAGCCTTTCTGCTCTTTCCTAACACCCGTGGATTCCTGTATCAGAGAAAGGATGTCAAATCGTTCAGCTTCTATAGAAATCATGTTCCGAAGTCTTGACTCTCTCAGCAGTTTTCAGCATAATGTCCCTTTCTTTGCTTGCTCTCCAGTATTTGACTTTCAAGCTTGTCCTACATAATTATTTACTTGTTTACTTGCACTGATGTTTCTAACATATCTGCCAATATGTCAGAAATAGAGAATGCCTTCACTTTGTTTTTTTGATTGGTGTTATTATTTTTTTTTTATACCTTACTTTCTGTTCACTTGAATGATGTTCAAATCTTCTCAGATCTGCAGCTGGATGTCAGGTTAATATACATGGCTCTGACTCTGATCCTGTGGCTTTCATCTAGTGAAGACTGTTATTCCAAGACAGATTCTTATCTGAGCCCCACTGGCTGGCTTTCTGACATTTGTGGCAGATGAAAAAACACTGTCGCAAGGCTGTCATGGTTACTATGTCTTTCTTCCCCTGCCCCCATCTATGGCCTTTTTCTTTCAGGATTAAAGATTCCTGCTCACCCTCAGTCACCCATATCCACTCCAGATGTTTTGTTGAATGCAGAGAAAGGGAGACAACAATGACAGAAAGAACAGCATGCACAAAGCAGAATCCACAGTCATAGTTCTCAGACATCTCACTGCATACTGATATTACCAAGCTAGTTGGTCAAGTGAATGTTCCTTCCACGTATTTGATTTTGTAGACCTGGAGAGCATCCAGGTGGTCTGCATTTTTAACAGATCTCAGGAGATTCTCAGTCAAACTGACCACAGATAACAGTTTGAAAATCTTTGTATTTGAACATTAGCTGCAATTTATGAACCTTGAGACAAGCAATAAAGATTCATAGATGATATTTAAATTTGCTAAGTTTATGTTTTGGTGAAACTATATAGGGAGGCCATAAACTTACGAATTTTAAACTCATTATATCAATTGCATATTTTTATTTTCCTTTTAAGTATTATCATGTTTGTGGTCTAAACTCCATTTTAAAACAAACATTTTCATTTGGTAGGGAAGGGGGAAGGGCCTATCTGGTGAGTTTTAGTCTTATTCTAGATTTTTTGTGGTATATTTGGAGGAAATGATGAGAGTCTGGTTTAGGCCTGGTATGCATGCTGTGTCTGTAGAATAAATAAAGCCCAACAATATGCCAAATGTGCTCTCAGCAGTTCTAGAAGAGGAAAACATTTACAGCACATTTGACAATAGGAAGATTAATGCCATTCACATTAATAAAGGTAAATTTGGATTTCTCAAATTGTGTTGGCATCAGGGAAAGGAAGAATGATTTGTAAACGTCTATAGATGCGTGAGAAACTTTAATCCACAGACTAACATAGACCACAGTTGAAAAATAATTACAACTAATATACATTGTGCAAAAAATTACTGATCCAACACAGAATATTGCCTAGCCAACAATACCTTCCTGAGACAGGAGATGAAATGTTAACAACTATCTTTCAACCTTATTGTTATCATGTGACAAGTGAAATACCTGTTTATCTCTTCAGCTCTGTCTAGGTAGCTTAAATGACAAAACAGTATTGCACAGGCATCCTGAGCTCATTAAGAAAACACAGAAATAAACATGACAAATTATCAAAGTTATTTATTTCTTATAAGAATACACTGTTTTGAGGAAAAGTCAAGGGCTTAAAAGGTTTTATTATGATGAGATGGCAATGATAATGTGCAAAAGATAAACACATTTATTAAATCACACATGCCAATGAAGATTGCGAATAACTTCCACAAAGTAGCACAAGGCTGCTCTTATTAAAGGTAATGAGCTGTAGTCATTTGAAAACATGTCCTACTTCTAAATGCCCATAAAATGCAAACTAGACTTACTCTGTTGAGTTATGTGAATAACTAGTGAAAAGAATCTTGTTCTGAAGTACTTCAAAAACAAATTATTCAAAGTATCTAGCAGGTGTTGTGGAAGGCAGGAACAGAGGAAGTTTGGTTTTGTTTTATTTTTCCAAGTCACCTTTATGAGTACTCCAGAGCTGCTGAAAGTGGCTTATCAGCACCCATTTGAATATTTTAATTATGCACTTCAAAAAATACTTCAGTCATTTGACTAAAAGTGCAATTTGTGTATTACATTTTAGCACTTAAATCAACTATGAAATAACATTTTAAATTAAAATCCCATACACTTCACATTCACTCTGTTTAAGAAAATTGAAGCTAATTATAACTCTCAAATTAAGCAAGACCAGGGAAGCTAACAATACAATTTTTATAATATTATACATTATTAGACCTGAAAATAATCTTACTCTTATACTCAAGAAAAAACTGCCAAGTTTGCAAAAGCAAAGGTATGGGGGTAGAATGGCAGTGGAAATGCATCTTTTGAGTGTTTTGTGGAATAAACTTCTAAAGATTATAAAAGCCACTCAATCGTCTAATTGCCCTCTTTTCAAAGGTGACTCTTCTCTAGGATATCTGAGAAAATAAGGATCAATTTTTCATGTGGTTCCTCCTCCATCCATGAATCAGAGTGCACCTCTGACACTGAAATCTGGGCTCCCTGTTAGCATTGTTGCTGGTTAATATCTGGAATTGGGGGATTTTATCCACACTTGAAATTGTGCTACTCTCATAATTTTAACACTACCAGTGAAGTGCTGCAAGAAGACTACCCATCTCTTTATTGACTTAACCCTTGCTTTCACTTAGGTCGCTTATTGAACATATCTGTAGGTATTGCTGGTCTGTGAACTTCATTAGATAATGCCAAATGATTTTCCAAAAGTATATACAAATCTGTAGGCACTAATGTTTAAGATTTTTTTCCCTTTCCTGTTTCTTTGCTAAAACTTCATACTATTGACAGTTAAATTTTTGTGAATGTAGGGGGAGTATAGTGTATTTCACTGTATTATTTGTCTAATGTCCCTTAATATTGTTATATTGTTGCATATTTTATTACTCCTGCCAATTATTCAAATTTTATTGTTAATTTTTCATTGAAGTTTTTATATTTCGGATTCAAGTTCTTTAACCCGTTGTCTTTTGTCATGTCTAAATGTTACACACTACTGAAGTATATTAACAAATGGAAAGCTCTGTATGTACTTAGTCTATACAACTCAATGACTTTTGGGATAAGTAAACACCCATGAAGACATCACCGCCAGCAAGTTCACAGACATATCTACCACCTACCAAAGTTCCCTTCTGCCCCCTTTATTATTTGTGAATAGCTTGTGTGTATTTTTTTACAGTGTGTGTGTGTGTGTGTGTGTGTGTGTGTGTGTGTGTGGTAATAATAAGAAAATAATATCTACCCTCTTAGCAAATTTTAAGTATACAATGCCGTATCATTAGCTACAGGAATTACGCTGTATGGTAGCAATCCTACTTCTGGGTATTAATCCGAAGGAACTGAAATCAGGATCTTGAAGAGGTACCTGCACTCCCGTATTCAATGCAACATTATTCATAATAGCCAACATATCCTTAAGTATCCACTGAAGGGTGAATAGTTATAGAAAATGTGGTAATATGTTGCTACCCAATAGGCATATGTGAGCCGCCCCCCCCACACACATAAAAACACAGAAATAAATTCCCATTAAATTGAAAAGATTAAGAAGGATGGAAATTCTGCCACTCATGACAACATGGATGAAAGGAAAGTCTGTCATTTTTGAAAACATGGATGGACCTAAAGCCAGTAAGTCAGGCACAGAAAGACAAACGCAGTATGACTCATTTATATGTGAAATCTGAAGCATACGATGGTGCAGTTATACAGGTGAGGTTCTGTAGATCTACTTAGTATACAGTTTTTGATCTCTTTAGGATTTTTTTTAAAGAACAGAAATTCTTATTTTCATAGTCATCAAATTTATCAATGATTTCTTATATTGTTTTCATGTTCATATTTTATTTGAAACACATTTCTCTATCTCATGCTTCCAAAAGGTTTTTAAATGTTGCCACTCATGTTTAAGTCCTCGTCTGATTAGAATTGACTTCTGTGTATGGTACAACCATTGTCCCTTTGGAGACAGACTATCTACTTCCCGTTGTTCTACGATGCCACTGCTGATTCAGATAACATCTCAACACCTACTCTATAGTTCTATATTCTGTTGTCTGTCTTTAATTCACACTGCTACCCTGTCTTAATTAATATCATTTTATAATAATTTTTCCTAATAGCTGATAGTCTTTTTCAATATAAAAATTGTAATAATACATCAAAACCCCCAAATAATTTCTTTTTAGATATTAATAATTCATCAGATCTATAGAAAAACTTCTAGAGTATAAATATCTTTACTATGCCAACTCTGGTTGTTTATGACCATAATACAATTTTCCATACATAGGTGTTATTTAACATTTTTCAATAAACTTTTTATAATTTTCTTCAAGTTATAGCATACTTATTTTATTGCTTTAAGAATATTTTCTAAAGATTTATTTCCTATTATAAATTTTAATCTAATAATCATATTTTTAGACATATATAGCAAGTGTGAAGAAATTAATTTGATATCTGTCTACTGTGCTAAATTTTCTTCTGAATTATAACATTTTCTCACAATCATGTTTTTTTAATCTTTTCCCAATAAGAGTTTAATTTCCTCTCTTCAAGTTTTGTATTTGTAATTTTCTTATCCAAAACTGCTTACTACAACTTTCCTTAATATGCTGAATAAACACAAACATAACAATCATTCTTGCTTTTTTCTTGATTTTTAAAAAGAATGCTTAAACATTGTAACATGCTGCTGACCATAGGCATTTTGAAGACAATGTATTTCTTGTTGAAATGTTCCCATCTTGATGCATCTTGGGAAAATTTTCCCAGTTTAATAATTTTTTGTATCTTTTATCTTATTTCTTTATTATATTCTACATTCTAGCATTATCACATTATTATATTCTGCCTTTTATTTTCTTTGAGTTATATTCTGTTATCTGTGACTTAATATTTTTATAATTCATCTCTTAATTTTTGGTATTTTACTATTATTATTATAAATATATTTTTGGATTTTATGTCAGCATACTGTACTAGTTAAGATATAATTAGCACTTATTAAATGCCATTAGCAGTATTTCCTAAATAATTCCTTTTCTGGCATATGTCCTTTGCAAGCAATTTATTTTAATTCCAATAACACCCTTTGCCTCAGTCCCTATATAAGCTAACAATTATGAAAGTAACATTAGCTTTTTTTCAGTTACTACTTCAGTAAAAATAAAGTTACTATGTTTTTAAAAAATTTTATCTTAGGGGAAAAAAAGTCCCTCATCCTTGGTTTTATTTTCAGTTATGCTTTTTGGCTACTTTGTTATGTTTATTCCTACATATGAATTTTGGAAATTTTATTAGAATGTTGATGAAATTACTTTGTATTTATAGATTAAGTTGGGCTAAAAAGACACCTGTGCTTCTGTTATCCATGCCTCTGCTTTATTCTCCATTTTCTCTTTTCCTGCCATTTGTAGTATTAATAAACCTATAACTTTGGGGGAGGGGGCTCTATATATTTTAGAAATGTATTTATTTAATAATTTTTAGTCTCAATGACCATGATATACCTTTCTATGAATTCTTCAAGTTCTTCATAGAGCTTTTGAATATCCTTTACTAGATTTTCCCAAGGTAACTCATGGATCTTGTGGCTGCTATATATGATATTTATTTTAACTATGTATTTTTATTTAATGACTACTTTCATACAAAAACTTTATTGATTTTTATGATGCTTTCTTTTTCAATTACTTGGTGAATTAACTTATCAGTTCCAAGAGTTTCTACAGATTATTTTGGATTTTTTGTGTATATAATTGCAAACAAATCGGCAGATGATTTCAATTTTGCCTCTTTTTCTTATTTTATTTAATTAACAAAGGCCAATAGTACAATTTTGAAGGAAAAGAGTAAAAGGAGGCATCCTTGTTTTTATCAAACTTAATGGGAATATTACCAAATTTAGCATTAGGTTTGATGTTTCTTATAGGTTAAGTGTATATATAATTAACAAGTTAAGAGAGTACCCTTCAATAACTGATTTACAAAAAAATCAATATCTGATTTCCTTTTAATCATGAAAAAGGTTAATCTTTAATGCATTTTCACATCTCTTGAGATAGTTTACTTCTTTAATCCATAAACATAGTGGATTCAAGTATATGTTCTATTTTAAACCTTGCTTGTTCGTGATGTATTATTATTTTTAACTTAATTTATCAAATATTTTATTATGGTTATTTGTATCAGCATTTATCAAACACCTTAAACCCTGACTATGCTTCTCCCAAGATACTACAAAGGTCATAGGGTCAAGGGTATGTGCCTATATGAAATTCACAACTCAAATCCTATCTGGGCTCTTAGGATCCTTGAATGTCCTTCTGCAATGGCCGTGTCCCAGCTACCAGGCCTGAGAGAGTCTTTTCTCATGTATTTCCTCCTGAGGCTGAACTACTCCATAAGTTTATATCCATCACTGGACCGGAGAGGTACACAGGGGCAACTGTTTGAGGGGATGTAAACATGCAAGCTCAGATGTTGTCAAGAGTATGCATGAGGCCACTCACAGAGCAATACAGAAAGAGTGGTAGAAAGAAAAAGGAGCAGGAAATAAGGCCTAGCTCTCCCTAGAATAACATATTAGCCCAGGGACCTATCAGGAGTCACTGAAAATTTTAGTATAGCCATCCAGATCCTAATTATAGTGGTGTGTTTTTCCAGGTAAGTACAAAGATGACATATTACTTTAACTTTTAATTTTTTGTAGTTTCACATATTTAAATATATGTTTTGTAAATGTTTTGTGATCTTCCATATGCACTCCAGCCCAAGAGCTCCACAAAGGTTAGGGGCAGACTTAATGTAATACTGAACATCTTTAAAATTTTTCCTTTATTAGTCAGTCCTCATTTGGGTTTTTTATCACAATTACACTATTTTCATAAGATAAGATAGGTAGCTTGACCTTTTTCAATTCTCAGGAACAATTTAAGTGAAAGTCAAAACTTGCTGTAGAAAATATAGACCTGTTATTTTTAGTTTGGGGATTTTTGATTACTAATTCAATATTTTGGTTTTTATTTGTTGTCTACAAGATTGTCCCTCTTTTCTTGTTTGTTCAAATGCTCAGGCATACTTTTAAAATTATTATTTGATATTCATTTTAATTGAACAAGGTTATAGCTCCACAATTGTTGTGATTTTGATATATTTCAGGGTCTGTTATTGGACTTCTAATATCAAAGCCTTATTGTTTTATTCCCTGTTTTTTTATTCCATATTTTGTCATGTGTAGGATTAAGAAAGTTATTTTTCTTTTTTATGTCAACTGTACTACAAATTTAAAAATTCATTTATTTTCTCTTAGGATTGAGCCACAAATTTTGAAAATGCTTACCTATGTTTTTTTTAAATGTAATCTAATTTTATTCAGAATCTCTGTATTCTTGCCAGATCAACCAGATTAACATGTTGACTTTTTTGAGAATCACTCCCCACCCTTAACTACCTCATCTTTCATGTTATTAAAAGCTGGAATATTGATCTCATTTTCCAACAGAAAAAATACGATTCATTACAAAGTTGGACTTTGTATGTAAAATAATGACCTAATTTTTTCTTATTATCTAGCTCATTATTGCTTCTTTTCTTCCTACCATTTTCTTCTCAGTTCTTTTTTCATCCTTGTCATTCTGGCTGACATTCTTCAGAGCCATTTCTAAGAGTGTCTTTGGATGGTAATTTCAAATTGTACTTTCATTCCTCACTTGCATGTTACTGGACATAGGTATAGATTTTAGGGTTGACAGTACTGTCTCTCAGCCCTTTGAAAGTTTTACTTAACACCTGACATATGTAGTTACTGCAAGAAGCTTGCTATCATCCTCATTTCTTTCACTAAGAATCTTTTTCTCTAGATTATTCTATGGTTTCTTCTGCCTCCTTGATATTTTACATCACTACCATGTTTCTAGTTGTACCTTCATTTATATATAACTGTTTTGCTTTATGTTCTCTTTCCAATTGGGAGTATATCTTTCTTCAATCTAGAAATTTTGGCAGTGATTTCTCTTAAAATTTTTCCTCTCCACCATTTCTTCTCTTGCATATTCTGGATACTTCATTTTACTTTTCATGATGTGTTACTTTTCTTTGATATTTTTCAACTCTTTCTCCATGTTCTACCTTGAAGCACGAATGTTACTTTTTATATTAGTTTGCTGCACATTTGTTTTTGGTTATAATCTATTAATTTTGTTTTCTAACTGCAATTCTGTCATTTGTCTCTTGAAAGAATTTGAAACATCATGAAGTCCTTTTCAGGTTCTTCTTTCAATTTGGTGCTGTGTGAGTTTTCTTACTTTTCTTTTTCTATTTTCATGGGATTAATTTTTTTGCATTTGCTTTCAAAGGTGTTTGCTAACTTATCTTGAATGCAACACAGTTCTTCATTATCACCACTATATTTTTAAGTGTCTCTCATCTGTTCCTCTATCCTTAGCCATTCATAAGTATCTCACATAGGTGATTTGGGGTCTCAGACTTCAGCTGATACTAGAGCCCACAGCCTTATTAGGCCAGGCCCTAGTCAAATGGATATCTGCTCCCTGCTATCCTCAACAGGAGCTCAGTAACAGCCATGATATTTGGGTAGGAACTGCATTTTTTTTCCTCCTTCATCATCTGTCACTCCATGCAGAGTTTTCTCCAGGTTCCAAGTTCATACGGAGTTTGGCTCATATCCCCTCCACAAGGGTCCTTAGATCAACAAAGCTCTGGGTTGCATCTATGTGATGCTAATTCAATATGTCCTGTAGCTTCAATTTTAATTGCCACTTTTTTTCCTTGTTTTTTTTTTTTTGGTGTAAGGACAAGTCCATAGCTGTCTGTATGTTCTTAATTATTAATACTGAAACACATCTGTGATTGTTACATGTTTGGAATGAATACAAAGAGTGAATGGAAGAATTCCCAGGCTGAATCCATGGGACAACCTATAATTTCTTTCTTAAACATAAAGCTTTCTTCTATATGGAATTTAATTTAAAATAAGGCATGAGGTTGGGATACTGATTCATATCCTTCCCAAAACAACTTAATTGAACAATTCATCTTTTCTTTTAACGATTAAAAATCCTAGCTTGATCATAAAATTCATCTACCTACATCTTTTTCTTTGATTAATGTGTTTATTTATGTGACAATACCATTGTCGATAACTGAAGCATACAGAGAATTTTAACTATCTGAGAGCCAGTATTTTTTCAAAAAATTATCTTATAGATCTCCTGGCTATCTCAAAGGGTCTTCTAGAAGAAACTTAATAATTTTTAATAAATAGAAAGTAAAAAAATCTAACAATTCAACTGAAATTTTATACTGATTGCCTTAGATTTAAAGATAATTGGCATAAGGACATCATTAGCCTTCTAGTGTTCTCTATTTGTATGGCTCCTAGCTTTACAATCATATTAGTTATAAACACTGATACTGTATTTTCTCATATATCAACACACCTTATTCCAATATGTTCTTGATATATAATGGCTAGCATTTTCAGAACAACATTAAGAAGAATGCCAGTTTTTTTACATAGTACTGGATTTGTTTTGTTATTTCACAGATGCATGCAGGAGAAAGAGAGGATCTAATGTGTTTTGCTAGTGTGTGTGTATGTGTGTGTGTGTGCATCTGTGTATATACATATATGTATGTATATGCATGTGTGTGCATCTGTTTATATACATATATATACATATATGTATGCATGTGTGCATGTGTGTGTGTGCTTGTGTGTGTGTGTGTATATATATATGTACACAAACAAGTAGGTAGATGATATGGAATAAATTCATCAACCAAAACACAACTGACTATGTCAGTGATTACAGAATTACAGAAACTGGAAAAATTTGTTTTTATAGTTATCCCTATTTTACACAGATAGTGATGGGTTTCTTTACAATCATGGTACACATCAAAATTGTAAAATCTCCCCCACAAGCCCTATCAAAAGGTCTTCCAAACTTTTAGGTAAAGTAGAAAGTAATGTCACTGCTATTTCAAACTGTCATAAAATTATAAATGTGATATTTTTGGTGGATTTGATTCATTAATGACATGAGCCTAAAAATTGTGAGAAAAGAATTAGCTTATTTCAGTTTGAGAATAATAAAATCTATATACAGAACAAGTTTCACTGTCTTAATTTAAAACCAGTGTTGCCCATTGTTGTTTGCTTTTATTGTGACCAAATTAAAATCTAGACATTTCATCATGGATTCCAAAGGTTTACGTGAACTTTTTCCCACTTCAGCTTCTCTTGCAACTTCTCTGCTTCCCTGTACTCCAGACTGTTAATCCATTTCTGGGATAGGCAAGTCGACTTGCACTTTATTCATACCTGTGTCTTGGAATTCTATCTGACAATACATGCACTTGGCTATTTCCTTAGCCTGGAATGCTCAGCCTTTAGCTCTTTACATTTCATGCTGTCATTCAAGTTTCATGAGAGTTATTATTTCTTCAAAGGAGTCGCCTTACCCTCAGATCCAAAGCTGTTTATCCATCACTATCCCTCACATTACCCTGTTTTATTTCCTTCATAGAATCTGGCTCTGCCTACATTTATCTGATTCAATGATTTGTTTATATGTCTGTCTAATGTCTTCCTCCCCTCAAAAGGAAGTTCCATCATGCAGCGCTTGGCCTGTTCACTGTGGCATCCCAGGCACATAGCGTGGTGCCTGGCACATGAATGAATCCGTTAAGCATTTGTTGAAAACATGGATCAATATTTTTAAGCAAACTAAATCATACAATTCATTATGTGTTTCATGAATGCAACAACTGTATTGTAAACTCTAGAATTAGGTACTTGATGCTTCTGTAATTATTTATGCACTTACAGTGTGACTTTTCTTTGCTGTAGAGTTTTTTTTTAAGGGATGAGGAAAGAAGAGGTTTTCTTGTTTTTACTTTTCTAAAAATGTGTGTGAACAATAATAAATGTAAAATGTGTGCAGATCCTCAAATTACTCAGAATAACATAAATAGTAACAAATGATAAAAAATTATAAGGAAAGTAATAAAAAAATTAAAGTCCATATATATTCACAGGGGGCTGTATCCCATTTCTTTCCCCAAATGGTAAATGCTGCAAAGGTTGGTGTTACTCCCCTTGACCTTTTTCTATGGTTACTAATCCATCTATACTTCTATCAATATTTATACATGTATCTCCATATATTGTCTACAAAGTCTTGGAGAGTTTAATCTGATGTGAAGGATTGCATTAACAAATGAAAACATCAAGAAAAAAGCAACAGATTCATTATTTTCTAAAATAAATTAGAGCATTAGTTAAACTGACCAGCATAATTCCTAGCCCACAGTTTTAAAGAAAGCAAATTGGAAATCAGATCACATAATAGAGTTTAAATCACATTGCTCTTGTAAGTCAGATTTGAGAAAAAAATGGAAGACTTTCTCTTTAAGTATAATTGAATGAATCTGATAATTTCCTTCTCTGTCAATGTATCAGCATCGGCAAAACTGACCTGAATACATAGGCAATTTTTTTTCTCCAAAATTTCTCTGCAATTGTCAGAAGAGCAATTAACCAACCTTAAAAATATGTTCTTAGTTCACATAAAATACATAAAATGCTCTTTATTTAGGAAAAGGTAATTAATTTTCTTTAGGGGCTAAGATCACTTACCCTAAAGCAATATCATTCTAACATTATCAAATATCACAGCGTGGTTAAAGAACAATTATAAAGTAATTCACAGAATAAATCTCATTACTTTCCAGAGGACTTTTGAATTAAGTGAAAGAAAATGTTACCATATTTGACTTTCAGCCTTGTTTCCTCAAATGGTTGAACATGCAGAAAAAAACAGCAACGTTTTAACAGAGTTAAACAATAAAAATTCAAATGACTTTTAAAAATGTCTTTAAAAAAATCTCTGGCCAAATTTTTCTTTCAAAACTATTAAATATTTGTTTTCTAAAAAAGTAAAAATTTACTTAAAACCAGAAATACTGGGCTTTATAATGCAGTGTTATTAATATTTGAAGCATGAGAGTTAGGTTTTCATCTATTAGCTTCCTGGGGTAATGTTTAGAACATCAGTGATTCAAATATTCATTTATTCATTTCTTCTTTCCTTCAACAAATCTTTGTTTGAATGTGACCCTCTGAAAAGTCCTTTCCAAAGTACTATAGATCATTCAAGGAAACAACTGGGATAGAAACAAATAATTAATGCTGCCTGGAGTCTTGAAATAGAGTAGAATAAATTTCACAAATTCTAAATTTAGAAATATTTAAAGAATTAAACAATTATGTTCAGTATGTGGCTTATAGATTTTAATTAAGCAGCATATTATTTAGTTGAAAAGGAAGGACTAGATGAATAGGAATTAGGAAGGAATATAGTAAAATTCTTAAAATTCTCTACTCATCATTTTCTTTATATTTCCATTCTTATAATCACCATCAATGTTTATTTTTCATCACTTAAATTTCTAACTTTTTTCTACACTCTATTGGTTCTAATAATGTTTGGCCACAGAAAAGCAACAGTTTTTACATTTCAATCACAAAAAATAATCATTCTACTCTCCTGCTAAAAGTACCTTTGCTAATATATAAATAAATTAACTTAAATGTTCAAGGCATTACATTATATGATAAAACATTACTTTTTCATTTTTTACCACACCCTTAAATTATAATAATAGTGCCTACACTTTCTGAAGTGCTTGTAAAATTGCTTCCCTAAATTACACTTTCATTTAATCCTTGCAAATGTTCTATGATTAGTTCCTATTTACAGATGACATTATAGACTAAATGACTAGTCAATACCATTTAAATGTGTCATGACTTGAACTGACATCTTCCAAAATCTTTGACATATGTCATGGCTGCCTCTTCACTAAGCAAACAAGGCAACCTAAAAAAATATTTCACAAAGTATTTTCTGGTTTCCTTACTTGTCCAAGACACTATAGTAAGTACTTGGAATACAAAGTAAAATAAAAAGACGATGTTATGGTAAGATCCGAGAAATACTTCTATTTCTGCTTAGGTTCATTTCTCCTGCAAATCTCTGATTTATAGCTCAGATCTAAAGGTCAAGAGAGATACTGCTCACCACACAGTAGGCACAATGCTGTTCTTTTCTAGTGAGCATTTTCTATCTGACAAATGTTATTTTTAATTATTTAATGACATTTTTCATAAAGTCTCAGTTTGTCCTTCCCACAATTTCCTCTTGGCCCATCATTCTGACATTTGAGCCATTCATGATAAATTGTTTAAAGTAAACAGTCATCAAAGAACATAGTCTCTTTGGTGGAAAAGAGTCTCCTTTTTTTTCCTAAACCTGTGAGACCATATAAAATTATAACTATTGATTTATTGTTTCTTTTCAAAACTTCATTCAACTTCCATTGAGAATCTACTGTAAGGCAGGCGAATTCTAGATTTTGGTAAACAAGTCTGTATCAAGGTCCTCAAGTAACCCACAGATTTGGTGACTCACTAGGGGGCTCACAATGCTCAGGATATAGTTATACTCCTGGCTGTGACTTGTTACAGCAAAAGGAAACCAATCAAAATCAGCAAAGGGAGGAGGTGCAAAGGGCAAAGTTCAAAGTAGTACAAGGTGCAGAGTCATCTCCCAGGGCAGTCACACAGAACACACTTAATTCCTATGGTAATGGGCATGACAACACATGTGGACTATTTCCTTCCAGGGAAGCTCATTAAGGATTCAGTAACAAAGATTTTTTATTGGGTGCTGCTCACAAAAGCAGTCTTGCCTAACACGAACAACATTTCAGAGTCTCTGAAGGTAGGAAGGTGTTCAGCATAAACAATATTGTTTGTGCAGTTTAGGCTGAGTGAGCCATTTATATCAGTTAGGGAATGGTGGAAATCCTCCTGAAACCAAGTTTCCAATACCAGACAAGGACTTTGCAAGCAGACTTTCTAAGAGCAGTAGTTTTAGGTCTGCTATGTTAACTCTTTGTTGCATGGTCACATAAAATCCTTGATCTTCTGAAATTTATTTGCTAGTCTGTGTGTAGGTGTGATTAGGGATTATGAGGCAAAAAGGGCAGCAAATAATATTGAAGAAATTGTAAACCTTGATACAGCTATTTAATATATGCCAGGTATTCTTTTGAGCATTTGACATATATTAACTCATTGAATCGTTGCAACATTGCTTTGACATAGATATAATTAAAACTATTTTTATTTTACTATGAAAAACTGAGGCACACAGAGGTTTTAAGTAAATTGCCTTTCAAACAGCTAGGAAGAAGTGGAATAAGAAATTCAATGTTAAGTAGGGGAGCTCCAGAGTCTGTACTTTTTATCATAATGCAATTCTCCTTCTAAACAAATAAACAGGAAAATAT
This sequence comes from Manis pentadactyla, assembly GCF_030020395.1. Taxonomy (NCBI): domain Eukaryota; kingdom Metazoa; phylum Chordata; class Mammalia; order Pholidota; family Manidae; genus Manis; species Manis pentadactyla. Next base: position 169,652,487 of record NC_080020.1, on the reverse strand, counting down.
CAAATAGGAAAATCTAGGCTGAATAGAATAAGAAACTGTCAAATACAATGACTGTAAGAGAACAAATTGTAGTTGACTGACATCATTGGTTGCTGACCAGCTGCCATTGTCCACCCTCTTCAGTGCTTACTGAGTTGATGTCATAAAAATTATTTAGCACGAAAGATGGAAAAAACAAGAATCTCTGCTGACATCACTAAGGCATTTCAGAAATTATACCCAGAACCAACCCTAACCCAGAACTTGCAACCAAATGAAGTTATATATCATTCTCACGATTTAAGCCAGTTGCAGAATTTCTCTTACTTATAGCTATAAAGATTTGAATTGGTATAGAATATTCTGGTAAATTACATGGTAAAAAAAGATCTCTTTTAGTTAATGACACATCAGCTAAAACCTGAATGAAAGAAAAGGAGCTCACAAAGCAAAAATCATTTCAGGAAAAGGAAATAATGTAAGGCAGGTGTAATCTCAGTATATATAAAAAACAAAACAAAAAGGTCAGAATTAATAAAGCATCATGCATGAGGTGTTAGTATAAGAGACTGAAGCAGTAAGTGATACCATGCTGGCCTTTGGAGACTATGGTAGGAACTATAGATACTATCTTATTTGTAATTGGAAGCCACTGAAGAGTTATAAGCTAGGAAATGAGAAAAAAAGTGAAGTGGAATGAAAAATAAATTATATCAAGAGCATATTTTTCAACTGATGGTTTGTTTCATTTAACTGACTTGTAGAGCTTTTATTAATTATTTTTAAGGATAGAAGTCCTTTTTCATTAATACGTATTCCCTTGAAGAGCATTTTTTTTCTTCACACACACACACACACACACACACACACACACACACACACACACACACAACCGTAGCCACATGGCTAAACATGACCAATATCATTAACTTCAGGGAAATGAAAATTAAAACCACATGAGAGACTTTCAGTTTAAGTCTGGAAATGTAAATGTCTTGGAAATTGTCACTCCTGTCCTTACAACAAGAAAAACTGAATAAAATGAAAATTAGTGAATTTTCTTTGACCCATAGGAGAAGTGAGATTACAGAAATCTGAAGAAGCAGGTACATACAGAGAGATACAGCTATAAGCTGGTAGGAAAAACTAAATGGTAATTTAGAGAAGCTGCTATAGACTGAATGACACCTTATGAAATGTATGTGGCAGTGAGGAACTCCTGGGGGTCTTAGTCCTGGGAGGCTCCCACACATGTGTGGGGTTTATCTGCAGGAGCCCATCCAGGTTTTCAAGGTGAAAGACCCACATTGCTCTGTTAGGAGAAGGGGAAGGTGATCATTGTGACATACACACAGAGCATTCTCCTTACCAAAAGACTGTTCTCCAAGAGAAAACTGTAAGAATATAGTAATTTATCCTCCATTTGCCACATGGTCCCAAGCACATAAGCCAGTGAGAATTACACCTGGGACTTGCCTGGGCTTACCCCGCCTTATCTCTAAACATCCCGGCCCTCCCCCAAAGGCAACAGGCCCAGCGGATCCGCCACAATAAAAGGCACCACCGCTGCTACCCCCGCTCTCTGTCTGTCTCTCTGCCGCCCTCTCTCTCTCTGTCTCTGTGTCTCCGTCTGTCTCTCTGCTGCTCTCTCTCTGTCTCTGTCTCTCTCCCTCTCTCTCTCTCTCTTTATCTCTGTCTCTCTGTCCCCCTGCTCTCCTTGCTCTCTCTCTTGCTCTCTCTCTCTCTCTCTCTCTCTGTCTCTCTCTCTCTCTCTCGCTCGCTCTCTGCGTCCCACTGCTCTCTCTGCTGCTCCCTCTCTCTCTCTCTCTTTCTCCACCCCCCTCCCTCTGGGGCAGCCACTCTCTCTTTCAGATAATAAAGTCTCTTGCTGGGCCTGTGTCTCCTGAGTCATTCTTGGTGAGGGTCGCTGCGTGATACCCTTTCAAAAACACTTTACCAAAACCTTAACTCAACATCTGAAAGGGCTTTACTCCCACTCAAGCCTCCAACTGGCTTCCTATTTCACCTAACATGGGAAAAGTCTGCCCTCATAGAGAAAGATTTGTGAAGGTCATGTCCTGCAGACACGGGTCCACAGAAAGACAGAGTTTTAATCATAAGGTTATACAATGGTGTCTCTCCCTCACACTTTACCACCACACAGGGCTTCAGTACAAAAACAGTGTACAGATGAAAGAGCTGTTAAGAGGCAGACTCTTTCTGAGGAGTACTTAGGGACACCCAAGTCAAAAGGACAGACAAAAATAAGAACTAGAGAAATCTGAAGCCTTTGCCAACTATTCCTACAGCAAACATTAAGCAAAATCCAGTTCTTACCAGATTAACATAAATCCTCATCATCATGACATATTTACTAAAGATCCTATTACCCAATATAACTTGTCTTTCCATAAAAATATACAAGGTACACCGAAAGATAAGATGAGGCACAGTCTGAAGCCACAAGCAGGCATTGGACAGACTACAATATGACACAGATGTTAGATTAGGGAATATGGAATTTAAAACTATGATTAGGGCTCTCATGGAAAACAGAGACAACATTCAACAACATTTTGACAACGCAAACAGAGAGATGGAAATGTCAAAAGGAAATGCTGGAAAACCCAAAAATTGTAACAGAAATGAAGAATTCCATTGATCAGCTCTTCAGAAGACTTGACATGGCCAAGGAAAGAATCGGTGAGCTTCAAGAGAGGTTTCAAAAGCACTCAAAAAGAAATGGCTCATTTATATAAAATTGATTTGAATGATCAGTTTATCATTTACATTTATAGAATACTCCATCCAACAACTGCAAAAAATACATTCTTTTCAAGCTCACATGGAACATTCTCTGAGATAGACAACACTCTGGGCCATAAAACTTCCTGAACAAAACTTTGGACAAAAGCTATGTAGTGTTAGACTTCGCAATGATTTTTTACATACAACACAGATAGCACAACTCTTGAAAGAAAAAAGTGATAATTGGACTTTATTGTAATTAAATTTTATGCTCTGCAGTAAGTACTGTTAAGAGAATGGGAGAAAAAAAAACGACTTATACCAGGGGAAAATATTTGCATAACACATGTTTAAAAAAGGACCTACATGCAAATTACACAAAGAACTCTTAAAATTCAACAATATAAAAAAACACCCAATTAAAAATAAGCAAAATATCTAAACAGAAGATACACAGATGGCAAATAAGGTTATGAAAAGATGCTCAACATCATTTGTCATTCGGGAATTGCAAAATCATACAACAAAGATACAGAATTACACACCTATAAAAATGCTAAAATGCCAAGCCCTGAAGATACAAATTGCTGACAAGGATGTAGAGCAACAGGAATTTTCATTGTTTTCTTGTGGAAACGAAAAGGATTAGAGCCACTTTGAAAAACAATTAAGCAGTTTTTGAAAAAGCTAAACATAGTCTCACCAGATGATCTTGCAATCATGCACCTTGGCTAAACAAGCTGCAGGCCATCTATACAATGAAATATTATCCAATGATAGTAAGAAATAAGCCATCAAGCTGTCAAAGCCACAGATAAATCTCAAATACATGCTAAATGAAAGAAGACAGTCTGAAAAAGCTACATATTATATGACTCCAATTATATGAAATTTTGGAAAAGACAGAACTGTACAGATAACAGATTGGTGGTTGCCAGGCTTTGTGGGTAGAAAGGGATAGAAAAGGTGAATCATAGGGGAGATTTCAGGGCAGGAACACTATGTTGTTGATGTAATGGTGAATAAGAGACTGTAAGACTCTTAGAACTTTACAGCACAAAGGGTAAATCTTAATGATGCTGGGGTTCTTGTTTGCGGAGCAGAAGAATGAGCTTCACAAATAGTCAAGGTAGGAGAGCAAGGAACAGGCTTTTATTTAGAGATAAAGTGAAAGGACAGAGCTCCTGGCTCATGCCAGGAGTGGACAAGAGAGTCCACAGTGGTGTGTTGTCTAGGGGGTTTTATAGGCAGTTGAGGATTTTTCGAGGTAGGGGTGTGGACTTGTTAAGTGGTCTCTGAATATTAAAAATTAACTTAACATAAGGAATTTCCTGCTTTGATTTCTCTCTGGGACACCGGCGCCTTGGTCTGGGAGCACATCAAAAGACTGCCTGCCCAGCCCCCAAGGTGGGCTGAGGTATTGTCTACTTGCTAAAGAATCTTGCCTCTTGAACTTCCTGGGTGTTAAAATGCAATCTTATCTTTAAGATGGAATTCTTCCTGCCTTTAACCATGCTGTCTACAGCTGGGTCTGCATGCTGTAAGTTGCTCAGTTTGCAGAATCACCTCGTCAGACCTGAAGGAGGAAAGACAGCACATAGGCCTGGGCCTTTTAGTATGCTAAAGTGAATCTTACACATGGTTACAAATGATTAGCATAATAAAACATGTGCTACTGTTCTTTATCTGGGGAACATTAACTGATCTCACTGAAGAATGATTCTAGAGCTTAATGTTTAACATAGAGTTTTAGCATGGGGGGTTTCCTTGCATGTAGTTACATTGCTCTGACTGCAAATATCCCGCCCTCCGGAGGCCCTCACCCTACTCTGACTACATCCACGGTCCCTGTCTCATTAATGTTATACAATTTTTAAAAAGTTATTTAGAAGCTTGGGGATCCCAGAATGGAACTGAGAATGTGAAAAAGGATACAACTATTACAAATGTATGACACCAACTCAGTGAAAAGGATAGGGCAAAAAGGTACTGACTTAAGTAACTTTTAAATTTAGTGCAATCTGTAAGACTGTAGGTAAAACAACCTTCTGCCAACTAAGAGAACGCAAGAATACTCTAGTTGATAAAGCTGTTTCCCGCTAAGGAATGAATGGACTGTCAATTCTGAAACCACTGTATTTGCATAAGGAATTTCAATATTGAGTGAATGGGTGGTGACAGCAAGAACCATCTTTCTAACTATTGTAGTGTGAAGTTACATATAAGCAAGAGAAAAAAGCTAGAATGGCCCAGATAGTAAGGAATTAGAGTTTGTGACATCAGTGTGAACTTATATTTAGCTTAATAGAGAGAGCGTTATATGTGGAAATGTTTGTGACCAGTCATCATATATACATAGTTATGCTTTCATTTCTTTGCTCTGTCAGTCCATAGGGCCTAGTACTAAGAACACACCAGGAGCAATGAAAACACACAGCACCTAAATATTGGCTTCTTAATATCACTATCCAAATTAAAAATAAAATACAAGGATCCTTGCAAAAATGACTGATTTTCTAAGACTTTGGCAGGAAATGTATGCTATGAGCCTGGCATCCTGTAATGTCAGAAAGTAAAGTACTATACACACACACACACATCTATATACACATATACATGGAGTATTAAGGGGTACCAAAGTCAACTGAAAGAGCTCCCTATGGCCAAAGCTGAACCAATTTGAACAAAATAAATTAAGTTGCACTGGATTTTAAACCAAAAAATAAAATAAATATGCATGAGTCCATACTGATATAAATGATTGAATAACTATGTAAATGGAAGAGAATAGCGAAATCTCCTGTGTAGAATAATTACGAATAACTTATGTAAATACTCGGCCCTCCCAAGTGTGGGAACACAAATGCTCATATTGTCTATGCACAGTGAATTCCTTTCAATGAGTACAATATAGAAAGAAAGAGGAAAAAATGGAAGGATATCAATTTACAATGGAGAAACCCGACAAAAACTACCTCAGTCAGGCAATCAAGTTATCAATAGTGATTAGTCATGTTGATAGTACATAACTTTGATATTGAAAGATGAGAAAGTGACTTTACCTCTGTGATCTTCCTCCTGAAACCATCTATTCTCAGTCTACTAGTCTAATGAAGAAATCATCAGACATATATAAATTAAAGAACATTCTAGAATATACTTGAATAGTAATCCACCAAACTCCCAAGGTCATCCAAAAAAAAGTCTGAAAACCTGTTTCAGCCAAGAGTTGCCTAAGGAGACACCAATACTAAACGTGGTGTGACCCAGCCACTTTAATCCTAGGTATATGCCCAGGAGGATTGAGAGTTTATGTCTTCCCCAAAACGATTAAATAATGTTATGGAAGCTTTATTAATCATAGCACAAATTGGAAACAGTCCAAAAGTCAACAAAAGTATAACAACAAACTATGGTTCATTCTTATAGTGGAATATTCCACAGTAATAGGAGAGAATTAATTATATCCTACACAGGCAAAAAACATGGATAAGTCTGAAAACCACTATGTTAAGTGAAAGCAAAAGAATGCATGTATAATTTCACTTACTTGATATTTTAAAACAGGCAGAACAAATCTATTTCAAGCCAGAAAGGTAACTTCTCTGGGTGAGAGGCTGTATTGATGGGAAAGAGCTCAAAGCCCATGTTCTCCAAGAGACATGGTTGGTGGATCCATGAATATATACATACATGAAATGCACTTAGCAATTTTTTTGTTATCTATTTTACAGCAGGCAAATTATTCCACAATTTAAAGTAAAATTATTTCACTTTCTTTTTTTAAAAATTAAACAACTGGTAGCATAACACACCCATTTAATGAATTGCTGATGACTATAGAAAGAGTATGTTTTGTCTGTGAGGGAACTCAAGATACCTGCTTTGATGACACCAAGTTGTCGAAATTGCGAGATACCCAACTCCACTTGTATAAATCGGGAAGACTTAGATGACATAAGGATGGAGAAGCAATTAAGCAGCTTTTGCAAGCGGAGCTTCACCTCCATGGTGAGTATTTTCTGTTCTTGGTTTATATTAGGAGCTAGAAGACAACTTAGACAAAACTTTATTCTTTACCTGGCATAATTACCCTAGTTGGTACAAACCAGGTTAGTGCCTCAATTGTTGCCTAATATATTACACTTATATCATCATACTCTAAATTTTCTGTGGTCCCTGGCTAAGGGTTTATGCCTCTCTGGCAAAAACTACCATCATTTCTAACCTGTTATCCTCTCTTGAGGATATCTCTCTATATATACAGATAGATAGATATAGATATAGATGTATAGATTATAGATACAGAGATCTATCTATATTAATATATACATATACTTATCTATTCATCTTGAATGGGGCCTCAATATTATTTTAAAAATAAAGTATAAAGTATCAAGTGGAAAAATAGAGTATTTTTTAGAACAGTATGACATTCTAATACTTCAGTAACTTAATATTTTAATTATATCTTTTTATGTGTCTTTTCAATTCTGTCTTTTAAAAGTAGAAATATTTCAAGCACACAAATACGATTACAGTATATGAGGTAGGTGTTTTGTATTAGATTTGTTTATTCTCTTTTCTTTTTGTTTATATATCAACTCTTTTAGGAAAGCTAATGTGTTGATGAAGTTTCTGTTCTATGTGGGAGATATGTTTTCAAACACAACTCTACAAAAATATGCATAACAGAATATTACTTTTTACTCTGACATTTACTAAATTAAACATTGTCAATACTAATGTCAAGTTAAAATCTGTTTTATTATATTAGGGTATGTTCAGAAGCATAAATAAAAGTGTTTTTATATGGGTGATTCCTGTCTGTAATTCCAGAAAACCGCACCAGGCCTGTTGGACTGAATAGTAGTTTCTTCTTCACAGAGAAGAGGGGTAATCATTTTATATGTCATTGCTCTTCTCAAAACATCCTAGTATTTCCTTATCACACATAAAATAAAAGCTAACAGCTTACTCTGGCCTATGGGTTATCTGAGCAAACTGGAACTCTCACTTTCTCTATTTTATCTCTTTCTAGATTCCCTGACGTTCACAGCACTACAGTGACACCGGTATTTTTGCTCTTCTTAGAACACAACCAACTATGCTCTGGCCTCAGACACTTTACAGTTCCTTAGACTGAAACATACTTCTAGCTGTTTACCTGTATTTCTCACATCATTCATGCCTATGTACAAATAACACCTCATTTAGAAATTCTTTCTTGCTTACTCATTTTATTTAAAATAGCTACCACTTTCTATTCTCTTACTATGTGTAATTTCTCCAAACAGCATTTACACCTGATTGTATTTGCTTCCTATTGTAACCATAACAAACACCATAGAATTAGTGGCTTGCAACAACATAAATGTTTTAGCTTACAGACCTGGAGATCAGAAATCTGAAACAAATATCACTGGACTAAAATCAAAATGTCAGCAGCCCTGCATTTCTTCTAGATATTCTTGGGGAGAATCCATTCCTCACTTTAACCCCCCCAGCTAATCGAGGCAGACCATTCCTTGTCTTCTGGCCACTTCCTCCATCTCCAGAGCCAATGACATAGCAACATTTCTCTCTGGGACTGTTTCCTTCTCTTTCTCTCTATGTATCTGAACCTCCAGCTTCTCTCTTATAAGGATCCCAGAGATTACATTGGGCCCACCTGTTTAATTTAAAATAATGCCACCATCTCAACATCCTTAATTTAGTCATAAGTGAAAACTGCCTTTTAAGTTGCCTTTTATGATGTAAAGTAACATATTTACAAGTTCTAGGGATTAACATGAAAACATCTTTCTTAGGTGGAGGGAGAAGTTATTCAACATTCCACATGCTTATCAATAGAGTTTTTTGTTTTTGTTTTAATTTTCTGCTTCTCCCAGTGAGATGTAAACTCCATAGGAGCAGAGATTTTATATGCTCTGTCCATTATTCTGTCCTATTCTCTAACAAAATGTCTGACATTTAGTAGGTGCTTAATATAAAAGTAGTTAAATGAAAACAGTTTATGGAAACATATATTCCAAAAGTAAATTCTTAGTACCAATTCCTCAACTTCATTAAGTAATCAAAGGGAAAAAGGTGGATTTGTATTCTATTGACACACACTTGCTCACTAGCAAGGGGTCATTATCCTGACAGCAACGCATATGAGAACAGACATAAATGAGAAACACTAGGGCAGACTATCCTATAATTTGCTACAATTTACTAATGTATTTTTCTTTAGGATGCAATGTGCTGTTTCCTCTATAATGCCTTCTGATATTGAAGTCACACCTTTTAGCTGGAAACAAAATCTTTTCTGATCATAGATTACTCCCACTTCAGAGATGACATGTCATCTCAAATCTCATTAGTAAATGGAAACTAGAGGTTTTAAAAATGATTGTCCATTTTTTTTGGACCTCTCTCCTAAGGGGATACTTTCTCTAATCCTTCATATTAGTTTGAAGGACTTCATCTTTTCTTTGGTGATTTTTCTCTTTGTTTCCTACCATGGAGTTCCAAGTTGGTGCAGTATCAGGAACTAACAGAGATACTGTGTGATTTTTTTTTCAGTGTCTATTCAAATAAATCGATCTCTTATAAAGAGTATGGGAAAATACAGAATACAAATAATTCTAATAAATCATTTTGCAAGAAAAGAGGTCAAGTTACTTATGAGAAAGTAACATGAGAGTCTATCAACACTCAGGTAATTACATCATCGTCTAATTTGGGCTTTTGTCTTTTTACCTGTGTGATGATGCAAACTATTATCTCCTTATTTCACACACTGCTCAAATTTAGATGTCATATGATAAAGTGCTTATTTTGCTTTTTTTTACACTGAATATAATCAAAGAGCAAACTATTAAAGAGCTGAGCTTTTTGCTTATCTTGAAGTCACTCACCATGTCACTATTTGTTTTTTTATGACCAATCAGTGGCCCATGACATCATCCATTGCTTGGTCCTCTGGGCTAAATGATATTGGTGAAATTCTGTTGAATATCACTTTCTGCTTCACCACAGACAGATACCACATAAAGTAAATTAAATGTGTCTAATCTACCTTCGGTAGAGAGGAGAACTAAATGTAATTTGTACTAAAATAAAAGCAAAAACAACAAATGAAATACCAATGCAAGATTCTAACTAATGAACAATGATCTTCCTGATTTCCAGAGCTGGCATGATATGGATTTTTCTATATTTTCCTATTCCTTATTTCAATAGGATTTAGACAAGTAATTTAGATAGATTCCAATCATTTTAATCTTTAAATACCAATGTTTTTAATGAAACTATTATCTCCATTATTATTTCAATTATGTTGTAATTTTGAACTGACATTTATATGATCCATTGCAAGCAATGGTTCTCAATGGGAAGGGAGGGTGACTCTGTCTCCCCAGGAACATTGCAACCTCTGGAGACACTTTTGGTTGTCATAACTGGAAGAAATTCTATTTGCATCAAGGGCAGTGGCCTGGGATGCTGGTAAGCATTCTACAAAGCTCAGGACAGCCCCCAAAACAAAGACTGACCCATTCCAAAAATGTCAATAGTGTGGAGGTTGAAAAATTCCATTTAAAGGAAAAGGAATTGGATATGCCATATGCAATAGATTTAATTATATTCAGGGAATATTTTTTTTCTCCATATGTGAGGGAAAAAAATCCCTATGTGATCATATTTTATTACTGTTGGTATAGACTAGGAAATATAATTTTTTTCCTTGGTTTCTTATGCAGATGAAGTACAGCTTTCAAAAGGAAATTCTGTCAAAACAGTGATGAATTTTTTGTTCCACTTAAATATTAACTAGGCTGTAATCAACCTCTGAAATTATAAGATCTACTGGAGACTAAAGGAAATGAGTGAATTGACTCTAGTTGTTAATTTTTTTTTTAAATCTATGTTTTTTTTTGAAGATTCCCTAAAGAGAAGTAAAGAACTCAATTAGCACACTCATAACTACTGAGTAGAACAGTAAGGGAAAATCCCATACATTTCTAAATTGAATTGAGACTTTCCATCTTCAGTTATGGGTCATTGACTGCTCATCAAGGATGCAAAAATCAGCTCCCTCAGGTAAACCCCAAAATCCAGGACAATGGATTAACCCCTCAAACATGACAATTTTAGTTCTAATGTCTAATTCGTTTAAATTTGTTTTCTACTTCTGGTATTTCTCTTCCCACAGGGACCATAATGGTAATGCGTCACTATAAAAGTTACTGATGTTGAATTATGTAAATACTAAGAATATGACATGCTACTCTTCATGGTCTCCTGTAACACTATTAGAAAAATTACCATGTTTGTATGGAAGTCCCATTATGGATACTAAGAAATACCCTCTTGAAATTATTCACTCTATCTTGTCAAATATATTACAGTAGGAAAATCCAAGAACCAATCAAAACAATTTCAGTTGTTTACAATATATGCAAAAACTATCTTTTCTCAAGTAAAATACGTCTATTAGAATTTAGTATATGTTGCCATCAGACCTATATTGTGCCTACTAATCACATGACTTCAATCTTATTTAGGAAAAATGGGATACAGAATGAAGAAGAAGAAATAGAAGAAAGAAAAGGGGAAGACGCAGGAAGAAGGAGGGGTAGGAGGAGATGCAGAGATGAGGAAAGAGGTCTTAGCAAGATTAGCTTCTGGTGCCATTTATTTTTTAACATAAAAACTCAATTTGGAGTAATTTGTCAGCAAATACCTAAAAACGTGACACTGTTTTTCATATCAGAGGAGAAATTTACCACTGCTATCGACCGACTTCCTTCTACAGAACATGCGAGTTTGTGACGAAGGGGTCAGTTCCCAACACACTTCTCAGTATTACACTAAATATAAAAACTGCCTAATTTCCCTTTCCATACTTTCATCTTTATTTTTTGACCTTCAAGATTGAATTGAACATAATTTCTGCCCAGAGATTCTCTTTCTCTCTGTGTCTCTGTCTTCCTTTCTTGCTCTTTCACAGGACTCATATTTCCAAGTCCACTCCCCAAACTCCAAATCTTTCTGATTCCCGTAGTATTCATCTCTCGCTTATTTTACCAATTCTCTTGTTAAATGTGTACAAGAAATCTGATTTTTTTTTTGCTACCACTTTTGCAATCCTACTATCTCTCAAAATTCTTTCAGTTTTTAATCTGATCTATCAAGAATAATTTAACACTTTCAGTGCCCAACTTCTCCTAACTGGAATTCACAAAAAGTTTCTGAAGTGAGGGTGCAATAACTGTGCACCCTAAAGCTGTAGGAACAGCATGACCATGTGCTTCTATACACAAACACCCAAAACCTTGGTAAAACTTGCTCATACTGAAAGTGGCATAAACACTCCTATGCCTTCTCTCTTGTCCTATAGTAGCAGAAACTTTCCGTTATGTTCCATTTCTGTACGATGTATATCTAACTTCTTTACAAAAGCTTATCGGTTTCAAAATTTTACCTCTTTCTTAACTTTGTTCCTTTCTTCTTCTACCACATGTAGGTTAAAAGAATTTGCAGGATCCTCTCTTTCTATCCCCGAATTTTTGTCTTAACCACAAAATCAAAATTTGTTTTTAAGTTGAGCCTGTCTTCCTGAGTTTCTGATGTTCTCATTTCAAAGACTGAACTTTGATTTTTGTTCACATATCAAATCCTGAAGACTTTTCTTAAAAAACTTGCTAACTGTGGTTTTTCTTTTTTGCCTCATGACAAATCTAATTCTTTGAGGGAAAGTGTTCCAAAAACAGGTCTTCAAACTTCTTCCTTGATGCTTAGCTTTGTGATAGTTCCAATTTTTTCTTCTTCTCAATGTGAGGGGTGTACATATTGTTTTCCCACACTTATTTTATCTCTTTATGTATTACATATTCCTTTCTCAAATATGCTATGTTTGAACTCATATTTTGAATCCAAAATATATATGAGCATTTAAAGGCTTACAGCTCTCCAGTTTCTTAGCTGTCATTATGTAAGAGAATAAAAACCAAAGATTCTCTGACAATTAAGCTATGCATCACTCATCAGTTGAAGTGCTTGTACATGTAAATTATGTATTCACTATTGAGATGGCCCTGGTCATTAAAATTAGTTCAGTTCCATGCCAGTCAGGGTTCTTCTTGGTAGGGGAAAAAAAATTCACTAGATATGATTATGTGTGTTCAGTGTAAGGCCTCTTACCAACGGCTACATCCAACCACATGATATTGCCCCAGTTTTGAAATCTGAAATAGTTGAAAATTTTGAATTTTTTTTTAATTTGAAAATTCCAGGTGTGATTTTGCCAAAAATAATTTCACTTGCTCTTGGAGCTCTCACTCCCATAAATTACATTTTGTGCATACACTGGTTGCAAATTGATGAAAAACAGCAAATGGTAGTTATACTTCTGATAGAAAAACAGAAATGGTCAGGATGCAAGATTGATCATTGCCTCCCAACCAGATTGTGGTGGATATACCCTTTGGCAACCCAACATTCACACCTGGGATAATTCCCCCACTTGAGTGTGGCTGAGACCTATAATTGGCATCTAATTAGTTGACTATGGCAAAGGTGATGGAATGTCATCTACATGATTAGGTCATGTCATGTGGCAAAGGCCCTCCGATGTGGTTTGACTGCATTATGTTACACAGGCGCTCCCTACGCTGACTGCAAACAGAGATTCTCCTTGCTGACTTGATGAAATGTATATGGTGTTAAGGAAGCCCTCATTACACGGAACTGAAGGAAGCTTCTAGGAGGTGATGTAAGGTGACCTCTAGGACCTGCAAGTGTTCATTAGCTGGTCAGAAAAATGCTGGATCCCTCAGTGATACATCTGCAAAGAAAGGTTTCTGCCAACAAGCTGAATGAGTTTTGAAGTAGATTCTGCCTGAGTGAGAAAGCCATCTAATCAAAATATTGATTGCAGCTTTGTGACACCCTGAGCACAGAACTCAGATAAAGCTGTGCCTAGACTCATCACTCATGGAGACTATGAGATAGTAAATGCATGTTATTTCAAGCTGCTTAGTGTTTAGTAATTTGTTACACAACAATAGAAAATTACCTTTGCCACATATGCCTGAGGACAGTGCACTGCTGAGAGTCCACTACAGACTGGAGTTATTTGGCCTTAACCCCTGAGAAGATGATGATCTGGAATCTCCTCTCATCAAAGCAAGAGGCCCATACTGGTACCAACTTCATCCAAAAGGTAGGCCAGTGTTTTTAGAATCATCCTGGTCATGGAGGTAATGAGTTCAGAGAGATGGAAGCCACAACAGATAAAAGGGCTAAGAAAATTCCCACACAATATCTTCAAAACCCTTTCCACACATGGGAGAATGTTTATACTTCTTAAGTCTCTCACGAACACCTTAGCCCCTTTTCACTGATTCCATTTTCTTTCTTTGTCTCATATTGAAAAGTAAACACAGAAAATCAAAATCACGGTGTAAGATGGCAGAAATATACCCTAATGTAACAGTTTTACAATAAATGAACAAAAAGACAGATTCTCAAATTTGATTTTTAAAAAGTGACCCAGCACTATGATATCTAAGAGATACATTTGATGTCAGTATTTGATGATTTGAGGTTTTGTCAAGAATCACAAGAATATTCTGATATAAAACATTAAATCTTTTTGCATCTATTCAACTTGATTCTCTCCAAGTAGGGAAGGAAAAAAATTATGGGCAAATCACGAAAAGTAAAGAAAATGCGATGCAGAGGAAATGGAAGTGGGGAATTTAGGGAAGTTTAAACCAGAGGTGCAAGATCATATGAGAAAGATAACCACATTCCCAAAAGTTGGGAAAGAGACAGGAGCTTGTTAACAGATCATTCAAACCAGAATAATTTTAGGTTCAGAATGAACGTAGAAGAGGGAAGAAATAGAAAAGGGACCACCTCAGAGACTTTGGACTGGATATGAATATGGAGTGACAAAAGGTTATGGAAATACTTGCATTAATTGAAACTCTGTCAACAGATCTTTATCACATTGTCATTTATTGCCTAGGCAAATAACAAAGGCTTTTGATTAAGTAAATAAAATTACCTATATCCAAAAAATAATACTGTTAGTGCAGTAATAACACCTCTACAATAATTACCTTTTTATTCTAGCACTTGAGGTAAACCAAGGTAAAGCTGGCCTTCTCACTTATCTCATAAGCCACCCTGCCCCTGCCCCACCACGCTATGGAGCCCCAGGGAAGTATTCTAATCATGGAGAAAACTTTCTGGGACACCACAGTTACATATACAATAGCAGAGAAAATGCACACCAATACATAAAGTAACCAACACGCTTATTATTTCTCAGGAAAAAAAACCCAGATATATAAATATTACAAGACCACATAGGAAAAACATATGCCAAGAAAAAGAAACTGGAGAAATGAGTTTTTAAGGAAACAGGAGCGATTCTGGAAATTACAGGATTTACAAATTAATCTATTCACTTCTTTTCAGTTTCAATAGATAAAAAGCCTGCAACATATAAAAATTTTACTCCCTTCTTACATCTTTTCTGCCTAGTGAGAAAAGTTAAAAAGACCTTTATTTGGGCATTCATTGGTTTAGACACACTCAATAAAAGGATGAAAAATGAAAAGCATTTGGAATGAGAACATGAAGCAATTTGGGGAAACGTGGGAGGACTCAGCTGTCTTAAGTATTGCCACTTGAAGAGAGAATCAAAAACTTTGAAGAAAATTATTGTCATCACATGTGGAAGCCAGAGAGATCTTGAAACATTTAGAACAGTTACCTGTGTTGGTTCCTTTATGTGGTCAGAGAATAATGTAATACATCATATTGAATCATATCTATCATGACATTAGAGTTCTCTATAGCAGGCCTTATTTAGTACATCATAGTGTGACTTTAATTGAACACAAAGCATACAGTACTTTGAAGCCTACCTAAATTGATTACCCCTAGACAGCAAAATCCATGAAAGAGACCTTTGGTCCATAATAGACAAGGTACCACTAGAACCTATGATGCTGGAATTCCCTAATTAAGATACTGTATGTGAGAACACTGAAAAAGAACAAAAATTAAGAGAAGGAAGGCAAGATATATCCACATTCAACTGAAAGAGTGTTTTGAAGAGGAGAATGATTTTGGAGTTAAAGACAAATGATGGCCTTGCCTAGCAGATGCCAGAAACACCATTCGAATGCAGCTTGTATATAAAGTTTTCTCCCCATTTCTGTCCAGATCATAATTATCTTTTCACTCTGCAATTAAAAGCTTTGGGCCTATAATGGATTTCACAAGTGACCAAAAGCCCTGAGAAGAATCAGATCATCATCTTATTGTGACATCACTCTGATCTATGCAAAGGATTAGAGTTAGCCTTAGAATATTGCCAGCCATATGATTAAAACAATTTAGGCCCAAGGTATTATTTCTGAAATTAATGGTTGGGACTACTATCAAAATTAGAACTTGAAAATTTTAGTTTCCTGGCTAATCCTTTAAGGTTTCCTTGGGCCATATTTATTAACTGCACACTGTCCTAGATAGAAATTGAAAATGCTTTCACGGGCAATAATCAGTAGGAATATTGAAACATTCACAGCACTATGTTGAACATTCAGCGTTAATGATTCAAAGCATAGGATTCTGACAATTCCTTCATGACATTAGTGTTAATGGACAATTCAGGAAAATACATTTTGCCTTCGGGTTTTTCTACGTTTAAAATCATGATAATGCCCAATGTCTTATTAACTGGATGAGGACAAGCACTTTTCCTTTAAGATAGCATTCCACATTGTTCCTTCAGTATTCCACAATGAAACAAGGATCTCACATGTGCTAAGAAATAGAACTGAGTTAAATGTGAAAAACTATAACTGAGTCATATATTAATTATATGACTTAGTTTTATATAATTTAATCAGTTGGATGCTCTAAATTTATCTTATGGCAGAAATAATTTTATTTATTCATTTGGACTTAGTGAAAGGAACAGAATATTAAGAAGGAAAAATTTTGAACTTGGAATGTTTAAAATCTGGCTAGAAAACTATGTGTACATGGGCCATTTTTTTTAACTCTGAAAAACATTTTATGTAAAACTTTGGATAACAATATCTACTTATAAAATAAGTTATGTAAAATGTTTAGCATGATCCCTAACATAATACTATTTAACTAATGTTGGATATTTTATTATTCTAAAAATAATTAAAATTCTTGTAATCAAAAACACAAGACAACATTGAAATAGAAATCTGACAATATACCAAAATTGGCAATTTTTATTATTTCTTTAGGACTGGATAATGAAATCAGTTGTTTACCTTTTTCTCTTGAATTTAACAGATAAGTAATCATCTGAAAATCATAAATTGCCTTTTCCATTCAGATATGTACGATTTTTAGTTGCTCAATTGTTCAATTGGCTAGAATAATCCAAAAGGTTGAAATAATAACAGTGACAGGAGTCATTCCATTTTTGTTTCTACTTAATGGAAGAGAGTGTGTTTTTTCACATCAAGTAAAATATTTGCTATTGATTTGAGTTGAATTTTAAAAATCATATTTATAAGATAAACCCCTATGTTTTATACTAACAAATTCTATTAAGTAATTCTTTAGTAAATAATTTTAAATGACATGACATTTGTTTTCAGA
Organism: Manis pentadactyla; assembly: GCF_030020395.1. Classification (NCBI taxonomy): domain Eukaryota; kingdom Metazoa; phylum Chordata; class Mammalia; order Pholidota; family Manidae; genus Manis; species Manis pentadactyla. The sequence goes on along the minus strand of NC_080020.1, from coordinate 169,635,105 downwards.
TTTATTAAAATCATGTGTTTTCCTTTCATATTTTTAAGTATTTAAAAATTAATATTAGTATTTAAATTTTATAGTATTTTAAAAATTACAGTATTCCATGTACTTATATTTTTAATGCCTGAGCATTTCTGCACCATCCCTATGGGATATGGTTTCTTTCCCTATATTGCTGATGGCATTTGCCAATATTTTATTTACAATATGTTTCTTCTATAATAACTATGTGGAAATAATTCTATTTATCAGATTCTTTTTAAGAATAGTACTAAATGTTTGAAAAAATTCTAAAAAAAATTGTTTGGGTTAAAAAGTGAGCTCCTCAAAATGCAAATCAAAACCACAATGACATATATTACTTCATATTAGTCAGAGTGGCTAAAAATAAGGCAAGAAATAACAAGTGTTGGTGAGGATGTCAAGGAAGGGGACCCTGATACACTGTTGGTAGGAGTGTACATTGGTGCAGCCACTGTAAGGCAGTATTGAAGCCTCAAAAATCTAAAAGTAAAACTACCGTATGACCCAGTAATTCCACTTCTGGTAATTTACTTGAAGAAAACAAAATCATGAATTCAAAAAGACATATGCATTCCTATGTATATCACAGCATTATTTATAACAGCCAAATCACAGAAGCAGCCTACATGTCAATCAGTAGATGAATGGATAAGGCATGGTATACAATATATACAGTGGAATACTACTCATCCATAAAAAATGAATGAAATCCTACCATTTGGGACAACATGGATGGACATAGATTATATTATTCTAAGTGAAATAAGTCAGACAAAGACAAATGTCATTACGATTTCACTTCCATGTGAAATCTGAAAAACAAAACAAATGAACAAACAAAACAGAAATAGACTCATAAACAAAGAGAACAAACATGGTTTTCATAGGGGAGAAGGGTCAGGGCATGAGTGAAACAGGTGAAGGAGAAAAAAATTACTGAAATGGTATCTTGATCTGGGTGATAGTTACATGAATGTGTATACATGTCAAAATTCACTTTAGAACACACTATGTTTTGTGCATTGTATTGTATGTACCTCAATCGTGAAAGAAAAAGATAGTTTAGGTGAAAAAAGGGAAGGGAAAAAAAGTGAGTCCCCTATTCAACATTCCTAGAATTCTTTTACTAACGTCTGTCTTCAGAATAGGGGAAGAAATATGCTCTGAATTACAAAATAAATCACGATCATAAAAAATATAGAGAAGAAATGAAGAGGAGAAAGAATGATACCACAAAGTGAACCGGTTCAGGATAGATTGAAAGGTAAAGGCAGCTACACAGTTGGGAGCTGTTGATGAATATTTTAGAAAGGCTGTGCCTTAAAAACCTATAATAGTTCCTTGCGTTGCCATGACTCACTTCTCTAAAAAGACTTGAGAATTTCTGTGTATTCACAGATGCTTTTTGGAATGGGCATTTTGAAGAATTTGAGAAAGTGGTATATTTTGTTCTTGGATCGATATTTCAGTTGAACAAAATGACTCTTCTGAGACATTATCTCAGGAAGCCAAAAGAAAAGATGTTGGTAATTTGCAAAAACCTCTAAGTGGGGATGCAAACCAATTACAGTTAGATCTCTGAGGGTAAGAGGGATTCTGAATAACATGTGGATGACTTAAGGTATAGGATCCCTTTGGTTTTCCTAAGTTTATATGAGTTTATATGAACTTCTTGAATTTGAGTCAGAAGCACATTTTTACTATGACTGCCAAACTCTATACAAACAATTTTTAAGAGTGTGTCCTTTCGAACATTTATTAAATTATTTTATTCTTCCCACTATAATTGAATATTTTTAAAAATTTTAATTGTATAATGCATGTAACATAAAATTACCACCTTAATTATTTTTCAAAAATATTTTTTAAGTTTGCCGCTCAGTAGTGTTAAGTACATTCACATTGTTGCATTAAGAAATCTCCGGAACTCTTTTTGCAAGACTGAAACTCTATACCCATTCAACAATAATTTCCATTCCTCCCTCTCCCAGCCACTATTATATGCTCTGTCTCTAAGAATTTGGCCACTCTAGATCATTCAAGCAAAGGGAATCTAGAGTATTGGTATTTTTATGACTGGCTAAATTAAGTTAGAATACTGTTCTCATGATTCATCCACAATATAGCATGTGACAGAATTTCCTTCATTTTTAAGGCTGGATAATATTCCATTATTATTAATTATGATGATTACTTTATTATTACGTATATATTTATTACATTTTGCTTATCCATTCATCTATTGACGAACACTTAAAGTGGCTTCTATCTTTTGCCTGCTATGAATAATGCTGCTCTGAAAATGGCAGTGCAAATAGTCATTTAAGACCCGACTTTCAGTTCTTTGGGTTTATATTTAGAAGTGGAATTGCTGGATCAAACAGCAATTCTGTGTTTAGTTTTATAATGGAACCACCATATTGTTTCTATAATGGCTGCACCATTTTATATTCCCATCCAACAATGTAAAAAGATTTCAATTTTTCTACATCTTCACCACACTTGTTATTATCTGTTTTTCTTTTAAGTTTTTATCATTTAATGCAATTTTATTGACTTCAACTCTGTATGAGATTTCAAATGTGATTAAAATGTACCATTTTTGGCATGTCTAAATGTTTCCATATATGTATACCTATCTACTGTGCATGCATATACAATGCATACATATGTATTATTTATGTTTATGTACAGATAGGTATAAATATATGAACATAATGTGATATAACTATAGTTATATATATTGTATATACATATATGCATATAAATGTACATATATGTATATGGGTGGATGGATGATGGATAGGTAAATAGACTTAGCCTATGAAATGTATATTATGAATATTTAGTTTCATTTTGCTACCTTTAATTACTTATAAACAATACAGTGAAATAAGGCAGACAAATAACTACACAAAACTGTATTCCTAAGGCTAGAGACACAACCACAAAAAAAGAAAAACTGAAATCTGCTCGGATGCTTGCCTATGATTTAACATCAACATACAATATTTCAAACTCAGCAAAAGGCTAAACTTAATCTTCCATTAAAGGTGGCAGATTGAATCTGAAATATAATGAGCTAAGAATATCTAGGGTAGAAGGGGGGTATTAAGATTAGCATGCATGGGGAAGGGGTGGGAGAAAGGGGAGGGCTGTACAACACAGAGAAAACAAGTAGTGATTCTACAACATTTTGCTATGCTGACACACAGTGACTGAAAAGGGGTTTATAGGGGGGACCTGGTATAGGGGAGAGCCTAGTAAACATAATATTCTTCATGTAAGTGTAGATTAATGATAACAAAAAAAAAAAAAGAAAAAAGAAAGAAAGAAAAGGGGGATTACTCCTTGATAGGATAAAACTAACTGTAAATCAATGATTAATGCATGCTTTAAATATCCTTAAATTTGATCACTTAAAGGTTGTCAGATGATCGGTTATGGAGGTACATTTTTCTGATAATATTCCTTTCTCTTAAAAAAAAAAAAAAAGCTGGTGTGGTGACCTCCGATGAGTTCTACATAATGGTATAAAGGGCATACAAAAGTGTGGGCAAAGGGTCTGTTTGTGTTTATACAGAGAATCAAAGCCTAATTTGGCTACCCAGAAAATGAACTAAGATACGATATGAAGAAGAACTTCCAACATCAGCACTCTCTGGAATAGTCATACCAAAGATGATCATCAAAAAACCTCAACAAAGATCCAGGTGATGCTGCAGTTGTAGCTGCATTCATCCCACCAGTTCCTGGACTTGCCATTGGAATGAAGAAGGAGATATATAAGCTGGCCTGTGCATACAGTAGAACAACAAATTTGACTGGATCTATACTGTTGGAACTCAACCAAGAATTAGAAGAATTGCAAGTTGTAGCACTCCAAAATCTTACAACTACAGACTATCTACTGTTAAAAGAACATATGGGATGTGAACAGTCCCCAAGAATGGGTTGTTTTAATTTGTCTGATTTCTCTCAGACTGTTCAAGTTCAGTTGGACAATATCCACCATATCATAGATAAGTTTTCACAAATGCCTAAGGTGCCTAACTGGTTTTCTTGGTTTCACTGGAGATGGCTGGTAATTATAGGTCTGCTTTGGTTATGTAACTGTATTCCTATTATGTTAATGTGTGTACACAATTTAATTAGTAGTTTAAAACCTATACATGCTGAAGTTACTCTACAAGAAGATATGTCAAAGAAATAATCAATCTTCCCATGTTTTCTTCCGCCTGCTACTTCTATAGCTTTTCTTCTTCCTTCGTAATTACAACCCTTAAATAGAATTCGTGCCTCAAATCGAATTTACCGAGTATCATAATTCTTCCAAGTGATAAAGATACCTCAAGACAAATACTGGGCATAAAAGCCACAGGGCATAAATCTGCAAAGAAGTAAAAAGCTAACCTTTTCATACAATATTGCCTCTCTCTCACTTACCAACTTTACATTTCCTTGTATGGCCCCAGAAGATGACTGGTTAGCCAGAGACGGGTAAGATTCCTCAAGGGAGGAACAACCTAAGACAGGCACAGTCACAGGGGGGCCATCAGGTGAGAAATTGGGGATCAACAGAGGTGAGGCTTAGAACCTCACCCCCCCTGTTTTGAGAGAAATCTTCTGCATCCGTGGATGTTTTATTGCCCTTGTCTAGCTTGGATTAACACATAGTCTACAGGCACACACCTGACCATCTACATTTGCTCTCTTACAGCACTAAACTATGTTTTCTACCTTTATCTTGCATCTACCTACCACTTCAGCATTTTATTAAAAATAATAATAATAATAATAATAAGGGAGAAATGTGGGATTCACATATAAATCAAGTATAAAAATCAAACGAATATTCATATTTGGCCTGATTGTTTATAGTTCATAATGCGTGATCAAAACCAAAAGTTTCTGTGATGACTGCCCTTGTACTGTTCACCATGTAAGAACTTATTCATTATGCTTCAGAAGACTGGAGACTGATGAGAATTAGGCTTGGGGTGGATTAATGATTGTGCATTGAGCATTGAGTCCCCTATACAGAATTTTATTGTTGTTAACAACCATTTGATCAATAAATATGAGACATGCCCTCTCAAAAAAAAAAAGTTTTTAATTAAATGATAAATAGTAGATATGGAAAAAGAAGAGTATCTAGGGTATTCTTAAAAATAAAAAAAAAATGTTGGAGACTGGTAAAGCTAAAATTATTGAAAGTGTATATAAAGTTGAAAGTTTAGACAAAAAATCAAATGAGCAGAAGAGAGCTTAGAAACAGATACATACATACAGAAGTATCCATTCATAAAAAGAAAAATAGCGTTGAATCAGTGAAGAAAGGACAATTTTTTTTCAACACATTTTATTAGGACATTGAAGCACCCATGCAAAAAAATGAAATTGGAAGTAACTTTTATTACCACAAATAAAAAATCTATTTCAGTCAAATTATAGACCTAAGTGTGGTAATATCTTCTTGAAATTGGGGTATAGAAAAGGAAAGAAAAACAGAAAATATATTCCCTTAGAGGAAAATATGGGTAAATTATGTAACATTAAAATTAGGGACTCTACTGATCAAAATCTTTATTAACGGAGAAACCTGACAAATCATGGAGTGGGAGAAGGCATTTATAATGCATGAAACTGACAAAGAGTCTTATTTAGGCTAGATTAACAAAAATATTACTTCTAAAGTAAAATACATACATTTTTGCATTGTATTGGAAAAAAGATGGGAGAAAAATGCAAAAAAGATGGGAATAAGCTCTTAACAAAAGACAAATCTAAATGACCAGTAAAAATACAAAAAAGTGTTCAACTCTGTCAGTAATTAGGGAATTGAAAATCATCTAATGAAACTGAGAATATTAGACTCTGTATCATGACAATCCCACTTGTTGCTTACAACAACTGGGAGACTTTATAAAAGCATATTACTCACAATGGCTAAAAAGAGAATGCAACTCAAATGTCCACTGACAGGCAAATGGATAAACAAGTTTTGTCCTATGGATTAATTTTCCCTATGGAGTAAGGGTATATGATACGCAAACTATGTTTAAATAAAACATATACATAAATCTTACAAACGCAAGACTACTTATTCCACGATTACATTAAGATTCAAAAATAGAAAAAACAATGGAAACTTTTTGAAATGCAAATAGGTGGATATAACCGTAGGTGGTAAAACTATAAAGAAAAAGAAAGAAGTAATTACCATGGAAATTATGATGCTGCTATTCTCCATCGGAGGCAGAGAATAACCTGGTGCCTGTCCACAGGGCTTGAGATGTTGGACATAACCTATTTCATACGAGTGGAGGATAAATGTGTTGCATTCATGATAAAGAACTGAGTTTCACTGATTTTTGTCAGAAGTGTGCTGTAATGCAGTTACTTTTAAAATACATGGGAGGAATGTTTCCCTTTTATTTTGTCCTTTTAGATAAATATTAGTTTGTTTAGGTTATAAACTCTTACTTTAACAAGTCCTGAATCTAGGCCATTCTGTGGTCTGATTGTGTCCTCACCACCAAATTTGTATGTTGAAATCCTATTGCCCAATGTGATTGCATTAGGCAGTGGGGTCTCTGGAAGGTGATCAGGCTGTGACTGTAGAGTATTCATGATTGGAATCAATGCACTGATAAAAGAGACCCCCCAGTCTCCCTAATCTTCCTCCACCACGTGAACACACAGGGAGGAATTGACAACCTGCAAGTTTGAAGAGGGTTCCCACCAGAACTAAAGCACACTGGCACCCTGATCTTGGACTTTGAGCCTTCAGAATCATGAGAGATAAATTGTTGTTAACAAGTCACCCCAGCTTTATTGAGGTATAACTGAAAATAAAATTGTAAGATATTTTAAGCAAACATCATGATGATGTTATATATGTACATATTGTGAAAGGCTTCACCCGTCGAGTTAATGAGTTCCATCACTTTATATTTATTTATTTTTTATGAGAACATGTAAATTCTGTCTTAGAAAATTTTAATTATACAACACAGTGTTACCAACTATAGTCACCATGTTTTATATAAGCTCCTAAGAACTTATTCATCTTATAGATGAACATTTGTACACTTCTACCAAAGTCTCCCAATTTCCCCCAACCCTCAGCCCTTGGCAACCACTTTTCTACTCTGTTTCTATGAGTTTGACTTTCTTAAAAATTTCATACATAAGAGATACCAGGCAGCATTTATCTTTCCTGTCTGGTTTATTTCACTTAGCATAATGCCCTCAAGGCCCATCATTGCTGGCAAAAATGGCAGGATTTCCTTCTTTTTCAGGGCTGTTCTAAGGAGAACTGGGAGGGCTTTTCTTGCCTGCTGCTCTGTGCTGGGCCCTGGTGCACAGCTGTGGGGACAGCGCTAATACACCCACGACTAGCTGTTGCTTTCTCTGCTACAGTCCTGTGGGATTCGTGGCTGCAAAACTCTCTGGCTCTCAGAACCAGGCAGTCCAGTGGCTGCTCCCTTAAGTGCAGTCATACTTGCCAGGGCACCAGCTGTGTACACAAGTTCCTTCCAGGAAGATACTGGCAATTTATAGAGGGCTCCAGGAAAAAGGTAGAGGTGGTATCTGCTGGCTTCCCAGGTCTCCAGAGTGGATTGCAATCTCGTGAAACTTGGTAAATTAAATTAGGTCAACTAAATTGCTAACCTTCAGGCAGCAGCTTTTAAAGTATGCAAATAGGTCTCTTCCAGGATAAGACCAGGAGATGGGCATTTATGGATGTTTCCTCTGTTCTGAGCCTTCAGAGGACTGTTCTCAGGGACCTTATAAAACTGCTTTGTGTTTGTTAGGGTCTTAGGTTTTCATCAGTGCAAACTCCATGGGCTTTCAGAGCTACATGTTTTGGCAGCCCATCCATTAGGTGGGAGACCTAAAAGTTGGGTTGCTAGATACGGAGTCCAAAAACTTCATTCCTCAGGGAGAAGCTGGGAGCTGAGAGTTCCCTCCAGACTGTACAGCTTTCTGCTGGGGGTGGGGCTTCTGGCGGGAGTGTCTTGGCCTTTTCTACCCATTTCAAAGTAGGTGATATGGGTATTTTCTCATTTATTTGATGTGTAGGAGTTGCTCAGCTAGTTTCTGAATTTCTTTTAAAGAGAATTTCTTTGTGTGCAGCTGTGAATTCGATGGGCCCTTGGGAGGACATGAGTTCAGGAGGCTCCTCTGTCACCAGTTTGGGGTAGGAATTATCAGGGGTATTTTGTTAAGTAGCCAAATGGGCTAAAATAATCATCTTAAAATATTTAGTATAGTGGACAAGTCTGCTGCCCATCAGATTATTTTGGGGGTGTTGGAGGGTAGAAAGAAAAGGGGTAATCTGCTTCATTTATTTTAATGCTTGTTTACCTCATGTTCTACTGTGAAAGAAAAACTAATACATTATCAGTGTGTATCTCCCTGTGTAACATGATGTTTCCTGAAATACATGGGTATGAAAATTCATGCTTGGTTCCTCCTCAACCCTGTGTTTTAGTTGAGGATCAGTTTTGACTTTTTACTCATCTACTTGTTCTTCTCATTCTTTAGTCCTTAATTTAAAAATTTTACATCTAACTATTAGCATCTCTATCTATAATTCTGGTTCCTTCTCTGTTCCCAGCTCTGCCTTTGTCTTCTCAGATCTGTTTTCCATGTTTGCACTCTTTCATACAATTTCTTGGAAAATTTTTCCAACATGTCTTCAAGTTTTGCAAGTTGATTTTTTTAATAGTTTCTATTCTGATAATCACTTATGCTACATCGTAATTATTTTAAATTGGCATCATGGGTAATATAACTCTAAAGATTCCAATTGGAGCGAGAAGTTATGTATTTTCAAAAGATTTAGTTTATACTTTGCAGAATGTTTTACGGAGATATATTTGTTGTAACTTTTCAAGTTATTCCACCTATATTTAACTGCTTAGTATATTCATATTCATATTCCTTATGCTATTTTTCTCCTTGCTTATTCTTTCTAAGGGACATGAATATAATTGCCAGCATTATGAGTTATTATGGGGTTCTGTCAGAGTCTTTGAGTACCCTATTCAAATCGTTCAGCTTAGATGAAAGAAGAATAGAGACTTTAATTCTGTAGTTATTTTCATTTAGTAAGTCACAGATTGTCATTAAAATCTGCCTCTACATGAAAAAATAGATTTTCAGGGTGGGCAGGAAATAGACCTTATAGCCATAAGTTATCAAACTTTAAAGAGTCTACTTGAAAGGTGTACTGCTAACGTATACTGGAAAGGTCAACTATCCATTTCAGAAGAGGTCAAATTTATATATGAAAACAAAGGAAGTTATAGTATTTGTTCTTAAGAACAAAGAGTGTATGACATTGAAGATCTGTAATAGCTTGAAGTTTGTTCATAGGACTAAAACATCTAAAGTATCTTTCTCATTTGATAATAACCTCTATTGCAAGTATCATGCTTTCCTGTTGAGCAGCGAAGTGTCTCATCTTCCTTACATGAAATTCAGGTAGCCTCTCCATCCCTGTCAACCTTCAGGAAAAATCTCAAAGGTCTGGTATAAATTAAAACCTTCTGTAGTATAGTGTGCAGAACCAAGGCCTTGGTTGATGACTGCTTTTCTCTTTCTTTCCTGAAATGCAATCCTTTTCACCGGAAATTTCATATGTAAACTTTTTCTCTCTAATTATGCAGTTACCTCATAGCACTAGGAACTTCTGTATTGTACTGCCCTCCAACTTTTCCACTTTGATAATAAGATCAAGGTGGCTGTGAGTGCAAAATCCTCTTTCCAGTGGTACCACTGGCTGTCACAAGCATCCAGCTGAAAAGCCAGGGAGCACATTCTGTGAGCCCTTCTGTTTGAATTCAACCCTTTGTGTGCATCCTATGTACCTTCTGGCCTCCTGGTCCGTCAGCCGTCTGTGCCTACAGCCTCACTATTTCATTAGGGTTCCTTTCCTGACAGCTCACTTGTTACCCTTTCCTTTGCATGTCAAACACAACAAATGTGTTGGTGTTTACTTTCAACTCACCATGTCTACAGAATACATTGTAGAGAAAGTCTTGATGCTCATTAGTATCAGTCACTCTTACCTGCTTTCCAGCCAGTTATGCCATTTTATTTTTCAATACATTTTCTTTGGCACTAACAGAGGACTTCTTAAGAGACAGTAAGTTCCAACTTCCAGTTTTACTGAGAAGCATACTAATAATTGTGATTAGTGTATTACAGTAATATTTACAGTGTGTATTATTTTACTCGCTTCTGCTTTCAATGATGTGTGTAAAATATTTTATGGCATTACTTTATCAAGAAATGCGTAGCATCAGTTTGATTTCATATTTCAAATACAACATGTGTTTTGTTTTATCACTCTATCTTTTAGACATAAATTTTTTGAGAGTTGTTGACTCAAATACATAGCATGTTTTCAGGTAGATTCAGGGGTCCCCAAGATAAGTGATAAGACATAATGTGTATATTTCTTTCTTCCAATAAATTAAACATATCAATATTTAATTGATATTTACTAAAACAATATTTGAAGGAAGCTTCAGTACTGCAAAAAACCTAGAAAGAGTTTGCAAATATATCTTTTGTGAAAAGATGAACTTTTAAAAAGCATAGGTTTGTGTGAAGAAACAAATGATTAAGCAATTAAGCACCTAGAGTGTTTGTTTTGGTTTGTTTCTTTAGGTTGAAGAAATCATTATAAAGGTAAAGGAATGATGAAAATGTCATCACCATGCTTTCTGTTATATATATACTAGGGACATATTTTAATATCACTTTCAGTCACTAGCCCTGATTCCATCTCCAGCATCAAACTCCAGGAAAAGTTTAGAATACTGCTCCCAATTACTATGTTGTTTACTTTTACAACATAGAGCAGCTTTTCCTAACTTCTAAATAATTATAGCAGACGTAACACCAAATATGAAAAAGCCACAGTATAATTCCATAGAGAGATCTGAAACCTTGACTTGGGGAGTGACACCACAGAGGTTCTGAGAGGACGGGTAAAATATCCTTAGCATCTTCTGTATTTCAGACACATATAAACTTTTTCAAGACTTCTCATCTCCTGGGTAATATGTGTGCATAGAATTTTCTTACATTTTCTATTCATTTTATGCCTCCCCTTCCACTTTACATTATATCTTTTGGACATAAATTTTTTGACCGTTGTTGACTCAGCTAAGATTCCTTGAATAGAACTGCTTTTATCCACAATTAACCATTACAATACCAGTGTACCTTTTACTGGGTTTTCGGATCACAAGGCAAAATTCTGAAGCAAGTTAATGTGTAAGGAATCCAGGAGCTCAATGATAACATACCTCCAAAGATCCCTATGGATAATCCTCTGGCAGGATTATTTTGCAAGATTGTTCCTGTCTTTCAAAATTCTGATATAGTGTACCCAAAGTGTATTACAAGGTCAGGCGTACTGGCTTGTAATAAAAAACAATACAAAAAAAAAAAAGATGATTCTCTACTATCTGCTTATAGAGAACATCAATTAAAGTGATATAGATGTGTCTTCAATGGAGTCAGACCTTGAAGTCTGTCCAATTTCCTTGCCAATATTTGGCCATTTTATTCAGCAAAAGATTGGCAATGAAGAAAAGAATACTTCTTTTTTTTTCTTACCCTAAGTATTTAAGCAGCTAGCATTTTGCTTCTGTTTTAAGGTTCTGATTAATAGCTATCTTGTTTTATAAAACAGTGTTGAACATCATTTTCAATTTCCATTTTGAATAGCCTAGCCAACTTTTTTCACTAACAGAAGATTCTCTAGCTCTCACCAGGTGCAGGCATAAATTAATTCATCCTCATGAAAAATCACTCTTGAACCATATGTTCACAATAAAGTTAGCCATTTGTTTTATGTATGGCTGGGAGACTTGGACAACTGAGAACAATGAAAAACCCTTACTATTTAGTTACTCAAGAAGAGTAGTTGTTGTTGATCTCCTTTGTGCAAATTCTACCTAAAGTCTCAAAAAAATATATATACTATCACTTCTATCCCTCCTGTGGACAGTTATATTGTCAAGAGAATGCACATCAAATAGAAGACACATTTGAGTTGTTATTTTGCTTTGCAATTGCAGCTGTTTTAGTTCAGTTAGTCTTCCTGTCTTTATCAAGATGCTTTTTAAATCACATTTCCTTAGGGATAACTGGATCTGCTATCCTTGGTTATCAACTTTCCATCCCATCTGTTACAGTTCCTATTATAGTTGCAGTAAAATACCACAGAAAGCCCAACTTGAAATGTATAGAACTGAAAATATTTGGCTTTGTGACTAAGCATTTAAACTTTACTTAATTTCAAAATTTAAGACAGGCATGCTCTGATTTCCTGTAGCTGATTTGCAATGCCAGCCACCTTTACCACTCTCCTGTCTTAGTTGTGATTGGGTTTGTCCAAAGTTGTTGGATGTATAGTGAAATAAACGGCCTATGAATGAGAAAGCAGTGGTTTTAATCTCACCTGCCCTTTTGCAAAAATACATTGGACAAGCCACTTATCTCTCCTGAGCATGAATTACAAAATAAGTATTGAGGTGTAATAAAAATCAGCACTAGCCTTTGGATCATAGAATATCATTTTAAATAACATTCTCCATGTCACACTATTGCACTATAATTCCTTAGGTAATTTGATTAAGTACCCAAACTACCACTTTTTTCCTTTGTTACATGGGGATAATAAAAATCTTCCTGAAAAGGTGAGAGGAGAGTAACATATGCTAACCTTTATGTGATGCAGCAAAGCACAGAGTTTTGTACTAGTAGGATATTCAGTTAAAGTCAGTAAAATGAGATTTGGGTGGAGGCTTGGAAGTCCAGGAGGCCTTAGCTCTCAGATTTTACATATTCTCTACTGTCTTTCTGTATGTACTCATCAAATCCTAAGATGACAAAATTTTCCTACTCTTTCCCTCTTAAAGATTAGGAATATAATGTTCTATTTCATTTGTATAAAACACAATAAAATGATAAGATAATTTCATATACAACTAGAGAGAAAAATGTTTATAAAATCTAGATAGTATGCAGGGGAAATTAGTTTATGGTCCCTCTTTTTACTATCTCCAGAATGATACAATCGAAATGTATGAAATCAGTAAGTTGTGAAATTTTAGTTATGGAGTGACATCTAGCATTCCATTTGAAATAATTTTTGACTCTTTTAGTTTTTAAAAGAGATATGCTCTTAGTACATGTCTCCCATTGTCTACACCATAAAACATTTGATATTAGCTTTTTAAGGAAATGCTCTTTTGACTTGAAACCAAAGCCAGATTATTTTGTTTAAAAATGGATGCCTTTTTTTGTGTCAGTCATATCTACATTTAAAAGGTCTGTGATATACAACTAAGCAGAGGTGTATTCTGAACAACAGTCAGGCAATTAGTCATTCTTAATTATTTTTTCTGATTAAAAACATTTACGCCACCAACAAGAACACCAAAATGTAAACATTGAATATTATTTTAAACCTTTACTAAGAGACTTGCATGAATCTATTAATTTTTTTTAAAAAAGTAGATATAAGAATAGCAAACATTCATATGACCACTACTAAAATTGAGTTAAACAAAAAAAAAAAATGCATTTGCCTCAAGTTCTTCAGTCATAACCCATTATATAATACATGAACTATTTAATCATAATAAGACCACCATGAAGTAACTTTAGCATTTCCTTCTAAATAAATTGCAAAACTTAGAGTTAAAGAGCTTAAATAAATACCTTGGTTTAATGCAACCCTGGTCTTCCTTACACAAAGTACCCAAAATTAAAAAATAATAAACAATGGTTTCTTCATACAGTTGGTGTGGCTGGTAATGGGGGAAAAAAGGCAAATAACTAAACCTAGGAAAAAAACCATGGAGAACTTTTTTTCCATAAGGGTGAAAACCTGTTTTTTTCTTCCTCATTAGCTCACCCAAGAAAGAAGGGAAAACAATGAAAAGATAGAGCAGAGAAGCAGAATGAGTGTACTAACCCAGAGATAAGAACTTTGATAATAAATGAATTAACAGAGCTAATGGCAAAAATGTACATTTATTAAGATTTACTAAAAACTGGTTTATGTGTGAAAAAGGCCAAAGTAGAAGCCAAAAAGAAAGTTTTCCCTTACTTGTTTATACTGCTATTTACACCTTCCCATTAATGATGTCAGAGTCAACCCCCGTCCTCAAACAATTTTTTTTTCCAATAGAGGCATAAATGAGATTTCAAGAAAATGAGAACAGATTTCAAGTAAAAGAAAGTTAAGTTATGAAAAACAAACTGATATTTCCTGAGACTAGCTCAAAGACTGTATCCCTCAGAATATGTCCCCCTCACCTGACCAGGGTGGAATGAAGGGCATTTTTGGAGTTTCTGTAAAAATCCAAGGAGAAATCATAGTTCAGGTCCCCATTCCCAGCTGAACTTCCCCACTCACCAGCTATACTAACTCAGGCAACAGAAAAATAGATTCTAAACACCCAATCACCACAGTGAGGCTGAAAAGGAAGCAAAGAAATAGAATTCACTTACTTATTAACAGAATAAACGCAAGTTTGTTATACAATTAAACACATTACCATAGTGATATGGCAAGAAAACATGTGGTGGCTATGTAAATTATAAGGGCCAAAGGTGTTTGTACTGAGGAACAGAGAGGTAGAGAGCTTCAGAGACAAACAGGAAAAAGCAAGGAAACAAAGTCCATGTTAGATGGAAATAATACAAGAAACAGTTTTAAAATGAGATATACAACACATGAAAATATACTTCCAGACAGAAAGGAAAACAGAAGATTGGAGTCTACAGAAATTAAAATTTCAGGTAAAATGTAGAGTTCTTCTTTCCACATTAAAAAAAAATGAATGGAAAACCACGAATTATCATATATTTCTGAAAATCCTAAATCATGGCAAAGAAATACCTAGATAAACAAAGAGAAGAATTGTCCAAGGGTGGTAAAGATAAGGCAAAGCTTTCTACTGGTAGTTAAAGGGAGACAAGATATTAATACATCTCTTGAATGTTACTAAGATGCTTTCTAAGAGGAATAAAAAAAAAACAAGAGGCTTTATTATATAGATTAAAAATACAATTTTCATTATGTAAGTCAACATATGGTTGAAAACTGATTTCAAGAAAGCAGCAAACGAGAAGATAGAGATAAAAATCCTAACTAAAAGATGAAACATGTCGAGAAATATTGTACAAAGTCTAATACTGTACTATTTAGTTCTAGGAACAGAGCAGAGAAAACAAAGGGGAGGAGATTATTAAGGAAATAACCCCAGCAAATATGTTAGAGGTGATGGCAGATACAAATACATATAAAAAAGAAAAAAACTAACTAACTTGGTAATGAACAAAAATAAGCTAGGTTAAAAAGATCACAAAAACATTAGGGAAAAAATGAGATAAAAGGAGAATGTAATTGATATCAGATTTTCATTAGCAATGCTAGATCGAAGAAAAAAGAGTGAGACCTTAGAATGTCCAAATGAAAGTCTTCTTTAAGTTCATTCATGGAGGAGGGGTTCAAAAAGTGGATATGAAAAGGAATATTTAGAGGTTCAAATATAAATAAAGGAGACCTAAGAAAGATCAACTATTGCTGACATTTTACAAATTTCTAAATTGTGCAAGATCTGATTGCAGAGAGAAAAAAAATTGCATAATTACAAAATTTGCCTAGTATAAGGAAGTATAAGGAAATTTAGTGTCATAGTTAACATCTTGAAGAATAAGCTCATTAGTAGGACTTTGGAAAATCTGTATATATTGTCTGAAAATACAAACTGGATCTTTCTCTTTTCTTTTTCTCCACAGATAATACCATGTCTAAAAGCAAGGAGCATCTGGGTCTATACTATACTTAGTATCGTTTGTTAGGGTATAACTGCTTTGCGGATAGTGTTATCATGTGAGGTTGCACAGAGTGTCAGTTGCTGCGATACTCTTATTTGGTGCTAAAGATTTCTTTGCATTTTCTAAATTAAGGGTCTGTGGGACTAGCAATGTGACTTTTTTTAGGCATCACCTTCATATTCTAGAACTTTGGAAGTCATGATATATAAGATGTTTGGTTTGGAGACACAAATACACTAATGAAATTTCATTAGTTCCCATTGATGAAAGATCTAAATAAGGACTTCTGTCTGGAAACATAATGGGAAACAAACACAGAAAGAGGAAGAACAGGGGAAGTTATTTTTTTAATGCAAAATAATAATTTCTCTTTGAGAAAATGAATGACAAATTTACTTGAGGGAAGGGCTACTTTCTGTGGGATCAAGGGACTTGCTTGATTAAGGATGACAGCAAATTTGGGGATCTTTTTGTCACTGACATTGTAGTAAATGTGCAAACCTCATAGCATGTGCATTGTAAGCATTGCTGGAAATTGAAACAAAAAAAAAAAGAAGGCAAGTGGTTTATTGACCCAGTGTGTAGTGTGGCTTTGGCTTATACTGAATTGAAGTATAAGCCAATTTGACATTTGAAATTTCCAATTTGAAATAACCAAACTGAATTGCAATATCCAATCTTGAAACATTTCAGAGGTTTCTCAGAGAAAAATCAGACTCCAAAATGGCCTTGAGAGACTGAATTTCCATTTAATTGATACCAGGTGGATATACGGGAAGCCATCCCATGAAATCATCGGCAGAACCAAGAAATTATGGAAATATTTCAAGTACATTCTGGGTCTGGATAACAAACATACTGTGTTAGAAAGAGAAGAAAAGGAAATCCACCCACAGCTTCCTCTTCTCCCTGCTCATCCTCATAAAAAGGACTGAAATGTCAGACCTCTCCTCAGTGCTACATCTCAGTGACTTACTAAGAGTTTATCTACCTAGTACTGAAACTGCCAGTTGGTAAGTGGACCCTCCTTATGAACTAGCCAAAGCAGGACTCCTCCCTCTTCACAACAATGAATGTCTTCATGGGTGATAAATTATTCAGAGTTTTGAGGATCAGCTCCCTCTAAACTGCTTTTTTGTATATGTATTAGCATATTTCTCCTCTGCTTGGTGCTGTTATAGGAGTTCTGCTGAAAGTTCCATTCCCTTATTTCCCAAGCGGGCATGTACATTACAGGAAGTCTCCTCTAGTCTTGTCTCATCTGTTACATGTCTTGCTGAAATTATTATAAGATTTGAGAGTCTAAAGGTCACCTTTCCCTGGTCTATACGCAGACTCTGATTTTTAACAATACTCTCTTCAATATTTGGTTTCATTCATTATCCTAACATGGATACCAAAGCTAATTTTTATTAAACTCACTGCCGGCAAATACTTGAATATTCTAAAACACTGTGAAATTAACTTCTAAAACTGAGTAATGTATTGGAAAAAATCCCTGACCAGGGTCATATATATGAATTCCTTATTCTACTATCATGTACAATTTTAGGAAGATTTTAGAGAAAAAATTTAGAGAATATTTTTCTGTTTCTCATCTGTAAAATAAATGTATTCACCCAAGCAATCTGTAGGGATTCTTACAACTCTAACATAGTATATCTGTATTGAAATTTTCCAAAGTTGTTCAATGGAGTATGTTATCAAAAACGGCTCATTGTCAAATAGTCAGAGACACAAGGAATTCCATCTGCTTCTCTTGGAGATTCAAGTTGCCCCTTAGCATATTAAAAACTTTGAGAATTATGACAGGAAAGAATCTGTCTTTCTTCAATTTCTCATTTCCCAAGACTAATTTAATTATGTGAAATTCCCATTATTATCAACAAATCATACTTTAAAACCCATAAATCACATGTGACAAATCTTCCCCAGGTATTTACTATTCCTTGACTCTGCCAAGAAGTTAGCATATATTTCTATTAAATATCTACAAAACTTCCCTTGACAATTGAAAAGTTCCCTTCAGCAGTCATAATGAACAACACATGCTCTGAGTGGAATGGAGAATAATGTCACTTTACTTCTTCAAGCAGCAGGTGTTCATCAGGGACTTTGACATAAAGCAAAAGTGATGGAAAAGGGTATGACAACGGTTCGCTTTGATAGATATAACAATTTGCCTATATTGGGTGAAACACATACCTTTCACATTATTATTAATTATCCAGTTATTCATAATTTAGAAAACAACTTTATAGGATCTAATTTCAAATTAGTTGTTCTTAAAAGCAGTATCATTTTCTAATCCATCTGAGTTTCTGTAAACAGGGTCTGAATTGAAGAGTACTCTAATGAAAGAAGTATAGCTTGCAACACATTCATATTAAATTAATAATACATTGGCTTGATGACCTTATTCTTCATTTGGCTACACATTAGGGTTTGACCTCTGTCCCACTGAGATAGAATTTATGGATTTGATGTTGGAGAATTCTAATATTAGACTGGGTTCAGAATTATTGGCAATAATGGAAAAAATGTGAAACCAAGGTATAAACTCCTAAATACATTATATATCTCAACATGAGTAACTACTAAAGTCTTTCTTTGAAATAATTATAAGGAACAATGCAGTTTACACATTCCTTAGATACTTATTTTGAAAATTAGCCTACTGTCTTCAAAATAGTCATTTTAAAGTGTGATAAAGTTCTCAGAAATGTGAGTAAACAAGAACAGATAGAGATAGTTCTCCAAAGAATAAGAAATTTCTCATCTTTCAATTCACAAAGTAATCTGTGTATAGATCCAGTTATCTATGATTTGGATATCCCAGGGGAATGACACATCAGAAATATCTAAGTTTGCACTGTGTGTGAGGACAATGTTAAAAAAACATCCATTTGGGAGATAAAATGACTGGTTAGAGACAAATTTATAAGATTTTGGGGGGAAGGCAAAGAACATTCTGTCTTCATAATCACCAATGAGGGCCATTTTCCTACAACCAGCTTTTCCCCATCCCTCACCCCCAATATGTTGCCACTCTTTGCATCCCACACTGAATAAAGAAAAAGGGATAATACAGATTTGGTGGGATTTCTTTCCATGTTGTGGTGATGAGGGCTTGAAATAAAAATATAAATTGACCCAGAGAAAAGAAAGGAATGTGATATTTTCTTGCACACCAAGTTTACAAATTAAAATATATATCCTTCAGTGGTTTTCATCCTCTCTTTACTACATACTTACTTTATATCTAATATGTAAGCCAGTTGATTTTTCTTTTACTTTGTTCGTTATATTGGGTATATCAGGGTTGATGATATGCATCTCTTCATTGTTACTTGTCAAGCAAGACTGACAAGAAACTATCATCCAGACAGTATAGATTTGGAACTGAATTGAGTGACTTGAAAAACCTGAGGATAGTTTCTTTCCATGAGGATAGCTTCTTTTGATGATGGTATATAGTATCATATAGGAGGGGGAGGGGGAGTTTTTGGTTTATATATGTGCACATAGAAAGAAAAGAGCATGGATGCTTGGCAGTTAGGAGGAGAATGTGGTATACATATATTTGTCAAGCAATGGGTCTGATGCTATTCCTCATCTTCCACTGTCAAAATTTTAAGGAGTTATCAATCACATAGAGATGCACCTGCTGCAGCCACTTGAAGAAGAGATTTGGCTCAGAATACTTGAGTTCAGGACCTAATGATTAATTAATTCAAAGATGGTCAAAGCAAAGAAGAGCCAGTCTTGCTTGTGACTTTCCATGAATCATTGGGAGAGCTTGCTTATCCCATTTTTTTAATTACTTTATTTTTGATTGTATGAGATAAAGTGCTACTGGTGACTATATTCTTTATGTAAAACAGTTTTTGTGAATGAAACTGAATTACTATGGAAGGACAAATCAAGAGCAGAGAGAAAGACCTTGAGGTGTGTAAACACTTCAGGTCCAAATCCAATTTAGCATTTCCTTGGCCTTCCAAATGCCATAATCTGAGAGATCTCCCTTCCTTTTAAAATTTATTTGAAAACTGGTTTGTGTTGTTCTTTTATCATTTAACATATAAAATGCACATTAATAATGTGCTGGGAACAATTAAGTATCTTCTACATATTAACCCAGTAAAAAAATGAAGTCAGCTTCAAGGGCAAGATTGCCTGTTCTTTTTCTACCTACCAGTACCTTAAATGTTTCTCAAATGAAGTGAAGTTTAAATAATACATTAAAAAAGGACTCATGATAAACAATTTGGCATAAGAATAACTGAGCTCCATTTTCACTGCATTTTTTGCAATTGGTTATTTCTTAATTATCTAATTTACTATATCAATTAATATTCAGTTAATTATTTGTTTACTCATCTTACTGCAAATATTTTTTTTTCCTACAAATATTGCTCCTAATATGGCCCCTGGGTTGATCAAATCAATTAATGCTTATAAAAAATAATTTCAAAACTATACAGCATCATACATACAACAAATGCATGATAGCTGTTTTAATAATTATTTTTAGTTGAAAGATTATTGGTAAAGTTGATAGAGGTGTTTTTAATAGCAAAATTCTTTTTTTTTCTTTCTTCTGGCAATTACTTTCAGTAAACATGTCAAGGCATTTTATTACTGTCAGAAAAACAGAATGCAGAGGGCTCTATCATTATGCCATGTAATAAAATGATAACTTAATTAACTGACAGCTTGGGCTGATATTTAAAATGAATTTTTAATACTCTCTGGGTGCATTGATTTATATTTTGAATTATGATTTCAAATGTTATCCAAGTGTGCAAATCCTTTAACTCTCATTTTCTTTGACTAAATGTGAGGAGGGTTCTAATTG
This sequence comes from Manis pentadactyla, assembly GCF_030020395.1. Lineage (NCBI taxonomy): Eukaryota > Metazoa > Chordata > Mammalia > Pholidota > Manidae > Manis > Manis pentadactyla. The sequence goes on along the minus strand of NC_080020.1, from coordinate 169,614,347 downwards.
TAATGCAAATCATGCTTTTTTAATGTATATATGTGTTTTTGCCTGGAAGGAATTATGATTTAATTTGCTTTTAATGAGAAAAGTAATTTGAGCACAAAGAATCAGAAAATAGAAGGAAATGGAAATGAAACATCTTGATTTTATAAGATGCCTTAAGGAAAAAGTCAGATATAGTTTATCTTCTTTTGTTTGTTTCAAAACATAAACAATGTGGTTCCACATGCTAAATTTTAGGAAATATAATGGTACCTGTAATATAAATATTAAGCTTGACTATTTTTTTATATATTAACACATATGTGTTAACAAGTAAATATATGCTGTCATAATGGATAATTAATGAAAACATATGTGTATGTGTATGTGCATTTAACTTTCCTATATTCTAAATCTTATTGTTTCATTCAACCTTAAATGAACTGGTTGTACATATGTTCCCATTCCATCAGTATTAAGTGTTTAAATACTGGTTATGAAAAATGTTAACAGTTGGTCCTCCCAAAGTTTATAAAACTTTTGGACATACCTATTAATCAAAATCTGCAACATATTATTGTGTTTAAATATCACTTAACTTAAAGACGTACCAAAAAAATGTAAATAAACCACAATGAAGTACAAGTTATCTTTGTAATTCCAAAGTTTTTTTTTTTTTAGTACAGACCATTTGTTTTTTGTATTTTAAAGGAGAAAATGATATCTCCTTTGAAGGCAATGTGAATAAGAATCATATGAAATCAGTGGAAGCCCCATTCTGACTCTGAGGTTTGTTCAATGAATGGGTAATCCTTGAAACATGTAACTAGTTCATGCAAAGTGATCAGGAAGAGGTAGAAATGGGGTCCAATATGGAATACTAGCACTACATTTACTACTATTTCTAGCCAGCTCTTAAATGGGCAAATTTAATGCCCAAAAGCACACTATAAGGTGAATATTAATTTATATGCTTTTAATGTATAAGGAAATGGAGACACAGATGGAGCTCATCTATACCTAAACGGCCCCGCATGCACACTTTTCCCCACTGTGTTCTTCCGTGCCTCTCCATGCTTGTGCACTCAGGGAAGGGGTCTCTTAGAGAGTGCTTCAAGAGAAAGATGAACAAAGGAGAATATAAAAAAGAAAGAATGAGGAAACAACTTCAATGTGAAAAGATAAGTACATTAATATTCAGGAATCTGGAAAAGAAAAAAAACCTCACACAATAGCCACAGGAGCTACTGCAGAATGCTCACATACATTTGCAAACTCTATTAATGGAAAGGATCAGGAACCTTGAAGGATCCTGCAAACAGCTAGTATGGAGGAAAAGAGAGATGTAAGATATACTCTTCTGGGACAGAATATGTGACAGAAGTCAAAGAGTACTTGATAGGGCAACAACTATGAGTCTCTGCTAAATAAAACATCAGGCATACCCTGAATTTGTAATGCTGAAAACTGCATACTAAACAGAACATTAAACATTTGTTCTAATTTCTGCAATTCATTATGATGACATACTTCTCAATTCACTGGAGAGGACAAAAGGTTTACCTATTTAAACCTAATCTGCATGCCAGTTTCATGAATATATCAGCCATTATACCTTCTTTTGCAAATTATTTATTCATCTTTTCCCCATTCATTATTGGGAGGTTCATAAATCAGTTATATACTTCATAAGATAACTATGCCTTATGTACTTTTTTGAATTTTGTACCACATGAATGTATTACAAAGTCAAAATATAAATGAACAGAATTTAAACACAAATAAATTTTAAAATAAAATGCAAAATAAATTCATAACCATTTTTTCTTTATATGTCACTGTTAGGCAGGAAAATAGTTATGAGCGGGGTGGAAAGAGAATAAGGCCAGGAAAGCCCACTAAAAAGACCCAGAGTTAATCAGTTAAAGCTCAAAAAGCCAGGAGCAACTTGGCCTGGCATGTTTGCATATTCCCCAGATAAAGGAGGGTATCTCAGCATAGCACATGTCTTTACTGTGTTAATCATGCAGGCCCAGCTTATTTTTTAACTTAACCTATATGCTGTTTTTTTTCTCCTTTGGCCCTAATCAAGTACTTTGTAACCTAGGCAACTAATTTAGCATGCAGGCCTAGCCGTAAACAACGTAGTAAAAGGCAGAAAGGATTCCATCTTAAAAATAAGATTGTATTTTAATACCCAGGAAGAAGATTCTTAACTTACTCTTTAGCAAACAGACAATAACTCAGCCCATCTTGGGGGCTGGTCATGCAGTCTTGTTTGATATGCTCCCAGACCAAGACGCTAGTATCCCAGGGAAAAATCAGAACAGGAAGTTCCTTGTGTTAATTCTAAATATTCAAAGACTGCTTAACAAGTCTGCACCCCCAGCCCTTAGTCACATTCCTGAAGAATCCTTAAGAGGAGTAACCCCCAATCTTTCGGTGCGCTCCTCTCTCTGAGGTCGCCCGCACTTTCTAAGTGCATAAACTTTTAACTTTAAACTTTCTCTCTCCAACCTTTCATAGTACCTCTCCTCGCTGAGGTTGCCTGCTGCACTTTTTCTCTCTTTAAATAAGTTTAAATAAAACTTTTACTTTGCTTCACTAATGTGTCTCTGTCCTTAAATTCTTTGTTGCAGCAGGAACAAGGACAGAGAAAAATACACAATGCTCCCCCAACATCACAAAAATTATCTTGGTTTCCACTTATGTCTTAATTAAAATATTAGCTATTTTTAATTTTTATGGAAAGTATTAATATTTTTCTTAATGTGTTTTGATACTTAGAGTGTCACTACACTGTTTACCAAATTAATCTTTAAATTTAAATTATTAGATTTTTATTTAAAATTTAAATTAAAATACATTTAAGATATGTAAAGGGGTCCAAGAATGATCTAATTAAAAACAATATGCCTACTCTACCTGGATTAAGAAATAAAATATTGCTATTATATTACCAATAATATTCCTCTCCTATGCAGCCAAAAGTAGGCACTCCTAAATTTGGTGTTTGGTGTTTCTCTCTTATAAACATTCATTATTTACAATTTTAAAACATTTGCATGTAACTTGGGGGATTAGTACCCAGGGGTGGCCTAAAATAATGTATCAATTTGGGGCTTTTTACACCATACAGATAATACAAATTTGAACCCTAATCCTATGTTGCATGTCCCTCAAACCTTGTCTCCTATCTTTCTAATGGTCATTAAAATTTAAAACTCTGTTTCCTAAGGTTAGCTTTAGAGTCTGTTTTTTTTTTCTGGTTTGTGCTTTCTCCTTTCTTTTCTTTAGTTGCTTGTGACTTAGAGCAGGGACCTGGGATGAGTATCATCACCAACTTTTCCTGCCTATGATGAAAAATGCAGAGATATAAACAGTATAGTAAGAACAGGAGGGACTCCATCTTAAGGTTAAGATTCCATTTTAAAAACCAGCAAGTTAGGAAGTAAGATTCCTAACATATTCTTTAGCAAAAAGGCAATAACTCAATTCACTTTGGGAGCAGGGTGGGCAGTCGTGATTGATAAGTACCCAAAGGGAAGCTGCTATCCTGGAGAGGAACTGACCAATTTCTTGTATTAATTTAATTTTTCAGAATTTAACCTAGAGGACTGATAATAGAAGAGAAGGCACTTAATGTCTCTCACCGGAGATAAGCATTGTGAGACCGCTTTACAAGTCTATACCCCCTGGACCTATGAAAAATCCTTAAAAGAGGGAAACCCAAGCCTTTCAGGGTGCCTCCTCTCTGAGGACGCCCACACTCTTTCTCTCTCTAATGCATATCTTTAAATAAAACTTTCTCACTGCTCAACTTACTGTGTTTTGCCTTTTTGCAATTTCATTCTATTTCCAAGTCTCCATTTTATCCCTCATAAGTAGAAAGGGGCTGCTGAGGGCTCAGATTTGGGCCTGCATGTACCCCACTCCTGGGTGACCCTGGGAACTGCAGCTGCAGGAGCCCGCCTGAACATCACCCTTCCCTGGTAAATTCTCAGAACATAATCTCACTCCACCCCATTCTCCGTGGCTCCCCAAATCCCGGGGTGGTAGGAACTAGTCCCTATGCAGACGCAGGGTGCCAAGTGACCCTGACTTTTAAGAGATGGCAAGGGAATCTGCCCTATACCAAGAAAATGTTTAACAAACTTTCCCCCTGCACCTCTGCATTTTCCTGCTCTCAGCTGCCTGCAAGGCCACTGCCATTCATTTCTACTGGAACTCTAATGAATTCCTTCCTTACCTACACTCTGCCGACCTGCCTGAGAATTCTTTCTCGTTCAGAATCAAGAACCCTCCCCTGTGCTGGTTGAGGTGTCACCTGGTGCACAGGGAGAGACCTCCCATACGTAGCTGCCCAGCAATGCTTGCTTTTTTATTTTCCCTCTGAATCATAGAAATTTCATTTTATTAGTTTGGAAAATATTATTTAAAATACCTACTTTAAAACTTCTGTTTTTACTTCATGGTATATTTATTCAATGAAATCTGTAAAGCAGGAACACAGCCCCCCTCCATCACTGTCAGAGAGTTAGAAAAGTCTAGTTAATACCAGGACTATGGAGAGAAGGTCTGGTGCTGTTCAGTGACTGACACAGCAAAGCATGCACTGCTCCATGTAGCATCTATGGTGGAAAAAAACCTCCCTATTTTAGACACGGAACTACAGAGAAGTGGAGCTAAGCTAAGGGCGGAGGGATGGAGGTTCCAATTAGCATAAACATATTAAGTGGAATAGCTTCATTAGTGGAGGACAGACTAACCTGTCTGAGGATAGAAATAGTCCTGTCTTGCCTCCTTCAGTGTTTGATTTTGTCCACAGAAAAATTACATATGCATGGGAATATTAATATCTTGTTTTTTCTAAGCACTTGTATAATAGAAAGATCATAAAGTATGGATGGGAGAAACTAGATATCATGTAACACCTGATGTACTTTAAGAGTTTTTTAATTTAATAGTGTGAGTTAATTTCAGGGTAAGTCAAATTATTAACATTTCAAAATTGACATAATATGAGGTTTTGTTTAAAAATATGTATCAAACTAGATAAACTTGGATTGCTTTGTTGGAAAAATAAGGAAAAGAGAAAAAAGATAATAATCAAAATTCAGTTTTCTAAGACCCTTTTTAATATAACTTTTTAATATTAGATATGTATCCCATTATAGGAAATTTAAAAACTATAGATATTTATAATAATATCTACTTAAATGTCTAATATCTAAATACCTAATATCTAAATCTATATCTAGATTTATAATAAAATATTCACCCTTCCAAGATAAATGCTCTTGATTTCATACATATATGTGTTGATATATAAAATATAAACATAGATGTAAGAAATATATATATATATGGAAATTTCTATTTAGAAAATATATTTATTGCTCTGATCTTACATTTTTTTTGTCAGCATTATTTTTTTTTATTAAGGTATCATTGATATCCCCACCCTCCCTCCCACACCCCTCCCCTTTGGTAACTGCTAGTCCCTTCTTGGAGTCTCTGAGTCTGCTGCTGTTCTGTTCCTTCAGTTTTACTTCATTGTTTTACTCCACAAATGAAGGAAATCATTTGGTATTTGTCTTTCTCTGCCTGGCTTATTTCACTGAGCCTAATACCCTCTAGCTCCATCCATGTTGTTGCAAGTGGTAGGATTTGTTTGTTCCTTATGACTGAATAGTTTGCCAGCATTATTTACATCAGGGGAATATGGAACTACATTGAGGAAATAACTTAGTGAAGCCCATGAGTATAAACAGGAAACACTCCTCACCTAACAACCAGGTCATAAGAAGAAGATCCAAAAGCAAAAAAGAAATTAAAAAATGCAAAATAAATACTGATTATTTACTCTACAATGAAAAGGAACAGGATTTGGTGACTAAAACCTGAGGCAGCAATGGAAAGAGAGGATGAATGAGCTTGCAACCATCTGGATCCTAAGAGTGACACAGTTAATGTAAAAATTGCCTGTACCAGGGAATTACTTATGGATCTCAGGCAGTGGTTTCTAATACGGTTTCAAGTCATTTGCTGTGGTGCCTTCACCCTCTGTGTCCCAAAACAACACACACAATATTTGCTACCCTTCCTTCCTTCAACATGTATTTGATGATCGTCTACTATATGGCCAATCTGTGTTGCTATAAAGTGGTGAGCCAAAATCACATGAGAACCTATCCTTTATGGAGTTTGTATTCTAGGGCAAGAGAGGCATGAATCAAATTATCATGCTAACAAACAGAATAACTCTCAGCACTGTTGCAAAGAGGAGATACAGCATCCTCTGACAACACAGAACAGCTGGATTTGATTCACAGTGAGAGTCTGAGGGAGAAGGAAGAAGCCCTGTTTTCAAGACAGAGGTGATGTGCTGTAGGAAAGCGACAGGACACAAGTCATGTAGGGTGGGGAGATGACCAGCTGTGAGCAGATTTCTGCGGTGCCCACTTGTCACAGTCAGTGGGGGGGTAGGAGGTCCTGACAGTGGTTAAGATCCATTACTCCTCACTGAGCACACTGCAGCCTGTCCTCATCTCTGGTTCCTGTTCTGATGGAATGCAAGCAGGTAGTGGGGCTCAGAGCAAAAAAAAATGGGACACCTTCACTTACTATCCCAGTGGAATTCCCTTTGGTACCCAATGAAATAAATTTGGTTTGCACTCCATTTTTCTCAATTCACCCTCCATCTTTTCTTTTGAAAATACTCCTTAAATTTCAGACAGCTAGAAGGAACTTTTCTAGTTTTCGGTGAATTATATAGTTTCCTTTTTATATTGATTGAGTTATTTCAAAGTGAATTTAGATATCCAAGGGACAAGTATCATGTCCCAGAAGCACAACTCATTATACGTGATTTTTTAAAGCATTTAAAATGAAAATATTTATAAAGAATTCTTGAACTCAGGGGATGGGAGCAATAATATAAGCAGGAGAGCAGGGAAATAAATCGATTTTGAGAACCAATTCAAGTTTGAAGAAAATTGTCCTCTATCTTAATTTAGAGGACATTCTAAATAGGAAACACACACAAAAAAGAGAAAAACGTCTCCACAAATAATTGGTTGATTATTTCCCTTGTCAGGGGGAAAAATGATACTGTCAAAGGAATGGAAGCTATTAGAGTCCCATAACTACTTTGAAAACAGAAGATAATAACCCATTAGTGTCTTTGATAGTGATTTTGTTAAAAATTTTAAATGGGAAACTTGGTATGAAGAAACGTAATTGCTTCCATAGAGTACAAGACTTCAATTGTAAGTCTTGTAATGATACAGAAAATTCTCCAGGCACCAATGATAAACTGAGACAAGTGCTTACTAATTTAGCCATCTACAGTTAATGTAAACATCAACATTTCAGTTGGGTGTGTTGTGTTTGACTTTGATATCATAAAATCATCCGAAAGAGGGCAAAATCTCTGTGCAGATAAATTGAAATCCATTTAAAATATGTTGACTCTCTTTAGAACAATGGGAATTTCTTCATTTTATACTCGGGAATTCCGAGGTAACATATGAGTATAGTATTTCATTAAAAAATATGGAATTGCCTTCAATGAAATTATTTTTAAAAAAAGAAAATCTTTCACAACACCATGACTCAATAGAATTGACTTTATTCAGGCCAGGTTCTGTACTCTTCCTTGATGTGGGTATGATACGAGGCAAAGCTAAGCATTCTTTACCCATGGGAAACTGAAACAATGCACTTCACTACTGAATCCCCACTACCTAGTGAAGCCCAGAGATATTGTTGACCGTACGGGCCTCTCATCCCCCTTTGGTGCTATTCCCAAAGACTCAGCACATCACTCCTGGGAGAAAGACCAACATAACAAATATGGGGAAATCAGAAATCTAAAAATTCTTAATTTACGATTCATGTATAAATTCCTGACTCCTACTGGAAGTTTTTTCCTGCATTCATTCCTCTTTTCCAGTGCTGACCCTGAGGTTAAATTCTAAATTTAGTTAAGCTACTGTAATGACTTGGGAACATATTCACAGAAACCAAGACCAATTAGTCAATATGCCCATAATCTTTCAGTTCTGTCTTTTTGTGTAAGAAGTTCATATAAATATATATATATATAATGACATTATCAGGGAGATCTAAACTAGTTGACAAAATAATTAATCCTAGTAAACTAAGACTTGTCATTTTATATTGCACCTGATTAAGCTGTACTTCAAACATGCAGCTGCCACTTTTAAATTTCTTTTAAAATTTTATATTGAGTTATCCTTCTCCAAATTTCTATCGAATCATTTAGTACACCAGAATATCGTACCATTTACAATATAAAAGTTACACCAGAAGCACCAAATGTTACGGCAAGTCCTTAAAGCATCTGCATTTTGTCATTACCATAGTTCAATGTATTATGAATCTACTTACTGCACCTCTATTACACCTGAAGAAGATATCCTCACTATATAAACTCGAACCTTACCCAGTACTTCACTCTTTTTTAACAAATATTTCTTAAACACAAATATTTACAGAACAGTATTGTAGAAACTAGAAGGCAGCAGGCAGCATTAACAGATAAATACCTAACAACCCCAGGATACTTCAATTTTAGCCTTGTATATAAGGGCTACATGTTTATAATTATTTGCATTATTTTCTATAATGAATATAAACAGAAATCATTTTTAGAAACAACTCTCTAGAGAACTATAAGCTTTCTAATATCACATGAACAAGAATCTGAGCAAACATCATGAAAGAGCAGCAAAGTCATACCACATTCAAGCAACCCAAGTTAACCAGACAGGAAATGTAATAACTTTCAAGTCTGATACATTATAATTGGGTATTAAAAATACTTTAGTATACTCAATTTTTCAAGCAGAGTTTAAAATAATTCTGTTATATGTGAATTTTTTAATTAAATGTTTATACATTTCAAAGCACTTTTGAGAAACCCAGTTGTAGGTAAATATTACTTAAACCCACTACATATGAAGCAGAGACAGAGCTTATCTTTGGTCTGGTCCCCTTGATCTTCAGTTCTCAGGCCTCCAAAGGGGGTTAATTATGAAGTTCCTCAAGATTTTTTCTACTTTTGGTTGCACTAGTCTCTCCAGAAAGGCCTCTTTATCCATCCTTATACATACATGGGATCAGTTAGCCTCTTCTTAAACAACTACATTTTTTTATTATTTTCCAGCTTTAGGTACACCTTTCCAAACATATCTAAACAACACTTACAATACTGAATTGCCTTGTTGTCTTCTTCAATTAGTAGAAAGGTCTTCATTAAAATATTTGTTCTTTTTGACTTCTGACAACATCTATAGTGTATATGCAAAGTAATTCAATTTCAGAAATACTCATTGTAAGATAAATTCTAGCCGGAATAAGCAGGCAAAGAGAGGCAACAAAGGGGCAGGTAATTTATTTAAATACCCCCGGGTGATGTTCTCGCAGCCTGGGTACTACAAGCTGGAGAAGTCACACCCGGTTAGGGAGGTGGGGTGCTTATAAGGGATTAGGAGGGGGAGGAGTGGGCAAGCTATCCTAAGGGGTGTTGAGATGTATGATTGGCTAAAGGTGACATAATAGTCAACTAGAAACTTTTTTCCTTCCAAGAGGGAGGAGGCTGACATCCGGGTCTTAGTTGGCACATCAGGATGGAATTCAGGAAGAGCTGTCCCCTTTCCATATACGGCACGGACTTTGGGGTCTGGTCTGTTCTCCCCCTATGGCATCTCTCTGTTCTGTTTGCATGTCCTTGTTTTTCCTTTCTCCAGCCTAACACTCATTTAAACGTATCAAATGCCTTCAGCATCAGCTAATTAATGACAAGCATATTGTTTTAATCCATTAATATAAAAAGAACAAAATACCAAACAGTCTATATGTTAAAATGAAACAAAATATGTAACACAATGTTGTAATTACATGCAAAAGAAGATAAGATATATTGAAATATATTGCAGTTTTATTAATGGGTTAAGATACCCTAGACATCTGAAATTCAGGTATTAGGTTAGGGAAAATTGTACAAATATTCATTTTCAGGTTTATGTGTATGATTTTTTTTTGCTAATAAAATAATACAGAAAAGTAAAAATGAAAATTATACATGTGAAAAAGCATTTCTACTTGGAATGAAAGATTACCTCTGATATATCCCAAAATCCTGTCATATAATTTATTTGCTTCTGGTTAGCATTTTGGATATCGACAATAATATCTCATAAAAACATTATGGTTCCTTAAAGACTATACTGTTTAATACTTACTTTATTTCAAATCAATTAAAATAACTTAAATTACAAAGTAGATGTGATTTGCTTCCACTATTGACCCAATTCAGTTCTCTCTTCATCATCAGCTAAACAAGGTTATTGAGCGAAATTTAAGGAAGTATTATTAAAATCCCACAACCTGAAGATCTCAGCCTAAATAAGAATTTTTTAAAATATTAACCATTACAAATGAATGTCCCATTCACCAAAAGCCAAATTATTATTTCAAACATCTTTTTATACATAAAGTTAAGCCACAAAGTTAAAAATAAAAGCCACATGCAATTCATAGGAAAAGGTTGTTTTCACTGATAAAAAAATAACTGTTCTTAAGTTGGTAAGAAAGCTAACTATCTACTTAAGAAAAGGAACAGCTTATAAAGGCATTGAAACAGTAACAGAAGCCTAAAACTTATAATTAAGGTGATCCTATTTCCCATTTGCCTAAAACTGACCCATTTATGCCTGTTCTAATATTCCACATGCTTAATATTTGCGACAGATTTTTAACATGTGGAAACAAGCACCATTGCTACTTGATGCATTAGGTTAAGCTATCATCGGTTTGGGTGGCTCCCACTTCTGCTCTGGTCTCATTTGTTTGCAAGTGAAACACATAAGCAGTGAACTAAGCTCTTACATTAATGCATAGTTAAATCAAAAAGACAACCAGAAATTATTTTTTATTCCTTTTCCGATGTTTCCCAAATTATGTGTCACTAAGGTCCCTTTTTCAAGGCTACTCTACAGGGTACTTGGTAAAACAGCATGAGTGAGAACACAATTGCTACAATGGGATAATATCTTCCAAGTACCAGATATGTTGGGAATAATAATAAAAGTAATTTCCCCTCAGCCTCATTCTCCATATTTTTGGGAAAAAAAAATTACAAGAAATATTTTATTTTATTTCTAATAAGTATTTATAAGACTATTTTATTGAAAAAATATTTTCAGAATATGGATTAAAGATGGCGGTGTGAGAGGAGAGACAGAGGCTTCCTCCTAAAACTGGATACAATTAGAAAATTTAATTGGCACAACTAATCCTGAGAGAGCAACAGGAAAGAGGATGGCATCAGACTGCACACACCTGGAGAAAAGAGCAGACCTCAGAGAACGGGGTGACGTACCAGAGCTGTGGCTCCGCTGGACCTGAGCCCCTCCCCCACCCCAGCTCACCAGTGGGATGAAGAGAAACAGAGCAGTGAGGGAGTGGAAGGCTTGGGACTGCTGAACACCTAGCTCCAGAGTCCTGTGCTGGGAGCACAAACCTACATTTCATGGTGCTTTCATGAGACTCGCATGACTACTGGGTTGGAAAGTTAATACAGGCAGAGTTCCTGGGGAGACCGGGATTCTGGCTGCTTGTGGGAAGCAGGGATCCATATCTGGATGCTCTGGGACAAAAACTTATACCTGTGTGACCGGCGCACTGGCTCAGGCAGTGGAGACAGGCACAGCAGCTAGGAGGCAAGGAACAGCTCTTTCCTACCCCAAGGCATGAGTACCGCTCCCCTGTGACCCCTGACAATGTTTCAGGGGCTGAGCAGCTCCAGAATAGCACTTCTGGACACCAGATGGAGCCATATACAAATATGAAACGCCAAAGGAACCTTGTCCAGAGTAAAACTGTTAATACAACTCCCGAGAAAGACTTAAATGAGATGGATCTCGTGACTTCCTGAAAGGGAGTTCAAAACAAAAATCATCAACATCCTAATGGAGGTATGGAAAGACATCCAAAAACTCAGGAATGAATTCAGGTCAGAGATCCAATCGTTAAACAACACGATGGAGGCTATTAAAAGCAGGTTGGATACGGTGGAGGAGACAATAAAGGAAATAGAAACTAGAGAAGAGGAATACAAAGAAGCTGAGGCACAGAGAGAAAAAAGGATCTCTAAAAATGAAAGAATATTGAGAGAACAGTGTGACCAATCCAAGTGGAACAATATTCACATTATAGGGATACCAGAAGAAGAAGAGAGAGAGAAAGGGATAGAAAGTGTCTTTGAGGAGGTAGTTGCTGAAAACTTACCCAATCTAGGGAAGGACATAGTCTGCCAGGCCATGGAGATCCACAGATGCCCCAACACAAGAGACCAAGGAAGACAACACCAAGACACACAGTAATTAAAATGGGAAAGATCAAGGATAAGGACAGACTGTTAAAAGCAGCCAGAGGCAGAAATAAGATCACATACAAAGGAAAGCCCATCAGGCTAACATCAGACTTCTCAGCAGAAACCTTACAGGCCAGAAGGGAGTGGCATGATGTATTTAATACCATGAAGCAGAAGGGCCTGGAACCAAGATAACTTTATCTGGCGAGATTATCATTTAAATTTGAAGGGGGGATTAAACAATTTCCAGATAAGCAAAAGCTGAGAGAGTTTACCTCCCACAAACCATCTCTGCAGTCTATTTTGGAGGGACTGATATAGATGGAAGTGTTCCGAGGGATGCATAGCTGTCACCAGAGGTAGTAAAATCATGGTAGGGAGGGTGGAGCAGCTAATTGCGAAGCAAATGCAAAAATAAATTGACTATCCCCAAAGTCAATCAAGGGATAGAGAAAAAGTACAGAATTTGATACCTAATATATAAAGAATGAAGGAGGAAGAAAAAGTAGGAGAAAAACAAAAGAACCTTTAGATTGTGTTTGTAACAGCATACTAAGTGAGTTAAGTTAGACTCTTAGATAGTAAGGAAAGTAACCTAGAACCTTCGGTAACCACGAATCTAAAGCCTGAAATGGCAATAAGTACATACCTGTCAATAATCACCCTAAATGTAAATAGACTGAATGCACCAATCAAAAGACATAGAGTAATAGAATGGATAAAAAAACAAGACCCATCTATATGCTGCTTACAAGAGACTCACCTCAAACCCAAAGACATGCACAGACTAAAAGTCAAGGGATGGAAAAAGATATTTCATGCAAACAACAGGGGAAAAAAGCAGGTGTTGCAGTACTAGTATCAGACAAAATAGACTTCAAAACAAAGAAAGTAACAAGAGATAAAGAAGGACATTACATAATGCTAAAGGGCTCTGTCCAGCAAGAGGATATAACCATTCTAAATATATATGCACCAACACAGGAGCACCAGCATATGTGAAACAAATACTAACAGAACTAAAGGAGGAAATAGACTGCAATGCATTCATTTTAGGAGACTTCAACACACCATTCACTCCAAAGGACAGATCCACCAGACAGAAAATAAGTAAGGACACAGAGGCACTGAACAACACACTAGAACAGATGGACCTAATAGACATCTATAGAACTCTACACCCAAAAGCAACAGGATACACTTTCTTCTCAAGTGCACATAGAACATTCTCCAGAACAGACCACATACTAGGACACAAAAAGAGCCTCAGTAAATTCCAAAAGATTGAAATTCTACCAACCAACTTTCCACACCACAAAGGTATAAAACTAGAAATAAATTGTAACAAAGACTCACAAACACATGGAGGCTTAACAACACGCTTCTAAATAATCAATGGATCAATGACCAAATTAAAATGTAGATCCAGCAATATATGGAAATAAATGACAACAACAACACAAAGCCCCAACTTCTGTGGGATGCAGTGAAAGCAGCCTTAAGAGGAAAGTATATAGCAATCCAGGCATACTTAAAGAAGGAAGAACAAACCCGAATGAATAGTCTAACGTCACAATTATCAAAATTGGAAAAAGAAGAACAAATGAGGCCTAAAGTCAGCTGAAGGAGGGACATAATAAAGATCAGAGAAGAAATAAACAAAACTGAGAAGAATAACACAATAGAAAAAATCAATGAAACCAAGAGCTGGTACTTTGAGAAAATAAGCAAAATAGATAAGCCTCTAGCCAGACTTATTAAGAGAAAAAGAGAGTCAACACACATCAACAGAATCAGAAATGAGAAAGGAAAAATCACGACAGACCAACAGAAATACAAAGAACTATTAGAGACTATTATGAAAACCTATATGCTAAGAAGCTGGAAAACCTAGAAGAAATGGACAACTTCCTAGAAAAATGCAACCTTCCAAGACTGACCAAAGAAGAAACACAAAATCTAAACAAACCAATTGCCAGCAAAGAAATTGAAGCAGTAATCAAAAAACTACCCAAGAAAAAAAACCCCGGGCCAGATGGATTTACTTCGGAATTTTATCAGACATACAGAGAAGACATAATACCCATTCTCCTTAAAGTTTTCCAAAAAATAGAAGAGGAGGGAATACTCCCAAACTCATTCTATGAAACCAACATCACCCTAATACCAAACCAGGCAAAGACCCCACCAAAAAAGAAAACTACAGACCAATATCCCTGATGAATGTAGATGCAAAAATACTCAACAAAATATTAGCAAACCGAATTCAAAAATACATAAAAAGGATCATACACCACGACCAAGTGGGATTCATCCCAGGGATGGAAGGATGGTACAACTTTCGAAAATCCATCAACATCATCCACCACATCAACAAAAAGAAAGACAAAAACCACATGAACATCTCCATAGATGCTGAAAAAGCATTTGACAAAGTTCAACATCCATTCATGATAAAAACTCTCAACAAAATGGGAATAGAGGGCAAGTACCTCAACATAATAAAGGCCAGATATGATAAACCCACAGCCAACATCATACTGAACAGCGAGAAGCTGAAAACTTTTCCTCTGAGATCGGGAACAAGACAGGGATGCCCACTCTCCCCACTACATAGTACTGGAGGTCCTAGCCACGGCAATTAGACAAAAAAAAGGGAATAAAAGGAATCCCGATTGGTAAAGAAGTCGTCAAACTGGCACTATTTGCAGATGACATGCTATTGTACATAAAAAACCCTAAAGACTCCACTCCAAAACTACTAGAACTAATATCGGAATACAGCAAAGTTGCAGGATACAAAACTAACACACAGAAATCTGTGGCTTTCCTATACAATAGCAATGAACCAACAGAAAGAGAAATCAGGAAGACAATTCCATTCACAATTGCATCAAAAAGAATAAAATACCTAGGAATAAACCTAACCAAAGAAGTGAAAGACCTATACCCTGAAAACTATAAGACACTCAAGAGAAATTAAAGAGGACACTAAGAAATGGAAACTCATCCCATGCTCGTGGCTAGGAAGAATTAATATCATCAAAATGGCCATCCTGCCCAAAGCAATATACAGATTTGATGCAATCCCTATCAAATTACCAACAACATTCTTCAATAAACTGGAACAAATAGTTCAAAAATTCATATGGAAACACCAAAGACCTCGAATAGCCAAAGCAATCCTGAGAAGGAAGAATAAAGTGGGGGGGATCTCACTCCCCTGCTTCAAGCTCTACTACAAAGCCACAGTAATCAAGACAATTTGGTACTGGCACAAGAACAGAGCCACAGACCAGTGGAACAGATTAGAGACTCCAGACATTAACCCAAACATATATGGTCAATTAATATTCGATAAAGGAGCCATGGACATACAATGGCGAAATGACAGTCTCTTCAACAGATGGTGCTGGCAAAACTGGACAGCTACATGTAAGACAATGAAACTGGATCACTGTCTAACCCCATACACAAAAGTAAATTCAAAATGGATCAAATACCTGAATGTAAGTCATGAAACCGTAAAACTCTTAGAAAAAAACATAAGCAAAAATCTCTTGGACATAAACATGAGCGACTTCTTCGTGAATATATCTCCCCAGGCAAGGAAAACAAAAGCAAAAATGAACAAATGGGACTATATCAAGCTGAAAAGCTTCTGTACAGCAAAGGACACCATCAATAGATTAAAAAGGTACCCTACAGTATGGGAGAATATATTCGTAAATGACAGATCCGATAAAGGGTTGACATCCAAAATATATAAAGAGCTCACCCACCTCAACAAACAAAAAGCAAATAATCCATTTAAAAAATGGGCAGAATTGCTGAACGGACAGTTCTCCAAAGAAAAAATTCAGATGGCCAACAGACACATGAAAAGATGCTCCACATCACTAGTCATCAGAGAAATGCAAATTAAAACCACAATGAGATATCACCTCACACCAGTAAGGATGGCTAAAATCCAAAAGACAAACAACAACAAATGCTGGCGAGGTTGTGGAAAAAGGGGAACCCTCCTACACTGCTGGTGGGAATGTAAATTAGTTCAACCATTGTGGAAAGCAGTATGGAGGTTCCTCAAAATGCTCAAAATAGACTTACCATTTGACCCAGGAATTCCACTTCTAGGAATTTCCCCTAAGGATGCAGCACTCCAGTTTGAAAAAGACAGATGCACCCCTATGTTTATCGCAGCACTATTTACAATAACCAAGAATTGGAAGCAACTTAAGTGTCCATCAGTAGATGAATGAATAAAGAAGATGTGGTACATATATACAATGGAATATTATTCAGCCATAAGAAGAAAACAAATCCTACCATTTGCAACAACATGGATGGAGCTAGAGGGTATTATGCTCAGTGAAATAAGCCAAGCGGAGGAAGACAAATACCAAATGATTTCACTCATCTGTGGAGTATAAGAACATAAGAAAAACTGAAGGAACAAAACAGCAGCAGAATCACAGAACCCAAGAATGGACTAACAGTTACCAAAGGAAAAGAGACTGGAGAGAATGGGAGGGTAGGAGGGTTAAGGGCTGGGAAAAAGATAGGGGGTATTATGATTAGCATGTATAATGTGGGGGGTGGGGGAAAGAGGAGGGCTTTGCAACACAGAGAAGACAAGTAGTGATTCTACAACATCTTACTACACTGATGGGCAGTGACTGTAATGGGGTTTGGGGGGGGGACTTGGGGTAGGGGAGAGCCTAGTAAACATAATGTTCTTCATGTAATTGTAGATTAATGATAACAGAATAAAAATTTTTTAAAAATTTTCATTTTGTAAATAAAGAATATAAATGTATATATTCACACACTTATGCACATATATAGATTTTATATACCATACATATATCTGCAACTTGAATCATTTATACTGTCCCCTTTCACTTTAAAAATTATCTGGATTGATAATTGATTAATTTGGTAATCTTATTTATAATTGAAAAAAGAGTTGTTTTCTGTGAGATGTGTATTTCACTACTTTATTCTACATCTAAATAGAAAACTAAAGACATCCTGAACCAGTCAATAAATATTAGTTGAATACCTTGTATAGTTTATTTTTGAGGGAAAAAAACATATTGTTCAGTGTGATTTTAGGGATTTTAACCCCAAAGTCATTGGCAATTACTTTACTTTTTCATATTTTATTAAAATGGATTTTTATGAAATGGATTTTTTCCATTCTCACTAGTAACAACCCCAATTTACTGAATTACAATGTTAATCTGTAAATTATTAGAATAGAGATTCTATTATACAAAATACAGCAAGGTTCCAAAAATACAGCAAGCTAAATAGACTCCAAACTCTCCTTATTATAAATTTCATACTATCTTGTGTTTGGAGGGAGAATAATAAAAGGATATGCTTGCCCTTACACCAAACAAAGGTAAATTTAGAAATGAAATAATTTAAAGAAAGAAAATTCAAGCCAGGGAAGTAAGTATGAGGAGTCAATTCAGTGGTTGAAGGAAGTATCAAAGACGAAAAGTAAGAAAGGATGGTTAAATCTGCTGAGAAACTGAACACAGACATCCTTACTACATGCAGGTTTTGAGTCTAGATATATACTACATTGTAGGAAATATCCAAGTAAATAAATAATTTTACTCCCCAGGCTTTGGATTCTCCTGGAGCACTTAGCATATGTACACTCAGAACACCTTTGGAGTGGAGGGAACAAATCTGTGCACATACATGGACAAACATTTCAATATGATCAATATGAGTAAACCCTATGCATTCAGCCTACCACAAAGTAGAAGAAAAAGAAGCCTGGTTATAAACTAAGTTTTGAAATTACTGGGACAATGGGTTCAAGAAAAAAAGAAAAGAAGAGAGTGTTATATTGGAAAAAAAAATTATACAAACATTCCCAAGCAATGAGCACACCCATTACCCAGGCCTTAGTTTTTAGTACCATTTTCCAAAAAAAGGGAACTAAGATAAGATACCTTGGAAAAATAGCTGGTACCGAGAGTGGGACCAGAGAGAGATACACAAGATGAGCCTGGATGGTCTTGTAGTGCCAGGAAAAAAAAAAGTGCAAAATGAACACCACATACATACACACATACAATGTGAAGGATGTGTGTTAAAGAAATGCAGGAATCAATTGAAAGAAGTCTCAATATCCAAAGCTGGAAAAATCTGAGCTAAAATAATAAAGTAGTATCTGATTATAATCTAAATTATAAAGTAAATACCCAGGAATCCATACTGATAAAATAAATGTTGCATAAATAAGTAAATGAGGAAGAATAAATAAAATTCTCATTCAGAGGAGCTCTATGTAATTCATGAAAATAATCTACCCTACATGAAATGGACAAACTCCCACTGAATGAGTATGAGCTTTACACTGTGACTTCCTTCCAAACAGTAGGGAAGGAAGGAGAAAAGTGGATAAGTTTACAAAGTTACAGAGAAGTCTGACAAATGGTACTTCAACCAAGCAATCAGTCAACATTAACAGCCAGGAGTCATGTTGATAGTATGTAGCCACGATACACTGTGATGAGAATTGCACTTTATCTCTGTGGTCTTCCTTTAAAAAACATATAACCTCAGTCTAATCATGAAAGCAAAACTAACAGACAGACCTAAATTAAGGGACATTCTACAAAAATACCTGACCAGGATTCCTCAAAACTCTCAAGGTCACCAAAACAAGTAAAATCTAAGAGCCTGAGGGGACATGAAGACTAAATATAATGTGGTCCATTGGATGGGGTCTGGAAGAGGGGAGGGAGGGAGGGAGAGAAGGAAGAAAAGGACATTAGGTAAAATATTAGAAAATGTGAATCAAAGATGGAGTTGGGTTAATAATGTATCAGTACTGATTTTATTTAAACTCTTATTTATGAACAAATATACTATACTGATGTAAAATATTGGTAATAGTACTGGGTGTGGGAAATATAAAAACTCTGCACTATCTTCCCACCATTTCTGTAAATCTGAAACTATTCTAAAAATATTTTTTAAACTTTTAAAAACTTTTTGAATGTTACTACAAACACATATTTCTGTAATAATTTATATATTTAGAATATATATTTTTATTTCTTTATTTCCCCTGTAGTAGTATTCACATATATATATTTATATGCCATTTTTAAATGTGTGTATGTGTACACATACACATATTTACATACATGTATGAAAACAAAAATGGAATACTACATACATACTGCTCAGTAACTGACATTCTATTTTTGAAATAGGCACCATTCTTTCTTGCATTTCAAAACTTCCTCCAAAGATACTTTTCTTTTCCTTAAAATGCTGTATTTTATTTTTACCTAAATACACCTTTTTAATATTTAAATCATAATATTTCAATTATTTATGTCAGTTTACTAGACAGCTTTTCCCTTTCACAATGAACATAAAATACTGCTGCATATATTAAAATTAATTAACTCTTAAGTTGCATGAAACATTGTATCTTTATTGAAATATTGGTACTGGTATTCATTCTTTACTGAATGAATGGTACTGGTACTGAGTTCTTTAAGGCTTGTTTTGTTTTGCTTTTGTCTGATAATACTTTTTACCACATTCTTAATTGATTACTTAGGTAAGTGTATCATTTTAGTTTTAAAGTTATTTTCTCATTGTCTTAAAGATGTTGCTCCAATATCTTGCTCTCAGAGTTGCAGTTGAGTATTCAGATGTCACTTTGTTGTCCTTTAAAAGTAAATTGTATTTCCTGTCTTCTCTTGTCTTTGATATTTGTTTCATGACACTGTGTCTAGCTATAAATTTATCCTAATTGTGGTTAATGCTATTTGAATCTGAAGGTTCACATCTTCCATCAATTGTGGAAAATTTCTAGCTATTGTTTATTTCCTTTTCCCTTCTCATCTGTCTCTTCTAAAATTCTTATATGATTTTTAAACCTTTTAGCTTTTACATCATTTGACTTCTCTTTCATATTTTCTTTTTGCTTGCCTGCATTCATTAGCAAACTCCCTCAGCTTTCTCATTCTTTCACTAATTAGGTGCTGTTGAAACTACCAAGTTTTTAACTTAAATTACCATAGTTTTCAATTCTTCATTCTTTTATAGCTGTGCATGAACTTTTGCAGCAGTATCTTCTTTTGTCTTCAACTTTGTAATTATCTCTCATTTCTGCAAACATCTGAAATACAGAGATCTCATGTTATCTTAATCTAATCTGTTTCTGAAAATATGTTGGCTAGTGAATTTTCAGAGAATGGAGGACTTGAGTTCCCTATTAAAAGAATTTTGAATATGATACATTTCAAGCTACTCAGTAACAATTATATATGTATATATGAAATAGCCAACATATAATATATAAAATGTAATATTTTATATATATATATGCATATATATGTATACATAAAACACCTATTTTCTGATGGCATCATTTAACATGTTCCTTTCTCTCCTGTCCTTCACATTCCTTTGACTTCAGTTTTCTTGCCCTGTTCATCAATACAGCTAAATCTTCAAGAAATATTTCCTCAGGGTGAGATTTTGTACTTCTCTAAGGAAGTATTTTTTTAAGACATTTCTGGATGCTCAAGTAATTAGATTGACGCAACACTTTTTATGCCCTTGAAGACTATTGGTACTGTGCTTCTTCAGTCATCCACAACTTAGAGACAATAAAAATTTCCTGCTCATTTTACTCGTTGTTCTCAGATCCACACACCAACATCCATTCCATTTTGTTTCTCTCCTTTAGGAATTGAGTATTTATAGGTGATTTCTGGGCTCTACTTCCCATTGCCCAAATCAGTTATTCTCTCCCTCTTTCTCTCCCTCTACTCAGTCCATATAGTGTGATTCAGGACTGTTCAGTAGTTGGTGCCTTGGCACCAACTACACATATTTTGAAGTTTATAGATGTATCTTGTTAATTAGTTTTGTTGAATATGTGATCCACGTATTCTTTTGTTGTCTTTCCCAGTACCTCTCTGTGTTGTTTAGAAGGTATGAGAAGACTCAGGACTTATACTACTGCCTGAATCCTGCTAAATGCTGTATTTATTTACATTTAGAGCTCATTACATTACTCAAAAGGTATAATCTCAAATATACACAAAATATGCTGGTATAGTACAAAGAACTACCAAATATCCTTTACATATTGGTAACCTTATGCTAAAATCTCATTATAATTTCACCTATTATCTATCGATCTATCTATGTATATCTATTCCTTAACCATTTGAGAGTGTATCACATACGTCATATTTTATATGCTATGCTATTGAACATCTTGGAAGAAAATTTCAGAGACAAGAAAGAAACACTTTAATTTTTCTCAATGAAATGCTGCCTGCCCAACTTTCATAACAGCATACAAGATGCTATTTCCACAAATGATAATTCTAAGTTGAAAAGTGACTCAGTAGATCAGACTATGAAAGGGAAACATTTTTCATGATATCTTCAATTTACTTTGCTTCTATTTTCTATCTCTGTATAAACAAAAAGGATATATAAATCAAGGCTCATCAAAAGACTTTCATTAAGTACAAAATAAAATTCTGTGTGAAAAAAAGTACTTTGCTAGCATTTCATTAGCAGGAGCTTTTTTGTATTATGGATTTATGAAAATTGTGGTTCATCTTACAATAGATAGTTTCTTAGATTTGATAAAGTATGGGTGTTTATAGTATTAAACACTGTTTTTATCTCTGCCTGAGCCCCACAGCTCTCTTCAAGCACTTCCCCTATTTCTGATGCTCGCATATAAGGTTGACTGGTCTGCTCCTGCTCTCTTCAGTTCCCTACAATTACAGCAAATTGCTGTGTTTTCGCTTGTGGTTATTTTTTCTTCTTAGTCTCCCGCTTGGCTTGTGCCTATCTCATTTGATCACACAAATGCTGTTTTGATAATGTAGTGTTTATAAGGGATTTCATCACACGGTACCCAAAGCCAATAAGCAGTTTACTTCTTTGGCACTCATCATTCTAAATTGTCACTTCATTTTTACTTCACATCACAAACATTGAAAAAAAAATTAAAGGTTGTTTTTCATATTCTTGTAACTTTAGACTTTCTGCCCAAGGGAAATTTTATTCATTTTCTCTACTTCTGCTATTATATCTGTGATAAGATCCATTAAAATCTTTATCTCACATTTTCCACATTTTTATCTTTCAGGAAGTCTCTTTAACCTGCTAAGCTTAATATACTTAAAATTTATATACTTAGGGAGCATTCACATGGTGAAAAACCTATAATGGAGTTAGATTCAAACACTATTTTTAATTATCTATCCTCACAGAATTATGCATCCAAAATTTTATTTAGCTAAACTTAAATTTTCTTACAAAAAAGGGAAATACTAATGCTTGATTTGCTTAGTCTGCTGAATCAGTTAAGAGTTTAAATGAGATAACATATGTCAAATTTCACTTTACCTGTAAAGTACAAAAATCCTGGCATTAATGCTGTTAATACCTCCTGTGATCAAGGCTGAAAGCTAATTTAGTCTCAACTTCCTTCTCTTCTTCTCTATATGAAAGAAACATCTCTAAACATTTCTAAAATGATACAACGATTTCTCCTGACAGTATCCTAGTATAAGCATGTATCTTTTGCCAATACTGAAATAATACATTTTTAATTTGTGGCTTTCTTAAATGTCACATTTCATCAAAATTGTTTTTCATGTATGCACATAATTATCTATGTCTGTACTTAATTTTCATTCATAAATGTCAATGACTTCTCACTCAAATTATTTTATACTGCCTATTCTGTTCTCATATAAGACTCTACTCAGCAGTTGAACTTGTTAATATATGTATACACTTTAAGTACCTCAATAATTTTGTTTCTCTTATTCTGTCTACCTGAAATACTTGTTTATTTAAATAAGGTATCATTGATACACAATCTTATGAAGGTTTCATATGAGCAACATTGTGGTTTCAACATTCACCCATATTATCCAGTCCCCCCACACACCTCATTGCAGTCACTGTCCATCAGTGTAGTAAGATGCTGTAGAGTCATTATTTGTCTTCTCTCTGCTATACAGCCTTCCTTGTGACCTACCTATATTGTGAGTGCTAATTATAATGCCCTTCAATTCTCTTGTCCCTCCCTTCCCACCCACCCTCCCCAACCCCTTCCCTTTGGCACCTGCTAGTCCCTTATTAGAGTCTGTGAGTCTGTTGTTGTCTTGTTCCTGAAGTTTTGCTTCATTGTTATACTCTACAAATGAGGGAAATAATTTGGTACTTGTCTTTCTCCACCTGGCTTATTTCACTGAGCATAATACCCTGCAACTCCATCCATGTTGTTGCAAATGGCAGGATTTGCTTTCTTCTTATGGCTGAATAGTATTCCATTGTGTGTACATACAACATCTTCTTTATCCATTTATCTTCTGATGGATACTTAGGTTGCTTCCATATCTTGGCTATTGTAAATAGTGCTGCAATAAATATAGAGGTACATATGTCTTTTTGAATCTGAGGAATTACACTTTTTGGGTAAATTCCTAGAAGTGGAATTCCTGGGTCAAATGGTATTTCTATTTTGAGTTTTTAAAGGAACCTCCATATTGCTTTCCACAATGCTTGAACTAATTTACATTCCCACCAGCAGTGTAGGAGGGTTCCCCTTTCTCCACAATCTCACCAACACTTGTTGTTTGTCTTTTGGATGGTGGTGATCCTTACTGTTGTGGGGTGATATCTCATTGTGGTTTTAATTTGCATTTCTCTGATAACTAGCAATGTGGAGCATCTTTTATTGTGTCTGTTAACAGGCCACCTGAATTTCTTCTTTGGAGAACTGTCTGTTCAGCTCCTCTGCCCATTTTTTAATTGGATTATTTGCTTTTTGTTTGTTGACGTGCATGAGCTCTTTATATATTTTGGATGTCAACCCTTTATCGGATCTGTCATTTATGAATATATTCTCCCATACTGTAGGGTACCTTTTTGTTCTATTGATGGTGTCCTTTACTGTACAGAAGCTTTTCAGCATGATATAGTCCCACTTGTTCATTTTTGCTTTTGTTTCCCTTGCCCGGGGAGGTATGTTCATGAAGAAGTCGCTCATGTTTATGTCCAAGAGATTTCTGCCTATGTTTTTTTCTAAGAGTTTTATGGTTTCACGACTTACATTCAGGTCTTTGATCCATTTCAAATATACTTTTGTGTATGGGGTTAGACAGTGATCCAGTTTCATTCTCTTACATGTAGCTGTCCAGTTTTGCCAGGACCATCTGTCTGGCAATAATTGACCATATATGTTTGGGTTAATGTCTGGACTCCCTATCCTGTTCCACTGGTCTGTGGCTCTGTTCTTGTGCCAGTACCAAATTGTCTTGATTACTGTGGCTTTGTAGTAGAGCTTGAAGTTAGGGAGCATAATCTCCCAGGCTTTGTTATTTGAAATACTACACATTCATTAAAATTCATATAACATGCTTCCTTCTATATAAAACACTACCCTACATAGTCAACCAAAATTAACCCCTATTTTTCCTTCTTATATTTCAAAATAATTTGTACATCTTTTATAATATGTATCACTTTTATGCATATATATATTATAAGTACTAATATTTATTGCTTATCTTCAAAAAGCAAATTAGGAAATACTTGAGGGGTTGGGAATTTATCTTGTATTTCTCCCCATAATCTGTATCAGTAAGTTTCATGAAAAAATATTATTCTATGTAATATATGATATGCCTGTAACTTACCTATTGTACTTATTAGATACACATTCTTTTTTAAAAAATATGAGACATAAATTACTTTTAAATATTATGTTGTGCTTCTCTCAGAATATATCCTATGGGCTAAAACCAAAACTTTTACATATTTAAACATATTTCAGTGCTGTTTTTATGGTCAATAACCACAGAATAGTTTTTACCATTTCATGTAATTAAAAAAATCAAAAGGAGAATAATATTTCATGACATAGAAAATTATATGAAATTAAAATCTGTGTCCATAAATAAAGTTGTGTTGGAACATAGCCATAACAGTGGCTATGCATTATTTATGGCTGTTTTCATGCCACAGTGCAGAGCTGAGTAGTTTGGGTGGCAGGCCTAAAATATTTACTCTCTGGACTTCTATCGAAAGTTTGCCAACCACCATCCAAAAGTATCCACATTTCCCTGTCAAATTAAATACTCATTTTATACTAAATAACATAAGAGGCTTATTTATTGATGTGCACAAAAAGGAAAATACAGCTGTAGCACCAGTCAGCCTGTACTCCTCCTCCTGCCATGCATACTTGGTCTTAGCATGGAATATTCTCCCAGATCTGTTTTCCTCTTTGACTGAATAGGCTGATGCCGGATACTATGTGTACAGTCTGAACCCAAGCAGGGATCTGTCGGTATTACACACAGAACTACAGGGACAGCAGAAGGAATAGGTATGAGATTCAGGATATCACAAGTTAATGGATTATGATAATGTCAAATGTGCTGTTAAGCTTATGAGAACACAGACATATTAAACATTTACTTCCAAATGTTATCCACTTGACACATGTAAGGGGCTTTTCATTAGTTCTCCTGTTCCAGGGATTAGAAGTAGTGTTTCTCTTTCATTTACTAATACATGTTTAAAGGGAGAGGGTCCAGTTACAATTTACTCACCTAATGTATCATCGAGGGACCCATATAATGCCATAACATCTTCTAAGTCATGTTGATTAGTTCAATTGTATTTTTCAACTCACAATATATTTTGTATGAAATTCTACATACTGTGCAAAGTATAAACACTGAAGCCATAACCTCATCTGAACTTTTCCAAAGGGGAGAAAAACTATAGCAGCATTTAATTTTTAAAAAAGGAAAGAAAAATTATTGGACATATTACAACCAAATCTACTGTTTAATCCCAACTTCTATAGTTAATGGGAAACAAAAAATTAAAACATAATTTCTGCTTTTTTCTATAAGATAACTAAAATGTATTGATATAGAAAATTCTTCATTATGCTGACAGAAATAAGCCAGACTCAGAAAGACAAATTCTGCATAATGCCACTTATATGCAGAATCTAAAAAGGCTGAACCCATAGAACCAGAGGGTAGAATGCTGTGTTGCCAGGTGCTGGGGGATCAGAGGATTGCATCAAAGGATGCAAATTTATGAATTCCAAGATGAATACATTCTGGGAATCCAAGGTACAACATGGTGACTGTAGTTAGTAATAATGTACTGCATACTTCAAATTTGCTAAGAGAGTTGATCTTAAGTGTTATCATCATAAAAAATGGTAACTGTGAGGTGATGTACTTGTTCACTTAATTGTGGTCATTTTTTTACAATGTATGTGTATACTAAATCATCAGATTGTACATTTTTTTAAAAATCCCATCATAGAACAACAAATATTTTATATTTTATATAAGTCAATTATAACTCATTAAAGCTGGAAAAAATTCTTCATGATTTACTGTTATATGAAAAAGTCAAGTCCCAAGGCTATGTACAATACAATCTTTTTACATTAAAATAAGAAAATTATGTGTTCATATTTATTTTTTGCCATAGATATATATATATATATACACATACATACACACACAGAAATACATATATACCCGGACAATTTTAATCAGAGCAGATTTTTTTTACAAAATGGGATCAGATATATATGACTATTGAAACATTCATAGGCTGTAACACAGACTGTGGTTATAATTTTGGTATTTGGAACATAGAAATCTTTAGCATCACAAGCATAAAACTGTGAAGGTCTTTATACAGACCATCACTCATCCAAATTGCAATGACTGCAACATCTCAGCATAATTAAAACTTGGTAATGATGGTTTGCAGACTGGGTCAACTTGAATCGAATAGAAGTCAGTGGGCTAGTGTGTTTGAGGTGCTAGATAGCCATGCATTGAAGGATGTTAGAGAGAAGAGCCAGCACCTATTCACTGACGGACAGAAATTTCAAGCCCTCCATATTGATGACTAAATACATTTCAACATGCTTGCTAAAGATTACAGTCTTTTAATTTCATTAAAAGAAAGTAGGAGTGTCATGATGGAAAATTTTAACTAAGAAACTACATATTGTATTCAGGGAACAACACATTTAATCCAGCATTTAATTAAAGAAGGAAGTATTCATGCCATACTAAGTTGCCATCTTTAAGGTTTCAAATTATAGTACCTTTGTTTCTCTATTGAGGGAATTGTTAAAAATCTTAATCAGCTCCCCAAAATTTATTGGCAACTTGGACTCACTGACTTGAAGCCCCTGTGTGACCTGCAATCATTTACAGCATATTCTCAGTAATCAGCCGCTAAAGATTTCTGGATCCAACATGAGCAGATGAAAATTCAATGCATCATACTAACAGTATGACCATAGCTTAAAGAAAATTCATGAAGATTAATACGGCACTGACAAATGCTGCAGATGGAATTACCCTCCACATGCAGCCAAAGATTAAACATTCACTACTTAACAGAGAAGTTAAAGGCACAATTAATCTTTTAACTAATAGACCAATGAGAAGTGGGCAACCATATCAGTTCATATGAGAACCGTACTTAATTTTCAACCTCATCTTTGGCTTAAATGGATTTAGGATATTTCTCCTTAAATGACGATTATTTAAAACATATAATATTCTATGCTAAGAAAAATATGCAATGGATTTTCCTGCTTATTTAAATTAAAGTAAGCTATTCAAGCAGTACTTCCCCCCTCCCTTTAGAAAATCAATGAAAAAAAATATCATATTAAATATTTCTAGCTTTTCTTGGTCTGTGTGTCCTCATTTTGCTTCTTGGACAGAAATTTTTAACTCTGCTAGAAAGAGCATAAGGAAAGCTTGCAAAATATTTTCTTAGCATAATGGAAAGAACACATAAATTTAGAGGAAAATCAGCATAGTCCCACAGAGAATTTCAAAATTTAGTGTACATAAGAATCATCTGGAGAGCTTGTTAAACAGACTTTTTTGGCTTCAACCCCACAGATTCTGTTACAGGAGGTTGGGGGTGAGGCATGAAACTCCTCATTCCTAACAACCAAGCAGATGCTGCTGCTGCTGCTGGCCCACGAGCCATGCAACCTCTGGAGACCATAGCTCTTCTACTCACTAGCTTTGTAATTCTAGGGAAGTTCCTCAACTCCTTAGCCTCTCAAAGATTTCCTCATTTGTGGAAAAAAAAAAGAGACAACAGCATGGACCTTACATGGTAACTGAAATGAAATGGGCTTTAATAACATTAGTTTTCTTCCTCTCTCTCTCTCTCTCTCCCATTTACCTACCATCTATCTACCTATGTCTATATCTCTTTTATTTTTTTCTTAAAGTTCTGGTTATTTCATTGGCACTCCTATGAGAACCTTGGTATGTTTATTATTAACAAGAATTGAGTAGTATCAAGGCCCTCATGATATTCCACAGTCGTCCACTTCCACACTTGTGCCTCCCTAGCTATGTAACTAGACATTTCAAAGAATTAATCCTCATGATTTGTGAGTTTTCTTAGGCCTGATGGCCAGAAATTTATAGAATATTAAAATACATGTGTCTAAGTAGAGAACCAGGAACATTATAGACACTTAGTAAATGTTGGTAAAAGGAAGAGAGGGCGAGAGATTGCGTAATTCTTTAATTCTCTCTCCAAAAAGGATGGTTTATGACCATTTGCACAGTTTCCAGCACAAAGAAGATATCCATTGGTATTTGTAGAAACAGACTTTTTTTTAAAGCAAAATTGTATATGTAACCCAGTATGTACAGTATAAGAAATCCAAACTGATCTGAGCAAAGATGGGGTAGAATAGGTGGTGAATTCTCGGTTCTGTCTACTGAGCTCTGGATTGAAAAGCTTTGGCTTTGTTTTTGATGTTCATTGATGGTTCTTCCAACTTTAGCATTCTTTGAAGGGAGCTAGCATCCACTTCCTTAGCATGTTAGTGATGTCTTCATCCTCAAAAATAATATAAGGGGTGAAACAGGCAAATGAACAAGAACAATGGGTTCCATTATACTAGGTGCTGGACCAAATGCAATTTCTAAGTATAGAGGAAAAAAGTACCTAAGAAACAAGGCACAGGGCTGGGGGGCTTAGGGAAATACGTAAAGCTTTGTGTGGGCCAACACCCTGCACACAGTGCTAGGCCACTTCAGGCCTGCAATTGCAAAACACAAATACATTTTGCCCTGAGTTAGTGATTGCAACTGGAAAATGAGGCACAACTTAGCAGTTAAGTAAATAAATTGTATGATCCAAAGGACAGGTGTGCATCCTTTCTGTCATTAATATTTGCTTGGCCTTGAGAAAAATATTTAAATTGCTCTTTAGCCTGACAAGCAGTAAATGCAGTATATCCATCCATTCTCTCACCTTACATCACAGTTTTATCATGACTCAGTCTTGTTTTATTTATTATAATGTCCCCATTCCCCACTCCAATTGCCCTGTGCAAACATCCTAATATATTTAATATAATTAATTTATAATAAGCTTTTGTAAAATGTACATTAGAGAATCATATACATGTATTTTCATTTAACATGAATGATTTTGCCTAAAATCTCATCCTGTTTCTTAAAAAGAAAAGTATCTCTATTGTTCTTAGGTCTATTTACATTGCCATGCACCTAACTGCTGCTTAACATTCCATAGAATATATCTTCCATATTCCACTTAATCAAACTCTAATGATACTCTATCAATTGCCTCCAACTCCCCATTTCGACAGACAAAACTCTAATACACGTATCTGTGTATGTTTCCTTTTAGATTCTTGTGTGCAGATGGGATTATTGGGTCAAAAGAGTGTCCATATATTTAATTTGATTCAGGACTGCCATGTCCCCTGGATGTGCCTTGCCTGAAAACTCCTCTATCCATGCCCCCACCACTGGTGCTGTGCAAATTTTCACTCAGTGCCAGACTGACTGGTAGAGTGTGATACTGAGTTATTACTTTAATTTACTTGTCTTTAACTACTAATGAATTTAAACATCTCTTCATATACTTGAAGGTCCTTTGGGGTTTCTTTTTATTACCTGCTCAGTCACAGGTCAGACTGCAGAAGAACATGTGGGATACAAGAGATCATTCTGGCCATCTTTGGAAAATATTCTACTAAAATAATCTTTGGAATTATTCACCTTTCCCCACTGATATATTCTCTTCTTCCCTCTCTCCCTCATGCTTTCTCTCTGTCTCACTCTCTCTCTCTCTCTGCTCAGTTATAATCCAAATTCTAATACAGACATTGATCTATTACTGTCTTTCTAGTCCTTTCAATTTGACAGGCAGTCTTTGCCCTCTTTGCTAACTTCTTGTTTTTAAAAGTTGGAATGAAGTGGTATTTTATAATACTGACTCATCCCATAAAAATTATAAAGTGATTCATTTAGTTTCAGGTGTACTTGCATGTTTATTATCTGAAGAGATCTTCTGTATTATTTTAAGGGCTTTATGTCTTTGTTGCTATGACAAAAAAACACCTTTATTTGTAATTAAATTTTTTCTTTGCTATAATTGATTTTGTAAACATATCTTTTATCTGGGAACTTTACTAAACTCTTTCATAAGTGCTAATGGTTTGATGCTTCTATTTTTTTCTGCAAGATATACATATTAAATGCAAATAATGGCAGTTTCTTTCAATTCTGACATTTTTAATATTATTTTATTTTCTTACAGCATCAGACAGAACTGACCATATGTTAAGTCATAGTGGCAATAGTTGGCACCATTCTCTTGTTGTAATCCCAAGGTTTGCCCTAATGTCATTTGTTAAGTACATAGCAGTTATCAAGTCAGTAATATTTCCCTTAAAGTGATATCAGCAATATGGCTGATTAAGATGTTCCTCAATATACTATCCCCAGCAACAATTTGGCATCCATCCACTGGCAAAAGTGTCTTTGTGGGAGCCAAGAGAGTCAGCCATACACTAGGAGACCCAGGGGGAATCTTTCCCACCTGTGCATCAAGCAATAGGCATACAGGACCCAGTGTCAGATGTGGACCCTACAGAGCCCCATGAATCAGCTCTGGGTCCTCTCATCTTTGGGGGCCACTAGAGAACACTGTCTTAAACAATCACCCATGGACAAGAGAGCCTTTGTAGAAATCCAGCTTTCCAGCAAGGAAGTTTCATCAAACCATTAGAGAGAGGAAAAAAAATATATATATATATATATATATAGGTTTGGATGCATTGTAGTGGTTAAAGGAACAGTGTTTTAGCCACTTCACCCCTTCCCCAAGGCAGTATAGCTAAATGCCAAGTAAGAACTTCCCGACCTGCAATTTCTCCCACAGAGGAAAGTGAGAGGGTTTGAGTAAGTGCCGGGCTTTCCCAGCTGTGTTTGTATTACAAAGAGGGCCACTTCTCTCCCACCCCATCCAGAATACTCAGTCATGAGCTGCATGACTGGGAGATGGGAAGGGTCTGGGAGAACCATAGATGGGACTTCTGGAAGCATTAAAGGAATATGTGTCCTACTGTGTTGTAGATTTCATCAAGAAGCCCACCCAGGAGCCACTGGTGGTGCCTCACTCTGGATCCTCCCACTAGCATGGACACACACAGCACTTGGCACATCTCACCCACACCCACAGCCACTCTGTGGCTGGCCCTCTGTGTGGATTCCTGATAGTGGCAAGAGTGAATTTTGGCACATGGCTAGTGAGCACAGCCAGATGACCAGCCCAAAACTGTGGACCAGTGGAAGGTCACAAACTTGAGTTTCAGCTCTGCCCATGGGAAAGCACAGAGAAGGCTGTCAGCACTCGGCCTGTTGTGTTGTAGGATCAAGAGAAGGCATACAGTCTTAAGAATTCTTCTGTAAAAGAGAGCAAGAAGCATGGAGCAGGCATATCCATAGAAAGTTTTAGAATTCCTAGCAGAGCTATGGAGAGAATTTCTCTCCAGAAGACAATTAGTTAGAGAATAAAGAAGATAAGTATTACTTCACAGGCAAAGACAGCAATGCAAAGAGTTCAAGGAATATGAAAAATCAAGGAACCAAGGCACTACAGAAGAATCATAATCAGGAAAACAATTCTATTTACAATTACATCTAAAATAATAAAATACATAGGAATAAAACTAACCAAGGAGGTGAAACACCTGTACTCTGAAAACTGTAAGACTGTGATGAGAGAAATTTAAGCAGACACAAATAAATGGGAATCTAGCCCATGCTCATAGATAGGAAGAATGATTTTTTATTGTCAAAATGGCCATCCTGCCCAGAGAAATGTACAGATTCAATGAAAATGCCTGTCAAAATACCATGGCATTTTTCAATGAACTAGAGCAAATAATCCTAAAATACATATGGAACCATTAAAGACCCCAAAATAGCTAAGGCAATGCTGAGAAAAAAGAACAAAGCTGGGTGTGTTATGCTACCTGACTTCAAGCTATACTACAAAGCTACATGTATCAAAACAGCAATCAAAACTGTTCAGGACTTTAACAGACATTTTCCAAAGAAAAAATATGAATCACCAACAGGCACATGAAAAGATGCTCCACAACACAAATCATCAGGGAAATGCAAATCAAAACCACAATGAGATATCAGCTCACACCAGTTAGAATGGACACTATCCCAAAGACAAGAAATAACAAGTGTTGTCAAGGATATGGAGAAAAGGGAACCCTCCTACACTGTTGGTGGGAATGTAAACTGCTATAGTCACTATGGAAAGCAGTGTGGAGGTTCCTTAAAAAACTTAAAATAGAAATACCATATGACCCAGTAAATCTATTTCTAGGAATTTACCCAAAGAAAACAAAACCCCTGATTCAAAAAGAAAGATATATATACCCCTATGTTTTTTGCCACATTTTTTACAATAGCCAAGATATGGAAGCAACCAAAGTATCCATCAATAGATGAATGGATAAAGAAGAGGTTGTACATATATACAATAGAATATTATTCAGTCATTAAAAAAGAAAGAAATCCTGCCATTTGTGACAAAATGGATGGACCTGAAGGGTCTTATGCTAAGTGAAATAAGCCAGGTGAAGAAAAACAGATACTATATCATTTCATTTATTTGTGGAATCTAAAAACAAAACAAAACAAAATGAATGAATAGCAGTAGACTCAGAAATCCTGAGAAGTGACTGGTGGTTACCATGGGGAAAGGGTTAGAGTGGATAGGTGGGGAGAATAAGGGGTATAAAGGGGCACAAAGTCTCAATCATAGTACGAGGTGGTCACAAGAGCAACACAGAGAAGACAAGTAGTGATTTTATAGCATCTTACTACGCTGATGGACAGTGACTATGAAGGGGTATGTGGGGGGGACTTGGTGAAGGGGGAAGCCTAGTAAACATAATGTTCTTCATGTAATTGTAGATTAATGATAACAACAACAACAAAAAAGAATGGTAGCACAGCGTGGAGAATATAGCCAATATTTCTGTAACTCTGTCTATGTTGACAAATAGTAACTTCACTAGTTGGGGTGAGGATTTAATAATGTGTATAACTGTTGAACCACTGTGTTGTATACTTCAAGTCAATATAATATTGTGTATCAACCATACTTTATTAAAAAAAAAAGAATCACAATAATCTTCCAGTAACCAAACCCAAAGGTCAAGAAAGAAAGATATGTAATCTAGAAGACAGAAATTATCCAGCAAGAAAGCCAAGAAAAAAGGAGAAATACTGAAAAAAGCCTTTGTGATTTTAGACCATAAAAATAATCACTCTGCAAATTATTGAAATCTCAGAAGGTAAAGAGAAGGAAAGGGGTAGAAAGCTTATTTAAAGAAGTAATTGCTGATAACTTCCCAAACGTGGTGAGAGATTTGAATTTTACCTTCACAAAGCACATACTTCATAAAACTAAACCAAACAAAAACTCAACTTAGATCACCTATAAGACATATTATAATAAAAAACTGACAAGAGTCAAAGACAAAGAGAGAATCTTAAAACAGCAAAAGAAAAGAATATAATTTATAAGGGAATTACTATAAGGCTATAAGTGGATTTCACAGCCAAAAATTTATAGTCCAGGACAGAGTGGAATGATACATTTAAAGTGCTGCAAGTAAAAAACTGCCAACCAAGAATCTATCTGGCAGATTGTCCTTAAGAAATGAAAGACAGATAAAAATTTTCCCAGACAAATAAAAGCTCAGGTAGTTCATCCATTCCAGATTTGCTTTAAAAAAAATGGTGGCATATTAACCACTTAACTCTAGTGTATAGGTAAAGGGAAAACAGCATTAAAAATAACTATAGCTATAATAATGTGTGAATGAATACACAATATAAACAGAAGGAAATTGTAACATCAGAGCAAAAAAAAAGTGGTTCAGTGAAAGGACAGAGTATTTGTATACAATTAAAGTTAATTTGCTATCAATGTAAAACACACTGTTACAGGATGATTTATGTGAGCCTCATGATAATCACCATGGAAAACCCTATAGCAGATAAAGAGAATGGATTCAAAGCATACCACTATAGAAAATAATCAGGTCACAAAGGAATGCAT
The DNA here is from genome assembly GCF_030020395.1 of Manis pentadactyla. Taxonomy (NCBI): domain Eukaryota; kingdom Metazoa; phylum Chordata; class Mammalia; order Pholidota; family Manidae; genus Manis; species Manis pentadactyla. The sequence goes on along the minus strand of NC_080020.1, from coordinate 169,579,438 downwards.
CAACAGATGGAGATAGGAACAAGGGAACTACAAAATCAGAAGTAGTCAGAAAACAAGTAATAAGATTACCTTATAAGTCCTAACTTATCAATTATTCCTCAATGTAAATGAATTAAACTCTCTAAAGGCAGAGAGTGGCGGGATGGATTTAAAAATACAACTCAACAGTGTGCTGTCCACAAGATACACAATTAAGCTGTAAAGACACATATAGGCTCAAAGTGAAGCGATGCAAAAAGTATTCCACACAAGTAGAAACCAAGAGAGCAGAGGTAGCTATACTCACATCAGACAAAATTGATTTTAAGTAAACAATGTTACCAAAAATTAAAAAGTCACTATATAAGGATAAAGGGTCAATTCATCAGTAGGATATAATAATCATAAATATAAATGCACCCAACATCAGATCATGTAACTATATTAAGCAAATATTAACAGATCTGAAGGGAGAAATAAACAACAATAAATGATCATTGAGAAATTAAATAGCCCACTTTCAACAATGGATAGATCATTCAGACAGAAAATCACTAAGAAAATATTGGCCTTAAGTAACACATTATACAAGATGGGCTTTATACTTTCCATCCAAAAACAGCAGAAAATTCATTCTTCTTAAGTACACAGAGAACATTCTCCAAATTAGATCATGTTAAGCCACAAAACAAAACTCGATACTCTTATCAATTCTGACCACAGTGGTATGAAACTAGAAATAAATTACAGGAAGAAAACTGGAAAAATTACACCTATGTGTATACTAACAACATGCTACTGAACAACTTCTGGCTCATAGAAGAAACCAATGGAAAACTAATAAAAATATCTAGAGACAATTGAAAACAGAAATATGACATACCAAAGTCTATGGGATGCAACAAAAACATTCCAAGAGGAAAGTTCTTGACTACCTCAAGAAACAATAGATGTCTCAAATAACTTTACATCTAAATCAGTAGAGAAAGAACAAAGAAGCCCAAAGTTAGTAAAGGAAGGAAATAATAAAGATCAAAGTGCAGATTTTAAAAAGTCTGTTTCTACAAATAACTATGGACACCTACTTTGTGCTGGAAACTATGCAAATATCACAACCCTTCCTATTTTGAGAGAGCATTTAAAAATTATGTAATCACTCTCTCTCTCTCTTCCTTTTGCCTACATTTACTAAGTGTCTATAATGTTCCTGGCTCTCTGTTAAGTAGTAGAAACACATATTTTTAATATTATAGAAAGTATTTGGCCATCAGGACTAAGTAAAATCACAAATCATAAAGAATTCTTTGAACATGTTTAGTGATACAGCTATGGAGGTGCAACTGTGGAAGTGAAGGACTATGAAATTTCATGAGGACCTTGATACTAGTCAATTCTCATTAATAATAAACATACCAAGGTTCTCATAGGTCTTCTAACAAAATGACCAGAACTTTAAGAAAAAAAAAAGAGAGAGAAAAGAGATATAGATATAGATAAATAGATAATAGGCAAATGAGAGAGAGAGAGAGAGAGGAAGAAAACTGATGTTATTAAAGCCTACTTCATTTCAGTTACCATGTAGTCTATGCTGTTCTCATTTTTCACAAATGAGGAAATCTTTGAGAGGCTAAGGGGTTGAGCAACTTCCCTAGAACTATGAAGCTTGTGAGTAGAAGAGATCTCCAGAGGTTGCATAGGTCACAGGCCAGCACCAGCGTCATCATCTGGTAAGTTGTTGGAAATGAGGAGTTTCAGGCCTCATCCCTAACCTACTGTAGCAGAATAGAAACTATGAAACTAAGAGTTGGTTCTTTAAAAAGATAAACAAAATTGACAAATCTATACCTAGACTTACCAAGGAAAAAAGAGATGGTTCAAATAAATAAATCAGAAATGACAGAGAAGTTACAACTGATAAAACAAATAGAAATGATGAGATTACTATGAACAATTCAATGACAACAAATTTGACAACCTAAAAGAAATGGATATATTCCTAGAAACTTAAAATCTTCCAAAAATGAATCATGACAAAATACGACAATCTGAATAGACCAATTACTACTAGGGAAATTGATTCAGTAATCAAAAACCCTCCAACAGTCAAATGTCCATGTCTAGATGTCTTCACTGGTGAATTCTATCAAATATTTAGAGTAGAATCATAAATCAGTCAATGTGCTACATCACATTCTCAAAATGAAAAATAAAAATCACCTGAATAGATGCAGAAAGAGCATTTAACAAAATTCAACATCCATTTATGATAAAAAAAACTCCCCATAAAGTGGGTATAGAGGGAACATACCTCAATGTAATAAAAACCATGTATGACAAACCTACAGCTAATAACATACTCAGTGGTGGAGAACAGGAAGTTTTTTCTCTGACAATTTTCATTCAACATAGTAATTGAAGTCCTAGCCACAGCAATTAGGCAAGAAAAAGAAATAAAGGCATTCATATTGGAAAGGAAGAAGTAAAACTCACTATTTGAAGATAACATAATTTTATATATATATATATATAAAATCCTAAAGACTCCACCAAAAGGACTGCTAGAACTAGGCAATGCACTCTGTAAAGTTTCAGGACACAAAATTAATGTACAAATATCTAAATAGAGCTGGAAAAATATAAAAGTTTCCCTCTATTTCTGTTGTGCCAGATTTTATTTTTTATTATACAATTATTAAGTTTTATCAAAACTTTTGTATAATCATAAGGGATACCATTTAATATACTGGACTATTAGATTATGATGAAAAGTGTGGGGTTTAATTAATTTATATCATTTTTTTTCATTATGCGTATAAACTTTCCATATTTATTTGCCACATTTGGAATGTTTCAAGATCCTGGTAACGTGAATATATATATTAATTGTAAGACTAATTGATTTGATTATTCATTTTAATTTTAGTATAGCAGTCTTAATGGACATCACTGGAGAATTGGAGTTGTTTTAATTTTTTTAACACACATGAATCTATCTATATTTATAGAGACTACTATGCAAGTACCCATCAACTTACATTAATAGATATTTTTATTTTGTAAATTTTTGTTCAGATTTTTAAAATTAAAGACATTTAAAAATGACAAATTTTAAGTTCACCTTTATCTGACCTAGACATCAACTCTCAGCTTGAACCTATATAAATGACAACCATTAGCATGAATGTGGAGTGAATCATTTCACTCCAAACTGCCTCATCATTATTTTGAAACAATCTTATTTACCTTTCTGACCCCTTTTTGTTGGATGGTTTAATATTCATAGCTCAATGTTCTACAATTTTATTGGTCACACTAAAACAGTCAGTATTCTTAATTTAAAGAACATTATTCTATTTCTCTCACCCAAAGCCTGCTTTGTGGATGTGCAACCTGTGCAACTGGGACCCATGCTCAGAAGGGCTTTGGGCTTGATTTAATGCTCAGCTTTCACCTTCTTTAAACTCATAATAATTTTACCTAACAACTTTCATTTAAAAGTGAAGGTCTATGGGACAATACAGCATGCTGGTGAGCAGAGGAAGATCATCAAATAGGTCAAATCTAATTATAGGAGCCCTTTAAGAGCAGAGAATTTTCTCTGGCTAGGAATAGAGAGGAAATAAGAGAGATTCAAAGCATGAGAAGGACCGCATGGGCTACTGCTGTCTGAAAATCGAGAAAGCACATAAGATATCTGAGAAACACTAAGAGCAGAGCGTGGCCCCAGGTGACAGCCATCAAGGAAACCTGAAACTCAGACCTACAGAGTTAAAAGACCTGAAGTCTTCTAATACCCAAATGGCTTTGGAAGTTCATTATTCCCCAGAGCCTCCAGGTAACAGCCCAGTTAATCCAAGACCTTGTTTTCAGCCTATGAGCCCATGAGCAGAGAACCTAGTAGAGCCTACCTGGATTTCTGATGTATAGAACTGTGAGAAAATAAGTGGGTATTGTTTTAAGTCATTAAATTTGCAGTAATAAAAACTAATATATAAACATTAACTAAAATAGTAATATATTATCCAATACATCTCCTACATCTTATATTAAATCTATCATATGGAAAATTATGCATTTTAAATGATCATGCAAGTTCTTCTACTTTTAAGAACTCTGTCTTTTTCATTTCTATTAACATTTTACATTGCTTGCTGTAATTTTAGATCAAGATCACAGTTTGCCTATCACTGGGAACTAAAAGAGAAGAAAATTTTGGGAGGCAATTTTCAGAATTTTAACCAGAAATGCATTACATTGAAATTCCAGTCAACATCTCTTCAAGGTGAAGAGGTAGAGAGTATTTTCCAAGGGAGCCCTGTGACTCCCAAAATATGATTTTTCATTTGCATGCTTTGAACCTTAACTTGGCTAGTACGTTCTCAAACCAGTCCTGCTGGCTGAACCCCACAAGTACATGTGAATGTATATGTGCATGATCATTTAGTAGGTGTTGGTTTGAAAATGCTGTTTTAAATATGTAGATTTTTGCTAATTTTATTAGTATTATTTTAAGATATGCTTATCTAAATATGAATCTATATATGACACATTATATCTAGATACCAAGTTGCAGATATATTTTCAGCATATATATCTATACATAAATATATACATATACACATTTCAACACACACACACACGTATATATATACATATATATATATATACACACATGTACACACAGTTTTTATTGGTTCTTTAAGAAAATAAAAATAAAAAACAATTACAACGTATTGTGCTAAAAAATGTATTTCTGAATTGAAGATTAAGATTAAATGTGCCTGAAGCCTGCATCTTATTGATATTTCAAAATGTCATTTAATATTGGTAGAACATACATAAAATAGATTGAGTAGCAAAGATTTCATTCAGCAAAATGTTACTTTAAATGAAACTAACTTTCTAAACATCAACCCTAATACTAATATCAGATTATTTTGGGGGAAGAGGGAAAGTGGGAAGGATCTATAAATAATTTTAACTTCTATCCCGAGTTTTCTTAGACAGTCTGTATTTTTATTGCATTGTCCCATAAATTCTTGAGTAATCAAAATTCCAACATGGTTCATTCCAAAAATGTATCTCCAAAATGATTTATTGCCTTTTGGTTCAAATCAAAATTATTTCTAATGTTTTCTATCCTAAGTTCATAATCAGAAAATATTGTTGCCTTTATTGTAAAATATGCAAGACTATTAACCATAGAGATCAGTTTTTGGCAATGCACTCCCCCTTCCTTTTTTCCTGAGTGTAAGATAAGAGAAAATATGTAAATATTTGGATAGATATCAAGATTGGAAGAATTTGGATATCAGTACTATCTTGGGAACTAGTCAACAAAATTTTAAAGCTATCATACAAGTCAATATTGCTAAGATAATTGATTTTAAATAATCTGTGAACTTAATTTCTTCTCTGACTTAAATATTAAACAAAAGAAAAACTTAGCCATGTATTGATAAAGTAAAAAGTGAAAATATCAAATATTTGATAAAATTAAATCTTTGCAGGTAACTGATTTATACCTTATCCATTTATATCACCACTTTTCATTACCATGTACATTGTATATTCAAAACACCATTTCTTTGTATTGGAAGATGAAAAGTCAGAACTAATGCTGTCTTCAAGAAGCTTAAATCCAGCTGGTGACATATGGCTGTGAAAATGGAATGACTAACGATGTTTGAAAGTACCAGAGAGCTAGCAAAGGAGTGATTCTGTGAAGAATTCTTGGAGAGCATCTGCGACAGAGATCGATCTCTTTAGAGTAGGCTGTGGTTCCTGAGAAATGTGTTGGTGAGTTGCTTTTTGGAAGATGAGAAGGATTGAATTAAGATAAATGTGGGCAAATGTGTTCCTGTAAACACATATAAGAGCACGGCCAAATGAGATCATGCTGGCTATGATTAAGAAAAACTGACTTGAATTAAAAAGAGATTATTATGACAGCTTCATATAAGGGAGAAGTGGGAATTTTGCCTGGAAAGGCAGCTTGGGACCTGAGTATAGAGAGCCTCAAGATGAAAGGTAATTTTGAAGTCCATCATGCATATAATGAAGAAACAACGGCAATATTAATAGAGTTCATTGGCATGATAAAAGGATTTTATATCATAAAATGGATATATATATACTTATGTTACCTGGCTATGAGTTGTCAAATTCCTTGATTCTTATTTTCTCGAAGGAGAGAATTCAGTCGATACACCTGATAGTTAAAGCCGCAGGGTTTTTGTTCTTTGTTTCTTTTTTTAGCAAAAGGAAAGGAAAGGAAGCTCTAAAGACAGAGCAGCAGGCAACCCGGAGGGTGGGTAGCTGCTCTGGATTTTACACTTTCTTTTAATGGGGAGTTATTTGGTTTCCTTCCTCCCATTTGTCATTGTTGCAGTGTCTTTTCGATGGTCTTCGTCCCTCCCCCTTCAGCCTCTTTGCACAAGTTTATGCTTGTCATTCTTCTGATGAGCATCTATGAGAAACCCACAGTGGAGCCAAAACCATAATGTAAACGATAGAATAATGACAATTATAATGGCCTCAGTGTCATTAGTGACAATGTCTTCCTTGAGTGCGCATGCTTTAAAATCTGGAAGTTTCCAGTGACCCGTATCTTTTGCTGAACCACAAAAGGGGTTGGTCTAAGGGAGACAAGGGGGCTCTCTGGGAGGAGACTGGGCAGAGTGTGTGGCCTGCCATCCTCCTTTATCCTCTCCTGCTCATGTCTATCTAACTGCCTCCTCTAACAATTATATAGTTATATTAAAATGTATATGTATATAAACAAAATTTAACTAGAATATAAACTACACAGGTATAAGTATTTTGATCGCTTGGTCTACTATATCTTTTAAATAATAATACTGGGCACATAGTAGTTGCTCATGAATCTTTGGTGAGGGCATGAATAAGGTTTTTGTTTTTGTTTATGGGCATGTGATTCAACAATCCTGACCCAGCAATGAATAATAATTCATCATAGAATGTAAATTCATTTTTATTCTGAGTTGGAGTGTGAAACAAATTTCTGGGATAGCAGTGAGAAGAGCTACATGGACCCTCTTTCTAGTAAAACAAGCAAAACTGGCAAAAACCACAAAAATGTAATTATTTAGAGTCTGGAAAACTGTCCTTAGGGCATACAGCAAATGAAGAGACATTTATTCAGTAAAGGCTACCAAAACTATGTAATAACGGCCAGATCTGTAGCATTTGAGTCACAGCTCTCTCAGTCCATCCCATTCCCCAGATCAGCTTTCCAGAAGCTGAAATCTGGGTGGGTGGGATGAGAAATACGGGGCTCTCTCTCTCCCCTCAGCTGCCTACCAAGGGTTGCCAGCTGTCACCACAAGGGACACATCAACATGCACATATAACAGTATCAGATAGAAGGTAAAGAAAGAAAGGAACAGAAAAAAAAAACATTCAAAGAATATTTGGCTAAAGACTTCCCTAATTGATGAGAAACCTTAAAACATTAATCAACATATCCAAGGAGCTCAATAAACTCCAACTACAAATAATGGTTTAAGAAGAATTCACATCTGAACTTAACGCTTAAAACCTGAAAGGCAAAGGAAAGTAGAACATCTTGCAAGAAGCAAGCAATAAACAACTGTCACATGCAAGGGAACCAAGATAAGATCAACAGTTGAGTTTTCATCAGAAACAATTGAGGCCATAGATAAAACTATCTTTCAAATACAAAGGCAAACAAACAAACAAAAAAACATTCCCAGATAAAGAAAAACCAGAGCTACCTTATAAGAAGTACTAAAGGAAATTCTTCTGCAAACCTACATGAAAAAACAAAGAGCACCAGTAAAGGTAAACATAAAAAGATATATGGGAGAAAAATTTTCCAATCCATATATCTGATAAGCAGCTATATTTTGCCACCACATGTATCTAGAATATATAAAGTATTACAACTAATAAAAAAAGAAACCTAATTAAATAACGTGCATAGTATCTAAACATAAAGTTCTCTAAAGAAGATATGCAGATGGCTAATAAGCACCTGATGCCCAATATCATCAGCCACCAAGGATATTTATACCAAATCACAATGAGATAGATACCATGCTACACCTACTAGGGTAGCTATCATGAAAATTTTTAAAAAATAACAATGGTTGGCAATCATATGACCCTGGGCACATAATCTCAGGACTAATGGAGAACTCACCAATTTCTTGCCTTCTTACCATTTACTTAGTGGCTATATTTTGTACTCTGTATGATAAAAGAGGAAGGCCAAAGTCAAACACATTTCACATTTATTCCCACACTGACAACATGCCCCTTCTCATCAAAAACTAGCAAGCATGTTGGGAAGATAATGCCCAGTACTAAGACCTACCCCAAAGTCAAAGTGGTAGAATGTGTATTCTTTTGGCAATGAAGTCACATGGCAGTGGGTAGGGATGTGTAATAAATCCTCTTACAGGGAAGGGGACACTTTTAATCGTGAACAAAAATAAAATCAACCACATTTGTGTTTCTTAATGTGACTAAAATTCTTTGGCCAATAAAGTATAAAAATTAACTACAACAAAAAATTTGAATTTTTTAAGTTTATATCTACCTATATCACTGTCCCTGACCCTATTTTTATCTTACTAACTTAATTGCCGATTCTCTATCATTTCTGTGTCCTACAGTGTTTTGATGCCCTATAATTTTTTATTATTAATTAAGCTAACCCATTGTTCAAATAATTGAAATGCTACTTATGAATTCAGAATATTAGGATACTGTAAGTGGATCAGCAGAAAAGCTAATTTACCAAATACATATAATGAGAATGTGTTAGAAAGCAAAACACCAGAACTGGCAGGTGACTGTGAATCACTTTCTTTAATGAATTGGTAAGATAGTCACTAATTAGGAGAAGATAAATTACTCTTCTCCAGCCTTTGAGAAATTCAAAATACATACACATACACACGCACACAATATCTTCCTTCCCCCACCCCTCAGCATTTTCACACACATATACAGAATACAAGTTACTATGGTGATATGCTATCTCCATGGCAATTGATCATTACCATCTATGTATGTGTCCATTGTCTCTTAATAGACAAGTATGGGCTCCAAACCCAAAGATTTGAATCTTCAAAAAAGATATAAAACAAACTCACAAAAAAATGAATTTTTACCCCCAAAAAGAATTAAGTATTCCTAATAATACAATAAACAGATTGTAAAAGCAAAGGTTTGGAAAATTAATAGCTAAAATGAAACTATAAAAGTGCATATTCTTGGAAAACGAATGCTTCCTAAAAGCTGTAATAATGTTCAAAAATGACTGCTTTCTCACAATATGCATGATAGAATTCAGCTTGTGGTGGTCTCTGTGCAGGTGAAATGATCCCCAGCAGAAAATGAGGTTCAAGATTTTTATCCCCAGAAAGTCATTATGATAAAATACGTCTAGCCTCAAGTAAAAGAAAATCACTTCCACTCATATAGAGAAAATCATAAACACTGACTAGAAATATGAATAAATTGAAAACTCCTAACCTACAGAGAAAGATATAAAACAGCGATTTCAATCTCTGGTATGATTACAAAAACTGACATTCAAATTCATATATAAAATACATCTTTACCTATTAACTACAACAAAAAATAACTTAAACACTGTCATGGGATTCTGGTCAATTTCGTGATGCAAATAAAAGCAATGTTTTCACAGGGGAAAAGGGTTGCTTTTCTGTCAACAATTTAACATTTTCATTTAAGAATAGTATTTGCTTTGATGTGTAGCCCATTAAAAATGGTTTTATATTCTTCTAAAAGGAGTCTTTCTCAATTCTAACAAATCAATTTATGAAGTTATTTTGGTACTCTGTGGCCCATGTAAAAGTAACTGTCATGTGTAACATCAAATTATATAAATAAGAATAAGTTAAGTGAGAATATCAGATACTTACAAAATAATCCAGTGAATATAAATGTTATAATATTTTCATTTAACCCAGATAAGGTATGAAAAGGATAAGTATAGAAATTAGAAGATTTTTACAATGAAATTAATGTAGTTAATATCGAAAGATTTTTTTACAAATTAAAATAACTTTATAATGCATGCTAGTAAATAGTAAAGAACAAAAGTAAGTAAAAAGGAATGTTCTCAGATCCAACCATTCCAACATGACCTGTCATTTTGTTGAGCATTAGAGCAAGAGAGATAGCAGATGTACATCATCCATTTATTTGCCCCATAATATTGTATTTTTAGATACTCATTTAACCGTGTCTCACTTATTTAACCATGCTCCATTGATGAATACTTTGCAATTATTCAATATTGTATCAAACACTGAGGTACATACATTGAGACAATATCTGGAAAAACATTTCTGACTATGCTTCTACTAGTCTACTATTTGGATGTTAGCCTCTTTTTTTTATTCACCTTTAGGAAGATTTTTAATAGAAAGTTACCTAGTATTTGCCTTTCAAATAAAGCAACTAATCATGTTTAAGTATTTAGAATATCTATATAATATTTGGGCAATTAGATCTTTCTAATCTCAATAAAAAACCCAGGTAAACATTCATACATTTACTTAAAGAAAAAATCTCTCCAGTGAAATGTAATGTACCAAATTACCCAAATATTACATAAATATCTTAAAGATATGACTTTATTTCTTATAGTCCCCAATAGCATCTGTTATTAAGGAATACTCAGAAACAACCACTGTATTTGATGTGGCATCATTATTTGTACCACATTATTGATTGTGCCACATTATTTGATGGAGCTGTTAGTGGAAAGAGTAAATATTGACCTGTTTAGAGGGCAGCACTCAATTTTTCCCTTAGCTGTCATTCACTGTTTTCATCAGTGGTACCAAAGCATAATCAGAATTATGTATCAAGATATCATTTCCATGACTGCAACTCTACTTAGAAAACAACATATAATATAATCAGAAATATTCATCAAAGAACCAGAAGGGATCCGGAAGGCAACTTACCTTATTTATAGTCTTGCTGGAGTGAGAAGGAATCTAGGATATCATGAAATAACAGAAACCTCAACTGATGACAGATATGTGAGGGCTTATATGCTTATATTGTTTGCTTGGCATTATTTAGACATTCTGAGCCAGTCAATGACATGGCTAGTCATTGATACTGGGTCATTTGCTCAAAGATGTTATGGTTCCAATATTAAAAACACATTTCAAGTCATCCTCATAAGCAATAGGACAAAGTAAGAGGCTTATGATTCTATCTTTTCTGTGACCTTGTCTTGTTTCTTTACACCCAAATAGACCTTGGACATGTATCTTAAATTCACTAGCATACATCAAAAGTCCTCATCTACCCAAATTTTATGTGCTAGATAAGGAAAATATGCACTCTTTACCTTTCCCTGTCTATAATCACACAGAGGCTGGTAGCCTGCCTCATACAAACATATACTAAAATTTCTACAGAGATATCCTAAAAGTAATTCAGGGAAGAAAAGAGAAGGACAGCATGACCATTATTCATCAATGTAGTTTTCATACCCAGCCAAATTCACAGGAGAGGGATTCCAAATGTCTTTCTGAGATGAGTTTATTAAATTCTTGTACATACAAGGGCTCCTTATGACTTATATTAGGATACTCTAACTTTAAATCTGTTTCCTAACTAATTAATGATTCCCCAAAGTGATCTCGTTTTTTTTAATCTGCAAGCACTCATTTTCTGCCTTTTATTATTACACAAATTTCACAAGCAAACCAGCCTTTTAGCCAATTCTAGTCATCCTGCTGGTCTATGTGAGCTTTGGGAATTCCATGGTTCAGAGTACTTAACCCAAGTGTCCTGGAATACACACAGTCCACCCTCCCAGCTCTGTAAGAAAAGGAGGAAAAGAGAGGGACAGGGCAACTTCCCACTGAGGGCAACATAAAGAAAATAGAAAGTGCAAAAGTCTGAGCATCTCAAACTGAGGCCATATAGACTGAAAACAGAATAATAATTATAGGGAAAAAAGGCAGATACTAACTTTGGAAGTGCTGTCAAAAATTCCATCCCCAAACTTTCTTTTTTTCTGTCACAAGAACTGATGGTAAAGAGTGAGAATCATTAAGAATATTTTTGAGATTGATCATGGTGTATTTATTTATGTAAGCATTTCAGTTTGTCAGTTTTTCTCAGCATCATTTTAGTCATAGACCATGTTAAAAAGGAGATCAACAGGCCCAAGAGCAGAGCAGGTGCTGGGCCAGGTCACCAAACCAGGGCTCAGTGCCTAACCTGACTGCAGTTTCAGCCTCTGCCCAGAATGAAATTTATACCAATCAGCCTGGAATTTCTTGATGACTAGTGAGGTGATCTGCATAAGGCCCCTACCCTTTCCCCTCCCTGTCACCACCACCCCCAGGGTGACCTTACCCGAAGATCCCTTCTTTCCATTTGCTATATTACTTCTTGTTCCACCCTTCTTCCTAATAAAAACCTTCCATTTTGTACATGAATCCTCCGAGTGAGACAGGGACTGTGGGTATAGTCAGAGAAGGATGAGGGCCTCCAGAAAAAGCAAGGCAGGATATTTACAGTCAGAGCAATGTAACAATGTATAAAGAAGTCCCTATGGAGACTCTGTGTTAAGCATTATGCAAAGTCAAGGTCACACTAATTCTCTAGGGTAAAGATACCAGACTAGGAATATAGACAGCTTCAGTGAGATCAGTTAAAGCTCAAAAGGCCAGGAGCAACTTGGCCTGGAATGTTTGAGTGTTCCACAAATAAAGAAGGGTATCTCAGCATAACCCTTGACTTCACTGCAAACAGCCCTAGCAAACAGATAACAACCCAGCCCACATTGGGGGCAGGGCAGGTGGTACAAGTCCACACCCTAAGCCTTTCATCAGTTCCCAAAAGTCCTCAACTGCCCATAAATCCCCTAGACACGCACCACCCCAGGCTCTCTTGACCCCTCCTGGCATGAGCCAGGAGCTCTGTCCTCTCACTGAATCTCTAAATAAAAGCCTCTCCCTGGCTTTCCTACCTTGACTGTTTGCTAAGTTCATTCTTCAACTCCGCACACAAGAACCCCAGCAGCACAAGCATTGCTCTATTTGCTAGACAAAATGTTTCCTGATTTGTGATTTGTTTAATAAAGCCAATTAGATCTTCAAATTTATGAGTTTTGTTTTTTGACAACCACTAATTTTGATACTTTGTGTTTTTTCACTAATACTATTTTCTAGAGACTTTACAATCTCCTTTATTTTTTCCTTTTATTCATCAAGGCTCATTTATAAGAAATATTTAATTCACAGGAGTTTTCTTTCCTTTTCACCTCTTTTTTTGTATCAATATCTAGTGTTCTTAAAAGAAAGTGGTATTATTCCTACTGTGAATAATTAACTGAGTGATTATTTGTGGACATGAGAGAATTGTAGAAAATGTGTGTGTGTGTGTTAAAAATGTTTTCTTGAAAGGAAAGCAGTTTCATACGTGTCCTTTTGTTCAAATGTATAGATTACATGATCACATTCCCTATTTCATGATTATTTTTAGGATATTTTATTAGTAAGTGCTGACAGAAATGAATTTAATTTCCTTAATTCTGTTGTATTTTATGTTAATGCTCCTTGCTTATCCTGGTTTTTGGCTTTGCATATTTTATTTTATATCTTTATGCTTCCTTCCTGCCCTGTCTCCCTCCCTCATTTCCCTCATTCTTTCTGCCTCTTCTTACTTCTTCACACTCTCTCTTGCTTGCCTCCTTCCTGTATCTTGTTATTTGGAACATAAAAATATATGATGACTGTAACCTCATTGTGTATTTACCATCTATAACTTAAAACTCATCTCTTTCCCTTACTGAATACCTTTAACCTTATTTCAAAACACTTGATATTAATATCACAGATGGCTTTATCTTTGTGTTAGCAGCTATTTGGTACGTGCTTTTGCATACTCTAAGAATCTGAATGACCTTTCTGTGTCATTTTCATTTTAAGATACATCTTTTCTAGTAAACTCTGTGTAAGGTTCTTTGTTAGAACTTGCAACTGTGTTTCCTTTAATAATTAAATCCATTCTGCTTACATTAATTATCTTCTTTCCAAATACTGTCTTTGTTATCTTTTAAAATATGGGATGGCAATTTCTTACAAATAGGTGAGAATTTGTGCACATGTGTGGTGCGTGTGTGTGTGTGCGTGTGTGCTTCACTGTAGGAATTTAGATCATCCATAGTTGGTTTCAGTTCCATGAATGATTTCACTTAAAATTTTGTATACTACATATGACACTTTCTCTTTTCCTTTAGCAACTTTATCAACTGCTTCTGGTCCGATCACCTCCGGACCAAATTACTGAGACAGCCTCTTTACCTGTCACCTATGTTCACTCTTACCATTCCTTTCCTTTTCCTCCTCAACACAGCAGCTGGACTAAACCTTTAAACGTGTTGCTTCCCAGGTCAAAGTCACTCAGTGGTGTCAGACTCAGCTCACAGAATAGGTCTCTCTAGTTCCTCGGGCTTTGTTTCTACTCCCAAGGAACCCCTTTCAAATTCCATCCCAGTAACACAACCTCCTTCACTATAAACTTGGTCAGCTTTCAGAAAAACATCAGTTACCAAGTTATCCTCAGTGTGCAGTGAGAAAGACATCGAAAATGTACCTCCTATATATCCTGGGAAGTGGCTTTGCCAGGAAAAAAGTTGGAAAATATCGATTTATATTTAAAGGTATTATCTCTATGCATCCTTATGCAAAAGACAATTTTCAGAGTCCCAGTACCCCTTCTTTTCTATTCTGTTTCCATCCCATCCAGTGCAACATCAAATGTGGGCACCAAAATACAAGTCTGATGCTAACCATCCACCCCAAATTAGCTTCTGATAGACAAGCTACACATTTTGACATTCTTACAATCCCCACAGGTTTGATATCTACTAGAACAACTCAGAACTCACTGAAAGTGCTCTACGGGAAAGTACAGTTTTAATATAAAGGATGTACACAGGGCAAGGTCTCAGAGCATTCCACACACATCTTCTGTTTCATTTACCTGTGGAGTCAGGGCATGTCATGTCTTTCTTGGCAGATCAGTAATTTCCCCAACCTTATGAATGTGTTCACCAACCAGAAGCTCTACTAAGTAAGCTTCAGTGTCCAGAGTTTTACTGAGATCTCATTATATAGGTAACACTGATTAAATCATTGGCTACAGGATTAAAATACATCTCCAGCCCCACTTCCTTTCCCCAGAAGACTGGCAGTTGAAAGTCTCCAGAAACTATCCAGGGACCCAGCATGAGTCATCTCATCAGCATAAGAGATGACCTTTTTTCACTCAGGAAATCCCTAGGTTTTTGGAGCTCTGTGTTGAGAACCAGGGAGAAAAGCCAAGTATATCCTCCATCATACTATAACTTCCCCAACACTCCCGCTTTTCATATTTTCCCCTACCTCACCAAGGCCAACACAGTCCCCTCCTGTTTGCATCAAGAACATACACACCACTGTCAGAGAATACTGAATTTGACGTTTCTTGACTTCTTAGAAATCCAACATGAATTTCTTGAACCCTTTCTACCACCAACAATTTCATTAGTGGAAGCCATTTACTTTCTAATGAAATCATTTCCAAACTCCACGTGACCAAATACCACATGCACATGTCTAAGCCATAGCCACAATCACCTCTAATGTTACTAATATTGGTAGGTTTATTTTTTATCAACCAAATTTTACTCCAATTTATTTTGTCTGACCTGCCATATTACAACAAATTTTAAATCGCAACCTGATGCATTTCCTACTCCCTACCATGCTACTCAGGAGCCTTAGGATCCTGGATATGATAAAATAACACTGAGCATAACTGAACTTCAGAATTTAGAAGGATTCTGTTGATCACACAGTGATCATGACAAGGAAGTCAGGCATTGCCTTTCTCCTCTTAAAGAAGATAGATGGGAAATGTTGTCCATTCCTCTATGTTTAGAACCTTGCTAGGAGATCACCACGGTAACCACAAGACACCAGGATGGTCTTTTATGTCATGTTCTAGAAAGTTTTTCTCATCCTCTGACATTCCAAATAAGCCATATAAAATTTCAAAAGTCCTAAAATAACTAGGTTACATATAATAAAGAGGAAAAACAACATTCTTCTTGTGTGGTCATCTATAACCTTGTGAACTTGACAGCTTTAGCTGAGCAAAGGCAAACATCCCCCCAAACTCCAATGGTAATATCCTCAAGATACTAGTTAGTATTGAAGAGAATTATAGCAAATCCATTATACAAATATATGGCCTTTGGAAAAATATTCTACTTAAAGAAACAATATCAAATAACTAGTATAGAGAAGAGGACGAAAGGTTAAATTTTCTCTGGCTTGTGGAGTTTCAATCTACTGAATATTAAGATCTCTTTTAATTAACAGAAGGTCTAGATAGCATCAGATCTCTGAATTCTTAGCTTATATTTTTAAATCCATTGACTCCTAACAATTCTGTTTAGTTAACACTTTAGTTAATCACTCTCTCTGAGTGATTTTAAAGTGATGTTCAATGTTTCCCAAAGGGAAAAGATTAGTCCCTTTTGTGTTTTATTTTTTACCTTAAAGTCTATAGGTCTACTTTCGATTGAGTCTATGGTAACGTGGCTTAAAAAGGTGTTTTAAATGACTTACTACAGAACAAATTCCTCTTTGAGGGAACTCTTATTTTCATTTTTCATAGTTTATGATGTTAGTGAACAATGACTTCTAAAAGTAAGCACACTGTAATTGTCTAAAATGCAAGAGAACTTGCTGAGCAGTGACCTGTGGAGTTTGACTTCAGGATGCATGCGCACGTACTTCTGGTTTTTGTCATATCTAAGAAAAATAATTTCAAATGCAAAGGCAAAAAAACAGAAGAAATCCATCGTCCAGAATCCTTTTTCTAGGGGAAGCATACTGCTAACAGAAACCAGGGAAAAAAGCAGATGCAGGGAGGGACCATGAGATATTTTAAGCCAAAAGCACAGATTTTTTTGTGGTTTTTTTTTTTTAGCTCTAAAGGTGACAGAAAGCATAGTAGGTATACAAAAGAAGCTAACAAATTACAACACTTGCAAAGAGAAAGGTTTAACTCTAAGGTAAAGTTAAAACTGAATGAAGGAGAAAAGAAAAGAAAAATAAACTCATTCAAAAGAGTACAGAGGGATTTAACCACTTCTGATGGTTCAGGCTAGGAAAGTGCTGGAAGGAGGGAAAACATGCAGGGGGACTATGCCCAAGTCTGTGCAGAGGGAATAGGGGGCAAAGGAGAATAAGGGGGTGGGGGATGCAGAGGAAACATGAGCAGGGATTCATTGGAATTCAGAGATATTTTTATAAGAAAAATAGAAGATCTGAGAGAAAAGATTGTGCAGAAAAGATTGAGGAAGCCCAGATCCAGAATAATATTCAAAGGCATTCTCTGAACACAGAAATTGATTTCTAAGAAACAACTGAGAATTTCCCCCGTGATGCCAGGGGAATTACTTCAACAATCAGAGCAGCCAGCGTGCACTGAATGATCACTATATGGTGAGCACTGCGCTGAGGACCTGGCCTGCTTTTCATCATTTAATCTTCACAGAAAATCTATGTGCTCTGAAATCTTTACTTATTTCCTAGAAGAAAGAGGCCATTGATCATCTTTGAGTCTTAAAGTTGACTTGTGTGACCTCTTTAGCAAGACCGTATTTGTGAAAGCAGAGAGTAATCTAGAGAAAATGATTTTCTAAAATCCACTATTCTAGCTTTCAGCATAAAAAGAGGTAGCCCTGGCTAACATGAACATAGAATATTTCATACATGGGTGGGAGGGTCCTCCCCAGACTGAAAGGATTTGGGGAAAGCCAAAGTCTTTTTGTTCTACTAGATATTTCGAGAAGGGAGAGTTAGGTAGACCTATTCGCAAGAGTTGCCCATAAGGATGTACATAAGGGCAGGGATAGAAATAATTCGCTATTTGGGGAACCTGAGAGCTTTGCAGGCTGTCAGCACACTTCCAGGCCTCTAGTGGAAGCTGTACAGACTGTCACTTTCCTCAAGGTCCAGGGTAACTGTGCTTGGCAAAAGGCAGCTAGATGGGTAAGC
This sequence comes from Manis pentadactyla, assembly GCF_030020395.1. Classification (NCBI taxonomy): domain Eukaryota; kingdom Metazoa; phylum Chordata; class Mammalia; order Pholidota; family Manidae; genus Manis; species Manis pentadactyla. The sequence continues at coordinate 169,561,352 of NC_080020.1, read as the reverse complement.
AAGAAGCTAGTCCAGGTCTCTACACACCAAGAACTGTGAGAAATACACCCAGAATTATTCATGTGACCAGAAAGGGGGCACAGAATTGTCGAGAAAGCCTGCAGAGCAGCAGAAGGCCTGGGATTAAGAAGAGTGTGTATGAGGTGTGAAGACTTTGAGTCCAGAGAAAGTGGTCAGGATTAAGGGCTCCAGCAGCAGCTCCCAAAAGCCAGATGTTATTACGTCTTCCCCAGGAAAGCCTGGGCCAGGCACTCCGTAGTAGAGTCCAGTAAGTCTGCAAAGGACACCTTGTTAATACAAATGAAACTTCAAGTCTTCCTCTGTTGATTCAAGGTCACAAGTCCTCTCTAAACACCTAGTCAAAGCCTTGGAGAGTTGGAGAAGTAGGGGAAGGGACCAGAACGTGAAAAGATAGCATTCTTTCCAAAAGTGACTCCGTCTTTCCAGGAGGAGGCTAATTACATTCCCTGATGGATCTAGACTTAACACAATGTAAATAAAACAGATCTCACAGTCACCATGATTCTAAACCAATATCCAAGGTAGGCATGCTTATACAGCAAGTACGAATAAATTGTTGGTACTATGATACCAGATTTTTGGAGTTTTGTTTGGTTGTAAGCTATTATAGCTTTAATCATATTTTCTTCCAAATGGAAATACAGTTCTGAAATGACCTATGACATGAAGGATTTAATGATCCTACCTGCATAACTATGCTATCTCTTTTGATTTAAAATTGTTTGATAATTTTAAAAAATCTCTGGCTATGTCCATTATGTTTGGTCAGTGTGGGTATTTGAGTCAATTTTAGTATTATGCCATTCTTATTCTTATTAAAAGTATCATTTAAGTTTGGTGTCAACTATAATTTTTCTTTTCCTTCCCATTAGTTTTCTTAGTTGGCTTAGTATGTTATTTAATTTTATATTCTTGAGTCGAATACTTATTTTCTTTGTTTTATGTAATATAAAAGTTGTTATTCAATTTGGCCTTTATGTAAAATATGATTGATGATTTCGGGTGAAGAGTACCAGGGTAAAGAAAGTATACAGTAGATTTGTAGCAAGTCAAATTAAATAAGAACTCACACTTAATTTCTTTAGTTGACATTGTTGATTGCCTCTAGCATTAATCACATCCCTGTTTCCTTCCTTTCATGACAGTGTCCAACATTTTACAATTATATTATCCTAAATTAGAGATTATACAGGCTATGTTGCCCAAGGACCTAGGGGCTTTCTGGGAGGTACAAGTCCTCCCTGAGCATACACATTATGAAATTTGTCAGAGCAACCAGGATGGTATAAACCAAGATTTTTCATAAAACAAAATGTTATTTTTAAGAACTCATAGTCAGATATTATGTGTTTATATTTATAAGGGAATTGAAACAATGTCACAAAAGCCTGGCATTTCCCACATACATATCCAAAAGGAATTTTTCACATATATTTTCATTGTCCACTTGGTTGCATGCCAAAGCTGAAACAAGAATTCAGAACACTGGCAACATGGCCAGTTAGATTTCTCTGCAATATTTGCCTGATGTCAGAGGTAAAGAATTGAAACTAGTAGTAACAGTTGCTGTGGGTAGGTATCTTAGTATCAGTAGTTACAATTTTCTAACTGATGGAATAAAATCTGTTGGGAACTTTTACTTTGGAAATAAATATTCAAGCATTCATAGCATATTACCTAAACTGATCATTTTCAGTTGTTTTCTTACTAGATTGTTGGAATATGTTTGTTAATATTTTGCTTATTTGTTGTTTATTTTACTGGTGGTTATGTGGCCAGAAACACTGCTACTAAAAGCTTCACTTTTCTGTTTGTTGGGTTAGCCTAAATTTATCGAGAACTTGACTCCCTTCTGCAGTGGCCACCACTGTCCTCATTGTAACTGTGCTACGGAGTAGCCATTCTATTTAGAAGTCTGTTTCAAGCAAGTGCAAGCTGGATTTCCACAAAGTAGCTTTCATTTTATTTCTTAAATTCAGTCTCAGCATTGAGTTTTGTACCAGCCTGAGTAGCTATATGATATCATCTTTGCAGTCCCAGATTCACTGCTGATAAGGCTATTTGGAAAATCCTATTGGCATGCACCCTGTAATGTTTATTTTTCAGACATCAAGAATCAAATCATTTCCCACCATTCCTCAATTCTTCCTGTGCTATTATACTCTGAAGATTTTTTTTAAGTTTTCTCTCCTGCGGATGCTAGCTTTTACTGTCCTGAAGTGATGACACAAATGTTTCCTAATGATTTATATTCCTTTGACATTCAAATAGAAATTTGGCACGAATGGCAAATTAAATACATGGGTGCAAATCATGGTGTTGACTATATACGCAGCCATCTTTTTTTTCCCCAGGAGTGCCACCATTTAAATGAAGAGAGACAATTCAGTACCGCCCTGGGTTATTTTATGTCCATATATGTCTACACAACCTGAGAAGTGGAGCTAAGATAAACATTTCTCAAGCAAAACTACCCTCTGCTTTTATTGCTCTTCGATTTTCAGTAAAGCCTCTAAGATTTAACTATAAGTACAGACATACTGATGACTTTTCTCTTCCACATAAGAAGAGGATCATAAACAGAATGAAAACATTCCCATTTTATACCTTTTTCCCCATGATATCCTAAACAATAAAGCAATAGAAAACTAGCTAAAAGCTTGTAAATTCCCTTCTTAATAACAGCTGCATATCAGTTCTTAACATATATTTGACCCTGGAAAATCAGCAGGAATTATCTTATGATGCTAATATTGCATAACAAAGCAATTTCTCTTTTTTGAAATAGCAACTTACAAACACTGCAGTGGCTAACTGAATCTTAGTAAGTATTTCAGGAAATGGATTCAATACTGGGACTTTCTTACATACAGGAAATTTTCTTTTTACTTTTTCTCCAGTTAAAATCAATAGGCTTTATTTGTATTAAAATGATTTTATCTAACTATGTAGATCAATAAAATCATCTCAGCATGGGTTTTCATATAATCTCTTGTATTAGTTTTCTATTCTACCAAATTCCTCATGTAACAAATTACTGTGGACTCAGAGGCTTAAAACTATACTTGTCACTAGTTCACAGTTTGCATAGGTCAAGTATCTGGGTACAGATAAGCTGGATCCTTTGCTCTAGATGTCACCAGGCTGAAATCAAAGTGTCAGCTGAGCCTGCAATCTCATCTCAGGTCCAGGGTTTATTTTAAGCTCCCTGAGATAATTTGGGGCAGAAATTAGTTCACTGCATCTGTAGGACTTAGGCCCTCCACTCCTGGTGGCAGCCTGCTGTTCCCAGCCATGCGGGCCTTTCCAAAGCATAGCAGTTTCTTCCTTTCAGGACATCAGGAGAAGGTCTGACTTCTAATCTCTTTGACTTCTAGAAGTCATTTCAAGAACTTACCTAGTTAGTAGGTCATCCTGTCCACTCAGGCTAGCCTCCCTTTTGCTTAAACCAAACAGCTAATTTTGGAGTTTAATTATGTCTGCAAAATCTTATTTGCCCTGTAAGGCCACAATATCATGGCAATAAAATCCTATCATATTCACAAATCCCACTCACACCCAAGGGAAGAAGATTATTCAAGTTATGTTTAGTCCACCCTGAATAATTACATAATATAATTGTATACCAGTTCATTGTTACATTATTATTTTTAACATTGAATACTAAAATATTCAAGGCACATTCATTCCAGAGGTAGGAATCTTGGAATTCTGTCTGCTACAACTGCCTAGCTGATCAACGGCAACATAAACTGCCAATGATTTCATGAAAATCACACATAACTGTAACTTAGGGAACTATGACTAAGATAATAGCTACCTGCATTTTTTTATTATTATTGCCATATTCCAGGAACTATGCGTTGTGACCTACTGAACTGAATTTGAGACTAACTGGTATGTCACAACAACCCTGTTGTTTGTGTATTATTATTATCCCTAAAATTCAGGAAGATTAAATGGCAGCTTTGATGTCAGACTGCCTTTGAATGGTAAAGCGTGGACCCATGTCCAAACCCTCAGAGGCTGGTGAACATGCTCCCTCCAAATAACCTAGCTATTCAGCCTCCTACAAGCCCTCACTATTTGTAAATACAAAGACAGGAGGAGTGCTCCTGGGGCCACAGCTGTTTAGAAGTCCTCAGACTTGAGTAGAAGTGCAGTGAGAGAGTGACTCTACAGAAAGTGAGAATATGCTCAATGGCAGAATTAATGGCTGCCTTAATTTTCCCATAAGGAATACTGAGTATCTCAGAATGATGGCAGCGAGGCTATAGTTAGGACAGGTGGCAATGGACCGCCCATCCCATGCTTCTATTGGGCTGAATGTCTGCCCAGAGATGCTGGCGCACTGAGAACCTGAGCCCCAGCAAAATCTACCATGTTTGCGTGGGTCACACTGCCAGGCTGAAGAACAGGTCTCAACAGAAACTGCTGAGGATATGGGAAACAGTCATTTCAGTAGTATGGCCAATACCAACACGAATCCAAACAAATGTGCTACTCTATACAAATTAATAACCAAAACATTTATGCCTCCAAATATACAGTGGAACCAGACTAACATTTTGGAAGAAGTTAGTATTCAAGACAAATGGACTGTTCCAAACCCACAGAAATCTCTGGACACACAGCTTATTTCAGAACATGTTTACTTTTCACACACTCGCAAACTCAACATATGGACAACATGATCTGCAGTGATGGCTTCAGACACACCAAACTCTTTGGACATTTTGATTTTCTTGTCAAAATCATCCATGCACACACTAGGAATCACATGCCCACCTCAATTTAGGGATAAGGGAGAGACTGAAATTTTTTTGAGGTCACATCAGACCAATTTATAAATTGTTATGTGTTTGGCTATTGCAACGTCCATATGCTTCCTCAAGCCAGTTGTTTTCACGCAACTACTCCCACCAATGATGTGTAAACAATTAGCAGCCATAGGAAAACTATATTTTTACTAATCAATAAATATAATAATGATAGGTGACAAATATTGAAGACTTTATAATAATTGTATATATTTTGTGAGCTTTTCCTTAATGTCTTCTTTAAAGTTACAGAATTCCTGTGAAACATGAACATTCAATCACCAAATTTGAATTTCATAAGGTGCATGAGGGTTTGACAGGGAAAGCTTTTCTAAGAACCTCCTCATCTTTCTCAAGCCTGTATTTAGTGGTAGGTATCTATAAATTGTTTTCTGAAGAATTCCACTATTGGATTTTTTTTTTCTGGGAAAACTGAGTTTGCCACTTGTTTACAATAGAACAAATAACTAAACTACATTAAGAGTATATTAAGTTATACCGGAATGAATATGTTATGTAAGGTAAGTTTTGCTTTTATTTTTCAAAAATATTTTTCCTCAGTGTTCCTGGGTCAACTCACCTCTTCTGATTTACCACTGCTGATCCAGTCTTCAAAGAGACATGTTAAGATATAAAGTTTTCATGTCTCTGGAGCTCCCGTTTTGTTCTACCATTTTCCTGCTACAATTACTGAAGCCTTTCTACCTTACTCAGTCCCTGGATTCTCTAACAGGACATGTCCTAAATAATGCCAATGCAAAGGAAATGCTGTAGATGCCATGAGAGTAGGTGACCAAGGCCTGGAGAGTCAAGGAAGGGAAGTAATCTACAAGTAGTAATATCAAGGCAAGAGGTGAAAGATGAGCCAGGTCAAAGGGAAGGAGGAAGAGCAGAGAAGAGACTGTGTTTCCATATAAGAATGAAGAATTTGTATAAAGGGTCTTTCCAACATTTAGAGAATTGATAGAAGGGAGAAATGATACAAGTATGTATATATTTATTTTCATCAAATGTTTGAGATTCACATAAAATACTCCAGTGAGAGTCCAAGTAGGAAATTTTGAGTTTGAGGTCAGAATCTGACAGTATTTGAGTATATAATCATATGAATAAATGCAGTTAAATATGGAAACAAGTAGGATCCAAAATGTACCAGCACATCTGACCACTTCACAGCTTATGTGCTTTTTCAATAAGAAAAAGATTTAAAATATTTAGTCTTCACAGGCTAGACTTAAAAAAAAAGAGACTGATTCACTAAAAATATTATCCAATCAAGATTACCTGCTTTATTAAAACTAAATTGATGAAAAATCTGGCACTGCTTTTTACTTCTAAAATATTAATATCTAAACCTGTGAGAAAAAATGCCACACACATACTTATTTCTAATCTGTCACTCCTACCATTGTTTAGAGGTTTTCATTTCCAGAAAGAGTCCACATATATTATATATTATCTTATTTCACCTTAGAAAAACCCCTGAAGAAAAGTATTCTTATCAATCTCATGCTGGAGATGAGGAAAATAAAGTTCAGAGAAGTGAAGAAGTATCTTGTTCAGCATGTCAGTGGCCCACAGAGACTAGAATAAATTCAGTTCATTCAATACAGAACAAGACTGAGCATCTACTATTTGCCAGAAGAGCTGGAAATTTCTGATGGTTACCATCAGGATGGAAAAGCATCCATTGATCTCTTTCCAGGTATGGTAGCTTCGTTCAGGTCAGGATTGGGAAGGGTATGATCAGCTGCACCCAAAGTGGCATCAGTGAGGAGGGCGTGGGTTCCCAGGCACCAGACCCAACACTCCTGCCCATCCACTGTCACCTGTGCACCTGGAGGCCACATCTTGTATTCAGACCCCAATAGCCACTAAAGTCTCCCTCCTGACTCACTGCCATTGACACCAGGCTTTAGCACATAACATTGGGGATTGGTAATTCTGAGCAGGCTAATCTCTCAGAAGTGTACTTTTCAAAGCCTCATCCCCAGAGCTACTAATCCAGGAGTCTGAAGTATAGTCCAACCATCTGCTACTTTAGCCAACTTCACAGAAGCACTGATACAAGTGTTCCACAGAAACCATACTTTGAGAAATGCTGTCCTGGAACCGTCACTTCTCTGCTTTAGAGAAGCTAAGCACCTGCAGTTGAAAATAAATTGGCTGCTAGAATAGAAAACTGGGGTAAGAATCTTATGATGGCCTGTCATCAGCCTAATAAATAAATACATCTGTGTGTTTAAGTAAAATATGTCAGCATATTAAATGGATATTCTCCATGTTCTCAGTCATTCATGTCTGAAGTCATTCGCAGTGTTGTTTCTGCATTAGCTATCCTAATAATGTCAGTCTAATCATCTGGCAGCAGTTATCACAGCAGACAACTTTTTTCTGACACTTGTCCTAGATTGTCACCCATTAAAAAATAATAAAATTAAATAGAAATATAACAACCTGGTCAGCTAATATAGCAATCTTCAAACAAGACCACTTTCTTCTCAACAAGAGAAGAGTTTGTCTCTGAGTTTATCTTTCTAATTTTCACTGGACATATTACATTAAAACTTTAAGAAGAGTTAACAAATGGTACCACAAACCTGAAATTTTGATGATACGCCTGCCCGTGCATTTCATAACTGTTACTTTTCTAAGCTTGTGGCTTATATATTTAAGAGATAAAATTTAACCTCAATCAGTAAATTATAGAAAATTTTCTCTTATTTATGACAATATGAAAGGGCAGTGATTTATCAAGAAGTATTTAGTATACATTGTATAATCCAGGAAAGAAACCTATATGCTATTAAATCTTTTTGTATATGCTGGTGGCACAAATTTTGATGACACATTTAAAAGCTAATGCTTAGATATGAATTTATAAGTTTAAAATCCATATCTTAAAAAAATCCAAAGAAGTATACAATAGATTATAAGAAAACAGGTAAAAATGAAATAGTCCCATTCAATTTTATTATGTTACCAGTCCTTTTGAAGGTTTAATAGCTTTTGGTTGAGTACAGCATATTTACAAAACATGCCAAACATTTATATTACTTTGTCACTCTGTCTTTGACAGGGCCACTTAAGCATTTTTCTCCATATCCCAATTCACTTTTGCTTAGTTTTACTTTGTAAAGCAATTCAGTTGCCATAAGCCACTAAAAATGTCAGAAAATAGCGGAAATAAAAATTATGACACAGGTTTTTTCTCCCAAGAAGCCTTTCCATTTTTATTGTACATTTCAGTAGTTCAAACCTTTCAATTCTCAGTTAAATTCAGTGCAGTAATCATTTATATCTAAAACCATAATTTAAGTTGAATTTAAGCTAATCATCTGCTTTTATTTCCCTTTACCTGTTTCAGGGTTAAAATAGAAAAGACAAAGGGAAGACACAAAGAAGAAACTGCATGTTGACGGGCAGTGGGATGTTTTTGAGAGCCCCCCTGGCATTACTATTACCTGTTCTCAGTTTTCATTCATTACTGTGCTGTTAGCAGCAGGTAGTTAAAGGGGCCAGACAGTTTCCTTTGTGTTAGTATAAGGGATAGATATGTTCCAAAGTTTACAGCACCCTAGAATTCACCTTAAGGAATGAACTACAATAATTGCATCCTTAATTTACATCAGAAAACGAGCTCCACCAAATCAACTAATGAAACCGCCCTACAAAGGAACAGGAAAAGCTTACATTTATCAAAGGCAGTGTAGCCTTACTAAACAGTGCTGTTGAATTAACGTTCTAAGAGTTGACTTTCAGACACTGATTTGGAAACGCTCCTAGTCTTTATTTTGTTTATGGCAACTTACCAGTCTGGGCTCCCCAGGAAGCAGGCTGTGAGATAGAAATAACCCAGCAGGAGGCTTCCTAGGAAATGTTCTTGGGATCAACAACTGAAAGGAAGAATAGGGAAGGAAGGAAGCAAAATTAGACCATGGGAAAAATTAAGCTGCAATGCTCCCTCAGTGAAACCTTCCTCAGCCAGCCCTACCCAATGAGGAGCTGTGAAGCAGGAAAAGCCGTCAGCATTTTCCTAAATTGGATTAATGGGGCCAGGTCTTTCTAAATCCTGGCCACCCAGGAAGCAGGCTTGGACTTTGAACAAAGTAACTCTCTTCAGCCCAGTTCCTGTAGGTAACTGACAGAGGAAGGTTTTCTGCTGGTGAAGCCTCCAGAAACTGGAAAAATCAGTTTTTCATTTCTGAAGGGTAATTTGAGTGAGGCATCAAAGCATCCGCCATACAATCCAAGTTAAAAAATTAAATAAAAAAAAATATATATATATATATATGTATAAATATATACACATACACACATATATATATACACAATACACAAAAACCAGTTACTGTAAGAATAATAAAAATATATATTTGAAAATAAACATTTGTATTTCAAATACACCAAGCATATTTTAAATATATTTTTAAATTTTCTTATACGTTGCTTAATAGTGTGTTCATTTCAACTTCTGGACCTCTAACTTTTAGTGTCTAATCGACAAGGCCACACCTTGTCAATTTTCCATTTCCCATAATCTTCCTCGTAATTTTTATCCTTTTTCTTACAGGTTAAAATTAGTATCACTTTGTGTTTTCTTCCCAAAAACTGTATTATACTTTGATAGTGATTGTATCCATGGCACAACTCTAATGCTAATGAATAAGATGAATTTTTCAAGAGACAATCAGATCAGAGCACAGCTGGCAGGTCCCAAGGAAGAGAAGGAAATTTAGAAAAAGAATAAACTCTACCAGCACTGTCATATGCACTCCTTTACTGTCACGAGTCACTTATTCTCATTTCTACATAGAGTATCCATGGATTTTATCTATGGGGGATAATGAAGGGCAGTAGTAATAGGGATTCCCCAGCCTCCTGGTGATAACAGGCTCTTTATACATCATGATAAGAAGAAGAATCAATGTCACTGGGAAGGTGGGCAACTGCCCAATGAAACTGCCATTATTTGATAAAGGAGGAAGAGGTTGGAGCCTTCAGGGAGAAGAGATTTCCTGAAAAAAGATTCCCTTTTGCAATTTCACCTTTATATTTACATCCAGTCCTTTTTAAGAAGCAACAGTCTGTAGAGGATTGGGGCGCTGAGCATGCCCAGCTTTCATATTCCAAATAAATCATTATTATGTTCAACATAGTACTGGAAATCCTAGTCAGAGTAAATTTGGCAATAAAAATAAATAAAAGGATCAAAATTGGAAAGGAAAGAAGTAAAATTATCTGGTCTTAGATGACATGGTCTTATATGTAAAAAACTGTAAAAACTCCACACAAAAAGTTAGAACTATTAAATATACTGTAAAACTGCAGAATACAAAATCAACATTCAAAAAAGGGTTGTGTTTCTATACCCTAAAAATGAGCAACCCAAAAAGTAAATTAAGGAAACAATCTTATATACAACAACATCAGAAAGAATAAAATACTTAGGAGTAAATTTAACCTGAGAGGTGAAAGGTTTGTACATTGAAAAATACAGAACATTGCTCAAAGAATTAAAGACACAAATATATAGAAACACATCCTATGTTCATGGATAGGAAGACTTAGTATTGTTGAAAAGCAATCTACAGATTCAATGAAATTCCTATCATAATCCCAACAGCATTCTTTACAGAAATAGACATCTAAAATTCATATGGAACCACAAAGGGCCCCAAATATCCAAAAACAATCTGATCAAGAATGAAAGGAAGGGAGCGACACACAGCAGCAATTCACCGGAGAATTCCGCTTTATTAGGGAAAGGTGCTGGGTTATATAGGAAGGGGCATAGGGTGATTGTGGTGTTACTTCTACAGGGCTGGTGGCTATTGGCTAGGTTCTGGAATTAGGGGGGCGAGGGGTGATTGGGGTTCAGATGGCGCCAGCGGGAACCGAGGACCCAGAAGAGAAGCAGGAGGTTCACCATCTTATGGGTGGGGGCCCTTCATTCCCCCCTTTATCCTCTATGGGGTTGTGGACGTTGCTTTCTCTCTGACGGCTTCCTGCTGAATGGGGGTGGAGAAGGAAGTGAGGGCTTGAGGACTGGGAGGAAAGGGTTGATAGGACTCCCCACAGTAAGGACGAGTAGATGTGGACTTCTTCAGGTTGGAAATCAGTGAAGGTTCCCTGTAACCACAGGTCGAGGACTTGTTGATTCCAATGGTGCCAGGAGGATACGGGTGTCAGAAGCCAGGCGTCTGCAGCCATTGTTTCCAGGAACAGTTTCCAGCAGAGAGAGGGGTCCATCTCAGCGTATGGTGAGGAGGTTATGTGAGGGTGAGGGATCTTCTGTGGCTAAAAGCTGGTAGTTCCTGAGTAAAAGCTGGTTGAAAGTTTGATTAGAGATTTTACCGACTTGGGATTTGATAAACTGTACTATACAAGGTAAGAAGAGACAGGCAAGAAGAATGATTATTATAGGGCCTGCAATGGGCCACAGCCAGGTGAGGAAGGGGTTTGTTAGTATTGAAGAGAATGGGTTGGAATTGGAAGCAGAGTGGAGGCTGGAGGCAAGGCGGTGAGTTTGGTAATGTCAGTTTCTACAATGCCGGATTTGTTGATGTAATAGCAGCACTCTTCTCAAAGGAAGATGCAGGTGCCGCCCTTTTCGGCTGTAAATAGATCTAAGGCCCGCCGGTTTTGAAGGGTGACCTTACCTAGCGAAGTGACCCGTCTTTGGAGAGAGGCCAGGGAATCGGCAGTGGATGTCAGGGCTCCCTCAAGTTTGGCGTTGAGATCTTTAATTGCCCATAGAGAGTGACCCAAGACTCCTCCTGAAAACCCTGCCCCAGTGGCTGAGATGGTCAAAGAGATACCGACCATGATGGGAAGGAAAGCAGCCCTTTTTGTATGCGAGGGCAAGGGAGGTTGGAGCTCAAGAAATTCTGCCATGCTGTAAAGTGTAAGCTGTGGGATTAGGGTGACGAGAATGCAGGGTATATTGGAGTTGGGAGGCAGTGAGTTGAAAAGACTACCATTGCACCAAAAGAAGTGCCTGGTTGCATAAAAGTCTTAGAGCCAGAGGTAGGGGTGTAGATAGAGAGACAGTGAAGTGCGCAGGAGGGGGGAGGGGTTGGGCCTACACAGTGGTGGATGGTGAGATTATCTGCGTATTCTGGTTCCCATAGGGGTATGTCTGCCAGGGGACGGAAGGGTTGGCCTTCTGCATGGAAGGAGTAGTTGGAAATATTAAGGGGCACGGCGGCCAGCAGTGGGCACTGTAGTGATGTGCACAAGAAACAATTGGCGGTGTTCAGGGTGTGGTTGAGAAAGATGGTGGTGTCTTGAATGAGCTGTAACCAAGAGTAGGAGCAGGGGTAAAAAGATGAAGAGGCGCCATCAAGAGTTTGGACAATAACTTTTTCGGAATGTTCGATGTCTGATGCAACTTGAGAGATCTGGGAATGAGAGGGAACATACTCTCGAGAGATATGGAGGGTACCGTGGGGGGTCAAGGACCCCCCATAGTAAACTGAGGCTGTGACTCCGGTGGCCCATTGAGAGTTCCAGGGATCTGGGATTAATAAGGAGAATGAGCTGTTGGGATATTTTATGAAACGGTTGGAGGAGTAATACTGTGGGTACTGGGAGTTACCCATGTAGTGAATGATGCAAGACCTGTAGGGACATCCCCCGTAGGTGTCTGGCCATTGCCTGCAATAGGCTTGTTTTTGGTCATAGAGGAAGCAGAGGTAGGGAGAATAAAGGTAGCTGCTAGTGAACACTTCGGTGGAGGGAGGAAAGTGGAGGTATAAAGGCTTGGAGCAGCCTTTCAGAGGGCAGTCTGATGTGGCAATGAGGGCAGTAATTTTTGTTTGATGCTGTGGGCAAGTCTGTCTGACTTTGAATCGCCATACAAAGGAGGCTGGGGTGGCGGGGAAGACAATAGGAATGAGGAAAAAAAGTGAGAGAGCAGTAAAGGAGGAAAAAGTCATGATTCGCAAAGGGGGTGAACGGGAGATGCGGAGTTTCAAGGGATCAGAGGGATGAGGCGTGGTAGAGTAGACAGTGTCTTGGGCTGTATCCGAAGGACTCTGGATTGTGACCGATGGGTCTTGAGTGTCCAGAGAAGGTGGGTCCTGGGTGTTTGCTTTCAACCTGGAGATATGAATCCAAGGGGTGACAGAGTTATCAGTCAGTAAGAGCTTGGCAGCCGAAGGGGTGCAGAGAATAACTGGGTGTGGACCTTCCCATTTTGGGGTGAGAGAGGGCCGATCCTCTGGCAGCTTATAAAACACTAGTTGGCTGGGCTGTAAGACAGGAGGATTTTGGGAGGCGGATGGATCAGGAAGGAGCCAATCCTGGTATTTCCACAATTCGGTGTGGAGGAGAGAGAGTAGCAGAAGGGCCATATTGGGAGGAATCAGTCCTTTGTGGGAATGGAGCCCTGGGGGTAGAATTGGGCGGCCCTACATGATCTCAAAGGGTGACAAGAAGGAAGGTTTCTTTGGGAGGGCCCAAATGTGGAGTAGAGCTAAAGGAACTAGGCGAACCCAGTCAAGGTGTAGTTCTAGAGATAGTTTGGTCAAGATGTCCTTTAGAGTCCTATTGGCTCTTCCTACTTTTTCCCGAAGCCTGTGGTCGATAAGGACAGTGTAGATGCCAGGGGAGTGAGAGCGACTTGGAGAGGTTCTGAATAATTTGGGCAGTGAACTCAGGGCCGTTATCTGATTGGAGGGAAGTGGGCATCCCGAACCTAGGAAAGATCTGGGTGAGGAGGATAGAGGCAACTGCGGACGCTTGTTTGTTAGTGGTGGGGAAAGCCTCGACCCATCCTGAAAATGTATCTACTAACACGAGTAGGTATCTGGTACGCTGTATGGGGGGCATGTTAGTGAAGTCTATTTGCCAATCTGCGGCGGGGACATTACCCCGTGATGAGCCGGGAAGGGACGGGCCTTGAGGGGGGTATTAGGGTTAGTGCGTTGGCAAATGGTGCACCTGCGGGTGATTTGGTCAAGTAGGGTTTTGTCTTCAGGAGAGATAGAAAAAAAGGATTGTAAAAAATGGATTAAGGATTGGGGGCTAGGATGGAACAGACCGTGTAAGAGGTGGAAGAGAGACTCTCTGTCCTGGGAACAGAGGGTGTCTTGTGATAAGGCTAAAACTGCAGGGGCAGACGGATCGCTGTTTGGTGCTTCTTCTGATAGGGCAATCGACCGGGCTACTCTGTCAGCTTTATTGTTACCTCTTGTAATGGGGGAGTCGTCCTTTTGATGTGATTTGCAGTGGACTATGCCCAGTCGGTGTGGGAGTTGTGAAGCCTCTAGAAGTTTAGTAATTAAGGCTGAATTAGTGATGGAATTGCCTTTTGTGGTGAGGAAGCCTCATTCTTTCCATACTGCCGCGTGAGACAAGAGAATGTGGAGTACGTATTTGGAGTCAGTGTACAGTGTGAGAGACATGTCCGGGGCCAGAGTGCAAGCTCTGGTGGCTGCAATGAGTTTGGCCTATTGATTGGTTGTACCGGGGGGTAGGGCTCGTGCCTCAATGACATCTTCGAGGGAGACTACTGCGTATCCTGCGTAATGGGTGCCTTCATGTTTAAAGGAGGACCCATCAGTAAACCAGATGAGGTCGGAGTCTGAGAGGGCTCCTTCGGAGATCATGGAGTGGCATGGAAGGAAGTTGTGAAGGGCTTCCGGGCAATCATGTGAGGGAGTATGAGGGGAGTAGGGTAGAGGAAGAGAGTGGCCGGATTCAGGGGCGGGCAGGGGAGGAAAGAAATGTCTGGATTTTGGAGGAAAGAGGACAGTAAGGTCAGGAGTCTGGAGGGAGGGAGAGTCTGTAAACTTTTGTAGGTTAAGAGGTCTTTTAGGTGATGTGGGGACAGAATGGTAAGGGGCGCCCCGAATGTCAGCTTATGAGCTTCCTTCTGCAAGAGCTGTCCAGCTGCTAATGCCCGTAGGCAGGGGGCCCATCACTGAACTGTGGGGTCTAATTGCTTGGAAAGATAAGCTACTGGGGCAAAGGATGGGCCATAATATTGGCTTAGGACTCCTAGAGCTTGACTGGACCTCTCATGAATGTATGAGAACGGCTTCGACAAATCAGGAAGATAAGAGAGCTGAGGCTTCCACAAGGGCTCAACGGAGCTTAATGAAGGAGTGTCAGGGTGAGGAGGATAATGGTTCTTCAGGGGGAACCTTGCTGAGGTCGTGTAGGGGACTTGCCAACAGGGAGAAGTTAGGGATCCATGCTCTAAAATACCCAGCCAGGCCTAGAAAGGAAAGGATTTCTGTCTTGGTTTTGGGAACGGGCAGGTCAGAGAGGAGCTGTTTTCTGTCTAATGCAATGGACTTTCTTTGTTGAGATAGAAGAAATCCGAGGTAAGTGACAGAAGGGGAAGAGATTTGAGCTTTGACAGGGGATACCTGGTAACCTCTGGAAGCTAGAAGGTTAAGTAGGGAGGCAGTGTCAAGTTGAGACTGTTCCCACGAGGGACTGCAGAGTAGAAGATTGTCCACGTATTGTAATAAGGTGGACTCGGAGTGATCGTGATGAAACTGTTTGAGGTCTTGAGCTAGGACCTGTCCAAAAATATGGGGACTATCTCGGAAGCATTGTGGCAAAACTGTCCAAGTGAGTTGTTCAGAATGTCTTGTGTATGGGTCCGTCCAGGTAAAGGTGAAAAAATCTTGGGAGGAGGGGTCCAGAGGGATAGAAAAAAATGCATCCTTGAGATCTAGGACTGAGAAGTGTGAGGCCGAGGCAGGGATCTGCGATAAAAGGGTGTATGGATTTGGGACTAAGGGATGGATAGGGACGATGGCCATGTTGATGAGGCGAAGGTCTTGGATGAGGCGGAAAGATCCGTTGGTTTTTTTAACAGCTAATATGGGGGTATTAAACGGGGAGTGAGTGGGTCTGAGGTAATTTTTGTTTAAAAGATCTTGAATGATGGGTTGGAGGCCTATGAGGGCTGAAGTGGTTAGGGGGTATTGGGCCTGACAGATATACTGAGAGGGGTCACATAGTTTGATAGAGGCAGGAGGACATAGAGCCATGGAGGGGCTTGTAATGTCCCAAACTTTGGGATTTGCAGTGTGTATGAGGGCGGAACTGGAGCTTTCATTGGGTAGAGGGGGGTTGTCGGCTATGAGGGCCATCAGAAAGGGAGTACTGGGGGCTGTGGGAGTGGATATAGTTATGGAAACATGGAGGAGAGAAAGGATGTCCTGTCCTAGTAAGGGGATGGGACACTGGGGCATAACCAGGAAGGAGTGGGAGAAAGGTATGGGATTGTCTTGGATTGTGCATAAAAGGGGGGTGGTTTTAATGGGAAAATCTGTTTACTTCTTACCCCGACTATAGGAATAATGGCAGGAGTGGTAGGGCCCCGGTATTCTCGCAAGACTGAGAAGGTGGCTCCTGTATCTAGGAGGAAGGAGATGGGGCGACCGTCTACTATTAAAGTAACCCTGGGCTCCTGTTTGATGATGAAAATGGTCGGGCGAGAAGCCCCCGGGCCCCGTCAATCTTCTTCTGCCAGCCCCACTACGGCAGGCTTAGGATGGGAGTTGTTCGTCCAGCCTCCCCTTCGGGTGGCTGGGCAATCAGACCCCCAGTGGCCCTTTCTGTGGCATCTGGGGCATGGGGTGGTAGATCGGGGGGGGCATGCCCTTGACCAATGTCTTTCTTGTCCGCACTTGAAACAAGCTCCTGGGGGGGGCTTGTTTGTAGAGGGGCGCCCAGGTTGTGGTTTTATCAGCTGGGCGAACATTTGGAAATTGGCCTGATCAGCCTTTTGTTTACAGCGTTCTTTCTCCTCCTCCCGGTTATGGAAGACTTTAAAGGCCACTGTTAGGATCTCAGTCTGTGGGGTAGCGGGGCCCTGTTCTAACTTTTTGAGTTTAGCTTTAATGTCGGGGTAGCTTTGAGCTAGGAAGTATGTCATAAGGACATGTCTCCCGTCAGGTGTTTCTGGGTCCAGGCTGGTAAACTGTAATAGGGCTTGAGTGAGTCTGTCTAAGAACTCGGAGGGAGTCTCGTCCCTCCTTTGAATTATGTCTTGGAGCTTTTGAAAATTGACTACTTTACGAGCTGCCTTTTTCAGACCTGCTATTAAGCAGGAGGCGAAAATATCTCAAGAGCGGAGACCCACGGCGGTGTTATAATCCCAGTGTGGGTCTTGTTCGGGGACAGCGGTGGGGCCAGGGGGATAGGTGGGGTCAGTCCTGTGGGTTTCGGTGGCATGTGTTTGGGTGAAGTCCAAAACTCGTCTACGCTCTTCAGGAAGGAGGGTATTGGCCAGGAGCATGAAAATGTCATGATGTGTGAGGCTGTGTGACTGGAGGGTCCATTGAAACTCCTTGATATATGTCGTGGGATCAGTGGAAAAGGAACCTAGGCGTTTCTCAAGTTGGGCTAAATCTCCTAAGGAGAAAGGGACGTGAACGTGCACGATGCCTTCGGATTCTGCCACCTCCCAGAGGGGAGCAATAATTTTGGGAGGCCCTCGGGACCGAGTCTGAGGAGGACTGAAGGGTTCAGGCTCAGTCTGTGGGGGAGAAACAGGTGATGGGGGCAAAGACAGAAGAGGCTCCTGGAACTTATTTAGAGGGGGGCTGAAAGGCTCAGGCTCGAACTGCAAGGGGGGTGAGGTGGGGGAGGAGATGGTGGTGGAGGAAGGGGGAGGGGCTGTTGTAGGAGAGGAGGGGGAGGCGGTGGCGGTGGTGGTGGAGGAAGGGGGAGGGACTGAAGGGGGAAGCCTTTATGGTGGAGGTTCATCGACTGGGTCAAAGGTAATTGAGGAGGGACTGGGAGTGTTTGGAGGGGAGGGAGATGGCTTGCAGGCTAGGAGAACTTGGGGCGGGGAACAAGTTGTGCAGAGGCTGAGATTTTGAGCTAGGAGGTGAAAAGCTTCGGTATAGGGAATCTCCTTCCATTTTTTCAGGCGCTGGCAGAAGTTAAAGAGATCGCGAGTGATGTTAGGATCAAGAGTTCCCCCTGCAGGCCATTGGTTGTTATTGTTTAGGGGGTATGTCGGCCAATCTTGGGAGCAGTATTTGTGGAGAAGTTTTGGTTTTATATCAGGCGTCAGGGAGAAGGTGGCTAGATACTTGAGCAGGCATTCAAGAGGTGAACTTTCAGGGAGGGATGAGGAGGCTCCCATGGCTAAAGGACAGAGAAGGAGACAAACAGGGGAAGACGAACGGAGATCCTCGGACTGGGAACAGACCGCAAGGAGACAAAGGGCGTCCCCGATGGTCCTTGGTGGTCTGCGGAAACTCATATATGAGTCGGTTTCTTAGGAAGTGTGGGTCGTCACCCAGACTTCTCTAAGAAGGCAGAGTGCCGGAGTCACGAGGAACCTAGTACTAGGAGTTTTCGGTGGACGGAACGGAAGGAGGAGGGGGGGAAGGGAGCATTCTCATCCGCAAAGGAGTCACCTCGTTTATGGCTGTTGGAGGAGGGGCCTGAGGGTCCGCCGCAGCCGTGAAGGCCTAAGGCAAGGAGAGTTCTCTCCTTGTCGGGGAAGAGCGGCCCACTCCGGGGAAAAACTTACCCAAAGGCCAAAGAGGAGTGGTGAGTGTGAGGAGCCAGCGCCGGAAAAAGAGGATGAGGGCAAGCTGCTGCTGGTGTCGGGGGAAGACAGGGCCCAGTTGGGGTGTCCCGTCTCCCGGGTTTCGGCACCAATGAAAGGAAGGGAGCGACACATAGCAGCAATTCACCGGAGAATTCCGCTTTATTAGGGAAAGGTGCTGGGTTATATAGGAAGGGGCATGGGGTGATTGTGGTGTTACTTCTACGGGGCTGGTGGCTATTGGCTAGGTGCTGGGATTAGGGAGGCGAGGGGTAATTGGGGTTCAGATGGCGCCGGCGGGAACCGAGGACCTGGAAGTGAAGCAGGAGGTTCACCATCTTATGGGTGGGGGCCCTTCAAAGAACAAAGCTGGAGGGCCTCACATTCCCTGGGCCTCAAAACATATTACAAGCCTACAGGAGTTAAGAATATGTTACTAGCTTAAAGACAGACATGCAGCTCAATGGTACAGAACAAAGAACCCAGAAATAAACCTTTGCATATATAGCCAACTGATCTTCCACAAAGGTTTCAAAACTACACAATGGAGGAAGAATAGTCTCTTTAACAAATGGTGTTAAGAAAACTGAGTATCCACATGCAAAAGAATGAAAGTGGAGCCTTATCTTACCCTACACACAAAAATCAATTCAAATTAGATTAGAGTTCAAACATAAGATCTGAAACTGTAAAAGTTGTACAAGAATACACAGAGGGAGAGCTCCTTGATATTGGTCTTGCCAATGATTTTTTAGATATAACACCAAATGCACAGGCAACAAAATAAAAAATAGACAAATGATACTGCACAAAGTATAAAACTGCCATCAAAGGAAATAGTCAACAGAGATAATAGGCAATGGGATGGGAAGAAAATATTTGCAAACCATTTATCTGATATCGGGTTAATATCCAAATACATAAGAAATGCCTATGATTCAATAGTAAAAAGACAAATAATCTAACTTAAAAATAGGCAAAAGACTTGAGTAGACATTTTTAAAAGGAAGACATACAAATGGCTGAAATGTTTATGAAAAGATCCTCAACCTCTTGATCATAAGGGAAATCCAAATTAAAACCACAAGGAGATATCACCTCACCCGTTAGGATGGCCATTATGAAAATCAAAATAAAAACATCCCCCCAACCCCCCCAAAAAAAGAAAAGAATGAGTATTGGTGGGAATGTGGAGGTAGTGGAACTCTTGGGCACTGCTGGTGGGAAGATAAAATGATTCAGCCACTATGGAAAAAATATGGAAGTTTTTCAAAAAATTAAAAGTAGATCTTATGATTCCACAACTCCACTTCTGGGTATTTATCCAAAAGAATTGAATTCAGGATCTCGAAGATATATCCCTAGTCCCATGTTCATAATAGCATTATTCATAATAATCAAGAGGTGGAAACAAGCTAACTGTCCATCAATGGATGAATGAATAAAGAATGTGTGATGATGATATGATAGTGTATGGAAAGTATGATTTAAAAAAAATAATAGAACATTATTTGGCCATAAAAAAGAAGGAAATGCTACCATGTACTACAACATGGGTGAACCTTGAGGACACTATGTTCAGTGAAATAAGCCAGCTGCAGAAGACCAAACATTACATGATTCCACTTACATGAATTATCTAAAGTCGTCAAACCCGTGGAAGCAGAAAGTAGAATGGTGTTTGCCAAGGGCTGGGGAAGGAGCAAATGAGGAACTGTTCAATGGGTATAAAGTTTCAATCATGCAGCTAAAATTTTCTAGAGATCTGTACAACACTGTGCTTAGAGTGTAAAATGCTGTACTGTATGCTTAAAAATTGTTAAATGGGTAGATCTCTTTTTTTTAAACCACAGTTTTTAAAAAGCTTGACTGTGAAAGGAAGGAAAAATATACAGCACGGTAGGCAGAATTCTACAAATACTTCTCCCAACCCCATCCATGTTCTACACCCTACTCCCCAGAAATGAATATGATGGGCTATTATTCCCATGACTGTTGTGTTTTATGGGATAGTTGACCTGAAAAGGGAGAGATTATCTGAGTGGAATGATCTAATCACAGGAGACCTTAAATACAGAAGGCTTTCTCTGGAGGAGAGCAGAAGTCAAAGATTTAGCCCTTTCCATTTGTGTGAAGGAAAAATGCCTGGAAATTTTAGTGAGCTACAGAAAGTTATGAATGCTATTTGTAAATACAAGACACTGTGGGAAATTGCCACTTTCTTCTTGAAAGTGCAAAAGTGGGTAGAACTGGTGGAAGAGAGATAATAGATGATGGTATTTTTTTCCTAGTATGCTTAGTTGTTGCCTAGAAAGGCCTTGATAATTAAATGTTCAAAAAAATTACATGTTGAATGGCTGTTTGCCACCCATCTGTTGTAATAAAAGAAAAAGAATGTTCCCCCTCTGAAAGCAATTATATTCATGCTAATTAAGCATTATTAACTCATTTATATTTTGAAGCACATGAAAATTTTAGATACCAATTCATATGGAAACATATTAAAATTTCCAAGCTACTGAAATTATGTCAAGTTTAAATTCCAAAACATATATTTTTAATAGGACTTAGGAAAACCATCCTATGAGCTTCCAAACTGAATAAAGTACCTGAAATCAAATTTGATATAAAGTTATATTGAATAATAAATCAAATTCTGTATCATTTCAAATTCCAATTAATGAGAATAAAGTGTAATATCAATGTTGAAATCTTTGTTAAATAAGCATTCTCTTTAAATAAAGTAGTAAATTTTAAATATTTCAATTGAATTCAAAATCATAACTATTTTTGAAAAGTACTTTTCAACTTTAATATATATATTCTCCCACATCTATATTGAAACTTATTAAAATAATTAAATAGTTCTTTGATTTTAGAAAAAAAATGGCAGATTCAATTAATAAAGTGAAAATTCAAGCAGTAGGTAGAGAGATCTCTAACAAATAAAGACTATTCAATGAAATCAAACTTTGTGCTTTTGTAGAACTTCTGCTTTACAAAAATATAAAGATCTTAGCTGGAAGTTTTTATTATGCTATTATCAAATCATACTGCCAATTTTCCCTTTGTATGTGCTTTTTCCTTTCAGTGTACATTTTTATAGAGTTCAATATTTATAAGTAAACTGGTTTTGCCTGTTTTGAAAATACCATTTCTATCATCTCCTAAAATAAAGAAAAATATATTGATTAAAGATAAAGCTTATCAAGTAAAACTCAAAATATACATGATCAATAATAAGAATTAATTTTCCTGAGAACAGTCTTCTGAGAGTTTAATACTCCAAATAGGTTCAAAAACAATCAAAACAGTTTGAATTGTTGTTTTATAAAAAGCCCACACATTAGATTCAAGAGAAAAGACAGAACTATGAGTATCTAAATTAACACAATGCTTCCCAGTTTTAAATTATATCTAGTTAATTATCCCAGAAATAACATCTCTAGTTTTCTATTAGAAAGGTGAGTGCATTCTAATTTGCAATCACAATACAGGTAGGTATAGGGGGGGTAGTACAGCACAGAGAATACAATTAATGACTGTAACATCTTACTATGCTGATAGACAGTGACTGCAATGGAGGGGATGAGGGCTTGATAATATGGGTGAATGAACCACTGCGCTGTGTATGTGAAACCATCATAGGATTGTATATCAATGACACTTTAATTAAAAAAGGTAAATGCACAACATAAATTCATTCATTCATCAAATTTTATTGAAAACTTACAGTATGGTGGACACAATAGGCCAATTCTCCTCTGAGAACACACTGCTGGCCTTCCAGAGAAAGAGAACTACAAAACAGTATGAAACATGATGAGAAAAGAGTAGGACGTAGTGTGGTAAGGTACCAGATTTGGAGTTAAAGGCAAGTTAAAAAGACACGGACACCTATAAAATATGAAGAAAGAGTACAGGAGTCAGGAACAAACTGGGTGAAGGAAATACATTTAAGTAAAGGAGAAACAGCTTGTATTTAATACATAATTATAGAAAGGAAGGGAGGGAGGAGTGAAAAGATAGAGAAAGGAAGGGAAAGAAAACAAGGGAATTGTTAGAGGACTGTGTGTAATCTCTATGTACCAAGAGAGATCTGAGCTGATGATGATGTAGGCAGGGCCAGCATATGAACGGGTGAGCTAGGCATTTGCACCTGACTCCCTACTCAGAAAGACTCCACACTGATTTAATGTCCTGCTGTCATTACCTTGAAATGTTTAATAATTTTATTTTGAAATTAAGCTTTTTAAGTCAAATCCACTGGGACAATGGAACATTTGTGTGAACAGAAAAGATATGTACAACATACATATTTATTGTAGTTTGCTCTCTGCCCCCATTTTCATGCATCATTTGTGATGACGCATGAGTACATACACAATTAAACTATATCAATAATGTTTGAAGTTCAGCAGGAGTCAAGCAGGTGCAAGTTAAGACTGTTACATCTCCCAGTCAGTAAACTGTCATGGTGACAGGGCTGAGAAGACATGCTTTCTGTCTGACCCAGAACCAGATGAAGGCAATGGCATTCTAAGGAACAAAAATAACAATACTCTATTCTACTCTTTCTTTCTTACATTACTGCCCTCTATTATCCAACCACTTATGCTGAAAATGATGACAGACAGGCAAAAGGAAAGTCAGTGAAACTACAGTTCCTTCTTTCAGTCCTTCCTTACCCAGTAGTAAGCCAAACGTAGACAGTGTTGGTAGGATGTGTTATCAAAAATGAAATAAACACTATTGACCTTTGTGCAATACTTGTGCCATTTTGTAAGGAAAAAATGCATATACGTGTTCAAGCTACAAAACACAAATTGTGTAAATTGGTGATCCTTCATATGCATTCAAAGTACTTGGATATTTGAATTCAAAATTGGCATTGCACAGTATAAACATGAATGACCCATTAAAATTGTGCACTAGGTCAATTGATTGAGAAGGAATGAATATCTGTCCATTCCAACTAGAGGGAGGGAATAATTATGTAGCCAAAATATGGCAAGTATCTTGAATAGTATATGAAAATATATATATATATACAAAAATAGTAAATGTCTAAGTAGAGAACTGACACTTAAAATTGGTATTTTAAATTATATAATAAATAATATTTTCTAAAATGATAGAAGAATTTGAAAAAGAGACAAAGTAATTTTCCTCCAGCCCGTATGGTCCTTTCATTCTTCTCAGAGGAAAAACAAACAACAAACTTTAAACTTCCCTGATAATGCCTAATTAATCTTTCAAAGAGATGAGAAAATACATTTAAATTCTATTTTCTCTTAATTTTTCCCCACCAAATAACATAGGGGAAAAAAGTCAAATAGGGGGCAAGCTATGTAAAAAGCATTTAGGAGGCACTAAATAAATGAGATTTTAAAGAATTTCATCTACTTAATATATTTTTATTTTTTATGAAATGAAGAAACAGATACCATTCACTTCACCTGCTTTATATCATCAACAAGGGGCATCAGCTGAATTCCTGGAAGTCAACCGATTTCCATACGATGACTAAAAGAGTCACAGATGGTGGAGCATGCCCTTCAAAGCTGACTTACTGATCCTATTTAGTAAACTGGAAACACAAAGGAATCATGTAGAAGAGTACAAGGATAGCACAGGAAAACAGAACACATTAGAGAGGTGATTATAGCCAACTGAACACTGAGACAAAATATGTATACAATAGACATAGAGGCTATGTAACTATTCTTGGTTAAAGCCAAGCTCTAGTAAATATGTAATTACTATTAATGTAGCCAGACCAAGACTAAGATCTTGCTTTTCATTTCAAACTTCCAATATGTGTTGCTAATCCTTAGACAACAATTTTTAATTTCCTTTATATTGTTTCAGAAGAACAAGGCTCACACATCTAAACTAAAATTAAGACTAAAGTAAAGGAATTACCTAGCAGGGAAAAACTGGGAAGACAAATCTGTTGATAAAACTCTCTTCATAATGCAATTTAGATGCAAATCTTTTGAATATGGGTCTGATGTCCGATAGTCCAGCATATATTTAGTCATTTCATACCTCCTATGCTATTCTCTCTGTTTCTAATCATGTAATGAAAAGGTTTTCTTCTTTTAAATTAAGTATAGTCAAATTTCTCAAAACCTCCATTAGTAGTATTAGGGAGGAAAAGCAGAGTTCTTTTTTTTTTAATAAACTATAGACCTGTGACTGGTACCATTAAAATCACACACAGCTTTATTTCTCTGGTTCAGGTTTAAGGTCAATGCTGCTAGTCTAATTTTAATGACTAAATCATATTTATTTCTACTCAATAATACACTCAGTTCCAAATGACTTGTAGAACTACAAAATTTAAAATTAACATGCTTTAATCACTTGAATAAGATATAAAGCCCATAAAAGCAATTTATAGCTATTACTACTACAATATTTTTTCACCAGTTCTATCTCCACTTCAACAAATCATGACTTCATAAATTAGAAAACAGGTAAGTGAACCCCAACCTTCATGTACTTAATAATCCATTAAATTATTTTAGATTTTACATTTCACCTCCCTTCCAAACTTAATAAATAATTATTCAAAAATCCAGTACAAAGTGTGTCTGTCTCTAGGAAATGCCCTACAATAATACATTACTTCAACACGTAATTAGAGCAATGGTGATGAACGATTTATTAGCATGTCAGTGGATGACCAGAGAAATGATCATCAATTATAAATATAATACACTAAATTGCTTCAAAATAAAATGGTTAACAAATTCAAGAAAATAGATGATGAGACTGATCATTTAACTAAAGAACTAGAATTAATTTTGAAAAAAAGAGTTTAACTGAAACTCTATAGAGAGCAAAAATACAGTACTGAGTTTAAGAACTCAATATATGTATTTATCAGCAGATTGGACATTGCTGAGAAAAGTTTTAGTGAACTAAGAAATAATACTAGAATACATCCAAACTAAAGCATGAGAAAAATACAGATGAAAACAGAGTAAAGCAAAAAGGGTATGTGATCTATATGTCATATATGTTACTTCTACATATAAAACTACATATATGTCACTTTTCCATGTAAAATTATATACATTTCACTTCTTTCTAAAAAATTATATATTATGTAAAACTGGAGTCTCAGAAGGAAGAGGAGAAAATTGAACAGAGACATATTTGGACAGAAAAAGGCTAAGATTTTCTTGAAATTAATGAAATACATCAAATATGATAAGCCCCAAGTAGGAAAAATAAATTTTAAAAAATTACAAGGCACATGATAGAAAAACTACTAATAACCGTAGATAGACAATCTCAATGTAGCTATAGAAAAAGAACACATTGTCTTCAATCATGCAACAGTAAGAATAACAACTAGCTTTTAAAATGAATGAAAATCAATGAATCACTGCAGTAAAAATCAAATATATAATAACCAAATATTTGTTACAGAAAAATAAATATGCTGACCTGTATCAACACTAACTAAAGATAAAGAAGATATACATTACTCATATTAATAATGGTACAGGCAAGATCACTGTAGATTTTAATAACACTAAAACTACTGCCAATCTCACTCATCAACATTGATGTAAAATATACAACAAAAGTTAGCAAACAAAAATATAACAAAGCATAACATACATAACAACAAAATTAGATTTAATCCAAGGATATAAGGGTGATGTAACATTTTAAAAATCATCAACATAATTTTTCAAATTCTCAAAAAAGAAAAAATTCAGATGCTTCATAGACAATGATTAAACAGATTTTATGTAACTTAACACTCACTTATGAAAAAAACTCTTAGCAAACAGGAAAACAAGGAATATTACTTGAGCTGAGTTACATAATTTCAACAACTAAATCTTTGTAGCAAAAATACTAATTAGTGAAAGAGTAAAGGCTTTCTCTGAAAATTGGAATGAGGCAAATTTCATATCACTACTTCTAGTTATATTTTGAGTTTCCAGCAAAGTAGAACTGGAAAAAAAAATAAAATGTACAAGAATCAAATAGAGAAAATAGAACTCAAGAAAATCTAGAATATACAGAAAACCTATTAGAGCAGAATTAGGAAGATTCCTAGATTTGAAGTCAGTATATACATTTTTAAAAAGTATTGCTGTAGAAAAACAAATAATTAGAATATTGTGGGGAACTTGGGGTTCCTATGGGCAGGATCCTCACTGAACTTAAACCACCTAATGATGTAACTGGCCTGTTGCTAGGCTACTGCTTCCACGCCTTTAGGCAATAAGCTGTTATTGCGCCATATAGAGAGCTCGGCCCAGGGCTCTGGGCGGAGGCAGAGATGCTAGTGCTCGACCTACTGCAGGGAAAACAAGCCGGGTAATAAACCCTTTCACCCCAAAGATCATTTTTCTGTCATTTTCTTTGGTCACACTGAATCCATAACGACTTGTCAAGGCTGAAACCCATTGGCAAGACAATATGAAACTATAAGAGTATTATCATTTGAAATGGCATCAAAAATCATTACATAGTAAGGAATAAAGAGAATGAAAGATGTCAAATAAACAGAAAAGAACAAAGACCAGAAATAAACCTGCACAGAGACTCATACTAAATTTATGACAAAGGTGGCACACAATGCAAGGGGCTTCCTAGTAAATAATGCTAAGTTAAGGCGGATTTCCATATGGAAAAAAATTCTGACCCCAAACTCACAAAATACATAAAAATTAATTAAACCTTTGAATGGTAGTTTAAATATGAAAATAAAACTATCAAGTTTATTGACCATAAACAGGAGTTAATATATACATAAGCTTGAGAAGGGCCAATAATTTTTTAAACAAAGCCTCAAAAAGCACCAATTATAAATGACTAATAAATGAGGAAGAAATCTGAGAAATAGAAAATCTGCTTAAAAGATCACAGCAATAATTTTTGCAGGCAAAATTTGCAGGACAAATTGTTTTGCAATCTTTGCAGTAACAGATGCTAAAATGATGAGTGAAAGCACAGTATGTTTGCTTCACTTTAAAGTGTCTCCTCCAAAAGTTATTAAATACAAGTAGAAAAACAGTAACTACAACATTACTGTTTACAGTGAAGAGTGCCAACATAAACCACCTAACCATTTCTCAAATTTTCCTTTTCTTTCAGGACTTTTTACACTTTTGAAGACTACTGTGTAAATTACTTTGCATAATGTGCCTCGATTTGAGCTCACTTGATGTATTCGCTTAATTAAACTGTGTTACTCATTTTTCTTAAGACCAAAGAGGGGTACTCAGTGAGGTGTATTAGAGGGTACCTGATGTTAATATGTCTTCTTACCTGTTATGCTAATTTGCATTAGTGGGTTTAGGTGGTTTCAGCTGGCTTGCTTCACTGTGAAGTTCTTTCAAAATAAAAAGTTTTCTAAAAATGGTAATTTGGACTTCATTCAAATAAAGGTAACATTGAAAGAAATAAAGGTCAAGACAGATTGGAAGAAGGTATGTACCATATATGTACCTGGTAAAGGCCTCGTAGGCATGTTATATTAAAAATTGCAACAAATCAATACAAAAAAAATAGAAAATCCAACAGGAAAATAGGCAAAAAACAGATAACATTAAGTCCTGGCAAGGAAATGAAGTAAATGAAATATGCACTGTTGGTAGCAATATAAACTGGTTCAACCACTTTACAAAATCCTTTGGCAATTTCTAAACCCTAGTGTGCTCTGGCTTTATGGCAAAAAAAAACCTCTATTTCTAAACAACCAAAATGCATATTAATAATGAAGTGGAAAAATTATTTATGTGTCCTGCGTTGGTTCACAACCTCAGGAGCTCTCGGGTGAAATGTGGAACTGACTCCTGCACAGAGGGCACAGGAGAGACGGAAGAAAGAGCAGGGACGCTCCACGCAGGTGGGCGGCAGGTGACATAAGTGTAGACGCTTACCTCCAAGGCACTCGTGTCAGAATCTTAAAAGTTTATACAGAGGCCTTAACGGGGTTCAGTCTCCTTCACAGGCCCCCTGGTCTTACCACCTTGCTCTCTCCAGGCTAGTCCTTGAAATGGCTTCAGTGAAAAAACTTGCAAGGCCGGGAGGAGGCGAGGCGCCTCCCACTGGGCGGTGCAGCTCTCTGGTCAGCGGGAAGGCACGTCCTCTCCACGACCTCCTCCCACCTCACCTGGGTTTGTAGTTTATATGTGTCGCACTATGCAAACGGCAGTAACAAAATTATTGCAGATAGGCAACAGCATTATGGCTGAATCTCAAACAATATTGCACTAAAGGATCTAGACACAAAGTCCATTTAAATAAGTAAATACAAAAACAGGCAAATTTTTTCCATGGTGGCAGAAATATGAACAGTGGTTAACTGGGGCAAAGAAGACGTGGTAACAAGAGAACGGGGCTTGGTAGTTTTTATGATACTGGGAGCATTCCACTTCTTTACATGGGTGGTAGTGTGCATCCTCCCTGAAAATTCAGAAAAACTTTTAGGAAAGATATTCACAGAAATTTTATGAAAGTGTCAGTTTTAAATACCATGAATGCCCAACAAGGATATTTTTATTTTTTATGCAAACCTCTAGTGTGTGGACATTAAAAATCATATTTGCAAAAAACACGTAATGTATTAATATAAACATTAATCACTAGGGAAATGATTATCATATATAATTCAATTGTACACTCCAAATGGGGAGAAAAAAGACCTGGAAAGACCCCTATCAAACTCAATGATTTCTTAACAATATACATGTATTACTTATAAATTAGTGGAATATTTTAATGGGGGACAAGGCAATTGAGTTTAATTCCTTACTTAACCAGCTAAACTGAATATATGCTGTGGAAGTAAAAGAAAAAAGTGCTCATTCTGTATTTCTTAACTCCTTTTTATACCAGGGCATGTTTTTCTCTTTCTGTTAGTTTTGTTCTTTTTGGTTTTGTTGGGGGTTGTCTTGTTTTGTTTTATTTTATTTTAGTAAGAACAGAGTACATTCCTTTTACTTTCATTGTCTTGTTTTCCTAAAGAAAGTAGTAAAAGAACAAGTATATTGAAGCCCTGCTTTCTAAGGGTTCAGTGCTCTGCTTCATTGAATTGAAGTCTTCAGGAGTTTTACTTACGTATTTATTGATTCATTCATATTTTTGTCTGTCTGCTGCAGATTTACCAGGACTGCTTGCTGATTGGGTTTACATAATAGACAAAGATTTCTATTTTCCAAAAAGTGAGTTTGGTGACTGGCTGTTGCCTTTCCTATGTGAATCCTCACAACTGTCTTATTAAACCAAATTCAGGAGTTGATTGGGATGGAGATCAAAGACTTAAATGATCCCATAGTTACAAAGTTTTGGCCATTGATAGTTTTAATGGCTTTTTGGCTCAAAATTATGGTCAACATTACATTTTTGTTCCTTTTCAAGTTTCAGATCAAATCAATTTTGTTTCTGAAGAGTACCAACTGCTGTTACTTTTCTTTAGCAATAACATATTTAATCCCATTTGCCCACAGAAATATTTCTAATTTACAGATGGTTTTTATATGCATCCAGATATTCTAATTCTAACCACAGTATTTTGGTGCCTTTCCTCAGTATTGTAGTTATCAGACTATTATTGTATTCTATAATTTACTGACATATAATATTAGGTATTCTCCGAATAGAATAATCCTAATCCATTCCTCTAACAAGAACCTTTATTAGCTCACATACAGGAATTTGCCATATCTTTACTGGTATTTCCCACCTAAGAAGAGTATGCAAATATCAAGAGAATAAACTTTTGAAAGGAGATGCACATGTTTATTACTTGGCAATGCCTTTTTTTTTACTTCTAATTATCAGAAGAAAGAAATCAGAACATGTTTTTCAATTTAAAATTTTAAAGTAGTGATTATCAATTTTAACAGGATTTGATTTAATCCATTATACACTACTATAGAAAAAAGTTGACTTCTAGTTTAAAGTTTTAGAAAGAAATAGAAATTTTAAAAATGGATTTATGCTTAAAACTTATCAAAACGTTCTTCGCTTCAGATTTTTAAATCACCAACATACTTCTAAATATACTTTTCTATATTGTGTACATATTACATATATAAAGAAAACAGAAAGAAAGAAGAGGTTTTATAGGAACCCTCACATAAAAATAAACTTCAGAATCAATTAAAGGCAAATAAGAAGTATTGAACAATGTGTAGTTAAAGAAACTGTGATTTAAAAAAGAAAAGCTTATAGAAAACAAAAATGATAGCACCAAACAGAAAGAACCTAAATTTGAAAATTTTTCACTTCAAGTGGAATATAGCTATCTTAATTCTAGGTCACTTAACTACCCACCTTTACTATAGCTGTTTTAGAATATAGTTATCTATGTACATTGAGAACCACATCAGACAATTTTATGATTATTGTTCTTAACTGTCAAGCATAATTTAAAAACACATGAGGAGAAGAGAAGTCTTATATTTACCCACATATTTACCCTTTCTATTACTCATTCTTCATTCTTCATGTTCAAGTTCCACTCTGTTATCATATCCTTCTGAAGAAAGTTTAGCTAATCATATAAAGCAGATCTGCCAATGATAAAATCTTCTCGTTTTCCTGTACATGAACATGTCTTTCATTTCACCTTCGTTTCTCAAGAATACTTTGCTAAACATAATATTCTGAGTTGAAAATTCTTTTAATTCAGCACTTGAAAAATGTTATCAATTCATTTTGGACCCCATAGTGCCTGAAGAGAAACCAGTTGTCATTTGATAGGTAATGAATCATTTCCCTCTGGCTTCTTTGAAGATTCTTTTCTTTGTATTAGTTGTCAGAAGTTTGATTATGTTGTACTGGACATGAAATTGGTAGGGTTTATCTCTGAGGGTTTGCTCAGACTTTTGCTCTGTATATTTAGGATTTTTTGATACACTGAATAAGTTTTCCCTTATTTTTTAAAAATACATATTCAGCCCCACCTTTTTCTGCTCCTTTTGGAACTGATGACACAAATGTAAGGGCTTTTGTTATTGTTCCACACATTCCTTCCTAAGTCCTGTGCACATTTTCTGTTTTCTCTCTGTTGTTCAAATAAGTTACTTTGTATTGATCTATCTCAAGTTCACTGATTTCTTCCTCTGGCATCTGTATTCTGCTAGTGAGTCTATTCTGTGAAATTTTTATTTTGCTATTACATTCTTTCAGTTTTAAAATTTGATCTGGTACTTCTTTATATAGCCTATTTCCTTACCAAGATTTTCTTTTTTTATTTGTTTTAAAAGTGTTTCTAATTGCTTGTTAGATCATTTTTATTATAGCTGCTTTAAAACTGCTTTGTTTATTCCAACACATATGTTATCTAAGTGTTCTATCTGTTAATTATCTTTTCTCATTCAACTTGAGATTTTCCTGGTTTTTGTTCTGACAAATAATTTGCGCCTCCATCTTAGTGCTCTGACAATTATATTTTGAAACTTTGATTCCTATTTAAATCTTCTACTTTAGAATGGAATCGACCTATTTAGGATAAAACTGCATTTCCTGGCCAGTTTTTGTAGGTTGCAGTTCAATTGTCAATTTAGTTGTACAAATTTTCTTAGTACTCATCCAGTCCACCCTGCTTGTATGCTACCCAGAGGACAGGGCTCCACCCACACACAGTGTCTGAAGCAGGGGGTAGGTAGTGAGGTGGGGGTGGGGGTGAATCTCTGCTCTTGTTTGTGCAGTGCAGGGTGGTAGTTAGGGATTCACAGTGCAAGCTCCATGGTTACTGTGACATAGAAGTGGGAGGGGCACCGTTTAATCATTACATTTCAGAGACAAAAGACAAGGCTCCACTCATAGATTTCCAAGGAGGGCTGACACCTCCCTATTGCAGAGAGAAGATGAAAGACAGAATTCTGTTCACCATGCTTGCAGCCAAAGTGTTTGGTGGGGAGGTGGCTAGATGAGGTCATTATCTTTGAATTATTAACAGGACTCATCGTGATCCAGTCCACTAGTGCACTGAAGAATAAGTAGAATGTATCTGTTGGTGCCTGTGTATGTTTGAGAGAGAGGCGAAGAGATATAGGGGAATTCCACATGAACCATATCTGAGTTGAAGAGACTCAGTGAGGTAGACATGAGCAGATCATGCAAGATACATGTCATGATAGCTAGCTTTTATGAGCTAAAACCACTGACCCCAAGCTATGTCTTCTAACCCCAAGACTAAAATATAGATTACTTTCTTTAAAAGAACCAACACTAAATGGTGAGTGACACAATTTTTCTTGATATGATAACTGCTTTTTCTCTGTGAGTCTTGTCCCCTTGCTTACTCATGCAGATACCTTACAGACACCTGAATGGATGTCCTAACAGGCATACATTCATTAGTCATACACGGACTGTTTTGAAGAACATAGATGCCAAGCTAGTATTATCTTCCATTTTGTAGGCTGCTCAGTGGGAAATGGACCATCAGTGGGGGAAGGGTGGGAGAAGAGACTTTGGACTGACAGTCTTTGTGGTAAATCCTGAGTATGAAGAATCATATTTATTAGTTACCACACAAATACTTGAACTTTTTGAATTACTCCCTCAAAGAGATATTATATTAAAATAATGAGTCTTCAATTTGCTTTTTATTTAGGTAAAAAAAAAAGAGAAAAACAATAATCCTTGTGAAGGCAGTGGAAAGAAAAAGGGCTCTGATGTACCTTAATATTTTAGAATATGTACTTAAGATAAAAACACCAGGAATAAACAGACAGAAAATAGGTTTTTTAGTCTCTACTTATTTTAGTTTAATAAATGTACATTATAATTAATTTATTCACAGACTACATTTATTTTTAAAGTTCTTATGTCCCTGGCACTGTATAGGACACACGAGTGGTGCAGTGGAACACAACATCACTTACCTAAGGAGTAGAAGCATGACTACTCACTGAAGGCGCCAGCAGAATGATCAATCCCTTGAAACATGCTGTCTTCTCTTCCGATCAACTACTCTGGATATGGTGATTATTAGCTTTTCCATAAGGACCTCCATTAAATTTTTCCATATCTGAAGATTATAAATAGCACTGCAACAATAGTTATTATAATTATCTCCTAGGTTATATTCATATGTACTATAATAAAGCTATTATTATTTATTATAACAAAATGCTTATATGATAAAATACAATAATATAAAATATTATAATAGGTTATTATTAACCTATTATAATCTATTATAAACCTATAACCTAATAAACCCATTATAATAAAATGCTTGAACTGGATTATAATGAAATAAATGTATATTGTATGTCTATTAGGAACATTAAAATATTATTGTTATTTCAATTTTGCGGACTTAAAACTAAAGGATATGAGTTAAAACACTCAAGCCTCTTCCTAATCTGGAAAAAATAACTGGCATATCTCTTCTAGAGTTTTATCTTATTAACTAGCCTAAGCACCTACTCAATTGCCAAGGCAGAAGTCTGGGAAAAATTCCTGCTCTTTACACGTGTTGGTTTTGAAATTTGTGCTTCTCCATGGAAGATAATTAGTTAGATGTCTGCTTACCTTCTACCTTCAGAGCCAGGAAAATGCAATGGTTAAGAGCACAGGCTGTAAGCCCCACCACCCGATGCCATAGCCCACATTCTCCACTTCCAGCTGTCTCACCTTAGACCAGTCACATCATCTCTTTGGAATTCCCCTTCGCCATCCATAAGAAGCAGATGAAAGTAGCTGTGTCTACCTCACTGAGGATTAAATTACTTAAGACATAGAAATTGCCTTGTATATGGTACCCAACAGCTACTAGTATCTGCTCTCTTGTGCTTCTATTTTCTTTATTTGCATACTTCTAATAATTTCACCCTATTTTCTATTGATAAGTAGTTATTCAATGCTTAACCGTCTTTGTAAGATAATGGCATATTGTATTTTTCAGTAATAGTTGGTTTCTTCCATCATACTCAGACGTATGTGCTGTGTGCCATTTTGAACTGAACATTCCTTTTAAAGACTTTTATAATTTCTTGGATTTCTCCTTTCATATGTTCAGATTACTTTGTGTGTCACTCTTTTTCCTTAAATTTGCCACTCTAAGATGTCAGGAACCATGTTTGTTCTCTTCTCCTGCCCCAATGTCTAAGAAAGAACCTGCTACTGAGGAGGAACTCAGTGAAAGAGTGAGCTAAAGGAATACATGAATTAACATATTGAAAAAGAAAGGTTTGTGAAGATAAAGACAGACCTTATCCTCAACCAGCAAAACCAGTCTCTCAGGGATTGACAGTCCACCACAGTCATCCTGTGTGGCTGGTAAACACCTGTAAATGGAAAAAAGAAAGAGACAAACATTTAGGAATGCCAGGGTAGTTCATTTACATCCATCACTTTAATCTCACCCAACTGCCTTATAAATTCCTTTATCTTACTTTTCTCATATCAGGCCTTTAAGGCTCAAAAGGGGTTGTGATGGATAGGTGATGGTGACACACAGGGGATGGGTTGAAGCCCATATGCCAATCAGCCCTTGTATAACCAGCTCATGCTGCCACCCACCATGCTGCAGGGCTAACCAGAAAGTGAGACATCATATGCACCAGGTTAGGACTGTATATTCAGCTTTCTCCAGTGGGTCCTCTGTTGGAAATGGTGCAAAAATTAGGCAAATTGTCAATAATCAAGACACAGACATTTGGAACCCATTTCTATGGGGTGTACTGTTTCATTTTCTGGATTGGTCGACACAGACCATAAATTGGCTTCCTGATTGCAGGTTGCTGTGAGTTGTGAGGCAGACTTCTGTTCCCACATGTTGTCTGGCCATTCCTCATTCGTGTATCCAGCCTCTCATTATGCATATCAGGAAAAGCAGATGATGGGTAAGAGTGATCAGAACATAGTACTAGACTTTTTAACTAATATGAAAAATGGAGTGAAGGATGTTAACCATCCCTGGGACCACCTCACATGGTATATCGGTATGACAATCAAAGAGTTTGGCAAAGGTTTGGCTCTATATTGTAAACTAAATTGATGAATGTCCCAAAAGATTAACCAAAAGGTGACTCACATTACTGAAAATCACAGAATTTAGAAAAGTGGACTATCATGAGGAAAGCACGTCCAGTACCTCTATTAAACAAGAAAAAATGTAGCCTTGATAAATTGCTACCCACATATTGGGGTTTTGGTTAGTAGGGTATGAAAAATCTATTATCATAATAAGTAGGTTCAGAAGAATCAGAAGGTGGCTATAACCCAGTGATGGTAGGTGAAATGAGGTGGGACAATTAGGGGCAGCAAAGGGGATCAGCGATTAGAGATGAATATAGCAATCCAGGGTGTCCATGCTGTGCATGACAGGAGGTGACTTCTGATCAGTGACAGAGAGAGCAGTTTGCATTAATCCCAATGGCTGAGAGGCAGCGACTGCTGGAATACTATAGTCATACTTGGCCTGCCAACTGGAAGAGCCCAGCCTACAGGCTGAAAAATCAGTGCTTAGCTTTGGCAGCTCTGACATGGAGGAGACAGGATAATAATTCTGTGGTTAAAGATCCAATCTAATAACTTCAGGAGCACCAGTTGCCAATAATGATGTTTCCTCCTGAGGCCATAGCCCCATTTTGACATATCACAGTGGCGGCAGTTTCCCTGCCTGAAATGGTAGCATCTCCTTGGCTCTATGCTTGTGCAAAGATCTCAGAGGATTTCAGGATTTCCACAGTTTCTGTCAACTCCTGTAGTAACATCAACTCCCATGTCATCTTAGTGTCACTTTCTCAAAATTGGCCCATCAAGGCAAGTCTGGTTGTCAGAAGGCTTCTTCAAGATCTATTAGGACATGTATTCAGAGTCCCCTGGACATGCAGTGTGCAATCAACCTTGGTCCTGTGGCCAGGATTTCTGGACTCCAATGTAGGCTGGTGTTTATGAGTCTATGAGGAAAATGAGTAAGAATATGTCAAATTATCATTAACCATATAATCTAGAGATATTGAGGTAGTCATAGCTGTCAGAAATACCGATAGTTTTGGATACTGAATATTTAAAACTGTTAGAACTCAATTTGATGCTTCTAATATTTGAAGAATAACTATGTGAGAAGCACAAAGCTAGCCATTGAGGACACAATGTTGAAAAAAGAAATACAACTTATTCTTCCCTCCTAGAACTAAAATACCATACAGTGTGCCATTATATTTCTTAATATAAGAACAATTCAGATTATATAAGAATTAAAAAGTAAAAAATAAGTTTAAAAGCATGAAAACATAGTACAGCTATACAAAATGTACATACTTTCATTTAATTCTATAAACTTTTTTGAATATATATTGAGAACATGTATCTGCATCGATACAAAGTCACCTATAATACAGTATTATTTGTGTGTGTGTGTATTCAATATTATGGACAATTTAAAATATCTATATAAAATGGACATACATAATTTTAAATGCTTCCATTATTACAAAGAATATAAATTCTATAAACATTAAAATTAACAAGCTGGAAAATTAAAAGCAAATTGAGTTTAGGTAAGGAAGAAAAAATCTATAAACAGAAAAGCAGAAGTTAATTTTAAAGCAAAAATAAAAGCATAAAAAAGCAAAGACTGAGCATTATAACAAAAGACTAAACAAATAGAATCTAAAATAATATAACCAAATGCATTTGACAATGACATTGAGGGGAATACTATGAATAAACCAGAGAAATCAAAAAGTTTGAGAGAAACACTTCAATGGATTTATGCTTTTATACTTAAAATTTAATGAAATGTATATCCAAAATTAATCCAAAATTTATTTTAAAAGCTCTAAGGAACAAGTTTCCCTAGGAATAAACTTTAAACTTGTTTTAAAGCAGCCTTAAGCATAGTGAGTCCACTCAGAAGATTTTGTGAGTAAGTATTAAGATAACATCAAGAAACAGATACCATCTATGGTTCTTGGTGTGTTTTACCGCAGAGAGCAAAAAAGAAACGTCTCCATTTATTTTACAAGCTAGATTAACTTTGATGTCAAAACCTAGCAAATACAGCATTTTTTGAGATCACGATCTGAAAAAGTTGGATTGCTTCCTTCCTATGGCCATTTCTACATTTCTGTTACCTCAGAACTACAACTAGTCTCCCCTACTCGTTAATTCTTCAGGTCTTTGTATTGCTACATAAGATCTGGCAACACTTCAAATGTCTAAGTTGGGTTGTTTATTTTTTCAAATATACTTTTGTCAAATACGTGACATCTCTCTTATTCATTACCCTTTTTATGGAGAAAACAAATTGTACAACCTGACTTGACCACCAGCTAGCCATTTGCCTTTGGGCCAATTATTATTTTTCTGCCTCCTGGTAAATAAGAAGCTATAATACACCTTCTCTATGATTCTTATTCCACGACTCCAAAGAGCAGCCACAGTTACTAGTAAGTCCATTATTTACACGACTGAAAGGTGTGGGCCTTATCTAACAGAATGGACAAGAAGAAATCAAAGAATACTTTAAAAATCAGAAAATCAAAGAATGTCAACCCTCAAATATTTCTCTGGGACTAAAGAATTTAGCAGTGTGCAAAAGGCACAACAGTATTATGCTGAAGCATAATACTCACTGAAACAATGTTATGTTGAAGTATAGTAAATACACTGAAACATAGGCAAAGAAGTTTGTTACACATCTCATTCCTCCTTTCCTCTTTTATTCTAACTAGAAACTAATACTTCATAACTATGGTGAATATAAACATTGCCTATAACTGAGATTGGCTGTGTGCAGGGGAACAGCAGACAAAATTATTTCCAGGCAGTTACTGTCACGGCAGAATCTTAAGGCAGCATTCCCATAAATTCTGTAACTCTAAGTGAGGGTTTTGTGCATAATGTGGAGCTTGAGGAAAATAAGAAAGACATCTTTCCCTTAAGCTTAGAAGTGATATTTTCTATGAATGCTTGATTTCCAAAGGGACCCTGAGCGCAGAATGGTCCATTTTATGGTGTCTTCTGTTTGCATAGGCCCACTCTAAAGAAACACATATCAACTGAATAAGAGCAGTATACAGCAATTGTTTCCATATCTTTCCCCTGAGACTAGCACAGAAAATCAAATAAATTGTCTAGCAATCAACAAATCATAACTCGGTCTTAAATTTCTAAATTGCTTTTGGGAAATGATAAATGTTGTCTCTGAGTTTTTAATGATATGAAATTCTTCCTTAATGATGAATTCATAGATCAAATCTTTTGAATTTTTTGAAGATTTTTTAAGCTGTTGTTAGTAATTTTTTAGTATTAAAATTTTTGAATGACTCAACATTGAAATCTAAATTAATTTGGCCCAGGAACTGAACAACTGATTGATGAAAGCATAGCATTATTTCCTATTGTCTTAAATTTACTGGAAAAGTTATGATTTGTTTAGGTCATTCATCATAATTAGTAGAGTGCCAGTAATATAATGCACACTAAGTTATTTTCAGGCACATACATACATGTTGTACACACATATATACAAATGAATAAAATAGGTCTAGACATTAAATATATGTGCTTGCATATAGAATGAAAAAGAATAATACCTTTTATTAAATGCTGGGTAATTGGATCAAACCAAAGAATTAAGTGACATTTATTTTTTTTCTTTTTTCAACAAAATATTTCTAAAATGCTTTATAGAATAGTCCAGGTTTTATAATTACATATAATGATATATAATAATATATCTTAATATAATTTTGAAAATACAAAAAACTTGTATAATACAAGAGTGGAATAAATGGTAATTATTAAATCAATATAAAATATGGAAATAGTTATTAAAAATTAAGTGAAATTATATTATACAGGAAGGTATGGTACTAATATTGTTTCTACTAGAAAGGGGCTCTTTGGCTGTTCTGCATTCTAAAGTCTTACCTTAGATTTAGCATAGGCCTTAGAGCTTCCTTAGAGGATGTCATGGGAGCAAAGAATGATGTATTTGGTGCTTAGAGTATGAAAAATACATTAGCTGCTGCTGTGGAGAAGGGAACCAAGATAACGGGTTCAACAGAGGGTCCTTCTGCAATGCAAACACTCTGGGGAAGGAGGACCGTGGAGAATGGGAAGAACCGATGTGGTGAGTGTGGCACAGTTCGGCCCTGGGTAACTCGGTTGGAGAGAGCTGGGGAGGCACAGGAAGAGCTGTGCTATCTAGGATCAGTACAAGGATGTCCAGGGCCTTTCTGATTAAAAAGCGGATCTCCTCCCAGAACAAGGTACTCTCTCTGTGTTCTGGGATTACCCAGGATAGGGAAAAAGCCCAGACGGACTGAGACTGAACTATTTTCCCTGACCAGGCATTTATGGTTTGAGACAGATTTAATTTGATGGAGACAAATTCAATGCAAACAACCCAGTGGTGAATTTCATGTCTGTTACACTAGGTGGATGGAATTTTGTCAGAATGTTTTCCTCTATTTATCAAGCTTTTTGTACATGTGATTTAAACTACTGGTACTATAATTGCTCTCATTTACTAAGTGCCTGCTTTGTGTCAGATGATATACACCTACCTGCCACTCTCATCCTTCCTGCACCGTAGGAAGCATCTTTACTGAGGTTCAGAGAGTGTTCTTCTGGTTATCTATTGACACATAACAAATCACCCCCAAATTTAGTGGCTTAAAAAAACAATACTCACTGTATTGTCTCATTTGCACTCTGTGATTCCAGAATTCAGACAGAGCACAGCTGGGTGGTTACAGCTCAGGTCTGCATCCGTTGTTGCTAAAGGGTAGCTAGAGCTGGAACTAGAAAATAGTAGTAGTGCAGAGGGCGGCCAGGCCCCACTGTCTCCTCACGCAGTTGGTCTTAGAGTCTACCTGCGATTCTCTTAAGGTCGGCTAATTTAGGCTTCCTGACAAGTCAGCAGACAATGTAGCAAACTGCTCATGGGGGGGCAGCCAAAACCTTCAAGGGTGAATATTCAAGCAAACAGCAAAGAAACTCCCCTGCCTCTCTCTGTGGCTCCACACCATCATGAAAGCTGGCCCATTTTCAAGGGGAGGACATACAAATCCCTCTTCTTGATAGGAGGAATGCAAAAGAATCTGTGGGGATGTTTTTAAAGTGCCACAGAGAGTACCCGGAGAGCGGGTGGTGGACTCCAGGTCTTTAAGAATCCACGGTTCTTCCAAGCCAAGCATTTCTCCATTTTGATGTGATCAAGTGGGATTAAGAAATAAAGTGAAAATGCTAGATAAAACCATCATTTCTTAGTAGTAAGTCCAGTTGGAGCATGTTCCCTAATAAGTTTGAAAAAAAATTGCCAGCAATAGTGCCAGCTGCAGAAGTAACCCAGCATTGCATGATTAAGTTTTGTCTTTGTTACCCCAAATAATATATTGCAAACTCAATACGTATGCTCTGAATCACAGGGTAATTTATTAAA
Source organism: Manis pentadactyla (assembly GCF_030020395.1). Taxonomy (NCBI): domain Eukaryota; kingdom Metazoa; phylum Chordata; class Mammalia; order Pholidota; family Manidae; genus Manis; species Manis pentadactyla. The sequence goes on along the minus strand of NC_080020.1, from coordinate 169,520,581 downwards.
ACTTTTAACAGAAAAGGTCTCAAAATACATGGTTCTTCTCTTCTTGCCATTGTCTAGTCCCTATTCTTCCCAGTTGTGCATTTGATTTCCTGCTTCTTTTCAATCCCTAAAAGAAGCAGCATTCAAATCATTCTTTTGTATTCTCTGCCTTTGTGATTAATGGCAGTTTAAGTTGGTACACAGCCACAATAAGTAATAGAATTTAATTTCACTATAAATTTTTAAATTGCAAAGGGGAAACAACAGAAGGCCCCCTTTGTGGGAGAGCAATGTCAAGCAAATGAATGATTTCTCCACAGTAGAAAAGTAACTCAGCAATGACTATTTGTCATTTCTTGTCAGAGGCGAGCAGGTGAGGCATTCAGGAGTAATTTACAAACTTGTGAGTTCCTGCCCATTGTGCACCGACTGCTCCCTCAGTCTCTATCTGTCTGATAGAACAGAACAATAGCTTCAGCCTGGCCGCTGTTACTCCCTTTCTTAACTACCATGCATATAATTACCTGCATTGAAACTTTCTCTTGAGACTCTTAGTTTTTCTTATAGAAAAAGCATATGCCAGACTTTGTTTTTGTGCTTATAAACTTTTTGGTTCCTTATTTGCAACCTGTTATGCCTCATTATATTTTTACCCTTAATTGTTTGTTCTTGAGAACTGGGTCACTAGATTGAGAAATGTCATTTACTTCATGGAAAACAAAGAAATTTCACTCACCTCATGAAAATATAGTTAAGACTACATGGACTCTGAGGAAAATATAAAGCCATGTTATAAAAGAATGCAAAATGTTTTTTCTTATTATGATGGAAAGTATGCAAAAATATATGTAAGCTTGAGTGAACAGTAAACATGATATGCAAATTTAAAGCAGTTTTCAGGAACGTATCTATTAAACTGATGGACATCAGTAGCCCTACTCACATCTCACAGATAAGGACATGATTGCACAGACCATGGATAGGTTTATTCATAATATCACAGCACAATATTAGGCATAAAGACAAGCCACAATGAATATTTAATTTTACCAGTGGCTGATTGAGTCACGGGGCCATGACCCCATTTTTAAAAATGGAAGAGTGAATATCGGAAATCTAATTTATGATAAATGTCGACTTTTTTCTTGTGGTATTGGATACAGTCATGGAGGAAGGCATATCTGCACATATCAGTTCACTTCTCCGCCCCATGTGATGCTTAATGGGAGTGCAAAGAAGGCAAAGCGAGTAACTGCACACATCAGCGTAAATAGGAAAGATGGAGCAGTATGGCCACCAGAGACAGGCAAGAGAGGTACTTTAAAATACACAGATTTATGAACAAATGTGCCTTACTTTTAAACAAACAAAGAGCCCTGGAATGAGACCACTAGTGGGAATTATGAATAATGGTGCTCTTCCCCACTCAGCAATAACAATTTGAGAAAGAGAAAGGACTGCAGCTTTACTGCATAAAGCCTTTCCAGAAACGCTTGGGACTCCCACAGACACATAACTAACTAGTCGAGGATAGAACTGGAGAACAGCTGGGATACAGGACCTCTGGTCCCTTACTCATTTTGTTTTATCATTTTTGCTTCTACACTGGAGCCATCCCAACACCACATCTACCGGAAACAAGACATGACAAAAGGCGTAGATGATTCCTGAGCACAAATGATTCTGTCCACGTACACATACACACGCATGTACAGAGAGAGACATTCAGTTTTGTATTAAATCCTTCGATTTTTCCATTTGAGTTGTACATTCCACAGTAAATGTATTTTGCATTTTCCAAACAGAAATAGGGTGGCTAGATTTACATATCCCTTAACGAAACAATCTTTCTAGGCAGGGGCTCATTTATGTTTGTTTTCATTTCTTTGGATCAACAGGATCTAGAATATATCCTGGCATATAGTAGCTTTCCAAGACACAATAACTAAAATAATGACACACTTCCTAGTATCTACACTTATGCACCAAATACCACTCAGAATGATTTACAAAACAACTTTGCACTGCAGGCAGAAGCTTCGATGTGTGTCTGGGCAAATTTTAGTGTCAGGTAGCACGTGGCATTCCTCTGCCTCTCTCCTTCTTGTTGCATCCAATACATTGTAAGGGCTTAGTCACTCTTACAATAGACTCAGGCCTTGTCCAGCCAAATTATATAAGGAAGCATGGCCTGCTAACTATCTATTGCTACAAAACAAGTATTATCTGAGAATTAATGACCACAGTTTAAAACAATGAATGTTTATTTTCTCACACATTTTCTGAGTCAAGAATCCAAGAGGGGCCTAGCTAGGTGATTCAAACTCAGAACCGTCTGTGGTTGGTCAAGGCTGCTGTCACTGGTGGTCTAACAAGTGCTAAGGGATTTGCTTCCAGGATGGTAGCCTGCAAGGCTGTCAGCTTGGGCCTCACCTTTTTATTCGGTACCTGGCCCTAGGGCTCTTGCTCAGTGTGCCTCTGCACAAGGCTGCTTGAGCATGCTCATTGCAGGCCTGCTGTCAGGTAATCCAAGACAGAGAGGGAGGGCAAAGACACCACCAGTCTTCTATGACTTAAGTTTGGACATCACCCATGCTCTCTTCTGCCACATGGTATTTGTTAAGAGAAGTCCTTAAATACAGCTTACATTTAGATGGAGGGGAATTATGCTCCCCTTTTTGAAGACAGTATCATGGAATCTGCAAATGTAATGTTAAATAACGACAATAGGATCGCACGTCTTTCCAAGTTGTTTATCAGATGGGATTATGTGTGCCTCTTTAAATATACACATATTACGTTGAGGACTTTTTAAAGAAGATCATTTGCATTTTTGTGAGAGGTAGTTGGAAATCTAAATGCAACTCTGATGCCCCACACCAGAAAAGATGCTAAGCATACTAAAGAAGAAGATATTGGCACAGAGGAGGAGGAGAGGTCTGGCACTAAGGGAGGAGCCCATGTTAATAGGCATAATACATGCACACGCAATATCGCACACACAGCCTATCTGCCTCCACTCCCACCCCAGGTCCCAGTACCTGGATTCTGGAGAGAGTTAGTCACCACCACAGACTACCATTGCCCTCTGATTCACCCACACGCCAGAAGGAAGGGATAAAATACAAAAGACACAATCATTTTTCTGTGACTGCCAACTACTGACTGAATGTCCTCCTGATACTCTAGTCCTTACCCCAGTGTGTCACAGATCAATCCCACAGCCCAGCGTCAGATCTACCACCCACATTTTCTGTGAGCTGGAAGCCTGCCAACAGCCATTACAAACGCGGAGGTCATCTACCTATAAAATACTTTATATGGGTATAGTTGGCTGGATGAATCTTATGTTTGAAATTGCCCTGTGTCACTAAACAAACACAAAAGTAACTTGTAGAATTACCTGAACACATTACTGCTTTTAAAAGCTTTGTTTTTATGAAATGTCTCCAGGATCCTGGGCCACTAATGCTGTGATTTTATGAGTCGATGAAAATACAAACAGAGGAATATCGACCTTGGCATATATGCACATTTTTCCTTACTTGTGAATATCCTCCCAGGGTTCTCTGACAGCATTTGGGGAATGAAATGTTTTCATCATTTAAATTTCTCTGCTACAACTCTGTTATTTACCATAGGGGTCCAAGTTACTGCTGAGTTTTGTCCCATAATTAGAGATGTGTGAAGCAGAACAAAAAGCAAAGTCTCATTCATACGATATAGAATACCTCCTGTGATGGGAAGTTCACCAAATTAAGGGTCTCACCCTTTATCAACTATTAAAAGGAAATGTTGTATTCAGTACATTTTGGAAAGATGAGTAAATCACTTACCTCACAAGGTTGTTTTGGGAATTAAATGCAATAATGTCTCTAAATTGCTTATCTTGTTCCCTGATACATGGTAAGCATTCACTAAGTAGTGTGAGAAGTAGTTTTTGTGTATTACTTTATTTCATTCAAAGATACGAAGGATTAGCTTTACAGAGAGGAATGGAATGGTTAAACAATGACGATTAATCATTGTTTAACCTTTATAGCTTTGAGGGATCTTAGATGCAATTTATATTTTTACCCTTTAAATAAATCATTCCCAAGATCGATGCATTTACATATATTCTAGATGCAGTGTGACTCAAATGCTGGCCCGTGGACTGGTGTAGTCTGAAAAATGTGTTTCTGGTCCATAAAGAAATAACTACAGAAATTGAGAATAACTTTTAGAAATGTATAGCGCAAACTGACCTTGCCATGTCATTTGATCATGTGATTAGTGGACTTGTCTTGTACAGGGGATTATATAAAAGTATCAATCTGTGACAAGTTTGAAAGTATATAAAAACTGAACCCTTACCATAGAAATTTGAGAAATGCTGCTCCAGAGCAGGCCCAGGGTATTCCAAGGCCTTTCTCAGAGTGAACTGTCCAAGTCTTTCTTCATAATAAAGGGTTCAGAATGTACATGCGGTTGCTAAAGAACCAAAATAGAACATCTAATTTTATTTAATCCCATTTTCTCAAAATTGTGAAGAAGGTAGCATCAAGGAGCCACTATTAAAAGAATCCAATATGTCAAAAACTGATTACAGAAATCAGTAATCCAACAGGCAAGCAAGAGACAAATGACCAGTTACTGTGCTCAGATTTTCATCAAAACAGAGGCAAGGAATCCACCTAAAAATCATAAGTGCCAGAATAAGAAGGGAGCTGGATGCCAATATAAAAAGCTTCTAAATCAGAGACCACTAGTTCCCTACCCTTTCTAAGATCTAGTATTAGATGGTGAAGTGTCCTGAATCCACAAATGCAGAAGAGTAGAAACACCTGATTAAAGTGGGGAAGTGAACTGGCAAGGATCTAGGGATTTCCTGAAACTGCTGTCTAGGCCTGATGGATGCTAAAATGCTGGGAATCTGAGTAAAGCATTGCTTCCACTCTGCTGCTAAGTTGATGGGGTTTTTTCAGCAAAAATGTGCACTTCATGTTAGCAAGTAAAAAATCAATTTTCTCTGATATCTCCAAAGCATGCAATTTCTCAGTTCTTATAGCTCTTTTTAGATAGACTTCAATGGTCAATGCACCTTGTTCTTTCCAAGCACTAAATTAAAACTCATTCTTTCAATGATCAAAGCTGTGATTTGAATGTTTTAGTAAGGCAAGTGGATATGAAAATTATAAATTAGGACATATAAATGGATTACAACCATGAGTCACAGAGTCTGTATTTAGCAGATCCTGTTAGAGGTCATTCAATGTCTTTTCTGAAATAATGTCCTCAGGAAACTGAATCTCTAGCCATTCCTTCTTTTAAGGATATTTTCCACTTTTTGAAAGACATCTCTGCTTGGAATTTTCACCAATATCTCAAAGTCGTCAACATATTTAAAACTAAACTCACCTTTCACACAAGCTTCTTCAACCTCCTGATATTATCATTTGCAGAGGTGATGTCACCTTCTATGGCCATCAGCGTTGCATCTCTGAGCCTTCTGTCTGCCTCTCTCAGCCTCTCGATCCATGTCTCATCAGTCACCAGATCTGTCCATTCATCCTTGGGTATGTAACTGCCCATCTTTTCCTTCCCATGTCTGCCACAGCAACCCTAGTTAAGGCTCTTATCTCTCTGGACTCTTGTCTTTCCTGGAGTAATGTTTCCTTGCCTGCTGCTGCCTCTATATAACAAAAAGGTGGATTTTCTGTTTTATATGTGCTTTGTGTGCGGAGGAATTCGGGGACAGTTGAATCATATTGAAATGATGGTTAGCCTGTGAGGGACCTGTAAGATGAAGCCATTAACAGCTAATGGTAAAGGCTGCAGTTTCCTGAACTTGTGAGATTAGTTCTCAATACCAATGTCTCAGAGAAGAATGAAATGGGAAATGAGCAGGTGGGCAGTACGCAGTGGACCAGTGGACCTCCTGACTCCCCGCAGCTCTCTGTGCTTTGAGGGAGGCAGATGTCCAGATGGGCAGGTGATAAAACAGAACCCACTGCCTGCAAGAGCACTAGGAGCCAGGAAGAAAAAGGCCCTTGTAATCAATCAGACCCCAAAGAGAGTTAAAGCACATTTTGTAAACGAAAGCATGCAGTTTTTTTTAATGCTCTTCGCATTTATTTCTCTTGCATTACACTCTGATCCTCAGCAAAGTCAAATATGGAGTTGGTAGAGGATGGGCTCCTGGCACTGCTGCGCCTCTGAACGGCAGCTGTCCGAGAGGTGGCTCCCTCCAGTGGTCGTTCCTTCAGCGGGTGCAATGAGCTCGTTGGAAAGGAAGCTTTGAAGTCCACTGTCAATTTCTTTCCTGGCGCTAGAAAATGTTTTAACTTCTTCAATGACAATAAATTTCCTTCACACATGCCTTCATGCAAAAACTATCAATAGCCTCCAATTGCCTAAAATACTAGTTTCAAACTGTTCTGTGGACTCCTGGAGTTCTATCCGTGTGACTCAGGGCCACTGGGGGAGAAGCTAAGAAGTCCCACTCTGTCCCCCCGTGCTGCTTTAAAGAGCCTCTCTCTCTCCCTTTCTCCCTCCTTCGTTAACTCTCTCCCTCCCTTCTCCCCTACCCCTCTCTTTATCTCTCATAGTTTGTGGTTCTGCATAAACATCCTTTCAAAAGAGGCTTTGGAACTGCAAGGAAAAAATAGCAAGAACAACAAAATAAAAGTTTGAAAACCATCAACCAAGAGAATAACAACCAAATTCTTTTTTTTTTTTTCCAGTCTAGCCTTTATTGACAGTTGATCTAACAGTCATTTACTGTACAAAAGGACCTCTTCTCTTGTGGCATGAGGTATGAAAAGCATTTGACACAATGTTCGCTACAATAACAACCAAATTCTTTAGTCAGGCATTCATGGCTATAAAAAATCAGAGGTAAATCTTCCTGGCTGAGATTTTCCTGGTTATTTCTCTTCAAGGCAGAATTCCATTATTTCTACAATACACTATATAAAACTTCATGAAAACTCTACTATTAATTGCTGCCATAAGTAGTTTTGTTTTCCTGCCTCATTATGTCCACAGTACTCTTCTACTTGGTATGTTCTTCCTTCTAAACTTAAGTAAACCTTCCTCATCCTTTCCTGTCTGCCTCTGTCCAACATGATCTTTCTCTTCCATTCCTATAATGATTTATCTTGCCACTTTTCATACACTCTCTTGCTTTTTGCATTAAAGGCGATGATATGTAAAAGGATCTTGTAAACTAAATCGTGATTATGAAGATTTTTTCTTTCTAAAACTTTAATTATTGCCAAGTATGGACTTTCAATCATTACTTATATCTGCTTCCCCTTTCATTCAGTGTTTTTATCTGAAAAGCAGATTCATCTTCCAATATGTACTTGTAGTAATCAAGCTTTGACCTTCAATCTATAAGAACTGAAGTTTCATTAATTTATCTTAAACCTGTCATCTTTATCAGAGGTTATAAGCACATCAAACTGTGTTTATGAGGCCTAAAATACAGGCAAGTGGTACATATGGTCTTCAGTAATATTTGGAATGAAGACATTATTAAGAATAGCATCCAGGCTGATACAACTGGGTGACTTTTATCAGTAATACACAGAAGGCACATCTCTGCTATTCAAGAAAATACTTAGTTTCCAGATGTGACTTTAAGCACAAGATGGTTCTTCTGATGCAAAGGGGTTATTATTGACCTCTCATTATGCAGTAACTATGTTGCATTGAACCCAATGGAAGAAAATTATTACCACGGAGACCTTAGATATTCTGACCTGAGATCAGTATGTGGTAGCCCATGGAGGTAAGCAAAGGCCTGAGAGTCACCCATGCTTAGCAGTGAAGGCTCCAAAGCAAGAAGCCAATGTCCCAGCACAGACACACTGGGCATGGTGGGGAAGGGTGTGCACGAGGATTCCCATCTGGGGGAGAAGAAACCCTTTTCCAAGCATAATACTCCCTAAAAAGAAGATTCCCTTATCCAGTTATTAAGGGATATCTCTAATTTCTGGTGAGGGATAACAGACACAAGAATGTTCTGTATATCCTTTATTGGAAGTTGTAAATAATTCTAAGTAGTAAATGCTATAATTATAGGTATATTTATAGTCATAATTACAGTCACAGCTATAATTGCTATATATTTATAATTATGATTAAATTTATGATTATAGTTACATTTATAGTTCTTATTAAACTTTCAAATCACACCAGAAGGCTCTGTGACTTTAACCACTGAAGCCCCAGCACTGAGTTTAGTACCTAGAACACAGTGAGCTATGCGCAAGGGTAGGAATAAAATTTACCAAATGTGAACTTAATTATCCTCACTATGTAATTTTGTCATTCTCTAAAATAGAAAAACATTCTTGAGGCATTTAAAAAATATTGATGCCTGAATCCTGTCTGCTTTAGTTCTGAGGTCTGGTGCTCCAAGTGGATATAACCAGATAAAAATGACCTAGCTAGATAATTTGGTCGTATTGTTAGGAAGGAAAGGACTCGGCTTGGTGTCGCAGGGAAGTCAGATACAGTGAGACAAGAAGCCAAAGTCAAGAAAGCAAAGTAAGTTTTAATACACTCTGCATAGGATAACAGAGCCGGCCTGCCTGAGGTAAGACAGACAGGTGTGGATGCTCATTCTGAGGCTTCTTTTATGTGGTTCTTTGCAGGGCAGAGAGGTCCTTGATTGACAGCTGTCAGCTCTCTAGGCTTGTTCTGATCGGTGAAATGGGGGCATGGGCTGTGCTGTGCCTGTGCCTCTTATGTTTCTTATCTGGGGGGACCCTGGACATGTCCTGAGTCACTCTTGGACTCTGTGGTTTCATCTGATTAACTCTGAGTCATTTCTGGCTTTCTGGTTCTATTTGATCAACTCCTTGAGTCATCTTTGGGATGATCACCTTTCTCCTTTTCATCCTGCTCATTTCTGTCCTTCTGCCTAACAACATCAAAATCTAAAGTACTTGGGATGTTATGTTTTTGTCCTAAAATATTGATTTTTCTTACATTACTTCATTTTGTTGAGAATAATTAAAACAGTTAAATCAACAAATCATAACTATAATTGCCTTCATTCTATCATGTTGTTATGTTTGTTATCATAATTATCATTTATTACTTTGTTTATATTATGGTTTTTCAACATTTGGCAATTCACAGCCATAGTCATATGTGCATAGTTTTGATGTTTTTATCTACTTAAATATGTTTGTACGAATGTACGTGTCCACCATTAGTCCTTGGAAAGAGTAGAAAATCCTGCCAGTAATATTCCAAAGTCCTGTGTTAGGTAAGAAGTCCACACACCACTTAAGGACAGTTCTGCAATGGAATGCCTATTATATACAGAAACAGAGTTTGGGAGTAGGAAATAAAAAATATGGTATAGGAGTACGAGAATGGCCTGAGACAGAAGTTTCCTTAGCCCATCTTGTCACCTTCATCAGCACCGATGTCAGAATTTAACTTGCTCTTATCCTTACACATTCCAAAGTTCCCATCTTTACCTAGTATCTCAAGCATGTCTCCCTAATATCCAGTATCCCTTCACCTAATACATGAATAGTCTTACTTAATTCAGTTATTAGGAATCTCATTCCACAAAGTTGGTGGTGACGAACAGATGTCCCATTATTTTACTCAAATCAAATAAATCTGATCCTAATACTTTATCCCACTAGAGTAATGGGTTGTTTACATTCAGTAACTTTTAGGGGGCACTTCATCCTTCCTGAAGTTACATATATGCCCCAACACACCACAATTACTGCTGATATCTTCCTTGTCTAAGATGACTTGGTCAAAAAGACCTTCTTTGTTCCAGGAGCTATGTCACTTCCATTGCGAGCTTGAGCACAAAATTATGGCCCTGCCTCTAGGGGAGTATTATGCAAAGTTCCTAGCGAGTCCAAGGTTGTGCCTCCTTCTAGGATCCTGGACCTGACAGATAAGACAGCTTGGCTCACAGGATTTGAGGACTTCAGTTCCCACTTGGTCTCTGAAATATGCAACGTTAATATTTTTATTTCTGTCTGTTTCCCTCCCTCCTTAAGCATGATCCCTGAGCCCTGTCAGACTCATCTCTTCCCACCGGCAAGGATGCCAAAAGGGTCCATCCATCTTCTTGATAGGAAAGGGAGAGAACTGTAAGAAAAAAATACATACACATTAGAATTTCCATAAATTGTCTTCCCACATTGCAGTTTATCATGTGTTTAAGTAGAATTGCTCTTCTCACCTTTTCTGGTAAAGAGCCAGCCAGGAATCCCAAGACAATGCAATACCCTTTTATCTGAACTTATTTATGAGAAGGGGGGAAATGCAATTTGCTGGGACTTTATCTCTACCACAAAAGCTTTTAACTAAGAGGAAAAGGCCAATTTGATAAACCGAAAGATTCAGCATTCAGTATATTTTAGTTCTTCATTTATTTTACTTAGAAATATAGGTTGAGATACTAGTACTAAGTGATACAAAGACACAGACAGAACAGATTCAGAAGCCCTTTACTCTTCATCCATGTCCCTCTATTTCTATTTTAATGTTAACTCTTCATATTAACATTTGGTTTTATAATATTAATATTATTTTTAAGATTTTGTATACTACTCTTTTTGTTCTCTGCTTTGTTGATGGTAGCGTTAGAATTAAAAAGAAAAAGGAGTACTTATCTTTAGAGAGTGTTTCTTGGTATGCGATGTAATTCTATTTTACTGGTGATGTAAATTCTACCTTACTGAAACAACTAATAAAGACCTTTGTTAATTTATGACTGGAATGCAATCAACCTGGCATTTTAACTTGTTAAAGTACCTATAGTTAGTGTAGCTCTATACATTTGTGAATATTGATATTTTCAGTTAACCGAATTATTTGTAGTTTTATCCTGGGATAGTGCTGTGGTTTGGCAACCTCTCCAGTAACAATGACAATCTGGAGGAACACAGCCAGCTACGAAATTGCCATTTACTAAACTCTTAGTCAATTCACTCCTGTAGTCTTTGAAAAGAGTGATTTCATAACCTTGTCTCTACAGCCCTAATGCCCTTTGTAAGATAAATACCCTCCTAAATGGTCACATCTGCTTTCTTTTGGCCCACAAAATGCTTAGTCAATGAAATAAGCCACCATAGCTATTTTCCTCACTTGACATTAAATCAAATTTTGTGGCAAAGGGACATTGAAGACCAAATTGTGTGTGCTATTCATAAAGTTTGAATTACTTCAAAAGTCATTTTATTCCCCAAGAACTTTAAGAGCAGTTGCTTCCTCATTTATTTATTCATTCAACAAATATTTATTAGATGCTTATTATATGCTAGGCACTGTGTTGTAGATACAAAGATTAGTATGTCATAGTTCCTGCTCTCAGTGTTTTCATTATATTATAAGAGACAAATATACCCAAAGAATGATAAATACATGTAATTAGAGGGAAGAGAGTAGAACATGGTAACAGAAAGGATGAAAAAATATGATTAATAGTGTTCTACAACCAGTAAATAATAACAGAAGTGCACATTTACCAGTTTTTACAGGTTTTTTTTACAATTATTTACTACTTCTACTAGTAAATAAAATTGGCAACCAAGTTAAATGGATTGCAAATCTCACTTAAAATTAACTAAAATGCACAAGTAAATTGTGTCTACAGACAAGTTTTTACTAGATATAATCTAAAATATTAAAAATGATTATATCCATATTATAGGATTATTGATGCTTTTTCTTTACCTCCTTTACTTGGTTGTAATTTTTCTCTATAATGATTATGGAATATTGGCAAATTTTTTAAAAGTACTACAAATTAATACCAAGAAAGTCAGAAAGAGTAAGAAAGAAAGAAAGAAAGCAGGGAAGGAAGGAAGGAAGAGAGAGAGAAGGTAAGAAAGAAAGAAAAAGAGAGAGAAGGTAAGAAAGAAAAAAAGAAATATATATTAAGGGGGAAAAGGGAAGAAAACTGCTGTATCAGGATGATGGAAGCATGCTTAAGAACATTTTGGGGAATAGCAATTGAAAATAGAGAAAATGATCATAAGGATCATGCTAAAGACCACAAGACCAGGCAGAGAAAATCACCAATATGGCTCAGAGGCAAAATACAGCAATTACAACAAGGAACCATTTAGGGAAAAAGCCATAAAATGGCTCATGCTTAAGAAGACTATTATATACAAATAAGGGGAAAAAAAAGAAGCTGATTCACAGAAATGAGATTTCCAGATAGCAAGCACTTTGCAAAATGGGCAAAGGATCAAGATGGCCGCGGACGCTTTGTCCAGAGAGAAGGAACCATAAAAAAAACAGAATGGGTTGTTGGTTTTAATGAATACTTAATATTACATGACCTAAAGAAGGAAAAAATGATAGCTATATTAAAGGAATATGACATAAAAAAATAAATAAATTCTTAGTTTTATACAGGTTGATGAAACAATGATTAAAAGTTAAATATTTTATTATAAATAAGACATTTCCAAAAATTGGCACTGCTATAAAATGGAATGAGCTGCCTTTTGGGGATGGTCATTTTCATCTTGTGGGTTTGTTCTAACAAAGGTGGAATGAATTTGTTCATGTTCCTCTAGATTTCTTTATAAGAGGATGAATTGGATAATTTCCACCTTTCTTCAGATCTGAAGATTATTCAATTCAGTGAAGCATGTACAGAAAATATTCCAATATCAGCTTGAACTAGAAGCTTAACTTCCCTAGTTCAATTCCAAAGGGTCTGAAAACATACCCTACTAAAGCACATACCTATAAAATCCCTTGTCTGTCCCTTTAGGAAGAGTGAGCAATGCTGTCCAGTAGAAATATAATGTAGCCACAGTGTAATGTTACAGTTTCAAATAGCATTTAATCAAGTAAAAAGAAACAGATGAAATTAATTTTACTAATATATTTGATTTTTCTTAAAGTACCCAATGATCATTTTCATAAGAATCAATACATAAAAAAACTAATGAGCTATTTTACATTAATTTTTGTACTGAATCTTCAAAATCTACTTTACATTTAGAGAGTACTTCAATTTAAATACTAAATTGTCATTGAAAATTTGATCTACATTTAGATTTCTTTTTTGAGGTAAGAGCACTTCATATGAGATCTACCCTCTTTACAAATTTTTATGTACAGGATTGTTAATTATTGGCATAATGTTGTGCAGCAGATCTCAGAACTTTTTCATCTTACACAACTGAAACTTTCTACCCATTGGACAGCAACTTCCCATTTCTTTCTCCCCGCAGGTCCAGGCAACCACCATTCTACTCTCTATTCTATGTGAGTTTGACTATGTTAGGTTAGAAGACAGAATTTGTGACCTCGAAGACAGGTTATTTGACATTATTCTGTCAGAGAAGTTAATGGAAAAGGAAAGAAAGAGAATGAAGAAGGCTAAGAAGCATCCACATTTAGACTTCATGAATTTAGCTACAAAAGCAGATTCACATTCCCAAGTTGTTCCGAGCTTAAAGTTTCCCAGTTACTGAATTGAATAACAGTTTTAAGGTTAAGTTAAAAAATCATTGAAAATAAATAAAATAGAAAACTCAGACCTGTCATATTAAATGTGCCCGGTTCTTTGTATTTTCACTATACTTCAATAAAACTGTTTTTAAAAATATTAGAAAAAAATAATATTCAGACCTTCTGTTACAGTAGCCACATTTCAAGTGCTCAGTTGCCACGTGTGGTTTAGTAGCTGTTTCCAGAAAAAGCTGGAAGAACCCAGTATCTTCACTACTGAGTAAATCCATAAGGAATTTTTCTTGCTGGGGTTATATTGAAAAAATTGATATTTGTAGAGTGGAGCTAAAACGGGAATTATAATCAAGAGAGATTATTACAGGGAAAACTAAACTCTTCCCCACTCCCCAAACACAATATTTCAGCTTCTTCTTTCTCTTTTATCTCAGAATAATTTATATTCCTTACTTTGTGAAGATATTTAGCCTGACCACATTTTCTATATAGGATTTATGAAATCTCTTGACTTTGCAAATATAAATATATTTATTACTTATCTAGCAGTGTGTGACCTTTATTTCATTTAATATACGTGACAAACCTGTGAAGTGGGTTAGAAGGAAACAATAGCACAGCAAGCTTAAACCACTGGAAAGCACCAGAAATAAAAATCAAACCTAGGTCTCTCCAACACTTTGCCTTGCCGAACTAGGGTCTTGATCAATACTGTGTCTGATGCTTGTGGTATACACATCATTGATCAGCCAAGAAAATGAGGCCTTGGAGGATAACCACTGAAATTCACTCCACTGCGACTTTCTGAGTGTTTGTTGCTCACATAAAGGAATTTGGTTGTTGGGGCTGAGCGATGGGAGATAAGGTTAGGAAATGTTCATAAATGAGTGTCTGCACTTGCACCATAGTTTTAGACAAATAAGAGAGAGTCTGTAACCAAGAAAGTTCTCTCTCCTCTATATTTCCCTAAGAATTGGACATAAGACAGGAATACTAACAAGCTGACCTTTTTACAAGGGAAAGAAAAAATATCTCTGTACATAATCACCCTCTGATTTATCCTTCAAAAATTAGCATGACAATGATAACGTATATCAGTATAAGAAAATAAAGGGAGTCTTTTCTTTTTTCTTCTCTTTTGTTCTTATCTTGTAGCTCCAAAGGCTAGCCAGGGGTTTGCTACTGGAATGTAATCTCAGTTGCATATTTATATTCCACACAAACAGTTCATACTATTGGCCTGAAAAGGGACACTGTGGGGGAAAGAATTTGCCAAGAAAGCAGGGCCAGATGAAGTTTGGGCTACACAGATAGAAAGCAATGACAAGACTTAATTTTAACTGTGCAGGCTAGAGTCTGCTCGATGCTCATGTGGACTGTTGGGAGGAGAAGTGAATACTAAGAGAGTGATGTTTAGTAATTACAATAATGTGACCATTTAGCAAATTCCAAGGGGAAAAGTAGGGAAAAGCGACTTTTTAATTGCCTTTTAGAATGTTTCTGAGTGTATCCTAAATCTGGTCATTTCTTTCCTCTTCTGCTTTAAATGGTTTACTCCAAGTCCCCCCAACCTGATCAACAGCCTTCTTAAGGAGTCTCTTTGACATCACTCTTGCCCTGCACTTCCCTTTCCCCACACAGCGGAGAAAATGCGTATCAGATAGGTTATGGCCCAGCTTACAACCTTCTCAGCCATTTGCAATTATACTAATAAAAATTTTGAAACTTATCACCTGCAAAGCCCCATTACTTTTACACTTCATCTCTTTACTCAGTCCACTTATCACTTATCTTGACTTTCAGTCATTTGAACACATTTAACTGGTTCCTCTCTCAGGTCCTTTGCACTTGCCGTTACTTCTGATAGAACTACTCTTTTCCCACATTTTCATGAATCTCCTTCCTCTCTGGTTATTCTCAGTCCAAATGCCACCGCCTTAGCTTCTGCCCAATTTAGTCATTGCTCAATCCCTTAGCAATATTCAGTAATGGACCAAATGATACCTAGAGATATTTTATTAGAAATACATTATAAAATAATAAAATTAATATAGTCATAAACATGTTTATTCCAAAAAAATCATTTTTTAAAATTGTTCTGAGTGTATCAAAAATGTTGGGTCAGCAGATATGAATAGTTAAGAAAATGGGCTTAAGAAGTTCCTCTCCCTAGTTATGTATTGGGTCTAGCTCGTACTAACTTGTGAAGGCCAATTATTATACATTCAGGAATTTTGTGAGCTAACCATAGCTGTTATTAAAAATTAAATTATACAAACTTAAATTACACTAATTATATTTTAAAAAATAAGCAAGCCCACCAATAATTAATTGCTACAAACACAGACAAACATGAATGAATGGGTGTGGTAACGCTCAATGAAACTTTATTTACAAAAATAAATAACAAGCCAGATTTGGCCCTCAGCCCATCACTTACTCACATCTCATCTAGATTCTTAAGGTTGCTTGCATCCATCATATACATATGACAGAGATGTTCTAAACTGGTATGCTTCCGTCTCTTCCCAAATCCACGTTCTGGGGCTTCATGTTGGTAGGTTGAAAGTGGCTAGGGTGGTAGTAAGTCTAACACCTTTTAAAATTGAAATCAGCAATGCTACCAGTTGGGTCTTTTATTCTCCCCTAGAGAGCTGGTAGTTAACATTTTTACCATCACATCATGTTTCCCTCCTACCATAGACTTCGGTGATATTAATTGGAACAAAATACCACAAGCCTAAGAAATTGGTTTCTCTTAGGGCATCTGTCGTGCTGTCAGTACCAGGGACTGACAGGAACAGCAAAGGATTCACTTACCTCTTAAGGCTGGAACACAGCTGCATGTTTAAGGAAAATATATAAAAATAGCATGTTATGTCAGTGATTAAAACATGCTTAGCATTTCAACATCACTCCAGACTTTGCAATGTACAGTCAATATTAATATTCAAAAATATTTATGGAGTACCACTTGTACACCAGGCTAGGCAGATATCTGCATAGTGTAGCTACATAAGTAAACAAAAGAGTGCTATGCTGAAAAATAAAGCAGTCAAGGGAGATAAGGAGTGCTCACAGGTGGTTTGGGATAGGTTACAATTTTTAAAAATAGAATACCTAGAAAATTCCTCACTTAAAATTTACAGCTGGAAAGAACTGAGGAAGGGATCTCTTAGTATTGGAGGGGGAGGTGGAAAAGGAGAGAAGATTTTAAGGAGAGTGAGCAACAGGTGCTGATTTGTAAGGTGGGAGCTATGGTGGCATTTCAGCAACAAGGGGGCCCGTGGCTGGAGCAGAGTGAGGGGAGAGAGCTAGGAGGTGGTGGAAGTGTCAGGGATGGGAGGTTGTATAAGGAACCAGTACATTGAAAGAGTTTGGTCTTCTCCTTTCTCAAAGTTGGAAGCCTCTGGAAAGTTGTGAGCAGAAAACTAACTTGATCTGGATTCAAGTTTGAAAGATTACTGAAAGCCTTGGAAATGGGGAGGGACGGAGGTAGATGAAACAAGATTGGCAAAATGATAATTGTTGGAGGCTGGTGATGGATATTTGCCTTTTTTCCCTTCTATTTTGTTCATATTAAAAATTTTTAATGAAACACAAAAAAGGATTGCGTGTTATAAATTGACTCTAGAGAATGGTGCTTACCAGCGGGAGTTTATTGCAATGGTACCTCTGGTGAGAAATGGTTATGTCTTGGATCAAATCGGTGAGAAAAAAAAGAATTAAGAAAGAGACAGATTCTGGGCATATTTTAAAGTCAGAGTTAATAGAGCTAACTGAAAGAATTAAATGTGTTAAAATCTGTTGTTATTTTTTCTCAATATCAATGCATTGTTTATTATTTATTTCTATATTTTGACCCCAGGATTTTCACACTATTACAACAAGATAATGACAATTAAATAGAGCTTTTAAAATAAAATACTTCTCTTTCTCTTTTTATTTTTACTTACAGGGGGCTTATTTAATCTTTCGCAATGTTACTGTAATTAAAGGTGGTTTATGCTCTTGGCAGTAGATGAGTCTCTCTCCTGTCCAGGTTTATGAATTCCAATCACCAGGGTCTCATTTAAGCCAAGAATCTCAGGCTGTCACTACTCTGGAGAGAGAATCGATGTCCCACTCAGCATTTCTCTGTGTTAAAATAATGCCATCTGTTGTTAGCCAAGCTGTAACGAGAGTCTCACCTACACAGAAGGATGTTTGTTGGGTTTTGCCATGAATTATTCCACTCCAGCTTGTGTTTCAGTCTTCTAAAAGAGGAGAGGCTGTTGGTAACACTGAGCTGAATTAGGTCTATGGAAAATTTAAAGGCATCTAATTCATTAATTTTTCTTGCATTAAAAAGAATAGCCAATTCATTAGATAGTTCCATCTCTCTCAAATATAATTTGCTTTGGTAAAGTGTGAAGTGGCAAAGTTAAAGATACCCTGCACAAGAACCAGACATTGATGTTATGCCCTGTATATGTTCTCAAGGTGAGAAACAAGATCATATGAAAAGTGGTGGAGACATACGTAAGAAAAATGTTTCAATGTACAGCTATGATCTTAAGAAAGATAAATTACAAGCAAAACAACAGCATGAATAACTGAAGAAGTGACTGAAATGTCAGGTGTGTAGGTATAAAACCTTATCCTGGGCCTGCCCTGGAAAGTTGAATGAAGATCCATACGCCTTTTGGTGACCTAAGGGATTTTGTGTTACTGACAAGTGTGGGGCAGACAGTTGGAACTGAGATGCCTAAAAAAGCTGATTGTTCCCAGAGAGAAATGAGGAAATAGGAAAAACTTCATCTTCCATCACAGTGTGATGACAAGGAAGTCTGTCTTTGTCTGGACTCTCATTGGAAAAAGAAAGTTTCTTCTAAAATATTATTCCATGCCTTGTGCATCCATCAGCTTTAGGAATGATTTTATAACAATCATGTAGATCCAGAATCTTCAATTTGAGTAATTAACACAATGATTAATTACAGGAAGGTAATATTAACCAGGGTGCTTTTTAGGAAACAAAATATAATCTATAAGGAGAGCTAGTTCAGCAATTCAGTCCAGAGGGAATACTTACCTCCTACCACTCTCCACAACATAAGTTCACAGTAAAAAAAAAAAAAAATCACAAAAGGTATAAGGAAATAATTTGCTGTGATTGAGAATCAGACATAACAGACTGTAGGATCAGAGCTCTGAGGTCTTCGAGTAATAAAAAAGCAATAAGAACATGAGAACATTAAGATATGAATGTGAAAAATTAATTAAGGTAATTAAATTATTAAAAGGTAATTAATACCCTTAAAAAAGCACCTACATGCTCAGAAAAAAACAATAGGCAGACATGAAAAACAAAAAAACAGAAAATGTTTTAGAAAAGAAAAACAATCTCTGAAAAAAGAAAACTAAATGAAAAGATTGTATGGAAAAGAAGACAAGTTATGCAAAATGGAGTATGCAACTGACATTAGAATGAGAAAGAATGGGACACGCATCCTTGAAAGACACAATTGCTGAGGATTTTCTAGAGTTGACTGCAAACACAATAGCTCAGATTCTATATGTACAATTTTCTGAGCAACATAAATGAATTTAACACATCTGAGATATTACATAATATCTAAAATCCTAATAAGTTTGGAAAATCTTAACAAAAAAAGTCAAGAAATTTTATCTAAAAACAAATATTAGACTGATTACAGCTTCCAATAAAAATAGAGACTAGAATCTAGTAAAATAAAATTATCAAAGCGCTTATGGAGAAACAACCAACCTCAAATTCTGTATTACATATGTAAATTATTTATAAATTATATATACTTATGTGTGTATATATAAATATACATTTGTATACGTATATATGTGGTGAAGACATATGAATTCATATATGAATCCAAGATGAAATGAAATATAAGAAGCAACCTGGGCTTTTGTGATATTACTTTCTATTTGTTTGAAATCTTCAATATGAAATAAAAAAATAAAAAATTTCTCTTATTAACTTAAATGGAAAAAGAAAGCAGGGACCAATTTCTTAGAAGAATATTTGGATATCTCCTGCAGGGGTTCAATAAAGCAAAATGTGGGAAGGAAAGGAAATAGGACTTTACAGATACTGCAGCAAGGAAGTCAAGATTTCTCTGTACTTAACTCTACCCAGCATGACTCAGCTCCACAATCCTTGTTCACTTTTTCCATTTGTTCAAATTTTTCAGGTGACTCCGTATCAATTTTTAATGATTAGGAGCTCATTAAATTGAGTCCCATTTCCATAACAGAGAAAATCATGTGAACCAATCCTTTAATCCATGAATTTTTTAATTAAATTCCACCTTTTACTGCTTGACGTGTACATTTCTTCTGCTACATTTAAAGATGCCCTCACTGAATAAGATCCATTCCCGTATACTGCTACAAACACCCTTTCTACCTCTACAGTGGGAAACAACCCCCAATTATATCTGTATTCCAAATCCAGATTTGATACCAGGGAGTTGCTCTCATCCACATACAGACTCTGTGGACAATGAGCAGTCCTACAGTGCTGTAGTCTTGATCAGATTCTGACATAATCCTTACTGTTTATTTTGTGAAGGACCATTTATACAATATCCAGTTCGGTTATACTGAGCCTTTTTTATGTGTCAGGCACTGCAATCAATATTTAGGGTAGATTAATGAAGAAAATTTTTCACTTTTGTAGAAGGGAAAAGCGACAAACTATTTTTAAACAAATTATAATAAATAAAGTATAATAGGATTTGGTAATACTTGGAAAAAAATAGGTCAGATAAAGGGTATTAGAAATCCTTGGAAAGGGAGGGGCAACTTCAATATTATTTTAGGTGGTCAGGGTAGGTTCATTGCCCAAGAGACATGTAAGCAAAAATACAAAGAAAACAAGGACATTTGAGAGAGGACTGCCGCAAGCACAGGGAGCAGCCAGTGCAGTGGTCCTGAGGTGAGAGGGTCACTAAAGGGACTAAGCTAAAGAGTAAAATTAGAGAAGCATTTGGGGTTCAGGTCATGAGGCCAAGCCCCCATAAGGCTGTTGCCTCTTCCTGTGTGAGGGAAGCTGCTTTGGTAGGTGCTTATTTTGTATTATGTCCCCTCAAGTCCTAGTACCTCAGAATGTGACCTTACTTGGACATAAGATCATCATAGATGCCATTAGTTAAGATGAGATCATTAATGGGCACTAATCCAACATGACTGATGTCCTTATAGAAAAAGGGACTTTGGGGGCAGAAACACGCATCAGGAGAACGCCATGAGAAGAGGAAGGCAAAGTTTGGGGTGACACTTCTCAAGCCAACAGATGTCACAAATTGCCAACCAACCACCAGAAACATGGAAGAGATTCTCTCTCAAAACCTGCAGAAGGAACCAATCCTGCCGACACTTTGGTCTTAGACCTCTAGCCCCTAAAACTGTAAGGACATAAATATATGTAGTTTAACCCACCCAGTGTATGGTACTTTGTTACAGCAGCCCTAACAAGCTAATAAAGATTGAACAAAGGGGTAAAATGACCCTAGTTAGGTTTCAAAAGATTGCTTGGGCTATTGTGTTGGGTTGGAGAGGCCAAGACAGAAGCACGATGACCAGTTAGCAAGCTTGTGCATTAATACCAGAAAGAAATCTTAGGGATGCAGTGTTCAAAAGTTACCAGATTCTGGATCTGTTTTGAAGGTGCAACCAAAAAGGATTTCTTGGTGGATTGAATGTGAGCTGTGAGAGAGAAGGAAGTCGATGAGAACTCCAAGGCATCTGCTGTACAACTGGAAAGAGGCCATAGAGGTGCTGTGATGACAGGTGGTGGCAGACCCAGGACTGAAATCACTGTCAAAGTTATGACGATGGGTGGTGGCAGACCCAGGACTGAAATCACTGTCAAAGTTTCTCCAGACTCCCAGAATAATACCCTTGCTCTTGAAACTAATACTGGGGAGATGTGCCAATATTTAGATCAATATCATAACATTTAATCATACACATTTATGATTATTACTTCTGTTCTCTTCCATTTCTTGGCATCCTTAGGAAAACCCACCCTTCTGAATGCTCTTCACATTTTCTTGATTATAATTATTCTGTGTTGGATACTTTTTTCCTTGGTATTCTGTATTCTAGAAAATGATCTAGAATACAATCTATAAAAGAATAATATTTGGCTCTGTGAAATAGTTGAAAGTCCATGACTTGTGTGCAGAGGAGCCCAGAGAAGGGCCTGCACTCTCCAGCATGTGTTACGGTAAACTCACCACCTGCTATTGGAGCTATCAATACTAAACAAAAAAAAAATCTCCTTTACTTCAATGTCCTGGAAGAATTGAGCATACTTGTTTCATTTTGCCCAGAATAAATTAAGCCCTCAAAATTCCTATGTTTTCTGGAATGATCTCACATCCACAGAGATGTGATTGGGATACCAGTCCATAAAATGAGGGGGGTCAATCAAAGACGCTGTAGATGAAGTTTATATCAATTTTCCCTAATACCAGAATCTATGAGTTTAAAACGTACAGCTGTATCTTCTGTGGTAGTTGTACATTCTTTCATGTGCTACGTAGTTTGACATAAAATAAAAACTTCAGTTAAATCTATTAAAAGACCTCTAAAGGAGTGTTTACCTGTAGAAGATTTCCATGAAACAGAACATGGAGGAAATGATTTCAAGGAAGCGACACAAAGATTAAGTTCTCTGGATGGGTTCCAACATTATGCTAAACGCATAAGGTCCAGTGTCTGGAACAAAGGCATCTTCCACAAGACACTGAGGAGACAGTCACAACAAAAATATGAACAGAAAGTTTATAAGGAATACTGGTTTTGGGGCAGTGTTGTGGATGTCCCACTTGAATTCACTAGGGGTCCTTTCAAGCTACTGAGGAACACCTGAAACTAAGATACCCTGTTGAGACTAAGGGACATGCTGAATTGGAATTGGATGTTAGAGTCCATTTCTCCCTTCTTTTAGAGCACCTCCCTGTACTGCAGAGTCTCCAAAGCTAAAATAATTATTTCCCAGAGTCCCTTAGAGTGGCAGCTCTGAATTGGAATTTGTTTCTACAAATTTAAGGCACACACATGAAATCAGAAGAGCAGGAGAGGCCATCATGTGGCTGCTTTGGCTACTACTCTGGAAAAGCAGAGATGTGGAGACATGGCAAAGTTCAAGGGCAGCATTGCAGTCACTAACTTTGTGGGAGTTAGAAGGGTGACTGTTAGCCGCATCGGTCATGGCAGTGAGAGCCACAGCAGCGGTGGCTATGATAGTAAGTTCTAGAAGTCAGTGGTTCTAGCAATTCTCTGATATCCCCCTTCTAGGCCCCTGAGGAAGCCAGTTTATTGGTATTGCTCTGGGCGTGATTCCTGGAAGCCCAATCTAGATTTTGTCCCTTTAACTCATGTCCAAGATTTTGTAAATATTTATTTCCATGTGAAACCCTTCCTGCTTTAAAATATCAAGAAGACTGAGTGATGAAATTTTGAAAAAATTAGGGACCATACGTTTCCTCTTGCATCTTGGACAAACAGAAGGCCTTGAACTGGTGGGTGGGCTGCAGAGAGTGAGTGGAGCTGACTGAGTCTGGGGTCATGGGAACTAACCAGTGTCTTGCATCCTGACTGTACACACCCCCAGGCTTTGGTGCCAGGAGAAATGCTTGCACATCTAAATTACCTATTGTTTACTAAAAATCTGAGAGTGATACCTAACCTCAAAGCTAAATTTAAAAATATATATATATATTCTCTCAGTCTAAAAGTGGACAAAAGAAGGGAATCATTTAAACAAGAGCCCTCATTCTGCATTCCTGCTTCCCACCTTGAAGAGCGCCACATATTACCCTTACTACTGAGACCTTGCTTTTCATGATACATTGTCACTGTCATCCCTATAGAAAAGGTGAAGAATGAAAAAAAAAGGCCCGTCAGTGTGCCTATTTTTCTGAGCTAATCAGTGTGTCAAATGAAATAAGAAATATTCTTATAAGAAGTAAATGAAAATAAGAAACTATGGGCTCCTGAAAGTATCACTCCCCGAAATGGCACATTGATTAAAAATGGCAGTGCCTCAAAAATGTTGTAAACTTGAATTTCCATTATTATTTCCATAATAACACTTGAGATATTCTAAGGAATCTAATCTACTTAATAACTTTTATCTTTCACTTTAATTAATATTTATTAATTAACATATTTCCCTGTAGCAGCTTAAAGAAGGGTGTAGTTGAAAAAGTTTATTTCATTTTACATCATCCAGTGAAAATGAAAATTGAATAGAATTTGTATGTCCATTCTATAGTCTTTGCAAACACTTGCAATTTATGCTTTTCTCATAAATAATCACTTCTTGTTTGGTAAATTCAGTAACAAAAATGTGCATTCTTTCAAATATTTTTTTGAGATTAAGTATCTAAGACTACAGTAAGATTAAGTCATTCAAAGAAAGCTATAAACAGAAAATCTTTATTCAGTGAGAAAGTGAGGAAAATATTTCCAATAATCTGGGAATCATTTTTTTTCAAAATGTATAAAAAGCAAACAATCACTATGTTCGACTGATAGGCCATATGGTAAATAGTAATGTGAGTAACATATTGAATAGTAATGACTGAATCAGTATTAATATTAAGTGATTATTTTCTTAAGACTGGTAGTAAGTAAAGTTTATATATAAAGAAAAGATAAAAGGAAGGAGTGAGGGATATGAGGAGGCAGTAATGTCTGTAGGTTGACATTTATACAGGTTTCTATGTACTTTGTTTCAGTTAATTCACACCACAATTTTTTATAGTAAGTATATTTTCATTTTTCTCATTTTCCATTACAAAAACTGAGCTACAGTGAGGACTGCTAGATCATTCAAGCTATGGATCAAAAAATGGTAAAGCAGTGCTCGCTTCTGTGCATCATACTGGACTTTATTCCCAGCTTTATCACTAACTAGCTGTGTAATTTTGGACACAGTGCTTAAATTCTCTCAGACTGAGGTTCTTCTTTCATGAGGTTAGTTCTTAAATTCCATGAGGAAAGAGAGTTGTATGTCTTCATGATTTCTGTTGACAAACAGAACCAAAAGAACAGGAAAAAAATCCTTGTCAATAATACAGTCTGAGGAACATCCATTTCCATGTGCCATGCTTGGTTAGACTCTGAGAGGGGCCAGTAGAGAAAGGCAAATAAGATAGCACCTCACCAAAGCTGTTATCAGATGAATACTTGCTAGGATCAACCAAGATTAGACTACAGGCAGGGACAGGGCACACCACCTTAGCCTCATGCCACTAATCTGCATAACAACCCTTCATATAAACAGAGTTATGTCTGTGAAAAAATAAAGACTAGAAAATAATGAAGTGACATATGACTATTTTGAAGACCCAGTGTATTAATCACAAAACAATATACTGTAAAGTCCAAAAGAAAATGTTAGGAAAGAGTTCATCATACTACAAAGAATGCAGAAATATTTGGTTTCTATGAAAGAGAAACAGACATTAAGGGATTCTCTCAAAAAAATTATATGTTAAGTAATTGTGATACGGTAGAAAATGACACAATACATATGCAAATTCAATAGCTTTCTCATTGGGAAATGTTTAAAAGCAAGGAGAAAAAGATCCTAACTATAGTATTAATAAAATTTTAAACATATAAAAATTAATGTTGCGATACACTCTTCTTATATTTTACAATAAAAGACTCTAAAATAATAGAGAGTATGTGTATATATATATACATATTCTATAACATTACTAGGATTCCTGGTAGGATGCAATTCTTATGCAAGTGACATACAGATTTTTAATCAGATATTGTGATATGAATACCTTGCTGTGAAATGACAGGTTAGCTTTAAATTTAGAGTTTAAGGGGAAAAGATCACTAAAGTACTATCAAAAACAAAACAAAAAAAGCCCTTGATGTGGGGGACCATGTCAAGGCATAGGCAGCAAGAGGAAATTCATCCAAGAACAGTCACATTACTGATAGCTTACCATGTCCTGGGCAGGAGGATAAGTACTTCCCTGCTGTCTCATTTAATTTCAGAACCTGGGGTCAGTACTTTTATTTTCTTTGATGTACAGATTAAGAAACTGAGCATAAGAAATATGTGAAGAGAAATACACTCAATCTGATAGGTAGAATATTAAGTCCTATTGTGAAAATACAAACAAATTTATCAGGGTTCCAGCTACGGGATAATTAAGAAAGAAATTATTTAAAAAATTTTAATGACGAAAGTGTGTGCAGATAAAAGGCAACCAGCCCAGGACAGTGAAGCACCTTGTAGGCGGGGAAAGCCTTTGCCACTCACTGGCCTCACCTTAAACGGTGAAAGCATTTGCCAGGACTCTGAGAAAGAAGCTGCAGGAGAGGGTGCCCTACAGAAGTGGAGGTCATTGGCAAAGGTGCACAGTCCCCCTTTGCAGACCTTGGAGGGAGGGAGCCAAAGGAATAATTACCCCATCTTTACCGTCCTCCCATCCTCTGAACTTTTGCTAATGGTTCCCTTTGGTCAAGTCCTAGCAGAAAACAGAGCAAATGACCATTTTGATCCAGGCCATGAAGATCATGGAGCACAGAAAAGAGTGAGGAAGAGCATAGAATGAATATGGAGAGGAAAATAGAAACTATCCATCACAATGCCTTTCGTAAGACATATAACCAGACAAAAACTCCAGACAGATGAGGAGATTCAGTAAACCAAAATAAAGATTGAGAGCAAATGCCTTATAAAATAGTATAAGTAACAGAAACCATGTGAGAAACTAGGTGAGAGAATGTCGAATTTGAGCATATGAGAATGGCCACTTTGACTTATTCTTCTGTGTATTTCTATTTTGTTTGTTCTGCTTGTCATTATAACATGAGAGTGCATTTCTATTTTACTTATGTATTTACAACTGAAACTAATGACCATTAAACTTTGTAATGCATGATCCTCTCTCAATCACAGGGCATAGTTCAGGTCCTCAGACCTGAGAACATACTTGAAGACACAGAAACAGCAGGATGCGCACACCAGATACACTGAAGGAAGTCAGAGTTAAGCCAGAGCGAGAATCAGAATGACAGGCTACCAAATTTAGTAGAAGGAACAAAACAGGTGAGAGTACCAGTCAGCATACAGACTTGGCAAGTCATGAGTGGAATAACAATGAAGAATGAGAGAAATTCCAAAAAAAATGGAAGAAGGAGATCCTTGAGAAACAGCCTCAAAGAACACTAAGTATAAGCTACTCACTCTTATGTACGAGCAGTTTCTTTACTAAAATTCTCAGGGTTACATGGACAGCTTCCATGACAGCTATATAAAGGCCACACTACCTTGCTTTCATTACATCTTGACTATATTTATTCAGGAAATTTAAATGTGTAAGTGCGAGAAAATATTTTATAGGAAGCATGTAATCCAGATCAACCGGTGACCCTAGTTTTCTGGAATCAATTCTAATTTGGTTTTCATGTGGCCCAGAATAATGCATGACACATAGTCAGTATTGAATAAATATTTTTTGAATGAGTAGTAAAACAATATAAAGGGCTCCAGTGTTAGGAGAAGATACTAAAGTACTGAAGTGACTAAAATTAAATTCAGTCCTATCTCAGGAATTTGGAAAGTCCTAAAATGAATCCTGGGCATGGATGTGAATGGAGAGCAACATATTTGAAACTCACACTGGATATTCAGATTA
Source organism: Manis pentadactyla (assembly GCF_030020395.1). Lineage (NCBI taxonomy): Eukaryota > Metazoa > Chordata > Mammalia > Pholidota > Manidae > Manis > Manis pentadactyla. The sequence continues at coordinate 169,493,435 of NC_080020.1, read as the reverse complement.
TCCAATTAATCTGAAGACTGAAAGATTCGTTTGTAAGAAAGTTCCTAAGGAAAGTAATTATACTGTTGTTTCTTTTGTTTGCTACCCTCTTTAATAAAAAACCCCATAAGTGTTCAAGAATAATTAGGTAACCCTCAGCGGGTGATAGTAAACCCTTTCCTCCTGACTGTCATAATTGGCCACTAGTGAATGTCAAGTCCCTTCCACGGACAGAGGCCCTTAAGTGTCAGGCCCTGCTGAGCCCCATGAGATGGCAGGCTCATACTAAATTTCATCTTTGCCAGTCACCTGCGACAGTAGATTGTCAGCAATCCCAGTATGAGTTGTGAGAGTCCGTCTCTCTACCCAGGTAGGAACACTTATTATCGTTCCCAGTGAACATAAAGGAGATGTCTCTGTTGTGGTATCTTAATAGATCCTGTAGTTCCCAGACATTTGGGGAACCATTTGATATAATTATTGTGTCTCATAAAAAATAAATTTTATACAGTAATACTCCAGCCTGCTGGGCTGCTTCACTTCAAAATAACTTATGGCTACTAGATTCCCTGTACAATATTGGTCCACAGCAGTAATAAAGTTGTCATCAAGAGGTGATGATAGACCCCTCTGCATTGTTATAACTGCCTTTTTGTATTAGAACTGTTTGCAACTTTATGAGGTCTTCATAAATGTGATCAATTGCGATCATAAAGTTGTGAGGCATTTGTGGCAGCTTATTTTTCTCTGCCTCAAAACAGGAGCTGCCTTGCTTGTTGGTCTGACGTCTGTGACTGTATCATGGCAGCCACAGAGCTCTGGCTATGAAACGAACCACCAGATTAGCTTTCAGAGTTGCTCCTTGGCTTCTAGGCACTTCCAGGAGTTTATTCATGTAACTGTAAACTGATGGAGTTCAAACAATACAGGGATAACTTTTGTCTTACATACACTGGTAGAGGCAAGTCAAGCTCTCCATATAGGGTCATTTTTCCTTTTTTTCCCATATCAGGAAGTTGTGGATCATATTTTGTTGTTCTAGTAACTGACTTAAAGTCAGTATTTGCTTTTCATTATACAAATAACATACTCACTATGTCATTTATTTAAAATAATAGAAAAATACATACTGGCAAATAATAAAATCATCAAAAAAAATACCTCCAAGAAAAGACACTGCTCTGTGACAGCTACAGGGAGAAACGTAACCCAATGATGCTTTTAAAATAAATAGTTCTCATGATAGCTGAAGCATTGCATATGATAAATAAAATGAAACAATCCCTCCCATATTCTCACAGTGGCCTGAACCCTAGTCCCAACTCATGACACCCAAAGTATAATAAAAAAAGCCAAAGACAAAAGCCACTTTTTGTAATATTCAAATTAGGTTTTCTTAAACACTTTTTCCTGGAAATATTATAGGTGGTTTCCTTCTCTTCTCCTGAAATACTTTACCACAAACCCAGCTTAAACATTTGTAACATAGAAAAGTGAGATGCATTTGGGCCAAATTATTTATGCTAATTCAGAAGTAAATAAATAGATAAATAATTTTTTAAGAAAACTAATCAAACACATTTATTTGAATAGTATGTGAAGTTAAGTTTCTAATCAATAGTTTAAATATAAAGCTTAATGTACTTTATAAAATCATGAACTTCAGGTTTTTATACAGAATATATGTACAATTGAATTAATTTTGTTATTCCAAATATTAAGCTGCTGTTTAATTAAACAATTACATTGTGAATTAGTAAAGGGTCAGTGTACACACATTTTTGATAGGTTTTCATTAATCAATAAAAATATTGCTAGTCTACAAAATATCTACTTAGAAAACATTCAGTTTCTTATGCCTTTGTTCCTAGAGCATACAATGTACAAATAAATGTAAACAAATTAAACATCATGTTTTTGACAATGTTTATTTTATGTCTCCTGGCTTACCAAATTTTGACAGAAAGTCACAAAATTAAACAATTCATACCCTCAAAAATCCACAGGTTTGATTTATTTTGTTTTCATTAGCCATCCAATTGATAAATCTAATAAGGATGATTAAAAAAAGATACTCTTTTTAATGAGATGCACTCAATATGTTTCTAATTTGTCTCCAGATTAGTATCCCATAATTTCCCAAGTAGTTGTCTGGTTTTTGGGGGCACCCTGATTCTACATGTTTGTGAGACTGGCCAGAAATCTTGGGGTTTCCTAACATTTGCATAAATTCAAGTGCATAAGAAATCTGCCTGTAATTATATGAGCTATTTAATTTCTGGCATGTTTATTGTGGAATGTAGAAAAGATGTCTAAGTAACTGTGGTATTTTCATACAATGCATTTTTATACATTCCTCTGTGGTGAAAACCACTGGGTGCTAGAGTAAAGCTCTGGGTTCAAATCCTAACTCTGCTCCTTACTCACTGAGAGCTTCTTGCAGGAAAAAATTGGGGGGCACAAATAAGGAGCAGCTTTGTGATACTTCATTTAGCTAAAAAGGAGGTGAAGTGCTTTGAGAGGCACAAGTTTTCCAACACTGAAAGTGCTTGATGAATGTTTGAATAACCATTCAGATTACTTGACAGGCATTGAAACAAGAATAAAATCATCTGCATGTGACTGGAGTTGATTCCCTCTGTCTCCTGGAGGTTCTGTGATTATTAGAGACAAACAGTAGCCCCACCCATCCCTTCCATATCTTTCCTCACCATTTTCATCTTATGAACTCTACATCCTGACCTCCTGCTCTTCCAAATCATCAATGTATTTTAAAAAGGTAGAGGGCAATTGTGAAACAGTCAAAGACTACAGCCTTTTACTTCATTTTTGTGAAATATGGACTTTCGCATCACTGTCAAAAGAGAATTTAGCAATATTTAATTCTTGTTTTAATTATCTCTATAGATTATGCTCCTTCACAAATTCTACGAGTTCAAGGATGCAGATAATTTGGAGCCTATTCAGGAAGAAGCTGTGAAAATGATTAAGATGCTGGGAAGTTGGCTCTGTTATTAAAAGAGAAAGAATCAAAAAGACTGAGTGATGGCAGTTTTTTTTTAAGAAAATTTAAAATATAGGCATAAGGTATATAATTACTTTTCCCTGAAACTCTAAGTATATGTAATTTTTTTCAAATGTGACATAAAAGGTGGACATCAGAAAAAGCAAATTAGGATAGAAGTCCCTTTTGTTACAAAAAACAAGGATTTCTTTCAATGGCAAATATATCATTCACTGCTTGACAAATATACTGGAGGTCGTATAGGAACTCTTTCCAAGTGAAGAGCATTTAAAAGCCAAACACAAAAAAACCTTCCCTGAAATTGTTAATCCTGTGTATATATCACTCAATCACTTAATACAACTGTGGAGAACTGTGTGGGTACTCTGTGTTTTGAGGCTGTGCTCCCCTGAATGGACATTTAATATGCATATGGTTTGTCGGTAAGCACTAGTAAATGGGACCAGAAGTCAAAACTAGTAGCCTTGACCACATTTCAACTTTAGGTTAGGTTTTCTTTCCTCCATAAATAGTTAACCACATGTGACTTTACATTTAAATTAAAAGTTCAATGTTAAAATGTAGAAATTTGAGGATTTAATGTAGAAGTACAGGTTTCTGCCTTCTAGGGGGAAAAAAAGACTGTAGGATAACATGCCTGGGTCTGAACCCTCACAAGGAAGTGAGGGTGGAGCTGTGCCGTAGCATCCATCCTTGGAGATAAGCTTTCTGTGTTTTGCTCACCATGATTTCCTCCATTCCGTCACTGAACGGATTCTCATTGTATGTCAAAGCCTCATATGAGTCATCATTCATCACCTCAGAGTAGTTCTGCTTTACTAATTCATCTACCTGTCCTCTATATTCATTTATTAAAATTTCTGACAAAGCACAATTTGTGCTTTCACATAGCCATGAGAAGATGTTTTTTTAAATTTTATTTTGGTATCATTAATCTACAATTACATGAAGGACATTATGTTTACTAGGCTCCCCCCTTCACCAAGTCTCCCCCACATCCCCGTTCACAGTCACTGTCCATCAACATGGTAAGATGCTGTAAAATCACTACATGTCTTCTCTGTGTTGCAAAGCCCTCCCCGTGCCACCACACACACTATACATGCTAATCATAATGCCACCTTTCTTTTTTTCCCACCCTTATCCCTCCCTTCCCACCCGTCCTCCCCAGTCCCTTTCCCTTTGGTAACTATTAGTCCATTCTTGGGTTCTGTGAGTCTGCTGCTGTTTTGTTCCTTCAGTTTTCTTTTGTTCTTATACTCCACATATGAGTGAAATCATTTGGTACTTGTTTTTCTCCGCCTGGCTTATTTCACTGAGCATAATACCCTCTAGCTCCATCCATGTTGTTGCGAATGGTAGGATCTGTTTTTTTCTGTTGGCTGAGTAATATTCCATTGTGTATATGTACCACATCTTCTTTATCCACTCATCTACTGATGGACATTTAGGTTGCTTCCATATCTTGGCTATTGTAAATAGTGCAGCGATAAACATAGGGGTGCATCTGTCTTTTACAAACTGGAGTGCTGCATTCTTGGGGTAAATTCCTAGAAGTGGAATTCCTGGGTCAAACGGTATTTCTATTTTGAGCATTTTGAGGAACCTCCATACTGTTTTCCACAATGGTTGAACTAATTTACATTCCCACCAGCAGTGTAGGAGGGTTCCCCTTTCTCCACAACCTCACCAACATTTGTTGTTGTTTGTCTTTTGGATGTTAGCCATCCTTACTGGTGTGAGATGATATCTTATTGTGGTTTTAATTTGCATTTCTCTGATGGCAAGCGATGTGGAGCATCTTTTCATGTGTCTGTTAGCCATCTGAATTTCTTCTTTAGAGAACTGTCTGTTCAGTTCCTCTGCCCATTTTTTAATTGGGTTATTTGCTTTTTGTTTGTTGAGGTGTGTGAGCTCTTTATATATTTTGGATGTCAACCCTTTATCAGATCTGTCATTTTCGAATATATTCTCCCATACTGTAGGATACCTTTTTGTTCTATTGATGGTGTCCTTTGCTGTACAGAAGCTTTTCAGCTTGATATAGTCCCATTTGTTCATTTTTGCTGTTGTTTTCCTTGCCCGGGGAGATATGTTCAAGAAGAGGTCACTCATGTTTATGTCTAAGAGGTTTTTGCCTATGTTTTCTTACAAGAGTTTAATGGTTTCATGACTTACATTCAGGTCTTTGATCCGTTTTGAGTTTACTTTTGTATATGGGGTTAGACAATGGTCCAGTTTCATTCTCCTACATGTAGCTGTCCAGTTTTGCCAGCACCATCTGTTGAAGAGACTATCATTTCCCCATTGTATGTCCATGGCCCCTTTATCTAATATTAGTTGACCATATATGTTTGGGTTAATGTTTGGAGTCTCTATTCTGTTCCATTGGTCTGTGGCTCTGTTCTTGTGCCAGTACCAAATTTTCTTGATTACTGTGGCTTTGTAGTAGAGCTTAAAGTTGGGGAGTGAGATCCCCCCCACTTTATTCTTCCTTCTCAGGATTGCTTTAGCTATTCGGGATCTTTGATGTTTCCATATGAATTTTTGAACTATTTGTTCCAGTTCACTGAAGAAAGCTGTTGATAGTTTGATAGGGATTGAATTGAATCTGTATATTGCTTTGGGTAGGATGGTCATTTTGACGATAGTAATTCTTCCAAGCCAGGAGCATGGGATGAGTTTCCATTTGTTAGTGACCTCTTTAATTTCTCTTAAGAGTGTCTTATAGTTTTCAGGGTATAGGTCTTTCACTTCCCTGGTTAGGTTTATTCCTAGGTATTTTATTCTTTTTGATGCTATTGTGAATGGAATTGTCTTCCTGATTTCCCTTTCTATTAGTTTATTGTTAGTGTATAGGAAAGCCACAGATTTCTGTGTGTTAATTTTGTATCATGCAACTTTGCTGAATTCCGATACTAGCTCTAGTAGTTTCACAGTGGAGTCTTTAGGGTTTTTTATGTAAAATATCATGTCATCTGCAAATAGTGACAGTATAACTTCTTCTTAACCAATCTGGATTCCTTGTATTTCTTTGTTTTGTCTAATTGCCATGGCTAGGACCTCCAGTCCTATGTTGAATAACAGCAGGGATAGTGGGCATCCCTGTCTTGTTCCCGATTGCAGAGGAAAAGCTTTTAGTTTCTCGCTGTTCAGTATGATGTTGGCTGTGGGTTTATCATATATGGCCTTTATTATGTTGAGGTACTTGCCCTCTATACCCATTTTGTTGAGGGTTTTTATCATGAATGAATGTTGAATTTTATCGAATGCTTTTTCAGCGTCTATGGAGATGTTCATATGGTTTTTGTCTTTCTTTTTGTTGATGTGGTGGATGATGTTGATGGATTTTCGAATGTTGTACCATCCTTGCATCCCTGGGTTGCATCCCACTTGGTCATGGTGTATGACCCTTTTGATGTATTTTTGAATTCGGTTTGCTAATATTTTGTTGAGTATTTTTGCATCTACGTTCATCAGGGATATTGGTCTGTAGTTTTCTTTTTTCGTGAGGTCTTTGCCTGCTTTTGGTATTAGGGTGAGGTTGGCTTCATAGAATGAGTTTGGGAGTATTCCCTCCTCTTCTATTTTTTGGAAAACTTTAAGGAGAATGGGTATTATGTCTTCTCTGTATGTCTGATAAAATTCCGAGGTAAATACATCTGGCCCAGGGATTTTGTTCTTTGGTAGCTTTTTGATTACCGCTTCAATTTCGTTGCTGGTAATTGGTCTGTTTAGATTTTCTGTTTCTTTCTGGGTCAGTCTTGGAAGGTTGTATTTTTCTAGGAAGTTGTCCATTTCTCCTAGGTTTCCCAGCTTCTTAGCATATAGGTTTTTATAGTACTCTCTAGTAATTCTTTGTATTTCTGTGGGGTCCGTCATGATTTTTCCTTTCTCGTTTCTGATTCTGTTGATGTGTGTTGACTCTCTTTTCTTCTTAATAAGTCTGGCTAGAGGCTTATCTATTTTGTTTTTTTTCCTGAAGAACCAGCTCTTGGTTTCATTGATTTTTGCTATTGTTTTATTCTTCTCAATTTTGTTTATTTCTTCTCTGATCTTTATTATGTCCCTCCTTCTGCTGACCTTAGGCCTCATTTGTTCTTCTTTTTCCAATTTCAATAATTGAGATATTAGACCATTCATTTGGGATTGTTCTTCCTTCTTTAAATATGCCTGGATTGCTACATACTTTCCTCTTAAGACTGCTTTTGCTGTATCCCACAGTAGTTGGGGCTTTGTGTTGTTGTTGTCGTTTGTTTCCATATATTGCTGGATCTCCATTTTGATTTGGTCATTGATCCATTGATTATTTAGCCTCCATGTGTTTGTGAGCCTTTTTGCTTTCTTTGTACAATTTATTTCTAGTTTTATGCCTTTGTGGTCTGAAAAGTTGGTTGGTAGGATTTCAATCTTTTGGAATTTTCTGAGGTTCTTTTTGTGGCCTAGTATGTGGTCTATTCTGGGGAATGTTCTATGTGCACTTGAGAAGAATGTGTATCCTGTTGCTTTTGGATGTAGAGTTCTGTAGATGTCTATTAGGTCCATCTGTTCTAGTGTGTTGTTCAGTGCCTGTTATGTCCTTACTTATTTTCTGTCTGGTGGATCTGTCCTTTGGAGTGAGTGGTGTGTTGAAGTCTCCCAGAATGAATGCATTGCATTCTATTTCCTCCTTTAATTCTGTTAGTATTTGTTCCACATATGTTGGTGTTCCTGTATTGGGTGTATATATATATATATTTATAATGGTTATATCCTCTTGTTGGACTGAGCCCTTTATCGTTATGTAATGTCCTTCTTCATCTTTTGTTACTTTCTTTATTTTAATGTCTGTTTTGTCTGATACTAGTATTGCAACACCTGCTTTTTTCTCTCTGTTGTTTGCTTGAAATATCTTTATCCATCCCTTGACTTTAAGTCTGTGCATGTCTTTGGGTTTGAGGTGAGTCTCTTGTTAGCAGCACATGGGTGGGTCTTGGTTTTTTATCCATTCTATTACTCTGTGTCTTTTGATTGGTGCATTCAGTCCATTTACATTTAGGGTGATTATTGAAAGGTATGTACTTATTGCCATTGCAGGCTTTAAGTTCGTGGTTACCAAAGGTTCAAGGTTAGCTTCTTTACTATCTTACTGTCTAACTTAACTCACTTATTGAGCTATTATAAACACGGTCTGATGATTCTTTATTTCTCTCCCTTCTTATTCCTTCTCTTCCCTTCTTCATATGTTGGGTGTTTTGTTCTGTGCTATCTTTAGGAGTGTTCCCATCTAGAGCAGTCCCTGTAAGATGCCCTGTAGAGGTGGTTTGTGGGAGGCAAATTCCCTCAATTTTTGCTTGTCTGGGAATTGTTTAATCCCTCCTTCATATTTAAATGATAATTGTGCTGGATACAGTAATCTTGGTTTGAGGCCCTTCTGTTTCATTGCATTAAGTATATGGTGCCATTCTCTTCTGGCCTGTAGGGTTTCTGTTGAGAAGTCTGATGATAGCCTGATGGGTTTTCCTTTGTAGGTAACCTTTTTTTTCTCTCTGGCTGCCTTTAATACTTTGTCTTTGTCTTTGATATTTTCCATTTTAATTATTATGTGTCTTGATGTTGCCCTCCTTGGATCCCTTGTCATGGGAGTTCTGTGTACCTCTGTGGTCTGAGAGACCATTTCCTCCCCTAGTTTGGGGAAGTTTTCAGCAATTATTTCTTCAAAGACACTTTCTATCCCTTTTTCTCTCTCTTCTTCTTCTAGTACCCCAATAATGTGGATATTGTTCCATTTCTATTGGTCACACAGTTCTCTTAAAATTCTTTCATTCCAGGAGATCCTTTTATCTCTCTGTGCATCAGCTTCTCTGCGTTCCTGTTCTCTGTTTTCGAGTCCATTAATGGTCTCTTGCATCTCGTCCATTCTGTTTTGAAGTCCTTCCAGAGCTTGTTTTATTTCTGTATTCTCCCTCCTTAGTTCTTGCATATTTCTCTGCAAGTCCATCAGCATGGTTATGACTTTTGTTTTTAATTCTTTTTCCGGAAGACTGGTTAAATCTATCTTCCCAGGTTCCTTCTCAGGGGAATATGTAGAAGATGTCGAAGCTGTCTGGGTTAGTCTTGTCTGGATCAAATTTTTTTGCCTTTTCATGTTGATAGGTGCAGTGGAGCGCTATTGACGCATCTATCAGCTGGGAGAGTCAAGCCTCTTTCCACTTGGCTCCTGGCCTTTCTTTACTGGGACAACTGTGACCCCCTAGTGGTTTGTGTTGGACAATTGCATGTTGACTGGGTCTTTGTATCTTGCCCAGCTGGTTTGGAGGAAGCTCCCTTGCTGTGGGCATGGCCAGCCTCAAGCTGCTGCTGTGCTTTGGCAGTGCCCCGGAGGGGTAATGTTCGGGGGGCTGTTTGGCTGTTTACCTCCGTGAGGGGTCTCAGAGCTGTTGCTCAGGGGGTTAGTGCACCCGGAGTTCCCTGGAATTTCCAGCTGCTGGACTGTGATCCAGGATGCTTCTGTACAGCAGTGGGGTCCCTGTCCCTTTAAGACTTTCAAAAAGCACTCACTTTTCTTTGTCACAGGGGTGCCAGCTTCGGGACCCACTCACAGGTCCTACTGTCCTGCTTCCCTAGTTTTCAGCACCCCACGCATGCACTGTGTCTGCGCTCTGGTGCGGATGGCTGGGGCTGTGTGTTTAGCAGTCCTGGGCTCCCTCTCCCTCCCGCTCTGACTCCTCTCCTCCCACCAGGATCTGGGGTGAGGGGCCTCGGGTCCCGCTAGGCTGCAGCTTGTATCTTACCCCTTTCACCAGGTGCTGGGTTCTCACAAGTGTGGATGTGGTCTGCCTGTTGTCCTGTGTCTTCTGGTCTCTCTTTTAGGATTATTTGTATTTGTTGTATTTTCAAAAATATATATATGTTTTTGGGAGAAGATTCCCACTGTCCAACTCACTCCGCCATCTTCAGCCATGAGAAAATTTAGCAACAATTTCCATTTGCACTGGACATAAATTGGAAATTCTTGTCATTAGATATTTACTTGTGGATGAAAAAAAAAATTTCCAAAAGGTCAGTTGAACTATATTGGCATTCAAAGCATGAGAGATTAAGGTATTACTGTACTGCTAGAAACTGATAAATCATTATGGATTAATTATCAATCTGGCTTTTGTCGCAGGTTATTCTAAGGTCACAAAGCAACTGTGAGATAAATCATGTTTTGTGTCTTCCCTCTCATATTTTCCTTATTGCTTTCCACTGATTGGAACTTACTCAATAAATAATATTAGAAAATATAGAACAAACAAAAATATAAAAAAGAAAGACAACTGAAAAACTCTTCTTTCTATTTATTTTATTTTCATCAGTGTTCGTATTTTAATATTTATGTGGTCATAATTATGCATTTATATTATCTATATTTTAAAAACTTACATTCTTTCAATAATAAATTAACAAATATCTAATGGCAGTTACTATGCCACATCATCTTTTAGGTACTGAGCAAAAAAGTATGAATAAAAGTTCCTCAGTCAACTTGCATTCTACTGGGGAAAACACAACTAGAAAGACAAATAAGTCAATTACATAACACACTGGATAGTTTTAAGTGCAGGGGAGACAAAGATAAATTAAGGTAAGGGTGATATAAAATATAAGATTAAAATTTTATGAAGGTTGGCTAGGAAATAAGCTAACTTCTAAAATGAGACTAACTTTGAATCAAGATCTGATGGAATTAACAGGGTTAATTGCACATACAATACCAAATAATACACTTGTTCAATATTGCTACATATGAGGTATTTTTACCATTCTTTGTGTTAACTACCAAACTGAGCACAGTAATTCATTTTATACATCAAATTTCTGGAATTTGATACTATTGCAAAATGTTGCAATTTATAAATAAGCACACATCCAAAAATGAATCTTAATCTGGGGAAAATAAGGTGGGTAAATACATATGTACAAGGCCTTTGAACTGTACATCTAAAATGGATGCACTGTTAATTATGTATGTTACACCTCAATTAAAGAATAAAAACACAAACACAAAAACAAGTACCATGGCTGTCACAGCTCCGTTATAATTCCTGCTACTACCATCCTCTCTGACCACTATCTTAGTATCCAGAGTTTCATTTTGAGCATTTATTGTATCTCAGGTATGCATGAGAAACTTTACATTCATTATTTTATTTAATGTTTATTAAACATTGTTGAATTTGGCAGATGTGATATAATGACTCATAAGAAATACATATTTGGTCATTCCAAAGACCAAATGTGTATTTCCCAGGTATATTCAATCTTCATCCACAGTTCCTAAATACACTGCAGTCTTAAAGTACATGGGTGTCTTGTCATGTTAATGAGAAAATTTTGGACTCCACCCAAAGACGGAGAATGGAGGTTGAATCAGCCAATGGCCAATAATTTAGTCAACCATGACTGTGCAATGAAGCCCTCACAAAACCCACAGAGAAGAGCTGGTTGTTCTATTGAGTCCTGCTTCTCTGTCAGAGAGAGCTGTCAGCTTGGGGAACCAGAAAGCTTCTCCCAGCCACTGAGCCAGACCTCAAGCTCCACAGGGATAAAAGCTCCTTTTTATGGGACTTTGCCCTATGTATCCCTTTATCTATTGTTATTCTGTTTCATTTACAGTATCCTTTATTAAACTAGTATACATTTGAATTCCGTGATGCGCTCAAAAACGATCGAATTAATCAAACCTAAGGCTTGCAAAACTAAGGAACCTGCAGTCTATAGCTAGTAGGTCAGAAACACAGGGGACTGCTTGCTATAGGCGTCTGGAGTGAGGGGGGGGGGACAATCTTGTAAGACTGAGCCGTTAATCTGGGTGCTGAGTCTGGGAAGATAGTACCAGAATTAATGCTGGTGTTCAAGAATTGCTTGGTGTTAACGTGTGAGGAGCAGGGTTATCCCCAGATCACAGAATGGGAGGCTAAGATCCAGATACATGAAGCAACTTGCCTGAAGCAAGAATACAGTTCACTGCTGAGGGAACAGTAGTGAAAACAATACAGGATGACTTTCTTCACAGACCTTAAATGCGGTGGGTCAGACAGATACTAAGTTTCATCAACAAATGCTTCCTAATTAGTTAATATATTTCTTCTATGACCCCCTCATTTCCATGTTTTCACCTCATCCAAGATCAGTGGGAAATGACCACCTGTGGCCATGATTCTCAAGCTTTTTCATGCTATTACACTTGATAATACTCTTAAATTTATTGAGGACCCCAAGGAGTTTTTGCTTACGTAGGTCAAATATAAATACTGATATTTACCACTTTAGGAATTAAATCAGACACACAAAAAATATTACACGGAAATTCAGTTTAAAATAACACTCGTTATATGCTAACAAAAATAAGATACTTTAGTGAAAAACGCTTATATCTTCCAAAACAATAACCATGAAACAAGTGGCATTGTTTTACAGTTTTTTACTTTCTTTGTCAGCTTTCTGCTGAATTCTCATATCTGCTTCTGTGTTCACTGTCTTTCAATATCTCACAGCAGGCAGCCTTCCTGTGCAATCCTGAGAAAATGAGTGAAAAGACATTTTATTATTGGGACATGGGTAAAGTTGCAATATTTCCAGAACCTCTCGCCTGGCCTTAGTGCATCTCCATATCAATAGGTGTTTCCAAGAGGTGGAGAGAAGTAGTTCATCTCCACATCAGTAGGTAATTACAAGGGTGAACAAAGGCTTATCTGGGCCCTTTATCTGCAAGTGGTGACGAGAGACACGGAAGAGCACAGGTGGACTGCTTGTAAGAAATAACTGGGTTTCTCCCACTTTATTTCTCCCTTTGACTGATTTTGGTTTCAAATGTAATTTGCCCCAGGATTTCCCCCCCTGGAGTTACAGATGTATTACTGGGGAAGTAGTTTTGACCTACCAGGCCTCCTGAGATGGGCACCACACTATAAAAATTGCTGTCATACAGAAAACCGTGTGCAAGGTACTGTGGAGAAGGAGAAAAGAAAGGAAGAGAACAATAAACTTAACAATGGAGTCAGAGGGCAATTTATTTGCTCTTCAGAGGGAAAAGGCTGATAGTGTCAAGTGAAGTCTGGTGACTGAGTCAATAGAGGAAACCTGTTATTAATTGCCTACATCACCATAGGTGTGCCACATAGACACTCCAGGGACTTTCAATTTAAAATAAGAGATTTAAACTATGTCCTCCAGGTACCTGCAACTTGAGATGCTATCATTTTGCAAAATCAAGATACTCTTGGGGTTTATTTGCAACTTGCCAACCTACAGGTTTTCCATAGCAGGAGGAGGATAAATATAGGACCAGGAATATGGGAATATAAGTGGCCTGCTCACATCTACAGTGTTGGGATTATAGGAGAAGGCCTCTAAGACACTGCTTATGGAGGACAGACATCTTTAAAATGAGAGAAGAGGAGAAAAGGAATTTAGATGAGCCATATAGTCTTTGGATGTTTTCATTGTTTTTTTTTTTCCACTTCCTCAGATAAGGAAAAATCTATCCAAATTTGGTTTAGTTTATTACTTCACAAATATTGCTGAAGTTCCACTTAATGAGTCTAGATCTGAAACCAAGTCTCAATTTCTCGTAGACATATTTAAATGTTCTCTTTCTACTGCCAAGTAAGTGGCATCAGAGATTACCCTCCTTTCCTGGATTACTCATACTCGAAACCATTTTTTACAAAGTAAAGTGTGTGCACTCCCTCTTAGTACACAAGACACCCCATTGGTGTTTCTAAAGACAATAATAGAATTTATATTTACTTTATGCTTCAAAAGGAAGAAAGGAATAAGATTGATTACTCTTGATGTGGGATTTGATGCTGCTGCATACTATTTGATCAGCACGAGGACCCCAATCAGACATGGGATGCAAAGGCAAAGTTGTTGAGAACAGAAGTCTCCCTCCACTGAGGGATTTAACAATGAGACTCACAGGAGAATGTATGCCTGGTCAAATGAATTTACAGATAGTATAATTTTATTTTTTTTCCCTTTAGAACAAACCTCACACAATTGAGAGAGAGGCTTGCAAACTTTCTTCAAAGAAACTTATTTTCCCCTCCCTGGAAAGTGTGAATGCAGTCCCCTACTTCCACAAATAATGTTGTGAAGTTTCCCATATTCTGAAAAATCACAGAGGTCAGCAGATCCAAGTGCAATGGATAAGCCTTGTCCTGGAAAGATGCCCTTTCATAATCATGATATCTCTGCTGCCAAGCAAGTATCAATGAAACTTCCAATTGAAGATGATATTAATAGTACAAGCAGCAGAGAGTAAGGAGAAAACGACCAAGCTGATACTTCTACTTCCAACGTTAGTCCTGCATCAGCCTCCTTATTAGAAAGAACAATGACAATAAAACTCTTCTGCAAAGAGGACCAAACCTCTGAGGTTGCTGATACTATTACTAGGACTGACCCCTGCCCTGAGCCTGTCCCGTGGCTAGAGATAGATGCTAAGAGTTCCATGAAGCAGGTGGATAGAGGGATCTGTCAGCTACCCATTAGTAGTCAAACCATTATAGGAATATAGATGAAGTCACAGAAGTACAAAGTATTAGAGTTTATCACAGAAAATAATTAAGTGTATAACAATAAAACTTTCTGAATGTGGTAATCTTTATAGTACTGTGAAATGAGGTAATGGTGACCATGGAAATCTTTTGTGCAGCACAAAGTTTACTGGTGTTTTGCAGAGAAGTTCATAAAGTACTGTTAAACTAAAGATGAACTGAAGTTTTTCTTTCCTTAACTAAGATTCACGCTCAAAATGTATTGTCCTTTCCTGTGTTGACAAGAATCTACCCCTATTTTACCTGGAGAGTTTTCTAAAATATTCATTTGGACATAATTTTAGACTCACATACAAGTTGCAAGCACATTATGAAGAATGCATGTATACCCTTCACTCAGCTTCCTTTAATGTTAGCATTTTACATGACCCTAGTAAAATCATCAAACAATGGAATGAACATTGCATTAGTACAATACTATTAATTAAACTAAAGACCTTTTCTGAATTTCACCATTTTTCTCCTAATATACTTCCTCTGTTTCAGCATCCTATCCAGGATCCCACTGCATTTAGGTTCCATGTCTCCTGAGTTGCCTCCAATCTGTGACAGTTCCTATCTTTCCTTGTTTTCATGATGCTGGTATTTTTCACAGATGTTAGCCAGTTGGGTTGGCCTAATGTTTTCTTGTGATGGAAGTGCTATTATGAATTTTTGTCAAGAATACAACAGAAGTGACGCTGTGTTCCTTTCCAGGTCAGTGTATCAGGGGCACACAATGTCAGTGTGTCTTATTACTGGCGATGTTTACTTTGACCACCTACCTAGTCAGGGTGGTTTGTCTACCAAGTTGCTCCACTATACTGTTACAATTTTCCCCTTATTTATCAATATACTGTTTCTCCTTCCATTTTTGCCTACTGATTTTGGCACTCATCAGTGGATCTTGCTTGCAAGTCACTGTTGTACCTCTAATGGTGATTTATGATTTCCCTCATTCATTTTATATCATTAATTGGGATTCTTCTGTGAGGAAGAGCTGTTCCTTTTCTCTCATTTGTTTATTTATTTATTCAATTATTTATTTATATCTGTATGAACTCATCAGTATGTAGTTATTCTGTGGGTTATAATCTGATGCTATCACTAGTTATTTTGTCACTCAAAGTGTTCCAACTTTCGAACATTCAGCTCATTCAACTCATTCAGGTTGGCTTCTGTATCCTTTTGACATGCTCCTTTTTCCAGCACTTCCTTAACTCCTAGAAGACATATTTGCAAATAAAAACACTCATACAATTCAATCTTTTCAGGTAAAAGTGATATTTTTACCACAAATGAGAAAGTAACTAATTTTTTACAGGTAACCCATTCTATGTAGAGTTTGTAAATGCTTGACAATCTTTTCATTTTAAATCATTTTGTTACCAAAAACTAAGCAACTATATCATCTATAAAAAGTCCTATCTGTACACTTAACAAACGAAATTCCAATCTATTCAATATTATCCAGTGAAAGCCTTCTAGTGAAGCTTTACCATGGTTTTAAAACTTTCTTAAAAACCCAAAAATGTCATGTAATTCATTTACTTTACAAGAAAAGCTTCTTGATATTATCATAGAAAGTTTTCCAAACAGATTGTTACCTAAAGCTTTACATAACAGGTAGAGAGAAATAAAAAATAAGTAATCTTATTTATTAAGTAACACCATTGAGATATTATTTCCATTTAGATCTATGTCCCTTTATGAGCTGTCACTTTGTTATGACAGATAATAAATGCAGCTAAATTTAGTTAACTTAGAATCAGACATGAGCTCTATTGTATCACAAAGCATCCGATCAATGTTTACCAATTATATAATAAATGTAATCAAATTTCCCTCAATAAAATTATTGAAGTCTTATGCCATTAGACAATATAATAGAGATGTTTAAAACTTTGTTTAGATCTTGAACTCACATTTTGCACATGTCCCATAAGGTAAATAATATATTACAAAGTCATAAAATATTCATAAATAAATATACATATAATAAAGATGTGTAGTCACATTTCCATCAAATGCTAAAGATGATTTTTTCACATTTGATGATCAAAATTTAATGCAAAATGATATGGATTCTTGCTCTGTCTTGCCTGTAGTAAGCCTACTATTTGTGGGAGCTACAACAGATAAACTCCAAAGGAAAACTGTAAACTCAGTCCCTCCTTGTTTTCTGAGACAAGAGTGTCTATGAGCAGATGGCAGCAGGAGGAAGACGGGGGTAGCAACCCTCCACCTGGTTCACAAATGAATGGCTGATCCATTTCCTAGAGCTGCAGAAACCAGGTTTCTTGGTCTGTACATAGAAAATGTGATTTATAGTCTCTTTTCAGGATGGTGAGAGCTTCAAGAGGAGATTTCAGAGCAGCTTCTCAGATAAAACACAATTTTATTTTCTCTTTTTAAACTAGGGGCCTTTACTAGAGCATCATTCCAATTTCTCAAATTATGTTCTTTATCAATCTTATAGTTTAGTGTTATGAACATTTGTATTTTTGTTGTGGTTACTGTCAAGTCTTCAAAAGAATTTTAGTAATAAGAAGAGAAAATAAGCAATAGTAGGAAGATAAAGAAATAGAGCACTGGGAATGTTTATTAGAGTTTTATTGTTCTCTGTAAACATTTTCAGTATGTTTCTGCAAAGTTAATTGTTCAAAGACACTTTCTTACAAAAGCTTTCCTATCTGAGATAATTCTAACTGCATTAAAGTAATTAAGAAGATATCGCAAGCTGATTCATCTCACTTAAGTTCAAGATTCAAAACATAAATGACAAACTTTCCAGGATAGAATCTTCTAAATTTCAGAAGTCACCAACTGTAGGGAAAATATTCACATAAAAAATACTAAGATTTTACATAACACAATTCACTTTTTTTTAAGATTCATCTTACCTGTTGTAAGAATTAATAAAGATGAAATATTTATATTTCAATGAGCATTTCTCCCCTCACCCCCTTTCATCTTTAATTTGGCCCTGCAGGGTGAAAAATGCTTTGAGCTAGTTTAGATCTCTGAACTACATAGAAGACTAATATTATATCATCTGAATGATAAATCTACTCTAAACATCAAAAAAAACATAGAAATATATCCCAGGAGAAAACTCCATATATCAGATCCAAATATCAAAAGTGAAGAGTAATTCAATTAAAAATTTTGTGTAGACATCTGTAACAGAAGGCCCTGGGCTGTTTAACCATCATTTTCAGGTCCATATTTAAGCAAAATAAGAAATTAGAAATTTCTCTTGGGTAGCTTCCAATTTCCTTTTTCAGTGTTCCCCCCCACCCCACCCCCACCGGCCCTACCTAAGTGTCTAGTCCTGGGCAGACCATTCCTAAATTGCTTTATCCCAAGGAGACACTAATTAGAACCTAGTTTCTCTTAAGATATTGAATTAGAATTGAATTGGCATTTATTTGACACCATATACATTTTCATTATGTACCTACAAAAACCTTGTTTGGGATATTTAAGCATTAAATTTTAATAGGAAATAGATTTTAAAAAAAAAACATTAAACAACTCCTTAAAGATGTAGTGCTAAAAATTCCCAGTTCCAGAGGTACAACCTTAAGTCATTTTTCTCAAATCTAGAATATGTTGTTACATGATTTTTTCCCTCAAAAAATTTTGGGGGAATATTTCAGAGTTTTAGGCTCTATTTCATTTGCCCTCAAATCACGTGCATAGCAATTGACAAGATTTGAACATTAAAGTTTAACTGTTTAGGTTGAAATCCCAGCCTTGACATTTGCTAGCTATAGAAATTTGGGCAAATTGTACTCAAATTCTCTGCACCTCAATATGTTGAACAAGAAACTATGCATAAAATATAATATCCATTCAAGGATTTGCTAAGAGAATTATAAAGTACTTTATGTAAAATATTTAGCACAATGCTTGGTACATAAAAATCATCCAAAAATCATTGGGCTAAAGTATTTCTTAAACTCCAAGCTCCATTAGAGCTGAGGAAACATTTTTTTAACAGCTGTGTCCCCAGAACTTTGCCCAGCACAGTCACTGGTACAAGGGAAACACTCAATAGCTATTTATGGAATCGGTGAAACAATTAATTAATGAATGTAGTGTCTTGTCCCAGTGAGCTGCGTGTTGAAAATAGCAATAAGATTACATGGGGTTTTGATTGATTCACTGTCATGAATCTGCTGCAGATGCTTGAAACCTATAGCTGGCTGATAAAATTTTAAATGCTGGAGGCCTATGTTTTCCAAGAAGAGTCAGCAGGCTTTCAGCATGAGTGTTCCATTACCAAACCCTGTTACTTTCTTCTTCACCTGTTAAAGACATAAGTCAGGAAAAATAAAAGGTTTCTGAAAATTTTATTGAATTTCACCCATTACAACTGCACTGGTTAGTTATGTGTAAAGTCTATGAACCATTTTTATGATGCTGGTTAATGGTGCTTTTTTATAAGACCTGAACTTTAACATCACCTGAGCATCAATATCTACAAGCATCTTACCCTAAAAAAATCAGATGATAATGTTAAGTGGTGTGAAAAAGTATATATTGTGGAGACCCCTGTGTTTAATTTTTACTTTGATTACTCAAAATTGAGTTTGGATGAACTGGATTCATGCCAGACTATCACTAAGAATAAATAATACACGCTTACAACTTAATTTTACTGATATGCACAAGAATGACTTCACTGGGCAATTGGCCATCTAAGGATCCCCAGATAGATGACTCAATAATTAATATCAACATTTTCAACAAACATCACCTTAAAAGTTAATAGGAGTTAAATGATGCTATGCTGTAAAACAACTTAAGTCATAGACTTACTTAGATGGACTCTTTCTAAGAAATATATCTGCTCATCTTTGGTAAGAAATTGAATGATTTGGGTATCCTTGGGTGAGCAATAGAAAATATCTGCTATGAAAAAACTCTATACTACAATATATATAGGTAAATTCTGTGACCAACTGCTGGAATCTCAATTATCCATAATTATTCTGAAGATCACTCTGTCCACAGATGCTCTTTGGATGCAATTCTATACTAAATCAAAGTGGTCATTTACAACTGGAGACTCCTGAGTATATATAGGAATATGCCTGTCTCTCCTTCCTTTCTATTTACCACTAATTTTTATGAATCTACTCCTATTCAGAAATCAAGTATTAAGTATATTTCTAACTGCCTTACATCATTCATCCTCACTGAACTTAAACCTATGGTAATCAAAGAGCATGCTTTTAGGAAAGAGTAGAAGAGCTCATTATTGTAACAAATTGCAGACTGAAGATGTTTGCGCACAAGGTGATGCTGGCCCCCAAGGTTCTCACTCACTATGCCAAAACCTCCACCCTATCCTATCCGATTATTACCTAAAAGACCTTAAACGAAGAATATCTTTGTGTTATTGATAGCTTGAGCTTTATTGAAAAATAAAATTATTTTATTACAATGTATGTAGTTTTTATAATTGGCTGAACTATGAGCAAAAAGAATCCTATAAAATACAAGTTCTTTATTCCTTAGAGTATGCATTGTGGAAAGATAATCCATAGGGCATAAAAACCACATGTTATTTTGAAAGACTTTTATATTCATAGCTAAAAGTTGACCAATATCTTATATTTATTTAAAGCTTTACATATTAACTTCTTTCATTCATTAATCTGCTGAATAAGACACGAAGGTAAAGAAAATATTACTTCATATAATTACCATATTTCTGGAAGTACAGCTAAATATCAGCCCTAGAACTTCTCCCTTTGTGTATTATTTTTATGAACTAAAAACTGCCTTTTAGGTAAGTTAAAGATTAAAACTTTATTTTAGATCTTTTCATATACATTCTGCTCACTATAAAAATGCAATGCATAGAAAAATCAAATTTAAGACATAATTCTCCTGAATTATCTTCAAACCATACTTAAAATTCATGATACTAATACATTTTCAGAATATGTCAATTAATAGTTGAAAAGTTTCTGAGTCACATATTTATAATTCTTATAGAAGTACAAAATCCAAGTATTAAGTATATTTCTAACTTAGCTCTCTTTATGAAAATCAATAATAGCACAGAAATAAACTACATTTCAGTAACAGGCTAGAGGTTTGTCAGTGAACCTTTTCAAACTATTCACATTATTTTCTGATGGCAAAGACATCTCAAAAGAAGCATGATATGGTTTATGAATACCTTCAAAACTCTTTGCTGTCTTACATTCAGCAACAGATGGTAGATTTGCTTTTTATGAAGATGAATATATTTCAAATGCAGCTGTTATATAAGTAGCTGACATTCTGAATAAAAAATGGGAGGAAGGGCATTTCTGTTGGAGGTAATTTTAAGAAACTAGACAGGGATCAGTTATTACTCAGCATAGTCTAAGATTATCCAGAAATGCTAATATAAATTATGTTAACATTACCAGTGCCCCTTTATTAGCTATGGTTTCCAAGGGATGCTAGATTAACTTAAGGAAGATGGATAATAATTAGCTCACAGAATCTTAGAAACTTTCTTTAGTTCATGATGCCTGCCGGCAGTAGGAGAGCAAGTAAAACAATGCCTCGAGCACCAGTAAGTCTATAAAATTTGAAAATAATACACATATATAATATCTACTTGTTCACAACATGTCATTCTCCAGAACTGCCTTACATCATTCATCCTCACTGAACTTAAACCTATGGTAATCAAAGAGCATGCTTTCAGGAAAGAGTAAAAGAGCTCATTATTGTCACAAATTGCAGACTGAAGATGCTCGCACACAAGGTGGTGCTGGCCCCAAGGTTCTCACTCAGTATGCCAAAACCCCCAACCTATCCGATTATTACCTAAAAGACCTTAAACGAAGAATATCTTTGTGTTATTGTACCAAAGTTATCACTCATATTTGTGAATTACATATCTTAATCTAGCATTAATAGAAAAGGCCTCCTTAAAAAACACAAAACACCAGGTTATGGTAAATTTGAGCCCAAAACACTAATTACAGAAAAATCATAAAATTATCTAATAATATAAAAGAGAATGCAGGATGGTAAAGGGAGGCAGATTAAACACCATAGCATGTTTATCTAAAGACAGACATAAAAAGAGATGTTAGTGCTAATGTTTCAGGAAGTACAAGCTACAGTCTCTGAAAGCAATAAAGTTACTCCCCAAATCTCCTCTTAAATACTCCATTTTTTTTCATTTCAAACCCTAATGTTCCACTGTTTATGTTACAAACTCCTATTTTGTTCCCACATATTATGAATTACTCTTAATCTTATAGCCCATGAGATCATCTAATATCACTAGCTCATTAGGCTAGTTGGTAACAAATAAAAATGGAGTGATTCAGTATTGGAAAAGATTCCAGAAGTATACCATGTGTTATACTGAAATTGTGTGGACATTATGTTGATTATGCATTTATTTTTTGTCCCTTGGTAACAGTAATCAAGAACTCTTTCCAGTGCATAGACAAAAGAGCATAAGCAGAGTAATATGAAAATTAAACAAAAGAAAAACTCTTCTTAGTTGCAGAAATATGAAGAAAGTCCAAAATACCCATTTCCCAAAAGGCAATTCATCATACCTTTGATAAAAACACACAGATCCCTGTACTCTATGTACCAAAGGTATAACTCATCCTCCCTTGTGTATCAATTATAAACTGTGAAATGAGAAAAATACTCTAGTAACTTGAGATTAGAAAATAGGCGGAATTTGGAGAGTCATCAAAACAGAGGGAATTTTCCTTTTTTATGACTTTTCCTTGGGAGCACTGGAAATCACAATAGAAATGCAGCATAGCTAAAACTTGGATTTTTTAAAAAACTGGGCCATTTTTCTGGCCATGGGAAACAGGGAAAGGTGTCTAAAGAAGCCAGCTGAATGGAAAGTGAAAGGGGGACCCCAAAAAGGAAAGACGGAAAATAAAAACCTCAAATTCAGTGAATAAATTCGAATTCTAATTTCTGAAATGGCCTAGTATCTAACCAACCCCTGAGTCCCACATACGTAAGATAGGCTATCAACCTGGACAGAGATCTCCAAGTCCAAACAAGTCAAATTCCCGCTAAACAAACACAACACTCTTCAGAGGAGTAGATCCTGAGTCTCCGCAACACGATCATCACAATGTCCAGGATACTCTGCAAAATTACTTGGTGGGCAAAAGACCTAGGAAAATATGACCTATTCTCAGAGGAAATAAAAATCAACAAATACCAACCTGGAGATGGCCTAGATGTCATAGTTACCACAGAAGAGATTAAAGAATTAAATATGATTATGGTCAGTGAGGTCAAAAGAAATATGTTTGGAAATATTGTAGTGAAAAAGAGAGTATTTCAGCAGATAAACCAAATGTATAAAAATATAATCAAATTTGTTCTAAAACCAACACATAATATTTGAGATAAAAATTATTCAATTTTTTGTATAGCAAATCACTTGTGTTTTTTCACAGGATGGTAAGGTAAGACTCAGTAAACTTGAAGATAGATTAATAGAAATTATCCTATTTGAAGAACAGAGATTTTAAAAGGGTTGAAAGTTATGATCAGAGGCTTAGGGATCCTTAAAGCAATATTGAAAGACTGAATATGTTTAATATAATGACAGTAAGTCCCAGAAGGAAAGAAAAGAGAAAATTAGTCAAAGAAAAATTTATAAATTTAAATTTATAATAGAAATAGAAACATATTATATATTATATTTATAATACAAATATAAATATACTTATATTAATTTAAAGAAATGTTTCCAGATATCTTGTTGGCTGCTTCCATTTTCAGTACCTACAGGCCATCTATCATTTCCTGCTAATGTAGGTCTAGCCGTAAGTTGGAAATTTGCTCCTTTGAGGCCAGCAGGAGAATTTATCTTGTTACCATTCTCTCCAACCACTTTTAAGGGCTCATCTGATCATGCTAACCACAATCAGAATGAGATCCCTTTTGTTTAACTCAAAATCAACTGATTAAGAAACTAGTTACATTTGCAAATCCCCTTCACCACATAACATATAATCATGGGAGTGAAATCCATCATATTTACAAGTCTCCATCACATCCAAGGGGTGAGAACTACATAGAATTTGCACACCAGGGAGCAGAAATCTCAGGATTATTCTTTCCATAGAGAATCTTACAATTATATAATCTCATTTCTTTCCTCCCATCACTTTTGTTTGCTCTTTTCTCATATGGTGGACATATTTTTTCCCAACTGATAAAACTTCCTACAGAGAGTAAGTAAATTTTTTTGTTATATTTACTTCAAGACAGACTATTCTATGTAATAATAAAGTCTGAAAATAATCATCCTTCCCTAAACTTCTCCATAACAATAGCAATGGGTAAACCAGGATGATCTATGGAGCACCCAGCATCCCAAACACATCATCTTGAGAATGAATTGGGGTGAATAGTTTTAGTTGCCTGTGGCTAGTGGAATTAAGTGCCATGAAGTAGGTGGCTTAAACAAAAAAACAAAAATTATTGTCACACAGTTCTACACAGAAGAATTCTGAAACCAAAATGTCGCGGGGTTGGTTCCTTCTAAGGGTATGAGGGAAAATCTGCCTCGTGCCTCCCTCTCACCTTCTGGTAGCCTCAGGCATGCCTTGGCATGTACATGGTATTTTCCCAAAGTATTCATTCCTCTCTATGTGCCTTTGTGTCAAAATTTCCTTTTTTATGAGGAAATCAGTCATAATGAATATAGCCCACTTTCCTGAACCCACTTTAACATAATTACCTCTGTAAAGACTGTATGTCTAAATAAGTTCACATTCTAAGGTACCAGGGAAAAGGGCTCCAACATATGCTTCTCAAGGGGACACAATTCAACTTAGAACATACCACTTCCTAGTAATGTGAGAGAATTTTCTATGTATGTGAAAAGAAATAAAATGGGGAAATGCATAGGTAAACAAGTGCAAAATTGGTAGTATGAAATAAAACTCAATTTATAAAACATTTATTCATGCAACTTCCATAGTTCTTTTCTCCAGCACTGTAATGCACAGAATCTTTATCCTCTATATTGACCGAAAAATGAAACAAAGCCAAGAGAAAGCAAAAAATGACCTCAAGTTATTAAGCAAACCTCAAATTAACTTTAATTGCAGCATACAAAGGAAAACAAGAAAATTCTTGGTAGCAGGTTAAAAGTTTCCATTACAGCACCTATTATTAAAGATCAGTTTTAACACCTATACACATATATTCAAACCTACTTGACTCACAAATACTAACATTTAAAACATTTTTAACCCTTTACTTTCCCAAATGAACAATTTATGTAAGAAAGGCACTAGTTTCTCAAATAGACCATGTAAGTACTGGTTCACCAAACATTAGTGGATTCACAGCAATACTCCTACTTCCCGGGAAATAATACTCTTTACCTGGTAAGCTATGACTCCTAGATAGAAAGAGAAAAACTTTCACTTCTATGGTTGCAGTTGAAAACTTTTGAAGAATTCAATCTAATTTATTTCCAGCTTTGAGTCCTGCTTCTGGAGTGTTTTTCAGCTGCCAGGCTCATAATGCTATAAATGTCTGGTTGTTACTCTATCCCCGTGGGAAGATGTTCCTTTCAAATAATTTTTAACTAGTCTTCTTATCTAAAGTGCAAAAAGGAAATGAAAAACCATTAAAAGAAAAATATACAGTTTACTTTTCATCATTTTAGCTCCAGAAATATAATATGCAATAGTCTTGTTCTGTTCTGACTAGATGGCATTACTCAGAGACAAATTCAAGTTTAAGCTGAGTTTACCAGCCTAGCTCATTTCTGCAGCCCTCAATATAGATGTTCTACATTCAGTGAGTATGAAAAATAGTTGACAAATAGGAAGGAAGGAAGGAAGGAAGGAAGGAAGGAAGGAAGGAAGGAAGGAAGGAAGGAAGGAAGGAAGGAAGGAAGGAAGGAAGGATGGAAGGGAGGGAGGGAGGGAGGGAGGGAGGGAGAGAGGGAGGGAGGGAAGAAAGGAGAATAGAAGGAAAGGAGAATGGAAGGAAGAAATGAATCCCAGTCTTCCCAGCAAATATGATCAGGGTGTATCACTCCTTTCTCTGCTTGCTCTTTCCTGCGACTGTTTCCCTAATCCCAATTTCCCAGTACAATCCATTATTAATGAAAAATTATTCAAATAAAAATCTACTTTTTTCCAGAAAATTACAAGTGTGCCTTCTTGTCAGGTGAGTTAATCATTTAGACAATTGTTTAGCCTCAGTTGGGTTCTAGGAGGCCTGATTCTTTACACCAAATGAGAGAATAATATGCATCAAAGGTGTGTCTATCCTATGTACTGCCCTATGCTTATTATGACCATTTTATTCAGCCCATCCCAGAAACTCCAAATCCAGCGCCAAAAACCATCTTACTAAATGAAGCAGATGCATCCTAGCATAGCTCAGAAATGGTGAGTTACAGTGCTTCACGAGTTGTCCCTGGATGTCACATGATGCTATCAAAATCCTCACATACTTTATTTTTCCTTCCTTGCAAAATTAGGACAATTTTTAACAGCTTTGATAATATATGATTTCTACCAGAACCACCTAAAGTCTTCTTAAATCTTCAGAGTGATAGTCAAATATATAAAGATATAAAGAGCAATATAAATATCTAAATATATACAAGGAATACATTCCTCTCAAAATACTACAGATCTCATGATATCAGCTGGTATCATAGCAACAGTGTGATTTCTTAGACTTTCCTTAAAAGAATAAAGATTGGCAAATTTTTAGCCACTGTTTTGTAAATTATGTGCTTCAATTTCTATTATAAACCCAATTTACTTGAATTTATCTAACTTCTGGGACCTTGGCTCTTGCTCAATGGAGAGCCCTGGCTGCCACTATCATTACGCTGTTGTTTAACATCTGCTGCTGGACTCTGACAGTATCCGCTGTGCCTGCTGCTACAGGAGGCACATTAGCACAAGAATCCAGTTCCTACCCATCTGAGAAAGGGCACATCTGGGCTTCTCTCTTCTCTGACAGTATCAAATGAAAATTGCACTGTTTGTCACAAGACCTAGTTTCTCCAGCAGTTGTAAGAAGAGAGTCAATAACTCTATTTGAAACCATAGTAGAATTAGTGTAAAATGAGGCAAAATTTGACCAATGAGAGACAAGAGATAGAAAGAGATTAGCAGATAAATGCATTTTCCTTCTATCGCCAGAGGAAGTGACCCAGTGATTGAGAGGTAGCAATGACCTGTTTGAAGATGACCCACTGATCTGTCAAATGACCATGAAGTTCTGGCTAGCTCAGTGACACGCTGTATCACATTTCCTTCCCTACAGCCCCCTGTCACTTCCCTTTCCCCCTCAGTTTTAACGCCCTGGTATTGCACCCTACAAGAAAGCATTAGCATGTAAGTTTTGTGGCTTCAGTAGTAGAGGTATTATTGTCTTTATTTTATAAATAAGGGAACTCTACTAATCTATTCTACAACGCAAATATCATAGGCTGGGTGGCTTAAACAACAAACATGTATTTCTCACAGTGCTGGAGGCTGAGAAGCTTGGGATCCAGGCAGAATCAGTGCCTGCTGAGAGCCCACTTCCTGATTCGTAGATGGCAGACTTTTTTCTGAGTCCCCGTGTGGTGGAATGGTCTAGAGAACTCTCTGAGGTCTCGTTCATGAGACCACTAATCCAACTTAAGGGCTCCATCCTCATGACCTACCTCTCAAGGGCCCCAAATCCTAATACCGCCATGTTGGGAGTGAGAATTTCAACATATGAATTTGGGGTGCGGGCTGGGGACATACACATTCAATTTATAGCAGAAACAGAAGTATAAAGAATTGAACCTGCAGGTAGTAAAAGATCAAGGTACAGAGTCTAAAGCTCTGGACTTCTACTTTGAGGCACTTTACAACCTCTAAATAGAGGAGCAAAATAGTTTAAGCAAAAAAAACCCCAAATCAACTTGTGAGATTTAATAAGCAAATTTATGATGTAACCATAATCAAATTTACTGATAAGCTAACAAAACTCCATTTGAGTTCACCATATTTGTAGGCACCACATTTTCCTGTTCCATCAGCTGATAGGTGAATATGTCCATTAACATCTTCCTCTTTTACTGATGGTATTAGTGTTCTCTTCCCACATAATGAAAGGGAAGATCAAAATCAAAGGGATATAGTTACTCCAGAAGAAGCAAGACTCTTGTTTTCATGTTTTGTTTGTTTTCCTGAGGATAATTCCTGTCAAGGATCAGGTATCTCCAAGGATGGGTAGAAATATAACCTACAATACAGCTTTTAGACAGAGCCTCTTATTAGCAAGATTCCAGAATTAATTAACTGAATTGAATAATTTACTCCTCTTGATAGAACACCCTATAAACCAGTCCACATTTTTCTAGCCCTAACTTCAATTTCACTAACATTCTGATTAATATTTACTCTAAATTCACTCGATTTACTTTTGAATGTCTCCTACTCTTATGATTCATACTCAGTTCTGACTTAAATGTGTTGTCTGTTTTAGCATCCAACTTCACTGTGATGTTTGAAGAGTATTCCTCTAGTACAACACCCATAATTTTCTTTTAGATACATCCAGGGTTAGGGAACAAGAAATGTCTTCTAGAGTTTGTTCATTTGTCTGCTAATTCATAGCCATTTATGTTACTATCTGTTGGTCTGATGATTTATTGGCTGTGTATAACTGTTGGGAATTTTAAAAAATAATTCATTGGTTATAACTTTGGGAGAAAAATCCTGGGGCAAAATACCTTTGAAACCAAAATTAATCAAAGAGAGAAATAAAGTTTAAGAAACCCGTTTATTTCTTACAAGCAGTTGTCCCATCTCTCTTGACCAGGCTACAGCAGAAGAGAACTCAACCCAGTCTCTCTGATCCACATAAACCCTTGCATGCCCTTGTAATTACCTATTGATATGTAAATGGCCACTCTCTCCACCCCCTATTGATATGCAGATGCACTAAAGCCAGATGAAACATTCTGGAAATATTATAATTTTACCCACATTTGTAAACACGTCATAGCTAATGTCTACAGCCTTAACAAATGCCCAGTACTGATTGAGCTCCTATTATGTGTCCAGCATAGCACTTGGTATGAGCCACACAAAACCCATTAAAGTATATAAAACCTGAATACTCAAAATAAATACATGTGAAACAACAAAAAAAATAAATAGCATATATTTAAATGTTAAATGATATGGTAACAGCATTATATTTTTTTCCTCTACGTTGCATATTAGTAGCCATTGTTCCTCTGCCATCACCTGATAACATCATTGGGAATGAACTCATCTACAAAGGCATGTTAACCTGGCCTTTTGTGAAACAAGTTTTCGTCTTCTGAAATTATTTTTGCAAGTATATGCTAAAGAATCAGTACAAATTGTTCTACAAAATATTTGCCTAATGTAGTGTTCCTTATGATCCTATGCCCCAGCGTGTTGATAGGCCACCGAATCATCATTTTATTGAAGTCCTGGAAATATTCTGGGAACAAAAGAACTCTGTATGAATATAGATTTTATTTATAATGTCATAATGATTTTCTAAGTACAATGAACTTCATCATAATAAGTTCATTGGATGATGATGATGATGGTAGAGGGACGATGATTTAATTTTCTACTTAAAATAAAACAGTTTACCTTGGCCATTATTCAAAGCCAGTCCACCTCTGTGTGCTTTACTTAGATGTTTTTGTTGTTGTTTGCTTGGCTGGTTGGTCAGTTTTGATTTTTTAACTGGTTGTGATAGCTTATAGTAATGATTTGTCTGAAAGTTTCCAGACAGTGTGATTATAGCAATATGTGTTGGGTATTTAATAACATACAGAGGCCTGTTGGAGTGAATTCAAATGTTTTTCAAGAATATATTTGGTCTTGACTACGACTACAATTAGAGCCTGTTATAGTTAGTTTTATGTGTCCACTTGACTAGACCATAAGGTGCCCAGATATTTGGTCAAATATTATTCTGAGTGTTCAGGTGAGGTTGTTTTAAATGAAGCTAACGTTTAAATTGTGGGCTGAGTCAAGCAGTTTGCCTTCCTTAATGTAGATGTTCTCCATCCAATTAGTTGAAGGCTTGAATAGAACAAAAGAGCTGACCTTCCCATGAACAAGAGAGAATCCCTGTCTTCGAAGTGGGGTGCTGGTTTTCTTTGTGCCTCTAACTCTGACATGGGCTTTTCTCAGGTCTCAAGCCTGTGGCCTTCAGATTGAAAGCACCATCAGCTCTCCTGGGCCTCCAGCCTACAGACTTCACCCTGCAGATATCATGACTCATCCTTCTCTATAATCATGTGAGGCAATTCCTCATAATAAATCAGTCTCTCTCTCTCACATACATGTGTGTATGTACATATACACACATATATGTATATATGATATATTCTATGGTTCTGGTTCTCTGAGAGGCATTATGGTTCCCTTCTAAAACACATTCTGACTGATTCACCAAACACTATACAAAGATAATATTTTTTTTCTCAATTGTCGATTAAAGCATTGGAGACTTTGTTTAACTGACAATATATATTGTTTTATAATTGGTACTAGAAATCAAGTTCAAACTCAAATCATTTGTACAAAAAAATAGAAAATTGCAGAGAATGTGTTACTGTCTCATGCTTTCCCAAGTTAATGACAGAGAGAGTCTTTCCAAATGTGCTCAACTCAGGAAAAGGTCAATTTATCTTAAAGTTCTTCATAAAATAATTTTAACAGGTCATTTAATTCTCTCAGCTTCTGTGTTATACAAGTATATCTTTAAGTGTATTTCTCCCAGAAGAAAATTATATTTTAAACACCTATGAATTATGAAAAATATTTTTATATCCCCAAATAAGAATGCATAGCCATATGCCATAGGATTGCAGTGCAGCTTTCATCAGCAATCACATAGCTCAGTCTCTAAATGTCAAATTATAATTGGCATTTAAGGAAACTGCTTCAGGATATATATCACATATCTTTTTAAATACCAATTGGTATTTTTAGCCATTATTTCATTACTACTAAATTGAGTACTAGTGTCCAATTAGACATTAATTACCAGTCTAAATATGGCTAATGTTCTAACCAGGATGTCAGTAGGCATTTTAATTTTACTAAATTAAATGCAATGAAATTTAACTTTGCAGATTTCACAATTCAAACACTGCTTTAATTATAAAGGTTTATTTGAAAAGAATAGAACAAATGCTCTCTAACCTTAAAACTCTGGTAAAATTAAACATGATATTTAGTGGAACCACCAGAGGAGCTCAGAGGGGAAAGGCCGTAGAACTCTGCCGTGGTTAGTCCGGCCTCTCCTTCAACAATACCAGCAACCAAGGCTTCTAAGTGTTGCACATGTCTTCCATTTATAAAACAAAATATCCTTGACATAATTTCCATATTTAATTTTATTTCTGCCATTTGGAGCACAGAAGAATGAATTTATGATCGCTTTCAAATCTCTGATGGCAATTACTCTATTATTCCCCTGTCCTACTTTCTCTCAGGTAGCTGGATGCATTGCAGGGCACCTGCATCATTTTTGTTGCTCTCTGCTTAGCACTTAATATCTTCCTTAAAATGGGGACCACTGATATGGGAATGACATTACTCCTAAGCCCTCTCAATTCACACCTTTTTATAAGAGATAAAAACATATCCCCTAAAGAATTGTCAGAAACACCTATAAAGGCAAGAGGTGGCTTTGCCATCCTCTTTATACCAGAATACCATTTCTTTTTTTTAAACCTTCTAATTATGTATTAAAATTCTGTGTGTGTATATTAAAACAATAAATGAGCACTTAAAGACAAATAGGATATTGGCAAATCACAGGTAATAACTTACAACATCCTCTTCAGTCTAAAGGCACATTATGTGGCCAAAACTTTCTTTTGTTAATTCCCTTTTTCAGTTGCATAAGCCCTTACTCTTCCTGAACAAGTATGAGCAATAGCACCATACAGATTTTAAGAAGGTGGGTTATGGTGTTCAAGTGCCTGGATTTTAATCTCAGGTATCTGGTTACTGGCTGGGTAATCTTGGGCAAAACTCTGAAACTCTATCTCCATTTTATTAAAATTACATGGGAAGAATGATAATAGGTATTTAATAAAGTTGTCTTAGGGTTAAATCAGTGGATCTCAAGTGGTAAGAAATTGCTCCAGGGGACTTTCGGATATGCTTGTAGACATTTTGGATTGTTACATGGGGGGATAAGGAGGTTGCTACTGGCATCTAGTGGGTGGAGTGCAAGGATACTGCTGAATGTTCTACAGTGTGATTCTGCTCACAACAAAGAATTACCTGGCCCAACATGTCAATAGTGCAGAAATTGAGAAATCCTGGCTTAGATGAATTAATTCATATAAGACAGAGCTGTGACAGACACATAGTAAGGGCTCAATAAAGAATTGATGGTATTGTTATTTTCGTTCTATTGCTCATACTGCTAATAGGTTGACTTTTACCTCTTACCTGGATTTCCCTCTTTGACACCTTCAAACAACTCATTACATTTTCTATTACTGGAAATCCCCCTTCTCTGTAAACACTTGGTTTTCATTTTATCCTTCCTTGGAATTAAATGACTTCGTCTTACTAAAAATGAAAAAAAAAAAAACATCTCTGTGAAACATTCTCAATTTTGAAAAAGCTCAAACTAAAGAAAGCACTAGAGGCCAGTGAAAGATATCACAAAGCTTCTTTTGAGGAAGAAACTATCATATCCATTATTAAACTAGATGATTGAGGCCTGATAATGCCACAGCTTTAAAAACTGAGGACTCAATGTTTTCATGAAGAATAGGTGAGGAATATTAAGATATTCCAACAACGTATTTAAGTGTTTTTCCATGTCTCAAATCAACAGTTTTAAATGTAGGCTATGAGCCTTTTAAAATCTGAGGTACTTCTGTGATGGACATCTATAGAGGGGACAACCCTTTACATATCTTTCACCTCACTGATTTCCATAAAAATATTCAAAATATTAACTTGTCATAGGAATAGCATGTCATCAAATAACAGAATATAGTACAGCAATTATTACAGACAATTGGCTACAAGCCTGTACAAATGATGATATAATTTTCCTCAGGAAACACAGTATAAAATATTCCAGGAATTATCCTAACATTGACTTCCATCGATTCTACAAACATTCTCCCTATAACTGTGTGCCTGCTTATATCACTTATCAACTTAATAAAAAAGTAAGGCTTCCTCATCCACTTCCAAGGGAACACTAAACTATACTTCATTACCAGATAGCATGGAATAAAAGGAAATGAGGATTCGATTTGTTTTTTGAGAGAATTTAAGAATTGACTTCCATAATATGATTGACAAAAGCCACTTAAATTATTATTACATCATCACCCATCAGCAAAACAATCACCATAATGGCTTAATGGATGATTAAAAGTTTGAAATAACCAGCATGGGGCCAGAACCTAGAATCAATCCATTTAATGATAAATATTAATTTATTTCAAAGGTAAAACACAAATATTTATTCACATCTGTCATCATATCAGAAAAAAGAAATCTGTCAAAGTTCACAGGCTTGTGGTAAATATGTAGACATGGATTTCTACTAAACTGGAGTTTAAAAAGAGCAGAGAGAATTAGTTTTTATTTCTGTCATTGTTCCCCAACCCAGAGCCATTTCTCCTCCTCTGATTTTGGCTTGTACAAGTTTCAAGTTCACCTTCTGGGAACATCCTTACCCACAAAGTTCACAGCTCCACAGAAGTGCCCTCCAAGGGAACTCCTTCCTTACCGGAGCCTGAGGTTGTGAGTGGCTCATTCTGAGCCAGCTCCTTGCTGCTCTTGTCACCCCCCAACTTATCTTACAACCCCAGGGTACAGCCTATCCCCTGTTGCTCCTTCCTGGTGCCCGGACACTCCTGTTCCCTTTTGAGGCCATCTAAAACCCTTGTGCTGACTCACTGACTCACCCCTGATAACTCCAGGCCAGGTCGCCTTTGTTATGTATTTGTCCACTTGAGTGGTGGTGTCTGTGTGTGGTGGGGCTGGGAAGGGAATCCTGGAGAGCTCTTCTACCTTTTGACATACCGACTATGCCTCATGAGCTGTCTGCTAGCATTCCTTAGAACTAGGTGTGATACCAGGATCAGAACTTCCACCTCTCAATTTCTCCACCACCGTGTATATTCTTAAGAGGTTTTGCCAGTGTATTTCTTCTGCCCCACCCAACCTCTCAGGTCCAGATATGCCCTTACTCCCCCTTGTTAATATGGAGATGGACTACTTGTCTCCACCCCTTAGGAACACCCATTGATATAGAGATGCACTAAAGCCAGGGGAGAGATTTTGGAAATATTGCAATGTGACCCACACCAAGAAAGTACGATCTCTCACTCAGACACACACAATAGCTTTCACAGGATTCTTCCAGCTTTGGTTTTTACCACAGTGATTTATTTAAAACATTGATGTGCTGTTTCTCTCTGATATTTGTCTCCTGCTACTGTAATGATTATTATAGTTACACTGACCTTCTTGCTAGTCTTCCTACACTGTCAGGTCACTCTCACTTACCGTATTTTATATATGCTCCTCCCTTTTATATGTATGTTCCCTTCATTCAGGATTCAATTAAATGTCACCTGTTAAGAGAAGTCTTCTCTTTATCTAAATAGTCTGTAAGTCTCTTATACTCTATTCCTTTAGCTTACCTTATGTTTTCCAAGTATTTTTGTACCGACAAGTGCTACCCAATATTTCATAAATAAAGAACTATAATTATATATAAGCAATTATGTGTTCAAACAAATCTGTAGATGTGCACACACAAATATGTCAAACATATACATATACACACAGATATGTTTGTATATACACATATTTATGCACACATGTACATACACATATACATGCATATAATGTATATGGACTCCTTTTATTTTTCTAACAAGATAGTATATTTTGTGAGGGTACAAAAATTGCCTCTCCTGGCCAACTCTTTATCTCCAGGGTCTATAGTCCTGGTTCATAGTATATAGTCAATAAATATTAATTGAATAGTGAATGAGTAAAGATATAATAACCATGATTCTTCGTATGATTAGATTTAAGTCTCTAATCTCAGAAAATAGGAAGAACTAAAGTTATATTTCATAAAGGAAGAAATAACAGCAAAAATTTTGATGGGTAATTGTAACACACCCAGGTATATACATACACACAATGTTAAATGCAATATAATTCTTTCATATAATAGAAGTGTACATAAGACTCTTTCCATCTGTATAATTCTTGTTGTGGTAAAATACACATAACATATAACTTACCATTAGTAACATATTTTACTCTGTAAAATGGATTATAATAACTAAAAGCATAAGAACTTAAATGGCATCTTAGTACAGCACTGGTAACTACTTGAATATTTATTATGTTCTAGGTGCTAATGCATTCAATTATACTCTGCCAAAATACATTTTGTTTCTTAAAGTGTTTGAAATTTTGTAATTTTTTTCATTAACTAAGGAACAAATTAAACTTCATTAAATATTAAAAATTTGATTATTATAATGTGTGACCACAATAAAGCTAATTAGCAATGAATAATAAAACTACAAATACAACCCTGAATCACAGCAAAAACATTTGGAAGTTAAATAAAAACAATGCTTTGAATACATAGTCACTATTACCAGAACTACTGCCAATTACAGACTACTTAATATAACAAAACTGAAAAGAAAATTTATCAAAATATATGCAAGGAAAAATTCAAGTATTTTAATTATGGAATGAATGAATTTCAATACATGGAATCAAGTTTTTAAGCAATTAAAAACAGAATAGCAAAATGAATATAATAAGTGTAGAAGAAAAGAATAGTAAAAGCAAACGGAAATAATTACAAAGTGAGGAAAGAGGTAAAACTAACAATTTCAAGAGCCATTTATTCCAAAAACTAATCTAATAAAAAATAGCCACACATCTTCAAAGGCAAGCTTGACTTCTTGACCTGATGTTTTCAGATATTCTAGGCTCCTCAATATAATGAAGCAAGGGCTTATTAAATTGATTTGGAAAAAAGCCACATGGAAGAGCAATGTTTTGTCTTCCAGCTCACCACTACCACTTTGGAATGTTTTTCCTTAATGGAAAAATGAAGTCTCTGCGTGCCTCCAAGTTCCTGCAAGACATTCTGCCCTTGGCAAGAGTGATCCAAGAAAAGCAAGAGAGATTTCCAAGTCCTCTCTTGCCACATAACAAAATTTGAGGCTTTTTTTGCAGTTATAGTGCAAAATGGGCTAACGGAGTTTACCTACTGCACCTTTCTTTTGATTCACATTAGCATATTTTATCCTTTTCCATTATTTTATTTTCAATATTTTTGTATCTTTAAAGTACATTTCTTGTAGGCAGAAGAAGCTAGCTCTTGCTTTTTACCCAAGTTGACAATTCATGCTTTTTAATTTATATGTTTGGACTAAGAATCAGAAACCTATTTTTGTGGGGCAAATCTGACCTGTGGAACAAATCCAGAGAGCATCCATGTCTGTTTTTGTGCTATAATGGCAGAATTCAGCTCTTGACACATGGCTTATAAGCTTATAATATTTTATATCTGGTTTAAATAAATGGTTTGATGACCCCTGGTTTACATTCCACATGATTCTTTGTATGATTAGATTTAAGTCTCTAATCTCACTATTTGTTTTCTCTTTGGTCCACTGTTCTTTGCCTCCTTTGGATTAATTGAGTATTTTTATCATTCTAAATTATCTCCTTTGTTGTTGTATTAGCTAGAACTCTTTGACTTGTTATTTTACTAGTGCTTATGTTTATTGAGTATATAGTTAATTTATCACAGTCTACATCGTGATATCACACTACTTCATTTATAGTGTAAGACTCTTACAATAATGTGCTTTCATTTGTCATCTCATGCAAGCCCACAGATAACATCATACTCAAAGACAGTAGATTGAAAACCTTTCCTCTATGATCTCAAACAAGACAAGGCTACATCCTCTCACCAATGTATTCAACATAGTACTAAAAGTCCTACCTATAGCAATTGGGCAAAAAAAGAAAAGAAAAGGAGACAAAATGGAAAGGAAGAAGTAAAATTTCCTGTTTGCTTTTCACATATATACCAAAATCCTAAAATTTCCATCAATAAGCTGCTAAAAGTAATAAGTGAATTCAGTAAAATTACAGGATACACAATCAACATTCATAAATCAGCACCTCTTCTATACATTAACAATAAAATAACTGGAAAAGAAATAAACAAAACAATCCCATAAACAATAGAATCAAGAAAAACCTAAACCAAGGGTCTGAAAGATGTGTGCACTGAAAATTATAAGATATTGATTAAAGAAGACACAAATAAATGGGAAAATAGCTCATGTTCATGGATTGGAAGAATTGATATTAAAATGCCCATTCTACCCTCGCCATGTATAAATTAGTGCAGTCTCTATCCAGATTCCAATGGCATTTTTCACAGATATTTTTAAGAATCCTAAACTTCGTATGGAACCACAAAAATCCCCAAACAGCCAAAACAATTCTGAGAAAGAACAACCCCATTTCCTGATTTTGAACTCTGTTACAAAACCATGGTAACCAAAACAGTATACTATTGGCATAAAAATAGGCACATAGACCAGAGGAACAGAATAGACAATCCAGAATTCAACCTTCACTAATCAACATATTGCTAATGACTTTTCATCTATGTCTGTGTTTGGGGAAGGACGACCAATTCCACTCTCTTTGGACTGCCCACGTGAAGGTCAATATCAGCAAAGTCTGGGCATCTACTATGACCTACACTGTGGAGGTCCTATGTGTAGTGATGGAGGCTGGGGCTATTGGGTTCCTCAGCAGTTAAGGCTGCTGGGGTCCTCCTCTTCTCCTTGTTTGACTCATGGGAGGAAGTTAGAGCTACTGAGTTTCATCTTGGCACCAGGTTTGGCACACTTGCAGTCAGAGCAGCAGGGGATCCAGGTTTCTGGGGTCCTGGGGCAAAGGTACACTTGTGGCAGTATCACTGATGCCTGAGGTGCTTCTGTGTTCAGATCTCCTGTAGATCTGTGGTTTGGGCTCTGGGGATCAACACAGCGACTCAAGTGGTGGTGGAGGGAAGGGTATAGAGTAGGGGCAGCTCAGCACAGGTCTTGTCAGGTCAAAGCCATGACCTGGGACCCCAGGGTGGGGATCAGAGCAGCAGCAGCTCCAGTCCCATAGATGGTGGGGAGCAGGGCACAG
The DNA here is from genome assembly GCF_030020395.1 of Manis pentadactyla. NCBI lineage: Eukaryota > Metazoa > Chordata > Mammalia > Pholidota > Manidae > Manis > Manis pentadactyla. Next base: position 169,455,582 of record NC_080020.1, on the reverse strand, counting down.
CAGTGACAAGAGCCCTTCAAGCAGGTCTCACTGCAGTGGTGGCTGTAGACCTGGGAAGGTGATAAAGGGGAAAGAATGCATGCAGCTCTGTCAGCTGGGTCCAGTGCAGGTGAAGGCTGTGGAGTCATAGCAAAGGCTGCCAAGATCTATGGCAGCAAGGTTTACTGGGTTTTTCCTGCTCTCCTTTCTCTGTGGGTGAAATCCCTTTGAGAGGATCCCTCCTGACACTGAGCAGCCCTGGATCAGGGAATGCGTTGATGAAGGTAAAATGCTTCCTTTGCTTTTGTATGAAGCCATCTCTGTTTTCAAGTTCTGCAGTGTTTATGCCACTGATTTTTTGGAGTCCAGATCTTTTCCAGAGACATATTTGTCAGTTTATAGTTGTTTGTGTATATGTGTGTGTGTGTGTGTGTGTGTATTTGTGTGTGGGGGGGGGGGGGAAACAAGTGTTGGGACGTTCTAGCCTTTTATCTGGTGATTACCTCCCTTGTTCAGGATTACTTATAGAGTAGTTCTCTGGAATCCATTCTTTTAGTTATTCTTATATTTGAATATCTCTTTTTTCCCTTCATTCTGGAAACATATTTATTGGATGTAGTATTCTGTATTGATAGGTTATCTTTTTTATCTTTCAACACTTTAAAAATATTGTTATTCTCTCTTCTGTCATTGATAGTATCTGATGAGAAGGTAGTTTTTTCAGTGGATCTCATTTTTCCCCATATTCAAAGCATATTTATTCTCTGACTGCTTTTACCATTTGCTCTTTTGCTTTGGCTTTAAATAGTATTTCTGTAAAATGCCTTCTTGTATTTGCTTATATTGCTTGGTTTTTATTAATCACATTGTATCTCTGAGTGTCATTATTTTTTAAAGTTTAGAAATTTTTAGCTATTTTTTAAATATATTTGTTCTGCCCCCACTCACTCTTACAGCAACTTCAATCAAATGTTAGACTGTGTGGTACTAATAGTGACCTTGTTATAGACTGAATGTTTGTGTTGCCCCTAATTTCATTTGTTGAAGCTATGTGACTGTATTAGAAATAGGGCCTGCAAGGAGTCCGTAAAGGTTAAAAGGAGTTATGAGAAAGGGCACTAATCTGATTGGACTACCACCCTTATAAGAAGAGAACAATGCCATTGGTATTTTGATAGGGATTTGCATTGAATCTGTAAATTGCTTTGTGCCAGATGGCTATTTTGATAATATTAATTCTTCTTATGTGTAAGTATGGGATACATTTCTATTTATTGGTGTCTTCTTTAATTTCTCTCATGAGAGTCTTATAGCTTTCAGAGTATAGGTCTTTAACCTCTTTGATTAGATTTATTCCTAGGTGTTTTATTCTTTTTGATGCAATTATAAATGAAATTTCCTGATTTCTCTTTCTGCTAATTCATTGTTAGCATATAGCACAACAGATTTCTGCATATTAATTTTGTATCCTGAAACTTTGCCAAGTCCAGTAATTAGTTCTAATGGTTTTTTTTTTTTTTTTGGTATAGTCTTTAGGGTTTTTGTATATATAGTATCATGTCATCTGCAAATAATGACAGTTTAACTTCTTCCTTACCAATTTGAATGCCTTTTATCACTTTGTCTTGTCTGATTGCTATGGCTAGGACATCTAGTACTATGTTAAATAAAAGTGGTAAGAGTGGACATCCTTGTCTTGTTCCTGATTTTAGAGGAAAAGCTTTTAGCTTTTTGCCTTTCAGTATGATGTTAGCTGTGGGTTTGTCATATATGGCCCTTATTATGTTGAGGTATGTTCCCTCTATATCCACTTTGTTTAGAGTTTTCCTCATGAATGAATTTTGAATTTTGTCAAATGCTTTTTCAACATCTATTTAAAAGGTCATGTGGTTTTTATCCTTCTTTATTGTTAATTGATTTATGAATACTGTATCATCTTTGCTTCTTTAGACTGAATCCCACTTGGTTGTGATGGATGATCTTTTGATGTATTTTTGAATTTGGTTTGTTAATATATTGTTGAGAATTTTTGCATCTATATTCATCAGGAATATTAGTCTGCAATTTTCTTTTTTTGTGATGTCTTTGTCAAATTTTGGTATTAGAGTGATGCTGGCCTTGTAGAATGAGACTGGAAATACTTCCTCCTTTTCTACTTTTCACAATACTTTGAGACAGATGGGTATTAGCTTTTCTTTAAATGTTTTGTAAAATTCAGCTGTGGAACCATCTAGTACTGGAGTTTGTTTGGGGGGAGTTTTTTGATTATCAATTCAATTTTGTTATTGGTAATTGATATGTTCAGATTTTTCTGTTTCATCCTTGGTCAGTCTTGGAAGGTTGTACTTTTCTAGGAATTTACAAATAACATTCTTCAAAGAACTAGTGCAAATATTAAAATTCATATGTAACGACAAAAGATCCCAAATAGTCAAGGCATTCCTGAGAAAGAACAAAGGTGAGGGTATAATGCTCTCTGGCTACAAACAATATTACAAAGCTCCAGATTGCTAATCATTAGGGAAAGGCAAATCAAAACCACAATGAGCTATCACCTCACACCAAAAGTTTCTATCTGCTTTACAGCATAAATGTTTTTGTTTGAAAACTATTTAATAATTGGACATAGTATAAGAAAGTACTGGGAGGCAAAAGATTAATGATTCTATGAGTTTTACCCTTTGTCAAAATGTAATTTCCCATATTTTTCTTTTTCTTGGTTTTATCCTTGAATTTTCCCTAGTTCTGATATTAATATTTCAAATTCTACTTTATGTATCTGAATATCTCCATTTTACTTTGCTTTTTAATATTGTTATGTCTCTTTATCTCTTTTTTTGGTTATTTAAAATATACTTAGATACTGGTTTTAATCCAATCATCTTAATTTTTCTTTAATTAGTTTGTCCAGTTGATCATTGTTCATATTAATCTTACTTTATTTAAATGCACTTGGTTTCATTTCACATCTGTTGAAAATCACCCTTCATGGATTATTTATTATAAATTTTAATAATTATAAAATAAAGTTATTTTTGATAAAATTTCTCATTTGTTTCTTGTTCAGAGAATGTTAATCTTTTGACTTGAGAAAATTATTTTGATAACCTTATTAAGATGATTATTATCTTACTAGTTTATTTTTATTTTTATTTATGAATAATACTTTGCAGCTCTTATCTAGATTAAAAATGGATAACTCAATTATAATGAATTTTCAGGTTGTGGTAATTTAAACCACACAAAATTGTGAGTACATGTAAGTCAGGATATTTTAACAAATTATTTGACAGTAACATTACTTATTAGACAAAGAATTAATTTTAATTCAAGATTTGGACTTTTATTTTATTGCTTTGTATTGTCTCATAGAGAATTATTTCACTACACTGTTAAATGAAGAACATTAGTATGGCTTAATAAATAGATCATTAAGCACATTGCATCAATATAATGGAAATAAAGATCATCTAAAATTATATACTAAGTGATCTGAATAAACAATCCATATCCATTATTTCTACAAAATACCTACAATAAACTGCAGAAGCCAAAACTTTAAAATTTGCATAATGATGAAAAATAGATATATTTCACCAAATGTAATTTCTAGTTACAGTGCTGAAGCTATTAGTAAATAATTTCAAAAGAACAAATCCATTCATGTACTCTACTACCTAGAAACATGTTTGTATAAACACACATATATACTCCCCTCTGAGGTTTTTACAGGATTAATTTTAATATTATAACCAAATTATATGTATTCTTTAAGCCATGCTTAAAATCAAATGTCTTTTATTCATTGATACCTCCCTTCTCTGAATCTTCTAAACAGAAATCAAACAATGAAACAAATACTATCTATGTATAACAATTACAAGAAATATGCAGACCTTTCTGATGAAAAATATTAAGGGATAGGAGAAAAATATTGAATAAATTGAGAGACTTACAATGCTATTGAATGTGAAGGTTTAATGGTGAAGAGATACTGTCTTCTAAATTGATTAAATAATTTAAATTATATTTAAATTTTTAAGTATATTTTTACCATTTATCCAAGTGCATTTTAATTTTCAAAAATGATCATATATCTTCTGGAACATTTCATGTGGGAAAACATTCACTAGATAGATAAAATGTAAAGTGAATATTACTAGTAATATTGAAAACATATTGTATAGTTATGCTATAATGCTTAAGAGAAAATGGTAATTTTGTCAAAAGTACATAAACAATTTAACAAGAGCTAGGAGATAACCAAGAGAAGGTCCACCTCCCCTAAGGTTTTATGTTGGTTATAATTTATTTCAATAGGAAAATGATATCTTATTCTTATAAATGATACGGCAACTATATCATGTCTTAGACAATAATAAAATACATCTTTACCACATGGCATACATAAAAATAAACTTCAAATACATTGAATATTGAAATGCAAAGATGTAACCTATATAATGTTTTGAAATAAAGACAAGTAAACAATAAATATATTGACTTATGATGGATTAGATATGATTTCAATATGTGTGTCTACACATTTATATAAATTGTATATGTACATATTATATATATACACATATACATACACACATACACAGGTATATACATATGTCATAATTTAGGTTAATGTGATTCTTAAAGGATGAAATATCTCATAAAACAAGAAGAAAAAGAAATGGTGAGTGCTAAAAGGAAAATGGTTAAAAGGGGTCAATACAAAATTTATAATGTATATGTTCAAATTGTAAGAATATTTTATATAAAATTGTATTTACATAAAAAATCAGAGCTCAAATACATAAAAATTAAATCAATAATGGGATTTTTTTGTACCTGTTAAATTTGCAAAGATTAAAAGATAAGAACATGTACATGAATGTTCATAATAGCATGAAAAGAGCAACAATGTGGAAATAACTCAAATGTCCATTAATGGATGAATGGATTAAAAAAATGAAAAATGGTATATCCATACAGTTGAATATTATTCAGGCATAAAAAGAAATGTAGTATTGATACATGCTACAATATAGATGATACTTGAAAATATTATGTTTAGTAAAAAAGGCTGGATACAAAGGCCACATATTATATGGTTTCATTTATATATGGCCAGTATAAAAAGTTTGTATAGAAAGTAGATTAATGGTTGTCAGGGACTTTGAGGTAGGAATGGAGAGTGACTGCTACTGGATATGGGATTTTCTTCTCGGGTGATGAAAAAATAGTGGAACTAGAAAAAGGTGGTTATTTTACAACCCTGTGAATATACTAAAATAAATAAGTTAATTAATTAAATAATGGCATTGTACACTTCAAAAAAGTGAACTTTATGGTATGTGAAGTATATTTCAATAAATTTATTATTAAAATGAGAGAACAAAAACATTAATCCAAGAAGATATATACATTCCTATGCTTACTGCAACATTGTTTACAATGGCCAAAATATGAGAACAACCTAATGTCCTTCAGTAGATGAGTGGATAAAGAAATGTTATACATATGCACAGTCTTGCCATTTGTGACAACATGGATAGACCTAAATGGAACTCTGCCCAGTGAATAATTCAGAGAAAGACAAATGCTTTATGATTTCACTTATATGTGGAATCTAAACAAACAGAACTGTAATAGACTCATAAACATATGGTTACCATAGGTGGAGGGATGGATGAAACAGGTGAGCAAAAAAAAAAACAATCAGACTGATATCTTGACCTGGATGATTGTTACATATATACATCAAGATTTACACTAATATTTGTGTATTTTACTGTATGTACCTCAATATAAAAAGAAAATAAATAAAATAATAAAGAGAGATCAAAATGTCCAAATTCTTAGAATTGTATATGTACAATATTTCTTGGGACTAACTTGAAAATACCCATCAAATATTATTTCAAATGTGTGTGGCTGCAGTATAATGGATCTTGTAAAGACATCCATGTTCTTATTTCTGTGAATGTTATTACATAACAAGAGGGAATTAAGGTTGCAGATAGAATTAATTTTGCTTATCAGCTAACCATAAAATAAAGAAGTTATTATGGGTAATCCAGGCAGGCCCAATGCAATAACTCTCGTAGGTCCTCAAAATAAAAGAGGAAGAAAAAAATGCAATCAAAGAAATTCATCCCTAGAGCCTACAAAAAGCACAGCTGCCTGGACACCTTGATTTTAGTCCAATGAGACCCATTTCCCTTCTGATCTAAAAAGTAAGGTAATAAATTTGTGCAACGTTAAGCCACTGAAGTTGATAGTGATTTGTTACTGTAAGAATAGGATATTAATACAATGTGCATATCCTATGTAAGCAATTCTGATTTCAATAATTTATCATTCAACACAAGTGTAAATATTCACAAAAATGTAAAACAAACGTAATCATTACAGTGGTACTCAGAATAGTTCAAAAAAAGTAGAAACAACAATTTCAGAAAAACCACATTCAAAAGTTGGTTAACTAAACTAGGCTATATTAATACTATAAAATGATATATAACCATTAAAATGTCACAGATGAAAATTTAATTACATAAACAAAAATTCCCTATATGTGATGATATTAAAATGACAAGTTGCAAATGGCAGTATAATTGTTTTTGGTAAAGGTTACGAAAGGCCATACATAAAAGTAGTAATTACTTACTGGTGTTTTGAATTAGATGTAATGTGTTTTAATTCAGTATTTGTAAACTTTTCTGTATTTTTTAAATTTTCTAAAATGGTATGTATTTGTCTAGTTGGAAGTCCCCAGCCCTAATACATTAAATGTCAAAATGGTACCATAACTCAGCTTTAAATAACATCATTCATCATGATATTATCCATATTATTCTTAAGTAAGCATACTAGTTCTCTTAGTTTTACATTATATTAACCCATTTATTAAAAAATGCATAATTAAAATCTTGTAAAAGAGTCAGATTTTGGCCAATAATCAAGACAGATTCTTCAAATACTACTGCAAGGAAGAGAAAAAGCTATAGAAAGCACTGTATTAAAAAATTAAACTTCTAATGCAAAAATTTAGTTTCCTAAATATAGTTTGCATCAATGGATCTTAAGCACATTCTGTGAAAACTGAAAATATTAATGCAATATATCCTTTATTGTTTAACCTATGTTCAGGAAACATGGGATTGCAGATATCTCTTCAAGATACTGTTTTCACTTCCTTTGGAAGTATATACAGAAATGTGATTGCTGGATCATATACTCGTTCTTTTCCTTTTCCAAGGAAACTCCATGCTCTTTTCCATAGTGGCTGCATCAGTTCACCTTCCCATCAACACTGCACAAGGGTTCTCATATCTCCACACTCTCACCAACACTTGGTGCCTCTTGTGTTTTTGAGAAGAGCCATCCTAACAAGTGTGAGATGATATTTCATTACAGTTTTGATTTGCATTTCCCTAATGAATACTGATGCTAAGCGTCTTTTTAGGCACCTGTTAGCCATTTGTATATCATCTTTGGAAAAATGTGTGTTTACATCTTTTGCCAATTTTTAATTGGATTGTTTGTGTTTAGTCATTGAGTTGTATAAATACCTTATATATTTTGGGTATTAATCCCTTACTCATAAGATTGCTTATACAGCTTCAAATATTTTCTCCCCTTCCATAGGTTGCCTTTTCATTTTGTTGATTGTTTCCTTTGCTGTGCAGAGAGCCTTTTATTTGGATGTAGTCTCTCTTGTTTATTTTTGCTTTTATTGCCTGTATTTTTGGTGTCATAACCAAGAAATAACAGCCAAAACCAATGTCAAGGAGATTTTTTTTAGGGTTTTATAGTTTCAGGTGTTGTGTTTAAGTCTTTAATCTGCTTTGAGTTAAAGTTTGTGCATGGTGGAAGATAAGCAGCTAATTTCATTTTTTTGTATGTGGATATCCAGTTTTCCCAACATCATTTATTGAACAGACTATCCTTTTTCCATTGTGTATATTTAGAATCCTTGTCCAAGACTAGTTATCCATATATCTGTGGGCTTATTTCTGTGCTTTCTGTTTTGTTCCATAGGTCTGTATATATGTTTTCATGCCAGTTTAATACTGACTTGATAATATAGCTCTATACTATCATAATATTACTTTATCTAATATTATGATAATACAGGTTTGAAACTCAGAAGTGTGATTTCTCCAAGCTTTGTTCTTCTTTCTCAAGACTCCTTTGTATTTAACATCTTGAGTCATTCCATATTAATTTTGGGATTATTTTTATTTCTGTGAATAATACCATTGGATTTTGATAGGAATTGCATTGAACCTGTTCATCACTTTGGGTAATATGGATGTTTTACAATATTAATTCTTCCAGTCAATGAACACAGGATATCTTTTCATTTATTTCTGTCCTCAATTTCCTTGATCAATGTCATATAGTTTTCAGTGTAGAGATCCTTCATATTCTCAGTTAAATTTATTATTAAGTATTTTATTATTTTTTGTGCTATTTTAAATAGGATTGTTTTCCTAATATCTTTTTTGGTTAGTTCATTGTTAGTTTATAAGAATACAACTAATTTTTATATGTTTATTTTATATCCTGATATTTTACTAAGTTCACTTATTAATTCTACCAGATTTTTTTAATGGAGTATTTAGGGTTTTCTACATATAAGATCATGTCATCTGTAAACAGAGACAATTAATTTCTTCTTTACTGATTTGTATTTCTTGCCTAATTGCTCTGGCTAAGCTTCCAGTGTTATAAATAAAAGTGGTGACAGTGGACACCCTTGTCTTGTTCCTGATCATAGAGGAAAAATTTTCAGCTTTTCCCCATGATGTATGTTGTTAGCTGTAGGCTTGTCATGTGTGGCCTTTATTATGTTGAGATACATTCCTCGATACATAACTTGTTGGGAGTTTTTAATCATGAAAAGATATTGAATTTTGTCAAATGCTTTTTCTGAATCTATTAAGATGATCATATGATTATATTCTATTAATGTGGCATATCACATTAATTGTCATATGTTGAACCATTCTTGTGTCCTAGGAGTAAATCCCACTTGATCATAGTATATGATCCTTTAATGCACTATTGAATTTGGTTTGTTAGTATTTTGTTGAGGATTTTACATCTATGTTCATCATGCTTTTTGGCCTATCATTTTCTTTTCTTGTAATGTTCTTATCTGTCTTTGATATAAGAGTGATGCTGGCCTGGTAAGATGAATTTGGAAGCTTTCCCTCTTCAATTTTTAGGAAGAGTTTGAAAATGATTGGAATTCATTCTTTAAATGTTTCGTAGAACTCACCTATGAAGCTATCTAGCCCTGGAATTTTTTTCTTTGTTGATTTTAGATTACTGATTCAATCACTTTACTCATTATTGGTCAGCTCATATTTTCTGTTACTTCATAGTAGGTTGTTCTTTACCATATTATTTCACTAATTCACCCTTAATATCTACTAAGTGCTCATTCCAATGCACAGAATTATCTTTCTTAGAAAGTTCAAAAGACACCAGCACTTATTGATCCCAATCCATGTGTCCAATCTTTTTTCCAAGTATTTTCCCTACACTGATCACAACTGTCTGCTTTACTTACACCAGCTATGAAATGTCCTCCTGAATCTTTTCTCTATTCAAGACATTGAAATTCTAGTCATCTAAGTGCAAAAACAAATGTTACCCTGTCCTCATTATGATTTAATTTCTTCTTTTCTATGTCCCAGTAAGCCAATTGCAATGCTAATCCCATTGCATTTTACCTAAATGTTATATGTCTGTGGTAGTTCATTTTGTACGTCAACTTTATTATTCACAGAATGCTCAAATTAAACAGTGTTTCTGAATGTGTCTTTAATGATATTTCTGGTTGAGATTAACATTTGAATCCATAGACTCAAATGGAAAGTAGATTGCCCTTCTCAATGTGGGTGGGATACAATACAATTCATTGAGGATCTGCAGAGAACAAAATATGTAAGAAAGGAATTCAGCCCTTTTTGCTTCTTGCCTATCTGACTGAGTTGGGGCATTTCATTTCATTTGCTCCAGCCCTTGGACTGGAATTTACACTACTGACTCCCTTGGTTCTCAGACCTTCAGACTCAGACTAAGTTACACCACCAGCTTTCCAGGGTCTCCAGCTTACAAGGGACAATGGAGATTTTTAGCCTACAGAATTATGTGAGTCAGTTCCTCATAATAATCTCTCTCTCTCTTTCTCTTCCTGTAAATGTATATATAGTGCTACTGCTCCAGTCTCTCTGAAGAACCCTAACTGTGCCCATTAGTGGTTAAGCTGTTCACAAAACATGGATACGTTTTATCTTTGTGTTCCCACAATCTAGCTAAATGAGGCCTGATGACAGTGCATAACAAATAACTCTAAGATTATTTATTAAACCAAATAAGATTGTTTATGTAAAAATGATCCTTCACTGATTATTATTGGTTTTAACATTTATGTCAGTCATGTTAGTTTGAGCCAACTTCTTCAGTATTTCTGTCGTCCCTATTTTAGTGCTTCTCACAGATAGAGCCACATATGCAATATCATTTGCTCATTATGGACTATAATTCAGAACCGTAGAATAATACTTCCCCAGGCTAGGTCTGAGTTCTGGGTCAAAACCTCACATGACAACAACCAAAAAACAACAAAGCCAAAAAACAAATCTTTCACAAAATCACCAGATATAAACAACATAGTTTCTATGTTAAAGAAAATGTTCTTTATTCTCCAAGTCTTTGTGAAATTCCCTCTAAGAAAAAGTAAATATCTGTTCTCTAATCCCTCAGCATATTAGAATCATGAACATAGTAGGAGGAGATTGACTGCTATCCCGAGACACAGAGAGTACTGAGAAGTGACAGCGTAGAAGCAAGGAGAAAGCACACTGCTCTGGGACAATTTATAGGAATATAAAACAGTCCCATAAACTTCAATAGCTCCTGGGACTGTCACTGTATTAACATGGCACAGACCAATAATAGATGTTTGTGTTTGATGACGAGACATCAAAACAAGATAAATTATACATCTAGGAAAAATGACAAATTGAGGGCAAGCATTTAAATCCTCTCTTCACAAATACTGATTGATAGAGACAAGGGAATATATTAAAATGAATAAACTCTCAGAGTAGCTTTTTTAAAACTAAAGCATGACTCCACATACACAATCTGCTTTAAGCAGTTTTTTCTAGACTTAGATTCAATGAGGCCAAATGGAAGAAAATATTAAAATGACTCCCAGCCTCCAGCTGTAACATAGTGTTTCTGGGGCACGAAAAAATCAGTTGAGGAGACTAGGGTAGGGCTCCCACAATCATCAATTCTAGAGGTCAGGGTAAGCCATTGGACAAATGGAGATCTCTCATTTTGGTTCTTTTCTTCAGCTCAAAAATCAATAGCAATGGAAAAACCCAAGGAAAAATAATCTAGCAATATCGAATAGAATGAGGCTGATTTCTCTGTGGTTGTACCTTTAATAGTAATTTTTAAAAGTACCATTATAATGGTTTATAAAATCCAGACCAAACAAAGAAGAAGAAAAGATATGGAAATCTGATTCAGTGGCTTCAAGGAACAAAGGAAAACACTGCACAGAAAAGGTCCCTGCTGGGTATGCTTGCAGACTTTGCTCATATCCCACATTTCCCTCAATCTGAATAGAGATTTTAAGATCATTTGGCTATTACTAGGATATGGAACAAATACCAGACAGATACTATAAAAGGTTTTTATGGCCAATCCATCAATAAATAATCTCCAAATTTAAGGAGTGCTTAAGACTACATTCCCTGAACACCTACTATAAAAAAATATATGTAAGTGATATACACATACACATATATAATCTACATAAAATAGGGGAAAATATTTTGAAGGACTGATATAAGGGAATGGCAAATATTAGATTTTATAAACAAAGTTGTTACAGTGATGACTGTTACTATACATTGTTTTAAGCTTTATATAATACTATAAATTAAACTTTTCATTAAATGCTAGGGTTATGTCACTTAATTTGATGCAGAAATAAGGAAACAAATCAGTATTAATTGCCTTCATCTCTGAATAAAAGTATAATTTCTAGAATAAAAAAGGTATAGTACAAACTTATTAATAAAATACCTCAATAGTTATTAAATTTATTTGACAATAATAATATTTCCCACATGAAACAGAATTGAAGGATGAGAATACTAATGTGAAAAAAAAAATCTGCGAGAAGGGGCGGAAGATGGCGGCATGAGTAGAGCAGCGGAAATCTCCTCCCAAAACAACATATATCTATGAAAATATAACAAAGACAACCCTTCCTAGAATAAAGACCAGAGGACACAGGACAATATCCAGACCACATCCGCACCTGAGAGAACCCAGCGCCTCACGAAGGGGGTAAGATACAAGCCCCTGCCCGGCGGGAGCAGAGCGCCCATCCCCCCAACTCCCCGGGGGAGAAGAATAGGCAGAGCAGGAGGGAGACGGAGCCCAGGACTGCCGAACACCCAGCCCCAGGCATCCGGGCCAGAGTGCAGACACAGTACGTGCCCAGGGGACCCTGGATACTAGGAAAAGAGGGCAGCAAGAACAGTGAGCGGGCACTGGAGGCCGGGCTCCGGAGCACATAAGAAAAGCACGTGACCAATTTTTTTTTTTTGCTGTTTTGTTTTGGCGAGCGCTTTTTGGAAGTCTTAAAGGGATAGTGACCCCAAAACTAGGGAAACAGGGCAGCAAGAACAGTGAGCAGGCACCGGAGGCCTGGCGCCGGAGGACACCAGAAAAGCGAGTGACCACTTTTTTTTTTTTGCTGTTTTGTTTTCGCGAGCGCTGTTTGGAAGTCTTAAAGGGATAGGGACCCCAAAACTAGGGAAACAGGGCAGCAAGACCGGTGAGCAGAGGCCTGAGGCTGGCGGTGGAGAATAAAGAAAAACGAGCGGCCACCTTTTTTTTTAATTAAAATTTTTTTTTTTTGGTGGTCGTTGTTTTGTTTTGGTGGGTGCTTTTTGGAAGTCTTAAAGGGGCAGGGCGGGACACTTAATCCAGAGGTAGAGAATCCAGGGATCTCTGGGCACCCTAACCCCTGGGCTGCAGGGAGCAGGGAGGCCCCTTACGGAGATAAATAGCCTCCCAGCCGCTCCAGCTCCAACGCAACTCCACCACTTTGGAGTAGCTGTTCAAGCCAGGCCACGCCCACAGCAACAGCGGAGATAAACTCCATAGGAGCCGGGCAGGAAGCAGAAACCCTGTCTGCGCGCAGCTGCGCAGCACAAGCCACTAGAGGTCGCTGTTCTCCCAGGAGAGGAGGGCCACAAACCAACAAGAAAGGAAGTCCTTCCAGCCGTCACTCGTCCCAGCTCTGCAAACTATTCCTATCACCATGAAAAGGCAAAGCTACAGGCAGACAAAGATCACAGAGACAACACCAGAGAAGGAGACAGACCTAACCAGTCTTCCTGAAAAAGAATTCAAAATAAGAATCATAAACATGCTGACAGAGATGCAGAGAAATACTCAAGAGAAATGGAATGAAGTCTGGAGGGAGATCACAGATGCCAGAAAGGAGATCACAGAAATGAAACAAACTCTGGAAAGGTTTATAAGCAGAATGGATAGGATGCAAGAGGCCATTGATGGAATTGAAACCAGAGAACAGGAATGCATAGAAGCTGACATAGAGAGAGACAAAAGGATCTCCAGGAATGAAACAATGTCAAGAGAACTGTGTGACCAATCCAAAAGGAACAATATCCGTATTATAGGGGTTCCAGAAGAAGAAGAGAGAGGAAAAGAGATGGAAAGTATCTTAGAAGAAATAATTGCTGAAAACTTCCCCAAACTGGGGGAGGAAAAAAAACAAACAGACCACGGAAATACACAGAACCCCCAACAGAAAGGATCCAAGGAGGAAAACACCAAGGCACATAATAACTAAAATGGCAAAGATCAAGGACAAAGAAAGAGTTTTAAAGGCAGCTAGAGAGAAAAAGGTCACCTATAAAGGAAAACCGATCAGGCTAACATCAGACTTCTCTACAGAAACCCTACAGGCCAGAAGAGAATGGCATGATATATTTAATACAATGAAACAGAAGGACCTTGAACCAAGGATACTGTATCCAGCACGACTATCATTCAAATATGACGGTGAGATTAAACAATTCCCAGACAAACAAAAGCTGAGGGAATTTGCTTCCCACAAACCACCTCTACAGAACATCTTACAGGGACTGCTCTAGATGGGAGCACTCCTAGAAAGAGCACAGCACAAAACACCCAACATATGAAGAATCGAGGAGGAGGAATAAGAAGGGAGAGAAGAAAAGAATCTCCAGACAGTGTATATAAAAGCTCAATAAGCGAGCTAAGTTAGGCAGTAAGATACTAAAGAGGCTAACCTTGAACATTTGGTAACCACAAATTTAAAGCCTGCAATGGCAATAAGTACATATCTTTCAATAGTCACCCTAAATGTTAATGGGCTGAATGCACCAATCCGAAGACATAGAGTAGTAGAATGGATAAAAAAGCAAGATCCATCTATATGCTGCTTACAAGAAACTCACCTCAAACCCAAAGACATGTACAGACTAAAAATCAAGGGATGGAAAAGCATATTTCAAGCAAACAACAGCGAGAAGAAAGCAGGGGTTGCAGTACTAATATCAGACAAAATAGACTTCAAAACAAAGAAAGTAACAAGAGATAAAGAAGGACACTACATAATGATAAAGGGCTCAGTCAAACAAGAGGATATAACCATTCTAAATATATATGCACCCAACACAGGAGCACCAGCATATGTGAAACAAATACTAACAGAACTAAAGGGGGAAATAGACTGCAATGCATTCATTCTAGGCGACTTCAACACACCACTCACCCCAAAGGATAGATCCACTGGGCAGAAAATAAGTAAGGACACGGAAGCACTGAACAACACAGTAGAGCAGATGGACCTAATAGACATCTATAGAACTCTACATCCAAAAGCAACAGGATATACATTCTTCTCAAGTGCACATGGAACATTCTCCAGAATAGACCACATACTAGGCCACAAAAAGAGCCTCAGAAAATTCCAAAAGATTGAAATCTACCAACCAACTTTTCAGAACACGAAGGCATAAAACTAGAAATAAAGTGTACAAATAAAGCAAAGAGGCTCACAAACACATGGAAGCTTAACAACACACTCCTAAATAATCAATGGATCAATGACCAAATCAAAATGTAGATCCAGCAATATATGGAAACAAATGACAACAACAACACTAAGCCCCAACTTCTGTGGGACGCAGCAAAAGCAGTCTTAAGAGGAAAGTATATAGCAATCCAAGCATATTTAAAAAAGGGAGAACAATCCCAAATGAATGGTCTAATGTCACAATTTTCGAAATTGGAAAAAGAAGAACACATGAGGCCTAAGGTCAGCAGAAGGAGGGACATAATAAAGATCAGAGAAGAAATATATAAAATTGAGAAGAATAAAACAATAGCAAAATCAATGAAACCAAGAGCTCGTTCTTCGACAAAATAAACAAAATAGATAAGCCTCTAGCCAGACTTGTTAAGAAGAAAAGAGAGTCAACACAAATCAACAGTATCAGAAACGAGAAAGGAAAAATCATGACGGAACCCACAGAAATACAAAGAATTATTAGAGAATACTATGAAAACCTACAAGCTAATAAGCTGGGAAACCTAGAAGAAATGGACAACTTCCTAGAAAAATGCAACTTTCCACGGTTGACCCAGAAAGAAACAGAAAATCTAAACAGACCAATTACCAGCAACGAAATTGAAGCAGTAATGAAAAAACTACCAAAGAACAAAACCCCCGGGCCAGATGGATTTACCTCGGAATCTTATCAGACATACAGGGAAGACATAATACCCATTCTCCTTAGAGTTTTCCAAAAAATAGAGGAGGAGGGGATACTCCCAAACTCATTCTATGAAGCTAACATCACCCTAATACCAAAACCAGACAAAGACCCCACTAAAAAAGAAAACTATAGACCAATATCCTTGATGAACGTAGATGCAAAAGTACTCAACAAAATATTAGCAAACTGAATTCAAAACTACATCAAAAGGATCATACACCATGACCAAGTGGGATTCATCCCAGGGATGCAAGGATGGTACAACATTCGAAAGTCCATCAACATCATCCACCACATCAACAAAAAGAAAGACAAAAAC
The DNA here is from genome assembly GCF_030020395.1 of Manis pentadactyla. Classification (NCBI taxonomy): domain Eukaryota; kingdom Metazoa; phylum Chordata; class Mammalia; order Pholidota; family Manidae; genus Manis; species Manis pentadactyla. Next base: position 169,439,412 of record NC_080020.1, on the reverse strand, counting down.
CACATGATCATCTCCATAGATGCTGAAAAAGCATTTGACAAAGTTCAACATCCAATCATGATAAAAACTCTCAACAAAATGGGAATAGAGGGCAAGTACCTCAACATAATAAAGGCCATCTATGATAAACCCACAGCCAACATTATACTGAACAGCGAGAAGCTGAAAGCATTTCCTCTGAGTTCGGGAACTAGACAGGGATGCCCACTCTCCCCACTGTTATTTAACATAGTACTGGAGGTCCTAGCCATGGCAATCAGACAAAACAAAGAAATACAAGGAATCCAGATTGGTAAAGAAGAAGTTAAACTGTCACTATTTGCAGATGACATGATACTGTACATAAAAAACCCTAAAGACTCCACCCCAAAACTACTAGAACTGATATCGGAATACAGCAAAGTTGCAGGATACAAAATCAACACACAGAAATCTGTGGCTTTCCTATACACTAACAATGAACCAACAGAAAGAGAAATCAGGAAAACAGCTCCATTCACAATTGCATCAAAAAAAATAAAATACCTAGGAATAAACCTTACCAAAGAAGTGAAAGACTTATACTCTGAAAACTACAAGTCACTCTTAAGAGAAATTAAAGGGGACACTAACAGATGGAAACTCATCCCATGCTCATGGCTAGAAAGAATTAATATCGTCAAAATGGCCATCCTGCCCAAAGCAATATACAGATTTGATACAATCCCTATGAAACTACCAGCAACATTCTTCAATGAACTGGAACAAATAAGTCAAAAATTCATATGGAAACACCAAAGACCCCGAATAGCCAAAGCAATCCTGAGAAAGAAGAACAAAGTAGGGGGGATCTCACTCCCCAACTTCAAGCTCTACTATAAAGCCATAGTAATCAAGACAATTTGGTACTGGCACAAGAGCAGAGCCACAGACCAATGGAACAGACTAGAGAATCCAGACATATATGGTCAATTAATATTTGATAAAGGAGCCATGGACATACAATGGCGAAATGACAGTCTCTTCAACAGATGGTGCTGGCAAAACTGGACAGCTACATGTAGGAGAATGAAACTGGACCATTGTCTAACCCCATATACAAAAGTAAACTCAAAATGGATCAAAGACCTGAATGTAAGTCATGAAACCATTAAACTCTTGGAAGAAAACATAGGCAAAAAACTCTTAGACATAAACATGAGTGACCTCTTCTTGAACGTATCTCCCCGGGCAAGGAAAACAACAGCAAAAATGAGTAAGTGGGACTATATTAAGCTGAAAAGCTTCTGTACAGCAAAAGACACCATCAATAGAACTAAAAGGAACCCTACAGTATGGGAGAATATATTGGAAAATGACACATCCGATAAAGGCTTGACGTCCAGAATATATAAAGAGCTCACACACCTCAACAAACAAAAAACAAATAACCCAATTAAAAAATGGGCAGAGGAACTGAACAGACAGTTCTCCAAAGAAGAAATACGGATGGCCAACAGACACATGAAAAAATGCTCCACATCGCTAATTATCAGAGAAATGCAAATTAAAACTACAATGAGGTATCACCTCACACCAGTAAGGATGGCTGCCATCCAAAAGACAAACAACAACAAATGTTGGCGAGGCTGTGGAGAAAGGGGAACCCTCCTACACTGCTGGTGGGAATGTAAGTTAGTTCAACCATTGTGGAAAGCAGTATGGAGGTACATCAGAATGCTCAAAACAGACTTACCATTTGACCCAGGAATTCCACTCCTAGGAATTTACCCTAAGAATGCAGCAATCAAGTATGAGAAAGATCAGTGCACCCCTATGTTTATCGCAGCACTATTTACAATAGCCAAGAATTGGAAGCAACCTAAATGTCCATCGATAGATGAGTGGATAAAGAAGATGTGGTACATATACACAATGGAATACTATTCAGCCATAAGAAAAGGGCAAATCCAACCATTTGCAGCAACATGGATGGAGCTGGAGGGTATTATGCTCAATGAAACAAGCCAAGTGGAGAAAGAGAAATACCAAATGATTTCACTTATCTGTGGAATATAAGAACAAAGGAAAAACTGAAGGAACAAAACAGCAGCAGAATCACAGAACTCAAGAATGGACTAACAGGTACCAAAGGGAAAGGGACTGGGGAGGATGGGTGTGTAGGGAGGGATAAGGGGGGGGAGAAGTAGGGGGGTATTAAGATTAGTATGCATGGGAGGGTAGGAGAAAAGGGAGGGCTGTACAACACAGAGAAGGCAAGTAGTGATTCTACAACATTTTGCTATGCTGATGGACAGTGACTGTAAAGGAGTTTGTGGGGGGGGACCTGGTATAGGGGAGAGCCTAGTAAACATAATATTCGTCATGTAAGTTTAGATTAGTGATACCAAAAACAAAAATAACAAAAACAAAAACAAACAAACAAACAAACAAAAAAAAAGGGCACTTCCTGTGTGGTAACCCCCAATGAGTTCTACACAAGGGTATAAAGGGCATATAAAAGTGTAGGCAAAGGGTCTGTTTGTGTTTATACAGAGGATCAAAGCCTAATTGGGCTTCCCCGAAAATGAACTAAGATACGATATGAGAAAGAACTTCCAACATCAGCACTCTCTGGAAGACTCATGTCAGAAGATGATCATCAAAAAACCCCAACAAAGATCCATGCACTGCTACAGCTGTAGATGCACTCATCCCACCAGCTCCTGGACTTGCCATGGGAATGAAGGAGATATCTAAGCTGGTCTGTGCATACAGTAAAACAACAAATTTGACTGGATCTATACTGTTGGAACTCAACCAAGAATTAGGAGAATTGCAAATTGTAGCGCTCCAAAATCTTACAACTACAGACTATTTACTGTTAAAAGAACATAAGGGATGTGAACATTCCACAGGAATGGGTTGTTTTAATTTGTCTGATTTCTCTCAGACAGTTCAAGTTTAGTTGGACAATATCCACCAATCATAGATAAATTTTCACAGATGCCTAAGGTGCCTAACTGGTTTTCTTGGTTTCAGTGGAGATAGCTGGTAATTACAGGTATGCTTTGGTTATGTAACTATACTTCTATTATGTTAATGTGTGTGTGCAATTTAAGTAGTAGCTTAAAACCTATACATGCTGAAGTTACTCTACAAGAAGATATGTCAAAGAAATAATCAATCTTCCCATGTTTTCTTCCACCTGCTACTTCTATAGCTTTTCTTCTTCCTTCCTAATTACAACCCTTAAATAGAATTCGTGCCTCATATCAAATTTACCGAGTATCATGATTCTTCCAAGTGGTAAAGATACCTCAAGACAAATGTTGGGCATAGAAGCTACAGGGCATAAATATGCAAAGAAATAAAAAGCTAACCTTTTCAAACAATAAGGCTTCTCTCTCACTTACCAACTTTACATTTCCCTGTATGGCCCCGGAAGATGACTGGTTAGCCAGAGACGGGTAAGATTCCTCAAGGGAGGAACAACCTAAGACAGGCACAGTCGCAGGGGGGTCATCAGGTGAGAAATTGGGGATCAACAGAGGTGAGGCTTAGAACCTCACCCCCCCTGTTCTGAGAGAAATCTTCTGCATCCGTGGATGTTTTATTGCCCTGGTCTAGCTTGGATTAACACATAGTCTACAGGCACACACCTGATCATCTACGTTTGCTCTCTTACAACACTAAACTATGTTTTCTACCTTTATCTTGTATCTACCTACCACTTCAGCATTTTATTAAAAATAATAATAATAAAGAGAGAAATGTGGTATCCACATATAAATCAAGTATAAAAATCAAATGTGTATTCATATTTGAACTGACTGTTTATAGTTCATAATGCATGAGCAAAACCGAAAGTTTCTGTGATGACTGCCCTTGTACTGTTCACCATGTAACTTATTCATTATGTAAGAATTTGTTCTACATGTAAGAACTTGTTTGTTATGCCTCAGAAGATTGGAGACTGACGAAAATTAGGCTTGGGGTGGATTAATGATTGTGCATTGAGCATTGACTCCCCTGTACAGAATTTTATTGTCGTTAACAACCATTTGATCAATAAATATGAGAGATGCCCTCACAAAAAAAAAAAAAAGTACACACTTCCAATGGTAAAATAAATAAGTAACCAGGATGTAATGTATAGCATAAGGAATATAGTCAAGATATTGTAACAGCTTGGTATGGTGATAGCTGGTACCTAGAATTGTCATGTATATAAATGTTTAATCACTATGTTGTACACCTGAAACTAATGTAATGTAATACTGTGTGTCAACTACCCTTCAATAAAAAATAATTATCTACAAAAAAAAAAAAAATCTGTAAGTGTAAACATAATGGTGTTATGAACTAACTTGAGTTATTTGATTAAGATTGCAGGGTGAAATATCCTAATTTTAGAAAAGAACTCACCTCTTTCTTCCTTAAAAATTCTACAATAAAAATGGATACTTCTGAAAATATGAGTTCATTAGAAAGCAACTTGAGAATTTCTAAAAGAACGCAGTTCAATAAAAAAATTAAAATATATAGAAATTAATGAAATCAAACAGTCATTATTATGATTTCCAGAATATATACAGAGAAGACATAATAAAAGGATTTTTTTCATGAGCCAATATTTAAATTTCTTACTGAAAGGATCTACCAATGTCAAGACAGGAATATTGATCAAAGATAGACAAATAGGCATTAGCTGGTGGTACTTCTGAATTTGAATTTTAAGGAGGAGCAATAGATTCCATTCTGTAGCAGCTAAAAGAATAGGTTTTGTGTGGGACTAAACAGATTAAATGCCCTGTTCTACCAGTCATCAGCTGTGAGACATTAGGCAAGTTACCATGTCTCTTTATAAGCCTACATTTCTTCATCTGTATAACAAGGGTATTAATAGTATCTACATCATAGTTTTGTTGTGAGAATTAAATGCATGATGAATATGAAATACATGCACTACCTCCTGAGATAGTTCAAAGCTAGTAACTCAAGCTTCAAGTTTTCTGGAATCTCTCTTCTCTCCCTTTGTCTGTAGGTTTCCCTCCACCTATCTCTTCACACACACATACACACACACACACACAAAACACAAGAAAAAATTTTAATTTAATGATGATAATAAAAATACAACATATTATAATTTGTGAGACAGAAAAAATAGTGCTTTGAAAAAAATTACTGTATTTAATGCTTGTATAACAGCAAGAAAATTTTTAAATTAAAAGAACAAATCTAAAACACTGTCTTAGAAAACTAGAAAAAAAAGGACAAAATAAATCCAGTGAAGGCAGAGAAAGGAAATAAAGGTAAGAGCAGAAATAATTAAGATCATAGGAAGAAAAACAATGGAAAAATGTTAATGAAACTTGAAGTTACTTCTTTGATCAATAATAATTCATCACTACCAAGATTTAAGAAGATAAAAAGTGAGTATATACCTTAAATGCCAACATAACTAATGAGAGAGAAGAGTTCTTTAGATATTAAAGATATCAAAAGGTTAATAATGGAATATTAGTTATGCAATTATGCCAGTAAACTTTATCTTATAACGAAGTGGATAAATTCCTTAAAAGACATAAACTACCATAGCTTACTCACTAAGATTTAGAATCAGTATTGTCCTAACACAAATACAAAAATTTTGCAAGAGAAACTGAAAACTTCTAGGAAGCTATACCTTGCAGAATTGTAACCTCAGAAATCCTTAATGAAATATTGTAAATGGAATCTAGCAATATATGAAGAACATTACATATGATGACCAAATGGGATTTATCCTAGGAACACAAGGTCGGTTCAACATAGATGCATATCACCATATCAACACTTAAGAAAAACCATATAACTCTCAAGAAATGCAGAAAAAGCATTTGTCAGAATCCCCTATCCACCATGATTAGAATTTTCATGAACATAGAAATAGAGGAGAATATCCACATACTGGTAGAAAAACTCTTAAGAAAATCCTACAGTTAACAAACTTAACATGAAAGACTAGATGATCTTCCTGCATGATTAGATATATGCTCTCATCATTTCTATTCAATATTGTGCTGGTAAACCAAACATACAATAAGGCAAGATTCAAAATAAATAAATAAAAGACCTTATAGGAAAGAAAGAAAGAAAGAAAGGAAGAAAGAAAACCATCTTTATTCGCAGATGGCTTTATTGTCTAACAAAATAAGTTCCAAAGATAGCTACCGGAATTAATAAGAGAATTTCCAAGATCACAGGATATATGGTCATTATGTAAAGAACAATTACATTTCCTACAAACTTACAATAAAAAATTAGATAATTGAAATTTAAAAGATACCACTTACAGTATCAAATACATGAAAATGTAGTTATATATCTAACAAAGTATATGCAAGGGAAATATATATGATACATTTCTGTGTTAAAAACTATAAACATTGATGAAAAATAAGATGTAAACAAGAGAAGGACTCATAGACTGGAAGGCTCAAACTTAAGTCTCTATTTCCTTCCAAAGTGATCTATATATTTAATGCAATTTATATAGGAAAGAATCTTGAATAGCCAAATTTATTTTTCAGAAGACTGAGTTTGTAGAACATATGCCACCTGACTTATAAAACACTACAGCAAATAAAACAGTGTGGAATTGGCATAAAGATAGAATCATGTATTAATGAAACACAATAATACATACAATACACAGAAACTATGATTTATTAGGAACAATGTGTTGCCCTCACTAATGAACATAATTCTCCTCTGAGTTGTAATAGTTCTGAAACTGTTTAAATTGGATATTCTAGGTATATATGCATATTAAGTACAATTAGTAATACTTTTATATCCACATTGATTCTTTATAGTATATTTTTTTATTTCCTAATTGTGTTGAATATTCCTTCCAATACAGTAGTCAATATTTGTGTGCATCCTTTTTTACATGTTTTAATTTAGGAAAATATTTTATTTTCTACATTTTACATTAGTAGATATATTAGAATATTTCTATTATTCATCCATTTATAGATATTATTAATAAAAGTATTACTGGCTTTAGGAATTATGTAGACATATATATGTGTATATTCATACAATATGGTATTAGGAAGTATCCATTCCCCTTTTATGGACTCTTACCAAGAGTAACTATTACAATTTATCAAAAATATTTTCAGATTCCAAGAACATAGTACTTTTTATCATAATTTGTTAGTATGGAGAATTAGAATTCCTAAACTTAAAACAGTTTTACATTATTGACAAAAATATAGTTTAAAAGGTTGTTCTTTTAATGTTCCCCCAAAATTTAATTTTTTCAGTTAGGACTCTTATATCATTATTCATTATAGATTAGTCTGTAGTTTTTGTTTTGTAATCAATGGCAAGTTTGTACATCAACATAAGACCTGCCTCATAATTTCCCAGTCTTTTTCTATGCTTTAGCCAGTGTAAAAAACATGAGAATTACCTATTACCGATGTTCTGTTAAATCATCCAACATTGTTTATATACTTATAGGGTTATGAGGTAAGTAGCTCTTTGACAGCCTTATCTCTTGTACAAAAATCCACCTGTTTGCATTTCCTTTTTCCAATTAAGAATTTTTAATGGATTATGATGCATTTTTCTTTGGGAAAACCATTCAATAATTTAAGACTCTAAAAGTCTATTTGATCACATGCAATTTCTTTAGTATAAAATTTATACTAAGCAGGTCAGAAAATATTGTTTTTAATAGGATACCATTTCTGTAAAAATAATGTTTTCAAATATATATGATGTATATGTTTGCACAAAAAAAGTCTGGAAAAATATAGTTAACTGAATGAATGGGATCACTACTGTTGATTATTTTTTGTATTTCTCTGTGTACGTCCCCATGTTTTTAAATTTTATTTAAAAACCAGGATTTATACTTGTAATATAAACAAAAAATAGAATGCAGCATAAAAAGGAGATTTCATTCTATTCAGCATATATTATTATTTAGCATGCCCTAAAATCTGTGCTAGACTCTCAGTATTGCCCCATCGGCTGACGATGTCTTGTAACAATTACCTCACTGATTTGAAATTCTTTGCCAATACACAAAGTGAAATGCTTATTAATAACTTGCATCCTGTTGATCATTTAGACTGAACCACTCTTCTTTCTGTTTCCCCAATTTCAATATTGGAGTGGAAGATAATAATGCTGAAATATATCAAATGAGTTCATGTTTAGCCACTTCTATTGTCTCTGTTAGGTTTGTTTCCCATTAAAGCGTCAAGCAGCATTGATATTTTATCTTATACATGAGATGATAAATATCCCTGTTGGGAAAAAAAATCGTGTGTTAAAAAATATATACTCCATCATTTTGACATATTCCTGAGCTGACATGAAAAAGAAAACTGGCATCCCATTGGCACTTGATACAGTCACAGATGGCTTCTAAAACAGCATGTGTTTTTTTGTTTGGGGATTCCATTGTTTAGATCACTTTTATGAATAATTAATAATAAATCTGTGGTACTGGTAATTATAATAAACCATACCTGGCTTTGTAACAGAAAACAGTAACTCCAACTCCCTGAAAGTATATAAACATAACCCTGGGATAGATGGGAGTCATACAAAGGGCCCTGGCCTTCCCTTTAAGCCCTAAAGAAAGTGGCAATTTTGTGTAATGCTATTAATGAACTGTTTTACATAATTCCTTCTCTTTGATGTTCTAATTTATATTCATTTTCACAGCTTCTAAAATTTACATATGTGTTGAAGAATTATTTAGGGAAACAAAAGAATCTTTTAACAATCATGTTGAGAAATTTAACTTGAATTATCAGAGGAAAAAAGCTATTTGTAATTATACAAAAATACAGGACTAAATATTTGCAAGGGGTTCAATCTGCAAAAATGTAGCAGTGACCACAGAGAAGCCCTTCATCAGCATTTCTCTAAATTCTTGTTTTAGTTTAGGTGGCAGGATGGAACAATGTGTTTCAATTCAAGCACTCCTTTCACTCAAGAAACTGAATCAGGTTTTATAGACTTTTATAGACATAAAATCATTTGTCCTTTTCTAGAGATCCATTCTATGCTCTCTGTAATTGCCTGCTAAATGAAAACTCTTGTATTCAAAGATTTAAGCAACTGGAAACAGCAAATAACCCATAATACTTGAAGGTAAGAATAAGATATAATTAAGTCAATAGTGGCTGATCAATGCATTTATGACACTTATTTTTAAGGTGTTAATTTCATAACCAAAGAATCTATGAAACTATTGAGAGTTTTATAATCAAAATTATTTTTGTAAATTCAGCATGTCAGCAATTATTTCACATTTGTTATCTTTTCTAGTCCATGACACACTCAGTATGTAGAGAGGAAGATGTACTGTGGAAGTTAGGACACAAAAGTGTGCTTGAATCCTGGCTCCATTATTTTTGACATGTCACCTCCATATGTTCTTTAACGTCTTTTCTCAATAGTTTCTTCCATAAAGCAGATGTATAATAGTGCCTCCATCATATGATATGTAGGAGGTTTAAAGAGGAAGATTGTAAATTCCTATTACATTTGTTGGCATATGCTAGGCCCAAATACATTCTAGCTGTTTTTTTCTGTGACTATTCCTTTCTTATGAAATTTAGTTCCTTCTGTCATTTAATACACTTAATTTTAAAGGATACTTTAAATTCCTTGAAAGTGAGGATTGCATTTTATTATATTTCAACCCTCTGTTCACATACTAAGCACTAAGAAATTGAAAATATATTGCTGATAATTGTATCCCTGTATGTCATTCTTAGTGCTGGAGAGAATACAACAATGATAAGTATGTCAATTATACTTCAATAAATCTGGAAAAATTAATTAATTTTTTTAATGTAAATGCTAAACCAAAAGTGAGAAAAAAAAACAGTATAAGGTTCCTCCCTTTAGAAGATGCACTTGGGTTCATCATTATTTACTAATCAAATAGCATCAGTAATAATAACTAATGCTTATAAAGTGTTCACTTCATGCAGGACTATTCTAAGCATGTTATATATACTAGCTCATTTATTCATCACAATGTGCCATGAGCTACCTTTAATATTCCTGTTTCAAATAAGGAAAACTAGACACTGATTAAGTGGTGAGGGTGGATTCACATTCAGACATTCTGAGTCTACCCTCATAACTAGTTACATGGCCTAACTAATGAGAAGCAACAAAGTATATCAGAGAGAAATGAGGTTCCCTAGCTTTATGCAGAAGAAATTTTCAACCTGAAAAGCAGAAGGATGAAAATGTGTAACTAGAATTTGCAAAATCATATAGCCCAGTAAGAAATGAAAACTAGAAAGTTTCTGACCCCATCATGGTTGAGTGTCTACTTGAATCTACAGAGTTCTTGGTACTTGTGGCCAAGAGGAGTTTCATAGCTCTAAGTAAAAACAGCCTGTTATTTGGATGATAATTGATTCTCAATTTTATGAGTAAGACACCAAAAAGGAACATATTCCTCGATACTAATGAAAATTTCTTACAGCATCCTTTATTAGGAACTGTTCTTTATGTTCTCTGCAACTGAACTATGTAATGGTAGAGATTAAGTGGGCAAATAAGCTGTTAAGTAGTAAGGAGACTGGATCAGTGCATTATTTACTGCTAATTCAGTATTTCTTTTCTTAGTTGCTATATGGCTTTTGGGACATATGGATATTATCTCAAAAGTACTGCAATGATGCTTACCATATACTGTTAATACACTGCCATATACCAGAGTGCTAGACCACAACACAAATGTGTTTTCCTTCTCAAAGAGAAGAAGCAAAGTGTCTGGTAGATCTGGGACAGACAGATGGAACTGGGAGAGCCAGCCTGCTTGCTACGGTCAGGTATGTAAGACTTGGACAAGGCAAAGCCAGCCTTCATTCATGACCTCAGGGATATCTCAAAGGACTGAATTGTTAAAACCCTAACCCTCAATGTTTTGTACTTGGAGACAGGGCCTTAATGAGATAATTAGGATAGATATGGTCATAGTGGTGGTGTCCTCATGACGGTATTAGTGACTTTACAAGAAGAGGAAGTCAGATCTCTCTCTTTCTACCATGTGAGGAAACAGCAAGAAGGTGGCTCTGTGCAAATCAAAAAGAGAACCCTCACTAGAAACTAAATCATCTGGTACCTTGATGTTGGACTTCTAAATGTCCATTGTTTAAGCCACCCAGTCTATGCTATTTTGTTATAGCAGCCCAAGCAAGCTAATACAGGTTTAAGCTGTTAACTGGGGATATCAACAGAAAAGCAGAGTAAGGAAAGCTGGGATGAGGTAGTCCCTGATGAAAAACCCACTGAGAACAGAAGTAAATCTTAGGAGATGAAAAGTGCAGATCAAAGCTGAACAATTTAGGGTCTCTGTCAAAGGTTCCAGGGTCTAGGACAGCATTTGCATCACCTACATAATGTTTCCGAAAGTCAAGGGCTGAATAAAATCTGTAGTAACACAAAGTCAAATGATACCTGATATCAGGACCCCCTTCCAAGAGTGACTGGGCTCCCTTTTCTACTCTCACTCAATGACTCTGCTCCCCACAGTTTTAAGTTTCTGCTCCTGACAGAAGCAAAAGAAAGTAGTTATCTCAAATGCAACTTATCCAAAGTAAACATTTTAATTGATCATATATTTTTAGTGTAACAACCTCCCTTGGGTATCAAACATTTTAGAACCACAGTCTCCATTGAAAAGAGTTTTGAAAAAGTATCACCAGATAAAACTTTTTATACATCACAACATCATAGAGCCTAATTATTTTACAAGCTACAAATTGTCAGTAGTTCCAAAATGACTGCAATTGGTGTAAAAATCTTAGGAAAATAACAAAGTGATTTCCTCATTTACATAAAATATTTCATTACTGTAACAAAATGCACTTGAACCCTGCTGCCAAGCTTGAAAAAGATCCATTTGAGAATATTAACAGATAAATCTGTAGACTTGAGTCACCAAGAATTATGCTGAGAAGTTCAGGGATGGCCTCAAGTTCCAATCACAAGTGACGTGACAACAGAATACACCCTTATTTTCATTTAGTATGTTATTCTCTTGAAGCAAAATGAAATACATAGAACTTCCCTAATATATATGTTTTGTGTATTTTATCATACATTCTAAGTTCATTGGCATAAATATGCCACAGGGATAAATGTTTTACCAGAAGTTACATTTAACACTCTAAAATCAGAATGCATTGTTCTTTTTTTTTAATTTTATTGAAGAATCGCTGATACACAATCTTATGTTGGTTTCAAATGCAGAACACAGTGGTTCAAAGTAACCCCTATTATTAAATCCTCACCCACTCTTGCAGTTACTATCAATGTGGAAAGATGTTAAAGAATCATTGACTATATTCTCCATGCCGCAGTACTGTCTCTGTGGTCAAATTATATTGTAATTGTGAATTACTGTGTCCCTTTATCCCCCTCCTTCTCCCCACAACCTGCCCCACCCCTCCCCCTTGATAACTACTAGTCACTTCTCAGTGTCTATAACTCTACTGCTATTTTGTTCCTTCAGTTTTCCTTTGTTGTTACACTCCACAAATGACTGAAATCATCTGATACTTGCATTTCTCCGCCTGATTTATTTCACTGAGCATAATACCCTCTAGCTCCATCCATGTTGTTGCAAATGGTATGATTTTTTTTTCTTCTTATGGTTGAATAATATTCCATTGTGTATAGGTACCACCTCTTCTTTATCCATTCATCTACTGATGAACACCTAGGTTGCTTCCATATCTTGGCTTTTGCAAATAGTGTGGCAACAAACATAGGGGTGCATATATTTTTGAATCAGGGATTTTGTTTTCTTTGGGTAAATTCCTAGGAATGGAATTACTGGGTAAAATCATCTTTCATTTTTATTTTTTTTGAGGAACCTCCATACTGCTTTCCACAGTGGCTGCACCAATTTATATTCCAACCAACAGCGTAGGAGGGCCTCCTTTTCTCCGCATCCTCACCAGCATTTGTTATTTCTTGCCTTTTGGTTGGTGGCCGTTCTAACTGGTGTGAGGTGGTATCTCACTGTGGTTTTGATTTGCTGTAGTTCCAGGGGGTAGGCTGTTCCCAGCCCTGCATAAGCTCCCCATGAATCCAATAAACCAAAGTAAGTCAGAGGAAAGGGAAAGTTGGTAGAAAAGCTTTTATTTCTTACAACTTGCTCAGGATCATTAGCCAGGCTTCCATCTGTCCATACTTTAGGGGAGGGACTTAATGGGAGAGTCCTTGGTGACTGGTAAATGCCAGACCAATTATACCAGGAACAGAGAGGAGAACAGAATGGCCATTTTCTCTCTACCCCTTGCCCTTGATCAACCAGAGACTCTGCAGTGGTAAATACCCATTGATATGTAAATAAACTAAGACCAGGCAGGAGATTCTGGAGATTCTGCCATGTACCCATATCTGCATTACCCTGATGATTAGTGATGTGGAGCATCTTTTCATGTGCCTGTTGGCCATTTGTATTTCTTCTTTGGAGAAGTATCTATGCAGGGCCACCACCTATTTTTTAATCAGGTTATTTGTTTTTTGGGTGTTGAGGTGTTTGCATTCTTTATATATTTCGGATGTTAGCCCCTTATCAGATGAGTTGTTTATAAATATATTCTCCCATACTATAGGATTCTATTTTGTTCTGCTGATGGTGTTCTTTGCTTTACAGAAGCTTTTTAATTTGATGTAGTCCCACTTGTCCATTTTTTATTTCATTTCCCTTGCTCAAGAAGATGTGTCCAGGAAAATGTTGCTTATGCTTATATTCAAGAGATTATTGCCTATGTTTTCTTCTAATAGTTTTATGGTTTCATGACTTACAGTCAGGTCTTTGATTCTTTCTGAGCTTACTTTTGTGTATGGAGTTAGACCATAATACAGTTTCATTCTCTTACATGTAACTGTCCAGTTTTCCCAACACTAGTTGTTGAGTCACCAAGAATTATGCTGAGAAGTTAAGGGATGGCCTCAAGTTCCAATCACAAGTGACCTGACAACAGAATACACCCTTATTTTCATTTAGTATGAAAAGTTGTTGAAAAGGCTGTCTTTTCCTCATTGTATATTCATGTTTCCTTTATCATATATTAGTTGGCCATATGTAGGAAAGCATTATTCTTTTAGAGTCACTCAGTAAAATAGCAGCTCTTCTTACCCAAACTTTTTGATTTGTAATGTAAGTTATAAAATTAAGCAAAGCTTTGCTGGTATAATAATCAATATTATAAAATGTTAAGTGTCCTCAATTTCACCTACATATTTCATGCAAAGATATTGTTCTTTTGTAGAAACTAACAAACCGATTTTAACATTTATATTAAAAAATTTTAAATGCAAACTCAACAAAACAACTTTGAAAAGGAACAAGTTTGAAGAACTTACACTACTTCATTTCAAAATTAATTAAAAATCTATATTAAACAAGATCATGAAGTATTATATTCCAGTTATACACATAAATTGGTGGAACAGATAAACAGATATAGGGCTAATTAATATTAAACAAAGATTCAAAGGAAATTCACTAGTGAATCACGCTGGGACAATGAGATTTTCATAGGCAGAAAACATGAGTTGCAATCCATACTTAATAACACATGAAAATAAATCCAAAAGCAATCATATATGCAAACCTAAACATAAACCTGTTGAAGAAAATATAGGAGAAAATCTTTGTAAACTTAGTTAGGCAGAGATTCCTTAGATACAATAAAGGAACAAATTGGAAAAACGGACATCCTCAAAATAATAATTCTTTTTTCAAAAGACAATATTAGTAGAATTTCTCCCATAGACTGGGAGAAAATATTTGTAAATCATATATTTGCATACAGTATACAAATAACCTTCAGATATCAATAATAAGAAAATAAAACAAAAAACATTTAAAAATAGGCAAAAAATTGAACAGTTTCTCAAGTAAGATATGTGGATGGGAAATAAGCACAATGAAAGATATTCGACATGATTTTTCATTACAGAAATGCTAATTAAAACCACAGATTCCATTACATAGTTATTAAAATATCTGAAATTAAAAAGACTGACCGCATTGAATGTTGTCAGGAATGTGGAATAACTACAAGTCTTATATGCCATTCTACTCTATGACCCAGTCATTCCACATCCACATCTTACCAAATAAATGAAAACAAATTTCTATGCAAAGACTTGTATACAAATGTTCTTAGCTACTCTACTTAAATAGCTAAAAACTGGAAACCCAAATGTCCAATAAAAACCAATACCCAAATATCCAAAACTAATAGTGATATATTCATACAATAGACTACTATTCAGCAATAAAAATAAACAAATAAACTTTTGAGACCTGTAATAACAGAGACGAATCTCAAGATATTCATTCTGAAGGAAAGAAACAAGACAAAAAATGCATTCTGTATGACTCCATGTACATAAAATTCTAGAATATGCAAACTAATCTACAGTGGCAGACAGTATATCAATGGTTGTCTGGAGATTCCAAAGGAACATGAGAAATCTTCAAGGGGAAATGGATATGTCCATTATCTCAATTGTGGTTATAATTTCACTGGTGTTACACATATGTCAAAACATTAAATTTTCCTTTAAGATGTGCATTTTGTTGTATGTCAGTCACATCTAAATAAAACTGTTTGAAAAAAAAGAAATGAAATACTGTATTTACCAGGGATAAATCTCCTAATTCTAGATTCAAAATTAAACATATCTAAGACTTCTACATTAAGTAATATACACTTCTTACAAAGTAGTAGGCCATGATTATAGCATTTTCTATATTTTAGAAAGTTATTTTTGAAGTTTATTTTTCTATTTTTTAGAGTAAAAGTTATTTAGCTTTCTATGTATCTACTTTGACATCTGACTTCAACCAATCTAAGAATTATTGGAAAAATTTTTTCCAAGTGTTAAGCATATAACATAGTTTCCCTTTCTGAATTTTGATATAAATCATCCTCTCACAAACACCCTTTCACATCCTCTAATCTGAACTATTTGCTCTGTAGGACTGGAGGATGTTGATCACCCTTGAACTTCACTTTTTTATTGGTGCTGAGATAATGAATGGATCATGTTCCCTGGATCCCCTAGCATCCTTTGTCTTGATTTAATCACTAATTCTACTGTAGCATTCTCTAGCAATATTCTAAAAATGAGGATGTGGTAGGTACAGTTTTTTAGTCCTTGCATGTCTGAAAAATCCCTTTATTTAAACAACACATTTGATAGGTGAGAAAAAAAAGTTTTGAATGAAAATCATTTCTGTAGTAATTTTAATGCATTGTTCCATAGTCTTTTTGCATCCTCAATTGATGTCGAGAAGTCTAATACTATGTTGAGTCCAGCTTCTTTTTATGAAAAAATTTTTTTAAGTTTTTTGTGAACATGTTTAAGCCTCCTTTTCATTATTTCTGACATTTCACAATGGTGTTCTTTGTAGTAAGTTTTTGGGGTCAATTTTCAGTGGAAAAAAATACTTAAATGTGAAGGCAAAACAATATTTTTGAAGTTGATACAGATTAGTATATTTTCCTTTGCATAGATAAGTATTTCTGAAAGTCAGCAAAAGCAAAATTTATTAAGGAAATGACTGATCTATTTTGTTTTTGTTTTTGTTTTGTTTTGTTTTTAGTAAGAACTTGTAGTCATAAAAAGTTTAATTAGGGAACTATCAACCTAGGAAAAGACATTTGCAATAAAATGGATGAAGAAACAGTATATTAAATATTTATTACACCTAAAATCAATTTAAAAAGAAAGATAAATAACACAATAGGAAACTGGGCAAAATATTTCACATTACATAGGAAGGGGTTGGAGGTAGAGGAAATATCTTTGTAGTTGATAGGACATGACAAGGGAGTAAAAAGTTCCATATGTTGTCTTTAGGATTTAACGCTATTTCATTTTTCTTTCTTAGGCTTGTGAAAAGTTTCTATAATTCTTTTATGAATAAGAGAACAGAATCTCATATTTACTTTCTACTATTTCCCTGATTACTAATTTATTCATTCCTCTTAGTTTTATTGGATCGTTTGATTCCTTACTTTACCATGCTGTTGGGGTGAATATTAACAAATCTTACTTTAATAAATACTTTGTGCTTGCTACTTTGGTTGTAGTCCATTCTGTAAGTTTAAGTATATAGTATTGTTTTATTTGTATTTTCCATTCTATGCATGCAGATATTATTTCTACTTTCACAGACAATTTGTAATGTTGTCTTTACCATACAATTTAGACAAATGCATTTTTTTCTCAAATGATTCAAGAATAGTACATTTTGTTTTTATTCTACTATGATGTACCTAATATAAAGATGGTTGAAATTCGTGTTCTTTATCAAAATCATAGGACTATAGACTTATACAGTGGCTATCTCACTGTATCATTCTTTAAAAAATATATTTCACAGATCTTATTTATCCTTTTCTCTATCCATTGCTCATATTTTCTGATGAATTAAATTTTTCAACCCAGATTGTTATTTATGAAATTATATATTTTTCATCTTAAAGGAAACCTTGAATTTTTGTATTATTTCTCATAGCCATAAACACAAATTATTAGGCAATGTTTCTGACTTTGCTTCTCACCACCCTTTTTTTATACCATATCTTATTCATAACCCCATTCATTTTTTTTGACATCAAGAATTATAGGAAGGTATGTGGAGTGCTTACATGTCAGAAATTCCTGTTCTACAGTCTTTACAAAAATTATGAACTAGTCTTATATTTTTTATATATTCATAAACTTGTTTCCTTAAAATAATAATTTTTTCATTCATTTATCACATCATGTGGGAAAATTTTACATTAACTTGATTTTGTTTACTAATATGTAGACAGCCTGATCTTTTATTTTTTAACTATATATGATTGCAGATGTTTTTTCTGTTCCATTTTATGTACACCTGGGAAATTTGACTATGACATCTAATTGTGGGCTGCTTCTAATCAACTTTGTTTGGGATAGAGTAATATATTTTTGCTCATTTCTTACAATGACATTATTTAACTGGATAACATTTACTTTGCTTCCTCAGAATGAACTTTTCCATTTGGTATCTATCTGTTCAGACAGCAAGCTCTTCTTTTGTTTCACACTTACTCATGTTTAAAGAAATATGTGTGCTTTCTTTGTCCAAGGTTTAGATCTGAGATAGTTTCAGTTTATAGATACTGCAGGCTTATGTTAAAAACATTTAGTCTCTGACGAAGACAAAAAAGAAAAAGTTGATATTTTCAGTGATAAATTTTTCTGTCTCATGAGTTGATAAACTATGGCCTGAGGGCAGGCCAAAATTGCCTAGCATCTTTTATTTTAAAAAGAAAATTATTGGAAATAGACATTCCCATTTATTTGTATAATGTCTATGGCTACTTTTGTACTGTAACAGCAGAGTATAGTAGCTGCAGTAGAGACTGGGCTCTATGGCCCACAAAGCTGGAAGTAGTTAATATTTGTGTCTTTACAAAAAAGTTTGCTAATTCTTATCTAGAATGTAAGTCCATTTTCCTCTGTATCAGATGGAAAAATTCAAAGATTTAAATGGTGCAATAAGAACCTCATTACACTCCAAATGTTTCCTTCCCACAAGTGGTGGAAGTCCAAAGTTCACAAGATGCAAACACCATTCTTTGAATGCCAGTTCACTCTGGAAGCCAGTTGCAGCAGAGCCTTCAGCTTTACTAAACATGGCATATGTAGCACATTGGGACTTTAAAAATACCCAACATGTAAATCTTTGCCACCTTGAGTATGAAGCTACTTTCTGCATTTCTGGCAGTCAGTCTGTTCCTCTATTTTCTTTATATATACTAGCTCACGGACTGCTCAGGCTTCCTCCTGCTAGCTCCATCTTCATTGTATCTTAATGACTGTGTTCAGTCGTTTTGCCTACTCATGAACACTCATCTATTTTCTAGTCCAAATATAGGTATTCCTTAATTTGTGCACAGGAATTAAGTCCTGCAGACTACTGCTTAAACTAAATAAGTAATTTTGTGCAGCTCATAAGCATTTTATTATGAGAACTACTGTAACAATATTATTAAACATGTTGTTAAAAAAGTAAAAATTTTAAGAGTCTCTGTATTTGGGGAATAATTAATAATACTTTCAGGCATTATGTGGAAAACAACAAAAATAAAGGGCATGGCTTTTTCCTTTTAAGAAATTTTCTGGAAATAGAATTAATATGTAAGAAGCAATCAACTGGTGATTAGATTTTGGCATCAAATAGAAAGTACTGGAATAAAAACTATAGATAACACTGTGAGTAATATTACAACATTGAATCTATAAAGTCCACATTTTTATTTAACCTACATATCCCTTAGAATAGACACTTTAACAAATTTAAATACATTAGGTGATCATCAGTATTTGCCAAAAGGCAGACTGTCAGTCCTTTGTCTTATACTTCTGGGAATCCCATAAAGAGACTTAAATCTGCTATGATTCACACCATCGTCTGCTCTTGTAGCCCAACTTTTCTCAAGACTTCAGTTCTATTATATATATATATATATTGGTTTTTGTCTAAATCTTCATTATAAAAATTCATCAGAGTACTCCTCTCCTCCCACTCCCCACATCCAGAGCTCTTGATCCTACTACTTGTGGAATATGGCTTAGTTCACTATTTTACCCTGAGGACACTTAAAAGCCCAGGGAAGATATTTAGAAGTTGGAATGTTCTAATTTCTTTGAAGACCTGGAAAGATATGAATGTCCAATGTCCATGATTACTGCTTAGATATGTTTCCACACAAATTGTGTAATTAACCCTTGAAAATAAAAATCCAATTACAGTGACTAAAGAGCAAATGAATATTACTGACCTCAATGCACTGGCGTGTCTCAAACAGGAGCCTTTCGTCATAAAACATGAACATCATACCACCTCATATGGGCTATGTTGTGAACTGAAATTACCAAGAAATTTGAATATATCCTTTGCTCTAGGCACCATGCTAGGTGTTGGGACTACAAATAAGAGGTAATCCCTGTTTTAAATAGCTTCTTGTCTGCTACTATATAATAAACAATTACTATAAATATATATATAATACTAAGAATTATTATAGAGTGATATATGATGTGAGAGCATATAGAAGGGACACATGATTCAGGTAGATGTCAGCAGAACAAGATTTTATAGTATAGTGAATTCACTCCTGACATGAATTGGAATCAGGAGTAAGGAAAATATTCCATGTCATTGGAGCAGCATGTTGAGATATTGTAGAAAAGAGAAAAAAAATTGGTTTCCTGGTATAGTTGAGAAAAATATGCAGTTGAAATTGCAAAAGGGAAATAGATGGCAGATTAGAAGTTTTCAGCCATTATTCCTTCCAGAGAATATTATCCTGCACGAGATCTGCATTAACCTGATACCAAAGTCAGACAAGGACACCACAAGAGAAGAAATTACAGGCCAATATCCCTGATGAACATAGATATAAAAATCCTCAACAAATTACCAGCAAACCAAATTCAATAGCACATTAAAAGGATCATACACCATAATCAAGTGTGATTTATTTATTTATCCATGGTAAGCAATGATATTTTGGCAATTACAAATCAATGAATATTATATATTACATTAACAGAATGTAGGATTAAAACAGTAGAGTCATCTCAATAGATGCAGAGAAGCATTTACAAAATTCAACATCTTTTCATGATAAAAACTCACAGAAGGAATGTACTTCATAATAAATAAAGGCCATATATGGCAAGCCCACAGCAAACATCACATCAACACTAAAAAAAAAAGCTTAAAGGTTTTCCTCTGAGATCAGGAACAAGACAAGGTGTCTAATCTCACTATATCTATTCAACATAATCCTGGAAATCCTAGGCAAAGCAATTAGGAAAGAAAAATAAAGATATCCAAATATGAAAGGAAGACGTAAAATTGTCTCTGTTTGCAGATGACATGAACTTATTATATAAAGAAAATCCTAAAGACTCCAGTAAAAACTGTAAGAACTAATAACTTCGCCAATGTTGCAAAATGAAATCAACATACAACAATCAGTTTCATTTCGATACACTGACAATGAAGTATCTGAAAAATAAATTAAGAAGTCAATCCCATTTAAAATGGCATCTGAAAGAATAAAATACTTAGGAGTAAATACAACCAAGGAAGTGAAAGACCTGTATGTGAAAACTACAAAATATTGGTTTAAAACATCGAAGAAGACACAAGTAAATGGGAAAATATTCCATGTTCATAGACTGGAAGAATTAATATTGTTAAAATGTCCATGCTATCCAAGACCATCCACAGATTCAATGCAATCTCTATCAAAATCCCAATGGCATTTTTCACAGAAATAGAAAAAATAATCCTAAAATTTGTATGGAGCCATAAAAGATCCTAAATAGCTGAAGGACTTTTTTAGCAAGAAGAGAAAACATGGAAACAATACTCCTACTAATTTTAAACTGTATTACAAAGCAGTGGTGACCAGAAAAGCATAGTACCAGCATAAAAACAAACACATAGACCAGTGGAATAAAGTAGAGAGTGCAGAAATAAACCAATGCATATAAAATCAATTAACCTTTGACAAAGGCACCAAGAATACATGATATGAAAGGATAATCTGTTTAATAAATGGTGCTAGGAAGACTGGATATCCACATGCAAAATAATGAAATTAGACCCTTATCTTACACCATCACAAAAATCAACTCAAAAAGGACTAATGATTTAAACTGACGACCTTTACTAGGGGTCACAGAGTGGCTCAGCAGGGACCGGAGGCAGACATGCTGTCAATTATTTAATGAACCTTCCTGGCTGGCCAAGCACTGTCAGCAGGGAGAATAGCTTTCCTGCAGCTCTGGGGTAGAGGAATAACTCCCCCGTGTTGCTGTATCAATATTCTACTTCTTGTTTAAATATTAAATTAGAATGTGCTCTGTCTGAGTGCCTAACAGAGACCGAGGATGGGTGAGTAATTTAGGACTGCATTCCTGGAAGTCTGGTTTCATGGTTCACTTGTTCCTCCATCTCTGTCCTCATGTGGGCCAGCCCTGTGCAAGGCATGCTGGGAATTCTGCTGTGAGGATGGGGGTCTGAAGTGGACACGGCTTCAGGACCTGACAACTGGCTGTGGACTTTGGCAGTAGCAGGAGGGAACCAAGGTGGTGGTTGACATTGAACTTGGAGGGAGGGATTCCCAAACAGGAAGACATTCCTCACAGCCATAGCCCAACAACAACAAAAATCAGAACCCGGCCCCAGTCCCCACCAACTTGCAAGGAAAGAAACAAGTTCAGAGAAGAGGCCTCTGGCTGCTAGAATCAAGAGCACCTGAAATCAGGAGGGCATTTATTCTTCATGTGATATGTCGGCTAAGTACTCGGGAAACTGCCATAACGAAAAGACTCCAAAACAGTCACTTAAATAAGGAAGATTGTTCCTCTCATGTCAGCCCCAAGGTGGTCACTCCAAGGCCAGGGGGCTCCTCTGCCATCCCTAAGGTGGGGCATCCAAAGGGGTCTAGTGATGCTTTTTTCCAACTAGTGGGAAGGGGACCACACAGATCTGTAAGGATATAATCAAGAAGTTGCACACATCACTTCTGTTCATGTCCCATTGGTCTGGACTTAGTCATGTGGCCACATCCAGCCACCGAGGATGCTGTGGAGTGCTGTCTGCACTGGAGGGGCCAGATGTCCAGCTAAAACTCAGTATGTCCTGTTACTAAATGCATGACAGGAAGAATGGACACTAGAGGACAATTAATAGTGTCTTTCACATGTGTCTCCAGAACTGGTTCATTCAGCAGTTCATCAACATCTTCGTATCTTCAAGGATCCAGTGTGTTGATATTTGGGCTCAGGCTTGTCCCCTCATGACCTCAAGATGGTTGCCTCTGCTCTGAACATCACACCCTTGTGCACTAATGCAAAACAGGCAGAAAAGAGATCGTTCTTCCCTCATATCTATGCAAACTCTCAGAAGACCCCTTCTCCAGCTGACCTCCCCTAACTCCATTAGCCAGAGTAACATCGCATGCCTATTCCTACTCCAGTTACTAGCAAAGGAATTGGAATGATCAGGACTGGCTTAGAGCAATTGAGATTCACCCCCAGGAGCTTGGAAAGGCCCTACTTCTGGCAAGACTACCTGAGGGCTGAACGAAATCTGCTTTCCTTTAGCAAGAAAGAAGGGTGGTATGGATGGCTGTGCGTAAGGAGCCTCCATGGGAACTGGCACCTCCTGCCACCCACTCTGCCCCAAGCCCAGCAGTATACACTGTTCTGCACATGATTTCACTCACACCATCCCCATGAGGAGGACACCATCTTCACTTTGCATATGAGGACATTGAGACTCAGTGAAGTTAGGGGACTTGTCTAAGGCCATACAGCCAGAGGCTAGCAGAGCTGTGGTTTCAGCCCAGATGTGTCCTACTTGAAAGCCAGGCCCACTGCAGGCTACCCCAGCAGAAGTCCTAGTGGAGGACCTTCTGAGCTCTAAGACCAGCAAAATTAGACCAAATATTTCATGATGGTGTAAATGGTGGAGCATTTTTGGAGGCACACAAGTTTTATTCTACATTGAAACTAAATGCACATTTTACAGTACCCTAAGGCTCTTTGCAAAACCACCCTTTTATCTCTGTTTTACTAGATGCAGTGCACACGGTTCTACTGTTTTGGCCTCTTGGTCATTCCATGACTGGTTGGTGTTGAGACCCTTTAAGGATTCATTAATCATGAATGAAAAAAAAAAAAAGTCCATGAAGAAAGCACAGGGGAAAAGGTTATTGACATTGGCCTTGCTAATGATTTCTTGGATATGATGCCAAACACACAATCAGCAAAAGCAAAATGAACATGTAGGACTAGATAAAAGTAAAAGTGCATGCATAGCACAGAAAATGAAACAATCAACAAGATGAAAAGGCAGCCTATGGAATGGAATAAAATATTTCCAAACTATGCATCTAATAAGGAGCTAATGTCCAAAATACACAAGTAATTCCTACAACCAAATAGATTAGAAAATAAATAAATAATCTGATTTAAAAATGGGCAATGGACCTGAATAGACATCTTTCCATTAAAAAAAAAAAAAACATAAAAATGGCCAACAGGTGTATGAAAAGATGCTTAATATCAGTAATCAAGAGATAAATGAAAATCAAAAGCATAATGAGATCACTTCACACCTATTAGGAAGGTTGTTACAAAAACGTGAAAAATTGACAAGTGTTGGAGATGGTTTAGGGACAAGGAAACTCTCATACACTATTAGTGGGAATGTAAATTGTTATAGCCTTAATGGAAAACAATTTGGTGTTTCCTCAATAAATCTGGAGGAGACTAAAAAGCAAAGAAACTTTTGCCAAGGAATTATTTTCTAGAAGAATTTTGCAGAATAAGGCTGACACAAGGCTGAAAAACAGACATAGGACTCCCAGTTTGGGAATGTCTGTAATTCTGGTGGACAGTATGAGACCTAACTTACTTCATTTCTTGTGAACTTGAGGTAGTTGATCTCAGAGTTCATCTGGAGGGAAAGAAATCCTGAATTCACCTTCAAAGTATTGGAAGCCAAAAATTAATTGAATCATGGAAGCTATAACAAAATCTCCAGTGAATTCAGCTTCAGATAAAATCAGTGTTACCAGCCCTTTGGCTGAGCAGAAGTTTGGAATCAAGATGAAAAACAGATCTTAGAATTTCAGAGTTGGACTGTCATAGCTGTCTGAGAGAAAGGCTGCTCCTTTGACTGAATAGTATAAATTCTTGAAAAACACAATTTACCAGACTGAAACAATAAAAAAATAGACAACCAGAGTAGACTATATAGGTCAAAGAAATTGAATTGACAGTAATAATAACTTTAAGAAGTTCCCCACAAAAAAGTCTCTAGGACCAGATAGCTTCATTGGTGAATTGCATTAAACTTTTATGTATAAATTTCACCAATGTTACACAAACTCCTTCAGAAAATAGGGGAAATTCATCATAACTCATTTTATTATTCCTGGCAATGTATAAAATAATTTGTATACATTATTTCATTTTAATCCTCAAAATCATCCTTTAGGGAAAAATTCCCCCAAACAGGTAGCAGGTATATTGATTTTCATTTTATCTTTTAAAAAAGAATTAAAGTATTTCAAATTGTGCATTTGTCTCTCAGTATAAATATGCTCACTTTCTAATAAATCAGGACTACTGTATTCTCATTACTTTCTACATATTCAGTACCATTTTTTTCTAGAAACTGTACCAACAATTGTTTTTAAGTGCTTTAAATTCTAAGCATATGTGTATTGCCTAGAATTTTTAGTTGCAAGCAATAGAATCAACTTTAGCCAGTGTTAGGAGAGAGTGATATATTAATAAAGATATAGAATTATTGGAAGGGATGAAGAAATAAACTCTGAACTTCTGAAGGAATGTCTCTTAGAAGTTAACCATAGAACTGATTTGCTGAGGGACTGCTGACTTTGCTTTATCTAGGAATGTGTTGGAGCAGAATATTGCTACCATTCCCTACGGCTTTAAAGATAATGCCTCAGTCCCAAAGGATAAATTGCATCTTTGTCACCGATTGCAGAAAATAACCATAAACAGACACTCTGCTCCCTGTTTGATTTTCCACCTATCAATTTCTTCCACATTGAAGAAAGTGAATCCCTTGAGTACATCTGACTGGCATAGCTGAGATCACAGATGTGCATTCTGATGGTAAATGAAAGTGGAAATGCAAAAGTTTGTGGTTCATTCATTCATTCATTCATTCCTCCTCCCATCCAGTTAATTATATTCTATAGTGAGAAGTCAGGATACAATAAGGAAAACCCTCAAAATGTGGTATAGAAGTTCAAAGATTTTTAGGTAACTGTGAATGACAAATCACAAATTCAGCAGTTAGATCATCATATTTTAACATTCATCCTCATTTTCTATTTTAATGCACTTTTTTCAAAGACTCTGTACTGTTAATTCCTTTATTCCATAATTTGTTAAGGTTTCTTTATTACTCATGCATGAATGACTTTTTAATACTACATAAGCACTGAAAAAATTGCATATAATTTTTGTTATAGTTTGACACACTTGACAGCTTATCAGTCTTCCATATCTATTCTTATTTGTCATAGAACCATATTCAAAAGTTACTTGATCTCACAATGACTTCCAATCACTAATCCTACTATTTTTTGCTTTTTGCACCAGCTGCCTGAAAATTTACTTCCATTTCACCCTGCTTAAAGTCTGTGTCTCACCTCTATAATTTTATCTGTATGTAATCCCTCAACACCCTTGCACATATTTCCATCCAGTTTTGTCACATGGTAAAATCCAAACCGTGGTTAAACCCATCTCTCTATCAATTCTGGGATTGTACACAGGAAGCTGAATCCATCTAGAGAAATACTAAAATCAAGATGACACATCTCACTTTAAATTTCCATCTACAAACACCAAGTGGGTCCTCAGTACTTTCAGTGTTTCTGTTATGCGTTCCTTATTAATTCATTCTCCCAGTCTCCCTGATTGCATTTTTATAAGTTTGATTCTTAAACCCCTCAAAGGTTGATCTCAACTATGAGTATTCATCTCTAAAACCTCCAGAAAGAATGCAGCTGTGATAATATGCTGATTTTAGTCCGATAAGTCCCATTTTCAGACTTCTGACCTCCAGGCCTGTAAGATAAAAATTGGGTTGTTTTAAGCCACGAAGTGTGTTGGTAATTTCTTACAGCAGCAATAGGAGACTAACTACAGATGCACAGCCATCCTCGTATATAAACTGGCTCATTCTTTTTGGATGCATCTGATCCAGAATTCCTCTGTCCTCTCATGATGCAGTGCCTCCCATGCACTCTTTTTCCCTACAGTTGGCCTGATTTATCTTTGCTCATCCATTCACTTTGGTTTTCCCTCACTTTAGGAGAGAGCTATCTCTTATAAAACACATTGATCGTGCTTTTAAAAAGTATTTTTTAAAATTAGAGTTTAGCCCGTTTATAATTGTACTTTGATCATATGTATTTGGCCTAAATTGAATCAGTCTACTCTATTATCTTTGTATTCATATTTTGTTAGTTTTTAAAATCTTCTTTATCCCCTGCATCTATGTTCTTTTGTTCTGACCTTCCTTCCTTCTTTCCTTCTGTATATCATACTAGTCTCTACTCTTTTAAACCGAGCAACCCTTTGTAAACCTTTAGTCCCTCCTGAAGTATACTGAGAAATCTCTTGTTTATTCATGGAGAAATTAGTTAAAAATCAGACATTTACATTTTTTCAGAGAACTTTTACATGCATCATTCATTCGATTCTCACAAAAATCCTGTAATGCAGGTAGGAAAGATCTCATTGTCCCCATTTCATAGACTCTTAAGTCCTTAATCTCATTATGCTCCCTTCCTTATCATTAACACCTTCCCTTCCCAATTATTCCATGTAAGAACATAGAAAAACGCTGTCCATGGAAATTACTTTGCCCTATTATTATTTATACACTTATATCTGTATTATAACTCGTTACTTTAAAATAAGTCTGCTCTTGGTTGTGGTCCTGAATCTGATGTGACTTTAGTTTGAAGACTGATAGAGGAAATTATATAATCATAGTAAAAAGGTATCTAAAATTAAATTATGATAGAACAGCCAGGATAAGCAGAAATGGGACCTATCCTAAAGTTGCTAATGGATAATTTTGTCATTAAGTCATGTTACTTACTTACTCTGATACAGTCTCTGACACATAATGCAAATTGGACTTCTGTTCCACATATTTAACCAGAAAAGAGTGGCAAAGGGTGTTAGAAGGAAAAAGCAGGTAATCTTAGAGAAATAACAAATTTTTTACTAAATTCTGTTATCTCAATTTCAGACATTGATACAGTTATAGATGGGCCAGTGTTGTAATAAATGGTCCACTGAACAATATAATTTTTTATTCTTTTTACACTTAGCTAGGAAGGAAATAAAGCAGCATTTATTAAGTGCCTATGAATGGCAGGTATTGTACTAAGTACATTTATACATACTCCCAATTAGACTTGTCCCAATAAATCAGGTATTTTTATCATACTCAATGTATTATTGAAAAAGCTGTGCTTAAAGAAACATTTAAAAATAACCAAGAGCAGAACATATAGCAAAGGGTATTTCAAATCACCTACCGCATATAGAATCAGTCTGATGTGGAAGACAGAAAACTGATGTTTAATCTATTTTTTTACAACATAAAATTCAATTCTGAAAAATATAATCCTCCCGTGGTAAATCGTTCTCAAAGTGTGGTCCAGGGTCAGCAGAGTCAACATCACAAGGGAACTAATAGAAATGTATATTATTGGGTCTCACCTTCCCTAGACCTGCAGAATCCAGCTATCTGTCTTTAAAGTGTTCTCTCATGATTCTGGAAGCCTCCTCAAGCCTGAGGAGCACTGCCCCAGGCTTTGCCTCCCAGCTTTACTCCTTTTTCCTTTTGCCCTGGAAATGCTCTCTGTAAAATCTTCCACAAGGCAAAATTCTCACGAAGTAAAATCTTTGTCCTGTTTCGTGGACTGTATTTGCTTCTAGAGTGGATCCTTGATGTGGTTTGTCTGGATCTCATCCCTGCATCCCACATTACAGAGTATCATATATTCTTCTTCCCAAGAGCTCCAGTTTACGGTTTAAATCCTGTTTGTTTTATCCACCTTTGCAGTGTCCCTTTGCAGAAAGGGGAGTAGGTAGTTAAGGGAAACTCACTGGAATCTTTGGACAGTCATAAGTGCTTGATATGAATTTTGTCATTTCAGTAAACATAACAGGGATGAAAATGGAGAGTGTTTTCTTCTTACGGGAATGGAGATGTGGACCTGGGCTAAGCATTGTTTATCCAATAATAGTTATTATTTACCTGTTTATTTATATAGATAAAAATATAAAATTTTTTAAATTTATGTATTTCTCTAAAATTTCTCTTACATTTATCCAATATAGTGTGGGATCCTGGAATCTTTTTTAACAGAACTGATTGTGGTGGACATATGCTGGGGGGACTCCTAATGATTTCCACCTCCTGGTGTTCATCCCTTTGTGAAATTTCCTCCCTTTGAATTTGGATAAGACCTATAAGTAGACTATAATTAATGGAAGATGGCAAAGGTGATAGAATGTCACTCCCATGGTAAGATTTGTTATATAAGATTTCATCTTTGCCCATTGGAGACAGAAACTCTCCTTGCATGCTTGATGAAGTAAGTGGACATTTGGGATATCCCACGTGAAAGGAATCCGCAGCCAGCAGCCAGCAGCCAGCAGCAGCCATCACAAAGCTGGAGCCCTTACACACACAGCAGCAAGGAGATCAACTCTGCCAACAACCTGAATGACCTTGGAAGTAGACTGTTCCTCATTTGAGTCTCCAGATGAGAATACAGACAGCCGGCACCAGCTGACCAGCCACATTTAGAGGCCCCAGCAAAGCCATATGCCCAGACTTCTGATTTACTAAACCTTTGAGATAATATATTCAAGTTATTGAAAGCTGCTGGATTTGTGGCAATTTTATTACACAGCAGTACAAAATTAATACATCATTTTCCCCCAGTTTTTCAACCTTTGTTTCACTGCTTCACTTTTCCTGGCAGCAGCCTAAGAAAGGAAAAGACAAGGAGAACCTGAAAATGTGGGCCGGGCCATTGCTAATAGGCACTTGTCTTGCTCTTTCCTCCAGGCAGCCCAAATCTGCCCTAGATCTCGTCTTACTTAATTTCTTTTTTATGTGCAGTCCTGTTTTTGGCAGAAATAATTATCTCTGGAAGATTACAGTTACACAGATTGGTCTGTCTCTCATTTTCCACATGGAATGGGAGAAACACACCCCAAACCTTGGGCATGTGCCTGCCTGATGAACTCTGTGACTGAGGAGAACTTCTTTTTCTTTAGGGGATTCTGGTCTTTCCTTCTGGCCACCTAATCATCTCCACCTGCTCTTCTCCAAATGTGAAGTGCTTGTGAGATTATGTCCCACTAGATTTTCTGCATTGCTTCTGGAAAGGCTGAGACTTTATCACTGCTTTCTTCTCTCTCTCTCTCTCTCTCTCTCTCTCTCTCTCTCTCTCTCTGGTCACCACTTATTAAAAGATTATGGCACAAGACTGTGACCCTTCCCTAGCTTCCGTAACATAGGTATGCCTCACTAGTTTCCATCTTACTTTTTGTTCACATTTTAGAAAGGATAATAATTTTTGGTATCCTTTGTATCCTGAAAGTCCTCTTGCCCTCTGGCTTCCCTCTCTTTGAATCAATGGATTTTAATGTCACAAGGGAAGGATGAATTACCAGCTGGAGAAACAAAATCATTTTTCAACTTTGTTGTTTCTTCTTTAGTCCTTGCAAGGCAATAGTTTTGAAAGCCAGGCTTTGTTTAAAAAAAATTTTTTTTTAATTTTTTGAATTACCACTGACTCATGAAGAGCATGATTTATATACTGCATGATTCCAGGTATATGAAGAATTGAAAATAATCAAATTCACAGAACAAAATAGCGGTTGCCAGGGGTTAGACTGAAGGGAAAATAGGGAGTTGTTTTTCAATAATAAAAAGTTTTAGATATATAAAATGAAAAAAAGTTTGGGGATCCATTATACAACATGATGCCTGTAGTTAACAACGCTGTACTATGCACTCAAAAATTTGTTTAGAGGGGGTAGATCTCATGTTAAGTGTTCTTAACACAAAAAACAAAAACAAGGGAATTTTGGAAGTAGTTAATATGTATATTACCTAGATTCGGTAATAGTTTCATGGATGCATACTTATATCTTAACTCATTATGTTGTATTCACTAAATACATGTAATTTTGTTTTTATCAGTATAATTCTGGTCACCAATTCCAACATGCAGGTTTTTTTCCCACCTACCACCTGGCAATTTTTGGACACCACCTAGCTAACTGCCCTACAATTGAACTAAATTCTGACACTATCTGCCCAAAGATAGCATTAGATGCCACAGGTTAAGGAATCAGTCCCATAAAATTGCCCCTCACTTCAGATGCCAAGCATAAGTCCAGGCTGCTACCTGTGTGTGGATAAAATTGCAATATTTCTAGAATTTCTCACCTGGCCTTAGTGTATCTCCATATCAATAGGCATTTCCAAGGGGTGGAGAGAAGTAGTCCATACTGTATTAATAGGTAATTACAAGGGGAAGCAAGGGCATATCTGGACCAGAGAGGTTGGGTGGGACCCCTTTTTGCAGCTGGGTCGAGAGAGACATGGGAGAGCAGAAGTGGACGACTGCTTGTGAGCAATAAATAGGTTTCTCCCACTTTATTTCTCCATTTGATTGATTCGGTTTTAAAGATATTTTGACCTGGACTGGGAAAATATTTTTCCCCAGAAGTTACACTGTGCTTCAACCAACTGGCTAGAAATCAGAGGTTCCATG
Source organism: Manis pentadactyla (assembly GCF_030020395.1). Classification (NCBI taxonomy): domain Eukaryota; kingdom Metazoa; phylum Chordata; class Mammalia; order Pholidota; family Manidae; genus Manis; species Manis pentadactyla. The sequence continues at coordinate 169,407,958 of NC_080020.1, read as the reverse complement.
ACCTCTTCCTTGGATTTGATTAATTTATAGAGAAGTTCATAAAACTTCAGAAATCAGTTTATTCATTAGATTACCAGATTATTACAGAGGATATTAAAGGATAACAATCAACAGCCAGATGAAGAGACACATAGGATAAAGGATGTGGAGTGTCCATGCTCTGTGCAAACATACCATTCTCTCTGGCTCCATGTATTCACCAACCCAGCAGCTCTCCACACTCTGTCCTTTTGAGTTTTAATGGAGGCTTTATCAAATAGGCATGATTGATTAAATCATTGGTCGTTGAAGGTTAATTCAATCTCCAGGCCCTCTCCTCTCCCCAGAGGTCAGCGGGGTGGGACTGAAACTTCTAACCATGTAATCACACAGTTGTTCTTCTGGCAACCAGCCCCATCCTTAAATACTTCGCAAAAGTCAGTTCATTAATATAACAAAAGAAACCCTTACTGCTGTCATCACTTAGGAAATTGCAAGGGTTTCAGGAGCTTTTTGACAGGAACAGAAGATGAAGACCAAATATATATATTTCTAATTGTAAATAAGTATATCAGAGCTAATTATATTTCAATAAAGTTGTTCTAAAAAAGAGCAATGCTTATGAACATGAGGTAGTCAGTGCTTCTCAAAGAGTGATGCCTGGACCAGGAGCATCAGTATCATACTGGAACTTTCTAGAAATGCAGAGTCTTGGGCTCCTTCACAGAACTATTAGTAAGAAACTCTAGGAATGAAGTCTAGCAATCCGTGTTTCATCAAGCCCTCCAGGTGATTCCATTGCATAGTGAAGACTGAGAACAGCTATTATGAAGATAAGTGGTAATAAGTGAAGACTAATAGTGTTAAATGATAATATGTTATGAAGGAAATTGCTGAAAAATGTAAAAGGCGAAAATTCTACCCCTCCAAACTCAGAGCCAGTGGGAAGAAGTGAGGAATTGTAACTAGTGAAAATATCCAGATATATGTAGGGACCCTGAAAATAGTTGAGGCAGGGCCTGTTGTTTTGGGTACTGCCTGTACTTTGGATAGGATACAAGTCTCAAGAGAAGTTCCATGTTTACTTAGCGCCATGTTTAAAATGGTTCCAGGGCAGCAATAAGCATGGGTAGTGAAGGATATTGGTGAGATAGATGACGTGGATTAATGCTGCTGTTTCTCCATGGCTTAGGCAATGGTCTACAAGATACTGAGATTTTCTTCCTTTACCCTCACATAGGGACACAGAAATATAGAAAGTACTGTCAGGGAACTGTGGTTGGGAAGAGAAGGCTGCTAAGTGTGAAAAGCTCAATGACAAGAGATAATGACAAGAGCCTGACGAACACACAGTCAGTGGTGAGCAGTAGGGAACACCAGCACATTCCCAAAGGACCAGACAGCCTGGTGTGTCACAGGTGGGGCCAGTGCAGGCAGGGGCTCCCGCCCAGATGTGAGTGACATGCAACAGCTCAGCTGGGGCCCTGTGGAGGAGCACAGGGTTTGTACTTCCTCTCTTGGGCCAGCAGTCTCCAGGAAGGCTCATTTCATAACCTCCAGTCACCATATCGTGCAGGAAGACAGGGAGGAAGGGGAAACTCAGAGAAATTCATTTCTAACTGATGCAATATTTACCAAAAAGGGAAAGACTACTCCTGAAAGGGCTATTTAAACCAGTGCTCACTGATTTATCATTGAGTAACAAGTTTAAATGTCTACCTCACAACCCCCTATCCCGCTCCCAGCTACAGTATAGGTGAAGGAACATAGTGATATGAATTATAGAAAACAATGTGACTTATTTTTGTAGCTTAATATAAACGAGTTAAATATTCAGTATTGTTAGACTATTATAATTCTTAAGAACTAGGATTTTGGATTCAAATTTCTTCTGACATCTTATAGTACTTATTGATAGTATATATAAAATATTTTCATTTAACTCTGCCTCTCAAGGATGAAAAAAAGTCAGTGTTTTTTTCAATTTAGATAAAGTATTTTAAATCTTTGCCATATCTTATGCAGTTGATTTAGTTTTAGTCTAAATTATAATATCATAAAAACTAGCTAAAATTAGGTACTCTGTTTATCTGATTGCTTTTGGGATAACTTTAAAAGACATCATTGAAAAAAGAATAATTTTTACTAAATTACATACTGATCTGCATATATTTTTTCTGGACTCTTAATATAATTTCATTTTTAAGTGATTTGTCTTAAATATAATATGTACATGTTATTACAACAATAGCTGACCATAGTTTTCTTTATGGTAACATTAATTATTATTTAAAAGACATTTTCAGAAAAATGATTAAATAAGTTATTCCACCTCCATCTGGGATGTCAGAAAGTGCTTTCCAGGTTTAGCATAGAAATTACATAGTTAAGTTTGGACCTTGACATCTGCTTTTCCTGTATGTACAGAAATGCAGAACTTCTGGGTTAAGGGAAGTTCCATAAATGATTCTGGGGAATGTGAGAAGAAAAGAATGCTGATTTCATGTGCTTGCTTCATTCATTAGAAAACGTATCTTAAATGATTATTTTATCCTAGTCTAAGTTCTAGGGACTCCAAAATGGGGATAGGAAGGGTAATAGTAGCTACTTTTAAGGAACTTGTTCATAATACAGTTCAAAGAATATGTAAACAAATACATAAATAGTAACAGAGTAATCGATAATACCTAAGAATGGAAATGTATTCAAAGTCCAGTCATGTCATAGGAGAAAAATACACTAAATCAGCTTGGAAGCAGTCGAGGGGACTCTGCAAAGGTGGTAACATCCGAGCTAAAATTTTGAAAAAGGAAATTCTACAGGGACATACAAGAGAAACATATTCTAGAAAAAAGGTCAAGTTTCACCCCAGATATACTTCTAAGAGGGACTGGAAATTCAGGGTAACATACTCTTTTGCAAGTTGCAGTGGTGAACGGTAAGAATTGCAATTGCTGTATCAGGCAAACAAAGGCTGAAGGATACTTATGGGTTATTCTCCACTGAAATAAAGACAGGAGAATTGTGGTTAGAATTAATAAAAGAAGCTTACAGATGCAGTTGGCAAATTCTGGAATGGGTTGTGGAAGCTGTTTAATCTCCTTCCTAAATATAACACAAATCACAAAAATGCCCTTGCTGTTGCTTTGTTAGAGAGAAAAAGAAACACGAACAAGAAAATATTTAACAGTCAGACTTTGCATTCCTGCACTAGCCTTCAACACAGAATGTGAACCACCTTCTGATTATTAAGCAATAATCAACCAGCACAGAGTGTAAGGTGCATCTCATAATATAGCACCAATTGAAAACACAAAAATGTCAACTTGTGTAAATGAAGACTTCTTCTATTCCTAATAAGCCAGAATTTGAAAGAGCTCTTCTGTGACCTGTGAAATTAATATATGATTGATAAAATATCAAACTGAACTGTCCTTTGAGAAACAATGACAAAGACATACAGTAAGTAATGGCAGAGTTGATCTTGACAAAATTTCAAATACCTTTCTTTTTAATTTAAGTATAGTTGACATACAAGATTATATCAGTTTCAGGCATACAACATAGTGATTCAACATTTACGTATATTAGGAAATGGTCACCACAATAAACTTAGTTATCATCTGTCACCATACAAAGTTTGAATATTCTTGATCGTATTTCACCTGTATCACCCTACTTGAGTTTCTGTCGTGTTCTTTCTGTTCCTTGCTCTTTTCAAATTTATCTTACAAACTGTCTCTGACACGCTAGCCAAGTGGAATTGCTCTGAACATGACCATCTCTGCTCCCTAAACATGGTGTAAGGCCACCAAATCCATCCAAGACATTAAATACTGTTATATAAGAATCCAGAACTGATATCAGACCACTACCATTCTTCTTTCATGAAAATGCTCTTTCCAGTGGCAAGTTTGTGAGAAGAAACTCACTGGATCTTAGGTTTGTTCAGTCCCAATGAAGAGCACATTTTGATCTATAATAACATTTTTTTAATTTCTATCTTGTATGTTTTTATTTTGGGTAACAAAACTCATCACTTATCATATAGACAACTTATATTTTTTTAGCTCTACATGCAGTAACTAAATATAATATGCCGATGAATTACAGCTGTCTATATGACTTTTCTTGGTATATTTTCTATTTTCTTTCTTTTTATATACACATAATGGTTTTGTTCACTAATACAAAGTGAACTCATCCTTAATAGCATGACCTTTCCAAGATAAGTGACTGATGCTATCAGAACAGTTATAAATATGTGGCAAGTGAAGATTTTTTTAATCATTGAAAATGGAACAAAATACAGAAACTGTTGTAAAATGTGTCCTATGATACATGTTCTATTTATACTGTATGGAATAATATAAAGAAAGAATTTGATCTGTCATGCCCTGGAATGAGTTGTTTTATTTGTTTTCTGGGATCCCAGTGGGCTGGCCTGGCCACTCCAACCTCCCCTATGGCATTCAGAGCAAGGTATGGGCATTATTATATTTTTCCAGTATTCCATGGATATAGTGCATTAATTTAGTCTTTCATGTTGCTGAACTTAGAAATTATTATCTCCACTTTACAGATTAGAAATCAAAAGTTTAGTACATTACTTTTGAAGGAAAGGAAATTTTCTAACAATTATTTTTACTTGTTTTAGTCATAATTGAATTAATTTCATGCAATGGTTACATCAAAAATACACAGAAGACAAAATGAATGGAAGGGATAGTAGAAACTAATGAAATAATGGAGACTTATTTTTAAATAATGGAAATCTCAAGTATACTGATGCAGAAAGAAATCTTTCCAATAACTATCTCTTCTGACATTAAATATCATATCACATATTATGTATGCCAGTTGATCTGAGCTTTAGCTGGTACTTTGAATGAATTTGTGTACCAGAGTTTAAGTTAAATAATAGGGAAGGAACAAGTCAATTGGTCTTTTGTTTCATTTTGCATGAAAGTCAGTTTTACCTGTTTAGATAAAATAAATATCTACTGTTAATACAAATCACTGACATTTTAAAAATAGAGACTATTTTTTGCCTTTCAAACAGTCAGTGACATCCTGTTTGAAATTGTGATGTTTAAAGGAATGCAAAATTCAAACTGCCCTTCTGAGGACTATATTTTCAAATATTTTAACACCTAAATGACTTTGCACTGAACCATAAAAATATTTATGCATTCATTTTTCAAAGCATTTAGACTATGAAAAGCTCATAATAAAAAGTAAAAAACAAATTGTGATTACTAGATCATAATTTTTGTGTGTGTCTATGTATGCATAATGAAGGGAAGGAAAAATGCTTTACCAAAGTGAATTCTTACAGATAATCATAAAATGGAAGGAAGGGAAATAATTAATAACTTCCTCCCAGTTTGTTATTTATACAAACCTCTTGACAGGATGAAGAAACAACCACCAGTCCTCAATTTGTCCTAAGTGCTTTCATATGGTTATGGATGAAATAACTCTGAGTTTAACAAATTTTCAAATCTGCTACTTTTTATGTCTCCAGTGTTTTCCAACTGCTCTATTGGTCATCAAGTTTTCTTTTATCACCTGAGTGATTAAAGATGGGCATTACAGTTAATCATGTTTATCTCATAGACTATTTGTCATAATAAACATTAAAAAATGGCCTCATGTAGTGTCAGAAATAGAACCAAATAAGGATTCAGAAAATTTACTCTGTCATATAAGAGCCAATGTAGAGCAATTTTACATGCACATGGATTAGGTAATCCTCTGAACAGGTTTATTTGAGAGGCATTGAGGAAAGTGTCTGCCAGGCAAGGGTTTTGTGCATTCTTTGTCCAAGTTCCTGGAATTGCACATTTAGGATTCATTCCTTTGGCTTATGACATTGGGCTTTCTAAAGCTCCCACTTTTGAAAGCAAATAGCCCTTGATATTATGATTCCCAATCTTGCTATTTATTCATTGATGCTAACAGATCAACTGATTTTATATCAATGATCAAATTCCATCATTTACTGAACATTTTCAGTTTGAGTGCTGCAGCCTTCTTATATTTGACTGTCCTTGCTCAGCTAGTTCTTTGATTCATTCCCCAAACTGACAGAAACATTTATCCATGTGATAACCTGTGTTATAATTCTGGAGAGAGGATTTACATATACCCTGTGAAATATTGAAAATAGCCTGTTGCCTTCTTATCCACAACCATGTTCCTCCCTTTTAGGTCATTCATTTTCTTTTACATTCATTTCTCTACTAAAATTGCAAAAATGTACAAATGTTCAATGGAAGCCTTTGAGCATTTATTGAAAATCATGGGGCTGAGTTTATAAAAGTCTAAAAACAAAACCCAGTGTGGACACCGAGCATCTGTATGATCTTGGTCATTACATCTAAATCCAGATTACCATTCACCTCCGATGGGACGTGTGTGATTGGAGGAGAATGACCACTATCAGGAGCTGCTACCAGAAGTTTACATTGTAAAAATTGGCTGGGAATGCCACACTATTTGTATTCTGGAACAAGTCATGGAAATTTTCTTTAAATTTTGAAACAAATTTCCCTTAAAACTATCTGGAACTAGTGATGTCATAGAAGTAATTCACTGACTTTATTTTTCAGTATATTCTGTGATTTTTTTTCATCAGATCATCTAGCTTGCTAGTTCTCCTGTTACTTAGACTTTTTTAAAATTATGAGACAGTATATTTTAACCAAATTTTCATATACTGCTTTTTTATATATTTGAATATCTTCCATTACTACTGTTACATGAACTTCCTTATTCCGCAATTTGACTTTTTGATTTTTACTTTTTTTCTCTTGCTATTCTTAGAGTAGAAAAATCCAGTCTTTACTATTACATTTTTTCTCAGAAAATATATATTGAATAGAAATGTTGTTTATAAATTAATTAATGACATTTTGTAAATATCACATACTAGTGACAAATTGAGAACAGATTTATTTGGTAGTTTTAGGGTAAGAGCTACCTAAACATATTCATTATTTGCAAAAATTTGTTTGATTCTATAAATTCTTTAAAAAGTCAGAACTCACTATTTATTTTCATTGCTGATGTAGCTAAAGTGCGTTTCTCAGAATAAAACCAGTATTACTCTGATCCATAGAAATTTGAAGTAAATAGGAGTGAAACTGCAATTTAAATTCAATGAAAATTTTCTTTCTCATGTTTCTAGGTCTAAGAATAAACAAATATTTATAGCCAATTTTTAACATTGTTTCTTGAAGAGGAATCGGTAATGTATCTTGGCTGAATAATAGTAACTGCTAATGATTATGTGGGGAATTACCAAGTATCATGTCCCAGCCAAGTATCTTATTAATAATCTGATAATGTTGCCTATCAGATCATTACTTGTGTTAGCTCTCATTTTGCATATTAGACAAATTAAGTAAATTTCCTAAACTCATGTGACCAGAGAGAATAAATTCTGTTTTGAAATAGCTCTGTGTTATTTGAGGACCTCTTTCTTTCTCTCCTTATCCTCTCACTCTTCCTTCCCTCTCTTCTTTTCTTCTCTCTCTTTGTCAGTGATTTTATATTTACTTTTGAAATGAATAATATTCCATCCAGTGTCATCTATGTTCTTAAGCCATATTTGAACATAATCTCCAAGTTCAAAATTTATACCCATCAGATGGATCATTGCCGTGTAAACATGATACAAAAGATATTACAGAAATGAGGGCATGGGACACTCATCTGATATCCCTGCTCATGTTGCTTTTTGCCAAATAGGAACTGGGAGCAGAAGGTATAAATTGAGGATGTTCAAACTTATTATTTATTTTCAACATTGTGCTGGAGGTTCTAGGCAGTGTAACAAAGAAAAAATACACAGCATCCACATTAGATATGAAGAAGTAATATTTTTATTCATAGCTGACATGATTTTCATATGTTGAAAATCCTAAGGAATCAAAAAATACAAAATAAAATAAAACTACTTGAACCAATGAACAGGTGTGTTAAGGTTGCAGGATTGAAGATAAGTATATAAAAATTAATTGCATTTCAAAATACTAGTAACACATAATTTGAAAGTGAAATTAAGAAAAAAATCCATTAAAATATCATCAATAATAATAAAATACACAGAAATAGACTCATAGACACAGAGAAGAGACTGGTGGTGGCTGTTAGGGTGGGGGGTAGTAAAATAGGTGAAAGGGATAAAAAGGCACAAAATTCCAATTATAATATAAATTAGTCACGGGATGACAGTACAGCATAGGGAATAGAGTCAATAATCTGGTAGTATCTTTGTATGTTGACAGATGATAACTATAGTTATTGTGGTGAACATTTAATAATGTATGTAATTGTTGAATCACTACATTGTACACCTGAAACCAATATAATATTGTATATCACCTATTCATCAATTAAAAAAATAAAATACTTTGGAATAAATTTAACAAATAAAGTACAGAACATAAACAATGAAAACTACAAAACATTTCTGACTAGAATTAAAGATCTACATGAATGAAGAAACATTCCATGTTTATTTATTGGAAGAATCAATACTGTTAATGTGACGATTCTTCCCAAATTGATGTATAATTTCAGTGCAATTCCTATGAAACATTGTTTACCCTAAGATTTATATGGAAATACAAATAATCCACATTAGTCAAAACAATTTTGGAAAAGACAAGTTGGAATACTTCTATTATCCTAATTCAAAACTTACTATGAAGCCACAGTAATCAAAACAGTGTCATATTGTTCTAAGGATAAGCATATTAATCAATGGGGAAAGGGGGAAGGAAACACAAAAATACAGAAAGAAGTGCTCGTTTGTTTTCTTTGCCTTAGACTTCACACCTCTGTTCCAGCATGTGGTACAGATATGTTTACCTCAGAACTACAAAATCTGTCCCACTGCCAAGGATTTAGTCTTAACCCCTGTATTACCATGTATCTCATCAGCAACTCTGGATGAAATAAAGGAACAAAACAATCTTTCAGCATCTTATTTCACGGCCTACAAAATGAAGGAGTAGAGTCTTAAAATGGCATTCTTGATGTGAAACAGCTCATTCATTTCTGAACTAATATCACAGCTCTTGTTTCATAACCAGTTCTCAGGTAAAGCTATACTGAAAGGAATCATAAATTATTAATTTTTTAATACACTGCTGTGTGTGTGTGTATGTGTGTGTGTGTGTGTTTCATCTTCTGATGATGGTCCAAAGCTGTTCATGTGCAAGAGGAGACCTTCTACATGTTTGTTGAAATAACATCATCTACTAACATGGAGTTTCTAGTTAGCTGTGGCCTATAGCCATTAACTGATTATCTTCCCTTGTCTCTTTCCCTCATTTTGCAGCCCTCATGTCACTTAATTTAAGACATATCAGAATTTTTCCTTGTGGGTGCCAAAAAATGCCCTTATTTTTTTTTTCTTTGAGATTAAATTGTTTAGTCATTTCTTCCCATGCATATTACAGCTCCATTAGCTGAAAGGATCCAGACATGCCAAAGTATTAGGAAACAGGAAAAGAGGGGAAAATGCTAATAGGAAAAGGTTAGGCCATGGATCCTTTCCAGTGTAATTTTCTATTGTGCTACCTTCAAACAAAGTTCTGAGCACCAACAGTCCCACATAACTGGGCCAAGAATGGTCCTTGATGAATAGTAACATATCTAAATGGCAGATACACTAGAGGGAAAATTTACAAATGTGATGAGGACAAATATTTTTGAAAAAGCCAACTATTTCAAGGACAGTTCATTAAAAAAATTATTTAAAAATATGCAGCATTTGAGCAGTGATCATTTTGTGAAGGGTAAAAGAAACAATTTCACTGCTGCATTTGCTCTTACTTGCTATTGCCTTCTCATACAAGGCTGGGTGATTGTAAAGACCAATGTAATAGAAAATCTGGCCCTTATTTTAGCTTTCCAAGTTCATTTTCTCAGAGGAAAAAAAAACAAGATGCACTTTGAAAAATCACATTAAAATTGAAGAAATCCTAAAAGTATAAGGGTATAAATAGTAAATCATAGTTTTAATGACTTTCTATATTCTTTCATCTGCCAAGATTTACCACTCTTCAAAAAGTGTTATTTATTATAATATACATACATAATTTATAAAACTATGGAGATTATTTTTAAATAGTTACTGTTTAAGTTCTACTACAGGCTCAGAATTCTTCTGGGTTATCCATCTCATTTACACTTGACAATATTTTTATGGTGTTGATATTACTACTATTGCCATTTAAAGATAAAAAGTGTTTATTCACTCAAAAACATTTATGTCTCCCTAAGAAGTCATGTGACCTGCCTAATACCACTCTGTAAACCCACAGTTTGAGCTGAAATTAAAATCAACACGTTTTCACAATACTTCTACCTTTCAAAGATACTGAAAATACAGGTCACTCATATATTCTTGGACATTCAAATTGCTTTTCTTTCTTATTTTTACACTTTTTCATTTATATATTATATAATGTAGACCATTTAGAAAATTACAGTAAACTAAAAGTGAAAAAATAATATTAAATATAATCTTAACCATTAAGGCAATTCATCTATATCCTTCCAGTTCATTTTCTGCAAATTTGTGTGGGGAACACTATGTTGTATTGCCACAGGGGGTCTGAGTCTGTTGGGTATATTTTATATGTCTGGGGTACTTTATTCAGTTCTCATGACTCCAAGATAAAGGTACTGTTATAATTCCCATTTTACAGATAGGGAACTGCTACACTTTCTGATTTTATCTTATACATTGACTTACCCAGACTTAGTCTGCAGTTTCTCCCAAAAGGCCTGTTTCTCTTTGGTGGAAAATGATATTCGGAAAACTCATTCTGGGAATTAGAAGAGCCATTGATTTTAGGCATTTTCACTGGATAAGGTTAGTAAATAATTTTTACAGGTAAAATACACCATGAGCTCATATTCATAATTCCAATTTAAATGTATCTCATATAGTAAGCATTTGAACAAACAGAATAACAGAATTAACAAAACAGATGTAGTATTTTATCCCAGTTCTTCTTATCCTTCTGATATCCTATAAGAACACATAGTCAAAATACTTTGTTTAAAAGTGACTTGGAATAGTTTATCTCTGCTCATTCCACCAACATACTAGATACATACTTAGGTTCTCTTCCACTTACTTTGACTTTTGATAGTTAGGGATTCTTACTCCATAAAATTTTGTTTCATAATTGTTTAAATTATCTACCTTATTTTCCTATCTTTTCTACTCTCTTTCCTCCCTATCTATGTAGATATATTTTTTAAATTTATTTTTATTTTTTTTAAGAACATTATGTTTACTAGGCTCTCCCCTACCCCAAGTCCCCCCCACAAACCCCATTACAGTCACTGTCCATCAGCGTAGTAAGATGCTGTAGAATCACTACTTGTCTTCTCTGTGTTGCACAGCCCTCCCCTTTCCCCCACCCCCCATATTATACATGCTAATCATAATACCCCCTTTCTTCTTCCCCACCCTTATCCCTTCCTACCCTCCCATTCTCTGCAGTCTCGTTCCCTTTGGTAACTGTTAGTCCATTCTTGGGTTCTGTGTAGGTAAATATTTTAACAATTATATAAGTTATCCTTTCACATAAAATATATAATCAAATAAATAAATACACTCAGATTTCCCTTTTCTTAAAATACAATAACATATCATAACATTTTTTCTCTATTTGCTTTTTTCATTTAAAAATACCTTAGAGATCATTCCATCAAAATAAATGGCTACATGCCTGATTCTTTTAACAGCTACATAGGACAGCATTTAGTTTCTGTATCATAGTTTATTTAATCAGCCTGTTATTGATGGACATTTGGGCTTATTTGTCTTTCACTATTACAAATAGTACATCTTTCTTTTGTATTTTACAACCAGTGTGTCATTGGAATAAACTCTTAGAAATAAAATCACTAATCAAAGTGTAATTGCATTGGTAACTTTACTAGATATTGCCAAATTCTCCTCCTAGTGGTTGTACCATTTGTATCCCAGCCAGAAACTGTTTCTCCACAGCCTTGCTAGGAAAGTATGTTGTCAAATTTTTAAATTTTTGCCCATTTAATAGGAAAAAAAATGTTATTCCCTATAATTTTATTTTGTATTTCTTTTATTATGTGTCAGGTGATAATTTAATTAAATGGTTAAAATAGCTATTTGCACTTCATTTTCTATGATTTATCTGTCTGTATTTCTAACTTACTTTTCTAAAAGTTTATTGGCTTTTTCTTCTTTTGTATAGAACTTCTTTGTATGTTAGGAATATCTAATATAGATGGAAATGTTTTCTTCAGTACATAATTTTCTTTTTACTCTGACCATATATAATTTTGAACATATTTATTCTGAATATATACATATTATCCTGAAAATATATATTATAAAATGTTGTGTTTAAATATGTTATGGGTTGAGATTGTTCTCCTCAGTTCTTGTCCCTTCCAAAACAAAAAATTGGAAGGCAGAGACATGATAATGAAGCAGAGTGAAAGTTTTATTTTATTTGAACACACTCCAAGGGAGCAGAGGGCCAAGGCCAAGGTAGACAAAGGCCTGTATCTTTCAGGGAGGATCTATTTATCATGTTCCAGATGGAAGGATCCTCTTTGATTGACAGAGTGAGGTCATTTGATTGACAGTTCTAATTACAAACCTATTCCTCTTGGTCTTTTCCCCAAATGCACACAGAAAAGCCCATCAAGAAAGCTGGTGGGCAGGGGATAGGGAGAAAAACTGCAATTTTATTTTAATGAGATTATGATGAGGTGCGGTTTGGGCAATTCTTAGGTTTGTTCAATCGTGTCTGCACTGTGAACTGGCTGGGACCAGTTTGGCTTGGTCCTAATAGGCAAAGAAGTTATCTCCCTGCAAAGCCTTTGTTGTCTTCATGTGGGACCCCCTACCTGGGCAAAGTTTGGGCAGTTTTTACCCTGAACCTCATCTTCCCCTTCCCCATTGTAACATTTCCAGAATATCTCCCCTGGCTTTAATACATTTGCATATCCTCAGGTGTGGATAGAAGTTCATCGCCATATCAATAGGTAATTACCTGGGAAACCGAGGGCATGTCTGAACCTGAGAGGTTAAGGGGAGGGGTCTGGCTTGCTTGCTGGCTTCTTCCAGAGCAGAGGAGAAAGACCACCCTGGACTGCAGTTTGTAAGCAGTAAACAGGTTTTAAATTTTATTTCTCCCTTTGACTGATTTCGCTTTTTAGAGGTATTTTGCTCCAGGATTTCCTCTCCCCAGACTTACACCCAGATACTCATGTCTACCTTTCTACCTAACTATACATGTATACATACATAGTTCCATGCCAAATTTTCCCATTACATTTTTGTTGCCCTATTTATCTCTATTTTCCTTTTATCTCCCCTGGGTTTAGAATAATCATTAGAAAAAACTTCCCCACCCCCTTTATACAGAAATTTGCCCATTTTTCTTACAATACTAGTATGGTATCCTTCGTTCATTTGTCACATTTAAATCTCTATTCCATTTTGAATGTATAGTGATGTACTGTGTACACACTAGAACAAATTGTATATTTTTTCATGTGCCCATTTAGTGAAATTTCTTTTACCACTGATTTGAGATGGCATCTTTATTGTTTAGTAAATTTGTATATGCAATTAGATAGCTTCCTAAAATGTTTTATTCTCTTCCATTGATTTTCTGAGTATGTGCCAATACTAATATTGTAAGTTTTATAGGATAATATAATATGAGAAGACTAGAAAACCCCTCCTTGCTTTGTTGTTCTTGTTTTTATGAGGGTTTTCCTGTTCATTTTTTCTTGCTTGTTCTTACAAACAAATTTTATATCTAGCTTCTGAAGAAAAACTGACAGCATTTTTAATTGGGACTTGTGTTAAATTTTTAAATGCAATAATTTCTAACAAATTTAAAGTGAATGATAGTGTAACTCTGGGGAAAGGAAATCCCAGGGCAAAATACCTAGTTGAAACTGAAATCAGTCAAAGGGAGAAATACAAACAGGGGTCCAGAGGCCATCTCTCCTTTTCTTTGGCAAAAGCAAGCAAAGCCTCCCCACAACCTCTCAGCTTTAGATAAGCCCGGGTCACCCAGGTAATTACCCATTGATATGGAGATGAACTACTCACCACCCCTTAGAAACACCTGTTGATATGGAGATGCACTAAAGCCAGGAGAGAGATTCTGGAAATACTGCAGTTACATCCACAGCAATAAAAAGAAATAATCATTTGGCCAACTCCACATTAGTAATTGTCTCAGTCTAGAATTACCAGTGATTGTTAAAATTGGTGGAGGAAAACATGAGAAACAGTATTTTTTTTATAACTTCAAAAGAATCACTTCAAAAAAAGAAAAATTAGAGTATTGGTAAACAAAGTGAAAAATCCTGTTTATTGTATATCCTCAAATTTTAGTTTTTGGAAATCATCAATATTTTATCCTGCATGCATTTAGTTACACAGTTTATAAGTAAACTGATAGGATTCCAAATTCTTAAACACCCAACAACCCAACAATATAAGCTTTACTAGGTAATTTATTTTCTACCCATTTCAAGAATGGAATACAGTTCTATTTTTAAATGCTATTGATATTTTTGCTATTGTTATTCTTTGTCTTAGACAGACTATGGTAATATGTTGTTAACCAAAACATTTAGCTTAAAAATAATACATATAATATATTAAAGAAAAAATGGCACCAGATAACATAAGCAAACAAAATTTAGTTTTCTTCTGAAATTATTGCTGCAATAAGGGAGAAAGTAGAGACCAAGTCTGGATACCTAACTTTGCTGAGACAAAATGCAGGAGAGTTTCTAAGAATTGGAGTGGGGTGTCTAACATCATCTGTGGTCCCTATTGGCTTTCTTCTTTTACCAACACTTGCTAATACTCTACCAGTTATTGCCTGCAGTTTGGAGTCTCTGTATGAACATGTATATATTTGTGAGAGGAGAATAAGTGTAAAGACAGCAACAATCTCCATTGTCCCAGTTTATAAAAGAGTACCCAGAGTGGCATAAGGAGATAGGGCTTCAGCTTTCTGATACTTTCTAAGCAATCTCTCTTAAAAGTAATAAAGCCCAGTAATATCAAAAGCAGAAGAATGAAGGTGCTCTGTTCTATATTCTGATCCATAATTACTAGCAATTACTTTATCTATGAGTTTTTTTCCTTCAAAGCTCTTTTGTGTTTTTCTTCTTTCTGTGTCATCCTGGATGATCCATTGTGATTTTGAGTGAAATGCCACTGGGGACTGCTGGGCAGAAACTATTTGAATGCAGAAATCACCAATTATCTTTTAAGTACAGAAAATAATGATTGTATTATTCTAGGAAGTCTTCATTAAAATTAAGCAAATTATTCAAATTGTTAATAGATAGTTAGCATGACCTTAATTAAACCATTTGTAATAATTCTTCCTAGGAACTACTCAGCTTTTTCATTGGCTTTTTTAAAACCACAGAGTAAAACTTCTACATGTAAAGTTTTTATTTTATGTCAGTGGTTAAATTTTTTTCACCCTGAAAATGATTATAGCAATCTTCAGTGCTCATAAGTGTAAATTTCACTTATTTGTGGCTCAGTAACTCTGGTTTGAGTTTTCCACCCAAGCTACAAAATCACTTTGAAGAGCACCATATAAGTAAATTAAGCCATCAAGTCATCAAACTGGGAATGTCACACCCAGGAGGGTACTTCAATGCTTATAGCAGCTACTTTGGGGCTCCAATAGAAATTTCCCAGAGCTAAAAGTGTTCTCAGTCTAGGAGACTTCATGGAACATAAACCTTTACTTCAAAAATAAACTTTGTATTTTGAAAACAAAACACTTATTGTTTGTGTAAAAGGTCCCTGCGTTTTGTTAGGGAACAATTTAAGGACTCCAGGTTATAAAAATGCTGTGAAATAATGATTGCAAATGTAGCCTTAACTTTCAAAGAGCAGAAACAATTTGACCCATTGGTTTTAACACTGTTGCTTGACTGGTTGCACAGAGCACCTCCGTGGGCACAAAACTATTTCTAGAACTCTAATTTTGTATTTTTTCATGGATTTTTATTTCTTAGTGAATAGCTCTTCCTCTTACACATAAAGGAAAAATTACAGAAATGTGCCTGTGTTCATGGAATATGTGAACTTTAAAACAGGAGTCCTTTTGTTACAGAAAACTGGAAAACCTGGACTGGATCGCTGACCGAAGAACCAAGTGCACTCGGAGGTCTTGGAGGGTAGAGGTTTATTTTACACTGGCAGGCTCAGAGGAGAGTGATCTCTAAAGGTCTGAGCCCTGAGTACAGTGGGGCCATGCTTTTTACACATTACTACAAAGCTAGAGGGGAGTCAGCCCCCAGAAACCATTGCCCTGGGAGTTACTGGGTCACTATAGGTGCATTCAGGGTGCTACTTATATTTTAATCCATTTTCATAAAGGTTACCCAGATACTTTATTATAAACTAATGGGCTTTTATGACTTCGATCAAAAACCTGTCCCATACCACTGAGTCTCAGTGGGGGGTAAGGGAGATATATTGTTATATTGTTTCAATCCCAAGCACCCAAGCACCTTGTGATCCTTTACATTCCTGAAGCCTTAACAGAAACCCTGTTTCTTTGGCTTTCTTGGCTTTCTTGGTTTCCCACCACACCTGCCAAGAAGGGGAGGGATTGATAACTTTCTGAGTATTTCCTCTTCATTCCCCTCTCTGATGCCCCTTTAAACAATTTGTTTTAGAGGGCATCACTTTTAGTTATAGCTGTTTTAAAGTAAACTTGTAAATAGCACCTAAAAGCAATTTATTATATATAGGACTGCCAGATTTCACAATGTACACAGTGTATTCAAAATTAAGAATATACCTTAAGTTTCCTATAACCTTTTATAATAATGTTACAGATTGATTTTCTTTGGTTCCTCCATTCTTGTCCCTGCTGAAACAAAGACTTGAAAGGCAGAGAAAAAATAGCAAAGTGGAGTGGAGGTTTTATTTGAATACACTCCAAGGGAGGATCAAGCCAGAGTCAAGGTAACAAAGGTTCCAAACTTTTTTTCTATTTATTACCACCTACTTGGGAGGCACTTCTTTTGATTGACAGGGTGAGGCCATTTGATTGACAGCTCTAGTTATACACCCATTCCTCTTGGTGCACATGTCTTTTCCCAGAATGCACACAGAAAAGCTCATGGGAGGCTGTGAGGTAGAGCAAAACTGCAATTTTATTTTAATGAGATTATGAGGAGGTGTGCTTTAGGCAGTTCCTAGTTTTTTCTATTGTGCCTGCGTTGGGACCTCAAAGGCTTTGTTGTCTTCAGCAGTTTTTTCCCAGAACCTAACTTTCCCTTCCCCTGCGGCTCATGCTATCTTTCTATCTAATATTAAGAAGCAATTTGCCTTCAAATGATGGTTACAGATGATTTCCAATGTTCTGTTAATATTTGTACAACTTAAATTATTACAGTCTAAAATGTAACATTTTTAAAACTGTGCAGTTCCTATATAAAGACTTTGTGTATGTCTTCCTCCAATTATCAGAATAGTGGAATAAGCTGTATAGATACCGGTATTTTGAGCTTATGTTAACTTTTTTAAGCAATGCTTGAGAGCACATTTTAAATAATGTTTTCATGGACTCCTAGCTTTATTTTCTAAAGCATTAACACAGGAAAGATATACAAATTGTTGAGAATGAATAATAAATATACATATATGTTTATATACATTTATATAGATATATATGTATTTTATGAATAATAAATATACATGCATACATATATTATCACAGTAGAAACAGAAATGTTGATTCTGGCTTAATCTATTAACTGAATAATCACTGCTGGACATTGACTTTTTCAGGAACTTTATAGTGCAAAGCTATTGTTAACTTCATATTTGTAGACTATGCTATCTTCACAAATCTTTTTTAATGTAAACATCTAACATGATCATTGCCTGGAAATGGAACAGGAAAAGACAAAAGGTAAAATAATAAGGAGAAGGGTTGTTGATTTTGGGGTAGTATTTTCTTCCTGAGGGAGCTCCCAGCTGTAACCTTGAGCAATGTATGTTGAAGTTAATGTTGTACTGGATCAAGTTAAACAGGTAAGGTGGTCTTTATTTACAAATCTTTTTTCAGCATTATTAAGGTATAACTGACAGATGACATTGTGTATATTTAAAGTGTACAAAGTGATGATTTGATATATGTATACATTGTGGACTGAGCATCACAGTCAAATTAATGAACATATTTACCATCTCACATAGTCAAAATAGAAAACACAGACTTAAAACAGGAAACATTTTGATTCTTAGGACTTATCCAGATGAAACTGATAATATAACATGTTTTTCAGTGGGGTTTCTATGAAAATCGGGAAAGAATTATATTTTTACAGGTTATTTACCTGTGTAGTCAAGATAGGATTATAAAGGTGGGCAGAAGATTGTTTAGTATTACTCCAAGAAAAAAAAATGGTATGTGCTAGTGCATTATATTGTCTTATATTATTTCTGAGTTATTGGGTGATCTAAATTAAAATAAAAATATAAATATAAAATATAAATAAACTGAGGTAAGTCAACATAAGAAACAAGTTTCTGGAATAATTTCCTGGACATTTACTTTTCTAACTGAAGTGAGTTCCTTAAAATGCTTTCTTTTGAGGTGTGTGTGATGATTTCTAGTTTGTGTGATAATTTATAATTTGTTTGATAGTTAAATTTGTTTAAGAATGTCTTATCACTACAAACAAATGCTATGATATATTCTTTCTAAAAGGATAAATGTATTTTACTTGTTTCTCCTTTTTTGGCTTGTGTTTAAGACATTCCCGTGAGAGCATGAACACAAGAGTGTAATGTTGGGGAGGAATCATTTTTTTTCTTCTACCGTTCAAGATTCTTCTGGTTGGTGAAAGAATCAAACTAATGTGAGACAGATTAACAGGAGAAAATAAAATTTAATCATATAAGTAAGGGCAGTCCACACAGACATGAGATTACAAAGATAGGTAAAATGAGGTATATTTGTCACCCTGAACTAAGGAGAAGTGGAAAGGGTCCAGGACTTCAAAGGGAAAGAAAGCAAGTCACTGGAAGATGAGTAAGTGTAAAGGTATCATAAACAAATGTTTGCTGGGCCACACAGAAGCAGTGGGACATAGGAATTTTAACAGATTTTGCCACATTCCTCCCTGTCTCTGACCCCTATGTCATATTTTAATGTATTTTTTATGGTGATAACTCCCTTCCTGGAGCAGGTCCTACCACTAAACTCTTTCAGTCATTGAAGGGAAAGGTCAAAGTTACTTTCTGAGTTTTTGGCCTTGATTGTTTCCAGATTCACATAATCTGCATCCCAAAGTGTCACATCTTGGGGCAGCCTACCCTTGGCCCCTACAGCAATGTGGATAAGCTTTTTAGGGGAAAATGACTTTGTTAAATGGATAATCTCCTCTTAAAAATAAAAATAAATAAGTAAATAAAAAGCTTTATCATAAAGAAGTTTATTTTTAAATATCTTCTTTATTTTTAAACTGTTTTGTCTAGGTTAAGCTAACAAAAAAATTTATTGAAATATAGTTGTTATACAATATTGTATTGGTTCCAGATGTACAAATAGTGATAATAGTGATTTAATAATTATATACATTACTAAGTGCTCACTGTGTTAAGTGTAGTTAGCATTTGTCACCATACAAAATTATTACAATATTATAAACTATAGTCCCTATGCTGTACTTCCATCCCTGTGACTAATTTATTTTGTAATTTGAAGTTTGTACCACTTTAACCCCTTCACCTATTTCACCCCTTCCTCCTTCCTCCTTTATGGCAACAACCAGTTTCTTCTATGTTTTTACGAGTCTATTTCTGTTCTCTTTGTTTGTTTTGTTTTTTAGTTTCCACATGTAAGTGAAATCTCAGTTTTTGTCTTTCTTTGCCTGGCTTATTTTACATGGCATAATACCCTCTAGGTCCATCCACAGTTGCAAATGGCAATTCGTTCTTTCTTATGGCTAAGAAATATTCCATTGAACATATATGTACCATATCTTCTTTATCCATTCACCTATGAATAGACAGTTTGCTCCCATATCTTGGTTATTGCAAATAATGCTGCAATAAACATCGGAATGCATTCATCTTTTAAAACTCGTGACTTTTTGGGGGGTAAATTCCCAGAATTGGAATTGCTAGACATGTGGCATTTCTATTTGTAGGTTTGTGAGGAACCTCCATACTTTCCACAGTGTAAGCTAAGAATTCTTGGTTTAGCCTCACCAGCTTCCAAGAAATAAGATCTGAATAAAGGTAAGGAGTGGAAATATGATATACTAAAGCTACCTTCTGGAGAATGTATATATGAAAATGACAAATACTCTACCTGCCACTGAAATGACAACAAAGTAAGCCAACACTTCATAGTAACTGAGCCCTGAATACCAAGCAGTGAGACGAACAGGTCCTAAAGCCCTATTATAAGCCAGAGGTTATTCACCA
This sequence comes from Manis pentadactyla, assembly GCF_030020395.1. NCBI lineage: Eukaryota > Metazoa > Chordata > Mammalia > Pholidota > Manidae > Manis > Manis pentadactyla. The sequence goes on along the minus strand of NC_080020.1, from coordinate 169,387,449 downwards.
AGCAAGAATTATATACCTTGTTCTAATTGTAGTTCTTAGTTACAAACAATAGAAATTTATTGTGCTTACTCCAAATAAATCAAAGGTGTTTTCTATAAGGGTACTGGGTAGTTCTGCAGAGTGGAATAACAGAGCTTTAATTAGCACTCTGCAGGAAGAGGTGGCCCACTGGAAGAACCTAGATGTCAACATTAGCACCAACAAGTGTTCTGTCTCTGTTTCTTTGAGCTATCCTCTGTGCATCCAGGCCTGGACAATGGATGAGTGATTTCATATGACTATACCCTAGGCAGATCCATGCTCTGGTTTCTTGTCTATGCTAGTGGGACAGGACACTATCTCCCATCATACAAACTTTAACAATGGATCCCGTTAAGTAGAGGCACATCATATATCCCATGAGCCACCACTGTCACTCTTGCTTCTGACAAATGACCACGTTCCACTTCATAGGCTGGAAGTATAGGTTAACATTGTTATAATTACATAAATTGCTCTTTGTTTTTCTTTTTAACATTTCAAGATATGTTAATCTGTATATCATTATGATATGTGTCACCAAGGAGAGTTATTTTATTTTCACTGATTTTAGCTGTGGCCATCTGGCATGTTGGAGTTTATCCCCAACTGGAAGCAGGGGCCCTGGGTTCTAATTCTAGCTTTGGCTATAATTGTTACAACTCTGGTCAAACTACTGACCTCAATTTTTCTCCTTTATAAAAGGAAGAGTTTAAACACTTGATCTTAAATGCTACTTAGTCCTTCTTCAATGTTGGCTCTGTAAAAATAAAATAAAAATCCTCCTGAAAATTGAGAGTGTAATAAAGCCAGGCTCTGACTTGACTATCTACTAATAGAGGATGAAGATAGATTAAGAATTAAAAGTACTCTTAAGAAGTTACCTGCTAGGTGACTGAATTTACTCAAATACATCAGTGATTATAAAACCTGGGGATGGGGGTGGGCAGAGAAAAGGCAGCAGGGGAAAAAAAAACAGTCACATTAAGGGGAACTGGGAAATTGGATTTAATAAAAAAAGTAAGCGGCCCTGGGCATCCGGAAAGTGGGAGGCCGGCTGGCCTCCTGCGCATGCGCAGTTCAGTTCCCGGGTCTGGCTTGAAGCGGCTGGTCCCTGCGCACCTGTGGGCTTGAGGCTTCCTCACCCGGTGGCGCCCCAGGAAGGCAGGCGCCCCAGGAAGGCAGTCGCCCGGCACTGTGAGCCTGGGTGGGGAAAGCGGTGAGGGGGCTTGGAGTTTGCCTGTTAAGTGTTCTGAGCCAGACTCCCTGCCGAGTCTGGGACCAGCAGCTTCTGGCCCGGGGGCACCCAGGCGTTTGTCTTCCCAGCACTCGGGCCGGCGGCAGTGGTGGAACTCCCAAAGGAAAAATAAATGGGTAAGTGGAAAAATACTTAAAAATTGTAGTGATGAAATATTGCCATTTAACCCATGCAGAAAACCAAAAACTCAGGGGAAATGTGTTTTTTTTTAAAAGGGGGATAAAATTACACTAATTCCATTAGAGGTTTGGTAACCTTGATCTTATAATGGAGTGATCCTCTCGTCTACTTTCATGGTTCTGGTCGTCATTTACATGCCTGGAGCAGAATAATGTTTTTTGATGCATAAAGCGATGTTTTTTCTTTTTTATTTTGCTCCTCATGCTGAGTGGACTTCCTGAAAGAAGAGATGTGATAGGCAGATGGCAAAAATGCCTGCGATTCTTTGTTTTTTCTGTTTAAGAGCTTTGAGGAGACTTAGTATTTTCAGTATATACAGAAAGGTCTGGGAGAACAAGTGGGAAGAGACCGGTGCTTCTCTCCAACTAGGGAAAAAAAAATTGCTCAGCTGGAGGAAGTAAAGAAGTGTAAGGAGAGGTCGGCTGGAGGGGGTGCCTGCAAATGAGAGGTCAGAAGACCTCCCCCACCGTGAGACCATGAGTGGTGTGACCCGGAAAGAGAAAGTGTCTACTTGATCCCACCAGTCAGATGGTCCATGGACACTTCTGCAAAGATTCCTGCACGCCGGAATGTTGCAGAAGCAGCCAAGTGCACCCCCTGCCACCCCAAAATGGCACTAGAGTAGCAGAGGGAGCTTCTGAATATAAAGTGACCATCTGAATTGAAGGGGGCATGTGAGTGTGGACCCCACAAGAACAGGAACTTCAGCTTTTTCCTTGTATTTCCCCAACCCCTAGAACATGTTGAACACATATTTATATGTTCAGTTAATATTTGTTGCACAATAAACAAATGAGTAAGTGGATGAGAACTAAATAAGTCTTACGGAAACCCAGTGGAAAAAAGACCAGCCAGGAAGACAGACCTGACAGTGCATTCCTTCAGGCACATGTTCTTGGGGCTAGTTGCTGCCTTCATCCTGCATCCTCCTCTGATATGATATCCTAGCACTACATGCTCCACGAGGAATTCAGGTATAACCTCAGAGAAACTGGTGAGATGTGTGATGGAGATAAAGTTTTTGCCACCTTTCCAGAATGGTATTTCATACTAGAAGGTAGCTCATTTATTTCTCAGCAGTTATTTATTGAGCCCTTATTATATGCTAGACACTATTCTAGGCACTGAGGATGTATCAATAAACTGGAGTTACAGAAACAAAAAGTTACATTTCTTGTACATAACTAATGTTTTTAATTCTTACTAAGTCAGGTACTATTAAATGTATTATGAATAATTACTCAAGAAAACCCTTAAGTAAATGGTATAATATGTGCATTACAGATGAGACAACTGAAGCATGGAAAAGTTAAGTATTTTGTGCAAAGCCATAAAAGTAGAGAAGGTAGACTCATGACTTAAACTTAAGCCATCTGAGTCCAAATCCCATGCTCATAGCTATGAGTTTTTAAACTGAAAGTTTTATTTTCTACATTGAAGAATCATCACTACATCTGTAGCTAGGACCTCTCTATGGGGCTTCACATTCCTACATCAAAATGCTTACTGGCTGTCTCCCACAGGATGTTCCCAGGTATCTGAAACTCAATTCACATATTCAGAATGGAACGCAAAGCCTATTTTCCCAATTTTGCCTTGGTTTACTATCTGAGGGAAAGGCATCCCTCTCAATTTTTTTTGGCTACACTACACATCAGCTTTCCTTCCTTCTTCTCTCTCACTTATCCACAGGCCTGGCTTCTTCTAATCAAACACCAGATCCTTTTGTTTCTCTCTTCTTAATATTTAGTAAGGCTCTTGCTATCAAACTGCTCTCATCTCTTGTTTGTGTTATTTTAATATCCTTTGGGCTCATTCCTCCAACCCAGACTTCTGCATTACATTCCCTGTAATCCAGCCAGCCAGACTTCCATGAAATGAAATCTGACCATTCCACATCCATGTCACCATGGCTTAAGGATGAAGTAGTGATATGGGTGCAGTGTACTGTCCAAGCTTCACTTCTCACTCTTTTTCCCTTCAGTCCTACTGAACTAATCAGAATCCATCAGATGCACCCTTTGCATCTTTACAAATAATTTATCTCATTGAAAAAAATCCTCCATCAATCGTTCATCAGAGTAAAGGCAATTTATTCTTACAGTCTCAGTGTAGATATCATTTCCTCTGAAAAGTCTTTCTTAACCTCCACTAAGTAGGTTAGTTGCCCATTCTGTGCTTATTATTGTTTACTCGTTTGTTGTCTTCTCAAGACCACACTTTCCTTGGAGGCTGGGACTATCTATATCCTGGTAACTGCATCCTTATTTCCCAGCATAATGCCTGCTGCATAGGAGGAGTGCAATTAAAAAAAAAAAAAGCTGTTGAGTGAATGAAAAAATAATTACATTAATTAATTCCTGCTGAAGAGGGAGTAAGCAATAAAACAATCCAAATATGGGAGAGAAAATATTTTTAAAGCAAAATTTGGCAAAAGAAGACTATGAAATTAAAACAAGATGGGATCATAAATCTTACTGTAACTGTATCAAATTAAGCAGTTTCACTTTCCATCAGCCAAAATGCAGAGCAGCAGCCACAACTGTCTTTTCCTTGAACTGCAAAAATAAGAAGTTTTCATTGCATTAATTCACTGCACCAGCAGTTATTAATAATTGGGAATATCGGCTTTTAAAAGAGCAAGCTAGGTTGATCAGATTAAAACACTCATGAATAAGACTTGAAACAATAGAACAGTTGAATTCAAAATATTCCTTACAGTGATTCTGGTCAGCCAGGGACTTAAATCTCAGGCTAAGGTGATTAGATCTGAGTAGTTTATGCTGAAGGGGAAGTACTAGATAAGAAAAGAAAAGGAGACCTAATCTTCCTTTAGGATAATAGGTATCTTATCATGGTTTTGAAACTTTCTAGTCTCTGAATTTAGATCTAAGTCACTTTATCTTCTTCATCTTTAAGTTGGGAATAACAATATCTCTTCTGTCAGTTTGCCTGGAGTGTTGTGAGGCTCAAATGAGAGCAAGATAGAGACTTCTTAATGAAGTCCAAGGTATGCCAATGTATATGATACCTTGATTTCTCCTGTTTGAAGACTGGTGAAGTGAATGTTAACACCGTGGCTCTCAGTGGGTGTGTCAACACTCTGTAGTCTGTCTTAGAGACTGCGTGTCAGTTTTAGTTGGCCATATGGGAGGAACTTCTGAGGTTAAATGTGCAGTGAATGGTATTGCCCTACAGTGAGCATAGAAATCCTTCCTACTAAAGAATTTTCTAGCCTATGGTAAGAAATAATGAAACATTCTCCAGTCTATGAAAAAACTCTATAATACTTGAAATAAACAGAAAAATCTCTTTACGATTATTAGAAGCTAAAACAAGGGCCTCTTCACATGTTTGTCCATAGCACAAGGATGCCTGACTATGGGGCTAAGTAAGGCCAAAGTCTAGCCAAGCCATGTGCCCTGGGTGAGGACTGCATTTGGAAGGAAGGGTTTCTTTTAAAAATTCATTCAAAGGTGCCTATGGAGTCTAACTCATTGTCTATTCAATTAATATTTTTGCACTGTTCTAATATAAACTGAATTGTCAGAAAGGCAACTACCAAGTAAAACTAGAGAATATTGTACTTTTGTTTTTGGAAAACTTAACAAGCTCTTTTCACCATTTAAAAAAATTATGTTCCAGTGGCAATCCTGATCACAATATTTGAGATACCAAAACCTGTCTTATCTATCTATCTATCTATCTCTCATTTATCTATTATGTGTGTATATATATGTATATATATATATATATACACACCAAATTGTACATCATTTCTGATACTCACTTGTTACCCAATACATTTTTTCTTATTTCTTTCTTTACAATCCTAAATATTTATTCAAATAACGAAAAGACAAAGGCTTTCCAACCTGATTGCTGTTAGCTAAAAATAATTTGCTGTTCTGCCAAAGAGGTGAAAATCATTTCAGATAGTACAGGGGCTGTGAGTGGCTGTGAGGCAAGTCAGTACTGTAATAAATCCTGGGCCAGAGCTTTGGCAAAGAATGTAACGTATGCCCAGAGCTAAACTTTCCATATATATTATTTCAGGGTTGATTATTTTTTCACAAGGATGCTTCTGATCTAGAGAACGTGACTTGGCTTTTGCATTTTGGGAGAAAAGATATTTATTCTGAAAGATCACTAAAAAGAATTCTATGAGGCATCCTTTAAGTAACTACAAAGTCCTGTTTTATGCCATTTAATCTTATTACAGCAGTTTAAAACATTGGGAAAAGAAGATTAGCACTCACATGAATAAAATACATCTCAAATGCCTCTCTATAACATAGCTGAAAAAATTCCAGATAAATAAGGAGTTAAAGAAAATTGCTAATGAGTAAAAGAAGAAATAATGTTTGCATTATATTGGTTAAGTCAATCCTACTTCTCGAATGTAAGTTACGTACCTTTACCAGGAGGCACTCACAGCCTAGTGGAGGAATCATGTGATTACATAGAACATTGTGGTATATTGCCATGTAGGACATACTGTAATCATATATAAAAATGGGTGTCTAAATTCACCCAGGGAAGTCAGAAAAGAAATGAAATTTCAAATGAGTTCTAAAGGTGGTATAGGAGTTTTCTGGAGAGAGAAAGGTTAGGAAGACTTTCTCAGTGTAGCAAAGAATATAGAAAAATACTTGGAATCATGGCAGAGTTATCACAGAGATTCATACTTCCAGTTGACAGTTCATTCTGATAATACTCACAGTTGACTATTACCAGTAGTCACTGCTGTTTACCACGTTCTTTCTACACTGTGTACGTGAATGCCATACCTCCCAGAAAGAAGAGGTAAAAGAGAAGTAAACTTTATTGAAGAAACTCAAAAGCAGAGGGTTAGCAAGGTGGTATGTGTAGTCGCCTGACCTGGCGTCGTCTGGCAGAGAGGCATCTGAGGCCAAGCTGTGCTGGATGTGCTCTGGGTTGGGCTCCAGGAAGAGGTCCCCTGACATCCTGCTTCTCAATCTTTCAGAGGATGAGCTTACATACCCTGTGTGTCTGAGACAGGGTGAGGTGCGGCCAGCCTGTGCCCATAGGGCACCTGGGGGCCCTGTGTAAAAGACTGTGAGCTGCACCCCCTGCTGGGGAGAAGGTGAGCCATGAATCCCAGTCAGCTTGCTGCCAGAACACCCCAAGAGAGACCAAACCAGACACCCATTATTTCAGTTAATGATTAGAACAGCCAATTCAAGACTAAGAAAAAGATTCAAGTTCCAGCTCTGCCATTTGTCACTTTGAGCAGTTTATTAAATCTAAGTCTCAGTTTTCTTATCCATGGGATAGGAATACTACTATATACTCACAGCATTGGTTTGATTATATTAGATTGACTAGTATTGAAATAAGTATTAATATTAAGATTTGATGTGTTCTTTGTTACTCATGTCCTCATCCTCTTCCCAGGGATATAGTGCATTTATCTTTTACTAGTGGGAAGTACCAGTAAGCTTTATGATGAGTGTGGCAAAAGATATTTAATAATAATACAGGGATTTGGGGAGGATATGAAAGAGGATATTTCTGTGTTTTGTCTTCAAAGAAGAACCAAGGAAAGAATTAAAAAAGAATGTGATGACAGAGAACTGTGAATTTTCCTAACCTCCTCAAGATGTGCAAAGCAAACTGGTATGTGTAGAACATTAGAAGACTTTGAACTATTAAGGCTACAGCACAAGCAGGATAATCAGGCTGTGGTTTTAGAGAGGCTGTTAATGCTCAACAGGAAACCTGGCAGATGCTGAAGAGTAATGATGTACAGATCCCTAAAGCTGGTGGTGGAAAATAGAGCAATAGTCTTAGAGACAGAGATAAAACACCTGTGTCTGTACCATGGTGGTAAGCAATGTGGCTGCATATTTTCAAGGATTTGAATTCTTGAGGATTTTCATTCCAAACTGGGGACTTAGTATTTCTTAGGACTTTCTGTTTGTTTGTTTTTGTTTTTCCAGTTAGGTAAACCTCTTTCTCTAAACTTAGGTAGAGTGATTCCAAGAAGCAAAATTAGGGCTGGGAAATATTTTCCTACAGTCATGAGCGAAGGCAGATGACATACAATGCAAAACAGCTTGAAGAGTTACCACGGTTCCCTGTGGGAGTTTAATTTCTTGTGTAAGTCTAAACCGTATGAAGTTCTGCCACAAAGTTGGAGAGGAGAGTTTCCCTGGAAATCCTGTTAGACTTCTAGGTATGCTTGAGCTATCATTAAATGAAACTGACCAAAGTTCACAAAACAGAGGAATCAGGCTCATCTTTAAGAGTTCACTTTAATATGCCCCAAAAAAGTACATGTTGAAGTTGCTTTTACTTTATTTCACACATAGGGAAATGTAGCAGCAATAAAGTGTTAAAAATGCAGCTTCAGAAACTGCATTGTGAATGTGGTGAAGTTTTATGCTATTTATGGCTGCAAGTATAAAGAAAAATTCTTGAGGTCAAGACAGTTTATGTAATTCTTTTTCTTCTCTGTTGTCATAAAAGGAAAATTTCATAATTATGTGGCAGTGTTTGCTAGGCATTTCTAATTTAGTCATTCTCTTTGCTTTTGCTCTTTCTTGCATTTTTGCCTCTTCTTTCAGAACCTAACCATTGCAGATATCATCTGAGCAAAGAAACCACTGAGAATATGTGCACCCTGCCCACTTTGCCCGGCAGTCAAATGGTATTCTGGAGCAAAGTTGCTGCAGTTTTCATTTATGAGAATAATGACAATAAGAAAAAAATAATGTATGTTAAAATTATCATAGGGAAAATAGTTACAAAAAATATATTCAAACATTTACATACATATATTTTAATTTTGCTTACTTTAAAATTTGAGAAGTTCTATATTTTTTTCAAACATTTTGACAGCTTTAAAGTCTGAGCACTTTTCTATGACACTGAACGTTTTATCAAAGTAATAAAATTTCATTAATTTGTTTAGAAAAATAGTACATCTTAAAGGAGAACACTTGGGAACTAATATTGTAAATTAAAAGCCCATACAACACCTCAATCCCACCATACAGACATGAAAACAAAATGGGTACATGTCTGGTTTGTCTACCTTCAGTCATTCATATGTGTAGCTATATAGGTATGTTGATATATAGATATGCACATATTTTATATTTAAAAAATGAGGTCATCCAGTAATATTCATATTTTCACTGAACAATATATCATGGCCAATATCATGATTTTTCCTTTTAGTTCTTGATTTTAAATGACATCTGTGTATATCACATAATTTAGTTTATTAAAACAAACATGTTAGCCTTTTTCTTTCTTGTTACTTTAAGTGAAACAGTAACTAATATCCATGTATGTATCTATGTACATGTTATTTGTCCCATCTTTGATTATTTTACAGTATATTTCTGAAGTAATTACTTAAATCAATACATCCATAAAATCTGTGATATCTGAGAGAACAAGTATCCTCAACTCACTTTTCTCTCTAGCCATGTCATGGTAATTCTGCCATTTGGCACTTCTCACACAGTGTTGAATTGGCTTATCAACTTCCATGAAAACTTCTGATGGGTTCTAATAGGAATTACATTAAATTTGGAGAGACTAAGTATCTTTATTATATTGAGTTTTTCTAAACATTGCCATTGTAAATCTTTCCATTAGTTCTGAATGTTTTTATGTGTTAAGTTACTTTATTGAAATGTAGTTGATGCATAATATTACATTGGTTTCAGGTGTACAACATAGTGATCTGACAGTTATCTACATTTTTAAATGCTCACCACAATAAGTAGTTAACATCTGTCAACATACAAGATTATTGACTATATTCTCTATGCTATACTTTTGTCACCATGACTAATTTATATTATAATTGGAATTTTATGCCTCTTTATCCCCTTCACCTATTTCACCCATCCCCCTCCATATTCTCCTATGGCAACCACCAGTTTCTTCTCTGTGTCTAATGAGTCTATTTCTGTTTTGTTCATTTGTTTTATTTTTTAGATTTCACATATAAGTGAAATGGTATTTGTCTTCCTCTGCCTGGCTTATTTCACTGAGCATAATACCCTCTAGGTCTATCTGCAGTTGCAAATGGCAAGATGTCATTCATCTTTATGGCTTAGTAATATTCCATTTTATATGTGTACTACATTTTATCCATTCATCTAGATGGACACTTAGGTAGGTTGCTTCTGTATCTTGACTTTTATAAATAATGCTGCCATAAACATAATAGTGCATATATATTTTCAAACCAGTAATTTAATTTTCTTTGGGTAAATTCCCAGAAGTGAAATTACTGGGTCAAAAGGTACTTCTATTTTTAGTTTTTTAAGAAACCTGTATATACTGCTTTCCATTGTGGCTGCACCAATTGTTAATCCCATCAACAGTGTAGGAGGGTTCCTTTTTCTCCACATTCTCATCAACAATTGTTATTTCTTATCTTTTGGATAATAGCCATTCTGAGTGGTATGGGTGGCAGTTTGTTTTTCTTTGGGTTGAGTCATTCATTCTTTATGTATTTTGGATATCAGCCTCTTATTGACTATATCTTTGCAAATCTATTCTCCCATATAGTAGGTTCTGTTTTTGTTTTGTTGATGATTTCCTTGGCTGTGCAGAAGCTTTTTAATTTGATGCAGCCCTGCTTGTTTATTTTTGCTTTTGTTTTCCTTCCCTGGGGAAATGTATCCAAAAAAAAAAATTACTAGTGTTGATGTTCAGGAGTTTACTACCTATGTTTTCTTCTAGGAGTTTTATGGTGCCAGGTCTTACATTTAGGTTTTTAATGCATTTCAAGTTTATTTTTGTGTATGACGTAAGATAGTAGTCCAGTGATCATTCTTTGACACGTACGTAGCTGTCTAGTTTTCCCAACACTGTTTGTTGGAGAGACTGTCTTTTCCCTACTGTGTATTCTTCCCTTCTTTGTCATATATTAATTGACCATATAAGCATGAGTTTATTTCTGGGCTTTCTATTCTGTTCCATCCTCTGTTAGTTTTACCTTTTTAATTCTTTCAATAAAGTTGAATAACTTTTCCATGTAGGTCTTGTATGTATTTTGTCGTATTTATTCCAACATGGCTTATAAATTTTATAACTATTAATATTTTGTAATAATTGATAAACAGCACATTTTCTGAATTTTATTAGTCATTCTTGAAATTCATATGCATACTTTTAAACTGTGTAGCAGATCATGTCATTTGCTATTAAATGAATTTTATTTTTCCTTTTCTTTTTTTAATCCATTCTTTTCTTAAAGCTCTAAATTATATATACATTGTTGAGAAAAAAAATCAGTTTTAGCAGGTATCCTGTCTTTTCCTGATTTTAGTGGGAATACGTGAACATTTCACTCAAAGTATGAGGCTTTCTGGAGAATTTGATATTTGCACTTCCCTTCACCAATGATTTGTAATGTCACCCCATCACATCATTTCCATATATGTGTGGATCTATTTATTTTACAATTCTCTTCCATTGATCTATTCTCTATCACTGTGACAATAACAAATATGTAATTATAAGCCTATCATTAGTCTTGCTATTGATAAGTAGACATTCTCAATGTATTATTCAAAATTATCTTAGCTCATCTGGGAAATTTCCTCTTCTATCTGAGTTTTAGAATCACTTTGAAATTTTCATGAAATTCTGTTTTATTTTGATGTTTTTTAAAATTAGATTAAATTTGTAGGAAAAATTAGGAATAACTGACTCATTAAAATAGTAATATTTCCCATCTGTGATTGTAGTACAATGTTCCATTTGTTTGAGTGTATTTTGTGAGTTTCAGTAATACTTTGAAAATTGCACTTATATCTCTCATTTCTTTTTTCTCTTCTAATTGCATTGCTAAATCTCTGTTGAGCAACTGAGTCGACACAGACATCTAGCTTCTGATTCTAAGGTTTTCATACTTTAAAGTGGGATATTGCTATTAGGTTGATGCTAGATTTGAATAAGAAATTTGTTGTCAACTCTGAAATTTGGGAAGTAAAATAAGGGGATCTACTCAAATAATGCATTTTATCAATTCTAAGGTATACACTTTCTGTTTTTTCATGTTAAGCCACCTTTAAAATTAGGATGCATGATACAATAGTTGTGATAAGAAAGCACTTTAATTGGCAAGTAAATTTTTAAAAGTCATGAGTTAGTTTTACTGACTAGATTGATTGAATAAAAAATTTTCCATATGTTTTGATAATCTTTTAATGGTAGGAAGTTATATTGATAAATTTTATTATATGATCTATGCTTGCAACACAAGCATAATAAGGTTTCTATAATAAACCTTACTAGTCATGATATACACATGTATAACTCTTACATATACATGAATATATATGTGTGATTTCATATATATGTTATATTGTTCTGTAATTGATTTGTAATATTATATTTGCTATTTTGCACTTGTATTCATACAGAGAAAGTCAGTACTTTCTTATACTAGCCTTATCTATTTGGGTGCTATAGTAGGGAAAATAATTGTTCTCCCTAAAGATACCTATGCTTAAATCTTTGGAGCATGTATATATATTACATGGCGATGGGAATTAATATTGCAGATAGAATTAAGGTTACTAATCTGCTGAGAATATTCAGAATTACCCAGCTGGGCCCAGCATACTCACAGGGTATTTAAAACATGGAAGAAGGAGGTAGAAGGATCAGTGTTAAAGTGTTGCCAGGTGAGAAAGTCTCAAGCCGACATTGCAGGCTTTGAAAATGGAAGGGGGCCAAGAACCAAGGAATGTGGGCAGCCTCTAGAAACTGGAAAAAGCAAGAAAACAGATTTTTCCCTAAAGCCTCCAATAAAGGAATTCAGCCCTGACATCATCTTAATTTTAGCTTAGTGAGACCATCCCAGAATTCTGACTTCCAGAACTATAAGATACTAAATCTGTGTTGCTTGAAGTCACTAAATTTGAAGTAATTTGAAGCTAATAGTAATAGAAATAACGTTAAGAAACTAATACAGCTGCAATTATGCTTTTAGCTTTTATAACACCTATGATATTTTTCACTGAACCTAAGATGTCATTCAATTGTAAGATGCACCATTAGTTTATTATTATTACAACTAAACTCATGTCATTTCAACTCTGACTAAATACTTTCTGATCATATTAGTTTAAGATGCAGACATCTAGTTTCCGATTCTTTAAGGTTTTCATACTTTTATGATTCAAAAATGTTAATATAGGAACAAAAGCGAATCTTAGGATATGTGAAATGCAATAGTTATGAAGCTTTTTTCTTTTTCTATTCCCTAAAGTAATTTGCATAAAATGAGATTATCAGTTTGAAGATTTAGTAGACTAACTTCTAAAACAAGTGGTGTCATTTGGAGAAGAGCATATGTTTACTTATTAATTAATCCTACCCAAAGTTTTGAATTTTTCTTCATCAAAATACTGTATATTCTTGTATATATGTAGTTATGAGGGTAGGTATAAATATATATTTGTATAGAGTTAATAATAATATTTCACTTCACAATTTGTTATCTGTATCCAAAAGAGAGGTTAATCATGACTTGTGTGTGCTTTTTGTGAATTTTCTAACTGGCTTTGTCTTACATTGTTTTACCTGGCAGACAGCTGTCTTCATTTTGCTTGGCTGATCAGTGTCTTTCACTTGGAGGCTGAAATAGATTCTCCAGTTCTCCTCTGCCTTAAGATCCTTGTTCAAGGAGTAACAGGTAGACTTTATCTAATTCTGCTTGTATTTTTCTAGTAATAAGTAATAGTATATATGCAATTACAGAGCTTAATTTCAACTGGAGAGTGTATGGATAGGGAAGGATATGGTGACAGCTAAAGTATTTATTTCCATGCATGTCTTCAATTGTCTCATTGCACCTTACCCAAACTGAAGCCCAATTTGGCAAATATCTAGAATGATGTCTAATCTAGTTAATTCAGTCTCTTCATTTTGATTAGTTGTGTTTAACTGCTGCTTTTCTGCAAGGGAGGAACTAAAACATTTCTGAGCAACTAGCGAAGGCAAAGATAAAGTTCGATGTCATGACTCCAAAGTGATGGTCAGAAAGTTCATGGCCACGAGAACTGCTGCTTGGCCTTGAAATGAGAAGTGAGCTTGTGCTGGCCCTAAAGATTGTCATAACAGGCATTGTGAAAATCTATGATCTAGTGTATTCTAAGTACCTAGAGGGGCAGAACTGAAATAAGAGACCAAAAGATTACTGGAGTATAAGAATTCATGGTTATAGTGTAGCTGATGGATCTAGAAAATAAGGAATTCAGTGAAGTTAAAACTAATTTCAGTAAATGTGAAGGATGAGAGAAAGGAAAGGAGGCTGTTTACAAGAAATAGTCATGCTAAGTAGATCCAAATTTTTGCTGAGGTAAAGTGGAAATGGCATAATGATGAGAAAAAGAATAATGAGGGAGAGATGTTGCTGAATTTTCAACTTGGATGATGATGAGGTCAAGATGTGAGTGAGTTACCAATGTGTTGCTGAGGAAATTAGGATTAGAATGGAAAGAAAAACAGAAAAGTTATTGTGAATATTGACTAAGTTATTGAGGTCACCAGTTAGAATAAATAAAAGTTGGTCTGGGTTTGAGAAGAGGAAAGAATGTTGAACAGCAGCCCTGGGTTAGTGTACTGAATTGACATATTACACACACACACACACACACACACACACACACACACACACAAGCTCTGTCTTTATCCTAGGGCACAAAAGGCAGGAAATAATGATCTCTTACCTGTTAGATATTTGCAAGAAAAAAAAGGTTTGAATTTCAGGATGTTTGGGTTCAGTTAATGGAGAGAGATATCTTCCATAGATTGTAATACAAGTTCTGCGTAATAATTTCTCAATAATTTTTATTAAATTAGTGAATGGTTGTATATCTACAAATTAGTTATTCTCCTAATCAAATATCTCTAATCTCAGTTTCCCTCTCTGTACACATTCCCATCTGTATACTGAGTTATATAGAAATTAGTATTTAGACTTTTTACATTTTAAAATCAACTGCACAACTTTCACAATTTTACTCATGATTGTATCCTCACACAGATCATGGTCGTGCTGGGGTCCATCATCTATATACATTAGCAGGTACCATTTTTCTCATTAGGCTGAAAAGCTCATAGGATTATACTACCATCTATATGGTCTAGTAAGTGTTATTGTTCTTAATTGATGGGACTAGGTCATTGTACTTTTATTGTCTTTCCCTATTTTCCATTAACCTAGAGAATTACCAATTCCCAAACATTTGATAAAATTATCCTTCTTTATATCTTCCATTTTTTGGCAAATAATAATTTAAAAACTACAATACAGTGATTATTTTATATCCCTTTAGACCAAGTTATTTGATATGAACCACTTGAGTATTTCATTCATAATCTTAACAAGTAATATAAATTTCTGAGGTAACTTAGTGAAATTCAACTGTTGTTCAAAAATTATGCCTAAAGAATACCAGAAATATTTAGGGTCCAAATAGATGATATAAAATATTATGAGAAAATAATTTTGGAATTTTAAAGTAGATTTTAAAAGAGGCATTGCCTAAATGAAAAGTTCCCACAATTTTGAGGCATAAGTGAAAAGAATTAGAAAAGAATTCTTTTCTTCAGTCTCTATAAAATTTATGTGGTAAGATTTGGGATTCAGCTAATCACATTTTATCATTTTCTAGCACTAATCTTTTTTTGTTGTTATTTTGTTGGTATAATGGCTTCAGCTTTTCAAAGAATGGTTGTAAGTATATTGAAACAAAGAGATTTGAAGATGTAAAACTGAAAAAATGATTAGTATAAATGGTTATCGAAAGACACATTATAATTTAGGTATTACAACATAGCACTGGACTTGGAATGAGAGTGTGGGTATGAATAGTGATTCATGACTTCATTGAGGAGATAATGGTGGGTCAATCACATAACCTCAATTCCTCAGTTTCCTTTTACGCAATATGGGAATAAAAACATCAGTCTCATAATAGGAAGATTTGATTAGAAAATAGATGTTCAAGCACACACCAATGGCTCAGTTATTGCTATGTTAGGTGAATCTGTATCTGATTCTGAAGAGGATAGAGACTATGCAACTATATTATATTGATATTGATATATGACTGATACCTTGATATAATTATAGTGACAAAAATTTATATTTATACATTTGATATTCTTCTATAAGAAATAGCACAGGGAGGATCTCTATGTCCCTGCGCAATTAAAAAAGTGATAATGTACAAAGCACTTAAAATAGGGAAAAATATAGTTGGCTTTAAAAATAAGTTTACATAGTTTTGACAATGGTGTTAGTTTAAGTATTGCTATAAATGAAATCTGGTCAAGAGAGTAAATTGGATCTTCTAAGCATCTTAGTTGATGGCTATAAAAATGATAAAGAGATGATAGTTATCAGTCATTAAAGTTGTAATTATAAGTAAGTTTATGAATGCCCTATGTCTGTGTTTATAGCTACTTTTTCTTCTTGGGGAAACATTTTTTGTCTATGTAATTTGGACTCCATTATTCATTTACAATTTATTTATAATGAAAGAAGGCCATATTCTTTCTTTACTGCATCTCTGTTTATTCTTAGTGGAAATTTCCACTTGAATTAGTGCCTCAGGTTTATTTAGGTCAGAACATAGCCTTGTAGCATCCATTATGTATATTGCAGAAACTGCTGGGATCTGTGGAACTGCAGTCTGTTTCAATCCCTTAAGACATGATTCTTGGATAGCTTTGTGCATATGTCTTCTTAGTTGAAATCTTTAGACATCAGGATTGTTGAATAGAAAAATGTATTTAGTATTTGCAATGATGAGTAAAATTGTATAAGAAAAATGAAAAGATATCCCATTTGTTACCAGATATATTTTATACATAGTATCACTTATATTTTAATGTATACATTTGTGTTTATATACAAGCCATAGTACATAGAATAAATTGAACATTAGAGGCTCTTGCAGCTTGAGAAATTCCTAAAATTTCTGAACTTCTGCACCTTAAAAATGAAAAAAATAAAAGCCCAAATAAGTGATCTTTATTCTTTACTCTTAAAACTCAAAATAAGATTTAAGAAAATGTACCATATCATCATTATAACCATTATCTTAATTATCGTCTTCATCTAACATTCCCTGAGCATTTTTAACATGTCTTGTGCTAGTTTTGTATGAGCAAAGCAGCCTAGGAAGACAGAACATAAATGAAAACACAAGGCTTCTCTTTGCAAGGGCCTAGAGTTGGTGCTGCAGATCAGGGACAAAAGGGACACGGTAGACTCATTGTGTGAAAGCTTGAAGTCCTGCCACTTGCTAAGCCAGGGTCAGAAAATATTTAAAATGGCTCTTTTACAACAAGCAGAAGGGAAATATTAAGCGGGTTCCCTCACTTAGACGCCTTGACTTTATACGTAAATGTATCACTCTTCATTAGATTTCATGAACACAATGTATGTTTATAAACATCACCTTTTCCTCTTTGTTATTCTATGCGGTTATTCTGTAGTGGAATAATACACATGGCAGGTCTCAAACTGAAGCATCTGTAAGGTTACCTGGCATAACTTAGGATCCTCATTCTCTTTTCCAGACCTTGAAGTCTCCTGAATGTACTGACATTTGGTGGCCATTGCTTCTCTCTGAAAACTTTATTTAATGTGGGAAGGAACTTGTACCAAGTGACCCAGGAAGTCTTTCTGTGGTTTAATTGTTTTTATTAGCCTAGTTAATTTAAAAAGCTTAATTATGAAACCACCTGAGTGCTGTGCAAAGTCTGCAAAGTACCATTCAGTGATGGCTGGATGAAAATGCATCAGTAGCTTTTTTACCCGATTATAAAAATAAACCAGAGAGATTTATCATACAAAATGTAGATCCTAGATAAAATAACTTCACTCCTAAATTTCCATAGAAACGGTAATGGGAATTTTATTTCATTTTTTTTTTTAATTAAAACAATATAATTTATTCTTTCTCATGAATCTGTGGCACAAGAATTTAGACAGGGTAGGAGTGGCTGCTCCTCTTGTCTCCAGCTGGGGTGGGGCACCGGCTCGTATTTAGCTGTTCACTCACTCGACTGTCAGCAGGCTGCTTGGATGGGCTAGAAGGTTGTGGAGGCTTCATATTTATTTATTTATTTTTTTGTAGGTAATTATTTTTTATTGAAGGGTAGTTGACACACAGTATTACATTACATTAGTTTCAGGTGTACAACAGAGTGATTCAACATTTATATACATGATAATTCTAGGCACCAGCTATCACCATACCAAGTTGTTACAATATTTTGACTATATTCCTTATGCTATACATTACATCCCGGTTACTTATTTATTTTACAATTGGAAGTGTGTACATTTTTTTGTTTTGTTTTGTTTTGTTGTGAGGGCATCTCTCATATTTATTGATCAAATGGTTGTTAACAACAATAAAATTCTGTATAGAGGAGTCAATGCTCAATGCACAATCATTAATCCACCCCAAGCCTAATTTTCATCAGTCTCCAATCTTCTGAAGCATAACGAAAAGCTCTTCCATGGAGAACAAATTCTTACATAGTGAATAAGTTACATGGTGAACAGTATAAGAGCAGTCATCACAGAAACTTTTGGTTTTACTCATGCATTATGAACTATAAACAGTCAGTTCAAATATGAATACTCATTTGATTTTTATACTTGATTTATATGTGGATACCACATTTCTCTCTTTATTATTATTATTTTTAATAAAATGCTGAAGTGGTAGGTAGATACAAGATAAAGGTAGAAAACATAGTTTAGTGTAGTAAGAGAGCAAATGTAGATGATCAGGTGTGTGCCTGTAGACTATGTGTTAATCCAAGCTAGACAAGGGCAATAAAACATCCACGTATGCAGAAGATTTCTCGCAGAACGGGGGGGTGAGGTTCTAAGCCTCACCTCTGTTGATCCCCACTTTCTCACCTGATGGCCCCCTTGCGACTGTGCCTGTCTTAGGTTGTTCCTCCCTTGAGGAATATTACCCGTCTCTGGCTAACCAGTCATCTTCCGGGGCCATACAGGGAAATGTGAAGTTGGTAAGTGAGAGAGAAGCCTTATTGTTTGAAAAGGTTAGCTTTTTAATTCTTTGCGTATTTATGCCTTGTGGCTTCTATGCCCAGCATTTGTCTTGAGGTATCTTTACCACTAGGAAGAATTATGATACTCGGTAAATTTGATATGAGGGACGAATTCTATTTAAGGGTTGTAATTAGGAGGGAAGAAGAAAAGCTATAGAAGTAGCAGGCGGCAGAAAACATGGGAAGATTGATTATTTCTTTGACATATCTTCTTGTAGAGTAACTTCAGCATGTATACGTTCTAAACTACTAATTAAATTGCGCACACACATTAACATAATAGGAGTATAGTTACATAACCAAAGCATACCTGTAATTATCAGCCATCTCCAGTGAAACCAACAAAACCAGTTAGGCACCTTAGGCATTTGTGAAAACTTATCTATGATATGGTAGATATTGTCCAACTGAGCTTGAACAGTCTGAGGGAAATCAGATAAATTAAAAAAACCCATTCCTGGGGACTGTTCACATCCCATATGTTCTTTTAACAGTTAATAGTCTGTAGTTGTAAGATTTTGGAGCGCTACAATTTGCATTTCTCCTAATTCTTAGTTGAGTTCCAACAGTATAGATCCAGTCAAATTTGTTGTTTTACTGTATGCACAGGCCAGCTTAGATATCTCCTTCTTCATTCCCATGGCAAGTCCAGGAACTGGTGGGATGAGTGCATCTACACCTGTAGCAGTGCGTGGATCTTTGTTGGGGTTTTTTGATGATCATCTTCTGGCATGAGTCTTCCAGAGAGTGCTGATGTTGGAAGTTCTTTTCCATATCGTATCTTAGTTCATTTTCTGGGTAGCCCAATTAGGCTTTGATCCTCTGTATAAACACAAACAGACCCTTTACCTACACTTTTATATGCCCTTTATACCCTTGTGTAGGATGCATTGGAGGTCTCCACACAGGAACTGCCTTTTTTTTTTTTTTTTTGGTATCATTGATCTACACTTACATGACGCATATTATGTTTACTAGGCTCTCCCCTATACCAGGTCCCCCCTATAAACCCCTTTACAGTCACTGTCCATCAGCATAGCAAATGTTGTAGAATCACTACTTGCCTTCTCTGTGTTGTACAGCCCTACCCTTTCTCCCAGCCCCCCATGCATGCTAATCTTAATACTCCCCTTCTTCTCCCCACCCTTATCCCTTCCTACCGACCCATCCTCACCAGTCCCTTTCCCTTTGGTACCTGTTAGTCCATTCTTGAGTTCTGTGATTCTGCTGCTGTTTTGTTCCTTCAGTTTTTCCTTTGTTCTTATATTCCACAGATGAGTGAAATCATTTGGTATTTCTCTTTCTCCACTTGGCTTGTTTCACTGAGCATAATACCCTCCAGCTCCATCCATGTTGCTGCAAATGGTAGGATTTGCCCTTTTCTTATGGCTGAGTAGTATTCCATTGTGTATATGTACCACATCTTCTTTATCCACTCATCTATCGATGGACATTTAGGTTGCTTCCAATTCTTGACTATTGTAAATAGTGCTGCGATAAACATAGGGGTGCATTGGTCTTTCTCAAACTTGATTGCTGCATTCTTAGGGTAAATTCCTAGGAGTGCAATTCCTGGGTCAAATGGTAAGTCTGTTTTGAGCATTCTGATGTACCTCCATACTGCTTTCCACAATGGTTGAACTAATTTACATTCCCACCATCAGTGTAGGGGGGTTCCCCTTTCTCCACAGCCTCGCCAACATTTGTTGTTGTTTGTCTTTTGTATGGCAGCCATCCTTACTGGTGTGAGGTGATACCTCATTGTAGTTTTAATTTGCATTTCTCTGATAATTAGTGATGTGGAGCATCTTTTCATGTGTCTGTTGGCCATCTGTATTTCTTTTTTGGAGAACTGTCTCTTCAGTTCCTCTGCCCATTTTTTAATTGGGTTATTTGTTTTTTGTTTGTTGAGGCATGTGAGCTCTTTATATATTCTGGACGTCAAGCCTTTATCGGATGTGTCATTTTCCAATATATTCTCCCATACTGTAGGGTTCCTTTTAGTTCTATTGATGGTGTCTTTTTCTGTACAGAAGCTATTCAGCTTAATATAGTCCCACTTGTTCATTTTTCCTGTTGTTTTCCTTGCCCGGGGAGATATGTTCAAGAAGAGGTCACTCATGTTTATGTCTAAGAGTTTTTTGCCTATGTTTTCTTCCAAGAGTTTAATGGTTTCATGACTTACATTCAGGTCTTTGATCCATTTTGAGTTTACTTTTGTATATGGGGTTAGACAATGGTCCAGTTTCATTCTCCTACATATAGCTGTCCAGTTTTGCCAGCACCATCTGTTGAAGAGACTGTCATTTCGCCATTGTATGTCCGTGGCTCCTTTATCAAATATTAATTGACCATATATGTTTGGGTTAATGTCTGGATTCTCTAGTCTGTTCCATTGGTCTGTGGCTCTGTTCTTGTGCCAGTACCAAGTTGTCTTGATTACTATGGCTTTATAGTAGAGCTTGAAGTTGGGGAGTGAGATCCCCCCTACTTTGTTCTTCTTTCTCAGGATTGCTTTGGCTATTCGGGGTTTTTGGTGTTTCCATATGAATTTTTGAATTATTTGTTCCAGTTCATTGAAGAATGTTGCTGGTAGTTTCATAGGGATTGTATCATATCTGTATATTGCTTTGGGCAGGATGGCCATTTTGACGATATTAATTCTTCCTTGCCATGAGCATGGGATAAGTTTCCAAATTTTAGTGTCCCCTTTAATTTCTCTTAAGAGTGACTTGTAGTTTTCAGACTATAAGGCTTTCACTTCTTTGGTTAGGTTTGTTCCTAGGTATTTTATTTTTTTGATGCAATTGTGAATGGAGTTGTTTTCCTGATTTCTCTTTCTGTTGGTTCATTGTTAGTGTATAGGAAAGCCACAGATTTCTGTGTGTTGATTTTGTATCCTGCAACTTTGCTGTATTCCGATATCAGTTCTAGTAGTTTTGGGGTGGAGTCTTTAGGGTTTTTTATGTACAGTATCATGTCATCTGCAAATAGTGACAGTTTAACTTCTTCTTTACCAATCTGTATTCCTTGTATTTTTTTGTTTTGTCTGATTGCCGTGGCTAGGACCTCCAGTACTATGTTAAATAACAGTGGGGAGAGTGGGCATCCCTGTCTAGTTCCTGAACTCAGAGGAAATGCTTTCAGCTTCTCGCTGTTCAATATAATGTTGGCTGTGGGTTTATCATAGATGGCCTTTATTATGTTGAGGTACTTGCCCTCTATTCCCATTTTGCTGAGAGTTTTTATCATGAATGGATGTTGAACTTTGTCAAATGTTTTTTTCAGCATCTATGGAGATGATCATGTGGTTTTTGTCTTTCTTTTTGTTGATGTGGTGGATGATGTTGATGGACTTTCGAATGTTGTACCATCCTTGCATCCCTGGGATGAATCCCACTTGGTCATGGTGTACGATCCTTTTGATGTAGTTTTGAATTCGGTTTGCAAATATTTTGTTGAGTATTTTTGCATCTACGTTCATCAGGGATATTGGTCTGTAGTTTTCTTTTTTGGTGGGGTCGTTGCCTGGTTTTGGTATTAGGGTGATGTTTGCTTCATAGAATGAGTTTGGGAGTATCCCCTCCTCCTCTATTTTTTGGAAAACTTTAAGGAGAATGGGTATTATGTCTTCCCTGTATGTCTGATAAAATTCCGAGGTAAATCCATCTGGCCCGGGGTTTTGTTCTTTGGTAGTTTTTTTATTACCGCTTCAATTTCGTTGCTGGTAATTGGTCTGTTTAGATTTTCTGTTTCTTTCTGTGTCAGTCTTGGAAGGTTGTAGTTTTCTAGGAAGTTGTCCATTTCTCCTAGGTTTCCCAGCTTGTTAGCATATAGGTTTTCATAGTATTCTCTAATAATTCTTTGTATTTCTGTGGGGTCCGTCATCATTTTTCCTTTCTCGTTTCTGATACTGTTGATGTGTGTTGACTCTCTTTTCCTCTAAATAATTCTGGCTAGAGGCTTATCTATTTTGTTTATTTTCTCGAAGGACCAGCTCTTGGTTTCATTGATTTTTGCTATTGTTTTATTCTTCTCAATTTTATTTATTTCTTCTCTGATCTTTATTTCGTCCCTCCTTCTGCTAACCTTAGGCCTCATTTGTTCTTCTTTTTCCAATTACGATAATTGTGACATTAGACCATTCATTTGGGATTTTTCTTCCTTTTTTAAATATGCTTGGATTGCTATATACTTTCCTCTTAAGACTGCTTTTGCTGTGTCCCACAGAAGTTGGGGCTTAGTGTTGTTGTTGTCATTTGTTTCCATATATTGCTGGATGTCCATTTTGATTTGGTTATTGATCCATTGATTATTTAGGAGCATGTTGTTAAGCCTCCATGTGTTTGTGAGCCTTCTTGCTTTCTTTGTACAGTTTATTTCTAGTTTTATGCCTTTGTGGTCTGAAAAGTTGGTTGGTAGGATTTCAATCTTTTGGAATTTACTGAGGCTCTTTTTTTGCCCTAGTATGTGGTCTATTCTGGAGAATGTTCCATGTGCACTTGAGAAGAATGTATATCCTGTTGCTTTTGGATGTAGAGTTCTATAGATGTCTATTAGGTCCATCTGCTCTACTGTGTTGTTCAGTGCTTCCGTGTCCTTACTTATTTTCTGCCCGGTGGATCTATCCTTTGGGATGAGTGGTGTGTTGAAGTCTCCTAGAATGAATGCATTGCAGTCTATTTCCCCCTTTAGTTCTGTTAGTATTTGTTTCACATATGCTGGTGCTCCTGTGTTGGGTGCATATATATTTAGAATGGTTATATCCTCTTTTTGGACTGAGCCCTTTATCATTATGTAGTGTCCTTCTTTATCTCTTGTTACTTTCTTTGTTTTGAAGTCTATTTTGTCTGATATTAGTACTGCAACCCCTGCTTTCTTCTCGCTGTTGTTTGCTTGAAATATGCTTTTCCATCCCTTGATTTTTAGTCTGTACATGTCTTTGGGTTTGAGATGAGTTTCTTGTAAGCAGCATATAGATGGATCTTGCTTTTTTATCCATTCTATTACTCTCTGTCTTTTGATTGGTGCATTCAGTCTATTAACATTTAGGGTGACTTTTGAAAGATATGTACTTATTGCAATTGCAGGCTTTAAATTCGTGGTTACCAAAGGTTCAAGGTTAGCCTCTTTAGTATCTTCCTGCCTAACTTAGCTCGCTTATTGAGCTGTTATATACACTGTCTGGAGATTCTTTTCTTCTCTCCCTTCTTGTTCCTCCTCCTCGATTCTTCATATGTTGGGTGTTTTGTGCTGTGCTCTTTCTAGGAGTGCTCCCATCTAGAGCAGTTCCTGTAAGATGTCCTGTAGAGGTGGTTTGTGGGAAGCAAATTCCCTCAGCTTTTGTTTGCTGTGAATTGTTTAATCCCACCATCAAATTTGAATGATAGTCGTGCTGGATACAGTATCCTTGGTTCAAGGCCCTTCTGTTTCATTGCATTTAATATATCATGCCATTCTCTTCTGGCCTGTAGGGTTTCTGTTGAGAAGTCTGATGTTAGCCTGATGGGTTTCCCTTTATAGGTGACCTTTTTCTCTCTAGCTTCCTTTAAAACTCTTTCCTTGTCCTTAATCTTTGCCATTTTAATTATTATGTGTCTTGGTGTTGTCTTTCTTGGATCCTTTCTCTTGGAGGTTCTGTGTATTTCCGTGGTCTGTTCGATTATTTCCTCCCCCAGTTTGGGGAAGTTTTCAGCAATTATTTCTTCCAAGATACTTTCCATCCCTTTTCCTCTCTCTTCTTCTTCTGGTGCCCCTATAATACGGATATTGTTCCTTTTAGATTGGTCACACAGTTCTCTTAATATTGTTTCATTCCTGGAGATCCTTTTATCTCTCTCTATGTCAGCTTCTATGCGTTCCTGTTCTCTGGTTTCAATTCCATCAATGGCCTCTTGCATCCTATCCATTCTGCTTATAATCCCTTCCAGAGTTTGTTTCATTTCTGTAATCTGCTTTCTGGCATCTGTGATCTCCCTCCTGACTTCATCCCATATCTCTTGCGTATTTCTCTGCATCTCTGTCAGCATGTTTATGATTCTTATTTTGAATTCTTTGTCAGGAAGACTGATTAGTTCTGTCTCCTTCTCTGGTGTTGTCTCTGTGATCTTTGTCTGCCTGTAGTTTTGCCTTTTCATGGTATTAGGAATAGTTTGCAGAACTGGGACGAGTGACGGCTGGAGGAACTTCCCTTCTTGTTGGTTTGTGGCCCTCCTCTCCTGGGAGAACAGCGACCCCCAGTGGCTTCTGCTGGGCAGCTGCATGCAGACAGGGCTTCTGCTTCCTGCCCGGCTGCTATGGAGTTTATCTCCACTGTTACTGTGGGAGTGGCCTGGCTCGGGCTGCTGCTCCAAAATGGTGGAGTCATGTTGGAGGCAGACCGGCCTGGAGGCTATTTATCTCCTTAAGGGGCCTCCAAGCTCCCTGCAGCCCAGGGGATTAGGGTGCCCAGAGATCCCCGGATTCTCTATGTCTGGATTAAGTGTCCCGCCCTACCCCTTTAAGAATTCCAAAAAGCACCCGCCAAAACAAAACAATGACCAAAAAAAAATTTTTTTAATTAAAAAAAAAAATGGCCGTTCGTTTTTCTTCATTCTCCAGTGCCAGCCTCAGGCATCTGCTCACCGGTCTTGCTACCCGTTTCTCTAGTATTAGGGTCCCTATCCCTTTAATACTTCCAAAAAGCGCTCACCAAAACAAAAGAAAACAAAACAAACAAACAAAAATGGCCACTCGCTTTTCTTATGTCCTCCGGCGCCAGGCCTCCGGTACCCACTCACTGTTCTTGCTGCCCTGTTCCCCCAGTATCCAGGGCCCCACGCACGTACTGTGTCTGCGCTCTGGCCCGGATGGCTGGGGCTGGGTGTTCCGCAGTCCTGGGCTCCGTCTCCTTCCCGCTCTGCCTATTCTTCTCCCACCAGGAGCTGGGGGGAGGGGCGCTCGGGTTCCGCGGGGCCGGGGCTTGTATCTTACCCCCTTTACCAGGCACTGGGTTCTCACAGGTGTGGATGTGGTCTGGATGTTGTCCTGTGTCCTCTGGTCTTTATTCTAGGAAGAGTTGTCTTTGTTATATTTTCATAGATATATGTGGTTTTGGGAGGAGATTTCCACTGCTCTACTCACTCCGCTATCTTGGCTCTAATCCAATTTTATTTCATTTTTAAAAATTGTATCACTATGTCATCGTTAAGAAGTTACCGTATGTTCTAGTTATCTATTGGTTCACAAAAAATCAACTCCAAGCTTAGTGTCTCAAAACAATATCAACCACAGTAATTTTCTCTCTCGCAGTTCTGCGGTTGACTGAACTCAGCCAGGTAGCTCTCATGCACAGTTTCATGTATTTGCCATCAGTGCTGGGCTGGGCTCCTGTGAAGCAGGCTCTCTTACTAAGTCCTCCCGTGCTTGGGCTCGGAAGACTCAGTCCGCTGGTTAAACTGGAAAATTCCTGGCCCCTCAGAAACGCTTTTCTACCAGCGTGTTCTTGCCACACACTCCAGGACAGAAGTTGTAGGGTAGTTGGGCTTTTTTATGGTGGCTCAAGACTTCAATGGCTAATATTCCAATAGGAAGAGAGCCTGGCAGAAACTGTATCACCTTTTTGACCAATCCTCGGAGATCACACAAAATTGCTTCTGCCACCTTTCATTTACAAAACAATCACAAAACCCATCCAGATTCACTAGGAAGGAAATAGACTCCTCTCTGGGGGAATCACCAAGACTCTGGCAGTGCATGTGAACTGGAAAAAAAAAAGTGTAGTCATTTGTGGTAAATACAGTCTGTACTTCCTCATGACAGGAACTTCACACCTGCATCTCAGGCAGGAGACCTTGAGGAGGGGACCTGCCAGCATGTGATTTACAATGGCAAGAAAGAAACAAATTTAGGGCATCAGGGCAAGGATCCCCAGCCATCTGTACCTCCTCAACGAAAAACCGTAACTTCTGCGGGAGATACAGGAAACGCTGGAGTCTGTGCACAGTCATGTTTAGGGAAGACATTTAGTGTGAGGAGGAAGGGAAACACAAGAGGAAGAGGGAGAGCAAGAGAAAAAGAAAACTGGATTTTTAAAGCAGAGGTTAAGTAGCAGAAAGTTAAGTGGCCTACAGAAGTTCACAAATCAAGGTTCATTCAGACCTTTCTTCAAGACACTGGAGGAAAAATCTTAATGATTTTTGAAAAAACCACAATTACCAACAGAGATACTTGGGTGTGGATGTGGGCTCTGCAGTTTTCTATCTGCATGAAAAGGAGGAATCACTAAACCTCTCTAAATCGTTCTGCTAACTTGTAAATTGTAGGTAATATTCATACTTAAACCTTATGATCATTGTGAAGGTCAAATGAAACAATGTACAGAAAATGGCAGGCACTGAGCACAAGGTCCCAGACATGCTCACTATCCCAGCAGGATGTATCATGTATCAAAAATCGATTTTAACTTCACAGACTCCACATGCTAACTTCAACACATATTAAATTCATATATATTCATGTATATTTCTTGGCTATTCATTATATTTTCATAACTTTGTATGTGCCAGTGTCAAACATCCTGTTTTAAGGACTATAACCATTATCAACTATTTGTAAACCTGTTAGTACAAGACTTGCCTCATTTGTTTTCAGAAGAACTTTATTCTTACACAGCCAAATGTCCAGAATGTTGACATGGAGGTTTTACTACTGAAAAAGTATTACTGAAGAAAAATAAACTTTTAGTCTGTTTTCCTTTCTGGCATCCTGTGATTCTAGGAAGAAGTAAGATACTTC
This sequence comes from Manis pentadactyla, assembly GCF_030020395.1. Classification (NCBI taxonomy): domain Eukaryota; kingdom Metazoa; phylum Chordata; class Mammalia; order Pholidota; family Manidae; genus Manis; species Manis pentadactyla. Next base: position 169,360,112 of record NC_080020.1, on the reverse strand, counting down.
AATGCAATTCTTCTCTGTATAGTGAGAGGCATTGTGACAAAATTTAAACTTCATTAGCTTAGAAGCAGTCAGATTATACATCGAATTGACAAAATTTATAAAACTCAGTTTCAAAATTAGTAAAATGAAAAAGCAATACTCATCACCGTATGGTTTTTATGGTTCAGATAGATAGATAGGTATAGATAGGTCGGTACAGATGTATACTTTCAATGATAGGCAAGAGTTAGCATCAAGTATTAGTATTATTGCTACTGATTTTTCTGGCAGTTCATGGCTGGCTGATAGAATTACATAGATTTTTATTTATAAATAAATGATCCCAATCAGCCCTCAAATTCTATGAAACAAAGTTCCAGTTAACTTAGATTGTGTGATATAATACATTTTTAACTCTACTCAGTATCCCTGTAGGCTACTGTAAAATCCTGGAGGGTGGAGAGATTGAATCAAGAGCAAGGGATGGGAGAGTGTGGTGAGAGAAGGGGATCATACCTGAGGAGGATCTTTTATATGCCAGGCAATCATGACATTCCTGTGTGTGAAGTGTTACTTCCACTTAATAGATGAGAAATATAATTCAGAGAGGGAATACTGTGAGAAAGGAATACACATACACTCACACACTTCCAGTGTGGAGAAGGTTGGTCTTGATTCAGTCTCTCCATTTAAAGCCTAACCTCCATTGTCTCTATAGTCCCTCATTCTCAGGGAGTGGCATCATGCTTGTGTCTAGGTTAAAATGGGAGACTCCAAGTTGGATTTATAATGTTTCTCCCATCTTTATATTTTCTTCTTTTTAATGCCATGGTAGTATATGATATAAGTAAAATAAAGCAGATAATAAAAACATTGCACTACTAACCACAGCATTTTATGTGTGTAACATCCTGTGACAGATTATGTTATTACCTCAAGCCACTAGTAGCCACTAGTCACATGTGGGTAATGAGCATATCGAGTGTGGCTATTCTGAATTGTGATATCCTGTAATATAATATATACATCAGATTTCAAAGACCTAGTGTCATGAAAAGAACATAAGAACATATCAATACTTTTATAGTGATTATATGCTGAAATGAAAATATTGAATTAAATAACTTACAAATTTTACCTGTTTTTTTTACTTTTTTAATATAATTACTAAAATATTTAAAGTCACATGTATGGCTTATGTTATATTTCTACTGGACAACACAGATCTAGAAGCATGCAAACAACTGGATTTACTTCTCATGCTCCATACCAGAAAACTGAGGCATAGATGTGTTAAATGACTTGTTCACTCTCATTTAAAGCTGGAGGGATGAAGATTAATCATCATGTCCAATAATATAAGTATTACTATTGGAATATAATCTTTTAAGCTGTAAGTGACCTTAAATATAGCCTATTCAAGTCCCATATTTTAGTGTTTGAGGCAATTTAGGCTGGAGCATTAACAAGATCATGTTAGAGGTAGAATCAGATTTGGAGTTCTTAACCAAATGCTGTCTCTACTCCCTGATTATACTACATGCCACAATCCCTTTCCTTTTTAATTCCAATAAATAAAAGGTCCATATGGGACTGCATAGTAAATGATAAAGTTGGGCTTGGCAAATCTGTCCCGGGTAGAAGCACTTCTTATATTATAAAACTCAGCACCAACTCATTAACAACACAGGGCTGTAGTTCAGACACTTCAGAAACTTTACTTCCAGATATGGTGTTCTCTCTCCCAGCTATACTTGCAAACCTGAAGATCAAATCAACAAAATACTAAATGAGGGCATTTTCACTATTTGCTACAAAATCAACGTTTCTTAAGGCCAACTCACTTGGCATATTGAAAAATAAAATGCATAGATCACAGTTTGAGAGTTTATTTTTCTTTCTAAACTTTACATTGTATAGCAATGATTCATTCTTCCCAAAGAAGTAACCTAACATCTTTGCCCTTTTTAGCATGTGTTGGACAAGATTACTGTGTTGGCCATTCAATACTGCTGAATATGACCTCAGGATAACAAAAATGTGAAATTAGGGTTTTATCACTCTGGGAACCCAGTACTGTTAAGATATATAGGGACCCAACATTGTATAGTAATAGGAATTCAGGTTTGGATTTCAGTCCCTCCAGTCTTTGTTGGATAATTGCTTACATGTTTCTGGACCTCAGTTTCCTCTTAAGACAGGATTAAATGTTATCTCCCTCTCTGGTTTATTGTAAGAATAAAATGAGACACTATGAACTTATATAGCATGTTCCTTGACACTACATAGGTATCAAAATATTAATTGAACATAAATGTATTTGTATGTATACTTACCAGCTGCTTATCCTTGGGCAAATCACTGAAATTTAGTGTTCCATCAGTAAAGAATGAGGATAATAATGGTGTCTTTGCCGTAGACTTATTATGAGGGTTAAATGATTGAATATAATATGCTTAGAACAACGTTTAACAACAGTATTGCTTAATAAGTGTTAACTTCTTATCATTATTATTACCTGGTATTACCACTGTTGCCTTTTATATGTTAATTAGAGCCTATTTAAAAAATAATACCATTTCCAAATAGAAATGCAGTATGCACTATAATATACTGCATAAGAATTTATATATATGTATTACACAAACTGGACAAATTGACAATTTAATTATCTTTACCTTTATTAATAAAAAGCCAGAGGACAAAACAAATTTGTATATATTCTAAAATGTAACTTTCCCAAATTTAAGAAGAAAACTGTTTTGCCTTCTAAAAGAGCAAGAGTGGAGTCAAGGGTTTCTTAAACTCAGCTCAACAAGTGATTTACTATATGGTCATGAGAAACCCATTGATTTTTTTTCTTCCTAATTTACCTGTTGCTACAGTTTCTTATTATACAATTTGAGGCTTCTGTTGTTCTTTATATTCCTAATATTTCTATATGTAAACTATTTTCTAGACTTTTTATTCTTGTCAAAAAATTGTCATCACTCCTCAATCTTCATTTTAAGAGGACATCACTGACTTCATTATGATAAATCTTCCCAAGGCCATTTTTATATTTTTATTAAAGTATCATTGATATACACTCTTACGAAGGTTTCACAAGGAAAACAGTGTGGTTATTACATTCACCCTTATTATTGAGTCTCCCCACCATATCCCATTGCAGTCACTGTCCGTCAGTATGGTAAGATGCCACAAAGTCCTCATTGTCTTCTCTGAGCTATACTGTCTTCCCCGTGACCCCACACACACCATGTGTACTAAACATAATGCCCCTCAATTCCCTTCTCCCTCCCTCTCCACCCACTCTCCCCTTTGGTAACTGCTAGTTCCTTCTTGGAGTCTGTGAGTTTGCTGCTATTTTCTTCCTTCAGTTTTGCTTCATTGTTATACTCCACAAATGAGGGAAATCATTTTTAAAACTAAGAAAGGACCCGATTCACTATTTAATGGCAATTCTTCAAACGAGTTGTTAACACTATTAACTGAATCTGAATATTATTAACTCTGTCATTAACTGAAGCAACATCAATTTATAAGACATACTTACGCCAAACTAATCTGTTTGGAGAGGGTGAAATCAGTGTTAACAATTTGATCAAATTAAAACAAAACATGGCTTTTAACTGAAAATGAGAGACTAGACGTCATGTTGGCTTAGTGTGTAAATGTTATATGTCTACTAACACTGAATCTTTTCCACATGAAATCTTAAAATGCTTAATGTTGGATAGAGGAAAAATCCTAGATGTGTTTCTTTTAAATAAAATTAGTTCGTGAATTACTTGATTATAAATAAATTAGAAGTAAATAAATTGTCTTAAGTGTTTTAAGTAATTAAGCCACTGGGTCATGTATTTTTATTTGCTTAAAACTAAATAACTATTCAGTCATTGAAGTGGCATATATTTCTAGCTTTCCACATCCACAATACCCACCCTCTTTTTTATACTACAGGAAATTGACCTTTTTTCTACTGCCTAAACTCTATACAGAAAATTCATCAATCCAGCACTTCTTGTACCAGAATTTACTGATTTTTGAAATAACCATAAAATGCTGTAACAAATAACACTAGATTGACATCTTAAAATTGGGCTTTCCAGCCATGGAAAAGCTAGACCTTTGCCTGGGCGAATAATAGAGGGTAGTTTCCAGAAGTAGAGAGATATCACTGGTATTATTTGTCCCTGTGAATAAGAAAGTGATGGCTATCACTCACATCACTGGATTTTATTTCTTCATTCTACAAATTCATATTGCATGCCTGTCTTCCAGATGCTTTTCCTTACACTGACAATATATCTGGGAAGATGACATTGTTTCTGCTGTTATGTCTAGATTGAGAAAGAATAGCTAATAGTCTAAATTGAGAAACAGACACTAAGCATATTTTTGTATTATATTTAATTATAATTGTGATAGCATCGAAGTCACAGTGTCTGCTGTGGGTGAGTTTAATAAGAAGACCTCATTTAGTCAGGATAATCAGAAAAATGCTTTCTGAATATGTGAGGTTTAAGTTAAGATTTAACAAAGGCACTGACTTTATTTTGCTGAATGGGAGTAACAGATTTGATATTGGTGTGTATGAAGTGTGGGTGGTTGAGGAGAACTGTGAGCAAAAGGAAGAGTGTGAAGTAAAGAACTTGTAATAGATGAAAGGTGAACTGGAAAATACAATGAAGAAGAAACTAACATGAGATTCAGCAGGCAAATCAGTGATAGTTAGGTCGGTCACTGTCTTGGGGGCATGTTAAGCGCTTGTGTTTTTACATAAAGACAAAAGGAAACCCCCAAAATAGCATGATATAATATCCGTTTTTGGAACATCTCTCTAGCTGCAATAAGGAGGATGAACTTTACATGACATTGTGTCTAAAAGGGAGCAAATTAGAAGGTACTTGCAATATTCCAGATGAAAGATTATGTGTATTTAAATGAGGGTTTTGATAGTGTATATGTACAGAAGTATATAAAGTCTACAGTTATTCCAGTTGTATAATGTCTTTGTTATTGATTGGATAAGCAGAGGATGGCCAGTACTGCATTGAATATAAGAAACTGAATGGACAAAGAAAACATATCAGTGACCAGCATAACTGAAGAAAAGTTTGGTTTTGAGAGGAAGATTATTAAATTAGTTTTAGTTGTATAGCCCTGGAGATACCTCCTTTCATAAAACCTGGACACATTAGTAAATAGTGGATATTGGGTCCTCAAGGTAGAAAGAGATGAATGAGCTTAATACATATTTTAAGAGTTGTAAGTATAGTCATAATAATTACTAACATTGGGATTAATGTAATAACCTAAGAAAAATGTGTTCACCTAGAAGAAAAGAGTTAAGACAAAGCAATGATGAACTCTTGTATATAAGGACTGAATGGAGGATCTAAAAAAAAATGGTAACTTAGAGAAAGTGGAGCAAAAGAGATAGGAACTAAATAAGGAGTGTGATACCACATAAAACAAACAAAGGGAGTATTATAAGAAGGGGAAATAGACAACTGTTTAAATATTGCTATTGAATTTTAAAACATGGAGTTTGCTGGTGACATTGAAAATGGCAGTTTCAAGTAGATCAGTGAAGGCAGAAAACAGATTTGTGTCATTTGATAATAGTAGAAAGTAGAGAATCATGTAACGCATGCTGACATTTCTTTCAACACATATTGACATATTAAGAAGTATGTAAGACTGATACTTGAAGGGGATGTCATATGGAATCATTATGTAAAGGGAAGAAGGTGGAAAACAGAATATGATTCAAGAATGATGCAAAAGACTTAAGAGAGAGAAAGAATGTGGTTACTATATAGGTAAGAGCAAAAACACATGCATATAATAATTGAGATGATAGGGAGGTACAATCATAAAAGAGTGGAGGAGCCGTTTAGAAGACTCACTTCTACCTTTGCAATAGAAAAGCCAGTATGTTTGTTTCCCAGCGGGAAGAAGAGAGTCCCAGTCTCATAACTTGTGTGACAGCTTGAGTGGGAGACCAATGAAACTTAAAAAAGAATTATTATTACTTGTTTATAAAAGTTGTATACAAAGTACACAACATGGTGTTTTGCTATACATATACATAGTGAAATGATTACTGTACTCAAGCTAATTAACATATCCATCTCCCCACATAGTTACCATTTTTGTGTGTGTGGTAAGAATGCCTGAAATCTACTATCAGTAAATTTCTAGTAGACAATACAGTATTGTTAATTATGGTCATCATGCTGTACATTTGATACTATGTAGCTGCAACTTTGTACTTTTTGACCAACATCTTCCCATTTTCCCTACTTCCTCACCTCTACACTGTTCTACTCTCTGTCTCTATGATTCAACTTTTTTAGATTCTACATATAATAGACATCATTCAGAATTGTGTGTCTTGCTTAATTCACTTAATATCTTTCAAGTCCATCCATATTGTTGCAATAGGAGGTTCTCCATTTTTATGGCTGAATGATATTCCATTTCATATATACACACATAATGAATATTAATATGTTAATTGATATGATTGATATAATTATAGATTAACTAATACATTATATAGTTAATATAAATAATATAATTTTATATAATTAATGAAACTTAAGATTAATAATATATAATTAAGGTAATATATTAATATACTTCATATATATAATATAGTACAACTTAAGATTAATTATGTATAATTAATATATATGGTTAATATAAATAATATTTGTATGTGATATAATTTAAAATAAAGAAATTTTATATAGAAATTGATATTTTAGGATACATGTATTTTAGGAATATGTATGTTTTAAGAATGTATATTTGTATATATATAAAATGCTTAATTCACTGAATGCATATATATGTATATATGTATGTGTGCATATATATATATGTGCATATATATATATATATATATATATAAAACAATTTCTTTACCCATTCATCTGTCAACTGACACCTGACACTTAGTTTGTTTCTGTACCTTGACTACTGTGACTAATGTTGCAGTGACCATAAGAGCACAGATATTTTTTCAAAGCATTGATCTCATTTCCACTGAGAGTAAGGAAATTTCTCATGGAAAGAAAGGAGGGGAAAATGGGCAGTATAAAGACAATACAGAAATTTAAAAATATTCAAAGTTGCAGGTCAAATAGAAGATCTTGGATCTACTTGTCTTTTAATTTTCCATTCACACTCCCACCCACAGTCATCTTTCTCTTCTGTTTGACCTGCAACAAGAGGTGACTATGGGTGGGAGTGGATGTAGGAAATTAAAAGACGAATAAATCACTCTGAAAACTACAAGACACTCATGAGAGAAATTAAAGAAGATATCAATAAATGGAAACACATCCCATGCTCATGGATAGGAAGAATTAATATTGTCAAAACACAAATCCTGCCTAAAGCAATCTACAGATTCAATGCAATCCCTATCAAAATACCAACAGCATTCTTCAAAGAACTAGAGCAAATAATTCTAAAATTAATATGGAACCACAAAAGATCCCAAATAGCCAAAGCAATCCTGAGAAGGAAGAATAAAGCTGGGGGTATTATGCTCCCCAACTTCAAGCTCTACTACAAAGCCACAGTAATCAAGACAATTTGGTATGGGCATAAGAACAGACCCATAGACCAATGGAACAGACTAGAGAGCCCAGATACAAACCCAAGCATATATGGTCAATTAATATATGATAAAGGAGCCATGAATATACAATGGGGAAATGACAGCCTCTTCAACAACTGGTGTTAGCAAAACTGGACAGCTACATGCAAGAGGATGAAACTTGATTATTGTCTAACCCCATACACAAAAGTAAACTCAAAATGGATCAAAGATCTGAATGTAAATCATGAAACCATAAAACTCAGAAGAAAACATAGGCAAAAATATCTTGAATATCAACATGAGCAACTTTTTCCTGAATGCATCTCCTTGGACAAGGAAAACAAAATAAAAATGAACAAATGGGACTACCTCAAGCTAAAAAGCTTCTATATAGCCAAGGACACTGTCAGAAGAACAAAAAGGCATCCTATAATATGGGAGAATATATTTGTAAATGACATATCTTACAAGGGGTTAACATCCAAAATATATAAAGAACTCACACACCTCAACACCCAAAAAGCAAATAACCCTGTTAAAAAATGGGCAGAGGATATGAACAGACAATTCTCCAAAGAAGAAATTCAGATGGCCAACAGGACATGAAACGATGCTCCATGTCACTAATTATGAGGGAAATGCAAATTAAAACCACAATGAGATATCACCTCATACCAGTTAGGATGGCCACCATAGAAAAGATTAGGAGCAACAAATGCTGGTGAGGATGCGGAGAAAGGGGAACCCTCCTACACTGCTGGTGGAAATGTAAACAAGTTCACGTATTGTGGAAAGCAGTATGGTAGTTCCTCAAAAAACTAAAAATAGGAATACTATTTGACCTGGGAATTCCACTCCTAGGAATTTACCCTAAGAATGCAGGAGCCCAGTTTCAAAAAGACATATGCAACCCTGTGTTTATCACAGCACTATTTACAGTAGCCAAGAAATGGAAGCAACCTAAGTGTCCATCAGTAGGTGAATGGATAAAGAAGATGTGGTACATATACACAATGGAGTATTATTCAGCCATAAGAAGAAAACAAATCCTACCATTTGCAACAATATGGATTGAGCTGGAGGGTATTATGCTCAGTGAAATAAGTCAGGTGAAGAAAGACAAGTACCAAATGATTTCACTCATCTGTAGAGCTTAAGAACAAAGCAAAAACTAAAGGAACAAAACAGCAGCAGACTCACAAAACCCAAGAATGGGCTAACAGTTGCCAAAGGGAAAGGGCCTGGGGGGTGGATGGGAAGGGAGGGGGAAGGGGCGTAAGGGGCGTTTAGATTAGTCCACATAATGTGGGGGGGGCACCAGGTAGGCAGTATGGCATAGAGAAGACAAGTAGTGACTTTATAGCATCTTACTACACTGACTGACAGTGACTAATGGGGCATGTGGTGGTGACTTGATAATGGGGTATCTAGTAACCACAATGTTGCTCATGTAATTGTATATTAATGATACCAAAAACACACAAAAAACAAGTAGATCCCACGTCTAGTACTTTGATCAAATCAATAAAATACACAGACTTTTAGCACATCTCTTACAGAGAAGAGAAATAAATACAGAGATTTAAGATTAGGAAGAAAATGAAGAAAGGAAGGAAGCATCTAAAAAATGTGATATACAGTGTGTTTGGAATATGTTAAAACCCACAGTAAAGAATATATATCCTTGCAAATTTTTCATATTTTTTGAAGAAATTAATGAAAATCTAAATAAATTTTTAAAATGGAATTGAAAGTGAAATCATAGAACAGTAAGTAGTGAAAAGGGAAATTACAAAGATACAAAATTAAATACTATGATAAAACCATCTTGGAAACAGTGAATGCATTAAAATCAACAAAAAACAACTGACACATCTTAGGACTGAATATTGCATTACTCACATGAAAGAGTGTTTGTCATAACCTCAGTGAGATTATAATAAGGACATGAAGTTACAGTAAAAGGCATAAGAGATTATGTGATCCAGCAAAAGGGTAATAGGTGTGCCTAAATTAACAACCTAGCAAATGGAGCCTAAAAAATATTAATATAATAGCAGCAGAAAAAAAAAATCCTGGAAATTGAAAACAAAAAACAAACAAAAAAATGGAGTCAAATTAGTAGGGCACTTCAAATTTCAGGATGATTGATACAGATCAATCTGCACTGATAAGTACCTGGTTAAATATTAAAATCAAGGGGAAAAAAACAAAAATCAGGTAGGACAGAAAATCAAATCATCATCCAGGAAGACTAATTAGGACACAGATATCTCCAGAGCATAAACATCTCCAGAGCAACTCCTAAAGCAAATGAAAATGGAACAAAGTGCTGGTGGAAAGAAAATAGAATCAAGAATGTTATATTAGCCAAGTTGTTTTTCTAAGTTAAATAAAACAGAAACAAATTAAAAGAATTAAGGGAAAAAAGCCTCCATCTTAATAAAACCACTCATCAAGTAAACTCAGCAAGGGAATATGAGCTGAGAATCAGATCACAGATTAATGACAAAAGACAGCAGAGCTATGTCTGTAATGTTCAAATAAAGAAATGTAAGAGGTTGTCCTTAATGTGTAAAACCTCAGATAGGATTTTTTGACATGTAATATATAATAGAGTATAACAATTATAGGCCCCTCTTGAAAATACTAACAATAAAATACAGATAATCAGTTAGTGAATCAAAAATTGCAATAATGGGTTTGAAAATGAAGGACCTGGGCAAAAGGACTGTGTATAATTAGGTATAATTAAATATAATTGAATAAAAAATTTATTCAACATCTGTGGTATGTTTACAGAGTGGAATGTAAAAAGGACTGAACCTTAAGAAACAAAAATAATGATACAAAAGTCAAAATGTCTAGATGGGAAAAAAAGGTGGGAAGACTAAGAATACTAATTTCTTCATTTTTTTCATCAAAAATGTTGAGTGATATGATAATTTTGACATATGTAGTTGAACAACAACAAAACTGTAGTGATCCATATCTTTTAAATAGTTTGATATTCTTTCTGTAATGGAAATTGGATTTTTGTAATTTTAAAGAAATGTTTTAGTAGCATTACCTTTTATAACTAAGAAAAAATATATCTGTAAATACATGTATATAAATAAATTTCTGGACTTTTTAATTTTAGCTTCAGTTTGTTTTGCATATTGCAATTTAAGCAACAGGAAATTTAAAGTATTTTATGAAAATGTGTATTTAAAAACCTTCTACTGTGGTACAAATATGTCTGTGCAAAGACCTAGCAATTTCTATTATTCAGGTAAAATCTATTCCAACATTATGCTATATCTATATCTGCAAAAAGAAACATCTAGGAAAATTTTCACATAGTTATAAAAATGGTTTTCTTTTTTACTCCAAATAGTGGAAATATTAGTCATATTTTGTCTCTTTGCACTTGTATGTATATCTTGAGTTAATATGCACTTATTGTTTCTTACATTTCTTTTCAAACAGAAGCCATTATTTAAATCTTTTATTTAATGTTAAATCTCTATGTAAATATAAGTGTATTTACTTATAAATATATAATATAATAAATATATAATATAATAAAATAAGATATAAAGTATCTTATTTAATTTAAAATAAATAAAAATTTCCCACTATCTGTTATAAACCCAACATATTACTAATATCAAAACCTAGTGAAAACAGAATACAGGACACATCATATAACACATATGATTCTGAATATAGAAGTAAATATTTGTATTCAATATTTGATATCCACATCTGGAGAAAATAATTTTATAAAGCACATATGGAAAAAGTAAAATTTATACTGGAAATGCGGCTCTGAGGTAAATGGGCGTTTCCACCCAGAATTTCTGCCTGGCCTCGATCGTGGTATGCAGACAAGGGCCTATTTATATATCAATGGGCCACAGCAGGATTGCAGCGTGGACAAGGGGTAGAGAGAAAATGGCCATTTTCTTCTCCTCTCAGTTCCTGGTACCTAACTGGTCTGGTGCCTGTTAGTCACCAGGGGCCTGCCCATGAATTATTCCAGAAGGGGTGCTTAGGGGAAGCGAGCATACACCATGTCTGCAAGGTACAGTTGGGTCAGGGACTGGTACCGATCCCCAGCAAGCTGTGAGCAGTAAAAGCCCTTCCCCTTGTTCTCGTTCGGTTTCATGAGATTCACAGGGAACTTGCTCCAGGTGGAGAACCTTCCCTCTTGGAGTGCCAGCATCATACCAAAGACTATGTTAAGAAACCAATTAGAATAATCAGATCTTCAGTTCCAGTAGTTACATATTGTATTTTACTAAAGATTAGGAATTTTCTATTTTCTGTAAAGATAACTTATTTTTAGTATCTCCTTTTCTCTCTCTCATTATTTCTGTCTTCCTCTCTCCATAACTTTTCTCTGATTTTCTTAAAATTTGTCTGTTTTAAAAGTCTTCTGATAGGACAAACTTCAGAAACATATTTAGTAATAAAGTTTTCTGATGCTTAAATACAAAACTTGTTTTTCTTCAAAACACATTGTAGGAAGTGCCTTCCAGTTCTAACCTTCTTGTTATCTAGTAACTAAAATACGTACTGCAATTGAGAGTAATTCCTCTTCACTTTGGGAATGCCAGTTATTGCACTGAGCCACCAGGAACAGTAGGTGTGTGAGACGTTGACTGGCAGAATTTGTGAAGAGGGAAAGACAAGTTAACCAACCTCCTAACATCTATGCCTTAAAACTGGGTCACAGGTAAAATACTTCAATGAGTAAAACACCTTGAAGAATCTAAAAAAACACCTATTTTGTGTTGTTATCTGCCATATTGTGAAGTTGTTCTGCTTCCATCATAAAGAATTATTGTTAGAAAGCAGAAATGAGAATCCCCTCCTTTAGGAAAAAAAAAATCAGTTTTTCCCTGAAATTAGCTTCCTACCAACATTAAATTCCACTGTGGTTATTGTGGTCAGTTCTTAGCTACATTTTGAAGTTAGTTCATTTTATTTTGGAAAGTAATCATTCCCTTTGCTCATTCGTCTTATTCTCATCTCTCCTAACCCCCTGAACATTTTTACTCCTCCCTCATTTTTCTCACGTTGGTACCTCCACATTACATTTATATCATTTACAGAATTTCCAGAACAAAATGCATTTCATGAGCAATGAAAATGTTAGCAATATGCAAAAAATATCTTAAGGGTAGAATTGGAGGCAGGTTGGGTGGGGGAGGCCCTATTGTGATATACAGGTAGGCATGGAACTGTTGATATCACATAAGAATCTGTGATTAAAATTCAACAAGTTTCTGGCACTTTTATTACCCCCACTACAGCTGGAATTGTTAATGCCTCCCATAGGTCCCTAATACATTATGGGACTTACTACAGTGGTGGTGACCCAAGAGAAATTCTAGGAGCTAGCATTTTTTACAAATTGAAGGTTTGTGCTAATTCTGTGTTGAGCAAGTCTATTGGCACCATTTTTCCAACAGCATTTTCTCACTTCATGTCTCCTTGTCACATTTTGTTAAGTCTCACATTTCAAACTTTTTCATTATCAATTCACTTGTTATGGTGATCTGTGATTAGTGATTATGACTTGCTGAAAGCTCAGATGATGGTTAGTATTTTTTAGGAATAGTGTATTTTTTAAATTAAGGCATATATATTGGTTATTTTAACATAATGCTATTACACACTTAATATTGACTACAGTGTAGTGAAAACATAAGCTTTATATGCATTGAGAAACCAAAAAATTCATTTGACTCACTTTACTATGACATTTGCTTTATTGCTGTGGTCTAGCACTTAACCTGCAATATCTCTGAGGTATGCCTGAAATCAAGTTAAGGATTTTGAATCAAGATCATTCTGTATTATCAAGGTGATCCAAATAACAAGTGTACTTAGGAGACAGAGAAGAGAAGACAGAGAAAGCCACATGAAGATGGAGACAGACATTGGAATTATGTAATGAGCAGACATGGGACACCTGGAGCCCCCAGAGACTGGGAGATTCAAGGAAAGATTCTCCCCTAGAGCCTTTAGAGGGAGCACAGTCCTGCCAACACCTTGATTTAGGGTTTTTGGCCTTCAGAAGTGTGAGAGAATAAATACATGTTGTTTTAAGTCACCAAATTTGTGGTAGTGTGTTAAGCAACTGTAGAAAACCCTTACTACCACCTTATCTAAAATAACACTATTTTCCCATCTCCTTTACTTTTCTCCTTATCTCATCTCACTCCCTAGTATATTTTATATGTACTTGTTTGTTATATGCTTTATTTCCCCACTTCAGCTCCATGAGGTCAGGGACTTAGTTTTGTTCACTTCTGTATCCCTAGTGCTTCAACAGTGTCGCTCCATAGCCGTGAATCATGATTTGAATGTAGAAAAAACAAAGGCAGGAAGGAAGAAACCAGGGAAGAAGGAAGGAGGAAAACAAGGAGAGAGAGAAAACAGAAAGGAGGGAAGCAGGAAAGGAAGGAACGGAGGAGAAGGCACACAATTACAGGATTACTATACAATCTTTACAAGTCTACATTTGGACTTCTGTAAGAAACAGAAAACAGCTGCAGACAGCAGCCCACTGACCCCCTAAAAACAGAACTGGCTGAGAAGCAGGCTCCGTGGACTTGTTCTGTCGTAACTACATTGCACCAAGGAGAGGCACCAACCAGTGATTCTTGGGCGCAATTAGCAGGATCAGCCACAGCTCCTCAGTGGACACTGCTGTTCAGTTTCCTTCCCTGCTTCCAGGTCACTCAGCAAGGACAATGTAATGACATCTGCTTTCTCAGTGTCTCTCTATTATCCTTGTCATTCACACAGCCATGGTGACAGCACTCAGAAGAAGGTCTCAGGTGGGATCTTCAGTTTAACAGGGCCTGGTGCAAAAAGCCATACCGATGATGCCAAGCTTTCTAGTCTGAGGGGTGAAGAGGGACAAGGGGCACAGAAGTCCCGATGCTGATGAAGGTTGGCCAGATTAGCAAACACTCCCAACACTCAACCTCCCTGACTCCAAATTCTGTATTCCCGACTTTGTAATGGCTCAGTTTATAGGCTGCAGGCTTTTAAATGACTGAAGAGACTAAAATAATTTCTTCCTTTCTGAATTTGAATGGTTTGATTGCAAATGAAGGAACTCTGAGTTAATCTGTGTTGAAAAACTGGTAGTTACTTAAAACTTGAAAGTCAAAAACCCAAGGATGCATTCTTCATGTCCCTGTGATGCCTTTCAATTGCTGAGGTCCAAAATTTATTCATTATAGGCTAAGAGATATTTATATTCACCATATACTGTGTAAGCTTGAAAATTTTCTTTTCCTTGGCTTACCACTAATTAGCAGTCATTTAAAACTACCTTTATAACATGTATTATACTAGAAATTAAGAAAATTTGTTTTCTTTTTTTAAGGGTGAAAAATACTCCATTGTATATACTATTTGCGACAGCACTGTGAATCTGGATGATAGTATGCTAAGTGAAATAAGACAGGCAGAAAGAAAAAAACTGTGATCTCACTCATACAGATCTTCCTTGACTTAAAATAGGGTTACATCCTGATAAAACCACTTTAAGTTGAAAATGCATTTAATATGCCTAACTTATTGAATATCATAGTTCAGTTCACCTACCTTAAATGTGCTCAGAACACTTACATCAGCCTACATCAGAGCACTTACATGGCTGCTGTAACACATTACCACAAACTTGGTGGCTGAAAACAACACAAATGCGTTCTCTCACAGTTCTGTAGGCCAAAACCCCTAAAATCACCTAACAGAAAGCCTATTTCATAGTAAAGTTGTTGAATACCTCATGTAATTTACTGATTATGTTACTGAAAGTGAAAAACAATGGGTACAGAATGGTTGTTAGTGTACAGGTTTTTGCCCCCTGTGGTCATGAATCTGACTAGCAGCTGTTACTCACTGGGGCTCCTGAGCATCATGAGAAAGTGTCATACAACATGTTGCTAGCACGGGAAAAGATCCAAATACAAAATTCCAAGTATGGTTTCTGCCAAATGTGTATCATTTTTACAACATTGTAAAGTTGAGAAATTGTTAAGTCAAACTGTCGTAAGTCAAGGACCATCTGTACTGTAGATGGAATCTAAAAAAGTCAGTTGCATAGAGGGCAGAGTAGAATGGTGGTTACTAGGTGTGGAGACATGGGGGAAATAGAGACTGGTCAAAGGACAATGTTTCAGTTATAGGATGAGTAGGTCTAGAGATATGTATAGCATGCATGATGACTATTGTTAATGCTGTATTGGATATGGAAATATGCTAAGAGAGTAGATTTCAGGTGTTCTCATTGAAAAAGTAACTATCTGAGGAGATGGGTATGTTAATTAGCTTAACAGGCATAATCATATCACCCTATGTATAATATATCATGCTATGCAACTTGTATACAGTTTTTATTAAAAAACAAATACTTTTCGAAATATTTAATAATTTAGTGTATTTTCTAATAAGGATTTGTACAGGTCTAGTGTTTTAGTATTCCTCTATAATCCATTTTTTGACATGGAGAGGAATCATGCTGGAAAATTATTTTTAATTGCATATAGGCTAGTGAATAACATGCCTAGCAAGTGCTTACTGGCTGATTGATATCTTAGGTACCAAAAGAAATGTCAGTAATTTTCCCTTCTTGTATGTGGAAAAGAGTAAGATCTGTCGAAACTGTTGAAAAGTTGTCAACTGCTGAAATGCCCATGTGCACATGATTTATAGGTGAAATTGATTTTAATGGAATATATATTGGGATATGTAATCTGTGTATGACTAAAGTGTACCTCGTTGGGGAGTTCATATTACATATTTCTACCAAAATAATGTTCCAATCATATAAGTCTACACAACTGTGTACCCACAAAATAGAGCTGCATTTTGTTAGCTTGGAAAATTTCAAAGGTTTTGTTGTCCTTTTTTTAAAAAATTCTTTATTGATGAACTATACTACGGTTGCATTTCTTCCATCTCACATAATATATGCAAGATAAGTGCCAATTCATGGCACCTGGAGTTTTATTGATTGCTTATATTCACAATTGGCTCAATCATGAGGATTACAGAGGGTGAAAAATGACAGAAAGAGTGATAAACAGTCAAACAGCCAGAAACTATCATTAGCCCAATCTCTTTCTGTTGACTAAAGATCGTACTTTAGTTAATGAGGATACAGATTAATGATACACAAACAGCTCATCCTTTGTTATTTTTCCAACTAAGCTTAGAGGGAAAAGAGCCAACCTAATTATAAAAACTGATGGAACTACATAAGTATTTGGCTGATTATTCTAAGCATTTTAAAAAATCCTCAGTGGTCTGGAGCCAAGATGAAGTAGGGGTGGGGGCAAAACAGCATATCTGAAAGTACACTAAGCCACTGCCATTGTTATGGGGACCTGAGGCATCTGGGCACCTCTGATCAATCACATGTGATGTGAGTACCTAAAAACCTAGGATCTGCATTGATAGTAGGCTTACTAATCTCTGAGTTCTCTAGGCACCTCGTGGTCATAGAGCTGCAATACTACACATTTTTTTGTTTGATTATGAACTTATTCTGGTCAGTGTCTTTTTCTTTGATGAAACTATTTTAGTGGTTATAGTAGTTCCTTCTATGAAATATTAAAACTTTCTTAACACTTTTTTAAAGATCATCTTAACTTAAAATCTTGCTTCATGCAAATGAGAAAGCAAGACATACACACACACACACACACACACACACACACACACACACACAGTCTTTTGCAGAAATTACTTGGATCAGATTTTCTTCATCTTGCCAGTGTCATCTCATCTCTACTAAATAAAGTGAGATAGGAGCACAAAGCCCTTCTCAACAGGCTTCAGCTGCCTGTGCCCAACCAGCAGCCCCCTCTCCATGCATTCACCCTGTTGGCATGTGACAAGTACACCGTTTGAGCCTTTTTTCCCTCGCTTGCTTAGAGGATGACTTCTATAGAACACATCACCATACCTTCTGGTGTCTAGCTGGATATGGCCAATGAAAGGTAGCAACATGAAATCAAATGTAGGAAGTGCAGAATGTCAGGTTGTGTGTTCTGTACACCACCCCTGACACCTGCCACTGCCCCATCTTGGACCACAGTTTGGATAGTGCTGTGTTCCTCTTGTTCTTACACCCAAGACCTCAGGTGCTTGGAAAGTTCCTTTCCTGTGTTTGCAGTATTTGTGAGTTCCAGCAATACTCTCCTGCCTCTTTGGCTCAATGACTCCCACTGTTGTCAGTGCCTGGATGTTTTCATCATTCTTTTTGGTTTCTTAAAATTCAGCCCACATCTCTGTAAATAGTCACTTCATTAAGTTTTTTTCAGTTAGTTCTTTGAATGTGCCCTGTTTACTGCTAGGAATCTGACTTACAGATTGCTTTTAGAAGTTTACTGCATCGGTCCTCTTGACAACATTTTGTTGAATCCTCTTGTAACATTTTTTAGAACCTATTTTAATCATCTGTTTACATATTTTTCTTTCATCTTTGACCCTGAGTTCCTTAATGAAGAGGTCATGCGTTAATTATCAATATACCCTTAGGAACTTACTCAGTGCATGCTAAATAAATGTGTGATAAATGAATGAATGAATAAGTGAATGCATAAATTCATAACTCCATTCTATGGTGACCCATTTTAGCTAAAAATTTAAGCCATATCAAATCCTTCTTTCTCTGAGACTGTTGCTTGATTTAAAACAACAGGATCATCACTGTGTGAGCCAACTGATAGTAAGTCCAGAAGAAAAGACTTTGACACTGCATCTGCTAACATTAAAACAGAAATCTGTGCCCCAGGCATTTAGGCCAGTGCCTGGGAAAGGCTCACAAGAGAGCGCTGAATGCCAGCGTGTAATAATATTCCACAGGTTGCGAATAGGGTTTATCTGGAGCTATGTTCCAGTAAACAAAAATATAATTAATGTGCATATTCTGTGTGTTATTTTTATGGTAAAGCAATGTAGAGGACATCCATATTATTTATGGGTTTCCAAGGAAAGGAGAACTCATTTACACCTAAACCAGAAGCACAGCAAAAATTCGATGGCTGCAAATCCTGTATCCTGTTATTGGATATTCCATTGGAGAGATTCACAAAAGGACAAGTCAATTCAGATGCCACCAAGTGATCTAATTTGTTCAAAAGGTACAGTGTTGATCCCAGTATTTCACAATTCACCCCAGATGTTCTGAAAATCCTGTAACTGCTGACAAATAAATGTTGACAGTGGTATGTTAATGCAGATAACTGGGAATTACTTCATTTGTCCAGTCATTGGGAGCTGTAGCCTGTAGTCCCACTGAGTAGTTATGGCCAATGGCTGAAATGAGATTTTTCTTAAGGAGTAAGGCTTCTTTCTACATCAAGGCTTTCTTCTTTCCGTCCAGGTCTTGTTCATTTAGACATTTCTCTTCTATAGCCAGTAAGACAATGGATTGCAACCTAACTGGACAGTGTCAAGATTATTCTGGATTGATCATTAGCAACATTAAAGCAGAACTTGATTTAAACACAGTTTATATTGTGGATTTCCTACACATCACCGTTGTCTTATGTTTTTTTTCGTAAAAGAATCTTATTTTGGATAGAGTAGCCACCTCTCTCTCTCTTAAATTGCTGGGTGCCACAGTGGAAGCTCAGCTCTTCTTTAGCTTCAGGAATGAGCTTTATTCATCTAAATCTGTAGTTGTCAATGAGGGATAGTTTTGTCCTTCAGGGACATTTGGCAATATGTAGAGACATTTTGGGTTGTCAGAATGGGGAAGGAGCACGGCATTAACTGAGTAACATCCAGGGATGCTGGTAAACCTCCTGTCATGCATTGGGCAGCTCCCCATAAAAAAAATTATCTGGTCCCAAATGTCTATAGTGTCAAGGTTGAGAAACCCTCTTCTAAAGACAGTTCCATCTTTCTTGCTAGGTATTGGTTTAGAAATGATCATAGGACCAAAATCTGGCCAGTGTCTTAAGAGGAGAAAGTGAGTATAATCTTCAGGAGCACTTCTTCCTCGCTCATAAGCAAGAACCACAGGAAGCAGAACAGCAGAGTGAAGAGAGACCAAAGTCCTGAGTCTTCAGAGATGTGCTTAGTTCATGTATCACCCAATCCTAAAGTCTGCCTTGTCCCTCAGCATCTGTTTATGTGAGTTAAGGACACTGTTTTATGCTTAGGTTTCTGTTAACTCATATCCACAAACATCCTGAGTGGTACACATCTGCTCTGTGTGATGGTTTGGCAAGATTTAAGCTGGCTCTGGGATCTGAGTGTTAATGCTGAGAAGGCAAGAGACAGGCATTAAGTCTAGAAGTGAGAAAAATATGAAGATGAAATGCTCTTTGGATTAAGGCAACATAGCACGAGAAGTGAGAAAACAGAGGAAAGGAATGGGGCGTGGGCACCAGTTACTCATTCAATGAAGCTTTCTAGACCAACCCCATTTTATTGGAGGTTCAGTAGACAAAGGGGCAAGAAATGATACCAACACAAGCTTGGAATGGAGTAAATGTAGCAATTTCTTTAAGAGACCATCTTAAAGAAATTTCTAAGTTCTCACTTCAGTTATGTTCCTCTTGTGAATCTCCAAAGAATCCTTGGAACTAGCAGCATGGACGCTGCAGCAGCCCCGATCTTTGACTAGCCTCAGGCCTCTTATCATGGCTTCTTCTCCTGTTTGTCTTTGAAACAAGGGCCTGCTTCTCACTCGCCTGCTCTGCCCCAGCTTACTTAAAAAAAATTATTTCCTGTTGTTTCAGTGATTTCCAAGATTGCCGTATTAGAGTTGTGGACTTATGTATCATTCCCCAACTACTTCAATCAGTCTTAGTTCAGCAAATTGTGGCAATATTACAAACTATCATTATTTTAATGCCAGATGTTTCCTAAAAGTGTGAGATTACTTTAGTCAAAGCAGACATATCTAATAGTTTATTTTCTTATCTCCTAGGGACAGACAGTATTAAACTATGTTGAGACAGTTAGAACTATGATGAAATCCCCTCTGCACTTAGGTTTCACAGCACTGGGAAATAGCACCAGCCTTCATCTTCTACACACTTTTTTTTTTCTTAAAGAACAATCAAAAACAGAATACAGATGAATATATAACCATTTTGTTGAACAAAAAGGAATAAAACCTGAAATAGCACTAAAATAGTTGGAACAAGAATTCAAACTTTTGTTTTAAAGACAATGCTATTAGTTATTGTTATTATAAGAAATACCAGACTTTTTTCTTGACAGCACTGTCCTGGGGACGATCATCACAGGTTCTGGTCCAAGTGTTACACTAACTAGCAAATAGCTTGGGGTTGGTGGGAGAGGTCAGGGAAGCTCTTGGGCCTTAAGTAATGTAAGCTTCAGGGTTTGGGGTGGGTAATCTCAAAGGTCATATTAGTGATACTGTGATGTTTTCATTAAATTATCAGCCAAACCGTTTGTGTGTGTGTGTGTGTGTGTGTGTGTGTGTGTGTGTGTGTAATATATATATATAATAAAAAATATATATATCTTACATATAAAATTTTTATGTAAAGTTGGAGGGAAGATCTTTCTCCCATATTCCAATATTTTCCTTTTGAGTACCCAAATTCAATCTGTATACCTCCTGCCTTTACTCTGTCCAGTTACTCTTTATATTCCAGGTAGATGAGGTGGTTTCTCCAATTGGCATAACTGATACTAATAAATGGAGCTTTGTGGGTCAGCTTCTCCCTCCTTCCTCCCAGGAGCACGCTGCCTACAGAAGACCATCCTAATCTACTTTTGCATCAGTGGGCTCCACTGCTTATAGGAAGGCTTCTGCTCTGGTCCAGCGTTGTCTGTGACTCGGTCTGAATTCTGCTTCATTTGGGAATTAAGTGAGAAGATACAGTTGAACTTCACTTAAACCGTTTTCTCAAATTAACCTTTATCAGTAATAAATGAGGAACTTCTCAGAAGAAGCCTCCTGGTGGATATGGACTGGAGTCAGCTATTTCCGAACTATAGGGAGAGACCAGGGGTGTTTCCTCCATAAAACATTAGATCGAGAAGGACTGAACTCCAGCAAACAAAAAGGTGAGACTCTTTCACACCTATGAAGGAGAGTGGAGGGAATGCTGTACAAGAGATCCAAAATGCATGCTTTCAGAAATAACAATTTAAAGATATCAGTCCTCCCAAAATTAATCTTTAGGAAAAAATTATATTGCATTTTCTTAAATCTTGCTTCAAATTTTAAAGTCTATTTGGAAGATAAACATGTTATCTAGAATAACTAAGTACAATCTGTTAAGAATAATAATTTGGCTTTGCTCCACAAGATATTAAAATGATTGATAGATTAACAATAATGAAACATTCAGTGTTTACATTAGACAGACATACGAAATAGAATAAAAATAAAAAAAGGAAGCAAAGAAATCCCAGTAGTCTGCAAGTTAGTAAATATTGTGCCAGTGTTAATTTCTTAATATTGTCAAGTGTCCTTAAAATTGTATAAGATACCAACACTCGGAGAAACTGCACGAAGGATATAATAAGAACTCTGTACTACCTTTGCACTTTTTTATAAATCTAAAATTATTCCAAAATATAAATTTCATTCAAGACCTTATTATATGATAAATATGTTTCAAAATCTGATAAAATATGTTTCAAATAAGTTAAATCAGTAAGTTACAACTTACTGTACACAGACTAGCTATTTATTGGTAAAAGATGAAACCAAATAAGTAACAGAAGTGGACTAATGCCATAAAAAGAAACATAAATATCTTTATATAACCTATGAGCTTTTTAGAAAACACTGTAAAAAAAAAAGATAAAATATAAACTGAAAAACATTTTCAGAATATGTAAGAATAATTAGTGATGCTCTTAATATACATATAATTATCCCAAGTTAATAAGGAAAAGATGAGTTCCACATGGGAAAGAGGATGAAGAATATAAATAGAAAATGTTCTAGGGGGAAAAATGTAAATAGCTAATTTTACACACAAAAGTATAACAATTCTTATATCTCAGGAGAAGGCAAATATAGTAGCTAAAAATATTTTTTCAACTGTAGTATTAGCGAGACAAGAAAGTATGGTACTAAGAGTTTGGAAAAGGTTATGGAGGAAAGACACTGCCAGAAAGAGTATAAATAAGAAAATAATCTGGCAGCTTGCATAAAATGTCAAAAATAGTATCTTCAATTCATTTCCATGCAACAGTTCTACTTATGGAAATGTTTTCATCCAAAATAAGTAGTTGAACAGTAATCGAAGACAAATATATGTGTGTGTGTGTGCATATATATATTTATAATTTATAATTATATATACACAATATTATATATATGTTAAGACATGTAGTAGCTTAGTAACTTAATGTCTTTAAGTATTATGTATGTACAATACTGTATAGTATGTATATTACACATACACTATTGAGTATGGGTGACCTACGTGGCAGAGCTAGATTTGAACTCAGACAATCTTTTATATCTAAAAGAACCATGTAATTCTACCATGACAAAATTGAAAGGAAAACATCAGAAACTTATATTTTCTTTGGTTTCTTTCAATTCTTTCTAGGAGTTCCATGTAACAGAAAAGTTCTATATAACAGGAAAGCAGAGATGAATGTTAAGTATATTTGATGGTTGTAACTTTAATCAGATTTCAGAGACCCATGCTCCTAAGGGTGAAGAGCTACTGGTCTAAATTGATAACCTCACCATCACTTGCTTGGCTGATGACAGTGGACTGCCAGCTGACACTCTGGCCTTTGGCCCCACTCCCTTTCTTTTTACTCTGTTGTTGCCATCTGAAACATCCACCCTCAAACAGTCCCACACTTTTCTCTCTGGCTTTCCAAGACCAGATCAAAGCAATTTCTTCTCTGAGGCCAGGGCACATTAACAGCTGTCACACAAAATATAAGAGGCAATCTTGGAAGGACTTAGTTGCAGTTTTCTTTCATTTACCAACAGTCAAGATGTTCTATTCAGATACTTTGTTTCATACTGAAAAGATTTCTAGTTGATTCAGAGAGCTTGAAATAAAAAAAAGCACTTTTAACGATTCCTCTACAACCCATCCTATAATCTAAAGCCTTTTCCTGGGTTTTACATACAGTGAAAAGGGAACTAACTTGGACATTCACAAAGGTGAGTGTCATGCTGTATAATAAAGTAAATACGGCAAACATGATTCAGTACAAATAATTGATTCAATCATTCTCATTTTTATAAAAATGGAGTTTTTGTTTTATTTTTCTCAGATTATAATCACATTCCTTCCTTTATCTGATACTCAATTTAAAATGAACTCTAAAATAAGTTATGCCCCTTTCCATGAAAGCCTATTGATCAAGGGAGAAATTAAATATATAAGGAGAAGTGAGGGAAAAGTTTGGAAGAGAGGGAGATATCATTGCCACAATTATGCAAATGTGTTTCTGTAAAATAATACTGTTAAGGTCATTTTGTTAAGACCCTGAATATTGTTAATTCTAAATACATATTACATTTTAATCAAACTACCTACTTCCCACTCTTTCCTGATAAATTTACATGCTCACTACATTTCGAGGGCAGTAGGATCCATCCAGCTAAGCTCTCAAATACAATAAGTATCAGGAAATTGTCCTGAATTATTCATGTTAATTATGCTGAACTAAACACTGTAGATAGGAAAAGGTATTTCCCACTAAAATGTTTGTGTTAGAGAGATATCTAAATTCATCACAGTCTCTTTTTCTTATGATAAGACCTAAGGGACTCTGGGATGGTCAGAAACTCATGTAATGAATTGAATTCCAACCACCATCATGCTTTTTCAGCATAACCAACATCACCTGAAGCAATTCTGCTTTTGTACCCTCAGTTTCATAAATAATCATAACTAAGCTGCAGCCCAAACCAATTATTAATCATTGTTACACATATCTATTTCCATTATAGAGAAAAAAAATATCCTTTTTTTGCATTCTATTTTTGTACATTCTATCTAATCTAACAAATTTCATAGCATATAAAACACATTATGCATTCATTTATTTTCATTTGTTCATTCACAAATTCATTTAGTTGTTCAGTTGTTCCAGAAGCAATTTATTGATCAACAACTATGTGTCAGGTACTGTGTTGGCATTTTCCCCTTGCGTCTGATTACATTTTATGCTTTTCTTTTTATTGTTGTTTTTCGAAAGGATTCCAGGGACTGATAATTATGCTAATCATCATTCTTATTTAATGACACACTATCATTATTTTATCAATTTTTTCTCATTCCTTCTGAACCTGCAATCCCATTTCTAACCTCACCAATTTCTTTATACAGACCATATGAAGACCCATTCTGTATATACAGATGTGTTTTTAATCCATGGAAATGCTGTATTTAATATTATTTTAGGTACACATAGGCTTTGATGTGGTAACTGGTATTGTACCATATGTCTCATTCTGTTTCAATTTTTTCACCCTACATAATGTGTAATGTGGATTTATTTAGTTGTTTCTGACAACTATGTGATATTCAATGACAAGCTGATTCCACTTATTTTTTTAATTACTGTATGATTAACTGAAAAGAATTGTCCATATTTAATGCTCCCATATACATTGCAGCATTATTTGCAGAAGCAAAAGCATGGAAACAACCTAAATGTCCAAAAAGAGATGAATGGATAAAGACAATACAGTATGTATATACAGTGGAATGTTATTCAGTCTTAAAAAGGAAGGAGTCCTGTCCTTTGCTAAAACATGGATGCCCTTAGAGGACATTATCCTAAGTGAAATGAGGCAGACACAGAAGAGCAGTGAACTATATGATCCCATTTATATCAGAAATCTAAACTCTTCAAAACACACATTTCACTTTTTATATGATGGACACCAAAGCTAATTTCAACTCTGCTTAGAAAAAATAAGCTTAAGACCAACACCCAGTGAATACCTCTGTATGTCAGTGTAATAGTTTGAGTTACACAGATAGGGCAAAATTGTAAATACTCTATTTCATTGCTTAGGAAGGGCCAGATTGTTTTACAAGTTAACATATCATCAGCATTACAAGAGAATTTCCATTTCTCCACTACTGCCCTAGAAATTGACCATGCATATTTTCCCTCAATAGAAAATTGAAGTGGCCTTTTAGTATATTAGTTTAATTTGTATTTCTCTGATAACCAGACAAGTAGAGCATTTAATTGATTTTAGCCCTTCTGGTATTTCCTTTGTGGCAAATTATTCACTCATATTGTTTGCTATTTCAATTCTATCAGATCTTTTGTATTTTCAGTGTTGGTTTTCCTGAGTTACATGGTTATTTGTAGGCAAAGCAAATGTCTATCTCAGTCTGTCACACAGCTTTTTATTCTTTTCAGAGAATTAGGGACTAGGAATGTCCTGGTGGTGTGGAATTTAGTGGGGGATATGGGATCTGTTTTGTAAGCAGATTTTGGACCAGTCCTTCTGTTTTTAACCCCATTTTTATCATCACTTCCAAAGGTGACTGGTTTTTCCAACTTATGACACTTTGGGGTATTGATCCCACTATAGATATATTGCTTAATAGAGTTCCCTAATTCAAGCTTAGGATTCAGTTTTTCTCAGGTCCACTAAGTCATTGTCATTATGCATCTGTTTTCTAGCTCCTGACATTTCCTTGCTGAATTGCCTTCTCTCGTTTTTCAGTCCTTGAGAGTATATGCCTTTTCAAAAATCTCTTCTCATTTAATAAGTGTTAGAGGGGAGAAGAGTTAAACATACCTGTGCAATCTGCCATCTTTAACTAGAACTCTCAATCTGTTTCAACAGCTTTTTAAAATTTGTGTTTCCTGAACTCTCTAGTTTACTGTCTGTTGATAGATTTACTCTTACCTTTATATTCCTCAGACACTTAATTCTATAGCAAAATATTTCCATTAAAAGCATAAGGAAACATATTAATATTTGCCCCACCAAATTCTGAGTTTTCACTATGTAGCAGAGACTTTTCTGAGAATGATGATGGATGAAAATAATAAGGCTATGAAAATTCTTTTAGATAACTGTGATATTAAATAAAATATACAAATGTTATTTGTACATTTAGATATACTCAGATAACTACCGTTCAAAGCAGAATACTGCACAAACCCTGTGAGATTTAGTAAGTTATTTATTCCCCTTTCTTTCCATTTTCTAAAGGTATGGGAGAAATGCTGGGGCAGGGGGAGGGGGAGAAACATGCCCAAAGAAAATAGATTATTTTTATGATCCCAAGACCCTTTATTTTGTCAGATTCTTAGTAGATTCAAAAAATGTTTTTGATTATTACATGTGTTCATGTGAAAAATATATACAAGATGTAAAAATATCTAAAAATTATTTGCAATTTGTTAAAAAATATCCAGATCAATTCTGTTTTTTTCCTGATTGAGTCTGAACTTTGGCAGTACTAGCATATCTGACAAAACTTGTGACTGGTCTGTGTTGGAAGTTCTGAAACTCAACAGAAATGATATTTCTCAAACACAATTTCAACATTCAAAAAGGAGAAGAAATATGTCTTGCTGCTCAAGGTTTGCTGATGGACTCTCTCTAAATTCACTCATCCCTAGGACTTCAATCCAATTATGTGTTATGCTAAATAATTTAATCATTAGAAGCCAACACTCCTTCAAGACATTGCCAAAGAGATAGTAAAGGAATAAGCCTGGCAGAATAACACAGTTCCAGAAGCCCAGCTGTGCCCTCCTTCCTACCAATTTATCAACCTTTGATCAAAAAACAATGACACTTCAGCATAGAAAAAATATAGGCTAATTCAGTCCCCATTTTGCCCTACAGAATACCAGCAGCTCTCTAGAACCCCATTATGACCTTATCCTTGAGAATATCTGACATAAGAGCAAATCACTACCACTGTAGGAAGGAACCTGGATAGAACTACTGCTAGATTTATAGTTCTGCTGCAAACCCTGTCATTTTGATCTAGTTGAATTTTCTGTCACTAAAACAGAAGGATACCTTGAGAAATCTTAACCTAGTGAACACCAGGAATGCCAATTAAAATGTCAAATTTTTATTTTTAATCTCAAAAGGTACAGTTTCTTTATGTGATCTGATAAATATTTTAGATAAATCAATTCCCCTGTATTCCCACCTCCCCAAATAAAATTTTCTTTGATATTGTGTGAATCCAGGCTTTTAAAAAAGACCCTAATTCTTTTCAAGAGAAGTATTTAAAGACATCTCTGAGCAACTGATACCTCAGTGAAAGAAAATCAAGAAAGAGTTTCAATATAAAAAGAGAAAACCCCCATCTTTGAGTTCAGAATAGGGCCAGAAGGGGCAGGAGTATTGCTGAGATGCTTGGATACGGAGGATGTGATCTCTTCTATTTGAATGTAAGCAACGGTTTCTGTCACTGATGCTCACCTTGACAGTGTCTCATCTTTATTTCCTAAATGAAAATTGGCTAGTTTGATAGAGTCCTCCAAGCTGGTAAACCAATCAGGTTTAGATCTTTCTGAAGTAGTAGATGCATTATGAAGATGAACTTTTAAAAAAATTTCCTGATTTTTTTTTCATGTCAATTTGGGAAGTCACTATGATGATAAGATTTCAGGCAGGATTATTGGGCTGGTGGTGGTGAGAACCTGCCATGGAATACAGTCAGGGCAGACGGAACCCCCTGGAGCCTGCAAACCACACTGTGACGGGTGCTGCCTGCTTCTTCCAAGCATAGGGCCAGTTCTAATGACCAGTGCCCCTGGCCACATCAACACAGTATGACAATGGTCCAGAGGCCTCATTCTTGGCTTCCCCATCCCTGAATGGCAGTGGAGGTAAACAGAGGTAGACTCAGTAGGAGAAAGTTTGGGTTTCCAAACAAAGCTGGGTTACTGGAGAGCTTCAAGCCAGACAGCTTCAGGCTCATTGTTTAATATATTATCATTATTATCCACATGGAAAATGGTGACATCTTTCTAAGTTGGTGAGTCAAAGACCAGAATAATGTTCTCAAAGAGACAGTCTGAAGCCTGGGGCAGGTGACTTGACACAGAAGAACTATGTTTTGCCACACAGCCAGGCTTTACCTGTTTGTCATCACTGAGGGGAAGGCTTCTCCAAGAGCATGCCAGGCCCCTTACACACCAGCTTCTTTCTAGAAGCTGAAAGATTATACAAAATGATAGTCGCCCTAGCATGTTATTAAGGAATCCATTTATTTATTCAATGGCCATAACAAACATGCTTTTAACAATCACAAGGTTTTTTGATTCACACAACTGGATAATGATGGGTCCCTTTACTGAGATTAAGAACACAACTAGAGCTGGGTACTAGGTATAGAAATAAGACTAAAATATATTCCCCACCCTGAAATAATACTTTTCTGGGGTTATTGGTTAGTCAGCCAAGACAATGTTCTCCCTTATAATGTATGAAAACATTAAGACATCAGTATTAATAGAAAATTTGAGTTTATCAATGCTAAATATAAAATTTAGAGAGAATTCCCCATGAATAATATGAAATCAGATGTTAGGAGAGATGTTTAATGTACTTGGTCCTGCTAGCTGGTTTATAAATTAATCCAGCATGGGACATATGAGGTCAATGCTACCTGAAAGTCTGGTGCACTGTTGAGCCTGCTTTTCCTTTATTTTTAATGGAATCAAGGTTTACACGGTCACTTTAGCCCATGAAAATTTTTTGTGTGAATAGTAATAAAAACAACACATTTCAGTACATTCTGTTATATCGCACCCATTCCATTTCATTATTTTCTGTTCTATCACATTCTATTTCATTTTGTTAAATTTTGGCCATTGTGCACTAAGTCAATTTAATGACCCAATAACATGTCAC
The DNA here is from genome assembly GCF_030020395.1 of Manis pentadactyla. Lineage (NCBI taxonomy): Eukaryota > Metazoa > Chordata > Mammalia > Pholidota > Manidae > Manis > Manis pentadactyla. The sequence goes on along the minus strand of NC_080020.1, from coordinate 169,330,662 downwards.
ACCTGCACTGCTCCAGAGCTTATTATGAGCATCTTCTCCTGTCATAGGGGCATTTACACAATTCCAGAAATCTCTGGAAAGTTTGACTTATTTTATAGGAAACAGAACTGGGGAGTCAGAATCTGAAAGTTGTTGGGATTCCCCTTTAAGAGCTTCCTCTCTTAAAAAGCCAGCCATAAACTAAAATTCCCTAAGGGTTGGCAGAAGTTAAAATGAAGAGAGTGAAGAGGGGTGACAAGCTAGAAGCCCAAACTGGGTTTTATCAACTAGCAAGCACAGACACACTACTGCAAATAATGTCATGTTATATAAAGATTTATCTAATAATAATTCAGCCATGAGCAGGTGTTCTGCATTTTATTAATATGTTTATTACTGAACACCTGTGCACCTAAACTGTAGCATAGCTATGACCTCAGATGACCAATTGCAACCTGACTTATCTACCCCTGATACGCTATACTTGGCCTCCCTGCAATTCTGAACCATTACAAAAACATTACAACATGTTTTAATTTGTCTGATTTTTCTCAAACTATTCAAATTCAGTTAGGCAATATCCATCATATCATTGATAAGTTTTCACAAATGCCTAGGGTGCCTAACTGGTGTTTTTGGTTTCACTGGATATGGCTGGTAATTGTAGGTCTGCTTTGGTTATGTAGCTGTATTCCTATTATGTTAATGTGTGCACGCAATTTAATTAGTAGTTTAAAACCTATACATGCTGAAGTTACTGTACAAGAAGATATGTCAAAGAAATAATCAATCTTCCCATGTTTTCTTCCGTCTGCTACTTCTATAGCTTTTCTTCTTCCTTCCTAATTACAACCCTTAAGTAGAATTCGTGCCTCATATCGAAATTACCGAGTATCATAATTCTTCCAAGTGGTAAAGATACCTCAAGACAAATGCTGGGCATAGAAGCCACAGGGCATAAATCTGCAAAGAAGTAAAAAGCTAACCTTTTCAAACAATATTGCTTCTCTCTCACTTACCAACTTTACATTTCCCTGTATGGCCCCGGAAGATGACTGGTTAGCCAGAGACGGGTAAGATTCCTCAAGGGAGGAACAACCTAACACAGGCACAGTCGCAGGGGGGCCATCAGGTGAGAAATTGGGGATCAACAGAGGTGAGGCTTAGAACCTCTCCCCCCCCTGTTTTGAGAGAAATCTTCTGCATCCGTGGATGTTTTGTTGCCCTTGTCTAGCTTGGATTAATACTTAGTCTATAGGCACACACCTGATCATCTACATTTGCTCTCTTACAGCACTAAATTATGTTTTCTACCTTTATCTTGCATCTACCTACCACTTCAGCATTTTATTAAAAAAAATAATAATAATAACAATAATACTAAGGGAGAAATGTGGGATTTCACATATAAATCAAGTATAAAAATCAAACAGTCATGTTTGACCTGATTGTTTATAGTTCATAATGCGTGATCAAAACCGAAAGTTTCTGTGATGACTGCCCTTGTACTGTTCACCATGTAAGAACTTATTCACTATGTAAGAACTTGTTCACCATGTAAGAACTTGTTCATTATGCTTCAGAAGATTGGAGACTGATGAGAATTAGGCTTGGGGTGGATTAATGATTGTGCATGGAGTCCCCTATACAGAATTATATTGTTGTTAACAACCATTTGATCAATAAATATGAGAGATGCCCTCTCAAAAAAAAAACAAACATTACAACATTTACTGGGTTGTCATGACTTATTATTTGTGTCTTAACAGTTCATGTCCTCATTCATGCTACCCTAACTACATGCTAAGTTGTATATTAGATGCTCAAAAAATATTTAATGTGTCATTGAGCAACATCTGAATCATGCATTTTCACCAAACTGGTAACCAGTCCAAGTAATATAATGTAACTGTTAAGATGATTTCTTCTTATTTTCATTCTCATTTTCCAGAAACATAATCAGTCACTTAACATCTCCTTTTGTCACATTTTGTCAAATGGTGTTTGGCATTTTTTCAACAGGTTATCCCAAATTCATTATTTGCACAGTAAAACCTATTATCTTCCTGTCTCATCTCTAGTTGTGTTCTTAATCTCAGTAAAGGGACCCATCATTATCCAGTTGTGTGAATCAAAAAACCTACAAGTCATCCTTGTCACTTCCCTTCATCTCACCTCTCTTACCTAATTCACCATCAACTTTTCTTATTTAAGTGTACTTCCAAAATATCACATAAGTCATCCGCTTCTCTCCAGCTCTACCACTATCACTCTTGTCCAGGCTAAGGTATTTCTTGTCTGGACTGCTTTGAACCTCTGTCTTGTCCACCTGCCTCCACGTCAGCTCTCCTCTTCTTTGTTCTTCAATTCATAGCCAGTGTTATTATCAACACGCACACCTGACCATGATTACCTCAAGCTTAGCAACCTTCCCATTGTTCTTAGGAAAAAAGCAACAGGTCCTTAACATGTCCTTGCAGTGATTTTTATGCATGGCCACACACACATTCTCTTTCTGTCTTACCATTAAGAGTTGGGGTCTCTCTTCTCTTCCCTTGAATCTGGATGAGCTTGTCACTGCCTTGTAATGGAAGATATTAAGACTGACATAGCATGACCTCCAAGACTAGGTCAGTATTGGTCATGCAAGTTTCTTATTGTTGGAACACTCACTTCTGGAGTACTAAGCTGACAAGAAGTTGGACAGCCTTAACACTAACATACTGGAAAGCCCACATGTAGATGCCATTTGACAGCCGCTGATGAGCCATTCTTCAGCCATGCAAGTTCAGTTGCTAAATATGGGAATGAAAAAACTATCTTACAAGTGGGTCTTCCAGGCCCAGCCTTGTCAGCTTCCATCCATTTAGGTCATTCCAGACATCATACAGCAGAGGAAGGCCTTTCTCACTGTGCCCTTTCTGAATTACTGATACACAGTATCTTTGAACATAATAAAATGTTTATTGACATAATGCCTCTAAGTTATGGGGTGGCTTGTTACTCTCTAATAGGCACTGAAGCAGCCTGAAAGCCCTACCAGGTATGGCTGTTACCAGGCTGTCCTGCCTCATCCAACACCATGTTCCCCTTCATTCTCTCATTGAAGGCTGTCTGTCTGTCTGCCTCTTGAACTGGGAATGGTCCTTTGCAGCAGAGGGACATTGACTATGCTGCTGCCTCTTTTTCCTTTTCCTATTCACTCCTCAGAAGCTTCACAACACTCATACCTCAAGTCGAAAAGTACTTCCTCATAGAAACTCTCCCTTCTCTCATTAGGTCTTATTCTAAAATTATAGTCTTTAATAGGCCATGAACCCCTCTTCAGCACTTTTCAAAATTATGGTTTGGTATTTTTATGTATGATTTCTTGATTAATAGTATTTCCCTATTCAACACTTAGCTTCAAGAAAGAAGAAAGATTATGTCTTATTTGTGCTAAATGTTGGATACTCATTGTTCAAAATTGTATCTCCTGCAACTGTTATAAAGCCAGGCCCATGTTAGGTACTCAGTAAATATTTGATTTCTGGCATGTAAAGCATTAAGCACTTTTCAGAGGAAAATATATATTTGCCAATTTTAGGAAGGAAATTTGGAAAATAAAAGAGAATAGTAACATGTGTGAGTTCTTGCTCCTATTTATCACATTTACTCTGCCAGTCTCTTTGGAAAACAAACATACTAAGGTAGGAGAATAAGGGAACACTAATGATTACCCTTTTCCACTTCTAATCACTCTCACACTAAGATAATGAGGTGTTTTGGAGGTTCAGAGAATCAAAACATGAAAATGATATTCACTGGATCCTTACTTGGTGCCATGGAAAGCCCCCAAAGGGATTTCCCCGCCTCACAGATGAGCGAACAAATGGACTCAGAGAAGTAGATAGCAGGCCCGCTGAAGGCCGACCAAGTGGCAGAGCTGAACTTTTTTCCGGCAGCCCATTTGTTTCTGCTACACTGTATTAGCTCCATATCAAGAGGCCAGCAAAGAAGAGGGGAAGAGTGCAATCAGGAGAAGCAAGTGCAGGGCTTCTGCCCCCAAACTAGTGTGTCATTCTCTTCTCTGTAGCTCCGTAGCAAAGTCAAAAAGGGGTTGGGGCGCAGGAAATGAAGCTAATAATGGATTTCACTGATTCCAAAATGAACTGATTGTATAATAGTGAAATCTGGTATTTCCCCAATACTAGAAACTTCCTTAAGTAAATCTAAGAACGTCACCAATCTTCACTGTAGTAGAGAAAAAGTGCCCTTAAATCTGAGTGCTGTTTAATTAAAAATGTTACCACTGATACATGTCCATCAGATAGAAAATTATTTACAAGCTAAATTAAAAGTTAATTCTAATCAAAATATAGTTGTGAAGAGTCAAAAACAAATCTGATAAAAGAGTCTTCAGGTGGTAGAAACAAAAATTCTTGACAACACGGTGAAACTGAGTTTTGCTTTGTTTTTGTGGTGGGGAGGAGGCTGTTTGCTTTTACCAATGTATTTTAACTGCTAAGAGTGCATATAATGACGGAGTGAGGAAGAGGAGTTCGTCTGGGGTCACCAGCTGCACTAGCTGAGAATCTGTGGACTCACTGCTTTTTCCTGGACTCTGGCAAATGGCTGAGAGATGTGCTTGCATCTCGCTGTTTCCTGGCTGTAATTCGGAGAAGGGAATAAGAGTAGCACCAAATGCATAGAAAAGTCAATGGCCAAAACCACACAATTTCTTTTGCCATGAAAGGGTCTGGATAGACTTCTCTCTCACTCAATCTCAATCTCTCTGCTGAGAATGAGAAAACAGGTAAAGTCAGCATGAAGAAAGACTGCACTACAATGGAAAGGACAGTAATTCTGAAGATTAAGAGAAGGAGTAGCTCTAAATTTGATTACAGAGAGTTTTAGAGAGCAGTTCAGTATTGTCAACAGAATGTAAGAACACACAGCCTCAGTGATACAGGAGCAAAAAGCACATTTTAAAAATCAGGTTAAAAAAACACAGGGAGGAAAAAATCCAAGAAAGCTGATTAGAGATTTTTCATGTATTTATTAACCATTTTATTCTCTTGGTACATTATCAAATGAAAATACCTTTCCTTACAAAATAGCAGCAGACTCAGAGACTCCAAGAATGAACTAGTGGTTACCAAAGGGGAGGGGTGTGGGGGGGCATGTGGGGAGGGAGGGAGAAAGGGACTGAGGGGTATTATGTTTAGTACACATGGTGTGGGGGATCACGGGGAGAACAGTGTAGCACAGACAAAGCACATGGTGGATCTCTGGCAACTTGCTGCACTGATGAACAGTGACTGCTTTGGGGTGTGGGTAGGGACTTGACAATATGGGTAAATGTAGCAACCACATTGTTTTTTCATGTGAAACCTTCAGAAGAGTGTATATCAATCATACCTTAGTAAAAAATTTAAAAAAAATAAAAGACCAAAAAAAATACCTTTCCTTCTATAGAACTACTTTAATGTTTTTCTTATTTTGTTATTAAAAATATTTTTATTTATTGGTTCTTAAACTATCTTTGTATTACACTAATATAAATTCTAAAAATGAAGAAATGGTTATCTATTTACACCTATTAAGACAAACACTGTTAATATTGGGGGTCTATCCTTCCATGTCAGCATAGTGGTGAGGTTTAGGGGAGTACTGGTGAGGCAGGTTTTAATTATGTGACCTCTGGTAAGTTACTGAGCTGTGAGGCATCAGGTTTATTACTTGAAAAATAAGGAAAACAGTATTATCTAATTCAAAAAGTGTTGCACATATTAAAGTAATGCATTTAAAATTTTCTGAAGATAGCAAGATTCAAATAGAAGTAACTATTGCATCAATCAAAATGTTTCTTAATAAATACTTATATTTTTTCCGGCTTTATTGAGATACATTTGGCATAATATTGCATAAGTTTAAGGTATGCAATGTAATTATTTGATTCATGTATATGGCAAAATGATTACCACAATAGGGTTAGTTAACACATTTATCACTTCACATAATTAACATTTTTGGGGGAGGGTGAAAACATTTAAGGTCTTCTCTCAGTAATTTTCAAGTATTTAATATTGAATTGTGTTAATATTTCAAGTATTAAATCAACTTTTAAGATAGTATTGTTCATTATATTTACCATTCTGGACTTAGATACCCAGAATTTATTCCTCTTTAATTGAACGTTTGTACCCTTTCTCTCCATTTCCCACACCATAGTCCCTTGAAACCACCTTTCTGTTCTCTGATTCTGTGGGGTTTGCTATTTTATTTTTTGGATTCCACATAAGTGAGATCATACAGTATTTGTCTTCTCTGTCTGACTTACTTAATTTAGCATAATACCCCCAAGGTCCATTCATGTTGTAACCAATGACAGGATTTCCTTCTATTTTATGTCTGGTATTTCCGTATTTATATACATTTATGTGGGTAAAATTGCAGTATTTCCAGAATCTCTCACCTTGCCTTAGTGCATCTCCATATCAATAGTTAATGACAAGGGGGAGTGAGGGCATATCTGGACTGGAGAGGTTGGGTGAAGCCTCTTCTTCTGCGACCCAGGGGAGCAGAAGTGAATGACTGCTTGTAAGAAATAAATGGATTTCTCACACTTTATTTTTCCCTTTGACTGATGTCGGTTTCAAAGGTATTTTGCTTCAGGACTTTACCCCTGGAGTTACAATGTATATGACACATATTTCTTTATCCATTCATCTGTCAACAGACACTTGTTTCCATGTCTTAGCTACTGTAAATAATGCTGCAGTGAGCAAGGGGGTTCAGATATCTCTTATAGTGATTTCATTTTCTTTAGCTGTACACTCAAAGTGGAATTTCGGGATCATATGGAATTTCTATTTTTACTTTTTTGAGGAAATTCAACACTGTTTTCCATAGTGGCTACACCAATGTGCATTCCCACCAACAGTGCACTAGGGTTCCATTTTCCCTACATCCTTGCTGGCACTTACTATCTGTGTCTTTTTGATAATATGTGAGAAGTGATATCTCATTTATATTTTGATTTGCATTCTATGTTAATTAGTGGTGTTGAGAATATTTTTATGCATTTGAACATTTTTATGTCTTGGAAAAATGTCTATTCAGGTCTTCTGCCCATTTTCCAAACAGATTATTTGGATTTTTATCTCTTGATTTGTATGAGTTCCTTATATATCTTAGAAATTAACCCTTTATCTGATATATTGCTTATAGATATTTTCTCCATTCTGTAGGTTACCTCTTTATTCTGTTGACTGTTTCTTCTCTTGTGCAGAAGCTTTTTAATTTGAGGTAAGTCCAACTTCACTATTTTTGCTTTTGTTGCCTGTGCTTTTGGTAACATATTTAAAAAGTAATTTTTAAATATTACTTTATTTAAAAGTAATGTCAAGAAGCTTTTTCCATATGTTTCCTTCTAGGAGGTTTATGGTTTAAGGTCTTAGATTTAAGTCCTTAATCAATTTCACATTAACTTTTCCCAGTGGTATGTAACAGTGGTACAGTTTCATTCTTTTGCATGTATATATCCAGGTTTCCCAACACCATTTATAGGAAAAACTATCTTCTCCATTGAGTATCCTTGGCTCCCTGGTCAAATATTAGTCAACCATTTAAGTATGAGTTTATTTCTGGGCTCTCTATTCTGTTCTATTGGTCTATGTATCTTTATGCCAGTGCCATAGGCTTTTGGGTATTAAAGCTTTGTGGCACAGTTTGAAATCAGGAAACATGAGGCCTCTAGCTTTATTTTTCTTTCTTGAGACTGCTATGGCTATTTGGGTGTTTTGCAGATCCACATGAATTTTTGAATGTTTTTTTCTATTTCTGTGAAAAACACTATTGGAATTTTGATAGGGATTCCTTTGAACCTATAGATGGTTTTGGTAGTATGGACATTTTAACAGTATTAATTCTTCCTGATTTTGTTTGATTATGTTCTTTTGCTTTTCATTGAGGTTCTTTTAGATTATTATTTTGAATTCATTGTCAGAAAATTTGTAGATCTCCATTTCTTTGGGGTCAGTTACTGGAGCTTTATTAGTTTCCTTTGGTGGTGTCATATTTTCTTTATTTTTAATATTCCACATCACTTTGCACTGGTGTCTATGCATTTGAAGGAACAAATACCTCTTTCAGTCTTTAACAATTGGTTTCAGCAGGTTAAGACCTTCTCTAGTCTTTTTCTCAGGCTGTTGGGATTACTTCTAGAATTGCAGTTGTGCTGGGTTGAAGCTGATTATGGGACTGTCACCAGGTCTGCAGTATTACCAGGGGCCAGGGCAGGCATGGATTCTGTCTGGTACCTTAGTGGATGAGACTATATCCAGTATATCATTCAGTAAGGCAGTGCTGGGGCAAAGGTCTGCTTCAGGGTCCACAGTTGGATCCTCAGAAAGCAGTCCTATTACCAGTTGTCTGGCAGGTGCTGCTCCCACCAGATCCTTAGTAGGGCTGCATCCTGGTTACTGGATGGGTCCTTACTGGGTAGAACTGACTCTGGACATTGACAGAGAGAGACCAGAACTGAACCCCATGGCTGTGTTAGGCTCCACTGCCAAGACTGATACCTGCAGATCTAGCTCTGGAGACACAGGTGAGTATGCTTCCTGCCAGATCCCTGGGCAGACTAGACTGGTCTTTTACCATGGCTGGAAGGGCTGCAGGCAAGCATAAGGCCCATTTAAGATCTGAATCGCAGTTGGGGGTGTCTCCCATTAGTTCCCTGGTCTTCCAATACTGTTCATGAGCTGTGGCTGGGAGGGGCTAGAGGCGACTATCGGATCCTTCCAGGAGCTGCAGGAGCACAGACACGAGTGTCACCTCCTGGTATCCCTGGGCTGTCAGGTCTGTAGGAAGAATGCAGCTATGTAGGGCTCTTTTAGTATCTCCAGGAATGTAGGTGGGAGTGGATCCTGCTGGGTCCCTGTGCCAGGAGGGCTGATCGCAGAGTGGCTGGGATGGGCTGCAGCCCAGTTACAGGGCCCTTTCAGAATCTACAGTCTGACTGATTTTGGTGGGCTTACCTTTAGGGGCTCTTGGACCACGGTCAAGAGGGATTGGATCTGGTTTATGGGCCACTTCAAGGTCCTTAGCCAGGACGGAGATCTATATGTCTGTTACCCAAAAATGAGTGATACGACTCTTCTGAGTCCCTTGGAGTTTGGTGCTGGAGACAGAATCCTTCCTCAGTGCTGGTGACAAAAAAAGATGGGAATATCAGCATAGTCCATCACTGTCTATTCATGTGCTCAGTGAAAACATGGGATTTTTTGTTACAAGAAAGAAGACAGAGAGACCAGCAAACAGTGGTGTCTGCCACAGATGTGATAACCAAAAGTGATTTTGGGCATGTTAATTATTTTTTTCAACCCCTCCCTGGACATACTAAATTTGAGATGCCTGTTAACCTTCCAGTGAATATATTGTATAGACAGTTGAGAGAGAGTTAAGCTAAAGATGTGAAATTGGGAGCTATAAGCTTATAAATATGCACACACGCACGCACACACACACACACGCACACATATATTGAGATAAAAAACATAAACACCTTCACTTTTTTTCTAGTTATGTATAAATACCATACTGACTTAATTGGGGTAGCTTTCTAGTAAGTTTTACTAATTGGTAGAGCAAGCTCTCTTAACAATCTTTGTATTGCTCAAGTCTGCCTTAGCCATTCTTAATATTTGCATTTCTATATACAAGAAATTCCTTCAGAGCTTGAGATATAGCTGAACCTTTATTTTAAGTGGTAGAACTAAGCACATTCTTTTTACTACACCACAAATGTTCCTACATCCTTAGATGTCCATTCTTGGTTACAGAGCCTGTAAACAAGATAATTTGTTTCTATGCACTGCATTACACCCTTGTAAGGGGACTGGTTTCTCTTTCTTTCCACACTGGTCTCAGTGTCAGCCAGCACAGTTACTCCTTTAGAGAATCAAAGATACCAATTACCAGATCAACCAAAGAGGTCATATTTCTTCATAACTACTTTAATAACCTTATATCTGCTAAATAAAAAGGAAGGTCAGCCAAAACATTTTAAATATAACACTGTTGCCCATAGTAAAGAACTGGAATGAACAGAGATTATTATTAATAAGCCACTAAAGACATAATTAATTGCATAATTTAATGGCTCCCATTAATTTTCAGACCATAAGCATAGGTGAAATTACAACCTGTATGTGAATCTCAGTAGACAACTTTGCCTTCATTTTATTTCAAGACTCCTAAATTACTGACTTGAGCCTTTCTGGATTGGAATATGGGCAAAATCAAAAGTTAGGTAAATCACTTTCTAAAATGTAGTATGGTAACAATTTCAAGGGAATATATGAAAGGGTATATCTTAACTTTTTATTTTGAGACCATTGTTTATTCGCATACAGTTGTAGTAAATGCTACAAAGAGATCCACAGCACCCATTACTCAGTTTCTCCAATGGTAACATTTTGCAAAACTCTCGTACAAAGTCACAACAAAGATATTGACAATATAGTTCAGATTCTTTCACCACTAAGATCTCTGGTATTTTATTTTTATAGTCACACTTACCTACCTTCCATACCCTTTTGTACTTGTCTGAACCACTGGCAGTTCACTAATATGTTCTCCATTTCTATATTTTCTCGTTTCAAAAAAAAAAAACGCTATATAGGTGAAGTTATATAGTGTGTGTATGTGAAATTATATAGTATGTGTATATGTATACACACACACACACACACACATATATATATATATCTGGTTTGTGTGTGTGTGTGTGTGTGTGTGTATATATATATATGTATACATAAAATACATTTTAAAGTTGTAGCCATTTTGTTAGTGTGTAGTGACATATCACTGTGTTTTTAATTTGTGTTTCTTTAATGGTTAATGATGCTAAACGTTTTTCATGCACTTATTTCCAATCTCTTTGCCCTTTTTAGTTAAATGTCTGTCTGGTCTTTGCCCATTTTCTAATTGGGTTGTTTTTGCTTGTTTGCTTCACTTTTGAATTTTGAGAGTTCTTTACATATTTTGGGTACAAGTCCATTGTTGAGTATGTGGTTTGCAAATATTGTCACATTGTCTGTATAGCCTGTCATTTTACTCTCTTCACAGGATCTTTGCAGAGCACACATTTTTTATTTTGACAGGATCTTTAATGTCTTTTTAGCTGAGGAACATGACATGATTCTATTTCTCAGAGATTTCATGCAGTAGTGTTTATCAGGTTCAAGAAGAGTCTTAGGTTGTTGTCATGTATAGTAAAACAAGTCTCTAAGCTGAAGGGCATGTAGTGGTTCCTGTGGTTTATCCTTGAGAAAGGTTGCCTTCACCTGTTAATTATAAACTTAATTACACTGAAGTAATCCTTTATAGTGTTTGATTATATCAGCATATAAAAAAAAACAAGTCATGGATAGGAGATGGGATTTCCACATGCATAAGATATCTGGTGACTAGCTTTTCCATTTTATTTTGTGTACTGTCTTGGCTTAAATAATGCACTTTAATCTGATAAAATTGGAGTATATCTCTAAGATTATGGTAGGAAAGTAAAAGCATATTCTGAACAATATTTAAGAAATATTGTTCAGAAATATTGTTCACAAATACTGTTGAATTTGCACTGTGTATGTAAATAGACAGTGTCAGTCTATGTACAATGGATGTATTAAACAATGCTGACCAGGACTGGTTATTTAATTTGTGGGGCCCAGTGCAAATGAAAATGTGGGGCACCTTATTAAAAAATTACTAAGAAATTCAAGATGATGAGAGCACCTGGAAACCAAGCACAAAGTTCCCTTTTCATCACAAGGATGTTGCCACAGCACAGCTTGCATGTTCAGAAAACTGGTCCTAATGCTAAGCATAGATGGTCTGTTGCAAAATAAGCATATGTTTTGGGGATTGACAATAAGTTGATATCGGGGTTGACAATTCAGGGAAGTAAAGTACAAACCTATCTATGTCTCTTAAGTGTTCTACAGAGCAATATCCTCACACATTTGCCTCTTTGACAGGCAGAAAGGAGCATTGCTAGGGATAGCACAGAGGATAACAAGTGTACCACAGTGTTCTCAGTATAAGGCTAGTTTTCATAAATGCATAGCCAGTTCAGTTGAGTCTTTTGAGGATTTGTGTGTGTGTCCCACATCTGGGCTGTTAATGTCTCAGGGACAATGTGAGACAGACTTAAGATCTAACATGCCAGTAGGGGAAGTATCAGAGTAGGTAATGAATTTGTGTTATCAGATGGCTGGGGATTCTTCTGGGATTTCCAGAAACTATCCTGTTCACATTTAAAGGCAATCTATATACATAACAAATCGCATCCCACCAGATTAATGGTGTCTGGAAGGCATTCTGCCTATATGAGTGGTTTCAGAAAATCCGCTAGGAATGAGATCCTTTGTCCCTATAATTGTACAGATATTTTCCTTTTAGAGAATCACTGTTTTGTGATAGTGAACACGGAGGATACACTGCTTATTTGGACAACCCTTGTTTAGGGAAAGGACATCATCCTGCTCATTTTTTTCTGCATTATTGAGCCAGTGCTGGGCAATTAATTTTTCAGTGGTCCTTTTCCTTACAATAGTGCCGAATGCCCTTATCTGTTTTTCACTTAGATGTGGGATGACTTTCATTTCATGAGTTATCTAATTGTTTAATATGAATAACCATTAGTTTTGCCTGGAGTTTTCCCTTTCTTTGTTCATATCCTCAAATATTCTCCTGCTACTTACTTGAAGAAGCAGAAGGCTAGGTGATAACTTTGTTTTTTAGTGATTCCATTTATTGAAAGTTCTTGAACATTTGTACAGAACTTGGAGAGGGGAGGGAATGTCTTTTTTCCTTTTCCAGTCCTGAATATTCCTTACACGTTTGTGACAGACCAAATACTCCCTAAAATTAGGAACAGATTCTGTTCTTTGTTTGTAAGATTGGATTTTGGACCATTCAGTATTAGCAAATAAGACCTAGGGGATCACAGGAAGGAAGTCAACTATCCTATCCTATTTTAATTCCTTTATATACACATATGTATCTTTCAGTTAATGCTATATCAGGTTGGACTAAACCCTCTTTAGGTATGTTTAATTGGCTTTTTCTAACCAAGCTGTAACCCCATGGGCTGATTTAATTGATCCCACCTTGTGCCTTTGACACCAGAGTAGTTATAATGGAAATCAGCAGTAGTAGCCATGTTGGAAATGTACAGCTTTGCAAACCTGCAAGTCCTGCTGGGAATACAGCAGATGGATCTTAATAGATGCACATGAGATGGGAGATCTGGGGCAGCCCTTGTAATTAACGTATGTCTAGATTCCTTTAAATTTTGACTTGAAAATCTCTAATTTACTTGAAATAGCTAATTAAAACAAATATGTTAAAGTTTAATTTGACATTGAATTTAATGATTGTGATGTCAGATGGTAGGGAAATCTATTATTTCCCTACCATCACTTACTGAATATGTTTTTCAAAACTAAGGTGCAAATAGTCATAACTGTGATGATAATTTGTAGAGTAAAATGAGCATTTCAGAGTCTTTCAGATAAATATCCAATATTGCTTTGACAAAAACATGACAAAAACATGGGTCCATTAGATGAATAATAACGTCAACACATATATAGTATAAAAGCATCATGACACAATCAATTAGAGAGCAAATGCAAAGTTGTATTTGTGAATAGTAAAAGATATACTTGTTTCCCTGAAAGAAAGGTTGTACAAGTGCTTTATGAAAAAAAAATAAAACTTTATTAATAAGAAGATTATCTCTTGTCCTTTAATTATGTTGTAAACACACTGGTATACATGACACTGATTGTTTGATATTTAAGATTTGTTTTGCAACTAAGACATGAACATTATTTGTAAGTATTCCATGTGTGTTTGAGAAAAAAGTGTATTCTCTGATTGTTGTTGGGTAAAGATTTCAAAATGTGTCTATTAAATTAAGCCTACTTGTGCTGTGCAAATGGTGTGTGTGTGTATGTTTTCTTCTTCCTAACCTCTCAATTTCTGAAAGAGAAGTGTGGCTGATTGGTACTTTTACAAATTTTTACATTATATATTTTGAGGTTACTTTTCATACCACCTAAATATAGAACTTTTGTTTTATTTTTTCCTGCTTTATTGAGGTATGATAGATGAAATAAAATTGTATATATTACATTGTACAGCATGATTTTTAAAAATGTGAGGATTTAATATACTTCTCCATTGTGAAATCATTACTACAGTCAAGTTAATTAACACACCTATCACCTGTTTTCTTATTCTCAATTTTACTTTCTACAAAGTTTGGAAGTTACATATTTCAGTATTCAGTCTTTCAGCAGTTGCTTTGAAATTCTACCATGCATACTTAAATTTATAAAGATCCAGTCGAATTAATACCTTTCATCTTTTTTTAAGAAAATAAAAGATTAGAATATTTTAATTCTGACTCACTCCCAAGACAGACTTTACAGACCTCAGTAGACTTTGTCATAGGTTTATATTTTTTCACTCACCCTTGCATTTCAAAGCTTCCTACAGTTAAGAACTGCTTTTGGTCACAGGTAAAAAGTGTCCTGACTACAGTGACCTAAGTAAATTGGAAGTTTATTTTATCATGTCAGAGAAGTTTGGAGCTAGGAAGTCCACAGAGTCATTAGACATTGTTAAAGAAAAATTGGACTGGACAAGATGAGCAGACAGAAATTGATTTATTTCAGTACTATTGCCACCAAGAGGAAAGAGCACAGACTAAGTCCAGATACTCAGCTCGGCTGAAACAAAGGGCAGCAGAGTGTTTTAGGAGCTATAGTGGGGAGATCACAGGCCATCTGTGTTTGCTAATTAGCTTTACACAAAGGAAAAGTAAAGTTTCTCCTCTCTGACTGGCAGGAGGCAGTTTTTTTTCAAGTTGGAGCAAAGTGCCCACTGAAGTGAGGCTTCTATCCTTGCACAGAGACTGGGAGATAGGGCTAGATCTTCCTTTGATGTTTATATTTCAAAGAGATCCAGGTCTTTGACCACCTCCTAGGGTCTTAAAACTGGCAAAAGGCTTTAAGGATATTCGGACACAGATCAAAGGGGTAGAGAAAGGATTTGCAGTTACAAGTTTTCCAAAGTAAATGTGCCAAGAAAAGGGGGTTCAGGGACTATTATAATTAGGAAGCAGCCTGTCTAAAGTTTAATCAGAAAGAACATTAAGGCCGTCTTGGTCAGAAACTTTTTCTCTTGTTGCCAACCTCTCTTTAGTGTGTTGCTTCCCATTTCAGTCACAAGAAGGCTGCAAGACTCCAGCCACAATGCTTTCATTACAAGTTGGAAAGTAAAGGGAGAAAGGCAAAATGGCAGCCCTCACATATGAGTCACCCATCTTAAAGAGAATTATTAGAAGCTCTACCCTGCAACTTCTGTTTACATTTCCTTGTTCATTTTAACACAAGGAAAAAGAGGCTGGGAAGTGTATACTATGAATAAAATCAGCCCAGAATAAAATAAGAATTCTGTTTTAAAGAAGATGAACTGGGATGTTTGATAACCAGTATAGTCTTTGTGACAGCCCCTATCTAACTACTTACATCTTTATATGCCCTCTCATTCACATATATACTTATTAACCTGCCAAAAGGTAACGATCTAGTTTCTGTGTCTGGTAATTGCATTGAGCACAATGTCCAGGTAATGTGCAGCCCTCTTCTTCAGGTCTACATGAAGCTTCCATAGTCTGGTCAATATCAGTTAAAGACATTTATGTGCTCCCCACCCAAGGGATACCTAATAGAAGAGGGGAAAAGTGTAAGAAAATAAGTAGCTATAGTAACACCTTCCATTTGGAGAAGAAAAAAAATGGGAATCATACAGTTATCACTGAGCCAGAACAATTAACCTGTCTTGTTTGAAAAGAATAGGGAGAACTTCCTGTCCTGGCAATGGAGTGCCTTCTATGGTTAACCCACCTTTATCTCAGTACTATTGCCACCAAGTTCTGCATTTCCTTTTTCTCCATGGTCTCTGGCTCTTCCATCTGAGAGTCACATCTGTCCATTTATCTCTCATGGTCACAACAGGGTGGGCATTGGTAGGTTGTCCTTGGAGGCCACACAACTTTTGCAGCTTCATTCCTATTGGTGGAGGTTTGGAGGTTGGGATGGTTTTGGCAATTTACAGTGAGAGGCTAATATAAGCCTAGCACAGACATTATTTAGGAGTATTATTTCTCCAAAACCTGCTAGGTTCTCAGTGTTTTTGCTTCTGGTCAGGGACATGCCCAAGTAAATATAGCCAAAGGTCTTTACTAAACACTGTTTTTAAGGCTAAGAACTCATTTTTAACTTACTGGCCTCTATATTCTGCCTATTCCACTAGGAATAGGTTAATGGTGGCTATTTGAGACTGTTTGAAATGAAAGGCTGTGCAAAAAGTAATACTGTTAATCTGACCATTGCCCCTTTGCTGTATTGGTTATGGTATCAAAAATTCTACCATTTATTCTGTTAGACTCTGAAGTATTTATATTTTTAAATTATCCCTGTTATATCGTCGATGTCCTTGAGGAGTGTTATGGAACCCCAGGTACTTCATCTGTGAAATGCAGATAATCCCCACATACATCCTGGCATTGTTGTATTTTGTAGGCTTTGAGGTGACACACAAACAAAACAGATTATTTGTTCTGATAAACTGGAGAGTTGAGAGAACAGCGATAAGAGAAAGAATAACTACAGTTTCAGTTTCTAAAAACAGTGAAAGTTTCTTTTAGACATTTTTATTTGTCATCTTCTCAGTAATAAGTAAAAAGAACAAAATTGAATTCAGATGTTTTATTAAAAAAACTATGTCTAAATGGTGATGATAATTGTGATGATGATAATGATAAGACAAGTCTCATACTGGGCAGTGTGCTAAGATCCTTACATGGAATATGTCATTACTTCTCATGACAATCTGCTATCGTATATTTTAAATGGTAGCTCCTAGAATCTCTGATGTGGTTCCAGAATAAAACACTTAAATTACTCAATTTCAGTATAGTTCCTGGTCATTTACCTAAAAACCAGGTCTACCGTCAAGAAATAAAAGGCATGGAAGTATACAGTTGACACATCCTGAAATGTTCATCATCTGTGTCCTTTTTTTGTTGTTATTTTAATTTTGGGCATCTCTGCAGCCCTTGGAGACCTCACGATTCTCTAAGGGCTGTTGATTTAAATCCATCTAGTGTTGATCCTTTTCTGATGTGCAGTTCTGCCTGTTCCAGCTGTCACTGTGGGAACAAGATGTGTATTAACCATGACTTTCAAGCCAGAAAGTTTCACATTTGTTTTGACAACCTACAGTGAATTCTCTACCAAAAGCAATTTCTTGTGAGAATATTATGAACAAGTCCTTGCAAAGTGGAAAGTTTGGGGACCTTCTGATGTGAGAGCTTGCCTTCTCTGTATGGAGTAGCATTGCATTATTGACCAAGGCTGTTGTCTAACAAATGACCCATTTTATAAATCCAGCTGGTGTTCAGGATGGTAGGCTTAGCTTTCAAAATATCTTTTTGAATTTGAGACAGCAAAAATGTAGAAAAGACAAGGAGAATTCTGTCACTTGTGAAGTGTAACCTGTGCTAATGATTTCCTTGTCACAAATTTTCTTTTGGTATAGGAAGTAAAAGAAAGGCTGGCTTAAGAGGTATACATTACCCTGTTATGTGGAGAAATACATCATGACAGTGCAAAAGGTAGAAGGAACACAAAAAGAAACATGGGAATATTTGGCTACATAAAAAGTCAAAGAATGAACTATGTATGTGTGAGAAAGAGAAAGAGAAATGCAAATCACAAATAGGACAAAATGCTTGCAGCATTTGTATAGACAAATGTTTCATATCCTTTACTATTCAGATAATGTATTCAGCATTCACCACATGCCAAACATTGGGTTAAATATTTTTTACACATGATTTTATTAAGTCTTCACAACAACCTATTGTAACAACCCTAGGTATTATAAGGAGGTTATATTGTACCTCCCCAGGATTCTCATGTTGAAGTCCTGAACCCCAATACATCAGCAGATAACCTTATTTGGAAAGAAGGTAATTGCACATGTAATTAGTTAAGATTATATAAAAAAATCTTACTGGAGTATAGTGGGCCTCTAATCTAATGCCTGTGTTCTTATAAAATGGACCTGACTCTAGGGGTTTTGCCAGCTTTATTTTTCTACATTGCATTGTTTAGAATCTAATATAGTTTTATTTAATTCTGTGTTTGCTTGCTGACTGTTTATTCACATATAATGTTAATTCTATGAGAACTGGGGTTTTCTTCTCATTTGCCACACCTAAAGCAGTGCCTCCCAAATAGTAGGCCCTTAATAATTATTTATTACATAAATTAATCTTAAAAGTAGTGGTAGTTGAATCATTCTAAATTAATCCTTCTCTCTCTCTTCATGCATTGAACAGCTCAAGAGATTGTTCTAGATAGAAAGCTAGACTGTATTGGCCCTCAACTAACTATGGAATAAAAATTTAGGTTTCTTCAGCAAACAAACTACTTGAAGTCATTCAGCTAGTACTATTGTTCTCTGAGTATCATTCCAGGTCAGTTCCTATCCCAAAGACATATCTTAATGGATTTTTAATAAAAATTCTGTATCAAATTCTGAACTCATATCCTACAGAGTTGTTATATTACCTTTGGGTTACCTTTCATAATAATAATATCCTTGTTTTTATTTTTAATTAAAAAATTATATATAAACAACAAAGCAAAACTGAAGGAGCAAAACAGCAGCAGACTCACAGACCCTAAGAAGGGACTAGCAGTTATCAAAGGGAAGGGGTTGAGGAGGGTGAGTGTGGAGGGAGGGTGAAGGGGATTAAGGGCATCATGATTAGCACACATAATGTAGGGAGTCACAGGGAAGGCAGTATAGCACAGAGAAGACAAGTAGTGACTCTATAGCATCTTATCATGCTGATGGACAGTGACTGCAATGGGGTGTGTGGGGGGGACTTGATAATACAGGTGAATGTAGTAACCACATAATGTTGCTCATGTGAAACCTTCATAAGATTGTATATCAGTGATACCTTAATTTAAAAAGTTATATATAGAAGTTATCATTCATAATTTTTATATTTATACATTTCTGTTTGTAGACATCCTCTGTGGAAACAGGTGTATATGGCCAGGACATAAAGGAGAATTAAATTTATTTTTATTTCAATAGCTATTAAATCAGTTCTTTTGTTTTAGTTCTCTGTTGCAGTATCAACATATCAACCTACCTGACTATGAATAATTTTTATGTCTCACACAATAGGTGCCTTAAGTTGATAATTGGGAAGAGGGCTAAATATATAACATTTATGCACAGATTCAGAATTGTTCAGTGTTTTGTTATTTAACTCTGTAAGGTTACAAGAAGTAGGAAATTGCAGGTTACATTATGAAAGAAGATAGGGAATATGGATAGCATTGACCATCATGTCATAGCTTCATAACTACTCTGGCTCTGGAATCCTGAAATATTATTAATGAAACAATAATTTAGTATTATTTGAGACTTAGTTTAAATGACTAGATTTGCTTGGTGCTTGTTTTTCCCATGAGAAAGAATCTGATATGGAGCACCCAGAGTTGGGCAGTGTTTATGACACACTTGTTCTGAGATGCTTAGGATCCCTTATGGTAGATGATTGCATGTAGCTCAAACTCACTTTATTTATTTGGTCATCTGAGGCCAGTGTAGCTATACTGATTTCATCAAGCATCCATGAAATGACGTATTGCAATGTAATACAAAAATTACTGCTTAGGTTCCCTTTTGTAGTAGCACCTTACAGGCACTTTATGGTCTACTTTCGAGTTCATGAAAACCTTCAATAACTTGTGGTTGAGTAAGTGCAGAAACAAGGAGTAGAGTAAATTTGACTCTCAGGTACCTGTGAATGAGGAAAGAGGAACTGGTGTGAGGTGGCACTCTGTAAAATGATCTCAGCACATCTGCTTGCAGCAAGACCCACATTCATGGGCCCATAGTTAGTTGAAGGTCCATTTGGTATCTTTTTATCTAGAGCATTATGGGGCCTCTTGTTGAACTCAAGATACTATCCAGAATGAAAAAAAGGGGTTGGGTGGGAGAATTAATTTAGAATGACAAAGCCCACATTTTGCTTTGATTCATTCATGCAGTACTACCTATTGAGATCCTAGTATTTGTTCAGGTGGGGACAAGGTTTCTAGTAACCACATGTAATAACAGGAAATGACTTTCTGGCCTAGAGCTGTGATTTGTCAAACAGCTTGGGCTCCTAAACCCAGGTGTGTGAAAGGGAATATCACTTTGTGAAAAAATGGCTTACTATGAACTTTTTCTGCATGAAATGGGAATATAAACAAAAAGAGTCCTTGGTGCATTTCTCCTAAAACCACTAACTCTGAGAGCAGAGGGATAGTCTCATCTCAATTCCTCAAAGAAACACTATTGACAGAAACCTGTATACCTTTCTTCTGGGTTTATATTGTGCAGCTGAGAGTCCCTTGCCAAGTTCTGGGGTAATATCAAACACATGCCCCACAGTATGCATATAGATGTTACTATGAATCTTCTGATATAGTCAATAATGCAGCTTTCGTTTTTTTCTCACAGTAGTTAACAATGATAAAGTCTAGACCAGACTTTGAAGTACCCTTAAGAGAGGTTCTTGACATTATCCCTTTTATGGCTGAGTTATTGAAAAAGGAAAGCAGACCACTCCTATTCCTACACCAAATTGGTAAACTGATCAAGGTTGCATATGCCGTAGTTACACGGAGTTGCAGGGCTAATCATAAATAAGCTCACAGCAGTAAAATAACCACTAACGGAAGGCTTAAAAAGCTCTAGGAAAATAAAGAAAATAGGTTTCACTTTGGCAAGTGGCTAGTAGTCCCTAAGTTTGTCCTCTGCCAATATCTTACAAAAGCTCATAGGAGAAGAAAAAACTTCACCCAAAGAAGAAAGAATACCAAGGGACAGCTTAGCAGAATGTGGAGTAATTGCAGGAAATACTGAAGATGGGTAGAAGTGGAATATGAAAAACCTGTGCAATCATCAGAATAGCTCTGGCTAACTCCATGAAGCACCGCTTTAAAAAAGCAGAGCCGTCATTCAGTTCCAAATGTGCTACAGATCCTTCTTGAATTCTTCATTATTGGTACATATGCCTCTTCATGATAAATACCTCTATTTGAACTAACTTGATTGAGTTTCTGTACCTTACAGCCTAAATTTGTAACTGAAGCACATTCTTGCTCTCTTTTTTTCCTGTTTTTAATAGCTCTCATTTAATGGTATTAAAAAAATTAATTTCCTAACATCATGTATGTTGTATGCACATAATTACACACAGCACTCACACAACAAACCTGCAGACCAGTTCTAAAGGCCTGCCCTAGTGATTCACCCAGGAGCTCAACAGTTTGGAGAGAAGAAATTATGTAAATCCTGCAAGTAGAAGTTGAATTGGGAGAATTGAATGCACTGAAATGCCTTCTGCCTATCTTTTCACTCGTCAGACAGCTTTCATTCTTCATGACTCACCTTGAGTGTCAGGTTTTCTGAGAAGATTACTTTAACAGCCAGCTAGCCACCTCACAAATGTGCCACACGCTGAATTAGCTGCCCTGTGTTTGCACCATGAAAATAGCAATGTCAGTATTAAGATCAATAGCTAACAATTTTGAGTACTCAGTGTGTGCCAGCAATGTACTAAGTGCCCTACACACGTTATCTCATTCAATCTTCACTCAAACTTCATGAAGTGAGATTAGTTTACAGATGAGAAAACTCAGGCTTCAAGCACTGTATTCAGCACTTTACATTTATTGTTTCATTTTATCATCGCATGGATAGTTTGGAGCTGTTGTGATCCCTACTTTAAATATGAGAAAATGAATGCTCATAGGACTTGTCTAATTCCTTGCCTTTATCTCCATTATATTTATTATAGATTTTATTCAAATGGAAGTGATCTGTTTATGTGTCCATGTGTCCTGTGATGCAGTAAGTTCAAGGATAAGGGCTATACCTTACTCACTTTTCGATTCCAGAATATGTGCTCAATAAATATACTCTTGTCCATGCAGACTCTTCCTTGATGTTAGTCCTAAGATCCTTAGGTTTTAAATGTATTTCAGTAAACAGATAAATGCAACTGTCCTTCTGAAAAAGACTCTGGTGTTTTAATTTTGCTACCACATTGCTGTCTGCCCTGCAAAAGATCCCCAAGGGATCACTCTTCTGGATTTGGTCAAAGCCAGGTTGACCACTGCTGATGCCCCTACAGGCCTTAGAGTAGAAACTCAGTTCTTCTGGAGCCTAAAGCTTCAGTCCTTGTTGCTTATATGCCCACTAAAGGACTCTAAAACCATTGCCATTCATGCTGGTTGTTCCAATAATCCAAGCACAGTTTTGCAGTGATGCAGGTAATGCTGTGATACTGAGGAAGTAGCAGAAATCTTGTACTGACCATCCTACACCTGCACCTGAGAAGCTAGGGAAAGCTCACCACCTGCACCGGACCTCTTCAGCCATCTGCAGCCTTCATCTCAAGCTTCCCCTGCCAAGAACACAGAAAGAAAACAAACTCCAAAGGCATGCATCGTCAGTGACCTCAGACCAGTTCCTTCGCAGCAAGGAGAAGAGCAGGACCATCATTTCTCTACAGGGGAAAAGAGTGTGTCATTGCCTGTGACCCCCAAAAAGGAATAAAAAAATACCAGCACAACCTCAGATTCTTCCATTTTATCACCACTTACCGTGTCACCTTCACGTAACAGCATGGACATGCAGTTAAAATGGTCATACCTAAAATCGTATAATCTAAGTTAATAACAATGTGTTGACAGACTACTAACTATTGTTGTAATGAAGAAAAGCCCATTTCCTGTAAAGCACAAATGTGGGTGATAAACCACCAAGGCACTCCTGGGCTGTGGAGTGATGAAAGTTTGTCACTGGTGCCAGGCAGCATTAATTCTACTGCTTCAGTGGCAAAAAACACGTCATCAAACTGTCGTGACGTCACTGAATTTTCCCAAAGTGCTTTTCTTCTTATTTCGATTGAACACCTAAATCTTTTCTCTACATGATAAACAAAAATGAATGGATGATAAATGGCTTTAAATCTCTTTCCAGGAAGCATGGGCATTATAATCTTATGAATGAAGCTAGGCCTCTTGTGCTTTCAGAGTCTGTAGGGACTGATTTATAAATTAACTGGTAATGCATTGATCTTTGTTCATTACTCTTTCAATAAATCTCTTTTGGTGAGTTATCTGCACACTAACCTCAGAAAGGCACCTTTCCGTGTCTGGAGTCTGGCTTTCTCTGTGGTGCAGCAGTCAACATCCCTGTATAATAGATTACTATAGACCTTTCTGTTCTTCAAATAAATTATCCTAAAGTCCCTTTACACATTTGTGTCATGATTTCTAGGTCACCAGTAGATAATTTAGATGCATCAGAAAACTAAGATGTTAAAGATATTTTATATGTTTAGTCAAATATGTTTTATAGTATAACAGATTTTGGATTTTAAGAATTAATGTACTTTTCAGCAATTTGTGCTTTTTATCTTCCCAGCTACATCATTTCATTTCTGAAGTAGATTGTGTAGGGATTTGTTAAACAGGTTAACACTAAGCAGCACTGCCTCACAATTATGCAAATGAGAGATTCAGAGAGATAGATGTTCAAACCAAAGCTGATTACATTCCTTGAGGAGGTATATTTACACTTTGTGACACTATTAGGATATCCTTCTGGGAGTGAACGCTTTATTCTTCTACCTACACTTTGGGAAGGGAAAGGGAACTTAGGGTTTATTTTTGTTGTTGTTGTGCTTTTTTGCTTTGCATTAAGATGCTATGATCTGACATTTGACATGAACCCAAAGATCTAGATGCTCTTGTTGAGTTCCAGAAAATGGGATGGGGGACAGTTTTCTTGGCAAAGTTTTTATAATAATGGTTTGATTTTTTTCCCCCAACACATGCTTTTTTGCCCAGTATTCTTATCACTTGCTGTGGGTGGCTTATTTTGCATTCATGCATATTAGTTACAAGTCTTTGTCATCTGGTGAACTGAAAATTATTGCTTAATCAAACAAAGCGTTTGCAAGAACCTCCTGGTATAGGTTTTTGCTGTTTTCATTGTGTTGCTTTTTAATTCCAAAATTCTAACAGAGTCAGCCTCATGGGTAGGCCAAGTCTGGCTTGTGGGACCACGCATCTATCATTTTAGGCAGATAGATAAAGGGAGCATGAGTTAATGTCAGCATAGAATATACTCAGCAACACCTTCTAGAAAAAGTGGCAGCTTGAAGAATGGCATTTGTTCCCTTTTCTCCTTTTCTTCTCTCCATTTCTCATCTTCCAGATTAACAGGGGACATTGCTTAGGATATGAAAGAGTGTTGAAAAATATATAAAGTATTTAAGGGTGGAAATTAAAAATAAAAACAAAGAAAATAATCACAAAATTTAAAGTAGAATGTAAATATTCTCATTAAAACTGGGGCCAGTTCAGGGTGATGTAAGATTATAATAAAAGAAACCAAGAATCTTGAAATTTCTCTTTCTTAGATGGATATGCATTTACTCAGTATCATCTCTCATCAAAGTGAGCAAGCCCGATATATGATTTGGTGCATTTTCCAGGATGGGGGAAAGAGTGAGATGGGGCAAGGAGTCACTTAGTTGCACATAATATATTAGAGATAAGCACTGGAGTTTGGGTCAGAAATTCTACTTAATAATATAATATTAATTCGTTTCTTTTTTCCCCCATGTGTTTGTCTCCTCTGTGAAACTTACGGGGGAAATGATGACCTTAGTCTTGAACAGAAATAAGGATATTGGCCTTCAGTGCTTAGGGCTAAGATGTTCTAGGCCACACGTCCAGGCACAGCGAAAGACAAAGGGACCCATTCTATCGGTTCGTTTGGTCCATAGTGACTTACTGGGGCCCACTCTGTATCCAAGACTTATTTAGGTAGTGCAGACACATGGCAACCTAAAATGAGACATGGTCTCTGCTCTCATGTGCTGCTGTGTGCTGGCCTTTTCCTCTCTGGGAAACTCGATCACTTTTCCCTAACTGTTCCCAAATTCAATTATTCCTCATCCTTAGTGTGGCAAGGTTGGGATAAGAAAGAAAGAAGAAACCCAAAGGATTTCTTCAGCACCAACTAGAGCCCAACAGTTCAGCTGATTGGGGGAGACTAGGGGAAAGATGGAAAACATGAAGATGCCAGGAGTGAAGCTTGGTGTCAGTAACCACAAATGCAGAGAGGCCACACTCCATTCTTAAACGTCAATAACCACAAATTGGATGAATGTATGTAATTAAGCCATATGCTATCTATTTAATATAATAAAAAGTAAGAGACAAGGATTGTCAAGGAAATATTAAAGGCAGAAATACTAATTTCAAATAAAGTTGAGCTCAGAAAATGGATATTTGAAAAAGTGGGGATCAATTTCTTAACAAAAGGAACAGCACAAAAATTCATTCATGAATAAAATTCCTTATTTTTGAAATAAATAAAAGAAACATTGAGGGAAGTGCCAAAGGGAACTGACAACAATATTATTTTAAAGGGTGCTTTCATCATTCATTGCTCTGTCATTGTTAGGTCTCCTACTTGTTCATTCGTGGCAGGTATCTCCTGAAAACTCACTCGATGCAGGTAACGGTGTTCGGCATGGAGATACAGTGATGAGCAAGACAGTAATGGGCCTGCCGCGTGGAGTTTAGGCCTTGTGGTTAAGACATTCCCCTATGAAGCTGTTAATAAAAGTAAAAAAAAAAAATTGTTGGTAAATAAGGAGATGAGCAGGGACAGGATAGGACAGCATGAGACAGGCAGACAGAAACAGCCTTTCTGGGGAAATAAAATTTAAGTGGCACCTGAAGGACAATTATGAATCTTAGAGGCAAAGAGCCAAAGAACAACCCTTCCAGGAATAGCAAGAATATGAGCGAAGTCTAGAAAAGGCCATGTGGCCAGCATTGTAGTAGAGAGTGCAAAGTGAGATTAGAGAGTTAGATGGGAGTCAGATCCTGAGCCTTAATAGGTGTTGAGAAGAAGTTACAATTTTAATCTTACTGCAACAGAAGCCATTAGAAGATTGAGCAGGTGGTTGAATTTGTACATGTGTACTGTGGTATTATGCTGGATACTGCAAGGGGCACAGGTAGAAGTGGGGCAAGAGTGGAATTAGAGTTACTCACTAAGGCTTTTTCAGTATTCCAGGTGATAGATATGAATGGGCACAGCTTAAAATTTGATGTGAAAATAGCAGGTCTGGAGATATTTCAGATGTACCAAGTGGGAGGGGAAAGATGAATCACCTCTCCTTTTTGAGCAGTGAGGTGATTGTTGATGCTGCTTTTGAGATGGGGATTTCTGGGTTAGAAACATGTTGGAGTTGGAGAATCAAGGATTCATGTTTGAACATACTAATGTTGTGATGCCTAACAGAGAAATGAGATAGAGATCTCAAGCACAAGGGAGAGGTGTGCAATAGAGGTAAAAATATATGTCATCAGGATATACTTGGTATTTAAAGCCATAGAAATTAATTACTGAGAGAATGAAAATAATACAAGAATGCAATTGAACCACAAAACAGAAATAGACTTATAAACACAGAAAATAGACTGGTGGCTGCCACAGAGGAAAGGGATGAAGGGATCAGTGAAATACATGAATGAGAAGAAAAGGTAGAAAACTCCAGGTGCAAAATAAATGAGTTGTGGGGATGAGAATACAGCTTAGGGAATGTAGTCAATAATACTGTAATTTCTTTGTTGACTACACTTATCATGTGAGCATTTAGTAATGTATATAATTGTTGAATCATTATGTTGCACACCTGAAACCAATACAATGTTGTATATCCATACTAAATTTTAAAAAATGGTTTGGAAGAAAAAATGTGATTTTGAAACTAGAATTATTCTATACCTATTTAAGCAGTAGTTCAAGTAATAAGTATAAATAAAGATATAGTTGGACCTGCAGTCACTTAAACATTCCAGTACAGGACATTCTGCACTGGACTAGGACTGGAACTGTTCACAGGAAGCTCCTGGTTACAGTTAAAATTTTCAAGTATTTTACTTGATTGCTGGTAACAGATGTCTCAGAATAGTGCCTTAAACAAATTTCGTCTTTCTCTTTCTCTGTCTCTGTCTCTCTTCTCCCTCCTTCATTCCTGCTTTCCCACTCTCCTCTCCTTTTTCTCCCTTCACTAGCCCTTCCCAGAGCATCTTCTCTTACAGAAAAAAAATCTGGAAATGTTTTTGGCTTCCCAATATACTGCCCTAAGGTTGTACCCATGATTCTTCTTATACTCTCAAGGCACCTCCCAAAAGTCCAGGACAAAAAAGTACACTGTAACTGAAGGACACTGTTGCAAACAGTTTTCCCCGAAACCTCCAAATAACTTCTGGCTTTGTTTTGTTTTCTTATTGGCTGAAGCTGAGTTCCTCATGTCAGTGGAGACTAAGAAGTGCATATGTTTAGCTTGGAACATTGTCAGCCCAAATACAATTGGATTCTCCTACTGAGGAACATATGGGGATAAGGTATTGGGTGCCCCCAAATAGTAGTAAAGTTGTTTTGGATGCTAGTAATTTTTAGAATGAATAAAAGCAATCCACTGTTCTGTGCTTTTTATGCCTGGAGCACATTTCATCCATGGGCTTCAAAGACCACTGAATTTGGGGGAGGTGAGTGTGAGATGTACAGAAGAAAATGGGATGTGGCATCCATCCACTTGCATTCTTACCTCATTTATGTTCTTTACTCAGCCTGTTTCCTGCTTCGGGGTAAAACAAAGTGAAAACAACCCTGAACTCTACAAGCCATTCTTCTGCTTCAGCCTTGAGCTTAAACTCCACTTTATAACTTTCTGAAAGAATTACCTCAAGATGAACTTCAACTTAATGAAAAATGAGGGTAATGGATACAAGAAGCATTAGTACGTAAACAACAACAAATGCTAGTAAAACTTAGACTTATGTCTGAATACATGTTCATTATTTAACATTAAATGTGGAAAAATTTTTTCAAAATACCTGGAACTAAAAACATGGAGTAGAATGATATATAGCAAATTTATGAGATATCGTTATTTCTGGAAATGAAAGTAGAGAAATAGGATTTAGGAGGAAAACAAGGGTAAATTTACATTCTACACAAAATTTTATTTCACACACACAGAGAAATAACTGCAATGCTGTAACCAAAATAACAATTATTGACATTAGTATATTCTTATCTCATGGATATGGTCATAATAATCTCTATGCATTTTGAACTTTTTAAACATTTCAGTGAGTGGTGGGGACTTGATAATGGGGGGAGTCTAGTAACCATAATGTTGCTCATGTAATAATTGTACGTTAATGAAACCAAAATGAAAAAAAAAACAAACATTTCAGTGACACAAAAAATGTAAAGCCTCATAAATAATTTAAAACACAAATTAAACATTATAGTTCCCTTTTTTTATTTTCCTATCATGTAGGTAAGTATGTGAATAGTATTCAGAATTTTAGTTCCTGTAGAGGAAGAAAGTATTGCTGGTACATTTGACACAGCCTTTTTAGAGGAAATGTTTAAATTCTTTTAATGCAGAAATGTTTATCCAAAGACTTAGTAATGTACAAACATTTTAATCTAGAAAATCCACTTCTGGGAATTTATCCTATGTAAATAATGAGAAAAGTGTGCAAATGAACAAGTATGAAAGTGTTTATCAAAATGTTGTTAATACTAGTAAAAAACACTGGAAACATCCTAAATGCCCCCACAGAGGCAAATATTTAACCCTGGCTTACTGATTCAAAATAATACAGTATAACCTTTAACAATGAATTGTTGGAAGTTTATGTTCTCACTGAAATCCTTACCCAAAAAAGATATAAAAAGTGTTAATGGAACTTATCTCCAGATGGTAGAATTATGAGAACTTTATTATCTTAGCATATTTTTGTATTTTCTAAATCCCCATAGTAAATACACAGTGCTTTAGTAGTACAAAAAGTAAAGTTCTTAGGAAAAATTGCTCTTTAGAATTAAACCATTTTGGAATAATGCCGTTATTCTGTTAAGTTTTACTTGTGTAAAAGTCCACTGTCTACAAAAGCTAATTTAAATTTAAGTATATTATATAATTAATTTTATATAAGGTATTCCATTTTTAATTTGCTAACCATTTATTTAAATTTTGATTATTATTATTATTACTTTTAGTTTGGCATCATAAAAATAGCCTTGATCCAATGATACTTTATTAGCTCTGTTATAGTGTCAGAAAAAAAGTATAATTTTATTCAATTTTTTAAAATAGACCATCCATCAAACTCAAGGTCCTGTCCACTCCATTATTAAAGCTCCTGAGGCCAAAATTAAACAAGGCTCACATATATCAGTTATTCATTCTTTTCCTAGCACATAATAGGAAGTATTTTCCAGCAGGTATTAAATTCTACCCCTTAAAGATTCCAGAGAGCTCCATAAATGTGTGCAAATTCCCTATATGTATATTTTAAATGCAAATTTCTGTGACAATTTTATGAACAGCTGTAGAGTTCAAAAAAAGTGCATTTCCTAATTCATACTATCTATATGCAAAGTCACGAAAAATATCAGATGTGATATGCTATAGCTTCTTTCAGTAGAATATAACCATTTATATTTATAGTGCACAGCACCCCTGTTTCCCAAGCACCTCTTAAACCCAAAGAGAAAAGTTAGTAAGCCTGCCATTACAAAAGAACCATCTCCAGGATGAAATAGTGCCTTCCTCTCAAAGATGAAGCAATAAGCTGC
Organism: Manis pentadactyla; assembly: GCF_030020395.1. Taxonomy (NCBI): domain Eukaryota; kingdom Metazoa; phylum Chordata; class Mammalia; order Pholidota; family Manidae; genus Manis; species Manis pentadactyla. The sequence continues at coordinate 169,300,785 of NC_080020.1, read as the reverse complement.
TTCAAATTGAAGGGAAGAAGTTATGGCTGATCAACTGCAAGAATTTTTAAAAGGCTGAAATGAGCTTAAATTTCACCGAGAAACCAATGGCAGTGTACTTCAGTAAGAATCAGACTGAAAATCAGAACTATGTATGTGCCCAGCTCTGAGAGTAGGGATCCAAATAGCCGTGAGCAAATCATTTGACTTTGTGAGGTCTCTCCTAAAACATTAAGGAAGAACCTAATCAGTGTCTAAAATTCTGTCTACTTCTGTATTCCATGGTGGTAAATAAAATTCTTCTGGCACCAGTCTGGTCTTAGCCACAGGCATGGACACATCCTGATCCAGAGGGAACAAAATAAAAGGAAAGACAACAGTGGGAATGGAACACTGTCCCTTTTCTCATCAGTAGAGTGAAAGGGAGAAAATACTAGAAAATGAAAGAGTAATTACTGTAAAGATAAATATACTGACCACCCATATCCTAGACCTTCTGTTTCTACATACCCTACATTGAATTTAACAACCAGTTAACAAATAAATATCTACCAAAAAGGACTTATTGAGTATGTGCTGCACTGGGTGCTGTAGGTCATGGCAGATTTCTTTTGGAACAGGACCTGCTACCAATCAGTGTTACTGCGGGCAGCTGGGCAGTGTAGACCTGCAGTGACACTCCCAGACTTAGCATGCTTCAGAAGCTTACCCTGGTGCAGAGCTGGCTAGCTTGGACTCTGGCAAAAGACTAAAGCTTAGACAGGTTCATAAACACTTAAAAAGTTAAAAAAAAAAAGCATAAGTTAGGCTGATAGTATGATGCAGATATTCATATGTCCCCAATCGTTCTTGTTTCTGGGTATTCTTAGTGTCTCAGTAAGTGCTTCCTGGAAAACCTAGGACAAAAAAATACCTAATGGTTTCATGTGTTAAGAAGTTAGACCCAAACAATTTAATTTAATATTCATGTATTCCCTTAATAGATTTTTGAAAAAATATTGCACAAAAATTAAGAGAAAATATATGCATAAACTGAAAGAGAAATGGTATTTTTAGTTGATTCTTAAATAACCATAGGTACTTACTGACAGGAAGCATCCTCTTCCTGGGCACTGCAGAGCTTCTCACATCTTGGAATCAGTTTGGACACTACCACCTTCACTTTCCATTCCATACTGATTTTCATACAAGGTTTGGTTTTGATTGCTTCATCCACAAAAACAACAAACAACAAACATTTCAATAAAGACATGACGCCATTGAAAGGAATGTAGCACAATTTAATATTGAAACTGACAACTACTTCAATATGGTAGTTGATGCAGTTTTGAACATAGGGCAAGTGTTGTGCTTTACTGGAAGTGTTAAAATATTTCCTATGCCCCTGACACTTTTTATGGAACCTGGGGTACCTTGGAGCACATTTTGAGAACTGCTCAAGTGGTGGGATTTTATCAGAAAATGTGATTAGTATATAATTCCTCTTCCCTGTCTGAAGTTACCATTCTGTCTTGCACCCCATTGACCTTTTCACCCCAGCTTTCACCTCTCATACAGAGCAACAGGGTCTAAGCGGCTAAGTTTTACAGAAAAAAAAGCCACTAGTCAGAGTGTTATGAATTCTCAGGGAAAAGCTCAGAAGTGTTTTGATGATCAGAAAAGATTGACTGAGGAAGAAGAGGAAAGGAGTAGGGGGACCACGAAGACAGAAGAGGAAGTGGGGAAACCTTGGCCTTTGGTAAAGAGGAGGGCACGCAGGTCCTCCAGTCCCTAACATCCTCTTCCTTACGTGAAAGGGATCACAGTGGCCTGCAGGCAACTCAGGGTGTCAGGGTGGGATGCAAAAGAAAACTTCACCCCCTGACCACGTGGGGGCTAACTGGATATATCAGGCATCACTCTCTGAGCCAGGAGGACCGTGAGTGTGACACCTTGATTCCATTCATTCCTTAAATTTGGAGAGGTGGGGTGTGTGGGTGGGTGATTTGTTCTAAGAATGTAATCCTCATATCCCCCTTCTTCAGTATCATTTCTCACAGTAATTAATATCTGAGAAGCTGAAATTTGTCATAACAATGTTACCTGTGGAGCAGAAAACCCCAGAATACTGGGGTAGTGGAGCTTATGATAAGAAATTCATATATCTTAAGTCATAGAAATTGTCATTCACCCACTGCAAATTTTACTTTCATGGAAAATTGGCAAATATATGGTTCGTGTGGCACCTTCCCCACAAACCCTAGCAGGATCACTAATCAATCAGGGCATGCTTTCTCAGTGATCCTGGAAGGAATCTGACAATCATTCCCGATAACCTATGCCAGATACTATTTCTCCACTGCGTCAATACTTAGAACTGAAATCTGTTTTCCAACATAGGCCTATAATGAGGGGATTGCTCGTCATGAAATTCAGCATCTCCCCCACAGTACAATTCTGGGTACAAACTGCTTTGTCTTTTTCCTCCAAATCTCATTTTTTTCTCTTCTTCCACTTCATTTTGTAGCAATGATCTATTTGTATGAATTAAAGCCACTGATTATGATTAAAGCAAGTTGGTATAATAGTGGATTCTGGTGGGTGCTGGAAACTTCCACCCACCAGATGTTGACCTAATGAATTTATCTTTGATAAAGTTACCTTAATTTTACATTCAAGAATGACAACACATGCTCACCACTGCACTGACTGCATTTTAATGGTCAGGAGAAAGTTAAGGTTGCAAATAAATCCAAATCCAGCAATTTTTTTCCCCTTCTCAATTCTGGAAACTCACCCTGAGAAAAATACATTCACTGTGTCAAAACTCATGTGAGATCATCAGAATCTTAACTACCATGTTTCATGATAAGAAATACAATAACTGTATGAACATTAGTCTATTAATCCATCATTTTCCCATTGGAGAGCCTCCCATAGGAATTAAAGGGAAGCCAGGTAGACTATTTGGAAAGGACTTGGAGTAAGAGTGATCAATGTAACTAGCAAGCAACACCATAGAATAAATCAACCAGATGCTGTCTTTGGCTGGTCTCTGTTTTCTCTGCCAGGCAGTGCTATAATATAAAAGTCCTCAAGTTGTCATCTCAAATCTTTTGGTGACTGGGTAGAATCCTCATCTCTTCAAATAGAAAGCTGCTATAGATGGTAATATCAAACACATCCTGACTTCAGAGGCATCTGCCTGTCAAAAGCATTAGGACAATTCAAATAGGACAACCTAATAACAAAAATATTTTAAATAAACCTGAGCTGGCATATCTTTTTCTCCTCAAAGACAAAACATTCCCATATTTTTTTTTTGAAAATGCTATTTATATTAAATATATGCCACTGGAACTACAAAGATTTTGTTGTCATTGTTTACATGACACATGTACCACTCTTAAGACACATTTCCACTGTGCTTTAATTAGTATATGCACAGAGTTCATAAGTAGGATTTTTTTTTCAGTTTTATGAAAATTAAACTTTAGCTAAGTCTTTCTTATTTTAAATGTATGGAACTTAGCTAGGTAGTTTTCTCCCATCCACATATATAATGGTCTTACACATAAGCAAAAGGAAAAATACTTTCCCTGTCTGAAATCCCATCATAGATAGTAACAACACTTTGGTTTTTCCTAGAGATTGGTATACACTTTCTGTAAAGGGTCAGATAAAAAGACATTTGCAGCTTTGCAGACCCTGCAATCTTTGTCTCTACAACTTAGCTGCATCATTACTGTAGTGTAAAAACAGCTGAAGATAATGCAGAAACAAGTGCATATGGCCATGTTCCAAGAAAATTTATTTGCAAGCAGTGGTAGTCTGGGTTAGGAATAATATATCACATTTTCTTTATCTGATCACAAATCTCTAGACACTTAAGTTGATCCCATGTCTTGGCTCTTGTGAATAATGCTGAAAGGAACATGAAAGTACATATATATCATGTCAAGATAATGATTTTGTTTCCTTTGGATGTATGCCCAAAACTACTGGAATTGCTGGGCCGTATGATCATTTTTTTATTTTTTGAGGATCCTTCATATTGTTTTTCAAAATGGCTATACCAATTTGCATTCCCCCAACAGTATACAAAGATTCCCTTTCTCCACATCCTTGTAAGCACTTGTTATTTTTTGCCTTTTTTGATAGTAGCTATCCTAACAGGTGTGAGGTGATACCTCATTGTGGCTTTGAGTGCATTTCCCTGATGACTGACTAGTGATGTTGAGCATCTTGTCATTTACTTATTGTCTATTTGTAAATGATATATATATATATACAGGTGCTTTTCCCATTTTTTTAATTGGGTTATTTTGAATTTATTTTTGTATATGGAGTGAGATGAAGGTCCAATTTCACTCTTTTGCATGTGGGTAACAAATTTTCCCACCAGCACCACTTATTGAAGATACTGTCCTTTCCCATTGGTGTTCTGGCAACTCTGTCAACGACCATTTGACCATAAATACATGCATGGATTTATTTCTTGACTCTCAATTTTTTTTTGCATTGGTCAACATGACTATCTTTCATGCTAGCACCATCTATTTTTTATTGCTCTAGATAATATTAACATTTTAATATTAGGTAGTGTTATGCCTCCACCTTTGTTCCTTTTGCTCAAGATTGTTATTCATGGTCCTTTTGGTTCCACATGATTTTAGGATTTTTTTTTCTCTTTCTACGAAAATACCATTGTAATTTTGATAGCAATTGCTCTGAATCTGTAGATCACTTTGGGTCGTATGGACATTTTTAACAATATTAATTTTCCAATCTGTGAACACAGGATATCTTTCTTTTTATTTGTGTCTTCTCTGATTTGCAATCATATGTTTCTTAGAGCTACATCACAGGCTGTAAACAGAGAGTTTTCTCTAATCCTACAGTGTTCCCCAGTCTTTTTCACATCATGCCACACATAGAAATCACCATAGTCATGGCAAACTGGGATAAAGCCTGAGGCCCCTTACAGCCAGCTGCTCCATACTCTGTCTGCTGCCTTAGGCGATCAGTGTCTCAGGCCACCAGTAATGCATCATGAAACACCAGAGCCCCAAAGTGCTTATTAAGGAATTCTGCTCCAAGGTTTGGGGGTGGGGGTGGGAGAACTAGGAGAAAAATCATTACAACTGTCAGAATAAAATATGATTTCTCTGATTATCAAATATACAGCAAATACTTTTTCCAGGATTTTGATATGGCTTGTTTTACTTTGTACACTGTCTGTTGCCCATGTGAAAATTTTTATTTTAATGCTGAAAAACTTATCAGTCTTTCTCTTTATAGATTAGAAGCTAAGGATCTTTAATTATTCATATAAATATATTCTAATGTGTTTCAGTTTTTCATTATGTTTATTATATATTTAAATCTATATTAAATACCAAACATATATAAAGAGTAGGATCTAATTGTGTTCTTTCCCCAGAATACCAAACCAACAATCTTGTCAACACTTACAGAATAATTCATTCTTTAAAACCACTAATTGGAAGTGCCTTCTGCTTTACATAGTAAAGTTCATATAAATATAAATTCATTTTTCCTGTATTTTTATTTTTCATTGAGATTCACTTATCTACCCATTTGCTTTGTCACCAGTAGCATACTTTTATGATTATGGTGGCTTTATAGCATATTTTGATAATTAAAAAGCTAATCTCTACCCATTATGATTCTTTCATCAAATATTTTCTGACAGTTCTCATGTACTTGTAATTATAATTATTCTCATAGTGATTTTGGATAACTTTTTAAAAATTACTTTTTATAAAAAAATATAAGTCATTTAGGAAGGACTAACATCTTCCCTATAGTGAACAATCCAGTAGAACCAAATGAATCATCTCTCCATTATATAGTTCTCTCTCTTGGTAAAGTGTTGCGGTTTCTGTAAAGTATTATGGTTGGGCTCAACAATTAAGTTTACACCTAACTGTTATTCTTTGACAGATTATCTGACTATAGGCACAGCTGGTATTGATGTGGTTTTACTTTTATCACTGGGCTTGGACTTACGTGCAGTGCTGTCTCCTGTAAAAGAATTTGGGCCAGTCCTTTTTCTGTTTATGGTTTTATTTAAAATGGAATATGAACTATTTTCCCCATTAGATTACATTGGCCTGGTACTCTAGGGAATAGGAGACTAGTTATTTGGCAACTTTCTTAATTACTTTCATATTTATTGGCTGCTTCAGGGTTTTTATTAAAAGTTATTTATATACTACTAAAAACCATTGATGCCATCAAGACTTTTAAAATGTTAGCCTAATTATAAAATGTCTATAGTTATTTAATTTGTTAATATTTGTTATAATTCCTTTCTCACTCCTAATTTTGTGTTTTTATCTGTACTTTCACCCCATTTTTATTTTTAGTTGTAATATTTGGTGGCATATGTGCTCATTTGTCTGCATTAAAATTTACTCTAGGATTCAGCGATTTATTTTTCAAAAAATTAAGAAAGTTTTAAGGGCTAATTTCTCTTTTTCTCTTTTCTTCTTGTTTTACATAGGTTTAGTTTTATCTTTTAATATAATCTCTTGAATCAATATTATAATTCATTTATATTATCTTTGGTAGGAAAACTTTTATACTTACAAATTTTCCTGCATGTGCAGCTTGGCCACAGTCTTTAAGTTTTGATAAATATTGTGAACATTTACATCATTTTCTACGTATTCTGAGATCATTGAGATTATTTAAGATTTTATTCAAGAATTATTAGGGAGAATTTTCATTTGGTTGAAGTTTTTGCCTTTACTTTTAGAATTTGACTAAATTTGGATCAGAAAGCATGACACGTACAGTTTCTACTTTGTAGACAATTTCCTTGTGAATTAATACACAGTAAATTTTTTTATAAATATCTCATGGAAGCTGAAAAACAAATTTCATTTCTGTTGTAGAGTACAAAGTGCCCTTCTCATTGAGGAGAGAGTCCTGTGAAGTCAGAACATATTTCCTAGCAATTTAGTGCCTGCTTTGTCTCCCCACAACACAAACTAGCAAGGTGGACATACTTACATCAAACATTCACTGAAGTGAAAATGAAAAACGAATGAAAAGAACACTCAGCAGTAATACTGCATGATTGCAGTTTATTTCTTGGTCCAGAGACTAGATAAGACCAGATCTGTTTTGTGTACTCACTTAATTTGTTTCAAAATGAAACGTGTCAATTTGCAAAATCCTCTCCTTAACTCCAGCTACTAATCAGGCAGTTTTTATCACCTTAAAAAGAGAACCCTAATGAAAAACAGCCACATTCAAACTTTTTAATCTTGGATGCAGGATGTGGCATTCAGATCTTGGTTTTTATTTTATAAACCCCTGTCAGTGTGGTCAGCTTTTGTTGAAAATAAGCTGATGCCATATTCTTAGTTCATATTAGGCCTGATCAACTCTATCGACCTACGGGCAAATTTACCTTTAGAATTTCTTTTGTTTTTTAGTGATTCATATTTACTTTAAATTAACCGAAGTTCTCAAGATCTCTTTTCTGGATTATTGCAATCATTTCTTGACCTGTTCGCCTCTTTCTTCTCTTGCCTCCTAGTCTCTTAACAGAACAATTGGAATGATCCTTTGGACAAGAGGATTTGCATTTTTCAAACACCTGTCTTTCGGTTTGCGCTATTTACTTCCTCTGCCTGAAATGTCTTTCTCTTATATGAACATCAGCCTAACTTTCTAACTTCCCTCATGCCTTCTCAATTTTCTCTTTTCAAGGAGGCTACGTTGACATTTTTAATACTACATGAAATACCAGTCGCCCTTATTCTGCTCTCCTTTTTCAGTTTTCTATAGCATGTATTACCTTCTGACATACTATGTATATTTCCATTTTATTGGCTCACTGTCCCTGTTTGAATGTAAGCAGCAGGTCAGGCGGCCCCGTCTGTTCTGTTTGCTGCGGCATCCCAAACACTAGACCAGTTACTTCCATACATTCTGCGCTCAGTAAATTTGTTGAATAATTCAGTAATGTTATGATTTTCAACTCACTGTGAAAATGCATTCTTAAAATACAACATTGTGAAAAGAAACAATCAGAACTTTCATAGTTTAGAAGTCCAAACTTTCAAATATTTAAACATGCAAAAAAAGAAAACATTAAAAAATTCTAGTCTTATGATGGCCTGGTGAAACATGTCACATATTTATCCACACGGAAGTGAGAGTATGCATGGCTGGAGTGTATATTCCTGATGCCAGATACAGCTCTGTCTGGAACTGTGCTGAGTGTAGAGAAGCTCCAGTACTGTGCTGTACTCAGTGGTGCAATTTTATAGGAATAGGTATTCGTGAACCCAGATTTAAAAGAAGCATATAAAAACACAGAAGAGTCACACATTTTCTAATCAAGGCCACATTTTTATCAGTTCAGATCTGTACACGGACATTGCAAGAAAACTTTTGTTGTGAAGTTTTCATAAACCCATGTTCATCCTCTCACACTGGTAAACAGATGGCTCAACTCCATTGTGTCAAAATATGGCAGATGACACATTTGAGTGTGTTTATTTTAAAATTAGAGACTCAAAAATATTAAATGGAAATGTGAATCAAATAATTATAGAACTGTTGTTTTTTTTTCTCCTAATTGCCGGAAATAATAACAGACATGATGTTTGCTGTTACTGTAGTCGGATGGGAATTGTAAAGAATTCCTTCAACAGTCACATCTTCAAAAACGGATTTTTTTTTCACTGATTGCTTTCAGTTTAATAGAAATATTTTTGTTTCAGCAACTTGAGTTATGCAGATATCTCTGATTGTGATTGCCATATCAAAAAACAATAATGAAGGCATTTATTTTTAACATTCTTTCAGGCACATAATCAAAACCAAATAGTTTGAAGGAGATTGTTTCAAAGCGTCATTTCTGTCTTCCAATTATATAAACATATTAAGGATTTTCTCATGACTTTTTAAAATATATATATATATATTTTTTTTTGAGAGGGCATCTCTTATATTTATTGATCAAATGGTTGTTAACAACAATAAAATTCTGTATAGGGGACTCAATGCACAATCATTAATCCACCCCAGGCCTAATTCTCATCAGTCTCCAATCTTCTCTGAAGCATAATGAACAAGTTCTTACATGGTGAACAGTACAAGGGCAGTCATCACAGAAACTTTCGGTTTTGATCACGCATTATGAACTATAAACAATCAGGTCAAATATGAATATTCGTTTGATTTTTATACTTGATTTATATGTGAATCCCACATTTCTCCCTTATTATTATTATTATTATTATTATTTTTAATAAAATGCTGAAGTGGTAGGTAGTTGCAAGATAAAGGTAGAAAACATAGTTTAGTGCTGTAAGAGGGCAAATGTAAATGATCAGGTGTGTGCCTGTAGACTAAGTATTAATCCAAGCTAGACAAGGGCAACAAAACATCCATGGATGTAGAAGATTTCTCTCAAAACAGGGGGGGTGAGGTTCTAAGCCTCACTTCTGTTGATCCCCAATTTCTCACCTTATGGCCCCCCTGCGACTGTGCCTGTCTTAGGTTGTTCCTCCCTTGAGGAATCTTACCCATCTCTGGCTAACCAGTCATCTTCCGGGGCCATACAGGGAAATGTAAAGTTGGTAAGTGAGAGAGAAGCAATATTGAAAAACTGATTTTTAAATCTCAGGCTCTATAGCCATGTTTGCATACTTGTGGACATCAAGCAGAAGCAGCAGACACCACCGGTATCCTGCCCACATTCTTCAGACTCCATGTGCTCTGGCCAGCTTCCAGTGTCCAGGGTCTCCACCTCATTTGCCTGCAGACATTTTTTTTTTCCTGCATGTTAGGAGGGTTTCTTTGTCTTCAGAGGCATATCACAACCAGTGGCTCTCAGGGAACTAAGTGTCCTATCTCCTTCATCCTTGTAGTGATTCTAATGCGAATATCTTACACATTTCCCAGAGTTTATCCACAGGATTAAGCTCCTTCTTGGTTTAAAGTAACATACTTCTTTATTGCCTATCTTACATTACAATTACCACTTACTCATTCCTCTGTGTTTCCTAAACATTTCAAAAAAGTGCTTTCACTCAAATCATGAAGTTACCAGACAATTAAGCTACCGGCAGCATAAACCACTACCAGTAGTTGATATTGATACATGGAATATTTCCCTAACTATTTTTCTATACAAATAGGACACAATACAATGACACTGTACACATTTTATTAATGTAAATGTGCTGGGTATCTTCATTTTTCCTCTCTAGTTATATCCTACCCTTTTGAATCCTGTTGTGTTTCCTGCTTTCAGGATAGATCTACATGGACTACACTGATCAGCTTCCTTGACCTCTGGCTTCTGGTCAATTAGCCAACGGAAAGAACTTAAAAGGCATCAAGAGTGAAAGGAGAGTGGAGTCAGGGTTTTCATTCCCCTGGTACTTTTCTTCTCTTCCACATCACCACTGATTGGCTACATTTCTTTCCCGCAGGCTACCTACCTCTCAGGCTGCTCCATTCACACAGCTAATCTTCCCACCTCTGGTGACCACCCTCTCATTTTCCTTTAGATTAGGTGTAATGGCTCCCTACTGTTACTAAGTTAGGGTATAACATCATTACTCTGGGTACGAGTGAAGGACCAAATTTATTATAAGTAGTCCCAGTATTAAATGCTTCATAGATTACTTAGAACCAAATTTATTATAAATAATCCTTTATTAAGTTTGAATATGCCTTCACTTCATGACAAGACTCTGACTTTTATAGTAAGAAATAAATGCACATGATAAAAAAATTATAATTCCAAACCATACAGAAAGATGCAAAGTTATTCTGTTCCTTTCCACAATTTTCATTCCCCGGAGGTAAACATCTTTAGCTGTTCCTCTCTAAATACCATATCTTCACTTACATGTTTCTGGTTATTAGTCAATACCTAATAATATCTATTGACTCCTTGCTTTGAAATACAAAAACCTAGCTCATCCTTATTACCTTACCTCCCTGTGTTCTATCATTGTTGCAAGTTGTATTATCATGTTTGGATCTCCTTCTATCTCCTTCTATCTGTATCCTTAAATATATGTTTTGAGTGATAAAATCCAACTTTTCTTTAATGATTCATTTTCTTTAGAAACTATGTCTTCTCTCCCCATCATAAAAGATGAGAAAATTAGTGGCTCCACATTTCTGTACTTCCTTTCACTTTCTCCTTCATTTCCCAAATTCTGTTAGCTCTACTATAGGTTTATAACGTTTATAGTTATTTCAGAAATCTGACCATTAATTACTCAAAACACCTTTTAGGTTTTTCTGAAGTTACAATGTATGTTTTCCTATTAAAAAATAATTTTGCTTTTTCTTTATCACTAAGTTCATTCAGCTTTTAACTACAATTCGTTAAAGTGAATACAGTTCACTTTGTATCTTTACTAATTGCTACCTATGCTACTTATCTTAGTTTCTCATTGCCCTCCTCTTATGTATCATTATTCTTCCTTCTTGGATTCCATTCAGTATTCCTAGGGTATATCCTTAATTATTTATTCAGGGAAAAAAAACACAGAAAATAAACTTCCTGAAATGTATGCAGAAAATGTATTTTGTATTCATAGTTAATCGTTAGATTGGATATAGAATGCTAGTTCAAAATAATTTTCTTGAAAACCTTTGAAGACATAACAATCTACTATTATGATTGCAGTGTTGCTGAGGCAAATATGTTGCTTTTTTTCCTTTCTGGAAAATTTTTAGATTTTATTGAATTTGTTTTGTGTTCCATTGTTTCTTCTTCCTTTGATAATAACACATTTTTAATTTCTAAGAATTTTATCTTCTCATATTGTTCCCTTTCCTCCAGCAGTCCATGTTTCTTTAAAAATGCAGTGTCTTTGTGCATAGCTCTGAAGTTGCTAAATAAATTTTCGAAAGAGATATTAGTCAATGCATGTCCTACACATTTCTTCAGGGTCTGTATTTTCCTTGTTTATCTCAGACTTCTCTGTTGGCTACTTCCTTTCCATGAGTACTTACTGCTCACTGGCTATCAGTGAATAAGGACTAGATTGATTAAATTCTAGCAGAATTCCTCTTTTCTTATGTAAGAGTGCTTTCCAACAGTCTTTTTAGGAAAAGTCAAGGACGATCCCAATTTCCATGTCCACTGGTTGGCATGTCATTTGGGCTCTGTGTATACTTGTTGGGTATACCATATGGAGTTTTCTGTGTGCATGAGTTGAGCATGTTATGCAGTAGCATTCTCTGCACACTGCTTGGTCTTCTTGTATGGTGGTAGGGTTCTGTGTACACTCACTGAGCATGTCATACCATTTACTGCTTGGGTAATGTTCCTTGGTTAGGAATGTGATTTGGAAGCTTCTATGTATGCTGGTTGGGAATGTCATAGGGATGTTTCCAAATACACTAGGCAGGTCATATGTAGTTTATTTGCTGCTCACCGTTGGAAAGAATTAGGCAGTTTGGCCAAAATGAGGAGAGGTTTAATCTGTCATGTTGATGCTCAAACCAGAAGCCTAGCACTACATACATATAAAATTTCTTAAAAATAACAATGCCTGTTTTTATCTTGGGATTAAATATCAATTCTGGCTGTCACTCTTTTTATGAAAATGATTGAGGGGAACAGGATAGGGCCTCATGAACACAACTGAATATAAAATTCCCAAATACCAATTGGTGTGAAGCTTGGAACCTCCTGGAGACCCAGCTTCCATCTCTGCCACTGTTGTCCACTATCTTCTGAGCACTGTTCCCTTCATTTCGTTTTCTCTGACACTAATATTGTATTCACTTTTTGTCTTCTTATCAAAATGTCTGGCCTACTGATGGTCCTCCATTTAATTTTCATCATGATTATGGGCTTATTTCCTTTTCTTGGAGAGAAGCTGTGGCTTTGTGGTTAAGAGTATGAGTTAAATTTGAATTCAGGCTCTTCCATTTACCCCTGTGTGAACTCAGGAAAGTTAGTTGACTTTCATATACCTTAGCCTTCTCATTTGTACTTATAAAAGTGATTTATCAAAACAGTAATAACAGTAATAGCTATCTCATAGGCACAATGAGCATACCTATCTCAGTGATTTAGTACTCATTAAATACTTAAAACATTCCCTAGCACATAGTAGATACTAGATAAATGTTCACTATTGTTAGTCTGTATTATTTAATTTATGTGGGATTTAAATGGGACTTTGAGAAGAAGAAGAAGAAGGCTTGGTGGCCATTCCCCTGGCTTGAACCACAAGATGATAAGGTGAATATTAAGTTCAAAAATACTATTTTAAATAAGTGTTGGGAAAAACCACAAACTGAATTTGAACATAAAGCATAAGTACTTATTGTGTCTGTGAGTCTTTATTTTTCCCCAAACACAACTGAATATTGACATGCTTTCTAGAATTATCTATCTACCTGTGCCATGGCTACTGTAGTGAAATTCCATCATTTTGTAATAAAATTCCAAGAGGATTATTAAGAAGCTTCTCGTTCTTATCAGTCCAAAGTTCCCTAATTTCTCAGTTCTGATGAGTCTTCAAGTTGAGAGTAAAGGGAGCTCTGAACAAAGAGTTCTTTACTTCTTTCCCATTTATACTAAATTGATTAAAATATCGTACTTGATGACAAATTCAAGGTCTCTACTTATCATTCATCTTTTAGCATACAGTAAGATTTTATTACTGAAAGCACCACAGCCTTGCAGCATTACAGTGGCATAAGTTTCTTTTCTGAAATATTCAGAGGTACCAACTTTTATTTTTCCTATTGAACATGTTTAAATATAATAAGACCACAGAAGAGTAAACTTTAGCATATCATTTCTCATTGATTTTTTTTTACAAATACATATTACAGTATTTTTCTCATTCCACAATACTCAAAATGTTGCCATTCTGAAGGGATGTCTGTTTTCAAGTAACATAAATTTATAATTGAATTATTTTAAATAAAAGGGATGATTTTTCTAATCCGACTGGGGTTTTAATTCAGCAAACCTATAGTAACCGTTGTCTTCAATTGACATCATTATTATCTAAGAGAAATTTTGCCCTGAAGAGTAAAAAAGCAACATAGATAAAATGGCATCATCTTTCTTAGTAGAAGCTGATATTTCAGACAAAAGTTGTTCTGCACATTGTTTGTATCATTTAGTTTAAACCCAAGATTCTGATACAAAAATGAAAATTACTGTAACATTCAAAAAGCCCAAAGCATCTGAATTTGAATAACATCAAAGAGAAGAGAGGAATGAAAGAAATGAGGAAAACACAGTCATATCTTTAGCCCAGGTTTTTAAGGAACAGTCTCAGAGCCCCAGTGCCTTCCTCTCTAAATGTCAGCAGCAATGCAGCCATTCAACTAGGCAGGAAATGAGCATGATTTCCAGGTGGCCTTCGTCAATGGAATAGCATTCAATTTAAATTTTCCAGGAAGTGGAACATTTCTCAAATAAGAAGCCTATACAATTGAAATTCTGCCAAGGAACTAAGAAGGGAAGATTTGAAGCTGATACCTCCTAGTACTATGAAGCATTCCAACATTTTTTAAATGAGCAAACTTAACGATAATGAAACTAATTTTACCACATCATCCTGGGAGAGGAAGATTTTCTATAAATTTTTGCTATTAACAGCTAGGATATTCTGAAACTATTTACCATTAAGAGATAAGCACAGTGAGAAAAGGCAGGTTTTAATATACAGCACAGAATGTGGAAATAAAACCACTGATAAAACAGAATCCCAGTATAATAGTGTTGGCAACAGTCAACTTTATAGTTAAGGTTACAACTCAATTTCATACCCCTGTTTCACTTGCTCATAAAAACTTGGTAGAAAGTTCTTCAACATTAAAACTTTAGTCTCCAAGTAAATATGAATGATAAACATAGCTCTTTTTCAATTATAATAAAGGACATCTTTCCCTTTCTCCAAGGACAATTTTCCAACACAGGCACTCACAAATAGAGTGAACAATAGGGAATTTAAAATGCATGAATCTCCTAACTAAACTTCAAACATTTATTATAGATCCTTTTCTTTTAAGCAGCACCTGAAGTTCAGGAAGTTTTATATTTTTCTGGCAAAACATTGGTGCCCCAAAACAAACTGTCTAGGTTCCGAAAACCATTGTAATCACCTGAAACTTATTCATGTCTTAACTAGAGAGGAGTGATCATGGGAAGTTTAACATACTCAGATCATAGTCTATACATTACTTAAATCATATAAAATCATACTTTTGCTAACAAACTTGCTGTTGAATTTTCCCTTTCTGCACAGATGTCACCCAATGCCTCCTTAGGAGGCATTGTTGAGTCCTATCAATAAATCAGACCCTTCATATTCAACACTACTACTTTCTTTCTGTCCCCTTCCATGAGATTACTTTCTTCAAAATTTATCTGATAAACCAGGAAATATCCAGCTCTTCTCCCATTAATGATATAAAACTGTCTTTTAAAAATTGCTGACACTCCTCAAGACCTTCCTGAAACTTTAAGGATTGCCTTACCTATCCAGTGGTGCTAACCAGGAGCCATAGCCCACCTCCCAAGGGTTCTTTTGGAAATATATAGAAATAGTAATATGGAAAGTATGGTGGAGAGGGCATTGCTTGCTTTCAGTTGAGTAGAATTCAAGAATATTAATAATCTTGCAACATTCTCCAGTCATACAATGAATTGTACTGCCCAAAATGTCAATAGCACCTTGAGAAATAACGATCTACATGTTCTTTCACATCAAGAAATTGATCATCTAGGATGTCATTCCTCTTAGACTTGCCAGTCCTAGATGTCTTGGCAAACTAGAGCTATGGAAACATATTGCACAACCTGCTACTGAAAATGAATATTTTGCTCTGGTTTTAAATAAATCTCACGAAAATGCCCCCAAATGTAGTCTGCTTATTTGAGATTTGGATATTCTGCTTCTAAAGGACTTTGGGCATTCATAGATAAGATGAGGTCAGGTATATAAATATCCTCCTTCCAGCTCTTCACAGGGTGAGTAACAGAGCATAAAGGTGGCAGGGAGAAAGGGTAGGAGGTGTACACACTGCAGTGATCTGTAAAAAGGAAAGCTGTGCTATCCACGTAACACAAACTATAGGTGTGGTAAAGAGAATATTCCTTCAGAGTATGGACTTTGTTGTGTGACACTCCCAGGTCCGAGTCCCATCCCTGTTCTGTTGCTTATAAATGACATTAGGCAAATTCTTCTAGGAGATGGCATTTCTAATAGATACAGTACAAGTGAAAATATGTAAAGAAAGAACAGAAGACTAGCAGCATGAGGAAGCAATAATAGATATCATTAATGGAATGTTTACTCTGTGCAAAGTGCTAATACAGTCATTATTTTGTTTAACCCTCACAACTTTAAGAGGTTTTGTAAGCCAGTTTGGACCCGGGTCTTCTTCACTTGAAATCAGAAACTCTTAGCTAATACGTGAACATACCTCATGGGAGGAAATCGTGAGAGACTGTCATCGACAAGGTACCATATTATCGTAGTGAGGAGACAAAGAAGCCCCAGGTCATAAAGCCCTCCTGGGGCCTCTGTTCTGCTCTGGGGAATAAATGGCCTTTGAATGAAGCAGCACTGCCTAGATTCACCTGACAATCACACCAGGCGGAGAGCCAGCAGGATGTCGTCTCTGGCACAGTGCAAAAGAAGGACCTTGGACAGCCTCTGTGGCAGCCATGGAAATACACTGCTCAGCTCTCCCGTGTTGGAGCATAATTACTGAAGGCCCAAGCAGCTGCCTTTCTGAATCCCATTGTGTTCACAGGCATGAACTGTTCCCGTCCAGTGACTAAGTGCTGCAGGGATACCAGAGCAGGTCCATTTGTGTGAGACGTGAGCCTCCTGCTGGTGGACAGCGTTGGTGGAAGACTCCTGATTGGCCTGGCCGACACGTGCTTAGAATTAGGCTGCGGGTTGAGACTCTTCTGAGCTAAGTAAGCGCTTTTTCCTCATGGCTCTCCTTCAGTGGGGTCAGACCTGCATTGAGATTACGGTTAGAAGTTTTCTCCAGCTTCTCTACCATTTTTCCATCTCTTCTTTGCAGATGTGCCTCCTAGTAAATATCTTACACATTAATTTCATCCCGGGGTCTGCTTCCCAGAAAACAGGAACTTACAGTCACAGATTATTCACGACATCTAGTTAGATAGCTTCTCCAGTCTCAGCGAAGAAACAGGGAAGACACGCTTTCCTTTGCTGGGACGAGTAATGGCTATGCCCCCTCCAAAGCTTGCTTCCCGTGGGCATCTGGGGTGCTAATGCAATGGGAAAAATAGTGAAAAGAAATCAAATAGAGAACAGTAAGTTAATGATTACAGAGTAAGTCAAATGACAGCCAAAGAATTAAAATTAATGTTATCATCAGCAAAGAGTATAACTGATGACATAAAAGAGATCTGGCAACATGGAGAATCTGTTGAAGTGTTCTCCCTAGGAAATAGAGACAGAAACCATGAAGGAACAAATTATAATCATGAAGGACAGAGACCCGAGAGCCAACATACTCAGTGGCATGTAATCCTGAAGAAAAGGCCAGAACTAATAAATAACAAAGATAAAATAGAGCCAAACATCCTCGAGCTGAGGAAAGAACTTGTACAGATTAAATGGTTTCCCAGGCGTCAAGGTAAATTGATAAAACAGCATCCCAGCTGCTCTAATATTTCAATCTAGTCCTTATCTTTCAAGCAACAGAATATTTCCACATTTCTGGATATACTTTTCTCCATTCAATCCCCCTTATATCCTTAAGGTGGGGGTTCAGACAGGTATTGTCAAACAAGAGTTATAGGAAAAGCATCCTTATGACTGTAGATTCATTCCTTATCCATATTGGGAAAGGTGAACTGACGTTAACTACCAACCTACTTTCTCCTTCCCATCAAATACCTCAGATGACCTCCTTTTCAACTAGCTAATTAACTGAGTAGACCAATTGGCAACTGAAGATAAAGGTTATAGGCAGACACCTGGTATATAAGCATTAGTTATTACCAAAATTCTGCACAGGGTTTATATTTGCTTTCTGCTGACTACCTCCTACTCAGGACCTACAACTTAGGGCTGCCGTGTGTTTGGGAGCATTTGCATCAGTTTCAAATTTCTATTGTGAAGAGTAGGTGGGGAGGTAGAGGACAGGGCACTCAGAGAGTGTAAGTGTGCCACTGTCCTGAGAGGCTGTTCCTTTGGTTTTCTTGCATATATTTTGTTTTGATTTCTTTGCTATTTGGGAAACCTGAAGTGATCAGCACCAGTTCAAAACCTAGCAGAACTATTAACTCAAGAAGCCCAGTACCACAAAAATTCCACTTTAAATAGCATACCATATTTTTCAAGCATGCATTGGAGGAGTGATTTATTCAGCCCTCCCCACCATTTTATGGGATTTAAGGAGACTTGAGAGGCATCACTTTGCAAGTGAAACAGGCAGGACTCCTAGTTTCAGGCTAAGAGAAGCTGACTGATTAAGCAGAAAAGTAGTTTAAGGTATTTGAAAAGTGACATAAAAACAGGGAAGGCGAGAGAACCAAGCTTAAGACTAGGCTTCCAGTTGTCAACTTTCACCTCCCAAAAAAGTCACCAGCAAACCTGTTGATCATGAAAAGCTGAGTGCATTAGACCTACTACAGTAAGGGAGAAGACAACCTTGAAAAATTCTTAATAGTATCTCAGAGAGAGGAAGTCAGGGGCAGATATTCATAGGGTGTTTAGGGCCTGGGCTGAATGATTTTCATCCAGTTATTTTAATGAGTGGAATTGCTTAAAAGTGAGCATGGCTTAAAGAGTAAGTCAAATGACAGTCAGAGAATTAAAATCAATGTTATGATCAGCTCATAGGTTTGTATTTGTAGGGACAGTGACAAGAGATATTCTTGAGGAGTACCCTGTTAGTCTTGCTGAGTACACTGTTTTAGTTGGTTTTATCTTATCTTTAAGCAGCTATTTCTTGGAGCAAGTAGCTAGGATGTTTTTGCAAGTTCTCAGTACTGATTCACAAGGAGACAGAAAGGAATGTCTGGTCCCATATTGTTTAGCACAGGGCCGGGCAAGTGTGTCTGATCTGACCCAGTACTGCTTAACCACAGAAAAAAATGTATGTTGTTTCCATTCTCATAGTAGTAGTGCCTTCAAAATCATGCTTCTAAATTGCCCTGATAGAAGTATATGACTCTTTAGCTGTTTCACCAAGCATTTGCATAAACCCCATACAATTGCCTCATTGAAACCACATCTGTACTAGGACTTCTGGAATGCAGGAAATCACTACCCTACCTAAATTTATCTGCCTCTCACAAAAGAAAAAAAATCCTCCTTAGAGTTACTCACTACTAAATTGTAGTCTTGCATAGGTATGTCTGGTTACTAGAAACAGAGATTAGCCCTCAAGTTTGTATCTGAGAAAGGCAATTCCAGGAGGCAAAAAATTGGGGGTTCTCTGGATTTCATTGTAAGGAATGAAACAGAAAAGATTATACATTTTCTAAGTAGAGCAAGGATGTTCAAAATATATGATAGCCAGAGCATATGACAAAAAATTCGAATAGGATTCATCCATGCTTTAAAAAATTAATAATAGCATCAACACAAACACAAATTGATCATTTTCAGTGTAGTTCAGCTATCTCATTTAAGAAAAGAAAGGGAATAATTTTCTTCATGAAAGGAGAAAAACTCCAGTCTTGTCAGCAATTGTATCTGAATCCGAATCTGAATCTCTAGATGATAGCCGTTTCAACTTCTGCTTTCCCCCCTTAACTTTCTCTCTCACTTTGCAAACTTTAAAGCTAATAACATCAACACATGCTTTATGAAATAGCTGGGGAAATAGGAGGAAAACAGGATTATACCAAAAATGTATAAATATCTACATGATAAAGAAAGGAAAAACGTGGATATTTCTCTCTGCAAGACCATAGTTGTTGACATTATGACTTTCCTCTTTCACTGCCTTTCTACGTTTCCTGTGCCTTAAGCTTGTCAGGGTGCTTTGCGTAAAAAGTTGTACTAGTAAGGGTACGGTTAATCCTTTGAAGCAAATAATATAGAAGGTGAATACATCACTTTCACTCGCGTTACACTGGTAAGAATGGTGGCTGGGAAATAATGTCTCTAGCTGCACAATCATGCATCCAGGACAAAGGAGAAGATGGCTTGGGGATATAAGTGACTCTCAACTTCATTCCTGAGGCATCTCTGCACCTTTTTGATTCTCTCTGAGTTTGTGGCAATTTTCCCTTCCTATTGATCACTGGACAAACTTAAACTAGAAAGTTTCCCCAGGAGACCCCCCGTCTCAAGGCATACAGTTTCCTGACTTCACTGTGTGGTATCATTACTTTTTGCCCATTGATAATCAGGCCCATTCAAATATGCCAGGCATCATTCTTATCCCCATCCTTCCCTTTCATCAGGTAAGGAAAGAAACTCTAAGAACTAGGTAGCACTATCCATCTTCCAAATAAATTGAGTCATTCTTATGTCCTATAGTGAAAATCTCCCTGCCTTAAAGACTCAGCTAAACCAGCAGAGTCCAAATGTACAGGAATTAGAAATAAAAATTTTACAAGTTACATAACATAATAATGAAAGGAAACAGTCACACTTTCATTTTATGTCACAGTTTTATGCTACAATATGCTTCTTCCATACTCTTGATTTCTACAGTAATTAAAAAAAAAATTAAACATGTACCTGGCCTCTAGCCTTACTGGATAAATTCTTCCACAAAGTATAGTGAATGGGTTTGTGAAACAATGCCTTTATCCTTCCCTTTTTCCTTGAGCCCAAGAAGCAGCAACCAGGTAAGGGATTTTCTACCAAGATTCAAACTTTTCATTGAGAGGCTGCCTCATTTCCTGGACAAGTCAATGTGTAGGCAGTTATGATACATATAGATTTGGTTCTCACTACACAGTATGTTTGCCAAGCAATCTATATCAACCATAAAGATAGTGCTGCTCCGTCTGCAAACAGCAAATCCATTCTTCCATTTACACACTCAGTGGGCCCTACTTTGGATTATTCCAATCCAGTCAGTGCTATCATCATCTCTTATCTGGACGATGAGGAAAACTTCCTCTTGCCACCCACCTCTGTCCACCTCTTGCTCCCTGAATCCATTCTTCACACACAGTCAGAGTGACTCTTTTAAACATAAGTTAGATCATACATTGCCATGTGCAAAATCTCTCAGTGACTTCAGAACATAATCTAAAAATGTGACATCCACACTAAATTTCTTCATGTCATATCCTACACGTTCTTGTTCTCTCTGCCCCAACCACACAATCCTGCTTGATATTTCTGGAATAGACAAAACATGTTTTCCTTATGGCTCTTTCCATTTGCTTTCCTTCTGCCTGGAGCGGCTTACCCACAAATAGATAGCCTGCTGGCATTTCCACTGCTTCCTTCCCATTTTTCCTTGAACATTAACAGTGGCCCACACTCTGAATGAATTGTATAAACTAACACCTTCCGCATCTTATCTAAGTATTTTCAGTTTTTAAAATAGTCTTTGTAAAAGTTGCCATGTTGAATTGAATTTCTATAAAGCCAAGAAAAAAAGCAGAATACGAGGAAGATAATTTTCATGTAGAAGTTCTACAAAGATTTGCTTTCTTCTATTTGATTTTTTGAAATAGCTTGGATTATATTTTTCTAATATTCTTGATGAAAGTCATGGTAATTTTTTTTGGCTATTCTAACAATAAAAATAATTTTATATAATTTATATATATATACATATATGAGCCTGGAGGAGGGACATATATATATATAAATGTCCCTCCTCCAGGCTTATCTTATTTCAAAGGTTACATTCAAATAAATAGAGTTTGTGTTTATGTTTGCATCCCACTGTGCGTATACCTCCTCCTAGGAGAACAATTTAATTTTACAAAGAATATGTCTTAGCAGAGGGTTAGATGGCATCTCCCTGCCAAAGTTAGTGGTATAA
Source organism: Manis pentadactyla (assembly GCF_030020395.1). NCBI lineage: Eukaryota > Metazoa > Chordata > Mammalia > Pholidota > Manidae > Manis > Manis pentadactyla. The sequence continues at coordinate 169,278,828 of NC_080020.1, read as the reverse complement.
TTAAAATATGTGTGAGGCAGATAGATGGCAATTGACTCCCTGTGGTTCCATCTAATATAAGTTCTCTAAATCACCGACCTTGGTTATGACTACAGCAGTGTGTTGCTTTCTCGCTAACTACCTTCTTTTATAATCACATGCACCATGCAGGGGTTGGATTTTGCCTTTCTAGATGCAGGAAGGCAAGATTCAGTACATGGCCTGAGTGCCACTTTGCACATTTTCTTTAATTGAAGATATGCAATAAGATGGAAATTTCAGATTCAATGGAAGAAGACAATGGTTCTCTATTTCCTATGAACTAGGCTTTAGAAAGTAAAGTGACAGAGTTACAAACTAGCTAAATATACTCATTTAGCACAGTCAAGTTGCTTTCGAGATCATAGTTCAATAGAATGTTGTCCCAACTGAGGTGTTTCATTGAGCGCTGTTAGTCCTTAGTAGAAGAAAACAGAGTTGATACTGGTAATCGAACATGGGAGCTAAGAGCCAGAATCACAAAGGCAGAACACTAAAACTTAGGTCTTTAGAGAGGAAAAAACTTTGGGTATGAGACCAAGAAGAAGCATGTCAGTATTTACTACAGTTGTGAAAACATACAACCCAAGATTGCGACTATCTACTCCCAAATATACATGAACAGTACATATGCTGTTCAGAACAGCATTATTCATAATATCCAAAGTACTGAAAATAATTTAAGGATGTCTCCACAGACAAGAGAGAAATAGTGGTGTATTCATGCAATAAAATTATATACAACAATCAAATTTCATGAATTAGAGCTACATACAACAATGTGAATGGATCTCATGAACTTAATGGTAGGGAAAAAAATCAAACACAAAACAAATCCCTACTATGTGGTTCAATTTACAGACAATTTCAAAATAGGCAAGCCTGTAGTTTTGGGAGTTTAGATAGTGATTATATCTAGGGAGGATGTAGTATAGTGTAACTGAAAGATGTTAAGGGATCCGAGTTGATGTCATCCATTTCTTGATTTGGGTGATGTTTACAAAGGTATAATTGAACAAATTATACATTTTTTATTTTGTTTACTATTCTTTAGATTACACTTCAATAAGAAAATTATAAAAATGGAATGCATAATCTATTTGAGAGAACATGTTAGTCAATTCTAGCTAATAGAAGTTTTATGGTAACCCCATTGAACCTCAATTATTACTAAACATAAGCTACAGGGGAAAAAATAGTACTCTCCTAAAGCTACATTAATGTAAAATCACATAGAGGAGGAAATTAGTTTGTGACTATAGTCACTTTTGCCTGCTAGAAGAATGGGAATTCCTCTCTCAGAAAGGTATCTGATAGTAAAGACAAAATTGGCTGTTTTGCCTGCAGAACGTGAGGCCAGCACTGAGCATAGTGGGGAAGGAGAAAGCAAGAATGAGCTGAATTGCTCTACCTAGAAAAATATCAGGAATGGAATTAGGGAGTTGAAAAGGTGGCAGGTAGGAGAGGAAGGTGGAGTTGAGAGATGCACCCTGGGTCCCTGCCTTTCAGTAAAATTTACTGCATATAACTTAGTCTGTGTTTCCATCTAGTTTTGTGTGGAGCAAAGAAAAAGAAAGAGCAACTAGAGGTATGGGACAGTCAACACTAAAACAATAAACAGCACAATTGGGAAATAGTGAGTACAAAAAGTAAACTAAGAACAACATAAGCCTTCACAAAACAATAGCAGCAATAAATAAACTCTAGCAACACTCAGGTAGAAGTGAGTGGCCTTCTAAAATGAGACAGAGTTTGGGCCATTTCATTTAAATTTTTACCACCTGAGTGATTCCAGTAAGCTAGAAGATTTAGGGACATCTGGGTTACAGCCATTGGCATAGTATCCCTGTTAATGTAACACTTTCTACATTCCATCCTCTTCAAAACCCTGTAAGATAGTTATTATTAAGCTTATTTTACACCTAAGTATGCTGAAACTCAGGCCAGCTAAGAAAGTCCCCCACTCTCCATACTGTTAGTATGTGATGGAGCCAGAAATCAAAATAATTCCATATTCTTTCCATGACTTTCCATTATTTCTAAGAAGATCAGTAGTTTCCTAAGACTAATTTCATGTGAACTAACTTTGGTAATTTTATTCTATGAATACTTTACCTTATTCTTTAATTGGATCCAGGTATGCTCAACATTGTTTCTTTTTAGTTTTTTTTGAGAATATCTTAAGTTTGATGTTTAGAAGCCATAAAATAATAGAAAAGAGAATTCTTTCATTATTATCTTAATTTAGAGATATTTTATAAATTGAGGAGAAATAAACTAAACTGTCTATCAACCTAGATCTCCATAGTACAGTTCTAAGACAGCAAGAATGAAACTATTTCACAAGGTACTACTGCCAAAATTAGATATTAATGAGAACATCAATCCTTTACTTCAGGAACATTAAATTGATTAAGTATTCAAATCCCTTTGGAGGTAGTAACATTCAGCAAGCACTCACCTTAGTAATGAAAGACTCAAGTATTTTCTAGGAACATAGAGTAAAGCCCAGCCTTGGAGGGAAACAGACTTGAGTTAGAAGGCTGATTAGAAAGCCAGTTCTGCTACTTACTATATACCTGAGGCTTCAGGGTTTCACTTTTCCTTAATTATAAAAGGAGGAACCTGCTCAACAAAGTTCCCATGAAGATTCAAGTTCATACTATAGCAAAGCACCTTAGCACAACACCTGATAAACAAGAAGTGCTCAATAAACAGTACCTACAATTGAACAAAATCATGAAGGTGCAGGGGTTCCCTGTATTACCAGAGATGGGTCCTTGGTCTCCTTGTGAGAAAGAGTTCAAGAATGGATACAAAAAGTAGTTGAACATTAAGAGTTTGTTTGGACAATAAAATTTCAGAGAAAGACAAGAGTACACACTGAAGAGTTAGGGTGCAGGCCCAGAGGGAGTTGTGCAGAGGAAACAATAGGGAGTCCTATTTATGTAAAGGGAGCTGAGTATTCACTAAGTGGGGTTACGTTTCGAAGGGAACAGGTGAAATGTTTTTGGAGTTCAGGCTTGCTCTCCCCTCATAGGTCAGAGAGTGTTTGGACTATATTTGGTTCCCATCAGAATTGTCATGGCAGCAGGGAGGTGTGAGTTTTACTCCGCTAATGAGTGTATAAAATATTTGGGAGTGAAGTTTGGGTCACCTTCTCCTCCATGTGTGAACTAGCCAGTTTTGGCCAGTCTGTTATCTATATTCCCTCTCCCCTCATCCCATGCAAATAGCTTACACTGAGTGTGTAGAAAGTAAGCAAGCATCTAGCTGAATGTAAATATTGGCCAAAGATCCCCTCTTACTCCCTGCTAACGCCTGGCTATCTATCTACTGTAACATCTAGGCTGGTAAACTACAGCTTGCAAAAGAAATTTTGCCTACCACTTGCTTTTGTAAGTAACAAAAGTTTTTAGAACTCAGCCCAGTCCATTGTTTATGTATTATGTGTGGCTACTTTCAAACTACAACAGCAGAGTTGAGTAGTTGTGACAAAGGCCATGTATATGGCCCACAGAGCTGAAAATACTCTCTGGCTTCTGACAGAGAAAGTTTACTTCTGGGCATGAGGAAAGAACCTTGGCCACTGTATCCTGCAGATATCAGCCTTTGATGCTAGAGTTTTGCTTATAGAAGGGATATTGTCACATAAAGGATCAACTCATACTGCCCTAACTTGAAAAAGTTATTAAAGTATGAAATAATAATAATTACTCTATCTGGTGAGAGCCCTTGCAAAGTTTGGCTCCTGGAATAAAAAGAGACAGACGTTCATTTGAATAATCAGGTGAAGTCATTATTATTGCTGGAAAAAAACAAACCCTACTGCACACATGAAATTAATAATATAGGACTTTTCTTTGCTTAAAAACTATGAGCTTTGTGATTAGACTATCTGACCATTATTAGCAAATGATGCATCTAGCATCTAATGAAAGATTATCTACCATATTTTGTTTGCTAAAAACATTTAAAGATATTAAAATGTTCAAGAATCAACTTTTATCATTAGTTTTTAACAGCAATAATAATATTAACAAAACAATTAGGTGTTCACTATTTACCAGTCTCAGAGTTATATAGTAATTTCTAGTTCAATAGAATATTATTCTGTAACTTTATTTTCATCTTTTTAAAAAATATTTTCTGAAATGTTCACAGTGGTCATCTGTGTTTTGTAATTGAAAATAAACCAAAACACTTTTTACAAGTGGAAATAAAGATAATCTAGCTACCTAAACTCATTTAATTTATATTTGCCACAACAACTCTGGACATTAAGAATTGGGGGGAATGCTTAAGACAGTCCGAGATAAAAATAAAGAAGAAAGGAGGCCAACAGTAGTGCTACCAGTGTTGAAAGAGCATAAGATAGGAATAAAAATATATAACCTAGGGAAGCAGAAAATAATAATCCAAATAATAATAATAATAATCAGCTAAGAAGGCCCCATGTAAGAAAAAGAAAGAATTAGAAGTCATACACTATCTCAAGGGCAATAACCAAGTAGCAAAGGGAAGGAAATTAAAATAGAATTCATACAAATCAAAGTGAGTTTGGAGAGCCATGAAAGTATATTTGGCCTTATCAGTAGGTACAGCAAGAAGCTAAATGGAGTATAAGAAAAGATTGTCAGAAATCATTTTAGTAAGGACATGATTGATGCAACCAATTTGAAATTGAAAGGGAAATACATTATTTTCCATGTTTGTATTCCAAAGAGAACCGCCATATGGCTAGAAGAGTGGATGAGGTATGTAAAATATAATTGAAAACAACTCTTGTATTCCACGCATATGAGAGAGGCATTCAGAGCAGGTAGACAGGTTCCATAAAGCATCATCAAATGCTTTACTGTTCTCATGTGGCTTCTGAGAACATGACAAGAAGTTTTCCACCAGCCAGGAGCTAAAGGAAAAACATTCACAATGATGAACCAAGGAAAACAAAACAACACCGATGCAGGAGACAGTCATAGTTTTAACACTGAGAATTCCACTAGCCCCTCTAGTCCTGGGCAGACCCTTGGTAGTCAGGCCCTACCAGAGGAACTGAGATGGAGCAGTAACTGCTAATTGCTATGTTCAGACTCAGCAAAGAGATCCCCTCAACAAGCTACTGCTCATCAATACAGAACATCTAATCCACAAAGCCCCTTACCTTAATGCTCACACAAACAAATCAAAACCCTCTTCCACACAAATGCCAAGAAGGATAAAGATGCCAGGACATCCCCTCCTGCCCAGAGTAATATTCATGAGAAAGAGAGTTTGTGAGAGAGCCAGTGATTACAACAGAAAAGATTCTCAGCAAGGGCCTTTTCAAGCAGCACTGAGAACATTTCAGCTTCTTCCTTCCGGCCTTGGAGAGGCTGTTTACACATACACACAGACAACACACATACACACACCCTATAGGTACACACAACCCACATACACACACACACCCCCCACACATACACACACAACATACACAGACACAACACATACCCCACACATACGCACACCCCCCACACACGTCATATATACACACACACACATACACCCCCCACACACATACACACACTCACACACACATATTTTTTTTAACTGAAGATATATAATGAAATGATTGGCTGAGGATCCCCACATACTCACAGAAATCAAATGCTATTATCTGATATTTTCCCCAGTAATGTCAAATATGTTTAGAAGACAACATGAGATACTTTCTGTGACTTTCTGCTCACTTCACTTTTAGCTCCTATAAATCATGAACTGAAGTTGTATCCTATTTTCATCTTTCTTTACCAGAAAGTAAAGTTCTGAACTTAATCCCCTCCTACCTGTGATCAGGCAAACTAATAATAATTAAGAGGACTGTGCTGTAGGTTCTACTTTCAGTATTTCATTGATATTGTTAATGAAAAGATCCCTAAATTCACCTTGAAATGAAGACATAATTTTATTCAAGCCAAGCTGAGGACTAGCCTGGGAAACAGCTTCTTCGAATAGAAGTGTTCCAGGGGGGTACAGTTATAAGGTTTTCTATTCTTGAGGCAGGCAAGAAAGACAGAACTTCAAATGGATACATTTCATTTATATAAAATATCTGATGCTTAAAAAAAAGAGTCAGGGTTGATATATACCTTTGCGCCGAAGGGATTAAAGGAAGAGGGTGATGGGTCATCTTTTGTCCCCGAGTAGGAATCCAGACTCCAAAAGAGAATAGATGTGGTGGTGCATGCTCTTGTTTAGCTTTTAGCTTGGTCTTAATTGTGGATCATATTGTAGAGTTAGGAAGTTTAAGTTCTCATGGACGACCACTTGAGAAATCCAGAGTTAATGAAACCTTCAGTATTTAGACCTTAGAAATTTTGGTGGTCCCTAGTATGGTGCTCAACTTTATTTATTTATTTATTTATTTTTTATTTTTTATTTTTTATTTTTCTTTTATTTTTTTTTATTGAAGGGTAGTTGACACACAGTATTACATTACATTAGTTTCAGGTGTACAACACAGTGATTCAACATTTATATACATGATAATTCTAAGTACCAGCTATCACCATACCAAGTTGTTACAATATTTTGACTATATTCCTTATGCTATACATTACATCCCGGTTGCTTATTTATTTTACAATTGGAAGTGTGTACTTTTTCTTGGTTGTTGTTGTTAGGGCATCTCTCATATTTATTGATCAAATGGTTGTTAACAACAATAAAATTCTGTATAGGGGAGTCAATGCTCAATGCACAATCATTAATCCACCCCAAGCCTAATTTTCGTCAGTCTCCAATCTTCTGAAGCATAACGAACAAGTTCTTACATGGAGAACAAATTCTTACATAGTGAATAAGTTACATGGTGAACAGTACAGGGGCAGTCATCACAGAAACTTTTGGTTTTGCTCATGCATTATGAACTATAAACAGTCAGTTCAAATATGAATACACATTTGATTTTTATACTTGATTTATATGTGGATACCACATTTCTCTCTTTATTATTTTTAATAAGATGCTGAAGTGGTAGGTAGATACAACATAAAGGTAGAAAACATAGTTTAGTGTTGTAAGAGAGCAAATGTAGATGATCAGGTGTGTGCCTGTAGACTATGTGTTAATCCAAGCTAGACAAGGGCAATAAAACATCCACATATGCAGAAGATTTCTCTCAGAACAGGGGGGGTGAGGTTCTAAGCCTCACCTCTGTTGATCCCCAATTTCTCACCTGATGACCCCCCTGCGACTGTGCCTGTCTTAGGTTGTTCCTCCCTTGAGGAATCTTACCCGTCTCTGGCTAACCAGTCATCTTCCGGGGCCATACAGGGAAATGTTAAGTTGGTAAGTGAGAGAGAAGCCTTATTGTTTGAAATGGTTAGCTTTTTATTTCTTTGCATATTTATGCCCTGTGGCTTCTATGCCCAGCATTTGTCTTGAGGTATCTTTACCACTTGGAGGAGTTATGATACTCGGTAAATTTGATATGAGGCACGAATTCTATTTAAGATTTCATTGTAATTAGGAAGGAAGAAGAAAAGCTATAGAAGTAGCAGGCGGGAGAAAACATGGGAAGATTGATTATTTCTTTGACATATCTTCTTGTAGAGTAACTTCAGCATGTATATATTTTAAGCTACTACTTAAATTGCGCACACACATTAACATAATAGGAGTGTAGTTACATAACCAAAGCATACCTGTAATTACCAGCCATCTCCAGTGAAACCAAGAAAACCAGTTAGGCACCCTAGGCATTTGTGAAAACTTATCAATGATATGATGGTTATTATCTAACTGAATTTGAATAGTTTGAGAAAAATCAGACAAATTAAAACAACCCATTCCTGGGCACTGTTCACATCCCATATGTTCTTTTAACAGTAAATAGTCTGTAGTTGTAAGATTTTGGAGCGCTACAATTTGCACTTCTCCTAATTCTTGGTTGAGTTCCAACAGTATAGATCCAGTCAAATTTGTTGTTTTACTGTATGCACAGGCCAGCTTAGATATCTCCTTCATTCCCATGGCTAGTCCAGGAGCTGGTGGGATGAGTGCATCTACAGCTGTAGCAGTGTGTGGATCTTTGTTGGGGTTTTTTGATGATCATCTTCTGGCATGAGTCTTCCCGAGAGTGCTGATGTTGGAAGTTCTCTTTCATATCGTTTCTTAGTTCATTTTCGGGGTAGCCAAATTAGGCTTTGATCCTCTGTATAAACACAAACAGACCCTTTGCCTACACTTTTATATGTCCTTTATATCATTGTGTAGAACTCATTAGAGGTCACCACATAGGAACTGCATTTTTTTTTTTTTAATCATTAATCTACACTTACATGACGAATACTTACGAATACTTTGTTTACTAGGCTCTCCCCTATACCAGGTCCCCCCTATATACTCCTTTACAGTCACTGTCCATCAGCGTAGCAACCTGTTGTAGAATCACTACTTGTCTTCTCTGTGTTGTACAGCCCTCCCCTTTCTCCCACCCCGCTATGGATGCTAATCTTAATACCCCCCTACTTCTCCCCCCCTTATCCCTCCCTACCCACCCATCCTCCCCAGTCCCTTTCCCTTTGGTACCTGTTAGTCCATTCTTGAGTTCTGTGATTCTGCTGCTGTTTTGTTCCTTCAGTTTTTCCTTTGTTCTTATATTCCACAGATGAGTGAAATCATTTGGTATTTCTCTTTCTCTGCTTGGTTTGTTTCACTGAGCAAAATACCCTCCAGCTCCATCCATGTTGCTGCAAATGGTTGGATTTGCCCTTTTCTTATGGCTGAGTAGTATTCCATTGTGTATATGTACCACATCTTTATCCATTCATCTATCGATGGACATTTAGGTTGCTTCCAATTCTTGGCTATTGTAAATAGTGCTGCGATAAACATAGGGGTGCACTGATCTTTCTCATACTTGATTGCTGCATTCTTAGGGTAAATTCCTAGGAGTGCAATTCCTGGGTCAAATGGTAAGTCTGTTTTGAGCATTTTGATGTACCTCCATACTGCTTTCCACAATGGTTGAACAAGTTTACATTCCCACCAGCAGTGTAGGAGGGTTCCCCTTTCTCCACAGCCTCGCCAACATTTGTTGTTGTTTGTCTTTTGGATGGCAGCCATCCTTACTGGTGTGAGGTGATACCTCATTGTAGTTTTAATTTGCATTTCTCTGATAATTAGCGATGTGGAGCATCTTTTCATGTGTCTGTTGGCCATCTGTATTTCTTTTTTGGAGAACCGTCTGTTCAGTTCCTTTGCCCATTTTTTAATTGGGTTATTTGTTTTTTGTTTGTTGAGGCGTGTGAGCTCTTTATATATTCTGGACGTCAAGCCTTTATCGGATGTGTCATTTTCAAAGATATTCTCCCATACTGTAGGGTTTCTTTTTGTTCTATTGATGGTGTCTTTTGCTGTACAGAAGCTTTTCAGCTTAATATAGTCCCACTTGTTCATTTTTGCTGTTGTTTTCCTTGCCCGGGGAGATATGTTCAAGAAGAGGTCACTCATGTTTATGTCTAAGAGGTTTGTGCCTATGTTTTCTTCCAAGAGTTTAATGGTTTCATGACTTACATTCAGGTCTTTGATCCATTTTGAGTTTACTTTTGTATATGGGGTTAGACGATGGTCCAGTTTCATTCTCCTACATGTAGCTGTCCAGTTTTGCCAGCACCATCTGTTGAAGAGACTGTCATTTTGCCATTGCATGTCCATGGCTCCTTTATCAAATATTAATTGACCATATATGTCTGAGTTAATGTCTGGATTCTCTAGTCTGTTCCATTGGTCTGTGGCTCTGTTCTTGTGCCAGTACCAAATTGTCTTGATTACTATGGCTTTATAATAGAGCTTGAAGTTGGGGAGTGAGATCCCCCCTACTTTATTCTTCTTTCTCAGGATTGCTTTGGCTATTCGGGGTCTTTGGTGGCTCCATATGAATTTTTGAATTATTTGATCCAGTTCATTGAAGAATGTTGCTGGTAGTTTCATAGGGATTGCATCAAATCTGTATATTGCTTTGGGCAGGATGGCCATTTTGATGATATTAATTCTTCCTAGCCATGAGCATGGGATGCGTTTCCATCTGTTAGTGTCCCCTTTAATTTCTTTTAAGAGTGACTTGTAGTTTTCAGAATATAAGTCTTTCACTTCTTTGGTTAGGTTTATTCCTAGGTATTTTATTTTTTTTGATGCAATTGTGAATGGAGTTGTTTTCCTGATTTCTCTTTCTGTTGGTTCATTGTTGGTATATAGGAAAGCCACAGATTTCTGTGTGTTGATTTTGTATCCTGCAACTTTGCTGTATTCCGATATCAGTTCTAGTAGTTCTGGGGTGGAGTCTTTAGGGTTTTTTATGTACAGTATCATGTCATCTGCAAATAGTGACAGTTTGACTTCTTCTTTGCCAATCTGGATTCCTTGTATTTTTTTGTTTTGTCTGATTGCCGTGGCTAGGACCTCTAGTACAATGTTAAATAACAGTGGGGAGAGTGGGCATCCCTGTCTAGTTCCCGATCTCAGCGGAAATGCTTTCAGCTTCTCGCTATTCAATATAATGTTGGCTGTGGGTTTTTCATAGATGGCCTTTATTATGTTGAGGTACTTGCCCTCTATTCCCATTTTGCTGAGGGTTTTTATCATGAATGGATGTTGAACTTTGTCAAATGCTTTTTCAGCATCTATGGAGATGATCATGTGGTTTTTGTCTTTCTTTTTGTTGATGTGGTGGATGATATTGATGGACTTTCGGATGTTGTGCCATCCTTGCATCCCTGGGATGAATCCCACTTGGTCATGGTGTACGATGGTTTTGATGTATTTTTGAATTCGGTTTGCTAAAATTTTGTTGAGTATTTTTGCGTCTACGTTCATCAGGGATATTGGTCTATAGTTTTCTTTTTTGGTGGTGTCTTTGCCTGGTTTTGGTATTAGGGTGATGTTAGCTTCATAGAATGAGTTTGGGAGTATCCCCTCCTCTTCTATTTCTTGGAAAACTTTAAGGAGAATGGGTATTATGTCTTCCCTGTATGTCTGATAAAATTCCGAGGTAAATCCATCTGGCCCGGGGGTTTTGTTCTTTGGTAGTTTTTTGATTACCGCTTCAATTTCGTTGCTGGTAATTGGTCTGTTTAGATTTTCTGTTTCTTTTTGGGTCAGTCTTGGAAGGTTGTATTTTTCTAGGAAGTTGTCCATTTCTCCTAGGTTTCCCAGCTTGTTAGCATATAGGTTTTCATAGTAGTCTCTAATAATTCTTTGTATTTCTGCGGGATCTGTTGTGATTTTTCCTTTCTCATTTCTGATACTGTTGATTTGTGTTGACTCTCTTTTCCTCTTAATAAGTCTGGCTAGAGGCTTATCTATTTTGTTTATTTTCTCGAAGAACCAGCTCTTGGTTTCATTGATTTTTGCTATTGTTTTATTCTTCTCAATTTTATTTATTTCTTCTCTGATCTTTATTATGTCCCTCCTTCTGCTGACCTTAGGCCTCATTTGTTCTTCTTTTTCCAATTTTGATAGTTGTGACATTAGACCGTTCATTTGGGATTGCTCTTCCTTTTTTAAATATGCTTGGAGTGCTATATACTTTCCTCTTAAGACTGCTTTTGCTGCGTCCCACAGAAGTTGGGGCTTAGTGTTGTTGTTGTCATTTGTTTCCATATATTGCTGGATCTCCATTTTGATTTGGTCATTGATCCATTGATTATTTAGGAGCGTGTTGTTTAGCCTCCATGTGTTTGTGAGCCTTTTTGCTTTCTTTGAACAGTTTATTTCTAGTTTAATGCCTTTGTGGTCTGAAAAGTTGGTTGGTAGGATTTCAATCTTTTGGAATTTACTGAGGCTCTTTTTGTGTCCTAGTATGTGGTCTATTCTGGAGAATGTTCCATGTGCACTTGAGAAGAACGTGTATCCTGTTGCTTTTGGATGTAGAGTTCTGTAGATGTCTATTAGGTCCATCTGTTCTAGTGTGTTGTTCATTGCCTCTGTGTCCTTACTTATTTTCTGTCTGGTGGATCTGTCCTTTGGAGTGAGTGGTGTGTTGAAGTCTCCTAGAATGAATGCATTGCATTCTATTTCCTCCTTTAGTTCTGTTAATATTTGTTTCAGGTATGTTGGTGCTCCTGTATTGGGTGCATATATATTTATAATGGTTATATCCTCTTGATGGACTGAGCCCTTTATCATTATGTAATGTCCTTCTTTGTCTTTTGTTACTTTCTTTATTTTGAAGTCTGTTTTGTCTGATACCAGAATTGCAACACCTGCTTTCTTCTCTCTGTTGTTTGCTTGAAATATCTTTTTCCATCCCTTGACTTTAAGTCTGTGCGCGTCTTTGGGTTTGAGGTGAGTCTCTTGTAAGCAGCATATGGATGGATCTTGCTTTTTTATCCATTCTATTACTCTGTGTCTTTTGATTGGTGCATTCAGTCCATTTACATTTAGGGTGATTATTGAAAGGTATGAATTTATTGCCATTGCAGGCTTTAAGTTTGTGGTTACCAAAGGTTTAGGGTTAGCTTCTTTACTGTCTTACTGTCTAACTTAACTCACTTGTTGAGCTATTATAAACACAATCTGATGATTCTTTATTTCTCTCCCTTCTTATTCCTCCTCCTCCCTTCTTCATATGTTGGGTGTTTTGTTGTGTGCTCTTTTTAGGAGTGCTCCCATCTAGAGCAGTCCCTGTAGGATGCCCTGTAGAGGTGGTTTGTGGGAGGCAAATTCCCTCAACTTTTGCTTGTCTGGGAATTGTTTAATCCCTCCTTCATATTTAAATGATATTCGTGCTGGATACAGTAGTCTTGGTTCGAGGCCCTTCTGTTTCATTGCATTAAGTATATCATGCCATTCTCTTCTGGCCTGTAGGGTTTCTGTTGAGAAGTCTGATGATAGCCTGATGGGTTTTCCTTTGTAGGTAACCTTTTTTTTCTCTCTGGCTGCTTGTAATACTTTGTCCTTGTCTTTGATCTTTGCCATTTTAATTATTATGTGTCTTGGTGTTGCCCTCCTTGGATCCATTGTCATGGGAGTTCTGTGTACCTCTGTGGTCTGAGAGGCCATTTCTTCCCCTAGTTTGGGGAAATTTTCAGCAATTATTTCTTCAAAGACATTTTCTATCCCCTTTTCTCTCTCTACTTCTTCTGGAATGCCTATGATTCTTATATTATTTCTTTTATATTGATCACTCAGCTCTCTTAAAATTCTTTCATTCCTGGAGATCCTTTTATCTCTCTCTGCATCAGCTTCTCTGCGTTCCTGTTCTCTGTTTTCTAGTCCATTAATGGTCTCTTGCATCTCGTCCATTCTGTTTTGAAGTCCTTCCAGAGCTTGTTTTATTTCTGAATTCTCCTTCCTTAGTTCTTGCATATTTCTCTGCAAGTCCATCAGCATGGTTATGACTTTTGTTTTGAATTCTTTTTCAGGTAGACTGGCTAAATCTATCTCCCCAGATTCCTTCTCAGGGGAAGATGTAGCAGATGCCGAAGCTGTCTGGGTTAGTCTTGTCTGAATCATATTTTTTTGCCTTTTCATGTTGACAGGTGCTATTGACTGTCAGCTGGGAGGGCCAAAATTTTCACTTACTACTGGCCTTTCTTTACTGGGGCAACTGCGACCCCTAGTGGCTTGTGTTGGGTAATTGCGTGTAGAGTGGGTCTTTGTGTCTTGCCCGTCCGGAAGGGAGAAATTTCCCTTTCTGTGGGCGGAATTTGTCTCAGGCTGCTTCTCTGCTTTCGCAGCGCCCGGTGGGGTAATGGATGGGGGGGGCTGCTTGACTGTTTGCCTCCGTGAGGGGTCTCAGAGCTGTTGCCCAGGGGGTTAGTGCACCCGGTTTTCCCTGTAATTTCCAGCTGCTGTACTGTGACCTGGGTTGTTTCCGTCAAGCTGTTAAGTCCCTGTCCCTTTAAGACTTTCAAAAAGCCCCCGCTTTTCTTTGTCACAGGGGCATCAGCTTCAGCACCCGCTCTGAGGTCTTACCCCCTGTTCTCCCAGTATCCAGGGCCCCCTGGGCATATACTGTGTCTGCGCTCTGGCCCGGATGGCTGGGGCTGGGTGTTCGGCAGTCCTGGGCTCCGTCTCCCTCCCGCTCTGCCTATTGTTCTCCCGCCGGGAGCTGGGGGGAGGGGCGCTCGGGTCCCGCCGGGCCGGGGCTTGTATCTTACCCCTTTCACCAGTCGCTGGGTTCTCGCTGGTGTAGCTGCAGTCTGGCCACTGTCCTGCGTCTTCTGGTCTCTCTTTTAGGGCTAGTTGTGTTTGTTGTATTTTCAAAAGTATATATGTTTTTGGGAGGAGATTCCCACTGTCCTACTCACGCCGCCATGTTGGCTCCGCCCCCTCAACTTTTTTTTATTCCACAAGATACACACACACACACACACACACACACACACACACACACACACACACACACACACACACGAATCAGGTCTGTCTGGCTTCAAAAGCACCTGTCCTTAATTACTCTGCTAGACTGTCAAAAGAAACCAAGAAGATATTTTTGTTGTGGAAACAGGAATTCTTGGACATTTGACTGAGTTTGAAGGAAGAAAAAATTAAGGAAAACTTGTCTTCTCTGAGAAATGTTAGGCTTCTTTATGAAGTATTAGTGTTAATGATTGTACATTGTAATTTATTTTCTAGAGGCTAAAATGAGAATTTTAATGCTTTCATTTTGTAGAGGTAGAACTCTTATCAGAGAATATGAAAACTATTATTGTTTAAAAATTAGAATCATTCAGGAAAGTAATGAATTCTAATTCAGTACTATATGCTAGACATATACTAATAGGGTTTATTCCCTCAGGAATGATTGAATATCTGACCAATGCTGTGTAAAGGTTTGTTTATGTTTTCAGTGAAGCACTTTTTAACCTATCTTCAGTGCTATACTTACCACATTAGGGAGAAAACATGGCATTTGTTTTTTTGCCTGGAAAAAGCTTATAACCTAGTCAGGAATAAAATGTACTTGAGGAAAACACTAAAGAGCAATTTTAAACCAACAACATATGTAAAATAAGAATCAGAACACATATATAGTCAATGTACTAATTGAAAAACATTCCCTTTCCAAATAATCATGGCGTAATTACCAGTATAATATGAAATGCTGTAGATACTAAATATTCTACCTGTCACTAAGTCAATGATTTCCCTGAAATGAATGGAAAAGAAAACTCACTAGTTTATGTTTCAGTTCAAGCATAATGAATTCTAGAACTCAACAGATATAAGGAAAATTAGTGATTTAAGTCCTAGAGAGCAAATCAGTTTTACTTGTCACATTAAAGCTCAATTACTTCACTATGTCCCCGTGATGCATTCAGCTAAAGAACTCTTTTAATAATCACACTGTATTTGCCCATCATTCACTTGAACGTTTTTCTGTAAAAGGTTAAATTATTTCCCTGAGAAAGCTGGACTCCCTAATGCTTATTATTGCTCATTCTAACTTTTTCATTACTCAAACTTTGAGAGGTGTAATGAGGATTCTGAATAAAACCAATTGTGTGCTGGGTGTGCAATTATTGGAATCTTTAGCATATATGCAATAAGTAAGTATAATAAGAGTCTTGCTCTTAAGGGACTCACAATCAATGATGGAACTACAATTGAGAAAGCAGATGATTCCTCACCAGGTGTGTGACTGTGGAACCACACTATGGGTTTTTGTTTCTTTTTCATTGTTTTTTGTTTGGTTTTTTATTTTTACTGCTTATTCTCTGAGACAATTGGAAAATGTCTCCAGGAATAACATTAAGACAAATCATTTCTGCCACACAAATCATTAAACCATAAGCAACTTCATTAAGTAGCTTCCCATTGGTAGCCTGAACTAAAACAGCTGGCCTGATGGTTGGATAGTGAAGAAAAAATAGACTTCCTTTTGCAATCTAAACCTCTTCTTTTCAGATTTATAATGAGTTCTTTTATTTAAAGTGACCCGAGGAAAACAAACCAGCGTAATTAATGCTGACAGTTGGGGTCTAAGAAAATTCCAATCAGATGTTTGCTTTAAAAAGGCCGGGTGCTTACTGAGTGCCAAACTCTATTCTCAAGTGTTTTATTTCTATTGACTCACTTACTCTTCACAAAAACTCCATAACTCTTATCAGGGCTGGTTATGTAATTTGAGGGGGCCCAATGCAAAATGAGAATGCAGAGTCCTTTGTTCAAGGAGAGTGAAAAATCTTGTTTTCTTTCTTCAGCTGGCTCCTACCCTCTCATGGAGATTTTTATTTGCTGTTTAATGTTGAGTTCCCCTGTACATGGGGAGTCAAATCTGAATATTTTCTTCCTGTTAAAGTTGAGACAGCTGAGGACTAAGAACACAAAACATTCATAAGAACATGACAGCTGGTGCAGAGAGGGGCACACGATGCAATCAGAGCTGGTGAAATGCCGTGAGACTGTTGGGAATGTTGGCAGTGGACTGACTTTTCCCATTTGACTTGAACATGGGAGGATATGAGGTATGGAGCTGCTGGTACCAGCATCCTTCCATGTGAGGTGAGTCTAAAAGCAGTGAAGTAAGAGGCAGGACCAAAAGAAGGGGCAGCAACTGGATCTGTGAGATATTTTAAATTCCTGGTCAAGAGACACCTTCCACTGGGTGTCTTAGTTACATTAGTCCATAAATTCCTTCTGTGGTCATTCTAGCTTCAGTTCCATCTAAGGTCTGTGTTAGACAGGAAAATCTTCCCCTGTCTTGTAAAAAATGTTCAGATTCTAATACCCAGAACCTGTGGATATGTTATCTTAATGGCAAAAGGGACTGGCAGATGTGTTAACATAAGGATCTAAAAATGAGGATATTATCTCAGGTTAGCCAGGTGGGCCAAGTGTAATCACAATGGTTCATATAAGAGGGAAGTGGGAAGGTTGGTGTCCAAGAAGATGTGAGGCCTGAAACAGGCTGGAGGGATGTGGGCACAGAGCCAAAAAAATCAAACAGCCTCCAGAAGCTGGAGAAGGCAAGGAAGTGGATTTTCCCCGAAAGCCTCTGGAAGGGACCCCGCTGATCCACTTCAGGCCTCTGGCCTCCAGAAATCTGAAAAAAAAAAAAATCTGTGGTGTTTTAAGCCCCTAAATTTGTGGTAATTTGTTACAGCAACAATAGGAAACTAGTTAGTCTCACATCTCTTGCAGAAAGATGCCTGACACTTGATAAGGTAGCAGATGATGATTTATTTAAATACAATAGAAAAAAAAGGGAGAACTTTCTGTCAGCAGTACAAACATAGGTTTGTTTTCCATTTTTTATGTTTTTCTACCAAAATAACTTTCCAGGAAAGTAGTTATCATTTATTGTCATTTCTCTACAAGTATTTGATTATAATTTTGCCCAATACTCAAGTTTTTTGTATTCTTAAGAGTTTACTATCTGTACCACTCTTAAAACAAGCTAGCATATCTAGTGATGGGGTCACTGTGAGAGAGTCTCAGCTTTCAGGTAGAGACTCATTAAAACAGGTATTCTCAACCTTTCTTTAGCTTCCTACACCCCTGAGGAATATTGTATACACCAGAAACAGCAAATTTCAGGCAGGTGGGCTTACGCTTTTCCTGCTCGTATTGTGCATCTCATTAGCAATACCTGCTTTATTGCAGTCTTTGCATTAATATGAGAGCAGACAGGTATAGAGCCTTATTTCTGTTAACTTGGGTACAGAAAATAAATTCAGGATATATAAGTTGGAATCAATCTTATCTTGAGTATTAGCCAAATTCCCTACTGGTAATACCTGATGGATTGCTCCTGGAATCCCTACTAGGAATATATTCACATGAAGGATGCAGAAGACTGCTAATAAAATAGTCATCCTCAGGGAGAGCTCCCTATGAGTTGCTTGAGGAGAGAGGCAGTTCTGATGATAGCATGGAAGTTGTCACGCGGATTTGTGCTCGGGTCCAGCCCCTTGGGCCAAGGTCTGGTTCTGTAGAGGGAGAAACTACAGCTCCAGAAGAAATGAAATAGCATGGGGTGTCTTCCAAGGAAATAAACATGAGAAAGTGCTAACACAAACTGGAGCACTGGCACTGGCATTTCAGTCCTCAGCGGAGAGCCTTGTTAACACTCTGCTGTGGCACACTGATGGCTGGAGGGCCCCAGCCCCAGCTCAGATGGAACCCGGCTTCCCGGAGGCCAGGAGCTGGAGGCCACACCGGGAAGGCAGTGCACACACAGGAGCCAGGATGAGACAGTGAAGGCAAAGAGGCCAAGGTCTGGATGAGAGCCGGAGGAAACTTTGAAGGTTTCAGCTGTATTTGATGGGACAAAGAGCTAGAAAAATAGTTTGCTACTGTTCATGGGGCTTGACTTTTACTTCAAGGACCAAATAAAATACAGTTACTGGCATGTATTTTTGTCCCTTCTTCTCATTTATCTTTCCATATGCCTACACACAGCCCAAGCCGGCTCTCTCTCAATCTCTGGGACACATGCACAGACACACACTTTCATTTGAGTTTTTAAATTTAAGCCATTCATATTTGTTTATTATTTCAAGGAGGACCGATTGTAGAGAGTAGCAGCTGCACATGGATGAACTCTGATTACCGAGAAGAGAACTGCTTATGTGCCCCCAGGGGGAGAATGGATAAACCTTGTTGATACTGAGGCAGGAGAATGTGTCCCAACTCCGTCAGAGACACTGTGTATTTCAAGGCAGAGGAGGAATGTGCCAATGAGTAACTGCGTTGCTGAAGGCTGGCTGGGGAGAGTGAGAAAAGAAGGGCAGCAAAAGATTAGTTAGTATTTTCCACGTTCAAGACAAGTTTATTATTAGTAGTGATAATGTTGACACCCTTGCTCCGTCACATGCTGCATACGAGCCCAGCATGAGGCCTCAGAAGCCATGTCTCCTGGGAGCAAAGAGATATCTTCCCAGTCAGTGAAGGAGAGCAGAAATCCGAGAGCCAGGGCTGTGCACGGTGCCCATTCCTCTCTGGTTTGTCAGTAAGAGTTTCCTTTCCTACATCATGGACACTTAAATATAGTTTTCCAATTAGAAAAAAGAAGCAAAGAAGGAAGGAGGGGAGAAGGGAAGCCAAGGTGACCTTCAGGTTCCCCTCAGGTCGACTGACCTTTAAACAGGGCCTTCCTCACTGTAGCTGTTAACCTCTCCCTTCTTAGAGCTTTTACTTTAGAAAATTTGCTATTGTAAATTCTTTCCCTGCCTCTTTGAAATACAGACCTACAACCCAGGTAAAGTCTTTCTCAAGGACGTGTAGTGATCCCTTTGGAACGTAGCCCTCAGAAGAACAGGGCCCCTATCTCCCAGTTTCTGAGAGCTGGTGGGAGCTGGGCTTTGATGAGGGACCATTAACAAGAACAATGGCCTAATCACATTGACCAGTCTCCCCACTAATGTCCCCAGTACGTTTCTATTTGTTCATCCCAGCATTTAAAAATTCTCCCACCGTTTGTTTCAGCAGAGTTTAGTTAAATCTTTCTTGACCCCTATTAATCTTGAGTAAAGTTTTCCTTACTTTTTAAGTGGTCTGGTGCAATTTTTCTTTTACAAAGGAAGTATTCTAATTCATAATTTGGAGGTCTGGGGTCACACTTTCCATAACTTCAGCTCTGTCCTTAGCTCTCTGTATTCATTCTGTTCTTATCTAATTGAAAGGTTGACCGGATTTAGTTCTGTTTCTCTTAAATGCTAAAAAAGCTGTATCTATTATAAGAAATAGCACTAGATTCAGATATTTCAACGGAAGCAGAGCCCTCATACTTCTCTATTGTTTTGCTTTTTCTCAGGCTGTCTGCCTGGATGTCAACCCCCTTACATTAATTTCTTCAAGTATTTATTTGACACTCATTCTATGCCAGGTACTCTGTGAAGACTCAGGTATACCAATCCCTAAATAGGTTCACACTAAGGCTCACACTTCTCAGAATTAGGATATCTCTCATGGAGATATGTGTCCTTTTTTTTTAATGAAGAGTAATAAATTCCTTCTTTAAAAACTGTTTTATTGAAGTATGATTGACATGTAGAAAGTGTACATATTTAATGACAACTCAGTGAGCTTGGGAATATACCCATGAAGCCATCACCACCATCAAGGCCATACTGGATACCCATCCTTCCCCAGAGTTTCCTCTTGTCCTCTTTATTATTAGCATCATTTTTTTTCCAGTATGTGGCTAGAGCAATTAACATAAAATCTATTTTCTTACAAATTTTAAGTATACCACACAATATTGCTGGAGAGGAAAATTCTCCTCTAACCCTCAAGGTTCTTCTGGGTGGTCTGCAATTAAATTGACATGAGACATTAACAGGAGAAAATCAAATTTAATTATGTGCATGGAATCCATATCACTGTGAAAGATTTCAAAGACAGCCATCCAAAATGAAGTATGTATGTCATTCTGGACTAAGGAGAGTGGGTAGGGGCCTGGGGCTACTAAGGGAAGGAAGGCATTTCACAGGAAGAATGGAAGGAATAAATGTTTGGTAAACAAATGTTTGCTAGGCCATCGGAAACAACGGGATGTAGAGAGGACTTTGATCAAACAAGCCTTGCTAGGTTCCTCCCTGTCTACCCCATCTAGTTCATATTATACTATAGTTATCTACGGTGATAGGTCCCTTCCTGGAATAGGTCCTCCAACTAAATTCTTTAAGGCAGTTGGTGGGGGAGGCAAAAAACGAAACAAAATAAAAAAAATACCAACTTCTTGAGAGTTCTGTTTCTTAAAAATAATCTGCCTAAAATAATCCATAAGCCAAGAGACACATTTTGGGTGGCAAATTTTGCTCCCCTAGATTAGCTCTAGTAGATCTCCAGAACTTATTTATCTTATATAACTGAAACCATATACCCTTTGACTATCACCCTCCATTTCCCAACCCCTGGAAGCCACCATTATACTCTCTGCTTCTGAGTTTGACTATTTTATGTCTGCTTTCCGGGTGTGGATTTCTAGAGCTGGTTGTTTAGCAGTCCTGGGCTTTCACTCCCTCCCCGTTCCGACTCCTTTCTTCCTGGCGGGTTTTGGGGTGGGGGTGCATTCGGGTCCCACCTGGCCATGGCTTGTATCTTACCCCTTCATGTGATGCTGAGTTCTCGCAGATGTAGATGTATCCTGGCTGTTGTACTGCATCCACTGGTGTCTCTTTTAGGAATAGTTGTATTTATTGTATTTTCATAAATATATATGTTTTGGAGAGGAGATTTCCTCTGAACTATTCACACCACCATCTTCCCATGATCCCTAAGTTTGACTATTTTAGATTCTGCATATAACTGAGATCATACAGTATTTGTTTGTGTTGGGCCTCTTTCATGTAGCATGATGTCCTCCAGGTCCAGCCATTTTGTCACAAGTGGCAGGATTTTCTTCTTTTAAAGGCCAAATAATATTCCATTGTATGTATATACTGCATCCTCTTCATACATTCATCCCTCAACAGGATGGGCACATGATATGCACTTTGGTTTCCATATTTTGGCTATTGTGAATAATGTTGCAATGAATATAGGAATACAGACATCTCTTGGAGATCCTCAATTCCTAAAGTAATAAATTCTTGGTCTAGAAACATGATAACCCAACTGGGTAAATCAATAAGCCAAGGGGTGGGGAATTTTCAAGAAGTAGTTTACATAAAATACTTACCTACAAAACACTGTGTACACAGCTATGTGCTTGATCTTCCAATGGGAGATGCCATCATACATTAATAAATATATCTACATTACTGATAAAGGGTCTGGAAGCATTTTCCTATAATGCCGATTCTCTTGAATGTGTTCCTCTTATTTTCTATGACAAGGAAATGAGAGCAGTTATCAGCTTGGCATTTTGTTGATTAAATCAAGTTTCCACAGCAATGCAAGTCAAAAATATTTTCCCCAATAGAAAACCTTTAATAGCCTATCATTCATGTTTAAGGAGAGAAATAAAGAAGAGAAAAAATAAAACTACATTTTGTAAGAGGAAGATAAAATCCCATTGTGTTCAAGTATTTAGAGCATAAAACCTTCTGAAATCCGCTGTCATCTGATCACTCTGCTCTATAGGAGTAAACTGCTCCCCATTTGAAAGCCAATTAACTCTTCCAGACCTCAAAGGAGAGGGCAGCGTTGTTTATCACTCATCTTCTGTATTAGGCTTGAGGTGTACAGGGCTATAATACAACCATTTATCCCTCTTTGGGGTTGTTTTCTATCTTTAGGAGATGCTTTATGACAACATTTTATCCAAGAAAAAGAAGAAAATGTATTGTAAATATTTGGGTGTTTCACACTGATAGTATCTCTGTGGTTTCAGCAAACGGCTTTGGCGAGCGTCCCCCTATAATGACTGTACTCTAACGCAAACATCAAGTGCACGGCACCCAGGGCAGTGGAGCAGGAACTTTCCAGTTGCATAATGAACCCATCTGTTTCTGAAACTCTTCTAGAGACTAAATAAAACAATCTTTTTGCTTTTCTCCATCTTGTTATTACAAGCTCGTGCAGTGCCAATAAATAAGTAGGTGAGGAAGCAGTTTAATATAATAATTAAGATCATGCAATTTGAAGTCATAGGTATCTGAGAACACATCCTAGTTTTATCACTTAATCTTGTGTGACCTTGGATAGTTTACTCTCTAAGGCTGTTCTGTCATCCATAAAAGAGAGCTATTAAAACCTACCTCAAAGTATTGTTAGAGAATTGGGGGAACACCTAGCGCAGTGTCTGACACATTGTGGTATTACATAATTATAAACTTGGCAGCATTTACTGTGTGTTAATCAGGTAAGTTGATCTGAGGTTGTTGTTCCTTCACAAGAAACGCAAGATTGAAAAATAAGGAAGCCCATTATCTTAATAGTAAAAACACTGAACTTCATAGGAAAGCTATTTTGAGCTTTGCTACTGTTAAATGACATAAAATAGGGCTCAAGAGTTGAGATTCCTCCTGGTATTAGCCCTGTCATTGAGGAACTCAGGGAACCAAACAGTCTAATCTGATAACGAGAATATATGACTTTGGAAAAATGAAGTCACTTCAAGGTAATGTGAAGCAGAGTCACTTAGGTTTGTTAACAAAAACAGCCATAACAAACAAATGAGTTAGAAAAAAATTAAATCAGTAATACAGATGGTCCCCCACCTATGATGGTTGACTTAATGATTTTTTGAATTTGCAATAGTGCAAAAGTGATGTACATTCAGAAGAAGCCATTCTTTGAATTTTAAATTTTGGTATTTTTCCAGGCTAGCAATATTTGGTATGGTACTCTCTCATGATGCTGGGCAGCGACGCCAAACTACATCTTCCCACTTGGCCTCATGACCGTGAGGATAAACAACCAATGCACTTAAAACCATTCTGTACCCACATAACCATTCTGTTCTTCACTTTCAGTGCAGTATTCGGTGAATCACATGAGATATTCAACACTTCATTGTAAAACAGACTTTGTGTTAGATGATGGTGCCCAACTATAGGCTGTGTGGGTGTTCTGAGCACATTTTAAGGTAGGTAGATTAAACTAAAATGTCTAGTAAGTTAGGTGCATTTTCAATTTATAATATTTCAATTTACAATGAGTTTATCAAGATGTAATCCAATCATATATCAAGGAAGAGCTACATTCAATTTATTTAATGTCTCTCTACCATGGTAACATGAATATAATGAGGTGCTAGAGGACATATTTGAAATAAAGTGGATGGCTCAGCAGAGTAGCATAGCTGGACTTCATGGGTAACAGCAAAGATGACTGTGAAAGTCAGGTTTGCTAACATCTCAAAAGAATGGTTTCTATTTGCATACTTCCACTCAAAGGACAGAATTCCTTGAAGACCAAAAAAATCTTGATCCATTTTTTTAAATCAAAACATGTGTTAGTGGAACTCATCCCAGAAGAAGTCTAGGACTTAAGAGCATAAGCTCTGATGCCAAACTTGTTTAGCTCTAGTCCTCACTCTGCCACTTACTGGCTACATGACCTTGGGCAAGTTTCCAAACTTTTCTGATTCATTTTCCTCATTTTATAAAATAAGGAATATAAATGGAGAAACAACAATCCTAAGTGGCTGCTTTGTATATTGAATAAATTAATAAAGGGAGAAGTCTTAGAACAGTACCTTGCACATAGCAAATGCTTATTCAATTTAGCTATTTTTATCTTTTGGTTTTTCTTTCCTACCTTGGCCAACTGTCTCAATCTCTACATGGCTTCTGGCTACCAAGAAAACCCAATTACTTGGTCATACAACTTCCACTTCCTTTTTACCTGCAACAGTGAACAACTCAGACTCCCCTCTGAAGTCTTCAATAATTTTCAGATAAGAAGTTTTCAACTTTAACCATGACCATATTTCTCTTTGGCTCATGCCCTGTCCATGTTCAGACTAAATTTCAAATTCCCAGGGTTGGAATTAGCCAGGCAGTTAAACTAATGTCCTGTCTGTGAGCTCAGACCATCTCTGTCTGTCGTCCTGGACAATCTAGTCTCCACCATGAGCCCATTTGACCAAACTGTATTCAGTGTCTGCCCAATACAGTCTAAACATACTCACTCATTCAATAAGCATTTAGTGAACCAGGAAGAAGATGAGCTGCTGAGAAATCAGACAACAGTGAGCTTTCAGGTGCTGGCTAAGAAAGTAAGCAGCTGTCATTTGATGGGGTTCAGGGCAGGCTGCCCTAAAATATACCACCTTGGCATATTGATTATTTTGAATTAAAGATACTTAAGAAACAGCTGGTACAGTAAGGACACTCTGACCCTGCTTTGTCCTCCTGAAAGTAGAAAATAAATCTCCTATGTGAAAGGTACCTTCCTTGTACCAGGAGGTAGAGAGACATCCTTATAACCAGAGATAGGGAATTTAGAGCCAAGAAGGCTGTATAAACAAACCTTGTTACTTCACAAATTAATTACCCCAAGCTCAAACTTATTTGTCTTGTTGGTTCTTACAGATTTATTGTTTCTTTGTCTAAGAGGTATAAAGGCTGCCTCTCTGGTTACTTCTTTGAGACCCATATTTTTATGAGCTCCCATATGTACAAAATGTAACTTGTTTTTCTCCTGTTAGTCTGTTTTATGTCCACTTAATTATTAGGCCAGCCAAGGAAACTAGAAGGGAAGAAAGGAAAAGTTTTCCTCCCCTACACATTAGATGTATCTGCAGGTGGGTATTTGAATTGTACAGCTCAGTCTCAGAGCACTTCCGAGCTACATCCTTATATAGAGTGAAAATGCCTGGTTTACAATTGCTGCTTCTTAGGAGGCCATGCTTTGAGAAGCATGACTTTAGATCCTAGGGCCCAGGCGATTGCCCAGAGAGTGAATCTTGCCCAAGGGAAGCCATGCATAGTCTAATTTTTAAAAAGTGATGATCTAAGTCATGTAACAAAGACAAATGTTTTTTGTCAAGCAGGCGTCCTTGTAAATCTGAACCAAAAAGTACTTGGGTCCATTAGTGATAGGAGGTAAAGTGGAGGATGCTGTGTAAGAGTTTTGTGTCATGGCAAGCTGTGTTAATTGCACATTAGTCACCTTAAGTGTTTGCTGAAAGGACTCACAGGATACAAAGGGTTTGTACTCACACAACAGCCTTATTACAGGCAAAAAAGTATAGGTCAGCAACCGCAAGAGAAGAATATACATGGAGAGGGGCCCACTGAATTCAGACACCAGCTTCTTTGCTCTCCCTTGTTCAGATGGGTCACACGGAACCCACTCTGTCACCAGTCCCAAATCACAACTGATATGCATGCAAAGCACCTTAGCACCAAGAAGCCCAAAGTTAGTTCATGGAAGAAGTCTCTTAGATTATGCTACCTGACCAGCCTTAACCATTGAAATGCCCCTGGCCCAAATCATAAATCCAGTTCTGACTACTAAACAATGCTGACAGGTTGGCACGTCCTTCTCAGGGGTGCATGATAACAGAACATCATATATTTTTAATTAAAACATTCCATTCCCTTGGTCAGGGGCCAGAAGCTCTGGGATAAGCATGTAATCAGTCAGACCAGCTGAGAGCAACTCTGTCTATGCATAGATTTAAACTCTAATAACTGAGCAGAAACTATGAGTAAACATATGAAGCTATTCAGTGGGAAGAGGAGCGTAAAGGAGAAAAAAACTAAAAGTGAAGAGTGAGCATGTAGTGGAGAGTAGGGGAGACACAAGCTTTTAGTGCTTTTTCCATCTTTAATGACTATCCAGTTCTCATTCCATTTTCTCTTTACTCAAGTAAGCTTAGCAAGTAACTATTCTTTATAAAACAAAGAAGACAAAAACAATACTCAAGGTAGAACCTTCTAAATGGCAGCTATAGTAGCTCTGTTCTGGGTTTCTGAGACAAATGTTAAGATTTATGGGGGCCAAATAAGTCACACCCCTTCCATATAGGTTCTTTAATTGAAATTCACCGAGTGACAGACATCAAAATATTAGTTTAAAACAAGCAACCAGGGAAAGTAGAATAGGGTAGAATGCATACTCTCTTAAGGCAACGGTTCTAAAAGGAAAAATCCAAAAATATTAGTTAAGCCTGCCATTTCCCATTGTCAGTCTAGGCAGTCAAGTAGATCAATCCTCCTTCCTTGGGAAGCCATGAGTTAGGAATAGAGATTCAAAGTGTTGTTATAACTGAAGTCCTCCCACAGCTGTAGGAGAACAGGGGATTGAGTTTTCAAAAAAAGAGGAATATAATTGACATGATAGATAATATTAGTGAACTCTTAAAATATCACAGACAGGACCTTTACCTTTAACTGAAGTTCTCTTTATTCCTCTCTTCCCTGAGAACTGGCCCCTGGGGTTGCCTCAAATTCATCCACATATAATAATGTACTCTAGTTGCAGGGCAGAGAGCACCCAACTCACCCAGGATAATTTACCTTACATAGCAAAACACAGAAAGTGAATTCTGGATAATGAAGATGGCACCACATCCCTTAGGGCAGCTACAGCTCTTTGAGTTTAAGATAGAGGCAAGGATTTGCCCATGGAAGTCAGCCTGTCACTTTGTACTTTTGTAGTAAATAAAAAAACTAGTTCCAAAATCAATTCATTGAAAGTTCAAGAATTAATCAGCTTCCCTTCACATTAGTCTCCCATTTATCTCTGTGTGCCTCCAAGATTCTTTCTGACAACACAATTAAGTAAGTTGAAATACTGAAATGAAAAGCCTCTACTCTACTTACTTCTCTCCAGTTAGGAACACAAATTATTAGAGGGAATCCAGAAGACTGCATGCAGAGATGTGTCTTCCAGTCCTTTGTTACAGATTCTTCATAGAATATCCCAAAGGGGTACTAATTGGCTCTCTTGGGGTGCCCAGCCCTATACAACACCAGAATTCTTCTGGTTGATGTCCATGTTAAGAAGCAAAAAATAAAGATTTGGTTTCAAGGGTGAATGCAAATGTTAAAGAATGGCCACAAAAAATTTTTATGTAATGTAAAAACAAATTTAAGAACACTGATCTCATACTAAATTCCCAGCATAAGAAATGTCTGGAATCAGATAGGAGGGTAACGAAATAAGTTGGTGCTAAAATTCTAATTGTAAATAGGCTTCAAAAGATATTATTGTATTCTTACATTTGATAATGTTATAAATTGGTTTAATTTTTAAAATTTAATAAAATCATGATTTAAATTTGAAATAAAATATGTAACTTTCAAAATTTATGAAGCAAAATGAAATACACTCCATGCAGCAAATTACAGAATACAAAAGGAAATAGCAAAGCCAATCTTATTGACTGACCTCTTCCTGGTAGCAGCTGGAGTTGGGGTGAGCTGCAGGGGAGGTTACCCCCATGTCCACATAAGCACACTCCATACCCATGCAGAAGTTAGCCTGGTAAGGAGGCTCTCTTGTTAGCCTAAATCCACCCTGCTGACCCCACGAAAGGGCACTAACAGGTCTGAAGTTCTCATACCCCACTGCCTTCCTCAACTGTAGTAATCATTTTTTTCACTTTCTGTCCTGATTTTAGAAATCCTTAACTGGGCCAGGCATTTTGCTGTTTATTATAGTTCAGTTCTCCTGGAGGCCTATAGTCAAGGGAAGCCAGTGATTTTATCTGTTTTTTCTTTAACTCAGCTGTGACCTATCTTATTAACTCAAAGCTCATATGATTCCCATAATCACATTTTAACCTTGTGTTAGGTCAGCCTATTAACTACATTCACATACCTTTTCTCTAGGAGATTGAGAATTTTAACATCTTACACTAAGTAAGCACCCTTTGTTTTGCTGTGCCATTAATTCTACAAAATTATGACATCCCTGATGATTTTCTTTTTATGTCTGTACACTTGTTACCTTTCAAGTACATGATGCTTATTGATGTTACATGATACACTAATTGCTATGACACGTATAAATCTCTCAACATTTCCAGTAATTTCTCAAACACTAGAAAGTTTTGTTCCATTTGTCTTTTGGTCTATTTATATATAGTAGAACAGATGCTAAGATAGAACTATCGACAAATAGAATACAAAACTCAACAATGTACTGAGTTTTGAGATAAAAATGGGTAGAACATACATGAATAAGCATAGAAAACAGACTGAATATAACACATTTAAGTATTATCTGTGTTGCTGTCTCAGTGGTAAGATTACGTTGAAAAAATTGTTCTTTCCATTTTAATAGTTCTATATTTTCTGTAGGTATTATTCTTAACAGTATAAAATAATGCATGGTTTATTGATATAATATGTAAATAGACACAATATTTAAATAAATACAGTATGTAAATAGATACCTATTTCTCATAAGTACTGAAGTAAATTTTTATAAAAACATTGTATCAGAAATAGACTGAGTACATTCTCTAGAATGACCCAGACATATAAAGTTTTATAATTTTATTCCTTTTTCCTTCCTATCAGCATTCACAGAACAGACATGCTCACATTAGCTTTTCTTCTTTGACAAAATGTTATATGTATAAAATCCTAACTTTTATGAATAGCATGAAGTATGCCAAAATAGATGCATTCAAATCAGTATCATGTTTCAGCTTTTTAAACCAAACAAATCATGTGTTAGCCTTAAAAAAAAAAGTGTACCCTAACTGAAGAATCTTCACTGAAAAGCCTTTTGATATGTGGCAGTGTTATTAACTGATGTACCACAAAAAATTCTGAGTTATTGGCTAGCCTCAAGTCTAAAGCAAAGCATCCCATACTGTGATTTATAATTTTAAGTGGACTGAACAATCCTCCCTCCCAAGAGAGCTGAAATGAAAGCCATCACGGCCAATTAAGGTAATCAAACAATGCCTCTAAGAAAAATACAATTCCCAAAAGTAGGTCAAAACAGCTTAAGGATTCACACCTCAATAAATTATGTGCTTACCTTCTTCTCACTTTGTGGAGACACAAATTTGAATTATCACTGTCACAAAATGTTTTTATCATTAAATGTAAAGGATAAACAATCTATAAAAAGCAATGAAGAGAGTCTACTGTTGCATTTTAATAAAGAACATTGAAAGTGACATCTGGGTTACACATTTAAGCTTTTTTTCATGTCAAAGAAAAATTTCCAAAGGGACAGTAGCTCTAACTTCCACCATTAATGAAGAAAGGAAATAAAGACAAATAACGGTTATTAGAGGCATTATTGGTATGTATGGAAGTAATGTTCAAGCTGATTTCATGGCATTTCTTAAGGAGCTAAGAAAAATTTGCATGAGGATGGCAGAAATACTCAAATAGAAATACTTCCCAGATTCAAGTCCATTCCTGCCACCAGGCCAGTCATTTTGCTGAACTAGAGACTCACCATTGCCTCTAATACTTGGTCCACAATTCTCTCATTCATCCTGCTGCACCTACTCAAATCTTAGTCATCAAGAGAAAGGTTAAGACTTACCTCTTTCCGGAAGTTATTTCCTACCACAACAACCCACAGACATCTCTGCCCTTTGCAGCCCCCTTGTGCACCTCTCATCGGAACACAGCAGTCTATGCAGATGGAGAGACCTTTGGTTCCTATGTGTAGATCTTGCTTTATGAGCCTTGAAAGCTGTTTGAAGGCAAATACTATCTGTATTTCTCTGAATCTCCACATTAGCTAATAGACTGTTTCTGACCATGTGATAGCCTCCAGCTACAGCTATATCTCCCTCCCTATTCATCGGTTCTCATTCAATTTTTCAATTATTATTAACTGGCCACCAAGTGATAAGGTCCTAGGCACCAGGAAACATCACAGAACAAGGGAACTGAGGACACTATGTAACACAGGAACTGGGTCCTCAGTCTTATACCAGAGGCTCTTCCCTGTAACAGGAGGAGTATGACTGGGGATCACATTTCTGACACACCTAATTTAGCACTGGGAAACAAAGAAGGCTTTCAGGTGGAAATATTAAGTCATTCCAAGAAAATGGGACAAAGATGATGAAGGAGGAGTGTTCAAAGCGGATGTCAAGAGGTACAAAGTGCTGAGATTAGAGAGAACCCAGCAGCTCTGTGCAGGTAACTGGATGAAGTTCACCATTGTTGTAGTATGAAATGCAAGAAGGGACAAGGCTGGGACAAGCTCCTTAGTGCCAGGACATGAAAAATGTTATGTGATTCTGAGAATTTTGAACTTCATCCTAAGGGAAATATAAAACCATCATTCCAGCCACATTGTGGAAAATGCATTAAAAGGAAGCAAGGAACAACTGCTAGATAGTTAAGAGAAATAACTTAAGAAGAGCACAGCAGAATAGTATCTTGTGTCAACCTTCAAGAATAATACCAATAATTGAAGACTGGTGGGGGAAAATGAGGATCCAAAAGAGATTTAGACAGGGGCAGTCATAGAGGCAGGAGAAAAGTAGGAAAGCATATTGTTACAGAAACTAAGAGAAGTGGGTTTTGTAAAAGAAGTGCAGAGCAACCTAGAGCCAGATCTTGGTGACTCCACTAAAAAGAACCAGACTTTTTGGAGCAATGCTTGCCTGTAGGATGGGGCAGGAAACGTACAAGATGATTCTGGAGCATTTTATAGTGCCAGTAAGTAAGAGAGTGATTTTCTTAAAAATCACACTGATGAAAGCATATGAAAGGTATATAGGAGTCATCAGAAAGATCCCCCTGTGGGTAAATTGGGGTTCCTATGGCCAGGATCCTCACTGAACTTAAACCACCCGATGATGTAACTGGCCTGCTGCTAGGCTACCTTTTCCACACCTTTGGACAATAAGCTATTGTTGACTCTGTATAAAGAGCTCTGCCCAGTACTCTGGGCACCACATGGCAGCAGGGCTGCAAGGCTGCAGGAGAGCAGAGCAGAGGCTGGAGTGGTGGCAGCACTGAGGACAGAGGCCCAGAGGACAGCTGTGTGGGGCGACTGTGCAGACAGAGGGGCCCAGAGGATGGCCGTGTGGGCAGAGGGGCCCAGAGGCAGAGACTGGCTTGCTGCATGCAGACCCACTCAGAGTGAATGGGATTCTAGTGAAGACCTGCCTCTGTGGAAATAAAGTTGGGTATAACCCTTTCACCCCGAACGTTTTGCTGTCGTTTTCTTTGGTCACACTGAATCCATAGCAAACTTGCCCGGAGCTGAAACCCATTGGCAAAACACCCCCCAATTGCCAAAGCTGGACATTTTTGAGCAGGAGGAAAAAAAAAAGGTTTTGGATTATAACCCAAAGTGTAAAACAAGTATTCATGAGCCCATATTCTTGTAAATGAATGACTTAATAATTAAACAAATGGAAGAAAATGGTAAAATATATGTAGAATTCCAAATAATTTATGTAGTCAGTCTCCCTCAAGGAGGGAAAACATTATTCTCCACTCCTTAGGTAGGGGCTGCATATAGTAATTTACTTCCAAAATGTATAGTGAGAAAAGGGAGAAAATAAATAATTTATAGTAAAGAAACCTTACAAACAATACCCCAGCCAAGAGATCAAGTTCAACATGGAACAGTGATTTATAGTATATACTTGATGTGATGTGATGAAATGGTACTTTACCTTTGTGATCTTCCCTCCAAAGACTCATAAACCCACTCAAATCGTGAAAAGTCCCAGCTGATACACATTCTGCTAAATGCCTGACCTGCAGTCTTCAAAACTGCCAAAGACCTCAAAAATAAGGAAAGGCTGAGAAACTGTCACAGCTGAGAGGAATAGAAGGAGACATGAAAAGTAAATAAAATGTAGTATTCTGGATAGGATACTAGAACAGCAAAAGAAATTAGGAAACAATTGAAAAAGTTTAAATAAAGTATCAACTTCAGTTAATAGTGATGTATCCGTATTAGTCCATTCATTATAACAAATATGCCACACTATTATGTTAATGACAGGAGTCTGTGGGAACTGTATACTGTATCTTCTTGCTATACCTCTGTTTGATCTTTTATGAATTTGACCTTCCTTATGCACTGATGTTCATGGTTGAAGATGTCACCTAGTTTGTTTGTTTCAATTTTCATTTCTTCCTCGTATTCTCCTTTTTTCTTCGAGGTGATTTCTGAGAGGAAAAGTAAGCAAGGCTTTGTGGAGACTGAGCTACCACAGGACAAAAGTGTGCAATTGCTGGGGACCTCCTGAAGACCTCATGGAAGGAGTCTAGTCCTACATTTTCTAGAAGAGATTCCACCCAAAAGAGCTTTTACTCAGAAATCTGAGAAGAATTGGGGGAGTATGTTCAAATATCAAAGCTGATAGATGAGGGTGTAGGCAGCAGGAAGTTGGAGGGGCAGCTAGTAATTGATCAGACAAAAGGACCTGATATTTTTGCCAGAGAATGGTAGGCAAAAGTCCTCAGTAACCTGATTGTGAAAAGTCATCTAGCTTTAATAAATTTAATAAATTTAATAAACATTGGAAGTTATTACCATCACCCTCTACACAGGCCACTTCCTCCAGAAAACATTTCTTTCATATAAACTATTAACTCTGTGTTGGTAGGGACATAATGGGCCGGGTGAAGGCATTTAAAACAGTGGCTTCAGGTCCACTCATGGGGCACCATGGGCTCCGTTACTTGCACTGAAATATTAATTTTCTGACATTGACTAGAGAGACCTTTAGAGGTATATTGGCATGCAAAATAGGAGCCTTCCGCCTCCATTCACTTGCAGATCAGATACAATATAATGTATTTTGGCTCAGGTTTAGGAGTAACAACATATCTACACTTAGGAAGAAGTAGCTTAAGTGAGTAAACATATATTAAAAATAAACACAGAATTTAAGCAATATGAAATGGGAAGCTACGCACAGATAACACACCTTTGAAAAATACATGTATTATTATTAAAATATATGTAAAACAAATATATATTATTAGCACAACAGTCTATACCTCTGCTCAAGTGAATAAAGTATGTAAGGCTAAATTAGTAATATGGGCAATGGGCTCAGGTTAATGAAAGGCCAGGGGCACATGGAACAGGAAGTGCAGGAAGCTGAAGCTTCAGAGCTTTTCATTGCCACCCACCCCATATCCCTCCAAGGCCTGGTAATTACTTTCAACATTTTGTATTATATTACATAAGGAGAGCCCCCAATGTTTTGCTAACCTGCCCTACAAACCTAAATACCACTGTGCTAGATGCACACAGACATATAAAAATTTAATCTGATATGAAAAGGTAAGGGGATATTAGACACCCATGGTGATTTCCATCCCCCAATCAATAATAGTTTCACTTCCAATGTCCTGAAATATAATGTCACAAAATACATATCTGTGTCATGAAAAACCTATCTGCACACTGAGAAATGTCACCATAGCAGGCAAGTTTGACATGCAGGTTAAAAATTGAATACATTTGAAGATAATTTAAGAAAAGAAAAGTAATTTTTAAGATACTATTTTTTGTTTAACTGATATTTAATTGAGCATATATTATGGGCCAGGCACTGTATTAGGCCTTCAGCAAATGAACTTCAAATGATTAGCAGAATTCAAATGAAAACAAGCATCTTATGCTTGAAATATGAAAAGTCAATATGTAAAACCATAGCTTCAACATTTCAGCTTATAGTTTTCATGAATTTGAAGGGAGTCAAGATAAAACGATTTCTAAACATCCACATACGTGCTGCTGGATTTGTTCACCATGTAATCATAGAAGTTTAGGGGCTCCATTATAACAGGTCTTACATCGCCTAGCTGTTTTGCCTTACACATATATCAGTTGCACTTCTTATTGGGGCTTAATTACTTTTAAGGCACTATCCTGCATGGAGAAAGGGCCCAAGGCAATAGAAAGCAAATGAAATATTAACTACTAAAATACTAATTTATTCAACAAATGCATATTCAACATATCTACCATGTACTAGGTGCTTGTCTTAGTCTGTTCAGGCTGTTAAAACAAAATACCACAGACTGAGTAGCTTAAAACAACAGAATTTTATTTCCCACAGTTCTGGATGCTGGCAGTCCAAAATCAGAGTGCCCAGAATGGCTGAGTGCTGGTCAAGGCCCTCTTCTGTATTGCTGTTGGCCGAGTGCTTGCTATGTCCTCACACAGATGGAAGGGGCCCAAGATCTCCCTGAAGCATCTTTTATAAGGCACTAATATCATCCAGGTTATGATATAAGCATGTCCCAATGGCCTTACCTCCTGTCATTTTGGGAGGTTAGAATTTCAGCATATGAATTTGGGAAGGGACACAGGCATTCAGATCATAGCAGTGCCTCACATAACCCGTGAGCAGACACAGCCTCTGCCCTGTGGTCCTGACTGAGAGGCAGAGAGTGAAGAACAATTGTAATATAGGTTTTATAAAAGGAGGTGCGCAGGGTGTTCTGAGAACACTTGGAGGAAGTATGGAACACAGTTAATAAAGTAAATTCAGGGAAGATTTTAAGAGACAATTATATCTAATTTAGAACCAAAGGAGGTGAAAGAGTGCTGAGGGGTTCCAGGAATTGAAAAATAGCCCAAATACTATGCATAGAATGCAGCATGGCAATAAGTAGAAGAGTGGAATAAAAATACAAGCCAGATCACCAAAACCTTGCCTTTCCATGTTAAGGAGTTTGACATTCCCCTAGGATAAGAAGGAAGATGCCATGGTGTTTGGGGGCTGCCCTGACTTCTCACCCTATCTCC
Organism: Manis pentadactyla; assembly: GCF_030020395.1. Classification (NCBI taxonomy): domain Eukaryota; kingdom Metazoa; phylum Chordata; class Mammalia; order Pholidota; family Manidae; genus Manis; species Manis pentadactyla. The sequence continues at coordinate 169,243,761 of NC_080020.1, read as the reverse complement.
AGTAAAAATTAGGTGATATGAGCAGCAGCAAATTATTTAACTTGTCAGAGTCTCAGTTTTTTCATCTGTAATGGATGAATAATAACCTATTAAACAATGCTGTGTGAACCAAATAAGATAATAGATGGCAAAGCACTATGGAAAAAATGTATAGACATGTTCTACATCTACAAGGTGCCATTATTGCATGAATGATGGCAAAGTGCGCTTAGGAAATGACAGCGAAATTGAAGATAAAGTGCAGCAATAGTCAAAGGCTACTCAGCCAAGAGGATCTATGCTTTCTTGAGCACAGTTGACGTATGGTGGAGAATGAAGTCTGACTGCACAGCTATTGCCGTCAGCACATTCCTCTGAGTCACACAGCTCACAACATGGCCATGCAGCTGCGGGTCCTTCCAGTTCTAAAAAGGCCCAGGGATATCCAGAAGGGCTCTGCTGAAGTCACACATCCTGCAATGCATTAATGCATGTTGCGAAGATTCTATATGTAATCTTATTATGAAGGTTACTTTTCTAAATCAAAAGGATGACCCCTATGACCACATTTGAAAATGATAATCATAAGCATAATAACAGATTGAAGACTGTTCATTCTGTGTGATAGGAACTTTGTTGAATACTACCTGTATTGAAGTCCTGTAAGATTGAAATAACCATAAGCTCCGTTTGAGGAATCTGAGGCTTGAACAAGACAAGTAGTTTGCCCAATATCATACCATGAGTAAGTGTTAGATTTGGTATTTGAGCCCATTATTCATCTCTTATCTATATATATCATGAAGAATCTTATGTAGTGACATACACCATGAAAAATTCAGAGACTTGTACTTCCAGGTCAAATGTTTTCACCAGAGTCCCAAATAATCACTATATTGTCAATGAAGACAAGGGAAAAAAGACGAAAATTATCAATACTATTAAAAACTAAAATACATAGATATTATAGTGCTAGAATCTAGGGAGAATATCCATTCAATGTAAGATTCTGTGGAGCTTTATTTAGAAAAATTGACCCAAGCTATACCTGATAGCATATAGAGACTTAGATTCATGAAGCTGAGTTCACATCAACCTAAGTTCAGCCAGGCCTAACAGCCATGAGCTTCTTTTGAGGTCTTAAAATGCATCCATATGTACCCTAAAGTAGTACTGCATTTCTAAAGATAAGATTGGTAGAATAATTTTGTAAACATATAGAGTATTTGGATTTTAGCCAGACATTAGACAAGGCCTTTAATTTTAGCCTTGGTGATATGTTGAAAAACATGAGTGAGTAACTTTAGTTTCAAGTGTAAATAATTCAACCATACACTCAGTGGAAAAACGTTTAATGGATTGATAACCACCTCTACAGCTAGTCTGAATTGTAGTGTCTGGTCTGCATTGATATATCCCAGGAGACATAATGTTTGCCAAACTACAAAATGGCATCTAGTAAGGAATGGACCTCACAGGTTTGCTTGCAGAATCAGTGTCTTCCAAGTATTAGATAACATGAAATGTTAATAGACACAAAAGTTTCTGCTCTGAGATCTAAACACTAAGCATAACAGTACTGGAGTGAGAATCACTGATGGCCAGTGATCCAGGAGACCTCTGCAGGCCATGGAGCAGACATAGCAAAGATCAAAGCAGGCAGTTGACAACCCAGCTGCCTCAAAAAGGTGCGGCACCAGTGACCTGGAAGCAAGGACCTCACTTCCACACAAAGAGTGCCTCGGCCAGTGTTTTGCCTCTAATGACACCGTCAGAAAGTTGGTCATTAGCGAACAGGTTGATCAATAACTGAAGACCAGGAAGTATATAATTAGAATGTCAAGAAATGCTAGTAAGGTGAGATCTCTAAAACTGAAAATACCAGGAGACTCTCCTGTTCCTTCCTATAATAAATATCCCTTTTTATTACAGATAAAGGGTTGTTTGGCAATGTTGAAGTAGTAGCAGAAATTGGGAGGACTTAGAGAAGGCATTGTAATCATGTGTGACACCTCTGTAAAATCTCAGAGACTCCCCCTCTGAACAAGACATCATGTTGTTTGCTGTCACAAGTCTCGTAGACTCCAAGGTCTCTGAAATCCTAAGCAATGTTGCATAGAAGAGAAAAGTTCCCCTTACTGGTAACAAAAGGCATTCAGTAAATACTTGATTAATAAATGAATAAAAGTTATTGATTCTACAAGGGAAGAAACTGTCTTGTATGGCTATCTTAAAATTAAACAAATACTTGTTGATTATGTTAAAAACAAAATTGATGTAACAGCAAAAGGGTTAAGCTAGAAAAACTTTCTATCCTGAGATTCTTGAACATTACAATTACTCCTAATGACTGTGGGAAGAGTTCTGAGGAACAAAACACACACACATACACGACTGAGTCAATTAGAACGAGAGAGGCTTCAGAACAGCCTTACGTCAGCCATGTAGTCCCATCCCTATATGCAAAATCTCAGTCCAGGTCTCTAGATGTCCCCTCATGATTTTCTCATCTTTCCCTACTTCCAATTTTTAATCTGCTTCTGTCACATATTAAGATATCTTTCAGAGCAAGAGATTTCCCTCTGAAAATGTGTTAAAAGTTTGAATGCCTTCGGGGATGTATTAGAGTTCTCCAGAGAAACAACACTAATAATGTGTGCGTGTGTGTGGAGAGAAGGGAAGACAGAGAAAGAGAGATTTATTGTAAGGAATTTGCTCATGCGATTATGGAGTCTGACAAGTGACAAGTCCCAAGGTCTTCAGTCAGTTGGCCAGCCAGAAAGCCGGCACTGGCGCCCGGGAAGAGCCAGTGTTCCTGCCAGAGTCTGAAGGCAGGAGAAAATCTGATGTCCTAGTTCAAGGGCGGTCAGGCAGGAGGAGTTTGCTTATTTGAGGGAGGGTCAGCCTTTTGTTTTAGTCAGGCCTTCACCTGATTGAATGAAGCCCACTCAGATGAGAGAGGGCAATCTGCTTAACTCAGTTTCTTGATTTAAATGTTAAGCTGATCTAAAAACACCCTCACAGAAACATCCAGGACAATGTCTAACCAACATCTGGGCGTTTTGGGGATGCCGTCAGATTGATACAGGGAACATCAGAGAGTGGGAGTAGTTGCCAGTCTCTATGTGAGATTTATGAGGAAGCCGGGCATTGACCTGGGGATAAGGGTTATGCCTCCTGTGATGCCGCACTCTGTCCTCACACAGTCCACTCGCACCCTCCTGAAAATATATCCTTGAGAAAAGAATACGTTATTATTGACAACTCACTTTGATTTGCAGCCTTTGATACTCCTCAGTCTTAGGTAGACAAACGCTAATGCCCCACTTTCCTTGTGAAAAGAAAAGTAAGGGGGTAGGACCATTGCCTGTAACAGCGTTTCAAACATTAGCTGATTAGAGTAGAAGGTGTTTTTCAGGGAAGAGTTCTTTCTTGTCATCTCAGCAGGGCCTGATACCCATAGTACCTGTTGGAGCTGGTCTGTGGATAATTTAGTAGCTTCAAATTGTACACTACATCAAAAACTCCTATTAATCTCTTACATTCTATGGCCACCACTATTTTATTATTTTCCTTTGTGTTATAAATCTCTCAGCTTATGCTTGGCGGTGGTATTGAAGCCATAACTGACATTTGATACCAGACACATTGGCTAAACCTTTCCCCCAGGTGACCAGATCAGAGAACAGTCAGGCTGAAAAAAATTGAAAGCCACTTCTATGAAAGCTTCCCAACTGTAAGGTCTTTCTTTCAACTTAGTCCTGGGGGATTTAAGCTTACAAATTTTACCTTTCTGAATAAAGTAACTGCCAAGTACGCAGTATCTAAAGAGGGTATACAGAATTGAAAGAAAAACAAACAGAAATTATAAGAACTAAGAAATGAAACTTTCAGGGAAAAAGCTATGCTCTTATGTTATTCAAAGGAAAAAAAACAGTTGGTATGCCTCAGAAAAACCTCTTCAGGAGTATGAAAAAAATGCCTACAGCTGTATGCACATCAAGAGGAATAAAATACTGCTCATAAATATCCCTGATTCTTATTAAAGTAAACATTATCTCTTTTGTTCAATTTTAAGAGGGAAATTTACTTAATTCTAAATGTTTTTAAAAAAATTTTCAATTAATGACACACAGCATTTAAATTTACATAACATAAAATGCTGTTGTGATAGGATATTTGGTTTATTATAAGTAATGTTCCCAAACATCATTTATTACCTAAAGGTGGATTTCCTAAGCAATTAGGCATGGGAGTATTCTAATTAAAATCAAATCAATGTTCAAATAAGTGTAATCGAATACTCACTATAATCCTCTGAAACATATTAAAAGCCAGAGGAGTATCTCGTTTTATCATATTAAAAAAAAATCTCATCTCATCATCTCTATAGTAAAACTTCTCTGAAAATATATTCAGAAATCACCTTTACTGAGAGACTGTATGAGTAATACTTTAAAGTGGTTGTGCATGTACCTCTGTTTTCTTTTTAATGGAAGGTAGAAATTTTAAGTGATAAATTCAGCATGGGAATGAAGGGGCACCATGGAATGCAAATGGAGTTAGGGTAGGGCTGAAAAAGAGGGTTTGTAAAGTCCCTTGAAGTCTTGAAACACAGTGATTTTAAGGTGCAAAAAGTTCTTAACCTACTTCAGCAGATTTGCCAAGGCAAAGGTGTTTTAGGTGAAATGGTGAAACAATTATTAAGGCTATAGAAGACTCTAAGAGTCAGACTGCTTGGGTTCAAGACCTGGTTCCACCACTTATCAGCTATAAGACTTTAGAGGTTATTTATCCTTTCTGTAACTCAATTACCTTATAAGTAAAATGGGAATAATGATATCAACACTTCGGGGGTTATCACGGGGATTAAAGTAGCCAGCATATGTAAAGCCCTAGAATGGTAATTGACAGATAGTAAGTGCTCAACAAACCTAAGCTATTATCTGGACGGGAAGCTGGATATAGTGGGGGACCTAGTAGGATCAGAGTGATGACAATCCTGGGCCTGTTGCTTAATCCTCTGTGATTTTGGACATGTTATTTAACTTCTCTGAGCCCTTGTCTTCTCATCTCTAAATAAGGGTAACTTCAGTATCTGTCATAGGTTGCTAAAAGAATTAAATGAGATGATGAGTTCTGAGTTTCTAACTAAGGAGTCAGGTTAAGTGTGAGCTCATCCAGGAAGGGACAGACCCACCCCAGCTGTGGCACAATACCTTGGTACACTGCTCTGCATTTAACAAAGCCCTTTAATCATGTACTGCCTCTTTTACCCCTATGTTTACTGGAAATATTCAAGGAAATTGTATTCATCCTTCTGTTGTCTTTGCATGAAGTTAAAAGCAAAAGGTAGTGCTTCCAAGGACCTCCCAGTACTATGCGCTAGTTTAAGTACTGTAGCTTTCAGACAGTTAAACTCAGGCACCAAAGTAAAGGGGCCACATGTGTCCATCTCATTTTCTTGGCTGGGTCAACTTAGAGTTTATAAAATATAGTCAAATGTGGGTGAATTGATTGCTTATGCCTCGTGGGGAAGAAATGGAAGGGCTTTTGCCATCTCTGCTTATCCCCTTATAACAGTGACATTGCTTGGAAGCAGACACTCCTACCAGCAATGGGATGTGGTAACAACTGAAACGGCGTTTTATTTAGTTCTAAAGGCCAGTGTGTCTTAAGCTAGACTGATCCAGAAAACTCCAGGAAGAGGAGTTCTGACCTGGGTGCACGGTGAGGTTTTGATTTGTCTGATCTGACTACTGATGAGTGTGATTGTCAGTCGCGTTGTCATTTGAACACTTTCTCTGCAGAGGAAACATGCCAGGCCTTTCCTCACAGGCCAAACGTTGGTCAGGGAAAAGGATTTCAACTGGTTTTGACTCAGGCAATATTCCAAAGAGAATCAAAGCAAACCCACTTGTGGGAGTTGGAAGAGACCCCACTCTCTGCAGTCTCCCTCAGGTTTTGTTTAATTTTTACCTCCCTTTGATGTTTTCAGATGCCCTAATCAGGTGAAGGGAGAGGCTAGTTTTGTCCAGAGGATTTTAGGTATTTGCTAGCCATGGCAGAGAGCAAGGTTGCAGATAAATGGATGACAAGCCAGAGATTTGGCAAATTCTGCTCTCCTTTGCAAATATGAAGGCAGTGCCCCATGCCTGAATCACTTACTCCTCTCCTGGTTTAAGTCTATCATTCTCTGTTAAGGAGATCTCTAACCTCCCACACCTGCCCTCCAGTCTAAGTTAGCCCTCATGTCCATGTTCTCTGTGCAGTGGGCAGAATTCTAAGATGTCCCCCAAGATTCTCATCCTAATGTACAAGTTATGTAATTCCTGGGACCTTTGCATATCATGAGATAGTCTCTTCTCTGATGAGTTCAGTTTAAGAAAGGGAAATTTGGATGGACCTTCCCCAGTCAAGAGACCCCTTAACAGGGACTGGGCTTTTCCTGAAGAAAAAGACTCAAATAATCTGAGACACTAACATGAGAGATTATGTTAGGAAGCCCCAAAGGAAGGAGGATGCTTTTCTTCTTCCCTCCCTCCCTCCCTTCCTTTCACTGCCTCTCTCTGTCTCCCTCTCCCTCTCAAAAATAGAGAATCCTCAGGAAACATATCTTTACGTTTCAGTAGCTGTGACTAGCTTAAAAGTCTGTCCCTGAATCACTCAGTGTAGACAAGAGATTAGAGATATTTATTGGCTTTTTTAAAGCAGGCTACTTTTTTTGTTTTGAAAGTGGGTCAACTGCACATAAACCATATAGCCTAGAAGCAGTGATTTGGTTCCCAAAGCAAAAGGTGGATTTATTTACCTATAAAACAAGAATAGAAATATTTATCCTACCTACCTGAAAAGGTTGTTATGATGACTAAATCCAAACAGTTCAAGTGAAGGTGTTTTGAAAATTATGAATTACTACTTAAATCTGAGATATCATTATTGGAATTAGAGTACATCACTCTCTTTCATTAGTTCTCTTCCCATTGAACTTTCTCAGAATTTATAGCACTACTTTAACAATAGTAGCAACCTACAATTTTATAGAGTTCCTCAATTTTCAAGGAACACATTTATGATGAAATTAAATCCTTTCAACTACAAAGTATCTCCTCCATCTCCTCCAATTTTAGTTTCATAACTACAGCAATGGCAACGGCACGGCCTTTACATTCCCTTAAAGATTTAGATGTACCTCGCTAAGGTGAGCTTTTTGAGATAAAAATAGAACCAGAAACTAAGAGTGAGGAGGTAGTACTGACTTCTACTCTTTTACCCTTTTTCAGCCCAGACTATTCATTTCATCAAGATAAAATTATAACCATATTACACATGGAATTAAAATTTTTTGATGACTTACCAACACTTTGGGGTAAATCCAAGTATGGCTTATGAGGCCCTGTGTCAGGGGCTCTGGCTAGCCCTCCATACCCATCTCCCATTTCTCTCTCCTTTGTCTCTTTTCTGAGGTCTTACTTACTGAGCTGCCCTAGGCTCCTCGCCTGTGCCACAGTCTCTCTGTGAGCCAGAGCTTCGCCTTAATGTTCCCTTTGCCTATAACACCCATGCCAGCTCTGGAGGATGTTCCAGCACCACCAAACAGTTTCACCCACTTACTTACTATTCCTCATACTTCTAGACTCAGCTTAGTCACTGTTTTCTCAAGGTGGCCTTCCCTTTGCAGCTGGCAGACCTGAGCTAGTCTCCCATTATCTAGCTCTCTAGCACCTTATGCTTCTACTTTCACAGTCCTGGTAGTTATTTGTTTAATGTCCAAGTTTTCTAATATTTCCCCAAAACCCTGAGTTCATGGAATATGACTTTTTCAGCACTGTATCCTCAAAGCTTAGCATAATGTCAGAAACGTAATGCTTCTAAATATGTATTGATCCAATCAGTTAATCAGTAAATCAACAGAGGCCTACAGAATTTATTCCTAGAAATGAAAATCATGGAATACTGCATAAGAAAATGTAATATCACAAATGAACACTTGCTAACAGAAAAATAAACAAGCACTTTTGATAAAGGTTTCAGAGTAAGGAATCTTTGAATATAAAGTATATTTCTGACATTTTCAATTTGATGTGTTTACATCTGTGACCCTCACTGTTTAGAATTTGAACATGTTACAGTTTGTTTGATTTCATGATTGTTTCTTTAAAAATGTTCTTTTTTCCCCCCTAATACAAGGGATTAAGGATTATCTCTTCTTTTTGTAGCATTTATAACTGATAACTCCCTGGGCTCAAAAGCTCAGTGCTGATATTCACTCAGCAAAATCTTAAGATATCTATAATTCAACAAACCAAATCCAGCCCTGGGAGGTACGGATTCATGTCTTGGTTCTTCTGTCTCAGGCTCTGTGGGTGAGCACAGTAAGGAGATAAAGGTGGGGGGCATAACAAGCCGCCTGTAATAGGTCATAAAAGAAGTCTGGGGCATTGACAGAACTTGAGGCTGTCATCAATTTTAGCTCAAAAGGAGACACTTTTTCTTTGTCAAAATTCTAACTCTAAAATGGAGCATATGAGGTTTCTAACCTTAGGGCAGGAATTCAACCATGATGGATGGATGTTCCTGAAAACGCATAACGAGACAATCTGAATAGTAAGGTTGACTATGAGGCTGATCTTCCAGGAGTCCCTTGTGACCCTTTAAATCTACTTTATAATGGGAACATTTTAAGTTGATTTAGTGAGATGGCTAAAACCTAATTAGTTATCAAATAATTACCTAATGGACCCTTTTTGAAATATAAGGTTGAGCCACAGCTCTAGCTGTAATGCAATTAATTTTAAATTGTAGAAGCCATAAAAGGTGATCACAGCCCAGGAATCCACTAAGGTAGGAAGATAACATTGAGATGCTGCACTGCCACCAAGATACCTAAAGCAGGTTAATTGGGTGGCAATTAGTACGCAGAGTGTTAATTACCATACTAGTCTTACATTATGCAAATGAAATTACATTTCAATTAACAGGAAACCAAGCAATTCAAAATGTATGGGCAATAATCGCAATTGGCATGTTTCACAGAAGTCCAAGAAATACTCTCTTGTGATAACTTTCTCATTCCCGTGCGTGAATCAAGAAGGGCAGCCCAATGTTTTAGAGTTGACACCTGCCATACCCAAGGTAATTTGTAGTAGTGTATGCTAGGTTTATATGTGAAAAAGAAGCTCCAGGTCATTTAGTTCTTTATTTCCTTAGTACAGGAAGAAACTAGGCCTGAGAAAGTATAAACAACTTGGTTAAGTTCAAATGGTTAATTAGGGAAAAATCTAGGTCATATCCAGAGATATGAGGGCACTTTCTACTATACGATTGCCAACAGTAAAACAGTACTTACCATCAATAAGAGGAGAGATTTAAGAGTCTGGTGTTTGGAGTCATCCCCATTTGTGTCTTTCATTTACTAGCTGTGTGACTTTGGACAAGTTACGTATCTTCTCTAAGCTTAAATTTTCTAACCATAGAATGAGGATAAGAGTATCTACCTCATTCTATTGGAGGTCTTTATTGAAGTAAGCTATGCAGAGTTTGACTCAATAATTAGCACTTAGTGAACACCCTCAAATCATTAGTTATTGTTATTAACAGTAGTTTCATAAGAAAATAAGTTGGTATGATTTGTGGGTCTCAGAAAAGTAATCCCTTCCCCTCTCAGGAAGTTGTATTACTTAAAATCCTTTAATTAAGGATCCTTTATTTTTTATTGCTTTAAATTCAAATGCCATTTTAATGTTATTTGCAGCTAACACATTAGTAAGAATTAAAGTTCTAATGGTAACTGGAAACAGAGAGTCCTGTGACTTCAGACTCCTGGGATAGAATGCATGAGTGATTCAGAGGCAAAGAAAAAGTGGGTATAGGGATGTTGGAAAGAGAAATAGGACACAAAGTAAATGCTACTGTCTTTATCATTTTGCCAAGGATGTCTCACTGGGAAAATCTAGGTCAAAAGCTTGCCTCTAGGGGTACAACCACTGACAGAGGAATTATCAGGTTTGGTGGTTTTGTTTTCAAGCTGTGGAAATACACACAAAGATAGTGATTTGAGTTATTTCAACCAATATAAATTACTTGGCGGAAACTATCCACAGTGGAAGCCCAGGGAATTGGGTTGGTCATGCTTCTGTTTTCACCTGAATTATCAGTGTAAATGCAGTTTCCACTGCTGGCAGGGGCCTGATGCATTATATAGAACTTTGCCCGTGAGTGGAAGTGACAGAGGAGGAATGAGCAGCTGATGCTTTGCAGTGTTTTCTCTGCACATTTAGGAAACCAACCATTCGAAAACCTTGTAAAGGCTGTGATTTACATGATTCTAACAGTGGATCAGGTTCAAGAAGGGAAAGAGAAAAGTTGGCACAAAAACTCCTTAAAGAAAGTAGCACATTTTGAACAACACATGTATAACTGCATTTTCACTTGACATTCACATGGCTCAAAGTCAAATCAAACTGGAGGCTTTCAGTGTGGTGTTATTAAGAATCACTGGTGTTTGCTTCCATCTCTTTATCCACCTTTTCAGTGTTCTTCAAATCCCACCTCTCACCTTTAGTTATTCTGCAGATTCTTCAAGTGTGTGTCATCCGGCTTCCTTTCTAAAGGACCCTAGATCACATATTCTGAACAACTTTGGTGAATGAAAAGCCAAGGTGCTAGTGGCCCCCATGATCCCCCTTATACCCTTGCTGTAATCCCCTCACCTCTGGTGTATACAGGGTCTGTGATTTGCTTCTCACCAAGAAGACATGGCAAATATCACTTCTGTGGCTACCTTACATAAGACTGTAACATTCACTTTACTAGGAGACTCTTTCCCTCACTGACATCAGTGAAGGAAGTAGCCACGGTGGGGAGCTCCATGAGGCGGGAAACTGAGGACAGTCCCCAGGCAGCAGGTAGCCAGGAAGTGAGGGCAGCCTCCAGCTGGCAACAGTAAGAAGCCAAAGCCCTCGTTTGATATCACTCAAGGACTGGAATCCTACTATGGCCACAGGAGTTTACAAAGTGGATCCTTCCCCAGTTGAGCCTTTGAATGAGAACTGGCCCTGATTGACACCTTGATTGCAGCCCTGTAGAAGATCCTGTTAGGTTAAGTTTCTTCTGACCTACAGAAATTGTGAGATAATAAATGTGTGTTGTTTTACCCCACTACGATTTGATAATATTGTTATGCAGCTATAAATAACTAATACAGTGATATTGAGTAAAATATTACAAAAATTATATTTTCAAATGCATTGCTAAGCTGCCACAAAAGTAAAGAACCCACAGACCTAAAAAACAATGTGAAAATAAGAACCTTAGAAGAGAAACTAGCTTTCAAGCTAGATTTCTCTGGGAGGATTTATTTTATACCCTGTAAATGTTGAGTTTTGCTTTGACTATTGCAAGGAGCACTGGAGAAAAAAAACAAAACTCTAGGGCTTTGCAACATAGGGGAATATAACAGGACACCCTTGCAAAATGCTAGCTACATCTACTATGTAAGGAAGAATAAGAAATAAACTGAAAAAAAAAACAACACAGGAGTATAATAAGGAAAATTGTTTTTCTCAAACTTGGCACTTAGTTGAATAAAACACATTATCTCTATTGCAAATTCATAAATGTAAACCAGTAGCATGTGAAGTTTTGATCCAAATTTATCTTACTTATGTCAGCTGAAAAATCGCAGGTGGACAATTCAGTTTAAAATAATCAATATAGGCACCAGGGAAGTGTCAGAAGTAAGTGTTAATCCTACTAAGTGGAACTAAATTTGAATCTAGGCATTGAGTCATTCCAGTAGATGAAATTTCAAGGAAATGAGCAGTATACAATATAAAAATCACAAAAACACACAGGAAATAAAATGCAGCAGGGAAGAAACAGCAAAATCAATAGCAGTGCAAATAGAAACGCAAAAACTTCAGATATAAGTTTTTTAGTTATAGAATATTAAATAATAATCTTTAATATATTTTTTAAAAACTATAAAAAATTGAAAATATAATTAAAGAACAAAAACAAAAATATTTGAGAAAGAACAAAATAGATTTTTCTAGAAATGAATCACATTAAACACATTAGATGAAAAGAGAATTAGTGAAGTAGAAAACAGGTCTGAAGAAATATTCACAGTGCAATCCAGTGAAGAGATGAAAATATGAGAGGTTAGTTGCAGAGACTACACTAAGTCAATCTAACATATTACCCAATTATTTTTACAAATAGTGGTATTCAATTAAAGCAGTACTTTAAAAACATATACGGCCTTAAACTCTTAAATTATAAAGGAAAAATGTTCAGAATTTATGAACTGAGTATCTAGTATATGAAGTGATAAAATTTACTTCAAAATACATCCAAAGAAAGTAGAAGGAATGACAGATCAAAGTAAAAAATTAATGAAATAAAAATAAACATATATAAGAGAAAAAAATCAATAAATCCAAAAGTACGTTATTTTTAAGAGCTAATAAGCTTGATAAAAATCCTTATTGGAATTGATCAAGGAAAAAGAACAATAGGAAGAATAAAGGTGGACACATAACTATAGATGTTGCCAGTGGTAACCATTTAAAGAATGTATAACTCCCATATTTTTCCAGGTATAGAGATAGAGTAAATGCTCTTCTGTTCACTGTATGAGGCTAGAATAATTTCCATACCAAAATCAAGCATGGGCAGAGCAAAGAAAATTACAAGCTGCCATTTCTCAGGCACTGCTGAGGTTGATGAGCACCAAAGCTGGCCTGGAGTCTTCCTCGCCCCATAACAATGATGTGCTCTGAACAAAATTCAGAGAGTATCTTTCCCACTTATCTCTAGTCTGCCCCTTCAGATATCCAACAATGTTGTTCTACCCACTGAGTGATGTATTTCATTTGTGCAAGTTAAAATGTATTTAATTTGTACATTTACCAGTAATGCATATTTTCTCATTTCTCCATATCTTTGCCAACACTTGGATTGTTGATTTTGTAATTTTTGCCAGTACAGTGGGTTTAAAGTGAATCTCATTGTAGTGTGTTTCTTGTGAATGACTATTATTTCTTAATGAAGTTGAAATTCTAATGTATTTATGAACTATATGAGTCCAAAGAACTGGATTTACTCTGGTTTCCTCTGGTATTTATTAGAAACACTTGTCTTTAACTGGACCATGCCACTGTGATTCACTCCCTTTTTCCATTTTCTCCTAGGGGATTTCAGTATCCTCTAGCAAACACTCTCTGCTTCAGTCAAAAATGCCTAGAGCTTTCTAAATGGTGGAGGAGAATAAGTCTTTTATTTATAAAAATAGAAACTTGAAAAATATGCAAAACACCTTGATCCATTATTTTCAGTAATAGAACATTTCAAAACTGTTCCAAACTTCAAAAGATAGGAAATTAGTGAAATTAATTATGGTATTTCCATGTAATAGATTTTTTCCACATTAATATTGAGTAGGAGAATTTAAATAAAGTGTCACTCATACAGATTTAAGTGTAAATGCAGGTCATACAGTATGAAATCCTGTTTGGAAGGCTGTGTAGATGTCTGTGTGCATTTGTGTGTGCATTTGTGGTGCACATATTTAGAAAAAGGTACACAAAGATTATTAACAGTGGTTATTTCTGGGTGGTGATATTATTGTGGGTGTTACCTTCTGTTAAAGAATAACATATAATTAGTGATTTGATTTTTAATTTCTCTTACAGAACTAACATTTCTTAAAGATATTAGAAGTTGAGTTGTAATTCCTATAATCTGATTTATATGTTTGGTTTTAGTAAACACATAAAAATTAATCCTGGTTTATTTAATTATAGTTCTTATATCTGACCACTTTTATTAACTGGATGACAATAGTTGAAAGAAGAATTGATAACATAGAATTCTAAACTGCCAATCGTATTTACCCAAAGCTTAAAAGAAGATCTAATTTTACTATTGCTCAACCTAAGATATTTTTCACTATTTAATTAAAAGGCAAAAGACAGGTCCAGTGAAAACACTGAGATTAGAATGATAGCATCCTTTTTACTTTCTTCTTATTTTAATAATAACAGTTATTCATGGAAGAAAGTATTTTACTGATTGTACAATACTGACAATTAGGAGCTTTTGCCATTATCAAAGTGCAAAAAAAGAAAAAAGAATAAATTGTAATTAAGCATATTTCCTATATATATCAGCCTTGCCTAACCAAAACAGTTTATATTATTAATATTGCTTTGTGTTTATTCTTTATTCTTCCTTTATGTTTTGTTTTATTCTAGCAATATCTTAATTAATTCAAAAACAGAAAACAAGATTGTAAAGCAGAAAACAAAATTGCAAACTCTCACCCAATCACATCATTCCCAGGTTGAATGGATCCAGGGAGAAACTGAAACACTATGGCTATGCACAGACACTTTTTTTTACCATTGCACTAGAACAGAGTGTGGCAAATTAAAATAGAAAGAGAAAAGAAAAAAAATTCTAGAGTGTTGCCCAAAGACGTGAATTCAAGTAAGTACCTACATATTGTAGTAGTATATTAGATGCTTTAACCAAGCAGGTGACATGTATCCCATGATCCAGGGCAAACACTGCCAGAATATCCTATTACAATGGCAGTCACTACACACTAGGCATCAGAAAGGACACTTGTTTTCTAATTTGCTATTCCTCCAAATTGTAGCATACAATATGCCCCCCCAAAACATGAATGTCTAGTAATCATAATAAAAAATCTAATCTGTCAGTATATGGGTAAACATAACAGAGAAACACATACAATTGGGGAAATAAAACCCTTGCTCCCCTAATTGTAAATACATAAGCATTAAAGTATAAATCAATAAAAATAAACAATACTGTCCTCAGTATCTCCTGACCTTGACAAATCACAAACTGACATTAAATTAGGTATATGATATGCACTCCTTTTTCAATTTTAATTACCTGTTATTAGGAAAGAAGTTTAAAAAAAAATTTATAAGATGTTCAATTTGGATCATAGTCAATACTTTTACAAAGAAGTCATTCCATGTTTATTAAGCTACTCAACAAAGTCTTCTTACTGTTGGGATCTGTGCTGTATACAACATAGATATACGTATACATACGGATATGCAGTGTATATAGGTATACAATGGTGAGAAAAATAAAGAGGGTCCTTGTCCTCTAGTGAGCAGGGAAGGCAGACTGTTTTCACATTAATAGATTAAAGTCTCCAGTAAGTGTATAGCAGGATGGGATCCTTTTCTTTCTCACTTAACTCCTTTCTTTCACACTCCCATCTCCACTAGTCACTTCTTATTGGTGAGAGTATATTTAATAAGCTAAGAAGAGAATATAGAGACAAAGTTATGGCATAAATGGTGGCCAGCATTAGAGAGGAAACATTATCTCTTTTGCAAATGATTCCCTCTGAAAAATCTGAAAGTGCCATCAGTCCCTCCTACAACAAAACCAAGAAGCTGCTGCTCTCTTATCTCCCCAGGGCAGGGGTGTATAAAAATGGTTTTTTGATGGGATAGAAACAAAAGAAGGGAGACCTTTGAGTGGAACTCAAAGATAACCAATTAAAGTTTGGGCAGCGCAGTTAATAATCTCTTTGTACATCTTCTGGTTTCCATGTGATGATATAATACAATTTTTTCCCCTAGTTTTGGATCAAACATTTCAGGCATACCTGAAAGTATCAAATGTTTAATCAGAAAGCAAATTGCCAAAACTGAATTTAATGGGGAATAGACAGAGAAGTCAGAGAGGGTCCTTTGAGAAAGGGGTATTTTAGCTGAGACCTGAAAGATGAGAAGACTTCATTAAACAAATGGCACAGACTGTTCTTTTGCAGATGTTTTAAGTGAGGTAGAGAAAGGCAAGTTCAGGGACTAAAAAACACTGGGAGCTGGAAAGACAGGCACCAGATGAGGTCAGTGAGTCAGGCAGGGCAACACCATACAGTACCTTGAGGATTACATTAAGGACTTTATTCTTCACGCTGAGGGATGTCTTTGAAGATGGTAAGAAGGGATGTGACAGTATTGTTAAGACAGTATATCTATATGATCATTCCTGTACAGAAGAGCACTACAGAGGGAGCTGTGAGTAAATGCAGGTGGGCAAAGTGGAAGGCTATAGGTTGTCCTAGAGAGGTAATGGCCACTTACAATAAATGTGTTAGCAGTAAAAATGAAAAGTAGACTCTAGAGGTGTTTGGAGGTTAATCTGACCCAAATGGGTAATGAATTGGGAATATGGAAAGTAAGAGAAAGAAGGGCATGAAGATGATTCTTCACTTTTGGCATGTGGATTTGGATGAATCCTGGTGCCAGTGGGTAAGATGAGGAGAATGAGGCCAGCGTAGGTTTGACAGGGAGATTTTCAGGACAAACTTGAATACACTGAGTTGAAATGCCTTTGATGTAACCAAATAGAAATGTTGATTATGCAGCAGAATATTCAGGTCAAGATTTGTGGGTATAAGTCAAAAGTGGAAGCAGTTAAATGGCCAAGTTTGAGATGTGGAGCATGGCTACTGTCCAGGCAGCAGCCACCAAGCCTGATGGTCAGACACCAAGTAAGAGGCCAAGGGGAGAAGAATCCAAGAGTTTCAAGACGGTTCTGCTCCCTCTCCTTATCCCTCCTGCCTCCCTACAACTTCCTGCCTCATCATTAAGCATGATTTACAGAGGGTTGTCTGAGACTTCCAAGGATCTATTTTTAAAAATAATTTATCAGTTAATTAACCCAAAATTAGAGGAAGGATAAATTTGCTAAAGAAAAAAAGAAAAAAAAAGACCAAATATGTGCAAGAAACTCAAAGATTATGGAGAGAGATAACGAGAGGGATTAATAGCAAACATTTGGTGAATTCTTCCTCTGTAAAACCCAGTATTCCAACTATTTTATATATGTTAAGCCATTTAATTCTTGAAACAACCCCATGAAATAAGTAAAATTGTCCTTTCCATTTAACAGATGAGGAAAGGGAAGAATAGGGTGACTCTAACATGCCCTGCTATTGAGTAGCAGATCCAGGATGTGAAACCAGGCAGATTGGCTTTGAAACCCATATTTGTAATCATTACACTATCCTATAAAATAAGACTTGATATTTGTTATGATCTAGCTAAGAATATAATATAATACATAAAAGTATAAAGGGTGAAATAAAATTGTAAAGCATCTAGTTACTCAGATCTAGGAAGCTTGGGAGATTTCGCCACATGTTCCAAAGTTTAAATTCTCAAGTGACAGCAGATATTTGTCAGGAAAGTCTAGGATAGGCTGTAGTAAACAATCAACTCGAAAATATGAGTCACCTAACAAAGCAAACATTTATTTATTATTAACACTACATCTCCAACATGAGTATGCATGGGAGCTCTGCTCATCTGTTTGCACTAAGGAGCCAGACAGACAAAAACTACATCTTGACATGGGCATCTCCATTCACTCAGAAGGGTAATAAAATGTGGAAAATCATGCACAGGCACTTAAAAATTCCACCTAGGATAGATAAACATCACTATAAATTCTCATTGTACTGTATTGGCCAATGCTATTTATATGGCCACACCTAACTTTAAGGGGATGGGAAAGTAAGACAAGTGAGATATTTGTCCCTATAGACTGTCTCAATGGACTCACTATAAACTCTCCCATTATGATAGTGTGTCCCATTGCTAGACCACCCCCAGCTGAAGGAGAAGATACTGAATATCAACTCAAAAATAAGGAGAAAGAGGGATAGAAGCAAAAAATAAATATGTTAAAATGTAGAAAACAATAATCAGTGAATATAAAAGTTGTTCTAATTGCCAGTGACAAGACATGGTCCTTGGGAAGTACTAGAGTAGACTGAAAAGGAGAAACAGCCTGGCTGATACCAAACTTTACAGTGGAAAAGTTATATTCTATAACACCACTTCTCTATAGTTTTAAAACCAGAAATATTTGAAGGAAAGAGTCCTTCCAATTTCTTATAATCTTGGGACACCTGGTTTCTGAGTAGGAAGGATCAGAGCTCTAGTGAACATTATGGTGTGTGGGTCCTTCTACCATCAAGTACCAAGAGGTTAGCAAACGACCATGAGATAACATAAATACTACTTTGCAACAATAAAAAAGACTGAGCTAAATGCAAGTTATAATTTTAAAATGTTAAGTAGAATTTGGACTTAAATTTTGACTTTAATGAAATTTTGGCAGTTTTGACTTCTCATTCCAATGTTAAATAAGTAAAGGGCCAAACTAACACCTACATAAAACTTCCAATTGAAGTAATCTAAATATTTAGTCACAATAACAGTAGTAATATAAATACACTTCTGATAATTCTAAAAATAATTTATGAAGTCAGAAAACAAAAAGTAAACAGGACACTGCTGGTTTATTTTTCCACATGAAAGGACCTTGGAAGTTGCCACTCCAAATAAATAAAAAGCTAAACAAAGTGAAAAATCAGCAACTCTCTTAGATCTGTAAGAGAAATAAGGTCACAGGGCAACATCTGCTCCCCAAATAGGAGTGGTAGATGGGCAATTACAGAGAATATCAACATATCTGAGCAGAAACCTCCATTCACTTTTATGTGTTTTACCTCCAGGAACTCAATCAAGTTCTCAAAGTAATATTGGAGAAAAACCTCATTATGCTTTTGGCCAGGAGAGGGGAAAAGGGACCATTTTGAGATACAACAGAGCACTCTGTTCTTAACAAAGCCTGGTCTCAGGATAAACTAATTAACCAGAGCCTAACTTACTGACATTTCATCTGAGCCTAATGAGCCAGGTAAGTACAATACCCAACTCCTGCCCACTCCAACCATACTGTTCCACCTAAGGGGAGGACATAAAAACCTGAGAAGTTCACAGTCCAGAGTCATAGGCTCACTAAAAGGTTGAGACCTAATCATAGGGCTGTATAATGCTTCCCCTTACCCACAACATATCACTGAATTATTAATGGCCTATTTACAATCATTCCTTTTGCCTAATACAAGTCTGGCTATCAGGAAAAAAATCACAAATCATCTACAAGGCAAAAAGCACAGTTTGAAGAGACAGACTAAACATCAGAACCATACGTGTCCAGGGATGTTGGAATTATCAGGTGGAATTTAAATAAATTATGATTAATATACTAAGGGCTCTATCAGACAAGTAGAGAGCAAGAACAGATGGGCAATGTAAGCAGATAGATGGAAATCCTAAGAAGAACCCAAACAGAAACAAATTGAGAGATCAAAAACACTGGAATAGAAATGAAGAATGCCTTTGATAGCCTTATTACTGGACTGGGCACAGTTGAGGAAAAAAAATATCTGAGATTGAGGATATTTCAATATAAACCTCCAAAACTGAAAAGCAAAGAAAACAACGACTTAAAAAAAAGACAAACAGCAGAGTATCCAAGGACTATGGGACAACTATAAAAAATCTAACACTATATAATAAAAATATGAGAAGAAGAAAGAAAAACAAACAGAAGAAATATTTTAATATAATAAATTACATTTATTATATATTATTAACAACTTTAGACTACTTCTTACAACAACAGCTGTATACATATTCTTTTCAAGCTCACATAAAATATCCACTGATAAACCACTCAAAATAAATACATAAAATACACCTTAACAATTTAAGAAATAGAATATGATAATAATAACAACACAGTGCCTTTGTCAGACCACAATGAAACTAAACTAAAAATCAGTGACAGGAAGATAACTGGAAAATTCCAAAATACATGGAGATTGAACAGTATATTTGTTAGTAATATATGAGTCAAAGAAATAATCTCAAGGGAACCTATATAAAATGAAATGAAATAAACTGAATGAAAATGAAAACACATGGTATCAAGATTTGTGGGATCCAGTGAAAGCAGTGCTAAAGGGAAATTACAGCATCAAATGCACATATTAGAAAAGAAGAATATAAAATCAATCACCCAATTTTTTTCTACCTTAGGAAACTAGAAAAAAGAGCAAATTAGTAAGTCTAAAATAAGCAAAAGAAAAGAAATAATAAAAATTAGAGCAGAGATCAATGAAATTAAAAACAGGAAATCAATAGAGAAGATCAGTGAAACCAAAAGCTTGTTCATTGAAAGAATAAAGAAAATTGGTATAAAGAAATTATACCAATTATTTCCAATTGTTTTCAGAAGGTAGAAGCAGAGGGAATACTTTAAAACTCTTTCTGTGAGGCTAGCATCATCCTAATACCAAAGTTGGACAAAAACATTTCAAGAAAACTCAACTATAGAGCAGTATTTCTCATGACACTGATGAAAAAATCATCAACAAAATATCAAATAAAATACAATGATGTATAAAAAAATTGTACGACATAACCAAGGAAGATTTGTCCCAGGTGTGCAAGGCTGTTTCAACATTTGAAAGTCAATTAATATGTCTATTACATTAACAGAGATAAAAAGAAAAGTTACATGATCATATCAATAGATGCAGAAAAAGCATTTGGCAAAATCCAATATCCATTCATGATAATAACTCTCAGTTAAGTGGGACTAGAGATAACTAGATAAAGAATATCTAAAACAAACCCACAGCCAGTATCCTATTTAATGGTAAGAAACTAGAAGCTTTTAAATAAGACTAAGAACAAGGAGAATGTCCTTTTTCACCACTCCTTTCAATTGAGGACTGGAATTTCTAGCTATTTTAGTAAGACTAGGAAAGGAAATAAAAGGTATGCAGATTGGGAAAGAAGAAATAAAACTGTCTGTGTTCACAGATTACCTGATGGTCTATGTAGCAAGTCCAAAAGAAATGACCCAAAAAACTGTAACTAGTAAGTAACTATACTAAGTTTGCAGGATATGACATTAAATTACAAGAATCAATCACTTTCCAAATAAAAGCAATGAACAAATGAAATTTGAATTAAACACACAATGCTACTTATATTAGTAGCCCCCAAAATGAAATACTTAGGTATAAATTTAACAAAATATATACAAGCTATATTTAAGGAAAACTACAAAATTTTGATAAAATGAAAGAACTGAAAAAATTGAGAATTACTCTATGTTCATGGGTTAAAAATTCTCAATATTATCAAGATATCAGTTCTTACCCCTTGATCAGTAGATTCAATGCTATACCAATCAAAATTTTAGCAAGACTTTTGTGGCTATTGGCAAACAGATACTAAAGTATATCTGAAAAGAAAAAAGACCCAAAATAGTCAACCCAATATTGACTGTGGAAGATAAAGTTGGAGGACTGACAGTTCCTGACTTTAAAACTTACTATTAAGTACAATAATCAAGAGAGTGTGCTATTGATAAAATACTCGAAAAATAGATTAGTGTAAGTTAGTAGAGTGGATGCTCCCCAGAAGAAGCTTGAAAGGCCTTATCTTTAGCAGCACTGAGTGGAGAAATTCCTCCCTGTATGAAACCAGGCCACAAAATCTGGGAGAGGTGGTAGAGTCTTTTAATACCTAGGTCCTAGTAAAAATAAGAGGACATAAAAAGAAACAGGGAAATGAAGTCAAATTAAAGGGAAAAAAAAGTCTCCAGACACTAACCCTAAAGAACTAGAGATTTGTAAATTGTCAGACAAAAATTCAAAATTAGCATTTAAGGATACTCAATGAACTAAAGAGGGCACAGAGAGATAACTAAGTGAAATCAGGGAAGCACAGCATAAACAATATGAGAACATCAACGAAGAGAAAGAAACTATGAAGAAGAGCCAATAGAAATTCTGGAACTGAAGAATACAATAGCTTACTTGAAAAATTCACTAGAGAGACTCAACAACAGATTTGACCAGGCAGAAGAAAGAATCAGCAAATTTAAAATGTTGCTATTGAAATGACTGGTGCAGAAGAGAAAAGAGAATGAAGAAAAATGATGAGGGCCTAAGGGACTTATGGGATATTATCACACAGAACAGCATATGCACTTTGGGAGACCAAGAAAGAAAAGAACAGAGAAAGGGGCAAAGAAACTATTTGAAGAAATAATGTCTGAAAACTTCCCAAATCTGAGGGGAGACAAGAAGGTAAAATTTAAAAAGCTCAAAAAAACTTCAACGGGATAAATCTGAAGAGACTTCCACAGAAATACATCACAATCAAAATGTGAAAAGTCACAGACAGAAAATCATGAAAAAAACAACAGAAAAGTGGCTTGTTATAAACAACGGAGTACCTGTTAGATTATCAGCAGAAAACTTGTAGGCTAGAAGGGAATGGGACGATAGGTTCAAAGTACTGAAAGAAAAAAATTGCCAACTGAGAATACCATATCTGGAAAAACTGTCCTTCAGAACTGAAGGTAAATGAACATAAATGAACACTTTCCTAGATTAACAAATTCGAAGTAGTTCATGATCACTAAATATACCCTGTGAGAAATACTGAGGGGAGTCCTTCAAGTTGAAGCAAAAGGATGAACAGCAACATAAATCCATGTGAAAATGTAAGACTCCCTAATAAAGGTGAATATATAGACAAATATAGAATTCTGTAATATTGTAATGTAGGTCAGAAAATAACTTTTAAATCTGTTACAGAATTTAAAAAAAACAAAAGCATAAAATAAATTATAAATCCATATTAATTTGCATGAGATACAAAAAGAGGGCATTCATGCCATCAATAAAAAAAGTAAGGCATGACAAATGTAAAACAGTATTATTCTTATATGGGAATGAAGTTGTTATCAGTTTAAAATAGGTTGCTATAACTTTAAGATGTTAAATAATTGCAATGGTATAAAATACACACAAAGGGAAACGAGAAAGGTACCAAAACATATCACTACAAAAATCATTGAAACACAAAAGAAGGCAGCAAGGGAAGAGAGGAGGGACAAAAAAGCTACAAGATGTATGGAAAACAATTAGCAAAATGTCAATAGGACATCCTTCCCAATCAATAATTTCCTTATGTGTAAATAGATTAAATGCACCAATTTAAAGATAAAGATTTGCTGAATAGATAAAAGAAAACACAAGGTCCAACTATGTGCTGTCTGTAAGAGGTTCACTTTAGATCTAAGGACCTATACAGGCTAAACATGAAAAGGTGGAAAAAATTACTTCATGCAAATTGGAATCTAAAGCAGGAGTAGCCATAGTTATATCAAGCAAAGTAGACATTAAGACAAAAACTACCACAAAAAACAAGAACATTGTATAATGATAAAAGGGCCAGTTCACAGGAAGGCATAACAGTTATAAATATGTGTGCATCTAACATTAGAGCTTCCAAACATTGACAAAACTGAAGGGAGAAATAGCTACATAAAAATGAAATTTCAATACTTCACTTTCAGTTATGAATAGAAAAACCAAACAGAAGATCAATTAGGATATAGAAAACTTGAACAATAGTATAGTGGACCTGAGAGATATACAAAACACTCCATGAGCCATGGTGTTGTATACTTGAAACCAATACGAGATTGTATATCAATGATACTTCAATAAAAAAAAAAGATTGTATACCAAGAACACTTCAATAAAAAAAGGAAAAAAAAAGAAAGTATAATAAAGACATACTGTATGCAGTTCAACAAAAATAAAATTGAGAAAAATAATGAAGATAGTATAGTCCCATATATATATATATATATATATATATATATGTGTGTGTGTGTGCATCTTTATACACATACAAAGTATTAAAATATACTAAAAAATGGTAGATACTCTGAATGAACCAGTTACTTGGAACAATATTGAAAAAATTATCATTTAAAAAAATGTAAAATTCCACTGCTACGAAGGGCTGAAGGGACAGACGCTTTAATGAGAAATTGCTCTTAAATAGTCATGAACCAGAGAATTCCTATC
Organism: Manis pentadactyla; assembly: GCF_030020395.1. Lineage (NCBI taxonomy): Eukaryota > Metazoa > Chordata > Mammalia > Pholidota > Manidae > Manis > Manis pentadactyla. The sequence continues at coordinate 169,219,964 of NC_080020.1, read as the reverse complement.
AAACATAAATTTATCAAGGGGACAAAAACAAATAAAGCTTTTAAATTCATTTATTCAAGCTAGCTTAATAAACCTGTTACAAAGCATAATAAAAGAAAACTATATACAAATTTCACATCCTAATGTAGGAAATATATTTACTAGACTAGTAAATCAAATCTTGAAGAATACTAATAGAAAAATATACATTATGAAATAGAATTAAAAAAAACTTTAGCACAAGGAAATGTGTTTATATAACTTACAAAATGTGATTTCAGATCTCCACATCTAGACTTAGATGTAGCTTTCAGCACTAGCTCTAGCAATTACTGACTTTGTGACCTGAGTAAATTACCTAATCATTCTGTGCCTTAGTTTTCTCACTGACAGAATAGAGTTTTTAAAATATTACCTGTCTCATAGGTTTGCTGTGAGGATTAAATGATATAATGTATGCAAATTTCCTAGCACATTGCCTGGAAAGTCATAAATATTTAGACAACACTATAGGATAGACAGAAAATAATTTAAAAAGTATTTTATAAAATTTAACATCAATTCCTGGTTTTTAAAAGCAATAAACTAGGAATAAAAATGTAGTACAAAAAGATGATGAAGACCATGTTTATCTCAAACCATAAGGATTATGCCTAGTGAAAAAACACTAAGGAAAGTTCTAATACACTCAAGAGTAAAACACAGGTAACCTTTATCACCCAAACTGTGAGCTTCAATGCTCCACGTTGCTACATCTGCTCAAGACTTGTAACAATTGCAGGGAATTTTATTCAAACTGGAAAATTTATCACATGTGGGAAAGAGTCCACATGTGATCACTCTCACTTAAAACACTACATACAAGTTCAGAAGTTTCCAAAAACTACCCTAAGTTTCTATAATTTGCTGGAAAGATTCACAGAACTCACTGAAAACTATTGTACACATGGTTATGGTTAAGTACAGGGAAAGTAAACAATTAAAATGAAAGGTAGACACTCAAAGGGCAGAGTCTAGGAGGATCCTAAATGGGAAACTTCTGTAATCCTCAGGAGGTGTTACCCTTTCTGCACTGAGTGTTTCCTCATGGTATTATTGCCAAACTGGAGAGCTCATAAGCTTTGTGTCCAGAATTTTTATTGGAGTTTCATTATCTAGGCCTGATTGATCATGTTGTTGAGTTCAGTCTTTACCTTCCCCCTTCCCCAAAGGACAAGCTTATATCAAAGACCTAGGGGCCCACTGTAAGTCACCTCCTTAGTTTAAACCATCAGTTGTATTCAAGGGGCTCACCATGAACAACAGATACGTCTATCACTCAGGAAATTCTAAAGATTTAAAAGTTACCTCCCAGGGGTCAGGGATAAAAGTCAGACCTCTCTTAGGACAAGACCACATACTTTACTATACAATCATTTTTGCTTATTAATTCTGTTCTGGACATTCCAATCAAGACAGTTGTTGAAGTATAATCTAAAATTATCCATTGTTAGAAAAAATAGTTTAATTTGCTGTTCATATATGACATCATTTTCTGTCTTGAATCCCTAACAGAGTCAATTGTAAAATTGAATCTATTTTTCTGATTCAGTTCCAAGAAGTTATGATAAGTAAACTGGCTCAAAACAAACAAAATACTCCTTCAGGCTGTTACCTCATCCTCATAAAACACATAAATTAAGTAGAGGGGAGCTTATATCTTCACATCCATGCTCTGTGTCACTTCATCAGTTTCTACAAACTTGATATCTTTTATCTTGCTCAGGAACAATTTCTCTCTTAGAGCATTTTATTAAAAAATTTTGGATTGTTAATGTATTTTTGGTGACTGTTGAAAGGATTTGATCATTTTCTTTAGCCATGACGAATTTTGTTAATAAATGTTCTGAATATATATAATCATATTCCTTGGGATAAGAGAAACTTACATAGTCATAATGTGACTCAGTATTTCCCTATGTCTACCTGTATGTTTTTCTCTTTATCCCTCACTTTAAGCAATTTGATGATGATGTAACTTGGTATAGCTTTGTTTATGTTTCTTAAGAGTTTCTAAAGCTTCTTTGGTCTGTAGGTTTCCAGTTGTTTTGTCTAATTTGAAAATTCTTTAGCCATTATTTTTTCAGTGCTTCCTTCCACCCCCCTCTTCTTTCCTTTGGGGACTTCAGTTACATGTAAATTAGGCTGTCTGAAGTTGTCTTGTAGCTAACTGTTGCTTTGTTCATAATTTTTTCCAGTATTTTTCTCAGTCTGTTTCACTTTCTGTTTCATGTCTTCAAGTTCACTAATCAATACTTCCAAAGCATATAATCTTCTATTAATCACAGACATTAAAATTTTAATCTATAGAAGCTCAGTTTGGGACTCATATCTTCGATGCCTCAATATGCTCAATTTTTCTTCTACCTTTCTGAGTATTTTTTTTCACGTATTTTTGTCTATTCTTTTACCTGTGTCAGATGAGAGAAAATGCAGCCCTTGTTACTACATCTTTTCTAAGAGCTGGAGTCCTGTATCAGTTTTAGATCATGTATTTAGAAATATACTTGGTCTGTAACCTCTTGCTATTTATGTGCATGTTAACGTCATGAAATCAGTTTGAAAATTTTATTTTTTAAAAATATTCTAGATCAGTGACTATCAATATTAGAGGAACATAAGTTCTTCTTACCAAAATGTCACTAAGCTACAGGGTGGTTCTGGAAAAAGATCGAACAAAAATATCTTAAAATATATTTGGAAAAAATAAATGATATACAAAAAATATTGAAAAGAAAAAGAGAAATAAAAGAGTTTCCCCTCCCAAAATTAAAATCTGATAAAAGAAAAGAGAGATCAATGAAATAAAACAGAAAGTCCAGAAACAATCCCTAGTAAGGCAATAATATGTCAAGGATAATATGTTATAAATAGGTAAAGGGTAGATTATTTAGTAAATGCCACTGAAATGTGTAGTTAACAATAATAAGACTTTTATTGCTCTCCGTAATACCACTAATCAAAATACATTCCAGAATGAATTATATAGTTAAGTTAAAAAGTAAAATATAAAGAAGCTGGTAGAAAATTCAGATGATGTCAGTTATTACAGTGGGGAATAAATCTTTAATTTTAAACTTAAAACATGCAAAAATTAAAGGAAAGTATAAATAGGTTTGAAAACATTAATATTTCCTTCACTTGGAAAAATACATAAATAAGACTAAGAGATAAACTGGAAAAAATTTGCAATATATGAAAGAAAAAAAGAATTCTAGTAATTAAAGAGAACTCTTATAAATCAACAAACAATGATAAAATTATCAAAAACAATATAAAAAATCAAGCAGTGTATATTTTCAATATTGTATAGAAGAATGAAAAATAATAAGCACATGAGTAATATCTGTTGTATTAGTAGTGCAAAGTCAACATTATAAACCAAAAAGTACATTATAACCTCAAAATTTGTAAAGCTTAAAAAAAAACTCCCAGATTTAGAATAGGAAGTGAAAAAGGGCATTCCTATGCTGCTTAGCAAGGTAACATTTTAAATTTTGTGGGGGTAATACCTTGACAATATGTATATAAAGAACCTTAACAATGTTGTATCATTTAGCAAATTAAAATCATGCTCTTAAAGACCAAAGAAATAGAGTACACATAACATAGTTTAAATAAAGAGAATTAAAAATGAATGTGCTATCTACTATATCAACTTGATAAGAAAATATGCCAAGTGGGTCAGTGTGTCTCTCTCCAGATTATGAAAGTGGGGCTAATTTTTATGGAATACTATTACTTTTATCATCATAACATCAACACTGTTACTCTTTAGTCTATTATTTATTCTCACAGAGCACAGGCATTCCGCTGAGGCACTCCACTGAATGACAGGTGTTATTTTCTGTAAAAGACTGGCATAAAGTAGCCACTCTCCACAGCACTAGCCCCCATTGTGGAATGGCAAAACTCTCTAAAGAACTCTGAGGACAAAATAATTTATCTTGCTCTAAGTCTGTCACTGTGAAGTTTAATCCTTCTTCTGATAGTCAGGCAATTTCAGTACTAACTTCTCAAAGCTGGACAGAGGCGGAGAATAGAATGCTTTTCTCTGGACATATGTTCCTCATTATGTCCATCCCTTTATAGCTACTGCTAGGGTGACCTTGAAAGGAAACACCCTGTATAGCCCGAAGTTGGGTAGTGTGCACTAGAGAACGATGTTGCAATATGCAGCATGTAAGTTCCTTTATTTCTCACACTTGATGGGGCACCATCCCTGTGCCTATAAAATGAGCAGAGATGCTTGTCTGTACATAAACCTTCAAAAGATGTCTCACCACTGCAGAAAATGTTAACAGCTTCATGTAGTTCTCTGAAGTGCATAGGTTATATACTCAATACATAACTGCTAAGTACTCAGTAAATAGCTGCTAAATGAATAAATGGAGAATGAATGAAGGACTGTAGTCTCCTTTGCTTGATGTTGATTTCAGAGTTTTTTACTCTCATTACCTTCACCATCATTTGAGGAGATTTTCTTTAAAAGCAGTTTCCCAGATTCATCTGTAAGATACATCTCTATCTGGTTTGAATGGAGATCTGATAGGACTACTACAGACGGTTGTATAGGCTGCTCACTGCACAAGGATGCCCAGTGGAGTCTGAAGTCCAGCCTGGACTTTGGAATACACTAAGATTGCCCAGAGAAAGGAAACCTTCTTTTTCATTCACATAAAATTGTGCCTAATGGCCAAGGTATCAGGGCCTAGAGATGCATCTTCTCAGAGGTGATACCATATTCTGTTCATACAAATATATAATGTAGAGTAGTTACAGTCCTGGGTCCAGGCATCAGGATTTTGTTGAAAGTTCCCCAGGTAAAACCAACAATTTTAAAAAACTGCAGGGCAACATCAACTGCTCCCAGCACTGAGCTCAAATTCTTCCCTCCAAAATCTGATTCCTACTTTCTCCCTGCTTAAAAGTGTTCCCCTCAGTAATCTCTGAGTCTCTTCTGCACCTGTGCTTCTCCCTCTGCTCTCACATACATCCCACCCCCATCCTCTGCCCACATTCTTTCAGTAAGCCATACTTTTGTAGTTTCTATGTAGTCTCATCAAGCTCTGAGTTTTGAATAACATTGCATAGTGAAGCTTGGAGGAAACTGGACCACTAAGCTACAGAAAACATGTAAACTGAGATTAGAAGTGTTGTGGCAAGCCCTGCACTAGTCACAATGAAGATGCTAAGCTAGCCTGGGGAAAGTAAAGTGTGAAGAATCTGCTGCCACCTGGCTTTCAAAAATAATTTCATTGTCCATAAGAATTAGACAATGTCATTCAGTTCATTCTGACCAAACACAACATTTTTGGATGGTCTTCTGCATGTTAGGAAATCTGAGTAACACAAATGCAAGGAAGATGTGGCCCTTACCACCATGATCCATACAGGGTACAGGTGGTAAAGAGGAATTAAAGGACGTGGGGGACTCCACTTTAGGAGCACCCCTCTGGTTCTCATCACCATATCTAGGACAGCTCAGAACAAACAAAAAAAGAGACAATATCAAATGCCAGGAGAAATATGAACCAAATGTAAGATATATATATATATATATATATATATATATATATAAGCAGAAATCTTCACAGAAAATAATCCAGCATGGAGGAAGGATAGTATCCAAAATTGTCATTTGATGGAAGTGTCAACAGGTGAAGCACCGCAGGAAAGAAGAGAAACAGGAAGCGTTGCCATGACTGTACCTACTGGTCACTGTAGATTTTTGAAGCCCATTTTAATAAGAGTGAAAGAAAGAGAGAAAAGTAAAGAATTATTCTTTCATCAGGTGTGAGCTCGCCAAATGTGTTTCTTCCAAACAGTGGGACTTGAGGTAAAGGCTGTGCACATCTGTTAGGTATCTCTAAGAGGGGTTCTACGTGCACCCATGTGTATGCATCAAGATATCATGTTTACCTGGATAACTTAGCAATTTTACCTGGATAACTCAGCTTTCTGTTCAAGGAAATGCGGATGATCCAGAAGGACCTATTTATAAATATGCTCAATTCCTGGGATTTTGTTGGAAACCATGTGAAAAAGCCTTCCAAGATGAAAGTGAAACAAAAGTAAGAACTGAATAGATCACTTCTGAATTCAAGATGAGCAAGTAGAGGTTTAAAAATAAATCAAATTTGACAAAACCTACACATGAATATTAAAAAAAACAGTGTGGATCAGAGAAATGAGACATTATTCTGTAGTCAAAAGGGAAAGTAACACCTCTGAGTAAGTTTACTATAGCAAACAGAAGAAAAACCCTACAGCGAAATACATTACACTGTCATTAAAATGGCTAAAATTTAAAAGACTGACAATAGTAAAAGATGATAAGAATGTGTCACAACCAAAATTCTCATACATTATTAAGGGGAGTGTAAAATGGTACAGGCCCTCTGGCTAAAGAGCTGGTAGCTTCATGTAATTTTAAACATATAACTGTCATATGTCTCTGCAATTCCACTCCTAAATTTTTATCCAGAGAAATAAGAACATATTTTTGCAAAAAGACTTGCATGAGATTGTTTGTGAAAGTTCCTTCATGGTGGCTAAAAAAAAGCCAAATATCTATCAATGGGGTAATAGATTTTGAATTGTGGTGTGGTTGTACACTGGGAAACTACCTGGCAACAGAAAGGAAAAATTGCTAATAAGCGTAACTAGTGGATCACTAATAAACGAACATTATCCTGAAGGGAAGAAGCCTTACAAAAACAGTGTGTGCTGTGTGGTTCAATTTGTATCCACTTCTCAAGCAGTCAACATTAATCTGTGATGAAAAGATCAAAATAAAAGTTGCATCTAGGATGGGGGAGAAATTGAGGAAAAGCTCTAAGGAAACTTGCTAGGTTGATTAGGTATTTATGTTACTCGGTGCATGTGTTAGTCAAATTCAGTGGAGTCTTATTTAAGATTTGTGCATTTAATTGTATGTAAGTTTAGCATCAGATAAACAGGAAACAAATATTGAATTATACTTAATTTTCTAATTGGTTCTATGCATCCTGAAGTGTTTTAAGGATGAAGAGTATATTAGCTATCTGTTGCTCTGTAACAAATTAAACCAAAATGTGCCGCCTTAAAACAACAAATATTTATTATATTATAGTTTTTATAGGTGAAAAACTTGAGAGCAGGTTAGTTGGGTGATTTTGGCACAGGTTCTCTCAGGAAATTGCCATCAAAATAATAGTTGACACTATGGTCACCTGAAGGCTTGACTTGACATCTAAGCTCACTCACACAGCTGATTGCAGGAGGCATTGATCCCTCATCATATGGGTCTTTCTATAGGGCTGCACATGACATGATAGTTGGCTTCCCCTGAAGTGAACAATCCAAGAAAGATTGCAAAGTGGAAGGCTTTTGTGATTTAGAGTCCCACACCATCACTTCTGCTATATTCTTGTTCGGTAGGCCAATCCTCATACAATGTAGGAAGCCTCTACAAGGTTGAGAATCTCAGGAGGTGAGGATCATCTCAGAGACTGTCTACCACAGAGGTAGTGATGTCTGCAATTCACCTCAGATGCATCCAAAAAAGATGGATTGATAGATGGGTAGATGATAAATATCTCCATAAATATGAGATAAAACATTTATAGCAAAATATTAATAATTGCAGAATCTATATGGTAGGTTTATGTATGTTCACTGTAGAACTCTTTCAACGTTTCTATATATTTGAAATTTTTCATAATAAAGTAAAATGTTGGCGAAAATCACTTAGTCCTCAGGGGATAGGAGAATATATGCCTCCTTGAAGTAGAAAAGAAGAAGAAGAGCTCAGTCTACTGAAGGCAAAGATATTGAAGAATATCTTAAATAGTTCTGTTTGTCTTTCAGACTTCCAAAAGAGATAAGAATTATTTTTGTATAATTGGCATTGTTAATCACTTAACTAATTTTAAGGACATGATGGAAAAAAATAATACATATAGGGAAATATCCTAACTTGGGAATTACTGTCAGTGTTATAACCATAGTTCTTTTTTTTTAAGGTAATGTAACTTTTCCTTAAAAGATACATTTCAGAGGATTGTCTTAGGAATAAAACAGTTCATACATAAAACAAACAATGAAGTGCAACTCCAAGGTTTATATTTGACTCTGCCTATTTAAAACAAAACAAAATAATGTGAATCATTCCATATGATTAAGCCACATATTAATAGAGACAAACAGAAGCTCAAAAGTATGTGCACCCACACATAGTCTCAAAGATTGAAATGGGAAGAAAAGAAAGCCCAGAATTGCTTAGAAAGGGGGAGCGACAGACACAAGCTAAAGATAGTTCATGAGCTTTTGTTCTTGTTTTATGCGTCCTGCCCCCACAGCGTCTCCACAGTCTAGACAAGAGATCTTGGAGACAGCAGAAAGATCCACATGCAGACAGAGCGACTCAGAACAATATGTACAGGACTATGGGGAGACTTGAACTATCCTTTCCCTCTAATTCTTAGTAACTTGGATAAAACATCATGACTCTGGGGTGAAGGTGGGTTGGCTGAAAGAATGGCTCTGATTGCCTCTAAGAGTCCAAACCCAATGCCCAGAGGCCCATTTCTCACTGCTCTAAGGATTCAGGAGGATTTAGTTTCCTTGATCCAGTGCACTTTTGGGTAAGTATAAACATCAGATGAAAAGCAACAATCTTTGAGTCCGTGTTAAGGCCATAGTTTACGTCCAAATTTCATTTATAAAATATTTTATTCTCTTTCTACTTCCACTGTTAATTCACTGTCAGGGACCTGCATTATCTCCTTTTGAGCAAGTAATGGAACCTCAGAGGTTTTCCTTTTCCTATGTTACACTTGATAAAGTGCAGAGCAAGATGGGCAAGCCCAGAGGGCAGTGGGCTTGTGAAACTGAGAGAGAATTCAGTCTCTGACTGTGTTTATTCTCTCACAAACTGACATCCGGTGAGGATGACATTCCCCAAGTGTGGCAGGATTTCCTGAAGCCCAGTGAGCATGTCGCTGGAATAACAGAGAAAAATAAACCCTTACCAGTTACATCATTCTATGGAAACAGGATGAGGTGCACTATTTCAGGAATCTCACTTTTTTTTCAAAGAAAACATAGATTCTTCTTGTAACATAACATAATTTGCATACTCTGGCTTTCAGATGCTAGGATTTCTTAAATCAGGGCCTACCTCTGTTTAATGATGCCAGTTGCTACAGACAAATCCCACCTCTTCACACCGAGACAAGAATGAAACCTCCCAAGGAGATCCCCACTCCCAACTCCAGTGTCTAAGGACACATTAAGGCAGCTGTCTGTTCAGAAGACAAGCAATAAAGTATTCTATAAAGACACCAGTTAAATTTGCAATTAAAATGATTGAGTGCCTTCATTTTTTAAGTTTTCCCAATGACTAAAATTATGTAATGAAGCTTTCAAGGTTTTAAATCTGCTAATTAATCTCTGCACCTTTACAATAACCCAGAACAATAAAAGGCACAATGAAAAGGAGCAGATTAATGTATGAGTAGATTAACCCTGAGAAGGCTGGTCTCTTTCAACCTTACCAGCTGGTGGTTTAAAGTAGGTCAGACTATCATTTGGCCATGTGAGAAAAGCAGTGTTGTGAGCAGTCTTTCAATGGCAGCTGTGTCAGAACTGATTCTGCTTCTGCTCAGTCCTTACTGTTTTGCCTGCTAAGTACCAAACCTCTGTGATGCAAAATTCCAGGCAAGTGGGTATGGGAGGGAAGACAGTGGTGTTGTGGAACTACCAGAAACAGAGTTCAGTGAATGATTTAACTGCTTGTGAAAGAATTCAAGGGTAAAACTCTCTCAGAGGGACCCAGGAAACCCACCTGTGTGTTGAACTGAGGCAGAGGTGAAATGGAAAGCTTCTGTTAACTGACAAACAGGTCTGAGGAGTGGAGATACTCCCCAGTTAAGGCAAGTGAACATTCCATATTTGTGACATGAAGCAGAGTTGTACCCACAGGGAATGCTTATCATCACAGACTGGAGTCAACAAGGGGCTCTAATGTATTTGCTCAACTGTGTGACTGTTATTTACATGGTATTTATGAGTATACCTGTGCCCATCTTTTACCTATTGCCCCTCAGCTTCAAGACCACCTTCTATGCTTCTCTGGGATACTGAGGCTGGAGCCTGCAATCTGTATTTCTCAGATTTCCTTGCTAGAATCTACTGGCTTTTGTTAAGGTTTTGCTGATGGAAGCTGCTAAAGGAGACTGCCTTGCATCTCCCACTTCCTGTCAGCATCATTCAGGCAGCAGACACAAGCTGCTTGTGGATTACTCTTGATATGAGACAGAGTTGGGGCTGAGAGTTGCTTCTGTTTGACTACAAACATTATATGCTTTCTGCAGTCCTACACTGTCTTTATGGTAGGGAAATTGGGAAAGAGCAACATCAGAAAACTCCAAGAATGATGAAGAAGGTGGTTAGCAGAGAGACTGAGAACTGAGAAGAGGCTGCTGGATTTGGTAAAAGGAAGGTACCAATGGTCCTGTGAGGATAGTTTAGGTTGAGTGATAGGGACTGTGATAGGCAGAAATTGTATGATTCCCACCACGATTTTTGCCTGCTAGTGTTATACTCCTGACTGCTAGTTAGAACCTGTAATTTGCTTCTGGCCAATAGAATGTGGCAAAGGTGAAGAGATTTTGCAAATGTAATTAAGGCCTTAATCAGTTGGAATTGAGTTAATAAAAAAGGAGGTTATCTTGCGTGGGCCTGACCTAGTTAGATGAGGCCTTTAAAAAGGAATGAAGCATCAGCACTATTCCTCTGCTGGCTTGGAGGAAGGAAGCAAACAGCTATATTGTTAAGTGTCTACAGAGATGCATGGAGCCTAGGAGTGAGGGTCTCAGTTCTACAACCCAAGAAGTGGAATTCTGCCAACAGCCATGTGCGTCTGAAATAGCTAAAAGCCTCAGAAGAGAAGACCGCTCTGGATGATACCTTGATTTCAGCGTGGTAAAACCCCGAGCAGAGGACCCAGCTAAGTCTTGCCTGAATTCCTGACCCATGGAAACAGAGAGATAATAAATTTGTGTTGTTTTAAGTCCATAACTTTCTGACAATTCATTATGCAGTGATAGAAAACTAATGCAGGGACAGAAGCTGGACTCAAAGCAAACACCAACACCCCACACATGCGCTGATCCTCCAGTCCCTGGCCGAACAGAATCCTAGTACCAAACAGATCCATCACTTGGAATCATCCTGTCATTGGGCACCTGCCTAAAACAGCCTACTGCTAAAACCTGCCAGCAGACCAGGTCCCCTAGGTAGCAGTCTCATCCCAGATCATGTCCTGTGTTCACATGCCCTTTTGGAAATTTATATTGAATTTATGGTTATACCCTTTATGCTCCAGGCCCATGTTCTTATCATTACAATATCTTAAGAAAAAACAGTAAGGTAGTATCACCCGAATGTTCTTATAGCTGTTATCTGTTATTTTATTGTGAACAAAAGAAAGACTAAAGGAATTATTTAATTCAGTTATGCTATAAAGACTCCACTAAACAATAACAAAATAAAACGTGTGAAAAGGGAGTCAGCAGTAGCAATATGGAAACAAAATGTCACCATTATATCTTTGAGGTCTCTGGAATTGAAATGGAAATCAGTGGTATTCATGAAGCTTTCCTAGGTGACTGGTTAGTTTTTCTCTGCCAGGCAGTACTTGCCCACGTGAGACATGATGGCAGAAGCATCCATGACAAATGCACAAAGGGACACACAGCCGCCTCTGTAATGAGCAAACCAAAGCAGAAACTGGTTGCATCATCACACACAGCTGAGCAGAAGCTCCTTAAGAAAGCAATCTGAATAAACTTGTCACATCCATTTTCCACACCTTTCCTTTGGCAAGCACTCTGTGTCCCCGTGAAGCTTCATTTCCCCATCTATTGCCAAAGGCCACCATTTCATATCACACATCAAAGTGTGAAAAATGTCAAGGTAATGAAAACTGACACCGTGGCAAAAAGAAGGTGAGCCACAGCCATGTGGGGGCAAAGCAGGGTCTCTGATTCTCAGCAGAGTAGTGCATCATCCCAGCTTACCTGAAGCTGTGCTTGCCCAGGAGCTGGACTCTACAAAGTGAATATGCCTCTTGTATTGCAGCCACAGAACATAACTTGGGATTCAAATGAATTCAGTGGCAAGATAGGCAAACAACTTCTTTATTCAAACAAAATCACTTTCAACCTTGAAAAGTTTATTATGCATCTGATATATTCCTGGCTTAACTTAATAAACTATTGAATTTTTTAATCCATGCATCTGGCCAAATGTATTTAAATCTTTCTCAAAGAAAATTATACGTTAAATCATGAACTTGGCTTACGAGCCTTCTCTTGAAGAAACAGAGCCATATAATTAAAGACTTTGGGAGTCTGAAGTCTTTGGTTCTTGTACACATCAAACACTGGGTCTTTGGCCAAATCACAGAACTTCTTTCTTCAATTTTCAATTTCAAGAAAGTGAACTCTCTTTCAGACCTTGATCTAATTTCTAGCCTTACTGCCAAGGATTCTCTTTTGCAAAGAGAAATGTTGGCACCAAATCCAAAAAGGACACCAGAAATAGTGATGTAGTCCAGATAATCAGAGGTGGTCATTTGGAATTTACTGATTTCAACAGTGAATTCACACACTGTTCCAAGGCCTTCCAGTGGTGCACATGCTCTCAAATCACCAATTAGATCTTAGGTTTACTCAGAGGCAAAATAACTGGAAATCTCAGGGCTAAAGAGGTTAGTATTCTCATCTAGTGAGGAATGCCTTCTGATTGAACATTTAGAGTTTGTAGCTGCATAAAATAGTATGCAGTAATGGGAGTGAAGATAGAAAACTAATCTTTCGGAATATGTACTTCTGAAAAGAGAGTCTCCAACATCCTTTTCATTAGTCTTTTCTTGCAATATTGTAATTTGGTACTTCATTGGGATTGTAAATATTACCAAGTTTCCTGTCTTGATGCATTTCCTTTGTCCTGCCCTGGGTTAAGTTGCAGTCCACATCCCTGCATCTTGGTACTAGATGTAGAATAAGGCACTGGAAAGTGCTCATCTCTATCATCTATACCAATTCAACATTGGCCTCTGACTTCAGCAGTACTATGCAGACAAGTTCATCACATCCTGTCCAGTTCTGAATTAGTCCTTATCAAGCACCAAGTTCTTTTCTTTTTTTTTAAATTAAGACTTACCTTTTTAGAGCAATTTTAGATTCACAAAAAAAAATTGAGGGGAAGAAATAGAGATTTTTCTGTATACTCTCTGCCACCACAATGCATAACCTTACCCACTGTCAACATCCCCACCACAGTGGGGCATTCGTTATGACTGAACTTACCATCATAATCACCTACAGTCTATGGTTTACATTATTGTTCACTCTTTGGTGTTGAACGTTCTGTGGGTTTGGATAAATGTATAATGACATGTATCCTTTATTAAGGTATCATACAGAGCATTTTCATCATCCAAAAAATACCTTTGTTCTTTGCCTATTCATCTCCACCTGACAACCTCTGGCAACTACTGATCTTTACTGTCTCCGTGGGTTTGCCTTTTCCAGAATGTCATATAGTTGGACTCATACAGTGTATAGTCTTTTCAGATTGGCTTCTTTAATTTAGTAATATGCATTTAAGCTTCCATATCTTTTCATGGCTTGATAGCTCATTTCTTTTTAGCACCAACTAATATTCCATAGTCTGCATGTATTAAGTTTATCCATTCACCTACTGAAGGACATTTAGGTGCATTCATGTTTTGGCAGTTATTAATAACATAGCTATAAACATCTACGTTCAGGTTTTAGTATGAACTTGAGTTTCCTAGTCCTTTGAGTAAATACTAAAGAATGCAATTAGTGAATTCTATGTAAGAGTATGTTTACTTGTATAAGAAATGGCCAAACTATCTTCCAAAGTGGACCATCCTGCATTCTTATCAGCAGTGAATGAGAGTTCATGTTGTTCCACATCCCTGTAAACATTTGGTATAATCAGTGTTCTGGATTTTTTTTTAACTTGGGCATACTTTTTTTTGAAGTATAGTTGATATACAATCTTATTTTAGTTTCAAGTATACAACATAGTGGTTCAACAGTTACCCATTATTCTTAAATCCTCATCCCCCACTAGTGCAGTTGTTATCTGTCAAAATAGAAAGATGTTACTGGATCATTGGCTATATTCTCCATGCAGTACTACCATCCCCATAACCAAATTATAATATGACTAAGAATTTTTGTGCCCCTTTGTCCCTCTCACTCTTCTCACCCATTCACTCCAGTGTTCTGGACTTTGATCATTCTAATAGATGTGCAGTAGTATATTGTTGTTTTCATTTGCATTTCCCTGTTGTCATATGATGTCAGACATCTCTTCATATGCTTCTTTGTCATGTATACATTTTCTATTGAGATGCCTGTTAAGGTCATTGGCCCATTTTTAAATCAGATTATTTATTTTCTTATTGTTGAATGTTGTATTCTTTATAAATTTTGGATAACAGTCCTTTATCAGATGTCTTTTGCAAATATTTCCTCCCAGTCTGTAGTTTGTCTTTTCATTCTTTTGACATTGTTATTCACAGTTTAGAAGTTTTTAATGAAGCCTAGCATATCAATTACCTGTTTCATGGGTCACACCTTTTGTCTTGTGTCTAAAAAGTCACCACTGAACCCAAGGTCATCTGGAATTTTCCAATGTTATCTTCTAGGAGTTATAGTTTTGTGTTTTCCATTTATGTCTGTGGTCCATTTTGACTTAATTTTTGTAAAGGCTGTAAGATGTGTGTCTAGATCCTTTCTTTTTTCTTTTCTTGCATGTGGATATTTGGTTGTTCCAGCACTATTTGTTGAAAAGACTGTCTTTGCTCCATTGTGTTGCCTTTTCGTTCCTTTGTTGAAGATCAGTTGATTGTATTTATATGAGTCCCTTTCTGGGCTCTCTATTCTGCTCCATTGAGCTCTTTGCCCATTCTTTTGCCAGTCCCATATTATGTTGATTATGGTAGCCTTACAGTAAGCCTTGAAGTTGGATAGTGTCAGTCTCCAAAATTGTTCTTCTCCTTCAATATTGTTTGCTATTCTGGGTCCTTTACTTCTCTATCTAAACTTTGAAATCAATTTATCAATATCCACAACATAACTTGTTGGGATTTTGATTGGAATTACATTGATTGTACAAATGAAGTTGGGAAGAACTGACATCATGACAATATTGAGTCTTCCTATCCATGAACATGGAATCTCTTTCCTTTTATTTTGTTCTTACTTGAGTTCATTCATCAGTGTTTCATAGTTTTCCTTAAACAGTTGTTATACATTTTTGTTAGATTAATACTGAAATATTTCATTTTTTGAATTCTAATATAAGTGGTATTGTGTGTTTAATTATAAATTTCACATGTTCATTGCTGTTATTTGGAAACTGATTTTTGTATGTTAACCATATATCCTGTACATTGCTATAATCACTTATTTGTTCGAAGAGAGTTTTTTTATCAGTTCAGATTTTTTACATAGATGATCATATCACCTGTGAACAAAGATAGTTTATTTCCTCCTTCCCAATCAGTATACCTTTTACTTCCTTCCCTTGTCTTACTGCACTAGTTAGCATTTCCAGTACAAATATTGAAAAAAGGTGACAATAGAGGGCAACAAGAATTCTTGATCAAATAATCAAATTCTCTACCATAACTAACAGAAATTACTAGCTGATCCATCTGCCTTCCTGGTGTGCTCACTGTTGGGTTCTGAAATATTCCACTTGCATTTTCCATTGTTCTTTCTCCAAGGCCATGACACTATTCGACTACTGAATGATCTTCTATCCCTATCATCTATAGCAATTTCTCTGCTGCCAAAACTACTATACCTGACTACATCAGTCCACTGTTTCCTCTTTCACCTCCTGGTTCACTGAACTTCCTTGTTTCTTGCCTACATGATAATTGGGACTTAATGGTAATTTTTATTCAGCATTAGAAAAAATGATCATCCTAAACATTTGTCTTTCAAATGAAGACCCAGTAAGCTGTCTCAGGTGCTTACCTAAATGTTGGAGACTTAAGATAAAGATTAAATTTAAAAAATCAAGAATGATACCATGACAGTGTTTTCATGAGACATATAGGAATGATCACTACTCAATAACCTTTACAAAGAATGAAGGCTACATAAGTTGAAGGAAATGAGAGGGTAGTCTGGGGGCCAAAGAAAGCCAGAGTTTGCATAACATAAGCTGCTAATGACTACCTTAGCTAAAATTTTCTACTAGAGTATTTTTTTCCCAACAAAAGGTGACCATAAATTGTAGCTAGAGTTAGTAACCACTGAACTACCCAAAATGTTGAAAGTTTTACTCAAGGTGAATGAATGTATGTGCAGAAAAAGACAAATGAAACTAGCCAGAGATAGGGTACAAGAAGTAGCTTTTGATGGCTAACTCCTATTTTGTTCTCATTATTTCATAAATTTTACTAAAATTAAACTTCCATGGCAAATGACATAGAACGTTGCCCATTACAAATATCTGAAAAGGTCCCCCCTACTTTTTTAATGTTCGTGTGCATTTGTCAAACAAAACATTAAAACATACTTATCATCTGAGATGGATACAGCCATAGATATAAAAAAGAAGTATTGTGGTGATCCTAAACATGATACTATCTTCTCATGAACCATGTGAGGGGTATACTCAGAACAAGTGGGTAAATCCTGATGAGTGACTGTAATGAGTAGTTTGGTTCATTTGGTTTTGTTTGTTCTTAGTAATAGCTGATGAGAATCTTCTAATTATTACTTAATTTGAGAAAAGCTGAGCCTATAGAACATTATCAATAAACTATGCACCAAATCAACTTAAGGATAAATGTTTTAAGGATAAGATGAAGCTGTTTTGGACTCTACCTATGCAGTCATTATCTAGAGACAGTCTTCAGATGTTTAAAAAATGTTTTCATTGTTTTGCCAGATTCCTGTCATTCTTTATCAAGTATAATCTGCAAACCCTTTTTATTTACTTAGATGTAGAAAACTATATAAAGGCATGCTCTAATACAGAGGTTGGCAAACTATGGCTGACAGGCCAAATCTGGGCCACAGTTTGTTTTTGTAAATAAAGCTTTATTGGGTCACACTCATTTATATATTATTTCTGGCTTTTTTCATACTAAAAAAGCAGAGTTAAGTAGTTGTTAGAGAGACCATATGGCCCACAAAGCCTAAAATATGTCCTATCTGATTCTTTATAAAACTCTATCCTGTGTGTTGAACTTATGAAGAGGTGAAATGGAAAGACACTGTTAACTGACAAACAGGTCTGAGGAGTGGAGATACTCTATGTTAAGGCAAGAGAACATTCTATATTTGTGACATGAAGCTGAGTTGTACCCAGAGGGAATGCTTATCATCACAGACTGAGTCAACAAGGGGCTCTGATGTATTTGCATGGGTATTTACAATGAGTATACCTGTGCCCATTATTTACCTATTGCTCCTCATCTTCAAGACCACCTTCTATGCTACTCTGGGATACTGAGGCTGGAGCCTACAATCTGTATTTCTCAGATTCCGTTGCTAGAAACTACCGGCTTCTGTTTAGGTTTTGCAAATGGAATGTGCTAAAGGAGAATGAAATGGGGAAGTTAAGGAGGAGAAGCTTCCTTGCATTTTTCCACTTCCTGTCAGCATTATTCAGGCAGCAGATGCAAGCTGCCTGTGAATTACTCCTGATATGAGATAGCACTGGGGTTGAGACTTGGTTCTGTTTGACAACAGATATTATATATGAGAATATATATATATTGGAAAAGAGCAACATCAGAAAACACTAAGAATAATGACGAGAGTGGTTAGCAGCACTTGGTGCCACAGAGAGAGTGAAAGAGAAATCAAAGATCTAAATAAACATAAAGAATATACTATGTTCATGAACTGGCAGACATATTATTGTTAAGAGTTCAATTCTCCCCAAGTTGATCCATTTATTTAACAAATTCCTAATCAAAATCTTAGGAGGCTTTTGTGGAAACTGATGAACTAAAATTTATATGAAAATGAAAATGACCTAAAATAGGCAAAGCAATTTGGGAAAAGAGAACAAAATTGGAGGACTTACACTACCTAATTTCAAAATTTACTGTAAAGCTGTAGTAATCAAGACAGTCTGATACAGGTATAAGCCTAGAAATAGAACTACACATATATAGTCAGCTGTATTTCAGCAAAGATATTAAAACAATCCAAATTGGTAAATAATAATATTATCTAATGGTGCTATATAAATAAAGTGAAAAAAAATGTTTTGATCCTTACCATACACCACACACAGGATGTGTGGTATATGGTAGGTACATCAAAATATATCATAGGCCCACCTGTATGGGCCAACACAATAAGAGGTCTAGGAGAATAAATAGAAGAACTCTCATGAATCTAGGCTAGGGAAATACTTCTTAGACCTTATCCAAAAAGCACAAATCCTTAAAAAATACCTTGAAAATTCTGAGTTCATAAAAATTAAAAACTTCTGTTTTTCAAAAAATATTATATGCACTAAAAGTAGATAACTGGGAGAAAATATTGACTATACCTTTATCTTCCAAAGAATCTACAAGTTCTCTGAGAATATACAAAGAGTTAGTTTTACTCTATAATAAGAATACATAATCTGGATTTAAGAAATAGTCAAAAACATTTCAACAGACATGTTAAGGATGTGTTCAGCATCCTCAGTTACCATGGAAATGCTCATTAAAATCATGAGATACCTCTAGAAAGTCACTAAAATTTATTAATTTTTAAAACATTATTATTATCAAGTGTTGGCAAAGATGTGGTGCAATTGAAACTTTCAAACATTACACCATCTCATACACAGTGGACATATAAAGTAGTAAAAACACTTATAAAATTAATTATATATTTAACATATAATTCAGCAGTCCTATTTCAAAGTATTTACCCAAGAAAATATATAGATGAACACAAATACTTGAACACAAATAATAGTCAAAAACTGGAAATAATGAAAAGTTTCTCGACAGGTGAATGGATATACAAATGGTGATATATTGCTATGTTAGAACACTAGACATTAAAAAACAAAATACTAATATATGCAAAAAAACATGAATGAAAACCAAAATTATTATGCCAAGTGAAAGAAGATGGATACAGCTAAATACGTATACTATGATTCCATCTATGTGAATTTCTAGAATATGCAAAATTAATGTACAGTGACTGAAAAATAGATTAGTGGCTGCCTGAGGGTCAGGGTAAGGTTTGGACTGACTGAAAAGAGGCATGTGGGAAATATTCAGGTAGAAATGTTCCTTATCTTGAATAGAGTAATGGTAACATGGATAGGTAGTGGTTACATGGATGTATGTATGTATCAAAATCATCACACTGTTCACATAAAGTAGGTGTATTTAAAAAAAATTTGAGACTGGTTGTTCATTAGTCATAATTATACTTGAGCACCTGTTTATGTTTGCAAACACTTATGAAATTGTAAAAAAAAAAAGCAAAGTTTAACATTTTAAGCATTTTTTAAGTATACAGTTCTCTGTCATTAAGAGCATTTACATTGCTAGACAGCTATCATCACCAACCATTTCCAGAACTTTTCATCTTCCCCGACTGAAACTCTTTAACATTAAATGATCCCTCCCCTTCCCTTACTCTTTCTGATCCCTGGAAGCCACCATTGTATTTTCTGTCTCCATGATTTTTACTCCTTTGAGTTTCTCACATAAGTGGAATAGTGCAATATTCCTTTGTGACTGCCTTATTTTTGTCTTCAAGTTTAGTCAGTTTTGTTGTGTGTATCATAATTTTCTTCCTTTCTAATATTTAGGAAGAAATATTCATGAGTAATATTTTAACATATATATTATATATGAAAATATACATGTATATATTCATATATGTATACATACTATATTTTGTTTATCTGTTCATCTGTAGATGGACACGTGTTGTTTCTACCTTTTGGCTATTGTAAATAATGTGGCTATGAATATGGGTGTACAAATATTTGAATCACAAATTTTATTTCCTTTGGTTATATATTCAAAAGTGAAATTGCTGAATTATATGGTAATTCAATTTTTAAGATTTTGAGGAATCATCTTACTATTTTCACCACCAACAATGCACAAGAGTTCTTGCTTCTCCACATCCTTGTCAACAATTGTTTTTTTTTGTTTGATTTTTTTTGCTGTTGTTTTGATAAGTGCCATCCTCATGGCAATGAAGTAGTATCTTACTGTGCTTTTAATTTGTATCTGCCTAATGATTAGTGATATTGAGCATCTTTCATGTGTTTATTGGCCATTTCTATATTTTCTTTAGAGAAATGTTTACTCAAGTTTTTGTCCACTTTTTAATTATATTGCTTTTATCATTGAGTGGGAGGAGTTCTTTATATATTCTGGATATCATTCCCTTATCAGATGTATGATTTGAAAACATTTTCTTCCATTCCTGTGTTGTCTTTTCGCTCTGTTGTATCCTGTTGTGCACAAAACTTTTAATCTTGCCGAAGTCCAATGTATCTATTTTTTTCTTTTGTTACCTGTGCTTTTGATACCACATTCAAGAAATTGTTAAATCCAATGCTGTGAAGTTTTTCTCCTATGTATTCTTCTTAAAGTTTTATACTTTTAGATCTGATGTTTAGGCCTTGAATCCATTTTTAGTTAATTTTTGTTTATGTATATGGTCAGGGTCCAACTTCATTTTTCTGCATATTGATATCCAATTTTCTTAACACAGTTGTTTGCACCCTTCTTGAAAATCAATTGACCAGGGAAGGGCTTCTTTTGGGGCTCTTTATTCTATTCCTTTGGTCTATGGGTCTGTCTTTATGCCAAGGTCATACTGTTTTTGATTACTGTAGCCTTGTAGTAAATTGTAAAATTAAGAAGTGTGAGAACTCCAATCTTTTTCAAGATTGTTTCAGCTATTTGGGATCCCTTGATTCAATATGAATGTTAGGATGGATTTTTATTTTTTTGCAAAAATCATTGTTGGGATTTTGATAATGATTGCATTGAATTTGTGGATAATTTTGGACAATATTGACATATTAATAACATTAAATATTCTAATCCATGAACACAGAATATCTTTCCATTTAGTGGTATACTTTTATGGAAAATATTTAAAGTTTTCTATATATAAGATCATGTATTCTGTGAACAGAGATAATTTTATTTCTTCCTTTCCAATTTTGTGCCTTTTATTTCTTTTTCTTGCCTAATTGCTCTGGTTTAAGACTTCTAGTGCTGTGTGGGGTACAAGTGTCTAAAGCAGGCATCCTTGTGTTATTCCTTATCTTAGAGGAAAAATCTTTCATTCTTTATTTATTAAGTATCATGCTATGTATTTTTGTATATCTGTCTTATGTTGAAATACATTCATTTTATTCTTACTTTATCAAGTGTTTATCATTAAAGAGTATTGTACTTTGTCAAATGCTTTTTCTGCATTTATTGAGATGATCATATAGGGTTCCTCCCTTCCCTTTTGTTAATATGGCATATTACATTGAATTTTGTTTGTTGAACCATCTTTGCATTCTTGGAACAAGTCCTACTTGGTGAGGATTCATAATCCATTTAATATACTTTTGAACTCAGTTTGCTAGTATTGGAGGTGATTTTTGCATCACTATTCATAAGAGATACTGATCTATAGTTTGCTTTTCTTGTAGAGTCTTAGTTTAACTGTAGTATCAGGGTAATGATAGCCTCATAGAACAAGTAAGAAGTAGTCCCTCCTTTTAAATTTTTGGAAAAGTTTGAGAAGGATTGATTTTAATTATTCTTTACATGTTTGGTAGATCCAGTAAAGTAATTTGGCTTTCCTTTGTTGGGGAGTTCTTGATTACTGATTCCAAATCCTTACTAGTTATTACAGGTCTATTCAGATTTTCTGTTCCTTCATATTTAGTCTCAGTAGATTATATTTTTCTAAGAGGTTTCATCCAGGTTATCCAAATTATTCATATGCAGTTCATAGTGCTACCTTATAATGCTTTTTATTTCTATAAAAATGGTAGTAATGTTTCCTCTTTCATTTCTGATTTTAGTTCTTTGAGTCATCTCTGTTTGTCAGTCTAGTTAAAAAATCATCAATTTTGTTGATCTTTTCAAAGAACCTACTCTTTTTTTGGGGGGGTTTTATCTTGTTTAGTTGATCTCTTCTTTAATCTTTATTTCCAAATACGTTAATTTTATTGCATGAAATTATATCTCCATAAAATTTATTTTAAAATTAAAAACAATAACCATATTATCATTCAGTAACTGTATGTTGCTCAAGTCTGGTAATATTTACTGTGAGTTAGTGATTTGAGTAAATAAATGGGCAAGCAAGAAAGCAAGTGTTTTGCATTTAAAACCAAGGCTTTTTTCCTCTCCTTATTTTCAAATGGCTATCACGCCATTTGTTCATATAACTGTTATTGTTTTTATTAAGTGGCTTTTAAATGGCCTGTGCTTATTCTAGATGCCCTACAAATATTACTTTATTCAATCCTTTTTTTGAAGCTATTGTTACTATCCTCACTTTGTGCACAGGCAGGGAATTGAGATCTGATATGATACATGAGCTCAAATGGCTAATGTATGACAGACACAGAATCAAACTCACTTCCGTGTGATTCCAAAGCTATGCTCTTTTCCATTGTATCTTTCCTGATTTTGGTGTTTCTGGAAATAAAACACCTAGCTATGTCACTCAGTCTCAGAATTTAAAGAGAGGGACAGAGCTAGGGAGAAATACTACCATTGATGATGCAGGTTCTGTTCTTGACAACATACCCAGAAATGTGGTATAGCACACAGATGTGATCTCATCAGCAGCAAGGTCACCTTGAGATTCCACTAAGCAACCCAGCTTAGGAACTGGAAAGCCTTTTAGTGTCACAGCACAATTGAATACAAATGTCCATTTTCTCTTTGTTTGCCTAGCAAATGTACTTCTTCAAAAAGTATGCTTCAGCTGAGCATGATAGTGGCTGCTGATCAACATGGAATTCCTTTTGGGAGGAATTAGTTCTAAGCCACCCCACAGGTGACTGAACTCTCTCATCCTAGACCACATATGGCTCCCTGCACAATCTAAAATACCTTGGCCTCAACATCCCAGGAATCATCTTATGCACAAGCACACTGCATAAGTTATAGCAACTAGAACCTGGAGAAACTGGTAGTTGCTTCATTTCTCCAAGGGGATACCGTGTCTCCACCAATCAAGGCTAGGCTGTCCAGTATACTAGGTCACTATTCCAATGCTTCAAGAGGGTTGGTGGTGGACCCCCGTTCCAATAGATTCTAGACTCAATTGAAACTAAGAGAGTAGTAGTAATGTTCCTTTGAGGGATGTGTCCTAATTTTGTAAACTCCAACTAGCTAAATATTTAATTCATTAGTCCATCAAAATATTTAGTGAACACCTATTTTCAAACTAGAAGAAAACATTTCTTACATATGAAGAAATAACTGTTTCTTAAAAACAGTAAATGATATGTACCTGAAGAGGGCTACCATAGATAATACATTTGTCCAGAGGATTAAGCACTTTGAGTTGGAGTGTTCCGAGAAAGTTTTATAGGATTCAAATGTGAAAACAGGACTGGGGAAGATATTACATGAAAGGTAGAGTGGTATTTGCAAAGACAAAGGATGAGTTAATTTGGCTACAGGGCCTCTGATAACCTTCTCATGCTCTCTTCCCTGCTTAGTACTTAACAACTTCTAAAAAACAATTCTCGCTTCTCTTGGTTGCTCCCTGACCTTGGACAGGTCACTACTTACTAGCTTCATGACCTTGGCCAGGTCAGCCCCTCTGAACCTCAGACGATGTATTTATAAATTGAGGGTAACATCAGCTGGCAGTTTGTCCTGGGGATTAAAGGACTACATGTATACAAAAAACAAGCACAGAGCTCAGACCACAGAGGCCAGTCACAAACATTTCCTTTTCTTCTGCTTGTTCAGAACTTTTCTTTAGTTAATGCAAGGCATTGTAAATATAGGGGAAAAAAGGAGTAACTGGTAGGAAAGAGACCTGGATCTGGTCTCTGTTTTACCGTACAGCCAGTTGTGTGACCTGGGGTGTGCATCATCGTGCTTCCCCTCAATCGGTTTCACTACAACATGAGGCAGATGACCACAGCTCTAAGGTTCCTTCTGGCTCAGTGATTCAAGACTTCATGTTGTTGAGCAACAGCATTCCCAGGGGCCCTGTGTTCCCCAGTCACATTTTCATTCCCCGAAAAGTGTTTCGAAGATACTTTCTTCAAGGGCAACCAGTGACCTCCAGGAGCGCTTTCCAAAACTGAGCCTGTGAGAAGCAAGGGCCCCATAGGCAAGCTGGCAGGACCATCCTTCCCCAAAAGGTGAGGGCTGAGAGTAGGTTCTTCATTAGCCCTCTGCAGCTGTGTGCAAAAAAGAACATGGTGGTTGATTGATTTCCACCTTTCACAGAGCAAAGACACGTTTTCCTCTTTGTTTTCAGCCTGAGTGGGGGCTTGTTTCCTAACAGGAGGTCTTCCTCCACTGCTGAGGACGCACTGCCACCTGCTGGCTCTATGCATCTTTACACTGAGGAACTCCAAGGCCAAAGCCATGGGGACTTCTTCCCAGACAGCCTAGTGATAGATATCAGAAAACAGCAATAGTTTCCAATCTAATAATTCTGATTATATGATCAAATCTTGAGAGCCTTATGAGGTAAAAATTTCAAAACAATTCCTCTGTGGATATTCAAGGGCACACACTTAAGAGAGATCTTGACTTAAATTAGTAGACAAGGGTATTTGAGGGTTCCTGCCACACTTTCAGTAGCTCATTTGTGGGTACTAGGTATTTTTTAACGTGGAGGAGTATTTTCATTATATCATGTCATGTGATGTTGAAAGAGCTTTATTTCACTTGTAACTTACTCATTTACTATTTACTTATGTGCCAAGAGACAATAAAGCTGCATTTTTGTTAAACACTTCTGGCATTTGGTACTATCCATAATTCAGATTTACCCTCATTAATTTACTCTATTAGGCTCTGTGGTTAATCTCCTATTGGAAGGGTGCAGAGGTTAAAAGTTAATACAGATATAAATAGAACAAGCTCCATAGTTTTATCAAGGAAGTGGTTTGAGGCTAAGAGTTCAGAAGCATTTTATTTGCAGTGGTTTTTATGTTCATTCATCACTGACCATCTGGAACCTCTGTAATTATTTTTACCCTCTTCCCCCAACTGTTCATTGTGTGATGGGTATGTGTGTCTACACTGTGCATAATATTTAATAGTGAAGTGGCCATCTTCCGTTTTCTAGGTCCATGATAGAAACAATGTTTAGATTTTTATGCAGGCAAATCACTCACTTAGCTTCACATTGTCTTAACTTTCTCCATTTTGAAGCTGGATATTTTACTTTATATTTTCACAACCAAAAGGTCCATTAAAATGTCATATTTGGCTCTGTTATTGCTCCATCCCTAGAGTAGCAAGAAGAAAAAAAAGTCTTGGCATTTCTAGCCAACCAGGCTTTTAAAACTATTGATGTCCCGCCTTATATCACCCCATTTCATTAGCCTAATGGGGCAAGAAATGAGCTTGCCCACCTCTAATTTACCCTCCTCTGGGCATGCCCTTCCCTCTCTTTCAAGAGACAATAATCTCCCAAGTTACTAAAATTTTTTTTTTGAAAGAAGATTGATAGATGTTCCTGACATGAATGAGGAGACCAGTGGTGCTCAGGCCCCACTTCCTCTGAGTGTTCCAATGAGATGAGAACACTTGGTGGATGGTCAGACCACTCACTGGACTCATTCCATATACACTGCCTGGTACCCACATCTACCTCCAGTTGTGTACCAACCTCTTCTTTACCGCATGAGGCTGACTGCTGTCTAATTTGGGAAGCAGTGCAGTGTGGAAGGGACATAACCCAGACTTTGGAGAGCCGCACACCAGATTTGCACGCCCTTCTCCCATATTACCATCTACAATCCTGGGAAAGTCACTCTTAGCCCTCTTATAAAAGGGAGATAACAGTTCCCCACCTTGCACAGTTATCACACAGTCATACATCCTATCTACAGAACACCTGTACTAAACACCTTCATTAACCTAACTGATACAACAACATCTTTATGTCATCATCCCCATATTAGACAGGGAACTGAGAGACAAAGGACAAGCTAAGTCATTTCCCCAAGATGACAAAGCTCAGAGAAGGTAGGGCCTCATACTAAGGCAGATCTGACCCAGAGGTGAAGCTCAATTCATGACATGGACTCTTCACCCCAACTACTGCCTGGCAATAGTGAATTAAAAGTAAATCATAAGCATTATGTTAGCCAGGCACATAGGCCAAGTTTAAGATACCTGGCTTTCCCTTCACTCTTGACATTGTGCTCTGTACAGAGCAGGCTTTAGTGATTATGTGTGGTTTGCCTGTTTGAATAGATATTCCAGTAGTACATACATACATATACATGCCTATGTACTTAACCCAAGAGATCCCCAGGGTTTCTATCACAAAGTACTACAGACTTGGTGGCTTAAATAAACAGGCATTTATTGTTTTATAGTTATGAGAGCTGCGAGTTCTAAAATCACGTTTTGACAGAATCAAGTTCTTTTTGAAGCTTAGTGGTTTGTGGCAATCTTTGGTGTTCCTTGGCTTCAGAATGCATCACTCCAGTCGTCACTTCACATAGCATTCTCTCTGTGTCTGTTTTCACATGGATGTCTTTTTGCAAGGACACCATTCATATTGATTAGGGGCCCACCTTAGTCCCTTATGACCTCTTAACTACTTATTTCTGCAATGACCTGTTTCCAGATAAACTCACATTCTTAGGTACTGGGAGTTAAGACTTGAACATATTTCTTTAGGGGCATACAATTCAACCCTTGTTAGAGCCATTTCTCCTTATCCAGACCAGATGATCTCAACTGAGCAGCAGAGCCCCGAGATCCCAGAATAAGCTAGATCTGGGCTCAAACAGACAGGTGTGTATCCTTGGGAAAGTTACTTAAGTGACTAAGTATTGTGTCAATAGGTGTCAGCCCTGGGCAAGTTCACTATGAATTCACTGAGACGGAGGAATGACAGTGGAGTGTTCTTGGGATAAAAGGGTTTAGTACCTGGCTCTGTTCTCCTCGCTATAGGTTGAGCATTAGAATTACATTTGCATCCAACAGTCTACAGGTCTGTAATCCTCCTTTGTCTTTGCCTCCACTCAGAGGACTGGGCAGAGCTCTTTATACAGTGACTCAGTCAGTAATAGCTTATTGCCTATAGGTGTGGAAGCAATAGCTTAGCAGCTGGCCAGTGACTTCATCAGGTAGTTTAGATTCAAGTGAGGATCCTGGCCATAGGAACTTCCATTTTTCCCACACTCCATCCCTCCAGGATTCTTGCCTCACAATCTACATGTTTTCAATCTTCCACAATGGTCCCTGTGCAAGAAAACTGGAGTATTATAACCAGATTCCACAATAGCAACATAGGATAACGACATACAGATAATAACAAAAATTATGATACAATAAAATTCTGATGCAGGTAACAAAAATTGTAATAATCATTAAGTCTGAGGAGGTTATTCCTGCCATATTCAAAACCAATTCTACTGAGATGAGTTCATGACTCACACTTAATAGTGGTACTGATAGGGAGCTCTATGCACTCCAGTGAGTAGCAATTTTTTGCTAGGGTGTGTGCCCAATCCACAAAGACCTTAAGAGTGAGAAGACAAATATTTTAATGATACCAGCATAGACAAATCTTGCCCATTAGGGTGCGTGCAAGAGAGTGGTCCTGTGATAGGGCTGTGGCAGGAAGGGGGTCCCATCCAGGTCTAGTATACCATACCTTTACTCCTCTCCCCATGGGGGTTACTGAGGGGTCTATATATAGTGCAACTGGAGGTGCATGCACTGGCCATAATGATAAAACAAAGTAAGATGTTCCTACCCCTGGCTGTTTGAGATATATTACTGTGATCTTTGGGCCACTCTGCTGTTACTCCAGGAATACACAGGAGGCTAGCTTCCAGGCCTTGTCCCCAAGGTGCCAGGAGGGCCAGTCATTGCTGGTCCATGTGTTGAAATGTCAAAGGCCATGTCCACTCATTGGAGTCCCCAGGGTTTAGTGTAGTTGGTGCTGGCAGCAAGATATTATTCTGGTGGCTAAACTCTTCAGCTTCAACAATTCCTTCTTTGTTTGTACTTGCAGTTGTATAGAGAAGGCACAGTATGTGTTGGCATGTCTACAGGGCACAGTGCTCCCTTTTGAGGCTTCTCATTCAAATGCCATAGCACTGTCCATAAGCAGACAACTATCCCCATAGACTACTGGTGTCTGATGTCAAGCCAGATTTCAACAAACCATTGTACCTCTCTATCATACCTGCCATGTTAGGATTGTAGAGCACATGAAATTTACATTTGATTCCTAACTGTTGCACCCATTCTTGTAGTGCATGTCTAGTAAAGTGGGTGTCTTGATCACTCTCAATGAACTGTGGTCAGCCACAGGCTGCAAAGAGACATACCAGGTCTCCTTTGGTCGCACGCTGGTCCGATGTGCATTTTGTAATTGCTACCTCAAGGCAGGATGAACTGTCAGGGAAGCTAACTTTCTAGCTGATACAGACAAAACAATTCCATCCACCCCTGAATCCCAAAGATGCAGGAGTCGATATGGCTCTGAGGTCTTCTGCTGAAACTGGGAATCCAATTCCACCAGCTCAGCCTGAGTATAGGGGCAGAGCATAGAGTGCTCCACAACCTGGGGAGGGGGCTGCACCTCTCCTGGAGGAACCCTTGGTTGCTGTGTCTTTATTTTATTTACAACCACTGGGTGTGCTTTCAATTGAGGAGATGTTGGTGCCTCTGGCACCACCCCTTCATCCTTCCCCAGCTCCTCCATTTCCAGGGCTGATGGCACCTTTCCCTCTCCCTCCCCCGAGTGCCTCCTCTGCTTCACCCTTTACCTTTTCTACAGTGCCTCGCACAACGCTAGCTCAGGCTTCAACGGCTCTCTTACCTTCCCCTCAATGCCTTGTAGCTGGCATTCTCTTGATGCCTCTTCTTTTGCTTCTCACAGGCATCCCTCCTTCTCCTCCATGGCCTTTGCCTCCTTCAGATCACCTGGCAGTGCTGCTGTCTCATTCTTTAAAGAATCTTTTACCTCCTCTACTGGACCTCACAGCTCATGTTCTTGCACTGCCTCTTCTTGTGCTTTTTGCAGGAGTATGGCCGTTTCCTTCATGGCCTCTGCCTCTTCCATAGTACCTCCCAGTATTTCATTTTTTAACAAATCTTTTACTTCCTCCACAGCACCTCACAGCTGGCATTCTTGTGCTGCCTCCTCTCATATCAATGCCATTTCAGTCTTCAGTGAATCCACCACAGTTCGCAGCTCACGTTCTAGTGCTGCCATTTCTCATGCCTCTTTCAGGAGCATGTTCTTGTCTTTTTTAATACTGTGAAAAACATCCAACCCACAGTTCCTGCTGCCTCATGGGCAGTCTCTTTCCCAAAGGACCTCCTTATTATACCAAGGGCCACCTCTACTGACGCAGGTGTCACCTCCACCTGCCTCCCATCCTGGGGTGGGGCCCAGCCCTCTAGGAGGCAAGCCACCTCAGACCACATGCCCACTGGGGGACACTCAACTGTCTCTCCATTCATAGGGGCAGCCCACTGAAGCACACCTCCCATGATGGTAGCCTGTTCTGTTCTTCAATCTAAAATGAATCCTGCCAATGTCTCCAATTTTCTTATGAATGGATATCAGCCCTGGGCAAGTTCACTGTGGATTCAGTGAGACCGAGGAATGATAACGGAATGTTCTTGGAATAAAAGGGTTTATTACCCAGCTTTGTTTTCCCAGCAATAGGTCAAGCTCTAGAATTATATCTGCATCCAACAGTCTTTATCTCTGCCTCCACCCAGAGCACTGGGCAGAGCTCTTTATTTAGTGACTCAGTCAATAATAGTAAATTGCCTATGGGTGTGGAAGCAGTAGCCTAGCAGCAGGCCAGTTACATCATCAAGTAGTTTAGGGTCAGGTGAGGATCCTGACCTTAGGAACTTCAATTTTCCCCACACTAAGGCATAATTTTCTTTTATGGGAAGTGAGGATATTTACAGCACCAACCACAGAGAGTTGCTGTGATCTTTAATGAAATATGGTACATGGAACACTGAGCATTGCCTGGCACATGCTAATCCATCAATCCTGCTACTAGTAGTAGGTGCGTTCTGCTTGGGGTCTCCACTGGGAAGCACCACAATTGAAGTGTCTCTCAGCCCCCATTCAGACTTATAGCCAGAGCCTTCAGTTAGGCTGTCATACTCCCAGTCTGTCCTCCAGCCTCCTCTGCTCTTTTGAAAAACAGTGAACAACACCCACTTACCCATAATATGGAGTCAGAATGATCACTCTGATTTAAAAGTTAGCAGTTCCACCAGCTTGACATTATCCTTAGAGATTTAGCAGCCCAGACCGAGCTGACTCTGCCTCTCATCAATGTCAAATATGGCTTCTGAGCACCCCACGTATAACACAGAAACTGGCTGCAGCATGCAGGTCTCTCTGAAGCAATTGCAAAGCAAGGGAAATACAAAAGGGTGTCTTCAGAAATGACTGCTGCAGAAGCCAGCTGATGAAAATTAACCCACCTCTTTAATCACAGTTTTGCACCCCAGTAACTTCAGCTGACAGAAGTGATAATCATTTGGTTCATTGATTCTGGGATTAATCACTGAAGTTAATCTTGGAGTGTATTGATTCCATTTCTGCCGGCTGTAACTAAAGTGTGCGAATTACTTATTCCAACTCTGACAGCAATGGGTTCCCAAAACAAAGGAAGTCAAGGATGAGCTATTACACCTGACAGCTCTGCACAGCACCTAGTGACAGCCTTGACTACCCATTCCTCGGCAAGAGGCGCCCTAATAGGGAAGGATCAAGCACCTGTTCTGCTATTATACACTGGTGTTTTATAAAGTTGATCCATCAGTGTCTAAAACAATTGGAAGCAATTTTATCCCAAAGAATCTGAACTACAAATTTGGCTGCAAAGACAAGCAAATCATGTAGGCAACACAGTAAAACAGGCCCATTTCACCAACTGGACTTCTCCCAGAAAACACCAGCATGTTACCTTGAAATCCTCCAGAGTTTCATGGTGCTGACGATTAGGCAACAGCAACTGTATTGGAAGAGTGCAGATTGCAAAACGGTAACACTCATCCCTTCCTTAACCTGTCATGTGAACTTCTGGTTTGAGAGAAGCAATGGACTACCTTTTATTAAGCATTCGTTCACATGGCCTTCAAGGCACAAGGAAACTTCCACCCTGGCATTATGGCTGACTGGTTGTTCCAAGTAACCCTCTCACTACTGCACAACTAAAGTCTGTAAAAGATGCAATGTCTATAGCATGGCTACTTTCACAAAATATAGGGAAAGCGTCAAAACATAATAAGAGTAACTAGGGGCCAGAGGGATATGAATGATGGAGGAGGAAGAGCACAGTTCTTTGTGAGGAGTTGTCCTGTGTGTTCTGGATGTTTAGCAGCATCCCTGTCCTCTATCCGCTAAATGCAAGTGGCACCCCCCCCCCACTGAGACATGGAAAGTGTTTCCAGACATTGTCAAATATCCCCTGAGGAGAAAAATCACCTCCAGTTGAGAACCAGTAGTTTAACTTTACCCTTCTTAAAGCTAAACTTATATGGTAACATGTCAAGGGTAACTACTTAAATAGAAATTCACTATATACATCCCAGGCAAATTGAGAGAAAACAATCAAGTAAGAAACAAAACTTTTTTAAAAGTCCAAAATAAGACAATGCTGGGACAAACATACATCATTAAACTAATCCAAATACGTCCATCATGAGTTAGAGTTATACTTCCATAAAGGAGGTGGGAGGAGCCCTGGTCTCCAGCAAAACAACCATCACTGGTGAAACTTATTTTTTTTTAAATGTAGTGTCTGAAAAGTGTCCTAAGAGCATGTAGCAAATAAGAAATATTTATTTAATAAAATGTACTTAGTCTTAGAGAAAAAAATCAGTGCCTGCGGCACTTGAGCCAAAATGTGTTTCCTCCCTCTCGGTTGCCCCCATGAGGGAGTCACAGAGAACTGGATAACCTGTTAAATAACACCTTGGGGATGCAACAAGCCATATGCAAAATGTTTGGACACATGGCATTATTTCTCCAGGGTACAAATGACAAGTAGAAAAGAGAAGGCAGCAGCCTTATATCCCTGCCTGATCCATGTTGTTTCAAGGAATTTTATTCCATTCTCACCTTCTAGAGTAGAGTCCTCAACTTTGGCTAAGCCAATCTCCCCAGTCCTTCCTTGTGCTTCCTGTAAGTGGTTCACAGGTGATCATGTGACACAAAGAGTCTAAACAGGTAGAACCAATATAAATTTCAAGACTCATGGGAAATCAAGTCAATGGTATGCACTGTTCAGTTGGACATTTCAGGAAACACATGTAGGATTTGGAACAGCTGCATAATTTTGAACCATAATGGAAACAAATCTGAGGAATAAGCTAACAACCATAGAGAAATGGTGGAGCTGAGCGCATCATAAAAGAAAGAAGCTAGAACCTCAAAGAAACTTCCCTGGGGCCCTATTATATAACTAATTTTCAGTTATGTTAGCCAATAATACATTCCCTTTATTTCATAAGCCAGTTTGACTTGAGAGGCCCTCTGCAACTAGCATGTGAACATAGATAATCTCTGGAAACATCTCTAGACAGCCCCACCCCCATAATACCAACTATACAAGGAATAGGTCAAGAATGAAGGGTCAGGTATGCCATTTATCAGACACTAGTTTTCCTAACTGATTAGGTCACTCATCAATTTTTGAGGAGTAAGAGAACAGGCATTCAAAGGCATGTAAAACATAGCTAACTAATTAGACATTAAACTCATTGTTTTATTTGTTTTAATAAATGCATTTACTTGATAACATTTTAGTCTTTGGTAATTCCTTATTACTATGTTATTATTGTAACATTTTTCTAGTAGTTTTTCATTCCTGTTTTTAGATTAATTCAACTGACCAGGTCAGTAAATGTGTACTGCTTTCTTATTATAAGAAAGAATAATAGACAATATTCAAAGAACCTGCTCCTGGACTCCCCATTCTTGCTGGCCTTCTCTAGGGACTAGAGCTTTGGGGTATGTATGTTAGACAATTAGTTGTTATAACAGCCCTTTGAACCATTGCTTAGCCAATCAGCTTAAGTCCGCTTGACTGTTGCTTCCTCTGCAGGGCTAGAAGCCAAGAATGAGGTTGACAGCTTTCTATTTATTTTTAAATTTAATTTAGAAATAGATTCATATTATTGCTTTGGATAGAATATTATAATACACATAAATGTTAAAATGCTAAAGAAGTTAGAGATCTTAGACCATATGGCTAAGAACCAAGGTTTGGCACACTACTTGGGTTTCTAATGAATATTTCATTTTGTGTACTTTGTCAGATTTATGGACTGTATATACATCTAGTTAGATGAAATTAAAAAGGAAAGGACAGCTACTCTGTGGATTGGAGAATTTCTGAAATATTTGTAAATTAAATTTATGACAGCAATGTTTTACAACTGTAAGCAATGCTTATGAAAATGAAAATCATCCTCTGGATTCCATGTCCATGTCATTAATGATATGTGGGCATTGAGAAAAAGCATGCAGAAAAGTAGCAATGTTAAATGATTAAATAGCAAGGGGCAGTGAATTAATACTGTGTGCAACTGGGAGTAACGAGTAACTGGAAATCAGCAGAACTATTTGCAGAAAATTAATAGAATCAACTGAATTTGTCATACATAGAGTATATTTAAATATTTCATGGAAAGGAGAACTCAGTACTAATACCATCTCTCTATTGGATAGATATTTTAGGTATTTGAGAAATTAAGGCCAGGAAGCATGGGGTGTCCAAGAGCTGTTTCAGATGGATGTACAGCTTCTCTGACAATCCTTCACTCATCCTTGGAGGGCTTGTTTCTTCTCTTCTCAATAGCATTGTTCCAAAATTCTACCTTTTTCTTCTAGTCCCAGCTTGTTTCTTTCAGTAACTCTCAGCAAATGATCTTGTCTCAGATATTAGCACCCGTGATTCCAATGGCATCTCAAGTGTATTGAAGGATTACTCCTGTTAGGCTCAATCTTAATTAAATTACATGTATTAATTCACTTAATACTCCTCACAACCCTAGGAGGTAGGTACTATTTCCCTTTCAAAGATAAGAAACTGAGGCAACTTAAAGTTTAACTCCTCAAGATCATATAGCTACTGTATGGAACAATGTTGATGAAAACCGGTATAAGAATCAGAAGATGTGACTCCAAGGCAGCATTTTGACAATGACATTAAAATAAATACTCCTGGTCAATCTTTCCCCTCTTTACATGTGCATGTATCTAAACTGTGTCGGTAATTTTATACTACCTAAACCTGGCTGAGGTCACGCTTCAATTTCTGTTCTAGAATTGGTCCCCTCCTATAGTCACTTGTTCCTTTTTCTAACCCTTTCCAACTATTTCTTACCAGACTATCAGTGTAAATGGTAAAGCCATCATTTTATTAATGTGGTGTGTCACACTGATTGCGTCAGCTGTGTTGAACTATCCTTGCATCCCAGGGACAAATACCACTTAATCATGGTGTATGATCATTTTAATGTGCTGTGGAAATTGATTTGCTAGTATTTTATTGAACATTTTTATATCTGTGTTCATCAAGATACTATTGGCCTATAGTTTTCTTGTGGTGTCTGTGTCTGCCGTTGGTATCAGTGTGACCACGTTAGAAAGAAGATAATGCATGATCATCTCAATAAATGTAGAAAAAGCGTTTGACAACATTCAACAGCCATTCATGATTAAAACTGTCAACACAATAGTTATGGAAGGAACTTACCTCAAAACAAAAAAGGTCATATATACAAATCCTACAACTAATACAATAATCACTGAGGAAAATCTGAAAACCCTCCAAGATACACTACAAGACAAGGTTTCCCACTGTCACCTCTTCTATTCAACACAGTACTGGAAGTTCTGGCCAGAGCAATTAGATAAGAAAAGAAATGAAAGGAATCCAAATCAAAAGGAAGAAGTAGAATTAGCTGTTTTCAGATGACATTATCATATGTGTAGAACACTTTAAAGACACAACAAAAACAATAGTATTAGAGCTAATAAAATCAATAAGGCTGCAGAATGCAAAGTCAACATACAAAAACAATGCAGGATAATTAAGTTCTGGAGAGCTAATGCACTGGATGGTGACAAAAGTAAAAACTGTGTTGCATGTTTAAAATTTGCTAAGAGAGCTTGATCTTAAGTGTTCTCACCACAAATATAAAAAATCATAACCATATGAGGTGGTAGATATGCTAATTAGCTTGATTGTGGTATTCTTTCACAATGTGCACATACATTAAAACAGCACATTGTACATCTTAAAATCATATAATTTTTATTTTTCAAGTATACATCAGGACATCTGGGGAAATAAAATGTAAAGCTAAAATAAAGGAAACCTACCTTCAACCCTACCTAATCCTGAACTTGGAGGTACATCTTTATTCCCTACACAACTGAGTTTCTTGAGAAAGTTGTCTATTCCTCCCTCCTAAATGCTTACATTTATTTGTCCCAGATTTACTAAATTTACAGAAAGCAATCTTAAAATGGCCCCAAAGATTTCTTCATTTTGAAACCAGTCATTGTCTTGTTCTACCTTTTCAACACAGTCAGAAGAATACAGGCATAGTGGATGCTTCCTCCAAAAAGTAGCTCCTCTCATTCTCATGCACCTCTCTGGTTATTCCCTTCCTGTTTCCCAAATAGTTCATTATTAACAGATATCTCTTGTCCCTTTTAGTCTACTCATTGCTTAAGTATATTGGTAGCCTCAACATTCTATCCTCAGCTTCTTGTCTCCTTGACATGGATACTGACCCATAATTTCATTATCATTCTCAGACAGCTAACACCAAAAATACAGTTGATCAGCTGCCTCTGAAACAAATTCATCTGTATATTTTGCATGCAACTTAGTTTCAAAGTTAAAGTCAAACTCTCCAACCCCCAGTGGCTCTTGCTCCTAAATCTCCCATCTGGCTAATGAGATTACCATCAATCACCATCTATTAGCAGCCAGTAACCTCAGCCAGTAACCTCAGTTTCCCTACTTCCTTCTTTCTCTTACTCTCTCCCCTCCTTTTCCAGACAGGTATCATCTAACATGTCTCTAGAATCAGCCTCTGTATTGCCAAGAAACCAGTAAGTGATGGTACCATGAACAGACACTATGTTTCCAACTCCTGCTCTTAACGTCCTTTTCACAACTCCACACCCAAGCCATGGAGGCTCTCACCATATGCCAAGCACTATGCTGACCACTTCATTTACTTTATCTAGTTGAATCTTCCAAACTATTATTAACTTCATCTTTAAAACAGAAATCAGGGATAAAAGAAGCTAACTAAGTTGCCTCAAATCATATAATACTAGAATTCCAACCTAGAGTTTATCTGACACAAAAACCATTCTCTTAACCACTGAATAATACTGCCTCCCACAGTGCTAATTAAAGCTTTCAGCCACTCTATCAAAACTATTGAAACAGCATCCCCAGTGGTCTCCAACTGACAGTTCCCACTCTACCTCATCCCCAAATCCATTTTTCATAGTGTCTTAAGATTTTATAAAAGAAATAAATAAGCATAGCTAATTGTGTCCTCTTAACTATTGGTTCCCCTGCCTTACAGAACAAGATCAAAACTCTTTGGCCTGACACACAAAGCCACATGTATCTTTTTGACATCGTATGCCCACCTCTACTTCCTGCCTTCTCTCCCACCCTGGTAGTTCTGGCTCTAATGAAATACATCCCATTACCTCTACTAACTACATATGTTTTTACTTTTCTATGCTGTTCCCATTCCTGGGAAGTGCTCAGCATCAAAACTTTACCCCAGCTCTGTTTGTTACATTCACTCTTCGAAATCCAATTAAAAATGTCACTGTCATACCTCCCAGACAAATTAAGCTGTCCCTCCAGGACATCTGTCCGTATTTGTACATCCCTTACTGATTCAAGTGTCATACCTTACTTATGTTAGTTTATACATCCATCCCCCTCATTTGTATTCTCACTTCACCCCGTAATTTGTGAAAAAAACAGACTCTCATGTTTTAAAAGCTAAAGGATAAATAAATGAAGTGATCCCCTTTGAAAGAATTAAAATGGCAAGGGCCAGGATGTTAAGCTGACACTAAAAGCATCCAAGAAAGATTGCCACTTACTTGAAATTTACAGAAACAGTGAGAAAGAGAGAGGAGACAAGGAAATTGATTGAGATGCCTCAGGTGGCCCAGTACAATACAGCCTCACTTCTGTGGAGTCTATCTCTATGCTTCCAGATTCTGCAGGGAGGGCAGTAAAAAGGAAAGTGGACTAAATTCAGAAGAATTAGAGGTCTAGTCCACAGAACATCACTGATAATTTTTGTCTCCTTAAGAAAGTCACTTAATCCACACTCTTCAATTTTTTTTTTTTTTTTGGTGATACTGAGCTTTAGAACTCACCCCATGTTCCTGAAGGGCCCTGGTGAAGTAGTAGTGGGCAATGATGCTGTGAGCTAAAATCGTTTTCACACGGCCCTCAGGTGGCTGCAGTGAGAAACAGCCTAGAGCTCCTTGCCATTGAGACACAAAGTTAACAGAGAAAGGCAGATGATTACCAGATCAACAGCAGAAGGAGGAGGCTGGCCACCGTGGTCTTCCTCCCAGGGCTCAGCTCTCCTCTTGGGGTTTTCTTCTCATCTCAGGGCTGTGTTCTCTTTGCAAACTCAGTAATTCACGGATGGGTTAACACTCAAAAAGTCACTTTGGTCAGAAAGTAATGTCCCTACTGACTTGTTTTACTGATGCTACAATTTAGTATGTCCATTGGAGTTTGGGGAATGTGCTAATTTTTGCAACTCTAAGTATTTGGCCATTTTTCAGAATGAATGAAGTCCACTTAATTTTGTTTTCTTAAATTTCTGATTCATTTTCAACAAAATGCATTCTGTGTGGTGTGTGGCAGTTACAACTGGGGAAAGGTCTGAGAGCATATCCCTGCAGTGCTAGGTGGTTGGGGGCTGGCTGACCCTCGCTCTCTGATTAGCCCAGTCCCCCACGCTGTCAGACTTGCAAGAAGGTAGGCTAGTCCCCGCCCCACAGGGATCCACTTCAGAACAGCCAGCCTCTGCAAGCTTTCTCTTTCCTTTTCCTACCAGAATTATTTTCTCTTGTCTCCTTCCTCTCCATCTCTTACACCCTGTATTTGCTCTGCTTTTCTCTGTCCGACCGTTCATCTCTGCCATCTCTGTCTTTTTCTAAGTGTTTGCCTTTTGTGTGTGACTGGGAGTCTGCGCTCTTCCAAACGGCCGTTAGAGGGAGCCCTGTGACCTGCAGTCCAGTGTCCGCGGCCCTGGGCCTCCTAGAATGGCCCTTCTAAGGTTCTAAGCACTTTACCAATTCTGCTTCCATCTCTCCCCTCCCTAAGGGGCTACCCCGCTGCTTCTCTAACCCTCAGCTTATATTCTGCTCCCCAACCCCACACCACGGACTCCTCGTTTTCAGCCCAAGGTAGATTTGTTTTCCCCACTTTCTACTTTTCAGCCTGTGTCCCCGTCTGCCACTGCATTCCCCATTTCACCAAGAAAATGCCCTTGATGACTGTCAAAAATCCACATGGGTGGACTCTCCTCTGGACCACAGCCCTGCGCCCGCCCCCTCCCGCTGTGGTCACTTGTCCTAGGGCCCACCTAGGGCATGCCTCAGACAGGTCTGCCTCCCGCCAAAAACGCCGACACTGATGTCCCTAAAACCACGAGGGCCAGTGCGCACTGCCCCCAACCCCCATCCTCACCCAAGCTTCCCCGAGCCCCGCCTGGCTGCAGGCAGGAGGCTCTGATCCCCACGCAGGAGCACCGCAGGGACCCACGCCCTTCTCCACGCCTTGGGGCCGCTAAAGACCCCCGTCTCTGAGTTCTCGGCTGCCCCTGCCCACTAGGGTCTGTCCAACACCCCGTTTGTTTCCCAAGGGGCCTTCTAAGCCGACCCGCCTCCCTAGCAGACAGCCGGGTCAGCTCCCTACAGCTGGGGCTGGAGGCATCCTTTCAGGGCCTATGGCCAGCGGGGCGAGGGTTCCAGCATCCAAGCACTTGCTCTCCTCTCTGAACTTTGTGTTCAGATCTTAGTAGCCCTTTGATACTGCCCCCAACTCCCCTCATCTGCATTCCTCCAAGAACCCCTATCCCCCCTGCTTCTCTGTCTTCTCGGTCTTGCTACTCCAAACTGTCAAGGGTGCTCTAATCCACTCTTGCCAGGAGGCTCAGCACCTGTCATTGGCGCCTGCATTGCGCCCTCCTGGGCCCTGGCCATGCATGGACAGGCCTTAGCCATCACTGTCTCCAAATCTCGCTCGCTGACCCCATCTGGGAGGTGCAATTTTCAACTACTTTTACCACACCCCCACCCCTAAGATGTCAGTCTGCTGCACTGCACCTCCACCTATGTCCCAGCCAAAGGAGATCAGTTCTCCTACCTGTAAAGTGGTATGTTAATAACTCCTCTCATATAAGACAGTTGGGAAAATTAAGTGGAAAGAAGTGCATAGAGTTTACAAGAGCACCTGACTCTTAATGAGTGTTTAGCATGTGTGAAGCATTGCCGTTACCCCTTACTGCCCCCAATCACCAGTACCTACTTCTTTGATCTCCCCCCAGCACCAGGGGACATCCCTGGCACACTTCCAGTTTCCTCGGAAGACAGCAGATCTTTTGGTCAAAGTCTCCCTTAATCTAAGTGCCCCCTTGCAAGAACCCTCAATCCTCAGAGCCCACTCCAGGGACAGTTCTGTGCTTTAATGAAAAAAAGGAGCACAGCCTTCCAGCTCTCATTCTGAGTCTGATCCCTTCTTTGCTTTTGGAACTCTTTTACAATTGTGTGAAGTTTTAAATAACTGACAGTAATGTAAATAATTCTTGTCTAGAGACATGCCAAAAAATTCTGTTGAGACAAACCTCTCCCCTAAATCATTTGTAAATG
The DNA here is from genome assembly GCF_030020395.1 of Manis pentadactyla. Classification (NCBI taxonomy): domain Eukaryota; kingdom Metazoa; phylum Chordata; class Mammalia; order Pholidota; family Manidae; genus Manis; species Manis pentadactyla. The sequence continues at coordinate 169,179,732 of NC_080020.1, read as the reverse complement.
TACCAGCTTTGCAATTGTGCGCAAATTCATTTCAGTATCCTTACTCTATTAACCACTCCCCTTTTTGAGTTCTTTAAATGTTTTGTAATATCTTCCTGGTTCCCTCACTTAATAATGAGTTTTAAAAAAATTGACACATTCACAATATGTCCATGGTCATGATTTTATGTTTAAATACTCCCTTTAACAAACAAAACCTAACTTATAAGCCCATTACTATTAATCTTGCCTTTTTATGGAAGATAAAACCGAGTTGTGATTCAATCTAAGCGGAAACCCTCCTTGGCCAGCCCTAAGGGAGACTCCCCTCATGTGCCTCTTCACAAGTCCAAGCCTTCCCCTTAGCACAGCAGCCTGTGAAAGACTTCCTGGTGATGACTGGCTGGTCCTGCCCTGACCGCTGCGGGAAGGCAAGCACCTGCAGGCTCGCCATGTGACTCACTGAACACTTCAGAAGTTTCCCCATAACAGGCACCCCAACCTAACCTTCCCCAAGGTGGTTCTGCACCTCAAGTACCTAAAGAAGCCAGGCAGCTTCAGCCCCAATCCACTCACATCCAGCCCTCAAAAGACTATGGGGATCTGGGCCTCCAGAAGAGGGCGCCCCAGACCACTGCTGTGAGCAGTCACCAGCTTATTAACTGAAGCTCTTCTCTAGAAAGTTCTAGGTTCCCCCTCCTCCTCCTTGCTCCAACTGCTCACTGTCTCCTCTGCTCCAGCCCAGCACCCCTCCCCACACATCATATTCTGCGCCGTCTCCTTAAATCCCATCCCATCCTCTCCCCAGTGTACTCTCACCTCCTAAATTGAAACCAGGTCTGTTTGATTCCTGATCCCCTGCTATTTTCTATCCCGTGTCATCTGTAAGCTGGGGACTGATGGCGATTGGTTAGTGGAGCCTCTAAGATAGTAAATGATGATGATGGTAGTAACAGAAGAACACAGCTTAACCCTGCCATGAATGGTATTAATGGGTTAGATAAAAAATTCTGACTTTATGAATGGGACCATCATCCACCAGTTTTGACCCTGTCTGACACCAGTAGGTAGAAGCGGGCATTTCTCTTTCAATATTAAAAAAAAATTGAATATAATATTCTTGAAAATATAAAGAATTTATTCATTAGTTTTTCATACTGGAAAATATATTCTTATAAAACTTGTGCACCTTTTCACCCTGTGGTCTTCAGCTACAAATAGTAGGGCTTGGAATACAGACTAATTCAACTCTCCTTTAAATACTTTAACAAAGGGGAAAAAAGCCAACTAAGTAAATAGTTAAAAGAAGCATATTTTATGTATTCGATTTTAGCACATTGACCAGGTGAATTGCCTCTGCCTGCTCCAGAAAGGCACTTAATGGATGCTGACTCTGAGCTAAATTGAAGGGAATGCTATGCATTTCAAGGGCTATTAAGGTTCAAGGTTTGGTAATTTGCTCATTTTGAGTTCTTATATCTGCATACTTCACTGATTTAGGGGCTGAGGGGCAGGTTGCATTATTTTGCTATGAAACAGAATCACAGCATCTTAAATTTGGGGGTGTCTCTAGGAAGTAGTGATAGTCTGTGTAAGAGCCCCATCCCAGAATCTCCTCTGCAGTTATCCAAACTCTGTTTGAAGGCGCAGGGTCAGAGAGGTCACCCAGATACCTAACAGCCTAAGATACGAAGATGTGAGTGGCTAAGCCGATACCATGTTAGAGGCTCTGCTTCAGCCTGAGCCAACTGTGATTCTCATAGACTATGTCTCTAGTAAATCAATAAAACCATTAGTAAATGTAGAACAAAGATTTATCATTAGCTTAAAAAAATACATGTGCAGAAGGAAGTTTAAAGGTCCAAGAAGACAAGTCAATAAGACCATTTCCTCCATTTCTGGCTAGGTCCTTCCTTTGGAGAGCAACGATGTTATTGTGTTCATCTGTGTCCCAGGCATTGGCCAAGTCCTGTCCAGAGTAGGATGAACAAATGTCACTGTAATTAATCCAAATTGTAGCTTTTGGCCTGCTATTCCTTCTCAGGTAATTAAAGAAACAGAAGATAAGGGGGATGAGCTTAGACTGGCATTGTGGTAAATCAGAGTTAGAGGAATCCCTTGGGAGCAGACGAAGGTGTTGGCTCCACCTCCAGCTTCTTCCCTGGAAGAAGGCAGTTCCACCAGTCCTAGTTTAAGAATTGTCCCATTATCCTCCAGCTTAGAGGTACTTGAGAGTAATACCAGATAGGGCCACTGTTATAACAGGAGTGACGCTGGATATGCTCCAGGGCAGGGGTATGCAGGGATAAAGCACACACAGCCTCCTCCCTCGCTTGCCCAAACCCCAAATGTCCTCAGTGGGGGAGAGAGTTAGCACTCTTGGAGAATTATGAGATATAACATCCAAATACATAAGGGAGATGAAATATATTCAGCCCCTGGGTCTCATCTCCATTTACTTCTGGCTTGGCCAATTCACATCTCAGAGAATCAGTTTCCTCATCCTAAAATCAAAGACAGTCTAGACCAGGGATCAGCTCAGTTTTTCTGTAAAGGGCCAGGTATTAATACTTGAGGCTTTGCAGCTCATAGAGTCTCCGTTGCGACTCCTAGACTCTGCCTTGGTAGAGCAGATGATCCACCAGGAAATGAGAGAGGTGGTGTTGCCGCCAGTTTGCCAGGCCCTAGACCAGACAGCCTCTTAGCTCAGGTCAGCCTTTGTATTCCAGGGTTCATGTTACTGGAGACCCTGTGCCCTTGGTGGTCTCATTTCCTGCTCTAACTGTCTAGGCCCGGAGTCCTGCCAAGACTGATAGCTGCCACTCTCCTGCTGGTTCTTCTGTCTCAGCAGAGGCCTGGGCACTGTTACTCACATGACGCTACCCTGGATCCCCGATCCCATCAGCAATGGAATTGGTAGCAGCACGCTCTGCTCGTACTCTGTTCACTCTGGAGTCAGCTCTGCCCTGGATGAGCTTAGACTGGCACTGTGGTAAATCAGAGCTCCACCTTGCTCCTTCCCCCAGCCAGGGCTGCTGGGACCATGTACTGCTGTGCCTCCATCTCTCCACATGGAAAGAAGGCCTTCTTCACAGTCCACAGCTTCATCTCCCATTGCCAAACCATCCCAACCCTTAGCACTGTGGTTTTTCTGTCTCCCATCCTCTCCAGTGTAGATCACCAGACCTTGCTCAGCCAGGTCTCACAATATGTCATTTATCAGGACAGGGATTCAGATGCAAGAACAAAGAGATTGTCATTTTTGAAGCTGCAGAGGAAGAGAGGTCTTTACAGTAGAAAAAAGCCCAGATTTTACAATTATTGCACAAGGTTAGAATTGGACTAAAAGTCAAGTTGCAAGCCCCTTGATAGCTGCCCCATGTTAACACCTACACGGAGAATGTCAGTGAAGCAGCTTAGAACAAAAAGCTAAGTGAGCGTTGAAATCAGAAGGGAAATTCCTAGGCCTCGACTCCTTAGCATGGGCCTATGATGCCCTCTTGTGTTCTCTTTCAAGAAGTGCAGGCCTCTACCTGAACTGGGCTGTTTTTTCAGAGCTCTTTATATGACTATTTAAGAAAAAAAATTTTTTTAACTGTCTGATTTATTCCCCAGCAAAATTGTGAAGAAAGCAAAAAGTTTTAAAGGTAATCTCAATCCCAGATAAGTCTCAAAGCTACATATTATTTTGTTTTATTTCCTAAATGTTCATCTGAGGAAGGTCACATAGGGTACGACCCTGTTGGAAATAGTGGAGGCAGCGGGCCTTGCCTGAGGTCACAAAGCTAATCAATGACAGAGTGCTCAGCAGTATCACCCAAGGCTCCTGGTTACACTGGGCTTCTTATTTCTCACTGGTCATTTCTCAGGCCTTTTCAGGTTGAGCACAGATGCCACAATGCGCATCTCTCCCAGGGTCAGAACGTCACCAAAGCAAGCACCAAAGCAGGCAGGGCCTGTGGTCTCATGGAGTGTGGGGTGTAAATTAGGAAGTTGGTGTCAGAGACCAGGCTGAAGAAGAACTGGTCCCAGGCAAATGGACTTCTGTGTTTATTGCTTACCTGCCTGTCCCACCTGTGCTAGTACCTGGTGCACTGTTCTCCGTGGGCAGGGCAGGGCAGACATTGTGCTCTGTGCAGGTAAGGGGTCGGGATACTGGAGCGGGGGCCCCACCACTTTGAGGTGAGTAACTTACACCTCATGGACCCTCATCCCCAGGCCTTCTCCCCCTGCTCCCTGTGTCCCAGACACTCTCTGTTTCACCACAGCCTCCTGCGTGTGTCCAGACTTGCACATCTTTTCTTACACTGTTTGTGCTGCCTGGAAGTTTCCCCTGCTCCAGCCTTCATAATCCTACTCATCCTTCAAGGCCAAGTTCAATTGTTATCTCTTCTCTCTGGCTTTCCCTGATTTTCTCTTCTCCTGTTACTGCCTTCCCACCATAACTGTTTTTGCATTTGTTTGTAAGACATACAACTGTTCTGTAGTTACTTGTCTCCCCCAGAGTCTGGGAGCATGTGAGAGACCATTCTCTCATTTTATTTGGTGTTGATAGAAATCTGCAGGGACTCATAGTAGAAAAATGCTTGAGCTCTGGACCAGACAGACCTGGATCCAGATGTTGACCGAGCCACCTGAGGGAGTCATTTAAACTTTCTGTGGTCAGTTCTCGAGTCTGTAAAATGTGATACATGCAACTTCAGGGAGGGTGTCAGGAAAATTAAGTGCAGTAATATACAGGAAACCCTTATACACAGAAAACAGTAGTTCAATATCTTCCAGCTCAATCTCTGTTGTAAAAACAAGTTAGTAAATCTAGAGAAGGGGAAATAACTTACACGGGTCATACAGAACCCAAGCACCTGATTCCCAGGTTAGCACTTTTTAAGCCAACTCAAGTCTTGCTCTTTTTTGCTATTCTGATCCCAATAGCAATAAGTGGGCACCCACACACTCTACATATGATTACAGCCTATCTTAGTCTGTTCAGGCTGCTATAACAAAATACTGCCCACTGGATAGCTTATGAACAATAGAAATTTATTTCTCACAGTTCTAAAGGCTGAGAAATCCAAGATCAGGCTCCAGCATGGTCATGTTCTAGGAAAGCCCCCTTCCTGGTTCATAGCTGGCACTTTCTTGCTATGTTCTCACATGGTGGAAGGGGCTAGAGGTCTCTCAGGAGCCTCCTTTATAAGGCAGTAATCTCATTTATGAAGTTCCAGCTTCATGAAATAAGTACCTCCCAATCCCACTATATCATCAGGCATTAGGAGTTCAACATATGCATTTTCAGAGGATACAAACATTCAGACTTAAACACACTCTATAGTCTATCTCTGCCTGTCGCCACTTTCTTCTTGCAAATAAAGTCCAAATCAGGGACTGGCTATTCCCCTTTCCCTGGCCTGTCACAGGAAGAGGCCCATAGTCAGACCTGAAACACACTTGCCAAGCAGTGGGTAATCCCTGGTTTCTTCTGTTTTCCTCAAATCCAGGGTCTGCATCACCATGATGCTCCCCACACCCCTCTGCCTTCTCCACATTCCCATTGGCACTGAGTTCATGCCTGTTCTCACCTGTTTGGTTCTTGGCGGGTGGCCATGTGGTGACACGTACCCATAGCAGTTCATCCCAAGGACAGGGCAGGGCCACAGAGGTATGGTCCTAAGTGGCCAGGTGTTGGAAGCCACTTTCTAAGTCTAGGTGTGAGGAATAACAAAGTGGCTGAAAAAGAAAAGCGAAGTCAAATGGGTTAGAGGTAAAGGTGACCCAGAATGGAGAAGGAAGGCAGTGGAAGGCAGTTGTTACAATTGAATCTGGGAGGCAGAGGAACATTTTTCTTTTGGCTGCAGTCCACATGGTAAATGAGTGGGCAGGCCAGAAGGCAGTCCAGAAATGTTTCTGTCCTAAACTTTGCCATCAAACTGCAAGCACAACCTCGTCTTTAGGAATGTTGTCCAGAAAAAAAAAAAGACCTCCACTTCCCCTTGGTCATTAGAGCATGAATGATCCCAGGTCCAAATCATTTTTTCCAGTCTCTTCTGAGTCAGACTCAGGGGCTGTACTTAGCTTGCAGTGCGGCTACATCATCTCTTTCTAAACAGTCTTCTCAGTGTTTCTGTCTTAAGAAGGAATTTTCCCAGCGAGGGTTGCTTCTCAGCCACCAATCTGGGCACTGAGCCAGCCCCATATGAGCAGCTGTGTTGTTCCCTAAGCCCAGGCCTGATCCTGCAGCCGGGATTCCATCCGTGGTCCACACTCAGAACATTGGCCCCTACATGCATAGGACAAAACCTATGCATCCTGCAATTTCCAGGACTTCTCACTGTTCTTGTCCCCAAAGTGATGGCAGGGAAGTGCTGCCCAGGGGCAGCTTTCACAGCTGGACACCACCCCCTACTGCAGAAGCCCATGCACCTCTCCCAGAAGGGGAGGCGGCAGGGCCTCGCTGTGGCACCCAGCACCTAGATAGGTGGGCACCAGATTAGCCAGTGTCAGCACCCCTGGGCCTGGCACCTGCTAGCTCTGAGATGACCTCATGGAAAAGTGAGGTCCTGCCATGATCCAGCTGACCTTCCCTTCAGCTCTTTATGCTTTTTTTGTGTTTTCTAATGATTTTTAATGAATACTTATTACTTACATAATCAAGGACAAAGCAGTCAGAGTCACTGCAAAGGCCAGGATCGTTTTTAAAGAATTGAATGCTCCTGGAAACATTCCTGATTTTCTCAGAATATACATCTGGAATACTCTGTAGAGTTAGCTCCCAGAGAAGCTCACAAAAATAGAGATTGGGAACTTAAGTGACAGCCCTCTGGTGTAGCAGCCTCCAACATCCACTGAGGAGGTCACAGGAGGTCACCAGACAGCAAAGGACTGGAGCTGGAGTCCAGGCATCATTCTAACATCTTGTCTAATTTGAGAAATTGTAACTAAAACAGTAGAAACATTGATCACCCAAACCCTGTGCTTGAAGGTCAGGCAACCTTTGAAGAATGCCAAAGAGATGGAGACATTTTTTGCAACAGTAACAATAAAAAACATGTTTTGAAGGTTTATTATGAACCAGGCACTCTACTAAAATATTATCTTATTGAAAATAATGTTAAGCCTGGCTCAATATGAGGTAAGTATCATTTCCCTTAGCTAATAGAAAACTGAGCCAGGATGCAAACATCAGTCTGACAGATTGCAAAGCTCATGCTTTCAAACAGTATTCTATATTGCCTCTCATATAATAGCATTTATGTAAGAAAAGGCTGAGGCAGCACGAAACCCAAGTACACACATACACAGACTCCTCTGCTCACTAGGTCACTCGGTGAATGTCTGATAGACAGATGGACGATAGATGATTGATGGGTGATCGGTAGGTAGATATCATAATCTATGGTAATCTTTAAGCCTTACCACATCCTCACCACCTATTAATCATTCCAGTTGGGCTTCAGTTTTAGAAATTAAGGTATTAGTCACAAAGGTGGCTCTCTTCTTGAAGAGTTTGCTGTTCAACATTCGATGAAGTCCTGCTGGCAGGACTGCAGAGCTACTGTGGACTGTAAGGCAAGGTTGGGGGCGCACCCTTTTCTGTGCAGCAGCATTTTAGGGACGGGGCAGGCAGTTTAGGATTCTACAGATTCTTCCTCCTGGTTCATAGGATCCCTCCATGCTGAACTCCTTTATTTTCAAAGTTTTCCAGCAAAAAGAAACCTGTTTCCAGAGTCAAGGAAAAACTATCAGTGGAGAACTCCCTTTTTTCATTTTGAAATGCCATTATTCATTGGACCGCAGCAGTTTTTTTCAGTCCTCAAATGAAAAAGAACAATGTCCATTTGATGACAAGTATTTATCTCTTTACAAACAACAGCCAAGCCATGAATCAGATGAGCTTTGCCTTTTTTTTCCTCTCTCATTCTGGCTTTGCCTTCATTAAACACATTAGGAAAATGTACAATTTTCCCACTTTGCTCCTCATGCCTAATTGATTTCCAGCATGAATAAAAAAGAGTATTAGCGAGGAAAGGGAAGCCTCAAACCTCATGAGTATCCTCTTAATAACCATTTAATCTTAAACTGTGTTCACAAATGCTAATTATAAACATCTTTAATTGTGCATGTCTCCCATCATGGTAGAGTGCCCATTCAATTTCTTGGACTTTGACATTAATGTTCTGCTACTACATCACCACTCAAGGAACTGTCAGGATTTGAACCTTCCTATTTTCTACTCAGGAAAGCAAAATCGGTCATCTGTTCAAGCTTAGGGAATCAGGATGCATCAATGAAGCATGTGCCCTGGAGGCAGCAGCCCTGGCCCGGACGTGGGGTAGGACCATTTGCAGCACCAGCTCTGTACTAATTATTAAATCAATGGAATTAATTAATTCAGTTACGACATGCAAGGGAACTGGGTGTAGTTCTGAGGACTCAGAGATAAGTTAAGATACAGTTCCTGCCTTCAGAGACAATTTACATTAGAAAGAGGACATTCTTCAACTTCCTAGGGCAAACTGTGCTGAGAGTCCTGATACTGGCTCAGACAAGCAGTGGTGGGGAGCAGAGAATTCTTCGGTCAGAAAAGGGACAGGAGGAGAGGGTGAAAGGCTTTCTGGGTGGAGAAACAGTATGAGCAGAACCTCAGAGGTGTCAAAACTTGTTCAGGGTGTTTGGGTGGGGCCTGTGGCCCTGCGGGACTGCTGAGAGGGCTCTGCCAGGCAGTCACCACAAAGGCAGGGGAAGATCAAAATAGAGAGGCTCAGCAGTGTGTTCATTAGGCGTCTGGACCTCACCACTTTGGGAGTCTCTGAGAAGCCTGGAAGATGAGAAGTGAGAAGTGATCTTACCTGCACTTAATGAGATCATGGTTCCATTCACAGACACTCCACACTGACCCTGGCTCGGTCGCATAGGAATTGCTTGTCACTAAAGCCACAGGCTCATGTTCCCCCTTCTTGTGCCGCTTCACCTCGCACCCATTCTCCCTTCCAAAAATGCAGCTGGAGCGCCTTTCAGAATAAGCAGGCTCTCAGCAGGTGCTGGTTTGTCACCTCCAAAACAGTAACAGGAAACAGCTCAGGGGTTTCTTATATTCTCCTTTTACAGAATGCTTTCTTTTCCCCAGTCTGGGAGGAAGCAGCCCAATAAGCAGACAGTGTGGGTAGCAGCTGCCTGTATGTGTGAAATCAGAGCGCCTCAGTCCACCATCCCACACAGGCAAGAGTCAGTGAAACCGGAACTGCAGATGCCCTGGTGCTGAGATTCACGGTCATTGCCGAAGTGTGGGGAGGGGACACATGTGATGGACTGAGCATAGATGGAGGCCCAGGTGAAAGAGGTAAGGGACCTCCAAGAAGGAAAGGAAGTGGAAAAGGAAACTGAGCACAATAATTGATGTATTAAACATTGTTCTGCTTTGCAAAGTGTTGTGGTGACATTCTGTGAACCACTGGTCACTTTTTTTGTATGTAAATCTCATTGTCCTCTTGACTGCTCATTCCCAGTATGGCAGGAAAAAAAAAAAGAAAAAGGCTTAAATTTCCCAAAGATTTTGCATTTATTTCTAGTTTAAAATTTATCTTCTAGGTAAATAGGCAATCTAGTTTTAATGACATAAAAATGCATTTGCTTTTAGAAAATAATCCATTTCTGTTATTGAAGATGGATTTTTATAAGACTTGTCTTTTATAATAGAAATATTTTAAGTGAAATTTGATAAATGGTTAGTAAGTAGACCATATGTGCATTAAACATATATAGGAAGACATGGAAGGAGCAAATGATACCTAATAGTCATGAGACTATTGGATATCAAACGATTGTTGTATACTAAATATACACGAGTCTTATGAAGCACTAAATAGACAGAGACATTAAATATATATGAGCATTTAATATACAAGAGGCCTTAATTTAATGGCACCCTGGAGATGTGTCCTCTGCCCAAGAAACACTAATGAGACAATTTAGCCAGCTGTTCATTTGGCTAACTGGTAAGCTTACCTGTTGACCAGATGTACTTTTCCTGGGTCTTTTTGATACAGCACGTGTGTGTCATTGGCCCAGGGCAACTTCCATTTGTGGGCGTCTTGCTTGAACTTTGAATCTGGTCCTTGTAACCACATCATCAGTGGTGCTGGCTGAAGCTGTAGAGAGAAGCAGGGCACACAGACATTGTCAGCCCCGGAATGCTGATAGGGTGGTCCTTCCATCCCCATCTACAGCCTCTCTGAAGCATGAACTTGCCTCATCTCTTCCTTTGCTTTTTCTCACATTGTGTTTCAGCTGATTTAAGGAAGACTGTGATTTGAGCATTTACATTTGTTCCATGAATCTTTTTGTTTCTTGACCTCTGAGACTGCCTGGTAGTGTACATAGGCTACCACAACATCAAGCTAATTACTCACTTAATGTAAGTCAAAGTTTAAACTAACCATGCTTTTTCTGTAATCTCGAGAAGTCACTTTTTATCCTCTTTCTCATGAAATCTCTGGTTTAGGCAAAGATTGATGAGTGCATAACTGCAGGGGAAGGGCTGCTCACCCACACACTGCCTTTGGATCTGCCCCGCCTACCTTGTCTGGACGCTGATGTCATTTTCTGGTGGCCAAGTAGTGGGGCCACCTCACTTGCTCTCTCTAGAGTTAACTTGACTCCTGCTGATGGTGACCATGTCCTGGATTTGCTGTTTGCCTCCCATTGGCAGGTTGTCACACACCAGAACATCCCCAAGTCTAGGCCTTCTTCAGTCTATCTTGGCTTATTGTACATCCTGTCAATCCCACAGACACCCAGAGGAGCACCCAGTGGGATCCTTGTATGCCAACACAGGCTGACGGCATCAGGAGGATCACACAGGTTCACCCACCTGCATGCACCCCCCTTAGAGGGATGGAGGACTGCCCTCTGTACCATGTACCACATTGGATAATCTCGTTACATCTCATCTCTGGGTTTTCCACCTGAGGTTTTTATCATTCTGCCCCTAGAAACAGCCCAGACCCAGCCTAGGGGCATATGTGCTGTATTCCTTCTTGGGGCTCAAACATAACAGTAACTTAGTCTTTGCTTGAAGATGAGTTCCTTTTTCAGTTTTGGAAAATATGCTTTGATTCTACATCCTGTGTCTCTAACGCTGTTTCTTAAACTAAAATATCATTAACACCTCCAAACTTTGCTGTTAAAATTTTAAACTCAGAAAATCCTTTTCCCTTTCAATTTATCTTGGACTGCAAGACTATTGAATTGTGAGCTTCAAAATGAAGCAGTGGTCTCCCTAGTTCCAGGCTAGAAATATCTGGATAGATCTGTCTGTCTATCCATTCACCAGGGGGTGCTAGCTCACCTGAATAAACACCTAAATAGAACTAGGGACGCTCAGGATTGTAGGTACATTGTATTAAAATCCCACTAATATTAGCTGTATTTCAAAGGTATGCTTTAGGTTGGCATTTCACACACAACACTGTTTAATTAGCTCAATTCATTTAACAAATACTGTTTGAGGACCTACTGTGTTCCAGGACATGAGCCGGATGTAGAGTGGTGAAGCAGCTGGTCAAGGTTGCTACCCTAACAGAGCTTACATTCTAGTAGGAGACAGATAGTGACCACAGCTAAGTAAACATATAAATAGATAAGATAATTAACTATTGTGAGAGATAAGCAAAACTGTTCAACAGATAATCTCAGAGGTTCATTCCTGATAACCTGGTAAGGAATTAACTGAAGAAAGTGTTTCTTCCCAGCAACAGAAGGGACTGCTCCCAAGCTCCTCTGATAAATTCCATGCGGGAAGTTCCAAAGGACTTCTGGGCAGCTGGTCTCCTGGCACCTCCCTGTAGGACTCACACCTCACCTCGGACGGCCTGGTGCCCAGGCCAACGGCTTCACCTTACACTCTGAAGTCTCCCCCATATCCAGCTAATAAAAGGAAAATAAGAGGATGGGGGTCTTCCACAGGGGCTGAAAGAGTGAAGGACTCATGAACCTGCTGACCCCTCACTTTGAATGCCAGCCTGCACAGGTCGCATGTACCACCTCAGCCTTTCACACAACAGCAATAGATAAAGAAATACAGTTATATGATAAAGAGTAAATGGGGGCAGAGGTGATGTGCCAAGAGAAGAAAATCCCAAGTGGGCTTCATCAAGTAAGCCACATTTATGTACAGATCTGAAGGATTAGAAAGAGCAAGTCATGCAAAGAGTGAGGGGAGGAGAGGGCATGCCAGCCCCAGAGAAGAGCAGGTGGCACACAGCCCAGAGGTGGGACAGACATGGTTTCCTCATGATCCTGAGCTGGTAGGTGATCAGGAGCAAGGTGATATGAGACTCAGGTTAGGAGCAAACTGAATCAGGCAGGTAGTTTTTGTTTGTTCTTTTTATGCCCCCAACTACAACCAGAAACTGTAAGAATGAAGTAGGGAGAGTAAGCTGATCTGACTAAATCATTCAGAGATCTTTCAGCTTCTGTGTAATGAACAGAGAGGAAGTATAAATAGAAGGCCAAAGACCTGACTGGCAGTTACAGTCCAGGTTCAAGGTGATGTTGGTCTGCATCAGGATGATGACAGTGTTTGGGATGGAGTAGTAGGCTGATCCTAGATCCATTTGGGAGGTAGAATGAACAGTAAGGGGGCATCATGAGACCTTCCCAGATTTTGGCTTGGGTAACTAGGTGGATGGTGATGTCACAGGCAGATGAGGAAGACTGGAGGAAAGACAGGTTTAGAAGCACTGGGGTTGTGGAGGATCAGGATGTTTTGGAGTTCCACCTTTGAGGTGATCCTCAGACATCTGTGTGCTAGCGCTACAGTGTGTGCGAGAGCCCTGATCGGCTGGGATGCCCATAGGCCCCTGCACATTAGCAAGAGCCGTTCTATCGGGGTGTTGATGGCCCCTTCCTGCCATACCAGTCTGCTTCCTCTGAGGGCAAGTTAGTAGGCAGAGTGCACACATGGCATCTTTCCTGTGACTTCCTCTGAGCTTGCCCACCACTTCCAGAGTAACTCAGACGTGTTGCCTTTGCCTGAGAGTGGTCCACCATCTGGCTGTCAGCCTGGCAGGTGGGGAGAACCTGTGTTCTCCTAACAGACCTTCATGTAGAAGCAAAGCCAAATGCCATCAGTCTGAATTGAAAGCCATTCTTCACTGCCTGGAAGCTGGCTTCCTGCTGTCTGGGGTCAGGGGGTGGGGAGTGGCTGGCCGACTGCCCGGCAGTGTCTGAGCAAGCCGCCGTGAGAGGACTGAGTTTGCATTTCACATCTAGGGTTGTTTCTCTTGTCCCCTTCCAGGATCTAGGGTAGGGAGCAATTATGTGGTAGGAGGTGATAAAGAACTGCCACACACACAGTAATTTTTAGATTTCTCCTGCCAGGAATTCCCTAAGAAGGCTTTCCCCCTCCCTTTATGTGACCCCCTTTTATACTTGGGATATCAGTGACCCAATGGGGCCCCTCAGCTGTGTTAAGAAATGTGGTACTATTTGATTATTTACTCTTTGATTATTTCCTAGGTGAGTGCTTTCCTTTAAAAAACACATATGTTTACTGAGTGTCAGTAGTTTCAAGGCACAACAGCCCATGCTGGTGATATGGTGCTGCACTGGGTAAGGCAGGCCTGCTCCTGGAGACTCACTCTAGTAGGGGCCAGGCAGTGGGCAATGAGCAGGCAGGCAAGCAAGGGTAATCCAGGTAGTGGTGACTGCTGTCAAAATAAGTAGATGGGGGTAGTGGCCCACAATACATAGGGACAGCAGGGGAGAGAGTACTGAGGAGGTGAGATTTGGATTGAGAAGGAATTAGCACAACTCTGGGAGAAGTGTGTTCCAAGTCACGGATCAGCAAGGGCAAAGTCTTCAGACAAGGTTCAGTTAGAAGCAATGGACAGTATGGCTGCAGCCTGCTAGGTGGCGATGGCCCCAGACTGAGGTCTGGTCAGAGCACCAAGCAGGCTTAATGTTTTGACTCTCTGCATGGGCTCAGGGCACCTTAAAGCAGAATTCACATTTCATATACCTGCCATTTTCCTCACAGAATTTAGCATGGATTAACCAATGGGAAGCATAGTAGGCACAGTTGGGATGGAATTGAACCAGATTTACATGGAATTGGAAAGAACTGAGTTAGGGACAGATAGCAAGTTACACAAATTGCTTCTCTTTGCTTCATATGTTCTGCTCCAGCCTCACCACACAGTATTGCCTCCTGCACACACTTGCTGTGCTCTTGAGTGTCAGCAGTTTCAAGGCACAACAGCCCATGCTGTTGATATGGTGCTACACTGGATGAGACAGCTTGAAGAATCTTCCCTCCCTCCTTCTCTGTGGATGGCTAGCGCCTCCTCACTGTTAGACTCCTCTTAACGCCACCTCCTCCAGAAGGTGTCAGCAGCACCTCTCTTTGAGTTGTGATGACCAAAAACATCTCCAGACATTGTCTGCAGTGGGCAATGGGGGCATGGCCCCCAGTTGAGAATCACTGTGCTCTTCCTCCCACTACCCCCAAGTTATCTTTCTCTCCTGTTAGGGAGGGAGGGAAGGCAAGAAGCAGCAAAAGTTTAGGAAACATAGAAGCCTGTTCTTATTACAATATTACAAAGCAGTTCTGGGTTAAATCATCGTAAGGTAGTGCGGCTTGCAACCTGGCAGGTAGGCGAAAGCCACAGCTGATGGAAAACCTGGGAAAGAGTGAGACCAGGCGATCCATTTAGGAACTGAGGCTTTGTTTCTGTGCTCATCACTCCAATAATAACGGTTGAATTTCCCATTGGTGAGGTCAGGACTCCACTAAAAACATTATTACTGTTGAATTCCTGTCTGCTATTGTTTGCGTGTTGGGTGGCTGGTTCAATGACCTACAAAATGGTTGGATTTTGCTACCTGCCTCTGATAGCATTTTTTGTGTTTTAACTTTTCATCAACCCATGTTCTGGGTAGGTATTTTTTTGCCCACTCTCAGGGAAGTGGGACTGTCACCTCAGAAGCAGCTGTAAATGTACCTAGAGGACAGAGAGTCTGAAAGGCTGGACCAGGACCCAAGTGCATGTGAGGGCTCCAGGGCTCTCCCCATGAAGCTTGGATTAGGTAAGGCAGGGCACTTAGTTCAAGCCTGGCAGGGATCCTCGGGCGTAGGATGTGTTAATAGGCTAAGCTGTTTATGTCCTCCGGATGCCGTGGAGAGTAAGCCAATGTTCAGCCAAAGTTCCCTGGGGGTTCAGGGAAGTGTCCTCTCTAGCCTCTATACAAAACTTCCCAGACTTACCAGCACTGGAATGTTGGCAAGCTTTTTTCTGGGTCTCCTAGTCTGCCCTTCTTGCCTTTTCATTACACCTCCAGGGTTTCAAGGTTATTTGTCCTTTCCCTCACTCTTCTAGCCCTCAAAACCCAATTGCAGGAAGAGCTCTGAGATACTCATTCCCTAAGGAATTAAGAGCTGCTAAAGGCTTAATATACTGTCCCTTTCGAATAAACCCATAAATTATCCTTCCATAGAATTTGTCAACTGGGTAAATAGATCAAATTTCCTTTTCTTTAAATTTTTTTTGACATCTACATGATATTGGCAATGTTTCATTACTTTGTAAGGCCCTGATATATTAATTTTTTTTAAACACAATTAATAATTAAGCAGAGCTCTGCTGTTCCATACTGAAGCTGCTAGCCAGTTGTTTTTCTATTAATTGCAGTGTGGCTAATCTGAATTGAGATGTGCTGTAAGTAAAAAATACAAACTGGGTTTTGAAGACTTAGTGTAAAAAGCTGTAAAATATCCCATTAATATTTTTTATATTGATTACATGTTGAAATGATATTTTGGATATATTATTTTACATAAAATGCATAATGAAAGTATTTTATGTATTACTTTTTTATGTAGTTACTAGAAAATTTGAAGTTACATATGTTATATTGTGGCTCGTGTTTTATTTCTGTCAGACAGTACTGATATAGAGGTTTGTACCTCATTACAGTGATTTCATAAACATTTAATCTGTAAGGGATGGATCATTATGCCATTTTACAAAAAATAAAAATGAAACAGGTTAGCAATTTGGTCCTGATCACACAGCTAGAAATAAAAATAGATCCTGAATCTCCAAACGACAAAAACCTGCCTTCTATGTAAAAATCCAAGGACAACATTGTCTCTTGTGATAAAACACTACTAGGCTTAGGTTTCAGGCAGGAAAACTTCAACAAGGAGATCCTTTTTCTAAAACTTTATATTCCCTTTAAATCAGTTTTTTACTTTTTAGATTAGAACAGCAAAGAAAGATGGAAGGATAAGGAAATCTTCTTGCTCTGGGGGCTCAGATAAGTTCTTCATGTCTGGTAAATGGTGCTGTGGGACGATGAAACAAAAAAAGCATTGGTAAGGAAAGCTCCATTATAATACACCAAAAAAAAAGAAAGAAAGAAAATTACATCTTTTTTCAGGGCAAATAAATGAATGGAGCTACTGCCTGGTTATTTTGCCTCAAATCGTCCTCCCCTTCCCAAAATTGTCAGAGATTAATTATTCACATCTTATATTTTTCTGTTACAGACTGAGTGTTTTGCTTTCCTTCCCCAGAACACCTGCCACATCCTCCCTGTATCAAGTGTGATGAACATAGGAATAGGATGTTGCCATGCCATCCCCAAAGTCATCCTCATGTGTCCTGCCTCCTGGGCCAGGACCCATTATGTTCTGTCCCACTGTCATGAATGCACCCAGAGTGGGGCAGCAGAATAGCTGGGGTTGAGATCAAGACACTTGGCTCAGGAGACTGAGTTTCCCATCACTGGAGGTTCTTAGCTTTCGGTAGTATAATTGCTTGGGATGAAATTTAGCATATGTTCCAATCCTAAGAGTGAATAGTCTTATGGCAAAGAAATTCTGCAGAGGAAAGAAACCCTGTAAAACTTCCTCCTAGTTGATGCCATCATCCATTCCCCAGTCCCTCTGCCTTTGACCATTGCTGTTGAGATGATGACATTCATGGCTGTTGAGATGTCTCTTCCTGGTTCCAGGATAATTGATTCTCAAAGGCTGAAGATAAATGCAGCAACTCAGGCTGATAAACAAGCAACCCTTGATAATGAAGCTCAGTGGAGATAACCACGCCAGAAAATATTTAGGTGTTGAATGTAATTTCAAAGGCAAAGAAATATGCCAAGGGAATGCAGCCTGAAGCTGAACACATACTGATAACATGAGGGACTGGATTATTTTCCATCTTCCTTGCTTAAAGAGTTTAATAGTCTACCTTCAAGTTATCATTGTATTTCTACATTTTTCTGTAGGCTAACATACTTTTTTTCCCTTATGCTTCCTTCTATTTTGTAATAATTGAAGATTTCCTTTGCAGCATGGCAGGAGCAATAAATCATACAGCCTTTGTATTTATTTACATTATTTTGCTTGTCACAGACAGTTGAGTCTAGAGAGTTTCCAGGGACCAAGGAATTATCTGGAAGTCCATTAGCTTCCCCCTCCCTTCCACTTGAAGCTCTCTGAACCCAGCCCCACACTAGGTACTGTACCATGTTAATAGGACAAAGGCACAGTCCCTGGCCTTGGAGAGTCTCCATGTAGTTGGAGACCCACGAACAGGTGGATTTATGAACAGCAGAGCATAGATGTGGGAGATACATACGTGACTACCGCCTGCACTGCTGTCTTCTGTGCCTCCTCCCTGACAGGCCCTGGCATTTCGCTGTTGCTGTTTAGTGCTCTTTCAGTCACCTGCCACAGTAGATTTGGGGATTATCTCAAATAAATGCCTCCACTGTGAAACTTCACAGTTGACCTTGTTCCCAACCTTCAGTCTCACATATCTTCTTTGAATTCCTACCCCAAACTAACATTCCAAAATCAAAATCATCTCCACTTTTTATAATCAAAATTTCCCTCCAGATACATGTATTACTATTATCTAGACTCTAACCAGGCTTTATATCTCACCAGTGTGAGCACTTGGACAGGTCATGTAACCTCGGAGAGACTCAGATTCCTCACATGTAAGTTTGGATTACTAATATCTATCAGACTCTATTTTTCTTTGGACTCTATTAGTATATATTCATATACTAAGGAAACAATGACAAAATAATAAACTGATAAATTCAGGTGCAGATATTGTTACCAAACAAAGCCAAACTTGGGTCCACTTGCCCAACATGCTAGAAGCCAAACACTGACACTGGGGTGTAGTGAAGGAAGGTAGGCGGTCTTATTACACGGTGCCCAGTAAGGAAATTGGGCTGCCAATGTATAAATTCCCAAACTCCCCCTTGGTCACAAGCAGAGGTCTTTAAGGGCAGTCATGAGTGAAGGTGGCAGGATGCACGATCAACTGGTACACTTTCTCCTGATTGTCAGTGGTGAGGTAATAGGGGGTTATTTCAGGACTCGTAGTTATCAGTCTTCCGGCTGCAGCTGTCTGGGACCTCCATGCTTGTGGCCGGCAGGTGGCCCACCTGATGGGGGTCTGAGTTCCTTACAAAACATCTCAAGAATGTATGTGTTAAGAGTTTACCTGCACCTTTTGTGGGGGGAACAAAGGCTTCTGTGTTGATATATATTTATTGAGTTTGTTTTACCTTGTGATCACAAACTCCCCTTTCCTATATCCCTGACTGCTGGTCAGCACACCATGGGGTACTCGGGGATTCTCTTTGATTTGTTATTGAGAAGTCTTGAGAGGCTTCTTCAGAAGAGGGGAGCTACTTGTTCTCTTTCAAAGTCAAGCATCACTGTTTAGATTGTGAAAATAGTTGGGTACATTCTCCATCATCTGTAAAAGATTTTTACCACATGGTTGGCTTCCCTATCTCCAGTGGCTGTCACGTTTTAACGCCTATTCACACTGCTCCTCTACCAAGGTAATCACATGAACCTTATCCTGGATTCTTGGTTTCAGCTTTATTTCTCAAATAACAGACTGAGCCTAAGCTGTGCCTAGACTTTGGCTCAGGTGTATTTCAGCATCTGTCTGGAAATGCTCCAGCCAGGCAGAGTCTTACCTAGTTGTTGGAGGCTGAGTCTTTTGGAAGAGAATTAACCAAGGAGAGAGGACTGGATAGACAAGTATGACTGTCACAAAGCCTGAGCCAAGGGGAGGGTGATACTGCTTATGGTGTCATGCCCATCATACAAACCTGCCCCTGCCCCATCACTCAGATCCATGTCTGCTTCTCAGGCATCTTGGCAGACACAGAAACAGTTGGTTCTGTGAAAATGCACTGGAATACTGGGGCTCAAGTATGAGGGGCCCCAGAGTGGTAGGGCCCTGGCCTCGCTTTGGGAATCCTCTCACAGGCTGTAACAGGAAGTGCGGAGGGCCCTCCTCCACCCCACACACTTTTTTATAGTCCATAGCTGGATATCATATGGCTGTCATGTGAGCATGGTGGCATTGCCCGTTTGCAAACTATGTCAGTGGTAGTGCATGGAGGGAGACTTCAGTGGAGACCATGCTGGAAATTGGCATTGCGTATCCAAAGACCTGCCTACAAGCACTTTTGATATAATCCCATGACTCTGCAGGAACTCTTGAGGTGGTGTGGTGAGATAGAGATTTCACAGAAGACTCTGCATCAGCAGGATAATCAAAAGTCAGTTGGAATTCAAATGTTGATTCCTAAAGGGACTTCATTCAGATCCAAAATAAGAGAAATTCAGTGTACAGTTCTGTGTCCCTCCCAAACATGCCCAGAGATTCCCACATACAAACCAACATCATTTGAATATGATGACCTAATAGATTAGCCAAATAAATGTTGAATGAGGTATCACATGAGCATTTCATATGGCCCATTTGAAGGTACATGGAAAACCATCCTATTGATAAATACCTAACTAACTAGCTACACACACACACAAGAGAATTTTCAGCAGGTAGCTCGCTGTGGTACATAAAATGAGTACATTTTGAGACTGTTCCTGCTTAAAGAATGTCTCCCTAAAGATCTTTTATTTTTCTAGTATTATAACATCTCACTAAGCAGCTAATTTGAAAGATCACTTAATTTTTATCTTAAAGACACAAAATACAGCAGTGTATAATTTGGGGACAAAGAATAAATGAATTTTCCTGGGTAGATTTCAGCTGGAGAAGGTCTGATGAGATGGTGGAATGGTAGAGACAGCTATCTGCCTCAGGAAGGCAGAACAAGCATCTGATACTTACGGGCAAAAGGGGAGTGGGAAGGAAGAGTGGGGGCACATAGTTTGCAGATGGGTCATAATTCAGAAGCTGTTAGGTAATAGCAAATATCTGCTCATCCTAAAAAGAAGACTGGATGGTAGATGTTATCATCACCATTTCATGGAGGAAAAAGATTAAAAATTAAGGCTTAGGTGACATGAGTAGCATTCAGACACTCAGTCAGTAGGAGAGTGAACTAGAAAGTGAACTCTGGGATAATTGGATCCGAAGGGCTGCGTCAGCTTCATTACCCTCATGCAGTGCTGGGTAAGTCACTGTTTCTCTGACTCTCAGAACAATCTTGAGATATTGTCTCTGCTTTATCACTGGTAAAACAGATGCAGGGAAGTTGCTTATCTCACATAACCAGAAACTGTGAAGGTCTCAAATTTAATCCATTTCTGACCCAAAAATCTCAGTTCTTTACTCTTCTTCCAAACTTGGCTATAGGTGGAACCTGTGGATCAGGCTGCTCTCCCAGAAAATAGGACCCTTCCACTGCAGTCACTTGCTGTAGAGTTTAGTGAATATGCCGTTAAATCACAGCCGCATGGCTGTCTTGCTTGCTTCATTCCTTATGTTAGTAAGTGAAAGGAAGAACCTTAATATTTTACTTAAAGTCTGTATAAAGTGTACAACCAGTGGGACAAAACTACTTTGTTTACCACCAACCACTCCCCTGTGAGAGGATTAAAATCCATTTTAGAGTATCACCGGGACTGCTTATGGTGGAGAGAAGGGTGATTAATGGTTATAATCACTGATTCGAGGATCTCTGCTTTTGCCTTGAGCTTAAGCCAAAAAGAACACCGAGGTAAGCATGTTCTGCTAAATAATTCAAACACTTGGAGCTTTTCCTGCTGCCTTCTTTTGAAAGCAATGTCCCTGACCACCGTTTAGCCCCATTAGTAGCACTGAACTGTGAGTCAGATGCTTGGCAGAGGAGAAAGTTTTATTAAGTCGTGCTCACTCCCTGCAAGGTGAGTACCTCACTTATGAGCAGCTGGTGGGATACAAGGTCAAATTCTTGACTTCCTCAAACTGGATGTGCTAAGTCCTAGGAATCTAGAGAAAAAGCACTCAAGCATTCAAGTTCCTACTGGTCTTTCCCCTTACTAAGATAGAACAAGTAGAGCCATCCACCTCTTCCACTTAATATAAAAGGATAAATGTTCACTACAAGGAGGTGCACTGAAATTTAATATAGGCAAAATTGTTTTAAAGGAATTAGAAGCCAATTTCAGTTCTGATGTTGACCTTTAGTGACTCATGAGTTGTTTGGATATCAGTTTCTAGGATTTTATATGTATACAATATATATTCATATAAAATATAAAGTTGCAGTCCGACTGACCCTTTAAGAATGAAGTTGAAACTTGAGACTCAAAGCACGCTGAAAATAATAATGCTAATATCATCTGTATGCCTGTCATGGTTATATCATAGTCTTCTCAAAGCATTTTTACATCATCAGCCTCATTAGATTTTCATATCATACCTCTGGACTAGAAAGGATAATAAAAACACCATTTCTCAGGAATGGAGAATTGACACAAGAGACATAAAGTCCAAATTCACAGATTGTCCGAGCAAGCCAAATGATGTTCTGTATTTACAGTACCATTCATCAACTGCAGAATTCTTCCTGCTATATCTAGACTGAAACTCCACTGGATTAGAAGTTAGGAAACCTGGGTTCTAGCCTCAGCTCCAACACTTGCAGTCACACGGCCTTGGGGAAAATCCCTTAAATTATAGTCTCAGTTGGCTCAGATTCAGGCCAGACCCAATGCTAAGGACAGAGGTATAGCAGTAAATAAGGAAACTGTAGTCTGTTCCTTCACTGAGCCTGTAGCCTTTAGAGGGGAAACTAGGTTATAAACAATTGCAATAAAGCACAGAGAGTCAATATGCTCTGGAACACAGACGACCTTTATCTAGACTTTGGGAAAGGTCCTCCTGAAGAAGTGATGTTTAAGCTGTGGCCTAAATGATAACTGGGAATAAGCTGGGGAAAATAGGAAGGAAGGAGCAAATAAGTTTTCATAGGGAAGGAAGAACCTGTGTCAAGTGCTGGACACTGGAGAGTACCTGGCAGATTTAAGGTGTCATTTCTACACTGGGTCCATCTATCTCAGACACACAGCCAATCCTAACAAAGGTAGTCTATTTCAGTAGATGTATCCACTAGCATATGGAACCTGAATTTACTCCTCCAGCTTCCAGCCTCAAAGATGCTAAACTTGGAGTACATCCTCAAGTTGTCCTTGAGACAAATTACTATTACTCATCTTAGCCTATTTAGCCTGCCTGAGTTTCAGCCTTCACTTCATGATTTGCACCTGAGTTCAGCAGGGGCCCATAATTAAGTTTTGAAATCCAGTTCTTTATGAATGACACCACCTTTCCTCAAGACTGTTGACATTTCCTCGTATTGTCTCAGAGCCTCCAAATTAAGTACAGATTTTTGAGAGCGAAAATGGCTGAAGCTCCCAGGACTTGACGTTTACCCTCAATCCAGCCCATTGGCTGGAAGAAGCTGCGTCTGATGGACTTCTGTTTGCATGCAACCCTTGGATTAACTGTCCTGGATTTGGAAGGCTGTTAGAGTTTTTCTCTGTGCTTTTTAGGCATGCCGATCATCAAGACCTTCCCACTGCAGAAGGATTTCCCAGGATACGCTGCGATTAAGCTCCTATATTACCTAGAGCTAGAACAATTGTGGGAAAAGGTGCCACCTGAAGAAATCTTGAAATACCTCTTAATTTCACAAAGCAAAACTGCCCTTCTGAACCTGAATTAGAATACATGTGCACCTAAATTCACACATGTGGGCACCTACCCTTACCCAAGAAATCCCAATGACATTATTAAAGCTCATGATACAACTATAGACAAGAATGACTTACAGCAATTCCTAGTTGCAATCAAAAATTAATTAGACAGTACTCCATGCAGTAAATATCTTTGTATAGAATGACATTTAAACTCTGCATGAGGCTTAGAAAAGGTAACTAACCAATCACCTGCTGAAAATTCCATTAGCAGAAAGCAAATAAGATGTTCTAAAATTAATGAATCCATCAACTAAGGTGAAACCTTTCAAAAACCTATCATGTCAGAGAGCAATTAAATGGATCTTTTTCAGAATTTAACTCATTGCTGTTGAATGCCTGAAGAATTTTAATTCAAATGAAACAGTGTGGGGCCTAGTATCAAGAAGGAAGAACTGAGGAATAGAATTCAGTTCTCATAACTTGGACACTAACATGCAGTGTGACAGACCAAGTCAGGCTTCCTCTCTGTTCTTGAATTTCTTCATTGTAATGTGTAGTTAATATCTGCCCTGCCTAACATACAGGGTAGTTTTGAGGATAAAAGGGAGTAATAAAAGTTATTGGCAATTGAAACAATTGTCTAAATCAAACAGAATTTGGAGTTCACATTATTTGCATGACTTACAGGGTGAACCAGAACAATATTAGTCCTTTGTTAGAAACAAGGAATTAATGGTTTTGCATCTTGAGTAAATAAAGAGAATCTGATAACTCCACTAAACAAATTCTCTTTCTTAGTTTCCATTAGGTTAATGTAGCTTAGCAAATAATCACAAATAGCTGTTGGTCACAGATTTTCCCTGGTGTACTCAATCTCTTCTGTGTCTGATTTTCTGGGCTTAGGTCTTCTAAATGTCAGGTCTATTACAGTGGTAAATTGAACATCTTAGAAAATATATTTCTTCTCTCTTGGTGTAGGAGTTAATGGCCTTGCAGCAAAGGCCAATATTCTATTGCTTTTTCCTAGAGGAAAAAATATAAAAAACAACTTCTTCTCTCCAGAAGAAGTAGGTAACAGTTACTAAAACAAAGCATTGGTGTTTGGGTTTAATCCCCATTCTGTTACTTTTGTGGAACCATGACCCAATTATGTAGCCTCTCCAAAGTTTTATTTTCCTGTGTGAAAAATGAAGGTAACTTTAGCTGTTTTGTAATAATGATGTGGGTTATGTTACATATGTTGATTTATGTAGAGCTCTTAGCACAATGTCAGGCACAAAATTAGTGCTGAATAAATGGTAGTCACAATCAGATGAGTTCCTGCACAAATTAGTATGTGAATTCTCTGATAGCACTGAATTTATGAGTAAAGTGCTTTCCTAAACTAGTGACATCTGAATACCTTTTTAAAATAAATACTGTTTCACTGCATTTAAGGAAATATTGAGAATGTAAAGACTGCACAAGCATTGCATGCTTGATGCCCTCAAGAGAACATTTTTCAAGGTTAAAGAACAAACCCAAATAGTTGCAACAATGGGTAAGCTGTGGAAATGATTCAGAGGAGTCACTTCTCCATAACCTCCTTCTACAGACCCTGTGTATGTGTTTTTGTTATTCTGAGCATCTGGTATGGCACTGCCAGACACTGAACATAGTATTATTAGCCGGCATTTATTGTGTGATTACGTGTGCTCGGCAGCATGCTTAAGGATATATTCATGCATTATTTTAATTCCCACGGACACTCCATGAGATGGGTCTGTCTGATTTGAGAGCCCAAGCCCTTAATAATTATATGCCTCACTGGTTTTCTCTTCACTAGCCCTCCATCTGGGCTGGGGTGGGGACAGGTGTGCATGGGAATGGCTATCAGGAGGCCAGGGAAATGCCATGGGTAGGAAAGGGAGCAGCATGACCTTAAAGCATCCATACCCTCTCAGATAATTTCCAGCCTAGGAATCCTCTTGGGAATCCCAGCTCCATACTTATGCCTGCTCCACAAACCCGGGTTCCCTACTCTGGTTGAGCAACCTAATGCCAGGTGCCCCTGAGGGCCGGAGCTGTCACTTCTCACCGTGTCCTGGGGGCACTGTTCACTCCACTTTGTTTCCAGAGTACCTGCCCCTTGATGAGACGCCTGCTATCCCTGACTCGTCCCATCCCCGTGGCTCAGTCCCAGCTTGAGACATGCCTCCCCTGCTGGCAGTTCAGTGTGGGGTTTCAGGTCATTTTACTCCCGTACCTAATTACTCCATCTCAAGCCAGTCCTTGCGTTGGTGTCTGCATTTCGCCGCCACTCTAACTCTTGGTCTCCCTTCAATCACAACGAGATCTTACTCATGTCTCTAGCCTCCCCTTAAGCGACTAAGGCTGATCCATGAAAGAAAAAGCGAAGAAGAAGGAAGTGTGAAGAAGGGAAACTTGGATGTCATGGTGCACTGTGCTTTAAGTAGGATTTCCTAGGAAATTCCTTTCTCTATTGTTCTCACTTAAGGTCATAAAATGTGAGGCCCAAGGAGCACAAGGTCAGACATCTTGAAGGATTTCAGATTATCTGGTTTGTTTTCCTCTAGGACTTGATCCTTCTTTTTTTTTCTTGCCTTTTACTAAACTGCTCTGAAAACTGGCCTTCAGCACACTCTCCTGAATAGCATGTATTTCTCCATTGATGTGTGGTCACTGTTTTGCTCTTTGATTTAGTCCAAACCCCAGTGTCTTAATGTATATAATCAGGACTCAACCTCTAGAACAAGAAGGAATTAGCAGCAGCACCAATCAAGTTTTACTAAGTTTTGAAAGATTTTCTGAAAGAATGTATCCAGTGATTAGATTCTTTCCTGGTAATTTTTCATATAGGTGCCAGAGGCAATTTTAAGGACTTTAAGCGAAGTGTTATTTCTTCTAACCCATAGGGGTAATAAAAAGTAGAGAATATACCTCAGAGACCTCTGTCCAACATCCTCATTAGGAAAGTGAGAGACACAGATCCAAGGATGGGAAGACAAAAAATACATATGACTGACTGACAAAAGAGTAATATGAAGAATATGTGAATAATCCTAAAAATCAAAAAAAATAATACATTCATTAGGAGAGAAAAAACATGAGCATGCATTTCACTAAAGAAGCAAAGTGATCAATACATATATGACAGTATGTCAACCTCAGAAGCAATCGTTCTGAAAATTAAAGTCAAAATGAAATATAATACTTCAGATTATATTAACTTGCCAGATTGACAAATAAAGAAAGCCTGACTTCCCAAAATTTTGTTGAGGATTTGGAGCAATGAACTCTCCACATTTCTGCTGGTGGTTGTATAAATCGATACAATTTCTTGGGAAAACTGGCTTTTTATACCCTGATATTTAATCATTCCATTGCTAGGAATATACAATTTGCATATACATGCCAAGTGGTATATACAAGAATGTTTAGATCATGTTTATTTATAATGGCAAAAACCTAAAAACAAGCAAAATGTCCATTAACAGAAAACTAGATAAATACTGTGTGGTTTAAATAAGCAGTGGAATACATTACAGCAGGCACAATAAGTGAATCATAGTTATAGGCATCAGCATGGTTTAACCTGAAAGACAGAATGTTAAGGAAAAAGATAAAAAAATACAAGTATCATACTCTGTAATTTTGTTTCTTAAAAGGTCACAAACAAAATAAGTGAACAAGATATCATTTCAATATTGCATATATTTATATACATAATAGGGATAGATGCATATACATAATAAATACACATACATATAATATGGATATGCATTTACATAACACAATATATGTGTATTTATATAATGCATTATATATGTATCCATGTAAAGGAGGACAATGATAAACTCAAAATTCCAAATTATTACCTCTCAATCGAGAAGAAAATTATTGGAATATGGGCACAGGAAGTTTCAAATATTAATAGTTACATATATGTTAAGTAGAGTGGTAGTACTAGGATTTTAAAAAATATTCTTTTAATCGTATATATATGTTACACATATTGCCTTCTACAAAAGAAATATATGATAATAAAGATTAAAGAAATTTACTTAATTTCAGTTGAATTTAGTGATATAGGAAGATTAGAGATAATTTTCTAAATGGTCTTTTAATTACTGGAGTTAACCCATAGAAATCAACCTAAAATAATTGTTGAGCTTCAGATCAAGGTTTCATCAAGATACTGGCCAGGCTATACAAGCTGAAGGCTTTACTTTGTTGATTTTTAGGATTATTCACATATTCTTCATATTACTCTTTTGTCAGTCAGTCATATGTATTTAAAGTATTTTGTCTCATTTGTGCCTTACATTTTTACTTTTATTTTTAATTTTAATGTCACATTTAGTGATATATTATAGTTCATGCTTATAATTTTGTGTTTAAGAAATACATTCCTAACCCAAACTCAAAAAATATGTTTCTTTATATTCTCTTCTAAAGTTTAAGGTTTTGATTCTCACATTTAAGTCATCAATTTTCCTATTGTTTTTTGGGAGGGAGGAGCTTTTATTCCATGCCAGTTCTTGATATTTATAATACTACATAGTAAAACAGCAATTGTAAACTATTTATTTACTAACTCCCTTTGATCACGTTTTAATGAAAACAAACTGCTCATATGTGAAAAACTGGTTTGTTGGTCAGTTCATTTTGTGTTACCTGAGAAAGTGGATTAGAACTACATGTTACAAATGCTTTTCCTGAACATAACCATAATACTTGTATATGCAGACCTCCCATTTACTCATACAGAATAGTAAAAGAAATGTATTCGAGGGGTAAGACATACTAAAATTATTTGTACTGCTACGTCAAGTTCATTAAGGTCAATTTGTAGGGAAGATGTCTATTTTGTTTCTGACGAGTGCATGAATATGAAGGATCCAGTTGATCCCATTGCCCTGATTAATACCAAGGCACCAGAACTCTTACTCACCATTGTTTTTGCTCCATCAGTGCAGATGTCAACACAGTGAAAAAGACAAATGTCATTTTAGTGTAGTTAAGAAAATTACAATTTCACAGTGCCCCTGAAAGGGCCTTGAAGATCTCCTGTGGGTCTGTAGATCACAAGAAAGCTCCTCTGAGGTATCAGATTACCAGCTCAGAAATGAATTGAACTGAGCAACTATTTTTCAGTCTTACACAGATGTGGCTGGAAGACAAGTCTATTCCTTATGGTCCTGGCTTGCCTATTGACCTACAAGATTACTCCACACTCCTTCACACCTCAATGCTTTGTGGAAGCAGCAACTCTGAACATTTGTTCCTATCCTTGGTTTCAATTATTTCTTTTCCCTCAACTAATACTATGTACTCACCAATACTTCCAATTCCTATACCCACCCAATTTTTACTCATTAATTTGTTTTTCTTTAATCTTATGGTTTAAAGAAGCCCATAGATATGCTTAAAGGAGTGAGAGTTTGGCAAATTGCACAAAATACACTTTTGACATTTCCTTTAATGATTCAGTTCTACAAAGTATTTTAAACTATGTATATCAGAATTTGTGCCCCTGGAGTGCCATCATTTCCAGTAAGTTCTTCAGAACAACGTGTCTGGAGAAGGGTGTGGAAAGTTCAAACTTCACCAGCTCCTGGGGACTGTGCTGGCCTGCTAATGGGAAAGAGGCAACATCTGGCAGTTCCCAGCCTTTGCTAGGAAGAGTGCCCGCCCCATGGTGGGAATTTCCCCGAATCCACGCCCAGCCCTTCCCCATGACCCCTGTCGTATCTCCACACTCCTCTTACTGATTTTGGAGCCACTCCCTCAGATCGTCTTATAAAAGCCCAGTCTTTCCTCACCTCACAGACCACCACCGATCCCTGTAAGCCAGGTAAGTGGGGGCTGATGAAGGTGACCGATGGCAGGGGTTTCACTGCATACATTTGGGGGAAGGCATGTAAGATTCCTGTCCCCAGAGAACATAGGTGCTCTGAGACACAGCAAAGATGGCCCTTGGAGGTATCCGAGGCAGGAGGTACACAGATTTTCCAGTATTTTCAGAACTATAGAAGGGGGTGGATGCTGATCAATGAATTCCTAGGGGACTCGACAGGAGGTAGGGGAGGACAGGCCCCAGGCCCTCTCTCTGACCACACTCCGTCTGGCCTCCGACAGCTGCCTCAAGGCACAGACACGATGCTGCCCCCCACGGCCCTGTGCAGCGTGTCCTGGGTGCTCCTCTCCTGCCTGACGCTCCTGTCCCAGGTGCAAGGTGAGGCGGCTCTGCCCCTAGCACTGGGCGCCCTGTGACGCCCAGGGCCCGGAGGAGGGGGAAGGCTCCTGTGAGCTCCACGGGGAGAAGGTGAAGCATTCCCGCCCCGCCCAGCAATCCCCCCTCGCCGCTCCTTCCTTCAGGGCAGCTGGTGTGGAAGCGCAGGGGTCCGTCCCCGGCGGCAGGAGGTCATCTCCCATTGTCAGCAGGCTCTAATTTACGTGGAGAGGTTGAAGAGGGAAAGAGTGAGGGGTCAGGAATAAGACTCGGGGAGGAGCACGGTTGGGACCTAGTGTAAGGGCTGTCAGCCCAGAGTGCGGGGAGGGTTGGGCTGTGAAAGGAGAGGCTGAAAAGAAGAGAGAAGCTCCCTCGTTTCGGGGGCTGGGGCAAGATCAAGAGTCCTGGGGGTGCCGGCAACAGTGAGAGGCAGACAGGAGTTTGGCACCACCTCCCCGAGCGCCGGCCTCGTAGGTGTGCCCCAGGGTCACCTCCCCACCCTGCTCCCCTCTCCTCGGTTCACACCATCTCCCTTTATTTCTGCTACCCCAGGGGAAGACTCCCAGGAGAAGGAGGCCTCTCCACGGATCAGCTGCCCCAAGGGCTCCAAGGCCTATGGTGGCTACTGCTATGCCCTCTTCACCATAACGAAGTCCTGGATGGATGCGGATGTGAGTGGCTGGGTTTACATGGAGGGGTGAGAGGTCTCCACTCCCCCGTGCTTCCTGGGGGTGACAGGGAGCACCCGCACCCCTTCTCACCCACCTCGGCCCTGCCCTCCCTGAGCGATGTCTCCAGGGGCTCCTCCGTCTCCCCCTTCCCCACACAGCTGGCCTGCCAGAAGCGGCCCGCGGGACACCTTGTGTCCGTGCTCAGTGGGACTGAGGCGGCCTTCGTGGCCTCCCTGGTCAAAAGCAGCGGCGGGAACTCCTACTCAAACGTCTGGATTGGGCTCCATGACCCCACAGAGGTGAGCTTACGTGTTCTCCCTCTCACCTCTCAAGCACTACTGCCACCCAGGCCTGCTCCCCATCCCTGTGCCTGCCCAGGAAATGCCCTAGAACGGCCTGGAACTCAGAGGTCCTGGACACCTGTGGGAAGGTGCGGGGCGTGCGGGGGTGCGTGGAAGCCAGCTGAGGAGCTGAGCTCTTGGCAGGTCGCTTGTCTCCCCTGAAGCCAACTGCTGCTTCTGAACCTTTTGCACAGTTTGCACATCAGGCCTTGTAACTCCACTTCCTGAGCTTCGTGGAGTCTGCACGTCCTGTACTGAGGGAATCCTCGAGGAAGATAGGATCCATTTTCCCCTCATAGAACAGACAAGATGTTTGACGTTCAATCACAAACACACCACTAATTGTCGCCCAGTCAGTGCCATGTTCCCTGAGTGCTTCCCCTGGTCTTTGCGATCGTTGCTTTTGGGATTTGCCGATAGGAGCAAGCGGTTGCTTTTCCGTTTCCCAGAAAAGAGCTCTGGGGCAGCACGTGAAAAGCAGATCAAATTCCATGACGCTGGGGAGGGCATACGTGCCCCAGCTGAGGGATCATGCTGGGAGAACTCTAATGGCCACGCAGCCTCACCCGGCTCCATCCTCTGCTCGCTCTCTAGGGCTCGGAGCCTGGTGCAGGCGGATGGGAGTGGAGCACTTCCGATGTGCTGAATTACCAGGCCTGGGAGAAAGACCCCTCCACCATCTCAAACCCTAGCTACTGTGGGAGCCTGACACAAGTCACAGGTACGAAACAGAGGAGACACCTCCTGCTAGCCTTTCCCTTCTCCTCACTCCCCATTTCTGGGCCTGGCCTTCAGGGAATCCTCCAGAGCTGGGAAACACAGTGTTGGTTTGTCGTCTTCTGGCCCTTCTCATCTCTCTTTCCCTGCGTTTCCTTCCCCTGCAGTTGGGCACT
This sequence comes from Manis pentadactyla, assembly GCF_030020395.1. Lineage (NCBI taxonomy): Eukaryota > Metazoa > Chordata > Mammalia > Pholidota > Manidae > Manis > Manis pentadactyla. Next base: position 169,148,644 of record NC_080020.1, on the reverse strand, counting down.
GGTGGTGATCCTGGAGAGGCTCTGACTCCTGGGCCGGAATCTGGGACACATCTGCCTTGGACTCCCACCCTCCACCAGCCCCACTGACCTTAGGTCTTCTGTCTCTGCAGGATACCTGAAGTGGAAAGACTATGGCTGTTATACAAAGCTACCCTATGTCTGCAAGTTCACGGGCTAAGTCAGATGGGAAGCCTGAAGCCTGAGATGGGTGTGCAATTCAGTTCATGATGGGCACGGCCCAGGTGTGAAAACCCACCTGGAAGGGAATATTCTCCCCACACCTCTAATCCCGACCACCCACCTCATTCTGACCTTCCGGCTTCCCAGCCTCATTTCAGGCTTTGTTTGTGTGTACCCTGAACTAAAGTCTCAGAGAGCAATAAATATTTTAGTCCATAATTAAGTGCCTTTGTGCTCTGTTCTCACAGCAAGACTGAAGAACTGGGTGTGGGAGGAATGCTAGGTCTTGCCTCTGTCCAGTTTTGTACCTGCCCCTGGCAATATGTCAAAAGGTACATACCCACCAGTATATTTGTGATGAGTATGTTGGCTCTGTTCACAAAGATTTTGTGTTGTGTACAGTGGAAGACATTGCTGTCTGACACACTCTACTGCTCATCCCGCCTGGTGTGACACAAACAGCCTTAGCCAAGCATAAGGGATTGTTCTGGAAAGGATATGGCTTTATCTCAGTGCACCCAAGATTTGGGCATATAGCTGGGACTCCTGAAGAGTTTGGAAAAGAAACAAAAATCAGAATGTGAGGTTACTGTTTCCTTACGTTTCTTTCTTTATTTCACTGGGTTTGGTTCATACCATTCACGCTATCCATTTCCTTATGCTTGGGGTATAGGAAAGTGATCAGTCATGGCTAGCTCATTAGAATCCTACCAGACTTTTCACTGTAGGAATTCAAAACCTTAACTGTATTTTCAGTGAACAAATTCACTTTCAGGAGAATATCTGATTATTCTTGGTTGGACTGGGTATTCACCCCAGTCTAATCAGCTGGGGCAGAGAGTTTGACTCACATGTTACGATGGAGCTCCTCAGTAGGACCTGTGGATGAAACCCAATTCTTAGAGAAAGGGGGCAGGGAGGCACCCCAACAGGCGGTGAACAAGACTCAGCTGTCTCAGCCTCTCGTTTGGACACTGGCTCGTTTTCTGTTTTAGATTTTCCTCCTTGGGAACTGACACGTTGCCCAAGGAATCATACCCGCTTCTGACCTTGGACTATCCTCTATACTTCCAGGAGTTGCCAGCTGGCTATTATGTTCACTAATTTCACTGTTTTTATTCAATCTTTATTTGTTTTGAGAACTATTTATTTAACCAGGATATTTGCCAGTCATTGTGATCCAATGAACTGAACAAAACTTTTTCTGAAGTTGGATCCATCCATCCTACTGTCTCCTGGGTCTCTCGTGGTACCTTTGTCATTGATTTTATTCTCCATATAGACTTGGGGAGACAAAACAATTTGATAGCAATAGCAGATGCAAAGAATATCTGGATGAGAGGCAAACCAAGGGACCCTATTTCCTAATATCCCTCAAGGTAACTTTTTGATTCACCCCTTCTGGCTTTAATTGAGTTCTTCCTTACCCACCTTCAAACCTCCTGCCACCAAACCAGATTTGCCCATTATTCCTAAGTCAATTTTACAGTGCAGCTCCAGGGGCCCAGTGCACTTCAACTGCATATATCTCTGCTACAAATTATGTGTATATTTGGCACTTGGATTTATTTGTGAATTTCTTCCTCATGTATAAAGCAGAATTCCCCAAAATCTTATTTCTTGGAATACTCACTTCATGAGCTTCTCATGTTTAATTATTGTTGTATGTGCATATTTTGGAAATACTCCTTCCATGGTTAAGTAGGAAACACTAAGATATGCGAGGTTAAACAAGCTCTTTACTGTAGGGATTTTCCAAGTCTGTGTTCGAATGGATGAAAATAAAGGAAAGTTAAAGCTTTTTTAGCTCATCAAACATTTGGTCACAGGTTCATGTATACATGTTTGTGTATCTCTTGGGAGAAATACCTATTAATAGGTCATAAGATTAATTTAGTGTTAATAATGACCTGAAGCACTGTTTTTCAAAGCATGGGTTGCAACTTACTGGTTTGAAGTCATTAAATCACTTTAGTGGGAAATAACATATTTTTCCTAAATAAAAGGAGAATAATATTTTTCCTAGTAAAAGAATAACATTTTTCCTAAATAAAAGGAGACTAGAATAGAAAGTTCCACAGTGTATAGTACAACAAGGGTAAATAATGTTTTGTGAAAATTTTATTTTAGTTATACAAATATAAAAAAAGTGTTGATACAAAATAAATTTTTTACTGTCATTAGCAGTCAGTTTTTGGAACGCCAGTAGCCCAAAGCATAAGCTTTTAGCTAACTGGAAGTATTAAACAAACTACCACTAGAGGGAGAGTCGGCCTAGCACAGAGTATAGTACTGGAGAAAATCAGAAGCATGAGCTGCTGCTTCTAAAAGCAGAGTTAGGGGAAAGACATTAGGAAAAAAAATAACAATCTATTCCTACATCCTCTAAGATTGAACATCTGCCACAGTTGCACATCCAGGGAACAGAAGGAGCAGGTCTTGCAAATGAAAATGCACAGGATGTAAATAACAGGGGGTCAGAACTGGGTAATTCAGCTGAGGCCGCAGCTAACCAGAGAACCAAAAATGTTTTGTGCAGGATGCTATACACGGAGTAAGTCAGAGAGGCCTAGGACATGGGGGCTTCTGATGCCTTCAGAAACTATGAGTCGTTAGGAGTCTCTTGAGTGCCTAGAGAGTCACTTGTATTTTTCTTTTTTTCTTTTTTTTCCTCTTAGCTACTCAAAATAAGGATGCAGCCTGTGTGTGGAGGGATGCCCCTTGATGCAGCTTTCCCTAGAGAAGCAAGGGTGGAAGATATCCTCTACCTTTCAGTTCTTTGGAGGCCAGGTCAGTGGGATTTGATTCAGATGTGACAATGGAATGATGTCCCAGCCATGTAGTGGTACAAAGAAAAGAAAGCAGTTGGAGACCATTGACAATGGCTGTGGAACCTGGGGTCCTGCTGCAGTGGTGGCAGTGAGGGTCCAGTAGCTGTGGTTCTCATAAAGTTCATAATCAGATGGCTCTAATAGTATAGGCATGGTCTTCCCTATACTATTAGTTGTCAATTCCTGGGTCCTTCTTGTCCAGACCTGGTGCTCTAGCCTCCTGGTAAATCTTTGATCAAATGAAGAGCCTATATATTTTGTTCATTTTGATTTTGCAGCTTTATCAATGTATACTTTAGGTGCAATAAACTGTATTTAAAGTATACAAATGGATGTCTTGACATATGTATGCACCCATGAAATCATCAAAATAATCCATATAAGAAACCTACCCATCACCAGTGAAGATGTCCTCTCCCTATCCCCACCTCTCACCCTCTCCTCCAATCCCTGCAATCCAAGTCAATCATTGATCTGTGTTCTGACACTACCAATAATTTGAATTTGCATATTCTAGAATTTCATATTAATGGAATAATACATTATATATGATATATACTTGTCTCTCTGGTTTTTATACTCAGCATAATTATTTTGAGATTCATTCATATTATTGTGTGTCTCACTACTTCATATATTTTCTTCATTGAGTAATATTCTCTGTGGATATGACACAATTTGTTCTCTTGTTGATGGACATTTGAGTGGTGTTCAGTTTTCTTTTGTTGTAAATAAAGTTGCCGTGTATATTAGTGTAGAAGTTTATGTACAGATAAATGCTTTTCATTTATCTTGGGTAATACCTAGGAGTGGGATACCTATGTTGCACACTAGGTATAAACTTAACTTTTTTAAAACTGCCACATGTTTCTAAAGTGACTATATCATTTATAGCAGCATTAGCAGTGTATGAGGGTTCTGTTGTTTTGCATTCTGAGTACGGTCAGTCTCCCTAATTTCAGTCATTCTAATAGGTGTGAAGTGACATCTCATTGTGATTTTAATCTGCCTCTTTCTAATAATGAGTGACATTGAGAAATGATTTTCATGTGCTAATTTACCACATATATATATTTTTGGTGAACTATATGTTTATTTCTTTTGTCCATTTTGTATTGGATTCTTTGTCTTATTATCAAGTTGTAAGAGACCTTTATATAGTCTAGATAAACTTTCTTTGTTTATACACAGTATGGAAATATTTTCTCACAGTTTGTTAGGGCTTGCCTTTTCATATTCTTAACAGTATCCCAGGAAGAGCAGAAGCTTTTCATTTTGATCATGTCCGATTTATCCATTTCTTTTTTTGTGTATTTATATTTTTAAAAAATTCTTTGCTTAACTCAGTGTTACAAGATTATCTCCTCTATTTTCTTTTCCAAGTATTATAATTTTATATTTTATATTTAGATCTATAACTATTTTGAGTTAATTTTTAATAATATATGAGTATAGATCAAAGTTAATTTGTTTTCCTTATGGATGTCAAATTGTTAGGTGTCATTTCTTAAAAGACTATTGATTAGCCTTTTTCTTTTTTTACCTGTTTTTCCCTAGTTTCACTGAGTAATAACTGACAAATTGTATATTTCAGACGTACAATGTGAAGTTTTGATAAAATTGGAAGGAACCCAAGATAGAATGTAGACAAAACCAAATGAATCTAACTCTTTTACAATGAGTCACATAACCATACTGAAGAATGTGGGGAAAACAAGCTGATTTAAATAACTTTGGAAAACAGTATATTTGACTAGATATTTATAAAAGCTAAAGACAAAAAAAGAATTCTACTCTGTACTCTAGAGGTAAGTTTGTTTCTCAGAAGGGTATAGGGTAGCAGTCTGAAACTACATTATATAGTGTGTGCATATATACATTACTACATATACTACGTAATATATATATATATATGTATACTAGAGTTGGCAAAATAAGTAAATATATTGTACATAATGACAGCTAGGTTTCTCTCTGTGGGAGAAAGTAGCTACAAGTAAGAAAAGGCATTCTAGAGAGAATCTTGTTCTGAATTGCAGTTGGAATGTATGCTCACTGTATCTAGAGATAGATTATGATCATATATTTTTCTTTTGTATTCACTTAATATGTTGAATTATAATTGGTGTTTTTGAGTGCCAATACAACCTGCATTTCTGAGATAAGCACTCCTTGGGCATGATGTTTTATTTTTTAATATATTGATTTATTCAATTTAATAAAACATTGCTGAGTTCTTATGTCTTTGCAAGGAGTATTATTTAGTTTTCATTTTTTTATATACTGGTCTTCTTATCAGGGTAATTCTAAACTGATAAAGTGGTTTGGGAAATATTCTTTCCTCTTCCACTTTCTGGAAGAATTTACATAGAATTGATACTGATTTTTCCTTAGATATTTGGTAGAATACACCAGCGAAATGATTTGGACCCTAAGTTTTCTTTGTGGGAAGGCTTGGATCAGCTTTTTAGTTTGTGTCTTTCAAGGAAATTGTCTATTTCATCTAAGTTGCCATATTTATTAACTTAAAGTTGTCCAAAATATTTCCTATTAGATTTTTTATATCATCAAGATTTTTAGCAATGTCCCTACTCTCATTCTTGGTTTTAGTAATTTGGATCTTTCTTTTTATTTTTTTCATTAGGGCTAGAGGTTTTTCAATTTCTTGACCATTTGAGAGAGCTATCTTTGAGTTTCATTGGTTTTCCTCAATTATTTTTTCTGTTTTCAGCTCAGGTGAGAAAAACCTATTATGTATGATTTGGATATTTTTAAATTTACTGAGATTTGTTTATGATTCAGAATATAGTTGACATTGACACATGGCCTATGTGTACTTGAAAAGAATGTGTATCCCTCTCTTGATGGGTGGAGTATTCAATATAGGTCTTTTAGGACAAGTTTCTTAGAATATTGGTTGTTGATTTTGGCTCTTATTTGGAATATTTCCTTTTTTACTATTTTGTATTTATTTTCATTTCCTAGGTACCATAGTAGATCACATTTTCAAGAGCTCCCTCCTAGGTGTTTAATGCTATAACTTCCCCTCTGAGCACTGCTAAGCATATATCTCAGAGGAATAAAAACTTATTTTCACAAAGAAACTTATAAAGAAAAATTCACAGCAACTTTATTTGTAGTGGCACAAAACTGGAAGCTACCCAAATGTCCTTCAATAGGTGAATGCTTAATTAAACTGTGGTCCATCCATACCATGGACTACTATTTAGCTATAAAAAGCAACATACTATTGATAAACACGTAATTTGGAAAACCTATAGGAAATTATGCAAGTGAAAAATGTAATATCAAGGGGACACATATCACTTGACTCTAGATATAAAACATTCAGAAATAACCTAATCATGGAGATATAGAACAGATCAGTGATAGCAAAGATTTAGAAATGAGGTAGAAGGAGTAGGTGAGGCTATAAAGGGATAACAAGGAAGGGCCATGTGATTACAGCTAAGTATCTTGATTGTACTGACTTACAAAAATATACATGTAATAAAACTGTGTATAGCTACACACATACATTCAAGTGCATATATACTTGGTAAAATCTGAATAAACTATGTGGATTGTACTAATGTCAGTTTCCTGGTTTCGATACCACAGTTATATAAGATTTAACATTGGAATAGGTTGGTAAAGGGTGTCTGGGACCACTTACACATTTCTTTGTACATTCTTATGAATCTGTAGTTACTTCAAACTAATTTTTTTAAATTAACCCTTTCTTAAGCCTTATTATCTCCCACAAGCTCAATTATATTAAACTCCTCACCTTCTCATTCAAATTTTGCTAGAGTATTGCCTATACTAATCTTGTCCTATTTTATACCTCTATTTAACTCTTAATATATTTTCAATTTCACTCCTGGCCTCAGAGCTCTCCTAAAATGACTATAAGTAAGGTAATCAGTGAACCAGCATTTGTCTAATTATTTTCCTACCCCTCATCTAGCCAGACTTACCTCTGGGATACTGTTAATAACTTTTTCCTTCCTGAAGATCTCTAACTTCCTTGACTTCCACAATACCATACTTTGCTGGGCCACTTCACATCATTGAGTCTTTGACTCCTGCATAAACACTTATCTTCTACATAATCCTTACGTATTTATGTTAAGATGCCAAAATACAGATGCAAAATATTAAATACAACAGAAATTTCTTTGCCTAGCATCATATTTTAGATCCAAGCTTCATCTTATCATTGAGACAACTCTAATTGAATTGATCTTACCTGCTTGATTGAAGCAGAGACACAGTCCTCTCTGTATTCTGGCCAGTGGGAGGGAAAAGAATGGCATCTCAAGCCAATCAGTTTATCTTTAAGTCAGAAATGACCCAAAAGCTGCACACATCGCTTCTCCCCTTATGCAAGGGCTACACTTGGTCATAAAACCATGTACGTACCAGGAATGCAAGAAAATGTGGTCTCTGTTGTAATGAACATGAGAAAATCTAAAATCTCATTATGATGGGAGAAGGAAGAGCAGATTTGGAAGGGCCCTAGCAATCTTTTATTGGCAGTATTCCTCAGGATTTCATCAAGAATTTGCTTATTCTTTTATTTTGTGCATTTCATCTCTTTTGATTTTCATTAGCTTTTTTTAGTTCCAATTGTAGATCTGCCTCCTAGCAATTTCCCTAGCCTTTGAAATGAGATACCTACTTGCCTTCTTGATTTCTGCAAGCACCTTATCCATCTTTCTGTCCCTAGGATTTAGAATGGTGATTTTCAAAGGAAGCAAATTTGTCCTTCCAGGGACATTTGGCAGCATATGTATTTTTCATTGCTGCAGCTGGGTTGTGGGGGTGGGTTTTACTGGCATCTAGTGGGTCAAAGTCCAGAATGTTGCTAAACCTAGTAGAATGTACAGCACAGCTCTCTAAAACAAAGGGTTATTAGCCCCCAAATTGAAATAGTGCAGCTATTGAGAAATCTAGACCCAGAATAATGCCAGTTACCTCATTCAAGTCAGTAAATTTCAAGAGAATGAATAAATGATTTAGTAGAACATGTAAAAAACGTAAAATTAGTAGTCTTCATAAGAGAGAGAGTTAACGTGAAGATATCATATGTCCCTTCCCCACTCACAACCAATCAGACAACAATAATGTTTATGAATGACTGCATTTTGTATACCTCATCCAATTTAAAATGAGCAATGAGCCTGTGGGGTATTAAACATTGCGCAGATGGCTAAAACAATGCTCAGAGAACTGAAGTAACTTGCCTAATATCAAAAGGCTAGAAAAACTCACAACCAGGATTTCCCTGGCTGTTAAAGTGCTCCACAGCCTCTAGGATCCATCAATGCTCAGTCCTTTAACTTTGGATGCTTGAGCAATTAGGAGATGGAGCCTCCTCTGCTGGTGGCCACCCCAGACAAGGACAATCTCCTCCTCATTATTTCTGCTTCTCCCTTTGAGAAAGTTTCAGTATGGTTTTAGCCTAAAATGTTCAGAAGAGGGAAAACTAAAAAAACTCTTGCTTATAGCTCTGACTGTAAACTAACAAAGCTTTGAGCTGGATGGGAATGTCCTGGAAACCAGGTGACACCACCCAGCTCAGTCGCACTTGGAGACCCAAGCTTCCTGTTCTCCTGGCCTCTGGAAATCTCCTTTTCTCAGGCTAGTAAAAGGGAAGCAACTGTAAATTGAATTTTTTTGGTATGTAAGGCTATCTATGTTTTCCTTGCTCAAGTCCATACTCTGCTTCTCAGGAGCTGTTAGAAAAAGTTCTTCCACTTGAAAAAAGATGGCCAGGATTTTCTATGAGAGATGGTCAAGGACCAATAGAGCATACCTAGACAAAGAGTAATAAGCTCTACTGGGATGCACACCATCCTGAGAGGAGTAAAAGGAACAGAAATGCTCTTTAAGTACTCTTCTCCTGCCTTCTGAATATCATCAATTATTCACTCAAGAAGCTGAATGGAAGAAGAAGAAAAATTCTGTGGAGGACATGCTGTGTAGTCAGAGACAGTACAGACAAAGATTTTTATTCTCCATCAGTTTTACCTATGTCAAGTGACAAATAGCAGAAAAGGGCAGTGGGGATTGTAGGAGGAAATATCATTATATTAAAAGTCCACACAATGAAATCATCCAACATTCTTCTAAATAATCATGTTTTGACTTTCATCTGGTCACCTCCTTGTCTCCAAAATTCTCAACCAACCGAATTCAAGACAACAAACAACTACAGAGCCCTTATAATGTGTAAGGCATTAATATAAAAAAACCCTCTAGAATGCTAGTGTTGGAAGGGAACTGTGATACTGACTGTCCCACCCTCTTACTTATCCCTGAGTTTTGCCTTGAAGGGAAGTAGAAGGCAAGGGACCAGTTATAGGTAAAGATAGGTAATGCTGGGTGCTTTTCAGGTAATGAGATGGAGACGTCATTTGGAATTAATGATTTATGATTCCTAGGTTGTTGTTTTCTTTAAACTTGATCAGTAGAAACAAAAAATATATTTTTAAAGCTTTGGTTAACTTGGTAAACTCCCCCTGAAACAGCCTCCAGTGATCCCCACTTCCTGGTACTGATACCTGTGGTGTATTCTCTCCCTCCGCAGGTTGGGTGGACCTAGTGACTTGCTTCTTACCCACAGAATATGACAAAAGTGATGGGATAGAAGTTCCATGATGAAGTAACAACACCTGTAACTTCTGTCTTGCACTCCTCTCTTGCCCTCTCAGTTACCCACTCAGTGAAGAAAGCTGCCATGCTGTGAGCTGCCTACGTGGAGAGAAACTTGGAGAGGCCTACATGGCAAAAACTGAGAGAAGCAAACCGCCAGAAACCAGCGCGGAACCATGAGGCCCTCAGCCCAAAAGCCCATGAGAAAACGAATCCTTCCAATAACCCTGCGAGTTTGAAATCAAATCTTTCTCCTGTCAGTCCTGCCAATGAGATTGCAGCCCTGAATGACATCTTGTTTGTTGACCTACAGAAACTATGAAATAGTAAGTGTTTGATTTTAGGCCACTAAGCTGAGGTAATTTTTTATATGGCAAAGGTTCACGAGTGCAGTCAGTTTCTAGTATGATGAAAGCGTAGAAGTGAATACACATTTAAGGCAAAATGGTTGTTTTTCTAGAAAAGTATCAAACTGGGTGTATTGGTGATGCAAATTAAAGCAGCCAGCCATTGTTGAGTTTGAATTCAAATGTTTTAAACTGGAACTGAGTTTTCTGTTTGGTCGTGTAAACTGAGAGCATGTTGTAGGAGATATTTGTCTCTAGACTTTTTTTATGGAGATATGTGTCTGTTACGGAGGGTTGATTTGATTGTCCTATGCCTGTCTTATATTTACTATTCTTGTCCATATGTAAAGGAGTTTGTGTGTGTGTGTGTGTGTGTGTGTGTGTGTGTGTGTGTGTGTGTGTGTGTGTATGAGAGAGAGAGAGAGAGAGAGAAGAGAGAGAGAGAATTTTGTCAAGAATGTCAAGAGCTGATCTTCACTTTTAAGCTAGACATGAACAATGATGAGCTTGGGCTTGGCTAGTACCATCCAAATCAGGGAATGTCTGTCTCATGCATGGGTTAAGTTAAGAATGAATAATGCTGAGATATGTTGCATGTTATTCTACTGTGAGTTTTCTTAAGGTGGGGATGAGGCAGCCATTGTCAAATGTCCCAGGTTAGGTCTGGACCGAATAAAGGAAATAAGAGATCAGGACCAGTCCTTAGGTTTAAGGGACATGAATTTCCTTCTTTCTGGGTCTCTTACTATTTGACCTTAAATTCTGAGCAAGAAGGGTATGCTCTAGGCCTTACTATTCCAGATATAGTCTTCAGATCACCTGGGACCTTGTTAGAAATGTAGAACCTTAAGCCCCATCTCTAACCAATTGAATCATAATGTGCATTTAAATAAGATTCCCAGGTGACTTAAATGCACATTATCATTTGAGAAGCATTGTCTAAAGTACTAATATTCCAGTGAGATAAACTAGCCCCTAACTCATGGTGTCAGGCTGCAGACCAGGTAGGGAAGCATCCTTTGGGGATGGGCTGTGGTCTGGACTTGTAGCATACAAGAGTATTCACATCTCAATGTAACTAACCTTCAGTTGGCTACTTTTCTCATCTATCAATAGTCTTTTAAACATAGCATGCTCCCAGCTACTACTGGGAGCATTTAAGAAACAGTCTCTGCCTGTGATTGTCACGAAACCACACAGTCCATAGCAGCCGCCTGCAAGAGGCTGATCCAGAAGTTTGCTGGAGGTGGTTCATGGCAGAGTCAACAGGAAATGGCAGTGATACAGACGCAAATGGCTGGCTGAGGAGGGGAAGTGATGCCAGGAGGATTCTGTGGAGCATGGAGGATCCCCTGAGAATTCCTAGAATGACACAAGGAGGGGACATTATAAACACTTGGATTCCAGAGAGTCAAGTGGGATGAGAGCTTGAGTCTTAGTGAACTGGGCAATGTTACCTCTTTTGGTTGTCACGTGTTGGGGAGGTCCTGGCCGTCTGGGAACACAGACAAGGTGTCCCTACCGCTCAAGCCTGCTGACTCAGCATCAGGCTCTATGCTGCTAGGGGTGCCCTTGGTCTATTTCTGTCTCCATCTGAATCTCTCCAAGTCTTTGCTACTAACTCCATTGTGAGCCTCTGGCTTCCACTTCCTTTCTTTTCAGAATTTAACAGGGAATGTCCCTGATTCTGTATATGTGCTGGATTCTTTTGGTCCCTGAGCCTTCTCTGGCCCATTTTCCTACTCCATACTCACAGCAGAATCTGCTTCTACCTTTCCATTGCATCTCCCACAATGCCTGTTTGCAGGATGGCAAGACGAAGGGTAGTGGAGGGGGAGTGATGGGACATGTGCAGGAATGTCTGGGCGTTACGTATGGTGCTGAGTTGCTGATCATAAGGAAAACTCACTCAGAGAAGACGTAAGATTTCACTGAAGAATATAATAGCTTACCGTTAAAACAACAAGAAGTGACAAAGCATATGTTCATGACTTACAAAAACTGCTAATTAAACAAACTATGTGCATGCTGGCAGTTTACTAAATGTGGTATGTCTCCACTTAGATTTCTGGCACCCTTAACACTGCTTCACCCCCATCTGCCAACATAATCTGAGTTCTGCAGACCATATATTCTATCTGTTTTTCCATCCCAGCAGTGCCAGCTCTCCCTTGAAAAAAAAACAATTCAGCAATGTTCACCAAGAAAGAAAAGTGAGAGATCTTTTCAGGAGACCCTGACCAGTCTCTGGATCTTGGTCTGAAGTGAGAACAGCCAGTAGCCAACTCTTGCCAGCTTCAAGCTGACAGCTCCCCACACCACTGGGGGTCCAAGTAGGCTGTCCTCTGACAGAGAAGAAGCCGTAATTGGAAGTGTTTCAAATGCAGCACAAGCTGTTTATTCTCTCCCGGCTCTAAATGCATCTACATCCAACTGTCAGGTTTCTGAGATGTGTGCAAACCTGCAGGGTCTCTCAGGTAGAAAACTGGTTCCTCTATGGCACAAAAGCCACTGGGTGCTTTTTCCTTCGTATTTCTATAAAATTTCCAGAGTTTTCATGACATTCTTTTCTTCTCTCTCCCTTACTCTGCTTCTCCCACTATCAAGACATTCAGTTTGAATTTTCTCTCTTATAATAAAAACAACAGCTCATCTTATCTCTGGCAGAATGAGTCTACATGAGGGAACAGGGCTGTAAAGAATTTGGAGTGGGTCAGGGCTAGGGAAAGCTTCCTAAAGAAAATTCCAGCAAATCCACAGGTTTCAAAGCACCGAGATCCAAAGGTAGTACCGTACCCCATCTTTAGCCCAGAGGTGAGCTTTTATGCCAGTTACTAGGGGACCCTACAGCAGATCCTTCCCTGCAGATACTCTGGTTACTAGAGTACCCTGCAGTGGATCCTAGCACAGATATTCTTTCAGTAGCTGTTTCCAGTTTGTTCCCAGAGGAAAGGAATCTTTGCTATGACACTCTCTCTTCCAGAAGGTCCCTTAATCCTTCATGAACATGGGCCCAGCTCCTCCCCTAAATTCTGCCTTTCAGGACTAGAGTGTTTTAAATGACAGGAGAGAGAAAAGCCTGATAATATTGTAATACTGGTGTTTCGTCTCCTCCCTGCTCCCTTCCCCCTCACAGTGTGAGTATGATTCTTGAGTTAACATTACTAAAGGAAACCATTCAATTATTCACAGGAAAGTATCCTGAAGGCTTCTCTTATAGACAGAGAACAACTGGCATAATTTTTAAGTTCTGCCTCAGTAGCCGTCCTGTTACAACTGGTGTGCTTACCAGAACTGATTGTCTCACACATTGCTTTAGGCTTTGGACACACACAGGACTCATAATTTATGAAAAGGGATTTGTTTGGGTATCACTTCAGAATGGACACTGCTCTTATGCAAATAATAACCAACATTTATTAAATGTTGCATAATTGTTATCTTAATATAGCTTGTGCATGTATTAACTTATTTAATTGTAAAACCAACCCTATGAAACATGTTCTGTTACTATCCCAATATTACACATAATATACAAGAAGAGGATCCACTGGAGCATCAGGAGGGACCACAGCCCTTCAAGACCTTGATTTTGTTCCAGTGATACCAATAACAGATTTCTGGCCCCAGAGATACAAGAGAATAAATGAATGTTGTTTTAAGCCAAGTTTGTAGGAATGTGTTACAGCTTCCATAGAACACCAATACAATATATAACAAGATGAATAGAATCATAGAAGACACACAGTGTGTGCTAGTTCTTCCCAGAGTGTTGGACAGGGTATAGGAGGCTAAGGAAACCTAAGGATTCCAAAGATGACATCCACCATCTGCTTGTTCACCACTTCAGGTCTCTCTCTGCTGGAACTGCAAGATATTTTTCATCCAAAATGCTTGAGGCATGGACACATGGAATTTCTGCACCAGTGAATTTATCCTTTCTCTATAAAGATCATTTCAAAGACAGAAAGAGGCTTCCATGGAGGAATCACAGATGTCATTCTAAAAGATGGCAACACGTCTTTGAAAAGAGTCTATGAGAAAAAATGGTGCTCAAGCTGGTGGCTAAATTTGCAGGGATATCTTTAGAAAGCCTTTACCAGCAACAGCATTCCCCAGTATAAACCACATCCTAGGGATTGTTTATACACAGAGAAAGTGGCTAAATCATAGTAAGGTGAGTTTATTGGAGATTAGTTGCTTATAGTCCAGAATATTTCTTATGTCACAGCGCATAGCTCCCTTGACCCAGATGATGCTAGCATTTCATTCAAAGGTGTCTTCCTCCTTAATCTACCCACCTTCTTCCAATAGGAAATTGATGGAATTCCTTCTACTCCCTCTAAATACAGACTCCTTTTGTTACCAGAGATGGGTTCTTGGTCTCATAGAGAGAAAGGATTCAAGAATGGATGGAAAAAGCAGTTGAGCTTTAAGAGATTATTTGGAGAACAAGGGTACAGAGTAAAGTGAAAGTGAAAGTGCATGCCCCAGAGCTGCGCGCAGGCCGACCCCAGGGGCTGTGCAGGGGAATCAACAGGATGCGTTTATGTGAAGGGGATGAATATTTATCAAGTGGGTATAGGATTCAAAGGGAACGCGGTTGGGGGGTTCTTCTCAGATTTTGGGCTTGCTTCACCCTCACACTGGGCGGGGACGTTTTGGCTATATTCAGTTCTCAGAGCCGTCATGGCACAGGGAGGTGTGATTTTTAGTATGTTAATGAGTGTATAATGTATTTGGGCTGAAGTTTGGGTCAGATTCTCCTCCATGTCGGAACCAGCTGGTTTTGGCTGCTCTGTTATCTATATTCTTTTTCCCTGTGAGAGAACAGCTAACACAGAATGTGTAGAACGAAGACATCCAGCCTAATGTAAGCACCAGCCAAACCCCCCCACTCCCACCCGTTCTCGCTGCTCCTGTCTGGCTGTCCACCTACTCCATCCAACGCCTCGTTTCATGTCAGGCATGGGTAGGGGTGGGGGAGTTGTTGGCTGAATCCAAATGACTAACCACAATTGCTGGTGTTTTTAAATGGTTCTTGCATTTCTTGGCATGCCCAGTAACCTCTCAAGTTCCACCTCAGTAGGCAACAGGTAGTAGTTTCATAAATTTAAACATGTCCACTTAGTTTGACCGTAAGTTGCTAACATGATGCAGATGTTCTTAAAGTATCCATGTAGGTAGGAACTGCAGGGAGCTGATGGCTCAGGAAGTTCAGAGTAGCTGGGCGTCTGGGATCCCTGAAGCTGTTGGTGTGAAATCAGCTGGTGTGGTGATACTGAATATTTACCGGATTCACCGTATAATATGCATTTGGAGTCTCGGGAACACAGGACAATACAGAATTGAAATAGGAAAAAAAACTAAGTGCCCATAGAAAGAGGGATGGGTATATCGAGATAAGTGGATAAATAAAATATAATGGAATGCTAAACAAAAGTTGAATCAAATAAACTAAATGTTAACATAGTGTTGAATGAAAAAAAAAGTTGCAGAAAGTTACAAACTACTCATTAAAATTTGTGCTTTTCAAGTATGTAGATTAATATTATGTATTTATTGATTAATTCACAGGTAGTTTAAAAAATAAAACACAAAATGGGAATATACAGAAAATTTTATTGCCTGGAGAATTTGAAATGAGTTTTTTTCTTTTTATAAAGACTAAATATTTTCAATGAAGAAAAAAGTTAATATTTTTATTCTGACTTATAGATTCATATTTGTATATTTAATTGCCCAATTTATGTCTGCATTTACTAAAAATAGTTATACTTTATTAGGAACTTCTAAGTGGAGAAAGATACCTTTTTTTTAAAAAAAATAAGATTTAGTCAATATTCTTCAGAGTTATTGAAAGTTACAGGCAGGAGGAACTTAGTGTACTTGGTACCATGATAGATTTCTCTCGCCCAAAGTGAATAAACAATTAATATTTTTAAAATGAAAATAAAAAATACTTGTGGCATATATATTTTTTAATCTGAGAGTTTTTATTTCTCAAAAAGACTTCAAAAAAGAAATGACTTTCCAGATGTAAAAGATGTAATATTTCAAAATACATGATATAATTTATAGCTAGCATGACATGGAGAGGAAACTGCTGCAAGATAAAAAAGAGGGAGATTTAAAACAAATAACAGTTGGTATGGTTGTGTCATCAAAATCTTTATTGCCACCAATAGCTGCATACTTATTGAGACAGTTGTTCTTATTACCTCGCCAAATTCCACATGCGAGGTAGTAAAATCATGGATTTGTGCTGTGTCCTGAGTGATGTCTTTTTCAAGCAAGTCTTATTTCCTATCCCTTCAATATTTATCTCCTTGTCCTCTGAAATCTCAAAGTTCGGTCCTCTGACTTTGCTTCACAAGATCCACAGGAGTTCATTTTAGGCCTTTCCCATCATGTGTCCCCCAGAAGTCTTCTGATAGATGGAAAGCAGTTTCCTGGACATCTAGTGTTAGTGTGTCCCCAAATGAGACACGTCATTAATTTCTTAATAAGTCACCAAAAAGGCTTAGGAAGTTTCAAGGGTATGACTGACACATGGTTCGGTTGGCCATGTTCCAGTAGCTACTCACTACTTCCCATCCTTTAGAGGTCAGACTTTTTATAGAAAGATTATTTCCCTCTTGCTTTAATCCTTGGGAGTCGTGTGGACAAGAGCCTGTCTGCAAGACTTAGACTTGGGAGAAAGGGGGCTAGAGAAGTACAATTCAGATGGAGGCCTTTGCATGGTCTGCTTATGTTCTGCAGGTATAAGAATGTAAGTTATAAATTATGTTCTTGTAACTTATAATTCAGCCTTTTCTACTTCACAAGAAAACTCTACTTTACTTAACACACATATGTTCTATACGCCAGGTGCTCTCCTAAATACTTTACATATAATGACCTATTTCATCCCCATAATATAACAATCTGATAAGATAGGTGCCATTACTGAGCATATTTACCAGATGAAGGACCTGATGATTGAAGAGGCTAAGCAACAAGACCAAATAGCTACTCAGCATTAGGGTTGGATTTTTTGAATCTCAAGAAGTTTTGCTTCAGGGTCTTTTTTTTTTTTTTTCATATTAACAAAACTTACTGTTTCCCTCTCTTTAATATCTATATTCAAAATATTTAGCTCTCTGAGGCCTGAATGATTTCAGTAAGTAACACCCATCATTGATCATGGCCACAGACCCCATAAGAAAAGCTTAAAAAAATGATTAAATGCAAGACATCAAGTATGCAGTCTTTTGACCCATAATTTGATTTGTCTTTTACATGCACCAGCATCACAAATGTGTGTGTGTGTGTGTGTTTGGGAGGGTGTTGTTGTTCTTCCCCTTATCAGCATAGGTATGAGCAAGACCCAACCTTGGTCACAAACACATGAGGCTGAAATCTGAGTGAAGGCTTGGAAGGACAGAGTAAGTCTTGGTAGCTCATGGTATTTACAGGCTCTGCTCACACATGTGTTCAAAGAAGTAAAGCATGCAAAAACATTAGGAAAAGTTACTACAGAAAAATGTCCCTGACACCCTCCTTCCTCTAAATATTAGGTCCTTGAACAGTTGGAAATACATATTCTATCAAGCTACCAACTATTTAATTTATTTAGAGTATCTAGTCTGTGGAAAAGGTACAAATTCCTCAAATCCAGCAACAGCTCTTTTCTTCTAGATTCCTCCTCAATAAAGCTTTGAATTTGAATTGTAAGGGGAGGGCAAGGGTAGAAGTTCAGAGGCCCTACAGAGAGCCCTGACTCAAGGAACTTGTAGCATCAGGATGGTTCTCTTCTGGTACATACTAGGAATTGTCACAGATGAGGTCCCCTTCCCACAAACAGCCTGGCAAACTGTCAAAGGCAATGGCAGGTTTTGCCCTTTCCCAGCAGCAGCCAGATGCCCAGTTCCCATGGCCCTGAGCAGCCCAGGAAGGAACAGAGCCCTTCCAGGAATGGTGATAGCTGGGGTGGTGGGGAGGGCTGCAGGAGATGGGTGAAGTGTGTGTGAGCCCCAGTCTGTGGGACACAGAGGCAAGGGAGGCAGAGAGACAGGATGTGGATTAACTCTGCCTGGGACGGTGGAGAAAGCAGCTTGAAATTCACATAACTTAATTGACTTGTCCAACATCATACTGCCAAAGAAAAGGGGGCTAAAATTCACTCTTCTCTCTTCCAGTCTGCTTTTTTCTCCCCCACCCCAAGCTTTTTTCTGAGATCACACTGTTTTCCCTCTTGTCTCTGCACACTCCCCACTTGCAGATTTTCCTAGGTCCTTGTTTTGTTGGCCCTTCCCTGCCATCACTTTCCTGATATATTCTCTGCCTTCGTCATCCCAATATGATCTTACTCTATTTATCAAACCTCTCCTTCATTTAAACTCTGACCACAGGTCGCCTCAAGTCCACGCTGCTCTCCTCGACCGAGCACACTTTAAGATCAATCAAGATCACACTCCTTCTTGTACAAAGGGATCTCCCAGTACCTTCCAAGCATCTCCCTGAAGGGAACCTGCTGGCTTTTCCTTTTATATAATAGCAGGATTTTCTATTGTTTCTTTTCAACATTGGTGTTTTCTTAATTCTCCTAATTAGAGAATACAATAGGGTCAGACCAGAGAATTCTCTTTCTCAATATTTTTTTCCTTAAACATGGCCTGTTATAGGCTTAGGATATTCCAGAAGGTAAGTTAAGATCTTTATATTAGGATCTAAGAGCACAAGGTCCTTGATCCTCAGGGAAGGTGATTATGACTCACAAGAGGGATTTCCCATCTAAGCCCCACATAGGTCCTCATATGGATGCTCAGTGTATGAGCTAATTTTTGCTGTGTAACAAACTCCAGCTCTCATTCGGGTTATTGGCAGAATATGGCCCCTTGCAGCCATAGGATTGTGGCCCCCATTTCCTTGCTGGCTGTCTGCTGAGGGGCCCTCTCAGATGCATCCCTCAGCAGCCAGCCACGTCCCTCCTCTAAGCCAGCAGTGCCATAGTGAATCTTTCTGGTGCTTTGAATTTCTTGACTTCTTATGCTGCCAATAGAAAAAACACAAAGCAAAAAAATAAACACCTCTGCTTTTACATGGCTCAGGTGATTAGATTGGGCCTATTTCAGTAACCTAAAAAAAAATCTCCCTTTTTATTGATTCCTATGATTGACTCTTCAAGAACCCCCTTTGCAAACATAATTTAGTGATTGGTAGCTCATGGTATTTACAGGCTCTGCTCACACACAAGGGGATCTTATATAAGATCAAGGGTCTTTAGAGGTCATTAGAATTCTACACAGCCCAGACTTTACTGCCATTCATGCTTTCCTGAGATGGACCCCACTCACGCTTGTAGAGTAGGAATAATCCCCCTATTTCTTTCATGAAAGCACCTGAAGGACTTGAGACCTGAGAAATGTCCTCTCTGACTTTGCATCTATTTGCCACTATGGATTCCCCCCTTCTCTCCCAACCAGCCCACTTGTACAGGACATCAGCTCCTGTCTATCTCTACTCCTTTAGAGAAAATATAGATTGCTTAAGTTGTGGCTGCTAATCCTCAGGAGCAGTTCCTTTACTCTTGACAGTAGCTGAACCTCAATCCACCTTCCCATGCTAAAGCCCCTTGAACCACCATCCTCCTGCCCCAATCAGAAGGTTCCTCAGGACAGGCATTTTTGAATAAAGTTAAACAGTGCTCTGATGGATTTTCTTCCAGTTTTGGCTACACTGACCCAGATAGGAGAGATCCTCTACCACTTAGCTCAGCCACTTCCAGAAACTCCTTGACATCTCCCCACCTTAGAGGTTTAGAGAATGGCTTCTGAGGAAGGCCCCTCATGAGCAGTGTTCCAGTCTTTGCTTTGAAGCATGAGCTAAGCCTTTATTCTCCTCTTTGTCCTTGGTATAAGCCGCCTGATTTGATTTCTTTCAATATTCAGTGTTATCAGAATGAGGCGGATGGTACTGCTGAGATCTGTGTTTTGTTTTTCTATGTTCTTATTTCAATATGAGCAGCTACCAGTTACTCAACAGACTTTAGGGTCACTGTGTGCCTTTTAACACAGAAAAAGACTATGATGCCAATAGCACTAAATATTTGAAGGTTTGATAGGCTTCTATCAAAGACTATTTAACATGTCAGAGGCCGTTCAGGGCAATTTGAGATACGAATAAGACAATTTGTGTGGTACCTTATAGTCAAAAGATTCAAATATTCAATATCTAATCATCATTATTTTTTAAATTGCTGTGAAGATGGCTTTAGAAATAAAGAAAAATCTTTAAAAAACAGGAAAATTCTAAAATTCTCTCTCAAGTGTTCCTGAGAAAAGGCTAATAAAAACAGACAACCTAGCCCTTAAAGTTTAACTGTGCTCTGGTGGATTTTTTTCTCCCATACTTGTTTTCATACAAGATCTCCTAATTATGACCCTTGTAAAGTCCATGATATTTGGCATTAGCAAATATTTTGAAGAGTATTTGTCTACGATTCTGTCTTCCTTTGGAGAAAGGTCTTGGGGAAGCTCAGCTGTCCCTAAGGGAAGAATGACGAGACTATCCTTGGTACCATACAGGGCCAGACACCTTGTCAGGATGGGGTCGGTTGCCCTTGCAGATCTATGAAGGGCGGGGAAAAAGAGGGCAGCACCTGTAGGTCAATGTAGGATATGGAGGGAAGGGGGGAGGTGATCAGAGCCAGAGGAGACACAGAGTGGCTGACAGGTGTAAGAAACAAAAAGAAAAACCCTGCATTTTTCTGAAAGTAAAGTACAGTAGAAACAGCAATAGAAATGAGGTGAGAGTCAAGACCCTTCAGTTAAGGTTCTTTTCTTCCAATGCGTTGCAAGAGAAAAGTTACTTGATTTCATGTCAAGAACTATAAAGTCTCTAAAATGTTGCACTGCTCACAGGCTAAGTTGGACTTACGTGGTTTCATTGATCTTGGCAGGTGGCAAAGGTCTCTACTGCTTGTAGCAAGCAAAGGTCTCTATGAGCTTCTGCCTGTTCACCCTAAGTCCCACGGGAGGGGTGCATAGATGGGCTCAGACAGATGCGTTCATCTGTAGCAGGTTGTGTCCCAGGGCAGGGGCGGCACTGTAGTTATGCTATGGGAGCTTAGGAAACCTGAATCTTTACAATGGGCAGTAAGCAAGCCTACCCTTTATTTCAGAGGAAAAGGTCTTTATTGTACTGGACATTAAGTGTGCCTGTTTTCTTTCCCTCTGGATGGAAACTCTATTTTCTAAAACTATAGGAAAGCCTGTCCTTTGCTTTAGAGGGAGATGTCATCTTTGTTTTTAAAGGCTCTGCACTACACAGACATTTCTGAAAAGATAATCCAGAACAAAGGGCAGTCAGTGCCTCTGCTTTAAGAAGTGCGGAAATGTCAGAACCAAACATGGAGAACTGTCTCCCAGCTCTTCTCTGTGCATTCTTTTCTTCATCAATAAAACCAGCAGGTTATTTTCATTTTTGGTAGTCAGTGATTTTTAGAAAAAAGATGCTTTGTATGGATTTAAGTGTCTGGGGAAGGATCTATGGGAAGTTGGTAGTGAGAGATGCTGAGCATTTGACAATCTTTAAAAGGATGAGACTGAAGAATGAACGTCCATAAAGCATATTACCACTGGAAAATTTCAATAATCTTTATGATAAATTCTGAGTATTACCTTAGGTATTATAGGCATACACTGCAGACAGCATCTCTGGTTAACATTTTCTCCATAGAACACCTCTTGGTTTTTAATTAACCAAAGTCTGCACGATATGTATATCCCTTAGTGCAATACTTTTCAGCCAAAGTTTATGTAAGAAAATTTTATGTATGCATTCCCAAATCTCAAAATAAATCCTGTAATAAAATTACAGGTTGGCTAAGTCTCAGGTTACATTTCAAACACAACTGATAAAAGATCAGAATCACATATTCTTTGTAAAGAACACAAATGTCAACAAAAGGGACAGAGATCAGAGATGTTGCTGTATGTTTTTGGGTCAGAAAACATTTATTTCTGGAAAAGTGGTGCCAAGAGAGACATCATTGTGACGTGGCATCTCTTACAAGTAAATACAAGTTTTTAACAAACACATTAATTGCCTACTAATCAGGAAGTCAAGTTTTAAAGAATTTTCCATTTTAACATGATAGTTTGCTACTTATATACTAGTGTTTTTGTATTTTAGAGAATTAGTTGGGGGTGGTTGGGCACCTGCTGTATCGTATTTTTTAACATTTAAAATAGTGATATACAAGTTCACAGGTAGAATATTTACACTGAAGTCATATTTTCAGGGAATACTTGTAGTTGAATTCATTTGCGAGAATTATCTTTTCTTTTTTTTAATCCTCTTCATCTGCTACCATCAGATTCCACATAGGAAAGTACTGGTCATTTTCATGAGTTTGGGGGAAAGGGCAAATCACCACATGAGCTGGGCTGTCAGTGGAAGGAATGGTCTGTCCACTCTTCCCTGCTTCTCTCTTCCCTGAACCTCTCCCCAGATGTCTTCATTATTCCCAGGCCTGCTCTCCTGCATCTCCTTCTGAACCCCTTCATTGCTTTCACTTTCCTGGAAGACCTTTCATCCCTCCCTCTGCCCCTCAGGGACATGAGAACTGGGCACCTGACAGCACCCAGAATGATAAAATCCCACCTTTGCACAACAGAAAGCAGTACTGATTTTAGAAGCGTCCCTTCTGCCGGGCAGTCCCGACCTGTACCTGGAGGAGCCTCTCCCCTTGCTGGGAATCTCTGTGAGCTCACCTCACCTGTTACCCTTCTCTAGACCCTGAGTTTGGCTATGTCCTTCTCTCAGATCCTGTTATGAGAAATCTTTTGCATTTACTCTGGCAGATCCCCTCTAGCTGGACAGTGAGTGGGGGAAGGTAAAAGGAGGCTTTATTGCTTTCATCTCCTCCTCCCACCACATGTACATTTTAAAACTTAACAAACAGGAAACACTTAAGTGTAATTTATAATGGTTAATATTCATTTCAGTAGTTATGCTATAATTTATTAAATTTACCTGGTTTATTGAAGGTCTGTTTTATTCTTAATTTTAATTTTAGAAAAAGGTAGGGATACTCTTTTAAATTAATTATTCAAAAAGCTCATGATTGTTTGCAATGATGTGTCATTTTCTTTTCCATTTTAAGAGAGTCAAAAAGTACTTGTTTTTGAAAAAGTGGCAGCAAAGAACTGGTTATGAATTTTCTGCACCGTTAAGGAATCACTAAGCAGCCCCTTGGTTTATAGACCCAGAATATGGATACCAGCCTTGGAATTCCAAGTGACTTAAATACCATGATGTCTAACACATCCTTAGGCCTACAGTGATGTCCAGTCTAAGCCCGATTTACAGAGATTTAAAGAGAAAAGTTTTCAAAAGATTAAATTAAATCACAAAATTTCCTCCTAATTTTCTGTCCTTTCATTGCTCTGAGGAAAGAGCAGTATTATAGCTCATTATAGAAGGTTTATTTACTTTTCTAAAATATACAGCATAACCAGCTTAGGTTTGAAATACCATGTCATCTAAACTTTAGGTGTCCATGGGGATGGTTATTTTCAAAGGGAAGCTGAGAATAACCATGGTCTATTTACAGAACTATTTGGGCAAAAGGAAACTACAAAGGAGTATTAATGATTTAAGTGAGCAAAGAGAAATAAAAAGGTACAACTACAGGTATAAGAAAATGTACAAGACTGATATTTTATGATGCCAGGTGTCAAAAGCAAACCTACATTAAGAAAGTGACTGATCCTTTACTTTGAATGTGCCAAATTTGGGATGCCTCTCCTCTCTGGACATGCTTGTATTTTGATTCTTTTGATGAGAGACATAAAGCATTTGCTTATTTCTAAGGAAAAAAAAAATAAGGCTTAAATGATTTCTCACATCCTTTAATGATTATGATGTCAAGTCTTACCTGCTTCCGATTTTCTTTCCAAGTATGTGAGTGGAGATATTCCCTGGGCACCTGTCCAGACTCATTACTCCCTTTCTTCTTTAATAGCACCCAGGTGTTCTACTGAGAAACCCACTCCCTCCATTCTTCTGAGAATAAATCTTCCTGTTTGGTTGATAATAATCACAGCCAAGATCCTGGACAGATTATAACTCATGTGATTGAACCAGGATAAAATATCCTCTGTGCTCTAACAATGGTTCAAAGATGTGCAGTAATTCCAGCTTCAAGCACCAGCCCATGACATTCCCCTGGCCATCGTGATTTGCTCAGGCTTGTCTAAAAGGAGTGAAGCTGAGGATTTTTCTTTCGTAAATGTAGGAAACAGTACATATTCTCTCCTGATGTTGATGAGGAATCAGTAGCCCCAGTTGCTGCTGGCAATGATCTTGAGCTCAAAAGGAAGCCAGTAGAGGGATAATGCACAGAGAGAGAGAGTGCAAATGAGAGGGCCCCAGAGAAATGATACTTGAGCCCTGACTGAGCTGCGCTCAAAGCCTACCCTACTGTTAGATTTCTCAGTTATGTGATCCTATAAATAGCTCTATTTTTCTGAGACAATTTATGTTGAGGTCTTTCCTATTTGCAACTACAAATGTCCTCTCTTCTGTGGTGGGGTTCTCCTGCTGAAAGAATAGCATCTGGTCCCACAGTGGTGGTGGCTCACCTGCCGGTAAAGGGCACAGGAGTTGGTACAAGCACATACCTGTGAACCCATTTTATTACTTCAACCAGGGAAGAAAATCAAGACTCGTCGCATTGTACAATCACAAATTCATTTAAATTGATGGAAAAGTGTTTCCACCAAAATTTGTTAAAGGGACTGTTAGTCAAGGCAGTCTATCTAGGAAGAGAAAAATAAATTTAACGAACATGAGTGAAAAGAAATGGCACCATCCATTCATGTCATCTATTTATTTGAGAAGCAACACCCTTATGTGGCAATGTTGTAGTGTTCTTGGCCCATATGGAAAATGTCAGAGCCTCATATGACAATCTCTACCAGATTAGAGAATTAGCCAAAAGCTTTTTTACCCCATAATAGAAACATGTGGAGGGGTGGTGATAAGGTGGAAAGCAGACTACTGGTCTTGAATCATACACATACATGGGAAGTTTGGGACCTGCCTTTAGTCAGATAGGGCAACTTCTTCAAAAAAGAATTATTTTTTTTCATTCAAAACTGTTAGTAGAACTCTTGTCAGACATTAAAGTCATCCCAACTGCAGTCCTGACTGAGGTAGAATGTTTTAAGGCTCAAGGATGGAGGATGTACCAGGATCTGTGCTCTCAAATGCCCTCTAGGGGCAGGTAACAGATGCCTCCATGGACCAGCACCAGGTGACCATGGGAAGGTTAGTACAAATCTGAAAGATACTAAGAAATTGTACAATTGACAGATTATTTTTATGTATTTCAAAACTATTAACAAAATGACTAGGTTTGCATGTTGATTATCTCTTCTATCCATTTTCTTCCATATTGATTTGCATTGTATTTTACAAATATTAATAAAACCTGTTCATTGTCCTTCACCCTGATAGTTTAGGAAGTACTGTACTGAATGCCATCAGAGCCTCTAAGACTGGTTGTGTCCCATCGACAAAGACCTGGCCTGGGGGAGTATGTAGGCAGTAGAGTATGTGTGAGACACAACCCAAGTCCTCCGTGAGCAGTGCTGTCACTTGTTACGTTGGTAGGGTAGGGTTGTATATTTAGATCTGTTCCCAAGGACCCAGTGTAATTGGGCACAGACAAGACCCACAAAGTCTCCTCCCCAACCTACTTCCTCCATGTCAGAGTCTCTCTGTGAGACGGAAGCACATAAGACAGGCAATTGTAGACTAAAATTTTTATTATTACTTTTTGAAAACTCAAGTTATGGAACATACAGAAGACTCTGAAATGAAGCTGGGAAGAGGGAAGGTCAGAATCAGGTGGGTGGTCGGGTTGGAGGTGTGGGGAGAATATTCCCTTCCAGGTGGGTCTTCACACCTGGGCCGTGCCCATCATGAACTGAATTGCACACCCATCTCAGGCTGCTGGCTTCCCATCTGACTTAGCCCGTGAACTTGCAGACATAGGGTAGCTTTGTATAACAGCCATAATCTTTCCACTTCAGGTATCCTGCAGAGACAGAAGACCTAAGGTCAGTGGGGCTGGTGGAGGGTGGGAGTCCAAGGCAGAGGCGTCCCAGATTCCGGCCCAGGAGTCAGAGCCTCTCCAGGATCACCACCAGTGCCCAACTGCAGGGGAAGGAGACGCAGGGAAAGAGAGATGAGAAGGGCCAGGAGAAGACAAACCAACACTGTGTTTCCCAGCTCAGGAGGATTCCCTGAAGGCCAGGCCCAGAAATGGGGAGTGAGGAGAAGGGAAAGGCTAGCAGGAGGTGTCTCCTCTGTTTCGTACCCGTGACTCGTGTCAGGCTCCCACAGTAGCTAGGGTTTGAGATGGTGGAGGGGTCTTTCTCCCAGGCCTGGTAATTCAGCACATCGGAGGTGCTCCACTCCCATCCGCCTGCACCAGGCTCCAAGCCCTAGAGAGCGAGCAGAGGATGGAGCCGGGTGAGGCTGCGTGGCCATTAGAGTTCTCCTAGCATGATCCCCACAGCTGGGGCACGTATGCCCTCCCCAGCGTCATGGAATTTGGTCTGCTATTCACGTGCTGCCCCAGAGCTCTTTCCTGGGAAATGGAAAAGCAACCGCTTGCTCCTATTGGCAAGTCCCAAAAGCAACAATCGCAAAGACCAGAGGGAGCACTCAGAGAACATGGCACTGACTGGGCGACAATTAGTGGTGTGTTTGTGATTGGACGTCAAACACCTTGTCTGTTCTATGAGGGGAAAATGGATCCTATCTTCATCTAGGATTCCCTCAGTACAGGATGTGCAGACTCCATGAAGCTCAGGAAGCAGAAAATTGACCTTAATGAACTTGATGTAGCAGTACAGATAATTTTACTATGTCTTACCCCTCGAATACATTTCTTTTACTATTCTGTATGAGTAAATGGGAAGTCTGCATACACAAGTATTATGGTTACCTTCAGGAAAAATATTTGTAACATGGAGTTCTAACCCACTTTCTCAGGTAACACAATTCCAGTGCAAACTGTGCAAAAGGTTCAGAAGCAGCAGTTGGCTTCAGGGGAGACAAGCGACCTGCCAAGAGCTCAGCTCCTCAGCTGGCTTCCACGCACCCCCGCACGCCCCGCACCTTCCCACAGGTGTCCAGGACCTCTGAGTTCCAGGCCGTTCTAGGGCATTTCCTGGGCAGGCACAGGGATGGGGAGCAGGCCTGGGTGGCAGTAGTGCTTGAGAGGTGAGAGGGAGAACACGTAAGCTCACCTCTGTGGGGTCATGGAGCCCAATCCAGACGTTTGAGTAGGAGTTCCCGCCGCTGCTTTTGACCAGGGAGGCCACGAAGGCCGCCTCAGTCCCACTGAGCACGGACGCAAGGTGTCCCGCGGGCCGCTTCTGGCAGGCCAGCTGTGTGGGGAAGGGGGAGACGGAGGAGCCCCTGGAGACATCGCTCAGGGAGGGCAGGGCCGAGGTGGGTGAGAAGGGGTGCGGGTGCTCCCTGTCACCCCCAGGAAGCACGGGGGAGTGGAGACCTCTCACCCCTCCATGTAAACCCAGCCACTCACGTCCGCATCCATCCAGGACTTCGTTATGGTGAAGAGGGCATAGCAGTAGCCACCATAGGCCTTGGAGCCCTTGGGGCAGCTGATCCGTGGAGAGGCCTCCTTCTCCTGGGAGTCTTCCCCTGGGGTAGCAGAAATAAAGGGAGATGGTGTGAACCGAGGAGAGGGGAGCAGGGTGGGGAGGTGACCCTGGGGCACACCTACGAGGCCGGCGCTCGGGGAGGTGGTGCCAAACTCCTGTCTGCCTCTCACTGTTGCCGGGACCCCCAGGACCTCTTGATCTTGCCCCAGCCCCCGAAAGGAGGGAGCTTCTCTCTTCTTTTCAGCCTCTCCTTTCACAGCCCAACCCTCCCCGCACTCTGGGCTGACAGCCCTTACACTAGGTCCCAACCGTGCTCCTCCCCGAGTCTTATTCCTGACCCCTCACTCTTTCCCTCTTCAACCTCTCCACATAAATTAGAGCCTGCTGACAATGGGAGATGACCTCCTGCTGCTGGGGACGGACCCCTGCGCTTCCACACCAGCTGCCCTGAAGGAAGGAGCGGCGAGGGGGGATTGCTGGGCTGGGCGGGAATGCTTCGCCTTCTCCCCGTGGAGCTCACAGGAGCCTTCCCCCTCCTCCGGGCCCTGGGCGTCACAGGGCGCCCAGTGCTAGGGGCAGAGCCGCCTCACCTTGCACCTGGGACAGGAGCGTCAGGCAGGAGAGGAGCACCCAGGACACGCTGCACAGGGCCGTGGGGGGCAGCATCGTGTCTGTGCCTTGAGGCGGCTGTCGGAGGCCAGACAGAGTGTGGTCAGAGGTCCTGGGGCCTGTCCTCCCCTACCTCCTGTCGAGTCCCCTAGGAATTCATTGATCAGCATCCATCCCCTTCTGTAGTTCTGCAAATACTGGAAAATCTGTGTACCTCCTGCCTCGGATACCTCCAAGGGCCATCTTTGCTGTGTCTCAGAGCACCTATGTTCTCTGGGGACAGGAATCTTACATGCCTTCCCCCAAATGTATGCAGTGAAACCCCTGCCATTGGTCACCTTCATCAGCCCCCACTTACCTGGCTTGCAGGGATCGGTGGTGGTGTGTGAGGTGAGGAAAGACTGGGCTTTTATAAGATGATCTGAGGGAGGGGCTCCAAAATCAGTAAGAGGAGTGTGGAGATAGGGCAGGGGTCATGGGGAAGGGCTGGGCGTGGATTCGGGGAAATTCCCGCCATGGGCAGGAGTCTGTTCCCAGCAAAGCCTGGGAATTGCCACAGATACTTCCTCTTCCCGTTATTAGAGTAGCACTTTTTCCAGAACAGGTGAGTTTTGTTCTTTCCTCTGCCACTTACTTGTTAGGACTCCATGGCACAAAATGTGTTATCAGATTTTTAATGGAGACATTTAATAGAGTAGTTCTGGTTGATATATTAAAAACTCACTTCTGTAGGCATACATATGTATGTCTTTCTATATTGTGGAGTAAAGTTAGATAAACACTGGAAGGTAAGTGGTGGTGTTTATGGGAATTGCAGGTAGTACAAAGAGGTGAGGGCACCCAGGACCTGGAGCTGAGTAGCAGTGGTGGTACAGGGCTGCCCCTTAAACATGGTAACTAGTTTTAAAGAAAATTTGGAACCCTTTGGTGAATCAATAGATGAGCCAAGATCTTAACAAAAATCAGGTATCATCTTGCTTTGCCAGCCTTCTGAGAGAGGGAGCTCACCCAATGCATCAGGATAATGTGGGAGAATAAGAGACAGTGAAGGAGATCCAAGCATAAGAATGCAAGCAGTAAGTGGATGAAATTGTGGACACGATCCTACAGGCCATATAAGTTAGACCTCTACTCCATCAAGGCCTCACTATCCCACTGTGCTAGCACCCTCCCTTGCCAGACTGTCAGTTGGCTGTAGGTGAAAAGGTATTGCTATTACATCCTGTCTGGGAGAGGGTCCACCTTTATGTGGGGATCTGAGAAACCTTCCTCAGGTTTCCATCTGAGTTGGCAATTTGGGCAACTATGAGAAACATCCCATATAGGTCATATTGTGTGGTTCAGGTTTAGTTTGGCTAGTCTGGGAAAAAACTAGGTTGGGATTTTCTACAGGCCCTGGCTCTCACATAATTATTGTAGGCCAGTTTTTGTGCAGGTATCTGCTATATGGATTTGTGATGCAGTCATGCAATTATGTTCATAATTGATTCATTAGTCAGAATCCAAAGTCGGTAGAACCCACAAATAATCTAATAAGAAATATAAGCAACAGATTCTTTTGTTAAAAGGAAAATTATTTAACAAAAAATAAAAAACACTTAAATGCAAGGCCATGACTATAGTAAGAGCTCAGTGGAAACTAAAGTTTAAAAAGTAATATATCATGCAAATATGATGAGATGATTTATGAAGTAACCTTGCTACCCTAAAATAATTATTTGAGCAGAGGTGAATAATAGCAATCACAGATTCAGAATAGAGTTGTTCTGGAATTTTTGAAAAACTCAATATCATGGAAGAAAGAAACCATTTCAGAATAAAAGAACCTATCCAATGAGCGAATTTTAATTCAGTCTTGATTAATAAAGTGAACCACTTGAGGGGCAGTTGGGAAATACTAATATGGATTGATATTTATTAATGATAGGTTTTTAGTTTTCTTTCTTGTGATAAGATATTATTGTTAAAGAATTTTCTCATACTTTTGATATTTGTGGCAAAGTATTCTAGGTGAAGTGTCATGATGTCTGCAACTTTTATTAAATTTGTTTTTAAAAAGTTGTGTGCGTGTGTGTGTGTGTGTGTGTGTGTGGAGAGAGATGGGTTGAAGAGAGAGTAACAAAACAAATATAAAATAACAGTTACTGGATCTAAGTGGGGGCTATGAGGGCATTAATCCTATTATTCTTTCAACTTTTCTCTGTTTAAAATTTTCCAAGTAGATACAGTGTAACTTACCTATCCCCTATCAATAATAACATATGTATTTTTACAATCACCATAAACTACAAATAGGTTAACAGAGCAATATGTATGTCAAATCGTATATACAAATACACATTAAAAATAAATTTTACAAATTCAAATAAAACACTGAAGTAATCTAAATAAATTATAAAATATCCAAAAGGTCTAACAGTTGGGCTACCTAACATATAGTTATGTAAACAGATAAAAACAAAGGAAAACAATGGGCTACTCAACATTCTGTGTCTAACCAGAAAAATAAAATGTCTTCAGAGTTAAAAAGAATGGTCATCAGACTCCATCTGTCCTGAAGATGGAAAACCTCCGAGTCCTTCATTCATCTGCAAGGTGCAGTGACTGGTGGACCTTTATGATCTCTCTTACTCTTTTTAAGCTGTACTTGGTTTACTCTCCTCCTGAATCTTCCCCATTGCCAAGTAGAAGGCAGCTAAGCTTAGATCCTCCTGTGAGAAGTTATTAAAGCTGACTTTTGTTTTTATTTTAGTTGAAATAGTGTGATATTTATAACAAACTTTAAGGTCATACTATCCGTAACTAAAATGTAAGACTTTTGTTTCTCATGGCAGCTCGCTAAACTCAGTAAAATTTAGTTTTGTTTTATTTATAATTGTTCCTCCTAATAATCCTTATGGACCAGGAACTAAAACATTTGCTCAAATTATATATGTAAAAAGCTGGTTTTAGGTTATTTGCAATCCACTTCTTGTTGGTGAGAGAGGAATCCTTACTCTTGGAGTAACCAGTGTAGAGCTTTAAGAAGTTTTCTTTGCCAAAAGAGATGTCCAACTTGTAGTTTTTATCCATGTCATTGTCCAAATCCAACAATTTTTTTAGATAAGTCTCAATATGGTTATTCCTAGAATTAATACAATGGGGAAGTGATTGCTTTGCAGGAGTCCAGTATATTCCAAAGATCACAAAATGTGAAGGGTTCCTGGAAAATAGCTCAGCAGAGCCCATATCAAATAATAGCCTTGAAACATGTTTTATTGGAGGTTTATCACTAAAGGACACCCTCTTGGGGTATATTAACCAAATATTCAGAATGCTACTTTTGTCCTTGTGTCTTATCCTACGCCTGTCAGAAGAAACGGGAAAGGGGTCAAATGAGGTCCTGGCCAAACATCAAAGTCCCTGAGGCCAATGAAGGATGTTATCAAAGCACTAGAAAATTGATTCCATAGTTGCTAGAATTTGGTTAGTCATGCTGATAATGAACAGTAATTACCTTGCTACCCTTGTAGTTATTGGGGGCAATAAAGTTTTTATCAGGAACCTGTGTCCATTTTTATCTGGTTTCAATGTCTCACATTAGTCTTGGAACGGTTCCTGTTGCATATCATGTTAGTTCTCCTAATGTATTTCTTGCTCATTTTATAAAGGCTATTAGCTGTGGTTTATTTTTCTTTTAAGACCACCTAGTCATGATACAAAGTGTTCTTCTTTTGAGAAAATACTACGATTATGTTTCCAACTGATTACTATCAGTTATATTCAGTTTGTGGTGGCAACTCTGCCGATCTAAGGCAGTAAATGAAAATTAAAATAAATACTTCCACAACTATGTCATTTTACTTTTATTATGAATTAATTTTATGATATGGAAAACACCTAGACACATTTGTATTCACCATTTAGAATGAACAGTGACCATATCTTGCCATCTTTCTTCATATCATCATTTTTTAAGAACTAAAGAAGCAAAGAGACTAAGTAATAAAGAATAATATAATAGTGGTCTATTTATATCATTCCTTAGTCCCATTTCTCTTAGTACTTATGCATTATGAATTTTCTACTAATTTTTCCAATTTAGATTTTTAATCACATATTGCATAGATACATCAGTTAAACATGTAGGATTATTTCATCCTTCTAGATTTACATACATTTGTCACCTTTTATATAACATTCTGGAACTTTTTTTGTTCATTCGACCTTAGGCTTTAAAATCTATCTACTTTGAGATAAATATTTCTAATTCATTGATTTTTAACTGCAGTGTACTCTTTATTCATATAAAACTTCATTTCCAAATTATGTATCCATTCCTTGCTTGGTGGAAATTTATCACATTTTATTGGTTTTAAGATGTGTAATTTTTCACATTTTAAAATCTATGAAAATCTGAATACAGTTCTAGTAATGACAGACCTGGTCTTCATCTTCATTGTGCAGGACAAGGACCAGATAGGAAGTAGTTTGGGCCCTGTGGGCCACTCCGTCTCTGAACTCTGCCAGGGTGGCGTGAGAGCAGCCATATACAGAGTGGAAATAAGTAGACATGTCTGTGTTCTAGTCAGACACTAACTATGGACAATGATATTTGAATTTTGTATCATTTTTATGTGTCACAAATATTCTTTTTTTGATTGTTTCCTAAACATTTAAAAATGTAAAATGTTATTGTTAGTGCCTGGACCATATAAAAATAAGCAGTGGACCAGATTTGGCCCATTGGCTGTAATTTACCGATTCCTGGTATAAAGAAATTATTCAAAGGATGAGACAATTATTTAACTATAATATTATGCAATCTCTGAAAGACAAGCAGAAGGATTTTGAGAGCATAAAATAGAAGGGGCTTGGTCTGATCTTAGCAGGCAGATAACAAGTTGACCTGATTCTCAAGGGCTCTGATTTTGATAATACTTGCTGTGTTTGGAACTGAGAAATAGTATGAATGAACCCAGACTAAAAAAGAGCTCAGAAAGACACATTCATCTCAAATGTATTTTTCCAAATAGGTAGAGCAAGTTAGGATGAATCTAAGCAGCATTTGTGGAAAGGAGCAGTATAAGAATAAAAAGTCAGTTTCAAACACTCTTCTCCAAAGTAACTTCTTATTCCCTGTTACAGAAATCCAAATTCCAGCTGGGGGTTGTGCTCAAGTACCTAAAAAATGCAGGTGCAAGTTCCAGGTCCAAAGTCAATGTCCAGATCAGAGGTTCACAGACAGCATCTATGACCAAGGTGGGGTCTGAGTCCAGGTCCAAGGGCTGGGGCCCTTGTTCAAATCTATGTAAGGGTATCTATGTAAGTTCATATCTATGTAAGGATAAAGAACACATCTAAGGGAGCAGTGCAAGGTGTGTTTCTACTATCCAGGATTTTGCCCAGATTTAAGGTCCAGCTCTCATATCACATCTAAGATCTAGCTCATTCATTTGAGTCTCAGATTCAATGTCAAGGACAAGGTAAAGGTCCAAAATCCAGGTCGAGTCCTAAGGTCCATATTCACATCTATGTCGAGGTTTAAAGTCCAGGTCCAAGTTCCAGGTCCAATAGACAAAGCCTAAGATTAGATGTCTAGGTCAGTGTCAAGAACTAAATAAAGCCCAAGTCCATAAGCATGGAGAATGATTATGGTTAAATTCAAGTTTCTTGGCAAATTCAGTTACCAGTTTTAGTTTTTATGTCCTATTCTAATGTCCAGGACCTCATGATAGTTTCAGATTAAGGTGCAAGATCAAGTTCTGAGACCCACATGTTGGTATGAAGTCCAAGTTTAAAGTTGTGCTTCCAAAGTAGAGGGAAAGGGTCCAGAATCCAACTCCAGTGTCCATATTCTGTACAGGTTCATGGTCCATATCCATAGTTCAGACGCAGTGTACATGTCAGTCCCGTGTTCATGACAGGGCTCCTGGTCCAAGGTCCAAATCCAGGTCCATGATTAATACCAATCTCAAATCCCTGGTCAATTCAGATTCTAGGATTTTCCTCCCTCTTCTCCCTCCAAACATCTCTATTATAACATCTGACAATTCCCACATATTTTATCTTCCCCTTTCCTCCTTCCTCCAAAATCTGAAATATGCTGATTCTTTAAAAATGTTCCCCCTTGTCTTCTATTCTCTTATTTCCCTATTTGGCTTTTTTCCTGTACTTGACATAAAATGTGTACTGTCTTTTGTCAGCTTCTCTCAATCACCTTTGTGATATACATTGAAATTATCCTGTATAATTTTAGATTGTTCATTCTAACAGCTATGTGGTCTTTCACTACATGTATATAATGCAATTTATTCATCTTTTCTTCTGTTGATGGACATTTAGGTAATTTTCAGTGTCTGGCTCTATGAATAGCTCTGCTATTTCATGTTTTGTAGTATATACATGTCCATTCTATCCGTGGATATATATCTAGGAGTGAAATATTGAGCAATTTAAAGTTTATTTTGCTTTTCTGAAATGCAGAAATTAAGAATGCATACTTCATAGTTATAAAAATGTTCTCATGTTCTGATGAGAAAAAATTCTAAGACATGATTATAAGTGAAAAAAGGTACCAAACTGTGTTGTTTTGTGTAAATGTGTAAAGGGGAATAAGATAACTTATTAATGTTCGCCTTTCTTTGCATGAAGAAAACTCTTAGAGGATAAATAAGACACTATGAAAGGCAGCTGCCTTCAAATGTGGGGCAGTAGTGATAGGAATCAAGAAGATGAGGCCAGGAGTGGGAGAACTTCTCATGCACACATGTGTACACACATGTATGTGTGTGTGTGTATGTGTGTGTACATAGTTTTTTCAACTGTGGTAACATACTCCTACTCAAAAAATAAAAATAAAATTGCTCTCTTGAGGGCTAAACATTTGTAGAGATGATATTCCCTTTGTCGGTATGGTTACCTTTGGCCATAGTGTTTTTCAGGAAATTACCTGCTTTCTAGTCAGTTGCCTGAACAGAAGTTACTCAGCCTCAGCTTTTACCAGTGCTGTTCTTTCTCTAGGCAACTGCCTTCCCTGGGAACGTTCCAGTTCTCCCTCTAGACTAAAGCACGCTAGAGGCATTGCTCTGTTTAATAATGAAAACAAACAGGGAAACCAAAACACTTTGTAAAACCCTTATTTATATTTGAA
Organism: Manis pentadactyla; assembly: GCF_030020395.1. Lineage (NCBI taxonomy): Eukaryota > Metazoa > Chordata > Mammalia > Pholidota > Manidae > Manis > Manis pentadactyla. The sequence goes on along the minus strand of NC_080020.1, from coordinate 169,113,198 downwards.
AATGAAATATCTTCATGTGGTTTAAGGCTCTAAAGGGAAAACTCTGCACCCCATTTTCCCTGATTTAAAACCATAGTACATGTTCTCAAAATGAAATGTCATAAAAAAAGGTTAGCAAGCTACCCTTTCATCCTAATAAAGACCTGCTGTACATAACCCAAATGAGAAACAGTGTAAATCTGAGAAATCAAGAAATGTTTCTCCAACAGCCAAAATGATGAGTGCCTGTTTTTCTTCCATCCATAATATATATTCCCACAGCAGCCTGGCCTCCTGCAAAGAGCAGCCTCGTGGCTTGGCTCGCTGAACCTGCTGCATCCCCTTTGTCCTGGGGAAAGCACAGGGAGGGACAGGGCCGTCTTCACTGCTCACACATAAAGCCAGAAGACAATATGAATGGGAAAGCAATTCACCAATTTCTGGTCCCAAGTAATGCTCAGTAAAGGCTAGTAGCTCTCACCCTCCAATCACAGTCTTTAATCTGGCTTCTTCTGCATAAGAGGCCATCATAATTGATGGCTACATTTCAAAGACAATGTAGTCAATATACTGGGTCGTCTCCCCATCCCATTTTTCATAAGCCATATGTGCAATTTATGACCCTTCTAACTGATGATCACTCCAGGAATGTATTGATTTCTTTTTAACCACATAGCTGACATTTGTGATTGCTGGCTCCAGATGGAACTAGTATTTAAACAGCAAAACCATTTTAGCCTTTGCTCTTGTAAGTGATCAGCAGTTCTCATCATTTCGACCTACTTTCTGCAAGCTTCAAGCCCCGAGAGAATCTGTGATTTATGATCTTCATATTGAAGAAACAAATCAGCATTTCTTCAGTGTGGGAGCTCTATTGAACATTATGGTTGGAAAAAGTCCTAAAGATGTCCCTCCAAGATTTCTGCACCTCGTTATTCAATCAAACACTAATCTAAGTATTGTGGTGAAGGAATTTTGCATATGTAACTTAAACTACTAAGGAGCTGACCTTAAAAAATAGAAATAATCTTGGATTATCTAGGAGGGCACAATGTTACACGGACCTTGAAAGAAGAAGGGGAAGGCAGAAAATGCAGTCAGAGAGATGTGGCAGAAGGGGAGGATAAAGAATTCTTAAGCATGAGAAGGACTCGACCAATCATTTCTGGCTTTAAAAATGGAAGAAAGGGGTGGATCTAAGGAATGTGGTTATCTTCTAGAATCTGAGAATAACCCCTAGCAGACAACTAGCAAGGCAACAGGGACCTCAGTCCTATAACCACAAGGAACTGAATACTGCCAGCAGTGTGCATGAACTGGTAACCACATTCATCCCCAGAATCTGTAAAAAGGAATACAACCCTACTGTCATACTGGATTCAGCCTTGTGAAACCTGGAATTGAGATACAGCTGAGCCATGCTGGCCTGGGACTTCTCACCTCCAGAGCTGTGAGAGAATAAAATGGGAGTTTTAAGTTGCTACATTTGTGGCTGTTTGTTACGGTAGCTATAAAAAAATAATACAAATATTTATTAGTTTTTATAAAAGTATAATGTTCTTATAAAACATGACATGGTATAGACCTCATACAAACCTTAGTATCTACCCTGCCAGTATAATCATCAACATTCTTAACTTTCACCTGCTCCTCTTTTATCTCCCCACCATGCTCTCCTCGTGTGGAACTATTGCAACTCCATCCCTCATGAGTAAATGTGTTTCAAAGTGTTTTGGCAAGAACTGAGTCTTACTCATCTTTTTAATTTTTATAGCACCTAGTGCAGGGCCTGGCATGTGGAAAGTCTTCAATAACCACTTGTTGATTTGAGTTTATGATTTGTTTGTTCGATGAATATCATTTGAACACTGTTTGTTTTCTGAGATGTTCTCCCCCACTTCTCTACCAGTGGATGACAAAAAGTCAGATGTGACCACTGAGATGTAGTGCACCAGCAGTAGGCCTAGGCGTCACTAATGTAACCAGAACTTTACTTGACCCCTCGTTCCACTGACATATATTTGTGAAATATGTTACGGTGTTAAGCTTCAGATTGTGACTCAGCTAGAGGTCAGAAGGAACACAGACCTAGGGATCAGTCTGTAGTTATGGCTAAGAGTCTCTGAAAGGAGAGATCAAGGGTTGGTTTATAGATCTAGAAACATGCTTGTTGGTCAACCTGTGACTAGCGCTGATACAAATTTCTCCTTACATTTAGGGAAGAGTTCTAAATTAACTTTGCAAATTCACCAAAATCTTCACATTATTTCCAAGAATTCTTCAGCATACTTGCTCTGTGTAAAAGTGACAAACCCCACCTAATTAACCAACCATACACCTTCAGGAACACCCTGTGTCCTTATCCCCTAGAATAGGGAGGAAGACTCTGTGAGACCTGTGGCAGTCATCGTTGGCAACAATGCCGTTATCACCTGGGAAATTGATGCAGTGGTAACCTGTAAGCCCACCACTCAGAGGTCATGGAACAGAAAGACTGCCAAATGAAATTAAGATTTCAAGTCATGCAGTTTACTGAATCAATTTAAAACATAAGGTGAAAATGTAAGAGAAAAAGATAAGGCGAATTAACACTTAGGAAGGGGTATAGGCAGATTGAGTGGAGCCCACTACCTAATCTGGGGCTACACAATTACAGTAGTTATCTATTACTGTGTAACAAATGGCCCCCAAAGCTAGCAGCTTAAAGGAAAAAATACTTATATTGAAGTTTGTGAGTCAGGAATGCAGTAGAATCCTTGAATGCAATAAAGTCATTAGGAAAATACTGAGGAAATCTGAAAAAAATATAAACTTGAGTCCAATAAAAAGTGAACTGCTTTAAGCTTTCTTTTTTTTTTTTTTAGAAAAAAGTCTGAGTGCTGTGAATACCAAGTCTTCCTATTATTTTGACCCAAAAACAATATCATGGCTGGTTATAAAATTCTGTGAGGAAAGACTTTCCCCATAAGCTTTTTATACAAGTGATCTATTGCCCTCTGGAATCTAATATTTTAGAGAGAAGAGTGAAAATACTGTAGTTTTCCCCTCCTTTGTACAGTATATTATCTTTCTACCTAGGTTCAGATGGTCTTTTGTTTATTTACTTAGTTCTTCTCCATTGCTCTGTGACCACCTCCCATGCCTGTTCTCAGAGTTACTGCTGTGCTTCTTTTTCATCTCAGGCCTGTTCCTTTGTGCTTGCTTAGCTTCAGATCTATGGTAATTTTTTTTTCTTCTAAATCTTACTAAAAAGATGATATGGAATACAGGCTACAGAAACCAGAAGACTCGTAACTCACATCATAGAAGAAAAACAGAACAAAAATAACAGAAAAATTAGTAAAGGAAAAAATAAAAATAAAGCATTAAAATAAAGGATATGTGAATCCAGAACCTTCTGGGGTTCCAGAGAAAAAGAGAGAGAGAGAGAGAGTACTTATTATCAAGATCTCTGAAAGCTAGATAAATGCACTTCAAGAATAAGAAAAAGACATCACCGTCGTAACATTTTCCCCACGGCAGGCTGTTACCCCCTGTCTTCAGTACTCTCTTCCTTGCAGTGATAGCTTCTTGTTCTTTTGAGAAAACAAAGAAATATTGTAAAAGTTTTCTTCTGTTTCTTGAATTCCAACAGGTATTCCGCATGCAAGCTTTGCCTCGAATGCCTGTCCTTCTGTTTGTTTGACACACTGAGATCCAAGGCTAGATCATCCTTTTATTCATCTTTGAATAGAGTAAATTCTGTCTGTATCATTATTTGGCCCTAGAAGTAACAGGAGGATTCCACTCGACTCCTCTCTTTACTTCCCTGGCTTCTTTTCATGTTTCCCTTAGTCCCTGAGCTGGAAGGCTCTGTATTGGCAGTCGGTAATCTCCATTAGATCTTGTGCTGCTTGAGCGTAGGAGGTGGCAGCGGCATCTGGAGCGCGCTGACAAAACGAGCAGTTGCCAACTGGTGATTCTGATTTGGGTAAGCTCCCACTTAGTACTTGCCAAATTTAAAATACCATCTGCCTGCGGGGTGTATGTGCTCCCTTGATTAGAAGCGTGTGGCTACCTCAGAGTTCATCCTTCCTCTTGCTTTGAAGAGAGTTACGTTTTGGGAAACCAGTGATTCTGAAGTCCCCTCGGCTCCCAAACTTTTTGTTGCCTGGTTGTTATCTCGGTTGGCTTTTGTCTGAAACTGCAAACCTGAATCTCAGCCCATTGCCACCCAATATTCTCTACCTTGCTTCCTCTTGTATAATTTAGGACTCTTTAGGAGTGAAAAACCCAAATAGCTTTAGCAATAGGACTTTGTTTGGCTGGTTGTACAAATAAATATATGGAATCTGGGCTGTTTCCATAGGCAGCGATCCACTACATAGGGCCCAATAAATCTCTAAGTCTGTTCTGCCTGCTTCATTGATACCTGAATTTTGTTAAAGCTGGGTAATGGACATGTGCTGTGTTACATTGTTTTATTTACTTTTGTGTGTACTTGAAATTTTCAATGTAAAAAGTAAAATGACATTATGCAAATAGGGAACTCCCTGTGTGTATCTCTCCCTATCCTCATCATATCAAAAAGAATTGTTTTCAGGGCCTCTTTGACATTTCATCTTATATTCAGACCTCTGCACTGTGCTTGACATGTAAAATACCCTCTATACCTGTCTTTTTTTTATTTGATCCAGATTTCATGTATCTGCTAAGTTGTCCTATGGACTTGTGGCACATTGATTAAGTATGGATTTTACTGTGCTATTTTAGACTTTTGTTCATTCAGATAGGGGCTTCTGGAAAGGGAAGTTAATAAACAAGAATCTTTCCTTGACAAGAGAGTCTGTTGAGAAGGGCATTTTAATTTATTTGAATAAAGGTGTCAATATTGCTTAGAACACAGAACTGTACTGATATAAATAATCTGAAAAGTCTCATAACCAAATATAATGCTTTGTTGCCAAGAAGGAGGGCTCAAAGAAATTTTTGCCAGCTTTTCAAATTTGCTCTTTGAATGGCCCTACCTCCTTCTCTGTTGAAGTTCTATTTCCTTTTTGAAGTTGCCACACCTCGTCCAGGAAATCATTCAGTCTCAGTTCAAGGAACTACCAAGGCTTTCTTCTAATCTATAAATGACATTTAAGAATATTAATTCCTCATGGTGCCATCATTATAAAATGTAATTGATGATGTGCTGTGACATTGAATTAGAAATGATTTTTCCATTAAAGGGTACATAATGACTCAAAGGTTCTTTTTGATTTCAGAAATGTGTGATAAAATGCATCTGCTAGAATTGCATAAACTGTAAGTCTTCTGTTTTCTTAGGCTCAAACAGCCTGAAGTTTCTTACAACCCCAAGTGCCAGCGACCAAACCAGGTTGTAGCTTAGCCTCTGCAGCCCTGCTAGCGGGGAGCAGATTGTCTGAGTCTGGACCTTTCCTCTGCCAGTTGAGACTTTGCAGGGGCTCCTTGTTGCTCCACATCTCTGGTGTACCAGGATACCAAGTTTTCTACATATTCTAGCTGGCTTGGACCATCTCCATTGCCTCTTTCTGTGAGCTCTATTTTCCAGCAAGTTCTCCAGTTTTTAATTTTCCTCACCTAATCCTGGAGTGAATTTATTAGCTCCAACTCAGTTCTGCATCCTTTGCTATCCTATCATTTTCTCTTTTCTTCTAAATTATAAAACTGCCCAATCCTCTGGCTCTTGGTTCAGGGCGAGTTACTCTTGGAGAGTGAGTGGTAACACTTGGAACTGTCTTGTGTTGTCTGCCATACCTGTGTTTGGCTGTGTGAGCTGCTCCATGGAGAAATGGTCTACCCTGTTGTAGATAGCTTCATATCCACCTGCTTCCCTGTTCCTTGTTTAGCATAGCTTGCTGTTGCAGTTTCTATCACCTGCAAGGACTCGGTGATGACAAGTGTCTGAAAACCAAGAATTGTCAACCTAAATACAGTGCTTCTCAGTCTAGCATTTAATTCAGGGGCTGCCTTATAGGTAAACAAGTGGGTTCTGTTTTCAAGAGGGAGGAGGGGAAATGGATACAAAGAAAATTTGTGAGATAGTCCCTGGGGAACAGCACTGGCATCTGTTTTGTCTGGAGCAGGTGGTGCCTCCTCCCCAAATGAACACACACAGTCTGCAGATACCACTTCAACATCTTCATTGTAGGCATTTTTTTCAGGATAGGAGAAATTCAACTTAACAGCTGTCATATCATATTTTTGAACATTCCATCTTCTTGTGATTAAGTAAGTCACAACCAGCAGAGTGAGAAAGAGGTAACTACTGTTGGTATGATTTAAATCCATGAAGGTCTTCTTTCCACCTCTGCAAATCTCGAGTGTCTATGAAAGCAGGTCTGAAATGCTCGTACTATATTGTGCTAGCCCATCATAAATCTCTCTTGGGCTGCACCAAGAAGAGAAGCATAAAGAATTGGTGAAATAATATAGAGCTAAATTTACTCAATTAAAATTTTCTTCTGTAATTATGTTTTTTGTGTATTTGGAAGTATGCTAATATCCTCCATTTATAAACAATGATGAGGATAGACAGTAAGTTTGATTTTATTTTGTTTTGCTTTTAATAAAAACAGACGTAGAGACTCCATGACAGTTTCCCATATCTAATCCAAAATTAAAAGCCTTGATAAGTGCTTCTACAATTCATGGGTACTCCAAATACTGTGTGTGTCTTGCCTGGCAAGTTCAGTATGGATTCAATGTAACCAAAGAAATTACAGTAGAATGTTCCTGGGGTAAAAGGGTTATACCCAACTTTATTTCCATGGTTGGCAGGTCAGTCACTAAAATCCCATCCACTCAGAGTGAGTCTGCATGCAGCAAGCCGGTCTCTGCCTCTGGGCCTCTCTTACCAGCACAGTCGTCCTCTGGGCCTCTCTCCCTGCACAGTCTTCCCGCACAGCCATCCTCTGGGCCTCTGTCCTCGGTGCTGCCACCACTCCAGCCTCTGCCCTGCTCTCCTGCAGCCTTGCAGCCCTGCCACCATGTCACCCAGAGCCCTGGGCAGAGCTCTTTATATAGAGTCAGTAATGACGTATTGCCCACACGTGTGTAGTGAGCTAGCCGACCAGGGCTGGGTGAGAATCCTGGCCACAGAAACTTTCATTTTATCCACAGTGTGTAATGTATATCTGACACAGAAGAGTATTTAATAAATGTTAGTGTCATTAACCCCATCATGAAAACTGGTCATTGTGCTTTTGTTTCTTTGCTCCCAGTTGTGAACTGGAGGAAGGAGGGTGAAATTGGCAATGACTTTAGTGCAGGAGAAGGGAAGATGTGTGCTGTTGGCAGCAGTGTGCTCATAAATCAACAAACCATTGTCACTTATGTATTTTGCATCAGACATGGTACAAACAGCTGCATCTGCTTGACAAATCAGGAAAGCTACAAGTGCTTGCCAGTTACACAGCCACCTTCTGAGCAAAGCTCCTGCAGGTGGATTCTTATTTAAGATCACCATACTTTGTTCCATGGTATCTTATCACTCTGGTAACAGCTGATTAAATTAGGGTGAGGTGCCTGGAGTTGTAGTGGTGATGGGTGGCCTGGTATGAAGTTTCTGCCTAAATCTGACACTTCAAGTTTGATAGTGTCTAACCAAGGCAGAAGCATTTTCCTCTCTGTAAATTGAAATACAAAACCTATTTAGAAGTAGCAACTGTAAGAAAAAGTAAAAATATAAATTTTTCCAACCATTTACTGATTCTACAATCATAATAAGAGCCATGGCAAAGGAAGGGGGACATGACAAGAGTAGGAAGTGAAAGGTGCTTGATTCATAAGAGATGCAAACCCTTCCCTACATGAGCACATCAGAACTTCTGGTCCTGAAACTTAAAGTATTTCACTTTAATGTGATAGTTTCTGTTTATATCTGTTATATATATATATAGTATTCTGTTATAAGATAGTTGCTATTTATTGCAAATAGCAAATCCAGCTCAAGCTAGTTTAAGCAAAGGGTTTTACCATAAAGATAAAAGATTATCTTATGTGACCAATAATAGGGAAAGTGTTGGGCACCAGGAGAGGGGAGCATCCCACTGCTCCCAGTCTTCTGTCCTTGCACCTTTATTTCAGCCCTCTTTCAGGGCTTTTATTTTTTTTAAGAAAAATTAGCAGACCAGTTTCATCTACTTCTCTCATCATCCCAGCCTCACTCAGTGGCTTCCAGTTTCCACATTAAAGTCCAGCCACCAGAGAGACCCTCCCCTCTGCCAGTGTTTATTCACAAATCCAAGTTCTCAAGAAAGGTTTCTAATTGCCTCAGCTTGGATCAGATGCACATAAAAACAACTGTTCCCACTTCCTTATGTGGCTAGAGAAAGGAAGGCATTTCAGAGGGAAAGGGTTCTAGGTGGAATGACCAGTTAAATGGCTGCCACACTTTTCTTGCATTTCCACCTACCTTTATAAAACACAGCCTCATGTTTCTTGAAATCCAAAAGATTTTAGAAATATAGACATAAGAATGTAAAATTCATGGTTGGAATTGAAAATAGTGGTATACTGGGGGCATTTATATAGCTGTTATGGCCAGAGGACCCAGAAATGCTGGGGTCCATGTCTGAAGTGCACACTGTCTGTGAGTTCCCTGGCAGAAGGACCAATGAGAAGGAAACCTTAACACCATATTCTCTTTCTTTTTTTAAAAAAAATTACTTGGGTAAGGATATTTCACATAAGACATACCCATATTTTCATATACATATATGTATTGCATAACTAGTAACAGATTTTTGACAAAGGTAATGTTGATGACCCATAAGCATTGACTGCACATATATAAGCTTCAGTGCATATAGAAGTGTTCTAATCAGTCCCATTGAATCATATGCATTTGTAACACATTTTTTAATCTGTTGTGCATCATTAATTTTTACTTAAAATATGTTCAGAATACACTGGTATCATTGTAGTAAAAATGTTTGTTTTCATAGAAGGCTGCCTGTTAATTTTTAAAGGGATTATGACCTGCTCTCCTGGATTACACATAATTTTCAAGAATTTCAAATAGGAGATGACTAATGGTTCATAAAAGTCTGTCACTCAGGCATAGACTTTTTAGCTATCAAAACTTTTTAATAAATATTAGTCGATATATGACTTAACCAGGAGCAAACAAGTTTAATCAAATATTAAATGTAGAAGAAAATCTAGTGTTCTTCAACAACCTCAGACTTAAATGAACTTAAAAGGTCAAGATCATAAACAGTTCATAAAAAGCAGCATCATTTTCGTATTGTAATTACTGAATGGATGTTGGATTTTGGAAGGCAAGGATAGTTCATACATGAATCAATCAATGTGATATATAACATTAGTAAATGAAAAACATAATCATATGTCAAAAATTTGGCAAAGGACTTGAATGGACATTTTTTCCAAAGGTAAATATACAAATGGCCAACAGGTACATTGAAATAAACTTAATATCATGAATCATTAGGGATATGCAAATTAAACCCATATTAAGATACCACCTCACACCTGTTAGAATGGCCTTCGTCAAAAAGACAAGAGATAACAGATGCTGGTATGGATGTGGAGGAAAGGGAACCCTTGTGCACTGTTGGTAGGATTATAAATTGGTGTACCCACTATGGAATAAAAATGGGGAATTCCCTCAAAAAGTTAAAAATAGAACTACCCTATGATCCAGCAATTCCACTTCTGGGAGTATATCCAAAGGCAATGAAAACACTAACTCAAAAAGATAACTGTACCTGCATGCTTATAGCAGCATTACTTAGAGTTGTCAAGACATGGAAACAACCAGTGTCCATCGGTGGATGAATGGGTAAAGAAATTGTGGTATATGTACAATGAAATATTATTCAGCCATAAAAATTGGGGAAATCCATCTGTTTGCAGCAACCAATGGATTGGGTCCATTCATGGATGGACCTTGAAGGCATTATACTAAGTGAAAGACATCAGACAAAGAATGACAAATACTGTATGATCTCCTGTGTATGTGGAATTTAAACAATAACAAAAAAATAAGGAAACAAAAACAAAAACTAAACTCATAGAAAAAGATCAGATTTGTGGTAGCTATAAGCAGGGGAGGGTGGAAGGGGATCAGAAGAAAGTGGTCAACAGTAGAATTCCAGTTACAAGATGAACAAGTAATAAGGTCCAAACAATGACGATAGTGAACACTGCCATATGGTATATAGGAAAATTGTTGAGGGTAGATCCTAGGAGTTCTCATCATAAGGTGAATATTTTTTTACTTTTATTTTTACTGTATCTATATGAGATGATGGATATTAACTAAACCTGTTGTGATAATCATTTCACAATGTCAATAAACCCTCACCTATACACCTTAAACTTATACAGTGATGTATGTCAATTTTTTCTTAATAAAACTGGAAGAAAAAAAGACATCTCAAAGAGGCAGAAAAAGATTTTGCAATTACAGCTTTTCTAAAGTAAATGCTCTAAGAGGGAGGTCAGTCTGAATTGATGAAGAAGAAGCCTATCTAAAGTTTAGTCAAGCTAAGGGGACATTAATACCTCCTAGTTAAAGCTTATCTTATCTTTTCTACTATATGCTTTTAAAACTACAAGTATCCCTCTAACACTGCTTTAGCTGCAAACCACAATTTTGAATATGTCATATTTTCTTTTTTTCAGTTCAAATTTTTATAATTTTTATTGTGATTCCTTTTTTAATTGATGGGTTATTTAAAAGCATATTGCTTGATTTTGAGACATTTCAAGATTTTCTAGTTCCCTTTGTTATTTTTCTTTTAATAAGTTAAATGTACTGTGATCTGAAAATACATTCTGTTTGATGTCAGGCCTTTGTGCTCGATGAGTGTAAATGTTTCCTGTGCACTTAAAATTAACTAGTCTTCAGCTATCAGTTGTAACGTGCTTTAAATGAGTCAGTTTGGCCAACCTGGTAAGATAACATTTAATCTTCTGTGTTTGACTTTATTCTGCTTATTCTATCAGTGTCAATCACCCTTTCCATTTAGAAGTTGGCAAATGCTTGAAGGGAAGATTACTGGCAGATGTTGAGACTAACTTCCCTGTAATTTCTTCCTCTCTGAGATTTTGTTCCTCAAATTCTCAGTTGCATGAGCACCTTGAATTTCAACCTGTCTCATCCTTTGTCCCACTTGACGACCATTTTCTACTTGGGCCTCATTCCTCTGGACTCTTAGCTCAATATACAGGGACATGATGGGTGGCCAATAAATACTGTCTTTCTGTTCTAATAATTGTCACTATCTGGGGCTATAAAGTAGACTCATTCAGCTTAGAAAGACTTTCAAATAACCACTAAATGTCTGAGTTTACTTTTTGGCTTAGTGGCTCCAAGTGAAGGGGAAGAGAGCATTGACTGGCCACAGATTGTGTGCCAGTCTGGGTAAAAGACTACTTGTTGGGACCCCGTGCACTCACCAGTGGGAACACAGTGAGCCATAGATGAACACATATACTGGGAAATAGTGGGTCCCCTGAAGTTATTTCTATGGACCCCAGCTGTATTTAATAAGGCCTTTTTGTTGCAAATAAGAGAAAGGCATTTTATAAGCTGGGGGTTAGGGTTGGGGGGTGAATAATGGTAGATTATTGATCCAGAAGCTGGAAAGTCATCAAGTTCTATCCTTCCTGTGGCTTCCTCACTCTCCATAGTCATATACCTCTCGCTCTTTGCCAGATCAGTTTTCTCACTCTCTGCAGACTGGCTTTTTCTGCTTTTCCATACTGAGGCCAAACACAGTCATGTTCATGTGTCTGCCAAGTGTCTGCCAAGGTGTGCTTAGCAAATTCTGGTCTGATGACAAGAAGTACAAACATGGTTGCAAATGAGCTGCAAATGCTATCACACGCTCACAGCTGGGGAGAGCATTTTAAGTTTCAGAACAGAGTTAGTCTCCAGCTCCCCTCAGGGAAGCATCCCAATGATACCAGCTGAATTCCGTTTTGAACAAATAATTTACATACCATGTTTCTCCATATGTCCAGTGCAATATAAGGTAATCTTAGTCTGATGCTTCTACAAGGGAGTAATAAGGACACCACAGTCAACTGTTGTTTGGACCTTGTAGAGGCTCTGCTCCTCAGTCTCAACCTAGTTGCTATTCTGATTTCATACAGATGCCAGTCCTGTTGGGGATCTCAGAAATTTTCTACTCCTCCATTGAAAGGCATTTTCACTGATGGAAATTATACTTCTTGGTTTTCTCATTTACCAAAGGAATAATAGTACTTACTTTATAGGGCTGTTATTAGGATTAAATAAGTTAATACACATAGTTGCTTAGAACAATGTCTAGCACACATGGCATGCTGTCTGAGTGTTAGCAATTTTCATTTTTATGGTAACTCCATGGGCAATATTTTTTCTATTTACATTTACATATGTATTATAATGATTTTATGGGTATTACTTTTCTACATCAAATAAACTGTTTCTCAGACTGGGCTTGGATTTTATATATTAAGAGACATGAACAAAGGTTATTGATGAAAATTTCCATCCTTCACAAGCCTAACTTCAAAGGATGACTTGACATCTTTGGTGTTTGTTCAGTTATTTCTAAGTACAGATGCAAGAAGTCTGAAAAGTGATGTGAAGAAAAGTGTTGGTGAAGGGCAAGGAAGAGAGTAAGAGTAAGAGAGCTGGGACGTGGGTATCCAGCAGAGTCAAGGGACTGCAAGAAGGTGCCTGCAGGTCAAGCTTTCTAATCACCTACGGAGCCAAGAGACTGGAAGAGACTTGGGAATGTCACCTCCTCTCATCTCACTTCGGGCTCCCTCTGGTGGATACAGCTGTCACTGGTCCTTGAGGACCCAGACCCAATAGGCTTCTTCTAAGCTATCAGTCTTCTTTCTGGTGGACCCACCCAATCCGCTAGGTGAGGTAGGGGTCAACAGGTAGGTTTCAGGATACTTGATGGTTACTCTCTGGCGTCTAGAACAAACCTCTAGCTGTAGTGATATAATGTTAGTGTCTTCTCTGCAGTTCATTGCTGATGTGCAGGGCCGGTACACAACCTTTCAGGTCAGTAAGACTCAGGACTCAGCACAGGGAGAGATGGTTGCTTGCCCTGTATATACAACCTTCATTTCCTGTAGCGGTCACTGCATCCCCAGATTGCCTATCCTTACCACCTTCAGAGAAATTCAAAGTGTCTGAAAAAAATGCCCAATTTACTTAGACAACCACAACCATTTTAGAGATACTACCATCATTTTTAAGGATCATGTTTTGCAGTGGAATCTGAAATGTTATTTTGTCTGTTTCATGACTTCTCAGAGGATGTAGTTGCCATTCTGCAACTGAATGCCAAGAACATTTTGTGAACTCTGTTTTTGTTCTTTAGTATTCTTTCAATAACCCTGTCTAGGGAATAAGGCTGACATAGCCATTTGGAATTGCTACCATGGGGAAGGAACTATGAGTTGGTATGTATTACAATTCAGATTTCTCTCTTCAAAGCACACACAGTGTGCTCCTAGGAAGTTTTTAATGTCCAAATGATCCCCCTCCTTGAGTTACTATTACTTTCATAAATAATACCTCTAGACCCACTTACTATTCCTGTCTATTACTGGGGATACCTAATTGGTAATCCTTCTCACATCATGATTACACTGAATCCCTAGTTTATTGCTGCTTCTCCTAATCCTACCTCAGAAGTTGCACCCAATGTAGAAATAGGACCCTTTTCTGAAACTTTCGGCAAGAACCCAAATCTAACAAAGGTGCTTCTTTCCGCCCTCTTGGACAGCAGGACACAGTTCCTTTGGGGCATCCTCCCTCTCTGCACTGAGTCACTAAATCTGATTCTGCTAAGTTATATAAGCTTCTCTTCAGTGGTCTTTGACTGATCGGGCTTTAACAGGAACAAAGCTTTTATTACCTATATTCTCCATCCTCCCACCCCAGATAATCCTGACTCCTCTCAGTTTTGTCCTGCTTATCTGAAGAGCTTCCATTTTTCCCATCCTTTATGTGCTGCCTGCTTCAGAAGCAGGAAACAAACACTGTAACACCCATGGAGTAAGAAGGAGAATAAAAATCAGACATTATACTACCGCAGGTTTCTGCAGCACTTTCCCAGCCCAGGGAGCTCAACATGGTTCTACCTCCCATCAGCTTTTTGGTCACACATGTCTGTGGGTGTGACATGGGGGGATGGGGATAATATGAGGAAGGAATAAGTGTTGTCATCTCTGCATCCTCAGCAGAGAAAGCAAGGCTCAGCATATGGAGGTGATTCAATAAATATCAGTGAGGGAAAGTCCTGGGGCCTAAAATATAAAAGGTAAATAGTAAGCTTGGAGTGGGGATGCAGGAGGGAGAAGCAGGGGAGTGGACTCTGTTTTATGGATCTAGAGCTTGACATGTAGTCCTTTTAGGGCTAAAGTGACATGTTAGGATGTGTAGGACTTAGACAGTCCCAACTACATTCACACGGCACTCCAAACTGAGCAGCTCCGAAACACACTGAGCCAACCTCTTGTTATTCAGTGTCTTTTCAGGAGTTACTGGTCTTTCCCCTTTCTCCCTGCCTCCATAAGTGAGGTTAACTCCCTCAAAGTAATGCACTGGAGGAAAGTTTTTTTCTCTGGATTGTCAGCTCTGTTCATTGTCATTGTATTTGAGCTATTTTGCAACTCTTTATAAATTGTAGGTAATGTGTATATACTTGTCTAGTAGTGATTTGACTTCTTCCCCTTCCCATCACCACCCTGCCTGTGGAGAAGACAGTTGCATTTGCTATTCATTTTGTCCCATTTGCAGTTCATCTCAACATTTTTTTTTTACCTATATAAATAAATCCATGCTGTTTTGACTTTCCTTTTGAACTGATTATACCTTCTGCCTGGTTCCATCATATCATACGAGTAAGATGAACATTTTAACATGTATTTTCAATGTGAGAGTCTGACTTTACCTTCAAAAGTGGGCTCTGAACAGTATCTATGTCACAGGATTGCCTGTGAGGCCTCATACTTCATAATCATCTTGCTTTGGTCCATGAGTAAAGAACTGAATAACATTAGCAGCTTTTTTGAGGTTTCTGATATTTTTCAAAATGTTTACTTTATGCGTCAGCTTGTTTAATTTCTCCACATAGCAAATTCCTTACACTGTAGGGAAGTGGACGTTCTGCCATCTCAGTGAAGACTGCACTGCCATTTGCTGGTGGAGACGGCTTGGGCCAGGGGTTTGTGTGCTCAGCTCTTGTTGTTGGTTGCAGGATTCTTGTCCAGAGACACATACTTCTTTACCTCTGTCTTGCCAATGGGTTTCAGCCCCAGAGAAGTTCACTATGGATTCAATGTGACCAAAGAAATTGACAGCAAAACATTCTTGTGGTGAAAGGGTTATACCCAACTTTAATTCCATGGTGGAAGGTCAATCACTAAAATCTCATTCACTAAGAGTGAGTCTGCATGCAGGAAGCCGGTCTCTGCCTCTTGGCCTCTGTCCTCAGCGCTGCCACCACTCCAGCCTCTGCTCTGCTCTCCTGCAGCCTTGCAGCCCTGCCACCATGTTGCCCAGAGCACTGGGTGGAGCTCTTTATATAGAGTCAATAACAATGTATTGCCCACAGGTGTGCAGTGAGCTAGTCAACCAGGGCCAGGTGAGAATCCTGGCCACAGGAACCTTCATTTTATCCACAACCTCTTCTCAGCATCTCTTAGGGTTCTGACTTAGAGATTTAGCACAGAAGAGCCAGACGGTTTGGTTCACCTGGGTGCGGGCAGCACCCCTCTTCTCCAGAGGCCTTCCTACCTCGTTGCAAGGTTTGCTTCCTTTATTTGGCTCTGTTTCTTCAACCACTCGTGAATACCAGCCCCCAGGAGAAACTTTCGTAATCATTTCTTCAAGTTGTTAAAAAGGAGACAGAGCCCCAAATGGAGGCACTTGTGCTAAATCCTACATCAGCAAACCAAGACTTAATACCTAACCGGACTGCAGTCTTACCCCCACCGCCACCCCCAGGTATGTAACCTTTAACCTGTCAACCTGAAATTATCTGTTCGGCACTAGTGAGGTCATCTGCCCAATAGGCCCTTTCCATCCATTCTGGAGGATGACCTTGCCTGAAACGATGCATTCTTTGCTAATAATTTCCCTTTTCTGCCCTCTTTCTCTATTTAAAAACCTCTCCTTTTCTGTAGCTCAGTGGAGCTCTTTTCTGTCGCTAGATGGGAAGCTGCCAATTTGACCTTTAAATTTACTCAGTTGAGTTTTTCTTGGAGATCAAGTGCTGGAAATCAAATGATCTTCCCCTTCTACACTCTCTTACCCAGAGATATGCAGTGCGTGGAAATAAACAAAGACTACCAAATTAGAACAAACAGACTACTCAGAAATTGCTATAGCCAAGAAGTTAGCTGCCCAGTTAGTTTATGGAGACTCAAAGGCAGCTAGGGAGGTAGGAAAGCTATGTAGTGAAAGGCAGGGAAGGCTCAGGTGTGCCCTGACTGGAGTTGCTTGTGTGGGGAAGCTGCAGGTGGAGTGGATGCACTGGCAGGAAGTGGTGCTTCTTAAGTGATTGACTGGAGATCGCATATGGCTTTCTCTCATTGGTCCTCAGCTGGAAGCCAGGGCAAAAAATAAGGAACATGGCAGGCATTGACGGAGTCTGAACTGCCCTGGGCTGACTGCTGAGGAGGCTGCAGATAGCTTTCCAGGCTGGCTGCTGCAGACGTTGCGGGTCAAAGTGCTCTTGTGATGTGGGCTGGCCGCTGTGAGTTTGTATATTCAGTCTTTCACTGTTTAACTTCCTCTTCTTAAAGTACAATGATAACCATAAATCTGAAGGTATCCAAATGAACAAGACTGTTTGACACCAAGAGTTTTGGGTGTCATCTTCTGTTTTCTAGTTAGGATTAATTTTTGTTTAGAGTCTGGTAAATTAGATAGTGTGTTGTGTGTTTTACTTAATGTCATCTCATGTGATCCTTGCATAAATTTTGCCAGGTAGTGTTTTATCTTCTTTTACAGGCATGGGGACTGAGGTTCACATTGGTTAACAAGCCAAATAAAGACTACACAGCCAGAAAATAGGTGTAGAAAAACTGTAGCCTAAATCCTAGAACCATTATCTAGAAAAAGGCATGTAAGGATGAACACCAAACCTTCAACCTCAGTTAGGCAAGTGTGTGGGACCTGGGGAAAGGTCTTATTAAATTTTCCTTTATATTTTTGAATATTTATTTAAAATAAGCATGAATTGCTTTTGTGATAAGAAGAAAGTCAATCACCTAAATAAATAATAACAATAACAACTATGCATACACCATATGAACTTCCCTCTGGGAATCTAATTCATAAGCTGTTTCATATTATTAAAATACAAAAAGTTAGTTTATCCCTGATAATAAACCCATATTAGTTATTTGAAGAGTGTTTTTTTTCCAAAGAGATTTGTGCAGTAGGATATTTGCACATCAACAAATCAAAGGAACCAAGGAAATGCATATTCTTAAGAAATATTCCCATCAAGTGTAATAGTCTAATTAATAATTATTCTATAATAGAACTCTGTTGCTTTTAGATAATTAGTACTACTCATTCATCTATCCATTCATCCATCTGTATCCATCCATGCATACATCCATCAAATATTATTTGAGCTCCTAATATGTTTTAGTCATGGTGTTAGTACCAAGATTGAAAGCAAACAAGCAAACAAACTGTGTATGGGATTCAAGAGATTTAAATTTTTTCTGGCTGTTAAAATATAATTTTCAAGACAAAAGTCAAAACATGAATTATACAGATCCAAAAAGATTATAGTGTAAAATACTTTATTTAACTTATTAATGAGGGAACTGGTAAGATGTTACCAGTATTAATATAAGAATGCAAATGAGAAACAGAACTGGTTTTACCTGAGAGAAAATCTGCCAATGTACAGAATTCATTTGCATGTCTGTAGACAAGAATTATTTTGCACTTGTTATCAGTTATCTACAATTTACAGAATTGTGAAGTAGCTCCCACAGAATCAGAATCAGAATCAGATAACGGAGAGCAGAATGCTTCAGACAGTGCAGAGTTTTCCATCGAAGACCAATTTTGTCCCTACGGAGCAAAGGCAAACATATAGCATGTATGGAGACATTGCAATCTACCCATTCAGTGTTCCTCTCCTCTACCACCCCTCCTTGTTAACAAAGCCCTGACTTGTTCAGTAAATGTGGAATTTTCTACTGCCACCCCATGAATGATCTAATAATACCTCATCATTCATCTTGGCCAGTGATTAGCTCATGGTTTGCCTCAGTTTTGCACAAGATGTAAGGGCAAGGTTTCTAGGAGATGTGAGATTTCTGGGAATGCTTTTGCTTTCCTGATAAAAAGAATCAGTGGCAACTGGCAGAGCCTACTCTATTTTTCCTTTCCCCCTTTAGTAGCTGGAATGTAATGTAATTACTGGAGTTCAGCATCCATAAAACCAGCAAAAAAGTAATACAATAATAGGTATAATAGAGTGCTCAGGATGCTGTAACAAAAATGCCATAGACTGAGTGGTGTATTCAACACCCATTTATTTCTCATAAATAGACCGGGAAGTCCAAGATCAAGGTGCCAGCTGATTTGGTTCCTGGTGAGAACTCCTGGCTTGCAGATGGCCATCTATCTTCTTGCTCTCAGATAACAGAGAAAGAGGGCAAGTGCTCCTCTTATAAGGACACTAAGCTCATCAGGAAGGCCCTACCCTCTTGACTTCATCTAGTCTTAATTACCGTCCAAAGGTCGCATCTCTAAATCATCATCACATTGTGGGTTATGGCTTCAATACATGAATTGGAGGTGAAGAAGTCCAGCCCATAACAATACCTAATGCTTCTGTGGCACCAACTATGTGCCAGGCAGTGTTCTAACTGTGGTTTCTATATTGGCACTTTTTAAATTTTAATTATTTTTCAAAAAAAAAGTAAAAACATGAATTATACAGATCTAAAAAGATTATAGTGTAAAATAGTTTATATGACTTATTAATGAGGGAACTGGTCAGATGTTACAACCAGTTCAAAGGTGAATCTGAGGAACAGACAAATTTATGTTATTAAATTTTTATTATTTATATTATTGCAGTTACCTTGAGGACAGATATTATTTTCATTATTTTACAAATGAAAAGTCTGATGACATGGCTTGCCAAAGGTCACATGGCTAAGAAATAGTGGCCTCAGGATTTGAATGAAGGCTGTCTAATGGCAGAAACTGTGTTCCTAACCATTTTGTTAGGTTAAAAGAATCACAAGGACATCACCTCTAACTTCTTGAAGCCACTGAGCCAATGCCAGCTGCTACCTACTTTCTGACTTCTGATTATGTAAGACAAATAAAATCTCTATCAATTTAAGCTGCAAATAATTAAATTCATAACTGGCACAACCTTGCAGCATTTAGTATAATTTTGCTATAGTATTTTTTGTGTAGGTTTTTGCAGATAACCATTTATCATATTAAGGGAGTCTCCTTCTTTCCCTAGCTTGCTGAAAACCTGTATCCTAAAAATTAGTTATAGGAAAAACTTGAAATTTAGGATGATTATCTTCTTCCAGAGAAGATCTTACTTCTTTCTGCTAGATGCCTGAGGCCACCAACAATATGATCACCCAAATCCAACTTTGAATATTGAACTTTAATGGGTTTCCCAGGAACTAGAAGCTGGGCTGCCATGTGAGGGCTGGCTAACTTCCGGTTTCCTCTCGAGTCCTAGGATATAACACTTTGGAGTCCAAACTAAAGCACAAGGTTGGTCTTACTCCAATTTTTGACCCCTGGGAGGCTGTTCCATGTGCTGCTCTCATCTTATGTCTGGAATTATGGGATGCTCCCAGGCTAAAGAGGTTCCAACACCCCACTCACCCTTCTGTACTTCAACCTCTCCTGGATCTTGGCTCAGTTATTTTTCACAACTTTCAGCTCTTCAGTACCCTCAAGTAAAAATTTTTCTTTTTTAGTTTTCCACACTTTCTAAGTGTCCTCAGAGGAAAGACTGTCTGAAGTCTTTTTACTATTGTAAACACAAATCCTTCTTTCCTTTTACCTGTAACCTAAATTTCAGCTGCCTTAATGTCAATGTGTCTTCATCTTTCTGAGGTCAACATTTTCTTTAATATTATAGTAACGTAGCTGAGAGTCACATCCTCTGTACTTCAATATTTCTATGAGTTTTGGAGGTGGGAAGGCTTTTTGTTTTCTGTTTTGTTCTTTTTTTTAAATTTTTGACAGCCTGCATCCTCACTTCACACAGCCTAGTAGCTGTTCTTGCATTGCTAGAACATGGAATGCAGGATCTACATCCTTTGTCCCCCAGCACAAATGCAAAGCTTTGGGTGCAGTTGTTTCACCAAAGCTTTGAGAAAATAGAAAAGTGTCCCACTGAAGCATGGCAAACACAGATGGACATGACCTAACAGTAGACTTGGGTATCTTTGAACCTCTTGAATTCCCTCTTCCATGTAGCATTTCTGTCTTTCTCCTCAGCCATCTCGCCCACCCCTGCTCTCCTGCCCCCACCTCCCACCTCACCTTCCAGCCCCCGTAGGTAGCCACGTTAGCTAGTTGGGCTCTCCCACTTCCCAGCTCTGTGGTTGCTTAATTTTTTATCCTTTCCTAAGCTTGCCAATCCCCCAATCTCCAAAATCCTATTCATTACTGATGGAGAGCAGTTTCAATCTTTCTCCAATCACTATTGTAAACTAAGTCCAGATCCAAACCTTTGTTAAAAGATAATTTTTAGAAAAATGGAAAAATCCTGACTCATCCACAAATATAAAAATGAATATATTTTAACCATTTTAGTTAATTGATATAAGGGAACTAGCTCAGAGGAAACATCTAAAAGCACAAACATACAGAGTAAAGGGCTCAGACTGCAAAGAGAAGCAAAATTGCTTTTCCACCATAGGGAGAGAAGTTAGCGGAGACTCTACTGGACACAACAGAGTTTGCATATCCATCAGTTACCCACAGTAAAGAGAGACACCAGAAAGAGAGGCACAAAACAGCTCGAAGAGAATGAAAGGCTTGGAATTTGCCTGGAAGGGTATGGTATAGACAGTGCACAGTTTTTCAATGAAGTACAAATTTTTTTTATATTTAGCTGTTCAAAAATTCATTAAGGGGCCTGCACTGCCCAACAAAAGGTCATCAAGTCTTTGAGTCCTGTCTTTAAGAATCAAAACCCTCACCAGTGCTCTTAAATTTATACTAACAAGTGCTTTTAAATTACACTTTCTCCTTTATTATAATCAAGCTGGGAGGCAGAATCTGAGCATCAAAGCAAGCAATATGATGTTTTTTACTGCTTTTTTTCCAGTGAAGGCCCACAGGGGTTATTTCTTCTTTACTGTCTCACCTATTTTGTATAAAATATGCCAGCTCTCTCTTCCCAGTGTCACCAGAGTGAGGTGTCTGCTGACATCCCTGGCTGTGGTGTCTTTCCCCATCAGCAGATCATCTCAGCTCATCCAAGACCACACTGAAGGTGCAACAGGAGCTGGAACTCAGGAATGCCACGTGCTGATGCTGAGTTTATTTTGCTTTTTGGCAGCTGTATCTGAACCAGCCACCTTAGTCATTTCGGTATTCTCCTATATGTCTTCTATCAACTCCACCGCAGGAATGTTTTCCTACTCCTAATGTTCCTGGTGCTTAACTGTCATGGATGTGTATGCTAATTCTAGTTAAATAAGGACCTGCTCATGGATGAAGCTCTTTCTAATTCCAGCAATTATTTTTCCTTGGAGATGAAACTCTTGAAAAGCCCTTCAGAGTTCAGAGAATGGATTTCTCATGGTGAAATGGCAGTCTTTGTACAGAATTTCAAATATGCCTATAGTTCTTCGATAGTCCACCCACCCAGAGGCAGGGGTTAATTTCCCCTCTCTAGAATATGGCTCCAGTGACTCAATTCTAAAGACTAGAACACACTAGACGTGGCACTGCTGACTTCTGTGCTGGATCCTGGAAGGCTCCTGCATGGCCTCCTCTCAGGACTTGCTTCTGCAAGCCAGAGCACCCATGGCAGTCAGCTACCCTAAAACTGCCATGCTAGAGAGATCATGTGGAGAAACCACAGGCAAAGACAGATTTCTGAGGCACCCCAGCTCCTCCTGTCTCCAAATATTTGAATCTTCTAAAGGAATTAAGTGAAAAAGGCTTCAACATGATTCTGATTCCAAGCAAGAATTGCCTAACTAAACCTGGTCAATACCTAGAACTGTGAAAGATAACACTAAAAAGCCATGAAATTTGCAGTGGTTTGTGACCAGAACAGCTCCTTTGAGAAGCCCTGAAAACCTCAGTCTAGCCATACAGAAGATTGTTAAGGTACAGAGGAGTCTCTAGTTAACCAGCATGCTGTTCCCATTTCTTCAGCTTGACTGCATATATAAAAGCTCATTACAGCAATTCACTTTTTTTTTATACCAGTGTACTTTTTTTTTTATTAAGGTATCATTGACATATACTCTTATGAAGGTATCACAAGAAAAACAATGTGGTTTTACATTCACCCTTTTTATCAAGTCCCTCCCCCATACCCCATTGTAGTCACTGTCCATCAGTGTAGAAAGATGCCACAGAGTCCCTATTTGTCTTCTCTGAGCTACACTGTCTTCCCCTTGAACCCACACACACCATGTGTACCAATCATGACACCCCACCATCCTCTTCTCCCATCCTCCCCACCCACCTTCCCCCACCCCTCCACTTTAGTAACCACTAGTCTCTTCTTGGAGTCTGTGAGTCTGCTGCTATTTTGTTCCTTCAGTTTTGCTTTGTTGTTATACTCCACAAATGAGGGAAATCATTTGGTATTTGTCTTTCTCTGCCTGACTTATTTCACTGAGCATAATGTCCTCCAGCTCCATCCATGTTGTTGCAAATGATAGGATTTGTTTCTTTCTTATGGCTGAATAGTATTCCATTGTGTATATGTACCACCTCTTCTTTATCCATTCATCTACTGATGGACACTTAGGTTGCTTCCATATCTTGGTTATTGTAAATAGTGCTACGATAAACATAGGGGTGCATATGTCTTTTTTTTTTTTTAAGATAATTATTTTTTATTGAAGGGTAGTTGACACACAGTATTACATTAGTTTCAGGTGTACAACACAGTGATTCAACATTTATATACATGATAATTCTAGGTACCAGCTATTACCATACCAAGTCGTTACAATATTTTGACTATATTCTTTATACTATACATTACATCCCGGTTACTTATTTATTTTACAATTGGAAGTGTGTATATATATATATATTTTTTTTTTGTGAGGGCATCTCTCATATTTATTGATCAAATGGTTGTTAACAACAATAAAATTCTGTATAGGGGGGTCAATGCTCAATGCACAATCATTAATCCACCTGAAGCCTAATTTTCATCAGTCTCCAATCTTCTGAAGCATAACGAACAAGTTCTTACATGGAGAACAAATTCTTACATAGTAAATAAGTTACATGGTGAACATTACAAGGGCAATCATCACAGAAGCTTTCGGTTTTGCTTATGCATTATGAACTCTAAACACTCAGTTCAAATATGAATACTCATTTGATTTTTATACTTGATTTATATGTGGATACCACATTTCTCTCTTTATTATTATTATTTTTAATAAAATGCTGAAGTGGTAGGTAGATACAAGATAAAGGTAGAAAACATGGTTTAGTGTTGTAAGAGAGCAAATGTAGATGATCAGGTGTGTGCCTGTAGACTATGTGTTAATCCAAGTTAGACAAGGGCAATAACATCCATGTATGCAGAAGATTTCTCTCAGAATGGCGGGGGGGGGAAGTTCTAAGCCTCACCTCTGTTGATCCCCAATTTCTCACCTGATGACCCCCCTGCCACTGTGCCTGTCTTAGGTTGTTCCTCCCTTGAGGAATCTTACCCGTCTCTGGCTAACCAGTCATCTTCCGGGGCCATACAGGGAAATGTAAAGTTGGTAAGTGAGAGAGAAGCCTTATTGTTTGAAAAGGTTAGCTTTTTACTTCTTTGCATATTTATGCCCTGTGGCTTCTATGCCCAGCATTTGTCTTGAGGTATCTTTACCACTTGGAAGAATTATGATACTCGGTAAATTTGATATGAGGCACGAATTCTATTTAAGGGTTGTAGTTAGGAAGGAAGAAGAAAAGCTATAGAAGTAGCAGGCGGAAGAAAACATGGGAAGATTGATTATTTCTTTGACATATCTTCTTGTACAGTAACTTCAGCATGTATAGGTTTTAAACTACTAATTAAATTGCACACACACATTAACATAATAGGAGTACAGTTACATAACCAAAGCATACCTGTAATTACCAGCCATCTCCAGTGAAACCAAGAAAACCAGTTAGGCACCTTAGGCATTTGTGAAAACTTATCTATGATATGGTGGATATTGTCCAACTGAACTTGAACAGTCTGAGAAAAATCAGACAAATTAAAACAGTCCATTCCTGGGGACTGTTCACATCCCATATGTTCTTATAACAGTAAATAGTCTGTAGTTGTAAGATTTTGGAGAGCTACAATTTGCAGTTCTCCTAATTCTTGGTTGAGTTCCAACAGTATAGATCCAGTCAAATTTGTTGTTTTACTGTATGCACAGACCAGCTTAGATATCTCCTTCCTCATTCCCATGGCAAGTCCAGGAGCTGGTGGGATGAGTGCACCTACAGCTGTAGCAGTGCGTGGATCTTTGTTGGGGTTTTTTGATGATCATCTTCTGGCATGAGTCTTCCCGAGAGTGCTGATGTTGGAAGTTCTTTTTCCTATCATATCTTAGTTCATTTTCGGGGTAGTCCAATTAGGCTTTGATCCTCTGTATAAACACAAACAGACCCTTTGGCTACACTTTTATATGCCCTTTATACCCTTGTGTAGAACTCATTGGAGGTTACCACACAGGAACTGCCTTTTTTTTTTTTTTTTTGGTATCGCTAATCTACACTTACATGACGAATGTTATGTTTACTAGGCTCTCCCCTATACCAGGTCCCCCCTATAAACCCCTTTACAGTCACTGTCCATCAGCATGCCAAAATGTTGTAGAATCACTACTTCCCTTCTCTGTGTTGTACAGCCCTCCCCTTTCTCCCACCCCCCCCATGCATGCTAATCTTAATACCCCCCTACTTCTCCCCCCACTTATCCCTCCCTACCCACCCATCCTCCCCAGCCCCTTTCCCTTTGGTACCTGTTAGTCCATTCTTGAGTTCTGTGATTCTGCTGCTGTTTTGTTCCTTCAGTTTTTCCTTTGTTCTTATATTCCACAGATGAGTGAAATCATTTGGTATTTCTCTTTCTCCGCTTGGCTTGTTTCACTGAGCATAATACCCTCCAGCTCCATCCATGTTTCTGCAAATGGTAGGATTTGCCCTTTTCTTATGGCTGAGTAGTATTCCATTGTGTATATGTACCACATCTTCTTTATCCATTCATCTATCGATGGACATTTAGGTTACTTCCAATTCTTGGCTATTGTAAATAGGGCTGCAATAAACATAGGGGTGCACTGATCTTTCTCATACTTGATTGCTGCATTCTTAGGGTAAATTCCTAGGAGTGCAATTCCTGGGTCTAATGGTAAGTCTGTTTTGAGCATTTTGATGTACCACCCTACTGCTTTCCACAATGGTTGAACTAATTTACATTCCCACCAGCAGTGTAGGAGGGTTCCCCTTTCTCCAAAGCCTCACCAACATTTGTTGTTGTTTGTCTTTTGGATGGCAGCCATCCTTACTGGTGTGAGGTGATACCTCATTGTAGTTTTAATTTGCATTTCTCTGATAATTAGCGATGTGGAACATCTTTTCATATGTCTGTTGGCCATCTGTATTTCTTTTTTGGAGAACTGTTCAGTTCCTCTGCCCATTTTTTAATTGGGTTATTTGTTTTTTGTTTGTTGAGGCATGTGAGCTCTTTATATATTCTGGACGTCAAGCCTTTATTGGATCTGTCATTTTCAAATATATTCTCCCATACTGTAGGGTTCCTTTTTGTTCTATTGATGGTGTCTTTTTCTGTACAGAAGCTTTTCAGCTTAATATAGTCCCACTTGTTCATTTTTCCTGTTGTTTTCCTTGCCCGGGGAGATATGTTCAAGAAGAGGTCACTCATGTTTATGTCTAAGAGGTTTTTGCCTATGTTTTCTTCCAAGAGTTTAATGGTTTCATGACTTACATTCAGGTCTTTGATCCATTTTGAGTTTACTTTTGTATATGGGGTTAGACAATGGTCCAGTTTCATTCTCCTACATGTAGCTGTCCAGTTTTGCCAGCACCATCTGTTGAAGAGACTGTCATTTTTCCATTGTATGTCCATGGCTCCTTTATCAAATATTAATTGACCATATATGTTTGGGTTAATGTCTGCGGTCTCTAGTCTGTTCCACTGGTCTGTGGCTCTGTTCTTGTGCCAGTACCAAATTGTCTTGATTACTATTGTTTTATAATAGAGCTTGAAGTTGGGGAGTGAGATCCCCCCTACTTTATTCTTCTTTCTCAGGATTGCTTTGGCTATTTTGGGTCTTTGGTGGTTCCATATGAATTTTTGAATTATTTGTTCCAGTTCATTGAAGAATGCTGTTGGTAGTTTGATAGGGATTGCATCAAATCTGTATATTGCTTTGGGCAGGATGGCCATTTTGACGATATTAATTCTTCCTAGCCACGAGCATGAGATGCATTTCCATCTGTTAGTGTCCCCTTTAATTTCTCTTAAGAGTGACTTGTGGTTTTCAGAATATAAGTCTTTCACTTCTTTGGTTAGGTTTATTCCTAGGTATTTTATTTTTTTTGATGCAATTGTGAATGGAGTTGTTTTCCTGATTTCTCTTTCTGTTGGTTCATTGTTAGTGTATAGGAAAGCCACAGATTTCTGTGTGTTGATTTTGTATCCTGCAACTTTGCTGTATTCCGATATCAGTTCTAGTAGTTTTGGGGTGGAGTCTTTAGGGTTTTTTATGTACAGTATCATGTCATCTGCAAATAGTGACAGTTTAACTTCTACTTTACCAATCTGGATTCCTTGTATTTTTTTGTTTGTCTGATTGCCATGGCTAGGACCTCCAGTACTATGTTAAATAACAGTGGGGAGAGTGGGCATCCCTGTCTAGTTCCCGATCTCAGAGGAAAAGCTTTCAGCTTCTCGCTGTTCAATATAATGTTGGCTGTGGGTTTTTCATAGATGGCCTTTATCATGTTGAGGTACTTGCCCTCTATTCCCATTTTGCTGAGAGTTTTTATCATGAATGGATGTTGAACTTTGTCAAATGCTTTTTCAGCATCTATGGAGATGATCATGTGGTTTTTGTCTTTCTTTTTGTTGATGTGGTGGATGATGTTGATGGACTTTCGAATGTTGTGCCATCCTTGCATCCCTGAGATGAATCCCTCTTGGTCATGGTGTATGATCCTTTTGATGTATTTTTGAATTCGGTTTGCTAAAATTTTGTTGAGTATTTTTGCATCTACGTTCATCAGGGATATTGGTCTGTAGTTTTCTTTTTTGGTGGGGTCTTTGCCTGGTTTTGGTATTAGGGTGATGTTAGCTTCATAGAATGAGTTTGGGAGTATCCCCCCCTACTCTATTTTTTGGAAAACTTTAAGGAGAATGGGTATTATGTCTTCCCTGTATGTCTGATAAAATTCCGAGGTAAATCCATCTGACCCGGGGGTTTTGTTCTTTGGTAGTTTTTTGATTACTGCTTCAATTTCGTTGCTGGTAATTGGTCTGTTTAGATTTTCTATTTCTTTTTGGGTCAGTCTTGGAAGGTTGTATTTTTCTAGGAAGTTGTCCATTTCTCCTAGGTTTCCCAGCTTGTTAGCATGTAGGTTTTCATAGTATTCTCTAATATTCTTTGTATTTCTGTGGGGTCCGTCGTGATTTTTCCTTTCTCATTTCTGATACTGTTGATTTGTGTTGACTCTCTTTTCCTCTTAATAAGTCTGGCTAGAGGCTTATCTATTTTGTTTATTTTCTTGAAGAACCAGCTCTTGGTTTCATTGATTTTTGCTATTGTTTTATTCTTCTCAATTTTATTTATTTCTTCTCTGATCTTTATTATGTCCCTCCTTCTGCTGACCTTAGGCCTCATTTGTTCTTCTTTTCCAATTTCGATAATTGTGACATTAGACCATTCATTTGGGATTGTTCTTCCTTTTTTAAATATGCTTGGATTGCTATATACTTTCCTCTTAAGACTGCTTTTGCTGTGTCCCACAGAAGTTGGGGCTTAGTGTTGTTGTTGTCGCTTGTTTCCATATATTGCTGGATCTCCATTTTGATTTGGTCATTGATCCATTGATTATTTAGGAGCGTGTTGTTAAGCCTCCATATGTTTGTGAGCCTTTTTGCTTTCTTTGTACAGTTTATTTCTAGTTTTATGCCTTTGTGGTCTGAAAAGTTGGTTGGTAGGATTTCAGTCTTTTGGAATTTACTGAGGCTCTTTTTGTGGCCTAGTATGTGGTCTATTCTGGAGAATGTTCCATGTGCACTTGAGAAGAATGTATATCCTGTTGCTTTTGGATGTAGAGTTCTGTAGATGTCTATTAGGTCCATCTGTTCTAGTGTGTTGTTCAGTGCCTCTGTGTCCTTACTTATTTTCTGTCTGGTGGATCTGTCCTTTGGAGTGAGTGGTGTGTTGAAGTCTCCTAGAATGAATGCATTGCATTCTATTTCCTCCTTTAGTTCTGTTAATATTTGTTTCAGGTATGTTGGTGCTCCTGTATTGGGTGCATATATATTTATAATGGTTATATCCTTTTGTTGGACTGAGCCCTTTATCATTATGTAATGTCCTTCTTTGTCTTTTGTTACGTTCTTTATTTTGAAGTCTGTTTTGTCTGATACCAGAATTGCATCACCTGCTTTCTTCTCTTTGTTGTTTGCATGAAATATCTTTTTCCATCCCTTGACTTTAAGTCTGTGCATGTCTTTAGGTTTGAGGTGATGAGTCTCTTGCAAGCAGCATATGGATGGATCTTGCTTTTTTATCCATTCTATTACTCTGTGTCTTTTGATTGGTGCATTCAGTCCATTTACATTTAGGGTGATTATTGAAAGGTATGAACTTATTGCCATTGCAGGCTTTAAGTTTGTGGTTACCAAAGGTTCAGGGTTAGCTTCTTTACTATCTTACTGTCTAACTTAACTCGCTTGTTGAGCTTTTATAAACGCGGTCTGGTGATTCTTTATTTCTCTCCCTTCTTATTCCTCCTCCTCCCTTCTTCATATGTTGGGTGTTTTGTTATGTGCTCTTTTTAGGAGTGCTCCCATCTAGAGAAGTCCCTGTAGGATGCCCTGAAGAGGTGGTTTGTGGGAGGTAAATTCCCTCAACTTTTGCTTGTCTGGGAATTGTTTAATCCCTCCTTCATATTTAAATGATATTCGTGCTGGATACAGTAGTCTTGGTTTGAGGCCCTTCTGTTTCATTGCATTATGTATATCATGTCATTCTCTTCTGGCCTGTAGGGTTTCTGTTGAGAAGTCTGATGATAGCCTGATGGGTTTTCCTTTGTAGGTAACCTTTTTTTTCTCTCTGGCTGCCTTTAATACTTTGTCCTTGTCTTTGATCTTTGCCATTTTTATTATTTTGTGTCTTGGTGTTGCCCTCCTTGGATCCCTTGTCATGGGAGTTCTGTGTACATCTGTGGTCTGAGAGGCCATTTCTTCCCCTAGTTTGGCGAAGTTTTCGGCAATTATTTCTTCAAAGATACTTTCTATCCCTTTTTCTCTCTCTACTTCTTCTGGTATCCCTTTGATTCGTATATTGTTCCTTTTCAATTGGTCACTCAGCTCTCTTAAAATTCTTTCATTCCTGGAGATCCTTTTATCTCTCTCTGCATCAGCTTCTCTGCATTCCTGTTCTCTGTTTTCTAGTCCATTAATGGTCTCTTGCACCTCATCCATTCTGTTTTGAAGTCCTTCCAGAGCTTGTTTTATTTCTGTATTCTCCTTCCTTAGTTCTTGCATATTTCTCTGCAAGTCCATCAGCATGGTTATGACTTTTGTTTTGAATTCTTTTTCAGGAAGACTGGCTAAATCTATCTCCCTGGGTTCCTTCTCAGGGGAAGATGTAGCAGATGCCGAAGCTGTCTGGGTTAGTCTTGTCTGGATTATATTTTTTTGCCTTTTCATGTTGACAGGTGCTATTGACTGTCAGCTGGGAGGGCCAAACTTTTCACTTGCTACTGGCCTTTCTTTACTGGGACAACTGCGACCCCTAGTGGCTTTTGTTGGGTAATTGCGTGTAGGCTGGGTCTTTGTGTCTTGCCCAGCCGAAGTGTAGGAATTTTCGTTTCTGTGGGCGTTTTGCCTTAGGCTGTTTCTCTGTTTTCGCAGCTCCCGGAGGGGTAATGGACCGGGGAGGGGGGCGGGGGGCAGGGGGGGCGGTGGGGAGCTGTTTGGCTGTTTACCTCCGTGAGCAGTCTCAGAGATGTTGCCCAGGTGGTTAGTGTGCCCAGTTTTCCCTGTAATTTCCAGCCACTGGGTTGTGTGACCTGTGTTATTTCCGTCTAGCTGTTAAATCCCTGTCCCTTTAAGACTTTCAAAAAGCACTGGGTTTTCTTTGTCCCAGGGGCATCAGCTTGGCACCCACTCAGAGGTCTTGCTGCCCTGTTTCCCTAGTTTCCAGCCCTCCACGCATGCACTGTGTCTGTTCTCTGGTGCGGGTGGCTGGGGCTGGGTGTTTAGCAGTCCTGGGCTCCCTCTCCCTCCCGCCGGGATCTGAGGGGAGGTGTGCTAGGGTCCCGCCGGGCTGAGGGTTGTATCTTACCCCTTTCACCAGGCTCTCGGCTCTCACACGTGTGGATGTAGTCAGGCTGTTGTCCTGTGTCTTCTGGTGTCTCTTTTAGGATTAGTTGTATTTGTTGTATTTTCAAAAATATATATGTTTTTGGGAGGAGATTCCCACTGTCCTACTCACGCCGCCATGTTGGCTCCACCCAGCAATTCACTTTTAAATGGGAAAGAACGACCCAGACTAAGCACAGGTCCCTGTTTCCCATGGCAGCGTTCACTGACAGTGAAGCCCTTTTCCCCATTGCTGGGTGGAGCTTTAGACAGAAGCATATAGTAAAATAGAGCATTCTTGCCCATGCACCTTCTGCCCAACACAATTCCACCCACCTTCGAAGGCCAAAGGTGACCTAATTTTTGACACAAAAACACATCAGTCATTTTGCAAACGGAAACTGGCTCAGGGAGCTGAAGTGATTTGTCTGAACCTCCCAGTATTTCCATAGTTATATCCATGGTTTTAAACACTCAGCCCTTCTTTTTCTCCCGTTGGTCTTCAAAGCTTTAGGTTCCTACCTTTTAAGGATCCCAAGTAGCTAAAAATCAGTAGAAAGCCTCAAATCTCCTTTTAAAAATAGACTTCAAGTTGTAAAAACAGCCATCAGAGTGGGAAGTCTCCTCTATCAATATTTCTTTGTGTCTTTACCCATTCATTTACCAAAACCTGTGTGTTGCATAGGCCTAGGTCTGTGCTAGGACATGGAGAGCACCCTGTGCTGAGTGGGAATTCAGCAATTAAGGGCAGAAGTGCCTTGATAATAATGTTTTAATTAAAAAAAACTTTAAATATAGTAATAAACAAGGTTTTCTGATTTGGAGATAGATGGAAAATATATTTTAATGCAATTAAGTCTCCATATCCACATGAAGATAAACAGCTCCAGTCCTCAGCACAAATCTGTAATCTGTCTTTGTCAGTCTTGATGACCTGTTTATGCACTTTTTTGATCCTTCAGCTCTCTTCTTAAGCTTTCCTAATATTCTCCCCTACCTTCTCTGCCATTTTGATTGTCTCTTGAATCCATTTCTTCCTCTTCTTTGTATAGCAACTTTATTATATAGTGGGAATGAAATACCCCAGTTTCAGGAGGACCTTACTAGCTATAGTTCATTGAGTCCTCCAGACACAGTGATAACTGTTTGGGAAGAAGCCCTCCTTTCCCATAACTGTGTGCAGAGGAGGTGTAGTACTAGTTACTTTTAGCACCCATCTTATGGAGCCAGCTGGAGGCAACAAAATTATTGAGAAACAAAGGTAGAGTCCTTTGTTCTGAAGCCCCCCCAGTCCCTGGGTTTTTCAGTTATGTGATCAGTTATTGTATAAGCTAGTATGAGTTATGTTTTCTGTCCCTAGCAACCAAAACGATCCTGAAAATCAGTGATGGTTATCCCATCTCTTCCCTTGCAGTGTCCACTGGTGGTTCCATTTCTGGTAATATTACAAAGTACATTGTTTGGACCAACTAAAAATGCCCAATAATAAATTTGAAACATTTTCTTAAAACATGAAACAGATGACAAAATAGGAAGAAAGTATTAGAACAAAATCTAAGTGAAATCTGGAACCTAGGCATTTAAGCCACTTTTGCCCTGATGATATTTGAAAAAGGGCAAAATGAGCATGCATTTTGTAATACTTCCTTGGACATTATTATTTACTACAGTATTCATGAAGACTGACTATGCCGCAAGCCCAGGCCCCACTTAAGGTGGATGTCTAATAGAAGACTCTGCTTCTTTAAAGGTGGAACCCCATGAACCTACCCTTTAAAGTAAGGGAGAATCAGAAGTCAACCGTCATCCACTTTCTACCTTGAGGAAATTGCAAGAAACTTGTCTTGGCAATGAACCGAACCGGAGAGCCACTGAGAAATTGAGACCGCAGCTGGCTGTCATTTGGATCTGCTTAACAAATACCATCACTTGGCTTATCCCCTCCCCCAAGAAAAAAAAACAGAAAGAAATTTCCACAGATTTCTAGCTGAGAATGGATCCATGGAAGACTTCATGAAAATTTGTTGAGAAAGTGGTTTCAGACCTGAACATGAAGAACAAGTTGTGGAGGTCAAAGGCTTCTTACAGAGAAATGACTCCATGCCAGCTGACCTGGTAGGGCCAGTCAGGAGAGGCATCTAGTCTGCAATGGAAAACGCCTTCTAATTTGTCAAACCTGCTGACTGTTATCCATATCTCATGACTCAATGAGGCTGAATGTGACCATCAGAAGAAGTTGGGAAGGCATATTAAGACTTTGATGTCTCCAGCAGGACACCAAAGTACTGCCCTGTTTTACAAGTTTTTCTTTTGGAATTGAGACTAAAAAGAGACTTGAGTGGTGATGGTATTGAAGTTTACCCGAGCCTTGTGTAACCAGAAGCAGTGGTAGTTGAGGAGTACCCCCACCCTTCTATGTTCTGAGAAATGGCTAGTCAAAGGACCACTCTGCTCTCACATATTCCAAGGTGACCAATCCCCATTCTCCTTTCTGACTCCAGTAGACTTGCAGGTGGCATGGGTGACTCCCTTATCTGCCTGCTTCTGTGAATCTTCAGGCCCCCATTCTTTTAGTTGAAACATTTATCATTAATGAACATTCTTCCTATTGCAACAGCCTGAAAAGAATCATCCCTTAAATTATCTTGTAAATTTTTCCTTTCACAAGTGGTAAATAGACTGGTTCTACAATTGAAGCAAATGAATTATATTTATATTTTTTAAATATTAGGTCAGGATTTGAACACTGAGCTCTGTGGCTAACTAATTGTGTGATTTGGGGTGAGCTTGATGTAACTGCTATTCCCAGTGGCTACCTCTTTTACTCTTCCAGCAGAACCTTGGCTGTCAGTCATGCCACGCATTTTCTCTTAGGCCTCTTCCGGGTTCCTGGGTGTATCTGGTTCCAGTCCAGGGCCCTCTCCATTTCTCCTTCTTAGTCAGGCTGTGAGTAAGCTGTCCTAACTTGCTATTGAAACTTGTGCTAAGATGGTAAATCATATAAAGTTTAATTTGTGAATGCAGAGAAGT
Source organism: Manis pentadactyla (assembly GCF_030020395.1). Taxonomy (NCBI): domain Eukaryota; kingdom Metazoa; phylum Chordata; class Mammalia; order Pholidota; family Manidae; genus Manis; species Manis pentadactyla. Next base: position 169,079,368 of record NC_080020.1, on the reverse strand, counting down.
GGAAATACAGACTTACCAGGAATTAGTGACCTTGTATATCTTGTTTCCTTCTTTGACAGAGAGACTAGATGGGCAGATCAGAGATATGTGATAGAAACAGGGCTCCACCTTCATCAAGGCATTTGGCAAATCCACATTGTGGATGTGATACTCATAGGAGATAGACGGGATGGATGGTAAGAAACTTCGGTAAATGTAAACTAACAATAAGTATCCTGAAAGGATTCTAGTGTAGAAAAAGATTGTGTTTCAGTAGAAAATAGTGTGTTGTCTACATATGGCACATCCATATTATCTAGAAAGGACAAAACCCTTCTGGGTTACCAGATTCTAGTCTTTTATTGTCTTTATGCTATTTTATGGCTCTGTCTCTGGTAGAAAAACCACTTTTGTATCCATTTACCAATTCAACTCCCTTACTCCATATGTAATTATCTTTTTTATCCTTTCCTTTGAATTGGTTATAATTTTTGCCTGGTATTTTCATTAAATGAATAAAATGTAATGTTTTAATATATGTTTTTATATTTTATAATATACGTATATTAAAATATATAAATATTATTTTAATATATGTTTTTATATCAGTTGGAGAGTCATGATTATACTTTTCTCTGAAATTGTCTGTTGATACTATTGATTAATGAAACCATTAATACCTATATTAAATAATACTGGGACCAGGAATGCTGGTTCTATTAAATAGATGCTCCCCCTCGCTGCAGTAAGTTTAAAGTCTCTCTTTGCCTAATCAACAGATTGTCTTGTAGTCTGTCTGTATCTGTGTGTGTGCATGTGTGTGTGCGTGAGTGTGCTAGGATGAAGGAAATTGACCATAGGAATTATGAGCATCAGCTGCTTCTACTAGATGAACTGTGCTCTGGACCAATTGGAGATTATGGGTCAGGTTGTCTTTTTTTCTTTTTATAGCAGGAGTAATGTCAGGTCTATGCTCCATACTGGTCATCCAGGCCAGGATTTGTCAGCATGTAGCAAAGTGTTGCACATGTTAAGTGCCCAAGAAAGATTTGAAAGTATTTGTACCTGGTAGTAGATCATTTTTTCCTAAAAAAGCCAATAATTTGAGGAAAAAGTTTAAATAAGAGAAAAAAAATCAGACACAGTTACAGGAGTTCTATAGGTATGTATTAGTGCATGTATAAGGAGAAAATAGGTATGTATTAGTGCTTCAAATGTATTCATTATACTTAGATGTGCTGGGGAAAAACAGTTCATTAATTTTTTTCTAGCTGAATGATCTGATCTTTGTGTTGAGTGCACCTTCCACAGGGCATAATGGGAGAGGTGGGGAGACATATTTAGCCCAATCTGTTCATATTAGTTTAGCCTTATAAACTGAATCTTGCCTTTAAATCAACCCACTTCCTTTTGGATTGGTGTTGTATGGGATGGGAGTAGGGGATATTTTATTTCTGTGGCAGTAGGAGGAAGGTCTTTGTATTTCCTTTTGTTTCGTTTAGAAAGTGGCTAGCTTGGACCCCTGAACCAAGTTTACCACTCCAGCTCCCATCACCAAGAGCAAGTGACAAGATGCCAGATCTCTCCTAGAGGCTCTCAACGCCCCACCCACCACAGGATATCCAGGGGAGCAGCTACTTGTGCCCCAATTCTCTTCCCTGTAATACTAACCCTAGTGCTTCTCTGTCTTTCTTCTGTCCTCTGAGCATCCCAGCTGCAGGAGGGAAAAGTGAGGCATCTGTAGCTTTATCTCCTCAGTCTCTTTAATTTTTCCCTGTAGTTATCAGAGCTCAGAGGGCTTTGCTTCCACTCGCTGTCCACCCCTAACATAAAATGTAACAACAAATTCAAAACTTGAGATGTGCAAAGACTTTTTAAGAGAACACGAATACAAACTATTTGAGAGAATAAATTTCCGGGTCCTCCATTTCTTTTAGGTACTTTTTCAAATGTTATCTGCCTGCGGAGGCACCTGTGATTTTTTTTTTTTTCCCCTATCTCTCCTTTTGCAGTCTATGCTCTCATTTTAGTAAAAAGAACCATTCACTCCCCTACTAGTACTCTCACCATTGCCACCAGGTGTGAAACACTGCAACAGACTGAACTAAGAATGGATTACAACAAACTGAACTGCAAGACACAGTCTCTATTTAAGAAAGAATTGGTAGGGCAACTGAAGATGGCAGGGGAAACAAAAACAAAAACATTAGAAGAAATTAGGGCCTGACACACACAGCCGCACAAATATTAAACTTAGCCTAAAACTCCTAGACAGATAATGTTTTCTACATGCCCAGAATGTTTGATGAGAGGAGAAAGAGGATTACTTGTTGATCAAATTAACATCTGCATAATAACTAAAAAAAAAAAATTAAATTTCTTCCGTGATTCAAGCACTTTACATAAATTATTGTCTTCCCACAACAGTCTCCCACATATTCCCTATTTTAGAAATCAGAAAACTGAAGCCAGAGAACTTAAGGCATAAGGCCAGGACTTGATGGGTCTCTGAGCCCAGCCAAGTGGACCAGCTCCACCAGAGAAAGCTTCCTGTAGTGTCTAGAGCTTTCCTCATCCTGTCAGCAGGCAAGCAGAGGAACAGAAGCAATTGAGCCTGGGAAAGTCCGACCTTCCTTTCATAAGCCAGATACTGAAGTCTTCATGAATTTCAACCAATTTCTGAAAGCCAGAGAGAAAATAATGTTTATAGTTAAGGAGTAGCAATAGGGACACAGAAAAAGACTCTTATTCAGAACATACATGACCATGCGGAATGTGGAATGTGGAATGTTTTACAGGTTTACTTCCTAATAAATCAATGAATGTAGCACTGGGCTCAAGTGTTGAACTGGTGCATTCTCATTAAAGGGGGAATCCAGAGACCACTCAACTGCCCTCCTAGTCCTGAGAAACCGGACACAAATTGGGGATCTTAAAAACTGCTTGGTGACAAGAAATATGCAGACAATTTATTCATGAGTGTTCACACGCATATACAAAATTTCATATAGTAAAAATCTTGAAAGTTTTTTTTAAACTACCACAATCTTCCAAAACTCATTTTAGCTTTTGCTCAAATTTAAGAATTCTATGTTATTTTGTTTTCTTCTTGTACTAATTTTGGAAAAAGATTGAAAATAAAGGAAAGTTCAAAGAAGAAAATAAAACCTTCCATAATTCCACTGCCCACAGTGAACCAGTGATAATATTATAATCTTTTTCTTTCTTTACATAGCATTATGTATAGTATAAAATTGATGAATTTGGAATAATATCATATATCTGTTTATGTTTGTATATGTATTTATAAATATGTGTATATAGAGAGAGATACACTTTTGCACCCTCTTTTTATCCTTATAATTATTCCAAAAACTGCCCCCACATTCTAAGAAAATGCTCTTTATAATAGCTAAGTAGTATTCCTGCATACATTTATATCACAATATTCAGATGAACAGTTTTGTGGCTGGACACTTAAATTGTTCCACTTGTTTAGTGTTATAAATAATGGGAAGAATTAGCAGTCTCTAAAACCTCCTCCATTTTTTAATTAAAAAAGACTAATTTAAAAATAATTAGAAGACTATGATAATGGATATGTTTTATTCAGCACTGTCCAGAAGAGTACCCACGAACCCCATGTGGTGATCGAGTTCTCGAAATGTGGTTAGTGCAACTGAAGAACTGGACTTTTCATTTGTTTAATTTTGATAAATGCAAATTTAAGTGCCTGTATGTGACCTTATTGGTCAAAGCAGAACTTGAGTTCAGTGCATGACGTTAAGTATTTGCTTGTATGCAGGAATACCCCCATCTTGTGGCCTTTTAGAATATTGCCTCTAAACTTGAAACCAAGGTATATTTGCAACTATGAGCACAATTTGTAGTTGTAACTTTGTGAACTTTGTGATGTTCACAAACCACTGGAGTTCATCTATCTGCAAGCTTAAAGATTGGCATGGCTAAAATAGAGTCAGTGTTCAGGGCAAAATGAATTCGCATGCAGATAGCGAATGCCTGGACAAACACTAAGAATAAACATTTGTTTTGCTGTTTGATACAGGCACCCTATCAGTTGATCCTTTAATAAACAGCTGAAATCTAAGTGTAATTGGCACTGAAAATTAGGCCTTCATTTGTTTTGCTATTCAAAAGTCCTGTTTTAAAATGCTATTTAAAATTTTTACCCTCCCAGGAGCTTTTTCTGTTTGCCTTCACATGTCTACTGATATTGCCTGTTCTACAGATCCTTTCAGCACTTTTGCTGTAGAAGCCATATTACAAATTCTAGTATGTTTGTCCTAATCCTCCACTGATTCAACCTTTCATCAGTCCTTCCCCCAAATCTAGTACACAGTTCTCAAAACTAGCTTGATCTGTGTGTATTTGTCTTTTGAATATATGATTTATTAGTGATTTAAAAGGGAACACAATTCAGATTCCCCTCTCACTTCAAATAAGTTTGTAAGTAATTAAGGGTAGACAATGGTGGAAAACAGGTGAAGACAGAAACATCAGCTTTATTATTGATAGAACTGTTTGAGGAACAGCAGTAATGAAATTATAACATTGAACCAAAGAATGAGACTTTTCTCGCAACTTATAAGCAGCTCTGGAAAACCAAGGGCCTCCCCCTAATAGGTCCCTGTAAAATTGACAGGACATAGAGGCAGATGAGAGGTATACCTACTGTGGGCAGCTGGCCCCAGAGCCAGGGGAATGGTGGGGGAGGGAGGATGGCAGGAGGTGGGAGGAGAGAATCTACTCAGAGCAGGGTGAGTGTCCCATACTCTCTAAGTTATCATTTATTCTCCTTTGGTAGAAGGAATCAGCAGCTGGGCAGATTGTTTAGAGAAACTCCCTTCTTATAGAACCTGGGACTGAGAAAAAAGTATGCACACTAATGGAAATGAATACGTGATATTCTGGCATGACGTTAGTGAAAATTTTAGCTGTGTGACAAAACACACATTTGAATAGATATTTATTCATTTTTGCACAACTCTGTGTGTCATTGCTCATCTCTTTAAACATGACAGGATCATAAATTAGGTGGCTGTAATAAATGACTCTACAATGAAAACAAGTACTGCCATTGAACTCATACTTCTCAAAATACTACTTCCGTTTGTCTGGGGGGCCTTGAAAACCCAGTGGTGACTTCCAGCTCAAACAAAAGAATTGGCTCAAAAATCACGATATTATAAAATTGTTTAAAAGGCATCCAGTTACAGTATAAAAGGAAAAATCAATAACTACATTGCAGCATTATAGCAATAATAATAAGCTACAACATAAAATAGAAATATTTCATTCACAACAGCAATAAAAATATGGAACTCTAATTGTAGGAGTTTGCCCTAAGGATATACTTATAGTTGTTTGTAACAGTTTATTTGGGGGATATTCATCACAGAAGTGCTTATAATCATCCTCATAAATGTGAGGGTAGATGTCTGTAAATGTGCAAACTTGGCAAAACTGTAAAACTATCTGAGGGCTTTATATTGTCCGCAACACCAAAGACTCACTGGTCCATGAAACAATCTTAAGAACAATTTCATTAGATTCACTAATGTGTCACTCTAGGAACTGGTATTTGAGGCAGCAATTTGTATCTATATGGATTGTAAGCAATCCATCCAAACATAATCTTCTCTAGTGAGAAAAGATGCTAGGAGATTCACTTTGATTTGAATCATGGAAGGTGAGTATCCCATTTCCCACTGCCACATATCCATAAAGATACCTGTTGTCACTGAGGTTAACTGCTCTTTAAAGTATAGGAGCTATAAGCTATTGTTCAAAAAGGATTCAGTCAGGCCTTTCCTGTGTCAAGAGATTAAATGGGAAACCTGCCCAGCCCCTGGCAAGTATCTCTTAAGAGAGGAGATGGTGCCCTGTTCCAAAACGCAGTTCTGAGAACTGGCTGTGTATCACCTGAAAATGCCGTGTTCAGAGACCTGGAATATGGGAGTCAAAGCATGGAACTTCTTTGATTAAACCTAGCACTAAGATCAGGATTGCAAGCACAATGCCACTAGACAGACAATATAAAGATTTGTATCAAGCTGGGTATAAAGAAGAGAGAAAATGATGTTTGCCGTGAAATGTTTGTTGCCAAATAAACTTCTGATGGTTGGATTTGGCCCACAGGCAGCCAGTTTGTGACCCTTGACTGAGGTAGTGAGTTAATCCTCTTTCAAAGAATCATGCTGACTGGAGGAATCTGATCCACACAGGCATTCTCTGTGCTGGGCACTCAGGTTTTGTGTGGAGCAAACCAGGTCAACAGTGATGCCATGTGACAGTTGAAGACCAGTGACAGACTTGACTGAACGCTGAGCGGACACTGGATATTCTGTTAATAGAACAGGTGAGGGAGGGGCTGGATAGAAGTAACCAGAAAGATACTAGACAGAACATTATATTTACAGTGTAGTTTTGGAGCATTCATGTCAGTTTCAGTGTTCCTTTCCTCCCTCCGCCACCCCCATTCTGTCTGTCTCTCTGTCCGTTTTCTCTCATCAGTTTGTGAACTTTCTCAGGCCACATTATGAAATCTCTTATGGAATCTCAGACTGAAGAATTAGTTAGTGGGGTAGAGACTACGTCTTCCCAATTACATGGGGTAATTATAATTACTAAGTGTGGGAATTTCATCTGTCTTACCAGTCTAACTACTTCCCAGAAGCACATGCTGTTGGTATATCCATCAGTCAGAGAGCACTGCAAAGATAGAGCTCTTTTTGCTCACTGCCCCTGCTTCCACCAACTGGTTCTCTCCTTTCTATTTCTATGCCCCATTTTCCCACACCCAGAGAGATGAGCGCAGTAGAGTTGACTGGTAAATTAGCTGAACTGACAGGTGGTGGCACTGCTTCTCAACCAAAATTCCTAATGCACAAGCATAAGAAACATCTTGTTTTTTTACTACTGAAAGAGATGATCTAAGCTCTGAGGACATGAGAATTGCTAGAGGGACAGATTTCTGAACCCTTGATGACAAATAGAGTAGGTGGTGGAATTTGCACATTTATTTAGTATTCCAAATGATTCCAATTCAGCTGTTCCATAAATGACATTTTCTGAAGTGAAGACATAGGATGACAGGGCTTTGAACTCAATAGGATGGGATAAAAGTTTTCTTCAGATGTATCTTTCTAATCTGAGAGGTTTGCCAAAGTCTTCTATGATATTGTGCTTCTGTCAATTTCATATATATATATATATATTTTGTATATAATGTACATTATATAAAACGTATACCGTATATAATATATAGATGTAAAAATGATATGTTTCCCATTCATGAGCAAGATCAAAACGAATCTGTTAATTCCACCAAACCAATGAGTGGCTGACATTTCTGTTTGTGTTTATTGACATTATTTCTAGCATTTCAACATTTGATTCTGAGCATCTTATGTCACACTGAAAACTGAATTTTACCATGAACACCCAAATACCTACCACCTAGACTCCACAATAAATATTTTCCTATCCTTGTTTCATCAATATCTATGCATCTATGCTTTCCTCTACCCTGTTATCCATCAGTCCATCTTTTTTTTTTAAATGCATCTTATTTCAGTGTAGGTTTGAGATATCAGTACAAATACTTCACTATGCATTTCATTAACTAGAGTTCAAGATTTGTCTATGATTTTTAATGTGAAATTTATGTATAATTCAGTGCATACATCTTTTGGGTATCATTCAGTGAGTTCAGACAACCACAGTCACCTGGGCAACCCAAATCCTTGTCAAGGTGCAGAACATTACCATCATCTCGAGAAGTCCCCACGCATGCTTTCCCAGGAAATCCCTACCCACAAACACCAGAGGCAACCATGGTTCTGATTATTTTCCCACTATAAATTAGGTTTGCCTGTTCAAAGATTTCACATAAATGGAATATGTTAAGCAGGGTTTTTTTTTGTGCATAAGGCTTATTTTATTTAGGCAAGTTTTTAGATCTGTCTGTGTTATGTATATCAATATTTATTTTGTATTTCTAGATAATATTACAATCTACAAATATACTACAGTTTGTTTACCCATTATATTTTGTGGGAAACTGAACTGTTTCCAGTTTGGGACTATTATGAATAATCCTGCTATGAATATTCATGGACAATTTATTTGTGGACACATTTTTATTTCTCTTGGATAAGTGCCTAGTAGTAGAATTGCTAGGTCACAAAGAAGGTGTATGATTAGTTTTATTTTTTTTATTCAGTATTTCTTATAAAGCAGTTCTGCCATTTTAACCATTTTGTTAAATGATATTAACAAATTTTAACAATATATGAGAGTTCTAGTTGCTCCATGTCCTCAGGAACATTTAACATTATCAGTCTTTTTAATTTTAGCCATTTTGATATGCATGTAATAGTATCTTGGATTTTAACTGACCTGAGTGTCAGCTCTTTGCTGAATGGAATCAAATGGGTTGTTTTTTTATATTCAGAACCATCCATAAGTAACTTCTAAAGATGTGTTTGAATACCTACTTTTACGTGTAGAATTACTAGATGTGTGAAAAGTGAAAGAGAAAAATGGCCCCCTGTCCTTAAGAGCTTAAATTATTAACATCTAAGACAGGAAACAATAAAATATAAGGCCTGTGTGACTAAATCTGACTCCAGGTGTTGCAAGATTTACATAGAGCTGGTCATTGTAAGAGCCAATTACCAGGGAGAAGTCTTTAAGCTGGAGATTGAAAAATTAGTGCTATTTGTGTTATAGAGTAAAGTGAGCAATGAAGAAGAAATTTCACTGAGAAAACAGCCAAAACAAGCAAGGAGAATGAAAAAGAGAAGGAAAATGCCCCTGCAACTCCATGTACAGACTTTTGCTACATTTAAGTAGACTTTCTGGAATTTAACGCCATTGGACCCCCTGCCAAGATTCGGTTGTCTGGCCTGTTTTCTTGCTACCTGTTTACAATTAATTTGTTTCTCATTTTAAAGTTCTGTACCACAAAATTCAAACCAATTTCTCAATGCACTGATGGGATATAGAAGACATGATTGAAAAATAAAGTGAATGCTAAAATCTTACCTATGTTTTCTATTATTTTGGATTCGAAGCACCATGGATAGCTCTTGACACACACGGAGATAGCATTCTGCCGAGAGTGCAATTTGTTTCTGTTCTTTTTAAAATGAGCCTGTGACTTTCTCTATCAGCTTTCTTGCTATTTTTCCTTGGGAGCATATATGATACAGTACGTGGGAAATTAAACTTCACAGTCATTCAGATACACCTGAGATTATGTTCTGTCTCTTGTTAATCACAAGACTCCATAAACCTTGGCTTTCTTATATCTAAAACTGGGATAATGGTAGAACCTTCCACTTTGAGTTGCTGAGAGTTTATTACAAGATAATGCATGTTAAGTGCTTAGCATAGATCCGGGCTCAATAACTGTCAGTTATTTTTATTACTCTATTTGATCACATTTGCCAGTCTCACCTGGTCTCTAACTCCATTGTTCCTAGTTCACAAGTGCTAAATATGAAAGCACATACAGTGGATGTAACAGTCATTGTGTTCAGATGTCTGAATTTGCTGATAGATTTTTTATATCTTCCAATGTAGCTCAAGTAATATATGTTTCTTCTGATTTTCCTTCTTTAAAAGAACAGTCCATTTTTATTTATAACATATAATTTTTTAATATGAAGTAAACAAATCTAACCTGCCTTATTATGAGGCTGAAATATATTCAGAACACATGCCTGAGAAGAGCACTGGGTGTGACCTATTGGGAGGGGCGATTCTCAGGTCATATGATTGTGGTGGCAGTGCTCATGGGGACTTTTTTGAGATAGAGGTGACTTCAAACCTAGTAACTAGGTCTGATGCTTCATGGATTTGTATCCCAAGCTACTGCCATGGCCTTTGTCCTATTAGCTGCAAAAACAGTTAACTCCTCAGATGGACTGATCTGAGGGACTCTGGGACAAAAATCTCAATTAGAAAGTATCAAGCGAGCCTGCACTGCCTGGCAGGTATACTGCCTGAAGTTGTTGAAGAGCTCCCTTCTAAAATAAAAATAGACCTGGGACAGCTGACACATTCAGCAGTTTCTTGAGTCCTTCAGACCTTACAATAAACTTTTTATAAAATAAAAATAGACCTGGGACAGCTGACACATTCAGCAGTTTCTTGAGTCCTTCAGACCTTACAATAAACTTTTTATAAAATAAAAATAGACCTGGGACAGCTGACACATTCAGCAGTTTCTTGAGTCCTTCAGACCTTACAGTAAACTTTTTAATCAGATGAATTTCCCACCAAACTTAAGTGCAAATTTTTGGTGGAGGTTGAACAGAAACACCTTCAATTCAGGGGCAGTTCCCATACAAAGTAAACAAGAATTTTCATTTGGACCTAGCAAGCATCAGGTGTGTGTGAGGAGGCTGTTGGAAGCAGTGGGGGCAGGACTGGGAGGCAGAGGACATATATTTAAATTTATTCTATGAGTTGATGTGTGTGAAGGCTTGGTCAGCCTTCAAATTCTTGTGTTCTTACCTAACAGGGAAATAGATTTCTGTTCTAATGTTCAGGATATGAGTGAGAATTAAATGGGATAATATACATGAAAGTCCTCTGGATATAAAAGAGCATCAACTATAATATACAATGTTATTCTTTTTTTATAATTATAGCTAATGTAGCATCTGGGGAGAAAATGCCCATTGAGGAATTGAAGCAGGTAAGCATAAGAAAAAACATCTATGAAATCATAATTTGACTTACCATTAGTTCAGTGTTTTAAGATTATTTTGTTCCATTGCAATCATTATCCTTTTTGTTCTTTACAAAAATGTTGTGACTTAAATAAGCAGGACACATATTTCTATCCCCAATTAGTATATTAGGATGTAAAAATCAACACATGGAAGTCATCCTATGCAGCAACTTTTTCTCTGGACCCCACTGCTGGCAGAATAGCATAGTCAGTGTCAAGGCACTGACCCTTACCAGAAAATACAAGGAAAAAAGTACTTTTCAATATTTGGAGCAAAAGGAAGAAGGAAGATCTGTTTGTTAATTGTGACAGTTAGAGTAGTATTGACACAGCACAGTTAGAAAGGGAAATCCTAACTGATTGTAATCCCTATTGAAAGGAATTGGATTTAACAGGAATATGTGGTATTTAACATACAAGTCCTCGAGGGGATGGAAAAGGAGACCCTAGATTCTCTAAAAGACTTTTTGACCCCTGGACCTAACAAATAATATATTCTGAAAAGGAATACCAAATAGAAACAGTGAGAGATGCAAGATATTATTATAAGGCCAATCAGGTTCATGAACTGCGGGTCACATCAGGCCAACCCAGTTTCCTGAGTTAATCTGCTGTCAGTTGGTTGCTTGATCAAAGGAATTACTATGGTTCTATTAGACATAGGATAAAATCTCTTAATTTATCCTGTGGTCAGGATGGAGAGATGTAGTATGGACATAAATAAATCATAGAGCTTGATAATTGCCTGACAGATGATAACCAAGGAGTGGCAGTTAATGAGCTGAGGTCCACGGCTGATGAGGTTTCTGTGGACTGCCCCAGAGTTCTGTCCAAAACAGTCCTGAGTCTTCTGAGATTTAAATGACCCAGAAAACACTTAGCCCCACGTGAGGATGACACTGTAGGTCGTGAACTTATTGCATCTCCCATACTTTATTTCTCTCCTTGTCACATCCACCCCTTTGAGGAGCCCTGGCTCTGCTATTTACCTCCTTCTGCTTTGACCCTTCATTTGTTGCTCTGCCATCTTCCCTGTTCTTTAGTTTTCTGGGCTTCAGCAAAGCCTCACTCCCTTTCGGTAAAGCATTTTGCAGATGGACAACTTAGTAATAGACCTACTACTCACTCTAAATAGGATTTTAGAATTTCCACATACCATGAATTACTCTCATTGAAAATTCAGATGGATCAATGTTTTCTATCAGTTTTAATAATAATTACCATTATTGAGCACTTACTAAACACCAGACACTATGCTCAGATTTTTACAAAAATATTGCCTTTATTTCTCACAGTCACCCTGATGTAAATGCTAGTAAGTTCCAAATGTCAACTGGGGAAACCAAAACCATGACAACAATGAGTTCAGAGGCAATATAGGGATTATGTCACTCTGAAGGGATTATGATTGAGCTTGATGACAGAGTGAGGATTAAAAAAGATTACAACAGCCGGTTTACCTAAGCAGAATGCTGTCAAACTACAATGAATTCTAGAGAAGGTGAAACAAGTTGGTAAATTTGAAAAATCAGTTTATGTGAGAAAAGTGAAAGAACTGGGGACAGCTAACTTGGAAGATTTAGGAAAAAATAGATATGTTTTCAAGTAATTAAAGGGCTATCATGTGGAGGAAAGGATTCCATTTATTCACTGTATTCTCAAATATGAGCCAAGAACCAGAAGTTATGAGGAGGTTGATTACAATCCAATACAATAAAAAGTTTCTAATCAATTGGGTTGTCTAAAGATCAAATATTCTATCAATTCATGTTCTCTGTTACTAAAGATGTTCAGGAAGTGGCAAGATAACCACTTATCCAGGATTTGTAGAGCAAATTCTTACATAGGATGGAAAATTGGATTAGTTCAGTGGTTCACAAATTACAGGGCTAGAGCCCACTGATTACCACTGAAAATATTGAGTCACTTTATGAGATTTCTCTTTTCATTTTCTTCCAATCCTTTTTATTCCTGCCAGGAAGAAAAATCTCTGGTACTAGTATATCTCAAGTACACCTATCTTGCATTTATTCCAGATCATCCCATTACTTTTTTGTTTCTTGAGGTACTAACTTTTCTGTTTGTTGAATCTACTATCTCTTCTTTATAGTTTATTTCCTTTTGTAGTTGGTAGGGCTTTTAATATGAGGTCATCTTTAGAGAAATATGGTCTCCCTGATATACGGTTCATGTCAAGATAGGAATACTTTGGGAAATTCATCTGCTATAAGTTAGCTAGGAATTTCTCTGGTTCAGGTTTAGTTTTCTGGCTTTTGCTTTTTTTTTTTTTTTTGCTTTTGGTAAAGTACTGCTTCATGCATCCTGCAGTAATATAAATTCAGACTCCACCCATAGATGGGATGGTGAAAGACTGAGATTTTGATTTCTTGCTGGTGTCATGTTTTTCCTCATATGAAAGCAAGTTTCCTTGCTGCTGGACCATGCCAAGGGTGAGGACTTTTCTAGTCTGTGAGAAAAAGAAACTATTTGAAATTCTTAACTTTAAGCTGGTAGATTGACTTCTAAGATTCCATTTTCTTCAGATGATAGCCAAGTTGCTAGGTGTTATAGCTTGCAAACCCTCAATGTCTGTTTCTCTTTCATCTTTGCCTTTGATTTTTTTCTCTTTGATTCTCATACATGGACATTTCCTTTCTTTTCTTAAGTTGGCCATGTAATAAATTTTTTAAAGGATTCTTTATCTAACATTCCTATATGTTTTTAATGAGAAATGGAGCTGTTTACTGGTACACCTCCATTTTCTAAAAGAAAGAGTAGAATTTAGGGCCATGCCCTTTTTCATGGAATAGTATCTAGCTAAAATTTAATAACTTTATTTTAATTTCATTTATTGTTACAATATCTTTTGATTTGTGGAATGTGTTAGTTTTTTTCTAATAGTTTTATTAAGATACAGTTCACATACTATACAAATTCAGTGTTTTTTAGTATATCTACAGTTAAACAACCACCATCACAACCAATTTTATAACATTTTCTTCAATGCAAAAAAAAAGCCTATATACATTAGCTATCACTCTCTTCTCTTTCCAATCCCCTGCCCAGGATGCAACAGCCATACATCTACCTCTGCAGTCATGCCTCTATAGATTTGCCTACTCTGTTCACTTCATATAAATGGAATCATACACTCTGTGTTTTTGTGACATTTGCCATAATATTTTAAGGTTTACCCATGTTGTAGGATTTATCAATACTCCATTCCTTTTCATGGTCAGATAATAGTCCATTATATAACTATATCACACTTTGTTCATTCATCTGTTGATATCTACATTTGAGATTGGTTCTATCTTTTGGCTATTATTAACAATGCTGCTATGAACATTCATGTACAAATTTTTGGGAATACGTATGTTTTCACTTCTCTTGGGTATATACCTAAGGGTGGAATTGTCTGGTTAAATAATAACTTTATGCTTAATCATTTGAGGAACTGCCAAACTATTTCCAAAATAGCTGCACTATTTTAAATTTTCACCAGTAATATACAAGGATCCGGGTTTCTCCACATTCCTGCCAATACTTGTTATTACCTGCCTTGTTTATAATAGTTATCCTAATCTGTGTAAAGTGGTATCGCATTGTGTTTTGGTTTGCATTTACCTGACGATCAGTGACATCGAGAATCTTTTTGTTCTTATTGGTCATTTGTGTATTTTCTTTAGACAGAGGTCTATTCAAGTTCTTTACAGTGTGCCAACCTCTTAAGTGCTCTCTGAAAATAAGTTGTCAACATCCTGACATTTCTCCCCTCAGTACTTCAGCACTCATCTCCTGCAAACAACTTTCTCCTCTATAATCACAATAACAAAATAAAATCACCTAAGATACAATCCATATTCAAACCTCCCCAGTTGTACCACAAAGGTGTATTAGAGCTATTCTCATTGGTTTTCGAGATGTTAATATTCATGATAAAACTGATATTAAGAAATAATATTATGCCTTTCTCTTTTTTTCTCTACATTATCTGAAGAGAATCTCCCAGAGATATGTGGAAAACAGAGACTTAAAGGAGTGGTTTGGAGGATATTACTGAGGAGAAAAACATTAAGACTAACTCCAACCAAGGAAGCAGACCATAGGTGGGTTGTGGGTGAAAGAGCATTAGCTACTCATTAAGGAAGAAGGAATTTTAATTATGGGAAACCATTAAAACATGGCTTAAGCTCTTACATGAGAATCATTTCAAATTGTAATAAGATACTTCGTTCTAAACAGCATGTTTCCCTGCTATAGAAGTAGTAATAATGTATGATAGTGGAAGTCAGAGGGAAGCCAAGGATTTGCTGTCCTCATGTTATGGCGGGGCACACCATTCTCTAAACAGAGGAATTACAGGATCTGTGTGTTTCGTGCCTTTACCTGTCTTACACCATTTGCCTGTGCCCCATTTACTCATTTTAAACACCAGTTTGTTGAGCGTATTCCATGTGCCAGTTATTTGGTAGGGGGAATGATGGTAAAAACACAGGTTAAGATTCTTCCTGAAAAATCACACTGAAGCCAGGAAAAAAACTGAATAGGTCATTATAACTATAATTAGGTGTTTGGAGGAGGAGCACAGAGTATTGTAGATGCTTTTAACCAGGATGAAAATGAGGGTAAGGGAGTGTTTTCCCCAGGAAGCCACCTTGAAACTGAGACCCTAAATCAAGATTAACCTGGGGAAGGAAGGAAGGGTAAGGAATAGGAGAAGGAACAGGGAAAAGCATGTGAGAAACACAGATGTGGCAAGATAGAACCTTCCATTTGGGAGGACAAATTTTTGAAACGGTAAATTTTTTCTTTATTCCTTCAGTTTATGTGTCTCCCCTTTGCCAGTTTCCTGCTTCTTCTAAATATGCCCCTTTTCTTTATATTGTTTAATTTCCATTGTTAGCTCTTCTGCTTGTTTTTGAGGACTCAGTGGATAAGATCAAAAAGCAGGATCTGATAGTGTGAGGAAGGGCTTAGATTTACCCTGGTGGCCCCTAAAAGTACCTGAATTGCAGAACTTTGTCTGAGCCCACTCGGGTGCTTTCTCTTTTTGCCTTTCTTAACTTTGGGGAATTACTCAATGGCTCTGAACCTCATCTTCCATGTGGACTTTGGAGGCTGTGCTTTGCTTGCATATTGTCTGTGGGTGGGTTGTTTCAATTCAAGTTACACGCTTTCCCATTTAATCTCTTCCTGAGAACTCCCAACCGGAACTCTATCTTCAGTTTAACACTCTCTCGCCTGGGCTTCATCCGTCTCATTTCTGTTGTGTGGGGGCAAATTTACACTATATGCAAACCATAAATAATTTTTTGCTGCAGCATTTGATCCAGCACTGCGGGGTCCTGTCTTGGATGCTAATCATATACATACAGACACAAATAATTGACTTGGCTTTTATTTTGTATTTGTTTTTACTGTTTTTGGCTCTGGTTTTGTTTGGCTGGTTTGATTGAGGCACAGGCCCCAGTGTGTTTAAATACATTTTGAGGATGTTTGTGCAGCTACCCAGATAGGCTCTGGAGAGCAAAGCAAAATGTCCTCACATGGTCGCTATGTAGGAGGACAATCATGTGCATTCACAGGGCTCCTGCAAAGTGGAACAGCCTGTTAATTCTAGCAACAGACTGTAAACCTTTAAAATATAAGTTCCAGAATAACAGGGATTTCATCAATTTTTTTCACTGCTGACTCTTGCAAACATAGCAGTGACTATTATATTGTAGGGGTTAAGTAAATATTTGTTGAATAAATGGATAAATAACTAGCAACAATAGAATTTAGAGACAATCATCTGGAATAAATCAGTGTACAAACTACATAGGCTTTCTTTTCCTAACAAGATATAATTAGATCCTAGCATATGTTATCATCTATTTACAGTGAGTGTCAGCTCTGCACCTTCCCAAGGATGGACCTGGGTCCAGATCTTCCCAGGAAGGTCTATGCTGGGGATTCGCTCAAAGACCAGCTTCAGCTTTGGGTTGGTGCATTTGGTGTCAATTCAAACAGTTCGCATCACTGGAAATGAAATTTTAGCTGATTATCCTTCTAGTTCCTTTGGCTTATGCCATTGAAAGTGTCATGGAAATGGCCAGTGATTGTACCAAACTGCTAAATAGCTTTTTGGTGTGGGGTAGACACTCAGGTTGGTTGTTCCAGCCCCAAACGCCTTTGCTAAGATGCTGGGTTTCTCCAGGTATAAGCCCTGGTCTCACTGTTCTGTCCCTTCTCTCTGCAGTTAGGATGGCAGAGGTCTCACCCCAGAACACAGGGCTCCGTCGTGACAAACTTCAGTGCATTTCAGACCTAAGACCTCAGGGAAGCCCTAACCTTATTTTGCTTCTCAATGCCTGTTTTCCACTCACTCATCCAGGCTGTCTCCTAACACCCATCATTATGTCAGATATTTTGATTATTGCTTTATGGAGATAATACGATTTTACCCCCAAACTTTAATTTCTCTGAAATTGGATTCTGATATTGTAGAAAAGTCAAGGACTAGGAAATAAGTGTCTAGGATCCCAATTAGTTTTGTACCTTCTTGAGTAAATCCTTTACTGTTGCTGGATCCCATTTTCCCTCCTAGTTGAGGATGTCACTAGGTTGTTCTCTAAGGTTTCTTCAAGCTCTTGTAGCCTGTGGTTCTTTCCTGGACCCTAGGAAGATCCAGACCAGAATAAACTCTATTTTTATTGCTAGGAAAAATGGTGTTTTTTATAATCCTATTGTTGTTGTTTAACTTGCCTTCTGTCCTGAGTCCCCTTCATTTTCTATAATTTACAGCTGAGTCTTTATATGAGACATAGTCTGGATGTGATATGTTTGGCTTTTTCCATCACCTCACAAACTGTCATACAAATCCTCGAGATTTAGCTGTCAGTGCCTTCCTTCCCTCTATCAGCACTTCCTAGTATCAGCAACAGGAGCTAGAGGCCTTTTTGCTCAAGGATTAGGGTGTAAAACAGTAAAAGGGATGAGGCAGAGGGGAGATAAACATGCAAGTCATGGTTTTAGGTGGTAAGTGTGTTACATGCAGGTTTACATATCAACACTGATTTCATAAAGCTAGGGAGCCATACTAAGGGTGATTCCAAAGTAATCATTCCCTCCCTTTGGTAGAAAGAGAAGAGATCACAAGAGACCTCAATCCAAGAGAGAAGGAAATGTTTATGATTTCCTTGACACAGTACTTGCTATTTCCAATTGCTCAAGTTCCAGCTGAGACAGAAGCGGAGGATGCATAATATCTAGACATGTAAAATAAAATAGGGAAGATTCCATAGTTGAGGATTTGGAGCTACATCATCCTGGGGGGCAGTTATCCCTGGACATTTCTGCAGAAACACATCAGGTGTAGCACAGATGTGGTACATCTGCATTTCTCCTGAGATTCCAGGCATGCGAACAGTGAGGCTGTTCTATTCTAACACTGCTCAGTAACTTATATTGGGCCCAGAAAGCTTTCAAGAAGCACTTGTTGAACTGAGAGGATGTGCAGACCAGGCATCAAAAGACCCCAGTAGGATCACCCACTAACTTAAACTGGAATTTCACACAACTTACTTCAAACCTCTGGCTTCTTCCTCAGCCTGACCTGTCTTACAGGATAATTTTCCCACATTTTAACTTTTAATTTTGAAATGATTTTAGACCTAACAGAAAAGTTGCTAGCCTCCCAGGAGTTTGCAAGGTGTCAAATGAGTTAAACATAAGAAAATATTTTGGAGAGTTTGGAAAGCACCATATTTAAGTTGTTGCATCAGCTCTTGTCCAATTATGGCTGTGTGAATAACTCTATCAAGGTACTTATTTTGGAGCATTATAATGATTTATTTATATGTTTTCTCCCTTCTAGAATGTCAGGACTGTACTTTATTTCTTTATCTATTGCTTTCTTGCACAATATCTGTCAAATGATAGTTGATCTTGGAAACAATGAATAGGAATGAAAGTTCACTGTGGTATAGCATAACTCCAGGGAACTCTCTAGAAATTCAGCTCAAGGCTAACCAATGTCATTGGTTACTGTCAATAAGTAGTACCACTGAATGTTACTTTTTTGCGGCAAAGGTATATTGCAGATGTGATTAAATCAAGACACTTGAGCTGGAGAGATTACCCTGAATCATGTAGGGGGACAGAAATGTAATCACAAGTGTTCTTATAAGAGGTAGGTAGAGGGAGACTTGAACACAGAAGATGAAAATACAAAAGAAGCACACATAATTTCAGGCTGCTATGGGGCTGACATTGAAAGTGAAGGAAGGGGTTGTGAGACAAGAAATACAGCACCAGAAGTTGGAAAAGGAATTCTCCCTCAGAGTCTTCAGGAGGAGCATGGCACTGCAGACACCTTGACTTTAACCCAAAGAAACTGATTTTGAACTCCTGGCCTCTACCTATGAGAGAGTAAGTTCATGTTGTGTTAGGCTCCTAAATTTGTGGTAATTTGTTATATAGCAGCAAAAGGAAACTAATAAAGTGCAGCCTCCAGATATGGGTCAGAAACCTGTATCTATTACTAAGCAGTCTGACTTCAGATTATTTATATACTTCTGAGCCTTGCTTTCCTCACTAGTAAATTTTATTTACTTATTTTTATTTTTAAAATTTTTTATTATGGTATGATTGATAAACACTCTTATGAAAGTTTCACATGAAAAAACAATGTGGTTACTACATTTACCCATATTATCAAGTCCCCACCCATACCCCAAAGAGTCACTGTTCATCAGTGCAGCAAGATGCCACAGATCCACTATGTCCCTTCTCTGTGCTACATTGTCTTCTCCATGATTCCCCACCCCATGTGTACTAAACATAATACCCCTCAGTCCCCTTCTCCCTCCTTCCCCACCCGCCCTCCCACACCCCTCCCCTTTGGTAACCACTAGTTCATTCTTGGAGTCTCTGAGTCCACTGCCATTTGTTCCTTCAGTTTTGCTTCATTGTTATACTCCACAAGTGAGGGAAATCATCTGGCATTTGTCTTTCTCCACCTGGCTTATTTCACTGAGCAAAATGTCCTCCAGCTCCATCCATGTTGTTGCAAATGGGAGGATTTGTTTCTTTCTTATGGCTGAATAGTATTCCATTGTATATATGTACCACCTCTTCTTTATCCATTCATCTACTGATGGACACTTAGGTTGCTTCCATATCTTGGCTATTGTAAAAAGTGCTGCAGTAAACATAGAGGTGCATATGTCTTTTTGAATCTGAGAAGTTGTATTCTTTGGGTAAATTCCAAGGAGTGGGATTCCCGGGTCAAATGGTATTTCTATTTTTAGTTTTTTGAAGAACCTGCATATTGCTTTCCACAATGGTTCAACTAGTTTACATTCCCACCAGCAGTGCAGGAGGGTTTGTCCCCCTTTCTCCGCACCCTTGCCTGCATTTGTTGTTCTTAATTTTTTCAATGCTGGCCATCCTCACTGGTGTGAGGTGATATCTCATTGTGGTTTTGATTTGCATTTCCCTGATGATTAGTGATGTGGAGCATCTTTTCATGTGTCTGTTGGCCATCTGAATTTCTTCTTGGGAGAACTGTCTCTTCATATCCTCTGCCCATTTGTTAATCAGGTTATTTGCTTTTTGGGTGTTAAGATATGTGAGTTCTTTATATATTTTGGATGTTAACCCCTTGTCAGATATGTCATTTACAAATATATTCTCCTATACTGTAGGATGCCTTTTTGTTCTCTTGATGGTGGCCTTTGCCATACAGAAACTTTTTAGTTTGATGTAGTCCCATGAGTTCATTTTTGCTTTTGTTTCCCTTTCTTGAGGAGATGTGTTCAGGAAGAAGTTGCTCATGTTCATCTTAAGGAGATGTTTGCCTATGTTGTCTTCTAAGAGTTTTATGGTTTCATTACTTACATTCAAGTCTTTAATCCATTTCGAGTTTATTTTTGTGTATGGGGTTAAACAATAATCCAGTTTTATTCTCTTGCATGTAGCTGTCCAGTTTTGCCAACACCAGCTGTTGAAGAGGCTGTCATTTCCCCATTGTATGTCCATGGCTCCTTTATCATGTATTAATTGACCATAAATGGTTGGGTTTATATCAGGGCTCTCTATTCTGTTCCACAGGTCTATGGGTCTGTTCTTGTACCAGTACAAAATTGTCTTGATTACTGTAGTTTTGTAGTAGAGCTTGAAGTTGGGGAGTGTAATTCCCCCTGCTTTATTCTTCCTTCTCAGGATTGCTTTGGCTATTCGGGGTCTTTGTGGTTCCATATGAATGTTAGGATGATTTTCTCTAGTTCACTGAAGAATACGGTTAGTATTTTGATAGGAATTGCATTGAATCTATAGATTGCTTTAGGCAGGATGACCATTTTGACAATATTAATTCTTCCTATCCATGAGCATGGGATGTGTTTCCATTTATTGGTATCTTCTTTAATTTCTCTCTTGAGTGTCTTGTAGTTTTCAGAGTATAGGTTTTTCACATCCTTGGTTAGGTTTATTTCTAGGTATTTTATTCTTTCTGATGCAATTGTGAATGGAATTGTTTTCCTGATTTCTCTCTCTGCTACTTCATTGTTAGTGTCTAGGAATGCCACAGATTTCTGTGTATTAGTTTTGTATCCCGCAACTTTGCTGAATTCAGATATTAGATCTAATAGGTTTGGAGTGGATTCTTTATGGTTTTTTATGCACAATATCATGTCATCTGCAAACAGGGACAGTTTAACTTCTTCCCTGCTAATCTGGATGCCTTTTCTTTCTTTGTGTTATCTGATTGCTGTGGCTAGGACCTCCAGTACTTTGTTGAATAGAAGCGGGGAAAGTGGGCATTGTTGTCTTGTTCCCTATCTTAAAGGAAAAGCTTTCAGCTTCTCGCTGTTAAGTATGGTGTTGGCTGTGGGTTTGTCATATATGGCCTTTATTATGTTGAGGTACTTGTCCTCTATACCCTTTTTGTTGAGAGTTTTTATCATGAATGGATGTTGAATTTTTGTCAAATGCCTTTTCAGCATCTATGGAGATGATCATGTGGTTTTGGCCTTCTTTTTGTTGATGTGGTGCATGATGTTGATGGATTTTCGAATATTATACCATCCTTGCATCCCTGGAATAAATCCTACTTGATCATGATGGATGACCTTTTTGATGTATGTTTGAATTCGGTTTGCTGATATTTTGTTGAGTATCTTTGCATCTATGTTCATCAGGGATATTGGTCTGTAATTTTCTTTTTTGAGGTGTCTTTGCCTGGTTTTGGTATTAGAGTGATGCTGGCCTCAGAATGAGTTTGGAAGTATTCCTTCCTCTTCTACTTTTTGGAAAACTTTAAGGAGGATGGGTATTAGATCTTCACTAAATGTTTGATAAAATTCAGCGGCGGTCCCATCTTGTCCAGGAGTTTTGTTCTTAGGTAGTTTTTTGATTATCAATTCAATTTTGTTGCTAAAAATTGGTCTGTTCAGATTTTCTTTTTCTTTCTGGGTCAGCCTTGGAATATTGTATTTTTCTAGTAAGTTGTCCATTTCTTCTAGGTTGTCCAGTTTGTTAGCATACAATTTTTCATAGTATTCTCTAATAATTGTTTGTATTTGTGTGGTGTCCGTAGTCACTTTTCCTTTCTCATCTCTGATTCTGTTTATGTGTGTGCAGACTCTCTTTTTTTTCTTGATAAGTCTGGCTAGGGGTTTATCTATTTTGTTTATTTTCTCGAAGAACCAGCTCTTGCTTTCATTGATTCTTTCTATTGTTTTATTCTTCTCGATTTTATTTATTTCTGCTCTAATCTTTATTGTGTCCTGCCTTCTACTGACTTTGGGCCTCATTTGTTCTTCTTTTTTCTAGTTTCATTAATTGTGAGTTTAGACTGCTTATATGGCATTGTTCTTCTTTCCTGAAGTAGGCCTGCATTACAATATACTTTCCTCTAAGCACAGCCTTGGCTGTGTCCCACAGTTTTGTGGTGTTGGATTATTGTTGTCATTTGTCATATATTGCTTGATCTCTGTTTATATTTGGTCATTGATCCATTGGTTGTTTAGGAGCATGTTGTGAAGCCTCCATGTGTTTGTGGGAGTTTTCATTTTCTTTGTGTAATTTATTTCTAGTTTCATAACTTTGTGGTCTGAGAAACTGGTTAGTACAATTTCAGTCTCTTTGAATTTACTGAGGTTCTTTCTCTAGCCTAGTATATGATCTATTCTTGAAGATGTTCCATGTGCACTTGAAAAGAATGTGTATTCCGCTGCTTTTGGATGTAGAGTTTTGTAGATGTCTGTTAGGTCCATCTGTTCTAATGTGTTGTTCAGTACCTCTGTGTCCTTATTTTCTGTCTGGTTGATCTGTCCTTCAGAGTGAGTGGTGTGTTGAAGTCTCCTAGAATGAAATCATTGCATTCTATTTCCCCTTTTAATTCAGTTAGTATTTGTTTCCCATATGTAGGTGCTCCTGTGTTGAGAGCATAGATATTTATAATGGTTATATCTTCTCATTGGATTGACCTCTTTATCTTTATGTAATGTTCTTCTTTGTCTCTTGTGACTTTCTTTGTTTTGAAGTCTACTTTTTCTGATTCAAGTACTACAACTCCTGCTTTTTGTCTCTATTAGTTGAATGAAATATCTTTTTCCATCCCTTCACTTTTAGTCTGTGTATTTCTTTTGGTTTAAAGTGAGTCTCTTGTAGGCAGCATATAGATGGGTCTTGTTTTTTCACCCATTCAGTGACTCTATGCCTTTTGATTGGTGCATTCAGTCCATTTACATTTAGCTTGATTATCAATAGGTATGTACTTATTGCCATTGCAGACTTTAGATTTGTGGTTACCAAAGTTTCAAGGTTAACTTCCTTACTATCTAAGAGTCTAATTTAACTCACTTAATATGCTATTACAAACATAATCTAAAGGTTCTTTTCCTTTTCTCCTCCTTTTTCTTCCTCCTCCATTCTTTATATATTAGGTATCATATTCTGTATTCTTTGTCTATCCCTTGATTGACTTTGGGGATAGTTAATTTAATTTTAATTTGCTTAGTACTTAGCTGTTCTACTTTCTCTTCTGTGGTTTTATTACCTCTGGTGACAACTATTCAACCTTAGGAACACTTCCTTCTATAGCAGTCCCTTCAAAATACACTGTGGAGATGGTTTGTGGGACCTAAATTCTCTCAGCTTTTGCTTATCTGGAAATTGTTTAATCCTCCATCAAATTTAAATGATAATCTTGCCAGATAAAGTAATCATGGTTCCAGGCCCTTCTGCTTCATGGCATTAAATACATCATGCCACTCCCTTCTGGCCTGTAAGGTTTCTGCTGAGAAGTCTGATGTTAGCCTGATGGGCTTTCCTTTGTATGTGATCTTATTTCTCTCTCTGGTTGCTTTTAATAGTCTGTCCTTATCCTTGATCTTTGCCATTTTAATCACTGTATCTCTTGGTGTTGTCTTCCTTGGGTCCCTTGTGTTGGGAGATCTGTACACCTCCATGACCTGAGAGACTATGTCCTTCCCCAGATTGGGGAAGTTTTCAGAAATTACCACCTCAAAAACACTTTCTATCCCTTTTTCTCTCTTTTCTTCTTCTTGTACTCCTATAATTAAATATGGTTCCATTTAGAATGGTCACACAGTTCTCTCTATATTCTTTTATTCTTAGAGATCCTTTTTTCTCTCTGGGCCTCAGCTTCTTTGTATTCCTCTTCTCTAGTTTCTGTTTCATTTATCGTCTCCTCCACCATTCCAACCTGCTTTTAATACCGTCTGTTGTGCTCTTCAATGATTGAATCTCTGACCGGAATTTGTTCCTGAGTTCTTGAATATCTTTCCGTACCTCCATGAGCATGTTAATGATTTTTATTTTGAACTCCCTTTCAGGAAGAGTTATGAGGTCCATGTCATCTTTCTCAGGAGTTATGTTAATTTTACTCTGCATCAGGTTCCTTTGGTGTTTTGTATTTGTATATGGCACCCTTTGGTGTCCACAAACTCTACTCTCTGGACTTCTCAGCCCCTGAAGCAATATCTGGAGTCTCAGGGGAGTGGTATTGGTGCCTGGGGGAAGAAAAGAGTTGTTTCTTGCTTCCCGGCTGCTATGCCTGTCTCCACTGTCTGAACTAGTGGGCCAAGCACACAGCTGTAAGCCTCTATGCTTTCTGTTTGTAGTTCTGTATAAAACAGATCTTCCCTCTGGCTGGCCTAATGCCAGGGTAGGGTTTGCCGGTTTTCGAGTCAGGTGGAGCTGGCCAGGAGAAAGGCGCAGGAGGCTGCGTATCATGGTGGGGCTTCTTGGAGCTGTGTAGCCAGCCAGGGAGCTGGGGCACCTGGAAATCGTGAAAGCCCCCAACCTGCTGGGCAGAGTGCATCCAGACAATTTTGTCTACCTGTCCTTTCTCCTGAGCAGTAAGCTCTGTGCAATCCTTGCCCCTTTAGCAGCCCTCTTGCTAAGGGCTTCCTTGTTAGGAAGTCTCTCAGACTACCTGCCTTTCTTTTGTCCCAGAGCAGGTGGATATGGATCCCTGCTTTCCACAAGTGACTGGAATCTCAGTCTCTTCAGGAATTCTGACTGTCTTAGCTTTCAATCCCCTAATCAGAAGAGTATCATGAAAGCACCCTGAAATATAGGTTTGTGTTCCCAGAGCTGATCTCTGGAGTTAGGTGTTCAGCAGTCCCAGGCCTCCACTCCCTCCCCACTCCGTTTCTCTTCCTCCCGCTGGTGAGCTGGGGTTGGGGAAGGGCTTCGGTCCTGCCAGGCCCAGCATTGGTATGTTACCCTGTGCCATGAGATCTGCTCTTTTCTCCTGGTGATGCAGTCTCGCACAGTCCTCTTTCCTGTTGCTCTTTCAGGATTAGTTGTATTAATTATATTTTCATATTATATGCAGTTTTAGGAGGAAGCCTCTTTCTCACCTCTCACACTGCCATCTTTAATCCTCACTAGTAAATTCTAATTATGAGTTTACTCATAGGGTCTGTCAGGTTTATGAGTCATTACAAGATAGTATCTTGTCCAGTGCTATCCATTAGTAATACAATGCATGTCACATATGTCATTTTAAATTTTCTAGTAGCCACATTAAAAGAAGAAGTGAAATTACTGTTAATGATACATTTTATATAACCTAATATATTCAAAATATTATCATTTTGGATATATCCAAAATATTAACAGATATATAGATTATTAGTGAGGCATTTTACATTCTCTTTCTCATAAATCTTAGAAATCTATTGTCTTTTTCAGCACATTTTAATTTGGACTAGCCACCTTTCACGTGCTCCACAGTCACATATAGCTAGGTCTACAAGGTTCCAGGTAGTGGTTCTGGCCATGATCGATGCTCGGTAAGTAAATGCTGACTGTGATCTACAAACTTGGGATAACATCACTGACTTCACAGGCTGATCATGAGCACACTAAATGAGGTAATGTATGAAAGGACCTGACAACATGACTCCTGGTACAAGCTCAGTAAACAGCAGTTACCATCATTTTAGAAAGTGTCAGTTCCTACCCCAGGGTCTGAAAAATAGAAACTCTCAAAACTTAAGACTTTACCCCATCTTGCTTTTGTCAAACCTGGAACCCAGTGCCTGTTGCCATCAATGATGTCCGGTTACTCTCATAAGTCACTGAGCATCTCCCTATCGTCTGCAGCTCTTGCCTGGCCTGTCTGGTCTCTGGCCTCCAGACTTCTGTAGTCCAGACCATTCTGCAGTCTCATCTAGTCTCACCAGGTGTGAATCAGACCTGGACTTCTTTTTATCTCCCATGAGCCCTGGTAATGCTAGATAATGATGGATTGATTTAATATGCTGGGTTCCAATGACTGCCACTGTAGGAATACAGCAAGAATGAATTTTATGAAGAAGGAGATACTTAACCCCAAGGCTTAATTTGTTTCCAATGGTTTCAGCCCCTTGCTGTTACAGTTTCTAAACCAGTTCTCCAGCAGAGATTCACCTCGACACACCTTTGGCTGGAACTTCTATACACAACACAGGGAACCAATTAGGGCTCTGCTCTAATGTGTCTCTGTCAATTTCATAGACTCTAGAATCAGACAAACCTAATTTGAAAACCCATCTCTTCTATTAACAAGCTATGAGTCATTGGAAAACTTACCTCATCTTTCCAAGATTCCATTTTTATATCTGTAAAATGGCAATAATACTATATTTGGTGGATTAAATAAAAATGAGGAAGGTAAAATGCCTGCCACATACTCAGTTTGTGCCTGATAAATGTGAGCTATCATTGTGATATTTTTTAACAAAGTAACAAATCTGATTTTTGATTCCTATATTCTTAAGATTAGTCTTTAGTTTCTACTTCTACCCTTTCCCCAACCTACTAAGAATCCAAAAGCAATTAAAATTTTTATCCTTAGGGCTAGTCTTAGTTCTTGGGCTGTAAATTTAGAAAAAGTTTTCATTGGAGGCAAGGAAATTCTCCTGTGACCTCAGAATGTGTCACATCACTTGGACATTAATCAAATTATCTAATTTCATAACTCTATATAGTAACTCAAATCTTCAAGAAAACTAGCACTTTCCCTGGGCATTCCTTTGGAGCTTCTAAAATGGAATGAAAACTCCTGAATGACCTTCTTCAGCTTCATCCTCAGCCTTCCCCAAACCTTAGCTGCTCTCCCAGACCCTTCCTCAGGATACACTGATGCTTTGACCTTGCCTAGCAACTGACTGAAGTCCACTTCAGGCAGTGCATTGGAGCAAAGCATGTAGAAGACCTTGGTATAATATAAAGTCTAGATGTTCCTCTTTCACAGCACTTCATCCTCATTTTAGTACATACACCATGCAGAGCATTACGTTTTCCTCTTCCATAGTTTCTGACTGCTTTTCCACTTAGATTTTCAGCTCCCCTCTCTAGGACTTAAGAGCTCACCTTTCTGCCTGTTGCTCTGTGTCCCTGATTCCTCATGAACTTTTGGCATCCCTTTTCTAATTTTAGGGTCGGTGCTTTTTCCCAATCCCTGGTCTTTTGACTGGAAATCCACATGTATGTATGTATTGCTGGGAACTTCTGCTGCCTGGTGTCTAAATATTTCATATCGGCTACATTTGCCACTAACAGGCTCCACTATACCAAGGCAATGATTAAATTCCTCCTGAGCAGGCTACCTGGCACAGGCAGCATTGCATCAGCCTTTGTGTCTAGAAATGCTGCCTAATGTTGCCCCAAACTGCCCATCATTGTCTCTTTTCACCTCTGTATTGGAAATCTGTAATGAAGCTAAAGTATGTCCCAGCCTGAGCCCATCTAAGTCTCTTTACAAGGGAATGATGTCCCATTTACAGCTTATTTAGGCTCAGGCAGACTTCAATGGGTCTAAGGAAATCCTCAAAAAGCAATCACGTTCCTGGGATCTGCCTCCATGTTGAGCTCTAGCATATTCTCCATTGTGAAGACCTATACCGCCTATTGGTCTGGGTCCCTGATGTCCCTGATACTCTGATACTCATACCTGGGAAACCACCCAGTTCCCCCATCCTCCTTTAGACTCACAAACATCCCACCCCTAGCCTGTTATAACTGGATTTAGTTGCAGAAGGCTTTCTCAACAGAGGTATCAGGATTAGGATTACTACAGATATTTTAAGCTTCCTTTATGCAAACAGACTCAGAATTAGAAAGCCTGATTTCTAGCTACAACTCTGTACCTTTGAGCAAGGTATACATCTTCTCTGGATCTGAGTTAGGCTGATCTGTCTGAAGCCCTGTTCAGGGGTCCCTGGGATATCTGCTTGTGTCTCACCAGGAGATTTCAGCCCCGATCAAGTCCACTCTGAATTCAATAGACCGAATAACAACAACAGGGCGTTGTGGGTCAAAGGGTTTATACCAGGCTTTATTCTCACTGTGGCAGGTTGAGTTCTAGAATCACCTCTGCCTCTGACAAGTCCACAATCCATCTCAGTCTCTACCTCCAGGCAGAGCTCTGGGGGGAGCTCTTTGTATAGCAACACAAACAGTAATGGCTTTTTGCCAACAGCTGTGTAAGCATGCACCTGCACAGTAGGCCAGGTACATCAATGCACATGTACAGTGAGCAAGCAAATTAGGGTCAAGTGAGGGTCCTGGCCATGGGAACTTCCATTTTCTCTACAGCTTGATACCTGCTTTATTAATTCTACTCTACCTCCAGGCCTGCAGGTTCACATCTTGATAACCTTTAGACAGAATTCACCTCATTGTCATGTTTTATTTTACATGCAGTGTTTTGTTTTGAATTCCATTCAGATGTCGAACATGTGTCTTCCCATACCACCAAGCAATTCTGCAACACTAGCTGGGTATCCTACCATTAAACTCAATCTGACAATATCTTCTTGGATATAGAATCAGCACCACAGGTTAAGTGCTCAGTCCTACAGGACTCCCGTCAGCCTCTTTTGGAGGCCAGTTGCATGTCCTGGTTGTTACCTGTGCTTCTGATCAATTGACTATAAATCAGAGGTTCCCATAACCCTCTCTTCAGGTTTGATTAATTTTTTAGAGCAGCTCATAGAACTCAGGAAAACATTTACTTACTAGATTGCCAGTTTGTTTATAAAAGGATGTAACTCAGGAAGAGTCAGATGGCCAGGGTGTATGGGGTCAGGAATATGGGAAGGTGTCATGGAGCTTCCACACCCTCTCCAGGGAGGCCACTCTCCCAGCACCTCCCTCAGAACCCTGTCCCTTTGGGGTTTTATGCAAACCTCATTACATAGGTATGGTTGATTAAATCATTGTCTATTGATAATTTAAAATCCCTAGCCCCTTTTTCCTCCCTAGGTCAGGGGATGGAGCTGAAAGTTGCAGCCCTCCAATCACATGATTCCCTGGCAACCAATCTGCATTTTGAGGTGCTTTCCAAAAGTCTCCTCATTAGCTAAACTCAGGTGTGATTGAAAAGGGCTTGTCATGAATAACAAAAGACTCCTTACACCTTTATTGCTCTTATCTCTTAGGAAATCCCAAGGTTTTTAGGAGCTCTGTGCCAGATCAGATGTGTATTTCTTATTATAAATCACAGTATCACAGGATGCCATAGTCAAGCCTGCCTCTCTGCATCCCCACAGTCCCTACCATTCCATTTTATCTCCCACCTGGCCCAGTTTACACACACTTGGCCCTGGAGGCATTTGAATTTTTGGCTTCAGGTCCAACCTGTGTAGACATTGCCCCTCAATGTTTTTGAAAATGAAAACAACCTCCTCAGGTTCATTTTCCAAATGAAAATGGGTTTATTATGGGGGGAAAGTGATTTACTCTGAGTGCAAAGTACTATGTCTATGTAGCAATGGTTAAACTCAGGCAATTCCTACAACCTCTGTGCACTGCCATCTGTTCTATTACAACAAACCAACAGCTCAGCTCAGCAAGTCTGCAAAGCCACCCAGACCCCAGATGCCAGTTGCTGGAATGTGGTCAGCAAAAGAAGTGTAGGGATTTTACATAATTGCATTCCACCTACAGCTCTGAGGCAGGTTGCAGTCAGTTCCAGTTTATGCTAAATTACTGATTTAGGATTCAAAAAGCCTGCTATTTCTGCTACAGGGATCTCCATACTTGCCTGTGAGCTGGCACAGCATGGCTCAGGGAGAGCATAGGGCTGGTGCTCAGAGAACTGTGGCTACTATGGCAGGCAGCCTCTAAGAGGTCCAATAGATCCTCACCTCTTGGTATTGATACCCATATGTGATCTCGTCCCTTTAAGTATCAGCTGGATTTAGTAACTCACTTTTAGCAAATAGCACACAGCTGCCATATTATGATCAATCTTACACAGAAGCCCATTGTAGCTCCTGGCTGAAAGGGTTTCCCAGATCTGGGCAAGTTCACTCTGGATTCAGTGAGGCCAAAAAATGACAGTGGAATGTTGGGGGGTTAAAAGGGTTTATAACAAGCTTTATTCTCATGATGTCAGGTTGAGTTCTAGAATCACATCTGCCTCTGGCAAGTGTGCATGCAGCAAGCTCGTCTCCATCTCCAGGCTCTGCCCCAAGCCCAAGATGGAGCTCTTCTTATAGCAACACAGGCAATACAGGCTTATTCCCAAAATGTGTGCAAGCATGCACCTGCACCAAAGGTCAAGTATTACATCATTGCACTTGCACAATGGGCGAGTAGATTAGGATCAGGTGAGGATCCTGGCCATGGAGCTTCCACTTTCCCTATACTCCACCACTCCAGGATTCTCACCTCACAATCTACCCTCCCTTATCTTCTGCAATGGTCCCTGTGCGAGAAAGCTGGGGCATTGTAACCAGATTCTACAATATCAATAGAGACTATAACAACATACAAGTAACAACAGAGATTATGATGATGATATATAAATAACAACAGATGATATTCATCCTTAAGCCTGAGGAGATTGATTGCCACCAAGTGGTCATTCCAGCCATGTTCAAGCCAGTTGAGTTCATGATGTGCTTGCTCCTTGGAAGACCACTAGTGGAATTGGTAGGGAGCTCAAAGCACACCCAGCAAGCAGATGTGTTGCTAAGAAGTGCACCCAATCCACAAAAGACATGAGAAGAAATGACCTTAAAAGAGATAAGGCACATGCTTTAGTGATATCAGCATAGGCAAATCTTGTCCATTAGGTAGGGTACATGCAAGAAAGTGGTCCTATGATATGACTGGCAGGAAAGGGTCCTGTCCAGGTCTAGTATGCCATACCTTTACCCCTCTCTCTGTGGGGTTACTGAGGGGTCTATGTTTTCTGCTACTGGGGGTGCTTGCACTAGCCATAAAGATAAAACTCCCTAGTAAACTTCTTTTACCTTCTGGTCACTTAGGGTACACTACCATGATCTTTGGGGGCCAGCCTCCAGACTGTGTTCCCAAGGTGCTAGGAGGGCCAGCCGTTGCTGGTCTATGTGTCAGAGCATCCAAGGCCATGTCCATTGAACAAAATCTCCAGGGTTTATTGCATTTGGTGCCGGCAGCAAAGTATTATTCTGGTGGCTAAACCCTGGCTTCAGTGATTCCTCCTTTGTTTGTACTTGCAGTTGTATAGGGCAGGCAGCAATGTGTGTTAGCATGTCTGTGAGGATCATTGTCCCTTTCTGGGGCTTCTCACCAAAATGCCATAGAACTGTCCTTAAGCAGACTATCCATCTTCATTGACTTTCAGTATCTGACTTCAGGACAGATTTTCATAAACCATTGTACCTCTCTATTATGCCCAGCCCTGTAAGATTATATGGTACATGAAACTTCCACTTTATCCCTAATAGTTGCAACCATTCTTGTAGTGCGTGTCAAGTAAAGTTGGTGTCTTGATCACTCTCAATTACCTGCAGTTGGCCATAGGCTGTGAAAAGACACTCTAGGCCTCTTTTGGTTGTTTGCTGGTCTGCACAGCATGAAGGAAAAGCAACTAGAAGTCCAGTAACTGTCCACACAAGCCATGACACATTGATATGCTTCTGATAAGGGCAGAGTCACAGTATAGTCTTCTTTCACCTGACAAGGGTATTGGCCCCTTAGCTATCATCCCAGGTTGCTGTGGGACTAGGTGTAAGTCCCTTTTAGAGCATACAGTGCACTCCTGGTGGGCTCTGCTGACTTCTACAAAGATTAAAGTCAGGCCCCACTGATGGGCTGCAGCCCACATTGTCTTTTGCCCTGCATGCAATAAGTGTTGATGTAACCATATCATTGACTATGGCATCCTGTGATACTGTGATTTATAATAAGAAATACACATCTGATCTGGCACAGAGCTCCTAAAAACCTTGGGCCACATCAGAGGTGGGCTTTCCTT
The DNA here is from genome assembly GCF_030020395.1 of Manis pentadactyla. Taxonomy (NCBI): domain Eukaryota; kingdom Metazoa; phylum Chordata; class Mammalia; order Pholidota; family Manidae; genus Manis; species Manis pentadactyla. The sequence goes on along the minus strand of NC_080020.1, from coordinate 169,046,870 downwards.
CTAACCAATGTACCTGCACCAATTTATCTGTCTCATCATTTCCAGGGGATTCCAGTGCCATTTGGTATACTGTCATGCAGTATACTATAACTGTTTAGTCTGACCAAAGGCCTATCAGTCTTGCTACAACTCTTGTCCCCAATGGAGTTGGTGACCAGTAGCCACAGAGTCAAGCCTCAATAGGTGGCCCAGCTGTCAGTGCAGACAACTGTAGGGGAAGGTTCCTGGGTGAAGAAGAGTTATACTGCCCACAACTCTGCCCATTGACTGTTCTCCCCCTCACCATCTTCCATCCATATTGTCTCAGTCTTAGGATGGAAAGCTATGGCCCTCCATTTCAGGGCTTCCCATGGCTTGAGCCATCTATATACCATTCATCTTCAGGTATAGGAGTTCTTTCCTCTCAATAAGAGCTCTCTGCTATTAGTGGCTCTTAAGTAAGTTCTTCCTGCCTTTCACATGTGTGCTCCACAACCTGGGGAGGGGCTGCACCTCTCCTGGAGGTACCCATGGTTGCTGTACCTTTATTTTCTTTACTACTACCAGGCAGGATTTCAGTAGAGGAGGGATTTGTGCCTCTAGCACCCCCTCCACCTCCTTGTTCTCCCTCGACATATCCCCCACCACTTCTAGAGCTAACAACAAATCTCTCACCTCACCGCCCCACAGAAGCACCTCCATCTCATCACTACTGCATGCTTTACCTTCTCAACAGCACTTCACAGCAATGTCATCTCAGTCATCAAAAAATCTTCTACCTCCTCCACAGCATCTCAAAGCTTGCATTTTTGTGCTGCTTCTTCATGAGCTTCTTGCAGGAGTATGTCCTTCATCTTCATGGTCTTTTGTAACACTGTGAGAAATAGCCAACCCACAGTTCCCAACACCAAATGTGCATCCTGTTTCTTTAAGGATTTTCCGATCTTGGGAAGAGCCTCCACCACTGCAGGCATCACCTCCACCCCCTCCCAGTCCTGGGGAGCGGCCCACTCCTCTAGGAAGACTGCCATCTCAGACCATATGCCCACTGGGGAACACTCAATGTCTCTCCATCCATGGGGGCATCCCGCTGAAATACCCCTCCCATGAAGGCAGCTTGTTCCATTTTTCAGTCTGTGGCAAATCCTGCTGGCTACACCAAAATGTAGCTCTGGGCCAAAGAGGTTTCCAACTCCAGGAAACTTCACTTTGGATTCAATGAGACCAAAAAATAACAACAGAGAGAGGGGCGGAAGATGGCGGCGTGAGTAGAGCAGCGGAAATCTCCTCCCAAAACAACATATATCTATGAAAATATAACAAAGACAACCCTTCCTAGAATAAAGACCAGAGGACACAGGACAATATCCAGACCACATCCGCACCTGAGAGAACCCAGCGCCTCGCGAAGGGGGTAAGATACAAGCCCCGGCCCGGCGGGAGCCGAGCGCCCCTCCCCCCAGCTCCCGGCAGGAGAAGAGCAGGCAGAGCAGGAGGGAGACGGAGCCCAGGACTGCCGAACACCCAGCCCCAGCCATCCGGGCCAGAGTGCAGGGCGCTCGATACTGGGAAAACAGGGCAGCAAGAACAGTGAGCAGGCACTGGAGGCTGGGCGACAGAGGACATAAGAAAAGCGCGAGACCATTTTTTTTTTTTTGCTTTTTTGCTGCTTTGTTGTGGCGAGCACTTTTTGGAAGTCTTAAAGGGACAGGGACCCCAATACTAGGGAAACAGGGCAGAAAGACCGGTGAGCAGAGGCCTGAGGTTGGCACTGGAGAATAAAGAAAAACGAACGACCACCTTTTTTTTTAATTAAAAAATTTTTTTTTTTTTTAATTAAAAAAATTTTTTTTTCTTTTTTTTTTTTGTGGTCGTTGCTTTGTTTTGGCGGGTGCTTTTTGGAAGTCTTAAAGGGGCAGGGCGGGTCACTTAATACAGAGGTAGGGAATCCGGGATCTCTGGGCACCCTAACCCCTGGGCTGCAGGGAGCAGGCAGGCCCCTTACGGAGATAAATAGCCTCCCAGCAGCTCCTGCTCCAACGCGACTCCACCATTTTGGAGTAGCTGCCCGAGCCAGGCCACGCCCACAGCAACAGCGGAGATTAACTCCATAGCTGCCGGGCAGGAAGCAGAAACCCTGTCTGCGCGCAGCTGCGCAGCACAAGCCACTAGAGGCCGCTGTTCTCCCAGGAGAGGAGGGCCACAAACCAACAAGAAAGGAAGTCCTTCCAGCCGTCCCAGTTCTGCAGACTATTCCTATCACCATGAAAAGGCAAAGCTACAGGCAGACAAAGATCACAGAGACAACACCAGAGGAGACAGACCTAACCAGTCTTCCTGACAAAGAATTCAAAATAAGAATCATAAACATGCTGACAGAGATGCAGAGAAATACGAAAGAAAAATGGGATGAAGTCCGGAAAGAGATCACAGATGCCAGAAAGGAGATCGCAGAAATGAAACAAACTCTGGAAGGGTTTATAAGCAGAATGGATAGAATGCAAGAGGCCATTGATGGAATTGAAATCAGAGAACAGGAACGCATAGAAGCTGACATAGAGAGAGACAAAAGGATCTCCAGGAATGAAACAATATTAAGAGAACTGTGTGACCAATCCAAAAGGAACAATATCCGTATTATAGGGGTCCCAGAAGAAGAAGAGAGAGGAAAAGAGATGGAAAGTATCTTAGAAGAAATAATTGCTGAAAACTTCCCCACACTGGGGGAGGAAGTAATCAAACAGACCACGGAAATACACAGAACCCCCAACAGAAAGGATCCAAGAAGGGCAACACCAAGACACATAATAATTAAAATGGCAAAGATCAAGGACAAGGAAAGAGTGTTAAAGGCAGCTAGAGAGAAAAAGGTCACCTATAAAGGGAAACCCATCAGGCTAACGTCAGATTTCTCAACAGAAACCCTACAGGCCAGAAGAGAATGGCATGATATATTTAATACAATGAAACAGAAGGGCCTTGAACCAAGGATACTGTATCCAGCACGACTATCATTCAAATATGACGGTGGGATTAAACAATTCCCAGACAAACAAAAGCTGAGGGAATTTGCTTTCCACAAACCACCTCTACAGAACATCTTACATGGACTGCTCTAGATGGGAGCACTCCTAGAAGGAGCACAGCACAAAACACCCAACATATGAAGAATCGAGGAGGAGGAACAAGAAGGGAGAGAAGAAAAGAATCTCCAGACAGTGTATATAACAGCTCAATAAGCGAGCTAAGTTAGGCAGTAAGATACTAAAGAGGCTAACCTTGAACCTTTGGTAACCACGAATTTAAAGCCTGCAATGGCAATAAGTACATATCTTTCAATAGTCACCCTAAATGTTAATGGGTTGAATGCACCAATCAAAAGACACAGAGTAACAGAATGGATAAAAAAGCAAGACCCATCTATATGCTGCTTACAAGAAACTCACCTCAAACCCAAAGACATGTACAGACTAAAAGTCAAGGGATGGAAAAACATATTTCAAGCAAACAACAGTGAGAAGAAAGCAGGGGTTGCAGTACTAATATCAGACAAAATAGACTTCAAAACAAAGAAAGTAACAAGAGATAAAGAAGGACACTACATAATGATAAAGGGCTCAGTCAAACAAGAGGATATAACCATTCTAAATATATATGCACCCAACACAGGAGGACCAGCATATGTGAAACAAATACTAACAGAACTAAAGGGGGATATAGAATGCAATGCATTCATTCTAGGAGACTTCAACACACCACTCACCCCAAAGGATAGATCCACGGGGCAGAAAATAAGTAAGGACACGGAAGCACTGAACAACACAGTAGAGCAGATGGACCTAATAGACATCTATAGAACTCTACATCCAAAAGCAGCGGGATATACATTCTTCTCAAGTGCACATGGAACATTCTCCAGAATAGACCACATACTAGGCCACAAAAAGAGCCTCAGAAAATTCCAAAAGATTGAAATCCTACCAACCAACTTTTCAGACCACAAAGGCATAAAACTAGAAATAAACTGTACAAAGAAAGCAAAGAGGCTCACAAACACATGGAGGCTTAACAACACGCTCCTAAATAATCAATAGATCAATGACCAAATCAAAATGGAGATCCAGCAATATATGGAAACAAATGACAACAACAACACTAAGCCCCAACTTCTGTGGGACACAGCAAAAGCAGTCTTAAGAGGAAAGTATATAGCAATCCAAGCATATTTAAAAAAGGAAGAGCAATCCCAAATGAATGGTCTAATGTCACAATTATCGAAATTGGAAAAAGAAGAACAGATGAGGCCTAAGATCAGCAGAAGGAGGGACATAATAAAGATCAGAGAAGAAATAAATAAAATTGAGAAGAATAAAACAATAGCAAAAATCAATGAAACCAAGAGCTGGTTCTTTGAGAAAATAAACAAAATAGATAAGCCTCTAGCCAGACTTATTAAGAGGAAAAGAGAGTCAACACAAATCAACAGTATCAGAAACGAGAAAGGAAAAATCACGACGGACCCCACGGAAATGCAAAGAATTATTGGAGAATACTATGAAAACCTATATGCTAACAAACTGGGAAACCTAGGAGAAATGGACAACTTCCTAGAAAAATACAACCTTCCATGATTGACCCAGGAAGAAACAGAAAATCTAAACAGACCAATTACCAGCAACGAAATTGAAGAGGTAATCAAAAAACTACCAAAGAACAAAACCCCCGGGCCAGATGGATTTACCTCGGAATTTTATCAGACATACAGGGAAGACATAATACCCATACTCTTTAAAGTTTTCCTAAAAATAGAGGAGGAGGGGATACTCCCAAACTCATTCTATGAAGCTAACATCACCCTAATACCAAAACCAGGCAAAGACCCCACCAAAAAAGAAAACTACAGACCAATATCCCTGATGAACGTAGATGCAAAAATACTCAACAAAATATTAGCAAACCGAATTCAAAAATACATCAAAAGGATCATACACCATGACCAAGTGGGATTCATTCCAGGGATGCAAGGATGGTACAACATTCGAAAGTCCATCAACATCATCCACCACATCAACAAAAAGAAAGACAAAAACCACATGATCATCTCCATAGATGCTGAAAAAGCATTTGACAAAGTTCAACATCCATTCATGTTAAAAACTCTCAGCAAAATGGGAATAGAGGGCAAGTACCTCAACATAATAAAGGCCATCTATGATAAACCCACAGCCAACATTATATTGAACAGCGAGAAGCTGAAAGCATTTCCTCTGAGATTGGGAACTAGACAGGGATGCCCACTCTCTCCACTGTTATTTAACATAGTACTGGAGGTCCTAGCCACGGCAATCAGACAAAATAAAGAAATACAAGGAATCCAGATTGGTAAAGAAGAAGTTAAACTGTCACTCTTTGCAGATGACATGATACTGTACATAAAAAACCCTAAAGACTCCACCCCAAAACTACTAGAACTGATATCGGAATACAGCAAAGTTGCAGGATACAAAATCAACACACAGAAATCTGTGGCTTTCCTATATACTAACAATGAACCAACAGAAAGAGAAATCAGGAAAACAACTCCATTCACAATTGCATCAAAAAAAATAAAATACCTAGGAATAAACCTAACCAAAGAAGTGAAAGACTTATACTCTGAAAACTACAAGTCACTCTTAAGAGAAATTAAAGGGGACACTAACAGATGGAAACTCATCCCATGCTCGTGGCTAGGAAGAATTAATATCGTCATAATGGCCATCCTGCCCAAAGCAATATACAGATTTGATGCAATCCCTATGAAACTACCAGCAACATTCTTCAATGAACTGGAACAAATAATTCAAAAATTCATATGGAAACACCAAAGACCCCGAATAGCCAAAGCAATCCTGAGAAAGAAGAATAAAGTAGGGGGGATCTCACTCCCCAACTTCAAGCTCTACTATAAAGCCATAGTAATCAAGACAATTTGGTACTGGCACAAGAGCAGAGCCACAGACCAATGGAACAGACTAGAGAATCCAGACATTAACCCAGACATATATGGTCAATTAATATTTGATAAAGGAGCCATGGACATACAATGGCGTAATGACAGTCTCTTCAACAGTTGGTGCTGGCAAAACTGGACAGCTACATGTAGGAGAATGAAACTGGACCATTGTCTAACCCCATATACAAAAGTAAACTCAAAATGGATCAAAGACCTGAATGTAAGCCATGAAACCATTAAACTCTTGGAAGAAAACATAGGCGAAAACCTCTTAGACATAAACATGAGTGACCTCTTCTTGAACATATCTCCCCGGGCAAGGAAAACAACAGCAAAAATGAGTAAGTGGGACTATATTAAGCTGAAAAGCTTCTGTACAGCAAAAGACACCATCAATAGAACAAGAAGGATCCCTACAGTATGGGAGAATATATTTGAAAATGACACATCCGATAAAGGCTTGACGTCCAGAATATATAAGGAGCTCTCACGCCTCAACAAACAAAAAACAAATAACCCAATTAAAAAATGGGCAGAGGAACTGAACAGACAGTTCTCCAAAAAAGAAATACAGATGGCCAACAGACACATGAAAAGATGCTCCACATCACTAATTATCAGAGAAATGCAAATTAAAACTACAATGAGGTATCACCTCACACCAGTAAGGATGGCTGCCATCCAAAAGACAAACAACAACAAATGTTGGCGAGGCTGTGGAGAAAGGGGAACCCTCCTACACTGCTGGTGGGAATGTAAGTTAGTTCAACCATTGTGGAAAGCAGTATAGTATGGAGGTACATCAAAATGCTCAAAACAGACTTACCATTTGACCCAGGAATTCCACTCCTAGGAATTTACCCTAAGAACGCAGCAATCAAGTTTGAGAAAGACAGATGCACCCCTATGTTTATTGCAGCACTATTTACAATAGTCAAGAATTGGAAGCAACCTAAATGTCCATCAATAGATGAATGGATAAAGAAGATGTGGTACATATACACAATGGAATACTACTCAGCCATAAGAAAAGGGCAAATCCAATCATTTGCAGCAACATGGATGGAGCTGGAGGGTATTATGCTCAGTGAAACAAGCCAAGCGGAGAAAGAGAAATACCAAATGATTTCACTTATCTGTGGAATATAAGAACAAAGGAAAAACTGAAGGAACAAAACAGCAGCAGAATCACAGAACTCAAGAATGGACTAACAGTTACCAAAGGGAAAGGGACTGGGGAGGATGGGTGGGTAGGGAGGGATAAGGGGGGGAGAAGTAGGGGGGTATTAAGATTAACATGCATGGGGGGGGTAGGAGAAAAGGGAGGGCTGTACAACACAGAGAAGGCAAGTAGTGATTCTACAACATTTTGCTATGCTGATGGACAGTGACTGTAAAGGGGTTTATAGGGGAGACCTGGTATAGGGAAGAGCCTAGTAAACATAATATTCGTCATGTAAGTGTAGATTAGTGATAGCAAAAAAAAAAAAAAAAAAAAAAAGGGCAGTTCCTGTGTGGTAACCTCCAACGAGTTCTACACAAGGGTATAAAGGGCATATAAAAGTGTAGGCAAAGGGTCTGTTTGTGTTTATACAGAGGATCAAAGCCTAATTGGGCTACCCTGAAAATGAACTAAGATACGATATGAAAAAGAACTTCCAACATCTGCACTCTCTGGAAGACTCATGCCAGAAGATGATCTTCAAAAAACCCCAACAAAGATCCACGCACTGCTACAGCTGTAGATGCACTCATCCCACCAGTTCCTGGACTTGCCATGGGAATGAGGAAGGAGATATCTAAGCTGACCTGTGCATACAGTAAAACAACAAAATTGGACTGGATCTATACTGTTGGAACTCAACCAAGAATTTGGAGAAGTGCAAATTGTAGCGCTCCAAAGTCTTACAACTACAAACTATTTACTGTTAAAAGAACATATGGCATGTGAACAGTCCCCAGGAATGGGTTGTTTTAATTTGTCTGATTTCTCTCAGACTGTTCAAGTTCAGTTGGACAATATCCACCATATCATAGATAAGTTTTCACAAATGCCTAAGGTGCCTAACTGGTTTTCTTGGTTTCACTGCAGACGGCTGGTAATTACAGGTATGCTTTGGTTATGTAACTGTACTCCTATTATGTTAATGTGTGTGTGCAATTTAAGTAGTAGCTTAAAACCTATACATGCTGAAGTTACTCTACAAGAAGATATATCAAAGAAATAATCAATCTTCCCATGTTTTCTTCCGCCTGCTACTTCTATAGCTTTTCTTCTTCCTTCCTAATTACAACCCTTAAATAGAATTCGTGCCTCATATCAAATTTACCGAGTATCATAATTCTTCCAAGTGGTAAAGATACCTCAAGACAAATGCTGGGCATAGAAGCCACAGAGCATAAATATGCAAAGAAGTAAAAAGCTAACTTTTTCAAACAATAAGGCTTCTCTCTCACTTACCAACTTCACATTTCCCTGTATGGCCCCGGAAGATGACTGGTTAGCCAGAGACGGGTAAGATTCCTCAAGGGAGGAACAACCTAAGACAGGCACAGTCGCAGGGGGGCCATCAGGTGAGAAATTGGGGATCAACAGAGGTGAGGCTTAGAACCTCACCCCCCCGTTCTGAGAGAAATGTTCTGCATACGTGGATGTTTTATTGCCCTGGTCTAGCTTGGATTAACACATAGTCTACGGGCACACACCTGATCATCTACATTTGCTCTCTTACAACACTAAACTATGTTTTCTACCTTTATCTTGTATCTACCTACCACTTCAGCATTTTATTAAAAATAATAATAATAAAGAGAGAAATGTGGTATCCACATATAAATCAAGTATAAAAACCAAATGAGTATTCATATTTGAACTGACTGTTTATAGTTCATAATGCATGAGCAAAACCGAAAGTTTCTGTGATGACTGCCCTTGTACTGTTCACTATGTAACTTATTCATTATGTAAGAATTTGTTCTACATGTAAAAACTTGTTTGTTATGCCTCAGAAGATTGGAGACTGACAAAAATTAGGCTTGGGGTGGAATAATGATTGTGCATTGAGCATTGACTCCCCTATACAGAATTTTATTGTCGTTAACAACCATTTGATCAATAAATATGAGAGATGCCCTCACAAAAAAAAAAAAAGAAGGACAGACTTCCAATGGTAAAATAAATTAGTAACCGGGATGTAATGTATAGCATAAGGAATATAGTCAAGATATTGTAACAGCCTGGTAGGGTGATAGCTGGAACCTAGAATTATGTATATAAATGTTCAACCACTGTGTTGTACACTTGAAACTCATGTAATGTAATACTGTGTGTCAACTACCCTTCAATAAAAAATAATAATTAAAAAAAAAAAAAATAACAACAGAGCTCTGGGGAGTAAAAGGGTTTATACCAAGCTTTATTCTTGGTGATGAAAGGTCGAGCTCTAGCATCAACATCTGCCTTCAGCAAGTCCGTGTGCTGTAATCCCATCTCTCTCAGGCTCTGCCCTCTTTCCAGGCTCTCCCTCTGCTTCAGGCTCTGCCCTGTGCACTGGGCAAAAGTCTTTATATAACATAATAGGCAATAATGGTTTATTACCAACATGTGTGCAAGCATGCACGTGCACTGTAGGCCAAGTATTACATCATTGCACATGCACAGTGGGTGAGTATATTAGAATCCAGTGAGGATCATGTCCATGGATCTTCCATTTTCTCTGCACCCATGTGGCAAAGAGCTGATGATATCTAAGGCCTCACACCATCCTACCAAGCAAGATCCACATGTCAGCTTGGAACTGGATCCCCTCCCACTCAGGCCTTGACATGGCCACAGCCCTGACCAACACTAATTGCAGCAGTAAAGTTGGTGAAGCATGTCAATTTTAGGATAATACATATTATAATGCCTTTTCTTAGTGTCCTTGTCATGGGAGCACACTCATAGTGGGTTATTCTGGAGGCATAGATTCTGTTACAGGGAGAGGTCTTTCTCTTCCCTCCTTTGGTGTACTTGGACAAGGAATATGTAGCAAAATAAGGATAGAAGACAGTTTTATTTAGCAAGGAGAAAGTACACTCTTGAGGAGACAGTAGGTGGCCTGAAAGGTCAGGAGCAGCCCTGTTTATCTGAATAATTGTTTGTTTTATAGGAAAGTGTGAGGGATGGGTTGATAGGTTCTGATTATATCACTGCTCTGGCTATGTATATGCTCTTAACTCATTTTGCAGACAGTAAAACCCACAGGGTTGGTGGAGGAGGAACCTGATGATAATGTGAATGAGCCAAGGTCATTCTTAGACACGTCTCAATGTCTTTTGCGCAGGCGTCAGCCTTGGGGATTTTCTGACTGTCTTACCTTTCATTTTAGGGAAAGAGTGAGTGTAAAACCACCTAGCAAGGTTATTGGCTTCCATGTCTCCCTTTCTGCTGCTCATATTTTACTAACTGCCCACTCTAACAATTCTAGGACTGTGACTTGGGGCAATTTACCTAATTTACTGGTAAACTAAGGTGGTTGGTCAGGTAGTTTTTAAGCTTCCTCATGTGTCTGATATATTTTCCAATTGAACATACCCAGAAATGGATGTCAGAGAGCTGATGTGCTTCTGGGTTTGGCCTGGTTAAAGGTGAAAAGTCAGTCTGTGTGCACTATGGAAATATTTACTGAAAGTAGTGAGAAATGAGCTCTGAATAAATTGAGGTTCATAGAAGATTTGTATGCATGTATGCAAATTTTCCTAATTAGCATGGGCAAACAAAAAAATAGATGTCCAGGGAAAGGCTGATGTTTGTTTTCTCTCACTGGTGCATGTTAATGATCAAAATAAGATTTGCAAATAGGTCTGTATCTATATTCCAAGGTTAATATTGTAATTTTAAGCTTTCAAACAGCTTGACTTGTATTATTTGCTGACAGGCTGCGAGGAACCCTAGCTCAGCTCACCAGTGTCTAGTAATTTCATATGTGATAGTGAACATTGGTTACCCAGGGGATCATTCTGATTAAGGCAAAGAGGGGCAGCAGGGAAGAAGCCACTATCTTTCCTTTATGCTGTAGATTTTTATTTCATTTACATTCATTTGTCCACACTCTCTTAAGGCAAAGGTGGTATCTGCATTTATTGAAAAATTTCATATAGGAGATAATATCTCTGATCATTTTTCTACTTGTTTTTCTTGCAAGAAAACAAGACCGTGTGTTTAGCATAGAGTTCATGACTCAGGTTAAAAAAGAGGTTTTTAGCTATCATTAATGCCTACTTGGCTGTCCTGTGGAAGAAAAAGCACAGTTGTAGTTTGCAGCTCCTTTGGGGGCCTGGCCAGGACGAAGATATGGAAGTTTTAGAGAGTAGCTCTTAGCTTAACTTGAAGAGGAAGTTTCTACATAAAATTGATAGAGAGTTGGCCTGGGTTGGAACAGGCTACTCCAGAATTCAATAAACAGAGCAAAGAAGAAATATCTTCAACAAAAAGACCAGTGAGCAAATTCATGCATGAGCATGATATATTTGTATAGCCCTAATGACAGAGTTATTTATCTGGATTAATTAAGATAGCCCACCTTTATTAAAGCGACTAGGGCCCATCAATAGGGAGAAAATTCTTTGAAGTGTTACTAGAGTTACCAGCCTAGAAGGGGGACGTGCAAGGTGAGGGCGAGGAAGATGCACTGCACTGATGACTCCAAAATAGTAGCTCATAGTTTGGTTGAAGAAGAATCACTTTAGCATATCCTAAGGTCTTAACCAGGACCTGAGAGAAATGTACTGGACTTTATGCAATAAATAAACTTCTCAAGTGATTCATGTATAACCAGTTTAGGAACCTCTATATCAGATGGCCTGAAATCTTCCTAAACTCTTAAAATCCCAGATAGTTTTAAGTAGAAAAGAAGATTTGTATTTCATACAGGTTACATTTCATCACAGGATCCCAGTTTATATGCAATTTCTCATAATCAATGCCTTAGATTCAGCTAAGCATCATCATTCATAATACAGATGACTTTCATCTGGGGCTCTGCTAATTATTCCTTCCAACCACAGATACCTGCCATACATTAGAACTGAGTGTATACTTAGGTTCCAAGTCAGAACTCCCAACTCTAAATTTACTAAGTAGAAGGTATTGGTACATTATTGGTGCATCTGAGATGATGAAAATAAAGCATTGGCTCTGCCTTTGTCTCTCAAGTATTGAGCAAGAGTGAAACAAATAAGGAAAATACATTATGGCTGTTGCAGGTGAGTCTCGTGTCTATTGGCCCGGCACAAAATAGGGTGGGGTCACAATCGAGGTGTCAGAGAAGAAACAAGAGAGCTAGGTATTGAAAGAGTAGGAGTCTAACATCAGAGAGGTAGAAAGGCTAATCCTATTAGGGGGAAATGCCAGAAAGAGGTTGGAACAACCTGGCACAATCTGGATTTAGTCCTTTACAACTCTTTATAAGTGAGTGTCTTTAAATTCTCCTCTGTTGCTTAAAATCAGACATATATAAATATCATGGGATTTGACAGTTGATAATATCCACATAATTGAATCAGGATTGTTGCTTAGCTTCATTCCACACTCTGCTGATTTTGGGACCTAACACTGCTTAAAGTCAAAAGCAAATTAATTTTCCAGACAAGTCTTTTGTATCGGCAAGAAGGATGGCTCTGGAGTCAAACTTCTGGGCCCCAAATTCTGTTACCTTAATACTCTATCTGCCTGAGTACCATAAACTATAAAATGGAGACAATACTTACAGTTGTCTTACAGGGTTAGTGTGAAGATTAAATAAGTAAACACATGGCAAGTGCCTAGACTAGCATCTGCCACATCAACACTTTGTGCTACTAGTTGGTGCTGTGACGGGGAGACAAACAGAGTGAGTGATAGAAGTCAGGAGCTTTGCCACTATGTCTGGCAGCCCCAGGGTCCTGTGGGAGGAAGATGCATACTATCAACGTGTGGTTGTGGCTCTTTCCAACCACCTTGCCTTCCCACCATAACTCACAGATATGAACATTTCTTTGTCTAGTGGCAGACTATTGATGAGTATTAAGTTAATATATAACTTAGTCACCCCTCCAAGTCTAGGGCTTTCCTTTATGTTTATATCCCCAGGGCCTGACTCATAGCAGACAGTCATTAATAACTGTGAAATGAATGAATGAATAAATTAAAGAAAATACAGTGAAACTATGATTAAACCAGATTATTATACCAACACCAGAGAGAAAAAAATTGTGAATTGCTGTTTAATTCTCTACAAGTGCTATATATGCTAAGACACATTCGGTCTGAAAGTAATATTGAAACAAGTTGTCATAGATCCCATCCAATATTTGTTTAAGGAAACATATCTGTCTGGGTTCTCTTGGGGCACAGCTGAGCTGATATTGCTATATGGTAGCCCAGAAGAAGCATGGGTCCATAATCAGCTGCCTGCATGCTAGAAAGCCTTTTTCAACCAGCTCTTCAACCTTTTACAAGAAGTCAGCCTTTATAAGACCATTTTCTCATTTGTAAAATACGATGATAATAATAATACTTAAAACAAAACTGTGTGCTCAGAATCTATCAATATAATATTTTTATAATTATCACTATTATTTTAATAGATTATTCATATGAAAAGCACACAAACTATAAAATATAAAAAGCCCTTATGACATTGGGGTTATTTTAAACATTGGATGGTTGATGACATAAGGAATTATGGTTCTTTTTAAGGGGATGATATTGTATTTATATCTTTATGGAAAAAAACATAGGCCATTGATAAACAATGACATTTTTATTGGTAGAATAATTGGAATCTAGGTCAAAATAATCTGGGCTGGTGAGGAGAGGGGCCAGAGATGACACAAAGATGGCCATAAACTAAGGATTGTTTTAGCAACTCATACATGGGGATTCATGTTACTACCCTCTTTACTCCTAAATGTGTTTGAAAACTTCCATAATAAATGTTTTAAAATAATCAATGTGTCAGACACATATAGGAAAACAAAAATAGAATGCCTAAGTTTCTGGGTCACAGTCAGTTCAACTCAACTAGGCTTTGTTTTGTTCTGTTTCCTGCCTAGTTCTCTAGCCCACACCAGGAGATACAGAGCTCCAACAGAAAGTGCTTTCAGGGTAGTGCAGGTGGTATTTGTTTCTTTGCCACTGTTGGTTTGTTTCAAGAAAGTAGAGGCACAGAAATGTTTAAATACAGTTCCCATCATGACTGTCAGAAGTGCCTTGATAGTGGTGCAAATGACAAGCAACGGCAGAGTGGGAGAGAGGTGGTCAGAGAAACCTTCACAGGGAAGGTGAAATTTAAGTAGGGTATTGAAAATAGGTAGGATTTCAAAAGGAGCCCCAGGGGTGGGGGAAGAAAGGAAGAACCACATCACTCCAAGAATACATCAAAGGGAGCCTCTATCAAAAGGCAAAGAGATTTAAGAAGATTAAAAGGATAACTGATTGAGAAGAAAAGGAATATTAAGTGATCCAAATTATTCCAAAGTGACATAGGGAGGGTGGTGTGTGACCTTTGTATCAGTTTCCTAGGGCTGCTAATGAAGTACATCAACTGGTTGGCTTAAAACAACAGAAGTGTATTTTCTCTCAGTTTCGGAGGCTGGAGGTCCAAAATCAAGGTGTTGGTGGAGCCATGCTCCATCTGAAACCTGCAGTGAGATCCTTCGTTGCCCGTTCATAGCTTCGGTGGCTTCCTGGCAGTCTGGAGCTCCTTGGCTTGCAGCTGCATAACCGCACCTCTGCCTTCAACACCACCTGCTTTCTCTGTGTGTCCTGTCTTCACATGGCATCCCTCTTGCAAGGTCACCAGTCATATCGGATGAGGGGCCCACCCTGCTCTGGTGCAATCTCATCATAACTCAACTAATTACATCTGCAAGACTCTTTCCAAATAAGATCACATTCTGAGGTCCTGGAGTTAGGATTTCAATATATCTTTTTTGTGAGGGGAATAATTCAACCCATAAAATGCCAAAGCAGAAATCTTTTCAAGAGGAAGAGAGAGTGTTGTGAAACTTGTCTCTTGAAGCAACTGGAATCTGTGGGTTCTGTTTTTGATTTGTCCATTTCTTATCTATGAAGCCTTGGCAATTCTCAAGTTCTTTGAACCTATGGAACAGAACTACTGTTTTATATAACTGACAGAGTTATTAGAGGGTGAAAGAATGTAATGGTGTGAAGGCACTTTGAAAATCTCAGAGCCTGGACCTGAACTCTGTAAAGTGCTGTTAGTACTGATCTTTCTGTCCATGTGTCAACTACTGGCCCTGGAAAGATAGGACTGGAAATCCCAATGATCAGGACCATTTTCTATGAGTGAAAGTTTTGTCTCTAGAACATCCTTGGTGAAATATAAAAATGCTGTCTCAAAGAGTGAGAACAGATTGCTCAATGAAGGGTGTCAAGCAGTGGCAGTCCAGGAGGCTTAAAGAAAATAGTGGGACTAGACATGATGCTGTTGAGAAAAGGCCCATATTTCTCCATCAAGTCCTCTAGTTTCCATAGAGAAGGGACTTATGCACCTCTGCCACATGGGGAAGGCCCAGACGGTTCTTTCATGCCCAGTCCCACTCCTCCACACAAAAACACTGACAAATCTGATTGGTTAGGATTGTAGATGTTCAGTGAGTATCAGTTTTCCTAGGCGGTGACAAGATAATTTGAGCCTATGTTTTGATCTTTTGTTCTCTCCATCCTGGCAGATGGATATGTAAAAAGGCAGGCCTGTGACACCAACAGCTTGCTGGGTAACTCTGGGTACCCTAGACAGCCCAGCTACCCAAGGAGGTAAGTCTTAAGTTTGAGAGATGGATAAGAGTGATCAGATGCCGTCTAGAAAGTCAGCTACACCAGGGAGCATTTTCTCAGTTATTGGTGCTTGCCTGGCCAATTAATAAATCTAATGCCTTGATCCCCATTGGCCACATGCTCTTTGTGTTTATTCTATCTATTGTTTAGATGCCTGCGGAGAGGAAGGATGAATATTATTAGCCTGGTTCGCTTCCCCAACTCCTCCCAATATACACCTACACCTTCTCAACATCCAAATAATAAGGACTGAGCTGAGCTACAGAAGAAAAGCTCAAGATTACAGTTCTCAAGTCAACTAGGGGCACATCCCACCTCAAGAATGAATTAGTGGAAAGAATGAGTTCTGAGGTGGCCAGGGAAAGGACCTGAGGTGAGGAAGCTCGGGTGTGGCTGCGTCACATTTACCTTAAAGAAGCAAAAATCATACCAGCCAATAACTTCCAAGGTACACTGTGCTGGCAATGCTTTAACTGCCAAGTGCTCAGGCCCCTGAAGGAGATGGGGTGTAGGACAAGCACGAGTTGGAGGCCAGGGTATGAGGTAGAGGATGCAGAGCATGGGGGCAGGACCATGAGGGGCAGGATGCCGTGCAGGTTGTCCACCTGCCGCATCTCCCACCCCGCTGACTGTCAGGGTGCCATAGTGAGGCAGCTGCAGTCAGGGCTGTGGTGAGGGACGGGGAAGGAACATGGGAATGCATGGAAACACCCAAATCCTCTGGGAACAGACTGGGCACTGTCAACAAGGGACAGTCTGAGCTCCAGCCTACCCAGGTAGGCAAGAGATAGAGCTGTGATCAAAAACCTTTATTTGGTCAGTTGTGATGTAAGAAACAATCAAATTAGGGTTAGATGTTATTTTGCAAAATGAGAAAGTAAAGATAGTGAGGAGATGATGACACTTAGGGATTTCTTCATTTGCCAATATTCCTGGTGGATTTTCTCACTTAGTCATTTCTCCTTATTAATTTAAAGTTCCCCAGAATAAAACAGAAAATGAGACAAGCCATTTGCCACAGTCTCTGTTCACCTTGAAGCCTGCCTGTTGGCCGTGGGTGTTGCGTGGAAGGTCTTCTGAGTGCAATTGTTGCTGAATCTGGCAGCCAAGAAAAGCGTCACCCACCTTCCTTCTTTCCTTCCTCTCAAGGAAATGTTCCTCTGTGGTCTCCCTCCCACTCAGAGGTCCCCCCATCACTTCCTCCCTCTATGATATGAAGCAAATCTGTCCGTTGTCTGGGCAGAGACACAACACATGAGCCATTTGAAAAAGGAGTGGGCACTGTCTTCAAGCAGAGCAAATTTTTCTGCCTTTGCTGGATATTAGTCTAAAATTACCTCAAAAGTGTCTGACAAAACCTGGATTTTCTCTCTGCCTTGGTTATTCATTTTTTCTTTTCTTAGTTGCATGGTCCTCCTGAGCTGAGAGAAGTTGCTACATAGAAATAAGGGCTAGAACTATATAGTGAAATTTTTTTAAGTTAGCTAAAATGACCCCAGAATCACAGGACTGTGAGAGTTTTGCTACTGCTTTTTGTCTGTTGGTTTTTCTTCACTGTGTGCGGCATTAGTTGCCTCTATACAACCCACAAAGTCTGTCTCCAGGCTGTCATATTTCAGAGTCCGATCTGAAGGAATTTCTGGTGCCCTGAGTAGTTGGAGTCAAAGATGATGAGTTCAGTTTTATCGTGGCTCAGGTTGATAAACAATCTAAGCAGAAATTGACCCTAAACCTGATCATAGGCCGAACTCCAACACCAATCCTAACCATGGTCACAACTGAGCCTTGGTACCTACTCAAGATTGAGCCATAAGTCACACCCCAGAGAGAGAGGGGGCATCAAATTAGGATGTTGGCTACTTTATGTATGCCTCATGTACTCTCCCTCATGTTTCTCTGTAGTACCTATGAAGACATGGCAAAGGAGGAGTGGCTGATCAGGCCAATCTGTGGAAAAAATTTGCCCTTACTGCATGTGGACAGAAAAGTTGAGACAAGTGAGCAGTCACTTAAATATCTGAATTTGTCAACATAGACAGGAAGGAGGCAGGAGAGGAGTTCAATTCGGCCTGCCGAATTGTCAGGAAGTTCTCTGCCGCCTGCCACCACTGTACGAAAGCAGCGCTTCAGGGCATTCAGGGCTGTCTACTCCACATGCACGCTTCTAATCCCACCAACACTTCTAGTTTTCATCCAGCTGGGAAACAAAGTTGAATCTCTCCTCCGCTTGCAGATGATGCCTTTTCATTGTGCCTTCACATGGCCTCTCTCTGTGTGCACATACTCGGACACAAGCACTGGTGTCTCTTCCTTTTCTTATAAGGATACCAGTCTTATTGGGTTAGGACCCCACCCTTTTGACCTCGTTTAACCTTATTTACATCCTTACAGGCCTAGTCTTCAAATATAGTCACATTAGGGGTTAAGGCTTCAATTTGCTCTAATGCTCTACCCTCTGGCCCTGCAGAATTCATATCCTCCTCACATGTAAAATACATTCCCTCCTTCCCAATAGCTCCAAAAGTCTTAACTCATTCCAGCATCAATTCCAAGTCTAAAAACTCATCTAAATCCAAAAGGAGTGAGACTTGAGGTGTGACTCATCCTGAGGCAAAACTCCTCTCCAGCTGTGAAACCAAACAAGTTGCCATTTCCAAAATATAATGGTAGGACAGGCATGGGATAGACGTCCCATTACAAAAGTGAGAAATCAGAAAGAAAGATGGATTGCCAAGCCAGTCAAAAACCCGGCAGGGCAATTTCCATTCATCCTAAGGCTTAAGCGATCCTGTTTGGCTCAGTGCTCTGCCCTCTGGGCTCAGTGGGGTGACAGCATCACCTCTGTAGCCTTCCATTGAAGCCCAGCCTCCGAGACTACATGCAGAGGCTCAGCCTCGAAGGCTATGCAGGAAAGCCTTGTGCCGGGGGCACTGGATGGCAGCACCCTGGACAGCTGGTGGAAGTCGGCAGCTGGCCCCACCCTCTGAGCCGGGGCGGACCCTGCTCTGCTCCCTGGGGCGGTGGTGAGAGTGGTTGTCCTGATGATCTGAATCATCTTCTGGGTCACTGTTCTCTTCTCTTGAGAGAGAACACATGCTCAAAGCCAGAAGCTCTATTGTCCCAGCCTGCAGAAACTGAGAAGTCTGATATGATAGCCTTCCTTCATTCCATCCCATTTTCTCTGTCCTCTTTAGTCCCATTTGGCAGTGTTTCTAGTGGTATTATCTCATCTGTATTACTTGCTTCAGAGGCAATGTCTGAGTAAATCTGAGGCTAATCTCTTTATGGAGTAATTGTTCAGGCACACATTTGGTGTTCTCACCACAGCACACTTTGGTTTTCTATAATGTGGATAGACTAAGAATTTTCTAAATCTTTAAGTCCTGGTTCTTTTTTGCTTACCAGTTGTTTCAATCTACTGCCTTCTATTGCATGTTATTATAAGCAGAAAACACTGCAGCGTAATTCAGAAATTTCTTTGCCACTTTATAATAAGGATCACCTTTCCTCCAGTTTCTGATAACCTGTCCCTTATTTCCATCTGAGACTTCACCAGAAACACCTTGCATGTTCATATTTATACCAGCATTCAATGCCTGATGACATATGTGTTCTCTAAGATGATACAGGCTCTCTTTTCATTCTGTGCTCTCACCAGATTCACCTTCATTTCTACCAACAGTT
The DNA here is from genome assembly GCF_030020395.1 of Manis pentadactyla. Lineage (NCBI taxonomy): Eukaryota > Metazoa > Chordata > Mammalia > Pholidota > Manidae > Manis > Manis pentadactyla. The sequence goes on along the minus strand of NC_080020.1, from coordinate 169,027,389 downwards.
GCTTAAGGCAGTCTAGGCTTTTTGTACCTTGCAACTCAAAACTCTTCTAGCTTTTACTCATCACCCAGTTCCAAAGCCACATTTTTAGGTATTTGTTTAAATAGCTGCACAGTACCAAAGTCTGCATTAGTCTGCTCAGGCTGCCATAAGGAACCACAGACTGGGTGGCTTGAACAACAGCCATTTATTTTCTCACCATTCTGGAAGCTGTAGTTCCAAAATCATGGTGCCAGCAGGTTTGGTCTCTGGAGAGATGTCCTCAGTTTGCCGACGGCACCTTCTCACTGTCTTCACATGGCCTCTTTGCCATGTGTGTGCACAAGGCAAGTGGGAACAACAGTGTCTCTTCCTCTTCTCCTAAGGACATCAATTCTATTGAAACTGGGCTCCACCGTTATCTCCTCATTTAATGTGAATTTCCTCTTTGAAGACCCTATTTCCATATACAGTCACATTGGGCACCAGGCTTCAATCTATGAATTTTGTGAAGGTCTGTAGCAGTCAGAAAAAGGTAGAAGCAGAGACAAGAAAAGCTCTGGAACTGTCCTGCTGGCTAAATTTCCATATACTACTTCCAGCAAAAAGACAATTGTTTAAAATTAATCAGCTATACATGAACTTCCTTACAGTAAGAGAGGAGGAGGCCACAGGAGTAAACTATATACCAGCCTTTGGCTAATGCTTCCCAGATTCGAAAGCATGACCAGGCCTGGATAAAAATAACTGTCACTCCAGTTTAGGATTAGCTAAAGGGATTTGAAAATCACTCAGGTGACCCAAGAGAAAAAAAAACACTCCCATTCAGCATCACTGGGCCTGAATAGAGGGAGGTATCCTTGTTTGAAGATGAAAAAAAACAAGAAAAAGTAACATGAGGTCTTTATAAAGATCCCTCTATATAGAAGAATGATCTAAGTGTGCAGGGGTAAAACATAGCCATGGAAAGGCTGTAGGATACAATTGTTTTGTTTTCTCAGTGAAATTCTGGAAAACACGGGCTAGAATATGAAAGAGACCAAAAAACAACAGTCAAAAATTTAATTTTAAATGAAATAATATCAGTGTGGATCTAAAATCCCAAATATAAAAAATTAAAAGAATAAGAGAGCTTGAAATTCTACAAAAGTCTTCCCTTTATGTAAGCAGGAATCAGAAGTTACAATATTATGCTTGAATCTGAAAAATAAAGAAAACATCTTGGCTTTGATGTTCCATGAAATTTAAAGACAGCCTTTAATTCAGTGGTTCTTGAAGGGTGGGCCCCAGGCCATCAGCATGGCATCACCTGGGATCTAGGTAAGTATGCAGATCCTCAGGTACTGACGTAAACCTGCAGAGTCAGGGAATGCGGACTGGCAGTCTGCGTTTTAACTAGTGATTCTGATACATCCTGAGATTTGAGAACCGCTACTCTCATAGAATATGAAATACCTTTAAAATCAGTGAATTCAACCTAAAGAAATATAAACCATGACAAAAATATATCTATTACTCCATTCATTGATTCAGCAAATATTTTTCTGTTAACTTCCATGTCCATACCACTATTCTCAGTCATGAGAATACAATAGCAAACACTTCAGTCCTAGAATAATCTATAAGCTATATGGAAAAATTTAATAGCAAAAGAACAAGAACTTAGAAAAACAAGGGTACATGAAAAAGATAACATACAAGAAGTAAATTATTACAATACATATAAGGAATCTACTCTTTTTAAAATTGGAACACTGCGATTCTCAGATTGGATAAAAACAAGATTCAACATATACCACCTAAGACTAGCACATCTAAAACTGGGAAGCTCAAAATAAGAAGAGGAAGAAGAATTAGTTGTAGCTAACTAATAATAGTGGTTATTAACAAGTATTCTTATTATTCTTGCAAATGCAAAGAAAAGTAAGTGGATGGAATAATACTTATTTCTGAGAAAATATAACTCAGGACCAAAATAACATATCTGGACTAACGAGGGCAGATGCAGGTACCGCTTAGAACAGGCAGTATTCTGCAGAGCTGGCTTTAAGGATTTAAGGGGTGTGATGTAATAGGGTGAGGACCAGTTGTGTCTGAAGGCGTCTGTGCAGAGTAAGAAAAACTAAAAACTCTGTGCCTTTCATACCAGTGGTGATATAGATGATTATTTAAATGGTACATGTAAAGTATTTTTGAAATATGCTTTAACTTTAATGAGAATTATAATTAGCAAGCCAATGGTTTTATGGGTAGTATTGTTTAGAATAAGGCTAAATGGGGAAAAAAGTTAATTTAAATAAATTACTGAGCACACAATGATATATGTCCTATGTCTCCTCCTCAATACAAGAGATAATGTAATATGAAAGTGATGCATTAAGGAAAACCTAAAGTTTAGGTAATATTGCATTGATAATTGCTGTGAAATCACCAGATTGAATGGAATGCATCCATTACTCATCACTCAATTCTTTAAAGCCATAGAACACAAAAACACAATCTGCCATTATAATCTCCTTGGGGTCAGAATGATGACTTTTTTCAGAAGCCATTAGGACTAAAAGAAGGTGAACCTCACACCTTCTATTCTGCTACAGACTAATTTTGTTTTAAAACCTAAACTAAACATGTTGTATTGTTTTATGATCACTTGCAAAGCCACACAACTGTAAAGAGAAGGTTCTTCCCAGGAACCTGCTTGAATCTATCCTGTCAATTCAAGTTCTAAGCTATCAAGCTATGGGGAGGAATTCCTAATAGCTTTCATCAGACACCACCTCACCTGGTAAAAGATCCTCTTTTGCACAAAACACAGCAGCTCTGTCCCAGTTTCTTTGGCTCTTCTGCTCTGCTACTTACTACACAACTCTCACACTGCCCTTTTTCCTTAACTTTTTAAAGGATCTACAATAACAGTATAAGAAAGACTTAGCCTCCCATCCATATTAAAATGTTTCAAGTATAATACTATTGAACTTTGGGGAATTGTTCTGTGGAAGAATCAAAATCCCAGTTTTACTCACTGCTACTTAAATCTCCTCCGCCCCAAATCGCCAGTTGGAGACAAATTCACCAGTCACCACAAATATTAGCAACAGATAACACACAACATATGGGGGAAAGCCAGACTATTTCACAAATCTGAGTCAGATGGCTCCAGTGATTAGTGAAGCCTAATGTATTTTCACCCCAGGGCTGAGCTGGAATGAGATAGCCAAGGAGGGAGCTAGAAAGCAGCTCCGCGTGGTGCCAAGACAGCCTGTTGACAGCTGGAGGGGTGGAAATTCTATGCCTGATACAGGCCAGAAATCAATTGTCAGAGAAAGACACACCTAGAAAGGACCTTAGATTCATCTTGAAAACAAGGACACTGTGATAAATGCCTTGTTAAGGTTAAGTCAATCTTACATCCCAGGAAACTCTCTCTTCTACCTTCTACTAAGTTCCACTACCCATTTGCACAAGAGTGGCATGGACACAGAGGCCAAAGAGCCTTGAAGCAAACAGACTTTTTCCAAAGCTGAAGGTTTGGCTGAACATACATGATTATACAATTTTAAACATTCAAATTAAATGTGACCACATAGAGGTAATGAGGGAAAATAATTTCAGAAGTCATGATAAATTCAATTTTGGGTGTTTTTTTGTTTTTGTTTTTGTTTTAACAATGACTAGAATTGTAAATCAGGGAGATATTTAAGATGGTCAGTTTGGACCCTAGCAGTCTCTTGGGAGATCCTTACAGGAAAAAAAAGAATAAAAGTAGATGGGTAGAAATGCAGTCAGTGAGATCAATTCTTATTTTGTTTTGTGTTGGTTTGTTAGGTTTTATGTACTTTTTAATTATTTGAAAGCCATGTTGGGGCTACCCAATATACAAGTTACCTGTAGTAGTTGCTCTTAGTACCCTGTCTCTACCATCTCACCCTTACCATTTTGGTGCATGTCAGCCTGGTTTCCGATTGCCAGCACCTCCATTTATTTGCTCCTATGGCTCCCAAGGCCTGCTTTGACCACCTGCATGGCAGGACTGAAGTGCTGGGAAATTAACACACCTTTGGAATACCTCTCAAGTAATAACCTTCTGGATTTTGAGAATAAATACTCAAACTTTTTCCTCAGTGGAAATAACTCTGAGGTGTATTTCTACATTGGTTCCACTGGGCTCAAGCTTCGTTTACCCACTGTGGTAATAAATCTGATGGCAAATCCTTCTTGATATTTTTTTTATTCCCTTTCTCACTTATTTACTCTCCTATCAGTATTTCCTGAGCTCATATCATAAGTAAGATACTTGACTCAAATATTTCTTTCAGAATTCTCTTGGGAATATACAAACTGAGGAAATTGGTGCTTGAATGTAGTTCCAGGAAGGGATTCTCAGAATAGAATCTTGAAAATGGATCACTCTCAGGTCAGTTGGCTTTAGTGATCCCACTTCTGGTGGTAAATGAGGGTAGTGATAACCATTGGCATGCTGTCACATCAAATTACTAGGAATCTTACCTGTGTTGAATTGTGTGGTAGGAGATGCATTGATTTACCTAATAACTCCAGCATTTGGAAGCTATGAAGACAAGTTTCTTGGTGCATGTTAAGTGTCATTAGTGCCCCAAAGGTAGAAAACAGTCTCAGATCAGACAGCTTAGGACATGCATGAAAGCAGTAGGATTTCATGACAGCTTTTTAAAAAGATCTTCATCTCTTGTAAACCAAGGATAAACTACTGAAAAACTCTCCCTAATATTTGATTTTGAGACTAGCTGGATTGCAAAGAAGGTAAATTCATAGTCCCAGCAAGTCTCCTATGCTAACGTCAACTCCTGATGGAAAGGGGTGAGGATATTTCACTGAATGTGCTTGAAAACCATGAACCCCAGATTCTTCTGCATCAGAAGTATTCCATTCTACCTTGATGGAGAATAGCAGCCCTCCTTGTCTGGAAACATGAAAATACCTCATTGAATTAGATGCCTTAAAAGATAATGCTTATCTTCCTAAAGATAAACCTTCTATTTTATGGACCAGTAAACTAAAGTCAAGTTTTAACTTGGCCTTCCCAGGAAAAACTTTATCACTCACCAAAGGGCTGCAACAGAACTTAGAGAAAATACCTGGGGATGAATTTTGAGGATGCTGGACTTGTCGTGGTGACAGGATATAAAGCTGAATAAAATAATTTTATTGATACAGGGCATCCTCCTGTGACTCATGCTTTAATGTCCTGAAAAATCCCTAAGATAATCCTTAGGAGATAATCCTAGCATGTTTTGGGGATGGCTCCTTCAAGCTTGGGAAAAAAGATGGCCTGCTGTGTATGAGATGGAGATGCCAGAATGTCGTTTACAAAGTATGGAGGAAGGGATCAAAAGACCGGTGATAATACATTTGTTAGGTGAGACCAGAGAACCAGCTAACTCTGTTCCTCAGGAAGCCAGCAAGAGACTCCCTTCTCAAAAGCACCAGTGAAAGGGGTGCAATTTTGAGAAGTTCAATGGTGGCTGTCCTCTGTAAGCCCAGGTGGATGGTAGGAAATTCTGCTATGAACTGGTTTACCTGGCTTCAATGTTTATGAAAGGATTCCAGATTGGGATAGGCCAGGTGGCTACTCTTAACTTTCAGAGGCAAAGAGGACAGAATTTCCACAACAGACAGCAAGGTCAGAATGGCAGACAGGAATTTCTGAACGATGGGAGTCTGTGGTGATGGTGAATAGGTCTTGATGGACTAGCAATGAGACATGTAGGCACCCAGTGAAAGTTTTGGTTGGCCCACTTCTAGATCAATAGCTGGTGACTAGAAGGTGAATATTGGCTGTCTTACTAGGAAAAAAAATCACAATTTCTCACACAGTTTCCAGACATCAGTAGATTCTCAGACTCAGAGCGTATCAATCGAAGGGTCTGGATCTCCTTGAGAAGCAACCCTGTAATGACACAGAAATAATACAATAGTGATTCCTCCAATACTTTCCAAAAAGGACTCCCAACCATTCACTGAGAAAAGGAGAATACCCAGAACTTTTGAGGGCTGTTGAATATAGGATCCATGCTGGTGTTTATATCAACGGATGTATGTGAGAAAAGGTAATAATCAGCTTCCAACTAAAAGGCTGTCTTAGAGTGACTCAATGATGCATAACTGCACTGACTGTCAGGTGGCCCAAGTGTCTTCATGTCTCTGTCCCCCAATAAAGTGAAGGTGAATTGAAGTGAGACAGTGATGGGGCAGGGAGGAGCATGTCTGGAGCACATGGCATTCATTGGGTCACTTCTTGGTGTTTACTTATTTAATGAGAACTGTAAATGGGCAGTTGCAATAATCACAGCCTAACAGAAGCCTCAGAGCTCTCAAGGATAAAGTCTGGGTTATCCTGGACAAGCAATGGAAACTAGTTGAGAATAAGGGGAATAAGGGAATTCCAGAGGAGGTTGTAGAAGAGCAATATGATAAATGTCAGTCATGACCTGGGACCAACCGCAGGAGTAGCAGCAGGAATTTGACTTTATCTTGTTCCATTGATCATATTAATGTAGGTGTATTTATCTGTTTCTTAATCTTGCCCTAATTTGGCATGTTTGCTTCATTTTTTCCTGTTGAAAACAGACTATTTTAACATTATGGAAATAGGTTCCAAGTTAGCAACTCCCAGAAAAGAGAGAGAGAGAAAGAAATTGAACTTCTTCTTTCTGGTATCACTTAAGACGCACAGTTAAAAATTCCATGGTCCTAATGGAGCAAGTCCTTGGACTAATGATTTCTGCAAGGCAGACAGAGTATAATCGCCTTTGTCAGAAATAGGTGTATGCCATAACCAGGTAAGTTTAAATCCCATTTCACTGGCACATATTCCTTATTTCCTTGTGGGAAGAATGGGAAAATTTCAAGCCTCCTCAGAGAAAATACATCTTGACTCCGTCCATGCAGTATGTTAGAAATGCCCACTGGGCTGCTCAGGACAGAAAGACCATGGTCCTGAGTTCCCTTCAGCCCTTTCGTGGCATAAAGGCATTCAGAGCTCCCTGGATCCTACCAGGGGAAGACTAGTTGAGAACTTTAGCATCTGAGAAGTATGCAGCGATCCCACAACAAAGGCTAGAAAATACTGACAGCCTAGGGCAGGAGCTACATGGAGACTAAGGGTGAGAGGTAGCCTTGTGGCAGCAAGCAGAAGCAAGCCCGAGTGAGCAAGGAAGAATTACTGAGCCTAACCAAACTGAAGGAAGCAGCACCGTGGTTGCCAGCTGCAGACCTCAGCCTCAGCTGCGAGCAGTGCTCCCAGGGGTCAGGTGAGAAGGGACATTCAGGGGCTTGCGGGGTCTTTACCTCCTGGTAAAATTCTACTGGATGTCCTTGCCTGCCTGTGTTCTACCATTTCATGCTCCTGTGCCTCATTTCTTCTTTGCTCTCTACCCAGAGGTTTTCCAAAAGTGGGCCTCACAGCGCCTGCAGCAGTCACCTAGGGTGGCTGATAAAATGCATATCTGCAGGCTCCCTCCGCATACCACCACCAGCAGAATTTCTGAAGGGTCTAGCCTTGGAATCTGTACTTTTGAAAACTAGATGTTCAGCATCTGTGAATGATAAATATATTCTCCTTTTGGCCATTTTTCTAGTAAAAAATAACTTGTTCCTTCAGTTATTTTGGCTGTTAGGCTTTAAAAAAAATTCCAACAGCATGACAATGTAGCCATGAGAGAGAGCGCCTCAATAAGGGTTACAGGAGCATATGCAAATCCTGAGGCTGCTGATCAGGGAGGCGGCTTCCTTCTGCTTTGCAGATGGGGGTCTGAAACCCAGCAAAAGAGCTTTTGTGACATGACAGATAAAGAAAAGAGAATTCCTGGAAAGACTGATAGAAAGTCATTTACTGGTCATAGCACAGGGAGAGAAGAGGGGGAAATCAAAGCGGAGAGGAAGTCACAATTGATTCCTTATGAAGTGGCTAATACGATTAGCTTTTCGGTGTGTGTGTGCGGCGAGGCAGCAGCTGGAGACAGCTTTTGATCTCCATCAGCCTGACGAGAGACCCACGGCAACAGTAGGTGGAGGCAGCTCTCAGGTCTCCCTCTGGCACGGAGCCTGGCTCTTTGAAGTGCCCCCCATTCCACCTTTCCTACTGGCGGACAGTGAAGAAGGAGCCCATGTCCCCAGGGCAGGCCAGGCAGGCCCTGAAGCTTCTCCAGTCTCAGGAACTTCACAGAGGTGACCAGGGGCAAAGCTGCAAAGCAGTTCTGACTGCATTTCATTGTCTGTGCGACACTTCTTGGCTCCAGCTCCATCCCGTGGGAAGAGCAGGTATGTTTTCCTGCCTCTCCTTATTACAGAAGGCTTCTCCGTGGAGCCCTCATCAGCTCAGATTGTATTTTATGCCACAGTTTTCCTCGTCTTCCATCAAAACTGCTCTGGACCCACTCTGTCAGGGCCTTGGTGTTAAATGAATCCGCACTGGGTTCTAATAACTTATAATAATACTAACACTATCAAGGGCAATTATGTACCTGGTCTTATTTTAAGGACTTCATTACCTTTCCTGACACAATAACCGTATCACAGTTTGGTAGTTTTACTTGCCCAAATGACTTAATGGAGACAACTTGCTCCTCTGCTAAGGATAAGGCTCATTTGGCAGCCAGGAATTCTGATGGTAGTTCTCTGAACACAGCAACTTTCTCTCTCCAAGATCTCAGATCTCTTCCTGAAACTTTCTAAAGATATCCTGTTTATATGGCTACTCAGATATGCAAAGAGTAGAAGTTAAAAACCACTTTATATTAGTTTCCTATTGAAAACCTTGATAAATCAAAAATCAAACAAAAATAATAAAAAACTGAAACACAAAATGTAAACAAAAAAAAGTTGATAATTCAAAACCATTTCTATTTAATACATAACACAGTGTCCCTAGCTCAGGTTGGCCTCTTTTATCCAAAGATTTTTCAGAATAAAAAGAGACATACTGCCAATAATATTTATTGCTGTTATTCCTGACACAGTATTGGGGTTGAGGTATACAATGGATGACCAACACAGACACAATCCCACAAAAAAAAATTATGGTTTTGATTTGTATTTCCATGATGATTAGTGATGTTGGGCACCTTTTCATGTACCTGTTGGCTATTTGTCTTTTTTGGAAAAATGTCTGTTCAGTTCCTCTGCCAATTTTTTTGCTAGATTATGTTTGTTTTGTTTTCTATTAAATTGTATGAGTTCTTTATATATTTTGGATACTGACCCTTTATCGGATATATGACTTGCATATATTTTCTCCCATTCCTTAGATTGCCTTTGCATTTTGTTGATGATCAGAAACCTTTTAGTTTGATGCAGCCTTACTTGCTTATTTTAGCTTTTGTTGCCTTTGCTTTTGGTGTCAAATCCAAAAATTCATTGCCAAGACTGTAAAGTAGTTTGCCCTCTATGTTTTCTTTTAGGGGTCTTATAGTTTCCAGTCTTAAATTTAAGTTTTAATCCATCTTGAGTTGATTCTTGTGGGATATGGATCCAACTTTATTTCTTCCAGGTGCCAGACGTTTTCCCAATATCAGTTTTCCCAGCACCATTTATTGAAGAGACTATCCTTTCCTGATTGATATTCTTGGCTCCTTTGTTGTAAGTTAATTAACTAATTATGCATGACCTTATTTTTTGTCTCTCTATTCTGTTCTGTTGAATTATGTCTCTGTTTTATGCCAATACCACATTGTTTTAATTACTATAGCTTTGTAGCATAGCTTGAAACCAGGAAGTGTGGCACCTCCAGCTTGGTTCTTCTTTCTCCAGATTGCTTTGGCTGTTTAAGATCTTTTGTGATTCCATACAAATTTTATAATTGTTTTATCTATTTCTGTAAAAAATGTCATTGGAGTTTTGACAGGGATTGCATTAAATCTGTATACTGCTTTGGGTACCCAGTCTTCCAATCCATGAACACAGGATGTCTTTCCATTTATCTGTGTCTTCTTAAATTCCTTCATCAATGTCATTATTTTCAATGGACAGATTTTTCACCTCCTTGGTTAAATTTATTTCCTATGTATTTTATTATCTTTATCTTTTATTTTCTGTAATCTAAAAACTATATTCCTAGGTGTAATGTTTTTGGAATTTATCCTGGGTTGTCTCTGAGCTTTCTGAAGCTTTCTGTGGCTTGGTGTCTGACTTTAATTTGGGAGAATAGTCATTACTTTAAATATTTCTTCTGTTCCTTTCTCTTATTCTGATACTCCCATCACATGTATATTATACCTTTTATAGTTGCCCCACAGTCCTTGGATATTCTGTTCTGTGTTTTAAAGTCTTTGTTCTCTCAATCTATGTTTCTTTTCAGTTTTAGAAGTTTCTATTGATAAATCTTCAAGCTTTTGTGACTTAAAGTGAACACATAAATTTTTATTAATAGCATCAGACAAAATATCAGGGGACATTTTAATGTTTCATTCAAGGCTAGGAATAAAACAGACAAATTTTTTAAAATAGGAAGACATAAATACTAAGATGCTTTCTGACTATATACGATAAATCATGCAAGTTCAGTGGATTAGCTATACATTATTTCTGTATTAAAAATAAACTATTTGTGGAATTCTTTTTGTATATCCAGAATGTTTCTTAGCATGAATAACTTGAAATATATGTGTGTGTGTGTGTGTGTGTGTGTGTGTGTGTATGAAATGAACGAAGATGCAGAAGTTCAAAACAGTATATTGGCAAATTGTTTCCAGATGTGCAATAACCAAAACAATCTTGAAAAAGAAGTTGGAGAACTAACATGAGTTCAGTTTAAGATGTATTATTAAAAGCCATGTGGTTTTGGCATAAGGACAAATAAATAGATAAATGGAACAGAAGGGAATCAAGAAATAAACCTATATATGTATGTATCAACCAAACCCCCAAATCAATTCAAAAGGAAAGTAGGCTCTTTGTAACAAATAGTGCTAGAACAACTGGGTATCAGTGAGGGAAAAACAAACTTCAGTCCTTCCTGTAGCCCAAACACAAAAATAAATCCAGGTACATCATAGCCCTAAGTGTAAAAGCCATAATGATGAATATTCTCAAAGACTGCTCAGGAGAATATCTTCACACACTTAGAGATTTATTAGCTGAGACATAAAAGATCTAAGTTTTCATAGTTTTCATCATAAGACATCAGACTTTAATAAATTTACTGTTCATCTAAAGACATAATTAAGAAAACTAATAGGCTGGGAAACAAATTCACAATACATATATATCTGACAAAGGACTTGTAACCAGAATATATACAGACTACCTATAACTCAACAATAAAAAGACAACCCAATAAAAAAATGGATAAAAGAAAATAATGCATCTTGACTTAAGCCTCACTCCTTATATAAAAATTAACTCAAAATGGATCACAAATTTAAAAGTAAAATGTAAAACTATGCAACATGGAAAAAACATAGAAAATCTTTATAATGTAGGGATAAACAGTTCTTAGACTTTTCATCAAAAGCACAATCCATAAAAGAAAAAAACGAGTAAATTAGATCTCATTGAAGAAATTATAGAATACTTGTTTTCATTCCAGTTGGTTTTGTTATTATTAAAACTCAGTAAGTTTATTGGACATTATACATCTGCTTTGAATTGCCCAAATTTTGCCCATTTTCACATTAATACTCATTCTTAATGATTTATGCCAGCTTTTTATATAGTAAGGATACTAATATTAGTCTGGAGTATATTGCAGTATTTTTCATAATTAAATTTTCAATCATCTTTTAATATCTTATTGTTGATTTTTTTGTCACATGCAATTTTTTGTATTTAGTCAAATGTATTGATTCTTCTTTCAATGCTTTCTAAATAGAAAGTCCTTCTTTCTGTATCTACAGATATATGATTCTTTTCACCCATATTAATGTCTCATATGTTAATGTTTTTACATGTCACTAATTTGTTTATCTTGACTTGATTATATGTTAGTGATTTTTTTCCCCAAAAAAATGAAGTCATGGTCCAAAAAAAATCTGTTGAATGTTTCTTTGTTTAGACATTGACTAGAAATGTTCATAGACTTTTCAAGAGTTTAGCTAAGCTACTCCATATACTTCATATAGGATTGCTGCCCTGCCATCTATTATGTTTGGCCAAGTAGCCTGCATGGACCTTAAACTGATACTAGCCCCCTCTTTCAGGCACATGCCCTAAATAACAGCCCACATAGTCACAGGCAAATGTAAGTTTCTGATATGTCTTCCCCAACAGCCCTTTTGATCAATAGTCTCTCTTATTTCCCAAGGCCTTCTCCTTATGCATCCCTTAGGTAGGACTTCTACGAAACCTAACATACCCACTCTTTATGGTTTGAATTTACCAATCTGGGCTTAACCCAGGAAGCCCAAATCACTCCACTTACAGACCCTAATAATATGATTAAAGTCCTCTTGTTTTCTCTCTTTGCCCTAAGGTGCCTTGGCATCCCCATGTGGCCCCTAGAGGCCTGCTGTAAGAATGTAGCTCTGGGAACTCCCTGCCAGGGCAAATTCCCTATGAATTCACTGAGACCAAGGGAAGGCAAGGGCAAGAAGTTGGGTATTAAAGGTTTTATTCTCATGGATCAGTTATTTATTTGCAAGAGCCCAAGTAGGTATCACATATGTGAACAATCACCACATTGCACTGTGGTGTCTGCTCTGTGTTCGCTGATCTTTTTTCATCTCCCATGTGTTACGATCCCTACTCTGCAGGCTCTTGGAGAAGCCTCAAAGCTACTGCTGCTTATTTTACAGCATTGAAGGTAGAGTTCCTAATGCTTGCAAAGCTCCCATCTTTGGGATGTCAAAATAGTGCTGGGTTCCATAAGTTGGCAGGGCTTACCATTGTCCCTCTGATTCAGTCATTTTAGTGGGCTTTCAACTGCCAGTAGCTGAGTCCCTAGAACAATCTATAATAGCTGGAAGTGCTAGGCAAAGTAACATCCTTGAAGCAGCCCTTTATCAGTGACTGATGGGAGTTGGTGTATAAATATCCCAGGTTACTTGCTTCTTGGGTGAAATAAGGTTTCCAGAAACTCCCCTGTGGGAGTCAGCACACATGCTGGAGCCATCCAGCTAGATTGACAAGTCACACTTTATTGGATGTTTTTGCTTCCCTGTGTCATTTTCTACTCCCTTGCTGGCACTTCCTGAACCACCTAAGTCAACTCCTTTTCTTTGGGTCTGTTTCTGGAGGAATCCAAACTAATGTGGGTTCTGTATCAATTTGAGAAAAGCAGGGTATCTTTTAGGTAAGAGAATTTTGGAGGGAAATTCTTCTAAAATTACTATTTTATCTGATATTATTACTCTAATGCTGTTATGTAAAAGACAACTGTGTACTTTATATATATTTGGACTATATCAAAGTGTTATTTGTTGCCTCTAGGTGCTCATTCATCAACCTGAAGGCATATAAAAGTCAAACTTTTTATAATCAACAAATATTTATTGTCTATTCAACAACTGTTTACTGAGTTCATGTTATGTGTCAGGCATTGTTTTCAGGGGTTCAACAGTGAACAAATTAGATAAAAATCCCTTCATTCAGATAAATTATATTTGGAGGGTGGGGGAAAACAAAAAAGATAACAAGGAAAATACATACTATGTTAGATGGTAAATAATGCTAAAGATGAAAGAATTAGAAATAGTGGAATAGAAAGCATCAGTGGGGAGCTAGGTCACAGTGTAGTAAGGGCACACAGGAGATTAGACGGGATAAAGATCTAAAAGAGGTGAGTACATGAGCTCCCAGGACATCTGTGAAGGGTATCCTAGGAAGAGAGAGTAGATGTGCAAACATGCTGATGTGAGGTTGTACAGGGTTGCAAATACACAGAGGTTGAATAAGTAAATGTGGAGCAGATCAAGAAGCACAATATGAGCCATTATAAGGATTTTGGTTTCAGATAGTTTATTTTGTTAATTATCTTACTCAAGTAAGTCCTCTGCATCCTTGCCTATGTATTTACTAGTTTGCATCCTTACCTATGTATTTACTAGTTTTTGTTTATCTTGTTTCTTTAGTCTGCTTGAGCTATCCAAGATTGAAAGAATTGTGCTAAATATCCTTTTAATATTATGATTTTGTTGAATTTTCCTTACTTTTCTAAGTTTTTGCTTTATATATTTCAATGCCATTTTATCAGGCACATAAAAGTAAAATGAGTGTTATGCATTTGTTGAAAATTGTACCCTTCAGTAATGAAAGGTAAAACCTTTTTGTCCAATACATTTTACCTGAATTCTGTTTTGTTGAATATAGATATTGTTAACCTTTTTTTTTTGCTTATATCTGATTCACTCAAATGTCTGCACTCATTCTTAATCCTTTGTTTATTTTAGCTGTTTAGTGTGTGCACTGATAACTTCTACCGTTTTTTTCTTTTCTTGTCTTTTGGTAGTTTTCTGAAGTTTTCTTTGTCCTTCCTTTCCCTGAGTTTGGAATCTGTGCATCTTCTCCTCTTGCACTACTGATTACCCTAATTAAAATTTTAAAATATCATTGGACACTTAGATTTTCCTATCCAGAGAAGGGAATTTCTATTACATAGGATGAGAATTTCTGCCTGATTTTACTTTTTCACTCGATCATCATAAGCCACAGTCACACGCTTACCATCTGAGCTAGCACCTTCACACACACATATATATACAAGCACACACACTCGTTTTCTGTATTTGCCATTGTATACAGCTTAGAGTTGCACCCTTTGCTCTGCCCAGTTCCTTGCCTTGGTGAGAGCAGGTCTTTGGAGCCAAGACCATCATAGAGGAGCAGTCTGCCCAAAAACTTGAGTGGGGTCATTTTTTCCTCCTGAACACTCAGTTCTTGGATGACACTTTAAGCTTACACTTCCCATCTCTACTCCCCACAAAACTGCAGCAACAGCAGCCCAGAGAGATGTCACACAGTTAAAAGAAAATTGTATGCAGTGGAATATTCCTTTTTTTATTAAAAGCTGTTTATCATTCTTGTTGAGTATGTGGACTGCTTCTGGCTTGCATTTTTGAATCCACATGGTTGATTGGATCTCCGTCTCACTGTGCTTGCTTATTAAAAGCCCACAGCCAGTACTAGCCACAGTGACCCCTGCACCAGGGATCAGAGTCCTGCATGGTGATCATGTACAGAAGTCAGGACACAGCCTGGGGGCAAGACAGCACTTCAGCCTGACATGGCCTGGGGATCCCCTCACTAGTGCCTTTCTGAAGGAGACAGGAGGTTCCTATCTTTCTTTTCACCAAGCTCTGTCCTATTTATACTATTTATTCTTTACAAAAGCCCTATGACAAAGATGTTATCATTCCTCATTTTACTGCCTAAGACATTGAGTCTCAAGGATGCCTGATTCAAGTCATCTATAGGCCGATCCAAGATTCAAACCTGTGTATGTCTGGCCCCAAAACTTACATTCATGCCTAATGATGGTTTTAAGGCAATCATTTTGCAGATAATAATAGATTATAACCATCTCAGTTAGGGAGCTATGGAGATTCTGTTTTTGAGCTTTCATGGAATCAGTTTACTTTATTTGCCCACCATATGTCCTTCATTGCCAGTTGAGAAAAGAAGCCCCCTGGAATTAGAATTGGAAGGCATAGCTTCTGTGACTTATGAGCTCCTAGACTTTGTGCAAGTTAGAAAGGCTTCTGTCTGGGAAAAGCTTTTGTCTGGGAAATGAAAAGTTTGGCCCATTCAGTGATTTTCAAACTGTGCTCTGAAGCCCTGTGGACGTTGGGGGTGTGGGTGAGGGACAACTAACATGGCCTGCTCTCCGATCTTGTTGCTCATTGATTTGTTGAAGCCTCCGTACATAAGATTTCATTTGAAAATGCACCTTTCCCTTCTATACTGTATGTCAGAGTGGGTGTGAAAGGGACTCTATAAGAGGCGACCAGGGCATTCAGGCTGTTGAAGAAACAAGACAACACCAATTCTAACTCCTCCTCCACTACCAGCCCTGGCTTCAAGCTGGCTGGCCAGATGGGGAGACGGGCCACGTGGAGGTGGAGTTCATAAGAACTGGCAAGAATGAGGGATGAAAATGTGTCCTAAGCAGCAGCCCTAGGGACAGCTCTGGTCATCACTAATCAAGTTCAAATGGAATAAAGATAAATCCAACTTCATCTGTGTCTGTATAAACAGGGAGAGGCTGAGGAGGCGGCACTGGACAAGGTCGCCGTTTGAGGAGGAGACAGGTAACAGGGACAACAAGAGCCTCTCTTCAAGCCGGCAACAAAAAGAGGGCCTGTGTGTACCTCACAACCCACAAAGAATGTCCCCAAGCCCAAGAAGAAAAAAAAGAGGGGTACTTCTCATCAATTTTGAAGATGCGTGTCATTAACTTTGCAAACTGAAAAGCTTATGTCCTGATTATACTTGTTTGGTGATGTTAAGTCATAATTCTCTGCCTGGATAGAAAGTAGACACAAAGAAAGAGTCCCAGCTCCTGCTAGTAAGACACTCCCCCTGTCTCCAGGGTAGTTACCTGCCCCAAACTTACATTTATCTCTCTTATGCCAGTAAGGAAGAGCGTCAGGCTAGGCTGTGCAAGTTGAAACAATCAGACAGTATGTAAGAGAGGAGCGAGAACAAGGCTGTGTCTTCTGTTGTGGCTGGAGTAGAGAACAGACCACCTAGGATGGGGTAGAAAATGTACCCAGGAGGAGAGAACAGAGAAACCCCTGCGCCTAGAAGGTCCAGACAGGGACATTTGCAAACAATGTCAGCTTATCCTCTCATTGAAAAGCCTCCACAATATGGGGTTGGAATGGTTATAAGGACAACTTGCAGATGATGTGGTGTGGAGGGATGGGACAGGGATAGGGCCAGGACAAGGACTCGCAAGCATGTGTGGGCCCTTAGTCTCGTAATTTTTGGCATTATCATTTTGAATTCCTGACTCTCAGCTTCTGTGTTCCTTACCAAAGTACTTTAAAAGCTGGGCCCCCTTTCTGGGTACCCCAGAAGATCCACTTCAGATACTCACTATACAATCTTCTGGAAAAAGACCTAAGTAACTGAGTTGTCTGCTTGTACCGATAAAGTCAAGTTTAGAAGGGGGTGTGGTATAGTCTGTAGCCAAATAGGTATGGTGGTGGATGAGAAAAAGAAACCCATCAGAAATGACTTAGGATAGTTCTCACTGCTCACCTGCTCCTCCTCCCAGGAGGTCAGGTGGGACCTCCAGGATCGTCTGAACAATCTCCCCAGGGAGACCTACACTTGCAGCTTGATTATCACTGACACAGAAGGGCAAGAAGCAACAAATGTGAGCTGTCACCCCCTTGAGCATGTCTTAAAAGGGAGTATGTTTGCAGTACAGAATTTTGAAAGTTAACACTAAGAAAATGGTTTTGACTATAGTAATTGTGTATGAATAATGAGAACCTTAATGGGAAATTTAGACAGGATGTGTTGAGTCTGTCTAAGCAAAAGGACTGCTTTCTGGTCATTCCAGTCCCTTGGTTCCCTGATATTCTCAATGACAGTCACTACCACTTTGAAGATGATAAAGCTGGAGATCCCCCACTTACAGGACTGGCACTGAGCGCGGGCTAAGGCTGCTGCACTAGGGCCTGTCATGGTGATACATATGCTGTGAGATTCAGCCTTCAGTTCAAAGTTTCCTTTTCAGAGCAGCCTCCAGGGCCACCTAATAATTAGTAGCTACTCACCCCCATCACTTTACCCTCTTTATATTATTTATTGCAGATATTACTCTCTGAAGTGGACTTGTCCAATTCTCTTCCCACTAGAATGCAAACACCAGGAGATCAGGGCTCCGTTTGTCTTGAACTCCAGCAAACTGAATCAGTCCTGTTACATGTTAGGTCCCTGTATTAGTTTGCTGCAGCTGCCATTAACAAAGTGCCCCATACTGGGGGGCTTAAACAACAGAAAGGTATTTTCTCACAGTTCTGGAGGCTGGAAGTCCATGATCAAGGTGTAAGCAAGGTTGATACCTTCTGAGGCTTTTCTTCTTGACTTGTTGAGGCCATCTTGTCCTTCTGTCTTCATGGGGTCTTCCTTTCATACACATGAGTCCCAAATGTCCTCTTCTTACAAGGACCCCAGTCATTTTAGATTGGAACTCACTCTAGTGATCCCATTTTAACTTAATTACCTCTTTAGAGACCCTGTCTCCACATGCACTCACATTCTTAGGCACTGGAAATTAGGGCTTCCACACATAAATAGGGTAACACAACACAGCCCATAGAAGTCCTCACTAAATATTTGTTAGATAAATTAATAAATGAATACTTATAGGAATGGATGGATGGGTCAATGTCTTGACTGGACTTTCTGAAGAATATGCTAAAGCCTTCCCCAAATTTCTTTTAAAATGACCAAAGAGGATGATAATAGAGGGAATTGGGTATTAACACTAGTAAGGAAGGTCACACTATACTAATTTATCATGACTCAGGATAGCACTGCAAAAGGTGCAGAAGGAATCTAATCTCATTGTTCATATGAGGTCTAGCCTGACATATCATGGGAAGGGTCATAGAACCAGCATCAAACTGAAAGATTTCAATTCATTTGTCACTGTTGCCTATCACTTTCTCCTCTCAATATATATCTCCAGATATTTTTTTGGAGAGTTTCATTAACAAAAGTTGAACTAGTCAAGGATAAGAGGTGTCCAGGTACCCATGTGGAGGTGGACAGAGACCTGGTCCTTTTGCTGTTTGACAGGGTGTGATTAGAGGGAAAAAAAGGAAACCACAAACTTCCACTTAGAAAAGGCAACTGATTTCCCTGTACTTGGCATCTTTCTTCCTTGAATTCTCACTGAAAGAAAAGAAATACAAAAACAGGAAAAAATCATGAATTGATGACATACATTGCAAGAAACTTCAAGAGTTTTTTTTTAAAGATAGAAAGCAGGAAAGACAAAAATGAGAAAACCATCCAACCTTGGACTTACTGGTGGGATAACAGAGACCACTTGGAGAGTAATGATTGGGGACCCTAGGGGATCCCCTCTATGAACCCTAGCTTGGAGCGCCAAGAGACAAGGACGGCCTTTAGGGCAATTCATGGAGGACAAATTCAAGTTGTATAATTGCACCAAGGAAGTTGATATCCCTTACTATCTCTTACAGGTTAGATTTATTTATGTTTCTATCATGCGGATTACTTCTGTCCTTGTCTGACTTGTAACCTCATGCCTGCCCCTCAGCAGGCAACTGAGGGGCTTTTTCAGCTGCCAGAGAGGCTCTTACAGCTCTCTGTCCTTCCTGCACACAGGGCTGGCTTCATGGGCATGGTACCAGTGCAGGCCCAAAGACCCTCATGCTCAGAAGGGTTCCAAACTTGGCAGTTAATACTATGAATTCACTATCTTGAAATTCTTAATAATTTAATTTTTGAAGTTGAGATATGTAAGTAGATCTGACAGGACAACAGAACACAAACTGAGACTTGAGGGCCATGGCCCACATGCAGCCCTTTTTCTAGCTACCTCTCCACCTTCCCAGCACAGGTTCTCAGAGGCCCACTCCCCTGTGCCTGGTGGCCTGCTGGGCCACCTCCTTCCTAACCCCACCCAGCAATCATTGCTGACCTCTGCCCTGGTGAGGGATTTCAGGTGCGGACACAGAGAAGGTCAGGGTTATGCATGCATGGCCCATGGCATCTCTAAGTGAGTAAACAATGGCCACCCAACCCTCAGTGGCTTCATGTCTTAGGCAGACGGCTTGATGGAAGGGAGCTTTCCCCGCACCCCTCATTCACATCTCAGCACTTCCCAGCTTTGAGGATGCAGTCCCTTCAGCTGGGGCAGCAGCCCATGGGCAGGGGACACTGATATCCTTACCCCAGCCAGAGCACACCACCTACACGCTCTGGCAGCCGGCTGCCAGGGGAGGAAGCACTTCAGGTGCCTGAGAGGTCTGCTGTCCTCCAGCTGGCGTCCCCATGCCTGAGGAAGTGAGACCTGAGTAAGCAAAGACCACCTGACTGGTGGGGGTAGACCACAGAAGAAAGGAAAATGGATTATACTTTAGTAGCTGTCACAGCACTTGTTTTTCCTCCTTGAACATTCATTCCCCTGCATTGTCGTCTTGCCCTGGGCCTCCCAGCCTGTTCCACCTGCAAATGTGTAGGATCCGTGGGCAGGGTAAAATGGGATCCTTTCTTTTGTTTGGGACACCCTGCTTTGTTTCATTCCCTAAGACTCCTGTGAACTCACGTTCCCAGAATGTTTTCCTGAATGACAATGAAGTGTTATGCTCATTTGTTAGGACATGGAACTCTCAAGGTTAATTCTCCCCTTTTGCTCTTCCCCGTCCCTAAAATGTATTTAACCTTGCTTAGAAAGTAGTGTTGATATTGCATTCTCATTGGCATGGCTTTGTTTTCCTCACTAAAATGGCTGTGTGAAATGGCCTGTTGTCTGTAGGACACAGAGCTCATCCCTTCCAAAACTTTTCTTTCCCCCTGCCATTAATTTGCGAAGGATAAAAATTTTCACGGTCATTGGTTTCAGGAAGGCTGGAAGAGTGGCACGTCTTTTCCTGCTCATCTACCCATGACTGTCTGCCCCTCCTAGTGAGGTCTGTGTCCCCACTCCAACAACAGCTTGTTGGATCCCACCTGGGACCCATTTTCACCCTTGCAGGAGCGGGGCCAGACCAGCTGTGTGGCAGTGGAAGTTTGGAAGGCTCCTCAGGAGAATCCGTTAACTGGAAAGTGTATGAGAACACAGCAGTGTCTACACTATAGCAGGGTCTTGACTTCTGACTGTCCTCTGCCAAAACAACTGGATGTTTGTGCAAACAAAAAAATCAAATTAAATAGACTGCGTTGCCAAGCCAGTTGTTTTAGGGTATGATTGAAAAAAATCAGTGGGCCAGTAGGTCCTGGTCTCACCACCAGGCCAGTGACAAGATTCTTGACCCCCTGAGGCTTAAAAACTGCAGTAATTAAGATTATAATCTCACTAAGTGGCCTGAATCGTACAATGGGCTTTTAGTTGTTTTTCTTGGCCCAGCGTCTATCCCTGTGCTTCAATTTTCTTCTGAAGAAGTGTAGCTCCCAGAACTCCCCAGGCCACAGTTTACCCTTTTTGGTGCTCCACCAAATGTCCCCTTGTGCTGCTTTTTTGGCTTTATTTGTTCCGTTACCACACTGCCTCATGAGCCCAAAGAGAGGAAAATGCCTGGGGACTTACAATGCCCTCTATCCAGAGAAAGCCCTTAGCCAGCGGCAGTGGGTGCAGGACTCTGAAAGCCTGTTGGGATGACGCTGAGGCTCCACTTGCACCCAGGGACCCCCCTGCAGGGTCAGGCAGGAGCTACCCTGGGATTCCACTCCTGGGTGACTTCTTCCTCTTCGCTCTCTTCCCTCCCCACATCCTTTATTTATTATCATTTAGTGCTGCTTGACTACTCATCATATTGCTTATTTGACGTGACCAGAAACACTTGTACTTGACTTTTCTCTGCTTTTACTTGTGTATTTCACAGTCTCAGTAGCTTGCAACATAAATTTCTAAAACTACTGAACACAACAGCGCATACTCGGTCCGCATTTTTGTAAATTAATGTTGATATTGGCATCTTCTAGAAACAGAAGACAGTGATATCAGACATCTGTGCTTATATTTGTGAACTTAATCACTTTTTGGCGTAATTTCTAGGCACACACGTTCTCAGGGCAGAGATGACTGATATAATCTCTTATATATATATATATATATATGGATATTTTCAGGGAACCACAATTAGCTATCTTTTAAATATTTCCAATAATCCAGCCAATTTCTAATTTTTCAAACAATTGTAATTTTCAGTAGGTATCTGCCAACTAAAATATGAATAAAATAGCTTTTAGCTTAGTTGCTTTGTAGTTTATCATGTAATTTTTTTAGGCTGATCCTCAAGACATCTTTGTGAGATTAGCTTCAGTTGAGATAAGAAAATCAGAGCTTTTCAGAGAAGAAAAATAGGGATCAGAATACTTAAGTCATTTTGAAATGCTTTACGATTCTTAAGCAACACAGTTTTCATATTTTTAGTCCTTTCTGAATTCATCATGTGTTTATTTTTCCTGCATAATCAACAACCCCAAAACTTGGTGCTTAAAACTGAAATGTGTTAGTATCTCTCATGGTTCAGTGGGTTGCCTGGACCGCTTTGGTATTCCTTGCTTGGAGCTTCCCCTATGATTATAGTCAGATGGTAGTTTTAGCACTCTGTCTTAGTCATCTCAGGCTGCTACAGCAAAAAACATTGAACAGATAATTATTTCTTACAGTTCTGGAGAATGAGATGTCCGAGAGCAAGGTCCTGGAAGATTTGGATCTTGGTGAGGGCCTCTTCCTGCCTTGAGAATGACTGCTTTCTGGCTGTGTGCTCACATGGAGAGGTGTGTGTGCATGGAGAAAGAGAGAGATCTCTTTCTCTTCATTTAATAAGGGTACTAATCCCATCACAAGGACTTACCCTTACTCTATTGATCTAGTCAATATAAACGTAATTATCTCCAATAATGAATAGGTCCCACCTTCAAATATCAGCACATTGGGAGTTAGGGCTTTGACATAGGCCTTCTGGGAGGACGCGGCATTCAGCTTACCATAGCCTCCAAGTGCCACTGTTCCAAGGAGAAGCTTTTGAACTCTTAGACCTGAGCCAGAAATTGGCCCAGTGATACTTCCACCATATTCTGTTTGTCAAAATGTTTGGTCATGGGGTGTGCCCAGATTCAAAGGGTGAAGACGCGGACCCTGCCTCTTACTGGGAGGAGTGACCTTCTTCAATCAGCCACATCATCTTAAACTCCACCTCTGGAGTTTAAAGTCAGTCTGTACTTTCCCAAGAATAGGGAAAAGCTAAATGTGAATTGAAAAATTTCCCCAAATTGAAACAGAATAATTCCTTTATTTGGGATCACTTTTTTCTACTATAGGCATTGTACCTTTTGTCCTGACATTTCAAGATACCAGTTGATGGCTTTTTTTTTTAATAATAGGACTTTAGAGTATATGGTCTAAAAACTACACAGCTTTAGCCAGATTTAGTGAAGCCTGTTTTTCCGTGAATAGGAGCCAAATCACATCTTCCTAGGGTGACATTTAATATCTGAAAATTCAAGGAAATCTCTTTTCTTCCAAATTAGGTTCCTATCTCTCAGTGTTTTGTCACTATTGTCTCTGAAACTCAAGAGGGTAGATAGACTCCCCCTCTCAGTCTCAAGGAACTGAGTTGGAGAGGCTGATTTCCGATAGAGGCAGGAGAAGCAAGGATGCTAATTTTTCTCCTGTTCTTCTTTGGGCGTTGATTTTGTTTTGTTTCTGTGAGCAGCTACCATAATTTCCATAAGGTAAATATAGATTTAATGATGAAGATGACAAAAGATGTGGGTGTTTATTAATAAGAACAGAAATTAAATTCTCTCTAGTTTCCTATGGATAAATGTGACAAATGGTGGGCTAATGAGTTGGGTTGGTTAGAATTCAGCACTACTGCAACAAAAGTTATGAGTTTAAACTCCTTAGAGTTCCTGTTTGCTGAGGGAAACACCATAGCATTAAATACAGTGCATCAGTTCAGACTCAGTGCTCTGGAGCCAGACTGTCTGCATTCTGATCACCATGACTTACTAGCTGTGCAACTTTCAGTGCATTATTCAGGCTCTCTGTGCCCATTTCCTCTTCTGTGGGGATATCCAATATCTATGCCAGAGGTTTTAAGGATTAAGTAAGATGCTACGTGTAAGTTGCTCAGAGAAGTGCAATGCCATCCTAAGTACTCAGTAAACATTAGTTGGTATGTAGTTGGCCATTATTCTGTCCCCTAGCTTCAGGCTTCCCTTAACTCCTTCCATAAATTGATGACTATCTTCCAACCAGAGGCTGAGCCCTGATTGACTAGAAGCTGATGCTTTACAGACTGACCACTATTCTAGCAGCTTTTTTGTCATAGGGAAACTAAATGGGAACTTAAGGATGGACTGGAAAATTCATTTTCATGTGGGTGGCATGGCTCAGTGGAATCTTCCTAAGCCTGAGAGTGGTGGTAACCCTTCAACACCTGAGCCCTGCCTCATCACTGATTTGGATTTAGGAAGATCCAACCCTCTCTGACCACCAATACAATAGAATCTATCAAAAATTATATTCTCTACTCAGTGATTTGGAGACCAGAGAGGGCCTAGTGTCTATCATAGTTTCAGAATCTGAAAAGGAATGAATGATTCCCTCCATATGAACAAGCCACTTTTGTTAAGTTTTAACATATTCTCCTGATTTTTCTTTTGTTAAAAATGTCAGTGTAAACAGCACGTTTAATCAGTTAATCCCCTCTCCCCCAGCCACTTTTAATTCCAAGTCTGAGCCGGTGGTGATTTTGATTTTCTACTGTCTGCCCAAGGGATGGCAGCAAGTGTTGCAGAGGACTGAAGTCATTTCAATCAAGCACAAATTTTAGGTTCTTTTTGGAAACAAGAGTAGACCTCAGCAGACGTTGAGGAAGGTGAAGATCAGCTACTCTTGCTCCTTGCGAGCATGTATACGAGCAAGCTCCAAGCCTCACCAGCTGATTATTTAAAATGATGTCTCAGACCGAAACTCGCCGGCACACAGACATGCATGCGGGCAGGCAGGCACAAAACAATTCTATAAATTGTCCCCTGAATTTGATGAGGTCCCTATGCTATCTGTTTTCAAATGCTCTCATTACCTGTCACATGAAAGATTCAACTGTGGCAGAAAACAGCAACTTTCCAGAGACAGGATTTGTTTTGGTACCTAGAGCCAGCAACAAATTATCAGAAACACTCCTAAACAAATGGCTGACCAGGGTGAGGCGAGCACGGCATGTTTAGGAAGGATGTTGTTCACTCTCAGGGGCCCACCCTGACCTTCCATGACCTTGGTGGTCAGCATCTCCTTGCACCCTGCACTCCTGGCTTTCCTTGATCTAATCCAGGCATCAGGCTGCACATGGAGTCGTTTAAAAATCAAACCAAAGAGAACCATTTTTACCATTTACTAGGCTGGTACCAACAGCCACCATTTTTCACTATTAAAACCCCTGTTGTTGGTATATTGATTAGCAGAGCACTGCTTACTGATCAAGGACAGAAAGCAGAAGCACTAAGCAGCTGTCCCCGGAGTGTGGTCCTGTCTGATGCGATGCCAGCTCACTATCCTTGTGCCATGAATTCTTGATGCAAGCAGCAGCTGGCCAGGGAGTTAAATCTTGCACTAACTAGCATATCTGTTTTGTTATACCATGTATGCTGAAATACTTTAAGGTAAATTATGGGCATTATAACAAATGTGACTGTCCCAGGAGTGTGTTGGGTATATGTGGGTCTCAAAAAAATCTCCAGGAAAAAAAAACATGTAGATGTATGCAGTATGTATGCTTCTGTCTCCTTACTTATAAAGGACTTTCTTGCCTCCTGCCTCATCCCGGGGTCTGTTGTGCTGAGGTGTGACTGATAATGAATTACTCATTTGATATTTGAACTCCAGAATTGCCAGGCATATACTTTCTATTCTACCTTTCTTCTGTTTCTTCCCTGGAACCATAAGGTTAAGAAAGCATTTCCCATTACAGAGTATGGATAACTTGTGCCCTAAGATTGGATGAATTCCCATTTACTCAGATGTGTGCCTATTAGCTCCCTCTTTTCTTCCAAGGAGGCAAATAGACAAGGAGACTCACCAGTTTGTCAAGCAGTCTGACTATCATCTGTGAAGAGTTTCCGCCCAGGGCAGTGACTTGGACACTAGGGGGGCTGTGGTCCATGTGTTATGTGTGTTTATTTTCCTTTCCTTGCACACTTATTCAAAGAGAAAACTATTTACCTGTGCATTGCCATGGTTCCTATTTCCATGGTAGCCAAGATCTTCTATTGCAAAAATAAGAGAGAGATTGAGAAGGAAAGAGAGAAAAAGAATGGGAGAAGGGGAAGAAAAAGAGTGAAAGTTGGTTAGCAACAGGATTGAAGGAAAAATTCACAAGCCCCTGGATCAGTACTTCAGATGACCAGGGTTTTAGTAGGTAGAGCTCAGGGTTGGGGTGGTGTGGTGTGAAGGGGGTGATAGATTGGCTCGGTCTCTCTGCTCCTCTTGATAAAATGTAGGAAAGGTAATTAATGTTCTATAGGAGTTCAGCTCTCATCTTTCTTAGTTGGTGCCCTTTTAAAAAAATGATGATTCTTTTTGTGCTTAATTAAAGTTTGGAATGGCTACTGGCCTCCATAAATCATTTCTCCTGCCTGAGGAAGCAGTGGTGGTGGTGGCAGTGACAGGGAACTAGGGCTACACTGAATTCCCTGGGGCTGGAAACTGAATGCTCTTTATTGGAGCACTGGCAGGACATTCTCTGTGCTGAGAGCTGTATGTCACTCTGCAGTCACTGAGGGCTGAGAGAGTTCCAGCCACCGCTTTAACTGGCTGGTTTTCTTTCCGAGGCCAGCTGGAAGCGAGGCGCAGGCAGAACAGCAAGGGCTGAATGGCTTGAATCATCACCTAGGTGATCAATTGTAATGCCAGAATGTCCCTGAGGGACTGAAAGAGGAAGCTTTCTCTTACATTTTCCAATTAATTTTCCCGTTGTGTCTTAGGAGCAGGGGTGTGGTAAGTACAAGTACCCCATTTCCCAGGATAGGCCATTGAGGCCCAGATGGAGAGGGTTGTTTTCAGCATCACGCAGCAAACAAACAACGGGAATGAAAAGAAAAAAAAAATACCGCCCTGAATTTTGGATAGACCTGAGGATCAGAGTTGACAAACTGAGCTTTTATTCCCTGAGCAACTGTGGCTTCAGTGCAAGAATTTAACAAAGATGTATTGGCTCCAGTAATGCTTCCCTCTGTTCTGTCAGAGCATTTCTGAGTGGGGACAGTGCCCTGGGCCTGGTCAGGACCACCCTGGGTTGAGCCCTGGCTTCTTGCTGGAAATCTCCAGTATAAAACCCTTTGCTTTGTCTCACAAAGGTGGTGGCACAACATTGCCTGTTTCCTGCAACTATCCCAAGGTCACCACTTACCTGCATGAGCTCTTTGTCACCTTTCCTACCCTCTCCAGCTCAGCTGTTCTTTGATTTATCCCCAAAAGCTTTCTCCTAGGCTATTTGGCAGCATTCCCTCACTCATCAAAACCTGAGGGGCCTTTCTGGAGCCAGCCCTCAGAGCTGACCTCCTTTTGAGTCATCTATTTGCATGCATGAGGCCACTGATGACATCAATGGTTTTGCAGTATTGAGTCACATTTTGGGTTTTACCTAGAGGATGTGCAGAATATAAATGTTGTGAGGTGCGTGGGTCAATTTCTGATTCAGAGGGAAAAATGTTGCAGATAAAAAACTTTAGGAACATAAATTGGCTTCTTAGTTTCAGCGGGCATTTTCATTCATTTATTTAAAGCATTTTGCTTTAAAATTGCATAAAGCAATATGTGAAAAACAATTTTGGTACTGAGCAAATAATACTAAAGTCCCTCTCCTCTAGGAACTGACACTCTGGCTAGGAGGGAAAGCAATATCAGGCAAATATATCATGAATCAAGTAAGTAATATAAACAATAAGGATTCTATACAGCAGTTCAAAGACACAGAGAATGGAAACGTTGGAAAAGACTTTGTTAAGAAAATTGGCATCAGCCGAAGGTAAATTAGAAGAAACTAGAATTGACTTCAGACCATTTATGCAAATTAAAAATGCTTATGCAAAATAACACTATTTTCCAGAACCTGTGGGTTTAATCACTCAACAACAAACATGTTAGTGTGAGTGCCTTTGCATAGGGAGAAAAGAGAGTGGGGATGAGGAGTAAATAGAAAACAAAATATGAGGAAGACTTTGCTCAAATCTATGATTAAACTGTGCTACAAAATAAAGATAACTCAGTTTCCTGATTAATTTTCAGTTTCAATAGGAATAAGAATTGGGAAAAATAGAAAAAAATCAAATAAAACCAAACACATCACAAACAAAAGCAAAGAGTAGTTAAAGAGTGAACAGTACTTCATATGAATATGATCTGGAGGACTGAGTAGAGGGTTATGGAGACCTTCAACTGCCGGTATTCCTAGGCTGTTGTTCTAGAACAGTAGAGTCCACACACAGGAGCCCATCATTTCACTGTGTGTGGCCAGCTGCAGAGCAAGTATCTACTTCACTCTGGTACTGAATCTAACAGTAATCTTGACTATGTTTGGAGGGTGACTACATTCCTCAAAGATGATGTGGGAGAAACTATTAAAGGAAGCAGAATAGTTTGATATGATATGAAATGATCCAAAGATATGTAAAGGGAATCATCTGCCTTGGGTACAGCTGCTTTTAAACCACTGAGTCTGTCTGGTGGAAAAAAGAGCCGCCTCCTCAAGGTTGCTGCTCTGTCTGCATCTTCAGAGACCCTAAGAGTCTTATGTTTACCAGAATCAAAACTTTCCTAAGAAAGTAGTCTGATTGGAAAGTGAAATGTATATCTGCTTTCATGAGGCAAAGAACCATTGAGAAGGTGTCTCCCCACTGGTCTACTCACCTCAAATATACCAGAATGAGATAGGTTTGGAAAGCCTATCCCCCTGGTTGAAACAATACATGAGTAATTCACAGAAAGATAAGCTACACTATTTGCAGAGCCCTTCCTAAAGGTAGCTTTTGGTGAAAGGAGGAAAAGGTCTCCGAAGAAACAGAGCCACAGAACCAATAGGATGTATGTGTGTGTGTGTGTGTGTGTGTGTGTGTGTGTACACATGTATTATAAGGAATTGGTTCACCTAGTTCTGGAGGCTGACTAGTTCCAAGATCTGCAGTTGGAAAATCGGAGGTGCAGGAGATTTGATGGCATGGTCCCAGTCTGAGCCTGAAGTCCCGAGAGGAGCAGAGCCAACCAGCCCCAGTGCCAGTCGTGTTGAGACCCAGGGATTTCAGCTCAAGGCTGAGTTCTCTTCCTTCTCCTCCCAGGAGGCTCAGCCTTTTTGTTTGATTCCAGCCTTCGACTGACTGTGGATGAGACCTGTCCACATGGGGAAAGCAGTCCTCTTTACTCAGCACACTGCTTCAAATGTTCACCTCATCCAGAAAGACCCACACAGACTCACCCAGAATAGTGTTTGACCAAAGGTCTGGGTATCCCATTGCCTGGTCAGGTTGATACATAAAATTAACCACCACAAGTCTGTGGCTCCATCAACTTGGCCCCATCTGCAACTCTTTAAATCATACTTAATATCTAAGGTAAGATAATAGCAAGGCCGTTTAATACAGTGGGAGGAAAGGGCAAAAAGGGATAGAGAAAGATGATAGAAATACATAGGGAAATGCATTTAAAGGAAAAGAAAGAGATGGTGAAGCACAGAAATTACACATGAGCCCTTATGCTGAGGACAGGCAAATTTGCTAGGACCAGTAGTCCCAAAAGAAGTAACATCTCTGGGACCCCTGACTCTTTCCATGGGTCATCTTGGAAAGAACTTGGTCTTAGAAAATAACAGCCCTGGCTTTCAATCTCTTTGGTTTTCATCAGCAATGTGAGCTTCAGTAAATCTGTAAATCATTGTCATTGGAACCTGAGGATGGTGTTATCTGTAAAATAAGGATAACAATATACTCCTTTCAGAGGTGTTTGCAAACTGAATGAAATAATGTATGAAAAATACTGTCTTAGCTTGGGTTGCCACAACAAAATACCATAATCCGGATGACTTAACAGAAATTTATTTCTCACAGTTCTGGAAGCTGGGAGGTCGGAGATCAAGGTGCCAGCTCTCTTCTTGGCTTGCAGATGGCTGCCTTCTCACTGTAGCTTCTGTGGCAGAGAGAGAAGAGAGAGAGAAAGGGAGACAGCTCTTTAGGGTCCCTTCTTATAAGGATACTCATCCCATCGTCAGGACCCCACCATATGACCTCATTTAACCTTAATTACCTCCTCATAAGCCTTCAGCATGTGGACTTGGGGGGGCGGAGGGCACAGTTCAGCCCATAACAAGGACCTAGCACAGCTCTTAAAAGAGAACAAGTATTCAAAGTTAATTCTCCCTGCCCCAGCTCATCTGCTCTCTACTCTGTCCATTTTCTCCCCCTGTAGTACTAAAGCAGGAACAGGGTATCAAATAGAGACCTTGGTGAAAAAGGTAACTGACAATACTTACTCTATAGGTTATTAGAAGGATTTAACTCAGAAGTGTATTTGAAATTTGCATAAAACTTTGCTTTATCTCTACATGTTGTTTTGCGATCTGTATTTTTTGTTCAGCATGTCCTGAATATTTTTTCTACCTCAATAAATGTAAGACTATGTAACTTGAGCTGGTGCATATTATTCTAATCCTATTTTGTGCTAATTATGATTTATTTAAGTATTCTGCTCTTCAAGGAGATGTTGCCTTTCTTATTTGCTATTATATACAATGCCATGATGAACATCCTCATATATCCATCTTGGCACTTGTGTATATTTCTCTTTTCATGTTCATTGTTTGATTCAATTACTAAGAGACCATTCAGAAAGTTCGCTGTGCCCTATATTTTGACCATTTTTAACTTATTTTGTTTCATATTCTTTGGTGTTTGGTGATTCAGCTATCAGAGACCATACTTTCTTTCTTAGGCATAGGCCACATTTTTTCTCTCCCCCAGCATTTACTTCTGCAGATAACGTTGACACTTACCTTGCTGAGAAGAAACCCTGTTTCATTCTGCAAAGCCACTTATTCAACTTGCAAGCTTTTTTTAAAATTAAATACCCTCAATTGGGAGAATCAGGTTGCTGTATGAGATTCAGGTTGCTAATAAAATTCAAATTAAATGCCAGCTCTAGGCCAGAAGTCAAAGTCCACAGACATAAGAAACAGTGCCAATTCTTCCTTCCAGTCAATGGAAAAAGTGCTTTTCTCCACTTGGCTGGCTTGTTTTTGGTTTCAACATCCACACACTTTTTTTCTAACTATGCCTATTTTTCTACCCCTGCACAGGTGTTGCACAAAGTGACTTCCTAAAAAGATCTTTATCTGTCAAATGCTAATGTGCGTAGCTGGTTTATAGCTGAGGAATTAAATAAAACTATAAATTATGGACTTCGAGAATATTAAGGTGATACTACTC
Source organism: Manis pentadactyla (assembly GCF_030020395.1). Classification (NCBI taxonomy): domain Eukaryota; kingdom Metazoa; phylum Chordata; class Mammalia; order Pholidota; family Manidae; genus Manis; species Manis pentadactyla. Next base: position 168,996,315 of record NC_080020.1, on the reverse strand, counting down.
TATCCCCACATCTCTGTATATCCAATTTCTAACAATTCTTTCTGACATCCTCTCAAGAATCTCTCTCCTCCTGCAATGGATTCCTTAAGCACTACCTGGATTACCTGAGTATTTAATTATATACTTCTTGTCAAATGTTTTCAGGATGTGAATTTTTATTTCCCCCAACAAGACTCTAGGTTTCCAAAGCAGGAATTCTGACTCCTTTTTTTTTTCCTGTTCTGCTTCATCTATACTCTACTTAAAAAATAGTAAATAGTAGAACTGTAAACACTTATCAATAGATTGCTGGGAATAGTGGGGAGGTAAAGATGAAGGTGTTGACCTAAATTCTATCATCAGATTATTTAAAACCTAGCAGTGATTCAAGATAGAAGCATACACAACTTTAAGGAACATTCCCCACAGCAGACAATCGTATCATCTATACCTAGTTAGAGAATGGGAATGCCAAATAATCGGATTTCCTGAATCATGGTGCTCTTCCTATGATCTCTTTTGATTTACATAGCATGTTTACCTTTTCTGACTTTCAAAGCATTTCCATCAGCCAACATTATGGGTCGGTAAAGAATTAAAGACTTTAAAAGTCATGAAAGTGCTTTTCTGCCAGGATAGTAGAAGTTCATTATAAACTGTGACTTCTGCATATTAAGCACGCCTACATTTTCTCCTTTACAACTCCCAGTTTTCCATGTAGTTATTCAGTGTGCTTATTGTGCACTTGACCACCTACTAAATGCCAGGCACTGTTCTAGGCACTGAGGATATTACAATAAGACCAACAGGGAACCAATGTTCATAGAGCTTTACTACATCTGGCAGTTGAATAATAAAAAGGAAACATATATAAAAAGGATGGTCTTCTTCTTAACACCATTTCCCCCACCAAAGAAAATAATGCTTCCTTGCAGTCCTCTGTTCAGAAAATATTTCTGAAACTATAGGACCAAACCATCTGTGCTTCCAGAAGCTTGTAAGGATATTAACCCCTTAAGTCCTAAACTGGTAAATACTGTCTCCTACTTGCTCCCCCAACTCCTGCCAAGACTCTGCCTTCTGTTTGGTCTTCTAAATTGGTAGCTTCTCACTTTTCTCCTCCCACTGGCCTCCAAGTCAAGGTAGGGCCTTTACATACTTCTTGCTAAGCATTGCTGCTTCCACACCATTGTTTTAAATTACCTTTAGAACATCTCTTTGCATACCGTTCAAGCATTTCCTTTTCTTCCCTCCTTCCTCATGGACATGGGTCTCTGCCATCCGGGCATCTAGTGCTTGGGAATCCCCTCTAATCCCAGTCCTGCCTTGGTCCTGAATACTTTTGGTGCTTTTGACAACCACCTATCTTCAGCTCCATCTTGAAAATGCTTTGAGGAACATTTGTCATCTGTCTAGTGACATCCACGTCCCCTAACATTTTAGATCTGGTCATTACCGAGAAACATTCCACTTCTGAAGCCTCAACCCCAGTTTCTCATCTTCTGAATCAACTTCCTTCTTTTTCTGCTCATTCTTCCATCTTTGAGCAGGAATTCTGAAGGAAATTTCTGGAAGAACAATTCTGCAACCTTATCAAGACCTACAGTCTCCACTTATTTCAGTTCCTCACTTGGTTTTACTTTCTCTCCCCTCAGCTAGGTCTCATGGTTTATTTCTTTATTCCTCCTCCCTTGCTTTAAAGCTCTCGGTCACCTACCCCAGATAAGCCTTGGCTTTATATCATCATTTGGTTTACTATTCCCAGATTGCTGAGGAAAATTATACAACCATGCATATTGGAGATTCTATGTATTCATCCTATCCCCAAATTAGTCTATTTATCTATTATCTATCTATCTATCTATCTATCTATCTATCTATCTATCTATCTTCTATCAATCATATATCTTTTATCTACTTATTGCTCTATACCAACCCTATCTCTGATTTCCTCTTTTTCCTTTTTCTTTTTTTCCTTGAAGTCAAATTCTGAGACAGATTTTCTACCCTTTCTGAAAACAAATTTATAACTGGAAATAGTTACTCATCCATTCTTCCATTTGTTCTCCAAATCTCTATAATCTATTTTCAGCTCCTATCACTTCATGCAACTGCTTCCCCAAAGATCACTCAGGACCCCATTATTCCAAAACCAGTCTGTTGTCATCATTCTTAATATTGCCACAAAATCTGAGCATTTCAGCACCACCAAAAAATTTGTCTTACTTGACCTCACTCTTCCCTTCCTCCTCACAGCTCTGTTCCATGTCAGCTTCTTCTCAGGGATCTTCTTTCTGCTCTTTCTTTGATGATCACTACATGTTCCCCAAATTCTCTCCTCAGTCCAATACTCTTCTCTCTATGTGCAGAATCCCTGTCATATCCAACGTACTAACTCCCCATGAAATGCTGATGCTCCCAAATCTTCTCTCTCAAGTCAAAATGCTCTGCAGAGCTTCAGTCCCTTCTGCCTGACGGGCATCTTCACTGAGATAATTCTGTCTCAAGTTTCAAACATCCAAAACAGAATCCACCTTCTTTTCCTTAAACTGTGCTTCCCACAAATGTGTGCCTGATACATAGTTGGTGGTTAAAACAAATTTTAACTTGGTAGAGAGGACATTGAGCTTGAAATCACTGTGAAACTTAACCAGTATAACAGCTCCTGATTCTATACAGATCTCTCAATAGAGATTTTCCTTTGAAGAGCTTAGAATAATTGATAGGCATGTGTTATCTTCTGTTAATAGCTTCTCCCACAGCTTTCTTGAGAGTACTGCTTCAGAAATAGGCTTTATTATATGGGGTCCTTGGGCTGGAGCCTGAGTTTAGAGCTTTCCTCCCATGGCTACAATAAGTCAGGAGTGGAGCAGGCCATACAGCTGCTTTGTGGACTCCTGTGTCAAACAGTGCAGGCTGGCTCGTCCACACAGCCCACCAGCACTCAGAGCCTGGCTTTTGGAGCTCACAGGTGAGATTTATCTGGATGTCTTTAGCAAGTGATGCAAAGATCCAAACCTTGGATGTACCCTTCTAGTTTGTATGGCCTGCCAGCATTATTCTGATTGTTTAGTACCGTCATCACAGGCTACAAGATGCAAAATAGGTGAAGCGGCTAATAAGTTAAGAAAACTCTGATTAAGTTCCGTAAGGACTCAATGAGCATTGTACAGGTTAATTGAATTTTTATAGATTAATTCTCCTTTCTGGATTCTAAGAGGTGGTTCTGTTTAGGAGACCACTGCCAAACCAGTGATGGGAGAAATTAGAAGTCCCAAACTAAATAAATTATTGTTCCTACTTTTCATCTTGGAGATCATAATGCACAAAGCAGCAAAAATGAGAAGAGTAAGTAAGAAAGAATAACAGAATCCTAGGGTTATGTGGACATGTCAAAGCCATACAGGGTAAACCTCTGACCTACTAATAAATAATCAGACAAATTAAAGATTTATGGGCTCTAAAGCTTGAAGTTTTCCAGAACTGAAACAAAATTCCAGATGATCTGCACTTACCACTTTCCCAGTAAATACATTCCTGGGCTGTTCTGGACAACTCACACTGGGGTTGAGCTGAAACTACTATACACTAAAAATCTTCTACAATTAGAAGTAAATGCAGGGAAAAATATCTATTTTTATAAATTAATAGTCTTTTGTTTTTAGAGAAGGTTTAGGTTTACAGAAAAATTAAATAGGAAGTATGAAAAGTTACTATATACTTCCTCACTCCCTACCTTTCCATGTACTCATACACATAGTTACCACTACTATGAACACCTTGCATTAGTGTGGTACATTTGTTATCATTGGTGAGCCAACACTGATACATTAGTATTAACTAATGGCCATAGTTTATATTAGGGTATGCTCTGCATTGTATGGCAGTGGGTTTTGACAAATGCATAATGTCACATATCTACCATTACAGTATCAGACAGAATAATTACACCATCCTAGAATTGCCCTGTGTTCCATCTATTCACCCCTTCCTCTCTCCCTCCACCCCTGGCAACCACTGATCTTTTTATTGTATCCATAGTTTTGCCTTTCTCAGAATACCACTGAGCTGGAATCAGACAGTATGTATCCTCTGCAGATTGGCTTCTTTCACCAAACTTAAGGTTCCTCAATAATTTTCATGGTTTAATAGTTCATTTCTTCCTAATGATGAGTAATATTGTATGGATGTAGAAATACTTATTTTTAACAAGAGGCCATATAACTCTCCAGAAGCTAGTGAACTCCATCAAGGAAGTGGCGTCCCTTTCCTCTGTCTCCAATGGACCATGTAGAATTCATTTACTGTGGGAACACTGGTTTGTCCGCATTCAGATACAATTGGGATAATTCTTTCTGTATTCTTTACTTCAGTTTAATGTACCATTACAAACTCCTTCAAACCAGTAACCCCAAATCTGAAGATTTTATCTCCTAAATTTCTTAAGTTTCGTTAGATCTATACCTTCTTTCAAATTCCCCTGCATACAACTAGTTCAGGCCCTCATCATCTCTCCATGAATGACTGCAGTGATCTCCAATCTGGTCTCTTTGCTTTCAGCCACACCCTTTCCATCCATATGTTCTTCACTGTTTCTAGAGAGACTTTTCTAATGTAGAAATCTTACCATGACACTCTTCTGCTAATGAATCCTCATATCCTTTGCATGAAGTCCAGGTCCTTCATTATCTGCCCTTCCTGTCTCTCCAAATTTATCTTCGGCTCCTCCCTGCCTCTCACTTTGCCTTTTGGCATTACTACTTCTCGTGCAACACTTTTTCTGACCTCTGTGACTGCTTTGCTGTTCCTTCTTTCTAAAATGTCATTCTGTGGCCCCTAATCAACTTCACTGGATTTCAGTCTTTGCTGAACTACATGTTACAAGATCCCTCCCCTGAAATTACTTTCCTTCCTTTCTCTTCTTTCTAACCATGTTGAGTTTCATGTTTTGGATTATAGTAAACCTTGTGTATATCTCCAGTATGGCCCTGCTCTGTCAGCGTGCATAAGATTAGCTATTTCTCCTATCTGTCTTCTGCACTAGATTGTAAAATTCATGAGGGCAGAGACTCTTTCACCATCAAATCTACCACCCCTGGCATAGAGATCAGTACACAGTACAGTTTGTATATGCTGTTTAAGTGAATGAAAGAGTACAGGTCCAAGACCCAAATTACTCCTGAATGGCCACTGAGTAGAAGTCCCTCCTGAATAGAATGGCCTCCTGAAATCCCTGCCTCCCTCAGGGAGGACGGCACACAGGTGATTACAGTTGGCCCAAGCCACAGTTCTGAACTTTATTGCAACATCGACAGAGTATTTGTCTCTGCTCTTAACTTGTCAGAGACAACAGTTCCCTACTGCTCATTTCTCATCTCCCCAGTTCCTTTTTGAGTACAGTCAGAATGTAATGCCTGTAAAGCTGTCCCAAAGGAGACCATCTGAGTCATCCCCACTTAATCTCCCTTGGGAGTCAGAGGAATGAGATCTGGACTTTCTCATTAAATAAGAAGCTTTGCCTTGAACAGTGAACTTCTTTGAGAAAATTCGATGAGCTCAGACTCTAACCCACATTTGAGAGAGTTATTAAGACAACGCTGCATCTCACATTTCCCATTCCTCTTGGCTCCCTGTCTCCGGCTCGAGTTCCTCCTGTTCATTTTCTCACGGGCAGTGCTGGGCGACAGTGCCACCCTTTTCTCCGGGGCTGGCTGTTTACTCTTCTCAGTGTTTGAAGTCAAAGCAGACTGGTTCTGTTCACCCATGAAATGAAATGTTAGACTCCTCTTTCGCTTCTGTCACTTGACTGAAGAGCATTTGCAAGAATGCGGGAGAGGCAAAGGACAGTTCTGAAGTGTTTATTTCATTCCTTTAGTCCTTTCTTTGAGGAGTTGAGGCCATCTTTCTCTCATCAGGAAATATTAGCTGTCTTCTCAGTGAAGACAGGTATCTTGATTAGTGGGCTGCCTAAAAAACCTAATGAGTGTGACTACGTAATTCCTTAGGACAGGAGGACTGTTTTGCTTTATTTTTGTTTTCTTGAGATAGCACCCTTTCAAGTTCTTTGCAAATTAGAGCCTCCTTTTCTGGTTGCTGAGAAAAGAAAGGAACGATATTAACTGTCAGTTCAGTACCATGCATAAAGCTCAGTGATTTGCCTATATATCATTTCAATTTTCACAACCCACCATAATAATAATTTTGCCAACATTTATTGAGCTCTAAATATGTGCAAGCCCCTCTGTTAACAGGTTTACTTGAGCTATCTAATTTCAGCCTCACAACCAACAAAAATGTGGGTACCTTTAAATTATCCTTGCTTTACAGATCAGAACAAAACATAAAAAGAAGTTAATCAAGTTGTCCAGGAAAACATAATTAGTGAAGCACATCTGAGAACTGACTCCAGGACTGAATTACTCTGGGCCCATACTCATAGACATTATGCTAAATTGCTTTTTGACCATGTAAAATAGGAATTAATATTATTGTTATTCCCATTTTATCACCAAGAATACAGGTTGAAAATAGAGGGAAAGCCAGGTTGGAAAATCACCTTTGTCTCCTCTTCATCTCAAGCTCTTTGACCCAACCATGGTGTAATGGAGACTAGAGGTCTTGATCCAGGACTGTGCGTTGATGGCATAGGCTTTGTGGATACGATGTAGGGTGGGAAGCCACCAGTTGGTGTTGTCACATGGATGCCCTGGCACAGTCTCTCCAGCTTCCTCCACTTACCAGGCCACTTTATTTAATTTATAGATTTAGTCCAGAGAAGGAGGGGAGAAATTGGCACAGCCATCCCAGAACAGTGTGATGTGTAGTGTCAATCCTCTAAAAATTTGCTTGAATCACAGAAAAAGAAAATGGATTTCAAGGAAATTTCCACTCTGATGTTTTCACTTACTTTAGGAGAATAAGTTTCCAAGGCTTGCCTCGGTGAGGCAGGCCACTGCTTCCTGGGGAAGTCATCTGTAGTACAAATATGCTATCCCAGGTGACCAAATATGCCTTGATTATGGATACATAAACCAAAGAATTCAGCACATCCTATAGAGACTGGGAGAAAAATCTTCCTTCCAAATGGTTCTTTTTCAATAGATGACACTATTATGAGATCTCAAAAAACATCTGTTTTAAGAAGTCAGTAAATATCTGTTATGCTTATAAACATCAAAGATTGAGCCAAACCAAATTAGAAACAAACTGTGACTTAACCAGAGTTAGAAGTTGTCAGGGCTTTAGGCCATAGGGAGACACGTAAACAAGACTGATATGGACTATTTAAGGTGGCACCTGGGCTCATGAATGGTCTAGGCAGTGAGGCGCTCTGGGCAGAAATGAGTTGCTGACTGAGTGTTGGGTTTTGTTAGATGCCAACTGGTCTTATCTGATATCTATATGAATGATCTGTACAGTAAAACCCTCAGTGAGATCTCCAACTTTGCAGAGAAGTCATCATGCTTGAGTATAAGAAATCATGCTGCCAAGGAAAGACTATAGTAGGATTTTGAACTAAATCTGTAATAGTGGGCACCTGGGTAATGAAGGAGCATCCATACAGGCAAGCACAAAAGAGTGCCTTGCAGGGAATGTATCAGAAGAATTAAGGGAAGAAAAATGTGAAGTAATCTTAAAACAAAAAACTGAAGTGTACTTAATTGAAAAAATTAATGCATTCTTATGTGGTAGAAAACATATCTATAAATGTATATACATATGTAAATTCAGGTGCACTGATGTGGCTTTGACCCTAACCCTCAGTTTTCTGACTTTGTCTTAATTGGTCTGTGCATATTATTTATTCTGTGTTTTATTATATTCTTCTCTCTTTTTGTTTCCTCAATCTTATCCCCATAGGTACCCACTCTTAAGTAAATTTACATTACTGGCATTGTTCTATACAATGAACGGCACTTGTAAAATTTCACAAGCACAGTTTTTCTGAGATTTATACATGTTGCTGTCTATCTATCCATCTATCTATATATACCTATCTGTAGCTAGATAGAAATCTGTAAATTTTATAAGCTTATGCATAACACTTCATACTTCCCATATAATACATTTTTGATGGGCAGCTTGGCTGTTTCAAGTTTTTAAATGTTGCAAACAATGCTGTAATGAATATTCTTACTCATTTATTCCTATTTCTGTTTCTTTCTGTGTGAGAAATTATCTAAGTTCCATATCCAGTATTAAATATGTACATATTTAATTTTATTTTAAACTCTCAAATCGACAATTAGGCTAAAATATATCACACCTTTAAGTAATGAAGAATTAGTCCCAGTTGCTCCCACTGCCTTCCCCCCGCCCGCCCTTCCTAGACACCATCACCATCACTTCCTTAGTAACTTTTCAAGGGAAGGAATAACTCAACCAAAATAGCAAGAGAGAATAGAAGGCTACAGGGATTAAAGATGGCAACATGTATTCCTCTTCCTCTTCACTAGGGAAGAGGCATACAAAGAAGCTGAGGCACAGAGAGAAAAAAAGGATCTCTAGGAATGAAAGAATATTGAGAGAACTGTGTGACCAATCCAAACAGAACAATATTCGTATTATAGGGGTACCAAAAGAAGAAGAGAGAGAAAAAAGGATAGAAAGTGTCTTTGAGGAAGTAATTGCTGAAAACTTCCCCAATCTGGGGAAGGAGATAGTCTCTCAGGCCATGGAGTTGCACAGATCTCCCAAAACAAGGTACCCAAGGGGGACAAACCAAGACATATAATAACTAAAATGGCAAAGATCAAGGATAAGGACAGACTATTAAAAGCAGCCAGAGAGAGAAATAAGATCACATACAAGGGAAAACCCATCGGGCTATCATCAGACTTCTCAACAGAAACCTTACAGGCCAGACGGGAGTGGCATGTTGTATTTAATGCAATGAAGCAAAAGGGCCTGGAACGGAGAATACTTTATCTGGTAAGATTATCATTTAAATTTGAAGAAAGGATTTAACAATTTCCAGATAAGCAAAAGCTGAGAGAGTTAGCTCCAACAAACCATCTTTACAGTGTATTTTGGAAGGACTGCTATACATGGAAGTGCTCCTAAGGTTAAATGGCTGTTACCAGAGGTAATAAAAAGGGATAGATAAAGAGTACACAATATGATACTAATATATAAAGAATGAAGAAGGAAGAAAAGGAGGGAAAAAATTTTTAGATTGTGTTTGTAATAGCACTTAGATAGTAAGTTACCCTCGAACCTTTTGTAACCATGAATCTAAAGCCTGCAATGACAATAAGTACATACCTATTGATAATTACCCTAAATATAAATGGTCTGAATGCACCAATAAAAAGACATAGAGTCTATGAATGGATAAAAAAGCAAGACCCAACTATATGCTGCCTACAAAAGACTCACTTCAAACCCAAAGATATACACAGACTAAAAGTGAAGGGATGGAAAAAGATATTTCATGCAAACAATAGGGAGAGAAAAGCAGGTGTTGCAGTACTTATATCAGACAAAATAGACTTTAAAACAATGAGAGTCACAAGAGACAAAGATGGACATTACATAATGATGAAGAGGTTGATCCAACAGAGGATAAAACCATTATAAATATCTATGCACTCAACAAAGGAGCACCTACATGTGGGAAACAAATACTAACAGAATTAAAAGGGGAAATAGAATGCAATGCATTCATTCTAGGAGACTTCAACACTCCAATCACTCTGAAGGACAGATCAACCAGACAGAAAATAAGTAAGGACACAGAGGCACTGAACAACACATTAGAACAGATGGACTTAACAGACATATACAGAATTCTCCACCCAGAAGAAGCAGGATACACATTCTTCTCAAGTAAACATGGAACATTTTCAAGATTAGATCATATACTAGGCCACAAAAAGAGTCTCAGTAAATTCAAAAGATTGAAATTGTACCAACCAGCTTCTCAGATCACAAGGATATGAAACTAGAAATAAATTACGCAAAGAAAATGAAAAAGCCTACAAACACATGGAGGCTTAAAAACATGCTCCTAAATAACCAATGGATCAATGACCAAACAAAACCAGACATCAAGCAATATATGGAGACAAATGGCAACAATAATGCAACACTGCAAAACCTGTGGGATGCAGCAAAGGCAGTGCAAAGAGGGAAGTGTATTGCAATACAGGCTTACCTCAGGAAAGAAGAACAATCCCATATGAACAGTCTAAACTCACAATTAATGAAAGTATAAAAAGAACAAATGAGGCCCAAAGTCAGTAGAAGGAGGGACATAATAAAGATTAGAGCACAAATTAATGAAATTGAGAAAAATAAAACAATAGAAAGAAACAATGAAAGCAGGAGCTGATTCTTCAAGAAACTAAACAAAATAGATAAACCCCTAGCTAGATTTATCAAGAAAAAAAGAGAATCTACACACATAAACAGAATCAGAAATGAGAAAAGAAAAATCACTATGAACACCACAGAAATACAAACAATTATTAGATAATACTGTGAAAAATTGTATGCTTACAAACTGGATAACCTAGAAGAAGTGGACAACTTACTAGAAAAATACAACATTCCAAGGCTGACCCAGAAAGAAAAAGAAAATCTGAACAGACCAATTTCTAGCAACAAAATTGAATTGATAATCAGAAAACTACCTAAGAACAAAATTCCTGGACAAGATGGCATCACTGCTGAATTTTATCAAACATTTAGTGAAGATCTAATACCCATCCTCCTTAAAGTTTTCCAAAGAGTAGAATGAGAAGGAATACTTCCAAACACATTCTATGAGGCCAGCATCACCCTAATACCAAAACCAGGCAAAAACCCTACCAAAAAAGAAAATTACAGACCAATATCCCTGATGAACATAGATGCAAAAATACTCAACAAAATATTAGCAAACTGAATTCAAACATACATCAAAAAGGTCATCCATCATGATCAAGCAGGATTTATTTCAGGGATGCAAGGATGGTACAATATTAGAAAATCCAACATCATCCACCACATCAACAAAAAGAAGGACAAAAACCACATGATCATCTCCATAGATGCAGAAAAAGCATTCAACAAAATTCAACATCCATTCATCACAAACACTCTCAACAAAATGGGTATAGAGGGCAAGTACCTCAACATAATAAAGGCCATATATGACAAACCCACAGCCAACATCATACTTAACAGTGAGAAGCTGAAAGCCTTTCCTTTAAGATTGGAAACAAGACAAGGATGGCCACTCTCTCCACTTTTATTCAACATAGCTCTGGAGGTTCTAGCTATGGCAATCAGACAACACAATGAAATAAATGGCACCGAGATTGATAAAGAAGTTAAACCCTCACTGTTTGCAGATGACATGATATTGTATGTTAAAAACCCTAAAGAATCCACTCCAAAACTACTAGATTTAATATCTCAATTTAGCAACATTTCAGGATACAAAATTACTAAACAGAAATCTGTTGCACTCCTGTACACTAATGGTGAACTAACAGAAAGATAAATCAGGAAAACAATTCCATTCACAATTGCATCAAAAAGAATAAAATACCTAGGAATAAACCTAACCAAGAAAATGAAAGACCTATAGACTGAAAACTACAAGACACTCAAGAAAGAAATTAAAGAAGATACCAATAAATAGAAATACATCCTGTGCTCATGGATAGGAAGAATTAATATTGTCAAAATGGCCATCCTGCCTAAAGCAATCTACAGATTCAATGCAATCCCTATCAAAATACCAACAGCATGCTTCAACAAACTGGAACAAGTAGTTCTAAAATTCATATGGAACCACGAAAGACCCCGAATAGCCAAAACAATCCTGAGAAGGAAGAATTAAGCAGGAAGGATCTTGCTTCCCAACTTCAAGCTCTACTACAAAGCCTCAGTAATCAAGACAATTTGGTACTGGAACAAGAACAGACCCATAGACCAGTGGAATAGAACAGAGAGCCCTGATATAAACCCATGTATATATGGTCAATTAATATACAATAAAGGAGCCATGGACATACAATGGGGAAATGACAGCCTCTTCAACAACTGGTGTTGACAAAACTGGACAACTACATGCAAGAGAGTGAAACTGTATTATTGCCTATTCCCATACACAAAATTAAACTTAAAATGGATCAAAGACCTGAATGTAAGTCATGAAACTATAAAACTCTTAGAAAATAACATAGGCAAAAATCTCCTGAATATAAACATGAGCAACTTTTTTCTGAATGCATCTCCTCAAGCAAGGGAAATAAAAGGAAAAATGAACACATGGGACTATATCAAACTTAAAAGCTTCTGTACAGCAAAGGATACCATCAACAGAACAAAAAGGCATCCTACAGTATGGGAGAATATATTTGTAAATGACATATCCAACAAGGGGTTAACATCCAAAATAGATAAAGAACTCTGATGCCTCAACACCCAAAAAGCAAATAACCTGATTAAAAAATGGGTGGAGGATATGAACAGACCATTATCCAAAGAAGAATTTCAGGTGGCCAACAGGCACATGAAAAGGTGCTACACACCACTAATTATTGGGGAAATGCAAATAAAAACCACAATGAGATATCACCTCACACTACTTAGGATGTCCAGTATCAAAAAGACTAAGAACAACAAATGCTGGTGAGGATGAGGAGAAAGGGGAACCCTTCTACACTGCTGGTGGAAATGTAAGCTAATTCAACCATTGTGGAAAGCAATATGGAGGTTCCTCAAAAAATTAAAAATAGAAATACCATTTGACACAATAATTCCACTCCTAGGAATTTACCCAAAGAAATAATTTCTCAGATTCAAAAAGACATATGCACCCCTATGTTTATTGCAGCACTATTTGAAATAGCTAAGATATGAAAGCAACCTAGGTGTCCATCAGTAGATGAATGGATAAAGAAGAGGTGGTACATATACACAATGGAATACTACTCCACCATAAGAAAGAAACAAATTCTGCAATTTGCAACACTATGGATGGAGCTGGATGATATTATGCTCAGTGAAATAAGCCAGGCAGAGAAGGCCAAATAACAAATGATTTCCCTCATTTGAGGAGTATAACAACGAAGCCAAACTGAAGGAACAAAACAGCAACAGTCTCAGGGACTCCAAGGAACCAACAGGGAGGGGTTGGGGAGGGCGGGTGGGGAGGGAGGGAAAAGGTGATTCAAGGATATTATGATTGGTGCACATGGTGTGGGGGGTATCAGGGGAAAGACAGTGTAGCACAGAGAAGGCAAATAGTGACTCTCTGGCATCTTACTACACTGATTGGCAGTGACTGCAATGGGTTATTGGGGGGACATGATAGCAGAGGTGAATGTAGTAGCCACATTGTTTTTTCATCTGAAACCTTAATAAGAGTGTATATCAATAATACTTTATTTAAAAAAAGAATAGAATGCTATAATTTCAGGGGACAAGATGTATAGAATTCTCTATACATAAAACTAAAACATAACCAATGACACATTTAATCTAGAAAATGGATAGTAAACTATTAGTGGTTTTGGTGTTACATATGTAGTGGAGGAATTTTTTTTTCTCATTAAAAAGAACTTGCAATGTTACTTGTCCCATACTTTGTGATAATACTATTAACAAAAATAATAAAGGTGTCAATACCAAATTGTCTTGATTACCTTTTCTTTTTTTACCTAATAAAGGTAAAAAAAAAAAAAACCTCCCAAGTCACTTTGAAGTAGCCATACTAGTTTATAATTCCTGTTTCACACCCTCATCTGAACATGATTTTATCGGACTTTAATTTTTGCTAGTCAGATGGATATAAGGTGGTGTATCATTGTTTAAACTTGCATTTCTCTGATAACTAATAAGACTGCTCATCTCTCTACACACACAACAGCAATATTTGGCTTTGCCTTTTATGGTTTGCCTATTCATTTATTGCCAGCTTTTCTACTGAGATTACTGTTTTTCTTACACTGATTTGTAGATATCCTACATATTAATCCTTTATTAGTTATATATATTAATAATACTAATCCTTTATTCATTATACATATATACACACACATCTATTCTCTCACAATATAACTACTTGCAAGATAATTTCTACATATTTTCTTCTCAAATCTATAAAATATTTCCTTTTATGGTTTTTGGTATTGTGTCTTATTTAAGAAATCTTTTTCCTTTTACATCCTATATTTTCTTCAAATGGTTTTCTGGTTTTACCCTTAATGTTTTCATTTTTAATCTATCTGGAAATTATTTCTACTATTTGAAGTCCAATCCAGTTTCACCATTCTGCAAATTATATGTAAACTTCTCAACACCATCTATCCCTGCTTCATGTTGTCTTAATTATCAAATGGGGAGTCTCATGTATATGGTTATATTTCTGGATTTTCTAGACTTTTCTCTCGGTCTGTCTTTCTCTCACCCATCTCTATTTGAGTTGCCTTGGCTTTGTAATAGATCATAATATATCATGGTGTTGATTCTTTTTGAGAATTTTTCTTTCTTCTTCTTCAACCTTTACTTTTTCCATTTGCATTTTATAACCAGACATTCTAATTTCATCTCCCCACCCCTCAGCTTTCAGTTGGAGTTGCATTATATTTTAGGCTTAATTTAGGGTAAATCAACATCTTTATAATACTGAATCCTCATTTCCACAGATCTGGTGTATCCTTCCATTACTTCAGCCTCTTTATGTCCTTCAATAACATTTTACAATTTTATCCATAACATTTGCACATTTTTATTTGTTGACTCCTATATGCTCTACATTTTTATTGTTGTATATGCTATATCTTCTTTCTCAATTACATTTTCTAACCATTAACTTCCAGTATAAAAAATATTATTGATTAACATATGTCGGTCTTTCATTTAACATACCCAGTAGTCTGTTGATTCTCTTGAGTTTTCTATATAAAGGATCATATTATATGTAAATTCTGACAGTTTTGTATCCTCCTTTCAAATACTATTTGTCACTTTTGGGCAGGTCATACTGTATTTGTCTGAACTTTCAACATATGAAAAAGAGCAATGGTGACAAAATGATTGCCTGCTTGCTAACCTTCAGGAATGTCTCCAGGGCTCCTTTTTTATGCTTGCTATAGGTTTTTGTAAATATTCTTATGGATTAGAATGTTCACTTCTAAGTTTTTAAAAGAGATTTTATTTTTAAATCACAAATAAGTGCTGAATTACATCATATGCTTTGTCTGCACATATTCAAACCATCCTTGAACTTCTGCTCTAAATGCTACTAGTTATAATGTTACATAAGATTATTCACAGGCTACTAAGGGAATATTGTTCTTGCCCATAGTGGGTCTTGTGGACACATTGCCCATCGTGTTCTGGCATTAGTGGGTTTTGTTGTCCATGTGGGAAATGAGATGAGAATAATTCAAAGATGCTTGGGCAATGTAATTGACTAGAGGAATTTTTTTATTTCTCTAAAGAGATAAATCAGTACAGAAAGTGAGAAATTGAGATAGTCAAAGCCAGCATAGCCTAGGCTCAAAGGAGAGTTTGAAGAAGATTAGAGAAAGAGGAAGAAATGCTGGGGGCAGCCGTACTTTGATGCACAAGACGTAGAGAAAAGTATATTTAGGAAGATTGGCTGAATACTACAAATGTCTCTCTCTGAATAACTGCAAAATATTAATTGTTCATCATTTCCTACTGGTTCATAGATTTGTGCATTTCTTTAGAGTGGCCATCTGTGCTGAAACCGGGCCATAAGATGGCTCAGCTTTAGGTAACTTACACCTTAGCTTGGAAATTCTCTATTTTCATACCTGTGAAATTTGGAGAACAAAGCAGGCCTAGGAATTATAATTTGGATTTATGGATTAACTGAAAAAGCTCAGCAATGGGGGGCTCCAGTCATCAACTGCTTTTGTATGATTCGGTCCAAGTAACTTCATTGTGACTGTAAAACAAAGTGATTAGAAGATGGTTTCTAAGGACTTGTTTGGTGTTGATGTTCCATAATCATTTCTCAGCAGTGGTCAGAAGTTGAAATAGTGCCACACTATTGGTCCTAGGGGGCTCTTAGTAATTAAGAAGTCTGACCTCCAATATTCCTAATCTCCAATTCAGAGTCAGTCCCTTCTCTCCAGTGTTCAGGACCTGGGTCCTACAGCATACTGCCAATTCCCACTGAGTGCACCCCACCCAGGTCTGCCCACTTAGACTCCCATTGCAGGCATCCCACCACCCTTCCTTCAGCAAAGCTGGTTTATTTTCATTGTTCATCTACAGAAGCAGTCTTCAGCCCCTTGGCATGTGGAATTAACCTGCCAAGTCTTTTCCCATGGAGTATTTATACCTGTAAAATATTCATGCATTATCTCCCATGGGCAGTGTTATTTTAACAAGACATAAGATTTTAATCAAAATGTAAAACTTCAATCAACAAAAAAGAGGTACTAGTAGAAATATATACTTGGCCAGCTACCCTTCAGCAAATTTTTCAAATGATATCACACAGTCAATTCCTTTTTGCTTACATATGAAGTGAACTATGTAGGCTTTTGTTCCTATGTGAAATCTACTTTCTGACCCTTCATAAAATACATATTCTGTTTTCCTCAACAGTGAGGCAGGTGCAGAGACAGCCACACTGCATGTTTCTTTCATTCATTCATTCAACAAGGATTTATTGAGTACTTTGTGCATCAGAAATTATGCTAGGTGTCTGTTGGGAGTTAGACTGTGTTTAAATTAAAAGTCAAACAAGACTTAAGGTGGAGGAAATCATCTCTTAACCAGGTTTGAGAAGACTACATTTGAAGTTCAGCCCGGGGTGGAAGCTAAAGTCCAAAGATTATAGATAAAGACTTTGGCAAAACAGATTCTCCACAGCCAGTTCAAATCTCACTCTTGACCTTCATTCAGTGTGGAATATTTGGCTGGATGTTTGTCATGGTGCTAATATCTGTGCAAAGATGAGATGCATGAATCATGCAACAATCTCATTAAAATGGTACGGAAACAAGGGTATGTTTTATCCTGATGGATTTTCCTCACTTAAATCCACTGGCTCTCATTCCTTCATCCTCCTTTCCAAGAAATTAGTTCTTTCTTTTTTCTTTTTGAAAGCTAGCTGGCTGCTTAACACCCCATGTACAGATAGCATTAAACCTTATTTCTCTGTAATTAATGTGTACAGGCCAGTTAATTAGCTTATGGCATTAGCCACAGTTTATCTCATTAAAGGAACAAAAGGACCAAACTGCTGATGTCTAGAGAAAAAAATTATTTTAGTGACTTTGATTAATTTTCTCAAGCACTTAAACAGACACAATACTTTATGCCCTAACCTCCCTTTTACATTATATATTTGGGGTTGGGACTGGACAGGCTTCACATGTATGTGTAATTGCTTCTGAGCTGACAGATTGGTGTAATAGTTTTTACTGACCCCTCCAGTCTAGTTTCACAATTTTGAAGGTACACAATTTTGAAAAGCAACTAAAGGAGTTCTCTGGGGTGGAAGGTGTGGTGTGAGGATTTGGTAGTCACAAGGCTCGGAGAAGTCAGACTTTGGTGGGTGGCTCCAGGTCAAGGATAATTTTTATAATTTTTGTGGCTCTTCTCCTCAGAGGCATGAATCAAAATCCTGCTTTGGTCCAAATCTACTTCCCAACTTCAACATTTGTTCCAAAACTAGGAATTTCTCCAAAGGACCCCATTTTGACTTAGCATGAACAATTCATCTTGCACATTGCTGTGCTGGGGGATGCCCATACCACATCTACAGATGGAATCTAGTTCCTTTCTCTGAGAAAAGCTCTACTATGTATCCCACTTGCTAGTATCCAAGCATGTGAACACTGGCTGGCATGCCGTAAAGTCATTCTTCACAAAGCCCTATTCTTGCACTAGTTCTTGAATATGCAAAGGTCACATTAAGCTCAAAGGCATATTTTTGCAAATGGAAATGATGTAGAACCTTTCCTTTCAGCCTCATTATGAATTTCAGTCAGAAAAACAAATATAATGGGTTACTTCACTAAGTCACTGTTCTGAAGTGACAGGAGCACCCTCTCCCTCCAGCATTCTCTTCTTTTTCTTTCTTCTTCTTTTTCTCTTCTGAACTTCATGGTAATTATGATTTTCATAAGGTGAGTGATCTACTATTCTTTTAATCTCCCTTTTATTTCTTGACTCATTTGATGTCTTAAAAAAGTTTAATGGCTTTATTGAGAGAGGATTCACACACCATGATATTCACCTATTTAAAGTCTGTAAGTTCATGGTTTTAGCATAATCACAGAGTTGTGCAATCATAACCACTATTATTATTAGAAATTTTCATCACCCAAATTGGAATCCTGTACCCAGTAGCAGTCAGTCCCTATTTCTCCTCAACCCAACCATCCATAAGCAAGCATTAGTCTGCTTTGTGTCTCTGGATTTGCTTGCCTATTTTGGACATTTTACATAAATGAAATCTTACAATATATGGTGTTTTGTCACAGAGTTCTTTCATTTAGCATAATGTTTTCAAGATTCATCCTTGTATGGCCTGTACCAATCATTCATTTTTGTAATCTAATAATATTCCATTGTGTAGATAAGCTTAGTCATCGTTTGATGGACATTTGGGTTCTTCCCACTTTGGGGATATTATAAATAATGCTGCTATGAATATTTGCCTACAAGTTTTTGTACAGACACATGTTTTCATTTGTCTTGATCATATATCTAGGAGTAGAATTGCTGGGTCATATGGTATTTCCTTGTTTAACCTTCTGAAGATCTGCCAAACTGTTTTCCAAAGTGGCTTTACCCTTTCACATTCCCACCAGGAATTAATTAAGATTCCAGTTTCTCCACATCTTCATCACCTCACATTATTATCTGTCTTTTTGGTTATAGCATATCTTTTCATTTTCTTGATATCCTTTCACACACAAAGGATTTTAATTCTGATGAAGTCCCATTTATCTGTGTTTTCTTTTGTCACACATGCTTTTGAGGTTGTACCCAAGAAAGTTTTGCCTAATCCAGAGTCGCAAACAATTACCCTCAAGCTATGTTATGAGAGATTTATAATGTTAGCTTTTACATTTAGATCCATCTACAGACCATTTTGAGTTAATTTTGTGTTTTGGGTATCAAAGGGATCCACATGCATTCCTTTATATGCGGATATCCAGTGTTTCAGCATTAGTTATTGAAAACAGTTCTCCTGGTGAATTGTCTTGGCACCCTTGTCAAAAATAAATTCATCATAATTGGAATGGTTTATTTCTGAGTTCCCACTACTATTCCAATGATCTGTTTATCTGTCCTTATGCCAATACCACACAGCCTTTCTAGTAGATTTTGAAACTGAGAAATTTGTTTTTCAAGATTGTTGTAGCTATTCTGCTATCATTGAATTTACATATGAATTTTAGGAGTTGCTTGTCAATTTCTATTAAAATGAAAGCTGGGATTATGTAAATCTGTAAATAAGTTTGAGCAGAATTGCCATCTTAAGAACATTAGGTCTTCCAATCCATAAACATGTGAAATTTTCATTTATTTGGGTCTTTAATTTCTTTCAACAATGTTTTTGTAGTTTTCAGAGTAAAAGTTTTGCACTTCTTTTGTTAAATTTATTCCTAAATATTTTATTATTTTTGGCACTATTATAAGTGGAATTGTTTTCTTAATTACATTGTGGACTATTCATTGCTAGTGTATAGAAATAAAACTGATGTTTGTATATTGGCCTTATATCCTACATACTTGCTGAATTTATTAACTCTAGTAGTTTTCTGGTGCATTTCTCAGGATATTTTATATACAAGATCATGTCATCTGCAAATAGAGATAGTTCTACTTCCTCTTTTGTGTTCTTCCCTCCACTCCCCACCCCCTCACCCCCACCTACCACCAATAACCCCGGGTAGAACTTCCAGTACAGTGTTGAACAGCAGTAACAAAACTGGACATCTATGTCTTGTTTATGACCCTAGGGGGAAAGCAACCAGTCTATAACTCTTAAATATTATGCTAAGTGTAGGGGTTTTCATAGATGCCCTTTATCAAATTGAGGAAATTCTCTTTTATTCCTCCTTTGTTGAGTGTTTTTATCATGAGAAGGTGTTGGGTTTGTCAAAGGCTTTTTCTGAAAATACTGAGATGATAGAGGTTATTGTCCTTTATTTCTATGGTGTGTAAGAGTGGTTTTCACACGTTGAGCCAATCTTGCATCCTGGGATAAATCCCATTTGGTCATTGTGTATAATTCTTTTTATGTGTTGCTTGATTCAGTTTGCCAGTATTTTGTTGAGGATTTTTGTATCTTTATTCATAAGAGATACTGGTCTGTAGCTTTATTTTCTTTTCTGTCTTCATCTGCTTTTGGTACCAGGGTAATACTGGCCTTACAGATTGAATTGGGTCATTTGACTTTTTTGTATTGACTCTCCTCATCCAGTAACAAAATTTATGGGCAGAGTCAAACCCAAAGCCATCCAGACCAGTAATTCAATAAAGGTGTCAAGAACTGAACTGATTTGGCTGCACATTTGGCCTCTTCTATTACAGGTTTCTACCAAACTCTGAGGAAATGGCTTACATTTGTTTCTCTTAAATTCTACTTAAATTCTTTTTCCAAAGTTTATGAAACCTTGAGTATTTCTATTTTCATAAGTTTGGTTGGAAATAAAGCAGATCAATCATTTGCTTTTGTCTTGATTCAAATTCCAAAATGTCATCCTGGAAATTTAGCGGTTTATAAAATGCCTTAAAATTCACTGTATATTTTGAGCTCTTCCATGATTTTATCTTAATGTAGTAATACAGTAAATATTCAAAAATTAATGGAAAAACTCAAGTTAACAAACAAGTGTTCATTTACATTTGTTAACATTTTTATTTAATTTCCACATAATGAATGGAAAATGATATGGCATTAAAAGGATTCTTTAATAAAACATTCTATCTGTTCATTCAAAACTACTTATTGAACACCTATTATGTCCAGACAAATAAAAGATAGATGTTAGATTGAGGCTGTTTGTCCATATTAGTGACATGAGATAGTTTTTATGAAGTGTTCTTATAAAAATAAGTCTAACAAATATATTTAGTCTGATCTAATTGATTTTTAAATGTATGAATAAAAAGGATACACACACACATACACACACCTATAAAGTGCATATACAATAGATACATATGTTTTGCAATATCCAGATAATTGGACTTAGAAGTGATGAGTTAATTTTCTTCATCATTGTTCTTCCAGGAGCTATCATTCAAATGCAATCCAGTCACTAATGTGGAAACAATAAAATTTTAGGTGGGGTAAAGGAAGAAGAAGGATTTTTAAGAGTTCATCTTGAATGTGAATTTTTTTTACCTCATGTACTTTTTCTTACCTCAGGTGGCTATTACTCTTCCTTTTCAAAGTTTACCAGGTTCCAGTTTAATTTGAAACTTGGATGTTCCTTTAAGAACATCGGTTGATGGTGCTGATTTCCAGACACTGGGGGTTCCCTCATATAAAGAGATGCATGTGTCATTATTATGGTCGTTAAGGTGCCGACTCTTGACTAGAAGATGTACACCCCATAGGAGAGTATGAAGGCATAAGGAAGCCTCAAGAACAAGGTTTATCAAATTACGGTCTGCAGGCCAAATCTGGCCTGTTGTCTGTTTTTGTAAATACAAATTTATTGGAACAAATCCATACTCACTGATTTTATTGTCTTAGCTACTTTCCTGCTACAACAGTGGAGTAGTCATGATAGAAACTGTATGGTCTGCAAAGCCTAAAATATTTACCATCTGGCCCTTTATAGAACAAGTTTACCAGTCCCTGCTCAAAGAGCTCTACTACTTCTTTACATCTGTCTGGAGGAGTAAAGAAGATAATGGTCACTCCTGTTGGACTTAAACCAACAAGGGTCCATAAACAAGTACAGCTGGTGCAATATGAGAACAGTCCTAATGTAAACTGAGCTAATGAATACAGAGTTAACAGTCACTTCGATATTAGGAAAATTTTTTATGGAGCAGGTGACATCTGAGGCCAGCTCTGAAGATAAGGAAAGGACACCATTCAGTAAAGACAAGGAGTGCTTCAAGTAAAGAAAAGAACCAAGGTAAAAGTACTGACATAATACTTAACCAACATACTCTTCATGTCCTTTCTGGATCAAGAGAAAATTCGTGTGGACATTATTCACAGCCCATTGTGCATTGGCAGGGAAGTTCTGTTCCATACAGTCCTTCAGAGAATCCAGGCTCGTTCCACCTGTGGCTCTGTCTCCACCAGGCCCTCTGCATCCTACTCATTCAGCTGGAAGATGGGAAAATAATATAAGTATACACCTAAGGACAGTGCACATTAGGTCTACTCACATTCCATTGGCCACCACTCCAACCAAGGACACACCTGATTGCAAGGGAGCTAGAATGTGAAGTCTAGCACTCTGACACCTCTGCTTCTCTTTTCAGTCCCATTCGGATGGCCTTCGGACTCACTAAGGCCATTTTTACCCTTTTAAAAATTTATCTGATTAGTCTCCTCCACAGTGACTTCCCCTCCTCTTATTTACTATAAACGTATGTGAGCATCTATTAAAAACAATGACAAGAGCTACCTTTAATTACTAAGGAAGTGGGATAACTCACCAAAGATTAGAATTTTTTTTCATGTTTCAATTGCTTTGATTTATCTTGAGATAATAAACATAACACCAACCTTTGACTTTTTCCAAGATTTCTGGGAAAGATGGTACACAAGAACATTACAAGTGCTCTGCCTACAAAGGTAACACAGATTCAAGAGTTGTTCCCTATGTTTCATGAGACGTAGGAGAAGAGAATTCTGGAAAAAACAAGAAGCAAGGAGACAGGAGGAGAATGAAAAGAAGGGAGGCCCTCACCCCCGGGAAGGCCAGGGAGGCCATGAAGTTCGTAGGAGTTCTGCTGGTCAGGGAATTTCAAGCAATTGTTTATATTGAAGTGGTTTTCCTTTCTGTTCTGGCGGTACTTCCTCATTTCTTCAGTAAATACTTACCACCTAACAATATTTGTTATTGGTTATTTTCAGGAGATCAAGGAAGAAAATGCCTAGTACGGCGCAAATCCTGCTAGCATCAGGAGCTGAGGGTTACACCCGGGAGACGGTAACAACAGGGAGGCAGACAGCTTCAGCAAGTCCTGACACCGGAAGCCGGAGCCCTTCCCCGCCCGCCTCAGGAATCTTTGGAGAAGACACAGCAGACTTCTAGTACATACCTTTAGGTTTTAAACTATTTTACCAGGATATTGAAGACAAAGGCAGCCTCAGAAACTGGCGGGCTTGGGACCAATGGCTCCCCCACGGTATGTGTTCCTTTCCAGGTGACTCATTCTGCGTGCAGAATGGTCTCAGGAGTCGTGGGCATATGCGGAGACTTGAAGTTTTATTTCACCTCTAACCTACTCCTAAGCATGGATTATAGCTTCTTCCTTGTACGTGATGTTGCTATAAAAATTTATAATTGGCCAGATGTAACCCCAGGGTTGAAAGGAATCTATACCTGGCAGACAGAAAGGAAGGCCCTGCCTCTTCCGCTCTGCTGGCCTCTTGCACCCAAAGTAGGAGGGAGCCTTGCAGATGCTGGGATCCACTGGTGAGACCTGCAGACCTGGGCACACATGACAGGGCCACAGGCTTTGCAGAGGGAGCCTGTGAGCACTGCTCAAGGTCTAGTGCAGAAAGGGAGGTCCAGTTCACGCTAGCGTTTTTCAGATAAAGAGAGCACCATCCTTAAAGAGTGAGAGCATCAAGGCAGTGCTCAAAGTCAAAATACCCACTTCAGTTCTCTGAGAAGAATAAAGAGACCCTGGAGTATCAAAAGTCTAGGCAAGTCATAACAGTTACAAAGTTAAAATTCTATTAAAATATAGTGAAGACTGTGTTGAATTTGACTCCAACTTTTCTTCAGTGATTCTAATAATACTGTGGGTTCTTAGAGGATATCAAGGTCTTGATTACAGATAATACCATAATATTTTTAACTGCTGTTTATAGGTAATCATAATTACCTTTGCTTAGTACTTATTATTTCCCAAAAACCATGCTAATGGCTTTAATTGCTTTGTTTTATTTTCTAATCACCCCAAGTTTTTGAGTTAGCTATTACTACCCCATTTTCCTGAAGACATAACTGATGCCTAAAGAAGTTTCTAGGGCAACTTTCTAGGTAAAAGTAGGGCTTGTACCAACGTCTGCTGACTCCCAAACCACTGCTCTTCATCAATCCACCACCTCTCATGGAAGACACTGGCCCCAGTTGTAATAAGCATAGAGTTCATCCGTTGTGATAAGACTCATACAGGAATGAGAGTCAATCAGGGCTCAATTGTGGGGGATTTTTGATACCTTAGGAATTGATAAAAGATAGAAATGTGTTTGCTAAAGAAAGGTATAAATGTTTCATGAAGAAGGAAGGACATAAGCTAGTCTCAAAGAGTGCCTGGTGAGCGACATTGACAGGGAACTTTTCTGCAAAATGCTTCCTAATGATTCATTATTTAAGTAATTCTTATGAAACCACTGTGAATTAAGGAGAACAGGTTATGTGACCTTAGTATTACAATAAAAATCCCAAGGCCACCATGGAACAGTGACTGCTGCCGGGTACCCTTGTGAGATAATGTAGTCAGAGGGTAGAGACAAGATGCAGGTCTTTGAAGTCTACCTTATCTAGCTCTTCCCACCACTCTGTTTTCTGAAACACACACACAAACACACATGAGCACATACAGACATATGCATACTGTCTCAAACCAGTAACTTCACAGAAAGTCCCAGATTGCAGTCTTAGACTCCTGCTAGCCACACAACTTTGGCAGACATAGATAACATCCCCAACTGTGCTGATATTGAGCATTTGAAGCCTGCATCTTTAGTCTTTTCATTTATAAAAATTACAGTGATAGCATCATTTGGAGATGAGAGGGCAAATGTGATCACAGAAACTAATTAGAGAACAGTTAATAAATATAAACTGCAATAAAGCTGTTTTATAGGCAGGAACTATCCTGGAAATGATCCCGGAGCCTGAGACTACTCTTTTAAAAGAGATGTCTTCAAAAAAACAAACATAATTGTCATGAATAAGGGCCTGAAATACTCTGCCTGAGAAGTTTCCAAGCACTGCTTGAATGGTCTCCTTGGTGTTGATGGACTACAGGATGCTGCCATGTTAATTTTACTGTCTTGCCATTATTTCACTGAGGCCCTGAACTTGCTTTGCATTACCTTTTTATCTTTAATGGAGGTGCTCCATCTTCATACATCTGTATGTATCTGCTCATAGGGAAAGAATCATCTGGTAGGAATTTTTCTTGAACATCTTCTCACATTAGTTATTCATGGGAGAGTGGATTAAGTTTTGCAATGTGAGTTTTTCATAACTCTAAAATTAACAAGCACTCTCAGCGCATATATTTTTTTCCAGATGGTACATTAGCTAGTTGATCTGACTAATAGAGAGAGAAGGTAGGTATGGGGACTTGGGATATCTTTACAGAGACAGGACATATTTTTGTTTGCATCTGTGAAGAATAATGGTTTTCAAAACATCTTCATTTCCATTGATTCATTCAGTTCTCTTTGAGAGGTTGAGAGGGCGGATGCATTTACTATCATTTGACAAGTGGGAAGACGAGATCTAAAATAGGCTTGGAATTTACTCAGGGTAAAATTGAGAGCAAATGGCGAATGTGGACTTGAGTTCGGTCTCTGTCTCCTGGTCAGGTGTCCCTCCCACCTCACCAATCTGACCCAGCCATTTCCCTGTTGCATTCTTTTACTAGTAAGCCATTACACTTGTGTTTTGCAAGAGAAGTTACCAGGTTTCCATGGCTGGTTGTATCCTTGCAAACACCTTCTCTTTGCCTTAACATCTGTCTTCATAGACTTTGGGGGTATTTTACCATGCTTGGAAAAATATAAGTCGTGTAGAGAACAGATAGGATTTAGTTGTGCTCCCACTCCCAAATTTCAGATCCCCAGTGTGCTTAAGCTATTTCATATTCCCCTTCCTCCTGCCAATCCTAACCACAGAACAGCATCCAAAATCAGTGACCTGCCACTGGGATTGTAAGTTACTCCCTTTTTCAGAAGTATTTGTATTCCAAAACCAACTCCTCTTTTAGGAAGAAAAGATTTTGACTCTGGGTCCAGGAAAAATCATATTATGTTTTGTCCTATATGTTAATGATAAGGAATTTGTATCGAGCTCTTTTCCCTAAAGTTATATCATAGATGAGAAATTCAAGTTTACAGAGTCTAAGGAACTTCCCTAAAGTTATAAAAGTGGTAATTGCAAAAGTGAGGTCAGAGGATGAAGGTAAAAAAGCAATGTTCACCAAGGAGCAATAGACACTTGCTAGTTCTCTTTCCTATAGCTATTTCTACTTTTTTCCTTAAGAAAACAAGCAAAACAGAACACAAATCCAGTTTGCTTTTAGACATGCAGTCTTCTTCCTGTGTTGCCATGCGTTTCAAGGGAGACTGGCTCTATTCTGTTATTGTCTAATCTAATCTAATGGTGGTCTCCTTTTTAGTAACTGGTTTAGGAACGGGCATATAATACAATTCTACCTGATGGTGTTTGGGGAGATGTCTCCTGGGGACAGGAAAGTAGGAGTTTCTCAGGTTTTTTTCCCTCACTTCCTTGAAGAAAGTAATTGGCATTGAGAAGTAGAGATGTGGCTGTAACAAATACTAAAAATGTGAAGGCCACTCTGAAGTGGGGTAATGGTAAAGGTTGAAATATTTTTGAGATGCATGGAAAAAAAAGCTTATATTGCCATGAATGGACTGTTAAGGGTTATTCTTTTAAAGGCCCAGCAATAAAAGAGGAGAGCTGTAGAACAAAACCTCAGTCTTCTTAGAGAATACCTAAGTAATCATGAACATAATGTTGGCAGAAATATGGGTAGTAAAGGCCATTCTGATGAGATTGCAGATGCAAATGAGGAACATGTAATTGGACAGTGGAGGGGAGTCCATCCTTAAAGACCAAATGGCAAAGAATTTGGCTGAATTATTGTGGAGTTTTGTGGAAAGTGAAACTTGCAAGTGATGAAATTGGTTATGTGGTTTAGGCTATTTCTAAGCTAAGTGTTGAAGATGTGGCTTGGCTTCTCCTGACTGCTTATAGTAAAATGTGAAAAATGACAAATGAGTTAAAGATGGAATTGTTAATCCAAAGGAAGCAGAAGTCCAAGATTTGGAAAATTCTTAGCTTATCTTAACTAACGAGAAAGTGTACTCTGAAGAGAGTGCTAAGTATGTGGCCAAAAGACGGTTTGACAAGGTATTAGTCATCCATCTCAACAGAAGCCACAAGCTATTGTTCAAATCAGTAGAAGAGGAGGAATGGTGGAATAATGTGTCCCTCGTTTTTGCCCTTGCCTTCAATGACAATAATCTGGTATGCATCCATAGACAAGAAGTGCCTTGTAGTAACTGGAATCTAGCACCATGCACCATGTGACCGAGGCACCAACCCGGGCATTGGGTGATAGACATACAGACCTCTGTCCCAACTGTGGATTCCTGCAGTGGTCCATGAACCACCTCGGGTTCCTCTCAGCCAAGGACAGGGAGCCCCCTACAAAACAGTGTCTTAGATAGTCACCCATAGACAAGATAGCCTTTGTGCAAGTCGGTTTTGAGAGTAGAAATTTCAACATACTACTGGAGAAAAAAAAAATACAAGTCGGGACACACTGGCGAGGGTAAGAGAAGCAGCTTGCCTCTACCCTCACCAGCCCTCTCCCAAGGAGGGGGCAGCTTAGAACCAAGGGAGATCTCAGCTATGATTTTTCCCATGGACAAAAGTGAGAAACACAGCTGACTTCTGTGTGTCATCTTATATCCTACAACTATTGAATTTGTTTTTTAGTTCCAGTAGTTTTTTGGTTGAGACTTTAGGATTTTCTATAGATAAAGTCATATCATCCACAAATAACAATTTTACTTCTTCCTTTCTAATTTGGATGCCTTCTATTTCTTGGTCTTGACTAATTTCTCTAACTGGGGCCCCCAGGACTCTGTGGAGTAGAGTGGTGAGAGGGGCTCCCTTGGCTCATTCCTGATCCTAAAGGAAAAACTTTCAATTTTCACCATTAAGTATAATTTTAGCTATGGGTTTGTCAAAGATGGCCTTTACTATGCTGAGGTATATTCCATCTGTACACAGTTTGTTGAGGGTATTAATCATGAAAGTATGTTTTATTTTATCAAATTCTTTTCATTTGTCTACTGTTACTACTTTTGGCTTAAAACGTATTTGAGGACATATTTTATCTGGTATGTCCATACTGTCTAAAGCCATCTATAAATCCAACAGAATCCCTATCAAAATTCCAGTGGCATTTTTCACAGAAGTAGAAAAAACAGACTTAAAACTTGTTTGATACCATGAAAACCCCAAATAGACAAATCAACCCTGGAAAGAAAAGCAAAGCTGGAGACATCTCACGTCCTGATTTCAAGCTATACTACAAAGCTGCAGTAATCCAAACATTATGGTACTGGCATAAAAATAGACAAAAGTGTTAGAATGACTATCATCAAGAAGACAACAGATAACAAGTATTGATGAAGATGTGGAGAAAAGGGAAACCTTGTGCACTTTTCGCAAGGAATGTAAATTGGTGCACCCACTATGGAAAACAGAATGGAGCTTCCTCAAAAAATTAAAAACAGAACTTGCATATGATCAAGCAATTACACTTCTGGGTATTGATCTGAAGAAAATGAAAAAAAAAACTAAATAAAAAAGATATCTGCCACCCCTATGTTCAATGCAGCATTATTTATAATAGCCAAGACATGGAAACAACGTAAATGCCCATGGATGGATAAATGGATAAAGAAAAATGTTATATTTAAGAATATATATAAATATATATTTATGCATTAATATAAGGATAAATATATATATATATATATATATATATATATATAGCAACAGTTTTCAGCCATTAAAAGGAAACATTACACTTATGTAGCATCTAAAAAAGTATCATAGATACATGTAGGAAACAGAATAGTGGTTGAGAAACTGGAGGTTGGAGGTGGGAAAAGTGAATGAAGGGGGTCAAAAGGTACAAACTTCCGCTTACAAAATAAATCTATTTTTGTATATATGTAATGTATATATATATATAGCATTTTGTAATGTATAGCATTTTGACTCTTGTTAACAAAACTGTATTGCATATTTAAAAGTTGCTTTTGGAGAGTAATCTTAAAAGTTCTTAATGCAGGAAAAACAAAATTCTGTGACTATGGTGATGAATGTTAACTATATATATTGTGGTCATCATTTCACAATATATACAAATATTGAATCATTATGTTGTACACATGAAACTGTTATACGTCAATTATGTCTCAATAAAAGAAAAAATTTAGAGGAAGGGACGAGCCTTCAGACATGTAGAAGAGGTGAGCCCAAGCCTTGATCAGTGTGTACCTGAAACTGATATCATTTGGGATTTCTTGTTATGCGAGTCAGAAAGTGTCCTTTTTGATTAAGCCAATTGAGTCTGTGCTTTAAATTCCTGACAATCTTAAACAATACCCTGCTGTTTTATAAGACTTAAAGTTTCTTTCAGTGTTAGGAACACAACATAATGACACTTGAATAGCTAGCAGGCAGAATTTGTGTTACTTGCAGCTGTACATAAGACAAGGCTGCCAGGCAGGGCCACCTAGGGGGTGGCTCTCCAGAGACTGGGTAGCAGCAGGTTGGAGTAGTAGGGTGCAGCTTATGTATGATCATCAGGGTGAGTTTAATTAGGTTTCTGGCTTCCTGTGGATTGGCTGACACTGGGGCTGTCCCTGGTTGTGCGGCACCTGGCCTCACGATGACTAGGCATTAGGTATGTAGTGGTC
This sequence comes from Manis pentadactyla, assembly GCF_030020395.1. Classification (NCBI taxonomy): domain Eukaryota; kingdom Metazoa; phylum Chordata; class Mammalia; order Pholidota; family Manidae; genus Manis; species Manis pentadactyla. The sequence continues at coordinate 168,966,437 of NC_080020.1, read as the reverse complement.
CTGGAGTGTTAAAACCTGATAAGGGAAGCAGTTGGGGTGTAGCCTTATTAGCTGCTCAAAAAGTGGAACTGACCAACCTCCAACCAGTGCCTGAGAACTGTACAAACATAACAAAGTTAAAAAGAAAAAATCAAACTGTATTACTCCTGGTCAACTAAAAGGAGCAGCAGTTGCCACCTTTTGCCATTTGCCTTTGGACAGTCTTCTCAAGACAACCCTAGATGTTTCCTTTCTCTGCCTCCAGAAGCCATGGGCACCTCAGGAGGCCCCTGATTATTATGTGTGCATGTACGTGTACACACACACACACACACACGGCAGTCACTTTTCAAGAAGGAGTCTTGAACAGTTGGCATCCAGAAGTCATGCTGTCTGCTCCCTCTCGAGCGTGGCAGGAAGGAGTTTTCAAGGAGGAGCCATACTGAACCCTGCCAAGAGGGGAGACACAACCTGGGATCTAGATGCCTACAGCCAAAGAAAGAGGTCCAGGCTCACTGACCTGGACTGACACTGCTGGTAAATGGAGCTACATAAATCCACCACCCTATAGTAGTTCTAAAATCCCTGGCTTTCCGAAGCTGCTTTTCAAAGTTATCTTCTGAAACACCAAGGATGGTCTCATTTTTATTGGATGACTAAGATAAGAGATAAATTCAGAACCTCCTAAGATCTCCCTAATGTGCAGACACCTAGAAGAGAGATGCCATTTAAAAAGAAGGGCACTGAACTATGAGGAACAGGTACAGGTTATCAGTGGAAGAAAATCAAAGATGGTTTTTCCCAAAGCTTCCTAAAGCTTAGATCTTACAGGCTATGAGATTACCTTATCAAACCATTGTAAAGATGTGTTTTCTTGGAATAATCATTCAAATTCAGGATGCTGGAAAGCAAGGAGAGAAGGTACAAACTGTATAGAGATACTGAGCATGAAGAACAAGAGTGTCATTATTTTCATTGTCTTCTTCAAATAGCATTTCAGAGTTTGTGCTACTAGGATGGACCCTAACACTAAAAAATACAGCAATTGGGCTCCTTCTCCAACTGCCTTACTGCATGAGATACACACTGTCCCAAATGAAAAGATCAGGAAAAATTTGTTGAATACAGTGTTCCCAGTAATTGTGAAATGTCAGTGGGACAATGCTTCCAGCACATTCTGTGGCCAGGTCATGAGTAAGTCAGTAGTTAAAGCTGCATCAAATTGCCCAAACAGATGCCCTGCCCTGAACACTGTGATGTCCACTAGGTTCTCCCATTGCACTTTGTGCTTCTCCCATCACAACACTCAACACGTTGATCACCACCTCTTGAGTTTTCTTTTTCTGTAGGACTCAGTAGAGTGTCCAGAACTGGCAGCATGCTTAAGAAGTTTGTCTCTCTTTCTGCCACCTTTAGATCACTATGTATATTTGGTAAACTGAGAAAAGGGACCCAGTATCTGGCTTTGTTAAGAAGTTAGTCAGTCTAAGAGGGTTTAGAGCCAGTGTATGACTAGAGGTGGACATTCCAATCCCTGGAATTCTTGTAGGGTTCTTGTAGGGACCAAACACAGGAACCTGGCTACCTTAGCATTTATTTATTCTCTCATTCATTCATTAGTTCATCACTTATTGAACAGGTATTGAACTGATGCTGCCTTTGTGGACTGCAAAATCTAGCAATGTCTGTCTTAACACTGAGTAGTAATAATGAGGATGTATGATATGAAAAGGAAAGAACAATCAAAGTGCTAAGGGAACATTATATTCATGAATGCAGAATATCATCTTAAATAAGCAAAAAATGCACCTGATATCTGGAAATAAAAGATGGGGAGCTGGGGAAAAAATTAAAAATTAATAATAGATTTTAAACATTTTGGCAGGTCGTGAAGACTATTGGGCTTATCATGCTATTTAAATTTTTAGAAATTGGCAGGGTCTAAGTTCAAAGAAGGTGAGAAATTTCCAGAAGCCACTTGTAAGGTAGACTTAGATTCCTTTCTACATTTGCTTCTTGCTTTACAATTTAGGAATGGTTACAGAGAGATATTCCAGGAATCCTTTTAATCCTTGTCTTTCTTGGGCGATAAGAATGGACTGGTCACCCTGCCCAGATGCTGCCCTCATCCTGGAGGGGGAGCTAGTCTGCTAAAGGGGAAGAGAATTGGCTTCAGGTGACCCAGACTCCCATCTGCCTCTGAAATAGTTGATAGTGTAATTTCAAACCTTCTCTTCTTAGATCTTGCTTTTCTGGACCATAAAATGGATATAATAGTACCTTCCTTGCATACCTCTACAAGGGAATTCTGTGTGTCTCTTGTATTTGGATCAAGATACCAATTTGAGGAGGAAATATAACTTGAACTATCCTTTATAATTTGTCTCTGATTCTGGCATTTTCAGAGATGTACCCTGATGTATAACATATTTTTTTAAAAAACCTTAAAAAAAGTAAACCTGGTTCCAGGGATTGGTATTTGTATCTCTTTGTGAAAGCCCTTCAGTGCACAAGAGTGATTCTAAATCTTATTGAGGATGGTTTTGACTGAACTGTAAACTTCAAAATCCAATCACTTGCCATAACCCTTAGATCCAAGAGGTATAAAGGCCAACTTTCTTGAGAAGCAGCCCCTGACAATTCATATTAGCCCAAGAATACAGGATGGAGTAAAGCCCCCATTCTGAATGTTGGCCTTTACCCTCCCTACCTGCAAGCCCAGTGCTTTTGAAAAATCAAAGAATTTGATTAGATATCTTAAATTCTTAAGATCAGCCAACTTTGATGTTAAAGCTGTAGTGAAGGGTTGTACTGTTTCCTTGGTTCTGCTGCCCTTTTGTCAAAGATGACAGGTCTCAACAAGGCACCAAGAGCTAATGTTAGTAATGTCCATAGGTGGCCTGATATGGGATAACAGAGAAAGGATGTTTATCATTCATATCAAGATTCTCTCATCCAACAAGTCTGTAGGTGGCCTCAAGTTTTGGTTAAGGTGTTTTCTCCTGCTGATATACATATAGTTCACGTGGATATGGAAGGGGGGAATGGCAAGTTGCCCCACTTCCATTCTCATTAGCACAACTCTGATTGGCATGATGGCTGGACATTTCCTTGGAAAGCACTCTACACTGTCTAAGGCTAGTTGGACAGGGGTAGAGGAATGGACCCATGTCCCAAGGATTCCACAAAGGAGGAGAGGTATGTGGTCAAGCAGACTTACAGGGGCCCCAGCTAGCAGAATGAGAATCTGCGGTGAAGGGGACAATGCTGGGGAGAAAGAAATGCTCCATCTTCAGATTATGGGGCCCGCTATATATATATAAAACATTAAGTTACATCCAAATATATATACATAACATTAAGTTACATCCAAAGCCTGCCTTTAGAGATTTCCTATTGTTAGGAAGAGAATGCCATAGGCACATCTCATAGAAGGTATAAGTGAAAGACAGTGACATGGAGGGAAAATGTAAGGCTGTGGGAGCAAGACGAGTGGAGGAAACATGTTTTCAAGGGTGAGAACAAAAAAGAGTATCTAGAAAGACTTTAGAAGAGCATATATCTTAATGAGGAGGATTTTGTGAGCAGGAGAACAAAGTAGAAGGGGGTAGATTGTGAAGTGGGTAATAGAAATGATGACAGATTGCTGAATTTCAAAGCTAGCTCTTCTCCTTGTTAGGTGTGTGACTGTGGGCTTATCAAAACTCGCTGGGCTTCTGTTTCCTCCTTTGTAAGACGAGCATAAACCGTTCCTATCTCCGAGGTGATTTTAATATATTAAATTCCAATGGCCTTAGTGTGTGTTAGCTTATGATGTTGATCAGTATGATGATGGTGGTGGTGATGATGATGGTAATTATAAAAATGACTGAGTCAGGAACCCGCAAAGACCAAGTGTGGCTGGAGTATGGTATGTTTGGGAACTCGTGCAGGCAGAAGAGAGGTGGTCAGATTACAAAGCACCTGTATGAGTTTCCTGGGGCTGCTGTAACAAATTACCACAATTGGGTGGCTTAAATCCAGGGAGATTTATTCTCTCAGCCACAGAGGCTAGAAGTCTGGAATTAAGGTGTAGGCAGGACTATGGGGAAGTATCTGTTTTGCTTTTTTTCCTAGCTTCTGGGGATTTCCAGCAAGTTTTCCTTTTCCTTGGCTGGTGGAAGCAAACTTCCAATTTCTGCCTCCGTTTTCACATCTCATTCTTCTGTCTGTGTGTCTGTCTCTGTGTCCAAATTTCTTCTTATGAAGACACCAGTCATACTAGATTTAGGGTCCACCCTAATCCGTATGAACTCATCTTAATGTGATGACATCTGCAAATATGTTTATTTCCAAATAGGGTCACACTCAGGTTGTGGGTGGCCTTGAATTGTGTGGAGGCACTGTTCAATCTAACACAAGGCCTGAATGTCCCATTAAGAATTTGGGGCTTCAAGCTGTTGGTACATGTCTCATTGCTTTGAATTTTTCACTTACGTAGTATAGTTCCATTTCAGGAAATGGCAACATGAATGGACATCATGCTTACTAATCTCAAGCCTAGGAATAAGCATGTAGATATTTATCTGCCAACTATAAATCACTTGAGTATTGGAGGGACTGATGCAGAATACAAATTGCTTGTCTGAAATGTGAGTGGGTGGCAGAGAAGAAAAAGGTATGGGCAGTGCAGGGTGGGGGCAGGGGGAGCACTCATGAGAAATCTGGACTCAAGCCACATTTGCCTGTGGCATCTCCACACCAATGCTCAGTGTGTTTCTCTGCAGTTCTGGTGGGATGCCCCACATCTGTCCTGATTGCTGTTCTCCCAGTGTCTGGATTTCAGCTTGTCCCTACTAATTGCAGCATTCGTGACAAATAATAGCTTAAGGTATCTCCCTCCATGGTGTCTCTGCGTTCTAAGAAGAGATACTTAAAAGCCTCAATGAGCCAAAAGAAGTAATATATTACTGGCAAAGTAAGCATTTGTGGAGGTATTCTAACCATGCTGTCTTCCAAACTTTCTTCAAATGAATCTACAGTGTGGCTATGTGCTTTTCCACCAATAAGAGTGGCTGTGCCGCAGATGGTGCTCTTCTCCTAGTTCTTCCACTTTAGAAGAGTGAGCCGCCTCTGAAGGATGGGACAGGATGCTTCAGAGGCCAAAGAATAGGATGTGTCCCAAGATTAGAAAAACATGAGCCAGAGGCTTCTGTGTGTGAAACAGTGTCTTGTGAAGAATTGGTGTATGATTCACTAGACAGAGAATTTGAAATAACTGTCATTAAGATGATCAATGAGGTCAGGAGAGCAATGCATGCACAAAGTCAGAATTTGTAAAAAAAAAAAAAAAAAAGAGAGAGATATAAACTACCTCTATATACTATTATAATACTGAACAGAAATCATACATTTGAAGAATAAAATAACTAAACTTAAAAATTCCCTAGGAAAGTTCAACAGCAGACTAGATTCAGAAGAATATGGATCAGCGAACTCTAAGAACATGTCACTGAAAATTGTCCAGTCAGTGGAGCAAAAAGGAAAAGAGAAAAAGAAGAGTTAAGAAAACTGAAGGGACATTTAGAATACTATCAAGAAGACCAATATACACATGATAGGAGTTCCAAAAGGAGGACAGAAGGAAAGGGGCAGAAAGCTCACTCCAATAAATAATGACTGAATGAAACCTTCCCAAATCTGGTAAAGGAAAGTGACACCTGGATCCAGGAATAGGTATTCTGGAATGGATATTCCAGATCCTGGAGTCTTAAAGGATCCAAATAAGAAAAAGAAAAGAAATCCACCCTGAGACAAATTATAGTCAAACTATCAAAAAGAATTGTCAAAAAAGAACTTTGAAAGGAGCAAGAGAAAAGCAACTTGTCACATAAAAGGGAACCTTCACCCCCACCCAATAGGACTATGAGGTGACTTCTCAGCAGAAGCATTGCAGTCTAGAGGGCTTGAGGTTATATATTCAAAGTGCTGAAAGAAAAGCCTGCCAGCCAGGAGTACTTCATCTGGCAAAAATGTCCATTTGAAACAAAGGAGAGGGTAAGACTTTCCCAGACAAACAAAAGTTGAGGGAGTTCACTTTCAGTAAACCTGCCTTACAAAAATGCAAAAGTTGAATTCTTCAAGTTGAAACAAAAGCACACAAAGCAGCAATAGAAAAGCACATAAGATAATAAAGCTCTCTGACTTAAATTTATAACCTTTTCTAACTTCAGATTAAAAAGAAGGAAGAGAGAGTGCTCCCCCAGGCTACCTGATTTACAGCAGAAGAGAAATCTTTGAAAAGAAAAATAAAACAGTGCCACTCAAGCTTCTACCTGCATGTTTTCTGGCTTGAAAGACTGAGCTCAAACCCATGCAATGTGATTTTATGGGTCCTAGAAAGGCCTTCTGCTCCAAATAAAATGTTTTCTAGCAACTGATGGTCATTTGTCATTCCTTTACCAAAAGCCCGAGTCTACATATAACCTTACTTTTTTTCTGCCGGCCAGATCTCATCTAAAGATTAGTGCTCAGTTCCGAGCATTACATTTTAATGTCAGCATGGTCAAACTGGCAAGACGTTCCACGTGAGGCTGAGGAGCTGGAATCCTGGGACAGGATCAGCTTCAGAACCCTTTTAGGGACTCTTGGGACATAGTGAAAGGGATGGAGAGAATGCCATTTACAGAGGAAGAGAGAAGAAAACCACAGGTGCCATAATTGTTATTTTCTATATCTGAAAGACAGACAGGGGATGCTCTGACAATTGTAATAGATGCTTAAAAAGATTAGAGAGATGATAGATAGATGATAGATATAGACAGATGATAGATAGATAGATAGATAGATAGATAGATAGATAGATAGATAGATGATAGATTGATAGATGATAGGTAGATAGATAGATAGGGATGATAAAAGAAAAATCTTTCTAGCCATGAGAGTTACGTTAGATGACTTGGAAGTCATATGCTCCTCATCAGTATAGGTGATCAAGGAAGAACTAAAAGCACATATGCATTACCTAGCCTGTCCAGGGACAAGAGAGGCTATTCATCCCAGGCTGTTGGCTAGAGCAGTAAACTTAGGATTAAGAGAAACAAGAATATCAAGAAGCAATGATGCCCTGAAATGTGAAACAAAATCATTAGTCCAAATATGAAGGAATTGCTATATAGAGAATAGGATTAAAATATATATAAATAAATTACATATTTTTTTAAAATAAAAAAGGATAATAGAGTAGGATAAAAGGAAAAAGAATACTTAAGAACAGAACTTAAGGATCTAGTAAACAAAAGGATTCTAGAAGATAAATAGCATTATTTAATATTCAACAAATATATACTAAGTGATTAATATTACGAAAATGGCTGCCAACACAATAAATGTGTTAAGTGCTATATATCTAATCTAATTTATTCTTCATAACAACTCTAGGAAAGTAGCTATTATTAATTCCATTTTATCAACGAGGAAACTGAGGTTGATATTCGTCAACCACGGCTGAGTGGCTGAGAGTCAGGATTCAAACTCAGGTATTTCTGACTTCAGAGACTGGTGCTTATGTCCTCTACTGAGAAAGCAAGTGGGAATATAATAGTGGCTGGGATTCAATCCTTGTAGTGCCTACAGTCTAAAAAGAGTGGGAAAATGCAATGCAGTATTACCAGAATAATCAATTTGTGACTGAGGAACATTTTTCAATGTGGTGAGATTCCCTAACTGCCCATTTCTGATGTTATCAGTCTCTGAACTTAACCAGTTTGAATGGGAAGCAAATGGGCAGAGAAACATGAGGGGTATTGATTAAGTGAGTCAGTCATGGGGTTATACAGACCTAGATTCAAATCCTGACTCCTCTTTTCAGGGTTACAGGACAATTCTCCCCTGGCCTATGTTTCTGCACATCTTGGGAGTTACTGCCTTTGTTACAGGCTCGGTTTTCAAGGATGTTTGAGTAGCAAATGGATTTAGAAGAAATAGTGTCTCCCTTTGGAGAAAAGGTCGTGCACCCTTACTGTCCAGTATAATATAAATAATGTCTCCCTTTAGAGCAAAAAAGAAAAGATATGCCTGTGGCCCATTCTAAAACACTCTCTAAGCACAGGGTTCTTCTCCTGTAACATAACCCAATAAGTGTAATGAGATCACCCTATTTGTAATTTGGTGGGAATTAGGTCTTGGGATGGGCACAAGTCCTGATATTCTGGCTAGTGATAATACTGTGAATAATAAACTTCCCTTCATTTCTGAACCAGGACTTTCATGTCTTCTAACCTTGCCCTTTTGTGGCAACTTAACTTCAATACAGTTTGTAATCAGTAGCCAGGGGGTTGGGGGAAAGTTATTTAAACTCTCTAAGCTTTGGTCTTTTTAGCTACAAAATGGGAGAATAGTAAGTACCCCAATATTAAAAGATTAAATAGGACAATTTATTTATAGTTCACTACCCAATGTATGACATATGATGTCAGTGTTAGCCAATACCTACAAGGGAATACTAGACTGGGATGAAAAGTGCTAAGGTTACTGAGGTAGTTAGTCTTTTGCTGATGCTATTGATAGAATCTCCTTGATATCAGAAACTGAAATAGATTTTAAGTTCCAGCTCTAAATTACCAGCATTGTGTGCCTGGATTACTGTGATGAGAAAGATTCTAAAGCTGCATCTGGTGTGAGTGGGGCAGATTGATAGACTAGTACTTTCTGCTATGGGTTTTGCTGAGGAGAGAGTTAGAACACATTCTGCTATTTACCTCCTGGGACATGATGTTATTTTACATCTCTCCCACCTCTGTATTTGATTATGTACCACAGCCTTTCATCTGTGAATGAGTACATAAAATGCAAATAATACTAGAAGAAGAAATCCAATGAGTTAGTCACCTCATTTAATTACCTAGGGGTACATTTGCAATTAGTTATCCTGAAGATTTTATCAAGATGATGCAGTACTTATAATTAGACATGTTGTGAGTACTTTATTAAGATTGGTTTGTAGTCAATCTGCTGCTAACAATTGCAGTACATCTCTAGTCATAGAACATGTCATGTTGGCTATTCCTGTGACACAAATTAATTTGGAAATCTATGTGCACTCTACCTTGGGAGCTGCACAGTTGCCCTGCGCTTAGGAATAGGTCTGTTATAACCAGACCAAATGTCTCCACTGTGCCCAGCCAGACAATGGTGCATAGTCTCCAAGGCACTAGCCCTATGTTTCTGCCTTCATTTTAAGCACACATGTAGGGTCTTCTCCTTCTGTGGTTGTAAATATCCTTATGGAGGGAAATTTGGCTGCATGTATGCTAACAGTGTTCACTCATTTAGACCTGATAATTCTAGGAATTTATCCAGGAAAACTAACTGCAGATATGCACACAGATTTATGTACAAGTTATTCAATATAGTATATTTGAATCTCTTTAAAAATGTAAATTTCTCACAAATGAAAATGGAATAAATTATGATAACCCATAATGATAAAAAAGTCATTAAAATTATATACAAGAATAAACAATGATGGGGAATTCTTCTAATGCAATATCAATGGGGAAAAATTAGGTATATATAATCATAACTGTTCAAAATAAATAAACCTTTAACTATAAAAATATAAAGTGTCCATAAATACGATGTAGGGAGGGAGAGTTAAGTTCTTTTTTACTTGAGATGTGGAAAGTATAAATTCTGTGGCCTGGACTCTGCTGTAGACCTAAGTACTACACTCAGAAATAAAAGTCTACAATCCAACAATGAATTGTTTCATGTGCCCTGCATTCTTCTAACTTCTAGAAATAGCATATTGATTTCCCTGTCCCAGATACAACTTCCCCACTAGGGTAGTCATGATAGGGCTATTGATCAAGGAGTCCTCATCTCTCTGATCAAGGTGGCAGGCACATGACTCAGTCTAGGCCAACTGGGCACTCCCTCAGGGATTCAGATTACAGAAACAGGAAAAAAAAGTGTTAATACTGACCTAACCCCTGGAACATTGGCCTGAAGAGATGGACCATTATTTTTTGCTACCAAAAAACCCTGTTGCTATTCTGTCCTCATTTTTCTGAACTTAAATCTATAATTAGTTGTTCCTTTAATTCTTGACCTACCATTATCAAACTTCTCAGAACTAACCTTCTGTTAAGTATGTTTTTTGTTAAAGTTAACCACAGTTGGCTTCTACGTCTTATAACCAAACAGTCATTAATTAATACAAAAAAAAAAACAACCATGTGCTGTTTATGTAGTAGGGAGGGATCTTAGGTCAGGACCAGTGAGGTTCCCGGGCACTCCCCAGACTGTGACCTCTCCTGCCTCTCCACCTATGAGCCATGCCTTCATTTGTTGTTGCAAGTTGCCCGTCCTGGGCTTGCTGCTTGGGAAACTCAGCTGACCTCCCACTTGTTTTTCAGCAGGTGCACTGCCTAGAGGGCCGGTCCTTGCCTGGTGAAGTGCCAGAGGGACCCAATCTGCACAACTATGACTAGTGGCCTCCCAGATGTCCCTGCACTGATTACCTGCAGTGGGTGACATTATTCTCAGAAAACAAGGTAATGATGTTTCAGGAATTCATTTTTTACTTCAATGCAATGATCATTTGATGCTCATGTAAGATAAGTGGATTTTTTTCCTCATGGCAATTATTGCTCCAATGGTTGGCATTTTCTATTCACATGGCTTAAATTCAGTGATATTACAGTCTCTGAACAACTGTGAAAAGTCTCAGCTTGACTTTTATGAATTTCTCCCCCCTTGGAAAAGTTTGGCACAAACGTCTTAAATTACACAAGAGCACATTGAAGTAATAATGAAATACAATAGGATTCTACCTAATGAGGTTCTTCTGAGTTAACTCTAAGTACTCCCCAGATGATGTTTCTATGAGGAATACTTTCCCTCTTAGTCTTCCCATCCATTCCTATTTAAAGCCTGGCTCAAAAATCAACCTTCTAGATTTAACCTGACTGAGCACAATTTAAAAAAAATAAGAGAGAGAAAAAATGTATTTTGTATCTGATGGATAGAACCAGGCTGAATAGTTGCTTAGTCTCTTGCCAATTGTGTCATTTTTATCAAGTTGCATCATCTTTCTGAGAATCAGTTTCTCAGTTATCTATCAATCTACTGATATATTTATATTTATATAGCTCTATATTTATGTATAGTTGTATAACTGTACATATGTATACATATGTACATTTTTGTGAAGATTAAATAAGGTAATGTGTGGAATATGTGAAGTACCTTGTATATGGGAGGATGTGCAAGTATCTTGTCTGTAATGACAATCACCCACCTGATGGTGCTGTCATTATGGATGCTTGCCACACCCATTTAAGCCAAGATCCAGACATGCAACAGTGGTTTCTGGAAAGACTTGTATGTACAGAGCACGGAGACAAGTTAAGGGGGGAGGCTTTGCTGGCTCAATATAGAAGATTATAGAAGTCAAGTTACCTTTAAGAGGGAGGAAAAATCAGAGGTATGAACTCCATGGTAGAACCAATGAACAAAAATACAAAAATACTCACTTTGGACTCCTCTAAATCTATATACTCTGTTAGAGTGCGCTACATTTTCTTTAGGCACAATGTTCATTTTACTTGCATTATGTCATTTATTCTTCATAGTAATCCTATATAGTAGGTATTGATCCATTTTTCAGATGAGGGAACTAAGGTTTAGAATGGTTGGATAATCTGGTCCAGGTCTTAGAGTCCTGAAGTGGCTGAGTTGTTAGGGGAAGACCTGGATTTAGACTACACAATTCTGAGTCTGAGTGTAGAATTCATCCCCAAACTCCCTTAAATTAAATTTTCAGAAATGGAAGAGTTTTCCACTAAAGCCAGAGAGATTTGGGAAGCTAACAAGATGTAAAGACAGCAGTACAAGAGGGCTTCATGCATGCAGTGCTCCTAGCATTTCAAATAACCCAGCCTGAGCTAAACCTATGGCTATGTGTCTATGTTTCTACCTAAAGGCAACAAAGGCATAAAGTTAATTACCTGGGTCATGGAGGATCCCAAATACTTATATTTAAATATTAGGTAATTGAGGCAAAAAATACTTTAGCATGAATTACTCTGATAATGCTTTCCATTTGCTTCTATCGTCTCCAGGCACAGGGGTCTTTACTAGGTCTATTTTCAGAGAATCTCTACACTTCCTAATGTCTGATTGGCTCCTCATCCCTCTCCACTCTCTCTCACCTTGGGCATGGTTAGATATGAAGCAGTTACTGCCCATACCCTTGCCACTGCTCATGATGCATGGTATGTTAGCTCTTGTTGTGGGCCAACAAAAAACTGCAATTGGCAGAGTCAGATTACTTGTCAAAGATCACTGAATATCAGTATAATATTAAGCTAAAAGTCATGATATGCAAAATGGAAATTCCTCTTAGCAATATTAACTGGCTCACCTTGTCCACCATTTGATATATCATTCATATTGATGATATAGCCTTCTCTGCATATTCTGATTGCATAAGGGGTAGATGCAGGCAAGAGTGAAATGTAAGTAATGCATAGGATGTGGCATCATCAGTGAGGAGAGAGTTTGAGATGAATATTTCAACTGGCTTTATTCAATCATAGAGTAGTTATTATTCTCTCAGCATTTATTTATCAGGCATCTCTTGTCTTAACAGTATTGAGCAATATTTCTCGAAGTTCTGTAGCTCATGGGTTTCGAACATCTATGGTGTTTGTTAAATGCACTTTCCTTGGTTCCAACACAGAATTTTATTCAGAATCTCTGGTGTTAGGGCCAATGAATTGCCCCAGGTGATTCTGATTCACTACAGACTTTGAAAACCGTTATGCTCTATGTTGGAGGTATGAAACACAAACTATACTGACTGTGAAGGAGAATATAAATTCATTAAAGATCTAAGTTACATACAAGTTGAGAAATAATTAAAATTCTAGAGATTTTGAGTATTGTAGTCAATAATAGCTCTTGGAAATCAGAGGAAGAAGAATTTTTTAAAAGTTTGAATAAATCAGGAAGGCACCAAATCTGGATAAAACATAACAAAAGAGCATATGTTTGAAGACATCAGAGTTGATGAAGGAGCCAGGAATTGAAGAACCAAGATATTAGAAAGAAGGGAAGGCCACTGAGATGTGTTCAGTCTGCTTGTTGCTTTAACCAGCAGGATATTTGCTCAATCTTTATTTTTTACTGAAGTAAAATTCATATTGCATTAAAAATTAGTCATTTTAAAGTAGACAATTAAGTAGAATTTAGCACCTTCACAATGTTATCACCTTTATAAAATTTTGAATATATACATCACCACCAAACAAACCCTATACAAACTAGTCATTCCCTATCCCCGCCCCCAACCCTTGGCATCCACTAATCTGATTTCTGTCTATATGAATTTACTTATTATGCATACTTCAAATTAATGGCATCATACAATATGTGTCTTTTTGTGTCTGGCTTCTTTCACTCCGTATACTGCATTTAAGATTATCTATCTTGTAGCATGTATCAGTCCTTCGTTCCTTTTCATGATTGAATAATATTCCATTGTATGGATATAGCACATTTTATTCATCAGTTCATGAATATTTGGTTTTCTTCTACCTTTTGACTGTTGTCAATAGTACTTCTGTGAAAATTCATCTGTAAGTGTTTATTTGAATACCTGTTTTCAATTCTTTGGGGTATACACCAAGAAGAGGAATTGCTGGGCCAGATGGTAATTCTGTATTTTGCTTTTTGTTTAACCATTAAACTGCTTTCCAAAGTGGCTGCACCATTTTACATTTCTAAAAGCAATGAACAAGAATCCAATTTATCCACATTATTACATTTGTTACTTTTCATTTTTAAAAAAAATGAATGACCATCCTAGCGGATATGAAGTGGTATTTCATTATGGTTTTGATATGCACTTCCCTAATGATTAGGGATATTGAACATATTTTCATGTGCTTACAGGACATTTGTGTATCTTCTTTGGAGAAATGCTTACTCAAGTCCTCTGACCATTTTTAATTAGGTTGTTTATCTTTGGTTAAGTTGTAACAATTTTTTATAAATCCTGAATTTTAGATTCTTATCATATATATAAAATTCAAATATTTCCTCCTGTTCCATAGTTGCATTTTCACTTTCTTGTTAGTATGCACAAAAGCTTTTAATTTTTATGATGGTCATTTTTTTCTTTTGTTGGCTAGTGTTTGGGATCTATTTACTCATTAGTAACATGAGGCACGTGGCTAGTATACAAAGAAGAAGCAGTCTAAAATCTAGTTTTGTGCATTCTTGCTGCTGTAGACAGAAAAGAACTGGAAGCAAAACCCCCAAAAAGGAGGCTGCTAATTTTGGCCAAACAAGAATTATATCAAGCTAGACAAAGAGTACAACCCCAGCTGCTAGTCAGTTCAGTCCCAGATTGCCTAAGGTAAACAGCCTCTACTCTAGCTGCCTGAAAAGGTAAATCCCTTCTATAGGAAAATAGGACCATTCAGAGTACTACTTCCTACACAAAACAAGCAGACAATCAAAAATTACCAGATATCCCAAGAAATAGGATCAGAAGGTAAAAACCAACAATAAGGACACGTGGGAATTTAAATCAGAGATTTGAACAAAACTGTGATTAAATATTCAAGAGATTGAATGATAAGATAATTTCACTAGAGAACTAAAATGTATTTTTAAAAAATCAAATGGAAATCCTACAACTGAAGAATACAATAACTGAAACTAAGAACTCAGCAGGTCAGTATGAAAGCAGGTTGAACACAGCTGAAAATACAGTTAGTGAACTAGAAGATAGGTCAGTAGAAAATTATCAGGCTAAATCAGAGAGAAAAATAAAAAATTCAGAAAAGAACACAAAAGACATATAGGACAAAATAAAATAATCTAATCTAAATGCGATTAGAGTCCCAGCAGAGAAAAAGAGGGAATGAAAAGAAGCAATGTTTAAGGAGATAATGGCCAAGAATTTGTTTCAAATTGGAAGACATCAAGGTAGGAATTAACTACAACTCCTAATCAGAATAAAAGTTAACAGAACTATACATGGCCACATTATACCAAATCTGCTGAAAACCAGCAACCAAAGAACAATCTTACAAGCAGACAGGTATCAAAGAGATGGCTGAACTCCCATGTTCAATGGTCAATCATAGCATTACTCATAATGGCCAAGATAGGGAGACAGCCTAAGTGTCTGCCAATGGATGAAAGGATAAAGCAGATGTGGCATATGTACAAAGGAATATTACTCAGCCATGAGAAAGAAGGTAATCGCCATTTCTGAAAACATGGATGGACCGAAGTGAAATAAGTCAGACAGAGAAGGACAAGCACAGCATGGTGTGACTTATGTGTGGAATGAAAAAAAAAGTCAAACTTATAGAAACAGAGAATAGAATTGAAAAGTGGTTGCCAAGACTGGAGGTGAGGAAAACAGATACAGGTTAAATAAAGGGTGCAAAATTTCAGCAATAAGATGAATAAGGTCTGAGGATCTAATGTATGACATTCTTGGTAACACTGAATTGTGTAATTGAAATTTGTTAAGAGAGTAGATCACCAAAAAAGGAGGGTAAATATGTAAATATGTGAGGTGATGTATGTGATAATTAACTAGAGGAAGTACTTTCACAATGAATACATATAAGAAATCATCATAATGTATACTTTGAATATCTTACAGATTTGTGAATATATCTCGATAAAGCTGAAAAAGAAAAAAGCAGCCAGAGGGGAAAATAGAGAATATTTTTAAATGAGCAACAATAGACTTACAACTAATTTCTGAGTAACAGAAGTCAGAAAAAAAATATCATTATAAAATTGGAATTCTATAATCCAGCTAAAATGTCCTTAAAAAGGGAAGAAGGAGATATGGAACCTCTTGGAATTGCCTGCACAGATTCTGTCTGTTGCAGACCTGAATCTAGGCCTTTCTCTTGATGCCAGTTCAAGGCTCTCCTTTTATTTATTCCTCCATGGGTCTCATTGTCTTGGAGTATTAAATACACTGAAAGAGCACAGATAGAACTAAATTTGATGGGGACTATACACACTTTTTTTCTTATTAAATAAAAACCTTCGACATTGTCAGTTACCAAATACTCCAGCTTTGAGTGTGATCTTATTTAAAATATCTGTTTCCTTGTGTCTGGAAAGAGATAAACATTTCCTTGAAAATTTTCTCTTAAAAATAAATAGAAACATGTAAAGGAGGACATGCCACACAGGATTGGTAGAGAAGCCAAACAGAAAGCTTTCAAGGCCAAAGACCAAGTCAAAGCAGGAGCAAATTTAAGTCTAAATATCCTAGGCTTATAACTATAAATAGCTTCATTGTACAGGTGAGTAAATAGAAGCTCAGAGTTAAAGTGATTTGTTCAAGGACAATCAGCTATTTAGTAACGGAGTCAGGAACTGAACCCAGTACACTTACCATACACTTTCTGTTCCATCACCCAGAGACTCCTCAGTAGTGTGATTGGTATTGCTGATAACTTCTGACCCACACCACCTTCCTTATACATGTGACACTTCCCTGCATGACACATTTCCCAGTGTGACATAGAGTCCAGTTTTTATATAACAACAAGATGTTTACTAAAGACCATAGTTACACCTACAAGATAAAATATGCCAAAACATTTGAATCCCCCAAAACACCTGATGGTTTATTTTTCTGAGGTAATTAACTTTCAGCCTTTGAGTATGGCCTGAGGACATAAGATAGGTAACTTTTAATGTGGAGGAAATGGGATGATGAGGAGAAACCGGGTATGCACTGCAGCAGACGTTTGTATAAGGCCAAGTATGGAGTTTCTGGGAGAGGGGTATTTTGACATCTAAGAGGAAGTCAGTTGGTTTGGAACTTAATTCTAGAGAACTTCCACACACTTTACAAAATTTTTTTTTTACGTCTCAGTCTTTCCCAGCTAGCTTCATATGTCACATGACCCAATTCTGGTAGGACTCCCCACAGAGCCCTAGCATGACCCCTCTGGTGAGAGAAACCTTATTTCAAAGTGATATCTGAGATTACTTCTGCTGCCTGCCTTCCTGGCGACTGCATATTATCATACCATAGATGTATCCCGTGATGTTCTAGGCTTGGCAGGAACATTAATAGCCAACCAGCCCAACTGTCAGCAAAAAGGATAATGATACGTGGGGGCACAGATCCCTTCGTGGGAGGTCACTTGAGAGCAACATGGTATCCGTGAGCACAGGGTTAGGAGCAGGCGCTCAGAGCGGGAGAAGCTCCAGGATGTGCTGAGAACTTTCCTTGCCCTCAGAGCATTGGTTCAAAGGGCTCATCAAGGGAAAAGGTCATATATATTTGTAGTCAGTATCAGATTCATGGAAGACATAGGGCAAAAAATGAGCTTCAAGGATGACAATTGCAACAGCTAATAAACCAGAGTTAAAGTATTTCTTTTCAAGAGAAAAACACAATCAGATGCTCAGAGGCCGCAGATCATGGTACACATTCTGATAACAGTCAACACTCCTGGGAGAGTGTCATGTGTGTGAAGAGAACTAGTAGTAGCATGAACCAAGACTACGAAGTCAAATTAGGGTATGAGACTTGAGTGCCAGGCAGAGAAATATGGGCTAAATTTTAATGACCATGAGAGTTCATTGTGCATACAAAATAGAAAAAAGGAACTCCCCACTATAGAAGAAAAAAAAAATACTGGCAAATAGAAATTACTAACATGGCGGCAAATTCTTAAAGCCTTCTTCAGTTATAGTACTAATTAAGAGTATGGATAAAGATTTTTAAAGGAATATATAAAAACTCAATGGAAACTGTACAGAAGAGGGGTGAAGAAATACACCCAAACCTGAGAATTGTGATCTATCCCTAATCAAATACCTTTCCTTCACTGGATATCCATAGGCCCGCAAGTTATGCAACCGAATTGCCCACCTACCTAGTTCCCAAAGTTGCTTTGAAAGTAAAATGAATAGAAGTCAGTACTTGGAGATTATAAAATGTTATGTAAACATATAGAATGTTTAGCTACCAGATTCCATGTTAACAATCTCAGCAAAAGGCACTGATACAACTTAAGATGTTGGGAGGCCCATTGGTATAAACATGCATAGACCTGAGGAAGCCACAAGATCCTTTTAGCTTTTCCATGGGAGAGGAAGGGAACAACCTTTCTGAATATTATACCTTCTTTGGGAAGATCTTGGTAAAAAATTGTCATAACCTTTCTTGATTCTATAGTGAAATCTATAGTAGAATGAGTACCTTGACACTTTAAGAAATCCTTCTCTATAATTTTAATTTGATTGGTTTGTTTTTAATAGGTGATACATACACATGTGAAAGATTTAGGCAAGCAAACAAAAAGAGTATGTTCTTAAAAGTATCCTTAATTTAAAGACAAATCTAAATTGGGTAGAGAAGTTACACTTTTTGAGAATGAAGTCCAACCAGAAGTTTCCTGTTGAGCAGAAGAAAAGGTGAAAATATCAGAGGGAGGAATGGGAAATGGAAATTAAAAGATGGATTATGGTTCTTTGACCCCTTCCTTCATCTTTCCAGGCCTTTATAGAATGCCTACATTCTGCCTTTGTCTATTAGGGACCATGTTCCACGGAATTAGGAAAGAAGTTAGCTGGTAGTACATGTGTTCCCTGGCCACCCCAAGAATATTTAAGAATCAAAAAATTGCCTGTATTATGGCAGGCAGCATGGTGGTCAGTAATTGTCCCATTTTGAGTTGGTTTAAACCTCTCAACCTAAGCAGTGACTGTACCAGGCCAGGCCCACTGTGGTCCAGCAGGTCCAGCCTTCTCTTCTTGCTAGCACTCATGGTCTGTTGCTGGCAAACACTTCCACCCATCCAATTTCTCTTCCCAAGTTTACACAGATGTTGCAAATAATAGTCATAGCTTCTGAAAGCCCAGGTACCACCAAACAATTTTGATCAATCTTCACAGTGAAATATTAGTTATAATGGACCAACTGATAGTAGGTGAATTCACCTCCAGCATTCTAGACTTAGACACTCAGTGGTACATGGGCCTGAGGAGATGTAGTGGTTACCAGTGTTCTTTGCCAAATATTCCCCATTTTTTTTCCCTGTGCACAGTAAGATTGCACTTCCCAGGTCTGTATGCACGACCATGAAATCTGAACAAAAGAAACATGGGTCATTTCTGGGCAGAAGCTGTAGTTGTGAGTTCATGGTTTGGCACTGCTCTTTTCCCTTCTGCTATGGTGATCACACCTTTCCCAGTCGGCCTGGGTGTATTAACTAAGGAGGACACAGAGCATAACCTCCAGATGATTCAGAGTAGACATTAAGGTGGGGGAGAAATAAAATTATTTGTTTCAAGTCACTGAGATTTATGGGCTATTTATTACCACAACATAATCTCACCAATCCTATCAGATTGATGAGATAAAGTCTATACCATGGAAAAAACAAAAAGAATGGTTAAGGTTGTCTTGCCAGTGGATTTCAGCCCCAGGCAAGTTCCCTATGGATTCAATGTGACCAAAGAGATGACAGTAGAACATTCTTGGGGTGAAAGGGTTCTACCCAACTTTATTTCCATGGTGGCAGGTCAATCACTAAATTCCCATTCACTCAGAGTGAGTCTGCATGCAGCAAGCGGGTCTCCGCCTCTGGGTCTCTCTGCCCGCACAGCTGTCCCAGTCTCTGTCCTCAGGGCTGCCACCACTCCAGCCTCTGCTCTGCTCTCCTGCAGCCTTGCAGCCATGCCACCGTGTCACCCAGAGCACTGGGCAGAGCTCTTATATATAGAGCCAATAATAACGTATTGTCCACACGTGTGTAGTGAGCCAGCCAACCAGGGCCAGATGAGAATCCTGGCCACAGGAACCTTCATTTTATCCACAAAGGTCAACAACAATAATGATGCAGAATTTGGCATCAAACAGACTTAAGTTTTAACTTCATCACTTCCTTGCTGTGTGCTCTTGGGAATGTTACTTAACCCTGCTGAATCTCCATCTCCTAATCAGATGTTTTGAGAAAAAACATGACATATGTAAAATGCTTGTCCTGACATCTATCGCATTTTAGGTATTCATTACATTTAATTCAATCCCCTATACCCCCAACTCATCCAAGATCACACCATATAAAAAACTGAATCCTCTGATATTGTTTATAACCCTCCATCACTGAAACTCCCTTGTGACCAGAGGTGAGAGACCATTTCTGGATCACGATTCCCCTTTGCTGCTCTTAATGCTTTAGGGCCAAAGTTTCTCTATATATATGCAGTTGTGTACCCTCCATAAGCCAAGTCATTCTGGGCTCCTAGGAGCAGATGAATTATACAGTACAGTGTTATCACTAAATCAACACCATGCAAGAAGCAGTCCAGGACAGGCAATCACTCTCCTTGGGCCAGGCTAGAATGCAAATGAAAGGCAGAGAGGCAGGTCAAAAGGATTGAATGTGACTGAGAAAGTCATTGGAAACAGCTGACTCCTGGCTGGTAAAGCTCTCAGCTCAAGAGTTTCAATTCCTAATGTGACTGAGCTGGAGAGGAAGCATTAAATCTGAAGGTACCTTGAACATGCATGGAACACCCTGCCGCAGCAAATCGTGGATATAAAAGGAAAAAAGGAAACTTGTAGCAAGCAGTTTTCAGGGTCCACAGATGAACTAAGTCGATTGGTGATAAGGGAGAATAAATAGGAATGCCCTGGCTCATTCCCTGCAAGACAATTAGGACTATCACCAAAGCAAGGGTTAGTGTATTCCCTGCAGTTTATAGAATGACTTAATGAGATATTTTCCTTCTCCAATATATACCAAATTAGTTGGTAACCTGAAATGTATTTACTGTAAATTCCAATGAGTCTAATGTCAGTTTTGTGGCTAATCTTATATGTAGGAGATCTACAGACATGATGTAATTTATAGAGTTCTGAGAAAACCAACTAGTTCAAAATAGGCAATTCATCTTTTGCTAACTAGGCTGATGTTAGTTTATGAAGCTTTTTGGTGAAATAATATTCTTTTTACCCTTTGCAGGAGCAATACATTAAGCAAAGTCAATACCTTGGTGGGAATTTAGGATGTCTTTTAGAGAAGCTGCAGAACCTTCAGCTGCTTTAAGTAGAACAAAATCTAGTGGTAAAAATTTCAGATACTTCACTTCCCTGAGGCCCAGCTAAGACTCTGAGATAATGTCACCTCATTCTCCATCATCCTCAGTTTTATGTCAGAAGTAGACTTCAATTGTAAAGTAATAAGTGAACTTTTTGAAAAAAGGGGATGAGAGGTAATAGTTAAAGTAGAAGAGGAATGAATAGACAGAAAATATTTCTTAACTTTCATGTACATTTTTTGTTTGTTTCTCTGCTTGCAAAGTACATGGCGAGCAAATCCTTGCTCTTCACAATTATCCCAGCATCTGGATCTTGTGTCAGATGGATATTGGAACATTCCTTGGCATGTGTAAAATATTTGAATAAATGTTTGCACCCGGCAAATAAGAACTCAGAAAGTGAGATGATGATTCTGGTTCTGTTTGTGATGGGAGAGGAGAAAGAAAATGAGATGCCTCCTTTGTGACTGTGCCATAGCTGTGTTTTGCTCTGTACCCTCTATGCCCTACCAAGACAGCCCAGGGAAGGTAATGTTTCTCGGGTCCTGTGAAATATTTCAGTAATGGCCACTGTAATTCACACCTTGATTTGTCTGGGGGTCACTGGCAAGTATGATGGATTGTGATTGCTTCACATTACAAAAGGTTTTGTCAAGGTTACCCAGTGAGGGTTAATGTTCAGTTCATCCACAGAACTCATGAGGTGGAGCAGGACTCTTCTGTCAGGTATTCTGCAGTCTTAACCAACGTTTGGAAGATAGCCTGTGCTCTCTGTTGGAACTTAAAGCAAACACATTAAAGAAGCCTTGTCATCTGCTTAAGGTCAAGGGCTGTGTTTGGCTCATACACAGCAGGTGTCACACGGTGGGCAAAGTAAGGGTGTTCCTCAAACATATCCTCAAAGAGACCTTCAGTGTACTTAGGGGCTATGCAGGGTGGGCACAAGATATGCCATCTGCCAAAGAAGACAAAAAGACAGGCAGATTTCTAACAGGCTAAAAAGCACACATCTTCCCACAATACTTAGAATTAAATTAATTCAATTAATTATGATGTTTTCACACAAGTGGAACACAGCCTGCCTAGAAACAGGAATCAGCTGTGTACTAGAAACAATGACCTAGTTTTCTGTGTTTGTGGGGCCTGTTTGGTGTGGGTTGTATTTTCCTAATTATTCTCTTCTGTTGAGCTTTTCTCTGCCAGGGCCCAGTGAATGCCCAACAGATGAAGAAGATGAGGGTTCTTTCTTAGTGAGAGCAGGGCTTGCAATCCTGTTCATTATGGCCACTGGCTGGCTGATTCTGGTTTTCTTATTTGTAGAGGGTTTCAGAAGGAAACTGAAAGCAATATCCTGTCCTTGAGTACAGGGACAAGAGTCTAGTGTCATGGGAGAGTCATTGAAGTTCAAAGCAGATAAAATAGCTCATTCATTCAACATTCAGCACAAACGGGGAGCACCTATGAAGAAGGATATTCTGTGTTGGTACAACATCCATTCCAAGAAGGGGAGATAAACAGCAGCTATTTTCATACCTACACAAAATAAATAGTATGTCAGATGTAGGTGCTATGAGAAGAAGGGTGAGGATATTGGGCAAGCGGGAAGTGCAATTTAAAAATAGGGTGTCTGGGAAGGTCTTTGTGACATGTTTAAGCAAAAGGCCTAAAGGAACTAAGAAAAAAGACAAGTAAATGAGAAGAAAATATTCTTGGCAAGGGAAATAGCAAGTGTAAAGGCCCTAAGATGACAATGTGTCCTATTTTCAAGGAGTTCTTACAAGTTCTTGAAAGTAGGGGTGTTCTGTGTGGCTGGGGCCAAGAAAGCAAGGGGAAGAACAGTGGGGGATACTTTTGAAAGCTAACTAGGGACAAGACTGTGTCAGGCTTTCTGGACCATGGCAGATCTTAGGCAGAAAGTGCCAGGATCTGACTTCCCTAACTGTTCAGTTAAGAATCTACTGGAAAGGGCAAAGGGAAGCACAGTAAGCTCCCAGAATACTGTCCCTATAATCCAGGCAAGGGCTAGGTGAGCTTTAGAGAAAGAGAAGCTAAGTTGGCATCAACATTATGGGCTACAGGGCAATAGTAAACAGAGGATCAGCAACTTATATGAATTGTCCCAGTTACACTATCATTATAATCTGCAGTCTACAGATGAGAAAGTCTTGCATGTTGGTATCTTTATCTAGGTATTGGGGAAAATAATACTATTTACCTTATAGAATTGTGGTGATGACAGAATGCAATAATCCTAACACAGAGTACTCCATAGCTGAAAATCATCAGGATTCCCTATCCTTTTTATGTCTGATTCATTTCCTTTGGAAAGGGCTCCATATTCCTATAGACGAGACTGAGCCTTCTTCCATAATACAGTGGGATCCCTGAACTTGGAAATGAGAAGATGTCTTAGACATCTCTCCTCCAGATGCTCCACAGGCTTACTAGACAGTTAGGCAGCTTATACACCAAGCTGCCAGGAATAAAACTCTGCATCCTTACCTCTAGCCTGAAATGGAGCATGGCTCTGCTGGGCCACTCAAGGCAGAGAAGACAGTTTAGAAAAAATTCACCATCCAGCTCATCATTAGCAATCAAAACAGCAACAGCAATAAAGGGTTTGTATCCACTTACTTGTGCCACAGGGTATAAGCAAGTTAGACTCTTGCTTTAGATAAGGTTGTAATGACCCAAAGGCAAAAAGTTTTGTTTTGTTTTTGATTTTGTCTTTTTCCCTGGAAAGGCTGCATGATGTTGCACTTGAAAAAAGAAAATCATTTCCTGCCAGACTCTTTCCTACTCTTTAGGTAGAGAATGCCCTGTGATCCCAGCTATTGAAGTTAAGCACAGAGACTGGATGGCCAGTAGTGCACCCAGACCAACATCTGACGCAGTCACCAGTTTCCCTAACCCCTGGGCACCTCTGTCCGGCACTGCTGGGAATTGGAGAGTAGAGAAGGAAGAACCAGGTGGCTTTTGGTCAAACACTCTGCTGGTCAGTAGCATCAGCCCTCTCAATGGATAAAAGACAGAGACCATTAGGACTTTTAGATTCAGGATTTCCCTGGGGGAAACAAAGATTACAACCTCCAGCTTGAGATATCAGCCAAGAACAGTGTGGACTCTGTGGTTCCTCAACAACGAACACACTGAGCTTTTCCCATGGTCAGTGGACACTGCTGGCTGCTGCTGTCGCTGATTCCATGTGTCCCCAATCCTCTGCTTGTAATATTGTCCTGGCTTTAATAAGGGCATGTGAACACGACTGCAGCCACAGGCAGCCTCCCGTCTGCCACGTACACTAATGCTCCTCCAGGGTCACTGCCTATCAGTGGCCACCTGCTTAACAATTTAAAGCAACTCCTCTGGCTACGGGTAATGCCCCAAACTCACTTTCAGGCCAAGGATCACCAAATTCAAATACTCTCACATGTCCCCAAAAGCAACCTCTGCTTTCATCACACAGGCCGATCTGCTTTTCTCCTAACACTGTCTCTCCCCATTCACTCATATTGCTCCCATCTACTTCCACTGGGAATGCCTTCTCTTTGCCACTTACTTAAATTTTGCCCAGTATTCTACGCAAGTTAAGTTCCACTTCCTATATGAAGCCTCTGGAATCACTCCAGTCTTCAGTTATTACAATTATAATTGCTACCCTGCAGTTCAGCAATTAATTGCCTTCTCCCTGTTCAATATGCCTGAATCTTATCTGCGAAGTTGTAACATACTTGAGAAAAAGATCTGGGTATTTTAGAATTGTTTAGCCCAGATCTGCTTAACTTTGTGGTCATATAGTTGAGCCAATACCTTATATAACATGAAACAGAGAACCGGATTTTTACTTCTGTATTAGGGAATATAAAGATATTTTGTGCTCTTTCTCATTATCCCTATGAAAGTCTAAATTCTTCACACAAAAAGAAAAAAGATATAGACTCTCCAGTTTTAGAATAATTCTCACTCTGCTCTGTGTAAGGACAGTCTATTTGACTTCCACAACTGAATAATAATTCAGAGATTATATAATCCAAACCCCCAGGAGGAATCCAAAGCCCAGAGAAGTTAAGTTCCTTGCCCCAAGTCACAAAGAAGATGGATGAGAGAATGAGCATGAGACCTGAAGCCTTTTGAAATCCAAGCTACAACTCCTGAGTGAGTGCCCACATGTTGTCCTTTTGCATTTTCTGCCTTTGGAGTCTGGATGGAAGCAATAGAAAATAGTTTAGTAAGTATCCTCTGACTATTTTCTATGTCCTGGGCTCCACATTAGGACTTAAGACCAAGGAGAAAAGGAAATAAAAACAACATGAACTCTCCACATTGCTAATCATCAGAGAAATACAAATTAAAACACAATGAGATATCACCTCACACCAGTAAGGATGGCCACCATACAGAAGACAAACAACAACAAATGTTGGTGAGGATGCAGAGAAAGGGGAACCCTCCTACTCTGCTGATGGGAATGTAAATTAGTTCAACCATTGTGGAAAGCAGTATGGAGGTTCGTCCAAAAACTCAAAATAGAAATACCATTTGACCCAGGAATTCTACTCCTAGGAATTTACCCTAAGAATGCAGCAGCCCAGTTTGAAAAAGACAGGTGCACCCCTATGTTTATCACAGCACTATTTACAATAGCCAAGAAATGGAAGCAACCTAAGTGTCCATTGGTAGAGAATGTATAAAGAAGATGTGGTACATATGCACAATGGAATATTATTCAACCATAAGAAGAAAACAAACCCTAGCATTTGCAGCAACATAGATGGAGCTAGAGGGTATTATGCTCAGTGAAATAAGCCAGGCAGAGAAAGACAAGTATCGAATGATTTCACTCATCTGTGGAGTGTAAGAATAAAGAAAAACTGAAGGAACAAAAGAGCAGAATCACAGAACCCAAGAATGGACTAACAGTTACCAAAGGGAAAGGGACTGGAGAGGGTGGGTGGGAAGAGAGGGACAAGGGGGGAAAAGGGGTATTACAATTAACAGACATAATGTAGGGGTGGGGGCACGGGGAGGGCTGTACAACACAGAGAAGACAAGTAGTGATTCTATAGCATCTTACTACGCTGATGGACAGTGACTGTAATGGGGTATGAGGTGGGGACTTGATGATGGGGGGAGTCCAGTAACCATAATGTTGCTCATGTACTTGTAGATTAATGATACCAAATTTTAAAAAATAGCAAAAAATAATATGAACTCAACTGTACAACTGGGACTCCAGAGCTCTCTATGTTCTTTTTTAAAGCAGTGTTCTTAATCTTCTTCTTCTTTTTTTTCCTATTTTGAGTTGTAGAACCCACTGAGAATATAATTGAAATTACATACACACAAACCAACAAAACACTGCGCATGATTTCAGGGTTTTACAGCACTCTTGACTAGGTTTTAGCCCTGTTCTGAAACCTTGGAACACTTTCTGTCAGCACCTTCAAAAATAGAGCCATGGTTTTATAATTTACAGAGTCCAGATACAAACTCTCGCCTCTTCCTACCTCCTTCTGAGTGATTGGAGAGAACTCTGCAGTCACCGCTTCATCTCCCCACTAAACACGTAAGCACTTCCCCAAGTGTCTCAATGGCATTGCTCCAGACATCACACTGGATGAGTGTCTCCTTCAGGGCTCCGCAGGGCCCAGGTCATGCACCAAGCTGATCAGCTGTTCTGTGCCCTGCCCTTGCCACTCAGAGATGCTTCCCTGCCACTCTGCTTATCTGGAAAATCCACACTCCCATTAAGAGCCTGTGAGCAGAACAAGTTCTTGCATCATTTTGGCAAGGCTAGAGAGGAGAGGAGGGGGACTGAGCCTCGGATGGTACTGGTGAAAGCCCATTGGGTGTTTTAAGTGGTGGCTCTGGAATGATAGATGGGAGAGAAGGGGCGCTTCTCTCAGAAGCCATATATCATGGAACTTCTCCAGGCTGGGGAAAGTGAGAAACAGATGGCGACGAACGGGCACATGCAGCAGAGGGACAAAACTGGGGAGGGAGGGTGTGAGCAGGCAGAAGCCACTGGAGGCAGTGGACAAAGGGAAAAGGCCCCCACTGCTGGGCCTACATGTGCAAGGTCAGGGTGGGAGACAGAAGACAGGACCAAATGGCAAGAGGCTAGTGCTCACTGAACGTGGAGCTAAGGACAGGGCAGGGCTCCTCTGGCCGAGCAGAGGGCCTCCTACCTGTTATCACTGCTGGAGACTCATATCCACACCTGAGAAAATTCGTGGTTCTGGAAAGAGTTAGGGCAGTAGTTTTCAGCCATACTGTGCATGATAATCATATGGGGAACATAATTAAAAACACTGGGTCTTCCTAGAGTGGTCCAATGCCCCTGTTTGCCCAGGTCTTTCCTGATCTTAACACTTAAATTCCTAGAATAATTGCCCCTCAGGCCTCAGCAAACTGGGACAACTGGTCCCCCTAGGAGAATTCCAGTTACTCTGATTCTTTCTTTAGTCTGGGATGAGGCCCAGAAATGGCATCTGCATCCAGCACTTCCCGGTGATTTTGACACTGGGGCGTGAGGAGGCTGGGCCCTAAGGCACTTGCAAGCATTGTATATTTAATCCATGGAATGACTTGTCAAGGAGGTCTAGAAGAAAGAAAATTTTTTTAAAAAGAGGAAAGCGGGAAAGATTGATGGTTCCTGAAAATTCTAAACCAGATGTTCTCAATATCACATGGAAAGCTTTTAAAACCACTGGCCCATGTGGAGACAACTGCACCAGGTTCTATGGGGTCGATGTAGGCAGTGGTGGGGGAGAACTACTGAGTGCCCACGCATGGACAAAATAGCATGACACCCCAGCCAATAGGGGCCAGGAGGCCCCTCTAAAGTGTTAGTTCTACTCTTTGGTTGTGCTTTCTAGTAAAGGAACAGTTAATTGATTGAAATAATCCCAGATAATATTACAGAGTCCTACACATATGCATATGACCTTACCCTCCAGGAATTACAAAAATGAGATGCTCTGACTGGTCTGCAGGGAACGTGTCCTCACTGCATCTGAGATAATCGCATACTGTGGGCATAGCATAACTGAGTCATTGAGAAAGACCTGGAAGATCAAACATCCATTTCTTTCTTTTCTGTGGCTAGTAAAAGAGAGAGAGAGAGAGAGAAAAGGAATTTTTGAAAAGGATGAAAAGAAAAAAAAAAGATTCAGAGGGAGGGAAGGAGAATCAAAACTAATGAGAGAATATGACAAGAAAGAGAGGGAAAGGGGCACAGAGGCAATATGAGGGGCTGCAATTAGGTTCAAGCCTATTTGCATCAACACCGCCTTACTGCACAAAGAGGCTCAAAGGCAAAACACTGGAAAATGACACACAGTTATTTTTCCCACAATAAAGGCTATATTGTGTGGTATTGATTCTAGCCAAAGTCTACAAGGCAGTGGAGTGTTAAACTGGAAGATGCCCTGTGGATAAAGTGAAGGTTCCTGTGGCCAAGATTCTCACCTGGCCCTGGTCACTAACTCACTACACATGTGTCGGCAATATGTTGCTATTGACTCTATATAAAGAGCTCCGCCCAGTGCTCTGGGCAACATGGTGGCAGGGCTGCAAGGCTGCAGGAGAGCAGAGCAGAGGCTGGAGTGGTGGCAGCACTGAGGACAGAGACTAAGATAGCTGCAGGGGCAGAGAGGACCAGAAGCAGAGATCAGCTTACTGCATGCAGACTCGCTCCGAGTGGACGGGATTCTGGTGATTGACCTGCCACCATGGGAATAAAGTTAGGTATAAACTCCTTCACCCCAAGAACGTTCCACTGTCATTTTTCAGTCTTATTTAATCCATAGTGAACTTGTCCGGGGCTGAAACCCATTGGCAAGACAGGCCCATAGAAAGTGTGCAATTTCTTGAAAGAAATATAAGGAGAAAGGAGAGGTGGTTAGAACTTGAACCTATACCTCCTTCCCATGTCCATAGGATTTTCAAAAGACAAATGACTCCTCAGTTTATACAACTGGGAAATGTAGTCCCTTGCAAATGGACAGCAGCATAGTAAAGGAGTAAATATAAAATATAAAAAAGTGAATAAAAAGGACAGTGTAATCCTTGGCAAGATATTCAGCAATATGAAAATGCTTTGTAATAAATTGTTATAACGGTTAGCACTTTGAATTAGAAGAGCAAATATTTTGTTATGGAGTATTTATATTTTAGTTTTTATCTATCACATTTCAAAACAAAATATAGACTTGAGACTTTTATGGTACCTTCTGGCTAAAAATTGTACCTTCATCTTTGGAGGAATTGTATCAGATTTATTGATTAAGCCGTTATCTGTGTTTGGCTCTGAGCAATGCACACACTTAAATAAATAAATAAATAAGACATCTTTAAAGCCGGCCTGCCCTCAAAGACATTACACATCATGGTAAATATTCTTACTGAATGTCGAATGCTATTAAAGTTAAGTGATTCACACCTGAAGAGGAAAATCATGCCC
Organism: Manis pentadactyla; assembly: GCF_030020395.1. Classification (NCBI taxonomy): domain Eukaryota; kingdom Metazoa; phylum Chordata; class Mammalia; order Pholidota; family Manidae; genus Manis; species Manis pentadactyla. The sequence continues at coordinate 168,936,901 of NC_080020.1, read as the reverse complement.
TTGTCTGCAGCAGGAGAGCACCTAAATAATAATTAGAGAACTGAAATTGATTGCACCATCAGCTTGTTTTTCTCAAGTACTCAATTAAGTTCTCAAGTACTCCACAGGGCAGTGGACTGCAGAAGGGAATACAGACAGGCATAAAAATTCAACCCCACCCTAAGGGAGCACATGATCTGGTTGGGAGGGAAATATACACAACAAGGTAAATAATTGCTAAGAAGCATTTTTTTAAGTGGTCAGTGAGTGACCCAGGCCCTAAATGCTGTAGTAGTTTGGAGGAGAGTTCAATCACCGAGCAGGGCTGCTTTGCAAAGTAAACTATGTGCACTAAAAGAAGACACAATAATAACAAGCTCTTACATTTGCTTTCTAGTGTCTGATCACACCCATTATCATATTTAATTCTTATAATAACCAGTTGAAATGAATGCAATAATCTCCATTTTACAGATGAGGAGGTTGAGGCTCAGAACTTAAGCAGCTTCCCTGGGGCCTCAGAGCCAGGCCTCAGGGTCAGCGCCCGCGGAAGCATGCCCTTGTAGTCCAAACGAACATCTTCAGGAGGAGCCAGCCACAATAGCATCCTGGGAATATCTTCTGGCTGAACCTAAAGGCAAGACTGTTTTAATTTCTTATTCAGTCTTGTTCTTCATCCTGTTTTACTAATTCCAACTGGGAATATGTAATGCTTATAGTAGAATTCGCCACTTCCCCAACTTGCTGAGTCCCTGGTTATTCATCATCATTACCAGCAGCAGTGGCAGTAACAGAAATAGTGGAAGACGACCTGTTCAAATAAAATCGAACGTGGAAGCCCAATGTGTAACATCGTGTGCCTTTTTCTGTCTCTGACCCTTTTGTTTTCTGGAATTAACATTTCTGAAAGAATATAAGGAAAGTTCAAAGGGGCATCGATTCCATATTTTGGCCACTACACAATAAGCAGACAAGCACAATAAAGGGGTTGACTGCTTGATTTCTTCGGTTGTTACAAACTCTAACACCAATTCACAGACTGACTGCAGAGTGCAGGGAGGAATAAAAATATTTTCATGTCTCTTTCCAGGGGGAAAAAGTTTTCAGTTTCTGGGAGTGAGCATTGTTAAACTGACCAGATGTATTTTTTTCTATCATGTTTCTTTGGTTTTATATTTAGTCAGCATTCTCTGATTGCGGCAGTAGGTTCTTTTTAAGTATTAGGATCTGGAGATGACGTGTACTTTTTGCCTTTTTCTGTGTCTTCATTGATATTTTAGTAGAAATTTGGGAGAGGATGCCTCAGCGGCAAAACCAAGTGCCATGTTAAACTGAAATCCAATCGAAATTTCATTTGATTGCACTACAAACATGAACTTCATGAGATTTTTTTTCCTTCCATCAAGGATGTCTCTTTCCCATCAGGCATTTTTGGGTAATACAAATGGGTGACTTGACTAGAAGCAGAAAGAGATTCATTCCATTCCAATTTTGAATGTGACAGTTGTAAAATCAGACTCATGACCTGTGTGCCAATTTGCAATCTGATAAAAATTTAAATACTTGAATTATTAACAGAGAGCCAGGGATGGAGATTAGAATGGAGACATTTATAATAGGACAAGTCCTGGCATAATAGAGTACCCATTTTTGGACCATCCTACGTGCATATTCCCTACAGTTTCCATAGCTTGTAAATTGTTTATTGCTGGGACTCATTTTGAATTCTCTTTACTATCTCATTCTCATCTACATCAGCAGTGAGGACAGCCATGGATAGTGACATAATATAATAATAAAAAAATGCTCAAGTGAAGCTCAAGCATTAGAGTCAGACATACTTGGATTCAAATTTTGCTACTGACTTTTGTATCTGATACTGATTCTGATAAAGCACCCCAGCCCACAGTGACAGAATTGCCTAGGCTGATTAGATGCCACATCTCTCAGCATCCTAGCACCTGGCCCACTTTTTTCTTATGCTGGTGTCTAATTTCATAAGCACCCTTTTCTTTGCTTTTAATTATAGAAGTAATACAGACTGATTTTACAATTATTTAAATACAGATAGGCAAAAAGGGAGAAATTAATGCCACGCATGGCTGCAGTTAACCTGAGAATTTTTCTAGACAATAACTACATGTGAATATATTCTATTGGACCAAAATGGATCCTACTACACATACTTTGTGTTGGTCTGATTTTTTTTCCTCCTAACAATATATTATGAGCTGTGTTCCATGAATGTAAATAAATGACTACATGCATCATGGATGCATCATATTCCATTATATGACTATATAATCACTTATCTGCTAGTTATTTGAGTTAAAACATACCTGGAAATCTCCAGGAAGCCTAAAGGTGTTGGACCCAGTTCCAACACATGTACGTGTATGGGGCCAGTTCCAAACACTGACAGTTCTCCAACACCAGCTGGGTGTCCCACAGTTCACCTCAACTCTGACACTGTGTACCTGGGGACAGCATCAGACCCCACAGGTGAAGGGCTCAATCTCACCAGACTGCCCCCACCCCACCTGAGATGCTTCAGTTGTCACCTCTGCCTCTGACTCCTGCTATAGGTTGGAGATTCCAACGATGCCCTCTTTGCTTGGGTTTTATAATTTGTGAATGGCTCACAGAACTTAAAGAAACAATTTCCTTACTACTAGTTCACCAGTTTATTATAAAGGACCACTAAAAATAAAACCAAGATAACAGGCCCCAAATGGAGTTTCTTATGCTAAGCCCCATGCTACCAAACAGAGACTTAACTTATTACAGTTTTAACTTTCCCAGAAATAAATCTTAAACCAACCAGGGACCTTCTGATCAGCACTAGTCAGGTAATCTGCCTGACAGGCCCCTACCATCCCCTAAAGGCAGGTAACCTTGCAATGACCAATCTGCTTTTTGCCTAGCATACCCTCCTTATTTCTGCTGATAAAAAAGGAACAGCAGGCCCAAAATGGAGACCTTTGACCCCCTTGAGAGCAAACAAGACTTGATTGCAGTTTCAACTACTCCCAGGAATGTGACCTTTCACTGATCAATCTGGAATTACCTGATCAGCACTAGTGAGGTGGTCTGCATGACAGACTCCCCTGCCCTTCCCCCAAAGGAAGGTGCTCTTGCCCAGATAATCCTCTTTTTCATGGCCTCCTTGTCCCGCCCTTCTCTGCTTTTAGATGCTTTGGAGCTCCCTTTGCCTCCTAGATGGGATGCTGCCTGATTTAAATTGGTTTTTGCTCAAATAAACTCTTAAAAAATTTAATATGCCTCGTTTTACCTTTTCACAGAATATTACTCAGGAACAGCCAGATGCGAGAGATGCATAGGCCAAGGTATGTAAGGGTGTGGAGCTTCCGTGTCCTCTCTGAGCTCACCACTCTTTCAGGACCTCCAACTTTTCAACCCAGAAGCCTTCCAAACACTGTTCTATTGTGTTTTTATGGAGGCTTCATCACATAGGCATGGTTGATCAAGTCATTAGCCAATTGACATTTGCTTCAACCTCCAGTCCTTCTCTCCTACCCCAGAGGTTAGGGCCCTGGGACTGAAAGTTCCATGCCCCTAATCACATGATTGGCTGCTCTGGCAACCAGCTCCCATCCTTGATGCTTTCCAATAGTTACTTCATTAACACAACAAAACACACCTCTATGGCTCTCATTGTTTAGGAAATTGTAAGAGTTTTAGGAGCTCTAAGCCAGAAAACAGGATGAAGACCAAATACATATTTCTTATTATAAATCACAATGTAACAACGCCTTTACTGTACACTCATCCCTTGATCTTTGTTAGATGGCTGTTCTCTAAGCCCCGTAACACCTAAAGGGCCTCTATCATGGCACTTACCATACATATTCCTTGCTTCCATATACCTGTCTATTTAGCTTACTAAGCAAATTTTAAAACCCAGTACATAACCAGTTACTGACACATAATGGGTTTTCTAACATATTTGTTGAACTGAATTGAATTGAATAATACCATTATAGTTAATATTCTTCTACAAAGCTCTTTCACACTTGTCGAATAATTTACTAGAACTGACATGTTGAAGTGGAATGGCTGAGTCACACATACACTCATTGATTTACAGAAAACATTCATGTCACTCTTTTTGAACAAGATGAACTGATTTTTTTTTCCCTATTGTCCTTGTTATCTTTCTGGAAATGATGAAAGGAAGGGGGAAACTCAACATCCAAAGTAAGCAAACTCAATCCTATAATTTAGCTACACTAGTCCTCAAAATGTCCAGTTTTACAGATGCCCAGCACTCCCAGAGTCCCTTAATTTCTACAATTGGGATAGCTTTGTTAATGTTGCTTATAAATATGTGTTGCCGCATTTTTATTGCATCCCTTTGTTCTGTCTGTAGATAAATTACTAAGCAATTCATAACCTCAAAAGTGGACAGAAATGTTGCAAAATGGTATAGAGTGGAAGTACCATAAAATACCTCCCAGGCACTTGTTTAGAGAAACGGGTCTTGTAGGAAATAAAATTGCAGGAGCGCTGAGAAATGTCTGTTATTTTCCTTTTGTCATGACCGAGAACGAGCAGATTGTCCCAGGTTGTTCAGGGACCAAAGGTTCCACCATTACAGCCCTGAAGGCAGAGGCATCACTCTGCCGTGTATGCCTGTGCCTCTTCCACTTCATGAAAGTAGAAAATTTTGTGGTTTTGGCACATGTTTGCCTCTCTTACCATCTTGAACCTAAAGAGATAAAATCATAGATGGCAATTCCTTCCAATCCAGAATCATGCAGCATAGAACATACAATGAATCAGTAATTAGTTCGTGAATTTAGTGACTCTAAGCAATCTAAATGCATATTTCAAGTTTTGATTACCCTTCCATCAGGATTTTTATTTTTTCTTTCCTTCAATTAGGCAGGCAACTATAGAAAAAGCAGCATTTTACAAGCTTATAACACCTGGATAATTGCAATCAGACATGGCTTCAGAGATTTGGAGCTAATTCTCCACAGTAAGAATTAACTAGATTATAAAATAGGCAAATTACAAGGTGGCTTTTAACACTATGAAATAATTCACTGTTTTATGAAAATTGCATTGTTAAATAATGGTATAGCAGAAGAAATTCTGAAGTAGAACTCAGTATACCTGAACTGTAAGAAAAGAGGTTTGTAGTCTCAAAGCCTCTTTGAATTCAAATTATATGTGAAATACACTATATAGAGACTGGCATTAGAATCAGGACTAATATGAGGGAAGTTTTAGTACTTTGGGGAAATCAAACATTGAAGATAGTTGATCACTTTAACTGATTTTATTTGTTTTTTATTGGAATTCTTCAGGGACAAATTGATGATGTCAGTTAAAAGCAACAATCAACATTTTGCTTTATTTTTTTAGCAAGATATTGAAGAACTTTTCCAAGAAACCAGAGTGAATACATAGAAGAATTCAAAATAGGACTTCACACAAGGCAAGTCAGTTCCAAGCAGCCTTGGTGATCACCCACTCTAGCTTCCTCGACTTATAATTGAAGAAACTGAGACCCAATAAATCATGTAGGTTAATGAACAATATGAAGCTTAGATGAAAGACCTCAAAGATGTCAGGTCTGTGCTCTTTCAACACACCTCACTATGCCCTTAGTCAATGAAAACAAGTTTTATCTCTGACATGATTGGTATTGTAATTTTCACAGTCTTTATTGATGTATGTGCATCTTAATAGTCTTGATTCCAAAAACTATCGAGTCAACTTTAAATATACTTGGGCTGCATCTAACCATTTAATGCCATTGCATATTCACTAAATTTGTTCTGCTCATGCATCAGTGAAGATTTTAAGTCAAGGAGAGAAGACTACTTTGGAGAATTTAATTAAAAAATTCATACTTCATTTGAGAAATAGATTAAGGTTCCTTCTTGATGAGTTCCTTTTCCTTCTGAGGGTCCAGCGGTATGTGACTCTCTGTCTATAAACAGGTTAACATTGAGAGTTCAAAGCTCTCTGGGGCAAAATGCACTGCTCAACAAACATCTTTTGGTGAGAGCTGAAGATTCTGTTTGATGGAGGTGATGAGCTGGGAGTTGCCTGGTTGCAAAGAGAATTGCTTCTTCCTCTGCTGGTAGGTTTCATTTTGATTCATCTCAGCAATGTGTCCTTGTCTGTCTTCAAATGTGGAAGAGTGTTAATAAAAGAAGGATTCAACATACATCATTTCTGAAAACAGAATTAGGCCATCAGATGAAAGTTACTGAAAAGCACCATGGGCCATAATTAGGGAGACTTTTATATCATTTAAAACTGTGCAAAAATGAAATGAGTCATCTTGAAGCTTAATAAATTTTTTTCATTGGAAATATTTAAGCAGAGCCTTGGAGGACTACCTATCTGAGGTGTTGAGATAAAAAGAAAAATACCATATTAATTGAGAGATTGCACTCAACTTCCTAACTCTAAAATGCTGGCATTCTGTGAGTTTTTCTATTTTACAAAGTTAGCTACCTAAGTATCAAGTATTTGGGAATCTTCTTTGGTAAGTTAGCTATGAGAGTAAAAGCAGTAGAAGACAGAGTACCTTCCAGAAAGGAGTGTTCATTATTACTTAGGACACAAGGATAATCCACCTAAAATTCCTCAATAATGACATAACCAACATTATAAGCATATGTCAAATTAGACAGTATTATCGATAAGTTCTCTAATATCTGGGGAAGAAACATAATAAATGGAGAGGTTGGGTTTTTGGATGGACCTTAAAGAATGGATAGGCTTTACATTTAGAATTATTGTGGAAATAAAAGGTAAGAAGGAGAGAGAGTGAACTGCCATGTAGAAACAAGAATATGCATGCTGTAAGAGGGTTAGGGCACAAGGGACTCAGAGCAGTAAGACAATGTTTGCTAAGTACATTTTTGCCTTTTGGTTCCCTATCACATAACAAGGTACACAAGCAAATGGATGTAAAAAACACCCATTTCTGGGCTAGTTTGCTCACTGATATCTTCTTTTAACTTTATTGAGGAATCATTAACAAGTATAACTGCATATATTTGAAGTATACAGTGTGATGACTGATATACATGTATAGTGGGGAGTGATTACCAACATCAGGATGACAAACACATCCATCCCTCTGTTACTGACACTGGGCCCTAAGTGCTGCCTTTGGCTTTAATATGCAGAGCAAATAACTGGATTTCAGCAGCCATAACATCATCCCCGATTTGATGTTAGGAACCATCTTCTGAATTCTGTGTGATTTGAAAAGCAGTTTCTCGTCAATCAACAACCACCAGTCCTTTGCTAAAACTGAGTGGGGGCTGTCTACCCTTCTGGATGCAATAAATAGCGCATGAGGAAAGCTTTCTTGTGTTGGCATGGCATCCCTACTTAGGATGGTAACAAGCAACTGTTATCTTTGAAAGTAGGACAGAGAGGGAGAGAGGAGACTAGGCACTATTATCCAGGCCCATTCATAATCATTGCAGTCCAAGGAGTGGAAAGGACATAGAGAAATAGGACAACTCTTACAGGCAATGCATTATAATGAATGGCGAACATTTAGCAACTAACATCAGCACAGGGAATGTAACACTTGGCTTACAACCTCCCCAGGATTTACTGAAGTCATGAAGGAGTATGTGATGAAAGCAGAATAAATTGAAGAGCCATCTTTCATGCCACTTTAATTAAAAAGGCTTTCATCATTTCCAGCTTAAACCTCTCTTTTCTCAGTCCTAAAAGTAACTACTGAATCTTCTAGTGCTTTCACGTTTAAAGTCAGGAAAATTTGATTTTCTTTTCCAGGCTGTACAAGGAAAGCATTTTGTGTGCTTATCCTGGCAATTCAAATGAATATTTCTGTCTCTCACCCCATTCCAGAGTAATGCATGTTATCACAAGTATTCAAAACCAACTGGGATGTCAAACACTTTGAAATAAAGGTTATAAGACATGCAGTGTCAGAACAGCTCTGAGATACACTCAGTGGAATAAATATAAACAATGGATGCATTTAGAGGCACTTAGAATGTTAGGTACTTACTCTAGACAATTCAGAGAAAATTACTTCACTATCTTTAAAAGGCAGACAAAAATGTGACTACGAGTCTGCTCTTTCTTCACCTGCTCTGCAGCCTCTTGGTGCATTTGCATGAACTAACCCCATTGCTTGGAATTCTTTCTTCCTTACTTTTTCTTTTCAAAATCCTACCCACTCTTAAGTCCATCCACCTTATCTCCATGATCTCTAATCTCACTGCTTATTAAAGAGAAGACCAGATTAGCTGATGTGAATATAGGTTTGTGTCATAAATGTGGTTCAGTGTCATATAAAAGTCACACAAATAATGCCCCTGTTATTAAAAAGAATGGTGGTGCTAGTACTACAAAGATGATCACATTTCTTGAGTCTTAGATAGATATAATAATAAGGAAAAGTCCATCACATAAAACCAGGGAAATTAGTATAAAATAGCATTTATTTGCATATATGTTTGTATTACTTACGTACATTGTGCTTTTTTACTATGATTTTCTCATTTCACTTTCTGAAACTCATGTTTCCATCTTCCTGAGTTACAGTCTTCAAAAGAGAGATTTTTTTTTCAAAAATCTTGAGTTTTCATAAATCTTGAACAGCTGGTGTGCCAGGTCTCAGGGCACTGTCTTCATGTTGTGTGGGCCGCTCTTCCATGAATGCGAGGCAGGAGCCATGATAAGAGCCCAGGGGCACCCTGTTTGCTGGCCACCTCACCGCTCGTGAAGGTCGCCCTCTCACTTTGGAGTTACCCCTGCATGCACTGCACTTCACCTTTGCTTGACTGCCCGCTTTTCTAGCTGTGTTCCAGCCACAGTAGACAATGGGTAAAAACCCAAGTATCAGAAAATACACCCCCAGAGGAGCTTATCCTATGGTGACTGGACCCTAAAGCTGGCTTTTGTCGATCAGAATCTTGCAATGAGATTGGCTGCCTCATTTCTAAGCATTTTTCCCATCTTCAGAGATTTCCCACAGGTGAGCTTTGCTGGTACCCAAACCCTTGCCAACACGAGAGCAGGCAATGCCAGACACTCATTACCCAGCCACCCTTGCTGCCGGTGCATAGGCGCTCTACCTGGGTGTGGCCAACCTCCACGCCCCTCACACACTCTGGATGGGGCCTTTGGAGAGGCAAGTCTGAGCGGAAGGTCTGGGGAGCCCCAGGTGTCAGGACGAGGCCGGGTGCTAGTGCCACGGGGGATGTCAGGACAAGGCTCTGTGCTATGGTTCAGGGTGTTTTTGCAGACACCCTCTGAGCTGCAATGCTGTGAGTATACAGTGTGGTTTTTAAACTGTTTTTTGTAGGCATAATTTACATATCATAATATTCACCCTTCTTAGTGCGCAATTCGGTTATTTTTTTTCGAAGTTTACAGAGATGTGCATAAGTCACAAGAGAGTTTTAGAACTTTTCCATCACCCAGAATGGATCCCTCATGTCTGCAGTTAATCCTGGTTCCAACCTCCAGCCATAGACAACTATTAATTTCCTTTTTTTATAGAGTATAGATTTGCTTTTTGCAGCATATATTTCACATAAATGTAATCATGCAATACATGGTCTTTGCATCTGGATTGTTTTCACTAAGCATAGGGTTTTGAAGTTCAGCCACATTGCAGCATGCATCAGTACTTTAATTCTTTTTACTGTTAGGTGGTATCCCATTGTATGGCTTCTTGTTTATTCATGTAACAGTTATTGGACATTTGTATTGTTTTCACATTTTGGCTGCTCTGAATAATGCTGCCTTTACACAGTTTTTTTTTTCTTTCAAATAATTTTATTCTCAATCTCTGGAGTGGATTCTACTCCCTGCAACAAAGATTCCTGATGGATATTAGGAATCTTTGAAAAATATAACTCCCTGGGACCTACTTCAACTACGAAGTCAAAATCCCTAGTCTGGGACCCAGGAGTCTTCTAATAAGCTACCTTTCAGAAGTAAGCACGATGTAACTCTGAAACAACATTTGGGAGTCACTGACTCCAGAGATAACATTGTGCAGCTTTTCCCCACCTCTGTGCCTGTGATTATTTTCTTTCCATCTCTGAGAACACCTTTCTCTTCTTACAGTTCCCTCCTCTAAAAGCTCACCAACTTAAATATCTTGTTAATGAAAACAACGTATTCTCTTAACTTGAAATAAATATTCCTCCTGCATCCCCATAACACACTCTGTCTTATTTATAAAAGCTTGCCTTATTTACCTGTGTTTTTCTCATATTTGACCTTTCCCTCTCCTTGCAGTGTTGAAACCGAAAACCTTCAAGACAAGGAATATTTCTGGAAGTTATTTTCTTCTTAAGTGTAAGGTTCATGTGCTCATGAACCACAGCTTAATAATTTGTTGTTTCTGTCTGCCCTCTTAAACTTGTTGCTCCTGGACAAAGGGAGTCATGTCTTCCTTAGTGGGCAGCAGAATCTTGTGTTCATCTGAATTACTGAGGCATTTCAGGTGTACCTAGACCTTGTTAGTAGGTCCATTTATTCATATTGCCAGTTCTTTTCTCCCAGCAATTCTGAGGTAAATGAGGTACGGTTGTTACTTCAAAAAACACTAAAGAGAATCCTGGGATCAGAAATGCAGTTGGTACACGGTCTCTGCTCCCAAACAGGCCACCTCAACTTTAGTTTTCCGTTCAAAATAATCCACCCTACTTTCATCCCGAGGACTTCTCTAAGTTCCGTGGAGGCCAAAAAACCGAGATCTTTTCTAAGTCCCTGGCCCACTATCCCAAGTCCGTAAACCATGCATGCAGCCTTGTCCCAGATCCACCTGTCTTGGACTACCTGGCTGGCCTCTGGACCTGGTCTTTGTCTAGCTGACTTGGTACGTCTGAGCATTCAGAACCTGAGGCTCTTTCTTTCTTCCTCCTGACCTTGCTGTTAGTGCTCTTCTGCTGGGCTATTTAATAAGCTCTCTAGCCCCAGCCTCACTCATCAGGGATTCTCTTCTCTCTTCTGAATTTGTTTCTGAGTCATCATGGGTCCCATTTAACCATATGGAACCAGCATGAAAGAAGAAAGAGCAGGATCTATCCCAGAGCTGAGCACCATGGTGAAATCAGCATTTGGAAATGGGGTCTAAAGCTTCAGTGCTTGGCTCCAGAGACACAGCCACATGGGCCAAGCACTGCGTCCGAGGGAGCACCATACGTACAGTCCCTGTTTCAGTGCTGGTTGGCCCTGATGCTTTTAACTAGGTCTGTCAACCAGCTGGGAACTGTCCAAAGAAAGCAAAACTTCAAAAAGCTGGGCTGATAAAAGGGGCAGAGCTCTGGGCTGGCGATGGGGAAGGCAAGCATTGGTGCTCACTGATATTAAAGTAATTTCCAGGAAGGTGCTGGTGCTAGAAAAGCTGGACTGTTCGAATAACCACTGAGAGCTTAATATGATAGCAGACGTGTGGAAGTAGCCAAAGCAGGAATATGAGAGAGAGTGGGTAGAGAACATACAGACCTAATAGAACCAGAGAACCATATGGAATGGACATTTTGGTGATAATAATAAACCATCAAGCAATAATAAGCAAGACCTACTCTTTTTTTAAGGGGTGGGGGAAAAATGATGCTGTTTCTAACTCAATCAGAAAATAGAAACTTGAAAAATCTAAAAACATAATTGGCAGGGGGATATCCTTCAGTTGGATGACGTAAGTTGTGCTGTTAGAAACCAACCACAAGATCTCAGGAGCTTAAAATAGCAAATTTTTTTGTTTTGTTTAGTTTTGTTTTGGTAATTCATACTACTTGTCTACTGCATGATGAAGGTGGGCTCTGACCTTGCCCCCTCATGAACCCAGGCTAACAGAGCAGGTTGCAGGAGACTTCTGGAAGATCTTGAACCAGAAATTAATGCCCAGCCTAGAATGCATACCTGACTCTTCTGTGTATGACTAATTGGCCAGAACTAGCTACATGGCCTCATCCAACCACATGCGACCCAGAAGTTATGCAGAAATTACAGAACCAAAAATACTAGATAAGCACCATTATTGACTGTGTCCCTCATTTTTTGAAATTACTTGTAGATAAAATACATATATGTATATAACTAGGTTTTAAATACAAACACAGATGTAGAGTTTCATGGTATGTCTCTCCTTTCGGTCATGTTGGTATAACTATGTATATAACCTCACTGCACACTGGTGTCCAAAGTCTACAACTGAGGTCCTACTTCCACTCCATGTTGATGGGCTCTGGTTTATCTGCAGAGATCAAATGAGGACAGAGGCAGTTGTTGACAGGCTTCATTTCCTGATCACTTCAGCTCATATTTGGGTCCTAGAACATAGCCACCCTCTTTTTTCTCCTTCTCCTTTCTTTCTTTTGCTGCAGATTTTCTCTCCACCTCTAACCACTATCATATAAACACCTCAAGTATCCAAGCTTTCCTGGGCTTCCTCTCAAGAATATTTTACCTGCAAGCTAAAACTTCATGTACATTTCATCATAATTAATCTAACTTATTTCCAGCCAGGCTGGACAATACCAGATTTAACCTTGTTTATAGTTTGGGATTATGCAGTACACATATGTAAAAAGCCCAGAATTAAAAAGAATGATCTTACTTGGAAACTCTCTAGGTTATGACATAGGTAGGAATGTCTTAAAACCGTTCTATACAAAAGAAGAGTTTTGGAGAACATACTAATGACCATAATAATATAAATAAAACTGGGTAGTTTGTTTTAAAAGATAACCATAATGGTCTACATTATTTATCTTAACTACAAATCTGACTTGCTATAAAGCTTTCCAATTATATGTAGAATTTTAGTTTATCGTAGAACCAGAAGAAATAGGAAACTAAGACAAAATATTGATAGATTCAGGGGCTGTTTGTAGCCTGAATATCAAGTAAAATAGAATATTACTCGGGTCCTGTAACGTTAAATTTTCATGAGACTGGAAACATGCAAATGAACTACTGCACTTCACAAATAAAACAACCTGGGGGGAAATCTGCAGCACTAAGCAGAGCTCAGAAACAAACAAGAGAGACTTTTGCACATTTACGAATTAGGGACATATTTATGCCTAGTGAGTATATGTTTTGTTAAAGGTGAATTCTTGTCATCTTCAGTTTCATAAAGTAGCAGAGGTAAATTTATTCAGGAGAAGTTTTGTTTTCTCCCACATTTGTACGTTGTGCACAAAATATCAGGAAGCTAATCTTGGTCTGCCATCATAACTTACACAATATGAATGAGTCTTTCTAATGTTACATCCTGGTTCAGCTATGTGTTTTGTATTTTCTTCTGCTTTGAATGAGGCTAATTTAAAGAAAAAAATGTGATTTTATTCCATGGGGTAATGATCAATGATATGCTTTCTATTACTACACAATTATATCATCAACTGATAATAATTATGTAAAGTAGCTAATTATTTTCATGATTACTTCAGAATAAGCATTCCAGGAAACTGTACCCACTCCCTTAACTTGCATAAAAGTCTGATTTTATAAACCATCAGCAAAACCACTTTTTTCTCTCAACTCTGGGAAGTACACCTGTTTGTCTTTGCCCTCCAAGTGTCTGCATTAACTGGTCATTCCCCATTCTTCACATTGACAGGGACCAGAGAGAAAGCCAGCTGGGGGCTTGAAGGAGAGGTATGTACCTGGAAGCTAATTAAGTTTGATTTATTTCTTTTGGCAGCACTTCGCATTTCTTTTTCCATGTTTTATTTAAATCTTGATTACTTAAATAGTAATAAACAAGAAACCAAGCAGAGCCCAACTGATTATATTGAATGTCATCTATTTATCAGCAATTGGATACATGATCTCTGGCACACTGAACCATCACCTGTCTATTCTTTATATTTCATTTAGATTTACTCCAGGCCCTAGACTTGGGGGGTGTCCTATTTTTCAGATCAGAGAAACAAAGAGTTTTCTTCTCTTCCTTCTAAGTATAGTTTCATACCCACCTCCTCCATTAAGCCTTCTGTGATTACTTCCTCCAGACAAGAATTTTCTTCTCTCCCTTAAACCCCAATACTGAGTTTACAGTGTTCTTATAGCACTTGTCACATATAGCTCAGTATGAGTGCTACTTGACCATCACTTGGACATGTTCAGTGGAATCAAAATAAGTCTCCACCCAAGCTGACCCTTTTAACAGTTACATGGTAACAAGCCATGATTTCCTTATATGAAATAGGAACAATACTATACAGGATTCTGGACTCCAAACTTGACAAGATATGTAGATCTTGCTAACCCATGGATGTTAGTGCAGAAGTGGTACTTGTGGCTTTAGCAGTGAAAGTATCCCCCTATCATCCCTGTGTCTCCCAAGAAGACTGATGCTCAACAACTTTGTTTAATGAATATATGAACTAATGTATATTTGAACTAGTTAACTGATTAATACACCAATGAAATAAATAGAAGTTCTTAAGGAGGGATCCAGAGAGGAAACCAGTGATGAAAAAAGTAGGAGAGGGAAGTAGAAAAGCAAAAACCAGGAACAAGGAGGGTCCTGATCCCACTTAAGTACACACCACTGCCCACTTTTCCAATTCCTCTTCCTTCCTTCAGGCCTGCTTGCCTTTCTCCAGATAGTACAGGAGTCTCTACCCAATATCACAACTGTCATTTATGCTAACATTTGCTGAGTCCTTACAATGGATTCTTTCATTCAACTCTCTAAATATATAAATAATAAATCAGTGAAGTGAATACAAGGCACGATTATCATTTCAGTTTTACAGATGAGGAAACTGAGTCTTAGACAGACTAATAACTTGTGAAGTTTGTAGAACAGTAGACCCAGGATTTTAATCCCTAGCAATCTGATTCTAGCACCTGCACATTTGGACACTATGCTTTGCTGTCACTCAATAAGCCAAACCAAACTTCATATTATTGCCCAATTTTATAAACTGTTCCGCACTCTATTTGGATATTTTTATCTCCCTTTGAAGATATCATTACCTGATAGAGATCTATAAGCTCCTAACATGTCTCTGGCTGAGGTTGTGAGTCCATATTCCATGAGGCATGGGGCATGAGACTATGCATCAAGGACTCCTTAGTGCATCTTAGCAGTCCTTGCTCTTTTCATTTTTTAATTGAAGTATAGTTGATATACAATCTTAAACTGGTTTCAAGTATACAACACAGTGGTTCAGCAGTTACCCCTTCAAAGGCTGTATTGTTACTGTCTGAGCAGCTGTTTTTCCTAGGATTGTGTCTTGGAGGTGACAAAGAATGAAGCCAGCAAACCAGAGTACAGAGCAATGAGCAAAAGCTTTTAATAAGGAGTGTAAAGAAAAAGGGTTTCTGCTAATCAGAAGGGGCTCCAAGTGAGGATGCCATGAGGGCTGTAGTGCCTAGGGTTTATATAACTTCCAGAAAGAAGGAAGTCCTACCCAGAGACCTTAAAGAGAACTGAACTAATGACATCACAACTCACCCCTGATTGGTTGAAAGTACAACCAATCAGGGGTGAGTTGCATAGGACATAACCAATCGGAGCTGAGGTTTATCTAAGTCTACTTTTGAATGGCTGAGTTGGATTGGAGCTTTTTTTTTTTTTTTTGAAACTTACAAGGGTCTTAAAACTCTTGAAACTTACAAGGGCCCTGAACCTTCTTGAAACTTACAGGGGCCCTGAATTCTATCTGCCTGCCTCAATATTAACATTGAAGTTAGGGCTTCCACATGTAAGTGGAATTGGGGCTGGTTCCACGGGTGGTGCTAAGTAACACCTACTCAGTGAAAGGGGTAAGTTTGGGCCAAGGAGATAGATGGCAATGGGTGTGGTTCTCATACTTCATGTGTCTGAGATTCACTGAAGCATCTGTGAACCTCACAGGTGTTTAAGTTCCCATATCTCGGAGTTCTAACTCAGGAGCTTTAGAGTGAGGCTGAAGGCTGTGCAATTTTTTAACAAGTATCCCCAAGGAAAGTGGCCTTCCAAAAAGCTCAAATATACACTAAAGGGCGGGTAAAACCTGAGAAAAGGATCGTCTTATCTGAAATCCAAGCTATTTTCTGAGTCATTGTTTCAGTTTACTTGAGTGATCCAGGAGAAAATATGATCTTGCTATGTGATCTGTCATCAACATTTGATCAAATGTCAGACCGTTTTGTTTGTTAAATTTTCTTGCCCCAGATGTAAACAGCAAAAATATTTTTTACCTTTATTTTCCACAAATTCCAGTTCCTCTTTCCACATTTTTCCAACTCGAAAAGAAATCTGCTTTCCCAGTTACTTATTTGATTCTAGCCAGAAGTTCTTGGACACAAAGGAAATCACAGATGATACCATCATTTCCCCTGAACTGTTCTGTTGAATCACATTTCTGATCTGTTCTGTCCTTAGTATCCATAATGATATCTTATGCAGCAGGGCTTTATTTCCATAACTTTTTGAAACATGAAATAATCAATAATATAAATAAATATTTTTCTCCAAATGAATGGCTTTTGGTTTAATAGCATTTTGAGGAATTTTCAGATGGCTGAAGCCAACTCTGAATACATTTCATCTCTTTATCAGTTCTGTGATAAACCTTCCCATACTTCTTCCGGGTTGCTTAATGAAAATCCTGAACTTACCTTTGGACTACAGGGAAGAAATTAGTATATAAAGATGTGATCAAAATTTGGGAAAACTTTGTCCTGGTCCAAAAGCTCATCAAGGAAAACTCATCTTTATGGTTGGGTCCAGTAAGAATGCAGTATTGATTGCTAGTTTACTTGAAATTCACCCAAACCTCACTCAGATGAGTCAAAGGAAGCCACTCATAAAACTAGCACCACCAACATCAAAAAAGCACCATGGATTTATGTTAGTCCTCTGCTGTTGTCAGTAGCAAAGGCTTGGAAAGCAAAACCAGTTTCTAGAGCAGAGGTCAGCAAACTATGGCCTATGGGCCATATTGGGACTACTGCCTGTTTTTTAAAAAAAGTATAATTGGAAGACAGACACCCTGATTTGTTTATGTAGTGCCTATGTCTTCTTTCATGCCACAAGCACAAACTGTATAAGCACAAAACCTAAAATATTTACTATCTGAGACTTCACAGAAAGAATTTTGGTGACCCCTCATCCAGAGTTAATTCTTCCAACGATATGAAATATGCACATTAGTACAAGTAGAATGAAAGAAGATGCTCACAAAAGGGACCGTTGCTGTTCTGAGCTCTGAATTTCCTGTAAGAGCTGGAGGTGACAACCAGGAGCATGGCTATACCTTGTAGTTTTCCATTGCTAATAGAATTTATCCTACACCTGTTCTCCCTCCAATCCCTTTACCATGGAATTGGTTTTTTGTATCAGAAATAGGCTTCAATGACCATAAGCCCTACTTCCTGCAGAATCACTTTCCATACCATGCTTTTTCCCTTTAGCTCCCTGATTTCTGTCCAATCCTGCAGGGCTGTCTAGACTCCCAGGCACCACCCTCTCTGCTCAGGGTCATTTGGCTCCTCCTGGCCCCAGTTCTAACAAAGGGGAACCACTGACCTGTATCATTTAGTTCAATTGCTGACAGCGATCCTATTATCCTAGTGCCACTTTCCGTTGCAGTCTCTAGATGCAGGCACACAGCTTTGCACTCCTAATTGACATAGGGTTGAGCAATCACATCTACTTACCAACAGGGAGTTCAGGTGGACAGATAAATGTTTTACATGCATGGTATGTGCACTCAGGGCCGGACTCAGGGCACATTTTTTTGTTTTTTGTTTCATTTCTCTCTGATGATCATTGTGTACTTTCTGTGCTCATTCACTGTGACCTGGAGGAGAGACTTAGGCCCCAGCACAGTCGGTTTCTCTGCATTTTGTGTCAGCAGCAAACTTTGGTGGTGTCAAATGAGAGACCTTCTAATGGTAATCTCTTAAAAACAAGCCTATTTCATTAATTAACTACTGTTTATTGCTTCAAGAGTGACTAGGTGACATAAACTTAACAAAAATATATCATGGAGAAGAGTGAAAAAGGAGTACTTTGAAGTGTATTGAGATTGCACTCGTTTAGGAAAATACAGCTGGAGGTAGAGTTAACGTATCACAAGGAGATCACAAGCACTCTCTGCCTAAGGTAAACCAGACCCCTGTCCTTGCTGTAATGCCCTTCTGGCCTGTAGGACATCAGTTCCTAAAGCACAGGGACACTCAACAGTTTGCATATCCTGCCTCCTCGATCAAAGATTGACCACTTACATGGTTGATCAAAGGTTTGAGTTAGCACAGAGGTGAAAAAATCCCCTTTGGTCTTATTTACAGGTCCTTAGACTTGAGCCCCAGTCCAGAGAGGCACTGCCACTTATTTCAGTAAAGTCATACTGGCCGCCAGCAGTGAGGTCCCCTGTGGGCCTATATGAAGGCTGTGCATGTTTGTGTATGAAACCTCAAGATGGACATGGTGATGACAAGGACGATAACTAACACTTCCTGCCATTGCTGCAGTGGTAGACATGGTGCTAAGGGTGTCACCTGCACTCCTGGGTTTCACAACCTCCCTTTAAGGTGGGTGCTGTTAGTAACCCTTGAATTGCAGAGCAGTGACCAGGGCCAGCAGAAATTTCTGGCCCTGTGTAATTTTCTCTAAGTCTTTTCCAAGATCTTCCTTTGTAGATATAATATTGACTTTTTCTCTTAAAATGCCAGAAATGACATATAGAAGAGATTTTCCAGTGATATCTAAACATCTTACAAAAATCTGAATCTGTACTTCGTTGCATCTCTACTTACATTCCACATGGACCTCAGCAATAAGACTTGTTGCACCCAGGAAGAGTCCATCACCTATCTCCAACTATGTGATGAATAATACTAAAGAGGTCTCAATAAGGAAAAGTCCATCAGCTCTGGGAGGGTTAAAGCATAGCTGTCTGAGGAACTTAGAAATGTGTTTTCACAGGAGCTCTAACAAGGTGGAGTGAGGGCTTTGCTCTGTTTGAATATATAGGCTTCATATCAGGTATACATGCTAAAGATACAAACATTAGAAACTGGGAGTGTCAGGAATCTGTAGTCTCCACATCTTTCAGCAGTATCTCTAAATATATTTCATAGGCTTTGATTTAAGGCATGATTAGGTGGAGTCCTGACTCTGTATTACTCACTACCTGATGGCATTGGGTAAGAGCTTAGTCTCTTTGATTCTCAAGTTTTCCTCCTGCAAAGTGGTCACACCTACCTTACATATTTCCATGTGATAATGTAAGTGACAGTCTTAACACAAGGCACAGCATACAGTAGGCACTCATTTAATCATAGTCATTAACTGAAGCTATTATGGTTCATGTTTACAAGATGCCCTAACACTTTCTGTTTGTTTGTTTCCTGTGTTCTAAAATGTAGTGTATGTATATGTGAATTCCTGGTTTAACCAGGTAAAAGTTTGTTGTGTATTGTTTTGTTGTTTTAACATTATTCTAAATAATATAAGGTATCCTTCTCCTTTAGTGGGTTCTGTACATAATTTAATCTTTCTTTTAGCACTGAGTATTCTAGGGATATTAATTTGAGTTTCATTTCTCATGGCTACACACTGGAGAAGAAGATTGTGGATATAGAAGATTAGGTTTGAATATCTTTAAATGTAATACAAAATCATTAAATTTTGCTTTTCTAGTTAAAACCTCAAAATGAATTTGTTCTCTTTTGAACCAAGTTATCAGGTATTTAAGGAGTTCTTCATACATCTTAAGGCCATCCCAGTACTATGATCAGTAAGAATAATAATAAAGTTTATATACAATTTCTGCCTGATAGAACTCTGACTTTATATTGATACTTTTCCCCTAAATTCATAAGAAGAGTATATATGCACCACAAACCATGGGATTGGGAAGAAAACAATTTATCTCATCCCTTATCAGCATGTTATTCTCAAGGAAGACATAAGAATGCCCAGGCATTATCTCTATAGGACAAGGGAAATCATTTTTTGTAGTGTGGTTCTCAAGCTCAAGTATGCATCACAATAACCTGGAGGCCCTTAAAAAATATTTGTAGGCCTCGCCCCCAGATTTGATTCAGTAGGCTAAGGTGAGACACTGTGTCTCTAACAAGTTCCCAGACTGCTGACCCTGGTGGGTCAGTTTCAGCCACAAGTTGAGAATATCATCATTCTCTGAACAGAGATAAAATGTTCTCAGCTCTGCACATTGTATCTTTCATAAGAACTGTCAATTTAAAAACCAAGTGGGTTTTGGTTTTTAATAATAGCTTTTTCTTTCCCTCTTAAAACTGAGTATTCCCCAAAACTCTTAATTTTTTTTCTTTTTGAAAAATTTTATATTGTGGTACATACAAAAAATTGCATAAATCTTAGTGTACAACTTGATGAATTTTGACATGTGAATACACTCATGTGACCATTCCCCAGATCAAGATGTTAAATAGTCTCACTAATTTTTCCCCCTTCAACTGTTTCACCCATACCCCCATGCCCCTCCCTTATGGCAACCACCTGTCTATTCCCTATGTTTATGAGTCTATTTGAGTCTTGTTTGTTTGGTTGGTTTTTTAGATTCCACATATAAGTAAAATCATATGATATTTGTCTTTCTTTGACTTATTTGACTTAGCATAATACCCACTAGGTCCATCGATGTTGTCACAATGGCAAGCTTTCATTCTTTTTTATGGCTGAGTAATATTCCATTGTATATATGTACTGCATCTTTTATGTACATTCATCTATAAGTGGATACTTTGGTTGTTTCCATATTTTGACTATTGTAAATTAATGCTGTGATAAACATAGCCATGGATATATCCTTTGGGATTAGTAAATTTATTATTTTTTTCAGGTAAATCCCCGGCAGTGGAATTGCTGGTCATATGGTATTTCTATATTAATTTTTCTGAGATACCTCCACAATGCTTTCTGTAGTGTCTGAATCAATTGACAATCCTATCATCATTGTACAATGATCTCCTTTTCTCTGCATTCTTAGCACTTATTATTTGTCTTACTGATATTAGCCATTCTGACTGGTATGAGGTGATACCTCCTTGTGATTCTGATTTACATTTCCCTGATATATAGTGATGTTGAGTATCTTTTCATGTGTGTGTTGGCCATCTGTATGTCTTTGGAAAATGTCTATTCAGGAACTCTCCCCATTTTTAATTTTATTATCTGCTTTTTTTCTTGGTGTTGATTTCAAGTTCTTTGAGTTCTTTATTTATTTTGAATATCAGCCCCTTATCAGATATATAGTTTGTAAATATATCCTCCCATATAGTAAGTTCCCTTTTCATTTTGTTGGAGGCTTCCTTTACTGTGCAGAAGCTTCTCAGTTTGATGTAGTCCCACTTATTTATTTTTGCTTTTGTTTCCCCTGCCTGGAGTGTTATATCCAGAACAAAATTACTAATGCTGATGTTCAAGAGCTTACTGCCTAGGTTTTCTTCTATGATTTTTATGGTTTCCAGTCTTATATTTAGTCTGGAGTCTATTCTGAGTTTATTTTTGTGTATGAAATAAGACAATGACACAGTTTTGTTCTTCTGCATGGAGCTGTTCAGTTCTCTCAACATCATTTATTGAAGAGGTTGTCTAATTCCCATTGTATATTCTTGCTTCCTTTGTCATATATTAATTTATCATAAAGGCATGGGTTTATTTCTGGGCTCCCTATTCTGTTCCATTGCTCTGTTTATGTGTTCTTCTGCCAGTGTCATACTGTTTTGACTACTGTAGCTTTATAATATAGTTTGAAGACAGGGAGCATGATATTCCCAGCTTGGGCCATCCAGGGTTATTTGTCATTTCAAACAAATTTTAGGATTTTTTGCTCCAGTTCAGTAAAAAATGCCTCTGGTATTTTGATAGGTACTGCATTGAATCTGTAAAGTGATTTGGCAGTATGGCCATTTTAGCAATATTAATTCTTGTGATCCAATGACTCATCCTCTGTATATACTTGTTTTTCTTCTATAGAGAAGTCACCAGTCTTCCTTGTTCATTTCAAGGCAATTGGCACTCAAGTCTCTACTTGTAATATCATTACCTCTCTTGAGATCTAGGTCTAGAATTCCACATACTTCTTCCTTTTTTTATTTTCTATTTTTATATAATTAATGTACAATTATGTGAGCAACATTATGGTTATTAGACTCTCCCCATTATCAAGTCCCCACCACATACCCCATTACAGTCACTGTCCATCAGCGTCCTAAGATGCTATAGAATCCTTACTTGTCTTCTCTCTGTTGTACTGCCTTCCCCATGCCCCTTCACTAGACTATGTGTGCTAATCCTAATGCCCCTTTTTCCACCTTATCCCTCTCTTCCCACCCATCCTCCCCAGGCCCTTTCCCTTTGGTAACTATTAGTCCATTCTTGGGTTCTCTGAGTCTGATGCTGTTTAGTTCCTTCAGTTTTTTCTTTGTTCTTATACTCCACAGATGAGTGAAATCATTTGATTTTAGTCTTTCTCCACCTGGCTTATTTCACTGTGCATAATACCCTCTAGCTCCATCCATGTTGCTGCAAATGATAGGATTTGCTTTCTTCTTATGGCTGAATAATATTGCACTATGTATATGTACCACATCTTCTTTATCCATTCATCTACTGATGGACACTTTAGTTGCTTCCATTTCTTGGCTATTGTAAATAGTGCTGTGATAAACATAGGGGTGTATATGTCTTTTTCAAACTGGGCTCCTGCATTCTTAGGTAAATTCCTAGGAGTGGAATTCCTGGGTCAAATGGTATTTCTATTTTTAGTTTTTTCAGGAACCTCCATACTGCTTTCCACATTGGTTGAACTAATTTACATTCCCCCCAGCAGTGTAGGAGGGTTCTCCTTTCTCCACATCCTCACCAACATTTGTTCTTTGTCTTTTGGATGATAGCCATCCTTACTGGCGTGAGGTGATATCTCATTGTGGTTTTAATTTGCATTTCTCTGATGATTAGTGATGTGGAGCATCTTTTCAGTGCCTGTTGGCCATCTGAATTTCTTCTTTGGAGAAGTGTCTGTTCAGATCCTCTGCCCATTTTTTAATTGAATTATTTGCTTTTTGTTTGTTGAGGTGTGTGAGCTCTTTATATATTTTGGATATCAACCTTTATCACATATGTTAATTATCAATATATTCTCCCATACTGTAGGATGCCTTTTTGTTCTATTGATGGTGTCCTTTGCTGTATAGAAGCTTTTCAGCTTGATATAGTCCCACTTGTTCATTTTTGCTTTTGTTTCCCTCACCTGGGAGATATTTTCATGAAGAAGTTGTTCATGTTTATGTCCAAGAGATTTTTGCCTATGATTTTTCCTAAGAGTTTTATGATTTTAGGACTTACATTCAGGTCTCTGATCCATTTTCAGTTTACTTTTTTGAACAGGGTTAGACAATGATCTAGTTTCATTCTCTTACATGTATGTAGCTGTCCAGTTTTGCCAACACGAGCTGTGGAAGAGACTGTTATTTCCCCATTGAATATCCATGGCTCCATTATCATATATTCATTGACCATATATGTTTGGGTTAATATCTGGACTCTTTATTCTGTTCCACTGGTCTATGGGTCTCTTCTTGTGCCTGTGCCAGTAGCAAATTGTCTTGATTACTGTGGCTTTGTAGTAGAGCTTGAAGTTGGGAAGCAAGATCCCCCATGCTTCATTCATCCTTCTCAGGATTGCTTTGGCTATTCGGGATCTTTGGTGGTTCCATATGAATTTTAGAAATATTTGTTCCAGTTCATTGAAGAATGCTGTTGGTATTTTGATGGGGATTGCATTGAATCTGTAGATTGCTTAGGCAGGATGGCCATTTTGACAATATTAATCCTTCCTAGCCAAGAGCATGGGATGAGTGTCCATTTGTTAGTGTCCTCTTTAATTTCTCTTAAGAGTGTCTTATAGTTTTGAAGGTATAGGTGTTTCACTTCCTTGGTTAGGTTTATTCCTAGGTATTTCATTCTTTTTGATGCAATTCTGAATGGAATTGTTTTCCTGATTTCTCTTTCTTCCAGTTCATTGTTAGTGTATAGGAATGCAACAGATTTCTGTGTATTAATTTTGTATCCTGCAACTTTGCTGTATTCAGATATTTGTTCTACTAGTTTTGGAGTGGGTTCTTTATGGTTTTTTATGTACAGTATCATGTCATCTGCAAACACGGACAGTTTGGCCTCTTCTTTACCAATCTGGATGCCTTTTATTTCTTTGTTTTGTCTGATTGTCATGGCTAGGTCCTCCAGTACTATGTTGAATAAAACCGGGGAGAGTGAGCATCTTTGTCTTGTTCCTAATCTTAGCAGAAAGGCTTTCAGCTTCTTGCTGTTAAGTATAGTGTTGTCTGTGGGTTGGTCATATATGGCCATTATTATGTTGAGGTATTTGCCCTCTCTACCCATTTTGTTGAGAGTTTTTATCATGAATGATGTTGAATTTTGTCGAATTCTTTTTCAGCATCTATGGAGATGATCATGTGGTTTTTGTCCTTCTTTTTGTTGATGTGGTGGATGATGTTGATGGATTTTTGAATGTTGTACCATCCTTGCATCCCTGGGATGAATCCCACTTGGTCATGGTGTATGATCCTCTTGATGTATTTTTTAATTTGGTTTGCTAATATTTTGTTGAGTACTTTTGCATCTATGTTCATCAGGGATATTGGTCTGTAGTTTTCTTTTTTTGTGGGGTCTTTGCCTGGTTTTGGTATTAGAGTGATGCTGGCTTCATAGAAGGAGTTTGGGAGTATTCCCTCCTCTTCTATTTTTTGGAAAATGTTAAGGAGGATGGGTATTATGTCTTTTCTAAATGGCTGATAAAATTCAGTGGTGAATCCATCTGGTCCAGGAGTTTTGTTCTTGGGTAGTTTTTTGATTATTGATTCAATTTTGTTGCTGGTAATTGGTCTGTTTAGATTTTCTGTTTCTTCATTGGTCAGCCTTGGAAGGTTGTATTTTTCAAATAGTTCTCCATTTCTTCTAGGTTTTCCAACTTGTTAGTATATAGATTTTCATAGTGTTCTCTAATAATTCTTGATATTTCTGGGTGTCTGTCGTGATTTTTCCTTTCTCCTTTCGATTCTGTTTATGTGTGTAGTTTCTCTTTTTCTTGTAATAAGTCTGGCTAGGGGTTTTTCTATTTTGTTTATTTTCTCAAAGAACCAGCTCTTGGTTTCATTGATTTTATTCTATTTTTCATTCTTCTCAGTTTTATTTATTTCTTCTCTGATCTTTATTATGTCCTTCCTTCTGCCAACTTTGGGACTCATTTGTTCTTCTTTTTCCAATTTCAATAATTGTGACTTTAGACTATTCATTTGGGATTTTTCTTCCTTCTTTAAATACGCCTGGATTGATATATGCTTTCCTCTCAGAACTGCTTTTGCTGCATCCCACAGAAGTTGAGGCATTGTGCTGTTGTTGTCATTTGTCTCCATATATTGCTTGATCTCTGTTTTAATATGGTCATTCATCCATTGATTGTTTAGGAGCATGTTGTTAAGCCTCCATGTGTTTGTCAGCCTTTTTGTTTTCTTTGTACAATTTATTTCGAGTTTTATAACTTTCTGGTCTAAGAAGTTGATTGGTAGAATTTCAATCTTTTTGAGTTCACTAAGGCTCTTTTTGTGGCCTAGTATGTAGTCTATTCTGGAAAATGTTCCATGTGCACTTGAGAAGACTGTGTATCCTGCTGCTTTTGGGTGTAGAGTTCTGTATATGTTTGTTTGGTCCATCTGTTCTAGTGTGTTGTTCAGTGCCTCTGTGTCCTTACTTATTTTCTGTCTGGTGGATCTGTCCTTTGGAGTGGATGGTGTGTTGAAGTCTTCTAAAAATGAATGCATTGCATTCTATTTCCTTCTTTAATTCTGTTATTATTTGTTTCACATATGTAGGTGCTCCTTTTTTGGGTGCATAGATATTTATAATGCTTATATGCTCTTGTTGGATTGACTCCTTTATCATTATGTAACGTCCTTTTTTATCTCTTGTTACTTTCTTTGTTTTGAAGTCTATTTTGTCTGATGCAAGTACTGCAACACCTGCTTTTCTCTCCCTATTGTTTGTGTGAAATATCTTTTTCCACTCCTTCACTTTTAGTCTGTGTATGTCTTTGGGTTTGAGTTGAGTCTCTTATTGGGAGAATATAGTTGGGTCTTGCTTTTTTATCCATTCTATTACTCTGTGTCTTTTGATTAGTGCATTTAGTCCATTTACATTTAGGGTGATTGTTGGTAGATATGTACTTACTGCCATTGCAGGCTTTGCATTTGTGGTTACCAAAGGTTCAAGGGTAACTTCTTTACTATCTAACCATCTAACATTAACTCACTTATTATGCTATTATAAACACAGTCTGATGATTCTTTATTTCTCTCCCTTCTTTTTCTTCCTCCTCCACTCTTTATATGTTAGGTGTTTTATTCTGTACTCTTTTGTGTTTCCCTTGACTGATTTTGTGTATAGTTGATTTTATTTTTTGCCTTTAGTTAGTATTTGGTTGGTCTTCTTTCTTTGTTATGATTTTATTCTCTCTGGTGATATATATTTAGACTTAGGAGTACTTCCATCCAGATCAGTCCCTTTAAAATACCCTGTAGTGGTGATTTGTGGGAGGCAAATTCCTCAACTTTTGCTCATCTGGGAATTGTTTAGTTCCTCCTTCATATTTAAATGATAATCTTGTTGGATACAGTATCCTTGGTTCAAGGCCCTTCTGTTTTATTGCATTAAATATATCATGCCATTCTCTTCTGGCCTGTAAAGTTTCTGTTTAGAAGTCTGACAATAGCCTGATCGGTTTTCCTTTGGAAGTCATCTTTTTTCTCTTTCTGGCTGCTTTTAATACCCTGTCCTTGTCTTTGATCTTTGCCATTTTAGTTATTATATGTCTTGTTGTTGCCTTCTTCAGTCCCTTGTTTTGGGATATCTGTGGTCTTCCATGGTCTAAGAGACTGTTTCATTCCCCAGATTGGGGAAGTTTTCAGCAATCATTTCTTCAAAGACACTTTCTATCCCTTTTTATCTCTTCTTCTTCTTCTGGTACCCCTATAATGCAAATATTGTTCTGTTTGTATTGGTCACACAGTTCTCTTAATATTCTTCCATTTCTAGAGATCCTTTTATCTCTCTCTCCATCAGCTTCTCTGTATTCCTGTTCTCTGATTTCTATTCCATTAATGGTCTCTTCCTCTTCATCCATTCTGCTCCTAAATCCTTCTATTGTTTGTTTCATTTCTGTTATCTACCTCTGGAATTCATCCCTTAGCCCTTGCATATTTCTCTGCATCTCCATCAGCATGGTTATGACTTTTATTTTAAATTCTTTTTCAGGAAGATTGGTTATTTCAGTCTCATCAGTCCCTCTTTCTGGTCTTTGAGTGATTTGGGACTTAGCCAGGTTCTTCTGCCTTTTATTGGCAATAGAAGTGATCGCCGGTTAGTGTCGCATGTTTCAGCTGTGAGAACAAAGTCCCTTCCTGCTTGCTGGTCCCCTTGCCCATCTCTGCTGCCTGTGCCAGTTACCCGCACACAGAGAACAGTCTCTGGCTTAATCTCCTGAGTTGCCGTGGGCAGAGCAGCCACAGGGATGGGCTAGGGAACTGGTGGGGGTTGCAGGTGATCAGTGTGTGTTCTCCTGTGAGAACGGCACCCCTTCATGCCTTCCAGACTCTGCACTAGTTTCCTCTGCCTGTACCAGTCTATGGGGTGCAGGGGGAAGCCTCTGGGTTGATCCTCTGGGCTGCCATGGACAGGATGGCCTTGGGATGGCCTAGGGCTCTGGCGGGAGTTGCAGGCAAGTAGCATGTTTTCGCTGTGAGCATAAGGCCCCATTTGGGCCTTCCAGGCTCTGCACCATCTCCCTGCTGTCTAGGCAGCTGCGCAAAGTGGGCAGCCTCTGGGTCTGGCACAGTTAGCTGTGCCCTGGAAGAAGATTGTGTGTGGTTTCTGACAGCGGGGCTGCTCCCTGGCTGCTCTGCAGCAGTGGCATGTCAGCCAGTTTACTTGCAGTGCTGGTAGGGGGTACTGAACAGCAGGCTGCTTATCGCCGTGAGGGGCTTCAGAGTTGCATTGCCACCCAGGAGGTTAGGGCACCTGAAGTTCCTTATAGTTCCCAGCCTGCTGGGCTGAGTGTGCTGGGATGATTTTGTCCGCCTCTTAAACTCTTGTCCCTTTAAGACTTTTAAAGTGCCCACTTTTTTTTTTGTCCCAGTGCTGCTGGCTATGGGGACCTGTTCACAGTCTTAGTCTTGGATTTTACTTTTCCGTTTCTCTATTAACCAGTACACCATTCAGTGTGTGTCTTTGCTTCCAGTGCAGATGACTAGGGCTGGTTATTTAGCAGCCCTGTGCTTCCACTCCCTCCCCACTCGGTCTCCTTTCCTCCTGCCAGTGAGCTGGGGCGGGAGGAGTGCTCAGGTCCTGCCGAGTCACGGCTTTGTATCCTACCCTTTTCATGAGATGCTGAGTTTTCGCCCATGTAGATGTAGCCTGGCTGGTATACTGTATCTTCTGGTCTCTCTTTTAAGAATAGTTGTATTTGCTGTATTTTCAAAATATATATGGTTTTGGGAGATTTCCACTACCCTACTCGTCCCACCAATCTTGAGAATCTCCCGAATTCCACATATTCTTATACAGAAAGAATGTGTGCATCAAATGATGATAAACATATAAATGGGTAGATGATTAGATATTTAATGCCTCAAGAGCTAAGTAAAAAACTAGAATGCTTCATCTTTTCAACTTTAAGTTCTTTTGGCTGTAAATTCCTGTCACTAATACAAAATAACTGCACAAAGATATACTGGATAGTTCTTGGTGATATGATGAAAGTCAGGGTACAGGAAAAGAGGTGAGGAGAGGTGAAGGTGAGCTGCAGTTGCTGTAACTGTCGATCAGATTCGGGCAACAAGCAGGCCTGTGACACTGAGAAATTGCCCCAGTAGGATACGGGTGGGCTGTAAGAAACTGATTTATCTCTGTGACTTTTCGTTACAACTCCCTTGACTCCCAGTAACAGCTGCAGTTTATACGAACTGCTTACCTTAAAACATGCTGTTTTCTAATTGCTGCTACTTTCTGGAGGAATTACAGAGATTCGTGTCATTGTCAAAAATTTTAATGATGTTGATCTGATAGTTTGAATCATATGCTCATAAAATTTGCCTCATTAAATCTCTACTTTGTGCCTCAGAGTTATATTCCCTTTTCAAGTCTCAATCATAATATAGTGCTTAGGGACCTTGATTGCTTTGACATTCCAAAGAACATTACCGGGTGTACTATATTGATGAGGCCAGGAAATTATGAACCAGGTGAGTAGAAATTGATGTGCATGTAAGATTACCTGCTAGACACATAGGCTTCAGAGAGTGTGAGAAAAATAGCCAAAAGTACTCACAGTAATGCCTTATCAGGGCAGTTTTTAGAGGTGCTGTGGTTTTATACCACTATGCTGTCCCTTCTAACTAAGATATGAACGCTCTTCCACTTTCAGATATGGATAAAATACCATACTCTGGTGTTTCTTAGGAATCTACATTCCTAAGCAGCCACCATGACCCAGTTGACACAACAAAGAAATGTGGAGGCCTTAGAATCCCATGGGGTGAACCTTAACCAATGAGAAATAGGGAATCAGGAGCTGAAAATAGGTAAATTCCCCCTCTTTTCTCTTCAACATGACCTTTCAGAGATGTGATTCTCTTTCAGTACTACCAGAGAAGATATATATGCTAAGTAAAAAGCTGGCCAAGAACCCTGCTTGGTTATTTTTGGTATTTTTTTTTTTTTTAGATTTCTTTGTGAAGCAGTAGCCAGTGATATAATGCATCATATCCTTTGACCTCTCCCCTGACCTCAGTGTCCTTTTCACTAATCCCATAGCCTTGAATTGGCATCTTCTAAATAATTGTTAGCATCTTCATCCTTGTCTCAGTTTCTTCATTCTAAAGGCTCAGCTGAAAATATTGGGTTTACTCCAGTTATGTAAGGATGGTTGACATCAACACATTTATCAAAGTTACCAAATTCATATACATAAAAGAGAAAAAATACATGATTATCTCAAGATAATCTTACGAAGTTTAGTACCTCTTTGTATTTTTAATTGCAAGATTTTTAGAAATGAATGATTCCTTAACTTAATAAAAATCATATACAAAATTGAGAACAAACATCACACTTAAAGGACAACTTTGACTGTGCATCCTTTAAAATCAGGAAAATGGCAATGCCCACTATTTATGTGCACTATCATTATTAGCATTTAACACCATACAAAAGGTTGAGACCAATGCCATCAAACAAAACCAAAATAAAAGCAAAACAAAAAACAAAGAAGGAAAGAAGAAAAGAGGGACAGAGAAATAAGAGGATAGGAGAGAAAGAAAAATTATCATTTATAAATGCTATAGTCATTCCAGAGGGGAATTATTAGAAATACCATTACAACTAGTGTAATTGCTCCCCGTTTGCCAATGAAAACTTATTTACAAAAGTATTCCCTAATAACCAACTACAGTAGCAAGAATAAACAAATATGTAATAATTGACCTAATGCATGAGCTCTTCACAGCAAAAAATGTATGAATATGAAAAATATAAGAGGAAGATACGAATACAGGTAAGGTTATACCATGTTAGTAGATGAGGTGACAATCTTTAAAAGTTGTCAGTGTAACCCTCAATCAAACTGTAACTCAAATGTAATCATAATTAATATTCTAGCTGGACATTTTGAGAAATTCTAAATTTTATTCTAGGAATTTGCATGAAAAATTAAGGTTCACAAATATCAAAGGAAGAAAACTGCATATTATTAAGTCATGATGACAAAATGGTACTCGTCCAAAAACAGGCAAACA
This sequence comes from Manis pentadactyla, assembly GCF_030020395.1. Lineage (NCBI taxonomy): Eukaryota > Metazoa > Chordata > Mammalia > Pholidota > Manidae > Manis > Manis pentadactyla. The sequence continues at coordinate 168,906,070 of NC_080020.1, read as the reverse complement.
GAACCGCGGAAGAGAAATTAACCTGTGTGTGTTTACAAATGGGATATGTGATAGAGTTGGCATCACAAATCCCTGGAGAAAAACTGGATTATTTAGTAGATGGGGCTTGGAAATCTGTCTCACAGAGCAAAGTATGTATAAAATAAATAAATGTAGAAGTAAAATTATGAAAATAATGGAAAAATACATAACATTGGATCGAGGGGTGAGAAATGTCTTCATAACAAGTACAAAGCTATATGATAAAATGTTATGTTCTAGTAACAAATTACAACTATAGATAAAATTAATAGACATATGCAGACTGGAAGAAAATATTTGCAATCTCTAAAACTCACAAAAGAGTATTATCTAGAACTATACTAATACATAGTCACGAGTCATATGTGTCTATTTAAACTTAAATTTAAATCAGTTAAATAAAATTAAATTCCCTCAATTGCACTAGCCATATTTCAAGTGCTTCCTAGACACATGAGGCTAGTGGCTATCATATTCAACAGTGCAGATATAGAACATTACCATGTCATAGAAAGTTCTGTTGAACAGTCTGATCTAGAATCTACCAGAAATGCATGCAAATCAATAAGAAAGGGCTGGAAACTCAAATTTAGTGAGCTAGGTCTGCATGGAAATCTGTGGGAAGATAGTTGTTTGCGTTTTCAGGGTGGTGGAAGCAATATCAGTGCATATTATTAAGGAAATGGATAAGGAAAATAAGGTAGGTCCATAACATACCATCTTTGCTGCAATCAGAAACAAGAAACTATCTGTCCTTGCTGTTCATCTATAAGTCTTAAAAATATAATTGTATCAATAGAGAAGCAAAACAATTTCTATAGCTCATGGCATTTATGTATATTAAACCCATATACATAGTCCCACTTATTTTATGCAGATACATGCATGTTAAGAAACATATGTCAAGCCATTTAAAGTAAGTAGAGTAGGAAAACTACAGTATGGTCCAGAGATGAAAAGAAAAATAAATTTTATAAAGGGAACCTTAAATGGATCTAAGAGTCTAATGACAATATGAGGAGTATGAAAGACTCAAATATTTGTTCACGGAATATCCAAAAAACATGGGCATTAGAAATAATTATTTTTATAATGACTTATTAGTAATCAGTAAAGGCATCAGATGAGTGATATAGGGGTTAACAAAGAAGATTCTGAGGTTCCTATCCTGTGAGTTTTAAAGAAACTGGGAAAAGAGGAGCACTGTTTACAGTGATAGAGAAATTGGTAAGTGGAGATGATTTGAGTGAAAAAAGTCAGATTTGGCCTACTGGCACAACACCCTAAGGGGAATGAAAACACAATTTTTATTAAAAAGAAAGTTGTATTTTTGAAACTATTCAAATGAAGGATATCACAAACTCCAGGTTGTTGAATTTGACTTTCTGTTGATTAAGATGACCCCAGAAAAGAGAGTGAGCTAAAGGAAAATGACTTCTAGATGAGAAGGATCAGTATAAATAGAGATGAACAAGAAGCTGAATGAGATACTCAATGGTAAGGACAGGGAAAGAGGAGCAGGAAGCCATATAACCTCCAAAGTAAGTCATGTATGTGTCACGTGTGTTATACATATGCATATAACGTGTCTTCCCACTTCAATGTGAGGAAACCAAACAACCTTATAACTATTATGGTTCCTATGGACCAACATTTTCCTGGGTTATGTTCTTTCTATAAGCCTTTAAGATGATGGATCTTTCAACTTGTGATGCAATATTTTTAGACATACATTCTTAGGGTTGTCCCTTTGGCCCCCGCATTTGGAGAGAGGTAGAATGCTAGACTTTGTGTAGGAATAGCCTCTGCCCAGATCTACAGCACTAAGGTAGGGTTATCGACATTACTTTAAGCCCATTTGCCAATGTCTAGCATGCATTTATTTAGTCAGATTAAGGTGGGATCTTCTACCATATGCATTATTTGTTAATTTTAAATTGGAACACCACCTCCAATCTACACTGCCACTAGAATTCCTTCCTTCTCTTTCTGAAGAATTCTATTTATTCACAATTGCTTTCAGGATATAATGTGCCATCAAAAGTCTTGCTCTGTTTTTCTGAATAAATATAGTAAAAGAACACCAACATCAATTGGCAACATTAAAAGCCGAACTCTGGTGTTCAAGGACAGTCACCAAGTTCTTTGATTGTCATATGCTTTGGGTCCCTAGTCGAGATAAGCATAGGGGGATGATCAAAGTATATTCCACCTTTTTCCAGTCCAGTGAATATATTGCTTTCCTGGCCCCCCAAAATCAGGTGTAACAATGGTATTTACATTCACCAAGCCAACTCTAGCAGCCTTTTAGAAATTCTTGCTGAATTTTTCCATTACTGTTATTTGAAGGCTTGTGATATGTTATTATAAGCTTTTAAAAAATATGTATTTATGCACATATGCACATCTATGAAGTTGAGAGATGCTGTGATGAAAACTGCCAACCAGAAGCTAGTGTTAGGAAATGTGGCCCATGAGTTCAGTGGAGATAAGTTTTGGAATCATCAAGCAGAGGTAGTACTTTACGTATTGTGATAGAATCCTAAGGTCACCACTGTGATTTTCCTGTATGGACCTGACTTAATCAGTGTATTTTTTTTTTAATGAGTGCTTTTTAAAAAAACTGTCTAGAGATGAGAGACACAAAAGCAGCAGGCACTGTCCTACTTTTGCTGTGTCTGAAGTGCCATGAGTCTAACAGTCACAAGAAAATTAATTCTGTCAACTACCTGTGAGAGCTTGAAAGAGAATGCCCAGAGTCAGATGAGACCACAGGCCTGGCTGAGAGTTTGATCTCAGCTTTGTGAAACCCTGAACAGATGACCCATCTGTGCTAGACCAAAATTCCTTACCCATGGAATCCATGACAATAAATGGTGTTGTTTGAAGCTGCTAAGTTTGTGGTAATTTGTTACCCAGCAATAGGAAACTAATACAAGCATTGTCAGTAAGTGACCTGCCTGAGAGGGCCAGTAGCTCGGAGACAGGAACAGAAGACTGCCCCTCGGAGGAAGGCTCACAGTGAAGAGAGGAGGCATACTCGGCAGCATCCGTGTCATCTCTGTGGAAGAAGATCAAGAACAATGTCATAGAACATAAGGCAGAAAGAGACCCAGGGAGGAAGGGTGGTTAAGTTCAAAATGCTGAAGAGATATCGAGATGCATGCAAACCAGAACTGACGAGAGCATTACCAGAAGGGTCACTGATGCTGCACAGAGCCCAAAGCCTTTAATTACCAATCTCCAGATGAAAAGAATCCTGACATCTGCAACTCTCAGCAGCAGTGGCCTGAGTACAGAGTAATGATCAAACTCACAAGATACTAAAGGTGACAGCCAGAGTCAACTTACTTAGTTTTAATAAAGAATACATGTCAGACAATAATGTACAAGGTGTGAGCAACTCAGCATGACTCAGAAGTGCAGCATCTAATGTCTAACATTCCTCCACACTGAGGACCCATGTGGGCTTGAGAGAAAAGGCTGAAGGGTTGTGGACTACCTCATTCTGGGAAGATGTAAATCCTCAGGTCTTTCAGCTTTTCTGCCATACTAGTCATGCTTCCTCCCTCAAGGGCATTCTACTACCACATAGTCTCTAGGGCAATGGAATATCATCTATACCAGTTACTGATTACTCAACAGACCATGCTGACAATGAAGTAAAGGTGCTTGTCCATTGCATAGTAACCTTGACCATGTCCTTAGTTATTTAAATCTGGTATGCTCCTGTAAAGTCTTTGAGTTAATGTTGCAAGAAAGATTTGACTGAGAAAATTCTCAAGCTGAAGGAAATGTCACACGCCAACCTCTCTTTCTGCCATCGCAAACAGAGGAAGCACTTATAGTCCAAATTCAGTGCCTGTATGCTTTCTCTAGAATCTGCACTCCATTCACCCTACAGTAAATTTTTCCATTGTGGATTATTCCATACCAGTGTCATGTTCCATCTCTCTGACTTCCCCTTACCTTCCTAATTTCAGCTGGGTAACTACTCTGATCTGCAAAGTCTACCTTTATTTTATGTAGCCAGTGTTTTCAATTCAGTCTGCACTCATTTACTTATTCTGTCCCAAGGTAGACTCCTGCTCCCCAACCTCCAGGGAATAGTCAAGATAGTAAAACTAGAAGGATCCCTGATGCACAGCCAATTTGCCAATGTTGCCTAATGCAAGGAGATGACAGTAGTATGGGTAAAAATGCCAATCTTGGAAAACACCTCACCCAGTACTGGAGATGCTTGAATCTTTCATGAGAAAGATGCATGATTATTTCACTTCAATCCCATTTTACAGCCAGGGATTGTAAGTAACATACCCTGTGTCTGATGGTTCTGGTGGGTGGCAAAGTGAGGCTACCTTCTGTATCCTGGAGGGCAAGTTCTGGGTTAATCCCAGTAACTAAGATAAGAAATCATAGATCTTCTTTGTTTATTCTCTCACTATGCACAACTTCATGTGCATATATAAACATACCATATGCATATTCACACATACTCCAAAACACATACACAAAATATTTCACTCTTCTGTCCTACAAGCATCCTGTCATGACCTCACTCTCTACATAGTGCCTTCCTGCAAAACAGTAAAAAGAGTAGAACAGATATTTCTCAACTCATGCCATCATGAGATAGGATGATTCTGGGTCTGAGGCATAAGTCAGGCAAGTCAAAGATTTCTCTAGACTCATCCAAGACTAAGATATAGCTCTTCCCCAAGATAACTCAGAAAACTATCATGTTCCCTCAACCAGCAGAAAACTCACAGGGTTGTGCCTATCTCAATCTTTCTGCCTTAAGGAAGCATTCCCAACCATGTATGTGAAAACTTTGTTTGCAAAACATAGTGTTGAGCTGTGGCCCATCATAAACCTATCTTGATTCACCAACACTCTGCTCCATATCTGTTCTTTCAGCACTAATTCCCAGCTTAATGTTTTGGGCTTTGAATTTTGATATTGACCTTCTATACTGTCATCACAAGTGACTGGCTTCTCTGACCCAGGATTAATCAATTCCATATGCAGTCAGTGGACTATTACTACTCCCTATCCTCACATCTCTGCCTGGAGAGAATCCCTCCCCTCTTCTCCCATTAAGGCTACCAAATATATGGTTTGAAATTCTGGGATTTTTACTTCTTCCATACTCCAAGTCCAGCTTTAGAGCCTGTACCTTTGACATGTAGTGAACTTTGAAGAAAAGATTTTCATAAAGATATTAAGGACACAAAGAGTAAGTTTTAGAAGGGAAGCTGGATGGTGACAAGATTAGAAGTATGAGCCACCTAGTCTAGAAGAGTGGCATGAAAAGGAAATAAGTAATTAGGGTCAAACTTACACAGTCAAATGAACATTATTAATAATAACAGTAGCTTCTATTTTCTGCTGGTTGAGGTAACATTATAGCTTTCTGAGTTACCTTGGGGAGGAGCTATCAGTCTTGGATGAGTCTACAGAAGTCTTTGATTTGTCTGGCTTATGCCTCAGACCAACTACTTTAAGCATATTTCACTGAATTCTAAATAACACTTTGGAATAAATGTGATTAATTACAATTTACAAATGAGGAAACTAAGGCTAAAATCTGTTCGTTTATTTGCTTTATTTGATTCAAGGCAAATAATATCTAAGCTAACAAGTATCAGAGCCAAGATTTAAACTCAAGCCTTATCCTTCCACAGCTCATAAAACTGACCACCAATATAAGTAAATTTTAATAAATATAAAATTTAGGAGGACAGGCAACATAGTTAATAAAGGTTTGCTTCATATGGAAATATTCTGAAAAAGTATTTCCTCTCTCATCCCACCACTTAGCATATAATAAAACTGAAGGCAACTGACTAGGTTTCTTCCATCCATGAGTTACACTATGGCTATAATCATGACTACTAGTGAGCCTTGGCTTTTAAGGTGGTGGGGGGAATTAAGAATGAGCCTCAGAAATTTCTTAGACTCACAGATTATGAAAAGTGGGCCTGAGGATTCAAAGAGGAAGATTAATGGACCAAAGTAGAGTTTGCCTAAGTGTATTATTATGGATACGATGTCAGTAATTATACATGCACATGCATACACTCACTAGCAATTTATACTATATTCCCTACGGATATAATGATTCCTTAGTAAGTCTGTGAAATTATGTAGTATAAAATATTGTTTTAAATATGTAGTGGTATAACAATGATCACAAAATCCCTACAGATTTCCCCATCAAGAGTTTTGATCTTGAATATTGGTAGGTCTCATAACTTGATTGGTCTGATAAAATGTAATGGAAATGATTTTACACAGCATCTGGGCCAGAACCCACAAAGCCGTCAGCTTCCCTTCCCACCTTCTTGGATTCTTCTAACTCTGCATGAAGAAGTTGGGCAGGTCTTCTTGAGGATGGAGACTGTGGAGAGACAGCCCAGCTGTTAGCCAGCATGTGAGTGAGACCGTATTCGACTCTCTAACCCCAACCAAGTCACATAAAACTGCACCATATTAGTGACTATAGACAAGACCCACAGAACTGCCTGGCTGGCCCATGGAATCGTGAACAAATACAAACTTTGGTGTTCTGTGCCACTAAGTTTTGGGGCAGTTTGTTACTCAGCAATGGATGGAAAACTGATGCAACTTAGTTTCAACCATAATTTTGCAAACTGAAAACATCAAAGTATTTATTTCATTAAATACCTAATTAACATTTCCAGGAACATACTTTTGGAAATGGGAACATAGAAGTTTTCATCCTTTTGTCATATAACTTAATTAGCATCCTAAGGAATACTATTCAGGTAAGTAGTAGATAGTTGGCTCCTTATTGAAGAAATCTTTCTCAGGAGACAGTCTTGTTGTTCTGTTATGTTTGAACATCTAGTATCTGAAAGAGGAACCATGCCAAAAGTGTTTCTCTCTCAAAGAGAATCAACTATGATCCTCAATATCAATAACTTCATAAGTCTATCGATTCTTACCTTTGTATGTAAAATCTCCAGATCACTAAGTAAATATGAATTATGAGTCTTACAGTTGGGGGAGAGTGATGTTTATCATTCCTTGGAAACAAGTGTTGAGACCTGATTTGCTTGCTTGCCCTTTAAATGTTCTCAGACCTCAATCCTATTTTATTTTATCAGCAAAAATTATAACTGTCTTATCATTAAAATTAGATAAACACTGTAAGTAAATCACTAAAAGCTAAAGGCAGCTATTAATGAGAAATTTGAATAGCAACTCTCCAGGATTATTTTAGCATTCTTCCCAGGACTACTTTGTATTTAATTAAGACACTTTCTTCTACACATTAAATTTTCTGTGGTCTGGTGTCTTAGTTATTTTCCTTCAATTCAAGAGAAGGCATATATAGCTCCTGGCTTCCCTCTTTTCCTTTTTTGTTTTTTTTGGACCAATAGGAGAGAGTATTTCCAAGTTAAGAGCATTTCCATTTCTAAACAGTAATTTTGTATCCTGTTCCAAACCCGTATTCTAAGCTTATTTCAAAGTCTTGCTCCAAAGCTTTACTTTAATCTTTTCCAAGCATAAGGCTGCTGTTTACAATGACTATAATGTGTTAACATCTCTGCTGTATGATTAGCTGCAAATATCAACAAGGTGTCTGTCCATCTAAATAATTTAATGTGATGGAGCCCTGGGCAAAACACTGCTCCAAAATGTAAGCCCCACCATGTGTAATTTCAGCTACTGAATCTTATTCATTGGATTTAAGGCTTTGCATTCTTTAAGCTTAACATAAAAATTCACTTAGTACTGAAAGGTATTAATCCTTGTCAGCAACCACCTGGATTAACAGTTCAGGATATATCTGACAGTCCCATAGGACCACAGGTTTACAGAAATAAGATATGGATAGAAGGTTACAAAATAGAGAAAAATCTCATACATCATGCTCAGGGAAACTTTTTCGGTATTTCTATTCACCTCACCTCAGCCCTTTTATTTACAGATCACTTAAAAGACTGAACCAGTTTCTCCCTAAAATAGGAATTCTTGCAGAATTTTCCCCCTTAAACTAAGACCACACACTAAATGGTCTCATGGCACACTAGTATGCTAGTTCTGAATCAAGCCTTTGATGACGCCACAGGTGCAGACCTCTGTGTTTCAAAGCACATTTCTCTGTACATATTTTGTTTCTACCACCAGAAAGTTTACATATTCTAGGTTTTTCATACTCAACATTATAAAATATTTTAACTAGTCTGGACCATGTGAAAAACTAGAAGAGAACTTGAGGGATAATAACATGTAAAAAATATTTTCATCTGCAGTTTATTTGGAGATTAAAGCTTGGTAGTCAATTTCTAAATGAGTTTAGGATTTGGATTTCCTGATAGAGACTGAAGTTCTCATCTCAATTCAGGAGACTATGAATAAAAACATTACTGCAATTGGAAGCAAGCCTTTTGTAAGATTATGAATATGGGTGTACAAGGCAAATACAGTTTTTCTTCAAAAGATTGGAGTTTTATGTTGTTGATAAAGCAATTGAAACAATAAAAGAAAGGGTTGTGAAATGGCCTATGACCATAAGTTTTTAACAGTGGACTGAATTAGCAAGGGGTTCAAAGAGTTTATTGAGAAACTTCTATAGATAAGCTGAAATCTTGTTTCCTAGAATTCTCTGCTCTCTTTCCTCTCACTGTCCAAATGCTATCCATCTTTCAAGTCCTATTTGAGCCCCATCTTCAACAGGAAGTGTTCTCTGAACATTCCAGCCCAACCCTGACATCGGCCCGCCCTCAACACCTCCACTGCACTTATTAAACACTGTTTCAGTGATTTCTAGGATGAATGATTTCATAGGTATGGATCTTATCTCTAAGGATGAAAACCCCTTTCAATCAGGAACTGGGTATTGTACATGTGAGTGTGCGTTGTGTCTGCTCCCCAGACACATTGCGGTGTGAGCGTGCACGACCCAGGCAGCACTGCTCGGCCCAACTAATGGTGGATATCAGACCAGCCACTCAGACTCTCAGCTTCAGTTCCTTCCTCCATCAACAGGGACAGAAGACCTGCTGTCTGCCCTCATCAATATGTTGTGAAGATTAAGGAAGACATGTTACCCTTGATTTTGGTGTCATATTCATGAATGAGATTGCTTAATGAGCTATAAATAATTTCTGTGATATGAGGTTTGGCTAGCACAGTCAGTACCCACAAGTTACTGACTGAAAGAACAATGAATGAATCACTTGGCTCCCTGAATTTATTCAGTAAGTCTAAAGTATGCATTCGTGTGGAACAGGTTATGTTGAACAATTAAGATTATTAATATATACAAGCATTAAAGAGATTTTATTGACCCACATGTCATTAATGGCACAATTAACACAATTAGGCATAAAACCCTAGGCAGGAAAATTGGACACCATTCTGATGAAGTCTAAAAAAGATTGTAAAATTAATGTTCTAAAGGGCAATAAAGCCATATAGTTGGAGTTACCATTTCCAGCAAAAAAAAATCATTTACATCTCTATCACACAAAAATCAACAAGTTAACATATTACTTTTCACTGCCAGGACTTTAAGCAAACAGTAAATAGAAAAACCAAACATAGTTCTCTTCTTTTAGGAAAAAACTATCTTGGGTTGCCTGTTAAATAATGCCCCAGTATGATACTGGAAGAACATGCCTATGCCCTTTGCCTTAACTATAAGATTTAGATAAGTTTTTCTTAACACTTTTATTCATAGTATTTTATTATTATTACACTGTCCTTCCCTGTTGGCCTTCATTTCTTAAGCATGTTGCAGTCTCAGCCAGGTGCTGACTTGCCTTTTCAGCTTTCTTTGTATTCACAGAGGTTCCTCAGCCTGGTACTGAAATGGTCCTCACCGTGATTTCTGCTCTTGGCATTACATTAGCCTCCCGGGAACACTCCTCAGTTTCTGATTTCTTGCTGGTCTAGTGCCTAGCCTGAAATATGACTCAGGGTCTTGGGACACTGCTAAGTCAATGCCTCAAAAGAAGGACAAGAGACAGCAAAAGCCAAGAATTCAAAGAAATGTAAAGAGCGTGATTCTACTAACTCTACTTCCTGCCCTGGCTTCAATGGTCACAAACATTTCTCCTCCACCAAGGGAACTGTCATGGGCCAGGGACTCAAAGTGTGAACAAACTGTGGCTGGACCTGAAATAAGTTGGCCAACCAACTTACTGAGTGCCAACTGTCTAAAATTCTTAGGAAGAGCCTGTGGGAAAGGCCAAAATAGCATAACATTCAATAAAAGATGAAATGACCATGATAGAAATCAAGTAAGAGCATAATAAACTACCTGAATGAAAAGGAGAACGCAGCTGAATTCTAGACTCCATCGCATAGTTGATAACTTAAAAGTGTAGCTTTGAGGTCAAACAGAAATTTATGTCCTGATTTTACTGTTTATTTGATTTTGAACTTGGACAAGTTGCTTAACCTCTCCAGCCCTATTTTCTAATAATCAAAATGAGGACATAATACTACCTAGGATTAAATGTGCTAATTAAGTAAAGCCCTTGGGACATAATAAACACTCAAATTTGTCAGCATAGTTAACAGTTAACATGAGCCTCTCTGAGTCTCAGACCTCTCATTTATACAGCAAAGGTAATAATTCCCTCTTGATTGCCACTCGAGGTTCATATGAAGGTCAAATGTGATATCTTTCTCATGAGGTATCAGTCCTAAATGCAAACTTTGGGATAGTACTGGTGCTATTACATAAGTGAGATGATAACTTAGATGAGTATTTTATATTAATAAATATGAATATCTTTGGGAACAGATACATGCAAATATTACAATAATCTTAAGACTAATGAGAAATTAATTGGACTTTTAACATACAGTGTCCTTTAAGCCTAAGCCATTTCTCCCCCAACTTCTTCAATTTCCCTAAAGAAGATAGATTTGGTGTCTTTTACCCTTGGAAATACTTGTATAGAAGAATTTGAAAGGCAGTAATTTATTAAATGCAACTGAGTACTTGGCCAATATGAAGTGTTCCAAGATGCACTCTCAGAAATCAAACAATGATATATGACTAAATATCATAGGCAAAAATCAGTCACCTTTTTTCATAACTGATGGAAGCTCTTGAATGGCAGCAACTAGAGGCAAGTGGAAGTCAGCCAAATTGTTTATAATTGCTGAGATTTAAGGAAATGTTAGGATAGACTACGAGAAAAAAGAAATCATTAAAAGGACAAAGATTTAAATAACATTTTCGATAATCCCCTGTGATAATCACTTGAGCCCCAAGCATAATAGGGCTAATGAACTTTATGGACAAGTAAAACCATGGTATTTGGGGGAAGTTTTTTTTTTTTGCGTTTTATCCTCATACATGTGGCTAATACCTTGATGGCATAGTATACTGTAAATATTTTTCTCAAACCATACTTTGTGAAGTCAAACATGGTACAGTATGTGACTTCAGTGCTCTATTAGAACCTAAAGTTGGTCTTGTGTCAAATCCTAAGTACATTCCTTTCCCAGTCAGTGCACACTCCAATCATTTGATTTCTCTTTCACTGTTAAATGTCTTAATGTGACATGCAAACTAATCATTCAACAGTATCACCATGCTTTCTCTCTCAAATGGAACAGGGTGCTTCCAGGGCAGAAATTCTCAAGACTCAGAAAATGTACACAAACATTAAACGGCAAAACTCAGGCCAACCCTGAAAATAATTTAAGAGGTCTTAAGGACACTGCATTTGACTATATGTTCTGTCTGTACATTGTATACTCCAGATTCAATACCAAGTGAAATAAGACATCCAAAGAGAATAGGAGATCAATTCAACTTATTTGAAAAGCAGTATATATTTTTATTGTTGTTCTCTAAACTGCCCCAGGTCCTTCCATTCATTTCTCATTTGACATTATTTCTAGGCTTCATTCTTACGGACAAATCCCAGGTTGTCAAAGTTCTTAGAGAAAAGATACTCATACTGTTAGGAAACTTTAAATAACATAGTGTGAATTTTGTTATATTAAGCATCCAGGAAAAGGCCACTCAACATCAAATATAGCTAGAAAATTTAAGATGTTAGAAGATCAACTCCATGAATCTTTTACCTTACGATTATTTGATTAACCAAATCCAGACCTTCCTTGTTCTGAAACCTGGGCAACAAAGAAACAAAATAGAAATTGATATGAGAGGGAGGTTTAACATTAAAAAACCAGAAGCCACAGATTTAAGAACAGGATGGATCATAATTGGGAAAATTCATCTTAGGTAATATTTCCTTCTTCCTGCTCCCTACTTATTGTGTAAGGTCACTTTTCCTTTTATAGAAATTGATGGTTATTAAAATTTAAAGTATTCTTGGCAGTGTGCAGCTCACCTTAATTCCTGAAAGATATTTTCGCTGGATATATAAGTATGGATTGGCAGTCCTTTTCTTTCAGCCCAATAAAGATGTTTCATGGTCTTTCAGCCTCCATATGTACTGAAAAGAAAGTCACAGTAATTTCTGTTGTTTTCATACAGATAACATGTCATTTATCTTACCTGCTTTCAAGTTTTTTTTCTTTACATGTGGTTTTTAAGTACGGTGATTATAATATATCTGGAAATGCTTTTCTTAAATTTCACCTGTTTGGAGTTCACTGAGCTTCTTGAATCTGTATGTTTGTGTCTTTCATCAAGTTTGAAAAGTTTTCAGCTATCATTTCATCAAAAAGCCTTCTGAACCAATCTTTCTCCTCTCCCCCCAGGACTCCCATGACCCAGTTATGAGACATTTGATATTGTTCCATTGTCTGTGAGTCTGCTCGATTTTGTTTAATCTTTTTACTCTGTGTTTTTCAGCCTTGATAATTTATATTGATCCATCTTTAAGTTAACTGGGGTTTTTCCATTCTCTATTGAGCTCATCAGGTGAATTTTTAAAACTTCTGTTATTATATTTTTCAGTTTCAAAATTTCTGTTTACTTCTTTATTGCTGATATAACTCCAGGGATAGGAAATCCTGGGGAAAAATACCTCTAAAACTGAAATCAGTCAAAGGGAGAAATAAAATTTAAAACCTGTTTATTGCTTATAAACTGTGATCTAGGTCCATTTCTCTCTCCTGCTCCGGCAGAAGCAAGACCTCCCCCCAGTCTCTCAGGTTCAGATAAGCCCTCTGTTGCCCAGGTAATTACCCACTGATACGGAGATGAACTACTACTCTCCACCCCTTAGGAACGCTTGTTGATATACAGATGAACTAAAGCCAGGCGAGATATTATGCAAATAATTACAATTTTACCCACACCTGAAAACTTCAATATTCCCATTTATTTCAAGTATGTTTACTTTTTGTGAATTCAATGTATTTATAATTCTTACTAAAATTCTTTGTGTGGTAATTATAATACATGGGTCATCCCAGAGTTGGCATCTAATAAATGCTTGTTTTTTCTTAAATTTAAATCACATTTTCCTATTATTTTTGTATGTCAAATAGTTTTGGATTGTATTTTGGTAATTGTAAATATAATACATAGATTCTAAGCCCTGCATAGGTTTGTGTTGTTTTATTTTAGATTCAGATTGCAAGTTCTGCCTCACATTTTGTGGGCAGTATTTCTAATCTCAGCTCATTTTTTAAAGCCATTTCTCTGTTGCCTCAGTCTCCCCACATCTGTACCACTCAATCTGAAACTTGGATGGTGACCTACACCTTAGTTTAGTTCTAATAGCCTTAGCTATGCTGGTTTTTATCTGACTTGTGCATATTTAGTTAAGGGGTGAGCCCAGGACCTGTGAAAATTCATATATAGAATTGGTGGAACTCCTCCTCAACCTTATTCCTTACTAGAATTCTCCTGATATTCTCTGGCCTGCAAAAACCCATTTACCCAGATCTTTTGACTGGACAGAGAGGGTTTCATTAAGACTTTAATTTCACATGCTGTTACTTCCATGCAACTTTGCTACTGCGTCCTGTCTTCTGTGGAAAACTGGGAGTAAAAAATGGAAAAAAAAATTAACATGGTTTTCTTCCAACTCTTTGGACCACAGAAGCCCCTTTGCTCAGTTCATCTGGATAGAAAGATAGAAAGATAGGATTTCTATCAGAGTTTTTGTGCCATACTAATCCATGACTGGACCCTTCCATTAAGTTCAAGCCATAAGACATAATAAAATGGGAACCTCACCCAAAACAGGTGACTTCTGCATATTATGACTACCCTGTATAATCCATCTGCTTTTGTCTCTTTTTTAGTATATCCAAGCAGTTCTTCTTCCTACTTCCTGGAGATCTTTTAGTTGTAATCAGCAAGAGAAATATGTTCTATGGACTAATTCCAGCTTGGTCAGAACTGGAGACCAACAGTATTTAAAAATAAAATTTTATGATAAGATTCTAATGAATTAATCATCTCTTTGCCTGTGAATTGTTGAGAGTTGAGTGGGATGCTTATCTAAACTCCTTTGTGACTGGTCAGTTGAGGCAGGGAGGGAGAGGAGAAAATTCATTTGATTGGCAGAATTCCAGCCATCTGTGTTTATTTTATCTAAGTAAAGATTAGTATCTTCCATTTTAGGAATGGGAATTTGATGGAAGTTTCTACAGGATAACCATCTTTGAAGTGGGGAAATATGTGATTCAGTCAGGATCTAAGAAACATGGCTCAGGCTCTAGGTCATTATGAGACCTAAATAGAGTGGCTATGAATGTGAGGTTACCTATAATCTTATTCGGGGGCCATGGACCAGGGAAAAGAATCTCCGAATCCAGTTAGGTACAGACCAGCGGCATAGAGCCCACATGACTCCTCTTGATAAGCTAAAGCAGTGAAACTTCTGCTTCCCCTTTCAGGGATTTTAAGTTCTGTACTTCTACCCAGTGGTAGAATTATTTATATCAACTTCTAATCAAAGAGTTACTATCCCTGCTAAAGCAATGGTTCTAAACAAGGGAGAATTATACCCCCTGAGCACATCTGGCAATGTCTGGAGAGAACTGGTACAATGGGAAAGGGGAGCGATACTCATATCGAGTGTGTAGAGGCCGGGGATACAGCTTAACATCTTACAGTGCCAAGGGCAGTGCTTCCCAAAAATCACATCTGGCCCAAATGTCAATGAAGTAAAGACTGAGAAAACTTTTGCTGCAGTGAGCAGCATTCAGTGCCTCTCACCTCCACAGACAGAACTGGCAGAGAACCAACAAAATAACATAGAACTGGAAAAGACAAAACTATAGAGATGATAAAAAGATAAGTAGTTGCCAGGGGTGGCAGGAGAGAGATGAGTAGGCAGAGCACTGAGGATTTTTAGGGTGATGGGCGTACTCTGTATATTACAGTGATAGACATTTGTCATTTAACATTTGTCCAAACCCATAGAATGTACAACACCAAGAGTGAATCCTGAGATAAACTATGGCATATGGGTGATTATATGTCAATGTAGGTTCATTCTTCGTAAAAAAAAATATACCATTCTGGTGAATGATGTTGATAATATGAGAGGCTACGCATGTGTGGGGACAGGAGGTATATGTCTCTACACTTTCCTCTCAATTTTGTTGTAAACCTAAAACTGCTCTAAAAAGATAAAGTCTTAAAAAAAAAAGTAGGTAGCGCATAACTCAGAATAAAGAGCTCAAATAAAAAAGGATAAAGGCACCATTCCCAGGAACTTGAAGCTAGAAGCCAGAACTTACAGAATGTATTGCAAAGAAACAAAGTTTCTGCATAATTACAGTAATGAAGGTAGTAAATAAAGTTGAACACAAAGGATTATTATAATTTTCTGCAAAAAATAAAGACATTGGGATACAAAAGTGGCATCTCAAAACAAACAGATATGAAACAAGTAACACATGGGGCAGAAAAATCTGCAGAATTTAATAAAGTAAGAAGAGGACCCAAGACCAGTCAGATCCACATTAATTCTTTATGAGGAGGGAACTGAGAGTGCATGCTGCAGTTTATTGTGTATATTTTTTGCATATATTCCATGGACTTCCACAGTTGGTAAATTAAAGTGGAAAATTAAAGATGATCACAAATTCTTTGACTTTCTTTCCATTGAGTGGTACCATGTCACCTCCACTTGAAATTTGGAGGCCTTCATGATCGTTTGACCAATGGAATACAGTTTCTGGGCCCAGGCCTTACGAGAAAGATAGCTTCTATGTCCTATATCTTGGAACACTCTTTTTGAGAGCCTGGAGCAGCCATGAGCAAATTCTAATTTATGCTGAGATGGCCATGCTTAAGAAGTCAAATGTAGGTATTCTGGTTAATAGCTTCAAATGAACCCCATCTTCCATCTATCCCTACCACGGTGGCAGACATGTGAATGAAGCCATCTTGGATCCTCCACACCAACTTGTCAAGTGAAATCATGAGGTGACCTTTGTAGACACCACATGAAAAGAATTGCCCAGCTGAGCCCTGCATAAATTTCTTATCTACAAAACTGTGATATATAGTAAAACTGTGTTGTTTTAAGCCATGAAGTTTTGAGGTGTGTGTTCTATAGCAGTAGGTAAATAGGACACTCCTTTTGGTCTATTTATAAAATAGCATATTAAAGAACTCCTTTCTGGGTCTTGTTATAGATAGATATAAAAATTGAAAGGACTGTATTGGACCATAAGAGATCCTTGTGCTGACGAAATGGCAGGTAAACATTCCACCTTATAGATTATTTATTTCAATTGAGGTGAGCTATAGGTTACAGAATTATAGCATATCTTGTGGCAAGGGAGATAGTTTTAACCTATAAGACTAAAACACAGAACTATGTTCCCACCAAGTATGGAGGCATGCCAGCTTCAATCAGTTTTAGTGTCTCTTATGCAGACTAGTTGGGAAACGTGTTAACTGCAAAGATCTTCATTGTTGTTCTTCCTAACTGTGTCCTTTCCATGGACAAACTTTGACAGATCTTGATTTCTTTGATCTTGACCAACACAAACAAACAAACAAGATAAAACAAACAAAAACCTATTTTTTTATACTTGACAGTGTTTGTGATTTGTTCAAAGAAGGAGATGTTTCCCTAGCTGGTTTGTGCTGTAGGGAAATGGATTGTACTCCAGGGGGTCAATAAAGAGCAGCAATGCCAGGGCATGGGGGGGGTGAAGGACTGGGGAAGCCAGAGGGGCTTGGGTGTGAAGCCTCCAGGGTTAACAGCTCTTTTCTGCTCTGGCTGTCACTTGCAATAACCTTATCCCTGTCATATATCCTAATTATATCCACTAGAGTTGTAGAGAATTAGTTTATTCTGTCTTCCTCCTATGAGGTATTAAGGATTACATTCTCCTCTAGGCAAAACATTCTCAGGTCCTTGAATTATTCTTTATTCTCCTTAATATTACAATTAGCACTTTATTTTTCAAGGTGAGATTCACACTGAACCAGCCAGTACTCAACAGAGGGACATTATCACCTTCTATTTTCTTGATCACAGTACATCATTTAAAGCAGTGTAAAATGTTCTGTTTTTGTTTTTGTTCTTGTATTTACTGAGCACACCGTTAACCAATAACAAATAAATTTACTTAAACTTTCACTCTAATTCTATTTCTCCCATCAGATATGTAGGAATCTGAAAAGGTATCTGAATAAGTGAGAACTTTGTTCTGAGAAGAGTTTTTGGAGGCTAATATGAGGGAAAAGGTGAAATAGACAAAATTCAATCCTAGACAATCAATTTTGAAGAAAAGATCTAACTTCAAGCAGGAGAGTAGTTCTTTCATCTTCTGCTCTGCACCTTTCACGTGAGCCAGAAGATATAAAAGGAATGAATAAAAATAGAATTAGCATTCTAGGCTGTCTTAGGTTAGCCACATCCAGTGGCAAGCCATTTTTTCTTTAATTAACATAGGCTTAATTTTATAGGAAAAGAAATGCAGGAATTAATAGATCAGCTTTGGTGGAATGTGTTCCTCATAAAGTCAAGCAGTTGGCATCCAGACAGAATGAGAACCTCTTGCCTTAAATGGAGTGAGCAGCTGACAATAAAACGAAATCTTAATTCTCCTGCCAAGTTTAGATCTGTTAAGCAAAGGGGAGAAAAAAAACCACATTTATTTTGCATATATATATATATGAACATATAATATTTGAAAGTTGTTTATTTATATAAATAATATAATAAGTAGTTTATGTATATAAAAGCAGTAAGAAATTCTGTGGCTGCCAGTTTTACTCCTTGGCCAAAGATGAAAGAAAAAGTTTTACATGAAACTGTAAGCTAACCTAAGAATGGATGCTTAGCAACTATTTAGAAGGCCCTTAAGTCTCTTTAACCAGCAGGAAGGCACAGAAGGCCAGTTCCTGCATGTACATGTGTGCATGCTTGTACATTAACGGTTGGTGTCTACTAGCAATAAAAATAAGGTCATTAATTTCTACCTTGATGAATAAATATGCTCTGACACTAAGGGATTTGCTTGCATAATTGTCTTCTTTATAAAATTTTCTCATCTACAGAGTATTGTATTCTAAAAGCCTAATATTCTAATATCACTAAAGAAATGAAGAAAAAAAATGTTTTTCTTTTGCAGTAGTTTCATTGTGGTGTTTATAGTTTCTAATGTAAACTGTAGGTCTCCAATAAATGAACATGAATTGACAAGAGGCATATTAGCATAAGCAAAAGTTATGAATAGTCTCACTGATCATATGGAATGGCATGACATAAGTGTATTTTAATATTGGTCATTTAACAAATATATTAAAACTAAAAACTTTAATCAGATGTTAAACCTTTCAGTGTAACCAAGTTTACATGGTGAAGCCATATCTCCTGAAACATTTTATGAAATATATGTATAAAATACTGTAGACAAGCTACAGCAGTTCTTCACAATTGACCATAAGCCTTTGGAGCTTATTTGAATAAATATGATAAATAAACTATAAGTTATCAGCCTGAATTTTAATGCTTGGGAAAAAAAACAAACCTTGGTATCAACACTTTAAGAGGATTTTTCTGACTCTAGCTGATTGTAAAGGCGATTCAGAGGCGGACAAAATACTTACACCATGGCAACATTATTTGAATGTGGTCTGCTTTAATGGCTAACAATTTATATGGTACATTCTGAATTTTTCAAAAATTGTTATTATTTTAAAGAGCCTCTTAATATACTCTGTACTCATAATTGCCAAAGCCCAATCCATACATTTCTATTAAAAAGAATTGTAGTGCCAGATGGCACAGACATTAGGAATAGCCATGCATTCATTAAAGAAAACAGTCTCCATGCCCAGTGAATAAACCATTGCAGTATCAGCCTTGGTATCAGACTGTGGCTATCTGCATCATGTCCTCATGTAGAGCTATTACCTTCACTTTCTGTTTCCTGTAATACTACTTTGTCTCTTGCATTCTATTAAGTAACAAAGTATCATAATGTCTGTACCTTCTGTAACTTTTTAACTTCATTCACCCAAAGTCAGTTGATTTTTATAGAGCCTGTGCTGTCTGCCAGGCACTATTCTGGTCTCCAGATACAGCAGTGAACTATCTAGACAAAGTCTTGCCCTCAAGGAGATTAAATATTAGTGGTGGAGTTCAGGCAAAGGTGAATGAACAAACAGGACATCTTCCTATCATGAAAAGTGCAGTAAAACAACTATTATTAAAGAGAATAATAGTGGATGTTAACCATAGCTCTGTGTATAATTGTACATGACTATAGAATTCCTACACCTTTTTCTGGCAATACTGTCCTATTGGAAATTTATTTTCAGCAATAGTATAGATGGGAGGGTGTGGGGTTTTTGTAATCTGTCTTCAAGGCTCTGGATATATTACAAAAACCCCATTAATTTCCTTTAATACATTTTAATAACTTTTAAAAAGTTCTGTTTGACTTTCTTTGAATGAATGTTCTCTATCCATGTATTTATTTATGCTGCATCTGAATCCATTTCCTTCCTGTTCTCTATCAAGCTCTGTGATGTATGAAAGGCCTTCAGCCTTCTGAGAACATGATTTTCTTTAATATTTAAAGAAAATAAATGGACCCAGTCCTCCAATAACTGACCCAAGCAGGAAATCAAGTCTCCTCCTAGATTTTGGCATAATTTCCAAGGGATCTGCTGCATCCTGATTATTTGCCCGCTCATCCTCTGAGCTCCAGCAGCTATTGTCTACTACAGTTCCTGCTGTCTTTTCATCACTTCTTTTCATCTTTTTACCATGTCTCCAAAGGTTTTCTAAAGGACTTACTGCTCTGTTTCCCCCAAAATGATGTCTTTTCTTAATCCTAAAGGAAATGCTAACTCAAATCTGATGTTTATGATTAAAACACCTTTGCTGGATGCTTGACAGGAAAAGAAAGGGAAATTACAGAATGGGATAGTTACATATCTGATATTAGTCTTAAATTCCATCAGCCTCACTTTGTTGCTTTTCTAAGATGAATGTTCTGGGGCTCCCTTTCTTAAAACTTAGGAAAATTCCTTAATATCTTTGCTTTTTATTAGACTTAAGTTTCCCTCAAGGCAAATCTTTCAGCTCTGTCCTCCAAACACCAAGATCTTTTCCAATTAGGTCAACTTCTTCTTTATTTTATTATGCAAAGCAGATTATCTCTGTGTTGACCAAAATGTTTAATAAATATTTTCCTCAATGAAAGAGTAATTTTCTTCCTGATGAAAATTCTGTAGCTTCCTTAGAATATAACAAGGCAGAAGATAATTTTTCTCATTGTTTTCAATAGTAATTTTTACCTTCTGCTCCATGTCTAGTAATGCTTCTTTGCTCTAGACATCTCTGTGGTCTTTTATTCTAGTGCTTTATCCGGCAAACAAAGTTGAGAAAGCAGGGAATGAGCAGGATGTAAGCTGGAACATCTGGCAATCATTTGGGGGCACACGCTGGACACCCTGACTGCTATAGTGTAAAGGACAATTACAGGTCATTGTTAGGTCAAAGAGGTTCTGCTCTGGGATCACAGGATTTGAAAAATGATGTTGGATGAGAGAGCAACATGCAGAAAAAGGACTGAGCCTTGGGCAAATGGGGTTAAAAGAACTGTAGAAACCAAACTCAGCATGATAATATTGCTGGTACCTCAATAGATATCACAGCTGTGGGCAATGTTCAAAGTAAACCATCCCAGATAGACCTGTTTATGTGGCCTAGTAGACAACTCTACCATAGGGGGATTATGAGCACATCCAAAAATGGCCAATAAACAACACTAACCCTTGAGTATGTTGGGAACAAAGACCATCTCCAGGTCTGCTAGTTAGTGGAGTTGAGTAAATGAGAGCTGGCCTCTTAATGACCCCAGGGAGAAGAGAGGCTGGTTCAGAAAGCAAGATGCTCCCAATAAACAGCTGGTGAGGGCCTAAGATTCACTTTGGTAAACACAATCCCCATGGCCTTCCCTCCAGCCTGAAGAACCTAATTAGTTCAGGCTGTTTTCACTCTACAGCCTCCATGTCTTCTTGTTTATTATTTCTTTCATGGTAGACTATCAAATTAGGCCAACTAGCCCATTCCTCAAATTGTCACTTTTGAGATTTCAAAGAATTGTGTAGACAATCAAAGCAAAGCAGAAAAAGAATATGGATATTTGTTTTGGTCATTTTAAGCACAAAAAAAGTAAGCTTATGGATATTTTTAGTCCATTAATTTGATGAAGAACCTAATTTCTCCACTTTTTAGATCTGTGACTATTGCAAATAATGCTCTAAACCTCAGTTTCCTCGAAGTAAAATTGGGATAGCAACAGTATGTAAATTAGAAGATGCTTGTTGAAAATAAGTAAGATAACATGTTTAAACTTAAGCCTGCTCAGTGCTGATATGTAGTTTATACTCAGTAAATATTAGCTGTCATCATTATATCATATCACTTTTTAGATGTTCATTTAATTTAATTAGACATCCTTGGTCTTCCCCAATAAATTCCTAGAAATCATAATTCATTCTGCAATGACATAAGATCTCCAAATTAAACAGAATAATAATATATTCACTGTGGATGAAACTATCCCCGTAAAACTCAAGGATACTAGGAAACTATGAAGGTAGATTTTGTGCAAAGGGGACTATGCATATTTAAAATGAACTAGAGTTTCAAATAAAACTCAAGGGCGAATATGGTTTTATCCCAGAGGAGGACCTAAAAAAACAATTAAATAATAAACCAATAATAAAGCTGGACTAGTAAAAAGAAAATTATGTATATAAATTTAAACAAAGCTGGCCTTAAGATCAACATCTTACAACCATGTCTGTGTGCCTTAAGATTATACATAATGTCTATGTTGAAAGCCAAGTATCTTTATTTCTGAAAAGTATTATTTAACATGTTTAACAATATTATTATTCACTAAAGTCTTTACACCATTTCCCCAATTTTGCTCAAACAACAAACACAGCAAAGGAAATATAAGTAGAGGAGGTCAAGTGACGTATGCAGGGTCTCAGTGCTTGAGAAGGGCAAAAATCTCAAGCTCCAAGGTTGGAACATTATTAACTCACGTCTTAATCCTGTAATCGTGGTCTCTGCCCTTCTGAGGGATGCTGATTTAAACAACACCAAAAGGGCTATATTTTAGGGAGGTTGTCCAAATGCTCTTGGTTCAAAGGCCCACGGGACAAAGGGAAAATAATTTTTCTGAAAACGGAATATGTCACTCATCAGGGCTTCATATCATTGCCCAATCATTTACAAGTTCTTGCTTGCCTAGAGTTGGTTATTTTAGGAAGAGAAATCCAGGACATTCTGTCATAAGAGAAAATTTGTTGTTGAAAAAATCATTAATGGTTTGAGTTTAAGATAACACTTTGAAACACCAAACAAAAATCAAAGCAGTAGCCACCACTTACCATTTAACCATTAGAAATTAATTTATTGGGGTTTTAAGTATTTGTGGTTACACTGAGTGCCAACTATTTGCCAAGTGCTCTCCTAGCCCTTTTGCATATATTATTTCATTCAACCCTCACATTTGTCTAAAGAAAATATTTTTCTCTCCATCTTATATGTGGAGAACATGAGGCATGGGAAGGTTATTTGGTTTACCTAAAGCCACAGAAATCCCCTAAAATGGAATTACCTATAGAATGTTATTCCTTTTCACCTGATTTCTTAAGGATGTCCATATTACTTTCCAAAGTTCAAAGAAAGACAACCATGTTTTAGATAGGGAAAGCTATAAATAAATTATTATGTAGAGACTTTACTATGTGGTATATGATATTTTACACATGCCTTTGATGTATTACATTGGTAAATTAAATGTTTCATTATTAAATTTTGTTGTTTGTGTGTTCCCCTGTTTATACCCCCATGGAAAGGGAGCGAGCATTGCTGGAAGACTGAGAATGTTCCCAGTACTAATGACCAAGGATGCAACATGTCCACAGAGAGGAAACAAGAATTATGAGGAGGACCTTATGAAGCAGGAGAACAGATGGAGCCTCCTTCTGGCTAGACTCTGAGGAGTTCAGATGACTAGGTGTGTATTTCCTCCAGGTAAGCTAAAAGTTATACCCACCACTTCATCCTAACATGATTTATTGACCCACACGGTGTGTCAGACACTGTTGTAGAAATGGGTAAGTGCTATCATTTGATATTCATAATAATCTCAACTACTGTATCAGTCAACCTAATCTCAGTAACAGTGAGATAGGAAAATATCCGAAACTTAGTGACATACAACCAGTTTACTTTTTCTTTATGCTGTAGGTCTACTGCACATCAGCTATAGCTCTGCTCCACATTTTCTTCATTCTGGAATCTAGACTGAGTATTCTGGAATCTAGAATGAATGAGCACCTTCTGGACTGGGTTATTGCAGAAGAGAAAGACATGGGAAGTTATGTCTTGGCTCTTAAACTTCTGTTCAGACATAACACACAATACTTGTGCCCACATTTTACTGGGCAAATAAGTCAGTCACTCCTAAGTTCCACAGAGTGAAGAAGCACAATCTTCCTGCAGGGAAAGACAGAGAGAGAAAATGGTATACATGGCCAACAGAAATAGGATCTACAGTGCACTATTTGGCTGCTAAATACTTACTTCCCCTTTCACATGCAGAACACACTGCTCAACCTGAAGAGACAACCTGAAAGTCCCATTCAGTCAGTACTGTTAGCTTAAAGTACAGGATGTCCGTCCAGGTGAGGTACAGTTCTCTCCCCATAGGCCTGGGTGTTGCTCCTCTTGTAACAAAAATGTATAATCTTTCTTTACACACCCAATAGGCCATTGTAACAGAGGGAGAATAACTGAAGTAACAGCTCCTTTGAAAAGGTGAAACATGAGAGGCATATGGAAGTAACAGGTTCATAGCAATCCTGAAATTACTCTGGGAAGATATTATGAAGGAACCTTTATATGGAGATGAGGAATGTTCTTAACCAGGTCCTGATTCCATATTTTAGCATTTTTTATTTGTTAACAGCCCCCAACTTCTTATACAAATTTCTCTGTCAGTCCTGTAGGCTGTTTTTGGCTCTGGTAATTCATAATTTCAGAATCTCCAAACTAGCCTTTGATACTGGATTATGGAATGGGATGCCAAGTGGAACATCTGGCAAATGAGATTTTGCTCAGCCACAACTAAAATACAGTACACATTGTTATCATGCCATTTTAGGGTCCGAGAACTTGCTGGCTCAATGACAGTTACTTTGTTCAAGGGAACCAGGATTCCAACCCAAATCTGTCTCCAAAATTGATGTCCACTCCACTGTACATAATGCTTCAGCTCCATGGAGAAATATCAGTAGTTCAAAAGGAAGAAGTTCCTTAGCATCCTCTAGGGTGAACTGCAAGGTGGTAATGGGTACTTTTACAATGTTAGCTGGAATTATTCAGATTTATGTTGTTACTCCTTTCTTTTCTTGATGGAGTGTTTGAATGCTTTGGTCTTACCAAGTTATACCTTCAAGATACTTTCATTTTTTTTACTTCCAATTCTTATGCCACAGCAGTTATAAAAGTACTGTATCCTCCTCAGTGGGAGGCAGTGGGAAGCACCAATGTGAGTTCACAAGGAGAAGGCTGGGGAAGTTCGGATTCAAAGGTCAACTGCCCTTCTTTGCCATTAGTTTCCCATTTTAGTGCCAACGCTGCAGGTTTATTTTCAGTGAGGAAGGGTGGGGTGTTGCCAGGAAGGCATCAAAGAGAAACTTATCATCCCTCACAGTGTTATCAGGGGCCAGTGCTGATACTCACTCCAAAGTTTTTTTGAACTTTCGTCTACTCCCAATAACAGAGGCTCTCTTTTGATCAATTTATTCTTCAACAGAAAATGATATCACTATTTAATGGGCTTCTAGCCAAACCTAATTGGTCTGTGGGTAACAAATGGCAAAGTTGGATAAAGACAACCTGGACTGCTCCTGTTTGTCAGCAAGGGTGTCTTCAAATAGTAACTGGAGGAAATGCTGCAGTTTACAAAGAGGCTGATGCCAGCATGTGGCAGGGGGGGAGATGGAGCCAGCTCTCATGAGACCGCTCCAGGTGCTGGATTCCATCCTCCAGTTCTTGGCTCACTCTCCTTAGCACCAGCCTGATGTTTTTATAGGACTTTACACTTGCTTCTCACTTTGATAGTATTTTCAAACCTAGAAACACTTGCAAATCATTGTTTCAGTTTGAAAAAGGAGTGTGTCCTTAGTAGACCTTAGTTATTCTATTTATATTCAAAGGAACAGGAACAAGTCAGGAATGCTGACTTGAGCCCCACCTGGAAGGTTCAGTCATGAAAGCAGGATTGAGATGTTAGCTACCTCAGGTCAGATCTCAGACAGCACGCAGGCATCCCTCCAGGGTTACTCCGGCTTGTACCCAACAGAGAAGTGAGTTGGATGCTTCATTTGCTGCTTTGCTTATTTTGAAATTCCTTATAGACCTTCCTGCCTACAGTAAATAGTCTCTCTTATGATGCTGTTAGAGCCCAGTGAGACAAACTTTGTACTTCTCTGGTGTGTTTCATTCCTTTGTCCTGGAAAATTATCTCCCAAGGTTGAGGTCACTCTGTGTTCCAGGAAAGAAGAAAAAAAATTCTTGTCCCAAGAAGGGAACACAACTAATGCCAGGACACAGCAAACTTGTGAGCAGAAAACTTGCAATATTATTAGGAAAATAAAAACCATTAAGAAGGAAACAAAACCACAAGAAGCAAGAGAATTCAGGTGTGTTACCCCTGTGACGCTGTCTTGCCAATGGGTTTCAGCCCCGGGCAAGTTCGCTATGGATTCAATGTGACCAAAGAAACTGACAGCAAAACATTCTTGGGGTGAAAGGGTTATACCCAACTTTATTTCCAGGTGGCAGGTCAGTCACTAGAATCCCATTCACTCAGAGCAAGTCTGCATGCAGCAAGCTGGTCTCTGCCTCTGGACCCCTCTGTCCGCACACCCATCCCACACAGCCATCCTCTGGGCCTCTCTGCACAGTCGTCCCATGCAGCCATCCTCTGGGCCCCTCTGTCCACACAGCTGTCCTCTGGGCCCCTCTGTCTGCACAGCCATCCTCTGGGCCTCTCTCCCTGCATGCACAGCCGTCCCACACAGCCGTCCTTTGGGCCTCTCTGCACAGTCATCCTACACAGCCATCCTCTGGGCCCTCTGTCTGCACAGCCATCCTCTGGGCCCCACTGTCCACACGGCCATCCCGCACAGCCGTCCTTTGGGCCTCTCTGCACAGTCATCCCACACAGCCATCCTCTGGGCCTCTGTCCTCGGCGCTGCCACCACTCCAGCCTCTGCTCTGCTCTCCTGCAGTCTTACAGCCCTGCCACCATGTCACATGCAGAGCACTGGGTGGAGCTCTTTGTATAGAGTCAACAGCCATGTATTGCCCACAGATGTGCAGTGAGCTAGTCAACCAGGGCCAGGTGAGAATCCTGGCCACAGGAACTCTCATTTTATCCACAGACGCCCACTTCCATTGTTGACAGCACATCCAGCAGGGATGGGGGTGGAGGGGCAGCCAGCGAGCCTGCCGCAGTGACGCCATTCAGGTGTTGAGCTTCAGGCCTGGCTTTTTCATGAGCTGCGCAGGTAACTCTGCTCTAGCCTCTCCTGAGGGACCTGAGAACACACTAAGTTCTTGATTTATGTGCTTGAGCAGAACATTTCCTAGATATTAAGTTTCTTACCAATGGAACTCAGCCAGGAGATGGGATGGAGGGATACCAGAGGGCACCACTAGGTCCGTAGCGCCCTAACTCTTATGAGTGTCAGATCCAACAGGGATGTTTGGGGGATGACAAAGAGTGCTGAACACACCAGGAAGGTTCTAGTTTCCTCAGTCCAGGGCAGCAGCAGGATTCTGCACTTCTAAGAAGCATCACAAGTGATTCTGAAGGGGTCCAACCTCCAGATTGAGTCACACTGATCATGGACCTTAAAGGTGATGCTACTTTCCACTTGCACTGAAACCAGGAGGGTGGAATTTGTAGACAAGGTCAGGGAGCCAGAGCAGATCATCAGACAGCAGGAGGGCGAAAGGGGTGACTCATGGTTCAAAGCAGGTCATTGGCACTGGGAGGCAATCACAAGATAAAAAGCAGTGCAGGTGAGAAGGATTTCCTGACAAGAGTGCCTGAGGCCAGGGCTCTGGTGTTAGTGTCTCCCAGGTTAAATGTGTTGGGAAGGCTGATCATATTTAAAACAAGAGTTCAAAAATGGCCACATTGAAATCACTTGGGGTCTTTATAAACACTGAGTCCCACCTGCAGAAGTTCTGATTTAATTGGTTGGGGTGTGTCCTGGGCAGAGGTTTTTCCAGGTGATTCAAATACATGGTCAGGATCAGCAAGAGTGTGAGCATTTCTCAGACTTAGAGGTGCATACAGTTCAAGTGGGGATACTGGCACCATGCAGACTCTGAATCAGCCAAGCCCATGTGGGGCTAGAGACTCTTATTTCTCCAGTTCCTAGGCGCTGCTGATGCAGCTGACCAGGGTAAAACATGTGAGGGTCAGGAGTGCTGCCTAGGGTCTCACACTCAGCTTCTGGGAGCTTATTGGAAATGCAGTTGTCAGCCTTCACTGTGGACCTAGCAAATCAGAAGTCCTGGGGTTGGCACTGTGCTTGGACAAGCCCTGCAGGGGCTCTGCTGCCTCATCAAGTTTGAGAACGTCTGCTTTGCTCCATAACATAACCACCTGTCACTGTTCAACCTGGCCAGGCTGGGTCACCAACACTTCATTCTCTCAGTGAGACCAAGCCTTCCCCAGTGGGGTGCCCAGGGTTTATAAAAGGAAGGCTTTGGTTCTCTTTTTCCATCCTGACAATTAAGAGGACATTATTCTCACACGAGCTGCAAATCCTAATGAATCTAGAGCACTGCTTTTTATTCAAGCACTGAGCCTCAGGCTCCATAAAACGAGGGGGCTAAAGGCGCTTTCCAGGGTCATTTCTGCCTCTGACAGCCTGAGATCCCACCTTCTCCCATTAGAGAGGCAAAGGTGGTTTCTGTGCCTTCCTCCCCGACTCCCTCAGCCCACCCCATGCTCTATTGTTCGTTCCTATTGTTGTACTCCTTTTTAAAGAAAGAGTAAGAGGAGCAATGGCATCAGTAAGTCTCAAGTGCTGGACTCGGTAACCACCAGCAGCCAGGCTGGCTCACGGCATGTGGAGGTGCAGAGGCACAAGGGCTGCAGGGACCCCACACTCTCTGCAGGACCTGGCTGGCAGGAAGCACCTGGAAATTCACAAGAACGAAAGCGGGTGAGTCCCTGAGAGCAGCCTTTCTGGTTCCTTGGCGTGGATTTCACACTGTGGTCTCTCTTTCATTCAATAGTGTTAAAATCTGAGAGCCTAGAATGCCCACATTCCTGAAAGGTAGGGTGATCAACTGTCCTGGCTAGCCAGGGACAGTCCCATTTTTACCACTCAAAGTCCCACATCCTGGCAAACACCTCAGACCCTGGCAGAAGGGATGGTTGGCTACCCCAGATCAGGGATTTTCAATGTAGGCACTGCCAACATTTTGGTCTGGATAACTTTTTGTTGTGAGGGTCTCTCTGGTGCACAGATGTTTAGTGGTGTTCCTGGCCTCTATCCACTAACTGCCAATAGATCTCCCCCAGTTTTAATAACCAAAACTGTGTCCTAACATTGATAAATATCCTCCTTGGGGCAAAATCATCCCCAGTCAAGAGCCACTGCCCTAAATATAAGTGGCTGTGTAATCTGAAACCTCCCCAAGCAAGCACTACTTGTATTTTAATAAGAGTCACTTGAGATTTGGACAGACAGTTCTCCAAAGAATACTTACAGATATCCGGGAAATACATTTAAAAATTTGCTCAACATCATCAGTCATTAGGGAAATGCAAATTAAAGCCAAAGTGAGATTAAATTTCACATGTGTTAGGATAGCTAAAATACAGACAGACAATTATAAGTGTTACCAAGGATATGGAAAAATTGGAATGCTTGCGCATTGCTGGGGGATTGTTAACTAGTGTAGCCACTTTGCATGCAGTTTGGGAGGTCCTCAAAATGTTAAACATAGAGGTGTCATGTGACCTAGCATCACACTCCTAGATATATACCAAACATATGTCCAGACAAAAACCTGTACAAAAATGTTCACAGCAGCATTATTCACAATAGTTAAAACAATCCTAACATCCATCAACTCATGAATGGAAAAACAAATGTGGCATTTCCATATGGTGAAAATTATATAGCCATAAAAAGAAAATGCAGTGTTGATACATGGTATGATGTAGATAAACCCTTAAAACATTCTATGAAGAGACAGAAACCAGGCACAGAAGACCCTGTTTTTATATGATTTCATTCATATGAAAGGCTCAGAATAGGCAAAGTCATGGGAACAGAAAGGGGAAAGGGAATGGTGTGTGGCTATTAATGGGTATGAGGTTTCTTTTGAAATTCAAAGTGTTCTAAAATCAAATGGTGGTAATGGTTGTATACCTTGGTAAATAAAACCCCTGAATTGTATATTTTGAATGGGCAAGTTGTATAGTGTGTGAATTATATCTCAAGGAAGCTGTTCTTTAAAAAAAGAATTACTTGAGGATTTTGTTAAAATGGGTCTTTTATTTCAGTAAGTCTGGAGTGGGGCCTGCTTTTCTGGGGTTCGCTCTTGGGGAAATAAATTCCTAGGCCAGGGGTTCTCTAAGTGTGTTCCCTAACCATCAGCATTACTTGTGAATTTGTTAGAAATGCAAATTATGACTTCACCCCAAACCTACTAAATCTGAAACTCTAGGGGAAGGGCCCAGCAATCTGTTTTAACAGGCTCCCAAGGCTATTTATGTGTGCCGATGTTCGAGAAGCACTGCCTCAACCTACCAGACATGCTTTGGGATAAATATTTGATTTTTGCTGAGACACAATATATTAGTTAAATAGATCATTAAGTTTAATGTAAGTCTTGTTACTTTAAAGAAATAGGCCTCCTAACTAAAGAAACTTCCATATTTTATTCTTGCATTTGGGGGACCCCAGGTTGGCCCATGACATCTTTTTATTATGTACTGTAAATTCCATTAGAAGCTAAAATCACCTTGCTTCAAAAGTACTAAGTGTTAAAGAAAATTTGCATATTCCTATGTGGGCTCCAACATCCTATGGGTGATATCCACTAAGGACGTGCTAGTTGGCATGAGGAGGGAAAAGGAAATGCATAGAGAAGGAATGTGGAAAGGAAGAGAAAGGTGGATTTTTCGAGAGAAATGTGAGTTGGGGATACATCCCCAGCTCTGGAAGCAGTGGACTGGACAGTCTTATTTCTTGGCTGTATCATCTTTTCTGTGTGGTGGCTTGGTACTTGACTGTCCTTTTCATGGGAAGAAAAGAGAATACCTATTTTTAAAGCTAGGTACACAGTTATTTTCACTACAAAAAAACATATTGTGCTTTGTTTGCTTTCTGTCTGCCTTCTTAGGAAGACTGGGACTATAATAGAAAGACCTGGTCCTTGGGGATTCAATTCCACAGAGCCTAATACACCTGGAAGCTCAATAAAAGTCATCTGTTCACCAAGTGTTCTCACAGTCTAAGCAAGGCATACACTTCTTTACATCATCCTGAGTTTTTTATTCACTGAAGAGGCTTCTCCTGGTCTGAAGAGTGAATATGCTCTCCTGCAAATCTAATTTATTGCAAAGAAAGGCTTCAGCTTTGGGAGAACATGGTTCCTTCTGCTGATCATTGACTAACAGCCCCACAAATAGGACAGAACTCCATAATGCACAGCCCTGGCATCCAGCTTCCATCTCTTCTGCCCCTCCTAGTGCCATGGCTCTCCGTGGAACACCATGATAGCATTCCTGCTTTCCACATCATCGAAGCACATACTCCAGTATTTACTTCATGCAGACAAACTGTTATAGTAAAGACTGGTTTAGTGACAAGCAATGTTCTCCTTAGAACCATCTCTGAGAGAAGATTCCATCCAGAGCAGGTTGTTGTAGAAGTAGTCACACATCTCAGAATGGGTCAGTTCCCTTGCTGAGCAACTGCTCTCTTGGTCAATAAGCTGACCTAATTTAAATACAAGTATTAAACTGCCTCATGCAAGAAATGTTACTCTTTCTATTGCTAGTGAGGTTTCCATCTCCTAAGTACCACCTCTTTTAAAACTACCAAATTCAACATTGCCAATTATTTAATATGTATCACCTGTATAACTCAAAACATTCCATGATTATTGTATTTTTTAAGTTTCATGCAGTGTGTGATTTTTATTATTATAAAACCTTTAACACTATATTTCAACTCCTAATATGCCTCCATGTTCATTCCTCCATCTCAATGAATGATACCATCATTCACCTAGCTTCTAAAGCATAAAACCTGGGGACCATTTTTTGGCTATTCCCTTTGTAGCTTTTACTGTATCCTACCACACTGCAGAGTTTATTTATCTTCATTGTACTTTATTACAATCTGGAAGTGTTTTAAATATTTGTTTGTTTACTTGTTTATATCTATTTTCCTGATATTAATTTATGCTCTACAAGGGAAAAAAGAACTGACAGCATATTTTACTATTTCATCCTCAATCATCAGTACAAATAGCTGTCATAAAATTAGCTGTCAATAAATATGTATTTAACAAATGAATCAAGATATCTCTTCATTCCCCATGAGTTCCTAAAAAATAGGAGCTGGGCTGTTTATTATTCAGCACTCTGAGGGTGCATATAGTGTCATTCATATGAAAACACATGCTAATTAATAAAATGACTTGGGATCTCTCATTGAAGTTGTTTAGGCAAATGACATAAAGCCTAATCCTCAAAGCCTGCTTTTTTTTCTTCTCTGTTTTTCCTCTTTTTTGAAAATCATTATGAATATATTTTTTCTACTGTTACAAAATGGCTTATAATATAGTTTGAGAAATAAGGAACTAGCTTATCTAAATCCCTCTTAAACTGTTTATATGGCTAAAATTAAGTAAGTATTAGTATTGCCTAAGTTAAAAAGGAATCAGGAACCTATATATTATATGTAGAAGATAAAGGTATAATCAAATCACTGATTTCTTTTTTTCTTTCACCACTAGTCATAAGATATGAGACTCAACAGTACACTGTTTCTCAGGCTGAGCATGGTCAGGTTTATGTGCAGAGACAACAAGCAATCTTGGACTCTCTTTGATTACTTGGTGTTTATATGAGACTGTAACTCCAGGGGAAAATCCCAGGGCAAAATACCTTTGAAACCAAAATCAGTCAAAGGGAGAAATAAAGTTTATTTCTTACAAGCAGTCATCCAGTTCTGCTCCAGTTTCACTCACGTCCAGGCTGCAGAAGAAGAGACCCCCACCCAACCTCTCCAGTCCAGATAAGCACTAGCTCCTTGTACTTACCTATTCATATGGAGATTGACTACTCCTCTCCACCCACTGGAAACACCTATTGTATGGAAATGCACGAAAGCCAGGCAAAAGGTTCTGGAAATATTGCAGTTTTACCCACAGAGACATATTGTGAGAAGGTGTATTTGACTTCAAAGTAGAGGGGGCCTGATCACTTGCAGGCCTTGGCCTTCTGCAGTGCTCTTCCACCCTCCCCCACGTAACACCCACCTCCACCCCACTCACACTTACATTCCTGGTCATCAAAAACTGGGACACCTCTTTATTGACCCTTCCTCATCAGAGACAGGGCTCATCTCTTCCTGACATATTTCACCATAAGGCCCTTCCAGAGAAGTCAATGGGAGGGTATGTTTCCTATTACTTTGTCTTAATTTTCTTAGTAAGGAGAATTTGGCCAGTTGTAGAATTTAGAACATCCTCTGACACAGCTGAGTTGGCTGACACCCATTTCTCTCAGATTTATAATACATGGTGAGCAAAAAATACCGTGGTAGGCAGCCTCTGACTGGCTCCAATGATCCCCTGTTTCCTGGCAGTAGAACCCCTGTGTAATTAATCCCTCCCTGAATGTGAACGGGGCCTAGGGGCTTTCTGTTTTCAATGAAAATGCAGTATTCTATTTATGGCCAAAGTTACAGGCTGTCACTTGACTAATCATATTACAAAAGGTGGCGGAATTTTGCCCCTTTGCTCGCTCTTTCTAGTTCTGGGAAGGCTCAATGGCAGGAACTGAGCATAGGAACAACCAGAGAAGAGGGAGGCCCTCAGTCCACTAGCTCTCAAGGAACCAAGTGTGTGGGCTTGCAGGCTGACCTTCCTCCAATTGAACCTTCAGATGAGACTTACAGCCCCAGTTGGCATCTTAGCCTGTAAGAGACCCCAAAGCACATGACCTTGCTAAGCTGTGCTCACATACCTGACCCAAAAATGATGAGATAATAAAGGTGTTCTATATTAAGCTGGTAAGTTTAGGGGTAAGTTGATCCACAGCAGTAGATGATTAGTATATATACATTGTATGATATTTGACTTTTCCTCAAGTGGAGAGGAATATAACAGTATTCCACAGGAAAATTTCAAATATGGTTGCATGGTCATACAGAGTATATTTAAGTAATACTTTACAAGAAAATGTGCAATTCAAGGAAACAGCTGTAATGTGAAGGATAGAGGGGAGCATGACAGGCATTGTGTATAGGAACAGAAGTAGCTACAAAGATTTATTCTCCTGCAAGTATTTGCTAGGTATCAATAGATGCTCTACAAATGCTATTTCTGCTTCTGCCTTCTCTGCTATCCTGCCTGTCCATACTATTCCCTATCTTGTGAACCTCCTGATGGTTTCCAGGCAGCTTCTTCTGCTCTGATTAGTTCTACTGACCTTTTGTTTCCCAGGCATTCTAAATGTGACTATGGGTCAAATGATGGGGTTGTACATACATCATTTGCGATTCCATCCAAATGAGGTGCAGAGGAGCATGGTTATCTAAGGGACCACTTAGATGTCCATAATGAAAGTTCTGTTAGTTTTGTTAGTCACTTTTGCTTATCCCTGCCTTGGGGTTGCTATATTAGAAAAATGTAAGGAATTACTCCTTTGAAAAGTTAATTTGCTGATTTCCCTTCCCTGGAAGAAGAGCCTGAAGGAGTTGTTGAATCTGGCTAGGTTCTTCTCCGTAGTCAACCAGAAGTACAGTAGAATACTAATGGAGTAATCTAAGACCTATACTTTGCCAAATGAAATAGTAAATTGGTTGTGAAGGTACTACACAGGTACAGTTAACAGACAAATCAGATGTCCGGTGCTTTGTGTCACTGCAATTTCCCCCGTGCTGCTTTCAGACGCCTCCTCCCCCTCCATATCTTTTGGAGAGTAGGGAGCTTCCAAATAGCCTGAAATATAATTCAGAAAATTTTACCTTGTGGAGGACACAGGGACTTTACCAAGGGGGCTGGCTTTTCAAAGACTGGGTCAGTTTGCAAGATGCATTGTCCTCAAAGCAGAGAAGTCAAAAGGACCCAAGTTTGCAGAGGTCTGATCTCTATACTGATATTGATTTTTACATGGCCTGGGGCCAGATGTTGAGCCTCCTGTGGTTTCTTTTCCTACTTATCTTTGAAATGGAGATGAAAATTCTGAGCCTCAAAGTGATTCAGTGGGAATTAAATAATAGCTTAAAGCCCTTTGAAAGAGTGAAGTGATAAGTGTTTCCTTTTAGCTTCTATCCAATGTTACACAATTTTCCACTTAGGTGAAAATGAACTTCAAACATATCAAACTTCAATTTTGACCTAATCACCTGTTGTTGTAGGTTCGAAAAAAAATTGCAGGATGTCTGAGACAGCAAATATGAGTGGCCACATTGAAAACTGGCATCTGGAGTAGCCTAGGATAAAACAATGCCTTTGATGGCATCCTTCCCGATAGTTCATTTCACAACTCCTGTTCTCCAAAGCACATGGTTTGAAATTTAAAAGACTGTACTCCTTGCAACTTAATGTCTTCTAGGCAAATATAGACTATTTTGAAATTTTATTAATGATGCAAAATAAGAGCAATTGTGTCTGATTAGTTTTTTTTTTCTTCCTATAATCTATTTACAGTGTTGAATAACTCCTGCCTAGTAGGCCTTGTAAATTCTTTAGATACCAGAAAGCAACCCACAGGCAAATTCACAAAGGAGCTATAGGACTTCAAGAGCAAGGTGAGGTGCTGATGCCTTAAAGCCATATCCTGGAGTAGTTAAGCATTTGGACTCGAGTCAGGCTCAGCTGGAGCTCTGGATATGGAACTTGTATTTGTATTCTTTTCTGTAGTTTCCTGAGGTCAACACATATGCCTTATTTGCTGTCATACCCGAAGCACCTAACACATAGTTTGGGCTTGAGAATTATTTGCAAAATACATTAGATCAATAAATTAAGGACTAGGCTGCTTCACAATATTCTTAGGAAAAAAGTATTCTCAGCCTCACATAAGCTGAAGGATGTACCAAGGCTGCCCAGAGCCCTGTGCCCTTTGATGGTAGAGAATAATAGGTTCAGTGTGCCTACAGTGCTGATGTAATATAACATGCAATTGATTATTATTTTTCAAGGGACTCCAGCTTTTAGCTTAAATGCTGAGGATGAGCTGGAAAAGACTCATCTGAAGAAAGACCCAAAGCTACTGTACTGTGGTGACAGAAAAACTAAACCTAGAATTTTGACCCTTTAATGCTGGAACTTAAGCCAGACCCTCTAATCCTAAATCAGTCCTATACCAAGAATTGGATAATGCTGTTTGGTTTCTTCTAATCCACTTTTGAAGCTACTATTTAGTTTTCCTGCAAATGTCCAGTAATTTGTTATCAAATCTGTATTTTTGTCCCTGTAATGGCTTTGAGAAATAACTGCCTGGAAATACAGATGCATAGTTTTAAATAAGAGTCAAACATACTCATAGAAATTAAAGAACAGTGCAAGGGGAATAAATTTAAGAAAAAATCTTAGTGGCAGTCAAGAGACCTGGGTTTGAGTCCTTCCATTTTTATTATCTAGCTAGAGGACTTCAGCCGCTTCCTGACTCTCTGGGCTTTGATTTCACATGCGAAATGAAAAGGCTGTGCTATCCGATTCCTAAATTGACCGGATAATTGCTGTTTCCTCTAAGCCGGTTCTATAAACCCTTGCTCACTGAGGAGACATTTGCTTTATGCTATAAACATGATTTCTCAGAGGAGTCTAAATTTCACCTTCAGTGCATTTTCCTGAAATAATATAATTTTAGGATTGACATTCCTGTTGTCTTTCCAAAATACAGGGTAGTAAGACAGTAAGTACCTGAAGAAGGAAGACTGACAGTGTGTGAGGGAAGTGGACTGCAAAGAAATTGCTTCATGTTCTGGGCCTCTAAAGTCATCTTTAAAGGTTGCCTACAGTGCCTCCTAATTAGTTCCTCATGCAGCTTCTGCCCTGCTG
This sequence comes from Manis pentadactyla, assembly GCF_030020395.1. NCBI lineage: Eukaryota > Metazoa > Chordata > Mammalia > Pholidota > Manidae > Manis > Manis pentadactyla. Next base: position 168,869,273 of record NC_080020.1, on the reverse strand, counting down.
TCTGGGCTGTTCGCTCTGAGTAGGAGCAGCTTGGCGTGTCAGGGACACTGGGTTTCAAGTCCAGGTCTTCCGCTCGCTAGCTGTCTGGGCTCATCTGAAAAGAGAGCCTGAGACCTGACTGGGTGCCTGTGAGGGTTGGGAACCACATTTTATAGAAAAAATGCTTCCATAGTACATGGTTCACAATAGATGACCTGCCCATTGAATCTGAGTGGAGTGGGCTCTGTTCCCACTTCTGCATCTAAACCACAGCATGCTCTAGGAGTTTGTGGCAGCGCTGATCTCATTGGAAGAGGAGGGACCAAGTCAAGTCTGTGTCCCACAGCCCCTTTGTAAGTAATACCAGATAATTTTGGCCCCAACAGTACTGGGCAATTCTGTAGTGAGGGTAGAACAGGGAGGGGAGGGAAATAATTCTGATATCTAAAGTTCTGAAGTTAAATTTCCAGAAATTGTAAGCTAGGAGGGTTTGACTAGATTTTCTTATGGACAGTATAAATGCTGTTTCTAGATGTACAGAACATAAATCTGGGGTTTGTGGCAATAAAATTTTTTTAAATTCTCATAACAGTTCTGATGAGACCCTGGCGAATCTCAGGCCATTCTGAACTCTATCACATGCAACTATGGATTTCCACTGGAGTAAAGAAAACTGTCTCCACATTTTCAGATCTTGATTTCTTCTATGATAATTTATTATATAATATCTAATCTTCATGAACTGTTTATTCAAATTCTGGTAAACATTTCTTACTTTACCTTCAGGCAACTTCAAAAGGTGTATTTTGTATATAAACAATGTTTTGATGTATTTATACATTTACTTTGTACTTAAGGAATGTTCATCATGATTAGTGTCACCCCTAATGAGCAACACAATGAAAGTTCAATTTCTGTAGACTCTGTGGATTCAGACTTCTGGTTATGATTTAAACAATTGCAGAATGAGTTTAATAAACTCAGGTCTGTGTGCTTAATAAACTATCAAGAGCCTTATAAGAAGTAAGTTACAAGAAGGGAGGAGAGTCAAAAGCCCACGTTTGACTCACTCTTAGTAGATTCTGACTGAAGCCCAGAGGCAGATTTGAAACTGATTGATGCAATCTACTCAAGCTGGTCCTTGCAACTTATTCTTCAGAGTTTTGGGGAAAAAAAAAAAAAAAACGATTCCAGAATGAAAGGTCCAGCACACAAAAATCTCTATGGGAAATTGGGAGTAAAAGGACAGCGGTACTTTATGAGCTTATTAATCAAGAAGGATGAAAAGGGGAATAATTTTTCCTACTTCAGTATGAAAGAATGGAAGCAGTAAGAAATTAAAAAGTTCATTCTTTGGAATAGAAAAGAGACAGAAGATGTGGGTACAGGTAGAAATATTCCCTAGGGAGTTGGGAGCGAATGAGCCACATGCCAAGGAAACAAAATAGTGGTACTGGGGAAACGACCCATGGACTTGGGTGTCTCACCCTCTGGCACTGAGAGTCTGGGTTGCTCAGTGAAGTCTTTTTCTCTGTGTCAAGTAGCACACACCCATTCAGACGAGCACAAGGAAGAGGAGGGAAATGCATTGGCAGCTACAACAATAATTTATAAAATATAGGGAGGAAGTGCTGTGACTTTTACTGGATCAAGGAAGTAAAAGACTTCAGAAGGCAGTTTTTCTATTTCTACATTTCTCTTTCTCACTGTGCTTTGCTTTCATTCACTCTGCAAACCAGACATTTTTGTTTCCCTAAGAGTATTGTGGAAAATGAGCACCACCTTGGTGTTTCATGTTGGCTTCTGGTTGCAGAGCCACTAATTCCCCAGCATCCCAATGTCCCCATTACAGATTCCTATGAGGGAAAGTGTAATTGTGAATGCAGATATTCTAACAAATATCCACCACGCAGATATTTCTTATACTGGCTTCTTTCAATAGTAGTTCAGAGAGAATTATGGGGTAGAGGAGAGACTGGAGTTTTGCAGTTCTGTGGGAGATATCTCAAAATGAATACTAATTAATGTGGCACTCCTATGTATTCTAGAATAATGATGCCTGAGAAATAATATGCCATACTGCTGATACCCAGGGGAGGTAGAAAGATTAAATTTTTTCTTTTTTATTACCATGAGTCAAAGAAAAATTTGAAACCAGTCTTGGAAAAGTCTAATTATTATTTAGATATTAAAAGGTTAAGGAAGGGAGTGAATATCAGATTCAACGTTAAGAAATCACATGATGGTCCACTTGTATGCAAGTCAAACATAACCAAAGGGCTACTTTACATGCACTTTACCAGACCCCCATTATTTCAGATATAGGCTTCACTATCTTTTTTATGTCAAACATTATAACTATAGTAGATGAAGCGATTGTCTAACATGGCCACTCCAGTAGTGGCAAGAAAAGGTTCATGTCTCAACTTTCAGAGAATATGTATTGCAAAACTATTCAAAAAGAATAGACCTCATTTTGCAAGATTTCCTTTTTATTTGAATCAAGCCATAGCAAAATTATCCTGAAATTATAGGATACTCTGTTGGAAGTGACTTGACAGATACTCTCTTCAAATGATCGCCAAATTTGTTAAAATATGAGGCCCCCTTTCTAGGACCAAAACAAAAAATTTAATGAATATGAGATGGTAATACTTTCAATAGAGAAATTATAACTGTAGTTACTATGAATTAAGAAATGCTTTTTGAAAAATTTTATTACATTTAAAACTTTATTATGCTTAAGTAAGTAAATCATTAGACCACTTATACATAACACTTGGTGCCTTTTTTTAAATTTAAACCTTATAAAAAATAACCACAATCCTCAGGAACCCTCAGGTTAGTTATCACTGTTTTTTCTCACAACCTCATTTTATAGATGAAGGGCCTGGAGTAAAGAAAACTGAGTGATTTTCTTAAGTTCAAAAATTTAGATCATCAGTGGGAGAACCAGAACTGGAATTTGATTCAGTGGTCAAAGAAATCAAGACTCTTCTATGTGAAGCAAAGAATACATTATTTCATTCTTCTCATATTTAAATATCACTAGCTTGCATTTTATATATATATATATATATATATATATATATATATATATATATATATATATATATATGACTGGGTTCCTGTGAGGATTGGTGCAAATGTATATATGCACATACACATATGTATATACTATATTGTGAAATCTCTCTCTCTCTCTCTCTATATATATATATACATATATATATATACATATATAATGAGTAACATCAAAATATCATAACCACTTTCCACTCAGCAATGTCTAGGTGCTCTGGTAGCAAAATGGTTGCATGAATAAAACCTCAAACTTTAGAAAGGTTATTTCCCCTCAGTATGGGGGCATTTTGCAAACTCTCTGAGCTTACTCCACAGAGGCAGCCTAATATTGTCAGACTGTTCCAACATATTTCTTCTTCAGATAATTTTCTGGCTGGTTGATAACACTAAAAACATTTTACAAGAATATAAGAAAGCAATAAAAGATAATACACTCCCTCATCACTTCCCCAAAGAGGTGAATGGGAAGCTGAGAAGGCAGAAGTCACTTGCATAAGACCTGAGGTTCATTCCAGTCTCTCAAAGGGAGATCAGTAACCACACTTTGGACAGACTGACTTCGGGGTTCTTCCAAACCTCAGCCACTAGACAGGTTCTCAAGTGAAATTTCAGTTCTAAGCCCTCCACCTGTGCTTGGAGAATGAAGATGCTCATCTCAAAGAAAAATATTTTTTTCCATAGCATTTACTGCAAAGCACCTACATGCTGGTAAAATATAACTTCTGTATGTAATAGAAGTAATTTCCAAATATGGTAGTGAGAAGGAATTTCCTTCTTCTTTTCAGAATGTAAATCAACATCTTGCCCCAATATTTTTAGCTCTACTTTACCATTTGGAACCAGTTTTGTAAAAGTGCATGTCATCATAGCCATTTACTGTAGACATTTGGTAAGTTGCATTAGTCTCTGGATCTTCTTTTAAGAGATAAGCCACATTTAACGGTCATGCTTAATATTATAGAGCCTTCAAACAGGTGAAGGACAGCATAGTGAGTCTGCACTAGATTTAATGGAGCACTTATGTCCCGTTTATAAAGATTCCTAATGCATTCTTCATTATCATCCCAGTCACTCACAGAGTTCCATTATAACTTACATTGATTCTGTTTCCAGAAGGAGTCTGGGGATGAGACAAAGAAGTAATTAAGTAGTGTTTCAAAGGATAACCACTGCCGCCTAAAATCATTACAGGAGAATAAAATACCTACCATCCTCTACCATATCAAAACGAATTCATAACTGATTAAAGTAACTTCCTGAAACATTAAAATTTGGAAAATGTGGAGAATTGGGAAACATACAACTAACTGAAAGTGACTCTTTTTAGGAATGCCTGTGTATCGTCATGATTTGGCATGAATTCACATCTATCTTGGATATCTGCTATGTGCCAGGAATAGCTGCAGCTCTGTGCCACATTATCAAAAATGTATACGTTAAAAATTAATGTCCTATATAAATACTATATGCACTTTGGGCATATTCTTACATTAAGGTATTACTTTGTGGGAAACTGACGTGAGTTTTAAGACATTAAAATAAAGTTGGCACAGGAGACAAGAAAAAGAAATACTCTACCTAAAAAAAAAAGGTTACTAGGGCAGTTTCTGTTTAAAATAGAAAATTCAAATAAGACCCCTGACTCTGGTATTTTGTCAAATAATTGACATGCTATGAATGAGGCAATCAAATGTGTAAACAGGAGCAGTAAAAATTTTAAATCTGTTAAAAATGTGTGCAGACAGATAAGTTAAAAATTATTCATCCTCTGCAATAATGCAGGAGAAGCTACCTGCCCCGGAAATGAACCTGCTTCAAGCACGTCACATGTGACTCATTAGGAAATTGAGTGTTTGGTTCTCTGTAAGTGGTAGGTTCAGACATTTAACTTCCTATGGTGTGGAAGTAATTTACAGGACAGACAACGTGTGGGTCTCTTTATCTGATCAGACTGAAGGCAAGCTTAGTTTTCAGTCAAGCTATTCCATCTTTAATCCCAAGAATATTGTAACTGAAAAAATTTCTCAGATCATTGGTTCAGGGAGTTTCAAACTATATTCTTTGTCTGTGTGTCAGAGACCACAGAGGCAGGGACAGGGAAGTGGAGGTAGTTAGAACTAGATTATGTTCCCTGCACCATCATTCAAATAAGAGCAGTCACCCTAATAGTGGACTTCTGTACAAGATAATAAAGCTGATGCTAAAAACAAGTTTGAAAATCCATTTTTATTATCTAATAGATAATAAAATAGAACAGTTTTTCAGTTCTGGAGAAAAAAAAGTTGCACAAGGTCTATAAAGCTATTTGAAATAGCATCAGAAATGGAACCTAATCCTAATCAGGTGACTGAGATGTGGAAGGTATACACATTACCCTTCAAGTTCCTGATAGTCTTCGTTTGTAGGATTATTTTTTAAATCCTGGGATAGAATTATTTCTACCTAAATCCTCCCAGTGCTCACAGTTTTCCTTGTTTTATTTTAAGCTTTGTTCTGTTAGTAAGTTTACTCATTGCTACAAAACAGACTGAAGTCTGATTTGTCATTCACAATTTATGTAATTTATTGTATAGTATATGGCAATTCTATCACATTTCTAATACTTTCAATTTCCCTCTGCCTTTCTCTCTTTCACACACACACTTTTTATAATTTCATAACTCTTTCATGCCATGCTGATAATATAATAAGGTGAATAAAAAATTAATATATTGCAATGCTGGAAATGTGAGAACTTAATTGGAAAGCATTTACGTGCTTTCTCCTAAGAGGCCTCTGAAAATGGCCCAAAGCATCTTAGGCAAATTGCCCTGCTCTGGAATCCTGAGGTTTGAAGTTTCAAAATACCATCACATTAACTTTAGATGATCTTTCCAGTGTGGACTCCCATTAACCAAACTCGTATGCTTCTTGTTACCCTACTGTGCTGGGGAATGTCACCCATGTGTTCACCGTGTCTACCAAACAGCTCAGTGGCTGAGACAGGGGCACGTCATTCCCCACCACAGACCTCACACCCTGCCTCAACCAGGGAGTGTGCTCAGTGTGTGTCACTGAGTAAGGTAATGGTAGAAAGTTGATTTGAAGGCTAGAGTGGTTAAAAATAAAGGGGGCTCCAAATTGAGTGAGAGGGGAAGGACAAGAAACTTAAAAATCATATGCTCCTCATGCATTACAGGATGTAACCGAAAATTCCTAAATCTCAGGCAAAAAATTATTCCTCTAACAGATTTACTCCATAGCCATACAAAATCTAGACCACAGGGGCTGGCATTTTTAGATTGGGCAAGTGCCGAGTATCATCTTTGTGCACCTCTGTATCTGTCTTCCGCTGTTCTGCACCAGGACTTTGGGTAGGGCTCTGACCATGGTGAGCACAAGCAGCGGACTCCAGGAAGGGAGAAGAGTGAGGTTCTTGTATTTATTTATTCCTAGGGGATTCCCTGGGCCTTCTGTGTCTCAGGGCCGAAGTTCCCAGGTCCTGTCAGACCACCGCACTCTACACATATGTATGTACCTCCAGATTCAGGCAAATACACTCCTTGTTCCTATTTAGGCATAATGTCAACCGTCCCTTACCAGCTCCAGGGTACTTCACTATCCTTTGTTTTTTCTCTATTACTTGCACACAACTTTCTCTTCAAAGAAATCAGTTTGCATATACTTTCAGCTTCCTACTAGGACCCCAGCCCACTGAGGGATCAAGGAAATAATTACATAATAAATGTTGCATGCAGGAAATTGTCATCACAGCTCTGGTCATTTCCTTTGTAGGGCCTGTGACATACTCAAGGTTTGGGACATTGCTTTGCCACTGTAATATTTTGTTCTCTTAGATACAGTGACCTATTTTCTTTCTGTTGAACTTTGAAATTTGGAGAAGTGGGACACACTGGGTGTGAATTATAGATTTGTTAGAAATCATATCCAAGGCATTACCTTAAAATATGACAACTCAGACCTGGAAATATAAAGATTGAGGATGTCTTGGTAAGGGATTATGATAAAATAGTAATTTTTTCACTCAAGGTGAGTGGATCAAAAAGTCATTAAATCAGACCATAGCTCCTCAAACTGAAATTGTCTTTTGTTCACTAAAGAACCCCCTATATGGCTAAGGAGAGGTTGAAATTCTACATTTAGCCAAAAGCTGCCCTTTTATGTTTTACTACTCACCATAATTAAACTTCTGTATTTCCAGAAGTTACTGCAATCCTTAAGACCATTTTATTTATATTTTTGTAATAATTAAATACTTACACATTAACTACAACCACAAATCAGTTAGAATGATTTTATGTGGTTGTGTTTTAAGACGTTCTTAAAATTCTCTCATTTGGTGCTATATTAAACTAGAGAAAAATTGGGTATTATTTCCTTAGAGAAAGCTTTGACTTTCCCCAGTCTCTCCAAGACAAATTGGCATCAACTTGCAGAGTATGTTGTTTTTACAAAGGGCCCACTATTGTCCCAAATTCTGGCAAAGGTTTTGGAAAAGATTTTTTTGCCACTCTTGCAACAATTTAAATCTAGAGAGTTAAACAACACTTGTTTAAATTGCTGCAGTTGCTAATCCTGAAATCTCAGCATCAGAGTTCTGTCTATAATACAGCAATCTAATGTGTTTATTTCCCACTGCGGGGGAAAAAAAGGAAAGGGAAAATCTTTTTTCTGTGTAGAGGAATAAAGATGGAGTAAAAGCAGGTGGAAAGTTTCAGAGGGTTAATAATCAGAATCCAAAGTGTGCAGTTAAAACCAAATTATCTTGAAATAATAAGTCTATTACATTCAATAGGAAGAAGAAAAACACCATGAAATTTACCCTTCCCAAAGCCTAGGGCAAACATGTATGCATAAGATGTCTATTTCAATTCTTGTATTTCTGAGACCTAGATTTCACAGTAAAGAATGATTTGATATATTTTTCTAACAGAAAAAAAGTCAGATCTTGATTTTTTTTTTTTAAAAAGGATAACTGTATATATAAGTAACTAAGATCACTTATGGAAAGAGTTATGTATTTCATTCTGTTTTATATATATGTGTGTGTATATATATGTAACATGCTTGTTTTATATGTTTATCATATTTATCAACTCTTGAATCACAAGTTCAGGGAAAGCAAGGACAAACCTAATTATAAGATTCTTATGAAAAAATTTTGGAAAATCTCAAAGTTCCCGCCATCTGCCATCTCCTGCTGACAAACAGGCTGCTTCTGGCACCAGCACCCTCTCCTCACACTGGGGAGGAACGATCTAAAACTCAGTTGTAGGCTTTGTGCTGGGAGTATCCGTAGCAATCCTTACACTCAGGTAACACACACTTAGTCGTTGTGGATTGTGCATAAGCTCCTCATGGAGTTTCAGCATCTCAGCAGGGATTTGTGTTGAAGATGAGGGCCAAGCCTCAGCCGAGAACATAGTGTTGTTTTGCCCTGTTCTCGAAAGTTCCTTATAGATCCTCAGGGCTCTGGATATGGTAGTTTCTCATGTGTTCATGGGATTTGAATATTCCTGGGTCCTCTGAAAAAATAGTAAAAGAAAACCATTTCAGTTCTCATAAGGATCATTAAGTCTCTATCATGGAATGAGTGAATTTTGAAGAAAAGAAAAACAATTCCCTCATCTACTTTCACAAGAGGGGGCAAATGCCAATGACCTGTGTGCCCTTTTCCAGGCAGCAGTTTTGCTGGGTAGCATCTATCTGTGTAAATTGGTGAGCTTTTATTAAAAATATTTTGAAGTGATAGGGCACAATCTTTATGCTATTCATTTTTATCACAATAGGATTGCTAATAATGATGTGGACCTTCTCTAGTTCAGTCTAGCACAAGCCCATCAAAAGGCCGTTCTTTTTGCACTTGAGACATGAAGAGCTGGTGTTTTATCAAGTTCAAAAGGAAAAAATAAAGCTTATTATTTATTTGCCATTGCTTTACAGTAAAAAATTTCTAGGGAAAATGAATTTTGGCTATAACTTTATTTTATTTTCCATCTCACACCATGCAACAAATACAAAAATGTTCAGGTGCTCCTTCTGCTGAACTAATTTCTTTATCTATTGCACTTTTGTTCAGAAAAAGATTAATGATCATGTTTTCAAAGGGATGCTGCCCACTGTGAAATTTGTTCTTCTGCCATCCTAAAACATGCATACCACAGAAAAGTTTCTGTCTCGCTTAACAGCTAATTCAGAAAATAACTCTCCTGACACTATCATCCTTGCCTGGGAAGAAGAAATGGATAGAAAGGATTGGGTTTTAATGCACACTTAAATGCATTAGCAGTACTAGTAAAACCTGGTATAATTTAAAATATAATTATCTGAAGTGTATTCAAGATGAAAACATCTCACACTGATTCTATCCTAAGCAACATAAAAAGCAACTGAAAAATGAATAATAAATTTGAACACAAAATCATCTATCTCAAAGAATCGTCAAGGTATCTCATTCAATGTGTAAGACAAAAGCTGCATTGCAAATAAAAATAATTTGGTATTATGAACTATCCATAGTTCTGGGAACAGAAAATAGCTTACTTTTAAGATTACTGTAAGTGTACAAGCAAATAATTACTTCCTGAAAAAATAAAAAGTTACAAACAGAAGAATACTTAAGCATTATGACTGAAAATGTTTTCCTCTCTTCAAAGATAACATCAGATTCTGTCCATTTTATTCAATATGTTAAGGGAGAAACTCTTTCCTTGCCTGAGAGATGACATATTTATAATCAACCTGGACGAAGAATATAAGAGTTTTATTCCTCTTTGGTTTCTAAATTCTAATATTCTAAAGATGACTCAGTTCTACTCATGGGAATATTTTGGGGATGAGAGATCAGAAGTACAGTGAGATTTGTTTTAAAATCAGCAATCAGAATGGCAAAGCCAGAAACCCATATGCTCAGTCTGGCAGCCCTGATTGCAACGGCAGAGCCAGGGACCCTTCAACAAAATCGAGGAGGAAATTTACTGATTTTTTGATACCTTTACATTGGTTCTATTGAACTTGCTCTGTGACACTTTTGACACCTTCTGACTTAATTTTCCTTCAGTTTCTTAGATCCACCTCTATTTCTTGGTTCCTTGCAATTATTTTTTTTCTGATCATTCAATTCTCAATTTGTAGCATCCTTTAAAAGTCTGTTCTTTGCATTGTTCATAATACTCTGAAACTAATGTTATGCATTTGTCAATTTGATTATTGCTATTTGATGTGTAAGTGTCTCCAGAGTAGGAACCTGGTCTTTCTTTCCACTATTACATCCTATATACCTAGGACAGTGCCTGTCATCTTCTACTGGCTCTTTTCCAGACATTAATATGCTGCTGACCCACATATAATCTTTATCTTAATTTATTACATAGATATATGGTCTATATCTTCATTTTAATCCCCTCTCTAAAACTCTAGACCCAGATATCCAACATCCAACTGAATATCTCTACCTGGGAATCCTACATTGTTTAAATGCACTTTGTCCAAAGATAATTTATTATATTCCAAATTCTGCCCTCTCAATTTAACTGCCTAAAAATTTTCCCTTTTCATATATCTCCTTTGATTTCAACACTTGCTTTATCAAATAAGCCAAAAATTGGGAGCTATTATAAACTCATTTCATGTATTTCTCCCATAAAAGGTTGATTGTTAAATTATTTTTATTCTATTATCTAAATATCTCTCAGAAATCCTATATCATTTCCATTTTCATTACTGCCACAATAGGATAATCTGTGAATTATGGCTTCCTAAATAAGCTTTCTGCATCCATTCTTCCTTTTGCCTATTCATTAAACAAATGTTGCTTGAGCGATTTTTCCCATTCTCTACCTTCCTTGTATCTGGCCTGGTGAGCTTAGTATCAGATATTCAATAGAAAAGGATTCATACTCTACCCCACACGTGACTGCACCAGAAATGTGAAGCTGCACTATTTATATTTTTCCCAACATGCCTTACTTTGTCCTATAGTCCAGTGTTTGTTATCTAGAATAAAAAGTGAACAAAACAGTTTCAAAATACATCCTAAACCATCTGTGAAATTACTGTAGGAAATTTGTATCACTTAAGATAACACGAGGAAGATGCTTATTCTAAACACTGGTTTTAAAAATAAAACAAAAGGACAGCCCTTTTGGCTGACAATTATGAATTTTAAAATACTTCCTTGATCTTCTCCTGGACACTTCATGGGAAGAGGGTTTCCCTATGACCATGTGAATGCCAGTACTATAATACTGCAGCAGTGCATCTTTAACTTGGTTGGTATGAAACATTTGAGTGCATGGCATGAGGACTTTGATAGCGTTTTCAGTGATACCGTGTCTGGAAGTCCTTGAAGAAGCAGTGGGTACAGGGTGGCTTTTGGATAAATGTCTCTGAAACCAGCATGTTCATTACTCATTTAATCTAAACATGCATGGGTATCCCTGTCATAGCTGAATGACTTAGTTGGGGCCATCACACCTATCTGAGAAGGAGAACAAGATATCATACAAGGTTTGACTGCCAGTAAGTAGTCCAGATAACTTGTGACCATATGAAGACCAAAAATACAGGTATGAAATTAAAATCTACCCTGAAAATATCATAAAATCACATCAATATAAAAAATAAATTTGATGGAGGAAAAGAATAAAATATTAAAATAATGAGAAAGAAAAAACACAAAAATTGTAGAAGATCATTTGGAAAGCTCCTTCTTAAGAGTGCACAATAGTAGATGGAACTAAGGCAGTATTCAATATACAACAGCAAAAATATTTTTAGTTAAAAACAGAAGTTTGAGTTCACAGGAAAGAGATTCACCAGGAGATGCATAAAATGTGTGCATTGTGTGTGTGCCCAGCTTTTGAATTTTAGTGATGAAGAATTTCACAAACATGAAAGGGACAAATTACTTATAAAAGAACATAAAATTTAGATTGCTTTCAAACTTTTCTGTCATAACAATAAATGTCAGAGAACTGTGGCGAAATACCTGCAGACATATAAGACAGTAGTTATGATTGAAGACTTTGGCATCCTGTCAAGTTGGCATTTCTATGTAAAGACAACAGAAAAAAATATTATCAGATGTGTAGGAGCTCAAAAAGCATACCACTCTCAAACATTTACAGGAAAAAAGAAAGTAATAACTTGAAGACATGTCTCTCCTCAAGATTGTCCATCTAGAGATTCAAGAAAGAATGCTCTAGGAGGTGCTATCTCAGCAGGAACTATGAAGTAACAGCCTCCAGGAAGAGCTGATGTAGTTTGGCTCACTTCATCAGTCATTTTTAAGTTCCAAATGATAAAGTCCCTAATGACCCTGGCTCCTCAAAGACTCTCTGGTTGCACAATATTTCTCCATCTAGAATTGGAGAAGCAGCTAAAGTGAATGACATAAGAAAGCAAAATAGGTATATACATGGTAAATGAAGGCAGGAAACACGTCTTGTGTTATTGCCAACACCTCCAGGACTGAGCACAGGGCCTCACGCAGATAGGTACTCATTACGTGTTTTTGGTTGCATGACTTAAAGACAAGGAGTGAGGGAAACAGAGGTGTGCCTTCTAGCAGCAAGTCCTCTTGAGTAGAACTCAACCAACATACCAGATGCTTATTCTGTGCTTGGCTCTGATTGGTGGTGAAAAGCCAATGAATAAAGATGCAGAAACAGAGTCTGTGCTATTGCTGTGTTGTTAATTCATCTCCACTTGGAAAGTTCACTGCCTTGGTAACATTTTGGGTGGAAGCTGAGTGTGTCTCTGCAGTGCCAATCTCCCCAGTTAGGAAGGACTGTGTAGAGGTCACATCGTTTTAAAGTGATTTCCCAGATGGGAAGACTTCTCTGTTCTTTCTAGTACTAGGTTTGGGGCCAGTAGGATCACTGTGTTAGCATAATGGCCTAAAAAATTCTGCTCGTGACATTACTATAAATGTTATGGTTAAGCATTTGACACTTTTGTGTGTGGACTTATTTTCTGGTGGCTTCTGTATAAAATTCACATACTATGTTTAGCTCCTGCTGGGAGGGCAGCCACTAGAACATTCTTTGTTTGATCTGATCTTGTATGAGTAGGACCATTCACCTTTCTTCTTGGCCTAACAATGTAGTGAAATAGGGATGTGGAAACCCTCTGATATGTTCGTGGCAGAGATCTCTGCAACATTCAGTGAAGGTAATTATTTGGGTAAAAAAGCCTAAAGTTCTCATCAGGACATTCTAAGGTCTTGAGGATGGAAGGGGTATCATTGCCAGAACGGTCAGCAGCAGGGTGACGTGTGCCCAGAGAGCCGTATATTCCCAATAGTCAAGGACAATACTACTTCTTACCAAGAGGCAAATATTTTGACTTCTAAATAAATTCACTACAGAATGGTAGAAATGGAAACATTCTTCATTGTTTTATGTAAAGAATTGGAAAAGGAATGTTACCATAGTGTGACTGGGATTAAAAAAGAGTTCAAGAGATGATTATGTCAGTACCAGAAAATATGAATGTGATCTGGGAGGCATGGCAGCAAGCAGCAGTGATTTATGATGCATCATCAGAAGATCTTCCGGATAAAATTATAAATCCTAAGTCCAGAGGTCATGGCAGGTTGAGAACCAAATGAAGCTGAGACATAATTGAAAAGGCAAAGGATTCAGCTGGCAGATGATTTCTTTAAGGTTAGAGAGTCCTGCATTTAATGTGAGAGCCTTTATTTACCTGGGGAAATGTCCATTGTGAACCAGAATTCTAATTCTCAACTGGTAATAGTTAATCAAAATATGGAAGAACTTTTTCCATTAAGGGTGTCTGGGTGTTTTGCCTCCCTGGGACTATATCAGATACATATACTCTGACAGGAATGGGCAAAGGAAAAACCTGGGTACTTTTAATCACTTCTTTGAGTGGTTCTAATGCACCGATTGTCCTCACCTGAGATTTAGGATCAATGGTAGTGATCAGGTTGGCTGTTAAAGATATTTCACTCTCATTGATGTTGGGCAGTGTTTCTAAAACTGCAGTCTATACACACATGTGATTATTCAGATGTAATTTTAGGGCTCTAACATAGTACCTCACACAGATAGGTACTCAAGTTGTTGTATGTTTGTGTTTTTGTGTTTGATTACATTTTGTGTTTTTTATGTTTGATAGTCTAAAAGGTTAATAATGTAAACATATTCATGATATCACTTCATCATATATTTCAGTGCCTGAGTTTGTATTTATAATTAGGATTCATTACTAAATTAAGGTCAAATGATATCATAGGATGCTGCTAAAGGATTAAAGGTACTATAACAATTCAAATAATGAAGGCAGTTGGCTTGACTAAGTTCTTATAAGATGTGTGAATATACCAGCTGGACTTCGGTCGGGCCACATCTCTAGCAGTCTAGACCAGGCTTCTTGACATGGCAGCCTCATCCATACTTACCTAAATCATCCCCCAGTGTGGATGAGGCTACCATGTGGTAATGAGATCTTTGAATTCAAGTTGATGCAGTAACCGGATAAGACTTCTCAGATCTCGGGACAAAGGTTGAGCGTACTCGGTATGGAGGAAGGGTTAATTTTTTAAATCCAAACAGCACACTGTAACAGATCATATTTTTCAAAGATTACCACAAACTCATCTCCGATCCTTACATACTCTTCTGCCAACCTTAGAATTCCGCCATCAGGAGTTAAAGTTTAACTTTCTAACCCGTTGAAACTGGGCAGGTCTAGTAACTGCTCCGGCTAATAGAACACAGCAGTTAGGAACAATTTGCCGGCTCTAATCCTGACCTTAAGCTGATGTAGCAGCTTCCATTCATAGCTTTTGGAATGCAGTTGTTATCTTGTGGAAGGTCTGAGCTGCATAGCCCAAATTCAGGCACTTTGTTGAACAGCTAAGAAACAGCCAGCCACCAGCCGTGTAAGTGAGCTCCCATGGGGGTCAAGACCAGTGGAACCTTCAAGGAACTGTAGTATCAGGTGACATCTGACTACAACTGCACAAAAGATCAAGTGAGGACTGCCCACATTCATCCAGTCTGCCAACAAAACCATGAAAATATTAGTAAGTCTTTTCAAGTTTTTGGTTTGTTACTCAAAAGTAGATAGAACAAATACACCATGGTAAAAATCCTAAAAATAAAAGACAAATAGAAGGTATCCAAAGCAGTCAGTAAAAAAAAGATGCACATTATCTTAAAAAGAGCAACAGTAAAGCAGCTAGATGACATCTAAATAAAAAAAGCTAGAAAACAGTGGGATGGTATCTTTCAAGAGTTGAAAGAAACTAACTGCCAATTTAAAATTCTTTAACTAGTGAAAATATCCTTCATTACAAAGGTGAAATAAGGACTGAATTAACAAAAGTAAAATTTATTTATATGCTGATTACAAGATACATACTATCAATATAAGGTGACAGCAAATTTGAAAGTAGAATTGTGAGGGGAAGGTCATTTCTGCCACATTAATAGAATAATCAGATAAAATGAGTTATTTCACGGGTTCATATTGGCCAAGATTCAAAAAAGATTTGAAGCTGCTGAGAATATAGAGTAACTGGACCTTTTATGCTTCATGCTTATAACAACAAGAAAGCTGGTTAATTTTCAAAATCATAACTTTTCTTTTTTTTTATCAGAGAGCTAAAGCAATCAGCCTACACAAAATATAAAGAAAGACATCCAAGAGAGGGCGCAAGCACTTGTTTACCTGCAACAGACAGGCAACAACATAAAAATGGGGGGGGAAAGTCAGGTAAAATTTTAAAGAAACAGCTCAAGGCTAAGCATGGGCTAATATAAGAGTATAGAACTTAGAACTTATTGGATCCAGAGATGCAAGAGAAATTTGCTTCCATTCAAAGGCTCACAAGAAAGATTGGAAGTAGGGTAAGTATCCTAACTTCATGGTTCAGACCTGGAGGAGAAGAGTAGTAGCCATTGCAGACAAAACATGAAGCCTTTTGTTTGTAGTGTCCTCTGTAAAACAAATGTCTTAAGCTGCTTGGACAAGGCAGCAAACTTTGTTATGTTCAGAATATAGGTGAAGACCCACTGCAACCGAGGGAAGAATATGAAGCCCTGTACTCCAACAAGAGAGGTCGAAGTATGCTCTGGGGCCAAACCATTAAGTATCTCATACTGGGGAGGGAGAGGATCACTGGGAAGGACGTGCCTCCAAAACAAAGGAATCCAGTGCTCCCTGAAGACTTATGCTGAACCAAAACAAAAGAAAATACCCTTCTCTTACTTGCCTTCCATAACTAGGCTGACAAGCATTGAGTGACAAGTAATACCAAAATACTACTGGGAGAACGTCAGTAGCATAGAAGTCGACTTTCTCTGAGACACAGGCACAAAGGGAAAATTTGAAGTTGCAACAGAACTTCAGATAATCCCTTTGTAAACCTATCCCTAGTCTAAAGACAAGATAATATTAGAAGAATTCAAAGACTATGCTGTTCTGATGGTAACCATAGCAACAACAAAAATAGAATATCCAATCCAAGTTTTGACTAGGTGGACTCAATCTCCCTCACTAAGACCTAGAAAAAGACAAGGTGAGTCTTTATATATCAATGATACTGTAATTTTTAAAAAAAGACAAGATGAACCTATTCCATGTATAAATGCTAATTATTTCAGTTTTTACTGCTCTGGCTTTCATAAAAAAATTATGAGGCACACAAGAAGAGTGAGAAAAACTCACACTGTTAGGGTACAAATCAACAGGATCAGATTCAGATATTATATATATCTGGGGGCTATGAAATGGGGAATAACTTGGTTGATATATTAAAGGTCTTCGTGGAAAAAGAGGACTAGAGTAATTAGATGGGAAAATTAAGCAGAAAGATGGAAGCTATTAGAAAGAATCAAAATGCTACAAATTAAAACATAATAGGGATGAACAATGCCTTAAAAAGTATTTCAGAACACTCAACCCAAACAAGGAAAGCATGGGCTAGTGTAAGAGTATAGAACTTGTTGGACCCAGAGACACAAGATAAATTTGCATCCATTCAAAGGCTCACAAGAGAGATTGGAAGTATCCTATGACCAGTGAACATGAAAATTGACCAACAGGAATTTCCAAACTGAAACACAAATGAAAAAGAGTTCAAAAAAATACAGGAAAAGGCTTCCAACAACTATGGACAATATGAAATCATCTATCATGTATGTAATTGTAATGCAAGAAGGAGAATAGAAAGAAAAAAGAGAAGATGAAATGTTTGAGGAGATTACTGCCAAGAATTTTAAACTAAAGAAAAACATAAAAACCACAGATCCAAGAAACTCAGAGAATGCTCAACAAGCTTACATACACACTCACACACATAGACACATCATATTCACTGCTGAAACACAAAATAAATTTAAAATATTGAAGGCAGCCAAAGTAAAGGAGACACATTCTACACTGATAAGATAAGAAAGATAAAAATTATAGTATATTCACATCAGAAGTTGGGTATGCTAGATCCAGATAATTAAGTAAAATTATATGTTTATATGTGATATGATCTTATACATAGAAAACCACAAATAGTATGGCAAAAAACTTTTAAAACTAATAAATTCAGTAAAATTGCAGGATATAAAACCAACATACAAAAATCAGTTGTTTCTATACGATGGAAATAAAGTATTTGAAAAAAGACATTA
Organism: Manis pentadactyla; assembly: GCF_030020395.1. NCBI lineage: Eukaryota > Metazoa > Chordata > Mammalia > Pholidota > Manidae > Manis > Manis pentadactyla. The sequence goes on along the minus strand of NC_080020.1, from coordinate 168,851,553 downwards.
ATAAAACAATCCCAATTACAATAGCAATAAAAATAACAAAATACTTTTGAAAAATATGACCTAGTTGGTAAAATAAGTGTACCCTGAAAACTATAAAACATTAGTGAAGGAAAATGAAGAAGACACAAATAAATGGAAAGATATCCATGTCCATGGAGTAGAAGAATTGATATTGTTCAAATGTCCATTCTGTCCAAAAGAATCTACAAATTTAATCAAAAACCTATCAAAATTCCAATTACTTTTCTCACAGAAATAGAAAAAAATAACCCTGAAATTCATATGGAACCACAAAAGACCCCAAATAGACAAGGCTATCTTGAGCAAGAAAAACAAAACTTGAGGCATCATACTTCCTGACTTCAAACTATTTAAAAAAGTTATACTAATCAAAACAGTATAGTATTGACATAAAAACAGACAATAGACCAATGGGACAGAATAGACAGTTTAGAAATAAACCCATGTATATATGTTCAACTATTTTTGACAAAGGTACCAAGCATTTACAATGGAGAAAGGATAGTTTTTTCAATAAATGGTATTGGGAAAATTGTATAACCACAAAAAGAATGATATTGGATCCTAATCTTACACCATAAACAAAAATCAACTCAAAATCGATTAAAGACAAACATAAACCTGAAACTGTAAAATTCTTAGAAGAAAGTATAGCGGGTAAACTCCTTGATAGTGTGGTCTTGGCAATGATTTTTTTGGATTTGACACCAAAAGCACAAAAAACAAAAGTGAAAATAAACAGGTGAGACTGCATTAAACTGAAAGTTTCTGCACAGCAAAGGAAGTTGTCAACAGAATGAAAAGGCAATCTGAAGAATGGGAGAAAATATTTGTAAACCAGGTATCTGATAAAGGGATTAATATTCAAAACTAATAACTCATATAACTTGGTATAAAAAAAAACTGACCAAAAATATGAATAGAGCACCTGAATAGACATACTTTTGAAAGAAAACATACAGTGGCCAACAGATACAGGCAAAGATACTTGACATCACTAATCATCAAGGAAATGCAAATTAAAACCACAATGAAATATCACCTCACACCTGTTAGGATGGCTGTTATCAAAAAATGTTATCAAAAAGTCAAAGCATAACAAGTGTTGGTAAGGATGATGAGAAAAGGGAACACTTGTGCACTGTTGGTGGGTATATATATATATATATATATATATATTATGGAATATCATTCAGTCTTAAAGAAATTCTGCCGTATGCAACAACATGAATGAACCCAGAAGTTCATACTAAGTGAAATAAGCCAGACACAGAAGGACAAATATAACACCGTCTCATTTATATGTGGGACCTAAAAAAGTAGGATTTGTAGTAACAGAGAGAAGAATGGTGGTTATAAGAGGTTTGGTGGTGAGGTAAGAAAAGAGACATTGATCAATAGGTACAACCTTAGAAGATGCGTAAGTTTTGGAGTCTTAATGTGAAGCATGATGACTTTAGTAATAATGTGTAATTGAAATTTGCACAGAGAGTAAATCTCAAGTGTTCCTACCCCCAAAAAATGGTAACCATGGGAGGTGATGACTATGTTAATTAGTTTGATTATAGAATCATTTCATAATGTATACATAAGTCTAAACATCACATTTTATACCTTAAATATATACAATCTTTAGTTGTGAAAAATAAAAAGAAATTCTTCATGCTAGAAGATGATGGAGTGGCATCATTAAAGTGATGGAAGGAAAAATAAAATTTGTTGACCAAAAATTCTATACCCAGCAAAAACTTCTTTAAGTAACAAAGAAGAAATTTTTTTTTCAGTAAAACAATAGAGGAAATTTTTTGTGTAGTTGAATTATACTATAAAAAATGTTAAGGAGAATCATCAGGCAGAAGTAGTATGATTTCAAATAAAAACTTGGATCTACCAAAAAAATGGTATAAAATAAGTTAAATGTAATTTATTTTTTTTATTTTAAAGGCTCTCAAAGTAGCCCTTTCCAATAGAATGCCTTGTGATGATGGACCTATTCATATCTGTGCTGTCAGTAAGACTGGCCCATATATGGTTGCTGAACACTTTAAATGTAGCGTTACTGAGGACTTTAATTTAAAATTTTAATAATGCCAATTAATTCAAACTCAAACAGCTACATGTGGCTAGTACTGCTCTAAAACACAACTCAATGTCTAAAACAAAAAGTGGCAAGGCATTGTGTGTCTATAGCATATATTAAAGTATATATATCACAACAATATCCCAAATGATAGGGAGAAAAGAAAATAATTACATTTTTCTTCACATAAAAGTCTGTATGAAATATTCATGCCAGCTTTATTCATAATTGGCCAAGAAAAATAGAAACAACCTAAGAATATCTTAACAGGAATGAGTAGGAAAAAAAATAGTATGTTTGCACAACAGAATAGTACTCAGCAATAAAAAGGAATGAACTACTGATACAAACAATGATAATGATAAATCTCAAATATAGGAGACTAAGTGGAATAAAGCAATGACAAAGGCTACATAATGCTTCCATTTGCATGACATTCTGGAAAAGACAAACTTTACAGAAAAAGATCTATAGCTGCTATGAGTTGGGAATTAAGGAGGGTTTGAATACTTAAGGGCACAAAACTGTACACTAAAAGGTAAATCATGCTGTACCTTAATTATAATTAAAAAATGAAAAACCCTATTACATCTAAAGTAATAAGATTTATAAAATAGAATAATCATATTTTAATTTTAATATGTATTAATGAAATGCCCTTTTAATACCTTCAGTGTCTAAGATATGACCCATTTCCAAAAGAAATGGGTATGAATATAGAAAAGGAGTATGGCTTAAAATATAATTTTACATTTCCAGTTAAGTCCCTCATCAATTCATTTAGGTTTCTGATATAGAAGTTTTTTCTTTTATTGCTCTTTCTCCCAGTTCTTGGCAACTCTGTACAGTGTCTGTACTTTCTCCAGGCAATAGGCTCTTTCTAGCAGAGGTGTCTAAGATTCTTACAGCTCTTCATGAGAAATGACATATAAAATGAAACCCCTTTCAGCCACATCAACTTCAGGGGACCTTCTTTGTTTACCAATAAGAATGAAAATGTATGAATGTTACATTAAGCAAAAGTGGCCCCCAAAGCTAACACAAGTAAAAACTCTGACGAATTCTTCTATAAAGAAACCTCTATTTCTTTGGTTTGTCTCAGAGTTGCCCATAATTTTTTCACACTGGAGTCTTTCTTCAGCTTTTTTTTCCTTAAAAACCTGTGGCACACACTATAGGAAATGCCTGTACAAATTGTGTTCTTTTCATGAGTTACATGTATAAAGATAAAAACCTCCTGCTGGGAGAGAAACAGGGCCAGACACTTGTCTCCTAGTTAGAGAGCAATTTTTTCCCCTTTGTTCCAGGTGCAAGTCCAGGAAAAAAAGGAAATAGAGCGGGCTATGACAGAAGTTAATTCTCATTTTTTCCCCGCATGGAGCACCTATTCAGTATTCTTATTTAATGGGCTTTCACTTTGTGCTAGCATTGAATAAAGCTGATATGGTCCCTTTTTTATGGAAGTTACTCCCTAAATGAAAGCATCAAAGAGGAGGTACAAATCAAACTTCCAAATGAATATGTACCATGAAGCATTGTCAATACTTATAAAAATTGTCCCTTCATGTGAATATCGCCAATGTCTTTCAAATACTCTGATTTTGAATATACCTTATGTTTTGTATTTGAATATGTTTTTACTTTATGTGAACCTCTTTAATTACGTTCAGCAAAATGCCCTGCTTTTCTAACTATTCATCATTATGTATGTAAGTCAAAAACGCCTTGGATAAGATTGAATGTTAACGGTCCATAATCTGTCCTACTGGTCCTTCACTGTGTTAGGTAATATAAATATTTATGAGTTTACTGGATTCAGAAAAGAAAGGCTAAAATAAGATAGATGAAGGACACTTAACCAACCCAGAATTGAATGTATTTTCTGAGTTCCATTCATTCAACAGAAATCTAGATTCCCGGGATGGTGCCATTTATATTTATGGAATTAATATCAATAATTTTACCATAACTTCCAGATGTTCAGAGGGAGTCTATGAGTAGACACTAAACCCAAGATTGCCCTCTGTCAAATCAGAAGTTAAAAAGCAAAAGTAATGGGCTTTGGAAAAATCAAGATGAATATGTGGAGTGGAGATGGTAGGAATATCATACAAAGGGGCAGGAATTCTATGTAGATCATGCCAGGATGACTTAGAAGAGTGCCTAGCTCTTCCAGAAAACAAGACAGGAATCTTGTGGAGTCAGAAACCTGGAGTATAGGCACAGACATCTCCTCAGATTCAAAGACTGCAGAAAGAACAGAAATCCTGAATGCTCAAAAGAGGTAGGCAGAAGGGAGCGTAGGTCACGGCATGGCTATTCTACAGGAGCACTTCTGAGAGCCATTAGCTCATCTTTTTGTTGCAGCAGGTTGTGCTAGTCCATTTGAGCTCCTTTAACAAAATACCATAGGCCAGATGGCTTAAACAACAAACATTTATTCCTCACAGTTCTTCTCAGCTACTTTCACAACCCACTCAGGCCACATGTGTATACTCATCTGTACTTGAGAAAACTAAGTGTGCCAGGAAAGAGGTGGGAGATATGAAGCCTCTTTCATGCCTAGAAACCCCAAGATGTCCTTACCAACCTTCCTCTGACTGTGGCCAGGGGTTCTGCTTGTGTGCCGCCTTCAAAATATCCCATATGAGAACACAGAACAAATGCTCTTTTCAAACCCATCTCCCTGAAATATCAGGGGGAAATCTATCATGATATTGCCTTGACGGGTTCCTAATGGTGAGAGGCATGAGTTCTCTGAAATGTGTCTGGCTCCTTTTTTACCTCCCAGATCTTTGGTGAGTATGTATGTGTCTTAAGGAGGAATGACTAAAAATGCCCTAAAAAACAGGTGGTGCCCATTTGCATCCCTAGATACTATTTGCTGTCTTCCAGCTGGGTGGTTCCTTCAGTGGCCTCGAAGTCAAGAATCTGTCATCTTTGCTCAGTGGCACGGGAGCTTCCAACTCCCTCTGGAGTTCTTATAGAAGCCCCAGGCCTCTCAAAATGAATGGGTTATAGGCACAGCAGAGGATCAAATGCCAGCTACTCTTTCAAGTGAATGAAGTAATTTATGCACCTAGTATGCTGAACTAGCCCAACTGGCAGGACGCAACCACAGGGCCCTTTAATTTTGCTTTCCCACTCTTTTTTAACTTTGCTTGGTGGGACTAGTTTTGCTCCAGCAATGAAAAGTCTGGCATTGTTGCTTTTAAAAAAGGAAAGCCCTGAGATTATTTCAAGACCCAAATCAGTGACTTTTCTACCCTCAACTAAGGGTTGCAAGTGAAGGGAATGAGGCAGTTAGGTTCCTGCTCTGTTCCCCAATTTTTGTTCCCCCAGTTTCCAACCCTCTTGGGGTTAGAGCTTAGAAGCAGCAGGTTGGAAGCAACCAGCTAGATGCTCATCAGGCCCATTCTTCTCAGGCATTCAACTTCTGTTATCCAGGTTGAGCCAGGTGTCTAGTTTTGCCTGATGCAAGGTAACTGGAAGTGATGGATCACTAGCAGTGTAGGGCAGTTGGGAGTGTTAGGTGTACCTTCTCCGTGCTTTCATCATCTCCTGGCCAGATGCAGAAAATCCAGTGGAGCATTCCAAGGCTGAGTCAATCACTGAAGGTAGGCTGATTTTCTCAGTTACTAGATGGAAGGCTGCACACTTAAAACCCAGTGAACTGTGGTGGGAATGAGAAATAAGCCATTTTTGTACTAACCAGTTAGATTGGTGTACATTTAGAAAATTTACTTTTTTTCCCACAGGAATTCATAAATATAATCGAATTTTTTTGGTCTGAAGGCTCAGATCTTCAATTCAGGGAAATTATATTAACCTTTAAATTATTGATTCTATTATAGTCACCTGTGTTGTAATTCTGAAAATTCTAGTGTATATAGTGACTCAGATATATCTTCTATATTTCTTATCTTCTCATTTCACTTTATTATTCTTTTGAGTTCTTAGATAATTCCTCAATTTAATTCACTGATCTCTGATAGCAACATCCATTCTGTTCATTGTGTGTGTTTCTGGTTAATTTTGGCAATAATGTTTCATACTAAATATACTGGTACTTCATTTCCTCCTTTTTTCATGGCAAACATGGTCTGTTCTAATGTTAATGCAAGAATGTCTTAAATTTTATTGACAAAATGATTTTGAATTTTCTTGAAGTTTACCCTGGTTCACTGTATTAATCCTGTCTTTTTGAGGGTCATTTGAACTCTGTGCTATATTGATCTCCTCCTTTCAGCTGATGATTCTTTTTGGTCTGATGATAAATATTTTATTGTCCAATTATACACCTATCTCCAAGTTAATGCCCTTAATACAGTTTTTTAAAAAGTGGGCCCAAGGCAAGTGGCTATTTTTTATTTCAGTGGAAATATTATAATAATCTCCAGAACTGCCAAAGTCACACTTTTTCACATGAATAAAACATTAAAAAAATCTAATTATGAATAAAGAGAATATTAAAGAGCACATTCACCAGTCCTTGATTCAATGCAGTTGTAATTCTCTAATTGGAAAAAATTAGGAAAGCCACACAAAATCACTCTGGTTAAAATGCCTCTGAATTTTCCTTCTAGTAAGTATGTTTCTCCAACTATATGTTAATGAAAGGGCAACAAAAAGATGCTCTGCTCCCCATATTCCCTGTCCCTCTCCCTCTTGCTTTCTCATATTCAGAATGGTCATAATCTGGTGCAGGCAAGCTTTGCTTCGTTATGAGCCAGGCAGATATAAGCATGATGAGCTGTGAGCAGAGATGGTGGAGAAACCCCTTTTCCAAAGATGATACAGCAGGTGAAAAAGTAGTTAGCAATACAGTGCTGTGTCATCTTCAGTGTTCTTTTCACACTTGCACACACGCATGCACACACAGACACACAGAAAGGCAAGAGGAAAGTTGGAGGTGATGGACATGTTTGTTAGCTTTCTTGTGGTGCTGGTTTCACAGGTGCTTGCTTGCAACCCAAACTCATCAAATCATATATATTAATTACATATATTTTTTTGTACATCAGTTATACCTCAAAGCTATTGATTGGTAGGCTGACTTTGTAAAATGTAAAAAAATAAACAGAAAAAGAGAAGGTCAGACAGAAAAAGTGAGTCCTGGAACCACTCTGTACTACTGCCCCTGTCCTCGGAGCACAGTCCAGGGGAGCCTGTTTGGTTTGATAAAAAGTTTAGAGGAAGAGGAGAGCAGCTGATGGCTCAGCTGGGCATTATCGTATGGAAGAAGCCAAATTATGTATTGCCTAGCACAGAGAAATCTTAAACCTCTACCAGACAAAACCCAAAGTAAAAATGATTCTTTCAGTCAGCTGAGCTGAGTAGATGATGTTGTGACACAGTGTAAGATTTTTATTCTTAGTCGTAGTTGAAAACTATGTATGAAAACTATGTATTAATTATGAAGATGAGAAACTATTATAATGGATGCTAGAATGGGTTTACTTCTGTGTTAATTTCAGTTAAAGATTCAAAACAATAGAGACTATATTCTAAATGAAAGGTCATCAAGGAATTTTTAATGAAGTGAACTAGTTTTGTGATTTTAATCTCTAACCGACATTAAATGTCTAAAAGGATTAGGAGCTAGAGATGAAAGGAAAAGTACATTTCCTTGAAGAGATGCCCCTACCTCTCTCCCCGACATCCCTGACCTCAATTCTAGTGAGAATGGCTTCAACTACATCTCTCAGAGAATTTGAACTATGTACCAGGCGTTTGCAAACAGTGGGCCGGTTCCAGGCTTCAGCCTGAGTAATGTAAAGGGTCGGGACTTGTGCCTGCCTGCTCTGCCACTCTGGCAGTGGCACATTGGGATCATCCCGAAGTTCCAAATTTTCCTCAGGCAAACATGTTTTCCGTGAACCAGATGTGGGTTTTGTGCCCAGCAATGCTAGCATCAGATTGTTCTAGTTCCTCTCTGGGTCCTCCTTGGAGAGGTAGAAAGGGGGCTAAAGGAGTCAGCAGCAGCCAGCCAGAACAGATGAATTTATGTATGCCCAGAGGGCTGTAGACAAAGGAAATGAGGGAAAACTGACCTCATCTGTCAGGACAGACTAGAACGGGTTCTCACCCAGGGGCGATTTTGTTCCCTAAGGGATATTTGGCAATGTCTGAAGATGGTTTTGGTCAACACAGTCTGGGGAGATGGGGAGGTGTGTAAGCTGTACTACTGGTACCTAGTGGCCAGGTGCCAGGGATGCTGCTAAATATCATAGGATACAGAGGACAACTCCTTACACTATAGAAATATCCAGCAAAATCGCCACAGCAACAAGGCCGGAAACACCCTGGGCTAGAGTGTGCTGATGTATCAGACAGTCCCCACATCGTATTGGCTTATAACATGAAGATATACTTCTCATTTGCACTGTGAGGCCATTACAGACTGGCTGTGGGTCTCTTCCACGTTTCTTCATGGCAGAATTCAGCCTCCATCTGGAACATCACCAGTCAACATGGCAAAGCACAAAGAAACATGTTGGAGAACAAACTAACTTTGAATGCTTCACTGGCCGAAGCCAGTCCCCTTGTTTGTTGGGCATCTAGTGCTGTGTTAACAAGTTACCCTAAAATGTAATAGCTTAAACCAAAACACAATTATTGTAAACTAGTTTTTGTGGATCAGTAATCAGGCACAGCATAGTAATTTCTCTTCTTTAGAACTTCTTAACAGCCCGGGCCACAGTCACCTCAAAGGTTGAATGGATAGGATCTGCTTCTGGGCTCACTAGGTGGTTATTGGTAGGATTTAGTTCCTCACGTGCTGCTGGCTGGAAGGCCTCAGTTTCTTGCTTCCTGGTGCCTAGAGGCTGCCCAGTCCCTTGCCTGGAGCACCCCCCGCGCCAACCCCCGCCACCCCCCCGCCACAGAACACACATGCTTGAAGAGCCAAAGAGCCAGGTCACTGTCTCTATAATCTTATAATGGAAGTGACGTCACATCACTTTTGTTCATTTCTAGTAAGTCACGAGATCCAGCCTATCGTCAAGGGGAGAGAATTACATAAAGGAGTGATATTATCTACTGCAGTGTTCCTGAACTCAACCGCATGGCAAGGTAAATCCCTCCATAGGAAGGGCAGATAAACCTAAAATACTGAGCGCAGAGTAATACAATTTACCTCTCCAAACATTTTCCTCTTTCCTAATTCATCAGACTCAAACTGGGGGAGGGGTGAAGTTCTACCTTTAAGTTATGGTTTTGAGTTTTTATTACCACATTGAAGTGTATGTATGAATTTCTAAACTGAGAGATAAAACTATGCTTTGTGACTCGGAGTAACCAGATAACTTCATATTACCTAAGAGCAATCAGAAGGGTTGTAGGGCCTCTCACCAATTTCTCTCAGGGGAATGATACAAACCAGCTCCACAGAATAAATTTAAAGGGACTATTGTAAGTTCATTTGCATCATATCCCATGCATACACTTGTTCATTCCTCGACTCATCAACTATGTGTTGACTGCCTCTTATGCACCAGGCTTATCCTAGGTGTGGGAATACCCAAATAAATAAGCAGACAAAATACTCAGTGAGTACCAAAATGAATAAAACAGACAAAAATCCTTGTCCTCGTAGAGCTTATGTTCAAATTGAATTGGGGAATATGCTAGATCCTAAAACAAATAGGTTATATAGTATATAAGATGGTGATAAGCCCTTTAGGAAAGAGATGGAGAATGCTGAGATTTTCAGAGGTGAAGAAAGTTACTCTGAAAAAATATGAAAGGTCATTCAATGTAATGTTTGTATATTGTGCAAAGGAGCTATTTTGAACATCAACTCTGTGTTGAGGTTTGTGTTTGTAAGTCCAGGAAGCAAGAGACTTCTTCATTGACAAACACATGTATGACTCGTTTGGAAACCATGGCTGGTATGGTTTCAGGAGCAATTATGTAGATTGCTCATTCCTTTCTGCAAACCTTACTTTGACCTCAGTGCATGATGAGTTGGGGCCAGTGGCCTGACTCCTGCCCCTGGACTATACAGATGGATGTAAGGTAAGAATAATATTCCACCCAATGTGCAATTAGGAGCAGTGAAGTAAAAAAAAAAAGAAGGAAAGAGAGAAGGCGGGAAGGAAGGGATGGAAGGAGCATGTTCCTCTGCGTTACAACATGGCTAGTCTTCCTCTCAGGGTACCAACGGGAGTTAGGTGGGTCATTCAGAGCGGGACTTCCTCTATAATGTTAGTTTCCTAAGACGGAAGATGAGCAGGCTTCTGTCCAGGTGTGTTGGACAGGCATGCTTTCACAGGTGAGCTCTGCCTGAGCTCAGCTGACTGCTGTGGGCTCTCCAAAGTACAGGTGTCTACAGGGAGCACCTCCTGGAGCACAGCCAGCTGGCGGTTCTGTGGCACACTGCTTTGCTTCCTCCTCACCCCTCTTACTTCACTCTTGCTGGAAGACTCTAGAAGCTTTTCATTAATTGAGTGATATCCTTTATAGTTTTTTCTATTGAGATCAGAAATTTTCTGTCTACATGTGCTGTGCTGTCTTGGCAGGAATTTGAGAAATTAATTCTAAACCCTATATAGACCAGACTCTCTTTCCAGAGCAAGTTCTATTGCGACATGAAAAGAGCTGGAAATGAAACAGATAGCCATATATCTCCATCTCCTTTTTCATCTTTGTCGCTATATGAAGATTATGTCTGTATTTCATATAATCTATATGAAGATTATAGATTAATATTTATAGAAATAGACCAAATGGTTAACAGTTTTTATTTGCGCATAGTGTGATAATATGCTTCTTTAAAAAAACCTATTTGCACATTCAAATTTTCCTACTATGGTCAAGCAATTCTTTCATACTAAGAAAAACAATAAAATTTTTCTTTTCACTTATACAAATGATCGAATCACAGCATGAAATTTATCTGGGGACTGTGCCTCTAATAGAGGAGCTGTTTTGAACTAAAGGGGATACCGAGAAATCAATAACTTTTGAAGACTCACTTTTAAGTGTTGCCACTCATGCTGAACAAAAATGTTTCTACCAAGCAAATTAACATACTTTGCATTATGCACAATACAAATCTATCTTGGAACAATTATAAGAAACTACATTTTTATAGTGCTTTTAAGTTTGTAAATTGCTTTGACATTTCAATTCATTTGATGATCCTAATGACCATATTTAAAAAAGGCAAGTTTTATTAACCCTGTTTGGACGAGGAAAAAGAAGCACAGAACAGTCTGATGTACATTGACAAGAGCAGAGACTGCCAAGCCATTGCTTTCTCTACCTGATAATCTTGACTTTTCTGCTCGTGTAGGCTGATGGTGGGACTGAAGGAGGCAAAATTCCTTAGTAACAAGTAGGGTCTCATTCCTCAGTACAGGCAACATCTTACCCTTTTGGATCTCTTTCCTAATTTTGAAATATGATTTTCATGGGAGAAGTGTCATGCACAGAGTAGGTATATATTTATTTCATAGAACTCCATATTTACTTCTTATAACTTAATTATTGCAGTTAATAAGAGAAAAATATAAGTAAATAAATATATTACTAATGTTTTTTTTCATTTTAGTCAATAATTCAAAAATAGTTTAAGAGATGCACTAATGTATAACTATCCTAACTGTTTGGAGATCTAACAAGTTTCTGTTTTCATGGTCTTGTTACAGTAGATTTGAGGATGAATGTGAAATCAGGAAGAGGCTGATAGCAAGTCTAGGGGAAAGAAAGATTGGGAATGTCCTATACATTGGAAAAAAACTACCTTTACTTATTTCAGTCATAAGTAGGTATAGTAGAAGCTCTCCTAAAATGTGCTCTATCAATTCTTTCCTTCCCATACATACATGCTGTTTTTCATATAAGAAGTAAAGGCTCATTTCACTGGCCTTGAATAAGGAATGTCCTGAGCAGTTTGCTTGATCAGTAGAATATACAGGGCATTCTGGGGCTTCTGAGCCTGGATTGTGAGAAGCCTTGTAGCTCCCCCTGAGGACTTTTGGAGCACTCATTTGGAATGTTCCACCTGGCAACCGAGATGACATGCTGGGAGATGCCCATGCCACCCACAGACACAATGTGCAAGTGCTCTTGAGCTGAACTCTCAGCCTTCAGCCAGCATCATGTGAGTAGCTCAACTCATCTGAGCCTTCAGCTGATTCCAGCGGAGCCCCCAGCCCATTGCACTGCACGGACACACCCTGAGTGAGAACCACCCAGCTGAGCTCAGCCAATTTGGAAAACCATGGCAGAAAATAACAAATGATTGCTTTAAGCTACCATGTTCTGGGGATAATTGGTTATATTTGTTATATCTATAGCAAGAGATAACTGGAAAAGTGTAATATGAATATTAAGTAAATAATAAGTTAAGAACTGGAGCAAAAATCTCTATAATGATACCTGGGCTCAGGTTCTAACAGTAAGTATTTAGTATTTGGGAATCAGTGACATACTTATGGTCTAATTTGTTCATCTTCAAAGTAAAATATTGAGGTGTAAAAGGCGGTTCAAGACGTGTGTGGCCCTCTGACAAAACTCTATCTCCTCTGTAGTGAAGGTCGGTAAGTGGGTCACTGACTGTGGGCAAAAAGTATAGAAGAGGTCAGTCATCAAAGAGCTAGTTGTTGAGGACAGAAATGATTATGAGAAGAAACCATTGTAGGCTGGCAATGACCATGACCTGCAGAAACCAACTTACTTAACTGAGAATATAATGAGATTTTAAGGCTGGTAAACTGGAGCATGTGTAGACATTGTTCATCTATAGCACTTAGCTCCTTCAGAATCATCACTGGATTCCAATATATCTTTTGCCTAATTACTCATGGTATTCCTACTGGGCCCTTCTCCTCAATAAACAATTCTTTGAAAGTTTTTAATCCTGTTAATGTTTTTCATTTGATTCTATTTCCATGAAATAGAGTCAAATGAAGTGGTTTCATCACTTTCTTGTACCCACTAAAAAAAAGTCTTTCTTTACTGCTTAGCTACAAACTTTGGCCTCCATTTCCTTGTTTCAGTCCTAGTTATTGACAATTGTTTATGCTTCCATCATTCTACTGAAAGTGCATGTCCAAAGCCATCCATAATATTTCAGTTGCTAATTTAATTAGTCTTTCTTCTGTTCTCACTCTCTACTTCATCTCTGTAGCATGTAACTGGGTTGACAGTCCCTTGGTTCTTCTTTCATTCCTGTATTAACTTCCATGGCACTTTTGGGTGTCCCTGTAATTCTCTGACTGCTTCTATCCTATTACTGCTCTGTCTCCTATTGCTCTCTTAAATGTAAACATGTTTCCATGGACCCCTTCATTCTGTTACTTTCAATATGATCTCTGTCCTGTTATACACCGTCATGACTTCCATAATGAGGATGCAGTGGTAATTGATACCAGCTCCTATCCTATTTTCTGATCTTCAAACTCCAAGTTAAGTCCTGAAACTACTGTTCAATCATGAAAGATTGGAGCCCTATTCAGTGGTACTAATATTTTATTACAGTTAGGGGACCCAGGAATGCCTGAAACATTTTTTTATTCCAACTACCATTCCTCTCCATGATCTCAAGGAGGAATGATGTGTTTAAATAAGAAAAAATGGTAAATGAGAAACAAGATGTCAGTTAATTATTACGATCTAAGCTTGTACCCATAATCAGTGCAGGGCTTTCTGGTAACGAGGACTTAGAGCTGAGGTCTAACAAAACACTAAATCTTAATGATCACTGCCCCCTTAAACAATGTGTTCTTTTCATCACAATATAGCTACATGTACTCCGAGGAGGCAGCCCCTGAGTCATTTTGCTCTTTCTATTGCTTGAGTGAAAAGAAATGCCGTAGAATTAGGGAATGGCAAACAGAGTAAGGAATGCCTATGTTTTCGACTTCCGATGACTGTGACACAATTAATAAGTACCTGTGGCAAAATCATTATTCTGCAGTCTGACCCAGTTAGATAAGTATTCTCTTTACCCAGAAGTGGGGATCAGTGAAGAGTGGACATGGGCAAGCAAGCAAGATCTTCCTCCTGGTCCTGGTTCCCTCTGCAGGGAATGCCCTTCTCATAATGATCATAAGTTTCATTTTATGTATTGATCCCTGCTCTGTACTCTGCTGTTTGTTAGCTTAATATTCTAGGACCTGAGCCCAGCTCATTCATCTGGTAGCCTAGTTCTTGCCAATTTCCTCGATAAAATATGCTGCCTCTTGTCTCCAATGTTTGCAGCCACTCTGCAGAGACATGCCTTGATATTCCCACATCTCGATATTGCTCTAGCTGACTATTTATAGTATATATATACTTCCTACAACTTCTTGCTCTCTTACCCCTCCTATAGAATTAGAATTCAGGCTTGCACAAAAATGCCAAAGTTGATCCTGTGCCTTGAAACCCCTGTCTGTCCTTGCTGTGGTTAATACTATATTGGGGCTGGATTTTCAGTGTGCTCTGAGGTGTGGAGCTCTTCTACTGTTCTGTGGATGCTTCATGTCCTTCACTTCAAGGTGACCTTATTATCAAAGGGCTATGAGGACTCCCAGAAAAGAGCTTTTATGTTAAATTGCATCCATATGTTATATATTTAGGATTTTGAGACTTTAGATGATGTTTCCCTCCCACTCCCAGTTAATTTCTACTGACAACATGACCATCCACTATTCAGACAGCTAAGCACTGAAGAATCTATTGTCCCATGGAAGAGCTATTACAATAGAATGCATGAGGAGAAAAAGTATGATCGTGGGTTATTGATATTTTTTGAAATGCAAAGATTTGAACTTTTGGAGCTTCTTATACTTAGGCCTTAAGGTTTAAAGTTCATGTCAGAAATAATACATTTTGAAGAAGACATTTATTCAAGGACTTATTTTTCTGTGGGTCTTGAAACATGTTATGGTCCCTTGGAGGATAGAAAGATAAGAGAACCAGGTGGGTTAGGGAGTCTTTGAAGAATAGAATTTGAGGATATACTTCCCAGCAGAATATGACTTCTGTGTTCCCCAGGACTCCTGTATGACACAAGGATAGTAGTAGAAATGGTTGTATGAATTGTCATGGTACAACTTCTAGAAAACTGTAGATAATTATTATATTAGAGAAATCTTCCCACCAAAGCATGGAAATGTATGTATAAACTCCAAAAAAGTAATGGAGGAAGCAGAAGACATGTGATAATAATTTGGGGTTCACTAGCTCATCTTTCAGCAGCATTTGTTATGTGCCTACTCTGTACACAGATTAGAATTTTGCTTCTTATTTTATAAGTCCTTTATTATTTTATTCTAAGTAGGATGCATTTTATTTATAGTTTAATTTACATATTATATTGAAACCCATGACAAAATGACTCCAAGTAGAGGATTAGTGTGGCAGTCTGGACAGCAGAAGACTTCAGTCTGGTGTCTGCCGTTCCAGGTCTCAGAGGCAGCTGAACTTTTTTGCCATTAGTATCTTAGGTAACTTGAACAGTAGGTGCCATCTTTATTAGGGAAACATCTTCGAATACCACAAAGATTTCTATTAAGTAGCATAGTTAATGGAATTCAAGGGCGAGAAACAGAAATTATATTGAGCACAAAGATTATTACTGAGAATTGGGACCCTACACAATCCCTAGAATTGGAGGGCTTGGTCCAGACTGAGCCCTGAGGAAAGCTTCCCAGAAGAGTGCCGTGGAACAGGGCATCCAGGGGAGTCACACTCTCTGCTTCGCTCAGAAAGACAAAGAATACAGACCTGCTGCCAGAGCTGCTGAGTTTGTGATCACACATTGTAAAGAGCATCAGGGTCTGGGGAGTGGCTGCTGTTGGGCCCAACAATTGTCCCTCCAGATCCGCAGAGCTGGTGCCTAGATTCTGAAAAGACAATTCTCCCAACCATGTTTTTAAGCATCAAGAGAGAACACCAAGAAGATACAGCTGTGATTTTAAGTTCTAAATTTGATTCAAGGACATCTATATGATGAAACAAATTTTACACACAGGCTCCTAATTGCAAGGGTATCTTAGAAATGTAGACTTTACCTTTGTAGCCATTACAATGATATATTTATAATATATGAAATTTTATATGTTTATAATGCAACCTATAAGAATAACAATATCTGACTGTAAGTTTGATATGTGCAATCAAGTTATTTATGGGACTCTTTAAAAATAGTACTAAATTTATTCAGAGTTTTGGGCCATCTAAGATAACTTTACATTTACTGTATTTATAAATTTATTAAGATTTTCAAGACTTATTCAACAGTTTGTGTTTTATGTCTTAATCAAAGAATGAAGGTTTTATGAAGAAAATTCAAATTTATAATATATATAATTATATTTTGAAGTGTTGAAGTGTTTAACTGTCTTAAGGAGGACAAAACACTATTCAGAGTATATGCAAAAGTGATTTATACACTTGAAATTATCATAAGATTCATTATCTGAATAAAAACTTAAAAAAGGACTAGGGATTTAAATGAATGTGGACTTCCATATTTCAAATGCTAAATCTAAAAAAATGAAAAACAACCCAAATACATGAGGCAGAATAAATCCCAATTCTTCACAAACTCCAAAAATTAGAGAAGGGAGCTCTTCTCCATTAATTCTGTGAAGTATCACCCCAATAGCAAAACTAGACAAAGATATAAAATAAAACTATAGACCAATATCTCTATAAATATCGAATGCAAAAATCCTCAAAAAATACTAAAATGAGTGAATTCTGAAATAAAAAATGATTAAACATTATTACCCAGTGATAATTATCCTAGAAATACAAGTTTAGTTAACATCTAAAACCAACCAATGTAATACACAGTATCAATAGAAAAAAGACAAAAGTCAGAAACCATCACAATACAAGCAAAAAAAAAAAAATCTGGCCAAATGAAACATACCTTTATTAAAAAAAAAACAAAACTCAACAAGCCAGGAAAGGAAGGAACTTCCTAAGCCTCGTAAAGGACATACATGAAAACTCACAGCTAATCCCCTAAAAGCAGGAACAATGTAAGGATATCTGTTCTGTCTGCTACTATGCAACACTGTACTGGAAATTCTAACTAACCAATACAGTTAAGCAAGAAAAAGACATAAAATGCACCAAGATGGGAAGGGAAGCAGTACATTTATCTCAATTTGCCAGGGATGTGCCCACAACCCATGGAATAGGATAATGTATTTATAAATCTTACACCTGCTAAGGGACTTATAGCCAGAATATATAAAGAACATTTACAACTCAATAATGAAGAGATAAATAATAGAATTTTTAATGGACAAAGGATTTGAATAGACATTTCTCCAAGGGACATAGACAAATTACCATTAACCACAGAAAATATACTTGATATCATCATCCATTAGGTTAATGCAAATCAAAACCATAAAGAGATACTGACACTAGGATGTCTGTAGTCAAAAAGAAAAAAATAACATGTATATTGACAAGGATGTTTTTGAAACACTCATACATTGCTGGTGGGAATGTGAAACAATGAAGTCATTTTGGAAGAACCTGTGGCAGGTCCTAAAAATGTTAAACATATCATTACCATGTACTCAGCAATTCTAACTTAGATGTACACCAAAGAGAAAGTTAAACATCCGCACAAAAACCTGTACACAAATGCTCATAGTGGCATTATCATAATTCCCAAAAGATGAATACAACCCAATGTCTACCAACTGATGAATGGATAACAAAACATGGTATATCCATAAAAGGAATATATTTAGTAATAAAAAATGAAGTACTGATACTACAAAATGGATGGAATCCAAAAACATTTTGGTGAAAGAAGGCAATTACAAAAGACCACATACATTTTGACTGTGCTGTGTGGAATCTCCAGCTCAGGCCAGTCTACAGAGCAGAAACTAGATTGTGGTTACCTAGGGTTGGAGGTGTGAGGACAGGATGGGGCAAAGGTTGGATAAGGAATTAGTGCTAATGAGTACCGGATAATGTTTGGAGGTAATAAAATGTACTAAAATTGAATTCTGGTGGTAGTTGCGCAGCACCATGAATGTACTAACCACTATTCAATTGTACACTTTAAATGGGAAAACAGTAATCCAAACAAATAATATTCTGAAAAGTATTTTCTGTTAACTGAAGGCAGAGAATGCCAAAAAAAACCACACCTATTTTGGTGTGTTTGTCATATTTATAAGCTTTAGAATTTTTATTTTCACATTTAAATCGTATCTATTAATTTAGAATTGTTTTCATTTTTACTAATCAGTTATATACCAATGTAAAAAAGTTTGAAAGTGTTCTACATTATTTTTCAACTGTAGACTGTTTTTAAACAACAGATCTTCAGAACATGGATACTCTAGAGGTATATTGCTTTCTTGAAAGTTACCAAGATGAAAATGAGGAATTACACAACCCAACACAGGAAAGATATATTTTTTAAAGGTGTATTCTTTGACTCATTTTTTATTCATTGGCATATTACTATTTTCTCCTGATTTTGACTGAGCCTGTTTTACTTTCTTATGTATATGCATATACATACACATATATATTCTTATAGATTTATTTTTGTCTTTTATATACAGTATGGAAGGAGATATCATTTTGTAATGATAGTTCAGATTCCATATGACATGTTTATAAAGAAAATTGTTAAACCTGGAGTTTAACAGCAACAAAAGAAGAAATAAGTGAAACCGTAGGAATTGCTGAACTTCAGAAAATGATCTCTTTATCATCCTAAAAAAATTCCCCTAAGGTGTCTGTGGAAAACTGATGACCTTAGGTTCAACCCAGCCTTCAGATATGTTGTATTATTTATTTATTTTGCCTGCCTAGTATAGGCCAACACAGTGTTTTAAATTTGAATTAGTTGTCAAAGTTTCTAAATAAGGAGGTTTCTCATAAAATCTGGAGTTCCAGTGTATATCATAAATCGGAAGCTCTGGCAATTTTAGCCCATGGTTCTGCGTGAAAGTAGCTTGCAGGATCTGAGGATCAGCAATTTCTTTAAATGAGGTGTGCGTTCCCTCGTTCATCAGAGCCCCCAACATCCTGTTTCCCCAACACTGTGGCTGGGTGCCAGTTGTTAGCTGCCATTTATCATCTTACATGTCTGGCTTTATTGATCCATTTGCCCCTAGACTTCTGATTTTGTGTCCTCAAATCTGGGCTTACCATATTGCTCTATTAGTAGCCATGCTGATACTGACACAACTGTTGTTAGCATTTGTTCTTGCTGCTACCGTCTTCTGTATCACCTCTTTATCCAGAGTCACCAAATGGTTCTTATTCTCTGTCCCTCCAGTAATCTGCTCTGTACAAACTAATGTTATATCAGATGATGTCGACCAAACTTTGTATGACTTTAAATTTCTCAGAGTCTTGCAAATGCACCCCCATCAATGTCCTGAAGTTATCCTAGGCACAGCCATGGCTATGATTCTTCTCTTACTGATGTGGAATTAAGCCATGTTGAACTAGGAGACCCCACTAACTAAGGATACTGAAGTATTTTAAATGCCAGTCAGTCTGCCTATACTTCCTCTCCCTTGTATTTGGCAAAGTACTATTTTCCTCTCAGTTTCATCAGGCAACATCTCTTCCAGGAATTATGCTGATAATCTCCATTTGCATGTCATATGATTATTAACCTTGTGTATCATATATGAGGGTAAATTTGGTCACATGTAAAAGAAAATCTACTCCAAACCTGCTTAAAGAGTAAATAATTATATTGGCTTATATAAAATAATGGGGATAGATGGTAGGTTCATTCAGTAGCCCCCAGTTTTGTTTTTGTTGTTGGTGTTTAGTTCCCTAAACCATGCCTCCCTTTTTATTTTGACTTTGACTTAAATATGTATTCCTCATTATGGCAAAATAGCTGTGAAGTTTCTGGTCTCACTTCTGGATATCATGATATCCATTAGAAGAAAATTAGCTTTTAAAAATCAGAAAAACATTTCATCCAGCAAATCTTCCCTTGTTCTCATGACCTAAATAGAGACACATGACCATTTCTTTAAAAAAAAATTGTGGCTAGAGGAATGCCACATGTTGGTTATTACATTTAGGTATTTAAACCAATTACCATAGAAAGGGAGTAGAAATTATCTCTTGGTGACAACTGTCTAGAATTTGGGATGGAGAATTTCCCCTTATCACATAGATTATATGGGGAGCAATGGACACCTGAACAAAAATAACCATACCATGAGGAATATAGAAGTGGAGACTGCTAAAGACAAAGCACTTGGCAATATCAGCCATCGTTAAATACTTTAGTGAACAAATGTTCAAACACTCTTCCTCCCCCTACATATACACTTACACAAGGGGGTCCATGTCTGAAAAAGACAACCTGAGGGTTCATCCATTCTCTTCCCTGTGATCCAGAGGTATTTCTTCATAGTTTGCTGATAGTATCCACATGAGCATATTGTGTTGGTAAAGGAACTGGCTGCCATTAATAGAGCAAACAACAACAAATAAAGCAAAATAAACCTCTCTTGAGAAAGGGGGTGAGTGGGATAAGAAAACACTGGGAACCCAGTGTGATGGTCAATATCATGTCCACTTGGACAGAAATATCAAGTATCTCATGACCTTTAGGAAAGGTGAGATTCTTGGTCAGCCAAACTGAGTGTCCCCAGTTCTACTTTTTGGATGGACTTCCTATGTCCATATCCCTCCACAGTCATATTTCAAATGGACATTGGGAAATATATCAGTTTTAGTGATGGTATGTCATTTGGAGGCAAGTCCCAGTTCTCACAACTTTGAGGGTCTGGAGATTGTTCTGGGTTTGAACAATCAAAGATAATTTTTAGCCACCTTTGGAATTTCTTTGGCTGTATTGTTCTCTTAAAAAGTTAACAGGTTTTGATATTTTGCTCCAAAACTTTGCAGGCATGCTAACCATACACGGTAGTTTATCTGGTCAAAGTCTGATTCTGATTATTTCATTCTCTTAGCAACAAGCTGCTGTGTACTACTTATCCCCTTGGAAATTGAATGTTACCTTCATCTTGACCTCTGTCTCAGAGTAATTAAAAAAAAAACCTTAGGTGAAAGCACATTAAAACTTTCATAATTACCTCAGATTAAATACCATCTACATCTTCTCAATGGCATGATTAACCACCTCATTAGTTGAAAATGCTTTAGGAGAATTTTCTTGAGATCTGAGAGTGAGGCGCATCTTGCAATCTTGTCACCTTCTAGATCTCCCACCATCCTGTTTTGTTAGCAAACAGCTTAGGGGTAGAGACTTAGCATTCTCAACTCCATCAAACTCCATATTAAGTGGATTTGAAATAATCTGATTTTAAGTCCGTAGGTAGAAAAGAATGATATAGTCTTGCATTCTTTCCCTTACTTATTTTTGGGAAGGTCAGTTTAAATAAGCCAATATCTATCCTGTCAACCTCACTGAAGGCTGGAAGACTAATCCAGCACAGTTTGACAGTCTCATTTTTTCTTCCTAATCACCCTGTATTTCACCCTCTGTAAGTACACAGTCTTTTCCTAAGGTAGGAGAGGTTTCATTTTAGACAACTCTTCTATAGCTACTAACAAACATCATCAACTTCCCCGTCCAGGAGGGAGGGATTCTTCTTTTCACTGAGCTCTATCTTGATTCAGCACCGCACACTTGCTACCAAATTTCGCATCAGCTAGGAACAGTATAGCTGCAAGGATAGCTCAGGTCCAACTATCTTGAACAAGAGAAACAAACAGATTACATAACTCAAAATTCAGAGGTAGGATGGGTTTCACAAAGGCACCATAGCTTGCTTAGATTGATGTAACATCCTGGTACCATGTGTCTGTACTTCTGAGTGGGTCCCCTAAATCAATTCTCCATGCAGTAGTTACAGTGATCTGTTGAAAAATTAAAAGCAGGTATGTCACCCCACCGACCAAAACACTTCAATGGCTTTTCATGAAAATAGGAATAAAATCCTTAATCCTTCTGTGTTAGTGAGTTTTCTCCAGAGAAACAGTACCAATAGGCTAAATAAATAAATAGAACCAATACCAATTTAGCCTATTGATTCTGTGTGTGTGTATATATATAAAAACATGTATGTGTGTTTAGTATGTGTGTGTGTGTGTATATATACACACACACACACACACACACATATATACACCTCACTGAAGGCTGGAAGACTAATTTAACACAGTTTGACAGTCTCATTTTTCTTCCTAATCACCCTGTATTTCACCCTCTGTAAGTACACAGTCTTTTCATAAATATATATATATATATATATATATATGCATTGACTCACACAATTTTGGAGGCTGGCAAGTCCCAACTCTGTAGTGTGGGTGAGCAGTCTGGAGACACAGGAGAGCCAATGGTGCAGATAAAGTCTGGGGGCAATCTACTGGAGAATTCCTTCTTTCTCTAGGAAGCTGGTCTTTTTATTCTATCCAGCCCTTCAGATGATTGGCTAAGGCCCACTCACATTATGAAGGGCAATCTTTTTACTCAAAGTTTACTGATTTAAATGTAAATCTCATTGAAAAATCACTTTTCATGTTGAAACATAAAATTAACCATCACACTCACGTACTTTTTCAGGTCTGTGTTCATCCATCACCTTGTCAAAGAGAAATTCCTTAATGTCCCTATTGAAAGGCTCTACCATTTCCTGTGTCTACCCCTTTTACCATATCTGTCCCTTTCACCATACTTTACTTTTCTTTATCGCTTTAATCAACACTGAAAATTATATTACATATTAATATATGCTTTTTATCTGTCTCCATTTCTCTC
Source organism: Manis pentadactyla (assembly GCF_030020395.1). NCBI lineage: Eukaryota > Metazoa > Chordata > Mammalia > Pholidota > Manidae > Manis > Manis pentadactyla. The sequence continues at coordinate 168,828,703 of NC_080020.1, read as the reverse complement.
AGGATTCTTATTTGTCTACAGCTCCAGGGAATACTAACAATATTTATTATATAGTAGGTACTTAACAAATTGAGTCAGATTTTTATTTTCACCCGAGGTGACAAACACAAAATCTCACTTACCCAAATGGCGGTGATTTACACACAAAAATAATTGCAAAATTTTTCTAAGTCATATTAGCTGCACTATTTTCTATTGTCTCTCACCTTACACCTTCTCTGCTCTGAAATGCTGAGTATAGGAGACTACAAAGCCTTTCTTTCTAGCTGACCTTTATTTAGATTCTCCCAATAAAGGACACTAACAGAGCACCAGATAGTTGGAGTATTGGTAAAGCTATTTTTTCTTCTTTTCTCTTTCTTTTCTTTTGGCAGTATTTTTGAGGAACTGCAACCTTTCCATCTATCAGCAATCTAGCTTGAGCTTCAGTGGACCCTCTGTCATAGTTCTAGCATAAGCTGCAAGCCCCTTTTCCATATTTCCAGTGCTGTCTAAACATCAGGGAAGTAGTGATGTTTTTCTGGTATGATTACATCTTTTGTTCTCCAACCACTAGATGAAGTAGCCACTCAACAGCAATGACTAAACACTGGAATACCTCATCTTCATTCCCTTTTTAATTTCTCTCTGACTTTCTAATAAATATGTACTAATATGCCCAAATTAGATCCCCTGAATGAAAGCCCACTGTTTGAAGTCATTAGAATGCTTTGGTTTTTTGTTTTGTGTTTTCAGTTTCCAAGAAACAGACTTCAAAGATGGGAATCTTAGATTTCTTACCTTCTAAAACTTGAATCTAATGATGATCTTGGTACCAGTGAAAAATGGATTACTGCTAATGATGACACACAGTGGCATTATGTTTACCATTTTTTCATCTTTTATTGCTTTAGATGACAAGCCTACTGAGGGCAAGGCTCTGTGAAACCAAATGGTTTCACTATAGCATTTGACTGCTATAGTGTTGGTGATGACTACAAATGCTGTAGGGCAAGACTTTTTTTTCTCTTTTGAGACTGCACTTGATTGCTTATAGGAGGAAACTGGTAAGTCCAATATTTTAATCTCTTCATTCAAGGCAGGTCAGAGACTCACAGAGGTTTTATTGTGCTCCTAAAATAATCTCTTATTTATTGTATCTGCAGGGGAGATTCCAAATTTCACCCCAAATCCAAAAATGAAAATTCAGAATTACAATGTAAGTTGAATTCATTGTCTCTCATTTGTACCTTGAAATTAAGAGCACATTATCTTGTGTGAAATTTAGAGCATTCATTGGGAAAGAATGGAACTCTGGGGCTTGACATAGGGACCCCTGAGAGGCATGTATGCATCTGAGGATCTTGTACCCACAAGTCTCCTTGAACTTCCATTGCTAGCAGAAGTACTTTTGCATATTGACAGCTATTAGTCTTTTTCTGTTTGAATATCCATAGGAAGTTGGTTTGCAAGTGGATGCCTATTCCTAAAACAGATTACCACCAAGCTTCGCTGCTTCAGACCTACAATTGGAGTCAGACTTTGGCATGCAGGAGACAAATGCAAAATCTTATCCGTGGGAGCATAACTATGTAGCAAAAATTCATAAGAATATTATTTTTTTACTCATATTAGCTTAAACTTGGGGAATGTATGAGAGTAGATTCTAAGGATATTAGAATAAAGGGCAATCTACAGAGATTCTGTATTCAGTGTGCTACCTAAGCAGGTAGAAGGGCCTCAGCTGGATACATACTGGGCTCCAATGTGGCCTATATTCCATGATGTTGAGAGTGTACAGCTGTCTGGCATAATGAAGAAATATTTCAAGACTTAGGGAGGTAGAAATGACAGAGTGTATTTATTGCTTGCAGTTTGTTCTTCTCCCAGTATGTTCCTCAGATGAGACCAGAGAATGTTCATTCCCTTCATTCAGACCTTGAGTAATGCATTAGTTTGGGAAGTACCAGACTAGCCTCCTCAGTCCATGAAAGAGGCTGATGTGCACATTCATGGGCTGATGTGCAAAGTAGCGTGGAAATTCTTTAAGGACCTCAACACTATGGACCTCCTTTTACCAAAACTATTTGACTACCATCCTTCCTGAGTGCCAACAGCAAATGTTGAACCTAGACCCTGATATAGAACCATTCCTTGGTGAGACCAGCTAGCCACCTGGTATCAGAGTGATTGCTTTGGACTTCTTCCAGCTTGAGACAGTAAATGACTTTTTCCTCATTGGAACTGAAATTTATTCTGGATATTGGATTTGTTTGTCCTGATCCTAATGCTTCTTCCAGCACCAACATCAGGAGACCTTTTGAGTGCCTTACTCACCAGCAAGATATTCCATACAATATTGCTTGTTACCAAAAAACTGACTACAAGCAAAAGAAGGGCAGCAATGGGGTAATACAATTCACTGACCTTTATACTTTTTGGCTCAAGAGTAGCTGCCTTGACAGAAACATAGAATATCTTTTTGAAGAATGAAAGTGCCAGGAGAGAGAGACAATAATTTAAAAAATTTGGTGTTTTCCTGCACTGTATAGTATCAGCTTCTACTAGATACCATGTATGATACTGTTTTACTGTTAATCCATCAGTTAAAAAGAGAAATGACCCACTCATTAATTTTTGCCCCATGCACACAAATTTGGGCTTTGTTGAGTGAGAGTTCTTATTTCTATAATGAATACTGCTCTAACTGGAAGACATAATTCTTTCACTGAAATGGAAGTTAATTCTCTACTTGGTCATTATGGGTTCCTCATTCCGTTGAAACAAAAGGCATATAAAGGGTTACTGTGATCTCTAGAATAATGATCCTGATTACCAAGAAGAAGTTGAGTTGCTGCTCTGTAGTGGAAGCAGACATGATTATTCCAGAACTAAGGAAGTTTCCTGGAGTGCTTTTTTGTACTTCAATGTTCAATAGGAAAAATTAATGGGTGTCTAAAAAACCCAAAAGACATATTCACCAAGGATTTGGACTCTCAGGAATGAAAATTTGTGTAATACTTACTAGGTAAAGGAACATACTATATGTGAGTTCTAGAACATAGCATATATGTATATACTTTTCAATGTTAACTAATTTCCTTTTCTCTATTTTAGTATAGGAGTAATAATAGTGGCTAAATGTCCAATTTAATCATTAGGGGATAGAATATTCAAGTGGACTAAAGACTTTGAATACTCACAAACAGTATGTAAGTGATAGGATTTTGTGTTTTCCACTTTTTGGGAAAAGGTGAGAATATCTTTTGTTATTCAAAGAGTAGTGGCATCTTGATAAGGAGAAGCATCATCATTGTCATTTTGTTGTATAATGTTTAAGGTAAGTCAGAAGGGTGTATATGGTTGCTGAGTAGCCAAAGGGTTGAACGTGTTGATTATTTTGTCTATTTGCTTTCATTTTCTTACATATCAGTCTTTAGTTTTCTCTTTAATTCTATGGTTGGGAGGCTGTGTATTAAATTTGCCTGACTCCATGTCCAGGTAGTTACTTAATTATGCCTGTAGGAGGTACAGGGAGAGGATCAGAAGGCTGGAACTGGGGAGACGCTATTATTCCACCAGTTTCTCTTTCTTTCTGGCAATGCTCCTGGAAGTAGATGCATCCTTTAAGGCCTGGCTGTCAGCAGTAGCGGCCATCCCCTTATGGCTCCAGCACTCAGATGGTTCCTCCTTGTCAGTACCTCCAGCAGTGCAGCCTTAGCCCTGCCAGAACCATCTCCTCCCCTTTGGCCCCTACCCTCTACTCGTAGATGCTTCCTGAATTCCTGAAGTTGCTAATCTTTGGTTCACTTCATGTTCTCTCACTCCCCCAGTCTTTCTAATACCTATGTAATCAATTCCCAGTATTAAATCCTATTTGTTTGGACTACCTAGTTTATTTTTTCCTACCTAGACCTGGACTGATATGATTGTAAAAAGACTGTCATTTTCTTGCTTTATACCCATATGCCATTTAAAATCCAAAGAAAAGTGGACATTGTTTCTATTAGCTCTCTTGAAAAAGAAGCTGTTTCTTAGAAGCTACTGAAAACTTCTCTTTTTGTCCCATATGTACAAATTCCATTATATATCAACTTCCAAACCAAAGCCTGTGGCCAAGAAGTGAAATGGGACAAGGAACTTAGGCCTGAAGTTCTGAACAATGCCTGGGAAAAGGTAGGTAGGATTCCTCTTAGACCAAGCCTAGTCTTGGAGCCAGAGGTGAAGCTTTATATCTGGGCCACATGGTGGAGAAGTGCACTGCTGTTGGAATGTGAATAGAGAGGAATGGATACTGGATAAACATCGAACAGAACTCTGTAAGCCCTCATTACATTATACTGTACTTGTCTCTTGTCTTTGCTTTATTAAATTATGAGATAGATCACTGGTGGTATAAACTATGTCCTTTAAGTAATCAACATTGAGAATTGTGACTGTCACCTAATGGGCAAGTGTCAGAAGTTTCTTGAATGGATGAATGAATCAATGTGCCAAAGCTTTCAAATATTTGTTCTCAACAAGGATGATTTTGAGCCTTTTGTAAGAATATCATGATAATACACAGCGCAAACAGGCACTTGGAACAATAGTATTTGTGGAATTGGAGATCTGCTTGTTCAGCGGCCTTTCTATTTTTTAATCATTGGAGAATTTTCTCAAACAATATCTCATGGAGAAGGAATGTGTGCATGTATGAGTGCATTTGTATGTAAAATGAGGATTGTAGATGTTTATTAAATACTTTATTCATTGTTTGAATAAGCATTTAGTATTTTATGTTTTAAATTCCTAAATTTCCTTTGTAATATGTGTTGGTGCATTTGGTACGAGTCAAAAAAAAAATGAACCTGTTTTAGCCACCTCAGAGATGAACCAAGAACTTAGTATTTTGACTTGTAGGAAGGAGTTGTTTTTCTTCTATCATTGGGGAGATCGTAGAGAGCTGTGAAGAGCAGTGTAGGCCCTGGAACCAGACTGCATGGATTAAAACTCACCTCCACCACCTGCCAACTCTATGACCTGTGAAATAATTATACCTGGAGCCTTAAACATAGGAGCATCTTTCATGTTATAGTCAGGGGCAGCCCTTACTAAACTACCCTCTTTTTCAGATTCCTCATATTAAAAATGTGGATAATATCAGTAACCTCCTCATAATTTAATACATGGAAAGCTCTTAATACAGTCCTTATTACTAGGAAATATTCTGTGGTACCTGTTGTTATTATTATGCATCAATAAATTCTATTTGGAAATCAAAAGTGATAGAGAAAAGTTAGGAAATCCTGTCCCAACACTTTTCCACTGTGGCAATCAGGACTGTTTACTAAACATTTCACCTTGTCTCACAGGCACATGGTACTTTTGCATTTCAAAGCCTCTTGTGGTCCTGCGGGCTGTATGACACTTTGGAGTCATTATACAATTTACTCCTGAGGCCGACCAATTAAGTATTTTCCCCTTCTGTAACGATGATGAGTTAGATTTCAGGTGGTGGCTGTGTAGGTAGTGAGGTTGGGTCTCAGAAAGAGGATCATGTAAACAGTGACCACATAACCCTTTGAGATTTGGGGATAATTTGTTACCTCAGCAAAACTTGGTCCAGATAATTCATATGGCGATTGACTAGTTCTGTGATTATGGGAGAAAAATCATATTGAGTCTCAGTTTCTCCATCTGTAAATATCAGAGGCTAGTTAGGGAACATTATCACTAAAGTCCCTTTGAGTTCTAAAATGACATTTTTTAAATAAGAGTAATAATGGCAATGAGGGTCGGACATTTTTTAAATCAAGGAAAAACAAACATAAGCTCATTAAGAAGCCGTGAAAATCAAAGAACAGCAGAGTAAGGTACAACAAAATAAGGTCAGCTTTTCCCAAAGCATGTTCCTTAAAACTCTAACCTCAAGAGGTGTTTTGTGACAGAGGGTTCCCTGGTCAAATAAGTATGGGAAACACTATATAAGATATCTTTCTTTTAAGTAAGTTTCACACACATTATCATATTCTAAGTATTCATGAAGGAAACCTTTAAAATGCATTTCACCCAGCACTTACTAACACAGTTTCATTGTGGAAATCACTTTTAAAATAACTTCACAATGATGAACTGGGCAGCTGTAATTTTGGTTTGTACTATATGCTTTCCCATGCCCTTTTTCAAAGTCTTTTCAGTACTGCTCCTTCTCTGACACAAGGTCACAGGAGTGGGAATATGAACCAGAATATCCCATCCCTTCAGTCACAGTAACTTGTTCATATATGGCCACAAGGCCAATCAGGGCCTTCAACATGATTAATATTTTTGTTGACCCCCTGAATGTAACTGAGTCTCATTGAGGTACATCTTAGACTTCCTAGACAAGCAAAAATTTCCCTTTTGTTCAAGCTAATTTATGTTAGATTAGAGTAATTGTTATTGAAAGAATTCAGATAAGAACTATATGCCTCCTTAGAACAGAGTTTCGAAAGTGATGTTCCCTGGGAACAGTTGAGAGTAAAATGATACGATTTTGAAATTTATTAAACAGTATCCCCAGATTTCTCTAATGGAAAGCAGGTTCTATTAATGAATCTGAAGATTGGAGTGACATATTTAGTATAAGAAGACATATTACAGGCTATTTTTTTAAGGGTAATTTGGAAATGAAAGATGATGGAAACCGACCCAAAGTGGTCAAAATATACCAAGGAATAATTTATTTTAATGTTTGATTCATTTACTCATTCATATCAGAAATATTAATTAGAGGAAGAGTATAACATCTGTTTATGGGCTGGAGTGTTCTAGAAACTAGACAAGTGCTATTTCATTTATTTCACACAACCAAGTCAGGAAGATAGATAAAAACTGCACCCATTTTTCACTTGTGAATCTAAGTCTTATAGACATTAAGTGACCTGCTCAATGTCAAAAACTAGAATACAGTAACACTGGAATTTAAAGGCAATCATAGTGCCATGCAAAGGTGTTGCTTTTTAATTTTTTACAGATAAGATAATCATTGTATAATCTCTATGTATTAAAATTCTATCATTGCCTTAACAAAGCCCCTCAAATTTAGTGGCTTAAAACAATGCAAAGTTAATACCTCACCGTTCAGCAATTCAAAAGTATAGTGGACTAAACTGGTTTATCTTAGAGTCTCACAAAGCCAATATCAAAGTGTTGAGAGGTCTGTGTTCCTTTCTGGAGGCTCTAGTGAACAATTTATGTCTAGGTTACTTCAGTTTGTTGGCAGAATTCATTTCCATGTAGTTGTAGGACTGAGGTCTGTTTCCTTGCTGGTTATTGGCCAAGGGTTGTTCTCAGTTTCTTATAGGCTGCCTTTATTTCCTGGTTTGGGGCCCCTTCAAAGCCAGCAAAAGCCTTCAAGTCATTCTCATGCTTGGACTCTGTCTCTTCTCCTTCTGTCTCATCTCTCTGATGTCTCTTGACTTTAGCCAAGGAAAGGTTCTCCACTTTTAAGAGCTTGTGTGATTATACTGAGTCTATGTGGATAATCCAGGATAATCTCCCTTTCTCCAATCTGTAACCTAATCACAACTGTGAAGTTCCTTTTGCCATGTAGCATGAGATATCCACAGGTTCAAGGGAGTGGGGCATGGAAGTCTTTAGGGGTCCATTATTCTGCCTACCACATTCTGTCTATATAATGTTGCAGTTATAATGATTGAGAATGCAAAAGGAAGAAATTTTATACATGTGGTTCCTAAACATCCCTTATATATACTTGCAAACATAAAAATGGCATTTGCATATGCATACCATTACACTATACACCCACAGGGATGTGAATGATTACCTAGGGATGCAAATGATACATATGCTTGAAAAAGGAAAGTAAGAGTTGATAGAGTAGGTAGAAACAGGAATTCTAAAAGAAATTATTTAATTTTTAATAATAATAGGAGTACATAAAAATAATAAAAGTGAGAGTTTCATTTGGGGTTATTTTTTTAGATAGTAGAAATCTGCTGGGTTTGTGAGAACCTGAATCATGCAAGAAGTAATCCTGGTGTACTACTTATGTGCAAAAAGTATTCTAAGAAAGTCTGACATGTTTAGGAGGTTATTAAGAAGTAAAATTTCTATATTATACTTATTCATAATTTCCAAAAGCTGGAAGCAACCAAGATGTCCTTTAGTAAATGAATGAATAAACTATACATCCAGATGATGGAATATTATTCAGCACCTAAGAAGAAATAAGCTTTGAAGTGGAGAGCAGACTTGGTGGAAACATAGATGTATATTACTAAAAAAAAGAAGCATATCTGAAAAGTCACATACTGTCTGATTCCAACTGTATGACATTCTGGAAAAGGCAAATGGGATACAGTAAAAATATCAGTGGTTGTCAGGGGTTAGCGGGGAGGGAAGGATGAAAGGCAGAGTACAGAAGATGAAGATGTTAGGGCAGTGAAATTATTCTGTTATGATACTACAGTGGTGGATACATGTCATTTATATATTTGTCAAAACCCATAGAATGTGAAAGAGTGAACCTTAGTATAAACTGTGGACTTTGAGTGACAATGATTTGTCAGTGTAGGTTTATATATTTTAATAAATGTAACACTGTGGTGAGGGATGTCAACAGTGGGGGAGGTTTGGCCTGAGTGGTGGTAGGAGGTATATAGAAACTACTTTCTGCCCAATTTTGCTGTGAACTTCAAACTGCTGTAAAATATATAATCTATTTTTAAAAAATGAATTGGTCAAGAAGAGTTGATAGAGAAATTTCAGGAGCTAACAGACTGAATGAAGGTTCCAGCATGTAGAGACCTGATGTTTTAATGTATAAGCCCTATGGATAATTTTTTTTTCTTTTCATGTTTTTTTTAAATTTTGGTATCATTAATGTACAATTACATGAGCAACATTATGTTTACTAGACTCTGCCCATCATCAGGTCCCCACCACATACTCCATTACAGTCACTGTCCATCAGTGTAGTAAGATGCTATAGAATCACTACTTGTCTCCTCTCTGTTGTACAGCCTTCCCAGTGCCCACACCCTACATTATGTCTGCTAATAGTAATGTCCCTTTTTGTCCCCTTATCCCTCTCTTCCTACCCAGCCTCCCCAGAACCCTTCCCTTTAGTAATTGTTAGTCCATTCTTGGGTTCTGTGAGTCTGCTACTGTTTTGTTCCTTCAGTTTTTCCTTTGTTCTTATACTCCACAGATGAGTGAAATCATTTGGTACTTGTCTTTCTCTGCCTGGCTTATTTCATTGAGCATAATACCCTCCAGCCCCATCTATGTTGTTGCAAATGGTAGGATTTATTTTCTTCTTAAAGCTGAATAATATTCCATTGTGTATATGTACCACATCTTCTTTATCCGTTCACCTACTGATGGACACTTAGGTTGCTTCCATTTCTTGGCTATTGTAAATAGTGCTGCAATAAACATAGGGGTGCATATGTCTTTTTCAAACTGGGCTGCAGCATTCTTAGGGTAAATTCCTAGGAGTGAAATTACTGGGTCAAATGGTATTTCTATTTTGAGCTTTTTGAGGAACCTCCATATTGCTTTCCACAATGGTTGAACTAATTTACATTCCCACCAGCAGTGTAGGAGGGTTCCCCTTTCTCAACAATCTCGCCAACATTTGTTGTTGTTTGTCTTTTGGATGGTGGCCTCCTTACTGGTGTGAGGTGATATCTCACTGTGGTTTTAATTTGCATTTCTCTGATGATTAGCGATGTGGAACATCTTTTCATGTGTCTTTTGGCCATCTGGATTTCTTCTTTAGAGAACTGTCTATTCAGCTCCTCTGCTCATTTTTTAATTGGATTATTTGCTTTTTGTTTGTTGAGGCATGTGAGCTCTTTATTTATTTTGGCTGTCAATCCTTTATCAGATCTGTCATTTATGAATATGTTCTCCCATACTGTAGGATACCTTTTTGTTCTATTGATGGTGTCCTTTGCTGTACAGAAGCTTTTCAGCTTGATATAGTCCCACTTGTTTATTTTTGCTTTTGTTTCCCTTGCCTGGGGAGATATGTTCATGAAGAAGGTGCTCATGTTTATGTCCAAGAGATTATGCCTATGTTTTTTTCTAAGAGTTTTATGGTTTTAGGACTTACATTCAGGTCTTTGATCCATTTTGAATTTACTTTTGTGTATGGGGTTAGACAATGATCCAGTTTCATTCTCTTACATGTAGCTGTCCAGTTTTGCCAACACAAGCTGTTGAAGAGGCTGTCATTTCCCCATTGTATATCCATGGCTCCTTGATCGTTTATTAATTGACCGTATATGTTTGGGCTAATATCTGGACTCTCTATTCTGTTCCACTGGTCTGTGGGTCTATTCTTGTGCCTGTAACATATTGTCTTGATTACTGTGGCTTTGTAGTAGAGTTTGAAGTTGGGAAGTGAGATCCCTCCTGTATTATTCTTCCTTTTTTAGGATTGCTGTGGCTATTTGGGGTCTTTTGTGGTTCAATATGAATTTTAGAACTATTTGTTCCAGTTCATTGAAGAATGCTGTTGGTATTTTGAGAGGGATTGCATTGAATCTGTAGATTGCTTTAGGTAGGATGGCCATTTTGATAATATTAATTCTTCCTAGCCATATGGATAATTTTACTTAGGATTACCAGTGTTGGTTTGGAGTCTATTCTAAATATCTAGATGTCATCTTTTTGTAATGCAAACTATATTTTAATTATATACAATACTTTTTTATTTGCATACAATTATAAAAACTGTACTTTTAACAGTACTTTTTGTTTGTTTTTTATTTTGGCTTAAATATGTGCAGAGGATTGAGAAAAACTGCTTGTTTTTCTGAGGGCTGCGTATGTTTATGTCATTGAATAAAGGACAACACTTATATCAAGAAAATTGAAACTAGCCAAATTCACAGTGTCAAACCAAAGATATAAAGTTAAAAAAAAATCTCTTGGTTTAGGATGCAGACAAATAAAATGATAGCTTTTAAATATCCAGTGATAGCCATTATTTGTGCAAAGATGTTTAGACTGTTGTCAGTGAGAAATAAATATGGCTAAAATAATACTCAATTTGAATGCTTCCATAGGGTAAGTAGGGGTGGAGGTTCCCCTTCATTTGAAACATAAAAGTTAGTGAGTTTTGTGGATGTAAAGAACAAAAATCTCAGCTGCTTTATGCATGCTAGTGATATAAGTGCATTGCCTGAGTAATTTTTTATTCCTGTCTGATTGACAGACAATAGATTGGTACATTTTGAAGGAAGAGTGAGGGGCATCAAGGGTCCCTGAGAAATAAGGGATGATTTTTATGCTATTTTTTTAATAACTCTCTAGCAATTGCATTGACAAAAATCTTACATATATTTTACAAATGACTTTTAAAGGTCTCTCCATAATATCTGATAGTTTTGAAAGTCACTATAAAACAAAACAAGAAAGTCTCATTTTGACAAGACGGTGCTTGGTCTATATGAGGTTGTTTTTGTTTTTCCTTTTTTTTTTTTTCTGTCAGCTGCCAATTAAAACAGAGAGACATAAATTTAAACCTGATTTAAAACAAGGCACAAAGTTATAATGAATCCTCTCAAGTTAAATACGTGAACTTGTCTGATAATTCTTTGGCCAGTATTTTTTAGCTTATTCCCTCTAGCCTAACTAAAGAATGAAAAATCACAGAAATAACAAAAATGTCAGTCCTCGAAAGAGTATTTGACCTCATTAACTGGAACTACTTTACTCTTTCCACAGTCGTGGACCATTTGAAATCAGAGGTGTCTTCTGCCTCCAGGAAAATATTGTGTAGCAGTAGTATGGACGATCCCAACTTTTATTAAGCCCCCTGCCTGACTAAATTATCCCCCTCTTAGCATTTTAAAGCCCTGTGATGCCTCCCTAAATCTTACACATTCTTATAAGTCTTGGTGAAGGGCCCACTTCCTTCCCATCTATTCCAGTCCACGGTATGCTCTTTCCTTTCCCACTCTATTCAGATCTTTTAGAACAAATCATGTGGCGCTCTGCATTTACTTTCTTGAAGCACTTCCTGTAGCTTTAGCGTCTCTCTCCTGTTTCTATAGGCTGAGCCTAAGGAAAAATCTTGTTGGGAGGAGCATTCGGTGCCACTGTCCGTGGTACTGAAATATTGGCTAAGGAGGTTTTTCTTAAACCTCTATCTAGTGACCCCCGTCCACTTTCTCACAGGAATTTTAAATTGGTAAAGGGTTGGTGACAAGAAAAAGTAAGGCAAGAAGATATTGAGAAAGAAAGATAAAGGAATGGACAGAGGTAGAGCTCTCAAGTTATTGCCCGGAGAGAATAAGACACTTGGGTTTGGCATAATTTTCAAACAACTGCAGATGCCAGTTTGAGAATGAAAGTGGGTTGTAACATCGCTGACATTGCCAATGAAGGAGTATAAACTACATGCACCGAGTGACATAAAGCCGTACAAGTGTCGGCACGAACAAACGCATCGGTGCTGGTGGACAAGGAGACCAGGAAGGGAGCATGCGGTGAATGCAGCATCGCTTGTATCGTACCAAACTGCCATAGGATTTCTTTGTCTTTATTTTTCTCTGAGATTAAAAAAAAAAAAAAGTCATTTGGCACTGTAGCAGAACAAAGATAAGTGTAACTTATGTTTCGCGTTTAGTGTAGCTCTGCACCTGCTTGGCTTCTAGCACTTGTGTAGCAGTAGGTTGTAGCCCCAGTTGATGGTGGTGGGCAGGGCATATATTCCCTGCAGTCTCTGTGTAAGTGCCCCAACTAAAGTATAAGCTCTGAGAGGACAAACCCCGGATATTAAACGTGTCTCAAAATGTCTAAGTAGAGTGCCTGGTGCAAATTAAGGGATCATTGTAGTTTTTGAATCAATAAAAGCACAATGACTTCCACAGAGACAGCACTCAACAAAGCCTTGCTAAATGACCAAGTGATCTATTTGTTTTAACACTACCGTCTTCTTCTGGTCCTCTTAAGGTCCAGTCCTCCTGTGGGACTCCAGGTCCTACAAACCTCCCTCCCGCATGCGTCTCTGCCTGCGATGCGCTGGGGCCCTGCCCTCCTTCTGCCACGTGCCCGCGCCCTCTCGGGCTCACCCTTTCTACCTACTCGGCCCCCGCGTCCTCTTCTCCTCGCAGGACTTCTCCCCGCGGGGTCTCGGTCCCCGGTGCACCCAGCTCCTGGCGACTCAGCCCAGGCCCCCCGCCCGGAGGGTAACGCGGTTGCCATGGACACAGCACCTGCGCCCTCCGGCAGGGCCCCTCCATCGCCGTCCCCTCACCCCACCTGAAGCGGAGCCGGCCTCTCCTCCCCGGCTCCTCCCCGCGCCGCCCGCTGGGCGCTCCCAGGCCGCGCGCGCCCGCACCCCCGACCTCAAGCCGCCTCTCACCCCGCCGAGCCTCGGGCACGCGCAAGCGAGCCAGCAGGCGGCCGCGCCTGCGCACTGGCCGCCTCCCCTAGCGGCGATCCGGGCCGCTGCCGCTAGCGCCTGGGCAGGACGCGGGGCGGGCGGGCGGGCGGGGGGGAGCGGCTTCGCTTCCAGCCGCGAGTGAGGCGGAGACCCGGGCTGGCGGGCGGAGCGGGAGGCACCGCACCTCGGCCAGAGGCGGCTGCAGCAGCTGCCGCCCTCGTCCCCGCCGCCGCCTCTCCGGCCCCTTCTGATCACCCCGCAGCTGCTGGGAACAGGCAAGAAAGAGGAGGCGGCGAGAAACTCCCACCGACCCGCAGAGGTGAGTCCCGGGCAAGAGCATCCTCAGTCCGAGCCTGCCTCCCTCTCTCCCCGCCTGCTTCCCTCCCATCCTCTCCATTCTCCCCTCCCTCCCGCTCCCCAGCCCTCCCGCCCTCATCCTTCCCAACATCCCTCTCTCCTCACCCCTCCTTTCTCCCTTCCAGCCTTTCTTTCATCCCTTTCTTCCTCTCTCCCAGCCACACTTCCTTCCCACCCTTTCTTTCTTCCCTGTCTGCCTTTCAGCCCCTCGCTCGAGAGCGCAGCCCTGCTTCCCTTTCCTCTTCACCCCTCTCCCTAGTGGGAGATCCCTTGCCTGGTACAACTGTCCGGATTCAGGGTCTTCTACAAAATTGGGTACATATACTGAGACACACACTCTTGCCCAGTGGATGCCCTGCAGGTCCCTAAATTATTTGAATTAAGGGTCAAGTTAGAAAGAGTACTGGAAACTGCAAAGAGACGCGGCTTGAGGGAGAGTCCATGGATCTGTGCGGTGTTAGGGTGGGGGTGGGGCGGGCTGTCACTTACACATGTTGGAACAACTGCCCCCCCATCACACACACACACACACACACACACACACACACACACACACACACACCTTTAGCAGTTTCTTTTTTCCTCCTGGGAATTACATATTCCCAGTGTGTGTCTCACTAATTTTAAACCCAGCGTTCCCTGCTTTGTCTCTGTAAGACCACAAGGAAAGAAGAGAAGGGAGGAAGAGAGCAAGAGAGGGAAAGGGGAGGGGAGAGGAAGGGTGGTGGCCCTGGACGCCGGTGTCCTTTCTCCCTAGGCCTCTTTGAGTTGGTATTTTCAAACCACCCGCCTAATATTTGGCTTGGAATTGAACCCGTGTGTCCTTAGTCCTGTTCACTATCTCCTTCAAAGGCAGAAACTCTCCAAACTTTAATGCATGTGCACTACAGCATTATTCGTGGAATGCTTTAGTAAGCGTACAAAGCACCAAGGTAGATTGATTTGGGAATACAGAGAGCAGAAGGGTGGAAGAGATGTACTTTTGTTTATTATGTTTTAACTTTTAAAGGAGGACAATGGATAGGAGTTTTTGGACAATGAGGTTATGCTCCACAGGCTTATAAACATACCATTTTGACAGCATTAGCTGTGTTACAGCCCTTGACGGATACTCCAACCACTGCTCATCCACCTTACAGTGATTGTGGAGATGTGTGAAGAGAAACATACGGTGTGAGTTTGTTTGTGGTTTACACCTATGGAAAAGTTGAATTCGCTCTAGGGCCATTATTAACAATTTAAACATCCGGCTGGTTTTGTATCACTGTTTTCACCAAAGGATATGTTTACTTTGCTCTCTTCAGCTTACACCACTTTAACCCCTCCTGTTATATGTCTTTGTCCATAGTCCTATATATATTATTATATTTATAGTAATTTGGCAATCTTCTTTTTTGTAAGCATTGCTGCTGAAAAGTTTATTTATACATGATGGGACAGCCATGTTCCAGAATGTTTAGTCTATTCATCATTTCAGAAAGGTCCAATAGAAAGTATAAGTCAGAAAGGGAGTATTTGACTAAATTTTGCCTTATCTATATTGTCCTTTTAAAAAAAACAACAAAAACCAAAAACCTCAATATCTGTAGAATAGCTGTGTTTTATATTTAATGAGTGTGTGAGTAGGGAGTGAAATTAACGGTGGATTCAATGAGGCTGCCAGTAAGAAACTATCCTGTGGAGAAAATTATTGATTTTTAAAAATCTTTTCATTGAAATTATTATATGCCAGTAGAGCAATGTGCACTTTTGTATTTTATGGGAATGTAAAACAGGGATTGAGATGAAGAGAATTACCTTCCAAAATGACTGAGTGCTGATTTTGATGAAGAGCTGGTATGGTTAATCATCTGAATTGGTTTTTAGGAAGTGTGATGTTAGGAATGATGGACCTTCCCCCTGCCCCAGCTTTCCTAGGTAGGAATGGAATTCCATTAGTGATTTGGCTGACCCACAGCTATGTGGTGAAAGCCTGGTTGAATTATCAGTTTTTCCAACATCCTGATGCAGAATTGCAGTCAACTCTGTGTGTACCTGAATGGGTACATTACTTGGTAGTAAGCACAACTGTGGACAGGGGTGTTTCTGCCGTTGTTCCTTTTCCTGGAATGCTATGAAGCTAGTAAAAGACTTTGGAAGTAATCATAGATGGATATAATGAGTAAGTTTTATTTTTTTATTTACTTACAAATGACTTCTGCTTTCAATATCTCTGCTGCTTTGAGGTTGTGGGGAGGAGACAGGCCCTCCACAGCCCTGCTGTTTCCTTACTGCAGTTTTGCTACACAGTAATGTGGGTTCATGCCTCCTGTTTTTAATACTGTGCTTCCTAAGGTACCTTTCGCTTGTCTCCTTTGTAAACATTCCTCCTCTTAGTGAAAACAATATACAAGGTTATTAATTAATAGAAAATAAGTAACGTTTCTTTGTAGCAAGATTTTGAGAATTACAAGTAAAATTAATAAAATATGAAATGGAAGAGGAACTAGTATCTTAAAAAGAACCCAACCGACTACTCTGACCATAATCCATTTACAGATAAAGATAAACTTCCTCTGAAGAATTTCATTTCTAGAAGCTTCTGTGCTCAGTGGACTTTTTACAGTATATGGTACACATTAAGATCCAACAGAACATATTACGGAGCCTGTCAGAAATATTTTGGATACAGTCTCTGTGCCTCCTTCCCTCAGAGTTCTTAAAACCTGCCCTACCCTCTGCTAAGTGACATGAGGTATTGGAAAGAAGTAAATGACACTCTTTGACCTTAGCTTACAGTCTCGTTGAGGACAACAGGCATTTGTAAGAGGTCTTATTTCGCAATGGCAAAGAACAAGATGTTTGGAGAGAGCTTTAGATTGGAGTGCACACTACTTAAGTAGTACTGTTGTGCCCTTGTGTACTTATTCAGTCATTTTCCTCATCTTCAGATTGGGAATTATGGTAGACTCTGATTCATGGGATTGCTTTAAGGGGTAGATGTGTTAAGCACAGTACTTGTACAAGCAAAGCATGCATTGTAGCCTTACTGTAATTAGGAAAAAATGGTTTTAAAGCAACCCAAGACATTATATGATTATATACTGGAAATAAATGAAGAGTAAGTTAAGTGTTAGAGGAACTCTGAAGAGTACAGATGTTTACATAACCAGGGAAAGATTATATTTAGGGGTAGCCCTGGAGCTTGGACAGAGACTCCTAGGAAGGATTTCTTTGTATAATTTATTTCTAGTTTTATCCCTTTGTGGTCCAAGAAGTTGGTTGGTAGAATTTCAATCTTTTTAAATTTACTGAGGCTCTTTTTGTTGCCTAGTATGTGGTCTATCCTGGAGAATGTTCCATGTGCACTTGAGAAGAATGTGTATCCTGCTGCTTTTGGGTGTAGAGTTCTGTAGATGTCTATTAGGTCCATCTGTTCTAGTGTGTTGTTCAATGTCTCTGTGTCCTTACTTATTTTCTGTCGTGGATCTGTCCTTTGGAGTGAGTGGTGTGTTGAAGCCTCCTCAAATGAATGCATTGCATTCTATTTCCTCCTTTAATTCTGTTAGTATTTGTTTCACATATGTTGGTGCTCCTGTATTGGGTGCATATATATTTATAATGGTTATATCCTCTTGTTGGACTGAGCCCTTTATCATTGTGTAATGTCCTTTTTATCTCTTGTTACTTTCTTTGTTTTGATGTCTATTTTGTCTGATACTAGTACTGCAACACCTGCTTTTTTCTCCCTGTTGTTTGTGTGAAATATCTTTTTCCAACCCTTGACTTTTAGTCTGTGTATGTCTTTGGGTTTGAGGTGCATCTCTTATAAGTAGCATATATATGGGTCTTGCTTTTTTATCCATTCTGTTACTCTGTGTCTTTTGATTTGTGCATTCAGACCATTTACATAGGGTGATTGTTGAAAGATATGTACTTATTGCCATTGCAGGCTTTAAATTCATGGTTACCAAAGGTTCATGGTTAGATTCTTAACTGTCTGTCTAACTTAACTCGCTTATTGAGCTATTGTAAACACAGTCTGATGATTCTTTATTTCTCTCTCTTCTTATTCCTCCTCCTCCATTCTTTATATGTTAGGTGTTTTATTTTGTGCTCTTTTATGTTACGTTTGACTGCTTTTGTGAGTAGTTGATTTTATTTGTTGCCTTTAGTTAGTATTTGGTTGGTCTGCTTTCTTTGCTGTGATTTTATTTTCTCTGGTGACATCTATTTAGCCTTAGGAGTGCTTCCATCTACAGCAGTACCTCTAAAATACCCTGTAGAGGTGGTTTGTGGGAGGCAAATTCTCTTAACTTTTGCTTGTCTGGGAATTGTTTAATCCCTCCTTTGTATTTAAATGATAATAGTGCTGGATACAGTATCCTTGGTTCAAGGCCCTTCTGTTTCCTTGCATTAAATATATCATGCCATCTTCTGGCCTGTTAAGTTTCTGTTTAGAAGTCTGATGATAGCCTGATAGGTTTTCCTTTGTACGTGTCCTTTTTTGTCTCTCTGGCTACCTTTAATACTCTGTCCTTGTCCTTGATCTTTGCCATTTTAATTATTATGTGTCTTAGTGTTGTCCTCCTTGGGTCCCTTCTGTTGGGAGTTCTGTGGGCTTCCGTGGTCTGAGAGACTATTTCCTTCCCCAGTTTGGGGAAGTTTTCAGCAATTATTTCTTCAAATACACTTTTTATCCCTTTTTCTCTCTCTTCTTCTTCTGGTACCCCTGTAATGTGGATATTGTTCCGTCTGAATTGGTCACACAGTTCTCTTAGTATTCTTTCATTCTTGGAAATCCTTATATCTCTCTCTGCCTCAGCTTTTCTGTGTTCCTGTTCTCTGATTTCTATTCCATTAACGGCTTCTTGCACCTCATCCAGTCTGCTCTTATGTCCTTCCAGAGATTGTTTTATTTCTGTATTCTCCCTCCCAACTTTATCCGTTAGCTCTTGCATATTTCTCTGCAGCTCCATCAGCATGGTTATGACCTTTATTTTGAATTCTTTTTCAGGAAGATTGGTTAAATGTATCTCCCTAGGCTCCTTCTCAAGGGTTGTCTGGGTTATTCTTGTCTGGATCAAATTATTCTGCCTTTTCATGGTGATAGAGGTAGTTGTGGGCAGTTGGTGTGTATGTCAGCTGGGAGAACAAAGTCCCTTATTGCTTGCTGGTCGCCTTCCTCTCCTGAGAGAACGTCGACCCCTAGTGGCTTGTGCTGGGCAGCTGTGCACCAATGGGGCCTCTAAGTCTGGCCTGGGTGGCTGCAGAGGAGGCTCTGGGCGGTTGCTGTGGGCACAGCTGCTCTCAGGCTGCTCCCCTGCTATGGTGGGGCCACCGGAGGAGGAATGGATGGGAGGTTGTTTATCGCTGTGCGGGGCCTCAGAGCTGCGCTGCTGCCTCCCATAGGGTTAGGGTGCCTGGAGTTCCCTGGGATTCACAGCTACTGGGCTGAGTTTGCCGGGACGCTTCTGTCCAGCTGTGAGGCCCCTGTCCCTTTAAGGCTTTCAAAAAGCACTCGCTTTTCTTTGGTCCCAGGGGTGCTCTCTGTGGGAACCCACTCGCAGATTTTATTGTTGTTTCCCTATTATCCAGCACACCATGCACTGTGTATCTGTGCTCCTGGTGTGGATGACTAGGGCTGGGTATTTAGCAGTCCTGGGCTCCCACTCCCTCCCTGCTCTGATTCCTTTCCTCCTGCCGGGGAGCTGGGGTGGGGGGACCACTCAGGTCCCGCCGGCCCGCGGCTTGTATCTTTCCCCCTTTGTGAGGTGCAGAGTTCTCGCAGATGTAGATGTAGCCTGGCTGTTGTACTGTATCTTCTGGTCTCTCTTTTAGGAATAGTTGTATTTTTTGTATTTTCAAAAGTGTGTTGGTTTTGGGAGGAGATTTCCACTGTCCTACTCATGCCGCCGTCTTGGCTCCTCCCCCAGGAAGGATTTCATGCTGGGTGGGAACCACAGATGGAGCAAGTGCAAAAGGAGAAGCCCTGTGTGTTTGGGAAGAGTATTTACTAGAATACTTGACATACTGGTGAGTGTGTTAAGAGGTATTAACACACACTTGGAATAATTACACTATCATTTGGAATAAGACAACTCATTGTAGTGTGGGACTCATTGTAATGCAGAATGTGTTAGCTACCCATGGAACTTGTTTCAACTTGTCTCACACAATGCTCTGTCCCAAGACACAAACTCCAAGGTCTGGCATAGTGAGGACCCAAAGTACTCTTTGTATTGCTTTTCTTTCAACTTGAAGGCAGAAAGAAAACTTGGCCTTTCTAAACAACCTTTAGTTTTACGATTATTACAACTCTTTTTTGTTTTGCCTTAACCCACAAATATCCCAGGACTGTACCTTGGAGAGTATTTAATCAGGATTATTTTATTTTGACATATATGAAATCAGTAATTGTTAGGATAATTGTATTTCCAGGAACTTTATTTTTACTTAATTGTTGACTTTTCCTAACTACCACAGTCTCACCCCACCCACCTCTTTTTCTTTTTGGTATTCAAGATTATTAATGATTCCAATGGATTATGCCCTTTTAAGTGTTTTACTGGAATATTAAGGCATGATGACAGAAGGTCTGCCTGGGAATGTGCGTTGAGAAAGTTAAATATCTGCTCAGGGTGGGGTGATAATTGCTTGCTGGCTACATTTGTTCATACACCTTTATTTTTGATTGGTG
Organism: Manis pentadactyla; assembly: GCF_030020395.1. Lineage (NCBI taxonomy): Eukaryota > Metazoa > Chordata > Mammalia > Pholidota > Manidae > Manis > Manis pentadactyla. The sequence continues at coordinate 168,808,301 of NC_080020.1, read as the reverse complement.
TTTGTTAACTGTTTTAATACATACATATACATATACATATACATATACATATACATATATATATACACATACACACACACACATACATACATATATGTGTGTATATATATATATATATATATATATATATATATGAAATATTTATCCAACAGCAGAAGTGATGTGAATTGGGTTATGTTATCAGAAAAAGGATTTCTGGAAATTTTTACCTGCAATTTTCAAGTGTCAGTATTTACAGTGCTGAGGTTTTACTATTTTTAGTAGACAGAATTTCATTGCTTTCTCCAAAATAGTAAAATGTTCTTCTTTGCTTATTTTTTGTGGTTATGACACACAAAACTGGTCTCATGAATAGTGTCTTATGTACGTGGTTATAAAGATGAATGTATTTCCAAAAGTTAACAGACTGTAGACCTTAACATTTTTATTATTTTAATATTTAACAGTATTCTGATGTTTTAAAGATTCAGCAGATCTAAATAAAACATTTTCAAATGTATCACTTACAGTAACCTCCATATTAAAGCACTAGTGATTTTTGACTGACTTTACTTTCAGACATTTTTATTTTCATTAAAAGTGAATTTTTACCTTGGAGATTAATTCTAACTCAACCACAAATATTCTCCATTCTACAGCTCTCTGAGATTAGTACTTGTAGCACATTATAAAGATACAAAGTGACAGTCTGACTCTATAAAACTTAATTTCATTTCTTTTTTATTTATAGGGTCTCTCTGTGTGCACAACTCACAGACTATGATTTTTCAGATGTTAATGTGTATTCATAGGAGTGAAATAAGCAATTTGTTAACTTTGTGTTGCCCATAAGTTAAGGTGGTGACCAAACAGAGAGACAGACTAAGAGTGAGACAAAATGAATTAGTTTTTTTTTTCACCTATTGAGCTGAGTGATTTATAAGCCCCTGCTCAATTAGGGGTTTTCTATATTTTGCTGTTGTGCTGATATAATCTATGTTTTAGTTGTTTTAAATCACATATATATACATATAGATGCATACATGTATGTAAACACATGTGTATTTCAGTTAACAGTCTTTAAAACTAGATCATGGATGAAAAATATATATGTAAAATTAGATGTTGTTTTTTTTGGTATCTTGCTGTTTTTCAGTATCTTGCTATTTTGTTTGCTTGCTGTTTTTTGGGGGAGCCAAGAAATGTAACTGTTCTGTGAGCTGGCTGACTGGTATCCACTTTCAAATCAAGCATTATTCTAACTTGCTCCATTGCTCCTACAGTAAATGAATGGACATTCCATTGGAATTTTGGTAAAATAAGGAATTTAATTTTATAAGATTCCAAGGGCTATAGAACCATAACAATAAATTAATAGGACACTTTTGATACATTCATGTTGTGTAAATTGAGTTTATGTTGTTCATTACGTATCTTCAGTAAGTCCAAGATTTTTTTTATGGTGCCTTGGTTTTTTTTTTAATTGAAGTATCATTGATATATAGTCTTATGTTGGTTTCAAGTGCGTAACACAGTAGTTTAACTGTTACACATGTTATTAAATCACCCCCTCTAGTGCGGTTACTATCTGTCAGTGTAGAAAGATGTTACAGAATCATTGACTATATTCTCCATGCTGTACTACTGTCCCCATGATCAACTTCTGCTGTAAATTATTGTGCCCCTTCATCCTCCTCCCCCTGCCCCTTGGTAGCCGCTGGTCACTTCTCAGTGCCTATGAGTCTACTGCTGTTTTGTTCCTTCTGTTTGCTTTGTTATTATGTTCCATAAATAAGTGGAATCATATGGTATTTGTCTTTCTCTGCCTGGGCGCCTTTATGTTTCACAACTAAAGTCAGGAGCTCTTGATGGAGATATGTCATTTCTCCCACAGCTTAATCAGGGAGCACAAAGACTCTATAAATTACCAAAGGATGTGATTTTCCCATCTGATTTTAATTGTGATTAGATGAGGGTTTGGTGAGAAGTCAGTCTTCCAAGTTTATCTTAAATTCCCAGGCTTAAGCAGTTGCTAAATATCATTAATTCATCTTTCAAAAAGAAGGTAGAAATAACCCTTAACTATCGCAGAAAGAGCTAATTGTCCTCATATATTTCTGGGAAAGGGTATCTGACAGTTCTTGATAGTTTACCACCTGTCTTCATTCTCTTTCTTTAGGCAGTGATACCTGCCAAAGTAATTTCACTAAGTATGATTTTCTGCCTCTAATACTCAGAAGTGGCATAAAGAAGTATATACAGAACTCACTGGGGAAAAAAAAAGTCTCCATCTAAATTTATCACTCTATTCACTTATGCTTTCTATGTATTTTTTATCATATTACCTAGCATGAGTTCTTTCCACAGTTATTTAAAAATAATACCTGCCCTGTGCAGAGCATTGGGCTAGAGATTGTAATTTTAGAAAAGCCCTGAATCAGAAATCTGGACACCTGGGCTCTTCTTGCAGGTTTTTAACCAGCTGACTATTTCCATGACTAAACAAGCCTCAGACTCTCCAAGGCTTATTTGTTTAATCTGTACTGTAAGTGAATTGGACTAGATTATATACAGGGTATCTTCTAACTATAAAATTCTATATTTCTACATGTGAGTTTCCCTTAAAACTTCAAGGCATAATGAATTATTTCGCACTGTGTCTTTTTTTTTTTCCTCTCTTTTGGAACATAAACTGCTGCTACATGAGAAAAACCTTCACCTTCAGTAGCACATGCTTCCCTTCCCCAAGAAAGGTGAAGCACATTGAGCTGCACAGAACCTCTGGGCCAGGGGAGAACCAAAGAGCATTTTTCCTTTCCTTACTTCTCCATCCTTCCCTCTCTGTTTTTAAAAAAGCCTTTCCTGGACTGGCAGTGTAAGTCAGTTGCTACCTCCATGTAAAGACTAGCTCAGTGTGCAGTTGGCTTGTCTGAGTAATGCTGCTGTCTTTGAAAGACCAAATGGCATTTTTGCATTTAGAATAAGATAATATTTATTTAAGAAGTTACATATATGCTGAGGTTAATATTTTTGCCACAGGACAGCAAAACCTTGATTACTCCCTAAATCTTATCTCATAAGACTATGTGGTTGCCAGTATTTCTACCAGTCCAGCCCCAAATACCATTAAATATTTTTATAATCAAATTTGTTGAGGTACGTTTCATGAATAATAAAGTATATCCACTTTGAGTATGTTTGTGTGTTGACAAATACACCCGTGTAATCAACCAGTGCATCAAGATATAGAATATTTCCAATGACGGGAGAATCCCCTTCTGTTTGGTCTGCTTTCCATCTCTTTAGATTAGTTTTTCCTCTTCTAGAAATGGATATAGATTGAGTTATGGACTAGGTACTCCTTTTTGTGTCTTTCATTGAGCGTAATGTTTTAGAGATTTGTCTGTGATTTAGAATACATAAATTTCTATAAGAAAAACAGAAAACCTTTGTGGTTTTGGAGTTTGGCAAGGATGTATTAGATATGACCCAAAAAGCACTAGTCCTAAAATTAAAAGAAAAAGATAAACTATGCCTTATCAAAATTAAAGAAAAATTCTCTTCAAAAGACACAAGCTTTGCTAGGTCTAGGATCTGCCTCTTTCACTCTCTTTATATATGTATTTGTATCTGATAAAGGACTAATCTAATTTCTTGCATCTCAAGTCAATTCAACTAAAAAAAAAGTGAGCAAAATATCTTAAAATTTTTCACAAAGAAATACAAATGGTCAATAAGCACATGAAAAGGTATTTATATCCAGTATTTACCCAGATAATGAAATTTAAGGACCATAATGTGATACCTCTGTATAAACACCAGAATGGCTAAATTAAAAAACTGACAAGACCAACTTTGGAGAGGATGTGACGTAACCATTGCTGGTGGGAATGTAACAGTTTGAGACACTGGCAGTTTCTCTTCATGTTATAAGAACTTTGACCATACAACCCAGAAATTCCACTCCCAGGAGAAATGAACCAAGACTTTTCATGTACAAAGACTGGTACATGAAAATTAATAGCAGCTTTACTTCTAATAGCTTCAGCTAAAAGCAGCCCAAATATCCATCAAATTCCCATTTTAAAGTTATTCTTTTGAAATAGAAAACAAAGCTGCTGATAAATTTTTTTGGATATGTGCTGTTGACTCTATGTAACCTGGTAGCAGAGGAAAGCAAATACGTTCAGAAAGACTTTGGCAAGATATCTAGAAGATTCGTGACTGTGTCAGACCTAGGCTTACTTTTCCTCCTTGCCTTCTCTCGGCTTTGCCCCCTCTGTGTCTAGACGCCATCCTCAGCCAACAGCGTGGTAGTGGCATGCAGCACGTGTTTGTTACAATTTGGTTCAAAGGCCTGTCACGATGTTCCCTTGTGGGAAGGAGGTTGAAGCAGAAAGCTAGGATTGTAGCCACAGCTTGTTATTGTAGGAATGTGTGCAAAAACAGATGCCAGAGGGTACCCTAGGAAGAGAGGCAGGAAGAAATTCAGATCCCAGTCCACAGCATGAACTGAGGGGCAGGGAGTCCAGATCCAAGGGGATAATTTAAAGTTGGCAAGCATACAGACAGTGACAAGCAGAGCCTGGCGCATTTCGGCCCATGGAGTTGGGACAGGAGGCAAAAGGCAGCACTGGCAGTAGTCTGGAATCCAGGCAGGCAAACTCGATTGCAGTTTGCCCATCTGTGAAGTCAGGACCTCAGGCAAGTAGATTTTCATGTTTCACTTGTTAAGGCAGAAGCTAAAAGAGTAATTATTCTCCTTTTTTTTTTTTTTCAGGTGATCTCAACCACTTTAGATTCTGTCAAGGATAGGAGCCATACTTTCCTTTTTTTCTAATATTCCCACATTACTTCCTTGGTAAATGCTAGCTGATTGAATGAGGTCTGAATACATTCTATCTCTGAACAAGTCTTACACCTTTCTGGTTCACAAATACAGCAGGCATGCATGAAATACTTTCTTACAAGTTATTCGAAGTGCTGTTTCAGAGGATGTAGACCTGGATCCATGTATGAGTAAGATACAGTACTTGACCTCTTGAGCTGATAGTCTAGCACGGGTGAAAGAGTTCAATTACAAGAAAGACTATTGGTCAAGCCTGTAGTGCAGGGTGGTATTGGCTCCATAGTGGCATGGGTCAAAAATGCGCAGATTCAGAAACATTGCTCAAGCTGTGGCGGAGGGTGGGGAAGGAAGAGATGGGGAGGGGATGACCTTGTATTAGTACTTTTTATTTCAGACCTGCCTTGGTCTGTGAACTGGGACAGGGCTGAGCCAGCAGCAACATGGGATCAGTGAGTATAGCAGTGGGAGAGGTGAAGTCACATCCAGGAGGCCTGAAGCTGGGACGCTGGTAACTGCTTAGGCCTCTGAAAAGTGGGAGGGATTGGGAATAGAGAAATATTTTGGTATTAACAAGGTATCTCATGAGTGCAGTAACAGAAGATACATTGTTTCAAAAAGATCACATTTTGTTTTGCACTTGCAACAATACATGCCCTTTACAGAACATCTAGAAAATAACCAGAAAAAAAAATTGAAAATAAAAATTACTGCAGTCTAACTTCCAGCGAACATTTAGTGAATGTCTAGGTTATTTTTCCCCTGTAAGTGTATCTGAGTTTATCATGGAGAGGTCTTCTTAAAGCATAGCTGAGGTCATAGATCTATGTAAAGTTGTGTCCTATTATTTTAACTAAACGTATCTGAACAGTTCCCAGGGTAATAAAAATTCCTCCATCACATTAATTTCTATGTAACATCACATTGATTGGAATTTAAGTTTCCACTGTTTAGCTATCTACAGAGATAAAATGTTTGTTCTGATCTGTCTTCAGATATGGACTGTGTGATAGGCAGGAGATTGACTTTGGGGCCCAGGAGAGTGCCTCAGAGATGTAGGTGGTCAGTGTATCTAAAATTTTTTTTATATTTACTTAAATGAAAACATGATGTTCTGTACCTCATTTTCACCTCATGTATAGCCTAGTTGGTAACATGAGTATATACACCTTTGTTTTTTAACTGAGGCCTATTATTAGTGTGGTTGTGCCATGGTTTATTTAATTCTTAGGTTTTTATTGACATTTGCTTTGTTCCTGCTATTTTGCTATTTCAAGCAATGCTGTGGCAGACATCCTTGTGTGCAGGTTTCTTGTCCACATGTACTAGTGTATTTTTTAAAGGGTAGACTGATAATTATAATTTTGGGGTTGTGAGGTATGTGCATTTTATAAGGTGAGACAAAAGAGTTTCCTCTGTCCAGTGTGGAAGGTGATCAGATGATGAGGGGAAGGCAACCACCAGATGTGGTTCAGAGATCAGAGAGGGCAAAGAGTAGAGGCCACTGGACTTGTTAAATAAGTAATGGATCCCATGTTGATTTTTGCCAAGGTAGCTTCAGGCAAGTGGTCAGTTCAAAAATCCAAAGTAGTATTAAATCGAGAGTTGACCAGGGAGAGAAAAAGCTAGAAGTTTAAAGTTTCCAAAGTTGTTTGGCAGAGTTGAAAGTGGGAAGGCAAGAAGGGCGGAGCATAAAGGGGAGATTTAGTTTACTTGGCTTTGTTTTAAGTGGAGCAACTTGAGGACTGGGAAACATCCTGTCCTAAAGTATGTAGAAAGCAGTGAGGTTTACAATTTAACCACTTTAAAAAATTTTGTGTTTCTTTTTATAATTTCTATTATTTCCACCTTAATGCAAAGCCCAAATTAGACAAAACTTGGTGGAGGGGAGGAAAAAGGATTTCACTTATACCTTGCTTTGTATAACAGATGGATTGCTAAAGTCCAGTTTTGTAATTATAATCACCTTTTATAAATTATAACCATTAAGGAAGTTTTGACTTAAAGAAATCCTTTTGTAAGGTTAATGCCACAACCTGTTTTAATTTGTTAGTAAATGGATATTTTCATTAATTTTGCTTCAGGAGAAGAATAATGACTACATATATATTCCTTGTTTCATTCTTTCACTTCTCTTATGTACAACAAATCAGTTTATAAGCATTAAAATGTGGGACAGGTTAAGTTCTTAATTTCTGCTTTGATCAGAAATGTTGAAAACACGAGGAGTGTGTCCTCAGACATGAACAATAGGCTTGGTTGCCAAACTTGGGAAATAATCTAATGTTATGGTTTTGCATTTATATACCTACTAATTAGAAAATTAAATGATATTTCCATAGCAACAGGAACAGTCTCCTTGCACACTTGTTTATGCCTGCAATAATACACAACAGGGTGTCCAAGCACATTAGCCTAAGGACCAAAACAGGCAAGGTGTGTAAGTACTGACACATAATGTGCACACAGGGGTGTTGCCAGATTGCTAAAAATGGTACTTGAGTTGCTAAAATCATATTAGTAAATACTGTAAGTGTTAACCCCCCAAATGAATGATGGCATTGAAAAGACCTAAAGGGCTCTTCTGTAACCTGCCACATACACTGAATTTGGTAAATGATTTTGCCAATGTAAAGAATTCTACCACCACATCACAGTGTGCCTAAAGATGCTGAACTAACCAATTTCTGTTCCATGTCTTTTGAAATGGACAGGGTTAATGGGCAAGCAAATGTTACCTTCTCAACCTCCTTCATCTCAGGAAATAAAATCACAGAGATGGGTGCAAATGCTAGGGAGTAATTCTGCTGTAAGGATTAAGGGAGTGACTTTATGAGATGCTTGAATAAGCTTTTTGGAGCTTTTTAACCTCAGTGAATTTAGGAGAGTGAGAAATAATGATACCTTGTCCTACTTCCTTCTAGCCTTTGTCCAAAATGTCTGTTAATGGTTGTGTTGTTTTGAAATGGTATTACTGTGATAGAATTAAAATTTAAAGATGATTCTAGATGGATGCATTGAATGTACTTCAATACTTTTAAAATTTATTTCCTGACTATATAGCTTTGGTTAAGTAATTGATTTTTTTCACTATCATTGACTATTCTTGACATATGAATTTTCTAAACTCTATTCTCTTTCTTGTTTCTGGTGACAGATTTTTGTGTCCTCCAAAAACCTCCAGGCTGCTGCTTAACTTAATTCTGTGCTCTCCTCCTGTCGTATCTGCTCTGTCTTTCTCTCCCTCCCTCCCTCTCCTCTCCCCCTTAACCCTTTCCTCCCTCTCCGGCTCTTTTCCTGAGTGTCATTTCTTCAGTGTCACATGCCCTAATTTTGACACACACCTGCATCAGATTAGTTTTTCATAGTTCTAATTTTCCTTGCTGAAAATCATTTGTGTGCTTCTGTGGCTACCAAACTAAATCCAAATGCCTGAATCTGCCACTCAGAGCTCCTGTGTTACAAACTGAAGTTCGTATTTCAAAAATGTATTCTCACGCTCCTTTGTATGAACCCTTTGCCCTGGCAACTAGAAATATAGCTCTCCCAATATACCCTTATCTCTCCTAGGCAGTGGGGGCTCATTTTCTCCTGTATCCCGAGGAGATACTCTGCCTGTCCTTTAAGTCTATCTAGTATGCATCCTCTCTCCTTGATGAACCTGTATCTGAGTCCTTAAAATGATTCCATCTCACTCTCCTAACTTCAACATCCTTGTCTTTGTGCCCCAATAATGTTATATCTTATCCTAGAGTTATCGGTGTATTTGTTACTCTGGCTCTGTCCCCCATACACAGTCTACACACTTGAATGCGAATATCTTTAAATCCTGGGTAAGGTTTATTCATCTAAGTATCACTTTCAGTGTGTGTCACATTATTTAGTATTTGTTTAATAAACATAGGAATATAGGCATGCCTCATGTTATTGCATTTCACTTTATTGCACTTTTCATATATTGCTTTTTTTTTTTAATTGAAGTTTTGTGGTAACCCTGTGTTGAGCAAATTTGTCAACACTATTTTTCCAACAGTATTTGCTCACTTTGTGTCTCTATGCACATTTTGGTAATTCTCACAATATTTTACACTTTTTCATTGTTCTTATATTTGTTATGGTGATCTGTGGTCAGGGATCTTTGATGTTACTGTTGTAACTGTTTTGCGGTGCTATGAACCATGCCTATACAAAATGGTAAACTTAATCAATGTTGTGTGTGTTCTGTCTGCTCCACTGACCAGCCTTTTCTCCATCTCTCTCCATCTCCTCTTGCCTCCCTATTCCCTGAGACGCAACAATGTTGAAAGTAGATCGGTTAATAATCCTGTGATGGCCTCTAAGTGTTCATATGGAAGGAAGAGTCAGTCATCTCTCACTTGAAATTAAGAGATGTAAATGATTAAGCTTAGCGAGGAAGGCGTGTTGAAAGCTGAGACAGGCTGAAAGTGAGGCCTTTTGTGCTGAACAGTTAGCCAAGTTGTGGATGCAAAGGAAAAGTTATTGATGGAAATTGAAAGTGCTACTCCAGTGAACACATGCATGATAAGAAGGCAAAACAGCCTTATTGCTGATATGGAGAACGTTTTAGTTGTCTGGGTAGAAGATCAAACCAGCCACAACATTTCCTTAAGCCACAACCACATCCAGAGCAAGGCCCTAACTCCCTTCCATTTTATGAAGGCTGAGAGAGGCAAGGGAGCTGCAAAAGGAAAATTTAAAACTAGTGGAAGCTAGCTCATGAGGCTTAAGGAAAGAAGCCACCTTCATTACAATCAAAGACCAAGGTGAAGCAGCAAGCACTGCAAAGAGCTTCAGCAAGTTATCTAGAAGCTCTGGCTGAGATCATTCATGAAGGTGGCTGCACTAAACAACAGATTCTCAATGTAGGAGAAATGACCTTCTATTGGAAGATAGCTTCTAGGATTTTCCTAGCTAGAAAGGAGAAGTCAGTGCCTTTCTTCAAAGGACAGCTAATTCTCTTGTTAGGGGCTAATGCAGCTGGTGACTTTAAGCTGAAGGCAGTAGTCATCTACAGTGCTGAAAATCCTAGGACCCTTAGGAATTATCCAAAGTAATTAGCATAATTATTCTCTCTGCATTCTATAAATGGAGCACAAAGTCTGGATGACAGCACATCTGTTTATAATATGGTTTCCTGAATATTTTAAGCCCACTGTTGAGACCTACTGCTCACAAAAGAAGATTCCTTTCAAAATCTTACTGCTCATTGACAATGCACCTGGTCACCCAAGAGCTCTGATGGAGAGGTACAGTGAGATCAATGTTATTTTCATGCCTCTAACACAAGGTCCATTCTGCTGCCCAAGGATCAAGTAATCATTTCAACTTTGAAGTCTTATTTAAGAAATGCATTTGTGAGGCTGTACTTGCCATAGATAGTGCTTCTGATGGATTTGGGCAAAGTAAATTTGAAAACTTCTGAAAAGGATTCCCATTCTAGATGCCATTCATAACATTTGTGATTCATGGGAGGAGGTCAGAATATTAACTTTATTGGAAGTTTGGAAGAACTTAATTCCAACTTTCATGGGTGACCTGAAAGAACTTGACTTCAGTGGAGGAATTAACTTCAGGTGTGGTAGAAATAGCAAGATAACTAGAATTAGAAGTAAATCCAATATATTTGACTGAATTGTTGCAATCTCACGATAAAATTTGAATTGGTGATGAGTCAGTTCTTATGGAAGAGCAAATAAAATTCTTGATATGGGATCTACTAATGGTGAAGATGCTGAGAAGACAATTGAAATGACAAGAAAAGATTTAGAGTACTACATAAAGTTAGTTGATACAGCAGTGGCAGGGTTTGAGAGGACTGACTCCAATTTTGGAAGAAGTTCTACGGTGGGTAAAATGCTATCAAACATCATCATGCTAACAGAGAAATCACTGATGAAAGATCCCATTGCTGTGGCAAACTTTAACATTGTCTTACTTTAAGAAAGTGCTACAGCCCCTCCAACCTTAAGCAGCCACCACCCTGATCAGTCAGCAGCCGACAGCATCTAGGTAGGACCCTCCGCCAGCAAAAGGATTACAACCTTCTGAAAGCTCAGGTAATGATTAGACTTTTTATCAGTAAGGCTATTTTTAAATAAAGGTATGTGCATTATTTTCTTTTATTCATAATGTTATTGCACACTTGATAGACTATGCTATAGTGTAACATAACTTTTATATGCACTGGGAAACCAAAAAATTCATTTGATTCGCTGAATTATGATGTTAGCTTTTTCTGGTGGTCTGAAACTGTCCCTGCAGCATCTCCGATGTGTGTTTGTACTTTACTGAACTTACCAGTAAACTTACTCTATTTAAATATATTTACCCTTTTAAGACAGTGTAACTCTGGGGAGAGGAAATCGTTGGGCAAAATACCTACCTGAAACCGAAATCAGTCAAAGGGAGAAATAAAGTTTAAAACCAGTTTACTGCTTACAAACAGAAGTCCTGGGGCAGTCTCTCTTCTGCTCCAGTAGGAGCAAGCGAATCCTCTCCGCAACCTCTCAGGTTCGGATAAGCCCTCAGTCATCCAGGTAATTACCCATTGATATGGAGATGAACTACTTCTCTCCATCCCTCAGACTCGAATGCTTTTGATATGGAGAGGCACTAAAGCCAGGCGAGACATTGTGGAAATACTGCAATTTTACTCACAGACTGGAAGTGATGGAGAATATGTAAATTTGGGAGTATTTGGAAACATCAGTTTTATAATATCTAAAAGCATGTTGAGACAATGATTTCTTGAGAATTAGGAAAACATCAGTGAGTTCCCATTAGTTATTGTATTGCGGTCTTAGTAATTTTCCTAAGATCATAATCTTTGTATTTTGTCAGCCAGAGAATATTAAAGAATACACAATCTGGTAATTATGATGTAGATTGCTAGTGACAAAAGTGACCCCTAAACTGATTAAGATCCTAGCAATGCCATATGTTTGTAATGGCTTCAGAGTGTCCAGAGAACACAATGTATGTGTCTTCTGTGGACTACTCATCCTGACCAATGCTTCATTCCAAGCAAGTTCTGCGGACATGTAAATTTGGGAAATCATGTTTGTCTAGCAGTGTTTGAGTTTCTGACATTAAACAAACAGCTCCAAAATCAAACAACGTAATAGAATTGAACTGCATTTAAATATGATATATCCAGATATCCCGTATTCACTTGGGGGAAAAAAACACAAAACTTTAGCAACCATCCCTCTCCTGCCCAATCATGCCAGAATAACAAGTGACATTCTGCAGAATACACCACAGGAAATGCTAACCTGGAATATTTATAAATCTTTTATTATTTTTGTTGTGCAAATAATATGATAGGCAAGGAGTATTTTCCAAAAAAGAATTTTTAACCCTCCTGTCACTGTTGTGGCATAGGTAATTTGCATTTCTGTGTTGCCTTTCAGACTAGTTCATTTTCACTATCCTTGTAACTAGTGTGCATATGGTTTTGTGTTATTTCTAAAATTTATAAATGGTTTCTAATTATATACACTTTATAACTCTCATTTAAAGACTATGTTTCATTGCATTCTTAAACATTGAGATTATTTCTGATTCTCATTCGTAAACAATTTAGAAATGAACACCTTTGAGAGCACCACTTTCTATTAAAAATCAGCATAAAAATCCTAAGAGTATGGATAATGAGTTGCAGGCTGTAGTGATTAAGGCTCTATTGTTCCCTATAGCTCTTGGACCAGTTTATATAGCTTCCTGCGGTGTTTGACTATACCGTTTCTCTCCATTGTCACGGTAGTAACAGATACTCTTCGATTTAACCGATATGAAATAGAAACTTATGAACAGATGTTTTTCTTCTACAGGCTGGTATAGATGAACACTGGTTTATTTTAAAAAAGGATTTACAGGTAACTTTTGCTTCCCTTAGCTCATAACCATCTAAACACAGATTTCTTTGTTCTAGTGTAATAGTGTTTCTCATCTTGCACCACTCTTTTTTGTTGCCGATATTGTGCTCATTTTCTCCAATTGCTCAACTAGAACATTGTTCATGACTTCATGATAACTTTTCAGTTAGTGTGAAGTAGCTTTCCCTTTGTGTCGTACTGGCTCCTCTTGAAAAATACCAAGTTCTGGAGAAAGATTTCTTCATTTCTGTTTTTTTTTTTTTAAGTCTTTGTCTTTTTTAAAAAAGTAAACAGCTGATAGATTATATATGAACACATTTATTAAAAAAATAAGAAAAGCACAAAATAAGGTAATAAACTATTCATGAACAAGTTTTTACCATGCACAAAGTCTTAATCTATTTCAGTTAGTAAACTCTTACAGATCATGAAATAAAAAGCCCCAAGTAGTTCTTTCAGGAAAAAAAAAAGTGGGTAAGCGTTTTTTTTTCAATGAACATTTTGTTTTTATAATCAGAAAAAAGTTGTGATAAAAAGAACATAAAACTGGGCATTTCACAGTTGTTTGCCTTTCTAATTCATGTTTTTCTTAGATTTGGCCTTACTGTACAATCTTATATATTTATTTTTAAAATAAGCAATCATTTATTATCAGATGTAAATACTAGTGGAATTTGAGTTTCAGCAAATAGAACAAATATGGAGAGGGAGAAACAAGGCTTTGAAAAGGTATTTCCAGAAAGACTTAGTGGCAGTGAGTTAGTTAAGATTCTCATTTTCTATTTCTTCCCAGCTCCTGTCTGGCTGCACATTGTCAGTTCTGTTGAAGAGTTGAGAAAATGCCCTCCCAGTTATCATGATTCAAACTGCCTTGCCATAAAATATCAGTGATGTTATTAGAATGTCTCAAGGGATGCACAGGTGAACAGCTCTCAGGTTTTCTCCTGATTTCGGCATGTATCACATTCACTAAGTGGTACCCACCCTTCTTGAGGAGAAGCGATGTGGATAATACAGTTTCATGCCTGGGATGACTGGCCCAGGGTGGTAGCGCCCTGAGCAGTGTCTCCTGGCGGGGGAAGAGAAGTTGCCGAAAAGTCAGAGATACACAAGGAAAACTTGATGAATTCACATCATTAGCCTTGCTTTCTAGAGCAGCTAGTTTTTTTGTGGTTTAATTTGTCAGGAGTTGAGTGGTGGGATTAATCAAGTGAGAGCATGATCAGTGTTCTATTAATTCTGCTTAGCCATTCATGCCTATTAAAGTGCAAACTATAGGGTTTGTCACTATCCAGGAAATTTGGGGACAGATTCAGTCAAATTCCTTAGTAGGCCATCTTTGCTGATATAAAACCTCATGGTGAAATGGTAAGATCCAGAGAGACTTAGACATTACTGATACAGTAGTACCATTTAAAGATTCTAAAATTGTGACAAACATTTTTGACTAATAGTGTTCAGTATGGACAAAAAATTATAGCAAAGTTTCTGAGTAATTGGAAGCTGTATGGAGGGGTGTACGTGCATGCGTGTGTGTGTGTGTGCATAGGTACATTTGCTCTTGGACCATCCCTCCTACTCACATTGGCCCCATGGATGTTAGTGATGGTACCACCTGTGCTCTTTCCTCCTATTTGCCTTTGTTCTCTGCCTGGGATTCTCAAGGTGCTCACCTCACTTTGTCTTTGGCTGAATTGACTATTCTTTCCTACAGTGTGTCTGCCTTTTTATGTGGGTGTGGAGGGCTTTAAAATCCCACTGAAAGTAGTTCTGTTGGTAAGGTGAGAAAATAACTTTTTAATCAAGAGAGTTGACCTGCTTGATTCATCTATTTGTCATGTCATAAAATGTCTACTATCTCTAGAAATTAGCAATTGTTTATTCAAAATATTCATACGCCTACTTTGTTTCTCAATGCTTTCCTCCAGATTTCTGCTCTTCTGGGATTTTGCCATCTTTTGTCTTAGAATCCCCTGCCTGTGCACCATTCCTGCTGTCTTATCACACCATCCTCTTTGCCACACTTATATCACACTTCATCCTTTTGTCCTTTTGCTCCTAGGGTTCCAGTGTCTGTGTTTTTGTCTTTTTTTTTCTTCTGCATTTTGCAATCATGGTGAGAGGAATCATGCATCTGGCTATAGGAAACCCAACTTGAGTAGAAGAGGACTGGCTTCTTGCAGGGCAATTAAGGTATTTGTCCTTTAGGGACCAAATCAGTCTTGGTGACCAGACTTTGTTCTTCCTCAAATTCAAGGGTTTTTCCAGCAGCAAAGGCTGTTTGCTGTCCACACCAAATAAAAATAGAACTTGGGAACCATTAGAACCACTTTTACTTTTATACCATAGATGCTTACTGTACCATTTACATTTACATCCTAAATAATATAATGATGTTTTTCAACCCACTATGTCTGTTGAACTTCCTTCAATAAGAGAGCAATTCATGCAACTTTTGGTAGAAAAAAATGAGTGACAGTTTTCATTTTCATTCCAAGAAAGACAATTGCTATTTAAACTACCTACTCAATTTACAGATGTAAACAAGGGTTACAAAACCATGCTTTCAAATGCCAAGGAAATTTGTAAAAAAAACAAGGGAGACCACAAAAATTAAAAATTTTCTCCCCAAATTCTGGAACCTAAAAATTATGGACATATCAGCTCTTGGAAGGATGATACTGCAACAGTAAAGAAGTTTTTCTGAAAAAAGGAAAAAAAAAATTGGCAGTGTACTTTTAACCACAGTGTATCAAAAAGAGGTATCTTTGAGAACCTTGTACTTACTGAACTTTTCTAGTCTAAAACTATTATATTTTTTCCTAATTCCCTCCCCACTTTTTTAGAATTTTGAGCAGTCCACTCTTGGTTATTTCAGCCAGTATTTAGTTATCCTTAGAATTGCCGAGGAACTACCGGATTGGAATAGTGAGTGATGTGAAATACCGTGGAGACACGATGGATTGAAGGGCATATTGAATGAGGTGATTGGGAAAAATACAGATACAACCTTAATATTGAGAAGATTTTGAGGGTAGGAAAAGAGAGCAGGTCTGGGAGTGGTGGCATTCTGGAGGAAAGCAGAGCATGAACAGAACCCGAGGAGCCCAGAAAGTGTTGAGGAGACGTGAGGAGTCTTGTGTCGATGGTCCTTAGATCACACAAGGTCATGGTTTGGTGGGAAAAGGATGGGGACAGATTATCGAGGTTTTCTAATGCTTTCTAAGGGATTTGGGCTTCATTTGTATGTAAGGGGAAGCTGTCTAATTAATGTGTTCCAATGTCTGAAGCATGACATGATTACTGCGCAAAGAGAGGATCATAATTGGGAAATGTGGTGGCAGAGGAATCAATTAGGAGGCTCTCGCAGTAAGTCTGGTGAGGCCTTACGAGGACCTGAAAGGAGGGCAGCATGCCTGAGAATGGAGTTACCTGGAGAAGTTATCTGCCGAAGTCAAAATCAGGGTCAATAGGGATAAATCCAGTTTTCTCTGAAACATGAAAATATCCAAATTATTGCATAGACAATGGTTAAGAAAAGACTAGCTAGGCAGGCACAAGTACAGCAGACAGAGACCTTGGAGTCCAAGAGGACCATATGGTGAATGTGAGTCAGTAGTGTTGTGCTGTTATTAAAAAAATGAGAACCAACACAGTGGGGAAAGATATTAATAGGAGTGAGACATGCAAAAGGCAGGAAGTAGCCTCTCTGCTCTATTCAAAATTGTTCAAACTTTTACTTTTCTTTTGCACTTTATTGGCCTTCACATTGCAAGAGTGTTTAGAAAGTGCAAAGAGGCCCAGAGGAAGCAAGCTCAAACACTAGAGGTTAAGTAAGGTGATAATGTAGTCTTGGGTCCTTGATATAAAGTTGTCAAGGGTATTTCACATTTTTTTAACCTTTGGAGGCCCATTGGAACCAGTTAATGTGAATACTAACAACTGAAAGAATTAAGCTTTCACAAAAGTTCTTCTCCATGGTTCAGCACTATTTATAATTTTGTCTTATTTTTAAAATTATTTTTTATTGAAGTATAGTTGAGAAAATATTTGTTTTAGGTGCACAACATAGTGATCCAACATTTATATACATTATAAAATGGTCACCACAATAATTGTACTCACCATCTGTCACTATATAATGTTATCACAATATTATTGACTATATTCCCTATACTGTACCTTTCATTCCTGTGACTTATTTATTTTATAACTGGAAGTTTGTACCTCTTGATCTCCTTCACCTATTTTGCCAATTCCTCCCCACCTCCAACCACCAGTTTGTTCTATTTCTGAATCTGTTTCTGTTTTTTTGTTTGTTTATTTGTTTTTAAGATTCCACATACAAGTGAAATCTTGTGGTATTTGTCTTTCTCCACCTGGCTTATTTTACTAAGCATATTATCTCGTAGGTCCATCCACGTCATTGCAAATGGCAGGATTTCATTCATTTTTATGACTGAATAATATTCCATTGTGTATATGTACCATGTCTTCTATATCCATTCATCTATTGATGGACATTTAGATGATGGTTGTTTCCGTATTTTGGCTATTGTAAATAATACTTAAGTAAACAGGAGATTTCAAGCATCTTCTCATGTGTCTGTTGGTTGCTTGTATTTTTTTTTTTTCTAAAAGTACTCTATCCAGAAAAATGTCTTTTTGTTTTGTTGATGATTTCCTTTGCTGTGCAGAAATTTTTTTAGTTTGACATGGTCCCACTTGTTTATGTTTGCTTTTGTTTCCCTGGCCTGGGGAGTTGTATCCAGAGGAAAGAAAAAAATGTTGCTAAGACCTATGTGCACAAGTTTACTGTCTATGTTTTCTTTTAGGAATTATGGTTTCAGGTCTCACATATAAGTCTTTAGTCCATTTTGAGTTTATTTTTCTGTATGGTGTAAGAATGTAGTTGAGTTTCATGTTTTTGCATGTAGCTGTCCAGTTTTCCTAATACCATTTATTAAAGAAACTTTCTTTTATCCACTATATATTCTTGCCTCCTTTGTCATATTAATTGACCACATAAGTGGGTTTCTTTATGGGCTCTCTGTTCTTCTCCATCGATGTATATGTGTATTTCCCTGCTAATACCATATATTTTGATTGTTACAGTTTTATAGTATAATTTGAAATCAGGGAGTGTGGTATCACCAACTTTGTTCTTCTTTCTCAATATTATTTTGGCTGTTTGTGTTTCCATACACATTTTTTATTATTTGTTTACTTCTATAAAAATGCCATTGGTATTTTGATAGCATTGAATCTGTAGATTGCTTTGGTTAATATGGATATTTTAACAATATTAATTCTTCCAGCCCATGATGAGCATGGTAAACCTTTCCATTTATTTATGTCATCTTCAGTTTCTTTCATTAATGCCCTATAATTTTCAAAGTAGAGGACTTTCATCTCTTCAGCTAAATTTATTCCTACATATTTTACTCTTTTTTGATGCAATTGTAAATAGGATTGTTTTATAATTTCTCTTTCTGCTAATTTATTTTTAGTATATAGAGCAAAACAAATTCCTATATATTGATTTTGTATCTTGAAACTTTGCTGAATTCATTTATTCTAATAGCTTTTGGTGGACTCTTTAGCATTTTCTATATATAATATTGTGTCATGTGCAAATAGTGACAATTTTACTCTTCCTTACTAGTTTGGATGCCTTTTATTTCTTTTTCTTGTCTGATTGCTGTGGCTAGGACTTCCAGTACTATGGTGAATAAAAATAGAGTGGACATCCTTGTCATGTTCCTGATCTTAAAGGAAAAGCTTTCTGTGTAATGTTAGCTGTGGGTTTGTCATATATGGTCTTGATTGTGTTAATTTCCTCTAGTTTTTATTCTTATAATAAGTAATGGGGGGATTTTTAGGAAAGGCAGAAACAAGGATGTCTGCAAATGCTACCTTTACCCACAGCTGGGCTGTGTTTGCTGCCAGTTTTCTAATCTTGTTATCTCATCATGCTTTTACGGGCCCCTGAAGCCTGGCAGTATTCCAAAAATCCTTGAAATATGGATTACAGCTATCACTCTTCTTACTCTCACATCAATAAATAAGGGTGACCACAACTGCATGGAAATTAAGGAGACTGTAAATATCCAGCTCTTTCACTTTTTCATGTTGTTATGACCATGTATTTAGAGCTCCTGTTTAGTGTCATGTCACTTTTCATGGAAACTTTCCCTATTACACGGGCCAGGTCGGGCTCCTTGTCATATGCTTTCAAGGAACCTGACTTTTTCTATTAGTATTTACCATAATTTTTCATTATACACTCATTTGTGTAATTATTCTGTAATGCCTGTCTCCCCACCAGAATGCTACCTCCATAAGAAGAGGAATATGTCTGCTTTTGCTTGCTGCTGTTTCCCAAGAGACTATATAAATATTTGTTATGTGAGATAATATTTATACCTGTATCACAAAAGAGAATGAGGAAGATAAAGAAAGAATGCAGGAATGCCAGTCCCATCTTTGGGGAGGCTTGGACAGTTGAAAGAGAGGCAGCACTTTTTGGACCCAAGTGGACTCTGCATCCAAATCCTGGGTCTGCCACTTACTAGCTTGGACAAGTTACTGAACCTTTCTGTACTTCAACTATTTCATCTGTAAAATGGAGATGATAATATTAACTTTTAGGGTTTCAATGAGACTGAAAAGTTTGATATTTATGAAGTGCCTAAAGCAGTCCCTAGCATAGCAGAAAGGCAATATATGCCCTTAAGCTAGAACAGAAGAAAAGTTGGGCAACTAGAGGTGGGTCCATCTGCATTTGAATGCTCCTCCCTGTAAGTCTCCCCAGCCAAAGTTATACTGATCTTCATTGCATGCCTGTCCTATCTGGAGTCTCCTAAAATGTGTTCTGAAGGCTACTTGTTTTACACAGGGCAGCTTTCCATTATTTTAGCTGATTTGCAAGATAAATGAATTTTTAAATAGTAGTTATGTATTCACGACTCATGCAATAGATGATTTCCTTTCAACAAAGCTAAAATAAATGTTTTTGTGGTCAATATATAAATAAATCAAATATGACTGAGTTTTCCTAAATATTAATGAAGTCCCTTACAAATTTAAAAGAAAAATATATTTGACTTCAGTGAGTTTGCTTTGTGTAGTTCCTGGACAACATTTAACCTGTCAATGATTAATTTTTTTCTGAATATTTTTTAGTATTGACACGTTTTTTTCCTGCTTTCTGCAGGCTTGACCATAGAGCTGCTTCAAACATGTTAATGCTGTCTGGAAAGTAGGAAATGAGTAGCTTTTACTTAATAGCTTTCTGACTGGTGTGATTAAATGTGTAATTTGAATGTTGTATTGATCAACTGGTTTGAGCTTGTTTGCTTGTGATTTGGCATTTCATACCTTGTAAAATGCTCATGAGACATAGTCTAAAGGGACATCTCTTTGTTAAGTTTTAAGTCTAAAATTGCCACTCTGCTTATATATGTGTGTTTTGTCAGCATTTTCAACTTACAAGTTTATTGCAAGGATAAACTTACATACTGGAGGATATGTTGAGTAACAGAGTGGACTCATTTACTAGCCCAAATCCCTATGGTTTAAGAGTTGACTGAGTAGATAATGTAGTACGTGGTGCCTCAGCTTCCTAAGACAGTACTTTTGAGAACCTCTAAAATTTGCATTTTCCCAATCTTTATAATTTTTATGGAATATTTGACCTAGTACTTGTGGTGATAATTTTTCATAATGCTAGAAAATAATGCTATTCAACTGAAAGCTTTTTGGCCTCCTCATTTCTTTTATTTTCTTTAGCTTTTAAAAAGCTGCACTTTATGTTTTTGCAACTGAAATACGCCTAACCTTTTAGACTGAAAGTACTGTATATTGTGTGAACATTCTCAGTGCTGTTAGAATTGCTGTGATGACCCAAGGGTTTATTTTCTGTCTGCTGCAATTTCCTAGTGCCAGTATTAGCCCCCATTTTTCACCCCCCTGTGTGGGCTATTGTCATCAACTTTTCAATGTTGAAAGAAGACATTTTGTATTATGAAATGCACTGTTATCTGACATTGAAAGGAAAAAAAATATATCCTAAAGTATTCCATTTAGGATTTTTTATGTTTAGAGTTTCATGAACTTAAGCAGCAAAACTTACATTTTCCTTTTTTGTATCTGTTTGATATTTTTGGTTTAACAAATTAAAGTATTGACATTAAGTTGTAAACGTTTAAATGGAATGTGTCCTTATTTTTGTGTCTTGAGTTTTGGGGCAAAACTTATTTTGAATCATAGCTCCATTGCTTACTTGCATTGGACAGACTTAATGAGCATTTCTGAGCTTTCATTTACTTATCTGAAAAGTGAGGTAATACCAACTTTCTGAGTTGTCATAAGGGTTAGAGATAATGCATATAAAACTCATAGCATAGTACTTGAAACCCTATCAATAAATCATTATCTTAACACATTAGAATAGAAGGTAGCTGTTTTAATTTTGGAAATCTTACACACAGACATTTATTATTCTAATAAGACAATCTCACTGTCTCCTAGTACCTTGGACTGTCAAAAACAAAAATTTATTTATATTTTAATGTCTTATTTTCCTCATCATTATGCATTCTTGTCCTTAATGTACCATTAAGACTTTTTATTAAATAATCAGAATATGGAGGAGCTTAGTAAATTTAATAAATACCAGAATAATTTTTATTCATATCTGCCATTTAAAAAATAGAATTCCTCTATTTATAATGTTTTCTAATTTCTTTTCAACCATTTACAAATGCTCTGTTTTTCTTTTTGGGCAATGTTTTCATGAACTGTAGCCTACACTTTGAGGGAATGAATTGTCTAGTTGTTTTATGAAATATTCACTTTTAAAGTTGATTTTATATTTAAAAAATGACATTAGATCTCTGATGTCTAATTTTACTATTTAGTTACATACTCATATTTTTCCAGTAAGACATATTTGTGAAGTTCTGGTAAAATATTTGTAAAGCTTCATTAAAAAACAAAAAGCCAAAAACCCAAAAACATACCCACAATATCCAAAAAGGAAAAAGGGCAAGTCATTATGGTTTGGATATGCTCTAAAAGATTACTAAGATTTTTTTTCTTTTACTTTGAATTGGAGAATCAAACTGTCATTCTAATAACCAAGCATTATTATACCTTGTTAAGAGGACTAATATGCAAATTTTAGTGTTGCCGCCTTAATTTGAATATTATTTGTAAAGGTAAAGTAGGCATCTGTAGCTGGTTAGTTATGAAAGCAGAAACAGGAAACAAAGATTTTTGACTCATTTATTATTTTGACTACATTGTTTTGGCCATTTCCCACCTGCCAAATTGTTTTCAACAACTCAACTGCTTCCATTCACCTGGTTAGGCCTTTTTTAATGTAGTGATTTTATACTGACTAGCAAATGAACAATCACTTAATTAATACTATGTATTAAAATGCAGTTTTATAATGGAAATGAGTTCATAAGCTGCACAGTATTGCAGAACTATCTGGAAGTAACACACTGTGTCTGTCTGTATGTTTTAAAAGGTTCACTCTATACTTACCATAAAACCAAAATTTCATTGATGTCAATTTGTAAATATTAAATTAAAAAAAAGGATCCTTACTTTAAGTTCTTTGTTATAAAAATTTGAAAGTAGAAAAAGACAACCATTACTCCTGGACTAGTGCAGAGTTAACAACACTAGTCAGGATGATGGAGGCTTGGGGATTTTTCTAGAAATGGGGTAGTAGTTTCAGTATCTCAGTTGGTTATAGGCCAAATCCAAAAAAGTCAGTCCATTGCCTCTTGAGTTTAAGAGACATAGCACATAGTGACTATCTTGGCATGAAAACCTAGAAATATGACATTCTTTTTTGCAAGTGAAGCAGTTGAAACAAATTCCTTTGGATCAAGGGAATGGGTCAAAGTT
Source organism: Manis pentadactyla (assembly GCF_030020395.1). Taxonomy (NCBI): domain Eukaryota; kingdom Metazoa; phylum Chordata; class Mammalia; order Pholidota; family Manidae; genus Manis; species Manis pentadactyla. The sequence goes on along the minus strand of NC_080020.1, from coordinate 168,785,654 downwards.
GAAATCATTCCATCAAGTGGGGAGATTTCTGAGATTAGAGGATAACTCTACTGTCTCCTATGTCAGATGCCACTACAAAGAGGTCTTGTGTGGCATAGAAGATACAGATGAGTTCTTAGGAGTTTGCTGATGACCAGTTTTTGATAGTTGAGGGACATAGCTAGATTAGGTTTCAGTGACTTGGCAGGAACGAATATAGCTTCAGAGCTATTTCATGGTGACACTAAGAAGATGGCTTTTTAAATAGAGCCCTAGATGGAGATGGATCACTTCTTAAGTTCTGTAGTCACACAAGGAGACTGCTGAGCAGGTATTTAGGCCTAACAGAACTATTTTCTTAGTATCCTTTGCTTGAGTTCTGGGTGGACTCCCAGTCTCAGACAGGCAGACACTGAAATAGAAAGCGGGTGTATGTCAACCATAAGACTGAAGCTCATCACCTTGCTCTGCAGAGAGGAGCCCATTGTGCTCCAACTGGAATATAAAATCTTTCATTGTAACCTGGGGGGTAGCAACAGGTCAGGGCCATCCAGAAGTAAGATAAAGGGAAGATAACCTGTATTGAGGGCCTACCTGGGAATGGTTGCTTTAGTTACAATGTGTCTCTTAGATCCTTCAATAATACTAGGACGCTAGTAATATCCCATGTCCTGATGAATATTGTGATGTATTTGCATTGCTGTAGCCAAGTTTCCATTGTAAATTCCTGTTTGAAATATATAACGTCAGTATGAATCCTATTCATACTGACTTATTCATGTAGACTCAGGTTTTCTCCTACTTTCAAATATTTACATTATATTTAAACTCAGCTTCACAGAATAGCACTGTTGCAGACAGCACATTAGCCCTGGTATCCATTCTCACATTCTTTAATTATAGAATCCCTGAATTGGGCATAAGGCAGTATATACCCCAGCTCTCCTTGCAATTAGATGTGATTGTTGACTAAGGTATGTTCAATAAAATGTGACATGCATGGTGTGTGCAACTTCTAGGTCCTGTACTTTGAGAGAACATGCATGCCTCTGCTCCCCCTTCCCTACGACCCATAGGCTGGGTTTAGTTGGTAAGGGGATTTAGAACACAAGGTGGAAGCTGCTTATTGAGGAGCAATAAGATAGAAGGAGTCTGGGCTCATGACCTGGAGTAACTATATCAAGCATGAACTACGTACATTCCAACTATTATGTGAGAGAGAAAAACCTTGTTTAATCCCTGGCTCTGGTGGCTTTTGTCATAGCAGCTGATCTGGTATCCTAACTACATCAAACAGCTTAACTATTAATACACTAAAATAATGAAAACAACACTTATATATACTTAGGGGTGTCTTTTCTTTTTAAAAATAGTATTATAAGTGGTTTATTGATTCTAAGAAGTGAATCCATATATCCACTAGTGGGACAGGGATCTCCCAAGTTACTAACTCCTCATTTTGGAAAAGGAGAAGAATGTGTGACTGGAAGTGAAGTGAAAAGATCATGTAATTACTCAAGCAGATTTGATTAGGCTAGGGCAATAATAATATTATCAGTAAGCATGGCTAGTAACTATAAGGCACTTCATATGGGGCAGGTACTATTCTAAGCTCTTTATCTGTCTACTCACTTAATACAGTAATCCTGTAGGATAAATTTAAGAAAGGAGAATGTATGTAATTCAGGTTCAGAGATGCTATATAACATGGCATTATCACCCAACTAGGTAGGGGAGCAGGTGGGATTTCAACCTGGGCCGTCAAGCTCAAGTCTCTGCTCTTAACTGCATTTATTTAATAGGATAAAAGACTAACTTGCAAAGGGGCCCCCAGCTTATGCAGTGGAGTGTTTATCATATGAGCACTATTGTGATCAATATTGAATGGGTATGTTTCCACTCAAATGGGAACTTTCCCTGAACTGTCCAGTGTTTTCTCTAGGTCCCAAATTACAGAGAATTATGGTGTTCTTAAATTTGAAGAGCTTTTAAAACCATGTCTCAGAAAGTAGCACTTTGGCCATGACCTAAAACAACTTACAATTCAGAGGAAGCTTTCCTAGTAAGGTGTATACAAGATTCTTGACCTTAGAACAGATGAAATAAATATCCTTTTAAAAATGTTTAAAATGTTATTCAAATTCTTATTACAGTAACTCTGAATGAACTATAAAAAGAAATATCCTTATACTCCCTTTATTTGCTAAATATGTTCTTTTATTTCACATGCTTTTTCAGTTCTTGTCCACTTGCAAATCTATTTAAAATGGATACAAAGAGTAGTGTGTTTCTCTTTGATTGCTTTAAATTTCCCTGCTGCTAACCAAAATGTAGTTTAGAACAGATACATGTAACAGATTAAAACTTATTTAGTGTCCCAAAAGGGGAGTAGTCAAGTAAACAACTGCATATTCATATTAACTCACTGGAATATTATTTCCCAACTTTTTTTGCAAGAATTATATATACAATTTTTAGCCTTCTCAGCTACAACACTCCCTACGGTGGCATTTTTATTTATCTGTTTAAGAAGATAGTGAACCTGGGTTATCTCTCAAGAACAACTTGTTTACTTAATGGCTCCTCCTCAGATTTAAGCCCTGAGGCCAGGTCAAGAATGCTTTCAGACAGCTTTTGAAAAGAAAATCTTATGCACTTGTTTACTGAAATGTAGTGTGTGCATGTGTGTGTATTTATGTGTGTGTCTAGGACCAGTTCTCTAGTGCATGGTAGGTGTATAACATGATTTAAATTTTTTCCACATAGTAAACATAGGTAATAGCTTCTCTCCAGAATGATTTCCTTGATGCCAAATAAAGTTATTATTCTTGTTAACTAATTTTCTGTATTCATTTATTAAGAAGTTTTTCTCCGTTATGACTATTTTGATACCTATTAAGGTTAAAGCCATATACAAGAGTCAAATCATTCTGGCTAAAGATAATTCCACATTGATTACATTTATAGGCCTCATTCATGCATTCTTTGATGCTTAACAAGGCTCTTCTGGATGAAGTCTTTCCAACATTGACAACATTTATAGAGTTGCTCTCCATATGAATTTTTTGATGCAAAATAAAGGCAGATTTCTTACTGAATTGTTTTTTACAATAATGGCATTCATATAATTTCTCTCCAGAATGGGTTCTTTGACATGAATAAAGGTGAGGGTTCCAACTATTTTCTGCAATCATTACACTCAGATGGTTTCATCTGATTGTGAATTCTATGATTCATAATGAGGAGAGATCTCTGACTTGAAGGCTTTCCCACGTGCATTACATTTCTAGGGATTCCCTCTTGCATGAGTTCTCTGATATAAATAAGGTGGGTGTTCTGTCTGGAAGACTATTCACATTCAGGACTTTCATAAGATTTCTTTATGGTGTAAGTTATGTCTAATAAGGCTACAGCCATGAAAAAAATGCTTTTCCACAGTGACTGAATGTATACAGTAATGAATTCCAGTATGAATTTGCCAATGTGCAAAAAAAAAAAGTGATAGAAGCAGTTAAAGGTTTTCCACATACTTCTGCTTTTTCTCTATATCTTTAGGTTCCTCACCAGTGTGATTTATGCGATGTTAATGCACTGAGAACACCAGTTGCATATACTTTACAATCACTGGGTTTCTCTTTTTGTTTATACCCTCAGATATACCAAGGGATATACTATGAATATGAGAGCTATCACTGTCGTTTGTAGAGTTTATCTCTTGTTGGAGTTCTTGTGAATTGAATAGGGTGATGTTCTAACAAAAGGTTTGATTGTATTTATTATTCTTACTTACACAAGTTTCTGGTGGCAACTAAACTAAATTATGTTTTAAACTTTTAACATGTGAGTGCAGAGCTACTCTCTAAACACTAGCCAAGCAGGAAGAATATGCTCCTCGGTATTTACCATTTCCACAGACTCTCTTCTGAGTAAGTACTCTCTATTGGGTGAATGCCGCTTGCCTCACATGTGTGTCCTCATTTTCCTGATAAGAGTGCACCTCATGTTTACGTTTATAGATTCTTAATGATAGTTACCAGAAATCATTCATTACTACTTATTCCGTTTCAATGTCCTACAACTATTTGTCTTCAGAATGCAATTATTGGAAATTGGTGATTTAATTTTAACTGAGTCTCTGAATCTGGCCAGATCTCAGTGAATTCCTTTCTTTACCAGTGCTGGTTGTTCAGGCTTTTCCAACTATAGGACTTACATCTGTTTGGAGAACTGATGCCTCAAAGAAACCAGGTTCCTGTGTTTCTCATGAGTCACGTATTTGTATGGAATCTGCTGAACAGTGTAATACAGTTTTCAGTTTTCCTTGGTGTAGTTCACAGTCACATCCTGGAAGGTTAACCATGTTTGGATCTAGACAGTTAATAACTCAGCTCTGTTCCCTTCTCCTTGATTGTGATTTCTTGAGTAAGTGGAGAGACCTAAGAATACAACACTAATTTTGGGAACAGGTTCAGTTTGGCTTGGCTGGTCTCACAGTGTCTTTACCTCTTGGTGGAACTCACTTGTGCCATGGGCCAGTGGCTGCCGCTTTCTCCCTGCCAGCCCCACCCCCGCTCCTGGGCGCAGGAGCTGACCCATGCCTGCATAGTAATGTCTTTTTAAGGGAAGGCTGTTCCTTCTGATGAAGATCTGTTGTGATATAAGGATCATGTGTCCGGACATCATGCAAAATATACTAGTATTTCAGAGCTCTGACCTACTTCTGATTATCCATCCAAAAACTAGATAAGACTAAATTCTGTCCTAACAATTTAACATTCTTTTTATATCTCAACTTGCTCATTAAAACAAAGGATATTATGCTATAGGGATTAGACAGTTTGGCCAATAGAGTGTTTTTGAAAACAATAGAGCTTAAATGTCTTTTGGTGGAGCTTTATTATCCTGGTCCTATGGTTCCCAGAACTACCGTGCAGCTTAGCACCTGGGGGAGGGTGGTATTCATAGGTGTGGAATATGCTGTCTGCAGAACCCAAAGCATTTTTTTTTCCTTGTTCATCTGGCCTAATTAATTTCATTGACATAGTGGACAAATTTTCATGTTTTTCACAACATTCAGGATGGTTCAAATCCCTTCACACATTAATACGACGGAAGACAAGAGAGTTAACATAACCCTAGTGAAAGACCCTGAACATCTGTTGTTTTCCTTCCTATATATATATATATATATATATATATATATATATGAATGGCTTCTAAGTATACTTCCCAGTAGAGTTAGAAAACTATTAATCAGCTTTATAGTTGTGTCCATGAGGCTGTGTTAATCTGTTCTAGTGAAAATACCGCATCTGACCCTGACCAAAGCTGCTGTGAGGTCATGTCTTGGTCCAGTTTGCAGTAGTCACCTGTCCTCTCCGAGGACCTGTATGGTTTTGTAGAGGTCAGCTGGGTTTGAATTAAATGGGGATATGATGGGAACCACCACACCTGTAGCCTTTAAATCTTAAGGTTCACACTAATTTGCTATTCCCTGTTAGTAGGTACTGTTTTTGACATACTATCTTGAAAGAACAAGGAGGAGGGCAGTATCTAAGACTTCTATTTGATCTTCCCTTCTGTAATAGATTTACGTCAAATGACAGTGAGTGAGAATGGGAGTTCTTCTACCAACAAGTACATGAATTTCTGTTACATGTTCAGGAATCAGTAAAATGGCCACTGGCTGGATCCATAGAACCAGTGAACCCACTATGAGCCAGACTTGGGCTGGAACTCCATGTATTACCAGACTCCCATAGATCCCCAGTCTAATGGGGGCAGGGCATAATGATGTTTCACATCCCTAGAATCAATGTCATTTCATACTCTGTATCTAACAATTCTCAAACTGTCTAGTTTTCCCCTTTCTACACTGTATGGTTGCCTTTATACATGACTGGTCTTCAGTTGTTCCAACTGAGAGCTCAGAAGTTGGAATGGTCCCTTAGAGTTGTTCTATTTGAGGTAAAAAAACCCCACTTTTTGGACCCTTAGATGGACCAGTCAGTGGATGTAGTCTTCCCTGGGGAGAAGGCATAACCTGGGCAGGGCATCTTCCTTCAGTCAGTTAGTTTCCAGAGATGGACACAGGTACAAGCCACCAATAGACATTTCTCCTGTATGTGGAGAAGTAAACATTTTGGTCCTGAAAAGAGGATCTAGGCAGCACACCTTAGGATCCTCTCCAAAACCATAACCTAAATTGTTAAGCAGACTGTTACAAAGTGTAAGTAAAGAAATAAGATAGATCAGGCCAAATATCAAAATATTCAAACATTGCCCTGTAGTCCCACAATTCAGCATTGAGTGCAACATTCATTCATTTATTCATTCAGTCACTCTTTACACCAAATACCACACATGGTGAGCAAGATCGGGGATCCTAGCATTGTTTGCATCCTGACTGCATTTGAGGAACTCTGAGAAGTACCTTCAGTCCTTACAGCATGAATAAAATTAGGCATATTCCGGTAAATTAGACTACATGGGAGAGTAACAGATGGAACCTGGCTTTGCCTCCTGGGATTACTGTGTCCTTCTTACTAAATCTAAAGTCCTTTATAGAGAACAGTAACAGGTTCATTGTCTAAATAGTGGAGGAATGGAGTACACTGGATCTCTGATAATGAGATGCTACAAGTCAGTACAGGACATTTTAATGAATAAAAATTATTTCTTTAGGAAATGAGAAACTTGCAATTTTCTCTTATAGCTGTGTCTATTTTAGTATTTTATACTGTCAATATATATCTGCAAATTCATTTTGGTTGTTAAATAGTTATACTGGATCTGCTGTCTTACTCTTCACTGTGTCATATTGTTAATGTAAAGGTTTTGCTCCATTCAGCAAAGGTGGATGGGAATTGCTTGTCACTCATATGTTGGCCCCTGTCCATAAACAATGCCTGATGGTACATGAAACTTTGTCTGTTTGATTGACTGAGAATATATATTGGAAATAATATTATACACTCCTGTATATTGACATGAAATGACATTACAGCATCATTTGAAGAAAACCATTCACGTTAGTTTGCATTACTTACTCGATGGAAATATCTCCATTAAGATTGTTTAGGGGGAAAGAGTATATATGGAAATCCTTACTATTATAGGAGGATATATGCTGTATAATGTTAAAATATAATTTTGTACATTGTGCTACAGGGAACACTGACATCAGTCCAGGGATAGTTGTAGGTATTACCTCATGGTGGGGCTGGCACATTTAATTATTAAGGGAGTTTTGACACACCCACTGCCTAAATCAAATAGTCCAGTGATTCTGGATCCAACTTCTGTTAAATTGTTGAGGTTCCTATATAACTACATCTTTTAAAAGTAACAAATATGTCATTAGGAAAGAGATTCATGCCACTCAGAGCATCAGATTGCTCCAGACAGTCTATCTAAGTTAAACCTCTTCTGAAAACAGCCCCATAAAGATGGGGGGGCTATTGTTCTTATTTCATAAAAATCCTAGATTCCCCCACAGTCTTGGTTTTCTTCTTTTTGTGTTCCTTCTTTGGGGCTTGGCCTTGACTTATTTATCCAAAGAACAAAATGGCTGTGAAACCTATTGATACTTAGTATCAGTGTTTTAAAGACCATCTAGAAATCATATAATTGCATTTCCTCATTTTAGAAATGAACACAGAGAGAGCCTGGAGGGGCTGAGGCCCAGGGTCACCCAGCTGGTTCATAGTTCAGTCAAGGTTGGAGGAGATCTCAGACTGGGAACGAAGGGCTCTTCTTGCCAGCACTCTCATTCCTTTATGAGTCCTGTTTTTGTGGGCACATTGGACTGCAAGTAACTCAGTTCATTAAACTGTGTAGGTGACAAACACAATAGAAATAACAACCTGTTCCTATATGCTCTATTCTTTTTTTAGCAAATCTACTTCTGGCTTTTTGAAGCAACATGTGAAAACTATTGTGTAAGGACTTACATTGGAGTATAGATTAGCTGAGAAAACTCCCAGCAGCATTTCCCTCCTGGGCATTCCTCTGAATAGACAGGTGTAGATGCTGGGAAGGAAATGGGACAGAGGAAATGGCATCCTACTAAACAATAAAAGCAAGTTTTACTTCAAAAGCTCCCATTTATGTTGTAAGTCTTGAAGATTAGCATAGGTTTATTACTAATTTAGAAGAGGCAGTCAATCATCTCATTTAAGGAACTTCTTGTTTTAACATTTCAACTGCTCTGTTTTATTTGAATTATGTCTGACTATATAATTTTATTCTCAAAATTAAAATGTTTCTTTTCATCTAAGAAACAGATGTATATCAAACTGTAGTCCGTACTGTGAACAGAATTCTGACTAGAGAGCATTGTCTTTCTTATCATTAGTTACGTACATGGTGCTTCCATTTGGCAACAATATTTCACATGAGGTTTTGCCAGAGTCAACTAATATAATAAATTACTCAGAGGATAAGAGAAGTGCTCATACTTCAAACATAACTTACTTGTTACCCAGTGACCTCGACTAAAGAAACAGTCCATTAGCTCCTTTCTAAGACAAACCTCCGTAGGTAAACAAATGTGAGAAATGTAAATATTTCTCTTGGCAGTTTAGAGAATTTAATTTCTCTTTGAAATTTAAGAAACTCACTTTCTCTGACACCTTTTTGGTTATATCAGTTGGTCCAGTACTATTTTTGCAAAGGTCTTGTTTTAAATTCAATTATTGTCAAAATACATTAATCTCAAGTTTCAGAAAAGAATAAGACTACAGTCGTTTCTTGCACTTTAATTTACTGTTGTCTTATACTTCTGATTAAGTAGTGCATTATCCTTTATATAGAATATACTGACTCATCATTAATAGAACAGACAATAGGACTTATTTTTTAGTAATAATGATGTTGTGGTCTGAATATCTGTGTCCTCCCCTGCCAAAAAAATCCATATGTTGAAATCCTAATGCTCAAAGTGATGATATTAGGAGGTGAGGCCTTTGGGAGGTGATTCATGCATGAGGGAACAGTTCTTATGAATAGGATTAGTGCCCTTATAAAAGAAGTTCCAGGGAGCTAGCCCGAACCTTCCACCATGTGAGGACACATGGGAGGTCAGCAGCCTGTCACTGGAAGAGGGTCTTTGTGAGAACCTGTGTCCAGCTATTTTGTATGTCCAGCCTCCAGGAATGTGAAAAATAAATTTATGTTGTTTATAGGCTATCCAGTCTGTGATATTTTGTTATAGCAGCCTGAATGGACTAAGAGAATAGGCTTGCATTGAGCTGTCCTGATTTTCTCGTCCAGTGTATCATGCCACCATCGACAAGGCTTTATGCATTTGTTCAGGAACTGGGCAGGGTTACAGATGAGCCCATGGATGAAGATAAGAGATTGTCCTCCATGTACTTTTATTTGGTTCACAGGAGGTTTGTAGTGGCAACCTTGATCTCCCTGGCAGATTGCACCATTATGTGCGCTGACTCTGACTAAACTTTTATTCACTATATCTGAAAGTAGAAAGCATGGCTGTCTTATTGGTCTAAGGCAGCTTCAAACATACATGATAATAATGGGTTTTCATTGTGCTTGAATTGAAACCATTCCCCTGATCTATTCATAGTTACATTGTTATGCACAAACTGGGCACACAAATGTTGTGTGGTGAGTATGTGTTCTGAAATGCAGCTGCTGATATCCTACTTTAGGTAACAGAATGCAAGTAAGACCATTTGAAAGGCAATGAATTTAAAACTAAACAGGTAAATTAAAAGCAGAGGTCTCTTTTTAAACTAATTAAACCTAAAATGTGAATTACATTTAATTTTCAAATGTGCATTGCTACTAGCTTCTTCAAGATATCTCTCATGGATAACTGGCTTACATTCCAACTCCCAGAGCTCAACCATTACATTCTGTTCCCAGTTTCTGAAACAAAGTGCTTCTCACTGATCACCAAGGATAATACAGAGCAAAAAGAAATATATCAAAATCAAGAGGGAGGCACTGAACTCTCCTTATGGGCAAAGGTTTCAGGTTATAAAGAAAAGAAAACTCAAGGATACTGAATCATTATTTAATTTTATGTATCTAGGATTACTATGAACATAACAAACCTAACAGTGACCTGTTATCTACTTCTATCCAGGACAGTGCAAGGAAAAATGAGATAAATTTCAGTAGCAGCAGAGATTTAGGTGAGATATGAGAAAGAGTTCCTTGACTATGAGTGCTGTTAGGTTCTAGAATAGTCTGCCAAAAAGGCTATAGTTTCCTTCTTTGAAGATCTTTAAGAATCAGAGAGTTTGCATCCATGAAGGATGACTCAATCCAGAACACAGAGATAGGTAAATTCAGTGAGTCACAGAGGTCCTTCCAAATTTATTTTAGGACAATTAGGTAAGTTAAAACTATTATAAACTGCCTCCAATAAAAATGGACAATTCCAAATACAACTTTACCACTTCACCCTGAAAACCATCTGTGAGTTATACACAATTGCCAGAAAATGATCACATGTCCCATTATTGACTATAAGTTAATCAGCTATCATTTTATGTTAATCATGTTATCCTGGTGAACTTTCTCTCATCTAATAAAGCTCTTGATAGGTACCAGAATTCAGGTTTTATGAAAGTATTAGTTATATGTGTATTAATTAAACATGTATTAATGGTATAAAATAGGTACTTTGAGGACTCACTGAAAGGTGCATTCTGAATCCTGTTCTCATAGCGCTTGCAATATGATAGGAAGGATAACAAATACGTCTATTATATGGGGTAGAGGGCACTCAGTTCCACAAAGAACTGTACAAGCTCAGAATAATAGGAAAAACTGGTTTCCTGTTTGGGGTAGCTAGGACATGAACTATGAAAAGGATTTGTCTACAAGAAAATGGGATAATATAGGGAGATATTCTAGCTCATAGTTTTGTGAGCCAAAACTTACATGCAGAAAGACTCAGTGTTTTTGTGAAAACTGTGGGAACTGCCCATTTTGATGGGAACTTGGGTACTAGTGGTAAATAAGGATGAAGTCTGACAACAGAGGCTTTGAATGCCCAGCTAAGGAGAATATTGTGGTTGCTTTGTTTAGCATGATAGAGGTACTGAATAGATGCCTATATTCATTATCCCCCAGCTCTATCTCCCCCCATCCCTGTCTCTCCCATTTCCTTTGCCATCTGTAGATTTTTTCATCCTCAAAGGTTTAATCCTTGGTTTTCATATACTCAGCATCTATTATTATAGATGCTGAAACAGATTTTGATGAATGAATATTTTATAATTAAGATTGAACTTTACTCTGTAGGTAGTGGAGAGATAGAGCATGTTTTAGGGTAGTTCTTAGGTGGTGGAAATTTGGGAAAATACACTTGGCATTACTGGGTAAGAGGAAACATTGAAAAGAGTTGATACTGGATTAGACTGCCAGAGGTTGTTCCCATTGTATATATACCATTGATTTCAATATCTGGCAGTTTATGCTATTCACCTGAAAATCTTTCAGTTGGATTAATTTTTAGGTCTTACTATTTGGAGACTATGATTTGTTAGGTGTGGGATGGTGCCAAGGATCTGTATTTTGATTGTGGTATTTTGCCAGGTCTGGAAACCACCGATGAAAATGAGGTACAGTGAGAGCCTGGCCTGATTTCCTTGTGGAAACTGATTGATTGTTATAAACAAGATATAATAATAGTGATTATGATGATGATGAAAAAAATAATAGTAATTATTCTAAAAATTACCATTTTTGTAACAGGCCACTGCTAAGACATTTACATACAATATGCCATATCATTCTTACAGAAATCTTGGGAGAGCACTCATTTACAGAAAAGAAAAATTGGGACTCTGAGAAGTTTGTTTGTCTGTGGTCAAAGAACTAGTGGATGTGTAATATGTATGTTTTGATGACTCCGGCACTTGATTGCTACTCCAAGAAAACTTTGTCTTAAGGACAAAATGGTGAATAAAGATGTGTTACACATTTTTTTTTTAATTTAGTTCAAAGAGTTTTGGAGAAAGTGGTTTTTTTTTTTTAACAGCATCAAATGCTTCAGAGAAGTAGTACATTTCTATGAGAACTTGGGAAAATCTACTGGCTCTGGCAATTTGGAGGTTATTAACAACCTCTGAGGTTAGACTTTCAGTAAAATGGAGATGGAAGAAGATAAATTACAAGGTATTAGGAGTTTGTCTTCAGAGACCATGAGAGGCTGAATGTAGCAGTTCTTTCAGAAGGTTGGTAGTTATGGAAAATAATGAAGAGGGGCCTGTGAATGCTCAGGGTTAACTGTCTACACACACTGAAAATATAGAAAAAGACTTGAGCGAATCTGGTTGTTACATAACTGTAAAAGTGTCATTGACATTGACTTTAATTCAGGTTGTTGGCATAAGGTAGATAAAGCAATTGGAGAATGTGGCAGGTGTGGACAGTTGGACGAATAATGATATGACTTGGTCTCTTTTATACTCTTGCTAAGGCAAAATAAGACATATCTCTTAAACCTTTAATTCTGGAGAATGGAGTATGAATATGGTAGAAAAAAAATAGTAAGCACAAAATGATCTAAGGAACTACAAACAGAAGCTGAGTTATGACTATATCCTAGAGGCACCTTAACTGGAAGGAAATATCCAGTGAACTATTTATTCAACCTCAAGGCTGGGGCATTCATGGGCAAGCATCCCAGAGTTCACTTCCATGTATTTTGTTCCAATTTTTCATCAATTCAATACTACTTTTTTCAGTTTTTAAATTAACATATCCTAAAATCCATCCTTTTAAATGTACACAGTATAGTAGTTTATAGAATATTTGCATAGTTGTGGAGCTGTCACCATCATCTATGCAGGTTTTCCTTCCATTCTGTGGACTGTGTTTTCACTTTTTGGTGGTGTCTTTGAAGCTCAAAAGTTTTGAATTTTGATTAAGTCAGATTATTTTTCCTTCAGTTGCTTGCCCTTTTGGTTCCATATCTAAGAAAAAAATGTATGACCCCTATCACAGATATTTAAATCTCTGTTTCCTTACAAGAGTTTTATAGTTTTAATTTTTGTATTCAGGTCTTTTATCCATTTTCAGTTAATTTTTGTATGTGGTGTGAGATAGGAATCAAACTGCATTATTTTGCAGGTGGTTATCTAGCTGTTTTGGTACAATTTGTCTTAAAGTTAGTTTACTCAATTCTGTTTCATTAATGTATTGTCTTAAAGTTAGTTTAATCAATTCTGTTTCATCAATCTATATGTCTTTCCTTATGTCAGTACTGCACTGTTTTGATTACAGTAGCTTTGGAGTAAGTTTTGAAATAATACTACTTTTTAAATATTAACTACCATAACATTTAGATTTTTTTATTGCCGATTTAAAATTTGTGTCTTTGAATAATGTATTTAAGTACAGTCCTTTGCTAGTTTGTGTTCTTAGTCACCCAAGCTGAAAAGTTGTATTTTTAGTTTCCTTGGCTGGAAACGTGATAGAGTTTTGCACCCTCAGGTGTTTGGAATGAAGATAGAGGAAACGATAGTTGGAGACTGCCAGTCTGAACACCATTGTTGGATATGGTCACAGAAATTCTAGAAAAAAATAAAACATCCAGTATTTCAGGTCTATAATTTGAGTATGGTTTGTTTCTAATTGTACTATAATCTTAATCTTGACGTTTATGGGTTTCATTTGGACAACACATGTCACTTGAAAAGAACAGCTTTGGATATATGTCATTGTTTTTATCTGCATTCTCGCAATTATATGTATGTGAAACTTGCTGTTGAGCAACATGATATCACTTTCCTCTATTAATTTGAAAGAATACTTCTAGATAAATTGGCATTAGATCTTAAAAAGGCTGGAATCCTTGTTTGATGCTAAAATTGTGTTTGTGTGTGTGACAGAGAGAAAGAATAAGAAACAAATGAATGCATTTTCTAAAACCTTTTTCTAACACATGAATGTAACAAAAATATACAACCAACATATACACTCTTGTACTAAGAGTGCATTTATTCATAGCTTAGTACATTAAGTGTGATGGGCAAAGTGCAAATCCAGCTGACATGATCAGATATGTGATTCATCATATTTTGCAGATGTTTCATTATGCATTTGTAGAATAATCTCATCTACTAACAAGGACCTATATATATTCTTTCCTTTCTTTCGATGTTGTTTTCACTTAAGAGTGCATATCACACATTTATGTATACATATACTGTATGAAAAACATATTCATTATTCCCACATAATACGTGATGGGATTCAAATTTGCTTGGTTTAGACAGACACCCACCAAACCTAGGTAATAACGTATCCTACATCTCCTTAGGACAGAAATTGTTTTTTAAGAAATAAAAATTGTACGTGTAACCATCAAGACCACACACTGCAATGAATTGGATCTGTCTCAAATTTATTGTGTGGGGAATAGCACACAATATGAGTAGTTACATTGCTCAGATTGCATCCCTTTCAGCATCATTGCTGGTCTCCAGTGGGTTGTGGTCTACAAATCCAGGACTAAGGGGTGGCACAGGGTTAATATTTGATCAAACTATTTTACTCTATGAGGAAAATGGGCATATAAAAGTTGTCACTAATTATGTAAGTAGTTATTTCCACGTATAGTTTGTGAATTTCTGTTTAAAAATCCTGTGCAAAATGTGGACAAGACTTTGAGTCACATATTGTTCTTAAAGTCAATGCAAAATTTTGCTATGTGGAGCTCACCAAGTATAGTGGTGCAGCATGTATTTAGTTTTCATTTATCTGGGAGCAGTGTGATCTGCTAAATTATACACTGGTCATTCAAAGTCATCATAGCAGATGCACTCAGAGACTGGATTACATGGCTTTCTTCAGCTCCCGGGTCACAGTGTTTGTTGACGGAGAGCATGGTCCATGCTCTTTTCCATAATTCTAATGGAGACCATCTCCAGAAGGCATTCTTAGAGCCCCAGTCTGACCAGAGTGCACCAGTGGGGGTGGTACAATAAATATTCCTTTCCTTCTACCCCCATTTGGTTCTGCCCCATGTAGGTTTCTGTATATATCACCTACTTTCACCATCACCCATAATAAGAATACAGCTACTCTTATTATAGGTGGTAAAAAAAAATGCGTTGCTGAGCCGGTGTGGTACAAAAAACCCTATTAAATGTCATTTTATTGTTTTTTTTTCATGTTAATTTGAATACTCAACTTAAAAAAAAATTCCAATGGGAAACTTAGATCGTAAATCTGTGGTACTTAATACTCCATAATATAGCATGTATGTTAGGGGCAGACAGTCTCCGAAAGGTAAGCTAACAATAGTCGCTGCTCACTGACACCTTTTTAGAGGTAGCTTAGGAGACAGACGGAATATTTTAAGCTGGGAGAAGTGAAGATGATTGAATTCTCTTTTTAAATGGAGGAGCTTACACTTTCTTAGCTTATTTTAGAAATCCTACTCTGTGGGCCATGCATACTTGCATTACTTTTTGTTGGACAAAAGTGAAATTAACTCACACCTCACCACAGTAGTCTAGTTCATAACATCTTTGTATTGCATATTAAAGTTTTTCTTTTTTTTTAATAGTGAGCTCACCCTTATTTTCTCAAGTGTGCCTAAATTTGGCTTAATACATGGGGCAAAGAGTAGAAACAATAGCCTGTCAATGCTTCTCTGTTCCTTAGAATGAATCCTAATTTTTTTTCTTCTGGAGTTCAAGTGCCATGCTAGTGATATTGATAGCTAACAGTTTGCAAGTCCTTCCATCTCTCCTAATCTATGAACTTCAATTGAGCTATTTCAAGAAAACGTATTCTGTTTACTTATTTTCTGTTTGTTTTATACCTCTCCCACTCAAATAGTGAACTCCATTAAGGGCAGCAACTTATTGTGATCATAAAAGACCTGGCAGACCATTCTAAAATGTAAACCTTTATCATGTGAGCAGTTGAGGAGAGCAAGTATTTATGTAGGGGAGTGATTCAATCAGATTACTTTTTAGTTTAAATATAGCTCTGGATTGGAGAAGGATCTTGGTGGTCTGGTGGTAGGGGTATATCTGGAAGCTGGGAGAGGACTTAGAGAGCTGATTCAAGAAAACATGGTGATGGCCTGATTTAACATATTGGTAGTGGGCTGAAAAGTCATGGAAGAGTTTAAGCAGTTTTTTTTTTTTTTTTTTTTTAGATAATTATTTTTTATTGAAGGGTAGTTGACACACAGTATTACATTACATTAGTTTCAGGTGTACAACACAGTGATTCAACATTTATATACATGATAATTCTAAGTACCAGCTATCACCATACCAAGTTGTTACAATATTTTGACTATATTCCTTATGCTATACATTACATCCCGGTTGCTTATTTATTTTACAATTGGAAGTGTGTACTTTTTCTTGGTTGTTGTTGTTAGGGCATCTCTCATATTTATTGATCAAATGGTTGTTAACAACAATAAAATTCTGTATAGGGGAGTCAATGCTCAATGCACAATCATTAATCCACCCCAAGCCTAATTTTCGTCAGTCTCCAATCTTCTGAAGCATAACGAACAAGTTCTTACATGGAGAACAAATTCTTACATAGTGAATAAGTTACATGGTGAACAGTACAAGGGCAGTCATCACAGAAACTTTTGGTTTTGCTCATGCATTATGAACTATAAACAGTCAGTTCAAATATGAATACACATTTGAATTTTTATACTTGATTTATATGTGGATACCACATTTCTCTCTTTATTATTTTTAATAAGATGCTGAAGTGGTAGGTAGATACAACATAAAGGTAGAAAACATAGTTTAGTGTTGTAAGAGAGCAAATGTAGATGATCAGGTGTGTGCCTGTAGACTATGTGTTAATCGAAGCTAGACCAGGGCAATAAAACATCCACATATGCAGAAGATTTCTCTCAGAACGGGGGGGTGAGGTTCTAAGCCTCACCTCTGTTGATCCCCAATTTCTCACCTGATGACCCCCCTGCGACTGTGCCTGTCTTAGGTTGTTCCTCCCTTGAGGAATCTTACCCGTCTCTGGCTAACCAGTCATCTTCCGGGGCCATACAGGGAAATGTTAAGTTGGTAAGTGAGAGAGAAGCCTTATTGTTTGAAATGGTTAGCTTTTTATTTCTTTGCATATTTATGCCCTGTGGCTTCTATGCCCAGCATTTGTCTTGAGGTATCTTTACCACTTGGAGGAGTTATGATACTCGGTAAATTTGATATGAGGCACGAATTCTATTTAAGAATTCGTTGTAATTAGGAAGAAAGAAGAAAAGCTATAGAAGTAGCAGGCGGGAGAAAACATGGGAAGATTGATTATTTCTTTGACATATCTTCTTGTAGAGTAACTTCAGCATGTATAGATTTTAAGCTACTATTTAAATTGCGCACACACATTAACATAATAGGAGTATAGTTACATAACCAAAGCATACCTGTAATTACCAGCCATCTCCAGTGAAACCAAGAAAACCAGTTAGGCACCCTAGGCATTTGTGAAAACTTATCAATGATATGATGGTTATTATCTAACTGAATTTGAATAGTTTGAGAAAAATCAGACAAATTAAAACAACCCATTCCAGGGCACTGTTCACATCCCATATGTTCTTTTAACAGTAAATAGTTTGTAGTTGTAAGATTTTGGAGTGCTACAATTTGCACTTCTCCTAATTCTTGGTTGAGTTCCAACAGTATAGATCCAGTCAAATTTGTTGTTTTACTGTATGCACAGGCCAGCTTAGATATCTCCTTCATTCCCATGGCAAGTCCAAGAGCTGGTGGGATGAGTGCATCTACAGCTGTAGCAGTGCGTGGATCTTTGTTGGGGTTTTTTGATGATCATCTTCTGGCATGAGTCTTCCCGAGAGTGCTGATGTTGGAAGTTCTCTTTCATATCGTATCTTAGTTCATTTTCGGGGTAGCCAAATTAGGCTTTGATCCTCTGTATAAACACAAACAGACCCTTTGCCTACACTTTTATATGTCCTTTATATCATTGTGTAGAACTCATTAGAGGTCCCCACATAGGAACTGCATTTTTTTTTTTTTAATCATTAATCTACACTTACATGACGAATACTTTGTTTACTAGGCTCTCCCCTATACCAGGTCCCCCCTATATACTCCTTTACAGTCACTGTCCATCAGCGTAGCAACCTGTTGTAGAATCACTACTTGTCTTCTCTGTGTTGTACAGCCCTCCCCTTTCTCCCACCCCGCTATGGATGCTAATCTTAATACCCCTGTTTTTCTGCCCCCCCTTATCCCTCCCTACCCACCCATCCTCCCCAGTCCCTTTCCCTTTGGTACCTGTTAGTCCATTCTTGAGTTCTGTGATTCTGCTGCTGTTTTGTTCCTTCAGTTTTTCCTTTGTTCTTATATTCCACAGATGAGTGAAATCATTTGGTATTTCTCTTTCTCTGCTTGGCTTGTTTCACTGAGCAAAATACCCTCCAGCTCCATCCATGTTGCTGCAAATGGTTGGATTTGCCCTTTTCTTATGGCTGAGTAGTATTCCATTGTGTATATGTACCACATCTTCTTTATCCATTCATCTATCGATGGACATTTAGGTTGCTTCCAATTCTTGGCTATTGTAAATAGTGCTGCGATAAACATAGGGGTGCACTGATCTTTCTCATACTTGATTGCTGCATTCTTAGGGTAAATTCCTAGGAGTGCAATTCCTGGGTCAAATGGTAAGTCTGTTTTGAGCATTTTGATGTACCTCCATACTGCTTTCCACAATGGTTGAACAAGTTTACATTCCCACCAGCAGTGTAGGAGGGTTCCCCTTTCTCCACAGCCTCGCCAACATTTGTTGTTGTTTGTCTTTTGGATGGCAGCCATCCTTACTGGTGTGAGGTGATACCTCATTGTAGTTTTAATTTGCATTTCTCTGATAATTAGCGATGTGGAGCATCTTTTCATGTGTCTGTTGGCCATCTGTATTTCTTTTTTGGAGAACCGTCTGTTCAGTTCCTTTGCCCATTTTTTAATTGGGTTATTTGTTTTTTGTTTGTTGAGGCGTGTGAGCTCTTTATATATTCTGGACGTCAAGCCTTTATCGGATGTGTCATTTTCAAAGATATTCTCCCATACTGTAGGGTTTCTTTTTGTTCTATTGATGGTGTCTTTTGCTGTACAGAAGCTTTTCAGCTTAATATAGTCCCACTTGTTCATTTTTGCTGTTGTTTTCCTTGCCCGGGGAGATATGTTCAAGAAGAGGTCACTCATGTTTATGTCTAAGAGGTTTGTGCCTATGTTTTCTTCCAAGAGTTTAATGGTTTCATGACTTACATTCAGGTCTTTGATCCATTTTGAGTTTACTTTTGTATATGGGGTTAGACGATGGTCCAGTTTCATTCTCCTACATGTAGCTGTCCAGTTTTGCCAGCACCATCTGTTGAAGAGACTGTCATTTCGCCATTGTATGTCCATGGCTCCTTTATCAAATATTAATTGACCATATATGTCTGAGTTAATGTCTGGATTCTCTAGTCTGTTCCATTGGTCTGTGGCTCTGTTCTTGTGCCAGTACCAAATTGTCTTGATTACTATGGCTTTATAATAGAGCTTGAAGTTGGGGAGTGAGATCCCCCCTACTTTATTCTTCTTTCTCAGGATTGCTTTGGCTATTCGGGGTCTTTGGTGGTTCCATATGAATTTTTGAATTATTTGATCCAGTTCATTGAAGAATGTTGCTGGTAGTTTCATAGGGATTGCATCAAATCTGTATATTGCTTTGGGCAGGATGGCCATTTTGACGATATTAATTCTTCCTAGCCATGAGCATGGGATGCGTTTCCATCTGTTAGTGTCCCCTTTAATTTCTTTTAAGAGTGACTTGTAGTTTTCAGAATATAAGTCTTTCACTTCTTTGGTTAGGTTTATTCCTAGGTATTTTATTTTTTTTGATGCAATTGTGAATGGAGTTGTTTTCCTGATTTCTCTTTCTGTTGGTTCATTGTTGGTATATAGGAAAGCCACAGATTTCTGTGTGTTGATTTTGTATCCTGCAACTTTGCTGTATTCCGATATCAGTTCTAGTAGTTCTGGGGTGGAGTCTTTAGGGTTTTTTATGTACAGTATCATGTCATCTGCAAATAGTGACAGTTTGACTTCTTCTTTGCCAATCTGGATTCCTTGTATTTTTTTGTTTTGTCTGATTGCCGTGGCTAGGACCTCTAGTACAATGTTAAATAACAGTGGGGAGAGTGGGCATCCCTGTCTAGTTCCCGATCTCAGCGGAAATGCTTTCAGCTTCTCGCTATTCAATATAATGTTGGCTGTGGGTTTTTCATAGATGGCCTTTATTATGTTGAGGTACTTGCCCTCTATTCCCATTTTGCTGAGAGTTTTTATCATGAATGGATGTTGAACTTTGTCAAATGCTTTTTCAGCATCTATGGAGATGATCATGTGGTTTTTGTCTTTCTTTTTGTTGATGTGGTGGATGATATTGATGGACTTTCGAATGTTGTGCCATCCTTGCATCCCTGGGATGAATCCCACTTGGTCATGGTGTACGATGGTTTTGATGTATTTTTGAATTCGGTTTGCTAAAATTTTGTTGAGTATTTTTGCGTCTACGTTCATCAGGGATATTGGTCTATAGTTTTCTTTTTTGGTGGTGTCTTTGCCTGGTTTTGGTATTAGGGTGATGTTAGCTTCATAGAATGAGTTTGGGAGTATCCCCTCCTCTTCTATTTCTTGGAAAACTTTAAGGAGGATGGGTATTATGTCTTCCCTGTATGTCTGATAAAATTCCGAGGTAAATCCATCTGGCCCGGGGGTTTTGTTCTTTGGTAGTTTTTTGATTACCGCTTCAATTTCGTTGCTGGTAACTGGTCTGTTTAGATTTTCTGTTTCTTTTTGGGTCAGTCTTGGAAGGTTGTATTTTTCTAGGAAGTTGTCCATTTCTCCTAGGTTTCCCAGCTTGTTAGCATATAGGTTTTCATAGTAGTCTCTAATAATTCTTTGTATTTCTGCGGGATCTGTTGTGATTTTTCCTTTCTCATTTCTGATACTGTTGATTTGTGTTGACTCTCTTTTCCTCTTAATAAGTCTTGCTAGAGGCTTATCTATTTTGTTTATTTTCTCGAAGAACCAGCTCTTGGTTTCATTGATTTTTGCTATTGTTTTATTCTTATCAATTTTATTTATTTCTTCTCTGATCTTTATTATGTCCCTCCTTCTGCTGACCTTAGGCCTCATTTGTTCTTCTTTTTCCAATTTTGATAGTTGTGACATTAGACCGTTCATTTGGGATTGCTCTTCCTTTTTTAAATATGCTTGGAGTGCTATATACTTTCCTCTTAAGACTGCTTTTGCTGCGTCCCACAGAAGTTGGGGCTTAGTGTTGTTGTTGTCATTTGTTTCCATATATTGCTGGATCTCCATTTTGATTTGGTCATTGATCCATTGATTATTTAGGAGCGTGTTGTTTAGCCTCCATGTGTTTGTGAGCCTTTTTGCTTTCTTTGAACAGTTTATTTCTAGTTTAATGCCTTTGTGGTCTGAAAAGTTGGTTGGTAGGATTTCAATCTTTTGGAATTTACTGAGGCTCTTTTTGTGGCCTAGTATGTGGTCTATTCTGGAGAATGTTCCATGTGCACTTGAGAAGAATGTATATCCTGTTGCTTTTGGATGTAGAGTTCTGTAGATGTCTATTAGGTCCATCTGTTCTAGTGTGTTGTTCAGAGTCTCTGTGTCCTTACTTATTTTCTGTCTGGTGGATCTGTCCTTTGGAGTGAGTGGTGTGTTGAAGTCTCCTAGAATGAATGCATTGCATTCTATTTCCTCCTTTAGTTCTGTTAATATTTGTTTCAGGTATGTTGGTGCTCCTGTATTGGGTGCATATATATTTATAATGGTTATATCCTCTTGATGGACTGAGCCCTTTATCATTATGTAATGTCCTTCTTTGTCTTTTGTTACTTTCTTTATTTTGAAGTCTGTTTTGTCTGATACCAGAATTGCAACACCTGCTTTCTTCTCTCTGTTGTTTGCTTGAAATATCTTTTTCCATCCCTTGACTTTAAGTCTGTGCGCGTCTTTGGGTTTGAGGTGAGTCTCTTGTAAGCAGCATATGGATGGATCTTGCTTTTTTATCCATTCTATTACTCTGTGTCTTTTGATTGGTGCATTCAGTCCATTTACATTTAGGGTGATTATTGAAAGGTATGAATTTATTGCCATTGCAGGCTTTAAGTTTGTGGTTACCAAAGGTTTAGGGTTAGCTTCTTTACTGTCTTACTGTCTAACTTAACTCGCTTGTTGAGCTATTATAAACACAATCTGATGATTCTTTATTTCTCTCCCTTCTTATTCCTCCTCCTCCCTTCTTCATATGTTGGGTGTTTTGTTGTGTGCTCTTTTTAGGAGTGCTCCCATCTAGAGCAGTCCCTGTAGGATGCCCTGTAGAGGTGGTTTGTGGGAGGCAAATTCCCTCAACTTTTGCTTGTCTGGGAATTGTTTAATCCCTCCTTCATATTTAAATGATATTCGTGCTGGATACAGTAGTCTTGGTTCGAGGCCCTTCTGTTTCATTGCATTAAGTATATCATGCCATTCTCTTCTGGCCTGTAGGGTTTCTGTTGAGAAGTCTGATGATAGCCTGATGGGTTTTCCTTTGTAGGTAACCTTTTTTTTCTCTCTGGCTGCTTGTAATACTTTGTCCTTGTCTTTGATCTTTGCCATTTTAATTATTATGTGTCTTGGTGTTGCCCTCCTTGGATCCCTTGTCATGGGAGTTCTGTGTACCTCTGTGGTCTGAGAGGCCATTTCTTCCCCTAGTTTGGGGAAATTTTCAGCAATTATTTCTTCAAAGACATTTTCTATCCCCTTTTCTATCTCTACTTCTTCTGGAATGCCTATGATTCTTATATTATTTCTTTTATATTGATCACTCAGCTCTCTTAAAATTCTTTCATTCCTGGAGATCCTTTTATCTCTCTCTGCATCAGCTTCTCTGCGTTCCTGTTCTCTGTTTTCTAGTCCATTAATGGTCTCTTGCATCTCGTCCATTCTGTTTTGAAGTCCTTCCAGAGCTTGTTTTATTTCTGAATTCTCCTTCCTTAGTTCTTGCATATTTCTCTGCAAGTCCATCAGCATGGTTATGACTTTTGTTTTGAATTCTTTTTCAGGTAGACTGGCTAAATCTATCTCCCCAGATTCCTTCTCAGGGGAAGATGTAGCAGATGCCGAAGCTGTCTGGGTTAGTCTTGTCTGGATCATATTTTTTTGCCTTTTCATGTTGACAGGTGCTATTGACTGTCAGCTGGGAGGGCCAAAATTTTCACTTACTACTGGCCTTTCTTTACTGGGGCAACTGCGACCCCTAGTGGCTTGTGTTGGGTAATTGCGTGTAGAGTGGGTCTTTGTGTCTTGCCTGGCCGGGAGGGAGAAATTTCCCTTTCTGTGGGCGGAATTTGTCTCAGGCTGCTTCTCTGCTTTCGCAGCGCCCGGTGGGGTGATGGATGGGGGGGCTGCTTGACTGTTTGCCTCCGTGAGGGGTCTCAGAGCTGTTGCCCAGGGGGTTAGTGCACCCGGTTTTCCCTGTAATTTCCAGCTGCTGTACTGTGACCTGGGTTGTTTCCGTCAAGCTGTTAAGTCCCTGTCCCTTTAAGACTTTCAAAAAGCCCCCGCTTTTCTTTGTCACAGGGGCATCAGCTTCAGCACCCGCTCTGAGGTCTTATCCCCTGTTCTCCCAGTATCCAGGGCCCTCTGGGCATATACTGTGTCTGCGCTCTGGCCCGGATGGCTGGGGCTGGGTGTTCGGCAGTCCTGGGCTCCGTCTCCCTCCCGCTCTGCCTATTGTTCTCCCGCCGGGAGCTGGGGGGAGGGGCGCTCGGGTCCCGCAGGGCCGGGGCTTGTATCTTACCCCTTTCACCAGTCGCTGGGTTCTCGCTGGTGTAGCTGCAGTCTGGCCACTGTCCTGCGTCTTCTGGTCTCTCTTTTAGGGCTAGTTGTGTTTGTTGTATTTTCAAAAGTATATATGTTTTTGGGAGGAGATTCCCACTGTCCTACTCACGCTGCCATGTTGGCTCCGCCTCCGAGTTTAAGCAGTTTTAAGGAGGTAGAATCCATGGGCCTTGGCACTTGGCTGGTATAAGTGGTGAGTGAAAGGAAGAGTCAGGATCATCCTCAGGTTTCTTTTTATGCAATTGGTAGAGTCATGCATGAGGAGAGAAACGTATTTTTTTAATAAAAGACAATGATTTCTACTGCGAGTTTGTTTCATGTGAAGTACTTCTGGTCTGCCAAGAAGAAGTATCCCATAGATTGTTGGAGGTGTGGCTCTAGAACTCAGAGGAGAGATCTGTGATGGGGATAATAGGGTTTTTAAGTTTACCAGAGTATAAATGGCAATTTAAGCCATAGTTAAGGAGATTTTCCAGGGAAAAATATAGCATATAGAGGACTGAGGGTACACCCCTGAGTATTGTTGATGTTTATGGAATGAGCATATGAAATGGAGCCCAAGAAGACGAAATAAGGAGCAGCCAGAGAGGTAGGCAGAGTACCAGGCAATTAGTGGGTGCTGGGGCTGAGGGGTCATAAGAACCTTTCAGGAAGTTGCCAACAGCATGAGATGATGCAGAGGAAGCAGGGATGAGGGGAAATCTATTAAACATTAATCAAAAGAGCGTTTACCAAGGGCCTTTCTTGTGAACGTCATCTTCAAACAGTCCCTGTTAATGCTAGCCACCTTAAAAGGATTTCCATAAAAACATCACTACAGTTAATTCCTAATAACCTAATGCAGGTTGTACCTTCTGACCATTTCCACCTTTTAAAATTTGAAGCAAGAAAGAAAGACCTTTCCCATGTTGCAGGAAAGGAAAAAAAAAATGAAGGAACATCTTTTCTTTATGTCCAAATACATAATTCCCACAAAGACACTTTTTTTCCCCCTAGGAAGAATAAATTCATTTAGAGAAAAATATAAATTTTCATAATTTTGCCACCTGAAGAGGTTCTCCACTTTTATTTTCAGGGAAACCAACACTAGTGCATATTGAAATTATATCTTGGTATTCAAAGATCCAGAAGATAAAATGCAGACACACTTAATGATTTCTTTATTTTACTTTCTTGATGCTGGCTCTGCACATAGATAGGCAGATTGTCGTATGAGATACGATTATCTGGATGAAATAAGATATAATACTTTGCATAAAATGATGAGAAAATATAACTGGAAAAATTGTAGGAAAAATGCAAATCCAATCCTACTATTATTTTCTTCTCTTTAGTTTGATACTCAGTGTACAATTTGTACCTGTCTATTGTGATGCAATGAAAAACACTTTTAAGTTTACATTGTATTTGGAAATTGAATCCTAGTTTAACTTTTTGCCATTAGAATTCATTCTGTACTTAAAGATCTTGCTGAAATGATATGTGAAAAACAGGAATAGCATCTTTATGATTTGCTCTAATCAATGAAACACATGATAAATGTCAAATGCTCAACGTTGAGAAGAATTTAAACGAAGATACTAGACCTAACAAACATTTGGGTGAAATAGCAGAGAAAAGACATAAATTCAATAAAGTAGATACTTTTCAAAGTACAATCAAGGAAGCAAATTATTCTTTTGGTAATTGAGAGAGCTAACTTGGAAGAAGGAAATTTATTTGACTGGAGTACCTTGTCAAGTAACTCAGATAGCTTTGAGATAGCATGAGGCTGGTTTCATGAAATTCTGTTTGTTATCATTTGTACCCATTCGCTTTGCCAAATGGATTTCATTTCTTCTTTTTCCTAAAAGATGGAATTTTCCTTGATTTTCTTATAAACCTTAACCTGACACTCCTAGGTATTTTGCAACGTATTTAATCTGTTCGCACATTTACTGGGTATACGATTGAATGACTAAAGCAGGCTAGTCTACCTGACAGCCCGAACAGGCCTTGAGTACCTTCCCCTTATTATTTCTACTTGCTCCCAAATGTGAGAACCAACTCAAATGTTGCTTTCTCTGGAGAGTTTTTACCTTTCATCCCAGTCAGCATGAGTTAGCCCCTCCTCTTTATTCCAGCTTGCTGCCTCCCTATACCCAGTCAAGTGGAGGCAGGGATGTTGGATTCATTCCTTGGAATTACAGCCTGAGACTGATGGCTGTTGCTTATGAGAAGGCCAGAGAAGGTGGGAGCCGAGGAGCATGGTCCACAAGGCAGTATCCTGGGAAGAGCCAAAGTGAGGCAGTGCCTCATCAACCCCAAACGGTTATGCTTTGAGGGAGCAAACTGGAGGTTCCAATCAGAAAGACCAAATAGTTTGAAACTGAGAAAAAGAGGTGACACCTGAAAAAAAATTCCTGAGCCAAAGAAGACTGGCTGTTCTTAGAAGGTAGTTACAGCCTTGGCAGGGTCAGAAGGTAGGCATTAACGACCCTCAGAGAGGACACCAAATCTGTATTCCAGATGTCATATAACATTTATTATATTCTTACAGTTATCTGTAGTAGGATGGTGAATTGTTATGTCACCTGATAAACTAAATATTTTCATTGTCATATTTTTGTAGTAGTCTTCTTTGTATCTACGCTGCACTTCGTATTATGTCTGGCACATCATAAGTGCTAACTAAATACTTGTTTCATTTACTGATTCAGGGTTGAGCCCATTTTGTATTTAAGTTCGACATATTGACACTTCTAGTTTTACACTAAAAATTCATTCATTTATTTAACATATAACTACTTACTGTGTCTTGGGAATTATACAGAAAGCAAAATTACTGCTTATTTCATTACCTAGAGGGGAAGTCAAACGGTAAATGGTTATCACAGTTGTGTTAGGCACAGTGAGAGGTTTATGCACAGTATATTATGGGGGCCCTTATAGAGTGGCTCTACACTCAGGGATAAGTTAATGTCTCCATTTTAGCTGATTGGAAGAATGGTCAGACCTTCAGGGAAGGTCACTGGGCCTGAATGCATGTGAATGTGGGTGAAATGGTTCAGCAGGTGAACATCCTTGGACTTGAGAAAAGGTAGGAGAGAGCAAATGCACAGAGAGGTCAGATCATGAAAGCATGCCATGCTAAAGAACTTGAATTTTATTCTTTGAAGAAAAGCACTGATGGATTTATGAAGGAGTTACAAGTGCATTGATTTTGGTTTTCACTGCTTTATCTTCCACATAAGTTTTGATGTGCCATCTCACATGTGCTTCTAGGAGTCTCTTTGGTTTTACAATAGTAAACCACTGAGGAATGAATGGAGGACTTGATACCCCTGCCACAAATACAATCATCAGAGTCACTTAATGTTGTGTTTGCACTGGAAACTCCATTTCCCTATTTAGTAATCCCTTCAGCAAATTAAGTTCACTATCAGTTAGGCTTACACAACAAATGTAGGCTGCAACTTTAATTTTTTAAAATCTATTAAGGTAAAAATACAACAATTACTTCTCATGACAAAACACTTTTGGAATTGAATGTATTGATATTTATTGTGGGGATAACTAGGCCATAAACTGTAAAAACACAGTTTATTACTTTCTAAATTAACACAGCTGAATGAAAATGTGACCATGGTTTAAAATGACTGGTTAAATTGCAATAATGTCCTCATAAACAGTAAATTGAAATCATTATGTATAATCCTTACGTCATAACAGCACATATAATATTTACAGAACCTGTTTTGTATCTTGACTCCTGTGTTAAAACAAGACTTTCATGTGATGTATAAATCTGTGTTCACATCACTCTTCTCAATATTCAATATTGCTATTTATAATTGAGGATAAACTTCAGGGTTTTTACAATTATCATCTGCTCCTGAAATCTAAAGGTAGATTTACTTTAACATTCATTGATATTCAGCAGATTTTATTCTAAAGAAATTTTTATTGAGCTAGAATTGTGTAAGAAACCTTGATATATTGTTTTAAATTACGGCAGATCGATGTCTAAATATCCCCAAACAGATAGGTGTGTATCCTAATGTAGTATTTCTTGAAAGGTCTTTAGGAACATAGCTCCATCACTCTCCTCAGTGGGTCAGGTTAGTGTTGTATTACCCGAGCAGTCAGTTTCCCTCTGATGAGCTAACTGGCATTCTAAGGATCATTTGAGCATAATCCCAAGTGTTTAATTGATACCTCAAACTGTGTTTTAACTGATGCCCCAAACAGGTTTTCAAACTGTATTCTACCTTTACACATTTTTGGAATATATGATGAGATGCTCTTGATGGGCTGCTGTTTAAAAATTGTGTCATCCAATTTAGATAATGGAATTAAAAACTTGTGGATGAAATCTGCTGATTGTAACCTGATTTATGTGGGAGAGTATGACAGTACTTACAGATCACACTGGGAATACTTGAGGCTAGAGGTAGAATTCAAACCACTTTCACAAATGGAAAAAGAGATGAGACTTTTTGACAGTAAATTTCATTGGGAGCATGTTCAGGGAAGTACACTGAAGAATAAAAATTAGCTATTAATTAAAAAAATGAGAATGACTATATGCATTTAATAAGTGATAAAAGATCTAGAGATAATAGTGGACTAAAATCGCACATGAATTAGCTCTTTTGCATAAAATGTGTAGATTAAGATTTACAAAGAAAATGAAATAATATAATGCTGCCCTCAGGAGAACAATGGGCTAGTGAAGAAAAATACCTATATGAAAGTTCCAAATTCTGAAGTATATAGTTGTTCTTATTCATGCTCAGAGGTAATTTGCCTCCTGTTGAGTATCTGTGTGTCTGGTTGAAAGGACCAAATGTTAAATGATTTTGCAGTGTTTTATATCAGCACTGACAATCCAGTTTGCTTTCGTCTGAGCTAGCTCCTTGATGTGTAGCCTGGGAAAATGTGGGTCATTAAATCATTAGAAGCAGTTGACTCTAGAGGATTATTTTTTGGCTTAAATTATTTCAGCATTTTAAAAGGAATTGGGCCTGCTTTTAATTTTCTCTTTTGGAGTGGTCAGTAATGGACGTCTCACTGGGAAGTTCTGTCTGTCATTTTTGTAGTCATGTAGCTTTAAACTTTCATTTTGTGTATGGCTCCTTCTCACCCTAACCCCTTCTCAACATTATCAGTCTTTTACTAGAATTTTAATTTCAGAACTGGAAAGGAACCTTAGAGGCCGTATAGTCTAATTACCATCTGAGATATAAATCCCTTTTATAAGATCTCTGATAAATATCTAGATCGTGTGTCTAAGACCTGGAATGACAGGTAACTTTCAAAGTCCTTTCAGATCTTCTTCCGGATATTTTATGTCTCTTTCTTTATGTTCTTTTTGGCTTGTAACCTGGTTTTGAGAGTTATGACGCCTAGATGTCTGCAAATAGCCTCCTAACTGATCTTTCTCCTCCAATTTCTCTTTCCTAGAATATCTTTACACCACTGTCTGAATAAAATTCCTAAAACACTTTGATCATATTGCTCCTAGACTCAGAAACCTCCAGTAATTCCCTGTAGAAGAGTAAACCTTCATTTACCCCTGCAGGATAAATTCAGAACTCATTAACTTGAAATAATTTGGCTCTGACATATATTTTTGGGCTCAACTTCACCTTTAGCTGTGCCAGCCCACCCTTTGAGCTTAGTTGGTCTACTCACTCCTAATGAAATTATTCTTGTTCCTGAGCTGATGCTATTTCCCTTACTGCTTATTCACTACTACACTTTCATTTCAGTGCTGCCCATATCTTAAGACCCAAGTCTGTCCTCCTGTTTGGTTGCTCACTCCAGACCCCTGCCAGTGTACTGTGCTGTTTCCTTTTCTGAACTTGCAGGGTGTCCATTTGTAGCCTCATTCATGTGGTGCTGAATCATGAGCTAACATGTGACCGTTTTCATATTGTCATATTAAACTCTAATTTGTCCTTTGTATTTATGTTTAATTTTTCGCATTTTAAAATTGGCTTTCTTCCAGATTTTTTTTTATGAGATGACATGATGTAGAGCAGATGGTTTTCAAACTGTATTCTACCAAGCCTTAAGGATGCTTAAAAGTATGACTGGGGTGAGTGGGGAGTGAGTAAACTTGGCCTTGTGTTTCCCCACTAGCTTCAACTAGAACATATCTGCTTTGGTCTGGTTTTTATACCAAACTTCTGCTTTTGGTTTTTTTGAGAAAAGCATTGAGATGAAAGATGTTTGAAAACCATAAATGTGGAGGGGAGGAATCAGACCTGGTAAAGTGACTGGGTTTTATCTCAGGTTTTAGTTCCTGTCTGTTCTTGCTTTAGTTTCTTCAATTAAAAGAGTATAAGGTCAATATATATTACCTGTCATCCATGCCACTATAAAGGTCTCTGATGCAAAGAAGATTAGGAATATTAAAATGTAGTGATGTTTTAATCTTTAAAAATTGATTATGGAAAGGATATATTTAGACGGTTTTATTATGAAGTTGCTTGTAGTTATTTTAGTTGCTTTTACAGCCAAATGTTTCGCATATAGCACATTAATCACATGATAATTAAATTAAAAAAGGCAAATTACCCTTGCCTTTTGATCAAATATTATATATGGCATTTGTTTGCCTTTTGGTCCTTGCACCACTTGTGGATTCTTCATTAGCATTAGACCAGAAATTTTATGTAAACTTTAAAAACACTAAGAAAATTATCTTTAGAAGCCCCAGAGTTTAAAAGTAAACTGACTGTTGGGTGTACAAGCAGTTTAAAAAATATGAAAGTTCAATCTCTATAAACCTGTGGAATGCCATTTGGTAGATCATATTTTTTTCCAATATTCCTTACCATGTAGGAGGCTACCATGAAGATAGGTATGTGTTTGTTACTGCTTTGTGTAACATAGTCAAAAGATAAATTGTTTGTCTTACTTAACCTTAACCTCATACCTACAAGTGATTAAGGATGCCTATAGGTTTGAAAAGTGGAAGTGTTTAAAGCCTGAAATGTATCTAGTTTGAGGTATGTCAGGAAATTACAGTTTAGCTCAAACTGAAGCCATAGTGTAACAGATCAAAGCCTGAACTTCAGCAGACATGGGCAGTATCATTCAGCAGGCTTCAGCTACACACCAAATCTCTACAGGATAGGGACTAAGATTTCCAAGAAATCAGACATAGAATCAAAATTTTGCTAATTCCTGTTTTAAACTTACATTTTATGAAACAAAGAGAAACCGTTAGAAATACAAAAAGATTAGATGTAAGTCTGTTGTGCATCACTGTAGCAAAAGGTGTTTAAAGTCGTCAGGAAGAATGGTGTCATTCATGTCTGGGTAAACCAGGCGAGTGTTTGCTGCCTTGATAGTACTGTGGGGTGGTATGAGGGCTCTGCTGCTGGCCCTGGCATTTGTGACAACAGCATTCCGCCAGGAATTTTTGGATGCTTAAGTAGCATGGGTCCTCTTCACATTCTAAGAAATAATCTTTGATGCTACCCTATGCACTTTCTTCTCAAGCAAGTTTGTCTTTTTTAAGAAAAGAATTATGGGGACATTGCTGAAAACCTTCTTATTGACAGATATTTCAAGAATGTTGAAGATTCTATAAGGCATTTGGTCAGTTTATCTTCCGTAAGAATTCTGGTCTAATTCACTGAAGGAAACGAGGAACCATTGATGTCATTACCCTGTAAGGAAGCATTCAAACCAGCGTTAACTTTTTGATTTTTGATCACAACATACGTCAGATGTTTTTAGAGTAAAACACTAACTTTCAAAGTTGCACTTATGAATATTTTAGTAGGTGTTTTGGCAAGCAGAATATTTTGTGATGCAGTGTAATCTGGCTCTCCAAGCTTATCTGTTATTAAGGACAATTTTTACTGATTCAGTCAGCTGAAATAATCCACACTCATCATAGGGATTCTGTGTGCTTCTATCTGCCCATAATGCTTTAATAGCAGAAAGATATTGATAAACAAAAAAACCCTTACATTCTCACCATTCCCTAGGCCACTGTGAGTGACTGGGTATCATATGTCACCATTTTATCTCTGTTGAGTTGGTTTGAATTACCTCCCCGAGGAATATGAAACTTCTCTTGAGATCTACCAGCACCTTCATCCCTTTGATCATGTTGCTGGAGACGGTGGGCAAACCTCTATGGGCGTTCCTTAAAGTCCTTCCCATGAATGCCAAATCTGCTTCAGGAAGGGGGACTCACCATTCTCGCCTGTGCCCAGGAGCAGGATTTTCATGAACCACTTCAAGCAGGTCTGACTTTTGCTGGACAGCTGTTGGCTCATCTCCTGGGACTTCTGCTGCCTCTGGGCACTGGCCTCATCACGCACAGCAGAGCTTGTGTACAGACAGCATGGACTAAGAGGCAGGATGTCCTGATGCTCTGCTTTTCCTTCAAGCAGCATTAACCACTGTAAGGAGGCTTCTTGGAGTGCAGTGCAACAGTGTATGTTGTAGAGTAAAAGATCTGGACTTGAATCCTGGCTCTAAAAATGAGGAATCCTGGCCAAATTACTTTACTTTATTGAATCTCAGTTTCCTTATTTCCAGAATAAAGATTACCATAAGAATCTCTCACAATTGCTGTGAACAGCAAATAAGAGCATTAGTCTAAATTGGTTAGCCCAGTGTTTGGCCCATAGGTATCTGGACTACATCACTTTCCTTTCTTCTTCATAAGTAGCCTTTTTGGACTTATGTGTGAATGACTTTGGTCTTATTTTTCTCAATCATCAAGCAGATAAAACATGAAGTTTGTCACCATCCAGGCTCTAAAAACATTTCCAAATGAGATTCAAAATTTGTTGGTAGTGGCAATTTCAATGCAGTAAATTGCCAATAAAGATACTTAGATGTCTAGTTAAAAAAAAAAATCAACCACATTTATGTGGGGGAAAAGGCAGGAATTTATTAGAAAAGAATAAAGGGAACTTTATGGGGGATGGGCATTTTCTCTATTTTTATATTTTGTTTTGGGTGGTAGTTGTATATAATTTTCAAAAATTGACACACTAAATATCTGTGTTTTTTGTTACTTCTACCTCAATTTTAAAACATCCGTGTTACTTTATATATTATTCAAAAAGATTATACTTCAGTGTGACTCCATATAGAGTCCAGAACAAGAATCTCATTACTTTGTTAGCTAAGGCTCATATGTTTATGTGTTGATCATAAGAACAGATACTGGTATATCTGAAATTAAATTTGTGGGTATGCATGCTCACTGATAGATGACATCATTCATTTTTTGTGTTTGCTTTTCTTTTACACTTGAACCTACAACTTCACTGGGCATTGAGCCTGTTGTAAAATATGTAGGTCTGTTATTTATAGAATTTAAATAAAAAGCTTTATGCATTTAAACTTGCTATTAAAATGAATTATAGTATTTCATTCATAAATGAAGGTCAGAGGTTTTCTTGTTCTCTGAGAGTTATTTTATTATGCATTGTTTAGGAAAGAAATGCCTACTAAAAACTATAAAAGCATAATTTCCATTTAAACTGATTTTACTTAAGTTAGGGAAAATGTGAGTATACAAGTTTACAGTCGTGTTCTTCCTTTAGGTTTTATAGTTAAAAAATTCTTTCAGCTTGTATGACTTCATTATTTTCCCCTTGAATCTTAGCGTAGCTCAATTTAAAATGTTCGTTTGAGAACCATAGATCATCTAAGGCATGTGTTTTAGGGTCCCTTGTGAGTTCTTATAATTGGACTTCATTGTAGAATTGTTGCTCATCATCACCAGATAATTTCAGATGTTAAATGCTTTCTTCATTGTTTGAAGCAATGATTTTTTTTAGTTCCATTTCATTTAAATGTTTCAGATTAAATTTTCCAATATTATATTAAAAGATATTTAATTGCATCAAAATATATTTAGGAATTAAAAAATATGTTTATTTAGCCAAGTTTCATAAATATATTAATTCATTTCAGACAGAGAGATTGTTTTCATTTAGAAATGTTATTTTGGGTCATCTGGTAATGATATGAAGAGGTATTGGAAAATAAGTGACATTTTCCCTTTCAAGCTGGAGGAAGACTATTACAAATTCTAGGCTTGAAGAAGTTACAAAAATAAAGTAAAGTAAATTATGTAATAGTTTGATTAGTGGGAGAATTGCATTCATCTGTGTTAAGTCATTTATGGTAGATAATGTAAAAATATTTAAAAATATTAATTTGGTGCCTTAAAATAACATTGACTTTTTCCATGGCTTCGAAATCCAATTAAGTCAGGTGTATAAAAGTAAGTGGTGTTTTGAGGTGTTACCAATTCAGTACTGCCGGCACTTTGCATGTGTTTGACAGTTTTGCTTCATGTAATCATTCTGAACTGAATACATTTGCTGTTCTAAAAATGGGAGAATCTAAGTTTAATTCAGTCCCTATGTTTAAGTCAGGTGATATTGTGTCTTTTATCTGATACTTTGATGTTACCAAGAACTTTTTATAAATTCGTTTGATAAATGCAAGTAAATAGATTATTTAAACAAAGCTTAGACATACTAATGTTGCCACTGCCTTTAGTCAGGAGGAGTCACTGAGGTGGGAATAGCTACCACTTCAAAATCCTATGTGAAAGAGTGGACAGAGTCCAGCAACGAATGGAAACTGTAAATGAATAAAAGATACCCTGGCACTTAGTAACAACATCTCAGTAGCTCCGTAACTACAAGTACATACTCCATTACTTATTTTGCTTTATAAATTTCCCATTTAGTATTTTGGCCTTTTTTCCCTCTTAGGCAATTTGTCTTTTTCTTATTACTATGTGGAATTTCATTGTGTTTTCAAGACAATATTCCTTTGTTATATAAAGTTCAAATATTTTCCCTCAGTGTATAATCTGCCATTTTTATTGAATAATGATTTTTTATACTAACACTTTTAATATAGTTCATTTATCATTGTTTTAACTTAGATTTTGTGGGTTTATTTTTCATGGGAGGGCATCTTGTTTAGGAATTCTTTTCTAGATATAAAGACAAAATATCCTTCTTATTTTCTTCTTAACATTTAAAAATGTTAATTTTAAATATTCAATGTATCATTTAGAATACATTTTAAAAAATCCATAGGTCTTGTAGGAATCTAATTTTTTTTTTAATTTTATGGATGAACAATTGACTCAAAAGCATTTGTAGTCTATCGTCTTCTCCCTCATCTGCTGTGGCCCTTCTGCATGGCACTGGCTTTCCATATACTGTGGATCTATTCCCGGGTTCCTTTCAGTCCTGTTCTGTTTGACGATCTCTGAATCAGTACCTTTCTGTAATTGCCAATTTACATTATGCCTTAATATCTAGCTACATAAGTGTGTATCTAATCATTTCACCTGGTGTATGTTTTCCTACCTTTCAGTCTCTTTGTGCTTTTAATCTGCCCTGCTTTTAATTTTCTTTTTAGAATTCAATTCATTTTATAATATGGTACTAGGCCAGGTTCTAGGCCATATGTAGTAATGCTGATAGGTCTTGAGGC
The DNA here is from genome assembly GCF_030020395.1 of Manis pentadactyla. NCBI lineage: Eukaryota > Metazoa > Chordata > Mammalia > Pholidota > Manidae > Manis > Manis pentadactyla. The sequence continues at coordinate 168,750,285 of NC_080020.1, read as the reverse complement.
CCTGGGTCTTCCTCATGGCCACAGAGGTTCACTACTTTTTCAGAGTCTCATAAAAGATTTGATTCTGTGTTTAAAGATGCTTGCAGAGCCCATTAGACCTCTGAACTCCTCCTGCAGCAGGACAGCTTAATATAATCTTTCGTCACTCCTCCCTTTGCCATTCAGATTAAATATTTGTAATGCCTCGGCTTTTAAAATAGAAATCTGTTTGGGGTGAAGTCAGGACAAGATGGTTTAACCACCTAATCTCTGGCTATTCTTCAGCACAAAGGAAGATATTTCTTCTGAACAAATCTGCCACAAGGTTGTGACACGTATGACACCAGAAACAAATGGTAAATGCTCTGCTCTCAAGTGTTACTACAGAACTTACCAGGGTTTCAGAGAAGGCCAATAGGTCAGAACTAGGTGTCTGGTCAAGAGATGCCTATTGCAGTGAAAGCCCATCTCCTGATCATATTTTACAAACCCATGGTTTTTAGGATCTGCTTCTTGATGTCAAAGACGGAGACATTTCAGAAACCAGTTCCTTTGTCACCTTTTCTACATACCCATGAAATATCTTTATTTTACCTTTAAGTTTATGAAATTCCAATATCCAGAACTAAGACTGGCTCCCAGGAGTCATCGTTTATGTAAGTTGAAAAGTAAAAAGGAAGGTAAGATGAAGTTCTAACCAGGGGAAATATAAGTGGCAAAAATTAGGCAGAACTGAAAAGAGTTTCACCCTCCCACCTCTATAGGGAGAAAAATACTACAACAATAATGGAATTTTATACATAACCACTTTGACAATTTCCCAGTGGTGTTAATTTTAGGAGTGCACACCTAATTTAATTGTTGGCTGCTGTGACTCTCATAGGAAGGGTCCACTTACAAACTGTTATTTTGATTTGCAAGAATGCCTAGAGGAAGTAAACACTGGTGACTGTGAAATATCTTCCATACTAGATCAAGACAGTCTTGGAAGGCGTGAATTTAGCAATAATTTCAGTATTTCAAGAAAGCTAGTGTCAGCTTACGTTTAAATAGCACACACTTATGAGGATCAACTAATGCAATAGTCTTCTTCATGTCTGCCTAAAATTTTGTAAACACAGTGTGGCAATACCTAGGATTTAATGATGATCAAAAGTTTGGATGACCACAATCTCCTATGCCTTTTGATACTAATTAAAGAGAAATTATTTGTTAAGTAATGCACTTAGTTAATAGCTTATTTATGATCCTTGTTGGTGAAAAGATTTGGAAAAAAATCAGTTGTGGGAATTGGCTGTACTCTCCATTGCCTTTTTACCTGCTCTTAGTATTAGCAGTGCCTTTATGAATGCAGGTCAAGGTAATGGAAAGAAAATTCTTTGAAGAAGTAGAAGTTTAATTCAAATTCTGATACTGTACTATCTAAGGGTGTGCTAGGCAGGATAATGGTACTTTAAAGATGTCCACAGTCTGATCCCTAAAACATGTGAATATGTTCTCTTACATACCAGAGGGGACTGTGGAGATGTGGTTAAGGTTAGGAACCAGGAATTGGGAAGATAATCCTGGATTGTATGGGTGGGCCCAATCTAATCTCATGAGTCTTTAAAAGAAAATAACGTTTGCTGGTTATTGTCAGAGGGAGAAGCGATGATAAAAGAAGGGTCAAAGAGATGCCAGGTGAAAAGGATTCCACCTGCTAGTTCTGGCATTGAAAATGGAGAAGGGACTCAGGGGCCTCTAAAAGCTGGGACTGGCCCTCAGCTGATAGATGGCAAGAACATGCAGTTCTACAACCTCTAGGAACTCAATTCAGGCAACATTCCATATGTGCAAGGAAATGTCAGAGCCGGAGCCTCTAGGAAGGATGCGACTTTGCAGATACCTTGGCTTTTGTGTGCTGAGACTCATGCTGGACTTCTGACCTACAGGACTTTAAGGTTATGAATTTGTGTTGCATTATTCAGTCAATTTGTGGTAATTTACAGAAGTGGTAATGGAAAACTAATACAAAGGATAACTGATTTTTTTTTTCCTTTTAAATAGTCATGGATCCAAAGGAAAAATGAAATAAAATTTATGAAGACAACGAATTCTTAAACATTTTTCCTATTTGAAAAACAACAGTGTTGGCTGACATATGCAATCTGAACTAAATAATCTTTTTCCTAGAGTGCATTTTCTGATGAATGGGAAATATAGACAAATTACTACCTGGTATATATGCAAGAGGAAGAATATCAGAACCCTTAATTCAAACCAAAATTGAGTTTTGATGTGGAGTGACTACCACTGTGTTTACTTTTCTGTCAGAAGGACCTGTTTGTAACTTATTTCTGTAAAATGTTAGTTGGTTAACTTTTAGATAGCCGCTGTGAAAAGAAAACTGCTGTTAGGTTTGCCTCACATTATTCTCTAGATGAATGTATCATGGCTGAACTTTCATGTGCAAATTAAATTCCTCCATCATAATCTTGTTGTTAAATATTCCTTTTGGAGATGCACCTCAGAGAAGGATCACACATACAGCCCTGTGGTTATTTCTGACTTCCTGTCAGTGGAGACAAATCCGAAAAAAGAAACATTAATCTCTGCTCTGACTTTGATTTTGCTAGATTTTGGAGTTTATAGTTTTTCCAAAGGACAAAAAAGACAGGGCAAAATGAAACTCCTTGGGCTGATAAGTTCTTTGCCACTTCCTGATTTTTCAACTGATGGTGATTAACCATTTCTAAACAAAAACATCTCTAATAAACATTCATGAGCCTATTCAGGATGGTTTTGTGATGTAGTACACTATATCATTATCAGTAATAGCAAGAGAAGGCAGATGGAGAAGTGGAAGTGAAGGTGTGCATACAAAACTGAAAAGGCATCAGTGAAGTAATCAATTTTATCACTGAGTAAATCATTCTCTTGGTGAAAAAATATATTCAGTATATCAAATGGCTTTATTATCTTACTCTAAAGGATATACTAAATTAACTTTCACATTTTTTCTTGCATAATCGAACTAGGTCTGCTGTTATGATTTAGAGAATTGCAGGCAGTATGGCATCTCTACTTTGGTGTGAAATTACAGAATTAAAAAATTTATGGGGATGAAGATATATAGCTAAATGTGTGACATGATCACCATATTAAGAGAGAGAAAAAAACAGACTCTAAGCAAACATTGAAACCTGTATTACAGTTTGGGAGTGGTGAAGAATGTAAGAATGTAGGCAAGAGCCTATTTGCTCTTACTGACTTTTTGATTTTGGGATATTTCTTAAACTTAAGGGTGCCTTAAGTTTTCTCCTGTGTAAATAGGAATTATAATTATACTTACTTAGCTTTGTCATGAACATTAAATCTATTAACATATGAAGTGCTTAAAACATTGCCAGCTCAATGTTGCTCATGTGAAACCTTATAAGATCGTATATTAATGATACCTTAATAAAAAAAAAAAGAAAAAAAAACATTGCCAGCCATGGGATAAATGTTCAACAAATGTTTGCTATTATTATTTTAGTTTTAAATGTTGAACATATGCAAATGTACACAAAGTAGAGTTGCTTATATGACCATCTGGTTCCTTTTTTTAATGATTAACTGCCCTATATCCATCATGTAGGTGCTAGAATTACACACATCTTGCCAGTCTTTCAATGTCTCTTTTTTATATCTTTTAGATTTTGTTGAATAATTTAAAGCATATCATTTTACTCCTACATGCTACAGTGTGCATCACTTAAAAATATGAAATGCGGGCTTTAAAAAATACATAACTTTGATGTCATCATCCCACCTAACAAAATGAAAGATAACTTCTTAGTTGCAGCTAGTACCCAGGCCACAATTAGATTTTCTGATTTGCTGTAAAAATTATATTTCTGGTGGAGCCAAGATGGCGGCGTGAGTAGAGCAGCAGAAATCTCCTCCCAAAACCACATATATCTATGAAAATATAACAAAGACAACTCTTCCTAGAATAGAGACCAGAGGACACAAGACAACATCTGGACCACATCCACACCTGCGAGAACCCAGCGCCTCGCAAAGGGGGTAAGATACAAACCCCGGCCAGGCGGGTCCTAGTGCCCCTCCCCCCAGCTCCCGGCGGGAGGAGAGGAGTCAGAAAGGGAGGGAGACGGAGCCCAGGACTGCCGAACACCCAGCCCCAGCCATCTGGACCAGAGCGCAGACACAGTGCATGCGCGGGGCCCTGGTTACTAGGGAAACAGGGCAGCAAGAATGGTGAGCGGGTAACGGAGGCTGGTGCCGGAGGACAAAAGAAAAGTGAGCGGCCATCTTTTTTTTTTTGTTTTGCTTTGTTGTGGCGAGTGCTTTTTGGAAGTCTTAAAGGGACAGGGACCCCAATACTAGGGAAACAGGACAGCAAGACCGGCGAGCGGGTATCAGAGGCCGGTGCCGGGGAATAAAAGAAAAGCGAATGGCCATTTTTTTTTTCTTTTTTGTTGTTTTGTTTTGGCAAGCGCTTTTTGGAAGTCTTAAAAGGGGTAGGGCAGGACACTTAGTCCAGAGGTAGGGAATCTGGGGATCTCTGGGCACTCTAATCCCCTTGGCTGCAGGGAGCACGAGGCCCCTTACGGAGATAAATAGCCTCCCTGCTGCTCCCCCTCCAATGCAACTCCACCACTTTGGAGCAGCAGCCTGAGCTACGCCACGCCCACAGCAACAGTGGAGATAAACTCCATAGCAGCCGGGCAGGAAGCAGAAGCCCTGTCTGCACGCAGCTACCCAGCACAAGCCACTAGAGGTCGCTGTTCTCCCAGGAGAGGAAGGTCACAAACCAACAAGAAGGGAAGTTCTTCTAGCCGTCACTAGTCCCAGCTCTGCAAACTATTCCTATCACCATGAAAAGACAAAATTACAGGCAAACCAAGATCACAGAGACACCAGAGAAGGAGACAGACCTAACCAGTCTTCCTGACAAAGAATTCAAAATAAAAATCATAAACATGCTGACAGAGATGCAGAGAAATACGCAAGAGAAATGGGATGAAGTCCGGAGGGAGATCACAGATGGCAGAAAGGAGATTACAGAAATGAAACAAACTCTGGAAGGGTTTATAAGCAGAATGGATTAGATGCAAGAGGCTATTGATGGAATTAAGACCAGAGAACACGGACGCATAGAAGCTGATATAGAGAGAGATAAAAGGATCTCCAGGAATGAAACAATATTAAGAGAACTGTGTGACCAATCCAAAAGGAACAATATCCGTATTATAGGGTTACCAGAAGAAGAAGAGAGAGGAAAAGGGACGGAAAGTATCTTGGAAGAAATAATTGCTGAAAACTTCCCCAAACTGGGGGAGGAAATAATCGAACAGACCATGGAAATAAACAGAACCCCCAACAGAAAGGATCCAAGGAGAACAACACCAAGACACATAATAATTAAAATGGCAAAGATCAAGGACAAGGAAAGAGTTTGAAAGGCAGCTAGAGAGAAAAAGGTCACCTATAAAGGAAAACCCATCAGGCTAACATCAGACTTCTTGACAGAAACCCTACAGGCCAGAAGAGAATGGCATGATATATTTAATGCAATGAAACAGAAGGGCCTTGAACCAAAGATACTGTATCCAGTACGACTATCATTTAAATATGATGGCGGGATTAAACAATTCCCAGACAAGCAAAAGCTGAGGGAATTTGCTTCCCACAAACCACCTCTACAGGGCATCTTACAGGGACTGCTCTAGACGGGAGCTCTCCTAGAAAGCACAGAGTAAAACACAGAACATATGAAGAATCGAGGAGGAGGAATAAGAAGGGAGAGAAGAAAAGAATCTCCAGACAGTGTATATAACAGCTCAATAAGCGAGCTAAGTTAGACGGTAAGATACTAAAGAGGCTAACCTTGAACCTTTGGTAACCACGAATTTAAAGACTGCAATGGTAATAAGTACATATCTTTCAATAGTCACCCTAAATATAAATGGACTTAATGCACCAATCAAAGGACACAGAGTAATAGAATGGATAAAAAGCAAGACCCATCTATATGCTGCTTACAAGAAACTCACCTCAAACACAAAGACATGTACAGACTAAAAGTAAAGGGATGGATCATATTTCAGGCAAACAACAGCGAGAAGAAAGCAGGGGTTGCAGTACTAATATTAGACAAAATAGACTTCAAAATAAAGAAAGTAACAAGAGATAAAGAAGGACACTACATAATGATAAAGGGCTCAGTCCAACAAGAGGATATAACCATTCTAAATATATATGCATCCAACACAGGAGCACCAGCATGTGTGAACCAAATACTAACAGAACTAAAGGAGGAAATAGACTGCAATGCATTCATTTTAGGAGACTTCAACACACCACTCACCCCAAAGGATAGATCCACCGGGCAGAAAATAAGTAAGGACATGGAAGCACTGAACAACACAGTAGAGCAGATGGACCTAATAGACATCTATAGAACTCTACATCCAAAAGCAACAGGATATACATTCTTCTCAAGTGCACATGGAACATTCTCCAGAATAGACCACATACTATCCCACAAAAAAAGCCTCAGCAAAATCCAAAATATTGAAATTCTACCAACCAATTTTTCAGACCACAAAGGTATAAAAGTAGAAATAAATTCTACAAAGAAAACAAAAAGGCTCACAAACACATGGAGCCTTAACAACATGCTCCTAAATAATCAATGAATCAACAAACAAATTAAAATAGAGATCAAGGAATATATAGAAACAAATGACAACAAAAACACAAAGCCCCAACTTCTGTGAGACGCAGCAAAAGCAGTCCTAAGAGGAAAGTATATAGCGATCCAGGCACACTTGAAGAAGGAAGAACCATCCCAAATGAATAGTCTAACATCACAATTATCGAAATTGGAAAAAGAAGAACAAATGAGGCCTAAAGTCAGCAGAAGGAGGGACATAATAAAGATCAGAGAAGAAATAAACAAAATTGAGAAGAATAAAACAATAGCAAAAATCAATGAAACCAAGAGCTGGTTCTTTGAGAAAATAAACAAAATAGATAAGCCTCTAGCCAAACTTATTAAGACAAAAAGGGAATCAACACAAATCCACAGAATCAGAAATGAGAATGGAAAAATCAGACAGACTCCACAGAAATACAAAGAATTATTAGAGACTTCTATGAAAACCTATATGCTAACAAGCTGGAAAACCTAGAAGAAATGGACAACTTCCTAGAAAAATACAACCTTCAAAGACTGACCAAGGAAGAAACACAAAAATTAAACAAACCAATTACGAGCAAAGAAATTGAAACGGTAATCATAAAACTACCCAAGAACAAAGCACCTGGGCCGGACGGATTTACTTCGGAATTTTATCAGACACACAGAGAAGACATAAAACCCATTCTCCTTAAAGTTTTCCAAAAAACAGAAGAGGAGGGAATACTCCCTAACTCATTCTATGAAGCCAATATCACCCTAATACCAAAACCAGGCAAAGACCCCACCAAAAAAGAAAATTACAGACCAATATCCCTGATGAATGTAGATGCAAAAATACTTAATAAAATATTAGCAAACCGAATTCAAAAGTATATCAAAAGGATCTTCCACCATGACCAAGTGGGATTCATCCCAGGGATGCAAGGATGGTACAACATTCGAAAATCCATCAACATCATCCACCACATCAACAAAAAGAAAGACAAATACCACATGGTCATCTCCATAGATGCGGAAAAAGCATTTGACAAAATTCAACATCCATTCATGATAAAAACTCTCAGCAAAATGGGTATAGAGGGCAAGTACCTCAACATAATAAAGGCCATATATCATAAACCCACAGCCAACATTATACTGAACAGCGAGAAGCTGAAAGCTTTTCCTCTGAGATCGGGAACAAGACAGGGATGCCCACTCTCCCCACTGTTATTTAACATAGTACTGGAGGTGCTAGCCACGGCAATCAGACAAAACAAATAAATACAAGGAATCCAGATTGGTAAAGAAGAAGTTAAACTGTCACTATTTGCAGATGACATGATATTGTACATAAAAAACCCTAAAGACTCCACTCCAAAACTACTAGAACTGATATTGGAATACAGCAAAGTTGCAGGATACAAAATTAACACACAGAAATCTGTGGCTTTCCTACATAACAACAATGAACCAATAGAAAGAGAAATCAGGAAAACAATTCCATTCACAATTGCATCAAAAAGAATAAAATACCTAGGAATAAATCTATCCAAAGAAGTGAATGACCTATACTCTGAAAACTACAAGTCACTCTTAGGAGAAATTAAAGGGGACACTAACAAATGGAAACTCATCCCATGCTCGTGCCTAGGAAGAATCAATATAGTCAAAATGGCCATCCTGCCCAAAGCAATATACAGATTTGATGCAATCCCTATGAAACTACCAGCAACATTCTTCAATGAACTGGAACAAGTCATTCAAAAATTCATATGGAAACACCAAAGACCCCGAATAGCCAAAGCAATCCTGAGAAAGAAAAATAAAGTAGGGGGGATCTCACTCCCCAACTTCAAGCTCTACTGTAAAGCCATAGTAATCAAGACAATTTGGTACTGGCACAAGAACAGAGCCACAGACCAATGGAACAGACTATAGACTCCAGACATTAACCCAGACATATATGGTCAATTAATATTTGATAAAGGAACCATGGACATACAATGGCGAAATGACAGTCTCTTCAACAGATGGTGCTGGCAAAACTGGACAGCTACATGTAGGAGAATGAAACTGGACCATTGTCTAACCCCATACACAAAAGTAAATTCAAAATGGATCAAAGACCTGAATGTAAGTCATGGAACCATTAAACTCTTGGAAAAAAACATAGGCAAAAACCTCTTAGACATAAACATGAGTGACCTCTTCTTGAACATATCTCCCTGGGCACAGAAAACAACAGCAAAAATGAACAAGTGGGACTATATTAAGCTGAAAAGCTTCTCTACAGCAAAAACACCATGAATAGAAAAAAAAGGAACCCTACAGTATGGGAGAATATATTTTTAAATGACAGATCCGATAAAGGGTTGATGTCCAAAATATATAAAGAACTCACACGCCTCAACAAACAAAAAACAAGTAATCCAATTAAAAAATGGGCAGAGGAACTGAACAGACAGTTCTTCAAAAAAGAAATACAGATGGCCAACAGACACATGAAAAGATGCTCCACATCACTAATTATCAGAGAAATGCAAATTAAAACTACAATGAGGTATCACCTCACACCGGTAAGGATGGCTGCCATCCAAAAGACAAACAACAACAAATGTTGGCAAGGCTGTGGAGAAAGGGGAACCCTCCTACACTGCTGGTGGGAATGTAAATTAGTTCAACCATTGTGGAAAGCAGTATGGAGGTACATCAAAATGCTCAAAACAGACTTACCATTTGACCCAGGAATTCCACTCCTAGGAATTTGCCCTATGAACGCAGCAATCAAGTATGAGATAGACAGATGCACCCCTATGTTTTTCGCAGCACTATTTACAATAGCCAAGAATTGGAAGCAACCTAAATGTCCATCGGTAGATGAATGGATAAAGAAGATGTGGTACATATACACAATGGAATACTACTTAGCCTTAAGAAGAGGGCAAATCCTACCATTTGCAACAACATGGATGGACCTGGAGGGTATTATGCTCAGTGAAATAAGCCAAGCAGAGAAAGAGAAATACCAGATGATTTCACTCATCTGTGGACTATAAGAACAAAGGAAAAACTGAAGGAACAAAACAACAGCGGAATCACAGAACCCAAGAATGGACTAACAGGTACCAAAGGGAAAGGAACTGGGGAGGATGGGTGGATAGGTAGGGATAAGGGGGGGGAAGAAGAAGAGGGGTATTAAGATTAGCATGCATGGGGGGGTGGGAGAAAAGGGAGGGCTGTACAACACAGAGAAGACAAGTAGTGTTTCTACAACATTTTGCTATGCTGATGGACAGTGACTGTAAAGGGGTTTATAGGGGGGACCTGGTATAGGGGAGAGCCTAGTAAACATAATATTCTTCTTGTAAGTGTAGATTAAAGATAAAAAAAAAGAGAAGAAAGAAAGTGAGGGGGGATTACTCCTTGATAGGATAAAACTAACTGTAAATCAACGATTAATGCATGCTTTAAATATCCTTAATTTTTATCACTTAAAGGGTGTCAGATGATCCGCTATGGAGGTACAGTTTTCTGATAATATTCCTTTCTCTTAAAAAAGAAAAGTAGTTCCTGTGTGGTGACCTCCAATGAGTTCTACACAATGGTATAAAGGGCATATCAAAGTGTGGGCAAAGAGTCTGTTTGTGTTTATACAGAGGATCAAAGCCTGAACTTCCAACATCAGCAGTCTCTGGAAGAGTCACATCAGAAGATGATCATCAAAAAACCTCAACAAAGATCCAGGCGATGCTGCAGTTGTAGCTGCATTCATCCCACCAGTTCCTGGACTTTCCATTGGAATGAAGAAGGAGATATCTAAGCTGGCCTGTGCATACAGTAAAACAACAAATTTGACTGGATCTATACTAGTGGAATTCAACCAAGAATTAGGAGAAGTGCAAGTTGTAGCGCTCCAAAATCTTACAACTACAGACTATCTATTGTTAAAAGAACATATGGGAGGTGAACAGTTTCCAGGAATGGGTTGTTTTAATTTGTCTGATTTCTCTCAGACTGTTCAAGTACAGTTGGACAATATCCATTATATCATAGCCAAATTTTCACATATGCCTAGGGTGCCTAACTAGTTTTCTTGGCTTCACTAGAGAAGGTTGGTAATTATAGATCTGCTTTGGTTACATTGGTTATGTAACTGTATTCCTATTATGTTAATGTGTGTGTGCAATTTAATTAGTAGTTTAAAACCTATACATTCTTAAGTTACTCTACAAGAAGATATGTCAAAGAAATAATCAATCTTCTCATGTTTTCTTCCATCTGCTACTCCTATAGCTTTTCTTCTTCCTTACTAATTACAACCCTTAAATAGAATTCGTGCCTCATATCGAATTTACTGAGTATCATAATTCTTCCAAGTGGTAAAGATACCTCAAGACAAATGCTGGGCATAGAAGCCACAGGGCATAAATCTGCAAAGAAGTCAAAAGCTAACCTTTTCAAACAATAAGGCTTCTCTCTCACTTACCAAGTTTACATTTCCCTGTATGGCCCCAGAAGATGACTGGTTAGCCAGAGACGGGTAAGATTCCTCAAGGGAGGAACAACCTAAGACAGGCACAGTCGCAGGGGGGCCATCAGGTGAGAAATTGGGGATCAACAGAGGTGAGGCTTAGAACCTCACCCCCCTGTTTTGAGAGAAATCTTCTGTATCCGTGAATGTTTTATTGCCCTTGTCTAGCTTGGATTAACACATAGTCTACAGGCACACACCTGATCATCTACATTTGCTCTCTTACAACACTAAGGTATGTTTTCTACCTTTAACTTGCATCTACCTACCACTTCAGCATTTTATTTAAAAAAAATAATAATAATAAGGGGAGAAATGTGGGATTCACATATAAATCAAGTATAAAAATCAAACGAATATTCATATTTGACCTGATTGTTTATAGTTCATAATGAGTGATCAAAACCTAAATTTTCTGTGATGACTGCCCTTGTACTCTTCACCATGTAAGAACTTATTCACTATGTAAGAATTTGTTCACCATATAAGAACTTGTTCATTATGCTTCAGAAGATTGGAGACTGAAGAGTACTAGGCTGGGGGTGGGTTAATGATTGTGCATTGAGCATTGACTCCCCTATACAGAATTTTATTGTTGTTAACAACCATTTGATCAATAAATTTGAGAGATGCCCTCTCAATAAAAAAATTATATTTCTGAAGTTGTTTGTTTGAATTAGAATCCAAACACATTCTATATATTGCATTTGTTGTCTTCTCCTTTTCTCTGTCTCTAAGGTTAGTTTTATTGAGGTGTAATTTATATTCAATAAACTTTACTTCTTTTAGGTGTGCAGGCCTTTGGGTCTTGTAAATACTTACAGTGTGTAACCACCATTATAAAGAATTTCTCTCATACTCCTTGTAGTCTATTCTCTCTCCCATTATCCTAGTTCCTTGGAGTGACCAAGTTTTTTTCTATCTCTATAGTTTTCTTCTTTTTTGTAACATTGTGTAGGTGAAATTATTCAGTATTTATCCTTTTGAGTCTAGCTTCTTTCACTTAACATAATTATTTTGAAATTTGCCATGTTTCCTAAATTAGGTCATTCCTTTTTCATTGCCAAGTACTATTCCATCATCTGGCTCTAGCTACTGTTTGTTCATCCAGTCACAGGTTGATGGACTTTGGGATATTTTTTCATTTGGGTTGTTTGGGGCAATTATGAATTATCTGATACAAACCTTAACATATACATTTGTGTGTATATATGGCATTTCTTTTGGGTAAATGTTTAGGAGTGTTTAACTAGGTTCGCTTAATCATGTAGTAAGTGTGAGTTTAACTTTATGCAAAATTGTAACCTGTTTCTCAGAGGGGCAAACTCTTTGACATTTCCCAAAGCAATGTATGAGAAATCCAGTTGCTCAACATCTTTGCCAGCACTTGTTATTTTCAGTAGTTTTTAATTATTATTTAACCATTCAAAAAGGTATAGATTGTTGTCTAATTGTAGCTTTCACTTGCATTTCCTAGTTACTCAGGACCTTGGGAATCTTTAAATGTGCTTGTTTTCCTTTTCTTTTAGTGAAAACCATTTTCCCTGTGTCCCATTTGACCTTGATGCTTCATCATTCTTGCAAGCTGGAAATCAGCTTGTAAGACTTGATTAGAGTTGAAGTTTATTTTTTTGATGGAATGCTTTGTAGGCTCTGTATTTCACATTTTATCACTTCAGCAGGCACATAACATCTGATGGCTATTGGGTTTGGGTGCTTACAGTGTTAACTCTCCAGTGTAACCCCCCATGGTAAAGTTAACTACCAACTTGTCATCTAATGGTTTCATCCATTTACGTTTGCCTGAATCAGTTATTTCATTAGGTATTACAAAAGAGTTATATATTCTAATTTTCCCTTTCCTCTGGATTTGTCAGTTGGATTTCATAGACTTCCTTACTAGACTGCCTGGTTACCCTAAAGTAGAGTTTATATACAAAGTTGGAATTGCTAACAGAATTAGTTTCCTTGAAATTGCCAGTTGTAATGGGTGGGTGGTGATGATGGCAGTGAATTTTTTCTTTCTTTCTTATTGTTGTCTTTCTCTTTGAGTGGCATTACGAATTCATGGGTTTTATATTTGTATTTCAGTTGTGTTTTCAGGGATTTCTGCTAATTTAATTGTGTTTCAGTTGATTTCAGTGATTTCTGCTTAATTCAAATCTGATTATATTAATGAGATAAAAAAGAAAAATTTTGGAAGTGCATAGACTTTCGTATATAATTTAATCTGATTTTTGGACATTTTTTTGTTTCTTTGGTCTAAGCATGCACCAATCTCACATCCATAAAACTTTCTCACTCCAGAAGAAGAAATATAACCTGCTAGTATTTCATGGAGATTGATATAGATTAATACATTAGGAAGACTCAACATCATTATGATAGTGAATGTCCTTATCCAAGAATGCATCATTCCTTTCAAATCTTTCAGTCTATTTTTGGGTCTTTCCAGAGTGTTTAACTATTTTCCTCATGTAAGTCTTTCACATTTCTAAGTAGTTTATCTTTTTTGTTGCTATTGTAAGTCATGTCTTTGTTCCATTAGATAATAAAATGCCTATCTTTCACGTATATTTTGTTTGTCTGTATGAAGGCTATTATTTTCTGTTAACTCATTTCATGTTAACTCATGAGTTAGCTATTTTACTGGTTTATCTTTTTGTGTGAGTAGTTTTTCAATTGATTTTCTTGGTTTTAAACAAGATATTTATTTGTGGTGGGAGATAATCATGACCCTTTTCTGATTCTCTATCTCAAATTGCTTTGAATGACACTGGATAACACAGTGTTAAATAAAAATGGCAATTGTGGACATGAATTTCTTATCTCTGAGTCCCGGCCTTTGTCCATTTAGTAATACTTGGTTCTTATGGCTACAGTACTACAGTATGTAAAGAATGAGAACATGGAGTTGATTCAATATATGGTTCTCTGTCTTAGAGCTGGCTGGCAACTGCAAATGGCATTTTAATGAGAAAATTCATCATTGATGTGACATCAATGAATGCACTTGCATGGTTGGGCATACTTACCTGATCTGGCTTGTGCTCTGTACTGTCTGGGTCTGCCTCTCATCCCCACCCCACCAATATGGCCAAACATACCTCTGGAGTCAGTCCCTGTTTCCCCTGTTTCCCCTCCTGGTTTTTAGCCTACATTCACATTCTCTTTCCCTAAAAAAGACTCATCAAATAATGAATTTAAGTACATTTGTTACCTAAAATTCATTTAGAAACATCAGTGTTAGAGTAAAATGAAGCCCTAGAGGACAATGGAACTCCTGAAGTGATTGTCAGCCCCTCCAGCACCCTCTGCACCCACTTTCTCACTTGCTGTGTGCTTAGGGAGCCGAGGACGCCCTCACCTTTTGCACATCACTACGCTGCTCTGCTGTGAGCAAATCTTCAAATATTACCGAACTGTCAAGTGTGTAACATTCTTTTGATTATTTTCTGTCAAGAATGTCACCTCCTAAAACCTTGGCCCTTCTTTTTATTTATTATTGTCAGCACTGTCAGCCTTGTGGTCAAATGTGTTATATTTTGGAATCCTGCGTGCTACTTTTTATTCCCCTATTCAGCTTCTGGCTACTTTCCTATTTTTAAACTGCGTAACAGTGTTTTATCCTTATTTTCATTGTTCCAAGCTTTTCTTTTCCACAAAGCCTCCCTCTTCTTAGTTGTTTAGCACTTTACTTTTCTGTTGTTTTATGTCGCTCTTCAATACAAAAATTTACTTGGTCAAGCCTTCATTATCTTATTCATTGTCTTTTATAGTTTTACTTCATGCCACAAATTCCTGTAAGAGCAGATCTTTAGCTTTGGGGTGAATTTTCTAGCTAAAGATATGTTTGCATTTATTTTAGCATTTCTAATTTTATTTGTGTCCTAATGTGCATATTGAGTTCCTGTTCTCAATTGTCTTGCAACTAAATGAAATCTCTGAAACTGGTAATGCTTCCCATAAATTGATAAAAGCATAGTGTCTAACAGAATGGAAAAACAATGTTTTCTGATAGGTATATAGCTTTTATGCAATAAATAATGGGACAGAAAATGTAAAAAAAAAGTCAAATAACAACTATGAGAGGAAAAGAGATAGGAAGCGCCATCCATTCAACAAGTATTTAGAGTTTCCTGTACTTATGGAACACTCTGAATGGACAGGACTTAAAGGCTCTTGGGGCAGCACTAGAGTTGAGACTGTCACACAAACTATTGGAAAACAATATTGGTGCTTATCTGGGATAAGTACCATATGACAAGCAGAGAGTAATATATGTAGTTGGGGATATAAGGCCTTTTAGTCTTTGATGATTTAGATAAATTAATGAGAGGATAATGAATTTGGAAAAGTAATAGTACTTTCTTCATAGAGTATTTGGAGGGCTAAATGGACAGTGGGTGAAAAAGCTCAGCAAAGTGCCTTTTCTGCACTTAGTAAATACTCAGTAAATGTCAGCAGTTGGTATTACTAGTGAGTCATGGGTTTAAAATATTCCTAGTTCTCTGTTATTAGCTGTGTACTCTAAACTGTTAGCTGGGAGGAATGACATTCTGTCCTGAAAATTGAGGAATCTGAGGAGAATACATTGGCTGTGCCACTAGCAAGCCAAGGCTATTCTCTGGGTGTAGTTTTGGGTCTGTGCTACTGCTTGGAAAGGTGACTATGGAGTTAAAATTCTGCATAATAAAATATATGTTCTATAATTTTAGTCTGGATTCATCTTTAGATTTTAAAAGAAATAATTGCTCAGAAATGCTGAAAGCTTTTCCTCTAAGAACAGGAACAAGACAAGGATGCCCATTCTCACCACTTCTATTCAACATAATATTCGAGGTCCTAGCCATGGTAATTGGACAACACAAAGAGATAAAAGGCAATTGAACTGGTAAGGAAGAAGTTAAACTGTCACTATTTGCCGATGACGTATTATACATAGAAAATCCTAAAGACTCCACCAAAAAAGTATTAGAATAACTTAATTTAGCAAAGTTTCAGGATATGCAATTAATACACAAAACTCTGTGCATTCCTATATACTAACAACGAGCTAGTAGAAAGAGAAATCAGGAAAACAATTCCATTTACAATAGCATCAAAAAGAATAAAATACCTAGGAATAAATTTAACCAAGAAAGTGAAAGACAAATACTCTGAAAACTATAAGACATTCATGAGATAAAGAAGAGAGCAATAAATGGAAATCTATCCCATGCTTGTGAATAGTAAGAATGAGTATTGTCAAAATGGCCATCCTGACCAAAGCGATTTACATATTCAGTGCAATCCCTATCAGAATACCAAAAACATTTTTAGTGACCTAGAGCAAATAGTCCTAAAATTCATGTGGAATCACAAAAGGCCTTGAAAACCAAAGCAATCCTGAGAAGGAAGAATAAAGCTCGGGGCAATATGCTCCCTAACTTCAAGCTCTAGTACAAAGCCACAGTATTCAAAACAGTTTGGTACTGGCACAAGAACAGACCCATAGATCAATGGAACAGAATAGAGAGCACTTATATAATCCCATACACATATGGTCAATTAATGTATGATAAAGGAGCCATGAATATATAATGGAGAAAGACAGTCTCTTCAACAACTGGTGTTGGGAAAACTGGACAGGTGCATGTAAGAGAATGAAACTGGATTATTGTCTAACTCCATACACAAAATATACTCAAAATGCATCAAAGACCTAAATGTAAGTCATGCAACCATAAAAATTGTAGAAGAAAACATAGGCAAAAAATGTTTTGAATATAAACAGGAGCAGTTCTTTCTTGGACACATCTCCTTGTTCAAGGGAAAAAAAAAAAGCAAAAATGAACAAATAGGACTACATAAAACTAAAAAGCTTCTGTATAGAAAAAGACACCATCAGCAGACCAAAAAGGCACCCTACAGTATGGGAGAATATATTTGTAAATGACTTATCTGACAATGGGTCAACACCCAAAAAACAAATAACCCAAATAAAAAAATGGATGGAGGACCTGAACAGACACTTCTCCAAAGAAGACATTCAGATGGCCAACAGGCTTATGAAAAGATGCTGCTCATCACTAATCATCAAGGAAATGCAAATCAAAACCATAATGAGTTATCACTTCACACCAGTCAGAATGGTCACTATCCAAAAGACAAGAAATAGTGAATGCTGGCAAGGATGAGGAGAAAGGGGAACCCTCCTACACTGTTGTTGGGACTTCAGATTGGTGCAACTGCTGTGGAAAGTAGTATGGAATTTCCTCAAAAAACTAAAAGTAGAAATACTGTTTGATCCTGGAATTCCACTCCTAGGAATTTACCCAAAGAAAACAAAATCCTTGGTTCAAAAAGTTATATGCATTCCTGTGTTTATCGCAGCAGTATTTACAACAGGCAAGATAAGGAACTAACCTAAGTGTCCATCAATAGATGAATGGATAAAGAAGATACACAATAGAATATTATTCAGCCATAAAAAGAAAAGAAATCCTCCCATTGTAACAGCATGGATGGATTTAGAGGGTATTATGCTCAATGAAATAAGCCAAGTGAAGACAAATACCATATGATTTCACTTATTGTGTAATACAAAAACAAAGCAAAACAAAATGAATAAATGGCAGTAGACTCATAGAAACTGAGAAGTGACTCATGGTTATCAAGGGGGAGGGTTTGTGGTCGGTGGGTGGGGGAGTGGGAGGGGCATAAAGGGGAACAGTAATTCTCAATCACAATGTAAGTTGGCCATGGGAACAGTAGTACAACATGGAGAATACAGTCAATGTTTCTGTAACATCTTTCTATGTTGATAGATAATAACCACACTAGATGGGGTGAGGATTTAATAATATGGCCAATTGTTGAACCACTGTGTTGTGTATTTGAAGCCAACATAAGAGATACTTTAATAATAATAATAAAAATCCCCTAAACACTTAAGTATGCCTTCTCTCTGTGGTGGCCCGCATTCCCATCTAGTGTGTACTGTTTATCAAATAAACTTTCTTTTTGCATAAACTGAAATAAAAGAAAGAAATAACTGCTCTGAGTTTTCTTCATTACTGTATGTAGATAATCATTTTTTTTTTCCTTACTGATGTTCATTAGCCCTATTGCCATTTAGAAGATAGGAGGCATATTCTTGAGAAGAACTGTATTTCTTCAAGACTTTCCCTAGAGTAGGCTTTGCCAAGAAAATGATAAGTTGGGAACTGGGCTCAATATTATAAAAAAGAAAATGAAATATATGCTAAATAGTTGTTTGAAGAAAGAATGATATTCTTCCTGAGTCATAGTTGTCTGGCTGAGGCGATTTCCTGATTTTTTTTCCCTGAGACACAGTTTACTCCTAAGAGTATGAGGAAGGAATAGAAACTAAGCAATGCCTATTGAAGGCTTAAATCAAATTGACAAAGTTCACCATCTTTCTGAGCTTCAGGTGTCTTCTAACTTCTCTCTAGGAATTTGAAAACTGATCTTGGCTAGAACAAAAATGTGTTCAGTCTTCAAATTTAATTGGAAAGCAAAGCTTAGAACTCCCTCTTGTAGGTACACACAATCAAAGTATTTTCATTATAGATGCCTTGCTTCCTATAATTGCTACTAGGATGTCTGAGTACTTCACTCTTCACACTCCCTGCACACCTCCAGGGTTTATTATCTCTTAACAGATCATGTGTTCCAATGTTTGTTCTAAGTTTGACTGCAAGGGAAAAAAAGGCAAAGGTTTTTTTAATACTAGTGAAAACAGGTTTCATTTGTTAAAACTGCTGTAAACTGCTCCTTTGAGAAGGCTTGTGAGCTTTTAACCTGAGATTTTGTTGAAATAGGTATGCTTAATCACACTATGTTGGTCCATATTTTGCACACACACACACACACACATACAGGAAAAGATTTCTTTTTTTGGTCCTTACGTTTTTTGGTTAGCATTTCTCAGGGAATGCAAAAATTGTTATATTTTAAAATAGCTCATCTACTGGCCTTATTTTCTTCAAATATGATGAAAACTTACTGCATTTTAGCTTATTGAATGTCTTCAGATTTTCAGGAGCCATTTGATGTGATCCAACTGATGGGTGATGCTAAAATAAAACATTCATCTGGAGAACTGTGCATGCCAAAAGAATGACTGGGTGGCAAATATCCTCCCTTTATTCTTTTCTATCATTTTCTTGATTTGAGATATTTCCGTTAATACATTATACTCATATTTTAAAGCTTATGCTTCTGAACTTAAAAAAAATTACATTTTCTATTTCAGGAACAAGACCTTTTCTGTGTCTGACAGAAATCTATTTATATGGAATATGTGACCCTTTTACTTTTTTCTTAATATAGGATAACTAGAACTGAATAAACATTATGTCTTGTAATATTGGTAGTTTGCTTTTTTAAAACCTTAAGTGATGGGAAAGGCTGTATTTTAGTAGAAAATTAAATGGAAAATGAGATGTTATGTAAAGCCATTAACATACAAAAATAGCTTGCCTTAATTTATGGTCATTTCAGATGAAAACAGCTCTTCCTGACTAATCACTTTCACCAGTTAGTTCTGCAGTCAGCACAAGGACTGAATGTAAGGTGTTTTATATCCTACTCTTTCTCTGTTCTCCTATAGTGTATTTGTATTGCTTTAGGAGACATGTGACATGCATTTATGTGGGTGTAAAATTCAAAACTTAGCATATAAATTGAATGTCAGTTAACATACAACTTTTTTTATATGAAGCAAACTATTATAAAATTGTGCCATCAATACCTGTGATAGTTTCAATTTTACCCATGAAATTTTAATTTAAATTATCTCATATTGGATCATTTAACCTAGTATTCTGGTGTGTATCAGAACACTACTTGGGAATAACTGGATCAAATGAGGTAATTTATATGAACATGGGTTGTCAGTAGAATGTATTTATAAATGTTATTTTGTGTTATTTTTAATCATGACTTAGGAAAACACATTGAAGTAAGTGGTACGATGGAATGTTTCTCACCTTAATGCTTTATCGTCCCTAATGACATGGTTGACTATATATCAGACACATTCATGAAGGAAGGCTCACCCTGCAGGGGGCAAAAGAGCAGAGTGTGCTATAAGATTCAATTTTAATTCTAAACATTTCACATCATTGTTTTGCTTATAAAACAATACAAATAACATTCTAGTGACATTTCTTATGTGTGCTTTTTCCATCAGAATCAGAAAAAAATTCAACTGCTGCTGGTTGTCCGTGGATCAGATTTCCTTTTTCTTTTACTTCGCCAGACTTTCTGATCCTAAAAGACCAAGAGTTCTGAGGGGATGTTGGTCTCCTGTAGACTCTTATATTTTGAGGGAAAGAGAGATGGGCTTTCTTTATGAAAACTAATCTGCATTATATGTATGAGGAGTCCGTTCTTCCAGCATGTTCTTACAGAAGGTGTTTTGTTGGTTGTTTCCTTTGATACTCAGTTACTGTTTTCTTTTTACTTCCTTTTGTTTTTTTTTTTCCCGCAAAAGCTCATTTTAATGTATGTTTCTCTGGCTTAAAAAGCAATCATCTTTTTTTCTTCCCTTTCACTCTTTCTGATCTTTCTCAAAAGTGTGAGCTGATGAGTTGCTTTTCTCAGTGGTGCCAGATGAACAGTTGAAGACTGTTTTGAGATTGGGGATTTTTTAAACGTGTGTTTTTCTGATCTTCCTCCAAGTTAAAAATAATAGCAACAGACACACACACACACTTCACACGGATTCTTGCCTTCATAAGTCAAACATTTTATGTAGTGTATGAAATGCAGTGTTACTTTTTGTATGGATCCAAAGAAAAAGCTTAAAATTTATGTAGCCACAAGAGATAATCAATGATTGTCTCATGGCTCTCAGATGATCTGATTCTGCATCTAACTCATTATTTTTTTCACCTGGGTTAAGTTCTCTCTGAGCCTCCTTTCTGATTTGCAAGAAGAGTTGATGCCTAAAAGATCTTTTTCTAAGGAGCCTCTTAGAAGTAAATTCAGAGATGTGTACAGCCCAGCAAATATTTATTTAATACTTAACACAGCATCCTCAGAATTATATTAGGATTTGGAGAAGCCAAACTTCATGTTTTTCTGTCCTTATAGGAGATTATGGCCCATCTGGGCAAAAGAAGTAAATGCAGGAATAGTTTGACAAGATGGATATATATTTTCTCAGCTTTGTATAAAATCTTTACCAAGACATTCTCATTCCAGCTTAATTTCAGTCCATCAAAACTCTCTCAAATTCATTTTCTCCACTATTTGCCTGGACATCATGGTTGAATGTCTTTAGCGTACGCTCACCAGCACTTCAATGCCATTGTCACCATTTTCAGTGTACCTTACTTAGATGCTTCTCAACCCTAGAACGATACAGCCTTTCACTGGCCCGGCCCCTCTCCTGGACCTGGGATACATTGCTACCGTTGTAGAACATTATGGATACATACAACTGGGATATGTTGTAGAATATAAGTAGCTGTCTTCAATGTGCATGTAACTGTCAACACTAGATTTGCTCACTTTCTGTGTTCTTAAGTACAGCATCTTGCTCTGATTACAGCCCTCTTTATTTGCAGCCCCTCACAGTGTGTCTTCCTCTCATGGCCCAGGCTTTCTCCCTCAAGACAAGTCTCTAGGCTGTTAATATTCTCAGCCTGCTCTTGGTTGACTTACCTTCCCTATTCCTAATTGATGCTTTCCCTGGCAAATTAGTTGAATTGCTGACTCACCATCTTCCTCATATCCTTTATTTCTCTAACTTTTGTGCCTCACCTTTTACAGCACAATTTCAGTATCTATCAGTATGTCTTGTTTCTTGTACCCATGTGGTGAGCACTTCTGAAGAAACAGCACACAGTGATTCAGGTGGGCTTTACCACACATCCATGGTCATCAACCGCAGCTGAGCCCTAGTGCTGCCCCTCCTTTCTTCCCTTCCTCCCTCCTTCCTTGTTTCCTTTTTTCCTTTCTCCCTCCCTTCCTCTTTTCCCTTATTTGCCTCATTTGCTTTATTTATTTATTTATTCTTAAATTTTATTGTATTGTAGTAACACAGAAATGAGATGTGCCCTCTTAAATTTGTACAAGTACAATTCAACATTGTTGACTATAGGTAAAATGTTGTAAAGCAGATCTCACGAGCTTACTTATTTTGCTTAACTGAAACTTCATGACATTGATCTGTAACTCCCCATTTCCCCCTCCCTGTAGCCCCTGACATGACAACCAGTATTCTGTTCATTGATTCTATGAATCTGATTACTTTTGGGACCTCATGTAAGTAGAATCATGCAGCATTTGACTTTGTGTGACTGACTGGCTTATTTCTTTTAACGTAGTATCATCAAGATTCATCCATGTTTTTACAGACTGCACAATATCCCTCTTTTTTAAATGATGAATAGTATTCCATTTTATGTATTTTTAGGTATAGATATAGCCCCCCATTTTCTTACATTTTCTTTATCCACTCATTTCTCAGAGGACATACAGGTTGTTTCCAAACCTTGGCTCTTGTGAATAGTACTGCACTGAATATAGGAGTGGTAATATCACCTTGAGATACTGATTTCAAAGTTTTGGACAAATATCCAAACTTGGAATTAGTTAAATCATATTGTAATTCTATTTCTTATTTTTTGAGAAACTTCCATACTGTTTTCCATAGTGCTGCACCATTTTGCAATCTCCCCAACAGTGCACAAGGGTTCCAGTTTTCTCCACATCCTTGACAACACTTTTTTCATGACTTAGTTTTGTTTTGTTTTTGATAATAGTCATTCTGACAAGTGTGTCATGATGTCTCTGTGATTTGCATTTCCCTGATGATTAGTGATGTTGAGTACCTTTTCATATACCTTTTAGCCATTTGTGTGTCTTCTTTGGAGAAATGTCTATCCAAGTCCTTAGCCTCTTTCTCAATCAGGTTATTTGAGTTTTATTTTATCATTGAATTGTGGGAGTTCTTTATATATTTTGCATTACATTACCAGATACAGGGTTTGCAGATATTTTCTCCCATTCTATTGATTGCCTTTTTATTCTGTTGGTTGTTTCCCTTGATGTGCAGGAGCTTTTTACTTTGACATAGTCTCACTTGTTTATTTTTATTTTTGTTGCATATGCTTTTGGTGTCATATCCACAAACTCATTGCCAATACCAATATCATGAAGGTTTTCTACTGTTTTCTTCCAGATGTTTTACAGTTTCAGGTCTTGTGTTTAAGACCTTTTAATCTTTATTCCATTTTGTTCTTGTTTCTTTTATTTGTTCCATATTGGTCTGTGCCAAATCATTTCACATGGCATTTATGGTTCCTAAGTCTCCCTACTGATTCCCACCTCTTCCTACTTGCTATCTTCTGTTTAGAGCAGCAGTATAACACTGAGTGTAGGTTAGGAACAAGTACTCACCATCTAGACTGGGTTCAAGGCCTTTCTTTGCAAATTACTTTGTGATCCTGGGTAACTTAATTTCTCTTTGCCTCTTTTTCTTGATCTGTAAAATGGGGATAATAATGCTACCTTCTGATAGAAATGTAAGGATTACATGAGTTAATGTTGGTTAAAAAAACTAAAATAGCATCTGACTCATAGTAGGAGCTGTATTGGTGTTGGTCATTTTTTCCCTTTTTAAGATAATACTGATAATATTGAGACTTTTAGGCCTCATACCTTGTTTCCGTCCCCAATATCTATAACTTTGTCAACAATTCATCCACTCTTACTGAATTTTTTTCTTCATTCCCAGAAATGGCACATCAAATGTGCCTTTTTATGCTTCTTCCTTTTCCTTCCTGCCTCTGGACTAGTTTCATGTTTATCTTTCTTCCACATCTTAGATCTACTCCTTTGTGTGAAATGCATGCTCTAAGCCTGTACGTGTACTTAAGTTTCTTCCATTCTAAAATCAATCAAAACACCATCATTATCATTATCAACATCCTCATTAGAAACAACAAAAGAATAAAAATGAAACTTCCCCTAACTATTCCTCATATACCTTCCCAGGTCCTTTCTTATTCTCTTCTCTCTTGAAGATTTTTTTTGGAAAAATTAGTTTTCCCTTCTTAATGCCCTGTTTGTTGGCTCTACCTGGAATTTGCTGTTACTGAACACAAAACCCACCTACAAGCTGTTGGTCACATTCAAAGATTTGCTCTCTGTTGTTATCTTCTCTGACCCTCCTTTGGACCTCACACCGATAGTCGGCTTTCACTTTTGTGTCATAAGTCTTCATGCTCAACCATCCACTGTCTGCTGGTTTTGCTCCAGCCTCTGTCTCTTCTAGTCTCCTTTCTCAGGCCTTCCTCCCATCTCCTAAATATATGCTTTCTCCCAAGTCCCGTTTTTCACCCTGAACCTTAATCTTTATTTGTTCCCTGGGTAATTTAATCTATTCCCACAATTTATATGCTGTTTATTGGCTGTGCCAATGACTCACAAATCTCTATTTCTAGCCCCAAACTCTCTTCTGAGCGTTCAGACTTCTTTCTAACTACTTCCTAGATGTGAACACCCATAGGCATCCCAAATTCAGTACATCTAAAATTAAGTCCATTATATTCCCAATTGTCACATTGCTTCTGTATTTCTATCTTAGTGTGGATGCCTTTGTCATCAATGTAAGGAGCCCAGGCCAGAATACAGGTCTTTCTTTGAACATTCAACACATGAGCCCCTATTTATATCATGTTACTTAAAATTGCATCTTACATCTCTCTCTTCCTCTCTGTTTTAACTCTCACTGCCTTACATTAGGCCTTTAGTTTCCTTTACCTGAGCTATTGTAAGAATATTTGAATGGCTTTGCCTCCCTGTGTCACCTATCCAATCTATCCTATCTTATGTACAGTTGATAGTTATACTTCTAGAACATTAACCTGATTATATGCTGCTTTGCTTAAACTTCTTAGATGGTTCCCCACTGCTTACATTTTATGATCCAACTCCTGTGATATGCAGTATTCTTCACCATCCAGCACCCTTTTTCCTAGCCTCGGGTTCTGATAAAAACCCCTCAATAAACAAATGGCACAGATCTAGTCCTCCATATGGTTCTCTTCACTTAAATGTCTACATACCTTGTCTTTCCATATGAGTGTCTATTCCCACTCTGCAGGAAACTTTTATTTATCCTTAGAGACCTAGTTCATTTTCTCTCTTTGGGAAGCCTTTTAAAAATTACTCATACATTGTAAATAATAATTTTCTGTCTTTTACTTTTCATAGTGTTTTGTAGATGGAAGTTACCACACTGGTCTATAACTATTTGAAATCCCAAAGGGCTTTGTGCATCCTATATTCCTAACACATAGCACACTGCCTGAAACCTAGTAGATGCTTAGTAGAAGTTTGGATGAATTTTAGAGCTAAGTGTTTAAAAAATATGGAGGAGAAAGTTTGTCTCAGTGTAGCACAGATTCAGGGCAGTAAAAATGGTGGTGAGAAAAGGCTGTCAAAGAAAGAAAGAAAACTCAGTAGAACAAACTATATAATGTAAAGTCCAGATGGAGAGTAAAGGAAGAAAGTATAAAGAAATAGGTCCTTGGGTATATGAGAATATTGAGAAATGACACTAGAAAAGGAAAATGGCCCAGTATGCCTGAGGAATGATAGGGAAGGAATGGCAAGAGAAGGAAAGGTCAACCTTGTAAGAGAGAAAACCCTGAGTAGCAGAATTTGTCAGAGACCATCCACAGAAGACAGAGGGGAACTTACTTTGCAGTGCTTTGTGTGTTTCTGCTAAGTAATGATGCTGAAAAGCCATGATGTTCCCTATTTTCCTCTAAAACACATGCTTAAAGAGTCCTGAGACTAAGCTGTATTTTCTGAAATCTACTCTGAGGTATATAGAAAACATCCTTGACCTATAGCCAGATACTATGCAATGACTTTCTGGTGCTCTGCTATTCTACATTTGTTTTCTGTAAGAATAAACAAACACCAAACTGACATTCTTTGGAACTGTTGGGCATTATCCTTGTTCTTAAAGGATATGGGGGATGTAGATCTTGAAGGCTCATGGGAATCCTTCTGCTCAGTGTCAGCAAAGTTATAGTTGGGCACACCTGTTTTTGCTTAGAGTTGCAGAGGACTTCCACTGTTTATGCACATGGGGCCTCTGGTGTATGGGTCCTTTAAATAATATTAAATGTTCATAAAATAAACTGCATGTGTGTGTGTGTGTGTGTGTGCATATGTATATATATGTATGTGTGTTTTGTGTATGTGTGTCAAACTGAACTTCTGTACATTTTATTTTCTTCTTAGAAATATTAGATGCCCCTTAAAGAGGTTCATAGATAGAATATATGCAACAGTAGGACTTGAGTCCATGTTAGATCTGAAAAGAGGACACTGTGGCCTTTGATCAGCTTTGTATCTTTCCATTGAATGGTCCTCTGGAATGTTGTTAAATAAATAATTTTTACATTTTACAAAAGTTTTAGATTCATAGCAGAATTGAGCAAAAGTTACAGAGATTTCCCATGTAGGCCCACCCCTACATATGCATAGCCTCTCCCTTTATCATCATCCCGCACTAGACTGATATGTTTGTTACAACCCATGAGTCTATATTGACACAGTTATCCGCTGGAGTCATTATAGGCATTCCTGGGAGATAGTGCTGAATCCAGACCAGTGCAACAAAGTGACTCTCACCATAAAGTGAGTCAAATGAACTTTTTGCTTTCCCAGTGCATATGAAAGTTATGTTTACAATATACTGTAGCCTATCAAGTGTGCAATAGTATTATGTCTAAAAGATGTACATACCCTGATTTAAAGTACTTGATTGCTAAAGGCTTCTAATAACCATCATCTGAGCTTTCAGCGAGTCATAATTTTTTTTGCTGGCAGAGGGTCTTGCCTGATGTTGGCTGCTGAGTGTTCAGGGTGGTGGTAGTTGAAAGTTGGGGTGGCTGTGGCAATTTCTTTAAGACAACAGTGAAGTTTGCTACACTGATGGGCTCTTTGGCAAATTATTTCTCTGTAGAATGTGATATTTGATAGCATTTTATTCACAGGAGAACTTTCAAAATTGCAGTCAGTCCTCTCAAACCCTGCCACTGCTGTATCAACTAACTTTAGGTAATATTCTAATTTTTTTTTGTCATTTCAACAGTCTTTAGAGCATCTTCAGCAGCAGTAGATTCCATCTCAAGAACTTTCTTTGCTCATCATGAGAAGGAACTCATCATTCAAGTATTATAATGAGATTGCAGCAATTCAGTAATTTTTAGCTCCACTTCTAGTTCTAGTTTTCTTTCTATTTCCACCATCTGCATTTGTTTCCTCCACTGAAGCCTTGAATTCCTCAGTCATCCGTGAAGGTTGAAATCAACTTGTTCCAAACTTGTCACTCTAGATGTTTTGACCTCTACCCTTGAGTCATGAATGTTATTGATGACATCTAGAATGGCAAACCTTTCCAAAAGATTTTCAATTTACTTTGCCCAGATCTATGAGAGGAATCACTGTCTGTGACAGCTATAGATTTACAAAATGTATTCCTAAACCTGAAGACTTCATAGTTGAAATTTCTTGATTCATGGGCTGCAGAATGGATATCATGTTAGAGCCATGAAAACAACATTCATGCCACTGTACATCTCCGTTAGTGCTCTTGGATGACCAGATGCATTGTCCCAGAGCAGTAATATTTTGAAAGGATTCTTCTTTTATGAACACTAGGTCTCAACAGTGGGCTTAAAATATCCAGTAAACCATGAGGTAAAGAGATGTGCTGTCATCCAGGCTTTCTTGTTGCATTTGCAGAGCACGGGCAGAGTGGATGTAGCATAATTCTTAAGGGCCCTAAGCTTTTCATCATGATAGATGAGCACTGCCCTCAACTTAAAGTCACCAGGTGCATTAGCCCCTAACAAGAGAGTCGACCTGTTCCTTTGAAGCTTTGAAGCCAGGCATTGATTTCTCCTTGTTAGCTATAAAAGTTTTCGATGGCATCTTATTCCAATAGAAGGGTATTTTGTCTACACTGAAAATCTGTTGTTTAGGGTAGCCACCTTCACTAATGATCTTAGCTCAATTTTCTGGATAACTTTGCTGCAGCTTCTATATAAGCACTTGCTGCTCACCTTGTGCTTTAATGTTGTGAAGACAGCATCTTTCCTTAAACCTCACAAATCAACGTTTGCTAGCTTCACACTTTTATTCTACAGTTTTCTCACCTCTCTCAGCCTTCACAGAATTGAAGAGAGGTAAGGAATTGCTCTGGATGATGCTTTGGCTTAGGGCCATGTTGTAGCTGGTTTCATTTTCTATCCAGATCACTGTAACTTTCTCCATATCAGCAATGAGGCTGTTTTGCTTTCTTATCATGCATGTGTTCACTGGAGTAGCACTTTTAATTTCCTTCAAGAACTTTTCCTTTGCATCCTCAACTTGGCTAACTGTTTGGCACAAGAGGCCTCACTTTCAGCCTGTCTCAGCTTTCAACTTGCTTTCCTCATGAGGCTTAATCATTTCTAGCTTTTGATTTAAAGTGATAGACAGGGGACTCTTCCTTTCATCTGAATACATAGAGGCCCTTGTAGCATGATTGATTGGCCTGATTTCAATATTGTTGTGTCTCAGGGAATAGGGATGTCCAAAGAGAGGGAGAGAGACTGGGAACAACCAGTTGGTGGAATAGCTGGAGCACACACATTTATTTTATTTTATTTTTAAAATTAAATCAATTAATTAATTATTTCCCCCCCCTTTTTTATTAAAGTATTATTGATATACACTCTTATGAAGGTTTCACATGAAAAAACAATGTGGTTACTACATTTACCCATATTATCAAGTCCCCACCCATACCCCAATACAGTCACTGTCCGTTCGAACACACACATTTATTAAGTTTGCTGTCTTACATGGGCATGGTTCATGGCACCCCAAAACTATTATAATCGTAACATCAAAGATCACTGATCACAGATCACCGTGAAAAATGTAATAATGACAAAGAAGTTTGAAATTTTATGAGAACTACCAAAATGTGATACAGAGACACAAAGTGAGCAAATGCTATTGGAAAAATGTCACCGATTGACGTGCTTGATGCAGGGTTGCCACAAACCTTCAGTCTATGAAAAACACATTATCAGCAAAATGCAATAAACTGAGGTATGATGGTAGTTTAGGTTAGGGTTTATTCTTAGTGTTGTGCATTCATGTTGGTGTTTCACATGGGTTTGTATGTATGTAGAAAATTGTATAATGACTTGTCCACCATTGTTATTATAATGCAGAATAGTTTCACTACCCTAAAAATTCTCTGTGCTCCACCTATTCATTCTCCCCTTCCCCAACCCCTGACAATCACTGATCTTTTTACTCTCTCCATAGTTTTAGCTTTTCCAGAATGTAATATGATTGGAGTCATATAATATGTAGCCTTTTTAGACTGGCTTCTTTAATTTAATTTTATATATAAATATATATATATAATTTCCTCTGTGTCTTTTCATGCCCCGACAGCTTATTTCTTTTCAGTGCTGAATAATAAATATTCCATTGTCTGAATGTATCACAGTTTGTTTATCCATTCACCTACTTCTTGATTGCTCCCACATTTTGGCAATTATGAAACAAAGCTCCCATAAGTGTCTTATGCACATTTTGTGTAGATGTGAGTTGTCAACTCCTTTGGGTAAATACCTAGGTGTGCAGTGGCTGGATTGTATGGTAAGAGTTGGTTTAGCTTTGTAGGAAACTGCCAAACTGTTTTCCAAAGAGGCTGTACCATTTTCATTCCCTCCAGCACTGAGTGAGAGTTCCTGTTGCTCCACCTCTTCACCATCATTTGGTGTTGACAGTCTTCCAGATTTAGGCCACTCTAATAGTTGTGTGAGTATCTCATTGCTTTAATTTGCATGTCTGATGATGTATGATGTAGAACATCTTCTCATATGCCTGTTTACTCCCTATCCATCTTCCTTGGTGAAGTGTCTGTTTAGGTCTTTAGTCCATCTTTTAAATGGTTTGTTCATTTTCTTATTGAGTTAAAAATTGAGTTGACTATTCTAGGTCTGAAATATTGTTTAAAAACTGTATTACAGCCAAGAGCAAAAAACTGTAAATATTAGGATATATACAGAAAAAGAATAATATTTACTCTGCACTTATGTATATTATACCATTGACAAAATACATTTGCTCCTGGATAATATTTTCATGAATGAATAATGCACAGAATTAAAGTTCATTCTGTTTTTGATTAACCAAAGATCTTCTGGGACCTATTAATCTTAGGATATTTCATATGTCTTTATTTGCACTTGGGCTGTGTTGGATGTCATTGCTAAATGGAATTATATATTTGAACTGAATGTCCTTCTCCAGAATTATTAAGTAAAATTGGAAGAATATATTGTCAGAAGTAGTGGGAATGTAAATTTTATCTGGATTTAGAAGACACAGAAAATCAATTTACAAAAATCTGAGAATTTTTAAGTAAGCTATTTTCAAAGAAAATATCAACATTTATTTAGGCAGTGGTTTTTCTTGACACTAAAGGAAAGTCCCCTTTGTAATTTTTACTCTGGCCTCTTGAAAGAGCATTCTTTTTAGAACCTGAATGACCAGATCTTAAAACAATGTTTTTATTTATTTATTTATTTATTTATTTTATTTTGGTATCATTACTCTACAATTACATGAAGAACATTATGTTTACTAGGCTCCCCCCTTCACCAAGTCCCCCCCACATACCCCTTCACAGTCACTGTCCATCAGCGTAGTAAGATGCTGTAAAATCACTACTTGTCTTCTCTGTGTTGCACAGCCCTCCCCGTGCCCCCCTACACTATACATGCTAATCATAATGCCCCCTTTCTTTTTCCCTGCCCTTGTCCCTCCCTTCCCACCCATCCTCCCCAGTCCCTTTCCCTTTGGTAACTATTAGTCCATTCTTGGGTTCTGTGATTCTGCTGCTGTTTTGTTCCTTCAGTTTTGCTTTGTTCTTATACTCCACATATGAGTGAAATCATTTGGTACTTGTCTTTCTCCACCTGGCTTATTTCACTGAGCATAATACCCTCTAGCTCCATCCATGTTGTTGCAAATGGTAGGATCTGTTTTTTTCTTATGGCTGAGTAATATTCCATTGTGTATATGTACCACATCTTCTTTATCCATTCATCTATTGATGGACATTTAGGTTGCTTCCATATCTTGGCTATTGTAAATAGTGTAGTGATAAACATAGGGGTGCATCTGTCTTTTTCAAACTGGAGTGCTGCATTCTTAGGGTAAATTCCTAGAAGTGGAATTCCTGGGTCAAATGGTATTTCTATTTTGAGCTTTCTGAGGAACCTCCATACTGCTTTCCACAATGGTTGAACTAATTTACATTCCCACCAGCAGTGTAGGAGGGTTCCCCTTTCTCCACAACCTCACCAACATTTGTTGTGTTTGTCTTTTCGATGATGGCAATCCTTACTGGTGTGAGGTGATATCTCATTGTGGTTTTAATTTGCATTTCTCTGATGACAAGCGATGTGGAGCATCTTTTCATGTGCCTGTTGGCCATCTGAATTTCTTCTTTAGAGAACTGTCTATTCAGCTCATCTGCCCATTGTTTAATTGGATTATTTGCTTTTTGTTTGTTGAGGTGTGTGAGTTCTTTATATATTTTGTATGTCAACCCTTTATCGGATCTGTCATTTATGAATATATTCTCCCATACTGTAGGGTACCTTTTTGTTCTATTGATGGTGTCCTTTGCCGTACAGAGGTTTTTAGCTTGATATAGTCCCACTTGTTCATTTTTGCTTTTGTTTTCCTTGCCCGGGGAGATACGTTTATGAAGAAGTCACTCATGTATATGTCCATGAGATTTTTGCCTATGTTTTTTCCTCAGAGTGTCATGAAAATGATGTTTTTTAATGTAATTCCTAACCATGTCTTGTGAGGAACAGTTGAAGAATTTAGGACTGTTTTGGCCTGAAAAAGGAAAACTGGAAAGAGTGGAAGGGAGATTGAGGAAAGGGTTGTAAGTTTCTGCATACATCTGAAGAGTCATTGTGTAGAAGACAGATTAGCCTAATTTTGTGTTACTTTTACAATGCTGCATAAGAGCTAATTATGGAGAAGAAATGATAGTAAGACTTGTGCACTGACTTAAATAACACCAAAAGGCTGTGAGTCCTTCACCACTTGGTTATTAACAGTATGTGTGTGACTAGTTGTTTGGAGTAGAATCTGGCAATAGGTGAAAGTTTCTCTATCTGTGGAAGTAGAAATGTACACATTATGTTCAGTCTTACTAGTGATCAAGTAATGAGGTATAAATAACAATAAAATACCCATTTTTGGGGAAAGACAAAAATATTTGTATGCATATATACATGCACACATATCTCCCATGCTCATAAAGATAAAGAAATAGAATAAATCATATTGCTGATAGAAATAGGAATTTACCAACTTTTATGGAAGGAAATTTGTCAAATACCTTCAAATATACTTTTCCAAAGAGGTACTGGGTTGCCAGAGGCAGACCCTGAGATTAGGATGTCGTGTGCATGTGATTTATTAGGGAATTGTTCCTTGGTGACTGATGGGAGAATAGAAGAAGTAGGACAGTTGAGGGGGCATGACCACAGGCCAAGTCATGCAAGAGGGTGCCTGGGACTCTGGAATATGACTACCCTTCAGGGTTGTTCTGATGTGAGGTTGGGGAGCTGGGCTTTCATGCTCTGCATTTATCAGGCATTGGTTAAGGGGTGGGCTGTGTGCAGGCACTGAAGTTCCATCACCTGGAAAGTATCTGCCAAAGAGGAGTTGCAGGTGGTAGCTGTTAGGAGCAAAAGCTCTGTAAGGCCACACAATTGGGGAAAGCACTGCAAGAGTATCTGGGTGAAACATTGACATTGACTAGTATAAATACTCACTATATGATAATTATTGCATTATTTACATCAAAAATGTTTGGTAGTAGGTATTGACAAACACAGTACTGATAAAATAAAAATATTTCAGCTATGTGGCACTGTGACACCAAAGAGTTTTGCATGGCATGGAAGCTTTCAAGGAATAAATACTGTGCACAATATGATTCTAATTAAAAATGTACTGAATAGACAGGTGAACATAGTCACAGGGAGAGAAAATTGAAAGATACAATGACCATGCAGGGTTTGTCTCAGGAGTACAAGGTTAGTTTGGTATTAGAAATGGTGTTTACATAATTCATCACAATAAAGTGTTGTTTGAAATGACAATATATGGTCATCCTGTCTATAAAAAGCACTTGATAAAATTCAGCACCCATTCATGATTAAAAACAAAACACTAGTTATATAATAAAGGGATTCCACTAAACATCAGTAGCAAGTAACACAACTATAAAGGCAAGAACACTTTTCTTTGAAATTGGGAAAAAGTGATGCCCACTATCATTCATTTTACTTATTACTTTTCTCAAGATTCTGGCTATGGTACTGAGACATGAAGGATCAAAGGTTAGATGAGTTAGAAGCAAAGAATCAAAATTGTTCATTATTGGATGATAACAGTTCTTAATTTAAAAAAATGCAGACATGATATTTGAACATTATTTTCTCTAATTAGAGACAAATGTAAGGTTGCTGGATATTAGACTGACACATACAAAGGAACAGCACTCTTCTATATCTGAAACAAATGATTGAAGATTCTAAACCCATAAATAAATCGGGCAAAGGTTTTATAAGACCTTCATAAAAAATTGTTAAGCTTTATTGAAAGATATAAAAAGAGAAAAAGAAACAAGGAATTTATACAATGTTTGCAAATGGAAGAAATCAATATAGTAAAGATGCCATTTCTGCAAGGATTAATCCATAAATTCAATGTTGTTTCAATAAAAATTCAAATTATTCATAGAATGTGGTAAGGTGAATCAGAAATTCACATAGAAGTGAAAATTCCCAAGAGTAGTCCAGATTTGCTTTTTCACTAATAGAAGTTCATTGTGAAGCTATGGCAGTTAAGACAGTGGGATACTAGTGCAGGGATAGTCAAAAAGACCAGCTGAATGAGAGAGCCAAGTTAGGGACCTGCATCTAAATGAGTGACATTACATAGCAATAGAAAGATGATGCCTCAGTAAATGTTGCTGGGACTTTGCCCATCCATATGGAGAGAAGATAAAATTAGTTCCCACCTTATGTCAAAAGTTAACTATAGATGGATCAGAGACCTAATCTTACAAGTAAACATTTTAGAGAAATTTAGACGATAACCTTCAATATCCTGAATTAGGGAAGAATTTCCTACATGAGACACACAAACGCAAGGCTACAAAGGGGATAGTGATGTATTTAGCCCTTTCCTAATTTAAAAATATGAACGATGAAACTGGAATCTGTTAAGTGAAATGGAAAGTCCCAGCAACTGGAGAAGGTATTTGACAAACAGCTCACAATGGATTATCACTTGTCTTACATGAAGAATTCCCAAATAATCATGCAAGCGATGTGATAAAATGGGCTGAAGTTTTGAACAGGCATCTTTCAGAGGAAGAAACCCAAATATATACTCAACTGATAATCAGGGCAATGTAACCTGTACGTTTGTATAAACTAATAAGGTGGAAAACTCTGAATGTTGGTGAAGATGTGGGGGGACACCAGTTTCCTTAAATCATTGGTAGCAATATAGATTGGTAATGCTGACCTAGGGAACAGTTTTTCAGTAGCATGAAAATGTATGAACCTTGAACCCTAGAATTCAATTCCTACTTGTATTGCCTTGAGACAGGAGCCAGAGAGACAAATATAGGCATATTGATTGCAGCAGCATTTGTGATAGTGAAAATAAACCATGTTATCATTTGGGGGGGATGGGAAGGTTGTTCAATGGGGATTACCACTTCTGATCACGATGGAGTGACAGAGACCAGAATTAGCTCTTGCTTGAAAATGTAGGAAACAATGGTTTTCAAGGCAGTGGCCATTAGGTATCACTGTACAGTGGTCCTTGAAAGATGGGCAATAAATAGATGAGCCGTAATATCGCCCATCTAATTATATTGATAGAGCTTTCAGGGCACAGTAGAATAAGGGGAACCCACTAAGACTCTGGAGTATTCCAGAGGAAACCAAGCTGAGATTATAGAACGGCAGAGGTGCCTAGAGTTTGCAGGACGATACTGGAGAGGAGAGAGCCGCACAGAGAGTGATCTCTGGCGACCTTCGGAGAGTCTGCCCCTTTTAATCAGCTGAGTACTAACTAGTGCATATATGTGAGGAATGGTATTGAAGGTATTGGTCTATTTCTTGACTGTCTGTTGTCTTACTCTAACCTGTTTGTCTATCTTGATGCCAATACTGTGTTGTCTTCATTTCTACACCTTTTTGAGGAAAAACCTGAAGCTGGGGAAAGAACCACTCAAAAAGATTAGAAAGAAGTGGGTGCAATACTCACAGAGTTTCAGGAATAACATTTGTTTACACCAACCAGACTGAAAATCTCATAAGTTATGAGATATTGGTTGTAGGTCTCAAGAGGAACTTAGCCTCAGAATGGGGACTAATTTAAACAATTGATCAGCAGTACAGTCCTGCCTAATAAATCTTAAAAGCAAGAACGAAAAAGCTGAATCTGGTTCAAATGAAGTGGCCCAGAACAAAACTCAAGAATGTGTATAGAAATACAAAAACAACCAGTGCCCAACAAGGTAGAATTCACAGTGTCTAGCATTCCATCACAAATTAAGGAGAAAAATAAAGATATTGAAATGGAAATTAATTTGGATAAATGTGATTACCAATTAAGAAAATGTAGTAGGATGTACAAATATATTAACATAATAAGTGAGTTGAGCAAGGTTATAGGGTACACATTTTTTTACAAGCAATGAAAAATTGGAAATAAATATTTATAAAGTAACATCATTTATAAAAGCATCAAAACATATGACTTACTCAGATAAATCTGACAATGAAAGTGTATGACCTTATAATAAGAACTATAAAACATTAGTGAGACAAATCAAAGATCTAAATAAATAAGAAAAACTCTGTTCATGGATCCAAATACTCAACATTATTCAGATCTTAATTCTCCTCAAACTTAAGTTGCCAGATATAAAATATAGGACGCCTCCTGAAATTTAAATTTCATATAAAAGTTAAACATTTTGGTCCCCTTCCGTGCTTTTATTTGCTAAATCTGTTACCCCACCTCAAACTGATTCTATACAATTCTCAAAATTCCAGCAGGATGTGTATGTGTAGAAATTGACAAGCTTATTCTAAAATGCACATGGAAATTGCAAGGATCTAGAAAAGTCAAAACAACATTGAAAGGACAGAATGATGTTAGAGGAGTAACAGTATGTGACATCAAATCTTTAGAAGGTATAGTAATGATAGCAATGTAGTTTTGGCATTAAGGCAGACAAATAGATCAGAGTAAGACAGTTGAAAGTCTAGAAATAGACCAATACCTATATGGTTATCTGATTTTTGAAAAAGGTGCAAAGGAAGATCTTTGTGCATAGTCTTTTCAACAAATGTGCTAGTACATTTGGATATCCGTACACCACAATACGATCTTCAATCTATTACTCACACCATATAACAGAATTAACTCAAAATGGAATATAGTGTGAGTATGAAACCTAAAACCCTAAATCCTCTAGAAGGAAACATAGGAGAAAATCTTTGTGGATGTAGATACAACACAGAAAGCACTGTGTATGAAACAAATCAGTAAATTGGATTTCATCAAAAGCAAGCATTTTTTTTTGAAAGGCATTGTTATGGTTGTCAACCATAGACTAGAAGGAAGTCTTTGCAAAGTATAGATCTGATAATGAACATGTATCCAGACTATATAAGGGACCCTGAATAATAATATATAATAAATGAAATAAACCATTTCAGAATATGAAGAGATTTAAACAGATCTTGCCAAAGAAGAGTAAGAATAGCAAATAAGGATGTGAAAATAATTTCAACATTATTTGTCATTAGGGATATGTAAATTAGAATCACAATGTGATATATGCTATTCAAGTAGCTAAATTTTAAAAGACTGAATATACCAGGCTTTTGCAAGGATGTTGGGCAACTGGAACTCTCATACACTAGGAAGATAAAATGGTAAAAAATAAAAACACTTTGAAAAACAGTTTGCCAGTTTCTTAAAAAGTTAAACATATACCTCCTATTTTTCTACACAAGTACTTGCAAGTGAATGTATAAAGCAGCTTTCTGAATACTAGCCAAATTTTAAATCACTTTAATGTTCATCAGTAGATGAATGGATAACCAAATGGTGGTATATGCATGTAAGGAAATACGACTCAGCAATTATAATGAATGAAGCACTAATAGAAACAACATGCACAAATTAAGATCATTATGTAGAGTGAAAGCAGACAGAACACATGTATTCTGTATGCTTCTATTTATGTAAACTAGAAAATGTGATGTAACTGACAGAAATTGCAACAGTGACTGTCTAGGTAGAAGGGATGGAAGTGGGAGAGGGCGGGAATTATAAAGGAGCAGAAGAAAGTTTGGGAGGTGATGGGTATGTTTATTATCTTCTTGTTATGATTACATATATGCCACCACTAACAAACTGTATACTTTAAGTATGTGCATTTATACTTGAATAGAGCTGTTGGAAATAACATGAAAAACAGTGAATACAATATGATTCTGAAGAACCTTCAAAGAAAACAGTGAACTCAGTTTATATGTATCTACTATAGGTAAATGTTAAAAATATAATAATAACTGCAAGTGGATATACGTAGTATGTCACTTATGTAAAAGTTTCAATTAAGCAAAACTGGTATGCATGCCTAATGAATACGTAAGTGTCTATTAAGTTTTGGAGATCATTGACTTATCTTTTTTTTGGTATTCAAAATGTTTGCATGCTCTTCGTTTTTTTTTTTTTTTTGAGAGAACATATCTCATATTTATTGATCAAATGGTTGTTAACAACAATAAAATTCTGTATAGGGGACTCAATGCACAATCAACAATCATTAATCAACCCCAAGCCTAATTCTCAACAGTCTCCAATCTTCTAAAGTATAATGAACAAGTTCTTACATGGTGAACAAATTCTTACATAGTGAATAAGTTCTTACATGGTGAACAGTGCAAGGGCAGTCATCACAGAAACTTTCAGTTTTGATCACGCATTATGAACTATAAACCATCAGGTCAAATATGAATATTCGTTTGATTTTTATACTTAATTTATATGTGGATCCCACATTTCTCCCTTTATTATTATTATTATTATTATTATTTTTAATAAAATGCTGAAGTGGTAGGTAGATGTAAGATAAAGGTAGAAAACTTAGTGTTGTAAGAGAGCAAATGTAGATGATCAGGTGTGTGCCTGTAGACTATGTATTAATCCAAGCTAGACAAGGGCAATAAAACATCCACGTATGCAGAAGATTTCTCTCAAAACAGGGGGGGAGAGGTTCTAAGCCTCACCTCTGTTGATCCCCAATTTCTCACCTGATGGCCCCCTTGCGACTGTGCCTGTCTTAGGTTGTTCCTCCCTTGAGGAATCTTACCTGTCTCTGGCTATCCAGTCATCTTCCGGGGCCATACAGGGAGATGTAAAGTTGGTAAGTGAGAGAGAAGCCATGTTGTTTGAAAAGGTTAGCTTTTTACTTCTTTGCATATTTACGCCCTGTGGCTTCTATGCCCAGCATTTGTCTTGAGGTATCTTTAGCACTTGGAGGAATTATGATACTCAGTAAATTCGATATGAGGCACGAATTCTATTTAAGGGTTGTAATTAGGAAGGAAGAAGAAAAGCTATAGAGGTAGCAGACAGAAGAAAACATGGAAAGATTGATTATTTCTTTGACATATCTTCTTGTAGAGTAATTTAAGCATGTATAGGTTTTAAACTACTAATTAAATTGCACACACACATTAACATAATAGGAATATAGTTACATAACCAAAGCAGATCTATAATTACCAGCCATCTCCAGTGAGGCCAAAAAAACCAGTTAGGCACCCTAGGCATTTGTGAAAATTTGTCTATGATATGATGCATATTGTCCAACTGTACTTGAACAATCTGAGAGAAATCAGACAAATTAAAACAGCCCATTCCTGGTAACTGTTCACATCCCATATGTTCTTTTAACAGTAGATAGTCTGTAGTTGTAAGATTTTGGAGCGCTACAATTTGCACTTCTCCTAATTCTTGGTTTAGCTCCAACAGTATAGATCCAGTCAAATTTGTTGTTTTACTGTATGCACAGGCCAGTTTAGATATCTCCTTCTTCATTCCCATGGCAAGTCCAGGAACCGGTGGGATGAATGCAGCTACAACTGCAGCATTGCCTGGATCTTTGTTGAGGTTTTTTGATGATCATCTTCTGGTATGACTCTTCCAGAGTGCTGATGATGGAAGTTCTTCTTCATATCGTATCTTAGTTCATTTTCTGGGTAGCCAAATTAGGCTTTGATCCTCTGTATAAACACAAACAGACCCTTTGCCCATACTTTGATATGCCCTTTATACCATTGTGTAGAACTCTTTGGAGGTCACCACACTGGAACTGCTTTTTTTTTTTTTTTTAAGAGAAAGGAATATTATCAGAAAAACGTACCTCCATAGCCGATCATCTGACACCCTTTAAGTGACCAAAATTAAGGATATTTAAAGCATGCATTAATCGTTGATTTACAGTTAGTTTTATCCTATCAGGGAGTAATCCCCCTTTCCTTTCTTTCTTTCTTTCTTTTTCTTTTTTGTTATCATTAATCTACACTTACATGACGAATATTATGTTTACTAGGCTCTCCCCTATACCAGGTCCCCCCTATAAACCACTTTACAGTCACTGTCCATCAGCATAGCAAAATGCTATAGAATCACCACTTGTCTTCTCTGTGCTGTACAGCCCTCCCCTTTCTCCCGCCCCCCCATTATGCATACTAATCTTAACACCCCCTTCTTCTTACCACCCCCTTATCCCTCCCTACCCACTCATTCTCCCCAGTCCCTTTCCCTTTGGTACCTGTTAGTCCATTCTTGGGTTCTGTGATTCTGTTGCTGTTTTGTTCCTTCAGTTTTTCCTTTGTTCTTATACTCCACAGATGAGTGAAATCATTTGGTATTTCTCTTTCTCCGCTTGGCTTATTTCACTGAGCATAATACCCTCCAGCTCCATCCATGTTGCTGCAAATGGTAGGATTTGCCCTCTTCTTATGGCTGAGTAGTATTCCATTGTGTGTATGTACCACATCTTCTTTATCCATTCATCTACCGATGGACATTTAGGTTGTTTCCAATTCTTGGCTATTGTAAATAGTGCTGCGATAAACATAGGGGTGCATTGGTCTTTCTCTAACTTGATTGCTGCATTCTTAGGGTAAATTTCTAGGAGTGGAATTCCTGGGTCAAATGGTAAGTCTGTTTTGAGCATTTTGATGAACCTCCATACTGCTTTCCACAATGGTTGAACTAGGTTATATTCCCACCAGCAGTGTAGGAGGGTTCCCCTTCCTCCACAGCCTCGCCAACTTTTGTTGTTGTCTTTTGGATGGCAGCCATCCTTACTGGTGTGAGGTGATACCTCATTGTAGTTTTAATTTGCATTTCTCTGATAATTAGTGATGTGGAGCATCTTTTCATGTGTCTGTTGGCCATCTGTATTTCTTTTTTGGAGAACTGTCTGTTCAGTTCCTCTGCCCATTTTTTAATTGGATTATTTGATTTTTGTTTGTTGAGGTGTGTGAGCTCTTTATATATTTTGGATGTCATTGACTTATCTTATTGGGATTGACAGCCTACCACTGAAGAAAGTGGTTATACTCTTTAACAACAGGGTGAAGAGATAGGTTGACACTTCAGTTTTTTTGTAATATTTATTTTTTAAAACTATATTTAAATAGTTTTTTGGCACGCTATTACTGTTTTGAGGATAGGAATAAAGATAGGCTTCAATTATATTAATCTCCATACATTCTATGTTCTTGACTTGGTTCACATTTAGCAGTCATTCAGCAATTTATGTGAGTACCTATGTGATGAAGGTCCTTTGCTCAAAGCATTTATACAAGTAAAGAAGGTAGACAAGGGCATTTGAGAGGCGGAAGACATTAAGTACATAATTAAGCAGACAAACTTGGTTACATTTGTGAAAAGTGCTATAAAGTGAAGTATGCATGTCATGAAACATCTATGGGGAGGTTGCCTAAAGTTCAGGGGTCAGGACAGGCTTCTGTGAACAGGAAGAATGTCTATAATGGGCTTTGGTGTAAGAGCCTTATGTGGTTGCAAGAGGAATTTCTGAAGAGGGAGTTTGAAGAGAGAATCTCAATGTGTATTTATTTACATAAGCATTTGTACAGTTGGTCTTTAAAAAATCAGTCAATTTATTATAGGAGATGCATAAACCCTGATATTCTGAAGAATGTATTTTTCACTTACGCATGGATTGTACAAGTCAGTGATAAAAACATCTATTACACCTTTAAACTAGGTTAATCTAGATTTTTATCATGATAATTTGAGTGAGTAGATTAAAAATCAATATATTAACCTTGGAAGGCTGTTTTTAGCTTTCACATCTCTGTTGCCTCTCTCATCTAGAAGGCCTCTCTTGTAGGCACCAAAGTTTAACTAGGCTGCTTGAAACTTGAAGAATCTGCAGAGCGTTTGGCCACAGTGCTCTAAATGTTATTCAGGCATGTTTTATAGTCAGCACATCTTCCACTGTGCTGATGTGATCTTAGCAAATGTTTATTTCAAAAAAAAAACATGTTTATGTGTGAGGAGACAGTGCTGTTAGAACAAATGGATCCTGTGTGCAATATCCTATATATCAGATGCCATCCAAAATGGTTGTTTTGCTCCAGTATAATTTTTTGAATAATCCAAATCAGATCAAGATATATATACAAAGTAGTACACATTTCATATTTGCTTAGTGGCAACTAAGGGAAAGCTGTTTGAATTTTAGTAAATGCTGACCTCAAATACTTCTGAATAGCAGTTTCTAAATCAGAACCCCTGACTTTGCTTTTGCAGGGGTAAGAATGTTAGGTAGACTATTTTAATAACAAACCAACATGAGCACCTGCTTTATAAATCTTGCTTTATTAATACAGAGGTAACCTACATTTTGTAGCACCAATGATTCACTATTAGGATACCATATAGTAAACTCTTTAAAAATGTTTCTTTTGCATGAATGAGAATTGCACATTGAATGTTAACTTACAATTTTTTTGTAGGAAAAAAAATCACATTACTGTTGAACAAGTTTCGTTGCTCGACTTTAGTGGAGATGAGAACATGGAAGAAAGAAAGCATTTATAGGGCATAACTTTTAAAAATAATTTAGGCCTAAAATTATTAGGAAAATCACCCAGCAACTTAAAGAATAAATTAATTGTTAATTTATGTTAAATAATCCTGATAATGGTGACCCATTTTAACTGTGAACCATAGGAAATTGTGATATAGGTTCTCTTTTGTTACATTTGCTGTGAAGCATTTAAATTGCAGAAATCATGGACCAGGATTCATAAAAATGAAAATTAAAATCCCTGGGTCAGAGAAGTTAATCTTCCTATTCTTGTTAAAGATTTGTGAGAATGGCAGATTTCTATTTATATGATTTTTGTAGTATTTTCATATATTTGTAATCATAACAAAATAATTAAAAATATCCACATTACAAAACCTTCTTGTGTGGAAATTAATAAATTTCACTGACATTTGTTAGTAATTCAAATTATTTTTGCATTATTTTACATCTTTCAGCAATCACAACACAATATTCTTTTTGCTTGGGAATTGACTTCTATAGATTACTTCACAAATGATTTCTGAAAGCAATATTGGTAAGGCTCAAGTTAGCCACCTGATTTTGCTAAGATGAAACAAACCTTCCACCGTTATATTAACACTGTTTAGTGTTCAGAACAAAAAATGTTTAACACATGCTGAGTCATCTCTCCTTGCAAAAATTAAAATATTGTAGTCAAGATGCAACATAGGGAAGGCAAATCAACCTCATAGATCTCTCTGGGATTAGTTATTACTATGCTATTTTCAGTTATACCATTCCCAAAGCTGTGGACATACTTGGTGTGTCACAGTCCTTTGTACTTTTTATAGAAACAGACAGCTACAAGTTTTGGAGAGAGGTCTGTCCACATTCAAGATCCTGTAATTCTTATGTAAAATAATAATAATAATAATAATAAAATAGCAGTAGCTGAATCAGATCTACTATTTTCAGAACAAATTTCCTGTGTGTGCTTTTCTGTATTTAATGTAATGAATACTTTGGTTGGTTTTTACTTTTAATACTTTAGATAACAATTAAAGACCAGATAGTAGAAAGGGCTTATGATTGATGGTAGTTAATGCTAACAATTTTTGCGGGTTTACTGTGTATCATATTCTTTTTTAAGCCATATTCATGGATTATCAAATTTGATCTCTACAGTAGTCTCATGATGTCAGCATTACTATTGTTATCTTCATTATATTATTGGGAAATGAAATACAGTCAGATTAGATAATTTGTTGTAGGTCAGCAAGTTACCACGTGCAGGATCTGGATTTAAACAGGAGCAGGCAGTCTGAATTCACAGCCTACCCTCAGCACTGTACTAGACTGCTGCTAATCAGTAACTTGATTTATATACCTCTAGTATTCAGCAAATTGAGATGGTCTTTTAAATTACACTGAGCTGTATCCAGTGTGCACTATTGTAAAATAGATGAGTGGGGAGCTCGATGTATACTAAATCCCACTTACCTGTTCGTATTCTTGCATTTGTCAGAGGGACTTCAGACTAGAGAATCCCATTTACTCTAAACTTTGTGAAAATAGAATGAACACAATAGAGAGAGATAGTAAATTCAATTTAGAAAGCTTTCTGCTCTGGAAATTGTTGTTTTGGAGACCTAGGGAGTCTTCCAGAGATCTGGCCAAAGAATGTGATGAGTCTGGTGGTGGGTGTATTACATTAAAATGCTGAACATTAAAAGCACTGTACTGTCTTTTCTGCTCCTCTTTCATATGTTGTATTATTAATTTTGTATACTCACAATATTGGTATACCTGATGTGAAAAATAAAATCACAATGAATTTCAGATGTATATTTTTTCATGTTTATTAACTGAACTGGTATAAAGTACTTTGGATTATATTACACATATTCATTTATTCTGAAATGTTGTCAAAAGTCCTTGATCTAAAGATATAAAAATATTCAACACTTGGAAGCATTTTTCCTAGGAGGTAAGTGGTTATGAGTATAGGGAAAGAACCAACTTTTGTGGTGCCTGGAAAATAATCACGTTGATGTCCTGGTTAATACAATGAATAAGAATTAGGAATATGAAAATAGGTACCAATTTAGATATTTATTTGGAATGAGAAAAGGTGACAACAAAATACTAATTTTAAAAGACTAATGAATAACCACAAATGCCACAAAATTGAGAAAACTAAATATTAACTACCTAACTTAACCACTATTATACTTTTCTACCTCTTCATATGTAAAATTGCATGCTTTTTTTCTGTAGAAAATACAGAATGATAATTTAATCTTTCCTCTAGCATGTTTGATTGAAGTGTGTATGTGTGTTTGCTTATTGCCAGTTTAGAAAAATATCTTTTAGTTTTCCAACTCATTATTGATGATATTATGTACATTTAGGAAATCATTTTCAAATTTGGGCCACCCTCTATTAAATTTCTTTCAAGTATGAGCTGTTAGATTTCAGGGAT
Source organism: Manis pentadactyla (assembly GCF_030020395.1). Taxonomy (NCBI): domain Eukaryota; kingdom Metazoa; phylum Chordata; class Mammalia; order Pholidota; family Manidae; genus Manis; species Manis pentadactyla. Next base: position 168,705,341 of record NC_080020.1, on the reverse strand, counting down.
TTTAAGGTTTCCTGAGCAGTGACTAATCCTAAACACTCTAGATTTATGACAATCATTAGCCAGTTTGATGTTAAAGAGAAAGACTATCTTGTGTTTTTTGATAGATTTGTATGGTAGTAGTATTTTGTGTAAAATCATCAAGCAATTTAATGGTTTTCCAGCATGTCCATATAATTCATTCTGCTTCTTAACTGGATTATCAAATAATCAAAGCATCTATAAATTACTTTGATTTGAAAAATATTTTTTCTCAGTAAAGTTTGGCTTTTGTTGTAATCTGACAAAATGTTTGGTATAGTTTATTCCCAAATGTCAGAATAATCTCTTTTGACTTCTTTTCATTGTTTATGTTTACCATATTTATCTCATACCTACTAAATTTTCTCCTAAGTTTTCTCTCAGGTTTTCAAAAAATACACTTAATGATAACTAAAATAAAGTTTACCTTTCTGTAAAAACAAGTTGGGAGTCCATATGGCTCTCTTGCTTTACTGAAAAATTCCAAAATTTCATTTATAGTGGAGTAACTGAGCTTTATTAAATATTTCATTTATATCAAAAAAGTAATAAAGATATAGTGCATTTTTAATTATACATGTTGTGTTAGAGAGTATATTCTTGATAAGAAAGGACTATTATGAGGAGGTGAACATGAAAACCTATCCCCTATGTATACGTTTACACATCTGATGTTTGGAGGAATTTTCCTGTCTCAGTTCAGGCTTTATATGTTTTAAACTGTTTCTCCTTTACTGTACCCATATGTACACTTCTACACTATACGCAGACACTCTGGGCGCTAACATACCTGCTTCTGTAAGGCACGTTCACATCACTGTAGGGTCTTTGGCCATGCATCTCCCAGTCAGAGCTCCAGCTGAGTTTGCCGAGTGGGTGGGAGTATAATTTGTCATTTCTGCACCATGAGGCGGGTGGGTGGGGGCAGTGAGATGTAGGAAGGGTGGAGGGACATGTCTAACAGCAACTTAGTGATAAACACAGGCACCTCTAAATTATGTGACTATATACTCTGACACACAAACTAAACCTATCCCTAACTCATCTTCCTTTTAGCCACGTGCCAGATATACCCTGGCTTTGCCATGTCACTGCTGTGAAGAGAAATGGGGCAGAGAGGTGAGGAGAGCTGAGTGGAAAGGGACTTACTGACTGTGGCATTCAGGCTACACCCCCACAGCTGGGAGGCTGCAATAGAGACTGTCTCACAGATTCAAAAATATTTACTGTCTGGCTCTTTACAGAAAAAATTGGGCGACCCTGCTCTAAACTATGTACTCAATAAAATAATAAAATAGAACAGTATTGTGGACTTGTAAATATATTTTGATATATTGTTAGATTAAAAAAAACAAGTAGAGCAATATGCATAATAGAACTATTTTGGAATGCCTCCTTCATTTGAAAATGTGCATTAATAATTGTATAAGGAGCTAGATGGTGTTAACAGAATGTTAGCAGTGATTGTTCATGGATGTGGCATTTAAAGAATGGCAATCACTTTTTATTAACTCTTGAGTTTTTGAATGCAGTGTTCATTATGCTCAATGTTTAGTTTTTGTTGCAATGAATATACATTACTGTTAAACTTTAAAAATAAATAGTATTCACTAAAAACAAAAACACATAACATAAAGATGTCTTAAAGCAATGTAAAACAGTAATAGTAATAACAAAAATGTTGTCCTTCTTCTCTACATCTGTTACCCACTTATTCATATCTACCTACATTTCAGTTTCTTGCATCCCAAACTTACCCCTAGGTTCACTTGTCTTCTCACTTAATAAGCATATCAGTAGGAGTCTTTATATTTCCAGAAAGTCCTATGTTCATCCTAAATCTTGAATTAGAATTTAACTGATTGATAGAATTCTAGATGTATGGTTATATCACCTATGCAATTTGTAATATTATTCTGTTGTCTTGTGAAGTCTGTCATTTCTTTCTGCTCCCTTCTCCAATGGCATTGAACATTTTTCTTTTTTCCTTGATATACTGAAGTTCCCACATCCTCTGTCTAGGAGTGGAAATACTTTTATTCTCACATATTGTAGTAAGTCAGTAAACTTCTCAGCCATTATCTTGCCAATCTTTCCCTCTCAGTTTTTGGAATTCCTATTAGGCTTTATGGGAGTTACTTAATTAATTGTCTTTTAAGTTCTCTTTCTTATTTTTAATAGATTGATTTTTCTATGCTATTTCCTGGATGATTTTCATTCACATTCTATTTGGTTTGGTATTTATCCAGTCTGTGTCTGTAAGTGGTTACATTTTTCATTTTCAAATTTCTATTTAATTATATTTAGTATACAGCAATATCTGATTCATAGTCACCATTTTGTTACATAAGTCATTGTTTTTGCTTTATGAGTATTTTCTTTCCTTTTTATTTCTGAGGCTTTAAATACCTTGTATACACAAATAAGAGAGAACTTGGCCAGTAGCGCTCAAGTCGTGAGGCTTGCTTGTTCCTGGGTGAGCGGTGCAGAGGACAGGAGGTCGGGTTTGTTTGGGGGCTCCTGGGGCCATCAGGTACTCGGTTTCTTTGTTTCTTCTCTTGGCACTTCGGAGTGTTGGTTCTTCTTAGGGGTCAAAAAATGCCCGTCTCAACTCCTTTCCTGTTCTCACATGAGAATTGGTTTCAAAGCAGTGAGTAAGGAGCATGGTGTCAAAAAGGATTTCTTCTTTCCAATCTGAGAGGAAAATTTCTCCAATTAGGTGTCAGTAAATACACCCTCATACCCCTTTGATCAGAGACGGGCCGTGCACCCACACACACATGCACACAAACACCCTTAGACCAACGACTGAAAAATGGGAGGTGGTTTGGTGAGCCTCAAGCCTTGCGGGGTGTGCCAAGCCTGGGCACCTGACGCCTGGGGCAGGGAGGGAGGAGGCGTGTCCCTTGGGCAGCAACCAAGTACATCTGCTGTGTGCTTGTTTTAAAATCTTTTTCAGAAGATCCAGTTTTCTTTGAGTTTACCCAGATATGAGTTTTCTAGTGTATTGTAAACTATTACTTTTTAATTTTGTCATGTCTCCTTTCCCTTTTCTCTTCCTGCAAGTATTCTCCCTACATTAGTTACGGCCTAATGTCCAGAACCAGTTCTTAGGTTGATGGTTTGGATTACTTTTGAGGTATTAGAATTTAATTCCTATGCCAGTGGGAGGTTTAGTTTGCTGATGATAAAAAAGAAGAAAAAAATGCCTGAGGTATGCCTCTTAAGCCTGAAGAGAGTGTATGTTCTTCAGTTTTTCAGTGTAAGTTCTGTAAGTTATGTTCCTGGAGCAGTGGGTCCCTCTTCATTCATTCTTGTTTTCCTTCCCTAAGTCCCCAGGCCATCTATTTATATTCCCCTCTTATTTATGGAGCCCAAAGTTGTCATTCAGCAAATTAAGCTGTGAAGCAAATTGGAGCAAGAGTGCATATAAGGCCCCATCCCTGTGTTACACTGTGAAGGTTTCCAGTTGTGTCAGTCATGGGCTTTGCGTCCAGAAACTCAGTTTGCTCTCAGAGCGAGAGGATGTAGGCACATACCTGCATGCATGTGAGCACCAAATAAAAAGTCTTGACTGCTATACTCTATCAGCTTTCAAGAGAATGACAATAATCTCTCTCTTTACCTGGTGATGAAAATTTAAAAAGAAAGGCTTTGGTGCCCAATCCTCTACCGAGCGTGATAATTGGGTATTAGCTCCAGCTGCCCAAGGTTGCATGCCCAGTAGCAATACTAGCATGACATCAGATCACACCACTTTAATAATTCCTGAAGAACAGACTGTTTAACCTTGGCTACGGCGGGCCCTGCTGACATTATTTATTGCCATTTTCTAATTTTATTACTTCTTTATTTTCCAAATGGTGATTTTCGCTTTACACCTTGAGTTGTTTTGACACAAGACTTGAGTCTTAAGATTTTAAAACACCTTATTTGAAGCTCCTTGATATTGTGGGTGAATAGTTGTCATTAGGAAGGTATTTGAATATAGCATGATACTTCAATAGGCATGTCACGAAAAATAACCCTGCTGATGCTCCACTCGTATTAAATGGCTCAGACAGATTCTGCATCTCATAATCTCATTGACTTCAAAGCAGATGCAGCTCACGTGAGAGCCAGAAAATTTGCACAGCAATGCAGCATTTAAAGCCAGACTTCCACATTCTCTCCCACTGCAGATAGGTCTACTTGTACAGAAAGGAACATAAAATTCTCTTTTTTACAGACTCATTTTATTTTCACACTTTGAATCGTTTTTTGCCATTCAAATGATAACAGTCCACAATAAGTAACATGAGTAAGATGCTATACGATGTGATCTCGTTTCCTAGTAAGTGAAAAATACTTTGAGTGGGATGGGTTCTAGGCTGGCTTTGGTGTAGTAAGTCAGGCTGTAGCCACAGCAGCAAAATGGTTATAGTCAGTGTTTACAGAAAATACCTGACTGTTGGCTTAATAATCCTCAGTAGCTTCAATCACCCATCGACAAGTTCCAAAATCCTAATCACAGCCTATGAAGTACATTCATTCCACCCCCTTCCACCTCTCCACCTGCCCTATCCTTTATTTACTGTGTACACTTGTTTTGTGAACCTCTTGCAGTCCTTAAAGATGGTGTGCATGCTCTTTGCTGTCTGCAACATCCTTATCCTTCTAACTTTTCACGTGGAAAATTCCTGTATGCCTATCAAGGCAGTGGAATTGTCACCTTATGTGTGAAAATTTCCACACCCCACCCTCAATACTTGTGTACTTATGTGCCTGTCACCTCCAGTGGAATGTAGCTTATTTAGATGTTAGGACCTAAGCCTTATTCATCTCAGTGCCTAAAGTCCCCTTATCAGGGTTCCTGACTAAACAGACATGCCTAGTAAATATCAAATGGGACAGAAACAGCCTGGTTGCCAAGAACTCTGAGTTAAGACCTTTCCTGTAGCAAAGGGTCAGGCTGAGAGAGATGCCATTTACCCTCAAAAAAGAATCCAGTGGGAAAATCAATTTGAAGCAATCTGAAGGTTAGAATTTATAGCTTTGGTATCCATGGGCAAACGTGGGCACTGGTCATGGAGGAAGTCACTCACACAGGAGCAGGTTGAGAGCATTAGGTTGGGATACAGACTGGACAGTATCAAAATCCAGGTTATTAAAAGTTGAGTACAGTGTTCAAAAGTAAGCTGTGTGCACATGACATGGTGTAGCAAGCAGGTCAGCTGAGCCAGTAGATCATAAATAACTTGTCTGTGGGCTCTGCCACAAGTACAACTGCAAGCCCTGTGTGCATAACCCTTTTTAAAAATAATGAACACAGCTCGGTCACTGTGACGACACTCAATGACAGCCTTAGGTTTTCTGCATTGGTGGGTGAGAGTGACTGTTGAAGTTTCCCTGTGGGGTGATGAATGTGTTTAAGAAAAGAATAGCTCATCCCATTTTCATGAAGAATGTGATGTTCCACTCTCCAACCTTGTTTGGAGAGCATAATGTCAGAACCTTTGTAAAGGAGGAGACTGGAAGGGCAGGGAAAGGAGTTGGCCTTCAGGGAAGAGTGAAAGAAAGGAGGGCCTGTCAAAGGTCACTGAGCTCAGTTGCTCCCGGGTAATGTCAATGCCTTTGTCTCCGTCCCAGGCCCTCCTGGAAGGCCTTGGCCGTGGACACCAGGTGAGGCCACCGAAGCACAGAGCTGCTGGCAATGCTTACCAAGAACATATTGCCTGCTTGGCACATTGCACATCATGGGAGGAGCATGGAATATTTGATTCACTAGATTTTTTTTTATCCTGATTAGGCTGGAGTTAGGTTTTGATGAGGATGAACAAGGGTGGATGTGTCAGTATAGCTCTTGCTTACTTAATGTAGATACAGTTGGTTTACGTATAGCAATACTTACAGATATGTGAATATAAGTAGGTTAGTCTCCCCACATATTTTTCTGTGTTCTGTTAACTTTAAAGGCTTAGGAACAATAACACACCTAGCACCCAGAACTTAATTTCTAATACCATTCTCCAATAAAGGAAGCAGGGCTTCTTGGAGAAATAGTTGATTCTAGGTTTGAGCCATAGATATACAACATAAGTCTAGGGCATCTTGTCATGCCAGATGCTAAGGAAATAATAAAACAAAAACACAGCAATAGGAATATATGTGAAAGGGACATAGGAAACAATTGAAAGAGGTCTCTGTGGCCCAAGCTGGGACAGTTTGAACTACAGAATAAAACTGTATTTGATTATAACATGAAGTATATAAAATAAATATCCATAAGTCCATATGGATAAAAGTACAGGATTGAATAAAGAAATGGAGGCAAATAGATTTCCCATGTGGAAGAATTTCCAATAATTTCTTTAGCGTAACTCTACTCCTTAAACATGAGCTGTGCATAGTGAGTTCCTTCTGAAGACTACAATATGGGAGGGGAGAGTAACTCCAAGGTGGGTAACTTTCCAAACCCCACCTCAGCTAGGTAAGCTAGTGTAACATCAGTAGTGACATCATGTTGATAACTTATGTAATGAAAGTTGTACTTTATATCCGTGGTCTTCTAGAAACTCCTTCATCCCTATTCAATCATGAGAAAGCATCAGACAAATCTTAAATATGGGGCATTCTACAAAATACACAACTAATACTACTAAAAACAGTCAAGGTCATCAAAAAGCATGAGTGAGAAGGTGTCACAGCCCAGAGGAATCTAAGGAAATACGACAGCTAAATGTAGTGTGCTGTCCTGGATGGGATCCTGGAACTGAAAAAAAAAAAAAAGTTAGATAGAAATTGAGGAAATTTGAATAAAGCATGGACTTTAGTTCAGACAAACAAAAAAGGTGCCTTAATATGGCAAAGGCTTCCTTAATACTCTCCAATCTTCACCAATGTCCAATATGAATTCAAAGAACGGCTGTCTCGGTATTTAAGAAATGATTAGTGATCCAGTAGCTGGAATTTCTTTCATTTTCTTAAATTTCCTGTTATGTTTATAAAATATCTTTGCATATTCCTGCCATTTTTATTTCCCAGAACTTTCAGTCTTTCAAAACTGTATGCATTTGACTATGAAAACACCACACAGAATGGGTATAAAAACTCTTGATAATTGATTTTATAATCATTTAAACTGTGATGAAAATATGGATGTTTGTTGAATAACATATTAACATTAACATCCCTCCTAGAGAAAAAAATCATCAAAATAACAATGATAAGAAAACATTTTTCAATTAGTATATTAGGGAAAGTTAAATGCTTAATAAACACTCCCCCACTCCTCATTTCAGTATATTTCAGTGCAGGCAGAGTTTAACACAAACATTTCTATTTGGGTGACTGTTTATTAGGGTGATTGAGAGACCTTGACATTTTCTCATGGCCCAGCCAACACCTAGGGCCTTGAAGTTCTTCCTATCAAGCAGTCAAGAGAGAGAAAGGGAAAGAGAGAGAAGGGCCATGATGGAGATTTTTTGATAACTAGAACTATAGAGGATACCTCAGTCCCACTCCTATATAAACTAAGAAACAGTTGCTTGAATAGTGTGAGAAAACTATTATCTGCCTACTAATTCTGTAACTCACCAATGACCAACTAAGAGCTAGGAGTTACACTAGAATTTAATAAGTACTGTTGCAAAATCATCTTAATAGGTTATTATTGTTTTGAAATAAATAATCCTTTTAGGGATGATTGTAGACAGTAGATGCTCATGTCTATCAATACTTTGTTGTTGTCATTGTAAGAAAAACCTCTTGTTGCCCTTAGACCTAATAATGGTATGTTATCTTTTATATACAAAGAGGATGTTCTGAACTTTGTGTGTATACTTGACATTTTTCTGATGACGGTTAGAAAGTTGTGCTCATCCATTTCCTGTGAAATTGTGACTGTTTCATTCCTGGGAGGCTTGACAGCATTATCAAAACAGACTCAAGCATACACAACTACAAAGGCAAGTAGCCCACAAAAAGTTTTAACCCATGACTTAGGAAAGAAAACCGTGAGCCAGACTAATTAGCCGTCTGTGCTTCCAGGTTCTTGTAAGAGTCTTTCCTATCGCAGTCCATTCGTTCACTCCATTACAAATAAATGCTGATAATGTATCATTTGGAAATACCATAAGCCTGAAATTTGCATAAATCTGGATATAAAATGTCTTATAAAGAAGTTCTGCCTTTTATATGTGCTTCTTATTTTCAAAATGGGAAGAGGGGAAAATATTAATTAGAATGTAGACCTTTATAGTGTTCAATAATTCATTTCCACTATTGTAGACAATTGGGCCAAAAAAATCATATGTCTGTAAATATCCTATAAGTAATATTGCTTTTATGCAAGAAGTTGAATTGTTTATGATTGGCAATAAATGGAAAAAAAAGAAAACCAGTTTAGGTTGAAAACTACATTAAAGGGCTGGAAGATTAATTTCATCATGTTTTTACTTTGTTTCAAATTTTTCAAGAAAGGTTATTAGAACTTTGGCAGCAACTGGAACAATCCACCCTCTCAGGCACATTCTTAGTAGTATCTCCAAAATCTAATTTTCATCCATTGTTGAAGAATTTCTTGAACCATATGGGAAATATTCTCTCTCTTTCTCATTCTCTTCACCTGCTGTCTCCCTGTTTTCTTCAGTTTCCCTCCACTAATTTCAGGGGAACTCCCAAAATATATTTAAGTTTTTTTTTTCCCCTAAAGCAAATATGAGAAAAGCTGTAGGCAAGTCTAGTTTAAAAAAAGAAAAGCTTATTCCCTGATTTCTGGGGGAGGATAGACAGTTTTAAACAGAAACAAGAAAGAGATTGGGGATTCAGCTGGATGTGAAAATAGCTATATTCATTAAGGAGAGCTATGCAAAGAGCTGTAAATTTGGATAATAAGCAAGGAAAGATATCTGAATTTCATTAGGCTTTTTTCCTCTATAGTTAGCAAATATCTCACCTTCTAAAATTACTTCAATTGTGATTCACCACAATAAGCAGGTAATTAAAATTGAAGAATGTGTACCAGGTGAGGGATGTTGATGAAATGAGAGCCAGGAGGAGGGTTTGGAAACTGTGAAAAGAAGAACAACTCAGGAAACACACCACGGTTTGGGAGATATTTTAGGGAAGGTAGTGTGGAGGAGGGTTTCAATCAAGTAAATGCTGCTGGTTCAAGACTAACGTGTAGAAGCTAAGTCAGCAGTATTGTTTTGGTGGTAAGCATTTAATTTAATTAACTTCTCAAAAAATAGTGATTAAAAACCTATTGTGCTTTTACTTTTGCACTACATCCTGGGAAATTATTGCTGGGAACACAATTTCTGTATTTATAGAGCTTATACTCTAGAAAGGGATACAGAAATAAAACATGATTAACTATATAGTTAGGGGGGAAGAGTGGAGCATTACTGTGTGGGTGGGCGAAGGGATTTCTTGCCCAGCCTGGGCATGGGATCAGCTGTATTGCCCTAGTTCTTGCTTCAGGAGCTAGGGATGCAGGCAATTACAGTGGAGCATAATAACTATTCTTATGCCAGTATGTCCCAGTGCATAGAGAGTGCACTGAGTCACCAGTTCTTTCTAGATGGATATGTCAGGGAAGGTACTCAGAGAGAAAAGTAAAAACCAAGTCTGGAAGGGTTAGCAAGAGTATGCAATGTGAAGTGACATATTTAGGGATACAATCAACAATTCTTTTGAATAGAACTACAAAAGGTAGGAAAGAACTTTAAGCACTGTTAGAGTTTAACCGTTGGTGGAGTGATATTATGGATGAGATAAACAGAAAGAGACTGCTCAACACAGGACCTTTTTGATCATGTAATAGAGGCTCAAGTAATATTTGATGAATGAGTAGTGGATTGTGCTATAATAATTATTGTAATTGAGAACTGGAAGATTATAAGTCTTAATAGTTGTAAATAAGATACCTTATACGTCTTTAAGAAGTATCAATGTTTTTCTAACAAAGAGGGCAGGTCCATATTAGTGGAATGAAGTCATTATTCTGAGGCCTGATGATAATTTAAAACATAGAATAAAATAAAAAAGAACACCTGAAAAAGTAGGTCCTGTGAGATATTTTTTGATTCTATAGATACCTGTTTGGGTGCCCTGGGTAGAGATGAAAAAAGGAAAATGTATTTCTTACTGTGATTGGACATCAAGAGTTCTGAAAAGAAAAATCACTGTGGTGGAGAAAGCCAGTTCCCTGGGCATGCCTACATGCTGAGGAGGGACGTGGGGAGGCATGAAAAGGCCAGGACCAGGAAACACTGGGCTCCTTTGCTCCTGAGCTGAGGAAAGGATCATCTGTATCAGGGCCCAACATGTGACTGTGGTGGTAACACTGATGACCTGATTTCAGTCCCAGGGTGGTAGCAGTCACAGGCCCCCCAGGTGCTTTGGTGGTGTGGCATAGGTAAAGGGAGGTAAGGGCAGAGTAGGTTATTGCCCTTTGCAAATGGTTAGTAGATGAATCGGATTCCCCATCTATGGAAACTTCGGAGATTCCCATTGGCTGTCTGGCGGGATTAGAGATTTCCAGGGTTCTTAGACCAAATCTGTATTCTCTCTGGCCCAGTTTAGGGGAATTAGGGAAATAGTAGTTGTAGGTGTGCATTAGGAGGGATATTTGATGATTTCTCTGCTTCATCTGTTTTGATTAAATGGTGGGAAAACAAATCTATGAGAGATACATTGTTTTGTATATGTTACCCAAAGGATTAATCTCAGAAGTCAACTGTGAAAGCAGCATTTTATACCAGATAGCAAGTAGCCCTTCTGAAGTGGCCTACATATCCTCATTTGTAATAGAATGTGTTTTGTGCGTAGATACAAGAAAACACATAGGGGAAGTGGCCATCCCAGAGCAGGGGCTTCAGGTGATGCTTTTCAGAATAAGGGATGTGTGAATTTGATGTTAAACCATAGTTAGAAGTTAACCCAGGGAGTGACTAATGGAGAGGGAGAGTGAAAAATGCATGTTTTTGAGAAAAAGAACTACATGTGTACAGGACCAGTAAAAGTTGCACATGGTGGACTGAAAATGTTGAGAATGGCTATACTATTACAGTGAAGATATCTGCCTGATAATGTAAGTGACATATCTGGCTGATGGCATACCAGTTATGAAGGGCATATGAGCAATGGTAAGAAGTTTAAACTTATCCTAGGAACATGAAAAGCCATGAAAATGTTTTAAGAAGCAAAACGAGATGATTGTATTTGTGTTTTACAAAGCTTGCTCTAGCTGTAGCATGGAGGATACATTGTAGGTTGTTGAGTGGGAAAAGACCTGTTAGTGGGTTTTAGAAGAAATCAGGGCACAGGCAATATTAACAAGATTAGCAAACATTTTTTAATGAAATTTTTTTTCATTTTTACATTTTTTTATTTTTTTTTTACATGTCTGTTTTCTAAGAGTGTATCCCAGATAAATAAGATAATCAATGATGCTTATTACAGCATTGTTTATAGTAGCAAAACCTGGAGACCATTCTTTCAGCAGAATGTTTGGTTACACTGTGGTATATCCAAACTGTAGAATATTATGTAGTATGTTAGTTTTCTATTGCTGTGTAACAATATTGCCACAAACCTAGTGGTTCAAAACACATTTAATATGTTGTAGTTCTTGTGGTCAGGAGTCCAGTCATGGCTTAGCTGGATCCTCTGCTTTAGGATCCCATAAGGCTCCAATCAAGGTGTCAATTGGAACTCTTTCTCATCAGACGGGGAAGGATTGATTTCCAAACTCATGTGTTTGTTGTCAGCAAAAGTTTTCTTACAGGCTGCCAGGTAGAGAGCGTCTGCCTTTTTCAGGCAGTCAGGAGTTGCCGTTAGCTCCTTGCTGCATGGCCCTCTGCACAGGGTAGCTCACAACATGGCAGCTTACATCTTCAAAGCCAGCAAAAGAGAGTGTTTGCCGTAGCAAGACAGGTGCACAATCTTATATACATGGTCATGTGCACGTAATCACATACACCCTATCCTCTTTGTTGTATTCTGTTGTCTAGAATCAAGTTGTGTCCTATCTACTTTCAAGTGATTGCATGATGTGTGAACACCACGAGGCAGGAGTTTGTCCATCACATAGTTATAAAAAATAGTTATCTGTTTTTTTATCTATTGATCTGAAGGGGTGCCTATAATATGTTATTAATTGCAGAGTATTTACTCCAAATCATGTGATCTCATTTTATAAAAAAGCAAACTAAGTCATATCAATAAATATGTACTGTTTATATTTTATGTGCTGGGAAAGAGAGCAAAGGAATGCAATGGAGATAGTTTCCACGTTTCCTAAGTAAGACAGTAGAGGAATGAACTTGGGATAAAATTATTCAAATTTTTTTATACATTCATACATTTTTTACCAGTTACAACAAACATGGATTAATTTTTATTTTTAATTTTAAAAGTAGTTAAAACAATTAAAGTAAAATTTCAGACTCTAGGACAACCACAAAAATGGTTTTAAAAAAGGAAGAATAACTGATATGTTAAGAAAGGAGAATAAATGGAATTATACAAAATATTTAATTTAAAACCACAGAAGACAGAAAAAGTGAAACACAAAAGTAGTAGCAAAGAATAAGGGCAAAACATAGAAAACAAATATGGTAGATTAATCCAGCTATATCAACAATCACATTGAAGTCAATGGTCTAAATATACTAATTAGAAGACAGAGATTGTCAGAGTGGATCAAAAAACATGACCCAACTGTATGCTGTCTATAAGAAATCAACTTTAAATGTGAAGCAGTATGTAAATTTAAAGTATATGGGTAGAAAAAAATAAACCATGGCAACACTAATCAAAAGAAAGCAGAGTAGCTATATTAATTACAAACAGAGCAGACTTCAAAGTAAGGAAAATTATCAGGGAAAAAGGAAGGCCTTATGTAATGATAAAAGGGTCTGTTCTCTGAGAAGGCATAGTGATTCTTAACATGTGTGCACCTAACAACAGGGCATCAACCTACATGAGGCAAAAAATGATAGAATTGCAAGGAGAAATAGATGAATCTGCTATCCTAGTTGGAGACTTCTATACCCCTCTCTCAGAAATGGACAGATCCAAAGGCAGATTATCAATAAGGGCATAGCTGAACTCAACAACACTATCAATTAACAGGATATAATTGACATCTGTAGATTATTTCATCTAACAACAGAAGAATGAACATTTTTTTTAGGCTTACATGGAACATTAGCCAATATAGACCACATTCTGGGCCATGAATTTCTTATTGTAATCCACTGGATTACAATAAGAAATCAATAATAGAAAATCCAAAAATATGTGGATATTAAACAGTACTCTTCTAACTGACACCTGGGTCAAAGAAGAACTCTCAAGGGATTTAAAAATATCTTGAACTAAATGAAAATGAAAATACAACTCATCAAAATTGGTGGGATTCAGTGAGAGCCATGTTTAGAGGGAACTTTATAGCATTGAATGCATATATTGGAAAAGAAGAATGACATAAAATCAATCATCTAGGTTTCTACCTTAGGAGACTAGAAAAAGAAGAGCAAATTTAATCCAAAGCAAGTGGAATGACAGAAGTAGTAAGAATTAGAGCAGAAATCAATGAAATTGAGAACAGAAAATGAGTAGAGAAAAATCAGTGAAGCCAAAAGATGGTTCTTTGAAAAGGTCAGTAAAAGCCTCCAGCCAGGCTAAGAAAAACACAGAAAAGGCACAAATTAATATCAGAAATGAAAGAGAGACATCACTAAAAATTCCACAGATACTTAAGGACAATAAAGGGGTATCATGAACAACTCTCTGCCCACAAATTTGATAACCCTGATAAAATAGACCAGTTTCTTAAAAGACAAAATCTCCCAAAACTTCACAAAAGAAGGAATAGATTATCAGAATAGACTTACATCTATTTTTTTAAATTCAGTAATTAATAACTTTCTATAACAGAAACTTCCAGGTCCAACTGGATTCACTGGTGATTTCTACCAAGCATTTAAGGAAGAAATGATACCAATTCTCCACAATCTCTTTCAGAGGATAGAAACAGAGGAAATACCTTTTAGAATCTGAAATTAAAGAGTATAATTTACATTTGTACCCCCAAAATGCAATATTAAGGTAGAAGCCTAATAGAACATCTATAAGATCTATATGAGGAAGCTACAAAACTGATGAACAAAACTAAAGTATTAAATAAATGGATAAATAGTCCATTACATGGGTAGTATGACTCAGTATTGTCAAGATGTCAGTTCTTCCCAATGTGATCTATAGACTAAATTGTAATTTCAGCAAGCTATTTTATGGATATCAACAAAATGATACTCAAATTTGAGTGGAGAAGTAAAAGACCCAGAATACTCAATACAATATTGGAGGAGCTGAGCAATATTGGAAGACTGGTGTTACCCAACTTGAAGACTTATAAAGCTACAGTAATCGAGACACTAGTGTGGTATGGTGACAAACTAGGCAAATAGATCAATGGGACAGAATACAGAGCCCAGAAATAGACCCCTATAAATATAGTCAACCATCTTTGAGAGAGAAGCAAAGGCAATACAGTGGAGCAAAGGTAGTCTTTTCTATAAATGATGCGGGAACTGGACATCTACATGCAAAAAAAAATAATCTGGACACAAACCATAAGCCCTTCATGAAAATTAACTGAAAATGATTCATAGACCTAAATGTAAACTACAAAACTATAGAACTCCTAGAAAATAACATAGATTAAAACAACATGATTTTGAATATGGTTTTGCCTCTTTAAAAATGACACCAAAGGCAAAATCCTTGTAAAATAGTGAAGCTAGGCTTCAATAAAATTAAAAACTTCAGCTTTGCAAAAGACAATATCAAGAGAATTAGAAGACATTTTTACAGAAGATAATATTTATTGAAGACACATCTGATAAAGGATTATTTTCCAAAATAAGCAAGGAACGTTTTAAACAAAATTTTAAGAAAACAACCTAATTAAAAAATGAGTCAAAGACCTTAATAGACACTCATCAAAGAAAATGCATGGCGACATATGAAAAGATGTTGTCATCATATGTCATCAGGGAAATGCAAATTAAAATGAGACACCAGCACACACCTATTAGAATGGCCAAAACCTGAAAGACTGACAATGCTAAATGCTGGTGAGGATGTGGAGCAATAAGAACTTGCATTCATTTCTGCTGGAAAAGCAAAATGACACAGCCACTTTGGAAGACAGTTTGGCACTTTCTTTCAAATATAAAGATATTCTTACCATACAATTCAGCTATTGAGCTTCTTGGTATTTACCCAGGGGCATGGAAAACTTCTATCTACACAAAAACCTGCACAAGATGTTTATAGCAGCTTTATTCATAATTGCCAAAACTTGGAAGCAATCAAGGTGTCCTTCTGTAGGTGAATGGATAACTAAACTGTGGTACATTCAGAATAAAATGGTATGTTATTCAGTGCTAGGAAGAAATGAAAGATCAAACCATGAAAAGACGTGGATGAAACTTTAGTGCATATTGCTAAGTGAAAGAAGCACATCTGAAGAGGCTACATATTGTATGATTCCAACTATATGACATTCTGGAAAAGGCAACTCTATGGAGACAATAAAAATACCAGTGGTTGCTGAAGGGAGTGATGGAGAGAGGAGAAGAGATGAATAGGCAGAGGATGTTTAGGGCAGTGAAAATACTATTTTTGGTATTTTGATATAATGATGGGTATATGTTATTGTGTATTTGTCCAAACCCATGGAATGTGCAACACCAAGAGTAAGCCTTAAGGTAAACCATGGACTTTGGGATATTATGATGTGTCAGTGTAGTTTCATCCTTGGTAACAAATGTACCATTATGGTGGGTGATGTTGATAGTGGGGGAGCCAAGGCAGATGTGAGGAAAAAGGGTGTGTGGGGAATCTCTGCCTCTCTCTCACTTTGTAGTACATCGAAAACTTCTTTAAAAAAATGTCTTAATGAAACATTAAAATATATCTAAAATTACAGTTGAAGAAAAATTTCACCTTTTTCCTTCAAACTCTGAGGTTGTCAACATTCTCCCAGTGTTACTATACAGCTATTCATGGAAAATGAGTACAGTCTTCTGATGTAAATGATCAGGGCATAACAATTGTGTCTTATTTGCTGAATAGTGGGAAACACTGTCATCTTCCAATAAAATAGAAATATTTTAATTTGCATCTTTTTCTAATTTGTAAGCATATATAAATACAGAATAGAATTTTTCATTTTCATAAATGTATGCATTGAATTATTGATTTAAATGATATATAATGAGTTAAAAGTCGCTTAAATAATAGGCACTGTGCTTGGTTCTGGGAATGCAGATGAAGGAGACCCTGCTTAGGAGGGAGGGGCATATAAGCACATAATTAAAATAAAGAGTAAATTGTTGTGCCAAGTACTCACAAGTCTACCTAGAGTGGCGTGTGAACCAAGAAATGGAAGACAGATGACATTGTGCTTTTTTTTGAGACGTGAAAGATCACTGGGAGTTTGTCTGTTGGGCAGGAGAGGTACATAAAAGGAACAGTTGTACGTGAGCCTGAGTGGGTAAGTGGACATATGTGTGTTAGGTATAGCAAGGTAGTTTGTGTGTGTGAGTGTATATTTGAAGTCCTAAGGAGATGTGAATGTGTGGGGAAAACTGTGATGGAGGAGGGCTGGGGCAGTGTGCATAGACAAGCAGGGCTAGATGCTGAAAAACCTCGTGTGGTAGGAGATGATAGCAAATTGCTGAAGGATTTTCAGTAGGAAGACACTGGATTGTAGTTTAGAACCATTGTCCTGGGGCTAGTTGGTGGGTATATGGAGAGGTCTAAGGTACGGGCAGGGAGACGGAGACTGTGGTTGACCTCCCTTGTCATATCATGGCGCTTCTCTATTAAATGTTTATTCCCATTGTTGGTATAAAAGAGAATTTCGTTGTATTTTGACAGTTCCTGGTCCATTTATATTCAATTGATGATTTATTTTTGGAGTTTATTGTTAATTTGTTTAGTGTTTAACTACACATCAGAAAAGTGTTAACATTTCTTGTTCAAGGTTGTTGGTACTTGATGTCTTAAAAATGAGCTTTTCAATACAGACATTCTAGTTAGTGAGGGGAAACATACTGTTCCTTGAATAGCCTTGAAACTGTCCCGAATCATAAGGCTGGTATATTATAATAAGTAATGATGAATTCTTTGTTCAATAGTTTGAATATATATTTCCATAGTATAGATTTATTAAAAATAAAATATTCATGATTTTAAGGTCCTTGTTGAACTTGGTTGACATTTTAACCTAGGTTTTTCCTATTTCAAAAACATTTAAACAAACTGACGAGTTGGTGATACTGCTTGAAGTTAGTCAAATCGATTGTGGAACAACTGGATTTTTGTTTTGTAAAAAATTTATTGGAAATCTAAGTATATATGCTATTAAAGAATTAATAACATTTATCTTCAGAGTGTGGTCCAAATTGAATTATTTTTTGTTTCATAGAAGCAATCCAGATTCTTCCTGCTGGCTTCTCATTTCAGCCATGAATATCACTTGATTTATTGTTTAGGTATTTTCTCTGATGGAATTTTCTCCGGTAGCTTTTGAGTAACCTCTGACATTTTTTTTTTCCATTTTCACCAGCTTTTTAATTTTTATTCATTTTATTTTCTTCAATGTCACTTATTCCTATTCTTTTAGATTTTTTCTTGAGTTTTTATTCTCTAGGTATGAGTATCATCCTCTTTCCCACTCTTCACAGTTGTGTCTCTTCAGGCATATATATATGTATTTTTTTTTTTCAGAACATCTTTGCCTTTGGAGTAGTGTGCATGGTGAAGAATGTATAAAAATTGACATAAGCTGAGCACTCTACTGCTGGAAACACCACATTTGTCTCCTTTTGCATTGACAATAATTTCCAGATTTTTGCCCTTGTCCCTGTGCCCTGGAGGAACCTGTCCCCTTTCTGCTTCTCAAATTCCATCTTCTGCTTTTCACTCTTCTTCTGCACTCCAGGCACACTGGCCGTTGTGCAGTTTCCCCAACATTATGAGAACATAAACAGAATGAGAACCATGAGGATCATGTTTTATAAATTTTATCAATGAGATAAATTATTGGAAATTGAAAGTCAGAGGTAAAAAATATGAAAATTAAAACTTTTAGTGTAAAAAGTAGAGAACCCACTTAGGGTAAAGGCAACATTCTGTGCAGAAGAGTGAAGAGTACTGGTTTCCCAAACTTGTATTAATGCTGACCTTGGGCACATGTTAGTCATCTTTATTATTAGAAGAACCTCGCTTTGAGTTTTTAAATTATTTGTTAAAGTTCATGAGCATCTAACCCTCTGGCATCACAGCTTCCCGCACTCCCTTTTGAAGATGGTGCTTGTTCTGCTGACGGCTAGGCTGCGGAAGTGGTTATGAGGGTGGTGGCTGAGATGAAGGGAAGGCAACATCAGAGACCTGCAGGTTGGGGTGCCAGATGGCTTAGACACAAGGACTTTTGAGGTCATCCACAATCACACCAGAGGCTGCAATAAACAAGCATGGTGCTGGGTGCTAAAGGCATCAGTGATCTAGATGGATGGAGTCCCAGTGTCTTGGTAGATGAGAGAGGTGAGAGAGGTTCCTGAAGGGAGTTCATGGTCATCTGTTAGTATGAGTGCATTAATCATGTTTTTTTACTTTTTGTATTTTATGATGTTTTAACATCTTGGTGCCTTGCTAGCCCTAGAGAGAATGCCCCTCCCAGTGATAGCTAATTTATAAAAATAGTAAACAACTGGCCTGATAGTGTGCCTTTCATAGGAAAACCAACATTCCAAAGCTCTTATCTGTAGTCACTTCCTTTATCTAACTTACACAACAAGCCAATAGTTCTCCTTGCCCTATGTCACCCCAGAGTCTGGTACTGGCCAAGTGGGGACCACACCTATAGTTCAGAGCCTGCTGAAGTTATTCAGACTATCTATTCCTAAACTTAAACTTGCCTGACCTGTCTCACTCGTTCCTTCCCTCAGAAACCACATTAGAGGCTCTTGGGCATGCTCTCCTCGCATCCCCTTTATGCCTCCAGACTGACCCTGGTGCTTCTGCATGTGGCCTTATGATACACGGAATGTCTCTTCTTCATGGGAATGCTGATTAGTAAAGCTGCTTCCAGTGGCATTGACTTCTCCTCCACCCCATGTTATAGCTCAGTCACCTCTATAAATTAAATCCAAGGCACATTTACAAAAATGAGGAGACACCGTATATGTCTAAACACAAAGACTTGTGCAGGAAAATTAATACACTACCATATATATATATAATACCCTACCATACACCTATTTATGCACAGAAACACATGAATGTTGAAAACTGGTTTACTAAGTAATAGAAACAACAAACAAAACTGGTTGCTTAAAACAGTGTACTTGCTAGACCCAGTTTTAAAGAAAAACTTTCAGTATACACAGTGTGCAACACAGAAGCAAATAGCCTGGCATGAAACACATTGAAGGGTTAAATTGTGCAATTTGAGGTAACTTTTCTTTCTGTTTTTCTGTATTTTCTAATTATTTTCCAATTGTGAGGAATCACTGTGTACAATTCAAAGTCTACTTTAAAAGTGGTGTCACTTCCCAAAACTTTCCCCTTTGGGCATTAGAACCTCAGTTGTCATGATGACAGAGGGGCCACTGCTGTTAAACAATGCTGTGTGGGTGGGTCTTCAACTTCTTTCTACAGCCAAATATTTTCTTTTGGGGGGAAATGGCAGAGTTTGTGTCTAAATTTAGGATTATGTACATGTTACTGTACACATGAATATATAACAAAGTATGAATAATCTACAGTACATTTGGATAATGATTTTTACTTCTTGCACAGAAATTGGTATAAACCCTTCTTGTGCAGACTGTGTTCTTGGCTGTGATCTTTTTACCTAGGTGGGGGGATCCTGTTTTGTGTTTTGCATAGCAGGTGTGGTTGTGTTTTTTTCTGTGGCATTTTATCACGGCCCTGAATGTCTCTGGTGTATTTTCTCGGCACTCTCTGTAAGTACAGTCATCTTGGAGGTTTTCCTTTCCTCCCCTATGCAGTGCTCCTAATGCTATTTGCCTTATGTGTTAACTCCTAATTTCGCTTTTATCTGTCTGTGCAACCAAATAGCTCTGTCTCCTTGGGTTTGTGGTCCTGCATATATTTTCTCTGCTAACTACATGCTCCTTAGGATCAGTGTTCCATACACCCACACTGTATTGCCCTCTCCTTTTGTGGCAGTAGGGTCATCCATCCTTGGGACTCAGACTGCCACACCACTCCCACTGTGTGTGGTCACGGACCCACTACGTATCTGCTGCCTAACCGGGGGGTTGTCACAGAGCAAATTACTTTCATATATGCAATGAAACCATTTTAGATACTACAGGAGTTGGTGGCACTTATTTTTTAAATATGTAGGAGAGCTTTAGGTGGTTTTGTCCTATAAATATACAAGAAATCTGAACTGTCAAAGAATGTGAAACAATTTACCATAAACAGTTTACTGTAAAATTATGTAAATGTAATATTTCTGGCATGTGATGTTCAGAGCACCCTCATCCTTTCCTTTCATTGCCTTGTACACCGACTGAAGGAGCAGAAAAAAACAGCTCAAATGTGAAAAGTTGAAGTGCTGTTTAGTTATCCTAAAGGTCTGAACTGCTTACTCCTTCATACCCCTGGCCTTGCTGAAGCAGTGCCTCCGCCTGGTAATCCTAGTTGATAGTTTTGCAGTATTTTCATTGAAAATAACACTTTTAGGTGAATTGGGATTTCTAGGACCTACAGTATATTCCACTGAGGACAGTTTGTTTTTATTTTATTTATTTTATTTTTATTATTATTATTTTTTCTATAGTACTTTTATGATGTCATTTTTTTGTATCATTAATATACAATTACATGAGCAACATTGTGGTTACTAGATACCCCCATTATCAAGTCCCTACCACATACTCCATTACAGTCACTGTCCATCAGTGTAGTAAGATGCTATAGAATCACTACTTGTCTTCTCTGTGTTGTACAGCCCTCCTTGTGCCCCTCCCCCCCACATCATGTCTGCTAATCGTAATACCCCTTTTTCCCCCTTATCCCTCCCTTCCCACCCATCCTCCTCAGTTCCTTTCCCTTTGGTAACTGTTAGTCCATTCTTGGAGTCTGTGAGTCTGCTGCTGTTTTGTCCCTTCAGTTTTTACTTTATTCTTATGCTCCACAGATGAGTGAAATCATTTGGTACTTGTCTTTCTCTGCCTGTCTTATTTCACTGAGCATAATACCCTCTAGCACCATCCATGTTGTTTATTTTTTAATATTCCTTGATTTTTTATTAATGCAATGCACATGTTTTTAAACCCCTCTAATTTTCATGTTTTTGCTGATATAGTTAAGGTCATATATTTGTTGATTGTGAAGCAATTGCTGTGGGTCCATATGCATCTCTTTTTCTTTCAAATTCAGATCTCCATAGTGAGGCTGATTTAGTTCCTGCTGATAAAATATTTTAAGGTTTTTTTTATTAAAGCAGGAATCAGAATAATTATCATTATTTATAAAATATTACTTAATATAAAAGGAACTCTGAAGAAGTTATAATCACTCTGTGAATTGAAAGTAGAAAGTGCTTAAAAATTCATGAGTACAAAATAAAATACACTTTAATAAAAATGGTGTGCACAGCTATCTTGTATTTTAGAACAGAACTTGGAATGTTGATTTTATATCTAAACAAGCCCCCAAATCATAAACTTCTAATTAAAAAAAATCCCCCAAAGTAATGATAAATGTATTTCCTCTAATTAATCAACAAATACCTATTGAGGATCCCCAGCTGATCTGCTGTCAGATCTCATTTGGGGGCAAACCCAAATTTGAACTAAGAAATGGCAAAGTGGAAATTCCAGGTATGTGGAGTTTCCACATACTTGCCATAGAATAATTATGATTCTCCTTCATGGACTGAAGAAGGATCCATCCCTACCCCAAACCTGTGGATGCACAATATTTGAATGAACTAAGATTGTGTTTAAAAGAAAGAACAGCAAGAGGGGTTAGTGGAGGAAGCTGTGTATGAAATGCAGTATTTTCCATATTAATTATATTGTACCTTAAATATCATTCTGTCTTCAAATCTATTTGAGGCCATTTGTTTTCCTCTGTTTCCCATCCAGTCCAAGGGAGATTTATGCATGCCTGTCTTTGGTCAAAGGAGCGGGAGGAGCGTGGAACAAAGTCCTACCCACCGATCCCAGGTAATCTCTCCCTGGTATCGAAGAGCCAATGTAGTCATTCATGCCCTCCTGTTGGGAGGTAGTAATACCAGTGTGTGAAATGCTGTCTTTAAATTTGATTAACAAAGATTGCTTGGTTTCCTTAGGGAACCTGAAGGAACCTTAAGGATTACCTAATAGAACCTCCTAAATAAGCCCCCTGGTAATTATACATAGTTTATCATCTGGCTTATGTTATAAGAACTGAAAATAATTTGTTGAAAACTCTTCTCACTGGAAGGTTATAATTATTAAGTTTCGTGCTAAAAGGGATACAGAAGACCATCTGGTTCCTTCAGGCTCATAAAGGTGCTGCCCTATAATTGCACATGAAGCAGGTGATTTGCTAAGAGAATCATTTTCATGGCCGGAAAGCAAAGATATAACTGGAAACTGGTTTTCCCCCTTCATGGCATTCCTGCAGCAAAGCGCTTGCTCAAAAGACCTTATGCTTGTCAGTAGGGATGGCACTAATTCAAGTTCTGAATTTTTTCCTGGAGTTCTTCCTGAATTTTGAGCTCCTTAAGTTGTCAATACTGGGGTTGAACAAATACTCGTAGATGCACCTATGTTTACTTTAGTGATTTTTGAAGAAAGGCACTGTAATAGTTGACATGTGACTATAGAAGTTGGACCAGTTTTTGGGGAAAGATGATGAATTCATTTTTAAGCATGTTGATTTTGAAGTTGATTTTGGAAACCTAGTAAGTGATTGCATAGAGTAGGCTGGAACCCAGGTAAGAGCCCTGAGCTAGAGAAATAGATTTGGAAGTTTTTAATATAATGTAAGCTGCTGATTTGAGTGAGACTGTCACCCAGGGACTATGTATAGAGCAGGGAGAGACTACAAATAAAATGCTGACAGAGTAGAAGAAGACCAAGAGGGAAAATATTGCCCCTGAAGCCAAGAAAATAGAAAAATACTAACATTGTCAAATACTACTGAGTTAAGTAAGATAAGAACTGAAAAGGAACCACTAGATATTTTTAGGTGATGCATTTCTTTTTATTTAGGTAAGGAATATCTGATCATTATCTAAGTTGAAAAAAATATATATGTGTGTGTGTGTACATATGACATGCACACACACACACATATACATGTAAAATATAAATGGCGCACAATATATATAATCATGTATAATTTAAGAATTGCCCTCAATCCAGCCTCCCAGCATAGCTACTGTTGAAATTTTGATGTCTACCTTTTGAAACTTTTTTTATATGCAAACATATTCTCTATATCTAGATGTATGTCTATATAACAAAATGAGTTCCTACTAAAAAAATATAAGACACTACATGAATTTGCTTATCATTCTTGCCCAGAGACCATGATAATCGTCCCATCTTTCCAATTTTAGTTCACAGTCTGGTGAAGCATGTGGTGTCCATTGCATTAGGAACAAGGTGATCCTTTGTAGTTTTGCAAGGCTAACTTGAGTGGAATGGTGGGGGCAGTAGCCAGGTTGTCATGGGATGGAGGCTGAGTAGGGAGGCAGGAACTGGAACAAGCAGTACAGATCACCCTTTCTAGAAGCTGGTTGTGAATGGGACAAGAGTATAGAATGCCAAGAGAGGAGTAGGGTGGAGAGGGTTTTTTGTTTGTTTTTTTTAACTAGACAAGATGTTCCACTAACTTTCGGAAAGGAGTAGAGAGGGGGAATAAATTGAAGATAAAAAGGAGAGATTGTGATTAAATGAGTGAGGCCTTAAGAGGCAGAAAAGAATGAGTTTAGGAAAGCCACAAGCCCTGTCTTTCAATAAGGCAGTTGGGAAGGAGAGGAGGGTGGAAAAAGATGCTGATAAGGTTGCTGATGGTTACCTGAGGTGATTCTGGTCACCTCAGAATTAAGATGGCTGATACCCACATGTATCCAGTTATTTGATGAAAGCTTTTTTAACTGGCATGAAACAAAAACCTGCCATATTTGATAAGATTCATTATCTGTGCACTTGTGTCCTGAGAGTGGTGTCAAGGGATGCACATTAGAAAGGCCTAGTCTTTTCTGGCAAACTGAAAGGTCAGGAATGGTCCCCAAATACTTAGTTACCTTACATAACCCATCAGGGATTTATTATTCACATGTTTCTGTAAAACTACTTAAATTTCTTTATTATCTTAACTTGTCTGTCCCTGAGACTTATGACCTTCAAAGTGAAGTATTTATTCTAGGGAAATTCCATTGTATGTTGGGAAAAAACACAGATTTGAAACAAATCTTGGTTGAATTCCATAAACCTTGGGAAATGACTTAACATCCTTGTGCTTTATTTCCCTTATCTGTGAAATTGGGGTGTAGTCCTATGGACCTCAGAGCCCTGAGAAGATAGCATTAGGTAATACATGTAAAGTGCATGCACGGCAACTGCTCAGCGTGAGTCCTCAGAATGCGTTAGTGTCCTTGTGTCTTCTCTCTCACACTTCTTGTCACCCCCAGTGACCCGAGGCTCCCATTCCCTCCAGCACACCAGGATTTGATGATAGGAACATGAAACTGTTAATAACAGTAATAACTTCTTCCCGTGCAGGAGAGTTCTGTGAAGTCCTTGGCTTTGTGAAATGAAAGTATCAGAACTATGTGGAAAGGACCACTACCTTGTTAAGTACAGACTTAATAGAGACTCGTTTGCATTTCTTAAATGCCATGGTGCCCATTATTTTTGTATTTACAAAAGCATATCCCCTGAGGTAACTTTTTGCCTCATGAACACAAAATGAAATGCCATATAGAAGACCAGAAGGAAGCCTGACTTATTGTTTCTGTTTTGCACATATGATTTTCTGTATCGACAGGCTTAATAAGGTGATTTACCAGGGGGCATATGTACTGAGTACCATGGGTGCCGAAATATCAACCCACACGTAAAAGACTTCTAAGCAAACATAATTGCTATAATGTGTTACGGCCTTTCAAGTCTGGTAATTCAGTTGAAAGGGACAAGGATAACAATTTATGCAAATTGTTTCCACTTAACTATGACCGCCACCAGATGCACAACAGACACAACAGGTTTACATTAGACCTCGTGAATAAGCACTTTAAGGTGGGAACTGAAAGAACCAGGGGTATTAAATTATTTCTCTATGAATTTCTGAAACTTAATTCCATATTAACTCAGCAGCACAAGTGTGGATTTAACTTCGATGTTTATAATAAAATGTGATAACCCACTAGAGCTTGCTTAAAAAATGCATGCCCTTTAGTACTAATAATTTTTAAAATTACTTAACAATTTAAAATAGCTATTACCTAAATACCCACATTTATTTAGTTATATCATATCTTAGTTTTATGATTGTTTTCTTGACTCTCCTTCCTAGGATTACTTGAATGCTTTCATAATCTTTCTTATTCTTGTTTTCAGCATTTTTCTGGCAGCAATTCAAAAGGGCATTGATTTTTTCCCCCTTTTTCCTGTTGCTCAAACTACTCAATATTGCTGCATCAATACATGCAAAATTTGGAGGTACTGTTAGTTACTTCTGTTTTACCTGATTCAAAGGCCCTGTTGAAAGAAATTCAAGGATAGTGGCCCTACAGATGCCCATCTCCAAAAGAGCTCATTCTCTAAGCACTCCTCTCTTGGTGAATGGTTGCTGCTCTTACAATCATGAGTCAGAGGAAGTCTCATCTCACCAGTCAGCAATAAGCAAGTCTGATACATCTTGATGTTTCCCACAGCACCTCTCTGGGCCTTGCATGCATTGTGTGGTTAGAACATAGGCATTAAGTGAATGAATGGATGGATAAAGGGATGAGAGGAAGAACTGGAGTGTGTGAGATTTGACTTCTGTCTTGCCAGTGGGTTTCAGTCCTTGGGCAAGTTCACTATGAATTCAGTGTGACCAAAGACATAACAGTAGAACCTTCTTGGGATGAATGGGTTATACCCAACTTTATTTCCACGATGGCAGGTCAATCACTAAAATCTTGTCCACGCAGAGCAAGTCTGCATGCAGCAAGCCAGCCTCTGCTTCTGGGCCTCTCTGCCCACACAGCCGTCCTCTAGGCCTCTGTCCTTGGCCCTGCCACCACTCCAGCCTCTGCTCTGCTCTCCTGTAGCCATGCCACTGTGTCACCCAGAGCACTGGTCAGGGCTCTTTATGTAGAGTCAATAGCAACGTACTGCCCACACATGTGTAGTGAGCTAGCCGACCAGGGCCAGGTGAGAATCCTGGCCACAGGAACCTTCATTTTATCCACAACTTCTTTGCGGGAATATTAAAGGCATTTGCAGGAGAAAAACCAGTTTTCATTCTGTTTTTCAGAAAAGTGGCATCTAAAGAGTGCACTTTGGGTTGAAGAACTCCTTTCTGCATAATAGCACTGGCATTGTATTTTAACTGTAGTCATATTGTACGTGTGTGATTGTGAGACTTGAACTTGGCAAAGAATATAGTCCCCAAGTACTCCTCTAACATTTTTACTAAATGCTCAGTGCTATGGTAATCATTGTGAAGGAGGCAGTCTCCAAGTATATTAGAGAAAACTTATATAAAGCAAATAGAGAGCAACACAAGGGGATTTGTATTCACATTGAATGTTATGTAGTAGTCATTCTAATTAGATGGAATACCAGTGGGATTCAGAGAAGGAAACATCACTAGGTCTTGGGGACAAAAGGCAGTTAGGGTCAATGAGAAGGAATACTTCCTAAGAGATATTGTGGGCCAAATTACAGAGCTTGGACGATCCTTTGGGAAAAGTTCCTCACATGGAACTTGGCCATAAATCAAATACCAAAATGGACCTCATCAGTTTGGTGTAGGAAGCCCTAAGATTATTTTTTTTCCTAAACAAAAATGACACCCAGTTTTAGAACATAATTTTTAATTAAACATTAGTGATCCAGTTAAAAGAAGTACTAAAACTATTTTTCAAAACATTTAAATGAATAAAGAAACCTGAATGTATATTATGTTCTCTCAGCAATACCAAAATATCATTTGTTTCAGGTCTCTAGTAAGTACTGAATAAAGAATTATGTTTAAAAATATGTCTGAAAGATATTTTAAAATGTATTACTCTCTAGAAGATGGGCTTCACAATTGAAAAGATAAAAAATTAATATTGAAAAAACTTAGGTAAATAGTTGGATTTTATTTTATACATGTGTACTTAACGTTTATGAAGTATCTAGAGCTAACCCTTATTAGATTCTACAGGTGATAAAAAAGAGACAAAAAACTTAATTCTGTGCCTTGTTGAGTTTATAATCAAGGGTGTTATGTAAAACTAATGTCAATCTCTTAACAATGAGCCGGAAAATAATATCTGCTGTTACTGACTGTAAATCTAGTAGCAGTTTAAGGGTTTGGAGAAAATGCAGTGAGACATTGTTATTATTGGATGTTGGAGGATAAGAAGGAAGGTGTTCCAGGTAGGGACTTTGGGAAGTGGCATGAACCATGGGTTATAATGTGGTCCATACTTGATCGAAACAGAAGATTTATGTTAACGAAATAAGGTCTAATAGTTCATGGTCAGAAGGTGGAATGCCTTGTTAGAAAGAGGTTGGGACTTGCTGGAAAAGAGTTAGTCTCTTAGAAAAGAATGTTCCAGGTAATTAACTTGAACTGAAACTCAAGAGACTGAAGAAGAGCAGTTTTGGTGGTTGTTTTGTTGTAATCGGAATATGACATGTTGTGATTCTGGTGGAGATGAGAGTTTTATAATCATTGCCTTTGGAATTCTAATTTACAGGGAGTTAGAAGGACACAGAATAAATTAATTGCCAAAGAAACTGTGCTGCTCTTATATAATATGTGACCGCTTTTAGACTACAGAGTTCTTTAGAATATGTTACCTAAAATATTAACAGTTCTTATTTTCAGTTTTTGGACTCTAATATACCCACATCTGAATCGCCATGCTGCTGAAGGATGTTAGGCAGAACAGTGTTAAACTTGGATCAAGTCTATTTTTTTTTTAGAAAACTGTCCCTGTTGGAACTTTGGAAACCTAACATAACATACAGAGTAAGCACTGCCTACCTGGATACCACTTAGGTTCACACCAAGATGGAAAACAAGCCATAATTTAGCAGTAGATTGAGTCTGTTTATGCTCAAAAGTGAATTTAAATGATGAGACTGTGAATGCAGTGGAAAGCAAGCAAATGAATTTGACAGATACTAGCTTTCATTTCAAATTTCAAATTACTGACTTTCTATTAGCATACTCCAGAAGTGGTGAATTTCTATTAAGTTACAGTTAGTTTTAAATTTTACGAGTATGCTTTTGAAAGTATAAAAACCCATCTCAGTAAGATATGGACATAGTTATTTTTTTTTAATCAGCAATCTCTAGGCTCTATATTATCTGTCTAAATTTGTCATCCTGCAAGTCTCGAGGCTGTGGAGTTTTCTTCATATATTTCTTTTTGGTGAAGTTTTGTTCATTTGGACAGAAGAAATAAGAGTCTCTGAAGGGGCTATAATAGTGCTTTCAAAAAATATTAAGGTATTCTTTAGTAGGCATTTATGCTTAGACGTGAAGTGTTATTACAGCCTTTGGAAATTATTAGGATGATATTTCTGTTCAGTGGCATTATTTTGGTGTTTTGTTAAAAGATATGGGCTTACCATAAATAAGGGGCTTGCAGATACTATAATGCTGTAGGGCAGTGTTAAACTTCGATTTAACAGTAGCAGAAGTAACTGCCTCCCTTGCAAATAGCAAAGAACAGTTAGAAATTACATACCACTTCAGTTCTGAGTGAAATGGTGATGGATCCTATAATTGCAGCTGAGACTTGCTTCTTGGTTCCCCTCTCCATTCACTGTACCAGGGCTCTGAATGGTGATTATGTAGAGGACAGTGATAGGCGGTCCACTGCCCCCTTATAGTCAGAGTTAATGGAAATGAGCTTACACTGAACAAAGTTAATAAGACAAGAAATAGGACTTTCCCATTGTTAGGCCATGAGACCAGGCCTTTTCCATACCCAGGGCACCTCCAGGAAGAGTGCCCAATACCCAGCTTTCCTGCTTCCCTGTAAGCTTGGTTCTGTTGCTTCAGAGTATATTCTCCTGGGAATCAGTGAGTCTTTTACTTTCTAGGGATACTTGAAGGATAATCAAGTGCTTCCTTTTCTATTTTTGCTTCTCAACTTCAGTTCCTGCCTGTGACACCTACATACGCCCATGCTACCTTGAACTCCAGACAAAAAGCCCCTCTCACAATAAGGTACTGGAATACGAGAAGTACCTTCCCTTAATAACAGAAAATTAGGACCACTATTGTGTTTCAGCTAAACTATTTGGAAGACATTTTTCTATACCTCAAGTAACTTCAAATTGTTTAGGAACACATTCTTTGGAAACATTTATTTTCTATAAATATTTCTTGACCATTTCTGTTTGTGGTGAACTGAGGGGTGTGACTCTCTCCCACTGTTAATTTACATTCTTCACAGTGATCACTACTCTGGCATGTATTCTACCAAGAAAAGGTGTTTCTTGGGGGAGCTGTTAGAACTTTTGGGGAGATGGGTGGCTGGTGGACATGTGATTGGAAAAGAAAATGTGTGATTTTGACTTGGTGTTCTTCTTTGCCACTGAGAATCATTTTGGATTACTGGATCCCCTAAAAGGCATAAAGACCTTTTGCAAAGCATAAAGAACAGCCATTACAGTAATTATAATAATAACAGAAGTTTTATTATTACTGGTCCTGGGGTCCACACAGAGATGTCCCGTGTCTTCCTGATGATCACTGCTCCCCTGCAGGTGTGCATGGCCATGGTCTGTGTTTATGACAGTGGTTCCCAGGATGTGATGCCTCAACCCAGTAGTAGCATCAGCCTCATCTGGGAACTTGTTACAACTTGTTAGAAATTCAAAAACAAACAACCTCCCAAAAAAGCAAATTCTCAGACCCAGTCCAGACCTAAGGAATCAGAACTCTCTGGATGGGTCCCAGCAGTTTGTGTATGAACATGACCTCCAGGAGATAGTGATGCACTCGTATTTGAGAGCCACCTATATTAATTTCCTTTTGCTGCTGTCAAAAGTTACTACAAATTTAGTAGCTGAGAGCAACACGAATGTATCCTAAGATAGTCTCTGAAGGTCAGATGCCCAAGTGGATTCAACTGGGTCCTCTACTTAACAGCTCATAAGGCTGAGAGCAGGTGTAAGTGAGAGATAATAACAAGGCCAGATCATTAACCAATATTATTTTTACTCATAGAAGAAACAGTATGATTCAGTGTTTCCTGGCTTGATTCTTGAAATGCCAAAGAAATTTATAAAAATCTACTCTTTTGCATATTTCTCACTTTCACAGCAAATCTTTGTTTTCAAGCATCTTGCCTTAGAGGATCTCCATTGGCCTCTGCCTCAATGGTTGTCTTAAACGGACTAGTGTGATACTCACCAGACAAAAATGCAAAGAAGTAAAACCATCACTTTTGCTTTTGTAATTATTTCATTGATTTTTCCAATAAACCCATGAATTGTATAAGGTCACTGCCACCCTTGTTTTATAAATGATCAAACTGAAGCTTAGGTTAAGTAGCTGACTCAACACCTACATGTGGAGACGGGTGAAGAAACCCACTCTTCGTCATTACCTTCTTCTAGCTTTGCCTGTCAGTCAGAGCCAGCCTGTCCTCTCATACAGGCTCACGGAAGTCTGTTGGCAGTAGTATTCAGTATTGGTGAAGAGAAAGATTCATGATGAGAATATGAAGCTGGAGCCCTATGGAAAGAAGGCAGGTATGGGTGGCCTCCTGAGCAAATAGAAACCATCCTGGACCATTGCTTTGCAAAAGAGTGTTAGAAGAAATGGTGAGAACTCAGAAAGGTGAGTCAAAGGGTTCAAAAGACATTTCCCAGGAACGTCTAGAAAGGGGAATTTCTGCGGTGAATTATGCACTGCCTTTTAACGTATTTGTCAATTAAAAGCATTCCCTGCAATAGACAATCTTGAGAGATTTTCTTTTTATCAGGACACTGTCCAAGGAACAAGGCACTTGAGCCCTAGCTGCTCATAAGGAAGCTCATTTTACTCTGGATTGACTTTTTGTTGTCTTTTTTTTTTTAATGTTTTGAGTGGCAAATGGCTGTTGGTACCCTGCCCCATGTGTCATCCTTTCCTCCCTGGAGAAATTCTGAAGCTACCTAATGTATTATCATGTAGGCCATGTTAGCACCTTTCATGGATACACAGTTTAATACTTTTCAAGAAGAAAATCTACACAGAGATTAAATAAATTGCTAAGAGCTTGTTCTTGGGCTTGTAAAATTGTGATGTATGGAAGAAGACAGCCCTTTTGTCTTGTATTATTTACCCTCTCTTTTACTCTTTCTTGTATCCAATCACTATTCTAAATCTCATTACCAAAATCAAGTACAATAAATGCTTTTTTTTCCCTTCATGCTTAAATCATTGAGAAAAAAAAATTTGTTTTACACAGAATCTCTTTTAGGGCAAAAACAGTCAGTTGTCCAAATATGTAGTTTGGATTTGAGACAGTATGTCATTCCATCCTTAGAAAGATAAAAGGCTAATGTGTGTGACAACACACATGATTTGTCTTCTTGCCTTTTCATTTGAGTCAATTTGGTTGTTCCACAAAGAGAAGTATCAATCTAGATCTCTACTTTTAACAGACGCTTCCTTATTTCTCCTAGAGGTAAAGAATTACAAAAACAAACAAACAAACAACTTAAATTTTGGACAATTATAACAATAATATTAATGACTAATATTTGCAGAAATGTTTTCTACCCACCAAGTTACCTAATCTTCACAATAACCTTATAAAGTTCTTATCCTGATTTTTCACTTGAGAAAACTGTGGCTCAGAAAGGACTTTTCAGAGTTGATACATTTTAGGGCTTCAATTCAAACAGCAGTCTTTTTGCCACCATAACAGTTAATGACAAAGCCTCAGTGATATATGTATACAGCAAGCATTTAATTCTGGATCCTGTGTCTAAAGGGGGGAATGGGATTATTTACTGAATAATCCTGCAATCTACCTTAAAGCCTATGTGTTTTGTTTGCCCTTCAGAATCTGTAGGTATGGAAGGTACAAGTGGGGTGCTCTTCCTGGTTGAGAGTCTGCTATCTTGTGTATGCTTACCATGGAGCCACATACCAAGCTGACATTCCTGTTTACTAGCAGCCATTGCTCCATTTCTTTGCCCTATAGGATGTTTGACTTTTTCTCTTCCCTGCTGTCATCTGTCCTTACTATCACTGGAGGTGAAGATCATCAATCGAGAAGTGTATGGTTGTGATCACTTACCTGGAATGGAATGAGTTTTTTTTTTCTTCTGTTTATATGCAATTTCAGTTGGCTGAAGTCGTTGATAGGGAAATGTTTCTAATACAAGGTCTAATACGTAGACTAAAAAGCAGTCAGGTGTACCCAAAATGGCAGGGTGCAAATCCTTCTAGAAAGAATGGGTTGCAAAGAGTACACCAGCTCAAGTATTACAGCCAAAGGAGCCTCTTGCCTTCCTCTACCTCATGTTCAATGGCTAATTTGAAGCTAGAATGCTCCTCAGAGGCAGTTGAATGGAAATCTTAGATATCAACATCCTGCGCTTAGAGATAGAGATTTTATAGCCCCACCCCCACACCTTTGTTACTTGGGAACTTGGGCATTAAACCAAGCTGTGTAAATAGGGCATAGGGACAGAATTCCTAATTTTAGTCTAAACCTTGTCAAAAGCTACATGGCTAAGGAAAGAACATTTCAAGTTTATATTCCTAGATTTTTTTCCTTCAACAAATGTATGCCATATAACCTTTCCTTGTCTCTTGTTACTGAATTTTCCCTGTGTCACAAGAAGAGGCTGAGAGGATTGATGACCAAAGGAATAAGTTAAGTCAAGTGACTTGCCCAGCAGCTCTTGCCCTTTCATTTGTAGGTTTATAAGGTCCCTGTGACCTTCAAGACTCAAGTCCCTGTCTGACTGCGGCTCGGCTCACCATTGGCTTGCAGGCTTTGTTCTCTGTCTCCCTTGATGCATACTAGTGTCTCTGATGTAAGTGCCCCAGCACTTTTATTTCTCACTGGTGCATTTTTGAGTGTCATCTCTTTACAGTATACATTGGATTACCCATAAAAAAATTCTCTGTGACTTTGTTGGTCCACCAGTGCCTATGCACAAGCATTCTCATGTACTAATGGCAGTTCTCACCACAGTCTCCCCCAGAACCTTTCACTATAGTGTAAAATGACCTCACTAATAGTTACCCAGCTTGCCAATGGGACTGTCTTATGCATCATGATTATTATGGCATTATTATCCCACCAGAGTCTGAAAAAGGTTTCAGGAGAACTTCTCCAGAAACTTGAAATACCTGTGTCATAAATACTGGACCGAGATCACTTAGTTAGATCTGGCTTCTATAAGGACACTGGTATCGTGTATATATAGGAAGCATCTGGCATCTTCATCCTTTCAGAGCATGAGAAGGTATGCTGCCCAGCAGCAGAATTCTATGCGTGTTGGAGCTGCTTTCTGGCAGATGGTGGTGTGAATGGGAAATGTGTACAGTGTTTTTAGGTTTTTGGAGGACAGGCAGCATGGCAGTGCCAGCTGATTGTTGTGAAGCAGCCTACATCTAAATTGGTCTATATGGTTGGGCTGCTATGCTAGTTTATTTTAAACATGGCATTTGGAGAGAGGTAAAATACCAGCATGCTGTCTTTGCCTTGTTTTCTTTTTCTTTTCTTATGAAGCAATTCGTTGGGTCTGTTTGCAAAGGGATTAACTATAGCAGGGCAGTAAAGAAGTATGCGCCTGCTGTGATAGTTGTGTGTAGTGTTAATTCTAATAGAAATAGTCACATACATTGATTTATAAGGAGGGAATTGAGTGGGGACATTTATTCAAAAGGAGAGAACAGCTGTGAACAGTTTGATTTATGGTGGTATTAAAGCCAATGATTCAGATTCAGTTTGTACAATGTAAGGTTGCTTGTCCAGTGGTTACTTGTCGAGATATATTCGGCAAAGAGCAGTCAATTTCTTGGTGAGAAACACGCCCCTGGTGGAATGTATAATTTATTCTATTGAGGCCAGGACCATATTTTGTGCTTGATATGTGGGAGGCTGCTGCCTCTACATCAGTGATTCTTAGGTAGGAGAAGATTGCTTTAGAATGAAATAAATAACCTTATCAGACCCTAATTGTATGGCACATGAATGTAAATGCAGTGGGTAATCAGAGAGCATGTAAATAGCAGCAGGCTATTTTCAGAACCACCACCACTCAGCTTGTAAAATATATTTCCTATGTAAGAGAATGAAACCAGCTGCCACAGGGAGTATAATACCCTCAGTGGTCGCTTCTCATGTGATGAAAACAAGGTAGCCTTTTGTTATGACATGGGGTCCCTCATCTGGTGATCCTGTTGGATTCATTGTGCTTCCCAAATGTCGTCGTTGGTCTGGTCTCCCCAGACTGACCCCTTTCCTAGTTCTTCCAGAGCCCTGTCTCTGTTCTCTGGTTGCCGCGTGGGTCACACTGTGGCATCCTGCTGCCTGTCTCAGCTGCCTCTTCCTTGAAACCATAGGTACTCAAGGGCAAGGTCCAACTCCCTTGGACCTGTTTCCTAAATATTGAGCAAGTGAAATATTTCAGTGTCAGTTGGACCCCAAGATTTGCCTAATGTATAAGATGCCTTTAGGAGTCCTCAGTGTTTGACCTCATGCCATCAGCACCACATCCCACAGTTCCGGTGCTGATTGCCCCATCTCTAACAGACACATACTTGTGATATGTTCTAACTTTCAATGATTTATTCATTTTGAACTCCCAACGTAACAGATGATTTCCTCGATCATTATTTATGACTGATCATTTGTGTTTCTATAGGGAGCATGACTTCTGCAACTTCACCTATCATCTTAAAATGGGACCCCAAAAGTTTGGAAATCCGGACACTAACAGTGGAGAGACTTTTGGAGCCACTTGTTACACAGGTAAGGGATGCTTTGAAATACTTTGTTACATGTGTATATTCCTATTGTGATTGTATTGTGACTCTCCAAAGAACTGAAAAATCCCTATGAAGGAATATCATGCCATCATGCTGACTCCTGAGTATATATTGCTGCCTGAACTGTGGACAATTTTATTGCCCAATAAGATATTTGAGGTGCTTTTTAAATACCTCTTGGTGTGATGTTTGAAATTAAGTTGATGAGATAATTAAAGAGAGGGCCTTGGTGAAGGGCCCTCTCGTTTGCAGTAATGAATTCAAAGTCTAAATAAACCATTCCTAGCTCACTTTCAGATGCTAATGCACAGTTAGGAAGGATTGCACTGACTATTTAAGAGCAAAGAATATTTATTGAATTACTTTTCCTTTCGTTTACAAGGGAGAATTCATCATGTTGGAATGATGAAATGTTCTCTTTCTGTGTTCTCACAGTTCTCTCACATTTCTACAAGATGACTATCAACAGAAAAATATATCCTTAGGATTTTAACTTCTATAAGTTAATTTTTAGTATCTTGTGAAGCATATTTTTTTGCTATATTAACTCAAATTCAAGGAATGTGAAAATTCAAGATTTTTATGGTGTATTTGTAGAGAAATGTTACACCAAATTAACCAGAGGCCCTTCATATTGGTTTGCTATAGCTTTTGTAACAAATTATCATAACCTTAGTTGCTTAAAGCATCACAAATTTTTACCTAATGGCTCTGGAGGTCTGAAGTCCTGAAGTCAAGCTGTTGACAGAGCTGTGTTGCTTCTAAAGGCTCTAGCCGGAGATACTTTCCCTTTCCATTTTGATCTTCTTGAGGGCTTTTGCCTTCTTTAGCCCCTTCCTCCATTCTCAAAGCCAGCAATGTAGCATCTTCAAATCTCTCTCTAGCTCTGACCTCTTTTTCCACTTAAGGTAACATATTCACAGTTTCCAGCTATTAGAGCATGTCATATATGGGGGTCATTGTTCAGGTTACTATTGTCTGCCCTCTGCACTGTCCTCCCAAATTCACATCCTCCCTCATACAAAACACATTCACAACATCCCCTGATTCCCCAAAGTTTCAGCCCATTGCATTATCTCAAGCTCAAAACCTCATCTAAATGTCACCAGCTTAGAAATTCCAAATCTCACCCTCTGAATCCTCTAAGTTGGATGTGGGTAAGGTTCTGGTTATAATCTGTACTCAAGCAAAATTCTTCTCCATCTGTGTACCTGTGAAACTAGAAAATAAATCATATGCTTCCAAAACACATTGGTGGGGCAAGCAAAATATAATAGTTATGGTATTCCCATTTAATAAAGGAGAGAGTAGAAGAAAAAAGCGGTTACTAGTCTCAAGCAATGTAGAAGTACGTCCAACTAGGCAAATGCCATTAGATTTCAAAGACTGGGAATAATCTTCTGGGGCTTCAGGCTCTGCCTTCCGAGTGTGGTTCTCCACCCTAAGAATCGTTACTCATTTTTAATGAAGGGTAGCACATATTTTCAGCTGAGTATTTTTATCAGCCCATTTCCTATCTGTAGAATTTGAGAGCCCAATATAGCCTTAAAATTTTTTCTCCTTTCTCTCTCTCTTTCTCTCTCTCTCTCTCTATCTCTCTCTCAGTCCAACTGGCAGTGTTTCTACTGATATAACATTCTTAAGCAATTTGTTGTTCTCCCCTATATGTCTCTGGGATTTACTCTGTTAGAAAATAAGCTACTTCCCAGATCTTTTCTGGCAAATTGCATCTCCATTTTTGGTGTCTGCTGAAATGGCTGAGGGAATCTGAGTCACATGTCTAATAACTTCAAGAAGCCCTCTGTGTGACTGAATGCTCTGAACTTTTAATACTCCCAAAACACTAGCCAAAGGTTATCCAGGAGCACAACCAGCTTTCTCTTTCTAGCATGCTTTCCTAAAAAGTGAGTCTTGTAATTTTAGTGCCTTTTGCAAGCCACATAGCCAAAGAATCTTCCACATTGTCAAGTTCTGGCCCATTTTAGTTGAACAGTTCTTCCCTCAATTTATTTCTTTCTGGTTACATTTTACTTTAAACAGGAAATAGAAACCAGGCCATTCCTTCAACCCTTTGTGTGGAAATTTCTTTGGCTAAATATCCAAATTTATCACTTATAATTCTGATTTCCACATAATTGTAGGAAACATTTCAGTTAAGTTTTCTGTCACTCTGTAACCGAGATTCCTCTTCCTTCAGTTTCCAATAACTTGTTCCTCATTCCCTTCTAAACTTTCACCAGTGTCTCCTTTAACATCTATATTTCTACTGACAATCTGTTTATAATGATTTAGATATTCTCAAAGACAGTTTCGGCCTTCTCTGCCATGCCCTTCACTTCCTTCTGAGTCCTTTCCAGCAGGGGCTTCAATATCCGTATCTCTGCTAACAGTCTATTTAAGGGCATCTAGGCTTTTTCTGTCATGCTCCTTAAAAATTTCCCAGTTTCTGCTCACTATTAATTCCAAAACCACTTCCACAGTTTTAACTATTTGTTATAACAGCATCCTACATCCCAGAACCAAATTCTGTGTGTTTCCAAATGCTACTCTAACAAATTACCACAACCTTGGTAGCTTAAAACAATACAAATTTATGAGCATATACTTCATGGGTCAGAAGTCCTAAAATCAAGGTGTTGGCAGGGTTGTGCTCCTTAAGGAGGAAGTTCCTTTCCCTTCCCGGCAGATAGAGTGGTCCCTGCACTCTCCTTCGCAGTGCTTCCCTCCACCTTTAAAGCCAGTGGCTATTACATCGAGACCAACTAGATATTTCACGTCTCCATCTTGAGATCATTATCCTAATCACATTCTCAAAGTTCCTTTTTCCATATCAGGTAACAGTCACCAGTTCTAGGGATTAGCAAGTAAACATCTTTGTATGTAACTGTTGAAGCATTTCATTAGATTTATGTGCATTTCCCATTTGGTCATTGTTCTTACTCTATCTATAAAAATTTCTTCAAGAAACACCTAATACTGATAAGCTCTTAGTTTGTGAGTATGTTGGCTACTCAGATTGTGGTTGTGGGCTAAGGCTGCTCCATGAGTTGTTACTTACTGGTCTGCAATAAGTACAGAAATTGAGAGTAAGTGCTTTGATATTTTTATGGCAGTTTTACAGTGTAATTTTATGTTTGCTTAATCTGATAATAAAATTTGGACTTGCATTTTTTTAAATCTTTTTTTAAATTATTCATTTTGTTGTATTTAACTAAAGCTTTGGTTTGTTAACTACTGAAATAGTAAAAATATGGCCTTTTATTGTAGATAGCTTGAGAAATACTGGCTTAGGAGATATCTTAGAGTCATAATATAGGGATTTGGTCTAGAATGTAGTTGTGTCAGCCCCATTAAAAGCAGTGTGGCCTTTTCCTAGCACTGGAATTTTTACTTAGCATTATATATATATATTTAATTCTAGTCATAGAGATTAAATGAAACACATTAATTAAAACATAGTGCCTAGTATAAAGTACATGTTGATTAAATGTAGTTTCCATTTTTCTATTTTTTGGTGGATATATATTCAGGTCCATGCTAGTCATAAACCAATACTGCATAAATCAATGAAGGATCTAGGTGAATCTGCATGGGCAAATGCAACATCATACATGAGATTTATTTCTTAAAATTTTCATATATTTACTCTTGTATTTGGCTTATCTAAAGTACTGCACATCTGAGATTGCACTTAAAAATTGTCCATATGTCTTTTAGTCCAGTTATCTAAAATCCTTCCATTAGGTAAATGCAATGTATTCAACATAGTTATTAAAATGAAGAACAGTAAAGTGTCTCATTCATATTGTTCACTTAATGCAGACGAATGCTTAAAACTCTTGCTTAATTTCACACAGTGACTAACTAATATGATTTTTAAAGACAGGCCTCTCAGTGTATTATTACCTGTGATATCTCAGCTGTGCTGTCAAGACTAACCATACTCTCTCCTGGAATGAAACCTTAATAACAGGACTGATGTGGTTGTTGATCTTTGGAGACCATATGAATGAGAAAAGAGAGAGAAGAAAATATTAGATACAACCTCCATGCTCTACATTTAAAGCAAGAGGTGGAACTGAGAGAGAAAAGGAAACCAAGGCCCATTTCTATTGTGTACACACACAACTTGAGGAATCTAATAAAGGACAGGGTAATATTCAGTGACACAGTATGCCTACGGCTGTCCAATGGTTTCTGATAAGGATACGTAAGAGATGACGTCAATGCCAGAAGTTAAGGGGTTCTCAGTAAAATTCATTCTGTTGTAAGAAAAATGACATTAGGAATTTACTGTTGATAGGTATTTAAAATATCCAATAAAACTTCATCTCATCTCAATCATAATATATATGAGATGACATATTTATCTTACAGTGTTGAAATGGCAAGATTCCTTTTGGAGAATTTTTACATTATGGAAATTAACAAATTTCAAATGAGAAAATGTTCATCTTAGGGAAGTTAGTCCTTGAAAAAGATGCCTGATTTTTTATAAATTTAAAAACCTAAAGATTTTTAAGAGGCCACATTCTGTGATACTGAACTTTGTTAGGAAACTAAAATAGTTTAATTAGGCAATGTTATTATGCAATTAAAAAAAATTAGGAAAATAATAAACACTCTTAGGTAACTCATAGAACCAAAGGGTAATTGCAATCTCTATGCAAGTGAATGAAAAAGGTGATCTCTTCCTGACAAATATATATGCTCAGTAAAAGCTGTGTTCAGTACAGGATTTTAACTTTAAATGTGAAAAAAAATGATAATGTTAAATGTTAACTATAATTTAAAAAAGGTAAATATAAACTAAGGGCTTATCTTAAGCAATTAGAAAAAAAACATCAAAAGAGACTAGGAAAACAATGTTTAATAATGAAAGCTGGAATCACTAAAATAGAATACAAAAGTGAAAATGGTTAAATAAATTCCAAATTTGATTCTTCTTTGAAATAAAGATCTCTCAATGCACAAGTTATGGAAAATATATAGAGAAATAATCTACAAGGTTATGAATGGGGAAGCCGAATTAACTCCAGGAACAAGAGATTAAAAGAAGCATAGTAGACTATCTGTCTAGCTCTGTACCAATGAAACGTGAAAACCTGAAGAAAGGGATTAAGCTCCTAGGAAAATTTATCCAAGAGGAAGTAGAAAACTGAAATAAGCCATATATATATATATATATATGTGTGTGTGTGTGTGTGTGTGTGTGTGTGTGTAGGAAGTTTATTTAAAGATCTGTTATCAAAATGAAGAAGAACATATGGATGCAAAAACTGAATAATATCAGGCTTTGAAATAACTGATTGACAGTGTTATTTAAACTATCATTTTCAATGATAGAAAAATATAGGCAATTCCAAAATCATATTTTGAAGAGTCATAACTTTAATATTAAAAATTCAAGATACTTTAAAATAATTTTTTTTAAAAAAAGGGAAATGATTCTCTCTTGTTTCTGACTATAAATGCAAAAAAAAGAAACTACATAAAATATAGTCCCATCCAGCAGTATATCAAAAGATCAGCATATATAGAAGAAAAAAATAATTTTTTAAAGGAGATAATGATATCCTACTAACAGGAAACAAAAATATTGAGTAGCTCAATAGATTATGACATTAGACACTAAAAAGGCATTTGATAGAATTGTGTGATCATTTCTAATAACAATTCTGAATAGGAACAGGATCAAAGTTTTAAAATAAAGGGATGCACCATGTAAACATGGCAATAAGATAAAATCCTCTTTTTATGATATAACTGCATACAAATTAAAATTACTATGAGACTGGGATTAGGTGGCTAGATGTACAATAAGCATATAGAAATAAATATTTTTCTCATTTATTCAAAATCATTTTGGTAGGAACCAAAACAGGAAAAAATTCTTATTGTAATTGAAAACAAAACTCTAAGACCAAGTATTTTTCCTATATGAAATGCATATAAATTTTTTAGTTTTTTATTTTTAATGTGCAATTTGGTAATTATTTTCACACCATTCAAGTAGAGAGTTTATATGCACAGGCTTTGGGGTCTAAGAAATTTGATTGAGTCCAGTTTTTATGTTGATTCCTTGCATAGGTTACTTCACCTCTCCTCAAATGTCATTTATAGATAATAATAATTTGTATCTCATAGGATTATGGAAGGGATACATAAGGTGGCATATAGTGATTAATGAAGTATCTGGCACTGTTCTTGTAGTAGCGCAGGTTTGCTCTTAATTCTGTGTTCTTCATTTCTTGATAGTAATACTTGTCCCGTTACTAGAAAAAGGGTGCAGGTATAAAGTAGGGATTCATTGGATATCTTTTGTAGAAAAAAATTTGA
This sequence comes from Manis pentadactyla, assembly GCF_030020395.1. Taxonomy (NCBI): domain Eukaryota; kingdom Metazoa; phylum Chordata; class Mammalia; order Pholidota; family Manidae; genus Manis; species Manis pentadactyla. The sequence goes on along the minus strand of NC_080020.1, from coordinate 168,663,728 downwards.
ATGCAGATTAAGAAAAATTATGATTTGCATATTGCATTTTATCAAAGATAACTAAGAGGGAACCTCTGTTACTGGGAGTTCAACCTTCACCATTCCAGTAAGCTAAGGAGGCTCAGGCTATCACAATAGGATAAAATGGAATTTGGTGGAATTTTGTTCCTAGTTTCCTTATAGGAAGATGAATCTGCAATTTGAGAATAACACTAAGCATTTGATAAAAGAGTACTGTTGACATTTAATGAGCTCTTCTAAATTGGCCTGATGGGGAAGGAACCTCTAAGAAGAACTCACTTTAATCATTTCTAGTATTATTTTGCATAATGTCCATAGGGCCCTATTAGCTTATTAGGCTCTAGTGACTTTTATAGTTAGGTCTTTTACAATTTTTACAATAGTTATCTCAAAAGCTACATAATCAGAACTTCATATACTCAAAAATAGTGTTTTGAAATTTAAAAATCAATTTTATATTAGAAAATATTTGATTCCCCCAATTATTATTAAGTCCTTATAAAAGGAGTCATCTGTGTGTGACTCACAACAGTAATTAAATGCACCAAAGGATTTAATGCTTCTTAAATAAGTTAATCAGGGAATCGGGAGATTTAGATTTAAAATGAGGGGATTTAGAGCTGAAAATGATTCCAGAAATAAACTGACACTCAGAAATGAAGTAACTTATGAGAATTAAGTTGATATGTCCTTCTTTATGATATACCATATACTCTCTTGCACAGTTTACAAAATAGAATTTTATATTTGAATTTAAATTTACCAAAAGAATCAAAAGATAAAATGAGGTCTCATTGTACCATCTCTCTGGAGAATGTACTGGGAACGACCTTGATTCATGATTTATTTATAAGATTCAAAGATTAATATATTTGGATGGTATCCATGGTGATACTACAGTGTTACAATAAGTTGTTAATGCATCTTTGTTCAAGGATTGAAATGGTACAAAAAGGATGTGCTAATGCAAATGATGTCATTTAAGCTTGTTTCCTTATTCTATCAATTTTATATATAGCATGGTTAACCAGTTTCTAAGTCTTTTAACCATTTTTATTGTTTAATTATCTTCACTCCAATTCTCATTTTACTTTTTAGATGATGTTTTTCTTGCCTGGAAAAATGGTTCCATTTAAGTCTTTAAGAGAAATTTCTATGGGTAAAAAGAACTACCTTCAATGCTGTAACTTTATTTGAAACTACTGTGTCTTTCCTTGTTAAAGAAAAAAACAACATGTATTAAGAACAGGATTTGACTCTAAGTAATGAGGTTGTGATTTAGGGATTTAGTTATCATATATGTTAATATTTAATTGAAAGAGTATTAAACATTTTTTATTGTTTTACAAATACTGTTTCATCCTCTCATATTAACATTTCTCAATTTGCATTTTTTTTTACAGTAGCTACATATAGTTATTATGTTGAAGGTACTTCTTCAAATTGAGGTCATATGGTAGATTGCTTAGCAGTTATTATGTTTGCTACTTCTGAATAGGAGTTTAATTGACTAGCATATAGTGTGGAGTTAGATGAATTTCTGTTTTGGGATTATGATCTGATTTTGATGTCTGCCACCAGATGGGAGCGATGTTCTTTTTGTTACATGGCCAGCTGTGTTGGCCATGGTTTTAAAACTTGAGTAATGTGTATGGAGCCCTTTTAAACAAAACAAAACAAAACAAAACAAAACAAAACAAATCCTAGAGTGGGCCTAAAGTACTATAAATGTGGAATTATGTATGCACATGTGTTTATTCATTAAAAAAACTTACAAAATAAGTATCAAAAACAAAAACCTGAAATTATCATTAATCTGATGGATGTCGTTTTGCTGAAATTAGATCTGGGTATGATGTCAGTGTGGTGCTGACAGCTCTAGCTCTGGGTCTTTTGTTTGGGAAACACTTACCACCATGTTCCACATGATTAATACATTCTCTCCTCACCTTTAGGACCAGCTATTTAAAATCACAAGTACTGAGTACTCCATGGCTTCATTTCACCTTTGTTTAGTGTAAATATACCCACAGTTGAAAGGCAAGATCTACCTCTGTTCCCTGCTCATTAGCCTAGGACAAGGAAACTTAGCTAGTAGGACAGGATTTTGGAATATAAACTAAGTATATTAACAATGGCTCTCCCATCATATTTACTTTCCATAATTTCTAGTTTAAACACAGAGATTATTTTACGAATGCTAATAGAAGAAATTAGTGGAGGATAAAACAGAATTCCTAGGTGCTGTGCAATGACTGTTCTACATACTAACCTCAGTGTATTAATTCTTGTTCTTAGTGGTAAAGGGGGGCTGGAGATTTTCTGTAACATTTTACTGAGGCCCAGCTCACCAATCAGTTTTTTTTTCACTTGTGTTGCTTTTGGGCTTGCCCATGGGGGTGGTCCAGCTGTTGGACTCAGTTTTCTAAATTAGTTTCATTAGAGCCTTGTCTGTGCTCTGGACAGTCCTTACAGCTCTGGTCTTAGTCGGAATTTCTCTCTGTTTGTGTGGCACCGGCCACCAATCCTAATGTTTCTTGAGTAGTTACTAGGTGCCTGATACTGTTATAGTTATTTCCAGGCATCTCCATTACTCCTTCCATCAACTTGGTAAAGTCAATATTATTTTCTCCATTTCATAGATTAAAGAAAAAAAAAAAGAGACTTAGATCACAAATAATAGGCCTAAGGGGAATGAGACTGAGTAGGTCTACAGCTCCTAAGGGAAAAACAGACTGAAAGTACTGAAATGATGATTTGCTAGTACATCAACCCAAGATTGTATAGAGTGCAGTGGGAAGAGAATACAGGAACAAGTGGGAGACTGTGGATAGAGGTGAACTCCCAGCATTAAAACAGAGCAAAAGGAACAAGCAGAAGAGAACTGAATGCATTCTTACAGTTAGGATTTAGTACCATATCTTGTTTGCATCATCAAATTCTTACCCAAACCAGCTATTTGCTCACATGCAACCATGACTAAACAAATTCCTTAACATTCAAATGACTAAGTTCAACTGAAAACCCATTTTCCCTTTCACATGGTTACTGCATGTAAATACCCAAACTTAGCAACGACTCTTTCTTTTATTCTGTTTGGCAGCAAAAGCAAACCTTAAAAGTATGTTCCATCTTACACTTTCCATTTCAATGAACACTGAGCAAGTACTTTAAGTGGGGAAAAATGAAATTTAAAACTAAATTTAAACATTAATGTCAGAGAAGAATAATGATTATTTTTTTATGTGCTTGAAACAGGACAATTAAAGCCTTATGCATACTAATTCAAAAATTTCAAATGAGACATTGTGGGAGGTTAGCTAACAAAATTGTTCATAACTATTTTGGACGACACAGGAATCTTATCTGTACTGGCAGCCAAAAAAATCTGTTACATTGAGCACGAGAATACCTGCAAAGTGACATAATTGCGTTTACTCAGGAAGCCCTCAATTAGCAACTTTTAAAGCTTGTCAGAGATCTGAGATAAAGGATTGGGTCATGCCAAGACACCTGTTTCTCTGTTGCTTGTCATCCTGTTGAAGGTACAGAGGTATGTTATGTTTTCACACAATTAAGAAGGAAGAAAGGGTGGGGAAAATCATGGAAAATCTTACATGCTTTCCACCTGACATAACAGTCTCTCTGGAACTTGGGTATCTCAGCTTCATGGCTGTGCCTTTCCAGGCTTTGCTTCCTTGGTTTTATATATTCTCCCTCAGGGCTTGGAGTTGGGACCCCTCTTTTCTGTCTTCTGAATTTTCTCCCCAGGTGATTCTACCCATCCCTATGGCCTTAAATGTTATCAACATGCTGACAGCACTCAAAGGTATATCTTCAAGCCCATCTTTTCACCTCACCCCATTTTCATACCCAAGAATCCTTGGTTTCTCTTTTCTCAATCTGCCTACCTTTCTCCAACTCGGCTGCTGAAGTATTCGTCCTAAACCCAGTCACACCAAAGCAGTCACTTCCACCAACCCCACTTTGCTCACTTCCTATACATTCTCTCAATAGCATTCGGAATAATCATTGAAAACAATGTATAATTTGATCATATTCTCCTGCTTAAGGCCATGCAATTGTTTTCAATGTTTTTTAGAATATTACTTAAACTCCTCAACATGCCCTGATTTGACCGCTGCTGTGGTCAATCATCTAGTACCAGTGGCCCTCTAAGCACCATGCGCAAGCCGCAGAGCCCTTCTTTCAGTTTCTTGGATGAACTGAGTTCTCCCTCAGGGCCTTTGCATATTCTTCTCCTGCATAGGATGATGCTGCCCTTTTAGTGCTGTCACTAGCCCCCTTGCATTTTTTAGCTCCTATTTATCATTTATCTATGTCAATAAGAGTTTCCTGACTACTCTTTTTTTTTTTTTAAAGAATCCAAGTCCTCTGCCCCACCTTCTGCATGCTTTATCTGTTTCTTTCTCCGATCACTTATCACTATTTGTAATTGCTTTATGTGTTTATTTCTGTGTATGTGTCTGACCCCCTTTTTTTTTTCTTTTGGTATCATTAATCTACAATTGCCTGAGGAACATTATGTTTACTAGACTCCCCCCATCACCATGCCCCTCCCACATACCCCATTACAGTCACTGTCCATCAGCGTAGTAAGATGCTGTAGAATCACTACTTGTCTTCTCTGTGTTGTACAGCCCTCCTTGTGACCTCCCACCCCCATTATACATGCTAATCATGGTGCCCACTTTCTCCCCCGCTCCCCCATATCCCTCTCTTCCCACCATCCTCCCTAGTCTGACTCCTTCTTTATGTAGAAAATTCCATGAGGATAGAGATCATATCAGTCTAATTCACACACATATATTCCCAGTACCGTGGACATATACAAGGTTTGACAAATATTACTTAAATGAGTAAATAAACACTTCTTAAAATAGTCAAGTTTGTGTATTTCCTTTTTGCCTGCCTCATTCTTCCAAAATTAGTTAGTAGCAAAAAGTAATTATATGTTGCAGTTGTTGTTTTATGAGGATGTTGGCAATTATAACAATTGTTTGTTGTTATACGATTTTCTGAATTAAAGTTCTCATTAGTTTTTTTTAAGTGTATCGATGTTTTGATATATAGTGACCAAACTGTGGTAATGTTTTCATATGTGGAAATCTGAAATATTCTATCTTCATAATAAAAGGCATAGTATACAAATACATAGTATGTATATTGTGTATGGATACTTCTATATGGACATGTAGAGAAAATTAATGTCTTTTTACATTGCCTATAATCTTAATATTTTCTTCAGAAAAATAATTTTTCTTGACCTTATGTTCAGTTAAACTTTTTCAATCACCAATATTCAAAGAGATTTATGACTTTAAATATAATGTTGGACAAACTATTCCTCATTAAAATTTCTCAAAACATTATGTACTTCCTATTATTCAATCTGGCATAGGAATATAGGTACCCTAAACAGCCATTATCACTCTGTGCCACTTAGTTGACAGTCCAGATAAGTCCTCCCCTGCCTGTCTCCTGACCATGGTTGCTGGACTTAATAAATAAAAATTCAGGACACCCAGGTAAATTTTAATTTCAGATATACAACAAATGATTGTGCAGTATAAATCTGAGCATGTCCCATGTAATATCTGAGACACACATATACTAAAAATATTTGTTCCAATTATTATTTCATCTCTGAACCAATTGATTTCATTGCTAAAAATTAAATTATAAGGTAATACTAGATTCAGTATGTCAAGTGAATTATGTTACCAGTGGAGGAAAGAAGCAGCAGAGATTGTCCAGAACTGTTTTCCTAGAGCAATTTTGACCACTTCACTTTAAAATAAGCATTCATTTTTCTACAAGACTGTACCTCGTTTGTCTATCTTTTTGCTTCCTTTTTTGTTACTTTTACCTCAATTTCTACCCTAAATCCAGAGAGAACTTCTTTCACTATCTTCAACTCTGTGGTGTCTCATTTCACATGTGCTTGGAAGTTCTTCTCTCTTTCATTTCCCTTAGACTATCTGGTATTTATGTATCCTTCAGTTCTTATCTCAGATGCTGCTTCCTTCAGCTCTTTTGACACCCACAAAACTGGGCTTGGTCTCCACTCTGTGCCCAGAGCATCCTGTATCTGTCATCATGTATCATCCTGCAGTGTTATAACTCCTGGTCTTAAGTGTGTGTGTGTGTGTGTTTTAGTGTGCATGTATGTTTGTATGTGTTGCCTTTATTACTCATAAGACCACCAATTCCGTTCTCTGTATATTCTTGTCTTGGCTTGGAATGCAGAGGTGACTTGGTAAATTTCTGTTGCATGACTAGAAGAATGATCTCCTTGCTAACACCATAAATGCCCCCCTCAATGAGACTCTTTCTCTCCTTTTCTCTTGCTCTCTCATCACTAAGGCAAAACTCCAAGCTAGGCAGAGCAGAGCAAAGATACAGTTTTTTGAGCAACTCAATTGTGATTATGTATTAGTTTATACTTTCCTTTAAATGTACATTTAAAAAAACTAGTGGACACAGGAGAATGTCATTTCTACTGGTCGATCATTTGCTAGTAGTTTTGTGCTTTATTGATAATTGTATTGATAATTGTTGTCATATTATCTTGGTATTATCAATACTAAGAGTATTAGTAATTGTTGCTGTTATTATCTGGGCTTAGAAAAGTGAAAGTAAGCATAAAAACATACTGGACTTTTTAAAGATATCGTACAGTATATTAGTTAAATTTAAAAAGTAAATGTATAACTTCCTTGAATATGATGGTATTACAAATATAGCTATTATTGTCAATATACTGTGGAGCCCTGTGGTAATGGCTGAGATGCAATTTCATTCTAAGCTGCAGTTTTCAATGGCTTATTTAACATGAACTCACAATTTACAGTGTTGACTGAAACTTCTCAAGTCTGTTTCCATCCCAAGGGGAATTTCATAAAGAGATGAGATAAAAATCCTGTTAGCCGACTTATCGAAGCATGGTAAAAATGACTCTCACTCTATTATTAAAAATTTCAGAATATTTTGGTGGCTTGTATATTTTTAAATGGTTTCCAAACTTTATCCTTCACATGAATAAATTTCCAGAAAAAATAGGCACTATGTTGTATTGATGGAGGTGGACATCTGCTCTAGGCCTGGATTTAGAAAAGGAAGGATTTTAGGACTATATTTTCTCTAGTGTTCTCTGATGGTTTAGTGGTCCTTATCTTTTTGAACACCAACATTATTTTATCACAGTTTAGGATGAGTAGTTTAGATGCTTTATTCTTGAAATCGTTACTGTGGATTGGAATTATAACTCCATTTTTTGGGGGGAAAAACCAAAAACCTTTATTAAGGTCTGTGTGATCCCCCCGTTCCTACTGTTTGTTCATGCCACATTCTATTTAATCTGCTTTTCCTCTGTACAGATATGTCTTATAACTCAGTGTATTTTAGAACCCCGTCTGTAAGCATGAGTTCTCAATGTAATCCAGATCTGGATGACCAGTGCTGCTCCAGTTTTCCCAAAACATAAGCCTTTCTTCCCATTATAATTCCATGTGATATTTCATAAACAGCCATAGGAAGATACTAGAATTCATGGGAGATTCCTTTTTTAATGAAACATACTTGTGTATATAAGCTGATGAGTTGGGTATAAAACATGGTCTGTAAATTGGAGAGTATCATCAGGTAGGGCACAGAAAGCTCCAGAGCCGTGCTCCATGAGAGGTGTGTACTCCAGCAGGTCTTTATTTATACTCTGCTGACAAACTTGTGACTTTTAGGAAGTGACTCAGGTTTTTAATGTAAAATGAGAATCTGTTTCCCACATGTTATTCTTTAGTTTCTTCCTATTTGAAGCAGAATTATTCCTTACGTATCCTAGGTCTAAGATACCATAAATATGGGTGGCTTAGCAATCTGAGTGAACTCTGTAGTAGGTACTTTCTGGAATGTGTGGAGTGGCCATCCCTGTAATTAATGTCATGCTTCTAAATTCTGTTACTTCAGTTTCCCACTTTGAGATTTAGTTTTTGTACCTGGGTATCAATTGAGGAAACTCAAAAGAATTCTCATTGTCTGTCATCAACACAAGCGACAGGAACATGACCCTCCCCTTCTCTTGGGGGCTGATACTCTCCTGAGACAGAGGTAGACAGATTGTATATCTTTTTCCAGCCTGCATTGCATTAGAGATGTCCAGCTTCCCAGTTCTGTCATCTTAGCACATAATTAAAATGCCACACAATTTGATAATTCTTCAGCTGTTTGGGGAGCAAAAATCAACTTAGAACAATCCCGACATCCAGTAATCAGAAACAGGAGGGCTTGTTTTGCACCATGGCATGATGTGGTCTGAGATACCTATACTAGCATTTTAAAAGGCTCCTGGTACATTACAGGGTTAGCAACTCAGAGGAAAAAGGACACAAGATAACCTCATATTTTTAGTCACCCTCAGACTTGTGGGGAACTATCCTGAAGATCATTTTTGGTGATGAGGAAACAAAATCACATATGAAAAAAATTGGGTAGCAATTTCAAATAGACCTGAGAGGAGAAATAAAAATTAATGTGGGAGAAGAAAGTGGAATGGTTAAGATTTAAGCCTTGTTAAGGGATATCAGAGCATTTGAGAGAAACAATAAAAAATTAAAGTTGTTAGTAAAGAGTAAGTGAAAAAGGTGGTAAAAAGTTTTAGAAGATTTGTGAAGAATTATTATGTACCCGAAAGAATCATGCAGAGGGTAAACTGTAAATGAGAGGAGGGCATGGTTTATCTTCTTTGAAACTTGACATATAATGATGGCCCAAACTAAAAACTGGTCTGGAAGAAGGAAACAATAAAAGGCAACTCTGTCTTAGCCAGAAAGACATAGATTTTACCTGCTTGTGCTATATGGGGCACGATTACCGGGAATGCATTCTCTGATGTATGCCCTTGAGTGATGGTTTTCTATTTTAGGAGCCCTTTGTAATGTTTGTTATTTTATTATTTTTTTAAAGGTGTAGAGAAGTCAAAGGAATGATCATACAGCATTTCTGGTGCTAGAAAATTTGCATTCAAAAGGCTCTCTACTGAAGCCACATTGCCAAAGGCACTTTTCTTTTATTTCTCTCTTTTTTTCTAATATCTAGTCATCTCCAGAAATGTTTATCAGTGTAGTTTGCTTCTTTAAACTATAAATTCAGTTTTCATCTGAGTGGTGCTTTCACCATAGTGGATAAGCAAGGTCACCAGGGTTGAAGAGCACTGAACAGTTTCCATTGTCATGTTAGTGAGTATTTTTGGCTGAAATAACAGAAAACTCAAATGAAGGTGACTTCACGTCTCTCATTTGCCTAGGCTTATCTTCATGGTCACAGAGTGGCTGCCTCTCAAGGAAAATGTTATCCTCCGGAGAACATTTGGAGGAGATGGAGGAAAGAGCCTAGACCTCAGCTTGTAACTCTTTTTATATTCATGAAGGAATCTCAGGAAGTGTTCTGAGGGAAGACCAAGAGACCAACAGGGTCACACTTCTGTCCCTTTGCCATGCCTGCCCTAAAGCAGAGTTCTTCAAATGAAAATAAAATCACTTAGACAATAACCCAAATCAACTTTGCCTAGATTTACTATGTGGATTTCTCCTAAAGATAAGGTAACTATCTCTTGTAAATCTGGTGATTTACACAATATAGTAGCTTAAAGTATACTAGCTGTGATGACAGCTTTCATGTTTTAAGCCTTTATATGTTTTGGCCTTTATAAATGTTTTGTTTTGACTTTTTGTGTGCTTGTGGGAGATCAGTAAGACAAGTACATTTGACATTTTCTTTCACTTTTTTTTTTTATATTCATGCTCAGAGATTTAGACTTTATATTTCAAAAGAATTTATAATAGTTTTTCTTTTCCCAGAGGCCTCTTTTTTTTGCCATTTAGCATTTTTTTTTGGTTCTTCTGAATGAATAGTCCTCCATTTTAAACACTGGGAACATGTTGAATTGTTTTTAAGTAAGTGAAAATTTGTAATTCTATATCTATTGCAATCTGGTTGAAAGGGGTTAAGTTCAAAACCTTTAGGATGGGGAAGGCAAATTATCAAAATGGATTTACAGTTTACAATTCATGCCATATTATTCTATAACATGAAAATAAATTGCACCTTTGTATACTAATAGCAAGTTCTTTTCTTTAATTACTAGCTATTCATATAGAATCATAATCAATTTTGGCATACTGAATGGTTACTGGATATTGACCTATTTCCAGAAGACATATATTAATGTTTTCAGGTTTGCATAGCAAATTAAGCACATCCATGAAAACTACAGGAAGGAGTGATTAAACTTTAATGCCCAATTTATAGTATTTTAATTAACTATACATTATTCTGAAATCCTTTATCAACTAAAATTCCTAACAGTAAAAGCTTGAATACCATTCTCTTTTCTGTCATTTAAGAAATCATGGAATTGCCCTTGTGTATTTCTAACCAGGTGGACTTTTAATAGTTTAGTGATTTAAGGCATTTCAGATTAGTGCATTGGTTAATTCATTGCCCACACATGTTTTTAAACTCTGTTAATTTTTTGAACCCTTCCTAATGTTTCTGTTTATGAATCTCTATCAGTGAATAATACTACCAAGTTTCTCATTACATGTGTATGGCATTTAATCTGTGTCCTGCAGAATGAGAACCAGCTCCCCGAGTATTCCTTTCTTTTCTCAAGAAAGTGTTCTACTTCATTTTCTCAGGAAGGACATACACCTTTTGGAACTAGTGAGCCTTCCCATTATTACCATATTACCCTCCCCATGATTTCACCTTTTCTTAAAAAGAAAAAAAACATAAAAACTTTTGCAATTGAAAATAAACAACATGATATCACCAAGTTAAGTGACAGAAACACATATGGAAAAATATCTTCAGTTTCAGAATATAGGATTCAGCCACAATCTGTAGACTGTGGATTTGTTCTTGGCACAGAAGACATAGCAGCTTGGTATCATTACTTGCTGTGCTATTCTAGACTTGTAAATAGTCTGTATTGTATGAGCATGTAAGGCAGAGTCCCCAGTGAAGTAGAGAAAGGGATGCTGAAACCATGCTGCTTGAAGCCTAGATGATCACATACAGATTGGGAAATGGGTTTTTTGCAATGCTGTTTGCAGACCCTGCCTTCACCCCTTATCTGGTAATCTCAGCAACCAGATGAGGTTATATAGGTGGTATCTGACATGGAGATCTTGCAGGTAAGACCTTAAGATCTACTGACAGATCCTGATTCCATTTGGAAGTATTATCAAGTTTTGAAATATTTATTATTTTCATTTTATCTTAGGTATAGCCCCACTTGCAGAATATCAGATATTGTAAATAAATGTAACTCCAAATAATTGTGGCTTACCAATTTTGGTGTCTTACTTTTCCCACTTGTGAGTTCCTTAGCGGATTTAAAAAATTGTTTCTTTGTCCCTACAGAATCTTAATTTTTAAAATAGTCATATCTGTTTACTTTTTGTGAAAAATGATACTTTGAAACAAGGGTGTTTTACAATTTGAGTTTGGATAATTGAAGCCAAGTTTGTTGGTTAATGTTTTTGGCTCCAAATCATGTATTTATTTCTGTTTGCTTACATTTTGAAGGTTAATTTTGATTTCAAGATGTTTTATTTTTACCTCCTGCCTTATTTTGTAATTCACATTTCCTTTTCTACCCACAAAATCAAGACTGTAAACAAGTTTTCTCATATTTTTTTGCCAACATTTTAAAAGACATGTCAATAGATAAAGCTGAAAATTGGAAAGTGTGTAAGTGAAATCTGCTCCCACTTCTCACACCCCTAAGAAGCAATAACTTCACTGCTAACCACTTCGGGAATGGTTTTTGTTGCCTGGCTGCAAACCTCTTTTCATTTCCTATACTAAAATTCCCCAAGAAGCAAGAAACTCATGGAGTGAAGAATGGAGTGAATGGAGTGAGGTTCCATCTGCAGGCAGAGGCTGGTTTACATGGTGAGCATCTTGACAAGCTTCTACTCAGCACAGCTCCTGTTCGTGATAGCATGGGAGCATTCTGTGCTTGCACACTAGCCCCATATTGAGGCTACTGAATATTTTTCCTCATACGCTTTGCCTGTGGAGATTGCCCTTACCTCCTTTCCATCCATTCATCTTTCTTGAAAAAGGACTAAGGAGATGACAGGAAGTGCTAACCAATAAGTCATATAGTTCTTAGCTAAATATTTTTGTGGGGAAAAAAGAGGAGACAAAATTTTGAAGAAAGCTGAAAATCATGGTTAAATTTTAAATTTAATGTTTAAAAAAGGAATGGGTTTTCCATTTTTTTTAAAGTGCCAGAAGCAGCAGTAAGAAACAAATGAATTAATTAATGCCGGGAACCTCTTAGTGTTTGGCATGTAGAAAATGCTCCATACATTTTTCCTACTAGGAGAATAAATGCCAAGTGATTTCCAGTATACATTTAAGATAAATGAGGTCCAAAAGCAGCATGAGACTCATCAAATTTTCACAAATCTGATACCTGTATTACTGTCCTTTAGCAACTGAGAGAGAGAAGTTCACATTGTGTCACAGGTGATTCTATCAAAGAATGATCAAATGCTTTCTTTTTTGTAGACAAACTAACCATACATATATATGTATAGTGGAAGATAAATGAACACAGGCTGATGAGTTAACCTATAGCTCAAAAGAGCAAATGCAGTGTTATCTACATACACATTCTATGACCTAAACCAATCTTTATTTTCTATAAGAAAAAGCTCCTTTTAAAAATGTTTTACAAGTAGATGGGCATCAAAATCCTTATGTCCGTGATCATATTCCTTGAAGGTTAATAGAATCCCTGGCCCCTAGTTGGGTTCTTGAAGGATGCAGTTATTCAGCCATCATTTTAATATATACATTAATTAGCCTTGGCACTATGAGAAGTTAATAGGAAATAAATTTCCTAGAAAGAAACAAGCCAGATTTTTGGAAATCACTCACTCATGATCATTAACAATAATCACCAACATTAAAGCGAATTTAATCAAGTTAAACAGAACAGAACGTGAATAGAAAAGTCTAATTATTCTCTTTAATTAGTTATAAGAAAACTGCCATTTTTAGAGAAATACCATGAGAAAAGAAAAGGAAAAAATCTCACAATGGAAACTGAATTTATGGAAAAATATACACAGAGTGTTATCATCTTGTGTGTTTTTCTTTGCTTTCATCATCATATAAATGCATACACATTTTAGAAAAGTTGAGATTTTAAAACTATTCACTGAGAAGATAATAAGAAATAAAGTAACTACCTGAAATGTTGATTTATCTTAATTAGCTTCCTAGGTAAAATCTTAAGATTATTGAGGTTAAAAAAAAAACTGCTTGATATCATGAATAGCTACCTATGCTATTAAATACTCTTCTATATAACTTTTCATGGCTGAATGTCGTTACATTGGATTGGTCTTTGACGATATTGCTTAACCAGTTTTTTTATTGCTTAGATATATAGCTTTGCCCTAGTTTTTTCCTGTTAGAAATTATAATGTTTTGACTTTTTTTTTGTCATGCTTGGCTGACTTTACATCACAATAATACACTTTATTATTCTTTATTTGTATCTCTTAAAAGTTGTTATTTTCCTTTTAGGGATAAAAATAGCCATATAAAAATAACTTTTAGAGTAAAGGGTTACATTTAATTCATTTTTTTCTTAATATAAAACTAGATTTCCATGAATTTGTATAAAAGGTACATTTATGTATTTTAATACATTTTTATTAAAAGTCCATTACTTTGTATTAAAAGTACAAGAATTATAGCTCTTCAGGGGTTCCAGTTAAATTACAGCGTGAAGAGTACAAAGGATGTCAGGGAGATGTAAATCAGAACCATAATGAGATACCACCTCCCATCTGCTAGGATGGATATTATCACAAAGATAAAGTAACAAGAGTTGGCCAGGATGTGGAGAAAAGAGAACCCCTGTGCACTCCTGGTGGGAATGTAAACTGGTACAGCTATTATGGCAAAAAGCAGGGATGTTCCTTTAAAAAAGTTAAAAATAGAACTACCGTATGATGCAGCAACCCCTCTTCTGGGCATATATCTGAAAGACATGTAGTCACTATCTTGAAGAGATATGTGCACCTGCATGTTTACAGCAGGATTGTTTATAATAGCCAAGGTATGGAAACAACCAAGTGTCCATCATTGGATGAATAGATAAAGAAGATGTGCCATACACACACACACACACACACACACACACACAAATGGGATATTATTTGACCTTTAAACACAAGGAGCTTCTGCTATTTGCAACAACCTGCATAAATCTGGAGGACATTATGCTAAATGAAGTAAGCCAGACACACACACACAAAATACCACATGATCTCACTTATGTGGAATCAAAAAAAGTCACAACGCATAGAAGCAGAGAGTGGAATGGTGGTTCCAGAGGTTAGGCAAAGGGGGGATTGGGAAATGTTCATCAAAGGGTACTAGATTGCAGTTATGATAAATGAATAAGCCTAGAGATCTGATGTATGGAATGATTATTATATAATAATAATAATAATATTTAGTATTTAATGATATACTAATATTTAATATTTAGTATTATAATAAAAAATTCACCAAATCATGATGAATTATATACTGGAAATTTGCTAGACGAGTAGATATCAGGTGTTCTTATCACAAATACATAGAAAGTAGCTATTTGGGAAGATAATATAACTGGGGAGGATGAATATGTTAACTGTACTAATCACTTTATTATTTATATCTATGCATATTCATATCCAAACATCATGTTGTATATCTTAAGTATATATAACTTTTTAGACAAAATAAAAAATGTCAGGAGAAAATATCTAGGTATTTCATTCTTTAAAAAAAATTGATCTTAGCTGGAAAGAACTGTTTTGTTTTTACAAAACAAGTCTACTATCACCTTTTACAACAGAGTAATACAAAGTAATCATCTTTTTTGGCAGAGTAATACAGTTTTTATGAATTTGTAAATAAAGGAATGGCTATTATTATGCCTTTTATAATAGAAAACACATCTTCATAATTTTTCTTTCTGTGTGTGTGTGTGTGTGTGTGTGTGTGTGTGTGTATTTCAGCATTTCTTTCGAGTGTCTGATTACTTCTCTGGTCTTGTTTGTGTGTGTGGTTACGATCACTTTCATTTTTATTTGTCTACTTGGTCTGTTCCCTTAGATTGCCTCTCTGTTCTTTGTTTCATTTCCTAAGAAGCTACATTCAAACACTATGCTCATGTTTTTTGAATATATTCTTCTCTCCTGTGTCCCACACTCTAACTGAGACACTATTTATCGAACTATGCATAGACCACTGTTGGATGCTTTGGGGCAGTAGTTCCTAAATGTTTGTAGCGGAACACCTGGGAGCCCGTTCAAATGCAGGTTTCAGGGCACCATTTCCTGAGTCTCAGATTTTGCGTATTTCGAGTGATACTTGGGCATTTGTGTTTTTAAACATTACTGTGTGATCTGATGCATGTGGTTCCTGAATCACTCTGACAAATGCTGTATTCAAATGAGTATGAAACCTTGACTTCCACATAAGCTGTTAGAATGTCAATGGGCTGTTCTGGAGAAAGCCTCTTGAAGCAAGTAGGTATTGGTTTGTCTGACAGAGGCAATAGAAGAAATATAGACTATGTTTCTGTATTTTCAGGGAGAAACAGGCTGTGTTCTAGACTCTTCTCTTCCATCTTCACTGCTTGGTGCCACCTCTGCAGTTTCAGTATATGTGCATCATACGTGTTGGGCAGCTGCGTCTGGGGGTCTCTTCCTGTGCACCAGGGGCAACTTCAACCTGGATGAGGGAGGGTTCTTGACTCTAAATGAGAAAGAATTCTCGAGCAGGTCAGATGAGTGTGTGGTAAGGAAGGAACTCATTAAAGCGAGTGTGGCAGGGTATGGCAGCTGCCTTGCAGGCAGTTGAGAATAGAAAAGTGCAGAGGGAAAGAGGGAAAGTTCGTTGAATTCCTTCTTGGCCTAAGGCAGATTCCCATGCCAACTCCTAAAGCCAGGGTCACCTGGTGTCCAGTGTCTGCTTGGATCTACATGGCATGGGGATTAGCCTCTACTGCCCCATCCACTGCAGACACGGGATGGAGTGAGATAATATTCTGAGAACTTCCTAGAGAAAGGAGACTTTCAGGCAGGCTACTTACTAAAGAACAGATCATGCCGCTGCAGTTCTATCTGGGTCACCCAAGCAATGGGAACTTGCAGGCCCAAATCAGAGCTCTTAGCAGCCCCTCCCTTCTTATCAGGAGAAAAGTGGAGACAGAGTGAAGACTTGGAAACAAAATGAAATAGAGAAGCAACAAAACACAATAATTTGAGCAGTGAGAAAGCTTTATTTAAAAGTACACTCTTAAAGGGGAGTGCGGGCTTCCTCAGAGAGGAGTTGCACTGAAAAGCTGGGGATTCTGTCTTTTAAGGCTTTCAAGAATGGGGCAAAAGGCAGTGGGGCGGTGGGGCAGGGGTGCAGGCTTGACATGTGGTCTCATGATGTCTGTCTCCAGTGAAGCACACTATGTCGTCATCCACAGTCAGTCCTCTAGATAATTCTGTAAGATCAATTTAACACAAGGAGTTATTTATCTGGTTCTTCTCCAAGACAGTGGTTACCCTCAAGCACTAGGAACATATCAGTTAAGACTGCCTGCCCTGCCTTAATATAGGTGGGCTATTATCTGGTTACCAGAGAATATGTTAGGAATCTTACCTCCTAACTCCCTGTTGTTGTTTTTTTTAATGGAATCTTAGCCTTAAGATAGGGTCACTCCTGTTCTCACTATACTGTTTACACTCAGCATTTTTCATCATAGGCAGGAAAAGTTAATCATGATGCTTGTCCCGTGTCCCTGCCCTATCTCATATGGACTGCCTTTGTCTGCTGTTGTCTAGCCCATGAATGTACCACTTTTCAAATAACTCAGAGGGCAGGAAACAGTGGATGAGATACTGTTAAGTGGCACGACCTATAGTAAATCACCATAACAACGAGAAAACCATACTGGATAAGTAGGGAACATTTTGAAAAATGATTTGTAAGCTCTCTAGCCTCTGGTTGTACCCACTTCTGATGTTACCATGATCTCCTATTTGCTTTTAATAGGACATAGGAAAAATCTATAAGGGGGATGGCTGATGAGATAAGATCTGAATGTGGTTAATGCCACCGAACTACTGGTTAAGGATGCTAAACTATTTTCACTTGACATTTTTTTATTATTGGCAACCACAGATGAAATTCAGGAACTAGTCCCCAGTCCCTAAAAGCACTTGGCTCTGAAAGCTGTTTTCCAAAATTACTCTATTTTATTCTCAGTTGAGTTTGTCTACAATTAACACAGGGAATATTTATCAGGCACTTTTGCTAATGCTATTTTGGATGATTCTAGTTAACAGAACATGCTAACATCAACTTTCTTATTTTTAACTATTTTGTAGGGGATGATAGTTGTGTGTTTAAAAAATAACAAGCTGTGGTATTATTAGGTAATTGTTTTCAGTTCTGTATCTTATAGATCAGTTGAAATAATGAGCACGTATTCTGTGATATAAACTTTGGGGATTCAATAAATGTCATGAATTTAAGTATCAAGACTGAATTGATTTATTCACAATTTGCTTTTAGCTGAAAAATGGAAGAAATAGTTACCTAATGTTTGAATAGAATCCATTATAATAATGAAGAGAACTGAAGGTATATAATTGGTATTGATTCAAACTGCAAAAAAAACCCCAATACAACCTAATTATATTGCTGTGGATAATCCATATTTTTTCTTAGAATACTGTAGGCTTAGGAATCTGGCCAAGAGGGTGGAGAAAGAATCTAGGCAAAGTTGAAACAAGTTTTCTGTTAAGAAAAGGCATATTCTAGACATGACTTGAAAAAGTGGTTTGGGTCTTAGGAATTATATCATTGCTCTGCAGCTTATAAAAAGCAAGCACGGCTTTATGTAACTGCTAAAACATGCATAAAATGAAGCTTTAGATCAAAATTTTATTTTCAAATTATTTTTAAGCACTGAGTGTTTCTTCTTCTTTATCAAAATATTCAATTACATTATGAAAGAAAGACAAGGCACTTCTTGGGACCCATTATTAAAGAAACTAGACAGAAGTCAGGAGACTTGGATGTCTATTTTATCATGTTGTTTTTGGGGGCTTGGAACAGTATTTGACACATAGTAGATAGTAGTTACTCAAAAATTTCTAGAATGAACAAATGTATGAGTAATTTTGACTCTGTTACCTTTAGGAGGATATAAAAAAAATGCAACTTCACTTTTCTATAACTAAATGTAACTTCTATTTTAAGCCTTTATTCCATTGGAGAGGAAGAAACATATTCTTAGTTGATTTCTAGATTTCTCCTATGTCCCACAGGAGTCACATCTAAGGTCTGGGGGTTTATGAAGTATCAGGGTATTAGTCAGGTATCTCACCCTCAGCGTCCTCTGGACAGGAGGGCCACGGAGGGATGCGCACTGACCCAGCTTGTCTCCAGCTCTCAGTGCAGGCTGGTCCCTGCTGAACTGGCCAGTTGGCTTTCATTTTGCAGTGGCAGATTGAGGACATGCTGCAGCCTCCCATTCCTGCATCAAAATCCTGGAAATGATAGAAAATATGTTTTAAATGAATAAGTAATATTGATAATTATATAGCTGAGCTGAAGAGCATGTTTGAAGATTTTTGGTGGAGCAGGAATTATGAAGAACCTTTGAAAGACTAGACTGACTAAACAAGGAAACTACAGCTCAGGACTCCTGTGGGTGCCTGCTGCTGGAGAAGATGGGAGCAGCACTGAGTTCACGTCCGGAAGTAGGTGAGACTGAGCACAGCGGTGGTAGGCCTTGGGCCATAGTAGCCCGAGAGATAGGACTAATGGTGTGTATTAATGATAAAGCCCCCACTGGTGGCCGAGTTGACATCTCTCCTTGCTCCTCACTCTGCTGCCTTCCCCCTCCCCCTCACACCCCCAAGACTTGCCTTTGGCGGGTCCCAGGGGACTCATGTGCTCACAGTGACAGGTCACTCGCAGGTTCTCTGGCTCAGGCTTCTGATCCCACGCGTCCTGCGCCTCCACGTGCAGCCGGAAGCCCCACCAAGCTGGAGTTCCGCCCCATGCTGTTGTCCTGGGCAGACCTCCCTGGTGCTCTGCCTCCAGGTGGGTTTTGGTTCCGCCCTGTGGCAGCTGACTACGCAGGCCGGTTAGTGGGGGGCTCTGCTACATTGATGTCTTCTGCTTTTCCTTGTGCTTCACCTCTTTCAGTGTCCTTTAGCTGCTCCTTCCTACTTCACCATCGATGTGCAAAAGCCCCTTTGAGGTGCGTGCAGGGAAGGTGGGAGGGGACAGTGGGTGTGTGAGGTCTCCTCGTTGTGAGTGAGCTTCCTGTCAAGTGAGACGGTGTGAAGAAGGGTTCTCTTGTGCCTTTTTCTCCGACCCCCTATCAAAACACAGATATAATCTCAATGGTGTGGCACTCCTGGGCCCGCTTTTGCATCCAGATTAGGGTCTTTCTACATTAACTGTTAAAACTTGAAGGTTCTAGAACTAGAATGTTTGGTAACAAATTGAGAAAGGAGGATGAACAGAAAGAGTAGAAGAGAAAGCAATGTGAAAACAGTCCTGTTTTGGAAATGTTGTCATTCTTACTTTTGGACTGACTCTTACCGCCACTTGGCGGCCACATTTGCCATGAAAGTTCTTGGTTTTGGTGTTGTTATAAATCAGACAGCAAATGAAGGAAACAGAAAGTCTCAGGGATTTAGAGATTTACCTTTCCTGAGGATCTCTTTTCTTTCATGAAAGTTACACTATAGATCCAACTAATTCTTTTATACTGAAGAGATAGTTTCTGTGAATTTTATTTTTAGTTTGAGGTCAATCAACAAAGGGCACTTTATACTGTAGGTGCTTGTGCTCTGCCAGTGACCTCACAGGAGCGGAAGGGACAGACGGTCCTTCTGATGTACTTGCATTTCTTATCTTATTTCCACCTTGAGCAGAGTTCACAGAAGCACAGAACAGCAATTTTGTAAAATACAAAAAAAAAAAAGGACTGTATGCCTAAAATGAAGACTTGTCCTTGAATGTGCCCTACCAAGAGTCCGAGCTACTGGGAGGTAGGACCTTGTCCCAGAGACCCTGAAATTCTTGTAGCATCAGGAACTACATGAGGCACCAGGGAGGCCATTGTGAACCACATTTCGTCAAATACATGTTATGGGTTCAAAAAAGTTTTATGAAAATTTTCATAGTAGGACATTCTTGATGTAAGTATTTCTTCTAATGGTGTTTTTTGAAATGTGACTGGTCAACATGAACATGAAGTATCATTACTGCTGCTGTCACCAGGGTTTCATTGTAAAATTCTGAAAAGAGGGAAGCTGACTTTTTGATCAGGGCAAAGCTTTGCACATGCAGTCACCCTGCTCACTTCTCTGAATGGGTATGTGAGCAGAGGCAGGGCATTAGGCATCACAGAGCTCCAGGGTAGCAATATGAGATGGAAGTAACTAGAGACATTAAATACATACATACATACATGTATACACACACACACACACACACACACACACACACACACACCCCTCCAACACACCTCAGAGGGGGGATTTTGCTGATCTACTTGTACCATCCCATCTATCACTTTTCTGTCCATGTGTTACAAGATACTCTTTCCTACCCCCAGCCCCAAATGCAGTACTTGAAGATAATTTCTGTCTTTTGCAAAGCCTCCCTTTCTGTTATTAGAGAGACCTCTAAATAAACCACATCAGCATAGCCTTTAAGTGTATACCTTTTGGTGTCATATGGAGGTGCATTCAAATCTGAGCTAGGCCACTTCTAAGCTCTGATTTCTGCACAAGGTACTAAGACTTCTTTTTATTTATTTATTTATTTTTATTAAGGTATCATTGATATTACAATCTTATGAAGGTTTCACATGAGAAACATTGTGATTGTAATTACTACATTCACCCATATTATCAAGTCCCCCCCACATACCCCATTGCTGTCACTGTCCATCAGCGTAGTAAGATGCTATAGAGTCACTACTTGTCTTCTCTGTACTATACTGCCTTCCCACTACATTATGTGTGCTGTTCATAATACCCCTTTATCCCCTTCTCCATGCCTCCACACCTGCCCTCGCCACCTCCTTTCCCTTTGGTAAACACTAGTCCCTTCTTAGAGTCTGAGGCTGCTGCTGTTTTGTTCCTTCAGTTTTGCTTTGTTGTTATACTCCACAAATGAGTGATATCATTTGATACTTGTCTTTCTCCCATTGGCTTATTTCACTGAGCATACTAGCCTCTAGCTCCATCCATGTTGTTGCAAATGGTAGGATTTGTTTTCTTCTTATGGCTGAATAATATTCCATTGTGCATATGTATCACCTCTTCTTTATCCATTCATCTATTGATGGACACTTAGGTTGCTTCCCTGTTTTGGTATTGTAAATAGTTCTGCAATGAACATAGGGGTGCATATATCTTTTTCAATCTGTGATCTTGTTTTCTTTGGGTAAATGCCTAGGAGTAGAATTCCTGGGTCAAATGGTATTTCTATTTTTAGTTTATTGATGAACCTCCATATTTCTTTCCACAATGGTTGAACTAGTTATGTTCCTACCAGTAGTGTAGGAGGGTTCCCCTTTATCCTCATCCTCGCCAGCACTGGTGTTACTTGTCATTTGGATGTTGGCCATCCTAACTGTTGTGAGGTGATAGCTCATTGTGGTTTTAATTTGCATTGCCCTGATAATTAGTGATGTGGAGCACCTTTATATGTGCTTGTTGGCCATCTGAATTTCTTCTTTGGAGAAGTGTCTGTTCAGATTCATTTTTTATTTGTGTTATTTGCTTTTTGAGTGTTGAGGTGTGTGAGCTCTTGATTTATTTTGGATGTTAATCCTTTACTGGTTATGTCATTTATGAATATATTCTCCCATACTGTAGGATGCATTTTTGTTCTACTGATGGAGTCCTTTGCTGTACAGAAGATTTTTAGCTTGATGTAGTACCGTTTGTTCATTTTTTATTTTGTTTCCCTTGCCCAAGGAGATGTGTTCAAGAAAAAGTTGCTCATGTTTATATTCAAGAGAGTTTTGCCTATGTATTCTTCTAAGAGTTTTATGGTTTCATGACTTACATTCAGGTCTTTGATCCATTTTGAGTTTACTTTTGTGTATGGGGTTAGACAGTAATCCAGTTTCATTCTCTTGCATGTACTGTCCAGTTTTGCCAACACCAGTTGTTGAAGAAGCTGTCATGTCCCCATTGTATATCCATGGCTCCTTTATTGTATATTAGTTGGCCATGTACGCTTGGGTTTATATCTGGACACTACATTCTATTGTGTTGATCTACTGGTCTATTCTTGTGCCAGTACACAATTGTCTTGATTACTGTGGCTTTGTAGTAGAGCTAGAATTTGGGGAACGTAATCCCCTCATGTTTATTCTTCCTTCTCAGGATTGCTTTAGCTATTCAGAGTCTTTTGCAGTTCCATATGAATTTGATATCTGTTTGTTCTAGTTCATTCAAGAATGCTGTTTATGTTTTCATAGATACTGCATTGAATCTGTAGAATGCTTTGGGCAGGATGGCCATTTTAACAATATTAATTCTTCTTATCCATAAGCATGAGCTGTATTTCCATTTGTTGGTGTTTTCTTCCATATCTCTCATGAGTGTCTTGTAGTTTTCAGGGTATATGTCTTTCATCTCCTTGGTTAGGTTATTCCTAGGTATTTTATTCTTTTAGACATGATAGTAAATGGAATTGTTTTTCTGATTTCTCTTTCTGCTAGTTCATCATTAGTATGTAGGAATGCAGCAGATTTCTGTGTATTAATTTTTTATACTGAAACTTTGCTGAATTCAGTTATTAGTTCTAGTAGTTTTAGAGTGGATTCTTTGTGGTTTTTTATGTGCAATATCATGTCATCTGCAAACAGTGACAGCTTAACCTCTCCCTTGCCAATCTGGATGCCTTTTATTTCTTTGTGTTGTCTGATTGCCATGGCTAGGACCTCTAATACTATGTTGAATAAAAGTGGGGAGAGTAGGCATCCTTGTCTTGTTTGCAATCTTAGAGGAAAACTTTCAGCTTTTGTTGGCTATGGGTTTGTTGTATATGGCCTTTATTATGTTGAGGTACTTGCCCTCTCTACCCATTTTGTTGAGAGTTTTATCATGAATGGATGTTGAATTTTGTCAAATGCTTTTTCAGGATCTGTTCAGATGATGATGTGATTTTGTCTTTTTTGTTGTTGATGTGGTGAATGATGTTGATGGATTTTTGAATATTGTACCATCCTTGCATCCCTGGAATAAATCCCACCTGATTATGATGGATTATCTTTTTTCATTGTTTTGCTAATATTTTTTGAGTATTTTTGCATGTATGTTCATCAGGAATATTAGTCTGTAGTTTTCTTTTTTTGTGGTGCCTGATTTTGGTATTAGAGTGATGCTGGCTTCATAGAATGAGGTTGGAAGTATTACCTCCTCTTTCTGGAAAACTTTAAGGAGGATGGGTATTAGGTCTTCACTAAATATTTGATAAAATTCAACAGTGAAGCCATCTGGTACAAGGTGTTTGTTCCTAGATAGTTTTTTGATTACATAATCAATTTCATTTCTGGTAATTGTTCTTTTCAGATTTTCTGTTTCTTCCTGGGTCAGTCTTGGAAGGTTGTGTTTTTCTGGAAAGTTGTCCATTTCTTCTAGATTATCCAATTTGTTAGCATATACTTTTTCTTAGTATTCTCTAATATGTCTTTGTATTTCTGTGGTGTCCTTAGTGATTTTCCTTTCTCATTTCTGAATCTGTTTATGTTTGTAGCCTGTCTTTTTTTCTTGATAATCTGGCTAAGGGTTAATGTACTTTGTTCATTTTCTCGAAGAACCAGCTCCTGGTTTCATTGATTCTTTGTATTATTTTATTCTTCTCAATTTGTTTATTTCCTCTGATCTTTATTATGTCCATCCTTTTACTGACATTGGCCACTTTTTCTAGTTTGTTCTTCTTTTTCTAGTTTCATTAATTGTGAGTTTAGACTATTCATTTGGAATTTTTCTTCTTTCTTGAGGTAGGCCTGTATTGCCATATACTTTTCTCTTCGAATCGCCTTCACTCCATCCCACAGAAGTTGTGTTGTTGAGCTGCTGTTGTCATTTGTATACATATATTGCTTGATATCTGTTTGATTTGGTCATTGATCCATTGATTATTTAGGAGCATGTTGTTAAGCCTCCATGTGTTTGTGAGCCTTTTTGTTTTCTTTGTACAATTTATTTCTAGTTTCATACCTTTATGATCTGAGAAATTGGTAGGTATAATTTCAGTCTTTTTCAATTTACTGTGGCTCTTTTTGTGGTCTAATATGTGATCTATTCTTTAAAATGTTCCATGTGCACTTGAGAAGAATGTGTATCCTGCTGCTTTTGGGTGGAGTGATCTGTAGATGTCTGTTAGGTACATCTGTTGTAAAGTATTTTTCAGTGCCTCTGTCTCCTTACTTGTTTTCTGACTAATTGATTTGTCTTTTTGAGTGAGTGGTGTGTTGAAGTCTCCTAAAATGAATACATTGCATTTTATTTCCCCCTTTAATTCTGTTAGTATTTGTTGTACATATTTGGGTGCTCCTGTGTTGGATGCATAGATATTTATAATGGTTATATCCTCTTCTTGGGCTGGCCCTTTTATCATTATATACTGTCCTTCTTTTTCTCTTGTTACTTTCTTTGTTTTGAAGTCTATTTTATCTGATACAAGTTCTGCAACTCCTTTTTTCTCCCTATTATTTGTATGAAATACCTTTTTCTATCCTTTCACTTTTAGTCTGTGTATGTCTTTGGGTTTGAAATGAGTCTCTTGTAGGCAGTATATAGATGGGTCTTGCTTTTTTATCCATTCTGTTACTCTCTGTCTTTTGATTGGTACTTTCAGTCCATTTACATTCAGGGTGATCATTGATAGATTGATGCTTATTTCCGTTGCAGGGTTTGAATTTTTGGTTACCAAAGTTTCACGGGCAGCTTCTTTACTATCTAGCGGTCTACCTTAACTCACTTATTATGCTATTATAAACATAGTCTGTTGATTCTTTTTCCTTCCCCTTCTTTTTCTTCCTCCTCCACTCTTAATATGTTAGGTTTCATATGCTGTACTCTGTATGTTTCCCTTGACTGACTTTGTGGGTAGCTGATTTAATTTTGCATTTTGTTAGTGTATAGATGGTCTGCTTCCTTTGCTGTGGTTTTATTTTCTCTGGTGACAGCTATTAAGTCTTAGGAGCACTTCCATCTAGAGCAGTCCCTTTAAAATATCCTGTAGAGATGGTTTGTGGAAGATAAATTCCTTCAACTGTTTCTTATCTGGAATTGTTTCATCCCTCCTTCAAATTTTAATGATAGTATTACTGGGTGGGCTATTCTTGGTTGGAGGCCCTTCTTTTTCTTTGCATTAAATATATCATGCCACTACCTTCTGTCCTATACATTTTCTCCTTAGCAGTCCAATGATAGCCTGATGGTGTTTCCTTTGTACGTGATCTTTTTTCTCTCTCTGGCTGCTTTTAGTCTGTCCTTGTCCTTGATCTTTGCCATATTAATTATTATATGTCTTGGTGTTGTTTTCCTTAGGTCCCTTTTATTGGGATCTGTGTGCTTCCATGGCCTGCAAGACTAGTTCCTTCCCCAGATTGGGGATGTTTTCAGCTATTATTTCCTCAAAGAGACTTTCTATCCATTTTTATTTTTCTTCTTCTTCTGGTACCCCTTCGATGCAAATATTGTTCCGTTTAGATTGGTCACAGAGTTGTCTTCTCATTTTTTCATTTCTAGAGATCCTTTTTCATCTCTGCCCCAGCTTCTTTGTATTCGTGTTCTCTAATTTCTATTCCATTTCCCGTCTGCTCCACCTCATCTGATTTGCTTTTAAATCCCCACATTTTATGTTTCATTTCAGCCACTGTATTTTTTATGTTGTCAGTCTCCCTTCTGAATTTGTCCTGTAGCTCTTGAATATTTTTCTGTAGCTCCATTAGCATACTTATGACTTTTATTTTTTAATTCTTCTTCAGGAAGATTAGTGATTTCAGTCTTATTGAACCCTCTTTCTGGTGTTTGAGGGATTTCAGATTGAGTGAAGTTCTTTTGCTATTTCATTTCTACTGAATAATATGGAATGATAACTTTTTCAGGAGTTCTACCTTCTGTAGCTGCCCAGCCTCTGGAGGGATGGCGTGGGTTGCAGGCGCGCAGTGCCTGTGCCTGCTGGGAGGAAATAGCTCTTTCCTGCTTCCTAGCTTCAGTTCCTGTCTCCACTGCCATTGCCAGTGGGCTTAGCATGCAGGAAGCAGCCTCTGCATTACACCCCTGCAGCTGCTGTGGGCAAGGCTGTCTTCCGGCTGGACTGGTATGATGGTGGGAGCAGCAGGTTTGTGAGCAAGTGCCAGCTGGGGGGAAGGAGTGGCAGGCTACACTGTCATGGTGGGGGGCCTGAGGGCAGCATTGCCAGCCAGGAAGATGGAGCTCCTGAAGCTCCTGAAAGTTCCCAACGTGCTAGGCAGAGTGTACCAGGATGATTTTGTCCACTTGTCCTTTCTCCTGAGCAGCAAGCTTTGTGTAATCCTTCCCCTTTAACAGCCTTCTCACTGTTGGGAAGTCTTTCAAAGTGCCTGCCTTTCTTTTGTCCCAGGGTGGCCCCTTGTGGGTCCCTGTTCTCCACAAGCAGCTGGAATCACAGTCTCTCTGAGTATTCCGCTTGTCCCTGCTTTCCAGCCCCTCTAATCTCCAGGGCACCGTGTAATATGGGTCTATGCTCCTGGAGTAAATCTCCAGGGTTGGGTATTTAGCAGTCTGCAACTTCCACCCCCTCCCTGTTCATTTTCTCTTCCTTTCATCAGTGAGCTGGGGTTGGGGGAGGTCTTGTGTCCCGCTGGATCACGGCTTTGCTACTTAACCCTTTTCTGTGAGGTCTTCTCTTTTCCCCATATGTAAGCCATCTGTCACAGTCTTCTTCCTGGTCACTGTTTCAGGTTTAGTTGTATTTGCTGTATTTTTGTGTTATACATGGTTTTGGGAGAAGATTTCTGCCTCACTTCTCATGCTGCAATCTTTCCCCTCACTCCCCCAGAAATCCAGAGCTCTATTCATACTTTCATTTAGCATTTGTCCATTGATAACTCCCTTAGATTGGAGTATCAGACAAATCTTAAGAAAATAAGGTGCAGCATTTCAATATTTGGATTCTGAAAGAAAGGCAAAGGGGGTGGAGGCACAATATCCAGCTGGCACCCAAAACCTTCTTACGTTGTCTAAGTCTCTCTTTCCTTTCATATAAGGGTGGTGGTACCAGAGCAGATACATCAGTGGGTTTTGGAGAACTAAATGAGATAAGCAAAAGAACTATCCATAAATGTCCACAAGTATTGTTACTTTATTATTAGAAAATGAAACATTGAACTGATCTGTTCAGACTAGTCAGCTTGACACCTGTGTCAGAATCCTCTGCCTCAAATTCTTTTTATTTCAAATGAAAGTGTCTCTTAAGACATGATTACATGATTCTGAACCTTCACTTTCTACTTAACATCATTAATATAGACATGGTTTGCATGCAAATGAGTAGGCCTAATATATATATATACAGGTAACATGGAATGTAATGTGGTAAAATTAACAATTCAGATGGAAAAATATTTTTTATGAATAGTATCCAGCTTCAGCAAAAAATCTCTGGATAACTGTCTGGCTGTTGATTTGCAGTGCTTGTCTTAGAGATTCCCCAATGGTCTGTGGCATTTTTGAGAGAAAATTCTTAAAATCCCCCTCAGTGTATTCTGAAATGTATCTTTGAGGAGTACCATGAGATCTTTGTTAGTAAGGAATGACACTAAATTTCATTTTTCTTCCTAGTAAGCAGCGTTGCTCCTCTATTTTACAAGGTTCAGATTTAATAAATTCAGATGAGCAAAAATTTTTAAGGACTGGACGTCTCTGACATCTCTGGATTAACATCTCCTTTCTGTTTGTCAAGTGAACCATATTTTCTTTTAAACTTGTTAGGCTAAATGTTTGTTGCTGAATTTGCATAAAAAATCCAAACCTTAATTGTTTTGGATTGAAGTTATCTGGTTCCATTCTTTTGGCAAGACTCAGATTTAAAGCCTGAAGGAAAGGTGCTACTGATTTTACAATTTTAAAAGTGCTTACAAAACACCATAACATAAATAAAACATTTAAAAATGATCCAGTGCCTTTTTCTGTGCTGTGCCTGAGAAAGCAACATGGGTCATCAGCAGCTCTGTTGGAGCCAAAAGAAAATTCGGCCAGGGCTCTGGTTCATGCCGCGTATGCTCGAACTGGCATGGTCTGATCCGGAAGTACAGCTTCAATATGTGCCACCAGTGTTTCTGTCAGTATGCGAAGGATATCGGCTTCATTAAGATGGACTAAGTGAACGCCCTTCAATGGATCACCCAGAATATATCTGCTCACCACAGAAAAAAATGTTAGCTCTTTGTACATAAAATAAAAATTCTTCAGTTCTGAGTGTTTTATGTGAAAAAAAAAAAAGATCCAGTGATTTTGAACTATAAATGAATCATGAAGAATAAAGGTGAAAATTCATATAGATTCAGACTTGAGCCTTCTTAAGGTTTTATCAGAGATGAATGAAATAATTAAAAATGGAGCTTATTCAAGTTTGTGTTTGTTTTTTTTTGTGTGTGTGTGTTTGTAGGATAAAATAGATATGCATATGAATTTTGTGATTTGTACTTGTTCATTTGCATCTCCATAAATTGTCATACACTGCCTATGGATAGGTGCCTGAATCTTATATTAATGAAAAAACAAGTTTTGAGTTTACTAGTAAGAGAAATATAACTCTTCTTTCTTAGTTGTGAAATTTATGTATTATATTATTTGTTTATAACTACCCATATGATTTCAGAAGAAGTTGTTACAGAAATTACTAACAGCAAAATAGAATAAATGACATTCATTAATGAAGAAACATTAGACTAAATTCTATACATGTAGTTTGGTGCCTTTGGGGTGACTTGCTTGGCTCTTCATAATTCAGTGGTTATGGCATTACTTACTTGCATTTTTGTGGAAAATCTGCAGCCCTGAAACTAAGCATCCTCTGTGGGAGTAAGACCTGCAGGGCACACTTCCTGCCTGCCTAGGACTGGGTCCAGCACCCACACGCCGGTAACTCTGCTACTGGTGGTCACGGCCTCTCTTTGAGGAACTCTAGCTCAGAGGTTAGATCCGTTCATCCATCTCCTTAGGCTCTTCTTGGTTCTCCCAGTTCTGCAAAGCAGTTTTAGATTATATGTCTTAAATATACAGAACAAAAACAATATACTTTGTCCTGCATCAGTTTCCCTAAAGCAATCAGTCTTCAGGAGCCAAGGTAAATTAATTTGTGACACCAGGTTGGTATAAGCATCAAAACATCTACTGGCCCCTTTTGCTTATAAGGAGTGTTTGTATTGAATATGACTGTCCCCAGCCATCACCCAGTGGGGAGTATGTGATGAAGTTTCCTCTTTATTATGTTAAGTAGATCATCAGTACCTATAGGAGGCTCCCTCAAAAACTGCTAGTGTCTCCCCTCACCAGAAGCCCTTGCCTTCCCATGTCAGTTGCTGTCACTCACCTCTGTCACTCCCGATCTTGTGGCTGACTTTTGGGGTTGAGAGATTTCCCACTGGTCCTGTGGGTGCTGGGAAAATGCAGTGATGGCCCAGATACACACAAAAGAAACACTTAAGGGGGCATGGTGTGTGGAGATCCAGGATCGGGATTCTCAAAGCGCTTTGAGTCATTGTGTTCCAAGACATACAGCTCGAATTCTAATTTCTAAATGGGGAAACAGAGGTGGCCCCAGAGAAATAGACCTTGCTGTCACTGAATCTCCTGTGTAGCACTGCCCCAGAGCTAAGCTTTTCCTACTCAAGCTGCTGAAGGGCAGAGGATAATATGAATCCAGGGGGTAACACTGAGTGGGCCTCAAGACTGGACAGGATGAGTAAGTGGAGCCAGGATAATAAGCAAGTGAGAGCACCCTGCATCTGTGAGGTCACTGGGCCTCTGGCTGTGCACCTAAGATCAGGGGAACCGTAGGACAATGTATTTCCATTTTTTTTGTATAGATCTACACCTAGATATATTCAACCAAAATAGAACTGTGTGTGAAACATGACTTATGCATACTCCAGGCATTGCTTTCTGATAGTTTCTCTCCTTCTGCCCTGCCCTGTTGTAGTATAATTTATTCTACATGACTTTTAAAAAATGACCTCAAATCATTAAATCAATTTTGCAACCCACTAATGGGTCATGACTTACATGTAGTTAAAAAAAAAAAACTAATTTAATCTTAACATATTTATGCAGTAAATAATGTAAATCAATGCTGACAATAGGGGTCTATTAGATAGTTTTTAAACAAATTTCAGAGGAAATGTTTGTAAAGTGCTCATCAAATATTATGACTTACAGTACAACATCATTTATTATTGGCTATTATTTTTGTATGTGGGCTGAGACAGTCAGTTGCATGGTTTCCAATACTTACTGAATTGTTTGAAAGCAAAACCAGCAAGAACAATGCTTGTGACAGGTGCAATAATTGTAGATAAATCGCAAGAGGGAATTTGCTCCATGGTTCATTGATTAGCATGTGCTACTTTGTCTGCATGAAGTGAAGATACACATTTCCTTTCCTTTATGTCAATGGATGAGACTAAAGGTTTGTCAAAATTTCCTTTAAATGCTTTGCTTCTTCCTTCTTCCTGAGCTGACCTTTCCCAGTCCTTCTCCTGCCTAGACCCTCATGAACTGGAGGATGCTGAAATTCATACTGGTGGAGGAGAGGGTGTTACTTCATGAGAAAGGATGACTTTGTCCCTTTATCCAAGTTTTCAGCCCTATGGTGATGATATTTTCCTTATACTTTAGGCAATTAGTGGATATACTAATATTGAATATCTTATACTCTAACTCAAGGTATTTATTCTTGCTGATTTATTCTTTAAGGATATTACTTGATTCTCTATGCTACCATTTTATTTGGAATTTTTGAAACTATATTTATAAACTAGGTTAATATATAATTTTAGGTTCCTAGAGTTATTCATTTATTTATCAGTTTATGTGACATTAAACAATATGAATTGAGTGTCTGGCCTTAAAAAATGTATAGTCTGATGATAGATACATGCAAGTATCCTTGAAGAAATGACATCCAATTGAACTCTGTGTTAGTGAGGCTAGACTGCTATGACGGAGACTCACTTAACTGACTCAAATAAGAAATACACTTTTATTTGTCTCCCGCACAGCTGGCTGGAGTAAGGAGTATAAGCCTAGTGGGGTACTTTTATCAACTGCAACATGTGTCTTCCCGACTTAGCTCCTGTCATCACTCTTTCTTAGCCATCAAGAACATATACACAGAGAAACCAGGAAAAGTATCCTTGTGGAGATGACCCAAGAGTTACACACAAGCCTTCTGCTCACATCCCATGGCCATGCTTAGTTACAAGGAGGCTGGGAAATAATAACTCTCTGTTGGCCAACTAGGTGCCCAGCTAAACTGCGGGTGCTACCAGAAAGAATGCGATAATTGATAAAGGAAGGAAGTTACCATTCTCTGCCAAAACATCTATAGGAGTAAAATTGTAATTAGTCAACTGAAGGATACAGGGGGTAGGAATTAGTGTTCTAGTTATGGCATTGCAGTCTGTAAAAGGATATGGGGAAGCAAACAGCCAGTTTTGTAAAGAAGTATTGAAAAGGCAATGAGAGAGGGCATGCTCAGAGAACTGACCACTGAAGCACTACATCTGAGGGGCAGCTAAGCATGGAAGGCAGAATGAGATTGGCTTTCTTATCAAGGTGGGGCCTGAAGAGTGAAGTTAACTACCAGATGATAGCTGGAGAGGGTATTTAGAGCTGAGGAAGCATGGAAGTCAAAGACCGTGACAGGAGAATGAACATGGTGTGATTAAGAAACTGAAGGAATTTCAGTCTTGCAAGTAGGCACAATGCAGGGCAAGGTATAACAAGAAATGAGGTTCTCAGGAGAGCTGGGGGCAGATAACACTTCACACCATGCTAAGGAGATTTAACTTTATTCTTAAGGCAAGACAAAACTATTGAAGAGTTTGGGTAAGAAAATGGGAGAATGCTATTCATTATTCCAAACTCAGCCTGAATTATTGCTGCCATGCTAATCCTGGAGCCAAAGGAGGAAGGTATGAAATATGTAAACTTCCAGTTTAATTCTTGAGACTAAAGCTAATATATACATTTACAGTGTAGTGTGGTTGTCATATAGACTGTTTAACCACAAAATACTTTAGGCAATGATAATTGAGTTTCTACTTTACTTCTACTCTTTCATTGAACTGGGCAATGCATGTGCTTTGAGAAACATACAAAAAAATCATACTACCATGACCACAACATAGAATTCTTCAACTTATAAATAGATTGATCAACAGAATGGAAAAGAAAAGAAGAAGGAGAAAATGAAGCAAATGTCATTAAAAAACAAACAAACAAAAAACAGTGGAAGACATGAATATGGAAGTGGTACTTGATGGTATTGTCCAAATATTGGATCAACGTATTTGCTAATGAAGAAACTTTGGGAATCTGGTAATTAAGCCTCATGTGGTTGGTAACAAGTGGCAAATTTCTTAGAAATCTCACATTTTAGTTTTAAAATTAATACAGATTTTGTAGAACATATTTGTGCTTTTTTAAAATAAAAAAATGTGTCTTTACCACTAATGTTTCTGGTTAAATATTGTTTCAAGAACATTCCCTGCATTATTCTTAGATCTTTTTACATACTCTGGACTATACAGTGTGTTCCTGATGATAATGTATATCCCACTTTGAAAAATACTGATCTGCTCAATGCTTTGTATGAGAGAAGTAGGAAAGATAATTAAAATTCATGAATGAGCTAAGGAGACACCTCAAATGCCACTCCATTAGTTTAAAGTGAGAAATGGAATGGTTATGCCCAGTGGAAATGTTCCTCTTAGCATAATCAGCGTATAGCTCTCTTTAGTTAAGCTATAAGGGAAGCCAAATCATAGACAGACATCACTTTATTGATTTACTGAGAGAAATCACCATTACCCAGAGGTAGGTGTGCATTGCACTTTTTGTTTTGGTAACTCTTAGAGTAACTCAGTATATTCTATAAAACCTAGAATTAAGCCTCACTTTTGTTCTTTAATATTGGGAAATGGTTTCACATATGGATAAAAATGTTACAGAAGTAAGAAATTATAAACCTCAAAGCTTGTCTAGTGATTCTGTGACTGCTAGACATTAGTGGGGACTTTGTGAGAAGACTTTTTCTGCTGTGTCACTTTAAATAAGTCATTGTTCTGAATTCTATCATGTCCCAAGAGAAAGAACTAAAAGGAATTTTGTTAGAAAGTACCATTGACAACAAATGGCTTCCTTAAACCTCATTCTCACCTTTAAGAACTAGCAAATTAACAATGGCAGAAAGTCAAGAAAGAAATACATTCCCATTTACTCTGTTGTGAATTCTATAGTGATTCATGGCAAACTCAAGAAATAAAACACAAGGCATCTGTTGTTGTTAAAGGAAATTACCCATTTTATATCAGCCTAAAGCAGCATCATTTAGTAGTATCTCTAGGGCCATATTAAACCGTGCCTTACTTCTTTGGTAATTTAGGCTAAAAATAAAAAATAATTTAAAAAATCCTTTTTCTACATTGTCTTTTTTTAAGGAACTATCGCCTTTGAAAAGCACTAAGTATATTCAGAAATTTAACAACTGCTAAGCTCAATTCTGCTGTCTTTTGAAGATCTTGTATTCATTCACACTCATTTACGAGTACTTGAGTTGTCATTTTGACCACACTTTTATATATGCAGTTACTGACTGATTGAATAAGATAATCCTAGAACCAAACTTCAATCCTTGAAATCACTTTTTTCAGAAAGACTTTTCTTCTGTAACTTAATTTGGGCAAGTCAATATGGTCTTTCAGCTAAGAAAAGTGTTTCAATGGAGCTCAGATTTCTCTGGAGTAAGGCCATCACTCACATGTTAATTGCTTTCTCTCCTAAGCCATTTAATATATAAGATCATAGATCTAAAAAAATTATAGAGTTGGAAGGTCAGAGATGGTCAAGTCTAGACTCTCATTTTACAAATGAGGAAATTTGGAGCCAGAGAGAACTGACTTGCCCAAGGTCACATAGCCAATTAGTGGATTTTTAGTAATTTTTAGGGCACAGAGATGTATCAGCATTAGTCTTAACTATTTAAATAGATCTTGGCCAGTTTCATCTGAAATCTAATTTTTAGAATGTAGATTCATAAGATGTCCATTTAATTGGAATGTGAAAATAGTTTCCCCACAGTTAAACTGTGTCACTCCTGATAAACGTCATAAGGCTATAGTCTGAAGTCAGTCACTGATACTTCAACTTGAATGCATTAAAAACAGGATCAGTGATACTTCTCCATTCCTTGTGTATTAGACTCCCACATTTCCTCCTGGCAACTCTGCCTGCAGTTCTGACACTCTTTCAACACAACCAATCAAGTTCAATTCCATGCAGTTTCCAGGGTATCAAGCAGATGTTATTAGAAATTACATCTTTGAATTGCGTTTCAAATGTGTTGCCGAGGGGATACTAGGCTGATCATCAAGTGTGTAATTTAAGTGTTTGATCATGTTGCAGACCTCCTTGCCTGGCTTTATAGATGGTATGTTTTTTCTAGGCATAAAGCCTAGAGTGCCAGGTATGATCTCATTCTCCAGAGCATCTGTTCTTCCTTGAACGCACGTGGAACTTTGTCAACAGTGAATTCTTCTGTTAGTTCCTAAAGTAGAAACTTCCAGTCTTCCATAGTACACTTTAAAACAAATTGGTACTTCGCATTATTATGCTAATTTATAAAAGTTATGTAACACTTTTACATGGTATTTCCATTCCCTTAGGTACCCTGCCACCAATAAGATACTGTAATCTAGAGAATTAAAAAACAAACAAAAAACAAAACAAGAAAGGCATACAAAGTTGATCTACTTTTCAGTACTACCATGTCACATCAATTCTAAACCAGCCTTATCTGGGTGATAAGATATTCCTCCCCAAGAAAACTTTATTTGTGGTGGAAGTTATAAAAAGATGCTGTGATTGTTGTTCAGTTATCATAACATAGATGTAACCTTCAAATTTGTGTAATTTATGTTTTAGGCATTATATTTAATAAAGATGTTAATTTGGATAATTCCTGATCATACAGCTGGTTCACCCACTATGTGTTCATTTCATGAGTAAGATTACGTTCTCACCAGTTTGAAATTATTCAGCTTCTCTTAGGATGCAGTTCTGGTCTCTAGAACGTGTTGCACTATATATTCTTGCATTTAATTAGTAAATTGAAAGTACAGGGATTGTAAATGTGAAACAACAGAGCTTGAGTGACTTCAATTATTTCACTGTATGCCACCACTTGGAGTTTTATTTTGTTTAAAGTTTTACATAGTGATGCAGAGAGTGAAGTGCAAGGTGTCATATTTTTATTTGGTAGGAGTGAGTTGTTAATTAGTCACACCTGAAGTGTAATTATTTGGTACAGAGGGATTGTTCATTGCATGGGTCAAACTAAGTTTGCCTCTCTTTGGAATAATAATGTTTCAAGGTATTTCTCTCCCAATATACTACTAGGAATTATTTGAGAGTCCACTGAGTACATGTTTTTTTTCTTTTTTAGGGGGGAGGGATGAGGTAGAAAAGAATCAAGAAGTGTAATACTAAAAGGGGCTGTGTGCATGTGTGTGTGCACGTGAGTACATATGTGAGTGAGTGTGCATATGAGTGTGCGTGTGGTCTTGAGTCAAATGTGGCTTCTTCTACAATTTGGTGCTGACAAACATAATCCCCATTTGAGCGAAAGGATCTCAGAATAGACTGGCTGAAAAGACTTCCTTGTGGGCATTTATCTCAGCACTACTGTGACAAAGCATAGATTTCTATTAGTCTGTCACATATGCTGAGTGCACATTTGCAAAATTTTTATCAAAAATGAGTAGAAAGCATTTATTCTAGTTGATCCTCCTTGTGAGTAAATTGAGTAGTGAACAGAATTTTGGGAGAATTGATACGCTGTCTGCACTTACAAAGCTGTGATTTGTCTCAGGACTTTGAATAAAATGTGTGCTGAAAAATGTACTACTACTAACCAAAAACCTAAATAAGTCACCTCTCTGGTGTGCCTGTAGGACATAGTGACAAGGTGATATTTATAAGTTTTCCTGATTAGTTATAGTTGATAATGAATAGCAGTAAATTTAGGAAACTTCATACACTCATGAGCATTAATGAAATATGCCCTTTGCGAGGTCTATAACACTTAATAAGTCACTTCACTTTACTGTTCCTGTCTTCTCATCTGTAAGATTAGGCTAATAAAAATGCATAGCTCATTTTTTTTTGTCCTAATGAATAAATTATAGACAAATAGGTGTTACATGGTGGTGCACAATAGGGGCTCAATAAGTGTTCATTTATAATTGTAAGCAATACTATATCTAAACCTATTTTTAAGTTCAAGACCAAAGGTCTATACACAAAAATCTTTACAGAGACCCACACTGATAGTATATTTCTGACTTTAAAGGAATGTGGCAATGAGGTGTTTCCATACTAAGCCCACTTTGCAAAGTTTTTTTATTCCAGTGTAGACAACAATCACTTTATATCTATTCGCAGTGGTAATGATTGACTAGTGTTGCTCCTGAGAATTTCAGTGTAGCCTGTTATGTATGTAGCATAAGTCTGCAGTCATTATTCATCATAGGATTGTAGGTTGTATGATACTCATCAAAAAATCCATTTGGAAATTTTAGCAAGAATTGCATTTTTCATTCCTATGGCCTATAGAAGTAGTAAGGTTTAACCTTATAACACTTCTGCTGATGATACCATCATTCAGCCCCACTCCCAGCCCGAGAGGGAGAGAGGGATGGGGCATGCAGGACAGTGGAGCTGCCGTGAGAAGCAGGCCCTTCTTGCCCAGGATCAGCAATGGAGACTTCACCTTTCTGGGAGCAAGTGGCCTATATAGCCAGCCTCACTGTACGACCTCCTCAAAATGGAAAATCAAGATAAAGAAATTGGGATGCCACAGAAATGAGTTAGAAGTGGCCAAGGCTGTGAAACACTGCGGTAAAATTCGAAGGGCCCCGTCAGGGCAGAGCACCGTGTTTCTCACAGCTCTTGTCTGTTGCCACCTCTCAGGGAACTGAGGTAGCAGAGTTGGGAGGCAGGGTTGGGCTCTGGCATAGCAAAGGCAGCCCTCCTTACCTCTCTTTGGTGAGGCTGCCTGACGGATGAGTCCTGAATTTTCACTTAGAATATTTGGCACCATGTGAGAAATCTGCTTCTCTCTCCCTCTTTCTCTCTTGTTTATTTGTTTTGATTTTCCGAATCAGATTGAGTCTTCGTGGCACACAATTTTTTTTATGCAGTGAGTCAATACAGTTATTGGTGTAGAATAAAATTTACTGATGAAAAAATACTCACTTTTATTTAGTCTTTCAAGTCTGTGAGGATACATTCCTTTGTGGCTTATATCAGTCCTAACAAGAGTTATGCTTTATTGATAGCTTACTGTGTGTCAAGCACTATGTTCCATTAATAGGAACACATTTGGTTTGTATGAAATAATGTCATTTGCCTCCCCCAGATGAGAGGATTGTGGTGTAGAGCACTTAGGCCGTTTGCCCAGTGTCACCTAAGCAGTGAGTGGTGGATCCAGCGCTCAGCCCAGTTGGATGTCAAAATCTTGTCTCCTAATCATCACGCCATATGACGGCATCCCCACAGCTGCTTGTCCTGGCATACAGCCCTCCGACACTCCAAAGGCTGCTTGAACTTAGGTCAACTTGTCATCCTAATTTTCTTCAGAGTCTACCTCCACCCCTTAATTTAATCAACATTTACTGAGCACCACCTTACTGCCTAGGCAAAGAAGAAATACTGGGTTGTGATCGGAAATTCTGACCAAGTGAGTCTGGGGTTGGAGACAGTGTCACCAGCCCTGTGATGTAAAAATCTAGTGTGTCATGGGTCATTTAGAAGGGCATCAAGCCCAGACATGAGTGACTCAGGAAGGCATCTCAGAGAAATTAGCAGGTGAAAGGTGAGCAGAAATTAGTTTGTCAAGAAGGATGTGGACAGATTTGCAAGAGAAGGAACAAGTACAAAGCTTTTCATGCCAAAATAGTATAGCATGTGTGGAGTCTAAGTATTTTATTCTGTGGAACCATAGACTATGGGCTGAGAGAATTGGAGGATATAGAGGTATTGTGATGGGCAAACTATAGCTGTGGATGGATGCAGACCACCATCTCTTTTTGTATGACGTCTGTCCCCCTATTTTTACATTTTTAAGTGGTTAAAAACATCTGAACATGAACAACTACATTGTCTGACATATTAAAATTAAATGAAATTGAAATTTCAGTGCCCATGAGTACAGTTTTACTGTAGAACACAGCCTTACTAATTTTTTGCTTTTTTTATGTATTGCCTAGGCGTTCACACTACAACAGCAGAGCTGAGTAGGTGCTTATGAAAGACCACATTTATACAGACCTTAAAATATGTACTATCTGGCCTTTTACAGAAAAAGTTCTCTGACCCCTGCTGTAGTGGATGACATGAGAGATGAGAGGTTAGTGTGGAGTCAGATCATGAAGATTCCTGTTGTTCATATGAAGGGCCTTCTATTATAAATCTGAAAGGCAATGATGAGCAACTAAAGGGTTTTAAGTTCCTCAGCATTTCTGAACTTGAATCTTATTTAACTCGCTTCCCTCCATGTTTTCTTGTCTTTGCTTTCTGGGGAAACACTTTACCTGCAATAATTCCACATCAGTTAGGCTCTTTCTGCAATTTTGTGAGTTCCTAGCCTAATCATAGCATTCACAGATTGCCCATTTGTAATGTAGGGCTTGTCTGACATGAGTGTTGTCCTGTTTGCAAGTGAGACAAGAAATCAGCATTATCCCTTTTAGAAACCCTCACTGTATAATTCTGCCTCTGAGTCTAAATTGTGAGCTTAATTGTGATATTAACAGATGAATCCTAAAGAAATGGGTTCTCTTTCTCCTCCGCAACCTTGTGTGTGTGTGCAGTGCGTATTGCTGCTCAAATAGTTACCTTTAGAGAAAACCCTCCATTCAGAGGAAGGACTGAAATAAAAGCAGGGGATCAGACTGAGTACAGCTGTGTCCAGACATCTAGATTCTAAACACTGAGGAGAAATCTGGAGTGCTTGTCATAGCTCTGTGGGGACAATTCATCTTTCTCTAATTTAGCAGAGAGGCTATTTTCTGCTACATTTGACAGGTGGGTTGAGTTCTAATCTGCATGTCTATTTTGAAACATTGCTTACCCAGAGATTAAACATCTGGTTGAAAAAACAGGCAATGTTTCAAAAGCCTATTACTTGATATCATATCTTAAAAGAGTATAACTGGTTATTAGTTGTTTTCAAAGTTGGAATAAGGTGATTGTAATCAGTTAAAGAAATGAGTCATTCAATTTCCTCTTATGTGTTAACATTGCTGCATTTTGTCTTATCTCTTGCCTTTGGGAAGTGTAATCCTTCCTCCTAATACTCACTTATTTGCTCTGGGTCACATAGAATAGGGAGAGACTTTTAATGTGTCTGCCAATGTTGGTATTTCTTTTGCTGTTTTACTGCTAGAATTTTAAACAGAACTCTCCTTTCTGAATTCCTTATCTGTTGTCTGCAGATTAGATATGTCTGCCAATCTTGCTGATTCCTTTTAACTTACTCTTCAGAATTATTAAACATGGAATAATTTTGAATTGAATATTTGTATTTATTTGAATATGGGCTAGGTTTTTAATTTAGAATTTTTAAATATAAGCAAACATTTTAAGGACTTCGCACTAAAATCTTTCACATTCTGGTGACACAATAAAAAAACCAATGACTAAAGATTTTAACATTTAGATAAAATATTTTATGTTCTAGTGAATGAATGCACACACACACACACAAATATATATATGTGTGTGTGTGTGTATATATATGTGTATATACACACACACACACATACACCTAGTAATAATTCCATCATATATTTACATATGTAATTTTATTTAAAAAGTTTTAAGTGATGCATTTTACATCATGTTTGTAATTAAGTTTATAAATAATAGAAAGTTAATATATGCTTGGTAAAAATTATATACACGTTTGGGTGTACATATATATATATGTATATGCATACATACACATATATACATGTATATTCATCATTGTATCTTTAGCATCAGGCAACTGTTATGTCATAGGCATTATTTGTTGCATGAATTAAAACACAGTTTTTAAGTAAAAAATAAGTTTTGGGGATGTTAAATCCTTACTTGGCTCTGTCTTTAAGAGGTTAATTGCCTAATGGATCTTAAATGTATGTATTGACATTTTCTTAATGGCAGAGGCATTTGACTTCTTTTCTTACTGTATTGTGACTGTAGCAGAAGGTTTCCTTCTGTGGATCAAAAAAAAAAAGATTTTGACTTCACCATCTACCATTTGTATGACTGATTTTAAACTTTGGGGCATATATACAATGTGATCTTTCCAAATCTCAATGTTTAATTGGAAAAATCTTGGAGAAACTGGAAAGCAGGCATCTGGCATATGTTTTGGGGATGTATTCGCTTGGGCTTCTTTAAAAATCAAAGAATCTGAGAAATTAGAGGGCTTTCAAAGGATAGATGAGAAAGAAATTATTTCTGTGTCCTGTCTATGTAAACCAGGCATGAAAGGGATAGGGTTGCAAATCTGAGGCTAGAAAGGAAGAAATAATGACAGAATGGATTATAGGCATTCCCCTTTATCCGTAAATATTGGTAAACACTGATTTTCAGTTCTAGGTTTAGATTTCTTATTTGTTTAGAATTAAAAGTATAATTCTGTACTTCAATTTTTTGAAATTGTTGTTTTGCTTTAGTTTCTTCATAAAAAGCTAACACAAATAGAAAAAATAGAGTTTTCAACAGTGTTCTCTCTATTCCTTTGAAGCAGAGCCCTGCACTTTATATGTTTTTCATGCAGTGGGTGGTACTTCCTTAGGAAAAAGAATTTATGCGCCCACAATTATGGAAAGCATCTATTCTAGGCCAGTGCTTCTCAACCTGGGGCAATCTTAATGCCTCCTCCCCCGCTGTGGGTATTTGTCAATATATAGAGGCATTTTTGACTTTCACGTCTGGATGAATGCTCCTGGCAGGTAGAGGCCAGGGATGGGCTAAGAATCCTATAAGATGCTAAACAGTCCCCTTTACTCCTTCCTGCAAACGGAATTATCTGGGTTACCATGTCAATAGTTCCAAGGTTTAGAAACCAGTTCTAAACTAACTCCTGATTTTGCTGATAAGAAAACTGTACAGCGAGGTGGGGAGATTCATTCAGAGCCACACAGTTTATTTTGCACCAAAGTCTGAGTCTTGATTTTTTTATGCTGTTTTTTGTCCTTTCCCTGAGGATCCTGGTTAAACCACAAACGGGGGGAAAAAAAACAAAATGTAAATATAAAGAGTGACATTTTTATACTGTATTTCATATACTTGATTGCAGTATTTCTTTATTATCCAGCATGATATCTGTAACAAATTAAAAAATATAGTACCCCATTTTCAAAGAGCTATCCAGCTGAGAAGACTGAATGAAAGATAAATAATTATAAATCAATAAGTAGTCTACTGAAGCATTTATGAAGTGCTATGGACACAGATGAGGGGGAAGCCGTTAGGCCTGGAGGTTGTCTGGGCATGATAGCTACAGAAAAGAGGCAACAGCATTCATCAGGGTCCTGAAGAATAAACAGGAGTTTGTCAGACGGAAAGGAAAAGGGGTAGAAGGGTACTCTGGGTAGAAATAACAGCATGCTATAAAGCATAGAGGGGTCAAAGTGCCCTGGTGTATTCTGATGAAAAATTAGCATGAGCCACGCAGTTTGCCAGTGTGGGGTTCTTTGAGGGCAAAGGTTCAGTGAGGGAACAAGCCTTTCACTCACAAAGATTCCCACTCATGTGTTTAGCTGAAGTTTAATCATAAGAAGTGCTTGCCATTTGGTTAAAAAATTGCCCTTTCCCTGCCATCATCTTTAAAGAGGAAATATGTGCCAGACACATTAAGTCTCCAAGGGGCTTTCAGGGGACAAAGTATATCCAACT
Source organism: Manis pentadactyla (assembly GCF_030020395.1). NCBI lineage: Eukaryota > Metazoa > Chordata > Mammalia > Pholidota > Manidae > Manis > Manis pentadactyla. Next base: position 168,621,351 of record NC_080020.1, on the reverse strand, counting down.
GCTTTTCTGTATGAGAAGAAAACTGACCCACTAGGTAATAAGAGTCCCAGCTGGTTGAAGAAGTAAGAGTGGCTCCAGCAGGGATTTGAAAGAATAAGAAAATTTGGGGTGTTGGGCAGGCACCCAGGTCACAGCGTGTCTAATTCCTAGTGCAGGACAGGCTCTGAGTGGGCAATCTGAGTGGCATTTTCATGGCCAAACTTTTTATGATTTTGGACCTGTGTTTTATAATTTTATTATTAATAAATTCTTTTATTGCAAGTTAATTAGCCAGACAGGTGTAAGCACCTTTTACAATATGGTAAAGGGAACTGTGCCAAGTCTTATCCCTCCGCCACAGAATCCTGACTGTACAGAGCCTGTCAGCGGCAACTTGGTTCAAATATACATTTAACATATGACCCTGGATGCATTCCTTAACTTTAATTTCATAAAACACAGAAAGGATCAGAGGCACCATTAGCACATGTGGGCATTTTTTAGGAATCACACGAAGGGCCTCTCTGGAGGACCATGTAGAAAGGCACTCCTTTCTTGTTGCTCTGGTAACTGGGCCAGGACGTCTGGCTATGGCTGCTGGCGTGGTGAAAGGGAGGTAAGCTGCATTTCAGACCCACGTACACCTCTTCTACTGCACATATTTGTGCAGAACATAAACTATATCATTGGTCCCAGGGACCCTGAAAAGGATGAAGTAAGAGTTATTATCCATATTGTAGATTAGTCATATAAGCTTAGTAATTACACCTATTCAGAAGCAGACAGATGTGTGTGGGGGGGAGTATGTTTGTGCGTGTTCATGTGTGTCTGCAGACCTGTGTCTACTATTCACCTCCCGCCTGATCTCACTCAAATGGTGGAACACACCTTGACAGATGTAGCTGGTGAATTCCTCCATTCTGCTCTGCACTGCCTACATTGTCATGCTTTATTGCTTTAACTGGGTTCTTTGTTATTACCCAGAGGAATCCCTCTACTTTGCAGTCACATTCTCTGTAGGGTGTCTTAATCAATCACAAATCTAGGCTTAGCCATAGCACTACATTGGTACATCTCCTTCAGCACCTGTTAAGAAGCCCATGCTTTGTGCACACCTTCTTTGTCTGCATGCTGCTCAACAGTGGCACTGAACACTGTTGACTCTGCCCCTGGGCATCTCCCCTGAACAGATGGATCTTCCTCAAGCCGCTTGGGAGTTTACCATGTGACTTAACAGTCAACAAGTGTTTGAAAGCTCTCTATGTGCCAAGCCCCTCATGTTTGACTTTCTCTACGTGACTGTGTGGTTCTTCAGATCACAAATAAGGTTTTTACATTAAAATGGGAGTAATCATATTACCAAGTCTGCCTTGATCTCAGTTAAGGAAATTATGGATCTTTCACTTTTGTGCAATTTTGTAATAATATTGTTACCAGAGATAGGCCGTAGGTCTTGTTGTGAGAAGGAATGCAAGAATGGACACAAAAATTCAGCATTAAGAGTTTATTGGAAAATGAGACTTTAGAGAAAGGCAAGAGAAGCTGCCTGAGAGTTGGGGTGCAGCAGACCAGACGGGGGTCACATCAAGAGAGCCATAGGGAGCCATTTTATATAAAGGAGGCGAATATTCACTGAAGTGGGGTTATGTTTCAAAGGGAACGGGCGGAGTCTTTTTGGGGTTCAGGCTTGCTCCACCCTCAACATTGGGTGCTGGGATTTTTTATTTTGGTTCCCACTGGAGCAGTCAGGGTGCAGGGAGGTGTGGTTTTTGCTATGTTAATGACAGAGGGGTGTGACTTCTACGATGTTAATGGATTTTTGGAGAGAAGTTTGGGTCAACTTCTCCTCCATGTTAGAACAGCCTATTATCTTTACCCTGACTCCACATCCCACAAGAACAGCTTACATAAAATGTATAGAATGTAAGCAAGCATCTGACCAGAGTCCCCCTCCCTCTCCCTGCTTACATCTCGCTGTCTACCTACTGTACCAATGTAACAGTAAAGCCTTAAGCATCCAGCTATTTCAGTGATGCTCACTGATTGTTCTTAAATCAAATGGCTGTTCAGGGATTTATATTATGCCACCCCATCTCTTACTACATATTCATATAATGGATTATGCATTTTTCAGTGTTTCACACTTGTCCAAGCAATTAGCACACTGATCATCTGAACGCCTGTAATAAATAGTTCCGATTTGGGCTCTACCTCCTTCATTACTGCATGTTGATTAGACACACCCATTAGATAGGTAGGGACCTCCAAGTGAGTCTTTTTCTCTTCATCTGATAGATTTATATCATTCATCTCTTTCTTTGATGTTGAGTAAGAATTTTTCTTTTGCTTTTTACTTTATTCACTATCTCTTTTAATGTTGTTACAAGATTTGTATTCTGGTTTCTCAGTTTTTTCCAACCATTGTACATGTCTTAAAACTTTTAATTTTGCTTACATAAATGAACATCCAGAATGATTCAAAGATTTAAAAAATGTGAAATGCTTTAAGAGATAAACAAGTTCAGAAAATTTTACATATCTTTTGTACTATATTAAATTCAAAATATAATTTAGGTTTTATTTTACATATGCATATATTTTAAGGATAATAGGGATAATTTTGCAATAGTAAGAAAATACATCTTTAGAATGTAAAAAAAAATCATATTGTTTTTGTAAATACCACCTACCTGCCATTTCAGTGGTAACTTTTATAAATTATTATTCATGGAACTCATCTTCATCAAAATATCTGTGCTTATGAAGACTGTTATTTGAAATCAATTTGACTTTTCTTTGAGAGACAGCAGGACAGGTTTAGAAATTATTACAGTCTTCCTGACCAGAGGTGATAATACACTACTTAACAAAATGATCTTTTCCTTTTTTCAATTGAGTGGAGATTGGGAGAGAGTCCTTGCTACTCTTGACCTATTATAATGTTTAGTCTGAGGATTTCCATTTCAATCAAGCACCTAAAGTGGAATAAAATTGAAAAGTAAAATGAATCGTATTTCTTTCATGGTTGTTATACATTAGAGCAGGGGCCTTTAATTATCATATAGGCTAGTAAAGTGCCATCAGTGTCTTGAATCAAGAGGGTTTTGACACCAAGGAAGGTGGCAGCTCTTACATTTGTTTAATAGTTAATCAAAGACTATTTTATCTAAGGATTAAAAATTTAACAACAACAAAATATGTTGTAATATCATCTGCTTCAAGGTTATTTATTATAAAAGGAGACAGGAGAAGAGGAAACAGTTACTCATTTCATAACTACATAGAGAATATTGAGCATATAAAATTTTTCCAGGGACTCAGGGCAATGGGAAAGTCACAGAACTTTCCTGAGCCTCATTTTTCTCTCAGTAAAATGGGGATAAGATGCATGTCTTATAAGGGCATGGAGGTAATATGTTAAAAATAATTGACACTCCAAGAAAAAAAAAGAAAAGTTACCTGGCTGTTATTACTATCAATGACAATGAATACAGGCTAAGGAGTTTTCACCTTTTCTGTAGGCAGTGGGGCTCCTTGGAAGGTTCTGAGCAGGAGTCACTACTGCACCATGCCAGGCTCAGTAGCCATGGAAGGTGCTTCCAGAGGGCAGGGACAAGATGAGGGGTGGTGGGGAGAAACATGTAGACATGTACATGAGGATGAGCAGGTGATTGATGCTGCAGTATTCCTGGCTCCCAGAAGTGGAAATGGAGACTTGATCTAGGACTTGGGATGGGGCTGTGAAGTTGGACTAAAGAGAGGAAGGGTGGAGGGGATACTAAGGTCATGGAATCAAAAGTGTTATGGCCACTTTTGGAGGGCTGCACCTCTTGGTCAGGAGGATGGCAAAGACATTAACAGGGACAGAAAACACCATGTCAGGAGGAGGCATTCAGGTCGAAGGAGGGGATGAGCTCTGATTTGGACTAATCAGTCAGCCATTGGCTACTAACAGCCATTTTTCCTCAGGGGACAGCCTGATCAGGAGATAATTCCTATGTTTGTCTCATGTGAATCCAGAAAGCCTCTACATCAAGAGGGGATGATTTTTGGGTCGCTGCAGAGTTGGTGGGAAGGTGGTAGGAACTCTGTCTTTGAGCCTGGCTGCTTTCTGCCTAATTCTGAGAAGTCATGTTTCTTCTGAAACATTGCCCCAGAACAATGGATGGGACCCTACAGTGGCCTTAACCCACGAAGATACAAAATACAACCTTCCTTATCAGTGACTGCGGTTAGCCATATTATTACAGCTACTGCTTACTCTATTCCTTATCTTTAAAATACTCCATTTCTAATGTACTTAACGCTGAGTTACTGGCTCAAACCATTTTGAGGAAATGCTCAAAACTGACTTTGAGAATCTAGGCACATATATGCAGGACAGATCGTATGTAGAGAACAACTTATTTGTTAGTCACGAGAGAGAACGTGAGTGGGTATGGCTGTCATTGGAGCATGTTTTGAGTGGTAGTGGATACACTAAACCTAGTGAGAACATTTCATTTAAATGTTCTATTTTAATTATCTCCATTCCTTTTTCAATAAATGGTGTCACAAAAGTGTTTACATTGCTTGTAAATTAATTTCAGCCCCAAACCAATCAGTTTTCAAATACAACAGCACCGCCTTTGGGAATACAGCATTTGTGTGTAAATTTGTGTTGTGTGGGGTGTGCACACATGAGTCTGTGAGTATGTACACACAGATTCTACCTTAGCAATGTCCACATCCTCTCTTTTCAGAGAAAAGTCTAGGGAGACTTAAAACCCCACATCAGTAGTCCCACTGTTTTTTATTTTCCCTTTCAGTTTGAGCTATCATTTATCCAGTTTTTGGGGGCTGAATGTACCTTGAGGCATTGTAAGCAAAGGGCTACTTTCTTTCTTTTTTTTTTTTTTTTTGTGAGGGCATCTCTCATATTTATTGATCAAATGGTTGTTAACAACAATAAAATTCTGTATAGGGGAGTCAATGCTCAGTGCACAATCATTAATCCACCCCAAGCCTAATTTTTGTCGGTCTCCAATCTTCTGAGGCATAACAAACAAGTTCTTACATGGAGAACAAATTCTTACATAGTGAATAAGTTCTTACATGGTGAACAGTACAAGGGCAGCCATCACAGAAACCTTCGGTTTTGCTCATGCATTATGAACTATAAACAGTCAGTTCAAATGTGAATACTCATTTGATTTTTATACTTGATTTATATGTGGATAACACATTTCTCTCTTTATTATTATTATTATTTTTAATAAAATGCTGAAGTGGTAGGTAGATACAAGATAAAGGTAGAAAACATAGTTTAGTGTTGTAAGAGAGCAAATGTAGATGATCAGGTGTGTGCCTGTAGACTATGTGTTAATCCAAGCTAGACAAGGGCAATAAAACATCCACGTATGCATAAGATTTCTCTCAGAACAGGGGGGGTGAGGTTCTAAGCCTCACCTCCATTGATCCCCAATTTCTCACCTGATGGCCCTCCTGCGACTGTGCCTGTCTTAGGTTGTTCCTCCCTTGAGGAATCTTACCCGTCTCTGGCTAACCAGTCATCTTCCGGGGCCATACAGGGAAATGTAAAGTTGGTAAGTGAGAGAGAAGCCCTATTGTTTGAAATGGTTAGCTTTTTATTTCTTTGCATATTTATGCAGCAAAGGGCTACTTTCTGTCTCAAACAGAATCATATACTCTGCTTCTAGCTGAACAGAGGGGGGAAAAAAAATCTTGGATTATTAGTCAAAAGCTCCCATTTTCTCTTTTTTTGTTTTAAAGTCTAGATGTAATTTCTAAAACTGTGTTAAGCAAAAGTAGTTTTTCAAGATACTTACTTTGAACTGTGTTTCGCTGTAAAGGGGAATGGTGACTAGCATAATTTACCTTTGTTTGAAATGAGAAATCCTATGTCAGTCTCTCAAATATTATTTGATTTATTCTTTATCTCTTTGTCTGGAGGGAATGAGAACAGACTCAAGACAAAGTGGTTCAAAGGTTGTCATTGTATGGCATTTAGCTGCACGGTTATGCCTCCTCGCTTCTGTTGTTAGTTTTCTTGGATTCCAAATATGCTGAAGGATGAAAGTGTATCAGGTCCCTGTGTTACCATCTGATTAACAGCACTCAAACCGAACTGGCCTAATCTCTTCCTTACTCTCTTTCTTCCCCAACCTTCCTCTATGAGGCAAAATGAAAGAGAAGTTGAGGTGAAAACAAAGGGTGTACCACAGGCCTTCATAACTTTTCCTAATAACAGCAAATTGTTTAGCCTTTCCTGTCATCCTTTCTCCTTGTTTTTCTTACAGATAAGATGCAAATGAGTACGTACAAGTCAGGCAGAAGGGAAGACAGATCCTGACTCCTGGACAGCTCATCAGAAAACTTCAGCTTGATAGTTAAGATCAGGGGATAGGGAACTTTTTCTGTAAAGGGCGAGAGAGTAAATATTACAGGCATTGTATGCCATATGGTCTCTGTTCCACTATTCAGCTATGCTGTTGGAGTGGGAAATCAGCCATGGACAATATGCAAACAAATGAGTGTGTCTGTGCTGCCATACATTTTTTTTCAGTTTATAGAAAATCAAATTTGACTCATATTTTCATGTATCATAAATTATTATTCTTTAGAATTTTTTAACCCATTAAAAGTGTAACTATCATTCTTAGCTTGCAAGCCATAAAAAACAAGTGGGTGTCCAGATTTGGCTCATGGGCCATAGTCTGCCAACCCCAGGATAAAAAGATTGTGTGCTGTTCATGAGGCATTAATAACAATGACAGTAGCTACCATTTACTGAGCATTTACTATATATAATTGATCCTTGAACAATGCATGAATTAGGACATCTGCATATAATTTTTTGCTCTCTCAAAACTTAACTACTAATAGCTTACTGTTGACTGGAAACTTTGCCAATGACATCAATAGTTGATGAACACATATTTCATATGTTATATGTATGACATACTGTATTCTCATCATCAAAAAAATGTTTTTTCAAACTGTTGCACATCTCCAAAATTTTTTCCAGTAAATTTATTTTAAAAATCCACATAATAAGTGGACCCATGTAGTTCAAACCTGTGTTGCTCATGGGTCAAGTGTATGGAACATTGTTCCAAGTATTTTCTGTAATGTCATTTAATCCATAAGGCAATACTATATGAGACATTAATAGCCTCATCCTTAGAACTCATTTCTGCCCAGAGAAGTTATGGTACTTTTCTAACATCCTACTGTTGGTAAGTCAAAAGTCTTGTGTGTTCAACTCAACCAGGTGATGCTACCTTGAGAAGAAAAACCCTTTGCTGCTTTGGACTTCCATCTCTTCATCTGTACAATTTAAGGGTCTTTCTCATTCTCACTGCCATGCAGTTGTGAGGCTCATGTAGTTCTAAAAACACTAAACAGCAGTACAACTTTAGAGAATTATTAAGACTATTGGACTAACATATTTACTGCCCTCCCCTTTGGTTCAAGAATCCTACATCCATTGGCTGTATTATATAATTGAGAGGAAAAATGTTCCCCCAAACTCATGGGATTAGTTACAAGGCAGTATGTCCACAAATGAAAGACTGTCACTTAAGTTGGTCATACATGTGGTTAAGGGAGATGCAGTAAAGGAGAGATGGTAGAATAGGGACAGAACAGGGAAAACTTTCCAGTCAGGGGAGAAATGAGCTAGCTTCTAAAGAACATTATGGACTGGACTTGGCCAAGGGGTATTAATATTTCCTTTAGAATTACAGTTGTCTGGCAATGCAAATTTCCATCACTCACATGCATAATTGAATCATGAATTCAACATTTTTTTTTGAAATTTAAAATTATTTGTGAAAAAAGCTCAAAGATAATGTTAAGAGACAGATAAATTATGCATAGATCAAAATTCTAGTTTTACCGTAATTTTCACAAAAGAGGAACAAACATGCTGATTCAAGAAACTCAGTTTGATAAGCCTAATTAAGATGCCTAGCAATATACAACAGATTTTTAAGCAGCAGGTATATGAGTCTTTAGAATCTAAAACACTGGTATCCTACCAAGGTTTCTTGAAAAAAAAAAAAAGAAAAATTCAGGTCAAAATTATTTCTGTTTTTAAAATGGACGTTTAAAATGTTGAAACCCGCCAGCTCTCATCTTCTCACATCCTGTGTGACTCATTCATTCATTCCATAAATATTTGCTAAGGACCTACTCAGTTGCAGAAAGTGTTCTAATTGCTTGGAATGTTGATAAACTAAACAGACCAAAATTCCTGCCCTCCTGGGGCTTGTGTCCCCCCAGTGGTGGTTCCCTGGGCTCTCAGCTCTGCCAGGTACTCCCATTGCTGGTTGGTGGTCACTGCCTGGGACACAGTGTTCTCAGGAGTACATTGCACAGGCAACAACACCATTCAAAGCAAACAGGAGGCACGGGACATTTCCATTTCCTACCCTGTTCATTTACATTTTTTGCCATTACCATAGACAGTTTATCAGGCTTCACAAAAATGCTGGCTTAAGTGAAGAACATTAACGCATAGGTAGGGAAAACATTAAAAGAGCATACTAAATATGACTGCTGTCCAAGTTGAAATGAAAAGCATCCCAGGCAAAGGCCCTCTGCTGTTTTCCCTTGTGTCTCCAGAGAGAACAGTGCTTACTCATATGGCTTATGTATGAACAAAAATAGCTGTCCCTTCCTCTCGTTGATGCTTGGAATGAGGTTTAGAAAGCAGAACAAAGGCTGGAGTCGACCCTTCTTGTTCCTCCATCAGGAGTGTTTGTGTAGGGCATGACCCACTCTGCCCTAGACTGAAGACGTGTGCATTTCCAAATATGAACTGTGTCACCCGAAATAGTGCTGCAGGATTCCAGCAGGATAGTCCATAATAACCTATGGCCAGACAGACTGCAAAAGCTTCCCAGGGCTGGTCTAGAATCCGTTGCACAGAAGTGTGATGATAGTCAACAATATTATACTGTACAGTTAAAATGGTTAAGATGGTGAATTTTATGTGTGTGTTTTTTAAATCACAGTTAGAAAAAGAGAACCTGTCCAGGGTGGGTATGAAGATAAGGTAGACTCTCCTCGTTTAAGAATTACAGACCTCCTTTTAATTTTTCCAGTTCTCTTGCTGATGTCAATTGTATTAGACACTTGCTAACTTCTCAGTTATAAACTGTGATTTTCATAGTGCTATCTTAACCCCTCAGAAAAAAGAGAAATAACTTCCGAACAGCCCCTGTCCCCACCCACATGCAAACAAGTGTGCCTTCCATTTATCTCACAACACCCACTCACTCAGCTTGACTTTAAAATCACCCTCACCGTCTTCAGTGGTCTAGTCACATGCTTAGACATTGATTATCATCTTTCTAGGTATCCATGCAGGGGAATGGGGTGAGGTGGAGAGAAAACTTTCATTATTCCAGTCACAGAAGCAAGGTTTGTCATTTGTGACAATTAATAAACATATTGAATTCTCTACTAGTTAGCTCACTTCTGGAACATTATTTACAGTTGTTTTTTTAAATATATAACTTATGAGGGGTATTGGTCAACTAGCATGCATCCTTAGAAGAATAAGTGTTTAGGCGAAGATCTTCAAAATCAGAGAAGGAGTTGAGGAAAAGGGGATATTTAGCCTGAAGAAAGAAGAGATCTTTGCATGTATCTGAAGGACTGCTTGTCTTTGAAGGAGTATCTGCATGTGTTTGAAGGACTACCATGGGAAAGCATGTCTCCCTTAGCTGGCAGATCTAGGACTAGTGAATAGAATTATTCACATGAGATGGCAATATGGTTTGAATACCAAAGAGACACTTTTTGAGACATGAAAGTCTATTCTATTTGTGTAGGAGCACTGCAGAGGAGAAGGGAAAGTTACACACAAACTACTGCTCAGGTACATGCCCGTAAACACTGTCTACATTTTTAAACCATATAAGCATCTTATTTTGATGAAAGTAAACATTAATTGGGGGACAAAACAACTTACAGGCTGCCCTGGGAATAAGTGAGCTTCCTGATTTAGAAAGATTTAAGTGGTGATTTTTCTTCCAAATCATTTGCTCAATTCTGTTACGCTTCCTTCAACTTTTGTCAGTGTGAAGAGGTAGCAGGAGATGTGGCACTTCTCCTGGTACTGTCTTCTCCAGTCAACTCATGGTGCCAGGATCTCTGCATAGTGGTTCCTAAAAGAAATTGTGGTTCAGGCTGCATGATAAAGGCATGGCTGCACCAGGCCCAGGAGGAGGCAGCAGACAAGAGAAGCTGCTGGAGGGATTCCTTTTCTCGTGGCTGTCAGCCTTACTGGAGCATTGCTAAGATTCCATGAGTCTTGGATATATAAACAGCAGTGGCTCATATTCTATGATGTATATTTACAGATATGACTGATTCCAGGGATGAACTGACCACCATTGGTCACATCGTAGGAGAAAATTGAGAATAAATGTGGTCAAGGTGACCACAAGGTCAGGGTAAAAGTGAGAGTTGGTGCATCCGGTGAAGAATCAAAATTTGTGTCTAGGCAAGTCTCTAAGGAGAGCAGCCCAGGAGGTAGGGTCAAGTTCAGAGATTGTGTAGGTTATAGATGTGGCAAAGGCTGAACTAGGACCTACCTTCCCTTGTAGAATACATGCATGGCTGGCCCGAGTCAGAAGAAGTTTATTATCTTGTCTGAGACCAAAGTTCTCAAGGCCAACCTTGAGAGGTGGAACTTTGGTACACCGTGAAGTCCAGGACAGGTGTATATATCCTATTTAGATACCTTAGCTCTCCCTGGACTGAGTTCATCTGGAATCCTTTGGGGGCCATTTGGCTTTAGAACTTCTGGATAATCACTTGGATCAGTTTTGTCCCCATAAAAATGAAAACAGACAGCAGATGTAACATCTCCTTGTAGTAATATTGTCTCCCTTGCAGATAATTACGTGCTCTGGTTTATTCTCTGACAGAGTTTATTGCCTTTTAGATGAAGTTAACAAGTGCAGTTTTTAAGGTATCTGATCCAGCTTCATGATAGAAAAATTATCTCCTTTCTTAATAATAAAAACCCAACAGATACTAGAGGGATAGATGTTAGAAGTTCAGTATCCTGTAGGTATATGAGAGACTTATAATATGCCTAACATAAAACTTGACACTATTAATAAATTAATTATCAATGAGATCAGTTCATTAATTCTGAAACTTTCAAATTTCCCCTGAGTCAGGTAGTTAACAGGGATAAAATATGATCAGTCCCCATTTCCTTCTGCTTTACAATTCTTGCTGCTTTATCCATTCGTTTGCTGCACAAAGAGAACGCATCTAATTCAGGCTGTGATTTAAAGATGAAGCCTCTGGGAATGCATTGCACCTAAAAATTAGATGTCTCTTCCAGAGAAGACATTATCTCTTTCCTCCTGGCAGTTACTTTTGCTGTCTTCTTTGTTGGTTTATAAAAAAACAGATAAGGTAATATGTATATACGTGTATATACGTCTGAAGAGCACCTGTGGTTATTGTACTTTAAGGGATTACACCAATGTTATCACAAAAATTTTAATCTGAAATGTCTGGTGCTTTCAATGGAAAAGCTACTAAATGGGCAACAAATGATGAGAGGAACTCCTCCCCACCCCCAACACATGCACACACTTCTTTTAACACTGTACAAGACTTAGTGAAGGAAAGGGCAAATATAATACACTATGGACATGTGTTTTGTAATGACACGATCACCTACAAACTAATATGGAACTTAAGAGAAAAAATATATAATTTAATTTCATCATGGTCCAGAAAAGTATGATTTGCACCTCATCCTGTTTCTAGTTAGGGTCAGGACTTCCACTGTTAAGTCCAATTTATGCATTTTGCATTCTGGTACTTCTGCTATTTTGTGTCTAGAGATATTTGCTCTACATGTGAGCTTCAGATCACATGTCATGCCTGCTTTGCCTTACTGCTTAATAGATTGCTTGCGGGTAAGAATGGTGTTAACTATACGCAATCACATGTATTTAGTCCCTAAGTATTATCTGGTAAACAAATTTCTTTGTAATAAAAGGTACTAAATAATTTGACTGCTAACAGAAAATATCATAGCCTTTTAATATAGTAGCCCTTCTATTGAATATATTCAGACTATTATTCCTCAAATCACAGAAAGTTCTCATTATTAGAAAAATATGCTGTCACCATTGTATGCTTTAGTTTTCAAATTAACACATTTGGATGAGGATGTGAAGCAATACCAGCTTTACTGAAGTGGTATTACATAATGTAATGAAAAATATTTTCTGTCTTTACAGTAACACTATAAATATACTGATGATGGGCCGAAATTTAGCTAAATCTGAAAAAGGAAATCTGAAAAAAATGAAAATAGTGTTTATAATACTATTTCTTAGTATTTCATCCCTTTCCAAATGGGCTTTGTGCAGCAGCCTTTTGCATTTGAATTTGATACCGTTTTTTGGGAAGTAAATGACAAATATTTGGTAGGGACATATGTGGTCTTGTATTTATTCACTGTACATTTTTTGAACATCCACCAGCAGCCAAGCTCTCTGTGAGGTCCTGGGCATATACTGATAGCAACAAGTATATGGACTCATCATCAGTAAGGAGGCAGAATGTATTTAGCACATTTAATAAATCACATGCTATAATGGGTCAGCCAAATGTGTGAATGGGTGCACTGGGCTGAATTTTATTGTCTGAGGTGAAGCCTTGGTTATGTTTGTTTGGGTGGGTGGGTGGGAGAATAAGATAGTGGCCATCATGCCCTCAAAAGTGTGCATGGAGTTAACATAAACAGACGATTAGCTGGATTAGCTGCAGTATTGATTGAACATCTGGAGTGTTTAATAATTAGATGGATGTTGTCCATAGTTACCCTGACTGCGATCAGCATGGAGTGGTACTTACAGGACTCACAGATGCTCCGGCCTCTGAGATCATCCAGACCAGCTCTCGCAGTCGTATTCTGACCACCTATCTAAACGAGCCCACCTCTCTTCCATTCCATCTCAGAGCATTCTGTCCATTACCTTTGCCTCCATGGTTAAGATTTTTATTTATTACATTTACTTCTCTAATGCTTTTCTCCCTCACTACTAGATTCTAATACTACGAGGACAGGGACAGGGTCTGTTTTGTTCACCTGCATGCACCCATTGTTTAGAATCCTGAAATGGTGTATAGACATGGTAGGCAGTCAATAAATATTTGTTGAGGATGAAAAACGAGTTGGTAAATTTAAACATCCAATTTGTAGCTGATTATGATTATGTAGTTGAGAGTAATGTTATTTTGAATTATGATAGTTTTTCCTGTATGAACTTTAACATTTCTACAATATTGGAACTGCCTTTTTAAATTTTATTTATATATTTATATATGTATGTATGTCAGTATTTTTGTAAGCAAAGAGTAGTTAAATAAAGTGAAGTATCCACTTGAGGGAGTGCGGCCATGTCCCAGAGGTAAGCACTTGTCTGCCTTTTGTTTTTATTTTGAGGTAGATTATGTATTCATATAAAAGTAAGTGAAAGTAATTAAATAGGATGCAATAAGAAAGATAAATAATAAAGTAGATGAATAGGATATTGTAACACTTAAAGGTCCTTTTTTAAAAAGATCTTTTTTGCTTTGGTATGTCTGTAAGAGAAAGTTTTCTATCAAAAATAATAGCAGGCTTAATTCAGTGCCTTTCCTGCCCTCATGAAGACTCACACGTTTTTGACTTCATTTGCTCCTTCACAGGTCCTGTTGGTCTTGTAGATGTTGGGTGTTTTGTATTGTTTTGTTTTAACCAGATTCAGAGGGCGGCTCTCTGGAAACCCTTCTGCTTTCTTTGGCGACACTTTCTCCTCTCTTGTAAAGAACTTCTTTTCAGGTGTATTGTGTATCAAAAGTCATTTCTGAACAGAGATTGCTCTTCCCCCACTGGCATCAGTGTAGCTTTTGAGACTTAAAGCAGGGGTAATGTGTTCTAAGAAGAGAAAATAAACAGGGGAGGAGACCGAATATTTATATTTTGTATACCAGGTTAAAATTTTAATATCTTATTCATTACTGTAATGACTTTATGATCCAACTATGTGAAGTGTTACCTATGAATTGTTGCCTATTCTAGTATCAGCTACGTATTCAGTGTAAACTGATCGCAGACATCACTCTGGTTCTATTCAGAAGTCTGGGTCCATTTATAAAAACTAGTTAAGGAGGGGAATGCATAGGAGAGCTGCAGTCCTGTCCAGTTTCCAGGTAATCCTAAAAAGAGCAGGAAGCATTTCTTCCAGAACCATAATACCTTCCTATGGATTGTGGAACTGAGTCTTACTGCTACTACATATGACACTTTGTGTCCAGGAGATGAGTATATGCGAGTTCTAGCATTTCTTGCCCCATACTGTATTGGTTGAATTTGTGAGACAGTTTTTTAAATTCATTTTCCCTGCTTTTCTTTTGGTGCTGAAGTCCTTCTCTGTACTAAAGCCCCTGGAGCCTGAATACCTACTGAGCTCCTGGCTCTGCTATCTCCTGGCTGGATTAGAAAGCCTGAACCCTGCCTCCAGATGTTCACCTCCTGCCTGGGTCATGCCCTGACCTTTGGTTGACCCATAGCTTAGAGCCACAGCAGCCTGAAATTGTTCTACCACCATCCCAGCCCAGGACTGCCCTGCCAAATGTCACCTATGTTGATATGTGTGAAACTTGTATCACCAGCCCAACATGGATGTCATGGCACCTTATGGCCTCTGATGGCCCAGCCTCTTTCTCTGGTTGGCTTTTCAGGTTCTCCTACCCACTCTTCTAACTCTGGGTTCTGTCTAGGGTGCCTGTTCATACTGTGACAAGTGAGACCTCCTAAGGGAAAAAGGCACAGGGAGGGGAGGCTATGGATCTCTCCTGGAATTTGTCTTAGGATTTGCAGCTCTGTGAATCCCAGGAGGTGTGCTCCTTGCTTCCCTGCTTTAGTTGGTGGCTCCTTTAGAAACTGTGTGAGAACAGGGCACTCTCCACTTTCTCAAGGGTTAACAGAGTGAAGTAGATTCAGTCTTGTTGACTGAAAATATCCAGGTCCAATGTTAGCACCACTTCAAAGAAGTAATGAGTCAGTCATGAGTGAGCAGCTTGCCTGTGTGACACACCTACCCTTCAATACCCGCTTCCTGGTCACTGTGCTGCCCTGACAGTCTGGCTTTCTCCTGCTATATGGCACAGGTAGTAACTCATCACAGCTAGAAGGGATTCACAGCAAAGCTTTGGTCCAACACTCTTATTGCATGCATTCTTCATTTTACAGAATTTGGGCCCAGAGAGTGAGCTGCATCAGATTTCATTGTAATTAGAAGTTGTGATTCTGCTTCCGTAATGGTGCATCTTTCATGTTCAACATGCCATAATGCCCAATTTTTATATATTTTATCAGGATTTAGAATACAAACCATCTCTATCTAAATTGCCACAATCTATCTTGCTAGTCAAACATAAAATAAAGGATGACCAGACTTGGCTGATAAGACAAGAGAGGCAGATCCGGTTGTACTACTGATTTCCATGTGACTTTAAGCAGAAATCCATCCAATGTTTCTTCTCTTTGGTGTAAGATGGATATTATTAAGTATAGTTGTGCAGATTTGTTGAGAGAAAGCATCATAAGTATCCATCAAAAAGGCTTTGTCAGAGCAAGTGCTCTGAGAATGGTAGCAGGGCTAGTTGGTGGATAGTCATTTATGTTTCTAATGTCCTAATGTTAGGAATAAGTAGATAACAGAAAAATTGACATTGGGGAAGGTCTGAGATCTCCTAGGATCTCATAACTAGACTTACCTGGGTAGCTAAGAAACCGTAGTTATCTAATTACTATAAAAACTATCTCCTGTCATCTCTTTTCTTTTTATTTTGTCCTTCTGCACTTAATTTTTTTCCTTTTTTAATAGACAATGAACTGAATTATGAGCACTTTTTCCCTTGATTCATTGGAGAATCTCTCCAATTCTTTCCTACAAAATCTCTATGACCCACACCATGCATCACTGATGGCCCCTCTTTCTCCTGTGCTGCCTGTGAGATGGTCTGTCAGTCTCAGAGGAAGTAGTCAAAGCACAGTGAGTGAATGATGAGAGGACATTGGTGTTGCTAGGAAAGTATGTGAATCTGGCTGCCTGGGCATTTCTCATGTGCAAGGTGACTTGTGGATCTGCAGGTCTCCAAGTACAGGGGTCTAGGGTTGCGTTTTTTTTTTTTTTTGGCTTAGGCGCAGAAGCCATATGAAATTGAGCCAACAATCTGAAGTTAGAATGAACCCCTCATGTATACACACACTGTTCAAGAGCATATAAACAGTACTTTGAGGTACCCAAAATGGACTTGGATTTGTGGTGTAGTCCAATGTTTAAAGCTGAACTTTTGGGACATCCTAAAGTGTACACGTAGGGGAGACTTTACACCAGAACTTCTCCATCAGAGGTTTGATATCAACAAAAGATTTATAGCCAGTTGCTTTAAGCGATTGAAGTGCTAATGAGACCAGTCTTTCAGATTTGATCCCTAGGCTAGCTAAATATATTGACTTTTCTTAAGAGTGACTCATATGAAAGAAGATACATCTTATCCTTGCTAAGAAAAACTATGAGAGGAGTAAACCATGTCATGTTTATGTCCTTTATATGTGGAGGACATTTTATTATTCTTATCCACTATGTTTATATTGTTAAAGTAATATGAAAAAAATATTAACAAATGGTGGTGAGAGCAAGAAGAGAAATAGCTAAGATTTCAGACCACTTATTATGTTTTTAACTTGTAATTGTTGGTTAAAAAAACTCCTTAGCTATAAAAAGTGATGTGGTTTTAAATAGCCTAATTAGGCAATCAGTTGTGTTGCTTATCTGCATTCAAAAAGAGCAAATGGAAAACCGGAAGTGACTATGTGTTGCTTAATTAGCCCAATTAAACACCTGCCTAAGACTTCCTAGCTTAAGAGAGCTCCAGCTTCTCAAAATCAGCAGCACATTGCTAAAAATATAATCATTCAAACTGTAAATATTTAATTTAAAAAATTGTTGAACTATTCTCCACATTCTGTATAAAAAAAATGTATGTGAATTATGCATCCCTAATAACAAAAAATTAGACTTTGCAATTAAGCTCATTTAATGGTACTAAACAGTTATATTCAGTTTAGAAGTTTATAAAAACAGACTGAAAAAATAATGTTCATATCTAAAAAAATCATGAGGAATTTCTGTTTATTTTTTTAAATTTTTTATTAGCGTATTATTGGTATATACTCTTATGAAGGTTTCACATGAAAAAACAATGGGGTTACTACATTTACCCTTAATCATACCCCATTGCAGTCACTGTCCATCAGTGTAGTAAGATGCCACAGATTCACTATGTGCCTTCTCTGTGCTACACTGTCTTCTCCATGATCCCCCACACCATGTGTACTAAACATAATACTCCTCAATCCCCTTCTCCCTCCCTCCCCACCCACCCTCCCACACTCCTCCCCTTTGGTAACCACTAGTTCCTTCTTGGAGTCTCTGAGTCTGCTGCTATTTTGTTCCTTCAGTTTTACTTAGTTGTTATACTCCACAAATGAGGGAAATCATTTGGCACTTGTCTTTCTCCACCTGGCTTATTTCACTGAGCATAATGTCTTACAGCTCCATCCATGTTGTTGCAAATGGTAGAATTTGTTTCTTTCTTATGGCTGAATAGTATTCCATTGTGTATATGTACCACATCTTCTTTATCCATTCATCTACTGATGGACACTTAGGTTGCTTCCATATCTTGGCTATTGTAAAAAGTGCTGCAATAAACATAGGGGTGCATATGTCTTTTTGAATCTGAGAAGTTGTATTCTTTGGGTATATTCCAAGGAGTGGGATTCCCAGGTCAAATAGTATTTCTATTTTTAGTTTTTTGAGGAACCTCCATATTGCTTTCCACGATGGTTGAACTAGCTTACATTCCCACCAGCAGTGTAGGAGGGTTCCCCTTTCTCCGCATCCTCACCAGAATTTGTTGTTCTTAGTCTTTTCGATGCTGGCCATCCTTACTGGTGTGAGGTGATAGCTCATTGTGGTTTTAATTTGCATTTCCCTGATGATTCGTGATGTGGAGCATCTTTTCATGTGTCTGTTGGCCATCTGAATTTCTTCTTTGGAGAATTGTTGTTTCATATGCTCTGCCCATTTGTTAATTGGGTTATTTGCTTTTTGGGGTTTTTTTTTTATTCATAATTTTTAAAATTCATTTTGTTATCATTAATCTACAATTACATGAAGAACATTATGTTTACTTGACTCCCCCCTTCACTAAGTCCCCCCCACAAACCCCATTACAGTCACTGTCCATCAGCATAATAAGATGCTATAGAATCACTACTTGTCTTCTCTGTGTTGCACAGCCCTCCCCGTGCACTCCCCCCCCACATTATACATGCTAATCGTAAGGCTCCCTTTCTTTTTCCCCACTCTTATCCCTCCCTTCTCACCCACCCTCCCCAGTCCCTTTCCCTTTGGTAACTGTTAGTCTATTCTTGGGTTCTGTGATTCTGCTGCTATTTTGTTCCTTCAGTTTTTCTTGGTTCTTATACTCCACATATGAGTAAAATCATTTGGTACTTGTCTTTCTCCGCCTGGCTTATTTCACTGAGCATAATACCCTCTAGCTCTATCCATGTTGTTGCATGCTTTTTGGGTTTTGAGGCATGTGAGTTCTTTATGTACTTTGGATGTTAACCCCTTGTCCGATATGTCATTTACAAATATATTCTCCCATACTCTTGGATGCTTTTTTGTTCTATTGATGGTGTCCTTTGCCATACAGAAGCTTTTTACTTTGATGTAGTCCCATGAGTTCATTTTTGCTTTTGTCTCCCTTGCTTGAGGAGATGCGTTCAGGAAAAAGTTGCTCATGCTTATATTCAGGAGATTTTTGCCTGTGTTGTCTTCTAAGAGTTTTATGGTTTCATGACTTACATTCAGGTCTTTGATCCATTTCGAGTTTACTTTTGTGTATGGGGTTAAACAATAATCCAGTCTCATTCTCTTGCATGTAGCTGTCCAGTTTTGCCAACACCAGCTGTTGAAGAGGCTGTCATTTCCCCATTGTATGTCCATGGCTCCTTTATCATATCTTAATTGACCATATATGGTTGGGTTTATATCAGGGCTGTCTAGTCTGTTCCATTGGTCTATGGGTCTGTTGTTGTGCCAGTACCAAATTGTCTTGATTACTGTGGCTTTGTAGTAGAGCTTGAAGTTAGGGAGCATAATCCTCCCCACTTTATTCTTCCTTGTCAGGATTACTTTGGCTATTTGGGGTCATTTGTGGTTCCATATGAATTTTAGAACGATTTTCTCTAGTTCGTTGAAGCATGCTGTTGGTATTTTGATAGGAATTGCATTGAATCTGTAGATTGCTTTAGGCAGGATGGCCATTTTAACAATATTCATGAGGAATTTCATAAAATACTTGTGTAAAAGACTGGAGCTGTTCCTTGGGGAACAGACTCCTCAGGAGCACCAGAATAGCTTCACGTAAGCCACCCAAATTACTTTAAAAGTTCCCAGAAAAGGGGATTTCTGATAATCATTATCCCCTCTAAATTTTGATATCAGAAAATTCATTGCTAAATGAATACCCTACCATTTATTTTTGAATACAGTGGATAAATTTCAGATATTTATATATAAAATTTATAATTATGAACCCAAAACCAACCACATAAGTTTATTAGTAGATAGGAAGTTAAGTTTGAATTAACTTAGGGATAATTTCTAAATTAGAACTGAATAAAAAGGCCCAAAAAGATTAATTGATCTTATTACTACACAGGTAATAGGTGGTTTGCCTGGGGCTCAAATTCAAGTAATCTGACCATGTGTCCAGGTCTCTTTCCCTTCATGGTTGTGTGTTCACTATTATTTTTTGGAACTTCTCCTTTGTTACAGAGCTAAATGCCTTAGATGAGCTGTCATATTTAAACTTCACAACATCCCAATGATACTATTACCCTCATTTTTCAAAATAAGAAACTGAGTCTCAGATTTGGTAGTTTCTAACCCAGATAAGAAATGGCAGGTACCAAAGCCTGAATTCCTTCCACTGCTTCATGCCACTGCCTTTTAAAGACTTTTTACCCTGCAGTATTGCTCCAGTACTAGATCCCATCTAGATCCCATTCTGCCATTTGGAAATGCTAATAGAGTTTTTAAGGAGAAATGATACCCTGAATTAGAAAATGAGCTGCTTTGTTTTTTTGTGAATTGTCCAAATAAAGGTTCACAAGAAGAATCTTGACAAGATAATTATAACCTGCTCATTTTCCCCTTTATTTCATCAACTTCCCTAGAACCCGAAGCCTTTGAGAAGTGATGCTTAAGGAACGCAGCTAGACAATACGGCCGTGCATTCAAGTGGCCAACTGGCATTCTATCCATAAAGAGGGGGCCCTGCAGTGAAATGTCAGTGTGGTCTTTTTTCAAGCCATTGGCATTTTACCAGCAGTTTGTAGTTCAATGAGAGAATAATAATGTGCACTTACGTATCAAAATCATAAAATGTCAGTGGATGATATAATTATTTCTTTGAAAAATAAAAGGACATTCTAAATATGGGCACACCATGCATAAGATAATGACATTGTGCAGCCACATCTACATGCTAGCTGTAAAATACATTTGATTTTGGTTTTAGAAATCTGTATGATATGTGAAATGAGGCAAATATGTGTTGAGCATTATCTTAGGGGAATAAACCGCCAGTGTCAAGGCAAATTAAAACGTGAATTATTCTTGTCCAGTGCTTTTTATGACCTCTGGCAGGCAAATTTCTCCATGCTTCTACACCCTTGTCTGAGTCATAAGAGTTATATTTTGATTTTTTCATTTTCACGTGCAAGTGCTATGTGTATAAAAAGCTGGGCATATCTGGAGGACGCTTATAATTTAGATGCCTAGTAAGGAAAGAACAAGGTGGCATTATAGTTGTGATTTGTTTTGATTGTAGAGGAGAAATCAATAGCAGAAAGAATGAAATTTTGATGGAATTAGTTCCTTTTTCATTTTGTAAATACTTTTTAAATATGCTGATGGAGAAACAGTTGTTTCCTAAAACTCAGTAGGTTTTGTGTTAAATGTATGCCCCTGTGTCTTGCAAGTAACATTCCCTTTATATGAGATTAGCAATGTTGGTTTTGTTCCAAGAAATTCTAATGGCATATATAATTTTTCATTTTAGTGTTAATTCCAGCTATGATATTTTTGAGTTTACTAAGAATCGAAATCTCCTTATCAGTACTTCTAAAAGGTGCCTTGAAATTTACATTTTAAATACATCATAGTCACCAGGATCTGGAATTTGACACAGTATTTAAAAATATATATATTATATGACAAGACCATAAAAGTCAAGGTAGCCTGGTAGAAATTCTAGCCTGTATTTTCTTTTCTGTGTGTGTGTGTGTGTGTATGTGTGTGTGTGCGCGCACGCGCGCACGTACATGTACACACACAAGGAGGAGAGGAAAATAAATTTAATGGGTACTGCTAAAAGTTTGACAATATGAACAAATCATTTTATTTCATAAGATGAAGTTTATATCCTCCCATTCTGCTGGAGAAATACCTTCAAATACATTTAATGTATTAGGTAATAGTAAACAAATTCATGCTATGTATTATTAATTTTCAATAGCCTGATTGATCCTCCTACACTTTATCATTAAGATTATCACGATTTATGCTAAAATCTCCTAACCTACATTATAATTTGAGTTTTCATTTTTTTAGGTTCCTGCAAGATTTCTTTGTTTTGGCATTTATTACTTTTGAAAGTTGTTTCTACCCCATATACTTAATAAAAACAATACTAACTTTAGCAAATGAAATAAGAATAGACCATGGTTAGAAAGTAATCAACTCACCTGTGTTGTGACTATGATTTCATTCATACTTTTAGAGCTGCTCATTGTGTGTCTGAAACTGTGCTGTCTCTCTTGTCATCTTCAGTGTTTGTTGAACATGGTTGATCTGTTTCTTGAATGACTTTCTCTGATTCTCAAACTCATCCATGTGTTTTGCTGTACCCAGTACTCAAGTTGATTGATACTCCCCCAAACACCCATGTACAGGTTTCTGTGACAATAATTGTAGCTTGTATCTAACCGTGAGACATCTCTGTGCTGGCATGTTGTGTGTTCAGTTATACCTTGCATCATACTTACCATTTTGGTCCAAAGATAAGGGATAATTGCATGTGGGTGGACAGAAATAGAAGATGCATGGTTACAGGAAGCTCGGTAAGGATTTCAGTAGGTGAAAAATCTGGCATGTAGTCAATGAGGTGCATTTGGGCAAAAAATATGGAGGAAAACATCTGGACATTTGGGGCATCTTCAAGCAATTGACAGTAATATCTTCAATTGCTTTCAAATTGGAAAGGAGAAGGAAAATATTTATGCTACAACTTTATTCCTTTATTCACCAGCAATTGCAGTTAGTTCATCTCTTCAGATAAAATAAATATTCAGAGGACGTTTTCCCAGGTGACAAATATACCTGTCTCCTCCTTAAATCAGATAAGAGTGAAAGATTGTGAAGTCCACAAAGAACATTTAAAGACTCTTTGTAAACATGTTGAGCTACATAGGTAATGATTTTATGTGTGTGTATCTATAGACTTACTTAACTATATCTATGCTAAGGTCACAATTTACTGAAAGTATTAACTGGCTTCTTGAAATTACATATTTAGTAATTCTTCTTAGTTAGGTAGTTGGATCCTAACCTAAAGAAAAAAATTAGAATCTGATTTGAGAAACAAATGTTAATACACTATGATGTCTGTTGTCTACTGTGAGAGACATGCCATTGAGTAGCAATCAAGTTTTCCTGGGTCATTAGGATGGTGTGAAGAGCGCATGTCCCAAAGCCGCACAGGAACAAGGGCTTGACTCTAACTTTCTCATATAAAAAATAGGAACTTCTATCCTGTAATTCATAGAAAGAAAGGTATAAAAGGCTGCATAAAAAGTGAGAAACTTTGGGTAAAACTTTATCTACCAAATGTTATAAACAGTAACTGAACATAGTTAAAAAAAAAAAGTGTGTTTGAATATCAGTTAATATAATCCTTAAATCCACTTAAACAGATATAAATTGAACATAAGGCCACCACTGCCAATTCCTTGAATTCATGGGCCTCTACCCTTTCTTCAAAATACCCCATTTGTCATAAATGGCTCAAGACTGTGTTGTAGGGATGGAGTGGTGGTGCCAACGCAGGTCCTTATATGAATATTAGTCTGGTTTCAAAGTTTTGGGAAAAAGCCAATGTTGGGTCCTAGTTTTTTTCCCTCATCCCATCAATTGCCCTTTACTCCCCTACAGTGTGTGCCCGCTGGGTTGGAGCCCACTGACCTTAGAGAGGGAAAGTGCCCTTGTCCAGTGCCCTTGTCAGTCAAACTGCAGTAAAAGACTTGATGAACATGGGGTGAGTGGGAGTTCGGGTGAACTGCATCCTTTAGTTAACATAATGTTGGGTGTCAAATATTTATTGGTTATTTTAATTTCAGATTTGTTTCTATTCTTCCTTGGAACTAGTCTAGTTTTATTTTGTGTTATTTTATTTTAAACTTTAAATACAAAACAGTAAATCATGATCACAGATTCGTCATTGTTAATTTTTCAAGACCTTCAGAACAGCATGGGGTTTCCTGCGGACGTGCACTGATGGGTGAAACGTGGAGGATTTCTAAAGGCAGAAAGAGCTTCCTACTCACTTAAAATGCCTGACTCTAAGCAATTGTTCCTTCAGTGGGTGTCTGGCATTGCTTCAGTGTCTTAATTTTGAGCGTCATTGTTTTTAAGGTTTTTTAAATTGATGTGTAGATGATATACAATATTGTATTGGTTTCAAGTATACAACACAGTGATTCCACAGATTTACATTATTAAATGCTCATCCCAATTAGTGTAGTTACTGCCAACATAGGAAGACGTTACAGAACTAATGACTATATTCTCTGTGCTGTACTTTTATCCCTGTGTCTAATTTATATTATGATTGAGATTTTGTGTTTTTTCATTCCCTTCGCCTATTTCACCCATCCCCTAACCCCTTCCCCATGGTAACCACCAGTCACTTTTCAGTGTCCAAGAGTCTGTTGCTGTTTTAGTCATTTTGCTTTGTTTTGTTTTTAGATACCACAAATAAGTGAAATCATATGGTATTTGTCTTTCTCCGCCTGGCTTGTTTCACTAAGCATAATACCCTCTAAGTCTAACCAAGTTATTGCAAAGGCAGGGTTTCTTTTTTTTTTATGGCTGAATAATATTACATTGTGTATATGTACCACATTTTCTTTATCTGTTGATCCATTGATAGACGCTTTGGTTGCTTCCATATCTTGGCTATTGTAAATAATGTGGCAATACATAAGGGTACAAGTATTTTTCAAATTGGGGATTTTTTTTCTTCAGTAAATTCCTAGAAGTGGTGTTACTGGGTCATATGGTATTTCTATTTTTAATTTTTCCGAGGAACTTCCACACTGCTTTCCATAGTTGCTACACCAGTTTCCATTCCCACCAACAGCATAGGAGGGTTCTGTTTTCTCCACATCCTTGCCCTCACTTGTTATTTCTTGCTGTTTGGCTAGTGGCCATCCTAACTGGTGTGAGATTATATCTCACTGTGGTTTTGATTTGCATTTCCCTGATGATTAGTGTGTTGAGCATCTTTTCATGTGCCTGTTGGCCATCTGTATATCCTTTTTTGAAAAATGTCTATGCAGGTCTTCTGCTCATTTTTTGACTGGGTTGTTTGGTGTTTTTCGTGCTAAGCTCTATGAGTTCTTTATATGTTTTGGCTGTTAACCCTGTAATCAGACAAATCATTTATGAATATATTTTCCCAAGCTATAGGTTGCCTTATTATTTTATTGATTTTTTTTTCTGTGCAGAAGCTTTTTAGTTTGATGGAGCCGCACTTGTTTATTTTTGCTTTTGTTTCCCTTGCTCAGAGACATGTGTCCTGAAAAAAATTGCTCATGCTTGGAACATCATTTTTCATTACTGTAGAAGGAGACACTGAAAGTTCTATAGATTCTAGTAAAATCTATGTTGCCAGTATATCCTTTAAACAAGTTCATTTCTTGTGATTCTTTGATTTTCCATCTTTTTCAAATCTAAGATTAATCAGTTATAAGATATATTTTAAGTACCTCCAATAAAAAACTAAAGTACTGTCAAATATATATTTTAAATGGCATAGATTGTAGGATTTATCCTTATTTTGTATATATTAAAGTGTGGGAAACGGTATATCTTTTGGTGGACTACAATATATTCTGCCCTCTTCCTGCAAAGATTTAGAAGATGACAAAAGATATATAAAATATTGGAAGGTTAACATACTTTAAAGGAAAATGATTAAAAACAAAGGACAAAGTGAATATAAGTACAGATAAGGAACAAGAAGATTGAGACTGATACAATAATAATAATAATCAAATCACATACCTTTTACTGGGGTCACAAACTTTGATAAACTCTTCTGAAGTCAGTGTATAGTTGTTCTACTCCATAAACTTCAGCCACAGAGATTGTAGCCTATAAAAAATGTTTAATATGTATGTTGGCTATAATAATACCTCAACAGCCAATCATTGAATGCCTATTTGGGGGTAATTTCTGAATTCTTCTTTCTGGTATTGTTATGTTATGTTATGTTATGTTATGTTATGTTATGTTATGTTATGTTATGTTATGTTATGTTATGTTATGTTATGTTATGTTATGTTTGTTATGTTATGTTATGTTATGTTATGTTATGTTATGTTATGTTATGTTATGTTATGTTATATTCTTTGGAATAAAGTATTTGGGAAATGCACACCAGAGCAACACAG
This sequence comes from Manis pentadactyla, assembly GCF_030020395.1. Taxonomy (NCBI): domain Eukaryota; kingdom Metazoa; phylum Chordata; class Mammalia; order Pholidota; family Manidae; genus Manis; species Manis pentadactyla. The sequence continues at coordinate 168,595,457 of NC_080020.1, read as the reverse complement.
TGAGAAGGCTTGCCCTATGGCCCTATTTAAGAGTTGAAGCTGAATCTACAAAAAAATAATAACTTAAATGGATACATTGTATATAAGCTTTCTTTATAGCAACAATTAACCTGGAGAAGTTCAAGTCCATTTTAGATTAAAAAATAAAACCTTATCTTCACATTTAAAGAATGCTTGCTTCTGGGTCTCAGTATCAGTGAACATGCATCTGAATTATACACTGTCAGTATCCCCTAATGGGGAGAAAATTTCAAAGACAAAGAATAATCCTCGAATTTATCAATCAGTAAATTCTAGGGCATCATTAAAATATCATGATTTCAGATTTTGACTTCTGAAGCTGTAGAAACATCAGTAACTATGATTCTTATGATTTACTTCTTTTGTATAAAATGGGGTATGGCATTGTTTTTCGAAGAAATTCTAGTTCAACAAGAAATTCCAGTGCAATCGTTTCTGTGACATGGAAACCTTACTGTAGTTAGTAGTGAGGCTATAATAAGTCTGTATCACCTCCTTTTGCTCCAGATCTAATCTAATTTTGCTGGTCTCTCTTTCTTCCCAATGTGTACCACATATATATGCCTTAAATGCTATGGAGATTTCTGTGCTAGGAAATTAATTCTAATAGAGTATACCACAGGGTGAGCACATATATTTTCATATATTTTATAAGGAAAAGCACATGCCATGTTTGTGCTTACTGTATAGTTGCTAAATGAATGAATCAGGTTATGAAGGAATAAATCAAAGAAAACATCGTTTTAACTCTATTCGGCAGTTTTTTGTTTTTTTTTACTTGGCAGTCCTTTGTTTTTATTATATTGAAGTGCAGTTGACATATAACATTATATTGGGTTCATGTGTACAACGTATGGTTTCTGTATTTGCATACAGTGTAAAATAATCACCACAGTAAGTCTAGTTATTCTCTATGCTCACACAAAGTTACACATTTTCTTTTTCTTGTATTGAGTTTAAGATTTCCTCTTTTAGCAACTTTCAAATATGCAATACAATACTATTGACTATAGTCACTGTGACATATATTATTTCACCATGAATAATTTATTTTATAACTAGAACTCTTGATCCCCTTCACTCATTTTGCCTACGTCCTAACCCCACTCCCCTCTGGCAAGCACAAATTTGTTCTTTGTATCTCTGAGTTTTGTTTTGTTCATTCATTTGTTTTGTCTTTTAGGGTCCACATTTAAGTGAAACCATGTGGTATTTGTCCTCCTCTATCTGACTTATTTCACTTAGCATAAGGTCCTCAGTGTCCCTGCATACTGTCACAATGGCAACATTCCATTCTTTTTTACGGCCAAGTAGTATTCGTGTGTGTGTGTGTGTGTGTGTGTGTGTGTGTGTGTGTGTGTGTGTGTGAGACAGAGAGAGAGAGAGAGAGAGAGAGAGAGAGAGAGAGAGAGAGAGAGAGATCTTTTTTATCTATCCATTGACAGACACTGCATTTGTTTTCATATCTTAGCTATTATAAGTAGTGCTTCAGCGGACATAAGGGTGCATATATATTTTCAAATTCATGTTTCCATTTTTTTCAGATAACTACCCAGAAGTGGAATTGCTGGATCATATATTTTATTTTTAGTTTTCTGAAGACCCTCCATACTGTTTTCCATAATGGCTATTCCAGTTTACACCAACAGTGCACAGTTTCCCTTTCCTCCACATCCTTTCCATTGCTTATTGGTAGTAGCCATTTAGACAGGTTGATACCTCACTGTGGTTTTGATTTGCATTTCCCCGAAGATTAGTGATGTGGAGCATCTTTTCATGTGCCTGTTGGACATCTGTATGTCTTCTTTGGAAAAATATCTCTTCAGAGCCTTTACCCATTTTTTAATTGGATTTTTTGTCTACAAAATATTGAGTTGTATGAGTTTCTTTATATATTTTGGATATCAACTCTTAATGGATGTATGGTTTGCAAATTTCTTCTTCCATTCAGTAGGCTGCCTTTTCATTTTGTTGATGGTTGTCTATGCTGAGCAGAAGCTTTTTTGTTGGGTAAAATCCACTTAAAAATTTTTCCTTTTGTTGCCCTTGGCCCTGGAGTCAGATGCAAAAAATTATTCTCAAGACTAATGTCAAGGAACTTACTGCCCATGTTTCCATCTAGGGGTTTTGGGGTTTCAGTCCTACCTTTAATTCTTTAATCTAATTTGAGTTAATTTTTACATGTGGTATAAGATGGTACACTTACATTCTTTTGCCTGTGGTTGTCCAGTTTTTCCAATACCATTTATGGAAGAGACTGCCCTTTATTGTGTATTCTTTGTCAAAAATCAATTGACCATATATTCGTGGATTTATTTCTGGGCTCTCTGTTCTTTTCCATTGAACTATGTGTCTGTTTTTCTGCCAGTATCGTACTGTCTTGATTGTTACAGATTTGTAATATAGCTTGGATTCAGGTGGTGGGATGCCTCCAGGTTTGTTCTCAAGATTGCTTTGGCTCTTCAGGGTCTTTTGTGATTCCATACACACTGTAGGATTGTTTCTTTTATTTCTGTGAAAAAATGCCATTAGAATTTTGATAGGAATTGTATTGAAACTGTAGGTTATTTTGTGTAATATGGACATTTTAACAATATCAGTTCTTCGAATCCATGAGGACAGAAAATCTTCCCATTTTTTTGTACCTTCAGTTTCTTTCACCAGTGTCTTATAGTTTTCAGCATATAGGTCTTTCACCTCCACCATCAAATTTATTCCTAGGTATTTTATTATTTTTCCTGTTATTGTAAATGGGATTGTTTTCTTAGTTTTTCTTTCTGATAGTTTGTCATTAGTGTTTAAAAACTAACAGATTTTTGAGATTGATTTTTTACCCTGAAACTTTAGTAAATTAGTTTATTAGTTCTAACAATTTTCTTGGTGGAAAATATAAAAGTATGCCCACAAGTAAAGATAGTTTACCTTTTCATTTCTAATTTCAACGCGTTTTTTTTCTGTTTCCTACCTAATTGTTCTGGCTAGGACTTCCAATACTTTGTTGAATAAAAGTGGTGAGAGTATGCATTTTTACCTTGTTCCTGATTCTAAAAGAAAAGTTTTCAGCTTTTTGCCATTGTTAGCTGTGGGCTTGCCACATATGAGCTTGATGTATTGATGTGTATTCCATCTGTACCCACTTCATTGAGTTTTTATCATAAGTGGATGTTGAATTTTGTCAAATGCTTTTCCTGCACCCAAAGATAGTCATATTTTTTTATCCTTCACTTTGTAATGTGGTGTATCATGATGACTGGTTTGCAGATGTTGAAGCATCCTTGCATCCCTGGAATAAACCACCCTTGATTATAGTATCTGATCCTTTTAATGTACTGTTGAATTCATTTTGCTAATATTTTGTTAAGGGCTTTTGTATCTGTGTTCATCACGGATATTGGTCTGTAATTTTCTTATCGTTTGGCATCTTTGTCTAGTTTTGGTTATCAGGGTAATACCAGCTTATAAACTGAGTTTGGGAGCATTCCTTCCTCTTCAGCTGTTTTGGAATAGTCTGAGAAGTTAAGTATGAAATCCTTGCATGTTTGGCAGAATTTACCAGTGAGTTGTCTTGACCTGGACTTTTGTTTCTTGAGAGTTTTGTTGTCATTGTTTCACTGATTTGATCTCCTTAATAATAATCAGTCTATTCAGATTTTCTATTTTTTCATGTTTCAGTCTTGGAACATTGTAAGTTCCCATTCCTTGTAGGTTGTCCATTTTGTTGGCATACAATTTTCATAGTAGTCTGTTATGATCCTTTGTATTTCTGTGGTGTCAGTTACATCTTCTCCTTTTTCATTTCTGATTTTTTTTATTTGAGTCTTCTCTGTTTTTTTCTTAGTCTAGCTAAAGGTTTGACAATTTTCTTTATCTTTTAAAGAACCAGCTCTTAGTTTCATTGATCCTTTCTGTTATCTTTTTAGTCTCTATTTCATTTATTTCTGATCTGATGTTTATTATTTCCTTCCTTCTTGCAGCTTTGCTTTTTTTCCTTCCGTTTTCCCCCTAATTCCTTTATGTACAAAGTTAGTTATTTACTTGGATTGTTCTTATTTGTTGGGATAAGCCTGTAGATCTGTAAACATTCCTCTTAGCACTACTTTTGCTGTGTCCCATAGATTTTGGTATATTGTACTTTCATTTTCATTTGTCTTTAAGCATTTTTTAAAAATTTCTCTTTTGATTTCTTTGCTATCCCATTGGTTATTCAATAGCTTGTTGCTTAATCTCCACATATTTGTGCTTTTTCCAGCTTTCTTCTTATAACTGATTTCTTACCACTGTGGTCAGAAATTATGCTTGGTATGATTTCAGTCTTCTTAGATTTTTTGAGACTTGTTTTGTGGCCTAACATGATCTGTCCTGGAGAATCTTCCTTTTGCACTTGAGAATAAAAATGTTTATTCTGCTGCTTCTGTGGAATGTTTCTGTATTTATCAATTAAATCCATCTGATCTAATGTATTACTTAGGGCTAATGTTTCTATATTGATTTTCTATCTTAATTATCTATCCATCAGTATAAGTGGGGTATTAAAATCCTAGGCTATTACTGCACTGTTTTCAATTTCTCCTTTAGGTCTGTTAACATTTTCTTTATATATTTATGTTTTCCCATGTTGTATGCATAAATATTTACAAATGTGTATTTTCTTGTTGGATAAACTTCTTTATCATTAGATAATATACATCTTCGTCTTTTATTACAGTTTTTGTTTTAAAGTCTGTTCTGTCTGATATAAGAATAACTACTCCAGCTTTCATTTGTTTTCCATTTTCATGAAATATCTTTTTCCATCCATTCACTTCCCATTTGTGAATGTGGTTACATATTAAGTGCACCTCCTGTAGGCAGCATATAGATGGGGCATTTTTTTAAGATTTGTTTAGTCACTTTATGCCTTTTGATTGGTGAATTTAGTTCATTCATATTTAAAATAATTGTTGATAGGTATGAACTTACCACCTTTTGTTAATTGTTTCCTGGTTGTTTTGTATAACTTGGCAGTTCTTAAAAGCTTACTTGTGAGTTCTAGAGGTTTTATATTATCAAATATATTACCATTTCAGAGTTTAACTCTCTCCTATATTGTTAGACCCATTTTTCCTCTTTTAGGAATTTTTATTTATCTTCAGTTCCTCCTGGAATAACTTATTTTTGATATTTTGTTTTCACATATTCACTTCACAATGCTCTTGCCATTTTTTAAAGCTATAGCAGCAATCAAAGCTGTCTTTTATGATAGCTAGGTAATTATGATGAATGAAATACTTCAGTGCAATGCAGCAATAAAATTCACAGACTTACTACTTGCATCTGCAAAGTTCATGAATCCAGGAAAACGATGTTCAATTATCATTTTTATTTTTAGCTCTTGGTTGTCTTTTACTAGTTTTATGGAGAACCCAAATAATTGCTTGATTCATAGCATTCGTATCTATATACTTTTACTTTTCCAAGTTCCTTTTGATTCATAACAGAGGAAATTGCCTTCCAACAAAGTGTTAGTTGATCAGTTAATCACAAGTTGTTTTTGAAAACTTGTTGTATGTCAGGACAGCTAAAATAAGAGAAAAGGTTTACCTGTTGGAAGTTATTGCTATGTTTCTCTCACCTTCATTTGCTTCCCTAGACTACTATTTCTGAAAGTAAAGTCCATAATCCATATATATAATCATTTCATGTGATGAATGCAAAAATGCCTTAGTCTAGATCTGCCTGAGCAGAAACACTTTAAGATGTAGAAATTTGCCTTCTTACAGGTATGTTCATGATTCTTAGACATGTTAAAACCTGAGAATCATTGTCCTATAATTCAGTTCTTCTCAGGTTTTAATGTACTTATGAATTACCTAGGGATCTTGTTAAAATGCAGATTCTCTTTTAGTAGGTCTGGAGGGGGACTGAGATCCTACACTTCTCTCAAGCCCAGGTGGCAAGGTCTAGGTGTCTTCAGAGCTTACTTTCAATTGACTGCCTTATGAGTAAGATTTAGACAAACTACACTGTTGCTGGTTCTAGGCAAACGTGACAGAGTTGCCAAAACAAAGTGCCTTTGTTCCCTCACTATTGCTTATTATTTTTGGAAAAACAAATCTATGTCTATGGAGCTTTTAGATTCTTGAAGTAGAGAATTAATCAGGTAAAGCAGACATGGTCAGATTTAACTATCTTAATAGAATACTTTGCAAGAAAAAGAAAGTAACAAAATGCTATTGGCCACTGCATTACTGCTATAATATAGGAATTGAGGGTTTACATTTGGACATTAGATGATGAACAGTCTTTACCAACCTGGGATGCACAGTTTTATATTCAGATCATTCCGTCAACATGTAAAAACAATGGTGCTCGTCCTCTGGCTGTTGCTGATATTGCTTACCATCCTGACCATCCTAGACCAATATCCCTGATGAACACAGATACAAAAGTCTGGTCCCCTCACTGCCTTGGAAAACATCATATCCAATCTTCTTTGATGAGAGTCAGGGACATCAAAAAAAATTTTAGGTAAAGCTAGAGAAGAGTTGAATATCCTTCTAAGCTAAGGTTGAGGAGCCTGCAGAAGGGCATGTTGAAGATTTAGAGAGAAGTTGGCATAGCTGATGAGCAGGATTCTGGAGGATGTGATCAGATCAGGTAAAGTGGTCATTTTAGCAGAATGCCTTTCTAGCCTAGGAAAGAGGAAGATTAAGATTGGTATAGAAAGAAGTAAATTTCATGATAATGTCCTTTTTAAAGCTGCAGGAGTTTGGGGAAGACTTTTGCTAAGAGAATTACCCAAGATTTATTTCCAGAAAGAAAGTGAATTGAATCAATAGCACTATATGTGGCAGACTGGTATGGTATGATAAACATAATTTGATTTTAGCAACTTATTAATTACCTTAGTAAGAGATGAGTTTTAGAAAATTCTGCTACAGGAGGTATTGGATAAAAGCAAAATTGAGTGGGCTGAAAAATGAATGGAAAGGGAAAATAGACACTTTAAATATATGCTCCTCTTCAAAAAAAAATTTAGAAATGATTAATAAAATCTACACTCCTTAGCTTTTAAAGATTTTTTTCTACCTTGTCTATCTAGTCTTACTTCCTATATCATTCATATACAATGCCTTCTTTTCAAGTTAGACTGGTCCCCTCACTGCCTTGGAAAACATCATATCCATCTCCACATGTATCAATATTTATGTCATTTCTCCTATCTCTGTTGCTAGAACTTTATAATGTTTATTTTTTGCCCTATGACATAAAATATGTATTTGCAAATTGTTAAACAGGAAAGGATAGTGTATGGATCTTAAATGATTTTTGCTGTGGGTGAAAATTGGTGTGGGAATCAGAGTGAGTGCCTGGTTTGGGTAGGAGGAAACCTAAGATTCAACCAGGAATTTCCACAGAATAGCCGTATCTTGAAAAAGTGAACACAAGCCACATTAGATACTTCACAGTCTGTAAGTACCATCTACCCAAGATGTAGTTTCAGTCTGCTTATCAAACCTTAGGCACAGACTCCTGTAACCTCAGAGGTCATTGGACTGTTTACCACCTTATGATCAGAGTATGTTCTTCCTGCTCTGATCTCTCAAGTCATCCAGTCATGGGCTCAATTATATTCTTACACAGATGCCAACTGTACCTTTGGTAGAATTGGTATTTTGGAAACTCCCTAAGTTATTTGAGAGGTTATAGATATATCTGTTGGGACTTAGTAGTAGTTGTCTTCATCTTTATTATATCTTGATCTTTATTATATCTGATTCTTGATCTTTATTATATCTGATTTTTTATTAGTGAATAATAAATTCTTTTGTTCTTCTTTATTTTAATAATAGAAGTATACTATTTTATGGCAACCCTAAGCTTCACAATTTGGTTAGTTCCAGTACTTTCAGAAATTTTTTTCTGTCTTTTACTCTTACCTGACACAAAAAAGGCCTGACATGTTTATTCAGCTTGGGACCCATGAACATATCAGACATTATAGGACATTAAATAAAGGTAAAATAAAGTAGTTGGTTAACATTTCACTAATGTTTGATAAGTACTTTCCTACATTCAGATACCTATATTATGCTACTGAATGAAAAGACAACCAGTGGGATACAAATAACATGTAGTGAGACAAATGTGGAGAATAAATATATTTTAAGATTATTTTATCCTTTAGCAGCCTCTCATTCAGTTAGAAGGTAAACATGAGGAGAGTACTGAGCTTTAAAGTTCTAGAGATACACTATAGAGCACAAGAATAATCTAGCCATTAGATTCTCTTGAATCTTGCAAATCTGAAGTTAGTTTTTCTGCCTATAGTGCCTCTCTAAGCCCCATTCCCTCACCTATAAAATACTAAGGTAGAACTAAAGTAGATAAGCTTTAACTTTCATAATTTTAAGTGTAAATATAGATATAACTCAAGAAGGATAAAAGCATATATGAGAGCAAGGTGAAAATGCCAGCTCCAAGTGAGAGACAAGGCAGATGTGTGATAGTGTAGTGCCATAGATTCCTATGGGATGGTAAGGGAATGTGTGCAGCTCGTAGGAGAGCGGAACCATGTCAAGGAGTTTGCCTAGTAGGCTAGACTGAGAAGTACCAAGAGTAGTTTAATCCTAAAAGGATAGACCCCACCTTCTCACATGCTATTGTATCTAACCTACTTTTGTTATTTCCATCCCAAATATTTGATATAGTGGCTAAAAAGTGACCAGCAAGAGTATTGCATATTAATAATCTTTCTCTCTCTTACTAAAATATATTTAACTTTACAGTAGAAAGAGAACTGAACTGAGTGAAAAGAAATTGTCTTGGTTTTCTTGCCAACTTGCTGTATAACTATTTGGAGTGCTAATTGTGGAATAATCTGGAAAGAAATGAAATGACATCTTGACAGTCTTGTCTTCCCATCCATGTACGTGGATGGCTCTCTATTAGTCAAGTCTTTTATGTTCTTAATTAAAGTTTTTGTCATTTTCTCTATGCAACATTCTACATTTTATGTTACGGTTATCTCTGATAATATCAATTTATAGTTATTGTTAATAGGATATTTAAATCTACATTTTTTTTTCATGGGTTACTGCTGTTCTGTCAGATTATTACCATTTAGCATTTAAGCCAGTTTGTTCTTCACTCTTACAGTAGTTCTGATAGGTTTTTTAATCCTTTTGCATTTTTTTCATACAGTCTAATTCTCTATAGGTAATGGCATAATTTTCAGTGTGTACCTTTCTAATATTTATACCTCAGCTTTCTTTTTCTTACCTAATTTGTTGACACTGTCCTCCAATAAAACTCTGAATTGCAATGGAGAGAGCTGGTAATTGTTTCTTTATTAGAAATGATTAAGACATGATAATTTATAGAGCCCCACACTTTCCCTCTATATTTCTATCTTTCATCCTTTCATGTTCTTCCACTCAATAGTAAATGAGAGCCTTTACCAAAGAGGACTGGATCGATTTACTTCATTTGAAAGTAATCACATTTTTTTTCTTAGAAACTTCCTGCTAATGTTCCATGTTTATTTTTTCCCACATAACTGACACTTTATGCTTACTTTATGTTATAGCATCACCTAAACTGTGTTTAATACAGCAATGTACCATGAGATAACAGAAAAATTGAAATTTGTTTTCCTTACAGAAAATGAATCCATGATATGGGCATTTAGAGTGAATTCACTCTCAGCTTCTACTGCTCAAAATTGTCAATACACCTAACATTAACAACTCCCCTATTTTTCCTAATTTGAGAAGATGAAAAAATAGATCATAAAGCTTCTCAGAATTACATATAAAATCTGAATGAAAAACTAAATAAATTAGATATTAGTGAGAATAGGAGTATTTTCCTATATAAAGAGCATTGCCTTAAATCAATATTTTTGAGATGTTTGCTGTATTTGCTTAGGTAGCTTATGTGCTTGTTGCCAAGTATTGGCTCTTTGGGGGAGTTGTGGTCTCTGGAGGAGTACTGTGTCAATGTGTTAGCATAAATCCTTTTTCAGAAGAACACTCTTCTACCTTAGAAAGGTAACTTTTGTGACAGGCTGTCTTTCTTCTGATGGTTTCCTCATTGTGGGTGGAACAGAGAAGACTATAATGTGTTACCGACTACATGCATGTTTTACAGGTACCATTATCTGACAGTCTTATTCTTAACGATTTTACCTTTCTTTTCCTGTCCATTGATTGTACTTAAATGAGCTTATAGAGTCATTCTTTAATTATTTACCTATCTAATTAGTGTATCTAATTATTTAGCAATCAAAAGAAAGCTAAATATGACAGCTCTCAACCCTACTTCTTAACCACTTCTTGAGTCTTGGTTCTACCTGTATTCATCATTTGGTTCACATTTATACAATCCTTTTTTCCTCCTGGTGTTCTCTTGCCCTATAAACTGACTGGACATTAATTGTCACTTTGACTAATTACTTTGCTTGCTTTTGGATTTGGAGTAAACAGAGGAAATTATAGCATTTGGAAATTTTCTGTGGACTAAGTTTCTTGATAACGTCCAGTAAAATCTTTAGTCTGGTAATCAGGACAAATATCAGTAAAAATAAACCATAATACTTACATTCTTATGAAACTAATAAAAAACACAGAGGTAAGGGTGACTGGCAACTCCTTCTGAGTTGAATATGGAACAGGTGCATTCATTTCCCTCTCAAACTTCTCACTGGTAGAAAATAAAATAAAATGAAATGAAATAATTCAGAAATCTATAGGAGATAATTTGTTTCAGATATATATTAAAATCTTTTTCAGTTTGGCCATTTGAGATGTGTATCTAAATTATGATACTTAGAAAAGGAATGAATGCATATCTAATTTTAACTCTGGAAATTTTAGCTCTTTGGCCAAATGTTGAGACTGAAACATTCAGTCCCCTCAGATCAAATTTACCATTTGTTTTTATAAGATGAAATCAGAAATAGCAAAACTCTTCCAAAGTCCTTAGTAAGTGACACAGAGGTAATGAGAATTGATGACTCACCATTTGCTCATTCACTTCTGCCCTCCCTTTTGGGGCACAGGATGGGCTATTGGTTCTCCTGACTCAGTGCCCAAGGAAATTCCACATTTGCTTTCCTTTTCTCACCTCCCTGAAGCTGGTTACTCCAGTGAGCACTGTAATTGTCAATGTATGAAAGCGCATCCTCCAGTGAACTGGAAACTTTGAGCTACTGACAAATCTTTTCTTCTGTATTCACCCACTCTTTTATTTTTTTGTACATGAAATAAATGGCTGTTATTTATATGCTAATGCATATAATTCCACTTTTTCCTTAAGATTAGTCTATGTAATGTGTATTCATAAACAAGAGACATTTAAAAACTATGAGATAATAATACGGTATTTCTAGACAGTTAATCAGAACGGTTTTACAGTTTTCCTTTTATGTTTAAGGTGACAACCCTTGTCAACACAAGCAACAAAGGTCCATCTGGGAAAAAGAAAGGAAGGTCAAAGAAAGCCCACGTACTGGCTGCATCTGTAGAGCAAGCCACTCAGAACTTCCTGGAAAAGGGTGAACAGATCGCTAAGGAGAGTCAAGATCTTAAAGAAGAATTGGTCGCGGCTGTAGAAGATGTCCGCAAACAAGGTAGGCAGAATAACATTGCTCAAGAGAGAGATACATTTTGATGTGTAAACAGTGGATTTTTCTCTAAAATCTTTGCATATTTGCTTATAAGAGTAGTCTTATTTTTTTTCTCTATTTGCATGTGTGATTTTTAATATTTGCTAAAATTAGGTGCCTAGACAAATAGAGATATTTTTTGTCTTGGCAGAATAGCACAACTAAAAACACTCCATGTTGGCTCTTCAAAATCTTCAAGTGTTTTCTCTTGGTGGATGAAAACAGACTCTTGTGTCAAACTCAGGCTTTAGGGAGGACAGAATAAGAAGACTACATTATAGAATCACTGAAAACCCAGAATTTTAAGGATGAAGGGAGAAGAATGTAAAGCAGTGTAATAGAATTATTGTTGCTTTGTATGACTCCCAAATTATACTTTCAGTTCATAGTCTTCCTCAAAACTCTATCTAGCTATTGATGGACTATATATATATAGTTAGTCATAATGTGATTTATTCAGTATATTTAAATTTTTTAATTGTGCTAAAATACACATGACATAAAATGTACCATCTCGATAATTTTAAGTGTGCAGTTCAGCAGTGTTAAATGTATTCACATTGTTGAGTAGCCAATCTCCAGAACTTTCTCAAGTGCCAACTCCCCATATTCTCATCTCTCCAGCCCCTGGCAATAACTGTTCTGCTTTCTTTTCCTAATGAGTTTCAGGGTTCTAGACACCACATATAAGTGAAATCTTACATTGTTTTTATTTCTGTAATTGGCCTGTTTCACTTATCATAATGTCCTCATGGTTCATTCATGTTGTAACACGGGTAAAAACTTCCTTCCTTTTTAGGACTGGATAATATTCTAGCTTATGAATGTACCACATTTTCTTTATCCATTCATCCATTCATGGGCATCTACTGTGCTCCCACATCTAGCTATTGTGAATAATTCTGCTATGAACATGAGTTATAGATATCTTTTCATGACCTTGCTTTCAATTATTTTGGATATATATATATATATATATATATATATATATATATATATATATATATCCAGAGGTAGGATTGATGGATCATATATTAGATCTATTTTTAATTTTTTGATAAAACTCCATACTGTTTTCCATAGCAGTTCCATAACAGTTTATGCTTCCACGAAAAGTAGGCAGGGGATTCAATTTCTCCACATTCTTGCCAACACTAGTTGACTTTGTTTTCCTAAATAACAGTCTTCATAATGGTTGTGAGGTGATATCTCATTGTGATTTTGGTTTGCATTTCTTTACTGATTGATTATATTGCACATGTTTTCACATGCTTGCTGGCCATTTGCATATCTTCTTTAGAAAAAGGTCTTTTAAACTACTTTGCCCATTTTTCAATCAGGTAGTTGATATAGACTTGTAAAGGTTCTTTAAATATTCTGGACCTTCTCCGACACCCCTGTGATACTTTTCCATGGCTTCTTTCCTTATCACTTTCCACAGGATAATTTAATGTTTGTGGAGGGACTTGACTGGTAATTTTCTACTGTGTCACTCTGTGCTAAATTAATGAAAATAGAGACCAGACCATGTCTCTTTTGCTGATCAGTGATGTGCAATTCCTGATACTTACAAGATATCAATGAATATTTTGTTGAATGCAGGAAGGAATAGATGAAAGAATGTTCTATCCCCTTTCTTCTTCCAAACCTACCACATTTTAAATTCACAGCTGGATATTTAGTCCCTGGAAATACCAACCCTCCCACCACACCGACAACCGACAACCACCGTTCTTCATGCCACCTTCTTCCCCATCTGCTTCTTCCCCTTAAAAGTTAACTTCATTTACATTACAGGAATGCAAACTGTTACTTTAACTTGAAATGTTAAATCTTACATATTTCATCTGCTGTGGATGGGTATCTTTGTGTATGTGTTTTAACAACATGAAACCTTCCAAGTTTTCAAGTGCTGTTGAAAACCGATACTCCTGAATTGCCGATGTGCATTTGCTCGTTATCATGCCTTTGGAGCCTGCATGTTGTTTGTTTGTTTGTTTAGATGAACTGCACTACAAAAAATTGCACACATTTAAAGTATGCAGGTGGATAGGTTTGACAAATGCGTGCACCCTGAAACCATTGCCACACTCCAGATGTGAACTTACACCTCCTGGACTGGGTTTTGATGGACTGTTCCCTGTGACACTTTCTCAAAGCATTTGTGTTTTATGGTGATACATTTTTCCTTTTGGTTTCCTCAGTAACCTCTTAGCTTTCCCTTGAAAGTTAGTTTCATGTATTCTGTGGAAGTTAGTATTTTAGTTTCCTTGAAACTTATATGAAATGGTGTTTTTATGCACATGATAATAACAATTGACATAGTTCTTGGCCAGATTGTCCTGGGTATATCAGAGTAAGAAATTTTTAAGATGCTAATTTCAGACAGCTTATGATTGTTGCTTATATAGAAGGTATTTTTTTTCTCCTGAAAAATTATGCATCAGAAATGACTTCTATGTGTTCCCTGTATAAAGCTCTGCTGCCACATGTCACTTTTTCTGAGCAGTGTCATATCCAAGGAAGCATTGCTATAGTATGCAAAATTACAAAACTTGGTCAAAAGTCTTTTAAATTATTTTTCTGTTTCTCTCATTCTCATATGTCTCTTACTTTCAAATACATTTCAGATGCCTGTCATGGATGACAGACTCTTCTCCTTCTTTACAGCCAAGTCCTCATCCTCTCCTTCCTGTTCTGTGCTCATGGTCTCTCTTGTCTGCTTTCTTCCCTTACTCAGTTCTGTATTGTGAAATCTTCTTGGTGCATCTGGCTTTGCCCACTTTTCCTGTTCACCTGTTCCCCAGATTTTATTCACAAATGAGAACCTGAGTTCACTTTCAGAGAAAGGTGGGGAGAAAGGAGTAGAAGGGATCAGTGAGGAGAAGGGCAGGAGTATTTAGGAATATTTCCAGTTAGTTATTGGAAACTTAAAAACATGCCATCTTCCCTTCCATCGGAAAAATTTCCTTTCTTATATGTAAGATGGTATTCAGAAATTCTAGGAACACTTGACATTTAGAATCAATTTCTGTAAAGTAGCTCCATTATCCATGTGTGTTCACATATCCAATGATACATAGTTTAAGAACTAAATCTCTTGGAGATGATCTTTTACTGCTGAGCTGTTTTTGCTTCTTTGTAAAACAAATGATCAAAAATATTGCTCCTTTAAAAAAATTCAGCATGAGTAAATGCCAGAAGTTTTAATATTGTGCAACTCTATTTTCAGATTTTTAACATAGGATCCTTTATCATTTTTTCGAAGTTTCACAGCATTCATGATTATGATCACTGTAATCTAGCAAGATTAAATATGAAATTATTTAACTGTGTCATTATTGTTTCTCATATGGTTAATCTGAATGTTGTTTGAATTTATCATTTAAAAATATATATTATCTCCTTTAAACTTAGTTACACGTCAGATTTTTAAAAGTGCTCAGTATGAGTGGTGACAATATTTTTATCCTAGACTATTCCAGTAGATTTTCCTGTTCTTTTAAGTTATAAACCACAAGAAAGTAATTGAGTAGACTTATGATAGGATTTACAATAAAATCAAGTAACAAAAATATAGAGAAAATGAAAGTTCCTATGGCTAGGATTCTCACCTGATGCTGGTCGGCTTGCTCACTGTACACGTGTGTGCATTACATTATTATTGACTCTCTATTATGTAAAGAGCCCTACCTAGTGCTTTGGACCGCACAGCTGCAGGAGAGCAGAGACTGCTGGAGTGGTAGCAGCACCAAGGACAGAGACTGAGACGACTGGGGGCATGGAGAGCCCCAGTGGCAGAAACCGGCTTGCTGCATGCAGACTTGCTCTGAGGCAGACAGTATTCTAGTGATTGACCTACCACTATGGGAACAAAGTTGGATATAAATCCTTTCATCCCAAGAACATCCCATTGTTATTATTCAGTCTCATGGAATCCAGAGTGAGCTTGCCCAGGGCTGAAACCCTCAGGTAGGACAATTGGCAACATTGGCAGGATTCATTGTAGATCGAAGAATGAAACAGGCTGCCCTCATGGGAGGGGGTGTTTGAGCAGGCTACCCCTATGGATGTGGAGACATTCGAGTGTTCCCAAATGGGCATGTGGTGTGAGGTGGCTTTCCTCTTAGTGGGCTGGGCCCCACCCCACGGCTGGGGAGAGGTGGTGACACCTGAGGCAGTAAAGTTGACCCTCAGCAAAATAGGGAATTCCTTGAAGATACAGAGTTTGCATGAGGTGGTGGGAACTGTGGGTTGGCTTTTTCTCAGTGTTAAGAAAGGCCGTAAAGGAGAAAGATGGCCTTCTGCAAGAAGCACAAGAAGAGGCAGCACAAGAACATGAGCTGTAAGGTGCTGCAGAGGAGGTAAAGCATTTGTTTACTAAAATGGTGTCGCTATGAGGTGATGTGGAAATGGTAAAGCATGTCATGGTAGTCCAAGAAGCAGTGTCATGAGAATGCAGGCTGCAAGGTGCCGTGGAGCAGGTGAAGGATGTAAGGTTGCTGTCAGCCCCAGAAATGGAGGAGGAGCCAAGTTTGATAAGCAGGTAGGGGTGGAGGACATGCCAGTGCTGGAGGCATCCACCCCACCTCTGTTGAAAGCCTGCCCTATTATAGTTAAGAAAATAAAGACTCAGCAACCTCAAGTTCCTCCAGGAGAGGTGCAGCCCCCTCCCCTGGTTATGGAGCACTCTATTCTCTACCCCTGTACTCAGGCTGAGCTGGTGGATTTGGGCTCCCAGTTTCAGCAGAAGCCCTCAGAGTCAGTATTATCTTGGCATCTTTGAGATGTAGGTGTTGATGAAATTATTCTGTCTGGTTTAGAAATGGGAAAACTGGTTTTGCTAATGATTCACCTGCCTTGAGGCAGCAACTGCAAAATGCACATCAGACACCAGAAAATCACTCCCTCCTCAACTGGGTTATGGCCACACTTCACGATGTGTGGCCCAATCAGGGCAATTTACCATCCTTGCCCACTAGATTACAGACATATGTGGAGCTCCAACAGGTATTAATGGCAGTTAGGCATGAAAAATACCATTTATAGTCCAGAGAATTATGGCCCAGATGAGGAGCCTTTATTGCAGGAATGAGAAATGTAGTGCTTCAAATGGCTCCCCAGTCTCTCTTTGGGCCTCTAGTAGTCATTCTTCCCCTCACTTAGGACAGCCCATAAATGAGGTTATGGTATGGCAGCTGACTTGGGAGAGGCTGATGCAATGAGAGCACAGAAGGGAATATGGTCTGCCACTCAGAAAGAATTTAAAGGGCCCCCTAAAGGTCATGAGGACCGAGATGTGAGTGGGTTTATTAGGGGTAGGAACAGACAGAGAAAAATTAGATGGGAAATCAAATAAAATCTTACTGGAGTTGTGGCAGCAATTGAAGCTGGAGCAATAGTTTCAGCACTTGGCTAAAACGAGGACCTAGAGGTGGAAGCCAGAGACAAAGTGACAAGGCCAGCCTGTCTGTATGCAAGACTTTCTGCTGAAGAGGTTTGAGGAGCCCTCTAGGGTCTGGAGAAGGTGGGTATTGTAAGGCCCACTCGTGGTCTTTTTGGTTAACTCCTCTAAGTAGAATACAGCTTGGATGACCACTTGGTGGCAATGGATGTCCTCAGGCTTGAGGGTTATTATAATTTCTGTCATCTGTATCATAATTTTTGTTACTTGTTTATTGTTGTAGCCTTTGTTGTTATTGTGGAATTTGGTTACAATGTTCCAGCTTTCTTGCACAGGGACCATTGCAGAAGATTGAGGGTGCATAGATTGAGAGGCAAGAATCCTGTTGGGGTGGAGTGTAGAGAAAATAAAAGTTCCTATGGCCAGGATTCTCACCTGACCCTAGTCTGTTTGCTCACTACACACATGTGGGAAATATATTATTATCTATTCTATATAAAGAGCTCCCTGCTCTGGGCTGTATGGCTGCAGGACAACAAAGGCTGGACAGAGACTGATGGCTATGCAGGCAGAGAGGTCGGGAGGCAGAGACCGGCTTGCTGCATGTAGACTCCCTCTGAGTGGACAGGATTCTTGACCTGCCACTGTGGGAATAAAGTTAGGTATAAATGCTTTTCACCTCATGAACATTCCACTGTCATTTTTCAGTCTCATTGAATCCATAGTGAACTTTCCTGGGGCTGAAACCCATTGGCAAGACAAGCTCCTAATGCGGAATGCAAAGGAAGTTATTCCAACCAGGTCTCTATATTGAAGCTGTGGGCCAAGCGAAGCTTGAGACAGAGAATGTGAAAACATTTTCAATGTGCATCACCAAGATTTTCCTGCAATGAAAACACTGAACTATGGACTAATTTGGGGTGTTGAGTGAGTATTAGAATCACCTGAAACATGTTTGAAACTCTTGATGTCCAGGCCTCAATCCTTACCAATTAAGTCAGCAATTCTGTGGTAGGACCCGGGCATCAGGGCATTTAAGGCTTCCCAGTTGATTCCATTGTGTGACCAATTTAAGAAGAAATGGACTCATTGACTTCTTGCCCATAAACCCCATTTGGATGACTAAATAATCCATGTTAGTCAGCTTGTGTTTCACATTAGGTTGATGATGACAGTCAATCATTTTATTAAGTTTATGAGCTTGTAGTTTACATAGAATTAGGTAGGTGAGACTTGTATAGGAGAAACAGTCTGATGTTCTATATTAAATGTGTTGAATAGATATATTCTATACTAAATGAAGTATTTTAGTACCTGACATTCTGTAGGCACTCTGAGAATGTGTGTTAAGTATATAATAGGGAGCCAGATCTACAGATTAGTTAATATTTAAGTTGTTGTTGGAAAAGAAAGGCATATAGCTGGAATTAGCAAGGAGGAAGTGATGTTCAAGCTGGGCACTGATTAAAAATCTGTGAATACTGAGGTAAGTATTTCAGGTTTAAGCAACCTGATTTTCAAAGGCAAACTGGTAAGAATGACATGATAATTGGTGGTGGACAGAGAAACCCAGATTTAATGAGAAGTTTCATATTCAGGCATAGTTAGAAATACAGTAAGATAATAGGAAGGGACCAGAGTGGGAAAAGTTCAGAAACTAGGCTGGTGTGGACAACAGGAAGGAAGGGAGGAAGGGAGGGAGAAAAGGAGGGATGGAAGATCGTTGAGGGAGTTGAGCTAGCTACCTACTTAAATGACATTTTAGCAAGATTATTTTAGCAACTTCATGAAAAGTTGACTAAATTATAGAAAAATTAGAGACAGATTGCTTAGCTATTATTGTAATATTGTAGAGAAGGCAAAACAAAATGCTTTTAGGGTCTAGGACTGGGGTGGCGGAGGCAATAGGAACAGAAATAAGAAGCTAGTTGTTACAGGCATTGCCAAAAATAAAACATTTGCAACTTGTTGAAGGGAAGAAGCAAGAGTCAACATTTATTCCATGTTTTTGGCCCCAGACAAATTCCCTGGGCCATCTTAAGGGGTGACAGAATGTGAAGAGAGGACTGATTTGTTTTTAAACATCGATGAATGAAGGGAATTGTGGACAAGATGATTTATGCTATGGGGATGGAACTTTAAGAAAACAACAATATTTGGAAACCTTTTCAGTTAATAAATGAAGCTTTTAGAGATAGCTTTCTTTGAGTACTTGCTAGTATATGTAGAGAGAAGAGAGGAAGGATGTAGACTTAGTTTTGGAAGAAAAGCTGAATTAAGATTAGAAGATGGGATACAAATAGAGAAGAAAGGCATTTCTTGAAATGTGAACAAAGATAGCACAGAATCCCAAAATCCAAGGGAATGGGATAATTTGTAAAGGAGACAGTGGTCAATCTAGGTTCTAGAATTCTGTTGTATGATATAAAATTCTTTTGAGATCATAGAGGTTAAATAATAAGAAAACACCTTAGATTTTGCTAGACAGGTGTCATTAATTTCATTTAAATGTCTATTTTCATGAGCTGCAAGGAAAATAACTAAATAAAAAGAAATTGTAGATGCTAAAAGAATAGAGTAGATGGTGAAGTAAAGGATGTGGGTAGGAAAGCTAACCCTACCTTCTTTGGTCATTATTGTACTGTGCACTGCACATATTTATTCTTGCTCCTGTAGATAGGATGGAACTCTAGTGAGGGGCCATATGTTGTCATTATTTTGTGTATCTCTAGAGCCTGGAAGAATGCCTGGCATATGGTGACCACTTAATGCACAATTCTGAATATTGTCACAGTAGGAAGGAGATAAATAGAAGAGTAATTGAATAAAATATTAAGGGCAAGAAAAGCATATGACTGATTCCTTGCTTGCCTATTTTGTTCAGCCTCAACCAGAGTATTAGAGCATATATCAAATAGGGAGGCACTGATGAGAGCAATTGTAGATACAACTGGGAAAAGCTCAGGTTGGTTGCATGAGGTGATTCAGAAAGGACATTTCTTCATCTAGAAAACAAGGAAACGAGGGTGGCAGGGGTTTTACCCAACAGTGGGTTTTATAGAAAAGATGAGAACCAAAGCCGGTTGGATGAAATGATCCCAACTATTTTGAACAGAAGAGTTTTAATGGACTATATGTATCTAATATTTGGCAAGTGTTTTAATTTTGTTTTGTTACTGGCACTATGTTGTTCTCTCATATGCTTCTAAGGAACCTATTTATTGAATACAACTGATGAAACTGAAACAGTCAATATATAAAAGGCCTAATCGTCTAAGAATTTTGTATTTAATTTGTTTATTTGATGTGTGCCAGCATCTGCTAGGAATGGGATGCTCACTTATTGTCTTCATGAATCTTTTTAGACCTGAAGTAGATCCTAAAGCTGTGCTTTGAATGATGGGCAGTCTCCGTCATGTTTGCCCAAGAAGCAAATCCGTTTGATGGTGTAACAAAGCAGTTGCCTCTGTGCCATCCATTATTGCATTTCCACACCTTCTTAAGCTGTGCAGCATTTGCTTACATTGCCTAATTTCAGTCAACAGCGTTCTCTGATTGCCCGCTCTCTGGGCAATTACACATCAAAACTTGGCATGGTCTAGCCACCCAGATGTGCCAGGCCAAGGTATAGACAGAAATATACATAACCCTCACCCAACTTTAAGAGGCATATCATGGGGTAGTGATGAGAAGGTAGAGATGAAACAGGTGGCTTCTTCATGGTCCCATTTTTTAAATCAAAGAGATGGTCAAATCATTTACTGCTAATGCAGGCTTTGTTTTGATATAACCTCAATTGTAAAGTGATACGGTGATATCAACTAGTACCATTATTATTTTTTTTACTCAATCAATATTTATAAAGTTATGACTTATTTATTGACTTATGACCCATAGACTGAGATAGACAGAACAGGACTTAGAAAAAGTAGTAGAACAAGAGAGAGGGGTGTCCTCATATCTCCGAGGAGAGATAAACCTTTGACTCCTGATTACCTGGTGGCTTCCTCCTTGCACATCCCCTTTGGTGTTGAGGTGTGATATTGGTGGAATGTGCTGGAGTTTCTTGGCAAACAGGAACTCCAGTTGATATCAACTGTGTGAACCTTCCAGCGAAGATCTAAGACCATCCCTGGCCAAGAAGTTCCTATTCTGCCGCTTTTCCTCCTGCTGCCCTGTTTTTATGTAAAGCAACAGAGTGGGAAGGAGAAAAGGAGTGGTCTGTCTTCTGGAGTACTTCCCCTAGAGGTCAGACTCTCTGAGAAGAAGGAGGGGAGGTGTTGTGAGGGTTCTGCTGCTTTAGCTGCTTGTCCATTTTCTCAAGTATCCCTTGCTTTATGCCTCTACTGTTCATATCTGGAATGCTCGAGTCTCCCAGGGATGTTGGGCTTCCTCTCTCATGCTGGCGCTGACTCTCCACTGCTGCCTGATGACCCCTGTGTGGATGGTATGTTACTGTGTGCTCATGTGGGGTCCTGTTGGTCATGGGGTGAAATTTCACTCCTGTCTGATTAGAGAGCTAGGGGAGCAGGTCTCCACCTTCAGGAGAAAAAGAAGGGGGCCACCTTCATGGAAGAAGAGAATTGGGACTTCAGAGACCAATCCTAGGGAGAGAGGGAAAAATAATTCATTTCTGTATTTGGATCTTATTTCTTTGGGGCTGGACTTTGCTGAGTGTAGATCCATTATTTTTTTAAATAATGTTATTCAGGTAATATAATATAGGGCATGTTTATTAGATGAAGCAAAGGCAGGCCTTAAAGTTGTATATATAAGTCTCTCTTTCTTCAGCCACAGACTGCAGCTGAGTCAGGAGTCTGGTGATCCTTCCTCCCAGGGCATCTCCTCCCTTTTTTACAGATGCAAAAGCAAGTGTTTCTCAGAAGTTCACAGACTACCTTGTTCAGAATCACCTGGGTCTGAACCTGAGGATGGAAGATATCCATAAAAATTCACATACCTGGGCCCAGCCACAAATGGCAATTCAGTATATCTGGGATGACTCTGGGAATCTTCATTTCCAGATAGTACCCCAAGTGTATCTTCTGTTTCCAAAGGTTGAGAATTGGTGATAGCCTAAGCTTATTACATCTTTATACATATCATCTTTAATTAGTTTGTCTTTTTTCCCATTGAAAAAGATGCTCTGCAGAAATGAGACTAATTTCAGAAGCTTTAATATCAGAAGTTAAACAAATACAAAAACCTAGAGAATCATATAGTGACAAAGGACATAAAAAGAGGTTTGATGTGAAAGCATCATGAAGGAAAAAAATGCATAAATGTGGAAATGCCACATACCTTAGAATTCATCTAATGCAAAATCTAAATTTTAACGTTTGCAGTAGTTTTAACTGTTGCATATTTTGTTAAATAAAATACATTTGTATGTCAATGTTAGCACTAGTTGAGGGCCCAGGAATATCCCACATCAACCTGGGACACTGTATATGGCTCTTGTTGCAACATACTGGAAAATAATGGTGTATAATTCTTCCATCTAACCACTCTTTCTGAAGCCTTTGGCTTTTGAAGATGTTGTAATTGTTCATCAAGAATAATAAAAATAATAGCTTCCATTTATTGGTTGCTACTCCATTTTTTAAGACACTGCATATATTCTCCAAACATCATTCTGTCATTCATTTGAAAGACTATTATTCATATTTTATGTAAAATGACATCGATGCTGAAAGATCTCTGGGTGAATTAATTGACTAAATCAGAAATATTTGTGAAGTATTTACTATGTACATGTATTATTTTGGGGAATAGGAATGTAGAATTCAGAAGGAAACAGACATTCTCTGCCTCCAGGTATATTACGCTCTGATATGAGACAGGCAATAAGTAAAACATTAAGCAGAGTAAGGATTTCAAGATACAGAAGTACATGATGAATGAGAGGTAAAACTGAACATAAGATTTAAAACTTTTGCTCTATGAAAGACAATGCTAAAAGAATAAAGACAAGGCACAGACTGGGAGAAAAATATTTGTATGTTACAAAGCTGATAAAGGACTTGTATCCAAAAATATATAAACTCTTGAAATTCAGCAATAAGAAAAGGAATCACCAGATTCAAATATGGGTAAAAGACCTGAACAGACATGTCATCAAAGAAGATACAAAATGGGAAATAAGCATAGGAAAATTTTCATAATTTTCATAACACAAAAAACATAATTTGTGTTTAGGGAAATGCCAATTAAAACAATGGTGATTTCATTACAGGCCTACTAGAATTGATAAAATCTTCCAAAGCGACAATACCAAATGTTGAGGAGGATGTGAGAACAAGGCCTCTTACTCATTCAGATGCAAAATCATACAGCCACTTTAGAAGATAGTTTGGCAGTCTTTTATGAAACTCAACATAAATTACCATACAGCCCATCAGTCTCAGTCCTAGGTGTTTACCTCACTCATTTGAAAACTCATGTCTATACAAAATCACCTATTGTTCCATTCAATAAAATAACCTTTTTATTTTGGAATAACTTTAGATTTACAGAAAATTTGCAAAGATAAGACAGAAAATTCCCATATTCCCTTAAGCTTCCCCTGTTAACATCCTACATTATGGTACATTTGTTGCAATTAATGAACCAATGTTGATACATTATTAATTGAGCTGAGCACAATAGTAAAAAATAAATAAATAAATAATAATAATAATAATAATAACCACAAGCCCTTCTGCTGATGTGCTTAGCAAAAACAGTAATAACAATGGATACTGAAATATTCTTGTTCTTTAACTGACATGTAAAGAGTGCTAAATTATACATATGTATGAATAAAAATGAGAAATCTAGTTTAGAAGATTGACAGTTCAGGACCATTTCCTTTAATACCTTTTATTGAGGCCCTGACTTGTCAGCCTAAATAAAACTATTCTACTTTTCACAGAAAAGATTTAAGGAGGCTTACAAGGATATACAAAACCCAGTAAGAAAGAAAGTAGAAATCCATGGAAAACAAGGAAGTGAAACAATGTCAGAGACTAGAGAGGAGCCAGGGAAGTGGCTAATACAGATATCCACTGAGCTCAGCCATGCCACTCTTACTTATCCACCCAAGGAAGAGCATGATGTCAGGTTGGGGGCAGTTTTGCAGTGGACCCAGGGTCAAATTCCAGCTGTGCAATTTTCATGCCACACATGCTGTGTGACCTGGGCAAGTTACTTACCTTCTCTGCACCAGGGTTTGCAGGAGTTAAGTGGGGCTAGTCTATACATACACTTTCAGGACTGTTGTGGAGAGCAGATAACAGGCTGCATGTAGGGTGCTTAGCACCAGACCTAGCATGCTGCAGACTCAAAGAGCCTGGTGGCCCTTGCTTTTATCCTTATCATCATTGTTACTGTGCTTGCTACAACTGGGCAACAAATTGGGCCCTTGTGCTTTCTAATAGACCAATTGTAACTGTAGATGTAAAATATGTATTTCAGGCAGATCGCTAAATCAGCTCCATTTCCTTTAAATTTCACCCTGTTTTAAGGAAAATTCCTCAAACAAACAACAAGAAAAATCTGATTCCAACCATGCATAAAAGGAAATATTCTACATTACCACTTAAGGATAAAGAAACTTGATTACCAAGCATTTCCTTTCTAATAGCGAAAGTCAGTAATTCAATCAAAAATACATTTGACATAAACATCTTGAATAACACCAGGATAAGATGGTTCAAGATGACGCTGATTCCCTGATGCATCCCTGATGATGACGGATGCCAGCAGCTTGATGCAGCCCAGGCCGTCTTCATTATTAGCAGCAGTGACCCCTTCTGAAATGGAGACTGAACGAGCGTGGTTTTACATGGGATTCTGCTTTTGAGAAGGAAATCAGTGGGCATGGAGAATAGCTTCTAAAATATGCTGAATTTTGCTACATGCATGCTAATTTAAGGCCCCAGAGAACCAATTCTCTGGAGTGATATTCAGGCAATATGAAGATATCAGACCTTACAGTAAATTATGGAGATGCCACTTCAGCATTGCAAGGCTAAGAAGATAAACATCTTAATTGTTAGAAGCTGATAACAGACTACTTGGTAAAAAAGAAAACAAGGAGAGATAGCATAGGCAAGGGAGTAATGACCTCCCTTCATCTGCAAACCGTCATTTTTAAACCAAGAGGCAGTGCCTGATGTTGCATCCCTATTCTCACGCTTCCATGGGTCAAAACCAGTGATGAACCAGTTCTTCCCTCAAAGGCTAGTCTCTCCACTAGGTTTCTTGTCCCCTTCCCCTGTCACCTTTTGGAGGACTTGACAGTCACCCACTCTGGAGTCATCAGTTTCTTCCTTTCTACTGGAAAAGTCTAAATAGCACACAAACAGGTGATATATTAAAAACAAACAAACCTAATTGTAAACGCCCTCCAACAATTGCCCCACTTTTCTGCTTCTTTTAAACAAAACTTTTCAAAGAATAATTCACACCCACTTGTTCAACTTCCTTACCTCATAATCACTTCTTTGAATTGTGCAGTATATTATATATTCAGAACAACATGAGGAATAACAGGGATCCCAGTGTGCAGACTCCTTTGTTTAAGACATAAAACATTGCCAACAGTGCAAGCTGCCTGCTTACTTTTTCCTCCCTGCTCCCACTGCCCAACCTTGGCCAGGGAACCACAGCCCTGTACTGGGTGTCCATATTTCCCATGCATTTCCCTTATCATTTTATTAGGAAAATGTTCATATATATAGAAAAGTTGAAACAATTTTCAGGAATTCCTGTACTCACAAAACCAGAAATCAACACTAATATTTTGCCTTGCTCTATACAAAATATGTTTCCCAGAAGTTTCAAAAATAATTTTGGGACTACCATAAGCAGTCCCTTTTTCGCCCACACCATTCTTGTTTCAGGCTGACCGCCCCATGCAACCTGCTCTGGGCTGAGTCATTGGGTTCAGCTGTCGGTCATATATGGCCATTTTCTTCTCTCTCTACATCTACCACCTCTCAATAGCATTCTGTGGAGTTGACAGTCACCCCCTCATCTTTGGGCTACCCCCTTTTCTCACTTCTCATGGCTTCTGCAATTACCTCCCTTTCCTCCTACCTCCTTCTGGTCCCACATCATCTTAGAATTCTTAGTATTGGAATGTCCCAGGGCTTGGACTTAGGTTTTTTCTTTTCTTCTTCTTTTTTTTTTAACTCTCTATCAATTATCACACTCTGTATACAAAAGATTCCAAAATGTTTATTTTACCTCTGGGCTTTAGCTGTTGGTACATCTATGTAATCACATTCACACTCAGACCCAATTGCACCCTCCTTCATTTTTCTGTATTTAGAAATGGGTCTAACAACCCAGTTCCTTAAGTCAATAGCATACACATTATATTTTTTTCTCCAAATCCATAATTTTTCAGTCTAGTTCCAGACTATATACTAAATTCATCCATTTTAAGGCAGTATAGCATAGTCTTTAAGAGCATGGGCTATGGAACTAAGCAGCCTACATTTAAAACATGACTCCAACATTTACTGCTCTGTAATATCAGGTAAGTCACTTAATCTCCCATAGGCCTTAGTTTCATCATGTGTGAAGTAGGAATAATAATAATAATAATACTTATCTAAAGGGTTGTTGTTAATACAGTCAAGGTTCTTAAATCAGTGACTGATACATAGCAAGGATTATATAAATGCAAATTTAAAACACCTGCTCAGAAAGGCCTTCCCTAACTCCTCCATAAAGAGGAAACTAAGAACTATATTCATTTTTTTTTTCTTTTTGGATCTAAAAGAAAACTTGAGTATATCAATCAGGGTTCTCTGGAGAAACAGAACCAATAGAATATATGAATGCGTATTAAGAGATTTATTTTAAGGGGCTGGTTCCTGTGATCACGTGGACTAGGGCCCAAAATCTGCAGGACAGACTGGCCAGCTAGAAACTCTCACAGGAAGTAATGCTGTGATAATTTCTTCTTCTCCAGTGATTCTTGGTTTTTGCACCCACATTATCAAGGATAATCTCTTTTAGTTAAAGCATACTCCTTGTAGCTAAACTAACCATCACTTTGGGTAACAATTGATAAATTATTCTTTGTGAATTGGAAACAATATATAGAAGAGTGCTTTCTTTCTTTCCTAAATTTCCCTACTGTGTAGGGTTCATAAGATTGCTTTTGAAAATAGGTTGCCACTTTGTGCTGAATTTCTCTTGGAAAACCCTTCATCCACCAAATGGAGGCTGTGGTGGTATAGACCCAATGAGGGAGGCCCCTGCTGTTTTCCATATGTGCTTCTTGGAGGCAGTGGAAATTCAGTTCTGCCAAAAGCCACCTGTACACCCTGGTGCAAACCAGCCATTTTATGTCAGAATTTTTGTTTGTCAGTGATAATGGCAGGCCCATCTAGTCCATAAAATTTTAAGAATTTGGTAAGTACTAGAATGAAAAAATTTAAGGAAACATGAAGGGCCTTTTAAATGGAATATATGAATAGTCATTTGCTTTAAAAGGCATGATTTTTCTTTTATGAAACAAGAAGATAAGCTCAAAAAGCTGTATATTTTAAGAGTTGTTGCTATTTAACCAATCTGGCTTCCTATTTTGCATTCCTGAAAATAATTAATCCTAAGTAAGTCGATTCATACTGTTGAAATAACATTTTCAGTGTTCTTGCCATTTTTCTTTGTACTCCTTGTGCTCTCACGGATAGAATGAAAGAATTTAAAAACATTGCCTTTTTCAAAGCCCTTAAAATGTGCAGGGTATTTGCACAGGCTGCAGCTTGTTTCTTGTTATAATGATTGCCTTATAGTTCACTGATGCAGATTCAAATAGGGATATTTAAGGAATGAAAGATCAAAAATACTAAATATTTCCATTCATTAGAATATGCTCTTTTACTAAAGGCAGAAAGGAAAAACTATTTGGCTTACATCCAACTGAAAGATTTATGAACTTACTACTTTGGTAATTTCTTAAATATCACAACCAAACATATTGACCTGTATCTCTATAGGCTTCCATTGAAATGGTAGCAGTCACCTGGAATATTACCTAATAAATTTAAAATATGTTTAAAATATAAATGTGACTGCTGTAACTAATATTTCTCTGTTCCATGCCCAAATCTGTAAATAACAAGTGGTTGCCCTTCTTGGTGTAACAATCTCCTGAGAGCTCCAACCTGTTTTGTTTTCCTCAGGAGAAGGGAAGCAGTGTGGTTTCATCATTAATCAAGCGTGTTTCGTCGTGTAATCTTGCTTTTATCTCTGGTCTTAATTTCTCATCTAAGACCAAAATCTTGAAATTAGATGTTCTTTAATATATCTTTAATATGTATATTTTTGTCTTTTTTTTTTAATAAGAAGGGGAAGAAGAATTAAGAGTATATTGTAAGATAAATTCTAACCAAAATAAGCAGGCGACGAGAGGCAACAAAGGGCCAGGCAGTTTATTTGAGCGCAATCCCGGGCGAGGTTCACTGGTTTGAAACACAGGCTGGGGAAGTCGCCCTCAGCAGGGGCAGGAGGGGAGTTTTTATAAGCACAGGGAAGGGATGGGGGAGGGGGCCATGCCAGGGGGGTATGTGGGGAATTTTTATTGGCTTAGGGTTGGGTGATGGACAGCCAGAGGCCTCCTCCTTCCGGATGGAGGGGGTCTGCATTCAGGGTTTGTTGGCACGTCACGGGACTGGAATCTAGGAAGAGCTGTTCTGGTTCCTTATATGGCACAGAGCTATTTGGTGCTATTTTTTTTCCACTTGCACTGTCCTTGCTTTCCTCCCTCCAGTACCTCCAGCCTTACATATATATGCTTAGTCCCAGGTTGAGTTTTAAGAAAATATTTTCCAACTTTATTGTGATATAATTGGCATATAACATACAAGTTAAAGGTGTACAGTGTGAAGAGTTGATGCACATATATATTGCAAAATGTTTACCACAATAAGGTTAAGAGGCATCCTTTACCTCACATAGATACTTTTTTGTTGTTGTTATGGTGAGAACCTCTAAGATCTACTTCCGTAGCAACTTTCAACTATGTAATACAGTATTGTTAACTATACTCACCATGCTGTATGTTAAAACCCCAGAAGCTATTCCTTTCCTAACTGAAATTTTATACCCTTTGACCAACATCCCATTTGCTCAACCCTCCCCAGTCCCAGGTAACCACCAATCTATTTGTTTCTATAAGTTCTACTCTTTTAGTGTCTATATGTAAGTGAGGCTATACACTATTTTTCTTTCTCTGTCTGATTTCTTTCACTTAGTGTAATGTCCTTAAGATCTACCCATGTTTTTGCAAATAGTGGGATTTCTTTCATTTTATAAGGGTAAATACTACACACACACACACACACACACACACATATACCATTATTTTTTTTAGCCATTCCTTTGTCAATGAACACCTAGTTTGTTTCCATTTCTTGGGTATTGTGAATAATGCTGCAATGAGCGTGGGGGTACAAATATCTTTACAAGATAGTCCTTTGAATAAGTATCCAGAAGAGGGATTGCTGAATGATATGATGGTTCTATTTTTAGTTTTTTGAGGAAGCTCCATACTGTTTTCCATAGTGGCTGTGCCAGTTTATATTCCCACCATCAGTGCACGAGAATTCCTTTTTCTTTACATCCTCACTACCATTTGTTATTTCTTATCTTTTTGATAATAGCCATGCTAACAGATCTGAGGTGGTATCTCATTGTGGTTTTCATTTGCATTCTGATGATGATCAGTGGTGTGGAGCACCTCTTCATGTCCTTACTGGCCATTTGTATGTCTTTTCATATACTCTGTCCATTTTAAAATTGAATTATTCGCTTCTTCACTATTGAGTTATATGGGTTCCTTGTATATTTTGGGTATTAACACCTTGTCAGATTCATAGTTTGCAAACACGTTTTCCCTTTCTGTAGGATGCCTTTTCATTTTGTGGATTGCCTGTGTTGTATTTTGATTAGAAAACCAAGATATGGTTTGGCCCCTGAGGAGCTTCCATTCTAATTATGAAAGCAAGAAAAGTGCCAGGGAAGACATTGGGTAAAAAAAAAAATCTCAAAATATGAGCATTTTCAAGACAAATACAGCCCCTTTGCACAGGTTCCCCCCTGACTCTTATGTCAGCATTGGGAAACAGATCATTACTTTGTTTAGGAGCTGGGTTCTGAGGACAATGAGTAGATTTCATGATTTTTATTAGTTTTGGTTTCAATTCTGGGTAAGATATGTTCTGCATAGAATGTTCCATAAACAACAAAGATGAGAGAAGTATTAGAAACAGTTTGAAGATAATTGGTTGACTCCTTCCAGCTTTCAGGCAGGACCTGGTTAAAAATCAGCATCTTTTAATTCATATTTATACTTCATTTATAATGGTCTCTCTCAGTTAAAATTAATGTAATCACCACAATGATGAGAATCTTTTTATTCTGCTCTTTTCTACCTGTAAGTTCAGCTTTTGAGATAAAGATAAATTATGAAATGTGCACTTATATGAGCTTAGTATTAATGATCTTAAATCTAGTTCTAATGAGGCTTTGTTATCCATAACACATAAATTTACACAATTTTATGTTGCTTATCTGCTAATCCAAGAACAGCAGGGTTTCTTAGTAATACTTTCAAGGATTGAACGAACTGTTTTTCAGGATTAGTCATTAGTTAACTCCAACTTTAACCCCAATGCTCCTGTCCCAGTAATTTGGAGTCTTATTCTAGTAAGTTTTTATCTTTCAGATGAATAGAAACAGTCCTGTTATTTGACAGTTTTGTGATTGAAAATTTAGATAATAATTTTGTCCCCCCTTTCCTCTTTTCTTTTTAATCAAACCTATACCACTAATATTTTTGGTCTGTTTTCTTTACAATCTTCATTTTGCCTCTCTCTATAGTAAAATAAAGTCATAAGTTCAAGCCAGTTCCTCTAGGTGTAGAATAGGATTAATGCTGCTATGTTTCTTCCTTGTTTTGCTGAATAATTCAACTTTATATTCATCTTGCACAGACCGTGATGTTTTTCTTTCATGCAGAAGAAATTGGTTTGAATTTATTGTACACTTTGATCCCAGCTGCTTTCTGTGTAGTTTTTTCTCCATTGCCTTTTCCATCCAGAAAATAACTATTTTGTTGTTTGTGACTTATATGTTTTTTTAACCTTGGCTATCAATATTGTCTGTTTATGTCCTACCTTTCTCTTTTATTCCAAAGAGCATTGCAAGGTAGAAAGTATGGTATGCACTAGAAGTACTAAACCACTTGTGATTTCTTACATAGTTTTCTAACATCTCTGCATAATGGCATCATTTTTCCATCTCTGTGCTATTCTTCACCAAACTTAATGTGACCTAATAATGCCATCCATCTGTTTTATAATAAAGCCAAAGTCACAGTCATATAATTTTTGTTCTGAAAGGAACTCGAAGGTTGCATTGTTTCCTGATATTCTAAAGATGAGGAATCTGACTCCTATAAATTGCCCATCAGATGCATTCAATTCCACAAGCCTTTAGAGGAGGATCAGAGATAGCACATGGGTTTCAGGTATGATACTTTGTTTTCGGTACTGTTTAATCTGAAGTAATCAAGTCAGTGTAACTTGCATTTAAAAGCTTTTGTTGGCCGTGTGGTATTGGAAATGCATTACGGTTTATGTTAAGGCTACATCCCACTCCATCCATTCTCCTGCCCCCTTGAAGAACAGGAATAGTGAAAGGGGTCTAGGACAAAGAGGGTAGAGGCTTCCTTAGGGAGACAGTTACCCCGTTAGATGACTGTCCTAGTGGGTCTGTATTGGAGGGAAAAAGGAGACTCCAACTAACCCTTCCAATTCCTCTCTGGTGGGGAAAGAAAAATACAGTGTTATAAAAAAAATGAATTGAATAATTCATGGTAATTTTTATGTAGCAACATGTATAAATCATCTTTTATTTAATAAGCAAGGTTTTATATTAAAAATATTACCTTCTCAATTGAAAGATAACTCAGGAATATGATTTTACTTATTTCAGCCTTATGTTTCCAGTTATTTCAATAGTGCAGAGCTATAGGCAACATATCACTAATGACATATCATTTAACCAATAAAAACATGTTGTGTATTTACATTAACCAAAAGTGTGAGGAGAGTCATATTTGAATTATAACATGTATGTACACATAGACTGAAGTCTAGTAATTGAAGATTTTAAGTCAAAAATACTGCTAAAATGCATGCATCATTAACATTATTTAAATAACCCACAACAGACTAATTGATAGTGAAGCAGGTAAACAGTGATTTAGAATTAAAATGCATAATAGCAACTATCAATACTGCTGACGTATGGTGGCAGTCTCCACTCACCGAACTATTTTGTTTTCCTTCTAGTGTAAAAGTAAGCTACATCTACCATCCTCACTTGCTGTCAGCTGAGGTCATGTGACAGAGCTCCAGCCAATAGCATATTGATAAATATGATGTATAACATTTCCAATCCTATCATCTAAAACACCCATGTCATCCTCTACCTTCTATCTTTCCTATTTAATGATGAAGAGAACCCATTGCAAGACTCTAAGGCCAGAGGATGTAGAAGTCTGGGTCCTTAAATAACCAGGTATCCCCATCCCCTCCCCCCCTGCCCCCCCCCCCACATTTGTCCCTCATTGGACTGTGGCAAGAGAGAGAAAGGTATGTTTATTGTGCTATATTACTGAGGTTTTGGGTAGCTTCTTACAGCATTTAGCCCTCATAAATTGAACATTAAAATTGCATTTGAAAATATGAAGTCTGGGAATGCAGCTAATTGAATGGTTTTGGACAAAAGTGTTATTGATTTATGTCTCTGAAAAATGTCTGTCAAATAGAGGAGACACCCTTTTCTTCTGTCATTTTTAAAGAAAACAATCATTTCATCAAATGGTCAGCAAGTGTTTATTGAACTAGGTACTTTCACATGTATTATTTACCTCATTTCATCTATTCGCCCACATTGTGCACAAATATGTTTTTTTTCTCAAAACAAACAAATTCATCTATAAGAAACAAAGATAGGATTGCATTCTTTGATAACTTTGAGGTCCCATCAGAAAAAGCCCTGTTGGTTCTGTAGAGGGCACGGAATAGGTGTTGAGATCAGAGAGTGGCCCAGAAAAGGAGAAAGAGGCATTTCCAATCCCATCTTCTAAAACACCATGTAAAAGGAGATGTGCATCAAAAGCCGAGGTGGTAACAGGGTAGTTTTGCTTGGAGAGCCTTGTGATACTTCTGGGATACAGCAGGTATGCATGTGAGCAACCTGTAGGAATACCTAAAAGTTGAAGTAGGGTTAGGAAAAGTATTGGAGATTAAGGATCAGAGATGTTTCTTTCACCATTCTTCACTAATAAACCTTACCAGGTTTTTAGTTTATCTTCAAAAACATATTTGCACAATGTGGACGAATGGATGAAATGAGGTAGTACATATGAAAATGCCTAGTTCAATAAACATTTGCTATTTGTTGAAATGATTATTTTCTTTAAAAATGACAGAAAAAAAGAGTGTCTCCTCTATTTGGTAGACATTTTTCAGAGACATAAATCAATAACACTTTTGTCCAAAACCATTCAAATTAGGTGCATTCCCTGACTTCATATTTCAAATATTCTTTTACCTAAGTGTTTTTTAAATTACAGCATGCATTGGAATTGCCTGGGGAACTTGTTAAGATATAAATTCCATATGCTCATTGAGTAGGATTCTTTAAGAGAGAGAGAAAGATAGATGCTTTAAAGCTGTTGCTTTACTCCAAGACTGCCTGGCCAGGGAGGTCTGTCCTTATATCCTAGCATATACCATGCCCTTCAGAACATGTACCCATCTCCTCTGCTCTTAAGGTTTGCTTTAGCCAAGAATAGCATTTCTTCCCACAGGAATATGGGAAAATCCTACCTAATCCTCAGCATGTTTTTAAGGTTTACCTCCAGAAAGGTGTCTGAATTTCCACATGAAATGTGCTGTTTCTCTTTTTTATAGTCTTATTGCTCCACAGCTCTCATGATATATGTTCTATTGTTTGCTGTTATGTTCCTTGAATACTGTCCCATTTTGGCCCTTCTGCCATCCTCCAGGTTATAATTGCTCCGAGAATGTTCTTACTTGTATACATTTTCAATGCCCAGATCATGTGTTGCATTTAACAGGAACTTATTTTTTAAAATGAATTAATGAATGGGGTATTATCCAGTCTTCTTGTCTTAAAGCAAGATATAGTAGGTTTTCAATAACTAATTTCTGAACCAGTGAGTCCATA
The DNA here is from genome assembly GCF_030020395.1 of Manis pentadactyla. NCBI lineage: Eukaryota > Metazoa > Chordata > Mammalia > Pholidota > Manidae > Manis > Manis pentadactyla. The sequence goes on along the minus strand of NC_080020.1, from coordinate 168,561,123 downwards.
AGAGCCTTAGCATCCCATGTCTAAAATTAGCAAATATGAAAGGAAGTGTTGTTTCTTCAGTTTGGGGATTAAGGTTTGAGAGGAAATATTGGTGTTTTCAGGTAAGTTATTAACTATGAAGCTTTATACACATGAAGGTGGTCCGTCCACCATAACATACACACAAACACACTCAGAGCACAGTCAGGAACAGCCCAGCTCAGGCATTCGTGGAGCTGGAGGCAGGTGGTGTCTTAAAGTTTCTTTCAAAGAAGCCTTTTTTTCTTTTTCTCTAATGTTAATAAACATCTGAAAATCTTGACTTGGGTTTGTCCTGGTCCTCTTGATTGTTAAATGTGGCCTCATGTTGGTGTCTCATCAGGTTCAGGGCATGTTTGATCTTGAAACAAGGGGGATCCTTTAATCAGTACATTTCCATAGGGCCAACTAGCCAAGATGCTCAAAGGGTTACTATGCTCAAAGCTGGATGGCTCTGCAGCCCACCTCTGGTTTGTTAAAGTGAAACTCTTCATAAGGTCCATTGTTATTTTCATATGATGTTTATTTTAATGACTCGTTCTCCAGCCAAATCAAATTTTTAGTCCTTCTTGGATTATATACCTGTTTAAGATTCTGCACTCCTTCCTAATTTGAGTATTAATAGAGATTAACCTATACCCCAGCTCTATCATTATATGTACCATTTATTGCTTGTTTTGCAATTATCCTTAAGCATTAGTTACATTTTGAACTATTAGGACTAAGCTCCTTAGAAATTCTTGTTGATGTGTAAGTTGAGGAAGCCTTTATGGAGAAATTAAATTAGAACTGATCTTCTGTGTAATTAGGATTTCCGCAGTGGAGGATATTCTGAGATGGTTCTATTATTATTATTTCCTATGTTATTGTTACATTTTTGTCATATCCTTTGATTTTAAGCAGTTCTGTCCAATAAAACTTTTTACAGTGATGGAAATAGTCTCTATCTAATAAGGTAGCCACTTAATCACATGCAACCAATGAGCAATTAAAATGTGACTAGTGTGACTGAGGAACTAAATTATTAACTTCATTTAATTTTCATAAAATAGGTTATTGAACATGATAGATTTAGAAGGTGAATGGTTTTTGCTCTTCCTTCCAGGGGGCATTTGACAGTGACTGGAGATGTTTCTGGTTGTCACCGTTTGAGGACTGTGCTAGTAGCATCTAGTGGGGAAAGTTCAGCGATGCTGCTAAAGAGCCCACATTGCTTAGGACAACCCCTATAACAAAGAGTGATCTGCTCCACAATGTTAGGAGTACTGAGTTTGAGAAACCCTATCTAGGTTCTAAGATTTTTTAGAGGAGGATGGCTTCCTCCTCTCAGTGCCTAACACCATGCCATATGTATGTTACTGGGTTAATGGCCTCCACACTGCAGTAAAAGAACTGGGACAAGGAGACCAAAAGCAGTGGAAGTACATCATTTTTTACCAGAAATAGTCAAGTACAGAGGAGATTTGTACACCAAAAAAAGTAGTGTTTGTAGGCTCACCAAAGCAATAAGCTACAAGAAAGAGAGGATAGCCCTGAAGATGGACAGACATACCTTCAAAACACCATCTGTGCACAGTGAAGCATATTCAGTGTACATAAAGTTGCTTCCTATGGCTAAGGCAAGTAAATATTTAGCATTTTCAAAATATGAGCCATCTATTTTCAAAATCAGTATATAGAGAACACAAAATATAAAACATGACTATTCCATTTCTGATTACCAATAGAAACATATTTATTTGCTCTTTACTATACTCAGTTAAGTGTTATTTTCCTCATTTTGAACTTAAGAGCAATAAGCCTCAGAGAACTTGGGTAACCACCCCAAGTTATGGTAGCTGATCAGCAGCAGCTTTTGGTTTCAAATCCAGTTCTAACTCCAGTGTGAAATATATCCCTAACTGATATATAATTTGCCTTGTTATGTTTTTAGATGAAGAAACCATTGCAGAAAGTTGAAGGCAATTACCAAGTAACACATCAGTTAGTAACAAAACAGGAATTAGCGTCCATATGGAGCTGAATGGCTAGCCGCATGAAAGTTCTAATTACATCTTGTTTCTTATCATTCAAAGACAAGAGATTTTGTTTTGTTTTATTTTATTTTGAAACCTATAATGTGGTGAATCATGGTGGGAAAATTGTGGATTGAACTTATTTTTTATGTCTTTATATTTTAAAGCAGTTTTAGATTTACAACACAGTTGAAGGGAAGGTACATAGTTTTCCCATATACCCTGTGCCCTGACACATGCATATCCTCCCCCATTATCAAAATCACTCACTGGAATAGTACATTTCTTTCTTGTACCAAGGATAAATCTAAGTTGCATATCTTAATAACCTAAAGCCCTTAATATCCAAAATATATAAAGAACTCATCCTCAACACCAAAACAAACAGACAAAAACAAATACAAATAACCAGATTAAAAATTTGGCAGATATCTAAACAAACATTTTTCCAAAGAAGAAATATAAATGGCCAACAGGCACATGAAAAGATGCTCCACATTGCTAATCATCAGGGAAGTGCAAATTAAAATCACAGTGAGATGTCACCTCACATCACTTAGAATGGCCACTATCCTAAAGCAATAATAATGAGTTTTGTTGAGGATATGGAGAAAAGGGAACCCTCTTGGACTGTTGGTGGGAATGTCAATTGGGGTAGCCACTGTGGAAAGAAGTACAGAGTTTCCTTAAAAAACTAAAAATAGAAATACCATTAAACTGAGTAACTCCTTTTCTTGGAATTTACCAAAAGAAAAACAAAATCTCTGATTTGAAAAGATACATGCATCCCTCTGTTTATTGCCACATTATTTACTATAGTCAAGATATGGAAGCAACCCAAGTGTCCCAAGTAGGTGAATGGATAAGCAAGAAGTAGTACATATACACAATGGAATTTTATTCAGCCATGAAAAACAAAAATCCTGCCATTTGTAACGACATGGATGAACCTAGAGGGTATTATACTAAGTGAAATAAGCCAGGTGGAAAAAGACAAATATCACATGATTTCACTTATTTGTGGAATTTAAAAACAAAGCAAAACAAAATGAACAAAATAGCAGTAGACTCATAGACACCGAGAAGGGACTGGTGGTTACCATGGGGGAGGGGTTGGGATAGGTGGATGGGTGGAGGGGGTGAGGGGAATAAAGGGGCACAAAATCTCAATCATAACATAAGCTGGTCATGGGAATGGTAATACAGCATAGAGAATATAGTCAGTGGTTCTGTAGCATCTTCCTATGTTGACAGATAGTAACTGCACTAGTTGGGGAAAGGATTTACTAATGTGTGTAACTGTTGAATCAGTGTGTTGTGTACTTCAAACCAATATATATAGTATATCAACTACAATTCAATAAAAAAATATATAGCAAGATTCACTCTTGGTGTTGTACATGTTATGGGTTTGGACAAATGTATCACGACATATACCCATCATTATGGTACCACACAGCATATTGAACTTCCCTAAATATCCCCTGCACACTGCCCATTCATCTGTCCTCCCTACCCACAGAACCACTGATCTTTTTATTGCTGATATAGTTTTGCCTTTTCCAGAATGTTATGTAGTTGGAATCATACAGTATGTAGCATTTTCAGACTGGCTTCTTTCACTTGGTTATATGCATTTAAGTTTCCTCCATGTCTTTTCATATCTTGATAGCTCACTCTTTTAGTGCTATGTAATATTCCATTCTGAATGTACACACTTTATTTATTCATTCACCTTCTGAAGGACATTTTGGTTACTTCCAAGTTGTGTCAATAATGAATAAAACTACTATAAACATCCTTGTGCAGGTTTTTTTTTGTGTAGATGTAAGTTTTCAGCTCCTTTGGGTAAATATCAAGGGGTGCACAATTGTACTTATTTCTAAAATTTATCCTTTTATGTAACCTTATTCCTTGTAGGTGGCATCAGAATTAGAACTGTATATCAAAAAGTCAGAATTCATTAAGCTGATAGATAGTGAAACCATAAAGCATAAAAGTATATGTATTCTGGAAATCATTGTCTGGTCAATACACAGTACATTTCCAAACTGAGGATTCTCTTTGAGCCTTTTTTCACATAAACTAATTATATGTACAAGTTGTATGAATATGATCACATCCTTATAAAAATCCTACATTAGAACATAAAACAATTTCATGTTTTTTGTTATAGTGAGCTTTTTTCCCAAGTTAATAATTATTATTTTTGGGGGATTGAGGGTGGGTGTAGGGGCAGAGAATATTATGAGATGCTGGAATTCATTTCTGTCTCTCCTTTCCTTCTGTCCATCCTCCTTCCCTCCCTCTCTTCCCTCTTTCCTTTCACTAGTATTTATTAACTACCTATAAATGTTCAGATGCTGAGCTAAACTCAGGATATAAAGGGAAAAAAAGATAAAGATCTTAATCATTTGGATATTAAATAAATTATACTCAACAGGTCCCTTCATATCCTAAACCCCTTCCCTGAAGAATCAAAACCTCAAATGTCTGTTCTCCCACAGCTCTTTGTTCATTCATATCAAACCACAAATATATATGTTAGGCTGCTGTAACAAAGGATGAAAAAAATATAGTGTCCTAAACAGGACAACGAGATAGCTTTTCTCTGTCAGACAATAGTCCAGAGAGGGATGGGTGGTCTAGGTCCGGTGGGTACCTCTGCCATCCTTAGCATGTGGCTTTTACTTACTGGTCCATGGTGGTTGATCCAGTTGTTACCATCTCTTAGCCAGGGGAGAGAGGTGCAGTAGCCAGAAGAACCCACACCTAATCCTTTTAAGTGTACAGATCACCGCTGCTCACACCCATTGTTCAGAACCTAAGCACTGGGTTATGTTAGTCTCAAAAGAAGCTAGGAAATAAAGTATTTGGCTGGTTGGCCATATGTCCAGGTAATACTCCTGTAGGATGGTAGAAGTAGAGCCTGGGTCTTGTGGGCCAGCTAGCAGCCTGTACACACCTGTTTTGACAAGTAACTCTTTTGTGCTTATACCTGACTGCCTCGGCCTCGGCCATAAGCAGCATGGTCCTTTGACAATGAATGTTGGCTCATTTTTATGTACCCAATGAGTAGTACTACTATGCTTGACTCATAATAAGCTGTTGGTAATATTAGAAGGAATTTTTAAATATGTTCAAAAGCCTAAATGTACCATTTTTAGTTGGTCTATCAAATATAAAGTTATTTCAGTAACTTTATTTCATTCTGTAGGAACTTTATCTCACTCTGGGATTAAGTGAGTTTAGAGCTTGCTTATGTACGATTTTATTTCCCATAAGCCTTCCAAGCCCATTTACTTCCAGAAAATAAATTGGAACTACATTTTAAAAGGCATCCAGTAATGTGGAAACAGCCATGAAAATTTGAAAGTTGGGGTGACCAACACAAAACCATAAACTGAAAGCCACATGAATTTAATGATTATATGTATACACACACACACACACACAGATACATACATACAATAAAAGTTAAGACTCTTAGGTACAAGTGACAGAAATCAAACCCACATTAGCTGAAGAGGGGAAGCTATCTTATGCATAAAGAGAAATATCTTAAGGCATATACTGAGAAGTTTGAGGGAAAGCTGGAAACAGGACTGAAATGCCATGCGTCTCTCTAGGTGTCTCAGCTCTGCCCCTTTCTGTGTGCCACACTTTATGCTGATAATCGTCTTTAGTTTTTCTGTGCATAGAGCTCTAGGTGAATACTGATGCAACCTGAATTTCAACCAGAGAGAGCCAGTTAACTCACTACTTAGGAGGAGTTAGGATAGACTCTGAGCTGCTATAATAAGAAGCACCCTGGCTAAGACTCCAGTCCCTTTTCTGATAGCTTGTGTTCAAGGATGGCTGCCACGGGCTTCCCCTGCTCCTCTCATCAGCAGATGGAACCTCTTTCCCACCCCTTGAATCTGGACTTACCTTGCAACTTGCTTTGACCAGCAGGTTGTGGCAGAAGTGACAGTGGGTGAGTTTTACACCCAGATCTTAAGAGGCTTTGTAGCTTTTGATTTTGCCTTTTTATAATGCCGACGTGAGAGAATCAAGGCATGAAGACACAAGGTGAAAGACTAAATAAGAAAAGAAGTGTAGCCATCCCAGCTGAGCCTTGCTCCCATCTCAGCCAATGCCAACCGCCAAAGGTGAGTGAGGCCATTTTCAGCCTTCCAGTCCAGCTGAGCCTCTAGTTGAATGTTTCTATGTGGGTAAATTCAGAGGATCCTGCCCCCTCAGTTATGCTAAATAATACATGGTTACTGTTTTAAGCCCTTGAGTTTTGGAGTATGGTTGTGTTGTTGTTTGCTTGTTTTTAGTGCAGCAATAGGTAACTGTGACACCCTTCTACTGTCATTGTGTCATTGTGTGCCAGGGATGGAGGTCACGGCAGCTCCCTGTGTGAGCACACATGGATAGTATTGGCTGAAGGGACCATTCTTAAGAGAGCCTTGGGAGATAGCTCTGAGAAGACTTGGTTATGAGCAAACAGGACAGTAAGAATCCATTAAATACTATGTTTTAAATCATTGAGTATCCACAAAATAGGGCCATTAGATTATTTTTTTGAAGTGTATTCAACAAAACACTATTCCATTTGTATAGAATCTCTGTCCCAATTACTCAGGTATTCTGAATCTTTTTCTCTCCTTCACTTTCACTCTACTTACCGATAGATTGTTAAGCATTAGTGGCAAGGGGAAACATTTCCTCTTACCTTGGGTATTATAATTTTAATAGATGAATTACTCCTGTAATTCAGTTTGCATCAGTGACATTAGGGGTGTTGTCTGTCGGGACTGAGGATTGTAAAGCCGTCCACTTGTGAGTGGACCATCTCTCTAATACTGCTGAGCTCCTCTGGCAGGAGCATTGCTTGGGAAAGGGGCAGGGCTCAGAGGGAAGACTTGACAGAGGCAGCACCTGCTGACGGGGACAGTGTTGGCTTTCCGCCGTTTGGTATGGTCGACAAGGCATGAATGACATTTAGAAAGCAGTTTTGATAGAAGTGATAAAAGCCCTGATCTTTTTGGTATTCTGTTTTGAAGATTCTGCATTTTTACAGTATTGTGGTTGTAGAGGATGCAGACCATTATGTCTGTTTATATTTTTTATTTTTTTTGTACTTAAAAATGTTTCTTTTAGCCATGATACCGTATGTAATGATCGGTTAAAATATTTTGGCTTCATTAGTATTAGCATTTCTCAAAGGGCAACAGTGAAGAATAGACAAATACAAAGGATCAAAGAGTATTGGAATTTAAGAGGAACTCAGGTAAGTTCTAGCATTTTTAGAAATGAAAAGTAAGGCCCATTATGATACCTCAGTGAGGTAGAAGGCATGCGGAATATAGGAATTTTAGAATGTTTTTCATATTTTGAAAACAAATAAATGTCATTTGTTGTTGTTCTTTCTTTATCTTTAATTTTGAGTTTCTTGCTTGGTGTTACATAGCACATATTTCCCATTACCACCATCTCCACCACCAGCCAAGTGCCACTCTTGAATGGTAATAAGACCTTTATTTCTATGTAGTTTCTAAATTTGCTAGATAAATCTCATAAATTCTCATTTTAACTGTGAATGTTAGGAAGTACTTGAACTCTTGTTCCAAAATATACTTAAGGGTTGGTAAGGGCACGAATAAGGGAAAAGTAATCTGTTTACCCTTAGAGTTCTGCATTTTTGCATTAATTATAATTCATTAACATAAACAGGCAAGAGTCACACAGTTATATTCCTGTCTCATGAGCTGCAAATTTGGATAAAGTACAAAAACTTTATTCCAGCAGAAAGAGAAGTTTTCAGGCACAGACTAATGGAAACCAATAAGCTTTCATGTAACTGGAACTTTAAAAAGTGGAGTCCTCAAATAATTAAAATTTGTTTGCTCAGCTACCACCACTAGGTTACCTTTGCCTGCTCACCTAGTCACCCCCTGACTTCACAGGACAATCCTGGCTAGTCACTAAGTTTCTTACGGTTAAGGGCAAGGTTTTGTTTTATTTTGTATGTTTGAGTAGAGTGCCTAATAAATTCTGCCAACTTGTTAAGCTTTGGTAATTTTAAAAAATAAATAATGAATGACCAAGATACAGAAGATGACAGGTACTGTGTGATTATTGTTGGCACAATAATGTCCGGGCACCACCACCACGATTATCGTGGTAACAGTTATCTTTGTGATAACTAAGGTTATCTTCATGATAACTTCCCAAACTTATATTATTTTAAAAGCTACACTGAAATACTAAGACAAGTACATAATAGGAAAAAAAAGCTATATTACTGAAAAGCAATCACTTAGACAATTAGGAGATGGCAGAAGCCATCATCAGCTCAATTGGGATAGAATTATTGCCAAATGTATCTGCATACCCAAGAATTCAAATCTGTATATCCTAAAATCTAAAATTCCATCTGAATATCTTTCACCAGTTTGTTACTCATATTTTATACACAATGAAACAATGACATCATATTTTTGTAATGATGCCATTTTTTTAAAATTGAGGACATATGGTGGTTCTTACATTCTGCAGATAATACATTTCCTATTATGTAGCCTAAGAGATAAAAGAATTAGCTTAATCTCCAGTTCTTTTAGTTATTTGAGCCAAAGCCACATGGAGTTTGTTAAAGAGCTCAGTCACATTGGTACAATTTCTAATTCTTTCTTTCTGAAAAGCTAGGAGCATATTCTGTGAGTAGCCTTTTACAAATAATGAAAATGCTCCCTTGGCATTAGCTCACAACTTGATTTATGCAGGTTGGCCTGACTTAACATGTGTGAGACCTGCTTGAGCACCAGCTGGGTTAAGACATGTCTGCACTGCCAGTGATCCAGCTTTCCAACCAGAGCTTTTTGCAGAGATCAAGCCACACACAAACCAGCTGAAGAGGAGAGAATTTATCTTAATTCTAGAGTGGAATTCATGGGAATTTAAAAATAAGAATTACTTACTATACAGCTGTGCCTCATGGGGCCTCTCCTTTGAACACAGTTTACAATAAAAGCAATCTGTCAACAACTGAATGATTTCTCTTTCAGTTGAATCATACTTTAAGAATAGGCAGCATTTACTGAGTTCTTATCCTACACCACACACATTTTCTATGTGTGGGTATGAGTGTGTGTATGAGTATGTGTATATGCACATACAAAAACACACAAAGTGTGTGGTGTATGATAAGAAAAGTGCCTGGCATAGGATAACAGCTCAGAATTATTGGCTATTATTATAGTAGAACAATCAAGGATAATAATAGTACCTTTCTCATACTGTGGTTGGGAATACAAATGAACACTTGTGTGTATATATGTATGCATATGTATATATGAAGGAGAAACTGGTGCTTAGAGGAACAGAGTGACTTAACCAAGGTCACAGTTTAGTAATTACTAGAAAGAGGAGAGAGAGGCAGGCAGTGTGCTTCCAGGCCCTCTTACTTAACCACTACATTGCTTTGTTTCATGTCCAGCAAAGAAGCCAGAGAACACCTGATGGGTGAGCATAAGCATGTGGGAAATTAAGACCCACCTTCCCAAAGAGAAATGTGTGTGATAGCCGAAAATAGGAGAGGGTGGTAAAGGTAGCTGGTAAACTTTCAGCTATGAGATAAATGAGATCTGAGGATCTAATGTAAAACATCATGACTGTAGTTGAGGAAGCTATATTATATTATTGAAATTTGCTGGGTGTAGAACTTAAATGTTCTCACCAAAAAAAAAAAGATAACTGTGTGAGGTGATGGATGTGTTAGTTAAGAAGATGGGGAAATCCTTTCACGATGTATATGTAAATCAGACAACCACACTTTAAATATCTTACATTTTATTTGTCAGTTATACTCAATAAAGCTGGGAAAAAAAGTGTGGAAACCAGACCTGATTGTATTTAATAAGTTAAATGATGTCAATCTGATATCTCCGATACGAGGGGAAAAAAAGATTTATATCCTCATTTCTAACCCATAATACTTATCCAAATGAATTGGTGGGAAAACTACAAAAGAAAAATAGGTGGATATTCGCAAAGAGGAAATGTCCGGTAGCTGAAGCCGACTGGTCCTAGATTAATTTGTTTTGTTTATTGTTTCACTAGAGTCTAGAACGAAAGGAAATTATATTAAAAAAACAAGTAAACCAAATGACATGTGATCTGTCTGAATCAAATAGTTGTGTCTAATAGTTCACATTAGAGTCTTCCTCAGCACTTTTGATTCTATTATATCATTAGCTGCTTTTTCTGTGTGCTTCTAGTTTTTCTCATTTAATCTCCTTATGTCATTACATTTCTAAAGGTTCTGATGCTGAATCATTCTTGAATTCCTGGGGAAAAAACCTACTTAGTCAGGGTGAATATAAATTCTTAATACTTCTTTATATTTTACTTTTTATTTAAGATTTTTATATTGATTTGTGAGCTTAGAATAAATTTATTTCCTTGCACCTGTTTTCTCTCTCTCTCTCTCTTTTTCTCTCTTACTGTGACATGTATCTATCTCTCAGAGAAGGGGTAGCAAACTTCCTTTTCTGTAAAGAGCCAGAAATAATTTAAGGTTTGTGGGCCAAGGGGGAAAATTGAAGTCATTATGTAGGTATGTACACAACAGCCATGGAAAAAGGTTAAAACCATTCTTAGTTTGTGGGCGCTGTAGAAACCAGTGGCCAGCAGGATGAGGCCATTGGCCGTGGTTTGTCAACTCCTGTCCTAGGGTTTGGCCCTAAGAAATGGGGCCATTCTTTGGTTAGAAAAATTTATTAACTTCAGCCAAGGGCAGGCTGATGTGCCAAGCTAGGCACTTAGAATGGCGAGTGACCCGCTTTGTTTATGTGTATGTTGTGTATGCTGAGTGTTTGATGTGGGTCTACCAGGTGTCACTAAATGGACATTGCTCCTATAAAGGCCCTTAAACCTAAGAGTAAGGCATTCCTTTTATATAGAAGGTACTTTACTTATTTACCATCTTTCGAAAAGTGAGAAAAGCAGATATTTCTGTCTGATTTTTTTCCCTATCTGTTTGACTTGTAATTTGAAAGTTATTTTCAGTCAGAAAAAATAATCTTGAGATTGGAGCTGTCTTTTAGGAAGAAAACCTCTCAAATGATTTTTGACAGCCACACAGTAGGTTGAAGAAGCCTCCTGCAATATTCAAGGGTGACTAGCTCACCTCCCTTTGCTCCTAACAGGGCAGGGAGTGAGAGCAGGCCTGAACAAAGACACCTGGCTGGACAGGTATCCAGTGGGAAAGTGTGGCTAGCTAGCCCAAGACAAATCTGGTGTCTGCCTACAGTGTAAAAGGAACACATGGACAAATAGACAAGTTTATTTTTTTTCCTCCTTCCCTGCATCTTGTTAACTCTGACCTCTGTGTTTTCCTCTTTCCTCCCAGTTATTTATTCTCTGTGAAACAAGGTGGGAAAACTGAAATTTAGATGAGCTTTTTTTGGTGGCAGACAACTGCAACATGCTGGACTTCCCTGAAGTCTCTGTGCCGCCCCTGAGCATTGTGGATATATTATCTAGAATAGTAAATTACCAGGTGATAGTCACTCAAGGGGGCAGTTGAATAATGAACTTCAAAGTTCCCATTTACCTGTTGGTCTGTTTGACTCGGACATCTGGTAAACTTAGGATATTTCAAAGAATCCTGGAGATCTTCTAGCTCAGCAGTCTTTAAGTTCTTATATGGGTAACACAAATCCTTCTGAGATGCTGATACGAACTAAAGACTCTCCCTACAAACACATACACATACAGAAACAACACACATTCAAACACTTCGCCCACCATCTCAGGGTTTCGTGGGCTACCTGAGAACTCATCCTTAGAACCCAGGTAAGTATGCTTGAGCTGGTCTAGTCCCTAAGTGGTCTAAGGAGGTTAAGATGAGTGTGCAAGAAATCCCTTCCCTTCAGGTAGAAAGATGATGCTGTTTGTCATGAATTATTTTAAATTTCTGCACTTATTATTAGCTCAGAAAGTGTCTTTTCACTCCATAAAATTCATGTAACTTATATTGCCTACATTCAACTCAAATTTGTATTCCTTTCTATGCCTGTAATAAAGCACCCAATATACAGCTTCAGGCACCTCAAAGGAGAGGATTTAAAGGTCTTTTGTTTTCTTTTTCAAGCACTTATTTGTAAAAACATTTTTTTAAAAAAGAGAAAATAATAGGGATGTCCTAGAAGCTTTTGTATACATCACATATGCCAAAAGTAGTAAAAGACATGCTTTTATATGGTGACACTAATTAGTGGTTTCTTAAATACAACATAATTGATTTTCATATTTCACCTTTTTGAAAAGCAATAGTATCTGATAAGCTGCTTTATATATGGAAAAGTATCTGAACTGTAGCTAAACAGAGAAAAAATAAAAGGAAACAGCTTCCTATAGAGTTCGAATTGAAGGAAACTTGGACAAATGTATGCATAACTGATTATAATTTTTAAAAATGTGTGTGTGTTTCGACATGTAATCAACAGTTCTGAAATGGCTACATTTCAAGTCAAAACAAACACTTTTTAGTCTGAAGTGCAAGACATTATCAGACTTTGGAAATCCAGTGGAGCCAGAAAAACCCAGTTTAAACAATTTAAACATTACAGTAAGAACTGTGAAATACTTTCTCTTCTTTACTGTTCACTCTAACATTTTAACAGGAATCTAAAAATGATCAGAACTATGTCAACAAATCCTTTTCTTTTTAAATTGCCTTTATTTAGTTTGAAAGGAAAATGCTTTCCTTGGGATTTCATTTATACATGGATTTATATAGTGCTTCAAGAATATAATAAAATAATTCTCTAGTTTAGTGTCATCAAGTTAGTATTTAGTGTTAGTTGCTTGCCAAATTTCTAAATATTCCTAGGATATGTTTTAAATAATTCTGGAGGCTTAATTTTATACGTGAAATGAAAATGAACAAGCTACCATCCGAAGAAGTTAGCTATCAAGGCACTGTTATCTGCCTTTCTTTAAACGTGCTCTTAGCTCTAAGATTTTTTTTTTCCTTTAACTTTGCAGAGGAGAAAGTGTCTTGTCTTCCCCAACAAACGCTGTGGTTCTTCTGTCTTCCTCCTCGGGCAGGGTGCCTAAGTGCCTGATTGTTCATTCTCTACAAAAGAATCACTTTGCCCAACAGTGAAATGCAGTGACTTCCAGGGTAAATTACAGCAGCTGTTGAGAGGCAGAAGCTCGACTCTGCACCAGCTTGGGGCCTGGCAGGAAAAAGAATGCAAATATATTTGCAAAGGGAAGGAAGTGGAGGTCCACAGACAGTGGATTTAGTTTTTGCAAACCCGGCTTTGCCCTCACTGTTGGTTCCACTCAGTCCACATCACCTCTTTCATAGTTTCAGTCTGTTTTCTTCCTCCTGGGATCTTCCCAGTGTTAGTCCTTTCCTCTTCTGCCAGTTTCCCTTCCTCTTTTCTAGTGAGGTCCCCTAATTGTCTGCTATTGTGCATAGTAAGTTGTGATTCCACATCAGCTGTCAACCAGAGTTTTTTCTTGACTATTTGGAATTAATCATGACATTTTTGGTCTCTGTGTGCATCCTAATCTAAGTTCTTTAATATACAGTGAGAAGAAAGAGTTGCTGAGGGAAACCACTGGGCCTCCAGGGCCTGGAAACCCCATGCCAATAGGAGGCCAGGAATGGAATCTGAGGCCCACAGAGCTTTCTTGTTAATTAGATTTAGTCATATGACCTTTGTGACTAGGCCAATTGCAGGAAATGATTAGCTACACATTCCTAGGCTGGAGGCCTTCTGCTGGGTGTACAGTTAAAAGAAGTGAAATCTCTACCCAGGCTATGACTGCAGAGCCCTTCTTAAATTCACCTTTTCCAGAAATGCCTTCTAAACAACCGCAATGTAAATTTGTTCTCTCCTCAGCACTTTGGTGGATTTTATTCTTTGTACTTGGCAGTGCATCACACACAAACTTGTAATCTTGTGGCAGTCCTATTAAACCCTGCAGGAAAGTCTTGAGTGTGAAGACAGACTTGCCCTCTTCTCTCCAAAATTTCATGTATATCTTCTTTTTTTCCTTTGATGATTGCTTGCTCTCCTTACCATGCTGATCTGCAGGACTTCACTCCCTTCACCTGATTGCCTCTGCCATCTACCGCTGCTTCTTCCTCTGCCAACCATAGACACACATTTTTCTTAAGCTAAGTGAATTAAATAAGCCCTAAGGGAGAACACCAAGATAGTACAAGGAAGAATGCAAAAAAGACTGTTTCCAAAACTTGACGCATTCACACAGTGATCTTAAAGAATGCAACTTTGCAGTCACCTTGCCCAAGTCCTCTGCTTTGTGACCTGTAAGCAGAGACAGGGAGCGGCCTGGGGCCCAGGTGCCTCCTTAGGAAGAATGGTCTGTCCTGTGGAGAACACGAGAGAGCAACAATTTCTACTCTCAGTCTGCGTAGAGCTTGCCATCTTATCAGGACTTTGTGATCACGGTGAAATGACAGGGAAATGACAGGGCACTTCCCAGGTAAACACACACACACACACACACACACACACACACACACGTAAGAAAACACACACACACACACACACAGGCTTATCTTGATGCACTGAGTTTGTTCATTCTTCCAACAAGATTGAAGGATGATTTCTTCATGTTCACAGATTTATTACAGTGAAACACATACAGTAGTCCCTAAGTACTCTCAGATTATATATATAATTATTAATTAACATTTATTGAGCCTTACCTTGTGCATTGAATGGCAGCTGTTGTCTGAAACATACACTTTAAAGTTCTAATAATGTTAAGCAATTGCATTTTAGCCTTTTGACTAAATTAAAGTGGAGATTCGATTTTTCTTCAGAACCATTGAGATAAGCGAGTGGAATCAATCAGGGTTCATGTGCACAGGAATGCCACTTAGCAGTGTGCCTGCTGATTCACGATGGCGCCTACAACTCCCTGTCCTCTCCTCCTTCAGATGGCTAAGGCTGAGGAAAATACACTTAACCCACATTAGAGCTGGCTGTATGTTGCGAAATGTTTATATTCCACAGGACTGTTCTTAAAGACCTATACATTCAAATGTCTGAGTTAAGGTTGATTTATTCCCTCAACTTTAAGGACTGCTGCGCTCCAGGGCACAGTCCTGACCACATGAGCTTCTCTAGTTAAACTCGCTTCCCAGGGAACTGATTTGACCACATGGCTTTATGTACCGGCTTCACGTAGGCAAATCTGCTACATACATTGTTGGCCTGTATCTCTCCCGAGAGTTACAGACTCATATATCCAACTGTTTACTATATAACTCCGATTAGATGACTCCTAGACATCTTAGACCTAGTCCTTTCAAACCAAGTTCTTGATTTTTTTTTTTCCTCAAACCTCTTCTTCCTTCAGTTTTCTTCATCTCAGTTCCAACTTCTCAGAATAGATTTGGGGTTATATTTTACTCTCCTTTCTAATAATGTACATCCCTTCATATAAGATAAACAGGAGAAAATCTAATTTTAATTTTGTGTGTATAGGAGCCCCATAAAATCATGAGACCCAAAGATGGTCAGGCGTTAGTGGCTTGCATGCTGTCCTAAGCTAAGGAGAAGGAGGTGGAGGTCTGGGGCTTCAAAGAAAAGGAAGACAATTCACAGGATGATGGGAAGAGCAAATATTTGGTGAGTAAATGTTCGCCATGCCCTGCAGAGGCAGTGGGACACAGAGAGGACTTTGAACAAACAAACCCTGCCAGCTCCCCTTTGATGATTGCTCTTTGTAGTTATCTTCAGTGATAGCTCTCTTCCTGGACCAGGCCATCCATCTAAATTCTTAGAAGCAATTAGAGGTTAAAAAGCTCCTCCTTAGACTTTTGAGTCTTGATTGTCTTTAGCTCAAAATGATCACATGCCAAATTGGCACCTCTTGGGGAGGCTTGTTCTGATTGCCTTCAGAATGATACTGCTCTAAAAATCACATGGGTACACACTGCTACCTCTCTGGTCCAAACACTGTCATCTTTTGATCTGATCCTGGCAGTGACCTCCTACCTGGCTGCCTTTCTTCTACCCATGTCTTCCTGCAGTGTGCAGCCAGAGCAATCATTGTAATATGTAGCTCAGTTTATACCACTTGTGTTCAGAAGCCTCCTGCGGAGGAAAAGCCAAAAAAAGCCTTCCTTACCAGGCCCGCCTGATCTGTGCTCCGCCCCACTCCTTGGGTGCTCTTGATCTTACTCCCTCTCTCCGGGGGCTCCAGCCACATGGACCCCAACGTGCCTTGATGCTGACCGCTGCTCTGCATCAGGGCATTTCTGCAGCCCTGTTCCCCTGCCTGAAGTGCACTGTCCCTTCACATACAGCCTTCATTCCCTCACCCCTTCCGATCTTTGCTCTGTTATTGCCTCACCAGTGAGGCCATCCAGGACCATCCTGTATAAAATAGCATCTCTGCCACTGCACAGCTGCTTTCTTCTACTTCATTTTCTTTCCTGCACGAATATTACTGTATCCCTAATTTATTAGGGTTCTATCTTTTCTAAACTGTCTCATCCATGAGGGCAGGATTTTTTATGTTTGTTTGTCCAGTGGTTTTATCCCTGTATCTTTAGAGCTTAGAGCAGGGGCTGGCACACAGAAGGACCTCAGGGAGTATTTGTTGAGTAAATGAAAGCAGCTATGAAACAGGTATTCAGTGTGGCAATAATGATAATACTTCCTAGATCCTATGACCTGGTATTTCTAACTTTGTAAGGATATCCCAGAGGAAAAAATAAATAATAAATAACTACTTTCATGATATTATTTGCATATTCTTTTCAATTGTCTTACA
Organism: Manis pentadactyla; assembly: GCF_030020395.1. Taxonomy (NCBI): domain Eukaryota; kingdom Metazoa; phylum Chordata; class Mammalia; order Pholidota; family Manidae; genus Manis; species Manis pentadactyla. The sequence continues at coordinate 168,544,270 of NC_080020.1, read as the reverse complement.
CAAATGCCTAACCATAGAGAGAACCCAGCTAAATGAGTCTAAATGGGGGTATGGGAGAGATGATGCCCAACAGTTAAGAGACGTGTCTCTTGGGCATTCTATAAGGGAACACATTGCTACTGATTGTAAGCTATCTTGTACCACTAGGTTGAAATATGAATATCTTTGAAAAACACTAGTGTTTCTGTAAGAACACATATGAAAAATAGAGGACCATGTTAACATAAATATTTAAATAGAAAAGCAGAACAGAGAAAAAAAAGTAAACATGGATTGTATCCTAATTTTATTCATTGAAATTAGCAGAGGTGGGAAGAAAAATTTATTTAGGATGCAAGTTTTATTTCTGACTCTAAAGACAGACTCAGTTGCATATTTTCATCTGTATGAATAACTTCCTAAACTTTTATACATATAATATAAAATGCAAGGTCACTAATTAAACACACCCTACTTTAAGACTTGTAATTGAAACATCCAGTTCATTTTCACCTTGCAGAGCTAATATGTTAAGGAATATTTCCTATTTTGGAGGCATGGGTGGGTGAGGCTTGCATTCCAAAGCAGCAGGTAGAGGTGAAGTGAGGGCTGTACTTTAACTGTAATAGTAGTAGATTCTTCTCTGGTACCTTAGACTACACTAAGGTAGCCAGACAACCTGTCCTTGCACAATACTGAGAACTTCCCAGAGGGAAAATATCCTACAGACATTTAATTGTGATGCATATTAACATATGTATCATTCAGCTACTCTCTGAGTAGCCCATCTTTGCTTACCTCCCATTACCTGTTAAATTTAATTTCTCACTATTCTTCACCCCTACACCGTATTATCAGCAAAGACACTTGCTCATCACTGCTTTTGACTCTTTGCCCATTGTGGAATTTTGCTTTGCTCCTTTCTTACCATCAAGTGTGTATATTTTCTCCAAGATACTGAGTTTCCTATCAATAATAATTCTTCGACACGTTTTGACATTATCTCCTATATAAACACACTCATTTCTACCTCTGTGTTCTTCACTTTTCTTGAACTCTCATCTTGATTCTTTTAGAAAAAAGTAAGTGTCCAAAAGTAATTATAAATTAGATGACCTCTTTGAAACACGCCCTAAATTCTCCCAGCCTCAAAACAGTCACTGCTATACTGGGGATATTAGCGCATTAGGACTTAAGTCCGTGATGACAGCAGTGAACAAGGCTGTATGATATGGAGTAAAGTTATTAAGAAGGTAGATTCTGGTTCTCATCACAAGGAGAATTTTCTTTATTTTTCTTTTTATTGTATCTATGGGAAATGATGGATGTTAATTAAACCTAGTGTGGTAATCATTTCACAATATATGGAAATCAAACTAGCATGCTGTATACCTTTAGCTGATGCAGTGATGTGTTTCAATTATTTCTCAATAAAACTGGAAAAAATTTAAAAAATAAATGATTTGTGTTTTAGGGGAGAAAAAACAAAGAACAAAACACTGCTGTACCTTGTATTGCCTCGATTTTTAAAAATAAATTCTATTACTATAGAATTTATTATTTTAATTTGCTTTTTTCCTGTGTAATTTTTTCCAACTTGCTATTTTAGAAGCTTCTTAAGAAAATGAGAGCTTACTCTCTGATTCTTATGGCACAGAAGTGTAGTAGAATGAAGTGGAGCCCAGTGAGTTAGTCAGTAACACAGGAGATGTGGGAGGAGTGGTAAAAGATGAGCATAGGTGGGCTGTTATTCATAAAGACAAAGTATGCAAATTGGTTGATATTTTTTTTGAAGTAGAAGAACTGTCTCTGTGTAAGTTTCCTATTACTACTGCAACATATTAATCATACATATCATGGCTTAAAACAACACCAGCTTATTATCTTAGAGTTTTAGAGGTGAGAAGCCTACAATCAGTCACATGCTGAAGTCAGAGGTCAGCAGGCTGGTTCCTTCTGGAGGATCTCCTTTCCTTTTCTAGCTTCTAGAGGCCGCCTGCTTTCCTGACTCAGGCCCCTTATTTGTGATGGTTTTATTCCTCCCTCTGCCTCCATCACATCTTTTTCTTCTCACTCTGTGCTCCTGCCTTCCTTTTACAAACACGCTTATGATTGCATTGGACCTATCTAGGTAATCCAGAATAATCTTCCCCACCCAAGATCCATAGTGTAACCACTCCTGCAAGGTCCCTTTTGCTACATAAGGTAACGTTTTCATAGGTTCCAAGGATTAGGATGCGGACATTTCTGAAGGGCCGTTACTTAGACGACCACACTCAGTAGTGCCCATGTCACTCAGATGAGTGTGGAGGGAGGTGTCCAGAGTGTAGCAGACAGGATATGTCAGACTTGTGGGGTTTGTTGCTCATGCAGCCAAATAGTTTGAGAAATCCTCTCAAGTCTGAGAACTTGGCTCTCATACAGACAAGTAATTTGAGAACTTCTGCCTCAAGGAGTATGGAAACATTATCTGTGAACTATCAGTGTTTGTGTGTGTGTGTGTGTGTGTGTGTGTGTGTGTGTGTGTGTGTGTGTGTGTGTGTTTCTTAAGCAGATAATGACTCTGATTTGTTTTATGTTTTATAAAAATAACTGGTAGAAGAATGGAAGCTGTATTGGTTAGAGGTCAGACCTAAAATGGTGAAAAGCCTAACCTCTGAAAGAAAGTGATGATGGAATTGGAGTATAGTCAGATGTTTAACAGACATTTCAGAGATGTGTTTGTGTTGGTTTGGGAGTGTTGCAGATGACTTTAGGTGGCAGTACAAAATAACAACATTAATGGGTTTGAGTATATTCAGTTTTAGAGATCTGTGGGACATGCTTACACCAGGCTCAGAACCAGAGGCTGGTGATAATGTTGTAGAAAACACACTGCTCTCAGATTTGCAAATACATATTTGGGCTTAATAGGGGTGGTTGGGGATGCTTGCTTAGGTCAGGGGACTCCAGAGAATGGTTGAGAGTTTGCATGTATGCAACATATGTATTCAGTAATATTTCTGCATTTATCATATATGAACACTTAGATGCACATACATTATTGGCCTTAGTGACCAGGGCAGAGTAGCATAAATGGTCAACATTTCCAGATGTCAGTGATCTTTTAAATGCAGATATTACTTGCATCTAAGACCACATGGATTCAAGCTCATTTTGTAATCTTGCTTCATCCACATTCAATACTTATCTTATCTAAATGTAAAAGGAACACAAACCAATTGGGAGAAACAAACAAATCTTCCACATTACAAATTTGAGAAGATGAGCTTTCAGAGTTTAATGTGTACTGATGAGACAAACACACACATAAAATGACACATCGTGTCTGTTGTTAAAAATAATAGTGGCCAATATTGCTTTAGTTTTAATCTTATGAGCTTAGCACTATTTAGTTGTTTCAATGTGTTAACAGATTAAATCTCACAGCCATCATAAGAAGTAAGCACTGGGTGTAAAATGCATGGCAGAGAAAAGGTTGTCAGGTAGCACACTTCCGGTGGGACCTGAGGTAGGAGTGAGTCAAGGAACTGTTCACAGAGGAGACAGTCCTTGACAGGAGACTTCATGGATAAAGTTTTATAGGTTGATAAATGTTAAGGGCATTCAAAGGAACACAAAGGTAAAATCGCAAAGGATGTTGACGCTGTGGTATAAGGAATTTACTTTATATCATAGGACTTTTGGAAAGACTTGAATTGTTCTGAGCAGGATAGTGAGAAGATTCAGTTTACATGCTTGCAGAGACTTTATTGCAAGAGAAAGAAGGATGCATCCCTAGGAAATGTGAAGACAACAGAAGGCATGATAAATATTAATAGGCCTATTTCAATTGTGTAGGTAAAAAAATGATGAGAGTTGTGTCTATGTTGTAGTCTGATGATGAAGAAAAGGAAAAATGTGGTACATTTTTGGTAGAACTGAAGGCACGCAGTCAGTGGAAATGGGAAATGGGGAGTAAGGAAAATTGGACAATAGAGGTTTCGGTCTGGGGCAACCTTGAGGATCCTGGGGATTATGAGAGGAGAGAGAGAATGTCTGGGAAGTTGGGTTATTAATATTTAGAGAGGTTGCCTTTGACATGCTTCCCAGACATCCAGACAGAGATGCCCTGATGGGCAGTTGGACATATGGTCCTGAACCGCAGAAGACATTTGGGTTAGACATGCAGATTTGGCAATCTGTGATAAAAGGTGAAAATTAAACTCCTGGGAGGAAATGAGCCAATCAGGGAGAGTAGATCATGTGAACAGAGAAAAGGGCCAAAAAAAGGAATCTTAGGGAATTTTTATATTTGGAAAAATGTACTCCTGGAGCACAGTGTACAGATGAGAATCACAGATAGTGGTTTTGTAGTCATCAGTGTGTCAGTGGTGGCTGAGTCATAAAAACTGACACAACATCTTAGGTAGCATTTGTAGAAAGAGTAAATGGAACCTTGGGGAACAGGAAAAGAGGAGCCTCAGCTCGCTGAGAACGGGTTAAGTGTTGCCAGGAGAATTACTAGGCAGGATGATGTCAGAGATGACCGTCAAGGACAGAGACCCAAGAGAGGGAGCAGGTAGCAGTGTGTACAGACACAGAAAGTGTGAGTGAGCTAATGATTGGAAATTGCTGTTTAGTAATCACGAAGGTAATTGGCAACCTTTGTGAGAACAATTTGAATATGGTGATCAAAGTAAAACACCAGGAAGAGTGGGGGCGGTGGGTGTAAATGGGAGTTAAACTCTTTAGAGGACTGAACTGAGGGACAGTCGTTGATGTTAAATAAATGACCTTCAAACATCTTTTGAAACTGACTTTAGTGTAATGCTAGAAATGCAATGCGGTTGTGACTTTTAAATGAGATTATTTAGGAGTCAATTTATAAGGCCAGAGATTGATTACTGGAACCAGGTAAATTGTAAATAGAACTCTTAGGTACCAGTTGTACCTATGATCAGGTTTTGTAATATTTCATCAGCTTCTGTTTTTGATAGAGAAAACAGGCCAGTGCTCCCATCTTACTTATGATGGCATTTAATGCTCCAGGACTGATCATTACTTAGATCTGTTAACATGCACAATAACACATATTTACCACTTTAGACAAGCCTTAACAAATAGGACCAAATGTTTTCATCAGGCTTATTTTTAAGAAGTAGAAATTTTGAAATATTTTGCAGATCACTTAAAGCTTAGGTAATGTCTATTGGCTGAAGTTGATTGAGTAAGCCTTTTATATCTTTATTTTCTAAGAATTAAGTAAGTCTTTTATTTTTAATTAAGACAAGCCTGGATATATCATACTTTGATGTATGGTTTACAAATATCCATTGGGTATTGACTTAAAAGTAGCCCAACGCAATTACTGGTAGAATTGAAAAACTGTTCAAATAATATTTTCAGCCTCCAAGTTAATTTTCAGACAGAAAAGAGGCCAAAGGAGAGCTATTAATTGGTTTTCACTGGGTATTGGGACATTAATAGTGTCGTGGTCATAATTTGAGTTGTGGGGCAAATAAGAATCTCATAAATTCTGTAAAGCCTCAAAGTCAAATGCGGGTTCTTTTTCCCATTTCTGTCCTAAACATTCAACAACTGGTCCTTTTTACCTCTCCTTTCACCCTCTCAATTCCTGAAAATTTATAAAATAAAGAAATGGTACTTACTTATAGAGCTCTGACAGCAGTAATAATGGGTTGATATCATTTTGAGATTTTAATATTTGTTTCATTCTTTTTGCATTTTCTCATCTCAAGAAAGTAATAAGACCTGTATGTGGTTTCTCAGGGGCAGTAGGACTACTTACTTATGTAGGGTTTGGTTTTATGAAAACATGTACTCCTTTAAGGAATCGTGTAAATAGGTAGAAGAAGAGAAGAATAGTATTTTTGGGAAGAGGAAGTAGAAAGAAGTGGGAATCATCTGCAAGATTGAAAAGCAGATGGTAGACTGTGCTCCCTACAAAACCAATGTGCCAGGCCCTTGCAAGACCAGAGGGCGCCATCCTCCGGGGGCTCCTAGGGACACCAGATTCCCTGTTTTTGGAAAGATTCAGGTCCATGTGAAGCAGGGATCATGTGTAATTTGAACAGTGAGCTGTGATCATTCTTCACCATATACCAGAAGCTCTTTCGCAGATGTGGAGGTGGAAAGAGTGGTCTCCTGAATTCACCATTAAATTTCTTAGGAGCCAGATTCAAATAAAATTAAATGATATGACATTTTTATACAATGCAGCTGTGAATGTAAGTTTAGAGTAAGTGCTATAATTCTTTCGTTTAACAAAAATGTTTTTTGTTCTCGTCACCTCTGTTCTTTCTCAGCTCTGGGAATATCACCTTGTAGGTGACTGGCATGTTCTGAACTCCCATAGACCTTGTGGTGAGTTTTCTCCATGGGTTTCTCACATTTCTGCCCATCTTGTGAGCAGAGGCACTGAGTGCCCTTTGCACCAGACTATCTTTTCAAGGATGTCTGTATAGTAAACAGCTTTAGAAATAGAGATAGTGTCTTCCTCCAGAGCAAAGGCCAGGCTTTCTTGCATCTTTAGGAGACAGAGATAATCTCCCTTCAGAGCTCAAGCTAGGCATACCAACTGCATAGTATAATTTTAAAAATTGAAAATATTTCCCCTGAAACAGAGGACAGGTGTGTTTTCTGTCTATAAAAAATTGAGCTTCCCTAGGACCCTCTCACAGAACACAGATCACCATGGGTGTCAGCATCCATTATGCCCAGCCCCGGGAGGCTGTTGCCCCAAGAAACCACAGTAGGCTCTCTTGTCAGCATGCAAGTAGGCTAACATCTCAGACCCTATAGGATTCTTGATATCTTCAATTCTTCTGCATAAAAAGAAACAAGTAAATACATAAATGTGAAACAATGTAATAATATCTATAGTAATAGCTGACATTCACTGACCACTTTTATGGATTAGCCACTATACTAAAATTTGCACTAAATCTCTCATTTCATCATTGACAAAACTGGTGCGCTACATTCCGTTACCACCCCCTAATGCTTGCATGAGGTCACATGGACAATCTTAGGGCTAGAGTTCAAGTTCATGCTTCTCTCAAGGCCTAGGCTGTTGGGACTCTCTTGTCCCCTCCTGGCATGAGCCGGGAGCTCTGTCCTCTCGCTTTCTCTCTAAATAAAAGTCTCTCCCTTGCTCTCCTAAAAAAAAAAGATCTAGGCTGTCAACATAAAATACTTGAAACAAGGCATTTTTCATAAATTCCATTCAAATGTGTAGCGTTCCTTTTTCAAATTAAAATATGGCAGCCCTCGAGGTGCTGAAGTTCATGATGAGGCCAGGTGGTGGAGGCCGCCATCCTGAGGGTGACGTTCTGAATGAGAAGGAGGCTTTGTGCTTGGCTGTGTCCTTATTTGTTCTTTATGTCCTGGGCCTTTCGCCTGGCACTGATTCATCTTAATGAACTGCTACTACGTTTTTGTTTTTTAATTAAGGTTGTGAAGTTTAAAAATAGTGACAGGATTCTAGACTTTAGGGTCCCAACTCCTTTCCTAGATGGACCACTTCGTGGTTTTCTGATATTGGAAAAATTATTTAATCTTTCAGCTCCTTAGTTGCCAGTAAAACAGATATGATGATACCCATGACACTGTCAATTGTGAATATTCAATAAAATTATGTATTTATGAAATCTGAATAGCTGTATCAGTGATAAAATTGTACATAAATATATTTTTTTGTACTTTTATAATACCTATGTGGGACAATGCATTGTGACTATATTAGTCATTTAGTACATAATGCAAATTAGTTGGTGGCATTTCCCATCTTCTACTACATTGATTTTTTTTACTCAACGAAAATCAATGAAACATCTTCCTGTGCTAATAAGCTGGATATTTTGTGCTGCATGGAGACTTTTGGGTGGTACGCATGTTTGTATGCTGACAATCTACAGCAAATGACCAAACTGACATATCTCTTGGGCAGCATGGTGATCCTGAAATGTGAAGTGATGAGGGAAAAAGTGGGGCCTCCTATTGAGAACTGTGAAGCAGGTTCAGTGTTGTCCTACTGGTCAGCTAACAAGTTAGCTTGCCACAGTTTCAGAGATGCTGGTAGAAGACACACACTTGGGTTATAGGTAATCACAGAAAAATGAGCAGCATGAGCATCTTATTAACACAGGCTCCCCTTTCCACCCAGATCCCACGGGGGTAAGATGGGGTGGTTCACATGGGGCTGTGCAGGCTAGGGGATTGCATCCTTGCTGAGGATCCCCAAGCTAGATTTAGGAGCCTGAATCTTTTATACTAGACAGTGAGCATACCTCTTCTTTGCTCCTGAGGGTAACATGATTTTTATTATATTGAGTAATAACCAAACCACTGTCTGCCCTCTCTATTTCCCAAGGCTCTATACTACACAAACATCTTTAATAATATAGTCTGAAATAAATGGGCAGCTAGTGTGCTCACAAGACACACAACAAGGTGGGAAACCCTTGTGGAGAATTGGGTCCCAACATCCTGTTTTGAGGGAGGCATCTTGAAATAAATCTTAGCCTCCTTCACAATTTGGCTGATCCAAACTACAGTGCAGAAATTATAGTACACACTCAGATTTTTATCACTACATAAAGAATTCCTGTTCTTCATTTTTATTTTCATCTCTTTATCCAACTCCTGCTAATACCACACACACACACACACACACACACACACACGAAGGAGATAAGATGTGAGAAAGAAGGGAACAAACAGGATGGAGGTTTGGAGAGCAAAGAAAATAAAACTTCAGAGAAAGGCAAATAGGAAAGCAGAAAAAGGGATTTAGAGTGTTTCAGCAGCACCTTAGACATCTAAAAGGTTGGAATGCTTAATATTAACCTCAAAGTGAGCATTTAAATAAGAATATATCCCACAAGGAAGAGTATGTATATTGGGTGACATTATAATGGGCTGGATAAGTTCACCTTGTTTAAAACCTATGTCTAGTCCACCTTCCAGCACGTATCACTGGCTTCACCATCTTTCTTGAGGCCCCCTCCTCAGCTGACCAGAACAAATGTGTAAGAGTCCTCTGTGGCTGATCTGACTTCCTGTGACGGGATAGGACGGGCTCGACCTTAGTGTTTGTGGGTCTGATGCAGGAGTGGGATTGCATGCCTCCCTACCATATTGTCTAAATATTCAAAGTTATGAATCAGGCTAACAAACTGTCTTCTAAACACTGCTCTAGTCTCTTGTCTTGAGAGACATACTTCATAATGACAATAGTGAAAAACATGTACAATACTATATAATTTTTATGACAAAATCAGCACAATTTCAGGGTTAATAACTTAAGTATTACTGTTCAGTGTGGTGTCCTGTTGACAGGGTAGTAAGTAACAAAATAAAGGTGTGAATACAAAAATGATATATTTTTATAGGAAATTTACTCTTCTTCCCCTCATTTCAGCAAAATCACAAATTATGTTATTATAGTAATGATTTTCCCTTAATTTCTGCTCTACTGAGAGTAATGACCTAAATGACTAAAAAGTGTAATAGTAATCAAAGTATGCAAAATCTGAGTGTGTTTTTCAAAAAATAAATGAGGCAAAATGCAAAAAATATAAAATATTTTACATATGTGTTTTAAAGCTTGTGTTTTTCATAATCAAAAATAGCTAATAAGGGCAGAATAAATATGTAATGAATGAATATTAAAAAATTTAAAGCAATTGTATTTAAATAAAGCTGAAATTTTCAATTTATGTTTTAAAAAATAAATCTCATTAATTTTTTTAATGAAAACACATTATTAACAATTATACTATTCAACGGCTTTCTAGTTGTCAAAATAAAGAACCTATATCATGGTTGACACAAGCTACATTGTGGCCTAAACATATACAAATTAAAGAATAATATGAATTGTTTAATATTATATCTCTTTGCCTCATATGCAATTGATATGAATACTATGATATTTTTTGTGTGACTCAGAACCAAAATTTGAAACAGGAAAAGAAGCAACAAATACTCAACACAACTATGAAAAAAAAGATGCTTTTCTATGCATGCATCTAATAGCAGTAGTGCTGTCTTAGAGGAAGGATAAATTAAGTTGTCTATTTTGGTGAAATAAGTGCTTCTTGTCTTTAAAATCTCATTGATCTCAGGAGAAATATCTGTTTCTAACAACACAGGAGAGTTCATATCACATGGATGCAGTTGCTTTCGTTTGATGACATTAGGCAGTTGATGTAGAAAAGGACTTCTCTGGGCCCTACAGTGTCTGAGGTCTAAGAATGGACATTTAGGGTTACAGATTTCACGGTACCAGCACTGACACCAGATCCCAAGTGACAGGGTTGGCCATCTGTTCTTTGATACTTTTATCTTTTGTGATTGTGATAGTTGAGCTCCTCTAAAGGGACCATAGATGGGGGCCTCTCTTACAGGTAAGGACAGAGGCAGACCTTGTAAAATAGGAAGAAAATTAGGTGTGAAATCTTTCTGGGACTTACGAAAGCTTTTGACATCATCATCCCATCAATAGCTATTTAAAGATGGTTTATACTATGCTCAGATTGGTGGTAAACTTTAGTAAATGTCTCCCCTATCCCTGCAAAAAATAGAAACAGAAACAAAAGAGAACACCAATACACACACACAGTGATAACTGACTCCTGATTTCAAGTGCTGGACTGCCTTAAAGAGACATGAGGGACAGCAGTGTCCAGCAAGGCAGAGATGCAGCCGACTGGGAAGCGCAGACGGACCTGCTGGCGGCTGGTGGTCAGAGCTGGATGGCCTTTGGCAAGCCCAGGATTTCAAGCCAAGTAAGGGAATCACGTTGGGAAGAAAAATGCATACAGCACCATCAGTTAGGTAACGGGAAATGGCTGCAATGTGATCTCAGTGGGTTAATAGGAATGCAAATGCAAGATTCTTTCCTGTATGTGCTAAAAATGTGCAATCTACCCAGTCATTGGTTAGCATTCACACCGTGGCCTGCAGTGTCATGTTAGCTCTCCTGGCTGCGAACAGTGGTGGAGGACATGGATGTCACTCATGAGGCTCAGTCTATGCATGGTAAATGGATCACTTCCATTGTGATGTGCGCGGCCTCAAAAGAAGGACCTTCATCCTCTTTCACTTCCAGCTCTGATGCCAAAATTCTCATTAAGGTGATACATTATACCTTTACAAGATACTTTTTAAAAGGCTAACAATGTATCAAAGTATAAAACATCATCAGTACAAGATATTAATGTCAGTGGGATGAAAGGGGATTTTCATTTTTGTTCCACAAAATATTGGAGTGGCTAGAATGAGGATATAACTAGGCAGTCATCTAGTATAAACTCTAGTGAAGGATGAAGGGATATGACGGAAAGTGGGAGTTAGCAAAAGCCCAAGTGTGCCAGGCCCAGGTATAAAAGGAGGTAATACCGGTGTTGTTGCTCTTGTTTAAATGGGACACTTAACCTTTCTTAGAAAAGAGAATGACATAATCTAACAGAAAATTTGCCTGTCTTCCTTGTGTTTCTTTTTAACATTTTTTGATTTACAAAAAGTATTAGTGATGAGGAGTTAAACATTTAAAAAGTTTGAGTGAAATGTGTTCCACTTTCCTTATTTGTGAAAATTAATGGCTTATTATTAGAAGTTTTAGGATTGCTTTGTTTTCTGGTATGGACTTCATTAAATGAACTATCCTGGATCATTTATTCTTATATATTTTAACACCAGTTTTTACACAAAGGGCTTTTGCATATCCTCTCACTGATGCTCACATACCCTTTTTCTGATATATATATACCTGAAAGAAGGGAGATCTTTAGCTAGTAGTCTGGTGGAGCTCAAAGTCTGGTCCCAAGACCTGCAGCACGAGCATGACATGGGGCTACCTGGGACCTTGTTATGAATACATGTTCTCCCCACTACCCCAAATCTGTGGAATCAGTGTTGGGCCCAGCAATCTGTGTTTTAATTAGATTTAAAAGGGATTCTGAACCATTGGTTTAGTCTAACACTTAGGGTTCCAGAAAGGAAATGGCTTCAAAGCAAAGAGGTACTAATCCTCTGGTCTTCTGACTCCTACTCCACTGCTTTTATCATTATATATACTAAGTCACGTCAAGAACATTATTGTTAGTGTCCCGGTAGGTACTGGACTTTCCACCCTTCATATTTATTCCCAATCTTTCAGAACCTTCTAATAGGATAATAGGAATTTGTTTTGCCTTTTTAAATCAGATTTTTAAACATTTTATTTGGCAATTTCAAATCTTAACACAAAATGCAGAGAAGAGGAAGTTCTGTGATGAGACAGGTTGTAGAAAAAGTCAGCTAGTTTATACAATAAAGCAAACATTATGCAAATTAAGTCATGCTTGAAAGAATAGCAATTTAATGTGAGGCATCTGGAAATTAATGATGTGGCCAAGCTGAGACTTCAAAGGTGACTCAAAAGAACTCCAGCACTCATTGAAAAGAGGAGACCGACACTTGAATATCTAAAAAAGAAAGCAATGACATGAATTCCTGGAAGATGGGGATTTTGAATAAGACTTTGAGAAAGTCTTTATAAAGCAAAGAGTTTTATAAAGGAGATTTTTCCCAGTGGTGTCCTCTGTTTGCACTCCCAGGAAGTCTTTAAAGCAGTGGACTGGAGTCCTCAATGAATCTCTGAATCTTCCATGGTGATGAGGTGAAAGTGAGCATGACAGCATTAAAAAAAGGTAGTCTGAGTTATTCCTCAAGAAAAGTGGGTGCATGCCAGTTATATAGTCCCTTTTCATTCTCTTGTTCCCTCTGGTGAGATGCGGCCTGTATTTACAATCCAGCCATTTGAGATCAGAGAAAACCAGGGGAACTTTTCTAGGCAGCTGCCACCTGTGGTTCTGCCAAAGTAAAGCCATCATTTGAATCAGCTTTCAGTTAAAATCCCTATGTAAACTTAGATCACATTTTTAACTGCCATGCTTCATTTCCCCTTTTCTTATATATGTTCTTGTATATCTAAATACCACATAAATATATATATATATATATCTCAGTATGTGTCTAAGTGCTTTTAATCTTGTCTCCTGTAGGCTTCCCTTAATACCATAACCAACCCCCTCCTTGCAATATAGACCTTCTATAGGGGTGACTCCACAAAGGCAGGTTGAAAGGGACCTTCTTGGGACAGTTTGAGGGCTTCTCTTCCAAAGATATCCTTTTCTTCTTGTCCAGAAAGGCATGTAGAAATAAGCTGTGTGGGAGATATTGTGGAATAACCTCATTTTGTACAACCTATAAACAATGCTGTAGAAATTTAAAGTCCCCACCATTTTACTATACGTCACAAGGTTTAGAGGTATTATTTGGGTGGATATGTCTTTGGAACAAATAATGAATCTTAGAAAAGGAGAGAGCAAGAGAACTATTACTGTAGCTTTTACATTATTTTCTTAAAATTGTTTAGCATCATTGAACTGAAAGGAATCACAAATTTCTCAGTCTTAATGCCACATTAGCATATTCTTTCATTCTATAAATTGTTTTTAATTTATTTTTCCACAGGGTTATTGTAGTGATCACTATGAAAACATCTATTTTTCTTCATCCATCAAAACGAAAGCAGTACCTTAGACACAGATGTAGGTCAGTAGTCATGGTAATAACTTACTCTATGGAGTGTTACAATAACGCTAGCTTTTCTTAGAAGGGAAAAGTTCAGGGATGTGGAATTGAGTAGTAAAGGAGAAATAATCACATGATCTGAAAGGCTAAATGGCTGATAGTTTTCCAGATGTTTCCTAGGATACTTTCCTACAGAACTTCATATCCACATGTGGATTCACTCTGACTTGCATTGACATTTCAAATTTTGCTGAATGCTATTACTTTGTCAAATAAAATGCAAGGGAAGAGAATTTGTGTGGTGATAGGAATACAAATTTGGAAAGAAAATGGATTTTTATAACAAGAGATTTTAAAGTAGGTTGGAAATTTAGAAAACTTTTAGAATTTCTGGGAAATTTGTGTCTTAAATTATGAAGGAAAAAGGTCTGTGTTTCACTGCTTACTATGTGCCATACTTAGGCCCAACACTGAAAATGAGGTGACCTGTCTCTTTTGGAGCTAGTATTGAATCAACTGAAGCCTTTTCCACTGGCTTCCCTGACTCATAAAACTCCAACTCTTAGCTCTTTTCTAAACCCCAGGCAAGTGTCCCCTGCATTTAAAATATGTGCATTTGGACCTGTCATTGTATTCCGATTACCTCTGTGAGTCGCAGCTGACTCCCTGAATGATTCTCTTTTGCAATTAGTTTTACCTCAACTTGTCAGATTCTCCATGACACATCTCCACTATTGAAAAATAAAGGAAATGCCAGAAAGAATCAGCTCACATATCTTGATTAACAGTGGCTTCTTTCTTGTGGAAGGCTGACTGGTATCGTGGGAAACTTAGGGAACCACCCAGCAGGTGCCAAAGACACAGCCACCTAGAGAAAGGGACAAGAGCCCAGGTGGATGGCAAGGAGGGAGGGGCTTCAGTTCTAGGAGGGTGTTTTGATGGGAGTTTAGGCAAGAGCCTGCTGAAATTTAGACAGAAGAAGAGGAAATGTAGTTATCTGTACATTTTCTGATAACTTGCCTGCTAAAAAAAAAAATGTCAAATTGTAGTCCGATATGTGTGTGTCTGGGAGACTTAGCAGATGATAGCTAATTATCATTTGCTTAAGATGCAATGTTGACCTTTGATTGTCCACATATGGTTCATTTAGAAATAGTACAAAAAGGTTATTCAGATGGACTTAAAAAGAAACGGGCCTTTGAAAGCTTGAATGAAAAATATTCAGTGAACGCTTCTAGATTAATATCTCAAGGGAGCTACAAAGACATTTTTGCCCAGCAATGACTGACATCCAGATTTGCCTTTTTTGTCATCCAAACAAAAATAAGACTGGGCAGTTTGCTGATTCAAAGCTTTTTAGAGAAATTGGAAAGGGTTTGTGAAAGGTTTCTCTATAGTTTAACTTAGGGCGAATTGCTTTTCAGACAGGATGGGGGAATATATTGGACACCTCTCATGCCCCACCTCATGATTCAGCCCTTGGGGTGACCAGCTTTCCACAGATGTCACCCAACAGCACCTGGCTCAGCTGCAGCTACTCCCTCTTGCTTTCGGTCTTGGGATGTTTCTGTCACTGACTTGTCAGAACTCTTAGAGGAAACTATCTAGATACTCGCATCCACCTTGAGTCCCCAGACACTGGTGTCCCAGGATAGGAGGGGGCTCTGGAGCCAGCATAAGTGCCCCTTCTCCCTGCCTTGGACAGGCAATGATGTGGTCCATACTACATGTCCTCGCAGAGGTTCCCAGCAGTGTTGATTCCCAAATTCCCAGAGTGGGAATCGGCTTGAAAACACATCTTTGAGTGGTTTTCCTTTCTATCCTGTTTCTCTTTTTCTTATTTTCCACTTTTCCTAGTACTTTTGGGAATTGCTTCCCCAAATAAATCACCTATACACAAGCTCTTCATTATTGTCTGCTTTTTGCAAAAACTCAGACTAAGATACTTCATTCTAGAAGTCGCCATAGAAAGCAGACCCTCAAGATGACATTCTGAAATGACATGAGGCAATGGACACTACAGGTGTGTTAGATAAGGGAGTGGTAATCCTAGGCATTCAGAAGCATCATATTTATTTTTATTGTGTCACAGTTCATCCAGTGAATCACAGACACACTTTATGCTATTTCTTCGTTTTTGAGTACAGAATTGGGGTGAATACCCTGTGTAGTTGTAGAACCCTTGATTCTCTGATCTGTGGAAGTAGAAGCCATTATGATAGGGAAGAACAAGTAGGAGCCTTTGGCCCCTGCACCAAGGACAAGGTCAGTCAGAACTAATACTGCACCTCAGGAGGAAGTGCACGAATCAGTGCCACTGGCAAAGACCTAAGGTATGTAGGGGTTGTGATTCCCACTCATATTACCATGTATTTAATCTATTCCACCCATGAAATCACAAGAGGAATCATGGCAAACCTTCTACTTGGGTAATGTAACCCAGCAGATCGAAGAGTGCCACGAAATGTGTGGCAATGATTAAGGATGCTCTGTGGACTCATTGACAAGCCCCAAGAGGAGAACTGCAGTGCAGACCCTATGGCTCTGGTGTATTCTAGTGCCTTCTACAGCAGAGACAACATGTGGGCAAAGGCTGGGAGACAACACAGAAGGGCAAGAACAGAGAGAGAAGAGAATGAATGCAGTAGCAAGGGCTGAAGCACTGAAGGCATGCTATCAGGGAGAAACACTCCTTTCCCAGAAAAAATAAAACTAAAATTAATTCCCTATCATGGGAGACTAGAGACTTTACTTTCTATTTCTTAGCTGTTAATATCTATTAATAGGTCATAATGAGATACTCTATTTGGAGGAGTAGAATTGTGCATGGTAACTACGAGGTGCTCAATAAATATTAGTTTTTATCATTCTTATGACTGATGACTGATTACACTGAGTATTTTTCATAGTAAATGCTAATAAATATCAGAATGAGTTCTCATCTAAATGATCACAGTAAGCAGCAGGAATTATAATACAAAGCTGGGAAATACACCACAGATTTCCTGTGAGACCATTCTTCACAGGTACAAAGGGATAATGTCTTAAGCAGAAGTTATTGTAATACCAGTTATATTCTTATATAGACTGTGTGAGAACATTCTATTCTCTTTTCTCTATTGACAAAGTATTAAAAGAATTAATTAATTTGGGGGAAGAGTAATGTCACTAAATGGGTAATGCTGTCAGAAATTTAGAATATGCCAAATTTTAATTCTGCTCATTTTGTGATTCTTCCTGAATCCCTGGCATTTCATATTCTCAGGCTGAGTACCATCTATGGTTACTGAGTGACAGCTGCTTCTGGCCCACACTGTTCCAGTTATGCAGCTGGATTATGGGTGTTTTACTACCCTTTGGGGGGTGTGGTTTGAAGGAAATGGTAAGGAAGACTACCATTATAGGAGTAGCGGGAAATATGCAGTGAAGCAAGGACACTCAAACGGTGGCAGGCAATACACTGGGAAGATCACTTGCTTGGTAGAATGTCTTGGTTACATGCCTTTTCATGTGTTACTGTTTATGGCTTGTCAGTTTTGATGACAGAAAGTGCCTTTTATTGGGCATATTACCTTGTCTTTCCTTTTCCTGTTTTTAATATGCAAGAAGAAGAAATGCAGATTTATGTTTAAACGGCAACTAGATGAGCAGAATTATGCCCTTAAGATATTTTGAAAAGTTAAAAGCTATACAAAAGTAGGTGTTATGTAAATTCAATGTTACATATAATGTAAAGATGAAAATGCACGTTTTATTGGTAATAGTGTTATTAGGTGGGTATTTATTTACAATGTTTTTCATGGACATTTTTGCGTTAGATATTGGTTAACATTGTTGTCAGAGTTAAACCTACCTTGATTTATTTCCCTCACACATAGTTGATCTTTTGTTCTTCATTTATACTCTTTTTTTGCAATGCTAAAAAAGAGTGTGCTTGAAAAATGACTTAAATTATGACATAGTCCCTTAGAATGAAGTTAGTCTGGCTAGAGAGAAACGTCAGACAATTTGATTACTAGTGTGCGCCTAAGTTTTATTACAATTTACATGCAAGAACAAATCTCTTCAGTAGACTAATTCAAAGAATCATTTTTTTAGGTAAAAAAATAAATGATTTTTATACCATCATAAAATGATTAGATAATAATTGTTAGAGTGATAAAAAATTAAGAAATATATATATATATATGGATAGATTCCAGACTCTTGACTAAGAGGCAACAGGCTGTATGGTAGTTGGACCACCCATTTCCCACACCAAATCTTAAATCCATTATCATCAGAAAGGTGTTTGCAGAATTTTCAGAAATGCTCATTTTTTCCCCAAAAACAGGTTAAGAATTGCAGTCTTAATAATGTTTCCATATCTGGGAAAATATTTCTTTTACATACCTGATTTATTTTTGGTATATTTTTTCTTTCTGTCACAGAGTGACAGTTCAGTAATCACAGAAATAGCCATTTAAAAAAATCAAAACAAGGTATGTTTATTTTTTAACATGTACTGAACTGCTAGAAATCTACTGGATAAGGAAGAACAATAGCTGATGTGTTCTGTTCTGACCTGAATCATAGTTACACAGTCACACTTTATAATATTTGTACCTTGGTTGTTTTTCTGAGCAAAATGAAAACAGTCAAAGCAATAGAAATATTATACAAGAAAATACATAGTTTTTATTTGGAGTAGTTGTCCTTGCAGCAGTGAGCAACTTCTTTTTGGATTCAAGGTCGAAACAGATATTGAGGTTAAGAGCTGGAGTGGGGAAAATTCAATACAATTGATACTTTGACTTTAATCCATATTATGAAACATGAGAGAAGAATTCTAACCAACAATTTTCTGTATATTTAAAGAAAATATATATATGTTAAACACTAAATATGTTTAAGTTAAAATGGATATTAAAAAGACATCATTGTCTGTAATAAAAATTAGGCACTGGATTAGAGATTGTGAAATACCTTCTTTAAAGATGCTAAGATAATTAAAATGTGATTTATAGCACTTTTTGGATGGTGGGGAGAGGATCATTTTGAAAGCTGACTTAAGAAAGTACTGAGAATTCTTTAAAAGTCTCAGCTGCAAGCAGCAGAGGTGTGGGAAAACCATGTGAGGAGTCTGGTAAGGAAAAGACATGTCCAAATGCTAATTCTTACCCTGCCATTCTTCTCTGAAAATCATGGGCTATTCCATCTTTTCCTACCACCTTATAACCTCTGAATACTCTTCATTGTTGGGAAAATAAAGCACTCTGCATAGACGTCTAGACCAAAACTAGTCTCCTTACAAAGAAGACTGTAGCTGTGCTACAGTTACTCAAGCAAGCAACTTAGTTGGGAGGAACCATGAGCATGTGACCAAAGGGCTGGGTACTCGATGTTTCATGAGAATTATGCTATTAATTGAGTATAATGTGCATTTTTGAGGTGGCTTAGAAGCAGCTGGAAGGATAAATTGTGGCTGGAATGAAAACCATGGCTGGAACAGGACTTTTTGGTTGGATGATTGTTTGATAAGCCTGAGAACAGGGGACCCTCCCAACTAAGTTGCTTGCTTAAGTAACTGTAGCACAGCTACAGTCTTCTTTGTAAGGAGACTAGTTTTGGTCTAGACGTCTATGCAGAGTGCTTTATTTTCCCAACAATGAAGAGTATTCAGAGGTTATAAGGTGGTAGGAAAAGATGGAATAGCCCATGATTTTCAGAGAAGAATGGCAGGGTAAGAATTAGCATTTGGACATGTCTTTTCCTTACCAGTTTTCCATGTGGTATCAATATATATTCTCTTTCCCACCCCTCTCAAAATCTTTAGTTAGTTACACATTATCACTATTGCTGTACATTGGTTCTGATGACTTGTTGCAGTCTTTATGGGCACAGCATATGGACTAAGGCCACTTGTTAGGGTTCTGTCCTCTTTGGAAGTTACCTATTTTAATAATGTTGACTTCTTTTTTTTGGGGGGGGGTGTTTTTTTTATTAACATATCATTGATATACAGTCTTATGAAGGTTTGAAATGAGCACCACTGTGATTATTACATTCACCCATATTATCAAGTACTCCCCACAGACCCCATTGCAGTCACTGTCCATCAGCGTAGTAAGATGCCAGAGAAACTACTTGTCTTCTCTGTGCTATACTGCCTTCCCTGTGACCCTCTACATTATGTGTGTTAATCATAATGCCCCTTAATCCCCTTTTCCCTCAATCCAAACCCACCCTACACAACTCTTTCCCTTTGATAACCACTAATCCCGTCCTGGGGTCTGTGAGTCTGCTGCTGTTTTGTTCCTTCAGTTTTGCTTTGTTGTTCTACTCCACAAATGAGTGAAATCATTTGGTTCTTGTCTTTCTTTGCCTGGCTTATTTCTCTGAGCATAATATCCTCTAGCTCCATCCATGGTGTTGCAAATGGTAGGATTCATTTTCTTCTTATGGCTGAATAATATTTCATTGTATATATGTACCACCTCTTCTTTATCCATTCATCTACGGATTGACACTTTGGTTGCTTCCATATCTTGGCTATTATAAATAGTGCTATGATAAACATAGGGGTGTATATGCCTTTTTGAAACAGATATCTTGTTTTCTTTGGTTAAATTCCTAGGAGTAGAATTCCTGGGTCAAATGGTATTTCTATTTTGAGCATTTTGAGGAACCTCCATACTGCTTTCCACAATGGTTGAACTAATTTACATTCCCACCAGCAGTGTAGGAGGGTTCCCCTTTCTCCACATCCTTGCCAACATTTGTTGTTGTTTGTCTTTTGGATGGTGGCCATCCTAACCGGTGTGAGGTGATATCTCGTTGTGGTTTTAGTTTGCATTTCCCTGATAATTAGTGATGTGGAGCATCTTTTCATGTGCCTGTTGGCCATGTGAATTTATTCTTTGGAGAAGTGTCTGTTCAGCTCGTCTGCCCATTTTTTAATTGAGTTATTTGCTTTTTGTTTGTTGAGTCGTGTGAGTTCTTTATATTTTGGATGTTAACCCCTTATTGGATATGTCATTTACAAATATATTCTCCCATACTGTAAGATTCCTTTCTGTTCTACTGATAGTGTCCATTGCTGTACAGAAGCTTTTTAGCTTGAGTCCCATTTGTTCATTTTTGCTTTTGATTCCCTTGCCTGAGGAAATGTGTTCAGGAAAAAGTTGCTCATGTTTATATTCCAAGAGATTTTTGCCTATATGTTCTTCTAAGAGTTTTATGGTTTCATGACTTACATTCAGGTCTTTGATCCATTTTGAGTTTATGGAATGCAACAGATTTCTGTGTATTAATTTTGTATACTGCAACTTTGCTGAAATCAGTTTGCTAGTACTAGTAGATTTGGAGAGGACTCTTAAGGTTTTTTAATATGCAATATCATGTTGTCTACAAACAATGAAAATTTAACTTCTTCCTTGCCAATCTGGATGCCTTTTATTTCTTTGTGTTGTCTGATTGCAGTGGCTAGGACCTCCAGAACTATGTTGAATAAAATTGGGGTTGTGGGCATCCTTGCCTTGTTCCAGATCTTAAAGGAAAAAGCTTTCAGCTTCTTGCTGTTAAGTATGATGTTAGCTGTGGGTTTGGCATACCTGGCTTTTATTATGTTGAGATACTTGCCCTCTGTATCCATTTTGTTGAGAACTTTTATCATGAATGGATGTTGAATTTTGTCAAATGCTTTTTCAGCATCTGTGGAGATGATCATGTGGTTTTAACCTTCTTTTTGTTGATGTGGTGGATGATGTTGATGGATTTTAGAATATTGTACCATCCTTGCATCCCTGGAATAAATCCTACTTGATCATGATGGATGATCTTTTTGATGTATTTTTGAATTTGGTTTGCTAAAATTTTGTTGAGGGTTTTTGTATCTATGTTCAACAGGGATATTGGTCTGTAATTTTCTTTTTTTGTGGTTCTTTGCCTGATTTTGGTATTAGAGTGGTGCTGGCTTCATAGAATAAGTTTGAAAGTATTCCCTTCTCTTCTACATTTTTGAAAACTTTAAGGAGAATGGGTTTTAGGTCTTTTCTAAGTGTTTGATAAAGTTCAGTGGTGAAGCCGTCTGGTACAGGGGTTTTGTTCTTCAGGTAGTTTTTTGATTACCAATTCAATTTCATTGCTGGTAATTGGTCTGTTCAGATTTTCTGTTTCTTCCTGGGTCAGTCTTGGAAGGTTGTATTTTTCTAGAAAGTTGTCCACTTCTTCTAGGTTACTATGAAAATTTATATGCTAACAAACTGGATAACCTAGAAGAAGTGGACAGTTTGTTAGCATATAAATTTTCATAGTATTGTCTAATAATTCTTTGTATTTCTGTGGTGCACATAGTGATTTTTCCTTCCTCATTTCTGATTCTGTTTATGTATGTAGACTCTCTTTTTTTCTTGATGAGTTTGGCTAGGGGTTTATGTATTTTGTTTATTTTCTCGAAGAACCAGCTCCTGGTTTAATTGATTCGTTCTACTGTCTTATTTTTCTCAATTTTATTTATTTTTTTCCTGATCTTTATTATGTCCCTCCTTCTACTGACTTTTGACCTCATTTGTTCATCTTTTTCTAGTTTCATTAATTGTGAGTTAAGACTGTTCATTTGGGGTTGTTCTTCGTTCTTTAGGTATGCCTGTATTGCAATATACTTTCCTCTTAGAATGGCCTTTGCTGCATCCCACAGATTTTGGGGTGTTGAGTTGTTTTCATTTGTCTACACATATTTTTTGATCTCTGTTTTCATTTGGTCATTGATCCATTGATTATTTAGGAGCATGTTGTTAAGCCTCCATGTGTTAGTGGGCTTTTTTGTTTTCTTTGCACAATTTATTTTTAGTTTCATACCTTTGTGGTCTGAGAAGCTGGTTGGTACAATTTCAATCTTTCAAAATTTACTGAGGCTCTTTTTGTGGTTTGTATGTGATCTATTCTGAAAAATGTTCCATGTGTACTTGAGAAGAATGTATATCCTGCTGCTTCTGGGTGGAGTGCTCTGTACATGTCTATTAGGTCCATCTGTTATAATGTGTTCCTCAGTGCCTCTGACTCCTTACCTGTTTTCTGTCTGGTTGATCTGGCCTTTGAAATGAGTGGTGTGTTGAAGTCTCCTAAAATGAATGCATTGCATTCTATTTCCCCTTTTAATTCTGTTAGTATTTGTTTCATATGTTTAGGTTCCTCTAAATTGGGTTCCTAGATATTTATAATGGTTATATCCTCTTGTTGGAATGACCCCTTTATCATCACATAATGTCCTTCTTTGTCTCTTATTACTTTCTTTGTTTTTAAGTCTATTTTGTCTGATACAAGTACTGCAACTCCTACTTTTTTCTCCCTATTATTTTCATGAAATATTTTTTCCCATCCCTTCACTTTTAATCTGTGTATGTCTTTGGATTTGAGGTGAGTCCCTTGTAGGCAGCATATAGATTGGTCTTACTCTTTTATCCTTTCTGTAACTCTATGTCTTTTTATTTGTGCAGTCTATTTACATTTAGTGTGATTATTGACAGATATGTACTTATATTGCCATTGCAGGCTTTAAATTTGTGGTAACCAAAATTCAAGAGCAGCTTCTTTACTATCTAACAGTCTAATTTAACTCTCTTGGTATGCTATTTCAAACATAATCTAAAGGTTCTTTTTTTCCCCCTCCTTCTTTTTCTTCCTACTCCACTGTCTATATATTAGGTGTCATATTCTGTACTCTTTGTATATCCCTTGACTCATTTTGTGGGTAGTTTATTTGCTTAGGAATTAATTGGTCTACTTCCTTTCACTGTGTTTTTATTTATTCTGGTGACAGCTATTTAGCCTTAGAAGCACTTCCATCTATTTCAGTCCCTTAAAAGTTCACTGTGGAGATGGTTTGAGGGAGATAAATACCCTCAACGTTTGCTTATCTGGAAATTGTTTAATCTGTGCTTCAAATTTAAATGATGATATTGCTGGGTAGAGTATTCTTGGTTGGAAGCCAGGCTGTTTCATTGCCTTAAATGTATTGCATCACTCCCTTGTATCTTTTAAGGTTTCTGCTGAGAAGCCTGATGATAGATAGCCTGATGAGTTTTCCTTTGTATTTGTTCTTTTTCCCCTCTCTGGCTACTTTTAATACTCTGTCCTTGTCCTTGATCTTTGCCATTTTAATTATTATATGTCTTGGTGTTGTCTTCCTCAGGTTGCTTGTGTTGGGAGATCTGTGTACTTCCATGGCCTAAGAGAGTATTTCCTTCCCGGAATGGGAAAGTTTACAGCAATTATTTCCTCACAGACTTTCTATCTCTTTTTTTTGTTTTTCTTCTTCTGGTACTCCTATAATGTGAATATTGTTCCATTTGGATTGGTCTCACAGTTCTCTTAATATTCTTTCATTCCTAGAGATCCTTTTTCCCCTCTGTCCCTCAGCTTTTTTGTATTCATGTTCTTTAATTCTATTTCGTTTACCATCTCCTCTACCACATCTAATCTGGTTTTAAATTCTTCCTTTGTATGTTTCATTTCTGATACTGTATTTTTCAAAGTTTCCGTCTCTTTTTTGAAGTTCTCCCTGAGGTCTTGAATATTTTTCTCTTACTCTGTGAGCATGTTTATGATTTTTATTTTGAAATATTTATCAAGAATATTGGTGATTTCTGTTTCACTTAGCCCTCTTTCTGATGTTTGAGGTATTGTGGTTTGTACAAGGTTCTTTTGTTGTTTCATATTTCTAATGTTTACTATGAAATAATAACTTTGTGTAGGCAGTGCCCTCTAATGCCCAGAAGCTCAACTCTCTGGAACTGCCTATCAGCTGGAGCGATGGCTAGGATTGCAGGCAAGTGATACCGGTGCCTGCTTGGAAGAAAGAGTTCTTTCCTGCTTCCCAGCTTCAGTGCCTGCCTCCACTGCCAGGGCCAGTGGGCTGAGCATGCAGGAAGGAGCCTCTGCCTTTTGCCCCTGTAGCTGTCATCAGCAGGGCTGCCATGATTGCATGGATAGCAGGTGAGTGGATCAGTGCTTTCTGGGAGGAAGGAGTGACAAGCTGAGTATCACAGTTTGGAGCCTCGGCACTGTGTTTGCCATCCACTGAAATGGAGCACCTGAAGCTCCTGAAAGTTCCCAGCCTGCTGGGCTGAGTGTGCCAGGACAGGTTTGTCCACCTGTTCTTTCTCCTGAGCACCAAGCTCTATGTTATCCTTGCCTCTTCAGCATCCCTCTCTCTGTTGGGAAGCCTTTAAAGTGCCTGCTTTTCTTTTGTACCAGAGTATCTGGTTGTGGGTACTCATTCTGCATAAGAAGCTGTAATCTCAGTCTTCTGAGTATTCCACCTGTCTTTGCTTTCCAACCCCTCTATAATCTCCAGAGCACCATGTAATGTGGATGTGCGCTCCCAGAGCAGATCTCCAGGGCAGAGTGTTCAGCAGTCTTGGGCTTCTACTCCCTACCCGCTCTGCTTCTCTTCCTTCTACCTGTGAGCTGGGGTGGTGGGAGGGCTTGGGCTTCACCAGATCATGGCTTTACTAATTTGCAAAAAGAAAATATGGCTTTTCTGTGAGGTTTTCCCCAGATGTAGGCCATCTGTCTCAGTCTTCTGGTTGCTTTTTCAGGATTAGTTGTATTTGTTGTATTTTAGTGTTATATTTGATTTTGAGTGGAGGTTTCTTCCTCACTTCTTGTGCAGCCATATTTTTCTGCCCCCCTCAATAATATTGATGTCTTAACGTCGTTGGGCTTATAAATGAGGAAGTGGGGGAGCATATTTGCTTTTCAGATAGATGACTTTGGAGGCCATGTATAGGATATTTTGGCCAGTGTGGGAGTGGTGCAAGTTTTGGAGGACTTGTGCAGGCATCCAGATAAGAAAAGAAGCGATTTGCTACAGTGTTATTAAATAAAGTAAAGGATGGAGTTAATCTGCTGAAAACTAAGGGTTGAGGTGGGAGGTGATTGCTTTGTATAATTACTGGGACAAGTGGGAGAGGAGGGTGACTGGCACATCTCAACTCTTTCCCTACCCTGTTCTATTCCCCTATGGTCCTTACGTTACTTTGACTTCCCTGGCATCCTGGGAAAATGGAGGGCACCATGTTCACACTCCCTCATTCTAAGTCCTTTGTATCTCAGGACCCTTGTAACTGCCCCAGTCTTTAATGCTTGCTTCCTATTTTCCTTCCTTCCAAAGCTGGACCTGTAGCTGGAAACCTAGGGGTCTCTTTGAGGTGACTCCTCTCTAAATCCACCCCTTCCTCTTCCTTGAAAGTCTCAGCACTTCTGGGAGATAATGTGCATCATTTGTCTCCCATGTGAAACATAGAATAGATGCATATTAAGGTCTGAATGAAGGGGACTGCCAAGTAACTTTTTCTCCTGTATGCTTGCTTCTAGTAACTGACATGCTCAAGCATTTTTTATCCTAAACCAAAGCTTTTTCTGTCCTACCTAGTCTCCTTCTCTCTGCTCTACTTCAATACCAAGTGTCCTTATATAGTAAACAGCACACATTTACCTTTCCCCGCAATCGCCTTCACTCCTCCACCCTGAAGGTCATCTTCCTTTACTGTCATTCTAATGAAAATCCATCTCACTTTGATCACCAAAATACATGTTTTTTGTTCATCCATTCTGCTAGACTCAGGTTTATTTTCCTCGTTTTTCCTTTATTCTGCAGATACATGCTTTTTATCCTTTACTGTTCTTATCACTTCTTCTCAAAAAGGACAACTTACAAAGCCCTTCTTTCTTTATTCTTTCCTGGTTTTATGCCAGTAATCTTCAAAAGTGATGTTTACAGAAGGTTAAAATCAAGCTTATGGTTCCTTTGGATTGTTGCCAAATTATCCATTTATCATAATCTTCATTTTTACATATTAAAAACAATTTTCTCATCTTAATTTTAAGCATTTTTTTCTGGTGAGAAATAATTTAAAGTGTTTCTACTAACTAAAACCATGCACTATTAAATTTCACTTGACTTAATGTAATGTTAATTGTCCCAGACTTACTTCATTTATTTTATTTCAGTGTTCAAACAATATATTAGTTCCTTGAAAGCTGTTAAAGTTTCTTTTCAAAAAATGAATTGAACTGCTTATGTTGAATGAGCAGCATTTACATTACATATTTAAGGAAGAAAAGTGCTGATGTATTTAAAAACTTTTATTGAAGTTACAGCTGCTCCTCTTGGCTTTAAAAAGCACAATGCTTTTATGTGAATTGTGAATACCAAGCTATTGTTTTGGGAGAAAACTAAGAATGTCAGTAGGAGATTGTACTTTTCCAGTGTAGTAACTGTATTTCCTGTTTTTTTTTTCATTGATGACACTTTTTACTTTCATAGCAAGAGATTGCAAGTGAATAGCCCAAACTTGCAAAATAGCATCACTTTGCAGATTTTTCAAGTAGCTGATCACTACTATTGTCTTCCTATAAGGATACACTATGACTTATAATACAAATCTGCCATTACAAAAATTACTTTATACATGGTGCTTAACTGGCAAAGTGTACTGTTTATAACTGATAATGCTGATGGGTGTAATTTAAAGTATTTCAGAACATTTTCTCTTTAGGGTATAAAACTCCAAATCCTTGCCATGACTTGCAATGCCCTATATGATTGCAGCCTTACTTACTGATCCAGTGTGGGTCCCCTACAGTTAGAAATGCAAAGACTTAGTAGTGGTTAGTTGAGTGAATGGAAGGTAAATGGGAGAAGGAACAGCAGTAAGAGCAGGAGGAGAGGAGGATTGGATAAGAAGAGTCACAAACTGGGTGCAGCTGTGAAAACATCTGCCAACAGGGAATTCCAATGCCAAAATTGCCCTTTAGAGGAGTTTGTCATGAGCAGAATGGTCAGGTCCCTGTCACTGGTGAAACTGTAGTGGAAAAGTATTTTATGGTTTGAAAACATTGGTAAATCCTGAAACCTCTCTAACTGGGGTCTGTCATCAACTTATGACTCAACTCTCATTTTCTTTACAATGCCTTTCAAAGGGAAGGCATTTTCATTTTGGTGAAATCCAGCTTATCAATTTTACTTCTTTTACAAGTAGTAATTTGGGTTTTGTCTTTAAGAATTTTTTGTTTAACTCAAGGCCACATAGATTTTATCCTTTATGTTCTTTCTAGAAGTTTTAAAATTTTAAGATTCACAATTCGGTCTTTCTTTAATTTATTTTGAGCTAATTTTTGCATTTGTGCAAGGTAGAGATCAAGGTTTTATATATATATGGATGCCCATTTGTGGCAGCCTCATTTCTTTAAAAGATTAGCCTTCCGTGATTGAATTGCCTTTGTATCTTTGACTAAAATCAATTGATCATATAAATGAGGGTCTATTTGTAGAATCTGCTCTCTTCCATTGATCTATGTATCTATGTTTATCAATACCACACTATATTGATTATTTCATTTTTGTAATAACTCTTGAAATCAGAGTAAATCTTCCACCTTTTTTTCAAAATTGTTTTGAATATTCAAGTTCTTTTGCTTTCTATATTATTTTTTGAATCATCATATTTAGTTAAAAATATTTTTCTGGAATTTGGATTGATTAGGTTGAATCTATGGAGCTATTTGGGAGAACTAGCATCTCACCATTATTGAGACTTTCAGTTCATGAACTCAATATATTTCTCAGTGTATTTAGATCTTTTAAAATTTCTCATCAGTTTTTAACACACAGATTTTGCACTTATCTCTTTAGATTTATACCTAAGTATTTTTAATGCTATTTTAAGTGGTACTTTTTAAAATTTCAATTTCCATTACTTCATTGCTATTGCAAAGAAATGCAGTGTGTGTGTGTGAACTGACTTTGTATCCTGTGATCTACCAAACACATTTATTAGTTTTAAAAGACAACTATGTTTTATTTGAACAGATAGGTTTATTTATGCCTTTTCATTCTATATTCTTTTGCTTTCCTTCTTCCTTTCTCTTTTCTCTTCTTCTTCTTTTTTTTCTTGTCTTGTTGCACTGGCAAGGACTTCTATTATAATGGTGAGTAGAATAGGTAGGGGTGATGAGAGCAGTCATCATTGCTTGTTTCTGATGTTAGGGGGAAAGCATTCAGTCAATTGCCTTGAAATAAGATGATAGGCATAGGTTTACCAAAGATGCCTCTATCAGGTTTAGGAAATTCTCTCATACTGCTAGCATGCTGAGTCACTAGCATGAAAGCACGTTCATTAAAAAAAAATACTCTTACTGCATCTACTGTACTAATCACAGTGATCACAGTAAAAGGAAAAGGGAGAACAAAATGGTCCCATAAAGATTTCATGGTTAGTTGTTTTCTTGACCCTAACATGTAAGAAACCGCATGACTTGACTCCTGCCTGTGTCCTTAACTCATCTCTTGGCACTCTCCACCTGCATCATCAGTTGTTCTAGAACAGGAATTGCTTGCATTTATCTTTATGTATAATCATGCTCATATTTAGCAATGGTATTTATAGTGAACACTGTACTAAGCCACCCAGATTTCCTGTGAGGCCAGAAGAACCTATTACCCTACCTGGGAGTACTGCTGGATGATAGGCCTCAATCTCAGCCCTCTAAGGAGTAGCATCCTGATGCGGGGAGTTCCTTATGGAGGGCCATGTGCCAACTTTCCTAAACATGTTCTATCCAAAAACAGGCTTATTGAGATCCTACCTTCCCATGCCAAAGAGTGGAACACTCCAGGCCCAATTCTGAAAGACTATCCCAACTTCACATGTCTCTGTGGGATCATTTGAGACCTTGTTTTGACTTCATCACAGTTACGGTGACCAACAACTGGAAAAAGGTTCCAGTTTGCTCATAACTGAGGGGTTTTCCAAACCCAAAACTTGAAGTTTTGGTAGGAAAAAAAGTAGGAAAGTCTTGGGAAAACAAGATGACTCAGTTCCTCCAAGTTTCAGGCCCCACTCCTCTCCCTCCAAAGTCTGTTTTCACTGCCTTCCCCACACTGGTACTGATTCAGAGAGAGCTGGGTGCTAAACTTCTTCATGCTCAGCTGTGCCCGGGTGCCTCATGGCAGCATGAAGGGCACATGAGAAAGCAAGGAGGCCAGCTGGGGAGGTAGCTGCATTACTCCACAGATGCATGAGAGCGGCAGGCCCATAAAGGCAGGAGCAAAGAGGGAAGAGAAGTAGACAGACTCATGATTTATTTTTGAGGTCCAACTAACAGGTCTCAGTGATGGATTGGATTACGGGTTACAGGGGCCTGCTCAATGTTGGGTTGAAGAGCTGAGTGAATTGTGGTATCAGTTACTGAAGTGGGGAAAGTTTTGATGACTCAGTATGTCCTCCATTCAATATGGGATACATGAGTGGAGATTTCAAGGAGACAGAAAGTACCAGAGCTCTGGAGGGGACTAGGTTGGCAAACAGATTTGGAAAATAGAGGCATCTAGGTTCTAAAGACCATCACAGGAGTAAATAGGACGCAGGAGGAGAGTGCAGGGGACAGTGGCCCTGAAGCTGCCCTGGGTCTCAGGTCCTTTGAGAAGGACCTTTTGAGAATATGATGGAAGTGAAGAACCTCTTTGTAGAAAAACAGCAACACATTCTTGTCAATATTTCTGTTAATTTCCTAGAGCTTCTGTAACAAACTACCACAAACTAGGTACCTCAAAATAACAGAAATGTGTTGTCTCATGGTTCTGGAGGCTAGAAGTCTAAACCCAGGGTGTTGGCAGGGCCAGGCTCCTTTGGAAACCTACAGGGAGGCTCCCGCCCTGCCTCTCCCTTGTTGCTTATGTGGCTGTCAGTCCTTGGCATCCTTTGGCTTGGAGTTGCATCTGTCTCATCACTGCCTCCCTTGTTATATAGCGTTCTGCTCTCTGTGTGTTTCCATCCCTTTCTTCCAAGGACATCAGTCATACTGAATAAGGCCCACCCTGCTCTGGTATGACCTCATCTTAACTAGTTACATCTACAAATGTTCTGTCTTTACTGAAGTCAACAGGTACTGGGCATTAGGACTTCAACACACCTGTTTGTGAGACCCAGCTCAACCCACAGTTTCATATCATTGTAAGGATACAAAAATCCCCTCAAGCCCGACCTCCAAAGGCATGAATGCAGGACTCACCAACCTGTGGAGGATGGGCACAGGAAGAGACCGTGGCAAAGAGAAGGAGGAGGTAGAGGAGGATCAGGCGCTTCTGTGCATCCCCTTTCACGTGGGCCTAGGGGAAACAGACCCACCCAGACCTGGGCAAGGAAAATGCTGAGAAGCGTCCCCTGGACACCAAGAGAGTTTGTGCTGTACCCACAGACACCACCACCCCATGCTCTGCTGAGACCGGCAGCAGCTGCTCTCAGTTTTGGCTTATTTGGCTGCCAACCCTACTCTGTGCGCCTTTCATGTATTATCATTTAACCCTCATGGCAACCCAATTATTATCCCCATTTTACAAATGAGGGAGCTGGAGACTTAAAACTGCTTCCATACAGTGGTGCACTGAGCACGTGAAAGGTCAAACTTTAACACTTTTAAATCATAGCTTTGGTTCCTCCTGTCTGTACCTCCCATTCTTCCCCATCCCAGTCATTAAATAAATCCCTACATTATTTACATTTTGTTTTTTAACCAAATCAGCTCATCACTTCATCGCACACATTACATGGATTAAAATGGATTTGTTTTTCTGATCATCCAAATTAGAAAGGTGTAGGTTGATCATTTCTCTCATGCTTTTCTACCATTTTCCAAGTTAAATCAGTGCCCAAACGTTGTCAATCTCCTGCTTCAGATCCACCAGTGATTCTGCATCGCCCTTAGGATGAGAAGGCTGTGAGCAGGGTCCCCTTGCATTCCCAGCCTCATTTTTGTAAGGTGCTCACTGCACACTTCTCCCTAGGCAGTGCTCTCATCACACAGAGATGTGCCCTATGTCTCACCCAATCCCTTTCCTCTGTCTGTGATGGATTTTCCTCTTGGCAACTCCCCTTCATATTTGAGCACCCAAGTCATGGCCGCCTTCTCTTATGAGTTCTTTTATGAGGTCTTCTGTGAATCACCAAAGGCAAAACCAGAATGAGGAAGACATGAGCTTCAACATGCATTCGAGTTTAGCAGGGTCTAGCAATGTGAAAGGGACAGGAGACAAATGGTAACTTTAGTAAAGGGCAACATGATAGTGACGGGTGATGCTGGTAACAAATTGTTCAGAGTTTTAAAGAAGGGAGATAAAGGAGAAGCATTCTTTTAAAATCATATTACATCATCGATGTAAATCACCCCCTCTCTCAAAAAGGGAACTTTTAAAGATAATGTGATGAAGAACTAGTATCACATTTACCCTGTTGCATACTTGCCTGCAATTTTTAATTTGTTCCTTTCAGTAAGACTCATTAACCCTAAGGTTATTTACACATTTTTAATTGGTCCTAGGTATTTATTATTCTCAGTGCTTTTTACTTTAAATTAATGCCTACAATTATATAACCAAGGCAGGTGACAACAGATTTCATTAAGAAGTTCACTTGTTCACTTTCCTATTTATTTTTCATAATTCACTATTACTTAGGATAGAGTCTAAATTTCAAAATGAGCCTATTGGGTGTTTCTAAAACACCATTAATGTGGTGATGTTTGGTGTTTCAAAAACCTCTTTTATGAGGCCAAGGATCCTTGAATTCTAGCATCTTAAAATTTTAGTACCTTTATTGCCCAAGTTCTCCTTTAGGCAAATTATCTAAAGGTTTATTGTTTGTTTGTTTTTAGATTTTGTCAGCAGCTTTGTTGCAAATTTTGTGTCACATACCCAAGAATTTAAAATGCAAGGACAGGTGTAGATAGATAATCATTGCATTTCAAGCAAACTCAATATTCCTTTCGTCCTATCTACTATCTGTCCTTCATCTTCAGAACTGTACAGAACTCCCTCTTCTCTGCTGCATGGCTTCCTGTGTACTATTGTTGTGCCTTATATACAGTTTCTTGTAATTATTTGCTTAATTTTGTCCTTTACCTGTCTCTTCCAGCCTTTGATAAACTCCTAAAATGTAGAAAACCACTTGCTTATTTTTATGTCCTTAGCACAGTGTTCTTTTATGTCCTTAGCACAGTGTTCAGAATGACAAATACTTCAACAGAGAATGAATGAATGTCTGGAGTTTGCTTTATGTTGTGAGTCCCCTCGGGACTTGAGTATTTACATGTGGGTCAAGAACATCAGAAAAAAAAAGACAGCTTCCATTGGTGTTTTGAGATAACTTGAAGTGGAAGAGAAAACATCTTCAAAACTAAAATGGAAGTAGTTGTAAGATAATTAAAATGACACACAATTTTTCAAGGCTCATTTATCGTTCATGATGATCGAGGCTGGAATTGCTAGTCCATGGCTGTTTTATTGTGTTCTTTCTTTCATATGTGATGTCCATGTCAGTGCATCTTCTATGAATTCTGTGGGAAAGTTGATTCATATATTGTGCACATTTTTCTTGTTCTCAGCATATCTGAAATTTTTATCCAAATTTACATATAGCACACAAAGCAAGGTTTATTTTCAAAAGTGGAAATTCAATTACCAGGGAACACTATGACAACAGCAAGTGCTAATGCCATAAATAACAGACGGAAGCTGCAGATTTCCCACTTGGTAGAAATCTTCATCTTTAGAATGTGTTTCAGTTCACTTGCAATAGTTGAAAAAAGAGGGACTCTTTTAGTTCTGGCTTTCCTAGAGTCAAAGTGATGTGTTTGCTTTTTTAATTGTGTGTGTGTGTGTGTGTGTGTGTGTGTATGTGTGTGTGTGTACACGTGTATATAGGAAAGGAGGACAAAGAAGAAATGTTTGAAGTTCACCATGCTTACTATAACATGTCTGAAAAACTTCTTACTCTTTTAACTTCAGTAAATCTCAAGCTCTTCAAAATGAAATGATCTATGCTGGGACATATTGCTGCTTAGCTACAGAGCTAGGTTTTGAACATAGAACCGCTAATTTCCCATTCAATATTCATCCATCTTTATTTTCCCCAATATTAATTGAAACATTACATGAGAAAAGACTTTTCCAAATGGAAATTCTGTAGAAAATCAGTAATGGTATTGTTGTCTTTTATGTATTTCCTAGGGTGGTTGATTCCATTTCAATTAATTTGTTTATCTTTTCATGGGGTTTTTGCAATAATAATGTAACATGAGCAAATTAGCTATCATAGTAATGGCACAAAACTGATAACCAGACATTTCAAGGATACCTAAAATCTTTGTTTAGCTTGTCACAATAAAAAAGAAAGGCAATACAAATACAACTTAGAGTGAACTAATTCCCCTGCCAGGTAAAGAGAATTAATTCATCATTCACTATAATGTTTCAATTAAATGTTTTTAGATGCTGGACACTCTATCACATGAGAGGAAAAACTTGAGTGCATAAAACTAGCTGAATATGAGATATATAAAAATTTAAGAATACAAGCAAGTATAATATGCCATTTATATTGTATGCAAATATTGAAGAATTAAACAATATATGTAGTCTTCCTGGAAAAAATGAATTATGATTTTTTTAAAAAATAAATAACATATAATGGACAGTTAGGAAATCGAAGAGGTTGTCTTGTACCAAGATTGTAGGACAAGACCCTGGCTTTGGTGTTTCTTAATTGGTATTTATTCTGTACTTACTACATTGGAGACTAACGTGAATTTGTTTTTGCTAGACTCTGAAGCTGATACCTGTACTTTAGTCTTGTATGTATTTCATAAACTAAAACTTAAAAAAGTATAGCAATGGTTAAATCTTTGAAATAGAATGTTTCCTTTCACCTTTCCATTAATCACTTCAGTTATAATCTATTTTACATAAAATAATATGATGCTTTGCTATTATAACTACTCTTCAAAACAAATTGTCTGTCTATCCTTTGGTAGCTTTATTTCTGAAAGTTTTAATTACACTAATGAGAACTCTTTTATTAGTTACTTGAGTGTTGGTATTTTATTCCATTGTTTCTTCTTCTTGGTCAGTGATTAATTAAAATAAAATTCATGTCAGGAAACTAATATTATCTTGTATTATTTCCTACATGTAATAGAAATTCAGTGCTCTTTTTCCTCACAAAGTTATTTTGAATGAGCCTATATTTTTGTCCTACTAATGTAGTTCAGTGGACAATCTTTATTAATTCAAAATGCTTCTTTATTTAGGGGACATAAATTTAAGCCTAAGGAAGTACTTTATTTTACTATGCAAATATAAACATTTATTTTAGGATAAAAATCTCATCATAGAGCACTGTGTACTATTATTCCTTTACCTATTATTGAAGTGGAGTTCATGTTAATTAGCATAAAGGATATAATGACCCAGGCTCGCTTTGCCTTCTAAATATTCCTCAAATCATTCTGCTTTGTCCACCCTCAGCACCAGCTAGTCCATACCATTGTTTGCTCCTGGACCATGGCAGTGGCCTCCTCCCAGGGCAACCCACATCCCACATGATGCTTTTGCTATTAAAAACCCCTCTGGGTTTTCTCTATACTGTAAAGGGCTCTGTGCTAGGCACATTCCTCATTACCTGGCTTCCCCATTTAAAACACATCAGGAGTCCTTGCTTTTAGGATAAAGACAAAACTCATGAGTGTTGGCCTCTAAGGCCGTGTGTGATCCGTCACCTCCTGGTTCCTTAGAACACATTTCATACCCTCTCTCCCTACTCTGCCTACCACCCTCCCTACTCAGATCATAATCATACACGTCTGCAATGCCTTGACCTTGATACGCTCTCTCCTGTCACACACTGGGCTTTTGCCTGATCCAGTTTTCTCCTCCTCACCTTTTCAATGTCAGTGAAATGTTTTTTCCTCAGAAATGAGCTCCTTGACCACTCTGCTCTGATCATGTCCTCCCATTGTGTCACCACTGAGTGTTGTGTGTCCTTGTAACTTTTTATTAGTCAGGACCTAAGCCATGTCTGTTTTCTTTTTCATATCCTAGGTGTAGGACATAGTTGGAAGAATTATAGGTAATCAATAAATATTGATTAAGTCTATGAATAACAAGAAGGCTTTACATTTTAAAATCTTATAAATATGAACTATTCAAAAGGCAGAACCAACAGCATCTCATGGAGTGTATATATGGCATATCTCTTAAACAGTTAGAGACACAGAAGTTTAAAAGTTCATAGATTATGTGATCAAATTCATGTTCAGTAGATTGAACTGTAACCCTAAATAACTGTATATTAAACTGTCCATTACAGAAATGACATAGAAAATAAAATTGCTTATCATTTTCAAATCCCCTTCCTCACTCTACTTCCCAATGCCACCAATTGCTGTGGGTGGATCACAACCCTATTGCTTGGCTCTAGTCTTACACAGAGGAATTCAAGAAGTTTGTTTTCCACTGGGGATTAAATATAAAAACTTTCCAGGAAGCCAAAGTATTGCTAAGTCCAGGGAGCTTGTCTATTTAGGAAAGAAGACAGAAATCATGCTTAAAAGAGAGAAAGGAAATGAGATAAGGTCTTGAAAAGTATGTAGGGAGAAATAAGAACAGGCAAAGCCTGGTCTGTCTTTTCAAGCAATCTACCAAACTTCAACTTTTGAACATCTGAAAGCCCAAATAATGCTCTCTATCTCAGATTGCCCCTGGAGCCAGGTTTTGATGCTGATAAATGTTGTTTTCAAAACTTACTGTTGTAAGATATGGTTTCTCCGAATTACCCAGAGACCAAAAGCATCCTCCTTTCTTCTTTTGTTCCAATTTATTTTGCAGTTATTGTGCCTCAAGCATGAGACACTATAGTAGGAAATAACTTTTAGTAGCTGCATGCGTCAGTGAATGAGTGTATCCAAGGGCTGATGTGGGGTTGTATGGTGATTTTCAAGAACATCACAATCAATCTTAGGCTAAGACATGAGTGTGAAAACAGTGAAACCCATGTCCTACATTTCCATATTGCTTTTCAAGGAGCAGCCCAACTGTTCCAATGCTTATGAGAGTGAAAACTACCCAGTATTATTAACACTCACATTTTCTCAAAACCTAGTCTAGTTTAGTCCAACAGATGACATTGTCTTTTAAACTTGTATAAAAATAAAAGTCAATCTGAATGATCTTACACAAGGTATTAAAAAAAATAGGACATTCCATAGGGTCAAATAGCACTGGACTCTTATTCTACATTCTATAGCTCCTATGGATGCTCAGTAATCGTGATGTATCAAGGTGCTTCATGACCCAGTATATCTTCTAAATCATCAAAAAAAAGAGTCACATTCATTTGCTCTGGTTTTTACATCAAATATAGTTTGTTTTCAGATTCCTTGGCCTTTGTTAATCCTGTGATTTCTTTTGATATTTTTAATTAAATATATTTTGTTGTCCTTGAGTACCTTGATCTTTGTTCAAACTTCCATTTTAAGTAGCATGGCAGGATGTTATTGAGCATGGGTAGTGGGGCCAGAAGACAAAGACTTGAATCCCTGCTCTTCTGTTTTCTAGCTTTATGTCTTGGCCAGTTACTTAATTTCCTTCATGCTCCAGTTTCTTCCTCTATAAAATGGGGATGATAATAGTGATTATGTCTTTAAGTGAATATTACATACAAAACACTTAGAATGCTGTCTGTATCTTAATAGAAGCTAATTAACTGATAGCATTTTCATCATGATCATCATACTTACTACTATATAATATTTTATTAAATGCCTGCTATATGGTGAACATTTGCTGGTGACAGAAGATATTGATGAACCTAATAGAAATAGCTTCTATCATCAAAAAGCTTGCAGCTGGATGAGCAGAGACAGATTTTGGGTAACTAAACAAAAAGTAAGGTGATATCTAACATAAACGAAATGAAAATAGATACTGTGGTTGTGAATAACAGGAAAAAACTACTTCAGAGAGGATGGCCAAGGACAGTAAGTCTGAGGTGTGTTTTCATATATTACCTCAAGATTGAAAGAGAGAGCTACTTATGATAAGAACAGGGACGGAGTTGCTTTTCAGTAAGCAAAAGCAGCCTGAACAATAAGAGTTTTGGGCAAAGAGCTCTTGCTGGACTCTAGTAAATGAAACAGAACTGTTGTGGCTACAGTAGAGAGAAAAAGATAGAGAGAAATAAAGTGAGGTAGACGGAGGCAGCAGGACCTGAATCATGCATTCAGCATGATTAGTTTTAGTCTAAGTTCAATGGAAGCTATTACAGGACCTTAAAATAAAGATGCTTTGAAATTATAGAGGAGTATTCTGTCTGCCATGTTAGAAAATGGATTGGAGGAGAAATGGTGACTTAACAGTTGGGATTTTTTTTTTAATAGTCTAAGTGAGAGTGCAATCATCCAAAATGGTGGCCATGTTGATCAAGGAAAGTGTGGTCAACCTAGGAAAGATGGAAGTTGGGAGGAGAAAGTACAATAAAATATGACTCACCGTGATCTGACCTGAGCAACTGAGGGAGATAGTGGTGCCATTACCAAAAGGGGGAAGTCAAGGTGTGGGTTAGGTTCGAGCAGTCGGGGAGAGGATAAGTGAAGAGCTTCAGTTTGGGATGAAGTTCTAGATAGCTTTATGACACAAAAATAGTGGTAAAAAACATAATTAGAAATATGAATTGGTAAAGATTGAAGATATAAATTTAGGAGATATTATATAGATGAAATTTAAAGTTGTAGGGATGGCTGAGTTGATATAGGAAAATAATAGATATAGAGGAATAAAGAAGCTTGTACCAAGCCCAAAGTATCTCCAACATTTAGAAGAAGATAGAGCCACAGATACTCATTTTTCTCTGTCATTACTCTGGATAAGTGATTGCTTTATCATAATATAATGTTGTACTTATCACTATATCATTATACAATATAGAAATGCTCAATACATGCATACATACATATGTGTCTGTATGTGTATATATGTATGCATACACATATGTATGTATGTAATGTTATTTCCTCTCTTTGCCACTGGTTTGTTTGTTTTGCTCTCTGAAACTTACTTTCCAAATATAAAAAATAAATTATTATGAAATATATCCTAGACACAAAGTGACATACATGGTAGCAAATAAAAATAATTAGATGCTAGAAATGCTGATCCATTTATTAGTCTGTAATCTGTAATGTGTCTTTACCCAATACAAAGTAAAAGAAAAAAAGACATGGTAATTACTTGTATTATTCAGTTCTATAGGTGACCTCTTACATGGTATATTTCTTCTTTCATAAGTACGATTTTGAGAAAGAAAGAGTGGTAAAAACTAAGGGACATTCATGCCCATAGGAAAATTTGTTATAGTTTGATAAAATTATCTGGATGCAAAAAGAGAAACAACAGACTGGATCAGAGACAAGTGTCTGGACATTGTCAGAGACAATGTGACTGGAAGGTATTTCCTTGTGACCTATCTTCCCCCCGTAGTTACACAGTCCTGGGAGGTATAGGAATCCAACGTAATGGAGGTTTGGCCTCAACCAAACTAAGTACTCAAGGCCTCCTGGAGCATCTGTGGCCACTATTGTCTTTGTTCCCAGGTGACTTCTGGTACCCAGCAAGGAATGGATCTCATGGGTTCCTTGCTGTCAGTGACAAAGAACTGGAGTGTGTGCGCACACGCGCGCGCGTGTGTGTGTGCGCGCTTAGGTGGAGATTTATTAGACAAATGTTCGTTTCTTCCACTCTCTTCAACTTTCTTCATTCTTTCCAGTGTCTGTGTACGGCTCCTTCCTGAGTTCACAAGCATGAACACTTCCTAAGACAATCATCGAAGAAAAAGAGAATAGAGGCTTTTGGGGACAAGCTTTCACTTGGGCTTAAAGAGTGCCATAATTCAATGAGAGGAGATAATCAGATCACATCCAGACTCAGGAAGACAATAAGGAGTCATTAAATTGGCTTCAGAGACACTGTCTGCTTTATTAAAGACATCCAAGCTCATGGCATAAAGGCATATGACATTTTCCAAGGAAGTTATATATATTTTTGAGCATGGGTATTTGAAGTTCAGACTGCTCTGGTAGCTTTCAAATATTAGTAAATGAACTATCCACATTCCAGTTAGATTGTAATTGTTTAAAAATGCAATCAGGACATTTTGTTGACCACAACTAAACGTTGGACAAAGTGTAATTGGCTTGCAGATAGAAAACAAGGAGTCATCCAGGATATTAGCAGGCTTAGGAGAGTGGGGAGCATTTCTATGATAACAGAATACAAGCTGGCAAACCTTTTGCCCAAGGAGTAGTGAATGTGCATATGGGTCATGACCAAGAGATGTGTCAGGTGCAATGCCACATCAAGTGCCTGAAGAGACAGAAAGAATTAGAAGTGGGCTTTGCAATGGGCACTCATAGACACTTAGGTAGTAGAAGCAACTCTGTTGCTAGTCCCAGAAGAATATGTATTTTTCTGTAACCTTGGACATAGTTACCTGATATTTTGAGTTTTATGCTTAACAAGACAAACCATACTTTTTAGAAGCAAAAGAATGAGGGAAAAAAAAGAAAAGAAAACGGTCTGGAAGGAGTAACAGTGGTTATCGTATTGTTATGCAGTCATGCTAGATGCACTGCAGGGTAAATACTAACAACCCGATGTAAGGTATTCATGATTAGAGTTTTTATCAAAACAGCTTGGTGTTAGTCCATTGTTTTACTTTCTGAAAACCAAGTTACAGTTTTATGATTTTTATCTGGTCCACTTAAAACACCATTATGTTATTAAATCTAAAAAAGCCTTTTATGCATCCTTTTATTTCTTTATTGATCTCTTCCTAAATAATTGCCTTTTAGTTACATTATATAAATTGAATTATATTACAGACCATAAGCAATAACTTATACATATGAGGTTAAAAGGAAGCAAGAGAAGATAATGACCTTTTGAATCAGTTCATTTTATTAAAGATCTTGTGCATTTGATAATTTTTTCCCTTTCAAGCTTTATATTAAAATAACCTGAAGATCTTATGTTTGGTATGTCATTTCTGTATAGAAGACAACACTTTATATATTGCCAAATGCTATCTTTGCCCATTAAGTCTAAGAACAACATTTTCAAGATATAACTTTAATGGTTACTATGGTATTTTATTTGTGTCCAGTTAGAAAGCTAGTGCAGTCCAAATAATGCAAATACAACTTAGTGTGGGACCGTAACTGTCATATTCACTGCCTGGCAGAAAATTACCTTTGATGTTGAGTGACTGTAAAGAGTATAATTTATTGTACAGAGTGATGGCTTAAAGGAGAAGGTGAGTTTAGCAGGCAGGAAAGATGGCTGGAAAACTATATTCAGGATGAACTACGAAGTAATAGCATTGCCTTTCATATAGCAAATAAAGAAAAAGGGAAGAAAATCCTAGGAAAACAAGTGTCTGCTGTTGGGCTCTGTTTACTGAGCAAAGTGCAAAAGAATCTGTTGGATTCAAAGACATAATATTTGGAAGGAGAATATAATTGTCTAGCATTGAGGTTTTCAATATGTAGTTCCTTCCCTGAGAACCGGTTAGGAATGCAAATCCTCTCCCCACCAGACCTACTGAATCAGAAATTGTGTGTTTTTACAAGCCCTCCGCATGATTCTGACACATGCTTAAGATTAAGAAACACTGGTCTGAACTGGGATATTTGACTGAAATGCCCACATTGATTAGATTGGCTGAAGAACCATCAAAAAACTCCAACCTGAGCTGAATCTTTTCTTGGTGGATTTTTTGATGTGTTCAAGTGAGATGTTAAGGAACCCCTAGCCCACTGCAATGGTTCTCTGACAGGGGTCAGCTTCTACTCCAAGATGAGGACGATTGAAATCTGACCACTTCAAAATTAACACGTTGTCCTTAGTTCAAGTAATTGAATCTTACATTTGATGATGGTCAGAGGTGAGTCTGTAGAGAGCATATAGTGGGAAACTGCTTATTCCTTATGTAAAAGTCTGTTACTATAAAATGCCTTATAGTCACCTGCTTACTCATGTCTGTTTTTAAAAAGGACCATGTATATCCTTTAGGTAAACATCCTAAGATACAAATTATTCAAAAATAGGTAAAATATGTTGGCCTAAATGCATGGTGAGGTATAAGTGACTTACTCCATTATTTAATGATATTAGGTTTTAATTGGAACATGTCTGTTTTAGTCCCTCCAGAAGTCGACTTTGAGTAAAAGAGTTCCATTACTAGTAATTTACACAGATGATGACCCCAGGGAAATTGATAGGGAGCTGGATGGAGACA
The DNA here is from genome assembly GCF_030020395.1 of Manis pentadactyla. NCBI lineage: Eukaryota > Metazoa > Chordata > Mammalia > Pholidota > Manidae > Manis > Manis pentadactyla. The sequence goes on along the minus strand of NC_080020.1, from coordinate 168,502,541 downwards.
GAGATAGACAAGGACAGGGAGTCAGAAACAGTGGGTGTTGTAACTGGGAGCCTGTGGGACACAGTGTAAACCTGTCTCAGAGTTATCCTCCTGGAGGGCCTAAGGGGCATAAAGTATTTGTCCAGGATACTATCAGCTACTGTCTGTCATTGACTGTGCTGGAACAGAGGGTACAGTTGGCATTATTTCTCTGCCTGGGCAGGGTCCTGGTGCTGACTTGGACGTGGTACCTAGGATAAAGGGAGGTTCCGAGGGGAGATGGGCCAGTCACTGCAGTGTCTGCTGCACAGCGAAGTGGTGAGAGAGTGGGTGGGTGGTAGGGAGTCGTAGGCCAGTGGAACTAATAGGGGAAGTGGAGTGGTCTCAAAAAAAAAATCAGAAACCGAACAAGAATCCTGGACTCCCAGAGGGGAATTTTGTCTGCTTTGCAGTGTTGTCCAGGCATGACCTGGCTCTCATCATCCCGGAGCATTTATTTAACGTTCACCTGCACTTGACATTGTGGTCCACCCCAGGAAGATAATGAAAGCAATATGGCTCCTTGCCTGAGGTGTTTGACAAGCTGGCCTAGAAGCAGGAAGCAGAAAACTGGAGCTCCAGGCTTCCATTCACAATGACAAATGCAGGCTGTAAAAAGGATGGCCCTGGTGTTTATGGAGGCTGCAAATTAAATGCAACCTGCCCAGGCTTGATCTGATGCCCATTCCTGTTACCGTGTAATGACACTTTCCAGAAAGTTACTCTCTGAGTCTCCAAAGATACGTTACCGTTCTGCCCCTCCTGGAAGAGCACCAAGCTTGATATTACATAGGATGCATGTTTTATGAAACCTTAGAGTGACTAATTTATGATAATTTTAAAAGGTGCTAGTGATAACTGGCCCATCTTTGAATACTTTTACTGACAAATGTGACGTATTACCACTCCCCGTTCCCATCCATCCCCCTTTTTTCCTCTTTTAAACACACATTTTTGAAAACTATAAATCATACTGTCCTTTTGATCAATAGGAACTTAGCAGGCCAAATTACTATATTTTGTTTAATTATTTTAGGAAAAAAAATTCTGTTTTCTCCGTATAAGCCAATTTATCAGATTCTCACTGTAATTTAGATTTTTTTTATAGGAGCTGTTAAATGTTGGTTTTAGTCCTTAGACTAAAAAAATATTTAAATAAATTTAGAAGTAAGGAAAACATTTATTTTCTTCTCCCTTAAGCCACCTCCAGTATATTCATATTTGTCCCGTCCAGCGGGACCTAGTTATTTGTGGGGACGAAGGGGATCTGACCTGGAAGAAAATGGGGGCGAGAGAAGAGCGAAGGCAAGACAGTATTCTGATCAAGCCTTCAAATTTTATTGTAAGACGGGGGTAGATATACACCAGTGTTCAGGGGCAGAGTGGGCCATAGGATACTTGTAAGCAGGGGATTGGCTGCATAGCAGGGATGGCGCAGCGAGTTACATTCTGATTGGTATATGATAATGGGGAAGGAGGGGGAGAAGAGTATCTCTTGGCGCGCGCGGGCTTTCTTGTTGGCGCGCGCGGGCTCGCAGCTAATCTCCAGGAAGTGAAGCAGGAACCTCATGAACTGTGGTCGTCTTGTTGTTTCAGTGGCCATCTTGTTGCCTTTGTGTGGCTCCCAACATCTCCTCCCTTTCTATTTATTTCAGAAAGGTGGGCCTTAATCGAGTGAGGGAATAGAGGCCTGGCTCCTCCAGTAAGGTAACATCTTGCGAATGTCTACCTATATGCTCTCGGTATCTTTTAGGGAGGAGAGGCAGAGCTGAAAGCCAAATTGCTAGCTGATATTAAGGCTTTATGTACATATGGATACCAACCTCTATGCAAACCAGGCATATTCTCAGGGAGGACCAGAGAGGTTCTAGGAAGAACCCTCCCTTGCGGTACTTTGTCTCGCACTCATCTCGATGCCCATACCCTCACAGTTAGGGGTATGCTTGGTTCTGGCCGACCAGCATATGGGCCACATTAATTACGGTGTCAGAATCGATGGTACCATGGTTGAGGCGTTTGTAAAGTAGAGAACTGGAGACCGGGAGCGTTGGTTGGCTCGGTATCAGACTCTTCATCACAGGCTGTAAGTCTGTGATAATGAACAGCAACTGCTGGCTTGACGAGCTGGTCAACCTGCTCTCGAATAAAGGCTGTTAGTTTTCTTAAGGCCCAAGGGCCAAAAGACACTAAAAGGAGGAGGCCTGCTAAGGGTCCAAGGATGGTGGGGATCAGAGTTGTGAGCCATGGGGACTTAGTGAACCAGGACTCAAAGGGACTTTGGCTAGCTTCTCGCTCTCTCTTTCTCTGGTCTAGCCTTTCTCTAAGCTTTGACATTGAATCTCTTATTATTCCGGAGTGGTCTGCATAAAAACAGCATTCTTCTCTTAAAGCTGCACACAGTCCTCCATCTTTTAGGAGCAGTAGATCTAGCCCCCGTCTATTCTGCAAGACGACCTCAGAAAGGGAAGTCAGAGATTCTTCAAGTTTGGTAATAGATTGTTCTATGGTTTTTAGATCGTCGTCAATGGCGGTTCTCAGCCCTTCATAGTTTTGGTTCCCCTGGATGATGGCAGCTGTCCCTGTTCCTACTCCTGCTGCAATTCCTACTCCCACTAATGTGGCTAGGGTCAACGAGACTAATTCTCTCTTGTACCTATTTTTAGGGTCGAACTCAGTGACAAATGAGGGATCATCATGATATATAAGTCTCGGCACTAGTTGAACCATAACACAGAAATCATGGGAGAAATTGAAAACAGAGGTGGAAACACACGGTGTTAGTCCAGTGTTACAAGCCCACCATCCTTGACGGGGAGGGACTAGATATCTGTTTTCACCTGAGGAAACTATGGGTATGGTGTGATTACACAGACTCTTATGGGTTGAGGGAATTGTTCCTAAACATGTAGCTTTTCCAGTTACCTCAGTCAGGGTTAACTTCTGCATGCCCCAGCTACAGGCTTCGTGGCTGGTCGTATTGTTAAAATTGCCTAACAATCCTAGTCCTTCATAGTAAGGAGGTGAAGAGGAAAAGCATAACCAACAGGATTTGGTAGAATTTGGGTTGGTGGTATTTAGAACTCGGAAAGCTCCTTCAAGGAGGTTGAGAAGGCGCTGTCCGGTGCTAGGAAGGAAGGTGGGTCGGTTAAGAGTGGAGGCGAAGGAAGGGGTGGCAGCGTCTGCAGGTGGGGCTAGGGTCGGCGCGGGCGGGGCTGGGAGACGCGGCTGGTCTCGCAAGACAGCGTTGGGTCCTACTGGGACAGCCGGAAGAGGCTCTACTTTAAGTTTGATCGTAAGCAAGACTCCATCGTCATAACGTTCTTTGTACAGTCTTAGTCCCCATGAGGCCCCTGTTGTCCAAAGGGTACTCTTTTTCCCATGATCGGTGAACTCGACACGCAACGGGTGACACCATGTTTTGCACGTGTCATCGTTGCCCCAATTTGGGTTCCCTTGGCTCCGTGTTTTTGAGTGGGTGTAATTAGCGGTGACCTTAATAAGGTCCCATGAGGAGGAGGGCTGCCAGTAGGTGTCACCTGAGGTCTCACAACCCCAGCTTTTACAAAAAAAGTCCGCTTTTCCTCCACACTTAGGGTTAAGGGCTGGGCTGCGATGGAAGCCAGGGCAAACGTAGAAGGTGAGGGTCTTTAACCTGCTCCTCCTGCCAAGCTCTCCGCATCCTCCCCAAGGGTCTAATCCTAGTCTCCCAAGGGGTGAGGGGGAGTCGGGGGGTTTTTGGAAGTCTGTGTGCCCTTCTAAATCCCAATCGGCTGGAGCACCTATTGCTAATTTGCACAGGTCGGGGTACAGGTCTGGCCACCAGGAATAGAGGTGTGCTATTTTTGACACACTCCAAACTACGTCCCCTGCCCCACTAATCACTGTCCAGGTCAAGTTGTGAGGCTGATGTGGGCTGGAACCTCTGCCTGGGGGAAGGGAACACAGTACTAGTACAATGGCGCACAGTTCGAAGGTGATCATCTTAGGGGCGTTCTGCTGATCTTAAGCCGGAGAGGATTCTTGGTAGATTAGGCTCTCTACGCGGGATGGTCGTCAGTCGCTTCGGTTGAGACAACAGGTTTCACATGAGATGCGTGGATCCACTTCCTGCCTCCTGAAATTAAACAGAAAGGAAAGGCTTCTCAGGGTTTAATATGCCCTGGACTAGAATTATTGTTTTTGCTTTTATTTGTGTCTAGGAGTTTAATGAGCCTATCTGGGAGCCATCGGGCATTTTGTGCCTTAGCATCATATATGCAAGCATGTCCTTTCCCCCATATGAGCACAGGGTCAGGCCCGTGCCATGTGTTGGTCATCGGATCTCTCCACATAGCCTGTGCATAATTATCTGCCGTGGAGGGATGCCAAAGGCGATCAGCAGCGGTTTTACCCGCGGAGTCATAAGTAAGGAAATTAAGAACAAACAATGCATGATTTAGGAGTGTCTTTGCATTACCTGTTTTCGGATAGAGTACTTCTCCCCCCGACTGAAGTTTGAATAACATGTTTTTAAGGGTTAAGTGGGCTCTTTCAACAATGCCTTGGCCTTGGGGATTATAGGGGATTCCTGTTATGTGCTTAATACTTAACTGCGCACAGAACTGTTTAAAGCTAGAGCTGGTGTATCCAGGCCCATTGTCAGTTTTTAAGATTTTAGGTGGTGGTAGATATGCCAGGCATGAGAGAACATGGGTAATAACATTTTTAGTTGCCTCTCCCGTTTGCAAGGATGCACATAGGAAACCACTACATGTGTCAATAGACACATGGATATATTTTAATTTACCAAAGGGAGGGTAATGAGTGACATCCATTTGCCATATCTCTCCTGGAACCAACCCCCGGGGGTTGATTCCATTATGAGGCTCTGGGAGGAGAGTTAGACATCCTTGACATTGCCGAACTATTTGGCGGGCCTGTTCTCGGGTGATTGAAAATTTGAGTCTAAGAGTATGAGCATTGAGATGATGTAGTTCATGAGCCCGTTGGGCTGCAGCCAAGGGTGAGTCTGACGTGACAGAGGCTACTAATTGAGTCGCCAGATCAACTCTGTCATTGCCTTTGGCAAGCGGCCCTGGAAGGCCAGTGTGAGCGCGTATGTGCCCGATGAAAAAAGGGGCATCGCGGTTTAGAATTAATTTTTGCAATTTTGCGAATAGGGGGGAAGCATTTGTAGAGGGACGTATGTAAGGCACTGTCTCTAATAGGGGAACAGAGGTTGCTACATAGGCACTGTCAGTGTAAAGGTTAAAGGGGGCATCTATTAAAAGCTCAAAAACTTTGATTATTGCAGTTAGTTCAACAAGTTGTGCAGAAGAGAGGTCTGTCTGTATTCGAGTAACTTGCCCATTAATACTGAAAGCGGCTATACCGGAGGAGGACCCATCAGAGAACACCATTACGGCCCCAGCAATTGGCGTGGTTTTAGTCCTCTTGGGAAAGACAACCGGGGTCTTTTGAAGGAACTGGACTAATCTGTCTGCAGGGTAATGATTGTCTATTGTCCCCTGGAAGGAGGTGCAGCTAATTGCCCAATCATCATCATGTTGAATAAGCCATTGTAATTGAGATGTATTGTATGGGAGGGTTATAACTTCAGGGTCTCTCCCAAACAACTTGAGAGCTGCCTCTCGGCCTAAACGTAAGAGGGCAGCAACTAATTGAGGATAGGTAGCTAAGACTCTAGGGGGGGAGGCTGGCAAATGAACCCAAAATAGTGGATGGTTTTGCCAAAGGACTCCTGTAGGGGAGAAGGGGGTAGGGAAAATGAGCAGCCACAAACTTAGATGTGGAGAGAAGTAGCTAATGGTCTGTTCAGAAATAGCCTGCTCTACAATGGTTAATGCCTTTTGTGCTTCTGATGAGAGCGAGCGGGGGGAGGAAGGATCAGGGTCTCCGCGTAAGACATCAAACAAGGGCTTTAACTCTCCGGTGGTCAGCTTTAGATAAGGCCTGAGCCAGTTGATGTCTCCTAGCAGACGCTGAAAATCATTAAGAGTGTTTAAGGAGCTTCTCTTTAACTGAATTTTTTGAGTGAGGATTTTATTAGAAAATAATTCAAAGCCTAAAAATAGTTGGGGGGGGTGGACCTGGACTTTTTCTGGGGAAATTTGTAGTCCTCGATCTCGGAGGGCAGTGACTAGCTGTTGACTGGCCGCATAGAGCTGTTGCTGGTCAGGACCGGCAAGAAGAATATCATCCATATAATGGATAATATACAAAGTGGGGAAGAGCAACCTAAAGGGGTCTATAGTCTGGGCTACAAACTTTTGGCAAAGAGTAGGGCTGTTGGCCATTCCTTGTGGGAGAACTCTCCACTGAAACCGGGGAGAAGGCCCTACACAATTGGTAATGGGTATACTAAAGGCAAAACGTTTGCAATCATCAGGATGCAAAGGTATGGAGAAAAAGCAGTCTTTTAGATCAATTACTAATTTGACATACCCTTTAGGGATGGCTATTGGAGAGGGAATTCCCGGTTGTAATGCGCCCATAGAGACCATAGTCTTATTAACCGCCCTGAGGTCCTGTAGGAGCCTCCACTTGCCTGATTTCTTTTGGATTACAAAGATTGGGGTATTCCAAGGGGATGTAGAAGGTTCAATATGTCCAGCAGCCAGCTGTTCCTGCACTAACTCTATGGCTGCATTTAATTTTGTAGTGGTAAGGGGCCATTGATCGATCCAGACAGGAACATCACTTTTCCAAGTAATCTTGTCTGCCTGGAGTGCAGGAGGAGCAACGGCCCTTACGAAAAATGTTTTTCAAACCCTAAACCTGAGCGGTCTATCTTAGGCGTGGCCAGTATCGGGTTGGGATCTCCCTGTTTTAATTTGCCCAACCCCTGACCAGGGAGGTAACCCTGTGAAAGCATCTGCTGTGTTACAACTTCATTAGGGCTACACATGATGACCTTCATTTGAGAGAGGATATCTCTTCCCCAAAGATTTACCGGCAACCCAGGAACTACGAAGGGTTGAATGAATCCGGTATTTCCTTCTTCATCTTCCCAGTTTAATAACTGTGAGCTCTGTAAGGTGTTTCTTGACTGCCCAATTCCTTGTAGATGGGTCAAGGAAGCGTGTAAGGGCCAGCTGGAGGGCCATGAAGCCTGAGATATGACTGTAGAGTCGGCCCCCGAATCTAAAATTCCTTCAAATACTTTTCCTTGGATCTTAAGTTTAAGAGTGGGGCGTTCTTTAGTAATAGCTTGGATCCAATATAAGTCTGAAGAACCTGGGGTAGAGGAGCCTCGCTGCTTATGAATAGCAGGGTGAGATGTACTTAAAGGGAGGGGGAGCGCCTGCGCAAGACGCTGACCTTTCATAATGCTGACAGGGCACTGGGGGGCACTAGCAAGAATTTTTATTTCTCCAGTATAGTCATTGTCAACTAAGGAAGGGTGGACAATAAGGCCGTTTATTGTGGTGGAAGCTCGCCCTAAAATTAGAAAATAAGTATCTTTGGGAGGTGGGCCATAAATTCCTGTGGAAATAATTGTAATTCCCTCTTCAGGCGTTAATATTGTTGAGGAGGAGGCACAGAGGTCAAGTCCTGCACTCCCGGGTGTGGCCCGATAGAGGGCGGGAGTGCTACAGCTAGGCTGTTCCCCGAGGCCGGCTGAAATGGAATTGGCTGGGGGGCCCGGGGCTGGCCCCTCAGCCCGTTTCCCTGAAAAGGGGGGGTGAAAGGATTTGTGGTACTGTAAAAAGGATTTGTTGGATTGTTACGGCACTCTTTGGCCCAGTGCCGCCCCTTATGGCAGCGAGGGCAAATACCGGGGACTGACCCAACTCTAGGAGGAGGAGCTGTGGTAGGGCATTGGCGAGCGAAATGGCCTGGCTGTCCACATTTAAAGCAGTTACGCATAAGCGGTGCGCCCCTGGGGAAGGAAGGAGGATAAGAAACCGGGGGAGTTTGAACAGCGGCACCTACAGCTAAAAGGGCTTGGACTTTGGATGTAAAAGGATCGACATCTCTACACATTCTCAGCATTTCATCAAGAGTTTTGTCTCGAGTCTTACCGCGGAGGACGGCTCGACATGCCGAATTGGCGTTTTCATAGGCTAGCTGTTTTACAATCTTATCATTGGCAGCCGCGGAACCAAGGGTCCTTTCGGCGGCCTCTAACAGTCTGCTAACAAATTCGCTATAGTCTTCTTGCGAGCTTTGAGTGATCTTAGTTAGAGGAGTGTTAGCAGTCCCGGAAGCAGGGAGTGATATCCAAGCGCCCAAAGCGGCATCTTTCACTTGAGATAAAAGACCAAGGGGAAGGCGCTGCTGCCTGGTTTCAGAGATATATCTGCCCTGTCCTGTAAGCTTATCAAAAGTCCAGGACGCTGTTGGGGAATGAGGGTCTTTTACATTGGCAGCAGCGATGGTCTGACAGCGGTCAGCAAAATCTGCCTTCCAAGTTAAAAACTGACCACGGGTAAGCACAGCCTGGACTATACGCAGCCATTCACCTGGGAGTAAATGTCCTCCTCGAGACAGCGAATCAAGAACAGAAAGGGTAAAAGGGGCATTGGGGCCATAAGCTTTAACGGCCGCGTTCAGCTCTTTTAAGCTTTTGAAATGGATTTTGTGAAATTCTCTAGGGCCATCGGCAGGCTCGGCCGGCTCTGGCTCAGCCTGCTCTTCTCCCTCACTTTCTATTTCCTGAGCAGCAGGGGCGTCTTCGCTATCGCTTTCAAGATCGCCCTCCTCCGGGCTATGTGTTGTGGAGGTGGGGCCAGAGCGGGCGGAGGCCCGGGTAAGAACAGGAAAGAGCAGTTTTTTAGGTTGTTTTTTAGGTTTTGTGGCTGTAAGCGGTTTCTTAGAGAGGCCCTTTTGCGAATATAATGCGGGACGAACTGGTTGGGAGACAACTAATTCTTGGAGATGGCAAGTTATTCTTTGTTCTACTATCTGTGCTATTAGGTCTTCAGTGCTGGTAGGGGGGCCAACAGGACCGGGAGCCGGAGGGGGTAGCGGAGGGGCCGATGGGGGCAAAAAGGCCGGGGCGCAAACATTGGGAGGCCGAATAGGGGGAGTGTAAGAGGCTCCTTTCAAAACTGGGGGTGTGTAAGAAGGGGGGTTAAGCGACGGGGCGGCAAGGGGCCAATCTGGGTTGTGATACTTGGCCGCCTCGTCTTCTAGTTCAGCCGCGTCTCCCGGATCTAAAGGCTCGCCATTTTGGCTCTTAGTCACGACTGGAAAAACCTTTTGTGTATCGACAAAGTCCGAATCTCGAGGGAGGGGCGGATAAATGCGACATTTGGGAGGGGTATCATGGAGGGCACTGAGCAAAGATGGTGTCGGACTAGGGGAGGGGGACTTAGCTGATTTTGGGGCAGGGGGATCACTCGAAAGAGACGATTTTGAGGCCGCCCGAGATAGGGGGCGGAGGCAATATTCTGCCACTGACAAGAGTTGACGTTTATCAGGGTCAGTATTTTCAACAATATCTCTGATAAGACCCCAATAGGAAAATACTGAAACAGGAACAGAGTCAGGGCCGTTTTTGATAAGATAATCATTTAAATCTCTACCTACTTTCTGCCATTTTTTAGGATGAATTTCGGGGCCATTGATGATAAACCACGGACAGACTTCATCAACAAAAATAAAAAACTTTACCAAGTCTTTCTTTTTAACTCGAACTCCTCTCTCCCTAAGTGAACTTTTTAGGTCTCTTATGAAGACCGCTTCTTTACTTAATTTAGTTCCCATTTTCTTGTAAGGCGGCCGGTACTCACCAGGGACGACGGCTTCCGTGAGCGGCGAAAGGCGTCTCCTATTATTTCATTAGTAAGGGGTCTGCAGACGATCTCTTTCTCGGGGGTCCGCCTGCGAAAGATCCGCACTTCGAGCCCCACGTTGGGCGCCACTTGTCCCGTCCAGCGGGACCTAGTTATTTGTGGGGACGAAGGGGATCTGACCTGGAAGAAAATGGGGGCGAGAGAAGAGCGAAGACAAGACAGTATTCTGATCAAGCCTTCAAATTTTATTGTAAGACGGGGGTAGATATACACCAGTGTTCAGGGGCAGAGTGGGCCATAGGATACTTGTAAGCAGGGGATTGGCTGCATAGCAGGGATGGCGCAGCGAGTTACATTCTGATTGGTATATGATAATGGGGAAGGAGGGGGAGAAGAGTATCTCTTGGCGCGCGCGGGCTTTCTTGTTGGCGCGCGCGGGCTCGCAGCTAATCTCCAGGAAGTGAAGCAGGAACCTCATGAACTGTGGTCGTCTTGTTGTTTCAGTGGCCATCTTGTTGCCTTTGTGTGGCTCCCAACACATATTTACAGTGTTTTCCTTTTAAAGTCTTGCATCATTCAGCTCCTTAATAATAATAGCCTGGCATTCCTTTTGAGCCTCTTTTTTTTTAGTGTTTTTAGATAAACAAAGTATTTTTTCTGTCTCTGTTCTTACATAGCTTAAGAAGCAGTGATTCCTTCTCACATTTTTCTTTTAATACAATATGACTCCAAAATCATAGTGGGAAATATAACTCATTTGGGGCACACTCCAGCCTTTCCTCTATAAAGGTTGCCAGGTAGTTGGTAATTCATCTATTTCCTTAGGCCTCATGTCTAGTTACTACTGTCATTTTACTAGCAGGATTCTTTTGTTCTCAGTGAGAACATTTTTGTTTTTTTCAATCATTACCAGCCCAATTTCAATCTTCCACCCTTCAATTAAAAACAAAAAGGTTGCATTCCAATATTTCTTTTCATTTCCTACTTACTCATTGTGGCCTCTCATTCATTCTACAAACATTCCAGTAAGTTTCATGCAGGTGATGAGCAGTTTCTACATTCTGTTTAGTTTTGTTTCCTTTTGATACCTGACATTCCTGGTTTTCCACCCATCTTCTCAGGTGTATGAAAACACACTGTAGTTCACCCACTCCTTAAAGCATTTCGCTTTTCCTCAAGTTTTGGCTGTCAAATAAAATGCCTGTTGTTATTTTCCTATTAAGCGCTCTTACTGAGCTCAGTGACTCACCACACCTTCAATCCCATTCATCACACTTGACGCATTTCTAAAGTGGACAGCCTGCATTGCCTGTGGCCACGTTCAATATGCAACAAACTGTGAAAGGAAGCCCTCCCACACTACCTAGAGGACCTGGGAAGTGTTCCAGAGTTATTATCTGACACAGCCCCTGATTAACCCCTGTGGTCAGTGTGCTGACTTGGGTCTAGGCCTCCCTGATTTTTCTAAAGCGTCAGCTAATGCAGTGCTCTCAATGGCCTGGAAAATTTGTCACATGAATCATGAGTTGCCCCTGGTTTTCCTCCAGCTTCCACTGTGGAAGTTATTTCTGTGGCAGCTAGATTATGAATATGCTCACTCGGGAGTCGTACTCTGTTTACATTCACACAGTCTGTGTCTTGTCTTTCTTCCCCTTTCATGAAGTTGGCAGTTCCCAGTGTCATTATCTTTAAACAGACAGTTCAGTGATTGGTTGCATCATGCTTTGTTCTGCTGGAAGAGACCTTGAGAGATGCTAAGCATCAGCCCTGTGTCTTCATATGCATCGCAACAAAAGCAGACCTGTTCCTGACTGATTCTCAGCAGTCAGTTACAGCACATGCATTCCAAAATCAGTGAATATTTAATGGCTGAGCATTTGTGGAAGGCTTCTCATTACCTCACAGGCCTCCCGGTGATTATTCAGCAGTGACAGTACCAGATGGGACAGCATCAACAGTAGATTCAGCTATTAACCTCTGTGATTTTACTCTTCTTACGTGTTTTCAGTTGTACCTTGTCATGTATTGCTGCTGATGAGTTATTCCTTTTTACATGTTTTGTTCTCAGGAAGTCAAACTAATTTAAATGTTAGCCAACACTGAACCCTTAGGGAAGGTAAAGTGCAGACATATTAATGGATGAATAAATTAGAAAATTCACCAAACACACAAAGGATCTGGGGACAGGATCTCTTCTGGCATTAGCTTTTGAGAATTTACTTAAAACCTGGGTATGTAGAAACCAGTTCCATGGATCTCGAGAGGTTTTGTAGCTCAAGGTGGAGGTTCATTAGAAAGGTACATGGGCCCTAGACAACACAGTGAAGCAGGAGACGTTCATCTTCCTGGCCTCTGTGCCCTTTGGGAACCAGCCTAGGGACTCAATGCCTTTTTTCTTTCCCTTAACTACATAGACATGCCTACCTTTGTCAGACTCTTTGCTCAATCAACAGCAGTTCTCTCAGCACAATTCGCTCTTTTTAGAGAGTGAATTTTAGTGAAAATTGGCAGCTGAGAACTCATTCCAATAATGGGTGCCTTTTCCAAACTCTATGTCCTTCAGACAAAACAGCGGGCCTTGCAGCCATCCCAGAGGGCTGGTGAGGAAGACCCTTCTATTTAGTAACTTATGAACTCTACTCTTTATTGCATGTCACCCAGAAAAGCCAGTGTACTCAAATCGGAGCCCCTATATTATCCATATTCCCAAGGATGAACCAATAAAACAGTGTGAACCCATATTCTTGTAAGATCTATTTCTCTTTCTAACCCCTGCCATAGAGCAGTCTTGCCATGAAGAATCTTTGGATTTCTCCTTATAATATACATACCTATTCATAAATAATATGTATTATTACTTGGAATTTCTTTAATATTTAGACTAGTAGTATTGTTGCCAGGCAGCTCCATCTGGGAGGTCTCAGTCTGGAAATTTCAATCTGCACGGGGCAGGGTTCTTGATTCTGAACGAGAAAGAATTCTTGAGCAGGTCGGCAGAGTGTAGGTAAGGAAGGAATTCATTAGAATGAGAGTTGAAATGAATGGCAGCGGCCTTGCAGGCAGCGGAGAGCAGGAAAATGCAGAGGTGCAGGGGGAAAGTTTGCTAACCATTTCTTGGTATAGGGCAGATTCTCTTGCCATCTCCTAAAGCCAGGGTCACTTGTCACCCCATGTCTGCTTGGATCTGCATGGCATGGGGATTAGCCCCTACCACCCTGAGATTTGGGGAGCTGTGGAGCACAGGGTGGAGTGAGATTATGTTCTGAGAACTTCCCAAAGAAGGGAGATGTTCAGGTGGGCTCCTGCAGCTGCAGTTCCCAGGGTCACCCAGGTGGTGGGAACGTGCAGGCCCAAATCTGAGCTCTCAGCAGCCCCTTCCTACTTAAGAGGAGTAGAATGGAGACTTGGAGATAGAATGAAATAGCAAAAAGACTAACGCAGTACATTGAGCAGTGAGAAAGCTTTATTTAAAGGTATGCACTTTTAGAGAAATAAAGTGTGGGTGTCCTCAAAGAGGAGGCACAATGAAGGCTGGGGATTCCCTCTTTTAAGGATTTTTCATAGTTCATAGGTCCAGGGGGTATAGACTTGTAAAGTGGTCTCAAAATGCTTATCTCTGGTGAGAAACATTAAGTCCCTTCTCTTCTACTATCAGTCCTCCAGGTAATTCTGCAAAATTAACTTAACCCAAGAAATCGGTCACTTCTTCTCCAGGGTAGCTTCCCTCTGGGAACATACCAATCAAGAATGCCTCCATTTTGAGTTATTGCCTGCAAAGTGGATCGAGTTATTGTCTGTCTGCTAAAGAATATGTTAAGAATCTTACTTCTTAACTTCCTGGTTTTTAAAATGGAATCTTAGCTTTAAGATGGAACCCTTCCTGTTCTTACTATAACTGTTTATATCTCAGTATTTTTCATCATAGACAGGAAAAGTTAACTATGATGCGTGTCCCAGGTCTCTGCCCTACATCCATCAGTATTAATATTGAAACTGCCATTTACCAAGCTTCATTTTTCTAACTTAACTAAATGAACCTAGCTCATTTGTTGTAAATGCCCTGTCTTACTATGCTGGATTTGGTACTTAACTCTTTCCTTACTGTCTGGCTTCTGAAGTGTGTACAATGGCCGCATCATATCTTACTGTTATTTTAATTTTCATTGTTTTTGATTGTGGGACTTTTTATATATTTATCAGCCGTTTGGGGCTACTGTTCTTTCCTATTCTTTGCCCATTTGTCCATTGCTTATTTGTTTTTTCATCTAAAATAACTGTAGTAGATTTTGGGCACTCAAGTCTAATATTTTACTTTTTCCAAATATGCACTCCTAGTCTATGACTAACATTATTATTTTGTCCATGCCCATTTTTTACATAAAAATTTAAAAAATAATGTAATTATTTTTGTCAATCTTTTCTTCATTGAGTGTTTTCTGTGCCCTGCTTAAGAAATTCTTCCTACTGCAATATCATCAATACGTATTCCTAAATATTTTTCTAAATGTTTAAAATGTTTGGTCTTACATTTGTCTTTATTTTTGATATTTCTGTGTGAATTAAGATTGAGTTTTATTATTTTCCCTATTGATAGTCCATACTTAGCATTGTTTACTGAATAACGTATCCATCTCCCATTTGTCATATGTTGTAACTCCGGGAAGAAAAAATCCCAGGGCAAAATACCTAGCTGAAACCGAAATCTGACAAAGGGAGAAATAAAGTTTAAAACACGTTTATTGCTTACAAAAAATTTGTCCAGCATCTCTCTCTCTCTCTTGGCCCAGCAGAAGCAAGTGAATCCTCCCCCAACCTCTCAGGTTCAGATAAACCCTCAGTTGCCCATGTAACTACCCACTGATACGGAGATGCACTACCTGTCTCCACTCCTTGTAAACACCTGTTGATATGGAGATGCACTAAAGCCAAGTGAGAGATTCTGGAAATGTTGCAATTTTACCCATATGTACATGTGTAAGTTGGGTTGTTGAAAGCCTCTCTATAGTCTATTCCATTGGCCAATTTCTCCATAAATACCACTTTGACTTAATTATGATAGTTTAGTCCAAAATATTGGTATGTAGCAGGGCATGACCTCATCCCCTTTTTGTTGTCAGTCAGACTAGTCTTGGCTATTCTTTATTGGCCCTTCCTTCCTCAATCTGAATTTTAGTATCATCCTTTTGTTTTTACTGCGTGAGAACTCCGTTGAGATTTCAACTCCAGTTGCACTGAATTGATCAGTTTAGAAAGAATTTTCATCTTTAAATATTGAGTCAGTTGTGATTAGGGTGCATCTCTCTGTTGCATTATGTTTTGTTCTATATATTTCAATAGTTATATAATTTTCTCCATAAAGAGTTTCATCCTTTTTGTTAGTTTTATTCCTAGAGATGCATAGCTTTTGCTTGCTTTGTTTTTAAGTGACTGTTATGATTCAAAATTAATGTTTTCTGTATTTTAAACATTTTCTAATGCCTCAGGGAGATGATCATAAACATGAGCTATTAAGATGTACTTGGATTTTGGTCACACATCTAAGAGCTAGCTAACCTAATAATTCTGGTGATGCCCTGAAATTTTTTAACTAGGACAGTGACTGACAGGAATGAGGTTTTAGATCATGTCCTTTTTTTGTTTGCTTGTTTCATAGAGGTGGGCTGCAATAGACTACCTCATGTGTATTTCCAAGACAGTGACTCGGATACTGAAGAAACTCTCCTTTCTAAGTGATATTTCCTCTTTAGAAAACCATCATATCATCACATTTACAATCATCTACCTTGACTTAACATGTTTCTCAATATTTATTTTTCACTTCAGTTTTACCAGTGGACCCAGGGAGAGCTCTGATTAAGTGGTTATCAGCCTTAGAGTATTTGGATGTAGATATACTATAAGTACTATTGATACTATCATCCTCCCCATGCATAGGACCTGACATATAACAGATCTTCAGTAAGATATGATTAACAAATATCTGTGGTGTTATCACTGGAATATTGAGGATAAGTTATACCCATTGCACTAGGCCATATTCTATTGATAAAGAACTTCTTAGTGTTTGATGTTTACTGGAATTCTAGGCAAAATAACATGAAAAAATCCATCCTTAAGTTATTTGTTTAAAAGTCCTGCATACTGAATCTTTGATGGATTTTTTTCATTAAATCAGATAAAAATCGAATTTTATATTTGGAACAGCAATGAAATCTGTAGATAGGCTCAGTCAGCAAATAAGGCAGGAAAATGACCAAACATCTGTCATGATTGAGTCGTCTCCTGCAGACCGCCAGAGTCACCAGGTACCGTGAGCCGCTAAAGAGCTCGCCTTGCTTATATGGGCATCTGAGATTTTTGGCTTTAGGGCAACACCTCCCTGCATATTTGCCTACATAGCTGACCTGTGTGTTCTGTGTGTCCCAAGGAGAGTGCGGTTATTGGAGGTGAGACCTCAAGGATCCCGGATATTCTCTATGCTTCATAACTGCCTCTCTTCATCTCTGACTCTCTTCTCACCCCTGACGAGCACAGTGCACTGTCCACTGCTCACTGCCCCAGCGTCATTAACTGCTGCCATTGCGGATCCCATTTGCCTGTTTCTCATTTCTTCCACTTCCTGCCACTTCTGGCTCACTTCTAGTGGAAAGGATGACTTTTCACAGACAATCCTGTCAATGAGAGCATGGTAGCCATTCAAAACCCTTTGTGTTTAATCTCTGGAGCATCAGACCTTTTGCCAATATGTCTCTCTTCCTTGGCACTCGGGGAGGCCTTTTTTTTCCTCCTTAAGTTGGTCATGTTATATCCTTGCCCACTTTTGGGTCATCAGTCATTGCAGAAGCTTGAGATTCTGGAAGGCTGGTGCCTGGATGACTAAATATTATCATGAATGTGTATTTTAATGCCCTCTGCTCAAACTCTTGTGGGCCATCTTGATAGTTGAATAATTTCTCGGCACTCTAACAGTGAAAGTTAAGACGTATGGTACATTAAAAAAATATTTTTTTAATGCAGTATTTCTCACAAAGAGGGTACGCATGTCTTCTTTTGTATCAGTTTCCTAGAGCTGCTGTAATAAGGTACCACACAACACACTGTGCTTTCAGGTTTCTCAAGGCCAGACATATTTGGGGTGAAGCCGCAGACAGCTGTTCAGTAGGGAAACTGGGGGTGGGGGTGGGGATGGGGCTTCCCTACACTCTGTGATTATTTTTAGATATATGCGGGGAACTTTCTTTTCTCCTAGTCCCATTCATTATCTTCTGACTTCCCAGTTGCCAACCCCCATTCTCCCTTCATAATTTATTGTTAGAAAATAGAAAGAGGTGTTTTAAAAATCAGTGTTTGTAAATACAATGTATAAATAGTCTTACTCTACGGGGATATAATCCAACTCTTCCAAAAGATCTATGCTGTTATTGTTCAGACCTTTGCAGTTTTCACAGGTTGGTTGATTTTATTTTTAGAAAATTGCCAAGTTTAAACAACCATGGAAAATAATGTTATTCAAGGTATTATTCTAAGATGTTTGTAATTCAGGCTGATTGTGAATATTTATTATGGTAATACTGGACCAAGTCCTCTATAATGACTTCTTTTCTCTGCTGTCCAGAATGGTGAAAAAAATGAGATATTTAGTAGAGTTATACCATATTCAGGAAATAGATTACTACTCTTAAAAGAATAAAAATAAAATGCATTTACTATTTAAATTATACTACTGAGAATTTACATGACTGCATATTATTTGGAATAGAATTGCATGGGCTAGCTTTCCACAGCTCAGTTGAAAAGCAGTTTAGATCAGAGGAGTGTAGACTGACCATAGAAGAACGAATATAGGCAGTAATGAGCAGATCTAAGCCAGGCAGGAGTTTGGAGGCAGGACGAAAAATGTCTTACTTAAGTAAAAGTAGAAAGTTTTCCATGCCAGTGTGGAGTATAAGCTAAAGCACTAAGAGACTGTGTCTGAATAACAAGTGTGAAGGAGGAGTAATTGGTAGAGTTCTTAAAAACTGTATGTTAGAGCTCTTGCTTTAATGTAATAACATACTCTGATTAATGCTAATTATAGGTCGTGAGTCTCATGACTTTGACTAGCTTGACAGTTTTTGTGGCTGAGCATGGAATGAAGAAAAAGACGATTAGCCTGGAAACAAGGGACTGACTGGGCACTCTGCTGTGGTCTTGGTTGATATGCTGAGAGTTTTGGTTAGGACAGTGGCTTTGGAAATGGTGAGTACTGTGTGATTATTCAAAATACTGATAAGATCAAATTAGTAGTACTTTGATATGAATTCCATTTAGATTAAAACACAGGCTTAGACATTGAAATCACATGCATGTTAGTGGAGTAGGTTCTCACCGATATTACATATAAGACATATAACACAGGCTTAGACATTGAAATCACATGCATGTTAGTGGGGTAGGTTCTCACCGATATTACATATAAGACGGAAGAGACTAGAAGCCATAAAAACACTATTAGACATTGTAGGTAAGCTGGGGTTCCTATGGACAGGATCCTCACTGAACTTAAACCACCTGGCGATGTAACTGGCCTGTTGCTAGGCTACTGCTTCCACACCTTTAGGCAATAAGCTGTTATTGCGCTATATAGAGAGCTCAGCCCAGTGCTCTGGGCAGAGGCAGAGACGCTAGTGCTTTACCTACCGCCAGGTAATAAACCCTTTCACCCCAAAGAAATGTTCTACTGCCATTTCTTCGGTAACACTGAATCCATAGCAAACTTGCCCAAGGCTGAAACCCATTGTCAAGACAGACACCTTTATTCAAAAATATGCTATTATAACTGTTGCTCTTACTCTCTGTTACCATCACTATTAGCATTACTACTTGGTACCATTTTTTATTGTTTACTGTGGTCTAGCCACAAACTGGGCTAAGTTATTTATTTAGTACATTATTTCACTAACCTCTTAAATTAATTCTATTCTGAATCCCAGTTATATATATATAAATGTATGTATTTATAGTTCCCTTAGTACAGGTCCTTGGTAGTATGCTGTATGATGTTTTCTGGAACTGTCTTTTAATTTTTTCTTATTTTATATATCTTACCTTGGCATAAGATGCCTTTTATTTTTTTCTCAGCATGTTGAAGATACGATGCCACGGTCTTTTTTTGCTTTGATTTTGTCACAGACAGGGATGCTTGTCAGTGTAATTTGTCATTATGTTGTAGATGGTCTGTCCTTATTTTCAAGCTGAACTGAAACCTCTGATTTTCATTTTTTTAAAAAATTTTACTATGAAGCGACCAGGTATGGATTTGTTTTTTATTTATCTTGGTTGGTATATGTTGTACTTCATGAATCAGAATATTCATGTATTTATTCAGATCTGGAAAATTCTTAGCTTTTATCTCACAAATACTGGCTCTTTCCCATTCTATTTATCTTCTTCCTTGCAACTCTGATTATACTTATGTTAAATAAAGTCTCTATATTCTCTGTGTCTGTTTTCTTTCTTACTTTCCATTTCTTTGACTGTCTTTTGGGGGCAGGGGTGCAGTTAATTTCTTTAGCTGTCTTCCATTTCACTGATTTTATTCGTAGGTGTATCTAATCTATTTACTCCTTCCTTTCAGATTTAATTTATTATTTAAAAATTGTTCTATTTTTATGTACTTTCTTAGAGTATTATATCCTTAACTCATGTTTTCAAATTTCTATTCTAATTCCATAAATATTTAAAACTATAGTTGTATATTTTATCATTCCTCCATGATCTGAAGTTCTTTAGTCATTAATTTTTTAAATTTAATTATTAAGTTCTTTAAGATCATTTATTCTGCCACTGAGCCCATCTGCAGAGTTCTATAGTTTGACTTGTATATTCATTTTTCATGAAGCCTTATTTGAGAGAGTCCTATGCATTCTTCCAAAAAGCATTTGATTTTATTCTTGACCAGGACTGCAAAACACCAGCAACCTGAAAGTGTTTTTGAAAAATTTAAATAATTTATCTGCTCTGGATTTCCCAGTTTATGCAGATAGGATATGTGAGTTTCCTACAAACACATAGAGATAGTACTGTAGTTATAGCTATCATTATCAATTGTAAATGAGACCATCTGTTTTTTTTTTGTTTTTGTTTGCTTTTCCTGAGCTTGGGCAGACAAGTTTCTTTACTATTTCTCTTTGGTATAGGACACATTTTTTTCTAGTTAATATTTCCACTGATGTAGCATGTTAAGGGTTTAAATACTTGTAAGGGTCAAGATACTCTCCTGTCTCATGTGTGGCCATTAAAAGTCTGTAGTCTTACTTACTAAGATTGTAAATAACTCTAAGTTTATCAATGCCTCAGATTAAGTTTACTGTGTCTATTTCCAGGTTGCTAATTTTTCTTTTCTCCCTTTTTTTGGGCTCAAGGATTGCCCTTTCATTATAAGAATTTTTGCTGTGTTTAATATGTATTTCCAGGCATCTTAGAGACATATTTTATGCTGTGCAGTCTCTCATATAACTTGCACAAGGTAACCGAAGCAAAAAAAAAAAAATGTGAGAACCAAGACTTACTCTCAAGAATTCTGAGACCAGGTTCTTCACTGAAATATTCTTTGAGAAAAAGCACATTATTTTATGAGCTTGTCGTACTGGTAGTTTTGTTACTTAATACTTTGCTAGCATAATATTAATATTATTAACATTTTTACTGTAATTCTTAGTTTCCATTTGTAAAAGTTAATAAGCCTAATATTCAGAGGAGCCCCAATTTCTCACTAAAGAGGACTAGTAGGTGATACCAAATTAGTGCTGAGAAGTGCTAGATCTATATTTTTTAAAATGGTGGAATTCAAAGTAATTAACCAAGTCTGCCAGATGATGAAGTATTAGTTATTTTTCTTGCTTCTTTTGGCCTGTAATTATTGAGCATATATGTGCACAATAGGTATGAATCAGAGTAATCTTTATAGGTGATTATTGATTTTCATTCTACTGTACAGTGTGCTTGTTTTTGAAAAAGCAAATGTGGTCTTTGTGTGCACAGTGAGCTATTCTTTAAATATGTCTTAAGTCTTAATGAAAAAACATTGATTAGGGCATCACAGTGCAAAACTTATACTCTAGTTTAAAATAAAAGTCAGGTGTTTTTTCTTACTCTTGGACTGTTGGCTATTTTCAGATTAACAAAGTGTCTCAAATAGTCTATAATTAGAAAAAAAAAAGAGTTGGGACTGAACACAACTTGATAGCCACATTTATGAATCAAGACAAGCATGGTTGCCTAGATGTCTGATTTAACATTGATAGACAAGGGCATTCTTCCCTGCGTTTCCTACTTCGTGTATCTCCTCATAATTGTATTTGTTTAAAGATTGTCTTAGTTCCTTAAAATTATGGTTCATCAAGACATCATTTTACTGTCTAGATTCTATTTAAAAGATCAATTTCAAAAATATGGCTTCAATATAATGGACATGTATATTGATATTGTAACTGTATTATTGGTGTTATAACTATATTTTTGTTACTGGTCTTTATTATTTTGCTTGACCTCTAACCAAGTGCATGCATTATCTTAGAAGTGGTTAAATTTCAAAATCTGTAGCTAGACTTTCTAGAGTAAAATCCTTATTCCATTACTGAAAGTGTTTTTAGCTTTCGGCTAAATAGTCTTTCGTGACTCAGTTTTCCTCATCTATAAAATGGGAATGATGCCTACTGCATAGTGTTTTCATGAGAATTAAATGAGTAAAGACAGTGCTTATAACAGCATCTGGCACAGTGTAAGCTATGTCGGGATTCACGGTTACTGTCACTGCCGTCACCATCATTATCATCGTCATCACGTTGTATTGTAGGGTTCTCTTCCAGCAGACCCTTGGCTTAGAGCTCCAAGTTTACTGAGATCACAGACTTCTAAGTCTAGTAGCGTTAAATTCTAGGGTTGAAGCTGACTAGTTGTGTGACTTTGGCAAATTAATAAACCTTTCTAAGCTAAGCCATAGTTTATCTTGGAAACATAGCTAATGTAGTCCACCTCATTGTGACGTTAGGTATGTAAAGTGCTTAGCATTATGCCTGGTAGGTAGTACTTTAAATAACAGCTGATACTGTGTTTTGCATCATAATATCCAGCATGGAAAGGGGTCCCTGAGGTCATTTATTCATCTATTCTTAGTCTCTGGGAAAGAAAATATGAGCTAAAGGTAACTAACTAGAAGTGAGGAGGTGACATTAATTAACATTGAAGAGATCCACACATCATAGGGCAAAATAGATTTTTGCAATGGTGCCATTTTTGGAAGTCATCTCTAGCTGCATCTGTTGATCATTGAAAATATTAGTTTTGGGTATTCTCAAATGTAATTATAATGTGTAGCATATGAGGCAAAAGAAGCCTTAAGGCTAAATTCTATAAATGATTTCATTTACTGGTCTTGCCAGCTCTTCGTGCCAAAGCCTTGCTGGCTTATTTCAGTAGCGCACACTTGGTGGGAGTGTATGTGATGTGTGTGTGTGCATGCTTTTGCATTTATACCTGAAAAGATTCTTTAACTTGGAATTGTGTGAAGAAAACAAATGGGTCTATTAAAAAAATCACTGAACCAACACTCTGTCATGAGAATCATGAGAATTAAATATAGTTAACTATCTGTTGTTTATGTAGGGCGTCCTGTAAGGGATGCATGATGGTGAATCCATACGGGCCTCTTTTTCCACCTTAGAAACCCCCTTGGATGAGTGTGACTGGGTGGTAACCTCTTTGCGGGCTTGGGCTCAGTCAGCCTGAGCTGCCATTGTTCCCTGTCTGGTGTGCCAGGATGGCTGCTGATTCCTTCATAGCTCTGAGTACTCTCTGAAGATGGTTTACAGTTTTGCTTGTTAAGCGCAGGTATTGCTCAGTAAGGCTTCAGCTCCCTGTCTCTGATCTAAGTTCCGTACATCTCCAGGTTCTTTGACATCTGCATTTTCTTCTCCAGATTTCCTTTAAAATTATTGGTGAGCAGAAGTCCTTGCCGTGCAGAGTAGGAATTGAAAATGAGCTTCTCTTCATTGTTCAAAACCTTCCCAGTACTAACCACAATCAGGCACCTCCCAGCAGTGCTCCTGGGCGACTGCTGCTCAGTTGGTCCATCTCCATAATATGTAAATGATATAAGAATTAAAAAGAAACAAAAAAAACCCCACGTATATTTGCTTAAAAAATCATGTTAATTAATCCTTATTATGCTGTCATACGGAGTGGAAGCTTTGCCTGTTAAGACATCATCATGACCAGAATATGCTCCCCCTATAGGCAGATCTACATAGGAGGTTAAATTAGATTTACAGTCTGAGTTTATTAATTTGTGTTGAGGACTATGTTTTCCAGGGAACTGGGCTATATCTACATTCCTTGGCAAGTGCATACAACGCAGTTTTCAAGGCATTTATTACTATTTTTTCCATTTTTACTTAAAGTAAATAAACACTAAGAAGCATAGGATGGGGCCCCTTTTGCTTGGAAGCAGCCTTCCAGAGGCAGAGGAACTCTGAGACTGGCAAGAGAATCGGAAACGGGTCCGGTTGCTAATCCACCAGTGTCCAAAAAGTCTGGGAATACAGAGAAAAGAATGTATTTGTTCTACTTCTTTTCAGTATAACAATTGGATTCTGCTTTAAATTTTTATGTACTCTATAAGAAATGGTGCTTGGAGATTAAAGAAAAAAGTATTGAGCATGTTATTTGACAGTTTAACTGGCATATTAAAAAAAAAGAAGGCCTATGTTCCTTTAATTCTGGATACCCTTCATTATTTTGACTAAGGTAGTGGATATCATTTCCAGTAAAAGGAGAGAAAAAGTTAAAATTCACTGGCTTCTTGTCATCCACATTCTTTCATTTCTGTCTCTACACTTCCCTCCAATTTCATGAAACTGATGTGATAAGATAGGGTCTCCTCCCTTTGGAAATACTGGAAAAAAACTGAATCAGCCCATGGGAAAGGTGATCTAGACCCCTCAAACCCAGTTTTCACTCTGGCTTGATGTCAGGAAGCCCTGCAGCCTCGCTGTTGACCCTGACCTGCTCAGTATAGTGCCGGGGAATTAAGTAATGCTGAAGACTGCTTTTGGCTGGGAAATTCTTATCCTTCACCAGTATAGCAGGCAGTTAGAGGAGAGGGGATTGGCATTGTGTAGCTGATCTCTGCCATCTGTCTGCCATATATATATATATGAGAGAGAGAGAGAAAGAGGAGAGAGAGAAAGAGGAGAGAGAGAGAGAGATAGTATTTATAGAGATAAATACATATAGATAGATATATAAACACACACAGATTCTTTTTGTCCACTCTTGCTTATTATAGTTGACTAAGCATCTCCTACGTACTCATGATTCCCAGCTCCCTAAAATGCAGCTTCTTCTTTTTTGAATTTCCAAGTGACTACTCCTCAGTGGTCCTGGCTCTACAGATGATTATTGTTAGGGACTCAAAAAAATCAGATTGCAAGTAACTGGAGGTCGGGAATTGTGACTTCATCTTGAATATATAGAACCTGACAAGTATCTGCTACATAGCAGGTGCTGAATAAATGCTTACTGAATGAATAAGAAGATGAATTAAATGGAATATAACTCTAAACTTTGCACAAAAACACACATTTATAGATAAGATCTTACAACCAACCCTACAAATATAATGAGTGTAGTAGACAGTACCTCTAACTCCCAAAATTGCCTCACCCTTAAGGCTGCATGTTACCCTGTTGGGACATTTTTCTCTGTCAAGGTTGATGTTTGTTATAAGGTTATTTCACTTATTAAAAAAAAAAATATATATATATATATATATATATATATATATATATATATATACTTTTGATTTGGAAGGAGAGAAGGCTGTTTGAGATATGCCATGTCCCTAGTGACAAACTATTGATCAAGAAGTGAGGAAAACTTTGATTAGCACATTTTGGCAGTTTGTCTTTTTAAAATCTGGGGCTTTGAGTTACCTTAAATCAATTTTGTTCATTACCTACTGTCAGATCCTTCTATTGGACAAATACATTTTGTTAACTGTGCTTTATTACAATTGATATACTGATGTTGATTAAGATGTATTTCTTCTTGGAGTTATCTGAATATAGGAACCAGAATAATGGTGACACGGGTGCCTTCTGCCTGTTCAGGAAAGAAGACTCATGGCACTAATCACATTTAAGAAATTGCCATTTCTCTGCAATGACTGGAAAATCAATGGCAGTTCAGAAATTAAAGCAACAACTGTACCATTTAAATCCTGGAATCTGACCTTTTTTTTTTAACCCTCAAACTAGTGAAGAAAATCAGTTTTCTTCATGGTATATTTCAAAATATAACTTCATTGAGCCATAATTTTATAGCACCATTTACCATGTTGATGATGCAAATTACTTGGAACCTTGTCTGTTTTGTTTCTATTTTTGAAATACGCGATAGAGTTCGCTATCGTAATCAACTTCTCTCATTATGAGAATTGTTCCTATGTTTCATTTAGCCAGAGACTACTTTAGAAAAAGTTAAGTTGACTTGTTATTTTACAGTATAGCAATTTCAAGTGTAGTGTATTTATCTGCAGTCTGTAAGAAGCAAATTATATAATGTGCCTTTTTTGATACTTCTCATTTTCTTTTCTTTGCATTTATATTTTAGCTGGTATGGAATCAGTGATGCAAGTATTATTCAGTTGTACTAATGACACTTTTGAAATACCATGCAAACTTACAGATATATTTGCATGTAATCATAGCCTCAAGACTTCCAAGCTGGTATAAGACTTACAAGCTTAAATATATGAACTAACTTGATGACAGTCAATTGTGAATTTCTGAACCCTAATAAAAAAGGGGTCTGTCTAAAGAAATGTACTATGTTGGTGAATTGCAGGAAATGCAAACCCAGGGTCAAGGGATAGCTTCTGGTGTGGACTCTGCCCCTGGTTGGCTGTATGACCTGGAGCAAGCCAGATGTTTCCTGATAGGTACCTTCTCCCAAAAGAAACTGAAGAGTTGGGCTCCACCAGTGAACTCATATTCAATGCCTTTCACATATATATAGAAATTCAGATCCTGAAATAGATCAGAATGACTAGTTATCAATTGTTTTTACAACATGTCGGAAACCATTCTGATCCCTCCAAAGCTGATTGGCAACCCCTTTCATGCTTACACTATGAATTTGCTTGAAAGGTCATTTAAAAACAAACAAATCATCCTGATTTGAATGACTAGTTAGTAGGTATTTAATCTTTAGAAACCTTCGGGAAATTGTTTGTTCGTTTCTTTTTGTTAGTTGTCATTTCCATAATTCATATACAACATTAGTTCTGGGACAGTGGCTGATCAATGTTTGTTTTGACATTTCCCTTTTCTTTAGAGGCACTTTAAAAAAATCTCTCCAGATCTATCCTGCTGAGGAGAGGATTAGATTTTTATGTGTGGTTAAGAAGAGTGTATCAAAGACCAAACAGTTGAAGAAAAAATGTTAATAATTAGAGCTGTCTCAAATTGTCTCAAATTCCTAGGAATGCACACAGTTTTTGTCCTAGAGGGCACATCTGGATTTTGCATCTGCTAAGACTTAGGCTGCATGATATCTTCCAAGATATTCTTAAATTCTGGAATTTGGACATTAGATCTCTCTTCTCCATTGCCCCTATTCTGTATTTCCTTATCAATATCATAATTAGCTAGAGGAACCAGTGTCCTCTACATTTGAATTTTGTAATGATCATTCTATTTCTGCTGCCCCATCTAGATGCCAATGGTGGCATTATCTCTTCCCTCATCACATTAAAAAGGTTTTTGAACTCACATTTCTACTACGAAGTATTCTATCAGTCTATTGACATTTCAGTGGGTTTTTATTTGTGATCATGCTTGTAGATAAAGATACTGATCAATAAAACATTTATTGACTTTAGAATATGAGTAAGTTAGCAGTATGCATTTTAGGGAGAGACTTGTCTTACATAAACAGGCTTACTGAAATTTTGGACTTGTACACAAGATAATTTATTGTTTATTTGCTTTACAAACTAACTTACAATAGGCTTTCTTTAATTATGTACTTGATATAGTACACATTTCAGAAACACATTTATTGCACAATGAAATGTACATGTTCATCAATTCTTTTCCCTTTATTTTATAAAAAGCATTAAATGATATTGGGTTCAATATTGATACTCTATACTGCATTTTTCTCTTAAGCTTAGCACATCACTGTCTAATGTTTCAAAGTTTATGGTCTTCCACTGCATTCAAGCCCAAGACAATGTTCACCTTTTTAAGGAATGTGGGCTCTTGCTACATTTAAGAGCTTCTTGCATAAGTCTCATTTATGAAGTGTGCCATATTGCAACTCGATGATCTTTCTGGCCACAACAGTGCAAAATTGCCCTACACCCTCTCCTCCCAACCCAGGAAAAGGCTACAGCTGAAATAATTAAAATCCATATGCCTAATGATCTGTGCCTTCTGAAAGGTGGTGCATTACTGTCTCTAACGATGTTTAATAGCTCATAACATTCAATAGACTTCATCATCAGTTACTGACATTTGTAGTACTTTTGCACACTGAACATATCTTGATGGGGGAAATTGCAGTGAAACAGACTCCACCTCGAAGAACTCTGAGCCTGACCAAATGAGAGTGTACATTTATCTTTGGAGTTTCTCAAGCCACTGAGGCAGGGTTGTAACAAAGCCATGTGGTTATTTTGGGATTTGTTAGGTGGCGAATAAGTTTTAATATGCTGGTGTTACTGTGTGTGTCGTTGTTCTCTCAGCCACTGTAGGGCTTTAGCAAAAGGCCCTGACTGGGATGTCAGGGGACTGGATACTGGCCTCACCCGCTCCCTGACCTCCTGTAGGTCACTTGCCATTTGACATCGGTGTCTTTATATGTAAGAGGAGAATGAGGTACTGAACAATCCTGCAGAGGTTCCTCCCAGGTCAGAAGTTCTCCAACTCACAGTCATTTAAGAGGCCCTGGGCCCATCAGCATTTGTCACTGTCCATGGAATTTATTGTTTGCTCCAAGAACTCCTTGGGAAAATGAAAATGATTAAGAGCCTATGGAGTCTACTATCCATGGTAGAATGACAAAGGAAAAGGCAGCAATCTCATTTCATAGTATTACATGGTTTTGATGTTGCTTGCATGATGCTTGCCTTACGTATGTATATAGAAAATGCATACACATAATATATATATATGCACGCACATACATATATATGACTTTCTTCTAAGACATATTTAGACTAGAGATTACCTTGCTTTGGGGAATAGAAAGATTTGAACTGTGCCAACCACTGGTGTAGATGCTCAGTGCTAGAACTAAAAGGGTCTGCAGGAGGGAGCTTATTTTAATGCACATGTTGCTTTTTAAAATACATGATTTCATCATTTCTGAGCCTCAGTGAAAAAAATCTGATGGTTGACCTTATCACCTAATCTTAGGTTTGAGTCATAACCACCCTGGGATGAAGTGCATACATTGCTCCCTCAAGTTCTTGATTATTTCCAAAAAAAGTTTTAACACTTTCCCCCTCTGGATAACAAATGCCTATGTGGGCAAAACAAAGGAAAAGCAAAGGAGTTGCCACTTCCTAGCACCTGCCTTTCTCAAACCTTATAGTCTCCCTCTGCTTCCTGAATTCATGAGTCCAAACTTAAAAGAAAAAAAAGAACATATTCCTATTATTATGTCATTGAGAAATTCATAGTATTCAGGGTCTCTTTTGTCCTTTCTCCTTGCTTCAGCTTCAGTTTGATATGTTTCAGTACATAAAGTGCTAGGCTGGCCTTCCTCTGCTTCTCCCAATATTTATGGAGTGAATTCACCTTGTCAAATACATGTTAACTGCCAGAAATAAAGATACCAATGTGCTGCAATTATGATCTGTACTCTGACTACACTTACATTCTTGGGAAAGAGGTGAAGACTCAAATATTAGCCAGAAAAGAGGACAAATCATAGCTAAGATGATTGGAACGTTTTGTTCTTTTTCTCTCATATCTAGGGATTCTGTAATTAGATAATGGAGAATATGCAGGCACAGACAGTCAGCTTGATAGGAGATAATAGTGAGTGGTGGAGCCTGGGAATAATTGGATAAATGTCTCCCTCCCTTCTTCCTTTCTTTCCTTCCTTCCTCATAATACTCTGCTAAGTGAACAAAATAGTGTACTAGTCTCAGCTCATACTACAGGTACAGATGTAGATATATAAACAAATGTTTTTGCATCCTCTACTCAATTGCCATTTTTAAATTCTGTTATGTTTACTCCTGAACTGGCTCTGTGAGTGTTTCTCAATGAAGGTAACACAGTTTGGTGAACAGAACTAACCAAGCCTTTGTGAAGTAGTGGTTAAGTATTATATGCCATTAATCTTGCTTTTTTCTCTAAAAATATGTTGCATTTTCAGCAATGCTGTACAGGATCCGTTGCTCAGGATCCTTTGATTTGTACCTCAAGGAAAATACACGTGGAAAGCGTTCAAGCAAGTGTAGGTTATTGTGAAAAGAGAATAAATTATAGCTAAGATGATTGGAACTTACTGCTCTTTTTCTCTCATCTCTTGGAATTCTGTAATGGGGGAAAATATAGAGTATTAAGTATCAATAGATACAAGACAACTTATGTAATTAGATGAAGAGGACTATGCTGTTGTAGATATTACATATGGTAACTGCTGGTTAAACATATAGGCAGAGAACTTTCTGAAAGATAACTCATCAAATGTTCCCTGATTGCTGCTGGTAGGTACATAGAAATTTCTCTCCCTATCCAGTGTTATTCTTGTTGTTTCATTGCATTTTCTCAGTGGCTTGAAGTTTTTTAAATTTTCATCCTTACTCTAGTTCTACCCTCCATTATTTGATTCTAGGGATAAGCACTGTACCTACCGTTGCTCAAAGAGTACAATGAAAATACGAGTTAAATCTTCATTAGCATCCAGGACCACCAACATTTCTGAGTTTTCCCTTACATTCACCCTGTGTTCTCTGAACCTAGTTTTTCACCATACCTTTTTCCTTGCTTCTCACAGTCTTCCAGTAATTCCTTTGTCTGGTATTTTAAAAATGCCTATCTAGTGTGCAGGCTTATGCTTCAAAAGTAGAGCCACATGATGTTCATGCCGTTTTGATTCATGATCTGCTTCCGAAATGCCATTTCTACTCCAGAGAATCTGTCCTCATCATGTTGTCCTCTCTTCTAGTTATTAGTGATTTCCTGCATCACTCCACATTTGAATTGATAGTAACTCAAGCTTATGTTCAACTGTCTGTCCACCCCAATGCCTCCAAGGTAGCATAAGAACCAGAACAAGCACCAGTTTGAAAGTCAAACACCAGAGCCATTTGTTAGGGGGCAGGGTATATTCTGCCTTGAAACAGTAGGTATTTTTATTAGTCAGATGTTTTCTTGCTTCTGAATTATTGTGTATATATGGAGTAGAATCAACCAAAAACTACACTTTCAAATCTTTAACCAGGAGTTCACCACCTCTTCTTATATTGGAGAGGGTTGTAGAGATAGTGGTAACAGTGGTATTAATGAGAGCAATGAGTTAGACCCATTAAGGGTAAAGCCTTGTGCTGGGTCCTTTGAATGCATCAGCTCTAACCTTTAATCCTAAGGCTGCCTGTGAGGTAGCTGTCACCCCTATTAACACCCCTATTTTGCCCTTTAGGGACTGAGACATAAAGGTTGAGTAATGACCATGCTCACGTATTTAGTACTAGTTGGGATGGGGCCAGTATGTGATTCTAAAGTCTTTGGGATTTTTTTTGTTTTTTCTAATTGAAATTAAGTTGATATGAAATATATTAGTTAAGCTGTACAACAGAATGATTCAATAATTATATACATTACAAAATGCTCACCACACTGAGTGAAGTTACTATCTGTTTAATTACTTGTAAGTTTGGAACTTAATTCTTTTTTAATATTAATGAGTTAATAGAGAGCCCAGATACAAACCCAGACATGTATGGCCAATTAATATATGATAAAGGAGTCATGGATATACAATGGGGAAATGACAGTTTCTTCAACTCCTGGTGTTGGCAAAACTGGACAGCTACATGCAAGAGAATGAAACTGGATAATTGTCTAACTCCATACACAAAAGTAAATTCAAAATGGATCAAGAATCTGAATGTAAGTCATAAACCATAAAAGTCTTAGAGGAAAACATAAGTAAAAATCTCTTGAATGGAAACATGAGCAACATTTTTCTGAATGCATCTCCTTGGGCAAGGGAAACAAAAGCAGAAATGAACAAATGGGACTACATCAAACTAAAAAGCTTCTGTACAGTAAAGGACACCATCAGCAGAACAAAAAGGCATCCTACAGTATGGGAGAATGTATTCATAAATGACATATCCAATAAGGGGTTAACATCCAAAATATATAAAGAACTCTGATGCCTCAACACCCAAAAAGCAAATAACCCAATTAAAAAATGGGCAGATGATCTGAACAGACAATTCTCCAAAGAACAATTTCATATGGCCAACAGGCACATGAAAAGATGCTCCACATCACTAATTATCAGGGAAATGCAAATTAAAACCATAATGAGATACCACCTCACACAAGTTAGGATGGCCAACACCCAAAAGACAAGGAACAACAAATGCTGGTGAGGATGCAGAGAAAGGGGAACCCTCCTACACTGTTGGTGGGGATGTAAATTAGTTCATCCATTGTGGAAAGCATTATGGAGGTTCCTCAAAAAACTGAAAATAGAAATACCAGTTGACCCAGGAATTCTACTCCTAGAAATTTACCTGAAGAAAACAAGAACCCAGATTTGAAAAGACATGCACCCCTATCTTTATTGCAACACTATTTACAAAAGCCAAGATATGGAAGCAAGTTTCAAATGATATCACTCATTTGTGGAGTATAACAACAGAGCAAAACTGAAGGAACAAAATAGCAGGCTCAGACTCTAAAAAGGGACTAGCGGTTACCAAAGGGGAGGGGTGGGGGAAGGTGGGTGGAAAGGAAGGAAGAAGGGGATTAAGGGGCATTATAATTAGCACACACAATATAGGTAGGTCATGGGGAAGGCAGTATAGCATGGAGAAGACAAATATGACCGCATCTTACTATGTTGATGGACAGTGACTGCAGTGCAGTGGGGAAAACTTGATAATATGGGTGAATGTTGAGACCATAATGTTGCTCGTGTGAAACCTTCATAAGATGTATATCAATGATACCTTAGTTAAAAAAAAATACTGCCAAACTACATAGATACTAACTTTATGTTACTGGCCTTTGGATAGATATATGGAACAATGGAATAGAATTGAAAGCTGTATTACTTAGGATTCTCTGAGTGGTGGTTTGGTAACCTGGAGAATCCTGACTAACAATAAAAACTAAAAATAATGATGAGTTAATATATGTAAAGCTTTTAGAACAGTATTTACATGCTAAATATTTATATAAAAGCACTCTATACATACTAATTATTATTTCCCCTCAGTCACTTATTTGGAGATGTTAATTTTCTTTTTGGCAGCAGGTGGATAGAAATATGAGGACTTCAAAGGCTTTACCACAGAAACGCTGCTGCGAGCTTCAGTCTGTTATCAAGTAAATGAGATTGAATATAAGAGTGTATATATAAAAGAAATAGGCAGGATTGCTATCTGCTCCCTTCCCTCTCCTACACATGCATGCTATTTCTTAACTAAATATTTTAGTCTTCTAGAAAAAGCAGCTCCCTAAGGAAATAGCTAATTTTATCCTGATAAACTCACTCAACATTTTGCAATATAGATTTCCGTTTTAATTCAGTAATCCCAAACTACAGGGATATAAAACACATTGAAGTCGTAGTTAACTTCGGATTGTCTTTCCTTTAAAATCTTTTAACAACATGAAATCATTTGTATCTGCATAAAATGAGTTTTCAGTTTTAATTTAAATCGAGTTAAATCATCTTCTGTATCTTAAAATGATCTCAGAATTTAGCATGAGATTTTCATTTGCATAGTCCCGTTTACCTGTGTGAATCTCTCTCCCCTCAATCTCCTTCCCTCCCCCCCGCCCCGCCCTTTCTTTCTCATGGACATCTGAGCAGCTCTCCGTCGTGCCCACACGGGCTCCAGGCTGATTAGCCCCACCCAAGACTCTGCACTGCTGTGGGCCACCCACTGATTTTTGAAGCAGTGTTGGTCAGCATCTGGATGAAGTGCCATTATACCGAACGACTATGTGAAAACCCAAACTTGAATTTTTGTTTGATTAGGCATTGTTCTGCCACAGGCTTAGTCGGGGTGGAGGACTGGGTTAGACTGGACCCTCCTCTCAGGGCCCTTGGTTATGAGAGTGGCCCAACCTGGGTGGTCGGCTCTTACCAAAGCTATGGGTCGTCGCAGTTTACCTGCAGAATTTGGGATCAACCGTGTAGGTCCCTATGTTCATAGGCAGAATAGAATCTCCTTTCCTTGAGTAAGTGGATCCATTTCAACAGCAGCTGACTCACCCATGAATACCACTGACAAATTTGTCCGTCTTTACCTGTGGTGACCCTCCCAATGTTTCAGTAGATTAGCCTTGGTGTATGTTTTTTCTAGCTGCACCATACAGGGTGAAAATGAGGTAGACGCCTCCACAGCACACAGATATCTGCTAATGAGCCTTTTTTAGTGGGGGGAGGTGGAGGGAAGGGAAGAGATTGATGTCTTGAACTGGTGGGGTGCTTGGACTGAATATGTACCTCCTAATTGCCATCCTCTACCTTAAAGTTTATTTAGTCCTCTAGGGTCATACATCTTGAAAATTCACCATTGTGTCAGTTTGGTAATGGATTTTTAAACTTCTTATATGCTGCTGTTATGTAAGCTATTTGATTGTGCCTAAGCATGAAGACTAGGCTGGTCAGCAGGACAATGCACTTATTGTGTATGGTGACCTCTTAAAGATCTTCAGGCAATGCATTTCCTTACACACCTACATTTCCCAAGTATAAAAAGTGTTGCTATGAGGTTTTAAATAACTATAACTAACTGAGAAAATACATTGTATTCTGACCTGCCTATAAAATGGTAAGAGGTTTTTGTTTATTTATTCCCTCTTTACCTTAGGATAAATTACAGGATGAACAGACATTCGGTGATATAATTGACTTCATTTAAAAGAGCTATGTTTTGATTAATAGATGAGAAATAATCATTTCTATAAATAAGATATTGAATGAATTGTTTTACCCTAATTTAATCAGTCATATTAAGTCCACTCTTAAAGTGTATTGAAGCTTTTGTGCCCCTGTATACACTCTGTTGTGGGAAGCCTCACTGTGCTTTCTCCCAGCCCTCTAGCCGTGGTGGCTATCCGCCCTGTTGCTGTGGGAGTAGTCTCATCCTGATGAGTGGTCTCCCTGTGCTTCCCACTCCCGGGGTCCCTCTTGTGCAAGTGTGTGCCTGAGGCTTGTGTTATGTCAGTGCTCACCATCAACTGCACCTTCCCTCTGGTCTCCACATCTGATCAGCCCCCAGATCTGTAGTTTCTCTGATACAGATCTCATTAGTATTTTTTTCCTCTCTGTATCGCATTCCCATTTCCCTGGTCTCATACTCTAATGCATTTGCCCTATTATTGGGTTTCTCTGCCTTAGACTTGTCTCCTCCAGTTTTCTGCAATGTGGCCAAAATAAAAATTGATTAATGTACTTCCCTTCCAGCTGAGGACACAGTCCAGATCTCTTCATGGGGTTCTAAGCATGGTCCCCTGTCTCCCCCATACCCTTCCCCACGGTGCCTTTCACATGACTGCAGCCTCCTTGCCCTGCATCCTGGTCCAGGTTTCGGGGCCTCACAAAGTATTTGTGTGGACTAAGGCACCCTTCCTGCCTCTGTCTTCCTGGTGAACACCTCTTAGTTCTTCAAAACGTGTCGAAGTTGACAGTCTTTCCCCAGCCTCACACTGAATGAGCAAGGTCTCCCTCCTCTCCTTTGCCTGTATTCTTAATCATGTGCCTATTATGGCATGTAAGCGCTCTATGAGTATGTATTCACAGTATCTTTCCTTCTTAGATGTTGAACTTCTTGAGACCAGGGTGTTGTCAGTCATCTTCATAATTCCAGAGCTTAGTCTTATTAGCTGACACAAATGTGCTTAAATATTTGTTGAATTGGTTCAATTTTCTTATAAATGTTTGTTCTCTAGATTAGAGAATAACCTGCAGAGTATTGAAAGACTAGGTTTGGGTATCTCTGCAGTCTTTTACTGCCTGATTAGCTCACTTAAGAACACAGTACTCAAGAAGCCAAGTGTTAAGTTTCACTCCTCTGTGGAGCAGTTGACTTTGTACCTCAACTGCCGGTGACCTCAGCTAGCTGCTTAGTAAGTACCACTAGTTCCAAGGGAAATGAAGAGAGAATGATTAAGGTTGAAGCAAATTCATCCCAACTATTAGACACATTGGATTATATGCCTTATTGATGCTAAAAGCATAGGTTCACACTTCAGTGTGACATGGACACCATGCTTGTCCACTGCCCTGGTCTACATGCCCTGATGTGTCTGCTGTGAAATGTCCTGCGGCACAGCAGAGGCAGAGGGGCCGCCTGGCTCTGGGAGGTTTGCAGTGAGCACCATCGTTGTCCACCCACAGATCTTCTTGATTGGCAGCCTTTGGGCTGGCCATCCACCCACATGACTGTCCGTCTTTGTCTTCCAGGTGAGACCATGCGTGTCGCCTCTTCCGAGTTTGCTGATGACCCGTGCTCGTCGGTGAAGCGTGGCACCATGGTGCGGGCAGCGAGGGCATTGCTATCAGCTGTAACGCGCTTACTCATCCTGGCGGACATGGCAGATGTCATGAGACTTTTATCTCATCTGAAAATTGTACGTATGTTTGTGTGTAGAACTTACCAGAACTTACTTGTGTGGTGGACAATATCGGCCATGCACATTACCGCACTGTCCTGTACAAGGGGCACTTCACGTCTTACCAGGTCACTCACCCACCCCAGGGGTATACCCCCCAACTTCCTAATACTAAAATTATATTCAGTAATATATTTAAAAAGTTGTAGATGATGCATTTGAATTGTTTTCCTTCTCTTAAAATAGAGTTTGAATCCCCCACCCTTACTTCTCAAGAGTACAAAAACAGTGCCTTCTTTCAGCTGCAGGCAAGGAGCTGTCTTTCCCTGTCTTGAGTGCCCGTCTGTGTGGCGATTCAGGCGAGGCCAGCTCTCTCAGGTAGCTGGCCAAATAACCATCTGCACCCACCTTAAACTGGATCATGTGTTCAAGTGTATTTTGTTACCTGTGCCAACCTTGCCTCCTGTGGGATCATGGTCTGTGAACCTGCTTCAGTCTGGTCATCAAAACAAGCCCCTTCCGCACCTCCGGTAGCAAGAGTCAATCTCGTTGCAACAAACCTGACATCAGACATACCTGGAGTGGGTCCTGGGCATAGATGTGCTCCACCAACTCATAGGTCCTCATTACATAAGTCCTGGCATGGTTCCTTGGTTCCTTTTAACTCTTTAGTTTCCTGTCTCGGTCACACATTTCACTGGCCCAGAGGCCAAGGCAGCCGTCCAGCCCTTGATAGCTAGGTCTTCCTCCATTTTCCTTATTGCTCATTGGTGTCTCCTTGCAATCAGAATGGTTCAACTCTTTGAACTAAGGTGATGTAACTCACTTGCTTAGGACCATGGCTTCTGGCTAGAGAGTATTCCATGCCCGCAGTGGATCTTGTTACTGGAATATTGGCAGCAACCCTGGACTGAGCCATGTCCCTAGATGGTGGGGTGTGACCACGGGCTTTTCTTTTGGGAACCAACCTTTTGCTGGCAGTTTCCATAGCTCTGGCTCTTCCTGGCTTACACATTTCCGCCCAGGTCTTACTTTCTTTGTCAGTGCAGTGAACAATGAGGGGGCAGGTGAGCTAGGAACTGAATAATGAGAACGTGCTCTCACCTCACCATCCCAGGTTTGTTCAGTAGGGAGGTTGATTGAGAAATTTCCAAAACACAAGCATTCTCTCTCAGAAATATTGGTAAGGGTCTTACCTGAGCTGACCCCAGTCAAGGAGGTAAGATTTCCAAGTTATGTATAAACTTGGCAATATTGTGAAAGGCCTCACATTCCAATATCTCCAGCCTGAGTTCCATGGTCATGAGCCACAGGGTGAGATATAGTTCTTCATGGCTTCTGTACGGGTGCCTGAGGACAGGGTACACAAAGCAGAGCCTGCCTGGCAGTTCTTCTCAGGTTTTCTCAGAGAATAGCTCCTCAAAGGCAGGAAGGGCCCTTGCAGATTGGATGAGGTGAGCATGATGAGGAGAGACTGTACCTATGTCAAAGGCTCCTGAGGGGCAGTAGAACGTTATGATCAACCCTTGGCCACCACAATAAGATGAACTTGAATCCTGGTTTGATGTCTACTTGCCAGCCATGTCATAGCTCAGTATGGAACCTTCTTTTGTCTCAATCAGACACTTCATCTGTTACTATGGGGCTAAAGACAGAACAGCCCTCGGGGTTGTGGGAAGGCTTGAATGGGGAAATTCCTGTGAAACATTGATCACAGTCTGGTGCAAAAGTAAGTGTTGGGTAAATGGCCGTGTAGCCATTGTGTAGCCATTGTAAGGTCCCTGGAGCTTCTGGCAGAAGGCAATAGGGCTTATCATTCCTCCAGCCGTGCCTGTGTTACATGCATCTTTTAGGCGGCAATTACTTAGTTGTCAAGTGTGTTGGAGAAAAAATGTTGGTATCTTTCCCTTGCAGCCTGCTAAGTATCATTTTAAGAAAGATCTTCCCCGGATGGACAGGCTTCCTTTTTTCAGGGGAGAGCAGGACTGAGCCGGAAGAAGTTAACTCTGTGTCCCATGTGTCAGTGTTCCCTGCCACAGGAGGCCGTGTTCAGCCACTCCTGGAGTGGTGACCGGCTAGGTATTCACCCTGAACTGCCCACATCAGGGTGCCCATGAAATCTGGGCCTGCGGTGTGATGTAGGGCCAGGGGCTGCCTGTAAGCCCACCTGTCTACCCACTTGTTTTGACTAGTGCTCTTGGCTGATAATATCGCTTAGCCTCCCTTAATGTGGAGTGAATTGTATTCTCTTCCTAACAGTGGATTAAAGTAAGTTAAAAAAAATATATATATATATAGCACAAAATCATGGAAAGGTCAACCCAGCAATATTAAGTAGTCCTGTCAGGTTGTCAGTAGTAAAATTGACTGTAGACTAAACAACACATTTGGTCTCCTTAGAGCAGAGCCTCTGAGTGAACAGCTGTGGTAGAATGTCTCCATCTCGTGGAATGATGGAGGAACTACAGTTTCTGGAGCTACCGGGACTAGTCAGGTTGTGTGGCCCTTGCCACACTTTGGGTTCAGGTCTGTAAGGGTTTCATATCATGGGGCTAGTCCCCCCCTACCCCCCTGAGAAAAAAACAATGTGTCAACAATCTGTTACACATGAGCATGGTGCATCATTCTACTTTGTACAATTTTTGTTCTTTTCCACAGAAGCACATCTTCCTGTAAATGAGTGTTGTATCCAAGTATCTATTAGTGTTTAATTTAGGATGAAAAAATAATTTCCTTGGGTAAACACCCTGTGGTGAGTCCTGTGGTTTCCTGCCATGTTAACCACTGCACAGCTATTTTACCCTTAAGCATTACACATGGTACTTTACTTCTTATTTTTTAGGCCATATGCCAAAAATTGTATTGCTTTTCTTTCCACATATTGATTTTTTTGTCATTTCTGAGTAAGTTACAGGAACATAGAGAGCATTGTCTTCTTATCGGAAACTTGTATTTATGTTTTTCCATCAATAACTCACTGAGTAGATGAAGGATAGTCAATGTATTCTCTGAAAATATCCACCTCCATTCTCTGCCCTGCACCCCAATAGGTAATGGTTGGTAAATTGCATAATCGTGGGTAAAGAGCATTCATCCTCTAAAAATGAATAAAGTTTTGGGAGCTCTCTGCAGGTTGTGTGATCTTGAAGTATTTAGGTCTTTGTATTCTGCTGCCTTAAAATTGTATTTGGAAACTCAGGTTTCTATGACTGCTGAAGAGTCCATCATTTCATGTAACATATAGTTATTCTAGTTGTCCGTGTTAAGCTACTTGTTCTCTCATGCAAGTATTTGTATGTGCTTTAATGGTTGAACTCTTTTTGAAAATATGATATGACGGATTCACATGACTTCAAAAGGTTTTTGCTGTTGTAGTTGTTCCAAACCCAGGATGATTGTGATGGAATAGTGGGTAACATATATTTCCAAACGGAGTCATCATCAAAGTGGGAGTTTGTTGTTCCTGAGAAAGCTAATCATTTGCACATCAGACACCATTAAGAAGTACTGAATTATATTCACTTTTGTTATTGAAGTTGCTGGTGAGTGATTCCCTAACCAGATACCTGGTGTATCCTGCAATTAGTTGATATTGTCAGTATGTTAGTGTGATATGTGGCACTAAATACTTTTAAAGGAATCCTGCATTTCAATCAGTGATCAGGAACAGGGCTATTTTATTTTCCCTAGACTCTGAATTAATATAATCAAATTATATTGTCAATCCTTAGCATCGATGATGGCATTATACACATAAACTCATCTAGACATGTGTGTCAGAAAAAACAATCACCTTTCTTCAGTCTTCAGTCTAGGTTGTGCAGTAATGATGTCCTTTATTATCTCAGAATTTCTCTTCAGACAGTGAAACTTTAAGATAGAAAACAACAACCCCTTAGCTTCTCAGCAAAGTCACATTTTCTTAGTGGCAAGCAGGATCCAAGTCTAACACTGCTTCCTTCTTGTTTGGGGACATTGATGAGACAGGGTGACTTTAATATAACCTGTGCTTTTCATGACATTAGCATCACATAGTTGTGTGTGCTTTGTAACTTATTATTTTGTCAGTAGTCTTGGTTTTGTTCTCTTATTTTAAAGGTAGAAATCCCTGCCCAGGTTCTTAGCATAGCTTTTCTGTCAGAGCTATCATGGCATTAACTTCATGCTGGTGGGTTGTTTGGAATTTATTTATTACTATCCTTTCTGATACATACAAGATGCTATGAATGAATAAAGTTTTGGGAGCCAAGATATGTAATGTCAAAGGTGAATAAGATGCAGCTCCTGCTTTTAAAACGTTGTAGGCAAATGGCGAAGACATTAAGAAAGAGCACAGTGCATGCTGGGAAAATTTTCCTAAAAGGAAAACATAACAATTTGGATGTTTTTCTGTTTTAAATAACAGAAACCCTGCTTAATCTGGTCTTTTAAAAAGAGAATATATTGGCTCACTAGATATATTTGCTCAAACTAAAAGCTTAGAGGTACTTAGCTTCAGGCACAGCTTGATCAAGGCATACAGATGTGACAAGGACCAGATTTCTATCTTCTTTTCCTCAGAGATGGCTCTTTTTGTGGGCCCTTTTCTCATAGTCTCAAGATAGCTGGTAACCACTCTTAGTATTATATTATCCTAGACTAAAGAAAGCAAGAAAGAGGGAGTTCTCTTCCCTGATAACTCAAATAAAAGTTCCACAATTCTGTCAGTCTTGTCGGCCACTTTATCAGGAACATATCTCTAAGGTAATTATTTAGCGAGAATGGGATGTGCTGATTTCTTAATTTGGCCCGCACTCTTCATCTCCCTTCTCATCCACAAGCCTGGGATGGCATCATTTCAACCAAAAAGTGTTGTTCATTGAGGATAATATGAGGCAGGGTGATGCAGCTGGGAAAGGGAGGTCTCAGGATTGGGTCTCACTGAACTGAATGCAATGTGCCTTTCCCTGCACCAATTGCCTGGATTGGAGTAAAGAGGCTGGGATCACAAGCTCAAACCCAAAAGCTGGGGACTTAGAGTTGAGTGTGATTGGAAAAAAGGTTGACTTCAGCCAAAGAGTTGGGCGCTGTATCATTCTGTGCAAGAGTAAGAACAAAACTACACAGTTATTTGAGCAGGGAAAGTTTAGTGTAAAGAATTATTAACTCTAATTGCAGGTTAGAGTAAGAGGATTGGCTAGTAAAGAGTAAAGAGAACTCTAAGGAATATAGAAATGCAGATATAAGAAACAGCTGCTGCTCCTAGGACTGAGGACAGTCCATGGAAACCTCCACTCCTTCCTCTACCTGCCAACAGGGCAGAGGTCCAGACATCCTTTGGTCCCAGATGACTGGGAGGTCACTGTGCCACACAAACTAATGGAACTTGCTGAAAATCTTCCCTTTAGGGCATCAGGAGAAACTGCTCATGGAGAGCTGTCTTACCAGGGGTGTTCCACCACAGAATCACTGGTGGGTGGAGGCTGCTGAGGGATGCTGCTGGTCACCTGGTGTTGGAGAAGCTACCCCTGCTGCAGAGCCTGTTAAAGGAACATGCCAGAACCAAGACACAAAACCTCTCCTCCTTCGTTGCTGCAAGCACTCTCTCCTTAACATCAAGCCCAGTGGCAAAGGAATAAGGTTTAAAGGCCCCACCATGGTTTCACAGAGCAGGCGGCAGTGTGAATTTGGATTGATAATTGGTCCAGGGACAGAGAGGTTTATGGCACAAAAGCAAATAGGGAGCTCTTGCTGGAAGAAGGGAGATGGACTGTTGACAATAAAGGAGTGTTCACAATAGCTCGGGTTTCTGCATTGTTGAAACATAGAGGGTAAGGTGAGGAGAAGCAGGAACAAAGCTGGACATACCAGGAGATACAGGTGTGGAGTGTCTTGCCTAACATGATAATCAGTGTGGACTCTGCCAGTTCATTTAGACTGCATGCATGGATTATGGGGAGCCATTGAGCAGTTGGAAGCTTTAGAATCATATCTGTGATTTAGATTTGGTAGCAATGTGCAGAAGGAATTAGAAGAGGGGTGAACCCAAGCAAAGACAGATTTTAAAAGGTGATTGAAATTATCCGGTCATTAACAGAAAAGCTGAGCGAAGGCCATGGTGGTGTATATTGTGAAAAAGGGGCAGATTTTAGAGCTATTAAAGAGGTAGCACAACTAGAAGTTGGAGACTGATAAGATGGGGCAAGGCTCTTAATGAGTGTGCATAATCCAAACCCAGACTCCATCAGCTTTGTAAACCCTTCCTTTCTGGGAAACCGAGGCAGCATAGCCCAGGAGTTAAAAGCGTGGACACTGGGGCAAACCACCTGAGTTCAAGCCGAGGCTCCTGCCTCACTTGCCGTGAGATTCCAAGGCCAGTTGTGATTCCTCTGACCTCAGTCTGTCCTCTGTAAAACAGAAATAAACAACTATCAGCTTCAAAGAGCTGTTTTGGAGACTAAATCAGTTAGATACATGTAAACCATTCAGAACAATGTCTTATGGAACTAAGTACCCAGTGCCACTGGCTTGGATCATTTTTCTTGCACAAACTGAAAATAACTTGGGAAAAACAGGGCATATTAAGAAGAAATGATTCTAGTGTTAATCATTCTTGCATTCTGATGGAATAATTTTCTTCACTTGTTAGCAAGGAAACTGAAAATTTAATCAAGGAGGGCCACTTATCAAGGAAAGAAAGTTTAATCAGGAAGGCCAGCATAGGCCTTTAATCAGGAAGGAGGCAGAAAGATAAAGTAAAATAATGCTGACATACTAATGGTCAAACCAGAGTATATGGATGACTAAGGAACTAAAGTAGTAAGCCACAGACTCTCACATTAATTAATTAATTAGTTAATTCACTTGGCCAACTTGTATTTCCAAGATAATATTTTAATGTAGTTGTAAAACCAGATCCTAACAAGAGAGTTACGTATGACTTACTAAATAGTTTCATCATTGTCACTTAAAATTCAATCAGCTGGGTGCCCATAGTAGGACTCTGGACTGAGTCTGTCCAAACAGAAATGATGATCCTAACAGCAATGATTTATGCACTGGTATGGACAGTAAACCTCAAGGGGAGAACCAGATCACACTGCGTAGGTGGGGAGGGATCAGACCCCTCAGTGCAACAGTTTCTCCATCCTCATATGCCTGCCAAGCTTCTAGTACTTGCTTAGTAAATAGTTAATTAACAAATGGATTCTCAGACTACCCTTTTATATCAAAGTAAGGAAGTACAATTTCAAACAGAAAAATTGGCAACTGGGGACTGATACAGAGTCTGTCCAAAGCGATTGACACAGCCACCAACCAACACCGGCAGGCAGGCTTGCTAAAGAATGGGGGTTGGGGCTGTTTTAAACAAGCTATGTGAGAGCAGTAAGATTTTAAGAGTTCTAAGTGACACACCCTTAAAACACAATTTGTCACATTCTGAAAACAATATCTAAATCCACTAATTATGAAGGAAATTTTAATGTTTTTCTAGAATTTTCGGTCTTCAACTGTTCAGCCTTCAGGGTTACCATTACTGAGGACAAGAATATACCTGGTTGAGGGAATGGGTCTTGCTTAGGTGTCCATAGGCCCTGCTGGGCTTTGGGACGAGAGCAGGTGTCTGTAATGTTCAAGATCACGAGGGCATTCTTAATGAGCAAGGAGATGCCAGCGGCCTATGAGGGAGCCTTCATCAGCTTATTGGAAACAGCTGCCCACCCCCAGGACCCGCAGTCTCCCAAGCCTCCTTATAACATCTCCTCTGTGAGCACCACGCTCCCTCCCAGAGCCGTCACTGGCAGTCCGCTGCTTATGTCCTCTATGTTGTGTCCTCCTCGTCTTCCAGTCCCCTGTCCTCTGCAGACATTCCTAGAGTAAGATGAAGACT
Source organism: Manis pentadactyla (assembly GCF_030020395.1). Lineage (NCBI taxonomy): Eukaryota > Metazoa > Chordata > Mammalia > Pholidota > Manidae > Manis > Manis pentadactyla. The sequence goes on along the minus strand of NC_080020.1, from coordinate 168,459,051 downwards.
TTCCTCTTCAAAATTATTTAGGAAAGCTATTTCTTGCATGTCAGTATCTCTGTTTAAGGATCTCCTAATTCTCGCCAGCCACTCTGCTAAGTATTTGCTGCTTCTTTTCCTTTCTCTTTTTCATACACGATATGCCTGGCTTATTTGGGAAAGGGTAGAAAGGAAAGTCTTTCCATTTCTGAAGCATTTGTTGGTCTAAAATGCCTGCCAAGCTTCTAGTACTTGCTTAGCAAGTATTTAATGAATAAATGGATTCTCAGTCTACCCTCTTATATCTAAGTAAGGAAGTGCAATTTCAAACAGAAAAATTGGCAACTGGGGACTGATACAGAGTCTGTTTTTGTATCAACATTGGTATTTTATATTTTTTCAATTTATCAATTTCACATAGGTTTTCAAATTCATGAGTATAGGAGATTTCATTTTTTGTTTTTTTTTCAATTTTGTGCATCTTACTATTTAAATTGCCTCTTAAAGATAACATTATTGGGTTTCTTGTAAAAGCCATGAGAGTTTGTCTTTTAATTAGCATTTAGCACATTTATATTTTATATTTGAACTTCATGGCCATCTTATTTCATATTTTCCGTTTATATACCTTTTTTCCTTAGTTTCTTATGTCCTATAATTATGTCAACAACCCTGTGTAGTATATAGACACTATTATTTTAATCTTATCAGTGAAGACCCTGAAGGTCAGAAAGATAAATGGTTTGTGCTTGGTCACAGAGCAGACAAATGACAGAGTTGGTGTTCGAACATGGGCCTCTTGACACATTCCGACTTACGCCCCTCACTGTGGGGCCTGGGTAAGTTGTAAAGGTTTTCAGTAAAAAGGTTTAAACAGGGCTCCTCATCTGTCTAAGAACTGCCTTTTAAGGTGTGTGTTTAGCTTATACGAGTCAATTTCCTTTTCCCAGATGCCCAGAAAAAACAACAGATCATTGGCTCTGTTCAAAAACAGGAACTTGATTTCCATATTAATTTTGACTTCTAAAAAGTGCCTGATCACTGCTCTTCTCTTTTTTTCTTCTCCATGTGTCATTTCAACTTTCTATTCTATTGTATTCTCTCTCTCTCATCTATCTAAAATCAGCATGTGTGCCCATAATCCAGACTTTGGTCTCATTTCCTCCTCTTCTGTGGGACTTTGGCCAGATTCTGAACCATCTTTCTAGTGAGAACTTCCCACTAGGTGATCTCTCAGATCCTTCTAGATAAAAACTATTAAGTATGACTGTCTGCCTTTACAGAGCCAGACCTGTCATTGGTGTTTCTTTTGAAAAAGAACTTCATTGAATTAGTTACATAAATTCAAAGAGGCATCTGGATTCTTCAGAGAAAACCATTGAGAAAAAAAGTTGTGTGTAACATAACAAAATAAATACCCCAAATTGGTCTGATTAACAACTGGAAAGAAGCCTGTTTTATATATACTTTAGAAAACAAATATGAGATTTAGCTCCCTCTGACATAATTATTTTCTATTCCCTGGAACCAGTTTTTTATGTCCTGAGAAAAGATTTACAACTCAAATAAGCAGCAGGAACAAATTAACTGCCAGGAATTCTCCTCTCACTGATGCTGTTGATAGCTATGTTAAGATGATTATAAATCTGTTAGATAAAGTGAGACATTACTGATTTGTTGGTTTAAAGATTTAAGGTATGAGATTCTCATTAAACTATGAAAGTGCTTTAAATGGGCCATTCCATACCAGAAAATGTAATTTGATTTGAATCCCCGAAAACATCCTGAAAAAGAACAGTCCTTTTTTCAACTATATTCTTTCTATTTCTTGAGGATTATTAGAGCCTGGGTAGGAATCGGAAAGAGGAAAATTGAGGAGTTAAATAATCATTCTGTATATTTACAATTAGGAAGAAAATAAGATGCAGAATTTCCATATAAGATGAGAATGGAAACTTAATTTTATGTGTAGTCTAGATTACCACCATTCTAAACAACTTCCCTTGCTTGCTAGAACTCTCTGCTTAATAAAATGAGTTAGCCTATTTTGTAAATTGGATGGTATTATCATATCTATGGAGGAAAAGGTTTGATGATATCCATTATTAATGGTTTGTATACACTATTCCTTTGCTCAGTGAAACTTGCTAAGGATATTGAATTGCTACCTTTATGATTATGTCAAGTTTAAAACGAAGGTGTATCTCTATAAGTCAGATCTGTATTAATCTATGGCTTTTCCCAGCCATTTTAGTGGCCATTTGATATCTGCATTGGCAAACAAATAACTGTCAGTATAATGTCTGATTTGCTCCAAACTATAAGAGCCAATCACAATTCTGCAGTTGGTCCCATGTCTTCTCTGCATTTCTCATTATTCCTTCAGAGCTGACTTCTCTTTTCTGTCACCTCCATCAGAAGCCTGTACCAGTTGAGGCACCTCTACTAGGCTCCCTTCAGGTTTAAGAACTTTTGATTGTGCAAACACATACCTGTCTTGTGCCTTATCCACTCAGTATTGTGTTCTTGGCTGTTTTCACTGATAACAGTTATTTCTGCCAAGAAGCAACCTGACTAACAATGGCTCGGTGGATTAGTTCACTGTAATATCTTTTAGTTTTAATTCTAATTGAGTCCATAGGCAGGATAGCCTTAAAGTGTCCCCACATTAAAGTTACAATCATTCTCAATTAATAAGGGATTCTTAGTGAAATTCATCCTTCAAGTGCAAGGCTACTCTGGGGAAGTTCAGTGGAAGTGTTTGCAGGAACTTGGAAGCCGAGCCCCTTGTTAAGGAGGCCCGCTTGCTGTCATTCCACCCCAGTTAATACAACCTTGTATGACAACAAAACTTCAGAGGCACTTGCTTCTCAAAGCTCAGTATCTTTTCTTTCTATTGCATGGCAGTGTATAAATGCAGCTTAAAATTACAATCCCTTCCAGTGACTGTAATGGGATATGTGGGGGGGACTTGATAATAGGGGGAGTCTAATAACCATAATGTTGTTCAAGTAATTGTACATTAACAGTATAAAAAAAAACTTTTAACAACAACAAAAATTACATTCCCTTCAGTTCCAGATTTCAGAGATGTTGCCAAGATTAGTTTCAGATTCAAATTGTCTCAACCTTTGAGCAGCCCAGGAGTTCCTCCAGTTTTTGTTTGTAAACCACTTCCTCCTCTGAAAGGTTTCTAGAATTTCTACTTAAATTCCACATTTGCTTCTTAAAGATATTTCAAGAAGTTATTTCAAAAATATGCTTTGTTCCTATTTGAAATTAGAAGTATGTATTCTTTTATCAGAATCATAGCTCAGAAAATAAATCTGTGTTAATATTATTTTTGCCAATATTCAAAGAGCCAGCACCGCATACCTTATTTATACAAGTTTGATAACTTTGTATGAATCTTTATAAAAAATAACGTTACTTATTTCATATAGTGTATATGAGGTTACAAATCAGTGAAAATTATACATGTACATCTGGATAAACATACATGAATACACATTTCTTTTACTTTAATTTTTGTACAGTTTAGTTCAGTACCATATATATGGAGCATTTACATGTGCAGGACACTATGGTTTTTTTAATTTTTTAATTTTGGTATCATTAATATGCAATCAAAAGAGCAATATTGTGGTTACTAGATTCCCCTATTATCAAGTCCCCACTACATACCCCATTATAGTCACTGTCCATCAGCGTAGTAAGATGCTATAGAGTCACTACTTGTCTTCTCTGTGCTATACTGTCTTCCCCATGCCCCCCAAATTATGTATGCTAATTGTAATACCCCTTATTACCCTTCTCCCTCCCTTCTCACACCCCTACCCCCCCAACCCTTTCCCTTTAGTAACTGTTAGTCCATTTTTGGGTTCTGTGAGTCTGCTGCTGTTTTCTTCCTTCAGTTTTTGTTTTGTTCTTATGTTCCACAGATGAGTGAAATCATTTGGTACTTGTATTTCTCTGCCTGGCTTATTTCACTGAGCATAATACCCTCTAGCACCATCCATGTTGTTGCAAATGGTAGGATTTGTTTTCTTCTTATGGCTGAATGATATTCCATTGTGTATATGTACCACATCTTCTTTATCCATTCATCTACTGATGGACAGGTTGTTTCCATTTCTTGGCTATTGTAAATACTGCTGCGATAAACATAGGGTGCATATGTCTTTTTCAAAATGGGCTGCTGCATTCTTAGGGTAAATTCCTAGGAGTGAAATTCCTGGGTCAAATGGTATTTCTATTTTTTGTTTTTTGAGGAACCTCCATACTGCTTTCCACAATGGTTGAACTAGTTTACATTCCCACCAGCAGTGTAGGAGGGTTCCCCTTTCTCTGCATCCTCGCCAGCATTTGTTGTTCCTAGTCTTTTCTATGTTGACCATCCTAACTCCTGTGTGGTGATATCTCACTGTGGTTTTAATTTGCATTTCCCTAATAATTAGTGATGTGGAGCATCTTTTCATGTGCCTGTTGCCCATCTGAGTTTCTTCTTTGAAGAAGTGTCTGTTCATATCTTCCATCCATTTTTTAATAGGGTTATTTGCTTTTGGGGTGTTGAGGCTGTGAGTTCTTTATATATTTTGGATGGTAACCCCTTGTCAGATATGTCATTTAGAAATATATTCTCCCATATTGTAGGATGCCTTTCTGTTCTGCTGATGGTGTCCTTTGCTGTACAGAAGATTTTTAGCTTGATGTAGTCCCATTTGATCATTTTTTATTTTGTTTCCCTTGCTCAGGGAGATGTGTTCAGGAAAAAGTTGCTCATGTTTTTATATAAGAGATTTTTGCCTACGTTTTCTTCTAAGAGTTTTATGGTTTCATGACTTACATTCAGGTCTTTGATCCATTTCAAGTTTACTTTTGTGTATGGAGTTAGACAATAATCCAGTTTCATTCTCTTGCATGTAGCTGTCCAGATTGGCCAACACCAGCTATTGAAGAGGCTGTCATTTTCCCATTGTATATCTATGGCTCCTTTATTGTTTATTAATTGACCGTATATGCTTGGGTTTACTTCTGGGCTCTCTAGTCTGTTCTATTGGTCTATAGTTCTGTTCTTGTGCCACTACCAAATTTTCTTGATTACTGTGGCTTTGTAGTAGAACTTGAAGTTGGGGAGCATAATCCCCTCAGCTTTATTCTTACTTCTCAGGATTGCTTTGACTATTCAGGGTCTTTTGTAGTTCCATATGAATTTTAAAACTATTTGCTCTAGTTCGTTGAAGAATGCTGTTGTGTTTTGATAGGGATTGCATTGAATTTGTAGATTGCTTTAGGAAGGAAGGCCATTTTGACAATATTAATTCTTCCTATCCATGAGCACAGGATGTGTTTCCATTTATTGGTATCTTCTTTAATTTCTCTCATGAGTGTCTTGTAGTTTTCAGAGTATAGGTCTTTTACTCCCTTGGTTAGGTTTATTCCTAGGTATTTTATTCTTTTTGATGCAATTGTGAATGGAATTGTTTTCCTGATTTCTCTTTCTGATAGTTCATTGTTAGTATATAGGAACGCAACAGATTTATGTGTATTAACTTTGTATCCCGCAACTTTGTTGAATTCAGATGTTAGTTCTAGTGGTTTTGGAGTGGATTCTTTAGGATTTTTTATGTACAGTATCATGTCATCTGCAAACAGGGACAGTTTACATTCTTCCTTGCCAATTTGGATGCCTTTTATTTCTTTGTGTTTTCTGATTGCCACTGCTAGGACTTTCAGACTTATGTTGAATAGAAGTAGGGAGAGTGGGTATCCTTGTCTTGTTCCCAATCTTAAAGGAAAAGCTTTCAGCTTCTCGCTGTTAAGTATAATGTTTGCTGCGGGTTTGTCATATATGGCCTTTATTATGTTGAGATACTTGCCCTCTATACCCACTTTGTTGAGAGTTTTTATCATGAATGGATGTTGAATTTTGTCAAATGCTTTTTCAGCATCTGTGGAGATGATCATGTAGTTGTAGTCCTTTTTTTGTTTATGTGGTGGATGATGTTGATGGATTTTCGAATGTTGTACTATCCTTGCATCCCTGGAATAAATCCTACTGGATCATGATGGATGATCTTTTTGATGTATTTTTGAATTTGGTTTGCTAGTATTTTGTTGAGTATTTTTGCATCTATGTTCATCAGGGATATTGGTCTGTAATTTTCTTTTTTTGTGGTGTCTTTGCCTGGTTTTGGTATTGGAGTGATGCTGGCCTCATAGAATGAGCTTGGGATTATTCCCTCCTCTTCTGCTTTTTGGAAAACTTTAAGGAGGATGGGTATTAGGTATTCACTAAATGTTTGATAAAATTCAGCAGTGAAACCATCTGGACAAGGATTTTTTTCTCAGGTAGTTTTTTGATTATCAAATCAATTTCCTTGCTAGTAATTGGTCTATTCAGATTTTCTGTTTCTTCCTGCATCAGCCTTGGAAGGTTGTATTTTTCTAGAAAGTTGTCCATTTCTTCTAGGTTATCCAGTTTATTAGCATATAGTTTTTCATAATATTCTCTCATAATCCTTTGTATTTCCGTGGTTTCTGTAGTGATTTTTCCTTTCTCAGTTCTTATTCTATTTATGTGTAAACTCTCTTTTTTTCTTGATAAGTCTGGCTAGGGGTTCATCTATTTTGTTTATTTTCTCGAAGAACCAGTTCTTGCTTTCATTGATTCTTTCTGTTTTATTCTTCTTAATTTTATTTCTGCTCTAATCTTTATTATGTTCTTCCTTCTACTGAGTGTGGCCTCATTTGTTCTTCTTTTTCTAGTTTCATTAATTGTGAGTTTAGACTGTTCATTTGGGATTGTTCTACATTCCTATGGTAGGCCTGTATTGCAATATACTTCCCTCTTAGTATGGCCTTTGCTACATCCCACAGATTTTGCAGTGTTGAATAATTGTTGTCATTTGTCTCCATAGATTGCTTGATCTCTGTTTTTATTTGGTAATTGACCCGTTGATTATTTAGGAGCACGTTATTAAGCCTCCATGTGTTTGTGGGCTTTTTCATCTTTTTTGTGTAATTTATTTCTAGTTTCATACCTTGGTGGTCTGAGAAGCTGGTTGGTACAATTTCAGTCTCTGGATTTACTGGGACTCTTTTTCTGGCCTAGTAGTATATGATCTATTCTTGAAAATGTTCCATGTGCACTTAAGAAGAATGTGTATTCTGCTGCTTCTGGGTGCAGAATTCTGTAGATGTCTGTTAGGTCCATCTGTTCTAATGAGTTGTTCCATGCCTCTGTGTCCTTACTTATTTTCTGTCTGGTTAATCTATCCTTTGGAGTGAGTGGAGTGTTGATGTCTCCTAGAATGAATGCATTGCATTCTGTTTTCCCTTTTAATTCTGTTAGTATTTGTTTCCCATATGTAGGTGCTCCTTTGTTAGGTGCATAGATATTTATAATGGTTATATCCTCTGTTGGATCGACCCCTTCATCATTACATAATGTCTATCTTTGTCTCTTGTGACTCTCTTTGTTTTGAAGTCTATTTTGTCTGATCCAAGTACTGCAACTCCTGCTTTTTTCTCCCTTTTAGTTGCATGAAATATCTTTTCCATCCCTTTACTTTCAGTCTGTGTATTTCTTTGGGTTTGAAGTGAGTCTCTTGTAGACAGCATATAGACAGGTCTTGGATTTTTATCCATTCAGTGACTCTATGTCTTTTGATTGGTGCATTTAGACCATTTACATTTAGAGTGGTTATTGATAGATATGTACTTACTGCCATTGCAGGCTTTAGATTCATGGTTACCAAAGGCTCAAGGGTAATTCCCTTACTATCTAACAGTCTAATTTAACTCACTTAGTATGCTATTACAAACACAACTTAAAGCTTTTTTTTTTCTACTTTTTATTCCTTCTCCACTCTTTATATATTAGTTATCATATTCTGTACTCTTTGTCTATCCCTTGTTTGACTTTGGGGGTAGTTGATTTGATTTTGCATCTGCTTAGTAATTAATTGGTTTACTTTGGTGTGGTTTTATTTCCCCTGGTGACAGCTATTTAGCCTTAGTAATACTTCCATCCATAGCATTCCCTCCAAAATGCATTGTAGAGGTGGTTTGTTGGAGATAAATTCTTTCAGCTTTTGCTTATCTGAAAATTGTTTAATCCCTCCTTCAAATGTAAATGATACCCTTGCCAGGTACAGTATTCTTGGTTCAAGGCCCTTCTGCTTCATTGCATTAAGTATATCATGACACTCCCTTCTGGCCTGTAGGGTTTCTGTTGAGAAGTCTGATGATAGCCTGATGGGCTTTCCTTTGTATGTGATCTTTTGTCTCTGTCTAGCTCTTTTAAAAGTCTGTCCTTATCCTTAATCTTTGTCACTTTAATTATTATATGTTTTCATGTCTTTCTTGGGTCCCTTGTATTGGGAGATCCATGCACCTCCATGGCCTAGAGACTATCTCCTTCCCCAGATTGCGGAAGTTTTCAACAATTACCTCCTCAAAGACACTTTCTATCCCTTTTTGTCTCTCTTCTTCTTCTGGTATCCCTATAATGTGAATATTGTTCCATTTGGATTGGTCACACAGTTCTCTCAACATTCTTTCATTCTTAGAGATCCTTTTTTCTCTCTGTGCTTTAGCTTCTTTGTATTCCTCTTCTCTAATTTCTATTCCATTTACTCTCTCTTCTACTACATCTAATCTGCTTCTAAGTCCCTCCATTGTATGTTTCATTTCAGATACGGAATTTCTTAATGATTGAATCTCCATTGTAAATTCGTCCCTGAGTTCTTCCATGTTTCTCTGTACCTCCATGAGCATGTTTATGATTTTTATTTTGTACTCACTTTCAGGAAGATTGATGAGTTCAGTTTCATTTGGGCCTTTTTCTGATGTTTTTGAGATTTTGGTCTGAGCCATGTTCCTTTGACGTTTCATATTTGTATGTGGCACCTTCTAGTGCCCAAAGACTCTAGTCTCTGGAGCTGCTCTGCTTCTGGAGTGATGTTGGGCATCGCAGGGGAACAGCACTGGTGCCTCGTGGGAGAAAAGAGGTGTTTCCTGCTTCTTGGCTACAGCGCCTGTCTCCACTGTCAGATCCAGTGGGCCAGCACACAGGTGTAAGCTTCTGTGCTCTGTAGCTTCTATAGGTGGGGCTTCCCTCTGGCTGACCTGATGCCAGGGCAGGGACTGCCGGTTTGTGAGCCAGTGCCAGCAGTGCTGGAAGAAGGTGCAACAGGCTGTGTATCACATTGAGGGGCACTGAGCTGAGTAGCCAGCCAGGGGGATGGAGCACCTGAAGCTCCTGAAAGTTCCGAACCTGCTGGACAGAGTGTGCCCAGACAACCTTGTCCACCTATTCCTTCTCCCATGCAGCAAGTTCTGTGCAAAGCCCACTCCTTCAGCAGGCCTGTCGCTCCTAGGAAGCCTCTCAGACCACCCACCTTTCCTTTGTCCCAGAGCAGCCAGACTTGGATCCCTGTCCTCCATCAACAGCTGGAATCTCAGTCTCCCCAAGTATTCCACCTGTCTTAGCTTTCCAACACCACAAATCTCCAGATCTCCAGGACTGGGTGTTCAGCAGTCCTAGGCTTCCACCCCCTCCCTGCTCCATTTCTCTTCCTCCCACACTTGATCTGGGGTGGGGGAAGGGTTGGGTCCCGCTGGATAAAGGCTTTGGTACGTTACCCTGTTTCCTGAGGTCTGCTCTGTTCTCCAGGTGTATGCAGTCTGGTGCAGCCTTCTTTCCTGTTGCTCTTTCAGGATTAGTTATATTAACTATATTTTCATAATATATGTGGTTTTGGGAGAAGTTCTCTGTCTCACCTTTCACACCGCCATCTTGAATCTCTCTTCCATCAGTTATCTTTTATGTACAGAATATTTGGTACATCTTGAACAAATGTTTATTCTGATTATAAATGTTAGTACATTTATCCTATTTTATTTCTATGTTAATGCATGTTAGTATTTTTTTAACAAAATACCGTTTCTAATAATGATGTATAATTTCTATTTATCTGTAAATAGTTGTATTTTTTTAAATCACTTCAGGTGGAGGAAGCCCTGGAAGCTGTCAAAAATGCTACAAATGAACAAGATCTTGCAAACCGCTTTAAAGAATTTGGGAAAGAGATGGTGAAACTTAATTATGTAGCAGCAAGAAGACAACAGGTGGGAAAGATTTTGGAAATGGTTTGGGAGAAAATACATATGGGTGTGTGTTTAACCTTGTAGCTTTATAAGCCTCAGAAGCAGGATTAAGCTCATCTTTAGGTTCTGGAATTATCAAGGGCCCTCAGCGCCTGGAATCACAAAGGCGGCTTCCTACTCAGGACAGTTCTGATACTACTGTGGGCCCTGGGTACTCTCTGGCATGTCTATGCAGAGAAGGTCATAGGCCTGCTTCCCTTGTGGGAATATCCCTGCTGGTCCCACCACCCTCTAGCCTTGGTCCACTGTGGGGGAGGCTCCGGAGTCATATAAGGACAGCAAACTGCCATGTGGTGTGGTGGTCACTCTCGGGGTTCCACCAATTACCCTCACTTTTTCTTCCTAGCCCTGTGGGCCCCACCATGCATTTGCACACCCAACATATGCAGCATAAAGTGTGAAACCTTTATGAAGAAGAGGAACACAATACAAAGAAAATTAGAAGAAAATCAGAGAGAGAGTAATAGGGGCAGTGAGAGCACAGGTGAGAGTGAGTCACTTTGTTGAAGACGGATGACCTGGGACCTTCGTGCTTCCCCTTTGTCTAGTGATAGATGGCACTTGGTTTTAGCCAGTTCTGTTTGTTTATTCAGTACCATTAGAATTTTGTTCCCAAAGATTGTTGTCTTATTCTTTTTCCCTAGGAAACCAAAAATCTCCAAACATGGAAGGGTCCATTAAAATAAAGATGGGATTCACTGTTGACAGGTCCTCAATCCACCATGTGCCAAATGAGGAACTAGTAATAGGACCCTAGGATTCAAACACCCTTAAGTGATGTTTTGAAGCTGAGCAAATATTCCCCCTGAGACACTGAGTCAGCATGTATACATGGCTCTCAGAGCAGCACTGCTTTTAATATTTCTGAAAATCGTGCAAACATTTTCTTTACAGTACTCTTTAAAGCAGAAGATAAAGGGACTCTGTAGAGGTAGTATTTTCACCTCTCAGACTCGAAAAGCAAATCATCTTTGATCTATTTTTTATTCCCTAAATTCAATGATTGGACTACCACTAAAGGTAGTTTTCTATTCAAAGAATGAACCCTATTCTGAAAGCTAATGAAGAGGCATTGATGCACTAAGCCAGAATTAGAAGTCTTTTGATTCCCCATGTTTGTAATTATAATTGACAATGGAGGCAAGCAGAGGATTGAAGTTTGGGCTTTCCATTTGGTGTTAACTAACTCTGATCCACGCAAACTGTTTATCTTATTGAAGGCCCAGTTTTGCTTTTTTTTTTTTCTTTCCAGCAATATTTATTGAATGCCTTTTTAGGGCCAGATACTGTGTTAATGATTAAAAAGCCACTGACCAAGATGGGCGGGCTCCCTGTTCTCATTAGACATACAGATCAGGAGGGAAACATATGCTTATGTAAATGCAGTAAAGTCTGGTGAGTGTTGGTGAGAGGAGGGATTAGAGTCTTGCGGGAGCAGATGGAAGAGGACATCGCTGGGAGAGCTTGGTGGAGAGTGAGGTCCAGGCAGATGGGCCATGCCAGGTAGTGGGGGGATGCTCAGATATCTGACACAGAAAGAACAGCATATCAGAGTTCTGGCAGCTAGAGAGATTGCAGGGGAGCATAGATGGTTCCTAAACTTTGGTGCAGTTTTGAGTCTATGACTTTAAGTCCTATTGCACACACTTTGGTGGCGAGCTTCGTGAGTGTGATAGGTTTCGTGTCTTGCACGTGCAGGAGCTAAAGGACCCTCACTGTCGGGACGAGATGGCAGCCGCCCGAGGGGCCCTGAAGAAGAATGCCACAATGCTGTACACGGCCTCCCAGGCGTTTCTCCGCCACCCCGATGTCGCTGCCACGAGGGCCAACCGAGATTACGTGTTCAAGCAAGTCCAGGAGGCCATCACTGGCATCTCCAGTGCTGCCCAAGCAACCTCGCCCACTGACGAGGCCAAGGGCCACACGGGCATCGGCGAGCTGGCTGCGGCACTGAACGAGTTTGACGTGAGCATCTGGGTGACTTACACGAGGGTTACATGCTTTCACTAAGGAAGACGTGTTGGGGATGAAAGGGCACCACAGTAGTAGATAATTGATTTATCCCTCTTGGAGGCTTTTGATAGTAAGATTATTAGGAATACAGATGTTATTAGGAATCCAGAGTGTTGGCAGAGCCCAGTTTTCACATATGTAAGGGGCCTAACAACTGTGCTGAATGGGCCCTGATCCCGTGCAAGTAGACACCTGTGCACTGCTGACGCCCATCCCATCGGCTAAGTAGGGAGAGTTCATCATTTGGATGATGATCTTTATTATCCAAAAGGGAAATGTCCTAAGCAGTATAGGTGTAGGTTGCCTCTGTGTTTTGCCTGGGCAAGAACTACCCTCAGTTTCTTCATTTTAAACCAGTGACAGACTTTTTTGCCCACTTGGGATCCTGGGTTTCCTTACATTGGTCCCTCTGGGTCGTGCCTCTGCTAGTCCCATGAATGACCTGTATTCCGCACCTGCTGTTTCTGGGGGTGTGCCCCAGTGAGGGGAGCAGTGGAGGGGGGTGCTCACTGCACTGGGGTTTATTCCAGGTACCAAAGTGAGAAGCTGGAATTCAGTTGAGTTCATTGTTTGCTCATTGACAGCCTACACGTGTTGTGTGAGCTACAAAAAGTTATAAATAATTAGTATCTGCTTTCCAGGGTTATGTTTTCCTATAGAGAGATGAAGGAAGTAGAATGTATTAAATGGCTTTTAAGTGGTGATAAACAATGTTACAAGAATCCATAGGAGAAGAATGGATTACCTAGCAAGCTGCAGAGAAAGATGATCTTGCTTTTGGGTATGTTGGTAAGCGTTTTTGGCAGGAGATGACTGGCTAGTTGTTGGAAACAGGGTCAGGAGCAAAGCCATGCTTGCTAACGGTGTGGAGACGGAAGGTGCGATGGAGGAATAATTATGCTGGCCCTTTGCTGTTTTCACCAGAGTCTCTCCTCTTTTATTTTTTCAGTTAGTGAAAATATATATAAAACTTACACCATACACTATTTGCTAAGGTTTTTTGTAAGGATTAAATATAATAATCTATTTTAAACCTTTGCCAGAGAAATTGAGATTTAACATAAAGTTAGGATTTATGTTAATTATGTTCATAAAATTGGGGTTTATTCATAAAGTTTAAGGAGGAAACTGAAAATCCATTGTAACTGATGAGAGTTTAGTAATGTTGTCAATTTTAAAATAAACATATGACAGTCACCAGATTTCCAAATAATAGGAAAAGATCCTGTTCACAAAATAAACAAGGGCTTTATTCCTTTTCTTAATGTAGTTGTATTTTCTTATATATGTTAGAAATAATCCTGATACAGATACGGAAGATATCCTGATACACCTATACTGCTTAGGGCATTTCCCTTTTGGATAATAAAGATCATCATTTCCAAAGAAGAAAGTTGTATTAGTCACTGAAGAGCAAGTTTTACTTCTTAGTAAATGACATCATGACTCTAGGTAGAAAAACTATCGACTCTGTCAACTTTCATAATGTTCAGAGAATCGCCATAATAAATCTAAGAGGATTCATTTGGAACTTGACACAGGGAAGATAAAGATCTTTTCTGGAATAAGAATGGATGAACCCAAGTTTTAAGGAAATGAAAAAGAGCAGGTGATGTACTCAGATATTAAAACACTATAACGCTACATTAATTTTAAAAGTGTGCATTAGAGTAAAAATGTTTCATCTGTTAAACAGAACATAATATTAAAATCTTGAGTACAAAATTACTTTATGAAATGGTACTTTTAAAAATCAGTTATTAGCTGAATTATTTAGTCAGATTTTTACATTGCATTTTTATAATCATAATTTATTTTGTAATCAAAAAGTAAACAATCAAACCTAAGTGAGGACATTAAGTGCAAGCATAGCGTGCAGAGAACTCTCATGCAGTCCAGACCCTTCAGCTGCTGCCACCTTGTGCCCAAGAGTGTGATGACTCCTATTTTTCATTCTCTTTGCATCCAGAACATTTTCTTTAAAAGGAGCTTTTACCAAGAAGTGAATTTAACAAGTGAGCCATCACTGCTGTATTATAAAAAGGCTTTGGTTTCATAAAACTTCAGGCCATGTGGGAAAAATTGAGAATTGACAACATGTAGAACTATCTAAATTGGCGATATTCTTAGCTAATTCCATTTGGTGTAGCTCCCTAAAAATTATTTAGTAAATGCAATTAATTTCAGTACTTTCTCAAAAGCAGTAGTGTTACTAAATTGTTATTCAGTATTTCAACATACAAGGTGATTAGCTAGTTGCAGATTTTCCATCATTTCTGATACCAGCGAACCTAGACAATTCTTAACAATATTTGAAATTCTCTTGCTAAAAATAATGTCCCATTTATCTTTGTTGCAGAATTTATATGTTCCTGTTCTACAGTTGCATAATGAATACTTTGGAATTTTTTTATTTTCCAAGCATATTGGCTTGAAATTGACTTAGAGTTCACAAGCATCTGTCTTGAATCCTAAATGCTATTCTCAGATATTAAACAAATTTATATTATATTGAGTAGGAAACTTGCTCAAATGTACTGTGATTCACTTTTTTGGTAATATTCTCCTGATGACTGGTTTAATGGCTTGCCAATGTAATGAAGATTTTAAAAAGTAAGGAGTCTTTGAGATCCCCAAGTGAAAGGAACCATAGAAATACAAAAATATTTTTATAATAAGGAAAGCCAGCATGGCCTAATATTGAATTTGAAGCCCATTTCATATTGATAGCCATCAGTGTGTCAAACTATGTTTTAATGGGAGGTAGGGTGCAAAAGTGGCTTAGAGTTTGATAGCTGATTGAGAAGAAGGTAAAAATTAGTATTCTTACATTCATTTGTCTAAAATTATAACATTGATTTCTATCTGGATCATTAAAATTATGGCTCAGTGCTTGGTAACCTAGTTACTGGGGCTCTTAATCTACCTATATGAATACTTGATGTTGTGATTTATGAAGCAAAAGAATGAAGACAAAAACCCCAGTATTCTAACAATTTGAAACTGTCAAGGAAGTCTCTAATGCTAGGACAGCAAAAAGGTAAAATGATTGCTTATCAATGGAAAAATCCACCTCTGTTTGAAATGTGGCAGCTTAAGATTGTTAGTTTTATCTAGCAAAACTATCTACTAAGGAATACTGACAGTAATTTTTAAAATGTAATGACTGCTCAGATGTAGATAGTAATGACAGTTTTGATGGACAGAAAACTTAAAGTGTGAGAGAGAGGAAATTTAAGTTCTACAGAATTTCTTTATTAATGAGAACAGAGGTGACTCTGCCTCGTTTTTTGAAGCCTCTTTTCTAAATGAAGATACTTTGGAAAATTGCCACTCACGGCAGTCTTTATACTGGATACCTATTCCCCTTTCAAAGTTATTGTTTGCTTTTAAATCCTATAATAAACATCATCTCAAATTCCTCTAACTTTAGGCTTTCTATCAAAAATTTTTGTTTTAACTCTTCTACCTAAATTTTGTGAATTTTGTTTTTTTTCCTTTCCCTCTACCATGGGAATTTGCTTGATAAGTAATTCTCTTTTTCTTGCACTCCTAGTTTCTCCTCCACTTGTTCCATCTGTCAGCCTTTTGAAAAATACATTTCTTTGCTACAACCTGAAACTAAAGCATTAGATGACCATATTTACCATATTCTCATATTTTGCTCTTTTCTTCTCTTTACAGTTAATTTTAAGAAGTAGATTCTTCTCCTTCCATTTCTTAGCTGTCAACTAGCTCTTGCCTCTTTTTGCCTTATCATCTAGCCTCTACCCCCATTCCACTCCGTGACACAATGTCTGAAAGTCTTTAGGGACCCCTCACTCATGAAATTCATATGTTTTAATTTTTTAGTTCTTAACTGCTTCAACTTTGGAAAGGGGCCATTACACAGCATTAACTGTGCCTTCTCCTTTTTTGAATTACTTCTAACTCGTAAGATTTAAATATTCATACTTGAGAAGTAGGACAATCTGGTCTCAACCACCCTGACAACCATGACATACCACATTGACATAAGTTGTCCTTCCTATTTTTGCCTAATTTTTCATACCCCCTCCTTTCACCTCTTAGGTTTTCTCATCTTTCTCCTTCTCTTTTAATGTATTTTCTTTTCTTGACCTAATTGCAATTTTCTTGTCTTATCTGCTTTGCAGTGGATGGAAATGTTGGAATGTGAGCATAAGGAATAATGTGACATCTGTGTCTCAGGCCAGTGAGGACAGCAGGAATTGGTATCTGGCAAGACTGGGGGACTAGGCTGCTCACTGCAGTGATGGGAGATTCATCTGCAGGGGAGCATCTCCATGCCCCAGCGGTCACTGTGTGAAAGTTCTTCCACTGTGTGCTATTCTCAGGCATACACAGATATTCTAGGAGCTCTGGACCAGGGAATGGGCTTAAGGAGTAGGACCCCAGCCTATTTCTGAGGCATGGAGTAGTGATTTCTGGATACCTGAGAGTCGTAACAGCCCTAACTAGGGTTGGGGATCTTGGGTTGGAATATAGCTTCAGTGGAGAGCTGAATGTTCTATAGGTGTCTTGGGTCAGAGGCCCAAATGTATGACCTCAGATCTATGCTGTAGGAGTCTGACAAGTAGAATTTTTCTGATGACACTCAACTCCAAATATCACTCTTACTCTTTTTGAATAGTGAGGTAATTATTAGTGTTACTAGGCCCAGGTGTTTCTGTGGAAGCTCTGGTCCCTTAAGGAGCCATGACAGAGTGCTGGCTGGCTTGGGGATTCAACTTAGGGTCTTTATCACATCACAAATGGAAAAACACCTACTTGGAGAAGTAAATGTTTACACAGCGTCTTGTTCAGTCTTTTCCCAATTCTAATCTTCCCTTTTGCTGTGGAGATTGACATGGTCCTCCCAAGCCATCTCCTTCTTTGACATTTTGTAATGTCATTGTGACTTCAGATATCTGGGAGTCCCCATATTAGGAGGTGAAGATCCTAAGTTTCCTATATATTACATTACGTCAGAACAAGAGCAGAGAGCCTACCAAAACACTGTAAATACACTGATGAGGAAAATGCAAGATGTAGCTGTGTTTTAAAGCAATCAGCAAGTGGGAGGCCAAATGCATAAAAATGAAAGCTAGTAAGTTGAACCATTTAACTTCTAGAAAGCAATTTCAGATTCCTAATGCAGGTACTAAAAAGATGAAACAGGCAAACTCAGCAATTTTCTGCCTAAGTTTGTGCCAATATTTTCAAAGGCTTAGCATCCATATGGTTATTATGTCTGGTCTTTAGTACTGTATCAGCACTTCTTAATAATGATCTCCGCTCTATTCCTATGAAGTGGTTCCTACTTAGTGGCCATTAGAAGAGCCCAGGATTTGGATTCAGGAGTCTGGCTACTACTCCAAGCTCTGTTAGTAATTAAGGGTGTGTGACCTTGGATTACTGAGATAGCATCTCTAGGCCTTGGAATGAGGCTTAGCCACAGAATAGCTAAGATAGGATAGCCAAGTGAAATATAAGAATGAAGGAGTACAGGGTATACGGGAGAAATGCTTAGTAAACAGCTATAATTACTGCAATGTGTAAATGCCATGGTGTGCGCTACATGTATGCACCTAACCTGTGTTTGTGAGGTGAGGGTAACATTATGGAGGGTGAAATCATAGGAGTATTCCTGGGGAAGATGGTGCAAGAGCAGGAATTAATGTACTAAGTGTGAATGAAAATGCTTCTCAGAAAGAACATCACTGCATGTGGAGGCTTGGCAGGTAGAGAGCGTATCACATATTTCAGTTCTGAAGCCCAGGGAATAAGGAAAATCTTGCTATGGGGGTGAGCTAGAGGTTGGTCCTTGAGGACCTTGGAAGTCTTGCAAAGAGCTGGGCTTCAGCCTGCAGGTATTAGAAGTTGATGATTCTCTAAGCAGGGGGATGCAAGGTCAGATTTGTGTTTTTAAAGATCTTTCTGGCTGCAGGGTGAAGAATGGATTTGAAAGGGGCAAAGCTACCATGCAGTGAGAGTGATTGGGGTGAGAGATTATGGAAGTCTGAAGTTCCTTGTTGGCTAGGGATGGGAAGAAATGTGTGGTCCCAGACCTATGAGCGAGGAGAATCCAAAGGCCTTGAGGATGGTAATTTTTATTTCAAAGGAGTTGATGTTTTTTTACCATAAGCTTTAACTAATTAAAAAAAGAAGAAACATTTCTATAATTCCAGTTCTGAAATTTTGAGAACTTTTAGTCCTTTTTGGAGTATTTGATTTTTGCATGATAACTTTCATGCACTGATTTCTTTTTTCTGGCTTTTAATTCACGTGCATATACACTAGTATGATTATTAAATGAGTGGTAATTAATGCCAATATATATTTTGAACATTCTTAATTCAAATTCTGCATCTAAGATTTTTCCAATTTCATTTAAGTTAGTTGTGTTTAATTGAGTTCCTCTTAGTATGTGCTTACTAATGTTCATTTCACCTTAAAAAAAAAACTGCAAACTTTTAGACAAACTTTTTTAAAAAGTAAAAGCAGATTTTTCCCATTTGATTGAACATAGTGTTAATAACTGGGGGTTAGTAGGTCCCAGCAGTTCTCAGCTCTTCACCATATCTTCTCCCAGTGGACTGCTACTGAATCTATCTGTTGTTTTCCACGCTGAGAAATTAAACTCATCGAAATGGCCTTTTAAGACTTCTGGCTAGAAACAAGCAGTGGCATGATAGCATTCTTAATCATACACTGACATCTGGTGGCCAAACAGAACGTAAAGAAACAGTCCTGTGGGTTTCTGTTCGCCTGTAAACATAGCACAACTGTAGTACTTACTATGGACCCAAACTCGGGATTTGAATATGGACAGGGTGTGGCCTGCCTTCAGAGAACTGTTAGTCTCCTGAGGCACCCTTTTGTGTGATAATGTTATAATTTGGAAGTTTTATTAATTCTTTTTGGAAAAGTTTATAGCCCTGGGAAGCTGATAGTAGATGCAGGCAAATTTGTAGGGAGAGAAGCTCAAGGCGGGGTGGAGAGTTAAAGATAGTTCTGCCGGCCAAGTGGGACCAGGTCAGCCAGCATTTGGAACAACATATTTTTCTCTGCTTGCTGAGCACATCCCACTCCAAGACCCATTTGTCTAGAATCACCATTATTGTACAGAAATCTTAGTTTGGATGATTTACACTTCTCATGTCTTCTTGCTTTGAAACAGCTTAACTTTTTAAGGTGTTATAAACCTGAGTATTTTCTGATTTATTTACCTTTTGACCATATGTTTTTTTACAATTGTTCCAAGGAAAGTATCCCAAGACAATTAAATTTTCTCTTCTACATTTCATTTAGTAAACATGGAGCTACAAAAATCATTAAATAACAGAATGAGATTTGAAATGTTATTTTTGAAAATTGTAATCCAAATCCTCATTTATCAGCCTCTGTGTCACCTTTATTCAAAATTACTCTGTTTCTGATCTTTTTTTACTTCTTTTTGCAAGGAAAAAAATGCAGTTACCTATATTTTTCCCCATGAGAATAATTTACTCCTTTGAGAACAGATTCAGGTCTAAGTTCACCTTTCTTTTAAATAATTAGTACTAAATAAAACAGTAAATACTGATGTAACTGATGAGCATATTCTAAATTGTCTCAGCATGTAATAACAAATATCATTTTGATTATCATTTATTTGTAAGTCATACTCTACAGTTTTGGAACCAAATGAGTCCTTTTATCTATTCAACTATTTACTGGTGAAAAATGTGGTTTATTTAAAGTGCTTTACCTCTTTACTCTTACTTTCTTTCATGATTTCCTAAGTTAGAAGTATTTGTCTTTACTTAACCCTCCAGGATTATACTTCTGTGCCTCATGGGCTTCCCATACCAAGTATCATGGGATGTGCTCAGTATTAATTATGATTCAGTTTGGTTCCATGGTGAAGTACACACACACCCACACTCACACACACACCCCCATCCCCCCCACACACAGAGCAACTTCTGCCCTTTCCATGGCAAAGTACACACACACACACACACACACACACACACACACACACACAGCAACTTTGGCTCCTTCCATTAAAAACAGTCATTGGATTTCTTGTCAACCGAACTCCTTAACATACTTCCCAAACTTCTTTAGCAGCATATTCTCCAAACTTTACAACCTTTTGGGTCCCGTTGTTCATTTCTCTATACGTTCTCTGGTGTCCTGTTTTGTTTTGATTATGC
Source organism: Manis pentadactyla (assembly GCF_030020395.1). Classification (NCBI taxonomy): domain Eukaryota; kingdom Metazoa; phylum Chordata; class Mammalia; order Pholidota; family Manidae; genus Manis; species Manis pentadactyla. Next base: position 168,438,694 of record NC_080020.1, on the reverse strand, counting down.
ACTCATTGAGTGAAGGCTATAGGAAAATGGTTACCCACAAATGCACGTGCTGCAGTAGAATTTGCAGGGGGCTAATGTAATTTGAGGGCACGGCTGCTCCCAATGCTGGTTTTCCTGGTTACATTGGTCATATTAGTGGAGAGGACAGCATAGCATAGGGCAAACCAAAGTTGTGTTTGAATCTGACCACACAACTCTTCCCTCTATGCCTGTTTCTTCATCTGTAAAATGGGGTTATAATGTTGACCCCTCAATATTTTGATTCTAAGCATATAGGATGGACATCAGAGGTGGCTAATCATCACTAGGCACTCATAAATACTATTACCTTTTTCTCCTACCTCTCTTAACAAAAGTGTCAGACATCTTCCATCCCAAGTTAGTGTTGAAGCTATTCCCTAGAAAAGCCTTGGGGAATAGTTTCTGATTGAAAAGTTCTTAGTGTAACTTGACAGTAGCTATAGATACAATAACGTCGTTTGCTCTCCCTTGGCCATATCCACACCTTAATGCACAACAGTTCATAAAGAAGGCCTGGCTGAAGCATAAGCAGTCTTGAGATTTAGGGAGTTCTACGTCATGGGGGAAATCCCAAGCCCAGGGTTGGCCCAAGTACTCTTAGAGTGAGGACTCATTAAGTCCGGTGCTAATACTAAGAATCTAAGGCTTATTTGTGCTTATTTGGAAGTTCTTACTGCTTTTTAGTTTATATTGCTGTGAAAGCCACCTTGAGCTTCACATTAAATTTCAGATTTCTTTGGGTTTTGTGGTGTCTGGTGATTCCCATAGCACAGCAGGAAGGAAGAGGAGTGACTGACGGAGAGGAGCAAGGATAGAGCATGTAGCGGTGACAAAGGGTGGCATTCCTGCTCAGTTCGGGAACCACAATGTAAAGGGATTTACATTTTAACATGTCCTACCCGAGTGATATCTTTCTACCGTGGTTAATTAGCAAGACACTTGCTTTTAAAAGTCTAATACAAAAGATAAGGAAAAATAAAATACTGCTAAAAGACACTGTTAAATCCTACATTTGCTGCTCAGCTTTTCAATCACTAATATTCTCTTGAACACCTCGAAGATTAAAATGCTCAGTTGTGAAGAGTAGGACTTCCCCATGTTTTAGATTGAGGAGAGATCTATATCCCTAGACTAGAATATCAATTTAAAGTCAGAATTTCTAATACCTGCGTGAGTCAGAGAATCAAAGATTACTAACACCAAAAAGTTTTGGTCTAGTCCATACAACCCTGTTTATAAATGCAGGATGCGATTTCCAGAGAGATCAAGCACTTGGTTCAAAGCCATGCAAGTAATTGTTCTGAAAGCCAGAGTGAAATACCAGACTTTCCGTTTTATGGTGTTGGCAGTGAATGGTGTAGGAGGGGCCATCCTCTCCATCTGTAATCATGCAGTCGAGGTAAAACAATATGCTTGCTTTGCAGACACAACTTCAAGACAGGTTCTATGTTACTCCCAACCAGCCCTCAAGTAAAGTTGTCCTCTGAAGAAATTTTGGAGGTGACACTGCTTGTTCCCCAGCCCCTGCTTTAGTCGGTCCTCTGAAAGCACCGGGTGTATAGTATGTGTTGATCTGTTGAAAATGTTACCTCTTTTGTACCCTCCATCGTGCTGCTTAAGCTCATTCTAATGGCTCATGGCTCTCTTAATCATCATCTTCATATTTTCTATCTTCTCTCAGTTGTGGCATCTATTTAAAAATGTTAAAAATAAGCTTTTATAATCACATATATAATACATGTACATGATTCTTCTGTATTAAAAAAAAAAGAGGCTTAGATCTTTCCTTCCATTATTTGTTTTTCTTTTGTCATCCTACATACATTTTACAGCTTCATTTCTTCCAGGAGATGGTTATGCATATTCCTTGAGAATCCAGATGAATTCATAGCTGGTTTGAATGGATCCTTGAGATAGTTTCCAAGCCTAGAGAAACTGACCAGATTTGCACAGACGTTAAGAATCTTCTTTGCCTAAAAACAAATATTACTATGAAGAATATTTGCACTAATTGGTTTGAATGGATGATCCAAAGATTTTTAAATCGTACATTTTCACAAAATAGTCTTGTGTTTGGTATAGTATTTAAGACAGAAACTTCATTAACCAGTAAAGAGTTTTAAACCGAACATTTATTATTGTTTGCAAAGGTCTGTCACAGATTTAAAGAAAGATGGCATTTGTGGAGATTTGAAGGAGTAGAAGGTCTCAGGGTGGAAAAAAGATAACACACTTGATTTGTCACCAACCCCTACAGTGTATGGCAGCCCTTTGACCTGTGGATACACATCATTTTTATTGGCAGATTCTCTATAGTCTGTGTACTCGAATCACTTTTAAAATATGGAGGAGCAAAATAAATCTAAAATAATACAAGGCAAAGGCCGACTTACTATTAATGTTCCAGTACTTAAGAAATACCTTACCCTGATGTAAGTAGATATGAAAAAAATGTACTTGTAGCGAAAATTTCCAACAAACCTGAATATCTGTCACTAGATAGGTATGCATACTGGATGCTTATGGGGTTTTTTGGGTTGTGACTATGAACTTTTTTTTTTGCCTGTATTTCTCATCTCCTAAACTTACTTTCACTAATATTCCTTAATTTTAAAAGCTATTTTACTTGAAAAAAATTTAAAACTCTTTATAGGTATGTTGCAAATATAAAAACAATTAAGGAACACACACATCTTTTTTACCTACAATATTTTATCTCCTTTACTTTGTCAATTGTTTGGGAAATGAGAAATATAAGCAAAAAAAAAAAATGCAGTTACCACAACAGAAAGAAAAACCATAAACTTCTAGTATGTGTATATATATCTATCTCTTGATAGATTTTCAGGGTTTTTAAGGAATTTCCACTATACGTGTTTGTTTGTTTTTGTATCTGTTTAAATCAGGATAAGTTATTTCTGCAGTGCTGGGATGTTAACATTAAGCTGGACTTTGCCTTGTTACTTATATATTTTTCCAGCACACAGATTCCATAATTATTTTTAAACAGGTAAAATTAACTTTATATATACACAGAGAATCTTCCATGAATTATTTCCATTAAGAATAATAGACTTATGAAAAGATTGAAATGAGAGCACCTGTCAATTTGCTACTTTTGCTAGTTCAAATAATTATGATTTTTTAATTATTTTTTTTATTTTGGTATCATTAATGTACAATTACATGAGCAACATTATGGTTACTAGACTCCCTCCATTATCAAGTCCCCCCCACATACCCCATTACAGTCACTGTCCATCAGCATATTAAGATGCTATAGAGTCACTTCTTGTCTTCTCTGTGTTGTACTGCCTTCCCCGTGCCCCACCCCCCATATTATGTGTGCTAATCATACTACACATTTTGGCCCTTATCCTTCCCTTCCAACCCACCCTCCCCAGTCCCTTTCCCTTTGGTAACTGTTAGTCCATTCTTGGGTTCTGTGAGTCTGCTGCTGTTTTGTTCCTTCAGTTTTTCTTTTGTTCTTATACTCCACAGATGAGTGAAATCATTTGGTATTTGTCTTTCTCCACTTGGCTTATTTCACTGAGCATAATACCCTCTAGCTCCATCCATGTTGTTGCAAATTGTAGGATTTGTTTTCTTCTTATGGCTGAATAATATTCCATTGTGTATATGTATCACATCTTCTTTATCCATTCATCTACTGATGGACACTTAGGTTGCTTCCATTTCTTGGCTATTGTAAATAGTGCTGCGATAAACATAGGGGTGCATCTGTCTTTTTCAAACTGGGCTGCTGCATCCTCAGGGTAAATTCCTGGAAGTGGAATTTCTGGGTCAAATGGTAAGTCTATTTTGAGCATTTTGAGGAACCTCCATATTGCTTTCCACAATGGTTGAAATAATTTACATTCCCACCAGCATTGTAGGAGGGTTCCCCTTTCTCCGCAACCTCACCAACATTTGTTGTTTGTCTTTTGTATGGTAGCCATCCTTACTGGTGTGAGGTGATATCTCATTGTGGTTTTAATTTGCATTTCTCTGATAACTAGCGATGTGGAGCATCTTTTCATGTGTCTGTTGGCCATCTGAGTTTCTTCTTTGGAGAACTGTCTGTTCAGCTCCTCTGCCCATTTTTTAATTGGATTATTTGCTCTTTGTTTGTTGAGGTGCGTGAGCTCTTTATATATTTTGGATGTCAAGCCTTTATCGGATCTGTCATTTATGAAAATATTCTCCCATACTGTAGGTTACCTTTTTGTTCTATTGATGGTGTACTTTGCTGTACAGAAGCTTTTCAGCTTGATATAGTCCCACTTGTTCATTTTTGCTTTTGTTTTCCTTGACCGGGGAGATATATACATGAAGAAGTCACTAATGTTCATGTCCAAGAGATTTTTGCCTATGTTTTTTTCTAAGAGTTTTATGGTTTCATGACTTACATTCAGGTCTTTGATCCATTTTGAATTTACTTTTGTGTATGGGGTTAGACAGTGATCCAGTTTCATTCTCTTACATGTAGCTGTCCAGTTTTGCCAGCACCATCTGTTGAAGAGACTTTCATTTCCCCATTGTATGTCCATGGCTCCTTTATCGAATGTTAATTGACCATATATGTTTGGGTTAATCTGGAGTCTCTAATCTGTTCCACTGGTCTGTGGCTCTGTTCTTGTGCCAGTACCAAATTGTGTTGATTGCTATGGCTTTGTAGTAGAGCTTGAAGTTGGGTAGTGAGATCCCCACCACTTTATTCTTCTTTCTCAGGATTGCTTTGACTATTCGGGGTTTTTGGTGTTTCCATATGAATTTTTGAACTATTTGTTCCAGTTCATTGAAGAATGTTGTTGGTAATTTGATAGGGATTGCATCAAATCTGTATATTGCTTTGGGCAGGATGGCCATTTTGACAATATTACTTCTTCCTAGCCAAGAGCATGGGATGAGTTTCCATTTGTTAGTGTCCTCTTTAATTTCTCTTAAGAGTGTCTTATAGTTTTCAGGGTATAGGTCTTTCACTTCTTTGGTTAGGTTTATTCCTAGGTATTTTATTCTTTTTGATGCAATTGTGAATGAAATTGTTTTCCTGATTTCTCTTTCTATTGGCTCATTATTAGTGTATAGGAAAGCCACAGATTTCTGTGTGTTAATTTTGTGTCGTGCAACTTTGCTGTATTCCGATATCAGTTCTAGTAGTTTTGGAGTGGAGTCTTTAGGGTTTTTTTATGTACAATATCATGTCATCTGCAAATAGTGACAGTTTAACTTCTTCTTTACCAATCTGGATTCCTTTTGTTGTTTTGTCTAATTGCTGTGGCTAGGACCTCCAGTACTATGTGAAATAACAGTGGGGAGACTGGGCATCCCTGTCTTCTTCACGATCTCAGAGGAAAAGCTTTCAGCTTCTCACTGTTCAGTATGATGTTAGCTGTGGGTTTGTCATATATGGCCTTTATTATGTTGAGGTACTTGCCCTCTATACCCATTTTGCTGAGAGTTTTTATCATGAATGGATGTTGAATTTTGTCGAATGCTTTTTCAGCATCTATGGAGATGATCATGTGGTTTTTGTCTTTCTTTTGTTTATGTGGTGGATGATGTTGATGGGTTTTCGAATGTTGTACCATCCTTGCATCCCTGGGATGAATCCCACTTAGTTGTGGTGTATGATCCTTTCGATACATTTTTGTATTCGGTTTGCTAATATCTTATTGAGTATTTTTGCATGTACGTTCATCAGGGATATTGGTCTGTAGTTTTCTGTTTTGGTGGGGTCTTTGCCTGGTTTTGGTATTAGGGTGATGTTGGCTTCATAGAATGAGTTTGGGAGTATTCCCTCCTCTTCTATTTTTTGGAAAACTTTAAGGAGAATGGGTATTATATCTTCTCTGTATGTCTGATAAAATTCCGAGGTCAATCCATCTGGCCCAGGGGTTTTTTTCTTGGGTAGTTTTTTGATTACCGCTTCAATTTCTTTGCTGGTAATTGATTTGTTTAGATTTTGTGTTTCTTCCTTGGTCAGTCTTGGAAGGTTGTATTTTTCTAGGAAGTTGTCCATTTCTTCTAGGTTTTCCAGTTTCTTGGCATATAGGTTTTCATAGTAGTCTCTAATAATTCTTTGTATTTCTGTTGGGTCCATCGTGATGTTTCCTTTCTCATTTCTGATTCTTTTGATGTGTGTTGATTCTCTTTTTCTCTTAATATGTCTGGCTAGAGGCTTATCTATTTTGTTTATTTTCTCAAAGAACCAGCTCTTGGTTTCATTGATTTTTTCTATTGTTTTGTTCTTTTCAATTTTGTTTATTTCTTCTCTGATCTTTATTATGTCCCTCCTTCTGCTGACTTTAGGCCTCATTTGTTCTTCTTTTTCCAGTTTCAATAATTGTGATGTTAGACTATTCATTTGGGATTGTTCTTCCTTCTTTAAGTGTGCCTGGATTGCTATATACTTTCCTCTTAAGACTGCTTTCACTGCGTCCCACAGAAGTTGGGGCTTTGTGTTGTTGTTACTTATTTCCATATATTGCTGGATCTCCATTTTAATTTGGTCGTTGATCCATTGACTATTTAGAAGCGTGTTGTTAAGCCTCCATGTGTTTGTGAGCCTTTTTGCTTTCTTGGTACAATTTATTTCTAGTTTTATACCTTTGTGGTCTGAAAAGTTGGTTGGTAGGATTTCAATCTTTTGGAATTTACTGAGGCTCTTTTTGTGGCCTAGTATGTGCTCTATTCTGAAGAACGTTCCATGTGCACTTGAGGAGAATGTGTGTCCTGTTGCTTTTGGGTGTAGAGTTCTATAGATGTCTATTAGGTCCATCTGTTCTAGTGTGTTGTTCAGTGCCTCTGTGTCCTTGCTTATTTTCTCTCTGGTGGATCGGTCTTGTGGAGTGAATGGTGTGTTGAAGTCTCCTAAAATGAATGCATTGCAGTCTATTTCCTCCTTTAGTCCTTTTAGTATTTGTTTCACATATGCTGGTGCTCCTGTGTTGGGTGCATATATATTTATAATGGTTATATCCTCTTGTTGGACTGAGCCCTTTATCATTATGTAATGTTCTTCTTTATCTCTTGTTACTTTCTTTGTTTTGAAGTCTATTTTGTCTGATACTAGTACTGCAACCCCTGCTTTTTTCTCCCTATTGTTTGCATGAAATATCTTTTCCTATCCCTTGACTTTTAGTCTGTGCATGTCTTTGGGTTTGTGGTGAGTCTCTTGTAAGCAGCATATAGATGGGTCTTGTTTTTTTATCCATTCAGTGACTCTATGTCTTTTGATTGGTGCATTCAGTCCATTTACATTTAGGGTGATTATTGATAGCTATGACTTATTGCCATTTCAGGCTTTAGATTCTTTGTTACCAAAGGTTCCAGTTTACTTTCCTTTCTAGCTAAGAGTCTAACTTGACCCACTTAGTATGCTGTTACAAACACAGTCTAAAGGTTCTTTTCTATTTCTCCCCCTTTTTCTTCCTCCTTCATTCTTTATATATTAGATATCAAATTCTATACTTTTTCTCTATCCATTGATTGACTTTGGGTATAGTCAGTTTAATTTTGCATTTGCCTCGCAATCAGCTGCTCCACCCTCCCTACCATGATTTTACTACCTATGTTGACAGCTATCCAACCCTAGGAACACTTCCATCTATAGCAGTCCCTCCAAAATAGACTGCAGAGATGGTTTGTGGGAGGTAAACTCTCTCAGCTTTTGCTTATCTGGAAATTGTTTAATCCCTCCTTCAAATTTAAATGATAATCTTGCCGGATAAAGTAATCTCGGTTCCAGGCCCTTCTGCTTCATGGCATTAAGTACATCATGCCACTCCCTTCTGCCCTGTAAGGTTTCTGCTGAGAAGTGTGATGTTAGCCTGATGGGCTTTCCTTTATATGTGATCTTATTTCTGCCTCTGGCTGCTTTTAACAGTCTGTCCTTATCCTTGATCTTTCCCATTTTAATTACTATGTGTCTTGGTGTTGTCTTCCTTGGGTCCCTTGTGTTCAGGGATCTGTGGTTCTCCATGGTCTGAGAGACTATCTTCTTCCCCAGACTGGGGAAGTTTTCAGCAACTACCTCCTCAAATACACTCTCTATCCCTTTCTCTCTCTCTTCTTCTTCTGGTATCCCTATAATGCGAATATTGTTCCACTTGAATTGGTCACACAGTTCTCTCAATATTCTTTCATTTTTAGAGATCCTTTTTTCTCTCTGTGCCTCAGCTTCTTTGTATTCCTCTTCTCTAGTTTCTATTTCATTTATTGTCTCCTCTACCTTATCCAACCTGCTTTTAATACCCTCCATCGTGTTCTTTAACAATTGGATCTCTGACCTGAATTCATTCCTGAGTTCTTGGATGTCTTTCCATACCTCCATTAGGATGTCGATGATTTTTATTTTGAGCTCCCTTTCAGGAAGAGTCATGAGGTCCAAATCATTTAAAACTTTCTCAGGAGTTGTATTAACAATTTTACTCTGGACAAGGTTCCTTTGGCGTTTCATGTTTGTATATGGTGCCCTCTAGTGTCCAGAAGCTCTATTCTGGAGCTGCTGAGCCCCTGAAGCAATGTCACGGGTTGCAGGGGAGTGGTACTTGGTGTAGGAAAGAGCTGTTCCCTGCCTCCCTGCTGCTGTGCCTGTCTCAACTGCCTGAGCCAGTAGGCTGGTTACACAGGTACAAGTTTTTGTCCCAGAGCAGCCGGATATGGATCCCTGCTTTCCACAAGCAGCTGGAATCCCAGTCTCCTTAGGAACTCTGCCTGTATTAACTTTCCATCCCGGTAGTCATGCGAGTCTCATGAAAGCACCATGAAATGTAGGTTTGTGCTCCCAGAGCAGATCTCTGGAGCTAGGTATTCAGCAGTCCCAAGCGTTCCACTCCTTCCCTGCTCTGTTTCTCCTCCTCCCGCCGGTGAGGTGGTGTGGGGGAGGGGCTCGGGTCCCGTGGAGCCACAGCTCTGGTATGTTACCCCATTCATTGACATCTGCTCTTTTCTCCAGGTGTGTGCAGTCTGATGCCGTCCTCTTTCCTGTTGCTCTCTCAGGATTAGTTGTGCCAATTAAATTTTCTAATTGTATCCAGTTTTAGGAGGAAGCGTCTGTCTCGCCTCTCACGCTGCCATCTTTAATCCCCTGGCCATCTGAATTTATTCTTTGGAGAAATGTCTGTTCAGATCCTCTACCCATTTTTAATTGGATTATATGCTTTTTGTTTGTTGAGGAGCATGAGCTCTTTATATATTTTGTATGTCAACCACTTATCAGATATGTCATTTATGAATATATTCTCCCATATTGTAGGATGCCTTTTTGTTCTACTGATGGTGTCCTTTACTCTACAGAAGCTTTTCAGTCTGATATAGTCCCATTTGTTCATTTTTGCTTTTGTTTCCCTTGCCCAGGGAGATATGTTCATGAAGAAGTTGCTCATGTTTTTATATAAGAGATTTTTGCCTATGTTTTCTTCTAAGAGTTTTATGGTTTCATGACTTACATTTTTGTCTTTGATCCATTTTGAGTTTACTTTTGTGTAAGGAGTTAGACAATAATCCAGTTTCATTCTCTTTCATGTAGCTGTCCAGTTTTGCCAACACCAGCTATTGAAGAGGCTGTCATTTCCCTGTTTTGTATATCCATGGCTCCTTTATCATATATTAATTGACCATATATGCTTGGGTTAATATTTGAAATATCTATTCTTTTCCACTGGTCTGTGGGTCTATTCTTGTGCCAGTACCAAATTGTCTTGATTACTGTGACTTTATAGTAGAGCTTGAAGTTATGAAGCGAGATCCCCTCTGCTTTATTCTTCCTTCTCAGGGTTGCTTTGGCTATTTGGGGTCTTTTGTGGTTCCATATGAATTTTAGAACTATTTGTTCCAGTTCATTGAAGAATGCTGTCAGTATTTGATAGGGATTGCATTGATTCTGTAGATTGCTTTAGGCAGGATGGCCATTTTGACAATATTAATTCTTCCTAGCCAACAACATGGGATGAATTTCCATTTATTAGTATCCTCTTTAATTTCTCTTAGGAGTGTCTTGTAGTTTTCAGGGTATAAGTCTTTCACTTCCTTGGTTAGGTTTATTCTTAGGTATTTTATTCTTTTTGATGCAATTGTGAATGTAATTGTTTTCCTGATTTCTCTTTCTGATAGTTCATTGATAGTGTATATAGGAAGGCAGCAGATTTTTGTATATTCATTTTGTATCCTGCAACTTTGCTGAATTCAGATATTAGTTCTAGTAGTTTTTGGGTGGATTCTTATGGATTTTTATGTACAATATCATGTCATCTGCAAACACTGACAGTTTGACTTCTTCCTTACCAATCTGGATGACTTTTACTTCTTTGTATTGTCTGATTGCCGTTGCTAGGACGTCCAATACTATGTTGAATAAACGTGGGGAGAGTGGGCATCCCTATCTTGTTTCCAATCTTAAAGGAAAAGCTTTTAGCTTCTCACTGTTAAGTATAATGTTGGCTGTGGGTTTGTCATATATGGCCTTTATTATGTTGAGGTACTTGCCCTCAATACCCATTTTTTTGAGAGTTTTTAACATGAATGGATGCTCAGTTTTGTCGAGTGCTTTTTCAGCATCTATGGAAATGATCATGTGATTTTTGTCCTTCTTTTTGTTGATGTGGTGGATGATGTACCATCCTTGCATCCCTGGGATGAATCCTGCTTGATCATGGTGTATTATCCTCTTCATTTATGTTTGAATTTGGTTTGCTAGCATTTTTTGAGTATTTATGCATCTATGTTCATAAGAGATATTGGACTGTAGTTTTCTTTTTTTGTGGTGTCTTTGCCTGGTTTTGGTATTAGAGTGATGCTGACTTCATAGAATGAGTTTGGGAGTATTCCCTCCTCTTCTATTTTTTGGAAAACTTTAAGGAGAATGGGTATTATGTCTTCTCTAAAGGTCTCATCAAATTCAGTTGTGAATCCATCTGGCCCGGGTGTTTTGTTCTTGGGTAGCTTTTTGATTACCAATTCAATTTCGTTGCTGGTAATTGGTCTGTCTAGATTGTCTGTTTCTTCCTTGGTTTGTCATGGAAGGTTGTATTTTTCTAGTAGTTTGTCCATTTCTTCCAGGTTATCATGTTTGTTAGCATATAGATTTTCATAGTATCCTCTAATAATTCTTTGTATTTCTGTAGTGTCCATTGTGATTTTTCCTTTCTCATTTCTGATTCTGTTTATGTATGTAGATTCTCTTTTTCTCTTTATAAGTCTGCCTTAGGAGTTTATCTATTTTGTTTATTTCACCAAGAACAAGCTCTTGGCTTCATTAACTTTTTCCATTGTTTTATTCTTCTCTATTTTATTTCTTCAGTGATCTTTATTATGTCCCTCCTTCTGCTGACTTTGGGCCTCATTTGTTCTTCTTTTTCTAGTTTCAATAATTGTGATTTTATGTTATTCATTTGTGATTTTTCCTCCTTCTTTAAATCGTCCTGGATTGCTATATACTTTCCTCTTAGAACTGCCTTCTCTGCGTCCCACATAAATTGGGGTGTTGCGTTGTTTTTTTCATCTGTCTCCCTATCTTGCTTGTTCTCTGTTTTAATTTGGTCATTCATCCATTGATTATTTAGGAGCATGTTGTTAAGCCTCCATGTGTTTAGGAGCATTTTTGTTTTCTTTGTATAATTTATTTCTGGTTTCATACCTTTGTGGTCTGAGAAGTTGTTTGGTAGGATTTCAGTCTTTTTGAATTTACTGAGTCTCTTTTTCTGGCCTAGTATGTGGTCTATTCTGGAGAATGTTCCATGTGCACTTGAGAAGAATGTGTATCCTGCTGCTTTTGTGTGTAGAGGTCTGCAGATGTCTGTCAGGTCAAACTGTTCTAAGGTGTTGTGCAATGCCTCTGTGTCCTTACTTATTTTCTGTCTGGTTGTTCTGTCCTTTGGAGTGAATGGTGTGTTGAAGTCTCCTAAAATGAATGCATTCCATTCTGTTACCTCCTTTAATTCTGCCAGTATTTGTTTCACATATGTCAGTGCTCCTGTGTTAGGTACATAGATATTTATAATGATTATATCCTCTTGTTGGACTGACCCCTTTATCATTATGTAATGTCCTTCTTTAACTCTTGTTACTTTCTCTGTTTAGAAGTCTATTTTGTCTGATACAAGTACTGCAACATCTGCTTTTTTTTCTCCTAATTTTTACATGAAATATCTTTTTCTTTCCCTTCACTGTTAGTTTGTATATGTCTTTGGGTTCGAGGTGAGTCTCTTGTAGGCAGCATATAGATGGGTCTTGCTTTTTTTTATCCATTCTATTACTCTGTGTCTTTTGATGGGTACATTCAGTCTATTTACACTTAGGGTGATTGTCGATAGATATGTGTTTATTGCTGTTGCAGGTTTTGGATTCGTGGTTACCAGAGGTTCAAGGGTAGCTTCTTTACTATCTAATCATCTAGCTTAACTCAATTATTATGCTTTTATAAACACAGTCTGATGTTTCTCTCCCTTCTTTTTCTTCCTCCTCCACTTTTTCTATGTTAGCTGTTTTATTCTGTACTCTTTTGTGATTCCCTTGACTGATTTTGTTGATAGCTAATTTTATTTTGTCTTTAGTTAGTATTTGTTTGGTCTACTTTCTTTGTTGTGGTTTTATTTTTTCTAGTGACATCTGTTTAGCCTTAGGTGCATTTCCATCTTGAGCAGTCCCTTTCATATACATTGTGGAGATGGTTTGTGGGAGATAAATTCCCTCAACATTTGCTTATCTGGTAATTGTTTAATCCATCCTTCAAATTTAAATGATAGTCTAGCTGAATACAGTAATCTTGGTTCAAGGCCCTTCTGTTTTATTTCATTGAATAAATCATGCCATTCTCTTCTGGTCTGTAGGGTTTCTGCTGAGGAATCTGATGATAGCCCAATGGGATTTCCTTTTTAGATGATCTTTTTTCTCTCTCTGGCTGTTTTTTATACTCTGCTATTGTCTTTGATCTTTGTCATTTTAATTATTATTTGTCTTGGTTTTGTGCCCCTTGGTTCCCTTGTGTTGGGAGATCTATGGACTTCTGTGGTCTGAGAGACTATCTCCTTCCCCAGATTGGGGAAGTTTTTAGCAATTATTTCTTCAAAGACACTTTCTATCCCTTTTCCTCTCTCTTCCTCTTCTGGTACCCCTCTAATGTAAATATTGTTCTGTTTGGATTGGTCACATAGTTCTCTTAATATTATTTCATTCCTAGAGATCCATTTATCTCTCTCTGCCTCAGCCTCTCTGTATTCTTGTTCTCTGATTTCTATTCCATTAACAGTCTCTTCCACCTCATGCATTCTGGTCTTAAATCCTTCCATTGTTTGTTTCATTTCTGTTGTCTCCCTCTGGACTTCATACCTTAGCTGTTGCATATTTCTCTGTAGCTCCATCAGCATGCTTATGACTTTAATTTTGAAATTTTTTTCAGGTAGATTGGTTATTTCCATCTCATCAGGCCCTCTCTATGGTGTTTGAGTGATTTTGGACTGAACAAGGTTCTTCTGTCTTTTCATGGTGATGGAAGTGATCACCAGCGAGTGGTGCTTGTTTCACCTGGGAGAACAAAGTCACTTCCTGCTTGCTGGTTGTCTTGCCTGTCTCCACTGCCTGTGCTGGTCAACTGCACACAGGGAGCACCCTCTGGGTTAATCCCCTAAGCTGCCGTGGGTCAGGTGGCATTCTTGATGTCCTAGGGCACTGGTGGGAGTTGCAGGTGGGCGGTATGTGTTCTCCTGTGAGAATGATGCCCCTTAGTGCTTTCTGGACTCTGCACCAGTCTCCTATGCCTGTGCCTAGCAACTGAACACAGGGAGCAGCCTCTGGGTTGATCCCCTGAGCTGCTATGAGTGGGGTGGCCCTCGAGATAGCCTGGGGCACTGTTGGTGGTTGCAGGTGAGCAGTGCGTGTTCGCGGTGAGAACAGAGCCCCTACATGCTTTGCGGACTTTGTGCTGGTTTTCTCTGCCTGTGCCAGTCATTCAGGTGCAGGGGGAAGCCTCTAGGTTAATCCCCTAAGCTGCCATGGGCAGGGTTGCCCTCAGCATGGGCTAGGGCACTGGCAGTGGTTGCAGGTGATCAGTGTGTGTTTGCCGTGAGAACAGAGCCCTTATTGCTTTGTGGACTCATCGCCCATTTCCTTTACCTGTGCTGTTCAGGCAGGTGCAGGGGGAAGCCTCTGGGTTAATCCCCTGAGCTGCCATGGGCAGGGCTGCCCTCAGGATTGCCTAGGGCTCTGGTGGTGTTTGCAGGCGATTAGCACATGTTCGCTGTGAGAACAGAGCCCCTACATGCTTGGTGGACTCCATGCTGGTTTCCTCTGCCTTTGCCATTTGGCCACATGCAGGGGGCAACCTCTGGGTTAATCCCCTGAGCTGCCATGGGTGGGGTGGCCCTTGGGATGCCCTAGGGCACTGGTGGGGGTTGCAGGCAAGCAGCGCATGTTCGCCATGAGAACAGATCCCCTAGGTGCTTTGTGGAGTTCACACTGGCTTCCTCTGCCTGTGCCAGTAGGCTGTGTGCAGTGGACAGCCTCTGGTTTGATCCCCTGAGCTGCTGTGGTGGGGCTGCCCTTGGGATGGCCTGGGGTACTGGTGGGGTTTGCAGGTGAGCAGTGCATGTTAGCCATGAGAATAAAGCCCCTTTGTGCCTTTTGTACTCTGCGCTGGTCTCTGCTGTCTGTCTCAGTCAACTGCAGGCAGGGGGCAGCCTCTGGATCTGGCCCAGTTAGCCGTGCTCTTGGAGAAGCCTCTGTGTTGTTCCTGTGGGCAGGGCTGTTCCCTGGTTGCTCCACAACAATGGCGGGTCAGCCAGTTCACTTGCAGTGCCATTTGGGGGTAATGAATGTCAGGCTGCTTATTGCCGTGAGGGGCTTTGGAGCTGCATTACCACACATGGGGTTAGTGCTCCTGAAGTTCTTTAAAGCTCCCAGACTGCTTGGCTGAGTGGGCCAGGATGATTTTGTCTGCCTGTTAAACCCTTATCCCTTTAAGACTTTTAAAGTGCCCACTTTTCTTTTGTCCCAGGGCAGCTGGCTGTGGGGACCTGTTTGCAGTCTTAGTCTCGGATTTTGTGTTTCCATTCCTCTAATATCCAGTACCCCTTGCAATGTGTGTCTGAGCTCCTGGTGCAGATTACTAGGGCTGATCATTTAACAGTCCTGTGCTTCCACTCCCTCCCCGCTCTGATTCTTTTCCACCCTCCGGTTAGCTGGGGTGGGGGTAGTGCTCAGGTCATGGCTTTGTATCTTATCCTTTTCATGAGATGCTGAGTTTCTCACAGATGTAGATGTAGCCTGACTGTTGTACTGTATTTTTTAGTCTCTCTTTTGGTAATAGTTGTATTTGCTGTATTTTAAAAATATATATGGTTTGGGGAGGAGATTTCTGCCACCCTACTCATGCTGCCATGTTGAGAAATTCCAAATAATTATGAATTTAATGGAGGGTCATAGGTATAACAAAATCTCCCCAAATGTTGATTTTACATAGTGATGTCCATGAAAATTTGGGTCCTTACAACTAAATGGTTAAATAATAACATGCCTAATTTGACTACTCCAGGCTCACATATTCTCAATTTTAGTGTTTAAAAAAACTATAGAATAGAACTGTTTGTTCCTGGTGGACTGTGGCAGAATATTGAATGCTTTCTTTATGCATTGTACAAACTTCAAATTAAGAAATATTTACAATTTTGAAGTGATCTAATTAGGTATAAATAAAGAAAAATTCATGATATTTTAATGATAAGATGCTGTGTATTGTCCTTGGTAGACAGGAAGAGGGAGGCTGAGAAAAAGCTACATAATCCATTTCTGAAACTAATTTATTAGTAGGATTTTTTTTTTTCCTCATGGTTCCATAACCTTCACAGTTGGTGAAGATACTAGAGGCCATCTAGTTCATTCACCATACAGTTGTATTGGAAGGAAATTACTTGTTCTATTTTTAAAAAGCTCTAGTTGGGCAGAGAAAGAAAAGTTCTTTCTTATACCAAAATTCTGAAAGCACCTTACCTGTTCCCACTTGTTAGGCTTTATTCCATTATTATGGCTACAAACATGAGTCATATTCCATGATATGGCTAGGAAGTCCTTGATGAGAAAGGGTTGGAGACTCCCACCTTGATAAGTCTTCACAGATGATAGGTAATACCTAATTTGGAAGACTTGATTCTGCCAGATTTTTCTGTCTCCTTTTGCCAATGGCCTATTAGGCGGTTCCTTTTCTCCTTTCTATCCTTCTTCATATCATTTTCTCATGTCAGCACTAAAGCCTTTCAAAAAAACAGATGTGTCCATGCCACCCCCTTCTGTTCAATTTAAATAAGAGTTCACACTTCTCTCTGATGTCCTCTCGTTAGTAGGTCAGCTGTTGTTTGTGGGCCTGGAAGCACAGCAGACCATTGGTCCTTGTGTTTCAAATAGCACTATCTTGGGTGCCTGTCAGTCTTACCTGGCTCTTGAGCAGATCTGCAAGCTTCCATTTCCCCATAGGTAACAGCAGTCTAATGTGGTTTGTTGTGAGAATTAATGACATTGTATACAAAAACACTTTGTAATGTAGCTGACAAATAATTGTAGCCATAGTGCTGGTGAGAAACAGATGCTTTTCTGTGATCTTTTTGCATTTAAAAAAATCATTTTTTAATTTGATCTATTTCTTTTTGGAAGATGATCTAAATTTATCCCTGGTTAAAAGTAAAAAGCATGACATTTCAATATTTGTTACTTTGTCAAAGCTTATGTTGTCCACTTAGTTAATGTTGACCAATGCTTTAACATGAACTGTACAGTTTTAGATACTTACAGTCACAGGTAAGTAATGTATTTTGGTCAGATTGCCACACAGTTGAAAAAGTAAATAAAAGTTTCATTGTTTGTGAATATGATACTAGGAGAAATAAGGTACAAGCCATTCTGTATATCAGTCTTTGGCCCAAAATCTTCAAACAAATCATTTCCCAAATCATTGCCAGTAACTTTGATTTACTATCTATTTCTTTTGCTAATGTGAATAATGTTTGTCCTTTGTTATTTTAAGTTCTTTATTTGCTTATGATCATACATTTACAATTATGCAAATACCAGACGTACATTGATTAATTTTATCTGAGAATAATTGCTATATATTATAAATAGTCATCCCGAGTGACTCCTGTTTATATCCCTGTATAAGGAGTAATTAATTTAAAATGAGCACTTGGAGTGTCTGTGTGCAGAGAAGTACGGGGGGGAAAGTGGAGAGGTCCTTTGTAATTCCTTAGCAGCTTTCTTTCCTGTGCCTTACTTAATTAGACTTTGCATGACTTTGTAAATTATAGTAAGGAAATGATCATTTTCTCCTCAGTTATCCGGACTGGAGCAGGCACTGTAGGAGATAAACAGCTGTGGCAAAGCCATACCCCACTGTTACTAGTTTCAACTCGAATAGTTCAGACCTGCTGCCATGCAATGCAAACCTTCCTACACAGGGGCCACCTGCGGAATAGAAACAAGTGGTGGGAGGTGAACCAGAATTCTTACACTGCGTGAGGTTTTGGAGAGTGTGAAGGTGGGAGGGGGTATAGAGTAGAGCAAGAAGGACTTTCAGTGGCACAAAGAACAGCAATACAGAGAAAGTGAAAGAGCCTAGAGGAATAGAGATGAAGTGGAGCAAGCCAACAGTCCTACAGACTTAGGCAAATAGCACTTGTTTAGCCAAGAAAGCTAACAGAGCTACATGTTCTTAGATGGCAGATTATTCAAAAGTAACAAGACTTTCTGTCTTCCAAGCAACCCCATCCATGACTTTCCACAAGGAATTTTCATGGACAATAAAAAGCAGCAGATGCCCAGGTTTTCCATTTATTTTTAGCAAATACTTAAAGCTCTCTTTTCATTTCTTTTTATTGAAGTATAGTTTATAGACAGTATTAGTCAGGGGTAAAACCTAGTGATTCAACAGTTACATACATTACAAAATGCTCACCATGATAAATATAGTTACCAATGGTCACCATGCAAAGTCACTACAATATTATTGGCTATAATCCCTGGGCAGTACTGTTCATCCTTGTGATTGATTATTTCATAATTGGACGTTTGAACCTCTTTATCCCTTTGACTATTTCACCTTTTGTCCCATCACACTCCCCAATGGCAATCACCAGTTTTTTTCCATGCCTATGAGTCTATTTCTGTTTTGTTTCTTACTCTGTTTTTTAGATTTCACATATAAGTGAAATCCTATGGTATTTGTCTTTCTCTGTCTTCGTTCACTTAGCATAATACCGTCTAGGTCTATTCATGTTCTGGTAAATGGCAAGACTTACTCTCTTTTATGGTTGAGTAATATCCCATTATATAGATGATGGTTGAGTAATATTCCATTGTATAGATGTACCATATCTTCTTTATCCATTCATCTATCAATGGGCACTTAGGTTGCTTCTATATTTGAGCTATAAAATATAGCTAAATTGTAATAATACAATAGCTATTGCAATAAACATAGGGGTGAATACATATTTTCAAATAAGTGACTTTGTTTTCTTCAGTAAATTTGCAGAATAATTTACTGTATTATATGGTATTTCAATTTTTAATTTATTGAGGAACCTCCGTACTGTTTTCCATCGTTGCTGCACCAGTTTACATTCCCACCAACAGTGGAGGAGGGTTCTCTGTTCTCCACATCCTCACCAACTCTTGTTGTTTCTTGTCTTTTTGATACTAGACGTTCTGACTGGTGTGAGGTTGGTATCGCACTGTGGTTTTGATTTGCATTTCCCTGATAATTAGTGATGTTGAGCATCTTTTCATGTATTTGTTGACTATCTGTATGTTTTTGAAAAAGTGTCTATTCAGGTCCTCTACCCATTTTCTAATGTGTTTTAAGTTCATTTTCTTTTCAAATGTGACTCATTTAAATACACACATATATATGGTGGTAGCAATACTTCTGGTGCCTAAACACTGCCTGGTATATAATAATCTCTTAATATTCATTGAAAGAAAAAAAGAATGAATTACAGTAATATCTCTTATCTTGGATTTTGGAGAACTTAAAAGTCATCAAGCCATCTGTCTTAGAGAGCTGCCACTTGTGTAGGTTTAACTTCTCAGGTAACACTTGTTAAAGGCATCTCTTTCCTTAAACTGCATTTTCATTTGGGGTCATATTCCCTTAGATGTTTATGAAAAACTCTAACTTGCTTAATTTTTTTACTGCCTCTGTTACTATTGTGCCTGCATCTCCTTGGCTTGCTCTTTTTTCCTGCCACCTAGTAAGACTTTTCCCTAGAGTTCTTTCCTTAACCCCATTTGCTTCATACTAAAGGGACTCCACATCTGCTCCTCTTGAGTCTCAAACTCTCTCTTGAGCCCAGACCTGTGTCCAACTGTACATATGATGTGTTAATTGGGATAACTTCTAAGCATCTAAAACGTTTTCAAATTAAATCTAGTGCTTTTCCTTTGTCAAACCTGATTTTTTTTTCTTATTCTTTCTTCTTGTTTTAGCTAAAGGAAATACTTTTTAAAATGTGGCCATTCAATCCAGAAAATTGAAAGACTGTCTTTCCCACTTCCCTCTTCAGTTAATCTCGAAATCCTGTGAATTCACTTCCTGTTACAACTCTTGCCTGTGACCTCCCACCTCCATCTTGTGCCCACTGCTTTACTCCGGCCCATAGTTTTTGTCTGGATCATTGCAGTAACTTCCTAACTTGTTGCCTGCCCCTCTCCCAGCTTCTCCCTATATACCATCATCTCTGCCAGTCTAGTTCGTCAAAATGCAAACCAGGTATTGTATATTACTTACCAGTAAAATCCCATCTAAGGATAAACTAGCATGGCATCAAGTCATTTCAGTAAGCCCCTGACCACCTCTCTCAACTCCTAGTCTCCTTTTTCTCACCTTCCATTTTGTGTTCTGCCATAATTAACATTTATTATCCTTCAGATGCACAGTTGCTGTTTTATTTACCTGGTGCCTCTCATGCTATTACCTCTGTCTGGACTCCCTTCCCTTTTTCTTTAGCCCAACAAATTTAGGTTTGTCCTTACCAAAGTAGCTTATTTCTTGAAACCTTTCTAGTGTTCCCAATAACTAAAACACTGTTCCATGTTACTATTATACTTTGTGCATATTATTATTAAACATACTATTCTCTTTGCAGTTTGTGTCTCTCCAGATGTGAGTACGAAGGGGACAGACAGCATGTCTGATTCATGCCCTCATCTGCGTGGCTAGCACGTAGACATAAAATAAGTGTTTGAGGAAGTAGATACATAAATGACTATGCTCACAGTTTTATCTAAATGGTTATCTACTTTATCTACCCAAAATTTCTTCTCAGCCTTCTGGACTGTTGCCATATATCATATCAGTGTTTCTGAAATAGACATTCCATGCCTTCATGAACATTCTATCATGTCTCAGTGGGCTTCTATTATTTTCTTGGCTGGGTTAATCTTTCTCAGGAATCTATTTTCTAGTGTTACACAAAGACTCCCTATAAATTTAAATCATCCTCAACAGATGTCCATCCAAATCTGGAGATCAGCAGAGAACATGCTATCCTTACTAAGCACAAAGACTATTTTTCAAGCCATGCTATGTTTCTTGAAAAGCAATTAACATATTGGATTTATTCCGGTGAGACACAAACGGTTTCTTTCCCATCTTAATTTGCCTACTTAAAAATAGACAGAAAAGGATAGATGAGTTTATACTCAAGGTATATGCATTTCCCTTGTGAACAATGAACCAATTTCCTTTTCATATTTTGAGAATATTGATACAATTATTCTTTCATCAGACATGAAATTTGAGTGTATAACTAGTTTGTGGAAATAACCTAGTAATTTATTAGGTTGATAACAGCAATTAGCTCATAATTGCTTCTGAGAAATATAAATTGACTTTCAGGTAATTCAACATTCCAAACCACAGACACAGAGTGTAACTAATTTCTGGGACAAGAAGTTTGTTCCTCCTACTATTAAACTTTAAAAACAAAACAAAAGAAAACAAACAAACAAAAAACCCTCAACCATTGATAATCTAGTAACTATTCAGTTGCTGTATTATTGGATTCATCTTTATTTCATTTTTTTTTCTTCCCCTGGCTGCTTTTAACTATTTAAGTGTGTAACAAGGGTAGGATTTTAGGTAGAAATGTAACATGTTAATAGACCCATGGTTTTTCCAACTCTTTAAAAATGTAAAAGTTGTTCTTGGCATGTAGACCATACAAAATTGGATAGTAGACCTATTTTGGCCCATGGGCCATTGTTTACTGACCCTGGTTTAATCAAGCTTTCATAGAAGACTTCCAAATACTTAGGGAATTTTTATTATATGACACTGCTGCTTTCAATAACACTGTTCTCTTCCCATGTGCATGTTCTTTACTTAGGTGGACACGTAAGTGTCTATTAGTTTCACTTACCCTAGGAAAATTAAGAATAGTTCCTTTTTTAGATCTATCATGATCAAGGATGTCACAGAGCAGTTTTCCAACCAGAGATCTGGCTGCCTCCTCGAGTCTGCCTCACAATGAACATTAGTCATCATGAAAGGTGATGTTCCCACCCCAATACTTTTGAAACTCAAGCTCACTGAGCCACGTCAAGTCCAAGTGCAGACCACAATGTGCATACTTAAATGAAGGGCCACCCACATGTATTGATGTGCAAATATTAGATTCACTGTAGTGCTCTATTATACACCAGAAACCTTTTGATAAAAGGTAGAAAAAGGACATTTTTTTATGAATCCTAAATCCCCTAATGAGAAAATATTTAGCAACTACTTACGTGGGAAGCAGTCAGCTGGATGCAGTAGAAGATATCTAAGTGTAAGGAAAGCATCCTAATTGGTGAACTCCCACCCCTTGCCCCACTACAATGTGTGGTAATGTCAGACAAGAGCCAAGTAACCAGGAATTCAGTAATAATGTAAGAGAGTGAGCCTGGTACGCAGAGTTGAAGACAGTCTTCACTGAGGAAGGTCAACATGGGCTTCAGAGAAGCAGCAGGAAGGAAGATGCTGAAGTAGTCAAGAGAAAAGAATTAATACCATAGTAAGACATGAAGCATACTGGGGGTGGAGTGAGGCAATAGAGACCACTTGTGCTGAGCCAGGAGGCTGTGAGGTGGGTCCTGGGAGATGAAGTTTGGGAAGCAAAGCCTGCTGTCAAGTTGTCAAGAATCTTGAAGGCCTGGGAACTTAAACGTGAAGTGAATGGATTGAGTTTATATTTCTTTAGGCTATACTTACAGAAAATGTCATCCCAATTCTAAGGGATAGATGAAAAATGCAATCCATTGCTTAGTTGCATTGGGTATCTTGACATATCCTACAATAGGAATGCTAGAAATAGAATTGGATAACCGCCAGGTTAGAATGCAGCATCTATAAATTGTCAAGTGGTTGGTGATGATAGGAGTTGGGGAGGCTTTGATGGTTTGGGGCCAGCAGGGTAGTATGACTAAGCAGAATTTTAAGAATTTTTTTTAGGGATAAATAAGTTGTACAAGAAGGGAGGTCAGTTTAGAATCTTGACAATGGAGTAAATGGGAAGTGATAATGGCCTGAGTAAAGGGTGAAGGATGGAATATAAAGTACTACATGAAGAGTTATTTCAGAAAAGATGGCTGCATGGGAGGTGAGACAGAGGCTTCCTCCTAAAACCACATATAATATGAAAATATAATGAATACAACTAATCTCGAAAGAGCAACAGTTAAGAGCACTGCACCAGACTGCATACACCTGGAGAAAAGAGCAGATCTCACGAAACAGGGTAATGTACCAAATCTGTGGCCTGGTGGGACCCAAGCCCTTCCCCTACCCCAGCTCACTGGCTGGAGGAAGAGAAACAGAGTAGGGAGGGAGTGGAAGGCCTCGGACTGCTGAATACCTAACTCTGGAGATCTGTTCTGGGAGTACAAACCTACATTTCTTGATGCTTGCATGGTACTCTAGTGATTGGCAGGCAGAATTCCTGGAGAGACTGAGATTCTGGCTGCTTGTGGAAAGCAGGGATCCATATCCGGCTGCTCTGGGACAAAAGAAAGGTGGGCAGTCTGAGAGTCTTCCTAAAAAGGAAGCCCTTAGAAAGAGGGCTGCTAAAGGGGCAAGGATTGCACAGAGCTTACTGCTCAGGAGAAAGGACAGGTAGACAAAATTGTCCGGGTGCACTCTGCCCAGCAGGTTGGGGGCTTTCATGATCTTTCCAGGTGCTCGAGCTCCCTGGCTCTCTACACAGCTCCAAGGAACACCTCCATGATAGGCAGCTTACTGTGACTTTCTCCCCGTCAGCCACACCGGCTTGCAAACCGGCAAACCCTACCCTGGTGTTAGGCCAGCCAGAGGGAAAATCTATCTACAGCAAATACAAATGTAAAGCATAGAGGCTTATACCTGTGTGTTCCACCCACTGGTTCAGGCAGTGGAGACAGGCAGAGCAGCCGGGAAGCAGGAAACAGCTCTTTCATCCCCTCAGGCACTGATACGACTCCCCTGTGACCCCTGACATTGCTTCAGGGGCCTAGCAGCTCCAGAGCGTAGACCTTCTGGGCACTAGAGGGCACCATATACAAATATGAAACACCAAAGGAACCTGGTTCAAAGTAAAATTATTAATACAACTCCTGGGAAAAATTTAAATGGCATCGACCTCCCTAGCCACGGCAATCAGACAACCCAATGAAATAAAAGGCATCTGGATTGGCAAGGAAGAAGTTAAACTGTCCATGTTTGCAGATGACATGATATTGTACATAAAAAAACTAAATAATCCACTCCAAAAGTACTAGATCTAGTATCTGAATTCAGCAAAGTTGGGGGATACAAAATTAATACACAAAAATCTGTGGCATTCCTATACACTAACAATGAACTAACAGAGAGAGAAATCAGGAAAACAATTCCATTCACAATTGCATCAGAAAGAATAAAATACCTAGGAATAAACCTAACCAAGGAAGTGAAAGACCTATACTCTGAAAACTACAAGACACTCATGAGAGAAATTAAAGAAGATACCAATAAATGGAAACAATAAATGGATAGGAAGAATTCATATTGTCAATATGGCCATTCTACCTAAAGCAGTCTATAGATTCAATGCAATTCCTATCAAAATACCAACAGCATTCTTCAATAAACTAGAGAAAATCATCCTAAAATTCATATGGAACCACAAAAGACCTCAAATAGCCAAAGCAATCCTGAGAAGGAAGAATAAATCAGGGGGAATTATGCTCCCCAACTTCAAGCTCTACTACAAAGCCACAGTAATCAAGACAATTTGTCACTGGCACAAGAACAGACCCATAGACCAATGGAATAGACTAGAGAGCCCTGATTTAAATCCAACCATATATGGCCAATTAATATATGCTAAAGGAACCATGGACATACATTGGGGAAATGACAGCCTCTTCAACAGCTGGTGTTGGCAAAACTGGACAAATACATGCAAGAGAATGAAACTGGATTATTGTTTAACCCCATACACAAAAGTAAACTCGAAATGGATTAAAGACTTGCATGTAAGTCATGAAACCATAAAACTCTTAGAAGACAACATAGGCAAGCATCTCCTGAATATAAGCATGAGCAACTTCTTCCTGAACCCATCTCCTCAAGCAAGGGAAACAAAAGCAAAAATGAACTCATAGGACTACACCAAACTAAAAAGTTTTTGTATGGCAAAGGACATCATCAACAAAACAAAAAGGCATCCTACGGTATGGGAGAATATATTTGTAAATGACATATATGACAAGGGGTTAACATCCAAAATATATAAAGAACCTACACACCTCAGCACCAAAAAGCAAATAACCCAATTAACAAATGGGCAGAGGATATGAAGAGATGGTTCTCCAAAGAAGAAATTCAGATGGCCAACAGATACATGAAAAGATGCTCCACATCACTAATCATCAGGGAAATGCAAATTAAAACCACAATGAGGTATCACCTCACACCAGTAAGGGTGGCCAGCATCGAAAAGACTAAGAACAACAAATGTTGGCGAGGATGCGGAGAAAAGGGAACCCTCCTATGCTGCTGGTGAGAATGTAAGCTAGTTCAACCATTGTGGAAAGCAATATGGAGGTTCCTCAAAAAACTAAAAATAGAAATACCATTTGACCCCAGAATCCCACTCCTTGGAATATACCCAAAGAATACAACTTCTCAGATTCAAAAAGACATATGCACCCCTATGTTTATTGCAGCACTTTTTACAATAGCCAAGGTATGGAAGCAACCTAAGTGTCCATTAGTAGATGAATGGATAAAGAAGAGGTGGTACATATACAGAATGGAATACTATTCAGCCATAAGAAAGAAACAAATCCTACCATTTGCAACAACATGGATGGAGGTGGAGGATATTATGCTCAGTGAAATAAGCCAGGTGGAGAAAGAGAAGTGCCAAATAATTTCCCTCTGTGGAGTGTAACAACGAAGCAAAACTGAAGGAACAAAATAGCAGCAGACTCAGAGACTCCAAGAATGAACTAGTGGTTACCAAAGGGGAGGGGTGTGGGAGGGCAGGTAGGGAGGGAGGGAGAAGGGGACTGAGGGGTATTATGTTTAGTACACATGGTATGGGGGATCATGGGGAAGACAGTGTAGCACAGAAAAGGCAAATAGTGAATCTGTGGCCTTTTACTACACTGATGTACAGTGACTGCTTCTGGGCATGGGTGAGGACTTGCTTATATGGGTAAATGTAGTAACCACATTGTTTTTTCATGTGAAACCTTCATAAGAGTGTATATTAGTAATACCTTAATAAAAAATTTTAAAAAAGTTATTTCAAATGACTTCATTGTTAACATCTTGTGTATTATATACTATTCTTTACATTCTTCATTTAATTTTCTCAGCAACCCTGTGATTTAGATACTGAAACCGCTCATTCCTACTTTTCAAATGAGGAAACTGGGAAACTCATCATCTGAGTAACCTGATCAGCTCGAAGTTACACCTGGAAGGAGTTGGATCCAGGATTCTAATCCAGGTCCTTTAACTCTGTACTATTTACACTTGCTCATAGATTTTATTGCCACTTAATCTTTCAATAGAAGTACCTGAGAGAATGAGGCACAAGCAGACAGGCTTTGGGGTCAGAAAGACTCCTTGAGTTTTACACTCTATGGGATTCAGGAAGCCACTGACCTGTGTGAGAAAAACTGCCTTCATTGGTAAAGTGAGGGGTATCAGCTATGTTTACTTGTTAGTGCGCTAGGAGAATGAAGTGAGACAATGCGCTCCCATTTCCCTCCGCTTCTGTTTTTCCTGCATAGAAGCGAGGGTCTCAGGTTTTGGGGGAAGATGAAAAATTTGTTCTTATGCATGTTGTACCTGAGGCCATGATTGGCCGTCCAGCTGGCAATGTCCTATGTGCAGCCGTAGCTAAGAGCCTGCACCTCAAGAAGGTCAGGATGACTCATGGAACTGGAGTTCTTTATCATAAGCAGATGATGTCTAAGGCAGGGAGTAGTGGGGTTGCCCAAGAAAGAGGGTATTGGGAGAACTTCTGAAGACAAGGAGCAGGACCTTCAGATAGACCCACCACGGGGAGGGTGAGGGAAGGAGCCATCCAACAGAGGGGAACGAGGAGGGCCATGGTAAAGTAGGAGTTGTTAAACATCGATGAGTCTTAAGGAGTGGATAATAAATTGTGTTAAGTACCCCCCAGAGGTCAAAGAACATGAAGACTGAATGAAAAAGATGGTCAATGTAGAGAGTTCAAAGAGAATGAGGAGATAATAGGGCTGCATTTTTGCAAAAGACTTAAATCAGTTTTCATTTTTTGATCGTGTGAAGACTTGATTTAATTAAATGCATGTTGGATGCTTCCTTTCTAATCAACCCGTAATGTAAAGCTAAGGATGATTACCTTTGCCCTGCTGTGCTGTGATGAGTTGTTGCCTAGCATCCTTGTTATAACTTCAGGCTATACTCATGAAATGTCCCCAGCCACTCAACCCATGTGCAGACAATGGACCTGGGGAAAAACCAGCTTCCACTAGATCACACCATGCATAGGAGCATCCCAGAGCTGGACTTTGTTCACCCAATTATTTTACCCATTACTTCTTGTCTTCCTAAAAATTAGTTTCTCCTCTCCAGTGGAATTAATGTGGGCTTACATAGATTTATATTAAAAAGTTAACTATCTAAGAATAAAAAATGCTTTATAATTACCAAGTCATTATCATTGTCATTTCCTTCTGATTAAACAACTGTTTAATTGCAAATAACATCTTAAGAAAATAAATTGCATTATGTATTTATTTGTAAGTGTATGCCTGAGATGAAAGAGTAAGAAATCAGTTAGATACTATGCAATTTGGAAATTAAGGCAAATCTAAAATGGAAGTCAGAGTTTTTTATAGCTTAATAAAAAATAGGTGGTTAAAACTCAATATCCTTAATATTTTCCATTTCAAATGTTACCCCACTTAGGCCAAGAGAAACTTTTCCTGTAAAGGCAGAAATACTCTCCCTGGAAGAGCTTGGCACAGAATGAAAAAGATGAAAATGTATCTGTGTTAATTATTGATACACTACAGGGAGAATAAGTATTTAAAACTGAACAAATAACATGCTTTTGATTTTGACACCTCTGTTAATTTATTAAAATGATCTTGATTTATGCTTTTGTCTTAGACTTCAGTCTTTAGTTTTTAATGCAGTGAGAGGTAGAATTATGAGCATGTCTAATTGTCAGTTGATGTCTACCACAGGGAGGGGCTAGGGAGAATGGGCGGGAGGAAGAAGGGGATTAAGGAGCACAATAATTTGCAATCACAACATAGTTTGCAAAACGCAACATTAAGGATATTGAGTTTAACCACCTATTTTTTATTAAGCTATAAAAAACTCTGACTTCCATTTTAGATTTGCCTTAATTTCCAAATTGCATAGTATCTAACTGATTTCTTACTCTTTAATCTCAGGCATACACTTACAAATAAATACATAATACAACATAGTTTGGTAACAGGGATGGTAGTACAGCACGGAGAATACAGTTAATTGCTCTGTAACATCTTATTACATTGATGGACAGTGATGGCATTGGAGGGAGTGAGGGCTTGGTAATATGGGTGAATGTTAAACTACTGTGTTGTGTATTTGAAACCATCATAAGATTGTATTCAATGGTACTTTAATAATAAAAAAAAAGACCCAGAAACCTACCCAGTTCTACCCCAAGGCAGGGAAAATTACATAATTTAAATATGCAAAGATAAATGGGGTGGGACAGGGTGTTGATAAAGCTTCAGTAGAAAGGAAGTTAAGATGTGTATATTTTTGCTTATTCCTGGGAACACCTCAGAATAATTCGAGGAGAAATATTCCCTCACTTGTTAAATCACTATGTCGTTAAGGTTTTCTGGTTTCCATTGTTTTAATTACTCCGTATCAGAATGACATATTTCTTTAGAAGAATTAATTTGACTAATGTTACCTTCCTCTTTGAGATTTCTTCTTTTTTGCAGATCCTTAAAAACTGAAAATGAATGTCTGCATTAGGGCATGCTGACATTTATTCATTCTTTCACTTTTTCGATTCAAAATAGTTTTGTTGGACAGCAGGTGTTGAGGTTCTGGTGTTAATGAGAGAAAACAGCACAATTTATTATCTTTCTTAGTTTCTACCTTGAACTATGAAGGTAGTAAAAATCCAGAACACATTTATCTTATAGGGTTGTCACAACAAAGAAAACCAGATTACTTTCTCATACCATTAACATTTGCTTTTTCTTTGTTTATAAGCTTAGGTTTGGGAAAACAAATTAAGTCAGTCTGTACTTTTATTTTCAAATTGTTTTCTTATCATTGTCTATTTTGGCATTTTGAAAATGCTATATACATTTGAGGTGATTAAGTAGTTTTCTAAAGGCTTTACCTAATATTGATGCCAGAAAACCTACAGATATTTTTTCTCCCAGTTTAAATAAGTGGTTTCTTGGTTACTAAAGAAAAAAAGTTTCACTTTCCTCACCTGTGAATTAAGAATCTTGGGGACTAATCTGTGGGTATCAAACCACTCCATTAGTGTTGTGTGTATGCTAGAGCCTTTCTACTGATGTAACTATTAAACATATTACTTTTATGCTCCAGATCTTACTAGGAATGCCCATCTTGCTCAGATATTGCTTTGAGGGCAATTCGATAGAAATTCAGCTTTAAGATGGTTAATTCCTAGCCAAAGAAAGACTGAAATACATTTGTGTCTTCTTTATTGGTAGAAAACATGTATTATAATATCTTCTGACCAGTTTGAAATAGGAGAGAAATTAAAAGTGGATAAAGTGGCATTTTAGAACTTTCATCCCTCGTTGTAGTTCACTGTTTCGCATTCCTTCTTAGACTATGAAGGAATCATGTACTATTGCTACTTTACTGTCTGAGATAGCGAAAGGATTGTCCCATGAATTTTCTCATAGTGAGATTAGCATGATGCATGAAGTAAGATATATGAAGAAAAAAATATTGTGTAGTGGTTAGATTACAGATTTCGGAGCTAGAGGGCATGCATCCCGATTCCCGCTATGCCCTTTACCTTGAGTGTGAGACTGAACAATTACTAATCTCTCTGAGCCTATTTCTTTCTATATCTAGTTGACATCTAGGTGTGTTTTCTTGTGTGTTTTGCTATAAGTTTGGTTTTCCAATCGGATATTACCTGTATATATGAAGGCAATTGAATTTGCCTATTAATACAAGTGACTTCATGGGGAAAAAAAATTTATTAATTTTTGGTTGATTCCCATTTTTTCCAAAGAGTTTTATAACATCTGTAATCAGAATACTTTTCTCTTTTCCTTTCTGATTTTAATTCCATTCCATTCTTTCTCTTTTCCACTTGTGTTTTCTAGATCATTCAGGAAAATATTATATCTTTTTTTAAGAACTTAAAAATAGTTTTGTCCCAACACTAGTCATATTGTTTTTATTACTTGCCAATGAGCTTGACAGGGTTTTAGCATCAGTGCATTTTAAATAAATAAGTATAATATGCAGATTTACAAACATGACCACACAATTTATCACCAGTACCTTCCTAGCTTCTGAATTCAGTGGACATTTTCAGTCTTGATCTTATTCGCCCTCTTGTGAAATTCCCTGCTATTTTCCCTTGTCAACTATGGCCATAACCTCCTGGGTCTAGTTGGATTCTCTAACTATTCTTTATTTTGTGATTTTGTGGGCACTTCCTGAGGGTTTTCCAGTGTTGTGTTTTGGGCTCACTACTCTTCTCATTCTGTTATTTCCCTTTAGGATAGCCTATGGCTCCCACTCCTGCCTTTATTTTGATTGTCCTAAATCTTTACAATTGGGCCATTTTTATACACTTACAGTCAACTTTGCACCAAACTTTTCCACTTAAATAAATCATAGGCACCTTAAACGTGCTCTTCTTTATCTGTTATTTGTCACAAATGTTTTCTTAAATGGCAGGTAGTAAAAAAAATTCCAAGCTTTGTGGCCATACAGTTGCTGTCCTGACTTTCCAACTTGGCCATTATGGTATAAAAATCGCAATACTATGTAAATGAATGGGCCTCTGTTCTAATAAAACTTTACTTACAAAACAAGAGGCTGGCACCTATTATACAGCTTGTTGACAGCTGCATCATTGATGGTGCCTGTGCTAGAAACTTAGGTTTTATCTTTGATGCTTTCTTCTTCGTTCTCATAACCTATACCTCCAAATTTTGCAGGCTGACATTCTAAATTTGTCCCAATATGTGCTCTTCTCTTTATCTGCACAAACACAATTCTGTACTCTCCCCATATTTCCTCTGGGCTCTGAAGGCTTGGTAATTGCTCCCTTGCCTTCTGCTTCTAGGCCTGCCAAAGCTAACTTTGCTAACTGCCAAGGGAAACTTTCTAAAACCCAACAGAGTTATGCCACTTCTATGTTTTAAACTCTTGATACTTAATTGTCTAAGGAGGTGTTGATAAAGTGAAAGCCTGACATGGCAGAGAAGTCTCCTCAGTGCATAGCTACAGTTCTTCTTGCTAACTTTTTCTCTTATTAGTTTTAGTCCTTTTTGGTCCTTGGAGAAGCAAATGCCAAGATCGGTGGGATTTAGATATGGAAGGGGCAATTACCTGTGAAGGATAAAGTGGGAAAGAGCCAGTGGAAATAGGCCATGAGTGCTTTTTAATGACAATGCAGGTCAAATGCCTGTGTAAGGAGAGCAAGGAAGAAAGAGGTCTGTGTAGGAAGAGCCCAGCACAGCTCTGAGAAAGTCTTGGTCAGGATGGGGGAGTCCTGGACAGCAGCAGGGGCTGCCTGTTGTGGAAGTCTCCATAGGGCAGAATGGTCTGTGGGTGCTCAGTGATGGACAGGGGCTGCCTGGGGTCAAGCATGGCTCCTTGTGAAACTGGGTGGCTCTGTAGGTGCAGCCAGTGGACACAGCTTTCTAACTCTGCTCACATACATGTTTCTCTTCAACAAGAATTTCTTGGGGCACCTACATGGGACCACACCTGTGACTTCACACTTTACATTTCAGCTGCGACAAACGCCTTCATGTACTAGGGCATCATTCACCTCCATGCAGATGTTCCCACTTCTATTCTGTCTGCATTGCCTCTGCCTGCCCCTGAATTTGCCTGGCCAACTGACACTGCATTTTCCATCAGCTCAGCCTATCCTCACCTCTCTGTGAGGCTGCTCTTTGCTGGCAAGAAGGGGAGTAGCAGCCAGGATAAAAACTAATACATAAGTCTCACCTGAGACATAATCTCTTTCAGTAGTATTTCTTTACCTCTTTCCTCCCAACTGTGCACATTGCCATTGCTCAGTCATTCCTTAATATTATAGGTATGTTTTCAAGTATAGCCAGTTACAATTGGTTGTACATATTTTTGTTTTTATTTTTAACTACACGGCAAACCTCATGAAAGAAGGGATTATTCCGTCTGCACCCTCAGACACTTAGAGGAACTGGTACCCATATGTTGAATGAATGGTGGTATACTCAATTATCCATTATAAGGGCAAGGTGATCCCAGATGACATAAAAACAATAGTATGACAGTTGATACTTATGCCATTATATTTGGTTTAGGAGAGTTTTTTGGGGGGAAAGAAATATATTTTTATAATTATGATTTATTAGGCTTATTTTAACTGAATGTGGGCAGTCTGATAGAGTGGAAGGAATACTGGGCTTAAAGCCAAAAGACTTGTGTTGTAATCTGGGTGTCCTCATTTCCTGGTTGAACGACCATTGGGAATATCTCCAACATCAGTTTGCTTTTCAGTTAAGATGGGGAAAGTAAGATCAAGGTCACAGAATGGTGGACCTGTCAAACCATTTGCAATGCGTTCAACTTCTTGCTTTGACAGAGGTGTCTCTGCTGCCTCCTGTTGTGTCAGAACCTGCATAAAGCTTAACTCAGTCTCCCACGATTTTACTGAAATTTCAGATCACAGAACTCCTTGTAGAGAGAATGGGTGATAGGTTTGATTTAAAAGCAGTGCTCTAATGACAATTTTTGTATAGCTAATACAGATACATGTGTTATTCTGGAAAGTAATTTTGAACTATATGGTCTTCTGAGTTATTTCAAGTTAAAACTATATAGAGTTCAATATTGGAAATAATTGGAGATCAGTTATGTAGGACCAGAGAGTATGGAATTGATGGCAGGATAGAAGCCTAGCCTCCTTCACTTGGGGGTGATTTATTGTGGCTGCTCTCTTAAGGCCATGCTTTCCAATTGCCACTCCATAAACTATAAGAATGTAAACAATTATTTTTAAAAGAAGGATATTACTAAAAAAAAAAATAGTTAAATAAAAATAATAAAACAAAATATCATGAAAGTCAAATAAATGGAATGGGAAGGATAAGGGGGGGAGAAGAAAGGGGGTATTATGATTAGCATGCATAATTGGGGGGTGGGAGAAAGGGGAGGGCTGTACAACACAGAGAAGACAAGTAGTGAAGACAACATTTTGCTATGCTGATGGACAGTGACTGTAAAGGGGTTTGTGGGAGGGGACCTGGTATAGGGGAGAGCCTAGTAAACATAATATTCTTCATGTAATTGTAGGTTAATGATACCAAAAAAAAAAGCAGTTCCTGTGTGGTGATCTCCAATAAGTTCTTCAAAATGATATAAAGGGCATATCAAAGTGTGGGCAAAGGGTTTGTTTGTGTTTATATAGAGGATCAAAGCCTAATTTGGCTACCCAGAAAATGAATTAAGATATGTTATGAAGAAGAACTTCCAACATCAACATTCTCTGGAAGAGTCATTCCAGAAGATGATCATCAAAAAACTTCAACAAAGATCCTGGTTCTGTTGCAGTTGTAGCTGCATTCATCCCATTGGTTCCT
The DNA here is from genome assembly GCF_030020395.1 of Manis pentadactyla. NCBI lineage: Eukaryota > Metazoa > Chordata > Mammalia > Pholidota > Manidae > Manis > Manis pentadactyla. The sequence continues at coordinate 168,405,319 of NC_080020.1, read as the reverse complement.
GGACTTGCCATTGGAATGAAGAAGGAGATATCTAAGCTGGTCTGTGCATACAGTAAAACAACAAATTTGACTGGATCTATACTGTCGGAACTCAACCAAGAATTAGGAGAAGTGCAAGTTGCAGTGCTCCAAAATCTTGTGACTACAGACTATCTACTGTTAAAAGAACATATGGGATGTGAACAGTTCCCAGGAAGGTGTTGTTTTAATTTGTCTGATTTTTCTCAAACTATTCAAATTCAGTTAGACAATATCCATCATATCATTGATAAGTTTTCACAAATGCCTAGGGTGCCTAACTGGTTTTCTTGGTTTCACTGGAGATGGCTGGTAATTGTAGGTCTGCTTTGGTTATGTATCTGTATTCCTATTATGTTAATGTGTGTGTGCAATTTAATTAGTAGTTTAAAACCTATACATGCTTATGTTACTCTACAAGAAGGTATGTCAAAGAAATAATCAATCTTCCCATGTTTTCTTTCGTCTGCTACTTCTATAGCTTTTCTTCTTCCTTCCTAATTACAACCCTTAAGTAGAATTCGTGCCTCATAACGAAATTACCGAGTATCATAATTCTTCCGAGTGGTAAAGATACCTCAAGACAAATGCTGGGCATAAAAGCCACAGGGCATAAATCTGCAAAGAAGTAAAAAATGTTAACCTTTTCAAACAATATTGCTTCTCTCTCACTTACCAACTTTACATTTCCCTGTATGGCCCCGGAAGATGACTGGTTAGCCAGAGACGGGTAAGATTCCTCAAGGGAGGAACAACCTAAGACAGGCACAGTCGCAGGGGGGCCATCAGGTGAGAAATTGGGGATCAACAGAGGTGAGGCTTAGAACCCCACCCCCCCCGTTTTGAGAGAAATCTTCTGCATCCGTGGATGTTTTGTTGCCCTTGTCTGGCTTGGATTAATGCTTAGTCTATAGGCACACACCTGATCATCTACATTTGCCCTCTTACAGCACTAAACTATGTTTTCTACCTTTATCTTGCATCTACCTACCACTTCAGCATTTTATTAAAAATAATAATAATAATAATAATAAGGGAGAAATGTGGGATTCACATATAAATCAAGTATAAAAATCAAACGAATATTCATATTTGACCTGATTGTTTATAGTTCATGATGCATGATCAAAACCGAAAGTTTCTCTGATGATTGTTCACCATGTAAGAACTTATTCACTATGTAAGAACTTGTTCACCATGTAAGAACTTGTTCATTATGCTTCAGAGGATTGGAGACTGTTGAGAATTAGGCTTGGGATTGATTAATGATTGTGCATTGAGTCCCCTATACAGAATTTTATTGTTGTTAACAACCATTTGATCAATAAATATGAGAGATGCCCTCTCAAAAAAAAAAAATGGAATGAAAACAGACAAGATAAAAATAGTCTTATTTAAAAAAATAAGTAAAAGATAAATACAGGCCCACAATTTTAAAATTCACTAAAATGACAGTATAAGGTGAACCTAAAAGATCAAAAGGATAAAAAGATTAAATGAAGTTTAAGAATGCAAACAAGAGATTTAGATATTTAAAATGTAAAATCACAGTGGGCTAAAGTAAGTCAGAACGATTGGAAACAGTATTAAATCCTCTTGCAGGAGCACAGCCTTTGTCATAAAGGGAGAGATGAAAAGCTTTGGTTTTACCCTGTTTCTGTTCTCTGCTGGCATGTTACTCACTTTAAATACTCGTTCAGGGACCAGAGAGGAGAGTTTTGATCCTGGCCCCTGCTGCTCCTTTTCCTGCCAGTAGAGGGCAGCCACATGGAGAGGTGATGACAGGCTAAACTGATGGGAGGAAAATGAGGTAGTGTCAGTTGGCTCAACTGAAATGCCCCTGAAGGGGGTTAGATAAGAGAATCTGCCTAAGTGTTTCTTTCTTTAAGTTACTCCCAAATAATGCAGAAGCAAATACTCCTGTCACTGTATTTTGGCTTTCATTCTCTGTATTTCTTGCTCAGGGTTCAGTTGCAGGAGTTTTTTTTTTTTTTTTTTTTATTCCTATTACCTTAGCAATTGTAAACAGCCTTTTCCTGTAGTCCTTAAGCCCTTGGATTCATTTGGTTCTGTTTTTTGTTTGTTTGTTTGTTTGTTTGTGTGCTTGTTTAATTCTTCTTCCTTTCTCATTTCCTAAAGCCTGTGTGTGATCTGGTCAATTCCACAAACACACACACAAACATGACCTCTAGTGCCTCTTGTAGACACATACCCTCCGCCATTCCTCTCTTAGTCCTACACAAACACACACACACAGAGGCGCTTGTGCACTGCCCTTTGCCTGTACTCCTTTTCTCTCCCCTGGGAGGCTTCTCCCTGCCAGCCTTTCACATCCGTCACTGCAGTGCTCCCCATCTCCTCACCACAGATATAAATTGGAATATTGTAAATGTATTGTTTCTTTTCCAGATAAAAATTTTTTTAAAGCTTTCCCCCTGTGATATATAAAAAATGAATAATTCCATTACAAATATGATGAATAGAGTAACTTCTATGCATAGTTTTGCAAGTTCAGTGTTTTAATGCATTTATTTTCCTGACAGCCATGGGCCATAGCTAAGTATGTTTCTTAGGTACTTAGAGATAATTCATGCAATTTAAAGGAGATCCTCTCTATGCTCAAATAGATTTGAGGAATGCTCCAGTAAAGTGACTCCTTTAATGCAGAACTCCTCAAAGCATTTCATGTAATAATTTTCTCTGGGCCATGCAATTGATCCAAAATGTACATGGCCAGGAAACTATTTTTTCATCAAAACATTACATCTCTCAGATCAGTGTTCCATTGAAAATAATTTAGGAAATAATGTTCTAATGACAATAGTACATTTTCCTTTGTTCTGCAGAGAAACAGTTTTTACAATTGCCTGTATTGAAGAGTTCAAATTTTCTTCAGTATATTTTCATCAAATTGATACTTTTTATTTTTAGTCCAAAAGTATAATAGAAATCTACTCTAACACTGATGTATGTGTCTGAAGAGTCTCCTGAAACCTCAAAGCAGAACAAATAATTTTCATTCTGTTTTATGTTAATTTTATGTTAATAGGGGTTTCTATAAAGGAGTTATTGGAAAATCAGTAATCTCTATAAAGGAAAATAGTCCTGTTTTGGTCAGGTGTTTCTTTAATTCAGATATCAGTGCTTAATGGTCATTACAGGTAAAAAAAAATATGTATATATATTTTTTTATACATGCATAAATATATATATATAATACATGCATAAAACAAAAACATTAGAAAAGAATGACAGCATGAGAAAGAGAGAGAATTCAAGTGGTCATTGCAGCTGCAGCCCTAGCACGGATGGCTGGTGTAGCAGGGACACCAAGGCCCCCCTCTCAGCTTTCCTTTGGGAATCTCCCCTGTAATGATATGCCCTGTGAAGCCAGCCATTGTACCGAGGCCTGTACATGATTTTTTGACACAGTTTTCAGGGTTACAGGGGACAGGGTCTGAGTAACATTATGCATTCAGGAAAAATCATCCTCTTCCTAAGATTTAAGAGAGAGCCAATGTGAAACTGATCTTTATGCCAAAAAATAGCTTCTCTCCTGTTTGCAGGACCTCTTGAATTTGCCTTCTAAAACACAGAGGGAGCTTTGACCATTGAGTAATTTCCTAGGAAATCCGGGATTGCAGTAGACCTCAGACCTGATCTGTGTGGAGTGGGGGCTTCTTTCTTTCTAAATCACCACTGGCTTGAACCTTTTCCTCGGAACTTTGTAGTCCTTGTGCTGACAGATTGTCTCCACCATGGAGATTAGTCCCTCAACAGGAGTCAGAGTACCAGAGCAAATTTGATGAACATTTAAGAATGATGAGCATCAAAGGAAACAACAGTGGAATGACCTCGCTACCGCAGTATCCTGGGTAGTGTCGCCACCACTCCGTACTTGGACCTCCAAGTGTGTATCTCCAATGCCCTGCAGCAGGTCACCTCTTGGTTAACATTGTTAGAATGATCTTCCTTGTTTTGAGCAGTAAATGGGTTCCCAGGGGAAACCAGCAACGGGGGAGTCAGCTTTGTCTCTATTTCAGGAAATTATTATGTCTCTCCACTTCCTTGACTTGCTTTAATAAAATTCCCCAGGTTCTGCTTTTACCCCTTTATTTTCAGTCTTTAAAACAACTTATCATCCTTGCGTATACCCTTGGAAATTGGTCTTAACTGGGTCTTCTGTGGCCTGCTCTTCTTGTGCTATTCACTTTACTAGTATGCCACCCACTGCCTTGTGTCCAGATAGCCCTATTTATTCCTGGATCCTTATTTAGGTTGATAAATCTTCTGAACTCTGGATGCAAATTTCTTCCCATCTCTGGACATATGCACCTTCATGTTTCTAGGCTCCTACAGCTTGGCAGGGACAAAACTAAGTTTAAATTCTCTGAGAAAACATCTTTTATTTTCCCCTTATCCAGGCTCCTTCAGAACATGTTAGTAAGGAAGGAATGATGATAATCATCATAAAGTGGGAAATGTGGGTCAGGGTCCTGGCAGTTAATTGTGAAAAATCTCACACACATACACACACAACATGGATTCTTTTCTAAACTACTGGTTTTATACAAAATATATTATTTCCTGGTGGGAATAACCATATATGCCTGCTGGATGCTGTCTGCTTAACTTTCAAAAGGCATCCTGTTGTGGGACTCTGCTTTTCAGGAGGCAAATGTGAGTGTACAGTAGTTACCACTAATGCAGTCTGAAGTTGTTGATTACATATCATGTTTTAGCTCAGAGGCTCTAAAATCTTCCTGTAATCCCTCAAAATGCTACACTGAAATGGGCTTACCTTGAAGGCTATGAATTAAAAAATGCCAACCCAGTGGCACAATCTCATTTGAAACCTTTCCAGTTGAGATAGCCTTTGCCAAGAAGGCATTCTCAAAACAAAATGTGTTTTTTTCTCTGAGTGTTCAACTGGGGGCTGAGTATCTTACAGAAATTTGATACTCTGTCAAGGCACCTTCAGAATTTGTCTAAGTGACCAGTTTCTTCCACACGGAGAGCCTTACCCTGGCCGCAGGTATTTCTGGTTTGGAAAGCAGGGTGCAGAGGCAGGCCTCTCTTCTCCACTCACTTTGCACTGTGCTCCTTTCAGAATAAGATCATCCTGGACCCCATGACGTTCAGTGAGGCCCGGTTCCGGCCGTCCCTGGAGGAGCGGCTGGAGAGCATCATCAGCGGCGCGGCGCTCATGGCCGACTCGTCCTGCACGCGCGACGACCGGCGCGAGAGGATCGTGGCTGAGTGCAACGCCGTGCGGCAGGCGCTCCAGGATCTGCTCAGCGAGTACATGAATAACGTAAGTCCTGGGCCCTCGCTGCCCGCGTCCGCGCGGCTTCAGGCGTGCGCTCCTGCGGCTCTTAGGAAAGCATGCGTGGCGTGGAAAGAGGACAGGATGTCCCCACAGGGAGTCAGCCAGGCGCAACCCAAGAGCCGCTGTAGGAGGGTCTGTGTCCTCATTTGGTGTCAGAATGCATTTTTTAGTGTGGAAGAGATTCCTTAGGAAAACTTTGGCTGTTGACTTGAGTGACTTGGCCATTTTACTGGCTGGACTTTGTTTTGGGCAAGATTTAAGGTGGTAAAAGTAGCTGGTAGATGGACGTAACAGAGGATGTAGCTGAGCGCCCTTTGAAAGCTAACACAGGCACAGATACTGGTCTTCATCCCTAAGGGGCATTTATAAGTATAACAGGTTTTCAAATGTTTGTACAGAGTTAAGATGGAATATTCTAATGGTAGTAAACTTGGGAGGGACTTTATTGATTCATTGTGCAACTAGAAATTTGTGTGAGAGTGAGACTGCACCTTTCAAATGGGTACTAGTGGCATCTAGAGGTGTTAGCACAGACAATAGCTGTCCTCTCCTACAGTCACCAAATGTGACAGTCCCTGTATACCTGAAAACTACACAAAGGAGATGAAATCCATATTCTTTGTTTTGAAGGGCACTCAGTTATGGTTGTATCCACTTGCTACATGCATTCAGTTGAGGCGGTGTAGCTGATCGATGCCCAGTGTTGGCAACCATGAATGGTCTGGAGTTCCTCTGGTCCTGGACTCCTAGGTGTGAGAGAATTCAACATAAAGTGAGAAAATGTAGGTCAAGTGAAGTCTTGGCGTTACAGTTGAAGGAATGCCATATGTGGTGGTCAGGTAAGGAGGACCACACTGAAAATCTGCTCACAGCTTTTGAAGCCTACACTGGGTCCTGTTAGAACACCCCGAGACAAGGCGGAGACAGCAGCCAACCCCTATCCCTGCTTCCAGTCCAGTTCTCCTTACACTCCAGTCACTAAGTGATATGCAGCCCGCGGGTCAAGCCAGGAGTCAACACTGACAGGAACATTGCTGCTCCCGCCAGACCCTCTGGAGAACTTTGATCTAGAAAACAAAAAAGAGGTAGAATGCCCTGCAAACTCAATGCCAACCTCTGTTTCCTTTCCATAAACCTTTAGCTTCTTTGATTTTGGAAGACTTGCCTATTTTTGTCACACAAAGAAAAAGGTGTGGATGTCTCACTCAGAGACCAGCTATGAGGACTTCGGTGTAGGAGAGTGGATGGCTGACACCTGGTGATTTGGGGTATCCCCGGTATTAAGCAGGGTCAAGCTAGAAATGTTGATTGCTGCTGTCTCCCACCCTGAATGGATCTTTTCAATAGCAGATTTAACAAAAAAAGTATGATTATAGAACCTGGGATTCTATTTGTCTGTTTGTTCTTTTTAAACACAATAGCAATAGCCAATTACTTGTATGTGAAATTTGGTTTCATATTAAGACATGCTGGTATTTCTGTCATTGAGCAATTTTTGCCAAAGAAGGAAGTAGAAACCGTAGAGATCAGAGTGATGGTCAAGATTTCAATATAAATCAGAAAGAAAAGCATGTTCATGTGAATAGACATCACAAAATATGATTAAAGAAGAGGTGATGGAGATGTGACATGAAATTTTCAATTTGATGTCTAGAATTCTGCCAAGTAGAAGTGTTTTTCTTTCAGTGTAAATGCTTATGGGTCAGCAGAGCTGATGGATTTTTGTATTTTATTGAGTCTAGGTGCTGGCTTTTCTGTTCACAACCTTGTGATGCAGGAATGTTTTGTATTTTTATTGGAAACTAGGTTTTTACTTTGATATGGTTACAGATAATGCATAGGTAGGTATTGTGCTTAACTTTCAAAGTGTAAATTCTCTTCACTTTTGAGCTTTCAGGATCAAAGGCTAAAATAAAACAGCCCCTATCGACTTTTCTATAAACTATACAAAATTTACTTGGACTTCACACTTGTTTAATGATTTCAGGGTGAATTGGTTACAGCTAGATCAGCTCCATAATCCCTGTCCAGTACAGTGATGCCTACTGCCACAATTCATGTTTATTTTGATATAGCATATGTTAATATAAAAACCACATGCACATCTATGCCAGGACGAGAAAGTCTGTCATAGTTAACAGAAACTAATAAATTAATCCAGTTGTGCTTAGACTGTCAGGTTTCTTCTAAAAAATGGTAAGCTTTGGAATAAAGGTATTATCAAAATATCACTCTGCATGTTTTTATCTTCATTTGCTAGGCAATATTATTAGAATAAATACATTATTTGATTGAGAAGAAAATATTTAAAATTTGATATAACTGACACTTGTGGACTCTAAAAACTCTTGCCCTGGCCCTGATGAAAATTCAGTTTATAAGGCTCACTTTTAGGCAGAGCTGTTTTACAATCCTGTCAGTGCCAAATGGCGTGGAACAGAGGGGAGAAAGAGACTGAGGAGAAGAGCTGTATACTAAACGATTAGGAAAACTAGTCTGCATGGGGCATGGATTACCCTGAGCTCAAGGGGATATCAGGTGTGTGTTAGATATTTCCACAAAGATATATACCCGTTAATGAATGTGTGTATGTGATTTGAAGATATAACAAAAACTGTGCCCTTGAAGCAAACAGGTATGAGAAAAACAGGTAGGGTGAACAGATGTATGTGGCAACATTGTGATTACAGAGGGTTGCAGTGGCAGAAAAGGCTGTGGGAATAGTTGTAGGAGAGCCCTGGGCCTTCTTAATTTTTTTTATCAAGTTTATACTATAACCCAAAGTAAGACAAGTCTTAAAAATAATCCCCCTTTAAATAGAACATCATTATTGCACATATGTGGAGAAACTAATGGATGGAGATTCTCTTCCGATGGCCTTTGGATTAGTGCCTTCAGGGTGCTGAGTACTATAAATAATTCCAAATTATAATGAAGACAAACTTTTTTCTGGAACTTGTAATTTTATACAGGTCCCCTCCCCTGCCCCCATGGTGGCAGTAAAACTCTTATTTCATTAAAATAAAGCAAAACAAAATAACGACTTAAAAGTGACCCCATGATCAGAAACAGTTAAACAGTTTTTTATTGATAAGATTTTGATGGTTTCAAATTGAGAATATCATATTCATTCAACAATATGTATTGTGTGTCAGGCTACTTTGTGCTCTAGGCTTCTGGAGATATAGAAGGGAGCAAAATAGACAAAATTTTCTGCTGTCATGGAGCTCACATTCTAGTTGGAGAGACAGTGACAAAATAAATGCATAACTTAAATGAGAGTTATCTCAGATGGTGATAAGGGAAACAGGGCACTGTAAAGCTGGGGAACGGGGAGCATGGGGTGCAGCCATGAGAAGGATGGCCTGGAGCAGGCTTGTTGACACATTTACCATCTGCGAAGAGCTTCTGGAGGTGAGGGAACAAAGAGACTTGAGATGGAAAGAGCAGCAAGGTCAGGTGCCCTGGTGCCAAGAAACCTTCATGGGAAGCTCGTGGGGCAGCTCTAGTGAGTGGGGAGAAGGGCTGGCAGGAGAGGGGTCTGCCAGGTAATGCGGTGTCAGAATAGCAGGGCCCTGTTCTCCTTGTATGGGATTAGCCTTTCCTTGAATGGAACGGGAGGCCACTGGAGAGTGTTGGGCAGAAAATTCCATGACTTGGTGTTGAGAAGAGGCCATAGGAGTGTGTGGGGTGAACAAGCAGGAGGATGGGTGAGGTGCCGCAGTAATTCATGAGAGAATGGTGTCTGGGGCCGCATAGGAACAGTAAGAGCAGAGTGCTCAGATTCTGGCGTGCATTACACTGAATATGCTTATCAAGGAGCCAGTGAGACAAATGTGTTTTTTGAACATGAAATGGGCCCTGGGCAGTGTGAATGACAGTGACAGTGTGTCAGCAGCCCTGATACCATCTCTTCAGTGGATCTCCTCATTTGGTGTTGTTTGCACAGAAAATTCTGATTTACCCAAATGCAGTGGTGATATGTAAATTGCTCACTTTGCAGTGCCTTTATACTGCCAGATAGGTTGCATTTGAACAGGGAGTTAACTGGAAAATAATTTGTTGTAATCATCAAAAATATCCAAGTATGGTTCACATTCTTCATATAAAAGATTAGAAAAATACTTCTACGTACTAAAACTAAATGCTGAACAATGAGATGTGTTAGAGCATTTACACCTTTGTGAACAGTTCACTCTTTAGGGAGAATATGTGATGTGCAGGTATGTCTGGCCTTGTTTTGGTGCTGCTGTACAGCGGGCTCTATTTTATATCGATGGACGCTCTGTGTTGCTCTAGACTATTTTTTTAAGACAAATGCATAACTATAATTTTCCTGGACAATTGTGTAATTAAGTTTAACTGCAATGATGGCAGAGCCTTGTGGCATAAAGTAATGCTTTGCTGGTCTCTACTATGTTAAAATGTGGCACGTTATTTTTTAATTGTGTTTTTATAAATACTTAAAATGATATATGTTTATAAAATGCTTTAATCCAACTCTTTTCAGACCTCCTGAAGCACCTAAGTGGATCCCCGGGGATAATTTGTGAACCACTAATGTAACCTGTGTTAAAAGCACACGAGGATCAATTGATGTGGGAACATTTACACATTGCACAAGTGCCTCCAGGGTCACTGCCAGATGCTTTGTAGTAGGGCGGAATTTAATGTAAAGGGGTTGCTGATGGATCCTATTTGTGAGTATTGAGATCAGAAATGAGGTTTATAAAGGTCATTTTCAGTCTAGTTTTGGGCCCCGTACCATACCAACAGTCCAGTGTAAGGCACTGTGTGAATAACATGTGAAGTGATACCCTGGGCCAGAAAGCTCTGAAAACAGGGGGCTTTTAAACTCTTTTTTTTTTAATGGTGCAGAATAAATATATATTCATTATAAAGGATAAAAAAAATTCATATTTCTCATCCCCTGAAGCTAATCATTCTTAATAATTTTGGGCATGTGAGTGACAAATTTATACACACAAACATACACGTCCATGTTATGCTTTGAGTTTTTAAAAAATAGACTCATTGTAAATGGTGTTTTGTAATGCATTTTCTTAATCTATTGTGACTATGTTACCATATCAATAAATATCCCCTAACCTTATGTTTACCAGCTGCATAGCATTTTATTATATAAATATGTAGTCACTCATTCAGAAGCAGTTCATTTTGAGAGTCTTTTTACAGAAGAGTGCTGGAAAAGATACACAGGGAAGACTTTGTGCTGGCAGAGGACTGATCGAGACCTGAGGCATGACTGGGGAGTGACAGGAGAAAGCAGGGAGGACACAGCTTCACAGTTACATTTTTTAAGGGCATCCTTGAAAGTATTACCCAATGAAAATTTTGTACATAAAGAAGTTTTAAATGCCTCTGAGGTTCTATTTAAATGATCTCAGGTGTATTTTTTTCTGTATTTTTTAATTTGGGGCATATGTTTGATTTTCATTTAACAATTCTTCACATTGGCTCTCTGTAGTACTGCCAAGAGGGTCCCAGAACAACCAGGGGACAGTTTCGATAACTGGATTTGATCTAGGTCCCAGAGAAAGCGTTGAAAGCTTCTTTCTGATGGGAGTGTCATCAGAAAGCTAACTTTGTTACAGCAATTGCTGTACTGTACTGCCAAATTTCTCCCAGATGGCAGGGTGGGGGAAAGATGAAATTATCACTTTAAGAATAAGGCTGATTGTTGATGACACATAATGTTTGTATTCAATCTACATGACCTCATTTCTCCCCTTTTTGTTATAATGTAGAAAAGAGAGTGGAATTCACACAGGTCAGTTTGGCTGACTCTAAGTTTCTCTGCTAAAACGTTATGCTTGAAATAGAATAGGAAGCGATGCTTAAAAATGTGTGTGAGCCATATACGATCTAATGTCCATTCCTCTCCAGAATGACCCTCCATTTTAAGGGGAAAATAAGAGTTGTTTTAATGGGATTGGTAGCTTCATTCAAGGAAAAGATTCCCAATATCCCAAATTTGGTGCCTGTGGTGAAAAGGTCTTCCTGGCCGTCTCCTTATCTGCATCTTCTCCTTCTTTCTACTCTGTGCTTTCACATACATTTAGTACCCTCATCTCTATTAATTTTGAGCTTCAAATTCATCTGTGTAATTGTGCTTCTCACATAAACCCTTTGCTCCATGAAGGGACAGTTTTAAATTCCTTTTAACTTGGTAATTTTTGCGCAGACATTGAAAAAGTATAACTAGGTTACAAGCCTTTCTCTGAGGTCTAAAACTGTCCTTTGAACCTACTCTCCCCCAGAAATGTGGTTGAGATATGAAGCCTTTTTGGTTGTGCATTAGGCTTACTTCCTTGGATAGCAGCATTTGCAATCCCACTTGCCTTCATTACCGGCAGTTTTCAGTATGACTCCCCAAGGTATCCTGGGACTAGGAGAAGGAAAAGCAAAAGTCGATTTTTTGTCTTACCATCCTCATTTTTATATTATCTTTGTATTCCTTTTCTAATGGTTTGCTGTAGTGGGATCTCAGAAAGCAAAGAGAGTGTCATGGAGGGGTGTGCTGGGCAGCCCTGGCTCAGGTCCTAATGGTGGGAGAAGGTCCAATCATGTAGGTGGGATGTGTTCCCTCAGGGGATAAGGAGGATGAGGGTGGAAATGGTACTGGGCTGGGATCCAGTATCCCACAGAGCAGGAGCACACTTGAAGAAGCTATAGGGGGAGCTCCAGACAGACAGGTGGCTGGTTGGTGTTAGCATCCACCGTGACTGTGGAGCCCAGGTAGCGGTGACGTCCAGTCCCTGTGGGAACATGGTACATCTCCTTGGTCTTAAAGGACCCAAGTATGGAATAGTTATCCCAGTGGGGGACTTGGACCCTTTGAAAAGTCCATCATACTATATACACATTTGCTATGACTTATTATCAGCTTGTGAGTTACAATTACACAATTTACAGGTTCCCAGGACAGATGGGTCTAGCTAGATTTGTTTCCCTTGGATAATCAAAGTCAATTCTCAGTGCAATTGCATACACCATCTCCTTGGCCAGGATAGGTCCTTCTTACATGAGACCCTCCTGTGCCCCCCACTATGCATAGCTTAGCAGAGTTTATGAGCCTGTGCTCTTTATAGTCATCTATACTCAGGTTCAAATCCCAATTTCATCACTTGTAAGTGGCATGACTTTAGGCAAGGTAAATAGACTCTCTGAGCCTCAACGTTCTCAGCTGGAAAAAGATGATAATAGAGTTCACTTTATGGGGGTATTTGGAGGATAAATCAGACAGTAGTATCCAAAAAGTCATGTTTTCTTCCTTGTTCTTCCCAATGCTCTTATTTCCCTGTTCTATTTTATTTACCTCAAATGAAAACCCTGTGCCATAAAATTCTTCACAGTGTTTTGGAGATAAGGAATAGAGATAGAAAAGTAAAAGAAATTGTCATTGGGAGCATCTGGACTGGGGCTGGTAGACCTCTGCTGGTCCAAGGGCAGCCGGACCTGTGTCTGGGTATGTGGTCTGCCTGGAGGAGTACTGTGGACACTGCTATCGCCGAGGCCAGGAAACAAACAAACTAGAGCCCTTATAAAATTAATGGATTTCTAGAGACCTTGGAGAAAAATGACTGACCAGCAAGCCTGGGAACCAGAAGGTAAACAACGGCCTTGAGCCGTTGGAGTCTGGATGTGGTGCAGCTTGTCTGAGTAGATGCAGGGCCTTCCTTTGTGATCCCTTGGGCTTCTGAGAGAGAGGCCAGGGTTCCCCCTTGAACACAGGACTGCGTCTAGTTCCTGTGGATCTAGGAGACTGCCTGAAACTCTAAGAGTGTAAGCATGAGGAAAAATTACTGCTGCAGTGTACTAATACAGCCCTCTTCTGTAGCTCTTAAATGTGATTCTGTGTCTTGGTTCTTAGGGTTAGCACTTGTATCAGTGGTTAGAGGTTAGAAGATATTGCTAGTGTTTTTATGGAATCTAGATTTACTTAGGAAGGTTCAAAGTGGTCATCCAGGCACGGACTTCAGAAGTCTGGCCAACCCTCAGGCAGCTGAGGGATTGGCTTAGGGCATTTGCTTCTGTTGGGATGTCCTAAACCTTGGCTGAGATCTAGCAGTAAACTTGTTACCTAGTTTTGGGATCTACCCAAAGGTGAGGCTCACTGGCTGGCAGTCTCTTGAGAAAAAAGATTTTGGAAAAACAGGCTTGTCATCAAAATGAGACTGCCAATCTTAGTTTTATAATGAACCAAGTCTGAGCAATGAAAGTAACAACTCCAGGAGCTCACTGTTAACTCTCCAGAGGAAAAGTGGTTCTGGACCATCAGTAGCTTTCTCCTGCTCTCTCCTTCTCTCCCTTCTTCCTGCCCTCCCTTTTTTCCTTCTACCACCTGTATGCCTGGTAGAATTAAAAAGAAACTCTTTTCAATGCATGGATGAGTGGAGAAGGGGAGTTACTCAGAGGCAAGGAATGACAAGCAATAAGTTAGAGATGGGTCTGCAAATTCCTCCTGGCCCAGACTTGGGTTTTGAATGGGACAGTGTGTAAAGAATAGAAGACAAAGTCTGTGGCCCAGCTGGGTGGCCAGTCTGATTAAGGACCTCAGTATAAAGCCTGGAGTCTCAGATGGTGAAACTAACCCAAGAATATAAAATTTCCCTACAGAGAGAAGCAATGGGAATGCACATGCTTATAGAACAGTAAAAAAAGAAACCCTTCCATGCCACAAGAATTTCTAACCAGTCTCACAATCACTTACTTTTAGGGACAGAATTTATGTTCCAGAGTGACTTAAAGTTTACCCAAAACTTTATTTAGTGGCATCCTGGGTGGTGGGTTGCTAGGTTCTTAGGGTTAGAAGCAAATAGAATCCAGTCCTCTCTAGAGGAGCAACACTTCAGCCCCAGTATCAAAGAATTTCCATAGATAAAGTTATAAGGACACAAGATAATGTTCCAGAATCTTTAAAAACAAAATGAAACAAGCTGCCATGAATGAGATTTGGCAAAAACAAACCATCACAGATCAGACCTATAAGGGCTGAAGCTTGGCAGTCACTAGATACAGATTATAAATTATCTTTAAAGAAATAGGAAAAAAATACAAAAAACATAGGAAACATAATAGAGGCATAGAATTGGCTGTGCAGTCCTGGAAAGCAGGCCTGGGAGTGGGGTGTAGGGGGATTCGGACTTACTTGAAAGGGTGGGACAGGAGGCTCCTGGTTGCCACAAGCCTGGGATAATTGGAAGAAAGATAAGATAAATGAGCACATCTGGTGCTACTAGCAACATCTTCCAGAGGAACTGATTCAGCAGCCACTGGTGGGACGTCAGTCACCTTATCCACAGTGGACTTCTATAAGGAACTCTTCCTGGTGACAAAGATGAAGAAAGAAATCAAATGAAATGGGAGATGAAAATAAAAATCTGCCTTAACAGCAAAATTAACTGCCATACTTGGAATCCCAGCTAGTTTCTCTCCTTATCAAACACACCCCTTCATTGAGTCCTTGAAAGCTGGTTCTGTGTCATGCAAGGTCAGTCGATGTGAGGAGGAAGAGCAATATGAGACAGTCAGGGGCTGTCTTTGACTTAGTCGATGAGCAGAAATTGTTGACAGGGCTGACTGCTGAGTCATCAGATTTCGGCCCCCCGGTTAAGACAGCCTGGACAGCACAATCCATCAATTGATCTTCTTGGGAGAGCCTTCCTGGTATTTCAAGGAAGATCTCACAAAACTTTCAGGGAGGGTAGCAGACCTATTCTTCACACCAAGCCCACAAGCCTGGACACACGTTTCCTTTGTGTTGTCAAAGGATGTGTGAATCCCAGAACCCTAGATTTCTTCCTAAATGGGTTGTTCCAAAGTTAAGCTCACAAGAGCCTCCTAGCTTGGGTCTAATGCTGCCTTGAGCCCATCCTGGAATGGTTTTCTTGACTCATTTAAGAAATGGTTACACTGTAAGAACCAAGCGTTTCACATTTGGTGACTCCTCCCTATAATTCAAACACACCAGGTTTTTGCTGCCTAAGTGACTTTGCTCTTACCATCCCCCTGGCTGGAATGCTTTTGCTCAAACTTTGCATGGATGGCTCCTTCTGCCCCAGTTTCAGCTCTTAATCACATCAGCATGTTAAATTCTGTTAGAGCACCTGTGGACCTCCAAAATAACCTCACCTCTTTGTGGTGTTGCTATCTGTTCCTCCACTGGAATGTAAGCTTCATGCCAGGGATGTTGTCTTGTTCTCAATCCCCAGGATCTAGAGTATCTTGTCTAGCACAATATGTTTTGGAACAAATGATGAATCCTCTCTTGAGTTCTAATAATAATAAGAAGAAGAAGAAGAAGAAAAAGAAGAAAAATAATAATAAGGAGGAGGGGAGGAGGCTAGGGAGAAGGGGAAGGAAGTGGGGGGAGGGTAAAGAGGAGGCGGAGGCAAAGGAATAGCAGAAGCGACACAACCCATCTATTGTGGGTCTACTGAGTCCCACGTTTTAGAATAAAATGATTCATGCTTTGCTCTGCTCTGTTACCTAGATAAAACAAGTAAATTAGCCAAGTTAACAATATTTGTCTTCCTCATGACCCATTTTAAAGTGCCTCCACATTTCCCTATACTTAAGGCAGTATTTAGGGCCCTGGCAGAGACCCACATCAATTCTTTTCTGAAAAGCCTAAAGTGATCCTAGTACTATTAGTAGAGACAAAAATGGTACAAAGTATGACACTTGCTTACTTCCTCTGGGTTCCGAGAGCTCCAGCAAGCAGCTCACTCTCAATTCTGCCATTTAAAGTGTTTCCTCCAGGGTGTGACCTATTCGGGCATGAGTTCCCAGGGATGTATGTGAGAGGCGGGGAGGAGCTGGGCCATTTTTAGCTGGGCAGAATTCTTTAGGCTAGACGGGGAACTTTGGGAATTGCTTAACTCATCACTCCCCAAAAGGCACAGAGTTTGTATATGTACCAAAGAGCTAAATCAGCAGAACAAAAGGGTCATGATTCAGCTGTTGAGAATGAGATGCTTCTGCACAGGCCCAGCCCAGACTGCAGAGCCACAGTTTCCTGCCCAGGGGGCTGGTAATCTCTATCTTTAGTGATTTACCCCCAGTGATTTCTGTGAGCAGGTGAGTTAGAAAGAAAACCCTTGTTATAATAAGTCAGTGATCAAAGAGTTGATTTAAGACAGCATGTGTTTAAAATGGGTTTTCTTTGTGTGAATGGAAATAAATAGTTTTGTAAGGAAACATCAAGTGAAATAAATCCTGGGAAGTCTTATTGAGCTGTATATTTCTCAACTGGGATGTTCAGGGCTTCAGAGAAACTTCTGAAGCTGGATGGCTAATCTCTTTTTTTAATTCGTTAGAAATAGGCAAGTGATGTGAACCATCATCTCACCTGTGAGCTCTTAATTGAAGGGTAACAGATATTTTGCAAGCTCACCTCCCTCAAACACACCTCTTCCTACACATCTACTCCTCCATTTGTAAAAAGACAGCTTGTCATCCTGGGAAGGACTGTGTTCTCAGCAAGCCCCAGATTTGTAACATCAACCCAGGGCTTTGCCTTTTCCAGTTCTCACCTTGAATTGAGCTTTTGTTCTCGATTCCTCTGGTGAGTATTCTAGGGTACTGTGTCCAAGAGAAAGCGACATTTTGCCTGATCGCCCTTGGGATTCCTAAATGTGTCTACATATCAGAATCACTTCAGGAGAAACACATATTCTAGGGCCCTCTCAGTTCTGAAACAACCAAATCTCCAGGGCTGAAACTTGAGAATCTGTTTCTTAGCAAGTTTCCCAGGAAATCCTCTTGTCTATAGCCCTGTATTGGCCTTGGAATAAGGCCAAGATTGGGAATGACCCAGTTTAATCAACATTATGAGATTCAGAGGCAGGTACCATGAGTTTTCTTCTCATTTTTCTCAAGAACATTTCCAAGTGTTATTTATTATTATTTAGCTTTACCTTCCAAATCTTCCTCCCCCTGACCCTCCATGGAACTCGTGGACATCTTGGCAGGTGTTTGCATTTCTTTCCTCTTTCCCCACTAAAGTGCTTCAAGAACATACCATTAGTGTGTTATGCATGTTTCACCTCAATATAAAGAAGAAGATGATGACACCATTGGCCTTTTTGTTCTTCAGTCTGCACCCTTTGGGGCTAGGAGGAATCAGGTAACTAAATGGACTTCAATCTGGTGGCTGATTTCACACTTTCAATGTCTGTGCACTAGATACCCAAGTCCTTTAGGGGAGGTGTTTTTCTTTGTATCCACGACACACTTACAAGTACAGAAATTCTCTGAACTTCATCTCACAGACATTGCATCTTTTTTCATGATTGCTCTGATTTTATGCTTCTTGTCTCTCCTGTTTGTCTTTCACTCATATGCTAGTTTTTCTTCCACTATTCGTAAAACCTATAAAACCATATCCTTTCCTTACTTTTATTTATTTATTTAATTTTTCCAGGATTCTCAAAGATCACCACTCATTTTCCTAAAGCCCCCATTTTCTGATCTCAGTCCATTTAGATGTAAATGAGTGACAAGATAGCTGCAAAAATCACATTGTTCAGGCCATTTTCAAGGCAGCACAGACCTGAAGTTGTTAACTTAATTCTTCTCTTTTCTTTATCACTGCACTTTGATTTTTTCCATTGCTTCACGGTTTATATTTTACTGGCCTCTTTAGACATGCCATTGGATTTTGATTTTCTTTTTTTTTTTTCCTTTAAAGCCATACACCAGGCATTATGTATCTTTTCCCTAGCATTCCTTTGATGTCTCAGGGTTAGTTAGATGGTAGACTCTGGACAAATATTCCTTTGCAAGCATCTTTGGGTCCTAACAGGCCCCTGTGGAAACCCCAAATGAGAAGCAGATAACAGCAGCTTTGTGGGACAGCCACCAGAATTCCTCATGAGGGGCAGAAAGAAGTCTTTGTTGGCAGACATAGGGTGTTAATGGAGCAGATAACTGAATCTGATTATTTTTCCTACAGTGCAGACTCTGTGGCCTCTGTCTCTAGGTGGGGACTGTCACCCTTGGAGGAGAGGAGAGGAGAGGCAATCACCTTAACAGCTTGGATACGTCAACTTTCTCATAATTGCCACTGAATTCCCATAATTCAGTGCAGTGGCCATTGTCTTTCCAAAGGCCTGCCTTTTTCCCTTCTCTGAAAGCAAACCTCTCTTCACTTGCAGCTTGGATTAGAAGAGAGGACCCTGGAAGTCTTAACTGCTTTTTAAATGGAGTTTCAAGCACTCAGCTTGTTTTTAACCTCGCCTTTCTCCTCTCTTTCTTCCAGAAGAAGCTAATGCCTCAAATTCCTGCATCTTTGAGGGTTTTACAGTATGAATTGGGTTGTTCTGAGCCTTATCACTGGATCACTGGCTGTGATTCAGCTTTCTTAGACCTTCTAAATGAGTCAGCACTCCTCCCTCTGAAATCCACTTGCAAAATATTGCTGCTGCTGTTTTCTCCTGTTGCCTTTGTGCTTAAGGATTGATGACTTTAAAAGAAAATTGCTTTATGGTCATTTTAATGGGGTTTCAGAAAAGAGCAGGGATAAATGTGTGCAAGTCTGTTCTCTTCACCCATACCTTACTTTTATCTTAAGTAAGATTATATGGTCCTCCCATACCTCTGTCTAGATTCCAGGCTTTTTGCACCCTAACTTGACCAAGGAGATTAATGAAGGAGGGATGATCAAAGCACATTTTCAAAGTGAGTTGAGAGTTTTGGATAAAAGTAGTGGTGAGGCATAATGTGTTGGAACAAAGCTTGGATGGGGGGATCTATTTGATCTAGATATTCTGTTGTATTTCAGTGTCCATACTATTCCTAACCGAAGCCTTATAGATCTTGGTTCCTATTTATACCTTGAAGAAAGTGTGGTTGTGAATACCTTTTTGTTGTTCATGTAGCACAACGATAGAAGCAGAGTAGTTATCAAATGGTAACAAGGAGTTCTTCAGAAACTTCCATTGTTTTTAAGTCTAACTGATGCTGTATTCCTCTTAGTTAATGACTTATAGCGGTTGTACAATTGATACCATAAAATCCATAGCACCATGTTAAGGGAGAATTGAGACCAATGTTATTATCTTAACCATTTCCATAGAATTTGGTCATTTCAAGTGGTCCTTCCAAATATGTAGAGCCACAGAGTTTATTCATTGAAATGTCTTTGTATATGGAGTATTTCATAAACGCCTTTATTTTCTAAAGATTATGTTAAGTCAGTTAAGTTTATCTTTTGTCTAATTAACTGTTTTTCTCCTGTAATGCCATTTTATATATAACTGACTCTTATATTTTTAGATCCTTAGAACTTCTATCAGGCATTTGGCCCAACGGTTTAATTTATAAACAGCCGCACTGATGTTTTTATCAATTTATATTATTATTTAAAAATCATACCCAGTTGCCAAAGATAATGATAAGAGGAAGAAAGAGACTTGGGATAGTTAACATTCCCAACAGTCATTAGGGAAGTTGCTGTGCTGTAACTCATATACTGCAATTATTAGCTTGACACCTGATTAAATTTTTCCCTACAAAATAAATACATCGACCAAATAATTCTCAACTAAACCAAAGATTGTTTTACAGCAAGTCACACAGTTTGACATACGTCTATATGTTTAAAGGTTCAAAAGAAACAAGATACTTAGTCAGTTTATTACTTTTGAGACTGTGCTTCCTAGAGACCTAGTTGCTTCAGGGTCTCCCATAGTGAGTGAGGAGGAGACAGGAGTAAGTGTGACTTATTTTCCTCCACTCCACCAGCCCCCACGCCCTCTTCTGAGCAGTCCTGATATTCACTGAATTAAATATTTGGTTTTCAAATAAAGTTACATCTGCAAAAGAACTGATCCTGTTGATAAGGCAGATTTTGGAAAATAATGATCCATTGTATTTATACCCCTTAAACTTGTGTCTGAAGTAACCAGATGATTGACAGGATAGTTAATTGTAAGACATCAGTTATTTAAGATCTAACCATTCTATGGTTATACTCATGGATCTAGAGATGATGATAAAATAGTGACGCCCAGCTCTTTGCAGATAGGCAGACCTGACTTGAAATATGAGATGACTACGAATCCTGAACCTTTGATCACATTCTGGGGATCAGTTTAAACTAGCTGCATAAAAGGTACCCACAAAGTGAGAATGGGTTCGGCCACCTCTATCTCTGTCTCTCTGTCCTGTTTCTCAGTGCCCCCTTGGCTGATCTGCCACTTCATGGAGATTCCCTCATCACTAATTACAGACTCTGTACCGTGCCCTTTAGGCCAAGAACAGGACACTGATTGCAAGGTATATGGTCCCCAAACCCTCTGCCCTCTGGCATTCGTATCATTTTCTTTAGAAATCACCATGATGTTTAGTTTTTAGAATAACATAAATATAATATTTGCAGCAGAAATAAGTTACAGTGTTCTAAAACATCTCCATAAAACATTTTATTTTCTTTATAGTATATTGTTTTCTTCCCTGATAGCTACCAATGAGTCGGAGGCCTTTTCCTACATTGTAATGATAAATTGAATTACACCAATTCAGTTTAGCAGAACTAATGCTTACTGACTTGCTGGGTAAATCAATCTGTTCATTTTCTTTAACACAAAAAGGAAATGATAATGAACAAATTTGGGGATAAGGTTTTAAATTTATATAAAGTTATTATATACCAAAATATTTTTGGTAGGACTGTTCACTGGCAGGGGGAGGGAAATTTTATTTCTTTAAAAATAACATTGAGAATTAAGCATCTAAAACTGGAAAAAATATGAAGAATTTATTGAGTATCTGTTATGTTTTAGGAGTTACTCTAGGATACAGGAGTATAGAATGATATGCAATTAAACTAGAGACTTATTTTAAAATTCTTTAGTGTTGTAGACAATTATTAAGTCCTTTCCAAATACTAATAAAATGTAGATAGCAAGATAGATAGCTATGAATCAGGCTTGGGGAGAGACAACTGGTTGAGCTTCATGAATTATCATGGCAGAGGTAGCACTTGAACTATTTGGAAGGTTGTGTAGGAATAAGAGAAGGCAAAGGTTGAGAGGGCATTTAAGGTATGAGGGAAGATATAAGGTAGAATCTGTTATACAAATGTGCATGGGGCACTCCTAGCACAGTGAGTATACCAGCTTGATTAAATAAAAGGACTGTACATGGAAAAAATAAAATAGGACATCAATAGAAAGAAAAATGTTGGCAAAGCCAGGATGAGATTAGGTTACAGAGGACTCAAATTGCAGATTGAGAAATGCATACTTCATTTTGGTAAGCAGTTGTTTGTTTATTACAGGTTTTTGGTTTGATTTGGTTTGTGCATGGGAGTGACACCTGATTACCCTTTGGGAACAGCCCCAATGCCTACAGTACAGAGTAGCTTCTGGGCGTGCATACTGGGGACCAGAGGCATGGAGACGTGAGGTGGACGCTTAGGAAAGTCCAGGCAGGTCAGGATAGTCTGAATGAGGGAGAAGATAGTGAGAATGAGAAGGAGGAAAGCAGAGTCAAAGATAAGGATTAAAAGTAACTTGATGACTGTGTTGTTTCTTTTTGTTTTTGGTTTTTGAGGCGAGGATGGGGAGGAAACAAAAATACTGCTTTATGTTCACATGAGACATATTTATTTATTAATTGAACTAACATGTCTCAGTTGGAGATGAACAATTTCATTGGTAATTTTACTCTCCACCCCTCAAGAAAACACTTAACAGTGTTTAAAAGTTTGCTACATATACTTGTTTTGATCATACAATGTTACTATGCAAGTATATGTCCTTTTATAGTCACACAGTGGACTATTAGTGTCTTTAACATTTGCAGCTGCCAACAGTTCATGGTATGAAGCATGTTGCAGTTTGAGTCCTGAGTTCGAACCTCACATCCCAGCATCTATTTGTAAGCTAGGGGTCTTTTCCAGTGACCAGCCTCTTGAGCAGGCCTGGCAAACTAACCACTATCTGCCTCTCGGGTGGTCATTCTTGGCTCAATGTATGGGGCATAACTTTTCAGATGTTTTGAAAACAGAAAATACTATTTTCTTGTTAAAAGAAAAAGTGACCTTAAAAAAATATAGTTGTGTTTGTCTTAGATTTATTAACTCTGAAGAGGTCATTTAACTTTCTCAGCTAAACTTTAGTTGTACATCTGAAATTGTGTGTTAGGATAGTGAGTGTGAGATTTCACTGAGCTCTCAGACGCACCCCTTCAGAAACTCAAGGTACTCCTCTAAGGCTGATCGGCAGCCCTTCCTTCAGGGGGTCTCTGTGCTGTGACCACTGTAGTTTTAGTTATCGTGCAGTTTGTTGACTTAAGCAAGGAGATATTTGTATTAGTCAACAGTGTTCAAATTTTTATTTAGTACCCATTATGAACAAATCACTCTTCTAGATACTATGAAGAATACAGAGTTGAATAAAAAGGCCACTCTGTATAACTTCAAGGAAATTATACTTTGTAATGTCCAGATATGTATTACTCTGTTACCTCTGATTTCAGATACCTACCTTTTGAACATTATGGTAATGCATGACATAAGGAGAAATAAAATGTCCTGTTGATTAAGAGGAATCTGATGCAGATGAAATCTGATACATTGTTATCCAAAAAAGAGACTTATCACCTACCACAGGAAAACTGATATATCTGCCCAATTGTAGTCATCCTGAGGGTGGTTTCACTTAGCATAGGTAATATAGGTGAAAGAGATGGAGCTTATGAAGCAGCTTCATGTATCTACAGACTTATTCCATAGGGTTAGTGCCTCAGTGTGGTTTGAGACCTCACTGGGAAATGCACTTTTTCCCTTGATACATCATAAAATGTTACAGTTTAACCAGTATTGAAAAAACATGGTTTCTTTTCCCCTTTTGTATGTCTTTTCTTTCCATCCTTTTCCTTCACTGTAAACATGCAATAAGCCAGTACCTTTTCAGAGCTAGGGAGGACACAGGAGAAGAGAGTGGAGAGGAAGGCTAGTTTCAGACAGTCCTTATTGCCCATACCGTGCAACCTGCAACCTGGGTGTGCAGGATAGAGACTTCCTTCACTATGACCCTGAGTGTGTACCATGCTCATCACCACAGGGACCCATGGATCCAAATATGCCTCATGGTCCTCAGCCCTTAAAGCTGAACTCAAGGAAAAATCAGACGTGGGAGGGAGGCTAATTGGGGAACTCCAGGCAGCATATATATTAACTAGTACCTTCTAAGGACAACTGTCCTTATCTAAAAGATTAGATTTATGCACCATGACAGGGTCAGAAAAGAGAGATTTTGAGGCAGATGATCCGTCTGAGATCCACAAATTATATTTGGCTTAGGAACCTTGGAGAATGTTATGCTGACCTTGCTTATCTATATTATTGCCTTTGGGAACATCTATTTGTCTTTTTGAGGTTGTCCTCCACTTCTTCTCTTTCAGAAAGGTATAACCAGTACTTCTCAAAACTATCTGGGGTGAGAAGTACTTTTTCTTTTCTAGTTCCAGTCCATTGCAGACTGGTTAACTTTCGTAAAATTCAGTGAAATTGTGTGGCAAAGTAAAAATGCTACAAAAGTTTCTAAATGGTCACAATGTTTATACTTGTGGACTCCTAATAGTTTTTTTTAACATATATATATATTTTTTTATTGAAGTATCATTGATATAAATCTTATATTGGCTTCAAGTATACTATACAGTGGTTCAACAGTTGCCCATATTATTAAATCCTCACCTCCACTAGTGCAGTTACCATCTGTCAGCATAGGAAGATGTTACAGAATCATTGGCTCTGTTCTCCATGCTGTATTACCATCCCTGTGACCAAATTATATTATGATTGAGAATTTTCATACCGTTTTATCCCCCTCTCCCTCCCCACCTACCCAGCCTACCCCTACCTCGTGGTAACCACCAGTCACTTTTCAATGTCTATGAGCCTCGTAATAGTTTATGGACTAGTGCTGGTCCTTAGATCACACCTAGAGGAACACTGTACCAATTAAGACATGTGTTCTTCATAATTAAATTTTATATTTTAAAAGGTATCCAATAGCTACAAGTCATACATATTTTTAACAGAAAGACAAAATGAATTTAAATGGTATACAACAGCAACTTACTGTGGACTTGGTTATATACATGGTCTTCTAACCACTGTTAACCCCATGAAACTATGGAGGGTTACACTGAGCAGGACACTGAAATTATCCATTTTCTTTCAATTATGAGATAGTATGATTGAAATAAAAAAGAAAATCATAGTTAACAAGTCAAACTACCTGGAGGTTGAATACAGAGGCAGATTCCCAGCACAACTGCTTAGTCATAAAGAAGGAGCTAAGATTTCCCTTCAGTGACATTTACTGCTGTGGGATTCCAACAGGCCAGGGACGTTCTAGAGATGTATCCAGCCCTACCTTCGGTAGGAACATACTTCATATTTTTAAAGGAAGATATTCTTTAGTTTGATGCTTGAAAAAGAATCATGAGAGTTGACCTGCATTGATGAATGGACCCACATGAAGAGGGCCTTTAGGGGACAGAATTGATTTTCTGGTGGCAACCTCAGAAAATACAATGACTAGCACAGCCTTTGGAGAAAACTTTCCCAGGACCATTATCTCTAATTAACAGTCAAATGGACTTTGGCCTCCAGAAAGTCTGCAGTGGTGGCCAAACTCAAAGTACATTGCACAAATCTTTTAAACTGGATGGCCAGGCATGAAGGTTTCATAATAATGAAATCCCCATTTGAAAATAGCTCCATATTTTACCATATCACTTCATATTTTATGCCACGGATATGACAGGCCCATGTGGATGCCCAAAGGGCTCAGGAGTGTGTCCACGATGATAGTGTGGGCTTATCCCCAAGACCTCTGACAAGGAGTGTGTGTTTGACAGGTCATTAATTTGTTATTTTTTTAGGTACCTATGTCATTCCGAGTTACTTCTCTGCTACCAAATAGGATTTCATGCATGAACATTTGGTTAGCTCCAATTAGAGAGTTTTTGCTTGTGGATGTCTTGAATAATTATAGTTATCTTTTCTCAATTTATAGGGCTTTTGATTTTTGTGTTAACATCACCATCATCACATTCGTATTTATTGAGCACCTCTGTGTAAATTAGGCAGGTGTTACCCCAAATATGACAGATTCAAAGGCTTGATATAAAACGGGGTGGGGGAAGGGAACAGATATTTATTACATACAGTGTGCTAATAATGTTACATGTCACATTCCTCCTAAGAATACAAGTCTTCCTAAGAACACTTGAGGGGCTGGGATTTTTTTATCTTCATTTTCTAAGTGAAGAAATTGCATCTTACAGAGCTTAAGTCAGTAGAGTGAAAAATGAGCTTGATATTCAAACCTAGGTTTTTGGGATTCTGGAACTCCTATTCTTCACATGCTCCTGCCACTCATTGACTTTTAAAAATGTTAAAATACTTTTGTTCTTCATTTATCTGCCCTGTTTTATGTGGTTTTAGTTCTTTAATATATTATGAGTAATTATGACAGCTTGAGTCCATCTCCAGATAACACTGCATATGAAGCATTTAAAGATCAGTAATAAATACAAAATAAAAATTTTTTAAGTGAAGTTGTAGAAACCCCACCACAGTGAAAAAACAGATCTGTGTTATAGGTTCAGGCCTGCAAAGAAATGACAGCAAATTTTTGACAAATTATTTAGTCTATAAAATAAGAAAGCAGGGCTACAGAGCTACATAAATTCTAAGGTCTTACTGGAAAATTATATAAATCTATACCTACAACCTTAGAAACATTGTTGAATTATTTAAATTTTGCTCATTATCCAAAAAAATTTTTAAAGAAATTCTGTTTTCTCAGACTTTGTGTAGGTTTGAGTTAAGAAACCTTGTGTAAGGTTTATGTTAGGTTTGTGAAAATCAATTTGACCTGATTACAAGACTTCATAATAATATCAACAACAGCAAAACACTAATAACAATAACACTGTGCTGACTTTTAAAATCACATGTTATCTTTAAACCTGCAACTCTGCAAAATTCTTGAGTTGTCTGTTATGGACTCACTGTGTCACCCTCAAATGCCTATGTAGAACCCTTCCCTACCAGTGGGATGGTATTGGGATGTAAGAACTTTGGGAAGTAGGTAGGATTAGATGAGTTCTTCAGGGTGAAGCCCTCATGAATGAGGTTAGTGCCCTTACAAGAGACTCGAAAAAGCTTCTTTGTTCTCTCTGCTCTGCCTTGTGAGGACATAAGCAGTTGGTGGTCTGCAACACTGAATGGGGCTTCACCCTGATGAACTCATCTAATCCTACCTACTTCTCAACTGAAACTCAGCAAGCTGTCGCCCTGATCTCAGGCTTCCAGCCTCCAGAACTCTGAGAAGTAAATTTGTATTTTTATAATCCACCCAGTCTGTGGTTTATCCATGATAGCGGCCAGAACAGACTAAGACATTGTCTGCAGTTTGCAAAGGAGGGAATTGATGATCAAGTAAATTAATTTGATTGGGGTTACAAGATCTATTATATATGGGGAGTTCAAACTCAGGTTTGCCTGAATTCTAAACCAATTTTTCTTACATACATCCAAAGGAAGGCCTCACCCCCAACAGACTTTGAGCTTCTCTAGTAGGAGGGCACGAGGCTCAGGCTGGCTGCTGCTTTCCTGGTGAAAGCTGTGTCTTGACTCTGCAGCTCAGAGTTAGACACCAGAAGACATGATACTATAGAGGGGGCTATATTCTAAGATTTAGAATAAATGCAACAAGATTTCACATTAAAAGAGAAGCAGAAAGTTTGGAGTAGTTTTCCCAAGAGGTGGTCTAGAATACGAATGTATAAATAGGCTTCTGAAATTATTTGGATGAGATTATGGATTACATAGATCCTTAACAAGTCTTGATGCTTCATATATTTGATTTTTTGCCAGAGATAGAAAGCAGAGTTAGCACATCTCCTTGATAGAAAACAATCTTCCTCCTTAAGTAATATTAACAATAATGAAAATAACAGTAACAACCATCATATGATTGACAGGCTATTCTGTGCCAGCCACAGTAGTAGGGGCTTTGCACTTACTGTTTCTTTTAATTCTGTTAACAGCCATACTATTGCAAAGACCATTATTTTCTCTGTTTCACCGATGAGGAAGCAGAGGCCCAGAAAAGTTACGTATCTTGTCCAAAGTCACATGGAGGTAGAACCAAAATTTAGACTCTGGTCTTCCCAGAGTATTATTTCTTTTTTAAACTTTCTATTTGGAAATAATTTCAAACTTAGAAAAAGTTGCAAAGCAAAACAAAACAAAAACAAAATAAAGAAACAAAGAAATGTACAAAGAAGAACTAGTATACTCAGATTGACCTGTTAACATTTTATCCCATCTCAGAGGCTACACACTCTGATTATATCACCTCTGTGGAAACAGAGTCCAGCATTTATCTCTACATTTAGGATTTAGCTGATGTCATGATCAGCCACTGTGGCCCACCTTATTCGATGCCCCAGTGAAATTCTCAACTTTAAATATCTTTGCAGTACAAGAATCTGTGTCATATTGTAGTAATATAAGGACTATGCATGAAACCAGTATACAAGTGTCGTAGGGTGGGCAATGAAAATTGCTCTTCTAATATGTTTGTGGTTTGGCTGATTGTTTTCTAAAAGATACTAGCCAAAGACTGGGTGTGCTACATAGAGCATCTTTGTTCTTTTACCTTGTGGAGATTTCCTATTTGAGTAGTACTTTTTTTCCTTTTAAGTTTGTTTATTTACAGAACTGTTGAGATTAAAAATTAAATGCTAGTCACAGTTCTTTAGACTTTCCAAGGATATATCCAGAAGAGGGCAGACTTGCATGCTCTAACGGCGCCTGTGTGAGTGAGCCATCAGCATGCTGACCTGTACAATGACAAGATTTAATAATAAATAAAATGGAAGGCCTATTTTTATTTAGTACAGTATTTCTAATAAGAAATCAAATTCAAAAGGTTTATAAGAAAAACATACTCTATTCAATATATTCTAAAAGCAAAGAAAATACATTTGTTTGAATCTATTTTTTCTTTTTGAGGCAGCCCTAGTTTCCCAGTATTTCTAAGGGTGTTTAAAACAATTTTTCCCCATGCTGGGGTGTGTTTTTCCCCCAATGGGTAGTCACCAAGGCAATTTCAGGGATGAATGCTTTTGAAGGCAAAGAACGTTAAAAAGTTAGAAGAGTTTATCTAGAGTTTACATTATTTAATTTGCTGCTAAAAGGAGGAATGGTGAAACTCCACTAGTTATGAACCTACTTCTTGGCGGTGTCATATGGGAACAGAATTGCCTGCAGCCCACCCCCTTTCCCCGCCAGGGCCTTTAGCACCACCCATCTCCCTGCCCACTTGGCACCCTCCCCAACCCTCCTAACACCACCACCTTGTGGCTGTTTCTAGGAACTGCAAGAGTCCATTTCTGCTAGCATCTTCAACCCCTACTCATGTAAATGTACTTAATTTTGTTCAGGGAAACTTTGTTTTGGGAACTGACATAACCATGTTCCTCATCTTCCTACTTCTGCCTTGTTAGGCTGGAGAATTCTCACAGTATCTGTAAGGATCGGGGTTTGAAGTTTTTACAGTTTGGAGATCATTGTTTAATACAAAATTGTGCATGCATGTTAGATACAAGGCTTTGAAGGGGGGCTGTGCAGGTGAAAGCCCTGAAGCTTTAAGCCCATTAACTTTTATTTCTCTTTTTCTTACCTCCTCATTGCACTCACCCTTTCCCCCTCTTCTTTCAAATTATGTGCCCATTTGTTTCTTTTGTAAAATAACAACAAAAAGCCACTCTAGTTATCCTAGTTTCTAAGCCTTGACCAAGAAGGCTTAGTTGAGATAAAACTGCATATAGCGAACAATGGCATAGACCTCCAGAAGACTTCATACTCTCCTCTTTCCTCACTCTCAATTAAATCAGATCCCCACCCCACAAACAAGCATTTGGAATGAGGACGATGTTTCTTATTGTTTATCAGTTCTGCTTAACCCTCAACATTATAATAGCATTAGGTTGCACTTCATTTTAAAAATCTATTTCTGTTTCAAATTTATGTCAGTGTAGCTATACTCTTCTAAATGAAGGTTTTCTGGCTGCAAAAGCTAACAACCACAGAGAGCATGTTTATAAAGGAAACCACTACCAATATTCCAAACAAGCTTGGAAATGAAATTTGAGAAAACAACCTGCTGGTAAGATCGGGTCAGTCTACATGGCCTGGAAGGCAGCTGGGTATTGTCCCCAAACTTCAGGCATATGTCGTCACTCTGACGATGTCTTGCCGTATCTTCACACATCTATTACTTGATATTCTCCTAAATTTCCTCACTTTTAAAATCATATGTAGTTACAAAATTAATGGTATAGTACTATGCCTTTTGTCCTCAAGGGGAAGACACCTGCAAAAATACATACAATGAGATAAAGATGAAATTACCAAGATATTGAAGCCTACCTGAAGCTGCTCCCTCTGATGAAAAGGAAGATTAGAGAATGCTATAGAGGCTTGAAGTAACAAGTTAGAGGCCCAAATTTTATTCTAGACCTAAACAGAAGGCTTCAAAGAGAATTAAAAGGGGGCTGCATCTCTAAGTGATTCAGTGGCATTCAGTGTTCTATCAGGTTCTAAGATCGCGTTTGAGAAACTGATGGGGAAGGTCCTGGTATCAGCTTTTGTAGGCGTTCATATCTTGTGAGATTCATTCCATCAGCCCATTACAGAATGGAATTGTAAGTCACCACACACTGAGGCAAATGCACTTTTATCCTGCTTTTCACTCAGATTCTCTTCTACTTCCCAGAATTATTGTAGTGTTAAATAAGATCAATGTATGTAAATAAATAAAGATAAATAAAAAGCCCAGAATAGTTCTTGACCCTCAAAAATGGCAGTGCCCTCCATTCTACTCCTTTTCCCCAGCCGAGGAAGAGCTGAGAAGTAGAAGAGGGGTGGAAAACCTGCTCCCTCCCATCTATTACTTTGTATATAATGTTTAAAGGAACATGAGGCCTTTGTTGGTATACATATGTCATGATACGAACAAAAGTATACATTTTAGAGCTTGATTTTAAAGGACCGAATTAGCATCAACATCGCATGATTTTCTTTTCACAGTTTCAGAAGATGGAGTATCAGAAACACAGTAGTGAGGATTTATTTGGACTGACATTCTAAATAAAGAGATTTCTCAGTGTACATTTATACACATGAGTACATTCATAATTTGGAAAATTTTAAGACATATTCTGGTATGTGTGCATGTTGGAGGAATTTGCAGCTGTTAGAAAATTTTATCTGACATTTTAAAAATGAATCAAATTTCAAGAAAAGCAAATGATTTATTCACATTTATGCACATAAATTATAACTAAAGTCACAGGTATAAAATCATAGTATGCACTTTTTGCATAAGGACAAAGCATTTGTTCTGCAAATGTGACAGAGTCAGCCTCAAAAGATTTCTGTAGCTTTAATTGGCACTTGCCAAGTTTTAAAGTATTATCTAGAATACCTTAAGGCACAATGTGTAGTAATATAGTTACCACAAGGCTGTTAGATTCATTGTCAAGGAGTGTTCAAAATCCAGAGATCAGATAAGTTAGATTTTAATTGGTTTTTAAAACTAAAGTGAATAAGTAGATAAGGTAGAAATAGTCAGAAATACATTAATGAAGTAAAACCTTTGGTTCTCTCTTTCATTAAAGACCAGACAGCTATCACTGATAAGTGATGTCATGGAGCAGTCCAGAAAGATGGACATTGATAGGTGGGCAGCATTGGGATCTAACGTAGTCAGTCATATTACCTAGAGCAGTGAAAAACCAGGGGCTTGACCTGAAATGAAGTCTTAGCTGTATTATAAAATTTTGCACACAGAGTGAA
The DNA here is from genome assembly GCF_030020395.1 of Manis pentadactyla. Classification (NCBI taxonomy): domain Eukaryota; kingdom Metazoa; phylum Chordata; class Mammalia; order Pholidota; family Manidae; genus Manis; species Manis pentadactyla. Next base: position 168,374,054 of record NC_080020.1, on the reverse strand, counting down.
ATGGAGTTCTGCCAAACTGATAGTTCTTCTGTAACACGGAGTTTTTATTTTTGTTAGTGTTTTTAAAACAAAAATTCAAGACACAGTACCAAACTCTGTGTTTGCATGTATTGAGTGCCTGATTATGTAGAGAATGAATAGTTGAAGTAGCTTATATCATCCTATTGCAAACCTAGACTTAGGGGATTTTATGATTTAACTCTCTATATAAGCCTGGTCATTTTCCTGTCTCTTTCTCATTCCCCTAATATTTTACCTGTTTACGTTGGAAGAAACATCCTCAAATGATTGTTCTCTTCATATGATTATAAAATTCATCCACTGAAATCATTTTGTGTTCTGTGAGCTTTTAAAAGTATTTTTTCTTACATTTATGCATCCTTTTTTAAGCACATGAATTGCTTTCCCACTGAAGACACAGTTTGCTTTGTGGGTTTTATTTTTACTTTGCTTGTTTTGCTGTTTTTTAAAACAAATGATTACCTATTCTATGATTAGTCATTTGTCAGTAAGCTCAGAAAACTACTAGAACTGAAATTTTAGTAACAAATCCAGATACAGGGATAGAAAAATAATGATTATTTCAGCAACAATCACTTATGAAAAGAAAAAAAAGTATTATTTGCAGAATTTCAAAGGAATTATTTTCTTACAAGCACATGCATATTACTGATTTATACTGAGTAATATTGAGCCTTTTTCTCTCCATAGAGCTAGAAATTATATCTTGTTATTTTGGTGTTTAGGAGCATGAGCTGGTAAAATCAAAGAGCAAATTTATATGCAAAAACTATTTTTTAATGAAAAAACAGCCTTTTCTAGAAATGCTTTAAAATATTTCTGGAACTTTCTGACAAGTGTATGTTTTTTAAGATAATTGAAAATTGCTCATTACACATGTAAAACTTCTGATAAATACCCATTTGATCATTTGGGACTAATGTTTGCTTGGGAATACTCAGTTTTCCTGCTACAATCCCTCACCTCCCCACACCTCTTTCAACCTAGTTCTTTCTTCGAATAGTAACCTGATAAAAGGAGGCAGTCAGCCAGCCATCTGTAGTGTGACAGCAGGCAGCCGGTGAAGGACGTCTTGGGAACCCTGAGTCAGTCAGGGCACAGACACCCATAGCACGTGTGGGGCTGTCAGGATTCTCTCTGTCTCAGGCAACATGCTCCCTTCCTCTGGAATATTTCTGTTAGTAATCTGTTCAAGTGGTCTGTATGGCAAGTGTGTTTCATTAGAGCACCTTACTAATTAGGCCGGAATTTCAGGGTTCATCCCAGTTTGGCTCTGAACAGCTCTCTAGGCAGTGACCCCAAGGTTCCAATCCTGGAAGCACAGTGAGTAAATCTGTCCGCAGTTCTGGAGAAAAGTGTGATGGCTCAGGTCAGCCGACTGTTCTGTGAGCTCATTGCCCTCATCCTGTGAACATTTACTGAGCACTGACTTTTGGCAAGGCATCCAAAGATTGGTCCCTGAGTTGCTTGCTGTCTATAAAATGAGAGAAGAGTGTTTTATGACATCTTGCTTTTAGAGAAGTAAAGATAAAGCACTAGGGTAGTCAGAGAAGAGTAATTTCCAACCTGTGGGGCTCCTTTGGCAGTTCTGAAAGAGACAACTTGGTGTCAAACCTTTGTGCATCTCTGCAGGCAAGAATATTTCACTTTCTGCTTATGGTGACTCCTATTAATCTTAGCAACATGATAAATTAATTCTGAGCCCCCAGAACCCATGGGAATACTCTGGTATTTTCATGTAAATTGTGTAGGCTGGTAAGAAACTCATGCCTACACGGTAGGAGATGCACAGAAAAGGCAGAGAAGGCTCATTAACTAGGAACGACCCAGCTGTGTTTCATTCATGCCGTTGACTTCTTTACTAATGAGCCACTGAGCCAGACAGAGAACCTTGAGCTAATCTAACCCCATCACTGCAACTTTGATCTGTAGGTGAATTACTTGTCAAAAAAGTAAGATCATTCAATGGCAGAATTTAGAAGATTTCATTTGAGCTGACCCCGACAAACAGGTATGCTACAATTGCAAGTCTTAAAACTCAGGGATATGTACACTTTGCAAAGAGTTGAAATGTCTTTTATGAGTGCGCATATGTCTTAACAGACAAAATTTTAATTCCATTAATGTTACTGGCCTACCAACAATGTAATCTTTAAAATACACTTTTTCTTTCCAGTAGCAATGTGGATTTTCTGTGGTCCAGTCCCTGGCCTTTCACAGAGTGCTCATTGTAAACATTTGTTTGGGGTCCCATGGACAAGACTAATTAAAACAGAGTAACGCCCAGTGGTCTACAAGGAGTCATGCATGTAAATATGCAATCATATGTACTTATAGTGAATTTTATCTCTAGGTTATATATACAGGAACTCAGAAGCTTCCTGTTATTCCCTGCCTATTTAACCATCCTCCTTGCAGGCTCACTCACACATGTGCTGATCCCTTACCACGACTTTAGGCTCTCTTTCCATCTTCACTCTGTTTTCTCTGTTCAAAATCTGTGCTTTCCTGCTCTGTATTCAGAACACTTCTATTTGAAGTGATATATGACAAAGCCATTAATGCATGTTAGTTTGGTATGGATTAATGGATATTCCTCTTAAGTCACACATACTCATTTTAAAAGGGTTTTGGAAAGAGTGCTTTATCCCAAAGAAGTGATCCTTATAGAAGGAATTTCGGAAGCCACAGCAAGCCTTTTGCAGGAGTTATACAAGGACCAGCAGTCTGGAAATTCTGTGTTTCTAACCAGCTGGGTGGCTGCCAGGTCTACCTTACATGAATCCCAGCATTGTTCTCAGGTTTGACTTCTACACCCATGGTTTTTTTGCACTCTTATTCAAAAACTAACATCCTCAACTTGACTATTATTTCTCAGTAACAGCTTTAGTTTCTTCATAGGCTGTATTTGAAAGTGGGCTTTGCAGTGTGGCTGTACACTTACTTGTTTTGACTGCCCTGGTCCCATTACTACAGTCTCAGAACAAGTGCATCTGCCCTGTGTCTAGCTACTGTCTCTGTTTTTCTTCTTCCCTCTGGCTAGGCAGTGGAGTCCAGCAGAGGTCCTGACTTCTCTTCTGGAACCTGAGTGTACCCTGAGGCCACCAGTAGGACCCACACTGCAACTTCATAATAAATGATGCATACACTTCACTAATGAAATTGCTCCAAAGATAGTAGGACCCCCACCAAGATTTCATGAATATCCAGGTGGTGATTGCTGGATGGTATCTGTTCCTAAACTATACTAGAGTAGTGCAAGGAGAGAAAAGTGCTTCCTAAAAAGAGCCACAGAAGTTCTTAGAGATCCTATAGTCCAACATCTCATATTGGGATTAATAAAAATAAAAACAACTACAGCATCATTTATTTAGAGCTTATACTCCAGGCATAAGTTTTTTGTGTCAGTCATCCTCATGGAATCATCGTCCCACTGGTATGGGGAGGGACTGTTATTAATTGAATACCATGTTTGAGAATTGGACTTTAGCAAGGCTCACTCCTTGCCCAGTGTCAGGCAAGTGCCCTTGCCAGGATGCATATCTGTGCAAACTGAGTCCAGACTCTCACCATCAGACCTGGAAGTGGGAAGGGAGTAGTTTGCCCAAGGGTGACACAACTAGTTGGTGACAGTGCCAACCTAAGCCACCGGGCCCAGGGGCCTTGTCCTGCGCGTGGATATGCCTTAAGCCTCGCCCAGTAAAGTGCTGCTACATTTGGGTCATAAGGGATTATTCTGTTTTCACAAGGAAAACCAAAGGGAAAACATTATTGTAGTAGGTAGTCCTGAAAGCTGCATAAATAAAATACAGTGAGCCCTGAATCCTAAAATCATTTGATTCCACCAGACCAGGTACCCTGATGGCAAGAACAGAATGCCAAGTGATGGCATCCTGGCAGTATTATATTAGATCTGGTTATGTCGATCATTTGTTGTTCTCACACACTGAGCCACATTTTGCAGGAGCCACCAAACCAGAGAGGCAGTTATTATCCCCAGTAAGTGGTGGAGTCAGGATTAATTAGGATCCTTCTCTGTCTGGTGACAAATCCCATTTGGTTTCCACATTTTATCCTTATATGGAGGAAAATTATATGAGACACAACGTAGAAATGAAAAACCCTATGTGGCCTGGTCCTTGATACACTGAGAACATGAAGGTCAGCTTGCAGACATACGGCTTCCCTGAAGCCTGGCTTATGAGAGGTCATTCAGAACACAGCTCATAAAACACCTTTTCAGAAAATTAAGTTAAAAGAGAGTCTGATTCTCCCACAAAATCGCCTTAGAAGACAGGAATAGTTAGTGCTTGCATTCAGTGGCTAATAACAGTGATGTCAAATCTGTAGATGTTTGTATTTCATATAAAAAAGTCCAGAGACTTTTCTCAGAACAAGGGTCATGTGATATCACTTAATACTTTTGCCTTTTCTTGAAAATAAGTTTATTGGTTCTTTAATACTGGAATTTAAAAAATAATTCATGCTCCCTACATTGGAAAATATTTAAAACAAGGCAGGAAAAAATGTATTGTTTTCATTACCCAAACACAACTGCTTTTAACATTTGGTGAGATATTTCTAATATTTTTCCGTGTGGAGATTTTAATGTTCTTTCCTACCCAGTTAACACATCGTGTATTCAGTGTCCTATGTGCTCAATTCTCTCTTTTTTAAAGATAGTTTAGCTCTCTACTTCAAATCAGTAAGCACTAGATATTTGGGTTGTTTATTAAATTATTTCAGTATATTTATGTGAGTAACTGATGCCATGTACCTGGAGAGGAATAGCCAAATAAGTCACAAGCCCTGCTCTCTTGGAGTATAGAGAAACTCACTTATTTGGGTGTCTGTTATGCTCCTACACTGTGCTGGGCACCATGGATCCCGTGGTCAAGACGGTCCATTAGGGGAGACGCAGGAGTGATCCAGTGATGTCTTTACTGTGTGATCCACACTAAGAGCTGCATGCATGGTGCTATGGAAGAAGAAGAAAGGGGCTACTAAATTGGACCTAGGAAAGTAAGGGTAAAATGGTTCAGGGACAGAGTGGTGGTTGGGCTGATTTTTAAAGTAGTTAGGCAGAAAGGTAGGGAAATGATATTCTAGGCAGGAGGAAGTCCAAAGCAAACAAAGGGAATACAAACTATACATCATTAGATTGTGCTGAGCCCTCCGCATCCTTCCACTCTAAGGTCCTGTCCTCCCAGATGAGGGAACTGAGGCCTGGAGAGGTTACTGTGCTCAAATTCACATAAGTAACAAAAGCCCAAATGACAACTAGAGCCATGTGTCTAAATTCACCCTATCAGAGGGCAATCTATTGCCAGTGATAAAGCCTAAGCTAAGCCTTCCCACTCCATTTCATAGTTAACACCAAAAGAGAGGAATGGTTAACTACACTTCACAATAGTAGAAATACTTGGAGACCTTTTGGATCCCTGAGTTAATCACTCTGAAAACTGAGAGTCTACTACCTTGAACTGAAAACTGAGGCTATTAGATTGGCCAATAAAGGAGATCTTTTTTTAAACAGTATTTTTCTTAAACTCATATATAAAAAATGTATGTCAATGATATCAAGATTAATGCCTGGCATAGTCCAATATCAAATACAGCCAAACTTGAATTACCTAGAACCCCACAGTTCTCCATTCTAATTTAATCTTGCTTTCCCTTTCAGAGAGGAAATTGTAAGATAGAGGCATATTATCAGATAACAAGCAGAAAAAATGCCGGACACTATGTCCTGAGCTCCCACAGTAGGCTCCCTGCTGTGTTCAGAGCTCTTTGTTGCTTTCAGAAGAAGGGGGCCCATTGGAAGCTTACAGTTGAAGTGATCAGCAAAGAGTTATTCCAGAAAGTCACTTCCAGGGTCAGCACACAATTAGCCAGAACTTTTATTGTTTTGCAGAAACACCAAAAACTAATATTTACAGCCATGGCCGTCATGGATGGAAGATACCGACCTTCCAAAATGGACCTATTAATGTTCTGTTGACCCAGAGGGAAAGGACTAATTTAGCTATAAATAGTTAAATAACCAGAACCTCTTATTCTAAAAATCTGATGTGTCAATTTTCTGGCATATATAAGTTATATTATCACATTGGCTCTATTATTTGGGGCTTAAAGTACTACCTTGTTACATTTTAAATCCTATATATAAGCAGAGGTCACTTTCAGATTTCTGGGTAATATTTAGTATGTTAAAATGCAGTCATTCATTAAAAGATTTATGATCAATTCTAACAGAGAATCTGACTCCCTCATGAATATTTTCTTTTCACTTCCCCCCCCCCCCCACTGGTTGGAGAGGTTTCTCTTACACATAGACAGTTCACATTTCCTAGTTAAGTTTTAATAGATTGTGTATCCTATTGGGTCCAGGATTTGTCTTCCTGGATTTTGTGAAATTGGAGGTTTAGAGTTCTCATTTACTTTCCAAGGTTTTAAAGACAAACTCTACAATTGCAGTGATGCCAAGAAGTGCTGATATAACAGATACTTTTATAAAACAAGAATCCTCTTTGTAAAGCAGTAGCCTCAGAAACAAAGAAACTTAGGATTTGCAATGTTGTGGGACCTGTGAAATGTCAGATTGATTTCAAGTGATTTTAAGTTTCTTTCAACCAAAAATAAATCAGTACAATTAGTATGTATTAGGTGCCAGGGGCTAGGAGAGTATACAGGCTTTACAGGGTGCAGGCTCTGCTCACATGGTCTGTACATGGAACATCTAGAAGATGAGTGCACACCATCTCATGAGGTGGTGTAAGGGCCCCAAGGGAAAGGAATAAAAAGATGTAGGGGGACCTTGAGGGACTGCATGAAGGAAGCAGGGTTTGCAATGGAATTGAAGACACAGCTTTGACAAGATCGCTCAAAGTGAGGGTGGCGGTGGGAGGGCATTTGAAAAGAGGCAGCAGCAAGGAATGGTGTGTGGATGTGAACTGGGGCTTCAGGCTGCCTGTGTGATGGAGGCACGCAGAGTGCTGGTGCTCATCCGTGGGGAAGGTGTGTCTGGGCCTTCTCAGCAGGCTTCTTGTCCCACAGAACCATGCCTATGCACACTAGGGGCTTAATAAATATTTGGTAGATGAATAAAAGGAAGAGGAGTTTGTAATCAAATCCATAGTCATTAGGGAGTTATATTGTTAAAAGGAGCATGAGATCCCAGTAGAGAACAGTGGACACCCTGTATTTCATTCATACCCCCTCACACAGAGCTGTGCACAGAAGATGCTGAAGTACATCCAGGTAGGCCGGCTGCTGAATCACAGTTTATCCAACCAAGTTACCTAATTAATGACATTAAATGTTGATATCTCTTGTATTGAAATGTAGATAAGAGGAATGCCAAGCCAATAAGTTGGCAAGATAACCTAACAACTAACAATATATACTCCAAAGGTGTATTTGGGTTCAAATCTTGGCCTTACTAGGTATGCGTGTTACGACTGGTTTATTCATCTGTAAAATGGGCATAATGATAGCACTGGCTTTTTAATTGTGACAAGTAAATTAATTAGTGCAGTTGTGATAATTAAATGAATCAGTGCTAGTGGAGTGCCACAAACAGTGCCTGGCACATTGCACTATTATTTTTAAAGGAGAAGCTATTGATATGAGAGGGCAAGCTATGTCAGTTAGTTACAGAAAACAGGAGGCAATGTGTCCAAGTGAAAACAGCCCATATGGCTATTCCAAAAAAGTACTAGATGACTGGTAAACATATTTAATTTAACCTGTGATTCTGATAATCCCTCATATATGGTTTATAAATATGAGCCATAGAAGTTGGAAATTTCTATCTGAACCAGAGAGGTATCATGCAAACTTTGAAGTGCAGATGTGTCTGAAAGAAACAGTGCATGCAATTAAGGAATCTTTGCTTTGCATTTCAAGTCACAGTAGGATTCCATTTATACTTCACATTGTAAGCTGCAAGTGTATTAAGACCCCTAAGGCCTTGTTTAGATTTGATAAGGAAATAATGTGGGTGGGTTTATTGCCTCTATAATTGTGTAAACATCCTTCATATTTGAAAATACTTCAAAATAAATAGAAAAGTTCTAGACTGATTGTTTTATGCAGAAAATGTTTATCTTGTTCATGAGTTATATGGAAGCCTTCTAACTTTCAGACTGGTATTTATTGAGATGTCAGGATAATAGGATTCATTAAAAAGAATGGGGAGAACCACTAACTTCTAGAATACCTGATAATACTAAAAAATGTAGGACTTCCAGACGCTGAATATTTTATGTGATTATTTGAATATTATAAGCCAGATATTTTTTAGGTATTAACTATATTGTAGGAAGATTGATTTTTCTAAACTTTTGCAGGAATCTTTTCAGAGGGTGGTTTCCTAGGTGTCTCTTGAAGTGATATGGCTATATGACTGAAAATGTAAATAGAAGAGAAATGTGCACTTCATAATTACTGAGTAAAGGAACATTTAATCTCAGCTAAATTGTAACTTGGGATTACATGTTAACATTAGCATTATCACTTAAGATCAATAAATATTTTCTGAAAGAAAACATGATTTGCTGGTTGAATTAAGGAAAATGTGGCAGCATCAGGAGAAGGCAACCTATGTGAGAGAAAATTGTATTCATTATGAACAGAAAACACACCTGCAAATATTTGTCCCTTTTTGTAAATTTCATATTGAATCTCAAGGGAATTGAATAGTGTAGTAAATGTAATGTGTAGTTCTTTACAATTATGGTCTAAATAGATGAAGTCTAAAGGGAGTTCTCCTATTTGATTTTCAAATTTGCATCACTTAAAATCCAATCAGGCCAACTGTTCAGATTTTTATTAGATATGAAATCCATGAATGGGTTCAAGCCTGCACTGAGTATTGAAAGAGCGTATCTGATTTTACAGCAGGCCTTAACTAAGGCGTTCAGTTACCTTGTGGTTCAGCCCCATCCCTATAAAGATTGCTTACTGACTGCCTGAATTGCTACCATATTATACCCTTCGATTTTCAGTAACCATTGTTTTATAGGCCAGGAGATTGCCTTTGATTTTTGAGAATTTGTGGTAACATATTGAGCTTAACAGATTTATGCAGGAATGTAAAATAAAAAATAGTGTAGCAGGCACTGGGATTTTAGAACACAGAGGAGATTAGGTTTACAGATGGCTGGTAGAGATAATGGCATTGAGTAATTTAGCTATGTAAGGTAATCTGTTGTTGACAGAATATATTAACCTTTACCCAACACATACAGGTGTTTGGGTTACACAGTGCATGTGACTCAGAGCAAGCAGTGTCATTTGTAGTGTAAGTCTAAAGTCTGAAATCTCTAGAACATGCCTAGGTTTAAGGATTTATTTTAGGGAGATAGTCTAAGAGCTTGCCAAAGTATACAACATAATTTATTCAGCCCCTCTGCCTTTTAAATCATTATTCTTTATTTGCTACTCTATAAAATCTACACCATCAGATAATTTTTAAGAGATTCTGATTTAATTAATGGGTGTATTTTACAAAAACAGGCAGAAAACCATGGATGTTACTATAATTTCATAAGTAATGTAAAACTCCTATCCATTCCCCTGCAAAAATCATTCTTCACTACATATTAGAATCATCCAGGGAGCTTATTAAAAACTACAGATGTTGTAACTTTGCTTTCCAAAGTGCTCAGATCATTCTAATATACAGCCTCGGTTAATAATGTCCATCCAATAATTACATTTACTCTCATAGTTAAAATCAGTGCCCCAAAGGCTTCTAGGTTTCTCTAGCCAAACTAATCTACACATAGCTATCAGACAACCTTTCAAAAGCAGTCTTTGAATTTGGTCTTTCACTTCCCAGGAGCTTCAGGAACCTTGGCCTCTAAGGATACTGATGCCAGCTCTATCCACTCTAAACTCAGTTTCCTAAGGCCCTGCAGCTTCTGGCCACCTTCCCTGGACAACTGCATTTGCAGTTCTGGATACATCCTCAGTCAGAGCTTTGCCATAGCTGTTCTCATTTCTAGACCTGCTGTTTCCCTGAAATCCACTGTTTACTCTTGCTGTATGTTTTCTATCCAAACCTAAGTTCTCTCTTAAGTTCTATGCACCAAGCCCCCACCCCACCCTTCTATAAGAAAAATATTACTATGTTTGTGGTCTCCACACTGCCTGTATTTGCATTTCCATTGCTTATTTTCTTATATGGTTGGCTGGGTGTTTCATCACGTTATGTCTTATATTTCTCCCAGTGTCATGTCTTATATTTCTCCCATGACTCACCATCCACACACTCTACCACATCATGCCAAGTCATGCCGAGCAACCTAGCCAAACAAAGTGAAAAAAAAAGAACAAAAACAAACCAAATTAAAACAGAAATCAAGCAATTCATGGATACAAATGAAAACAAAAGCTCAGGAGCCAAAACCTGTGGGATGCAGCAAAGGCAGTTCTAAGAGAAAAGTACACAACAGTAAATGCTTACCTCAAAAAACAACAAAAATCCCAAATAAACATCCTAAACTCACAATTAAAGAAACTAGAAAAAGAAGAACAAAGGAACCCCAAAGTAAGGGGAAGGACATAATAAATAGCAGGGCAAAAATAAAATAGAGAAGAATAAAACAATAGAAAAAAAATCAATGAAACCAGGAGCTGGTTCTTTGAGAAAATAGACAAAATGGATAAACCCCTACCAGATTATCAAGAAAAAAGAGAGTGTACACACATGAACAAAATCAGAAACAAAGAAGGAAGAATCACTACAGATACCACAGAAATACAAAAATTATTAGAAATACTATGAAAAGTTATGTCAATAAATTGGACAACCTAGAAGAAATGGACAACTTTCTAGAAAAATTCAACCTTCCAAGACTGACCCAGGAAGAAACAGATAATTTGAACAGACCAATTACTAGTAATGAAATTAAATTGGTAATCAAAAAACTGCCTAAAAACAAAACTCAGATACAGATGGCTTCAAGGCAGAATTTTATCAAACATTTAAAGAAAAACTAATACCCATTCTTCTTAAAGTATTCCAAAAACTAAAATAGGAGGGAATATTTCCAAACTCATTCTATGAGGCCAGTATCACTCTAATACCAATACCAAGCAAAGATACCACAAAAAAAAGAAAATCACAGACCAATATTCCTAATGAACATAGATGCAAAAATACTCAAAAAATATTAGCAAACTTAATTCAAAAATACATCAAGAAGATCACCCATCATGAACAAGTGAGATTTATTACAGGGGTGCAAGGATAGTATAATATTAAAAAATCCATCAGTATCATACACCACATCAATGAAAAGAACAAAAATCACATGATCATCTCAGTAGATGCTGAAAAAGCGTTTAACAAAATTCAGCATCCATCCATGATAAAAACTGTTAAACCAAATGGGTATAGAGGTTACATACCTCAACACAATAAAGGCCATATATGACAAACCCACAGACAACCTCATACTTAATAGCAAAAAGCTGAAAGCTTTTCCTCTAAAACTGGGAAGAAGACAAGGATGCCCACTCTTATGACTTTTATTCAGCATAGTACTGGAGGGTCTAGCCATGGCAATCAGACAACACAAAGAGAGAAAAGGCATCTAGATTGGTAAGGAAGAAATTAAACTCTAACTAATTGCAGATTAAATGATATTATAAATAGAAAACCCTAAAGACTCCATCAAAAAGCATTACAACTAATAACTGGATTCAGCAAAGTTACAGGATACAAAATTAATACACAAACATCTGTTGTATTCCTATACACTAACAATGAATTAGCAGAAAGAGAAATCAGGAAAACAACTTCATTTACAATTGCACCAAAAATAATAAAATACCTAGGAATAAACCTAATGAAAGAGGTGAAAGACCTTTACTCTGAAAACTCTCTCAAGAGTTTGAGAGTATCTCTCAAGACACTCATGAGAGAAATTAAAGAAGGCACCAATAAATGGAAATCTATCCCATGATCATGGATAGGAAGAATTAATATTGTCAAAATGGCCATCCTGCCCCAGGCAATATACAGATTCAATGCAATCCCTATCAAAATACCAACAGCATTCTTCAATAAACTAGAACAAATGGTTCTAAAATTCATATGGAACCACAAAAAACCTCAAATAGCCAAAGCAATCCGGAGAAGGAAGAACAAAGCTGGGGAGATTATACTCCCTGATTTCATGCTCTACTACAATGCCACATTAATCAAAACAGTTTGGTACTGGCATAAGAACAGATCCATAGATCAATGGAACACAATAAAGAGCCCAGATATAAACCCACACATATATGGCCAATTAATCTATGATATAGGAGCCATGAATACACAATGGGGAAAAACAGCCTCTTCAACAACTGGTGTTGGGAAAACTGGACAACTACATGTTAGAGAATGAAACTGGGTCACTGTCTAACTCCATACACAGAAGTAAAGTTGAAATGGATCAAAGACTTGAATATAAATCATGAAACCTTAAAACTCTTAGAAGAAAACATAGGCAAAAATCTCTTTAATATAAGCATGAGCAACATTTCCTTGGACATGGGAAACAAAATAAAAAATTAACAAGTGGGACTACATCAGACTGAAAAGCTTCTGTACAGAAAAGGACACCATCAGCAGAACAAAAAGACATCCTATAGTATGGGAGAATATATTCATAAATGACTTATCTGATAGGGGGTTAACATCTGAAATATAAAAAGAACTCATACTCTTCAACACCCAAAAACAAATAACCCGGAGGACCTGAACAGGTGCTTTGCCAAAGAAGAAATACAAATGACCAACAGGTACATGGAAAGATGCTCCACATTGCTAATCATCAGGAAAATTAAAACCACAATGAGATATCACCTCACACCAGTTAGTATGGCCACTATCCAAAAGTAAAGAAATAGCAAGTGATGGTGAGGATGTAGAGAAATGAGAATGCTCCTACACTGCTGGTGGGAATGTAAATTGGTGTAACCATTTTGAAAAGCAATATGGATGTTCCTCAAAAAACTAAAAAATAGAAATACCATTTGACCCAGCTATTTCACTCCTAGGAATTTACCCAAACAAAATCTCTGATTTGAAAAGACATATGCACCCCTAAATTTATTGCTTCACTGTTTGCAATGGTCAAGATATGCAAGCAACCTAAGCATACATCAATAGATGAATGGATAATCAGAAGAGGTGGTAATATTCAGCCATAAGAAGAAAACAAATCCTCCTATTTGCAAAAACATTGATGGATCTAGAGGGTTTTATGCTCAGTGAAATAAGCCAGGTGGAGAAAGACAAATACTATATGATTTCACTTATTTGTGGAGTATAAAAACAAAGCAAAACAGAAGGAACAAATAACAATAGACTCATAGACACCAAGAAGGGACTAGTAATTTCCAATGGGGAGGGGTTTGGGAGGGAGGGGGAAGGGGAAAAAGGTCGACAATAATTTGCAATCCCAGTATTAGTTGGTCACAGAAATGGGAGTACAGCTCGAAGAATACAGTTGATTATTCTGTACATCTTACTACATTGATAGTGACCACACTAGTGGGGATGAGGATTTAATAATAAGGGTAACTGTTGAACCACTGTGTTGTATATTTGAAACCAACATGAGATTGCATATCAATGATACTTTAATAAAAAAAAAGAACAACAAAAGCCTTTCACAGGGATGGACAGATATTAGATGCTAACTAAATACCTGTTGTATGATTATGGCCAAAAAAGCTTACAAATTAGTGAGCATTGCACAACTCTGTGAATATACAAAAATACTGCATTAAATAATTTAGGGATTGTTTTGTTATATCAAATGTAGTTCAACAAAACTGTTATAAATAATGAGGTGAAACATTTTATGAAAGACATTTTTGCATTGACTTTGTTTTACTAGCCAGAAGCAAAAGATAAAACATTCATATAAGAGCAAAATTGAATCCTATTCTGGGAGTGGTCTGAGTACCAGTAGTTTGTGGTGCTTCTTATTATCTTAGACTTAAAAACTTGGCCAGGAAGCTGTGAACTTCCACATGTTTTTGTAAAGGAAATTTTGTATATTATCTATGATTTCTTCCTCACTAAAAGGGCAGAATTGAGTAGTAACAACAGAGGCTGTATATTCCACAAAGATGATTTATTGTCGTAAGTGATGATTATTTATGGAAACAGTTTGCAGGCCCTGCTTTAGAATGTACGTTTGAGGCTATGTTCACTTGTATCATTTCTACTACATACTCATGAAGAGCCAAAATTCTTAATAAAGTCTCTGATGATGTGAAGGTTTTTTGTTTGTTTGTTTGTTTGTTTGTTTTTGTGATATTCTGAATGTAACCTGATGAAATTAAAGCCCTAAAAAATGAAGACACCCCTTTTCTTCACAGATTCTGTTAAGATAAGACATTGTATTTGGGTTTTACGCATGCTGGGTCCTTCTGACATTTAGTTCCCACATCCATCCTTTCTACCCTTCAAATCCCTTCTCGAATGCCACCCTTCCTCATGGGCTTATCCTTGCCCTCCAATGGAAAGAAGGCTCCCACTTTGCACTTTTACCCTCGGTGTTTCTCCCTGAATCCATTTCCTTCACTACACCCTGACTGAAAATAATTTGTATAATTTCTTCTCCAAGAACATGAGATGAACATTCTGCTTTTGCCTGACTCCAGCCAAGAGAGGCACAAAGATGCATAGGACACAGTCTGTGCCTGTGAGTTCACAGCCCTGCCCTCATGGAGCAGCTGTCAGCTTCCTTTGACTTCCCCACTTCTTTCTCCCAAACTACCTGCCCTCCGTTTTCACCTGTGCACTTCCTTCTGCATTTACAAGGAAACCTCCCCAAGGGGACGCTGCTGAAACTTCACCTGGGCACCAGCACTTGTCAAGATCAAATGGGGACGTGCAGCTCACACACAGAGTGGACTTGATAGTGGGGTGGAGTGTGGGCCCTGCCATTAAGACCTGCTTCTGGATCATGGCCCCTCACCTGCTTGCTGTGTAAATTTGGCCTCCGATTCCTTATCTGTAAATGACAAAATAATAGAAACTGATTCTTTGGATTGCTGTGATGAATGGTTCTTTAGCACAAATAGAACTGTCTAAACATGTTGCCTGTTACTTTTCCAACTTTGATTACTAGTTCAATGTTTATTCTTTAATTTTTGACTCAGGTAGTTCGAATGAGGCCCAGTACCATGTTTTATATCCCCATTCTTATTCTTCCAGAACTCATGAAGTAGTAGAGTATGTACTGGTTTATAAATGAACCAGGAAAAAGACACAATTTAACCTTCAATCCCAAGATTAAAAAAGAGTAAACTAGGCTCTCCCATTTAGGACTATCAATCCCATATTCATTCTTCTCATCATTCACTCCTGGAATCCTTCCCTTCATTTTTTTATTTCACAAGTATAGCTGTCATATAAAGGTCTTCCTATTTGTAAAGCCATCAACCTCACGTGATCATTACTCAGAATTTTCTCCTATGCAGACTATCTAAACTCTTTAGAGAGCATAATTAGACTCAGTGAACTTTACCTTCATGTGTTATGTCACTGAAAGTTCAAGAGGCAATACAAATGAAGCAAAAATAAAACTTTTGGATCAACCACACTGTGTATAGTTGTCCCCTACATTTTGAATATAAGTGTCTAAGAATAAAGGTCTGAGATGATTATGCAAAGTTCCAAAGAATAAACCAGGTTTCCACCTATCTCTGGTGATTTCCACTTCTGGGTTTTCTCTACTCACTCTCATTCTTATTCAGGGAACATACATAATTAATGAGAGTGAACATTTTTTATATATTTAACCTGAAATCCATCTCAGTGTTGGTATATTGACTTCAGAAGAAATGCCCTTTGCTTTGAACAAAATGAAAATAAAAATGATATCTTGTTGTTTCCCTGAATGCTTCTTTAAGCCTGTATTAATTTTTTTTTAGTTCTTTAAGCCTGTCCATAATTTCTTGGACATCATTTTATTCATTTTATTCCAAGGTAGAAATTGCCCTTAATCCTGGAGTATTGGTTTAAAGCACACGTTTCACATAGATATTTGAGATGTTGTACAGGGATAGATCACATTGTGGTGATCTATGCAAGATGAAGAGCACTATTAAATATTTGTATCCGCATATGCCTCGATGTTGTCCCTCTGGTAAATGTTCCTCTTCCCAATTTTGCTGCCTCTCCTCCATTGTGATTAAAAACCTCTCTTCTCTTAATATAGTTTAATATGTTGCATTTTTAAAGGCCGGATGAAGTTAGAATAACCAAGGGGAGCTTCATGCTATCACTTTGTAGTACTATCTAGGAAAGGTCTTGAAAGAGGGAAGAGATGACTTTTTATTTAGTCCTCTGTGCTCTGTGATACCAGTATCCTGATCCCACTAGTCAGAGGGTGGAGAGGCGAGAGTCACAGGAGCAACTGAGATACAGCTGATTTTTGGCCTTCATGTGCTCCCTCAGGATTAGGCCTGCAAACATGTCTAAAGGTCCCAGGAGATGTCTCATGAACTCACACATCAGGCTGCTCTCGCAGGGATCACCACCAGCCATCTGCCCTATTTCCTGGCAGCCGTCTGCTAGAGTGACTTTCCCAGGGTGATGCCTACACAGCAGGCTTCTGTTGCCATGTGAGAGAGATGCCTCTTTCCCCTTTGTATCACATGTACTTACAGAGACCCTGCCACCAATTTGCCTAAAGAACAGGATATATGCAATTCCTATTTACATTCAAGCTGCTACATAGCTTTAGGCTAGTGACTGAATATAAACACCAGGCATAATTGTTTCAACCTGTGAAGCACAGGAGCTGTCACAGGGGGCCAGTGAGAGATTGAATGGGTAGCTCTCTTATCTCCACCCCTGCTCATCCAGAGAAGTTGACTTTTATCTGTTTTATGTCCTGACACTCCAGAAAAGTTGGTTTGAAATGTTGCTCCTACCCTAATCAGTTACTGTACATTTATATTTCATGACTTATGTTTTGGTCTCTCATAAAATATTTTCCTTTTTGCAGAATACTTATGAATTTATGCCATTATAAAAATGATCTTATACCTTGGGAGTATATTTATTTTTCTAAACACCATATAATTATGTATTGAAGTGACGGGAAAATGGACTTTGAAAAGCGAGTACTTTCAGGCAATCTTTAAGAACCATACCTTATGTAATACAAAGCTTCCCTTTATTTGAAGGTTTGAGCAAAAGAGACAGGAAAGGCTATTTTTTAATTATTGCAAACTTTTAGGGACTGTTTAGTGAACATAAAATTCATTAAGTTGTAAAAATGGTAAAGCATTTGCCTAATCCATTTTTCTTTGTCATCGGTGGTATCTTGGAAGTCTCAAGTCACCTCATTTCAATGCACACCTCAGAAGGCTCCCCAGCCACCCTTACAGATGGAAGGGCAGACAGAGCAAGATAGATATTACAAAGCCAGAATGAATAATGCATTGCCTTATCCAAAGAGTCTGCAGAATCCTGAATAGTTTTCATTTACTGTGAGTACATGTGTATTCTATAGTATTTGAAGCTATTTAAGGTAGGTAGGCTTGGAAGGAAATGGAAAAATCTGGTAGATAGAGTGGAAGATGATGAGTTTGGAGTCACAGAATCATAGAATTCCATATGGAAAAGTGGCAAAATCCCATCGAAACCCTCATCACAAATGTGAATCCCCTTTCCACATCTCCAGCTCCTCCTCCAAAACTTGCAGTAATGGGGAAGCCTCTGAGTTGCAGGCCATGCCCTCCATGGGGATTGCTCAGTGTTTGGTGATTCCAAGGCCCAGATCTGAATTCTGGCCCTGCAGTATGCCTTCTACTGAAATTATTTAGCCTTAGTCCTGATATTGTCATTTGTCAAAGAATAGCTGTTCTGTGCTGGTCTTTATCCATCTTTCCTCGTACCCTAGCCATTCCCTACTGTTATCTCTCTTATCCTGTGCCCTGGAAGGCTGACCCCTTGAGAAAGCACCTTTCATGGTGTTTTCCTACCAGCACCCCATTGAATTGGGCCACTGGGAGGCAGCGATATAAGCTAAATGGGACACACAGAGTGAGGGCAGGGTACTTCTTTACTGTTTTCTGGCTGCTCTGGATTGCTTGTTCTGGCTTCATCCTCCCCAGTCTACAGCTTCCTGGTCACTTGCCAACAGCTCTGGCTCTTTCCAGGCCCTGCAGTTCTTCCCCTGCTGCTTCAGGCCTGGGAGTACTAAGGACTTCCCCTTCCTGCTGTTGCCATCTCTGAGAATCCCAATATCCTTCGTTAATTCTCTTGCCCTGTTCTTGACGCCCTGTCCACCATCCCTTTATTGGAGTGTCTTGAGCCGCCTGCATTGGATTTCTTGTTCCTGCCAGGACCTTGTCTCATCACGGTACCTATTGTAGATGCCTCTCAGATGTGTTGAGAAGTTTGAATGCAGTATAGTGCATGAAAACATTTTATATATTCTAAGGAGTAATGCAAATGCTTGTTTTTAATTTTACTGCCCCAAACTACCCATGACATTTTCATTTGGCTTTGATTGTTTTTATCTTTAGCTTAGGTCTGCTTGTGCCTATATAGTTAACAATGACCTGTGTCCAGCTCTTCAGAACCTTGAAAAGGGGCCTTCTCATCTCTGAGCTGATCAGTCTGAATTGCTTCGAATGTTCTTCATATGATGAGTTGTAAGGTTTGCCTCCATTCTGGCCACTTTCTTGAACACATTCCAGTTGAAAATCTTTCCAGAACTTAAGAGAGGAAGTAGATTCTCCCCTACAGCAACCCAAAAGGAATGAGAGTATGCTGCTGCTCTGATTTCAGGCTGATGTGGCCCTTGTCAAACTTTTGACCTAGAGACTGGAAGGTAATCAATTTTGGTTGTTTTAAGCCTCTGAGTTTGCTGTGATTTGTTATAGTGCCGGAGAAAATGAATATGGTTTGTGTAGAACATTGATCTCATTTTTTCCCTTCTTTTCATAGGATTTATCTTATCTCTCCAGGATGTTAAGACTATCTTCAGCCATGTTTCCATTATCTAGGGGGTTATCTTTCTGTGTAAGATTTATTCACTCTTAAATTTGCTCAGCACTGTGACCGTGATGCTAATGCAGATATTGGCCATGTCAGGACCCTGATGAAAGTTCAGAGATTTGACATTTAATATTTCTCTGCCAATTAACACTTAGGTATTAGTCCATACTATCTGTAATCCTACTTAGGCATCATCTGGCTACTGTTCATCCATCTTGTCCACTAAACTTTTCAGGGCAGATTTGTTAAATAACTCTTCTTTTTTTTTAAAAATCAGAAGTGTACTTGGAGAAATTTGCATTCATACTGCCATCTACCATTCTAGTAATCCTGTAATGGGTTGAGTTTGTCTTCCTTGGCTCTGTGCCACAAAAAAGAGCTGAAAGGCAGAGACACAGTAGCGTGGCAGGGGGAAGGTTGTATTTGAATACCCTCCAAGGGAGGAGCAGGCCAGAGTCAAGGTAGACAAAGGCTGAAGAACTTTTAGGGGAGGGTCTATTTATCACCGCCTAGCTGGGAAGAATTTCTTTGACTGACAGGGTGAGTCATTTGATTGACATCTCTAGATACACACCCATTCCTCTTGGTGCACATGTCTTTTCCCAGGATGCACACATAAAAGCCCGTGTAGGGGAAAGCAAAACCACAATTTTATTCTAATGACATTATGAGGAGGTGTGATTTAGCAGTTCTTAATTTTGTTAGATTGGGCCTGTGTTGGGACATGACTGGGACGGGTTTGGCCAGGACCCGATAAGCAAGAAGTTGTCTCCCTGCAAAATCTGTGTTGTCTTCACATGGAACCCCCTACCTGGGCAGTTTGGGCAGTTTTTTTCCTTGAACCTTATCTTCCCCTTCCCAGCTGTTCATCTCTATTTTTCTACCTAACATGCCTAAAAATCCTATCCAAATTTAATAACAAATAGGCTAAAGCAAAATTTGAAACACACTTGACAATATTTTAAAATCAAAATCCCAATTTTATCATTATGACCATGCTATAGTCTGATAATCCACATGAAGAAGATAAAGAAACATTGTCATGAATTAATTGTTCTTTTACACCTTGTATTTCAATGGCTAAAGTGGGTTTGTCTTAACCTACTCTTTATGCCTGGCATCTAGGTGGAAATGCAGAACTCCTAAAAGGGACTATCCTTTTGGGAGCCTGCAGAAGTAATTCCACTTATTAGTGGCCATCAAGTGAACAGTCATCTACCTTGTTAATAGTGTAATGAGGGTAACCCTTGACTTTGCTGTGCTTCTTCGCTTTAGACATTAGGGATTTTGTGAATTCTTCTAAACCCTTTGCACACGCAGGAGCAGTGAGATTTGCTCTTTTCACAGGAATCCTATTTTCTCCTTGCAGATAAAGCCTTGTATTTTCTTCTAGACACTTGGTTGGAATGGGATCCATATCAATTTGTTTCAGGCACTGAACGGTACTTACTGTGCTATATGGTGAGCTATAAAGTTCTCTTCATAATAAATAGGTGAACGGCTTTCCCAAACCTGTTTCTCATTTAATTTAATTTAATGCAGAATATTCAAATTGGCTACATGATGCTAATTCATGCTGAAAAGGTTCTGAGTTTAGATGACCAATTCTCTGAGGATGCTGGGCCAAAAAGGTTTATGAGAAAAGGTGTATTCATCATTGAAATGAGTGGAAGAATTGTAATTTTAGTTTTATTCTAATACTCAGTGTCTTCATAGCTATTTCTTAAAATCCACTAGAGAAAATCTGCTCAAGTCATATTTCCAAGATCCTGACATAAGAAAAAGTCATTCTCTTGAAGGTTGTCGGAAAAAATTGTCTTGCAGTTCTGCTGACTCGACTGTGAAGTTAAAATGAGCACATCTTATGCAATTGGAAAGTGGCCAATAGTAAAGAATTTGATGTTTGAGATATTTAGTCTAATTTACATTCATTTGCAAATTCAGGCAAATGTAATATAGCTTATAAAAGCCCTCTTTTTTTTTTTTGGTTGCTGCCTTCATTTGGTAGGGACTGATTACCTTATTCTAACTGAGAGAAACACCTGCAAACAGTATCTTTGTCCTGCAATTGATTCTACTTTAACTGTGCTTGTTCAGGTAGCAAACCATTAGCTGCTTCTTGATAGTTTTTATGATCGGACTTAGCACCTGGTATTGAGCAAAAGCCCTGAAGAAGGTATCTTCCCTTAAAAGGTTGATTTATTAGTTTATATGTAAAAGAACACTGGAGGTTATAAAGGTAACAAAGACCTTAAACATTGTATCGATTTTCCCCCCAGAGCTTTTTTCTTCTTGTTGTATTGCAGGGTAATAAAATTTCACTAGACCCATTGGATCCATAAAATCTGAAGTACAACCGCCAACTGATAGAAATGAAATTGTTTGACTGGCCCGATAAGCAAGGACTCGGCTTTGAACTCTGAGCAGTATAAGTCATTTCGCTGGCCCATGAGGGTGAATTACGGCCTGCTGTGCACTAAAGGACAAACCTGTATTTGCAGGAGCTCCCAATTCAGTAATCACTGGGTGATGCAGTGACCTTTATATGGCCACGGTGGTCTCAAAAAGAGGATCTTTTAGAAATAGACAATCAACAGCATGCCTGTTTCATGGAACTTAGATTTTTTTCCTGGTATGAATTAAGTTGTGAAAATAAGATATTTGGTTATGGAGTAGAGTTGAATAGGAAAATAAGTTCCGTTTGCATATATCAAGATATATTATCTTTAAAATAACAAGCTTAAAAACAAAAAGTGAGGAGTGAGGCTATACTATTCTGGGCCAGACTGGAATTTTCTGAGCTTCTATTCTGTGCAGGGCACTGTTCTAGGCAAACTCTGAGCACATAGATCATCAGTTCGTGTTACCTTTGTCTCCCTCTAGCATCAGCCCTGCTCCTGGCAGCCCCAGCACTGTTATCACTCAGGGTTTGAGGCTTGGATCCCCTTAACCTGTCAAGCATAATGAGGATCATCAAGATCTCCATGACCCACCCAGGCAAAGTGAGATTTCTGATTTCAATGGCAAAGGCTAGAGAACAATATGCAAGGGCTAGGTGGGCAAAGTTTCCTTTAAAGCTGCCCTGTTGCTATACCTGTGGGTTGACAGAGAAAGAATTAAGATAGGAGGTCCTGGCCAGTTAGTGATTTTTTAAAATTAGTCCAGATAACTGTCATGGAGTCCCAGCAGCTATCATTTAAAGGTACCCGTGAGTGCCTGCTGTCTCATAACTGGAGGTCTAGAGTGGGGAGTAAACTCACAGTAAGTGGCGCTTGGTCTGTTTCTGTCAAAAATGAGCAATTCTGAAAACACAGGAACCTGAGATCAGAGCCCTACTCTAGACCAGTAGCTTTCTTCTGAGGTGCATCTTCCACCTTTTATTTTTTTGGAATATAAATTCAAATTGTTTGTCATTGTTTTTTTTGTTTGTTTGTTTTTTCACTTTTTTTCTTGTTTGTCAAAAACCAAAATACATTAATTGGTCAATAACCAGTGACTCAGTTCGTTTTGGTTTACTTTGGGATATTTCATGTTGCTTATTAAATGCCTTATTAACCCACAACACAGTTGGAAACCAGCTGTGCTGGCAGGGGACAAGGTCAAAGAGGGGCCGAGTTCCAGCTGGTGAGACCCTGTTGGGGTCTGAGAGGTGTGATTGCATGTCATGCTGGTACACACAGGGACCAGTGGTAGAGGTTTGACTGCTCTCACAGTGAATGAATGTTGTACAGATTTTATATTTCAGGTGGTGCCTGAAACTTGTGTTCTAAATGAATATCTGACAGTGTCCAGTTTGATTTTGGAAACAAAATGCCACATATCCCACATTTTCCCTAAAGCATGAACACGTGAATGCATTCATGTATATCATATGACTGTGACCCTTGTGTAAGTGCAGTGCGGACATGTCCACATGCAGCTGACCAGTGGTATACCTTCTCGTTTTAGGCTTGGGCAGGTGCTGATGGAGTGCTAATTCAGGGACCATGGTGTAGGTCAGTGTTTGCATGGTAGGGTCCCTAAATGAGGGCAGTAAAATGTGATGCACTTGGGCTCTTCTGTCCCGCTTCAGGGGCCCACCCAGACATCACTAATCGATTACAGCTTTCTTTATCAACCCACAGACTATAGCTCAGCACTGAGTTCCAAATAGCCTCTGTCAGTCAGTCATCACTGTCATTCTACTAGGAAGGCAACTGCCTTTGGTCACCCTCACCTTGGAAGATCATTTCAGTGGCTGCTGAGTGGCGCTCTCTTTGCTTCTAGGAGAAATAGCTATGCTGTAATATGGGCCACTGACTACATACCACACCTGCCAGCCCAGCCACGTTATCCCTTCAAAACAGTGAACTAATTAATGACTTGCCACAAAAGGTCTGTTTCCCTTGTGACTGAATCAGTGCTAAATGCATTTTGCCTTAGTTCACAGAAATGACCTAAATGACATAACACAGCACAGCCAGACCCCTGCCAGGACCATGGGAAATTTGATCAGCAAGCAGGTCGCACTTAGCTTCCTGACTGATGTCTAGCCATGTTTCTATTTCTGTATCTGTCTAGAGCTAAGCCTATCTAAACCTTTGTTCTTTCTAGTGATTCCAGGAAGGTGGGAATAGCCTTTGAATGGAGTAGAAATTAGCATCAAACCAGTGAATAATACCCTGGGGATTCCAGGGGTCATCAGATATATAAGACTGTGCACTCTGCAGACAGAATATAGCCCAGAAAACCTGCAGAGTCAGCTGATTAACCTCAGAAATTCCACCTCTTAATTTTCCCTTATCTTCTTCTTTTTTCAAATTAGGTTGATCTTATTGAAGGGAGAGAGGAAGTTAACATGCCCTGACCCTCTGCTGTGTGCCAGGATCTTCACAGTCATTGCATCTAATCCATACAATGACCCTGAGACATGGGCATCACTATGTGATTTTTTAGATGAGACAACTAAGGCTCATAGAGTTTAAGACACTTCCCCATGGTCTTCACATTATTGCTTAGATTTATTAATGTCAAAGCCACATTCAAATTTGGGTTTGCAAAATATATATATTCAATAGAGTGTATTACTTTTCCCTTTTTAACAACTCATGAGAAAGGAAAAAGTCTTTACAAAGTTTTTCTTTGAAGTCATCAAAATCTTCCTTTTGCTCTAATAATCCAAATCTCTGTGGGTTCTGGTTTATAAAAGAAGATGTGACATTTTCCATGGCTTTCTACTAAAGAATAAACTGGAGGGAATTAAGGTAATTTTAGGAATGATGCAAATAGACCAAGTACAAAATTTACTGGCAAAACATGTAGATGATAGCAAATCACATTGCTCTGCAGGTTGATTTTGTGCAAGATCATCCTGTTCCCACTGGGCCACCCATCAGCCCCCACCTCATCAACCTCATCTCTCCCCTTCATCTTACCTAAGGAGTCTCAGGAAAGGTGCGAGTGAGATGTGTGAGACCTATGTGATGGCTGTAGAGCTCTTCTCCCAGTCTCTCTAAAATAAGTGACATTGTCAACTCTATCCTACCTGTGGGTGGAATGCTGACATTTGCCCTCAGCAAGCCATACTAAGTGGCAGAGGATACTTGACTGTAAATAAACTCCATTTCAGTATTACTCTTTAGAAATTGGAAGAATCAAATCCCAGAGTTTGAATGCATTTAAAAGTATTATTAATTCTAAGAATTTTTCTGCATTCAAGTCATTCTTTGAGTAGTCATTTTCATTTTCCTGTCTGTTTGTGATTTTATGGCATGTAAGTGACAAACAGTCCCTGTATCACATCGTAGGAGGGACCTGCTAAAAGAGAGCTCATGCTGAATGACATTGGATGTGAAATGCAACCTTTTTCTGCCAGGCTGTGTGATATTTAGCATGCCTTGACATATGCTAAACTATAACATTTTGAAATAATCAGAAATCCTTTGGGAATGTTACATGGAATATGTGGGTCAGAATTCTCTCATGATTAAAAAGTCTAAAACACTGTCCACAATTTCTAATCAATATTTTATCTAAGCTCTGCCATATGGATTTGACCCATTAAACATGACTTTATGTCTTAAATAATGGCTTTACACTGTTGGGAGAGCCATTTATGATAGATATTCCTAAATGAATGCAGTCCATCGAAAAAGTTTTAATAATGAAGATTTTGGTATTTTGAAACATCGAAAACAAAAGAATTATTGGTAATACGTAATAGGATCATGTTTTTTTACTTGTCCAAGGAATTCTAGGCACATTGCTATTTATTGTCTTTCATATCCAAAAGAGGCATTAGGAACCCAGTCATCTTTATATAGAGAGTTAATTCTCAGATCATTTATTGAGGTTTGAGTCCACGTTCCAAAGGGCATGCATTTTATTTCCTTTTTAAAATTGGTGATTTATTTATTTTTTGCTAGCGTTGGTGGTTATATTTTCCTAACTTTTGTCTTACATCCATAAGTAATTGGAATCTTCATACATACATCCTTAACCCTAGCAGCCCCAGAAAAGGAAGGCTGTTCATGGAAGGAAGAAAAGAAGGAGGGAAGGAAAAGGACAAAGAAATCAAAGTTGTTTTAGTCCTTGCAACTCTGTGGAACTTGCTCTTTTCAAAGCATTGATGACTCCCTCTTGCCAAATTCATGTCATATCTTTTTTTTACTTTTAGCAGCATTAGAGCCAGGTGACTACTGTGCCTTTATTGAAAATACCTTCCTTTCTTCCATCCTCCCATTATCCCTTCCTTCCACCCTTCCCCCTGAGACACTACATCCTCCTGTATTTTGCTCCTACCATTCTAGGCATTCCTATTACAATTGCTTTTCTAGAGCTTCTACTCCTGGAGTGTCCAGGTTCCTCTCCCTCTATATTCACTGCTTAGCAGGCCCCTTCTATTTAGTGCCAAGGCTTTAAATGCCTCCTGTCCATTAGTGGCTCTCAAGTTTGTAACTCTAGCTCTGACTTCTCTGAGCTCAAGAGTGTGTGTGTGTGTGTGTGATTATTTGAGGTCTCTGGAGGGTTGTCTGATAGGCAGCTTAAACTATATATATCTAAAACTGAATCATTTAGTCAAGCCTGCTTCCTCTCAGACTTCTCTGTCCCAGTCATCACCATCTCAGTGCATGAGCCACAATTGTCTGGTATCTTAGGCACTCAACTTGTGAGCTATGCTTGCCATCCTTTGCCTCACACCTTACATCCAATCCATCTATAGGGCTATAGACCCATCCTTCAGAGTGTCCCAATCTGATCATGTCCACCAGTGCCTCCCCCTAAACTGCTACCAGAGCTTCTCACTGGCGCCTCTGCTTCCTCTCCTGTCCCATGGGGTCAAATTTCTAAACAGTAGCTAGGATGACCTTTAACAAATGCATTTAAAAGCATGTTATTTTTCTGTCCAAACCCTATGGAATAAAATCCCAATGCCTTACTACGAGGGAATAATCAAGATGAGCTAGTTTATCCCACAGTAACAAAACTTTCTTACTGGTTTAAAAGAAGAGTTACCTCAAAAGTTAAGTACAGAATTACAGTATGACCCAGCAATTCTGCTCCTAGGTATATACCTAAAAGAATTATAAACAGGCGCTCAAACAAATGCATGTACACACATATTTATAGCAACACTATTCAAAATTGCCAAAAAGTGGAAACAACTCAAATGTACATCAACAGATAAATGGATGAATAAATGATGGTATATCTATGCAATAAAATATTATTTTGCCATTAAAAAGGAACAAAGACCAGGTATATCCTATCTGTTTCAAAGGATGGCCTTTAAAAACATTGTGCTAAAAAGAGAAGACAAAAGTCAGGTATTATGCAATTCCTTTTATATGAGATGTCTGCAGAAGGTAAATCCATAGAAACAGAATGCAGATTGGTGGCTACCAGGTCCTAATGAAAATGGGGAACCAGACAGAATTGGCTGTTGCTCAACCTTGTGTACCAAAGCCACTGAATTGTTTACTATAAAATGGTGAATTTTATGTTACAAGAATTTCACCTCAATTGAAAATCAAAACAATGTATTCATTATCATGTGCCCATCTAGAGTCAGCTGGAACTTCTCTTCCACTTCTTGGTCAGTTTCCTTCTCAGAATCCAGGCTGACAGCAGTCAGTATGTAGAATATGCTTGGTAAAGGACAGGGTGTTTCTCCATTGCTGTATCTCCAGGAGATGGAACATTACCAGACACATTGAAATAGGGACTGTATATTGAGAGAAAGAATAAAATAATGAAGAAAATAGCTTTACATGAAAGTAATATAAAATAAAGACCTATACAAAGAAAATGTAAGTCTAAGTACCAAAAGTTCCATTTCATCTGGTGATTTGATATCTTTATGTTAATCCTATCACATATTTGTCTTTGCCATTTTTAGGGAGTTGAAGTTCCAGTGTGTACATGATATGTTCATTCTTCTGATAAACTTATAATCAAATCTCATCTTTGTCCCAGTCCCATGCTAGACATAATTATTGATCTAGGTGCCCCATCTTTCCTTGGGCCCACTGATAGCCCAGCTTCACAGAACATCAAATTACCCTCCCTTACTGTGGCTAGGATTTTGGAAATAACAACCAACTGCTCTAACCCATAGAGTTGAAGTCAGGATTAGGGACCTCACAGCTTGATTTGACCTAGTTGTACAGGAGCCTCCCAAATACCACCCCCACCAAGTTGTGCTTGGAGAATATGGAATGAGATTAGTTCTGCATGTCTGGCTGCCCTCTACCTGGGTCTCTTGTTAACCCATCCTTCCAGAGCCTGGTTGCTTGTCTCTTTTCTAGATTGTTATCTTGACAAAGAGACCCTGGCAGCTTTGCTTCCAGTCACCTTTCCCAAGGCAACTGGACCTATACTTGTCACTTCCTGGATCCCCCAAAGTACCCACTTCTCACTCCTCTACTCTAGCTAACTCCCTTGGATTTCACCTTCTTATATTATTTGTGTACAGTCAGAGTGAAACTGGATGTTTCTACCCAGCCTGAGATTTGTCTGAAATGCTTTGTCTTTTCTCTTGAAAAAATGAGGGGAGTGTATATAACTCTGGGGTGGGGGAAATATTTTCGCAGCCCAGGGCAAATTACCTTTGAAACTGAAAGCAGTCAAAGGGAGAAATAAAGTGGGAGAAACTCGTTTTCTTGCTCACAAGCAGAGATCCACTTCTGCTTATCCATGTCTCTCATGACCCGGCTGCAAAAAGGGACATGTGCCCATCTAGAGTCAGCTGGAACTTCTCCCGTCCAGAAGATATGCCCTTGCTCCCCTCCAATCCCCCCCATAATTACCTACTGAGATGGAGATGAACTACTTCCTTCCACCTGTTGGGAACACCTATTGATATGGAGATGCAGTAAGGCCAGGTTAGAGATTCTGGAAATGTTGCAATTCTGCCCACAGTGTACTTCAGTCTTCGTCAGCCCTTTCTGCTTGTTGCACCAAAGACCTGTTTCCTCTTCTTTAGCAGCCTGTCATGTGTGGTCCTGCCCTGGTTCAGGACCCTTCCTGGGGAACAGGGCTGGCAACTGTTCATTAAGTTACTAAGAACTGCGTGTCTTAACATCCCAAACTATTTCTCTCTTACTTTCAACACAAAATGATTTTCTGCCTTTATCTTCCTGAAACAAATTTTTATTAAACAGCAGGAAGTAACCTTGCTTTATTTTTTAAAAGAACCTTTTGAGATTAAAAACTCTTTCTGAAAAAAATAATCTTCTGATTTTACATTCGTCAGTATTTTATGTAGTAATAATAGCTACCATTTTTTAGGTGTTTTTTTAAATTTTAGAGAAAGGGTTCAGCATAATGAAATTTATACTCTTAGCCCTGGGAGACAGGTACTGTGATTACCCTTATTTTACTGATGATGAAGTAGGCTTAGGGATGTTAAGTAGTTTGTGCATGGTCACACTATCTATTAAGTGACAGAACTTGTTGTGGAGTTCAGACTGTTGACTTCAGGGACCAAGTCTAATGACTACATTATACTGGCTTTCCTTGTACTCCATTGGCAAGTGCCAAGTCCAGTTTAAGCCACCAAATTCACACACACACAAACACACACACACACACACACACACACACAATCCTGGTGTGAACTGGAAGGGTGCACACTTCTTAGGCAACTGGCCATGACTGGAGCTCAGTATTATAGGAGATCACAAACTGAGCCCTCATGCTAATTTTGGGAGCCCCATGCCCTAAACATAACTCTTTTTAAATTTGAGGACAGCAAATTGTATGCCTTTTTTTTTCTTGATTAAGCTAAATCAGTAACACTTTGCATAAGTAAGTGGTTGAAGAGAGGAGTGTCTTTCCACCCACTCCATTTTAATAAAGCCATCAAAAGAAAGGGGTCAAACACCCCTATGTTTATTGCTGCACTGTTTACAATAGCCAAGATATGGAAGCAACCTAAATGTCCATCAGTAGATGAATGGATAAAGAAGATGTGGTACATATACACAATGGAATATTATTCAGCCGTAAGAAAAAAAAACAGATCCTACCATTCGCAACAACATGGATGGAGCTAGAGGGTACTATGCTCAGTGAAATAAGCCAAGCGGAGGACAAGTACCAAATGATTTCACTCATATGTGAAGTATAAGAACAAAGGAAAACTGAAGGAACAAAACAGCAGCAGAATCACAGAACCCAAGAATGGACTAATAGTTACCAAAGGGAAAGGGACTGGGGAGGATGGGTGGGAAGGGAGGGATAAGGGGGGTGGAAAGAAAGGGGGCATTACGATTAGCATGTATAGTGCATGGCAGACACGGGGAGGGCTGCACAACACAGAGAAGACAAGTAGTGATTTTACAGCATCTTACTATGCAGATGGACAGTGACTGTGAAGGGGTATGTGGGGGGGACTTGGTGAAGGGGGGAACCTAGTAAACATAATGTTCTTTCTGTAATTGTAGATTAATGATACCAAAATAAAAAAATAAAAAAAAAGAAAGGGGTCAAAGATAAATTACAGATTCCTTTATTTTCAGTCCTTATTGCAGACATAGAAATGCTTCCAAACAGATTGAGAGAAGTCAGTAAGTAAATAACCCTTAAATGGAAACCTCAGGAGACCACCTCAAGCAGATAAAGGTGCTGTGTTGACCCTCCAGCTGTGAGCCTCGCCCCCTGATGGCAGCCTCCCCGCACTCTCAGGTGCCCTCCTCTCCTTTACACTCTTGCCCTCTCTGCCTCCCTCGTTTGCTTTTACTTTCATCTTGGCCAGAAGTTATTAAAAGTACAATATTCATCTCTGTGTACACCGATCTAAAGTGGAATAACTTTTCAACTTTTAAATTTCAGTGCACAATAGTGCCTGGGTTTGTGGTTTCTAAGATTATACACCATGCCAAAAATGTGGTTTCATTGACAAATGAGCATATTTATGTGGTGTGAGCAAGAATTAGCTTCAGAGCAGGTGGGAATGATTTACTAGATGGTAAATTAGTAAATTAGATGGTAAATTTGAGAAATCAAAGCAGAGTCCCATCACTTGTGAAAGTGGCTGATCCTCTAAGATTACTTCACTTGAGATTGTGAACGCTTTGGGTTTCCCCAGCAGATATGTACATATTCCAAGGCGGAGTGGGTGGTTAGGCTCTCAAGACCTAAATCCTTTCCTGGGACATGGCAGCCAGATAGTGTCTGAGAAAAGCAGCTTAGAAAGAGAATTTGGATGGCAAATGGGAGCTGCAGGAAATGGGAGGATGGCAGTGAGGGAAGGAAAGAGAAAAGGCTCTCCAACAGACAGTAGCTTTGCAATGGTGCCAACATCTTGCTAGATCATGGGTGCATTTCAGTTCTGCTGATAGGAGGCTGCTCAGGACCTCTGTCTTAAAAAATACCTTGTGGAAGAAATTTTCTCTATGCTTATTGTATTCAAGCTCCTGTCTCTCTTCTGGAACACAATTCCAAATATTCCCGGTCTTCTAGATTGCTTAATGCCGCAGCCTTTTTTAACGCCTCTGCTATACCCTGAGTGGACTCATGTGTGTAAGGTTGAAGGCACTGGGGAGAGAGGTGAGCACGTCAGACACTGATGACGTGCCAAAGTCCCTGGCTGCTGCCCCCTCCTAACCTGAAAAATGTGCCTTAAACTAGCCAATCCTCACACCGCTGTAAATCTAAGCTCTCCCTCCCCCTACCTTCTTTAAAAACTCGCTGCCTGTCTACTTTCGCGCGACTTTCCCAGCCTCCATTTCCGTAGACTAGAGAACCTTCCCCGGGGTGTTCAAATAAACTATCTGGCCCTTTGTTACCTCTCTTCGCCTGCTTATTTCGACTAAAATTTATCTTACAGTGTGATCATTGCTGCCACCTCTGGACTGCATGTTTTGCCCCATATGGAGTAAAGAAAGTTGTTTCCAAGCTGATCCCATGGCTTCACAACATATATCTTAAATGTCTCACCACCTTTCATTGCAACTGGGAGGGTTTCCCTAGGGATTCTATTCTGTCAGGTACAAGATACAATAATAACAGGTGGCAGGCCATACTGGAGGATGGAGGGCTCCAGTAAATTACTGTGAGGAAAGCAATTTGACATCTTTTCATCCTCTGATGAAAGCTAAATGTGAAATCTAGGTGTAAATATTTTTTAAAAATTGGAAGTCACACATGGAGGGGAGACCTGGGAGTGTGATAGAAATCACTACTCAGAGAGGGGAAAGACTCGGGGTGGTGTGATTTAACAACAGTATTTCTTTCTAAGATTAATACATCTGTGGAAAATTTTGGCCTTATTCCTGGATATCAATTTAGTAAGGACATTTAAACAAATGGCTTTTGTTGTCTAACTGATATTGGAGCTGGAAACACTGGCCCAGGAATTAAATTTGTTCTGTTTGGAGAGATGCACAATGCTGGGGAGTTTATGCAATCCCATTTTGGGTTCCTTAACCCATTATTATGTGTTGGTTGACTTGTAAGACTGACCAGCCTCTTACTCCTCTGTGCCTTTGTTCAACATGATTTGTAAATTCAAAAGCAGATGCACAGCCATAGTTGGCTATCTCTTCCCCTGACTTGCCACCCCAAAATATACTTTATTTGTCCTCATTTCCTCTCCTTTCTGCAAGACACAGATATTAAATAGTATCAATATCATATCATATTTCCTTATATTGTTCATTATTTTACATATGCAGTATATTAAATAGCATTTTTCTCCAGAGTGAATCTTGATGTTCACCATGTTTAGGAAAACAACATGAATAACAGCTAGTATTAGTGGCATGCTGTCTAAGGCAGGTACTGTATTAAGCACTTAACATGGATAACCCCATTTACCCCTGTCAACCACTGATGTGGAAATGGAGCTTTAGGTTGCTGCCCTAAATCACACCAAAGGGAAGCCAGTGGGATTTGAACTCAGGTTTGTCTGTCTGAAGGGCTCTCTGTACTTCCTCCTTAATTAATACGTGATCCTTACGATTCCATAGTGCTGTGGAATAAACTTTCCCAGAACTTTCTGGCTACAATCAACCACCATTTTATTTCTTTGCTCACAGTTCTGCAATTTGGACAGGGCTTAGTAGGGACAGTTCTGTGTGTCAGCTGGGGCAGCTCTATGGGCCCGAGGTTCCATCTGAGATGACCTCGCCTCAGCTGGCAAGTTGGTGTGGCTGCTGGCTTAGTTCCCAGCTGGGACTGGTATTTGGGGGTCTCAGTGCTCCTCTACGCCGTCTCTTTCCAGGGTGAGACTGGGCTTCTCACAGCACAGCGGCAGGAGATGCCAGGACTTCTTAAGGCATATGCTTCAGACCGGAACAGCGTGACTTCCAAAGCATTCTTTGGTTATGTCAGGTCATAGGACTGGCCAGGTTCAGGGGAGGATGCACACAAGGGCATGAATACTAGCAGGCATGGTTCACAGTAATCATTTAAAGTTAGTGGTCTACCACACAAAGACAACCAAACATTTTTTGCATCCTTTTTTGCTATCATCAAAGAATCCATGAGTACAAGTATTATTACCATCTCTCAAGACAGAACATGTAGCTTCTGCTTCTGCTTTGTAGAAGTCCCTGATACCCTGGAAGTTCAAACAGAAACCCAAACAAAAACAAAACCAATTAAACTGTCAAGCCAGAGTGGTGAGTGTAAACAGAGCACACATTGGACGATCAGGCATCTTCATTTGTGGGCATTTTAAGTATGACAGTGGCCGAGGTACATAACCTGTGTAATTTCTTGGATATGGACCCTTTATTTTAGGCACTTAAACTTGCATGCTTTTCACAGTGCAGAGAAATGCTACTCAGACACATGCACATCCTCACCTCCAGGTGCAAATGAAGGAGTTGAAAACTGGATATGACTGGGTTAGGTGATGTGCAGAGTGACAGCCAGGGCATCTACATTAACATCGTGGTGTCTTTCAAGAACAGCAGTGAAGAGTCATGTAACTTTTATGCCATGCAGGGCACCCCTTTAAGGAAGTGGGTCTTTGGTTTTGTTTCCAAAATAGAGCACATATTTTCAGGGCTCATTGAGAGAAACAAGGAAAGGGGGTGAGAGGGTGCTTTGGCAGTCCTCGTTATATTTATAGTCGCAATATTGTTAGTGTTCACCCTACAGAGAACCGAATCTCATCAAGCCTGCGATTTCCATATCTTTAGAAGGCTTTGAGCTCTTCACTGCCTGTTGGCATGGTAACATGACAAGAGTTATGATGTCGGAACCATATGAACTCATGGTCGATCTAAAATTATTTGGGAAACTTTCCCATTTCAAAATTCCATTGAGAACGCGAGAGTGAGAGGCCACGTGGCAGCTTCATTCAAAAGAGGAAAGAAAAATATCCTTTTTGTTTTTTCTAAATTGCCCTGAAATAACTTATTTTTCTTTCCATGTAATGCTAAAATGATTACTGTCCTTCTGATGTTTTTGGCATTTTCTTTCAAATTCAGATATTTTAATCTCCATTTCTCACCCTTCTTTTTTTTTTTTTTCTCTTCTGATTGAAATCTGTGGTTGATAATGGCATTCTCTGCAGGCTGCACGTGAAGAGTTGCACACACCTCCAAGCTGAAGGATGTCCTCTGGAATTATAGGTGCCTTCAGGAGCAAAGGTGGCCTTGAGGAAATGTTGAGAGCTGGCAGAGAGGTCAGGAGATGCTAAGAGCTACTTTCTTTTGAGTATTTGCTAGTTGTAGGTGTTATTATCACTTTCACCTAGAGGAGCAGATCAAAGAGTTACACAGATGAAGCAAGGTGCTTGAGACCTGACAGCAAGAAAGAGGCAGAACTGAGATTTATTGGGGGAAAAAAAATCTATGCCTGTTCACAGGAGGAGTAAGAATTGCTTGGGTAATAATAAATGAAAAACATACTTATAAAGCTGTATCACTTTGGGAAGTGTATTTAACCAGACTCCTTTTTGTAGCCTCAGTTTAACAATCTGCAAAGTGAGGATAATAACAGAAACCTTCTGTAAAGATAAAATGAAAGTGGAGCTAAAGGTAGACCTGATCCTTGCAAGAAGATGAAAAATGCATGCTGATTACCCTGTGGAAGCAAATAGATTTGCATAGAATTCTCAAAGCTTAGCAGGCAGAGCCAACGCACTCTTGTTTAGTCACCGCTTTCTTTGTGACTTAAGGCAGAACTTGACCCTGTTGCTAGACCTTGGCATATCTACTGCTACCAAAATAATTTCTTGTCTCTCACCAAATCTCAAACTGATTATTCTTAAAGTCTTGATTTTCAACCCAGAACATTATGCCTCTATATAATTCACAGCCAAAGGAGAGTTTGAAGTTGGAGGATGTTATGGCATTTTCTGCTTAATGTTAATAACTTCACATTCACATTGTTGAGCAAATTGTAATTGAAGCCCTACTACATGTCAGGCACTCTTTCAAGCAAAAGCAAAACAAAATGGTCAAAATTCCTTGTCCTTGGGGAGCTTCTCTTTTAGTGCGAAGATACAACATATATTATAAAGAAGTAAAATATGTACAATGTTATATAGTAAAAACACTAAGCCAGAAGGAGCCAAACTTAGTATATGGGCATCAGGAGTGAGGCTGTGACTTTAGGTCAGGTAGCTCCAAAAGGTGTCACTAGGTTGACTTCTCATGCATTTATCTATAGGAAGGAACATCAGCCCAGGCAGAGGGAATAGCAAGTGCAAAGGCCCTGAGGTCCAATGTGTTCAGAACACTAAGGAAGCCAGTTAGTTTGGAGCAGACTTAATGAGGAGGAGGGTTCTAGGAGATGTCTTATTTTCTGTCCTTATAACACCCTTAATGAGGGAGAGATCATACACACTAATCATCTGAAATAAATAAGAAGGCACTTCTCTAAGTTAACCAAATGGATTTGAGTTAGATTTGGACTCCAGCCTTGGGGTCATTCCCCTGGAGCTTGGTATTCATCTATGCTTCATAACTGGAATCATTCTGAGTCACCATATCATTGTTCCCTCTTAAGGTATATGAGAGGAGAACTTTGTAAGCCTTTTTCAACTGTCAAAAGGCTTTTCAGCCTGTTTCTTTAATAATTCCATTTAAATATAATTAATGCCTGTCTCTGCTATAACAAGGCCATTGGCTTGCTGCTCCTCGCTAAGCCATGATTGGCCAATTAAACAAGAGATGGATGGTGACTAAGCAAAGAATTAAACCATAGTCATCTATACCCCGGAGTTGAGTCACAATCGAATACACACAGGTTGATGCCCATAGTTCCCTTCTCTCCTTGTGGAGATGTGAGAAGACGATGTCTCTCCACTCCAGAGAGCCTTCATGCACGTTCACCGGCTGGCAGCAAACCTTTAGGCTTTCTCATGGGTGCAAGTTCAAGAATTGCTATTCCAGGGAATTAACACTTTCATTTAGCATTTTGCTATCTGTTCAATGCATTTTAGATTTTATAAGCACTTATTAAGTGCTTTTATATCAGGCACAATTCTAACATTGTTACATTTTAAACTCCCATGACCCTGGGACATACGTTATCCCCGGTTCATAGATAGTAAATGTTTGGGAGGTGTAGTAAATTATTCCTAAAGGTAAGTCATACCACAAAAGAGCCACCTATTCTTTGGTGTAGGGAAGGTGTTTGCTTGCAGAGTGGCCAGTTCATCCACACCTCAGGGAAGCAATTGCCCTGCAGAGCAGAGCAGCTGCTCTTGCCCTCTGGAAGGACCAAAGGCAGGCCTCAGAGGTCTGTGGTGTGGTAAGTATACGGAGCTTCCCACCTTGCTCTGGGACCAGACTGTTGCTTAAATATGAGACTTTTTCTCATGCTTAAACACTGAATCCCATGCTGATTCGTTGTAGAGTTGCCAGTTTTTCTGCCATGTAGTTTTGGTTTTCTCATGCACACAGTAGAGTCCTTGGCCACTTTAATGTTCTAAATACATGTAAAATGATATTTTACAGAAATTTTTTTTATTACAAGACTTAATTAGTAATTAAAGATAAC
The DNA here is from genome assembly GCF_030020395.1 of Manis pentadactyla. NCBI lineage: Eukaryota > Metazoa > Chordata > Mammalia > Pholidota > Manidae > Manis > Manis pentadactyla. The sequence continues at coordinate 168,337,558 of NC_080020.1, read as the reverse complement.
TTATGCCTAATTTATTTTAACCTATAAATGCATGAGTGCTGTGCACATATTCATACACATTCTCCTTGTACTCTTCAATAGGAAAGATGGCGTTATTATCTAGGCTGCGGCAATTTTGTACCACACTGGACATTTTGGCAGTATTTGGAAGCAGTCTCAGTTCTTGAACTTACAGGGGGGAAGCACTACTGGCATCTAGAGGGTAGAAACCAGGGATGCTTCTAAATACCTTACTTTTGCCAGGCATCTGCGTCTGCACTCTAGGCGAAATGCCAACCCGGGGAGGGTTCTTGACTCTGATTGAGGAAGGATTCTTGAACATGAGTGTAGATAAGGAAGGAATTCATTGAAGTGAGAGTAGCAGGGAATGGCAGCAGCCGTGCAGACAGTAGAGAGAAAGGGAGAGCAGAGAAAGGAAAGGGAAGCTCATCGAACTCCTGCTCAGCATAAGGCACGTCCCTTGTGAACTCCTTGAGTCAGCTGACATCCAGGGTCCCCTTGAATCTGCACTGGATTAAGCCTCTACCACCCCAGAATTTGGATGAGCTGCAGAGCACCAGATAGAATGAGATTATGTTTTCAGAACTTCCCAAAGCAAAGCAAGGAGATTTTCAGGTATGCTACTAAAGGGCATGACTGTACAGCTGCTGTCCTGTCTGGGCCACCCAGGTGGCAGGAATTTGCAAGCCCAAATTAGATATCTTAGTATCCCTTCTCTACTTGTCTGAAGTTGGACAGAAAGAGAGAAGACTAGTGCTTAAGTCTAGAAAATAGAAGGCAATAGTGAAGTAACAAAGACACCACTAGAAGAGTACAGAAACAAAAAAAGTTGAACAGTGCAGTCTTTATATAAAGCAAAGTACATACTCAAAGAAAGAGGAGTGTGGACAAGGTCAGACAGGAGGCATGTTTAAGGACTTAGAATTCTGTCTTTCAAGGCTTTCAAGAAAGGGGCAAAGTGTTGGGGTGGGGGAATGTGGGCTTGACATGTGATCTCATGGAGTCTATCTCCAGTGAGAGACATATGTCACCATCCATAGCCTGTCCTCTAGATATTCTGTCAGATAAACAAGAAGGGACTAGGGGTTATCAAAGGGAAGGGGTTGAGGAGGGTGAGTGGAGAGGGAATGAGAAGGGAGAAGGGTATTAACGGGCATTATATGCTTGTACAAGTACAAGCAATTTATTGATCCTGTTCTTCTCTAAGGGAGTGCTTACCCTCAAGCATTGGGGAGATACATTTAGGACTACTTGTCCTACATTAAGATGGGGTCAGTTACTAGCTGATTGTCATAAAGTATGTTAGAAATCTCACCTTGTAACTACCTGTTTTTTTTATTAAGGTATCATTGATAAACAATCTTATGAAGGTTTCACATAAGCAACATGTGGTTACAACATCCACCCATATTATAAAATCCCCCTACAAACCCCATTGCAGTCACTGTTCGTCAGCGTAGTAAGATGCTATAGAGTCACTGCTTGTCCTCTCTGTGCTACACTGCCTTTCCTGTAACCTACCTATGTGTGCTGATTATAATGCCCCTTAATACCCTTCTCCTTCCCTCCCCACTCACCCTCCCCAACCCCTTCCCTTTGATAACCCCTAGTTCCTTCTTGGAGTCTATGAGTCTGCTGTTGTTTTGTTCCTTCAGTTTTGCTTTGGTGTTCTACTCCAAAAAGGAGTGAAATTATCTGGTACTTCTCTTTTCCATCTGGTTTAGCTCCATCCATGTAGTTGCAAATGGGAGGATTTGTTTTCTTCTTATGACTGAATAATATTCCATTGTATATATGTACCACATCTTCTTTATCCATTCATCTACTTATAGACACTTAGGTTGCTTCCAATTCTTGGCTATTGTAAACAGTGCTGCAATAAACATAGGGGTGCATATGTCTTTTTCAAACAGTACTGCTGCATTCTTAGGGTAAATTCCTAGGAGTGAAATTCCTGCATCAAATGGTATTTCTATTTTGAGCTTTTTGAGGAACCCCCATACTGCTTTCCACAGTGGTTTAATTAATTTACATTCTCTCCAACAATGTAGAAGGGTTCCTCTTTCTCCTCATCATCGCTAGCATTTGTTGTTCCCTGTATTTTGGATGTTGGCCATCCTAACTGGTGTGAGGTGATATCTCATTGTGGTTTTAATTTGCACTTCTCTGGTAATCAATGATGTAGAGAATCTTTTCATGTGCCTGTTGGCCAACTGAATTTCTTCTTTGGAGAAGTGTCTGTTCAGATTCTCCACCCATTTTTTAATTGGGTTATTTGCTTTTTGGTTATTGAGGTGTCTGAGTTCTTTATATATTTTTGATGTTAACCCCTTATCAGATAAGTCCTTTATGAATATATTCTCCCATACTGTAGGATGCCTTTTTGTTCTGCTGATAGTGTCCTTTGCTGTACAGAAGCTTTTTAGCATGACGTTGTCCCATTTGTTCATTTTTGCTTTTGTTTCCCTTGCCTGAGGAGATATATTCAGAACAAAGTTGCTCATGTTTATATTCAAGAGAATTTTGCCTGTGTTTTCTTCTATGAGTTTTATGGTTCCATCACTTACATTCAGGTCTTTGATCTATTTTGAATTTACCTCTGTGTGTGGAGTTAGATGATAATCCAGTTTCATTCTCTTACATGTAGCTGTCCAGTTTTGCCAACACCAGTTGTTGAAAAGGCTGTCATTTCCCCATTGTGTATCCATGGCTCTTCTACCATATATTAATCGACCATGTATGTGTGGGTTTATATCTGAGCTCTCTGTTCTGCCCCATTATCTATGGTTCTTTTCTTGTGCCAGTGCCAAACTATTTTGATTACTGTGGCTTTGTAGTAGAGCTTGAAGTTGGGAAGCATATTTCCCCCAGCTTTATTCTTCCTTCTCAGGATTGCTTTGGCTATTTGGGGTCTCTGTAGTTCTATATGAATTTTAGAACTGTTTGTTCATGTTTGTTGAAGAATGCTATTGGTATTTTGATATGGATTGCATCAAATCTATAGATTGCTTTAGACAGAGTTGCCATTTTGACAATATCAATTCTTCTTCCCATGAGCATGGTATGTTATTTCACTTTTATTGTGTCATCTTTAATTTCTCTCATGAGTGTCTTGTAGTTATCACAATATAGGTCTTTCACTTCTTTCATTAGATTTATTCCTAGGTATTTTATTATTTTTGATGCAATGGTAAATAGTATTGTTTTCCTGATTTTTCTTTCTAGTAGTTCATCATTAGTATTTAGGAATGCAACAGATTTCTGTGAATTAATTTTTTATCCTGCAACTTTGCTAAATTCAGTTATTCTAGTAGTTTTGGTGTACAATATCATGTCATATGCAAACAGTGACAATATAACTTCTTCCTTACCAATCTGGATGCCTTTTATTTTTTATGTGTTTTGATTGCCATGGCTAGGACCTCCAGTACTATGTTGAATATAAGTGGGGAGAGTGGGCATCCTTCTCTTGTTCCTCATCTTAGAGGAAAAAGCTTTCTGTTTTTCACTGCTAAGTATGTTTTTTGGCTGTGGGTTTGTCATATGTGGCCTTTATTATGTTAAGATACTTGCCTTCTATACCCATTTTGTTGAGACTTTTTATCATGAATGGATGTTGAATTTTGTCTAATGTTTTTGCAGCATCTATGGAGACGATCATGTGGTTTTTGTCCCTCTTTTTGTTGATATGGTGGATGATGTTGATTAATTTTTTAATGTTGTACCATCCTTGCATCCCTGGGATGAATCCCACTTGATTATGATGGATGATCTTTTTGATGTGTTTTTGAATTTGGTTTGCTAATGTTTTGTTGAGGATTTTGACATCTGTGTTCATCAGGGATATTGGTCTATAATTTTCTTTTTGTATGTTATGTTTTCCTGGTTTTGGTATTAGAGTAATGCTGGCTTCATAGAATGAGTTTGGGAGTATTCCCTCCTCTTCTACTTTTCAGAAAACTTTAAAGCCACTGATCCAGATGTTTTGTTTTAAGTAGTTTTTTGATTACCAATACAATTTTGTTGTTCGTAATTGGTCTGTACAGATTTTCTGTTCCTTCCTCGTTCAGTCTTGGGAGGTTGTGTTTTTTTAGAAATTTGTCTACTTTTCTAGGTTATCCAATTTATTAGCATATTATTTTTCATAGTATTCTTTCACAGTTTTTTGTATTTCCATGGTGTCCATAGTGATTTTTCCTTTCTCATTTCTGATTCTGTCTATGTATGTAGACTCTCTTTTTTTCTTCATAAAATCTGGCTAGGGTTTTAATCTATTTTCTTTATTTTCTCAAAGAACTAGCTCCTGGTTTCATTGATTCTTTTTATTGTTTTGTTCTTCTCAGTATTACTTATTTCTGCTCTGATCTTTATTATGTTCCTCATTCTATTGACTTTGGACCTCATTTGTCCTTTTTTTCTAGTTTACTTAATTTTGAGTTTAGATTATTCATTTGGGTTTGTTCTTCTTTGTTGAATTAAGCGTGTATTGCAATATACTTTCCTCCTAGAACTGCCTTTGCTGTATCCCACAGGTGTTGAGTTGTTGTTTTCATTTCCATATATTGCTTGATCTCTGTTTTTATTTGGTCATTGATCCATTGATTATTTAGGAATATATTGTTAAGACTCCATGTGTTTGTGGGATTTTGTTTTCTTCACATAATTTATTTCTCATTTCATACCTTTTTGGTCTGAGAAGCTGGTTGGCTCAATTTCAATCCTTCTGAATTTACTGAGGCTCTTTTTGTGGCCTAGTATGTGATCTATTCTTGAAAATGTTCCATGTGTGCACAAGAACAGACCCATAGACCAATGGAACAGACTAGAGAGCCCAGAGATAAACCCAAGCATATATGGTCAATTAATATACAATAAAGGAGCCATGGATATACAATGGGGAAATGAAAGCCCCTTCAACAGCTGGTGTTGACAAAACTGGACAGCTGCATGCAAGAGAATGAAACTGGATTATTGTCTAACACCATACACAAAAGTAAATTCAAAATGGATTAAACGCATGAATGTAAATCATGAAACCATAAAACTCTTCAAAGAAAACAGGCAAAAATCTCTTGAATATGAACATGAGCAACTTTTTCCTGAATGCATCTCCTTGGGCAAGGGAAACAAAATAAAAAATGAGCAAATGGGACTATATCATGCTAAAAAGCTTCTGTGCAGCAAAGGACACCATAGGAGAACAAAAATGCATCCTACAGCATGGGAGAATATATTTGTAAATGACATATCCAACAAGGGGTTAACATCTAAAATACATAAAGAACTCACATGCCTCAATAACCAAAAAGCAAATAACTCTATTAAAAAATGGGTGGAGGATATGTACAGACAATTCTCCAAAGAAGAAATTCAGATGGCCAACAAGCACATGAAAAGATGCTCCACATTACTAGTTATCAGGGAAATGTAAACTAACACCACAATGAGATATTACCTCACACCAGTTAGGATGGCCAACAGAGAAAAACAACAGGAACAACAAATACTGGCGAGGATGCAGAGAAAGGGGAACCCTCCTACACTGCTGGTGGGAATGTAAACTAGTTCAACCATTGTGGAAAGCAATATGGAGGTTCCTCAAAAAACTAAAAATAGGAACACCATTTGACCCAGGAATTCCACTCCTAGGAATTTACTCTAAGAATACAGGATCCCCATTTCAGAAAGACATATACACCCCTATGTTTATCGCAGCACTATTTACAATAGCCAAGAAATGGAAGTAACCTGAGTGTCTGTGAGTAGATGAATGGGTAAAGAAGATGTGGTACATATACACAATGGAATATTATTCAGTCATAAGAAGAGAACAAATCCTACCATTTGCAACAACATGGATGGAGCTAGAGGATATTATGCTGTATGAAATAAACCAGGTGGGGAAAGACAAGTTCCAAATGATTTCACTCATCTGTGGAGCATAAGAACAAAGCAAAATCTGAAGGATCAAAACAGTAGCAGACTCACAAAATCCAAGAATGGACTAACAGTTACCAAAGGGAAAGGGATTGGGGAGGGTGGGTGGGACGGGAGAAATAACGGGAATTATGATTATCACACATAATGTGGGATGGCACAGAGAAGACAAGTAGTGATTTTAAAGCATCTTAGTGTGCTGATTGACAGTGACGGTAATGGGGTATGTGGTGTGGACTTGATAATGGGGGAAGCTAGTGAACACATGTTGCTCATGTAATTGTATATTAATGATAGCAAAAGAAAAAAAAATAAAGAAAATGTTCCATGTGCACTTGAGAATAATGTGTCGCCTATTACTATTGTGTGGAGTATTCTGTAGATGTCCGTTAGTTCCATTTGTTCTAGTGTGTTGTTCAGTGCCTGTGTCTCCTTACATATTTTCTGTCTGGTTGATCTGTTCTTTGGAGTGAGTAGAGTGTTGAAGACTCCTAAAATGAATGTATTGCATTCTGTTTCTCCCTTTAATTCTTTTAGTATTTGTTTCACATCTGTAGTTGCTCCTATATAGGGTGCATAGATATTTAATGGTTATATCCTCTTGTTGGACTGACCCCTTTTTCATTATGTAATGTCCTTCTTTGTCTCTTGATACTTTTTTGTTTTGAAGTCTATTTTGTCTGATACAAGTACTGCAACTCCTGCTTTTTTCTCTCTATTAGTTGTTTGAAATATATTTTTCCATCACCTTACTTCTAGTCTGTATATGTCTTTGGGTTTGAAGTGAGTCTCTTGTAGACAGAATATAGGTGAGTCTTGTTTGTTTTATGCATTCTTTACCTCTGTGTCTTGATTTGTGCATTCAGTCCATTTACATTTAGGTTGATTATTGGTAGATAGGTGCTCATTGCCACTGCAGGCTTTAGATTTGTGGTTACTGAAGGTTCAAGGGCAGTTTCTTTACTATCTAACAGTCTGACATAACTCACTTAATATGCTATTTCAAACAGAATTTAAAGGTTCTTTTTTTCTCCCTTCTTTTTCTACCTCCTCTACTCTTTATATATGATGTGTCTTATTCTGTACTCTTTGTGTATCCCTTGACTGACTTTGTGAGTAGTTGATTTAATTTTGCATTTGCTTAGTAATGAATTGGTCTATTTCCTTTAGTGTGGTTTTATTTTCTCTGGTGTCAGCTATTTAGCCTTAGGAGCACTTCCATCTACAGCAGTCCTTTTCAAACACACTGTAGAGATGGTATTTGGGAGGTGAGTTCCCTCAACTTTTGCTTATCTGAAAATTGTTTAATCTGTGCTTCAAATTTAAATGATAATCTTGCTGGTAGTGTATTCTTGCTTCTGGGCCCTTCTGCTACATTGCTTTAAATATATCATGCTGCTCCCTTCTGGCCTGTAAGATTTCTGCTGAGAAGTCTGATGGGTTTTCTTTTGTATGTGATCTTTTTTCTCTCACTGGCTGCTTTTAATACTGTGTCCTTGTCCTTGATCTTTGACATTTTAATTATTATATTTCTCGGTGTTGTCTTCCTAGGATCTTGTGTTGGAAAGTCTGTGTACTTCCCTGGTCTGAAAGACTATTTCCTTCCTCAGATTGGAGTTTTTGCAACTTTTTCCTCAAAGAGACCCTCTATCCCTTTTCTCTCTCTTTTTCTGGTATCCCTATAATGCGAATAATGTTCCATTTTGATTGGTCACACTGTTCTCTTATTATTCTTTCATTCCTAGAAATCCTTTTTTCTCTCTATGCCTCAGCTTTGTATTCCTCTTCTTTAACTTCAATTTCATTTACTGTCTCCTCTGCCTCATCGAATCTGCTTTTAAGTCCATGTGTTGTCTGTTTCCTTCCAGATACTGAATTTTTCAAAGTTTCTATCTCTTTCTAAGTCCTCCCTGAGATCTTGACTATTTTTCTGTAGCTCTGTGACCATATTTTGATTTTTATTTTGAAATCTTCATCAAGTGATTTCAGATTCACTGAGCCCTCTTTCTGGCTTTTTTAAAAAAATTTTGTTCAGACCAATTTCCTTTGCTGTTTCATATTCCTAATGATTACTATATGGAATAACTTTGTGTAGGTGGCACCGTCTTTTTCCCAGGAGCTCTGCTCTCTAGAGCTTCCCAGCACCTGGAGTGATGGCAGGAGTTACAAGCATGCGGCACCAGTGCCTGACTAGGCGAAAGTGCTCTTTCCTGCTTCCCAGCTACAGTGCCTGCCTTCCCTGCCAGTTCCACTGGGTCAAGCCTGCAGGGAGGAGCATCTACATTATGCCCCTGTATCTGCTGTAAGTGAGGCCACCCTCTGGCTGGCCTGGTGCAATGGCAGGAGCAGCAGGTGTGTACTGGTTCCTGCCAGCAGGAAGGAGCATCAGGCTGCATGTCACAGTGGGGGGCCTCGCCAGTACATTGCCAGACAGGGAGGTTGGAGCATCTGAAGCTCCTGAAACTTCCCAACCTGCTGGGCTCAGTGTGTCAGGATGATTTTGTCTACATGTCCTTTCTCCTGAGCATCAAGCTTTGTGTAATCCTTGCCCTTTTAGCACCCCCCCAGCTGTTGGGAAGTTTTTCAAAGTGCCCGCCTTCCTTTCGTCCCAGAGCAGCCTGTTGTGGGTACCTGTTCTCCACAAGCAGCTGAAATCTCAGTCGTCCTGAGTATCCTCTCTGTCTTTGCTTTTCAACCCCACTAATCTCCAAAGCACCATGTAATGTGGGTTGGTTCTCCTGGGGCAGATCTCCAGGGCTAGGTGTTTAGCAGTCCTTGACTTCTACTCCCTCCCTGCTTTGTTTCTCTTCCTTCCACCTGTGAGCTGGGTAAGGGGAGAGCTTGGGTCTCACCAGACCACGGCTTTGCCACTTTACCCTTCTCTGTGATGTCTTCTCTTTTCTCCTCATGTAGGCAGTCTGTTCTGCTGTCTTTGAGTTGCTCTTTCAGGATTAATTGTATTTGTTTTATATTCCTATATATGTGGTTTTGGGAGGCGGTTTCTGCCTCACAGCTCATGCCAAAATCTTTTCACCCCACCCCTACCTCCCTGGCTTTTAAAATTGAATCTTAGCCTTAAGATATAACATATTATTTATATCTTGGCATTTTCATCACAGGCAGGAAAAACTAATTATGATACTTGTTCCATGTCCCTGTTCTACCTCATTTCCTTGTATGGGATAACCCCCTGTCCTCCCCCACAAGGATTATTCAGCCTTAAATGTCAATAGGATTCTCTATCTTTAATAATATCACTTTTACTAGAAAGTTAGATTTGGAACTACTCTATCCTTGCAGAAAATATTTTTGTTCCATTGTCAAATTTTATATTTTTTCAAATACTATGAATTGCTATTAATAATAATACAAACGTACTTCACCTATTGGTGAAAAATGTAGGTTTTACTCTGTTAGAAGCCTAAAATAAAACCATCTTTAATTTTTTTTTAATTGTGTTCTTCTGGATTATTATTTCTTTGTTGTTGTTTTTTCATTTTGATTTTGTGCACTTTCAGACTTGATATAAGCTTTGCCAGTCAGCAGTGTAAAAAATTATCTGGCCAAAGGGAATCATATCTGAGTCAATTCACCTATAGGTCTTCCCTGAGTACCTCTTGGGTGATCAGTCTTAGGTTAGTGCAGGGAGAAGAAGGGGTTAATGCAGGAAGTTCCCAGCTGGAATTACAGTGCAAGGCAGGAACCTGTGATTCAGGCCCCAAAGGGAAGAATGCAAAGTTACCTCTGATTCCTTGTTCTATATGAATGTGTTTCATTGAAGTTTGTGTAGGGTAAGGTTTATACCCTGGAGACTCATGTTTTTGTTTTTGTTTTTTTATCTTCAGGAAAAGGGATGTTTTTATTGCTGGGAATTTATTTGTATTCATTTCTTAGAGATGCTGCTAAGGTAGCCAGGCCATATATTATGCTATTTTATTTGTACTGTATAGATTTTTTGAGTCAAATTTAGGGGGAAAAAGCCCTGCCACAAATATTTACCATGATATCTCTGACCTTTGGACATCTGTGACCCTTCCCATTTCCTTTGCTGGGGACTTGTGCTCCAACTGTGATTACAGCCTCATTCATCTGTTGTCTCTGATAGAAGTTTCTAACTGGCCTGTGTTAGGAGGATGGAATTGTTCTCTGGCAGTGGGTCCTGTATAGTGATGGCTGTCATTGGGGTATGCTACCTCCCCTGCCACCCCAACCCATAGTTCTGAAGTGCAAGTGATCCAAAGCCTTGATCACTAGGCATCTTCATCTTTTGGCCCAACAGCAACAGACAATTTGGTACCAGTCTAGCAAGGCCTAAGTGGGATGTTAGGGAAGACAAGCGTTATTTTCAAACCTGGGCATTTGCCTTCCAGTCTTGCCTGCCCAGTTGATCACAATTGCTGGAAGAGCTGGAAGCTACTGGTGAGCCGTTGGAGAAATGCCTCTAGGTTTTTACTACAGAAAAGTTATTTTAATTTTGGTGTCAGTCATTCATCTTTCTGTGGTGCCTTATAATCTTCGACTAAGAATAAGTGTTAAGATTTATGGAGCAGCACTAGGCCCCATTTGAAAGAGTTTGTCTCCTATCTCATTATTACTCTTCAAATAGGAATAGTCTTACCATTATGCTCATTTGACACATAAAGGAACTGACGATCAAAGAGGTTAAATAATTTGCTCCAGGTCAAGAATTCTGTACATGGCAGAGCTCATCAGTGTGAACACAGGGAGTCTACCTTCAGATAGTTCTCACTTCCTGGTTATCCTGTGATGCAACCCTGAAGGAGGTATCTTGGATGAAAGCTCTGTCTCCAGAAAAACTGATAAAAAGGATACCTAGGATCCAGGATGTTAGACAATCATCATCAGTGTCCTAATATAGGAGGAAACACTTTCTGATTGGTGGCTTGCTTTGCAGGGACTCATATATTAGAGCAAATTACTTATAACTGAACTTAATACCTAAAATAATTAGCTCCCCTTTTCCCTAGAAAAACAATGTCAAAATTGGAAGGGGCTTTGGACTTGTTTACTTTATTTGTTAATTTGTCTACCATTACAGGAAGCATTTGAAGTGGTTTATAGTGAAACTAAAGTATGATAAGACAAAGAGGAAATGAGAAGAGAAAGAAAAGGGAACTTAAGTATTTGGAAAAAACTGAGATTTATCTGACATTATCCTGCTTAAAGACTCTGCACATTTATAAGTTCCAGACCACATATTTAATTACCAATTACTAACAACTGATGCACAAAAGAGAACTTGGCCAGAGGTTGGTCAAAAATACAAACACAACCCCTTTGCTCAGGATGAACTTAACTAGGGAACTGAAGTAGCCATGTAACTTAACCTGAGCTTTCCTATTCTCTGCAGCTGGAGATGTTACATTGGATCACCTCTCAAGTCTTTATTGCTAAGTGTCCAGGACTTATGCGTCATTCAGACTTAATGTACACCTTCCAGTTTTTGGAGGGGAAGCTACCTGTGTTTTCTTAGATTTGTATTTCCTTTTTATACCCTTAATTTCCTGACCTTTTAGACCCAGTATGTTTTTCTTTTTATTCTTTTTTCTTTTTTTGCTCTATGATTAAGAAAACTATATTCATGGCCATTTGATCTAATAAAGAATTCACAGCACAAAAAAGTACAATGGAATATCTTCTATGGAGGAAAGACAAAATCCTAGGATTCGTTCATTATTTACAAACTGAAGATCTGTCTGAAATCAGGATAAAGCATCTCAAATATGATAAAATAATAAATAGGATATTTTTATGCAATTTACTCAAAGTTATTTTATCTGCAACTTTTAGAAATCTAGATATCCCATAAAGATAGGTCCCCATGTCTGAGAAAATTGCAAACAAAGCCATAAATGTGCAAGAGCTGTTGGAAAGGATAGCAGAGTTGTGCTTCAATAACAAACAGCCAAAATCTTGATGGATTAATACTGGAAGTTTATTTTTCCCTCACAAGAAGTTTTCTGTGGATCCTAGAGATGCTATATAGCTGTTTACCAGGCTTATTCAATATGGTGACTCTGTCATCTCGAAACTGGGCCTTCACATTCCCCCTGCAGGAGAAGAGGCCCTGGAGAATCATGTAGGGACTTTGCACTGTCTTGATACTGAAATGACATCATCATTGTTTTCTACATTTCATAGACCAGAACTGGTCAGATGGCCTCATCTATTTTATTTCTTAAATGCCCAGAAAAGAAAGGGGGATTAGGACTTTGATCCCTAATAATTAAGGCCAGCAATGAGTACTTTGTTGACCTAAATGTCTTTAACACCTAACCCCTCTAATAGTACAAATTAGGCTTCTAGTGACTCATTCATCCTGAAGTTATAGGGGTAATTACTGAGATTTCTAATTACTTTTATTAATTTTATAATTAATCTTTAAAAACTCTTTTGTAACATTTGTATTTGTATTTATACACATGATTATAATTGTGTAACCATCCTTAAAGTTATGTTTAATATTTTTTTAGGTAAAATATGTTAAGACCAAAGGGGGGGTAGTCAGAATTTGTTTTCTGTGCATTCTATGTCTGTTTTGCTAATTTCTATCGATACAAATTTTTCACACTGCCTGCTTTAGAATAAAATAAGCAATTAGAAAAATTAATTTAGAAATAATAGGTGCATAATCATCATTTTGTAGTGATGTTTTGGTAAATAAGTCATTAACAGCTGAGAGCTTTAATTTGCAATATAAGTCATTTTCCAGTTTGCTCATTTTTTGCTAATAACAAAGAATCAATCTTTTTTTCTTTCTCTAACCATCAAACACTGTGCTGTCTTCCTCACTGTATTCTGAATGGGCTCACTTGTTTTCACTAGTTGTTGCTCGGTATTAGAATTTGTAGTTGATGTGGCTCATTTATCAGCCAAGTATGGAGAGATTCTGAGAGATGTTTTGTCATTTTCCACTGACAGAATGATGCATTCGCTTATGTCCTGGATTCTTTGAAAGAGCTTGAGTTGCACTTATTTTGCAAGGTGAAGCATGAGAATAAATGATATAAAACTTAAGTAAACAGAGAGAAAAAAAACAGCTCAGAAAACCAAAATCCAAGGGGCTTCATTTTCAAGTACACATGTTAGAGATAAAAAACATAAGATAAAATGCCCATGGCTACTATTTTAGGTTTGATCTATCACCTGCTTGTATTCTGTTACACCGTAACTACAGTTCTATTGGACAGAGAGATGGGCAGAGAATTCTCTTCCTTTCTTCTTTATTGACCCACTTAGGACCCATCTGTAAGACGGCAGCATGCCAGCCATGGTTAGGATGTGGTCCATGAAAATTCAGTCAGACCTTCATTGCTGGTAGCAGACAAGTCAATATAGGAAAATGGTCTATCTGATCTTTATTTGTCCTGCTTTGAGTTCTGTGGATGTATTTTCAACTGTTTGAGTTATTTGTTATGAAAATAGGTATGTGGTACCTGTGACTCATTAATGGAATCTGCTTATTGCATAGCCCAACTCTCACAATTATCATAGGAGGCCATCGGGGAATTTATTTATTTTTTTGAATGAAAATTGTTCTCACAGACTCTAGAATAAATGGTTACTGTAATTTAAAGCCATTTTATTAAACCAATATTTACTTTTATAAAAAGAAAATATCCGATGAAACTTGCTCATTATTTGTTTTTGTAAATTTTAATATTCACAGTTATGAGTATAAACATCTAGAATCTTCTCATTCTGTTTTGTTCATGAATAGTTGTTAGCTGTTCTTGTAAAGGTTAGGAAAACTTGGACCAACCTATGCCATCATCTTAGTGACATCACTGAGTATAAACAAGTAACTAGACAGACTTTGGTTCAAATCTGAATCCATAAGTCAGAATTGTTTTCTGGTTTAATTATTTAACTTTGAGTTTCAGTTTCCTCAGTTGCAAAAACCAGAACAATGTCTTATGAATGTGAAGAGATTGGTGCAAGGAGTAAATATAAAAACACTTAGCAAAGTTCCTGGCTCATGGCAGATTTTCAGGGTTATTCTCATTGCTTTTTGCTTCCTGTTAGCATAGTTTTTCCTACTCCTTGTAAGATACCCTTTGAATACAACTGTGCACTGTGCCAGTGGCTCCCCCTGGAGTCCTATGTCAGTATTTCAGTTGGCCGTTCTCAGAGCCTCCCTTTTCCCACTTGGGGAGATTTTGCTTCCACACACCGATCCCCCCCATTTTTATGTGTTTTACAGACATGCAGTTAGTAGAGTAAACATTATATTCTCTTTTTTTTGTTGATACATGCATAAGCTTTTTTTTTTTAACCTACTTTCCTTTATCTGTCTTCCTTCTTGGCCACAATAACTCCCTTTATTGAGTAACCAAGTAATTTTAGTGCTGACCAATAAATGTTAAGAGAATGGCTCTTAGCCTGTGTCTCTCTGTCAAATAGTGGTGGCTATTGGTTTTGGAATTAAAGAATCAGAGACTATTAGTAATGATATTAGAGAAATCATAAAAATAATACTCTGGAAACTTCTATACAACAACCCTATAGGGGCCATTCAACAGTAGAAACATTAATTGAACACATACTGGGATAAAGAAGACAAATCCACACACTTCATATTAATGAAAGGAGATAGACAGTAAATAAATCAAGTGAAAAGTAAATAATGTATGTCTTCATACAAACTATGAAGAAGTGACCCAAGGTGACACGGTGAAATGCAAATTGGGACTATCTCTTTTAGAGGCTTTGAGGGGACACCTAAGAGACCTTCATCATGAGAAGCATTTAAACTTTGAAAAGATTCTTAGAAGTATGTTCCTGACTTTTGGAACAGCAATTATTAAGATCCAGTGGCAAGAACAAGCTTGAAGTCTTCAAAGAATAACAAGAAAGTTAGTGAGTCTAGGACTTAATAAAATATAAGGGGTCGGTGGGATAATAACTGATGAGAATCTCAAAACCAATCCTCTGTCTCTCCTGTATTTCCTTAAACTCCCTGTTTTTAAAAGAAATTTTTAAAAATGATTTCATGACCTTAATTGCTTTGGTTTTCTTAATTATCCCTATGGAGAAGCCATTGCTTTCTATTGTTTTTGTTTCATTTTTATTTTGGTTTAAAGAAGCTTTCGAAGGGTTAGCCTGGGAACTGACCCACATTTGTACCATGTTTCTGGGAGAAAGTATTATTCAAATTGTGCAGAACATTTTGGAACATGGTTCTTTTTAAGATGGGGTATTCTGCCTTAGGTTATCTTTAAGCAGGTCTGCATTTTATCAAAAAAGACCTCATTACTCCAAAATCCTGGTTTCTACTCAGGCTGTACTGAGGACTGCATTTGTCCTATTATGAAGACTTGCTACACATTCCCGGAAACAGAAATGCAGTTGGCACGTTCAGTTTCATTCTGGTATGCGGAAACTTTAGCACATGAATGCAGGTGCCTTTTGTTAATTATCACAGCATTTTTATGTGTTCACAAAAAGAGGAGCAGCAGAGCCCTGTGTTTGAAAACCCTCTTCAGACGATGCCCAAGGAAGGCTGGCTTGTCATTTCTGTTGCTGCTGTTTTCTCTGCCTCCTCATTTAGCAAGTTAGTTTTGCTATGAGAAGAGAGAGATGAGTTAATCATTGATGGGGGGCATTGATCCAAGTCTTTCTTCCTTCTAACTTCAATATTGAAAGAAAAAAGGGCTGATGGTGTTCATTTATCCTGCTGTTCCCTGTTTTACTTTTATCAAACACTGATTGTCTGCATATTCCTTTATAAGCCATTCTTTCTGTCTCCTACACATGTCAGACTCTCCAGTTACCTCTGTGCTGATCTGTAGTTCACTTAAGAGACACCTTTGCCAATGTGTACTTTAGGAAGTGGATCTAGGTTGAGAATGATGCCTTAGTGTGGTTTTAAGCCAGTTCTCTAAGAGGAAAGGAACACTGTTCAGATGATGTGTATGACAGAATTAGATTTGTAAAGTCATCTATCAGAAGTACAAATGCCTGCCATCATCATTCCTGACCAGTCCCTTGCCTCCCATCTCCTTTGCTCCGGGGTACCGTCTGACCAGCAGCCCTGTCACCTATGCAATGTCCTCACTGTGTTAGGTCATATCACCTTGCTTAAAAATCTTACAGGTTTTCCCTTTACCTACAGCAGGGATTAGCAAACTAAAGCCACAGGCCAGATCCATCTGACTGGGTCAATAAAGTTTTATTGGAACACAGTGTGTCCATCCACTTATATATTACCTATGGCTGCTTTTGCCCTACAAGGGCAGAGCTGAGCAATTATAGCAAAGACTGTCTGACTGAAAATACTTACGATCTGGCTCTGTGCAGAAACTGTTTGCCTCCCACTAGCTGACATGATCAAATTCATACTCCAAGCACAACAGTTCCCAAGCTGCTTGGGCTTGTCTAGAAGCTTGGTCTGTAGCCAGCTCCACCAATGTACCCTAAGCCTGAGTCCCTGTGGATAGCTCATGGTTCCTAGAGCCTGTCATACCTCTGCCATCACCATTTGGAATTCTTTCAACTGTGCACCCCCAAACACTGTGGCTCTGAACTAGCCTCCACGCCAGCGACTCACCCTGTTGCCTTCTAGCTGCATTTCCAACACAGTCTTTCAGCATTGCTCAGGACTCCCTCCTCCAGTGCTCAGTTGTCTCTTTTTTCTGTGGGTGAGCCCTGCCTCTGCAGCCAGAGTGCAAGTCTCCTGAGTGTCTTGCTCACTTTCCCCAGAGTCCAGTTCAGAACCAAGCACACAGGTACTCAGTAAGTAGATATTGAATTGATAGTAAGGAAGTGAAGTGCCATCTTGCATATAAGCTGAACAAAGGACACGTTGGAGTAAAGCAAGTATCTTGTTGTCACCTTAATCAATGTATTAATGTTGCTCATTAAGCAGGCTAATCTACTGTACATGTTAAATTCAGTGGAGACAGACAATCCCCTTAGCAGCAGGGAAGTCTGAGCAGGGCCTTGGATGTGCCAACAGCCAGTACATAACTTCCTGGTCATCTCTCAGAAGACCTGGAGCCAGGCAAGTGGGAATAACTGCCAGGTTGCACATTGAGACAGGTGTAAACACATGCCTGACCTCTGGGTGTCCATCCAAAAGCAAATATCTGCCCTTATTCTCTCTTGGGGATGACTTGCCTATACCTCCAGAGAACAGAGGAGGAGATGTTTGTTTTCTGATTATGCTTGCCTCGTAGCCCAACCTCTGTTTTAGCATGTGGCTGGATATGCATGGGACAGATGAGTCTCCTTTAAGGGACATATTTTGACTTCACTGGTGTGAAATCCTTTTGAAACCAAGTATCAACATCTAATTGTAATTTTCCGTGTCCTGTGTTGGTAAAAATTGTCAAGACCCCCTTAAATTTTCCAGCTCAGACGCTGTTGCTGCTAAGATGTCCCTAGTGGGCCCATGGAAGCATTGGCCTGGCTTCTTCCTCAAGAGTAGGGATTCTCCAGTGGTTGCTGAACATCCTCATGGCCCTGAGGGTTTTCCTGTTCACTTTGTGACCACCACATGCTGTGAACCTCTAGCCCTTCACCCAACTGCAGCCCCCCAGATTGACCACTTCTCTAGTGAATTTCCGAGATCATAAGGAGCTCTATAGAGATTCCATTCTGTAGCATTATATAATCCTACCCTTCCATCCCTCTGCCCATATGTGGGTCCCCAGAAATTGCTTCTCCAGGAAGTCACATGCAGGTGGGCTGGGGGATGGAGGAGCTAACTCACTGCTTATGCTTTTAACACCCTCGCTGTCATCTGCTCTCTGCCTAGGCCTAGAGATAGTCCTGCTCACCAGCAGCATGCCCTCTATTGTCCCTTACCTCTCCCCCATGCCATTTTGGGGATGGTTACCAGGGGAAAAGAAGATAAGAATGAAAGGAAGAAGAGGTTGATGGCTGAGATGGGGTCAGGGGTCGACATCCCATCTCTGCATGAAAGAATTCTCCATGACCGTCAGCTCCAGGCCCACAGTGTTATGTGGTATTTCATGTCTCATGCAACCTATCTCTTTCTCTAAAGTGGGCTGTCTCTCTTCCAAAACTGAGGACCATGATTCCATAAGGAAACCAAGCTCACCACTGGCCCCTGCTCGCAGTCAGGGCTTGAGCCTCTGGGTCCTCTGCCCTTGTCCTCGATGTGTGTCATGGAATAAAGAGCTCTGAAAGCTACAGGGTCTACACAGAAGGATAATACTAATTGTTTTTATTCAGATCCCCGTTTGTCTCAAGATTGCTTGCTGTCTCAGTATTCTGACACCTCACGGAGGTAGTTTGATATGATAGAAGGGCAGGGTGAAGGTTTTGAATTCAGGTAGAACTGGGTTCAAGTTAATGAGCTGTTGGACCAAGATACTTAATCTGGAATCTGTTTCTTTCATCTGTAAAAGGGAAGGCAATAATATTTAACTCATAAAATTGCTGTGAGGAACAATAAACTGCCTTGATTAAGAGTAACTTTGACACACAGTAGGTCTCAATAAATGCAAGCTACAAATTGCAGATATGTAAAGTCTCACTAATTTGCTGGACTTATGTCCATTAATGACACAAATAAATAACCTTTTTATGTCCTTCCTACTTGTGAGGGTAGGAATGTTTAAGGTGCTTGCTTCAATGTTCATTCTTTTTAACATTTTCGTGAATAATGCTTCTATCACAACTATGACAAAAGGTGGAAAGCAATAGGTACCCATTTGAGAGCACTTTGAGATAAGTGGTGGTAAATGGAAAATACAGAGCACACAGTGATGCCAGTCTCTCTTAAGTTGTTTTTAAAGTTGGTTCAGGTTCAGATTTAACAAACAGTTTCTGTGTGCCTAAAAGATATCATGCTTTGTTAGCGCACACAGTTATGCTCTTTAGTTCTCAAAAACCACCCTGTACGGTTCGAAGGAAGTGCAGTCAGACCGGTTGACTGGGGCTCATTATTTCAGGACCCCTGAGGTTTGAGACAAGAGGAGACAATAGTTTTCACTGCGTTCAGCCTGTGCCTGTGTTACCCAGACAGCTGGACTCTGCGGCAGGTCAGAAGCATTTCATTTTGTGAAGGTGAAGAGCATGGACTGTGGAATCCACCTGCCTGGGTTCCACCTGGGGCTGCTCCATCTTAGTCTATAGCAGTATGACTATAACAATTTTTTTGAACATTCAGTGCTTTCATTTCCTTATTTGTAAAATAGGATAAATTCTGGTATTTCCATCATAGGGTGCAGGTGAGAGCTGAGGACAGTGCTACCATCATCGCCCTCATCATTACAGCAGCCCAGAAACCTCTGTGATGCATCTGTTTGGATGTAACAGCAGTTGACTTTTAAGCTCTACATACCCGTTAATCTAGAAGGCAGATCATTATGTGGCCACATCAGGAAATAAAAAAAGAAAAACGTTGATTTGCTTTTCTCTGTATTACTATTCTATATGCATTATATACATGTGTGCATATGGGTATACATACCAGCTCTCCACTTGGAGAGTCAGACTATATGTTGTACACTTGCTGAGTACTCTGCAACTCTCTTTTTTTTTATTCCAAGTAGTTCTGTGAAACTTTTCAGTACTTTCAACACATTTACAAATGAGGATACCAAGAGTCATTGAGGAAGATAATTTTCCCACTGTTGCCAGAATTAAGAGTTGAGATTTTAAGGTTCATGCATTTAGTGAATTTAAAATATATATATATGTAATTGGTCTGCTTATCTCTGTGACTCTAAGGAATGCTGAACCAATTCCTGATACTGGCCAGGATAAAGTGATATGTTCAATAAGGTTTCTTTGTATAAAATGTTGCATATCCTAGGCCCATGAATCAAGATGAGAAAATAAAACCCTAAACACACTTTCTAGAACTACCTTATTGTAAGTAATACTGCATTGAAAGTTAAAATTCTTTTAACTGAATAACTTGTGCTAAGGATTTACTTATAGAAATACTTTTGCCTGTAACTGTAGACCATTCTTTAGCTAATGTTTAATGAATTGATATTTTTACAGTATGTTGAATAAACAGAACACTTTAAGAATTCCATTATTACTTTGGGCTGAAGAGGCCTGACTGCTAGAAGTGATGGTAATAGCTGTAAATCAAAGTATGCACCGATGGTGAAGTATTCCTCAAAGAAACCCTTGAAAACTAAGGGTTTTGTAGTTCAGACATACACACACACACAAATGAATGTTTCAGAGGAAATAAGAATGCTGGGTCTATTCCCAGTGCATGTTTCTAGTCCCAGCCTGCTCTTGGCTTTGAGATGGAAACCCTGCTCCTTCTTCCATGGAAAGTGCTTCAGAATTGGAGTGTTAGAGACTGAGATATGCCTGCACTTGAGAGCTTTGAGTGATTAACCCCTCTGGGCCTGGTTTCCTCCTTGTGTATGTCTTTTTTCCTCTCAATTTTCTGTGGGAGCTGGAGTCCAAGTTCTGTCCTGGACTCCAAGGGTGTCCAGGAGATGTGTCCCTACTGGCAGGATGCCATACCAGATCTCGTGGCAATCCTGTAGCTAAATAGCTAATCCTGGCATATCATAGCTAAGTATATTGGATGGGAGCAGAGACCTGTATACCTTTGTTGAAATGTTAATGAGGGCCAGGAACCTTTCATGTTTTGTTTTCATATTCCTATCCCCAGAATCTGACACAGTTTTCAACGTGAATGTTAAATTCATGACAAATAACCCCTGAGCAGAAGATCCTACTAGATGTGGGCGAAGAGGCTCTGAACCCCGCTTGCACTGAGGGCAAGAATCAGGAATGGGACAACAGAAGGACCTTAGGGAGATGTGGGAAGACATGTGCCTCGTTCTTTAGGGAGAATTCAGGGAGCTGCAGAGTGCATTCTAAAGGAGGGCCTGAGGCAGCCTCCAGGGCTCCCTGTGCCCCCGTGATGCGGCAGGATTTGATGACCTGTGTGCACCTAAACGTAGTAAGGCAGTGACAGAAGGCCTCCCCGGTTTTCTGCGGCCCCACTGAGGCAAGGAAAGAACTGCAAATGCAGATGTTAGAGAAATTTGAATCAGCAGAGTTGTGCTGATACAAGGGGGCTAAGAAAACAAACTTTGGAGCCCGATTATTCCCAATCAAAATTCCCATTCCTCTACTTACAATCCATGTGACACTGGGCAACTTCACCTCTCTATGCCTCAGTTTTCTCCCTCATAAAATGAGCATGATAATAATAAAGTATTAATAACTGAGTCTGCCACAGAATGAGAGCTTTATAAGTATTTGTTATGATCATTCCTATTAAGTTTATTAAATGAAGGAAAAATGCATTTTCAGGCACCTGAATTTGGGGGCAGGAGACTCGTATCTAGAGTCTCCTAATGCTCAACCTTGAGGGAAAAAAAGGAGTTATGTTGAATGTGATTTAAATATTCTGCTAGATTCCATTAGACACCCCCCCACACACCAAACAGACACCTGTTGTTGTTGTTGTTGTTTTTCATAACTTCTCTTCTCTTCATTGACTGGTTCAAATACTTCTTCTGATGCATGGACTATCCTCATGACCTTGGACAAATATCTTAATTCCTCTAGGTCTCAGTGTTATCATCTCTGAATTCAGCAACCTGGCAAACTCAGGGGTTCCTTGTGAGTTCTAAACACATGAATCCATGCCATGCATATGCAGCAGCAAACGTGGTCCTCAGCATGCAATCAGAGTTTTAATGATCATGCGTGTGTTTCCATTATCATTATACTTCCTATTCTATCATTAAAAAACAACAATAATAGAAACACTAAAGGTAGACCAGAGAAAGAGGCTTTAAATGCCCATGGCAAGTGCAATACAATGCTTTGGTGGTTGTCGTACTTCTCCATCAGCTCCTGCTCCAATGTGGCTCCAACCTCCAGTGTGTTTGCAGGGCAACCACCTAGGACACGTCAATGTCGAGATGATTTGGGCGTTACTGCTGTCTGCTCATCAACTGTACATTTGCAAACTCTATATGTAACTAAATCCAGCCAAGGCCCTAGGTATATTCTTAGCCTGATTTATTTAGATGTTCTGCTTTAAAATGAATGCCAGGGTAAAATTTGTTTTGTTTCTTTCACTCCATAAATGCCTTAAAAATCCAATCTCAGTGTCAGCGACAAGTATTGATATACTTTGTCAAACAAGAAATATCTTCAGCTCCTAGAACCAAAAATTCAATGATTTTCAGCAGACTTTCCTAAGATAATAATGTAATTCATCTTTCAGAGAATATTAAAGGCAAGCCTTGAAGGTGAGGGCAAAAAGCCCATTTATGCCTCAAATTAGAAAGATAATTTAGGGAGAACATCATTTATATTCATTTGAATTTAACAACCTGGAATGGCAAAGTTCAGATTAGTGATTATTTCTACCTAAGAATTTCATTGACAAAGGAAATAATTATATTTTCTGCTTTGAAAATTAGACATACTTAATGTTGCATATGGTGAAATGAAGGCAGTAAAACCCCAAGGAACCAAAATGTGTGAGAAATGAGGTGTTCTGGTTAATTGAATTTTCTAGTTGTTGCATTTAAGCAAATGATGCTTTTACAATTACAGGTACAAAAAAAATCTTTCTAAAATTGCCCAAATCTGACTTCCTGTCTTAGTTTGATAAGATCTGCTAGGATAACCATTTGAGCAAGATGCAGAAAAGATTTGGGTCTGAGTAGGGACACTGCTAGGATTCTCTCTGTGGGAGTTTTATTGTCATGGTGACAGTAATTGATTATTTTGCTTTATTTTGTGTTATTCTCATTAGAGCTTCTGTGTTTTGATTTGCTCTCTTCTCAGATTTATGGTTATAATAGGGACATGCTCAACTGGGCTAGTGGAAATGTACACCTAGTTTGAGTTCTTGAAGAAGATCTTTGGACTTGGATCTGTGGAAGAGGGAAAAGACAGCCAAAACTGAACCACATCTCTGGGCCCTTCAACTCTAGGAGGATCTGGTAGAATATAGAAGTGTTCTACCCAAATTATGAAATTGATAAAATTTCATGGTCACTACTTCCCTTCTTCATTACCTTCCTTCTGGATTCTTTATTTCTCTCCCTTTCTCCTCAACAGACACCCTAGCCTCCCATGCACTTTGAGGGGAAGAACAGGGAAGTGTACTAAACTTATGCATAATGTAGCAGAATGGTTGTCTTCTTACTTCTACTTCTGCAGCTTTAGACTCACAGAGGTTTGTTCATTTCATGTAAGAAATTTGCTTTTAAATTAATCTTCTGTCCACAAGAAGCATACATTAGCATTATGGGTAAGTTGTCTTTAAACCTGCCCTGTAACGCCAGCAATTTCTAAGGCATAGAGCTTGCTGCCAGTTTGACCTGCTCTCTCTCCCTCTAATTTTTCCCTGTTCCTTGGGATCCCACATGGGCTCTAAGGTCAGCCACAGCTCTTGGCATATCTTCAGACTTTGCTTGGTTCCTGTCCAAAAATGGAAACCTGGCCAGGAGTTTTCAATTTGCTGCCCTTGGGCATCTTAAGATCTCATCAAAGATGAAGTATGCAGATGCATGAAGTGGAATAACAACAGAGGTGGTAAATGATTAAGTGACAAAGTGACAAATGTGTCAGGAAACCAGAGTAGGAAGGCATTGTCATTTGCTGGGGGTGGGGGCTTGAGCAGGAGTCTTCAGACGACGTAATGTGTATCAAGAGGAAAAAGATAGGAGAAGGGCATTCTGGCTTGTGGAGACAGACTGAGCAAAGAAAGGTCTGAGGTTGACAATGCTCAGGAATCTGGGAGAGCAAGGGGCATGGTTAGGGGAAAAGGAGGAGACTTGGTATGATGACTCTCCAAGCTCCTATGGCATGGGAAACTAATAAGCAGGAGGGGAGGGCTTATTGTGGTTTAAAATAACCTAGTGTCCTCCCTGAGTCACAGATCCATCCTAGGGAGCATTTAGTAGGTGGCCATGGTACTAAATAGGGTAAAATAAATAGAGTGTGGCCATAGTCATGTATAATTTCTGGATTTAAGTGCTGGGCTGGTCATTCCTTTCCTCTGGCTCCCCCAGCTCTCTGACCCTCATGCACACACACTGTCACCTTCAGAGTGGCTTTCTGAAAATGATTTCGTAGTGACTAGCTCGGTTCTCACATGAGTGAGTCAGATCCCCAATGTAGTGTGAGCTTGCTGAAGGCAGGTACGACCATGTTTCCCAAGGGAAGAGATTTGAAGGCTTAGGGAGGATGGGAAATAGAATGTAAGAAGATAGCTAAATTCAGAAAATAGGAAATTAATTTTTATTTTCAGAAATGAAAATAGCTCTGAAGAAAGCACAACAGGCTTTTGGTCTGTTTTCTAAACTGTCTTCACTTCCATTTGTCAGTCTGCACTGTCACTTTTTTACTTACCGTATTTTCTCAAATAATTTTGTGTTCCAGCTCTTGAGCTTTTTGGGGAGACAGGGCCCTGGTCTCCACTCTGCTGCTCTCCACCCACGACCCTGACCTCAAGAGCCAGGGTTGTACCAGGAGGTCTCCAGTAAATGCAGGCGATTGACAGGCCCTCCTCAGCTTGGGCTTCCTCATTGATTCTGATATTAAGTCTCAGAAGATGTACTTGGAGCAGTGGTATATGTTGGGCACCGTGATGTGGGGGGAGCTGATTCTGAGCATTCCATTAGGCCATTGTTATACCAAATAGTGCAGTTTTAGAAAGCAAAACTCAGAGCCTTAAATGGCATCTGGAGGCTGAGTCAGTTTGCCTGACAATGCAATTATCTCAGCTTGTTTCAGTTGCTGAGAGGTAGCGATCATATTTCACCCCGTGTTCCATCACGTTAAAATGTTTTGATACCTGTTTGAATAGCATTACTTTAATGCTGATAAATGTGTAATGGTCACACAGTCAGGGGTGGTGTATGAATCACTGTGGAAGGGATGTCCATTAGCAGCTTCATGGGGATTTTTTTTTTTTTATTCATTCCCTCCTAGGGTTTGGCATCTGTGAGGAAGGAGACTAGCTAGCCCCTTTGCAGTCATCTGCATCCACATTCTGGAACCATTTTCCCCTTTGATGGTCAAATCCAGACTATCTGCCTAGATGAATGAAATCCAATGTCCGGGTAATCCAACACGATTCATAATCTTAAAAAAGAAAGTTTGTTTAGCTTTGGAATGTGTGCTGTATTCAAATGTGGATGTAGCCACTACTTCACTAGATGAGTTCACTTCATACAGAGTAATAAAACTATGTGTCAAAGACTTGATTTGTCTAGGAAGCTGCCCATATTTACTCTTCATTTCCCTTGCTCAGCCCCTTTTGGAACCAACATGAGATTTCTCTTTTTCAGGCTTACTCTGGAGTAGACATCAGCAGTGTTTTTTGAATTCTAAAAGTCTCTTGACTTCTAAGATACATAGAAAGTGCTGAGATGTCAGCTAAATTCCTGAGATGTTTATGTCACAGTTATCAAGTTTTCTTTTGTCATTTAGTAAGCCTTAAAATATTATTTGCCTAAGTCAAAGGAATTTACTATTTATTGAACTTCCATTAGCTTATTAATATGTGAGCACCACCTAAAATTATTTCTGTAAATGTGCCCTTCAAAGATGAGACAGATTATGTTACTGGACATACAGCATAAACAACCTTCTAGTGAGTTTGTACTTTATACAAATTGATGGTTAATATTTGGCCTCCCCTGTGAGGAATTACCTTTACCGATGACTACCTGAGAAAACTCAGCATAATGCACATTTGAGATCTGTGAGGAGTCTGATTATACCTGCATAGGGAGGGGGTCTGATAATGAAGCAGAACAAGGAAGATAGACGTTATCATCGACTGAGATTTTCAGCTCTCTTTTGAAATGTCAAATCAAATGGAGATTTGTTTGTTTGTTTGTTTTAAGCTTGTTTGGCCTTTATCAGAAAGCAGCTCTGGGCAGAAAATGATCATTTTGAGTCACTGTAGAGCACTATATAAAAGAGAGATGCTGTTCACTTATCCAGGACATTAGCCCTGTTTGAAAATACTTGGGGACCACTGTGGTGTTCAGCTGTCAGTATTCTTTCTGTGACTACTTACCTGGTACCTATAGTGCAATGCATGCCCCGCGATGTGGGGTACACACATGCTTCAGAGAACTGCTGCCCCAAGGAGTGCAGGGCAATATGAACTGGCTGAGAAACCATGGACACAAGGCAGGATGGCCACCATGTGGTCCGCATTGGCCACTTGTGCTGCGTGAGCTCAGGGCAGGGACAGTCCCGCTCAGCTGAGTGACTGAGATGACTGTGCACAAGAGGTGGTGTGGCATTGCACCCTGATAGATGGGACCGAAGGACACAGGTGCCAGGAGCCAGGAGAAGGATGGCTTCAGAATGCACCCAGCAATGTTTACTCATCTGTCTCTTTTACCTCTCCATAGTCACTCCTCTCCCGCTTCTCAGAAAGGCCCCCTTCAGGTGCCTCACTTCTACCACCTTGGTCCAAGACCTTCGTGCCTTCTGCCTGGACAACTACAAAATGGCCATTGTTTTCCAGCTATACTATTTGGCACCAAGTCATGTTTCTTAAAACACCTTTTTCTGCCATGCTTATTTCTGCTAAAAAAACAAAACCAAAGAAAAGCAAACCAAACCCTGAAGGCCTTCCTGCTCCTCTGGGGTCTGCCCCAAACTCTTGAGATAGACCTGCTTCCAGACAGGTGCTTGAGCTGTGTGTGGCTTGCTTCTCTTGAATTCCTTGGTGCTTTCTTGCCACAGACTTTTTATTCCCTACCTTTTTGTATCTCCTCTCTGGAGATAGATATGTTCATCCTCCCTAAAATGCAGTGAATATTTTTGGCCAAAATCTATCCAGAAGCCACTGCCTCTCAACTCTTCCTAGCTTTCCTGGACTTTCTGCTCTGCTCTGGTTATAAGTCAGGCACCATTGATGCACCTCATTTCTGTCTCATGGACACCACTCGGGCACTCCTGGCCATTAGGGATGAGGATCACCTTAATGCACCAACTAATGCATGGCTAGGACTAGTTAGGCACCTTCCCGGTAGACTGGTGTGCTCAACCTAGAGAGCTGAGCATAAGAGGATCGTTCTTCTACCTAAGGGAGGGAGAGGCACAGGCTTGGACTTGGCAGCAGTGTGGGTGATGAATAGTTAACCAAGACTTTTGGTGAAGACTAAAATCCTAATTAAGTATGATTTAATTCTGCTTATAGTGGCAGAAAAGGGTTCTTAGAATTCTTTTGTCTGATTACATCACTTGCTACATTAAGTTCATTAGGAATATTAGGCAATGAATAAAGGAGAAAGGAAATGAACCATTTTTAATGAATGAAGAATAGTATGGAGGCCATTTACTAGCCAAGATGAATAGTAGCAATAAACTGTGGATTCATTTCTTTGACACTGTATTTAAATGCATGCCAGTAGCCTGTTCTTTTCAGAAGCATGGGTAGATTAAGGAATGAGATTTACAGTGTCATTTGAAACTTTTTTTTTAAGGAGATGCTGTAGTTGATAATCTGAAAACTCTTAAATTATATGTTTGGAGAGCTCAGCTTTCTTACCTAGTTAGGATGAGAAAGAGGGGTTAGTATTCCATATCTTTCTGTTTCATTTAGATTACTATGTGGCTTCACTCACGAAGGGAAGGTTGCCTATTCCAAGCCAGCTACCCTTCAGAAACACATGCAGAAGCCCGTGCCCTACCACTGGCCTGGAGCCTGGGCTTCATATAGCCAAAGGCTTTTGCATAGATTTGTGACTGTGAAAGAGAATTCTCTCCAAAGTCTGAAGTTCTACCATATTTTCAAAGAGGTAGGAATTTTAACAGAGAAGTTAAAAGAAAGCAGTCATATGTTTCCATCACTGCCTAACCCTTTTAAAAGTATGTATTAAAATTCATGTCATTTGGATATTCATACCAACGACCTCAAAACTTTTCCTTTAACCTACTCCCCTCCTGTTCCCCCAGGAGAAGCTGTAGTGCATATAGCAATTAAGAGACAGCTGGTTTCTTCCCCAGAATGGGATTTTTCAAAAGTAGCTTTTAAAACACCCTCCTTGCAGGGAGTTCTGCACCCTGACATTCCTGCCTCCTCCTTCAGGTACACACTCACTCAGGACACGAGTGATTAAAGGTGGTAGAACCTTTGCTATACCAATAATTGTTGTTGTTAGCTTTCAGCTATCAGGAGTCAAATCATTTGTACCTTCAACATTAAAAAAAAGAAAGAAAGAAAAGAAAAAACGCCGTAAGGGGCACCTTGGCCTTAAGCAGCATTTGAGGCTGACTCCAGGCAGTAGAGCTGTCTCTGTCTCTCTCACTGCCCAGTGAGCCTGTCAGTTTTGCTTCAGAATCCTGTCTCAGGTGGGTCTCTTCTCTGCATCATCCTGGCCCGGGTCCAGGAGATCCTTACTATTGCCTAACACCTGAGGCAGCCTCATGTTTGCCCTCTCACCAGCGGAGTTGATTTCTAATAAAGCAGCCGAGGCATCTCTCCTAAAGACCCTAAGTTGAATATTCCCCCTTATCTACACTATCAGGTACAATTCAACAGTGTGGAAAACGTGATCCTTCTGTGGTTTGGTCTTGACCTTTCATGGTTGGGAGATAGAGATGGAATGGTACTAGGAGAGCAATAGAAAAAAATAGGGGAGGGAACCAACACTGAACAAGACTTGAGTCTGTGCCTGACATTTTTATATACACAATTCTATTTGGTCCTGTAAACAAACCATTTAAGGAGGCATTGTTTATCTACCCTCCTCCATCCAACCATTCATACATTTTTCATTCACTTATTCATTCAACAAGTACTTATTGCACCTACTCTGTGCCCAACACAGTTCAAAATCAAAACCCCTGTTCTCACGTAACTTACATTCTAGTCAGATAGGCATTAAGAAAATACCGTTATCTGCAGTCTACCATTAAATAAGCCACAGGACATTTTTAATCACACCATAGGACATTTTTAGTCATGCATCCATGTGCTCACAGTTGTGCTTAGGAAATTGTAACTCAGCAGAATGTATAGAATGGATTGAGATGGGGAGAGTCAGGCAGGGAGACCTGTTGGGACACTAGTAATTCAGGCAAGAAATAATGTGGGCCTGGAGAAGTCTTTGGCAGTGGAATTATGAGAAAGGATGAATAGCAGAATATTTATGGATTAAGAATCCCTGGTTCTTGGCTGCTGATAGGACGTGGAGAGCAAAGTTGGAGGGGACTCAAAAGTGACTCTGCAGTTTTAAGGTTAGAGAAGTAGGTGTCTGAAGTTTCCTTTAAGAACATATTGTGGGAAATGGAAAAAGATGAGGCCTGTGCTGTTGTGTCAATTTACAAACATCACATACTTAGAGAGACACAGCTATATCACTGCATGCTGGTCTGTGGCATTGTTTGAAGACATTAAATGAGTATTTGCAGGTTCTGATAATGCAAAGAGAGCCTTTGATGCAAAGGTGAATTAATTTCTACTGGGGGGTAGTGGGAGAAGATGAAAGACAAATAGGCAAGCAGACCAGCAATCGCTGCAGAAATATGCGATTAGTAAAGCTCACCCTTTTAATATTTAAGGACGGCATTTAAAAAACTCTTTGTTTGCAATTTCTGACAGTTTTTGCCTTGTTTTCATATGTGGCTTCCGTTGTAGCAAGTTCATTCCAATTAACATTCTTTTCAAATTGAGGACTGTTACTGTACTTCCTACAGAGGGTAAAGAGATAAGACTTTTTATTTTCCCTAAGCTGCAAGCTCACAGGGAGGAGGGCATATTGGTGACCTTGAATTCTCTAAGGAAGGGAGAAGTCCTCATTCTCAGTGCTGACCCTGGAGGGCCCCTGCTGGGCTGTTCTTTCTTTCCTGATGAGGCATTTTTAGCAAATGGTTGACAGAGATCTTGAGCAGAGGTTGAAGGCAAAAGGCAGGCAGGGGGGCGTGGTGAGTCAGCAACTGACTTAGGCATCTGCCAATTGCAATTTCATTGTATTTCATTTACCCCAAATGCTCCCACCCAGGTGTGATGAGGCTGTCATCCTGGGCTCTCGGTAGATGCTTCTAGCCATAAGGGTACAGCATTTCTGGAAGAGACCTAGATAAGGGGATTCCAGAAGATTGGAGTCAAACCATTCCCTTTAAACCTGGCATGGGTTCTCGTTTGGGTTTAATTTTTTTTCCCTCCATTTTGCACAGCTTTTTGCATATATGTTTATCTGTGTAAAAGATGTGGGTGATCACTAATTGACAGTGCTTTTTCCCTAAAATCTGTATGACACAGCAGCACTCTCCCTTAGTCATAAAGTCATTATTGCTCCTACAGTCAGTCAGGTATTCAGTGAAGACTTCCTATGCGATATATCCCTTTAAGGTTTAGCCACACTCAGAATTGTTTTTCTTTCCTTTCTCTCCCATTATATCATTAATACTCAGGCTTATCATTCAATTATTTTCTTTTGAAGTTTGCTATGAATTAATCGTATGCCCAAAAATATTGGACATTTATCTAAATGTCAGAGTGTAAAAAATGACATTTCAAAATCTAGTTTGATCCTGAGCAAATCTTTGAAGTATAAATGTGTGTGTATGTGTGTGTGTGTTTCTTCACATTTTACAGTAGAAGAAACAGAGGCTGATTATTTAAGGGATTTTTCTCCTGGAGATCAGGCTGGTAATTGGCAGAAACAGGAATGGAGGCCATGCATGTTTAACCCAAGGTGCTTTCCAGTCTGTGGTAAAAGGAAAGGTAAGCTACAGACTGAGTTCCCTGGGTCACTGATGTTACGGGAGCCTTGTGGCAGGAGAGTCCTGGTGCACAGTCTCAAGTCCCTTACTCCTTCTGCATCCCACCACGACTCCAGGGTAGCTCTGCAGTCACCTGTCTTGCAAATTACAATTCCACATAAAATTTCATTTGGAAAAACTAAACTGTGCTATTGGAGCTTAAAAACCACTGTACTAAGTTGTAGGAACTGTTCATTTTTTACTTTCTATATATATGTGCATCAGGTTCTGCTTCATTAAATAACTCAGAATTTACTCACTTATGAACATGTCTCTCTTTACTTCTAAGCTATTGATCTCATACAGAAATGGTAAAGCTTTAAACAGTGTTGGTTTTAAATGTGCTTAATGATGACCCTAAACTATTCCAAATGGTCCAATGGTTTAGAAAGACTTTGTAATGTTCTTTGAGAAGGGTTTGCTCCTTTGCATTTGAGATATTCCCACATATCTCACTTTCTCAGTTAAGGACACACCATCTAGCCTGACTGCTCTTCAGAGCAACCTTTTAATGTCTAAGCATTGGTTTAGGGTGGACGTGGGGTGGCGGCGTATGGAGTACTTATGCCAAGAAGAAGATTGAGACAATACAAGTAGTGTTGATGTCACTAAACTGTGGCCCTAGTCGAGAGAGATGTTGGCTCAGTCAGAGCCAAGAGAAGTTCTGTCAGAATGAATTTGGCCGAGTAAAAATGATGCTCTGAGTCACTGTCAACAATATTTCCCTGGCCTCTAGATCAAACATGTACATCATTATGCCTTGTGACATCCTGGGAGGTAATTTAACAGAAGTACTTAATTCTGAACCCCAGGCTGTGCAATAAAAAGGAGAGAGAGGGAGGAGGGAACATGGGGAGGAGAGATGAAAAAGAATTCTGCTGTAGACTGTAGGCTTCAGTGGAGAGCCTTGTACACTACGAACAGGAAAGCCGGGTTCTTACCCGGATGCTGAGCCCGGTGAGCTGTGCTGTATCCATGCAGTCCCAGCTCTGCTTCTCTGCTCCCTGTTCTGTGAGCATGTGCTCCTGGCGGTCAGTCTCCACAGAGCTGGGCTGGGCCTTCCACCCTCCTCACTGGCTGCTGCTGCCCACAGGGGTGCCAGGCCCTGTCAAACCAGCAGGACCACCTGGTTAGTTCCTCGGCCTTCACTCCTTCATGCAGCCACTTAGAAGTAATTTCCCCTCCTGCCTGTTCTCTGTACCTGCTGGAAGGCTCATCCCTATGGGGCAAAATTTCTGTCCTCAAAAATAGTTCCACATTTGTTAAACATTCTCCACTTACTCAGGCTAAGTGGTGAAAAGATTTTAAAGGCTTCTCCTGGTGGTCAGTGACGGTCAGAGCGGTGGCAGTGCTGGAGGCCACAGTGTCCGTGTCAAAGAGCTGTTGTCACCATCACTGTCCTAACTTCAATGCCACCAAGTCGGGTTTTCATGTTAATGTAGTCGCATTGGGGTCAACCTAAGTACCAAGGCTATGCTGCGCTGTGAGGGACGGCCATCTTTTTTTTGTCCATACCATTTGATCCCACCTTCTCATAACTGCATTATCACTTCTGCATTATCACCTCTACTGTATTCCTGGTCTTAAAGCTGAGATTAAACTCTCTGAACTACCAAGAACACATAGAAATACCTACCAATGCCACTGGGAGCTGGAATTACTGCCACTCATGCAGACTCCCCAAAGCTGCACAGAGAGTGCAGTACACCCCTTGCACACAGGTTCCCTTGGGCTTGAGGAGTGGGCATTGGTGCCATGAACATATGGGGCCCTAATCAGGACACCGTGTTTAGAGGGGAAAATGGAGCGGTGATTCCTTTTTACATCTTTTTTTAACCTCTTAGCTGTCCTCAAGTACAAGGAGGTAGGTGCAATTCTGTTTATTGCACTTTTAAAGACCTCTGCAAGGCCCAATGAAAGGACTGCTGCATTTGGAAGCTGGTCTGCCGACAACGCTCAATTGGCATATTGCCGTTCAGTCCTTAACCACTCTGAGCTCAAGTTTTCTTACCTGTAAAATAACAATAATAATACTCCTCCTGACTTCTGGGTCTCAGATGAAGGAATGCATATTGACTCTTTCCTGATTATACCCAGTAGATTCCTAGCATGCTTTGGAAGTCCCTGGAAGGAAGCTTTGGGGGAAGAGTGAGCATACATTCCTCCTCCCTACTCCCCAGAACCAGCTCCCTCGGATTCAGTAATAGGGCAGAATTTTCCAAAGTGTGACCTGAGGCATATTAGTTCTTTAGACTCTTAACAGATGTTATATTAATCCTGGATCCTTTACTCAAACTGGTGAGAAAATAGAGATTAGATTTTTTTGAAAGATTTTGTCTTCCTTATTTTTTTTTGTACTACAGGATTTTTCAGAGCTTTTACAATGCTCCTGTGTTTGTGATTTGAAGAAGTGAAGCAATGTGCAATTCTCCCAGACGTAGCTGAGTATTGAGACCTTTTCTGAGGAGAATTTCGTAGGACTAATATTCCTTGTAGACTCTGTTGCTAGGAGATAAAAAATAGGACATAATTCAATGCCAACTATATGGGGTTGTGAAATTGTGATTTGTAATAAGAAATACATATTTGATCTTCCTTAGGTGATTGTATAGAGCTCCTAAAGCCCTTGGAATTGGTGGAAGTAGTGAGAGAGAAAAAGGTGTCTTTTGTTAGGTTAATGAGGTGATTTTTAAGGATAAGACTGGTCACCAAGAGAGTCAAAGCTGTGATCAGAGGGTTGTGACTCTCAGTCCCATCCCTTAACCTCCCAAGAAGGGGAGGGGGCCTGGAGCTTCAATCAATAGACAATGGCCAATGATTTAATCAATCACACTACGTATTGAAGTCTCCATAAAACCCAAAGGGCAGGGTTCAGAAGACAGCTTCCAGGTGGGTGAACACAGGGAGATTTGGGGGCAGTGGCATGCTCAGAGAGGGTATGGAAGCTCCAGACCCTTTCCCAGTATGTTACCCTATGTATCTCTCCCATTGGGCTATTCCTAAGTTATATCCTTTCATAGTAAACTGGTGATCTAGTAAGCAAAATGTTTCTCTGTGTTCTGTGAGTCACTCTAGCAAATTAATAGAACCAGAGAAAGTGGGGACCTCTGATTTATAGCCAGTAAGTCAGAAGTACAGGAAGCAACCTGGATTTATGACTGGCATATAAAGTGGGAGTGCAGGGGCCCATCTTGTAGTACTGAATCCTTACTCGGTGGAATCCGGCATTATCTCCAGGTAGGTAGTGTCAGAATGGAGTTGGATTGTTAGGTCACCCAGCTAGAATTGCTTGCAGTGTGGGTAACACCCCATCCCCAGTGGTGGAATTCGGTTCAGAACTGTTTTGCGGTGCGTGCTGTAAGTGATCAGAAAGTTAAGAGTATGGCCTAGAGTAAGGCTAGTGAAGAAGGGGATTGGGACTTAAAGGACCCATGGATTTTGGAAAGGTGGATGGACAGAGACAGGCCATGAGCCACTCAGAGATAGTTGTGACAAAAGGAAAAAAAAAAAAAAGAAGAAAAAGAGATTTGAAAAAGTAGCAGTCAGAGGAGTAGTAGCAAATACCAAGCTTTTACTCTAGACCAAGCAGTTGAGTTACTGCCTTAACTGTGTTTTAGCATTTTATCAAGATTCTTGATATAGAGGCAATCATCATCTCCATATTAGGAGGAGAAGAGAGGTTAGATAATCTGTTCAGAATCACGCAACTTCTAAGAAATACAGCCAACATTAAACTCAGGCTTCCTGACTCCAGATCTCTGCTCTTTATTACAAGGACCCTGTCCAGGGAGATGACAAGGATTAGGGGTGGGGGACTAATGGGTTGGTGAGTGGTGCCAGCCAGAAATAATGCTGGAAAGACTCAGCAGTTCTGGATCTCAGAGGACCTTGAGACTCTGGCATAGAGCTCAGACTCATGTTCAGGGCCATGCATACAGGTGTGTATGTGTGTAGTCGTATAGCTGTACACTGCACAAGATACCCTGTGGAGTGCCAAATAGGGGACTACATCAGTCCAGAAGAAGGGGCACATTTTAAAAATATGCATGATTAGGAGTGGCCCCAAGGATATTGAGCAAAAGAAATTCCACCATCTCCTGCAGTGAACTCACAACATAGGAATGTGTCATGGTGAACTTAAAAGAGACATACTTAAGAAAACAGAGTATTTACTGGCAACCAGCACTGTCTATGGTTCATTTGTTTTACTCACCAGCTATGGTAGAAATCATGTGTTGACACATAATAGCATAGAGAACATCAGCTTAGGTCCACCAAAGGGTGCCATGGGAAAAGAAAATCCTAGAAAGCCTACACCCACAGACTGGCTTTGGGAGAAAGAAGAGTTGTTTTACTTATGATTTTTTTGGTTTTGGCTTACCAGTAAGCTAGCTGCATGCTCAATTTATTTGTTCAGAGTATGCATTTAGAAACTAATCCAAGCAACTCAAGTTTATCAGTATATTTGTTTCATTTTAGCAAGGACAGCTAAAGAATGAGGCAATTTTTAGATCAGTGGTTTTCAAACTCGTTCAGGTGGTTAGACATCTAAAGTGTAATGCAAGATTGCAATATTTCATTTTATTTTTAATATTTAACTCCATAAACTAAGACAATGTGCCACAGTGAAACTATGATTACATTGTGTGGAGCAACATAAAATCACATCCATGGACATTCATGTCTACCAAAGAAGAAGCTTCCATGATCAAATGATATTCAAAAATTTCTCAATTATGTATCTATTACCTATCATTTTTTAAATTAAGTAGCCTTATATTTGATGTGGAAGGCATCTGTATTTAAAGGAAAAATTATGGAGCAAAACACAATTCTGACCATATTCAATTGTTCTCATTTTGTGGGAGACCAAATATATTTTGGTAACGTTATTTGGATGTTTTACCTGTACATGCATTGAGAATCATGGTTCTAGATATATGTCTTAGTCCCTTTGGACTTCCATACAATGTACCCACAGGTGTGGTGACTTATGAACCACAGAAGTGTATTGCTCACCGTTCTGGAAGATGGAAAGTAAGATCAAGGAGCCAGCATGGCTGGCTTCTTGTGGGGGCTCCCTTCTGGTTCATAGCTGGTGCCTTCAAGCTGTGTCTTCATATGGTGGGAAGGGCTTGAAATCTCCATGGAGCCTTATTTATGAAGCACTAATCCTGTTCAGGAGGGTTCTATCCTTATGGCTTAAACAACTCCCAGAGTTGCACGTCTTAATAGTATCATCTTTGGAAGTTAGGATTTCAACATATACATTCTGGCAGGACACACAAACATTTAGACCAAAGAATTATGCATATTTGCAAGAACTGTTTCACGTCCATCCTTTGATAATATGTTAAGTGCTTAACATAGGCTATGTTTTACATCTGTCATTTCAGAATCATAATATCCCTATGAAATAGGCATACATGAGGAAACTGAGTCACACAGAGGTCAAGTAACTTGTCTAGAACTCCACAGCTAATTTGTAAGTGAGCCATGATTCAAATGAAGACCTGAGAGACTGTACTCACATGAAACCATGGTGTTACTGGGATCAGTTTCATCTGCTGCAGTCCATACAAATTTCCACTGGTCCAAGTACCTGATCCCAGGCATGGGATGTCTAATGGCAGAGTTTCCAGGATGGATGTGGGTGCTGAGGCGTGGTGACTGGGCACCTTATATCCTGCCTGTTCTCCTTGTGGATGCACTGCTCTGGTTACCCATATGACTAGAAGTTCAGGGCAGCTTGATAAGATGCTCTGACATGGTGTATGTTCCCCATCTATCACCGTCTCTCCTTTGGCTGCCATCCTCTTCGGAAGCCCCATGCAAGTCAGTCTTCTTTGTTACGGCCCCAGAGTTGAGACTTTCTTATTAGGCCATGAAATCTTGACTGTGTAGGGTCCTGTACTCTGAAACCTTATCATTTCTAGGTTCCCCTCACAAACCCATGAAATCTTAAGCATGCTCTAGATCTCATCTCCTCAGGGCCACACTGAATCTTTGTCAGTTCATTTGCAGCTAGTCATGTCTCAATATTACCCTACATGTGAGAGGTAGTACGATTATAATCCTTAAAGTGGGAATTTCCATATCTGTCCCTCACTTGAAATAATGGAGCCAGAGATGTCTGAAATCCTGGATTCATGTCAGTTCCACATCCCATTTGAGTTTATTTACTTCTCCAAGCCTCAGTTTACTACTCTGTATAGTAGGAGTGGTTACATCTAGACTAAAGGATTATTAAGAAGATAAAGTTGGGATATTCTGAGAAACTGCATTAATTATAAATGAATGACAATTCATTTTTTCAAGTGTTTCTAATACCCAATTCTATCAAGACTTTATCAGCCACCCTAAGTGGAAGAGATCATAAATATCCCTGTGTTTTATCAGTAAGAAGAACCAGGGTAGAAGTTTACACAATTTGCCTAAAATCTGGTCAGGAGCAAAACCAGAAGGAACCTATTTCCTATCTCAATCTCATGGTTTAGGGGAAATCAACTTTTCTGTGCTGTGAAAAACACACTATGAAGTGTGTGGCCACGCTTGCCTACTCTGCCTGTGTGATTGGGTGGTGCTCGGGGAAAGGGGACAAGACCCCTCCCTTGCCCACGCCATTTGGAAGAAGCCTTTGAAAGCTGTCTGAGGTAGGACGGTCTTCTCTTTCTAGTGAAAGTCCCCAGCTCTACATCAGCTTTCACATTTCTCATCAGAGGTCAGAATTTGGAGGGGCGTTCAGCTTATTCTCTACCCGAAGTGGGGGAAGGAGACGGGATGTGGAGGATGGGGGAGTTCACTGACAGAGGCCTAGGAAGACCAGCGCACCAACCCTTCCCATCCATAGTGAAGGAGGGGAAGATGGTGCAGGGGCCACCCTATTTAGAGTCAGAGCATGGGTTCCAGTCATTTGTAGGCTGGGGGACTCTTGAAAAGTGTCTGACCTCTCCTCAGTTTGGTACCCTTTGAAACTGAGAGCCTCACACCTAGTTCATTAACTTATAAGGTTCAAAAGAGGAATCAGAGCACCTGCTTTAAAATGCTTTCTGAGCTGTAAAATTGTATAGGATTGTAGATATAGATGATCTGGCTTCTGTGACCCTGACCCACAGCTTCATGTCAAGTTCTTGCTTCGCTTCTCACTGTCCCAGAAACAGATGGAAATCTAGAGTCCTCGGCCTTCTTGCTTTGACTGCATGGTCTGGAAATGAAGCCTATGTATGTGTGTTCTCAGATACCTCTCTGGAAGAAGTGTGGCACAGACCAGGCCATTTAGAAAGCACAGTTGTTATTTGTGTTTCCTTCTCTCTCCCGCAGTCACCCCACTGTGCTTTTAAGGAGGGTTGGGGAGAGAGAGCTGAACCCCTGTGGTGAGGAGTAATGAGTTTCCCTAGCTTTTCTGTGAACCAGCTCTTTAGAAAGCTAACCTTCTCCCCAGGCACTCACTACTAATTAAGAGTGGGGTGGCAGTGTTGGTGGGTATCTACTGAAGCAGTTCTCCAGTTTTTTTTCATAGCTTGCACATCAACTTCTCTTTTTGTTCTTAACCATCTGTGAGTAGTCATGCGGTGGAGAAGGCTCGGGGACTGTGCACCCAGCCTCACGCAAGTGGCAGTGTGACTGGGACTCAGTTTCCCTCCGGAGTTAGTTGCAGCATCTGCAGTTCAAACTGCCTGGTGCTCCTAACTCCATGTCTTTGGCCACTTCACTTTCTCTCTGTAATACTCACCTTCACTACCTGTGAAACAGAACTAGCAGAGCCCCCCTCAGCAGGGCTCTGAGTATTTCTAAATGATAGAATGCCTGGTGCAGAATTTCTTCTCAGGGGCTGGCCTCTATGGATATTTTAATGAATCCCTTATTTAGCAAACAGTTGTTGACCATCTACTCTTTGTAGGACAAGATGTTAGTATGGAGGATCTTGCAGAAAATATTCCAGATTTTCAGGGACACTAAAATGCCAGAAGCAGCTGTCTCTGTTCAAACCAATGAGAAGCAAAGACACGCCCACAAGCTGGGGCGTTGAAGAAGGAATCTCTGGTGGGAAAGAAGTCTCGTCTTCCTCCCTGCAGAGCGCCACAGACAACTGAGGAAAAGGAAGGTGGGGTTTTGATCACATGATCAAAACCTTTTCCCAGTACATAGCTGAGGACTTATTTTAACTGCATTTTGTGCAGTATTTCTGTAAATCTGCTACAAAGGAGAGACCCCCTAGCTTCCCTCTGCACCCCCAGCTCTGCCCCTGGGCCTTGGTGCGATAGTTTTACTCTGAGATCTGCAGCCTTTGTCTTCTCTCCCCCTACATTGTTTGGAAGCACAACCTTCCAAATGCCATTCCTCTTCTGAAGCCAATATATTTTTTACAGTTGGGAGTTAGCTGCAATGTCTTTCACAGCTCGCAAGTCATTGGGAAGATTTGATGTTCATTCTGCTAAAATATTGCTGCCTGAAGATTCAACTGTGAAATGCAGCTGTCTGTGTGTGTTCTCTCTGAGCAATACACCCAACATATGTAGGCATACACGTGCACACACACTCATGCACATGTACACAGGTTATAAATGAAAAAAACTAGCAGATGAATGTACATTTATTATGTGAGGGGATTCTGCGTAATTATAAGTATCATTCATCCTGACCAACTTTGAAGGTTCCATAACCAATAAGGATCTGGTTTCTATTCAGTTGGTGTGTGTGTGTGTGTGTGTGTGTGTGTGTGTGTGTGTGTGTGTGTGTGTGTGTACGTGAGAGAGAGAGAGAGAGAGAGAGAGCTGAGAGAGGGAGGGAGGAAGGGAGAGAAAGGAGACACAGTCTCATCTAAAAAGACTATTTGCTGTCTAACTTCTTTATAGCCATGATTTCTACACTGGAAGTCTTTATAAGTCTTTATAAAAGAGAGAGGAGAGACTTTTGAAACAGACAACCTTAGAGTCAAATGTTGGCTTTTGTCACTTTGTGAATTATATGAACCTGAGTGAGTTACTCAGATTCATCAAGGTTTACTACCTCATCTGCAAAGAAATGCCACCCACCTCTAAGAACCTTTGTTAGAATTAAATGTGAGCATATAAATAAAATGTTCTTTTACTTTTAAAGAACAGTGTCTGACAAACCCTAAGAAATCATCTTTCCCACCCTTCCTTCCATCTGTGGGGGTTTATTTAAGTGGGTAATAGAATTATTCTCACCCTTCTCACACATTCCATCTTTAAAGCCTTAGGGTCCTGATTTTAATCTGACTTGCATCTCCCAGGACACACCTCTTAGCAGAATGAGACAGAGCTCAAGGTTACCCCTCAGCTACTCTCATCAACTAGCCTGTGGGCCAGTTGTATTAGGTGATTTTAAAAAATGCAATGATTCCCAACAGTTTTGAAATTGACACCTATGTTCAGAATGGTCGTGATTAACAGCCTAAAAAAGAAAACTCTTCACTCTTGGTTTGAGGCATGCCCTCTTGGAACAATAGTTGCAGGAATACTTTTATGCTACTGTTTAAATACTCTTTACTCATACCGAAAATTCACCCAGAAATTGAAGGGCTTCAAAAATCTCTGTAAAATTGAAGCTCTCCACATATAGATTTTCAAGTGTAGAATCAACGGCTTCATTGGGGTTAAGGCTTAAGAGGAACGGTCCCGCGGTCACCCCTGCTGTAAATCAGATTGCTGGATCAGGAGCATGGAATTTACTGCTTTTCACAAGGGGAATCTCCTCATCCCAGGCAGAGGAAATATATATCCCACAGACTCATTTCTACACCCACAAGAGGGAAAAAATCTGTGCTCATTATTACTTTAAAAAAACCTAGAAATCTTACTAAATTTCATGCATTAAAGAAACCTTCATATCATGATTAATGCTAAGAAAACCTGATTTATATTCACAACCAAAGACAGAACATGGTGCAATGCAGTATTTCCCAAACTTGTGTTGCTGTGTTATCCTTTTTCAAATTAAATCTGGGATAACTCACAACATACCGATACATAACAGATGATAAAGAATGGCTCTTGTTGAGGTTGGGGGTGTGAATCCCCATCTGCTTGGCCTCCTTTTTGCTGCTGGACCACTGGAGATTTCTTGACCTTGTACGATTGGGTGTTCTTTCTGTTTCATGTTCCTTCAAAGTCTAAACTCCTCTCAAAGAGATTTTCAAATGCCCTGGTAGTTTACATTCTCAAGGTTATCTCTGCCTGCACATTTAGATCTGTACCTTCTTTACCATCCACACCCAAGCCACCACTTCAGAACAACAGAGCCACAGGGAACACAGTTGGAAACTACGGGTTCCCAGGCCTTTTTCCCCTGTCCAGTGAGGGAGTTAAACATGGTCTTCCTGTTCTGATGCTCGCTTGTTCTGCTTTGATTGATGGGTTTCCATTAAGTGCACATCTTCATCTCCCACATGTGAGCAGCCCAGGTCCTCACGTTCTCTTTTCCCCTGGCTATGCCTTCAACAAATAATAAACGGTCAACGACTATGGAGCTGTCATGTTCCAGTCTCTGTGTCAGGTGCTGAAAACAATGATTTTTTAGAAATACTCATTGCTTTTATTTCAAAGTATTTGATGATGCATTAGCATTATCTCTACCTGTTTCCTGCAGATGTGCCATGTTTGAATAAGGTCGACCATGGCAATGGGGGTATTTCAGTCCAACCAAAGAGCCATATCCTGCTTCCCACTCCGGGAGCTGTACCTGAACACTGAGGAAGTGTCTGGAGCAGGTGAACCTTGTGCAGGCCTTTATTGTTATAATCACTGTGCTGCATTCCAGTGGCTTGGGTCCTGTTTCCTTTGCTTTGGGAGCTTTTCGAAGGCAGGGACTGTTGTACTGATCTCCAGGCTTTCATTGCTTAGCCTGCTGCCAGGCAGATAGAGGAGGTGCTTTGTTCATGTTTGATGAACCAGTGACTGTGACATGACTGTGATGGGAGGAAGCCCAGCAGCTAGAGTTTCCCACTCAAAAGCTCCTCATTGCCATATGTATTGTCTTGTTGGGATGCTTTCTGTCAAGATAATGGTCTGTAAGGGGCTGATGGAAATAGGCTGCAAATCTTGAGGCCAGTATTATTAAGCAGTATCCTGTTCCTCTTGTAAGAAGGAGGATTCCTTACCCGAGACTCTAAGTCAGGCTGTCAAGACATTTTTTCCACTAAAGTAGCTTTTTATCTCTGAGGTCAGCAAGCATTTTCTAAAAAGGGCTAGGTAGTATGCATTTTCAGCTTTGTGTGCCATATAGTCTCTGATATAACTACTCAGTTCTGCTGTCATAGCATGAAAGCAACCATAGATAACTGGTAAATGAATGAGCATAGTTGTGTTCTAGTAAAACTTTATTTGCAAAATCAGGTGGTGGGACAGATTCATCTCACAGGTTATAGTTTGCTGCACTTATGCAGAAGTCTCACAAAGTTCTTAGAAATTCTAACTTAGACTGTCTTTACTTGCCACTCATGAAAATAGAGTAGATGACCACTAGAGATTTCTTGGCTTTGTAGGATTGGGTAGTCTTCCTGTTCCATGCTACTAGGAAGTCTAAAATACTCTCAAATAGCAATCAAAAACACTGTCAAACTTATTAAAAGCATGAGTACAGCACTATTCATTGAAGGTAAGGAGAAGAAGAAAACAGAAGGTTACCTGGCAAAAATGTAGAAATCTTCTCATTGAACATTAAGTAATCCCAATATTTAAATGTCCTTCAGCTATCCCCAAACTAGAAGGTATTAATTGGGAATTTCTCCAATATACCCCTAAACTTACACCAACCTGCTCTCTCCGTATTTCTTTTTCTATTGCTCAGATGTAAAACCTAAACCTTCCTATGTGCCATGCAGAGCAGTTTGGGTACCTTGGACCTTGGAGCATCCATGCTGCCATGTTCTTCTCTTCAACCCATGTCTCTTAGTGAGGCTAAACGTCCTTTAACTAGCCAAAATAGTCCCTCCCTTATTGGGATATGGAGGTGTTGCCTCAAACATGTTCCCCCACATTAGAGTTGCATGCTGTTGTCCAGATACATGCCCAGCTCATGATGGTCAATGCCCAAAGTGCATAGGACTTGATGAAATTTGCCTTTAGGAGGAATTCATTCTGTTTCTCTTTCTAAAGACGTCTGATCACAGCTCACAACTTAGCAGTTATGGGGGGTGGGATTCTAGGTCCTTGTCCAGTACAATCTCTCCATTTCCAGAAGAGATCATTGAAGCTCACAAGGGGAAATGACTTGCTTGAAACCCTGTTAAGATTTAAGATGTAGGACTAGAACTCAAATCTGGAAATTTTTACCATACAAGAGAGTAATATCTATCAGGTTATGTTATCTAAAAAATCACTAGGCACTTTTATTATTTTTAATACAGTTCATTACACATTGATTTGTACTTTTAGTAAATCAGTTCTCATTAATTCTATCAATAATTATTTCAGTGATCATTTCTGTAATTGTTCCTGAAATGGGATATTAATAGTAATAATATAAGGAGAATCTGCAGGAGGAAGAAAACTGGACATGTGCTTTTCTTCCTGGTTTAGCAAAGGACATGATTCTGGAGGCAGTGATGCAAATGAGGGAAGAAAAGAGGTCTTCCCTGAAGTAAACTTTCATAAAACTATGTCGCTCTGTGATCTCTTCTGTGTTTTTCCTCACCTCATGAGATATATATTTCCTTTAATAAAGGCAAATGCTTATGTAACTCTATGTTTTTCAAAGTGCTGTCACATGTCATTATATATCATTTGATCCTCACCAAAGACATTAAGCCATAGTGAATAAACCAGGCTATAAGTTACCTTAAAAGACTACATGCCAGCCCGCCAGCCGGCCAGCTTTCCCCAGTGACACCCAGACTGCCCTTCATGTTCTTTCTAACGTCAACAGTACAAAGATATTAAGTGGGTCTCTCTCTCTCTCTCTCCTCATCACCTCTCTCTCAAATACTGGCCAATAGTTATGGAAAAGAAGAGGAATTTTCAGATTTTAACCTCAGAGAGCTCTTTCCTCATTCAAGGTGCACAGAATGAGATAATAGCTTTGGAATCATACAAACATTAATCAGCCAATGTGGAAATTCTTTTTATGTTGAGAACCTCTTTTCTCCAGTCTCCTTAAGACAGTGCTACACTAAATTAAGGAGGAATCTAGAGACTCCATGGTATAACATAGCCAAAAGTATTTCTGGGAAGGATTTTGTAAAAAAATATTTTCAATCAAACCGGACCAAAAGGGATTTAAGAAATTGATCAAATATCCCACCTTATGGGGTGTATATTTAATTTTTATAAGCAGTTGTGCAATGGATAGATACTGACAGCAGACTTTCTGGCTGATTTCAAACAAATAATGCATTCATTTTCTCATGCTCACCTCTTGTTAATGATTGAATTTCTTTCCATGTATGTTCTGAGTGAAGCTGATTTGGCTTGGTGCTGCCTAATAATCACATATTACATTTTTTGTTTTTTTGTTTTTTATTGGTCTGCTTGTATACCTGTTCTCCACATTTGAAATTAAACCAGCCCAGCACTATAATTGAGAGAGAAAGAGCTTCAGCTTTAATTATTCTCAGTAATAGATATGACAATAAACGAGCTCGTCCACAGCCATTACATCAAGCAGTAGTGTCATCAGGTCACTGCTCTTGACACCCGAAAGCTGTCACCTGAAGTGCTCTATGATATGGGGCACTGCTCTCTTGAATCATAGCTGTTTCTTCATCATCTAGAGTTAAGGAGG
The DNA here is from genome assembly GCF_030020395.1 of Manis pentadactyla. Classification (NCBI taxonomy): domain Eukaryota; kingdom Metazoa; phylum Chordata; class Mammalia; order Pholidota; family Manidae; genus Manis; species Manis pentadactyla. Next base: position 168,293,143 of record NC_080020.1, on the reverse strand, counting down.
GGTTGGGGGAGGGGAGTGTGTCTCAGTTGCATCCACAGAATATGGTGTGGTGAAAAAGACAAAGGCTGTGGTCGAGACTTAGATTTGCTCCACAGCCCTCCCCTTCACTGGCTGCGTGATATTGGACAAGCAGCCCCCTTTCTCTCAATTTTCTTGTCTCTAAAGCAAAGATGAGAATCCACATCCTGACTACATGAGTCATTTTTGTAAACACTTAAGTACTGCAGGATTAATGAGTGTTAGACTTCTCTCCTGGGCTGTCCCAATAGCTTCCTTGAATGAATGAAAGTATGTGTTCAGATTGAGTTCCACCTAATTTTCATACCCATTTTCTAATGGCTTCAAATGACGAAAAGGGAAATGTAAAGAGGAAAGAAAGTAGCAAAGGGAAAAACTGATCTATAGACTTTATGATCGCATCTAAAAAATCCGTATTTGCTTCAGTGAACTGTCTTTACTTTAAGAAAATCTGAGCTGACACCCCTCAAGATGACAAGATGGCACCGAGTCATCTCAGCATTGGGAAGCCTCCAGAATAGCAACCAAATAGGCAATTCCTTACCCATCCCACCCTTCCTTTTCCCCTCCCTCCCTCCCCTCTCTCCTTCCTTCCTTCCTTGAGGCTCCTGGAGGCTCTGTTGGTAAAGAAATGACATCTGAGCATTTTGAGGCCACAGAAAATTTCCGCATGGTAGAAGGAGCATAGTTTGCATTAAATGTCAAATAAATCATTAATTTATTCATTGACCCTTCAGTACAACAATTAAGTACTAGGTACTGGCATTGGCTTTGAGATGACCAAGCATTCTCGTTGCCCTGTGGAGTCTAGTCAGGGATGGATTCTGAAGGTGAGCAGCAGAGCTCTCAGAGGTAAGGAGGCATGTGTCCTGAGCTCCTTGGCCATGGGGGGAGCATTCTAAGCAAACCAAGTGAGTCAGTGAGAACGGAGAAGTAAAACCAAGGCCAAGTGTCAGGAAGTGAAACTGATTTCCTCCGGGCAGTCATCTATTTAATCAATGGCACTTTAAGAGATATTGTTAACCAGTTGTGCAAATCATTCCTGAAGAGAGTTTGTTTCTTGACCAACAGGAACAAATAAAGATTTATTGTATTTCCAAGCACATCTTTCCATGTGGCTGAATTATGGGATCAGGGAATTAACAAAGTCTCTCTTGGTAGAAATTAGCTTGAAAGAGCAACTAACTCCTCTTACACATTGACCAGGATTTTTCTTTTTCTTTTGGTTGGTTTTTTTTTTTTTTTTTTTTTTTTTATTATTGAAGGGAAGTTGACAACAGTATTGCATTACATTAGTTTCAGGTGTACAACACAGTGATTCAACATTTATATACATGATAATTCTAGGTACCAGGTATCACCATACCAGGTTGTTACAATATTTTGACTATATTCCTTATGCTATACATTACATCCCGGTTACTTATTTATTTTACAATTGGAAGTGTGTTTATGTATATATATATATGTATATATATATTTTGTGAGGGCTTCTCTCATATTTATTGATCAAATAGTTGTTAACCACAATAAATTTCTGTATAGGGGGGTCAATACTCAATGCACAATCATTAATCCACCCCAAGCCTAATTTTCGTCAGTCTCCAATCTTCTGATGCATAACGAACAAATTCTTACATGGAGCACAAATTCTTACGTAGTGAATAAGTTACATGGTGAACAGTGCAAGGGCAGTCATCACAGAAGCTTTCGGTTTTGTTCATGCATTATGAACTATACACAGTCAGTTCAAATATGAATACTCATTTGATTTTTAAACTTGATTTATATGTGGATACCACATTTCTCTATTATTATTATTTTTAATAAAATGCTGAAGTAGGTAGATACGAGATAAAGGTAGAAAACAGAGTTTAGTGTTGTAAGAGAGCAAATGTAGATGATCAGGTGTGTGCCTGTAGACTATGTGTTAATCCGAGCTAGACGGGGGCAATAAACATCCATGTATGCAGAAGATTTCTCTCAGAACATGAGGGGGGAGGTTCTAAGCCTCACCTCTGCTGCTCCCCATTTTCTCACCACATGGCCCCCTGCGACTGTGCCTGTCTTAGGTTGTTCCTCCCTTGAGGAATCTTACCCGTCTCTGGCTCACCAGTCATCTTCCGGGATCATACAGGGAAATGTTAAGTTGGTAAGTGAGAGAGAAGCCTTATTGTTTGAAAAGGTTAGCTTTTTACTTCTTTGCATATTTATGCCCTGTGGCTTCTATGCCCAGCATTTGTCTTGAGGTGTCTTTACCACTTGGAAGAATTATGATACTCGGTAAATTCGACATGTGGCACGAGTTCTATTTAAAGGTTGTGATTAGGTAGGAAGAAGAAAAGCTATAGAAGTAGCAGGCAGAGGAAAACCTGGGAAGATTGATTATTTCTTTGACATATCTTCTTGTAGAGTAACTTCAGCATGGATACGTTTTAAACTACTAATTAAATTGTGCACACACATTAACATAATAGGAATATAGTTACCTAACCAAAGCATACCTGTAATTACCAGCCATCTCCAGTGAAACCAAGAAAACCAGTTAGGCACCTTAGGCATTTGTGAAAACTTATCTATGATATGGTGGATATTGTCTGACTGAACTTAAACAGTCTGAGAGATTTCAGATAAACTAGAACAACCCATTCCTGGGGACTGTTCATATCCCATATGTTCTTTTAACGATAAATAGTCTGTGGTTGTAAGATTTTGGAGTGCTACAATTTGCACTTCTCCTAATTCTTGGTTGAGTTCCAACAGTATAGATCCAGTCCAATTTTTGTTTTACTGTATGCACAGGCCAGCTTAGATAACTCCTTCATCATTCCCATGGCAAGTCCAGGAACTGGTGGGATGAGTGCATCTACACCTGTGACAGTGCGTGGATCTTTGTTGGAGTTTTTTTTTTTTTTGCTGATCATCTTCTGTCATGAGTCTTCCCGAGAGTGCTGATCCTGGAAGTTCTTTTTCATATTGTATCTTAGTTCATTTTTGGGGTAGCCAAATTAGGCTTTGATCCTCTGTATAAACACAAACAGACCCTTTGCCTACACTTTTATATGCCCTTTATATCATTGTGTAGAACTCATTAGAGGTCACCACATAGGAACTGCTTTTTTTTTTTTTTTTTTAATCATTAATCTACACTTACATGACGAATACTTTGTTTACTAGGCTCTCCCCTATACCAGGTCCCCCCTATATACTCCTTTACAGTCACTGTCCATCAGCGTAGCAAACTGTTGTAGAATCACTACTTGTCTTCTCTGTGTTGTACAGCCCTCCCCTTTCTCCTACCCCGCTATGGATGCTAATCTTAATACCCCTCTTTTTCTGCCCCCCCTTATCCCTCCCTACCCACCCATCCTCCCCAGTCCCTTTCCCTTTGGTACCTGTTAGTCCATTCTTGAGTTCTGTGATTCTGCTGCTGTTTTGTTCCTTCAGTTTTTCCTTTGTTCTTATATTCCACAGATAAGTGAAATCATTTGGTATTTCTCTTTCTCCGCTTGGCTTGTTTCACTGAGCATAATACCCTCCAGCTCCATCCATGTTGCTGCAAATGGTTGGATTTGCCCTTTTCTTATGGCTGAGTAGTATTCCATTGTGTATATGTACCACATCTTCTTTATCCATTCATCTATCGGTGGACATTTAGGTTGCTTCCAATTCTTGGCTATTGTAAATAGTGCTGCGATAAACATAGGGGTACACTGGTCTTTCTCATACTTGATTGCTGCATTCTTAGGGTAAATTCCTAAGAGTGCAATTCCTGGGTCAAATGGTATGTCTGTTTTGAGCATTTTGATGTACCTCCATACTGCTTTCCACAATGGTTGAACAAGTTTACATTCCCACCAGCAGTGTAGGAGGGTTCCCCTTTCTCCACAGCCTCGCCAACATTTGTTGTTGTTTGTCTTTTGGATGGCAGCCATCCTTACTGGTGTGAGGTGATACCTCATTGTAGTTTTAATTTGCATTTCTCTGATAATTAGCGATGTGGAGCATCTTTTCATGTGTCTGTTGGCCATCTGTATTTCTTTTTTGGAGAACCGTCTGTTCAGTTCCTTTGCCCATTTTTTAATTGGGTTATTTGTTTTTTGTTTGTTGAGGCGTGTGAGCTCTTTATATATTCTGGACGTCAAGCCTTTATCGGATGTGTCATTTTCAAATATATTCTCCCATACTGTAGGGTTCCTTTTTGTTCTATTGATGGTGTCTTTTGCTGTACAGAAGCTTTTCAGCTTAATTTAGTCCCACTTGTTCATTTTTGCTGTTGTTTTCCTTGCCCGGGGAGATATGTTCAAGAAGAGGTCACTCATGTTTATGTCTAAGAGGTTCGTGCCTATGTTTTCTTCCAAGAGTTTAATGGTTTTGTGACTTACATTCAGGTCTTTGATCCATTTTGAGTTTACTTTTGTATATGGGGTTAGACAATGGTCCAGTTTCATTCTCCTACATGTAGCTGTCCAGTTTTGCCAGCACCATCTGTTGAAGAGACTGTCATTTCGCCATTGTATGTCCATGGCTCCTTTATCAAATATTAATTGGCCATATATGTCTGGGTTAATGTCTGGATTGTCTAGTCTGTTCCATTGGTCTGTGGCTCTGTTCTTGTGCCAGTACCAAATTGTCTTGATAACTATGGCTTTATAGTAGAGCTTGAAGTTGGGGAGTGAGATCCCTCCTACTTTATTCTTCTTTCTCAGGATTGCTTTGGCTATTCGGGGTCTTTGGTGGTTCCATATGAATTTTTGAATTATTTGTTCCAGTTCATTGAAGAATGTTGCTGGTAGTTTCATAGGGATTGCATCAAATCTGTATATTGCTTTGGGCAGGATGGCCATTTTGACGATATTAAGTCTTCCTAGCCATGAGCATGGGATGCGTTTCCATCTGTTAGTGTCCCCTTTAATTTCTTTTAAGAGTGACTTGTAGTTTTCAGAATATAAGTCTTTCACTTCTTTGGTTAGGTTTATTCCTAGGTATTTTATTTTTTTTGATGCATTTGTGAATGGAGTTGTTTTCCTGATTTCTCTTTCTGTTGGTTCATTGTTGGTATATAGGAAAGCCACAGATTTCTGTGTGTTGATTTTGTATCCTGCAACTTTGCTGTATTCCGATATCAGTTCTAGTAGTTCTGGGGTGGAGTCTTTAGGGTTTTTTATGTACAGTATCATGTCATCTGCAAATAGTGACAGTTTGACTTCTTCTTTGCCAATCTGGATTCCTTGTATTTTTTTGTTTTGTCTGATTGCCGTGGCTAGGACCTCCAGTACTATGTTAAATAACAGTGGGGAGAGTGGGCATCCCTGTCTTGTTCCCGATCTCAGCGGAAATGCTTTCAGCTTCTCGCTATTCAATATAATGTTGGCTGTGGGTTTTTCATAGATGGCCTTTATTATGTTGAGGTACTTGCCCTCTATTCCCATTTTGCTGAGAGTTTTTATCATGAATGGATGTTGAACTTTGTCAAATGCTTTTTCAGCATCTATGGAGATGATCATGTGGTTTTTGTCTTTCTTTTTGTTGATGTGGTGGATGATATTGATGGACTTTCGAATGTTGTGCCATCCTTGCGTCCCTGGGATGAATCCCACTTGGTCATGGTGTACGATGGTTTTGATGTATTTTTGAATTCGGTTTGCTAAAATTTTGTTGAGTATTTTTGCGTCTACGTTCATCAGGGATATTGGTCTGTAGTTTTCTTTTTTGGTGGTGTCTTTGCCTGGTTTTGGTATTAGGGTGATGTTAGCTTCATAGAATGAGTTTGGGAGTATCCCCTCCTCTTCTATTTCTTGGAAAACTTTAAGGAGAATGGGTATTATGTCTTCCCTGTATGTCTGATAAAATTCCGAGGTAAATCCATCTGGCCCGGGGGTTTTGTTCTTTGGTAGTTTTTTGATTACCGCTTCAATTTCGTTGCTGGTAATTGGTCTGTTTAGATTTTCTGTTTCTTTTTGGGTCAGTCTTGAAAGGTTGTATTTTTCTAGGAAGTTGTCCATTTCTCCTAGGTTTCCCAGCTTGTTAGCATATAGGTTTTCATAGTAGTCTCTAATAATTCTTTGTATTTCTGCGGGGTCCGTTGTGATTTTTCCTTTCTCATTTCTGATACTGTTGATTTGTGTTGACTCTCTTTTCCTCTTAATAAGTCTGGCTAGAGGCTTATCTATTTTGTTTATTTTCTCAAAGAACCAGCTCTTGGTTTCATTGATTTTTGCTATTGTTTTATTCTTCTCAATTTTATTTATTTCTTCTCTGATCTTTATTATGTCCCTCCTTCTGCTGACCTTAGGCCTCATTTGTTCTTCTTTTTCCAATTTCGATAGTTGTGATATTAGACCGTTCATTTGGGATTGCTCTTCCTTTTTTAAATATGCTTGGATTGCTATATACTTTCCTCTTAAGACTGCTTTTGCTGTGTCCCACAGAAGTTGGGGCTTAGTGTTGTTGTTGTCATTTGTTTCCATATATTGCTGGATCTCCATTTTGATTTGGTCATTGATCCATTGATCATTTAGGAGCGTGTTGTTTAGCCTCCATGTGTTTGTGAGCCTTTTTGCTTTCTTTGAACAGTTTATTTCTAGTTTAATGCCTTTGTGGTCTGAAAAGTTGGTTGGTAGGGTTTCAATCTTTTGGAATTTACTGAGGCTCTTTTTGTGTCCTAGTATGTGGTCTATTCTGGAGAATGTTCCATGTGCACTTGAGAAGAATGTGTATCCTGTTGCTTTTGGATGTAGAGTTCTGTAGATGTCTATTAGGTCCATCTGTTCTAATGTGTTGTTCAGTGCCTCTGTGTCCTTACTTATTTTCTGTCTGGTGGATCTGTCCTTTGGAGTGAGTGGTGTGTTGAAGTCTCCTAGAATGAATGCATTGCATTCTATCTCCTCCTTTAGTTCTATTAATATTTGTTTCAGGTATGTTAGTGCTCCTGTATTGGGTGCATATATATTTATAATGGTTATATCCTCTTGATGGACTGAGCCCTTTATCATTATGTAATGTCCTTCTTTGTCTTTTGTTACTTTCTTTATTTTGAAGTCTGTTTTGTCTGATACCAGAATTGCAACACCTGCTTTCTTCTCTCTGTTGTTTGCTTGAAATATCTTTTTCCATCCCTTGACTTTAAGTCTGTGTATGTCTTTGGGTTTGAGGTGAGTCTCTTGTAAGCAGCATATGGATGGATCTTGCTTTTTTATCCATTCTATTACTCTGTGTCTTTTGATTGGTGCATTCAGTCCATTTACATTTAGGGTGATTATTGAAAGGTATGAATTTATTGCCATTGCAGGCTTTAAGTTTGTGGTTACCAAAGGTTTAGGGTTAGCTTCTTTACTGTCTTACTGTCTAACTTAACTCGTTTGTTGAGCTATTATAAACACAGTCTGATGATTCTTTATTTCTCTCCCTTCTTATTCCTCCTCCTCCCTTCTTCATATGTTGGGTGTTTTGTTGTGTGCTCTTTTTAGGAGTGCTCCCATCTAGAGCAGTCCCTGTATGATGCCCTGTAGAGGTGGTTTGTGGGAGGCAAATACCCTCAACTTTTGCTTGTCTGGGAATTGTTTAATCCCTCCTTCATATTTAAATGATATTCGTGCTGGATACAGTAGTCTTGGTTCGAGGCCCTTCTGTTTCATTGCATTAAGTATATCATGCCATTCTCTTCTGGCCTGTAGGGTTTCTGTTGAGAAGTCTGATGATAGCCTGATGGGTTTTCCTTTGTAGGTAACCTTTTTTTTCTCTCTGGCTGCCTGTAATACTTTGTCCTTGTCTTTGATCTTTGCCATTTTAATTATTATGTGTCTTGGTGTTGCCCTCCTTGGATCCCTTGTCATGGGAGTTCTGTGTACCTCTGTGGTCTGAGAGGCCATTTCTTCCCCTAGTTTGGGGAAATTTTCAGCAATTATTTCTTCAAAGACATTTTCTATCCCCTCTTCTCTCTCTACTTCTTCTGGAATACCTATGATTCTTATATTGTTCCTTTTCGTTTGATCACTCAGCTCTCTTAAAATTCTTTCATTCCTGGAGATCCTTTTATCTCTCTCTGCATCAGCTTCTCTGCGTTCCTGTTCTCTGTTTTCTAGTCCATTAATGGTCTCTTGCATCTCGTCCATTCTGTTTTGAAGTCCTTCCAGAGCTTGTTTTATTTCTGAATTCTCCTTCCTTAGTTCTTGCATATTTCTCTGCAAGTCCATCAGCATGGTTATGACTTTTGTTTTGAATTCTTTTTCAGGAAGACTGGCTAAATCTATCTCCCCAGATTCCTTCTCAGGGGAAGATGTAGCAGATGCCAAAGCTGTCTGGGTTAGTCTTGTCTGGATCATATTTTTTTGCCTTTTCATGTTGACAGGTGCTATTGACTGTCAGCTGGGAGGTCCAAAATTTTCACTTGCTACTGGCCTTTCTTTACTGGGACAACTGCGACCCCTAGTGGCTTGTGTTGGGTAATTGCGTGTAGACTGGGTCTTTGTGTCTTGCCTGGCCGGAAGGGAGAAATTTCCCTTTCTGTGGGCGGAATTTGTCTCAGGCTGCTTCTCTGCTTTCGCAGCGCCCGGTGGGGTAATGGATGGGGGGGCTGCTTGACTGTTTGCCTCCTTGAGGGGTCTCAGAGCTGTTGCCCAGGGGGTTAGTGCACCCGGTTTTCCCTGTAATTTCCAGCTGCTGTACTGTGACCTGGGTTGTTTCCGTCAAGCTGTTAAGTCCCTGTCCCTTTAAGACTTTCAAAAAGCCCCCGCTTTTCTTTGTCACAGGGGCATCAGCTTCGGCACCCGCTCAGAGGTCTTACTCCCTGTTCCCCCAGTATCCAGGGCCCCCTGGTCACGTACTGTGTCTGCGCTCTGGCCCGGATGGCTGGGGCTGGGTGTTCGGCAGTCCTGGGCTCCGTCTCCCTCCCGCTCTGCCTATTCTTCTCCCGCCGGGAACTGGGGGGATGGGCGCTCGGGTCCTGCCGGGCCGGGGCTTGTATCTTACCCCTTTCACCAGTCGCTGGGTTCTCGCTGGTGTAGCTGCAGTCTGGCCACTGTCCTGCGTCTTCTGGTCTCTCTTTTAGGGCTAGTTGTGTTTGTTGTATTTTCAAAAGTATATATGTTTTTGGGAGGAGATTCCCACTGTCCTACTCACGCCGCCATGTTGGCTCCGCCTCCTGGTTTGTTTTTTATTGATTATTATTTAATAGAGGGCCTGGTGAAACATTTGTAGCTAAATTTGTTGGGAGCTACTTCCAATTAAAGTTCATTTGTAATGAAGATAAATGATAAACTGAGTTAATAGAAAAGCAGTATTCAGTGTTATCCTAAAAATGATTTACACAGAGCAATTTAGGAGCCTTTCTAGTGCATGAATTAAGGTATCTCTATGATTAAACTCCAAACTACTAAATCCCCCACTTAATTTGAAATGCAGGCTAAAATACAATAATAAGGAAAATGATCCCTGGTCTTACTTGAAAATGAGTTCCTCTAAAATGTCTGCAAGGTGTTGACTTCGGGGCAAGCAGAAGAGAGCCGGGGGCATATCGCTGGAGTTTCTATCCTCTGTTACACCTGCGCAGTTTCCTTTGCTGGGGGGTAAACATTTTTCTGGAGTGTTTACTCAAAGGACTGGAGGATGAAGGAGTGAAGGAGTGAGGTCCTGTCCCAGTCCATATTGCAGCCCCAGGATCTAAAATAATGCCTGGTGGTAATAGGCACCAGTTAGTGTGCTATAGTATTAGCTGTATGGATGGAGGGATAGATGGGTGTGTGAATGTAGAAAACAAGGGAAAAAATAAGTGTTTTCTTTGCCCAGTATTATTAATTTACCTCTGTAGTCAATTGGGGGAGCTTCAAAAAATACTGATGCTTCAGTCCCACTTCCACACGTTCTCATGTAATTGGTTTTGGGTGTGTCCTAGGGATTGAGATTTTTCAGTTTTCACAGGTGGTTCTGATGTGTAGGTATAGGTAGAATCAAGATGGTAGCCCTGTCTCTAAAATCCTAAGACCTCTGCTTTTGTCCGATTTCATCCCAGATATCGCCCTTGAACTGGGCCCCTATACCAAAGGCTAAGAAGTATCAATTCTGGTTTAACTTTTTGTGTACATTGTGAAATAGTGCTGCCAACTGTGAGATTTTTTACAAGTCATTTAAACCTACCTGAGCAGAATTTGGGTCTGTACAACAGAGAGAGTGATCACTGTGTGGCCATTTCACATTTTCGTGAAATTCGGTTAATAGATGCAAAAATATTTCAAAAACCTTAAAGTATTACAAAATGGAAGCAATGATTGTTATTATTTATAATGGAGACATAGAAGCATTTTGCCACTTCATTTGTGATTTTAAAGGCACAGAACTTGAAAATATATTTTAGGAATGTCTGGAATTTGGTTTCAGAAAATAAGAGCTGTATCCCAGATCCATTATCTACTCATAGTTGATATTATTATTATTCTTATTCATTGTAGACAGAACTACTTCAACTCCTTGAACTTCAGTTTCAAGGATACCACCCGTCTCAGAAAGCTGTGAGGATTAGAGCAGCACGTGAGAAAAGTACTTTGTGAGCTGTAAACCCTGTATAAATGCAGTTTTGTTTTTGCTGCCATTCTAATTATTTCTCCTGCTTGTGTATCTGGCTCCCATTAGCTCAAGGCAGTTGATTTTGTGCGTCTCTTCCCAAATCCTAATTCAGTGACTTGAATATGCAGTAGTGGGCCTATTTATGCTGGGGAAATCAGCAAATAGTACTGATTAGGGCTTTTTTTTTTCTTTTGAGCTTTAGTTTACCAACACATGACTGCCTAATCTAAAGCTATTTAGCATTTCGTGGTTGAAAGTAGATGCTTAGTTAATACTGGATAATTTGAGTAAATTAGGTCAAAATATGGTTGAAACAAAAAAGCAATGGTTGATGGATAATTCACAATATCAATGATCTGTTTATTGAGAAGAAATTGTGTCTGTTTAATCTAGATTTAAAGTGAACGGTAAACCAAACACATTAGTCTTTTTCTCTGACCTACTCAGACTCCACAAGCGCATGTCGTTTGCAAGCATAAAACCAACCATTGCCTATTTTGTGAGTTCACTGAGGCCAATCAGTCAGTTTGGATTATTCAAGGCAAAATGAGATTTGTTTCCTTTTTAGAGAATCTCTTCTGCCCTCAGGAAGTTCTTATTTTCTTGACAGGCCATTTATTTCTGTTTGTGGCTGGCTGACTGTGGTCTTTGTTAACCATCAGTCTGGCGACAGCTGGGCATCTCTTACCCCTTAGCCCAGCTCAGAGCCTGAAGTAGCATCGTTGGCATCAGCGCAGTGGGGTGGCACATCCTGAGGAAGCCCTTACGAATCAAAGGCTGTTCTCCACTTCTGTTCTCTCTTCTGTGTTCTGATCTAAGTGATATATCTAACTGGGACCAAGCACAGGAAATTTTAAAGACTACCTATACTCTCTGTAGGATCAGACATTTAACCCCCTGTCTTTATCCTCTAAAGCCTACACTGTTTCCTGAAAATTTAGTTGTTACAAGTGGATCATTGGGGCATGGGGTCATGCAGTGTTACAAAAGCAAGTTAAAAAAAGATAGAGGCACTGCTTTCCCTGCTGGAAATGAGCCGGTGCACTATTATATAAGAAGCTAAGCTAGAGAGCACAGTAATTAAAATAACAATGAAATGCTATCTTATGCAACACTTTCCAAGTATGACATTTTCACTTGTAGTATTGTATAAACCAAGCATATCAGGCCATAATGTTAACTGACTTGTAAATGGCGAGGGGAAAGTGATTGAGGACGCTGGAATAGAGTTTTTCTGGACCCTTCTCCTGTTATGCCAGTCAAAGCCCTGTGGTGCACACGGGAGCATTGGGGCATGTGGCTGTGTCTGGCTGACTTACATCTCCCAGAATGTTATATAAACAGCAACAGTCACAGGTGGTCTACAAAGGGAGAGGAGAGGGAGAAAAATCTGCCCATTGGCATGCAGTGTTGGGTTTAGAAGTTTCAGTCCATAAGTCCCAAAATAAGGTTTTTTTCAGAAAGTGCACCCAGGAATCATCAGATGTGAAGAATAGAATCATGATTATTGTCCCTAGGAAATTTATTTTTAAATGATTGCCAATATCATATTTAAGTAATTGATAGTGAGGTGATGCTCATCATTCCACTGATGAGACTATCCTTCTGTCCTAGGCACGGAACCCCTTTTCAGATATTAAGATAAAAATGATGAATTTCTAAATAAAAGGTTTCTTGAGTTTCTGTTTTTCTATGTCTTCATCTCAACTTGCCCATTTCCATTCTGAATTTGGCATATTCTGCCTATGTAGATCGCCAACATTCTAAAAAAATAAAAAAATAAAATAAAGGAAAAGAAATTGGGAAAGCATGAATAGTGTTTACATTAGTCTGTAAATTTTATTTCTATTTGTTATTTGCCTTGATACCTTGTGGGCCAAGCAAAGTGAGGCAGCCTCCCTGTGACACCTGGGGAAGTCCTCATAGGACTTCCTATAAGCTCACTTCCCTTTGATCCGAAGGGTGGGACTAGCTAATCTCCTATTCATTATTAATTATTTATTAAAATGGGGGTGGTACTATCCAGTTCACAATGGAACAAAATATTCCTCACCTTTATTAATGTCTGCAGTTCTCTCCCTCCAGATCTGTGCCCTCTATCCTTTATCTTGTAACATTAAAACTAGCCAACAGTTGAATAAAGGGTGAAATTTCAAGGCAGAAGTATAAAGTAGCCTACTGACAGTGTTAGAACTGCTGATTGCTGACAGTTAATCATGTGGGTTTACTAGTTTGTTCAGTATTCATTTAATGGAGCAACCTACCACATGGCTGGCATGGTCTAGGACTTAGACAATTTTGAGTAAAATATACTTATCCTTTCCTCATAGAGCTTCATGTCAAGTGCAGAAACAGCCATCACTCTTAACCTCACATATAAATACAGAATGGTAATAAGTACCAAGAAGGAAATTAAAGGGGGATTATTCAAATGCAAGCCAGGATAGGGAAGGATTTGTGTGAGATCTAAAGGACAAATAGGAATTACCTAATTGAATGAAAATGGGGAGGGGAAGAGAAATAAAAACCAAACCAAAACAAAACAAAACAAAAAAACAGTAAAGAGGCAACATCTGGGTGCCTGCTTTCTGGGAAATGGCAATAGTAGTGTGACTGGAATATAGACAGTAAAGAGGAACAGCTCCCATCAAAAGGTAAACAAGACAGGCAAGGTCCAGATATCACTCACATGTGCAGGCCTTTTAAACAATGTCAGTCTTTTTTATTCTAGTAACAAAGTCCTAAAGGTTTTAGGGGGCATCATCCACATCCGAGATCATTGGGTCTTGAAAGTGCACATGACCCCTTGAAATGGAAAGACAGTTCTGCAGTCTAGGCACCAAAAGCAATGGCAGGCTTTGTATAATTCAAATCACTAGTAGAAAATGTGGCATCCTGGGCATCTTTTAGGAAGAAATGGTCCAAACGTTTTGCTGGATCCTCAAAAGATTACATGGCTTAGGCAAAAAAAATTGAATCATTGACTAGTAAGCACACACATTTATTCAGGTCTGACATTTTACATCTCTGTAGTTTCTTTTTCTTCTTGTTTTTGTGGTGAAATTTTACTATTTCTTATATGTGAAGTGAGCGTGAGCAGTATTGCTTTACTTAGGAAATTGTTGGTGGATGTTATTAGAGTTAATGAATTTAGTTAAGCATCCAAAGTGTTCTCTGAGTTCCATTCTGTAAACTGCATATGTGGCTGTTAAAATTTTTGTAATTACTTCTTCGTGAAAGTTCCCTATTGGCCAAACGGGAGGTGATTAGATCCCTGAGACTGGATTCAGACTCTGTTTCTTTCAGTGCTTCTGACAGTAGACTGTCCTTTTGTGGTCTGGGAGCCAGCAAACTGCTCCCAGTTTCTAAAACCAGATTCCCTTCCTGTTTGTTTAGTCCCACACCATAGGTGCAATGTCCACTGAGGGCCTGCCCTCTGGAGGGCCATTTTCTAAGCTATGCCATTTATAGCCTTGATCAGGATGGAAATACACAGTGATTGGGAGGGTTCTCTCTCCCTCTCTCTCACTGTATTTCCAAATTGCTTCAGACTTTGTGCAGATGAAATGCTTCCTAATAACATATGATTAGTTACACAGTGACTCTTGATGGATATGGTAACGCTTTGGTAGAAATTGTGACTTGAAGAGATCCAGGACCTACAGTCCCCTGCCTTAGCAATGTGTATTGATCCCCTACTGTGTGTCAAGTATTGGAGATAACAGAATTATAAATCATAGTCATTGTCCCCAGAGGTCTTATAGTCTACTAGGGTTTGGTGGGGCATAGCCCCTAAATAATTAGACTATGTTGATTGATGTCTTAGACATGTATACTTTAACTCAATTAATACTCAATGATTGTGATAGACAATATAAAGATGATCGGAGGAGGATGCCTCCTAGAAGTTTTGGGCACAAACAGAGGCCTTTTCAATGAAATGTGACAAATACTTGGATACGAGTCTGCATATAGAAGGGAGCTTCACTCAGCACAGGGCTTTAGAAAGGGCTTCTTGGGAAGGGCTGTCCCTGCAGTAGGTCTTGCAGGAGACGTTAGGCAGAGAAGGATGAAGGCAGTGTCAGGCAGAGGGCACGTCGTATGCAAAGGCATGAATGAGTGAGAGTGCATGGGTAAGGAAGAAAGTATACAAAGGGACAGAGAGGAAGGGATAGCTGCCTGCTCTTCCAGAAAAGCAGATTTATAAAGGCAACTTGGGAGTTGCTTTATTCATGAGATATGGGAAGACATTCCTGGAAGAGGGAGCAGCCCTTGCAGAGTCATGAGAAGGGAGAAAACAGGTGTGTTTAGGGAGCTGTAAGTGGTTTCTTACTGCATGGCAGGTGCTCAGGGAGTAGGTGGGAAACAGGCGTCTGTGAAGGGGAGCAGGGAGGGGCTGCATATAGAATCTCCATTCTCAAATATCTGGGACTAATTCTGTTGGCAAAAAATTGTATCTTGCAGTGAGGTAATGAAAAGAGCAGTGACAGCTCCTGCTCTCAGTCATGTTAGAGTGCAGAGAGTGGCAAAAATGTCACATGACTAGGGCATCACCAAACAATGGGCACTTGTCTCCCCTTCCACAGCTATTGACTGCTTTCCTGTTCTAGGTACTGGGGATTCTGCAATGTAGGAGACAAATAAAAATCTCCTCCCTCTGCAGCTTACATTTGAGTAGACAGTGAACAACATAAGCAAATGTTCAGGGTGTCCTTCCATGTTAAGTGCACAGGAGCAAAACAAAGTGGGTGAGAGGGTAGGGTAGGCTGTGGACATGTTTGCAATTCAGATAAGGCATCTAGGGAAGGTCTCACTGAGGAGGTGACATTGAGTGACAGCCTGAAGGAGATGATGTATTAGGCCACGAGAACCAACCTGGGAAAGAACATTCTAGGTACAAGGATGAACAGGAAGTGCAAAACCTGCCGTGAGGGGCATCTGGAGGTTTTTACAGGAAAACAGGGAGGCCAGGGTGGCTGGACTGAAAAAAAGAGCAAAATGAAATGGGATGGATTCAGTTGCAAGGGAATGAAATGGGTAACAGAGTCATTGATTCAAAGATTTGTTGACCCAAGTGTTCATAAGTAGAAAAGTGGCCATCAAGTAAAGCGAAGCAAAATCTTCTTCTGTTCTGTACTAAGGTCTGACTTAACCTTTTGGTCTCATGAAAAATATATATTTATTTGCATGTCTGGACAACTTCGCCTGACCTGAGGTTCACTGCTGTTGGCTGTAGAGAAATTTTTGGCAGAGAAACCTGCGGATACAGAGTTAAAGAGACAACTTTCCCTTTGGATGAATCAGACAGGAATGAATCATTTTTTTAAATTACAGAGGAGGGCACTACTTTACTTAGTAAGTGTCCTTTTGAAAACTAGCTTTAATCTTTCTGCTTTGAGTCATAATCACGGAACTGTAATTACTTAGAAGAGGCTTGTCATCTAACCCAAATGTCACTTTATAGATGAGGAAACTGAGGTACAAAGTGTGTAAGCACAGTGCTGTTAAAACATTGTTCTGCTGAAAATTATTCTGTGAAATAAATGCACCCCCTCAAAAATGTTCAAAAATATTCATGTGGTCCCTACTGTGTATTTGACACTATTCTGGTGTTTACTTAAAAAAGCTGTACTTGTGGGGAGGGAGCTGGGGAGAGGGAGGTGCAGGTGAGAAACCAGTCAATTAACAAGTGGACTAAACAATTTCAGACAAGTGTAAAGGACGTAAATGATTTTATTTATTTATATAAATGTTTATTAAGACAGTAAAAGTGTGATGAGCTAGAAAGTGCCAGAGTTGTGGGTGGGAGCCGACTTTAGAGTAAGTGGTCCCTACATGCTGCACTGAAGGAGTGAACTTTCATCTGAGGCCAGACTGCTATGCAGGGATGAGCCATGTGGAGATTGAGAGGCAGGTGTTCTGAGCAGAGCGTACAGTCAGTGCGAATACCTGAGCTTGGTGTGTTCAAAGAACAGCATGCAAACCATGAGGCTGGAACACAGTGAACATGGGGGAGTGAGAGATTAGGGTGGAGAGACGCATGGGGCCAGCCCACATGGGAATTTCATGAGACTGTGGTTAGCGTCGGTATAATTCTCCCACTGCCAGTATGCCAGCAAGCTGTCAACACGGGCAGGATGTGATCTGGCTTACACTGGCAGAAGATCACTTGGCTTCTGCGTGAGAGCAGACTGTGCTGGGGCAAGAGAAGAATCAAGGAGACCAGACCGGAGGCTCCTTGCCCAGCTCAGGTCTCAAGGTGTGGGAACTTGGATTTGGGTGGTATTGGAAGTGGAAGGGTGGGAATGGGCTAGATATCACCTATCAGCTTTGATTCTCATCAGCTATACAAATCAGTAGGAAAAAAATAAAAGAGAAATATAGATTTCTTTAGTACCCTCATGTAACATGACGTGACTCTCAAAAGGGGATGTGTTTTCTAAACACAATGAAACCATACACTGAAAAGCCTAAACTTTTAGATTGGTTCCTGAAATGAGCCTGGGTGAGATGACTCCCGCCGATAGAGCTTAGGCATCCCTCTAGCACCTTCCCTCTGGTTCTGGTACTAAGCTGGTTTTGTTTTTCTCCTTTGTTCCATATGCCTTTTTGCCCACTCCTATACATCTTTGATTATCTCCAAGTGCTGTTTTCCCAGCAAGCCTGGATGTCAAGTAGAATATAATCTCCCCCAGATCCCCACTTCCCTGGGGCCATCAAATATAGGCCACAGAAACCTTCCTTTCGAGTTCATCTCATGGGAGACATCACAACCACACAAGCTTTGAAGGCAAAGACCTTTTGGAGCGTCAGTACATTTTTCTTAATTTTTCTTACTCCCTATTCTTTGTGAATGTCTTAATTTTTCCCTGAAGCAGTGCTGGCTGTGAGAGGCAGAAATAGCTCTTCAAATATGCCCATGTCCTAATATTTGGAACCTGGGAGTATATTCTGTCACATGGCCAGGGGAATTAGAGTTGCAGATGGAATAAAGGCTGTTAATCAGCTGACCTTAAAATAAAGAGGTTTTCCTGGATTTCCAGGATGGGCACAGTATAATCACAGGGGCCCTCAAAATTTGGAAGTGGGGGAGCAGAAAAGTGGAGTCAGAGAGAGATTGGAAAATCTGGCTATGAATTGGGGCAAGCAAGCCATGAGCCAGGGAATGAAGGAAGCCTCTAAAGGCACACAAAGCAAGGAAACAGATTTTTCCTTAAAACTATCAGAAGGGACACAGTCCAGCCAACACTTTGATTTTGGCCTAGTGAGACCCATTTTGGGATTCTGACCAACAGAACTGTAAAACTAAAAGAAAAAAAAAAAGATTTATTTTAAGCCACATGTTTTTGGTAATTTGTTACAGCAATAAGAGGAAATGCATATACTAGCATTCTGCTATTCTCTGAGGAAGTGATTTGAGTTGAGACCAGATAAATATTGTTCATGGAAAGAGCTGAACCAATCTTTGCAATTTATTTCACTTTTATCCTTTTTGAGGTCTGTTTTCATGGATGCTCTGACTACTGCTGCCAAGATTATTCTTGTTGCATTTGATCATTACTAAGCAGCTTGTATTGTTTTAACTGCCCTTGTCAACCTTACTTATAAAATAGGAAACTGAGGCATAATAAGCAGCTAGGCTGTGATAGTGTGACACCAGCTTTTAAAGGCACACCTTACTTCTTCCTCCGTGACAGACTCACAGTTCAGCACATAGCAGGTACAGAGCACTTGCACAGGAAGGCTTGAACTCGTGTGCATGCATAGGTTCCCTAGCCTCAATTATAAATTTCTGTCTCTGGAGACCTTGCCCATATGCCAGATGATGTGAGGTTCAAAAGGTGATGTGCAGCTTATCACAGGTCTCCTAGCTTCATGACAGGAAAAGAACTTCAGGACATTTCTTCAGAGTTAAGTAAAGTTAATTAACATTTAGAACCCAGGGTCTAGTTCAGGAGCACATTTCTTGATGAAGGGCTTTACTGAGTTGTAAAAGTTAATGGGACACAGAAAGGAAAGCTTATGACAAGACAGCCCAGCACTTTTTTTTCCAGTACACAAATTAAGATTTTTTTTAAGATTCAACTAAACATCTTACCATGGCCAGGTCGATATTGTGTGAGGGAGGGGGTGAGCTACTAAACAAGTAAGTATATAGTGGAATCTGCCCTGTTTATAGAATGGAATTATATGTGTACCTGACAGGCATGAAAACAACTATAGCCTCAAGTGTTAAACAAAAGAGCATCATTAACAATAAAGGCCTTCAGGAATGTAGATTTCTCCAAACATAAAGACTGGGGCCACCTGCTCACTTAGCAAAAATATTGTTCACCAAAGAGAGGAGTCCATGAGCCATTGTGTCACCATGATATAAACACCTTTTCAGCTTTGGCCAAGGGGAGGGGCATAAATAGGGTAATAAATGGGCCAGGTCCTCAAGGCATGCACAGAGAAATCGTCCAGTTTTTGGGGAACAAGATGGGAAAACATGAACTTGAAACAGAATACTTTTTGGTAAAAGGGGTTTGAAAGACCAATAGAAAAACACACATAAGGGGAGAGAAAACAAGGACTGAGAGAAAACTTGGATTAACTGAAATGTGTTTTGTTTCACATCTTCAATTAACAACCCACGTGCTGTCTCCCAACCAAAAACATACACAGTTTTGAGATGATCATTTCTGTTAAAAACAACAGCAACATGAAAAGAAAATGAAACCCTAACTCTCCCAGAATGGGCTGGTCCCCATTTCCAATTCCTCCTAACTTTGTACACTGAAAATTTGCAGTTTGCACAATGACCTCATATAATCGTTAGTCAGAGGAGGGCTCAGAGTTAATGACTATACCAGTGGGGGGTTAATATGCACATGACTGGAAGGTTCAAGCCCTCGAACAAGATTTTCAACAGCAAGGAAGGACTGGTGGGTAATAATGGTCTAACCGCCTTGGGGACTCTGGGTATCAAGACTTCGTTTCATTTTCCATCATCCTCAAATCTGGGAGAACCAAACTGGATGCAGAGACTCTTGGCAGAAGCATTTACTAGGTAGAGTGATAGTTTGTTCTCTTAATTAAACAATACAAAATAAATAAATACACTTAACCTAGAAGCAAAAAAAGTAAGATGATAAGATTGGTTTTCATAAAAATGAAAACATTCAGAATCAGGAATTTAAAACAAAACTCTTGAGTGATACACTGAGAGGAATTATCCACAACATACGTAACAGATACATGATTCATCTCCAGTGTATTTAATGAACTGCAAATCAATAAAAATTTGAAAAATGGGCCAAAGACAATAGAGGGTCTCTAGAGAAGAAATGTAAATGGTCAATGGGCATGAAAAAAATGTGTACGATTTCAACAGTAGTATGGGAAATACAAACTAACATAAATATAACACAAATTAGACCGATTTATAATACCCAATGATGTCAAGGATGTGGAAAAAATCACTATTTTAATGATAGAAGGTTAATTATTACAGATTTTCGGGATAGCAATAAGACAATATCTATACAAATTTTTAAGTGTGTGTATCTTTTGCCCTGATCATGCCATTTGTAGGCATCCATCACAAAGATATACAGATGTGCACTATGATGCATACATAAGAATATTCATTAAATCTGTTAAAAAATTATGCATGTTGCAAAGGTGTAGAAGTGCAGAAGAATAGAGCCTCACAAATATATATAATCTTGTTAACAGTTTTGGCTCTGGAGAGGAGAGTAAATATGGCAGATAAGATAAGGAAGATTTTCACTTTTTATTTTATAGATTCCTATATTTAAATATTTTACAGTTACAACATTTACATGTGTTATATGTAATTCATCATATATAACCATGAGGGTACATTTTAAAATCAGTTTAGAAAATTGTTACATTTGAATCATTCTGATTAGTATGGTTGCAGCTATCTACAGATGGTAACTAAGGACATTCTAGAGCAGACAAGAGTAAACAAACCTATGAATAACAACAGTGATTCCAGATAAAGTTGTGATAGTGGACCATAAATGTAGATTGCACTTTCTCTAAATGTAGAAAGTAAGCCTTGAGGATATTTGTTTTGAATGTGACTGTGTATGACAACATTTTTCCTCTTTTAGAAATCATGTAAACACAAGCCCAAGAATAAAAGTTAACCTCTTTTTTCATTGACATTCTGTAAACTCTGTAGACTTCATATGTATTTAAATGGGAGGTCAAAATTGAGATGGAACCAAAGTAGCCTGGTAGGAAAAAGAGGACGGAGGAGTGTCATGGGAGGGTTGAGAGGCAGCAGATCTCGGAGCATCAGCAAAACCATGTGCTGTGCAGGGGAAATCTCACCCTCACATGCCAGCCTAAAAACTCTTGTTGGCCATAATCTTGTATCTGAATGTCATTAAGAAATCTCACATAAAAATATGACTAAACAGAATGGAGAAACCCATTAAAATAATAATACTTTTTGATAAAGTGGAATTTATTGGAATAATACAAAGGGGTGTATTGATACAAGTCATTGTATAAAGGTAAAAAAATCATATCCATCATTTCCACAGATAATGAAATGCAAATTTGTCAAAATTCAACATTCATTCTTGATTAAGTAGCACATAAACACATTCAAAATAAGAATACATGGATAGTTTTCTAAAGTGATAAAATATATCAATCTTGGCTCAAAACCTAATACCTGACAATTACTACAAATAACTGAAATTCACTGAAGTAACAGATATGATTTTAGTATGCAGAAATTAGTAGCATACATAAACATATCTGGTTAGAAGATAAAATGGTACAAAAACATCAATTTAAAATAGCAATATACAAAAAATTGAAAAGAACCCTATAAAGAAACTTTCTACCTCTCATAAAAACCACAAAGTAAGTATTGAGCCAATGGAAGGATACAACTGCATGCTTGGATAAGATGATGCAATAGCATAAAGGTAGCAGATGTCACTAAGTTGTACATATAACACAATGTCAAAAAATCAACAACTTTGTAGAATAAGAGATGTCTATATTCTAAAGTTCATATGCAAAATATAAATAACTTAGAAAATGTATAAACACTAAAAAATCAATGGAGGTATGTAGGAATTAAGAGTGATTTGCATGCATATGACTAGATGAACAGATTTCTGGGAAAGAATGGAAATCGCAGTAGATCCAAAGGCATTTTGAAGCTCAGTGTATGAAAAAAGCACCACCTCAAATCAGTGATGGAAAAGTGATCACACAATAATTAGGGTAGTAGTCTAACACAAATACATAACCATAGAGTTGTACTAATACCTCAAGTCACACAACCAATATAAACTGCAAACAAATCAAAGCCTGCTAGGTAAAAACATGAAGCCAAAAGAAGTACTAAAAGAAAACATGGACAAATTCCTTTATAACTATGGAGTAGTAAGGCTTTGTAAACAATGGCTTAAGATCCATTAGTCATTCAAGAAAAAGATAAATCCATCCATATGAAAATAAAAACCGTGTGCAGGGGATAAAAGGCAAAATACCAATGACAAACTGGGAGACATATTTCCAACTCATCCAACGGGCAACAGCCAAATTGTTCTCAAATAAAAATGGTGTCTGGAAATTTTGAAGGAAAAGATCTTTGACCCAGTAGAAAAACTAATGAGGAATATGAAGTAATAGTCACTGACATGGAAATACAAGCATAAAAAATTGTTCCATCTCATTGTTAATTTAAAAAAAGGAACTTAAAAGTACATTGAGGTTTTTTTTTGTGTTTTGTGTTTTCTGTTCGCCCCCACCCCCACCCCTGGCTATCACATTGGCAGATATCCAACATCTGATAACACTGTTGGCAAAACCATGATGAAATGGGCATTCTCCTACAAGGCTGTGGGAACATAAATCTTTACAACTTCTGTGGAAATCTATTTGAAATTACCACAAAAATTACAAAATTTCAACTGTCTATACCACTCTTGAGGATATCAAGAAATTCTGCATTATGTGAAATGATATGTATAAGTTTATTTTGATAACGTTTTTTTTTAATAGCAAAAGATTGGCAAAACACTCAATGTCTGTCATTAGGAAAAAGGTTAAATAATCCATACAAATGAATATTATGTAACTGAAAAAAAAACAATGTGGCCACTCTCATTTGCTATTTTGGATTGATCTCCAAGATATACTGTTCAGAGAAAGTGCAAGATGAAGAGGAGATTTTGTGATGTAGGCTGTCTTTTGTGTTCAAAAGGGAAAATAATAACATATGTTCATATTTGCAGATTTCCAAGTCCATCTCTAGCACTTAGGTCTGGGTGAGTTAGGGCAAGTTATGTATTTTGTCTAGCTTCAGTGACATCACCTAAAAAGGCATTAGAAGGATTAAATGAGAAAAATGCACATAAAGCACTTAATAAGGTTTTAGTTCATAATAAGTATTCAGAAAAGGATAGTTATTAATATAACAAGGAGCTTTGCCTTCATTATATAAACTTTAGAAAATAGTCTGACAGCCTAGCACCTACTAATATTTCATATTTCTTATAGCTCATCCAGTGTCTGTATTTATATATTTATATTACATTATACTATATTGTATTATATATATATTTACCATTAACAAAAGACCAAAGAGCTTGAGAATTGATGGAAAATAAGATTACAACTCAAGTATTAAGAAATACAGACCATTAAGGCACCATCCAAAATCAAGTATCTAAAGAAAAGCAACAGGGTAGTAAAATCCAATTTGTATAAAATTTAATTTCAAGTTCTCAGAGAAGCAGCCACTATATAAAGTGAATTCCACCTGTATCAAATCATCAGTCACCTTCAGTGCCTCTAAAGACACCAAAACACACATCTGGCAATCAATTTTCCATCTTTCAGTAAAGCCTGAGGAACTGGGTAGCAACCAGCATGGTATTGTAAAGAGAAAACGTGTGGGCCAATTCAATTTCCTTCTATGACAGAATGACAAGCCACAGAGATAGGAGAAAAGCAATAGATGTAATCTACATGGGCCACAGCCGGTCTTTTGATTCTGTCCTACATGACAGTCTCATCAGCGTGCTCTGAAGATTGGGTCTAAATCAGAGGGTGAGGAATTGGTGCCCCCTCCCACCCCCACTTGGGTCTCCCAACCCTCACAGAGTACTTGATAGAACTACTGTGATGATCTGGTAGGAGACTGAAGCATGTCAGCAATGGTGAAGAATAGAGAGGGGACAGAGGGAGATTTGAATTAATCCAGACCCTGGGACTGAGAAAATGTATGCATGTTTCCAGGATTAGGGAATTGTATAAATACAACACTCAAGGAGATGAGCATGAGGCAGGACAACACTGTTGACAGCAAGGAGCTTCTCACAGTTAGATCCTTATGGGAGGGGAGCTAAGTACCACTGTGTCATCTGGGATACATAGAAAACTGTGGACAAAGGAGAATCTCATGCATGGTCATTCACTCATTCATTTTCTGTGTGTGTGTGTGAGAGAGAGAGAGAGAGAGAGAGAGAGGAGAGAGAGAGAGAGAAAAAGAGAGAGAGAGAGAGAGAGACGGGGACAGAGAGAGAGACAGAGAGATGGACAGAGAGAGAGAGACAGAGAAAGACAGAGAGAGAGAAAGAGAGGCAGAAAGAGAGGTAGTGAGTGAGAGGGAGATAAATTTTACTCGGGCTTTGGGAGAAACCATCAGGTAAGAAGATGGGAACATAGCAGGACTCAAATTGGGGAGTCTGTTTCAGAAGCACATAGACACAGGAAAATGTTATCTTAGATGTTGGTGGAACATGTCCAGTGATTACTATGGAACTGCAAAAGGGTAATGCATGTTATTACTGAGTCAAGATTTGAATATGAAGGCAGAAGCTGGGTGGGCCAGCTTATCTTTTAATAGCTCTCCTAGCTCAGATTCTGGACTAACTACAGAAATATTAAGGGTAGGGGGATATAGCTCACACACTAGCTTTGACTTCCATTTGGATCCTAATGCAGTAATCCTGGGAGGGGAGCTTTCTAGTTTGAAGAAGACAACAGTAGTGTCCCATTTCAGGGAAATCGTGATCTTGTTTGTAACACAATAAGGTAAATTTTCTCATTAGAAAGTTCTTCATTTGTCATGTCAGTAACCGTGTCCTCTTAATCATGGCATTGGTTCACTAAACTAAGAAAAATTATCCCCTATTCTGAACTCATTCTTGGTTACTGTATCATCATAATAGCTTGGTGATGTTATTACTATTCTAAGGCAAGTGATCCTTCTTTTGTTGACTACCGAGGAGGAAATTGTTAATGGCGTTAATAGGCTCATAATGTGACACAGAGCTCTGAGTAATGTCTGGTCTGTTTGTGGTTTTCTGGAGAAGCAAGAAACAACCGCATCTCAATTTTATGGTTTGCCCTGACACTCACTTCTAAAGCTGGTCTAAACCTGCTAATGTATATACAAAGGCTGGGTGTGTAGTAATAGTTAAATAAATGTGGTTTTGTTTTATTGTTTTCTTTTTTTGTAAGTCAATTTAAATCTTGGCTTGCTCTCTTCTTTACATATTGTTTGGTCACTAAGAAAATAATGTTTTTTCTTATGAAACACTGGACATGAAGGAAGAATTTGATAAATTCATTCTTGATACTAGTGAAATCAGAATCCACTATTGAAAAGCTTTCATTAGAATAAGCCTTTCTGATTATGTAAAATGGGCTTAGAACAGTGTCTGGAAAATAATGAATTTTTATTAAATATTTGTTACTATTGTTAGAAAGATTGAGGAGAAGATAATTGGGGAGATGGCATGAATAATTTGTCATGTCACACTGACTCCTCTTTACTCATGCAAGTTGATGCTGAAAATCCAAACATAAACTCCTGACTGTGCTCACAGACTTTAAAATGTGTGTTTTCTCCCCAGAAAAACCAGAGGTGGTGGAGATGGACTGTGTGTGGTGCTGTCCATAGTCACCAGAGGGTCAAGACCCTGCTAATATGAGGCCAGCATAGTACATCTGTCCTTTAGAATCAAACACAGTGCTTCAGCATAGTCTTCTTGTCAAAGGGAAGATAAAAAAGGAAAAATGGGGAAGGCTTTTTATAAATGAAAAACAGACTAAAAAAAAAGACTTGTATCATTCATAGCCCCAGGCTTCCTGTGGCTTGGGGGGTTCCACTATCATTGGATTATCTGGAGAATCACAGCTCTCCAGCTGATAAGGCATTTCTAGGTTGAATCAGAAGTGCCCGAAATGTGAGCTCCTGTGTTACTTTATCATCATGTTGAAGCCAGAGTCTCTGCAATGTGAAGGAGGGCCTCAAGGCTGTGAGGGGCAGGGAGATGCTGGGAGAAGATGACCCTGTAGCTGATCCAGGAAGGGAACGGCTCAGGGTGAGGAAAGGAGGGTGTCAGGCTGCAGAGGGGACCGGAGACAGTGACAGGTGCAGGAGGGAAGTTGGGGATTGTAAGATGCCTTCCTGGGTACTTTTTTGAGGATAGGATTCTAGGAAATGGATTATGCAGGTGTTACTTTTAAAATCCTAAATGTTAATTACCATCCAGGAAGCCCAGGGTAGATGGGGAGTGAGGAATAAAGGTCATCCATTGCATCCATTTAGGTAGGCAGACTGCCTCCCTCAACCCCTTGTGTGCGGCTGCTGTCTCGGAAGCATAACAGGTGCCCCGGATGCTGAAGGACTGATGAAATGGCCATGTGGCTGGATGGTCTAGATGAGAGTGAATTTGCTTTGGTTAAAACAAGAACAGCTGGAGAGTGTTCAATCCTAGCAGAATTTGTTTCTATCCATCAATCTTATGTGGTTCTGTGGGGAAGGTGTGCTCACTTGGAAAAAAAGAAGGAATTTCTGTCAGACCCTCTACTGACTTCCACATTGACCAGAATGGGGACAAGAGCTATGTCACAAGGAGGCAAGGCCTGGGAGAGATAGCTGACTACCATCCTTTATTTGGCTGGACTAAGGACAGATCAAAGATAGTGGCCCTCAGCTCTGAGACTCTTGCTTTGGCCTCTGATGGTCTTCTGACAGGTTTCACAGTCTTTGCTTGGCTTTTATTCCTGTGTTCAATGTCTTCTGTCCTTTCTCTGCTGGGAAGATGTATTTTCCTCTGCATTGCAGAGCCTGAAAACAGAAGGGCACCAGAAATATAGCAGCTCCTTTTCATCAGAATTCAGGAAAACATGATCCTTAGAACGGAGTGGCCTAGAAAACAAACAGCACGTTTGGTGGTTTTACAAATCCATCTCTAATTTTTAAAAAAAGTCTGCACATAAAAGTGAGATTCACTTTAACTTCATGTCAAACACTGAATCACAAATAAAATGCCATGTTGAAAATTAAGTGTGAATAATAAAATTAAAGAAACAACCAAATATATTAAAAATTTAGCTAAATATTGATTGCTTATTACATCAAACCTTTTCAGATAATTTTGTTAATTGTTGATGGGACTGAACTCTTGAAGCTTCTGGCATTTTGCTGAACCTTTATTGGCAAATTCCAGGCTTCCAGTACATCAGGTTGCTTGCATACTTGTTATACTTTATACCATCTTCTGCTTTTTTATCTAACTTCAATATTTTTCAATACAAAATACCCTTTCTGGTAGAATGAACTTTAAAGGGCATTCAAAGTTTTGTATTTTCCAAGGCATTTTCTATTCTCAATCTCATTCACATTCTCCAAACTCTGTGGACAGATTTAATTGATATTTGACAAATGAATTTATTAAGACACAGAGAGTTTCAGTGACACTGAGGGCCACACAGCATGCTCATGGCAGAGGCAGATCTCTCATATTCCACCTGTTTTTCTTGGTCATATCATCACTCTCATTTGGTTATATGTTTTATTTAGAGAGAGGGATCATGTGAACCCCCATGCCATCTTGACCATTGTTCTAATTAACACAGTTTTTTACAAAGTTGGACCCAGGTTGGTGGTCCCTATTTAGAAAAAAAAAAAAGAAAAAATAATTGTGTATTACCTTGTGGCTGTATCCCAAAGCCAGCAATAGCATCCTCACAGACCAGCAGAGGGTCAAGAATCACTCCCAGGGCTTTGCAAATGTCTTAGTGCTTTTTCATATAGTGCCAGAATTTTATGCTTTCAACAACTTTGTGTGGCACAATTAAATTAAACGTCTTAAAATTTAATGTGTATACCCTTTGACCTAGCAACTTATCAGAATTAACCTAGGGAAATAACACAGATAATGAGTCAAAGACACATACATCAAAAAAAAGATGCATTTTAAGAATAAGATAAAAGAAAATTAGAGAGGGAGGAGCCAAGATACAGCCAGGCTACATCTACATCTGCGAGAACCCAGCGCCTCACGAAGGGGGTAAGATACAAACCGCAGCCCAGCGGGACCCGAGCGCCCTCCCAACCCCAGCTCCCTGGTGGGAGGAAAGGAGTCGGACCACAGAGGGAGTGGAAGCGCAGGACTGCTGAATAACCAGCCCCAGTAATCTGCACCAGGAGCGCAGACACACATTGCATGGTGTGCTGGATATTAGGGAAATGGAAAAGTAAAATCTGCGAGCGGGTCCCTGCAGCCTGCTCCCGTGGAACAAAAGAAAAGCAAGTGTTCTTTGAAAGTCTTAAGGGGACAAGGGCCTTACAGCAGGACAGAATCGTCCCGGCACACTCAGCCCAGCAGACTGGGAATCCTGAGGACCTTCAGGCTCCCCACCCACCTGGGTGGCAATGCAGCTCTGAAGCCCCTCACTGCGATCAGCAGCCTGCCAGTCATTCCTCCCAGCTGGTGCAGCCGCGCCACAGCGGTGTAGCAGCCAGAGAGTGGCCATGCCTACAGCAACTGCCCAGAGTCTCCTCCTGGTGTGCAGTTGCCCGGCGCAGGCAGAGGAAGCCAGGGCAAGGGGTTAAGGGGCGCCGTTCTTCAAGAGAGCACACCCGACATGCCTGCCACTCCCTGCAGGGCTCTGGACTGCCCCACTCAAAGCGGCTCAGGGGATTAACTAGGAGGCTGCTTCCAGTGTGTGGGTAACCAACACAGGCAGTGGAAAAGGGCAAGGCGACCAGCAAGCAAGAACGGACTTCGTTCTCCCAGCTGACACATATGCTACCTGCCTATGACTACTTCTATCACCATGAAAATGCAGAAGAATTTGGTCCAGTCCAGAATTACCCAGACAGCCTCCAAGAGAGGGCTTGGGGAGATAGATATAACCCATCTTCCTGAAAAATAATTAACAATAAAGGTCATAATCATGCTGATGGACCTTCAGAGAAATATGCAAGAGCTAAGGGATCAAGTTAGGAGGGCGAATACAGAAATAAAACAATCTCTGGAAGGACATAAGAGCAGACTGGATGAGGTGCAAGAGACCATTAATGGAATAGAAATCAGAGAACAGGAATACAGAGAACCTGAGGCAGAGAGAGATGAAAGGATCTCCAGGAATGAAAGAATATTAAGAAAACTCTGTGACCAATCCAATGGAAAAGTATTTGCTTTATAGGGGTACCAGAAGAAGAAGAGAGAGAAAAATGGATAAAAGGTGTCTTTTAAGAAATAATTGCTGAAAACTTCTCCAAACTGGGGGGAGGAAATAGTCTCTCAGACCATGGAAGCACACAGATCTCACAACACAAGAGTCCCAAGGAGGACAACACCAAGACATATAATAATTAAAATGGCAAAGAACAAAGACAAGGACAGAGTATTAAAGGCAGGCAGAGAGAAAAAAAAGGTCACCCACAAAGGAAAACCCATCAGACTATCACCAGACTTCTCAACAGAAACCTCACAGGCAAGAAGAGAATGGCATGATATATTTAATGCAATGAAACAGAAGGGCCTTGAACCAAAAATACTGTATCTAGCATGATTGTCATTTAAATATGAAGGAGGGATTAAACAATTCCAAGACAAGCAAAAGTTGAGGGAATTTGCCTCCCACAAACCACCTCTACAGCATATTTAAAAGGAAATGCCCTAGATGGAAGCACTCCTAAGGCTAAATAGATGTCACCAGAGAAAATAAAATCACACCAAAGAAAGCAGACCAACCAAATACTAACTAAAGCCAAGAAATAAAATCAACTATTCACAAAAGCAAACAAAGGAAACACAAAACAGTACAGAATAAAACACCTAACATATAAAGAATAGAGGAGGAGGAATAAGAAGGAAATAAAGAATCATCACACTGTGTTTATAATAGCTTAACAAGTGAGTTAAGTTCGACAGTTAGATAGTAAAGAAGCTACCATTAAACCTTTGGTAACCATAAATCTAAAGCCTGGAATGGCAATAAGTATGTATTTTCAGTAATCACCCTAAATGTAAATGGACTGAATGCACCAAACAAAAGACACAGAGTAATAGAATGGATAAAAAAGCAAGACCCATCTACATGCTGCTTACAAGAGACTCACCTCAAACCCAAAGACATACACAGACTAAGTCAAGGGATGGAAAAAGATATTTCATGCAAACAATAGGGAGAAAAAAGCAGGTATTGAAGTACTTGTATCAGACAAAATAGACTTCAAAACAAAGAAAGAAATGAGATAAAGAAGGACATTACATAAAGATAAAGGGGTCAGTCCAACAAGAGCATATAACCATTATAAATATATATGCACCCAATACAGGAGCACCAGCATATGTGAAACAAATACTAACAGAATTAAAGGAGGAAATAGACTGCAATGCATTCATTCTGGGAGACTTCAACACACCACTCATGCCAAAGTACAGATCCACCAGACAGAAAATAAGTAAGGACACAGAGGCACTGAACAACACACTAGAACAGATGGACGTAATAGACATCTACAGAACTCTACACCCAAAAGCAGAAGGATACACATTCTTCCCAAGTGCACATGGAACATTTTCCAGAATTGACCACATACTAGGCCACAAAAAGAGCCTCAGTACATTCAAAAAGATTGAAATTCTACCAACCAACTTCTCAGATCACAAAGAAATAGAAATAGAAATAAATTGTACAAAAAAAACAAAAAGGCTCACAAACACATTGAGGCTTAACAACATACTCCTAAATAATCATTGGATCAATGACCGAATTAAAATAGAGATCAAGCAATATATGGAGACAAATGAGAACAACAGTACAAAGCCTCAACTTCTGTGGGACCCAGCAAAAGCAGTTCTAAGAGGAAAGTATATAGCAATCCAGGCCTATTTAAAGAAGGAAGAACAATCCCAAATGAATAGTATAAAGTCACAATTATCAAAACTGGAAAAAGAAGAAAAAATGAGGCCTAAAGTCAGCAGAAGGAGGACATAATAAAGATCAGAGAATAAATAAATAGAATTGAGGAGAATAAAACAACAGAAAAAAATCAATGAAACCAAGAGCTGGCTCTTTGAGAAAATAAACAAAATAGATAAGCCTCTAGCCAGACTTATTAAGAGAAAAAGAGAATCAACACACATCAACAGAATCAGAAACGAGAAAGGAAAAATCACAATGGACCCCACAGATATACAGAGAATTATTAGAGAATAGTACAACTGGAAAACCTAGAAGAAATGAACAAATTCCTAGAAAAATACAACCATCCAAGGCTGCCCAAGAAAGAAATAGAAAACCTAAACAAACCAATTACCAGCAACGAAATTGAATCTGTAATCAAAAAACTACCCAAGAGCAAAACCTCCAGGCCAGATGGATTCACCGCTGAGTTTTATTAGACATATAGAGAAGACATAATACCCATTCTCCTTAAAGTTTTCCAAAAAAAAAGAAGAGGAGAGAATACTTCCAAACTCATTCTATGAAACCAGCATCACTCTCATACCAAAACCAGGCAAAGACACCACAGAAAAAGAAAATTGCAGACCAATATCCTTGATGAACGTAGATGAAAAAATATTCAACAAAATATTAGCAAACCGAATTCAAAAATACATCAAGAGGATCATATACCATGATCAAGTGGGATTCATCTCATGGATGCAAGGATGGTACAACATTTGAAAATCCATCAACATCATTCACCACACCAACAAAAAGAAAGACAAAAACCACATGATCAACTCCATAGATGCTGAAAAAGCATTCAACAAAATTCAACATCCATTCATGATAAAAAATCTCAACATAATGGGCATAGAGGGCAAGTACCTCAACATAATAAAGGCCATCTATGATAAACCCACAGCTAACATCATACTGAACAGCAAGAGGCTCAAAGCTTTTCCTCTGAGATCGGGAACAAGACAGGGATGCGCACTCTCCCCACTGTTATTCAACATACTACTGGAGGTCCTAGCCACAGCAACCAAACAAAACAAAGAAATACAAGGCATCCAGATTGGTAAAGCAGAAGTCAAACTGTCACTATTTGCAGATGACATGATATTGTACATAAAAAACCCTGAAGACTCCACTCCAAAACTACTAGAACAAATATCTGAATTCAGCAAAGTTGCAGGATACAAAATTAATGCAGAGAAATCTGCTGCTTTCCTATACACTAACGATGAGGTAGAAGAAAGAGAAATCTTGAAAACAATTCCATTCACAATTACATCAAAAAGATTAAAATACCTAGGAATAAACCTAACCCAGGAAGTGAAAGACCTATACCCTGAAAACTACAAGACACTCTTAAGAGAAGTTAAAGAGGACACTAACAAATGGAAACTCATCCCATGCTCTTTGCTAGGAAGAATTAATATTGTCAAAATGGTCATCCTGCCCAAAGCAATATACAGATTCAGTACAATCCCTATCAAAATAACAATGGCGTTCTTCAAAGAACTGGAACAAATAGTTTTAAAATTCATATGGAACCACAAAAGACCCTGAATAGCCAAAGCAATTCTGAGAAGGAAGAATAAAGCAGGGGGGATCTCACTCCCCAACTTCAAGCTCTACTACAAATCCACAGTTATTAAGACAATTTGGTACTGGCAGAAGAACAGACCCACAGACCAATGGAACAGAATAGAGAGTCCAGATATTAACCCAAACATATATGGTCAATTACTATATGATAAAGGAGCCATGAACATACAGTGGGGGAAAGGACAGCCTCTTCAATAGCTGGTGTTGGAAAAACTGGACAGCTACATGTAAGAGAATGAAACTGGATCATTGTGTAACCCCATACACAAAAGTAAATTTGAAATGGGTCAAAGACCTGAATATAAGTCATGAAACCATAAAACTCTTAGGAAAAACATAGCCAAAGTTCTCTTGGACATAAACATGAGCAACTTCTTCATGAACATATCTCCTCGGGCAAGGGAAACAAAAGCAAAAATGAACAAGTGGGACTATATCAAGCTGAAAAGCTTCTGTACAGCAAAGAACACCACCAAAAGAACAAAAAGGCATCCTACAGTATGGGAGAATATATTCATAAAGACAGATCTGATAAAGGATTGACATCCAAAGTATATAAAGAGCTCACTCACCTCAACAAACAAAAAGTAAATAATCCAATTAAAAAATGGGCAGAGGAGCTGAACAGACAGTTCTCCAAAGAAGAAATTCAGATGGCCAGCAGACAGGTGAAAAGATGCTCCACATCGCTAGTCATTAGAGAAATGCAAATCAAAACCACAATGAGATATCACCTCACACCAATAAGGATCACCACCATCCAAAAGACAAACAACAACAAATGCTGGCGAGGTTGTGGGGAAAGGGGAACCCTCCTACACTGCTGGTGGGAATGTAAATTAGTTCAACCATTGTGGAAAGCAGTATGGAGGTTCCTCAAAAAACTAAAAATAGAAATACCATTTGACCCAGGAATTCCACTCCTAGGAATTTACTCTAAGAATACTGCAGCCCAGTTTGAAAAAGACATATGCACCCCTGTGTTTATTGCAGCCCTATTTACAATAGCCAAGAAATGGAAGCAATCCCAGTGTCCATCAGTAGATGAATGGGTAAAGAAAATGTGGTTCATATACACAATGGAATATTATTCAGCCATAAGAAGAAAACAAATCCTCCCATTTGCAACAACATGGATGGAGCTAGAGGGTATTATGCTCAGTGAAATAAGCCAGGCAGAGAAAGACAAGTACCAAATGATTTCACTCATATGTGGAGTATAAGAACAAAGCAAAAACTGAAGGGACAAAACAGCAGCAAACTCACAGAACCCAAGAATGGACTAACAGTTACCGAAGGGAAAGGGACTGGGGAGGATGGGTGGGAAGGGAGGGATAAGGATTGGGGGGGAGCACGGGGAGGGCTGGGCAACACAGAGAAGGCAAGTAGTGATTCTACAGCATCTTACTCTGGTGATGGACAGTGACTTTAATGGGGTATGTGGGGGGACTTGGTGATGGAGGGAGTCTAGTAAACATAATGTTCCTCATGTAATTATAGATTAATGATATCAAAATGAAAAAAAAAGAAAATTAGAAATTAACTAACAGTCCATTCCAGGAAATGGGTCAAAATAATTATGTTCAGTCCACCCAACTGAGTATTATACAGTTCTTTAAAATGGTTCTGTTGAGCTTGGTTTATCTGCAGAGCAAGATCTTCACAGTATTTTATAAAATGAAAAAATTGCCATTAACAATATGATATGTTTAGAATATATCCAATTTGCAGGTATTAATGATACTTATATCTTGGTGTTGGAATCATGAGTGATTTATATTTTCTTCCAAATAATCATAAGAATTTTATTTTTATTTTTATTCATAATTAACACTTAAGTTCCTTAAAATCATGGAGAAGGCCAAGAAAGTAGGCAAAGTAATTTTTTTTTCTCACTTTGAGGAGCCACATAATGTATTTCCAAGTCAAAAGTTCTCTTAATGGAAATCATATGAGAAAAGAATATTTGATATCTGTAAAATGTTTAAGAACAAGGTTATTTAACAGACTCATGTATTTGCTTTGTTGTATTCCTGAAACCTGGGGTGGTGGTAGGGGACTGCTAACATAATGCCACATTATGTAATGTTAATGTACTACTTGCATATAAAGACATTACCTAGCAAAAATTTGAAATGACTTGTCCCCTGGCATGACTGATATTATTGCTGTTAATGAAGTGGCTTGTTTTGAGGAACAGAATTGTGAAATCTCTTCAGTACATTCTTGTCTTTGAAGAGGAATGAGTTCCCATAGTAATGGCGCCTATTTATAGAACGGATAACACATAAAACAAATTCGAGGGTGAAACAACACACTCAAAACACTATTTTCATTTTTCAAACAGTCCCAACCCCTCAAAATATTTATAACTGAAGCATTACTCTTAGAAATGTGGATTTGAGAGGTTAGCACCAAAGTGGTCCCTGGATCAGATAAACAGCACACAGATTATGAGAAAGCCAGTCCCAGTTTCTCCATTGGATTAGAAATAGCAATGGATTATTTGATAATCTAGCAGTGTTTTTTTTCTTAAAAGTCATACTTAGTGATCTAGTATAGGAACGGACAATCACCTCAAGGCCAAAACTAGTCTGCTGAATGTTGTGGAGGACCAGTTTAATATTTCTACAGTTATTATATTGGTGAAGGAAAGTTAGTTAACCCATCATTAAGGTAGTGGTGAACTGCACTGAACCAAACCTTTCTGATTGCTTTCATCTGGTACCTCTCCACCCTGAAGGAAGAATGTCCAGACTTCTTTTAAAAGGACAATTCTAATCTGTTAAACAACATTCTGAGAGGGGTGCTGAGGATGACTCTAGTTGTTGGGAAAATGTACCAGGACTAATCAGAGATAACTACGACTGATCCATCATAGTTAGGTTTTGGGGAGCACCAATAACCGTACACCATATTTGTCAACTCAGATCAAAGAAGAATCATTTCATAAATAATAGCTTGATGGAGTTAGGGGATTTTGTGATATGTGATAGTTATTCTGTGATTGTTCCAGGCATAAACTCTTAGAGTCTTTGGCCTAATCTGTGCTCTGACTAAAATCCTCATTCATAGAAATTTAGGTAATATGGATTATCCTATAACTTTGGGTAAATCAGGATCAGTTTGGGACTGGTGTTGAGGCTTTGAAGTTTGTGGTTTGTTCTATGGAAGCCCAAGAAACCCACTGGGTAGCCATCTTTAGATGTCCCTCAGAATTTCTCTGAATCAGCCTAGATTCTTCTTGGGATGAATGCAGAACCCCTATAGGCAATGGAACTGAATTCTTAGGACCTTAAGCTGTGGGCTTTGCTGGTGCTTGGCATCAGCAAAGACGATGTTCCACATTATCTCATCCAGCCCTCAGCTAGTTGAGATGGACTCCGCATCATACTGACAGAGGGATGGAAGCCTGGAGAAGTGGACACGATGTCACATAGCTTATCAGCCACAGAAGCCGATGCAAACCCATGCCTTTTCCACACTGCATACTCTGACACTGATGGGAGAGAACGTAAAATAAATGTACTCAAAATATAAAGAGCAGGTAATACTTAGCTCATTTATGTCATGGTGTTTTCATTAAGTGCTGGGCAGAATTTCATATAGCAAATAGAAGGTGGTGTGCGTGAGAGAGTGAGACAGCACACATACCAGATACAGTGCATACATGCAAGCAAGAGGGTGCAAGCACCCCGCATTTGAATGAAGATGTGTGTGAGGATACAGATAGCAAAGAAGAGTAGCTGCTCTTCCTGTCCTAAAAATACTTTAAATATGCATTCATTTGACATAACTCCATAGACTTTAGCAAAATGAATAGAATTACTGATTCTACTTAAAACCTAACAAGTGGGAATTTGTTATTGATAATTAAAACAGGTAGTAAATGATAGACTGATCTATCAGTAGGTAATTAAAAACACTTTTGGAAAAACGTCTAAGAGAAAGTAATCACACATTTTTACACACTAGGTGCCCCCATTGTTTTATTTTTGTTTTTTAAACTGCATGCTTTGCTATATAATGCAAAGGGCATCACTTTTCAAAAATATTTGCATTTATGGGTATGCAAATGATGCTTTTGTGAAGAAAATCAAATGCTAAATGCTTGCGGAATGCTGATTAGTTAAGATATTTCCATTATTTTATGAAGCAAATAATCATCTTAAATGCATCCATTATAAAAAAATACAGATGTTAAAATAATTTTATTTTTTACTGATTACAAAATTCAGCAGGTATGGGCTGGAGAGAAGCAAATAGCAAACTGTAGGTCTTCCTCTCCTTTTTCTGAGGCTTTCCCAGCTGCCTTGAATATCCAGGTGCCTTCACTCTTGGTTCCCCTTGACTTGTCTGTTATGGAGTTTCTAGCACTGGGCCATGGCATTTCCAGAATGTTTACTCCACAAGACTGGGAGCTCTTTGAAGGCAGGTACTACTTCTTGCTCGTCTTTTCTTCTTCAGCATCAGGAGGAAAAAAAAATGTGTGTGTATATATATATATATATATAAATGCATATAATATATATAACTATATATATATACACTTATATATAATTTTTTAATTATACATAAATATATATTTATATAACAAATGTGTGTGTGTATGTATGTATAATTATGGACACAATTCTTTTTCTAGGTATATAATCAGTAGCAGTCACATGTGTAAAAGGGATCAAGGATCTGTGCTGAAAGAAAGTTCTGCCCATAGCTTGGCCCAGCCTCTAAGGGAGCATTTGTGGTTCGGGGGCCGGGGGTGGATGCTCACTGCAGCGCTGTCAACCTGTTGGAAAGGCATCTTGGGCCAGGTCCAGGGGCCATACACTCAGGCTGAATCAGCAGGCAGGTGGACAGCCATAGCACAGTGAAACAAATCATATATCCCCACCACTCAATTGTAGTTACCATTGAATTAGCCCTTTGGAAACCTGGGCTGACCTCTGAGCCTTGGCTAACTTTGAATCTACAGTGCATCTGGATTTTAGTTCCCCAGTTTACAATGCTTGGTGAGCTCCTGATGCTTGAGTATCTTACTGTCCCTCGTTCAAGTTCTTTCACCTTTGGAAGGATTTTTTTCTCAGATTCCTAAAGGAACTCATACAAACATTTAGAGAAAACTGTGGCTCAATTCTGGGCAGATTTAATACCTACTCCACTTATTATTTCTGCTTAACAAATTTCCCCTAAACCCAGTTATATAGAACTACAACCATTTCATTTTGCTCACCGTTTTGAAGGTACAGTGTTCGGAAGGGGCTCAAGGGGCAATTTTCCTTTGGGGTTTGTCTCAGGTTGCAGGCAACAATCAGATGGGGCCACAGTCATTTGAAGGTCCACAGAGCTGGGTGTCCGAGACGGTTCTGTCCTGTGGTTGGGAGTTTTCTGTCGGCCATGCAGCTGACCAAAGCTCCTACTCAGTGTGAGATCTCAGTGCAGTTGGACTTTTTAAATGGTGGCTGGCTTTCCCCAGAGCATGCATCTCAAGGGAACCAGGTACAGGTTGCTTGGCGTTTTATGAGCTAGCCATGAAGTAGGTCAGAGTCCCTTCTACCATATCAAAGCTGTCATAAGCATCTCCAAAGACACAGTATCAATAGGAGAACTAAAAAAAAGAAGCTGTATTTTAAAACTTCCACAATCTCCTTTTTACTGAAATTTCTTATTTTTTTTTTCAGTTGCAGTAGCTGATCCGTATTTTGTTGGTTTCTTCGTATCTTCCTTAAGCTTCTCAAACATTCCATAAGGGTAACTCTTCTAATACTTTCTTTAACATGTGTATATTAAGTACCCAACATACACCGTGAAGGTTTTTCAAGAAACCTACCACACAAATTAAAGAATTGGGCAAACCTACAAGCTATTATTAACTCATCGTCAATAATCACTATGTAAATCCAGAGCACATTTCCCCACTATCCTGTCATAAACTTTTCCATCTCAAATTGGTTTCTTTGTTTGAATTTCTGATGCCATTTTTTTCTGAATTTGTCCAGAATAGGAGTGCCGTGCTTTAGAAAAGCAGCACCAGAAGCATACTGCAAACTTCAGTCTGAGTTGCACCATCTGGATCGGGGGCTTAGAAATATGTCCAAGCAAAACTTCATGAA
This sequence comes from Manis pentadactyla, assembly GCF_030020395.1. Lineage (NCBI taxonomy): Eukaryota > Metazoa > Chordata > Mammalia > Pholidota > Manidae > Manis > Manis pentadactyla. The sequence continues at coordinate 168,254,597 of NC_080020.1, read as the reverse complement.
AATGGGCCATTGGAAAAAAAGATGCGTATTGTTAATCTTTGGGGAAACAATAGAATGGAAATAAAGATGGCATATTTTTCCAGTGTAATGAACCTCCACAGTTTCCACTGTGGCTGCCGGAGCGGGTTTGATTGCCAGTTGTTAAATGAGCCTGCATCTACGAGAGTGGGAGGAGACCACTCAGCAGAGGGGCAGACAAATGATGTTTGCTTTAAAGAGAGAGAATAAACCATTACAAATATCATTAAGGACAGTTTCCCAGAGGCCAATGTTCTGCTGCTTCCCCAGGCAGCAGGCTGAATCTGCCCTTCCCTCTGCATTCTTGTTTTCAGAGGGTTTTACAGAATAGAGTGGGTGCCAAACATGGCCCTTGTCCACAAATGTAGTGACAGTGATAACAAGTGGAACATTTGGGAGCAATTAGGGAAGTTTCTAAGAACCTGTGCCACACATCCTCTGCCCTCCTCTCTGATTTTTGAGTTGGCTTTGACACCATCTCTTGCTTCTAGAAAAATTATCTGCTCATTTGCCCAGAAGAAGTTAAATGCCCCAAAATGCCTTAACCAAATCACTCAGAGTCTCAAGATATATATGTCTTCACCCTTAGGATGAAGACATCACAGAGACTCTGCATGTTCTCAGCAGATATAATTGGAGAGGGGAGAAAAGTACTCCTAATAGCTCACTTCTTCTGCCTGTGTCCAGTTTCCCATATTAGAATAATGAAGGAGTGAGAGCTGAGGTGTTCAAACTTTTTACAGGGCTCTTTATTCAAACAAAATCCTGTTGGGGGCCCATACAGAAAGCAGCTAAAAAACAGAGTTGCTCTAACAGAGTATGGGGAACCATTCAGACCCATCCATACTCCAGGCAGCGAAGGGTGTCCCAGCAGCAATCGTCTAGGGTTTGTCCCCCAAAAGCCCTGAAGGGGATGTTCTAATAGTTTTTTTTTCAGTTGAGCACTTTATTGAGTGAGTATTTTCTGCCAAAACACTTTATGTGATGTCTAGGCCTCATAGCAAACCTGTAGTATGAATATTAGCAACACCATTTTATAATGAAATTACTCAAGAAAGTATAATATTCATCAATAGATGAGTGCATGAGAAAATGTGGTATATATAGACAATGGAATACTATGCAGCCTTTAAAAAGAAAGAAGCCTATGAAAGAAGGAGATTTTACATTAAATGATAATATATTCTATATGAATTACATAAGTAAATTACGGTTGCCATGTCAGAAAAAAGAAGAGCTCTAGGACACTATGCTAAGTGAAATAAGCCAGTCACAGAAAGACAAATACTGCTTCCCACTTATATGAGATATCTAAATATTCAAAATCATAGAATCAAATTTTGGACTGTCAAGGCAGTTGTCAAGGTTTGCAGGGAGGGGGAAGACGGAGTTACTAACAAATGGGCACAAAGTTTCAGATGAGCAAGATAAATTTTAGAGATCTAAAACATTGTACCCAGAGCCAAAAATGCTGCATTGGACACTTAAACATTTGCTAAAAGTAAAGACCTCATGCTAAGTGTTCTTACCAAAATAAAATAAAAGAGAAAAGAAAGAGTAATAAGTTGCCTCATTAGGAGGTCTCGCAGGAATTTAAATCTAGATCCCCTTGGCTTTCAAATATGGACTCCTGACATTCTAGGGAGAAGGGAAGAGGAGGAGCATGTGGGTCATGTGACAATGTTAAGCGCACAGGCTGCCATCAGATGGCCTGCCTCTACCACACCCAGCTGGGTGACACAGGCAAGCCAACTCACCTCTAGTTCTGTTTGCTTCAATTTTTCTTCTTAACATTTAATTTACAGATTTAATGAAAATGTATTTTAATGCTATACATTTTCAATCCAACTAACTACATTTTTAATTTTGAGATATAAATTGCATCCCATAAAATTCATTTTCAAAAAACACTGTACAATCCAGTGTTTTCCAATGTATTCAGAGTCGTGCAACCATCACCACTATCCAATTTTGGAACATCCCATTGCCCCAAAAAGAAATCTCATACCTAAAGGAGTCATTCCTTATTCTTCCCCTCCTCCAAGCCCTGGCCATCAATAAGCCATTTTCTGTCTCCAGGCATTTGTCTTCTCTGGGCATTGTGGAATGGAATTTTCCAACACGTGGCCTTCTGTGTCTGGCTTCTTTCACTTGGCATAATGTACTTACCTCTTAGGCCTCTGTTTCCCATCTATAAAATGGGCATAAGGACAACTACGTCGGAAGATCACTGTAAAATAAAATAATTTGCAGAAAACATTTAACACAATTATCAGGATGTAAGTCCAAGAAATGGAAGCTTATTAGTCAGGGCAGTAATAATTATATTAATGAAATAAGGATTATGGGAAAAGATAATGAGAAGGTCTGGAAATTAAAGGGCATGCAGTCCATGGAGAGTAAGGTTGGCACTAGCAGAGAGTGAAGTTTTGTGCCTGTCACCTCATTTCTTCTTCTGCCTAAAGCAAGCCTTCTCAGTGTTGTCGCTATGGCCATTTTGATCTGGGTAATTATTTGTCATGGGGCTGCCCTGTGCATTCTAAGATGTCTAGCAGCATCCCTGGCCTCAGTCTACTGGATGCTGGTAGCACCTCCCACTCCAGCTCTGACACCTCAGGATGATACCCCAGACCTCACCAAGTGTCTGCTAGCGATGACTGCCTCTGATCTCGCCTAGACCTTGCCCAGAGCTGCAGAAGCTCTTCCTCTCCCCAAAATAAAATATTTTCAGTCCCTATAGTCAATTTAAGGCTAGGCCTGCATTATGCAACTTAGTACCCTCTAGATACATGTAACCATTTACATTTAAATCAGTTAAAATTAAATAAAATTAAAAATCAGTTCTGTAGTCACATTAACCACATATCCATATGTGCTTCATAGCCACCACCTGGGTCTTACGACTATGATATTGGACAAAACAGAACAGAATATTCCCATTATCATGGAAATTTCTATAGGAGAGCACTACTGTAGACAAAACCTTTCTCACTAGCCACTGAATTTCTGGTCTTTGGGAGTGAGAGTCATCACTTGTGGTCCTTAGGTTTTAGGAGAGAAGGCAGTCCTTGAAATACTCACTGCGCTGACTCTGTTGGCAATCAGCAGGCTTTGTCTCATTGACTGTCCTCTAGTACACGCAGGTAGGGAGCAGCTGCTGGCCCAGGGTCTGCCTCATGGCCTTTCCTGAACGCAAGAAAAAGTTCAGGTGAGATCTGTGGAAAGCAAACCACAGACCTATCCATTTCTCCTTAAAGGTCAGGAGTAAGCAGATTTGCTACCTACAAGACAAGCATTAGGATTCGGAATCCTGGAGGCAGCTAGAATGGGAAATTTAGCAAGAGGGAGACCCTGAAAGGTGGCTAAAAGAATACAATAACAGAATGAGAACATTCTCAAGGCCAACTCTGAAAGGTGGGAGATGGCCTGAAATGGGAGTATGAGCACCATGCAGTCAGATCGTTTTGATACAGAGATGTTTTCCTCATGCCACCAGCATAAGGGGGCCATTGAGGATTTGGGGGCCTCCATCTTTGGCTTTACATTACATCTATGAAGCAATGCATTCCACTAAGAGCAAGGCTCTATTTTATGACCAAACAAGGGGCTACCATATGTCCCTTGTGAGAAATCACAGTATGAGGAAGGTTGTAAAGAAAAAAGGGCTGCCAGATTTGGCATAGGAAAATTAAAAAAAACCTAAACAAACAGGACACCCAATTATATTTTCAATTTCATATAAACTACAAATATTTTTTTCAGTATAATTATGTACCATGCAATAGTTGGCACACACTAAAATATTTATTTCCTGTTTATCTGAAATTCAAATGTAATTGAATTTTATGTATTTTGTGTGTTAACCTTAAAAGAAAGTAAAAGATTTACTGGTGAGGGAATGTACACCTTGGGACAGTAGGAAGGAAGGGTCCCTGGTGATGGAAAAGAAAACACATTGAACTCAATCAATGTAAATTATTAAGTCAACATACTCCTAGAGTAAATATACTTGGTTATAACCAAAGCAGGGAAACTCAGTTCAGTCAACTTATTAACTGACTCTTCTCCACCAAATATATGATGCTGTACACTGGGTAATTTGGATTAAGAAAAAATGTCACTATCCCAGAGTAACTTTTGCTCTCTTGTGGAAGATCAGACATGCAAACTGATAGTTGGAAAAAAAAATGTTATAAGCAAAAACTAAAGTAATATCCAAGGATAGTATGGAGGAGGGAGTCAATAGTTCTGCCTCTGAGGTCCAAGAAGACTGAGGTAGTTGAATTGATGCATACATTGGAACTTTGAAGAATGAAAACAAGAAAGCACAGTAAATTACTAAGGGGCAGGTGTGATCATGAACTTAGCCAGTGGTCAGCTATGGTAGGAATCTAGGGTATGGACAGGTGGGAAGGGAGCTTGAGATACCATTAAAAGGGGAGCTGGAAAAAAAGAAAAAGATCTAGAAGCATGTCATTAAGGGCTGTAGTCTAAGGCTGTAGTGGGGTAGATGCAAGATCTAACTTGTAATTTAGAAAATGTTAGTAGAAATATAAATGACAGTATGTCTAAAATGCATTAGAAACTACAGGATTCAATTTGGTAAATACTGTCTTAGTATGTAAGTTATCTCCTTTTTAGCTAGTATATGTGTCATTCATGGGGGGAGCAATGGAGATTAAGACTAGCAGTTAAGAGTGACCTCCTGGTCACATGATGCTGGAACTGTCATCCTGAAGAGGTTGTTCAGTAGCAGTCCTTACGTGAAAGCTGAGAACAGTAGTACACTCCTCATGGGGATTTATGAGTTTTTAAATAAAATGATGTACACAGAAAATGCTTAGTGTATAAGCCTGAGAGTGCTCAACAAATAAAAGTTATACATTTTGACAGGAATAATTAACTTTATTTAGAGCTAATTTAGAGCTTCTAGCCCCCTTGGAAATTCAAACTGACATCTATTTCCATAAGTCCGGCAGCCTTACCACACGTGTACACATCCAGATAGGCATTTATTGGGACCCTGGCATAAAGAACCATGCGGTCTTCATAATTGCCCCTCCCCTCCAAAGACCACAGCTGGTGTAGGTGTGGGTTATTGCTTCAGTATGACACGTCCCAAGAGTGATTCCTCCCTCTCGTCCCCACACAATAAAATAGAGTAGGGATCATGAATAAAATAAGCTTTTTTCTATAGAAGTTGATGCTGCCCATTGAGTTGTGTGTTGTAGTGATGAGTTGAGTGTTACCACAGAAGGCAGGTGAGGGTGGAGAGAGCCAGAAAAAAGTTTTAAAACTCTTGATTGAAAACCTCCACACCAGTTCCTAAACCAGGGAGTCCTAAACTACTCATGACGTGTTGAAGTTCTACTAAGTCTGAGTAGGAACGAGGGTGCCCTGTGTTTCTCTCTCTGATCTAGTGTGTACCTCCCTTTTCTTGGAGATTCCACAGACTCACTCAGTCAGTGTCTCTTCCTTGCAGCTAACTGGTCAATCACAGACATGTGCGGCTAATCATTTTTTATTTATGATGTCAGCACACCATGTGTCCTTTGCATTGCGTTCTTGCCACTATGCCTGAATGTGCCATTTGCTGAGTTATTAGGTCCTTGCTTCACAGTTCTGGGTAGATGAGAAGTTAGGACAGAGAGACTGGCAAGCTGAACAATAATGAACGGCTCCTGGAGGGAGATACCAGATGGGTTCACGCATCCCAGTGGCTCTGATAAGCACAGGCTGTGGACCCAGACCCTTACTAAATAGAAAACTTGATTAAAAACTCTTTATAGAAAAACCCAACCCATTAGTAATTATTTTCAGAGTATACGTAATGTTGTGGGGAATGTTTTTCACAATTATTTTAGCAGGAAATGGATTTTGTAAAATCGCCAATTAACAAGGGTTGGGAATTTTATGAGATTTCTGGGATGTCATAGGATTTTCACAGATATTATTTTTTTAGCTATGAGTATTTCCAGGTCAAAGTATTGTTCCACATTTATTAGATGGAACTCAGCAACAGGTCAGTCTTTCATGGTTAATCTAATTCTGTTTTCTGAATTCTGTTGTATTGTGTAATCTCAAGTGAATAAAAAAATGGTTGAGACGTGTTTCCTAGAGTTTCTAACACAGGTAGATTCAAACAAATAATAGGAAGTGGGATTTAGGTAAATCCTACTCTGCCCTATAGATCATTCATATTTTAAATGTGAAAGCTTATGGTTTATCCTTTAGAAAAGCAAACAACTATTTTCCCTGAAAAATGTTATACCTGCACATTTATCTATAAATTTACATGTTTGAAGATGAGCAAAATTTCAGGGGAATAATGAAATAGATCCAAAAATCAATTCAAAAAACAACAGAAACCAAGGACTATCTTAAGTAATAAAGTAGGGAAGGTTAATAGATAAGAAGAAAGAGAACTTTCTTCCTATCTGAAGCCATTGCTCAATCCATTGTCTCCCTGTAAAGAACTCCTGAGGAAATTAGAAAGGGAGGAGATGGGTCTCAAAAGAAGCCCCTGCTCCTCAGGAACAGCCATGTGCGGGAAGCTGCCCTTGCATAGCAGCGTGACAGTGTCTCTGATTTTCCCCAGCTCTGAGGTAGAAACATACTCTTGTCATTATCTTTTTTATTGGAAATTTCATTTGGGATGGCCTGTGTTTCCCCTAAGCAGAGCTGTGTTCATATAATTCTGTTTCTAAGAGAAGTAGTTGTTTTAAGTAGTTACATATCTTATTGATTTTAAGGGCAATAAGGATGCATCAGAGGTAGAGAATGTGACCTTTAAAAGCATGGAATCATAAATGTTTGGCTTCTTGGGACTTGAAATGTCATCTCAGATACTAACAATTTCAAATAAAGAAAACAAGGTTGAAAGAGTTGAGACAATTTTTCCAAAACTTGTTACCCTATATATGATACAACAGTCATAAACCAGATAATAAAAAACACCACGTACATTTATCCATGTGTCCTCCAATCCACACACCAGATGTGCATCTCATACAGTTCGGATATGTCTTTGATGCCATGTAGGTGTTACTTCAAGCCATATTGAACTCCTGTATTGAACAAGGCACCCCGCCATGCACTATATGACTTCCTGCAATTGATTCATCTGTTTAGTGGAAGACCTAAGCTCATTTGCTGATTGAAATCACAGATTGCAATGCATGCATTTGAAAATCTTCTATAAAATTAATTTGGTGTGACGAATTTGTCTGTGAAGCCTTCCCTACTTCAAATACAGTAACACTTAAGATGTATATATATATATATATATTAAAATTTCCTTAAGTCTAGGTATATTTAAGAAGTAGCATAATTATGAATGATGATCAGAAACCTTTGTTGACCTGCCTCCTCAGGTAGAGAGGATTTGAAATGGGTAAAAGCAGTTTGCATAAAATAAATAAATAGTTTGTTCTGACCATTTCAAAAAAGCTTCTGTTCTTATAACCTATACTCAAGGAAACCAGTCTCAGTGGTAGGCCTAGACTTCCAGGTAGGAGAGAGGGTCTACATAGTGTTTGGGTATGTGCACCTAATAGTGTTGAATTGAATAACAGGTGGTTAAAATTTGCCTCTATCCGTTTTTCTCTTTTTGTCACCATTTCCATTTTGTTCCCCATTTCATTTGTCCCCTGTGTCTCTGCTGTAGTGGACAAAGTTAATATTTTAGAATTATGCTTATCTGAGATGATGATTTTTACAAATTCACATTCAGTATTTACTTTGCATTCCCCATATGCTGCCTGCAGTTGCTACTATGGACATAGACAGAAGTGGAGACTGCTCTTTATACTCAAAAGCAAATAATTTGTTACTTACCCATACTTACTCCAGCTTTTCAGCTTTAGACAAGTGGCCTTCTGTTCTTAGTTCTAGCCAACACTTCTAGGGCATTTACAAGGTTAATTTCTCCAGGGTAATAATATTTAAAAAGCGGCCCCAAGACATATGTACTCACAGGATGAGAACGCAGGCAGATAATACGAAGGCCACTTACAGTTGAACAATCTTTAGTTTACTAAGGAAACATGTTCATCCTATAAGACGTGTTATTATTCCCATTTTACAGATGAGGAAAGGTGAGAAGTGAAGTAATTCTGTTAGGTGATGTAATTAGGATTCAAGACCTGTTGTTCTCTCTCCAGACTGTCCTCCCAGCATATGAATTAGGTGTCTACAACACCTAATCGTGTTGGCTATCTTTGAACTATGATTTTTCAGATTACAACCAGTGCATATAACCAGATTTTAAAATCTTCTATAAAATAATTTGGTGTGAAGGGTTTGTTAAAATGCAGATCATGGTTCTGACTCAGGTCTTAGATTCTGCCCTTATGACAAACTTCTGTCTTCTGCTGCCTGTGACTCCTTGCTTCTTACAAACTTCCTGAATCCTGGGTCTGCTAACACTCATTGAGTAGTGAAGCCCTCAGCAGTCTTCTGTCAGCACAGTGGGGTAGCATGGCGTGTTCTCCCCAAGCACCCTATGGTTTTCAGTGTTCACTTCTTTCATATAATTAACTGCCTCTCCTCAGAAAATATGTATGCAGGTATGAATGTATGCATCTTCATACTTACATCTTAAATTAGAATGGATATCAATGGGCAGAAATCATTCTGTTCACGAATATTCATTTTACAAAATAGCACAGCAGGGATGCGTTTAGTTAAGTGAGCCATACCCTGGTGAACACTGGGCTGCAAAGCCTTGCATCCCACGTGACTGAAACCCAGGGGTATAAAGAGAATTAAAAGTGCCTATTCATTCTTTACACTGTGTGTGTTGCTCAATATATTATGCAGCCAAACTAGTGCTTGGTTGGTTCTGAGGGCCTGTCCTCCCACGCTCTGCCCTAGGCGGTTGGGTCTTAAGCCCCAAGTCTCCGGGAAGCCTTTCACTCAGCTGGGGTATGTGCATTCCAAATTTTCAACTCACTGCCCCTGCCTCTCTCTCATGCTTATAACTAGTTGTGTACTGCTGGCCAGTGGACCAGATGTTGACTGGAACCACATTTTATTGGACCCAAAGCATTTTTATTTATGTATTTGTTAAACTTTAGTTATGTTAAAAATGGAGCAATTTCATATGAAAATCTAGATTCCCAGTGACTCTTGAAAGCTGGAACACTTGTCACCAGGGAGTCTTGAGTTACAGTGCGGCCAGCAATAGAGAGTCAGGAGCGGCACTTTGCTGCAGGATGGGAATGCACTTTGCTGTGTACCTGACCACTCATAGGACTAGTTCTCTGTCTTCCCAGTGCTCCCCACCTGGTGTCCCCATTTGAGTTTGGGACCTTGGTGCAGAACTATAGTTTGAAACTATGTGAAGTCTGGTGTAGCTAATGATCCCCAAGGGAGCAGAGGGCACCCCCAAACTGGTGCAAACCAGGTGAACATGCAAAACCGTGTTTCTGGCATCTGATTTCAACCATTTTAAGCCAGAGAATCGTAGGTATACATTGTAGGTCCTCTGGAAGGAAGAGTTTAATAAGACAGATTTTGTTTAGCTATGGGTGACTGAAAATTCAAAATAATAGTGGTTGAACCAAGAGAGCAATGCATTTTTGACTGTCATGGAAGTTTAGATGGGTGGTCCACCATTGGTATTGAGGTGGGCCCACAACCATCAGAGACCCAGGATCCTTAACATGAGGCTTCTGCTTTATGGATGTGCTCCAACTCTAGCCTCCATGTTCACATTCTAGTGGGCAGGAAAGAGCAAAAAGCAAGAGAAAGACATGCTTCTCCTTCAAAGGAAACCTCAAAGAAGTCATATACATAATTTCTGCCTATATCTGATTGGCCAGAACTGAATCATATGATGATACCGAGCTGTAAGGAAGACTGGAAAAGGATCTTTATTCAGGTATCTTGTACCTCACAAAATATCAGCAAGGGGAGAATGGCTATGAGGCTGCAAACTGACCATCTCTTCAGGGATGTATGGTCTTAAAATTTCCCAAAGAACCACACATTGTGGACATAACGTAAGTATCATAACGGCAGGAGAGGAAAAGTATCAGGCTCAGCAGCCCCCTTTCAACTCCTGGCTTTCTGCACGCCAATGAAATTCCCATGAAGTCTATGTGCTTCTCTCATTGCTATATACACTTCCCTTCTTATTCCTATGCATTTCACTTTCATTTACCACCCACTGATAAATCAACCAAGTGTTTAAATCCTACTCAAAGTACTATGAGAGAATCAAGAGACAATGTGCCCTCCTTAAATATGAAAGGGCACATGTCTCATCACAACCCTGTCCCTCAAGTGAAGTAGCTTCCCAAGCTTATGAGCAAGACTGGCACTGGGATTTCTCCGTTTCTTACTCTATCTGTGTTACCCTAAGTAGTAAACTCAGTCTTGGCAGTTGTGGAGGAATTGTATTTCTTCTACCTGTGAGCACAAAAACAAGTTCCTCTTGCTGCTAATTGTTGTGTGAAAATATGAATTAAAAAAAAAAGAAAACCCCACTCTAGAGATAATTTATTTTAGAAAATAAATGCCCAGTTTTCACAAAAGAATAAATCTAAGGTCCCTTTCTGTGTGAATCACTTTACAAAAGTTGGTTTACATAAAGGTTTTTAAGCTTAAACTTTTTGAACTTTTACTTTAAAAGATAAATGAATAAAATAAAAAGGGAAATACAAAGAAACCTACTGGTGGTTTCCATGAAGGAAAATTGAAACATAACTGTAGAGATTCAAAATTAGATCTCCCCTCCCAATAGTTACTCTGTTCAAACTATTGATACTGATTAATTGCTTCCCAACTGGGCACAGGAGATGTAATCCTGACTGTGTTGTTCAATGAAAGTGCCATATAACTTGCCCTGAATTAAGTTTCTGAAATACATACTACTAAGGTGTAATGTGTATGCTTTTGGTTCTTTAAATAACAAAAGCACATTTTTAGGGCCTAAACACTAATTAAAGGAGAAGGTCTTTCAGTTTTGGGGAGCAGATGTATTTGAGGGTGGCCTGGGATCGGCAGATGACCCAAGCTTTGAGGATGGGAAGAGCATCTGTGCCCTGTGCATCCCCCTTCCATCTTTGAACTCACACCTGCAGGCTATCCTCTGATGTCTGAATCAGGGCGAATGGTGCTGCCCATGTGCTGGGCTCTGCTCCTCTTTTGTCTCAGCATCGTTTGACTGTGCATCAGTATCTCCACATGAGCAGATGGAGAAATAGACCAAGACTTGGAACTAGACTTCACTTCTCAAGGAAATTACATTTTGACAAAAAACTGTGGGTTTGCTTTGTGTGTTTTGGAGAGACTAAGATACTTTTTTTCTGCAAGCCCCCATATGAGAAAATGTGATCTTAGCATAACTTTGCTGTAAGAGCTAATACCATTCTTGATTTTAAGGAAACAAAAGACGACAACACCTTTCATACTAATAATGGGGAAAAAATCACCACCACCACAACCACCACCACCACAACACACCTACAGTCTTTCCCAGAGAGACATTTATTCATCAATTTAAAAATGTAAAAATGATTAAATATGTAATACGAGTGGTCTCTAGAAGCAGAAGTTTAATTGCCTTTCTGTTTCCCAGCATCTGCAGGGGTAACCTTGTTGTCTGCAGATTCTCTTGGGAGCTGTAATAGAATATTGGGTCTTCTTGTCATTCTGTAAAATATGTTAGTTTGAAAGAAGAAGATTGTAGCTCTGGGGGAAGGGGGTTTTCTGCCTGGGACAAATTCCCTGTGAATCTGATGAAACTGAAGTAAGTCAAGGGGAAGGACAAACTGGTAGGAAACATTTTTATTGCCTACAGCTTGCTCAAATTCAATAGCGAGGCCAGGCTCTGTCTGTCCCCTCTGGCTGTGGCATGCACTCCCCCTTCTCCCTGCCCACCCACTCCAGGAGGAACTCCATGGGCGGGTCCTCGGTGACTGACAGACGCCAGACCAATAACGTACTAGGGGAGAATGGCCGTTTTCTCCCCACCCCTTGCCCCCGATCCACCAGAGGCTCTGAAACATCCATTGGTGTGTAAATGGACTGAGGCTGGGTTGAAGATTCTAGAAATTCTGCCATTTACCCCACATAGATTAAGGCCACTCCATGTAAAATATTGTGATACCAGATGAGTTCTTTTTTAATTTTCAGAGTTTTAAAAATCCTAGACAGTAGTTTTTTTATTCCCAATTTGTGGAAGACTAAACTGAGAGAAAGTTTTGGTAGCTGACTCAAGGTCACATGGTAGGTGGTGACAGTGAATAGGAGTCCTCACCTCTGACTCAGGACCTTTCACTGTCCCAGGTGATTAGGTCTGCTGTATTGTTTTAAGATGTACAGTTATTCCCAGAGAGCTGGCTACACACAGTGAGGTGGGAAAGAGAAACACAGAAAACTATTTTTTGTTCTTAAGTCTATGTATAGACAGCAAACTCAGCTAGTCTTGTTACTTCCAGGTATAGAAGCAATTTTACCTTTTACCTACATGCTAATGTCCATCCAGGTGCTTTGAGAGGAATCAGGTCCTTAGGACACCTCAAGTAGCCAATTTTAAATACTATAGAACATAAAGAGAATTACAACTGGAAGTGGTGATCTTCCTATTCAGCCCCTTCATTTCACATATGAAACTAGGACCACAGGGAAACAGTGACCCACCCCAGGCCCCATTGTGGAAAACTACACAAAGCATAGTCCTGGGGTTCCTCTTTATGCTCCATCAAGCTATTTCCCTTGGAATACTGAGAGGTATACCATCTGGGAAATGCATCTCAGGTGGGTCTTTGACCTTCCACTCTCTACACAATAACTGGAAAGGATTTGTTAAAAAAACAAAATTCAACCAAGTAAATTTGAAGATATAATTGGCTTTATTAAGCAATTCATGAACTGGGCAGCATCCCATCTATCAAGAAGGGAAATGCTCCAAACAGCTGTGCAAAATAGAAGGTTTTAAGATTTCCACTTACTCCATGACAGTTGGCTACAAACAGTGAGGTGGAAAGGAGGGTGGGACAAGGAAGTTAATAGCAAAATAAAAGTGGATTGTTTCAGGTCAGCCTATCTTCTTTTTAGAATTAAGGGAAACAGGGTTTTTTCATGAAGATTACTTCACTATTGTTAATCAGGAAATTTCAGATTGACTGCTAAAAGGTCACATTCCTGAGATTGGTTGAAACTGTAAATAAGCCTTGGTTAATTGTTGTTGTGGGGGGCAAATGACTCCATTTTGGTGTTTAACAGATTTTTAGTTAATAAACAGCTCTCTAATTGGCATAATTCATGCAACAGACCTTTCTTCCTCTTTTTCTTTAAAGTGCCTCTAAAATATTGCAATAGTGTTTTTAAAGTATTTGCTGAGAAGCATCATGACACTGCATTTATGCAAAATGACAGTGCAGATTCTTGCATTTAGGAATGCAGTCTTGTTAGCCCAGCATTTACACCCAAGCCAAGATCACTGGTCTTTGGCCCACATCAGATTTCATGGCAGGCAGTCCAGTTGCCCTTGCCAGCTTCCTGTCACAAACTGCAGCAAGTTCCCTATGCAGAGCACAGTCTGTGAGCACACCTGCCTCAATTTTTTTTATCTGCATGACAGACAAAAAGAGGTGCTCATGACAACCTAGACTTGGAACAGCAGCTGGCACATTGCTCACTACATATTTTTGAATGAGTAAATGAACATCAAAACCTCACTTTTGCAAGGTTTGAGTCAACAGCATCTGAGCACCCCCTGACTGAGGCTTTAGTACCTTGCCTCCTTTATAAGTGCCAGGGAGTGTCCTGGATTCTCTCAGTGTGTCAAGCAATATTTTAGTTGCTTGGATACCAGCACACTGGTAGGGTGCGAGGTCCGTATCACTGATTCCTTACAATTCTGAGAGATACAGAGCGATTTCTGCCCATCAGTGTATAAGCCTATCTCTAAATAAACTTCCTAGAATCAAGACAATTGCAGTGCCCACGCAAATTACTTCTTTTCTTGTTACCATGGCAACACACTTGCTCTCTTGCCTACCCCACCCTGTTCCCAATCAGCACAGAGCCACTGGTTTAATAAGGCCTGAGAGACTTAAACAATGGGGATTTCTTGCCAAAATATAGCCAAGATCTTTATTAGTTCATGGCAGCCAGAACTGTGTGTTTCTATCTCACTGACCTTGCTTGGAATTCAGGAAAAAACTTCCCACCATGATTTATTTCTACTACCTATTTTCAGCTCAGCCCTTTCATTTCCAAAAGTCAGTAAGCTAATCAATTGATCATCTGGGGATAGTGATCAACCCATTTGGATACTAAAGAGGAAACTATGCTGTCTATCTAGACCAGGATTCCTCAATCTTGGCCAAATTAGATGAGGGGTGTGTGTGGGGAGGGTAGAGATGACCCATGCCAAGCAAAAGGCACTGTGTGCCCCTTTATCTCCAGGTGGAGCACATTACACATTTGCTTCTGGCTGCTGGCCTCTTTGCCCGGACTCCTCACAGGCACTCTCTATAACCTGACTGAACTCAGTTATACCTTTTGAGGGACTACCCTTGTTGAAAACTAGGAAAAGAGGTGGGTCAAGATCTGAAGGCTCCTTACAAGGTCAAGACCTTGGAGACCTGGGTTGGGCTCCCACCATAGTTGGATAAACGCAGACACAGGTAGAGAGGCCCCTGCAAATCATGGCCGAGGTATGTGAGCATTTGGTAGTGTCACCAGACACAGGTTCTTGGTCTCATCTCAAGAAGTAATTCAAAGATGGACACAAAAATGGTTGAGCTTTAGGAGTCTCTTAGAAAATAAGAATTTTAAAAAAAGGAAAAGTACATGCTAGAGAGTTGAGTTAGGGTAGACCCTAGAGTGAGTTGCCCCAGGCATATGGTCCTGAGCTCTTTTATGTGAAGAGAGATGAAAATTTAATAAGTGGAAAGAGGTTTCATGGGGAACAGGCAGTCGTCTTAGAGTTCAGGCTTATTCCACCCTGTGGCTCTGGGAAGAAGAGGGTTCCCTACCAGGGCAAGTTCTCTGTGAAATTTATTAGACCAAAGGAAGACAAGGGAAAGGGTAGGTTGGAGATTAAAGGTTTATTCCTCACCGCTCAGTCTCTCTCCCCTGCTCTGCTCTCTGCTCCCTTTTGCTAAGCTCGACTAGCAAGCCCTCATCCCTCTGGCCACACCCATTGCTCCGTTTACTGTCCCTCCCCCCGGGAGGAACTCTATGAGTGGGTCCCTGGTGACTGGTGGGCACCTGACCAGTTACTTACCAGGAACAGAGGGGAGGTCAGAATGACTGTTGCTCTCCACCCTTTACCCCGGATTGGACTGGGAACCCAGCTGTGACAAACATCCCACTGGTGGGGAAACAGGTCCTTATGTGCATATCACTATCAAGGCCAGTGAGAAATTCTGGTTGAAAACTTCTATTTACCCAACACACCCTCACACTGGACAGGGGGTTTTTTGACTATATGTGGTTCTCACTGGAACTTCCATGGCAGCCGTTCCCACAAGGGGGTCAAAACTGCAATGCTAATATCATGGCTGTCAGGGTCCAGTGCGCTAGGTACCAACCTGGGGTCATTCCTCTCCCTTGTCTTGTTCTCCATGAGTTTTTGACTAGTTTAGATCAGTTAACTGCATTCAGCTACCACTTCCGCATCAGATGTTCTAGTCCGCATTTTCCCCTCACTGCTCATGTCTGGTTCTCTACCTTTTCTAACAGTAGCAACTTTGCTGCCCTTAGGTCTCCCAGCTTGGAGCTGAGAGAGAATGCTGTGCCCCTGATCGGAAGCAGCTGCCCACATCTACCTCTGGTACAAACAGGGCAAACCATTCAGTGTCTCCCATTTCTTACAAGATAAGCTCCAAGCCCCATGACCAGACTCCTCCTGCTGCTTATGTCGGCTACTCACCTTTTTTCACTGTCCAGTTATAACCTTCTGCCTCTACTATGAGGAGCTGGATGTAATTTTTTCTGTTCTCTCTTTCTTTTTTCCATGTTTCTAGGTCTTTATTCTCAATGTCCCATTGACCTGGAAAGCACTCCCTTCTTCTCTTTCTATTCATCCTCAAAACACACTTTAAGTATCCAACTAGAGGACAATGGATGAATGAATTATAATTTGTGGCAGATGCTGTGATATGCCATCCACTCTCCCCTTCAGGGCCAAGGCACATATCCCCACAGCTGTTAGGCATTCTGGCTGTTGTCCCTTCAGAGCTGAGTCCTCTACAGTAGGCTTGGGTTGAAGGAAGCTACCTTGCCCAAGGTTACAGCAGCCCACATCTAATGATCAGTTCATGCAAGGACATAGAGGCTCAGCCTTTTATCCTCTGTTTGGGACGACTCCGAAGGGCCGTCCTAGCTGAGAACTACCCATAGGATGGGCTGAGGCTTCCACTGCAGCTGCATCACATCCCAAACTCTCCCTCTGCCTGGTCCTGCTTCCCTCGCTTCCTTATAGGCAACTTCTGTGAATCCTCCCTAGCAGAACTCCAGTGTGCAAACCCTGTCTCAGTCGTCTTCCTAGGTAACCCTAAGACAAGGAAAATTTAGGATGAAAAATATGTAATCATTAACAAATTTAAATGATGTATTAAAGAATATTAAATGACATAAATACAAAAACAAGAGGGAAAATTGCATGCATTATGTAAGAATATACAGGAAAAAAAGGGAAAGAATGTGTGTGTGTATATATATATATATATATATAGTGACCACTTCTGGAATTTTGTTTTAGTTTTATATTTCTTTCAAATATTCCACCATGAGCAAGAAATCATTATAAAAACTAATTAATTCATTTATTAGTAAAATGAGGTTATATTACTAAACAAATGTCGAGAACACAAAACACAAAAACCAAAGTCTGCTTAACCCACCCTCTGGGAACAAAGGAAAAGCCTCAGTGTTCAAGGTCCCTTTCTGAGCTGAATGCATTCTCTCTCATCCCTGCCCCATCTGAGTCCATTGACTAGGAGTTGACTACCTCCTATTTTTGGGCAACTTTGTCCTTATATATATGCATCTGTCATTGCCCTTAAGCACATGGTATTGCAAATATTTACATTTATCTCTTGTATCCTTGCAAGTTCCTTAAAGGTAGAAGATTGTGTCCCCATGCCTCAGATATGCCCTCCCTGTAAACATGCAGTATATTTTACTGAATGAATAAATGAGTGAATGAAGTTGCTTCTGGGGTGGAGACTTGAAGAGTCAAGGATTGGCATGGAGATGCACTACTGAGAGTGGGTGGAAGCATGTAGAAAGAAGCATTGAAAGCTGAATTAATATTTTCTGATTGCCTCAGAAAAGAAGACAATGAAATGGGAGGCCCTCAGCCTGCCTGTGCTTCCTTACTCTGTAGTTTACAAAAAAAAAAAAAAAAACACTCTGGAAGATGCTGGCATTGCCCACCATGGCTTTGAGGATTTCAAGATAAGCATCAGTTTGGTTTCAGAAGGCAAATGATGAACGCCATTCAGGGATGAACGTTACCTTCAACTTTACAATGCTCATTTTTTTTCTAATTATTTAAAAAAATGCTAGTGTTTCTGGAATGTTTTCAAATTTCTCCAAGTTAAATTTTGGAAAGTTCCATTTGAAACTTTCTGGCAGTACCTTACTTTCTGCCTCTTCACTCTTCTACAGTTACTAAAGAGTGGCTATTTTTTCTTTAAATTTATTTAAAATTCACTTACATAAAATTCATCACCTTAATCATTTTAAAGTTTATAGTTCAGTGAGTATTGACTTTTCATCCTGACTTTGATTTTCTGTTAAAGTAATAATCAGCCAATCTTTGTAAAGTTGTTAACTGGTTCTGTTGAGCTCACCTTGTGATAATTAGGAAGTAGATATCTTCACTCAGAGAAGTGACTCGATTCCTCTATGGCTCCCTGTCACCAGAGGATATGGATCACATTTGTCAGTGAGATACATAAGAATCTTCTTACACTGGCCCCTGCTTAGTCAGCCTTTCTCAGCTTCCTCTCCCTGCATGCACTGTGAGCCTAAGGCATGCTCAAATATTTGTATTTCCTCCAAGTGAGCCACGTTCTGTCATGCTTTGTGCATTTTCCTCTCTTTGTGTTTCTCCTCCTCCTTCTCCTCCCCCTCCCCCCTCCCCCCACTCCCTCCCCCTCCTCCTCCCCCAGACTGTGAATGCTTTGAACATTGGGACTGTTTACATATTTCTACTGTTCAGTGATCTTGAAATATAGTCGATGCTCAAAAACAATTATTGAATGCAAAACAAATGAAAGACTCTTAACAATATTTAGGAATCTCTGGCAGATGGGTAAATAATTTTTCTTGGTGGAATGTGGCTTTAGGTACCAGTTATGTGCATGTCTACAGTTAGGACAATACCTGATGAACAGTATTTACCTTGAAGTCATCAGGGGAGTTGGACGCCAGAATGCTACTCCTCTGGACATTTTCTGAAACTCCTTAGAGAAAGATGCAAACAATTAAGTAGATACATATCATGACAATATGCATCTTACAAAATTGATAAACCTAAACATCCATTCCAGCCTGTTCTGTTCTTGTTTCTCTTGAGCTTCAACACTGGATTTATATTTGTAGTACTTGCTGTTTCCATCCCAGGATAATAGACTATTTAGCATTTTATCATTTCCAAAGTATAGGAATTCACACTTACCCACCCCCTAGTTATTTGCTATAGATCTCTTCTGAGTGCTCTCAGGGGTCATCCTAGGCTACACTACCAAGGCAGTGGGTTATCGAACCAGTATTTAAACTGCAAAAAAAGTAAAGAGAGGGAGGTTCCAATTATTGAAACAGAAAGCAATAATTACATGTTTGGGGGTATGGGAGGGATCAAGACAGAGAAGGGGGGCACCGACAAAACTAGAATTTTCTTATTGTTCAAACTACTTCTTGCCCCAATCCTCCAAGCAGAGCCTTCCCCATTCTAAGATGACATATGCTCGCTGACCCCTCTGTAAAACATGAGGGCTGGGTTATCAAATGTTCAGGTGCATAACAATCATGAGGAGACTTGTTTAAAATGATAGATTGCTGAAACAAAGTCATTATCTCAAAGAGGTATCTCAACTCCCGTGTTCACTGCAACATTATTCCCAATAGCCAAGTTAGGGCAACAATCTAAGTGTCCATCTACAAGGGAATAAACAAAATGTGACACACATCCACACTGAAATATTATTCAGTCTTAAAAAAGAAGAAAATCCTGCCATTTGAGACAACATGGATGAACCTGGAGAGCATTATGCTAAGTGAAATAAGCCAGATAGAGAAAGACAAATTTGCATGGTTTCACTTACAGGTGGAATCTAAAAAAAAAAAAGAAAAGAAAAAAATGTCAGATTCATAGAAATGGAGAATAGAACGGTGGTTGCCAGGGGCTGGTAGTTGGGGGAAACAGAGGTCGGTAAAAGGGTATGAATTTTCAGTTTTAAGATGATGAAATACAATAAAATGATGGATTCCTGGCCATCAGCTCAATTTCTGATTTAGTTTCTCTGAGGTGGATCCTAGGAAGTTGCACACTGATTCTGTTAAATGTGGTCTGATCATTGTACTGCACTTTGAAAAACACTGCAGAACCATCTCTTAGCTTTTCTGTACAAGTTTGCATTTTTGCTAAAATGACAGTCATGCTTTAGCTCATTTTTTTTTCCAGTTTAACCAACTTTTATTTCTTTTTTTTTTTTGTAGATAATTATTTTTTATTGAAGGGTAGTTGACACACAGTATTACATTACATTAGTTTCAGGTGTACAACACAGTGATTCAACATTTATATACATGATAATTCTAGGTACCATTTAGCTCATTTTTTATTGTGGATTGGTGGTTTAGTTTGGGCTCAGCTGGTGCTTCTTTCCTGGTGTTGCCTGGGCTCACTCATAGAGCTCCATTCAGCTGGGGGCTCTGCTGAAGCTGGATGGTCAGAGTTGGCACATGACTGGTGTTTGGCAGGCCGTCAGTCAGTCATCTTACTTCTCCTCCATGTGGCCTTTGCAGCAGGCTAGCTTCAGGTTCTTCATAGGGTGGTTTCAAGATTCCCAGCAGCAAGAGAGGGCAAGCCACAGCATGCAAGTACTTCTCAAGTCTCTGCTTTTAGCACAGTTTCTAATGTCCCACTAAAGTCACATAGCCATATCTGTATTTGAGGGGAAGAGAAATAAACTCTCTCTTGATGGGAAGCATGGCAAAGCCAGATTGCAAGGGATGGGAGGAATTACCAGGCCCATCTTTGCCAATAATCTGCCACACTTACTATATTAACTATTGTGTCAAGTAATGGTTAAAGAAGCAAAGTTTATGAAAGATCCACATTTTAAAATATAAATTTGTGCAAATACAAGCTTACCTTTCCAGTAAAAGTACTTCAGCTGACTTGCACCCCAGATTTTTCTTTTGTTGAGTTAAGAAATTAGTGGATTTATTTACAATGCAATGAGAATTACCTTAATCTTGGATAGACACATGGAAATTTGTAATCCTTGCTAACATCTTCTGCCATGGATAAATTGGCAGGAAAAAAGAAGTGACATAGTTCTAGACCTCTGGGGAAAGTTAGGTAAGGAAGACAGAATATGATCTTCTGTTTCACTGCTTTTCTTTGGAGAGTAGACACTATAGTGGTAAAGATTATAATATCTGCCTATCTACATCCCAGTGTTAACTCTGCCATGTTTGAATTGTTTACCTTGGGTAAAAAAATTAATTCACTGTTCCATACCTCCTAGGGTTGTTGTAGATTTAAATAAAATGGTGTGTGTCATAAGAGATCACAACACATTAGCTATCATCATCATCTCCATTATCATTCCAGGAAAAAAATGTTGCTGGCATACCCATAGCTCTTCTTATGCACCTGAGGAATGGACAATTGCCTTTAGGGTTTATATTCCAGTAACTCCTTGTCTCTTCCAAATCCTCCAGATAACTTGAAGACCAGCCAAAGCCTTTTGCTCTGTGAGTACAGGAGGGAAAGTCAAACCCATTCCTGCTCTCTAGCAGGGATTTAGTGACTAGTATTCCTACTGTGGTTAAAGAGAACAGCTATTGTTATAGCCAGTCTCCAGGATGGACTCCAATAATCCTTGCTTTATGGTATCCCTACTCTTGTGTAAAATTCCTCTTACACTGTATGGGGCTGATCTGGGTCACCAAAAGGTTGTGATAGAAATGAAGTGTGACTTCTGGTGTTAAGGCACAAAAACCACTGCAGATTCCACCTTCCTCCCTTGGATAGTTCACTCAGGGGAAAGCCCGCTGCAAGTCGTGAGGCTTGGAAACCTACGGAGAAGCTCCATGGGTCCAGAACCTGAGGCCTCTTGCCAATCGCAGGTACTAACTTGCCATCCATGTGACTGAGCCAACTTGGCAGTGGCTGTTCCAGCTCCACGCAAGCCTGGAGATGACTGTGTCCCCCAGCCAACATCTTAACTGCCACCTCATGAGGGACCTCAGCCACCAGCACTCAGCTAAGCTGCTCTCCAGTTTATGATCAGGAACTATGAGAGAGAAATGCTTGCTGTTATTTCAAGTCTCTAAGTAACCAGGCAATTTATTATGGAAGGATAGACAGCTAATACAGCTGTTTTGATGTGGGGAGGGAGAAAAGCTTAGATGAAGTGGCTGATGGTAAGAGACAGGAGAGGGACTCCAAACGCAGAGGCTGAAGATTATGCCAAAGAACAACCGTGGGTTCCACGTAGGCGCAGTCCTGGAGGCCACGTACTGGAAGAGAAGCAGCTGAAGTGAGTGTGCTCAGTGCTTTGAACTGCCCTAGACCCTGCAGGGACTGGCCCTAGGTAGTCGGCAGGTCATACTTTTCCTCTCTATCATCTTGGCCGTTAACTAGGATGAAGCTCTTTGTGGAAAACATGCAGATTGCTGAAAATGGAGTGGAACTTCCTCCATTGCTCTTTAACTTGAAATATAATTGCACTTCCTTGCACATTGCTGGTTTTTTTTTTTTTAATCCTGTCACGCTTTGTTGGCTCACTGCTTTTCATCTGACTGTTTATTAAAATAGCTCAAGTCTTCTTTGATGCTGGAAGCCTAAGTATGTGATTGGAGACTGCTGCCAAATTACAATTCATTTTTATTTGATACTAAGGCTTTTGACAATTCATTTTTAACTTTTCTCTTTTTTTCTTGTAACTTTGGAGTTGGGGAGTGGGAGAAGGGAAAGCAGAAACGTAGGAAATAGTGGATGGCCAGTTGGAACTCTCGTCTGGGCTCAAGAATCTGGCAGTTATTGTCAAACTACCACCACAGGCATTCTGTGTGTTCTGCTATGACCCTCAGTCCCCACACTCTTGACTAGTGGCAAGTACAATGAGTCATGAGCTGTGGATGAAGAACCATGTCATATGTTCCTCATAGAGTGATAGATGATTTAGCTACAGGCTTTTTTTTTTCACCCCTTTGGTGTGGTGGGTAAGCCGATTCTAACTTGTTCTAATGGATTTTGCAATGCAATGGAGATGAATACTCCAGTTTTCCTAACGAGGTAATTTTGCATCACAACCAGTGAGCTGATGACAAGCAGAAATACTCCCTGGGAAGTTCCCAAAATCATCCTATGCAAGGGGGTTGTGGTTGAGAAACATGTTAGTTTCTTGTGCTGCTGTAACAAATTATCACAAACTTGCCTGCTTAAAACAACAGAAAATTATTCCTTTACCATTCTGGAGTCCATCAATCCAAAATCAGTGTCACCATGCCAAAATCAAGGAGTCGGCAGGCTTGCTCTCTCTCTGAAGGCTCTAGTGGAAAATCTGTTCCTTCAGCTCTGGGGGCTGCTGCCATACCTTGGCCGTATCATGCCAACCTTTGCCCCATGCACGTTGCCTTCTCCTCTTCTGTCTCTGTCAAGTCTCACTGTGCCTTCCTCCTAAGGAAATAGGTGAATGTATTTAGCGCCCAACCAGATGATCCAGGATAAGCTACCTATGGTAGGATCCTTAACTTCATTCATCAGAACTGTGGAGACCTTTATCTAACTTGGGATGATATTTTCAGGTTCCACAGATTAGGATCTGATAGCTTTCGGAGCCATTATTCAGCCCCTAAGTATAAGAAGCTTCCCATCATTTTATCCCAATCCTGAGCCTTTCTCTATCTCGTCTCTGTTTCCCTCACTGGTGCTTCAGTCCGGTGTTAGCCTATCACAGGAAGGAGAAATGGCCCCATCTTCTTTGAAAAACTAGAGGACAAAATACACTGGATGGAGGAATTGTAACAAGGAAAGAAGGGGAGACAGCAAATAAAGTTCTGCCAAAACATACCACCTGCCCATTCTGAGCTTACAATTGTAGAATCCTACTTTGTTACATAACTTCCTTTGAAAGTTTCTCCAAGTTTTTACTTTGACATATAGATTTGGTTACCCATTCAGGAACTGCCATCTCACATGTTGCAGTCAAGACCTTGTCTGTCATTGTTGCCCACTACAAAGTTTTATTAACCCCGGGGTGAATTTACTGTTCCAGTCCTGCTGTGGGCTCCCTGACATGGTGTGTGGACCTGAGATGAAAACCACTTGATGTATGGAGGGTAATAGACTTCTCTCACCCATACTGATAAGTCATCATAGGCCCTTACGTTCAATAAATCCAATCTGGGTTCCGGCTTGCACTTGGTGTGGGGGAGGGGAGAGTGGGAGTTCGAGGTGGATTGATGCTTTTCTAAAATGCTGTTCAGCCTTGTGCATATTACTTGGTATGAATGTGAATGCTGGCAGCCGTGGGGGCATGGTGTGGAAGTGAAGGGTTGCATACTTGGCCTCAAAGGTGGTGGTGCATGTGGTCTCCAATCAGGTGTAATGGAGGGAGGGTGTCAGATTGGGGAACACTTGCAAATGAAAATAATGAAGTTAGTTTCCTCAAAAATCTGTTGAGCGTGTGTGTGTGTGTGTGTGTGTGAGAGAGAGAGAGACAGAGATACATACAAAGAGAGGGAAAGAAGCTAAGACTAAAGACTGAGACTCAGGAGAAGAGTAGTTCAAATGCCTCGGCAAGGGAATCTCATGTATTAGCACATTTCTGCACTCCCCAGAGTCACGCAGTGCTGCTTAACCTGAACTCTATAGAGACACTGAGGGCTTCACAAATTCTCAATTAGAGAAACTCTAACTTAAAATACATGCAAAACCATAGCCTGGTATCTTAATCTCTCCCTAGTCTAGCTCCATCTGCCTCTCTTAGCCTACTTTTCATTCCTCCCACGGTTTTGCCAGCCTAACTGGGCCACTCAGACTTCCCCAGCCTTCTCAAATCTGTAACTTTGCACAGTTCATATTCCTCCTCTCAAGTGTCACCCTACCCTTTCCTCTCCTCTTCCCAGCCCTCTCCCCACACCATCCCCCCTGTTGTGAGTTTCAGGCTCTTCTCTGGTCCTGCCAGGGGCCAGATCTCTGGGTGCTCACAGTCTTCATGCTCACTCTTTCTCAGGATTTAAGCTTTAAAAAATGCCTTCTTGGATACCCTGCTGCTCTAAATTTCTTGTATTTTGTATTGTTATATCTTTCAGACTAGAATGTTTGGCTTTAAGATTTTGTGTCTCTCTCCTATCACTTATCCTTCATAAACCAGAATGCTTACTGTAACTGAATAAAAAGTTTATCTCCCTCTTTAAAAGTCCGTAAAGTGAGATATTAAGATAGATGATGCTATTGGGAAATGGCTCTTTGCTTTCTACCATTCTAATACTCAGACGCAAGGCTGGCCCCACCACTGCCAACTAACACTGCCTGTGATCAGCAAGTTACCATGGGCAAGTGAGGAAAGAGATGGTGAAGAGAGGGAATCCTTGGGAAAGTAGGAAGTATAAAGGACCAGCGAGGAATCTGTGGTGTAGGGGATCTGAAAAAAGACTTCCCACAACAGCAATGCTTGATGTTCAATTGGATATTATTGTAACATGTTCTTCAGTTCAACACCAAACCTCCAGTTACATCTATTTCACACATGTATTGTACAAATGTATTTTTGTGTGGAAGGAGAAAAGACTGATTTTCATATTGAAATCAACTGAAGCGAAGCAATCATTATGCAAAGATGCCAGAAGCTTCCTACAAAAGGTAAAGATGAAACAGTAAGCACTGGAAAATTTTAGAGAAATGTGGGTTGGTGATATGGTGTTGCAGCTAATCTTCTTTAGATCTCATGGAGATAGGATTCCAACAGGTGGCATTGTAAGGGATCCAAAGACTTGGTGCTAACAGAAGAAAAAAATATATGACCACAAGGTGGCAGTAGCACACATACACCTACTGGGTACTCTTGAGGAAAGGCTTGCCTGGGGAAGCTCTCCTCACCGGAGTGTGTGCAGAGGCTGCCTCCTGGGTGGGGGCAGCAACTCAGCAGGGGAGGAGGGCAAGGGAGCTCCCCAGGGAAAGAGGATCTAGGTGATGTGATTCAGAAGCATGGGGATCTCTGGGTCAGAAGACTCTGAAGGGGAGCATGGTTTAGGGTTTTTATGACCTCAGGCTTATCTTATCTATGGCTACAGAAGTTGAGCAGAGCTTCCTGGGATATGCAGAGCAGGCAGGCTCTAAATGGCTAAAAATCTGCTTATTTGAGCTATGTTTAAAATAATTTTATGTCTAAAAAATTGAGTTTGGTGCTGGCAGGCTTTTTAGATAATGGGTCTCAGCCTACAATGAAGAAGTATACATCCTAGGAGCCAATACTCAGAGGTCATCTTTGGTTTATTTATATAACGGGTATCACACATACACAGATGCACACACATACTTCAAGACTGAGTCATACCTTATGTGGTGGTTTGTAGCTTTTACCATAATAGATTAGATGTTTTTCAGTATGATTCAAAATTCTTCTAAAACATTACTAGCTGCTTATTATTTCATTATAAGGTTTTCCTGTGATTTACCAATCCTCTATTTCTAATAAATTCTTACTTGTAGTCTAATATTTCTAATGTTGACCTACAGATAGGTAGCGATGGAAGCCCAGGGCTTTTTGCTTCCCAGTCTGGGTATGATTCTTAACTTTACTGAGCCAATGGCTGAGCTGGGGAATCATCAAATTATTTTTGAAAGTTATGTTAAGAAGAGATGTCATTCAGGTTGTAAAATATTTATTCACATGTTGTTTCTTTAGTATTTATTTAACAATGTGATTAATCACTTAAACTCACAGGTTAATGTTTTGATCAAAAACAACTGTGCTCTTCAAGTAAGCATACTATGCAAAGAGTACACTGTCATATGGGCCATTGAAAAAAAAATAGATTTGAGGTAAATAATAGACCAGACCCCATCTGGTTATATGTTACCAACTGTACCAAATCACCATGATGCAATATTTAAACAGATAGTAGCTTGATTAGGAATGGCATCTCTTCATTTTAAATGATGTAAGGAAAACACTATTTAAAATCCTGACATTCGTTTACAAAGAGAAGATGAGCTGGGGAAGGTGGGACAATGACAGTATGACTCCCACTTTCCTCACTGTGTGTCTGTGTGCATGTATAGGGTGGGACAGAGGAGCCTGCGAAGAGCAAGATGTGCTGTAAGAACAAATTGAATCAAACATCTGACTTCTGAATAAAGTACAGTGTTGAGTAGATATTCTCAAGGCTCTCTCGCCTCTGTGACCATTTATGTAATACATGCTGCTTAAATCTAAAGAGAAAGGAAGTAACATGAGGTTTATTGAATACTCTATAGCAGACAATTTACAAGATACATTTTTCCAGATAATGTAATGTAATCTCCAAAACCATCTTGCAAATTTTGTGTCTCCAATGTTGAGATTAGGGTACCCAGTCTGACAAATATTTTAATGACTTCCTCACGATCCTGGCAGAACCATTCATGAACCTAGATCTGAAGCTCTTGAAATACCTGTGCTAGTTTTATGAGATTGTACAGTGTCAAATATCCAAGAGAATCCATTAAAACCATTGTGTAGGCGAATATATATGTTTTTGATTATTTTCTACCACCCTGTTCATATACCTTTCCTTATAGTTTTCTCCCTCCTTTTGGTTTTGTAATTCTATTCCTGTCTGATGCTCAATCCCTTCATTCTGTTCTAGGAAATTAGAGCAATAGGTACATGAATATACATCACTTTCCCTCTCCACTACCCGTGTCAAAACAACTGTATCATTCTTCCTAATCTGCCTGGTCTCTACCATCCAAGATAGTAACCAGTATTAATGACAAGAGTTACCTACGGCTGAGTGTTAATGATTGATGATATCATACAGTTGTCCCCAAGAAGTAATTTCTAATGTAACATATCTCAATATTTTGCAGGTTGATAAGCAGAGTAGCTTTTGATATGTACTATGCCTCAACTCAGAGCAAGAGTTTTGGGGTCTGTTGGACCTGAATTCTGCTCTGGACTTCCCAGCTCACTAGTGGGTCTGCTTTTGGCAATTTCCTTTACTCTTGGAGCCTCATTTCCTTCCCTTGCAAAGAGAAGGTGATAATAGTGTGTACCTCCAAAGGTTGTGTCAGGATTAAATGACATACCACATATAACTAACTTAGCAAAATGTATAGCCCATAACTCTTAAAAAATTAACTTATAAAAATAATATGTATAAGTTAATTGTTTTCTGCTGAGTCCATCTGTATATTAGGCCAGCACTCTAACATACTTTGTTGACTGTGCAGAGTTTACTCATCATCAGTGTGTACACTGAAAGGCTGGAGACACTCTGGGGAAAGGGAGATACGTAGCTTAAGGACCTTGTTTTTCATTATCTTCTGAGACAATAAGAAGTAGATACAAGATATTCTTTGTTTTCTTACTGTGTCTGGCTCCCTGAGAAGAAATTATTAGGCTCTTATTTAAAGTGTTATCAATGCCACAGAGAACTCTCCACCCTTAAGAAAGAAATCAAGCAGTGTTTATTGAGGACACTTCAGTGCTTGGCCACCTGCCGGTCTAGAGAATGGAGGTGAGCTCCTGGAGAAGCATGGATTTCATGCTCCTCAACCGAACCACGGATTTCTCCAGTCTTACACTGAATCCCAGTTCACTTACTTCTATTATTACTGTTCTTTCCTTAATCGTGCTCTGTGTGGACTTAACTGTATACATCCCACTTTCCCCCTACCTCTCATTGCTTCTGACTTGGGTCCTGTTAATTCTGGCATCCTACTAAGTAGTAAAAAAGAGCCTTTCAACCAACTCAACATTTTCTCCCTGAGGTAAGTATACAGCACCTCTAGATTCTAGAACTTATAACAAGGAAATAGGTACTGCAAAGATAAATAAGAGATGCTTTAAAAAGTTAGAGACATACTAAAATGGCTAAAGTTAAAAAGCTTGATAACATCAAGTGTTGGAGAGGATATAGTACAATTGTAACTCTCCTGTATTTCTAGAAGAAATGTATAAATTGATACAACCACCTTGGAAAACAGTTTTGCAGTTTCTTTGTTAAACATACACTTATATAACTCAACAATGGTATTTCTAGGATTTTACTCAAGTAAAATGAAAAATATGTCTATACAAAGACGTATACATTAATTTTTATAGTGGCTTTATTCGTTATAGCTCCAAACAGCAAACAATCTGTATATCCATCAGTAAGTATGAATGGATAAACTAATTATGATATACCCATCAAATAGAAGGCTATTCTACAATTAAAAAATGCTGATACACACAACTAAAAAGATGAATCCTAATATTTTGCTGAGCTGATCAAGCCAGCCTCAAAACGCATACTGTATGATCCTATGTATATAATTTTTAAAAAATCCAAATAAATATAGTGACAGAAAGTAAATAAATGATTGCCTGGAAGCTGGACATATGAAGAGCATTGACTGAGATGGGACGCAAGGGAACTTTTTGAGATGATGGAAATGTTCTATATCCCATTGTGATGGTAGTTACAGGGCATGTAAATTTTTCAAAATTTTTTGAGTGTACACTTAAAATGGGTACAGTGTCTAACTTGCTTAATGTATGTGTTACGTTACATAGTATGAAAAATATGTATCAAAATGATGATGAAGAAATGAAAGATAAGGAGATGATTTCAGTTGTCACACAGCAAACATATTCAGGGACATAACTGCATTGCAAATGAATCTATTCAGTGTTTATTGGGCACATTGATTCACACAATCATTTCACAATCATTTATTTGACTGTTTATTAGGCACTGGCCAAATGCTAGGTCAGGTGTTGGAAATGTAGCTCACAGAAGTTAAAGGTGACTTTGTAACCACAACAAAACTTGCAGTTTTGACAAGTAGAGCAGCTCTAAAATAGTTGTCATAAAAGGGTTCAATTGGGAGAGCAGTGAAGGTTCCTGGGATGAGGTGAGGTTTAATCTGAGTCCTGGGAAGAGAGGGAGGTGTAGGTGCTCTAAGCAGAGGGATTAGCACATGCAAAGTCATGGTAGGGAGGTTCCTATGGCCAAACTCAAGAATGCAGATGTGTAAGTGGTGACCAGTGAGGAGTAGAATAGTGGACATGGATCATGTGATGAAGGACTTTGGGTTTTTGCCAATTTTGTGTTTGGTGTAAATGTGGGATTTTAGGCACGAGACTGGCAGGCATTAATTATGGTTTAGAACAATCACCCTAGCATCAGTGTGATGCACTGATTGATTGCAGGGGCAAAAATGAGCAGAGAGACCAGTAAGGGAATTGTTGAAGTAATACAATAGTGGTGGGAGGAGGGAGCCAGTGGGAAACTTGGGGCCTGGCGTCTTCTCCCTCTTAGTGGCCAACAAACGTCTTCTAACTGCATGTGGTACCCCCTTTTTATTTTGTTCTGTTTTTGCTTTTAGTGTGTGGTTTTGTTTTGCCAAGGGCATTTGGTGCTCACTTCTGACCCCCTATGCTTTGGGAAGCATGTCCTATTTTCTCTTCTGCTCTCTTCCCTTTTATCCCTTTATATTTTATCCCTTTATATTTGTGTATCCCAAACACAAGGAAGGGGAATTACATGGTTTCCCTTAGACTTTACAGGACATCTGTGTCCCACTTGATTTCCT
The DNA here is from genome assembly GCF_030020395.1 of Manis pentadactyla. NCBI lineage: Eukaryota > Metazoa > Chordata > Mammalia > Pholidota > Manidae > Manis > Manis pentadactyla. The sequence goes on along the minus strand of NC_080020.1, from coordinate 168,224,584 downwards.
CTCTGAAAGGAATGCTGCCACCCCCAAGTCCCTCCACTGACACCAAGGAACTAAGCTTCTGCCACTGCCTTGGAATCGTTTGTGATGGGAAGGATACTCTCTCTTTCAACTGACAAGTATTCATGGAGCGTCTGCTCCTATCCCAGACCCTGTAGGGTGCTACTGAGTTTAGTAGCTGGCTTGCAAACTTGACAGGCTAGCCATCACCTGCCCCCAGCCACACCCTGCTCCCCACCATATGATTATTGTTCTCTGTACAAAGATCTGTGGAGATACTTGGAAATATAAAAGAGAATCTCTGCCCTCACCCGACATGTACTTTTGAAGGGAATAAAATCTGGCTACAAGGTAAGGCAAAGTGGGGAAAACAATATAAAAGAGGCATGTGGAGCATTAAAAGAGAAGGAGAATGCTCCCTGGAGAACAGTGAGTGAACAGGCATGGCTCTTTCACGCAGTTGTCATGTGAGCACCTACTGTGGGCTGCAGATTCTGTTATCTGCTGGGTATACCAAAATACAGGAAAGCCGACCCTGCCTCCAGGAATTCCTGGGGGTAGATTAGTTTGTAAAATGGGGTCCACCTTTAAGAGGATCCCTCTACTCTGTGGAATCAGAGCTTGATTCAAATAGTGATTTTAGAAGAGCCCTACATGTCATTGCGCCTTTGTAAGTGCAGCACTCCAAGCTAGCCTGAAAGCTCAGATGTGAGGCTCTTCTCTGAGCTTCTTCGAGGCCCCCACCCCAAGGTGTTGATCATGGCAGCATTGTAAAGGTACTGAAACAATTTAAGATCTTAAATTGTTCTTGGAGATCTTAAATTTTTGATTGATCTTACGTTTTTCATGGAGAAACACATAAATAAATTTATTCGAATAATCTTTTAAAGGCAAATGAAGTTGGAGGATTTACCCTACCTGACTTTGAGACTTTCTATAAAGCTGCAGTAATAGTCCAGACAGTGTGGCATTAAAGGAGGGCCAAACAGATCAATGGAGGAGTACAAAGAATGGAACAGAGAAATAGTCCACACATATATGGTCAAATGACTTTCACTAAGGACAACAAAACAGTCCAATAGGGAAGGAACCTCAACTTTTACCTCACTCCATGTGCACAAGTCCATTTGAGATGTATTATAGACCCGAACATAAAAGATAAATCTGCAAAGTTGGTAGGTAGTAGTTAGTTACTACTAAAAAACTAGTAGTTAGTACTGCAGAAGAGCTTTGTGACTGGAATAGACACAGATTTCTCAGAGATAACCCAGAAAGCATGAATCCTAAAGGGTGTTTGAGGCTCCCCCATTTGGAGAGAACTTGTATTGAGATTCCATCAAGTACATCTTTCATTCTTCCGTGGCATATTGAACTCATAGGTGAGGCCCCAGTGAACTTTGTTTTAAAAGCAAGAGCTACATTTCCACATTGAAGACAAATCAGGCAGAAACCTCCACATATTTCTGAAGTCTAATCTGTAGTATATATCAAACTGTGTTATAATTAAAATCTCTAAAATCAGGACACAGCAGTCTAGTTGTGATATACACTGTCAGAAAGAAACCACTCACAGGCACACACCCTCCTACTACAAAAAGGAAAGAAACCCTGCGGTGTCACAGATACGTGGGGCATATTTTGTATGTGTGGAACAGTTATAGAAACACCATTAGAGGAGGGAAGCAATAAAAACAGTACATTAATATTTTAAATGTTGGTAAAAAAGCATAGCTGGGTGAGAAGCAAATGCTTAAAGAACTTCCCCTTAATAAAAGTGACATTCTTGGTTATATGACCCACAGCAAATCGGCTTCAGCTGAGTTTTTATTTAGCAATTTGCGTTTGGTGTTTTCTCGTGGAGATGCTCCCCTATTCCGTTTTATGGCGTGCTTTACATAAATTGCAAGGAGGATTGGGGTGTAAAACTGTCAATTCCCAGCAGCTCATAAACTAATGAATTTAAATTTTAAATGGGGGATTTAAAAACATGTGGGGGTTGTTTTCATTATCTGATGGTATGTATCTCCGATGGTAAGTGGCAATCCATAAAGGCTGGGCACCCCTCCCTTCAGAAACTGGTGATAAGAAAATTCTCTCCTCAGTCCCTCCCTCCTTTTTTCACTTTCTCACTTTGCTCCTTCCTTGTAAAATACCCAACTCCAATGAATTTCACCTTTGCAAAAGGCCTGCTATAAGTTGTTTTAAAAATTGATTTTGAACCAGGGAACCTTTATGCGGTCACATAAATCTCTTTCCCACTTCCCTGTGTTCTTTAGCATTACTACTCCCCTACTCCCCCCCCATACACACTCCTACACTTGAAAACCATCACTATAGTCAAGCAAGTAACCAATATAGAAGCACTTTTACTAGCTAAGAGTAAATAACAAGTCCATACTTGAAAATCTGTTAGGCCCCTGCTATGCAGGAAGTCAACTAGCCTTATCAAAAATGGTTAAGGAGGAAAAAAAACACAGTAAACAATCAAATATTGTCAATCTGATGGTCAGAGAAACACATTGTCTCTTTTCCCTTTTGTATGACTTGTTTCCATGTTCTTATTCCTTCTGTAACAACTAACAGGTTGCAGCCGGCTGTAAGAGACAAAATATGTGAGGTTTCTGTTTAACCCAGTGTCTGGGTTTTCTTTCAATTCTGTGTGATTATATTGATATTTTGGTGTTTTGAGGATCTAGATTTGGAATTTAGATATGTTTCTCTTTAGGGTTCCAGTAGATGGTTGGTGTAAAAATTTAGTGGAAATATCAAACCAAATGGAGTTGTTCTCTGGGTTATGTCTCATAACCTGATGCTATTTTGTTCTAGTTCAATAGTTTTAGACAATGTAATTTGTCTTTTCTTTTTTTTTTTTTCCAAATAGTTTGTGAAGTGTTTGAAGATTTTTATTTCTCATTTTGTGTTATTTTAAAAAGTTCCCTTTTTTTTCCAGGTACTTTATTTTCCAGGTACCACCATAGCAATAGCATAGCTTATGGTATGCCCTTCATACTGTTTTGTTGAAACAATAAATAAATAAAACACAGAAAATCCCACCAAGGCCTTTACAAGCTAAAGAAAAAAAAAAAGAAAGATATTCCAAGGGAATAAAAACAAGTCCGTATTTTTTTTTTTTACATAAATTGCAATTGTAATTACTTAAATTTGCAATTTACCAATTTTTTTTCCCAGAGGCTGTTGTTTCTTACTTTCAGATGCTTGGTTCAACTCTGGGCAGATGAGTTAGCTGCACAAGGGACTTCCAATGAGATGGTCATCTGTTTGGATTAAGTTCAGAGCTGTTTTTAAATTTGAAATTGGTAGGTGTGTTATATTTTCTCAAATTATTTCTATTTCCCCAAATAGGAAAAAAAAAAAAGAGAGAGAGAGAGAGAGAGAGATTAAAAGTATCTTTATTAGATGACCAGAATGTGGTCTGTCTGCCAGGATCAAATTGTTCTCTTTACTTCTCTGTATCTTTTAGTTTTAAAATACTTTTTAAGCAATGGATTTTCTATTGGGATACCTGGAAGACAACTGGATGGTCTAACCAATATCCTCGCTAGACTATTTCCAGGATGTGACAAGTGTTCAGTGTGGTTTCTTGCACTCAGAAGTTAAATTCCCGTGCTCCCAACTTAATTGCATTCTAATCATTACTGGGTTGTTCCTACCTTATAGACAAGATGGGGGATAAACTCTCTGTTGGAGAAATGATTTGACTTTTCTATCACTGAAGAAATAATCAGGTTTTCAATCCCATCCCTCTTTTTGATCTCATGTAAGAAACACACTTGAAACTTGATCTTTTACAACATGATTTGCCTTGATTCTCTGGACTTCTTTAAAATTAGTAGACCAGGGCTGCGAAGCCACTGTTAAAATTTTATTTGACCTATACCCTAAGGTCCTATCTGTATCAAACTATCTTCTATTGTAAGTAATCATTGGGGATTTTAAAGTCAGTTTCTTCACAACTAGTTTTTGAATTTGCAAATCAGAATGTATCTGGACAAAGGCATTTGGTTAGTGGAACATCCCTTTAACACACTAGATTCTGTTAATTGCTTCTGCAGACTGCTTAGCTCCCACAGGAGTAAGCTGAGAATAGGTCTTCAATGGTCCTGAATCACAGATACATACAAAGGAGAGAGAGAGAGAACCGATTGATTTCAATAATTACCTGCAGGGGTTGGACCAGGCAGAAGTTAAGGGTTGAAAATTCTAAGTGTCTGCAGTTAGTTTGAATATAAATAAGGCTGGATGTCTGTGGGGAAAGGCAGGACCAAAGAAGTATTAAAGAATAAAATATACTTGAATTCTCTTCACTGTCAGTGAGAAAATAGAAGAAATGGAAGAGTTTCTCTTGGGATCTCTGTCGAGTCACCAGGCCAGCTAGAATGTTCTTACCTCCATATAGATACTGTTCAATGTGGTATCATTAGAGTAAGGGACCTTGATCCTTCTCACTTCCTGGATTATACCAGACTTCTTCACCAAAACCTGCACTGCACTTTTGCACTCTGGGTAAAAGGCAATATGTTTATTATTTTTTAAATAATCCTGTCAAGATCTTACAAGAAGAAATTACTTTATGAGATATGTAGGGATGCCAGCAGTAGGATGGAAAGTGAATCATAATCTCAAAATAGTAAATGCTAGCTCGGTGGTTTTCCCACAGAGAGGTAATGTGTCTTGGTGAGACAAGAAAGCATTTGTAGAAAAGGGTTTATCTTCAGATTCCCACCCTTTCCTTTCTTCTGCACCAACCCAATCTCCTGTGGGCTATCCTTGAGGTCTGTAAATACCTCCTCAGGTGGACCCACATTAATTAGGATGAGATGAAGACCTCTTTCTTTGCCCTTAATCTATGGTTTGTAATAGGGTTTTGGAGTGATCCAGAAGGAGTTTTGGAGTGATTCAGGAAATGCTGAGAGACAGACACAGGAAGATAGGAGAAATAAAGTCACAGAACCAGAAAACAAGAGGAGGGCACTTTAGTATTCATTTGGTATAAATGTCAGCCAGTGCTACAACTCTTTCTCTGACATGTTTGACAGATGTTTTCTCCGTTAGACATTTTCTTTGACCCGGGGTATACATGACACCTTTGTAATCAGTGTATTTGTTTGTTGGGGAACTCTAATTGGTATGACGTCCTTTTTTATCTTTAATTGACTCCAAATCACTGTTTTAGGAATGTCCAACCCATTGAATCTAGTTCATTTACACATGACAGCCCTCTTCTAAGAATGGGGACATAACAATTACAACTCATGTTGAATTTGCCAAAAACAATGTCAGGGAGTTATAATGAGTAGTTATTGCATTGCTTATTGAATTAATTTACAGGCAGCAGGGTTTCTAGAGAAATCCTGCTCTTCACATACTTCTGAGTTAGTATAGGACAGTGCTGCAGGGAGTATGTTAATGAGCCACCTAAGGAACTTCCTACCTAATTTGGCTCATTGTGTTTACTCTTTCGTTGCCTGTAGCTAAGGCATTTCTGTGAGTGAAGCAAAGGAGAAAGTCACGGGAATAACTACCCATATTTTGTATGCAGGCTTCATGTTCTGTGATGTTTTGAGTACAAGAATGAAGATAGAGAGCCTGAAGGCAAGTGTGGCTCCTAACCATAATATTCAACTGTAAGACCAACAAAAGTGGCATTTCTAGGTGAAGTTTTCAAAAGAGCTGATTCCCTGGAAGAAGCATATGGTACTATCTGAGTGATCTTTGTAAAATATATAAGAAGGATAAATCGAGGTTAAATTACAGAAGATCTTAAATATCAGAGGATGGCTTCAAAGTATCTTTTTATGAGCAGGAAGAAGCCATTGACATTCTGGATGTGTTGGTGAGGATAGGCCAGCTTAATCTAAGGTAACCAACATCCCCCAAATCTCAAATGTCTTGCTGCAACAAAGGTTTTCTTCTCATTTATACTCCGTGATGGATGTGGTTTGGCAGCAGCTCTGTTCATCACAGTCACTCAGGAGCCCGGGGTGGTTACATACCCTTCCTGACATGCGTTTCCCAAATCAGTGGCAGAAGAGGATTTGGCAAATAATGCCCTAGCCACTAGAGATTCCTCCTGAAAATAGCAAACACCCTTTCTTTTCACCTCTTCTAGTCATTGGTCAAAGCAGGTCACATTGTTGTACCCAACTTACATGGGGGCAAAGGAATATGATCTTATGGGTGCAAAAAAGAGAGCAGGAATATTTTAGGAGAGCTGTAAGAACTTCCACTTCAGAGCACAAAAGAAATGGAGATTGAAAAATAAGGCCAGTCATGGTACATAGGAAACTTTCCCCAGTCATATATCATGATTGACTTCTACAGGCTGGGTGATTCTGAAAAAGCACAGTTTGTTTAACATTCTAAGGGATTTACTAAAAGCATTTTTTTCACCTTAGTTTTTTGCACCTTGTTTGTCTGTGGATCTTTTTCTAAGCTCAGATTTTGCCTGTATTGATGAATTACTTGGGAGATAATGTGGAGCAGAGTCTCTGGTGAATAGGTATAAGGCTCCTTATGTCAGTTTTGCTCAATATTTTTATTAATGACTTGGAGTAAAAGAGAAAAAAGAAGAGGTGAGGAGGGAGTAATGTTGATCAAATCTACGTGAGACAAAGAGCTGGCAGAGAGAGATAACTTAAAAATGGAATTCAGTGTATTCTTGATGGGGCATACAGGCTTACAGGTAAACTTAAGAGGAAAAAAAAATTGCACATATGGACAGAGATTTGTGAACATCTGATTTGAAATCAATGATTCCAAACCCTTCCCAGAGCTTTTAGCTTGTTGCAAGTGATTGAAGCCGGTAGCATGATCTGGCTATTCAAAAGGCAATACTCACTTGATGAATGAATTTGAGCAAGCTTTCACAGAGATTCTGACATTAATGGGTGCTCAGAAATATCTGTAGGACAAATGAACCAACAAATTTAAAGAAAATTGCTTCTTGGATTTCCAAAAGCACACACACCTATAGAGGGCAAAGTTCCCTCCATTTCGATTTGTACTAAATAAGCCCAGACCACACAGACATACCTATTTCTATTGGTGTTGATTTGAACTTTTTAAAAAATTGAAATGTTTAGAGGCAATAAGCAAACTGATAAGATGGTGAACTGAAGGTCGTTATAAGGCCCAATTAGTTCGATCCAGAAATTCTTGGTCAGAGACTGGACTATTTGGGCATCCCCTTGTGATACTTGGAATCATCGCTGGGGAGAAAGCAGCACAGTGTGGATAAAAGGAATCTCAGGAATCAAGAAGTTGGACTCTGGTTCTGGTTTCCTGTTTCTAGCCTTAAAGACCATGTAGAAGTTATCTAACCCCTCTAACGGGAGTTACTAACTTGACTGAAGCCCACTTGGGTTATCAAGTTTATAGGTAGAAAGCTTGTAATGGGTGGGTTGAAGTGAACCTTGCCCTGCCAGCCTCTCAGAGCTGTGGTGGAAGCCATGTGAGATAACGTATGTGAAAGCGTTGGGTAATTGTGAAGCTTAAGTTTCTCTTTTACTCCAAAGATAGGAAGCATTAAGGTGACATTTTCTAAATGGCCTCAGGACACTGATTTGGTTGTGCAAATGCAACATAAACTTATTACTGGGAGGCCAGAATTACCAGCATTTACATCAGAGACTTTTCAAAATAAATGTAGTGATTCAAATTTGTTTCCAGATGATTCTTTGAGGATTATTAACAGAGCAGCTATTACAAAGCAGTCAGACCCACCAGTCCCTGCCCTAAGTCCTATTATAAAGCAGACCAGACACTACTTGTTTTGCTGTGACAACTTTGCTTTGCCTCATACCAACAACTATTAGGCTTGTTATAAAGGGCACTCTGAACATTTGCGAAGGCATTTCTCAGAGAGTCAGCAATCACAGCCCTGAAAACTCCCTTTAGAGTGTAGACAACTCTATGGCTGGCTTACTACATGTGTGCTGAAATGAGTGTGAGAATTATAAAAGTGAGCCCCTGAATGATATGAGTGCAGGCACTGTGTGTTCCTTATGGAGTATGGAACATCAGTGAATGACACACATTGAGAGTTAAATATTGTGTTCTGAGAAAACAGGTAGGAAAGGCAGGAGGTACAGTGTATGCCTATTTCTAGTAAGAAGCCCAGGTCCAGGCGAGTTGCAGTTAAGAAGCCCAGGTCCGGCACAGGTCAAATCAGGAAGTGTAACAGCTTCATGATCCTTAAGAAGGCAGGCAGGTCTCCATAAACTCCTACTGGATGTCTTCGTGAGGCCCTCCGTTCTTCCTTCTGTCTGGGAGTAGCCTTCCTGGCATGGGCAGGTTCCCGTGTGTGGTGGGGGTGCTGTTCTCTGCAGTGATCAGGGTTGGTGGCCACCGGGAAAATGGATGTGCTCTAAGGTGGCATTTCTCAAACATAAATACTTGCATGTAAATGACCTGATGATCTTATTAAAATGCAGATTGTTTTCATCAGTCTAGGCTGGGACCTAATATCTGTGTTTATAGCAGGCTCCGAGGTGATGCCCATTCAGCTGGCTCATAGCACCTCACTGGGAATAGGAGGGAGGGCCCATATTTCCAGCCCTGCCATAGAGGCAAGGGGTAGTTTCTCTTCTCTCTCCCTCTCTCCTGTCCCGTAGCCATTTTGTTACAACTGAGGACGATTATGGGGTCTTAACAAGAAAGACTATGAATGGGCTGAAGCAGGTACTAATCACTTCAGATTCTGATGACCGCTAGTTCTCAGGGACATGAAGATACTAGTACTGAGACCCTTCTTGTCCATGAAAATTCTCAGTCTCTTTAACTGTGGCTCTGTTGCTCCAGCAGCATAAGAACTTTTAAACTTCAAAATGTTTCTCTGAGCTCAGAAGAGCTCACTTTTTAGGATGTTATCACCCTAATATCACTTTTTTAGAGGAGAAAATAAAATTCCTGTTTAAGCTAAAATTGATATGTATAACCAATAATAATGTTTGCCATTTGTTGAGGGCTCACTATATACTATATGTTTACTGAAATCATCCTATTTAATCTATATATTAACCCTATAAGATAGATACTATAATGATCAATATTTTATAGACAAGGAGTCCAAGGCTAAAGCGTAGTCTCTGAATCATGCTGTTAACCTCCCTCTTGGTGGTGGCCAGGCCACCTTTTAACCTATGGATGTTTTATCTCTTACTGGATATTTGCTCAAGAACAAACTAAGGGGTCAGACTATATTTGTGGAATTAGTGAGAGAAGAAATATTCAGTCAACAAGTCTGTACTGTATCTGTCTTAGTCTCTACAGGCTGCTGTAACAAAATACCATGAACTTGGTATCTTAGAAACAACAGGAATGTTTTGCCCACTGTTCTGGAGCCTGAACATGATGGTGGTGGCAGCATAATCAGATGAGGGCCATCGGTGGCTGGTTCTGGTTCGGAGCAGTTGGTGGAAGGTGCTGGGGAAGCCTCTTTTTAAAGAGTACTAATCCCACTCATGAGGGCCCCAGCTCCCAATGGAAACACCTACTGATACCATCACCTTTGGGGGGTTAGGATTTCAACATATGAATTTGTGGGGAGAGTGGATACAAACATTCAGACTGTAGCAGTATCTTTAAGTGTAAGCTATTCAGCTTGCAATAAATATAATATAATTTTGATGATTTTGTTTTGTTTTGTTTTTAAGAAAAAGGTCTGTTTGCCTTGAGAAGGTATTTTGGCCCTTAATTCTGTTTTAAATCAAGAGCAGGATTATTTGCACATAGAGGCTCAATTACAAGAAGAAAGAAGGTTTGAAAAGTAAAGTATTGGAGCAAAGCAAGAGCTGTCATTTGGATCATCTTATCTTTAGAAGGAAAAAAAGAAAACAAATATGTTTGAAGGCTCCTGAAACATTGCCAGCCTTAGATTAAATAGCTTTCAACAGAGACCTGCAAGTCTTCTGTTAGTGCTCTTCCTTTGGGGCAGAGCTTCTGTGCATATGTGACCCCTGCCCCTGCTTGGAAATGCACAATGGGCAACAAATTGAAGATCCTGAGAAGTGGGGCAGTAAAACACCCATTTTACTTGATTTCACCCACTTTCCCCAGCCTAATTTGACCACAGAAACATTTTTCCGTGGAAGACCTCTTACCCTTCCCAGGAGGCCCATGAAACGCTCTTTCAGGAACACGGTTTTGGAACAAGTGTATTCTGTCTTAATTGTTTTTTCCAAACTTGATTTTTCTAGTGAAGCAGTCCTATAAATTCAGGACCTCACAGTGTGGGCCTGGTTTTTAAAATTTCCTCTCCTGGAATCATGGGAAGATAGTTGGAGAGGGAAGTGGACACTGAAGACCATCCATTTCTCTCTTTCCATCACCGAGGCTGAAGGCTGCCTGGGGCCTCAGGGTCTCAGACTCCTCCTTAGCAATGCTCCCTCGGCCCAACAGCACCCTTTGCATCTCTGGGGGTTCTCTGACCTGCATGTCAAACTTGGTCTCCCAAGCTATCCTTCCCTTGCTATTACCAAAACAGGCCCACAGATGCTTTGCATTTTAAGGATTTCATTTCTCTCGACTGTGGGAAATCAGAGAAGAAAAAACAAAACTGGAAAAAAAGAAAAATTAGGAAGTTTTTCTAGAAGCACCCTGGCCTGCAGTTTCTGACTCCATTTTGCAGTGTAAGCGTCATGTGGCTGCTGCCATCGCTTTTATTTTGAGTGGGTTGTCAGCAACTAACCATCCCACCTTTCTTCCACTTTCCCTGTGGTTACTTTAGGGACTATCTAAGTAACAGTTTCTCCAAAGTTGTCATCTTCCCAGCCAGAGCTACGAACTTTACCAGATGATCAAAGAAACCCTTTTGTGTCAAGACAGATACTATAATGATCAATGTTTTATAGACAAGGAGTCCAAGGCTTAAAGCCTAACCTCTGAATCATGCTGTTAACCTTTGTAGTTAACAAAGATGTGAATCTTTGGTGCCCTCCAAACCACGGGACTTTGAATTCCCTAGATCTCCGCCTTAGCCAGAAATAATGCTCCCAGGCATTTTCTATCACCCAGTCAGGGTGTTTAAATGTGGGCACACTATAAAACACTGTTGACCTGCCCAGACCTTCAGGGTGTCCTCAATGGAGTTTGTCAAGTTGTAACTTAAAAGTGTAGAAATGGTGGTGATAATAGTGGAGAGCGAAAGGAAGTTTTCCCTGTGGGAGTGTGTGCATCTTGCTGACTGAGTGCAGTCTGTGTGCACGTGTGGGTCTGCATGTGCTCAGTGTGTGCCTGTATAGGCCATCTGGCCAAGGGGAGAGGAATTAGCTGGATAGCTAATGAATGAGCACAGTCCCTGCCTCCTGTATGCACCATCACCATCAGCAGTATTACACAGGGATCACAGGGGTGTCTAGACTGAGCAAGTCTGGAAAGCACCGCCTTTGGGTGTCTTTGGTAATAACTGGAAAGCTGGCTTCTGTGAATTTGGTCTCAATTCCTGAGCATGACAACTCATGAAACTGAGGATGTCCAGCTCACAGGGTTCTCTCCAGACTGAATGAAGCCGTCTGTTCAGTTCTAGAGCTTATCCTATGTGATATGTATTTGTATATGAACGTAAACTCAGAGTTGCTATAAAACAAGTTTATGTAAGAATAGGCTTCCTTATTGTCAGGAGGATGGGATTGACAGCACTATGAGCTCAGAATACCCATGCATAAGAGAGTTGATTCCTTGGCATGAATATAGTAGAGGTAATCCAAACATCAGATGATGAAATGAACTCTTAAGGTCTTTTCCAAAGTTGAGGTTTCTATTTGTAACTGTCTTCTTGAGGTGCTTTTTCTCAACTCCTCTGTGTTGGAGTCCCAAGATAAGACAAATAGGATGGCAATAACGGTCAGGGGAAAAATCACTTGCAGAGAATATTTAAAAACTGAAAGTCTTGCTTTGTTTAAAGTGTTGGGTCTATTCTGTGTCTTCATAAAGCCCAGGAATTATATTAACAGATATGAGTGGCAGAGAGGTATAATTTTATTTAAACTTCAGCCTTAGACTCCAGGTAACTTCAAAGGTTTGATTAAACATACTTATAATAATTAGATTCAAAGCTTTTGGAATTCCAGCATCTTTTTTTTTTTTTCCAAATGATTCAGCACCTAATAAAGTAAAATAAATTGCAGGGATCTTGGTCAATGAATAAGCACTTCTGTAGCTTCGAGCTTCAATTTATCAATAAGACTTGTTTCTATTAGACTTGTTTTCCAGCTTTCTTTGAAGGTTTAAGGGCCATTGTCCACCCACACACCAGATTTAGTCACAGGCTATTATGAAAAGAAATAATTATTTTTCCAAGGTCTCCAGGACCAGATTCAATTTTGGAAAACTAGCTGGTATAATGGTTTGCGCCCTACCCTGTCAAAAATGCTAAGATGTGTGGTGCAAAGGTAGGTTGCAGAAATAATTGGAGGACCTGGTGATAGCTTCAGGGGTTTGAGCTAGAGTCAACATGCTACTCCCAGTCAGCAGTCTGGGGAACTGGGCACAGGCTATAGCTGGACAACTGGGGTAGTGCTAGAACAGCATCCTGGGGACCAAGATGGATTAGGGAGGAGAGTTATGCAAAGCGCATTGGAAGGAGATGGCAAAGGAGCTATAAGAACCTGCTCAGCCCTATGCCAGCCATGAGAGGGTAGAGCAGGAGCAAGGAAGGAGGTAAGGTTAGCAGGTATTAGGGACAGCAGAAAACTGGAGGACAAAGCAGTTTGCGGTGTAGGGTTTAAGGCCATGCCTGAGGGGTACCATAAAGTACTAGACCTGCAGAGCAGAATCAGTCAGCTGGTTTAAAGAAGCAAGGATAGGCAAGACAGGAACATATCCTAATTGATTTTTAAACATCTCCGTAAAACAAGATCCTCTGGCCATCCAAGTTTTTTTGAGTAGAATTTTTGTTGTAATAATGTGGCATTAGAAAATATCTCAGTGTTTGTTACTTTGATTTTCTTTTTTATATCAGGAAGTTCTTAGTGCTCAGAAATGTGTCTGATTCATTTTTATGTCTCTAGCAACTATCATGAATGACTGGTAGCAATAGTGTGTGTGTGTGTGTGTGTGTGTGTGTGTGTGTGTGTGTGTGTGTGTGTGTGTGAGTGTGTGAGAGAGAGAGAGAGAAAGAGAGAGAGAGAGAGAGAGAGAGTGTGCTGTAACTTGTGGTTTACCCTGCATTCAGACTGACTCTCCTACTTTCTGGAGCCCCTTTTAGTGGAATCTTTCTAACTCTTTCTCCTTGTGGTTTTGGTCGCTGGAGACAATTAGGCAGTGGCTTCTTAGAAACAGCTCAGTAGTCACGGGACTGAACAAGTGCAGATAAACAGTTGCATAGCAGATACCTGTTGGAGGAAAGAACTCGGCATTCCTCATCAGCAGGAGTGCAGGAGACAGCTTGCTCATTTGTGAGCAACAAGGGAAAACAGTGTTCTAAATTCAGTAGAAGAAAACCAGACAGGCAGCCATCATCTCAGTCTCCTCCTCTCCTGCATCCTGAAGCTTTCTCATGTGGCTGGCCTGAGTGTGCAGTTTAGGCTGGGGGCAGGGGTACAGGCGGACTTTTCCATAGAGACATGGAATACTTAAGGTAAGAAGCTGGCACTGACAATTCCTGTTCAGTGACATGAGAAAAGAACTGTTAAGAGCTCTGTTTCATTTCAACATTTCCTTTTTGACCATGGAGGGCTGACCATCCCTTCCCACTAACCTTTCCAGGAATACAAGATCATTGCCATGGTTACAAATTGCTTAATCAGTAGTCTAGGAAACAATAGCAACCACTCCTTACTGGCCTAGCTGTTGTCAAGGTCTCTCATTAAGGAGATTGCATCTTCTTCTCTAGCTACTAATGTCATGACAGCTGCTGTCCCATCCAGAGGTTTTCATGGAGGGGAAAAGATTGATTTAGAGGGTGTAAAGGACAGGCAGTAGGGCCAGAGAATCTATTTTAAAATTTAAATCTTCATTGAATTATGCAAATCTGTATTGTATAAACCCTGACTTGAAATGCTGACATTAAAGAGAAGAATATCTGCATATGTTGTGTTGTTATTGAAGGAATTGTTTTGATGCTTATGGTCATCAAAAAGCACAGGTTTACTAAGAACAGTTTCTGGTAACAAGATAGTATTTTTTTCTGCTAGTTTTATTATTTACTAGCTTATTTGGACTCGAGGAAAAGCTAATGAGTCCTTGGGTTAAATTAATAAGAACAAGGCGGGCAGAACAAAGGAGGAGGAAGGCCTGTGTCTGTCTAATTGCAATAATCTGGAATGTTGTATTCGCATGTGAATGACCTATTGAAGAGAGAGATTGATAAACTTGGAGATAATCAGAAGAAAGTGAGCAGAGATGAGAAATGGTTAGAAATCATCTCTTGTAAGAAACAGTTGAAGTAACTCAAGTCATTCATCCTGGAGATGGGTTTACTGGGGAGAGCCATGTTAAACACCTTTGGACATTTAAAAGACTGGCATGGTGAGAGGCTGGATATACTTTATAGGATCTCAGATGTGAAAAGATTCCAGTGTGGTGCATGGTAACCGAACTACAGATATCAGATCAACTTAAAGAAGTTTCTGAAGAGTCACCCAGACTTCAAATACTGCATCCATTACAGTAACAGTTGCGAAGCTTAACTTAGTTCTTCAACCTCTTCTTCAAGAAACCTGTTTAACCAAACTATGATCTGGGGACCGCTCACTACAGAATCATGGTGGGACGTGGGAAGGAAGGTAAACATCCAGATTCCTGGGTGCACCCCCATACCTCCTGAATCAGAATCTTGGGGCTTGTGACCTTTGAATCTAGGTTTTAAACAGTTTTTCTGAAGCTCACTGAAGTTTTCAGGCACTGAAACCCATCGTGAATCTGATTTAATCCCTGGTTGAAGAATGTATCTGCTTGTTTTCTAAAGTCTGCGTTCTTCAGCAATAGTTTCAAGGTTCTTGATTATCTGCCTTGCCTGTTCCACCTTCAGTGCTCTCTCCAGTCACCACCTTGTCTCTTTGATGTCTCGTATCTTCATGGAGCTTCTTGTAACACGTCCAGCTGGCTCTGTTTGCTTTTCATCCCAAATCCTAAAGTCATTCTAGCTGACATCACAGAACGACTCTAGGGCACATTGTATGTCACTGGGGCATGTGGTTCTTCCCTCCTCAGTGGGTAAGAAGGGTGTCTCAAGCACCAGGCAGTGTCCAGACCAGTTTATTGCAGTGCCTGGCATGAGAAGGGACAAGTTAGGCCAGTTAGCAACTCACCATCTGAGCCCTGAATCTCACATACAAAGTGGTTGATCAAAGTCCAGTGTTCCCACCACTGTTGGTGGAAACCCACGACCTGTGAGCACACCCCTTCCAACTACTTCTTTGGAGAAGTTTGAGTTGAGACATTTCTTCATTATGTTGGATGAATATCATTCTCTCTATAGCTTCTATTTGTCCATTCAGGATTCTCCTTGAGTCTCCATAGAGCAAACCTAATAAATACCTGGTATAAAAACATGTACATTCTCATATCCCTTTGTTTCTCCCAAGCCTCATTAAAGTTGCTCTCCTGATGTGTTTATGGGCCTTCTTGCTGAAATAAGTCTGATTAGAATGGAAAGTTTCGTTTGATAGAAAATAAAATATCCAAGTGAATTTTTTTTTTAGAAATATCTGGTGAATATCCCAGAGGATTTTAAATAGCTCCCTCCACCCCTTAGCATATTAACAACCACAACAAAAGGTTTTTAAAATGTCCATTTTGATGGATTTCCCTTTTAGACTACATGCATAGTAAGCTTTCTAAAGGGCTTGGTGATTGCCAAATGACAGCCCCACACTGTCAAAGTAAGTTCTGTAAATGCTGAATTGATAACATTGAAGCAGTTGACACTATACATTATGATTTTAATCTTCCAAACCATCTCACATTGACTCACAAAATTAAAAATAAATATCACACCTATGGTAATTTTCACTTGAACTGATTCTTTCTATTTTTATTATCTTATTCTGAAGCTTTCATTCAGAAAGTTGGAAGGAATACATTCATTTAACAGAGTCTCTGCCTGCAGCCTGATCTCAGTTCTCCTCCTAACAGCAAAAGGAGGCATTACGGAAGCAAAAAGGACCTGGATGATAATTCAGGTGCCATCTTTTATGTACAGAAACACATCGTCAGTGGGACACTTGCTCTGCATCCTGTCATCTGCAGCAGGGGTGAATTATGGCAGGCATCCACGTCTCCTCTCTGGTTCCTCCTGTGACCAGTGGTGTGAGACAGTTGGCTGGATTAGGAATGCACCAGAGAATGGAATCTACTTTGTTTTCTTGAAGAGTTTCAAGTGCACAGACTCACCAGGTCTCTGGTGCTGTGGGTGCAGAAAGGTGTTTTGTTCACTTCTTATTTACCCCTGGGGTCCTGGGGATGGCTAAGCTTTCTAGACTAGGAAAGTCACACTATTGTAGGTTCTTCTAGGACCTTGCAACATCTCTGCATGTTACTGTGCACAGTTGTTAATTATAAAACTGCTTTTGTACTTATTTGATTGTTTTTGGTCTCCATTAGTTGGCTTGCCAATGGCAGACACAGTGTGCCTGGTTTTGCTCACTCTTGAGTGGCAGCATCTCTGACCATGTCTAGTGCCTGAAAAGAGGTTGGCTTTCAGTGAATATTGGTTGAATTAAGGGAGGCGTCCTCACAGTATTTCCAGCTAATATTGCCTTTACAATACTACTCACATCTTCATCTCCCCAAGGCTATTGTTGACTTTACCTTTTGAGTGTGTCCGGACTAGTCTTGGCCATAGCCTCTGGAAGTCCTCAAGTCTAAGAATTCCTCCCACCTCTGCCCTGTCCTATATGCTACTTTTCCAGACTCTTCTTTTTGGAACCCTTTGATCCTGGCATCCCCTGGGGTAGTCTGGTTGATTCTTCAGCCCTGTTGATCTCTGGTATTCAGAGATATTCTTACTTGGACTCTTGCAGATACAGGCCTCTACCATTTTCTGATATCAACCTGCAGTCCACAAAAGAAATATGAAGAGCAGCTACTGTGTGTCAAGGACAATGTGAGAGATAAAGGGTAAATGAGGCACAGTTCATTCTATAGACACACTCAGTTGAGGGCAGTGGGAGGCAGCCATAGAAAAAACAGTCATGTCATGCAACACAAGTTCTAGTCCAAGGATAGGACCAACGTCATTGGAGCTGAAAGGAGAGAAGTGGGAGACGCTGGTTTCAGTAGCTCTGTGCTTGTACATATGTGGGGTTGGGGGCTGTTTCATTGCTACCCCACACTGGCATTAATCAACAGTCAGGTATGACTGAGTTTCCTGTCCTTGATTCTCAATATCTGTGTATTAGCTCAGGCTGCCATAACATGACACCATAGACTGGGCCGCTGAAAAACATAAATTTGTTTTCTCACAGTCGTGGAGCCCGGAAGTCCAAGAACAGGCTGTCAGAAAATTTGGTTTTTGGTGACAGCGCATTTCCTGGCTGGCGGGTGCCACCTTCTCACTGTGGCCTCAGGTGGCCTTTCCTCTGTGTGCCCAGGGACAGCTCCCATGTCTCTTCCTCTTCTTACAAGGACACTTGTCCTATTAGATTAAGGCCCTACCCTTATGACCTCATGTAACCTTTTTTAAGTCCACATGGCCCTTTCTCCAAATACAGTCACATGTTGGGAAAGGGGTGATGGGTGGGGATCAGGGCTTTGATATAAAAAGTCAGATGTGTGGGGTTGGGGATGGATACAGTTCAGTCCATGGCAGTCTCAGTGTAATGTACTTGCCATATGCATCTGCTATGAATTCACATGTGGTGTTATTTTCATGGTGCTTGCACACACCTAGTTAGGTCTACTCATGGTCACAGTATTGAACGTGACCCTGAACAATTTACGTAATCTTTCTAAGCCTCATTTTTCCCACCTGACACTAGATTGTCTACCTCCAAGGCCTTTGGGTCAGATTGAATGTAGTAATATGTACAAAGCACCAGGGTGGCCCTGCTCAAGCATATTCTTGGTCCTGGTCGAAGCTGGTTTCTTCAGTCAAAGGTCAGTTTCCCACTCAAACCCCTACTTCACTGTCCTTACTTGACTGTAATCACATAGAGAATAGGAATTATGCCTTCTCTTTCTTCTTTACCCAATAAAGACTCCAGTTCCCAAAGGCTGCCAGGTGGAATGCCTGCCTGAAGACAAAATGGAATGATAGAGGAAGTAGACCAAGTCAAAAGAAAGGGGGGGAAAAAAAGAGCAGTTTGCTGGAACCTTCTAATGTCCAGGAAGTGCTTTTGAGCCTAAGTTTCATGTTTGCAGCTACGAGCACTAGAGAAACTTTTAACCGAAAATAGACCACTGGGAGAATACACCATCTTTCATGAGGAATTTCTTTGCTTTGTTCTGGATCATTTACCTTGAGTTGGAAAGATGCAAAATGAACTAGCCTACAGGACATGAGGTGGGTTTTGGGGGAGATGATTTATATTAGTATTTTTTGAGATTTGCTATTGGTATACAACCATAATAAACCGAACACATTGAAAAGTTAATTCAGCAGGAGTAATTCTGAGAAGTAATGCAACTTATTTGTCACCAAGGAGGACTGCATAGCAAGTGACTTCT
The DNA here is from genome assembly GCF_030020395.1 of Manis pentadactyla. Taxonomy (NCBI): domain Eukaryota; kingdom Metazoa; phylum Chordata; class Mammalia; order Pholidota; family Manidae; genus Manis; species Manis pentadactyla. Next base: position 168,205,960 of record NC_080020.1, on the reverse strand, counting down.
CTATGCATTTTAAAGTGTTTTTAAACCCTTGGGTAGCTATAGTCAATTTTTAAACATGTTTCTTCATTAATTTTCAATTTGTAAATGTACATTGTGCAGGAGTGTTTTAATCATCTGGGGAGGCTGCTTCACAGATGGCTCTTATGTGACCTAAAATTTCAATGATTGTAGTGAATCAGAATGGATGATGGTAAACTTGCTTGGAGATTTGCTGATTGTCAACAGTTTTACAGCCTTGCTGTTGTTCTTGAGAATTTAGAGTGTCTTAAAAATGAAAGGAAGACAATTACAATGGAGCAATCAGGACCAGGAGTCACCTAAATGAAATAATTTTGGTCAGCTCTTTGCTATTCTATGTGGAAACCTTTCCAGTGAAAACACACCAGCAAAATCACTGATCGTGTTGAATCAAATATACATATAGAACGTTAAATCATCAGCTCTCCAGGCTTACATACTGCAGGGCAATCTCATGCCTCTCTGTTATACTACATGTTGAAGTACCAATTAAAATATCAAGGCCTAAAACTAAATGTTCTTTTGAATTATTTATGCCAGTGTCCTCCTTCTTTGGCTCCAGAAGTTAAGAATTGCTTGGGCAGAGCAAATATGAGAAACAATACCTATAATTGTTAAAGGATGAACTTAAGGTGCATCTAGAAACCCAAAATTATGATCAGCAAATCCATCTATTATGCATTTATTTCTGCTTCTCTGTGTTAGGATCATTCGTACATTACATTCCAGGCTTTACCATGCAATTTGCATGCAGGGTTGTGCACAGGCAGGGAGAGTGTCTTGACAGACCCCCATGTGTTCTCACTTACTGTTTCTGTGGCCCTGAATAAATTAGTTAGCCTTTCTGAAGTTTGGTTTTCTGAAGATGAGATAGTTATCCCTGCCAAGAAGATAAGTTGTGGGGGTGAAACTGCACATGTAATCACCCAGCCCAGAAAGTGTTCCACAGATAGTAGCTCTTTCTTGGTACCTTACAACCCTCTTTCTCTGTAATGGGTGTCCCCCTCCTCCCACTGCCCTGGTGCACAAACAAGCCCAGGGCCCATGGTTTTCAAGGAGCCCCACCATTAATATCTGTTTTCTCAGATTAACAGTCCTCAGGAAGGTCTGGGACCTGCTTTAGCCAACAGATGCTCGCAGCATCTCAGGGGAACCCCTGGAGAAGAGCCAGGAGTAGAATGAGACCAGAATACTCACTGGCTGGCTCCTGGAAGCACGCTGGTAGGAGTCTCAGCGCTGAAGTAAGACATTTGAGGCTTGTCCTATGTGGCTTCTAGGAGGGAAAAGTCATGTCCCCTTCCCACATTTGACCCCGTGTTGATATGGTAGCTGTACTGAGCATGGTACTTAGCACCAGCCTGTAGGATCCATTCTCAAATTGTGAATCATTCGTTTATCTTTTCTGACCATATAGAACCTCCAACAGTGCCCTTGCCTCGCTGCCCCACACCTTGCTTATGCCCTTAGCAACTTCTGCTAGACAGAAGAGATGGGACATTTCATGAGAATGATGGTTGAATGTGTTAACTTCTCCCGGAAGACTTCATTTTAATTAAGACAAAGCAAAGTGAAAACCCAGAGGAAGGACACATCTACGGAAGAGCAGCAAATATGAGGACCCTGGAGCAGAGCAGCAGTTGAGTAGCTCTGGCTTCTGGGCCTGGGGAAGGTGGTCTCCACTGACCTGGCTAAGGAGGCTGTTGTATGGAATGAAGAAATGTGTGGGGAAGGGCTAAGTCATTACCATTGGAACCTCAGCAGCCACATTAACGAGAACATTCAGTGAGCTCGCCTCTCCGCCGTCCTGCGCTGTTCCCTTGGCAGGCTGATTCAGGGAACGTGCACTGTCAGTGGTGGTGATGGCACATAGCTTCTGCTGCCACTCTCCCTTGCCTGGAAGATGCCACTCCTGCATCATAGTCAGCTTTCCTGCTGAGCCCCTGCATAGGTTCAGGAACCTTCTCGACCCAACCTCCCAGGCAGCTATTATTGTCCCATCAGATTTTACAGTGTGGTGAAATCTGTCTGGTTTCCTCAGGCTGTGATTTGCAGATCCTAGATAGAGGAGTCTGAGGAAACAGTATTGTCTCCCAGGTAAGTGATGAGAAAAATCACTTTAGATAAGTCATGTAGCTTCACCAGGGTTACCCAGATGGTTCACTATAGGACAGTTTGAGTTTTCCAAATCCCATGCTTTTCTACTATAACAAGCTGCCTCCCTGAAATCATAGTTTTGTTTTGTTTTGCACGTAAACACAAAGATAGTACTCCTAAGGATACCAATTTTCACTAAAAAAAGATATACTTATATTTCGAGGGCTTGGAGTTAGAGCTCTTATGCAACCTTAGCAAAAGTAGGACTTACTTGTACTACTTCATCGTACTCTTCCTGTTGAAAAGCTGCCTTTAGCCTATTGGGATCTTGCTTGGTGAAATAAGCATATGGGTTCCAGTGATGGCCAAGCAAGTGAGCCAAGTCGGGTTGTTTTGTGAACTTGACAAGACGTCAAGTTGTTCTCTGAACACGGCATTTCCTATGGCCTACCATGTTGAAGGGGACTCGTGACTGCGCTTATGGTCTTCCAGGGTCCTTTCTGTTGTGCAGAGCCTCTGGTCCCCAGTGACCAGTGCATTGTGACTGGCCAGTGTACTTCTACAATGTCTGGTATTCTGAATTCCAAGAAGCAATCAAGTACAGCTCCTTCACCTGCTCTTTCAAAACATTGTTTGGCATGGAAATGCATGCCCTTCTCTGGATGTCGAGTTGGTCTGTGCGAGGCTCTTCAACCACACAATCCAATTTAGGAGTATTCATGGGGAGCTCTTCCAAGAACTGGTTGGTATTCAAAGCATAGCCAACTCCCAGGGCAATCCTGGCTCCCTGCCCACCCATGGTTCCAGTTAAATGCTGTCTTTTCTTCCTTCATCACAGACCCAGCCCACGTCAGCTCAAAATCTAACTTAGGCTGTGTTTGCCTACGAAGCTGTCCCTGACTAGCCTACTCTGTATTAAACCTCCCCTTCTCTAAATTAATATCATATGCATTTTAACAAGGGCTGCTTCTAATGGTTGGGTATACATGTACAGCAGTACTCGAAAGATGCCACTCAGATTGTTGGCATTGAAGATTTATGTATTACTGCTGTAATGTTCCAGGGTCTGATAGTGAAATGGCTTGAAGCAGGGGTACTCTTTATGAGGTCACACAAAGGTGCCACACTGAATAGTGGCAGAGCTACCCACTGATTGCAATTGCCTGGACAGATACTAATTAAGTGTTGCCTTCTCCCCTACAGAGCACATGCCATGAGGTCTAGAAGGAAACAATCATTGATGGAGTATTTGTTAGGTTTCCAGAAGTGAGGAAGCAATAATTATGTCACTGAATTTTCAGAATAATCACAAAACATAGGCATCATCTCCCCATTTTAAAGATTAAATTGCAAGTCATTTGTTCAAGGTCATGTAATTGGTAATGATGGATCCATGACTTGAACTCTGGTCTGCCTGAATTCAAAGTCCATGTTCTTTCCTATATATCTCATTAGTTCCTAGTATACATACATGGCTCAGGGCTCATCCCACTGGGGATGCTCAATAACTGCTATGAGAGTTAATTGATTAAAGGAGAGGTGCAGAAAGTAGTCCATGGGGTTATCAGGGTTTTGTTGTATTGCCTATGGCTTGTAGCTACACTTCCCCAGGGTGTAGGCAAGGGAGAAAGCCTTGATGTGGAGCATCCAGACCCAGAACTGGTTGAACATCATTGTCTGGACTTGATATCCATCCTTACATTTTCAGAATAGTTCATCACATATTAAATCATATTAAATTCAAGTTTTGGTGTATATAATAAAGGTTTTTTTGGAATAAAGCCATGTTCATTCAACTGCAGAGTTAAATAGTTAGGAAGAGATCATAACATACTTATTATTTGGTCTTACAGAAAAACTTTGCTGACCCTTTTAATGAGATTGATGAAGGTGTGATTTGACTAGGGTGGATCTCATTATTATTGTCACTGTTATTTTACATCTTCTATAACTGGTTACTACTTAACTCATCTTTGTTTCATTTGCACTGGATCGATATTAAAGGCCATTCCTGTTTGATTCTGTGACCCTTTGAATGATGGATAGTCAGGTCTCTCTCTGTCAGTTATATTTATTCCCACACTCACAGCATATTTTTCATCCTAACCAGCTTCTCTTTGCCACCTACTTGCATTTTTGCATACCTTAATATGCTGTCAGCTAGTGTGTGCCAACAAACTGTGTTAATCTAAAGGCAAACATAATTATGAAAGTATAACTGATACAAATAAAGTCATTTGCAGAATCAAATATAAATAATATTTGAATCACCTATTGTTTGGGATTTTCTACTTCAGTGCTCCCCCCGTTAGAGAGCTAATCAGGAGCTAGCGGTGCCTGGGACTGGGACAGTGTCTTCCATGTGAGTTTTCTAAAGGCTGCCAGGTGGAATGATTAGCCTGATGCCATACAGCAGAGAGTCAGTCCCGATATGCTGTCTGTTATCCCCCAATATTGGGGTGTACTTAACACAGATTCCTGGGACAAGGTCCATACCACATTTTATCCAAGAGGATAATTGTAAAAGTCAGAAAATAACATAAAAAATGTAGGAAGTATATGCATTTCACATGAAAATCTGGAGAACTCTCAGCCTCTGGGGTATGTCTGATGTTATACTATCAAAAGTCCTCACACAGGAATAATTGTACGTTCAACTTATATTGACTGATAAAATAACTAATGGAAAGCAAAGCTATTTTTAAAAGTAGAAATCATATTATTATTGACATACGTTGGAGAAATAGCAATACAGCCATGCATGAGTTGTGTTCATTCACCAAACCATATTTGCTATGCATATGGACTGGAATACGTGCTTCTATAAATTGCAGATCCACCAGGAGGGTGCAGCTCATAGATTAGGAGTCAGCCATCTGGATCCGGAGTTCACAAACTACAGCTAGAGAGCCAAATCTGGCCCTCTCTCTGTTTTGGTAAATAAAGTTTTATTGGAACAGCCACACTCAATTGCTTATTTATTGCCTATGACTGATTTTGCACTATAAGGCAGGGCTGGGTAGTTGTGGCATGCTAGCCAAAAACATTTTACTATCTGGCACTTTTCAGAAGACTTGTATTGCCCCCGTTGTAGATTACTGTTTTCTCAGATACCAGGATGGTATTTTCAGGTATTTAAAGTCCAGGGTATCATGGATATTTAAGTAATATCTGGTGAGGAGTAAGAATATATGACAAAGATGTCCATGGGATGCTGGTATATTCTGGATATTGTGTAAAATCCTGGAATTACAGAGTTGATAACATTTTGTTATTTATGCATGTGATTTCTTAGGTTCTAAAGCCCTACTTTATTCGATCTACTTAAAAGAATATTTTTTCAGGACATACTCTCTTGAGTGTTTATCGTTGTTTTATTACCTGCATTATCAGGTATTTTTGATTGCCCCCTTTCTGATGGGCACTGGGAGAGTATCCAAAAGCCTAATTATTTGAATTTATAGAAAATACTCCCCTCTAAATAACCCAATTGCTCTTCTGTCTCCCAGGTGTATCCATCTTGCCTTCATCATTTCTCAAAGCAGATGGAAAATACCTTCTAGTGTGTTTTACTTGAAATCTACTTCAAATATCCCCTCCTTTATGCAATAGAAAATAGTTTCTGAACAGAGAAACAGTGTTGATTTCAGTAAATCAAATCCAGTTTTATACTCATACTACACACACCTGAGGAAAAATATTTTCTTACTCATTTTTAGACCTGAAAAATGCAGCCTCAATTATATCGGTTCTGCTAGATTTCATTTGCATGAAATAGATTTTCTTTATTCTGAGCTTTTCAGCCAGGACATGTTTTCCAACCCCTATTAGTGGTCATACCTAGTGTCATTCTACCCAACTGCCCATTGGCTACCAAAAATTTTTCCACATTTGGAGTAGAAACAGAAAAGGCAAAGAAGTGGAATTCTCAGTACAGTATCCAGTTAGACTAGCACACTGGCTGAGGGAAGAGGGTGGCAGTCACACCACAATTCAGGAGTCCTGTGAGAGCTTACCTTGCACTGGGCTCCTGTTCCCACAGTCACACTTCCCACAGGATTGACTTTTCTAACCTGCCTTGTCTAAGGGTGGCTAAGATTTGGGGGTGGGGCCGAATAGCTCTCTGCCGTGACTTAAGCTTACTAAGTGCCTGCAGATATCCTCACACAGCCTGATTTTTGCACCATGGTTTTCATCAAAATTGTCAGTTTACATCTTTCTCTCACTCAGAGAAGGCTTGCCAGAGAAATGTGTAACAGAGCCTCATGTTTGACCCTGTGGCCTCAGAAAGCTGGCTGATCTCATAAGGTTGGCATTGTTGGTTGCCATGTTTACACCTCAAAATGGTCTTGTTCTTCCAGAGCAGCCTGCAGAAGTGAAGGGAATAAGTGGCTAATGTAATGAGATCAGTGTTTGAGGTAGTAGTGGGTGTCTGGGGGCCGGCGATGCTTACACACACAATTTGTTACATAATGTAGAAAGACCTGAGATCTGACTCGGACTTCATGCTTTGCGAGCTGCCAATTTCAATACTGTTGCTATTTTTCTGAGCCAGCCCTTGAGGATCACTCACTAACTCACCAAATTTATCTGCATTTGCAAGGGTGTGGCCCTGTGTGCCCTGAGTTGCTGTATGTACTTAGGATAATTGTTTGAGAGGGTGGAATCTACCCATAGAAGAAGACATTGTTTGACTAGCATTTGAAGAAATAGAGGTAGACAGTGAGCTTCACCTTCTGAAAATAGGGCTGTCTAGGAACTGAGACTTTGAAAGACTTTATGATCACTGTCTTCATCCCCTGAAAGCTGGAACAGAAAATACTAAAATTAATCGAACCAGTGAAAAGTGTGGTAATGAAAGAGAGACAGAGCAACAGGGAAAAACAGCTGCTCTTGAATAATGTGGTATACACTAAAGATTTAGGATTGAGAGAAGGCATTGCTGGGAAGACATATACAACTCGTTGCATGGTGTGTCTTGTGGAAGACAGTGTTCCACTGTTCTATGGGGCAGAACACAGCTGTCTGAAACAGCAAAGTTCAGGGAATGGGAAATATTTCAGGATTGCTTGAGGACATGAAGAAAACAAGGTTGATTATCACAATTAAGAAAGTTCTAGAACTGCGTGACCATGGTTTAGATCCTGGCCCCACCACTTGATTGCTGCACGACCTCTTTGAGCAGGTAACCTAACCTCTGTTTCTCCATTCAGTAGGGGTATGAAATAGGATATGGGTCTGCCTGAAATAGTGGCTAACATATATGAAGGACTCAGTACTTATGTATGGTGATGATGTTTCAGACAGATTGTAAAAATGTCTTAAGGTACAGAATAGAGTTTAGTAAACATTTTCTGGTTTTGGCCAGATAGTAAGTATTTTAGGCTATTGGGTTACCTATGGTCTCTGTTGCTTCAACTCCACTATTAAAGCATGAAAGCAGCTATAGACAACACATAAACACATGGGTGTGGCTGTGTTCCAATAAAACTTTATTTACCAAAACAGGTTGTGTGTAGATTTAGCCTATGAGCCATAGCTTACTGACTTCTGTTGTAGAATGTGGAAATTGCTCCAGATGTTATGTGTTTTTGTGTGTTGCAGGACTGCATGTAAGGAATTAATTAATGGCTCCCACAGTAATAGCTAAGGAAGAGAGTAACATAATTAGTTTTTAGAATTTGTAAAGAAAAAAGAAAGCTCTCTGAATAGAAAGGAAGAGTTACCAAAGAGTATGGTGTGTGTGTGTGTGTGTGTGTGTGTGTGTGTGTGTGTGTGTGTGTGTGTAGTGTGTGTAGTATATATTTTGCTAGCATTAGTAGAAGTGAGATGAATCCAAAGGTTACTGAAAGTTTAGAGATTAAGAGAACGGGATAAGATAGGGCATCAGAAATAGAGAAGAGAGAACATTTGGGAGACGATATGTTTAGATGATAGCCAAGTTTTTCCTTCTTGGGTTACTAAAAGACTACTGGAACAATAGGCTTGGGAAGATGCTGTGTTCATGTGAGGACAGAGTGAATTTGGTGGGCCTGTCAAATGCATTTTCATGTAGGCATCTTGAGTTTCAGAACAGACAAAGTCTATAGATACAAATATAGAAAATGTTCACCAATGACTAATCCTGTCCCAGAGAGGGGATGATACAATAATGTGTGTGTGTGTGTGCAAATATATTTTAGCTCACTTATTCACATATTAACATAAGAATGGAGATGCATATTGGCAGTTTGGAAATTGACAGACATATAATTGAAATTTTTGGTTCAAACCTATCAGTATCAAAGACTCTTTAACAATGTTTTTCAAATACAAGAACATATTTTGACTCTGAAGGTATCAGCTTTTAGTTAGTCACAAGCTGTTTGGTTCCTTTTCTGGAAAAGCCTGGTAGAAACTGATTGCCAAGGATATATGTTTATGGAGGACCCTTAGGTTAGACAGGAGGATCTACTTTGTGTGAATAAGTAGAGAGAAGGAAATAGAAAACAAGGTACACAATACTTAGACTGTATTTCTTTACTGTAATGAAGGACTTCCATAAAATAGCTCTATATTCCCTAAAGGGTACATATTTTTCTTAAATACCATCTGTATATACACTGTCACATCCACTTAAGATTTCCCTCGACCCTTCATAAGTTCTCATTTGGTATGTTGTAGCCAATATAAATGGCTGTGTGTGTGTGTGTGTGTGTGTGTGTGTGTGTGTGTGTGTTGGGTTTGCATGCATGCATGTGTATGTGTACCCAGCAAGTGATTCCAAAAGTGTCTTGCAGTGATGTACAATTCGGGCTGAGTTGGCACTGATTTTCCGTGTAGGTAGATTTCTACTTATTTGTAGAAAGCTTCATGCCCAAACCCCCTGCGAAGTCCCAGCTGGTTTTTCCAGGCCAGTTGGCTGGAAGTAAAGGTGCCATCTGGGGCCTTGGAATAGTCAGTCCAATCGGTCCACTGAGAAGATTGAATAGGCACCATAGACTGTGCTGGTATTCAGTCTCACTCTCCCAAGAACTAAGGCAAAGTTCCACATGAGGCCAACCTATAACCCCAGAGTTAATGTGTTGTATCAGTGCATTTATTTTGTCTTACCTCTGTCTCAAAACAAGGTCTTATCATAAGTAGCATTACTTACCTATTTATATATAGTGTCCAATCCTAGCATTAACCCTATGGAGTGGCTATTATTTTTATCTGTCCTCATTTTTGAGAAAGGATAATATATAAAAAGGTTTTTATACAGCTCACTGGTGGAAAGGCAGGACACCAACATAGGTTAATTGCTCAAACTTTTAACCAATAAGACAAATCTTTACCTTTCTTTTAACAGTTAGTATCATATGAGAAGTTGTTTCATTACTCCTTCCTTTCACAATACATTATTTTAAAATTGGTATTCTTTTGCTGACTTATTTCTAACTTCGGCATTTCCTTTTACATGAAAATGCACATTTCTCTAAAACATCCACTATCTTTCAGTTGTATCATTTCATTCAAAATAAATATGGAGAATAAATAGTCATATAGGGAAAAACAAAGCCTTCTAGGGCAAATCATTATTGAAATGGAGGAAACCTAAGCTTTCTGAAGATGGTTTGTGTTAGCCTTGAAGGAAAGTTTCCCTTTCCAAACAGCTCTTTCCAAACTCTTTCTTTCCAATAGTAGAAATCAGAAATTTTATGAATTGGCCTTATATGTATATGCTTCTTTAACTTGCATGAAGGCATGATTTGTTTAGTTTAATAAGGCCTTGATTGCAGGTATCAGCACACAAGCACTGACTGAAACTGGGTTCCTTTTGGTGAAATGCAAGCTGTGTGAAATTCACGGAAAATGCGATTGCGTTCTAATTTACTCAGTGCCACTGGCTTTAATTAAAGTAGATCATATTTCAATGAAGCAAATTCATGGTCCTTTTTAACAAAGGAAGTAGAAAACACAAGAAGGAAATCTACTCTTTCTTTCCGTTGAATATTAACCCAGAGCATGGTTGATTGTTAGGAGCAATTTAAGAAAGTTACCAGAGCAAAGGTCAGCATGCCCAGCATAGAGAGGCCTGCAAGATCCATGCCAAGCCAGCGTGTCTTCAGAGGAGCCCCAGGAAAGCCTGATTCAAGGGCTCAGTGAGGGCACCTTCATTCTTTGTTTTTCTCTCTGATTCTTCACCCAGCCATCTCACCTATCTCTTCAGCCTTGTTAGTCTACTTCTCAGGGTATATAAAAGGCAAAGACTGAGTTAATATGTAGACAGAACACACTGTGTCCACTTTTACCACATCAGATACTTGAGGTGACAAGCAACCTGAAGGGCATGTTCAGGGTTGTTGTAACATTGTCATCAAAGACCCAGATTTTTTCCAACTTTAGTTCATAGGCTTGATCCTTAGGTTTGGTTCCTGATGGTCCCCAAATGGCTGCTACCGTTGCAGACATCTTACAGGGACCAGCAATATTTGACAAAAAAGAGTGTCCCCAGTCATGCATCTCCCAGGAAGGACATTCTTCCCTAGAACCTCTGGCTGCCTTCCTGCTACATCCCATTAGGCCAGATTGGGTCACATGTCTAGATATGGCAGGAGGCATGCAGAAGGGTGGGGTTGGAGATACATATAGCTGGCAGATTCTTCCATCAAAGAAAGCATCTGGGCAAAGAAGATGAGGTGTCTAGAGTATGGTCATTGGGTAATCCAATGCCATGTCTGCCATACCACTCAAAGTCCATCATTAGTTTTGATGTGTTCATGTAGGCATGAAACTATTTGGCAAATAAGCTTAGAGGCCAAAATCACTGATCTTGTTGGCTTTAGAAATGTATCTGTCAACTGACATTCATAAATAAGGGCATGTGAAGTTGATACAATATAACTGTTTGCTTCTATCAAGGGTTCCTTAAACCTTACTATTTTCTAATACTCAATGTGAAGTGATTCAGAATAATGTTTAAAAGAATCAGAGACAGGTAGTCATCTAAAATAACTAAATTTTTATATGTTACAAAAGGAGGAGGGATTAAATTTTCTTTCATAGAAGTATATGATGATAATTCTTAATGATATTTCCACTGGACCATGTAAGACAGTGAATTCAAAGTGCAACAATTTATGCTAAACAAGGTTAAAATGTGGCAAAGACTGACTATGTTTTAATATGCAATAAGGAAATTAAAAGCCTCTGGCACTCCATAAAACACTAGCCTTGGTTTGACTGAACTGCCTATTACCCACAAAAGGTTTAGTTAATCATGGTGCTGATAACACAGTGGGTAATTGCTAAGAGGCCCTACATTTCTGAGGAGGACCATTTTTAATTTCACTCTTTTTCTTGAACCAGACCAGAGTGCCTTGGTGCTTTTTTAATAGTCATTTCAATTTGTCTGATAATTTTTACTTAATTTCACAACTAAATTGACTGATTGCAGTCAATAGGCCTTTCATTCATTAAGAGTAATAGCTTCATATAAGTTTGCTTAGCTAAACATTTGTAAATAATTTTCAGTATAAATTTTGTGAGTATGGGGGTGTAAGTCCACTGTTTTATTTCTGTTTTGTGAAATATAATATTCCTTCTGGAGAGTGATATTCAGATTTTTCTGACATACCGCTGAAAACTCCTTTGGGGTAGCCTATAGTATACCCACGATGTGGGTAAGTGGAAACAGAAGAAACCTTTGCTCTCACTGGACCCTACTCTCTCTTTTTAGAGTTGATGAAATTGAGGTTTACAGAGAATTTTGTTCAAGATTAAGAGTTACACAGAGATTAGGAAGATGCTTTTTAACCAGCCCTTTCTAATTACCTTCCATGCCTGGTGTAGGGCTTGGACATGACAATCACACACACACACACACATACACACACACACACATGCACACACACACACACACGGTTTGCTATTTGGGTGAATGGGTTATTTAAAGGTATTTGCTTTTTCTTTTCTTTGGCTGCTAGGAAGTTAAGACAATGACTTCAGGGTCATATTAATCATGAATCACGATAGCAAAGAGGACAACAGAACTCTCCCCAGACACCCCTGTATTTCAGGGCTTTGGGTTTCATTTTTCTGAGGTGATCCTTAAGGGCGTATACCTAGATGTACCTATTTAATCAAGTTGTTTGTAATTGGTGGAATGGTTGGTTCAGAAGAGGAACCAGTGACATTTGGTTTAATTGCCTCGGAACAGTTATGTCCCCTGTGCCTCAAGGATGGGCATCTTGGATAAAACTAGTAAGTAAGTTGAGAACACAGTGTGCATCAAATACTGGCTCTGGATTTTTCCCACATGGTCCGAAGACCTTTGGCTAATGAAGACATCTGCTCTCTGGGGCATGTGGAGACCCCAAACGTATGGCTTGAATTTACAGAAAATGCTGAGCGAAATCATTTCAAAATTCTGATTTAATTTAAAAGTTAAACACTGTTTTAAGAGCTACTTTGAGGAAATCACCTTCTAAGTGAAAACAGTAGGCTCTCAAAAAGCAAATCATCAAACACCGTGGCAAGAGTCAAAAGACACTTAGATTAGAATTTCAGCTTTTCATTTATTAGGTATGTGACCTTGAACATGTCACATACCTCTGAGCCTCAAGTTATTAATATGTATAATGGAAAATCATTAATTTTTTCCTCTTTACATGGTTTTTGAGGAGTGAGACAAAACAAGTAAAAAATTTGAAAACATTAGAGTACTACATAAATCTAAGGAATTATTAGTAATACCTAGGAGACCCACACAGCAATTTAAAAAAAAAACCTGATCATCTTGGAAGACAGCTTTCCATAGTAGGAGGGACCTAAGAAAACCTATAACAGCTCCCTCATTTTGAACTGATGTCCAGTGAAAATGTCAGTTCTCCCAGGGTCCTATGGGCAGTGGCAAAAGCAAAAATCAGGACCTTGAACTTTTTGTGGCATGGTCCTTGATCACTAGGCTGTATTAAAGAGAACCTATAGGGAAGGTAAGTGGTATAATTCTAAAGTGAAAATCTAACCACAATAAACCAACCTAGAGACGTGTACTGAATATGCTGTATATGGTCAGCCTGGTGTGAGGTCCACTGGGAAATAAAAGGTTTTGCCCCTGCCCTGGAGTTGCTGTTCATCCGTGAGGAAGATCAGACATGCCCCGAGGAAAGATAGTGATGACAATAGCAAAGTCCAAGCTGCACATTAAATAAAGTATTACTGGGTGGTGAAGCAGGGTGGCATGACAGAGAAAGTACTAGAATAGGAGGATTCAGTTCTCTGGGCACAAACTCATAACTTTGGGTGAATGACTTAATCCTTGAGCTTGACTAATCAGAATCATTTAGAACACATGAAAAGTTCACATATTACCAATTTCTTCATATAAAAATTCACTGGATCTGAACTGGAGCTGAGAGTTCATCTTTCTCTCCCTCTCTCTCTTTCTCTCCCTCTCTCACTCTTTTTCCACAGAGTTTCTAAATAATTCCTACTTGCATATATATTTAGGAAACACCTATTTAGCTGATACAATCTAAGTATTTTTTTTCTTCCTGCAAACTGGAGACTTGAAGTAGACAATAGTAATATTCAAATTGTTTCCAGAGTTAATTCCACATATGCCTTCCTCTGTGGAAAGTGACCCAAAGCTTTGCTTTCTCTGTGCTTGGCAGAGGGTTGTGGGTATTGTCCACATTCAATAGATGTCTGAGTGAATTTTGGATAAATAATTATGTGAAGGTGGTTAGAGAGTTATGGTATAGGAATATAGCCATAGATATCCATGCACAAATATGAGTGTGTGTGTGTGTGAAGAGACAATGCAATCCCTGCCCTTGGGTGGCTTACAGTATTATTTAAGAGTGAAAACTCACACACTAAGAGTAGTTGAAAGATGTAAGGAAAACATTTCTATGAGTTTCCTGAGCAGACTAGAGTCAGCTTGTCGGCCACTGGTGCAAAGCTCCACACTGTGCGTGTGGAAACTGAACTGACGCTAATCAGCTGCAAATGGAACAGTCTGAATTCTACCATCTCCGAGTGTGGAACAGTGTGTGTCCCACCACCACCTCCCTTCCGAGGACAAGGACAGCTTGCTCTCTTTCAGTGTCCAGTCAGCCCTCCCTTATGAAAAGAACAGGGAGAGGCTTGCCCAGTGACTTGACTGCTTCCTGCTCTCTGCTTAACTACTGCCTATAAGTTCTTTTAACCGCTATGGGGTCTACCTTACTCTCCTTATCTAGTTCCCAGACATTGCTTTCTTTTCTTGCTGTTTTCTATTGTGTACAGAGGAAACAAATGATCACTTCCTGAGAGAAGATACAGTAGAACAGACAAGTGCTAAACAGAACAGAGAAAGACATGTTAAGAGTTTGAAGATTATCAGAATGGGACATGGAACAGGAGGGGTAGCATTTGAATTGTTGGAGCCATAGGGAAGTATTTTCCAGGTAGAACAAAGATTTGAAAGAAGACCTGGATACATTAAGAAGACATGGTATTCAATGAGAATTTTCTGGAACTCTGTCTGGGCATTTATGAACTGAACTGGTACCTCTGAATGTCTACAGAATATGTTCGTGAACAATTGTTTCTCAAATCTGACTTCCTCATTTCTTGCTCAGTATATATTGGCCTTGCCCTTCTTTCCTTCCCATTCTTATCACAAAAGTACTCATGACAGGCATTGTAAAGAACTTTGGAGCCTGACAGTGAAATGAGCTCTTGTGAAATGAGCACCCAGAGAAGGAAAAGTAGGATTTGACATGGATGTTATTGAGCTTTTCCTTTCACTGGTCACTGGCTCAGGTTCCACCACAGTAGAGAACCTGCAATGGGGGGTAGCTCGGCCATCATCCCAGCTAAATAAATCAGGCATCCAAATGAAAAACAAATGGGTACCAAATTTGAATAGGCTGATCAGCTGAAATCAAGACTTCAAGTAGGTGAAAGTGGGCTCTGGCTGGCCACTCTTATTTATATTCAGGCCCTGGTGAAGGACCCAGCCCCAACCAGCAGTTACTCTGATCCTTCTCTACACAGAAATGGGGGGTCTCAAGACAGGCTGGAGACAACTTAGGGGGCAAGCGAACAGGGTCAGTGCTGTTCCAGCCTCCTACTTTCAGCGGATATTTTAGGTTTTTGATTTAGAATCAGCTACATTGTGAGGATGGTCCTTGGCAGGAAATATGTCACTGAGAGAAGACTTGGTGAAATTTCATGATCCTTTTGGAGCCTATGCTCCAGGTCTTTGCCCAGATTCTGTCTCCACATTTCGCAGTCTCTGCCTTGTATTTCTGATTAAAATCATCCAGAGCAACTCGCCCTAGGAACTATCTTTGACTCATAACCATATCTTAGGGATTCTGGTAGGTTCTCATACACCATGTCTAATTGAATCCTCATCATAATCCAAAAATATTTGTGTCCACATATTACCAGAAAAGACATTGAATTGATGAAGCCATAAGCCAATTTCCCAAACTCATGTGTCAAGAAACAGACAGTTTTGAAAGTTAAGAGAGAACGTCTGGGGTCGGTACCCAAATATAACATTTTATTCATTATCTAACATACACTTTCCACTAACATATTTCCCATGTTTTTTCAATTACAAAGTACTAAATATTTTCCCATATATAATAAAAAGAATAAGGCTTCCTAAAATCATTGGCTTCTCTTCAGATTCTACTGAGTTCAAGAGACCCAGTCAGACTGTGAATATTCATGCTCAATACTTAAAGGCATGGAGTTCCTATGTATTTCTTGTCCTAAGGGTTGGCTGAAGTTCCCTGTTCTCTTCCTCAGAATAAATATGTAGTTGTCAAGGATCCCTCAAGGACCCCCTCAACTAGCTTTGGACATCAGCAAGAGAGGGTTAGGAGCATGTCAAGGTCAATGGGTCAATGGTACTTTTGTGGAGGAAGAAGAATAGGAGAATTAATAGACTTGGAAAGCAAGTGGAAAAGCTGGGAGGAGCAGTGGCTAAGGCAGAGGTGAAATTAGCATGGCCTATTCAAAGGACAATCAGTGCTGATTTGCAAGCTCTGAAGAGAATACCAGTACCATTTCATACATTTAACAAAATGATTTTAGGAAGAACAGCAGTGAACCAGTTTGGATGAGAACCAAATCTAGGTTTTGTCTGAAATGATTGAAGTAGAGCAAAATTAAGGCGTCAGAATTTTAGAATTTTAGATCTGGTGTCATTTGGCTCAAATGACATTTTATAGCAGAGGAAGCCAAAATGTCAAGAGGGAAGTGAGCTGCCCTGTGTCTTTCAGCGTGACAAAGCTGAGCTAAATCCCAGGCTGTAGTTCTTAGTGTACCACAGTATCCCCCAGAGAGCAACACTGACAGTGTCCTTGACCTGAGAACCCACAAAAGACACTATCAGAGGACTAGTACTATCCATGATTCAAAAATTTAAGTGAGCCTGTAGACAGCTGTAGACAGCTCTTAGATAAGGGTAGATCAATTTTACCAGACCACTTTTCAGGCCACTTGGAGGTTGGTAAGTAGAGGCTGACCATTCAGTCTATTGCAGAAGTGACTCTAAGGCACAAACACAGTCTCTATCATCCTGTGTCCCTATCTAGACACTTCAGTTTTCCCTAATAGCCCTGGGTGGAAAGAATACTTCTAATTTGAGCTCTTTAGGAAGTTGGCTTCAGTCATTTGGAGCTGGCATGTGAAATGAAACTCATTTGCCTTTTCTGCTCTATTGCCTGGTGCTGAAGTTGGAAATATGTATCTGATATTCTGCCTACACATTCTGTGTGTTGTATGTCACCAACCCTGAGTTCTGCCACCTACCATACAGGAAAATCTTTATGAATGGCAAAGTGAAATCCACACACAGGACCATAGTGTCCCATTTCAATAGGAAGTCCAGAAAGGTGAAGGCCATTAATGCTCGTACAAAATGGGAATACCAAAACACCTGCCTCACATTTGTAAAATAAACAAACAAACAAACAATAATGATTGGAAGGTGCTTGATACCATAACTTGTCTACAGCAAGCCATCTAGAAATGTTAGCTCTCCCTTTTCTCACCTGATACCCAGAGATTTTTCCTATTTAGACTTTTGCCCTGTGTGAGGTTGAGGTGTGCTGATTCTGTTACTGTTTCTTTGCCCACATTTTAATTTTTCTTCTGTGTTCTTTGCCTTGTCCTTTTTTTTAGAAGAAAAATGCAATCCAATTCACATGAGGAAAGTGTTCTAAAATATTCAAAAACTTAAATGTAAATCCTGTTGTCCAGTCAATAGTGCAAGTTCAGCGTTTCATGAATGTTTGATTCAGTGGATAGTTTTATGGATAAAGGTTCTAAAAAGCCTTTTCTAAAGCATTATTGTCATTTGACCCCTTCTTCTTTTGAATGAACTTCTCCATACAGGTACATAAAGCAAAATTAAGGAGGAATAATTGTGAGACTCCCTCTCCTCCTTTTCTTTCTGGCCCACTTTCTCACTTCTCTTGGTTCCTAATCTCTGACTTCCTACTCTGCCATTTTCTCTCTCTTTTTTTTCTCTCTCTCTCTCTCACATTCATGTCCTCCTTTTATTCCTTCTTAGTTTCCCTTCTTCTCTCCTCCCTCCATTCTATTTTCTCTCCCCTCTCCTTCCTTCCTTCTTCCTCAGCTTACCCCATCTGCCACCTCAAGGTCTGTCCATAGGCGCCTGCCATTTCCCTCAGTGTGTGACTGGATCCAGGTATGCATGACCCGTGGTCTGTTCTTTCTTTTCTACGCTGGCAGTCACATCTCAGCATGAAGAGAGAGACTTGGAAATGGAGAATGGACTTTTGAAGAAGCCAAACAAGCTAAGAAAGTCCCAGGAGGAGGAGGAGGTGTAGGAACGGACCCTGCGCTGCCTCCTTGAGCTCTCCTTTAAGCGTGGCCCCTAGTCACAAGCGCGGATGTTGCTGTGATTCATTAGCACTGTTTCCCGTAGCCTCTTCTGACAAAAGCTGGGAAACATTCGTGGAGAAAATCCAAATGAAGACTAGAGTCTGTTCTTTGACAAGGCTGACTTTGCAAGTTATCCAGGTAAACAGATGTTTGCATTGTAATTTAAGGAGCCCTGGACAGGGCTACCTGCCCACACATTCAACACTAGAGCCTGCCATTACCATAACTGTTTACTACTTTAGATCAGAAAGCTCTTTCTTGGTCTCTATAGGAACCTGTAGATAACAGATTGTTAAATCTTGGCTGCATATATGTTTGTTATTAGCTATTTCAAACTCTGCCTTTTAGAGCAGAGAAATATACCATCAGGAATAGATATGGAAGCTCACATGGAAGCTCCTTACACCACAGACTGATTTACTAGTTTCAAAATGATTAACCAGCCCCACCCTCCAACTAGCCAGTGTAATAGATATTGCAGATCTTAATAGCCAGATGTGTACCTAAAAGCCAGGTTATAGCCAAGCATATATACATGAATAATTATTTGGAAGAGACTCAACACAGAACGTTTAAATATTGAACTCTGTCCCTCATCCTCTTCTTCTTCTTGCCCCTGAGGAAGAAGAAGATGCAATAAGGCAGAGGTTCACAGCTGCAAATTGGTAGTTGAGATGGTTCTCTTGCTGGGGTGATTTTAAAGGGAGATTGAGCTTGAGAAAGTGTAAGACATTAAGGCCAAATGTGTCAGTGCTACCATTTATTGCAATGCAACTCTTTGGAACTCTGGTCTGTTGGTTAGTGTGGGATTTGCAGGGTTCATTAGCCCAAGTAGGGGCATTTTTTATTAGGATTAGGGGAGCAGTTATTCTTGGCTTTGTATGATCTCTGTGGGATAGTTCTTTTTGGCTAAAAATATCTGAAGTCATTGATTTCCTAAAGCGTCAGTTATATTCAGTGCTATGTTTTGCAAAATTCTGGAATCAGGCAACTGTCACAGCTCTCTCTGCTCAGTGGTTTTTATATGATATGCTGATGAAAGTAGCCAGATTCTTCTCTGGGGCACTGGTAAAGCAGATAAGTTTTTTGGGAAAGGAAGAAATTTGGGAAGCTACAGAAAAAAAAATAATAATAATTAAACCTCAGGATATCAGCCACTGACATTATGATAGAATGTAAAGTGTGTTTGGCAATATAAAGGCCAAAGCCAGTCAGTCTGTGAAAACAGAAGTCTAGTGCTTCAGTGGCAGAAAGGGATTTAATTGTGATTGCCCCAGACATGTGTCTACTCATTTGAGTGACTGGTGCTGGACAGTTCTCAGCTTGGTACAGTGAAAGGCCCTCAGTGCTGGGAGTCAGCAAGGCTGAGGTCTGCAAGAAGAATTGACACAACTGGGCTCTATGTGTCTAATCTACTCCTTCCCTTCTTTAGACCATGGATTCCCAATAAATAAAATTGAGGTAATGATGTCTGCCCCTCTGCCACACAGGGATATTTTGAAGGTGATGTAAGTTAAGAGATGGGGAAGCAATGGACCAAATTTGAAGTTCGGTATCCAGTTTGCATAACTTGTAGCCAATTCTGAGTATCAGAAATGTTACAGAAAAAACGTGACAATGAAACCCACAAGGATCAGATGTCCAAGTATCAGGAGCAATCTGCCAAGTACAATGGTTTCCTGTTTGTATTTTCTTTTTCATAAGTTCAGAGAGTTCTGAGGTACTTCATTCTCTCTATACAGCTCTAGAAATGATTCTTCAAAACTGCTAATCCATGGGTAGATCTGTGTTGGACCCGGGAACAGGGTAAAGTTTGGAAGAGCCTCAGGCCAGGATGTAAGCCTGATATCTATGGATGGACAGAAGAAGAAAGGAGGATTACATAGGAAACACCGTGAATTTCAGTGCAGCTCTGACAAGGTCTCTGCCAGACTTACATGGAATCCCTAAACAAAGCCAATTAGAGTAATCCTGCACTGGACAGACATAGCCTGGCTCTAATACCCCCACCATGCTAGTAACCTCTGTGTAAAAGCCATGATGGCTTCGAAGGAGTGGCAGTTGGAGGCTATTACAGCAGATTCTTTTCAAGGGAGACTTCATGGTCACCTGTGATATTACTGTCACTTCTCATTCTGCATCCCTGGGCCCTGTGTGGTCACCTCCACCCACCTCTAATGCCAGGAACTCTTGCTATCAATCCAGGCTACCTACTACTAGTTCAGCTACCCAGTCCACCTAGCATTTACCAAATACCCTAGGTACCAATCTACTGCCGCTGGAATTTTGCAGCATGCCGGGCACTGAGCTACCCACTACATGGGTGATCCCATCCCATCCTGACCACAATGCTGTGATGGACATACTGTGAAACTCTCCACTTTGCAAATGAAGTTCACAGGATAAATGGCATGATACAGTTGTGTATGGGAAGTGCCCAGAGCACTGAGATAAGCTGGAGCTCAGTTTTGAAGGATGAGAGGCAATGAACAATCTGATCCAAAGAAGGAGAGAAATCTTCGTAGACCACTGAGAATTTGCCAAGTCACAGTGATGCCAGAGAGAATCCATAACCCTTTCATTTGGTCAGACATTTTCTGTTCAGTGTCCTAATCAAATTCTGCTATTTTAAGATAAGATCCCATTGCCTGGAAAGCTTATGCTTATTGAAACAGCCATCGGTAACCATTATGTTAAATGGAGATCAGTTACAATGTGTAGTTCAAATAATTACTACAAATAAATTAATGAAATTTTTAAAGGCTTTACTATTTCTGTAAATTGGAACACTTTCAAGGTGATTCCCATTATAGAGCATGTGACTTATATCCCAATTGTGTTTCATGAGTGAAAGAAAAATACTTAAAGCGAGTGCTCTAAGAATTGCAGGAAGGAGTGTTTCCCACTCTCCTACTTGAATAGCTTTTCCCACGTATATACCAATGGGAGATAAATGGTGAAAAATCACTGTAGTAAAGAGATAAAAGTCATCAGAATGCAAAACATGCATGTAAAAGTAGAAAAAGATTAAATGGAAGGGAATGCAGTCCACCTGTGAAGGTGGTTATCTCTGGATGAGGAAGAAGGGCACTAGGACCTAGAATGGAGATTGAAAGGACTTTAAGCAAGTATATTACAAACAGCAATTCTGATTTGAGATCCATGTTTATTATGCTCTTTCTGAAATCCTTTTGTCACATTTTCCAATATAAAGTGACTTTTGAAAATGTTTATGAAAAAAGGAAAAGGATGCATGAAGCCCACATGAATAGGGAATGGAAATGAGGTTCGTAAGACTGAACCAACTCTGAGTAAATGGACCAATTCACCTTGTGATTAAAAGTAATAATAATGAGCCTGTCTATGAGATAAAACTTCATAGACCGATACAAACATGAGTATAAGTAAAACTTGGTGGAATCTGAAAAAAGATACACAGTTTAGCTTATTGTATTGTGCCAGTGTCAGTTTCCTAGTTAATAATGTACTGTGGTCATGTAAGGTGCTCTCACTGAGGGAAGCCGCATGAGGTGTACTTAAGAACTCACTGTGCTATTTTTGCAACTTCTTGTGAGTCTAATAATACTGAGAAGTAAAGTGCTTAAAAATGGTAATGATGGGGTAAATGCTATCTACTTACAGGCTGTTCTTGTTCTCACAGATGATTTTTGTCATCACTATACCTTTGCTAAAAGGTCATAGCTCTCTAATAATGAAAAGCCAGGCATGGGGTAGGGGTTTCCTGGACAGCCAACATATCTCATGGCATGGGTTTTAATTCCCCATGTCTAATTCTGGGCCTCGTGATGTTTTTGATTAGTAAAACACTTAAACATATTTCCTCTCACTTGTTCTTGAACATGTTAAAATTTTCAAAATAGTCCTTCCAACATGTATCTTGTGTGGTTCACTAAAAAAAATCTTGTGCAGTTTATTTAAATTTTCTGACTGACTGATGTCTGTTATTGGGACATTTGTAGAGGAGTGGAAGACTCAGCAGCTGCTATTAGCTGGAGCAAATTGGAGGAAAGGAATAGGCAAGTTGTTACTGTAGATGTGGTACTGCCAGCCTTATGGAAGAGCCCTGGGTTGTCTCTGCATGTAGATGGGGGTGAGGGTCTCTTCATAAATAGGGCTTTAAAGAGTGGTAGCCACAGACTGGCCTCACTACTCATTGGTAGCCTCCTTTCGTGGCTCCTCCCTCCAGATTAACCCAGTTAAAATATGTTAGCTAGGGAGAGAGATGCATTGATTTTTTTAATACACATTTGTGATATGCTAGCCAAGAGGAAAGTCTAGAAGCAATGTAACTTCCCTCCTGTGATGGGTATTATTAAAATCGTACCACTGTTACTACCTTTTCATAAATTAATTTTTCAAATAACAAGCAACTCTTGGTAGCACAAGATACTCCACAGTTAACTGGAATGTGAGAAAAACAATGAGAGTTGAGATCGGAACTCCTGTAAACCCAGGCTCTGATTGGGTCAGAGATAAGATGGGCAGTGTGTTGATAATTACTGAGGTTGGGTGATGGGTACATGGAGATCCGTTGTACTTTTATGCTTTCAATTTTTTAATGGGTGTTTGGTATTTTTTTACATAAAAAAAAATTTAAAAAGAAAATATAAAAAATTCCATATTCCCACTATATTGCCAATGGATTATTAGATGTTATAATAATTTTCAAAAAAGGAAAAATCATAATTCTTGCAGATATAAAATTGAACATGTTATGGGTTGAAGTATAGCCCCCTAAACTCTAGTACTTGTGAATGTGGTCTTGTTTGGAAACAGAGTCTTTGCAAAGGTAAGATGAGGTCATTCGTGTGGGTCCTAATCCAACATGACTAGAATCCTTATAAGAAAAGGAAACCTCAGATACACAGGAGGAATGGCATGTGAAGATGCAGACACAGAGGGGGGTGGCCATGTGGATCTGGAGGCAGAGATTGGAATCATACAGCTACAGCCCAAGTACATATGGTGCTACCAGAGCTGGAGGAGGTAAGGCAGGATCCTCCACCAGAGAGTTCTCAGGAAGCATGGTCCTGCCAACACTGATTTAGGATAGGAGACAATGCATTTCTGTTATTATAAACTGCTGATTTTGTGGTACTTTGTTAAGGCAGCCCTAGGAAACTAACACATATGTTAAAGATTTTATTTTACTTATTAATGAGGAAACCGGTGAGGTGTTACAGCCAATTCAAAGGAGAAGTCACAGAAGCACAAATTTATATGGAGTAAAGGAGTGTCAAAATGAGCATGCAGTTGGAGGAAAGACTAGCTGCCTCTACAGAAGAGCAGGAAAGGGAACAGAACCTTTAGTGGAAAACCATCATTTGCGTATGTATAGACAAAATTATTTTGCATTGCTATACTTCATCTACAGTGTATGTACTGTATCAGAATCAGATGACCTTGAGAGGTGTTCTCTAGAACAGGGGTCGAATGTACCACAAACTTTTTCCTATTGAAAAAAAAATTTTTTCTTTTTCTTTTTTTATTGGAATAAAATTTATACAAAACATTATATTGGCTTCAGATGTACAAAACACCCCAATTTTAAAACCTTAATTGAATACAAGTGGTCATTTAAAAAAAAGGTAAAAATAATAAGAAATCAGATTTAAGGATACTTACCAAACGTGTGATATTCCAGAAAGTTAATCAAGCCCTGTGTGCCTCCCTTTGTTTATTTGTAAGATGGGAATAAAATAGTACCATCTGTAGTGAGGGTTTAATGAGATAATGCACGCAAAGTACTTGATAATAACTGACTGGAAGCATTCAGTAAATAATTTCAATTAATGCTATTAGTAGTTTAGAAAGTGTTGTGAGAATTAACTGAGAGACTCAAGAGCTTTGTACATTATCAAGTATTATGCAACCACAGCTTAACTCAACAATGGTATCGCTTACTCTGATGTAGGCCTCAGTTTAAGATGGAAGTTAACAGGCCAGGGGACAATGTCTGGAAAAGGCAAGCCTAGGAGGGAGGCCTAGGAGTGGAGAGAAAACGTGAGTGCGCGCAGGGACAGAGAGGAAGGAGCCGGGAAGAGAGATGTGGAACCAAGGTGAATTGATAGTGGCCCAGCAATTGTGCTAAGTGCGGCCTGCCCTCTAAATCCTTAGCTCCGTGCAATGCCTGCCATGATAGAAGTGAAACCCGCTAATGACCCCACTTTTAAACCCTTCTAAGGGTTTTGTAGAAAGTCCCTTAATCTAAATGCAACTCCATCCAGTTCCCCCTCAGCCCTCCCTGCTGAGGGTGGGCAGAGAAGGGAGGGGGTGTCGTTCAGAGGCACAGGGCTGATGGAATCAGCACAGTCATGACTGGTTGACTGTACCATCCCTCTTGTGAGGCTGGCCAGGCTTCATCTTATTCAAAAGAATGCCTTCCATGAAAAACAATCACCGCCAGTATGCCTTTCCAGTTGTGCTGCAAAGCTGTGTTTGTGTCATTTGCTCTGGGCCTGAAATTGTTCCTCAGATTTCCCCGCTGAAGGAGTTTACAGACATTGTACAAAGAAATTAATTAAGTAGATTTTCCATTTGCACAGTTTTAATGAATAAATGATGTTCCTATTTATCTGCTTTCTAATTGTAACACAATTCAAAACATCTTGGTTTCCTGCATTCCAACAGCGTTATTGTTGTGGTGGCGTTACTGTTCTCTCACGGTGCAGGTAATATTATTTTTTAGATAGATGCCAGGTGCAGTATTCCATATTTATTGAAGTGTGATCTGCATATTTTTCTCCTTCATGTACTGCTTATCTGTACAAGAACAGAAAGTTAAATATAATGCTTTAAAGAGTCTGGAAGAATTTCACAGGCAAGGTGAGTATTTGTGGTGTGGTGGGAGGGTTGGGCCTGGCTGAGGCAGTGCAGGGCCAACAAAGAGAGGACTGGACCAGGGGTCCAGCTAGCAGGACCAGCTTTATTGCTCTCAGCAGCCACCTGGCCGTGAATTCCAGTGGGAGGACAGATAGACGGAGTCCTGACAAAGAGGCAGACAGCAGAGGTGCAAAAGCTGTCAAGTCAGAAGCTGCAGAGGAGCAGCACAGAGATGAAGGAAAGAGGGCTGGGGACAGGTGACAAAATTTCTTCTTTCTTTGTCCTGGGGTTTTGAGGGGGGCAGTCCAGAAATCACAGGTGTGTATTACATCCAGAGTGCAGAGGAACTCTGCCGAGACAGAGGTGTGGATCTGGGCTCTGGGTCTCTATGTCTGCCCTCGCACTGTGCAGGGCAGCCTACCAGGAACTTTCGCCCTTGGCGCAGGGAGAGTGATGGTCTGTGCATCTGTCCTGACCTCAGATGGGTGTATGAGTACCTCGCAGTTAACAACTGATCATGGGCTTCCCATGATGTGTCACCCAAGGGTCCGGGTGCCAGGAAAACACTCCTGCCTTCCAGGAATTTGCAGTATAAACTCCAGAAAGTGCTTTGGCAGGCCACTGGCCATAACAAATCATCCGGCTGCCTGGAAGGGGTGCACACCTGGCCTGCTGTAAGCTCAGATGCTGTGGATATTAGCCTCGCTGACTACTATGACAGCCCTCCTTTTCTCCTTGAGCACTCCCTATAACTGCCGGGGCGGGGTGGGGGGCATAGAAAATACTCACTGTCCACTTCTAATTTATGCCTTGTAACCCATGCTAAAGGCAGTGTGGTCTGGAGGAAGGGGGATTTGAGGTAGGGCAATCCAGAATGTGAAATTCAAATCTTGCCTTTCCTAGAGGTGGGATCCTTGCCTCCCTGGCATGTGTACCCTGCTGAGCACGGGAGAGGTGCTCCTTGGTCCTCCCTATAGTAGCGGTAGTACTTAGATGAGATAATAGCTATTAAGACCCCAGGCAGTGCCTGGAGCATCATAAATGGCAGCTCTTTGTGTGCAGACCTGGGGAGGAAGCAAGCACGCTCTAGTCATCCAGGCCCTGGGGACTATGCCAACCCCTGGCTCTGTGACTCACAGTGTGTGACCTCTGGCCCTCATTTGTAAAATGAGGGTTTGGGCTAGAGACCTTCCAGGGCCCTGCCAGCAGGAGGATGCCGGGACTCATCATTGCCCGTGGTCACCCATTGCTAATGCCGACGTTGTTGGTTTTCTCCTGTGAAGAGTCAGTGTCCACAGCTTTGAGATCTCCCTTCTTGCTAGTCGCAAATCTGAGCTCTTGGGCAGGTTCCTACCACCATTGCGGCCTGCCTTTATCCTCACAATTAAAGTTCTTTGGTGTTTGCTCCTGATCCTGTTTTACTTCTCAAGGACTTTACTGCTGTGAACATTTCTATTCTTTCTATGCTATTTCCTGTTCCTTTCTTTGATAACTTTCTCCCCTAGCCCACACCCTTTTTATTTTTATGTTTTGGTATATATTTCTAGTGGGACCAGCAATATATTTTTTGGTATCATTAATATACAATCACACGAGCAACATGTGGTTACTAGATTC
Organism: Manis pentadactyla; assembly: GCF_030020395.1. Taxonomy (NCBI): domain Eukaryota; kingdom Metazoa; phylum Chordata; class Mammalia; order Pholidota; family Manidae; genus Manis; species Manis pentadactyla. The sequence goes on along the minus strand of NC_080020.1, from coordinate 168,179,512 downwards.
CCCACATTATAGTCACTGTCCATTAGTGTAGTAAGATGCTGTAGAATCACTACTTGTCTTCTCTGTGTTGTACTGCCTTCCCCATGCTTCCCCCAAGATTATGAGTGCTAATCATAATGCCCCTTATTCCCCTTCTCCCTCCCTTCCCACCCAGTCTCCCCAGTCCCTTTCCCTCTGGGAACTGTTAGTCCATTCTTGGGTTCTGTGAGTCAGCTGCTGTTTTGTTCCTTCAGTTTTTGCTTTGTTCTTATGCTCCACAGATGAGTGAAATGATTTGGTAGTTATCTTTCTCTGCCTGGCTTATTTCACTGAGAATAATACCCTCTAGCTCCATCCATGTTGTTGCAAATGGGAGGATTTGTTTTCTTCTTATGGCTGAATAATATTCCACTGTGTATATATACTGCATCTTCTTTATCCATTAATCTGCTGATGGGCACTTATGTTGCTTGCATTTCTTGAGTATTGCAAATAGTGCTGTGATAAACACAGGGGTGCATATGTCTTCTTGAAAGTGGGATCCTACATTCTTAGGGTAAAATCCTAGGACTGGAATTCCTGGGTCAAATGGTATTTCTATTTTGAGTTTTTTGAGGAACCTCCATACTGCTTTCCACAATGGTTAAACTAGTTTACATTCTCACCAAAAGTGTAGGAGGGTTCCCCTTTGTCCTCATCCTCGCCAGCATTTGTCGTTCCTAGTCTTTTCGATGTTCGCCATCCTAACTGCTGTGAGGTGATATCTCATTATGGTTTTAATCTGCATTTCCCTGATAATTAGTAATGTGGAGCATCTTTTCATGTGCCTGTTGGCCATCTGAATTTCTTCTTTGGAAAAGTGTTCAGATCCTCTGCCCATTTTTTTAATTGGGTTATTTGCTTTTGGGGTGTTGAGGCATGTGAGTTCTTTATATATTTTGGATGTTAACCCCTTGTTGGACATGTCATTTACAAATATGTTCTCCCCTACTGTAGGATGCCTTGTTGTTCTGTTAATGGTGTCCTTTGCTGTACAGAAGCTTTTTAAGTTGATGTAGTCCCATTTGTTCATTTTTTATTTTGTTTCACTTGCCCAAGGAGATGTATTCAGGAAAAAGTTGCCCATATTTATATTCAATATATTTTTGCCTTTGTTTTTTTCTAAGAGTTTTATGGTTTCATGACTTACATTCAGGTCTTTAATCCATTTTGAGTTTACTTTTATGTATGGGGTTAGACAATTATCCAGTTTCATTTCTTGCATGTAGCTGTCCAGTTTTGCCAATACCAGTTGTTGAAGAGGCTGTTGTTTCTCCATTGTATATCCAGGGCTCCTTTATCATATATTAATTGATCATATATGCTTGGGTTTATATCTGGGCTCTCTGTTCTGTTCCACTGGTCTATGGGTCTGTTCTTATGCCAGTACCAAATTGACTTGATTATTGTGACTTAGTAGTAGAGCTTGAAGTGGGGGAACATAATCCCCCCTGCGTTATTCTTCCTTCTCAGGATTGCTTTTGCTATTTGGGGTCTTTTGTAGTTCCCTGTGAATTTTAGAACTATTTGCTCTAGTTCATTGAAGAATGCTGTTTTATTTTGAGAGGAATTGTACTGAATCTGTAGATTGATTTTGGAAGGATGGTCATTTTGACAACATTAATTCTTCTTATCCATGAGCATGTGATGTCTTTCCATTTATTGATATCTTCTTTAATTTCTCTCATGAGTGTCATGTAGTTTTCAGAGTATAGGTCTTTCACTTCCTTGGTTAGGTTTATTCCTAGGTATTTTATTCTTTGTGATGCAATTGTGAATGAAATAGTTTTCCTGGTTTCTCTTTCTGCTAATTCATTATTAGTGTATAGGAATACAACAGATTTCTGTGTATTAATTTTGTATCCTGCAACTTTGCTGAATTCAGATATTAGATCTAGTAGTTTTGAAGTGGATTCTTAAGGGTTTTTTTTATATAATATCATCTCATCAGCAAACAGTGACAGTTTAACTTCTTTCTTGCCAATCTGGATGCCTTTTATATTTTGCGTTGTCTGATTGCCATGGCTATGACCTCCAGAACTATGTTGAATAAAAGTGGGGAGTGTGGGCATCCTTGTCTTTTACCAATCTTAAAGGAAAAGCTTTCAGCTTCTCACTGTTAAGTATGATGTTGGCTGTGGGTTTGTCATGTATGACCTTTATTATGTTGAGTTACTTGCCCTCTATACCCATTTTGTTGAGAGTTCTTATCATGAATGGATGTTGAATTTTGTCAAATGCCTTTTCAGTATCTACGGAGAAGATCATGTGTTTTTTGTCCTTCTTTTTGTTGATGTGGTTGCTGATGTTGACAGATTTTTGAATGTTGTACCATCATTGCATCCCTGGAATAAATCCTACCTAATCTTGATGGATGATCTTTTTGATGTGTTTTTTAATTTGACTTGCTAATATTTTGTTGAGTATTTTTGTATGTATATTCATCAAGGATATTGGTCTGTAATTTTCTTTTTATGTGATGTCTTTGCCTGGTTTTGGTACTAGAGTGATGCTGGCCTCGTAGGAATGTGTTTGGGAGCATTCCCTCCTCTTATACTTTTTGGAAAACTTTAAGGAGGATGGGTATTATCACTAAATGTCTGATAAATTCAGCAGTGAAACGATCTTGTACAGATGTTTTGTTCTTAGGTAGTTTTTTGATTACCAATTCAATTTCCTTGCTGGTAATTGGTCTGTTCATATTTTCTGTTTCTTCCTGGGTCAGCCTTGGAAGGTTGTATTTTTCTAGAAAATTGTCTATTTCTTCTAGGTTATGCAGTTTGTTAGCATATAATTTTTCATAGTATTTTCTCATAATTCTTTGTATTTCCATGGTGGCCATAGTGATTTTTCCTTTCTCATTTCTGATTCTGTTTATGTGTATACACTCTTTCTTTCTTGATAAGTCTGGCTAGGAGTTTATATATTTTGTTAATTTTTTCGAAGAACCAGCTCCTTCTTCCATTAATTCTTTCCTTTGTTTTATTCTTCTCAATTTTATTTATTTCTGCTCTAATCTTTATGTTCCTCCTTCTAATGACTTTGGGCCTCATTTGCTTTTCTTTTTCTAGTTTTGTTAATTGTGAATTTAGACTGTTCATTTGGGATTGTTCTTCCTTCTTGAGGTAAGCCTGTATTTCAGTATACTTCCCTCTTATCACAGCTTTTGCTGCATCCCACAGATTTTGTGGTGTTGAATTATTGTTGTCATTTGTCTCCATATATTGCTTGATCTCTGTTTTTATTTGGTCACTGATCCATTGGTTATTTAGGAGCATGTTGTTAAGCCTCCATATGTTTGTGAGTTTTTTAGTTTTCTTTGTGTTATTTATGTCTAGTGTCATACCTTTGTGATCTGAGAAGCTGGTACAATTTCAATCTTTTTTAATTTAATGAGGCTCTTTTTGTGGCCTAGTATATGATCTATTCTCGAAAATGTTCCTCATGCACTTGAGAAGAATATGTATCCTTTTGCTTTTGGATGGAATGTTCTGTAGATGTCTGTTTGGTCCATTTGTTCAAATGTGTTGTTCAGTGCCTCTGTCTCCTTACTTATTTTCTGTCTGGTTGTTCTGTCCTGTAGAGTGAGTGGTGTGTTGAAGTCTCCTAAAATGAATGCTTTGCCTTCTATTCCCCCCTTTAATTATGTTAGTATTTGTTTGACATATGTGGGTGTTCCTTTGTTGGGTGCATAGGTATTTATAATAGTTATATCCTCTTGTTGGACTGACCCCTTTATCATTATGTAATGTCCTTCTTTGTTTTTTGTTTCTTTGTTTTGAAGTCTATTTTGTCTGATACAAGTACTGCAACTCCTGCTTTTTTCTACCTATTACATGCATGAAGTATCTTTTTCCGTCCCTTTCCTTTCAGTCTGTGTATGTCACTGGGTTTGAAGTGAGTCTTGTAGGCAGCATTTAGATGAGGCTTGTTTTTTTATCCATTCAGTGGCTCTATGTCTTTTGATTGGTGCATTCAGACCATTTACATTTAGGGTTATCTATAGGTATGTACTTATTGCCATTGCAAGCTTTAGATTCATAGTTACCAAAGGTTCAAGGGTAATTCCCTTACTATCTAACAGTCTAATTTAACTCACTTAGTATGCTATTACAAACACTACCTAAAGGTTCTCTTTTTTTTTCTCCTTTTTCTTCCTCCTCCATTCTTTATATATTAGGTGTCATTTTCTGTACTCTTTGTCTATCCCTTGATTGACTTTGGGAGTAGTTGATTTTATTTTGCTTCTGCTTGGTAATTAATTGTTCTACTTTCTTTACTATGATTTTATTTACTATGGTGACAGCTTTAGGAACTTATTTAGCCTTAGGAACACTTCTCTCTATAGCAGTCCCTCCAAAATACACTGTAGAGGTGGTTTGTGGGAGATAAATTCTCTCATCTTTTGCTTATCTGAAAATTGTTTAATCCCCCCTTCAAATTTAAATGATCATCTTGCCAGGTATAGTATTCTTGATTTGAGGTCCTTCTGCTTCATTGCATTAAATATATCATGCCACTCCCTTCTGGCCTATATGGTTTTTGTTGATGATAGCCTGATAAGTTTTCCTTTGTATGTTTTCTTTTTTCACTCTCTTTCTGCTTTTAAAAGTCTGTCTTTATCCTTGATCTTTGCCATTTTAATTATTATATGTCTTGGTGTTGTCTCCCGTGGGTTACTTGTATTGGGAGATCTGTGCACCTCCATGGCCTGAGAGACTATCTACTCCCCCAGATTGGGTAGGTTTTCAGCAGTAACCTCCTCACAGATACTTTGTACCCATTTTTGTCTCTCTTCTTCTTCTGGTACCCCTATAATGTGAATATTGTCCTGTTTGGATTGGTCACACAGTTCTCTCAATATTCTTTCAATCTTAGAGATCCTTTTTTATCTCTGTACCTCAGCTTCCTTGTGTTCCTCTTCTCGTATTTCTATTCCATTTACCATCTCTTCTACTACATCTAATCTGCATTTAAATACCTCCATTATATGTTTCATTTTCAGATATGAAATTTCTTAATGATTGAATCTCCATCTGAAATTCATCCCTGAGTTCTTGAATATTTTTCTGTACCTCCATGAGCATGTTTATGATTTTTATTTTGAACTCTCTTTCAGGAAGACTGGTGAATTCAGTTTCATTTGGTCCTTTTTCTGGTGTTTGTGGGATTTTTGTTTGAATCAGGTTCCTTTGAAATTTCATATTTTTATGTGGCACCCTCTAGTGACCAGAAGCTCTAGTCTCTGGAGCTGCTCAGCCCCTGGAGTGATGTTGGGAGTTTCAGGGGAGCAACCCTGTTGCCTGGAGGGAAGAAAGAGCTGTTTCCTGCTTACCAGCTGCAGTGTCTGTCTCCAGTGCTGGAACAAGTGGGCCAAGAACACAAGTGTAAACCTCTGTGCTTGGTATTTGTAGCTGCCATAGGCAGTGCCTCCCTCTGGCTGGCCTGCTGCCAGGTCAGGGACTGCCATTTTGGGGGCCAGTGCCAGCAGGCCAGGAGGAAAGAGCAGCAGGCTGTGTATCACAATGGTGGGCCTCATAGCAGAGTAGCTAGCCAGGGGGATGGATCACCTCAAGCTCCTGAAAGTTCCCAACCTGCTCTGCAGAGTGCGCCCAGACAATCTTGTCCACTTATCCCTTCTCCTGCACAGCAAGCTCCTTGCAAACCCAGCCCTTTCTGCAGCCTTTTCACTACTAGGAAGTGTCTCAGACCACCCACCTTTTCTTTGTCCCAGGGCATCCCAATGTGGATCCCTGTCCTCCAGAAATGGCTAGAGTCCCAGTCTATCCAAGTATTGTGCCTGTCTTAGCTTTCCAGCTGCTCTAATCTCCAGAGCACCATGCAATGTAGGTTCATGCTCCCAGAGCAGATCTCCAGGGCTGGGTGTTCAGCAGTCCTTGGCTTTCACCCCCTCCCCACTCCCACCGGTGAGCTGGGGTGGGGGAAGGTCTTGGGTCCCGCCTGATCAATGCTTTGGTATATTACCCTCTTTTGTGAGGTCTGCTCTGTTCTCCAGGTGTATGCAATTTGGTTCAGTCTTCTTTCCTGCTGCTCTTTTAAGATTCATTGTATTAACTCTATTTTCTTAATATATGTGGTTTTGGGAGGAGTTCTCTGTCTCACCTGTCTTGCCAACATCTTGAATTCCAGTGTTCTGCATTCGGGGCCAGTGATATTTATATTATTATTCTTTTATTTTCCTTTACTCTATTGATTAAATTGTACATTGGCCACATACCATGTTTATCAATGAGGCCACTGTTTAAGTGGTAATACAATCTAGTGTCATTGGCTCTACTGCTTCTGCTCAACCTCTCCCCAGGACAGAAGGTCAGTTAAATGGACAGGCCTGTGGTTATTCCATTAATATGGGGCACACCATTTCTGATTCTTCATTGCTTTCCTCACACTAGGATTATTTTTACTTTACTTAACTAGACTTTCCTCCTGGAGGGCCATCCTTGATCTACTCCAAGCTCAGCAAATGGTCTATTCCAACTGTCTGCCAGGAATTGTGCTACCTGCTATCATTTCAGAGAAATAAAAGATTGTCCCTTGTTCTTGAGAAGTTTATACCTTACTAAGGAAGACCAAGAAACACACGGGAATTGTCTTATTCTATTTGGGCTGCTATAACAGAATACCATAGACTGGATGGTTTGTAGACAACAGAAATCAGCCTCTCACAGTTCTGGAGACTGAGAAGCCCAAGATCAGGGTGCCAACAGATTAGGTGTCTGCTGAGGTCTGCTCCCTGCTTTATAGTTAGATTCTTTTTGTTAAGTTCACACAGTGGGAGGAAGATCATAGGAGCTCTCTGGCCTCTTCTTATAAGGGCAGTAATTCCATTCATGAGAGCTCCTTCCTTATGACCGAAGTACCTTCCAAAGGTCCCACCTCCCAATACCATCTCATGGAAGATAATATTCTAACATGACAAACATTAATTTATGGTGAGGAGTTATATATAATCTTATCTGTATTCTGATAAGGCTGACTACAGATATTTTGAGAAACTTGCCCTAGCCCAATGGGGTAAAGGAAGGCATCTTTCACTCCACATTGTCTGATTGAGAGAGAGGAGGTTTTTTGTTTTGTTTTGTTTTGTTTTTCTGCAACCCTACTATGAGAGAAGTTATAGGCAAATGAATTTTGACTTATGTAGTATAGGATGAACTTTAAAACTGTCAGAGTTGCTCAGATTTAAAACAAACTATTTTGAGAAGTGGTAAGTTCCCTGTCAAAGGAAGTAATAAAATATTTGATAGGACTATATTAAGAGGATTTATGAACTAAAAGTGAATTAGCAGGGTGATCTTTAAAAATCTTGAATTCCTTAGAGACTGAGATTCCCTGGTAATGGGGAAGTTCTTTTGGGAATGGGATATTGGGGTCCTATTAACTGATGAGATACTAGTCAACCAGAGAGCAGTGGGGAGGAGTTCATAGGCAATGGGCCAGAATGAGTTAGGAGCTTAGACTGAGTGAATGGTTCTCATGTCTAGGACCGTGCACAAAGGAATCCATGGGCTGGATTTTGGAACACACAGATCTCCTGTCCTGGTTCTTCCTGAGTTCTCTAGACATTCAGATAAATTAAGTAATTTCTATGAGGAGTTCCTTTTATTTTTTGACACTTGAACATTCCAGCGCTGGAGTGCTGAGCAGCAAAGGGTTGTAAAGACAGTTCCCTGGGCTCCAGCATCTTCAACTGTGTTGCTGTGTCCACTTCCTTTACTAGCATAGCTTGGTCAGAGGAAGGAATGAACTGTTAGAGCACCAGGCCATTTTGGATGGCATAAGGACAGGTTCATACTTAGTTTTGTGTCAGCCTTCTAGAGGAGAGGATCAAGTGTGGGAAATACAGAAAAATTCATATGGGATCCCAACCAGCATCCTGGGTGTGACAGACCTTCAGTCCATTGAACTTAGTTGAAATGTCCAAGTATCTGACACTGCAGAAGAGGGACTGAACATCCTAGTGTCATCAGAGTGGCCTTAGGAAAACCTGAATCTGAATGACCCCTTTGTTTAAATTTTCCTTGATTACCTTCATATGAATACCAATCTCTTTAGTTAAGAAAAGGCAGCTAATGGCTAATAGCATAGGCTGTGAAGACCTTTTGTCTGTGGACAAATGCTCATGTTATACCAGTTACATAACTTCTCTGTGCTTCAGTTTCTTCATATGCTACCCAGCAATGGTTTTCATAGCTACCAGCTCCATTTGTTATGAGGACTAAGTGTGTCAACATGAATATTAAGCATGCAGAACAGTGTCTGGTTATCATTTCTAGTTTCTTCCCCTGCTCATTGTGGGCTTTTTGAAAGCAGGTATCATGTGCTTTGGGTGGCCTTGTTCTTGGACTGTTCCTGTGCAGGCCTGGCACATAATATGCATGAAGCTTAACAGGATCTGGAGTTGGACTGCTTGAGTTCATATTCTTGTTCCATCCTGGGACCATCTGCCAGTGCTTAACTTCCTAATCCTTGGCCTTCTCATCTGTGAAATGAGAGCAATGAATGAGATAATACATGCAAAGCATTTAATAGAGCACAGAGCCAGGCCTTAAAATTGTTAGCTAATATTATCATTAGAGATCTATAAATGCTTGTAGAATAAATATTCAAAATGCTAATAGAAAATGCCAAAGTGTGTCCACTTTCTTTTTGCCTCTGACTCTCCCTTGCTACTGTGGTGGCCAATTTCCATGTTGCATATCTAGGGATAATGCAAAACCAACTGCTGACTTCCCAGGAGAACTGAGAAGATGAATGTTCATGTTTATAAAGTTGCTCTGCATGACCTGAGGCAAATTGCAAGTGAAAAGTATTGTTCTCATCATGATTATTAATTGGTCTCCCAACCACTCATCAGTTGGAGTATGACTGATCCACAGGCTCTGGAGGAAGATTTATCACTTGCCTTCCCAAACCTATGGCTGCACCTTTCATTACATGCAATTATCTTCTAGCGAATGCACACATCTCAAGTCCACTGCCTCTTACTCAATGAAATCATTAAACCTCTGCAGCAAGGAGCCTTCAAAAGCCACCTGATGAAAAATGGTCATAGATTGGTATTTGGGTTGAATTATACAATAACTCCTCTTGGAGAGTTTCAAGGATGTTGTTCTGTTGTGTCTACTCCTCCTAGTTTTCTTTTTTACTGTTGTTTTTGTTTTTGCATTTGGTTTTTTTTTGTGTTTGTTTTTTTACCCTGCCCTCCCTTGTTATTGCTTTAGGATGTAGAATACAAGTATATGGATTTCTCTGTGCCTCTTCTTAGGACCACTTCATAGGCAGGAGCCTAGTTCTCTAGGGAGGCATATTTGAGAGGAGGTGTGGCTATGGGGAAGGCTATTCTAAAGCTCTCCCTTCTTGAAATCTCCACCAGGAGAGAGGCCCACTCCAAAACTGTGAATCTATGTCTCCCCGAAGCCACAAGTCAACACATAACTCAGTTTCCTTGGCAAGCCCTCTTCCTTTGGCTTTAGCAAGTAGAACCTGAGCTTTAAGATCGGTAAGGCTCAAGGGAGGGAGTAAGGGGAGTAAGGCTGAGCTAAGTCACACAGTGGGGAAGACTAGGGCTCATGATGAGGGAGGCAGAGGTAGTAAAGGGAGGAGGGAAACACACCAAAGATAAAACCTGCTCCTGCTGAGACCTGTTTCTGGTCAGGCTTAGCATGCTGGCTGGAAGAGCAAGCACGGGGTACGACAGGTGTCATAACCACCATAAAGAACATTTCTGTGGGCTGAGTTCCACCAACAAGAGAATATGTGAGAATGCCTTGGGTGGTCCACGAATCAGGAGCACAGGGACCCATCAACAGAGGAGAAAGCAGAAAATGGAGGGTGCGGGGGTGCATAATAGAAGAGATACCTGGAGTCAGGAAGTGGAATCAGGAGTGGTTGCAATCTCTGAAATTCCCTGGGTGTCTGAGATACCGTTCGGAACTACCACGGCAGCCATAGAGTAGCAAAGTGCCATTAGGCAGTCTCTCAGGGGCCTTATCAGGATTAACTACAGTTAACAGTGCCCCATTGTCCATGGGCCCAGTCTTTGGTTCCATGGGCCAGCGCTGAATAGATGTGAAAGCTCCCTGTGCCCATGATTTAACCTACAGACGTCCTTCCTGAACGGATGTTCCCTGGAGCTTTACTCTGTTTTTATTCACAAGCAAAGTGAACATTACCAAAGAGCAATGAAATGTCTTCTTGGATGATTTGGGATACAAGATAGATCTTATATCACAAGAAATACATTTTTGATTCCCCTTTCAAGGAACTACAATAAGTTGAATCATCAAATCTAATGCAACCCAATGTGTAACTTAAGATGGCTTGGGGTGGGGAGTCACATAATTACAGTGAAAAGCTCTGGTCTTGGAAATGCTTGACTGGAAAAAATCAGTTCCAAAGACCTAGGGCCTGACTTGTCAAGACATTATTTTATATTTTACTTGATGGAGAGAATATAGATGCAAACATATATTGGCTTGGAACTTAAAGCAGTCACATCTCTCATTTACTTTTGTTGTCATCAATAATTGTATGAAGTACTTAGGGCACAGGGTCTTGCCACCAGTCGGAAGATGAGGAGACTGAAGCCAGAAGGCTTCATGTCCCCATGGTTCTTGTCAGTTGATGATGCTGTTTCTTTAGTTTTCTGTCATTTTTCCACCATGCAATTTTTTTTAGCTCTAAGTCAAGTGTTTCATACTTTTAGAAATACTAGAAATCTTGGTGTATATAGGTAAAATGAGACAGTAGTGACATTCACCCAGCAGATTATGGATTTATCCACCAAGCATATAAAAAATCTGAAGCCCTAAATAAGAAGTTGGAAACATGAAGTTATAAGAGGCAAAAAGATTTCTAACTGGGCTCCCAGGGGAGGCCTCACATACATCCCTTAGATTCACCTGGTTAAGACACAGCTTCCTCCTTAACAATATAGAAGGGATCCATAGAACCTGTGAGTTTATGAAAATATTTTTAAAAATTATTCCAGCTACCAAACCCATACTACAAAATGAATTTTTTGTAAGTTACTTATGAGTAACTTAAGTAGAAACACAAGAATATGACTTATCAATAATGCAATTGCACAACTGTGTAATTCTGGAGCTGTTCACCAGTCATTCCTTCTTAAATCATCACTTGCAGGACAGTGCTGAGGGTGTTGTCCCTGTTCTGGACCTGAACAATCTCTTATTCTTGATTTGTGCTGACTCTTTTTATCTGACTTCCATAGGTTTTTGTAAATTTAATGTAGTCCACCTCTTATGATTCCAGGTAGGTCTGCCTCTCTAATTGCAGTCAACCAGTAGTCCTGAGATATGTCTTCATTAACTGTGTCGCTGTTGATCTTCATTTGTTTCTCTTCATTCATTCATCTGAAAACTATTTATACAATATTTAGTGTATGTCAGGTTTTTTTTCTTTTTTATGCTGGGCACTATTAACGTTTGAGCTGAACAGTTCTTTTTGTGGGAGGCTGCCCTGTGCATGATAGGATGTGCAACAGTATCACTTGCTTTCACCCGTTAGGTGTCGATAACACCCCTCCCCTTGTTGTGACAACCAAAAGTGTCTCCACACATTGCCAAATATGCCCTGCGGGACAAAATCACCCATGGTTGAAAACCACTGTCTATGCCAATCACTCTTCTAGGCACTGTGGATATAAGAGTGAATAAAATCTAAAAACTCTACAAATGCATGCATTATAAAATGTTGACATTAAGAAAGTCTTAGTTACTAGCCTATATCCCCTGCTTGAAATGAATGATCTATGTAAAACCTACTGCATCGTGGGAGGATATTTATAGACCCATAAAGCTGCAGATGGCAGCAAAAGGCATTTTCTGAGTTGAGTTTTCTCTAGAAGATCCTTGGAGTCTACCTCAAAGCACTTTTTTCCAGTCATTCATCCAGTGATCCAACAAATATTTCTTGATAGTCTGCTGGGTCCCAAGCCTGTTATTATGGTTATTTTCTTTTCTGACTTTGATTAGTTTTATCCGTAACCTCCATTACTAGCCACTAGCCACTGTTGGGGGAGAGTAAAAGCAATTAATTTACAGCACCATGCTGCCTCCCCACATCATTTCTATTTAATTGCTCTGTGCCCACTCCATATGGAATACACTAGAGATCTAGAAATTCATGATCCAATTAAACAAGAAATTAATTTGTGCCTACTCTTTGTGAGATGCTCAAAGGAGAATAATGGAATGGTTCCTTCACTTGACCATGAGATAGTTTGGGAGTTGGGGCATCTTGTGTCAAGCACTGAAAGCATTTTCCCAGCAGAACAAGGTCTCTAATACAGTACTGTTCATGGCGATTGCCACAAAGTCTCACTGCCAGTGGTGTAATGTGTATATGGCTTCTGAAAAAAGAGCCCCTTTCTTCCCTCCAAAATTCTTTTTTTGCAACTCAGACACCGTTAACTTAGTCTTTCTTGGTTGCTGTGGTAGAAAAATGATGCATGACATTTCTTTACCACTGCTCTCCTTAAAAGTGGAGGCTCTTTCCCCTCCTCTTGAATCTCTGGCTTTGCCTGGTGGAATGGGGCAGAAGTAAGCTGTGTAACTTCTAAGGTCAGGACTTAAGTTACTGTATTTGCTACTTTCATCTGTTTGAATACTTCCTGTCAGAATACAGCTTCCATGCTGTGAATGCCTCAGCCACACAGAGAGCTGAGACTGTCTGATTGACAGCCCCAGCAGAATCCTCAAAGAACAGTGAGCCCCATCTGGCAGGCATGTGAGGAAGGCCATTTTTGTGTCTTCTAATTGGCCTGGAGCTTCAGCCGATACCGTGTGGGGCATGCATTAGCTGCTCTCACTGAGCTCTGCCCAAGTTGCAGAATTATGAACAAATTAATAACGATTTTTGTCACAAGCCACAAAGTTGTGGGGTGGGTTGTTACTCACCAAAAGATTCAATAAATAACCAAGACAGTGGCTCCTGGAAATATATTTCCTCTAAAATTTCCACTTTCTTGTTATTAGGAAGTCAAATGCCTATCGGCCCAGTCAACTGTCCCAGGTATGAGAGTTTAAATGGAGCTTCTCAGTTCAGGTTTTTCTCTCTCCTCAATGAATGTTTTTGCCTTTGGGAGGGAAGCCCATCTTTAATACTCTCCAGTTCACTCCTTGTTCTCACCTGAGTCTAGCTTTGGGCTACCAAACTGCCTGCCTTAACAGTTAGCTAAAGAGATTGATTTTTCTAGTTATAGAAACCAATTTCATACAAAAACATTTTAAAAAGAGAGCAAAACATCTCTTGTTTTTAATCACAGGGATATTGCCAGTATGGGATAAAGGCTCAAGATAAAAACAGCTAATGGATGTGAACACTCCTGTCGGAAATTGTGGTCGTAGGTGAGGGGTGTCAGGATTAGGAAATAACCACTCATCAGCCACGATGCATTCCCTCTCAGACGTTCTCACAAATAACCTTTTTAAATCATTTTTAGGAGCTTGTGAATCCCTGCTTTTCAGCAGAGTCCTGTTGCTATGCTGTGTATGCTTTTCTTATATGAAATATTTAATGGTCAACCTGAGCCCCTCATAGCAGGCTAATGCATCCCCTCTCCTATTTTATTGGCAGTGTTTAGTGTTAGAGTCATTTATACCACAGGGTGGACTTCTCAGTCCCTACCTTCCCCAACCCACCCAACCAATCCTGTTACAATGTTCATTTGTCACATGCAGTTCTGTGGTTCAGGAGAAAACACAATTGATATGCCATCAAATCGCTCCTGACAGAGTGGTTTTAAAAGCTTTTAGAGTGGATGCACAGGGGGAAGTTTTGTCTTCACAGAGTCAGTGTGGCCCATCTGTCTGTATTACATGTCTAACAGTTACACTGAACAAGAATGACGTTTTAAATAAGAGTAGGTACTGCTTAACTTTTTAATGTCATTCTTCAGAGCCAAGGACTTGATATTTTTTTCCAGTTAATGTACAGAGCTCAGTTTATAATATAGACTTTCTTTCTTTCTCCCTCTTTCTTCCACTGCTAATGTCTAAGTGTCTTTAATTTCAGTTGAGTTGGTAGAATTTTTTTTCTCTTGAGATGTTTGGAGATTTTTTGTTGAAAGACCTTGGCCACTTTCTTCACAGATGTAAAGGTAGCCAATCTTAACTGGATGCAGAGGGTGGTAGGTATCAGAAGCAGCAGCAAAGACTACAGTATAAGGGAAGTTGTGAAGGGGGGTCATCGTGTGAAACACAAAGAACTGGACATTATCAAGCCAGCAGGCAAGAGAAACCTAGGGAACTGTAACTCAGGAAAATATGTTTCCAGCCTGGGGCAAATAACCTTTGAAGCTGAAATCAGTCAAAGGGAGAGATAAAGTGGGAGAAACCTGTTTATTGCTTACAAGCAGTTGTTTACTTCTGCTTGCCCATGTTTCTCACAACCCTGCTGCAAAAGGACCCCATCACACCTCTCCAGTCCCCACGGCCAATTATACTTCCTCCATCCTCTGTGTCAGCACTTTTCTATATCCCCAGACCCTAGGTCTCCAGGCATTAAGCAATGAGAATATCCTTTAAAATGCACCATTTATGTAACATGCCTATGTAACTGCAGGCCTAGCAGCGGTAGTCAAAGAGAGTGCCTGAGTGGGCACGGAACTTCAGGCAGCCAATTCCTTTCAAAGTCATATTAGTTAGCTTTGTCTAAAGAAGATCTTCACCTCTGGATTCAGGGAATAATGAATTAGATTGAATAACGAGAATTAAAAATAAAACAAAAATAGTGTACTCACTGTTGAAGGCTTATTAGACAATGACCCAAGAATTAAATCGTGAGACACAATCAAGATTCTCTTAAACACAGAAACATAAGGCTCAACAATGGGTTATAGAAGCCAAAGTGTCTTCACCAAGCCTGTTCTTCATGTTTTGTTCTATCGCCTGTCCTCTTGGCTTCTTGGGTCTTGGCTGGTCACCCCCCAGGCTCTCGAGGTTCTGAGAACATCTGCTCAAGGTCGGGTTAGAATGGTAAGTGATTTCTGGCCACACCGTGAAAACATTTTCTGAGATGGTCACACCTGTGTTGCTGCTGTGCACCGCTGTGGCTGTCATGGTACCTTCATTTGGCTTAAACATTAAGGGATTGCTCATCACCCCAGACGGAGCTCACTTCCCACCCTATCCTCCTGTTCTTATTATTTCCCCTCAAGACACCTTTCTCTGCCTTCCCATTTCCATCTCAAACTCCCAGTCCTCTCAGATTCCAGCTTTGGGTCCCTGGTCCCAGGGCCAGGATCTCATTGCCCCATCTTTCTTCTTCAGACTTAAAGACCATGCAGTCTGCCCAGTTGCTCACACTGGCCTCACATCATCATACTCAGGAAATGATGGAAGCTGAGTCTCATGGGGCAGATCTTTGGGCACAGACAAGGAAAAGTCTGGAATGCCACACAAAGAAATCTTGGCTTCTTTAGGCTGTGCAGAGTCTTTGTTATTGATGTGTTTTTAATTCCAGCCTGAAACTTTGACGGTTCTTATATCCTGAAACCCATGTGCTTTGGAGAAGCACTTTCTTTCTCTCAGAGGACTGTTTGGGGGAAACAAAACCCCAAAAGACATGATCACTGCATTTAAATGAACACTGGTGTGGATTCAGCACACTATCCCCTGTAATTGCCTACTTAAGGCAGAATGCAACACTGACACAAAAATATTGCCTTTTTTTTCCCTTTGCAGCTTCTGAGAAAGAATATTTACATTGATATAGTGCATTTCTATTCAACTCAGAAAAATATGCCGCCCTTTTCATTTCCATGCAGGTCATGGAACTATTTGCTCTTTAATGTTAGATCTGATAGTGGGTAGGTAGTCTGCTGGGACAGACAGTGAAAACCAGTTTCCGTTTAACTCCAGGTTTACTTCTTAAAGGTAAAGCTGAAAGCTCAGCCCATTTCCTATGTAATTAGCTATCTAGAATCAACAAAGGGTCCGTCCTGGGCAAAAATGAAGAAAGGTGCTGCTTTTCCCTGTGGACCTACATTTTTCTTTCCTTCTGTCATGCCCATCTCTCCATACCTCTTTGCAGGGCAGTTTCCTCCTATGTTCTATAACTCTAAGTGCCCCAGAAACCCATTTATCCTTTTATTGAGTCCACCTATATTTCCTATCAAGCCAGTATGTTGTCCTTCTTCCCTCTTCTTTCCCCACCTGTAGTCTCACTCCCTGTAAAATGTTGGCACATTTTACAACATTATGTGCCAACATATGGATGAGGGGCACAGGGTTGAGTGCTAGGAACGGCAATGAGCAGGGATCAAGAGAAGTTTTTGTTTTTGTTTCCTAGACAGTGGTTTTGTGAGGTTAATTAAGACTACTTGATCCCTAGGATACCATCAAAATTGCAGTCTGTGAATCATTTTAGCAGAGACCCAGGACCTGTGAGTGGATGGTATAAAGCAAGTGGCATCAGCTTGTAGCAAACCCAAGAGGAGAACTGAGACCCCCCGATGCTTTGATCCATGGAGCTCTGTGTGCGATCCTGTGCACACCAGCATGAACGTGCAAGTGTGTGTGTGTGTGTGGTTTCTGCATCTTGTATTGGTACTATTAGCTTTGCAGAGCAGGGGCTACACTAATTATAATTTCATGAGCCCCTCAACCTGTACTCTGATGCCAAGCTGTGGGACTCCATAAATGTTTGATGAAGAAAGTTGTTTTAAAAGTTTTCTATTCAGAACACTTTTCATTATTAAAAGCTCCAATTGATTAGGAACAAAGTGCTTTATTTAATATTCTATGGCAACTCCTCCCAGTAAGCACATCAAAAGTTACCAAAAAGGGACAGGAGAAATCAAATAAATTGCAAACTAATGTGACATTACCACTTTTCCTTTATTGTGGTTAAAAAAAATAAAGAGGAAAAATTCCCCACTGACACAGACATGTTTTGTTGTTCTCTGAATGTGGTTGAGGTAGGAAGACACTGGGGCATTGGTGTTTACCCAAGTCCAGTTCAGGCCTCATCTGTTTTCCTTCTAGGACTCAGGGAGCTTTAGGCAGGACTACTAAAAATTGGGTAGCAATAAACCCCAAATAACTGGATTTTCCTTGCTTTTCCTATACCTTCCCTTTAAGAACTCCAGCCCCTTATAATTCTGTCCAAATTGCTATAGAAGTCTCCAGAGGATTAGTGCTCTTTCTAAAACCAGCCATTGTGACAGCATTGCTGTTGGCCCCTTCCCTCCTGCCCCCTCAGATCACTGTGATGAAATCTCCAGCAACGTCCAGGGCCGTGGGTAGCAGCCAGGCCACTCGTGCCCGCCCACTGCCAGGCACTGCCTCTCAGGATAGTGCCCAGGGAAGGCCCCACACCCATTCCAGCATCCATGCCAAATATGCTGATGCCCAAGGCTGAAGGGCTGCTGTTTCCATCTGTCAGAGGCTCATGAGGGTCTTCCCCTCCTGAGAGCAGCCTGGATTCTTGTCCTTTTTTCAACATATGTCATCTGTCCCCTTCAGGAATGCTGTTTTCTCAGGGCTAAGACAATGGATTACCAGTGGTTTGAATTAGTTTAAAGCAATCCCTCCTGGAATGCTATCCTCTCAGGTAAGATAATTCCTCAGGCTGATGAAAATGCCTCCCAGGGTCCTGAAAGAGCTGGTCTGATTGTGCCAGGGTCTGGTCTTCCTGGAAAAGTCAGCTGTCTGTTCCATCTGTGCAACTTGCTCTTCTTCCTCTCTGCTTCCTTCCTACCCTACCCGTCTTCCCTTGCTGTGGACTAGATAATTAGCACAACACACAGCACATGAACGAGTCTTTGTCTCAAGGATAAAAGGAGCAGAGGAAGTGGGGAACGTGGAGAGCTGTGTAGGTAATTAAAAGGAGGAGGAAGAGAATAACAAAGAGAAATCTCTCTCCTGATTCTGGAGAAAAACTTTTAATCCTTTTGTAAAGTTGTTTGAGATTTAGAGAATACTGCAGAAAAAGCAGTAGTAATATTATGCTCAAATAGCATGGCTCTCCCTGAAATATGAGAATGAATATAATATGATAACACAAATTCCTTATTTGTGTTCTCTCCACTTCCTAGCTGTGCAACCATGGACAAGCTACTCAGCCTCTCTGTGCTTCACTTCCCTCATCTGTAGCAGGGAGATATTGCTAAGTGTCTATCTCATAGGATTCTTAGGAAAATTTAAATGCAGGAAGGCCTAGAATTGTGCTTGGTACATGATTAGTACTCAAAAAATATTAGCTATGACTCTGAAATTTGCTATCATAATCATTATTATTTAAGCACTGTCACCCACACTTAGTTTGGCAGTTTATTTAGTTTGATTATTTTCCCGTAGATAAAGCCTGTGGCTTTTTGGCTATGGAGAATTTATTTTTTTCCCGTGGTATTTTAAAAAGATGTAAAATGACCTCTTAGAAGGGCCTCTAGCTATTGGAAAGGTGAGTTGCCCATTGTTTTAATTAGAAGAGATATTTTCAGGAGCTGCCCTGAAAAATGAGATGATGTTTTTGAAGAACTACTGCTAACAGGGAGGTATCTTATCAAGGTGTGGGTTTTCACAATGCTAGGAGCCAAGTGCCAGGAATAAACAGTGCTAGGAAATATATTTCGAGCGTTGGGAGAGACTGTGAGGGAAGGGAGCCTGAAAACATGTGACATTAAAGCAATTTTCTTAGGGACAGAGAATCCTATTCTATTAGTTCCTGTCCTGTGAACAACTTTAGGTCCCAGGGGCTGTTTTGTATGTTTATCAGGAAAGACAATATCATGCTAAGAAACCAGCAAACCTCCAGTCTAAGTGACTTAATACCACAGTTATTTCTACTCCAGAGACCTGTCAGATGGGAGGCACGAGGGGTCGAGCGCGGGCTATCTCCTGCATGCAGGAGCTCAGAGGTCCAGGCCACTGATAACAGCCATTCTCAAACTTTGTAAAATTTATGGGATACTTTACATTAAAAAAAGAAAATATTGAGGACCCCCAAGGTGCTTTTGTTTATGTGGGTTATATCTACATATATTTACAACATTATAAATTAAAATGGGATTTTTTTTTGAATTGCAAGTTCATTTAAAATAAATGATAAACTCTTGTGTTCTAATCACCTCCTTTTCACCCCATTGGTGAGGAAAATTCCTACCATAGGGCTATGGGAATGGACGGATACAGAGCACCTGACAGATGACAGATGAGATCAACAGTGATTGTTCAGTCACACACACAGCCCAGGGCATGAGGACACACACACCTGGGAGCCTCTCCATCCGTCCTCTTGATCCAGCACTCTAGGCCACTACTGCTCGATTTTAGTGTGTAAATAAGTCACCGGGGCTCCTGTAAATGCAGATTCTGACTTAATAGTTCTGGGGTGGGACTGAGATTCTTCAATTATTGGAGGTTTTAAAGTGATGTAGATGCTACTGGTCCTGGGACCACATGTTGAATTATAAGGCTCTAAACCAATTCCAGCACACATTTCCTAGTGGGGAGGGAGGGGGCATTCCCCTTGATGGTCTGCCTCTTACGCCAGAAGAGACTTCAGCCACTCTTTCACTTCCAGCCAACTCTTCAGAGGTCACTGTGAATCCCAACTGCCACAAACTTTGCTTTACTGACGTATTTGAAGATGCTCAACAATTCAAGATGTAAATGAGATGGTTTTCGGTTTGTTTTTTTTTCTTATAACTACCCATAACTTGATCTGATGAATCCCCTTTCCTACTTTGAAGTGACTCTTAAGAAAAATGTGTCTAGAGACTTTAATTTTTCATTTCCTTTCATTCACTTCTAAATGAAACCTTCGGTTTCTAAGGCTTAGTTTCAATCATTAATATGCTTCAGAGCTGGTCATCTTTCCACTGTGACAATTGAGGGGAGGGGGAAGGGGAGAGGGGCAACTTGGTCTGGGTCTCACTTATCATGTCCCCTTTTAATTCTGGTCCTAGTGGGCTGGAGAAAAGGAGAAGGAAGAGACCACTTTCTCCTCCCTTGACCTGGCCAAGTTTTGTCTGTTTTTGTTAGTCGTTATGCTGTACAGGCTCCCTGTCTGTGCACTCAGCACAGGAAGGCAGCAGCGGGCCCCACACGTGATGCCGATGAGGGGTGCTGCTTTGCCAAGCTGCCTGATCGTGGTGAGCCCTATGGCTACATCCTCCAGGTGGTAGGCCCTCTCTTAACCCTGGAAGTGGAGCTGTATTGGAAACACTGAGGTCCCCAAATTTACGTTCTCAGGCCTTGAATCTAGGCCTTGCTTTTCCATAATGAGGACCTGTAGGGGAGGGAGGAGAGCAAGCACTTCCTTGTCTGTTGTCTGTACCTCCCATCAGGTCTTCCGTCTTCAGTTCTGCTTTTCTCACTTTGGTGATACAAGTGCAGGTCTGCCAGTCCACTGGCCACACACACACACACACACACACACACACACACACACACACACACACAGCAAAAAAGAATAAAATATAAATCTTGGTGCAAACTATCACAGGATTTTCAGGTTATCCTCTTGGTCTCAGCGTAGGACACGTTCTTCCGTCCTCCACAAGAGGGGATGAGTGAAACAAAGAGCTGCTTTTAATGAAAACTGCAATTGCCAAAAAGGCTCATACTTTTCTCCCCACGTGTCACTTAACATCAAGCAGGAAAGTGGGGGCCGGTTTGTGTGAGAGAGTTCTTTGGCAAGTCTTGGTAAGCCAGGAGGGAACTGAATCGTCCCGTAGGTGGTGGGTTCCTGAACTTCTCAACTGTGGAGAACTTGGTTTCTTTATTCTCAACATTGGGCCTTAAACTTGATGGCAAGGCACCTGGAAAAATCCCAGCTAACTGCTTGTTATATATTTTACACATTGCATCAGATCCGATCATCAGTCAAGTGAAGATTCGTGACCATTTTTTTTGTTTGTTTATCAAAACCGTAGCAAGCAAAGTTTGGGCAAAATGAGTGGTTTCTATTTTTTCTCAGCTGTTCTGGTGCTGTGTATACTGCTGGAATCAGGCCAAGGGAAGGTAGTTTTTCTAATTTGCTAACACCTGCTGTGTCTGATAATGTGTGATGTAACCATCAGGAGAAACAGACACATTTAAAAGGGTACGGTGTGTCTGTGGCATTTGCTCTTTTTTTGTACCTTTTTGTTCACAGATGCACACACCCATGATTTACTGGCCCTCCACACCTCAGTGATGCAGCTGCATAAGGTGATGAGTGTAGAGGTTTTGCCTCCCTCCGCTAGAGACTGTGTTCCCTAATCAGAGGTCAGGCATAGAGACTGGCAAGAAAGTTTAGCAATCTTTTATTTTTTTTCTATCTATTGGAATTAAAGCTCCCTTACACTAAGATTTTTTTATTTCTATATTATGTAATTTGTTTTGCCTCTCGTGAGATTTCAAATATGAAATTGACTCATCAATCAATTAGCTAAGCAGCTGAAAGTGTTTTTAAACTTCAGCCACTCATCTAGCATCTCTTCAATTGATGTGCCTTCAAATACAAATGTCAGAAATAGCCCCTTCCACCTGCTTAGTGCTGAATCAAAGAGATCATCAGAGAGGAGGGATGCCTCTGGATCTGAGCTCCCTCTTTGCCTCCATCCACCAATCTTCTGCATCAGTGGCTTTCAAGTATTTTGACTCAAGCATACCCCCAAAAGAGTTTTGAAGTTCTGTGTACTATTGCCAACATTAAAAATTTTTTGAGATAATTATATATTCACGTGTAATAATAAAGAGATCCTGTATACTCTTTACCCAGTTTCCCTCAGTAGCAACATCTTACAAAACTACAATATTGCAACCAAGATGCTGACTTTGGTACAGTCAAGAAAGACAAACTTTTTATCACCACAAGGATCCATCGTGTTGTCCTTTTATAACCACATGCATTTCTCACCAAGCCCTATGCCCTACTTAGCCCTTGGCAATCACTAATCTGTTCTACATTTCTATGATTTTGTCATTTAAAGAATAATATACAAATGGAACTGTGCACTATATAGCATTTGGGAATTGGCTTTTTTCACTTAGCATAATTCTCTGAAGACTCACCCAGGTTGTTCTGTGTATCAGTAGTCTTGACTATTTACCCATTGAATTGCATGGAAGCCATTTCCTGGTATGGCTGGTATGAATAAAGCTGCTAAAAACATTTGTGTCTAGGTTTTTTCCATGAATGTGAGACTTCATTTCTCACAGATGAGTGCCCAGGAGTGCAGATTGCATGTTTAGATTTTTAAGAAATTTCCAGACCGCTTTTCCGACTGGCTGCAATATTTTGCTTTCCTATCACGATGCATAATCTTATTAAGTTTGCTATAATCTTCACCAGAATTTGGTACTGTCACTTTTAAAAAATTTAACTTTAACCATTCTGATAGATATGTAGTGATATCTCAGTGTGGTTTTAATTTGTGTTTTCATGTTGGCTAATGATTTTGAACATCTTTTCATATGTGTATTTGCTATTTGCATATCATCTTGATTGAAATTTTTTTTTTCATGTGTCATCTGCCTGTTTCTAATTGGATTAGTTGTTTCTTTTACTGTTGAGTTTTGGGTTCTTTATATATTCCAGATGCTAGTCCTTTTTTGGATATTTAATTTTCAGTATTTTCTATTACTCTATAGCTTCCTTTTTAATCCCCTTAGAAGGGCCTTTCACAGAGCAAAAGTATCCAGTTTGACAAAGTCCAACTTACTATTATTTTTCTTTTCTATTATGGATTGTGTCTTTGGTATGAAGTCTAAGAGCTGTTCACCTTATCTTAGATCCTGAAAATTTTCCCCTATTTTTTCCTAAAAGTTTTATATTTTTCCATTTTCCATTTAGGCTATGATCCATGTTATGTTAATTTTTTATATCAGGTGTGACACTTAGGTCAAGATTCCCTTTTTTACCTGTTGATGTCCAGTTGCTCTTGGCACCATTTGCTGAAAAAGTGAGCCTTCCCCCATTATACCTTTTGTACCTTTGTCAAATATCAAATGGACATATTTGTGTATATTAACCTCTGGGTTCTTTGTTATGTTCCACTCTTCTAGGTTTCTATCTCTCAGCCAATATCACACAATCTTAACAGTTTTAATTATAAAATTATAAACTAAGTCTTGATATTGGGTAGATGGATTCTTCCCAATTTATTCTTCTCTTTCCAAATTATTTTAGCTATTCTAGTTCCCCTGCCTTCTCAAATCCTTTTTAGAATAAATGTACCTATGTCTATAAGAAATTTTGCTGGTGTTTTGATAGAAATTGTGTTAGCCAGTATATCAGTTTGTGGAAAATTACTGTCTTTATTATGGTGAATCTTCCAGTACGTGAACACCACATGTCTCTATAGCAGATCTTTATTTATTTATTTTCATCATCATTGTGTAGTTTTCAGCATACAAATCTTGTATATGTTTTGGTAGATTTACATGTAAGTATTTGTTTTTGTAAGTAATTATAAATGGAAATATATTTTTAATTTCAGTTTCAGATGTTTATTACTAGTATAAAAATGGAAATATTATTTTGTATATGTTGTATATGTTATATCCTACCTTACTGAGCTCACTAATCAGTTCTAATAGTTTTTGTAGATATCTTAGGATCTTCTATGTAGACAATTATATCATCTGCAAATAGATGCTATTTCTTCCTTTCTGACCTTTATGCCTTTTATTGCCTTTTCTTGCTTTAATGCACTGACTAGAACTTCCAACACTATATTGAACAAGAGTGCTAAAACTGGACATTCTTACATCCCCATCTTATAAGAAAAGCATTCAGGCTTTCAACATTAAATATAATGTTAGCTCTAGGTTTTTGTACATATTCTGTTAGGTTGAGGAAGCTCCCCTCTATTCTTACACATCTGAGAGTTTTATTATGAATGGGTGTTGAATTTGTAAATTTTTTTTTCTGCATCAACTGATGTAATCATGTGATTTTTTTTTTAGTTTATTATTATGGTGGATTACATTGATTGATTTCCAAATATTAAACTAGCACTGTATCCCTGGAATAAACTGCACTTTGTTACAGCATATACTTTTAAAAAATGTTTTGCCAAATACTATTTGCTAATATGTTGTTAAGGATTTTTGCATATACTCATCAAGGATATCAGCCTGTAGTTTTCTTTTATTTATCTGGTTTTGGTGTCAGAGTAATACTAACTTCATAAAATGACTTGCAAAGTGACCCATTCCCTTCATTTTTTCTGGACAAATTGTATAGAATTTGTTTTCATTTTTCTTTGAATGTTTGGTAGAATTCTTCAGTGAAACTATGCAGAACAAGCGATTTCCCTTAAGACATCCTCTTTGATCCATTAGATTAAGAAATGTGTTGTTTAGTTTCCAAGTGTTTGTAGATTTTCTTGTTATCACTGTTATGTATTTTTTAGTTTGATGCCACTGTGGTCAGAGAACACATCTTATGTGATTGATAAATGAAATCAATTCGTTTATGCTTGTTGAAGTTTGTTTTGTGAACCAGGATATGATCTGTCTTGGTATATGTTCTGTGCACACTTGAGAAGAATGTGTATTCTGCTGTTACAGGGCAGATTCTAGGAATCTTGATTTGATCCTGCTGATTGCTGGTATTGTTTAATTCTATATTGCTTATTTTATGTCTAGTTCTATCAGTTGTTGAG
Organism: Manis pentadactyla; assembly: GCF_030020395.1. NCBI lineage: Eukaryota > Metazoa > Chordata > Mammalia > Pholidota > Manidae > Manis > Manis pentadactyla. Next base: position 168,154,848 of record NC_080020.1, on the reverse strand, counting down.
GAGTGTTGCCATCTCCAGCAATAATTGTGGATTTGTCCTTTTCTTTCTGAAATTTATGGGGTTTTTACTTCACATATTTTTGAGACTGTTTCTTAATACATATACATGTACGATGTCTCTCTGATGGTTTTACCCTTTTATATAATATTTCTTCCTCTGTCTATGGTAATTTTATTTTCTCTGAAGTCTACTTTATCTAATATTAGTACAGGCACTTCTGGTTTTCTTTCCAAGCCATTTTTGCTATTTTCAAGAAGCTGAATGAGCCCCAAACATGAAGAAACCCAAGAAATCCATGTCAAGATACACAATTTTTACACTTCTGAAAATTAAGGAAAAAGAAAAAAGTCTTAAAAAGCAGCCAGAGAGGGGTGGAGCCAAGATGGCGGCATGAGTAGAACAGTGGGAATCTCCTCCCAAAAACATATATATTTTTGAAAATACAACAAATACAACTAATCCTAAAAGAGAGACCAGAAGACACAGGACAACAGCCAGACTACATCCACACCTGCGAGAACCCGGCGCCTGGTGAAAGGGGTAAGATACAAGCCCCGGCCCCGCGGGAGCCGAGCGCCCCTCCCCCCAGCTCCCGGCAGGAGAAGAGGAGTCGGAGCGGGGAGGGAGAGGGAGCCCAGGACTGCTAAACACCCAGCCCCAGCCATCCGGGCCAGAGCACAGACACAGTGCATGCATGGAGGGCTGGAAACTAGAGAAGCAGGACAGTAAGACCTGTGAGTGGGTCCTGCAACCGGCACCTCTGGAACAAAGAAAAGCAAGTGCTTTTTGAAAGTCTTAAAGGGACAGGGACCCCACAGCTGGAGAGAAGCATCCCGGGTCACAGCCCAGCAGCTGAAAATTTCAGGGAACTCCGGGTGCACTAACACCCTGGGCAACAGCTCTGAGACCCCTCACGGAGGTAACAGCCAAACAGCCCCCCATCCATTACCCCTCCGGGGCCCCACCATAGCAGAGTAGCAACCTGAGGCTGGACACGCCCACAGCAAGGGAACTTCCTCCATACCAGCAGGGCAAGATACAGAGACCCAGTCTACATGCAATTGCCCAACACAAGCCACTAGGGGTTGCAGTTGTCCCAGTAAAGAAAGGCCAGGAGCTAGTGGAAAAACTCCAGGCTCTCAGCTGACAGATGCGTCAATAGCATACCACTGCACCTATCAACATGAAAAGGCAAAAAAATTTGATCCAGACAAGACTAACCCAGACAGCTTCAACATCTTCTACATCTTCCCCTGAGAAGGAACCTGGGGAGATAGATTTAACCAGTTATTCTGAAAAAGAATTCAAAACAAAAGTCATAACCATGCTGATGGACTTGCAGAGAAATATGCAAGAACTAAGGAGGGAGAATATAGAAATAAAACAATCTCTGGAAGGACTTCAAAACAGAATGGACGAGATGCAAGAGACCATTAATGGACTAGAAAACAGAGAACAGGAACACAGAGAAGCTGATGCAGAGAAAGATAAAAGGATCTCCAGGAATGAAAGAATTTTAAGAGAACTGTGTGACCAATGAAAACGGAACAATATCCGCATTATAGGGGTACCAGAAGAAGAAGAGAGAGAAAAAGGGATAGAAAGTGTCTTTGAAGAAATAATTGCTGAAAACTTCCCCAAACTAGGGGAGGAAATGGCCTCTCAGACCACAGAGGTACACAGACCTCCCATGACAAGGGATCCAAGGAGGGCAAAACCAAGACACATAATAATTAAAATGGCAAAGATCAAAGACAAGGACAAAGTATTAAAGGCAACCAGAGAGAAAAAAAAGGTCACCTACAAAGGAAAACCCATCAGGCTATCATCAGACTTCTCAACAGAAACACTACAGGTTAGAAGATAATGGCACGAAATACTTAATGCAATGAAACAGAAGGGCCTCGAACCAAGACTACTGTATCCAGCACAATTATTATTTAAATATGAAGGAGGGATTAAACAATTCCCAGACAAGCAAAAATTGAGGGAAATTGCCTCCCACAAACCACCTCTACAGGGCATCTTACAGGGACTGCTCTAGATGTGAGCACTCCTAAAAAGAGCACAGAACAAAACAACCAACATATGAAGAAGGGAGGAGGAGAAATAAGAAGGGAGAGAAAAAAAGAATCATCAGACCATGTTTATAGTAGCTTAATAAGCGAGTTAAGTTAGACAGTAAGATAGTAAAGAAGCTAACCTTGAACCTTTGGTAACCACAAACTTAAAGCCTGCAATGGTAATAAGTACATGCCTTTCAATAATCGCTCTAAATGTAAATGAACTGAATGCACCAATCAAAAGACACATAGTAATAGAATGGATAAAAAAGCAAGATCCATCCATATGCTGCATACAAGAGACTCACCTCAAACCCAAAGACATGCACAGACTTAAAGTCAAGGGATGGAAAAAGATATTTCATGCAAACAACAGAGAGAAAAAAGCAGGTGTTGCAATACTAGTATCAGACAAAATAGACTTCAAAATAAAGAAAGTAACAAAAGATAAACAAGGACATTACATAATGATAAAGGGCTCAGTCCAACAAGAGAATATAACCATTATAAATATATATACACCCAATACAGGAGCACCAACATATGTGAAACAAATACTAACAGAATTAAAGGAGGAAATAGAATGCAATGCATTCATTCTGGGAGACTTCTACACACCACTCACTCCAAAGGACAGATCCACCAGACAGAAAAGAAGTAAGGACACAGAGGCACTGAACAACACACTAGAACAGATGGACCTAATAGACATCTACAGAACTCTACATCCAAAAGCAACAGGAAACACATTTTTCTCAAGTGCACAGGGAACATTCTCCAGAATAGACCACATACTAGGCCACAAGAACAGCCTAACTAAATTCCAAAAGATTGAAATCCTACCAACCAACTTTTCAGACCACAAAGGCATAAAACTAGAAATAAACTGTACAAAGAAAGCAAAAAGGCTCACAAACACATGGAGGCTTAACAACACGCTCCTAAATAATCAATGGATCAATGACCAAATCAAAATGGAGATCCAGCAATATATGGAAACAAATGACAACAACAACACAAAGACCCAACTACTGTGGGATACAGCAAAAGCAGTCTTAAGAGGAAAGTATATAGCAATCCAGGCATATTTTAAGAAGGAAGAACAATCCCAAATGAATGGTCTAATGTCACAATTATTGAAATTGGAAAAAGAAGAACAAATGAGGCCTAAGGTCGGCAGAAGGAGGGACTTAATAAAGATCAGAGAAGAAATAAATAAAATTGAGAAGAATAAAACAATAGCAAAAATCAATGAAACCAGGAGCTGGTTCTTCGAGAAAATAAAGAAAATAGTTAAGCCTCTAGCCAGACTTATTAAGAGGAAAAGAGAGTCAACACACATCAACAGAAACAGAAACGAGAAAGGAAAAATCACGACGGACCCCACAGATATACAAAGAATTATTAGAGAATACTATGAAAACCTATATGCTAACAAGCTGGGAAACCTAGGAGAAATGGACAACTTCCTAGAAAAATACAACCTTCCAAGACTGACCCAGAAAGAAACAGAAAATCTAAACAGACCAGTTACCAGCAACGAAATTGAAGAGGTAATCAAAAAAGTACCAAAGAACAAAACCCCCGGGCCAGATGGATTTACCTCAGAATTTTATCAGACCTACAGAGAAGACATAATACCCATTCTCCTTAAAGTTTTCCAAAAAATAGAAGAGGATGGAATACTCCCAAACTCATTCTATGAAGCCAACATCACCCTAATACCAAAACCAGGCAAAGACCCCACCAAAAAAGAAAACTACAGACCAATATCCCTGATGAACGTAGATACAAAATACTCAACAAAATATTAGCAAACCGAATTCAAAAATACATCCAAAGGACCATACACCATGATGAAGTGGGATTCATCCCAGGGATGCAAGGATGGTACCACATTAAAAAATCCATCAACATCATCCACCACATAAACAAAAAAAAAGACAGAAACCACATGATCATTTCCATAGATGCTGAAAAAGCATTTGACAAAATTCAACACCCATTCATGATAAAAACTCTCAACAAAATGGGTATAGAGGGCAACTACCTCAACATAATAAAGGCCATATATGATAAACCCACAGCCAACATCATACTGAACAGCGAGAAGCTGAAAGCTTTTCCTCTGCGATCGGGAACAAGACAGGGATGCCCACTCTCCCCACTGTTATTCAACATAGTACTGGAGGTCCTAGCCATGGCAATTATACAAAACAGAGAAATACAAGGAATCCAGATTGGTAAAGAAGAAGTTAAACTGTCACTATTTGCAGATGCCATGATATTGTACATAAAAAACCCTGAAGACTCCACTCTGAAGCTACTAGAGCTAATATCGGAATTCAGCAAAGTTGCAGGATACAAAATTAACACACAGAAATCTGTGGCTTTCCTATACACTAACAATAAACGAATAGAAAGAGAAATCAGGAAGACAATTTCATTCACAATAGCATCAAAAAGAATAAAATACCTAGGAATAAACCTAACCAAGGAAGTGAAAGATGTATACCCTGAAAACTATAAGACACTCTTATGAGAAATTAAAGAGGTCACTAACAAATGGAAACTCATCCCATGCTCCTGGCTAGGAAGAATTAATATCGTCAAAATGGCCATCCTACCCAAAGCAATATACTGATTTGATGCAATCCCTATCAAACTACCATCAGCATTCTTCAATGAACTGGAACAAATAATTCAAAAATTCATACAGAAACACCAAAGACCCCGAATAGCTAAAGCAATCCTGAGAAAGAAGAATAAAGTAGGGTGGAATCTCACTCCCCAACTTCAAGCTCTACTACAAAGCCACAGTAATCAAGATAATTTGGTACTGGCACAAGAACAGAGCCACAGACCAATGGAACAGAATAGAGACTCCAAACATTAACCCAAACATATATGGTCAACTAATATTCGATAAAGAGGCCATGGACATACAATGAGGAAATGACAGTCTCTTCAACAGATGGTGCTGGCAGTACTGGACAGCTACATGTAAGAGAATGAAACTGGATCACTGTCTAACCCCATGCACAAAAGTAAATTCGAAATGGATCAAAGACTTGAATGTAAGTCATGAAACCATAAAACTCTTAGAAAAAAACATAGGCAAAAATCTCTTCGACATAAACATGAGTGACCTCTTCTTGAATATATCTCCCCGGGCAAGGGAAACAAATGCAAAAATGAACAAATGGGACTATATCAAGCTGAAAAGCTTCTGTACAGCAAAGGACACCATCAATAGAACAAAAAGGTATCCTACAGCATGGGAGAATATATTCATAAATGACAGATCTGATAAAGGGTTGACATCCAAAATATATAAAGAGCTCACACACCTCAACAAACAAAAAGCAAATAAGCCAATTAAAAAATGGGCAGAGGAGCTGAATAGACAGTTCTCTAAAGAAGAAATTCAGATGGCCAACAAACATGAAAAGATGCACCACATCGCTTGTCATCAGAGAAAAGCAAATTAAAATCATCTCACACCAGTAAGGATGGCTACCATCCAAAAGACAAACAAAACAAATGTTGGTGAGGTTGTGGGGAAAGGGGAACCGTCCTACACTGCTGGTGGGAATGTAAATTAGTTCAACCATTGTGGAAAGCAGTATGGAGGTTCCTCAAAATGCTCAAAATAAAAATACCATTTGACCCAGGAATTCCACTTCTAGGAATTTGCCCCAAGAATGCAGCACTCCAGTTTGAAAAAGACAGATGCACCCCTATGTTTATCGCTGCACTATTTACAATAGCCAAGATATGGAAGCAACCTAAATGTCCATCAGTCGATGAATGGATAAAGAAGATGTAGTACATATACACAATGGAATATTACTCAGCCATAAGAAAAAAACAAATCCTACCATTCGCCACAACATGGACGGAGCTAGAGGGTATTATGCTCAGTGAAATAAGCCAGTCGGAGAAAGACAAGTACCAAATGATTTCACTCATATGTGGAGTATAAGAACAAATGAAAACTGAAGGAACAAAACAGCAGCAGGAGCACAGAACCCAAGAATGGACTAATAGTTACCAAAGGGAAAGGGACTGGGGAGGATGGGAGGGAAGGGAGGGATAAGGCTGGGAAAAAAAGAAAGGGGGCATTACGATTAGCATGTATAGTGGGGGAGCACGGGGAGGGCTGTGCAACACAGAGAAGACAAGTAGTGGTTTTACAGGAAGACAAGTGCTTACTTGTTATGGACATCTTACTATGTTGATGGACAGTGACTGTGAATGGGGATGTGGGGGGGACTTGGTGAAGGGGGGAGCCTAGTAAACACAATGTCCTTCATGTAATTATAGATTAATGATACCAAAATAAAAAAAAAATATGAAGCCTGCAAACCATCAAAAAATAAAAATAAAAAAGCAGCCAGAGAACAATAGTTTACCAATAGTGAAAATACAATCTATTCAAGTAAGAGCAGATTTCTCACCTAAAACCATGAGGAACAGAAGGAAATTTCACCCTGTGTTTCAAGTGCTTTAATAAAAAAACAAACTATCAACTAGAATCCAGGGGTTTTTTATATATGTAAAATACAAATAGCTATATGCATATATATATAATACATGTATCATATATTTTATGTAGATTAAATATATAGAGTGAATATATATATATAGTATGTATTTTATACATATATAGCTATAGCTATTACTTTAAAACTACATATTATGTATATATATATTTTTAATCGAAATATAGTTGATATACAATCTTACATTGGTTTCAAGTATACTACAAAGTGGCTCAGTAGTTACTCATATCATTAAGTCCTCACCCCCTCCTATTTGTCAGCATAGGAAGGTATTACAGAATCACTGGCTATATTCTCCATGCTGTACTACCATCCATCTCCGTGACCAACTTATAGGATTATTGAGGATTTTTGTGCCCTTCATCACCACCACCCACCACCCCAACCCCTCCCCCATGCTAACCACCAGTCACTTCTCAGTGTCTATGAATCTATTGCCATTTTTGTTCATTTTGTTTGTTTTGTTTTTAGATTCCACAAATAAGTGAAATCATATAAAATTTGTCTTTTTCCACCTGGCTTATTTCATTTAGCATAATACCCTCTAAGTCCATCCATGTTATTGCAAATGGCAGGTTTTCTTTCGTTTTTTGTGGCTGAGTAATAGTCCATTTTATATGCATGCTACTTTTCTTTAGCTATCCATCTATTGATAGACACTTTAGTTACTTCCATATTTTAGCTATTGTAAAGAATATGGCCATAAGCATAGGGGTGTATGTATCTTTTTGAATCAGGGATTTTGTTTTCTTCAGCTAAATTCCTAGAAATTGAATTACTGGATCATATGGTATTTCTGTTTTTAGTTTTTTTGAGGAACCTCTGTGATGCTTTCCATAGTGGCTACCCCAATTTGCTTTCCCACCGACAGTGTAGAAAGGTTCCCATTTCTCCACATCCTCACCAACACTTGTTTTTTCTTGTCTTTTGTGTAGTCACCATTGTGTCTGTTGTAACGTGATATCTCATTGTGGTTTTGATCTGTAATGTTGTACTTGAAGTTTCTTATGGACCATAATATAGCTGGATGCTATTTTTTAATCCACTCTGCCAATTTCTGCCTTTAATTGGTATGTTTATTTACATTTAGTGTTTACATTTAATGTAATATTGGTATGGTAGAGCTTATGTCTGCCACTTTATTTTTTTATTTGTTTCTTTTCTGCTTTCATTTATCTTTTCTTTTTTTCTGTGTTACTTGAACTTTGTTTAGAATTCTACTTTTGTTTATAACACATCCCTTTGTATACCATTTTTAGTCATCGATCTATGTATTACACTATTTACACATATGTGATTTTATGCCTACTGGTGTTCTCATTTTACCGATCTGAGTGGAGACCTTATCTCTCTTTATGTCCCTTAACTGCCCCCCCCATTGTAATTGTCCTCAGTATTCCCTATACATACATTTGGAACCACCACAGCAGACAGTGTTACAATTTTTGCTTCAACTATTAAATGTTATTTAGAATGCTGGGGAGAAGAAAGCAAGCCTGTTGCATTTACCCATCTGTTTGCTCAACACGTGCTTTCTCCCTGTTTTTCTGAGGTCTTTAGCCCTTCGTTGAGCGTAGATCTGTCGATGACAAACTCTCTTGCTTTACCTCTAATTGAGCTTGACTTGTTATCGTCTTCATTCTTAAAGGTTATTTTCACTGGTTATAGGTTCTGGTTGATAGTTTTGTTGAAGTACTTGAAGCATAGTATGATACTCCCTTCTTGTATCCACGGTTTCTGAAGACAAAATTGCTCTTACTTGAATAGATGTTTTTCCCTGTTGGTAAAGTATTCTTTTCCTCTGGCTGCTTTCAGGACTTTTTTTTCCCCTCTTAATTTTCAGAAGTGTAAATTGTGTGTCTTGACGTGGATTCTTTTGAGTTCATCATGTCTGGAACTTACTCAGCTTCTTGAGCCTACAGGTTTATATCTCTGGACAAGTTTTGTAAGTTTTCAGCCTTTTCTCTTCGCATATTTTTTTACACCCTCGTTCTTCTGTCCTTCAAGGAACTCCAGTGACATGAGTGTTAGATTTTCTTTTTTAACAGCCTGAAGGTCCCTGAACCTGTTCATTTATCTTCACTCTTTCTTTCTCTGTTGCCTAAATTAGCTATTTCCTACATTTTTTCCTGTCTCCTAATTAACAGATTCTCTCTTGTGTCCACTCCATTTTGCTATTGAGCCCATCTACTGAGTGTTCCATTTTGGTTATTGTTATTCATCATAGTTGTTGTAAAATTTGCATTGGGCTTTTTATATTTTTGGTTTCTTTGCTTAATTTTTCTTTCTTTGATTAGGTACATACTCTTTCCATTTGTTTCAATGCTATTTTAATTGTTTTTTAATTTTTGAAGCATTTTTATCACGTGTACTTTAAAAAGTTTGTCAAATAATTCTAACATTTTTCTCATCTCATTGTTGCATCTATTGATTGTCTTCATTCAGTTTGACATCTTCCTGGTTCTTGGTTTGATGAATAATTTTTCTATTGAAACTTGGACATTTAGAATTATTATAATAATAAAATATTCACCAATTGTGTAATCATATATAATATATATGTAAACATCAATATACTTGTTGCATTTATTTATATTAATTTATACCTATTTTAAATATATAAATTGCATATATTTATATATTTTATTAATAAAATCTTATATTAATAAAATGTAAATAAATATATAACATTAATATGAGTGTACAAAGTACATTAAAATATATAAAATATATAATATATGATTCTATCATAAGAAATATTATCAGCTTATTATCGTGCTAAGAGTCTCTGAATCTCGTTTAAACTTTCTGTTCTAGCTGGTTTTTTCTGGGACCATTCCAGGAGAGGAAGTGGGGGTTCCAACTGTTGTTGTCAGGTGGAAGCAGAAGCTCATGTTTCCCATTCAGCCTCTGTGGATATCTAAGTGGGAAAAACTCTTCATTACTTCTGGGCAGGCTTGGGAATTCTAGCTTCTCGCATTTAGTCTGCGCGGACATTTTAGTGGGGATGGCAACATTATCAATAAACGATAAAGTCCAAACTCTCCATGGGCTTCTTCTGGTACCACCTCAGCGGAGAGGATAAGAGGCACCTCAGCCTGCTAGTCCAGTCTCCTACTAAGATCTTTGGAAGCATGGCAGATGTTGTTTCTGTTTGCATTACTGTCCTGGTCTTCTCCAATAACCTGGTCTTGGAGCCACAGTTTTTTTTCTGTTCGTTTGTTTTTTATAGTGTTTTGTCTAAGCAAAGTGAGTTTTGACAAAAATTTTCTCTATTACCAGGTCTCACTTCCTGATCTTTTGGCTGGAGAAAGCAAGCTTTGTTTGGGACACTTTTTTTGTCTGTGTTATTGGTATTTCTCAGCTGGCAGCTTCTTCAGGTCCAAGTCTTAAGATATGAGACAAAAAGAAAACCCAGGGAAGTTATCACTGTATTTTTTCTGTTGCTATAATTCCTAGCCGGTCTCCCTTCTTGTTACCTCCCAGAGTCTTCTGTCATATATTTTATGTATCATGTCCACAGATTTCAGTTGTACTTAGTAGGAGCAATAGGGCAAAGTATGCATATTATATCTTGCTAGAAGCAGAAGTGTGTCTCACACATTTTTAAGTGAATACCTAAACATTTGAATCAAAGTTTAAGGATAATTTTTCTTGTTATCAGAAGCTTAAAAACATGAAATATCTTACAAAATGAAATAAAAGGAATTACTATAAATGGAAAAAATAATGTTACTATTTATCAAGAGGCTTTTAATTACATTTTAAAATGTAATTCACCAAATCTGAAAAGAGTCATATAACAATTTTATCCATAGGTTTCATTTGATATTGTAAAAAAATTATGAATACATATGGTAGTCTGGCAAACATTCATTACTTTAAAAATACTATACTTCACTCTAATGGGTTTGGCATTTTGAGCAGGGAACAAAACACCCTTTTGTGAAGCCAAGCTACATGCTTCGAGGTAGTATGTAGAAGGCAGAAAAAGGAAAGAATGTATCTTGAATAATTATTAATGGAAGTTTTGGAGACCTCCTAGCAAGCAATATTTAATTTCTCCCCTTGGTGCCAGGAGGTACTTTTATTTTCAGAGCCAAACACTAATGCTACTTAGTTTGATTCAATGCTGTGTGTGCCATTCTACATAGCATAGGAGAAGGACTATTGTGATGAGATACATTATATATTCTTAGGCTAATTAATTTGAGAAAGGGTAAATATGGATGATGAGACTATAGAATTCATTTTCTTTATAATTGTCCTTGACTGTGGACTACAGGGATATGCATATCCATGTTCAAAGATCATTGTTCTAAACAAAATTTGCTGAAGCAAAATATCTATTTGTCTAGACCTTCAGCCTAGAGTATAATGAAAGTTAGGTAATCTTACTCTGACCATGTTTAGGATTTGTCTTGAGTGGTAATTGGGAATGAGCTGAAATGCGTGCAGTTTGTCTTACAATTTCATTCACATATATAGCTTGAATTTTACATTCGGCTATTAGAGAAATGCCTGAAAAGAAAATAGCTAATAAGTGATTGTAACTGAAATTTGCAGTAGAATCTTAGGGAGTTCTGCTTTGATAACACTGATAGAGATAAACCAGAGGATCAGTGGTTGTGAGGAAAATATTTAATCAGTGTGCATCTATGTGCTCATCTTGCCAAACTCTTTTTCCTACTTCTTTTTCTTAGTAAATAACCAGTATAGCCCTGATGATACAAAATCAGTGCACAGGGGAAGAACAGGGATTGGCTATATGATTGTTTAGTGCATCTCCGGATGGACATCAAAATGGTGCAACCAGGAAAGTTTCTTAATCCATTCAGGCTACAATAACAGGACATCATAGACTGGTGGCTTAGAGACAATAGAAATGTATTTCTTGCAGTTCTGAAAGTAGGACATTTGAGTTGAAGGACATTGAAAATTCAGTGTCTGGGAAGAACCTGCTCCCCAGTTCATAGACAGCCATCTTTTCACTGTGTCTTCACATGGTGGAAAGGGGCAAGGGCACTGTCTGGGGTCTCTTATAAAAGCATCAGTCCCATTCAGGAGGGCTCCACCCTCATGAATCACCTCCCAAAGGCCCACCTCCAGATAACATCATATGAGGCATTAGGTTTCAACATATGAATTTTGGGGGATACAAACATTCAGTCTTCAGCAGAAGGGATGTTACTTGGCATTTTATGGAATGAAGGGGCAGGGGTGTCTGTCCCCTGCTCTCCTTTCCTCTCCCACTTTAGCCCCCCAGCTCTCAAGAAAGACAAGTCAAGGCTATGACAACAACTGAGTCTCTTTCCATAAATAGCAACAGGACTTTATCAAAGCTGATAGTTTGAAACAGGTGACCGGCACTGGGCTACAAGTGTGTGGAGACCATTTGAAAAGAAGAAAACATCCATGAAAACCAAAGAAACTAATTCAGTTCCTGGCCTGCCCAAAGAAATCACATGACTTTACTCTTGGAGGAATGCTCTCGCATTAGACAAATGGACAGTCTTGCCCCAGTATTTTACCTTGGCCTAGACCTCCACCTCCCCTTCTCTAGATCATCTTCCTCCAATCCTTACCCTTACCCTTTAGTAACTGTCAGAGTTTTACAGACATGTATGTGGTGTGCATTGGGTGAGATATTCCAGGCTATAGATGATATTCTTTTATTTAACTAATAATGATTTGAATTCTTGGTTGTACATTAAAATCCCTTGGGGAGCTTTGTAAATTCCTATTGCACAGACCCTTCTCCATACCAATTAAAGAAGATTCTCTCTGGATAGGTTATATCTTCTTATGTGGTTTGAATATACAGTGGGGTTGAGAACTCATGAAATAGAACATTTCCAATCTAGTCGAACCCCACAAACCATATTTTCTCTTCTCTTTGCAGAGAGTATGTTGCTCCTCTTGGGGAGGAGACGTATGCAAAAGGAGCCCCTGTTCTCAGTCACATAATTTGAGGCCCCTGCTCTGGCCCTCCTCTGATGTACTCCTCTCCATGGAATGAAGAGTCCACGGAGTCAGAGGATGTGATCTTTGGGGACCCATGATCCCATCTTACACCACACTTTTGGTATCAAAATCTTCACATTGCTGTCCAAATGGCTCCAGGCGTCCTTTTAGGGTCTGTGTGTCTCTTGCCTAGGGACAAAGAGCAGTGCTCTGTCCCTCCGAGGCTGCCCAAAATGGGGTTCACTTGTAGGGAAGAGACTATGGATGGAGCTTGGACAGTGGGGCTAGATGTTCAGTCACCTGTTCAAAACCCCTTGTGATGGGTTGTGTTCTGGAGCAGAGGGCAGGAAAAGAAGGGGAGCAGGCTGGGGCAAGGGAGTGGGGAATGAGGTCACAGCTCCAGGTGCTGCCAAATTTGGCACTTGGAGAGGGTGGAGAAATCTAAAGCAGAACCTGACTCTCCCAGCTATACAAAGCATACTTGTTAATAAAGGAGGGTGACATATATCTTATTTAACAGTTTGTTTGCTTGATTTATAACCTTTAAGTACTTTTAAACATTTTGTTTGTATTCCCACAGTTCACTCTTCACAGTCTCCTGAAAACATTGGGGTCCAGCCTATGATTGCCCCTACTATAACCACAGGCCCAGGAGTCTATTTCTATGGACTGTAGTCTATTTCAAAAATGCCTTCATAGAATACAAAAATGCTTTCTGATTCTCTAGTGCCATTCTCCCGTTACTCACAGGGTCCCTGCCCAGATGAAGCTCAGCCCCTTGATTCCTCTCACTAGCTTCCTGTTGGCTTGATCATGAGCTATGTCTGTACTTGCATGGTCTCATACATAGGGATGTAGTACAGTTCAAAATGCATAGGATTTGATGAATGATAGCTGTGATTTGGAGTCCTGGTTCTGCCACTTGCCATTTGTGTGACTTCATGTGACATTCTTGACCTTTCCAAATCTTGGCTTCTTCATCTGTAAATCAGTTAGCAATACATACCTGGCACGGGGATAGAACGGACTAAAGGAGGAAACAGGGAAAGGTGAAGTTCCCTGGCATGATGCCTAGAGATAGCAAGGATTCAGTAAATAATTGCTTCCCTTTCTCAAGTAAGGCCACTTAATATAAGAAGAACGGCTCTCCATTGCCTCCCTCATTTATATTTTCTGTAGTAAATAACTGAATTATTTCCATTTTTCTTCTTGTGTTGCATTTTCTACCCCTTCTCAGTCCTGCCTTGTATGTGTGCATATGTGGATATGTGTGTGAGGAGTATGCACTATATATATCAAAATGATAACTAGCTTTCCATCAGGAGGCTGAGCACTTTGAGTTTAGGAGAAAAAAGGTGTTCATATCTCTCTCTTTGCCATTGTGTCTTCTTTCCCACACAACTACCACCTCATCTAGTTTTCCTGCAATGAGAATGGTAGACCATGCACATGGATAGGGTCTGGTCATTGGTGCTGGGCGTACTCAGCCAGTGACAGTCAGCATATGCTGGTAAATTGAGGCAAGGTAGACTCTAGTCTAACTAGGTTAACTGTGCCCTTCTACAACCTACTTTTAGTGTTTCACAACAAGAAGGCAATAAGCCACTTATTCAATACCCTTTTCAGGGAATGTTGAGACACACATAGTAAGTAGTCAGTAAATGCATGTCAGATGGAAGAATAAGTAGGTGATAAATGATACAACTAGAATTTGAAGCCTTATGCTTGTCAGCCCATTTTACATTCAGGAACAGGCAAGTCACATAGGTATTTGTTGAGTATTTGAATAAATTATAGTAATAAATGAAATTAATGAACAGTGGATAAATGGTGAAGAAACATCTATTGAATGGATGGAGTGCTATGCTGAGGTGGCTTCTATATTTAGCTGCTCTCTACACCAAAAGGACTTAACCTTTCCTCCTGTCAGTGTCCCTATATAGAAAATAGGCCCATGATATCTGCTCAAACAGAGAAAAATGTTTAATAAAACTAGGTGGTCTCCCTGAGTGCTTTGAATTCTTGAGATTGCTCTCAATTGTAAGTTGTTGATTATCAAAAGACTTGGATCAGAAGACTATTAAAAAGGAGATTATTATTATTGTTATTATTATTTGAAATTTTCCTTTGTCATATACAACACTTGTGTTTGCCTTTGTCCAGGGATTATCTCCACCTTGCTATTCAGCCTGTACATAAATATGAATGGAATAATATTGGCTGGAAGTGAGGACAAGGGCCCATCTCCCTTCAGGCACTATAGTTCCTAAAGGGAAACCAGGTCCGCTGACCCCTACACTGACCACAAGTTGCCCTACAGCCCTGATGAAAAGTGGGGCTGCTGATGTTCTGGCATAAGCACAGGCACAGATGCTTTATCACTGCCAGGCTCCATGGGCCTCACCTAAAGCAGAATGGAGCTGGCAGGCCATAGCTTAGAATCAGAAATAGAGGTCAGGTTCCTATGAAAGTAAAACAGTAGTGGAAAGGCTTTTGGAGAGTGTGTATTAGTTAGGATACATGTTAAAATGCCATAACAAAAGAAAGAAAAATAAAACTATGTGACATTGCAAAACTAAGTCGGTGACCTGGCTTAGGGAGGCATCTATGCTTCAGGACCTAGGCTAGCTTCCTCCATGTGGTTTGCATTTATGAGTTTCACTGTTGCTGCTGCTTATTTTTTATTAAGGTATTATTTATATACACTCTTATGAAGGTATTATTGATATACACTCTTAATTTTTATTAAGGTATTATTGATATACACTCTTTTTCACATGAAAAAACAATGTGGTTACTACATTTACCCATATCATCAAGTCCCCACCCATACCCCATTGCAGTCACTGTCCATTAGTGCCACAGATTCACTATTTGCCTTCTCTGTGCTACATCTTCCCCATGATCCCCACACCCCTCCCCTTTGGTAACCACTAGTCCCTTCTTGGAATCCCTGAGTCTGCTACTGTTTTGTTCCTTCAGCTTTGCTTCATTGTCATACTCCACAAATGGAGGGAAATCATTTGGCACTTGTCTTTCTCTGCCTGGCTTATTTCACTGAGGATAATACCCTCTAGCTCCATCCATATTGTTGCAAATGGTAGGATTTGTTTCTTTCTTATGGCTGAATAGTATTCCATTGTGTATATGTACCACAACTTCTTTATCCATTCATGTACTGATGGACACTTAGGTTGTTTCTATATCTTGGCTATTGTAAATAGTGCTGCGATAAACATAGTGGTGCATATGTCTTTTTGAATCTGAGAATTTGTATTCTTTGTGTAAATTCCAAGGAGTGGGATTCCTGGGTCAAATGCTATTTCTATCTTTAGTTTTTTGAGGAACCTCCATATTGCTTTCCACAATGGTTGAACTAGCTTACATTCTCACCAACAGTGTAGGAGGGTTCCTCTTTCTCTGCATCCTCACCAGCATTTGTTGTTCTTAGTCTTTTCTATGTTGGCCATCCTAACTGGTGTAAGGTGATATCTCATTGTGGTTTTAATTTGCATTTCACTGATAATTAGCTATGTGTAGCATCTTTTCATGTGTCTGTTGGCCATATGAATTTCTTCTTTGCAGAAGTGTCTGTTCGTATCCTCTGCCCATTTTTTAATAGGGTTATTTGCTTTTTGGGTGTTCAGGCATGTGAGTTCTTTATATTTTTTTGGATGTAACCCCTTGTTGGATATGTCTTTTACAAATATATTCTCCCATACTGTAGGATGCCTTTTTGTTCTATTGATGGTGTCCTTTGACATACATAGCTTTTTAGTTTGATGTAGTCCCATGTGTTCATTTTTGCTTTTGTTTCCCTTGCTCGAGGAGATGCGTTCAGGAAGAAGTTGCTCATGTTTATATTCAGGAGATTTTTGCCTATGTTGTCTTCTAAGAGTTTTATGGTTTCATGACTTACATTAAGGTCTTTGATCCTTTTGAGTTTACTTTTGTGTATGGAGTTAGACGATAATCCAGTTTCATTCTCTTGCATATAGCTGTCCAGTTTTGCCAACACCAGCTATTGAAGAGGCTGTCATTTCCCCATTGTATGCCCATACCTCCTTTACTGTATAGTAATTGACCATATATGGTTGGGTTTATATCAGGGCTCTCTAGTCTGTTCCATTGGTCTGTGGGTCTGTTCTTGTGTCAGTACCAAACTGTCTTGAGTACTGTGGCTTTGTAGTAGAACTTGAAGTTGGGGAGCATAATCCCCCCAGCTTTATTCTTCCTTCTCAGGATTGCTTTGGCTATTAGGGGTCTTCTTTGGTTCCATATAAATTTTAGAATGATTTGCTCTAGTTCATTAAAGAATGCTGTTGGTATTTTGATAGGAATTGTGTTGAATCTGTAGATTGCTTTAGGCAGGATGGCCATTTTAACAATATTAATTCTTCCTAACCATGAGCATGGTTTGTGTTTCCATTTATTGGTATCTTCTTTAATTTCTCTCATGAGTGTCTTATAGTTTTCAAAGTATAGGTCTTTTACTTCCTTAGTTCTGCCGCTATTCTTGTTGATGTGTCTCAGCTGTGGGCACCAGGGGCAATGAAGTTCAGGGCAAGTTCTGTCTGTGAGGACATAACACTGAAATTCCATATACATCCCCTCTACTCATTCCATTGCCGTATAGGATTAGGGACCCACCCTACTCCAGTACAGCTTCATTGCAATTGAACTACAGTGACCTTATTTTCAGAGAAGGTCACAGTTTGAGGTACTAGGATTTAATATTTCAGTGTATGAATGGGTGGCATGTGTAAGGGGAATGCAACCTACAACCACCACTGAATCAGAATCTGTCCTTAAATCGGTAATTTGTATGCATATTAAAATTTGAGAAGAAATGCCCTAAAAATGTTCTTCAAAAACTGGTGTGCCACCAAAATGCTTACTACTACCCTAAATGTGACATGGAAGGCTCTCTGAACTTCAATTCCTGGATTCTGACTCAGTGTCAGCACTTTAGTTTGTGCACACAGCAATGCTTCAGGCCCATATAACT
The DNA here is from genome assembly GCF_030020395.1 of Manis pentadactyla. Taxonomy (NCBI): domain Eukaryota; kingdom Metazoa; phylum Chordata; class Mammalia; order Pholidota; family Manidae; genus Manis; species Manis pentadactyla. The sequence goes on along the minus strand of NC_080020.1, from coordinate 168,137,248 downwards.
GCTCAGTATATATTTTATTGAATTCATGAAACAACTGGCCCAAAGTCTTTTCACATCTGAAATGGAGATACCCACTTCACAAGGATACTGTAAATATTATATGATGTTAAATATCTTTAAAGAAATTGAAAATGTGACTGTATCAGTCCAGGTCTAGTCAGGAAACTAAAACACAGTTCACTTGAAAAACAGGGAAAGTTTAATGTAAATGTTATGAATTATTATGTGTAAAAGCGGAGTTTACTACAAAGGCACAAAGAGAACTCTCAAGACTTTAGGGGTGAGGGAGAGAGCAGGCAAGGAAGGGACACACTTAGAAGGCGGGACCTTCTCCTCTAAGCTTGGGTTCAGACTTCACTGGAGAAGGAGTGGCTCCCCGCATTGGGTGGCAGAGAACTTTTATATGTTGGGCTGGGTGAGAGGCAGACCACTGTTCCTGGGCAGAAAATGCCCTCCCAGGGTCCACGCAGGAGGATGCTGGTGGATGGAAACACAGAAGGAGTGGTTCTGGTGCTAGCTGCTGGCTGCATCAGGAGAGCTGTGGAGAGGCAGCCACTGAACTGGAGCCAGTCCCTAGCTCACCAAGGGAATGTGTGTGACACTGCTGGTCACCCTGCAGGAGACAGGAGTGAAAGGAAGAGAAACAGAGGCACACCAGAACCAGGAGGAAAACACCCTTCCCTCTGCTGTGCCCCTCCAGCACCCTCTGCTGACATAATGTCATGCCTGTTGCAAAGGAGAAACTTAAAAGGTTCCAGCCCATTATTGCACAAAAGTAATGAAGGGTGGATTTTGGAGCTGAGAGGCAATAGGCTAATAACTGGTACATATACTATGCAAATATAAAATATTTTTCTCAGTACCAATGTCAAATATGGTTTCAAAGAATAAGGGAAATAAAAAATGTGGAATTTGTAATGCATTTTCAAATGTACACGTATTTTAGTCCCCTGGCCTTTCTCTAATTCCCACATATACACTGCTTTTTCCACCCAGATAGCCCCGTGGGATGTTTTGGAGAAGGAAGAGGGGCTTGAATTGTGGAGGGAGCACTTGTTAAAAAAATTGCAAACTGAGTAGATCATGATGACAGCACCCAGCTGTCCATACCCTTAGGATGTGACACCCAAAGTATTCCTAGGGGTTCACACTACCCCTTCATCATGGGGACCCTTTCCCCCAGGCTGCCTTCCTTAGACTGCTGTTGCAGGGCTCCTGGGCCATTTCTGCCATCACTGAGCTCCTCTCCACACTCCCAGGTCATCTTTTCATTGCTCTTTAATTGCCAGCCCTATGCAGATGACTCACAAACATATTCATAGCCAGGTTGCTCTTCTAAGCCTCTATACAAAAGTCTTCTTGAGGCTTATCTTGAGCGTCTAAAAGACACCCTAAACTCCACGTACCCATACCAAATGCATTTAATCCACCACATTCACCTCTAGTCTGCTGCTCACTCACTCTCTTTCTCTCTTAAAGGATGGCAAATTGTGTTTGCAGTATCTTTTTCTCCTTTCTCCCTTACTTTCTATATCATTTCTACTGCCCAGTCCCTAGATCTTATCCCTAAAAATGTCAGAAATTTGTTTACTTCTATCTATCTCTATCAGCACAACAGAATGCAAGTTGTATCATGTATCACCTGGATTCCTGAAATGGCGTCCCAGCTGCTCTATTAACAAACACTCTTGCCTCTCTCCTAATACGAATCTGATTATGTCTCTGTCTCTCTCTCTCACACACACTCACACACACTCACACACACACACACACACACACACACACACACACACACACACACACACACACACCACCCCCCTCCATTCATCCTTATTGCTTAAAATTTGTCAGTGGCTTCCCACTGCTCTTAGGATAAAAACAAAGCCCTTTGACTTCCAAGGTCCTGCATGGCCCAGTTCCTGCCTCCCTCTCAAGCCTGACTTCATCCCTAGCTTTCCCTTTTCCTCTTTGCATGAGCTGTGCTGACTTTTCTCCAGGTCTCAACCCACTCTTTCAGACTGTAGGGCCTTTGCGAAATACTGTTCCCAGGGCCTGGGATTCATTTTGGGTCATTTCCACCATTCCCTGGTCATTCTATCCAGTTCAGATGCCCTCATTAGCTACCATAACACCTTGGGAGCTACTTCTACCTGACAGTACTTTTCAGAGTTAAATGTTTTATTTATTTAGTGATGGTTTGATTATTTAGTGATCTCTATCTGTTCCTGTACTCTAACATCTACTTGGACAAGATACACATCAGTTTTTTCTCACTATTATTGTCTCAGTGCCTAGCCCAGTGTCTTTCATTTAGGCAAATTAATGAATCTAAATACTGACATTCATACTAAAAATTCTTACTGAAATCCACTCACTCATTCATTCCTTCAAAAAATAGATGTGGAGCAACTACATGTGTTTGCCAGTGTATTAGGGATTGTGCTTATAGAGCTAAACAAAATAGACAAGAATCTGGCTCTCATGGTGTGATTATTCTCATGGGAAAGGGCAGAGAAAAACTTGCAAACACATACATAGAAAATAGCATATCAGAGTAAGTTTAGTGAAGAAAAGCATAGGATAGTTTGATAAAAAAAAGAGGTTTAGATACAAAATGCCTCAGAGGAAAGTTGGGCTGAATGAACAGGCCTCTCTGAGGAGCTGAGCTGGGCTTCTCTGGTGAGGGGAAGTGAGCCGCATGAAGGTGGGAGCAGGGAGTTCCAGGCAGGAGAAACAGCAAGTGAAAAAGCACTAAGATGGGAAGTGGTTTGGTGTGTTGGAGAAAATATGTGTCCTCACTCTGAGGATTAACAAGGACAAAGCTTTGACCCAAACATACTACTTCTTAGATTCCTTGAATGTGAGATTAGAGGGTGCCTTTGAAAACCATTTTTCAAAGGGAGAACATTGGCACTTTGTTGGGACACTTTTGTGTGGGTCTGTAGTCGCACTACAGACTGTCTACCTTTCCTGGCCTCACTGCTGCTCCCTCTCCTAACTCCAGGGGCCCCCTTTAGATAGAATACAACCTGAATGGTATCCAGGCATTGGCAGGGCCTGCCTGCTTCCCACCACTAAATGCCAGTACACTGCTCATCCTGAAATGCCAACAACCCCCCTCCCTGCCCCTGACACACACACACACACACACACACACACACACACACACACTCTCTCTCTCTCTCTCTCTCTCTTTCCCACAGGTCAGTAGGGGTGGTATTGATCTTGATTAGAATAACTGGAACTTAATAATTTTTCACATGGGGAAACTGAGGCCCAATAAAGAGAAACAAATAAGTGGCACAACTTGGTGTTTTCTGATTCCATGCCAAATGTTCTTTTGTTGTAATAGAATTATCACCTGATATTTTTCTTTATTCCTACTCATAGTCGTTTTGGGCAAGTGAAAAGCAAGCAAACCAAAACCATAAAAACACTATGTAAAAAAAAAAAAACTAATTTTCCTCTTTAATGAATTCAGATTTCTATGGTTGACATTTTCTTTTAATGGCCCTTATCTGTGCTTTGAGGGAAGGTAAACTTGAAAGCCAGCCGTCTGTTCAATGCTGCTTCAGACAAGTAAGTTTAATTTAATGCAATAAACATTCTTCAGTTGCTCACTGCAGTCTGATGCTGTTAGTAATATTTAATCTGTCAAAAGGCATTGCATGTCGTCATTGAGATGCAAAATAATTTATGGCTATAACTCCCTTTGCATTTGCATGAGTAAATCAGTTGATATTTACAAGAGGGTATGATTGTTGTTCCATTGTTTACTTTCTTAACTTTGTAAACATCACTGTAACTTCAGGTTAGTTCGAGACTGACCTTCCAATTAAAACAATAAGAGGCAGACTGTGTGGTGTGTGTGTGTGTGTGTGTGTGTGTGTGTGTGTGTGTGTGTGTGTACATTTGTGTATAAGGATTGCATAGTGTATCTTTGGAAGATCTTAAGTCATAGCAAATCACCAATTAGTGAGTCTGTGCCTTATTTTTTTGAAACAACCAAAAGTCATTCAAAGCAAATTCTGTTGAATTAGATGGATAAGAAAATTGGATTTTGCCATTTGAGAGTTTAATAATAATAACAGCCACAAAATGGTGTTTTTAAAAAGTAATCCAACAGGAAATTATGCAAAAATTGCTGAGTGATGGCAGCTTCCTGAGAAAAGTGTGGAGACCCTCAGTGTGATTATGTGCAGGAGACAGTGCTCATCTGCAGTTGGACATTCTGTATATTTCCTAAAAAATCAGCTTCATTAATTTTAGCATGTCATGATAGACAGATGCATATTTATTTTTGTTTATACATTTATATATTCATTAAATGCTGTAAAGAGGTGATGATGATAATCCTAACATTAAGCATGTATTATGTGCTATCACAGTGCTCAGTCCTTTAAGGTTTTTTGGCTTTTTTTTTCTTTTCTTTTTTTTTTCACTCATGATACCATAAAATGTGGAATCATAGTTCCCTAATAGCAGAGAGGTTTTGATGGTTTTCAAGGCTTGTCTGAGTCAGGGACCTTTTAGAAGGAAGAACTGCCTTAATGAAATGTAATTGTAATACTCTTGAGTTTTTTATGGAGACTTTAACTGGTCTGAAAACATAAAGAGAATGTCTTCTGAGGGCCTGCCTTAATGGACGGGTTTTTACTTTAAGTGAGCACTCATGGACAGGGGTATCCAAGTCCTTGAAAAACGTGGCCAGTCTTTTCCATCCTTTCGTTTTATTTTGTAGATCCTCTCTCATTGACTCTGAAAAAGTGAATCTCAGCTCAATCGTTTTAGTGTAGTAACTATTGAGTTCATATAATTTAAAGACTTATGTAATTCTTTTTTCTCTATTGCAGTTAGGAAAATCTGTTTTCCAATGAGTTGCTTTATCTCATACATTTAAAAGATATGTAAGAAATAACCTTAAAAATCCCATCAGCAATTCCCAAAGTGAGTTTAGCTTAGGATAGTTCTATAAGCTCTTTAATTAGCATTGCTAATTGCTGGGTAACAAACAATGCCAAAATGTTAAGAGTGCTAATGAACGATGCTTTTTATCTCAGAGTTTATGTGAGTCAGGGATCCAAGTATGGCTTAAGTAGATCCAATGGCTCAGGTATCTCAAAAGACAGCAAGCAAGGTATTAGCCATGGCTAAGGTCATCTTAAGGCTTGAGTGGGGGAGGCCCCACTTTCAAGTTCATTCATTTGGTTGTTGGCAGGAATTAGTTCCTTGCTGGCTGTTGGCCAAAGGCCACCCTCTGTTCCTTGTCAGATGGGCGGTCCACAGGTCAGCTCCCAGCACGGTACATGGCTTCATCAGACTGAGCAAGTCAGGAGTCAAGAGAGGGAGTGCTCCGAAGGTGGATGTCACCGTGAATTATAACCTATTCTTGGAAGTGACACCACATCCCCTTTGCCATATCTACTCCTTAGAAGCTAATCTCTAGGTCCAGAGCACACTCAAGGGGAAAGGTCACACAAGCATGTGAAAATCAGGAAGTGAGGATCTTTGAGAAATATTTCAGAAACTATGTGTCACAAGTAATAATGTTATGAGAGCTTGGTGAGCAAAAGAGATTGTGAAATTCCAGAAGTTAGGTCAGGTTTTCCACAGGACCTTTCAGAGTCTTGAGCATGCTGACTGTGTTGTGCATCTGCAAGTGGGAAGGGAGCTGCAGAGAATGTGGCAGTAGTGTTTCTCAATCGCCTGTGTCCACTGAATCCTTTTTGTTGAAGAGTAGCATATTAAACCACCCTTTCTCAGAACGTTTGGAGAACTGCTACCCAGCATCTTTACTTGGCATGTGTTACTGAGGATGGGAGGGTTGCCTTGCCCCTGCTGCAGAACATGGAGTTAGCCCAGATCCCCTGAAGCTCTGAGGCTCTTTTCACCTTATTAAATTGCCACAGGTTTATTTATGCCACCTTTAGTATGACTTCTACTGATTTCCTCTTCTGCATCAGCTGCTGACAACATAAGCTATGTAAGAGAAAGTGTGTGGCTCGATGTTGAACCCATTTATAGGACCATCATGCATCTCAGCCCCTGTTCCTGCTCTCCCTTCCACCTTTGTGGATGACAGAGGCCAGACTGCAGCCAGTTATGCCCCTTCTGTCCCTAGCTCCCCTACCCTACCCCTACCCCTGTAGGAGTTGGATAATCACCTGTATCCTCTTTACTCTAGAAAGAACTAGGTTAGAACCTTCATGCTTCACTTTTTATAAGGTTGCCAACCACTACTGGAAACATCTTAACATTTTTACTTTTTGCCCCTGTTCCTCTTTTACAGATAGATCTTACACCATGTCAGCAGTTAATGCATGGAGGAACAGTGCTATTTAACTTCTTGTTTGGACCTTTAATTGCCTGTATACTTTATTCTTCTCAACAGAGGCCTTGACATCTCAGACTTTACCATGTGCGTCCACACCCCCCACACCCCCTGTGCAGTAAAATGCAGCATCCAGTGCATCTGTCTAAAAGGGTCTGGAGATGGTGGTCTGAGCAGAATGTCATGGGGTGAGGGTGGGGCAGAGCATAGTTATGGTTAGTTTATAGTTACATGTCTAAGTGCATTAAGGGTGTTCTTTTATATTTCAGCCTGAAAATGATTCATTTTCTCATTTTCTGCCACTTGTGAAAACAATTTGCAATTCCCTAAGGGTAGGGGAGGGAGTATAGGAAGGAATATTTAGACAGTTCATGTTTCTTTAGTGCAGGGCCTGCTGCTTTGTAGTACTAGTGAATTAGGCTGCATCTGTTTGTGTGTGAGAGTGTGTGTGTGTGTTTTGTCTCTCCATCTGTCTGTGCTTCTTTCCTCATGACTCTTACAATTTCAGTAGTCATTTTTTCAGAAAAATGAGACTCAGCATGACACAGATCGTCTTAAAGTCATGATAAATATAGAAAACGATGGATCTTGGTGGAATATTGTTTTAGTACTAATCTATGGGTGGTTGATGCATCTGGAATTTTATCTTGATGAGGTATTAAAAACTGGTGAATGATGGTACTTGCTTCAGATGCTTTTGAAAATTGTTTATTCATTAATGACTTATGAATGTAGATAGATGTTTCCATTTGCTCATTCTGGTTCATGGCCCATTCAGCAACTGTTATTGTAGTCTGCATATTTATATACAATTACATATATATATACACACATACATACATATATATGTAAATAAATATAAAAAAATATATTATAAAGATATAAATATATATATTTATATAATTATATAAATAATATAACTTTATTTCATATCTATTTATATACATATATGTGTTATATGTGTGGCCCAAATACATTAGAGAAAGAGAGAAACTATGAAAAACATAAGCTCACTAGCAGCAAATAGCCTTCTGGAGCTCGTGGTGAGTTCAACATTATTAAAATGTTGATAGCATTACAGATCTGTTATGTCTGCAAAGTGCTAGGAAATGGTACTAATTTATAATGTGGGGGAGTGAAGAAAGAAATGGAGATGAAAAATAGCACACAATAGGATATAGTCAACTAAACAGTAATTTGTTAAGTTGTATTTACACCATGTAACAAAGTGCTATCATAGACTTCTTGCTTGGTTTATCCATCAACTATGTAGCACGCCTTTACTTCACGTGGAAAGGGAGGACTTTTCTAAATAGGGCCTTTCCCTTCTGTCCTACAGAAGACATTTTTGTATTTCTCAGTGTTGTGTAGTCCAGTCCAAAGGTCTGGGTGCAGTAATGGATAACATAAGGCCTCTGGCCACCAATGAACTTTTCAAGGCAAAGGGAAGGCAGACAGCAGAAAAGAAGAGGGAAAGACAAGATCCGTAGAGGAAGAATGGAGGGGAAGGCAGATGGAGGGAACGGTACAGAAAATGATGCTCATAGTTATCCCAGATGCCTCTCAATTTTTGAAACCTTGAATGTCTACATCTTTGATTCATTTAAACACACACAAAAAAGCCTTTTCCTTCACCTTCAGTTTCATTTCTTTTAACCACCCCCCCACCTCTATTACCAATATACAATTTTTATTCCCTAATTTTTCACTGACAATGTATAGTATATGACCAAGACCACTTTGGATGTGCAGTGTGTGATCTTGAGACAACAGAAGTGTCCAGCTTGTCCAGGTGTAGCCTGGTGGCCAGCGGAGTGTGTATCTGCCTATGTGGAATTCTTTCAAAGTCTTGAGAAGGGCCGCTGCCTGCACGCATTCTTCCTCTACCACTGGCTGTTCTTTGAAGACAGAATTTTGAAGTCCATCTCTTATTCCAAGGCTTTGATCCATGATAAAATGCACAGTGCATAGCTGAAGCTGGCATCAGCGACTTACATACTTTTCATCTAGATGGGATATTTTAGGGCCTTTCCTGAGTCTGAATTTTGTTAAGTAGAGTATATGGATGTAAAGATGCTTGCAAGGGAGAAAAGTTGCAAAATAAGAAGGTTTGTGGGGAAAAAAAAGCCACCTCTGCTAACCGCTTACCAGTGTTTGAGACCAGACTTGAACATTTTCAACCAGTGGCACTGTGTTAGTTTCCCATTGCTGCTGTACCGCACCACCACAAACTCGGTGACTTATAACACCGCAAATGTATTATCATGCATTTTTGGAGGCCAGAAACCCAGAGTCTTACTGGACAAAAATCAAGGTGTTGACAGGGCTGCATACCTTCTGAAGTCTCTAGGGGAGAATGTATTTCCTTGCCTTTCCAAGCTCCCTAAACTGCCCACATTCCTTGACTCCTGGCCCCTTTCTCCATTTTCAAAGCCAGAAACACTGGTCCAAGTCTTTCTCACACTGCCATGTCTTTTGTTCTCTGCATTGAGAAACTATTCTCTGCTTTTAAAGATACATGTGATTTAGATGGAACCCACCTGAATAATCCCATGTCCCAATCTTTCATCACATCTGTAAATCCCTTTTGCTGTGTAAAGTGACATATCACCAGTTCCAGGAATTAAGATATGGCCATCTTTGGGAGGAGAAGGGCAATGATTCTGCCTACTACAGGCACTAACTACAAAAGTCTCTCTGGCTTTATGTGTCCTCTGCTGGTGGTCACTTTTTATTCATCTGGCCCAGTTAACACTTGGGCCTGGTCAGGTATTTCTACCAACCCTGAGTGCCGTGTCTCTGCTATGATCAGTTGGCACCAGTTGTCTTGTCAGTCTCCACTTCCAAACTCAATCTGAGCTAGCCACCAGAGAAATCTGATTCAAATCTTTGGTTCTTCCCTGTTGCTTATAAAATCTTGTACCCTCCAAGGGTCAGTAGCCTGTAGAAGTCCATGATCTTCAGCAACAAGTTGTCCATGCCTCTCCTTTCATAGAGGAACAAACTAGGACTTGGGGAAGGAAAATAAATTAGTAAAGATCGTGCACACCTAGATCTACAGACTCTTAGGCCCGTGCCTGGACCCATGTGGTAGAGTTCAGCCATGCAATAGCAAACTAGACATGACTCCACATGGGTCTCAGCCATTAACGAAAGCTTCACTCATAGGCAAATTCTCTAGCTAAAAGCGTAATGTTGTATAGTTACAAGCACTTGTCCTAACATGAACTAAAGAGAAGGTTTTTGTGTTTTCTTTTTTTAATTAATCCTTAATTAATCAGAGTATGTTGTAAATGGGAGCACACTTGTATGCAAAGCATATGCTTAGCTAAGACTATGAGGTCAGAGGAATCATGAGTGGGGAAATCCATTGCTAAGAAGAAAAATTTCATTACTAGTGATTTTATGGTCTGACCATAGAGATTCAGTTTCCATTTGGCTCCTTAGTTTAACTGGTGAGGTCGGTGACAAAAGATGATAACTCAGGCTACCTCAGATTCTGGCCTAAATACAGTCTACTGGGAAGCACTGTATTTGAGTGTTTTGTGAGGTTGCTTCCCCTAGAATGTTATCTGTTATGGTCCCTTAATCTCTAAATCATAAGAATTCCTTTTGCAGCCTCTCTGAGAAATCTGGTTGTTCTGTTGCCATTAATTGCTCTTTGGTGCACGAGGTGACCTGAAAGGAGACAGAGGAGACACCAATTTCCATGACCAGAAAGGCAGGTTGTTCCAACCCACTTAATGTAGAACTACTACTGTTTTGGTATACAGACAACTAGGGTTTTAAATGTACAGTGGCCTTGAAACTTCCTCTAGTGAAAACATTCCTTTTCATAGGCATAGTTCACACTATTCAAAATGTTAAACCAGATATGTTTTTCTAGACTTCTATGCCAGGAGACGAGCACTAATGTGTTTTCACTGTCTGAGGAAATAGGAGGATCGCCAGTGTTTTTAAAGGGTAGACAAAGCTATAAGAGAAAGGTAAGAGATATGTTACTGGTTTAGGAAAAAATGAACCATAATAAGATTTTACTGACTCTTTGTATCAGTATTTCAAAAACTCCTAGCACCAATTAGATCATCTCTGCCTTTTTGGCTAAGTTTCTGGATTTAGTGGCTTTCATTTTCCCAACAACCATTAAATCAGTACTTACTATGTGCCAGAAATGGTGGTTAGGACAGGTGAGCTATGGATCCTGCAATTTCTATTAAGGGATTGAATTTAATTTGAATGAGGAAGTGAGTCAAACATCTACCAGTTCAGTTGCCTTCCACCTTTTCCTTCACTCCTTATTGGTTTCAAATAGGACAACAAATAATACTAGTATATTCTCAGCTTCAAGCATATTCTCTTGATTCATCTTAGAGTTGAGACTGGAACCCCAAGGACTATTCAAAGAAACTTGGAAATATGAAGGGTAACAAAAATACTTTCTTAGAAGTAAAAATGCCTTACTAATATCTCTCTTTGGGGAAAGATCATTACCTGTATATTCCAATGTACAGCATGGTGACTAGATGATACTCTGATTAGGGTGTTTCAACTACAAACAATACCTGGTTTCTTTTCTTGAGAACAACTCAAGAGTTTAAAGTGAGCTAAATGTAGCCAAACATGGACATCTACTACCTCTCTAGGGATAGGCATTAACCTAAGGCACATGGTAAGCATGAGTCATTGGCTAGTCAAAGTACCTTCTAGAAAGCAGAACTATTCAGAGCATTAGGATCTAGTGAAAGGCTTTACCATAATTCAACCTGGTTAGTGAATCTTCCCTAAATACATGGAAAACATGGGACTTCTCATCTTCAGGAGGAATGTATCTCTGTTGCCTGCAATTGTGAATATTCAAGGAATCCTGGAATTCAAGAGCTTCTTTGGAGATCTTCCGATCTGTCTCATTCTCACACAGATGTGGAAGTATTTCCTCATTTTATAGGCAAGTAGCAGAAATTTTAGATGTCTACCAAAAGTCATACAGTTAATTACTGGCAAGACTGAAGGTAGAAACTAGAACTACTTTTTAATTCAGGGTTGTTTCCACTTTAGTATAAGCCTTATGTTAATAACCAAGACCATTTCTGTAAAGGGGAGCCTATTGCTGAATGATTACCATGATTTAACTCCTTTCTCTTTTCTTTCCTTCTTGTTCTCCTGTCTTCCTTTTTGTTGTTTATTTCTCTTCTGTCTCATTAACAAGAAGAGTAGAAAAAAATGATAAAGTCAGCTCATGCATAGAACTTTTCCAAGAGTACACCTCTGACTTGCTGCTCTCAGAAATATAATTTCCAAGTACCCTTGGGAGTTCAGCCATGTATGTACTCAGTCCTACCATGATGGGAATGATTAAATTACTATGGATGTGTATACAAAGGAGGGAGCTTTTGTACCTGTGTAAAGTATATATAAGAGTATAAGTCATTGACAGTGAGGAACTTCAACTTCAAAGGGCAGGAAATTACTGTCTATTCCTCAATTCTTAGGATCACTCTTTAGCTTTGTTTTGTTTGTGGGTGCTTTATAATTCATAGAACAAACAAAACCCTTGACCCTCATCTTATCAAGCTTGTGTTTTTGGTAATAAAGTACATTGGTAATTAGCAAATAGAGTTTTTATTTATAACAACCAATATGACATATTAATTCATAAGTATTTCTTATTCATTGATCCCTGTCCACTCATATATACATCACATCTGGTGTGATTCTTGAGATCATGGTATAATCTCAGTGTTTGTGAAAGGGAAAGGAGCATAAGAGAAGCAAACTTGGACTGAGAATCTGGACATTTGGGGTCTGGTCTTGGAAGTCTCTGACCAAAAAAAAAAACATCTTTTATTGAGCATTTATATAAGCCAGGCATTTATGTATTTATATGTATTCTCACTGATTTATGACATTGGAATTCCTTCTATCTCTGTTTTTAAAAATCCAAAAATTGAGCATCAAAGATAACAAGTTACCTGTCACCAACCAATAAGAAATAAGATTCAAACAGGTTTATAGGCTGTAAAAATATTAAGTCAACATCTTCCCTAAGAGATAATGCTACCTTCTTGCTCTATATTCTTGGACAATTCACTTGGCATTTCTGAGCCTTGGGCTTCCTCATTAATCAAATAGTAGAGTTGGGTTCTTATCATTTGTAGGGTCCTTTATAGCTCCTGAAATTGGAAAAGGTTATTTTCCCTCTTGTCCCCTACCTCCCACTCCCTTGGCATTTGCTTGTCCCATAGTCAGTTCTTAATCATTAAAAATGAAGATGGTACTGAAACTAATGTTTGACCATGAGGACATGATCAGAATGATTTCATTCTGACCTCTAAATCAGTCTTTACTCTTGCCTGGAGAGCAGAATCAAAGAGGGGGCTAGAGGGAGGGACCAGGGACTTTAATTGTATTTTTTAAACAATGGATTTCCATTAAAATTGTGTTTTTCTACACCTCTGGAAAATTACATTGTAGATGAAATAAATGCAGCCTTACATTTAAATTAAGGTTATCTTTAGTCTGGTAATATCATTTTCTGTTTAGCAATTTTAATTCAAGTTGAGGCAGTGTAATTAGTGCCCTCAGCCAATTGCCATTCCTCTCTGCTTTGTAGCTGTATTTACTGCTGTTAAGACAAGCCTACTCGTGTGGAAAGTATAAGGCAACATAGTAAATTATTAAGGGTGGCATACATCAACAGATACTCCCTGAGCATGCTGATACTTCAGATTATGAGGCCTTACATCAGCATGTCCAGGGAGTGTTAGTATCATGGATGGCCAAGTCGGGATATCACTGTTTTATGGAGAGAGAAATTAACTTGAAATTTTCTTTCCCATAGCAAATATACTAAGTTTAGCAATGCTTTAAAGGATTTTTCATTGGAGGCAAGTTTAGGATAATTTGATTTAAAAATCATATTTTATGTTATACAGATTTCTTTTTCACACTAAGGTATACAGTTCATGGTGAGGTGATGGGTGGACACATCCCTGCATCTCTGTATGTTTATACCATAGCTTAAAACCAGAGGCACACAAATATCTGCAGATGACAGAAAAAGATTGGGAGTTTTACGAGTTGAAGTTCCACTTAACCTATTGAGAATGACTGGTAACCTTTTGTTTATTTGAGGAAAAGCCCCATATCATACATATATACATACATTCATGCATGCACACACACATATACATATGTACATACACACATACATATTTTATGAATATTAATTATGTAGATTAATAATAACATATACTTGTAAATGATGCATCAGTTCATATATATGCATGCATGTGTGTATATGTGTGTGTGTAGAAATAGCTATAGATATGTGTTACTTCAGATACGTGCTTTGAAGCATGAACCATATTCAAAGTCAAACATGAGTTAAACCCATTTCTCTTTTCTGGTACCTATGAATGGCTATAATGAAGAAAATATGTATTTTATCTCGCTTCTTATGTTTTAAGTTCCTTGAGAACGGGCTTCATCAGTTTTCATTCTTTGCAATAACTAGCAGATTTATTTGCACACTCTGAGTAAATGCTTTCTGAACTCAATTATGTAAAGAAACAGTTGACTGTTTTTGACAATAGCTTCCTAACATAGGAAAGTTCTCCTGGTTTCATAGTCTGTATATTGAATTTGGTATGTTTGCTTCTTTTCTCCACTCCAACAGGACTATAAGCATATTTATAGACAGACAAATCTGTTGCCTATTTGAAGAAAACTGTACCACTTAGAACTTTCTTAGAGAAACATTAGCATTGTAAATTTGACTTTCATTCCTTAGGGGAAAAAGTAACAGCATAGAATATATTTGTGTAATATTTTGGTGTGTGAATTTTGATTTAACAAATTTGAAAGGTAAACTTAAAGATGACACTTGAGAGATAGAATTTGTTTGCTCAAGCCCCAGTTGACAGTCTCAGGTCTTCTGATTGGCCATCAACGACTTCTAAGGATAATCAAGTATAATGGCCCATAGTGGAAAACCAAAATGTCTCTTCTTTGAATCATGATATGATTTTAGGAAAAAATAAAAGAAAAAGAAAAACTAGTAAGAAAATAGTTCTTTACTTTTGAAAACAAACACTTAAAATAAGAAACTTAAGTGTTTTCATTTCCCCTAAATATGACTGGACCAAAGCAAAAGATAATGATCAGTATTTTGCTAGCTGCTTAGAAACAGCCGGGAACAGACCACCTTGAAACTGTGGAAGACAAGGTCCAGCCATTTTAGTACCCAGAGCTTTCTACAATCTTAAGAAATTGAATTTAAATCATTATAATATAGTGAATGAAAAACACCACTATGTTGAGTATTAATAGATGTGTTACGTGTACGTGTGTGTGTGTGTGTAGGGTACTGAAATTATATTTTTGTGTGTATCTCCTTTATATTTTACCCAATCTTGCACCTTCTTTGTAAAATGTGTATAAAATAAATTTTCCTAACTGAGAGAACACAGAAAATGTGCACCCAGGTTACGTTAATAAAAAATAATGTGTCTTTGCATCTGCCTTGGGTTAGCTGAGTCCTCTCTTTTCCTGAAGTTGGGTATCATAGCTTTCACCTGCTGGTTCAGCTCTTCCCCGTGTCTGAGTCAAATCCTATTCCCAGTTAGGATATTGAATGAATTCCAAGCCATCATTTCAGACCGTTCAGCCTAAGGGAAGCTGTTTTCTCTGAACTTGTGCCACCCTCTAGTAACTCCCAGAGACCGTGCCCCACCTTGTATCCAGTTATAGGGACTTGCACTCACCTCAGGCCCTAGTCTGATCTCTGTGCACTATACCACAGATTTAACAGAAAATGGGATCCCGCTTTGCTCTTACCCACACTAACTTGGCTGTGGCACTACTGTCGGTATTCCAACAACCCTCAGGCCCACTGTCTCTTACTACGATTTCCTTTTTATTGCCTGACTTTGAGTTTCCTGGTGAAAAGTGCCACGCAGCTGCTGGAACAGCCAATGATCTCTCCTTCCCAAACTTCTCAGAAGCCATCTGCTGCCACCTCTGGTTGAGCCGCCATCATGTCTCTGTGAGCTAACACAGTGATCCCCGCCTGCTTTCTCCTTTGCTATCAACCCCAGTTTCCGGAAAGATCATTAAAAACAGATATTGGAGCATGTGGCTTTTCTGCTCAAGGCTACTCCAGGGGCTTCCCCATGTATTTAACAGTTCTTTAATATGATCTTTAAGTCCCTGCATAGTCTTGCCCATGACTAAATCTCCCAGGTCAGTCCTCACACCACTGGCATTTTTCTCCCTGTGTATCCTTTGCACACACGATTTCCCCTTCTCTGAAGACTTCTCCTTTCTAGAAGTTCTCAGAGTTAATGCCTATTCTTCTTTCACACTGTTATTTTCTCTTTAAGGTTTCTACTTGGGGCACTTAACGCAACCTGTAATTACTTATATTTTATGTGTTTTTCTTGCTTAATGGTGCTCAGATTATTGCATGCATAAAGGCAGGACCTAAACCCACATTGTTCACTACTAGATACCCTAGCCTTAGCAAATTGCCTCATCCAGAGAGTAGATTAGTTTGTAGCCATCACATTTAAATGATGAACAGATCACAATGTATGACTTCTTTCTCACCTCTCCCAACAATTTGTTGTAGTCAATTCTTATGTACCAATAAATCAGAATGCATTACCTTAAATGTTCACCATCTCAGTATAAGGTTGATACTAGGATTGCCATATGAGAAAACAATAACTGACTCTGGACACATACAGTAATTTCTTCCACATCACAAAACTAGTTGTGATGAAGCCAGAATTTTACTCTGAATCTGCTCTTCTCCAAAGCCTGTACTCTCCCCTCCACAACAACCACTACTGCTCAGAGAGTTCACCATTTACTGCCCAAACTTTGTCCTCTCTGTGGATGTCGGCTGCTGAGCTATCACCAGCACCTGCCTGACCCTTGATGTGTCCATCAGCTCTTCTGGGTCCAGTCTGCCCCACCTCTACTCTCTCATTCTGTGACAGAATTTTCTTATTGTAGAGAACTTCTCAGTAATTGAATCAGAAGCTAGTATCCTACTTGTAGACTAGAGATGTGCCACCATTTTGTTTCATTAGGTAGAGCCGAGGGTTCTCCTATTCCAGTGATAGATACTACCTAAATTATTTTGTACAGGGTCTGAGAGAAAGTAAGTTCCCAGTCTATAATGTGAATGGGCTCATGGCCATGCCACACTATGTGGGTCTCACCTGGTGAACAGCTGTGACTGTGGCAGTAGTCACTCTGAAGCACTAGCAAGGTTGACCCTCTGAGAAAACAGAGAAAGGTGGTATTCATACTGCACAGTTTGGGATTTCAAATAATAATTGCCGTGTCCCCTTCCACCACCCATGCACATGGGTAGAGCTGTGTAAAAACATCAAACTAATGAACATGTTATCGGTGGTGAGTCCATGATAGACTCACTGCTGTTAAAATTCAAGTATGATACCAGAACATCCCAGACACCTCAGGAAGTGAGCTCACCAGTTACATCATAGCCGTGTTCTGCTTATACCCTTGCTTGAGGTCTTTGCTATTTCATATTTATAGAAACACAGGGACTTAGGAAAGGGGATTGCTTTCAAACTGATTAAATTCCGGACAATAACATCCGTGAGGAGGTGAAATAAATTAATATCAATGAAGCTAATTTAGTGAAATGAGTGAAAGCTGAGCTCTGATAAAATAGAGCTCATTATTATCTAGAGAATATGTCATCATTGGGTAGATATAACCTATACTTAATAAGCCATAATGTTCACCTCTCTTCACTTTATGAGATTTCCATTTAATCTGCTTTTTTAACAATGTGTTTTCCAGTTTTCAATGTGTGAGACTGTTTTTAACCAATCAAATTAGAATCAAATTTGCAAGTGAAATGCCACAAGACGGAGCAGTATATTCTCTCCTGATGTAGAGATATTAAACATCTTTCATTGCTGAAATCACTAATTTTATGACCCTATCCCAGTGTGCTTGGAGGAGAATTTATGTTGACTATGTCAGTGGGGCTTATCGCCCGTGATGTCATTGTTCATTATTGTATTTACTGATTTATTTCTCATATGCCCAACATCAGGTTTTTTTCCTTTCAGTGAGTGAATCTGTCCTTTAAAACTACATGGTTCACAAGAACAGGGCTAAACTCTAATTTGGAAAAGTCAGGACATGGCCACCATGTTTTTTGATTGTCTTAGCTGGCCATGTGGCTAGGAACATGGAGAGATGATCCTTAAATTCAGCCAGAATTAGGACTAAGACAATCTCATGGTTGTCTGTTCCATCCTTCCTAACAGGGCAATTTAACTGCCTTTTCTATCTGAAAACTTTCAAGAAGTCCAAATACTCCTGAGAGCAGTAACCTGTTAATAAGTCTGTGGTTTTAAAGTTTCCCAGATCAGTGTATCAATAGTAGCTGTATCTGTGAAGTAAGAGTGAAATAAGGGAATGGGCACATCCTTCAAAGGAGAAAGGGAAAGGAAAACATCTGAAGAGTGGTGTGCAGGTTCAACTACCTCTGTGGCCTTTCTCAGGATCAGGTTTGAATCTTGAGAACACCAAGTTGGAGGCTTGTTTAGCCTTGGCCCTTCCCGGGCAATGTGCTGGTCAGAAGAGTAAACAAAGGTTGAATGTGGTTAGATGTGGTCCCACAGGCAAGTCTGTTAACAGGAGAGAGGGCTGTTGGCTCTTGACCTAATTAGGAAAAGTACAACCAATGAGTGGGACCAGGAATAGGTGACATCTGAGCAGGTCCTCCTTCCTCTCACTGTGAGCAGAGGGAAACGGGCTCCATCAGCAGCACACCTGACCCTTTCTCCAGGCATTCACTCAACTAAACCTTAGTGTTTCTCACTTCCCTTGGATATGCTCAGAAAGCTAAGCCCCTGCCATGAATACAATTTGCATGTTTTTTAAGCAAAGTGAGAACCAATCTTCTCTCTTGATACCACTATTTTGGGAGATACACATGCTACAGAAGAAAATTTAATCAGCAAAACTTTCCCATATTGACCTTTGAGAAAGAAAAAAAAAAGGATTCAACATTTATTGAGCAAATGCTGTGTGCCAGAAACTTTATATATAATATCTCACAACATTCGCACAGTCGACTCCATTATTCCCTTTCTGTAGATGAGAAACAGATACCCCCAAATTGTTAAATGATGACTAACTCAAAGTTGTGAAGCTTGGAAGGGATGAAGCCGGAATGAGAATCCAAGCTAGTTAATTCCTAAGTATGTTTCCCTCCCTATTACCATTGTGCCATTCTGGATTGATGTCTAGTTCATGCAAGATCATCATACCTAATTCCACTTTGTAAGAGAATAGTGTGCAAGTGTATGTTTGTGCGCAAACCTACGTGTGGACACATTGAAGTGAGTGATTGCTTTGGCCGACCTTGGCTTTCCTTCCCATACCTTCCCCAGTGGCCTCTTGGATGAGCGTGATGATGTCTAAAGAAATCACAGAGCTGTTGTCCTCAGAGAAGTAAAAGAAAGGAGGTATTTCTGTCCCAAACATGGGCTTATTCAGCCTTTGCATTAAGAGTATTTGGGCATGTTTTACCAGATCCATGGGTTTTAGTTTTCTAATCATAGAAAAGTGTTCAGCAAACATGCCAAGTTCCCTAGCGTCCCAGGCTTGTGGTTGATGGATATTCATTCTCTTCCTGAGTTTTTTTCAGATGTTTTGCCGAGTCGTCATTATTTTTCTAATTGCCCAATTTTCTTTTCTCTGTTAAACACTAATTAAAGAATGAGCCCAGGACTGCCACCTTTTTGGAGACAACATTAATCTCCTGCCCTCTCTACATTTTAATGGACCTAATTTATCCCTATTATCTACTCCTTTCACCACCCCAGCTGAGCGCAGAAAATATTCTTGTCCCTTTCACCACTTCTACTGCTCTCTACTTCTCACCACTCTACTGTTTTTTTTTTCATTTTATTTTCCATACTGCATCTGATTCTGTATAGTGTTGTTTATGTTTACTTCTCACTATCAGCAGGACATGCATATTACTATAAGAGTCTTCTTTCCTCCTCCCTCCTTCCCTGCTTGGTCTGCTCTCTATTGCTTCCTTCCCCCCATTTCTAATCCTCTCCGTTCCTGCAATCAATAGATGGACTAATTACTCAAACAGGCATAACTCAGCACCTACGCTGAGACAGAACCTGAGACACTGAATCATCAATCTTGGTCTCCAGGAACTCACTGTTTGAAAAGGGAGACCCACAAAAAAGAAACAGTACAAAAAAATAAAATGCAGGACAGGCCACAGGAGAGATCATAAGAGGTGTTGTGGGAAGTCAGAGGAGCTTCCACTCCAGCCTAGGAGGCATGGAAGACTTCCTGGAATGGCTAACGTTTGGAATGATTGGCCATCTGACAGGCAAGCAAAGGGGTTGAATCCCATAGTTCATTTGCATTTATAGCAAACTTAATAATCAGTGATATTGACTTCCTTCGTGTCTCCTCTTCCGCAACTCAGTAATACTGCCATTAAGAAGATGTTATAAGGCACTTTGAAATGCCCATATGAAAAATAGTGTATTAATTAGAATAAAGCAAAGCCCAACTAATTAACCCAGCCTTAAACTCTGGAGCAAAGAACTTGGCTTCTAAGTGACAAAGAGAAGAAAAGGTAGCCTATAAGCCCTGAGTTAATTTTATTGGTCTTAAAAAGAGTTTTTAAAGCCTCTCTCTTTAGAATTTATCACACCTAATTCTGATATTCTTGTCTTTCTGACATCTTTGGACTTCTTTCAGATTAGAAATAACCAAACCTAAAGGGTTGAAAGTTATTTGAAGGCACATAACCTCACCCCCTGGGAAAGTGATCCCTAATATGTGAATAATAAAAAAGAAAACAAACCTGAACTATAAAAGAAATTAACAAACTCTATGCAAACCAGCAGACCGAGGAGTAAACATAGCAGTAGATACTTGACTATGTCAATAACTCCCACTGTTGCCCCTGTGTGTAGAGTGTGGGCATCGATGTTAACTGTGGTAGGCAAGAGGCAGCAGATAAAATATGTAGATTCAAGGAGCTTTATGTCAAAAAGTGAGGAAGCTGGACACATCATGGTAGGAAAAATTCCATAAACCTGGAATGCAGTTCTCTTCTTAGCAGAAGTAAAGGTCAATCAGCAAATGACCACACATGGTTAATACTGTACATTCCCAGTGTTTGATACAGGATGCTCATGATTTGTCGTGTACGTGTGTGTTAACCTATTGTCGCTCTTGCAGTTTCCCAGAAAGCAAACTTCACTACTGAGATTCTTCTGGATGTCTTAAGGCACTGTGAAGGTGTCCCTGATTGTTTCAGAAAGGAAAATTCATTCTGTGTCAGCAATATTTCCTTACCACGAAAGCTTTCTTTTTTATATATAAACTTCTAAGAAAGGATAAATCTTATTTAAAAATCCAAAGTTCTGACATCTTGAATATGAATAGCTAGCAGACACTAGAAGTTTATATAACTGTTTCAAGACTGCATTAAAACATATTTATAAAGTACTTTGCATAAATACTCAAGCACCTTTAGATAAAGCCTTTCATGTTACAATGAAGTGTGTTTTGTTCACCTTTCTTGTCATGGGAATCCATTTTAAGTGTTTCCTTTTCATAAGTACCATAATAGTCTGACTCATCATTGCCTTTTCACATATTATCAGCACACTCTCCTTAAAAATACTGAAGTGTATTATTTCTGTGCTCATATCTTTACAGAACATGGAGAGGTAAGGATCTGAAGACCTCCAACTGTGTGGTTACAGATGAAGTTAGGGATTCTTCATAATAGGATTTGTATTCTCTGGAATTTACTGTGTTCTCAACCCTGACCCAAATATCCTCATTGTGTAGACCTAAGGGAATCTAATTTCATACAGAGCCTTATTGAGGAGAGAGATTCGCATGCTGGAATTTAGAACAATTTGAGTCATGTGCATAGTATAGGCCAAACAGAATGTCACTATTGAATATGTAGGGAAGATCCTTGTATTTGTAAAGTGCTTTGATATCACATTCAATGTTTTTTTCTTTTTCTAATAAAATGTGATGGGTTTTGAAATTCAAGTGTTGGATACAATTCCTTGGAGAGGCAACAGCAGGGTGCAGTTTTGTGTAGCAAGAAGAGAGAAGAAAAATCCATATAGGATGAGGAACAGGGACACAGTACCTTTTAAGCCTGTGTTTTCTCATCTGCATTACCTGCATATGGTGCCCATTCTGAATTTGGGCATCCCTGCCTTCTGCACTGCCTCCAAGTCCCCAGGTGGTACTGCTGAATGCTCTTAAAAGCCAATCACATTTACTTGATACTCTTTTCACCTAAAAACATTGGACTTGATAGGCCAATTTGTTTTCTATTAATCACTAGAGACTTTACTTGGTCATGATAGATTACTTCTAAATGCAGAGTTCATTCTTTCTTCGCCATCTAATACAGAAGCTGGCCTGGGGAAATGCTGGGGCTTCCTTCTTAAGTGTTTTCCTAGCAGTGTGATTGATAAACCATGAGAAGAGGCAGTGTTAACATGGCATGCAGTGTCAGCATCTGGTTGGACCTGTAGAGATCCAGTTCTTGCTCCATCATGGGCTTACCAGGCTGTGAGACTTGCTTGGAAAATCAATGGGGAATATGTTAACTTGCATATCTTTTAATTCATTAAAATAAGTTTTCATCATTCACTCTTTCAGTGAACAGAGATTTGTTACAGATTTATTGGATATTATATCTATAGGAAGGGAGGGAGATGGAATGGCGGGGGTCATTCCAAATGGAAGGAAATGCAAATGATGATAGCTATGTCAAGGCTAGCAAGACCCTTGGCCTCTTTGCTTAGAAGTTTGAAATTTTTGCTGATGGCAGTAGAATGGCCAGAATTTAAATGCTTTAAGGATCCAACTGAGGCAGCGTGGAGTGTGGAGTTGAGAAGGGGGAAGCTGAGGCAGGTAGATGTGGTAGAAAATGTTGTGATAACATAGTGAAGAGGTGGCCAGTGCCCAAACTAGGGCTTTGGCATTAGGGGTGAGGAGGCAAGGAGATGCACGTGGAATAACGAAACTGTAGAATTGGCATGCCTTCACAACTGCTGTAGGTGGTGGAGAAGCCAAGAAAAGATGCTAATTTCAGTTTGGGACAAGTTGAGTTTGAGGGCACACTGGCAGACTGAACAGTTTTATGTAAGTGCTTGGAGCATGGGAGAGGGTGTGGGAGTATAACTATAGATCTGGACCCTAACAGCATACCATATATAAAAAAGACAGTTGCAGCCCCTGGATTAATGATTCTGCCCAAAAAGAAAAGTGAAGGGAACAGAGAATATACTCCGGGAGGCAGCAGAACTGAGCACCTAAGAAACGGAGCCTAAGAAGGACACCGAGAAAGAGTAGTTGGCAGCTGAGAGGGGAGCAGGAGGGTGGGGACACAGGGAAAAAGAAGTCGTCATCAACAACACACGGAGTGAGTTCAGATGAAGGAGAACGGACATCGTCCAGTGGTTCACGGATCTCCTGAGTAACTGAGAAGGAAGTCAGATGTGCTTTCAGGAAATGTCTATTGCTTAAAGCAAGTTTCTGAATCAACTTCAGTTACAGAAAGATTACCCCTCTCCAAATACACACAGGTCAACCAAACCATTTTTTTTTTCAGCCAAAATCATTATAGATAGATGAATGAATGGATAGATGGATGGGTGGATTAGTGGGTAGACAGACAGCTGTGTGCATAGGAGCCATCAAGCTGTTTGAGTGAGGGATCTTTAACTATTCTCCCCATTAGTGCTCATAGTCATAATGAAAGCAATTCTGAATACAAATATGTTGATGAGCTTGCCTGAAAGGTTCACTTAAGTTAAACATGACCACCTTCAAGAGACAGGCTTATAGAAATCCTCAGGCAAGCAGAAATTCTGCATTCCAGCCCCTAGGCACAGAGCACTGTGGCTGAAGCCTCACATGCCGTTACTGATGATACAGGTCTGACTGTATGCCTTGTAGTTCCTACAATTGTGGGCAGTGCCTGTAAGTAGGTTAGCTAATCCACAACGTTGAGCACCAATATTTTAACAATGAATCATCCATCCCGTTAATTAACAAGCCAGCCATTTCACCAACGAAAACTCATTTCTAATATGCATTATGTGAAGTCCTTGATGTTGACTGAAATATGGCGAGGAGAATCCCCTGCAGGAGCCAGCCCTAGTGTGTGACTTTCTCTTGGGAGTGCTTGGGAGTGGCTGCATTCCTGATTAAGGCAACAGGCTGCCCTTTAAATGGAGCTTAAACTAAAGAACATATACAAAATCTACTTTTTGAAGAGAATTTTAAAGTAAACACCAAACACAGCAAGGAGTAAGGAAGCCTGAGATACCATCATGGAACACCACCACCATCTTTGTGACAAATGAATCTATCATTTGGAAACACTGTTTGATTGAACGCTAGACCTTCAGGATATTTTTATTCTGCTTACAGTTTTCTGGAGTCCTCGGTATAACCAATAATTGGATCTCATTCTACTATGAATCTTTTGCCGTAGCCCACCCAACAATAGAAAAGCAATGTGACTGTAGCATCCCATCAGAATATTCACACCCACAGTTGCACAGAGAAATGGTACTCATGCTCTGGTGTACCTGCAGATTATTTTAATCTCTTAAATTTCCTCAGCTAACAACTTGAACAGTGCTGCACATGTTAAGTAAGAACACACTGAAAAGTCAGAATGTTAGCCTTAGGCATGTACTATTTATGTCTTTATTTGTTTTTCTGATTACAAAAATATTGGTCCACATACTGTACAAAGTTCAAAACATCACAGAGAAATGTAGTTTAGGAAATGAACATCCCCTGGAATCCTGTCTCTAGAGATAACTGCTATTACCTGCTTGGTGTGCTTTTTGGAAGACATTTCTCCTGCAAGAATAAACACATGTAAATAAATTTCTTGGAGGCCTGGCTTAGTCTGAGCTGCTCCCACACCTTCATGGTCCCATGAAGTGATAATGACCCAGATAAACAGCTTGTGATATTTTTATGCAAATACAACGGAACTGGTTGTCATACACATTGCCAAGAAGGCAAAGCTTTTATCACTGACCTCAGGTACCTGCTTTTACACTGGTTTCCAAACCTGTAACCTCATCCTTGTCCTCAGGATACCAGCATCTTAGAGACTGAAGACAGCTTGACTTGAGTCCCAGCTTTGCCCCTCACCGACTTGGTAACTGCAAATTATTTAACCTCCCTGAGCATTGTCATCATCTGTAAAATGGGCCCAATGCCTGCCTCACAAAGGATTAAAAGAGTACTAAAAATAAAAGACCTTACCCAGTGCCTGACCCCTAGTAGGTTTCCAGAAATGTTATTTCCTTATTTCCCAAATCCAAACCTGTTTTGAGGGAGATATAATAACTTATATTATTTCAGGTACTATACTAGACTTGCTGAATCTGAATTTTGCACTCTGTCCACTGAACTTGTGATTTCCATTTTTTAAGAAAAACTGCAGAGTACTTTTGGTGGTGTTGGCTGTTTTCCACCAAAATGAAATAGGGAGCCTAAGCTATAAGCAGATGAAAGCAGAGCTTACAGTTCAGAAGGTGGTGGGGGCTGACCCACGTGACCTCCTGCACGCCGTAGTTCCCTCAGCAGAGCACAGCCATCCCCAGAAGAGTTAGGAAACCACTGCATAAGCCGTTATCCTGCTCAAAGAACTATTGCAAAAGGATCTTGTTTCTTAAGGAGACCATATAAGGAGTTAATAACCCCTGGTGACTTACCTCTCACAGTGTTTGTATTGGTCCTATAATGACTGAATTCAGAAAAAAATGTTTTAAGTCTGGGTATTCACACATAACACTAGCCATCTAGAGGTCATTTCCATTTTTCTACTTTTGGGGTGGAATTGGGAGGTGGGCAACTTGAGGCACTGAGTACTACTGCCCAGTGTCTTTCTTTTCACCAGCTGTGGAAAACCCTCTCTCCTGCCTTTCCACTGGTCTGGCTCAACACACAGAAAGGTGACCTGCTTTGGGATGCAAAAGTAAAGAAGAAAAGAAAAAGGGTGCATGTCTGTGCCTGTGTCCTGTCCTAGGGGAAGAGGCTAGTGGGTGTTCAGTCGGCAAGGTGAGACAGCTCTTACAGTACCTGGAGGTGGGTGGGCCTTGGGGACGTTAACTGACAGCAGTGTAGGAATTAATGCAAAGACCAGACAATCAGTATTTAAAGGGGCTGCCCTGGGGCACACATCATTTAGGAACTAAGGTGTTAAAAGGTGAGTACATAGGCAATAAAACAAAGAGATGGAGAGCAAGAGCTCTGGAATCAGAAGAGCTTGGGACTGAACTCTGCTGTGATTAGTTCTGTAACCTTGAGTTTATCCCTTATCCTCTATTAGGCTCAGTTCTCTGGACTGTAAAATGAGTATAGTAATAGTATTTCTTCACAGGGTTGTTGTGAGATTTTAAAGACATGACACGTACAAAGTCCTTAGCCCAGAGCCTACCACATGGTAAGGACTCAATAAATACAGCTATTAGTATTCATTTTGGCTTCCTTATGCACTCAACTTTCTATTTGAAAAGGTGAAAATATATTTAAAAGTACTTAGTGTCATTGAATTAATACCACAATTTCTGTAATGCTTGGCATAATCTGATATGTAGGATAATACTTAGTAGGATAATTTTTTTAACTGCATCATTTAGTAATGGGTGATTACACACATTAAAACCTCAATTTAATACTATGTAGAATCATATGCTAAGGATCCACAACCAGGAATATAATCACCTATGCATATTGCATTTAAGTTACTTGGCTATGATGGTAATTAATAGTGGAGATGGTAAAACCCATTTTAAGAAGCTAAAAAAACAAAAAATACAACCAGATGGAACTTTGACTGATGTACAAAGCAAGAAGCAATCTCAGACATTGTTTGCTGCTACGGGTTAATTTTGAGCATACATTCTATGCACTGCCATCTTTAATTGCAATAATTCTCATAATAAACTTAGTTTGATGTCCTACGATATCCCCAGGATTCTGCACAGTGAGAAAGGATTTAGCTTTATCTATTTAATGCAACCAAATTATTGAGAATATACTGAGTTTGAGGCACTGTTATGTATTACTAATGTCTTGATTAAAAATAGTCCTATGGCATTTAGTATTTTTAAAGGAATTTTTATTTACAGTTTATCATTTGATTCAACCTCAGTAAATCCCTATGATCTAGGAAGACAAGCATCAAAATGTCTGTTTTATGTTACTTTTGTTTTAAGCATGTAACACCTAATTTGAGGTCCAAGATTCTAGTGTGAGTCAAACTAATCGCCGACCTCCTCACCACATTTTCGGTTTTACCTATTACACTGCAGAGTCAGTGTCTCTACTTTCTTCACCTTGGTTCACTTATTCTGTATTTGCAATAACTGGATTTAGAAAGAGGTTTGGTTAACAGAAAAGATGCACATGTAATAATAAACACTAGTTTATGACAAAAACTTCAGTCTTTTAAGTGTCTGGCACCCTAGTACTTGTTTCTAGCCCTCTATAGTTTCTTAATCAGCTCTGTTTTCCTTGAATTCCTCCATTTCTCTCCATTTAACTTAACCACATCAAAATAGGTTTCTCTATGTAACTTTATTTTTAATTACTCTGCATTTCATATCATCTGTTTTACATTTTTATGATACAACAGATATATGTTTATCCCTTACCTCACAGTACATTAAGTTGGAACCAAAAAAAAAAAAAAAAGACTCCAAAATTGCAATAGTTTAATACCTTGCCTTTGTTTCAACTGCAGTAATGCTGAGGGTACATACTACAGTCCTTCCTGTAAAAAATACCTGCAAAAGTTCATCATTTAAATAAGTTCCTTTGCCTTTTTCTTCTAGCATCAAGATACTAACACATCAGTCTATGCCTGAAACCGGTGAAGAAAACTCACAAATGTCCCTGCCTCCCCAGCCTCCTGGAATCATATTAAATATTTTCAACACATTCAAGATGTTTACCTTCACTGCATACAGAGCCTCACAAATAATATAAGATTCATCAGCTTTCATAAGGCACCCACAATTTTTTTCCTCCTTGGACTGTCACCCAGAGTTCTGGGTTTTTGCCATGTTTGTTTCATCCCTTGCAACACCTTCTAGTGCTCTCTACCACGCTTGCTGCATCTCTTGCTACTGATTGCTAGAGCCACCATGTGTGCAAAAGCCCAACTGTGCATTCTCTCATCAGAAGTTGGTAGACTGGAGAATGCTTTTCCAGTCTTTTAGCGTTATGCATTTTCCATACATGTATTGGGACCTTAATGGTTTCTTAGCAGAATCTTTTTCTCTTTTTATAAAAGCCAACCATATTCATATAACTGAATTGAGTTCATGGGATCTGAAAGCTCACTAAGTGTAGAGTTGCTGCTTTTCTCTTAAGGACTAAGGCTTTCTTACTGGGACAAGTGGATCTGCCTAAAGGTATTCTCTCAGAATGGTTCCCTCTGAATAATTTCTCCCCACTTCCTCTCTCAAAAAGACTGCTATAGGACCCTGTTCTATCACTCTACAAGAAATGCCCAGGTAGGACTGAATTCCATCAACTTTGACCTAAATGGAGATGCCTTCCCTACAAGAAGTCAGAAAAATATTCTTTGTCTCTGGTTGGTATAGTCTAGTAGAGGAAATAACAGGTATGTGATTGCAACACAAGGTAGATAACACAACCTGTTTGAAAGTTGGAGAGGTATGTCATTTCACTACTGATTTTCAAAGATGGCAGAGATTATGGCCATCTTAGAGGACTAAAGGGATTGTCATTGAAAAGGTAACAGGCAAAATGGACTTTAAAAGATGGGTAAGATTTATATATATGCAGTGAAAAGAGGAACATCACTGTTAAAGAGAATAGCATAAGAAAAAGTTATGTTTGAATGTTATCGTGGGTCCTGAAAAGAGAGATAAAAGAAATATTGGTCACTTGGATGGGAGGGCCATCCTGGAGGGCCCTCAATGCCTGGCTAGTGAGCTTGAACTGTACTTTGTAGGCCTGTGTTTTATTTTCTTTCTTTCTTTTTTAATTAAGTTATCATTGTTGTACAATTTTATGAAGGCTTCAAATGAGCAATATTGTGGTTAAACATTCACCCATGTTATCAAGTTCCCCCCACACACCCCAGTGCAGTCACTGTCCATCAGCATAGTAAGATGCTACAGAGTCTCTACTTGTCTTTCCCATGCTGTACTTCCTTCCCTGTGACCCCCTCCCTACATTATGTGTGCTAATCATAATGCCCCTTAATCCCCTTCTCCCTCTCTCCCCACACACCCTCCCCAACCCTTCCCCTTCAGTAACCACTAGTCCCTTGAAGTCTGTGAGTCTGCTGCTGCTTTGTTCCTTCATGTTTGCCCTCGTTCTTCTCCACAAATGAGTGAAATTATTTGGTACTTGTCTTTCTTCACCTGGCTTATTTCACTGAGCATAATACCCTCTAGCTCCATCCATGTTGTTGAAAATGGTAGGATTTGTTTTCTTCAGGGATCTTGTATTCTTTGGGTAAATTCCTAGGAATGGAATTCCTGGGACAAATAGTATTTCTATTTTCACTTTTTGAGGAACCTCCATATTGGTTTCCACAATGGTTGAACTACTTTACATTCACACCAACAGTGTAGGAAGATTCCCCTTTCTCCGCATCCTTGCCAACATTGGTTGTTCCTTGTCTTTTGGATGTTGGCCATCCTAACTGGTGTGAGGCCATATCTCATTGTGGTTTTAATTTGCATTTCCCTGATGATTAGCAATGTGGAGCATCTTTTCATGTGGCTGTTGGCCATCTGCATTTTTTCTTTGGAGAAGTATCTGTTCAGGTCATTCTGAATAATCAGGTTATTTGCTTTTTGGGATTGAGGCATATGAGATCTTTATATGTTTTGGATGTTAATCCTTTATCAGATGAGTCATTTACGAATATATTGTCTCATACTGTAGGGTGCCTTTTTGTTCTGCTGCTGGTGTCCATTGCTACACAGAAGCTTTTTAGTTTGATGTAGTCCCATTTGTTCATTTTTGCTTTTGTTGTTCAGGAAAAATTTGCTCATGTTTATATTCAAGAGATTTTTGCCTATGTTATCTTCTAAGAGTTTTATGGTTTCATGACTTCCATTCAGGTCTTTGATCCAATTCAGTTTACTTTTGTGTATGAAGTTAGACAATAATCCAGTTTCATTCTCTTACATGTAGCTGTCCAGTTTTGACAACAGTACTTGTTGAGGGGGCTGTCATTTCCCCATTGTATGTCCATGGCTCCTTTATCATATATTAATTGACCATGTATGTGTGGGTTTATATCTGGACTCTCTATTCTATTTCATTGATCTATGAGTCTGTTCTTGGTGCCAGTACCAAACTGTTTTGATTACTATGGCTTTGTAGTAGAACTTGAAGCCAGGGAATGTAACCCCTGCCCCCATCTTTATTCTTCCTTCTCAGGATTGCTTTGGCTATGCAGGGTCTTTTGTGGTTCCCTATGAATTTTAGAACTATTCTAGTTCATTGAAGAATGCTGTTGTTATTTTGATAGAGATTGCATTGAATCTGTAGATTGTGTGAGGCAGGATGGTCATTTTGACAATATTAACTCTTCCTATCCAGGAGCATGGGATGTATTTACATTTTTATTGGTGTCTTCTTTAATTTCTCTCATGAGTGTCTTGTAGTTCTCATGTCATAGATTTTTCACCTCCTTGGTTAGCTTTATTCCTAGGTATTTTATCATTTTTGATGCAATTATAAAAGAAATTGTTTTCCTGATTTCTCTTTCTGCAAGTTCAACATCAGTCTATAGGAATGCAACAGATTTCTGTTTATTAATTTTATATTCTGCAAATTTGCTGAACTCAGTTATTAGTTCTAGTAGTTTTGGGGTGGATTCTTTAGGGATTTTTATGTACAATATCATGTCATCTGCAAGCAGTGACAGTTAACTTCTTCCTTACCAATCGGGATGCCTTTTATTTCTTTGTGTTGTCTGATTTCCATGGCTAGGACCTCCAGAATTATGTTGAATAACAGTGGGGAGAGTGAGCATCCTTGTTTTGTTCCCAATCTTGAAGGAAAAGCTTTCAGCTTCTCGCTGTTAAGTATAATGTTGGCTGTGGGTTTATCATATATGGCCTTTATTATGTTGAGGTACTTGCCCTCTATACCCATTTTGTTGTTTTGTTGAAAGTTTTTATTATGAATGGATGTTGAATTTTTTCAAATGCTTTTTCAGCATCTATGGAGATGATCATGTGGTTTTTGCCCTTCTATTTGTTGATGCGGTGGATGATGTTGATGGATTTTTTAATGTAGTACCATCCTTGCATCCCTAGAATAAATCCTACTTGATCATGATGAATGATCTTTTTGATATATTTTTGAATTTGATTTGTTAATATTTTGTTGAATATTTTTGCATCTATGTTTATCAGAGATATTGGTCTGTAATTTTCTCTTTTTGTGGTATCTTTCCTGCTTTTGGTATTAGAGTGATGCTGGCTTCATAGAATGAATTTGGAAGTATTCCCTCCTCTTCTACTTTTTGGAAAACTTTAAGGAGTATGGGTATTAGGTCTTCTCTAAGTGTTTGATAAAATTCAGTGTTGAAGCCATCTGGTACAGGCGTTTTCTTCATAGGCAGTTTTTTGATTAACAATTCAATTTTGTGGCTGGTAATTGGTCTTTTGAGATTTTCTGTTTCTTTCTGGATCAGTATTGGAAGGTAGTATTTTTCTAGAAAGTTGTCCATTTCTTCTAGGTTATCCAATTAGTTAGCATATAGTTTTTTATAGTATTCTTTAAATTTTTTTTCCTGTGGTGTCTGTAATGATTTTTCCTTTCTCATATCTAATTTCTGTTTATGTGTGTACACTCTCTTTTTTTTAGAAGTCTGGCTAGGGGTTTATCTATTTTGTTTATTTTTTCAAAGAACCAGCTCCTGCTTTCATTGATTCTTTCTGTTGTTTTATTCTTCTAAATTTTATTTATTTCTGCTCTGATCTTTATTATGTCCCTCCTTCTACTGACTTTGGGCCTCATTTGTTTTTCTAGTTTCTTATTTATTTATTACTTTTTATCAAGTTATCATTGATATACATTGTTATGCTCAGGTTTCATGAGCAACATCGTGGTTACTACGTTCCTCCCTATTATCAAGTCCCCACCACATACCCGGTTACAGTCACTGTCCATCAGCATTGTAAGATGTTATAGAGTCACTACTTATCTTCTCTGTGCTATACTTCCTTCCCTTGCCCCCCCATATTATGTATGCTAATCATAATACCCCTTAATCCCCTTATCCATCCTTTCCCACCCATCCTTTCCAATCCCTTTCCCTTTGGTAACCACTAGTCCATTATTGGGTTCTGTGAGTCTGCTGCTGTTTTGTTCCTTCAGTTTTTACTTTGTTGTTATATTCCACAGTCGAGTGAGATTATTTGGTACTTGTCTTTCTCTGCCTGGCTTATTTTACTGAGCATAATACACTCTAGCCTCATCCATGTTGTTGCAACTGGTAGGATTTGTTTTCTTCTTATGGATGAATAATATTCCATTGTGTATATGTACTACATCTTCTTTATCCATTCATCTACTGATGGACACTTAGGTTTCTTCCATGTCTTGATTATTGTAAATAGTGCTGTGATAAACATAGGGATGCATATGTCTTTTTGAATTTGTGTTCCTGTTTTCTTAGAGTAAATTCCTAGGAGTGGAATTCCTGGGTCAAGTGGTATTTGTATTTTTAGTTTTTGAGGAACCTCCATACTGCTTTCCACAATGGTCAAACTACTTTACATTCACACCAGCAGTGTAGGAGGGTTCTCCTTTCTCCACATCCTTGCCAGCTTTTGTTGTTGCTTGTCTTTTGGATGTTGGCCATCCTATCTGGTGTGAGGTGATACCTCATTGTGGTTTTAATTTGCATTTCTCTGATGAATAGCTATGTGGAGCATCTTTTCATGTGCCTGTTAGCCATCTCAATTTCTTCTTTGAAGAAGTGTCTGTTCAGATCCTCTGCCCATTTTTTAATTGGGTTATTTGCTTTTTGGGTGTTGAGGCATGTGAGCTCTTTTAGATGTCAACCCCTTATCATATATGTCACTTATGAATATATTCTCCCATACTAGAAGATGTCTTTTTCTTCTACTGGTGGTGCCCTTTGCTGTACAGAAGCATCTTAGTTTGATGTAGTCCCATTTGTTCATTTTTGCTCTTGTTTCCCTTGCCCTAGGAGATATGTACATGAAAAAAATTGCTCATGTTTATGTTGAAGAAAATTTTGCCCATGTTTTCTTCTAAGAGTTTTATGGTTTCATGACTTCCATTCAGGTTTTTGATCCATTTCAAGTTTACTTTTGTGTATGGAGTTAGACAGTAATCCAGTTTCATTCTCTTACATGTAGTTGTCCGGTTTTGCCACTACCAGCAACAAATTTGAATTGTTAATCAAAAAGGGCTGTCTTTTCCCCTTTGTATGTCCATGGCTTCTTTATAATATATTAATTGGCCTTATATGTGTGGGTTTATATCTGGGCTCTCTATTCTACATCATTGATCTGTGGGTCTTTTCTTGTGCCAGTATCAAATTGTCTTGATCACTATGGCTTTGTAGTGGAACTTGAAGTTGGGGAGCATAATCCCCTCCACTTTATTCTTCCTTCTAAGGATTGTTTTGGCTATTTAGGGTCTAGTTTCTTTAATTGTGAGTTTATACTTTTAATCTGGGATTGTTCTTCTTTCTTGAGGAAGGCCTGTATTGCAATATCATTTCCTCTTAGCATGGCCTTTACTGCATCCAACACATTTTTTGGTATTGAGTTGTTGTTTTCATTTGTCTCCATATATTGCTTGATCTTTGTTTTTATTTGGTCATTGATCCATTGATTATTTAGGAGCATGTTGTTAAACCTCCATGTGTTGTATTTTTGTTTTGTTTGCAAATTTTATTTCTGTTTTCATACCATTGGGGTCTGAGAAGCTGATTGATACAATTTCAATCCTTCTAAATTTCCTGGAACTCTTTTTGTGGACTAGTATGTGATCTATTCTGAAAAATGTTCCATGTGCACTTGAGAAGATTATGTATCCTGCTGCTTTTGGGTGGAGTGTTCTGCAGATGTCTGTTAAGTCCATCTGTTCTAATGTATTGTTCAGTGCCTCTGACTCTTTACTTATTTTATGTTTGGTTGATCCATTCTTGGAGTGAGTGGTGTGTTGAAGTCTTATAAAACGAATGCATTGCATTCTATTTTGCCCTCTAATTCTGCTAATATTTGTTTCACATATTTAGGTGCTATGTTGGGTGCATAGATATTTATAATGGTTTTATCCTTTCGTTGGACTGACCCCATTACATAATGTCCTTCTTTGTCTCTTGTTACTTTCTTTGTTTTGAAGTCTATTTTGTCTGATACAAGTACTGCATCTCCTGCTTTTTTCTCCCTATTAGTTGCATGAAATATCTTTTTCCATCCCTTCACTTTTAATCTGTTTATGTCTTTGGGTTTGAAATGAGTCTTCTTAAGGGGGCATATAAATAGGTTTTTTTTCTTTATCCATTCAGTATCTCTGTGTCTTTTGATTGGTGCATTCAGTCCATCTACATTTAGGGTGATTATGTATAGGTATGTACTTATTGCCATTGCAGACTTTAGTTCCGTGGTTACTGCAGTTTCAAGGACAGCTTCTTTACTATCGAACAGTGTAATATAACTCACTTAGTATGCTATTTCAAACACAAGCTACAGGTTCTTTATTTCCCTCCCTTCTTTTTCTTCCTCCTCCATTCTGTATATATTAGATGTCATATTCCGTATTCTTTGTGTATCCCTTGACTGACTTCGTGGGTAGTTGATTTAATTTTGTATTTGCTTTGTAATTAATTGGTCTACTTACTTTGCTATGGTTTATTTTCTCTGGTGACAGCTATTTAGCCTTAGGAGCACTTGCATCTAGAGCCATCTGCTTAAAATACACTGTAGAGATGGTTAGTGGGAGGTAAAACCCCTCAATTTTTGCTTATATGGATATTGTTTAATCCCTGCTTCAAATTTAAATGATGATCTTGCCAGGTACAGTATTCTTGGTTGGAGGACCTTCTGTTTCATTGCATTAAATATATCATGCCACTCCCTTCTGTCCTGTAAGGTTTCTCCTGAAAAGTCTGATGATAGCTGGGTGAGTTTTGAATGTGATCTTTTTTCTCTCTGTCTGTTTTTAATAATCTGTCCTTGTCCTTGATATTTGTCATTTTAATTATGTCTTGATGTTGTCTTACTAGGGTTCCTTGTGTTTGGACTGTGCACTTCCATGACTTGAGAGACTATTTCCTTTTCCAGACTGGGGAATTTTCAGCAGTTATTTCTTTAAAGAGACTTTCTATCCCTTTTCCTCTCTCTTCTTTTTCTGGTACCCCAGTAATGCAAATATTGTTCCATTTGGATTGGGCACACAGTTCTCTTAATATTCTTTCATTCCTAGAGATCCTTTTTTCTCTCTGTTCCACAGCTTCTTTGTATTCCTGTTCTCTAGTTTCTATTTCATTTACCATCTCCTCTACCTCATCTAATATGCTTTTAAATCCCTCCATTGTATGTTTTCTTTCAAATACTGTATTTTGTACAGTTCCCATCTCTTTCTTGAAGTCCTCCCTGAGATCTTGAAGTTTTCTGTAGCTCTGTGAACATGTTTATGATTTAGATTTTGAAATTTTTATGAAGAAGATTGGTGATTTCAGTTTCACTTAGCCCACTTTCTGGTGTTTGTCAGATCCTTGTTAATACAAAATTTTTTTGGTGTTTCATATTTCTAATCATTACTATGGAATAATAACTTTGTGTAGGCAGTGCCCTCTAGTGGCCAGAATCTCTGCTCTCTGGAGCTTTCCAGCCCTTGGAGTGATGGCAGGAGCTTCAGACACGCCTGCCACAAGGAAAGAGCTCTTTCCTGCTTCCCAACTGCAGTGCCTGCTGCCACTGCCAGGGCCAGTCAGCTGAGCATGCAGGGAGGAGCCTCTGTGTTAAATCCTGTAGGTGCTGTAGAAGGGGCTGTCCTCCAGCTGGCCTGGTGCAATCCTTGGTGCAGCAGATTTGCAAACTGGTGCCTGCTGGGAGGAAGGAGTGGCAGACTGCACATTGCAGTAGGGGCCCTCCGGTTGCATTGCCGGCCAGTGGAATGGAACATATGGAGCTCCTGAAAGCTCCCAATCTGCTGGGCTGTGTGTACCAGGATGATTTTGTCCGTATGTCCTTTCTCCTGAGCAGCAAGTTCTGTGTAATCCTTGCCCCTTTAGCACCCCTCTCACTATTGTGGAGTCTTTCAATGTGCCCACCTTTCTTTTGTCCTGGAGAGGTCAGTTTTATGTACCTGTTCTCCACAAGCAGCTGGAATCTTAGTCTCTCTGAGTATTCTGCCTGTCTTTGCTTTCCAACCCCTCTACTCCCCAGAGCACCATGTGATGTGGGTTTGTGCTCCCAGAGCAGATCTCCATGGGTGGGTGTTTAACAGTTCTGGGCTTCTACTCCCTCCATGCTCCATTTCTCTTCTTCCCACCTGTGAGCTGGGGTGGAGGAAGGGCTTGGATCTCACCAGGTTGTGGCTTTGCCACTTACCTTTCACTGTGAGGTCTTCTGTTTTCCCATTTTAGGCAGTGTGTTGCAGTGTTTGGGTTGCTCTTCCAGGATTAGTTGTATTTGCTGTATTTTTGTGTTATATGTGGTTTTGGGAGGAAGTTTCTGCCTCACTTCTCATACCACCATCCTTCCCTGCACCCTACCCCCCACCTAGGCCTATGTTTTTTTAGCATTTTTTAAAACCTGTTCCCCTGTTAGTAAGAGTAAAATGAAATAAAACTAACTGCATCCCTACTTTTACTATAACTTACTATCATGACATCTTCATTGTGATTTCAGTCTTCTTCTCATGGGAGGTTTTTCAGACTAGGCATTACAACACTTCAAGATCTGGGTCTTCCTCTCATCTGTCATTCAAACCACTTCATGTAAAGAGTACTTAGGGAGACAAGGGCTCTTGATGCCTCAGCTTCCCCAACAAACAGAATCTAAGTAACATTAGAAGCTTTGTATGCCAGTGTAGCTTTAAGACAAGTCTGCATATCTGCATGATTCTTGCCACAAAGATCTCCAAATGAAGAATCTAGCCTGTGAGCTTGCTATGCAAACATTGTTTCAAGGAAAATTGAAAACCCCTACTTTCCCCTTGGAAACCCCTACTTCTTTTCCTCCAACTCAGCTAGTACCTGTAAGCCCTAAGGGAAAATTTGGAGTTTCCTCAGGCTTAAGACAAACAAACAAAAATCCCTGATGGCTTCAAAAATAGATACTTTTCAAAAAAACTATACTGTATCTCTTCAAGTCTAAGGGGACCATCAGTTGTAAGATGCTCTATTGTATGACTATGAAGAAAGACTAAAATAGTGCCTATTATCATAAGGTATATATGATTATAGAGAAATTTCTCCTCTTTTCTCTCCTCCTCTGTTGAGTCTTCTTTCTTACTGACTTTTCAGGGCTCCATTACCCTTAGGGATGACTTGTTCTTAGATGGCCCATTAGAGTGCTTGATTTACCATGCTTGCTTCCCCATCCTGGTAAAACTGGTAGATGTTGGCTATTTGCTCCAGTCTTCTCCCTTCTACCTTTGGGGGTTGATTAGTGGAGGTGGTATGATGAACTCAGGCCAGCTTATAAGTTGGAACAGCATCTCTCACAGTGCTCCCTGCAAATTGGTGTTTTCAATTCTGCTCACACTTGTGGGCTCTGTATCCCAGGACTGGGTTAGTGAAAGATGACTATTTACCAATTGGTGAGTGTAAATCTCTTCTGTCATAAGCCACTTGTTCCTGCTCAGCTAGCATCCAGACGTTTAGTTTCCATTCTTTCATTTGTACCTCTTCCCCTGAATCACTAAAAAATTCATGAAAGGAGAGAAATGGATCACACTTTATACTCCAAGGTTTGATTCTCCTTGTCTTAGATATCTATCTTATAAACCTCTTGAGCAATCAAAAAAAAAAAAGAAGTAAAGAGTTAAGTGGTTAAGTGGTATTGGACAGCTAAAGAGCATTCAGATTCATGATCAAAGTGTATGCAAGACAGATTCTTTAGCTAGACTGCTTTATATATGTTTTTAATTTGTGGAATTTAATCATGCAGGTTTAATCACCTCCAGTTGTATGGCTTTAAATTGAAGACAGTTTGCTTTTTCTCCAAATTGCCTCATACTAAAACCAGTGCTTTTGAGAAGGTTTAACTTCCTGCATTGCCCATGGTCATGGAATGCAAACCTGTGGCAATCCTTTTTGCTTAAACCCAAACATTAGGGATGGTGCTACAGATAGGAGGCAGGATAAAAGCTTTGATGACAAGAGCCAGGCTAGGAAATCAAGCAGAGGTACCCCATCCTCCTCAGCATCTTGACCTGGCTTCATTTAGTTATTGTTTAATTACTGTCAACACTGCCTTCCAGTGTCCCAGATTCTACTCATATACAAAGTGAATCTCATCTTGACAGTATAGCCACCTTATAGTGGTCTTTGTCTGATTTAAAATTATATCTTCACCATTTAACCATTACTTGTA
This sequence comes from Manis pentadactyla, assembly GCF_030020395.1. NCBI lineage: Eukaryota > Metazoa > Chordata > Mammalia > Pholidota > Manidae > Manis > Manis pentadactyla. The sequence goes on along the minus strand of NC_080020.1, from coordinate 168,099,229 downwards.
CTGCCCTATACTAAGCATAGTTTCCTTTTTTATTACCTAAATAGTAAATTTGTTTTCTTACTATGTTTGGAAATCATATCTCTAAATGCAAAGACAAAGTTATGACTTGGCCCTACTCCTACTTTAGGACTTAGGTCCTAAAGATAAGAACGAAGCACCCTTAACCCCAAGGGAATGTAGTAACTGAACCGGTCGACCTGGTTAGTGGCAGAGCGAGAGCTAGAGCTCAGGTCTCCCCAACCTAAGCACTTCCCACTGCTTCCCTCTGCTGTCACATGGGTACATCATTTAGCAGAAGAATAACTCTGGGAAGCTAGCTAGATTAAGGGTGTGCAAGAAAAGTTCTTGTCTTTCTTTTATGCCATCTTGCAGAATCTATGCCACATTCTGTATCAGGCAGTGATGACTTTATGCCTAAAGCTCTTTGGCCAAAATCTTAAATTTCATCAAATGACCTTCTCTGAATCTTCAAATACATACACACACACACACACACACACACACACACACACACACACACACACACGTGCGCACACACTCATAATGTCTCAGTGTTTGTTGTTGTTATTGTTACTTGGTAAATAAAAAGAGATAGGAACTTGAAAAAAAGAGGATGAGATTATGTTTCCTTGGTGATTCCTTCTAGAATGATTCCTCCTGATATTTTGGGGGTAATTTAGCCTGGCTTGGATTGGGACTGTACTCAGGAAACCCAAGGGGTTTATCATACTCATACAGCTCTTCCTCATCTCTGTAACTCCAAATCCCAGGTTTCAGATGCCTACTTGTGCCCAAGTTACTACCTGTTCATAGAGTTTGCAAATTCTGTCATCTGTCCAGTGCACTGGAAAGATCAGGCAGGTTGGTCTGAAGTGGGTGTTTCTCAAGATGTAATTGAGGTTCTCTTTGAGTGGTCTTTATTTCTGGAATTGTGTGTATTTGTTTCGTGGGAAGGGCACTTGGTTAAGACACAGGATAGAGGCAAACATCAGGAAGTCAAAAAGGTAGAGGAGGGAACTGTTGGCTAGATGACTTGCCACCTACTTTTAAACATATGTACCTTTCTTACTTTCAGTCTCTGTGAACAGCCGCATTACAGAATGTTCAGAGTAAATCAATAACTAGTCGAGCTGTCTTTTCGCTACTTCGGCAATCTCCTGAAAGGAACTCTACATTCCACGAAATGAACTGGGCACCGAGCTCACATCTGCTTCGGAGGTTTGGGTCACACTGTAAATATTTAGAGCTTTAAGTCAGTGCCCATCCCTGTGGAATTCAGATGTGACTAATAGTCTAAGAAAGAGATGGTATCCCAGCTTTCCTAAGTGTTGCAGTTTTCCAGACTCGAGGTAATCATAGATACTGCACTGGGTGTCGGCATGACTGGATGAGAAAGTTCACACAAAGGAACGTAAGCAAAATGAAATCCTCTAATACAGTTCCTAGCCTGTTGTAGGAACCCGGTGCTGCAAGACAGCCCCTTGGCTGCCTCGCCCTCAAGCCAGAGCACCAGCATCACCTTCTCACCCTCCGTGACTTGTCCTAACTCTGCTGCTATAAAACTGCTCCTCTTGTGGTCTTGTGTCCCTACAGCTGAGGCCCTGCCTGCATATTAAGAACACAGATCAAGGGACAACCTCAGCTCCCTGATGACAGAGACTCCGCCCACCTCATCACCCCTCAGAGCACACCAGCCACATTGCCTTTGTACCTACCCTTGTTTTCTCTCTCTTCCATAATCCACGGAGTGTATGACCTCTGGCCCGGAGCTAGACTCTCTGCACTTCTGTCTGAGAGCCTGGAGTGGTGTCTGCACACTCACGGTTTTCCTCTCGTCACCCTGCAACCCCATCTGGCCTCACCCTCGGTCCACATCTGCTCTTATTCATGCTACCAGTGATCCTCCTCTTAGTTGCTAAACTGTTAGACCCTTTTCATTCAGTTGATCACATCCTCAATTGTAAACCTCTTTTCTCTACACCTTTCTGGCTGCCACAGATTAAATCAAATTCTCCTCTTTTTAAGTGAGACTGACTAAATAGAGGGTTATTTTCACCTTCTAACCCCTACTCTGATGTAGGTGAACAGCCTAAGTGAACTCCACCATCCCCTGGCAGCAGGATCCCCACACCCATCTGTTCCTGATCACTGTCATGTGGACCCTATTTTAGTGTGTCAGTATTTGCCTTAAAAGGATCCACACAATCAAATAAATGTTAGCTCCCAAGAGGGGCCTGACAAGCACCACACAGGGTAGGCTGTGCTCCTCCTCAGGATACGTGCTGCCCCCAGGCGGCAGCCTTGAGCACGTGCACTCCCACAGCCCCACCCTAGTCATGGCTTACATTTGGTTGGGGGTGAGGGGTGGGAAATCAGTATTTTCCTAAACATTGGGAAAAAAGGAAACAGTTGCTGTTTTCGTAACTTTGTTCCTTTTAACCAAAGCTTCAAACCCAACTCACACTTTGTGGGAAGAAACCTCATGTGTGTCTCTGGGCCCTGCTTCGGGATTCTGAACTCAGGTTCTCAAGATTTACGACTGACTGATGTTGTGAAATCAGTTGTTTCTGGCTGCAAATCATGAAATCAGCACCGAGTTGGCCATAAAAAATGAAGGTTTTATGGTAAGTGGTTTAAGAAAAATGCAGAATATGAGTCCTTTGCGATGTATATGTTTTATAGCAGCAATTCCCTATTTTTAATTTTTTGGAAAAAAATTCTCCATTGCTCTGGTAGGAAAACATCTTGCAGTAACTTCAATGAAAACAGCTATGTATATAGAATAACATATAATGGGTCTGTCAGACTTATTCTCCCACTAACTGAGGCATAAATCTAGGATGATGATTTTTTCCCCTGCAAAATGAGATTTTATTAAAATAGTTACTTTGTATCCCAACCAGCTGTGAGTCAAAGCAATGGGATCCTACATAAATGAAATTTGTTGATCCTAGTGCAAGCTAGGAAAGAATCAATTTCAATTTCCTTTGGATGCACTATTAGTGTTTATCTGATGGTGGATTCCTGTTGTTTTTAAGTGATAGCTATACCACCCCAAAACACTGATTAGATTCTAAGAATCATTCTTGAGCTCCATTCAAATCACACATTATCCTTTTCCTGTATAATTAATGTTTTCTGTATCACAGTTTTTAATTGAGCATCCCAACATTAAATCCCTCAGAAAGTTGATTTTATTTTCCTATTGTTCCATTATCAGATGAGGCTTGAAACAGTCCATCCTTCTGATGGCCATTGGTGGCTTCAGCTAATAGGACGCTGTTTCATGGCACATGCCGAGAGTGCTAGGTTAAAGATAAGCAATTCCTTTGGGTGGTTACACATGGTCTGTCTTGATGGATCTGTGATTCCACACTATGTCCAATTAAACAAATAAATAACTATGACTTCATAAGAAGAGGATAAAGGCATGGTTAGAACAGAACTCCCTTGGTGGGGTGAGAGGGGGGTAGTGCTGGAGGCCATCTTCAATAAAGGCTGGACTTGAGTATTTACTGGAGGTTTGAAGTCACACAGCAGCCCCCAGACATGAAGTGCTGGTCATCCAGGTGTGTTTGTTTGCACCAGGCATTATGTTGGCAAAGGTGACTTACAGTGTCGCCGGCAATTTACAGGGTTCTGCCCATAATTTAGTATATCCTTCCAGCTCAAGGGGGATACAGTTCATGTAGGCTCTTACTGAAACGGTCCCCCTGGCACCATGCCGTGCACAGCCTGCACCCCCGGGGACAGCAGCCCTGCTTCCCCTGACTGCTTTGTCCTCATGTCTGCCCCCCACCCTGCTTTCTCCCTTGGGCTTGCATTTGGGGGCTGTGAAGATAGGAAAGTCTTGAGTGACCAATTCCCCAAAGGTACTTCATGACCCTGGTTACCAAAGGGACCCAGAATTCAGATACGTGACTAACATATTTGCTATAAAATGCCTACTTCTCTCTCACTTTCTACCTCGCACCTCTACTCTGGGTGCCTCACTTCCCAGCTCACAGTTCATCTCCAGGATGGAGTGTCTTGGTTCCCCTGCTCTGTCTCAAGCTCCACTCCATGTCTTCTTTATTTTGTCTCTGTAGAATCAACCCTGGAAACTCTCTGCTTATAAGAGCATGTGTATGTTATGGTGGATGCTAAACTGTGGGCAAAAAGAGCTTCAGAAGACATTATAGCATTCATTTCTTAGTGACATGGGCAAAGCCACTGTCAAACACCACCCCCTTTCTCAGATGGCACAGAGTATTCAGGGACAGGGGTCCTCCATCCATGCCTCCTGGTAAGGAGCCCTTTATGGCTTAGTTGCTACAAATTAGTTTAATTTCACAACTGTCGATGAATTGTCATGGGCCCGTGTCTTCAAGGAGGGATACTTCAGGCATTATTTACTAAAATAATAAGTAGCACAGTTTTTCTGAGGGCTTCTTCCTAGGTGTTGGGCACTGCATGATGAATTTCCAATATATCTTCAAACTTACGTTTTTTTCTTCAGACAGTTCTGTTGGGGGAGGGGATAATGGTGTCTTCATTTTATGAAACATGTTAACCTTCCAAGTTTGGTCTGACTTCTAAGATTATGAGCTCTCATCTCATGCTGCAATGCCCCCCTAAAACAGCATTCCCAGGAATTGACTTGTGTTATGGGGTAATTATCCTCCACAGTGGAAGCTTGGCCAGATGCTCGTTCTTGACTTTGCTGATGGCTTTTGGTGTGCGTGGCTGGGAGCCCAAGCTGTGCCTCCTGTCCAGATTGCCCGCGAGCATTGCTGGAGCACTCATCACCTGCGGAGGGCGGCCTCTCTGGCCCTCAGCTCCCTGCAGCACTTCCACTTCACTGGACTACAGACGCGCACAGGGTTGACGGATGAAGAAACATTGTGAAGACATTTATAACTTGTCTGGGAGACCCGCAAAAAACTTGGGTGTTTGGCTGTTTATTGATGTATAAAGACAAATTTCCAAAGATGTAACATCTCTTACAGGACCCCAGTGGAGACTAGCTGCATGCTTTGTGAAGTTATTGTGGTCTGGACCCTGGTAATCTTGGAAAACTTTGAGAAAGGGAAATTGCCCGGGAAGCTTTTTCCCGAAAATATGCCTTTTGATGTGTAGCTGGGGAGTCAGTGGTTAGGGTCCAGAGTAGGCCACACTGCTTTTCTGCCTGTCAAGACTGAACTTGGCCAGCTTTCCATGAATACACATGGTCAGGACCAGTCTGCAGTAAGATTGTGTTGCTAGTAAGGTTGGCAGTGGACCCAACTCATCCCATCACCCTTTTAACTTGCCGTTGGGGCATTACCTCATTTTGATGTCACAAGAAACAGATCCCCAAGCCTGCTGGGGAGGACTCATTTTAAGGGTTTCTGAAGTCACTGTCTGTGTCATTATTCACTGTGCATCAGTGACTGTGAGGAGGAGGGGACACATGAGCCAAAATGCTGGTGCAAAGCTATTCCATAGCCAGAAGAGCTTTGAAGACAGGACTAGATTGCTGAGACAATGTCACTCTTTAAGCTTTGTGCACTGTTTAGTCACTCATGACTGGACTAGTCCTGAATATAGTACTTTATTCTTCCACATCATTATTTCACAGCAACTCTAAACACCTTAATTTATGTCCATCATTTGTATCTTTTTACACATTTTAATTGCAGATGTCCAGCCCTGCTTTTCTGAGAGTAGATGGACATTCCTATTCCATGGTAATGGGAGTTCTAGATATATAATTGATGGAAGTGGACTGTTTTTTTAAAGGTAGCTCCCTCCATTCCTAAGCAATGGGTTTGCCTGTATCCCAAGTACAAGAGGAAGTGGATGAGGATTCTAGATGGTTTCTCATCATCGTGTGGGTGTGATGGGCTTGGGTCTGTTTTCTCGTCATCTGTTCCCATGCCCTCATGCCCCTGGGTTGGTCTAGAAATCTGATATAAGCCAGTCAGTTGCTGGCATTCACCAGTTTCTGATCACAGAGAATGATTCGTGAATGGTACGTGTTCTAATTTGGAAAATCACACAGAGAAGAGAAAGTTTTCTCAGGCTTTAGGCAAAGTGGTCTCTCAGGAGAAAGCCAGAAGAAAATATGTTTCTCTCTTTTTCAGAGTATTGTCGTATGTGGTTATAGGCTATTTTGTTATTAGCCTGAAGACGAATCTCACACATGGAGACAGCCGAGAATTACAGGAACACAGAAGTGGGGCCACTAGATAGAGTTTATTCCCAAAGTCCTCCCTACCTTTGCACTTCCAGTTCTGTGAGCCAAAAAAGTATCTTTATTCTTCATGCCAAGTTGAATTGGATTTTTTTCTTACCTTCAGTTAAATTCCTCTTGGCTAGCAGTGTGGAAGCAGGCATAGAAGGAGTGTGTCCCTGGTGTTTAAATGTACTCTGAGCATCCACGTAACTCACAGGATTATGACCTCTGAGACCTCCTGTGACGGTGTGGCTTACGTACATACACGCCTCGGATCAGCCTCCCACCCGCCAGGCAAGGGCCCACTCCTCTTCCTTGGGCACTGCATCCTGCCCAGTCTTGGCTGTTCTATGTCTATAATGTGAAACCCCCTGCCCAACCTCTTCCCTCCTCTCCACGTCCCATACCCAGTCCTGACTGGGCCAGGAGTGGTGGCTGACTCAGAAGTAAGCTGGACTGAGCAATCAGATTGTTGTATCAGATTATGAACCTGATACAGAAATTGCTCGTTGCTAGAGCAGTTTGCCTGGGAAGTTGGATGGATCACAAATGTGGAGTAGCTATTTTTGTAACATGTGTACCAAAGCAAAGGAAACTGGTCTGCAGAAGCAAAGCAAAAGGAAGAAAAGGATGCAGGGAGAAGCATCCCAGGAAGACAGGCCTTCTGCTGCGTGGTTCTGATTTTATGAGGCACTCAGCCCTAACCCTGCCCTTGAGATCCAGTCTTCCTTCCATAGGTAGCTCTGAAGTACTTCTATTCCCTGTGACCAAAGAACCTGGGCTGAGGTAAAAAGTCATTATTTTCACTTCAATATATACATGATGCAGCCGAAGAGGAGAAAGGTCACCCAAAGCTGGCATGAAGCAAGCTGGGAGTCAGCCTCTATTTCCTAACTCTACAACCTTTGTTTTTTCCCATTTTGCTTGGTGATTAAGTGACCAAGAAAAACCAATTCATCCACCTTACTCTAGAAGTATTTTGTGAGCATTACCCATCATATATCCAAGAGAGAGAATTACTGTCAAGATGCTTTGTAACATCCTTGACAGAAACTGAATGGCTCACAAATTGCCAGCCTGCAAACTTAATAGTAACCTGGGCAACAATCACTGTAGGTCTGTTTGCTTAAATATTGACTCAGAGTATTTCTTTAAATTACTGAGGATTCACTGGTCTTGGCAGTATTGCTACAATTATTAATTACCCTGGATTAAATATCTGCTAATCTGCACACCAGGGCTGTCCTACATAGAGTTGCCCATGTGAGAAGCTGCCTTGGGAGTGTCTGCTCTGGTGCACTTCAGTCTTAGACTCACCTGAAGCTACTTCTTGTTTTCTCTGCCATGGCATCTTAGTACTTGTGGCCTGTCCCTTCTGATCAAGAAACTTCTAGACCTCCCTTCTTTTCTCAATGCAGAAGCTTTGGAGAATGACTGCATTTCATTTTTACAGTTCCCCCCACCTCACCAGTCCCTCAAATTAATTTTAGCATATGACACATAGCCTCCAAATTTAATGAAAATCCACTCAGCCATAATCTGTGATGTGACAGAAAGACTGAAACTTAATTACATTGACATGGATTTGAGCTCATGCTATCATATTTTGCTAGAAAAAGCATCTCTTTAGGAGCGATTACAATTAGCAGTCCGATTTCGGAAATGCAGCCATGGAGAAATATCTGTGCGGGCAAATGACGTTGGTACCTTTAGGACACCTGCCTGGTTAGGGACTAAGTGTTGTCCTCATTCATCCAGGTAATCACAAGTAGACTTTGGGTCAATAGGCTTGAAGAAGTGTTTGATTGCATGTTAGAACAATAAAAGACTTCTAATAATACTGACTGTTACCTTTGCAAAAGGCTACTGCTAGTCCTTTTGGCCTTTGACGATGCTCTGGAAGTGATAAAACATTTGTTACATACCCTGAATAAGTGGATTTTTACAATCTTCCTTCAGCCTGCACCCACATAAATGCTGTTAAATGTCTGACTATGCTTTAAAGAAAATAATACACATAGAGGAAGTGTAAACGTCAAAGGCATTAGTTTTCTGTACCGCCTTCCTCCCTCTGACCCCTGTCCTTTTCCTTTGTGTTTCCAGGGAAAATTCTTCAGTCAGTATGTCATTAACCTATCTTCCATTTTACTTTTGCAATCTTCCTCTGGTAAGGGTTCTTTTTCATGACCTCTCAACTTCAAAAATAGAAATCATGTCATTTTGAAACTTGAATTGCTGATACGGAGAGTGGCTTAGCTGATTACTTCATATGGAGGAGATTATCGTAGGCAATGGCTCAGGCAAGAGAGTGAGGAATGTGTGATAGGAGATGTATTGAGGCACTGCCATAGGCTAGCAGAGCAAGACTGAGTGTCTGAGCCATAGAGGAAATAATAGGACTGAAAGGGAGGGCACAGTGATGGAGAATATTATGAAGATAGGGAAAATGGTTGATACAATATTTTTTTTAACCATAGAGTTGACTTCTTTGTTTTTTTTTCCTTTTTTAGTATAGGGCTAAGTAGTAAATTGTTTCAGCTTTGTGGACCAGTTTCTGCCACACCCACTTAACACTTCCATAAAGCAGCCATTAGACAATAACACATGAATGGGTGCGGCTGTGTCCCAATAAAACTTGCAAAAAATGGTGGTAACTGATTTGGCCTAAAGGCCATCTTAGTCTCTTGTTTACACAGTCTGTTGCTTAAAAAAGTGCTAAATTAACTGGTAAATGGTATGTCTGGTTCCAAGCCCAACTCTTGGATTTATTAAAATTCAGAATACACTGGAATTCCAAAAATTATTAACTCCCTTTTAAGTTGAGCAATATTTTTCACAGCTCATTTGTGCCATTGTTATTTTAATAATATTGTAAGTATCCAAATTTGCACATGTGAAAGGAATTTGTTTGGTAAAAAGAATTAAGCTCAACATAGTTTTTCTTATAAAAGAGGGATTACCATAACTAATCCTGGGAGCTGTGAACTCTGAAAGCAACAATACAATTGTATGTAAGTGGAGAGCCTAGTACTGTACTAACCACTGCTAGGAGATGTTTCAGAGTATCTAGGCTGATATTTCCACTCTCGAGGAGCTGGCAGTCACTGGTAATCCAGTGGAATCTTCCCAAGGCCACGTGTTCAGCCCTGTGGCCGCCAGGTGGAGCAGGTACAGTAGCAGGTGGCCGCTGGCATATCTGCATTAGCCCAAGAGACCTTTGGTGGTTGGAAGTAGAGACTCACTTGGGTTAATGAAGGTTTATTGTAAGGAGTTTGGGATCTCTACCATGTGCCTGAACCTCACAGAAACACAGAAGGAGCCCTGAGTACCTCAGGAGAGAACTAGAGCTGTGAACCTGTGAGTAATCAAGGCACTTGGGTGGTGGGTCTCTCGGTCGCCTCTCTGGTCTTAGCGTGTACCGTTAATGCAGATCAGGGCCTTCTTGTTTCTCTACTTCTACTCTCATTGCAAATGAATAAATTCTCTTTCTGGATCTTGTTTCGCAAATTCTCAGGGAAGTGAATATCAATGGTCAAATCAGTGGTGGTCTGCAGTGTGGGAGGCACGGGGTCTCTTCCACGTGGTCATACTGCTACTTAGCCTCATCTTCCATCTTGTGCTTCTTACGCCTTAGTTCTCTGCGGCCCTCTCTGTCATACTTGCAAATGGGAACTCAGTCACTTGGCTACGCTTAATTGCCAGAGATGCTGGGGAGTATAATCTACTTGTGTGTGCAGGAGCAAAGGGAAATGGGTTAGGTGAACAACAAACCAAGCCTTTAGATTATTGTCTCTATTTGCACAGGTGCCCCTGAACTTGCATTTGTTTGTGAAAGAGCCTCAGGTCTGTAAAATCACTAGGAAAAGTGAAGTACGGGTTTCCTAGGTTCATTTCTAAAACAGAAAAAAAAAATTACTGCTAGTTGGAGATAAGAATCCAAAATGTTGGGGTTCTCACTACTAAATGGTAGCCAGCAACTACTTGCACACTCTGCAGAGTTTCACTTCAAAGATGGGACAGATATTTTCTTAACCCAGGGACAACAACAGCATATAGAAATAAATGCACACTTTGCTTTTACATTGTCTCATCGACAAATACTCCCCTGGATTCTCAAGGATCCCAGTCCGTGGTCAGTCCGTGTAACCTAGTCCTTGAATCTGGAAACATGACTATAAAGATGTGAGTTTTGAATAAAAGTCTTGCAAGTCATATAAGAGAATTAATATCCTACCTGACTGAGTTAAGAGCATGGAGATTGATCCTAGACCTATTATCCAGTGCGGTAAACTTGGATAATGTTATTTTAGGTCTTGTTTTGCTGGAAAGCTGAGTGTGATTGTTTATATCATCCCAGAGAAGCCAGAAGGCTGGCGGTGGTGTTCTCAGCAGTGGTGCTGGATGGTACTAGAGGGAGAGGGATCCTTGTTCCTTTGTGTGGTTGTTCTGTTGTCAACTTCAGATTGGCCTGCCCTTCACGATGGAAGTTTCTTTGGGGGCAAAGTGAGAGGGAGTGGACTTTGCACCTAGATGGTCCAGCCCTGAGCAAGAAGATTTTGAATCGCGCCTCTAGCTGTGAGTTCCTGGGGGTCTGTGTTGATTTATCCTAGGATGAGTTTGCAGAATGCTCTCCTGAATGTACAGCTGGGTGTTGGGAAATGAAGTATGAAAAAGAAGGAACAGTACTGTGAAGATGCTATATCCTGGATTCATCTGGTCCTTGACCTGCCCTCCTTTTAGGCCTGTCTTGCCTTCCTCTGTAGGAGCCTGTTCTGGGTATCCATTGATGACAGTTGTTCTGGGCCCAATGCCTTCTATCTAACTTGACACTTTTTCTTTCTCAGGGGTCTGAGAGAAGTTTAAACAGGCAAGTCCCTAAAAACACTTCCTGCATGGAGTCTCCCACTTGGCAGTTGCAAAGAGCTGGCCTTGACAGGGAACTGCTGGTTCCCCAGGACTTAATTGATGGAAGAAATAGCATTATAATGAATTAATTAGAAGTCCTTGAGTCTTGATAAGCATTTGTTACAGGCTGCTGTGCCTTTTCATTATGAGGCTGGGGAAGGGACTGGAAGATGTTTGACAGGCAGATGCAGAAAAGACACAGTAGTCAGTGTGGGGAGAGAGGCCACTGCATAATGATAGCTCACTAAGGGAAAATTCAGAGACTCCCATGAGTCCCAAACTCTTGAGAAATAAGAACTTAGTGACAAGTCACTTGGCTTAGATTTAAGAAAATGAGTCTCTTGATTTATGAAACATGTCTGGGGACTGGCATCTGGGTTAAGAAGCATTTCACTCTGGAAGAGAAGTAGGGAGACAAAATGGGGGGAAGGAACACAGTCATCAGGGTAGGTAAAACTAGCCTCTGAGACCACAAGACATCAAAGCAGCGGAAACATCCAAAATCTCTAAGACCCACTCAGTGGCATTCATCCATCAGCGATTTATCACAGCAATTGGTATGGGCCACCTAGTGGCGGAAGTGGGAAAAGCGTGCCGATTTATGGGCCCTGTGTTCCTGGGAGGCTTAATAAAGTTCTCATTCACAATAGAAGCTAACTATTATAAAAATGTGTGAATAAGGGCAGACTCAAGATATTTTACATCAGAGGAAGATATTTAGCATGATAACAATATAATTTTACACTTAAAAATTCAGCTATCTCAGTATTAGATGATGTTGGCTATGAGCATTATTAAATATAGTAACTCTAACATCTTCAATCTAAGTATATATTTAGAGATTACAGTTATGCTCTTTCAAACACCTGTTCTGAATATAGTTCTTTCGGGAGGTCCTACTTTTGATGTAGTCTGCAAAGAGTGCTGTCATGCTGGGAAAATCATCAGTGTGCTGAAAATAATTTAAAGCTAGGTGTGGTTGAGACTTGGGTGACCATCCAGCTTAGCTTTACAAAAACTGGGTGATTGCCAGAAAGTCATTTGTTTATTGTGCAGGGATGTGTGTGTATGTAATGCGTGGGTATATGTATAAATGTATTTCTGAAATAAGAGCAATTATGGGTAAACCTCTCGGGAAGTATTGAGGGGACCTAGCAATGAGTATTTATTTAATACCCCTCAGTGAACTGAGTTTTGGTCCATCCCAATGAGGGATATTAGAGAAGGTTAAAAAGCCCTTATTATATCTGAATGGAGAATCTAAGACATACATGAGGTAATGATAAACAATATAAGTCATCAAGTGGCCTTGACTTTAGGATATCTTCGAGGATAAGCAAAGTAGGTGTGACAAGTTGTATGGGGACAATACCAATGCTTCAAGTGTCCCTAGCTGCAGTTTAGCTCTAATGCTTGTCTCTCACTTAGCTTACCATTCCTGGCTCCAGCCATCCCCGCAGAAGTGCACACCCTAATTCAACTCATGACCGCATTACTTGTTCAGTTTCTCTCTTGAGTGTCATCCTGCATAAGCTTACCTCTCTGGCTCACACAGTCCATTTACATATATTTGTACTCATTCCATGTCTGGATTCTTGTTCCCTGTTCCTTCCCACACAACATAATACCCACCCCCCACCAAATTATTTTCCATATTATACCCATGATTTTATTTTTTCCTGCTCCCTCATCCTGAATACTACCATCCTAAGCACCATAGTGTAATTTATAGATACACACACCACAATAGCTCATGTGGGAATGTGTGATCATTAAGGGCTTCATATATATTTTTACTCCTTAGTTCCCTGTGGCCCTCTCTGTTGTACTTGCAAATGGGAACTCAGTCACTTGGCTGCAAACTTTGTGAAATAAGAGCTTTGTGACAAGTCAGTTGGCTTAGATTTAAGACCTTGTTATACACACACACACACATATATATATAATATATATTATATACACGTATACATATGTACATATATTTCTATTCTGTGAAGATTCATCTATATAGGCCTTAAACACTGGGTCAGTGATGTTCTGAGTTTACCTGATCATATGGTAGTTGAAGTAAGTCTCCAGCAAGGAGCCTGAAGATAAGGTTAACTTTGCTGTAGATTAATGCCAGTTGTTGCTCAAGAATCAAAACTACTTTAGCATGATACGTTGATAGTTAAATATTTTGCCAATCAAGTCCTGTTACAGATTTAAGACTCCTTTGTTCCAAGACAAGTTGTTGATCTAGTAAGCAGCAGTCAAAGAAGTTAATCAGCAGCCGAAAACCACAACGAGTGAAACTATCATGCATCTTAATTTCAGGAAGATCGAGAATGTTTTAGTTATATCAAATTACAAAAGAAAAAAGGTTGAAAGCAAAATCATCTTGAAACTTCAGCCAGTTCATTAGCTTGTGTGGATTCGACATGAGAGAGAAATAATATCAAATAGGGTTGAGACAGAGGAAGGTGTTATGGTAGAAATCTATGACTCCTTCATCTGGGGCAAATTTCTGCATTTGATAAGTGAGTATTTTCCCTCACGGATGTTGGATTTAAAGGCTGTTGTAGCGAAGGATGTTCTCCGTGGGCATAACTTGCTGTTTGCACAACCTGCAAATGATCCAAAGCCCAGTGTTATAATTAAGGACCTTGTTACACCATAAAAGATTTTCAAATTTTAATCTATGACAACCCACACAGCACTCAGGGTTTAAATACTTTATTGACCAGGCTGGCAGGCTGACTCCTCTGTTGGAGCTTGGAGAGCCCTGCTCCAATTTCTCTCACCTACACTACATATTTATAGTCATAAATCTTTTGCTAGGCTCTTTGAACATTGAAAATAGCCCAGCAGTGCTGGCTTTCATTTCGGGGCCATGAGAGCCGAATCAAAGGCACCAGCCTCCCGTGGCCATTCTGTGGAATCTCCGTGGCTGGGCCCGCTTCCATCTGTCCTGGTGCTCTGGTCTCAGTGTCAGATCAGACGGCAACCTTTCCCATTCAGAGTTTGGATCTCTCTCCCCAGATGCCTCTGTTAGCTGGATATCGAAGCTGAGCAGCAGCCTGGCTGTGCTGGCCCTTTGCCAGGCTGTGTGTGATCCTTGCATTCTGCAGTGATTTTGGGTGACGGTGTCCTCTTCATTCTGCAGGGATCCCACTAGAAGGAGCAGAATCGCTGGGCTGCCAGTGAAGCCTGGCTGCTGGGCGTCCACTGGGACCGCTGGAGGAGAGGCTGAGCAAGCAGCAGAGGGCCAGGAACAGTTTCTATAGGCACAAGAGAAAAACCGTTACAGTGTAGGCTCCAAAGCAAGGCAGAAGCAGGCTCTAGACAATGTCCCCCAGGCCTTAGCCAAGCTGTTTGGAGAAAAGAGCTATGTGTTCGTAAGGAATGGTCCTTCATGATTGTCCTTCTTCTAGCATGCTGGTTGGGATGGATTTTTATTTCAGTAGTGGTTAGAAAAAACCTTGATAGGAGTCATCCTACAGATGCTACGTGGGACAGTCTTTTTCTTCTAGGCTCCTTTCCTGATCTTTTTTAAAACCAGCTTTGTGGAGGTATAATTGATATCCAGTAAATTGCCCATATTAAAGTGTACAGTAAGTTTTTCATAGTGTTCACTCAGGAAACCACCACCACACTCAAGGAAATGACTGTGTCCAGCACCCCTGATGGATTCCTTATGCCCTTTGCACACCTTCCTTCCCACCCCTCCCATTCCACTCCCATCTCCAGGCAGCCACTGGTATGTTTTCTGTCACTATAAATTTGTCTGTATTTTCCAGACTTTTATGTAAATGGATTCAAACAATATGTGCTCTTTTTGTTTAGTGTCTTTCCCTCAGCATAATTATTTTGAGATTCATCCACATACATCCTATATCAATAGTGATTCTGTTTCATTGCGGAGGGGCATTCCACTGTGGGCATGTACTGCCGTATGTGTATCCCTTCACCTGTAGATGTAACTGAGTTGTTTCCAGCTGAGAACTGTTACTAATAAAGCTGCTACAAACATGTGTGTACAAGTTTGTGGCTGCTTTCATTTCCCTTGGGAAAACACCTGGGAATAGGGTAGCTGGGTCATATAAAAGGTGGATGTTCAACTTTTTAAGAAACTACCAAGCTCTTTTCCAGAGAGGCTATACCATTTACATTCCCACCAGCTGAGCATCCCTGTTCCTCCACATCCTGGCTGACTACCGTAGCCCCTGCTGTGAGATGGCTGTCCAGCCTCTCCATGGCTCTTGTCTCTGGCACGCATCAAAGAGTTGAGGTTTAGGCTGGACACAGAAAGAAAATACTAGATTAAGGGATATTCATGATGTAACATCAACAGGAACTATTGACTTTGTGAGACTTAAGAGAACTAAAGAGCTTTCGCACTATGGTGTTAGAATCATGGAATAAGAAATTAACATGGATTAAAAGTCCATACCATTTTTCTGTAAGAAGAAAGGAAACTAAGTATATTTTGTCTTTCATTTTATAGACTCTAATGTTGCTCTGATATTAACTAGAACATGATGGTTAGAGATAGAAAAATGTACTTTGTCACTAGAGAAACATGTTTCTGAGTGTGGCCATTTAGCCCATATGCCCAGAGCAGAAATCCCTTCTGTCTCCTCTCTGAACACAAATGGACCACACAGTCTCCCTGCTTTCTGGAGAGGCCTATCTCTATGTCAAGAACCTTGTTCATGGAGCAGATTTTTATCTAAGGAATTAGTATCAGCTATTCTGGGCACATGAAGTGATTCAGAATCAGTCCACATAGTCCTGCTTGATTAGAGCAGGTTGACAGTATAGCATGAGGAAGCTACATTAGGCTTTGGAAAAGAGCATCCCTTCTACTTTTCTTATTTCATACATTTTAGACTCATATAGCCAGGTAGTGTCTTAGAAATCATCTGGTCCAGTAACTTTCAAATCATGTTGCTGGCAGCCAGGTTTGGAATGGGAAGGAAAGAAGAAACAAGGAAGTTGGTGTTTGTCTATATTGCTTTACAAGTAGAATTTCCACAGAAGAGTTACTAAAAAACTTTTTCAAAGAAAAAGAAAACTGTTGATTGTGTCTAACTAACCAGATGGGGAGCCTGAGACCTCCAGAGAACATGTGACTTGCTCATGCTTGAGGTCATACTGTGGGTAGGAGTGGGCAAGATGGGCTGGAATGCGGGGCTCCTACACTGGGTCACTGCCCTTTCATATGCTCACATCTTGTCTTTAATTTCAAGGCTAGTAAACTAGAGTAGCCGTGCATGGATACATCTAACGCATGTGCTGTTCTGTCACTTGTGTGATATAAGCCAGTCCCTCTCTGAACCATCAAAGGCAATACAGCAGAATGATATCTATATAAAAAACAAAAACAGATGTAATAACAAAACACTAACACAAGCCATCTGTGCTGAGATATTCATGTCACATTTGTCTGTCTACCTCTCTTTTCTTCTGGTTCTTCTTACCAAGGAAAGAAATCCAAATCAGAACAAGTAATGAGAGTCACTACCAGGTTATCTGTGATTAGGGCAGTTCAAGGAGTGTGTGTGTGTGTGTGTGTGTGTGTGTGTGTGTGTGTGTGTGTGTGTGATTTTAGGGTGCTATGGAAGTCATGTCCGTGTTCCCTTCAGAGAGTGTGGAGAAGATCCTTGGAAGGTCGGAATGACTGTGTTGAGAAAATCGTCCTCACTTAGGTTGAAGCACCATGGTGCACAGGCAGAGCCGGACAGACCCTGTAACTGGCAGAAAAGGTCAGCGGGCTGGAGCTGGTGAGACATCTGGTTCCTTCTGACAGCACCATGGCCAACATAGAGTCTAAGGTATCTGCCAGTGGCTTCAAGGAATAGAAATATGCCTCCAAATATCCTATGAGAGTCTCCTCATTTATTCCCCAGTGATTTATCTGCTCTTTACTCATGCATGAACAAAACACTTTTGTTTTTAGGTGTAACCTTTTGCAGAGTTTCATGTGCAACTCTGATCAAATATTAAAATATTTATATATTATTTAATATGTATATCTTATTAACTATTAAGTGATGCCATCATTAAAATGATGTCATTCTGAAGTTGTAAGATGAAGTTCAGACCACAGGCACAGAGTCAGTTTAAATAAATAACCTCAGAGAAAGGTATATAGAAAGGGAAAAAAATTTATTGCCAGGCACTCTGCTAGATAAAATTATTTTATAATTTGTCTCATTTAATTTGCTCTTAAATTGTATGCCATATGCTTGATTATCTCCACTCTGCAGACAAAATAAACAAGTTTCCCAAGGTGTCAGACCTGGGTTGAGATTTTGACCCAGGTCTAACTTCAAGTCCCATGCTCTTTCCAGTACCTGTGACAACAGTTTTAGATATTTGTTATTAATGTATAAGGAAATGATGACCAAAACGGGCAGGTCACAGTTGTTTATGGAAAACATTAATTCTGGGATTTTGGTGAGTTGCTCCTTCAGTGAACCCTCCTGGAGCCCGTTCCCCCTAAGCTTCAGGGTTAGACCAGATGTGCATTAGTGGAATGGAAAGGGGGTTGGACCCAAGAAGGCCCAAAGGCCTTTGGGTTCTCAGCTCTGTGCCTTACTTATCCCAGAAGATAAAAAACCAACAGCCCTCTGCATGGTGCTCACAGAGAAATAATATAAGTTTTTGTCCTTTCCTCACCACATTACACATCTCAACAGAAAAATGAGGAAATCTTCATGGAGAATCTAGCTCACCTACAACAGGGAGCCAGAGAGGAGGTGACCTGCCCCTGGGATCGAGCTTGGGCGCATGACAATGTGGGCATTTTTACTGTGTGGAGACTAAAACAAACAGAAAATTAGAAAGTGTGCAAGAAGATTTTCCACACCACACAGTCTTGCAGAGTGTTCACACTTGAGTTCTCTGTTTTGAATTCATTATCTCAGAGAAGTATTTGGTTTGGAAAGCCAAGTCAGCTGGGCTGAAAATGTGCATTCTTATTGCTTGAAGTTGCTGGGAGTATCCTGCAAAGGCTGAGGGGTTCAGAACCATCTTTGCTCTCTACAAATTCTGTGTCCATAAAGTTTTGCTCTTATTCTAGCCATTGACAGATGTGAGACTCTATATCAAATAATAATTTAGGGTCCATTGCTGACCATTTGTTTTCATATCATATGTGTTTGTAAAGCTCACTTTACCTGATGCTGTTTATTGATGTTTGTCCTAAACTTGCACCACTTGCATTTGCACATTCTTTAGTCTGAAGTGCTTCAATCATGGGTGAACATCTAGATCCCACCGCAGAGAACCCATTTGTGACCACTGTCCTATTAGGTGAATCTGCTTGTCATACCACAAAATGTGCCTTCAAGCATATGTCCGTTCTTATCTCCATTCAGCCCTACCTGTCATTCAGCACCCAAAGTCCCCACACAAACTTTCTCTAAATCTCGGAGCCTCAAGGACCTCTCTTTCATTTATTTTCTGTTGTATTAAGCCGATGCTTTATAATGTCTATTTTTTTTTATCTTGAAAGCAATTTAAAATTATCACCATTTAACTTCTTTGCCTATTTCCGTCTTTCCAAATACACCAGGCACTCCTTCAGATCAGGGGCTCCATGTTCACCCATTTGATATCTATCACAGTGCGTATCATGCCTGCCTTCCTGCTCAATGGACATCATGGAAGGATTTCCCCAACTGATTGATCATTTAATTGATACAAAGTGCTATGGAATAATCAATTGCTAAAACTGAGGAATACATTTCCATTCATGTCTTCCCTTGTTTTGCCAGCTGTTCTACAACTGGCTAAATGAGATGGTAGCTGTAGAGCTGACTGAAAATTTCACTTCATGAATAGTTTCACAAGAGCCCATTTAGTGGAGCAAGGAAGTGAGGGAGTTACTGAAGAGCAGGAATAAATTACTGTTAACTACTATTGTTTGCAATTTGCTACTAGAAGGAGCAAGGTAAATTTTAGTGCACATATATAATACAATTGTATTGATTTAACTGTCTTTTTCAAAGTTATTGGTGCAATCAAATTGACCTTTTGCCAGTACAGAAATAACTTATTTAATAAACACTGAACAAACGAGTTGAGCATAATTTTAAAATAGCAGATAAACAGCATTGGTTTTTAGGCCTTCATAAAATCATTGCAAAGGCAAAGTTAGGGTCCACTGGGTAGGTTTTGTGCACAAATGAATAAATAGTTCTTAGGAAGCACAGATCAGAAGCTAGGTGGTTGTGATGTCATAATACCAAAGGACATGGCATAAGTGGGATGTTGCTCTTTGAAACCCATCAAGCATGGAGGAACCCATTTAAGTGCATCAGACCTGATGCTAGATTCAGAATCCCTTTGGAAACAGTGAGCACTTTGCAAACATGAGGGTTGCTCAGGCACCACTTCTGAACATCTGCACATATTTCCCAGCCTTACTTCCAGGCCACTGACACTAACTGCTTCAGACTCTGAGATAGCAGGTTACCTAAGACAGGAGCCAAGGTCTCTGGAACCTTAGTTTGTCCTCTGAAACGCAAATCCTCTTATTTCTATGGATCTTTCCAAAGCAGAAATAGTTTGCTGGATCTATTCCTTGAGCATCTCCTCCTTGAAGGAACACCACTTAGTACATCTTACACTGTGCACAGCACCCTTATCAGAAGGGACAAAGGACATAAGGCAGAGCCATTACCTCCAGTACACGGCACTCGACATGACAGCTTAAAATATGCATCCCAGTCAAGTCTGTAAATCCTTCCAAATCTGGATCTCCTGGAAACACTTGTTAAAATATAGGCTTCAGCTCCTCCCCAATCTAATAGATCATCAAAATCTCTGGAGGTGGAAAGGTTGGAGATCCAGAATCTGCATTTTAATGGGGAACATAAGTGATTCTTACAAAACTGAAATGTGAGAGCTCGTCTAATGAGGGTTACGACGAGAGAGAGTACAAAACATGGAATGTGTTTTGTGTTCTTCTATGAGATGGTTGCTCAGGTGCAGCCACAAGAGGAGGCAGTATAAGGCAAAGGAACATTGCCTCCCAGGGTGCATGGGCCAGGTAGGAGACGAATGGCTCTTGGATTGGTTAGTCTGCATATCAAAGGCATGCACCCAGCTGGATCCTGTGCTCACTCCAAGAACTGACTAGTTCCAGGAGGAGCCATCATCTCTCCACCCAGAAAGATTTTTTTTTCTTTTTAGATGTCAAAACATCATAATGTACAGAAAATTATTAAGTAAATAAAAACATGCTTTTGTATACTTATATATTCTGTAGGTAGAAGGGCACTTATCTGCAGACATGAATCTGTGAATGGGATGAATGGGATGAGGAGTCACCCTGAGGGACATGTTAGGGAGCAAAAAATGAGGTGGGCCTGATAGCATGACACCCTACAGACATGCCACTATGGCCTGGATTTGGAACATGAAATCTGTCTGTACTCTGTGGGCAAGAAATACAGATTTTTAAAATATATTAGGTTATATATTAGGAATGTGTATTAAGAGAGAAAAGACCAATCATGGGAGCCTAGAAAACATGCACAATTTCAGAAACCAGTTTCGGAGGAAGAGGCGGAGGAGGAGAAGAGATGGTCAAAGCTAGAAGGAAAAACAGTGGATGAGTGGCACACTGCAAGGACAGGGTGAAGCAAAGATTAAGATCTTGATGAAACTCAAAAACTCTGTGATAAGCTGCAGATAGTTCAAATACTATGAGGACGAGAAGGGGTCTCGTGCAGATGCTGGTATCTGGCACGTTTGGTGGAGATGAGCCCTAAATTGGGAAATTTTGGATTCCCTGTTGCAGGTAGCAATCGTAATAACTGTGTTGGCTGTGTGACTTTGACCAGTATGTCTGGGCCTTAGTTTTCTCACCTATTAAATCAGGAGGCTGGAGACTTGACCTCCCAGATCTCAATGATCAGTCATCTGCCCATGCTCCTTCTGCAAGCCTCCCCTGCTGATGAGTGCAGAGCTGTCCATTGCTTCCAGACCCAAGAGTACGTCCGTCTGCCCCCCACCCGGTTAGGTGACTAGACAGATAGCTCACAGTGTCTTTCATTTTTCCTCTTTTTTTCACTTCCCTTGGTCATAATCTTCTGGTTCCTAAAGTCTTACCCACCCCTTTCTTCCTTTTTAAAATTCTCTGTGCTCTCTTTGCCTAGTTGTTTGTGTCCAGTTTTTTTGATACCTTTGGCAGCTTTTTCTTTGGCATGTACAAAATACTCACTCACAGACTTGTATAGCTTGTGTTATGCATGGGCTATCCAAGATCTAATAAGGCCTGAAGTCTAGAGGAAAATAAAATTAGAGGAACTAAATTGATTCTTATATGGGTTGGATATCAGAAACTCAGAGTAAATATCCCAGATGGTGTTCCACTGTAGATTATTGAGATCCAGAATTTCTCACTGATTGAAATAATCTGCATGTTGTTAGAATTGTAAAAGTCCTTTAAAACTGGTACTCATGTCCATTTTTTTAAATTTTTGGATTGATTTTTCTGGACTTGGAACTTCATATTGGGAACCATACAGGTGACTTCTTTATCTGTTAGAGGTGTGGACTAACTATTCGGTCTCTGTCTGTCTTTATTATTTCAAAGGAGCTCTCACATGCCTGGCTAGGGGATCATCCTTCAGTGGGTTAGCAAGCTCTTGTCAAGATATATGGAATTTGAGACTGATTCCCAAGTATGGCCTTTCTGCATCTGCTTTGGAAACAGCTCACACATTCTTCTTGTTTCAGATGTGATCAACAGTCTCCTGCTGGAGGAAATTAAGAACCATCATTTGCTTGCTTGAGAGGAGAGGTCCCAGAGTTCTGACCCTTAATGCGTTCCTCATTCTTTGTGTTTACCTGTAGCATCTGACTAAGGGTTCGCAGAACCTTCTTTCATTTCTTGAGACTCGTTGCCTTAAAATTGGTTTTATCCCATGTCTGTCCCATTTAGCCATATTTATCAAAACAAACACAGACACTCTGGCTTAGTTTTACACCTGCCATCCTTCTACCCCTGGGTGCTTCCCTAGAGGGTGTGTCTCGCCAGGTACCTGGATCCTAGACCACTTGCCACAGGGGGGGTGGTGCCAGGTCTCTCTGTGGAGGCATAGTGGGCTGGCTTTTCACACTTCTGGTGGTGATGAATATGATTCTGGAGTATAGGATATTGGCCCCCAGAGTGAAGAGAGGTGGCTGAACGCTATATTAGGCCCAGTTTATGTAGTAAAACAATGAGTTTTCTTTAAGTAACTTAAAAAATGTGTTTAATGACTAAAAAGTCTGACCTTTGGATCCTATAGCATCATCTTCATTGATCTGATGAAATAATAGAGATGAAGAAATATTGTTTGATAAAAGTGGTATCCGAATAATTTACTGTGCTGAACATTGTGATTGCCCCATCAGAGGGCGGGACCTGGTTTTCTTTACCAGTCAGGGCCTAAACAGAAGGAACCTCCAGGCCTTTCTCTCCTCCACTTGTCAGGCTCCTTGGGCAGAAAGGTTGATGGTGTGGGTTTCATTTGCATGGCATGCTCTTCTTTCTGAGCAGAGGAACTTGGCAGGCAAAGCAAATTTAAACACAGAATGTGTCAAAGTCCAAGTCTGACATAGCAATTCCTCTTTCATTTAACCTTCCTCTGACCACCACAGTAGAGTTTTAAGGAAATTGTAAGAGCATTGAGACCAGCTCCTCTTTGCATAGTGTGCTCATGTACATTACTCAAGATCTCAGAGCTAATGGCAGATCCAGGACCAGAATTCAGGCTTCCCGACTGACCATCCGAGCTCCCTCCTGCATATTGCTATGCAGTGGAAGTCCTTTGGGGAAAACGACAGAGACACTACAATACTATTTACCAAGGACTTAATAGTGCCATCATTGTTACCACTTACTAAGAATAGCCTATGTGTCTGGCACTTCTCTAAAGCTTGAAAGCAGTTTTGATTTCATCTTCACCCACAAACTTTAAGTGGGGCCATTATTATCTCATTAAAAAAAAAAAAGAGGAAATTGAAGTACAGTGGGCTGATAGCTGGCTCAAGGTTACATAGTAAGTCATGGATTAGAAATTCAAATCTGGATCATTTGATTCTAAAATACATATTCTTAACTCCAGCATTGTGTTGTCTGTAAACATCCTTGCATATCATACGTAGTTGTGATCATCTTTGCATGCAGTTTCGTGGTCTGCTTTTTACCTAGCATCTCTTATTATTAAAACCTTATTATAAGCAACCTTGTTATTAAAAAATCTTCACAATCACCATGTTAATGGCTTTATAATCTTCTGTAATCTGCTTTTGTGTTGTCTGTTCTTTTGTATTTCCTTGATATTTTTCTTCTATTTTTTCTTTGTGCATTGTTATTTTCTGAAGCAATTTATAGTGAGACATTTTGCTTTTACCACTACTAGTTTTTGCCTTAGGATTTTTCAAAAGTGTCTTTAAACTTATATTTAACTAATTATCAGTGACAGAAATTGAACAGTGTTCCAGGTTCACTTCCCAGGACATGAGTAGTTTGCTTTAAAACCTATGTCATTTCTATCACAGAAAGCAATACCTCTCTCTCTATCCATCAAAGTGTGTGTGTTTGTGTATGTGTGATAAGAAATGTGTGGCATGTAAATTTGAATGACTGTAGGGAATCCATGTGGAGATGCCCAGGAAGTAGATGAGAGAGGCCAGCAGAGCAGGAGTCAAGTCTACCTTATATGTATTTCTTTGAGAATAAGTAGCATATCATCCACCATGGAAGGCTATTGAGATTGCAGATATTTTCCAGGGAGTAAGTATAAGGATTGAAGAGAAGTTGACCAAGGATGGGATTCTAGTGAATGTTGGTATTTATAAAGAATAGGAAAAAGTGATTGGAAGAATTATAAGAAGATTGGCAAAAAGGGGCCATGCCATTCAACAGAGCAGAGTGTCAGTAGGTGGACTGGAAAGTGTCCCCTGTATCTGATGCTGTAAGCCAGTGGGGAGTTTAGAATGTACAGTCCCATTGGGATAATTACTATGCAGGACACAGCGTCATGACTGAGGATCAAATAAAAGGTTCAGGGGCCACAGCCCTTTAAGCAAGTCCTCAAGAATATTGATTCGGGGGTTATTAGAACCTACATCTGGGTATCCATCTTGATTAAGCACCAGCTGTGTATGCCACCAAACAGGTTCCTTAAATTTTGTATCTTGGTTTCTTTGTCTTTCATGTGTAATTTGTTAAATAAAAATGATTATAATGGTAGTCCAAGTGATACCACAAAGAGGATTTGCTGGACAGGTTCAAAACCTTGACACCCACTCTTTGATGGTGTTCTACCACTCCAATCACTGTCTCCTCTTCAGAAGCCCCCCCAGCTTCCCCGATTCAAGAAATGGAAATCCAAGCAAAGAAAGGAACCTTGGCTGAGCCCCACTCCCCACCCAGACTGCCATGAAAAACCAGGGAAGATCAGGGGAGACTCAAGTGGACACCTATGTACAACCGGAGAGACCAAGCACCCTGTTACTAAAGAAAGCCAGCCAAACCAGAGTAACTTTCTACAGGTGACACAATTTCTCCAAGAGCTAGTAGCCATGATCTTTTGATCCAATTGACTCTGTCTGTCTCTTTTTGTTATTAAATGATTGTTTATTTCTGAATTCTTAGAAGGCTGAGAAGGAAATGCCAGATCACAAAACCTGCTTTGGGTTCTGCATCAATCTAGTTACCTGAGAAAGCCCACATTACCTGGAAATATTAAGAATTATTAAAGTTGATCACTTTTACTCTTTTTGGTTGAAAATAGCCCACATTCACCAAAGGAAAAAAAAAGTGCCTTCTCATTTTTAAAGCACTATTCTAATAATAAACTTATAGATAAAATGTCAGAATTATAAATGTCTTTGGCTTTCATCCCTTAATTAATTTTTGGCCAAAAGAAGTTGATTTATTCCACATTATTGTTTACAGTTTGTAAAATTTAGTTTATATAATAATCATACTTAAGCTTTCTTGAGTCAGTTTCTCTGGACACTTTTGGCATGTTGCTTTGGCCACTATAATACTTAAAACATCCCACTGTGCATTACAATAATTTATTTATATTTCTCTGTCCCATACTCTTTTGGGAGCTCTTGAAGAGTAGGAACCAAGTCTTATTATTTTTCTTGGACCCTTTTAATATCTAGATCAGAACCTTGTACATCAAAGCTGCTCAATAAATATTTGCTGGATTACTAAACTCTGAGGAGACATTAGTATTGAGAAGATAACTTAAATACTTGCTCATTTGGCTATATGCCGACTTCTTTTTGCCTTTACTTTTCTGTTTAGTGGCATGCTTCCCCCCCTCCACCCAGTCTGTGAGGTGCTAACTATAATCATTGTTGTATAATGCTTAGTTCTTTAGAAATCCAAGTTCTTGGCTCAGCCACTTGGGCTGTCCTGCCTTTTATAGGTGCTATAAATTTGATCACCATCAAGGGCTATTAAACAACATACAGAGATAAAAATAGTTCCCTTTGCTGACATTAGGTGTTTTCTAAAACAGCTCGATAAATTCTGGTCAACAGAAACTCTTCGTGATTTCAAAAGTCAGAAAGGGAACTGTTGACACATATTTAGGCAGATAGGAAATAAATTGTTCTGTAGTTGCTCAGAAGAATTGTCCTAGGTACTTTTCATTCTGACTAGCAGTTGACACTGCCTTCATTCTATGATGTTATAATAGAACTTATGCAAGCTCACGAGGTTATAAGAGACCTTGTAGGAGGTGACTAGTTTGCAAGGGGATATATCTGCAGGAGGCATAATGGGTATGGTGGGTGGAAAACATAAGTCGGTGGCTTTTGCAAAGAAGAAAATTGATTTTAAATTTTATTTATCTATTTTTTGGGAAGAGGAGTAGTGATATTGGTAATGCAAGGAAGCCCTGGCTATAAGACCTGGAAACAAGACATACTGATACATTTCTATTCTTCCATGTACTTTCTTCTCCAATTGTTCCTGAATATAGTTGCAAATTCCATTTCCTCAAACTGCATTTCTGCATCCTTCATTCTCTTCATTTTCTATTATATCAAATCCAACTCATAGTGGGAAAACAACCAAACTGGAATTGATAAGGCTAGGTATTCAGTTTCCCTCTGTGTCTACCCAGGCACAGAAACATGATCAAGTTACACAACCTTTCTGGGGCCACTGTTTCTCCTTGAAATGGAAGAGGTTTACACATGATATTTAAGATCACTTCTACCTCTAAAATCTACTCAGACACATTAATTAGTTTTCAAGCCCTGTTTTTACTCTTGACCATCTGCTTCCCTATCCTAGTTTCCTATTAGTTCCAAAGAGAATATACACAGATCATTTTGTACCTGCATGGTATATTTCTTAAACTGACTTTTGAATCCTTTTAGGTGAAATCTGAGCTCTCTTTCACCTTGCATATTTCCTCTCTTCCTTACTCCCAGGCCCTGGGAAGAGGCTGAGTCTGCAGGCTCATCCATTTGACGTTTTGTACTTGCTTGGTCTTAATGTATAGCCCTTCCCCCATCTCTCAAACTTCTCAATCTTCTCTCCTCAGCCTCTTTGCAACCTTCCTCAACAAATACTCTGTCAAGATTTGATTCATTAACATCTCTTTCCAGACCCTATACAAGAGTGGTACATTCTGGAATCCTCATTGTAGACTGAACTTCATAAAGGACTTCACTGATAAAAAGAGCTGAAGGATTCTAGTCCTAGCTCTGCTGTAACAACAAGGCTATTAGTTGCTTTGAGTCTCACTTTCCTACTTTTGTATAATGCTTGTTGATCGAGATGGTTGCTGAAGTACATCAGAGAATGTACTCTCAAACATCTTCATGAGCAGGTAGAGAATATAAATCAGTGAAGCAGGCCTGGGGTAAGATCATAAAGACAGTTGAAGATTGAGGTTAATAAGAGAGGTCTTCTATTATTTCTTTTTTAAAGTAATTTGCATGCCAAACCAAACATGCCTGCCATTTGAAATCAAACATTAGGCCACTGTATATAGGCTCTGAATTAGCTGGCCTCTGTGGTGCTTTTCAAAACGATGAGTTGATCTTTGAATATCTGTTCTATGCTGTGTCTCTGCTAGAATGCTGTATTGTATGTGCACTGTTAGGTTTCTTTGTAAGTTTTTTTCTTGAACTAGTTCATCTGTCTTGACTCCTGACTCATGTATTATGGGCATGCATTATTCATTTTATAAGCCCTGATAACACCTACCACATGCTTCTGCCCACATTGATTCTCAGTAAAAAGCTTGCTGAGATTTGCATTGAAGACGGCTAGAAGTTAAGAGTTCAGAAGACTGTAGAAACATAAGAAAATAACAGACAGAAAGTTTCTGAAATAGAATAAGAAGCCAAGGTATGGCATAGCTGGTCCTAGTACCTATGCTGATCTGGTCCTTTGACTTCTCAGTAGAACACAGATTTCCAGAGCTGAGCTTGCAATCCTTTGAGCCAGTTTCCCAAAATGGGGAGCCGAGGTGGTAGCACTTTTTACTGAAATACCTGGGCATTTTATTATGTGTTGGAAATGTTTCTGTTTTATTTTAATATGTGTTAGGAAAGTAATGATTTCCCATTTACAGAAGTAATAGGGTTGCCTTATTAAATTTAGAAATGTATGTATTAAATCATAGGATGGGTCAGTCTATAGATTTAGCAAAAAACAGGAAGGTGTTATTCAAGTTACTAAGTTTGGGAAAGCCCTTTGTTTTTCAAAGGATGGAACTGACTTGACAAAGATCACAGCAGGTAGAATGTTCCCAAAAGCTTTAGACTTCTGCTTATGGCCACTTTTTAATACATTTATATCAGCAGTAATACTGCTTTATTAAATGAAGCTGTTTCAGTGTGGACAGGGGATGTATTAAGTGCAGCAAGCTTTCTGATCACAGCGAGCTGGCATGGACCCATTATCTGTAGCTGGTTACCAGCCACTCTCCCTTTATTAATGGACTTCCTTTGCCCAGGGATGGAACGCAGCATTTTCAGAAACCCGTGAGAAGGCACGGCCTATTGTTGCTGTCCTCAGCCATGCAGTGTGATTTCAGTTTTCATTGTGTCGGAGGCATCGTGGCCACCACCTAAAGGGAAGGCAGAGAGAAGCCCTGTGTTAGCTTCACCGTGGGTGGCGAGGCAGTTGCCGATGGAGCCTGGATTCCTTCACCAGCAAGGTGATGTGTGTCAGGTTTGACAGGACTGGCAGGACCTTTGGTGGAAAGGACTGTGCCGTAGCCTCCTCATCACCAAAGGGCAGATAGTAGTACCTGTTGTAAATGTCATTAGCATCATAATCAAGTCTACTGCTATGGAGGAGGAGAAATGCTATGACTAATGTCTCAGTAGCAGCATTATGAGTACCAAGTGTCAGAATTGGACAGGATCCAGTGCTTCTGAAACCCTGTTGTGGGCTTCATGTTTCTCTGAAATATTCTATAGCAGTTCCAGTTGTGCTTGGCTGATGGCCCTAATTAGACCCTCTCCACTCAGGCAAGAACTGCAACTTCAGAGTCCTGTGCCCTGCAGCCACTATACACTGGGTAGCTCCCCTGAATAGCGTTATTCAGATGGGACTGGCCCATTTGGGGATGTTTTTCAACTCAGACATCATCCCTGACATTGACCCCACTTATCCCACCACTGACAGAACGACAGGGTTTTGAGAAGATGCAAGCACAGCACCAAGGAGATGGAACTGCACAGCGTAGCTATGGCTTCTGATGTCTGCCAAACCAGACTGTCTGTAATACGTTTCCCTGGATTCTTGCCCACCCTCTGATGGTTTGTAATGCCGAGAGAGGTCACAGGGCCCCTGAGCTGCCTCAGGTAGTGATCTACTGTGCATTCTTCTTCGCAGTGGCCTTCCATCCTGCACCGGGCCTCCCCCGGGGGCTCCCGCCTCAAAAAGGGTCCGCCTTCCTGTCCTGAGTGCCCAGCATGGCCCCTATGCCAAGAGGCTCATCAGATCCCATGTGTGTCCCACAGCGTGTTCCTGACGTACACTCAAATCCCGGAATCCCGTTTGTTATGATTTTTTCTTAAACAAGATGCATGATCTACTTTTAAAATTTCACTTCTTTTCAGCGTGCTGTGGCAGAAAGAGGAATTGAGCGGCGATGTAAAAAATCCGGGTTTCAGGCTTTGTTCTTCAACTGAGTCACTATGTGATGATGGACAAAGGACTGACTTATTTCTTGTTACTAACACTTCTCCTGCATAAATCACAGAGCAGATAGGAGCATTAAATGGGATCATGACAGTGCACACAGCTTGAAAATTAAAGGCATGTTTTATAATCTAAGACCATTCTATCAATATGTGGCCAATATGAAAAATAGGAATTGCCAGCTCTTGAGCCCTTACTGTGTTCCTGAGTATTTTTCATGCTGTATCTCTTTTAACCTTCATAGCAACACAGTGAGCTTAGTACAATTATTATTCCATTGTTAGCCCACATTCTTATGGAGACTTCCAATAGTTAAAAATTTTCCTAGTTTTCCAAATCTGTGACAGAACCAATATTCAAGTCTTGGTTCACTTCTGAGCCTGCACTGTTAACCATTACACTATGCTATTTCTCAATAATGTGGCAGTTAGTAAGAATAACAACAATGAATACCTGGAAGATTGATGTTTTTCTGCTAATCTGACAATGAAGGAAAGTGATGGAAAATCTGTTGTCGGTATGTATTTTATAGAATGTTCCTAGAACCATAGCACTGTTTTTTGAGGACTTTAACATCCAAGTATATCTCACTTACTGGTGTCCAGAGCTCTCTCTGTCTTTGCCTGTAGCAGCTCTGGAATGGAGTGGAAAAGACATAGTTAAGTTTTTTTTTGCCCCTTTGATTCCTGGTAAGTGTTTGTATGAATCAAAGGCTACATGTTTGTTTCCACTAATCAAAAATAGTTCAGTTCTTTGGCTCTTTAGTTTTACGTTGTTTTTAGAATGGGACTTTCAAGTAGCAGCTGTGACCTCACTCATATAAGCCAATGGTATAAATCTAGGAAACCAAGACTCAGGGACAGGCCAGGGGTTGAGAAATTATTATCAGGTTCTCACAGCATGAAAGATAAATGTGCAGGACAGCAAAGAGCAGAGCCAGCCCAATCACACATTGCGAGGAGCTCCATTTTGTCTGTTAGGTGGAAATCCCAAAGGTTGAAAAAGAAGTCTTCACTGATAGTTAGTCACTGAGTTAAGCATTTAAAGACATACAGTTCGCCTTCTGAGCTGCACCTTTTTCCTGATGTCCACCCAGCCATTCCTTCCAAGATATTTAGGTAGCATTTGTTACAGTCCTGGCCCACTGCAGGTGCTGGGGACCAGCTGTTGAAGAAGAGATACTTGTCTGTGCCCTCCCAGTGATGACAGCAGTGCCTCCCCGAGACACCTGGGGGCACCACAGCCACAGTCAGACTGTGCACCGCCCTAAACATTTGCCATGTTTGCTTTCCAAGACCGGCTTGAATTGCTCGACTTCATGTAAATTGTTCAAGGCAAGATGCAATATTTGCTTCTCAGGTCACATATACATATGGCTCTCCTCCAATCCCACATGTGTCTGTGGAGTTAGCAGAAAATTTAGATGACCGTTTGTGGACTTAACTTTTGAGCATGTGCTGCAAGTGTCAGTTCAGGTTTTGCTGGTCAAATGCACCTTGTAAATGGGCTTTGGTAATTTAACTCGTAGGAATAGCTTGGTTACAGAACCTCATAAAAGTTTATTGACTTCTACTTGCTGGCTTAGATTGTAGGTTAGAACATACCTCAGAAATTAGCTTCAACCTGCTTAATGACTTCATTGCATGCAGTTTAGTGTGTGCACCTGAACACTTCTTGTATATTTTTAACACCCATTTGTAACTATTGTGAGCTATTTCTATGTAGTGGATTGACTCATTTAAATGGCCAAAATTAAAAAAAAAAAAAAAAGCCCCTGAAATGGGTTCCCCTGTAGAGTCTAGGTAGTTGGGGACCTTTGCTGGTAATATGGCTAGAGGTAATAGCTTTTGTAAGATAAATTCTAGCCGAAATAAGCAGGCAAAGATCTGCAACAAAGGGCCAGGTAATTTATTTAAATACCCTCGGGTGATGTTCTCCCGGCCTGGGTACTACAAGCCGGAGAAGTCACACTCGGTTAGGGAGGTGGGGTGCTTATAAGGGATTAGGAGGGGGAGGAGTGGGCAAACTATCTTAGGGGGGTGTTGAGAGGTATGATTGGCTAAAGGTAACATAATAGTCAACTAGAAACTTTTTCCTTCCAAGAGGGAGGAGGCTGACATCCGGGTCTTAGTTGGCACATCAGGATGGAATTCAGGGAGAGCTGTCCCCTTTCCATATACGGCACGGACTTTGGGGTCTGGTCTGTTCTCCCCCTATGGCATCTCTCTGTTCTGTTTGCATGTCCTTGTTTTTCCATTCTCCAGCCTAACAGCTTTAATATGGCAACAGCCAGCTCCATGGCTATAAAGAGATCACTGTATTAGTCGATGCTTTTTCTAAGGGCAAATATGTAGTGATTGCGCATAGCCATTTGCAAATTATATTTATGGTTTACATAAAACCCAAAGGCAGTAGATATTGATGAATATTTATAGCCATTTATTAGTATGTATGTATCATCAAATGAACTTGCTTTCTGTCTTTATGCCTAAATAGGGTGTTTTAGGAAGACTATTAACCCTTTTATGCCTCCCTAAGACAAATTATGGCATAAAACTAATGAACTGTGCATAATCTGGAGACATCTGCTAAGATAACAACTTGCTATTCTGTTCGTGAATTAGAGTCTCCAACTTTTAGTATTCATGATTTTTTAATTTTAATTATAAATATGTAGTAATTTTGAAAAATAAAATACATATATGATTAGGTACCAAAATATTAATAATTTTCTTCAGGTGGTAAGAACATGAACGAATTTTTAAAAATATTTTCCTAGTTTTATAATACATATATATGTCTGTATATATTACATTTATAATATATGTCTATGTATGTATATATGGAGAATCATATTCATCATATGTATTTTCACTTATTTCACAGTAAGTATGTAGTAGACTTTGAAATATTTCTGTATGTTTTAATTCTTCCTGAATATAAATTTCACTGGCTGCAGAGTATTCTGTTACATAGATTAACCGCTAACCAGTTCCCTGTTGTTAGGCATATGGATGGTTTCCAGGGTCTCATGATTGTAGCGATGCTTACTTATGTACCACTTTGTGTCTGTATTTTCTGTACAGATTTGCAGTATTTCCTAATGGGACCTGAGTAAAAATGGAGTGCTGGGTAGAAGTGTGTTTACCTCTAGTGCTTCTCCGTTCTGTTCTGACTTGCTCTGAAGATTTCCCATGTGACTGTGCTGTGCAAGGCTGCTGAGACCCCCCGGGCTGTAGCCCCGCAACCCCCAGTTTCCTTCTCTCCCACCCTCTCTGCACTCGCCTCTCATGCCCTGTCGCCTTGGGGCTGCTCTTCTCTTTGTGAGAGAGGCCTTTGAAGGAGTAAGCCAGGTAGAGTTAGCAGCCTCTTCATCACCTCGATAGAAATAAATCAGTGCCATTCCTGCTGTCTTGTTGGCTAGATGACACGTCTTGCCTCCTAATTATCAGTATGTTCTTAGACCTCCAAAAGGTTCTTAAGAACTCAAAATCAGGCCCCTCTACAGAATGTTTAAATACTAACAGAAAGACTGCCTATTCTCTCCACAACAATATTGACAAAAATTTTTTAAAAAAACAAAAAAACACTGTAATAGCAAACAAAAATTCCAGTGTGCCAGACTTGCATTATCTAATCCAACCCTTGGGAAGGGAATTTCTTTAGAGATTAATTTCAGAACACTCTTTTGACTGGGGGCAGAGGGGGGTGGGGGGTGGGACTTAATTACTTAATTGGTTTATTGGTCCCAGTAGGATGCCTTATTGATTTGTATTTGTTTTCTGTTTCACTTGATGGGCTGGAGATAGTAGCAAGAATTAAAAATCTATAAATCCACAGAATGTTAGGTATTATTATGTTAAAAGGCTATTTTTGTGCATGTAAAAACAAAGCTGGAAAGGTTAGGAGACTTCTGTGTGGTGAATTTCATGTTACGGATTGAGCCTAAAGTTCAATCTTCAATATGCTATCCACTAGTTACAGGAACTAAATTTAAATTTATAATTTCAATTAAATTAAATTTATTCAGTTCCTTAGTCACTCTACCATGTCATAAGTGTTTGATAACCACATGTGGCTAATGGCTACCATATTTCTACAGAAATTGCTATGGAAATGTTATAGAACTTTTCTATTTTTGCAGAAAATTCTGGGCAGCTCTGTGTCTTAACCTCCAACCTAATACTGTTTCCACTGTTCCATTGTAGTCTCTATTGAAGCATTTCAGAATGCCTTTCAGAACAGCCCAACTTATTGTAATTTTGTGTGCAGATCTTTTAAAAGCAATGCATTATTGCATTCCAAAGCCATACCTAGATTTATTAAAGCATATTGTAATGCCACTATATTTAAATTATCCACTCTGGATGCATAATTACCACCTTAGGTCTTTTAATATACATGTCCCTTAATTTTGCATTTTTCTTAAAACATATCATTTTGCACTTAACCATAAATAATAGAGTGCTTAGCTTATACATATCAATGAGAATCCCCTTTAGAAGTGAAAGATTGCTTTGCTTAATACCAAGAAGTATTTTGGAGAACGTCAAATCCCTTGACAGATGCTTGTTGCCACAAGGATTTATTTTCTTCTGCTTTTAGCTAAAATAGCATCAGTTGCATTTTACTATTTAACGATATTGGAGGAGAAGGGTATAGCAAAATGATTTACAAATAGTAATTGCATCTCCTGGCTTAGCTATTTCCATAAATGAGTTCAAAAATTTAATCTGGATTTGGATAGCAGGCCCAACAGTATCAATATTTGTATCTTCACCAAGCACACAAGAAGATGTTTGCCTTTGTTCCAGTTAAAAAAAAAAAAGATGTATCAGAAGTTGTTTTGTGCCCAGACATTCACATCTTTTTCCATCTGATCTTTACCTATTGGCAAAAGAAGCATTTATTTAGAAACTGTGATTGCAGTGGCTTGAGTGCTGACCAATGTCCTCATTGGTTGTGTCTGGAACTCCACTATTCAGTAAAGCTCCATTTATTTAACTTCAGCTAGGACTTGAAGATACGTGTTAATGTCCTAAGTGGAAATTGGGAGGAGAGGGGAGATATAATAACATTCCATATGGAGGAAAAAACATGCTCAAAGACAACGATATCTTTGGGGGACAGCATTCACATGGAACTCAAGGTATGTCAAGGACAGGATTAAAACTTAAAGAAATAACTAAGGGCCAGTTAAGCAGGGCCCTGATAGCATGCATAAGTTTTTGGAATTTAGTCTATAAACAAGAAGGGCACAGGAAGGGTTTTCGGTGAGGAACACCATGAAAGCTTTGTACTTGTGGAAGGTTTTTCTGGCAGCAATATGAAGGACACGTGGGAGAAGAGTGGCACTTGAGGAAGGGATGTCAAGTAGGTGTTTGTTGGTAAAACCAAAGTCAGGGGTTTCAAAAGTCAGAACAAAGATGGTGGCAGTGGTATTGCGAGTAGAGAAGTGCACAAGGATTCAGGAGACATTTAGAAATTACCAGCCTTCTCTTCTTCATCTATTTCAATATAAAGGATTCAGAGTCCAGTCCTTGAAACCTTTCCCAAACTTGAGACAGTCATAGAGCACCCTTTCTCTGCTTTTTACATGTAGATTTACGGCTTCTTCCACATCCTTTACTTAGCACAGTTGTTGTGTATTAGTGTGTGCTACCAACTCTTCTGCATGTGCATAGCCTCCTCAGATAATTTATAAGCTTCTAAAAGTCAGAGATCTTGGTTTTTGCCATCCTCTACAGACACAGATAAAAGCTGAGAGGAGAAAGGTCTGAAATGGAGTTTCCCAAATTTTCCCAACAAATCACCTGGGAGCTTCTGAGAAACAAAGGCTCTTTGATCCCAGTTTTGAAGCTTCAGATTAAATAGCTCTAGGATGGGATCCAGATATTTTTATTTTTTACTTTCAGCTGATTCTGATGGTCAGCCAGGTGTCTCACTCTGGGCAGGGTTTCTAATTGTGACTTTGGCTCTGTGGTCTAAAGGCACTTAACTTCCGGGGTCTCTAGTTTCCCACTTGGAGAAATCGCAGCATTGAAGTAGACAGTGCTAAGGTTGCATCAGTCCCGGGGTTTGCCTAGATGAGGTTGCCTCCTGGGTCCTAACTAATTCCTCTCCTAGGGATAGAGTGTGTATTATTTTCCTGTGCATGTACTGCCTTGCAGTCCCTCCTGCTAATGTTTCCTGGAGGGGTCCTCTTTCCTGAGGCTTTTCCACGGGAGGGTGCTGGGTGGACACACAGAGAGAAATAATGGCTGCTGTCCTCGCCCACAGGCAAGTGTGGTTTAGAAACCTGTGTGGAGCGCCAGATGGTGGTAGGAGGCTGAGGGCGTGGAGGGGCTCCCTTCAGCAGCCTGTGGACCCGCATCAGCTGTGCCCCTGCCTCTTGCCAGCGTGTCGCCTACGGATCCTCCTCGGTGCCTGAGCCATGCCTCAGGTGTGCTGCAAACTGGGTGATTTTGTTACACAGTTTTGCTGTGCCCACTTTTGAATCAGGGGAGCTAGTAGGAATTTTCCTGTAATGGCTTGACAGCCAGCTCCTTCTCACTTACCCGCTATGGATAAAGAGTCACTGATACCCAGTATATAAAAAGTAATAATAGCTTTTATTGTTTTGCCTGCCTGCCTGCACATGGGAAGAAGTTGCTTGAGGAGCTGTAGGTGCTGAGCTGGACTGCAGAGCAAACCAAGGGATGAGCCATTTGCCAGGAATGAAGGAGGCAGAGGCCAAACTTCCCGCTGAGTTCCTGGGGCCCCACCAGCTCCCAGCACAGAGCAGGCATCTCCCTGACCCCCCTGGATGTCCTGCCTCCTTAGCAGCAGTCCCCCCCACACCCACCCAGGAGACTGCAGAGAGCTGCTGCCTAATGCCTTGAGGCACCCATAGCGTGTATGGCATTAACTGCTCTCTTAGGAACCTAGAGTGGTATCATTTAATACCATCCCTGGGAGAATCGAAGAAGCCATTCAAATCACTTTATGTGTTCCGAGGGTGGAGGAGCGACCTCCGGAGAAGGACCTGCATGTGTGGCTCCCAGTTCTCTGAGGGACAGCCCTTGAGGACGGTATTCCCTGAGGGCCGTAGCACAGCCCCACTCACACCCCTGGACAGCTCCTCCTGATGGCACCTTCTCCCCTGTCCTCCTCGCCTCTCCCCACGCTTTCCCTCCCCCCATGCTTTCCCTCCCCCACCCTCTCGCCTCAAGCTCTCAGAGACACACAATGCAGGAAGCGGGAGACCCTTGATAAATATGCTCAATTCCGTGAACAGCATTCACAGAATAAGGTGGATGTAGCAGGGTGGAGAGTAGGAAAAAGGATCAGAAATTGAAAGAAAGGATTGAGAAAGACAGTGAAGAATTGAACTGATTTATGCTGATAGAGAGCAAAAGTTTGGAGCCTCTGCATGACCCACTGCTTATCCGATACAAGTTTTGACCAACATAGCAAAAGTCCCCACCTAACTGGCTTTTGCCTGGCAATACTCCTATTCCAGAGTCACTGCTGGGAACTGGAGCTGTGATGCTGCAAACAGATCCTGCTCCTGCCCTCACGGAGCTTGCAATCTTGTGTGGAAACAGATTGAGTCAAATCACCCTGTAGATACATGATGACAGTGTAAATATAAATGACAGCATGTGCTAGGGAGGAGAGTATTGTCACTAGGAGAACCTAAAACAAGAGAGCAGGAGCTTTCCTGGGGAAGGTGTCCTTGAGGGGAAGCTGGGAGGATGAGCAGACAGGATCCGGGCGATGAGGGCCGAGGGGAAGCAGAAGTGTCCCCAGCTGAGCGAACAGGAGGCTGAGTAAGTGGGTTTTTCAGTGAGAGTCTAAGAGGAGTAGGAGGAAGAGTGAGACTGCTTGTCTGTGGTTCCATTGCGGCCGGAAGAAATTTACCAAAAGGGGCAGCCGTTGGTCTTCTTATCACACGACATAGATGTGGAATTGAGTTTGTGCTTTGAAATGGCTGCAGTCTGCTCTGGAAAATGGGCAGGAGGCTGGGGTGAGTGCAGAAGCTGTAAGCCCACGGAGCCCGGCTCTTGTTTTGGGGGAAACTCCTACCACACTGGGAGTTAGAGTGGCGGCTGTTGCCCTGAAGACTGTGCCCGTGCCAGGCAAAGCTTTACTCAGAGTCCTGGACCCCAGACACAAGCACAGGCTGGCACAGTTGTAAAGCAAAATGACAGCCCAAGAATGGAAAGCAGGGAGATGGCTGTGGAATGCTAAAAATTCTAAGAGACCTCTGCTTCCTTTTGTAGTGTTTTTAGATTTGCAATCCTGTTTTACATCTATTTTCATATCATGTGATATCCACATGCCATCTCCATTTTATAGGTGACAAAACTGTTACAGAGAAATTCAATGACTTACCAAAGTTCCCAGACAGTACTCTTTCCAGTTTTGTTCAGTGATCCTCATTCAGGAGTAATCCTCTAATTTAGATCCAAATCTTACATTTAGAGAAAAATGACAAGAAAATTGAAATTAGAAAATATAGAAAGACAAATCTAAGGCAAGGTTTGGTCAAATTTTTTACACGTACTCTACCATTTCAACTCCTATATAATGAAAATGTATATCCACAAGAATAATCCCATACTGCCTTGTAAATCATTGAAGAAAGATTAAATTTAGTTTAGTCTCATTAAGTGTATTTTTTTGTGCTCTGAATCATTGGTATAGGATACATTTGACAATTCTTAGAGGGCTAGAATATCACAATGAAAGGAAAAATCCATTTTCCAGCTTTTTTTAATATAAACTCGTGACCTCTATACTAGTCTAATGCCAAAAACCGATAAACACACCCAGAAGTGCCACATGTTGGAAGTGCCAGGGGCTCCTTGACAGTCTGCAACCTTTTCCTGAAAGTTGTGACTTTTCTAGAGCATCTTTAAAGTAGCAAAATGCTTACAAGCGAGCGATCTGTGTATTCCTATGCAGCAGTGAGAAATAGCTGTCTCCTAAAGACAGCAAGCAATTTTCATGAGTGTAACATAACAAAAAGTCTTAACAGATTGTATTATCTGGTTTTCTGTTAGACATGAATTTTTATATTTAGGGGACACCTGAATTTTAATTTAATCCCTGCTCCTACAATTTAGCTTTCCTTGAGAAAGTGTCAGTGTTGTTCTATATTATTCAGACAAAACAATTAGGTGGTGTATTTCCATCAAACATAAACCCAGTAGATTTAACCATGCAATTTCTACATTTTTTCAGTATCAGAAATATGTTTATTTATAAGAACTATCAAATAGTCATTCTACCTGAAAATTCTGAACATTCTTTTCCATCAGACAGTGGCACATATTGGTAGTTTTTTCCACCCATTCTTGTTAAGATTCATTATCATAATTAGTATATTAAAAAAAAACTAAATTACAGTGTTCTTCATTAATTATTTTTATATCATTTGGAAATCAAAACTCCCCTAGAATTTTCTTAGAATGCTTCAATTCCATCTGAACCAGACCTGCCAATAACCAAGGCAGTTTTGACCAACATAGCAAAAATCCCCACCTAAGAAATCAGAGATTGTCAATAAGAGGCTATAACCAGGGCCATAAACCAAGGGTTGTAAAACTGACTGTTAGCAGGACAAATCCAGCTGTGTTTATTTAGTCGGTATTACTTTTATTTAATTACAAAGGTGAATTCCTTCAGAGAAAACACCCTCCTTTTGCCACAGGCTCCACCAATCTCTATCGTTGTCCTTTGCTCCTTTCACTCATTTCTGCTTCCTGCCTAGCATCTGTGGGTAGCTGAGTTTGTGATTCTTTCCTAATTTTTTTGCTAAGTCCAACTATACTAAGCCCTGTGGTTGTTTGTATTTTTGGAATTTATTTCTAACATTCTATAACTTAGAAACTGCCTAGGAAGATAGAAAGGAGAAGACTTAGAGATTTCTGCTGGTACCCCAAGGCTTTCCTTGCCATTGGAAGAGGGGAGCACTTAACCATCTGTCTTTTTCAGCAAGGAACTGATTGCCTGAAGGATAATAGACAATGGACCTACAGCTTGTAAAATAATTGGTTCAAACCCAAACCACCATCTCCCTTTAGTGAAGATTTTGTTTGTTTTTGGACAGAATTCAATAAAAGTTTAGCTGATATCTTCCTAGAGCCCTTGATGGTTTGATCTTAGTCGTGATAGTCTCTTTAAATCACTGCTTTTATTTTTGAGAGGGCATTTCTCATATTTATTGATCAAATGGTTGTTAACAACAATAAAATTCTGTATAGGGGAGTCAATGCTCAATGCACAATCATTAATCCACCCCAAGCCTAATTATCATCAGTCTCCAATCTTCTGAAGCATAACAAACAAGTTCTTACATGGAGAACAAATTCTTACATAGTGAATAAGTTCTTACATGGTGAACAGTACAAGGGCAGTCATCACAGAAACTTTTGGTTTTGATCACGCATTATGAACTACAAACAATCAGGTCAAATATGAATATTCATTTGATTTTTATACTTGATTTATATGTGAATCCCACATTTCTCCCTTTATTATTATTATTGTTATTGTTATTTTTTTTTTATAAAATGCTGAAGTGGTAGGTAGATGCAAGATAAAGGTAGAAAACATAGTTTAGTGTTGTAAGACAGCAAATGTAGATGATCAGGTGTGTGCCTGTAGACTAAGAGTTAATCCAAGCTAGACAAGGGCAATAAAACATCCATGGATGCAGAAGATTTCTCTCAAAACAGGGGGGGTGAGTTTCTAAGCCTCACCTCTGTTGATCCCCAATTTCTCACCTGATGGCCCCCCTGCGACTGTGCCTGTCTTAAGTTGTTCCTCCCTTGAGGAATCTTACCCGTCTCTGGCTAACCAGTCGTCTTCCGGGGCCATACAGGGAAATGTAAAGTTGGTAAGTGAGAGAGAAGCCATATTGTTTGAAAAGGTTAGCTTTTTACTTCTTTGCAGATTTATGCTCTGTGGCTTCTATGCCCAGCATTTGTCTTGAGGTATCTTTACCACTTGGAAGAATTATGATACTCAGTAATTTTCGATATGAGGCACGAATTCTACTAAAGGGTTATAATTAGGAAGGAAGAAGAAAAGCTATAGAAGTAGCAGACGGAAGAAAACATGGGAAGATTGATTATTTCTTTGACATATCTTCTTGTAGAGTAACATAAGCATGTATAGGTTTTAAACTACTAATTAAATTGTGTACATGCATTAATGTAATAGGAATACAGCTACATAACAAAATCAGACCTACAATTACCAGCCATATCCAGTGAAACCAAGAAAACCAGTTAGGTACCCTAGGCATTTGTGAAAACTTATCAATGATATGATGGATATTGTCTAACTGAATTTGAACATTTTGAGAAAAATCAGACAAATTAAAACAACACATTCCTGGGAACTATTCACATCCCATATGTTCTTTTAACAGTAGATAGTCTATAGTCGCACGATTTTGGAGCACTGCAACTTGCACTTCTCCTAATTCTTGGTTGAGTTCCGACAGTATAGATCCAGTCAAATTTGTTGTTTTACTGTATGCACAGGCCAGCTTAGATATCTCCTTCTTCATTCCAATGGCAAGTCCAGGAACCGGTGGGATGACTGCAGCTACAACTGCATTAGTGCCAGGATCTTTGTGGAAGTTCTTTTGATGTTCATTTCTGGAATGACTCTTCCAGAGGATCTTGATGTTGAAAGTTCTTCTTCATATCTTATCTTAATTCGTTTTCTGTGTAGCCAAATTAGGCTTTGATCCTCTGTATAAACACAAACAAACCCTTTGCCCACCCTTTGATATGCCCTTTATACCATTGTGAAGAATTTATTGGAGATCACCACACAGGAAATGCCTTTTTTTTTCTATAGAGAAAGGAATATTATCAGAAAAATGTACTTCCATAGCTGATCATCTGACACCCTTTAAAAGATCAAAATTAAGGATATGTAAAGCATGCATTAATCGTTGATTTGCAGTTAGTTTTATCCTATCAGAGAGTAATCCCCCTTCACTTTCTCTCTTTTTTTTTCTGTTATCATTTATCTACAATTACATAAGAATATTATGTTTACTAGGCTCTCCCCTATAGCAAGTCCCCCCCACAAACCCCATTACAGTCACTGTCCATCGGCATAGCAAAATGTTGTAGAATCACTACTTGTCTTCTCTGTGTTGCACAGCCCTCCCCTTTCTCCCACCCCCGACATTATGCATGCTAATCATAATACACCCTTTCTTCTTCCCCCCCTTATCCCTCCCTACCCAGCCATCCTCCCCAGTCCCTATCTCTTTGGTACCTGTTAGTCCATTCTTGGGTTCTGTGATTCTGCTGCTGTTTTGTTCCTTCAGTTTTTCCATTGTTCTTATAGTCCACAGATGACTGAAATCATTTGGTATTTCTCTTTCTCCGCTTGGCTTATTTCAATGAGCATAATACCCTCTAGCTCCATCCATGTTGTTGCAAATGGTAGGATTTGTTTTCTTCTTATGGCTGAAAAATATTCCATTGTGTATATGTACCACATCTTCTTTATCCATTCATCTACTGATGGACATTTAGGTTGCTTCCGTATCTTGGCTATTGTAAGTAGTGCTGCGATAAACATAGGGGTGCATCTGTCTTTTTCAAACTTGAGTGCTGCATTCTTAGGGTAAATTCCTAGGAGTGGAATTCCTGGATCAAATGGTAAGTCTATTTTGAGCATTTTGAGGAACCTCCATACCTCTTTCCACAATGGCTTAACTAATTTACATTCCCACCAGCAGTGTAGGAGGGTTCCCCTTTCTTCACAACCTCACCAACATTTGTTGTTGTTTGTCTTTTGGATGGTTGCCATCCTTACTGGTGTGAGGTGATACCTCATTGTGGTTTTAATTTGGATTTCTCTGATAATTAGCGATGTGGAGCATCTTATCATGTGTCTGTTGGCCATCTGAATTTCTTTTTTGGAGAACTGTCTGTTCAGTTCCTCTGCCCATTTTGTAATTGGATTATTTCTTTTTTGTTTGTTGAGGTGGGTGAGCTCTTTATATATTTTGGATGTCAAGCCTTTATTGGATATGTCATTTATGAATATATTCTCCCATACTGTAGGGTACCTTTTTGTTCTATTGATGGTGTCTTTTGCTGTACAGAAAATTTTCAACTTAATATAGTCCCACTTGTTCATTTTTGCTTTTGTTTTCCTTGCCTGGAGAGATATGTTCAAGAAGAGGTCACTCATGTTTATGTCTAAGAGATTTTTGCCTATGTTTTTTTCTAAGACTTTTATGGTTTCATGACTTCCATTCAGGTCTTTGATCCATTTTGAATTTACTTTTGTGTATGGGGTTACACAGTGGTCCAGTTTCATTCTCTTACATGTAGCTGTCCAGTTTTGCCAGTACCATCTGTTGAAGAGACTGTCATTTCCCCATTGTATGTCCATGGCTCCTTTGTCAAATATTAATGTTTGGGTTAATGTCTGGAGTCTCTAATCTGTTCCACTGCTCTGTGGCTCTGTTCTTGTACCAGTACCAAATTCTCTTGATTACTATGGCTTTGTAGTAGAGCTTGAAGTTGGGGAGTGATATTCCCCCCCACTTTATTCTTCTTTCTCAGGATTGCTTTGGCTATTCAGGGTCTTTGGTGTTTCCATATGAATTTTTGAACTATTTGTTCCAGTTCATTGAAGAATATTGCTGGTAATTTGATAGGGATTGCATCAAATTTGTATATTGCTTTGGGCAGGATGGCCATTTTGACGATATTAATTCTTCCTAGCCAGGAGCATGGGATGAGTTTCCATCTGTTAGTATGCCCTTTAATTTCTCTTAAGAGTGACTTGTAGTTTTCAGGGTATAGGTCTTTCACTTCTTTGGTTAGGTTTATTCCTAGGTATTTTATTCTTTTTGATTCAATTGTTAATGGAGTTTTTTTCCTGATTTCTCTTTCTATTGGTTCATTGTTAGTGTATAGGAACGCCTCAGATTTCTGTGTGTTAATTTTGTATCCTGCAACTTTGCTGTATTCCGATATCAGTTCTATTAGTTTTGGAGTGGAGTCTTTAGGGTTTTTTATGTACACTACCATGTCATCTGCAAATAGCGACAGTTTAACTTCTTCTTTACCAATCTGGATTCCTTGTATTTCTTTGTTTTGTCTAATTGCCATGGCTAGGACCTCCAGTACTATATTAAATAACAGTGGGGAGAGTGGGCATCCCTGTCTAGTTCCCGATCTCAGAGAAAATGCTTTCAGCTTCTCGCTGTTCAATATAATGTTGGCTGTCGGTTTATCATAGATGGCCTTTATTATGTTGAGGTACTTGCCCTCTATTCCCATTTTGCTGAGAGTTTTTAACATGAATGGATGTTGAACTTTGTCAAATGCTTTTTCAGCATCTATGGAGATGATCATGTGGTTTTTGTCCTTCTTTTTGTTGATGTGGTGGATGATGTTGATGGATTTTCGAATGTTGTACCATCCTTGCATCCCTGGGATGAATCCCACTTGGTCATGGTGTATGATCCTTTTGATATATTTTTGAATTCGGTTTGCTAATATTTTACTGAGTATTTTTGCATCTACATTCATCAGGGATATTGGTCTGTAATTTTCTTTTTTGGTGGGGTCTTTGCCTGGTTTTGGTATTAGGATGATGTTGGCTTCATAGAATGAGTTTTGGTGTATTCCCTACTCTTCTATTTTTTGGAAAACTTTAAGAAGAATAGGTATTATGTCTTCTCTGTATGTCTGATAAAATTCCAAGGTAAATCTGTCTGGTCCTGGGTTTTGTTCTTGGGTAGTTTTTTGATTACCGTTTCAATTTCTTTGCTTGTAATTGGTTTATTTAACTTTTGTGTTTCTTCCTTGGTCAGTATTGGAAGGTTGTATTTTTGTAAGAAGTTGTCCATTTCTTCTAGGTTTTCCAGCTTGTTAGCATATAGGTTTTCATAGAAGTCTTTAATAATTCTTTATATTTCTGTGGAGTCTGTCGTGATTTTTCCATTCTCATTTCTGATTCTGTTGATGTGTGTTGATTCTCTTTTTCTCTTAATAAGTTTGGCTAGAGGCTTATCTATTTTGTTTATTTTCTCAAAGAACCAGCTCTTGGTTTCATTGATTTTTTATATTGTTTTATTCTTCTCAATTTTGTTTATTTCTTCTCTAATCTTTATTATGTCCCTCC
Organism: Manis pentadactyla; assembly: GCF_030020395.1. Taxonomy (NCBI): domain Eukaryota; kingdom Metazoa; phylum Chordata; class Mammalia; order Pholidota; family Manidae; genus Manis; species Manis pentadactyla. The sequence continues at coordinate 168,054,788 of NC_080020.1, read as the reverse complement.
TTCTGCTGACTTTAGGCTTCATTTGTTCTTCTTTTTTCCAGTTTCAATAATTGTGATGTTAGACTATTCATTTGGGATTGTTCTTCCTTCTTTAAGTGTGCCTGGATTGCTATATACTTTCCTCTTAAGACTCCTTTCGCTGCGTCCCACAGAAGTTTGGGCTTTGTGTTACTGTTGTCATTTGTTTCCATATATTCCTTGATCTCTATTTTAATTTGTTCATTGATCCATTGATTATTTAGGAGCATGTTGTTAAGCCTCCATGTGTTTGTGAGCCTTTTTGTTTTCTTTGTAGAATTTATTTCTAGTTTTATACCTTTGTGGTCTGAAAAGTTGGTTGGTGGAATTTCAATCTTTTGGAATTTACTGAGGCTCTTTTTGTGAGCTAGTATGTGGTCTATTCTGGAGAATGTTCCATGTGCACTTGAGAAGAATGTGTATCCTGTTGCTTTTGGATGTAGAGTTCTATAGATGTCTATTAGGTCCATCTGTTCTAGTGTGTTTTTCAGTGCCTCCATGTCCTTATTTTCTGCCCACTGGATCTATCCTTTGGGGTGAGTGGTGTGTTGAAGTCTCCTAAAATGAATGCATTGCATTCTATTTCCCCCTTTAGTTCTATTAGTATTTGTTTCATATATGCTGGTGCTCCTGTGTTGGGTGCATATATATTTAGAATGGTTATATCCTCTTGTTGGACTGAGCCCTTTATCATTATGTAGTGTCCTTCTTTATCTCTTGTTACTTTCTTTGTTTTGAAGTCCATTTTGTCTGATAGTAGTACTGCAACCCCTGCTTTCTTCTCTCTGTTGTTTGCCTGAAATATGTGTTTCCATCCTTTGACTTTTCGTCTGTGCATGTCTTTGGGTTTGAGGTGAGTCTCTTATAAGCAGCATATAGATGGGTCTTGCTTTTTTATCCATTCTGTTACTCTGTGTCTTTTGATTGGTGCATTAAGTCCATTTACATTTAGGGTGACTATTGAAAGATATGTGCTTATTGCCATTGCAGGCTTTAGATTCGTGGTTACCAAAGGTTCAAGGTTAGCTTCTTTAGTATCTTTCTGCCTACTTTCGCTCGCTTATTGAGCTCTTATATACACTGTGGAGATTCTTTTCTTCTCTCCCTTCTTATTCCTCCTCCTCCATTCTTTATATGTTGGTTGTTTTATTCTGTGCTCTTTCGTGTTTCCTTTAACTGCTTTTAGTGAGTAGTTGATTTTATTTTTTGCCTTTAGTTAGTATTTGATTGGTCTGCTCTCTTTGCTGTGATTTTATTTTCTCTGGTGACATCTGTTTAGTCTTAGGAGTGCTCCCGTCTATAACAGTCCCTCTAAAATACCCTGTAGAGGTGGTTTGTGGGAAGCAAATTCCCTCAGCGTTTGCTTGTCTGGGAATTGTTTAATCCCTCCTTCATATTTAAATGATAGTCGTGCTGGATACAGTATCCTTGGTTCAAGGCCCTTCTGTTTCATTGCATTAAATATATCGTGCCATTCTGTTTTGGCCTGTAAAGTTTCTGTTGAGAAGTCTGATGACAGCCTGATGAGTTTTCCTTTATAGGTGACCTTTTTCTCTCTAGCTGCCTTTAAAACTCTGTCCTTGTCCTTGATCTTTGCCATTTTAATTATTATGTGTCTTGGTGTTGTCCTCCTTGGGTCCTTTCCGTTAGGAGTTCTGTGTATTTCTGTGGTCTGTTTGATTATTTCGCCCCCCAGTTTGGGGACGTTTTCAGCAATTATTTCTTCAAAGACACTTTCTATCCCTTTTTCTCTCTCTTCTTCTTCTGGAACCCCTATAATACGGATATTGTTCCTTTTGGATTCGTCACACAGTTCTCTTAATATTGTTTCATTCCTGGAGATCCTTTTATCTCTCTCTATGTCAGCTTCTATGTGTTCCTGTTCTCTAGTTTCTGTTCCATCAATGGCCTCTTGCATCTTATCCATTCTGCTTATAAACCCTTCCAGAGTTTGTTTCATTTCTGTGATCTCCTTTCTGGCATCTGTGATCTCCCTCCGGACTTCATCCCTTAGCTCTTGTATGTTTCTCTGCATCTCCGTCAGCATGTTTATGATTTTTATTTTGAATTCTTTTCAGGAAGACTGGTTAGGTCTGTCTCCCTCTCAGGTGTTGTCTCTGTGATCTTGGTCTGCCTGTAATTTTGCCTTTTCATGGTGATAGAAATAGTTTGCAGAGCTGGCACAAGTGACGGCTGGAAGAACTTCCCTTCTTGTTGGTTTGTGGTCTTCCTTCCTCTCCTGGGAGAACAGTGACCTCTAGTGGCTTGTGCTGGGCAGCTGCGCGCAGACAGGGCTTCTGCTTCCTGCCCTGCTGCTATGGAGTTAATCTCCGCTGTTGCTGTGGGCGTGGCCTGGCTTGGGCCGCTGCTCCGATATGGTGGAGCCGCATTGGAGGGGGAACAGCCGGGAGATTATTTCTCTCCATGAAGGTCCTCTGTGCTCCCTGCTGCCCAGAGGTTTAGAGTGCCCAGAGTTCCCCAGATTCCCTGCTGCCAGACTAAGTGTCCCAGGACGCTTGCGTCCGGCCATGGAATCCCTGTCCCTTTAAGACTTCCAAAAAGCACTCACTTCTCTTTGTACCGGGTGCGCCGTCTGGAGGGACCCACTCACAGGTCTTACTGTCTTGTTTCCCTAGTTTTCAGCTCCTCATGCATGCACTGTGTCTGCACTCTGGTGCGGATGGCTAGGGCTGGCTATTTAGCAGTCCTGGGCTCCCTCTCCCTCCCTGCTCCGACTCCTCTCCTGCTGCCCGGAGCTGGGTGTGGGGTGCTTGGGTCCTGCCGGGCCGCGACTTGTATCTTACCCCCTTTGTGAGGCGCTGGTTTCTCGCAGATGTGGATGTGGTCTGGCTGTTGTCCTGTGTCTTCTGGTCTCTCTTTTAAGAAGAGTTTTCTTTGTTGTATTTTCAAAAATATATGTGATTTTGGGAGGAGATTTCTGCTGCTCTATTCACGCCGCCATCTTGGCTCCACCTCTAAATCACTGCTTTTGAGTCTGACAAAAACTAGCACAGCAGCGGTAGTACTGTAATTGTCTTGGGTAATATACTTTTCAACTCAGAATATTTAAATCTGATCACTTTTTCAATCTGAAAAAGTTCAACATAGCCTACCAGGTAAATCATTTGAGGCTTCAGATGGGAGTTTCCTTCAGATAATATGATTTACAAAAAATCAAACAAATCGATAAAGCATGAAGGGGATATTTACATTATAATAATTATTTGTACTTATCAAAGGGATTAATAGTTAAATGCTAGCTATCCTGGTATATTTAGATGATTGTTTCTGAGACTGGTTATTTGAGAATCAGAATGAGTAGACAAGTGGAGGGCAAAGAAATTCACATGGAAGCTCCTGCCAAGAAAAGCTATCTTTGAAAATATAAAATCCTCTCCCCACAAAACACAAGATTGTATTTAGATGCAAATTTATCAACCCCAATCTATCCTGTCATGTGAAGTGTCCCTTTCATAGACATAGACTATTTTACTGTGGGTGGAATGACAGAAGTTTCAATAAGATAGGAAAACATAAATCTAGGGAAATGAGTTTATATCCATCAGCAAGAAGGGATCCTCTCTACCTCCCTTTGCCCATGTAAGATTGTGAAATACATTTTTAGGGTAAGCAGTGGTGATGGTAGTGATGGAGTATGTTTCCACTGTGATTGGGGAATGTTTCCAGTTAATTAGAGCCAACAATAAAATGTAATGATAAAAGGCAAGGTCTTCTAATCACAAATTCTAAGATAATGGGTGAGTTTTTTTATTCTCAAAGTGTCATTTCCCTTTTTCTTTAAAATGGAGATATGAAGAATAACTACCTCAGAGGTTTTTCTTGAGTGATAAATAGCACATGTATATAGTAAGCACTAAATGTAAATATCTGTAAGGATCCAATTTAAACAAAAGTTTAAAGCCTTGGGGGGGTCTCATCAGGCAAATGGTTTCTATCAGATTGATCTATAAGAGAGTTTTTTCGTGAATATGCTCTGCCTTATAGATGGAAAGCTGCCCCCTTTAGATTGGATTCCACTGTAATATGAATCAGAGAGGACCCCAAGGGAAAAGATGTTTCAAAATAGCACTGGTTACATTGTATGAGAAAATAGTATGTTAGTGTATAATTACCTATCATTACTGCAATGCATCATTTTGAAAAGTATTTCCCAACTGGTTTTTTCCCCTTATAAATGTATTATTCATATGTATATAAATAACAGTTCACTGAATTCACTTAAAAGAAATCCATTGATTCTAGTAAATTATTAGACACATGTAACTGTCACTCAGGCAATAATTTTGAAATGTACCTCTCAGAATTTCTGGAAACTAAACTGGGGATGAGAGATGAACAAAAGTACCATTCCATCTGCTAGCCAAACTGTACCAAATAATTTGGCACTTAATTACGAAGTTGGCTACATTTTCAAATGTGATTTCCAAGGGCGGAAAGTTTTATGTAAATGTCCCCATGTTTATTGCCTCCAGAGACCATTGGTGATGGTTGCAAATCACAGTTCCAGAACCACTGGCTGTTAGGGACCCAAGCGTTAGGAGTGGACCAAGGGAAAAGAGGGAAGTGGGATAAACTGTGGTCTCCCTCTTCTCCATATGCTTTCTATGCCCCTTCTCTCCTGGCCTAGCTGTGAACAACTCCACATATTTTACTTATGAAGAGATTGTAAGGTAAAATCAGAACACCCATTTAAATTTGAATTTCCAGGGAACCACTTTATTTTTGTTTTGTTTTGTTTAAGCATGTCCCATGCAATACTTGAGACATACTTACACTAAAAATAATGCGCTGCTTACTGAAAGCCAAAGTTAACTGGATGTTCTGTGTTTTTATTATACCAAATCTGGCAACCCAACCTACAATGCAACTATTTTGCAAAGATATTTGCTTGAAAAGTAGTATCAGAGTTATTCTCTCCAAGGACATAGTTGTTTTAATTTCAAGCTCTGCAAGAGATCCTTAAATGAATCTCTCTTTGTGGAACTTTGGGCATGTTTGAAAGGTGGTTTAGAGAGAAGTTCAGCAGGAAAAGCCTTTCTCTTCTACCTAAATGTACAACATGTAGATGACACTGATTCTTTGCACTTACATGCCTGCTAGAGAGAAGGAGGGAGGGAGGAAAGGTGTAAGATTAAAACAACAATAACTCTTGTATTTTATTTTGTTGTCTATTTTTAATCATAAATTATAATTGCATGGGTGAAGGAAGTGAGAAAGTTAACTAAGTTAACTTGCAACTCACCTTTTCCATTATTAAAGCCAAAATTTATGGAATCATTCTTTACTCCCATTTCTCTCACATTCAAAATTTAATCTAACAATAAATGTTATCAATTCTACCTTCAAAATATAGCCTCACTTTGCCCACTTCCTGCAATATCCAATGCCCACCATTGGGTATTGCCATGATTTCTCACCTGACTCATTACAGTAGCCCCTGCCTTGGTCTCTCTCCACTTCCACCATTGCCCCTTTCAGTTTACTCCTGCAAAGCATCCTGACTGACCTCGTCAAAACCTAAGTCTGAGGTGTCACGTCATACCATTCAGCGGCTTCCATCTCACTCAGTTAAGTCCCAACAGTTGCCTGTAAGACCAGCCCCACAACTCTCCACTGTAGCTCCCTGAGCTCGACTCCTGTAATGCCTCCCCATCACCCTCCTCCTGCCCCACTGGCCCCCGTGCTAGTCTTCCACTGTATCAGGCACACCCCTGCCAAGGAAACTTTACATTTGTGTGTCCTCTGCTTACAGCAGGTATCTGCATGGTTTGTTCCCTCATCTCCATCAAGGTCTCATTCAAATGTCTCATTACAGTAAGTGTAATCCTTCTCACTCCCCTTACTTTACTCTTTTCTTCATGGCCTGTATTGTTCCTCATGCTGTGTTGTTTCCTCCTCTATCTTGTTACTGTGTATCTTTCACACTGGAATGGAAGCTCTGTGAAGATGCTAAATATTGTGTTATTACCCTTGTCTCTTTTGGTTATTGCTAAATCCCAGTGTGTAGTGCCTGGCACTAAAAAAGTACTCCATAAATGTTTGTTGAGTGAATGAATGAACCATTAACAGTTTTTAACAAATTGTTTTATGGATTAGACATCTATCTGCAAACAAAAGAATTTTGGGAGAATGAAATGAACTGTTATGGTGAGATCACAGAGTCACTTCCTGCAGAAAATCTGGGGCATGGTGGCAGGAGATGGAAAAGGCCAAGCCAATTAGGGGACAGTTAGAGAGGCAGGTGATATGAGGACTTTGGATGTCTGGGGAAGTATTAGGGACACCTTACAATCTAGACAGAGACTGTTCTTTTGCAAAACTGGATTCCAGAAGTATTTGTTAATCTCATAACTATTAAATACACATCAAGTCTTTACTCTGAGGCTCCCATGTTATCACCAAGATCTGACAAGGCATTAAGATAATTACACATCTAGTCTTCTCTGGGCAGTGGGGATCATTTTCACATTGTCCTATGGCAACTAATCCCCTGATGGTCTTTCTACAACGCTTCCTCTCACTATTCTCTTCTCCTCGATGCCCCTCTCTTCTCAATTCCCCTGTCCCTTACATTGCTTCCAGGGAGATTCTCCTAAGAAATACATCAAGCCACATCATTGACCAGCTTTTAAATTGCTATTTTTTTTTCCTGTTGGGAGTAAAATCCACCTCATCCTGCTTCCCCATCCTTGTTTCCCTTCTTTCCTTCCTAAAAGCTAGCCACACTGATCTTCTGCTTAGCTTACCTGTTCTTTTCCACTCTCTAAATCGACCTTCATTGCCTGCAGAAATTCTCAGCTCTCAAAACTCAACCCGTATCACTTCCTTGAAAATTTTACAACTTTCTTCCAAAAACATTTCTTAGTTTTACCTCTAGGATCTCACAGCACCTTGCACATACACAGAAAGGAATCTTTCTCTCTTCTATGAAGTATAGTATATAGAAGATGTATAATAAATGTTCATTAGATGAGCTACTTTGGAAAGTTCAGACAAACCTATTCTTGCTCCTCAACATATAGTTCTCTATAGCTACAGGGTTTGCTTTCCTTGGTCCTTCTTAAGCACCTGCCCTAAGTGAAGCCCCATGACCTCTTGTTCATGGGCAGATGTGTTGTTTGAACCCTCCCCTCCAAAATGCAAAGCATTTTTCTAAGGGTAGTTCTTCTCTTGGTGATACCAAAAGGCAAGATAACCATCCACCTTCTGCTTACTTTCAGGATTTGCCCCATTGGTCAAGTCACATCTGTTGTCAAGCTTTGAGAGAAAGAGTCCTTCATTTTAATTCTTTGCATGATTAAAGTCATTCAATTACCATTCAATTTAATTAAATGGCTTTAATGGTTTAATTTCAGTGATGGGAAAAATGATCAGTCATTATAAATGGTGATTGAACGTTGATTTTTTAAAAAAAATATTGCAGTAGATAACAGGAAAGAACCTTTGAGATAAGTTTTGTAATAAAAAATCCTTCTGGTAGTCAATAAAATGTGTTATCAGTAATGAAAAAGGAATTGTTGATACTGTTAATTAATAAGTGATGAATTAGCTTGGAATCTGACACCCCATTTACCCTAGTAACACTACCCCGGGAAATTACAGAGAATATTAGTCTGTCATTCTTTACAAAATTTTTCCTTGAGAGAGTGAGATTGAGAGGGAATGCACAAAACAGAGGAGTTAGAGAGGGAGAGAGAGCCTGTACAAGGGGAAAAGCATAAATAAACGTGTAAGCTTTTAAAGTAAAAATTTTCGGTTATAGTTTAGCACTGAAGCAAAACTAATCAGTTGAAGAAATTACACGGTCTACATTATGGCATGTTGTATAAATACTAGAATTTATTTAATAGGATATATTTTTCTCTCTTTTTTAAATCTGAGAATTGATACTTTAAGTTGTATGTCATAATATTTTCTTCATTGTGAATTTCATTAGACTTTTTCCATTCCCATCAGTGCTTTGGGATGCTAAATACTAACTTGGTAGGAGAGGGGAAAGTTTTAGGCAATTAATAAAGGAATTCTTTTGTTATTCCAAGCATGTATATTTTTAATACAGCTTATTGGATTTTTTTCCTCCCCTGATCCAGAAAGACATAGGCTAATAGCCAAGAAATGTCCAGTTATTTGGCTTTAGGTTCTGACACCAGATATTACACAATTCAATTTAATTCTGACACTATCTGGTATTAGCACAGATCCCACACGTTAAGGGCAAAATCCTTCCCAGGACTGTCCCCATTTCAGACACCAGCTGCAAGTCTTGGGGCTGCATGCACGTCTTACCAACTGGCTAAAAATATGTGCACTCCCACAACCTCCTCAGATTCAATAATTTGTTAGAACAACTCACAAAATTCACTGAAAGTGCTACACTGAAGATTACATTTTTATTTTAAAGGTTACATCTCAGAAACAACCAAATGGAGGAAAGGCACAGGACAAAGTCTGGGAGGGATGGGCCGGCAGAGCTTCCATGAGCTGCTGTGCGGTCCAGGTACTGTAGCTCTCCCGCCAAACAGTGCATTCACCAACCAGGATGTGCCTGGTGTCTAGAGTTTTTATTGGAATTTTACTACACAGACACAATTGATTAAATCATTGATGATGTAATTGGACTCAGTTGCTCTCCAGTCCCTCCTCTCTCCCTGGAGGTCAAGCTGGTCCAAAGCTCCAGCCCTCTGATCCTGTCACTGGGTGTCCTGCTCCCCAGCCCCAATCTAGAAGCTCTCTTGGAGTCCTGCCAAGAGTTACTTCATTAACATGGTGAAGACACTCCTGTCACTCAGCAAGCACCAAGGGTCTCTGAAGCTCTTTGCCTGAAACCAGGGACAAAACCAGATATGTTTTTTTATTTTTTCTGTTTGTTGTTTTATGCCACAGGCCTATGTTATAAAAATACCTTGAATTTGGCCTTTTGAGTGGTTATTAAATCATTTCTAGTAATATTTTCTAGATACTATGTATGTCGTTACCAGTCTCAGGAGGAGGTGGGGTCAGGGAAGTATAGGCATGTTTCTTGCCTCAAGGTCTATTTCAGGAGACCAGATCCACATGGGAAACATCATACTACTAAAAACTACTCATGCCAAGCACTTTGCATATGTGCTTTCAATGCATCCTCATAAGAGCCTCATAAAATAGTCTGAAAAGTAAGTAAAAACACACAATTAGATTCGCATGTAGATCTGTCCAGTTCTGAAAGTGTCATTTTCCAACAGTCCATACAATAATGTAGAATAGAGCTGAATTATGTTGAGAGGTAGAGGGAACTGTATTGCTGATACAAGTTCAGACCAAAGGAGCTCAGTGTGGGCGGGGAGAGTCAGGGAAGGCTTTATGGAAGAGGCTGGACTTCAACAACTCCTTGAAGATTCTGTAGAAAATGGATCCTATGAGTAGGAAGTAGAGTGCTCTTACTGATGTGAAGAACAAAATATGAGGCAAAATGTGTAAATGTGAAGCAGAAATAAGTCTGAGGCATTCAAGGATGAATTTTTTTTTTCCCTTGAATATCTCTGGTTCTGGGGGCCTCATTTTCCCTTGAGGGCACCCATTCCATTCTTCTTTTTTTTTGTCATTAATCTACAATTACATGAAGAATATTATGTTTACTAGGGTCCCCCCTTCACCAAATCCCCCCACAAACCCCATTACTGTACTGTCCATCAGCATAGTAAGATGCTATAGAATCACTACTTGTTTTCTCTGTGTTGCACAGCCCACCCCATGCCCCCCCATTATAGATGCTAATTGTAATGTACGCTTTCTTTTTCCCCACCCTTATCCCTCCCTTCCCTCCCTTTCTCCCCAGTTCCTTTCCCTTTGGTAACTGTTAGTCCATTCTTAGGTTCTATGATTCTGCTGCTGTTTTGTTCCTTCAGTCTTTCTTTGTTCCTATAGTCTTTGGGTTTGAGGTGTGTCTCTTGTAAGCAGCATAGAGATGGGTCTTGCTTTTTTATCCATTCTATTATTCTGTGTCTTTTGATTGGTGCATTCAGTCCATTTACATTTAGGGTGATTACTGAAAGATATGTACTTATTGCCATTGCAGGCTTTAGATTTGTGGTTGCCAAAGGTTCAAGGTTAGCTTCTTTAGTATCTTACTATCTAACTTAACTCACTTATTGAACTACTTTAAATATTGTCTGGTCATTCTTTATTTTTCTCCCTTCTTATTCCTCCTTCTCCATTCTTTATATGTTACTTGTTTTATTCTGTGCTCTTTTGTGCTTCCTTTAACTGCTTTTGCGGGTAGTTGATTTTATTTTTTGCCTTTAGTTAGTATTTGGTTGGTCTGCTTTCTTTGCTGTGATTTTATTTTCTCTGGTGACATCTATTTAGTCTTAGAAGTGCTCCCATCTAGAGCAGTCCCTCTAAAATACCCTGTAGAGGTGGTTTGTGGGAGGCAAATTCCCTCAACTTTTGCTTGTCTGGGAATTGTTTAATCCCTCCTTCATATTTAAATGATAGTCGTGCTGGATACAGTATTCTTGGTTCAAGGCCCTTCTCTTTCATTGCATTAAATATGTCATGCCATTCTCTTCTGGCCTGTAAGGTTTCTGTTGAGAAGTCTGATGATAGCCTGATGGGTTTTCCTTTGTAGGTGACCTTTTCCCTCTTTCTAGCTGCCTTTAAAACTCTGTCCTTGTCCTTGATCTTTGCCATTTTAATTATTATGTGTCTTGGTGTTGTCCTCCTTGGGTCCTTTCTGTTGGGGGTTCTGTGTATTTCCGTGGTCTGATCGATTATTTCCTCCCCCAGTTTGGGGAAGTTTTCAGCAATTATTTCTTCAAATACTCTTTCTATTCCTTTTTCTCTCTCTTCTTCTTCTGGTACCCCTATAATGCGGATATTGTTCCTTTTGGATTAGTCACATAGTTCTCTTAATATTATTTCATTCCTGGAGATCCTTTTATCTCTCTCTGTGTCAGCTTCTATGCGTTCCTGTTCTCTGGTTTCTATTCCATCAGTGGCCTCTTGCATCTTATCTATTCTGTTTATAAATCCTTCCAGAGATCGTTTCATTTCTGTAATCTCCCTCCAGACTTCATCCCTTAGCTCTTGCATATTTCTCTGCAGCTCTGTCAGCATGGTTATGAGCTTTATTTTTAAATCTTTTTCAGGAAGACTGGTTAGGTCTATCTCCTTCTCTGGGTTTGCCTCTGTGATCTTGGTCTGTATCAATTTCTTCTGCCTTTTCATGGCAATAGATATATTTGTGGAGAGCTGGCACATGTGTTGGGTAAGATAAAGTCCCTTCTTGTTGGTTTGTGGCCCTCCTCTCCTGGGAGAACAGCAGCCTCTAGTGGCTTGTGCTGGGCAGCTGCATGCAGAGGGGGCTTCTGATTCTTGCACGGCCGCTATGGAGTTTATCTCCGCTGTAGCTGTGGGCGTGGCCTGCCTCAGGCTGCTGCTCCAATATGGTGGTGCCGCGTCGGAGGAGGAACAGGCGGGAGGCTGTTTATCTCTGTGGGGGGCCTCCAAGCTGTGCTGTGGGGGTTCAGGCACCCAGAGTTTCCCAGGATTCGCAGTTGCTGGACTAAGTGTCCCAGGGCACTTCCATCCAGCTGTGGGGTCCCTGTCCCTTTAAGACTTCCAAAAAGCACTCGCTTTTCTTTGTCCCGGGTGCGCCAGCTGCGGGGACCCGCCCACAGTTCTTACTGTCCTGTTTCCCTAGTATCCAGGACCCCACGCACGCACTGTGTCTGCACTCTGGCCCGGATGGCTGGGGCTGGGTGTTTAGTAGTCCTGGGCTCCCTCTCCCTCCCCACTCCGACTCCTCTCCTCCCGCCGGGAGCTGGGGTGAGGGGCGCTCAGGTCCTGCCAGGCTGCGGCTTGTATCTTACCCCCTTCGTGAGGCGCTGGGTTCTCATGTGTGTGGACGTAGTCTGGCTGTTGTCCTGTGTCTTCTGGTCTCTCTTTCAGGATTAGTTGTATTTGTTGTATTTTCAAAAATATATATGGTTTTGGGAGGAGATTTCTGCTGCTCTACTCATGCCGCCATCTTGGTTCTCGCACCCATTCCATTCTGCCTCACTCCTTTAGAAGAAGACTCTCTTTGGCTACCAGCTCACTCAGCCTTTGGATACCCTCTTCTCAGAGCTCTCAGTTCTGACCTTCATAAGACATAAGAAGAGTGGAAGTTTCTCTCCTGGCCCCTGAGAGTTTGTTTTACAAAGGTTAAATCAACTCAGTCCTTGCCCACATTCTTCAGACCATGTGGTTCTAAGATTTCTATTACTGAAATTATCTTTCTGGGCTAGGTGGTGGTTAAGAGAGTTTGTTGTGACATCAGAGAGATTGGGATTTGAAGTGCTACCAGCCATTTACTAGGTATGCAAGTGAATTAACCTTTCTCAACCTGAGTTTCTTTCTCTATAAAATGGGGATATTAATAACTGCCTTAAAGGTAATGAAAATTACATGAAATAAGACAGCACCCCACATAGAGTAGGTATTCCACTTATGTGATCTATTACTAGGGTACTATAACCTTTAGCATTTTCTGGAAGTAAACAAGTAAAACCCTTAAATTTAATGGTTTAATATAAAAACCCTTTATTAGCTCATGGTTCTGCATGCTGGCAACTTGAGCTTGGCTCAGCTTGAGAGTTCTGATGATTTTGGATGGGCTCCTTCATGTGTTTGCCATCTGCTCGTGGGAAGGTACCCCTTTTGTGTCTTTTGGTTGGCTGGCTGCAGACTGTCGTTCTGGCCAGATGTTACCATCATCCATCAGGCCAGCCTGGGCTGGTTCACATGGTGGGCATGTCAGGATTCCCAGGAGCCGCAAAAGGACATCTTGTTGTGCAGGTGCTTTCTAAGTCTCCACTTGTGTCCTGTTTGCTACTGTCACTTGGCCAAGGAATGTCCAGAGTTGGTTCTGAATAACAATACCAAAAGTCACTGATAAGAGAGAGGGTAGAATTATGGCTAATCTTTTAATCTACCCCAGACTAAAGTCTTCTTTCTGATAAAGTATTTTGTATTACTAGTGATGGATACATTATGTATCCTTCTGGTGGGATACAAAATGCATGGGACAGCACTCTGACAGAAACAAACAATGGGATCAATAGAGTTGATGTCTGTAAGCAGGGGCCTTTCCACGGCCCCGGCACCATCTCTTAGGGAGCCTTGTACTTTGCCTTACTCAAGTGAGTTGCAATGGTCAGTGCACTGAGACTTCTCTGACATGGCCTGGCCTCCTGAGAGATTTGCCTGGTGAAAATGGGAGATTGTTCCACTTTAAGATAGGGATTAAGCTTCCCTTTCCACTTGTATCTGTTTTATAATGGAGATATTTGTTAGATTTGGAATAGAACGAGTAGCATTAGCTATGAGATGGACATTTACTTACTCTCTCTGAATCTCAGTTTTCTCATCAGTTCAACGATACTTACCTAAGTATTACTGTTATAAGGAGTAAATAACATGAGGTTCTATAGATACCAAGGTCCAGGCACTGTCTCCTTGGATGATTTCAAACAATATTTGTTTTCCTTCCTTCCCTTCACCTCTTTACGGAGCTGACCAAATGGGCGCATGTGTGCTAGCTGTAGCCCATTGTAACTCTAAAGTACAAAGCAAATAATGGATTATGATTACTGGCACCAGCCCATGCTCCAGGAAGTGGGAAGTACCAGAAGGTTTTCATTGCTAGATGCACGCAGCTATCCTAGAGGCAGCACTGGGGATGCACTTCCAGTCTAGAGCTTTGCCCACTTTCTGCTCACTTGTCCACTCATGGCCAGGGGAGGTCAACATGTAATGGGGCTCTGTATCACCTTAAATTCTGGAACTTTAGGTAATATAACAAAAACATAGGCACTTACCCTGGATTTGAACCCTATAGGGAGGCATACATTTAGATAAATATTTCAGCGCAGTGCCACTTAGCATACCAGTGCGGTGCCTAGCCTTGGGCCTTGTATAATCATGTGCTGACCTTTCCCCTCTCTTTTATTTTTTTACCTCTTGAAACAGAGAGCAAATTTTCATTGGTAAAGAACTCTCAGATATCTCTGTAAGCATTCAGTGAACACAGAGTGTTGTTCATTTCTTTTGGTGAATTGATTTTCCCCCTTGAAAGAATTCTTTTTTGGAATGCTGCACAGAAACAGCATAATTTCTCTTTGCCTCTCAAGAGAGCCATAAAATGCTACTGGCTATTAGCTGAAATGCTGCCTCTGGGCTCCATTGATCCAAGGGGATTTGGGATCCCCAGGGTGACCAGAGATTAAATATGTATGAGTTATATTCAGAAATGTCCCTAGGCTCTCTCTCAGGATCTTCACCGGGACACTGTATGGTCAAGGCCCAGGCCAGGGTTGTGAGTTCATTGGAAATTCAAAGACTAAGTTGATGCAGCTTTTTGGATACAAGACTTATTAAGTGATTCACTTCTGGAGGTGAAGTCACTGAAGCTCATAAAAAGGGCAGCTTCTGACTCAATGGGATTCCAGCCTATGTGATCTTTCAAATCAGCCTTTGGAGATGTAAAAGATGAGAAAGGGATGGGAGCGAGCATCTTACCAATGGTTTCAATATGAAATACACAAGGTAGCTTCAAGCAAGGGGATTGGAGAGTACAGGTTCTAATTACTGAAATGGGAGTGATTATGAAGTTATTTTTTAAGGTATATACACTACCGTCTGTGATTATAAAGAATCAAAGGACAAGCAATGAGATAGACTTGGCATGTGAGTCCTACATGCAAAGGGGATAACCTCACAAACGCAGCCCCAGAAATGGAGCTTGCAAGAATTTGAGGTGAGTTTTCAATGAATATTGTTTTATAGGCTAGGTAAGTACCCACTTTTATGGCATTACTTCAGTAGGAAGATGTCTCACGAGTTACAGCAGTTGGTGACATATTGTATATGCCTCCTATTTACTGCAGCTGGGGGAAATTATTATTTGTGCCTTCCTAGAGCTGGTAAGGCAGCTATCCATGCAGGGAGAAGGCTATTTCTCCAGCCACTGCATATGCTAAACATTCAGTGAAAAGAAAGAATAGAAGACTGCAGGGGAATGGAAGGCTAAGAAAAGGAAGGAGTAAGAAGGAAAGAAGGGGAGGAGATGGAAAGGGGGAAGGCAAGGGAAAGTGGGGGTTGGCTGTTAGTAACTGTTGGGGGATTAAGTCTAGGCATCATGCCAGGTATTTGCATTGGCATTATCTCAGTTTCCCTGACCATGGCACAATTACTGTGAGTGGGATAATCTTATTCATGGCAACACAAGAGGAAGGGATTCTGCCTTTCTGCTTCAACAGCAGCTACCACAAGGGACATTGTAAATTGCAGGGGAACTACCCAAATTCTTGTTGGATGATTGTAATGTCTTAATAAAGAGTTATATTTTTGGGGAGAGGAGAAAAGAGCATTAATAATTAAGTGACAATAACAAGCTATCTTAATGGGGAGTTAGGGAGGCCCAACACTGTATGGTACAACAGGTCTTACTCTACCCCAAAAGTAGAGTGAGACCCCTTCCTAAGGCTACCCAGTCCCAAGGTAGGCACTCCAGGAAATATACAATAAGCTTTCCAGTTGCCAGGGGGTGGGCAATAGCTTTTGGCTCTGATCCCCGTTGTCCAGAGTAGTTTCGCCAACCCCTCCATTCCCACGACTGAGCCTGAGCAGTACCAAAATGGTGACCACCCCACTCTGCACTCTGCTGTGTGGTGGCCCTAATCAGTGTCCTCGTCAGTGTCCTTCGTTCCCTCTTCAAGACAGTTTCCTCCTCATTGCTTGGCCTTTCCATGTTGTGGAACGATCAACATCGCCGCTCCCATAATGTCTGACCTTTGATCATATCCCTCCGATCCCCCCTGAGAATCCTTCCAATTATCCAAGGAGGCAGAGGATGAGTCAGCCTTCCCCATGAGAGACTGTTTTCTCTGGCTCCTTAAGAGATTAGCCTTCTGGTTTTTTGTTTTTTAAATGTCTCAGTCTCTTCCCCATCCCATCTAGAACTTTGTTGTATCACTTAAGATGCTTATGATTCTAAGCAATAGAATCACTCACTTCCCAGTGACTTGAAAAATAGTTGTTTACTGTCTCACAGAGCAATAGGTCTAGAGGTAGTTTCCCCAGGCTAGACTCTAGGGTATGGTAGTGTCATTGGGACCCAGTCTCCTTCCATTTCTCAGCTCTCTTACCTCCTCTAGTCCTTGTGTTTGTGGATTCAGGATAGCTGTCCATGGGCCACAAGGGAGGAGCATTTCCTTATGCACATCTTCTTTTTCTTTTTTTCCTAGTAATTAAATATTACTGAGAAGTTCCCCAGCAGGTATCTGTCACACTGGTTAGCCATGACCTGGCTTCAAGGCAGCTGGCAAAGGCAACCTATGACTTTTTAGTCATTATCAGCCGTCATGGACAAAAAGGGTGGTGAGTGACCACCGAGTAGATTGCCAACAGCATCTACTGCTCTGGTATCTCTCCTACTCAATGTTCATTCACAGACTGAGTCTTGGGCCACTTAGGAGGACATCGGGTATAGTACTCAGAAGTGAGCCCTGCTCATGACAGCCAACCAGTACCTCCAGATCAAAACCCAGTGTCTTACACTCTTACCTCAGAGTTATTTCTCATTTGTGGAAAGACCGATACTCATTTTTCCTTCTGGTCTTTGTACAAGACTCATAGTCTGGGAACCCAGTCATCTGTACCGATGTGTCCCTTTTTTGTCCAAATGGGCCCCTGGGATACTCATGCAAATAGATAAAACTCAGACAAGCTAGGACTCCCAGTGGGAATGCAAATTAGGATTCCCTTAGGGATGTGCATCATACACCCAAAGTCTGATGTGGAATTAACAGGTGTCCTGATTGAAGAGCCTCCAAACATGAATTTATAATGAATACCAGTGGCATTTCAGCTACTTTGTTTGCATAGTGCTATACAGACATAGCTTGTGTGATGAAAGATAGTGTAATGGGTATAAAATCAACTTCATTGCAAGAGTGAAAATATTTTCCTTGCCATTTTTATTTTCTTTTAAAATTGTATCTAATCTACTTAGGGCATTCTCTCTTACCAGGGAAGGACACCGTCTATCACTATAAGGAATCTTGTACCCTACCGACCCCTCTTGATCATGCAGTGATTCAGGAGGCCTAATATTGGTCCAGAACTCTTGGGCATGTGCTGTGATGTTCCAGCCATGTGACCTCACCTTACCCAATCGTCATCTGTGTCCACGTGGCTCTTCAAGGACGGGCAGAACTGATGTTTCATGCCATGCTTGGCACTGGAGTCTTTTCTGAGGATGGACCCACTGGTGCTCGTGACCCAGCCTCCTGAAGAGTCCCCTTAGAACTGATCCCCTGTGAGATTCTGTCACCTCTCCGGATTTCTGCTGTTTGCAACCACAGTACCCTTCCAATCTCAAAAGACATTATCTAAAACATCTCTCTGCTCTGGATAGTCCACTGATCCCCCCCTCAAATATTTCCTTCCTGAAGGAATTTTTCTTTCCAAAAAGACATCCTAGATGTCTTTAGAACTCCAACTGGATGTTGTATTGCCATGAAAATTTGAATGACTGGAATTAAAGAAGGGGACAGAGGAGGCATAGGCATAGAGAGGGGAATATAAATGACTTCAGCATCTTTGGGTTGGGTCTGTCACACCTGGAAGACCCCCAAATGGTGCTCTGTGTTTTCATCAGCCCTTACCACTTATGAAGTGTGTCACATGTATTACTTTATGTGATTTAATCTAGGGGGTCCACAGACTGAATTCTACTCTATTGCAAATAGCATTGCCGTGGAGATTCACTGTGTACGCAGCCAGAACATATTTCACTGACAATAGATTTGTTTGTACTAAAGGTAATGGTGAGAAAGAGTAGGAGGAACTGTACGGTGATAAGGATACTGATGACAATGATATTGATCCCTAGGGTCCTAACAGCCAAGGACAAAGCAGGCAGGACAGGCAGGGGGGGCACATGTTTCATCTCAAGTGCTGTGTTCAGCTCACACCTCTGATAGAGTAGAAATGCCTTCCTTGTTATGCACATCAAAGTTCAGTGCAACGTAAAGGCTTTGTGTTTCCTTAGCACCTCATCCCACTTGAGAACACAGCTATGTGGGTTTAAGCAATTATTTTCTTAGTTAATGATTTAATTACCCTGATACTCAAAACTCTCTCTCGCACCAAGCCTGTTTAGGTTGGCAACCTAAAAGGCATTTCCAGGTTCTTACCCTTACTCGCTAGCCAGGGACCCCAGTGAGTATCCTGAGTTTTTACTTTACCTGAAGGTAGGACAAATAGTGGAAACCCCATGGCCTCCTTAGTGCAGGGATCGAAAACCTCTAAGCGATCACCACAAATTTATGCTTGCTGTTGGAAAATTGCTTTGGGAAATGATGTGGGTTGGAGAAGTAAATTTTCTGTCAAGATAAACTTTAGTAGTGAGCAAAGCAAAATTTGGGGAGGAAAAAAGATCCCCAGGTGTTTCATCTCATTTTTATTAACATTCTTTAATATTTACCACAGTCGTACTCAGTGAACCAGACTGTCAGTGGAAGCACTGAACTACAGAGAAGATTCAGGGATTTCTCTAGAGAGGATACCTTCCGTCTCATTTTACAAACAGAAGCTGTTGATAACAGATGTGCTTCAAAGAGCTGGCAGTTTTTAAAAGAATTAAGGTGAAAAATAAAATCCCTAACACCCCAACACACAGCTAGCAGGAATTTGCTGCCTCTGGACTGGCCCAGACTCTTTGGTGTGTTTCCAGAAATTGCTGTTATCCAGTCTGCACAGACGGTGGAGTGCTTGGGCTAGCAAGGAGGGCAGGGAGCCTGGCTGGGCACCAGCTCAGAGCACGATTCTCCTTTACTTTTTCCCTGAAGAGCTGAGCCTGGTAACAAATAAAAACACAACCAGACCCTCTCCCTCTTTCCCATCTGCTTTCATCCCAGTTCTTTGGGGTGGGCAGCCCTGGGTAAACCGGTGGTGCCCAGCAGGCTGCTGGCTGATGAATGTGTTGCTGGATTTTGCTGCAGTTCAGGGCTGCTGGCTGTGGGGTCCAAGAATACTGGGTCTCACTGGCCTGCAGATGTCAGACCACGGCAGTAGCCTGTGCATGAGGACCCAGAAGAGTAATGGACACTTTTGATGACAGTGATATGGTGCAGTAAGTGATTATAATTGAACCAAGGTTGACTTGTGCTCACACCTCCTTCCTGAAGTTTCAATTCAAGCTCTCAGGGTATAGGCTTCTGGGGACAGGTATGCTCAGAGAATGGGGACTGGGGATTGACTCTACTGACAGAACTGGGGAGAATCAGTGTATTGAAAAAGGCAGGGGGAAAAGGCAGGCACCTGAGGCAAGTCTCAGAGCACCTCCATGAAGGGATCTTTGTAGCCTCGTCCTTCGCTAACTATTCCCCCTGACTTGGACTAATAGAGGTGCTGTCTCTCTTCCCACTTGCTGTAGTTGCTAATCCATGTCCCAGCTTTCCCCTCTGTAGAGATTTCTGTATTACCAAGTTAAGGCTCATTTTAAATTAACCTCTTACAGCTACTTCTCAGAAGCCATTTCTAGAAACTCTCTGTTCCTAATGTCTTTCAGTCTTCCTCTAATCTCTGTAAAAACACAATGTGTGAGGTGAATATATATTGGTAACCTCGGGTGGGGACTACCATACTGGGGAGCTCATTTAGCTAGCACTGTGGCCAGCCCTGCACCCATGCTCTCTGCTGATCTTCCTAAGAACCAGCAAGGCAGCCATTAGCATGTCCATTTTCACCATCAGATATGAATGCCAAGGTTCATAAAGCTGAAAAAATGACCTGTCCAGATCCATTTGACCCAGCCAGGTCGGACTCTGTGCTACATGGGAAGGGACAAAGTCAAGTGAAATGAGGGCCCTTCCCTCAAGGAGTTAACAGTCCAGTTGCCTCCCTGCCAGGTGTATTCTAGACAGAAGAGTCATGAGGACTTGATTCAGAGCAGTGACTAACAGCAGGGATTTCATCCCTGTGGAGGAGAGTTTGAAGCCTGCAGCCCTCTAAAGTCATGCTGTGTAGGTGGCCACCCACATGCCACTATCTCTTCCCTCCACTACTTAAATCTTGCTTAGTACCTCACAGCTTTTGAAGTCCTCACTGCCATGATCTTGTCTGATCCTTATCAGATCCTTGTGAAACAGGCTGAGTGGCAATTATTTTCCAAATTTTATAGACGAGGGAATTGAAGTCCACAAAGTTGGTGATTTATCTAACTCAGTAAATGGCAGAGCCAGGAACGGGGCTCTGTCTATGAATTCCGGACCCAATTTCTTTTTTTTTTAATACATCATAAAGTCTCCAAATAAACTCAAGTCTGGGGAGGTATTGAGTGCCAGAGGGGCTGATGAGAACAAATTCCCCAAATGAAACTTTGGTTTTTCAAATACTCTCTGAAATCCAGTTTTCAGTATCAAAGAGCCTGGACCGCCTTTGACCCTCTCAGAGTCTCCAGTCAGTGACCTGCCATGGTGCTGCACCTTCTTGCTGTTGTCTCTTCCCCATGTTAATAATTGTCTATTTCAGTGTTTCTCAGACTTTTGCTTTCTCATTATCTCCTCCCCTAAGAAGATTTTTAAACATTTCCCCCCTACCAGCCCCCTCACTCTGAAGTTTTAATACCATAGATCTCTATCTGTTTATGTGCCATATGCTGTATGCATGTCTGCACTTTATACAAATAAGCAAGACTTTTTCAACCCCTCCAGAGCCAGTGTTTACCCCCTTGGCTCACTATTGCTCCCCCCATTGAGAATGCAGAGTGTAACTCATAACTATGAATTCAGGCAAAAGTTTTTTTTAATAAAAACAAAAAAGGAGGTGGAGGAGGAAAAAGAGAAGGATGAGGCAAGAGGAAAGAAAGGAAGGGAGGGAGGGAGGGAGGGAAGAGAGGAAACCACAACAAGCAACAAGACAAGTAAGCAACCACACAAAACACTAACTGGAATGTGCTCCTCTTCTTCCCGATAGCTACAGCTTGCCCTGGTCGTACAGACTCACGTGCTGGGGGTGCGCTTTGGCCAAAGTATTCCCAATACACCTGTGCACATCAGGGGCAGGCCTGCTTTAGTCATTTGTGAGTAGATCACAAAGATCAAGCAGTGGCTTGGGACAGGCTCCCCTTTCCATATCTAATTCCCTAAGTACAAAACAGCTTATTCCCTCTGTTTGTGGTGTTGGGTGAGTCTCTAAGGAGGGGGGAACCTTTTCTGGGGGGAAGTTTGATGAATTCACAACCTGACCTGTTGATAAGAAACAGTAGAGAATATTAGAAATTACTCTTCCTTTCCTTCTCCTCCCTAACTCCACACCCTGCCTACCAAACCAGATAATGAGAAGGAAAGCCAAAATCACTACCACAGATGAGAAAAGAAAGGTATGGACAGGGGAAATGACTGGCCTAAGGTCCAGCAGCAAATTAGTAGCAAAACTGGAACTTACAGTCGGTGTCTCTGTACATGAGCCCCTCCCCCAGAGGAGAGCCCACCTCAGATGTGTTCCCCTTTTGTTATGTTTGCTTGAACAGCACCAGATTCAGTCTGCTGGTACACAGAGAAAAAAAATCTTTAAATAAATACCAGCAAATCTGCTACAGCTGAATTTGTATGCTTAGTGTCCCACGGGCCAGTGTGATTTAATATTACCAATATTAAATAAGAGTTTGGGAGTTAGATAACAATCACAAACTGTCTCGTAGCTTTCCACCTTGAGGAATTGACTCAGAGAGCAAATAGCCCAGATGTGGAAGTGAGTTTTGCTGTATCACTGAAGACCCACATGAATAATGCTTCCTTGAGCCAGCCACCAGCCTTCAGTTCCTATGGCCACTGGAGGACGTGCCCAACCTGCACAGGTGTGCAGTTACGTGCACACACACATATGCTGGGGGCAGGGTGTGTTCACTCGGTGACAAAGCCAAGCCATTTAAGAACCCAGGAAAAGCCAAATTTGAGTGTAGAGGCTGACACCTGAGCCAGTTGCAAAGGTATGAAGGAAACCACTTGTGCCTTCAGTACCTCCAGACTCCACTCTCTGCCTCCTTAACTTCTCCTTTTAGACCCAGTGTTTTCAGGAACTCAGGTATTTGGATATCATCTTATCACAGAAGAGAAAGTGTGTAGTGTGGCTTTGGAGTACAATAGCCTGGGTGTCTGACTTAATTCTGTTTATCTTTATTACAAATAACACCAACACCACAATAGTTAGTGAACACCTACCATGTGCCAGGTACTGTTCTCAGTATTTTACAAACAATAACTCCTTTAATTCTCAATGCTAACTTATTTAATTCTCATAAAATCTGACCTCCATTTTATAGACAAAGGATAAGTAACTTGGCCAACTCAGCCAGAATTTGAACCCAGGCATTGTGTCCCCAGAGTCAGTGCTTGACCCTCCCTGTTATGGTCAATGACTGGGAAGTGACATTGGCAGTCACTGAACCTGTCTAAACCCCAGTTTGCCTGTCTGCAAAGTGTGAATATTAATACTTCTCTGGGCAAAGAGGATGGAAGCTTGTGGAGGGTTAACTGAGAAAATACTGAGGACGTACCAAATTCCCAGGCACCTAATAAGCACAACATACACTAAACATACACTGTCATAGGGGGGCGGTTGCCTTTCATAAGTGGATCAGGATGAAGTGGAGGTCTCTTCTGTACATGGTCATGATGAGTCTGGCTACCTAGACTCTTAGCATAGTCCTCTTGCTGATGCCTCACCTTCAAGTTAAACTGTTCTGTTATTCATTCAATACATATTTACTTAATGACAGAACAAGAAATGTGGTACTTGGATTGAATGAGTTGACCAATATAGTTAGAACTAAGACATCTGAGGGACATGTTACCTTTAGCTGCATTTCAGTTATAAAATGGTCTTTTCTTCCCTACAGTATGTTTGTTCTTTTGGTGCCTTTATGATTTTTGAAACAGTGTGCAAAAAAGGATCAATATGAGAAACTCAGACAAAAATGACCTGGGCAGCAAGCAAAAGGAATGAAGCTGAATTCCAAGAAGGACTATTATTTTTAGAATAACACACACACACACACACACACACACACACACCACAGACTCAGTTACAAGAAAAAATAGATTTCACTGCAAATGCAATCACTATGGAGTGGAGACAGTGAGACAAAATCACAGAGTGTGTGGTTGCTCTGCAGCTGAGGGACAAATGACAGAATTGTCTTGGCCAGCTGAAGACATATTGTTGCATTGTTCCATTAGCTGTGCATAACTTGGCTTTTCCAGACCTTTCTATGGCAGGCTAATCTACGTCTCACCTGCCACTGGCTGAGCCTTCCCACTTTTATGCAAGGCTGTCTACGATCTCTCTGAACCAGACATATCTCTCCGTACTGCACATAGTTTTCAATATTATGAATTCTTAATTGAAGATAAACACACTGATGTTGAACACCTAATAGTGCATGATTTTTAAAGAGAATGCTTGTTTAAGGAGAAAAAAATATGATGGGAGATTAAATCTTTATCCTTGCTTTATTTTAAGCCCTAAAAACTGTTGGCAGATTTGGTCTTATACATGAGCAATGTCCTGTGTGGTGTCATTGGAAGGGAACAAGGAGGGATCTCCTGTCCAAATACACATCACCCCACTGTTTCAGTACCTGAAGTATTAGTATTGCAGCAATTTATTTAGGTTATTTCCCTCAAAGATTCTTTTTAAAGTGCAACACTCTATAGATAAAATTGTTATCATCATCCATCCCTCAATTTTCTACCAGGATTTAGTTTTCACGTTCTTTAAAGGGCTGGTGGCAAAGGAGATGATGGCATTGGGCTGAGTGGACAGGACATTTTTAGCGCCAGGAGTGTCTGGAAAGAGGTGGCATCTACTTGAGTGCTGAGCCTGGCAGTAGCATTAACATTGGACAGACGACTTAACCTATCCCAATTTGTATCTTACAAATGAGACAGATTTGTGTCTGTCTTGTGAGATTGTTGGGAGGAATAAAATAAGTAAAAGAATTAATCGTCAGTAATACTTGGTAAACTATGGAGTTCTCGGAAACAAATTGCAAGTACATCAGTACATCTCTGCTTGCATATCTTTCTCCCAAAATCAGCCCCACCAGGTGGTGTCATTGTGGGGCCTCATCACTTCACACTGACCCAACCAGCCCAGCCACCAATCCGCCATGTATTTTTAAAGACCTGCAGTCCGACCTGTGGATCTTGTAGATCACTGAGCTGCACATTCCGTGACCCTCTAGTTCCATGCTTCCCAACCTTGGCTGAACATTGCAATCAACTGGGCAGCTTGAAAAACTCTCCCCACCAAAGCCACACTCGGGTTCAATTAAATCAGCATCTCTTGGCGAGGGACCCAGGCATCAGTATTTAGTTAAGTTTCCCGGTAGTTCCACTGTGCAGCCAGGGTTGAAAAATATTCTCCTACCTGAGCAAGAGAAAGAAGAGTACAGCTAAATACTGAAATACTATTTTGTTGTCTTCTTCTAAAGCAGGGGGAGAAATGGCTCTCCAGCATGACATTGAGAAGAAGCGAGTAGCCAACCTGCTAGATCAGAATAAAGAAAGAAGAGGTTAGAAAGGGTGAGAAATCGAGTTGGTGTTTACGGCTATTTACGACGAGGGTCTGAGCGCTATGAAGCACACATCTTGGGACTCTCCCTTCTTGCTCTCTCCTTCTCTTTTTTTCTCTCTCCACCTCCTCCACCTACTCCCTTCTTGCCTTTTGTTTTTCCCCAGTCTCTCACTCTTTCCCTTCCTCCCCTCTTCTCATTCTACAAAAGGGCTCCGAACTCCTAACATGAATTGTAACCAACTGCTCATAAAACAGCAAGCTATTTCAGGAGTCCTGTACATGTATTTTCCTGTGCTTCTCTCCTGCCCCCACCCCCATCCCACACCCTCCCCGGTGGCCTTCTGCAGCCTTTTGTTATTGGGCCTACTTCACAGCACATCCCTGTGACTCCAGTCTCACGTGTGGGTGAGTGTGAGTGAGTCCTCTCTAGGATTTCCTTTCATCTCTTCCCGCACATTCTGAAAACCCTATTTTCCCACCCACACTTGCCTGTGCTTTCTCATCTGTTCTCCAGGCTCCCCACCTCCTCTCTGAAGCCCTTGTCTC
The DNA here is from genome assembly GCF_030020395.1 of Manis pentadactyla. Lineage (NCBI taxonomy): Eukaryota > Metazoa > Chordata > Mammalia > Pholidota > Manidae > Manis > Manis pentadactyla. The sequence continues at coordinate 168,029,600 of NC_080020.1, read as the reverse complement.
TCTGTGATTTTTCAGTCTAACTTTCCTCAATCATATTCCGACAAGCCTGATGAATAAAAATATCTGGGGAATGGGAGTTCAGGGGAATTTTAATTTTCTGGTTTAGTGACACTAGCTTGAAAACCACTTTTGTTTTGTGTCTTATTGTTGGGAAAAGTGGCAACATATAAGCCCAGGACTGGAAGGGTTCTCAGGGAATACCTGGGTGGATCCTTCTAAAGGCAAAGAGACAGAGGCCCCCTGCAGTAGGAGGATTGCCAGATGTACCCAAGACAGGTGAGTAACAGCACCAAGTTTAAAGAAAGCCTGAGGCTCCTGAGCTCTGGACCCTGATCTTCTAGAACACTGACTTGACCTGGCCTGCAGAGGTGTTGTGATTCACCAGGACCCATCAAAGGTGCATTGCCTTTTTCTAAGTAAATTCTGCAGTTCCCTCATAATGTCATATGCCGGTGAGCCTCACTTATCTGAGTTGTTTGCCTGGCCCCAAATGCATTCAGTTTATGAGGCCTGCATCTCTAGATCATCCTGTTCCTAAGGTCTGAGATCATTTGCCTGATTAATATGACTACCCTGCCTAGACTAGGCACATTGATTTTTTAAAATGGAAGCCTATTTCTACCTCAGAGACATTCAGGACTTGGTTAGAGAAGAAGAAATCACAGGCGGGTGGGCTGAATTTCTTCAGACTTCAGAATACCTCCTGGCAGGAATATCAAGTTCCTCATTTTCCTTCTTGTTAATTAAATATCCACCGTTAACTTGATTTTCTTTTTCTGTTTCCTAAGTGAAGTATTGCTCAAGAAAAAGTGGGTCAATGGAGGGTTCTAACAAGTTTTGTCCCAGTTAATTTAAGTTTTGCCATATGTTCTTTGAGAAGCATGTGCTAACTACAGGTCCTCTGCTGATTAGCAACCAACCTGAGGGTTTTTAATTTAGACTTCCAGTTCTTTGCCAAGAGAGAGGCAAATTAAAAAAGGATAGATCTAGGTGAACCGAAACCTAACTTATCAGAAAGACCACAGCAAACAAAGCTGGAGCACAGCATGTAGGTTTAGAACCTCATTAAGTTATACCACGGAGCAGAGTTTCTTAACTTCAACACTCTTGACATTTTGGGAAAAAGAAATAAGTCCTTATGAGGGGCTTTCCTGTACACTGCAGAATATATAGCAGGATCCAAGACCTCTGCCTGCTAGGTGGCAGGAGCCTTCTCTGCTCCCCATACGTGAAAATCAGAAGTGTTTCCGGACATTACCAATCGTTGATTGGGTGATAGAATCGCCCCTGGTTGGGAACTGCCACGGTGACAATGTCCCCTTAATGACCAAGGAACAAGCCCTCAACAGTAAAACAGGATGCCCATACCTTAGCATCTTTTGAGTCCAACACCTTCTGTTTATAGAGGTTGGACTGGATGATTAACTGGATGTAACTGCTTCTGGAAGCCTGTGAGAGGTGGGGTCTGTTGGCTGAGTCCTGCATCAGTCAATGCATAGAGGCAGATAAAACAAAAGTCACGATAAAAACTCCTGGATTCAAGTATTGAAACCATGTCATCATCCACCTAGAATATGGTGTGCATGTTCCATGTGCCCAGGCTGGCCCAAGGCACTTTGCTGTGTGAGGCGTGGAGGGGCGACTATTCAAGGACAGAATAAAGGAGGTGTAGTGAGAAGGCTGCCGAAGCCCTAGGAGTACCTGTGTCCCCAGGTACTGGCTGGGGGACTTTGCACAAAGTGCTTAATGGTCTCAGCCTCAAGTTCCTCATGTAAAGATAAGGCTCCTAGCACCTCAGTCACATACTGAAATCCAGGTAAAGGCTCCCATACCAAGTAACTACTCAACAACTTTATTTCCCCCATCTAATATATATCTCTCTGACTAAACTTTAAGGATGGAATAGCCAGACCCTTTGAGCAAAAAACTGAAGACCCTCAGGAACTGTGTCCAATTGAAGAAAGCCAGGAGATGGTGCCCAGTCAGGATAAGAATTTTGCCTCCTGGATCCCTGGAAAAAAAATATCAGAGATATTTTTAATGAATAAATATGTTTGCTAACCCTGAGGTGGACCCCACTAGTCAGGAGCTCAAAAGGATGCACTGGCATTTGCTGGCTCTTACCAGGAGGTAGCAAGTGTTCACTCTCCTATGGTCTGAGGGGCCCGGAAGCTTCCCCCAGCCTACAGAGCATCTACCAACTCATTAGCTAATTCCTGCAAATACCATCAGCCACCCCAGTCTGTAATAGCTTAATTGTGGCTGATTTTATCAGGTCCTTTACTGAGTAAAAGTTTAATCGTAGAAGAAGAAAATAGGAGCTAATTAATGCTGGAGGCTAGTTATGTAATGTGATCATGTGTGTGTGGTTACACAGATGTATATGTATATCTGTATATATATGCAACAATATATGTAAGTACTATATCTGTGGTATGTACAGATGTGTGTATGTGTGTGTGCATCACTGAATTTCTCTCAAATATATTTCAAGAGCCTGTTTAATAGCCATATTCCACCTGCTTCCTTGTCATTTGACATTCCATCCCAAATCAAACAGCATAAGCACTGAGCTACAGGAGGTAACTGGTGTTTATTTTGACTATCCTGAAACATTTTAATACCCATTCTCCAAAACAAATACAAATTCCAGTTTTTTGATAATGTTCTCCATGAAAGGGTTCTCTGATGCCACTCATGTTACCGGTATGCATGAGCCACAGTGCCCCCATCTACGTGGGTGTGCCCAGTGGAACGGGTGCCAAACCTGCTGACAGGTGGATTAACATAAGCCAGAAACCCCAGCATCCCTAAGCCCTCCAGTGCCCTGTGTGCAGTTGCTTAGGAAACTTCAGAGGAATAACAAGTGGCGTTTGCCCCTCTAATTACTTGCACATACTCATAAATGTGTTGTTAATTCTAACATACCAAACATCAGCCTTCCTGCAGGCAGGGAGAACAGATAAGGCACTCTTCTTATACTTTGAGGAGCTTGGGAGAATATCAAAAATGAATTAAAAGAAAGTCTCCTTTTGCAGGACTACCCTTTTCTTTGTGGTGATGACTTCGTCATCTGGGGAGCGTGGGGTGTATGGTGGGAACAGTGGTCTCAACTACTATGGCTCAGGTCTGAGCATCAGGCCACAGGCTGCTTTTTCTCTAAGCAAAGACCAAAGGATGGGTTTAATTTCACCTGCTCCCTCTGACACAACCTAAAAAACTACCTGAGCTAAGACGGGTGTTAGAGTGTCATTTGTCATTTGAAAATAATTTTATTCTATATAAATATTCAGAAAATCTCTATACCATGGCTGAACTTTAATCATCTGGGAAGGGACTGCAAATGGAGGGTTAATCCATCACAATGCCTGGGAAGAGACATGAATTGTGGCCTTAAATTCTTTTCAGATAGCAGGGGATAAAGAGATTAGCACCCCCTGTGGGAAGAACACACTGGAAAAGGTGCTACACCTTTAAAAATTAGATTCTCCTTTAAAGGCTCAGTAGTTTGCTTGGACAGGTCAGAGAAAGTTTCTTGAAGCTTAAAGATTGATTAATCTGAGAAAGGAGAGATTTCAAGTGCCACAAAGCCTTAGTTAGAACTACCATTTCCCTTACTGTTGCCTTCTCCCTCCCCTTTCCCTTCCCCAAAGGAAGAGGTGCAACGGGCATGAAATGATGTGAGGGAACTTCCACAACGCAGAGATACACAGGCACAGAGCAGAGCACAGCTTTGCGTGGCCAGCAGCAGCCCTCTAGCTCTCATATGGCAGAGTCCTCTTTACAGCGATCTTTCATTAGATTTACATGGACTTAAAGTCTCAACATATATGGTATTTCATCATATGGGTGGGGGATGCCAAAAGCATAAAACAAAGCATGATTACTCTCTCACTTTTGCTCATGGCTACATTGAATAAAAGAAGAATGAAAGAAACAACAGACTTGGGGAAAAGAGATAAACTACAGTTTCCAATACCTGTATTTCTAGGGGGTAAGGGGGAGACCTGTGGTTCTGACGTTTCCCAGAAAGGCTTTGCTTCTGGAAGCCTTCCTTATAAGCACACTAACAGGGCTCCTAATGCACCAAGCCAGAGCAGCTTTTGGCATAAGATTCTAGTAACCTTCCTCTGAGGAGATTAAATCAATGGAATCCAAGGAGCTTCCCTTCAATTGCCACAATTTGGGGATTTGTTTTTTTGTTTGTCCCAAAAAAGGTATGCTTGATCTCTCTGTGGGGTTTAATTATAGATGTGAAACACAGCCCAAAAGAACCTGTTCCTGCTACCCCTAACGCCCGCTACTATAACCGCAGTCCCAATTAACTCAATGCACAGACTAAATCCCAAACCCCTCCTCGAAAGTTACCAAAGCACCTCCCTTGTAGAACAGTAACAGTCTACATGCATGTCACGTGCATGCTGTGTGTCATAATGTCACGTTCTAATTGTAAACACATCAGGATGAAGTTGCCTGGTCAGGAAGAATGAGCTGGTGTGTGTGTGTGTGTGTGTGTGTGTGTGTGTGTGTGTGTGTGTGTGTGTGTGTGTGTGTGTGTGTGTGTGTGTGTGTGTGTGTGTGTGTGTGTGTGTGTGCGCGCGCGCGCACGAAAGAGAGAGAGGGAGAGAGAAGCTGTCTTCCAAGGCTTTAATGTCTTAAAGATATTTGCAAAACATTTATCTTGAAAGAGCCTCTTAGAAGCAGTTATTATTAGGCATATTGGTTTCTCCATAGGTAGAGCTGAAACCTACTACCAATCATCAGGTTAACTAAACCTCCAAGTGATGCCATTCTGCATTTCAAAAAGCTGATTTTGCCCTTTTGGTAGGTGGCTGGAGTTATTTGCATTTTGGGAGCTGGTGGTTAGATTTCTTCCCCATCCCTCTCCTTGCTATTTGGATGTCTCTTAAAAAATAGAAGAGAGAGAGAGAAAAAAAAAACATGTCAGGCTGCAGGATCATTCCAAGAGCACCTGAGTTTTAGAAAGACTTCTGGACATGGACAACATTGGTTCAGTGTTCACCATCTGCCATCCATGACAGTTTATTTCAATCATACATTTTTTAAAATTGTTAGCAAGTGAAAGACCCTTCCCAACCAGTACACATACTCCCCTCTTCCTCTTCACCCACATCCACCAACTGCTACTACTCATTAATTTAGTTCAGTAAATAATCTAAATTTCAGTGATGAACCTGGAAACCTATGAAGGGTAGGAAGGGGCAATCTTTGGTCCCAACACAGCAAAAACTAAAACAACACAGGAAAAGCAAGCATTACACAAAAGGGTGATCTGAGAACAGGCAGATTTTTCTGTCCTGGGTTAACAAATTATTCCCATCTCTCTAATATTGGAACACAGGATTAAATGATGATTTTCCTCCACCCCACCCTCCCCTATTGCTTCTGTATCATGTCTGCCCCTAAAGTCTCCTGCTACAAGTCATTACCCAGTAGGCATTCACCCCGAGGTAGGGTTTTTCTCAATATCCCCCATAGTAACTAGGAGTGTGCTATGCTGAGAGCCTCCGCTTGCTGCAGTCTTAGCAATGTGCTCCAGAAAGCACAGCTTTCATCAGCAAACATTTGGATTCCACCTTCTTCCCCTCAGTCAGATGGTAGAGAGCAGAAGCTGAGGGTCTCTCTTTCACTTGGGAGAGTATGGAAAAGGGTGCAAATGTTACTTAATCTGGTGAATCAAAGGCATAGAATTATGAACCAGCAGCATTTGGGAGTGAGATTTTGACTTGATTTGAAAGATGGTTATATTACGTGCAAAAAGGTTTCTTGTCCATAGGACAATCTGGCACTGTCTTTTGAAAGCCATTTGTAATGATCTCTACCTTAAAGGCTGAGCAATGATGCTCAGTCCTCACTTCACCCTTCACTTGCTTTAAAATGGTTAGATTGTACTTCACTCCCCACAAAAAAATAATATAAAGGGTCTTGCTTTCTTGTTCAGTCTTTACTGGTGTGGGGTAACTCAACCCTTTATCCTTAATATTTCCAACTGAGTCAGATTGTTTTGCTCCTGAATTTCCGGATTCTCCCTCTGGCCAGTGGATACCCTTACCCCTCCCTCCCCTCCCCTCAACAGGGAAGGAAATTTTAACTGTTGCTTCTCTTTTAACACGGGTAACAATCCATTTAGGTTACACCAGTCTGTAAAAACTGTAAATGCTATTTTATTTTAAACATTTTAGTTTACAAAAAAAAAATCAATGATTGGTACCTTTTTACACTCTCAGATTCCTGAATATGGACAGATCTTCAAAGGGAGGAAGGAGTTGTCATATGAAATTTAAGAGACTGTCCTGAAGGTTGTGGGGTGGGGTTTTTGTTGCGTTTTATTTCATTTTTGTTTTTAAGACACAATAAAGCTAAAATGTCAGGTCTCTGGGAGCGATCCCTTCACAGTTTCAGTTAAGGAGCATTTCAGAGCACAGACAAGGAGACCCCCAGCCTGGCGCTCGCCGGCCCACCCCGGCTGCCCAGGCGTATTTGGTAGTGCATGGGTTGAGAGCCACTGGGACAATCACACCTCGCATTCCCTGGCGGGCTGCTGGTGGCAGGTACAAGAGCCATACTCGTTGATGATCACCAGGGCTCCCTCAATGTGGTTCGGTTTGTAATCAACGTAGTATTCCTGGGCAGACATGGCAGCCATCTGATGCATGGTCTGTTTCTGCTTTTGCTTCCTGCGCTGCGTGACAAAGCACTGCCTGAGCTGCCTGAGGCTGGCTGGGAAGCACTTCCAGGACACATAGAGCACTAGGACCACGATGAGGAAGGAGAAGATGAGGGCCATGGTGCCTGTGACCACCTTGTGGATCTGCACAGCGTTCTCCGCGTGCTCACCGCCAGGGAGAGCCGCAGTGGAGGGCTCAGGCGTGCCGTCGAGCTGCCCCTCCCTGTCGTCAGGGAGCGTGGGGGCCAGGCTGGCAGGGGGTCCCAGGTCACTGTGGTTGGTGACGGCCGAGAGCAGGTGGCCGCTAGTAGGCTCGGCCCCATCCTCACACAGGTGGAAGGCGTACACGGCGTCCAGGACGTCCTCGCCCTGTGCGTACTCTGGGCTAGTGCACTGCAAGTTGCCATCGTAGCGCCCCTGGAAGTTAGTGAGCCACGAGGCCAGGGCGCACACGTTGCGCCCGCAGTCCCAGAGGTTCCCGGCCAGAGTGATGCTCGTCAGCGACTTCCAAGAGTTGAGGATCCGGGGCTCGATGTAGGTGAGGCGGTTGGAATCCAGCTGCAGGGACTGCAGGTGCGGCACGGTCTCGAACACATGGGGCTCCATGTACTCGATCTCGTTGCCCGACAGGTCCATTTTCTCCAGGTTCCAAACCCAGTCCAGCGAGCTGACCACAATGGCCACCTTGTTCCTCCTCAGGCATAGCGAGTGCAGGGAGATGAGGCGCGGGAAGTGGGCGAAGTTCACCTTGACCAAGTCGTTGTGCTCCAGGTGCAGCTCGGTGAGCTTGAACAAGCCGGCGAAAGAGTTGCGCGCCAGACTCTTGAGCTGATTGTATCCGATGTCAAGAAACTTGAGGCTGCGGCAGTCTTGGAAGATGCGCACGGGCACGAACTGGATGGCGTTGGCCCGCATGTGCAGCGTCGTGAGCTTCCGCAGCCCGTGGAAGAGGTCGGGCGCGAGCGCCTGCAGCTTGTTGTACGAGAGGTCCACGCTGCGCAGGTTGGGCATGGGCCGGAAGGTGGTGTTGGCCAGTTGGGTGATCTGGTTGGAACTCAGTGTGAGTTCCTTAACTCGGCGCAGTTTCTGAAAGGCGTCCCCCTGCACGGAGCAGATGTGATTGTGATCCAGATAGAGCCACGTGAGCTGCATTAACCCCGTGAACTGGCCGGCGCGCAGCTCCGAGAGGCTGTTGTAGCGCAGGGACAAGCCCAGCAGGCCGGACAGGTTGTGGGGCGCCTCGGTGAGGTTGAGCGCCTCGCAGTACAACAGCCGCCCCTCGCACCGGCACAGCTGCGGGCACCCGCTGGGGGCGGCGGGCAGCATCTGAAAGCAGGCCCCCAGCAGACACAAGACCACCCCCGAGGGCCTCCTCAGCAGCCAGTATAGACAGAGACCGAGCAGCAGGAAATCCATTAGCGAGAATCTTTCCAGAGAGGCTGGAGAATGTCCATTGGAAGCGCTCGGTCAGAAATCTACATCATATTTTATTCCGAGGGAGGGGGAGCGGGGGAGGGGGAGAAAATGGCAAAAATCAAATAAATATATTGAAATAAAGGACCCCCCCTCCCGAAAGCCACACGTTCACCTCTAAGCATGCAGAAAGCTGGGCAGCATAGAAAGTTCACAGCCACGGAAAGATCAAAGAGATGGTGATTTGGTCCATGTTAGATGCTGCAGCAAAGAAAAGGGAGGATAAAAAAAATCTTCGGGAAAGAATTTAATTAAAAAGTGTCTTACCCACCCTTTTCCAGAGAGTGACAACCTCCATTCAGCTGCTCCCTTTGTGTGCAGGCTAATTATATGCAGGGCGAGAGAAGACCCCTCTGTGTTTCCGAGGCAGCCCCGGTCCGCGGCCGGCGGATCTGGCAGGCGCACAATGTCTCACTTTGCTGCTCGGCTCAGGGCTGCAAGGGCGGCTGGCGAGGCGGGGAGGCGACTTCTAGGACCCGCAAGTTTCTCAACTACGTGCCGGCGCCGGGCTTCGCCTTCCTGCCGCTGTCCTTTCCCTCTGCAGTTCGGACTGTGACGTTGTGGGGGGAAAAAAAAAAACAACCTCCAAACTCGGGGCTCGCGACTCCCCAGGATTCGACAGTCTGGTTAATGTCCGTCATTGGAAAGGACCGCTGACCGGCGCCACCTTTTACTCCGCCGAGACCGCCTGCCATTCGCGCCCGGGGAGGCTGCGGAGAGCGGGCTCGCTCATGCTTTGCGGGCGGCGGGGCGCGGGGCGCGGGGCGCGGCGCCGGGCTCCTTCCCTCCGCCAGGCCGTGTGCGGCGCGAGCTTGCACAGGCACCTACTGCTCACTGAGTGTCGTAAGCTGCTCACGATTGTGCGTCTTCCCGGAGCACCTCAGACATGGGCAGACTGAAAAGGGGTGGGCATAAAACCAACATTTTACCGAACCACTAAAGTAATATATGTTCTTTGATGAAATGGAAAACACTTTCAGCTTTTTTGGTCCATATTTCAAAAAAAAAATGGGGTGGAGGGGTGTGGAGGTATGGGGTAGCATCATGAACAACAAGATATTTCTAAGTGGGAAACTGAAATATTCTGTTCTCTCCCTTTCCGTTTTGGGGACGTTCCCCCCCACCCCCACCCCCACCTCCTTTAAAGCTGTCTACGTGTAAGTGATAACGTAGGAATCTGTAGAGAAATCAACATTTGGTCCTTTGCTTTAGAAAAGCAACTTGAGAGAAGAGAGAGGAAAGCAATGATCGTGGGGGTTTGGCTAAGATTTTTTTTTCCCCTTGCGGGGACTGGAGTTCTGCAGTCAGCCAGCCCTTTCTGGTTGTGGATGGGGGAGTGTTTTCCAAACCCAACGAGTCTGGGAAGCCGTCCTCTTCCCGGGGGAGTAAGACCTAGAGTGGTAGAAACCTGTGTCTTTGTACAGGGAGTCTTCCCTGATGGGGTCTCCATAGACTTTGATGCGGTGCCCAGTGGATTAAAGAAAAATTCTGCTCTATGACACCAGAGAGCTGACCCTGACATGTTGCTTATGGTGGTTACAGTGCCCTGCAGTACACCCCACCCACTCCAGGAGAATGTACTAGAGAACAGGGTGGGAAGAGGTGGCTTAAACCATAAGGAAGCCTGCCATACACACAGCCCTAATTAAGCTTTGAGACTGTAAATCAATTGTGTCTTCTACTAGTAAAAGTCTTGCCTATTTTGTCCCACAATCACTTAGAGATATATAGATGGGGTCCTCACAATGAGTTTTCTCCTTTTTCCCCTGATTGTCTGGGGAGGATCCACATTGCTATTGCCAGGGACCTGTTGGCTATCTGTAAAGAAGAAAAAAATCCTAAAAGACAGTGGAGAAACTGATGGAAGTGAATGTGGGCAAGCCTACCTTCGTGACAAATGTAAATCTCTAGCTCCTCTCTGAATTCCCATAATTTCTGCCTCCTAGGAACTCATAATAAGTGGGCAATATTTGTAGTGGTACTTTGATAAAAGTGAGATGGGTCACCAAAGGCCCATGCTGGATGGACTTTGGACAAGTAACAAGATTGGTCCTTAGCATCCAAGCTGAACACACCGACCAATGTAATCAAAGTCACCAAAGATTGGTGGTACTTTTCAGGAAAAGCCATATTAACAGGGGAATGAGTCATTCCATTTTGTATTCATCTGAACTCTGCCCTGGCCATTCGTCCCTGAGGTGCATCATTTAATTGGAAGGGAAATAAATCTGAAATGTCCTAGACATCACATGCTGTCTTAGGAACTAGAAGAGACATGAAAAAAATCAACCCCTTTAATTTTGCACATGACCAAACTGAGGCACAGAGAAACCAGGCAGTCATCCCAGGTCTCACAGCTTGTTACAGGCATAGATGGATGTGTTGCTGTCTCGCACCCCAAAGTTGTATTCTTCCTTATCTATTCTTGATGGTTACCTCTCCATCACTCCTGCCTCCTAACTAACTCTGGCCTGGGCACCTGCAGACTTCATCCTGGCACCCCCAAAGTGCTGCAGAACACTTTAACAAACAATTTCACCATCAAGTGTTTTCACCTCTTGCCAAGACAATTATTCCTGACAGCCGGCTGTCTGATTGAGCCATAAACTCTGAAGGGTTGGGAAGGGAGGGCTGGGCAGGCAGTGGTAAACACTGGCCAGCCATTCAGCACATACTGTAAGTACAAGTCACCCAATCCCATGCCTGCTAGGAAGAAAATCCTCCCAATGCAGGCAGCTTGGCAAAGCGGTGGTGGAGCCTGCCAAATGGGCAAGAAGAGGTCCCACTTTGGATGTCACTTGATTTGTAGAGCTGGTGGAGAGGCAGAAAAGAGTTGAGTGTTGGCAAGAAGGAAAGAAAATAAAATTAAATTCACTGCATTTATATGTGAGTTTTCCCCTAAGTATGCTGCTCAAAATGTAGATGTATCAAGGCTGTAATTAAGATATGTATATATTGCTTTTCACATTATTATACTGCAAATCATTTCATCTGGATGGTGTCTTTAAACCTTTCCCACCTCTAATGTGGCAAGTTTGCATCTTTTCTATGGTTTTAAACCCCTTGGCAGAACCGTATACATTAACAGATTGAAATGAGCTTTATTGAAATTTAGCTATTCTAAGTCATCTAAGTTGCAGAATCCCAATTTATTATGTATTTAAAGCATACCAGCACTGATTAAATCAATGCAAATTAGGTTAAATAAGAACAACATGAATCAAGTGTTTCAGCAAAGTTGAGTCGAGAAACGACAACTTTTGAGTCACCACAGCAAGTTGATACGGCTGTTTTTCACTCATTTTAATTTTATGCTCCTTAGGGACCAACACACTAAAAAGTAAAAAATGAAAAAAACTCACCTAAAGTCATCTCTTTCCTCATGCTCCATATTTTGTATCTCTTTATCTATCTTGTGAGAACATCTGATTGACCCAGTTATAATGTGGCTACGGTGTGTACTTAATCAAGCTCTTCTTCAGGGCTGACCACGGTTTCTGTCAGCAGATGTCTTCTCCTTTGGTGTTCAGTGCTGATGAGAGGAACGTTACACACTTGGAAAGCATCCTTGACATTATTCATGGTTATGTGGGGAAGGAGCTTGCGCCTGTCTTGCTGAAGCACCATAATTGTAGGACAGATCCGTAAACCCACCTGGAGCCATCAGGCCAACATGGGATTGGGAACTAAGGTAGGAAAGGATAAGAATCTTAAAAATGTGAATTCAGCCATTGGGATGGAAATCTGGGGTACATAGAGTGTGAAACTGATTGCCACAATGCAATCTGGAACTAAGAGGAAGCAGGAAACTTGGTGCAGCTATAAAGGACAGAACTATAGCTTGAAGGAGGGAGAGGTGATTAATTCCTCCTCTTCTAAGCCTGATGTATTAACCTTTGCATAATAAGTCCTCCTTTTTTTTTTCCTTGGTTTTTCATGTTGTGATGGGGAAGTGGGGGTCATAGAACCATTTTTTTTTTGATATGCCATACCTCTTCCATTTCATCTCAACTGAAAGCCACCTCCAATTTCTTAATTTAAGTCAACACAGTTTGTGAACCAAGAGGTGCAAGTGAACAAAGTCTGAAACGTGCATGCACTCTGGAGATTGGCTTTCCATGAGTAGACTTTGGCAGTGTTCAAGGGAAGAAAAATCTGAGTGGTGATTTTAATGTCCTGTCATCACCTGCACCAGCCTGGTCCTTGATCTTTATGCTTTTGTCTTTAATTTTCAGTAGCAGTTAATCATGGCTTTTCTTTAAAAGGAAGGATTTAGAGGAAGGGGAGGCAGGTGGAAGTCACAATTTGCAAACAAGAAAATGAACTGTCGTTTCTATGCACACAGCGTACAGCTCACATTTTGCAGAGAGCCTCTGAAGATGCATGTAGGGCTGAAGGGTGAAGGCCCTAAGGCTTCACACAGGGAACCTATTTAGGAGAAACAAATGAGAAAGGGAGGTTGTTTTTCTTACCAAACTTTATCCTCCTCTTAAAACAAGGTAGTACTATGGATAGCACTAAGGAAGTACCTATGGCTATCATGGGCATGCATGATATGCGTAATGGGAGTAAGCCAAAGAAATGCAGTGACTCAGTGCTTTCCTTCAGGAACTTTAGGTAGGGAAGAGAAGCAGACACTGAGGAACTTCACTGATAATACTCATTTATATACTGCCCAGTGTTTAAGAGTAAATGTCACTAAAACATGCAAATGAGAAGAGCTGACAGGTCAAATGCAACCCATGCTAAAAGGCTTCATTGAAGAAAGTAAAGTTTATGAAGCCAGTACTTTAAGGACTCAAGATGTAGGCACACTGGCTGGAGGCGTGGGCATCATGAAGGCATGAATACAAGTGTGGGCACTGGGATGCTTCCATCAGGATGAGTAGGTTAATTCCCTAGTACGAGGCAGGCAGAAGGTAGACAGGGACAAGTGGAGCCTCTGTGTTGGGGAGACGTAGGAAGTCGGGAGCTTCTAAGGCTGTACTGAACAACTTCATTTGCTATATTTTTTTAGTTTCTAAGGTTCCACACCTTAAAGTTATCTTTGCCCTCTGGTAGTAAGTTCCCGGTTTAGTTCATGAGGGCTGTTCTGCTCTCCTGGGCCCCTGTCTACAAGTTCCCTCTGTACTGCCATATGCTCTGATTGTGTCATATGAAAGCTAACTGCTATGTACACTCTGTCCATCTGTGCTCACTCTTGTTCTAGCTGTCCTGTGGTTGATGTCACATTTCCTCTGTGCCTTCTTAACTCATCTCCATGTAAAGTGATCCCTCATTCTTCTAAATTCTGTTAGCAGCTTGCTTTTACCAATCCTGTCCTTGGTCCTCACTTCTTATGAGGGGGGCAGCAATTTCTCATTATAGTATTTTAGAACTGAATGGGACATTAAGCATCTTGGAGACTAGGAGTAAAAGATGGCAACTGGGGCTCCTGCTTTGTCATTTTTTATCAGTTTGATCCTACATGGGCTACTCCATTATCAGTGAAATAGTGACTATCTGAAAGGATTCTCGGGGTAATTCAATGAGATCACGTATAGTGGAGTCTTGCAACTCAAAAGTGTAAGCCTGGGGTTAGCAGCCTTGGAGCATGCTAGAAATGTGGAATGTTAGACATCTCTTTAGACCCACTGAATCAAAGCTGCATTTTACCATTTGTCTTTGGTTAAAATTAAATCTTGAGAAGCATTCTGTTGCAGCACTCACAAATGCTGACTTCAGAAAGGAACCCAGGTATCAGTGATTCCCTAGTTTTGTCACTGAGGACTTTAAGGGCCAGAAATGTTAAGTGATTGCCCACAGTTGGTGATAGCATCTGTACAAAAACCCCACACCTTCTGAATCTTGTCCCTGCTCCTGTTAGATTTCAAACACATAGAAGGGAAGTCTGTGTCTATGACAGTACCTAGCATGCAGTGGGGCTCTTAAAAATTTTTGGTTTTATCATTGGTACAAAAGGAAGTATAGAGTCCTTGTATATGGTAGCTTTAGGCATATTCCAGTTTACATTACTCCTCAGCTTTATCACTGCCAATCTGTATGTATTTCTTGTGGACATTTATTTGCATTTTATCTTTTTATTATAGAAAAATGAAATATGGAAAAATAACCTTAAAATTTAAAGTGAGGATTAAGTCACCAAAATTCAGCTATATTAAGTTATGGGTATACATTCTTATAGGACTTGTCTATTTCCTATGTGGTTATATTTCCTAAAAACCTGACATTATCCATATCACTTTGTAACTATTTTTTATTGTTCGTGCTTTCCCGTATCAAGAATACAAACCAACAGAATCATCCACAATGACTGCAAACCTTTCCATTGTATTTATTTTATCCATCTCCTCTTGTTTGCCAATTAAATTATCCCAGTTTTTTAGCCACTATAAAGTGGTCATGATGAGCCTCCATATACATGTGCCGCTACAGACTGAATGTCCATGTCGCCCAGAACTCATACGTTGAAACCTAAACCCCACTGTGATGGTATGTCGAGGAGGAACCTTTGGGAGGTGATTAGGTCACCAGGTGGAGCCCTCCTGAATGGGATTGGTGCCCTTATAAAAGAGACCCTAGAGAGCTCTCTGGCCCCTTTGGCCATGTGAGGATGCAGTGAGAAGAGGGTGATCTATGAAGAAGGAAGCAGCCTCTCACTAGAGCCTCCAGTCGTCCAAGAAAATAAAATGTTTGTTCTTTTAGCCACCTCCTCTATACTAGTCAGTTACAGCAGGCTGAATGTATGAGGCCAATACCTTTGCCCATCGAGGCTTCTTAAATTTTAATTCTAGAATCAGAATTGGTATTCAAAGGGTGGCACCTTTGAAGACTTCTAACCCAGGATGCTGGGTTATCCTCCTGACAGGTTGTACACGTTTCCCCCTCAACCGTTCTTTTGCTTCTTTTTGTTGAGAAACACCAGCTCACCACAAATAGAAACATCTCTTGGTCCCCTTTCCTTCCTCTGGCTGGGGTACCAAGTCCCTGCCTGAATCTGTTCTTGGCACCTGGGAACAATCCTCCCTTCCCATTCTCGTTTCCTCATTCCTTCTGGTAGAGCAGTTGCCACCTCAGTGGGAGGGCTGGGCTTTGGGTCTTCAGGGTTCTTTCTGGGAGTTCGTGAACATTTCATCCTTACATTTTGTCAAGTGGTAGGCTAGCAAAAGTATTTTCACAAAGGTACTGATGTCTGGAAATAGTTTAATGCAGTCTTACCTAAAATGCTCTCTCGGGTAAGAGTATTTAAAAATATTTGTGAAATGCACAGACTCTGTTCTGTTCTTTGAGATTCACAATACTTTGTCTTAATCACAAGAAAGTTTCACCCACTTACATGGGACACTTAATTAACACAGCACAAAATTAACACCAAACTAATATGCCAGGATGGCTTTGGAAGCATTTAATTGCAATCTACAGGTACATTTGACTTTAAATTGGCTCTCACCATTCTGAGGACTGATTCTAAGGTGGAAATGTCAAGCGCTAGAGCAGGACACTGGTAAAAAATGTGCTTTTGGTTGAGTCCCAAGAATTTATGAGGATAGCTGGAAAACTACAGTTCTTCTGTTGGTGTTAGTATGCTTCACTTTCTCATTCTAGCCACATATAATAGAACCAATTTAGTTCTGTAGTAAGTTCTGTCTTTGACATCTTTTGACATTTAACTATCTTATCGAAGTTTCCAGATGTTGCTCATGTTGTCCTTGCAGATAAAAGGAAACTCCCTGAGGACAGACTTATTATTTTTCTACTTTAAGAACCCTTTAATATCTACCTCTAAAAGGATACAGAAGATCATATACAAGAGCCCAAATATTGAGGGAACAAGGATTACCACATAGCACCACATAGATAAATATACATGTCCACTCTCTTCTTGGTACAGTCTAGCATAGTTTGGGGTTCAGAGAGATTCTGGTTAAATTGTTTATTAACTGGCTTGAATTCTTGCCTAATCAATAGTCTAGGGAATCAGGGCTAAATATAAAAAACCTCTGTATTACATTGACATATACGTACAACATTAACCCAGGAAGGTCCAACCTTTTGGGGTTGAAGTCACACAGATTAATGCCATTTTATATGTGGCCTCTTTTCACAGATCTCTTGTGTAGGAAATCCCCCACCACCCATAAGCAATGCACCTTCAGTGGTGAATTAAACTGCCCAGTTGGGTGCATTCATCTTTGTACTCAAATCATCTCCCGTTCTCTGGAACCACTTCTTAATCTCCTACCGCACCTTAAGAATGTCTGGAAATAGTTTTTATTATTTAACATAAAAATCTGTTGCTGTTCTTCTTTGTTTTTATTTAAGTCAAATGGAGGTTTAGCTGATGAGGTACAGAGGAAGATAAAATGCAGTCCCTGCTTTTGGTGTTCTCAGATCTGGAGTGGAGGTAATGCGTAACAAAGCAGTATAATCCATGCTATGATGGATGTGTAAACAAGAGCTGTGGTTGGAGAGATTTCTCTAGCTCACTGAACAAGGCCAGTCAGAGTTGCTGGGAGAAAAGGGGGAGGAGATGGAGATGACCAGATGGATGAATAGAGGCCACCCCCAACTGGTAGGTGAAGTCTGTGAAAAAACCACAAGAGCTTCTAGATGCTTAGGGTGCTGTGATCCCAGGAATGGGGGAGAGGAGTGAGGAGAGATGAGACTGGAGTGTTAGCTTAGAGCCAGGTTGGGAAGACTTCCAACTGCATTATGATTTCCACACGTGGGTGCAAGGGAGATAAAGCTGATGGTATTGAACATGAAAGGCAGAGAAAAAAAGATACTGGGAGCAAGGAGAGCAGTGGGGAGGCTCCCACATCCGCCCAGGTGTGATCTTGTGTGGGGCTGACCACATTAACATTAGAGATGGTCAGGGCAGGCCGGGTGCAATTTTTTTTTACAAACAGGTTAGTAATGAGATTCACAATTTTTAAATGGTACTTTTCCTGAGAAATAATTTCATATGATTTCAATAGAATGGGTTCATCTAGAGTAAGTGGGAGGCAGGGAGATTAAGACATGAAAACAAGCTCTAACATTTGGAACCAAGAAGAAATTGTTGAAGATACAAACGGATGTTACAGCTGGACTTACACGTCAGGGAGTCTCTGGAAGATTCTTGGTGATTCTAGTGGTCACAGTAGATGCAGGTTCCCAGGGAGAAAATTACAGTACAGCTGAGGCACAATCATAAGTCTTCACAGTCCAGTAGGGTAATGTGGATGTGGGATGCAGCTGGATGATAGGAAGTGGTATCTACCTGGGTGCTACTGAAAAAGGGCATGTTCTGATTAAAGCCTTTCAAAATCTGATTTTAGAAAGTCATATTCTATTGGCAAACACTGCCCAAATCCATAGTGAGCAGCTTTTAGTATGTAGGCATGGCCAGGAGACTGTCATTAATGTGTTTTTCACATAACTGTGAAAAAGAGAAAAATACGTTTGAGATTGATAGGTTTTGCAAGGAGCCCAGATGGTCAAGGATCACCAACCTTGGGGCAGAGTGCCCAGCAGTGGGTAAACTGCAAAGGAAACATGGAGTGATGGTGCTGACTATCTAAGGACTCTGTGCGTAAGATTGGCTGACACTGAGCTTACCCTTCCCATGAGAGGGTTTGCCATTGGCATCCCATTCGGGATAAGGTTATTGCTTTGTGAATGGGCCTTACATTACTTTCTCAGATACAAAACAAGGTGATGACTGGAGATCATGTCCTTCAGAACGCAATTCTGTATTTGTATTTCAGCAGAAGAATGTGAGACACTAAAAAATTTACTGAAGAGAACTTTTGAAGTTTCTGACTCTTTGTTAGGCTGGAAACTGTTCTGCCATTTACAAGCCATGTGACCTGAGCAAAGGGACTTAACCTATAAGCAGAAGTATTCAGCATAGTAAAGGAAAAAACAAAAATAAATTTAATGATAAAAATAGAGGAAAAAAATGATATTGCTGTAACTACTTATATCAGTTTCTGTTATAATAGGCCAAAATTAGATCATATTGATTGAAGAGAAGAAAAAAAGTATCACAAGCACACATGGTATCATGCACCTCTAACTTAAACTCTTAGCACTCCTTCTAAGTATCAATTCCTACTTTGGGGGCTGTAAAAAATAAAAATCAAAAAATATGGTGGTTAAAAAATGTTTTATTTAGTTCATGGTTCTGTGTGCTGGCTCTGGAGATCTGTATGGGCCAGCTTAACTGTGCTCACTCATGTATCTGTGATCCACTGTAGAATAGCTGGAGTGGATAATCTCGGATGGCTTTCCTCACAGAAATGGTGATTGGCAGGCTATTGGCTGGGGCCTCATTGACTGACTGACTGACTGTCTATATAGCTTGGGGCATCTCAGTTCTCTTTCTTGTAGCCTTTCAAATCCTCCAGCTGGCTAGCTCCAGGGCAGTTCCATGGTGATTGCAGGCTTCTAAGAGTAGCAAGAGAGAGCCAGTCCCCCACACAAGGACTGTTCAAGCCTCTCTCTTTGGCAAATTGCTGTTGCTGTTGGCCAAAGCATAACCTAAGTGGTAGAAAGAAAGGCTCCATCTCTGAATGGGAAGACTGTATGTTGTTGTTTTTTTGCAGGTTAAATATGGCTTAATGTTACTATAACTGGAAATACTAAATGCTCTAAAGTAATTTTCATTTTTCAAGCTATTGGACCCAGTCAGAAGAGTCTATGAACACCAAGGGCTGGCTGTATAGGTATCACCTCAAGCTTGTTAAAAATGCAGAATCTCAGGCTCCAACCAAGAGACACTGAATCAGAATCCACATTTTTACAAGACCCCCAGATGATTTGTAAGGCCAAAGAGGTTTTAAAAGCACAGTATCTTTTTTCTGTTCCTCATAATTCCCTTTCCTAGGGTGCTGTGTTTCCCTGTTGAGTGATAGATCTTTGATTTTTAAAGGTGCCAGAACTGTTTTCTTCTGAGCAATTGAAACAGAGCAAACACAGGTTTAAACAGCAAAACAGGTTGCCTCACAGCATGAAAAGCTAGAGAGAAAGGATGTAACATTTTTCTGCTCAATTGTCCTTTGCCTATAAAAATAGAAATTTAAAAGTAAAATAATAGTACATAAACATTAAAGAATATTGTGCTTAACTAGGAAGCAGCATTTAGATATTAGAACAATTTTATGGTAGAAACAACTAGGCATATACTTACTTAATCTGACCTTTTTACATTCCTGAACAGTTGCTTAAATGGACCTTGGTTTTCTAAAGGTTGAAAGATTGACTCTCCAATCTTTAACCACAAGTTAAATATCTGTAGAATGTATGCAAGCCCTTAGGGACCCTTTAGGCCCCTAGACAAGTAACATGACCAGCAGAACTTAAGCATCTAGCATGTGCAGGTCCTGTGGTCTAAACTCACAGGAAATACAAGTGTGTGCTACAGTTTGTTAGATTCTCTTCAACTCAGAGCTCAGAATTGAAGGAGAAAGTAGGGAGGAGAGCCTAAGCTTGAAAAATAAAAGCTGATTTCACCAGGCTGAGAATAAACAAGGGGCTAGCTAAAAGACTTGTTGCTTTTTCTCACAAAAAACCTCAAGCTGTCATTCTGTGTGAAGTTTGCTTTCGGTATTCTCTTTTCAGGATGGGCTAACTTCTTTGAGGCTATAATTAACACTACCTTAAATGCATATGCTTTGGGGTCCTGTTTTTGTCAATCAGCTAGTGCACCAGTCACTAGTTAACCAATACCTATTGATCACTTAACATATGCAGGCATATTCTAGGCCTGGGGAACAGTGGAATAGAGTGAGTAACTTTGTAAGCAAACACGTAAATGAGACAATTTTTAGATAGTAAGTAATACACTAGGGAAAGTTAAAATAGAACTATGCGGAAGAGAGAAATTGAGGGAAGGGGGCTGCTTTATGTAAAGTTGGGCAAGGTTTCCTTGAGGAGGTGGCATTTGAGTTGCAACCTGAATAATGAGTAGGAGGCAACCATTTAAAGCTCCATGAGATGTGCATTCCAAGCAGATGAAAGAACATATGCCAAGGTCCTAATGCCAAAACAAGCCTGTGTTCAAGGGATCGCCAATGGCTAGCAGGCTGGATTGGGTGAGACAGGGTTGAAGAGATGAAGAGGATTTTGAACACAAGATATGCTTCCTTAAAATGTCAGTGCTCCTTTTATAAATGGTCTTGCCTTCATGTTCACCAGCATCTTCAGCTTCAGCAAACCTTCTAGAGTGATTACTCATTATCAGGCACTAAAGGAAAACACTTCAGTGTATTCATTTCTGAACATTCCTTAAAGTTCTATGATATTCTACCCTTTTCCCCATGTCATGAGGAAATCATGGCACAGAAAGCCTAAGCCATTTGCTTTAACATACTGGTACTGGTGTTAGATGATTTTATCTATATTCCCTAGACCCTTGAATGGGGCAGCTAAGAAAGCTGGATGCCAATCAACCTTGTGACTTTTAAAAGCCAAACTTGATGCTTCTATGATCTTCCTTTTCCCCGGGTTTCATCCAGGGTAGAACCAGCAAGAGAGAGGATGGGGCAATGTAAACTTTCCTCCTAGATTCCCACTTCTCCAGGCCCCCTTCTACCATCTGTTGCTATTTGCATAGAAAAAGAACAGAACAGAATACCAACGACCACACACATTCAGAAATCTCATTTTGTGTGTGGGAGTCTGGATTCATTAACAAGTTCCTCAAACTCTCCCTGCACTTATACCACTAGTCTAAACATAACCCAGTGAAGTCATGGGAATAGGCGATGATCAGCTGCATGGTGCTGAGATGTCAGTGTTAAAATACATCATCTGCTACTTCCTAGTAAATGTGTTCTGCTTCAAGCAGGTTGTTTTTCAACAGCCTCTAAGCAAATAATGCTCATTTCAATAATCTCTAGCCCCCACATTGTCCCTCTGATCCCTATTAAACCCCACTTCCTTTTATAAGGGCTTCCATTCTTCAGACTATTCATTCATCCATCCACAAATCCTCATAGCCACCCATCCATTTAGCAACCATGTGGGGGGTACTTACTCTGTGCTAAGTACTAAGGCATATAAAATATTTAGGGAGGGATTCCATTCTTTTGAGGGTCCAGGTGCTAGTGGGGAATAACATTTCCAGAAGCCCATATTACTCTCCCCCTTCTTTGAACTATTACTCATGTAAAAACTAAGTGTTCTGTTAGATATTGTCTTAAATTGTTCTTGAATTATTTCTGAACCTCCTTCCCTCTTCCTCATCCCACCTCCTCCCCTCCCCCACCCCCACTTCTAGGTTAGAATTTCTCAAGAACAAAGTCTAAATCATATTTCTGGTGTAGAAGTGAACATAGAATTAGAATACACATGTTTAAATTTTGGTTTTGTCGCTTACTAGCTCTGTGATACATTCTTTGTACACATTTTTGGGGTACATTCTTTCCTTATATAGAGAATGGAAGTTGAATGAGAGGATTTCTAAGATCCCTTTCAGTTCTGACATTCATGGATCTGTGAAGTCTGAAGTGTATCTAACAAGGGCTGGACAGTGAAAGGGACACTCAATATAAAGGTGTTGAGAGCTTATTTCAAAGGCTTCTAGTTTAACCCATTTATGTGGTGGGTAGTTTTCTACCTATAATGTTACTTTGACACTTACTTATAGACCAAAAGTTAATAAATATAAAAACAATTAAAATATCACATTGGGCCTTCCTTGTTCAGGTAGGCCTTAGACAGTTGTCAGCTAGGCAGGGATTCTTGCCCAGCCCATAGAGCAATATAGACAGGAGATACAACTCGTGCTAAGCCAGTTCCTTATTTCTACCTTTATTGGGTTGCTATATCTTATACCATGTGCTCAACATTAGCAATGTTCAGAAGGTCCATGAAGAGGTTTTGATGTCTGTTTGGCTGAACAACTCATAACTAATGAGTAGAGGAAGGTGGGACATTAACAGTTCAGTCCTGTGACTGGGGAGCTTCTGCCAAAATGAGAATCTCATCCTTTACCAAACTCTGTCACAGACGGGAGCCTGGCCTGGGTGCCGCCTTGTCTCTCCAAATGGTCTTCTTGAGTGGATTTGACCATATGTAGAGGTAAACTGTGCTCAGATAGTAATAAATCCTGTATGGGTAAGTACTCATTTTAAAGACAGACAATTCTCTACAAGAATTTAAATCCATCTACTTGATTTAAATATAATCGTGTTTGAGGTATGTCTACAAGTTTGGGATGTAAACGGGATTCAGCTACTTCCTTTCAATATAGTTGTCTAACAAGACTGATAGATACCCACCAGTTTTTTGTTTGTTTTGTAAACAACAGTAGTTGTTTGACAAAATGAGGTTGGCAAATTGCCAAACTGGCCACATCTCTTCAGACCCAAAAAGTTTGTTTTGTTGCATAGTATGATGACTAGAACATCTCTCCTACAGTTGCTGGGAACATTGCAAAGGCTTCCAAAATCTTTTTCAGATTCAAGTGTACAGCTCAGGATATTCAACTAATGTGGAAAGCAAACACTGTTTACTTTGAAGGTTTTGCTCTGTGAGAATCCCTGAAAGCTAAAAAAGAAAAATAATACTGGGTGACTTTGGTAATATGGATATAGTATGACTGGATCCTAAATCTCCAATTCCAGAATTCTTTACCCTCTGATTCCACTGCCACAAAGAACAGCACCTCAGCTGTCATAAGAATTCTTGATTTACAAAATAAGCTGTATGGCATTTACCACCCACCTAACTGCCATGTTGTCAGGAGGGTTAAAATGAGACATCCAAAAGCCCTCCAGAAATATTTGATGTTCTGTATAAAGACAGTAGCAACTCATGAAATGTGTCTCTTCTGTATCACGGAGAGTGTCTTTTTCTTCTAGCCTGCTGGCAGGAAATGAGGCAAGATTTTCCAACCAACTATTTTGGGAGCAGATAAGGGAGGGATCGCACATTGGAAAGTAATAATCAGAATGTCAGGGAATAATTGTGCTTTGATTCTGAGATTTAACTACTGACTTAATCATGGGGATTATTTTTTTATCCATTCAATAATTTTAAACAACGCAAGGATAGATGTAAAGTTATCTATCAGGACATAAGTTTATTCATCTGTAGAATGGGATTAATGTTCTTGCTTTTTGGAACAAATTTTCCAAAAAAAAAAAACACAGGTATTTTTAAAGTTGCATTGTACAGATGTGAGATATATTCATTATTATTGTCATTTTTGTAGGTCTATATTTTAGTAGACCTGCATTTAGCATTGTCACTTCCCTTCTCTGTGGCCAAGGGATCTTTGTCATTCCCCACCATAGGGAATTTGTATTGGAAGAAAGCATTAGTGTTTTCCTAGCTATTTTTCTCCATTGGCTTTAACAGCTCTTGTATCTTCTCTGGGATTGAACTATGGTTTACCTTCTCTGAACTGTGCTACAGTCAGCTGCTGCCTCACCAAGTGGTTAAGTAAGGAACAGATAGAATATTTCAAATCACCCACAGATGATTGCTATGTGGAGTTATAGTCCTTATTTTCATTTTTTTATTATTGTGTTTTCTTTATCAAGTGCGGTATGAAGAGAGGTGACTCAGAAAAATGACTTGATTAGACTTAGACTTAACAGTTATTAATGTCTTGCAACTTTTGCATCATTTCTGAGTATTTTAAATTAAATCACAGATCTCATAAACACTTTACTATTAAATATTTAGTAAATATCTCTGAAAAAAGAACATTTTTACATAACCACAGTACCATTATCACACCATAGCAAATTGACAACAGTTCCTTAATATTACCTAGTACACACTCTATATTCGGATGTCTCCTATTATCCCTCACATTTTCTTTTTCTTTTTTTTTTATAATAGATTTGTTTGAGTCAAGATCCAAACTATGTCTCCACATCATTTCTTTAGGGAGGTGAGATGATGTTTTTTAGGGTGGTAGGACAGAGAATAACTCTAGAAATTCCCCTAACCAGCTGAGTCTTCCACAGTGAGCTAGCATCAATATTCATATATTCATTCATCCATCCATCCATCCACTCATTCATTCATTCATTCACTCAAGTATTTATTTGTTGTTTTGTGTGCTTGCCACTATAGCAGATACAAAGATAAGTTTGACATGGTAGGTTCTCTGGCACATTCACATGTGAAAATGACTAAAAAGAAAGAATTTAAAAGTCTATAGCCAACATAGCATTGAAGAACTCAATAACCAAGCAAGTAAATATTTACCATGGTAAGAGTAAAATGGAAGGGCCTCCTGGAAAATCAAGGAAGTTCAGCTTCCATTGATTGAGAGGGTTTGGTGATTTCACATGGGGGGTTTGGGGAAAGATGGCCCTAGGGGAAAGTTTCACAGTGGTTCTCTAGGCAGACAGGTGGTAAGAAGGTTCTGGACCAAGACTGACGGATGGAAACAAAAATACTCCGGGGAGAATATTAATTGGACAAAGAGATACTGAGGGAAGTGCACATAGAGATATAGTGAAAGAAGTTAGTTAGAACCAACCTGCAATTTGTCTTGAGTATGTTGTTTCCTTATTGAACAACACATTTTAAAATAATTTGTGGTATATAATGAATTCATAAAATCTATACAACTACAACCAAGGATAATTGTGCACTATATCTTTTTTAAAGCATATGATAGTGGTCTTTAAAAAATCTGTCTTGTCCAATACATAAGAAGGCTATATATTCTAAATCCTGTTAATTGTGGCAAGGTTTGTTTTTTGTGAATATGTGCATACATGCACTTGGAGGCTCTGATGGATGATAAAATGCTAAATCACCAGTGGTGGGAAATATTAATGTAAGTTTAATGTTCACTGTGACTATATGTAATCAATACCTTATTTCTGCTAACATGTTTTGTGAGGCTGGCTCTGACATGGTAGCCAATCAATACTCTAAGAAAAGCCATAACCCTTCTGAGGGAGCTCTGTTTTATTTTATTTTATTTTATTTTTTTAAAGTGTAGTAGGCTTCAGAGCACAGTGAAAAAAACAACAGAGCAAACAAAACATGATTTTATATGTGCTTGTGTATTTTTGAGATGTTTGAGACATTTCCAGTATGTGTAGAATTTCACAGAACCACTTCTTTAGAACACTTGGCTCGTTTTGCTTTTTCTTTCCAGAGAGCAAATTAATTACCATCTGATAAGTATGCTTAATTCTCTTCTTTC
Source organism: Manis pentadactyla (assembly GCF_030020395.1). Taxonomy (NCBI): domain Eukaryota; kingdom Metazoa; phylum Chordata; class Mammalia; order Pholidota; family Manidae; genus Manis; species Manis pentadactyla. Next base: position 168,004,275 of record NC_080020.1, on the reverse strand, counting down.
TACCCCCAGGCTTTTTTATTAGATGGAGCCTCTAAATCAAACTCAGTATAGATCATTGTCACCAAAACGCGCAGTGACTAAAAACCAAGCAATACCGTGGCTCCTCTAAGCCCTCATTTTATGCGGTGTAAAAACAGATCCATGAATGGGTACGTGTGTTCCCGAGCCGGGAGAGACGGTGGCTTCCGCAGTGCACCCTGCACGTAGTCACTTCCCTGAAAGCCAGGGAGCCTGTTTACCATTGTCATAGTAACACACACTTCGGGCCCACGGAGACTTCCTCCCGGGAGGCAACCGCTGGCCCGCCTTGCGGCCGCGCCCCCACAATCCCGACCGTCGCCCTCGTGCTCCCGCCGGCCCGGCCCCTGCCGACCCGCAGCGCCGCCCCGCCCCGCCGCCCGCCCGCGGCGTGCGTTTCCATGACGACCGGGACGCGTGTCAGGCCAGCGGGTGCCCGCGCCGCCTGTCAGCTTTCGGAAACCGACGCTCCCTGTGAGAGAGAGTCTCCTGCCATTCGGTGCCAACACGGCGAGCGGCGGGGGAACCATGATGTTGCCGCTCCCAGCGCCACCGAAAGGCATCTAATTTGGGATCAGGCACAATTGCGGACCGCCCCTAATGCACAGATTCAAGGCTCCGACGGCGAGCCATCTTCTTGGAGCAAGTGGGTGCCCCTGGCAGCGCAGCGGCGGCCGCCCCGGGCTCAGTGCAGGCTCCCGCCCCGCCCTCCACCGGCGGCACTTCCCTCCTTGTTCCTGCGTCTGTAGCTCACCAGTCCCCAGATCTGACTACAGCCTCACCTGGGTGGGGAGAGCTTTTGGGGTTAACTTTCGGTTAATTCAGGGGCTCCAACCCCACACAGCTTCTGACATGTAGGGCTGGGAACAGGCCTAAGGGTCTGTATTTTGAGGCAGATTCCCTAGGGTGATTCTGATCTGTATTCTAACTTGAGAATAACTGCCTAGATCTCTTCTCTTCCTCCTCATTTCTAGGCTTTCCTCTTGTCTCTCTTCCCTTCTTGCTTACTTGCTCTCTCTCAAATTCAACTCTTTTCCCACATCTTTCTCTCCCTTCCTCCGTCCCATCCCCCCTCCCCCTCCCCGTCCCTCCAGGTCTCTGACTGGTCTCCCCACCAAGCTTCTGTTGTGGGCCAGGCACTGTGCTAGATGCTTGGGAGGTTGTGACCTCTGCGCCCCTAGAGCATGTGGTCTCATTGACCTTCTTCTCCCTAGTCGTTCTCCCCGTACCTGCCAGCTCCTCTTTCTCTCTACAATTCCATCCTGTTTTGTTTGTTTTTTTTTCCTGATCCATTTCTTTGTTTTATTTTCTTCTCTTTTCTTCCTTTCTTTCCCTCTTGCTTTCTCTCCCCGCTCCCATCCTCCCCCCTCCCTCCCTTCCTGTCTTTTTGCAGTTAGTGAATCTGTGTGTTGCTTAGCACTGCAGATACCTGGTGGGGTTTAAAACATGCTGGCATCTACCTGAGTTTCCAAAATGCAGGTTCCCCCATCCCAAGATGTGGGCCTCTTTGCACTAGAGGGTCCAAGCAGCTGGAGGAAGATGATTTTCTCCCTTAATTCTTTGCTAATTACATGTAATTTATCTTTTTCTAAGCTCAGGGTGAAAAGTAAGGTTACTCTCAACTATCATTAGAAGCATTCTAGTTCTCATAATGTTTAACGACCTCTTCGTTATACTTGCTCCCCTTAAGGCTGCAGTTAGGATCGCCCTCCAGTCAAAAGAAAAGCGTATAAAAATGGGGCTTACATTAAAAGAGAAAATACAGAATAACCTCTTGGTATTCTTCCATTATTCAGGCTGCTTTTTTACACAAAGTTATTCTTTTGAGCGTGAACATCATGAATTGTTACAGATTTTCCTGTTCCAAAGTTTCAGTAGTAGCTGTGTGACACGAGAGTATAAAGACTGTGAGACCCTCTCTGCAAAGTTAGGGGACTCTCTTTGCCCTGAGGGAGTTGACAGAGCTGCTCCCTTTTTTCCTTGCGGTCGGCTCCTAACAGTGTGAGACACTGTCCCCAGTCTCTGCTGGGAGTCATAGGCTGTGCTGCAGGGCATGCTGCCTCCACGCTGAGCTTATTTCCTCAGGCTTTCTGTGTGTTTGAGGTTGAGGGTGGCCAATCATACTGACCTCTGACTGCCCTGGGGTTAAGCCCCTACTTAAAATATTAACTAACTTAAAGATTTCATGCACTACCCAATCAGTCAGCCAATCAGCCGCCATGTATTAAAAAGCCTTCTATGTCCAAAGGCTTGGGCAGCCTAGGGATTGTGAAAAAATTAAAACAAAAAAGTAAAATGTTAACCTTGGAGGTCAGGAAGACTGATTTGCATGAAAAGAGAACCAAATCCTTTGCTTAAGTAGTTGCCCAGACTGCTTGGAGTAAAGTCTAAATTTCTCAGCATGACCTATAGACCCGAAATCATCACTTCCCTTATGTCTTTCCTCACTGTCCCTCTTGTTGATTTTATTCCAACCTCACTTCTTCTTTTGGTTCCCCCCTAAATGCTGATCTGTTCTGTTTTAGGAATAGCAGTCTCCTTCTCATCACTAAATTCTCCATTTAGCAGTCTCTCACTCAGAGAAACCTTCCTTGACCCTCCATCTAAAAAGATAGCAGATCATAATCATGCCTCCCTATTTTAATGTTCTTCCATGGCACATACTAATATACTATTGGAGATTTCCCTGTTTGTGTATGTTTTTCCCCATCTCCCATTAAAAGGTAAGCTTCGTGAAAACAGGAGTCTTAACTTTTGTTCCACCTAAAAGAATGCAAGGCAACAAAATGGGTTTATTAAATCTGTCGAATGTATAAGTGAATGAAGTGCTGTCTCTCTTAACCACTGAGTGAAAGATTCAGATAGTACACAGCGGTGTTTCCAGAGGAGAGAGGAATCACTCTGGGCTAGACAAGAATTGATTAGAGAGGAAGGAACTACTTGACTTGGGTACTGTAAGTACGCAGGATGTAGAGGGACAGAAAGAAGGAAGGTTTTTTTTTTCCAGATAAAAAAGAATTTGCCAATTAAGTGATCTAATCCATCTGGCCCCAAACTAGTTGTTGAAGTATAGGTGAGCCCCTGAACCTTAGTTTCCACTTCTGATCTTCGAGGTTGCTTGCTGTTCTAACCCTGTGATTCTTGAAGCTGTTTTTGTTTTTTATTTTTCCTCATCAGGGAACTTGGGTATGGCAGTTGCTGCAGCAGGAATAGCATCGTAGAAATCATGTTTAAGTAACTGGCTCTTTCTCTACAATATGAGAAGGGGGAAAACGTTTTTCCCTTCATTGGCAAAGAAGATGGTTATGGCTGATTAATCAAGCCATTAGATACCATTTTGCCGCATTCAGTAGAAGCAATGATGAGATTTTAGCTTGAATATTCATGTTATAAGTGCTACATGAGTTTAGAATGCTTATAGATTCACAGAACTGAGAGCTAAAAAGGACCTTGGAGATCATTTAAACTCTGCAGCCCATCCTCCCTATCATTTATAATCTTATAGCCTAAAATACTGAGGTCCAGAGTCATAAAGTGATTGGCTTATGGTTACATGGGTAGCTGGTGAGTGCCCTGAGATTATTCACCTGGCCCTTCTGACTCCCACTCCAGTGCTCTTTGTATTGAACCTAAGTGAGCTTCACGCATTTGGCCACGTTACATAAGCAGAAAAAAAAGTGATGAGTAATGACTAGGCATGCTTGTAGAAGAAACCCCATCATCAATTTCATTTTCAGAGTCACAGCGGTGAAAGTGAGGAATGCATGTTAAAGGAACATGCTGCCATTTGAAAGGCAGCACTCGTCACCCTTTTTTAAGAGAACGCAGGGTGCAAGTGTGGGAAAGAGGATGCCATTGTTTTACTTCCCCCATGTATTTTCTACATTATCCTACACCTCACCCCAATTTTTTATCGTTTAACGGGCAGTACACACTACGTGGAGATTTATTATTTTGACTAATGACCTTAGCTTCTCTGTTACAAATAGTTGAGTGTCAAATGTCATTCTTCCCAGCCTCCAGCAGATGGCAACTCTAGTCTTCTTGTCATTTTATCTATTTCTACGCTCAGATTTTGTCCTCCTCCCCCCCCTCGCCCCCTCACCTCTCCTTCAGAAGTTGATCCTTACGTACTGCTGAAGGTTAGATGGACTTGTGATGTCTTTCCTTTGCCTTTGGGATCACTGCCTTAGCATCTGACACTAATGGCCCATCTAAATGTGTCCAGAAATAACAAAAATCACAAATTAGCCAATGGTTCTGATTTTTTAAAAATAGAAAAAAAAGAGAAGATAAAGTTAGAAGTTCTAAAATAAGATGTACCACCGAAAACTTTCCATTTAAGGAAACAAAGTAACTTCTTAAAAGGAAAAAAAAAATGTCAGTTTCTTCAGATCTGGCTTTTAAAGGAGGATAGGTTTGATTAGATACTCCTTAGTTATTGGTTAAAAAGTCATATCTCCAAAATAGCACCCTAGAGAAGTCAAATGTCTCATGGCTGCATTTTTGGGTCACCTGTAGTTTCATCTCTTCCAATCTTCCATCCTGTTTAAATACCCTTTCCTTCATTAATCAAAACTGCTGAATCTACCACCCTTACTTTTTTCCTTCTTAGAAATCCAGTTACCCTCTACAGGTATATTCCTGAGGCATTGCTGATAAAGGCCTTCATTCATCTTCCAGTCTCTGCCCCCCATTCCCACTCCTTCCCTCCCTCAACCTGGGTCCTGGTGACTCTTACAGGATTTCGGAAGTGAAAAAGCATGGATTTTCATGCTGCTGTCTGGTTGTAAGTCTGAGGGCCGCCATAGGAAATCAACAGAAAAGAGAGCAGTTACTCTTTTTTGAAAGGCGGAAGTTAATGATCACAGGCACGCATAAAACGATTGTGCAACCCGTTCCTCCTCAGAAGGCTGTCCACAGATTTCCAAACCAGCTCTCCCAATGGGCTTGCTAGCATTAGGAATCCCTGACGAGGGACAGAGGAGGGATGCAGGAGGGAGATTATTTGTAAAGTGGGTCAGTGGTCTGCAAATGCTTCATGGAGGGAAGTTTTGCTAACTTTTCCTCTTCCAAAGAACCTAACCATTTTTTTTTCTTCTAAGTTGGAGGAAAGTTGCCACTTTGATGTAGGAAATATCAGACAGAGGCTAAAGTCTAAAGGAAAGAAATAGTAATAATAACATACCTCTTGTTGGGGAAAAAAAAGCATATTTAGCTTCAATGAGTACATGTTCCTTGGTTATTACTTTCATCATGCAAAAATATAAGCTGACACTGCAAACACGGTCTTGGGAAACAACAGATTCTTGTGAAAATCTGAGTATGTTATCATTCACTGACAGCTGCTAATGAAGACAGGGGAGCTTACTTCAAACCAACAAATAATTAGTGCTGACAATAGAAGTATAAACAGAGTCTTAATTAATTAATCCCCTAATTGTCTGTCCTGCTATATCATCTGTACCCCTGCTTCAAATCTAGCTATGACATATGCCCCAGACTTGCTTCTTTCAACTTTGTGATGATCACTTATCCATGTGCCAGTGTAGGCAACCATCTGTGCCAGAAGTCTTCCCTTTGGGTGGATGTGTGCTCTCATTCATTAGTCACTCCCTCTGATTCCTCGCAATTCTGGTGCCTGGAGAGGATTACTTACTGGTATGGACAGGTTATCTGGCATCTATTCTGGAATGCATTTCAGTTATTATGAAATGGAAAATGATCAGCTGGTAATTCTTGAGTGATAAAGCAAACTTTCTAGACTCTTCATTTTGCTTTGTGACGACAGACTCTTAGCTGTCCCTGTTCCCTGGCTCACCCACATTCCAATCCCAGTGATCAGAAAGCAGATGAATTGCTTTTCTGGTTCTCATTGTTCTCCATCTTTCTCCAGGAAGGATGATCAGCTCCTTACTAAAGCACCAGTAGTGATTCCATCCTTGCCCTCTCCTGAATGAGGAGGCAACATTGGAAATGTTACCGTGAAGATTTCAAGTTAGGTGAGGTTAAAGGGAGATGCATTGTGTGTGTTGCAGGGACATGCCTCCCAGGGGGATGACTGAGCGAAGGGGCCATATTGAAAGACCCACTGAGCAGGATGGACAAGGCACAGGGGAGTAGGTTTGTAGCAGTCAACCAGAGAAGCATCTAGCCCAGAGAATCAGCACTAGTGCCTGGGTCGGGTGGTCAGCCCTCATCCTTCCTCTTGAGGCTTTAGGCTCTTTCCCAGATGGCTCTGCTTGTGTGGACAGCCCTGCCTCTGAGAATGGCCAACATGGAGATAGCCGCTCCTAGTGTGCCTGTGGTGCGTGTGTGATACATATGTGTATGTGTAGTTTGTACAATTGTGTTGACATGCCTTCTGATTACCTTGTACACCATAGTTACTGCAAATGTTTGTGGAAAGTTACTAAGAATCACCCAGAGACCATTTGCTCCTGTCCATACAATGTGAACCAAGTACCTTCTCACTTCCTTTCATCATTTATTTGATAGGTGTTTATCGGGTCCTATGGGTCGTAACCAGCCCATGTAGGATATGCACCAGGGAGAAGTTCATGCTTTGGAGAAGCAATACTTTGAGGAAACAAGATATATATACAACACAAATCAGTGAGAGAAAAATCACATGGAAGAAAGGAAAGAGTGTGGTAAAGACTAAGAGGAGATGGAGAATAGTCCCATTGCACTAGGATCTCTCTCTCTCTCTCTCTCTCTCTCTCTCTCTCTTTCAGTATAGATTCTTTCAAAATTTCAGAATATGTAGGAATTCAATTGCCAGAGACCAGCTCAAAGAGCAGGCACAAGGGAATGAGGAAGTCATCATACGGTCATGGGGAATATTGAAGACATACTGGTGAGACTGACCAGGCAGGGCTGTGTTAGGATGCAGTGGGAAAAGAGGAGAAATAAGTTAGAACCGGTTGCCTCTCCAGGCACACGTGTACTTCCCTCCTAGTTGTTGATTATGTGGATGCTCTAGACAGAAGGTTTAATTTTTTATTTGACTTAACCTGCTGAGATATAGATATAATCTGGAAACCCAGAGAAACCTTCCCTCTGCTTGTTAAACCTAAGGATTAATTAACTAGAATGACTCTCTAACTATCATTACTGGCTCTGCCTTTTTAAAAATACCCCCCTTGCATTTTCAAGGGGTCCTGCCCCACACCCACCTCCCTGCCACCTGCTGTGTTCTACAATATAACCCTTCCTGGACCTCCCTGGACCTGACCGCTTCCTGCCAGAACCGTAGGAGGTGGCAAACCTCTTCAGTTTGCTTGGATTTTTCACAAACTCTTCTTGCGGCCTTTCCACCAGTGGCCTGTACCAGCAATAAGCGTGCTCCGAAATTTTTGTGCAACTACCTTGTACAGAAGGTACAGGTGACAGTGTTACATATCTTAGCTCTTTTAATTCTTTATAACAGTTCTAGAAAGCAGGTATATTTAATGCATATTTATCGAGCATCTATTATATGAAAGGATACAGCAACAGTCAAGAAAGACATGGAACTGCCACCAGCTACCTTACATTAAGCAAAAGGCATACTTCTTGTGGCAGAAATTAAGTCCTAAGGAGGGAATAAAATTTGTCCTAGATTTATAATTTGAATCTAGGTCATTCTGACTCCAAAGTTATCTTTTTTTAAAATTCCCATACTGATCTGCCTGTTTCTTTTTTTATTTTTTTTCTGTAAAAATGAACTTAAAATCAATTATTCTCAGTAATTGTTCATTTGAAGGAAGGTTACAATCAGATCATGTAAGCTAAAGAGAGTCTTAGGTGACAAATGACCCTGTAAGTAATGAATCCACTTTGGATGTCATGTTCTACTCTGGGTGGGGTGTTAAGCCCTCTAGAAGCTGCCTCCTCCGGCCTCTACAGGTCCAGGGGCCCACGACCACCAAGAGGCTGGTTGCCCATTATTGCATTTAGTATTATAGCAACAACTCCACCAGTGTCTTTTTGAAAACTTGCTCCAGGCTAGTGTTTTCCCCTGGGTCAGTAATGAGTTTAGAGGAATGGATGTGGAAATGAGATTTGTTCTCATCCACTCCAGCAGTGGAGTGAATTATGTCTTACTGGGGCCCTGAGGCTAATATTTCAAATTTGCCACAAGGTACTTCATCAAAAATTATATTTTGGTTCCAAAAGGATCATACATGCCTATTAGCAAATTCCTTTAAACTGTGTGTGTGTGTGTGTGTGTGTGTGTGTGTGTGTGTATTTTCCTTCCTTCCCCTGGCTCCCTCCATTGAAGGCCTTCAGAATTAGCAGTTGGTGAAAATGGTCCATTTCCATGGGCCAGTGAAGGTCACAAGGAAGAAGTGCAGCTCTTTTACCTGACAAGGCTGTACCTGTGACAACCAAGGTGAATCAAATGCAGAGGAGATGCGGATGCATCACACATTGGGCCTGCACCTACATCAGTACCACACCAGACACGCTGACGTGGCAGGATTTGGGCTTGCCAACTTTGAAACCCTCATGCCTTGGTTGCCAGGGCATGTTGTAATATCACTGAGACTTGTAGACTTAAATGCTCCCCAGTTGGGCCTGCAGCATTCCAAGGAAGCCAGTTGTAGAGATGGGTTTATTAGGAAATAGGGTTGTGCATGAAAGCACTAGTGTTCCAATGGTAGAGATTCCCAGAAGTCCTAGATTGTTGAATAAGACTGCAGCTGGTGGTTATCCCCACAGGTGTCTCTGTGGTGGGAAAGGGGGAGAAGTTAGCTTGTGTGATATCCACTGTGCTCCCATCCCTTCTTGACTTCCCCCACCCTTCTGCTGTTTCCCAGATAAAGGGGTGTATTCCAGAGTAATGGTGAATATTTTTCTGTGTCATAAAGGGAATAGATAGCCCCACCCTTTGACAGTCTGGACTGGCTTGAGGATAGACCAAATATCCCCAGTTTTCCTCCTTAATCCCCCTCACATTCATGGTATCAAGAGCTGCTCCCCTTCCAATATCTTGGCATAAGTTGTCATAAGTTACAACTAGTCTAGATATGACAAAAACGGTTCCATTGGTGTTATTCTAATGCTTCTGCTTGCCGAGTCAAATTTTCTTGCATTTTTAAGCTGTGCATTTGGGCAGACACCGTCCTCATTTGAGGTGCTATTCCCTTACAAAGGTGCACCAGATAGGAGTAAGATTGGTGCTGGACTCACATCTGGTCTGCATGTAACACATCTGCTGAGATACATTTTAGAGAGGACTCCCAGCATTGGGCTGATGGCTCTGTAATGAAACAAGAAGGAATGACAGTCCCTCTCCTCATATGCATGTCTTAGTTTAGTCTTGGAAATTGTCATGCATGTAGAACATAATTTCTCTTAAACAAACAAACTGTATTTATGACCACTGGAAAGTTTCAGATGCCACTGGACTTGTGTTAATATATTAAATCCTGTGCTGCAAGTGGGTGAGGGTGGCTTGGCTGGCTGTTAGGCACAACTTTGTATAAGTGACAGATGATAACTAGACTTATTTTGATGACACATTTCAAAATGCATATGAATATTGAACCACTGTGTTGTACACCTGAAATTAATACAACATTGTATGTCAATTATTCTTCAAAAAAACCACCACCAACAACAAAAAAATCCTGTGTACATCCACCCTTTAAGTTAGCCTCTACCTCCCATGAAGCTGGCAGCCTCTGGATCTCTGGGCTGTTTTTACTGGCTGTTAATTGTTAATAGATTTTCAAGTGTAGGTCATGCTGTGTAGGCATCAATCCTTCATTTAAGAGGTCTGAGTCTGTCCATGAGTATGAAGGCAAGTGATAAACAAAAACTATAGAAATCTCAGCATCCTCACTAAAAATGTCAAACCCAGTAATGCTTTCAGTAGTAAAAGTGAAATTTATTAGTGAGAGAACAAACTTGGATGATAAAAAAGGAGCATTAAGTGGGAGAAAGCAGAGATAGAAGACCCCCAATAAGGCTGGAGAAAGAGAGAACATTTCAGAAATCAAAGCCATTTTAAAAAGATGAGCTAGAGATCAGACATAATAAGACTGTAAGTGTCTTCCTTGTTCCTGAAACAAAGGGAAGGGGAAGGCATTTGGGGTGAGCATTTTCATAATTCTGCTTGAGAGTATATGAGGAACAGCTGTACGATTGATCCTTCACATTAACGCAATGAATATATTGCTTCTGGTTCCGTAAACCACAGGCCAGAGCCAAATTCAGGCACTGCCTGTTTTCACAGGGCCCGCAAGTTAAGAAAGGCTTTACATTTTTAAATGTTTGGAAAAAAGCAAAAGAAGAAAAGTATTTTGTGACATGTGAAGATCATATGAAATTCAGATTTTAGTATCCATAAGTAAAGTTTCCTTGGACTCAGCCTCACTCATGGTTATACCTTGTCTGTGGTTGCTTGTTTATTAAAATGGCAGAGACGACAACTTGAAGCAGATAGTGTATGACCTGCAAAGCCTGAAATATTTGCTGTTAGCCCTTTGCAGAAACAGTTGTATTGATGTTGGATTAACTGAGAATTAGTTTATTCAGCCTTCTCACCAGTCTAGCTCCTCCATGTCTAGTCTTCTCTTTGCAGAAGCTAATCCCCTTCCCTACCTGCCCAGTTGCCCACCTCCCAAGCGTTTGCAAGGGCTCATCTCATGGCAGGTCCTGGGCAAGGCCCCAGGGTGGTAAGAGAGATGAAACCAGCCTCGTTGCTGCTCGTGAGTACGTACAGTTGGGTGAGGGTTTGCTTGGAAAGGGCAACAGAAAACAAGCACACAAATAAAAGAGATTCATGACAAAATCAATGGTAACAAGTGAAGCATAGGAAGATTTCAGGAATGAAGAAAGGAGGTTCTGAATCTCCTTCAGATTCCCTGTCCCTCAATAACACCATTGTCCAGCCAGTTGTTCATACCAGAAGGCTGGCCATCATCCTGGACTCTTCCTGGCCTGTGGTCTCTGCCAGGAATGCTCCTGTGGCAGTGCAGCCTGCATAGTAATCTATGCAGGCATCCTCTGGAGCTCTGTTTAGCCCGTGCAGCCAGTTGTAGAGCCCTGACTCTCCCAAGCCCTTGACCTTTTTCAGTCATTAGCCTGAATTCTGTCAATTATTCTGCCTAGGCATCTTTTGAATTATCTACTTGGCTCCATTTCTGATGCTTCTAACCTGACCTAGGCCGCTGTCATCTCTGGCCTGGATCACAGCACAAACTCAGCCAAATGGGTCTCCCTCATCCCCTCTTGCATTTGCTCTGTTTGCACATGGGATTTGCACCTTTGCACATGTGATCACCCTACTTCTCTATGTATGACTCTTCTCACTATTCCCATATTCCTTTTGATAATATCCCAAACTTCGGTATCTAACCAAGAGACCACAGACAATTGGTTTTCTGCCACCTAAGCCCCATATGCACCCTTGCAGTCCCTTTGTTGTAGCCACATGGACATCTTTCAGTTTCTCTGGGGAATATGTGAGCCATTTTCCAAACCAAGATGCTCAAGAGAGCAAATGGGGCACTATTAGTAATGATGCCAGAGCAACAGGCTTAACCAAGACAGACCCAGGTGAACCAAAGCATCAGATCGCCTACAGTTCTCAGACATGCCACATTCTTGCTCACCTCAGAGCCTTTGGGTGTGATTTTTCTTTTACTGTAATTCCCTCAAAGTTCTCATTCTTCAACTCTCAGCCCACATGCCCATATCATCAGAGAAACTTCCTGTGATGTCACAGGATGTGAGGTCCTCTTATCACACACACTCAGAGCACCTTTGCAATCCTCAAACAATTAGAATTGCCTTATAGCTCATTTTGTAGTTTATGCATCAGGCAAAGGTGATCATGGGTGTTAGTGTACCCATGACTGAAGGGATTCCCAGGATGCAGGACTTTCAATACTAAAACCAGAGAAGTCCCAGGTAAACATGTGAGGATGTTATTTCCTCAATGGTGAGGACCGTGCCTGTCTTGTTTCCCACAGTATCCTCTGTATCTAGCATAGTTTCTTATAAGTTATAGATTATTAATAAAATTTTTTTGAATAAATTAAGGCAGAGGAATAAAAGACAAATAGAGATGATTTTCAGATGGGTTTATTAAGGTTTCTTTATACATCGGTACCGTTTCAGGCTAAAATGTGAGTTCTAGCTGTGGTTTGAGGTTAGAAGAGTATTGGAGGTGAGAAAACTCATAATAATAGCTCTTCTTCTCTTCCCACTATTATGTGATATCTGGAAAGGATTTGGAGGTCATTCGTTTGAATGCATGTTGGTACACCCTGAAAATTCCTGTGTTAAATCCTAACTCCCACTGTGATAGTATTAGGTGTTAAGTCATTGGGTGGTTATTAGCTCATGAGGGTAGAGCTCTCCTGAATGGGATTAGTGCCCTTATAATAGAGACTCCAGAGAGCTCCCTTGCCCCTTCCACAGCATCAAGACACAGGGAAAAGATAGCTGTATATGAACCAGGAAACTGTTCTCATCAGCCACTGAATCTGCCAGTACCTTCCTCTTTGACCTCCCAGCCTCCAGAACTTGGTAAAGCAGCTCAAATGGATCAAGATAGTCATTAATACTAGGTGAATGACTGCTACAGTTGAATGTGTTTATCAACCCACTCTTTTAGTAAGAAACATAGCCCTTAATCAAATGATTAACTCATAAAGGCAAATAGTTTGACCTGGGAATGGGGGATATGGTTTGGGGATAAAAAGACAACAAAGAGGGCCCACCTTCAGATGGTCCAAATACCCACCCTATCTATAAGTGGCTGCCTGCTCAGCCTGGATGGGGTATGCCAGGGCTGTGGGCTCTGAAAGGTCATTAAGGTGCACAGTCACATCGAAAGAGTTTAGGCAGAGCTCCACAGGGCAGCAGTCTAATTGTTTGCTCTCAAATTATCCAGATCAATCTTTACTAGCCTTGGTTTTAGAGAGGTTATTCCCACCCACTGTGTTTCGGGCATCTATACTTGGCACCAGAAAAGAAGATTGCACTGGGAGATCTGAGATGATTAAAACAGCATAGTAGAGCTCACCAATTGGTAAAATGTTGTATAATAGGATTTTCATTGTTTCCTTTGGACTACATAAATTCAATAAATGAGAGCCCAAGATTCCTAGGAACCAGAGGCTCTGACCATTCAATACATGCTTGTTTCATAAAATATAGATTATTAAGCACCAAAACGACATTTGAGATTCTTTTTGTAGATATGGAAACTGAAATCCATTGACGTTAAGGCCTTTGACCACATTTTATTAGTTCATTTATGCCACTCTGGGATTTGGAACCAAATCTCCCAACCCTGGTGCTGGGCCTCCCTGCTCCCCTCCCTGCATGTTATTATGAAAACTTTTTCAACATACAGAAAAGGTGAAACATTGTACAGTGAGCACCCATATACCCACCACAATTTTACCGTTATCCATTTTACTATATTTGCTATGTTGCATATCTACGGTCCTATTTTCGAAACATTCGAAGTTAAGTTGTAGACATCAATACATTTTGCCCCCAATACTTCAGCATGCAGAACTTCATCTACAGTTTGATATTTGTTTACCATTATTTTTAATGTAGAATTTATGTACAGAGAAATGAATATGAGTTTTGCAAAGGCATACACCTGTGTATCCCAAACCCCTACAGTGCTTTCTGCTTTTTCCATTTCAGAGATTTTTGAAACAGGTTGCATTTTATTTAAGTAATCATTTTAATATCACTTGCTCTAGAAAATGTACTTATTTAGAAAACATTTTTACAGGAAATGGATATGTGTAACTTCAAGATGCAGTTTTCTAAGCAGGTTTTGTAAGGTGCTATGTTCAAATGGTTGCTAACAAGCAACTTTATAAATATTTTAATTTGTGAGAGGTGAAGTCTTGAAGTCAAGGAAATGCACTGGAGTGGGAGAGGAATGGAGATATTCAAACAGAATACATGTAGGAGACAGCCTTACAGAAAATTCAGTATTGTTCGCAGCTCAATGCCTACCTGTGTACAGCATTCTGTCCCCCATCCCCACACCCTGCATCTCAAAAAGGCAAGTTACCTGGAAATTTCCAACTGGGTGGGAAGTGGGCATGAGAAAAAGGGACCAAAAAATGTCACATGTTCTTTGTTTCAACTGTAGGAATTCTCTCTCTGACTATAATTGTTTTCCCCCCTCTTTTGCTACTATGGAAACAAATAGGAAAAACTAGAGCAGTTTTGAGAGACAGATGCTAACAAATGCTACTCCACATCTCTTCCCTGATCCCTTCCCACGACTCGTAGGGTATGTGAGGAGCTCCTGCTCATGCACATGTGAGTGTGCACACACACACACACACACACGCACACACATACACACACCCCTTCTGGCTGTACCAAGGAGACAACGAATGATTGAAAACCTTTTGGTGACTGAAACAGTGGGTAGCTGGTGGTTCAGTAGGCACTTGAAGCATTTTAACTGCCAACGCCTCATGTCAAAAGATAGTAATAAATCATAAGAGGACCTGGCACAACCCTTTCTTGTAGCCAAATTCACCCCACCATGGGAGGTCTGTTGGTCAGAACAGAGGCCAGTAGTGAGCCTAAGGCAACTGAAGGTCCATTCCCCAGTCACTTTCATGGAGCAGAATTTATGGGTGGCAATAAAACTGGAAAGGTATTATAGCCTACTTTTAAAGCAGATACGTGGGTGGGAGAAAGAATGGAGAGGGAATATTCTGGAAGTCTTTCTGAGGGAGATCCAGAAAAACCATTTTAGAGAAAACAGAACATTTCAAACAGCTGGGCCTTCAGCCAAGGCAGATGGTCCAAAGTGAGGAATGGGAGGGCAGTGCAAATAAAATCAAGTTGCTGGCGATGGAAGCTCTGAATGATGTGGTGGTAGCTGTGTTAGGAGCAAGTCTATCAGTGCGGACCCTGCTTTTAAAAAGCACACATTCAGGCCTTCCCTCTTGGCATATGAGCCTGGCCAGTGCAAAGACCTGCATCCAACACTGGCTTGTGTGGAAGGTACTCTTTTTTGTCAAAGAGGTCCAAATGCTCTCAGTAAAGCTCTAAATGATAACAGACAGAAGAAAATGAGTGGCGCCAACTTACTGCAGTCCTGGTAGTTTGCCTAATGATTTAAGAGAGAGAAGCTTGTGGTTAGAATTCAAATCACCAGGCGGGATAAGGGAGACTCCACAGTTTTTAGATAAGGCTGGATCCAAAGGCATAAGAACAACAAAGGAAAAAATGTCGAAGTGAAACAGAACATTAACAAGAACAGGAATGCACATTCTATCTCTGATTGCCATCAGCGCTAGCTATTTTGAGCGTATTTCTGATGTGTCTACTATACTGTACTTTATACCAGAATGGCACAAATGAATGGTATTTGCTTTCTATTGGCCAGAAGCTGGAGAGAAAAATCTCCATGAAAGTGTGCATACAGGGTGTGCTGAGGCTGATATATGGTAGATTTTTTCACATCTACCAAAAAACAACCACTTAAATCTAATAATTATGTGTGTGCACATGTGCGCATGCATATCACATATATCAAATTTCACTAACCCACTCTGTTTTCTAAATTCAAGGAAAAAATATTTTATGGCTCAATAGGTATCCCTAAACCATGATTCAGGAACTCTGAGATACAACTAGGTAGATTATGGTACTGAGCTAGAGGGAATAGTAATGAGACCTATGTCACAGGTTTCAGCAGACAGAATACTTGATTTTTATTGGGGATGGACTTGTTTGGGGAGGGGAGATCCTTATGACTCAACCATGGAGGAGATTAAAATACATTGACCTGATTCTGCAAATGTCATCTATATAAGGGGCTGTGAATACCTTGGTAAATTCTATCCCCACTTATTTGTGAAAGCTAGAATAACCTCTTCCAGTATACATTTAGTAGTCTCAATTTCCTCAAAAAATAAGTTGTGTAATTCTTCTTTATAAACTGATGTGTTCAGTAAGCTAGATTTTTACCTGCTTCTTCAACTAGGGGGCTCCTACTGATCAAATACTTTCTATGGACTAAGCTCTACTTGAGATACAAAATAATGCTAGATTCTGCCTTTGAGGAGTTGATCTTCATAAGATGCTAGAGAAAAGTAAAAGAAACACACCATTCAGAAAGAATCAAGAACCAGACAAGGTACCAATTGGAGCTGGAGATTATTTGGATTGGAGCAGCTCTTAGATTCTTTCTATCAGCATCATCTTCAGAGCCTCTTTTGTGTCCTTGGAGAGCTGATTCCCAAGACATTAATTAAGGAGGATACCTCTACATTGGGGCACCACCACGTTATTAGTGTAAGTTCTTGTCAGTTTCAGCTATTGTGCTTACAAAGTGTCTGATGCTTTTTCATGAAACACACTAGTAATTTAAGGAAAAATGGATGAGTTTTTTTGTCTTTTTCTTTTGACTGAAAACATTAATCTGTTCTATGTAATCTGTATCATTTAAAGTCAGGCTACACCTGTCAGTATTTGCTAGATTCTTTATGGACACGGATAATAACTATAATCCACAGAGCAGTCCTGTGATTAGGTCTGCAACCTGCGATTCCCAATCCTGGTTCAGCGTGAGCATCTCCTAAGGAAGGAACCCCTTGAAACTGCTCATCTTTGTGGGCTATGTAGAGAAGGATTGATCAAGGGATAACTTTCAGTGAGGACTCCCATGGTCTTTTGCTGTCTGCAGCTTTGGAAAAATTCTGATTATTTATTCATTTATTATCAAAAGGCCTTTGGCAAAATTCTACTTATTTTGAATAGCTCCTTACAATGGTTCACTTTTCAAAGGGTATTATATTCATATGTTTCTTTGATCTTCATAATTCTCCACTAGAAGGAGAAAAATCGAATCTTTTACCATTTTACCTTTCAAAAAAGAGAACCAACACGAATAATTGAATCTATCAAGGTGCTATCTAGCCCTTTAGACAGGCGATGGTGATCACATTGCAGTTTCCTAAAGCTTAGATTCTCATTCTATCTCTGGTGCAGGACATGAAATTTGTTTATTTCATTGCTGTTCTTACCAGTTGGATTCAGAATTTAGGAACCAAGTTACAAATATTTGATATTTTGGTTAACAATGATTCAGAAACTAAATGGAATATTGAAAACAAATGTTCAATAGACCCATACCTTGCACCATAGGCAAAATTAACTCAAAATGAATGATAGACTTCAATGTAGGAATTAGAACTATTAAAGTCATAGGGAAAAAAAACCTATTAAAGTCATAGGATAAAAAAAAAGATAAACCTTGTGACTTTAGGTTAGGAAACGGTTTCTTAGATATACCAAAAATTTGTGTGACAAAAGAAAAATAGCTAAATTGGCTTTCAAAAAATAAAAATGTTTAAGCTTCAAATGACAGCATCAAAAAAGTGAGAAGACAATCCACACAATGGGAGAAAATACTTGTATAGCATATATATGATAAGAGACTGTGTCTAGAATATATAAAGACCTCTTATAAACTCAATCATGAGAAGATAGATAGCAACAATTACTACATGGAGAAAGACTTTCTATAAAACTCTGTGAGATGTTTTACACCAACAGGCAGTTCTCCAACTCTCTGACACCAACTGAGTATCCAGCATTTAAATTCAGACACTGTCTACCTGGAGTTATTATCAGATTCCATAAGTTTAAGGACTCAGTCCCAACAAGGCTGTCCTCACTTTAGACGCCAATCCCAAGTCCCAAGCCACCGATACCTCTCACCAATCATCAATTAAGTTGGGAATTTCCCATCCCCCTCCTCTGATTTGATACTTGGCTGGAATGTCTCAGAGAATTTTGGAAAGCACTTACATTTATCAGCTTATTCTAAAGGATTCAATTGAACAGCCAGATGAAGAGGTTCCCAAAAGGGCCCCGAGCACGGAAGTTCCTATCCTTCTGTGGAGGTGGGGGTATACACCACCTCCCTGGCACATAGCTGTGTTCACCAACCCAGAAGCAAATGAAATGTTTAACACACCTGGAAAAATCAACTGCCACCTAAAATTCTTTTAGTTTTCTCCTTTCATACAAAATTCAAAATAAGAAAAACATTTCAGAGCACCATGTTTTTGTTTGTGTTTTTGTTTGTTTGCTTAATATTTAAGAAACACAAACAATAAATCCTATATACTGAGTGTATTAGTATTCTAGAATTGCTATAACAAAATATCACAGATATAGA
Source organism: Manis pentadactyla (assembly GCF_030020395.1). Taxonomy (NCBI): domain Eukaryota; kingdom Metazoa; phylum Chordata; class Mammalia; order Pholidota; family Manidae; genus Manis; species Manis pentadactyla. The sequence goes on along the minus strand of NC_080020.1, from coordinate 167,986,076 downwards.
TAGTTTGAGTAGCAGACATTTATAAATAGTTAGAATGGCAAAGGATAGAAATCTGAGTTGAAGCTATAGGCAGGGCTGCTTTTTTCTGAGGGCTATAAAGGAGAAGGTGTTCTCTTTTCTTGCTTCTGGTAGCCTCAGATGTTCCTTGGCTTAAAGAGAGCACTCTCCCTGTGTCTTGACGTCATCTTCCTTCTATGCTATGCATGTATGTCTCTCTTCTTTTTTTATAACGATACAATCATATTGGATTAGGGCCCACCCTAAGGATCTTATCTTAACTTGATCATCTGCAAAGACTGTATTTCCAAATAAAATCACATTCACAGGTACTGGGGGTTAGGACTTCAACATCTTTTGGGGGGGGGGACTCAGTTCAACCCATTACACCAAGTCATATCATAGGATTTATATATTTTTTATATTCTTTTGGGCTGGTTGAATATGTAATTTTCATTAACAGTGTCCATTGGAATGGGGCAAGAGGAAATGACCTCTTAAGATCATCCATGTATTAAGTGAAATTTGTACATGCCCTTTGAGTGCCACATGAAAAATCCCCAAGGCTCTAAATCTGCACAGGAAAATAATGAAAATGATTACGTAATTGGGAAGTCTGACCCTCTTCTGGTTTTGTATCATTGTCTCTAGGATGTTTCTTTTATGGATTGTCAAGAAGCATGTGTGTTACTATTTCTTAGATCATCTTAGCCTGCAGATTGAAGGTAAAGAGTACAAGGATAAAGCAAATCTACCACATCCTGTTTAAAAAAAAAAAACAGGACTTGAACTCATTTCTGTTCATAAGGATTTTGAACCAATAAATAAATTCCTAAAAGTATAGGTGGTGTTTTTCTTTAGCAGTTGGCACTTTGGCTATAAATAAATCATCTAAAATCAGAAAGAAAAGATAAGTAAGGTCTGTGAAAAACCTACACAATATTCTTTGTGGGAACATTCCTATCACTATACAAACATGTTCTAAATTCTTTTTATCAAATACATACATGCAAATATGTGTGTGTGTGCCTTTATTTTCCCATTCTTCTCTCCCTTTGATAACAAAACTCCTAAAAGGCGGAATTGTTTCCATCGTTTTCTCCTCCCTTATTGTCTTCCAAAGCCTCTCCAGTTAGACTCTATTATGTGCATTGTGCCCCAACCCACTTTGTCAAGGTCAAACAAACAACTGCCACCTCCCCAGATCTAACAGATGGTGACCCCCAGCCCATCTCCTGCTCACCAGTCGGAGCTTGGGCACGCTTGACCACTTTCCTGTCCTTCGAGGACCCTCTTCGCTGAGCCCCCCAGAACCCTACAAGCTCCTGTGCTCACCTTCCTCACTGGCTACTGCTCTCCAGTTTTGTTGAGTCCCCCTCACCTTCTTGGTCTGCAAACCCTGAAGCGCTCCAGGTCTCAGTCTTTGGACCACACATGCATCTACACCCACCCCTCAGTGATCTAACCCCGTGTCAGGCCTTAAGTATTTATCTGTATGCCATTGACTCCCAAATTTGTATCTTCAGGTCAAATCCTTCCCCTTGAACTCCATACTCCTATGTCCAACTACATACTGAACCTCAGCACTTGACTAGTTCATTGGCATCTCAAAGTTAACATTTCTAAACCTGAAATCTTATCCAGCCCCCTCTTCTTAATCTTTCCACATCCATCAAAGGCACCTCCATCCTTCTAGTGCCTTATTTCAAAAGTCTAGGAGTTCTCTTTCTCTCACATTCCATATAAAAGCCGTTAGCAGATACTGTGGGATCTACACTAAAAATATATCTAGGAAGTATCTGCTTCTCACCATCTCCCATCACCATTAAGTTTCCATCATTTCTCAATGAAATTTTATAAAAACCTCCTAATGACTTTCCCGCTTCTGCCTTTCCCATTCTGTCTCCAAGTCTAATCTCAACACAAGAGCCAGGATGACCCTAAATCAGTGTAAGTCAGAGTGAACTATTCTCTTCTCAAAACTCTCCATTAAAAAAAAAGTTATTTACAGTAAAAGCCAAGACCATCACAGTGACCTATAGCAGCCACATGTATGGCTCTGCCCCCATATCTCTCTGACGTAATTTTCCACCTTCTCTTCTCTCAGCTCCAGGCACACTGGCCTCCTGGCCATTCAGACCTGTCAGGTATATTCCAGACTCTGGACATTTTAGATTTGCAGTTCTTTCATCTGGAAAGCTCTTGTCCCACATATGTTCATAGCTTGTTACCATACCCTCTTCAGTCTTTGCTCAAATGTCACCTAGTAGGTAAGACCTACCCAAGCGGTTTTATATTTCAAATCACAAACACTGTCTTGCATTGTTCCTCTTCTCTGATTTATTTTTCTCTGTGGCACCATTGCCATCAGATACGCTCTCTCTTTTACTTATTTTCTTGATTATACATATCTCCCCCAAATAATTTCAGCTTCTAGAAGATAGGGATAATTGCCTGGTTTGTTCACTGCTCTATCCTCGGTGCCTGGAGCAATCTGATACACAGTAGGGACTAGGTGAATATTTTTTGCATGAATAACTGAATAGTTCTTAAGATCTAATGAAATTTATGAAAACTTTTCCCAAAAAATAAAAAAAAGAAAGAAAGAAAGAAAAATGCTGTTCACATATAAACTTGGTACCTAAATCCTGAGGTTAACATATCCCCTAAAACCCATCCACAGACCATTCTCCTGCCCAAGAACTTATGATTAATCACTGCTGGCCAAGAAGGGCAAAAATGTAAAGCCAACCTTGCTATTATCTGACTGATGACTGCTACTCCTATGGCACAAGTTTTCTTTGTTCATGTTTCTATCAGGCCTTGATTTCAGTAGTACAGCTTTAGAAAAGTGGGAATCATTTTTTGAGAAACTTTTATCACTTTCTACCTGTACCCCCCTCTTAAGTTCTCTCAATTTCTTTTCTCTCTCCTCTTCCTAGGTTTTCTCTAACTTTCATAAACTTAACAATGAAAATGACTGTGACATGGTAACTGGGTAAAGGACCAGGAGTGAAATCATTTTAATTCCTGTCTTTCCCACGTAAACCTCTGCATTCATCCCCTAGTAGATGTCCTCATGTACTGAACAAAATGGTACATTTGTTGCTGAGAAGCTCTATGATAGCAGAATCTTGCCCTCAGCATTTCCCCAGGAAAATGGCCTGTATGAATTAAGGATTTATGGGTGACCATGTTTCTGCTAGGAGGATTTGAAGACCCGAACTTACACTCTGGAATCCCAGCTTGATTAAAGGCTGTGGAGAAACTGATACAGTAAATAGTCTTTGCTATCAGTGGACTCGTATTTCCTGCTAGAGATAAACCTAGCCTCGTGCTATAAAGCAATCAGCAAGCACTGCAGTGGCTGATTCAGCTCTGCCCCTACTGTGCTGGCACCTTCTATCGAAAATGGCCTCAAAAATCACTTCAGACATACAGGACATGGGGATGATTTGAAACTAAGGTGGATTAGTTTCTTCATGTAAACACCTGGTGACTTTCCCCACATTGGCCTAAAATACAAGCATCTATGGTTTTCTTTCTCTGGGTCTTCATTGATGACATTTACCTGGAAATCCAGCTAACGCATGGGAGTAGTGGGCAAATTTTTAAGAAAACTTGCTACGTGTTGCCCTAGCAGAGAGATGGGAGTTCTGTGTATGTACCTGCAAATGCCTGCACCACAAAAGAGAAAGACAGTCACAGGAAAACTCCAACCTTATCTACTTGCATTTGGCTTTGGAATCCATCATGTGCCTCAGATTCCTGCTAATTTTTCATAGTTATTTTTTGGGGAGAGTGGGAGGGCTAACAGTAAGAGAAGTATTATGTTCTTTGATCTCATATTGCATAACAGAAATACATAACAAACTGTCTGACATCCGTGTGGGTACTGAGCAGTAAACACTGTTGCAATTTAGAGCGTGTGACTGTAAACGTGGTCCTAAAGCAGTGGCATCAGCATTTTCTGGGAGCTTTTTGAGTAGATTCTAGAGTCTGACCTCATACCTAAAGAAACAGAATCTACATTTTAACAAAATCCTTAGTGATTAATTTGCACATGTTTTTTTCCCCTTTCCTTCCCTCCCCTCCCCTCTCATTCCCTTCCCTTCCCAGAAGGTTTGGTTAAAACCCTGATTCCCAAATATGTCTGTGCATTGGAGTTTTAAAAAGGCTGGTGGATATCCGGGTCCTACTGTCAGAGAACCTGGTGTTACTGATCCAAGATTCAGTCTGGTCATGAGGGGTTGTCAGACCTCCCCGGGGATTGTGATGGGCAGCAGTTCGAGAGCCCCTTCTTTAAAGCAGAACGAGAACACACATCCGGGACACATGGATAATCAAGAGTTGATGATGTGGTCAACAGACTCTCAGTGGCCTGGGCATTCTATCAGCCATAAATTTCCCTTTGAGTTTTATTTACTTAGATAGCATTCGTTGTCTTCTGAATCACCAAAGAAGAAGTTGTAATGTCTTTACTTTGCATTTTGTCTGTTTTACCTACCTATTTGAAACAGATTAATTTTCACTTTATATGGTTATTCTAGAATAGTTAAAGGATTTGTTTAATTTGACTCTCACTTTCTAATATGCCTTTAATGAGGAAGGGCATGGGCTAAGGGTTGTTACTGAAGGCTCCCAGCAATGCAATACAATAGTTGTTCCTATCTCTCTCCAAAAAGCCAGACTGAGATTTCAAAAGGGTAAGAAACAGCCAAGTTGTGCAACAGGCAACTGGGAAAGTCAGTGTTTGAATTTGGCATGTGAGAATATGCTTTATTTGATTTGTAAATCCCATACTTCTCTACCTCATCATATTGTTTCCCCAAAAATTTAGCTATGTATGATCAATAGCAACTTTTAAAAAATGCAATTATGATTTATTTTTTGTGTAGCCTATTTTTACATGTAGCTTCCAAAAAACATTCCATTAACTCCCACTGAATAAAGATAGCATATACCCAATGGTTCTTTTTTTAAATGGTAATAAATAAATAAATAAACAAGTTAGGGGTAGTTGAGGGTGATTGAGAGCACAGGGTTTTGAGATGTTTGTTAGGTCTGTGTCCTGGGTTGAGGGGCTTGTAAGAATTTCCAAGAGGCAGCTGCTTCACCAAAAGCTGCTGCTTTGGTGAGATGGAGGGAAGGGATGGAGGAAAGACAAGCTCTAAGAAAAGAAAGGGAAAGGGCTGCTATAGAAAAACACTGGAGTGTTCTTTCAGATTACCTGGAGCAGCAGATGGCACCATGTAAAGGACAAGTGGATTAACTTGCTGGGATTTTTGGTGTCCACTTCATAGCCAGCCGTAAAAGGCACTTAGATCAATGGGGAAAGCAGCGACTTTGTTAAATGATAGCTTCCAGAACATGCCATCTGTGGTTCTCTGCCTGTTCTTATTGCCGGATGAAGCCTGGAATTGCTCTGCCTGCAAAAGCAGATTCTTTCATCTGGCTGTTTTTCTTATTCTTTTGAATTATTTCCAGAGATGGAATTTGTGCATATCTGAGAAAGACCTCAGCTTCAAAACATTTTTGTTCTCAGTGGTTTCGTAGGTTTCCACAGCATCACACTGAAAGAGTGTTACCAAAGAGGCAGCTTTCTTGATTTGTTGATTCATTTCTTTATTGGGAATTGGGTGTCTCTGGTATTACATAAAATTCTAAATATTATACAGAAATCCTAAGAAAGAAAAAAGGGAGATCGAGTTGGGTGAGCTCTTGCCCCTTGTTCTAATCAGTTTCTCCTCTCAATCACCAGGGTCTGTAGAAGCCAAGATTGCCCCACCTCCTCCTGCTTCCCATGCTCCCCTTCAATTTCCCTGTATTTTTCTAGCTTCCATTGCCTCTCGCTTTACCCTTGTTGGTCATCCGGATTAAATTCCTAGAGACTATGTTCCCTCTCCAGTTCGTTTCTTCTCCCATGTTTCCTCCCTCTGTATTGCCACTCTTCTCCATTACCTTTTCTGATTAAGAAGTATCTTTCAGCTTTATATTTTTAAAACTGTGTTGACTAGGCCAGGGGCTAAATTTTAGTTTATTTTTGTATAATCTATAAAAAGATACCAAATTAACAATGAGTTCTAGGAGGATTTTAAAGTACAATAGAGGATGAATGGATCTTCAACTCTGTAGAAGCATCATTTAGATATAAATATACCTACAGAGTAAGAAGAAGTCCTACTAAGTCATGCAGTGTTTGGGGAGTAGGAGTGTGATTTGGGTATTTTGGATAGGTAAATTTTCACTATGAGGGACTACTGAGGATTTGCAGGAAGTCTGGAATCCTTAGTCCTGCCACTAAATGCCACTAATACCAACCATGTAATCTGGAACCAAGGACATTTGCACAGATTTCCAAATGGAATAGTTACTACATTGTCGCATTCCTATTCATTAGGTTCTTTAGAACTATAACATCATTTAGATTGACCCTCTTATAACTCAGAATTCTTGCAGTTACTGTAAAATAATATATAAACATATATTTATTATATACATGTACACACACACACATATACATACATACATATAAACTTGTCAGTGTTTCAGATCAAGTCTGAGGCTGTTGCTTCAAGAAATGGCACAGAAAACATTCATCATTTTACCTCAAAGGAAAAGAACTTGTCTTGATTACACAGGTGCTATCCTCCCATTCGTCCACAGACCCCTCTAAACAAACCCAACAGTTCATAGCCTGTAGTAATTTATAATATGAGAAATATTTTTCCTCCTTAAAGTTTTAGTGAAATTACGTAAGTGAATGTGTTAAAGGACTTGAAGCCAATTTGAGCATGGACATTGTCTTGACAGTTTCTGTAAGATAACTGCTTAAGCCATTCCCAGAGCTCCCCCAGCAACTATATCTCAGTGACTGCACTCATGTGTCTTGGAATCTGAGACCCTCTGTGAACATTAATGTCAGCCTCAAGCATGAGAGAGGCCTTCTGGATGTTTAAATGTAACACTTGCATTTCAAAACAGTGAACTTCGGTTTAGTCAAAACTCTCACGTAGCAATGCTTCTGGAAACATCTCCAAATAAGGCATTATGCAGGATTTGAATTAACACTTCAGATGACCTGAAGCCTAAACTGAAGAAAATAAATGAGTTTGATCATTATCGTCTCTTATGATGAACTCTAACAGTTATTTATATGCATTTTGTTAGAACTCATACAATCACTGAAAAGACAATAAAAGAATAAAAGGAAATTGTTACTATAGCAAGTGGGATTCAGACTAAAAATGAAACTCAAACACATACACACACACACCAATCTAGTTGCAAAAGTGATTAAATCTGATGAAAATGGGGATCAAAAGTGATTTGTTTCCCCAGGTTGGTGAGAATAGCTCATTGCATCAGGGAACATTTTGTTTTCAGGTGAGTAGAACCTAAGCATGATGCTATATTAGCAGAACCTAAATGTATAGCCAGGGGAAGGCATCCATGCCCCCATTTGGTCAGTTTATGATTCTCTATTGCATCCGGGTTGCTGATGGGATTAAATCCCTCACTTCCATAAAATGAGTCAACCTACAGTTCATAGTGGCCAAATTCTTGAGAAAACAACTTGTCAGGAGAAATGATTAAGGAGGACCACATTTGACGCCAGTGCTGGCCAATTGGTGATTATATTTTTAGAGCTATCAGCTTAAATCCTAGAGATTGAAATTGTGCTGCTTGCTTACTGCCTGGGTGATTTGGCATGAAACTTAATTTGCTTTAACATGCCTGGGGGGTAAAGCAGAGGGGCATTAATTTCACATTTGAGAATTGCTGTGTTACTTTGTAAATAACTAAACTCTTAGTGTAAGTGAGGGCCTTCAATTTCGCATCTTTGCAACAGGAATGATGCTCTGGCCATGCTTAGTTCTCTAGTCTACTAGTTTGGACTGATTTTTCTTTTCTGTGATTCCCATTTTTTTCTCACCTTGATGTTAATATTAATTGAGGACATACCACACACCAGGCATTTATGTAATTGATCATTGAATCAACATTCGGCACACTTAAACATTCCAATTTAATAGCTGAGGAAAGTTGGCATCCCTGACCCTTCCCTCCCAATCTTGCCCACATTTACAGGGGAATAAGGGACAGTGCCTCTACCAGGCTCCTCACCTTTTTCTTTCATGTCTGCTTTCCATCAGGGTCTGGAACCCTGATCCATGTTGAATGAGACTTCTTGCAAAGAAGAGTTTTGGGATCAAGGGCTCTGTTTTTAATTTTTTACTAAGTAGAGATCCAGCTTTCAGGACATTAGTTGGTTCTCAAAATCATGACACTTTGAAGTTATTTATTTGATGTAAGTTAAGGCTGAGCTAAACTGAACATTTGCAGGCTGATTTAACAATGGCAATAACAAGAATAATAGTGTTGCCAGTGAATCAACGTCTTGAGCCTATCTAAAGAGCTGATATGTATGAATGAGCTTCTGTATGTTTGAGGGTGATATTGAAAATGTCTAAACTAGATGTCTATGCTGCCAGGAATCTCTTAGTACCCAAATAATCACCAATGGTCGGCTTTATATTGTAAGCTAACAACTCTACTTGGTCATTGAAATGCTGACTAGTAGCAGCCATTGATTGATACAGTGGACACCTGACGTCTGTTAATTCCTAGGCCCTATAAACTTGAATTAAATTCTAATTCAAGTAACTGCTTTAATAGACCACTCCTTAAACAGTAAATATTCCTTCACTGGGATCTTTTAGTAGATAATTTTCTTATAAAAATTGTAAAGGGATGTTTACTTGGCCCACCAAAGATCCTCCCTTAGTTTATCACTTTGCGTGTTTAGTGGATGTCAACATGATTTATTATTTAATAGGTTACGGAAATATGCCATTTCTTGAAATGATAGTCAGTAAATGCTATAAAGAATCTCAGGAGAACTATGTGCTTCATCTAATTAAGCTATTTTTGTGTTTACCATAAGACAAATTTATCTCCAGTAGGTGTTATTGCATAGATTACCAGGCAAAGGGGATATTTTTTAACTTCTTCCTGACCATATATGTTACCCCACTGTAATTTACCATGAGTGATATTAAATTTAGAACTGAATTTTTTTTTCTATTTTAGATTCCAACAAATGTGTTTCCTTTGAGGAACTAAGTTCATTACTTCCATTAGGACTGTATTAGTACTTGAGAATATACCTATATGAGTGTTCCAGAGATTTAAATGTGAGTATATTTCCCCAAATAATCTAGTTAATCTAATTCCCCCAAGTGCTCAGGTCCTAAAATGTCTTTATCATGACTAGAATTATCTTCCTCATCAGCCAATAGCATTTCTCTACATTCTCCAGTAGATTCCCGAGCCTTTGATAAACAGAAAACTAAGCAGTTGGGGGACATAGTTCAGTTTTTAGCAGTGAGGAACATAATTCAACCATGACAATATAGAACTAGCAAAACACCCTAATACTGTTACTAATTTTATCGTAATGGTGTTATGTGGTTATGTACCATAGATATGATAAAAGTGCAATTGTCTTCCCTTTTCAAAGATTTGGCATACGACATTAGAATCTTGTTAACTGTTCCCTCCTTTCTAGTGTAGCCTAATAGTGTATTGGGCCATAGTACGCCCAGTTGCATTGAATAGATTGAAATTAAAATATCTACAACACAAAGACCACATGACCCCTAATTGAAACTCTTTAGTCCTTCATGCAAGGGGAGGGGGTGGTGGAATTCTGAATCAATAGTTAGAAGACAGATTTTCCAGACCTACCTTTGCCTCTAACACAGTTACCAGATGACCTCCAAATAGGGGCATCCACATCATTACAAAACAATGATCATGCACCAGTTCTACCCAGTGCACTAAGCTGTTGCCAAGATTGAATGAGAACCTCAGTGAAAGTGCTTTATAAACTCTAATACCATTATGCTTTGAAAATGTGACATTATTTAGTGTTCTGGAGCAGCAAGGTACTAAATAATCTCAGTGGCTTGAATTAATACAATTTCCAAAAGAGCCTAATTAAGGAAATTGCTTATACGTGAAAGAATTCCATTCTACATACAGTGTTTGCTGACTGACAACCTCTCTGTGCTCCAGGAGGCATCTTGATACCCAGAAATGAGGGAGATGGTTGGCAGGGTAAATGTGAGAAAGGGTTTCTGTTGCAAAGAGCAAAACACTGAGAGTTTGGTTGAAGAATTTAACCACTAATACATGATCCACTTTTGGAGTTGCTCCTTCTTAACCTTCAACAAATGAGTCCTTTGTGTCTCTTTACTTGTAGCAACCTAGTTTTAGGAGTATTTCTACCAAAACACTTTATTGAAAGAAACAGAAATAAAAATACCATTGTCTGGAGGATATAGAGGAAAGAATTCTAGGAGGGAGGGAAGATGGAGGATGGAGGGGTGGGTAAGGATGGGGTATATTACAGAGCAAAAGTGGGGAGGGATATAATTCTGGTGCTTGATTTGAAAAGCCTTTTGTCCAATGTCCTCATGACCAAACCACTCACCCACTGTGTGCATAATGAGAGAAGGCCATGAGTCACAAGGCTCCCTGTTTACTGTGGCAAAAGTCTGCAGTACCAGGTAGATTTCTGGAAACAGACCTTTAAAGGGGCAAAGGTCAAACAAAATACAAACAGAATCACCAGTGTCATGAGGGCTGCAAAAGTAAATGGGATGAGGAGTATGTGGGGGAATTTTAAAAGAGAAGTCTTAGGGATGATACAATTTCTGTAGTTCAAATATTTGAACTCATGCCTTGGGCATGGGTAGAATTATAGGGACACATATTTCCAAGGTAACATGAAGATCTTTACCTTCAACAGGGCTGTTCTCTGGAAGTAGTAAAGTCTTGATCAGTGTTTCTTAAGCTCTAGCACTGGTGCTGCTGATCTGGGGTCATACAGTGGACAGTGAGGGTCTAGATGGACCTTGTTACTCCCAGGAAGACTTAAGTTATATGTAAGAGGTTGGGAGTCAGGGATTGCTGCACTGGATGGGAAGGCGGACAGAGAGGCTCAAATGTTTCAACTAAGCCTCTGTACCTCCATTACCCTGGGTGTCATTGTGTACTGATTTGTTGCCCACCCTATCACCTGATTCCTCAGCAGTCCTCCCTATTGGTGGTGGTCCTATATTTTCTCCAGTACACAGGGAGTACAGCTAGTGGGAGAGTTGAGGCTGTTTACTCATCTGTCTCCAAGTGTCCAGACACTGATATGGACAGGGAAAGGCTCATTTAATACATGATAAAGTCCATGTACTCTTTGGTGTAAGACAGCCTAGTGTCTATGTTAGTTATGGGCCATTTTGCAGTGTCCCTTCCTAATTGTAGCAGATACTCCTAACATACCTACACAAGTTCTTTCTATCTTTTGTCCATACTGGTAATACTATCCAGGTTGCAGTATGCACAGCTCAAAAAAAGTTGACTTTTCTAGACTTCCTTGCTGCAAGGAGTGGCCTCATGACATAGTTCTGGCCAATGAGATGTAAGCATAAGCCTTTTGGGGGAGAGACTATTTTTCTGATAAAAAGTCATCATGCTCTTTTTGCTCTTCCCTTGTCCCCATCTTGCCTGGAATATGAACACAGTGTCTGGAGGTTCAGCAGCTCCTTTGTGATGACGAGGACTAGAGCTACATTCTGCGGATTGTAGAGACTGACTTCCTTGAGCTGCTATACTAGCCCTAAACAGTTTCCTAACCAATTTCTTGCTTGCTATTTGAAAGAAATAAACGTCAACTTCTTAGGCTTCTCTTTGGTGGGTCACCACTACATGCTGCCAAGCAGAGTCCTAACTGAAATTCAAGCAATCACCGTGCCTCAGGCAAGTAATGTGTTTTTCCTTCAGTGGACATTTTTTTTTCTTTCTTTCTTTCTCTTGAACTTATATGGTTTTTTTTAAACAAAACTTGTTTTCAGTGAACCTTAAAGTGGCACTTCTAGTTAGGTAGATCAATCGGTACTGTCCCAAGGTTAAAAAAAATCCAAGAAAAGTGAGTATGTGCCTCCCATAGTCTGTAATACTGCAGTCACATTGTTCACCTTTTTCCCCCCAAAAGATTTCACTTCTTAGCCCATCCATTTCACTCCTCAAAATAATCGCTGGCCTCCATGGAGTCTTCTTTATCCTTTGTAACTCTCTTAAGTCAATCATGTAATAGTTTGGCCCTTTCTGCCTTTTGTTTCACTTCACTTCTTTTCTCTCTGCAAAGCAGCCTGCAGAGAAATAAGATAGGGAACATGCCTGCTGGGCCTGATTTTCTTCTCCAAAATAGCTTTGGCCACTGGGTAGTGATAAAAGGAGTTGGCTCACTGCAGACGCTATAAGCTAGGTAAGCGGATTTCACCTCACATTGGTGCAAAGGTGACTTCTGCACAGCAAGTGGAATCTGTATTTGGTTTGAATATAAACAGGGAGCAGCAGGACATGTTGAAGACATCACTATGTCCAGACGCAGGTGACCAGGGTCTTTAACCTGCTAATCCTGCAAGTGGCCTGGCCTGGGGCAGTCTCACCCTCTCTGGGCCTCATTCATAAAAGAAGTAGTCTCCTAAGCTGTTCTCATTCAATAAAAATTTTGTGCACCCACAATGAGCCAGACCTTGTCTTAGTGATGGAGATGCAGCTGTGAATAGTACAGAGAGAAGGCACCACAGTTTCAGAGTCCAGAGAATGGGAGCTGATAGAAGGCAGACTATTAGGAGGAAAAGGATGACAATAGAGGGGACAATGGAAACATTAATTAAAATGTGCCTAGAATCCACAACTTCAGTGAAGCCTTCTTGGGCCACTGCACTTGTCACTGACCTCCCCTTCCAGAGAATCCTAAAGCATTTTTGTCAGTACCATTTTTCAGCGTGTATCAGTCACCTGTATTAGGAAATCTCTCTGAGCATTTTTCTTGTCTTTTCAACTAAGTTGAGAACACTTAGAGGTCAGGTACTTACGTATAGCTGCATCAAAATGCTTTTTTGGTATCAACTGTTAAATAAACGAGGCAAGTTCTTTGGACCTCCTCAAAAGCCTGGAGGCATAGAAAGAAGTTTCAAAATGCATTTAGTAGTTAATGAATGAATTGAGGTCACTGGAAGGTAGGAATGATGAAAGTTAGTGAGGAAGGGAGAACCTCAGACAGGTTGACCACCCATACCCAAGCACAGACCCCAGGTTTTGAGTGCCCTTTGGGGAGTATAGGTTGGAGCAAAGTAAGAGGTCACTTAATGGTTACCCTAAAAGAGTGAAAAACAGGGGTTTTCATTTACTTGTTCCATGGCATGCCTTCCTCTGCACTGGTCACTAGGGCTCACCTTAAAGTAGCCTTGCAAGGAGACATTGAGAGTAACTCATTTTTGTCAAGGAAGAAAGGAGAAAAGTAAGCAAGGGGAGAAAAGAGATAGAAGGTAGCATGATGTTCTGTAGATAAGTTTCAACAATCTCACAATCTATCTCTATTTGGTCTTTATGCTCATACTGGCCCCACTCTTTGTGAGTCCCCAGAGGGCAGGAAATCTCACATCTCATCTCTCACTTGTGCCTATTAAAGATTTGGGCACAAAGCAGATGCCTCCATAAACAGGACTGAATTAATAGATGAATGGAGCCAACCTCTATCTTCCTCCCTGACTCCATGTAAAACAAGAAAGATGTGGTGGAAAAGGAGTGTCTTGGTGTCTTCCCATTTCTTGATGCGAGCATACTGAAGACAGGAGAGCCAATACGATTCTCTAGACAAACCCACTGATTTTGCACTCAAGCACTAAGAGCAAAAGGCAGGGCTTAGGGATTCCTGCCTGTGAGCCTAGGATTAATTCATAATCTTTAAGATTCACACAGGTAATGCCCTTGAATATTTACCTTCATAGATTGTCAACAGCTCCTACCTGATCCAGGCTCTGCTAAGAGAATCCATCTCTAGTGTGGATGTTCTTATTGATACTTGATAATACAGGGTGCTTTTAGGACAGGGGAGGGCCTAAATGAAACTTATCTTTGCATATGACACCCACAGCTAAAGATAAATGGGGCTGCGTAATCCCTAGTCTTCATGGATATAGGTAGGGTCTGTGAGGGCAGAAACTGTGCCCCTGTTCATTCCTTAGCTGTGTGAACTGAGGCAACATCCTTTACCTTTCCATGCCTTACTTTTATCACTCATGAAATGTGGACACTAAGCACCTATTTCATGGACATGAGAAGAGAAATAATTCAGTTACTACTTACAAAGTGCCTAGGACGATGCCTGGAACATAGTAATCATTCAATGAATATTGGTGTTTTTTTTTTGTAGATAATTATTTTTTTATTGAAGGGTAGTTGACACACAGCATTACATTACATTAGTTTCAGGTGTACAACATACTGATTCAACATTTATATACATGACAATTCTAGGTACCAGCTATCACCATACCAAGCTGTTACAATATCTTGACTATATTCATTACATCCCGGTTACTTATAATTTTACCATTGGAAGTGTATACTTTTTTTTTTTTTTTTTTTTTGTGAGGGCATCTCTCATATTTATTGATCAAATGGTTGTTAACAACAATAAAATTCTGTATAGGGGAGTCAATGCTCAATGCACAATCATTAATCCACCCCAAGCCTAATTTTCATCAGTCTCTAATCTTCTGAGGCATAACAAACAAGTTCTTACATGTAGAACAAATTCTTACATAGTGAATAAGTTCTTACAGGGTGAACAGTACAAGGGCAGCCATCACAGAAACCTTCGGTTTTGCTCATGCATTATGAACTATAAACAGTCAGTTCAAATATGAATACTCATTTGATTTTTTTTTTTTGATAATTATTTTTTATTGAAGGGTAGTTGACGCACAGTATTACATTACATTAGTTTCAAGTGTACAACACAGTGATAAAACATTTATATACATAATTCTAGGTTCCAGCTATCACCCTACCAAGCTGTTACAATATCTTGACTATATTCCTTATGCTATACATTACATCCCGGTTACTTATTTATTTTACCATTGGAAGTCTGTCCTTTTTTTTTTTTTTTTTTTTTTTTTGTGAGGGCATCTCTCATATTTATTGATCAAATGGTTGTTAACGACAATAAAATTCTGTATAGGGGAGTCAATGCTCAATGCACAATCATTAATCCACCCCAAGCCTAATTTTCGTCAGTCTCCAATCTTCTGAGGCATAACAAACAAGTTCTTACATGGAGAACAAATTCTTACATAATGAATAAGTTACATGGTGAACAGTACAAGGGCAGTCATCACAGAAACTGTCGGTTTTGCTCATGCATTATGAACTATAAACAGTCAGTTCAAATATGAATACTCATTTGATTTTTATACTTGATTTATATGTGGATACCACATTTCTCTCTTTATTATTATTACTTTTAATAAAATGCTGAAGTGGTAGGTAGATACAAGATAAAGGTAGAAAACATAGTTTAGTGTTGTAAGAGAGCAAATGTAGATGATCAGGTGTGTGCCTGTAGCCTATGTGTTAATCCAGGCTAGACAAGGGCCATAAAACGTCCACGTATACAGAAGATTTCTCTCAGAACAGGGGGGGTGAGGTTCTAAGCCTCACCTCTGTTGATCCCCAATTTCTCACCTGATGGCTCCCCTGCGACTGTGCCTGTTTTAGGTTGTTCCTCCCTTGAGGAATCTTACCGGTCTCTGGCTAACCAGTCATCTTCCGGGGCCATACAGGGAAATGTAAAGTCGGTAAGTGAGAGAGAAGCCTTATTGTTTGAAAAGGTTAGCTTTTTACTTCTTTGCATATTTATGCCCTGTGGCTTCTATGCCCAGCATTTGTCTTGAGGTATCTTTACCACTTGGAAGAATTATGATACTCGGTAAATTTGATATGAGGCACGAATTCTATTTAAGGGTTGTAATTAGGAAGGAAGAAGAAAAGCTATAGAAGTAGCAGGTGGAAGAAAACATGGAAAGATTGATTATTTCTTTGACATATCTTCTCGTAGAGTAACTTCAGCATGTATAGGTTTTAAGCTACTACTTAAATTGCACACACACATTAACATAATAGGAGTATAGTTACATAACCAAAGCATATCTGTAATTACCAGCCGTCTCCAGTGAAACCAAGAAAACCAGTTAGGCACCTTAGGCATTTGTGAAAACTTATCTATGATATGGTGGATATTGTCCAACTGAACTTGAACAGTCGGAGAGAAATCAGACAAATTAAAACAACCCATTCCTGGGGAATGTTCACATCCCTTATGTTCTTTTAACAGTAAATAGTCTGTAGATGTAAGATTTTGGAGCGCTACAATTTGCACTTCTTCTAATTCTTGGTTGAGTTCCAACAGTATAGATCCAGTCAAATTTGTTGTTTTACTGTATGCACAGGCCAGCTTAGATATCTCCTTCATTCCCATGGCAAGTCCAGGAGCTGGTGGGATGAGTGCATCTACAGCTGTAGCAGTGCGTGGATCTTTGTTGGTGTTTTTTGATGATCATCTTCTGGCATGAGTCTTCCAGAGAGTGCTGATGTTGGAAGTTCTCTTTCATATCGTATCTTAGTTCATTTTCGGGGTAGCCCAATTAGGCTTTGATCTTCTGTATAAACGCAAACAGACCCTTTGCCTACACTTTTATATGCCCTTTATACCCCTGTGTAGAACTCATTGGAGGTTACCACACAGGAACTGCCCTTTTTTTGTTTTGTTTTGTTTTGGGTATCACTAATCTACACTTACATGACGAATATTATGTTTACTAGGCTCTCCCCTATACCAGGTCTCCCCTATAAAACCCTTTACAGTCACTGTCCATCAGCATAGCAAATGTTGTAGAATCACTACTTGCCTTCTCTGTGTTGTACAGCCCTCCCTTTTCTCCTACCCCCCCATGCATGTTAATCTTAATACCCCCCTACTTCTCCCCCACCCTTATCCCACCCTACCCACCCATCCTCCCCAGTCCCTTTCCCTTTGGTACCTGTTAGTCCATTCTTGAATTCTGTGATTCTGGTGCTGTTTTGTTCCTTCAGTTTTTCCTTTGTTCTTATATTCCATAGATAAGTGAAATCATTTGGTATTTCTCTTTCTCCGCTTGGCTTGTTTCACTGAGCATAATACCCTCCAGCTCCATCCATGTTGCTGCAAATGATTGGATTTGCCCTTTTCTTTTGGCTGAGTAGTATTCCATTGTGTATAGGTACCACATCTTCTTTATCCATTCATCTATCGATGAACATTTAGGTTGCTTCCAATTATTGGCTATTGTAAATAGTGCTGCAATAAACATAGGGGTGCACTGATCATTCTCATACTTGATTGCTGCATTCTTAGGGTAAATTCCTAGGAGTGCATTTCCTGGGTCAAATGGTAAGTCTGTTTTGAGCATTTTGATGTACCTCCATAGTGCTTTCCACAATGGTTGAACTAACTTACATTCCCACCAGCAGTGTAGGAGGGTTCCCCTTTCTCCACAGCCTCGCCAACATTTGTTGTTGTTTGTCTTTTGGATGGCAGCCATCCTTACTGGTGTGAGGTGATACCTCATTTTAGTTTTAATTTGCATTTCTCTGATAATTAGCGATGTGGAGCACCTTTTCATGTGTCTGTTGGCCATCTGTATTTCTTTTTTGGAGAACTGTCTGTTCAGTTCCTCTGCCCATTTTTTAATTGGGTTATTTGTTTTTTGTTTGTTGAGGCGTGTGAGCTCTTTATATATTCTGGACGTCAAGCCTTTATCGGATGTGTCATTTTCAAATATATTGTCCCATACTGTAGGGATCCTTTTTGTTCTATTGATGGTGTCTTTTGCTGTACAGAAGCTTTTCAGCTTAATATAGTCACACTTATTTATTTTTTCTGTTGTTTTCCTTGCCCGGGGAGATATGTTCAAGAAGAGGTCACTCATGTTTATGTCTAAGAGGTTTTTGCCTATGTTTTCTTCCAAGAGTTTAATGGTTTCATGGCTTACATTCAGGTCTTTGATCCATTTTGAGTTTACTTTTGTATATGGGGTTAGACAGTGGTCCAGTTTCATTCTCCTACATGTAGTTGTCCAGTTTTGCCAGCACCATCTGTTGAAGAGACTGTCATTTCGCCATTGTATGTCCATGGCTCCTTTATCAAATATTAATTGACCATATATGTCAGGGTTAATGTCTGGATTCTCTAGTCTGTTCCATTGGTCTGTGGCTCTGTTCTTGTGCCAGTACCAAATTGTCTTGATTACTATGGCTCTATAGTAGAGCTTGAAGTTGGGGAGTGAGATCCCTCCTACTTTATTCTTCTTTCTCAGGATTGCTTTGGCTATTCGGGGTCTTTGGTGGTTCCATATGAATTTTTGAATTATTTGTTCCAGTTCATTGAAGAATGTTGCTGGTAGTTTCATAGGGATTCCATCAAATCTGTATATTGCTTTGGGCAGGATGGCCACTTTGACGATATTAATTCTTCCTAGCCATGAGCATGGGATGAGTTTCCATCTTTTAGTGTCCCCTTTAATTTCTCTTAAGAGTGACTTGTAGTTTTCGGAGTATAAGTCTTTCACTTCTTTGGTAAGGTTTATTCCTAGGTATTTTTTTTTTTGATGCAATTGTGAATGGAGCTGTTTTCCTGATTTCTCTTTCTGTTGGTTCATTGTTAGTGTATAGGAAAGCCACAGACTTCTGAGTGTTGATTTTGTATCCTGCAACTTTGCTGTATTCCGATTTCAGTTCTAGTAGTTTTGGGGTGGAGTCTTTAGGGTTATTTATGTACTGTATCATGTCATCTGCAAATAGTGACAGTTTAACTTCTTCTTTACCAATCTGGATCCTTGTATTTCTTTATTTTGTCTGATTGCCGTGGCTAGGACCTCCAGTACTATGTTAAATAACAGTTGGGAGAGTGGGCATCCCTGTCTAGTTTCCGATCTCAGAGAAAATGCTTTCAGCTTCTCGCTGTTCAATATAATGTTGGCTGTCGGTTTATCATAGATGGCCTTTATTATGTTGAGGTTCTTGCCCTCTATTCCCATTTTGCTGAGAGTTTTTAACATGAATGGATGTTGAACTTTGTCAAATGCTTTTTCAGCATCTATGGAGATGATCATGTGGTTTTTGTCTTTCTTTTTGTTGATGTGGTGGATGATGTTGATGGACTTTCGAATGTTGTACCATCCTTGCATCTCTGGGATGAATCCCACTTGGTCATGGTGTATGATCCTTTTGATGTAGTTTTGAATTCAGTTTGCTAATATTTTGTTGAGTATTTTTGCATCTACATTCATCAGGGATATTGGTCTGTCATTTTCTTTTTTGGTGGGGTCTTTGCCTGGTTTTGGTATTAGGGTGATGTTAGCTTCATAGAATGAGTTTGGGAGTATCCCCTCCTCCTCTATTTTTTGGAATACTCTAAGGAGAATGGGTATTATGTCTTCCCTGTATGTCTGATAAAATTCCGAGGTAAATCAATCTGGCCCGGGGGTTTTGTTCTTTGGTAGTTTTTTGATTACCGCTTCCATTTCGTTGCTGGTAATTAGTCTGTTTAGATTTTCTGTTTCTTCCTGGGTCAATCTTGGAAGGTTGCATTTTTCTAGGAAGTTGTCCATTTCTCCTAGGTTTCCCAGCTTGTTAGCATATAGGTTTTCATAGTATTCTCCAATAATTCTTTGCATTTCCGTGGGGTCCGTCGTGATTTTTCCTTTCTCGTTTCTGATACTGTTGATTTGTGTTGACTCTCTTTTCTTCTTAATAAGTCTGGCTAGAGGCTTATCTATTTTGTTTATTTTCTTGAAGAACCAGCTCTTGGTTTCATTGAATTTTGCTATTGTTTTATTCTTCTCAATTTTATTTATTTCTTCTCTGATCTTTATTATGTCCCTCCTTCTGCTGACCTTAGGCCTCATTTGTTCTTCTTTTTCCAATTTCGATAATTGTGATATTAGACCATTCATTTGGGATTGCTCTTCCTTTTTTAAATATGCTTGGATTGCTATATACTTTCCTCTTAAGACTGCTTTTGCTGTATCTCACAAAAGTTGGGGCTTAGTGTTGTTGTTGTCATTTGTTTCCATCTATTGCTGGATCTCCATTTTGATTTGGTCATTGATCCATTGATTATTTAGGAGCGTGTTGTTAAGCCTCCATGTGTTTGTGAGCCTCTTTGCTTTCTTTGTACAGTTTATTTCTAGTTGTATGCCTTTGTGGTCTGAAAAGTTGGTTGGTAGGATTTCAATGTTTTGGAATTTTCTGAGGCTCTTTTTGTGGCCTAGTATGTGGTCTATTCTGGAGAATGTTCCATGTGCCCTTGAGAAGAATGTATATCCCGCTGCTTTTGGATGTAGAGTTCTATAGATGTCTATTAGGTTCATCTGCTCTACTGTGTTGTTCAGTGCTTCCATGTCCTTACTTATTTTCTGTCCAGTGGATCTATCCTTTGGGGTGAGAGGTGTGTTGAAGTCTCCTAGAATGAATGCATTGCAGTCTATTTTCCCCTTTAGTTCTGTTAGTATTTGTTTCACATATGCTGTTGCTCCTGTGTTGGGTGCATATATATTTAGAATGGTTATATCCTCTTGTTGGACTGAGCCCTTTATCATTATGTAGTGTCCTTCTTTATCTCTTGTTACTTTCTTTGTTTTGAAGTCTATTTTGTCTGATATTAGTACTGCAACCCCTGCTTTCTTCTCGCTGTTGTTTGCTTGAAATATGTTTTTCCATCCCTTGACTTTTAGTCTGTGCATGTCTTTGGGTTTGAGGTGAGTTTCTTGTAAGCAGCATATAGATGGGTCTTGCTTTTTTATCCATTCTGTTACTCTGTGTCTTTTGATTGGTGCATTCAACCCATTAACATTTAGGGTGACTATTGAAAGATATGTACTTATTGCCATTGCAGGCTTTAAATTCATGGTTACCAAAGGTTCAAGGTTAGCCTCTTTAGTATCTTACTGCCTAACTTAGCTCGCTTATTGAGCTGTTATATACACTGTCTGGAGATTCTTTTCTTCTCTCCCTTCTTGTTCCTCCTCCTCGATTCTTCATATGTTGGGTGTTTTGTTCTGTGCTCTTTCTAGGAGTGCTCCCATCTAGAGCAGTCCCTGTAAGATGTTCTGTAGAGGTGGTTTGTGGGAAGCAAATTCCCTCAGCTTTTGTTTGTCTGTGAATTGTTTAATCCCACCATCATATTTGAATGATAGTCGTGCTGGATACAGTATCCTTGGTTCAAGGCCCTTCTGTTTCATTGTATTAAATATATCATGCCATTCTCTTCTGGCCTGTAGGGTTTCTGTCGAGAAGTCTGATGTTAGCCTGAATGGTTTTCCTTTATAAGTGACCCTTTTCTCTCTAGCTGCCTTTAAAACTCTTTCTTTGTCCTTGATCTTTGCCATTTTAATTATTATGTGTCTTGGTGTTGTCCTCCTTGGATCCTTTCTGTTTGGGGGTTCTGTGTATTTCCGTGGTCTGTTTGATTATTTCCTCCCCCAGTTTGGGGAAGTTTTCAGCAATTATTTCTTCTAAGATACTTTCCATCTCTTTTCCTCTCTCCTCTTCTTCTGGAACCCCTATATTACGGATATTTTTCCTTTTGGATTGGTCGCACAGTTCTCTTAACATTGTTTCATTCCTGGAGATCCTTTTATCTCTCTCTATGTCAGCTTCTATGCGTTCCTGTTCTCTGATTTCAATTCCATCAATGGCCTCTTGCATCCTATCCATTCTGCTTATAAACCCTTCGAGAGTTTGTTTCATTTCTGCGATCTCCTTTCTGGCATCTGTGATCTCTTTCCGGACTTCATGCCATTTCTCTTGCGTATTTCTCTGCATCTCTGTGAGCATGTTTATGATTCTTACTTTGAATTCTTTGTCAGGAAGACTGGTTAGGTCTGTCTCCTTCTCTGGTGTTGTCTCTGTGATCTTTGTCTGCCTGTAGCTTTGCCTTTTCATGGTGATAATAATAGTTTCAGAGCTGGGACGTGTGACGGCTGGAAGAAATTCCCTTCTTGTTGGTTTGTGTCCCTCCTCTCCTGGGAGAACCGCGACCTCTAGTGGCTTGTGTTGGGCAGCTGCGTGCAGAGAGGGTTTCTGCTTCCTGCCGGGCTGCTATGGTGTTTATCTCCGCTGTTGCTGTGGGTGTCTCCTGTTTAGGGCCTCTGCTCCAAAGTGGTGGAGTCGCGTTGGAGGGGGAGCGGCCTGGAGGCTATTTATCTCTGTAAGGGGCCTCCCTGCTCCCTGCAGTCCTGGGGTTAGGGTGCCCAGAGATCCCCGGATTCCCTACCTCTGGATTAAGTGTCCCACCCTGCCCCTTTAAGACTTCCAGAAAGCACCCGCCAAAACAAAACAAAGACCACAAAAAAAAAAAAGAAATTTTTTTTAATAAAAAAAAAAAAAAGTGTCCGCTCGTTTTGCTTTATTCTCCAGCGCCAGCCTCAGTCATCTGCTCACCGTTCTTGCTGCTCTGTTTCCCTAGTATTGGGGTCCCTATCCCTTTAAGACTTCCAAAATGCGCTCGCCAAAACAAAACAGCAAAAAAAAAAGAAAGAAAAATGGTCGCGCGCTTTTCTGGTGTCCTCCGGCACCTGGCCTCCGGTGCCCGCTCACTGTTCTTGCTGCCCTGTTTCCCTAGCATCCAGGGCCCCCTGGGCACGTACTGCGTCTGCACTCTGGCCCAGATGGCTGCGGCTGGGTGTTCGGAAGTCCTGGTCTCTGTCTCCCTCCCGCTCTGCCTATTCTTCTCCTGCTGGGAGCTGGGGGGATGGGTGCTCGGCTCCCACCGGGCCGGGGCTTGTATCTTACTCCTTTCGGGAGGCGCTGGGTTCTCTCAGGTGCGGATGTGGTCTGGATATTGTCCTGTGTCCTCTGGTCTTTATTCTAGGAAGGGTTGTCTTTGTTATATTTTCATAGATATATGTGTTTTTGGGAGGAGAGTTCCGCTACTCTACTCACGCCACCATCTTGGCTCCGCTCAGTCAATGAATATTAATTCTTGCTATTATTTCAGCCTTTTACTGTGTCTGGCACATAACAGATACTCATAATATTTTTGTTAAATGAATATATGCATGAGGACTTCATCAGTAGTTCTCTACTCTTTTTTTTTTTAGCTTATGGTCCCTTAAAGCATTTTTGGATAAGTATGTGTTTCCTTCCACATCTTTAAGTAGGTATCTAAAATGTTTCATCCTAAGTATAGTTAATCACAAAGGAAATTTCTAGTGTTTTGTGTATGCTCACATTTTAAAATAAAGCTTTTAAATATCACTCATTCAAATATATCTAATGGAACAGAAATATCACTACCATCCATCAAAGAAATCTTAATAGGTTATTTTATAGCATTTTCACATATTGTATAATTCCTTTTCCTATTTGAATTTGGATCCCTGTTCTGTTCATGCACAGAAATTGATAGGAAAGCAATTTATTTTTAGGCTTGAAAATTTTTCCTGACTTTTTAACCCGCAGTTACTCTAGGACCATTTATTGAAAGGTCTTTCTGTATTGAGTTGCTTTGATGTCATTATTAAAAATAAAGTGACTATATATGTGAAGGTCAGTTTCTGCACGCTACTTCGTTCTAGTGACCTTGTCTATGCTTATGCCAATACCACACTATTTTAATCACTAGAGCTTTACAGTAAGTTTTGAAATCTGAAAGAGTTAATCTTTCAACTTTATTTTTTAGGATAATCTTGGTTCTTCTATTTCTTTGCACTGACATACAAATTTAGAATAGATTATTAATTTCTAGCCCCTGCCCCACCAAGAACCCAAGCTGCTTTGATTTGGATTGGGATTGCATTCAGTCTATAGATAAATTCAGGGAGAACTGACATCTTAACAAAATTGAATCTTTCTCTCAATCTATGATTCAATAGATTGAATGTTTTCTATCTATTGAATCTTTCTATCTTTCCAAGTTTTGTAGCTTTTAATGTAGTGGTCATAAGTGTCTTTTGTTAAATTTATCCATAGGTACTTGATGTTTTGAAGTTATTGGAGAAGGTAAGAGAACAAAATATTTAAATTGAAATATATATATAATATTTTATTTTTATTTTTGGTAAACCGTAAGATTATGTGCTAAGAAGTACATCCCGGATTGAGCTGTTACTATAATTATTAGCACAATTTATCAAAACAACAAATAACATAATTTTGATGAATAGTTATAAAACAAAGTATATTTCTTGAAAATATATATTATAGAGAGATGGAAATGGCAGTTTTGACTGTTTGTTTAAAGTAAGTGTCCTTTTTATAACACCCTGGAAGTTCTTATGCCTGAAAACAGTATACTTTAGGAAGATGCAGAATGGTGAGAATTGTACCTCTCTTATAAAATGGGAGAATGGTAAGTGTGAAAGAGGAAGAGAAGTACTTCAGCCATGGGAGCACTTCAAACAAAGTTTACTTAAGAGTGTACATGGAGCTTAAGGATCTGGAAATCCTTCCCTTAAAATAGTCCTGTCAGTGTACTCCACAGTCAGCCTTACATATTCTTAAGGGTACACATTCTTATCCCTGCTTGAAAACCTCTCCTGTAGGACAAAAGTGCAAATGAATTAAATCTGACATTTGTGGATGCTTTGCTGTGAAAAATGAAGTGTTTATGTACAATAATAGCATTCTCACTTGTCTGCTTTCTGATGTGATTTCTCATGTCATGGGGATCTATTGATAACCTCTAAATCTTTCTATCTGGGTTATTTGAATATGCTAATTTGATTGTGCTAATTTGAACCAGTGGTCAAATCAGGTCTAATATGAATATACTACTAGTACTTCTTAACATTCTACTGACAGTTATTGATTAGTATTGAATGGTATTATTTTTAGTTATTGAACTTATGGTAAATTTTGTTTGTAGTTGACTTATCAAAACTTGATGATACCTTGAAAATTGATGGCACTCATGGATATCATGTGAATCAGACCCTCCCCTTCTGTGTCGTAGCTGACCTTCATTGCCTCAAAGCCCTTGATTTTTGTACCTCCATGAAGAACTGTGTAATACTACTTTGTGTAGGCTCCAAATAGATTTTTCTAGTAGGTAGAATTTAGCCTGAAGAAATAATGATTGTTTATTAACCAAAAGGTGGCAGATGTCCAGGTCTTCCCAGTAACTCATGAGTTAAAAATATAATAACACAAATCATATTTCCCCTTGTTCCTAATTTGGGCTGCTTCACTTTCTTGGATCTTGGCATGGGAACACAAGGGACTGTGGCTTGCTTGGTTCTGGATAAATACTTAGAAATGGAGGTAAATATTGCTTCATAAAGCTAAGGTGATCCTAAGGATATAGTTAAAGCAAATGTTCATAAACCAGATGCAATTTCTGTGAAAAGTTTATTTTTATTCCTAAGACCAGAGATGAATAGTTTGGCTTTCATTCAGTTAATACAATAGCGCCAGTTCCCAAAGAAAGAAACTTTTAAAGTAATGCTGTGAGATGCGCAAAACCAGAGAGATCCATGTGGTTGTAGCTGTGATGTACAGGGAGATGCCACGGACGGAGTCAGGAGGCCTGGCCTGAATTCCAACTCTGTCATTTATTATACATGTCCCTGTTGGAAAAATGTAAGTAAAAACAAACCTCCTCCCAACCCAAAAATACTCTCCACAAAGGTAAAAGAGAAAATAGTTTTGTTATTGAGTAAACATTAAGCCAGAAAGTATTGCACATCATAGACACTTTCTACTGGAAAACGGACAGGTAGGAATCTCACCCGTTCACATAACCAAGCAGATGCAATTCAGTCCATGCATGTTCTCAGGATAAACAATAACTTGTCCTAAAGTAAGAGGACTGGACAGCACCATTTGTCACATAGCTCATCCTCAGTTCTTCTGGTAGTTAGGACAACCATCTGTGTTAGCTCACTGGCTTTATGCAAAGGAAAAATGAACTTTATGACATGAGGTAGTTTTGCAACTTGGACAGCGGAACTGGCTGGAGGGAGGGAGGATCCTACCCTGTCACAGAAGCTGGAGGTCAATGCAAAGAGATGGTCCCCAGGTCCTCAAGTAAGATACCCCTGGATTCTAAAGGTGACAAGAGGCTTTCTAACTTTTAAAAGATTTTTATATATTTAAAAGAAACAGGAAAAGAAATGGCAACTTTTCTACAGTAAATGCTCTAAGGTTAGAAAAAAAAAGTGGGGTAGGGGTGGGGGATCATCCTGTTTTTAATGAGGAAGATCTTCATTTTTGTTTTTTGTTTTTCAAATTGTATTTATTTTTACACATTTAGAAAGTAATTCAACCTCCCTGGATCTGTTTTCTTGTCTGGAAGAGAGGAGTAATAATACCAATAACAACTATTTTTCTTCACAAAGGGCTTAAATAAAGGAACTGTGCAAAACTTACTTGCCATTTTAAATGCTGAAACTAGTAGAAATTAAATATTTGCTGGTATTAGATCTTCATGCAAGCAGTTTATCTAATATTTAAACAGTAACATACATTTCTAAAAGAGTGTCTTTAAGGCCAAGAATCCTTTTGCAACAAAAATATGTCAGTCCCACATTTATTATTTGGATTTCAGCATTTCATTGCTCTCTATGTCTTACCCATAAAACCAGTTTTTATAAATTTGGTCCACCAGTTCCCTTATTATCAGTGTGTTCAATTTCCATTTTATTTTTAAACACAAATGCCACAGTAACTACATAATTATTTTGATTAAAAAATACTGCAAGGTCTATTTCAATAGAAAAATTAATGTAAGTGCAAGAAAGAGTTTAAATTTGATGAAAAACAACCCAAGAAATGTTCTATTTCTTGCTAAATACTTTTTAAAAAACACTAAAAAGAAAAAAAATGATGCCATTACTTGAACCCAAAATTACTTCAACTGGACATGTTTGACACATCCTGGGAAAAAATACGAACACAACAAACATTAAAAGCACTCCAGAATACTGCTGAGTATAAGAATTAAATTGAATAGTCAAAGAATCTCAGGCAGGTCTCACATTGTTGCTAGCACTCCCAAGTGAAGCCAGGCTGGTACATGCTTTCCTGAATCAGATGGGCTTTTGTTCTTTTGACACTGAACTCATCACCTGGTTATTTAATCATTGGTGAGATCAAAATTATAAAAACACTATATCAAGTCAAAGTCATCCTCTCCTATTTCTAGGAGAGGTTCTGTACTGAGAATTGAGTCCTGCCACATTTTTATGAGGGTGCAGTTAAACAGGTAGGCGTCCGCACCAGTAAATTATGTGACTAGTATGATTCTGGAAATTACAAGGCAAGCTAGAAATTATTCAGAATGGAAATAAAATATTTAAAAGCCCTGGTATAAATCTTAGCAAGGAAATACATTTTCATGAGACCAGTGATTAACCCAATAGCAAAATGGAATTTATATCAACCATTCATTAATCCCATTTCCCTTCTCCCAACACCATTAATTAAGTGTCTGCTCAATTCCCATTCCTGTGCTACACTTGTGTCGCTTACCCAATTACAGCTAATTTTCTTGCGTGCAACGGGAGTAGTAATAGCTTTGAACAGTTGTTGAAATGTGGTTCCTAGCGCTTACTGCCGTGTGTCATCTTTAAATATTCCATAACATGTTTTCTAGTTTTGTTTGTAAAATCAAGTTTGTGTGGGAAGGATTGAGTACAGTAAGTGGGTGGTTTCCTTCCTCTCAGGTCCTTGGAGACCCTTATCTGATTTAAGTTTTGCCTCAGGAGAAAGCTGTGCCCTGGAGTTTGCTAAGAATAACCATTCTCCTGTCTTGCTGTTTTACCTGTGACTCTCTGAGAGAAAAGGCTTTGGAAAAATCAACTTTTGATGGCATGTTTTGTAAATTGTACCTACCTGATCACTTTGAGTTAAGTAGGGAGGGTGAGTTTAATTTTGTTATTTAAGGAATCTGTGACAGGGCACTCCCTTCTCTTTCTCTTTTTTACGTAATTTACAAAAAAAAAAAAACCCCGAGTTGGTGAAACCTACAAGTATTAAGCATACTTTGCTTTGTTTAATTTGTTCTTAAAGATATGGGTGTAAATTCAGTATCTGTGTCTTAAACTGTTTCCCTTGGGCTTCAGTATGATTATTAGAGGAAGAAGAAATGAATATTTTGTTGTCTGGTTGGTCCTCATTTGTCAGTGTCTCCTAATAATTTACTTGATTAAGTGTCTTCTGACATTCCCCACACTTCCCGCCCCCTCCAAGCATAATTGATGATCTGTAAATAAACACTTAGCATCCTTAGTGGCACCTCACCATTTAAAATAAACCTGCAGAGAATCCTTTTGTTTAGCAAATAATCCTTTTATAATCACCTATGGCTTCATCTGCACATATTTTGGTCAATCAGCCTTTTTTTAAAGCAGAAAAAGTATGTTAATCTTTTTGAAGCAAGGGAGAAATTCCCTTGATGTAGTAAATAATAAAGCTGCCCTCTGGAAGGGAGAACAGGGAAGAACTCAGGCTTATGGTTAGTGATGGGGGTAAGTGCAGTGGTAATAATAGGATTTCAAGGCGTTGGCTTGAACATGCGCTAATAGGCTGACATCCCAAGTCATTTATGGGTAGAGCCACTTTACAGCATCACTTGTTCCCTTTCATCTGCATACGTGGCCATTTGTCCCTTCCCATTACTCTACAATTTTGGGTGCTGCCAACACAATCCTGAAGGAAGCAGAACCCCTCTTAGAGCTTACATTACCCTTGTTGCAAAGTAATCGCATTCTGTCAAAGTTGGCAGTATTTTTTTTTTTGTAATGAGGTTTTTATAATTTAAAAAAATATACTCAATCAACATGATTGAGCTGGTAAACATAAGCTCACTATTTTCACATGTTAACAGAAACCTTTCTCTGAATCTTTTTTTCCACATCACAGTGGTTATGCTTTTTTAAAAAATCTCTAATTTGCTGTCTTCTTCATAGCATTCACAAT
This sequence comes from Manis pentadactyla, assembly GCF_030020395.1. Taxonomy (NCBI): domain Eukaryota; kingdom Metazoa; phylum Chordata; class Mammalia; order Pholidota; family Manidae; genus Manis; species Manis pentadactyla. The sequence goes on along the minus strand of NC_080020.1, from coordinate 167,957,207 downwards.
TTCTAAGAACCTTTTGGCCTCTAGGTACTTTCTGAAAAGATTCTCTCTAAACCTAAGCAATGTAAGATTGTGTAACTGTTTCATAAATGAAAAACTTACACTTACCATTGTAATCTGAGAGGAAATAATGGTTTAATTAGTTTTTAGATGAAAAGATTTCTGCAATCAGACTGTGTTTGTAATGGCATTTATAAAACAATTTTCCCTGTACAGTAGCATTGTAATTAAGACTTTCAATGAAATTGTCAGAGGAGAGGAGGGTACTATGCCCTGTGGTCTGCTGTTATGGCCTGCCCCTCAGGGCCTTCTGCTGCTCTGCATGGGCCTTGCACTAATGCCCTGTAATTGTGTTTCACTTCCTCTAATTAAGCTGACAGAAAACTCCAATTGCTGTCACTTACCTCATTGATCTGAAAGGCAACAGGATTAGATGGTGGCATTTCGTGCACAGAGCACTTAACACCCCAAGTGCCCCATTGCCCGGAAGGGCTGTTAGCCCTGCAGGGAAGGCCCAGGAAGCCTGCGTTTCTGGCCCCACCCCTTGGGCTGTGGAATGGCAGTTAGACAGGTCACAGAGAATATCTTGTTCCTGGATGGGGTTTTGGTGAGCTCCTTCAAACAGCTCTTCCCGGTAATTTTAATGAGTGTGACAGGGGACAAATGTTTATGGCCCAGTGGATGTTGGAAAAGCAGGGTTAAGTCAAGTTAAACAAATTTCTTTGATCTGTAACTGCCAGTGATCCCATATCTGCATTGTCAATTTTTTTTACACAGGGGGATGTGTGGGGGTGGGGGGAAATAGTAGGAAGCATTTCACACGTGTATTAGAGAACTGTTTGGGGAGGGCAGGCAAATTCAAGGCATGGTGCCCTGTGATCAACTTTTGAGACTTGCAGATCCAGCCGATGACGCCATCAGCATATGGTTATTTGGTGAAAGGGCTGTCACTGCTATTGGTAGCATGGATGCTGCATCAGCCATTCTGAAAATAACTCCTCAAGTCCCCTTCATCGTCCCTTCTGTCTGCCTCCAGTACCACTGGTGGAGTGTGTCAAATCCTTCAGGTAGGGAGAGAACCAGTTCACTGTCACAGGGTCCTTCCCTTCCAGTCTGGGCACTGCTGTCCTAGAATATGCACCCTGTTGAGTTGACGAGTATGCAGGTTCTCCTGAGTTTAGAACCTTCAACTAAGTAGCCTTATGTGAGTAGACAAATTTCTTAAGGCCTCTGGACCTCCATCTTTGCACCATTAAAGGGGCTGATAGTACATTGGTCCAGGGTATTGTGGGGATGGGGAGATAACCTATGTAAGTAACCTGGACCATAGCAGACACACATTTAATGGTAGCAGTTATTATTATCCTAAGATTTTTTAAACTTTATTAGATTTTCTGTGCCAGCGACTACACTATGACCAATATCTTGATGCAAATTGAAAAAGTCAGTTGAGCATTCGGCTGTTTACAAATAGCTTTATGCTTGGTAAAAACCTGCATTATGATTAACTAGTTTTTTCACTTTCATATCCCTCTTGAGGTAGTGTGTGAAAAAGTTTTAGGATCTTTGAAAGATATAGTTTTTAAAAAAGAGGTAAGTATTCAATATTAACCAGCTCTCTCAATTATAACAGGATTCATGTTTTCTTCTTTGTGAAGATTTTCATCCAGCTTAGTAGAAGATTGGAAATTATAGCATCTATTCTATTGAGCTTCCTAACAATGTGCTAATTTGAAATGAGACTGTATTTAGACTTCTAGTAGTTGAGTTGCAAGTCCACATTAGTGATGTTTAACAGTTGAATTCCAAGATATTTATCAGTTTGCTCAGACTGTCATCATCATAATGGAAATCCATGTTAGCAAACATAAATGCACACAACAGTGACTTCTAAAGACTTGACACATTCATAGAAAGCCATACACCTTGGGCAGATATCACACAGTATCAGTTTAGAATTTGATTGAACCTCAGAGACCATGTCAGTGTCAAGGGCTGTTTTGGAATATATTTACATTTCAGTCCTGATGTCTGCATGATCTTGACCCTTTTGGACTTGTAGCATCTGCAGAGAGAGATTGTAAATACTCATAAAGTTACAGGTTGCTCTGAGGATTAAAATGAAATAATGCATAGAAAAAGGTACTTCATGAACCATGAAATGCTGTACACATTTTAGTTAATATACCTCAGAATTATTAGTAGTAATAGGAAGCATTTAGAGAACAGGAGTTGTCTTACACTGTAATGACAATCCCCACTGTATATTCTTCTTTCTATAAATTTTCTTGTGAGCATGCCAAAATTTACAACAGTCTACACAGATTCTATATTTTTAACAATTTTGATTTGATTTAGAAAGTAGGTTAATTTGGGTGAAAAAAGTAAACTTAAAAAGCTCTTCGAAGTGCCATGTTAGCCTGATAGTCCATCTTTGGCATAGATTATTCTTAAGGCACATACATGATACAGATGGTTTGGGCCATGTGATATTCTCTCTTTATGAAACCAAACTCCAAATTAAAGGGGCATATTCCAAATATCACAAACTATCCTTAGTCTACTTAGGATTTATGACTGGCTGATAAGTTTGCCAGATTTTGTTGTGGGCATATATATATTTATTCAGTGACCTACCTGGTCTCATAGAAAGACAAAGAAACAAAATGGGAAGTCAGACACAGATATCCTGGCTATCTGTCTCAGCCCCTACTTGTGTGTATTACAAAGCAATGCCACATGCTGGCCACGTGGTACAGACTTAGTAAATTGCTATTGATTGTCCAAAATGTGGCCAATTCTGATTTTAGCAGTGACTGGTAGTGGTAGTCATTAACGGGCAAATACGTGTCAGATGTCTGCTGAGTACCAGGAAGTGCAAGGCATTAATGATAGAAAGGTAACAATGACATTCTAATAATGAACATGGCGCAGACACAGGAACCTGCGATTATATGATGACAAGAGCCATAATCAGAAGGGTAGACTGAATGCAGTGCAAGCACCCAAAAAAGAGCCACTCATGTCTGAGGATATGAGGAATTCTTTGCAGAGATAACATTTGGACAAGATCTTCAATAAGCAGGTGATGAGGGAAGGGAAGGTCCATGCAGAGTCTCACACAGCGGTCACTGGTATTAAACAAACTGTTGGAAAGAACACAAGCATTGAGAATGACACATGGAGGAGCCTCGAGGCCTGAAAACACCACCTAGTTGAGAAAAGAGTGACTAATACATGGGGCTGGCACAGGAATGGGAGATACGACTGGAGAGCCAGACTGAGGTCAAATTGGCCAGGACCTTCTTAGATGTCATCTTGTAGATGTTAGGTGGGCTTTAGATGATTTTAGGCAGGTGAGTGGAGTAACATGTATGTATGTATGTATTAAAGAGATCTATCAAATAATGAATTGGATTCTCAAACAGTGAATCTGATAACATAAAATAGCTGGTCTAATAATTTTTCAGCTCAAGACTTAATTAGACTAATAAGGTGGTCATAGAACTTCTCATCCAAATTGAGGTACTTTTCAGAGTGAAAGGAGGCATTTTTTACTAATTGTGCTGGGACACTGGAAGCCAGTGGGAAGGTACTAAGGTACTGTCACCCTATCTGTGAAGAGAATTTGTACAGATACGAGATGATTGGCTCTGTGGATGGTAATTAGTTGGCAGGTGGGTGTCTAGAGACTCCTGAAGTCCAAGGCGAATCTATGAACTCTCACGATACAGGACAGATGCTGTAGAACCCCAGAGCGTCTCCCATAGAACCTCTACTTACTGCTTTAAACCAATTTCCAATTTAAATTCTTTCAACAATATGTTTACCTAGTGTCTCAAACTCCTGTGCAAGCTTCACATTTAGAGCAGTGTTTTGTTCTGTTTTAAGTCTGTGGGCTACCTTAGCTGTCATGTAGCAAGTTTTATTTTTCTTAAAATTTCTCCATTCCTGAAGAGTTAGCCAGACTTGAGGTTAGAACCCAGGTTAGATCCTCGGTCCATCCCTTACTCTTTGGGTGTTGAACAGGCTCGTTTCTGTCTTTGAGCACACCTGTCACATGGTTAACATTTGAGCATTTTTTTTAAGGACAAATTGAGAAATCAAAGTCTAGTGCTTAACACATACTAAATACCCAGGAAGTAGCTATTGCGTGTCTTTATTTTATATTTCTTCATTGGGGAAGCAGCTTTTTTCCTTTTTTTTTACTACCACTACACAACCACAATTTATTTGGTTCCCTTCCAAGATGTTTATCAGTTTGCTCAGACTGTTCATCGTAACTTGGAAATCCATGTTAGCAAACATAAATGCATACAACAGTGACTTCTAAAGACTTGACACATTCATAGAAAGCCATACACCTTGGGCAGATATCACACAGTATCAGTTTAGAATTTGATTGAACCTCAGAGACCATATCAGTGTCAAGGGCTGTTTTGGAATATATTTACATTTCAGTCCTGATGTCTGCATGATCTTTACCCTTTGGGAGTTGTAGCATCTGTAGAGAGAGATTGTAAATACTCAAAAAGTTACAGGTATCAGCACTTAACACAATGAATTTTTATAGCTTTTTAAATTATAATTCTCATTAGGATAATGGTTATAAAGTGGAGGCAATTTGTCTCCTTCCCCAGGGTAAATTTAGCAATGTCTAGGGATATTTTTGGATGTCATAATTGAGGGGAGGGGTGCTGTTGGCATCTTGCTGGTAGAGGCCAGGGATGCAGCTCTATTACAATGAGAGGACAGCCTTCACAACAACGAATTATCTGGCCCAAAATGTCAATAGTGTGGAGGGCAGAAAACCATGCTCTAGACTGTAACTCCATGCAGGAAGACCACGACTGTCTTGCGGTGTCCTCACTGCTAGCACCGTGACGATTCTCTATGCTAGTCGGTGAACTGAATGAATCAGGTCCGAAAGTTCAGCCACAATCCAGCCTCAAATGGATTTTTTTCCACCCATTAGTCAACGTGTGAGCTGTTGCTGTAGTGTCTTAAGTACACAGGTATCAGCTGCACGCTTGAATTACCAGGTATGACAAAGGGGAACTCTGAGAGGACACCAGGGAAAATAGAAGTTACCAGTAAGAGAACAGGCAACATGTAACAATTTAAATATCTTATTTAGGCTTCTTAAAAGCACCTGCAAGCTTTCGCATAGAAAACAGAAATCACATTTGTATCTGAATTAAAGTGTGAGGAAACATGAGATTAAATTGTCTTTGGCTGTTTTGTGAAGAGAAATGTGCAAGGGCCTATTAGGAAGATTGCTTTAAATGGCTGTCTATCTGTCTAGCATCTTATAGCTGCCAGTTTTATCTACCGTGCATCTGATAATGGTCAGTTTTCAGTAAGAGCTGCAGGACTCTTTGAAGAGCTTGAGAAAGACCAAGGAAACCAGAGCAAGAAATCTGCTCTGAAACTTGGGAAACCTATTTTCCAGTTGTTGGAAGAGTTGGGGGACCCTTTCCTTAATCAGAGGAACCGACTGATAGAGGCCTTGTGCTGTGAAAAACTGAACAGCTGTCTGAGAAACCAATTAGGATTTCTGAAGACAGTCACATCTTGCCTCCTGCCCTCACCTCAATTTGCTTGGACTTCTTGTCAGCCTGAATCAGGCATGTATTTTAATAGGAAGTCAAAGCCTCAACATCATTATACTGGTGTTTCCTGTTGGACCTTGCCTGAATGTGGTAGGGCTGCCATAAGTGAAGTACCACAGACTGGGGTTTTTAACAATGGCAATTTAGTTTCTTGTAGTTCTAGAGACTAAAAATCTAAGATCAAGGTGTCCTCAGGTTGGGTTTGATCTGTGGCCTTTCTCCTTGGTTTGTAAATGGCCATGATCTCCCTCATGTTTTTTTTTCCTGTGTTTTTTCTGACTAATTGACTTTTCCTAAAGGACACCAGTCATACTGGATTCGGGCCCACCCTGATGGCCTCATTTCACCTTAATTATCTCTCTAAAGAGCTGATCCCCAAATACAGTAACATTCTTAGATATTACATCTTGGGGGAGGATCTCAACATATGAATCTGTGGGGGACACAGTTCAATTTATATCACCCCTCTTCAGGGCTCAGCATCAAGTAGATGCTCCATAAATACTTGTTATTTGCCAGAGTGATCTATTGTCTGAAAAGGACTGTAGTGGCTGACCCAAGGGTGCCTGGAGACAAAGGTCAGTCTGGCTGGGGTGATTGGCAGTGTAAAATTGGTACCCCGACCCAGGCCGCTGGGCATGGAAGCCTGCTCCTGCAAGCTTGATGGTCTTGCCCCTGGAGTCACTAATTTTAAGAACCCAAAGTTGGGCTACTGAGACTGTACTTAGTGTGGATCAGTTTAGTAGTTCTTCTCTTTCTTTTGTGTGTGTGTGTGTGTGTGTGTTGTTTTTGTTTTTCTTTGTGTCCACTTAGCAGGCCTTGATTAATCACAAGGGAAAGAAGGCAGTGAGAGGGCTGGGGTAGCCCTGGAGAAGGGGCATCGGTGTGGAGTGGGGGGCCCTCCAGCGGGTGAGGGTTCCTGTGGAGCTCTCTGGATAGGGAGGAAGAGAAGGGAAGGACGAGCAAAGCTGGGGGTGGTAAGCCTGGCTTTGGGCCAGTTCACATGCGGCTGGGGCAGAAGGGGAAGATTTCCCTGGCAGTGCGGAGCTCAGAGCCAGTCTGGCTTCTGCACAGGGAATGAACGGCCTGGACGACCCTAACATGATGATCCATCCTCAGGTCAGACTTACTGCTGATTTTACTCCAGACTTGAACCTCCCTTCTGGTGCCTCGTTTCTGACTTCTCTTTGGCCACCTGTTAGTCCCTCTGCCTCAGGAATAGTGACTGGATCCCTGGCCTGCTATTCTGTCCCCGTGGCAGCGCCTACTTTGGACCCACCCCAACGCAGGAGTCCTCAGGCCCCAGGGTAAAGCTACCCTTTGCCTTCAACTATGTAACTATCTTGTTTCTCTTCATTGTTGGCCTTCCTGATATCCCTATGATTGTTTGATTTTTCCCTCTCAGTTTCTTTTATTTTGTGTTGTAGATATGTCTTGTTTCTAAATCCTATTTCCCCTGATAAATGGATTTCCCACGGGACCAGAATTCGTTTTTAACTCTTCCAGATTCCTTCACTCAACCGCCACACAGAGGTTTCTGCCCTACCTTTCTGTCCTGTTCAGAGATAAATTTTCTTATGTTTTCCATAATGACAACTGTCTTATGTCATTGCCTCCCCGAGAATCTATGCGCTGGGCACTGGACTTAGTGAAACATACACAGGTAAGCTAGACAGATGACGTTCAAATCCCATGGTTTACATTCTAATGGGAGAAACAGATGTAAAACCAGTAAGCAAATAATCTTCTCGGGGTCTTTCTCAATTTTATTAGCAGTTTAGCAGAGAACTTTGAGAGTTGTCATAAATGAATTAAAATAATTTTCTAACGATCTCTAGGCTTTGCATTGCAGTGGAAATGTTATGAGTTGAGTTTATTCTGCTCGGTTCTTGTCTCTGCTGCAATCAAGAATTGAAAGGCAGAAACACAGCAGCAAAGCAGAATGAAAGTTTTATTTGCCCTCCAAGGGAGGAGTGGGCCAGAGTCAAGGTAGACAAAGGCAGGCTGCTTGCTGTGAGGCTGCTTTTATGGGGTTTTTGGCTGGACAAAGAAGTCCCTGATTGACATTCTTTGGCCTTTGGGGTTTGATCTGATTTGAGGATTGAAGACATGGGCTGTGCTCTGACGTTTTTTATTGGGGGATTTTTGTCATCTGGAGAGTTCCTGTGCTCTGAAGTTTCTTATCTGGGACGTGTCTGTGCCCTTCAAGTCACTCTCAGTCCCTGTGGTCTCATTTAATTAATCCTCTGAGTTATCTCTGGCTCTCTGGCTTTATCTGATTAACTCCCTGAAATCTTGGTGGTCCCTACTGTCTTTTCATCCTCCTCATATCTGTCTTTCTGCCTAACACCTACTTACTGAGCATGTGTATGTAATCTCCAGCCCCCCTCACAGGCTCTCCGTCGGTGTGAAACAGACATGGCAGGCCTGAATTTGGCTTCCTCATTTCAGCAAGGCCATCCCTTCTTTGGCATACCAAAGAGGGTAACTGGAATAGAGTCCTCTGGTGCTGCTCGGAGGATCTCCCTCTGCCTGGCATTTAGGTTAAGATGCACAGTTTGATTTGAATCATCTGTGAAGTGTGGTCATAATGATTTCATTATCCATGCATGGGCCTGAAAAAGAGGAATCAGTCCCAGGATTTGCTCTCCATCTCTCAGGAACATAAGAAACTGCAGTTGGTGGAGTTTGAATTCTTTACCAAGAATTACTAGTGAAATTTCAGGGTCTGTGTCTGGTTCTCCTTTTACATTTGCCTTATATTTGAATTGTATTATAATGGCCTTTAAAATACTGAACATTTTATGAGTGTTAAGTACCACTCAGATGTTAAAAGATTTTCAAATGACAGGTCTTGGTAAACTCAGATCAGCCTGTAAAACATTGTCCCTAGACATTCAATCCATCCATCTTGCATCAACTCATGGCTCAGATGCTGAACCTTTCCATAAGAAGTGGACTTTCAAAAGATAAAAAGCATCAAGGTAAGCAATCTCTTGATTGGATACTATTTTCGTGCTAGACTCAGACATAGACATAAGCATGCAGTATCTCATTACCATCTTGAGTGAGGCATTATTTTTAATATTCCATAGATGAGGACTAAGAGTTAGTGTGTTTAGATGAATTGCCAAGGGCTATACAGCAAGTAGATATCAGAGCCAGGATATAATCTAATAATCTAATACTCTTTGTGTCTACTTCTTAAATTCTTTGAAGAAAAGGAAAGCATGGGAGAAGGCAAGCACAGTAAGGGCGCTGGTGGTGGGTGTGGACTGTGAATTACATTTGCAATTTAATTTTATGTAAGAATGAGATAACACTGATTGCTTTATGAAAGAATCTATCTCCCCTCACTCACAGTTCTTAGTGTCATAAGCCCAAGGAGGCTAAGATGCCCCTTGGAGCTGTTTCTGTGGATTTCCATGGCTGCCCATGCCAAAATGGATAGTTCTGGGTTAAAATAAACAGGTCAGTGTTAGATTCTGGAAGGACTAAGATTTTGGGATTTATCTTCCCCAGTGGCCTATGTTCCACTCAGCCAGGAAAGCTTGGCAATAACATTCTTTGAGTGCCACTATCCGATGGAAGTACCATCTTCCTGCACTAACTACATGGCTTTCTTGAGTACAAAGGAAATTCTTTTTGGGGACATTGCCCTGATACAGGAAGATGTGGTCTTCCTCTCATAGGATTCACACACTGCTAGTGGAGAGAGTGCCCAGACGGTTAAGAGATATTGGCTGATGAACTTTCAACACACACACACACAAATACGCATATTCATATACACACACACTCAAATGCAAAACATGATTACAGCATTTTAATTTTACTCTATGGTATTATACACACAATTAGCAAATGTAACACCAAACAATTTAGGGATTACTGTCAACCTGTTCCAATATTTTTTTTCTCAGAGGAAGGTCTGAAATACTGCCTGGATGAAGACCCTGAGATGTGTGTGTGTATGTGTGTGTGTGTGCATGCATGTATGTGCACACACGCTTGCAAAATTTTCTTAAGCTCTCTGTGCTTTAACGAGATTAGTAGTCTCCTTTTTGACTTTGTCCATGCATCTAGCTGGCCTTATTTGGATGTCCACATGTGATTGTGATAACACCCAACCAGGAATTTGGGGAAGCTGGTTTAACTTTCTTTTTCTTAGTGCAAGGAGTTTTTATGAAATCCTGTGGCAGGCTGTGTCTACTCTCTATTGGTTTGGTTTCTCAAGTGGTATAGCTTTTCTTTTCTAATTAACTGGTTTTGTTTAGAAACTTAAATTTTTGAAACTGACTAATTCATCAAAAATTAAGCAGAATTGCCTTAACTGTGGATCGTTGGTCCTGTTTCAGGCTTAATACCAGTAAATTGTTGCAAAACTCAATAATTTCCAAATTAGGCTGATTAACAGAATTTCATGGAAAACTGAAAATGCAGATTACAGGGCCACAATCAGAAAGATCTTAATCAAGTGATGAGTCAGGTGGAAAGCAATTGCACCACCCCTGTGTTTCCAGAACTTGTCTGCAATTTTTAAAATGCTTCATAAAAAATGAAAACATCCAGCCTACTCCAGAGCTATTGAATGAAATCTCTTGGTGGAGACCCAGGCATCTTCATTTTAACAGTCATCTAATATTGACAGCTTCTAGGCAAAGGATCATTGAGCCCAACCAGGACTCTCCTATTTGCTTCATTTCTAGTCACCATTTACCACCATTTAACCAGCAAACCCCTAGGGACTTCACCTTAAATTGATATTAAGGTGAATTATATTGACTTGATATTAGCAGCCTGTCACTATGGCCCTGATTGTGAGACATGTGTGTTTGGGAAAAGGTGTCACTTTTTTGGCTTTGTGAGTAGACAGGAATGAGCAATCAGGGAACACTCTCAGCCAACACTCAAGGGCTTTCAGGAGGCCCTGGAGGCCAGGAGTCAGCAAGGGAGAGCTACATCTCACCTACGATATTCAATTTTGTCTCTTCACCCTCTCTGACTTACAGCTAGAGACTTTGCATTGTCAATGAGGGTCCAGTAAAGCAGATGTGTACTCAACTCGAAAGCCTATAAGATGCTAGGATTATGATCTAAGCAAAGGTGTTATATGTATTTTATTTTCTGTATTTTTCCTACAGCTGGTCTGAAGAGAATGAAATGCACTTCTTAAAATTCCACGCAGACCTAGCAAACTTTCAGTGAGATCCTAGCATAGGAAGGAAAAAGATCTCAGTGTCTGACTGGATGTGATGTGCATTCTCAACTCTCCCCCTTAATAGACACAGTGTACGCTACAGAGAGCAAAGTGTAATTTTAAGAACCTTGTAATTCTTTACAAATTAGCACAACAGATGGTGTTTATGGGAGCCATATAGTGAGAAATATTTGGGACGTTGTGAGACATGTGTTCCAGGATTTCGGCCTGCTTTCTACTTAGTTTAGGTTTTAACTGTCATGCTACAAAAATGCTATTTGCCTCGTAAAGTTTTCATTGGTTCCAAGTATGAGCCAGTGCCCCAAGAGATGGTTCTACTATGGGGCAGATTCCAAGCATTCTCAGTGGGAAGGGCTTCAGAGAGGCCTCTGACTCCTCTAAGCCTGGTGAGTGCTCCGAGCTCACCCCTGGTCACATGGCACTGGCCTGCCAGGCATTGGTGCTGGAGGTGGGGGAGCAGCCTGGGCTTTACTTCTGGCTTTGGTGTGGGTTTCAGAAGTTCAGCAAGGGCCCAAGGCTTGATAACCTCTGCTCCTAGAAAAATATAAGACAATGCCAAAGGGCTAACAGTTAAGTTAGCAGCTTTGGGTTGGGGCTTGCTAGTGTATAAATAGCTAAAATATTTCTTTATTATTTTGACTGTCCTGTAATTAAACACAAAATATTGTTTTCTCTTAGATCCCTTATAGTGATGGGATTTAAAGTAACCAGGACCCATGGGGTTGCTTTCCAAACAGTGTGTGAGAGGAAGGAGGAAGTGCTGAGGGTGGGTGGTGGAACAGGAAGAGGCGGCCCTGTTCAAACCTGGTGCTGCCAAACCGTGTATTTCCTCTTCCCAGTGTCACCTCCTGGGAAAGTTCTTCCTTTTCCTTTTGTGTAGGACTGGCAAACAGAAGGGTCCCTCGTGTTCTCTAGTACAGTCTGTTTCTTTGCTCCAGGTTCTGCCCATCACTGTTAGAAGTGCCATTTCACCAAACTCATTCCCTTTTGGTATCTAGTATCTTCAAGCTGATCCACTCTTGCCCCCCACTATTTTGAGAGGACTTGATAAAAGCCATTTACTATTTGTATGTTTCTTCTCCCAGATGTGTACATATCTTAATCTTTTACATGTAATTGATGACTGATTTTTATTTTCCTTCTACTTAGGTGATATTTTGAATAGAGAAGGAAAAGAATGAGTGTAGAAAGAGAGTAGGCAACAGTATTAGAGAAGACAGAGCTGTCCTTCAACTCCACCTTTGCACAAAAGCAGCCCTATCTCCAAAGATCCCTATCATGTAGTCATTGTGATCAGCTGGAATACAAATGACACTAGTCATTCGTATTCAGTACATATTTATATATATATAACTGTACATATTTCAGTTTGCTTAGTGCCTGTTCTGTGTAAGTCACCATGCAAGAAACTTAAGAGTTTCAAGGAAATAGAAGCAGCTGGCAACTTCCTCTCTACTATGGACTGGTGTGTCTCTCTCCAAAATTCATATGTTGAACACCTAACCCCCAGCATGGTGGTGTTTGGAGATGGGGCCTCTGCGAGGTAGTTGGGTTTAGATGAGGAATGAGAGTAGGGTCTTCATGAAAGGATCAGTGCCCTTAGAAGAAGAGATACCAGAGAATGTGCTTCTTGTCTCTTTCTACCATGTGAGGCCACAGTGAGAAGGCAGGTCTGTCTGAGCCAGGAAGAGCTCTTACCAGAAATTAAATCTGCTGAACCTTGGTCTTGGACTTTCCAGCTTCTAGACTGTGAGAAAATAAATTTCTGTTAATGAAGCCAGCCAGTCTGTGGTTTTTGTTATAGCAGCTATACTCTGTCCATAAGCTCCTTTTCCCTAAGAAGAAGGGACATATACACATGACAAGATTCTGAACAATACAGGATCATAATGATGCATCATATGTGTTTGTATTGAACCTTTAGAGTGTAACGTCTGAAATTCAATTAACAATGCAAGAGATTTGCATAATATTTCATTGTTGTCTGAGTGGAAATTGTTTATAAAACACCGAATAAATAATACAGATGGCTGTAGGTGCTCAGAGAAGACCCTGTAACCTAGGAGGGCAAGAAGCTATAATAAGGGTTTTACGATATGAACTGGCCCCTGATATATCAGTTGATGAGCCACACGTAGGCCAACACATGGGCTTCCCACACAGACTTCCCATGAATTAAGGCATCCCCCTGCCTGAGTGTTTTCTGGTTTCTGTTATGACTTCTTTGAGATAGTGAAAAATGCCAGACTCCAGGCATCTTTTAGGTGTCGATAGTTTTAGCTGTAACCGAGTGGTTTGGGGAATATGCACTTAAAAATGAAGTGGAAGTTTAAATCCCATTGAAATTTAAATAATTTATTCCGTGTGGGTAAATATGTGTTTGTGTATGTGTGTATTAATCGGCGGAAATTCGCACTTTGCCTTGGCTACTTTCATCTCAACTATAAAGATAAAACGGCATTCTTTTAGTAGTTTGCTCCATCCATGGTCTCTCCCAGGCTTCCGAGGAGTGTGTGATTAATTAACCCTGGCTTTCAGCAATCACCCAAGGTTGGGAGCTTGGGGAGGGGTGCTTTGATGAAAAATCCCTTCTATGGAGGGTTGCCTGACAGATAATCACTGAGGACTACACCTGTGTTGATAAAATAAATCAAGGAGCAAGAATTGTAACGTTACACAGGTGCCAAATACTTCCTACAGCTTGGATCAGCAAATTGTGAAGTGGGTGAAATTTATTTTTAGGACCCCATGTGTTCCAAGTCATTGATCCCTTTCATCCCCACTTCCCGTCTCAGGTGCTTACTTAGACCATCCATCCTCTGTCCACAAACAAGTATTTACAGAGCACTTCTCAGGAATCTCATACTAAGTCCTCTAGGAAAAATATCAAGGCATTCACGGCCCACAGAAAAGCATGAGTTCTGCTCTGCAGCCACATAATGCAGGTGGGATGTTGCTGACATCTGCGTTATTTGGTACAATGCCTAATTCAAGGATATGGTCAGAGGAGAGGAAGATCTTCCAGGGTTAATCAGTCTGGAAACATGAGAAGGAGAATGATTTTGAGCTCTTCCTTGAAAGAAGGGTACAGACAAGTTAGGCAAATGGTTGAAGGTACCACCATAAGGCAGAAACAAATTGATAGAGAGATGGGGGATTCTAAGGAGGAGATCCTATTATGAAGACTTCAAATATAGGCCCAAGAGTTTAGTAGAAAGTAGGGATCCTGTAAGAACCAAACAGGAACTGAGGAGTTGAGCCAAGGAAGTGAAAGCTTGATTTAAATAGGGCATTCTGAGGATTATGGGGGCAAGAAATCAGCAAAGGATCATGTGGTTTGGGGTATCTACAATGGGGTGGGTGGGTGTCATGGGCAAACGGATTTGTGGAACAGCAGGAATCCTAGAAACTTCTTGATGGACAAATTCTCAAGACTAGTGACTAACTGGCTTTAGAGGAGAAATATGTCAGGATATAGCAGTGGGCAGAAATTAGTGTTGGGGAAAACCTTGTGGGTGAAACAAATGCCTGACATCCCAGAGAGTGCCCTAGACAGTGCCCATGGGGGACCTTGCTGAGATCTGCCTTTCTACCACCCTGACTTCATATTATTTTGGTCTGGTATTTTAAGGTCTCATATTTTGGTTGAAAATGACAGAAATCCAACATTAACAAACATGGGGGACTCTATGAAATCATGACACCTGGAAATCTACTGATAGACATTTATGGCTTTAGATTCAAATGGATTCAGGAGCCCATGTGTTTCATTAATTTATTTAGTAAAATTTACTGAATGACAATTATATGTCAGGCACAGCTCCATGCTTGAAGGATATAATGATAAGCAAAACAAAGACCGTACCCCCATGGAGCTTTATTTTATAAGTTCATATGTAATGGAAAATACGAACCAATTTGCTTTGACTCTAGACGGTGACTTACTTTGTCCTTCTCTCCCTTCCTTCTCTTTTCCTTCTGTTCCCTGTCCCTATCTCCTAATCCCTTCCCTGTCCCAAATTAAACTCCCCCAATCCTTTTCCCTCTCTCCCTCCCCCAAGCTATGATTTTCTTGTTGTAACATCAATGTTGCTCATTAAGTAGCTCAAAATTTACCTGCTACCAGTTCATCAATCCCACTGGGAAAAAAATATGTTTCCTTTCTAATAATTCTGCCTACAGCCCTATAGTAGGTTTCTCACTGGTTAGGATGTTATTGTGAGTTTGTCCTTTGCCCAGAATTCCTTTGTTGAGAGTCAGAAGGAAAAAATTAAAGAACTTACCAAAAGAGCATGGATAGTCGCTGAGAGGATGAAAACAGTGATACCCCCTGGTCTTCCCTGTCCGTCACCCAGTGAACATGCTGATGGTACTGGGCTGATAGGTGGGGCCTGGGGGTCTCGCCCAGAATGCCATCCTGATATTCTTCCCTCATGTACTGATGATTCTGGCTCGTGTGATGACAAGGTCTGGCAGAGAAGTGTCGGATACATTTTTGTCCTGCTACTTTGTCATCATTTTTTTTTCCTTTCTACCTTTATATCCCCAACCCCTTATCCAAAGGTCCAGGAAAGCAGGGTGGTGATGTGGTCAAAATATTCTTATCATGGGTCTGATTTTGGCAACTGCTGAACTTTCATTAATTCTGAGGAGATATTGCCCATTTATTTTCCAAGAGAAACATCCTTAGCTTGTGAAAAGGAACTATTTAGAAAGGTCCACATTCTCACACTATGATTCACACATAATATAAAGGTGTTATGAAATGTTCAAGGTTCTATAAATAATGGTGCTATTTGTAATAAGAAAATGGTTTCTGTATGTAGGATTTGAGAGTAGATGGGCAACCCTCCAAATATGATAGGATGACTGCTGGATCAATAGATAATTTTTTTCTTCTCCCTCCTGTTGTCTAAATCATAGGTTTAAATGACAGGAAAATGTGTTGGAGATAGAGTGCATGGCATATTATTGCTTTCTGCCATTTGGATGATTTTGACTTCCACTTCTTTCAAATGACAGCAGTTTGAAGCTGGGCATTTGATTAGCTCCCCACACATTCAGTATATTAGAGTCACAGCTATACACTATTTTGAAGATTTCTTGTACATTCAATCAAGTTTGCAGGTACCTTTGAGGGAAAGGAAAAGAATGATAGACATCTGACCTCTCACACTTATTTCCCATGTGAGAATTATATGTTTAGGGTAAGATAAGGGGCTGTGATGGTGAACATTCTTAAAAGAAGTAGTCAATTTCTGAAATTTAAAAATTAACATTCCTTACTTTTTCATTTTATAAATCAGGGAGTTGGTATGAGTTTATAATATTCAACATATAATATAAATATATTTTACACATCTTCAGTATTTCATAAGTGGTGATGGATATTCCTATAGTAAAAAAGAGAAAGGAAGAAGAAAAGGAATATCCTCATCCACAACAGAGGGGTTTTAATTTCCCAAAGTGGCAAAGAATTGTATTATAAAAAATTGTTGAGCTGAAATCAGTTTCTCCTGAAGACTGATTATCAAAATCAAAATTTCAATTCATGCTCTCAATCCTTGTGTGTAGGATTAAACTGAAAATATGAAAGTCTCCTTGACAGCATCTGATGCTTTGGCAAACTGGACTTGCATTCAGAGGCAGCGGATGGGAGAATAAAGGATCCCGTATAAAAATCCAAATCAGGAAATTCAGTTCCTTCCCTCTCATCAATTCAAGTCATGGATCTGCTCCAAATGTGTTTTGTAAAATAGAGTCCAAAGACTAAAACAAAGTTTAATAAACACGCACCTCCCTAGCACAGCAGATGGCAAGTAGGAAAGCCGCCTGCAGCAATGTGAGCGAGTGCTCCCCTCTGTGTCCTTTTTTTTTAAATAACGATATTTATTAAGTGGCTATCTCTATTGCAGACTCATTCTCTGCAGGTAAAGATAAGGCAAGTGGGGAGCAGGTCCTGGAAAGGTCTGGGGACAACATGTGACAAAGGAAATACACTTCAAACGGAGATTTTTTTTTATATCCTTTGAAAGGAGACACATGACACTATAAAATCATAGAATCCAAACATTTTAGAGATGGGGAATGGTATAGACATGAAAGGGAGAAAGCCTGGATGGGAGTCGGGAGATCCTGGTCAGACACTACTCAGCTAGCTGATCAGAATCAGTGAGTCCATCTCTCTGGCCGTAGCTCTCCTCATCTTTGAGGGGCATGAACAGCTGAGGAAGGAGAGGAAGCTAACAAGGATCGAGTGAGCGCTGCTGGGATAGGTACTGTGATAATGTTATAGATCCTGTTTCTCCTCATGCTCACTCTGATCCCACCAAGCAAGCATTTATCCATATTTCAGAGTTGAGAAACCCCGACTGACTGCCAAGTCCAGCCCTTTCTGCAATGCCATGGAAGCTTCCCTACAAGGCAGTGTGGTTATGCATTCTTGATGACTTTTGGGGCTCCCACATTTCCTGATTCTGTAACTCATCTCTGGACCCTCCATTCAACACAGGATAAGTCTGGGTTCTATAGAAGTTGCCAGATTACTTAGGTCAGAGAGTGGTCACATCTGATTTTTTTGTTTCCTTCTGTTGAGCAAAGGTAGTAAGTGGACAACTGACTTAAAACCACATGCTTTTATTTTATTATTAGGTGCTAATGTCTCCTTTCATTTCAATTTGTTCAGCTGATTTTAGTTGAGAGATTCAGGGAAGAAAGTTGGGTGAGGTTTCCCTTTGATTCCCTGGGAACTAGAATTGTCTCAAGATGACTAAATCCTTAGATATGTAACAAACATGCAAGAACCTATCACAGAAAAGACATTCACCTTGCATTTCTGCCCCTTATTTCACCCCTTAGAAATTTCTCAGAGTAGTTGTCTATTTCAAATGAACAATCGCAAATATTCCTTCCTTAAAGAGAAATAACTTTTCCTTTAGGAGTTCTAGTTTTGAGAAAGATTTTCATACATTATTTGCCTGAGTGGAGAAAGCAGAAGTCCAGGTTATCCAAAAATAGTTTTTATGTAGTTCCCAAATCAATTTTTTTTCCTACAGCAGAAATACTTTCCTAATTACCCTGAATACTGTGAATGCCTTTTATTGTTTCCAGCCCACTGACATTATGATTGATTATCTGAAGACAGAACATATAGTATGATATCCATTGTGCTTATGAGAAAACGCAGACATAAAGAAATTGGCAAATTCTGTAGTCCAAGATCATAGATCACAGAGCCTAATAATGAAGGGCCGACACTAGGAGGCAAGGTTTTTTGTATGTTTATTTGGTTGGTTTTTGGTCGCTCTCTGTGACTGGCTTCCTTTCTAATTTAAGCTGATTATATTAAGGTATTTCCACATGTAGATATAACAGAGCACATGCAAGTTTGGAGTGATGGCTTGCTAGGCCCCATTTGCTGTATACATCTGAGCATATGCTTTCCCATTATTCCTGCACACATACCTTACATAAAGAAATTAGAGTTGACAAAGGGCGTGAATGGATGGTTTCAGCAGGTGGCCCAAATTCCCTAAGTTACAGCATTACCATTTCCCAGCCTCTCTAAACAGGGAGAACAAATATGGCACCAAAGCCATCTGTGTTTTTTTTTAATTGCCTTCAACCCCAAACTTGGAAACCGGAGAAACCCATGACTGCAAATATTGCGCAAGCCGAGTCCTGACAACACAATGACTTGGGATGCTCAGTTCACCAGAGATCCTCTGAGTTTGCACATCAAAATATAGTTAGCAGTAATCATGCTATAAAAAAACTCTTACAAAAGTAACTTGTTTCTACAGCTAGGAGAGGAGGATCCCTTTGCCTCACGGAGGGAAGGCTGGCCCATTCCTCTCATCGTCCTTCTAGAACCGGCCTTGTTTCTCGCCTTGATGCCTTTCTTTTCGCCATTCTGCCCTGCTCCAAAGTACCTTCCTCTTTCCTATTCAAATTGTACTCAGGATTTAGGGTCTAGCTACATGCCCCGACCCCTCTGTGAGATGGCTTCACTTCCCAAATGCAACATCTCCCTCTTCTGAGCAATTCATTTCGGCCTTTGAGTGTTAGTCTCGGCATAGTTGTGAGTGTTGTAATTCACCTTCTGGTTTGCTCCCCTGGATTAGGAGCTCCTTGAGCATGAGGATCGTGGCTCTCAGTTTTGGGTGTCCGCTGCGGTGACCAGCACGATGCCTCACATCTAAGGGACATATGCATTACAGTTGCGGGTTACTGATGCCAAGTGGGATACAGAATCCCCAGGTGCCCTTCTCATCACAGGACAGGCAACAGAGCCTTCCCACATGTGCCTGGAATAACCCCCTTACAATTTGAGCACTGCCATTACCCATAGGGGAGGGTGGCGTGGCCTGGGTTAGCACAGTAAAATACAGGACACTCAATTGCCTTTGAATTTTAGATAAACAATGGTTTATTCTTCTTTAGTATAAATACATCCCCTAAATTTTTAAAAATTTAAAGTAATAAAATATCTGATCTGTGTTTACATAACTTAGCTCATTTCTGTCCCCCTAATCCCAGCCCTGTTGGAGCCTTTCTTTATTTAAAATGTCGATATTTGTTCAACACTGAATTGTATGGTGTTCCTCTTATGTTTTATAGCTCAGGCAAGTGCCTCACTCTCTCACCCTTGTCCGGGGCCTGCTCTGCTCTTCATCTTCTCATTTGTAAAATGGCAGTGGTGACATGTCACTGGCAGGGTGACATGAGCCGGGTGTCTGACACTTAGTAATTATTTAGTAACTATTTCATGTGTCCACACTGGCTTTATTTTTGTGGTTTTATTTTTATTTTTATTTTTATTTATTTTTTTAATAAGGTATCATTGATATATACTCTTATGAAGGTTTCACAAGAAAAACATGTAGTTATTACATTCACCCTTATTATCGAGTCCCCCCCCATACCCCATTGAAGTCGCTGCCCATCAGTGAGGTAAGATGCCACAGAGTCCCTATTTGTCTTCTCTGAGCTACACTGTCTTCCCCATGACCCCACACACACCATGTGCACCAATCATGATACCCCACAATCCCCTTCTCCCTTCCTCCCCACCCGTCCTCCCCCACCCCTCCCCTTGGTAACCACTAGTCAGTTCTTGGAGTCTGTGAGTCTGCTGCTATTTTGTTCCTTCAGTTTTGATTCACTGTTATACTCCACAAATGAGAGACATCATTTAGAATTTGTCTTTCTCTGCCTGACTTAAGTCACTGAGCATAATTCCCTCTAGCTCCTTCCATGTTTTTGCAAATGGTAGAATTTGTTTCTTTCTTATGGCTCAATAGCATTCCATTGTGTATATGTACCACTTCTTCTCTACCCATTCATCTACTGATAGATACTTAGGTTGCTCCCATATCTTGGCTATTGAAAATAGTGCTGCGATAAACACAGGGATGCTTATGTCTTTTTGAATCTGTGAAGTTGTTTTCTTTGGGTAAATTCCTAAAAGTGGAATTCCCAGGTCAAATGGTATTTCTATTTTCAGTGTTTTGAGGAACTTCCATATTGCTTTCCGCAATGGTTGAACTAGTTTACATTCCCACCAGCAGTGTAGGAGGGTTTTCCTTTCTCAACATCCTCACCAGCATTTGTTGTTCCCAGTGTTTTCTATGTTGGCCATCCTAAGTGGTGTGAGGTGATATCTCATTGTGGTTTTAATTTGCATTTCTCTGATAATTAGCAGTGTGGAGCATCTTTTCATGTGCCTATTGGCCATCTGAATTTCTTCTTTGGAAGTGTCTGTTCATATCCTCTGTCCATTTTTTAATAGGGTTATATGCTTTTTGGGTGTTGAAGTGTGTGAGTTCTTTATGTATTTTGGATGTTAACCCCTTGTTGGATATGTCATTTATGAATATATTCCCCCATACTGTAGGATGCCTTTTTGTTCTGCTAAAAGTGTCCTTTGCTATATGGAACTTTTTAGTTTGATGTAGTCCCTTGTTCATTTTTTAGTTTGTTTCCCTTGCACGAGGAGATGCGTTCAGGAAAAAGTTGCTCATGTTTATATTTAAGAGATTTTTTCCTATGGTTTCTTCTAAGAGTCTTATGGTTTCATCACTTGCATTCAGGTCTTGAATCCATTTTGAATTTACTTTTGTGTATGGGGTTGCACAATAATCCAGTTTCATTCTCTTGCATGTAGCTGTCCAGTTTTGCCAACACCAAATGTTGAAGAGGCTGTCATTTCCCCATTGTATATCTATGGCTCTTTTATCGTAAATTAATTGACCATATAAGCTTGTGTTTATATCTGGCCTCTTTAGTCAGTTCCATCGGTCTATGTGTCTGTTCTTGTGCTAGTACCAAATTGTCTTGATTACTATGGCTTTGTAGTAGAACTTGAATTTGGGTAGCGAGATCCCCCCTGCTTTATTCTTCCTTCTCAGGATTGCTTTGGCTATTCGAGGTCTTTTGTGATTCCATATGAATTTTAGAACTATTTTCTCTAGTTTGTTGAAGAATGCTGTTGGTATTTTGATAGGGATTGCATTGAATCTGTAGATTGCTTTAGGCAGGATGGTCATTTTAATAACATTAATTCTTCCTATCCATGAGCACGGGATATGTTTCCATTTATTGGTGTCTTCCTTAATTTCTCTCATGAGTGTCTTATAGTTTTCAGAGTATAGTTATTTCACTTCCTTGGTTAGGTTTATTCCGAAGTATTTTATTCTTTTTGATGCAATTGTGAATGAAATTGTTTCTCTGATTTCTCTTTCTGCTAGTTCATTGTTAGTGTATAGGACTGCAACAGATTTCTGTGTATTATTTTGTGTTCTGCAAGTTTGCTGAATTCAGATATTAGATCTAGTAGTTTTGGACTGGAATCTTTAGGGTTTTTTATGTACAATATCATGTCATCTGCAAACAGGGAATGTTTTACTTCTTCCTTACTAATCTGAATTCCTTGTATTTCTTGTGTTGTCTGATTGCCGTGGCAAGGACCTCCAGAATTATGTTGAATAACAAGGCATCCTTGTCTTGTTCCCAATCTTAAAGGAGAAGTTTTCAACTTCTCACTGTTAAGTATGATGTCAGCTGTGGGTTTGTTTGTATCAGCTGTGGGTTTGTTTGTCATAAAAGGCCTTTATTGTGTTGAGGTACTTGCCCTCCATACCCATTTTGTTGAGAGTTTTTATCATGAATGGATATTGAATTTTGTCGAATGGTTTTTCAGCATCTGTGGAGATGATCATTGTGGTGTTTCTCCTTTTTGTTGATGTGGTGGCTGATGTTAATAGATTTTTGAATGTTGTACCATCCTTGCATCCCTGGTATAAATCCTACTTGATCATGATGGATGATCTTTTTTGATGTAGTTTTGAATTCAGTTTGCTCATATTTTGTGCAGTATTTTTGCATCTATGTTCATCAGGGATATTGGTCAGTAATTTTCTTTTTTGTGGTCTCTTTGCCTGGTTTTGGTATTAGAGTGATGCTAGCCTCATAGAATGAGTTTGGAAGTATTCCCTCCTCTTCTACTTTTTGGAAAATTTTAAGGAGGATGGGTATTAGATCTTCACTAAATGTTTGATAAAATTCAGCAGTGAAACCATCTGGTCCAGGTGTTTTGTTCTTAGATAGTTTTTTGATTAACAATTCAATTTCCTTGCTGGTAATTGGTCTATTCAGATTTTCTGTTTCTTCCTGGGTCAGCCTTGGAAGGTTGTATTTTTCTAGAAAGTGGTCATTTCTTCTAAGTTATCCAGTTTGTTAGCATATAATTTTTCATAGTATTCTCTCATAATTCTTTATATTTCTTTGGTGTCCATAGTGATTTTTCCTTTCTCATTTCTGATTCTGTTTATGTGTGTACATTGTCTTTTTTTCTTGATAAGTCTGGCTAGGGGTTCATCTATTTTGTTTATTTTCTCGAAGAAACAGCTCCTGCTTTCATTGATTCTTGTATTATTTTATTCTCCTCAATTTTATTTATTTCTGCTCTAATCTTTATTATGTTCCTCCTTCTACTAACTTTGGGCCTCATTTGTTGTTCTTTTTCTAGTTTCATTAATTGTGAGTTTGAATGTTCATATGGGATTGTTCTTTCCTGAGGTAGGTCTGTATTGCAATATACTTCCCTCTTAGCACACCTTTCGCTGCCTCCCACAGATTTTGTGGTGTTGAATTATTGTTATTTGTCTCCATATATTGCTTGATCTCTGTTTCTATTTGGTCATTGATCCATTGATTATTTAGCAGCATGTTATTAAGCCTCTATGTGCTTGTGGGTTTTTCATTTTCTTTATGTAATTTATTTCCAGTTTCATACCACTGTGGTCTGAGAAGCTGGTTGGTACAATTTAAATCTTTTTGAATTTACTGAGGCTCTTTTTGTGGCCTAGCATATAATCTATTCTTGAAAATATTCCATATGTATTTGAGAAGAATGTGTATCCTGTTGCTTTTGGATGGAATTTTCTGTTGATGTCCATTATGTCCATCTGTTCTAATGTGTTGTTCAGTGTGCCTGTCTCCTTACTTATTTTCTATCTGGTTGATCTGTCCTTTGGAGTGAGTGCTGTGTTGAAGTCTCCTAAAATGAATGCATGGCATTCTATTTCTCCATTTAATTCTGTTAGTATTTGTTTCACATGTGTAGGTGTTCCTGTGTTGGGCACATAGATATTTATAATAGTTATATCCTCTTATTGGACTAACACCTTTATCATTATGTAATGTCCTTCTTAGTCTCCTGTGACTTTCTTTGTTTTGAAGTCTATTTTGTCTGATACAAGTACTGCAACTCCTGCTTTTTTTTCCCCATTAGTTGCATGAAATATCTTTTTCCACCCCTTTTTCTTTCAGTCTGTATATGTCTTTGGGTTTGAAGTGATTCTCTTGCAGGCAGTATATAGATGGGTCTTGTTTTCTTTTTTCCATTCAGTGACTCTATGTCTTTTGATTGGTGCATTCAGACCATTTACATTTAGGGTGATTATCTATAGGTATGTACTTATTGCCATTGCAGGCTTTAGATTTGTGGTTACTGAAGGTTCAAGGATAATTCCCTTACTATCTAACAGTCTAATTTAACTCACTTAGTATACTATTACAAACACAACCTAAAGGTTCTTTTTTTTTCCCCTCATTTTTCTTACTCTTCCATTCTTTATATATTAGATATCATATTCTGTTCTCTTTGTCTATCCTTTGATTGACTTTGGGGGTAGTTGATTTGATTTTGCATCTGGTTAGTAATTGATTGTTCTACTTTCTTTACTGTGATTTTATTTCCCCTGGTGACAGTTATTTAGCCTTAGGAACACTTCTATCTATAGAAGTTCCACCAAAATACACTGTAGAGACAGTTGTGGGAAGTAAATTTTCTCAGCCTTTGCTTATCTGAAAATTGTTTAATTCCTCCTTCAAATTTAAATGATAATCTTGTTGGGTGAAGTATACTTGGTTCTAGGCCCTTCTCTTTCATTGCATTAAATATATCATGTCACTCCTGTCCTGTAAGGTTTCTGTTGAGAAGTCTGATGATATTCTGATGGGCTTTCCTTTGTATGTGATCTTTTTTCTCTCTCTAGCTGCTTTTAAAAATCTGTCCTTATCCTTGATCTTTGCCATTTTAATTATTATATGTCTTGGTGTTGTCTTCCTTGGGTCACTTGTGTTGGGATATCTGTGCTCCTCCATGGCCTAAGAGACTATCTCCTTCCCCAGATTGGGGAAGTTTTCAGCAATTACCTCCTCAATGACATTTTCTATCCCTTTTTCTCTCTCTTCTTCTTCTGGTACCCCTATAATGCGAATATTGTTCCTTTTGGATTGGTCACACAGTTGACTCAATATTCTTTCATTCCTAGAGATCCTTTTATCTCTCTCTGCCTCAGCTTCTTTGTGTTCCTCTTCTCTAATTTCTATTCCATTTACTGTCTCTTCTACTACATCTAGTCTGCTTTTAAATCTCTCCATTGTATGTTTAATTTCAGATACTAAATTTCTTAATGATTGAATCTCCATCCTAAATTCATCCCTGAGTTCTTGAATATTTTTCTGTACTTCCATGAGCATGTTTATTGTTTTTATTTTAAGCACTCTTTCAGGAAGACTGGTGAGTTCAGTTTCACTTGGGCCTTTTTCTAGTGTCTGTGAGATTTGGGTTTGAGCCAGGTTCCTTTGTCATTTCATATTTGTATGTGGCACCCTCTAGTGCCTAGAAGCTGTAGTCTCTGGTGCTGCTCAGCCCCTGGAGTGATGTTGGAGGTTTCAGGGGAGCGGCGCTGGTGCCTGGGTGGAAGAAAGAGCTGTTTCCTGCTTCCCGGCTCCAGTGCCTGTCTCCTCTGTTAGAACCATTGGGCCGAGCACACATGTGGAAGCCTCTGCACTTTGCATCTGTAGCTGCTGTATCCTGGACCTCTCTCTGGCTGACCTGATGCCAGGGCAAGGACTGCCTGTTTGCGAGCCAGTACCAGCAGGCCAGGGGGAAGGCTCAGCAGGCTGCATATCACAGTGGGGGACCTCGGAGCTGAGTAGCCAGCCAGAGGGATGGAGTGCCTGAAGCTCCTGAAAGTTCCCAACCTGCTGAGCAGAGCATGCCCAGACAACTTTGTCCACCTGTCCCTTCTCCCGAGCAGCAAGCTCTGTGCAAACCCCACCCCTTCAGAAGCCTTCTTGCTTCTAGGAAGCCTCTCAGACTGACCAGTTTTCCTTTTTCCCAGAGCAGCTGGATGTGGGTCCCTGTCCTCCACAAACAACTGGAATCTTAGTCTTTACAAGTGTTCTACCTGTCTTAGCTTTCCAACCCCACTAATCTCCAGAGCACCATGCAATGTAGGTTTCTGCTCCCAAAGCAGATCTCCAGGTCTGGGTGTTCAGCAGTCTTAGGTTTCCACCCCCTTCTCACTCTCTTTCTCTTCCTCCTGGTGGTGAGCTGGTGTGGGGAAAGAGACTGGGTCCCCGAATCAAGGCTTTGGTATGTTACTCTGTTTCATGAAGTCTGCTCTGTTCTCCAGGTGTATGCAGTCTGGCACAATCTTCTTTCCTGTTGCTCTTTCAGGAATAGTTTTATTAACTATATTTCAGTATTATATGTTGTTTTGGGAGGAGTTCTCTGTCTCATCCCTCACGCCGCCATCTTTAATCCTCTGTTTTCAATTTTTTTTTTTAACCTTGGAAAGTTGAGTGATCTGGCCTCCTTCCCTCACAGCCACACTTTAAACCAAACTCATAACTGTTAATTTTTCAAAGTAAGTTTTTATTACTCTCATAAGTAGAAAGGGCATGGGAAATCAGTGCTTCTCAGAATGATCATGGTCCAGACTTCAGGAAAAACACCCTGTATTTTGATGGGAGGCATCCTGTTTGTGAGGAGAAAAAACATAGAGGAGAGAACCAGTTCTGGTGGCTACCCTGTGGCCCACCTGGGTACGGAAAGGTGGGACACTGAAGGCACACTTGCTCTGTAACCAGCTTTCCTCAAAGGATAAAGTGGCACATTGTTCTTCGTATACTTCTGCTTTGCTGGAGCTCTTCATATACTGATATTTTAAAGTTGTAAAATGTTAGCCACTTTATTTTAAACTCTTTCTGTTTACAAAGTACAATGTATACATCTAAGGGTCAAAATATGAGTTTAGAAAGTGAAAAGGTATGATGGGAGTTTGTAGGATTTTAGGTAATTAAAAATATGCACACATACACCCTAGGTTTGACTTTTTAGTGAAAACCGTACAGGGTTCCATATCAGACATTTTTTCAGAAAAAGAAAAAATGGTTAATTAAGCAAATTTCAGAAAAAAGTGACTTTTATGTATAACTATATGCAGATTTGATGTGTATGCATCAGCTTTATGTATCCAGGATTTTGTCTTTGGAAGAGAATATTTAGAAACCCATCATATGGTAATTTCAGTGGATCGTCAGAACACATAATTCTGTTACACACAATTTATGACCTGGGATCTCATTTCATCATATACACAAATTACTGCAGAGACTTACATGATTTTACAGAGACCGATTATTGAACAAGAATTGGCCTGCTACTAGGATCATAAATAAATCCACAGCGTATTTGACTAAAGTTTAGGTAATTTAAAAGATTTGACAAAGCTTTTGAAAACAATTGTGTCTTAAAGGGAAGATAATACCATCCATAATGTTTGTGGAACTTTTACCCATGAGAACCTTATTATTGCCATTGTGGTTTTAAAAATATAATGGAGATTCTGTTTTGTTTGGTTTTAATTGTTTTACTACAGCTATCAAAAAAAAATAGCAAGCAAAAGAGAAGAAAAAGAAACAATTCAGTGAAACTCTTCAAGTTAATAATTTATTAAAGAAGACTTTTTTTTTTTTACCTTTACTTCTTTCTGTTGCAGTGTACAGGAAGTTTTCCTCATGACCTCAAGCTGTGGGTTCCTTATTATCATGTTTAGCATTTCATTGCATGACAGAACAGAGATTAAAAGCACTCTATTTACTAGTACAGTATCTCTTTTGATTTTGATACAGAACTTACAATATGGTCTGCAACATATTGGTATGAAATTCTGAATTCTGATGGTTTACCCTAAATTTCTTTCCTAATTTAGTTTTAATCATCTCAGTCATCTTCTATTCAGAAGTACGCTTATGTAATGGAGAAGCACAAACCATTTTTATTTAAAGGCAAAAACAAAACATCCTTGTTGTATTTAGTTAATCATTAAATGTCTGTAGAATGGGAGATAATGTAGACTCACATGGAGTTGATAAGGACATAGGTGTAACCATCCTGAGAATATGTTGATTTTTATCAGTTTTTATTTTGACTTCAGAGAAACTAACTTTAGACACCAAGTCATATTACCTATGTATTGAAATGCATCTTTCTTTTTTTAATTGCTTGGACTCTACAACTCAAGTGTGTTTCTGAATTTTTGGTTAAGTTTTAATGTCTCTAACATTGCATTTCTAAACCAGAAATTATTTCTCTTCTCTTAATAGACTGGAAGGAAAGAAAAAGGAGATCCTCTAAACATTGCAATTGATAAGATGACCAAGAAAACACGAGATCTAAGGAGACAGGTACTGTTTTCATTTTTAAGTGCATGTTACTTAGAGGTGGTTTCCAAGAATGTCTTTTTCTTGGAACATAGAGCTGATGTTCAGGTTGCTTATTCTTTAGAACATCTACATATACACAGAAACATCTTCTCAACAAGGTAGAGTCAGTTGAGTAGACAGATGTGACAGCTGCAAGAGGTGTGATGATGAAAACGACCTTGGAAGGAACACTGTGTTCGCTGCCCAGAGACAGTCTTCCTAGGTGGAAACTTGATGAGTATACTACTTTGTACCTCTGGTTTTCAGTTTTGCAGATCCAGATAGGCAAAGAGCCAGTCTCTGATTTCTGCTGGTTCTTATTTATCATGAATTCCAGTGTATCACGTGAATAAATAAGAATGCTAATCATTATTGAGAAATACAATCCTTCATCTAATGTGCTCATTAAGTTCTCTGACCCAGTGTGGACATAACTCTAGGGGAAAGTTTGCTTATCAGATGGTTGTTTGGTAAGCAGAGAACCAAAGCAAAGAAAGTTGGATGATTTGAATGGGTCAGTAGTATGATGTGTCCATTTAGTGGGGGTGGGTAGGAATCTCTGGCCGGGACCCCTTTTCATCTTGAAAGTGCTATAAGTAACTCTATAGTATTTCATCCTTATTTTCTGTTTCCATGGTGAGTTCCACTTTTTCTTTGGTAGTGTTTTCTCTCTAGAAGAGTTATACCAACCATTGACTTCATTATTTTGACTTCAAAGAAACCTAACTTTAGAGACCAAATCATATTAGCTATGTAGTGAAAGGAATCATTCTTTTTTTTAATTGCTTGATTTAATCGATTAAAATCCTTTCTCAATTTCTGCCTGAGAGGCACCCTATCTCCTACCAGTAGCTTTTGCCTATACCCATCTTATTGATTAAGTGTGGGTTATGTTAGTCAGCTAGGTCCAAGCACTGTCCCAGGGCAATACCAGCTTTACATTATACAGCTGGGATAGCTGGACTGGCATGCATGCATCTAAGCATTTAGACAAGATTAGAAAGTGCTTGGGCAAGAATGGCCCAAGAAGCATATTAGAAATGAGTTGCATGAGAGGAAGACACGATTCTGATTACTGCTGAAGAGTTTTGGAGCTCTCTTGAGGATATCACCAGAAGGTGTAGACACACTTGAGCTAGGCTCCTCTAGAAGATATCACTGTTAGTTCTGAAATATGAAGACTTCAGTTTGACTGCCCCGCTAACAAGCCCTTGGAGGAAAGCATTTCCTTTGTATTTTATCTTGAAATTTGGGAGAATAAAACAGTGTCCTGTTAGGCCTTAGTAGTACTAAATAGATATGCTTCTCCTTGGCCTCTTAGACACACTTCTTCATATGAAGTCCTCATCTGATATGAAATGATGTGGGTAATAGGAATCGGGATTGGTGTTAATGGCAAACATTGAATCAGGTGACTGGAGAGCCCAGGTCTTACCTCCAGCTCTGTCACTAAACTGGCTGTGCAACTAGGGGTCCTCATCTCTTAGGTTTCCTTTTCTCATCTACAAAAGTAAGGAGCCAAGCTAGATCTGTAAGCTCTCTTTGAGCTGATGAGATTGAATGAGTCCAAAGGAAATCCCCATTCATTTCCTATGCCAGAGGTCCTGTCTCGCCTGATAAGGAGATTTTGTAAAGTATGAGAGGACATATTCTCTAGGGCTGGCCTTTGACTAGATTGTCAATCCGACAGTTAATGAACTGAGTCTTCTCACTTCCTCACTCTCTTTGTCTTACTTAGGGACTGTTCTTTTACATTTAGGGGCCAGCACACCTGTAGTCTTCTTAGGAGGAAATGGATGAAGTAATTTTTACTCTGGTGTTTCAACGGTCAGAAAATGGTTGACTCTTTTTTGCTGAAGATAGTGATGAAATTTGAAGGTGTAATTTTAAATGCTTTGGTGGCAAGCTCCTGGAGGGCTTCTTTTAGGATGGAAGTGGAAGGAGTATGTGAAATCATACCAGGCATAAGATTGTTTTTTTCTGCTCGCTTTTCCTAAAGATTGAGAGGAATAAGGGTAAAAAGAATTGTTTCGTGATATTAAGATCCAACAGTTATGGCATAATTTCACACACATCCTTGAATTTGGTTCAAACATCTTTCTCTTCCCCAGTCTGCCTTTCTAGAACTAGGATGGTCCCCATCTGTCAGTTCCATCCCTATCCATATGTTGAGATATTTTTGTCTTTCTTCCCACCTCTTCTGTTCTTCTACGTACACCTGTAGTGGTACAAAAGCTTCTCTGATTTAATCAGAAGCTGCCTAGCATTTCTGCAGATGGAATATGCAAGGACTAATTAACTTGGCTCAGGTAGATCTTCAGCTTCCATTTGGGTAGTTAGTTAATTGGATTAACAAGGTTTTACCCGAGTCTCTGATAGTGCCTATTAGTGTGACCCAGTGAATGCTAGTGTTCAAGTGGATGTTTCGCAAGTGCTGAAATACTCTCTGTTCTTCCAATTACTGACAAGCTTTGTTTAAAAGAGATTCTAAATGAGAATGCTCAGTTATCCATGCCCACTTCCCTGTGCACATGTATTCCTTTCTACAATATATAGAGCAATTCAATCATGCAAGGAAAAACAAACTGAAATCAAAGAAAAACAGTTCTGGTGACTTGTATAAGTCCCCATTCTTTCCATCTCCTGCCTCTTCCTCATTGTCCTAAGATTGGACAATGTCCTTCAGACAGTGACCCTGGAGTCTTGCAAAGTTCTAGTCACCAAATTAAAAATAAATAAAGTTAATCATGATCATTATCTTGGACTTCCCTAATGAAATAAAGTGGACTAAAACTTGTAGGCACTTGAAAAAAGTCAAGAGTAATTGAATAAAAAGGATTTCCATTTAAGTAGGGTTTTGAAGTAAATAGAATCCCTTTCTTCAGGCAATATTTCCCAAAGAACTGGGGATTCAGAAGTTGGGAAAAGGTCACAGAAACCCAAGAGTGTTATTTTAAAGTGGTTGGCACAGAACCATCTTGCCAGTTAAACCCATGAGAGTGGGCAGTGGCAGAGCAGAATCCTTTTAGGAGTATTTTGCTTGGAATTAAAAATGGATTCAGGGGAATAAAACTGCCAGCTTTAAGCATCATGTTTTAATCTTAGAGCTGTGGGCACAGTATGCCCCATGTATGAGCTCATGTCACTGCTGTGACTTGGAGTCAGACCATGACAAAAACAAAAGCGTTTGGCTGGCTCCCCACCTGGGTACCTAGTAGCCCACATGGTCTATCCGTCCCTGAGAGAGGACCCAGTCAGTGTCTGCCAGCTGCTCCTCCGTGTCTGCCTTCTACGGGCCACCTGTGAACTCTTCTAGGCATGGTCTCCTAATTTTCTCTAAGCCTAAAGGGATGCTGGTTTATCCTGGTTATTACTTTCATCCTTCTGTTCGTCTTTTTTCCCCCAAGTTTATAAGCAAATCAGGACCCATGTGTTTCCCTAAGAAAAGCTAGTAAATAATAATCATAAAACACATTATTACTAAACTTAGCAACTGTCTCATTCCCAAAGCCAATCAAAGGCCGAATTCTTATCCCTTTACCCTTAATAGCCATCACAATAATTCCAGCAATGAGATTCAGTAAGTGTCAACCTGACAGAAGTGTCAGTTTTGCTATTAAAATCAAAACATTTTGAAGAGACAACAAAAACCATGGATAGAATGCTTTTCCACTGGGATGTATACTTAATCAAATGGATTATATAACAAAGGATTAAACACAAATAAGCAAAATGTGTCATGGTATGGTATGTTTAAAGGTTGATTTATCAAGACCTTGCCTCCAGATAGGACCAAAGAATAATCTGCCAACACTAAGAAATAAATGTAGTTGAAGAGTCTCCTCAGTCACCCCCTTTGTGACCCATCTCCTTATATAAGAACTGTGGGTAAATGTGAGCAGTCATCAGCAAGAGCTTGTAAAATTCCTGTCCACAAAATATAAAATTATAGCTGACATGTATTGATTCCTTAAGTGTGCCAAGCACTGTTTTAATTTCTCTCCATGGTGGACCGCATTTAACCCTTGTGCCTGCTCTGTGAGATGGGAAAGACAATCACCATGCCCGTTTTACAGTTGAGGACATGAACTGAAATAATGCACCGATAATGTACACACAAGAAAAATCTGTGGTGAATGTCAAAACTATGGTTCTTGTTTGTCCCTCAGCTTTCCAGCTATTATGGTTCATTGGATCCTCTTTTTGAGAAACACTATTAGGTTTAGGTAGCTGGCTTCTCAAAGTATGAATTATAGACGTTCCAAAACATTTACCAAAAAAAAAGGAATTTTAAGCCATTCTATTTTTTGTTGTTGTTTCACCTGCTCATGATGGGGACAATTATTTTTAGATTCATTGTAAAAAAAAAAAAAACTTCTTAAAGGCACTTATTTCTGGACTTGAATCTGTTTTCCCTCATGAGCACATGAGGCTATCTATATGGCTATGAAGAAATTATAAAATAGATTCCAATTTCCTCCAAATGTGAAGATTTGTGTTCTTCACACTGAAAACCTATGTCAAATCTGATACAATCCTTGGAGTTTGTCCCTAGGTCAGATTGCCATGCTGCCATAGAAGTGTGGAGACCAGAAAATGATTATTCGGTAATTGGGATTTGAAATACAGAACATAAGCAATTCAGCAACAGAGGAATACAAACTGCATCAGAAACACCAAAGATCAGAACCAAAAAGTCAAGAAGGAGAAGGGCAGAAGAAGAGACCTGCCCCTTGATCACAGGTTATGTATCCAAGCTACCTTTGCCTTAGTGAAACCCTGATACACCAGCCCTGAAAGTCAGACCACCACATACTCACTAATCTCCTAGAAAACAATCATGAGGCCAAGTTCAAAGTACATGGTTTCATCAGTTGGAAATAGTTCTTAAAATGTCACTGTGAGCAAGCTCTTCTCATAGGAACACACTGCTCAGTCATCTAGTGGTTTAACGTATTCCTCTGAACTAGCATATGGTTGACTGTTCACACATCAACACAAGTTTGTGTAGGACATCAAGCTTGACCTCTTTCTCACAAGCAAGTCTAAATCATAGGAAGGGTCCAGTAGCTCAGTATTCATCAAACAGCACCCTATACTGAACAGAGGGATCTATAATATATGTATGAGTAGGAAAACACTCAATTAAGCAGGGGCTTCAGCTGCTGATTTGTTCTCTTCTGTGAATTTCTACAGGCCCAGGAAGTCAGGCAGAGGGGGAAGGACAAGGATAAATAGCAATGACTGAGTCCAGAAACACAATCAAAAGAACATCTAGTCCAGCCTCTAGCATCTTCTCCTGTCTGGGCAATGAGATTGTCATTAAGAATCTTGACCCTGACATTGGAAGATCCACTGTAGGATTATTTCCAGCTATTATGGTTCATTGGATCCTCTTTTTGAGAAATGCTATTAAGTTTAGGTAGGTTTAGGTAGGTTAGGTCTAAAAATGAAAATTTGGAAAATTTTCAACAATGATAATTTAAACACCAAGGATTTTAGTTGTTTGTTTTAAGGACTCTTTTATCAGACCATTTATTTCAGAACACCCATCCCAATTAAATGAGACTGTCCCATATTCATCGTTTGAAGCAATATCTAGGTTGGCATTTCTTATCCAAAACTGTCACTGAAAGGGAGATAATTTTAAAGTGTGGTCAACAGTTTGCCTCTGTGGCCTGAACTGAGGTGTTTCGTATGCTGACGGTAGCCGCAAATCGCCTTGATTCTGACAATGTACTCAGTGGATCACTGCAGCCAGCTTACGGCCAAATATATCTGTTCTAGCTGACCCTTCCTTGGGGAGGTTACCTTTTATTACTTGAAATGGCTTTTGGCATCTGTCTTCCCAGGGGAAATTTCCATCAGGGCAGCTGATATTTCTTTATCTCCCCCATTTCCTGAGGAGGCTGGATAAATCTGGAGTTTAGAAAGTGAGTTGTCTTCCTGCAGGCTCTGCCTCTCCTGCTGTCACCACCAGCATGGTGGGAGCCTGCTTGCTCTAGGATGTCATCACTCTGGGCCTTCTGTGATCCTGTCACTGTTGATGGTGGAGGGAATTCAACATCGCTTTTTCCTTGGGTAGAAGATTGTGCAGAAGGTGATGCTGGTTGTAATATCCATCTATTTACTTGATGTGGCCTTGACCAATCTTCATCCTCTTTGGCTGACTGAAATTTCCAAGATATCTTTAAGCCTGTGCTTGACATGGAAGCATGGCACCCTCACCCCACCCCCACCCTACCCAAGTGTGCACTTAACAGCCCTGTGCAGCGTCTCCCATCAACACCCCATAAGTCCCCATCAGGCATTCTCCTAAATAAATGTTGAGTCCATCCCTTCCTCTCCACTCCCGTTGATAACTGCTTAATTGCTTCTCACAGAAATGATGGCCAGAGCCCTATAACTAGTGGCCTTGACCCCAGCCTCCCAGCCTCATCTCCCTGTAGCTACTGTGCTTGAATAAGCCTGCATTCCCACATCCTCTTGCCTTTGCATGGCTTTTGCTTCTCGGGAATGTCTTCTCTCCCTCATTTTGTTGATTTTTGTTTTTTGTTTTCCCTTCCAGGATAATTCAGTTTTTCCTGCAAGGATTAGCTTAAATGTCACCTCATCATCACAACCATATCAAATTCCTATAAATAGAGTTCATCCAGTAGGCTTCTAGGCATTTTAGGCTCCTAGGCATTTAGGCATTTATTATGACTCTTTTTGCAAGTTGATTCCTTTATGTGTTTTTGCCTATGCCCATATCTTATTATTGGTTGTTTCTTCAGGGCACATCATAGTGCCCAAAATAAAGTAAGCTTGCACCATACACATATTGAGAGAACAAAGAATCCCCTGCATGCAGTCATACCTCTCAAGAAATAGCCTCAACTTCCCTCCATGTTAAACTCTCATGTCTCTGGTTCCATTATTTTAAAGAGTAGCTTTGTTAACATAAAAAGTCCATTTATACTGAGATAATAATGGCCATTTACATTTTAAGAGAGTGCATCTGGGCCTTAACTCAGAAGTCTCCTGTTGCTGGGCTGGCTGTAGAATAAAGTCCACTCAAAAACCTGTTGAAATGCAGACATACGGCTCTTGGGAGATTTTGATTTCATGTACACATATGGTGGCACTTTAAACTCTGTAATGTGATAAGCTTCCCAGGTAATTTATGATGTTCTAGCAGGTTTGAATTCCACTGCCTTTGTTTCTGATCTGGAATCCTTTAGACCATACTGTGGTCCACTGGGGAATTTTAAGGACTCTTGAGGTGCTCATTTCCAATCCTTTTGGCCTCTCCTGGACTTTGCCACATCACAGATCTAATACCTTTTTCAAGGGAGGGAGAAATCCATGCTTGAGCCTCATCTCCCATGGACCAAAATTGGAAATGGATGGTCTGATTGCTCACTGTGCCATATTGAGGGGGTTTGCAAGATCTGTGCTTTCTGGGCAGGACCAGGATGAGGGGGAGTTGAGTGAGGCACTAGTTTCGGGAATACGATTTTATGGAGCACCCAGAAACTCAGTAATCAAGATAAATAGCATTTTATACAGCATTTTAGAAAATTGAAATGAATGCAAAAAATCCCTTAGAAGCAAATTATCAAATTGTAAATAAACACAGGAACAGTAACGGAAGTGCTGAGACATATTGAAACTTGAAGCAAAAGAAAAAACTAGCCCTACTGATCCTGTCTTTATTTCCAATGTTGCTGTTTTGTTTATGATAGGTGAATCTTTCCTTAGTCTTGGCTCTGTTCCAGAGCTTTTATCTAGTAAAGTCTTGACTGTACCTGCTGTATGAGAAACTTTCCCCTCCAAGTCTCAATGTCAGGTGGTTTTCTATTTTTCCCTACATTAGTGGCAAAAGGGCTGACTTTTAAATTTTATGAGATGACACCTTGGACTCCCGATTTGAAGACCTGTTTGAATTGTGGTGTCTTTTAGGTTGTCTTGCTCCAAATGCATTTCTTCTCAATGTTTATCACAGTGACACGGCTTTTTATGGCACTCTGAAGTGCTTCAGAGAAAGTGGAGAGCATTTTAATACTGCTGATTTACTCTTTCAGGTCTACAGTAATTTCCTTACTGCCTAATTATAAGGCTCGGTTTAATTTACTCTACACATAATGTTTACTGATGCACATATGGTGGCACATTTCAGGAAACTGTACCCAAAACAGGTATTTTTGTCAGGCTGGAGCATGGATAATTTCCCTCATATACAGAAAAAAAAAAAATCTAGGAAATTTAATTGCCTCAACAAAGAATATCCCCCAGTGAGAGGGAGAGAAATCACACCTATCTTTAACTTCAGAAAGAAGGATACATTCTCTTTAAAAGCTTATTTTAGAAGCTAAAGGATGATTATATGGTTATATGTGTATAAAGATTTTCAATTACCCCAACATTGGGGGAGGGGCAGAAGCTGGGGAAAAGAAAGAGAGAGAGGAATGGAAAGCAGAAATATATTCCAGGCTTACTTCTCAACTACCCTTAAAAAAGAAGATATGGATTCAGCAGTCATGCATTCACAGACTCCTAGAAGTAGAAGGAGCCCCTCAGGTGTTTTCCCAAGGCAAAAGACCTTTATTCAGCATCCTCAAGGACCCCTCTGCCAGCCTCTGTTCTAGAGATGGGAGCTTATCCCTTCACCCAACAGCTGCTACCATTACTGGACAATTTTAATACTTACAAAATTGAGTGAAGATGAGTGATTTTGTACTCATCAACCACCGACACTGGTTTTGTGCTGCAAAATTGATGTTTTTTTCCTGCTTTACCTACGTTTAAGGACCAGTGAAGAACTCTATTTAGTGTTCCAACAACCTACGAACAGTGACTGTTATTGCATATGAGCTCGTGGTTTCACAACCAATTGGCTTGTCTTTCCAGAGCTCCAAGTGCTAAGCGTTGTGAAGGCTTAGGAGCTGAGCCTCTGATGCTTCCTTACCCTTCAGCAACTGGATAGCCAACACTCTCTATCATGGAATCATTGGTCCTGTTACCAGAGACAGGTCCTTGGTCTCCTCATGAGAAAGAATTCAAGAAAGGACACAGAAAAGTCATGGAGCATTAAGAATTTGTTTGGAGAAGGAGAGGGTACACCCCAGAGAGCTGGGCAAGGGCAGACCCAGAGGGGATTGCACAGAGAACAATGGGGACCCTTTGTATATGAAGGAAGATGAATATTCACTGAGTGAGTTTAGTTCCAAAGGGGACAGATGGAGTCATCCTGGAGTTCAGGCTCTACCGTCCCATGCTGGGCAGCGGCGGTTTTCTGACTGTTTGTTTGGTCCCTATTGCAACTGTCACAGCGTGGGGAGGTAGGTGGATGTTTACTGTTAATGGATTTTGGAGTGAAGTTTGGGTCATTCCTCCTCCATGTTAGAATTAGCTGGTTTAGGCCAGTCTGTTACCTATATTCTCACTCCACATCCTGAAAGAACAGTTTACACAGAACGTGTAGAATGTAAGCAAGCATTTAACCAAATGCAAACGCTGGCCAAAGCCCCCTCCCCCTTCGCTCTCCTGTCTGGCTAGCTGCTGCAATACTCCCATTTGCAGCTGGTTTTGCGTGAAGGCCTCAAAAGCAGAGCTGCCCACTGAAACAGGTTGACGTTTGTTTAGTGTCCATTCTTTCCTTAATATTTTATCTAGTTTCCCTACAATTCTGCAGAGGGGGCATTGCTGCAAAAACTTTTTTTTTTACAGAGTAGAGTATTGAAGTTCCAACACTAACATTACATTTCTTACTGATACAGATCTTGTAAGTTAGAGAACCCAAGGGGGCTGACTCTGAAGCCTGTCCTTTTCACGACCATAGTTGTTAAAGTTGATACACTTTGGGCTTAGTTTATAGCTTTTATTAAAGTCCCTTAATGGGAAGATATAAGGTTAAATATCAATTAATAAAGAGTCTTGAGGTTCTCAATAGTAATCATAACAGTAGGTAGGCTTCTGGTTTAATATAATCACCATTTTTTTCTTCCTTTAGCCATCTGTGTCTGTGTCTAGCCCCATGCAAGACACTAAACTATGAATGAGATTCTGATCATTATTTTTCTAATTAGTCCTAGGGGGAAAAAGTAAAGGACTCATTTTAGCTGGGGGGATATCTGATGAAATGCAGATCAGAAGACTAGCAAACCTGCCTGGTGTTTTCAGTGAGAGACGGTTGAATGAATTGTGCCCTAGCATTCCAGGATTAAAGAAGAACCATGTGTCCTTTGGTGATGAGGGGATTTTCCATCTGATCCAATCAGGAGTGCTTGTCAGAAGTTTGGGTACATAACCAGTCTCAGCTCCCTTCTCTCTCATTCCACAGTTCCTTAGGCTGTCTGAAGTGTATCAATCCTGTTACCTGTTAAGAGCAGAACTGCTATATTTTTATTCGATTCCTTCAATTTTTCAGCAAGGATCAGACTGCCTTAAATAGCTGTAGTTCAACTTGCAGCTGTCAAGAGGGTGGCTGAAAAGCTGCAAAGCCCCTTTGGTCCTGCCAAGCTGGGGGTTCTGGGCAGTTGGGCATGGGAGAGGGAGGGAGCCGAGTTTCAGGGGCAGGAAGAAGTCAGCACTAATGAAGCATGCCTGGCTGAGCAGAGTTCTCTCAGTGCCTCCTCGGAATTTGGAAGACTCAGATCAACCGGGCCCTGAGGCTGTATCTATAGATGCCATAATCAGTAGTTGAAAGAAGATCACTTGTGACTGATCAAGGAGTCATTTTGTCTGTATATTACCATAGCAACCAGCTTGCCTGGCGCTTTCTGGGTGCATGCCCTGTGTGTTTGGCTAGTGTGTAGAAGCACCCTTAGCACTTCTACCAAATTAGGAGGAAACATCAGAATTTGGAGTCTGGTCCAGGTCAGAGCACCTCTATCAAGCAGCAGGCCAGGCAGCCCTGACAGACACTCCCAGAAGCCACAGAAGTTTTAGGAAAAACCTATGGTTTCTGTTCTTATATTTAATGTTTCCTCTTCATTCTTTGAAAAGGAATTGCTTAGAGATCCC
Source organism: Manis pentadactyla (assembly GCF_030020395.1). Taxonomy (NCBI): domain Eukaryota; kingdom Metazoa; phylum Chordata; class Mammalia; order Pholidota; family Manidae; genus Manis; species Manis pentadactyla. The sequence goes on along the minus strand of NC_080020.1, from coordinate 167,918,309 downwards.
TGGAATAACGTATTTTCCAATGGAGCATGAAGTGAAGGAAGGAGAAAAGTAAACTGGTCACCTGTCAGTCATATGGGCCGCACGGGGGCTCTCAGAGGCCGTCTCTAGCCTCCTCAGTTCTCTCTGTAAGCAGGTAGCTGCTGGGTCCTGCAGATGCTCTGTGAGCAGCGGGTGAACGGAGCTTGAAATATCCGGAGAATTATAGTAGTGATGCGACATAGTAACATGGACAGAGTGAGAGGGCTGTAAGACTAGAATCCATTGATGAGACCATCTAGAGCAGGTGCTGAAACTACTCCACATGGCCCAAATATGGCCCTCTAGCCTGTTCACATGAATAAAAGCGTCTTGTCAGCTTCATCACTACAAGGGTACCAGTGACTGGTGGTGGTACAGACCAACTGGCTGCAAAGGCTCAAATACATACTGCCCAGCCCCAAATAGGAAGAGCAGGCCAATCTATGCATTAGGAGTAAGTCTGTTAGAGATGAAACAAATACGGTGTAGGAGTCCAGATTCCCGGAAAAGTGGAGGGACTTTAAATCTGACTGTCTCCTGCCTCTCCCTTAAACAGCAATAACACCAGCTATTTTATAGGATTTCCACAAACTTGGAAATGTGAAGCAATCATTAGGCCTCCATCTGAAATGAAGCCCCTCTAGGGAGACATTCAGCAGCTGTTGGAAGTGCAACACTGTGCAATAGTTAAAGACAGAAAGTGAGGAAGTGTGGCATACGGTGCAGAACTCTGGAGACCGAAGTTAGCTCAGAGGCACACGGTTATCCATAATTAGAATAGAGCAGGGGAGCGTGGTGAATGGTTCTCCATTTTAGAAAATGTGATGGGCTCCTTAATGACCGTAAATGGTCAGCAGCTTCAGAGGTTCACTTATAAGTGACATCTGCACCTACAATTAAGTGCCCATCATCCCCCTTCCCTTACCCAATAACATCTTATTTCCCCAAGTTTCCCATTGTGCTCAAGTGAACTGAAGTGGTACTCATCTGACACCTGGAGTGGGAAGTGTGAGCTCTGAGCTGAGGTCTTCCCAGGCACTCTTGTCTTAGTGATGGCAGATTCTTCTCATGCCCACAAGACTTGTGCTGTATGTGAAATAGCAGGAAATATGAAAAATAGGGTGTCGGATGATTGCCTGGTACAAATCCTATTGCACTTTGGCAGGTGTGTAGGATTCACCCTACCAGAAAGAAATATGGTTTTAGAGAGTTGTTCTATGTATCTTGCTTCAAACTCTAACTGTACATATTTTTTTTTTGGTATCATTGATCTACAATTATATGAGCAACATTATGGTTACTAGACTCCCCCCATTATCAAGTCCCCACCACATACCCCATTACAGTCACTGTCCATCAGCATAGTAAGATGCTATAGAATCACTACTTGTCTTCTCTGTGTTGTACAGCCTTCCCCGTGCCCCCCGCACACATTATGTCTACTAATTGTAATGCCCCTTTCCCCCCTTCCCTCCCTTCCCATCCATCCTTGCAGTCCCTTTCCCTTTGGTAACTATAAGCGTACATTTTTTATAGGCTTCTGCTGTTCGCCTGCCGTCAGGTCCATCCAGTCAGTGATGGTATCTTCCAGTTGTCAGTGCAGTTGTGGGAGGGTCACATCTTTTGAGCAGCATTTCTTCTTGGGATGAATTTATCTCATGCAATACTTGACTCTCTCATGCTGTATTCAAGCAGCTTGTGTTCATTTAATGCCACTTAATCGATGGCAGATATTAGATAAGTAGAGTGAAATATTCAGGCATCTAAACTTAGATGCCCTCTGTGGTAAGTGAATCTGGAGGGAACATAATGCTGGGAGTGGTTGAGTAGTGTGGAAGTGAAGGATGAGAACAAGATGAACTTTGTCCAGTTGGGATGCCCAGACTTATAAACTCATGGTCCTTAAATAAAAATAACACTGTTCTTGGAATCAGAAGACCTGACTGTGGCATTTGCCATGTGTAACCAGTGGGCCCTCCATTTCCTAATCAACAAAGAAAATGATTCTCTCCCTGCAAACTGTACCTCTCACCCCTACAATGACATTGTAAGGAAGGTCAAATGAAATAATGTCTAGGAAAGTTCTCTGCCAGCTATAAAAATGAAACATGTACAGGATTATTATTAGTGGCAAAAAGCAGACAAAGACTGAGTAAACCTTCCAAATATGCAGAAAAATCAGTCTGAGCTTAAGGGATCTGAGCAAGGTAGTTATACTACAAATGTCTTTTCCACCTTCCTCTTTGCTACCTAAAAACCTACCCTTTTCAAATGCCAAATCTTATGGGCTAACAAGTTGAGTATTTGAAAGTATGTTTGTCCTGATGGAGGGGTAGAAAATTCCTCAGAGAACCTTTAAAGGAGAAAAAATTCTTAAGTACTATGATGTGAAGGAAATGAAACACATCTGGACTTTCTTTAGTGTCCTTTAGGCCAGCCTCCAAAACATTTAGCAGGAAGAATTCATGCTTGACTCTAGGAGTATCATTGATGAGGTGAGTCAGGTATGTATGTGGGCAGGTTAATCACTATAGCTTTGTTAGTAATTGGGAATCGAGACGGTAGGGGAGTTTCTAGTAATAGATGAGTGTAGCTGGTTTGTCTGGGTTTTTCTGTATCCCTGGCCAAACATAGTATTTGGTGCACCAGGAGCTCCTCAAATGCTAGTAGCAGAACTGCATGGATGAAGATAACCCCTAAGTAAAGAGAGTAGAATGAAGTAAGAAAGAAATAAAGCATATTTTTCCCTCTGAGATTCTTACTATTCTTTTTAAAAAGTTTCCTGCTTCCTCTGAGCTGATTGCATTACTGTCTACTCCATTATATTTCTTGTGTATTTACTCTCATTTTTTTTCTTTGGTATAACATTTAAATATCCTTAATAATAGTGCAGCATCTGTGTAAATCTTTCTTTATGGATCCTTTGTTTTACCCTTTGCAATCACGAAAAGTTTTTGAAATGCATAATTGTAGACAAATAATTAAAAACCTTTATTAGTTTTTCAAGAATAAACATCTAGAACCAAGAATATGCAATGAGAAAGGATAGCCTCTTCAGTAAATGGTGTTAGGAAAACGGGACAGCCCCATACAAAAGAATGAAACTGGACTCTTGTTGTATACCATATACAAAAAGCAACTCAAAAGGAATTAAAGACTTGATTGTAAGACCTGAAATCATAACAAATTGATTCAAAACAAATTGAGTGTTTGAAAGTATGTTTGTCCTGATGGAGGGGTAGAAAATTCCTCAGAGAACCTTTAAAGGAGAAAAGGACATCGGTTTTTGGCAATGATTCTGTGGAAAGACAACAAAAGCAAAAATAAGCAAGCAGTACTGTATCAAACTAAAAAGTGTCTCCACAGCAAAGGAAACAATCAAAAAAATGAAAAGACAACCTACTAAATGAGAAAATATTTGTAAGTCATATATCTGATAAGGGATTAATATCCAAAATACATCAGGAACTCAGACAACCCAATTATAAAAACATGCAATTAAAAAATGGGCAGAAGGCCTAAATAGTCATTCTTCCAAAGAAAACATAAAAACGGTCAACAGGTAAATGAAAAGGTGCTCAGCGTCACAGAAATGCAAATGAAAACCACAGTGAGATCTCACTTCACACCAGTTAGAATGGCTGTCGTCAAAAATAAAAGGGATAACAGATGCAGTGTGGATGTAGAGAAAAGGGAACCTTTGTGCTCTATTAGTGGAATATTAAACTGCCATAGCCACTATGGCAAACAATATGGAGATTCCTCAGAAAATTAAAGATAGGACTGCCATATGATCCAGCAGGCCCACTCTGGGTATATATCCAAAGGAAATGAAAACTGGATATTGAATAGATATTTGCTCTCCCATAATCACTGCAACATTATTCAAAATAGCCAAGATACGGAAACAGCCTAAGAGTCCATCAACAGATGAGTGGATAAAGATGCAATATATGTTTACAATGGAATATTATTCAGCCATGAGAAAGAAGGAAATCCTGCCACTGGTGACGTGGATGGACTTTGAGGGCATTATGCTTAATGAAATAAACCAAACAGAGAAAGACAAATACTGCATGTCACCACTTGTATGTGGAATCTTAAAAGTAAGACTTACAGAAATAGAGAGCAGAAAACTGATTGCAAGGGGTTGGGGTATGGGGAAAATAAGAAGAGGTTGGTAAAAGGGTGCAAACCTTCACCTTTAAGATGAATAAAGTAACACATGGTGACTATAGTTGAAAATACTTTTATAAAATTGAAATTTGCTAAGAGAGTAGGACTTACATGGTCTTGCACACACAAAAAATCTGTGAGGTGATGCTTATGTTGATTAAACAATGGGAATCCTTTCACAGTGTGTACATATACCAAGTCACCTCTGTACACTTCAAGTTAGTTTTATTTGTCAGTTATACCTCAATAAAGCTGAAATTAAAAGAACATATTCATTAAAAAGTGTCACAGAGATATCCTTTTATTGGGTGGAATAAAATTGAACATGCAACCTTCAAGGTCTCATGCAAGTTTAAGCTCCTACGATTCTAGTTGGCTAGGGAGAGCCATTTTTTTTTTTCTTGTAATGTCTTTTTTAGGGAACTGTTTCATATTCCTCAAATGGATGTGGGTATTTTGACTTGGTGCAGACCACTTGTGCAGTATGTATTTGAAGATGGCTCAATGTGCATCATATACTCCTCATGTCCCATTCTAGAGGCAAACAGTATTTTGGTCATTTGAGATGGTTTTTACAGATGGGTTATTTCTCTTCTCAAGTTTGTGAGGTAACCTGTGTCTCCCCTTTTATCACTCTGCCCTCCCATGAAATAAGGAACTGCACTCCTTTTGGTTTGAGGAAGAAAATGCAGTTATTTACATTGATGAATAGCCTTAATTGGGTAAAATAGACTGGTGGTGCTGAGCTAATATCTTTAAATGTCTTGTCTTATGTAATTAATATTCCCTTGTCGCACATACATTTAAACAGTTGGAAGAAAGCCTTGTGTTCTTGACTCCTGTCACACTTAACGAATGATTTTTGTCAAGTCATTCCTTTTTGCCCTGTTTGATTGATAGCTAAATTTTGGTCTTCTGGCTTATGTAAAAAGTGTTAACTATGCCTTTCAGCTTGTAGGCAAGGACATTTAAACCGTTCTAATAGTCAATTTACAGAGGAATTACATTGCCTGTTTACTGGAGGGGTCAAATAATGTTCCCCTATTCATCAGGGACACAAATCACAGGGCCAATGAGCTAATGAAGGCAGTATTTATGAGTCCCTGAGCTTGCTGGATAATACCAAGTTCAAGGTGTCCCCGGTCCTGGCTGCTGAGGACTCTGGCTCCCAATTCTGGATGTACCTGTGCTCATGGACTATGTAATAGTTTTAGGAGGAATATGGTTCGATGCTAAAACTCTTAAGTATGAGCATAAAATCTCAAATGCTAGGTTGTCAGAGTACTAACCTTCATCTACAGCTTTCAAAGATCTCTCTATAATAAAGCAGATCCTGCTAACCTCGGTCTGCTTCCGCCTGGCTTACAGATTTTCTACATACCATAATTACCATCTCAAAGAAGGGAAAGTGGATCCCAGTATTTCTGCGCAGAGTCTTATTTCCCTTGGCTTGAGCCTTTGTTGAGAATCTCACAATTTATCATTTTAAGACAATTTGACCAATAAGTTATAAAAAGATAGTTACATATGATAAAGTATGTCCGCTGCATACATATTTGCACTGGATATATGTTAAACCATGAGTCCTCCATTTTTATCTTTGCCCAGTAGTGAATAACCCTTTCAAACCCCTGAATGTGTCACTATGGCCAACATCCTCTGGCTCTAAGCATGCCTCATGGTCTAGCCCAGAGCCAGAGAGGGCAGGCTCTGTAGAGTTCCATGGCAATGGGCATGGATATAAGGAAAGGTGAAGAATGAGGTCATTAATGCAGCAAATCAATTACAGTTATCTAAGTTTGCTTCAGTGCTCCTTGCTCCATCATGAAGTCATCTTTTAACTCTTACCCCTACTGTATCAGCACTTCTGGGGGAAATGTAGATGTCAAAGACCATTTATCTGGCTAAACTAAACCATCAACTGTTTGCTAGTGGGACCATGCATATAGGTGTCACTGATGATGCCAGTTAGACTTTGAATTGAACCAGTAGAGCCTGACCTGGGTTGGGGGGGTGGAGGCGGTGGGGAGGGAGGACATGAAGGAAAGCATGAAACCTGACTGTCGTAGAAGTAATTGGATCCATTAAGGAAATAAGCTTGGTACCCCCAATTAAAATGTTTTTGCTTCCTAGAAAGTAGTCAGTGCCGTCAGGATAATGAATAGAATGATCAAAGAATTTTCTGTTTCTCTTATAAAGAAAACAAAATAGAGCAAAAACAGTGATTATCCTCTAAGTGCTCTCTCTTCCACAAGCTTCATAGATAGGGCTCTGCTCCCCTTCCACATTGGCCCCTACCCCAGCCCAGACAATGAACAGTGCTGTCATTACTACTGAACTGTGCACACTGATGGCACCTTAGCTTATTAAAGTGGCTTTGGGTGGATTGCTGCCCTGACTGATTGCCTTAATTGACCTTCAGTCTGACTAAAATTTGCCTGGCTTAATGAGGCTCAATTTTTGTCAAACCCCCTAGGCTATATGGCTCCTGACCCAGACATTTTGTTGCTTTGATTTTTCATTTTTAATAACAATTACACCCGAAAGCTTAAGGAAATACGGCAAACTATGTCAGTAATCATGAAAAGCCTGGAGCAGCCATACCCATGGAAAGACTTATACTTCAAAGTTTTGAGCCCTTTTACAATCACCCTCTATCCCGAATTTGACCTTGATCGGTATGTCTTACATCATTGTAGTGGAGAAGCTAATGCTGTTATTCTTAACAGAATTTTTCTAAACATCTTTTGCAATGACAAGACAGATGTTAAATGGTCAGATATTTGTTAAATATCATCATACCAGCCTAGATTTGGGTGTTAACTTTTAATTCTGAGTCAAGATCGCCCTGGATTGCTCAAATACACACAGATAATTCTGTGTGAAGATTGGCATGCAAAGAGACTTAAATTGCAGGGAAGTTTCAGCAGAGAAAGAAAGCTTTCATCTTTTAGGAGAAATAGGATTGATTAGCAGTAGCTACCTGAAACACTCTGCTGAGAAGGATTATGAACTAGTATTTAAGCTCAGCATAAAGGAATTCTGTGATTACTCATGTCTGGTGTAGGCATAGAAATGAAATGTAGCATACTTGCCATTCCTGTCCTAGTCTATAGTTTCTAATCTTGTTCTCAATAGACAATGCTTTTCCTTTAATTAATCCCTATAAATGTATATATTTTTCCATCTTCCAACCGTGCTTGAGTATCTGGCTTATTGTTCTACCAGATCTATTCTTTATTGGCATAATGTTTTTGAGTCAAATTTGAATTCCCTTCGTGTGTTTGGGGAATTCCTCATTGTATGAATTTTGGTATAAGAAGCTAAAATGGCCTGAACACTTGTTTTCACAGAACACTTTCCTCCCAGTACCTTCCTCCTTCCCCCTTGCAACTGTGTGTTGACACATGACCTGGTGTGTGGGTCTGTATTTCACTCAGATAAAAAGTAGGTACATTTGCCTAAGACTTGGAATCAAAAACTAATGACATAAAGTGTCCTAACATTTCTGAGTTCTCTCCCTTCTTTGACCTAACAGGATAGCTCTTCTGCTTAAATCTGCCAGAATTAGTTTCTAATGCTTGTAAGTAAAAACTTGACTCATGCAATAGGCCTTCTAGAGCAGTGCTCCTCAAACTTTACACTGCAAAGAAATTACCTAGGCGTCTTATAGAAATGCAGATTCTTATTGAAATGCAGGTCTGGGATGGGGCTGGGGTTTGCATTTCTAACAAGCTCCCAGGAAATAACAGTTATCCTGGGCTGTGGTTCACCCTTTAGGTAGGAAGGATCTAGGGCAGGAAAGAAGGCAGGCTGGCAGGAAAAAGCAAAAAGTGATCTGTTTTGATGTGTTCTTGTTAAGTTAGGGCAGACCAACTACTGTAACTAATAAACTTCAAAACATGCAAAGGCTCCAACACAATAGATTACATTCTTAATTATTTAAATTATGTAATGATACTGGCCATGGACAGGACGCTGGGAAGCTGTCCTCCATGTATTCAAGGGGCCAGGTTGATTTTGGGGGCTTGTGTGTGTTGCGGATCGCCTGCCATTCTCAGTCACGGCTTCCTAGGCCACCTTGGTTGTCCCATCTGTATTCTACCCAGATAGAAATGTAAGAGAACATGGGGAATGTCCATAAGAAATATTTTTAAATAATAAAATATTTTTTATATTTAATATAAAATAAAGGAGGGATATAGAAATCTATAAATAGTAAAAATATAGTTTATTAAATTATTATGCAGATGCTCTTGTAACCAGTACCCAGTTCAAGAAATAGAATTCTTCCAGCCTCCCTAAGATTTCCTCTGTGTGCCCCCTGCCTCCCTGTAGGAGTAACCAATTCCTGACTTTTCAGGTGTTCACTTCATTATGTTTCTTTGTGGTTTTATCATCCTAATGTGTATCTGCAGATGATATAGTTTAGTTTTGCTCATATTTGGGGATATGTCTTTTATTCTCTTAATCTATCACATCCCCTTCCATTTCATTCTTTTGCTTATAATCCATCTGTTGAAGAGCCTGGACTGCTTGTATTGTAAGTTTCCCGCAGTTTGCATTTTGCTGATTAGGTATGTGTGGGGCAGCTCCATATGTTATTCTGTCCTCCGTATTTTCTGCAAATCACCAGAGGGATCCTCAGCCTCTACCAGTTTCAGGCTTGATCCTTTTGGCAACACTGTAATTGAGATCATGCCATTTCATCAAAAGGCACATAATGTCTGGTTGTCTCTTTACTGTGATGTTTTCAACCACTGATGTCAATTCTTACATTTTTCAATTTTTTAAAGGTTGCAAGTTGATGATGTGCTATCATTTTATTTTCATTTATTAAGTGGAATAAGGTTATAAATAGACTCTTTCCTCATTATCAAGAATTTCAGTTCATATAGGAAAGGTAATGTATATTCCTGATTCTTTCAAGATAAATGAATTGGTTCTTTGTCATCCTCTGGTGACCAATTGTATTTTTCTTTCTTTTTTTTTTGAATCATTAGAAACTCTTTAATTTAAATATATTTGAATATTTCATGAGTTTCAATCTACTGGAACTTTACCCTTTGTGAAGTTCAAATTGTCTAATCTGTGGCCAGGCAGGAGCCTCCTCAGTTATTTTTACCTGACCCTAGTGATAGCTCTTTGCTATCTGGATGACAAGATATTTTAGGCTTATTTGTGTATTTCCAGCCTCAAACTACCTGGAATCAACCATTTCTCCAAGAAGCTTTTTTTTTTCAGTGGAAAGTTATATTTTAAGATGTTCATTGCTTTTGGGCTCTTCATTGTTTTTATACTCTTTCATTAGGGAAATTGTGTGTGTGTTTTCAATATAAAATATTATGTTTTCATATTGATGTTTCTACTCCACAGTTAGGATATTAGGGTTTTTCCTAAATCTCTCCTATAGTACATCTTTCTTCCACACCAATACTCCTCATTAACAAGGGCACAGGAGATGAGAAATAAACTCTCAAAAGTAATCATTTGCTTTAGTCTACCTCTAAGCACAAAAAATATTCAATATTATATAAATAAATAAATAACAATATTTGTATTACCACTATAATTAAAATGACATATATCAGTTACAATCTTTTTATATATCCTATTCACTTTCTCTTTTCATTTTTACCAATACTGTACTTTGTCTTCATTGCCAGAATATACAAACATTTTGTATTTTACTTTCTCATTTAACTAACATATATTCTTAATTCTATAAGTAAGTATATATCTAATGCTTATTTCTGGTTCTTATCTTGATGTTTTTCTAGTTATTTTGGTGGTTAAATCTCATTCTCTATCAGATATCCCAACAAAGTCTCATGAAAATATTTTATGGCTTTTGCATATTGATCAGATTTGTTCTGTGCCTTATAATCCTTGAAAATCAGTTTTGTTGGTTATAAAATTCTTAGCTCACATTTTCTTCCCTTCCTTTAAAAGTCACATGCTCTGTTTCTATAAATGAGTAAGGATTTCCCCCCACCTTTTTTCCTTACAATCCAGTTATCTTGCTTGACAGTATGGGTCAGTCTTCTCTGGTACATGATATTTCAGGATATGGTTTATATATATGTATATTTGAAAGTTTTCAAGAGTTGAAACTTAGTATGCATTCTGTTTCTTGCTTAGATTTTCTTCTTCAGAGACCTCTGATAGTATACTAAATTTTCTTAGCCTATTTCAATATTTCAATATTTATCATCTTTTCTCAGGTATGTTTTTATCACTTTAAAAAAAATTTATTATGGATTTTAAAAATTTTCCTTCTTTTCCCTTTTTATTTCTCCTGCATTTGCTCTTGGGTTTATATGTTCTTATTTAGTCTTCTTTCTCAAAATGTTTTTTTTTTTGACCCTTACATTTTTTTCTGGAGTTACATGACCTAATTCTATGATCTTTTATTTTTCTAATTTATGTCTTTCTTTCATATCTAGTATCATTTTCTTAGTACATTTTAATTTATTTGAAATAGTGTATTACAATATTAATCTTTTTTTCTGACATATCTTTCTGGTATGTTTTCAGAGTATGTAGGGATGGTATTATATTCCTTATTCTCATTTTTCTTATAATAATTTCATAGAGTTTTGACCTTGATAACTTTTTTTAGAAACTGAAATAATTGACATATGATATGTTATTTCAGATGGACATTATGGTAATTAACATTTTTATACATTACAAAATGATCCCCACAATAAGTGTAGTTACCTTCACCATCTAAAGCTATCACAATATTATTGGCTATATACCCTATGTTGTACATTACATCCCCATTACATTTTTTTTTTTATAACAGCAAGTTTGTACCTCTTAATCCCCTTAAGTTGCTCATTTTTATGTAAACTCAGTCTTCACTGGTGATTTAGAGAGGTTCAATGCAGATAGCTCTTTTGACTTCACAGAGCTTTCCCTGTTGTTACTTTTTGTGATATTAAAAAACATGGTGGCTTGATTGGTGAGACAGCCTGGCTCTGCTCTTATTCCCAACTTTATCTGGACCTTTTCTTTGTTTTATCTCTTTGTCCTTGTCAATTTCAATTTTGATTACACTCCAGTAGTTTCTTCTTCATGTGAGGTGTTATCCAGGAAGACAGCTATGACAGCCCAAGTGTTCACTGCCCTGTTCCCTTCAGTCCTTCTCACTATCAGCTCTGCCACTTGGTACCTTATGACTGCAGGCAAATTATTTAGCTTTCCTAAGTCCCATTTTCTTCACTTGAAAGACTGGCATAATAGTTCCTCTCTTACCGTGTTGTTGTGGGGATTAAACAATATAATATGTAAAGCTCTTAGTTGAGCATCTGTGCAAATGATATAATATGTAAAGATCTTAGCTGAGGATCTGGAATATATGAGCTTACCAATAAACAACATTATGCCCAAGCAGTGAGTTAACGCACACTGCCATGTGAGCAACTAATTAATGTGAACTATGCATAGGCTTTATTATATTTTATGTAGTGAAATGTTAAACCCAATTCACAGATAAAACAAACTAAGTTATAGATACAAACATGCCTACTTTATTGTAAGTGCAAAAAGGAACTGAGATTTATTCAGAGTTCTTCTGACCAATAATAAATGTGTATGTATTTCCCTATCAGAAGATTTGCCCAAATACTCCTGAAAAGGTATATATGTTTTTAAACATACACTTTGCTTACCATCTTCTCTTGTTTGTTTGTATTTGGGGTGTTTTAACCCTGTATATATTCTGACAATTACAAACTAAGCAGCACTGAGGCAATTGTTCAGGTACAATTTATTTTTCATTCTCATGCAGCTGCCTTGCTTCCCATTTAAACAATGTGGAAAAATGATGTGTAATTGTAGAAATTTTCGTCTGTTCTTACCTTGGAAAATAATTTTAAGTACTTCTTTCTGGAGGACAGCAACTATATCATTATAGCACCTGGGCAGAAACCTATTTGAGATTGGTAGATGTTTTATGTTTCTGCCTCCAACAGATACAAACAATGGACAGAGAAAGGGCAGGGGACTGCAAAGTGGTAAAGTTTTAGGGGTGGCTTCAAGGCCAAACTCTTCATCTCAAGCTCTCCTTACTTTGTAGTTGACTTTCTTGTTGACGACTAGATTTCTCCTTTTTCTAAAGAGACTCAGTCCATGAACTGTATCACAATTAAAAACCTCCTAAAGGGAGATATTTGGGCCAATAAAAAATGAGAGCATATCTTTGATAAGAGAGGGCTTATAAAGTACTGAGCTACTGCCCATACATAAAACTTTCAAATTGACAAATAATGCATTTACATCGGAACCACCTGTCATCTCTCTTGGTTTAGTTTGATATAATAAGCACTGGGAAAATTAAAAAGAGAGTTGAAACATTATTTCCATGGATAATTATTAGAGCTGGGGGTAGTTTGGAAAAAAAATCTTTATTCCCCAGACGTAATTTAATCCATATTGTTAAACGCGTAATAGACTTATAACTACGAAATTCTTCTATTCCTTAATTGTCTGTGTTTCTGTTTTTGTTTTTTTTTTATTGCAGCTTCGGAAAGCAGTGATGGATCACATATCGGATTCATTCTTGGAAACCAACGTCCCTTTGCTAGTTCTCATTGAGGCTGCAAAAAGTGGGAATGAGAAGGAGGTGAAGGAGTACGCACAGGTGTTCCGAGAGCATGCCAACAAGCTGGTGGAGGTGAGTCAGGAGAGGCCTGCAGACTAGAATTTCCTGATGGTCTTCATCTCTACATGTCACTCTTGGAATTTTTATAGACCATTCTTCCGTGGTTTTCCTCGAGGAAGAATGCCCTGGAACTTTCCTTTCCCTCACCTTCTGCTGATCCCATCCCTTGCAAAGGAAACAGATGATCAGAAACCTCTCCTTCCTCTATCCCACAGCTCTAAGCATGTTTTAGATCATGTCTGCTAATTTTCCAGAGCAATAGAAGCTGAAACAAAACAGGAGAAGTAGAAGGGATGTTCCAAAGTATTGGGTACCAGTTTTTCATTCCAGAATTAATGCTGCCCAGTAGAGGTCTGAACACTCTCTCCTTTTCCTTCTCCTCATCCCCTGCTCTATGCCACCCACCTAAACCTAACATATTATGAACTTGTGGAAAAAATCTTGCTTCCCCCAAAGAGATGTTGGGACTCCTAGTAGAGGTTCTTGGGGTAGTAGAGGAGTGTGGTAAGTTCAGTGTCATAAGTATATTGTACGTGTTAAAGAATCTGTGGGAGTTGTTTTATAAATGGAAAATTGTTCTGTGTAATATTGAAAAAAATATTGTTCAAGGGAAACAAACTAAAACTAATATGATAATCAGGCTGCCTAAATCTGGGACCTGAGAGCCAACAGCCTGGTACAAGTTGGATTTAGTGATATGGGGCTAAATAGATGTTAGAGATGTTAAACAAGAAATGTGTGGACTAGAGAAAAAGAATCCAGGAAGGGTGAATATCCCAGTGTATTTAGGGAATAATTATCAGGGCCAGGCTCTGAGCACTTAGAAACAACAAAAACAAACAACAAGACTTTGGTATATTCCCACTTTAATTCAAAATAAAATAAAATTACTCAGAATGACAGACAACTTAAATGAAAGCTAAAGGTAAGTAAGCTGCTTTTTTGTTTTCTTCAGATGGCAAAATTAAATGCTGACTGAGTTCATCAAATGTGAAATTCTCTCCATTTGTCTTAGAGTAATAGAGATGTGCTCCAATCGAGGTGGGCCTGAAACACCTGCTTAGTTTGCTCTTTGGTTGCTCTGCAATGCTGTTGCCTCTGGGGCTCCAAGACACCCAGCCAGCCAGAGGCTTGCATCAAGCCCAGAGGGAGGCCCTGGGCCCCTGGGCCCTGACTGAGCTATCACCCGGGACAGCAGTCACCAATGGAGGGTGCAGAAGCCTAGGCCACAGCAGTGGAGCCCTTCAGCTTCCTACCATGACTGCAGTGTCCTGAGGCAACACCAGCCTAGATTCTAAAAAGTAGAGTTGTAATACCAAGGCATTCTCTCTGGCTCTGTCCCCACCTACAAGGCGAGTGCTCCATCACCCCTCATAGTCCACCCATGTGTCCCAAGCGTTCACCTGGCCCTTGAGGAGTCCAGAGTCTTTCCAAGGTTGGCCTTTGAAGCCTTGGCCATTCCCTCGTTTCGAGAAAGAGAAGGTTAAAAAAACAGAACAGAGGTAGAGGGGAAAGGGAAGGAGGAAGAAAAGAAATAATACTGAATGAATGCTACAAAAGATTTAAACATTCATATGTAATAAAATAATGGTATTAACATACAGATCTATCATCACATATAACTACATTGTTTACAAGATAATTGCAAAATTTATAGAAACCTTAATTAATGGTGTGCTGTAGGCATTGTGGACAAAGAAAGGACATAATTTTAAAGACGTATGATAAACATCTCCTACTTTAGGCCCTGTCAGTGTCTTTCTGTAATTCTCTGTGTGTAGCCTCATTTGCTGATCATACTTGAAGTTCAAACTTGATGCCTTGTGTAAGTGTGAGGCCAGGGACAATGTCCCTCTTCTGTAATAGACCTCGGACACATCCACCTTTCTCCTTCAAACCATCGGTAGGTTCACCGTAGGGGAATCCAGCCACTATGGGTGATCCTGGGTCCTCAGCTTGTGGCGGAACCAGGAGGCTCAGGTCGGTCCAAGTCCCACGGTTTGGGAAGTTGCTGTTTTGCTTCCCTTAGTTATTCATGTCCTCCTTGCTGGGTGGACGCTGCAGCCAGCAGCTTGTTGGGATGTCTCCATGCCCAGGAGATGTAGGGACTAGGGTGTGGATTGGCTTCTGCTGTGAAAGGTACTCGAATGGAAAATATTTCTACAGTTTATGCGCTTCAAACTCTGCTGCATTGTTGATGCATACATACAGAAACGGTTGGCTCACTGAGCTGAGAGTCACCCTTTTCCTAATTATCAAAGTGTGTGTGTTCAAGTAAGTACCTCTCTGGACTTTGGTGTTTGTTCCTATAATTTGAAAAATTTGGTTGATATGTTGATTTTATATCCATTGGTGATGATAAATTCACTTACTAATTCCACAGTTTGTATCTGTTTGGATTTTCTATGTACTTAATCATGTTGTCTGCAACTTAGGACAGTTTTATTTCTTCTCCAATCCTTATGCCTTGCTTTTTCATCTCTTTATTGCATTAGCTGTGACCATCAGTACAATATTGTTATTTTTGTTACTTCTAGATCTCAGAACATTTTAATATTTCACCATTAATTATATTGTTTTAGGTTTTTTGCAGATATAATATTAAATTAATTTAGTCATCTTTTATTACTCATTTGCTAAGAGATCTTTTTTTATCATGAATACATATAGAGTTGTATCATATCAAACACATTTTCTGCACATTTTGGGGCAATTATATGATTTTTGTCTCCTTTATTCTCTTCCTAGGTGTTGGTATCAAAATTATGCTTTCACTCAAAACACTTATAAGGAATTATTCCTTTTCTTTTTGGAAGTGAATGTGTAAGACTGGCATTACCTGTCTCTAAAATATTTGGAGGAATTCACTGATACCGCATTCAGACCCTGGGTATTTGCTTGAGGAAAGTTTTAAGAATTATTGATTTCAATTCTGTTTTATTAAACATAAGATCATTTAAATTTTCTATTTCTGGTTGAGTCAGCTTTGATAAGTTGAATTTAGGACTTTGTTATTTTCATTTATTTTTTCTAATTTTTCAGTATATGATTGTCCATGATATCCTCTTACCATTTTTTTAGAATGTGTGAGGATCTGGACTACTCTTTTCTTTCTTTTTCTTTTTTTTTTTCACTCCTCATATTACTAATGGGTCTCTTTTTTTCTTGATTAGCTTTACAAGTTGTTTATCAATTTAATAATATTTTCTAAAACAGCTTTCAGCTCTGTAGGTTTTCATTGTATTTTATTTACTTACGCTCTTATCTTTATGTATTTTTTCTGCTTTCTTCTGGTATTTATCTAACTTTTAAAAATGAATAATTACAGCATTGATTTTTAGCCTTTCTTATTTTAGTAATATATGCATTTAAGGTTAAATTTCTCCCTAAGCCATGCTTGTGTCTAGTTATTTTCTATTGACCTAATTTTCAGCTCGTTCATCCCATCTCCAACTGTGTCCAATAGTCCAATATGCTTAAAACTGATCTATTGAGTTCAATTACTTTTTTTCTTTTTAAAGAATTTCTACTTGATCCTTTTTTATGTTTGGTTGGTTGATTCCAGTTTTCTGGTAAAATTCATTATCAGGTAATCTCCCTTAAAACATATATATTAATCTTTTTTTTTAAGTCCAAGTCACAGAATTCTAGTGTTTGGAGCAATTTTGTTTCTGTTGTGTGGTTGCCCCAGAAAGGGCAACCTTCCGTGTCTACATATAAAAATGACTTGGATTTTGAGACTGGTGATGCAAGACACCAATTGAGAGGATTTGAACAGGTTTATTACTCACATAAAGGACTTTCTAGGGAGAGCAAAGCAGGTCTCCAAGCCAGTTCACAGTGGCTTCAGCAAAAAGAACAAGTTCTTTTGTTTTTTATCATGTCAATGGCTATGTGTGACTTAAGAGACAAAGAAGTCAAAACTTAGTTTTGGGGAGAAAAGCTGTGATAAAGGCCAATCTTTGCCCCTGGCTTCTCAATGGGACCTGAGTTCCACCTGGCTCCCTTGGCTGTCCTGGGCTCCAGGTTTTGCCTCCCCAGCCCTATGAAACTGCTGTAAACTCTCAAGAACTCACTTCATTTCCACAGCTACCTTCTATACTGTGTCTCAATTTCTTTTTCAGCACTAAGAATTAGCAAATCCTTGGATAGAGAAGCAACATGCAGAAAACTGGGCTCCCCTTAGTGAGCATCCCTTTCTGAGCCTAAGTTATGCCTTCTTTGGCAGCTGCCCCACACTCTCCAAGAAATTGTTTTTATTCTGTATTTCTAGTTTATTTCAACAGGAGAGTGGGTCTCTATTGGCTATTCCTTCATGGTTAGAAGTGAAAAATCCCTAAGAGCTGATTTAGATAAGTTTGTGGGGTTGTTTGTTGTTAATATTTTGAGTCAGAGATCTCATTATTCAATGGAAACATTGAGCTTCTATCCCTCAAATAAACACATAAGTCAGTAAAAAGAGATCTAACTCAACTGAAATAGTGATCTTGGAACCCTGACCATTTTCTGCAGTCCCTTCACTAACCACCTCCTCCCATCAGTTGTTTGAGAACTGATGAATCACTAAGTTGTCATTAATGTCACTACTGTAAGAATTCTATATCAGATCATTTTGAGTGATGAATGATTGAATGCATGAAATAATCTATGAATTAATAGTAACAGTTTTAGTCCCTTAATATTTCTTGATTTCTGAATTTCATTTATTCAGTTTTCCATCTACTGTTATTTTTTTTTTCTTACATTTCTATGCTATTTTCTCCCAGTTTGGTATTTGCTGTTCACAGAGATTGAGTGGATGGAGTGAATGGAGGGTGTTGCCAACCTATCATTCAATGTTGTGATCCTCAGAAAATCCTCAACAAGGTTAGTTTTAGTGCAGATAAAATATTACCATAATATGAATTTGAAAAAATAATAATAATTTGGCTTTTTATAATTGCTTTAGCAAGTGAAATATTGAGGGATTTTTTTTCCTTCCACAGTATTTGTAACATGCAATAAAGACTAGGTGAACTGTACCAAGGTTTGTTGATTAGGAAAATTGAACAGGTCAGCAATGATGCTCTGTGATGTTTACCATCAGTCACTAGAGCAAACATCGCCAGTAGAACTGATTTTTTTTTTAATTAGTATTTTCCCTCATCTGCCGAATCCAGTTATCTGATCTCCTCTGAGGTTAGCTAAGGGCTTCAGGGTTGGGCCTACTGAAGATGTGCTGATTGATCAGAGGACACCTGTTGTAACTCATTTCCAAGCCTTTTGGAGAAATGGAATGCAAGCTATGGCAGCTCGCTACCAAAGTAACGTGCTCTTGGTGGGGGTGAACTGGATGTAAATGGGGGGCAAATATGCACTGTAGTAAAGAAAAAAATACTAATCTGGAACGTGAGATGCAAAGTCAATACAGCCGTTTACAGAGTCTGCAGGCTCATTGTGTTCCTTCATTGCTTTGCTGCTCAGCCAATCTGCCTACTCTTCTTTCTTCCCCAGCAATACCACAAGGGCCTAGTGCAAGCAGCATGCTCTCTTGTCTGGGGAATTTCGGTGTCCTTCCAACACACCCACCTCATCTGCCTAGTCCTCCTTCAGCCCTTCTGCACCCAGCAGCCAGAGCAAACATCTAAAAATGCAAATTGATTTTGCAGTTTTCCTGCCTGAGACCATTCAGAGACTTCCTATCATTCTCAGGTTAAAGCCCAATATTTTAAAGCAGCCTGCAAGGCTTGCAGTATCTGATCCCTCAGGCTCACCCAGGCTCCCACTTCCTATAAGGCATCTGGCCCCTGAGGCCATCTTTCACTTGTTGAATAAGCTATGCCCCCTCTGCTGAGGCCTATGTGTGTGCTGTACCTTTCCTGATAGACTCCCCACGTACCCCTTCCTCTCATTTCTAATCATTATTCTGCTTTCACTCACACATGGCCCCAAGGGGTATCAGTTCTCTGTGTTCTTCACTCTCTTGGAACCCTATTTTCTGACGTGCACACATCCAGCTCTGTCTATATGCTCACTCCCGCTAGACTGGCAAATTCTTTAGGAAAGGAACCATGTCTAATTGATTCCTAAGTGTACCCTAGCATGTAGTTGAGTGCCTAGCATATAGCAGCTATTCAGTAAACAGATGTTGCCTAAAGAATAAATAAAATGATAGATGCAGCCTGAGACATTGCCAACTTTTCGGCTCCTGAATTAATGTGTTCTAATAGCCTGTTGCTGACCCTGCCCAGGTGCATCCGGGATCAGTGAAGAGGCATTGTGCTTATTTAATTCCCTAATTTGCTACCAAGGAGAAATCTCAAATCTAAGAACTAAGGTGGAGAACTCCTGCCTCCACCCAGTAGAAAGGCCTTGCTGTTTGGAGACTTGTAAGAAGTTGAACTAACTCTGCCAGGATGCTCCTGGAGGAACGCCCCACACTGTGCTCTCATTTCCTCCCGGGCCTCTGCCTCAGGAGCCATGCGGTCGGCCTTATCCTCAGTTGCAGAGGCTGTGAGAGAGGGAGCTGGGTCTGTCTGACAAAGTAGAGGGCGCCATGAAAGCCACAAGAGTGCTGAGTCAGACAAGGGACTCCTAGTTCTCTGCTTCATCCTCTTGACTGAGTTACTCCTGAAGGCATCACCCCATGCAGGGTAAGAAGCTGTGTCTGTTAGAAAATGCAAGGTTTTAAAGTAAGGGACAAACCCTTATGTGATCATCTGGAAAGCACAGACTACTTTAATTTCAGCCTTGAGTAAGTTGTTTTTCTCAGTTAGACCCTCCACTTGCACAGAAGATTCATTCATCCACAAATATTTACTGAATAGCCACCATGTTACTGGCAATACAACCATGAATGACACAGACCAGCTTCATGCTGTCACACAACAAGATAGTGAAAGAGGGAGCTGAATGTGTAACGTGTAAGGCAGAGCTGTCCCAGAGAGTGAAATAAAGCAGAGCAGAGCAGTAGAGAATGATGAAGACCTGTGGGGTGAGAAGAAGTTTGTTTCCTAAGATAACTTTTCAGCAGGGACCTAAGGGAAGTAGAAGGACACCTTCACCTTTGGGAACAGAAAGGGCAAAGACCCCCAAGGTGCTGCGTGCTTGGCATGTTTGGTAAGAACAGAGACCCATGTGATGGCAGCTGAGAGGGAGAGGAACATTCTCACAGATGAGACTGAGGGCTGGGTGCAAAGATTTTTTATTTTACTGATATATTTGAATCCATTGAAGGCTTTAAACAAAGGGCTGACATGAGACCTGACTTTCATTTTGAACAGATCACTCTGTTGGTATATAGAAAACCAGTAGGGGACAAAATAGAAGAAGGGAGACTAGATAAAAGGATGTCCTGATAGTCCAGCAAGGGAGTAGTACTATGTCCAGAATAGGGGCAGTGGAAGTGGAAAGGAGTTGGATTTTAGTTATACTTACAGGGTTGAGCTGATATATTAGATGTTATGATATGACACAGACAGGAGTCTGGGATGACTCCAAGTTTTGACATGCTGCAGTAGTGAAATCAGTTGGAACTCTTAAAAACCAAAAAACTCGCACTCTCAAGACTGTCTCTTGATTGGCTCAGACTACAACTGTATGATAGCTGTAACCCTGAAAACACTGCACAAATGTCTTTAGTATGAGTGAATATAATAGAGCCTTGTAAGTTCCAGGGTCTTGATTCAACCAAGACCCAAAAAGAGAATCAAGAAAAGTTGCATCAAAAATTGCATTGATGGAACTGGATTTCTACATGCTTTTTTGAAGTACAAACTGAACATTGTTATGATTTTCTCAATGCTACCCTCCTCCATCCAGTTAATATATTTGAACTGGAGCTGAATTATTGGAATTTCTCAAATAGTTGTACCATAACAAATCTGTAAATCATATTTTCTGAAGAGGTATTTTGTTCAGCTCAAGGATACGTTAAACCTACAGTAATTTTTTTTCTGTCCTTTAAGAAGTGTATATTCCAGGACTCCCCCAAAGTCCCTAATTTCTAAACTCTATCATATTTTATAATTTTTCGTATAATATACAATGCATATTACAAAAGTTCAGGGATTCACCTTAGCTTCTTAATAATTATTTAAATACAGGGCTAAGGTTCTTTATAAGCTCCTTATAACCTTATTTAATACTTCTGACAACTTAAAGAGGTAGCCATTATATTTTACTCCATTTTAGGTGAGCAAACTGGGGTTTCAAGAAGTTTGATAACTTGCCGCAAGTCATGTAGATAAAAGAGGCAGAATTCGCATGCAGGCAAGTATCCCAGACTCCAGTGACCCTGCCAAGAAGCACTGTGGCACACTGCCCCGAGGCTGGTCCAAGGTGTGCAGACTAGCATTGGTCCTGCATGTATTTAGTACAGTGCCTGGCCACAAAGTAATTGCTCGAAAATGTTAGCTGTTTCTCTTTCTGCAGTTGTACAGGTATTATGTTCCCTATCTCTCAAATCACATTTCAGAGAAGAGCCATATTTTACTGCATATATCCCATGTGTTACTACACAGGAATTCCTGTCCATCCTAGTAGATGTACAGGAGTACATCATCCTAGGAGTAGATCATCCAAGCAGCTTTTTGGTGCTAGTGTAAGCCAAGCTCACTCACTAGCTTCATGAATCCTCATCTCCACAGCCTGTGTCATTGATGTCTGTTTAAATTACTGAATGCCGTGGACTTCCAAGGTTGCTTGCACATAGTGGATTCTAAGAATCTTAAATATTTTATGACAAAATTATATTGCATGGCTTGAGTTAACTATGCATGTAACATAAACATTCCCAGGTTACATTTCAAAATGCAAAGTGCAGGGCCATATTACAAAGTCAATTATTTTTTTTCAGATGTAAAAAGAACTATTAATACCCATGAGAATGTGGATATTATATTTTCTGGCATCTGGATAAAAACTTACCCATCATGATCTAACTTCAAAATTCACCCAACAGGTGAATTAAGTACCCTTATGAAGAAACATCCAGAAAAGAGATGACAATTATCTATGTTGCCCATACTGAAGGAAAAGAGGAAAGAAACAAATTAGCTTGTTCTCCATGCTAGATGTAATAATTTTCACATCATTTCTCTTAAGCCTCATAACAAGTAACTTCTTTAATCATCAATATCATGGTTTTACAGATTAGGAGTGTGAGGCCCAAAGAAACTAAAAGTAGGCTGACCAAAGTCCCCAGCTCATGGCTGAGTGACAGAGCCTGAATCCAGATGATTTAGGGCCCATGTTCTCTCTGCTATCCCATATGTTTCCTCCCTCCCCTCTTGCCATCCTGCCACCTCACTCTTGCCTCTATTTCTGTATATATAAATATATTAGTTATATTTATTAGCCTCATACGTTTCTCCCCAGTTCTCCCTCACTGCAATAAAACATAAGGCCGCACTATAGTGCTGTCTTTTAGTCTACTCTCCAAAGAGGAGAAAGAACAGTGTTATGCATTAGAAAGGTTTGAGAAACCTGGGATCTGGGCTGTGGTTGTGGTGCTACCAGGTCAGACTTTAGTGGGTTACATTCAGTGTTACTGCCTCAGAAAGGTTAGAAATGTTTGGTCTCTGGTTTTACTAAATAATGAGTGTTACTGTTTCATCATCTATGCAGGCAGTTCTCTGTATACATATATATGTATGTTTTCTCCTTGGTGTGTTTGCTGCAACTGTTTAAAGTGTGTGTACTTTAGTCCAGTTAACTCAGGATCTTTGCTGAGCGGTATAATTCTATATTATTAAGGTCAGACCCCCTCAATGCAATAATGAGAAATGAGTCCCATTAAACATGATGTGGTTTGTTTAACAGCAAGACGTTTTTTAATTGCCCAGGAAAAAAACTCTCCAACGCTTCTGTGTTCAGTCTTTGTTAGTTGGAAGTCCTTTGTATATAGCAAAGCCCCCTTAGCCAGCCTGAAGCCATAGTTTGACAGGGATGGTGTGTTGGGACATTGTTCTTTTGAGTTAAAAACAAGTTTTCAGATTACCTTGATTCTGTTAGCTTTGTAAGGGGGAGGAATTCAACTTAGAGCCCTGTGGCCAGCCTGGGGCTCAGTGTCTATGTAACTTTCAACCCTTACCTTAAAAAGCAACACTGGGTCCTTTGGACCTGAGGACTGGTCTTTCTTTGACAACGGAATGCGCTACCCTCTGGCTGTGAAAACCAACAAACCACTTTAATCCTCCAACCCTCAGATTTTGCATCTAGCACATGTCACCTAGGTCCTGGCCATCTCTGCATTCTATATTCTAAGGACCCTTCCAGATTTCAGGTTCCAGGGAAAGGGAAGGCCCAAATAACTGTTCTGTCCTAGCATGCATTTGCGGTTGACACTGGAATTTGGGGACGTGTTCCCAAGAACACGTCACTACAACAGCTTCCTAGAAGCCCTCAAGCCTCCAGTGAACATAAAACCAAGACTGGGTGCATTGTTGGTGGCTGAGCTGTTCCAGACCATAAAGTGACCAAAAATAGATTCCTTCACTGCTCGCCATACTCCCACGGCTTTTTCCTGTGACTGGCCAGTGTCTGGAAGATAGGTTTCAGTGGCTTTTCATCATGTTGGTGATTATATACACGGGAACCAGAGAGAGAAGAGAGGTCAATGCTACCACAGAGAAAAATCTACATTTCAACTAATTATTAATGACATCATTTGTTTATATGAATTAAGAGCTTCCATGATTTTACCTTTTTTGTGTAGGCTCAGTAATGCCTACTTGTGAAAGCCGATCGTGTGAATGGCCTCAGTGCCAAAGAGTGGCAGGTGGTACGGCACTCTTTAGCGCACCCACTCTTCCCTCCAAAAAGCGTTCTCTGCTCCTCAAAGCCACTCTATTATGTGTGAGAGTGTGGGTATGTATATTAGACAGATTCACACATTTTCTGATCTAAAGAACAAATATTTGCTCAGTCATATGTAAAATACAATTTGCACATCTTTAGAAAGGAATTGATATTTTAATTGACCTTCAGTGTACAATCGAAGTTAGAAACTGTTTGTAATACAAGTGTGCCTTCCAGAAATTTCCCCATTACCACTTCCAACCAGATTGCTGCCCTCAGCTGCTCCTGTTTAGACATTCTGGAGCTGCCACAGAGTGTGAATGTCACACATCCAAGGTGCCTGGGAATTGAGTCAATATTTTCACAAAATGCCAGTTGCCACCAAAATATAGTTACTTACTTCGACTGACAAGTTGTTAGTTTTTATACAAAAACAATAGGAGCCCATGATTTATCTTTCCTAAATGTTTTCTTGGAAGACTGAAAACACAAATGCATTTTTCCAAATCTCTAAAATTTCCTGAGTGAATGATTCCTTTACCAAGTTTATGTGGGAGGGTCCAAAGCATCAGACCCACCACCTTCCCTCACCCACATGGTTTTTCTTATATTTTTTCCTTATTTTAAAATTTCCAAAAAGTTGGTTTGTAACTTTACTTCAAAACACAAGATGCTTTAACAAGAAAGACTGTAATGTATGGGCAAAAATGTACTCAGGCTGCCTGAATGAGTAATGGTGCTACAGATTTTCTATAAAATGTTATGACAGTTTCTACACAGAGCCTGAAGATTAGAGGTTGTTAATGGCAGTAGGGCCGCAGTTTCCTATGGATCAGTAGTTTTGCAAAACTGAAAATAGGCTGTGATTTGACCTATCCCAATGCAATACTCGTCTTAAGAGGCTGTTTTGAGCCCCATAATCAAGTATCTCAAAAAGTCAAGACTTTTCAAGTAAGTGCCTTCCCATATCTCTGTTACATAGGGCTTAAAAAAAAAAATCTCCAATTTACATTCATGTGGGTACACTTTACATGCACGCATTCCTTGAACATGATACCAGGCAGGTGTTTGTCCCCATTGAGGACCTCTGATGTTGTAACCTAACATCCATCTGGGGAAGAGTCTCAGGTGGGCCCCCCACTGCCTTCTGTGAATGGTGAATTGTCCTCACCTGGGGAAACGTCAGGGTTCATAGCCATTCTCTCTGAATGAGGCAGTTAGGAATTAAGGACAGGTGACAGTTTTGCAGAGGAAACTGAAAATATAGTCAGGAACAGTGCAGGATGTGTGATTCAGATGCCACGCAAGGTCAGAGGCTCAGGAAAGCAAAGGAAGAAAGATGGGGGCCCTCATATAGGAGGAAAGGGGCCGACAGGCAGGCCAGGTGGGGAATCCGGTTACCTGTGCTAACTGCTTTACCCGGTATGGCTCTACTTCCTAAATTAGACTCTGGCTGTTTCTCTGCCCTAGAATTTTGCCCTGAGGACCATCTTCCCCTCTCACTGACTTCTTAGACTCTGTCTGACCTCTGCTATTTCTCCCCAGGGTTCACTTACCACCAGGAACCCTTCAAATGGGCATTCAGTGTACTTGCAGTTTTCAGTGCCTTGTATTTCTACAAATACTGGCTATATCATTGCCCATTATTTCCTCCGATTGTTTTTTGATGGAGAAATCTCATATCCAGTAAATTCTCTTTGTTTGATTCCTGCCTGGAATTTTGAGGGTAACAATGGCTTCTCTCAAAATGAAAACAATTCAACCTCTGTTTCTGTTGCTTAACTAGAGTTTTGGAGGAAGAGCTTTTGCTCAAATGCCATCAATAAATGGCTGCCTCAGAATTCTGAATAGTTTCTCACAGTCAAAATGTACTAATGACATTTGTACAAGTGATTTTTCTTGCCCTGAAAAGCCCAGTATAAATCCACAAGTAGAGCATTGAACCTAATGTTTCTTCAGCCTATCTTAGAGAACTTCACTGCAAAATGACTACTTCTATTAGGAGTTTTCCTTGAAGGAGGATGGAAGTTAAGTGAGGTTTTCATTTTCACATAGTTGTCTGTCATTTCCTAGCCACACTTACTTATTATAATAGCAAAAAGTTATCTTCCACAAAAGCTTTCTTTGCAAGGAGTCAACTCTTTGTTTTTGTTCAAAGAATTTTACAACTTTGCAAGTACTTAACACACTAGTGGCTATTATGGTGGTTCCTTTAAGTTGTGCTTGCGATTATCATTCTGGAACAACGTGGTGGTTGATCTTGACTTCAGAAGAACTGGTTTCTGTTACTTTGAGTGAAATTCTGTATAAGGCTAGAGATTACAAAGATCAAAGTACGTCATTAGAGAAATATAATTACTATAGGGTAGCTCAGTCTCCGCACTATTAACATTTTAGGCTCATAGTTCTTTGTCGCGGGGTGCTGTCCTGTGCATTATGGAATGTTTAGCAGGATCCCTCGACTCTAACCACCAGAAGCCAATTGCACCTCCCCCATATAGTTGTGACCCAAAAGTGGTACGTATATTGCCAAAGATCCCCTAGGGGACAAAATTGTCCCTAGTCGAGACTAGTTACCTACAATCTTCAAATAAAATATATCATATAATGAACTTTAAATTGTGTATACTCAGCATTCGCCTACATTGGTTAATTTGTAATACATATTATTTGATCTAAATTAAGTGACCAGATAACAGAAGAAATAGGTGAAGTTCTATTTCCTAATTTATATTCTCTCTAAAATCGTTGTTACTCCAAACTCCCCCCAGTTTCTGTACACAAGAGTGATTTGGTGAAAACCCCTTGTCCCAAAACAATTCCCCTATGGTCTTTAATGTTTCCTAAATCTCATTATTTAAAGAATGTCTTAATATTCTGAAATTAGTTCCAGGAGAATATATTTAATTGTTGTTCAAACAGGAATATTGAATTAGGATTCTCTCACTGATTTCTTTTTAATTAAGGCAGCTAACTGGAACTAAGGTTCTGATGAATGAGGGCAGGAATGGGTATTAGAGAAGACGGTAGGTAGATAATAATGCATTGAAAGAGAAGTGCACAAAGAAGAGAATGGAAGATGATGAAGCCCACCCTCATTCACACCACCACTAAGGTTCCAGACCAGTTCTTAACTGAGATCACAGAGCAGACATCACACATGCTCAATTAGTTGAAAGTTAAATTTGGGTTGAAATTCTTCGGATGGACCTGGTCTCAGTCTATCTTTGAAGACTGACTTTTTATTAGTTTCTTAAAAACAACAATAACAAATTTTCATGCAGTTAATAGCTTTCCTTAGTGCTCTGACATATCTCACACTTGCTACCTCTGATTCCTAACTCCTGCCATTTGCTCACCAGGAATATCTTTCCCGTTTCTCAACTTAGTGATCTCTTGCTTTGTTTTTTAATGAAAAGCAGGAAAGCAGGATAGTTTTCAAGCAGTTAAGAGGAAATACATGCTGTGGATCTAGCACACGAGCACATACACAAAGGCAGGAAGAATATCCCCATCCCCATGGTAGTGGCTATTGGCCTTGGGCCGACACTACTCCCCAGGGCACGTGCATACTGCCCATACGGAAACACAGGGCCTCCCTGCTCAGAGTGTGGCCCCTGCACCAATGGAATCTGCCTTACCTGGGAGCTTGTCAGAAATGCAGAATCTCAGGCCCCACTGCTGGCTTCAGTCTGCATTTTAACAGCATTCCCAGGGGAGTCCTATGACCTTCCAGCTTAAGCAGTACTACCAGAGGAGACATGATTTTCCAGAGTGGATCTCCATGAGATGCTGGGAGGTAAAATATAAATAAATAGAAGCATTATAGGATCAGATACACATGTGGGAATCTCCTCATAGTGGTGCCACTTTTTAGAGATCTCCAATGCTTATGCACGCTGAAAAGGACACTTTGGAAATCCCAAAGCACAACATCAGGCTTTGGGGGTTAGGGAGGGGCTTAAATTCCAGACATATTATTTTAAGATTCAGTTATAGAAAACCATTGAAGGGGTGGAAAGGATTAAACTAATTTGGGGGTGATTACTTTGAATCAACTTTATTATTTTTTAATGCTGAAATATGGATGAATTTTCAAATGTCATATTGTCAGCTTGCTAAATATCATTAGCCTTCAAATTACCCTGTCAGAGGCAGTCCAGAAATGCATAATTACTATCAAGTCAATGCTTATTTGCCAAGTCTAATTATTTACTTAGTTGGCAATTCTTTTTTCTGGCATATATTCCAAATTTATTTGATACAGTGTTTCCACATCTAAGGTATAGGTGCTGTTATTTGCTAGGGCTGCCATAACAAGACACCACAGACTAGGTGACTTAAAACAACAGAAACTGAGTCCTGACAGTTCTGGAGGTTAGAAGTCCAAGATCACAGGGTTGGTAGGTTTGTTTCCTCCTGAGGTCTCTCTCCTTCTCTTGCAGATGGCCGCTATCTCATGATGTCCTCATGTGGTGTCCTCTCTCTGTGCGTACATCCCTGGCATTTCCACGTGTGTCCAAATTTCCTCTTGTATAAGGACATCAGTCAGATTGGATTAGAACCCACTCTACCAGTCTCATTTGAAATTACTCATCTCTCAAAAAGGCCTTATCTCCAAGTACAGTCCCAATCTAAGGTACTGTAGTTAAGGCTTCAGAATATGAATTTGGGGGATGCAATTAAATCCATCAAAGTTACCAAATGGCTTTTTTTAATGAGAGAAATAAGGCAGAAATACTTACTTCCATATGTCTGTTTTGAAGGATTTTCATTTAAATTTTCACCCATTGAGCCAGTGCTTGCATACCTCAGAGATGAATTTTGTATTCATCACTGATGCTTTGTTCTCTGCCAGAGATTTTTACATCTTAAAAAAAAAAAAATCCTCAATCTTTTCAAGTGTGTTACATAAAGCAAGCTTGACTGCACCAGGAAGTTCCTCAAAGTCTTACATCTGGTTCAGGTTGATGTAGTCAGTCATGGCCCAGCTCATGATATCATTCATTCTGTGCCAGAATAGATGTGTGTGAGGTTCTCACTCTGCTGTAATTCATTCTCCAACACCTTGTTGGAGAAGAAATTCTTCCTTGCAGGGTTTGTCACTAACTCCTAGCCCGTGAAGCCACTCTGTTTTTTGTTGTGTTTTGTTTTCCCCATCACACATTTCTTACTCATCCATGTCAAGAAACTCAGTGTGCAACCTGAAAGTCTTCTTTTGAAGGTGAGCTTTGAACAGCTGAAAAACCACACAAGACTCTCTTTGCTGAGAGGGGTCTGAGGGGTGAAAGATGGATCTTGTTCTGCTGCTTTCTTAGAATATCATTTCCTAGCCTGAGCGGCTGCCATGCTCTAATTCAGCCTGTTGCCTCTTCTGCTTGAGGAATATGTATTTTTGAAATTCCTTTCTCTTTTTGGTAATAACATATTCACTGAAAACTATATGAGGAAACACAGTAGGGGCGGGAAGTGAGGACAAAAATGATATTGAATCTATCATGTAATTATGAGCTAGACTTTCCCAAGTCTAAATAATTTCTTGACTACTTTTGGGCCCTTTGCCAGCTGCATCAGCTGCAGCCAGGGTATCTTATTACATCTAGTGATGTGCCCTAGCAACAAAGACAGACAGGGAGAATTCATCATCAATTTATTTTTCATTTCTACCGATGTATTTTAATGTTAAGATATTGACAAAAAAGCTGGAAATTGCATGAATAAAGGAAACATTGTATGTAGCTGTACTTGACAGTAACATCTAATGCTTGTATGCCATTTTAGTATTTTTATGTTTTATGGTTTTGTATTTTCCAAAACACTTTCATCAATATTCACTTGATTCTTACAACAGCCCACTGAGGAAGATAAGGCAAATTACTTTCCCAAGAGATGCCACACTGCCAGTTTTTTTAAACAGACATGATTGTAGAGTCCAGACTTCCACTACTCTAACTTCAATTCCTCAGCAGCCACTTTTCATGGAGCACCCACTAAGTGCCGAACACTGTTCTGAATATGTGAGCTGTGTCAGTGAACAAAGCAGAGATCTCATCCCTTAGGGAACTCAGTTCTAACCATAGAAATGATAGACAAAACAAATATGTAACTTTTTGAAATAAGTTGAACATGGCAAGTGCTATAGAGAAAGAAAATGTAGGGTAGTAAGGAAGATCAGAAGTAGGGGATCACAATGTTGATTACAGTTGTCGAAAGAGGCTATGGTGAGAAAATAACATATGAGCAAATCTGGAAAAAAGTGATTTTGGTGTTTAGTAAAACCAAAACCAGTGTAGAGATAGGAGAAAGGCAACCCCTTCTCCTGTAAGCAGGAAATGGCAATGCTTTTATTTTTATTTTGTCCAACTTTATTGAAGAATAATTGACAACCCTAATTGTATATATTTAAAATGGACAACATGATGATTTGATATACATACACATTGTGAAACAATGACCAACATCAAGAGAATGAGCAATCCATCACCTTACATAGCTGACTTTATGTGTGTGGGTGTGGTGAGGAAATTTAAAATCTACTCTCAGCAACTTTCAAATGTAGAGTGCTGTATTATTAACTAAACTCACCATGCTGTATATTCAATCCTCAGAATTTATTCTTATAACTGAAACATTTGCCGTTTGATGTACATCTCCCCACCTCCCCTTCCCCCTAGCCCTTGGCAACCACCATGCTGTTCTCTGCGTCTATGAAATGGGCTTTTCTTTGTCATTTCCACATAAGTAATGCCACATATAAGTTTTGCATATGTAAGTTTTGTCTGGCTTATTTCACTTAGCATAATGCCTTCCAGTTTGACCCGTATTCTTGCAGATGGGAGAATTTTCTTATTTTTTATGGCTGAATTATGTATATATGCACACAAACACACGCACACACACACACATGCATACACACATAAGTATATATATATATATATATGTACATTTTGTTTTTAAATATAGTTTCTTTATTCATTTATCCATCAAAAGACACTTAGGTTGTTTCCCTATGTTGATTATTGTGAATAATGATGGGGGAACAGCTATCTCCTTAAGATATATATTTCATCTTTTCTGGATGTATACCCAAAAGTGAATTGCTGGATCATATGGCAGTTATATTTTTAACTTTTCTTGGAACTCCCATACTGCTTTCTATAATGGCTGTACCAATTTACATTCCCACCAACAGTGCACAAGGGGTCCCTTTTCAGTGGACAAGTCCCAGCAGCACTTCTTGTCTCTTGTCATTTTGATAACAGCTGCCCTACCTGGTGTGAGAGGATATGTCACTGTGGATTTGAGGCATTTCCCTGATGGTTAATGATGCTGAGCACCTTTCATTTACCTACTGATCATTTGTATGTTTTCTTTGGAGAAATGTGTATTTAGTTATTTTGTTCATGTTTTAATCCGATTTTTTTTTCTATTCTATGTGTTGTATGGGTTCTTTATATATTAACCCCTTATCAGATAGTTTGCAAATATTTTCTCCAATTCTCTAGTGCACAAATATCAATTTATTGTTTCCTTTGCTGTGCACAAGCTTTTTGATTTGATGTATTTTCACTTGGTTATTTTAACTTTTGTTGCCTGCACATTTCTTGTCTTATCCAAGGAATCATTGCCAAGACCAATGTCAAGGAAACTTTTACCTACATTTTCTCCTGGGAGTTTTATGGTCTCAGATCTTAGATGTAAGTATTTAATCCATTTCAAGTTAACTTTTGTGAGCATTGGGAGATAAAGG
Organism: Manis pentadactyla; assembly: GCF_030020395.1. Taxonomy (NCBI): domain Eukaryota; kingdom Metazoa; phylum Chordata; class Mammalia; order Pholidota; family Manidae; genus Manis; species Manis pentadactyla. The sequence continues at coordinate 167,886,915 of NC_080020.1, read as the reverse complement.
TCCAATTTCATTCTTTTGCTCATGGATATCTAGTTTTCCCCACAGTGTTTACTTACCAGACTCCCCTTTTCTCATTGTGTGTTCTTGGTGTTCCGAAAAACTTACTGTGGGTTTATTTCTGGGCTTCCTATTCTGTTCTGCTGGTCTTTGTGTATGTTTTTAATGCCAATATCATATCATTTTGATCATGATAGCTTTGTAATATAGTTTGAAATCAGTAAGTGTGAAGCCTCTAGTTCTCTTCTTCCTCAATGTTGTTTTGACTGTACAGGGTCACTTGTGATTCCTTACAATTTTTAGGTTTGACTGAGAGCATGTCAGGGGGAGAAAAGGTTTACATAGCCAAAATTTGCTTTAAAACTTCTCTTTAGTAAACTTTCCTTTTCCTTTCCTCAAATGTCCTTTGTTTTTGTCCTGCCACTCCAGTGCCTCTGATCTGGTACAATGGCAAACATGGAATTTCAATTGCTTGGTTTGCATTTCAGTTCTACCACTTGTTAGCTGGCCTGTCCTTAAGTTACTTACACTCTGTAAATCAGTTTACTCATCTATAGAATAGGAATATGGCTGTGAGAATGAGCTAGTTTGTATGCAACAAACCTAGAGCAGGACCTGGCACATGGCATGTTCTAATGAGGTATTAGCTCTGTTATTATCATTATCAGAACCACAACCCCTACAACCTTTCTTCCTTACTACTCAGCCTCCCTTCTGACCCCTTTCATCTTTATCTCCACATTCTACTTATCCCTAGCTTCTTCATTTTTGTACCTTTGCTTATCACTCCATCTTCACACTGAAGCAGCTTGCCTCCCCACAAGATAGAAGGATGGGCAAGGCAGGTAAATATCTGTGCTAATGTGTTATTTTGTTTCAATCATACTTCCAACAAAAAGTGAAGGATATGTGGTGGCTTATGACCAATTTGCATTTCCTTCTTTATTAGAAACTGTTAATAACCTCACTCAGCGTGTCTAAAGTTATATCTATCCACAGTTTTGATAAACCCACGAAATCTCCTTTGGCCACTCCATCAGTGCTGGGAATCTCCATTCCCCACTCAGGGCTCTAATTAACCTTCACTGAGGAGCTGTAGTGGAGATTTTGTGTTTGGTCAAAGGCTTCACCTTACATGATACAACAGCTTCCTTTCAATATAATGCTAATGAGAATAATGGCAACCAATCATCAAGTGTAGACTACATGGTAGATCTCATACCCAGTGCTTTTCATAATTACTGCATTTAATCTTTCTAATAAACCCTATAAGATAGGTAGGGGTTTCCCAAGAACAGGAAACCAAGACCTTGATGAGTCAAGTAAGTCATCAGAAGTTATACATCCACTAAGTGGTGGAGGCATATTTTTTTTTTATTTTGGTATCATTAATCTACAGTTACATGAAGGACATCATGTTTACTAGGCTCCCCCCTTCACCAAGTCCCCCCCACATCCCCATTCACAGTCACTGTCCATCAACATAGTAAGATGCTGTAAAATCACTACTTGTCTTCTCTGTGTTGCGCAGCCCTCCCCGTGCCCCCTCCACACTATACATGTTAATCGTAAGGCCCCCTTTCTTTTTTTCCCGCCCTTATCCCTCCCTTCCCACCTGTCCTCCCCAGTCCCTTTCCCTTGGTAACTATTAGTCCATTCTTGGGTTCTGTGCTTCTGCTGCTGTTTTGTTCCTTCTGTTTTCTTTTGTTCTTATATTCCACATATGAGTGAAATCATTTGATACTTGTCTTTCTCCAACTGGCTTATTTCACTGAGCATAATACCCTCTAGCTCCATCCATGTTGTGGCAAATGGTAGGATTTGTTTTTTTCTTATGGCTGAGTAATATTCCATTGTGTATATGTACCACATCTTCTTTATCCATTCATCTACTGATGGACATTTAGGTTGCTTCCATATCTTGACTATTGTAAATACTGCTGTGATAAACATAAGGGTGAATCTGTGTTTTTCAAACTGGAGTGCTGCATTCTTGGGGTAAATTCCTAGAAGTGGAATTCCTGGGTCAAATGGTATTTCTATTTTGAGCATTTGAGGAACCTCCATACTGCTTTCCACAATGGTTGAACTAATTTACATTCGGTGGAGGCATATTTTAAACCCTGGTCATGCCTGAATTAGAAACCACTTCCAGGAAGTCTCTTTGCCTCTTTACAAGGTAAGGAAAGAGTTTCATGTCACTGCAGTATCTTGATCTTCCATCTTAAGTTCTCCCCGACAGTTGCCAGGCTGTGAGGTGTGTGTTCTCTGCGTGCTAGTGCCATGGTAGACTTCCTCCCTCTTTGGCAGGAGAAGTCTGTTCTTATGTGGAGTTAGAACAGAAAACACATCTCCCTAGTAGGGAGATATATGGACACTATGTTAGTTTTCCATGCAACACCACTGAGCTACCCGAGTTCAACTCTCAAAACCATCTCTTACTGGTTGTGTGACTTTGGGCGAGCTGCTTCACCTCTTTGTGCCTCACATTCCTTACCTGCAACATGAGGATAATAATAGAATTGGCTTCATGGGAATTTTTGAGGAATAAGTGGAAAATATCATAAAAATTCATAGAACCATTTTTGGTGAATAGTAAGTATCCTATATAAACTTCATCATCATCATTGCTGTTATTACTGTTTCCAATATTCTTGGTATTATTGTTGTTATTCTAGAAGCTGTAGCTCAGAGTTACATCTATCTTAATTATGTCACCAGCCAGAGAATGAACCAGGGACAGCAAGAATAAATACTGTTGCTGGTGAAGGACAAAAGAGAGACACCTGTCTTGAAGATAGTCTTCAGGGCAGGAGATGGCATTATCCTTCTTCTACATCTTTCTGCCTAAAGGTTTCAGAGAACTGATTGCAAAAAGACAGCCTGCAAAAGGAGTTTCTGTGGTCTGGTTACAGGTCCACAAAAATGACAAAAATTACTCTGTGCTTCCCTAAAAAGCAAATAAGCAGGACTTTATGGGCTCCATCCTTGTGCTTATCAACCCACATCTCAAGCCTTAGCTATTTTGGTCATTCCCCTTTGGGCCCCCATTTTTGGGACAGTATGTCAATGTGGTCAGTGGGCATCAATCACCCCATCTCCCATGGCTCCCAATTAACTGATGCATTTCTCTGGAGTAAGTCAGAGCAATGGGGCAATAGATTTAGTGTCTCGTTTGTCTTATTGCCCAGCTATTGGACCACACAGGAAGCCTCTGTCAGAATTTATAGGACTATAGTATAAATGCTAAATTATCCAAGACAGCAAATGAGCCATGTAGGGAGTTCTCATAAATCATACCCGCTCAAGACAATACTAACCCCTACTCTGTGGAAACCTGACCACATCTTGCTTTTGCTTCTTAATATCTGCATTTCTGTTTCCAAGGAGCTCCCAGGCACCATCCTCTTGGTACATGAGGGAGATCAGTTGGTGATCCAAGCCATGAGTCCACTCTCTCTTTTTACGTCTCCCTTTCCTGTCTGTTAAATGAAGATCCTAACACCTTCCCCTCCTCTGGAAGACAAGAGAAGAATTTAATGAGTTTCAGTCTTTAAATCCGACCCCTTGCCAAACAAAACACAACTGTGAGTGACTTCAGAGAAACACCTAGACAAGGGCTCACATAATCTTTGCCACCATCCACATCTTAATTCCTCCTATTAATTAGTTTCCAGATATCTCAGAACAGAAAACAAAGGGACCTTAGCTCTGGCAGGGTCAAGAATTTCCATTTTTCTCACTCTGCAGCACTTCCTATAATGCCCACCTGAGGCTGGCAGTGGAGAGGCCCACAGTAAGGAACTGAAGCTCGTAGCTTTTCTTTCACCTGTTCACCTGCTTTAATCTTCCTTTGGGATCTGCAACAGGGGTAAAAATGAATTCATAGCCGGGAAACATTATTAACCAGATGAAATAAAGACAGCCTTCCTGTGTACAACTAAAGATCATTTAATCGTGCCTTGAGCCTGCGGGTACCCAAGTGATGTTCTTCAGTGCTGATTCAAAGAACCACACCTGCTTTTGTAAGATCGCAAGACAATAACGGAGGCTAAATTAGCCTCCTTCATCCCAGTTGTGTAGGCTGGTTTTAGAATGAAGAACAAGGTGTAATTTTCAACCCATAATAGAATTAATTCAAACTGACAGTGAGGAAATTAATTTTTCAGGTTGCCATTCATTTCTTTTCTCTATCTATCAATCAACAAATATTTATTGAGCACTGTGTATGAGTTCCACATTGAAAAGAAAGCAAAATAAATGTTAAGACATGACATCAGCTTGTATCATTTACTGTACATGGGAGACAAAGCCACTATCCATGATCTAGTAGAAAGAACTTTTAACTTGGAATCAGGAGACCTGTGGTCTTGTCACGGTTGAGTACTGTAGTGTGCGCTTAATCAAAGTTGTCCTGAAATTGGGTTCTCAGGGATATGAAATCAGGCACAGTCATTTACTAGCAGTGCCACCTCAGGAAAATTCCATACTTCTCATCCATTTTCTTCTCTATGAGAATGAAGTTAATAATAGTGCCCTCCTCAAAGAGTTGTTGAGACCTTAGTGTTGAAACTTGACACATCACATTTAGGATACATTACGTATGACATATTATTAGTTTGATATTCAAGGCAAGCCTTTGAAAATCTCTTGGAAGGAGAAGAAACCAGAAATGCACTGTGTGCTTTTTGTAACTCCAACACTACATGGGACACATCATATATGTGCTTTTAAACATCCTTGCAAACATCCTGTGAAGTTGGAAAGAGACACTTGAAAATGTTAACATAGCTTTGTAAGGTCTCCAATCTGATGAAGGACAAAGCCAGGGTTCAAACTCTAATTTGTCTGAATTAAAAGCCTGTGCACTTCCTTTTACCCTACAACCTCTCTGAGTTTCAACTTCTCCTTACAAAGGGGAAAAGTTAAGAAAACTTTTGAATGGATTACAAGGTCTCTGAGTTTAGCTCTAATTTTGACTCCTAGTCATTGACCTTCTAGTGAAACCTGATTTAAGGTTGAGGGAGATAAGAGTGGGAGCATTCACTGAAACATTTTTGGAGGTAATAGTGCATGGAGCAACAGTAGAATTTAGCTATGTGAAAAGCAGGAGACAGGATATTAGGGCATAGATACTAGAACAATGCTGAATGCTGGGAATGAAGACAATGAAAAAGTTGCCCTACTAAGAAGCAGCTGCTACCAAAGAAGGGTAGGAGATGGGCTGTTCTCCTCCCTAATACTTTAGCCCAGGGTTTCTTAACCTCAGCACTAGTGACATATTAGGCCTGGTGATTCTTAGTTGTACAGACTACCCTGTGTGTTCTAGGATATTTAGCAGTATCCCTAGCCTACACCCACTAGATACCAGTAGCATCCCCCTAATTGTGACAACCAAAAATATCTCTAGACATTGCCCAGTGTCCCTGTGAGAGGGATCACCTGTGCTTGTGAACCACTGCCTTACCCTTACTCTTTAAGTCATAATCTAAGGGTAGAGAAAATTAATTTCACAATCTACTAATTTAGTCTTGCTGCTGTGAACTTACATTTACCTATTATAGTGGTTCACAAACTTCACTGTGTATAAGAATCACCTGGGTGAACACAGTTAAATACAGATTCCTGGTTTTCCCTTAACTGAAAACTTGGTGCAATGGCTCTTGGTCAGAACCCAAAGAATTCTATTTTTAATCAAACCCTGCTTCCTATGCCTACCCTAGGTGATTCTGACAACCCAGAGACTTCAGTTTGTAAACACTGACCCAGTTGCTGTAGTCAGGGTCAACCTTGACCCTGTGTATACAGTAGAAAGCCTTGGAAACCAGTAAATGTGAATTAAAGTCTTTACTTCTTTATGTACTTGGGATTTTATAGTGATCTGGTTGAACATTAGTCTCTGAAGTCAGGTGCCCTGGTTTCAAAGTCTGTCTTCATCCCTTACAGCATGTGCAGCCCTGGGTGAATCACTCAGCACTTCTATGTCTGTGCTTCCTTATCAGTAAAATGGGGAATATAGTTAGCACTTGCTTTGGAACTTGGCATTATGTGTAAGTGGATATGTGAAAAGGCTCTTGTAATTGTTCCTGCACAGAGTATTCAAAGAATGTTTTGGTAGTGGCAAAAGTTAATTAAAAATAAAAAGTGTGGAACGTTGCCCTTGCAGCACTGTTGGGCATTCTTGACCTCTTTTTTAGAATCTTATTGCACTTAGAATAGGATTTTCTAACTTCAGCGTTACTGATAGTCATTTGAGAAGTTTGCAAAATTCATGTTCCCAAGACTTCTCTCCCCCAACCAAGACAGTCTAGCTTAGTGTATTTCAAATGAGGTATAGGAATCTGCACTTTTATAAAGCTATCCAGATGCATATAATACAACCAAGTCAAGGACCACACTTAGAAACACAATGTCTAGGAGGGAATAGTTAGTACTGTGTAAAAATTGACCTATTACATTGACCTACTCAGAGTAATAGACCATATTCTAGAACATGAACTTTAAGGCTCTTCTCCAATGAATGCTCCATAGAGTCATGATTACAAAGTTTTGCATGAACCTTTGTTTTTGACACAGCTTTCTTTTAAGCATCTAGTTTTCTTTAATTTACCTGAAGATTTTTACCAAATTAATTGGAGTCTGAAAAAATTATGTAAGGATTTTTAGAAAAGGAAGAAGAAGATGCATTGGAAAGGATACCAACTAGACTTAAAACTCCTTTCAGACTCCTTTCAGCAGGAATGTCTCACCTGAGGGTTTCAGTCCTGGACAAGTTTAGTATGGGTTTGGTGAGACCAAATAACAGCAGAACATTAGGAATAAAAGCTTTGTACCAAGCTTTATTCTCACCCTAGCAGGTCAAGTGCTGGAATCACATCTGCCTCTGGGGCAATCTGCATGCAGCGAGCTGGTCTCCATCTCTGCCTCTAGGCAGGGCAATGGGAAGAGCTTTTTATGTAGTACACTGACAATAATGGCTCACTATCAACTGGTGTGCATTAGCCTAGTAGTAGGCCAATTTCATCGTCGAGTAGGATCCTGGCTATAGGAACTTTAATTTTCCCTACACTCCACCCCTCCAGGATTCTCACCTCGCAATCTATTCACCCTCAATCTTCCATGATGGTCCCTGTGCGAGAAGGCTAGAGCTTTGTAACCAGATTCCACAACAGCAAAAGAGGATAACAACAACATACAGATAATAATGAAAATTATGTTATAGATAACAACAAAAATGGGGAATTAAAAGGACTATGGGTAAGCTTTATAATACCCACCTTTTCCACTTCCTGGAGGGTTTCTCCAATTCTTTATGCACTCCAAGTAATTTGTGTTGTTCGGTGTTAGTCACCCACCGAGGCACAGGCAAAGCTATGGGTGGGTGCCTAGCATGTCCTCTCAGAAATGCCTTTAGCACACTTATTCTCAGTCTGAACTCACCTGCAGTGGTCTGCAACTATAGGCCCTGCAGAATATCAATCCCCAAAATATATTCAGGGATGGAAGAAATACACACAGTATTCTCCAAGAACCAAGGGACTCTGCCATAGTTTCTCTCTCATTATACATTTTCTCAAATGAAACAGTTCCTTCAGAGTCAGTCTATTACTCCTCCCTTTGAAAATATCTTGGGTAATATTATAAATGGGTATATGTGTTTACTCCATGAAGCTCATGAACAAGAATATCATTTCCTTTTATTTTTCTAAGGTAAATAAATATGGTTGGCTTCCTCCCAACACTTCTGGGGGAATGGCAGTTGGGCAGCGGGGGAGGTTGTTTTATGAAAGTCTAGAAGCAAGTTTCTCCATGTGGAATTGTTCTTACTCTGGGCCTAGGTAGGAGGCATCCATGCCATTCACACCAGATTAGGCACAGGTTATTGCAAAATTTCACATATGTACATATGTACTGATACCTCCTGTGTATGAAGGGCATGTTTATTAATTCTCATAGGAGAAAAGCCACTGGTGGAATAATTCCTCCTTTCCTTCCCACTTCAGTTAGGCCCCTTTCTTTTTCCTTCTCCCATTCTGGGGTAACTTCTGTTTGATAGACCTTATCTTCTAAACAAATGCGTGGGTGGGGATTTTCTTCAGCTCAGCTTCAGAAACCCAGAGATGCTATTAACTTGTGTGGCAGGTGTGTGTGTGTGTGTGTGTGTGTGTGTGTGTGTGTGTGTGTGTGTGTGTGTGTGTAGGGGTCAGGTTAAGGTGGGGATGGACATGGGATGTGACTAAGAAGGACCTAGACCTGAGAGTACAGAAGCTTGTGCATTTTGCCAAAGAGAGAGGGCAGGACAAGATTACATTTTCCTTCTTACCTTGTAGAAAGATAAGACAGATATGAACAGGTACGTAGACTGTCTTCCTAAATATTTCTGGGAAAGTCTCAAATAATTAATATTTAGTCCAACTAACCATACTCTTAATTACTGCACTGAGTTGTAGAAAGAGTCAAATTACAATGAAACAAGCTGGTATCAGATCCTGCATTCAAAACAACTTTCCAGGAAAGCCCTGGGCTCTTTCCTAGTTCAGTGACACCTTCTCCATCTTTGTCCTAGCATCTTGTGAAGATTCCAGGCTCTATAAGTGAGCCTCACATACTAAAGAAAGAAAGGCACCATTTCATTCACTGGATGTACTAGGCAAAGGAGAAGTGGGCATTTTAGGACAATGTTCAGCATTTTAGGGTGATGTTGAGTTCCACCCTCAGTCACCTATAATCTGAAAGTTCTCAAATAGTCCAGGAAAAGAAACTAGCCTTGTTTCTGAGGAGCATTTCATCAAAGTTGAAAGGTCAATAAGGCTTGCTTTTAATTCCTTTGTTTCACCTTGCCTGTGTGTTTCTGGATCCTGACTGTATGTTAACATCACAAACAGACTTTCAGAAACTCCAAGCCTGGGCCCCATCCCAAAAAATTCTAATGCATCGGCTCTGGGATGGAGACAGAACAGCAACCCATTCGGATGTCCCCAGGTAAGGATAGTGGACAGCCAGGACTGAGAATCTCAGCTGAACTGTTTGCACTATCCCCATTCTTGCTAGCATTTTTTTTTTTTTTTAACCTGCCTGTCCTGGTCATTGGTTACAGGCTCATTGCTCTTAGTAGGCAAGGAGCTGTTAGGGTTTAATATGTCCCAGGAGCCTTTGCAGGGTATCCAGAATATCAAAAGCCCAAATAATGATGCTAAAATTGTGGATTGACAAGCACAACTGACAAGTAATGCTTTCATTCTTTATCCTGGTTCCTTCCTTCCCTGTTTCTCTCTTTGACTTCTTTTCTCTCATTAATTTTTAAAAGCAATTCTTAAGGGATTCACACGCAAATTCCCAAATTCCTGCCATGTGTTTGATAATCTATCTGTACAGCTGATAGTAGGCCTCATGCCTATCTAAGGCACAGTCCTACTTATCCCAAATATTGGTGATTTGGGTTTGCATATTTAGTCTGGAATGTTTGATTAGTCCCTAACAGTGATGGTTTTCAAATCAGTGGAAGCCTGTTTAAGGATTCAGAAAACTTAAAAACAAAAATTTAAGGCTCTTGTTGGTCAATTTTTTAATTACAACAGTAATACTTGTTCATTGCAAAAACATTAGATACTGCAGATAAATGAAAAAGAACAAACCAGGAATCACCTGTAATCCTTTCCTGTGGCCCTCTACTTTTGAGTACTCTCTGGCTTTCCTTCTGTCTCTGTTTCCAAATAACTTCCTATACTTAAATGCTTTTCAGTGGATCCTCCTGCTGGGACATTTTTAAATAGATCCACTAAGGTAGGATCATTGAAGGTTTTTAACTAACTTTGTATCTTTGAATCTAAAACTCATAGGTTCTTGGAACTAAAGACATTAGAATTACTATAGAATTTATCTAGTGCTCAATAAAGATACTCAGTCTCAGGGAGATTAAGGGCTTAACACAAGGCTAGCCAGTGGTCTTTATATAAAATCCAGGGTTACTCAGTTCCAGAGGCCTGTGCCCTCCTAACGTACCTCACACTGTGTCTTTGGTGTTCGACCAAGTACAAGGATGTCAGTTTCATCCAGGTCTGCTAGCAGTAAATGATGCTTCAAAATTGATTTATGGTTGTCTGCATATGCTAAGAGAAGTGACTTAGATTGACTGTATTATTGGCATGAGCTAGGAAATGAAGTTTCTGTAGTTGAATTTACTGGGTATTTTGGAGGAAAAATAGATTGATAATTCAGGGTATGTACCACTTCTGTGTCTCATCTTCTCTTAATGTACAGCTATGATGTTGGAAACATACAAAGACATTAGTCACAGAAACAATAGGATTGAAGCCAACATGTCACAACCTTGATTTGCAGAGCATTATCTCTTGAGATGTTAATAGATAGTCCATGGAAAAACCCTAGATTAAACCAATTAAACAAACAGGTTCCATAATTGTAGGAGTTCTTCAAGTCTAGTTCTTGAGGGCATTGTAAATCTTTATGTGAGACATAGTATGCAAATTTCCTAGTTATACCTAGAACAGTTTTTCTGTTCAAGGGGCCATTTATTAATGTCCTGATAAACTACTATGGCCCACAGTTTACAATATGCTGGTTTAATGTGACTAGTCTTTGTATATTGTAGACAGGGGAACATCAAGAGAATATCTAAGGGATTAAAATGTGCTGGTACAGTAGGGTCAATCTGTTGTGCTTTAGCCCAGAGAATAGAAGCAAAGCTGTCATTTATTCCCAAGGATTCTTCTTACGCTAATTATCCTTGTCTGTAGTTATTCCCCCTCAACTCTCCAATCACATCCTTGTTTTTGTTGTTCATGTCTTTTCTGAAAGTCCTAACATTAAAAAAGCAAGATATCATACCCACTTTTTGCAAAACCAACAGAAGAAACGTTTTTCAAATGCTTCCTTGTATCTCCAGATTACCAGGCTAGACAGTCTAAAAAAATTTTCAGAGGCATTCAAAGTAATCAAAGTCTTCTGCTAAGGGCACTTGGTGGTGGCAGGTCTGTATTAGTCTATGGTTTATGGTGATTAAAATTTGATATAGCACAGGTAAATCAATGGAATCACAGGACTGGATGGTAATTTGCAGCAATGGAACTTGAGAGGAGCATTTCTATTTCTGTTTTATAGTCTTTCTGTCTATTTATCTCACCCAAGTCTTCATGAATAGCCTCCTGACCATAAAGGTGTCAATGTTTAAAAAAAAAAAGAATATTTTCCCCCTTCCAACTTTGGAAGCAATATATACCTCCCACTTAGCTTTCTCTGAAAATACTTGAGACATTGACCTTTGTATGGCTTCTCAACCTCCTGTGGAATTGTGTGTCACTGTGAGTAGGTGTGGAGGAGGCCCATCTTATGACACAGACCCCTGACCTCGTGTCCATCTGCATAGCAGTTGCTATCATGCTATTTCACTGGACTCAGCTCCCTCTAAAGAGACTAGGTGCTGGGAGACACTGTGCTGTGACTCATACTTAGTACACGGTTCGACCCTTTAGCTTGGAACTCCTGTTTGCTTGGATTGGACAATAACTCAAATTCAATTTCAGTAAAATAGTTGCTATAATTTTAGGCAGTGGGAATAAAATGCTAAGATCTTATGTCAATTAAGGAAAATCTAGCCCTAATCAGAAGATTTCATAATCTAGATTCAAAAAATTACATATTCCTTCATGCTTATGTTAGTTTTATGTCTTAGTCCCACCATTATTCTTAAATGTGAAAAGAAAAAGATTTTCATGTATATTTCAATCAACATATACCGGACTATATTTAAGTTAAGAATAAAGAGGAAGGCAAAAAATGAAATTTCTACATTGTCAAAATCCCAAGATTCAGAATATAAGGTTAGTTATATATCAGAGCATATTGATGTGTGTCTAATTATAACAATATTTTTAAACTGTATTTGGTCCTTTTTATGTTCCAGGCACTCTATTAAGAATAGAGTAACAACCATCCCATCAGATATCACAAATATTTATATTAGTTTTCTAGGGCTACCATAACAGTTACCACAGAATGGGCTGCTTAAACAACAGAAACTTACTTTCTCACAGCTCTGGAGGCTGGAAGACTAAGATCAGGGCATTAGCAGGGTTGATTTCACTCTGAGGCCTCTCTCCTGGTCTTGTGGAGGACTCCCTCTCCCTCTGGTATTCACGTGGTCTTTCCTGGGTGTGTATCTGTGTCCTAAACTCCTCTGCTTGTGACGAAACCAGTCATACCAGTTTGGAGTCCACTTTACCTTAATTACTTCTCTAAAGGCCCTATGTCCAGATACAGTCACATCCTGAGGCACTGGGGCTCAGGGCTTCACTCACAAATTTGGGGGGATGCACTTTCACCCATTTAAATACTTTTATCACCCTTTTATAGTTGAGACAACTGAATTTTGGTTATATTCCTTGCCAGTGGGCATGCAGCTAGTATGTAATACAATCAGAGTTCAAAACTGGGTTTATTAAAATCTAAAGTTTGCTGAAAGCCATTGTGGTAGACTATGGACCTCAGCTCATCCACCCATTCATTTAATCAACAAGCATTTATCATCTCCTAGTTGCTAGGAATTGGGCTAGGTGCTATGAATGTTGGTGAATAAAACAGACATGATCTCTGCTTTTGAGACACTGGCTATAATCCAGTCAGCCTTGTGCTCAATGGCTTTGAACCCAGTGGCCCATAAAATCCCATCTGTTTCCAAAATCATTCAGGCCTCACGAGGCTGATGGCCAAAATAGGTGAGGTCCTCTGGGCAGCTCTCAGCATTCCAACATCTCAGTCAAAACTGACCCAGAGCCCAGGTTACACACTGTAACCCTGATTCAGACTGGCTTCCTCACAGGTGCAGAATTCACACAGGGGAGGGACGGTGGCACTGGGGTCACTGGAGAGCTGAAAAGTAGGCTGGGAAAAAAAACAACTTAGACAAAGCATCCTGGAAAGGGTCAAATGTTCAAACCATGAAGTTTGGTCAGAACAGATTTGGATTTGCATTGAAGGGATTTTAATGTATCTTTAGATGGTGAAATTAATGAACCATGGCCACCCAACATCCTTGGAATAGGATAAGAATCTGTCTTTTAGGAGATCTGTTTCTAGGACAAGTAAGGGCATCCAGTCTCTTGGGAAGGTGTCAGATGGAATGAAGCAAGATCGTCAGAGAACATCCACCAGGTCATGAAGGGAGGTTGGGGAGAGGCAACCGTGTGGAGTTGATTCCATCCCTGGGGAAGCTAGAGTTGAAACTCAGAGCCTGGAAGCTGTTTGAAAGCCAAAGTGTCCTACTGGCTCCACTAAATGGAGGTCGTAAAGCGGCTGTTGCCTAATGATCCTGTGAGTACTTTGGGCTTAATTCACAGAGGATATCAGGTGTAGGGGCATCAGATGGATTTCCCATTCCAAAACTGGTGAGGTTGGATCTCCAGAACATACCCTTTGCCCAGCCTTTCTTGTCTCAGGGTCTGTGCAAGGTTGAGGAGGCTGACTGCCAGTTATTACTAGCTTTGGGTAGATGTGTTGAAGGCTGCTAGGGCTTGGCAGTAACCTCCCACCCCCAACCCAACCCCTGGAGGGACATGTTGTCAGAAATGCCACCTGAGAGCAATATGCTAATGTGTGGTATTGGAGCAGGTCTTCACTGTGGAGGCAGCCAGTGGGTAGATTCCAATATGGTGCATTCAAAACGAGCATTTTCTGCTGACTTTAGCAATGGGTTCATGATTAGTGAGTCTCCCATGTATGAGCTTGAGCTCAGTTAATTCTGTTTAGGTCCACAGAGGCTGTTAAAAAAAAAAAAAGCAAAACAGAAGAATAAAAAGAGAAGCCATCCTAGAGCTTAGCAACTTGCTTAAATAGAAAACACCCCAAAACATATCTCTGTTGGGGGAGATCACAGGGTTGCACAGCACATGAGTTGTGTAGGAGACTGTGAGGATGCACAGGGCAACTTAATGTGCTGTAGTTTCAGTCCTAATGATTTGATTGTCTAATATCTGACCAAAAGCTCTTTCTGTTCTCCACCCCCATATTTTCTTGGATGTTGAATTCCACTGAATGTCAAGCTTTTGTGTAATGAAATAATACCCATTCTATGGGCACTGTTACTGGCTGCCCTAGCTCCTTTAGGAACTTTTCTTGATGGGAATAATAATAAATTATTTCAGTCATTTAGAAATTAGCTGCACATTTTCAGAGCTCTGGTTTCTATTAACATGAAAGGGCAGAGAGAGAGAGGAAAACATATCGAGCCACCTTCGAACTGGCAAGGGAGGCTGTGTGAGAACAAAGGAAAAGCCACATAGTTTGCTGTTATCTGTTCTAATTGTTCTTTATCTTAAAATATTACAATTTACTGGGTAGAAAATCTTTATTTGTGTCATGAGATGATCAGATAAGAGGGGGCTATGGGGCTGTTGTAGGAAGATAGATTTTTGCCTCAGTGTAAGGAAGAGCTTTCATTTAAAGGCATTTTGAGCTGTTCTGGAAGTTCCTGCATGGCACAGAGTTCACTTCATCAAGCAACGGGGTCAGACTATCAGTGTATGACTTAATGTGTCCCAGACACTCTGCACCTGCTTCCTGGGTAGAATTGGGAAATCACAGTCCGACCTGAAGTTGCTGTTTTGCTGTGTGCCTATCACTTGGTAATAATCCGCTCTTTAATATTACTATTTATGAGCACCTTGTCATTGGCAATGTTCAAATATTTGGGTTTTTTAAAAGCCCTATTCAACTCAGTTATGAGGTCCTTGGATTCTGCCAGGCTGATGAGGAAGCAGATGAGTGGAAACCCCTAAGGCTGACTGAGGACCAGCCCCTGGCAGTGGGTCCCTGATTAGTAGTTCTGCAGGGCAGTGTGTGGCACGCTTGGGCTCCTCTGGTCTCCATCTGCACTGCTTCGGACTGTGTTGAGCTGGCATCTGAGGCAGACCCAGCCCTGGGCATTTGATCGTCATCAGCCTTCCAACAGAGTCTTTGCCCTGGACACAGACTGGCATGGGGGCAGTCAGTGCTTCCCTCTCTGGTGATGGGCTCTCCTTGGGAAGGCCTGGAGCCGAAGGCCAGAAGGAAAAGAGGGAAGCCGTGAACTTAATCAGAGGGGGCTCGTGCTGGAGGGGGCTTGGAGTTCACTGGAGCTCAGCCCCCTCTTTTCATAGATGAGGAGCCAGAAGCTCTGGAAAGGGAGCATTAGCGGAGGCCGCATCCCTTGTGAGCAGCAGAACTTGGTCCAAAAGATAAGTCCCTCTCCTCCGGATCAGTGACCACTCTGCTTCATCTCACTGACTGAGAGCTGGCAAACGAATGGCCAATGGTTAGGTGGAGGGGGGAGGGACCAGTGATTTATGAGGCAGCTTGCTTATACCTATAAATGAAATTAGAGCACCGCAATTGTGTATTCAGTATATTTACATCAAAAACCAAAGCTCATCACGTGAGTGGGGAGTGGGGCCACTGGGGTACATGCAGTGAGACAAAGAGAAACTATTACCCAGTTAGTAACTACAAGGCTGTGTAAGGGCCACCTCTCCATCAGGATGGCTAGGGAGTATTTTTCGGAATCAGTGTGAGGGGTGAGGGAAGAAGATTTTGCAAGAATGAACTTTTGTTGGTGAGATTAGGAGAGAGATGGGAAGCCAGCATTGGGGTCTTAGGTGATGCAGTCTCTGTAAAACAGCAAATTAGTGGAATTGTACGTTCCATACCTTCAGTCCACTTTACTTTTTGTATCTGGTAGCTCTTCTTCCATTTTTTCCTGGACAGAACTTTTCTCTGACAGATGCTGTCTTCATTAAAGTGAAGAAAACAATATGATAGACTAATTCACACTAACTTGGTGGTAGCTAATGTGTGCTATCCATGCAATCTTTGATTTTTAAATGGAGATTGAAGGAGAGGGCCAATACTTCTCTTGAGTAGGGAATCTCTAATAGCAGAGTGTCAGACAGGAGGAGGAGGAGTTGTGGGGCTAGAGAATACTAGGTGCCAAATTTTGTTCTAAGCGCATTGATGCATTTTATCATCAAAACAAGCCTGTTATTATCTAAAGCACAGGGTGGCTGTGTGACAAGAGGAAAGTCACATGCTAGGAAGAGAAGTTTAGAACTGAACTCAACCAGGCCTGCTCCAGAACTTCTTACTGCCCTTTTTACTATGCAATACTTATTATTTGAACAGTTACTTTCTTTACTTATTTATACCATAATTTTCCTGAGGGCTGTGAGGATTTTGATTTGAAGAGATGGTTCCTTTTGTCTGAGGACTGATATGAGCACTGACTGAGTTTCTAGTTTCCACTAGGCCAGGGTATATACTGACATTCCTATGTGTAATAATGATTATTTTGTTTTTTGTGTTGTTGTTTTTGTTTTTTAGAAGCCTCTCCTTTCATCATGGCCACTTAAGTAGCCCTACTGTGTGCTGTGCACCCACCCTAATGCCATCACAGGAATCACCAGAAGAGCTCAGACTCCGTAGCCTCAGTACATGTGGGGTGAGGTGGGGGCTCTCTGGCGACATGTTGGGAGGAGGCTCGGGCAGTCAGACCCCGAGCAAGGCCATCTCTCATGAAGTCCGACTAGAGTATAGATTGTAGGCTATCTCAAAGCTGTTTATGTCACCACTATAAAATTGTTTTTTGACTTCTCATAGTCTTACAGACAATTAAATGCCATAAGTATTTAAGACTCAGAGTTCCATGTAGGCTAGATCTACTTTTAAGAACCCAGCCAATTATTCAAGTGGGATAACCTTGGACAAGGTACTTAAACACCTTGAGCCTCAGTTTCCTTAGCTATAAAATGGGAATAAATACTAGATATCTTACCAGGTGCCTAGGGGAATTTGATGAGAAAAGATACTGGTGCATAGTAAGTACACAACACATTGTATTTATTGTTAATATTACCAGTACTATTACTAATACAAGGAAAATACTAACTCCTTAGTTAGCTTTCTAAGACCCATCATTTGCCCCCAGAATTCCCTTTCCAGATTTGTTTCTGTGTCTCTCCCAAGGCTCAACACGTAACTGATTTGGAGTAAACACTGAATTTGCAGGATGAGTTCATATTCCTGTTCATTTTCTTTTCTCTTGAGAATAAACCTTCCGAGTAGTGTGATGATGCTCTTAAGTTGTATTTAATTTTTTCAGAGCATTTAACACTCGCTCTGCTTGTCTCCTATGGTTAGTCTTTCTGCTAAGATTTTGTTTTTTTGATTTTGTTTAAAAGTTGGGCACCCTCCAAACTTGCTTGCTTCCTGCTGAGGAGACCTCAAGAGGTGATCTCCTCTTGAAAGTGTGAAAAATGACTTCCTTGAAATTCCAGTTCATCAGAAACACTCCCTTCTGCTGCCTCCTGCACCATTGCTTCTTCCTTCTAATGCTGAAGTTAGGCTGCCCTGAGGAGGGTAAGAAAGACTATCTCTCTGTCTTTCTAGTCTTTCCTAAGTGCCAAGGGACTGAGTCACTGCAGCTGCCCAAGTAAGCTGTACATCTTGTTTAACTTCATTCTAAGTCTTTGAGGAAATAAATAAGCCTTTGATTTTTTTCTTAGAAATATTTAGGCCAGTTGATAAGTTACCTCTGGTCCAACTGAAGGACTGTCTGAAAAACTTGGATGCTTCAATTGTTCATATAGTGATGTATTTTGTAGTTAATATAGCTCAGGGCCTGTTAACCAGATGTAGACTACTAAAGCTTAGTTTATTCATAATGAAAGGACTTAGGTAAAGTTTAAGAAGAAGGAGACAGTGTCAAATTATCGAGTTGATTTCCTGGGCCCTTGAGACCAATAAAAAAGTTTAATACAAAGAAAGCAAATTAAGATTCTCTAAAACATTAGGTTATTGACAAACAGCAAAATACATATTTATATTTATGTTTGATGGTTGGTATTATCTAGCTGGAGGGCTTGATTTTCCAGTTCATTTTGCAAAAGTCTTTCTTTTTAACCTTGAAGAAGCCTGTCCACTGCTATTTGTGAAAAATCATTTCTGTAGCAGACTGCTTTCTGAAAATCACTGACCCTTCTGTTTGGAAAGGACCTTGAAGTTCACCCCTTTCAACCACATGCCAGAACTCTAATCTTCCTTCTGGAAACTTAGATAACAGCTAGCTCAGGAGCTGTCTATCTTGGGTTTATGTTCGACTCTTCTGGAAATTTTTTAAAAATACAAATGTCCAGCCAGCTCCTTCCCCCTGCCTCCAAATAATTTTGGTGGAACTGGTCTAAGGTGGGGTCTGGCATTGGCATTAAATAAACTACCATCATGCTTCTAATGTGCCACCAGGCTGGAAACCACTGAGCAAGGTGACCTGTCCTGTTCTGTGCTGACAGGAGAGCCCTAGCAGGCTGCAAGGCCCGCAGACCACTCTGGCATTTAAGTGAAAAGATATACAGGAAGTGTTCAAATCTGAGGTGTTAAAGGAACCATATACATTTTTGTTTTTTAATTCAGTGAGAAAGGGACAATTACCTTAAAGGGATCCCACAGAGAACATGGGTCCAGGCAGGAGCCAGGGGGTAAGAAATGCCTTGCGAAGAAACTGAGGAGTTAAGAAAGTGTGCTGAAAATGTCATCATCCTCTCCCTGTCTTGGTTGGTGCTTGAGATCCTGACCTGGAAAGTTCCCAGCTGGGCCAGGACTCCCCCCACAGGCATATACTTGATCTTGCTTATTTTTCCTCCTGCTTTTCTGTGCTTTTGACAATCACCCTTTTTTCAGCAGCAGTCTGCCTTGAGTATATTAGGCTTTCCTTTGCTTCCTTGTTTTGATCCCCATAAGGAAGACCATTCAGTTCCTATAGAAGGGTACTCAAGTCTTTGCAAGCTGGGCTGAGTGTACTGTGAGAGCTTGCTGGACAGGTGAAGACTTGGAGCATTCTCATGGGGCCCCATGCACTGGATGGGTAAGCCTTCAGGGGCTCCAAGACTCACAAGGATTCTCTGTACCCAGAGTTTACTCAGACAATTCCCAAACTTTCCAGACAGCTCTGGAAATACGAAAGCTCTGAAAATAAATTCCTTCTTCCCCACAGCTTAACCTGCTTATAATGTATATGTGAGGTATGGCCCCAGTAAGGAGGATAGTTAAAGGTCAGTTAACTTATTCTTCTTTTGTCCATGGAAGAAAATTATTTTTGTGAGTGGGCCTTCCTGGGCAACTGCTGTCAATCTGAGGTTTTCCTCTCTTTGGAAATACAGAAATGAAAATGTGTTGCTCCTAATCTTGAATGACAGCCATTTAGCCAGCAGACATTTGCATGGCCTTTGGAGAATTGTAACACATATTAAGTATGCCTATATCCTGTTCACTCAGAGGCAGTGCATTTTAGGTCGTAACATGAGGTTTCCAGAAGAAAAAGAAACTGTTAATACTCACAGATGATTAAAGTATTCGAAAGGAATGCAAGGTTGGCTTTAAATAAAAGCCTGAGTATGAGAAAAGCAGTTTTTAAACCTATAATTCTATATGCTAAATAAAGGTGTGTACCTATATATTTATCTCCCCACCCCATCACCCTTTTTCCATCTATCCTCACCCCACCTTCATCATCAGTTATATTCATTTTAAGACTCTTGCAAATAAACTACCACATCTGTTATTCTGAATGTATATGTACATCTGTACACACACAATCTAGTTCAGCAGTAAATGTTTCCATTTGGTTTACCACTTGCTTCTCTTATTTAGCATGTCTCAAACATCCCTATTCTAGGTAAATGGAGGGAATCTCTCTAACTCAGTGGTTCTCAAACTTTGGCATGCATCAGAATGTCCTGGAGGACTTGTTAAAATACAGAAAGTTGGGTCTCATCCCCCAGAATCTCTGATTCAATAGCTCTGGGTGGGAGCCCAAGAATTTTCATTTCTAACAAGCTCCCAGGCAAGGGTGACACTGCTGTTCCAGGGACACAGTTGGAAAGCCTCTTCTGACTCCTGTTTGGTAGCTGCGAATGTTTGCAGTCATTCCCCTGCTAACACCGAGGCAATAATTTTTACCTCACAGTCAGTGGTACAGTAAGTGTTCGTACACCACTATCTTCATGTCCTGGTGCTCTTACTTTGATAGGACACAGAACCTTTGAAAATGTGTTCTGACTAGATTATGAATCACAGAGGAAAATCAGTCTCACTGCTTTGTGGTCACACTTCAGCTAGGAATAATTCAGTAGACTCAGGTCTGAATGATGCTGACTTTTTCGAAAAACCAATCCCCTCTCAGAAGAATGATAGTTTCCACCTTTGCAGCTAATCAAAGGAACGTGCCCCAAGCTCCCACAATGCTTCTAGAAGAGGGGCTCTAGCAGTGAGTCAGCAAGGGCAGGTTTGTTGAGTTTTGTGCATGGCCTTCCTGGGTATCTTCTCTGCAAGAGCATCATCTTCTGTGCAACAGAAGGTTTGGTGATATTTTTATTGCTGTTAAAACATGAATTTACTTATCTTGCATTTGCAGCTCATGGTGGTGTCTCAAGGCCCACCTCAGGAATCTGGGAATGAACACTTAACTGAGCCCCTCATACATCTTAGACACCTTAAAAATAACATCTCATCACATTACAAAAGCAAGCCTAGGAGGCGGGAATCTTCACAGGTTCATTTTGTCTGGTCATTGAGGAAAACGCGTCTCCCGCCAGCTCAGATAACATTTCGTTTTTTTTTAATTGAAGTATCATTGAAATACAATCTTATATTGCATTCAAATGTACACCACAGTGGGTCACCAGTTACCCATATTATTAAATTTTTCTAAACCTGCCCATGTGAGTACGTAGCTGAGCTAAGATTTGAACTCAGAACTTTGTGGCTTCAAACTTTATTTTTTCTTCTAACATTATGCTGCTTCACACAGCAAATCCTAAGATTTTCAAATAGAGTGTCTGTCTAGGCTATAATGATTGAGTTTGAGGTTGTACAGGTATTGGTACATCTTCAGTTCTTTTCTAAGCCTCTGTTTCTTGAGTTTTATCTATTATAGGCCACATCCATTTCTCATTCAATTTTGGGGAATAATCAGGACTATACTAGACATTTGGCTTTCCAGTTGATGATTTCACCTGGGTACTTTTTCTTTTTCTTTTCTTTTTTTGAGGAATAGAGAGATGCTGGGTCATCAGTTTTCAGCCTAAAAAGTCACTTAATCTTGAGAGCAGTTTTCCTGGTTAAAAAGATACCTACACCCAGGTGGCAAACGTCCAGAAATCAGAGTATACTTTCAATGGATTTCCTCCTCAATAGTGCCTCTTCTGTATCCGGTTTCTTTTCTGGTCATGGAGTCTCAATTTTACCTTTTTAAACCGCCCCTACCCCATCTTCTCCACCCTAGTTTTCCTTTGATCTTTTATAGCTTATTTTCCGATGAAGTATTTGACCTCTGCTCTGAAGTCATCATTCTGATCTTCCCTTCCCGCCTAGCTGGCACACTAGTTATTCAAATTCTATGGCTTCTGTTCGAGACGCTCTCTGGCTTTCTCATCCTTTATCTGGTTCTCTATGAGCTGGGCTGTAAAAGGATGCTGAGTTGACGATTTGTGCCTCCATCACCACCCTCATTTCCCAATACCTTTTCATACCACTGCTAACTAAGTACCCTCTGAAAACCCACTCAATTCCTTATCTCTAATGCTGCCTTCAACTGTTGCTTTGTCTTATGTTCCTTTTAAGTTCACATTTTCCTCACTTCTTTATTCAGTAACAGAAACATGTGAGCAGGAGAAAATAAAAATATAACAACCCACTTAATAGTCACCAGAACTAGGTCTAAAAAAATTCCTTTGTTATCATAGGGCTTTGTGCATTCTGAGGTACCAGAAATGTTTCAAGTAATTTTAAGGTCTGGATTAGTTGATGTGAGGATCAAATACCTCTCAGGTGGGTTACAGAACACATGGAGGGAGGTTCTAGGCTCAAGTTAAATCCTATTTCTCTCTTTCTCATCCTATGCAGAGTTATTAGGTGTCCTTAGGACTTTTAGGGGCTTTTCACATTCAGGCTGCTCTTAGAATAAACATTTCCCACAGGGGGATACTCAGAACTTGGATAACAAGAGGAAGAGTTCTGATTCCACCCTGATGTAATGGAGCTCTCCAGTGTGTTGTCAAAGTTAATTACATTAATGCTTCTGTGAAGTAAATTTCAATATTCCCATTTTACAATCAATGAACCAATCTCAGAAAGAGGAACAAAATAAGCATGCATCTAGTATATATACATATATATCTCCAGTCTACATTTTCTAGGCACTTTGTGTAAATGATTTGTCCTAAGACAACACTGATCATCAGTGGAGGAGCTAGAGTCCCACATTTCTCCCTCTGTCTTGAAGTGCCATTGAGTCCTACCTTTAGGGACTGGCAGTTTATGAGCTCAGGGGTGTAGGGATCAAGCCCTCTTCTTCCATTTCCTCTGCTGCATCTACACATTCCTCTCTCGTCCCCGTGCTTCTCCCCTCAGGCTTCTCCTTCATATTTTTCCGACTTTGTGGGTGAAGAGGCTCACGCTTGTTGTTGGGTCCTTGGCCTACAGCCCTGCCTCTCCCAAGCCTTCAAGCATCACTGCAGCCCTCCCAGTGTTCCTGTCCATCTCACCCAGCAGCTCTAGCCTGAACTGCAAGGAAAGGAGGTTCTATCTGTCCTGCATGAACCATAAGAAGGAAGCTTTTTTCAACATATCAGGGCCCTAAGAATGTGTTCTGATGATGCTGTTCAATATGTAGCATTTAGAGGTTCTTGACCTTTCCATCATGGCAACAGGTTATTCATGGAGAATCAGGTGTTGTAAAAGTAGTTCAAAAAGTGGGATGGGCACATTTGAGCTGTGGTAACAGGTGTCAAGCAGTTCTCTTTTTCTAGGAGTTTCTCTTGCCCTCATGATTGAATCTCCTCTGTTAAGCTCTGTGTGCTTGGTAACTCACTGTGAAGTGAGGACAAGCATATCTGGAGTTAAAAATAGGTAGAAAAGTTGTATCTGTAATGATGGCTGAAATTCTGATGTTGGTTAGAAATTTATGCTTTATGATTTTTTCCCTCTTTCTCAAGCATTCCTCCCACCTTGGACTCCTATGCCTGCTGTGCCTGTACAATCTCCTGCCTCAACTTAGTATGATACCTTCTTTATGTAGCAGATGCTTATGTAGTGTTTTCCTGTGTCAAATACTGTTTAAGAACTTCCCTATCAGTCATTCATTTAATCACATGAAGAACGTACTAGTATATGTCATGCATTTAATCACATGAAGAAGGTACACAGGCTCAGAAAAGGTAACTAACTTAGCCCTTGTTCAGTTAGCTAATAAATAGCAGAACTGGGGTGAGCATTCAGGAACTCTGGTTTCAGAGCCTTTGCTCTTAACTAGTCTGATTTTTCCCCTAAATCCATGGCACAGGCCTTCCTAAATATTCATTTCCCTGCATTTTAATTATTTGTCTGAAGCTCTGTCTCTTCCTTAACCCTGCTCCCCTGGGATGAAAACTACTTAGTAACAGGGGTTTTAGTTATTCTGATGCCTCAAAGGGAACCTACTTGTGACTTGCTTACTGCTGAACCCTGGTGCCTACAGTCAAATAGGTTTCTGATAAATATCTGTTGTATGAATTGACCGTTTCAGCCACATTACCAGCTACCATGACTCACGCATGATAGGCCCAATGGATGCTAATAAACATGTGCCTTTTGCCTGGAAGAGTATGATCTTCATACATGTACTCTCAAACAGTTCCCCTGCATATGAATTATAATCATATCTAGTGACTTGTCCAGATTCAATGACTTATGCAGTCAGTGTTTATTGCCATAATTCCATCCTACAGTATTGTCAGTTATAAAACCATCACAAAGGGGAGCAGATGACAAAGACCTAAGAAATCACAACAGATTGAAGATATCTGGCATGTGTTTCCAGGAGCAGGTATCTCTTTGGGTATATGGAAGGCTTCCATTAGTCTGACAAGGGAGGGTCTTCTACTCCCTGCAGATATTGCTCCCAAGCTTAAGTATTAGCTAATGCATTTGGAAGTCAAAGAGGCCTTCACAGAGGCCAATTGTGGGAAGAAAAAGACATCATTTTTCCCTCTCTCCCCTCTCTCCTCTCCCTCCAGACCTTCCTCCCTTCTATTCTAGCTTCTCCTTTATTTCTTTTAAATAGGAGATTAGAAAAGACATTTAAAAGACCAAAGAATTTCATTTTTATAATTTCCTTTTCATTTTATGATTCAGTTAGAATGAGCTCTTTATTTGCTTAATAAGCCCAAACCTTCACTAATGTTCTCCTAAATATTGCATTCTGTTCCAATATGGTATGATGGTTTTACTTTCTTTATCTAAAAATGAAGCAAGAACCTTCCTTCTAATATGAAATATTACTAATGTGTCACATGTGGTCAGTTAGTGCTGTTTTTCAGTCACCACCATGCAGGGTCACAGTCATGTACAGCTCTTTGCCTTTGCAGGTTTCTTTTTCCTTTGCTGCTCCTGCCTGCCCTTCTCCTCCAAAAATAGGATAAGAAAGCAACTGCTTATGTGTTCTTCCTCTGCACCTTATATTGTAATTGCCGCATTTCTGTTGTAATATTGATTTGGAAAACTCATCAGCATTCCAGCGTATAAAGTAATGGAAATCTGAATCCTGCTGGAAGGAGTTATTCAGTCTTGATTGAGGTGATTTACAGAGAGCCTTCCATTCAAATAAGATGCTCAGAGATAAAAAGGAGACATACTGAATGAAATTATGACTATCTCCCAAACAGCTTCAAGAATGCTGAGATTCTGTGCCTCTGTTTGACTTCCTTCCTTCCTTAATTTTATGAATGAATAATGTTAATGAAGTAAATGTGCACCATATCTGTGTTTTGGGATATTTATGGACACCTGGCAAAGTCCATTTCTTTAACATATCAAATAATTTTAAATGTACAAGGAAAGCCTCTTTTAAAAATAGCAGGCACTATTTTTGTTAAAGGAAGAAGCTTTTTCAAAGTAAACATTCCTTTTTTCTTTGTTTTGTCCATACAGTTTTTCAGAAATCCTTACTTTGACTTGTAATGTTCAGATATGATGGAAAAAGTGTATTTGATTGATACGTGAGAAGCGCTCACAGTTCCCATACCATTTGTATGTGAATTCAACCAGGGTGTTACTTCTATTTGATGTTATCTTGCTTAGGTCCCAGCTGGATTTTCATCAAAGAGCTCAATGAAAATAAGATTGTAAGTGTGGGGTTCCCCAAGGAAGGACATATTTTAGATAAGAAAGGAAAGGTTGCGTTTGCTATAGTGGATATATCACATTCCTTTCCTCCTCATAAATCATCAGTAAATATATTTTAAGTAGATGATATTCATGGGGCTGTACTACAAGAGGTAATTATATCTCCAACTCAGTGTGATGGGAAATTCTAGGTTTCGTAAAACATCATCCTAGCTAAGTAGCTTCACCTGTGACTGGGCACTTCATCCATACTCATTACCTCATCATTAATACTTTCAGATACCCTAACACAAAGAAACATTTTAGAAGGAGAGATAGAAAATCTCAAAGAGGTTGTTAAGTCCCACAGTAAGTGGTAGAGCTATTATTCAAACTTAGCCCTTCTTGCTTCATACTCCATTACAGTTTGCCACTGTACAACTGTCTACCTCCACACGCAAAGACATGGAAGGAAGGGGATGGGGAGAAAGCAGGAAAACAGTACATGCAAAAACTGGTGTAAACCATGGAAGGTCTCAAGGTCAGCTGCTTGGATTGTCCAAGTGTACTATTAGTTCAGTGAAATTTCACCACTGGAGGAAGCTGAGTAAGTACATAAGACTTGTCTGCACTATTTTTTGCAACTTCTATGAGTCTATAATCTGTTCAAAATACAAGTAGTTTGTCTGCTTTTAGACCATTTTCTCTTGAGTATCTAAACACTCCTGAATCCCATTGTTTCCTAGGAATCAGAGTTAAAGTTGAACTACAGTGCAATGTGGACTTCCCTTTTCTTTTCAAAAACAAACAGAAACACTAGAATATAATCATCCAAATAAGCGTTAGCTTCCCCAGGGGAGTATTAACACTTTCCCAATCACTAGCATCATTCCCAGCATCCATGGAGATCCTCGTGAGGACCTGCTGGAGCTTGTGGCCTAGTGACATATAATTTTGTATTTTGAAGACAGGTTTGGCTTTTGGAAAAGCGGAGAGTCATCTGGAGCAGTCTTGTGAAGGAAGTAAAATAAACCAAATGGAATTCAGCATCTACATAGCACTGGAAGTTGGGCCTTGTTTGAAAACAAAGCAACAACCACAAAAACTATGTAAAATATAGTGTTATTTGCAGTTGTAAATGTGGAAATAGCTTTATGTAACTGAAAGGCCTGAACACTGAGGCTATGGAGATGGATTTTACTCCTACATGCACTATTTTTAAGACTAGAACCCCTCTCTGTAGACTCAGAGTTCAACGTTATGTTGAGATGATGAGTATGAAGTGCTTAGCACAGGCCTTCATCGGTAATATGTGATCCGTGAAAATTTAGCAGCTTTAATCATGATGGGGATGATGATTATGATGATAAATTTTGCCCTTAGTCAAATGCCTTCATTTCTTGAGCCTTTTTTGTCATCCACAAAACACTAGGATTAAACAAAATGAGAGCTAAATTTTCTAACTCTGCCATTCAGTGACTTAGCGACTGTACTCCACGGTAAGAGTCTGGAGTCAGGTTGTATGTGTGGAAGGTGTAGGTGAGACCAGGCAGATCTGTTCTTTCTGAGGTGGCATGAAATCCGTCCTACATTGTCCCAGAGTGTCAATTCTCACTCTCGATTTATTTCAGAGGGAGACTTTTCTTCTTTCATTTCTTTAGATTGTGGGGTTTTGATGACATTGCTAACATCTCCCGGCTGCCCTGACATATATTCTGTTTTAAAAACACCATACAAAAAATACCCAAAGAGTTCATTATATGCCTGAACAGCCGGAAACACCAGGTAATTGATAATTGTTTGATAAATAGACTTGCATCTCCCATTGTGACATGTGGAAAGTCATGTTTATTGGAGGCCAGTGGCTGCTGAATATCAGTTGCTTGAAAGACAGACAGAGTTTTCCAACTGGAAAAAGAATCAGTTCAGATGTTAGATAGTTCATTGCATTTGGGTGCTGATATGTGACACTAATCCACCATCTGAAAAAAATACAATCTGGAGAGAGCAGCTGCTGCAGAGTTGGCATTAGCAGCTTCTTCGGTGAACGCTGAAAGACTGTCGAGCCCCAGACTCACCGGCATTCGGCCCAGGTGCCTCTGAGATGCGGCTCCCGGGAGCGAGGCCTGGGTTTCATTGCAGTTTAGCATGTCTTCCAGGGGCTCAGGATGGGCGTGGACAGCCTTGTCAATCAATGGGTATAAGCCTAGGCACAGGGACCTAGGTGTGGGGTGGTGGCGGAGTAGGAGATAGGGAAGGGGAAGGTGTCAATGGTGGGGAGCCTTTAAGCAAAAGAGCCATCATGCTTTTACTGACTCCTCTACATATATCAGCATCTTATTTTTGGCTTCAAAATATCTTTTCATCATATTCTTGGCAATGGCCTTATCAACATAGTTAGAAAGAGGCAATGAAACCCTTAGACATGGGCAATAATAGCCTTTCTCCTGAACTTTGTGCTTTACAGGACTCTGCTGTGGCCTTCCTCTAGCTTCCCCTACCAACAGGGAGAGGAGTCCGTGGCCAAGGGGCCTGCCCATCCCAAGTGCACACCCCTGCCAGCTAGGCCAGCCAGAAATCCCTGCCAAACAGCTGAGTCCCAACTCAAGGTCCTGCTTGGACCTCTGCCCTAGTCCATTCTCCTGGGCAAATTGGGCTTCTGGTATGTACACCTCTAGGCAAAGTGAGGGCCAGGGGAAAACAAAGTGAGATTTGAGGCTCCCCCTTGCAAGGCAGAGCTGAGCATGGAAGAGAAAAAGCCTAGAGTAAGGTCTGGGGGCTATGGACCAACACTCCCCACTTTCGTTTTCTGGCACGGAACTCCAAATTTGAATTCTAAATGTAGAGTCTTGCTCCAGATCCCAAAATGTTATGAGTAGTGTCTTCGACTCCCAGTTCCTCTCCTACCAGGTTCTCACTCTTTATTACAGCTGCCTGGACTGCACCTGTCAGTGAGGATAGGTAGAAGGGTGGTGAACACTGTCGGTTCATTCATTGAATACCTGCTCTGTACCAGGTTCTGTTGTAGATGCTGGGGAGACACTAACCACAGCCAGATGTGCTCCCAACCTCATGAAACATGGGAGACAGAAAAAATATACAAAATATACAAGTAAACAGGCAACGTGACAACTGTTCAATTGTGATAAAATCATAAAACAAGCAGATTTAGTGCAGAGGTAGGGGGAAAAACAGTGGGAGAGGAATTAATTTGATATGAGCTGTTCAAGTTGAATCTCTCAGAGCAAGTGACATTTAAGCAGAGCCCTGAAGGGGGAGAAAGAAACAGCCATGCAAGAGTGGAGTGGGAAGGAGGGTTCCAGCCCCTGAGACAACACGTGCAAAGGCTGTGAGGCAGGAAAGAATTTGGAATGATGTACAAGCCAGATCATAAGGGACCTTGCAGAGTGCCCATGATAAGGGTTTTGCATTTTTGCAGTGGAAAGCCGTGAAGGTCTGAAGCATAATATTTATATTTTTTAAAGATCATTCTACTTTTATGTGGAAAATATCAGAAGATGGAAGCAGGATTAATTTGGGAGGCCTTTGTAAGAATTCAGGAAATAGATGATGGTGAGGCATCCTCTCCATTAGAAAACCCTGATGCATCCACACACCATACCTTCCTTCCCATGAGGTAGAATTAAACTCACTGAGTCTGAAGGGCTGGAACCCTCACCCCTGTTTGGAAAGAAGAGATGCATTCTTTTAATACTCCCATTATTGATTCATCCAACACATGCTTATTAGGAATGGATTAGGTTTCAAGCCCTGCTTTGGGGCTGGGGATCTGGAGGGGAAAGAGGTACAGTCCCTACTTTTAGAAGGCCTGGAGAGATCCATGCTATTTAGAGGCAAGAGCTAGGGAGGTTAGGTGGTAGGATTTGGGGAAGGAACAAAAATGGGATAGTTATCCATGAGCAGAGTGGTGTCAAAACAAAGGTTTGCCTAATTCTCCAGTTTAGCTCATGCATGTAGGCCTATGGTGTGGACCCATAATAGCTAGGTATTGCATTGCTAGACTGTGAGTGATTTTAAAATGTTGATTATATATCTGCTATGATCTCCTATAATGAATGGATAGAGAAAGGAGGTGGTTGACAACTAAGTATTTTGAGAGGAGCTGTGGCTGGTGGGGGGGGTCTCTCTCCTCCTCCTCCTCCTCAAGGATATTTTAAAATATATAAAGATGATTAGAAAATATCCAGAACTGGAAAGATAGAGGACCCGCAGATAAGAGTGACATTTGGGGAGAAGTAAATAAAAGGAAAGAAAGTGGCCAGGAGAGGCTGGGAGAGGGGTTAGTATGAGGGTCCTAGCACTTGCAGGGGCACCAAAAAGACCACATGCTTCATGGGCTGTCGTGGCTGATGAAGGAGTGGCCATCTCCACACACAGCTGAACCAGCCTAAGTGTAAACTGACTTGGAGGATCGGGGAGAAGGGGCACACGCTGCTCCCTCATGAATCCTGCAGTGCATTCCACCTGAAGCTGTTCTAGTAGAAAGAGGAGATTTTCGTACCCACAGGCTAGAGCTAAGAAAACAACCTCCATTCCTATTCCCTGGACACTTAGGCTGAATTCCTTTAAAGAAAGGATGACTTTCTGCAATTTTAGTTTAGGTTTTGATTCAGTGAAATAAAGCTTTGGTTCACTAGATACCAGATTTTCATGGACATTCACAGGGATGGATTCCCACACCTCTTGGCAGAGGAAGGATTGTGTCTTGGAGAGGAGTGCTCAGGAAGAGGAGGGACCCAAGAAGGCATGCTTTTCTTGATCTAACTAACATGAGCAGAAATGGGGCCGAGGCAGGGCTACTTAAGCATGTGCCCAAAATAAACAAGGATCATGGACTGACTAAGCTGGGAGGGAATTTGCTGACACAGTCTTTTGCTAGAACCGGCAGGGTATCCCTGGTTTATTTTTGTAAAGGACAAGCCTCCAGTTAGTGCCATTACACAAGCTATTAGGCTAGAAGAGCATGGGATCTCACTCTGTCCTATCTTCCTGTTCAGTATGCCAATAAAAATATATTAGTCAGCTATGGTAGCTGTTCCTCTGCTGGACCCTTTAAAGGCACTGCACAGCTGCCAAGTTGGTATGTGCAACTTCTGCATGCAATTTACGTAGATCGACTTTAAGCACTGAGTACTATTTGAGAATAATAAAAGCCGGACCTTATCCATATGCTAAGGCTATGCCGCTCAGAGTGGGGACATTCAGTGTAGACTGGTAATAGTGATCCACGGCTCCTCAGCTCTCAGGCTTCTCAGTTATTCTGTGGGGGGCCAGATCATCCCCAGTGGAGGAAATGGGGAGCAAAATATAAGAGGTTAGTTTGTGGTGCCCCCAGCTGCTGGAGCATTGCTGAGTGAGTTTCAAAGCAGAATATATAGTATGAGCTAATATTTGTAATAAATAAGTATGTATTAAAGTGCTTCCCCAAAAATGTTAATTGTCTTTGAGCGTTTCGATAGAGTGATTTCTAGTGGTTCTGTTATTTCTTTATTCTTACGTGGATATTCTAATCTTCCTAAAAAGAAGCTATATGACTTATGTAATATGTTTTAAAAAATAGGCATACTTTATGAATTTTTATTGAGATGGTAGTCCAGACATTTTGAAGACATTATAGTGCCTCATTCTCTGGAACCCATCTCAGCAGTGAAAGCTCAATTTTTACAATGAATATAGCATTATAGGAATAAAGGATATTTTGATTTGTTTATTGGGAGTGTGATTTCTCTACTTTTAAGAAATGAAGTTTATATAATTTCAAGGTGGTAATACCAGAGTCATAGAGAGTTGAGTATAAAAATGTGTTAGTTGTTCCTAAAAGCCAGCTCCAGTCCCAGGAAAGCCTCAGACTGTTAAAAAATCTATGTGAATTTCTACTAAATCTTCTTGATCTCCATTCTTGGACCTTTAGCAACAGAAAATGTCCACAGTCATGGCCATGGGTGATTGAAAATCCTAAGTGATCAAAAATATTTCTAAATAGCACATCAGATGTTGAAGGGAAGGGCCTTTAATTCTAATTTGGAGTTCCCTGATGGGTGGCTCACTGATGTAGTTTCTGGCCATTGTAGAATTTTTTCTAATGGAGCTAACATTACAAATCAAGAGTTATATGTAAACATTTGAATCCTTGTCTTCTCATTAAAAACCCAGGTATTCTGTACCACCTGGCTCACATACCTGCATGTCCATACTCAGCTCCAGGGCAGGAATGACTTACACCTTTACATGGTCAGTGCTCTATAGTCTCCACCATCCCCTCTTGTTTCCTAATGCTGAAGCTGAAGATAATTGCCATTACCCTGCATTAAGGCAGAGTCCTTTTTATCAATGTTTTTATCAAAGGTAAACAATCAAAAGATATCAGAAAGGCTGTATATATCAAGACAAAAATGAGAAAGTAGATTTTTCCTGGAAGTAAAGAATATTCAAACAGCATGCAGACATTTGTGACACATTTGGCTTCAGCTGGCATTTGGGTTTTTGACTCTCACCCTAGGCCTTCAGATCTCCCTCATGGGGCTAGAGCACAGACAAGAAGACGTTAAGGAGAGAGTGGGTGTGTGTGTTACATAGTCAATCCCTATTCCTCCATCCGAAGACCTCCTCCACCTCCACCATACCACATCCCAACCCCAGAACAACAAAACAGCAGCAGTGAAACAAGAGTTGTGGGGTTCCTAGCTTGGGATGCTAAAAGGCAAAGTTTAGGATTGCCTACTGATTCTGACCTGGCTTGTAATGTGTCTACGTTTCTCAGTCACAAATGAATAATTTCATTTCAATGTTCATTATAAACCAATAAAATTCAGAGTCCGTATATTATCTATACAATGCCTGAATGGAAAACCAAAGGGCCTTCCCCAGTGTTCTTTATTGAAATTTCCCAAGGAGCTATAAATTCCCTGTTATTAGGGTAAATATCAACAGAAGACATACTGGTGAGATAGCTACTTGGAAGTATCAGCAGGAAATGAAATTTGCAAAACAGGAATAAAACCATGGTAGAATTTTTGTATATGGGAACAAAAGCAGGGAAATTGAATACTGAGAATTTTGTAACCTTCTTCCCTGATGATGTAGATCTGAAAAACACAGAGTTTGTCGTTTATTGGAAGGTCAGACCTAAGATGACTTAGCAAGATGTTTATTCAAAAGACCAGAAAAGCACCTGACAGGCTCAAGTCTCAGAGACCTAGAACTCTAAGCAAATGACGTGTCTCTGAATTAGATATTTTTCAATCAGCATGTGTTTTGTTTTGTTTTGTTTGCAATTTTTAGAGGTGATGCTCTCAGTTCTGTATTGCTGCATCACAATGGAATACTGACACCCTTTTCTAAGCAAATATGAGAAATGATGCCTCAAGCAAATAAACAATTTTGTTCATGAGTTCCTTGTGTTAATAATAAAAATGTGTGCCTATAAGTGGAATGGCCAGCCATATCTCTCCACTGAAGAGTATAAATCATATCAGTACGTTATGAGCTAACAACATAAATTGGAGCACATATGAAATTTATTTGGCTTTTTTTTTTTTTGTAGTATCTGTGGGCATGTAAAATACCTGTGCTGGCAGCTGCAGACTGAATACAAAAGTGGAGAGGTGGTACAGAAAGAGAAGAGAGTACAAAAACACATTTTTTATTGAGCAAAAAAAGGTAGTAGTCACGCATATATTTATTTACTTATATTTCATAAGAAAAGGACTGGAACTCTTAAATACAAATTTGAGTCAAAGTGATGGAATGTAAAGACCTCTCATGTTAAGAGTCAGGAAATTATCTCGTCTCTCCCCAAAGGCCTATGAAGCCTTGTAAAGTGAAGATGGGAGATTAGGTGTCTTTGGAGTCATTTCAGGCTCTGCTGTGCTCTGATGCAGTGACTTTGTTCAAATACAGAACTGCCTTATGCTTAAGGTAATAACCAAATTTACTAATGGTCAAAGCTCCCAGGAGAGGTCTTAAACCACCAAGCTGTAGATTACATGAGGCCTGCTGAGGAAATGAGTACAATCCACAAAGTATTGTCCCATATACTATTAGGGAAAAATGGAGTTTGTTGGAAATAATTAAGCACTTAGTATATCCTAAGAGAAAAAAAAAATCATACTTTGTAATTGTCTTAAAAAAAAATCAGCCCTGGCACTCCTGGGCCACATTCCTATAGACTAGAACAATAATGATAAGGCAGAGACAGAACCACCCGCAAGGTGCATGGGATACCTGCCCATCTCAGGTCACCAGGCCTCTTGATACTAAGGCCATGTGGATTGTCAACTTTCTCTTCACTGATTTGCATTACCTGCCTTGTAAGTTCAGTGCTATTCATGAGAATAGCACCTATCCTTTAATTAGCTGAACCCATGACCACAGATGATGTCTGATTCACCCCAAGGAGACAAAAGCAAATGTGTTGAAATAGCTGAGAAATCAGGCTGGAACTTCTCACTTGGAAACAGAACACTCCCTCTGAGACTCACATCAGTTAGAATATGTCGTGTCAGCAACATATTTCATGCCCTCCTTACAACCCAGATATTGGATGAGCTTTATCAAATTACCAATTTTTTCTCTTCCTCAACTTACTTCTCTAGGTAGAAAGATGAAATAATGATTCAATAGAGTAGTTATAGCAAACCGGGCTTTGACTCAGAATCTAAGAGTCAAAGTAATTCAGTATCAAGAAGTAAAAAGACCATTGCCCCCAGGTAATTGTTTTACAACTAAATTATTTACATGTTATCGAGGGACTTAGGACCATTAAATATGTTCTCTCCTTGCTCAGTCCTTCACATTCCCACCATGTACAAGAAGTGAAATACAGGAAGTCAGATGCCTATCAGGCAGGGGGAACCACAAACGGGTTGACCAACATCAGGGCAGCACTCCCCCTTTATCTCTGATTTCCTGGCCTTAACACATAAAAGACAGAGCCTCTTCAGGAATCAAGTGGGGGCACTGTGAATGAAAAGAATGTGTCCTCCAAAAATGAAATCCAGCTAATTATATGTTATTCACCTGCTTAGATTCAGAGGGTGGACTCGTGATTTGTGCTTGCTCAAGAAGAAAATTGCTTGATAGCAGTGGCCATGCTATCAGGATTCGTAAGAGGAAGATGATTATCTGTTAATTTTGGAGTAAAGAGGCCTTTTAGCACCAGGCAAAAAAGAAGCACAAACCATGCATTCCTCACACATAAAGAAGTTCTTTGCTTTGATGGAATAATTACTATTTAGACCCTATCGGGTTGGACTTGTGAAATGATTAGTCTGAAGTTTATAGCTATCATTGTCCATCCGGAGAATTCAGACAGGGACTGTGTAGATAGTACGATACTGATAAGGAATCAATCACATTTGTGTCTGTGTAGCATCTATACGTAGGCACATGAACACAGACGTATACTATTTAGGAAGAAAACAGGGTTTGAAAAGTCAGTATTTTAAGAGTTCACCTTTTTAAAGCAGCTCTGGGTTCAGCCAAACTTAAGAGGAAAGTACAAGATTTTCCATAAACCCCCTGCCCTGCATATGAACAGCTTCCCTCCTTATCAACACTGCCCACGAAAGTGGCACATTTATTACATCGATGGACCTACACTGACCCATTATTATCACCCAGAGTCCATAGTTTGCATTAAGGTTCAGCTCTTGGTGCTGTATGTTCCATACGTTTGCATAAATGTGCAATTACTTGATTCCTCTATTATAGTATCATAGAGCATTTTCTCTGCCCTTGAAGTCCCTGGGCCCCGCCTACTCATCACTCCCTTCCCCAGGCCCTGGCAACTGATCCTTTTATTATCTCCATAGTTCAGCCTTTTCCAGAATGCCCTGTTGGTAGAATCATACAGTATGCAGCCTTTTCAGATTCTAAACTAACCATGCTCTCACCACAGTGTACAGCAGTTGCATTCCTTCATACCCAAGGGAGTTAAAACTTACGTTCACTCAAAAACCTGCACATGGATGTTTATAGATGCTTTATTCATAACGGCCAAAAGGTTGAAGCTGCCAAAATGTCCTTTGGTAGAAGAACAGACAAATAAACTGTGGTACATCCAAACAATGGGCTATTTGTTCAGTACTGAAAAAACAGCAAGTCATGAAAAGACATGCAGGAAACTTTATTCATAATACTTGGTTTTGATTCTGATTATTTTAAGTGGTTTTTAAGAATGGTGAATAACAATTGATTGCTATTTTTAGTCTGTCCCTAGTAAATAGAAGTTATTTTTAATTTTAGAAATATCTGATTATTAATTGAAAGATTTTTTTCTGACAATGATTAGGGTCCATCTTACTGTACCTATTCTTAGAATGCCTTATAGCAATGGTTATCAATCAGCAGTGATTTTAACCCCACAGGGGTTATTTACCAATGTCTGGGACATTTGCCAATATCTGGGAACATATTAAATTGTTGTGACTAGGGTTGGAAGGAAGGAGCTGCTACTGGTGTTTCCTAGGAATAGACCAAGGATGCTGATAAATATGCTGCAATACATGGGGCAGCCTCCTGAAACAAAGAATTATCTGGCCTAAAATGTCGGATAATTCCAAGGTTGACAAATCCTGCAGGGCACAGTTACAGAACTGGATGTTTAGCATGATGAGTGGGAGGCAAAGGAAGAGACCTGATGGCTGTTTTCAAGTTACTGGAGGGCTTTTCTGTGTAAGGAAGGTGAGGATTATTTTGCCTAATCTTTGCTGGGCACTTGGACCAGTGGTTGGAAACCATAGAGGCAGATATAGAGAAAAGCTTTCTAACAAATATCTACAAAGCTGGAATGTACCACCTTCAGAACTGGTGAACTTCTCATCCATAAGTAACTAAAACATAAATTGGGTTGTCAGGAGAAAGGGATGTGCAATATCTAATCTGTAAAATTAGTTTATTGAAAAGAATTTTATTCCTGATAATGTAATAGAGATTCAGAGGCCAGTATTGCAGAGGCAATTTAAATAAAATAATCTAAGCTACCACTTGTAGATGCAACACTTGAATGATTCCATTCTTGCTAATTTTGAAGAAAGCTTGGCAAGTTTTAGAAATAGATGTAACATTTTCAAAAGTCTTGTCTTGCCTTATATAATCTCCTAGATTAGCAACCTCCAAATTTAATTGATCATATAACCAGTCAAAAAAGTAATAATGATCTTTACTCTTATTTGCATATTTATGTGATTTAAGTTATATTTTCTCACAAATGGTAATGTCAAAAGATGAAAAAAAGGGAAAAAAATTTATATATTTTCTTATTAGAATTGACCAAATGGCTCTAAATTATTTTGCTTGTTATACAACTACAGACTTAATAGGAGTCTTAGAACTCCTATTTTAATTTTTTTTTAATTAGAAAAACTAATTTCCAATTTATTATAAAACCCAAATGAATATCTAGTAATATAAATTTTAAAAAGACCTATAAACAAAATGCAAACCCCGATTTTTAAAATTAGATAAAGCAGATGTAAATTACTCTCTCAAATTCCAATGAGGCTCTGAATGTTTTCTCTGAATTTCTTTGTCTAACTCCTCATGAATTGGTGACAGTTTGCAGTCTGGCCCTTATGTGCAGGCCACTATGAGTGTCCTTTTGGAAACAACCAGAAGTGTGTGATGTTGCCCGTAAGGAAACTGAGGCCAGAACTGTTAAATGACATGAAACTATTGATGAACAATCTCATAATGTTAGATTGATATCTTGGATTTTCAACCAGGGTTTACGTGTGATGTCTCTAATAAGGCAAAACCTTCACCAACTAAAACCAGGGTGCTTGATTGGGAATTAGAAGTCTGAGTCTCCATGGCTAGCTTTTAGCCTAATTATTTATGTGACACATTAGCTCACTCTTCCCTTCTGTATCTGGTTTTCTCATGTACCAAATGGGCATAAAAGCACCTTCCGTGCTTCCTTAATAAGACTCTTACACCTTGAGGTATCAGCTGTAGGAAGGCACTTCGATGTTAGTTACGATACATGAGTGAGTCCCAGTGGTTCTACACCCAGGAATTAATTCGTGTTCAAACAGATTTCGTAGCTCTAAACCTAAATGCCTTTCGTGCTATTTCTAAGTTTTCCAGGCAAAAGTTCATCCAAGCCATTAGTTAGTTGAAATCTGATCCCCCATTGGCTTGCCTAGCTATTCCTTTTCATTACTTAGGGACCTTGATTTAGTTAAAAGACTAAATTGTTTTCTAATGGTCTGCAAGAATGAAAATAACTAGTGGCTAAGTCAGACCAGGGGAGCAGTTCAGATGTGGAAATAATCTCTCTTCTTTTATGCTTCCTTATAGCCAAATCACGTTTAAATGCCTGGTAGAGGAGAAGCCACGGGACAAATATGTCTCTTCTCATTTCTTTGGGATATTATGTGCTTTTATATAACACACTGTTCCCAAGTCCCTTGTTTGTAAAATAGGGACAATAATAATACTTGTTCATAGGGTTGTTGTTAAGTAATAAATTAGATAATTCAGTTGGGCACTTTAAAGTTTGGGGCACAAATAAGGGCTCAGTATATGACAGGTGTTATTATTATTATTGATCACATTTATTTTAAAGAAGTGTCTTACCATTCAGGCTATTATACTAAGTAATACGATCACTTTGTAAAGACAGAATGGATGGGAACTTAACTAGAAAGATATTAAACTTGACCTTCTTATTGGCCGCCACCAACCAAAGGCCCTCAGAATTTTCCCTCTTACTCCATCTACTTCCTGGTAGAGAGGACATCATTTTTCATCTGTACACAGCATAACAGCCTATTATTAACTACTCCATACTTGAGCTTTCACTTCACAGCTTCCACAGGTCAAGGACTATAATTAAGGACCTGGGTTAAAAGGCCTCCTATTAAGTCTGTAGTTGTAGAAGGGGAAAAAATAAGAACAAAAAATGGTGCTATCAAAGGATTTCATGACTTCCACAGACCCAGGAGGCAAATAGGTGTTTATTTGTTAGAAAAATCAACTGTAATCTCTAAAGTATATGTCTGATGGAGAGCCAAGTTTGGATAGCAATATTGAGAATATCATCCCCTGAAAATGGATTGTATTTGTTATGAAGTACAGACATTTAATAGCAATGCATCTGAAATATTAAGACTTAGATTTACATTTGCCAAGGTCTTTTCTTAATTTAATTCTGTCAAATAATATTCTTCAGAAACAAAGACAATGATTTTCTATCATTCTGATGGATCACGTCCTACTGTTTCTCACACAGGTCTGTGGGACATCAATCTGGATCAGAATTATTTAGGAACATTTTGAAATCTTAAGTATTTCAGTGTGGGCTTCACATAATCCATCCTATGAGGAAGCTCTAATTTTCAGAGCAGATCTTTTCACCATGCATGGTAGCTACAAGAGAACAGTTTCTGGCACTGGTCTGGAAAAGGAAATTTATTTAGAGAAGGGGTCAGCTAACTTTCTGTAAAAGGTCATATCCTAAATATTTTAGGCTTTGTGGGCTAGACATTCTCTGTCACAACTACTCAACTTTATCCCTGTAATGCAAAAGTGATTGTAGACAGTACATAAAAAAATTAGAATGGCTGTGTTCTGAGAGAACTGTATTTACAGAGAGAGGCAGTAAGCTGGCTTTAATCCAAAGGCCATAGTTTGTGGACCCCTCATTTAGTGGAAGGGATGGTTATCAGTTTAGTGGCCAACAAATGGCAACTGCTTGCCAAATTCATACTGGAGACCTGCTGTGTATTCTCTTCTAAGTAGAGATTATTTTTACAGATGTTAAATAAAATACCACTTACTCTATTTACCAAACCACAGAATCTTCCATGTATCCCAGAGCTTTCTTTCCTGAACTAGAATAAACTCATCATTCATTAAAAAAAAATATGTTTTCAATAGTATTTTCCACTCTCCTCCTTAATTCATCTATGTCTTCCTTGTAAATTCAAATATCCCTTTAATATAAGATTCTCCACTTGGAAGTCTCATGCTTACCTGCTCCCCTCCCCCATGACAGGTAATCTGCCTTTGCACAGGCCTGGGAGGAAGGGGGAGAGTAGGAGAGAAATGGAAACCGAGGGAATTGCTGTAGCGCAGATACAAGGAGCTGCTATTTTGATGCTGTATGAAAGTCATTGTTCTGTGATAATCTGCATACTTATAAATACAGAAAGTTTCAAACAAAACAAACAGAATAACAGATATATGAGTGATTCCTGAAAATGCTTTACTCATTTTTTGCACAGTATTTTATAATTGTATGTGTGTGTATGCTTGTATTTTCCGAAGTTATTACAACAGAAAAGGAATGTGTATGTAGAGTCTATTCTTATTTTCATCCCCCTGTCAGCATAGCTTCTATGAAATCCCCTAGAAATCTTTGATCACCATATATGTTTTGGAAAGTAAGTGACATCACTCATCTTTTTGACCAGACTACAATCATCACTCCTTGCCAGGAAGGAAAAAAAAAAAAAAAAAGAATACCTTTACTCTTTCATTGATCCTTCCAAGAATTACCCTTCTGATAATTCCATGCAGGGTTTCTCTGAACCTCTCTGTTCATTTGTATTCCTAATGACTTGAGATTCTATTCAGTGGCCAAATTTTATTCACCCTGGAGCCTGGAACCAAGACCTCTAACCTGACAGCCCCGTTAAACATCTTGTAAATGGAAATAATGAATGAAAAGGTCAGACAGTCCATTTAAGTAATAACATTTTTCAGATTTCAAGATGCTGTCGTATTGTGACAGAATCCATATGTGTTTCATGAAAGCAAGATTTTAACCTTTAATAAATATTTTCCATTAAAAAAAAGAAATGTTTTGGTACTTTAACCAATGAAATGAACACAACTAAAAAAAAAGAAAAGAAAAAAAGAAAAAAATACGCCAAGACATTTTCTGTTTTCACAGAATTGGATAAAAACAATATAAGCATGCATCAGTCAATGTACATACAATCACTATCGATTATTTAAAGCAGTTGGTTTGGGTTTTGTTTTAATGCTTATTTATCTTGAGTTTTGTGATGGCATTTCACAAAGGAAGTTTTAACTTTAGGAGTTTAGAATGTGATTTTAATAATTTTTGTGTTTGTCTGGCATTATACATGTTGAATTCAGTTCTATTCTTTTTCTAGCTCCTAATTACACCCTCAGACTCTGTAAAGATGCATTTGTCCCTAAGTGCAATCAAGAAGCATATTAGAAATCAGCTGTACATAGTTAAGCTCTTATAAATGGAAAGTCTATTACATTTGTGTTAGAAACAGAATGTTCATACTGGAATTCAATTGTAGTTGATAGGCACATATTGATTGCCTAGGGCATGCTAACTGCTGCACTAGACATTGTGGGGAATACAGTGCAATAACAATAAATGAAATGCCATCCTCCCCAGAGAGCTCAGGGTCCAGAAGGCATAGCATGTAGTGACTTATAGTTCAGACTTTCCAATAAGAGCTTATGTTCAAATCTTGTTTTGTTTTACTACCTACAAGCCCTGTGACTTTTTGAGATACAGGATTCTTCTCCACTTAAAGGGAACAATTATAGCCATGGAAACAAATTTATGACATTGTATATTTCAGATTATAAAAATAATACATGTTCATTATTCAAAATTCGATTCTTACAGAAATATATAAAATGCAGGAAGAGAAGATTCACTGCTCTCTTATCTTCATTCCTGAAATAACTACTCTGAAGAATTTGGTGTATTTCTTTCAAGAAATATTTCCTATGTATACACTTGCATACTATTAATTTTTGTATAAATTTCATTCTTTATTATCCATGCTATTTAGGGATTTGCTTGTGTTTAAGTAAACTTTTAATTTTTGGATGATTTTAGATTTACATGAAGATTGCAAAAATATTGCAAAGCCGTCTTTACCCTTTATCCAGTTTCCTTTAAGTTTA
Source organism: Manis pentadactyla (assembly GCF_030020395.1). Lineage (NCBI taxonomy): Eukaryota > Metazoa > Chordata > Mammalia > Pholidota > Manidae > Manis > Manis pentadactyla. The sequence goes on along the minus strand of NC_080020.1, from coordinate 167,845,812 downwards.
ACATCATATATAACCTTGTATATTTACCAAAACAAATAAGTTAATGGTAGTACATTACTGTTAAGTAAATTTCAGACTTTATTTGGATTTTACCAGATCTCCCACTAATGTTTTTCTTCTGATTCAGGATTCAATCCAAGATCTCATGTTGCATATAGGGCTGCCTTGATTTTATTTAAGAAAGTGTTTTGGACATCTTTTAATATCTGTACATATAGTTCTGCTGTATTATTTTCAATAAGTGTACAGTTTTAATCAATTTAGTCCATATGGCATAATGCATTTCATCCTCTATTGAGTGGTGATGTTTTTCATATGAATCTTAAATGGGGCTAACATGTATCAGGACTCCCCATGCATTATATGATTAATCTTCATGATGGTCTGTATCTCCAGGATGCCAAACCAAGGCTCATTTGTCTGTCCTTTAGTGGTTCCCTGTAAAATAAATGCCAATTTGTTATTTTTCATGTATGTTTTCTCTGACAATTAATCTCTCCAAATTTCAGTTTTGTTAATTTTCATTCAAGTTTTGACTTTTTGAATGAAGATATGTGTCAATCATCTTTGTGATGACTTTTATCACTTGAAAGCTGAGGAAACCATTTGAATAACCCAGTTTTCATGGCTAAAACAAGTATTTGGAATCCTGTTCCTTATTTGTGGTTTTCCAGTTGTCAAATAGAAATAGCAGCAACCCTGTCCTGCCAGGTGAATTAGTTCTTGGACAACGGTCAAAACACAGCCATCAGAAGATGGCTTTACCTCCTAGGATACGGCACAGGATTATAAAACGGGGGTCTGTTCCTCAAAGCTATTTCATTCCACAAATCCATAAATTTACCAAAAGTGGCCATAGGTTTTATATTGTCTGTTTCTTTCCTAGCTGACCTGGTAATTTGGTGTATGTCTGGTTGTTAGCACTTGTAGTTAGGTGGGGAAGATTTCCTCTGTCTCTCAGTGTACTACCATCTGTGCTGTCTTTCAGGAGGCATGTTATGACAGGTGCTATCAATATGATGAGATAGACTAAAACCTCAGGAAAAAAATATTTTTTTTTTTTTTTTTTTGCAAATTTTTGCAAATTATGCTACAATTATGTGTCTAATGTCCCCTGTGCAGTTGTTGCAAGGGGTTAAGGTCAGCACTGGTTCCCACTTGGACAAACATACATGAGCAGGAGCCTGAGCTAGACACCTCTGAGTTCACCTTATTGTTATTCAGCTTCCATTTTAATGTCATTTCTTCCTTGCTCAATATCAGTTTATAAAAGCATGTTACATGTCCACTGGCCCCAGATAACTAAATAAATCCCAGTTTGTAGTCATGGAACTAAGTCTGAGTTTGTATCTGTAGAAATGACTGTTAAAATGGATACAAGGAACGCAAAATAATTCAACCGTTAAATCCACATATCTTAGTGGAATAAAAGTAGGAAGGAGCAGTCCAGTCACATAGCCTCCGTCCACCCCCTCCCACCCCCCGAGTGATACATTATTCATTTCCTTTTCTGGATGCATGGATGCATGCTTTCAATGCGTTTTTCCTTGGAGGACATTTATGCATAGTTGGCTATAGGATTTGGTGTCTTGGACCCCTGAGAACAGCATTTACTTATGTCTTTGCATGTGAGTGTAATATGTATCTGATATTTTATGCTAGTCAGATCTCCCATTTGGATAAGGTGGCAACATTCAGCAAGTTGTAAGTCCCAGAGATGGACATTTCTGCCGTTCTTTTCTGTGTATTTCCTGCAGAAATCTTTTAAATCATGTTCACAGTGAGGCTTAAAATGACTGCTTTCTCAAGAAAAGGGGATATAATCCTGGGGGTTTATAAGCTGCACTGATATAAATCTTTGGAGAGAAAATAAAAATCAGTTCATTTTAATGATTGGCAATCAAAAAAGATAAACCATCATTAAATTCAAAGATCTTTTGTATTGAGTATGTAAAAAAAAAACAAACAAACTACCTTATAGCTGCAGAGCTGACTAATGTATTCTAGGTTCTCTCTTTTCAGTCAATCATCCCGAACGTATTAGCCCCAGGGTGCTGGAAATCAAAATAATAGCATGGTGATTGTTAAGGGACCATGTTATATAAGGATGTTCTGATATTTAAATGGATACTTCACTTCTTGTTTCTGAAAGTGGATGTTGGTAGGTTGGTTTTGAATGTGTTTTGAATATTTTAATAGAACTGGATTCTGTCTAGGAGGAAATAACAGTATCTCTATTGTAGGTGCCACAATCCCACTCCTTGGTTTTAAACCTTCCCAGTAGCATCAGTTCAAAATGTATCCCCATTGAAATGAATTTTGTTTTAATGTTTTAACATGCTGATTATGGAAAGACAGTGTAGGAATGCAACCTAGGGGCTCAGTCTGGCAGTGAGGGAAATGTATCCTGTGGCTTATATTAAGAAATAAAAGGTTATCTATTTTGGGAGACTGATCAGTACTGATCAAGGATAGAATATAATCAGAGACCAAATGTGAGGTCACACAGGTCCCCATATCTTCTTAGAAGTGACTCATGACTCATTTCAAGTGACTGGGAACAGGTCCAGGGAGACTGGAGAGAAGATGTGAATGAGGCCCAAGCTGAAGTTAACCATTTTGACATCTATGAACAATTACTAAGCAAAATATTCCTGTGAATGACAGGGCATTAAATGCTCTCTTTATGTTAGTAAACCACCTGCTTTCACACCCTTGTGCAGTAGCCATTTCCATAAACGTAAATTGGTAAAATAGAACGTCCATTACAAATCATTCTTATCTTTCCATCAAATCAGACCATGTAGAAATTGTATAAGTTGTTTGAAAGTAATTAAATTCCTAATCGAAATCTTCAGATTCAGGGATGACAAATGTTTTCTCTAAGGCACCCGGTAGCAAATATTTACGGCCTTGTGAGCCATGCACTCTTTGCCCCAAGTACTCAATTCTACTGCTTTAGTGCAAAAAAGCCGCAGACAGTATGCAAACGGTGGGGTGTGGCTGTGTTCAAAAAACATTTCATTAGTGGGCATGGAAATTTGGATTTCATATAATTTTAATGTGGTGTGAAATCTTATTCTTCTTTTGATTTTAAAAAATCATTTAAAAATGAAAATTACTCTTCATTTGCATGATCACAGAAACAGACAGTGGGCCTGATTTGACTGTCTGGCTATAGTTTGCTGACCATTCTTTTAGATAACTCAAGGTAATTACTAATTCAAGCGGTTTTCCAAATTGGTATAAATATATACCTAGATTCCTTTTTAAAATAATTTCTAAGGAAAACAGTTGTGACTTTTTCTTTTTTGAGGGTCAATATGTTATCTCCAAAAAGTAATTGACCAATGTCAGTTCTTTCCTTGTCACCAACCTGATTTGTCAGAGGAGTAAGTGATACTCCTTTGTGCTGTGTTCCCTTCTGAAATTCCAATACTAAAGTGTATTTATTTGGTTTCATGTTAAAATCAAAATACCATCTCTTCCAATGAACTAGCACTGAAGGTACAGTAGAAAGAATGCATACCCCCAGGAGACTGGGGCAGAGCCCCAAGCTGCCAGCCGAGATAAACTGTCTCTGAAATCTAGTGTTTTACCTTAAAATACTATGTTAATTCTGCATTCTATCCTACCAAATGTCTGTACTTATTTTAACGCATGCTGTTTTGAATTACTGTCCAGTTTACTTCTTCTACTCACAGCCTTTGAATATTTACACAGTCCTATGATTTTCCTTCCATCAGCATACCCCAGGGGGCTGAACACCTCAGGTTGAGAAATGGAGCACTGAGTCTGACTGCTTGTACATCAGTCCAAATGCTGTCATCCTCCTAATGCTGAAGGGAGAAGTACATATGAGAATCCTGCCTATCTTTTATAGTGACCTGAATGAACCCCATTCTGGTGACCTACATGTTTTTTACCTGCAGATCCAACTCCAGCTCAGAATGGCAGGATGGCATGATCAGCATCTTTGAAGACAGACAGACATGGGTTTAAATTTTGACTGTTCCATGTACAATTGGGCTAGTTACTGAATCAAGTTTCTTTTCTGAAAAATGAGAGCAAATCACTTAGGGTTCTTTGGTTATAAACCAGAGATCTCTGGCTAACATAATCTAAAAGGGACAGATGCATCAGAAAGCTACTGGAAGGCATCCAGAAACAAAAGAAATATGAAAATGCCTGGCTGAAGTCAGACAGAAACCAGAGAAATGGACAAGCAGTCACCTTTGCAGGGCTAATGCTGTGAGTACGGAGCCACTCAATCTGTTGGGGAGAGTGCTGGTTTATACCTGCCATACTGACGTAAATATTCAGAGCTCCCTCTTTGCTCTTGAAAATGACTTTGTTTACATGACAAATTACCTTGTCACCTTAAAGACTCAAAAGTTTAATGTCACTTCTGACTGACAGCTGATCCTGCTCTTCCTTATACTTCAAAACCTGGTTGTGTTTACTGTGTCCAAAACTGAGCCTCATACTCCAGTACTGATTCTAGATTATTCCAAAGTCACCTGGGGGGTCCTGGATGAACTGGCCATTGGACTGAGGAGGGGAAGTAAAGAGGTGGGCAAACCTGACAGCTGTGATATCCAGTTTCACTCAGGTCTTAATGCTCCTGTTTATCTGGAAAACTTGGTTTGTATTTTAGCGTTTCTTGCTATCCGTGACACTCTTGGTACTCCTTAGTCTTTCACTCTCCAGAGTTGACGTTCTTCAGTTGAATCTCGGTATTGTCACTGGAGATGGCTTCCTGAAACAAGATTCTCTCTTAAGACCCTTTTGACTTCCCATTTACTTAGCAGGCAAATAAAATCTAGTTGGGCGTACAAAGCCGTTAATGGCCTAGCTCTTGTCTTTTTATCTTTATCTTACCTCACATCCCCAGGTGGGCCCTCTCCTGTAGATTCAGCTGCTAACTGGCTATTTTTAGTCTATCTGCTGGGCTACACTCTCGCCCTTTTGTGGCTGGCCACAACCTGTTCCCTTTGCCTGAAATGTTTTGCTGCACCAGCCCTGTGCTGATTTTTTTCCTTCCCGAATCAGAGCAGAGGTTGGCTTCCTACTCTAACAAGCCCTCCTTGCTCTCCTAGGTTAGTTATCACCTCACCCTGCTCCCACAATTCCCTAGGTACACTGCAATCCCAAATGCAAGTCTCTGAATTTTGTTTGATTGTTTTCTTGTCTCTCTCCCTCCCTAGCATATTTGCTTCTTGGAGGCAGAAACTATCTTTTTTTTTTTTCTCCATACACAATGGAATAGTCCACAGCAGCTGAATGAAATTTGGATGAATGAATAAATAGTCTACCTGAGCAAGCAGTGTTATTACTGGCAGAACAAACACTCAGACAGTGGTGATCAGGATTTTAGTAATACATAGAAGACTATGAAGAAAGCATCCTAATCTTACCTACTATGTATGAGGCCAAATCAGTGTGAGTCTTTGTGTCCCAGTGATGGCTGACCATTCCAGCATGGTGAGGAGGAGGAGGAAAGATTTCTATGGCCCCCAAAGAGGGTTCCCACCCTGTCATCAATGAGTAGTTCTCACTTTCTGAGTACAGATGCTGAGCACAGATGATGGTCAGCACCTCTGGTTTTTCTAGGAGATCTCTTAGTATCCCATTCAGTATAGCACAGAGTACCCAGAGAATTTGTAGAAGTTAGTGATCATTGACTAATTGTGGAAGGCTTGTGAAGTCATGGAAGATTGAATAAAGCTAAATGGTATCCTGAATTTTAAAAAATACTGAAAAGGTATAGTTTTCAACCCATGAGCTTGTGAGGTAGATTCTAACTATCAAAAGTCTAAAAAGGATTATTAAATGGATTATTTGTGAGTGTGTAGTGGATCCATCAGGGTCCTCATGACCTCTCTTAAGGGAGTTAACTAGACCATGTGGATCTGTCTGTAGCCCAGACTCTCCTTGGAAAGAGTTTACTATTAGTTTATTGTTTGTTTTCATGTCTGTCCCTCCAACAGTAAGTAATTTTATATACATCTGAAGTCTTTGTTTCTAACACAGAACCTAGCAAATTGTGGTCACAAAGTGGTTGCTGAATATTTAAAGACCGATGAAGGTGTGAAGACCACTGAGGTAGTTTTAATGCACTGAGAAATATCAAAATGAGTCAAAAGTATAAAATGGTCATCAAAAAAATTTTGTGATCCGAGGAAATGTCCACAGAAGTGATGTTTCTACATACAGGGACTGTAGATCTGTTTTATTCTGCCCTGAAAGGACCAGAATTGGAGGGTTTTATTGATATAAACATGATCCATTTTAAGAGGAACAATAGAAAGTGGGAAATTTTTTAGAGAAGGATATTTGGGAGGGTGACAGTCTTGGGAAACATAGGAAATACACTTTTAAAAACTGGGGCAATAGTAAAAATGAGAGTTTAACTTAAAAGCCTACAATAATATTAAGTGGGAATGGAAGGGAAGGTCACTGGAAAAGGGTACACAGTCCATACTAGGAAAGCTGTGATGGCTGTGGACTCTGAACAAACAAATAAAAACTAAAAACAGACTCAAAGGGCATTCAATCAAAAATGAACCATGGCTGTCCCCAATGATGAAAGACTTTTTTTTTTTTTCAAATTGTTCAGTAATGAGTGAATTTTAGATGTATGGTAGGGGAAACTATGTATGCATAGATTTTTTTCTTAATTAAAAACTAAACAAAGAACAGAATTCTTGTGCAGAGAGAACAGAGATAGGGGAGGAGTATCAAATATATATTGAGTCATGATATAGAAAAAAGATTAGATTTATTCTATGTGGTTTTGTTAGGACCACTTAGGGAAGAGTTACAGGAAGGTGTTTTTCTTTAACTCAAATTAACTGTGTATTGTTGTTCTTTCATGTTAAAAGATAAATTCTCATAAAAGGCAAATTCGTGACTCTCATAGAAGTGAAAATGTTGCTTAATTCATTAATGAGGAAACTGGTGAGGTGTTACAACCAGTTCAGAGGCAAATCCACAGAACAAACAAATTTAGATTTGCAAAATAGCTCCCTTAGAATGAGAATCAGATAAGGCATGATTTTCCACTGAATTGCAAAATTTTCCCTAGAGTCATCCCATTTGATCAAAAATAATGTCAAAGAAAGATTATTCTAGATCAGCACATGAGAAACGCGGTTCCTCTGGTTCTGTGTATCATTTGTTACCAGAAATGATCTAGAAGTAGCTGAATGACTATGTTTTGGGGCTATTGTAGCAACTGTCAATTCATGGGCTAGTTGGTTTGGCCTGCGTGACATTTAGGATAGCAAACAACTCTATGTATTTCTGAGATCTTAACCTTACCACTCCGAAAGCCAGATTCTGAGTCAACATCACTCAGCTAGGTCCTTTTATTAAATCCAGCTTCTCTGTAATACAGCCCAATTGCACTTTCCTAACTAATGCATTTTTCCTGTGTTTCACACCATGCCTTGAGAGTCTATGTAGGCTTTGGATTCTAGCTCTCTCATTTTTGGTTTGGTTTTTATCAACAAAAATCTCTTCCTATCTTAGCACTTCTAATTCAGAAAAAACAAGCATAGCTGACAACAGCATGTGGGCTATTGTAGGTTGACTTGTATCTCCCTTTCCTCAAAAATAAGGTTGGGGGAGAAAAAAAGGAAGAAAGGGAAAAGAAATGTCCCATTACCTTGAAATGTGACCTTATTTGGAACAGGTTACATGAGGTTATACTGGAGTTGCGGGAGGGGGCCCTAATTCAATATGATTGCTATTCTTACAAGTAGATGGCCATGGGCAGACAGATACACAGGAGAATGCCCCAGGAAGGCAAAGGCAGAGAGTGAGGTAGTGGCAGCCTCCAAGCCAAGGATCCCCAAAGACTGTGGCAAATCACCAGAAGTATGGAAGCATTCCCCTACAGGAGAGCATGGCCCTGTGAGCAGGATACTGGACTTACAGCCTCCAGAACTGTGAGACACATTTCTGTTATTTTAAGCCATCTAGTTTGTAATACTTTATTACTGCCACCCCAGGAAACTAATACAGGGACAGACACACCTCTCTGCCATGGGCTGGCTTGTATACATCATTCTAAATGTGAAGAGCCCAGTTTAATGTTTATATACTACCTACCAAATACAAGGCACTCCATAACCATTCGTCCCCCTCACCGTCATTTTTCTTTTTTTATCTTCAAACCTTTAATTCATAAAAGAAGGGACTGCAGTACCATATACTGCAAAGAGCATGAACTGGAATCACATGTGAATTTAAATCCCAGCTCTACCACTGGCTAGTTTTTCTCTATGAGCTTTAGTATTCACATCTATAGAATGTGGATGATAAAATTTCCTTTCTGCTCAAAGATGAGAAACCATGGCTGCAGATCATTTGTAACAGGGTAGACACCCATTACTTAGTGACTCCTACAATTTTATTCTTTCCAAGTGATTATTTTTATCATGTTAGTTCTTCATGACTTACATTGCTGCTAGAGGGTTTTTAATTGTTGTATTTGCTCAAACAATTGAATTTATATTAATTGTTGCATATAAATGATAGAGAAGATCTGACTTCCTTTAAGATTCTCTTTATATCCTAGATATTTTGAGACTTGAAAAATTAGTGCTTTCTGCTTGTATTTTTAAATTGTTACTAATTTTAGAGGACTGTGAACCCCCCATGTTTATGACTCACCAATTCACCAACAACATGATGCCTTTTAACACAATGTGTGACTCAGGAGAAATAGGAACCAAGCACCTAAGCTCACTTGGGGGTGGGAAGTTGGCTGTGTGGGGGATGGAGGAGGTTGTTTAGGTTTATTTTTCGCTCTGAAAAGTGGAGGCTGAAAAGTTTTGCTTAAGATAAAGATATCTGAACATGCGTTTTGATTCATTAATGTTCAGTGGATTTCAAACCTAGTATTCAAGTTCTCTTTGTTTAATTGTCACATGGTCTGTCAGCAGTAATGGCCTTAATAGTTTTTTATTTAGCTTTTCTCTCTACCTCCCAGTATCATCTGAGCAGTTCATCCCACATACGTATCAATAAGAGGCAGTGGAAATAGTTGCCAGGAATTTGCTTAGCTGAGAACTTAACCAAAGGACAGATGAATCCAGGGCAAAAGCCTCTGAGCCAACAATAGGAGTTATAAAAAGGACAATTATAAAAAATAATTTTAAAAAATCGCTGACTGTGGCCATGTAGAGTAAAAACAGCCCCATTTACCTTAACTGAATGTATCCATTTAAATGTATAAAGATGATCAAGAAAAGTATACCTTGTATTGACTATAAGAGGGAAGGAAAATGTGTAAGGACGTTTAGGAATTATTTTGATAATGTATTGTTTTCCTTTTTAAATACCCAAAGCAGTTGATTTCAGTTATCAGAAACATTTATTCAAATGAAAGGTAATTCCCCATGCCCTACTCTTATGTAAATAATGTCCCTAGGAATTAGGGAAGATGGACGTGAAAGTCATTTCCTACCTCCTTTCTGTCACCTCTTCGTCCTAGAGCAGACATGGGCTGACTTGATCCATGTCCTCAGATAGCATCTTCTAAAGCTGGGCCAGGCCTAGAGAATGGGAACTAAGTACAAAACTCTGGAGGCAATTTCTCTCTTTAGTTACTTAAAGAACAGGATTAGATGGCAGAAGGCCACAGGGAATGGCTCACCACTAAGCTACAATGGGCAGAAAGAACAGTGTGAACAGAATCCATGGGGCAGGGCGGGGGAGCCGGGTGGGGAGCAGGGGGCTGTTACATGTATGCACACACTTGGACATTCTTTTGTACATATATGTTCATGTGCAGTGCAGTTTCCCCAGTGCTGAAGTCAGTGCAGAGCATGACTTTTTTATTCAAAAGGCACTTACTGAACAGATTAACAGTGCAAGGCACCAGGGAGTTAAGGACAGTAAGGACATTCTCCTTTGAGAATGACTTTCTGAAATGTCAAAGAGGCCACATTTCTGTGTGGCTAATGCAAAAGAGAGAAATCTATCTGTGACTGGGCTACAAAGACAGGGCTTCTCAGCTTCAGAAATCTCAAGAGTTTTTCAAATGGTTAAAATCAATATTCCCCCCCCTCCTTTTAATCTCTGTACCGAACACTGTGGCTATGCTAACGGGAGTAGATCAGATAGAACCCCCCATGGCAGGAGATGAACATTCTTCTGTTTACTCCTAATAGGCTGAAACTGCAGGTTGTAGGCAGAATTTTGAGATGGTACTCAAGATTTCTGTCCCCTGGTAATATACACCCTGCATGCCCTCCCACCGAGTATGAGCAGGACTTACTAATAAAATGGAAGAGTCACTCCCTTGACTTTGTTATGTTATGTTACATTAAACTCTATCTTAGCCAACTGAGAGAGAGAGAGAGAGAGAGAGAGACTCTCTTACTGTTCTCAAAGGAGCAACTGGCAACTGTGGAGAAGGCCATAAGTCAGGGAGCAGAGGGGGACAACTAAGAGCTAAGAATGGCCCTGGGCTGATAAAGTGGGAACATTAATCTTCAACTACAAGGAACAGAATTCTACCTACAGCCGGTGAGCTTGGAAGAGGCCTCAGAGGGGATCAGACCCCAACTGACACCTTAATTTGAGCCTTGTGAAACCCTGAGCAGATAGCCCACCAACTCCGTGCTGAGCTCCTAACCCATAAAAAAACATGAGTTAATAAATGGGTGTAATTTTTAAGCCACGAAGTGTGTGAATATTTGTTATGCAGCAATAGAAAAGTAATATAGTTTTGGTTTCCAGGTACAGGGTATCCAGTCTCTGAGTAAACTGATAAGCAAGAAAAATATTATGTACAACCATATCATCAAGTTTTCTTTGTAATTTGCAAAATATTCCTCCCCTTTCCATTAGCATAACCATTCACCAGACAGCGGCAGCCTTTATAGTTTGGACATCTCTACGATCTATGTGACTACAGATCAGTCTACCAAGCTTTTCCTACATGCAGAGCAATAATTTTGTGTGATAACTTGTGAGTGACTGAATACCTATTATTCCACACTTTTATGGTAGAATAATAAAAAAAAATTTGGTTTCCTTATAAATTTTTTTCTTAAGGGAAATTACAGTCTCATATTTGTTCCCCCACCAACAAATGCCTTGATCTAGAAGTTCCCTCTTTTTCATTCTGCTCTTACCTTTCCCCCAAATGTGTATTCTGAAGGGCTTTTTCAGCATATTGCTTATTTGGACTGAATATATGAAGATGCTTTTTTATATGCATGCAGAGAAGAAGAGAAGACCATCCAGTAAAAATGTTCCAATTGATTTCTCATCCAACTGGTTCTTATTCAGACAAATGGACTTTGCTGAGGACATTCTGGTATACCTGCTGACATTTTAAAATCCTATGCCTCATCTCTCTATTAATTGAGAAAATGTTTTCACTGATGTATTGATGTATTTGAATTAATATTTCCACAGCATGTCAGATATATGACTGTTATGTTTATGGGTGTGAATTTGAGTATGTAACACTTTTCTTGCTAAATAGCAGGGATTTGGGTGTTTTGTGAATTGGCTTCTTACTTGACCTGTATTTACAACTCTGTGAGGTATATAAATTTACAACTTAAAGGAACACCCTCCCAATCTTTCAGGGCAGTCAGTGTGCACTGAGACATAAGCCAAATGCTTTTAACATGAAGGTGTTGATCAAGCAGTAAGTTAATGTGATTTCTTAATTGCCCTTTCTGTAGATTAAGACAAATGTAAATGAGGTAATTTTTCAAGAGTGCTGGAAAAGGCTGTCTCCATGATATTCCCTGACTCTGTCTCTTTACTGATGGCCAATATTCCATAATTATATAATGATTCCTCTGGCCCCTGTAAAATGGAAGTAAACCTGGGAAAGGCATAACCCTGTGTAAACCCAGTTTGAGAACCTATAAACCGAGTCACCATATTTTGTAACTCAAGAGACACCATTGTCCCATTAGTCTGTGTGAATAGCGCCTCCAGCTGCTGTGCAAAACCATGCTGCAATGAACTAAATGGATGTACTCTGAAGGTTCTTTTATTTTTTTTCCTTAAAGTACGAACTCACATTAAAAAAAAAGTCTGTAATTCAGTTGAGTTCTATCAATCTTAATGTTTTCATGGGATTGATTTTATCAGTTCCTCTCTTGAAAGCATGTTTTCTCAGGAAGCGTACAAAGATCTAAATGACAGGATATCTGGGAATAGACTCCAGGACAAGGTTCAGGAAGAAGAAAAGTTTACTTTCTTCATCTTTTTGTTGAGAACTCTCTCTCTTACACTTTACCAACATCTTTCCACCATAATCTATCCATCCTTCTTCCCATCCATCCATCCATCTCCCCCATCCATGCATTCACCACTCCTCCCTCTACTCATACACCCATTCACCTATCCACCACCCAGCCATCCATTAATCCCTTCATCTAGATAGCCATTGATCGAGCAAACACTGGTTGAGATCCTATTATTTGTCGAGCACCAATGGGTGATCAAATAGCCAACGTGAATTTCTTTACATCATACTTCAATAGTGCGGAGAGAAGAGCTATTAAAACTTGGCCATTATCTATCATTTAGAGATTGTAGAGTGATGTGCTGCGAAACAGATCCAAACCTTTGAAAATAGCTTTTGCAGTTGGGCTCCACACCCTTTTTTTCCTCATAGAATACTCAAAGGGTCCCAGACTCAGTGCTAATGGTACAGGTGCACAGGTGATAGCCTCCGAGTGTGCAATGTGGCAGCCCTACAGACTGCAGGAACTTTGTATTACAATATAAATTTGTTTGTTTGTTTATTTTCTCTTCATAAAATATTTTCCATTAAAACTTGATGTTTATTCCCTGCTCCAGGACATTCATTTTCTAAAGGCTAGATAGTTTTTCTTTCTTCTTTATTTATTTATAGAGAACAGGAGTGAATGTCTATATTCTTAGTCAGATTCACTTTGATTCCTTCTTTCCAAGATGAATTCAAATGTAATGAATCTCTTAAGCCAGACAGGGATTCTTGCTAAATATCACATCCTCCATTTCAGTTTAGTCTTCTACTTAATAGAAAACTGAATAGGTTCAAAGACTGCAATTTTTGCTTTATTTGGAGTAATGTCAATACAAAGATCAGTTAGATCTTGATTATTGTATCTCTTATGCACTTGATTGCATAGGCTAGTGTCAGTCCCATTATTTGAAGCAATCAGAATGCTTTCACCATCTCAGAAACAGAGTAACTTGGTTCTGCACAATCAAAAATATGTCATTGTAGCTGTTGCCTTCTGAAAGATAGAGCCATATTCTTTTGACCAGATAACTGAAATGAGCAGAGCTGACATTGTATTATTACCCAATCCTCTAGACATTTGCCTTAGTATTACACACTTGAAAGGGATGGCTAGAGAACTGCTTTTATTCTCTACTAGCTCAGAAACATAAACAATATGAACTAAGACTAGAAACTCCCTAAAGAACTGATGGAAGAGAAATTTGTTAAGGTAAAATAGGGGAAAAACTTCACTGTCACTCATTTACGATGTGATCTTAAGGTTGTATCTTGGTGTCTCCAAGAAACAGCCCTAACTCAAGAAGTCAGGTGTCATGGATTTATTATGAAAGTGCTTTCATGAGGAACCCCTAAGGGAGTGGAGAAAGAAAAACAGGAAAGCAGAGGTATGATTTTACCCAAACCTCTAAAGAAAGCTCTGGAGCCAAGTTACCCCAGACCTCAAAGGATTACAGAAAGTAGGTGATGGACACACCAGGCTTGGGAAGGAATCTGCAGCAGTTTAGTTGGGGTACCACTACTGTCTACTACTGTCTACTACACGCAAATACTCAACTTGAGACCAGAGAGCTGTGTTGGAGGCTAGTTTCTGAGAAATTGCTCAAGTTTGTCATAACCCTCTTATTTTTGTTGGGGGGGCTTTTGAACAATATTCCAAAGCAAACATGGCTGTGGAGACTGAGACACCTAGGTTTGAATCTTAACGGCTGTCATTTTCCAGCAAGGAGGAAATGCCTGACCCACAGTAAATTGCACTAACCCAAAATAAACACATGAGCAAATGAGCAATACCCCTTCTCAGGCACATCTGCTTCCTGCAGAGTTTCACATTTGGCACTTTTGCCCCCTAAGTCATTCAAACCTTAGTTTCTGACTTCTCTCCCCCAGAGATATTTCCAGTGTATTTTTCATTGCAAAATTGAAAGAGATTCCTGGCATCAGAGAAATGGCTGTGGCATACTTTTTTGTGGAAACAGAAAGTCCTTCATCTCCCCAGAATCCTCTCTGCAGATGCATCTGCCCACTCAGTCTGCTCACAGTGCTGGCCCCATTTTCACACGCCTTGGGAGAAAACCTGCCAAGGAAGCCCAAACTCAAAGACAAATTACAAAAAGACACTGCATCACTTTTCTTTCCTCTTTTGTTTTTTCTGATCAAGCTCCTAACTTACAATTATTATTTTGTTTATTTTCTTCTTCCCATGAAGCGGATTTTTGTTTTCCCACCACATCCCTTGATCCCAGGGTATTTGGCAGTTAGAGGCCCTTGGCCTGCCATTTGGGTAGGATCTGTGTTACCCCGGTACCTCTCTGATGAGGCCCTGCATATGTGCCCTGGTGGTTCTGGAGGGGAGACCTGTGGCCTTCTGGGAACTCGGCAGCCACATGGAAGGGTATGGATCTTCTTGGTCTGGGGTGCGATGAGAGACCCTCAGTCAGTCATTAGCTCAGCAGGCCAGGGGATTCTGCCAACTGCAAAATATTAGGCTTAACAGTCTTTCAATCATAGGATATTACAGCTGGAAGAAGCTTTAGAAATCCTCTTTCCCAAACTACTCACTTCAGAGAGGAATGCACTGAGCCCACAAAGCTTAAATGGTTTTCTCGTAATCATGCTGTACACAGCTCTTGGACCACTCTTCTACGTCACCAGTGGTTGCTAAACTTTCATTTATTTATTAGGATTATAAACCTTTGTTTTGAACAAAATCTTTCAGTTAAACATGGTGGGTGGAGCTAAATCTGTATGATATTAGAGAACAAAACAAAACAGCAAAAACCCTTTGGTAGTTTGTTGAGCCCTTATCCAGAGCTTTAGTTCTCTTCATAATATTGTTTAGAAAGTCCTGCATTTGGTATATGTTTCCAGCTTGTAATGTCCCTTCAAAAAGGGAAGCCCAGGCCACACAGATCTGTGCCAGGACTGGGTCAAGAGCCGGAAGGCAGGATAAGGGAAACAGGAGAAAGAACCCAGTGGCTGATGGGAGCCCAGCTTTTCCAAGCCTAGAAGATGGAGTCCAAGAAGTGGGCTGCAAGATCAAGGTGAGGTAGCTAAGCAGGGTGCTGAAGCAAGATCAGGAGCTGGGTTGGAAATGGATGGAAAGAAAGCAAGGGAAATTGTATTAGTTTTCTATAGCTGTTTTTTGCTTAAATTACTACAGACTTCATGATTTAAAACAATACAAGTTTATTGTATTAAAGTTTCCATAGATTGCAAGTCTGAGCATGGTTTAGATAGATTCTCTGATCAGGCCTTATAAGGCTTAAACCAGGGTGCTGGCCAGGCTGAGTTCCTTTCTGCAGCTCAGGGTCCTATTCCAAGCCCTGTGGCTATAGAACTGTTATTTCTGCCTTCTTGCTGGCCAACACTAGCCAAGGGCTGCTCTCAGCTCCTAGAAGTCACCTCTTTGCTCTGCCACATGGCCTTCTCTACAACATGACAGTTTTCTTCTTCCTTGAGGTCATCGAGAAAGCATGTCTTTGGCTCTTTACTGTGTGAAAGGACACAACTGATCAGGTCACACACACACAGGAAATCTCTTTTTTATTAACTAAAAGTCAACAGATTAGTAACTTAAATATTGGAGTGACAATCACATTCTATTTGCAAATATTTCAAGGGAAGACATCATTTAAGGTGTGTGTATCAGAGGATGGGACTCTTGGGGCTATTTTAGAATTCTGCCTATAACAGGAAAAAAGCAAAGGAGAAGAAGGGCAGACTTTCTGCCTTCAAATCCAGGCTCTACAACACAGAACCTCTAAGTCCTTGATTAGGGAGCTGTCTCTATGTCTCCTTTATTTTTTAATCTGTAAAATGGGACTAGTAATCTCACTTATGACTGGGGGTTATGGTGTAGGTTCAATGCAATTATGCACAAAAGCCCTTCAATAAATGACTGGCCTAGGGTCACTGCTTAATGAGTCCCAGTTTTTTAAACAGGTGACCTGTGGCTCACCTTCTGAGAGCCATCACTACTCTGGTGGATGCATTGCTTATGCATCCAGAAACAGGGCAGAAATAGGAAGCTTCTGCACAAGGCAGCTCAGAACCATGTTGAGAGAATATGACTACCAGGCTGGCATTCCTGATACCCCACAAACCCTCACCAGGATGCACTGAGTCCTTGTCTCCTGACTTATCCTGAGTGGATGTCTTACAGAGGTTAGGGGCAGGCAAAAGGCTTAAGTCTCAGCCCCAGGCCAAATAGGGAACATCAGAGTAGGCTCAAGTTTCTTGGTGATGTGAAGGCTGACGTGAGACCTGAAAGCAGGTAGGATTTGGTTTGGCTAGGCAGGAAGGAGGTGATCTTGTAATTGATGAAAAACCCCAGCACTGCAGTTGGCCTCTCTCACGTGTTGAAAAATGGCTTATTTTTTTCTCTTCTCACACCTGGGGAGCAAGTAACTAACACATATTGTATCAACATCATATCTCATTTAAAAATTAATGAAAACCTAATTATCTAATTTGAATATCCTTTAAGTCTGCCCACAGTCTCTCCTATGTGTGCACCACAGTCGACAAAGTGTAAGTGGAGACCAGGCATATCTACATCTGTCACCTTCTTGCTCAAAATTGAAAGATTCAAAAACTGTGGGTTAATTCAGTGCAGAGGATGAAGGCTGAGACTAATGGGGTGACACCTGCAGCCACTTATCACGGGTATGTCCACACATCAGATGTGGAAGAAAACAATTCAAGTTGTTGCTAAAGTCCAATAAGCTCTGTCCATTTCCCTTTTTCTTTTTTTTGCATAAAATGCAACTGCACAACTTTGCAGTTATCTTGCTAACTCACTTCCTGCCTCAAAAATGTACCTGGATGTGCAAATGTACAGGTGCTTACTTTCTTTAGCTGTCTGTGCTATTAAAGTTAGTTTAAAAGTTAACTGTAAGTGCTATACCTTTTTTGAGACTGCTGCAGCTGTTTGCACCAGTTATAAAAGAATCTCAGGGGATATACGGAGGATTTTCATCAGCTGGGTAATTTATAGTTCTGTTCAGTTCCTACTGGATGTCACGTAGCCCCAAAAAAGTGACAACAGCGTCAGCTTTAGCCTTATTATTAGGGCACAACTGAAAACATTTTGGAAACGAAGAGCCATCAAAAGGCTTTCAGTGGGGTTTTATAGGCACAATGCATGAACCATTTACTGAAGAAGTTAGCATGGAAGCACCATGGACACTAATGGACTTCTCTCTGAATCCTGAGTGACCAGTGGAGTCAGTCAGACAGCTGTTAGCAACAATTACTGGTTAGAGGAGCCAGAGCGGGCTTCCTGGAAGAGACAGCACTTGAGCTGAATCTTTAAAGGATGGGTAGAAGCCAGCCAGATAAGATGGAAGATGATCCTCGGGAAGTTCATTCCACAGAGGAAGACCAGTGTGAACACAAGTGCCCAGGCAAGAAAGAGAGTATTAGGGGTGAACGTCTAGCAGTTCAGAGTTGTTAGAGGCTGACCTGTGAGGAAGTGAGAAAGGACACTTGGGTGGGGGCGGGGGTTGCCAATGGAGAAGAAAGGGCTAGATAGAGCATGACAGCCCTGGTGCGTCGCTTTAAGGGGTTTGGACCTTTGCTGTGGGCAGTGGGGAAGGGCTGAAGGGTTTTAGTCAGGGCAGTGTTCAAGGTCGAACTGCTTTAAGACGGGTCCTGAGGAGAGTCTCCCTCACACGTGGAGGGAAGGAACTTAGAGGGGCAAGGCTGCAAGCAGGAGGCCAACAGGGAGGCAGCGGAAGGAGCTTGGGCTAGAGATGAGAAAGTCCAGAAGGAGATCTGATGAGGGAGGGATGGGCAAGAGTTCAAATACAGCCCTTTCAGAATTAAAATACAGCCCTTTCACTTGTTTCCCTTTCATGGGCAGGACTACAGCATAGCAGTTATAGGTTACAAGAACAGGTGCAGAAACCAGATTGCCCCAGGGTGAGGCCCAGCTCCGGGACTGTCTGTGATCCACGCCAACTTCTCAACCTTGTGATGCTTTAGTTTCCTCCTCTGAAAGAGGGAATAATCTGTTCATACACATGAAAGCACTTAGAATAGGAAGAAGAAGGTCTGGCACATCTGACGTGTCCAATATATGTTGGCAATTATTGTTACGGAAGAGATTAGCCTAGAAATGTGTAGTTCCCAGTCAGGCTCCATGAGTTGGAATCCTGAATCAGATCCTCGTTAGATTACCATGGAAAGCAAACCATTCTGTACCTCAGTTTCTCCTTCTGTAAGGGTAGCTAACAGTAATATTTACCTCCTAGGGTTGTTACAAAGACTAAATATAAAAATAAGTGTAAAACACTTAGCAAGTGCCTGATGTGTAATAAGTGTCAATAACTTTTAGCCTCACCATCACCACCATCATTGTGATCATCTAACAATGGTTTTATTTCTTCTTTTTACGTTTTTTGTTTTGTTTTGTTTTGTTTTTGGCAGTGCTAGGCTGGGAATTGATGTTTACTAGTTATATGTACACTGAAATGTCCCCCGTGTTCTTTGATTTTCTTGTTTGCATTTAGAGGCCTCCTAATGTAAAACTACTTTGCCTGCTAAATTAGCTTTAATGTTTCAAGAAAAAAAATTCTATAATAAGTTTACTAATCTTATAATTTTGTATTTGTGTAGCACCTTTGACCTATAAAAGAGAGAGGTGAGGTACAAATGCTAATGTTTTCTTAATTCTGGCTGAAGTTTTATTGAAAAATATCACTTGGCACTGGGATTCACATAATCTATTTTGTAGGAAATATCACTGCGGTTCTCCAGTAGGGTTGCCTGCTGCCAGGAACTGAGGGACCCACTAGAATTTGGCACTGGGTTGGGTCTCCAAACTTTAATGGAAAGCGCTCCATTTATTTCTACTCACATCCATGCTTCAGGCAGTATTATATCTACTGTGTTGCCAGTTCTGGGCTAAGGCTATAAAGACAGAAACAGATTTGAGTCAAAGAGCTTGCTCTCTAGGTAGAAGACCCAACCAGCAGTGGTGGGGTGATGAATGAACATCACGTCCCATGAGTGACCATGGATGTGCCCAGGGTCATGATTGTTCAGAGCTGGGGAGACAAGCAGTTGACTGCACCCTAGAGAAGGCAGACCTGGGACCAGCCCCTGTGTGAAGGCTTTGCTGCTTAAGAAAAGACATTTCCCATCTGGTGTCCCCAGTTTTGTTTTCAGGAAAATGGGGGTGGCACTACAGTTACCTGAGTTCACTCCCAGCTTTCACACTTGCTGGTTAAATGTGAGCTAGGGACTTTCTAGAAGCTTTCCAAAGAGGCGGGACTTTGGGGTGTGAGGACTTTTATTGAAAGATTCATATCTTTACCCTACAAAATATGAACTCTCCCTAGTGTATGCTTTATCTCTGAATCAGCTCTGATTTGTCCATGATTGCTGGATCCTCCGTGGTCCCCTTGACCTGAGCTGTGGGGTTTAGCTGAGAAACTCAAGGTTACATTTAAGGTGGAATGTGGGGGAAGAAACCACTAACCTCCTCACACAGAGGTCCCCCATGAAACCCCAGTTCCCTAGGGGACTGATAAGCTCCCTTCCTGCTGTCAATGGCAAGCATGTTTCTGATAGGCTTCCCCTGAACTTTGCATCCCAGGAAGCTCAGGGCCAGACTGGTGACTCAACATATTCATGGGTGAGACATCCCTGTTTACTTTCATTTCTCTGATCTTTATTTTTGCCTTTTGTTGTCTTTTCATGTTATTATATATAAGCATCTAGCCCACCTCTCATTATATGTGAATAAAATGAAGCTGCACTATGTGGCAAACAGAGTGTTAGGTACCAACAGCAGAGTCTGTGCTGAGGAGACTGTTCACTATTCTGTGATAAAAATAATCCTTCACATGGGTATAGTACATTTCAATAGACAAAGTGCTCCAGGAATATTTATTGTTACCTTGTGAAATGGGTGGGAAAGGTCTTATTTTCCACATTCTTCAGATAGAAAATTGAGGCCTGGGGAGGTCAAGGGATTTGCTGCATGTCTCTTGGTCTGGCAAGGGTGTGGGGTCTGGGTTTAGGTATAGGCTCAAGTGGGCATATCTGCCAGCCAAGGTTCAGCAGGAGATTAGCTGACCCTATTCCCTCATTATCCCTCAGAGAGGCGTGCTGAGGCCAGGGTGATACTGGCCCCACGCAGTAGCACAGGGAGAAACTCCCCTGCTCTCTCTTTTTAGGGGACAGGTGTGGGAGTAAGCTCCTGTAGAGAAATCAATGTAATGGGCTCCAGAAAAAAGGCAGACCGAACATAGATGTTTTCTTTTTAAGGGACTGCTAGGAAATGCCAGATTCTTGGCTCCTGAAAGCTTTGGACCCCCAGGTTTTCAAAGGCAAGTTCAGCAGAACACCTCCAGTGGG
Source organism: Manis pentadactyla (assembly GCF_030020395.1). Classification (NCBI taxonomy): domain Eukaryota; kingdom Metazoa; phylum Chordata; class Mammalia; order Pholidota; family Manidae; genus Manis; species Manis pentadactyla. The sequence goes on along the minus strand of NC_080020.1, from coordinate 167,825,177 downwards.
GGAATGGGAGCCCAGGTCCTTGGGAAGATGTAGTCCATCCTCCTGGGAGAATGAGTGCCACGAGGCCCATCTTGTTCATTGATGGACAGCCCACGGGACATGGTAGGCCAATTATCAGATAGTCCTGCTTGTCTCCATGTTTGGGTAAAAGAGAATAGAGCCTGGACTAGAAGCCAGGCCTTCTGACCTCAGACCCACTCTTCTCTTCACTGTCGCATTTCTCTGGTTATAGGGTTAGGGATATGCAAGCCCCCCGGAAGCAGTGTTCCCTGTGGAGCTTTTCAGGACAGAAATAATGGCTCCCTCTGTTCTGCTCATTTCACTTAATCCTTTATTAGATTTGTTGACCTACATGTATTCCTTACCCCTCCCATCCCCGATGACTCTATTGTGAGTCCCTGTAGGGCAACGTCTATATTCTATTAATTTTAGTAGCCTGTAGAGCTTAGTATAGTTTATGGCACACAATAGACACTTAATAATAATAAAAAAACTTATGAATTCACTACCTCCCTGTTAACTTTTTAAAATGAGTTCCTTGGTATGTTTAAATGTGTGTGTGTGTCCAGTTACTCACTGATTTTTACTACAAAAAAGCCCTCACCAAACTGGATACATCTTGTTGATAAGTAAGACCTATTCAGATGTCCTTCCAATTATCCCATGAATCTATTCCTTTCTCTATATTCCCTCTTGCTCCAGACTTCATCATCTTTCATTTGAAATATTATACTATTATCTGAAGTCTCCTTACTGATTTATCTCTCCCCTGTTCCAATTGGTCCCATCTTCCACCCTGTATCCTGTATTCTACCCTTACTGACCTACCTTTCAAGCCCTAAATACATCTGATGAAGTCTTCTCATTCTTTCTTCAAGACTCAACTCAGTAATCAACATTTCCCTTGCATACCATACATGCCAGTGTTTTTCTAGATCGTCTCCCAGAAGGAAGTCTGGTTTTTCAATTTTTGCTTCTTGTTGTCTGCTGTAAAATTGGTCATATCCTCTGCAACTTATTAATGATCCTCAGTTATGATGACATTTTTGAGTCATTGAAAATAAATTGACTTTCAGGCAAGAAACCTGAGCAGGCATACCTTTTAGGGTTCAGGATACAGGATTATTATGGCATAAGAGTTACAGAATAAAACAGTATAGCCCTGGAGCTGGCTGACTTCTACTAAGTGTTCATGGGTGTCTCCACCTCCTTACTCTCTGCTATACTCTTGGTGTCCACAGAAGAAGATTCTGGTCTGTATGTTTTTTATCAAACCCACTCACAAAAATAAATATGCTCATAGTTATTTATATCTTTGTTTGCAAAGAGCCACTGCAATGTCTTTTCCAGGACACTTGCATTTTAGAATCATCCCCATCACAGGGAAGACTTTGTTTGCTTCTCATAAAGTAACTGCAAAGAATCAGTGAGCAAGTACAGAAGTTAATATGGAAGCCAGTGTTTGCTTTGGGTATCCAGTCATTCACTGGGAAGTAGACAAATAAGAACATTAAATATTCATTCCTGCTTTTTTTGAGCCTGGTGAATTTTATGTGAATCCTCAATGTCCATCTAGTTCGGCAAGTCTGAAGGCATAAATATAATATATAACCGCAGTTTCAGAGATAGAAAGATATTAGAGATCATTCTTCCAGAATAATAGTACCTTGTCTACTAACATCAGTTGTGTGGGTTTGAAGCCTTTTGTTCAAAATGATTGTGAAGGCACAGTGGGCAAGATGCTGGGGCTGTTGGCATTGTCTGCATGGTCATAGGTGAGTATAGAGCACAACTTTTATGTATTTCATGCAACTTCTTTCCAGTGCAGGAAGTACCTCTTCAAACAGACGGTCCTCTTAACCACTTTATACATCCATGGACAAAGACTCTCTCTTTTATAACAGGAGCTTGTGTCATTGTATGTTGACAAAATATTTATCCTTGTCTAAATCCTTGAACCTTGAGATAGGAACATATCAAATGAAAGCTGAATAGGGACATAAAAAATCTCTAAAATCACAAAAAGAAGAGTTGAGGTCTGTTGTTATCTATAGTTTGTTCAACCTGGTAGAGGGTAGAGAACTGTATTCCTAATACAAGTTACAGAATTGTGACCAAGGTCGAATGTAATAGTGATAGGGTATTTCAACTTCTATACCGACTGTGTATCTGTATCTTTTAGAAATATAACATTACTACAATCTAGCATGATTTTACCAAAAAGTCTTTGTTGAAAGTATGTAGCCATAATGAGATCTTTTGCTCTAGATTTAATTTTCATCTGAAATTAAAAATAAGCAAACAAATAACCTTGGAAAAATCTGACCCTAACCTCTTAGAGTTCATAACAGTAAAGGAAAGGGAAATAGGGCATAGAACCGTGTATACAGGAGAGTTCACAAAAGCAAGCTTAAAAATAAAAGTTCAAAGGAAAAAAATGGTAATAATTCCATGGCTGAGGCTCTGTAGCTTGAGAATATAACCGTTTGGACCACATTGCTACAAAGAGTTTGAATGAGGGAAATGGGGTGGGGATTCTTTGATGAGCTTTTAGAGCATGTATAGAAGATGGAAGGGGCCCATGGTTCTTTTCTCTGAAGACTTGGGGTAAACTTTAAAGTTGTCTTTAATTCTGGATACCATTTCAGAGTGACCTGGTTTATCATATACACATTTTCTGCTTTGGCATATATGTATAGCTATAAATATTCATCTTGATCTTCTTCCCTCTATGATTTTTTTCCTCTAAAATTACATTTGTTCATTTTTGTCAGTGTTTCCTAACATTTATTTATTTTTATTATTGTACCCCTAAGGAAACTTAAAAAAATTTTTTTTTCCTAATCACCTCCTGCATGTATATTCATACCATGAATATATTGTTTATCTGTTTATGCATTTTAGCCATTTGAAAGACCATGTACCATTGTAATGTCTAAATTTTTTTGCCCTCAGCCCACCAGACATTAATTCTGCCACCTTGCGAATGCATGATTTATGCCAGAAATGTTTTCCTCTGCAGACAGTAGGAAGATTTGAGCTATTTGGTATTTTGTTTTGTTTGTTTGTTTTTGCATTATTCTCTTTCCTTTAACATTTCATTTTATAAATCCCTTATTTACATAAGAGACTATACCCAAAGGTACTCCCTTCTTGGTTAGTTGAAGATGCATCCCTTGCTTTGCAGCATCCTGTGGCTGTTACACAATCTGCACTTCTGCGCATGACCCCATCTACATAACTATGGACACCTCCTTAGCTCCTCTTCCAGAAACATAAACATAAAAACAAAATATATACCACCTGGTTTCTTCTCTTCCTTCAGTTTTCTTCTCAAGACTAAAATCTAAGACATACAGCCCAGGTTTTTTTCTTTCTTTTTCTTAAGATAATTGTTGCTAGGTTGTGTCTCAGCAAATGTTGGTGAGCTCATTCTTGGTGATTCTCTGTACCACCTCGGGTATACACTCCACGAAGACAAGGACTCCTGTTGGCTACATCAGTTTTCCATGATTTCTTTAATTTTCCTCAAGAGGGATTCTTTGGTGACCACACAGCAATATATTTCTTTTATTGAATCTGTGGTTGTGTATAAGCCAGAATAAGTTGGGTTTTCTTCAACAAAACATCCTACAAAATCTCACACCATCATGTCCAATATTGCTGGTTACAAACCACAGGGAAAGAACTCTAGCAGGTCTCATGTTTAGCACTGAATTAACACCTATACCTTCCAGTCCTGATTCATTAGCCATTTGATGACCCCATCCTTCCATAAAAGAGGAGGAAATGCAATCCTACTGTGCCTTAAAGAAGAGGAAAGTCAAATTTTGGTAAGCAGAAGTACTGAGTACCTTAAGAAGGTACTAGGATTTTCTTTATTTTCTGGATTTTTCCCTTCCATAAATAAATGGGTATTCCTTCTTCAATGCTGATAATTTATTTGTCATTATTCCATAATACAAAGCCCCCTTCCCTCTCTTTTTTCCTGTATCACATTTATTTTTCCTGTCAACTTATGTGCCTCTTGATTTTGATTGATCTCTACTTTCTCATAATTTTTATTTTATCTTGTTTATTGTTTTTTTGGGAATATTACCAGTTAGACTGTATATTTCCCACCCATATTCACCCTCACTCTGTAAGGTAAGCTGGTTTAGGGACAGAAGTGTCTCAAGTCCTTTGCTTTCTCCTTCTGCAGGGAAATCTGTAGCACACATTTGTAGGCAAACTAAAAGCCTTCAAGTATATGAAATGAATCTCAGGGTACCTATAATTTCCAGGTGAACCCCCATCTTTTGCTATTTGCACATGTGGAAACTGCTCATTTTCAGACCCATGCTTATGAGTTTCCAGTAGGATTTCCCCTCTGGAATTCTAACTTCTCTTCCCATCACTAAGAGAATGCCCAGCTCTCTTATTCTCTGATACAAATTTCTCTTTCTGTGTCTCAGGGCTTCCAATATGAAAAAAAAGAGAGAATATGATAAATTAATTGCTAATCGGACAGAACAAAGGGAAGATTTTGACAGTCTCCTCTTTTGTACACTTGGGTAGGTCAGAAAAGTAAATAGTGCTTCTGACTCAGAATCTAAAGCTGAGACTCAAAAAAGGAGCACCGAGCCTTGGATAACTTCTTGACATCTCAAATATATTGCCTCTGCAATTCTCTAGAAATTGATTATTTCAACTGACTTTGGAAGCTTTTTCTCTTGAGCTGCATTAGGGTAAGAAAGCATTTATCCCTCTCTAATGCTTAAAAGAAACTTTTGTTATGTATTCTTCAAATTTGAAATGTGTTTTCCATTATTCACCACATGAGCTCAGATCTGTAAAAACATAGAAACCAAAGACCTAATTTACTCTTTGTTCTGCTTTGTGGAAAACAAAGCAGAAAAGGATAATAGCCAAGGTCTGGTGGCTTCAGCAAAAATCAATCGAGGCTTTGGATTCCATATGAATGGCAAAAGGCTTGGTATCACTGAAATGTGCCTCTATTTCATCTGTATAGTGAGGCTCATAAACATCCCCAAGACCAAATAAAAGGAACCAGATCTGATTATTTTTGCTAAGGTCTGATTGTACTTTCTCCTTACCCAGATCTCTTTCCATTTTTCTTTTCCCTGTCTTTTGCCTTCTCTTTTTCACCTGGCTCCTTTCAGTTAGTGTTTGGATGACCGCCTTCTCACTAGAGACAGCCATCAGAATGCATTTCACAGAGCACGTCTCCCTGAGGCAGAGCACAGACCCTCCTTAAGTGCAATCTCTTCAGGGCAGGAGGGGCCTGCCTTTCCTCCCTTGATAAAGATGTGCCAAAAAAGCACTTGTTTCCAAACTGAGCTGATTGGCTAATATGCATCCCCTGTTGGCCACTTCATGCTATGAATATCTGGGCAACATGAGAATATTTTCTCAGTGCAGTAGCAGTGACTGAAAGATAACAGGAGGGTGTCAGATGTCTGTTTGAAAGTTGCCATTTAAGGTGAAAGAAGCAAGGGCTATGTGACCTAAACACAGACGTGGTTTCCTTTACCATTTTGTCTTGGCTGTGCATCTGCAGCAAAGACAGGGTCCTTCTGCAATGAACTTCCTGCTTGCCTCGCCCCACACAGCCTCCCATTAAAGCTATCTCCCAGTCCTAAGGTCCTACAGCTCCTCGACTTGGCCACGGTTAACTCCAGCCCACAGGAGCAGGTCATTTGTCACACATGGGTGAGCAAGTGCTGGGCACTGAGTGAATATCAGCCTTTCTTTCTCACAGATGAGTGAACTTTTTAAGTGTTAAGTGAAAGCTGCAAAAAATCCATCCTTAGTGAAGAGCTAGTTTATACTATGAGAGAATTGGATTAACCATTTTAAGTCCTGACCATGCGTGTTTAGTTCTCTCAGCAGCCTTTGGAAGTTGCCTGCCAAGGACAGAATTTGGTCTCAAGTGAGCAAGAAATACAGACAAATTAGGTGCCAGACTCCACTTGTCTAAAAGTGGTAAATTAATAGTCCTTACCTAATGGTGTTCTTTTTACTTGAATTAAGACATAACTGAAATGTTCTCTTCCATCTAAAAGCAGAAGAGATTTTTATTTCTTTGCTTCATTCCTCTCATGAGAGGTATGCTAAGTTTTGTTTCCGGTAGAAAACTCCTAAGTTCCAGTGGCTCTCTTTTCTCTCACCCCAGCCCCTCCCAGGAAACAATCCTCCCCGTAGTCTCGAATTAGAAAAGAAAACAACTTGGTGCTGCTCAGAAAGGTAAAGGGAGATGGATGAGAACATTTGTTTCTGACCTTCAGCAAAAGAATTCTGTTAGTTAGGGACTATAAATTTGTTTTCTGCGAATGGGAGAGCATAAATGTGCTCCATCAGGAGGGAGAAAGCATTTGCACCCAAAATGTGAAACACACAAAATAAATCCATCAAATTAATTTCTAGCTGCCAGCCCTGGAGGCTCATTTCCCATCAGCCACATCAGGAGGCAAAGCAGCAGTTAACTTGTAATGATTGGGAAAGGTGGGGACCCCGGAGGGATGTGCTCAGCAGCACCGCCAAAGGGTGCCTTTCTTTCACTGTACTTACCTGCCATGGGGAGAGTGACTCAGACACCCTGGGATGCAGCTGCTCATGGGCCTGCCACACTAGTCCTCAAAATTGCCTGCAGGAGTATCTCCTTCGAGTTAAAGAATGACAAGACCACTCAGACACCTGTTCATCCTCTAAGTGGTCAGTCACCAGGCAAAGAAAAGACCCGTAATGAGGTAGGCCAGGGACATGGGAGAAGCATCATGATTAACTTTTCCTGCATATGATGAAAAATTCCAAGATATAACTACTATTATAAGAACAGGAGGGACTCTGTCTTAAGGCTAAGATTCCATTTTAAAAACTAAGGAATCAGGAGGTAAGATTCCTAACATATGTTATTTGGTAATCAGCCAACAACCTATCTTAAGGCAAGGGGAGCAGTCCTACATGATGTGTTCCCAGGACTCAAGGGTAACCGCATCTCGTAGAAGATCAGGATCAATAAATTCCTTGTGCTAAGTTTATCTTACAGAATTATCTAGAAGACTGACTGTGGATGGTGACATAATGCCTCTCACTGAAGAGAGACATCATGAGTCCACATGTCAAGCCTACACAGCCCCCACCTCTACCCTTTGCCCCAGTTCTGAAAGCCTTAAAAGATAGAATCCTAAGACCTTAAACACACCTCCTCTCTGAGGTTGCCCGCACTCCCCTTTCTTCGAGTTGTGTACTTTGCCTTAAGTAAAGCCCTCTCACTGCTCTCCTTACTATGTTTTGTCTCTGCACTCTTCCAGTGGTAAACGTCTTTGTTACTTTGCTATTTCATTCAATTTTCTAGACTTAAACACTAGTCTCTCTCTGTACTACTTCAGACAAGTAGAGAAGGGCTTCTGAGATCTCTGATTTAGGCCTGCAAGTTCCTGTTGACTAAGTGACCTGGACAGGACTGTATCTATGATCATGCTCTTTTGTAGCCTACCTAAAAATCTCCTTTCTTTGCCTTTGGGAAGTTCTCAGAACATAATCTCACTCCATCCAATGCTCTGTGGCTCCCTCAAATCCTGGAGTGGTAGGAACTTGGTTCCCAAGCTGTACAGATTCAAGTGGACACTGGATACTAGGTGACCCTGGCTTCAGGAGTTGGCAAAGGATGTGCCCTATGTTGAGCAGGAGTTGAATGAGCTTCCCTTCCCTCCCTCTGTGTTACCTTGTTCTCTGCTGCCTCCAGGGTAGCTGCCATTCACTACTTCTCTAACGTTAATGAATTCCTTCCTTACCTACACTTCAGAGTCAAAACCTCTCCTGGGTTGAAGTCTCACCAAGCATACAGTGAGAGCTCCTGGGATTGGATGGCCTGAGAACAGTAGGATATGGGTGATGTCAAGTAAGTTTTGTTGAGAAAGTATCTATAGCTAAGGGAAGCTTTGGGGATTTCTGCCACAAAACAGATCTCAGGACAATCCTTAGACTATATAACCCCAAATCACTAGTAACAATTTAAGTTTTATGCATTGCATTAACCCTGAGTCACTTTCTGGATAATATTTATTTTACTTTCTGTTGCCTAAAATTGGTTCTGGATAGCTACCCACTTTACTGATACTGAATTATTTTATCATCAGTGTGTTTTTAAAAATCTGGCTTGTCTGTATGGATCATATTAACCAGATATTTGTCAGAATCCACTTCCCTATATTATGGTATTTGTAAGGATTACAAGTAAAATACCTTCAGGTGACAAGATAGTAAATGAATGAATTGGAACTAAGGCAAGACTTCAGAGAATGGCTTAGACTGTGGAGTGAAAAATGCTACACTTAACTTTAGACATTCATATTAAAAACATTGCCTCTGACCTGTGGTTTGGTGGTTGGAGACTACAATGGATTACTGTGGTGACCCTTGAAGAATGTCTCATACATTCATTTTAATGATGAAATATTAATTAGTGGAAAGCAGAGTGAGCTGGTGATCTCTCAGTAGATTTGGAATGTTATGAGGGAATAAATGGATCAATCTGGTCTGCTGGTTTGGGAACATCCTATTCCCAATCTGTCAAGTTCTTCTCTTCCTACACCCACAAAAGCACAGATTTTGGCTATGACACTGGGAAGTCTCCAACTGTCCAAGAATATTCCATGCCCTTCTTGTCTTTCTGGATAGAGGATAATACCCTTGCCTTAACACTCACACCATGAATACCAGACATGTTGAAATATACAGAGGATATTCTCAGTTGAGTTTCTGTCTAAACCTTGAACTCAGTTGGCGTTACTTCCTGGTTGTATTTATTATTCAGGCTTTCCATGGCCTACAGTGTCAGGCCTTTTGCTATAACTATTGGTGATAATAACAATAATTATTTGCAGTGGAATGCTTTTATCTATCATAAAAACACACTTGCTGGGGTTTTTCTATTAGATTCTTGAATATTCTTGCCTTGACTATCTATTTAAGTGCTATTTCAGGAGAAGTTTGGTTTCTGAAGTTGAATCTATAAGCATCTTTTTGTTAATAAAAAAACAAAACTTATGAACCCACTCTGTGCCTTTTTGGCCTTAGTTCTCAAGAGACCAAATCCGAATTTAGAGTCTAACATAGGTGATAAACTTATCTGTGAACTTACTCATCCTGGTTTTTGTTCATTTCTGTTCCTGGATAATTGAGAAGGTAAAATAATTTACTTACTAGCATAAATAAGAATGGGTTTTTCTCTTGAACCCATAAGCATCATTTATTGTCACTAAGAAGAGAGAAGGGAATTCACAGTTTATAAATTCTAATGCAGCTGTGGAAACTGTGAAACAAGTACCTGGAACTTGATTTACGGAGGGGATACACAAAATAGACTCAGCAGTGTGTGTGTGGGGGGGTGTGTTTCACAACATTTATAAAATCAGGGAGAGCATCTGAGATGGAAAAGAAGATGTGGCTGAGAAGGATAAAGAAATGAAAATGCAGAAGGAAAAAAAATTAGCATTACAAAGTACTAGGAACATTTTTTGGACACTACCACATTGTGCTTTGTGCTGATGAAACAATAAAACGCAGAAACCCATTGCCAAATCCAGTCTGAAAAAGTGGCAAGATAATTATTAGTAGGTAGGGTACCTCAGTCTTGGCTTGATCACTAATTAAGAGTATCTTTGAGAAAATCACCCCTTCTCTAGGTCTCTCTTTTTTCATCTTAATGTGAGAAGTATGGACTAGATGCTCTCTAAATCTTCTTCTGACTTAACATCATGAGTCATTTAAAAAATACTTCCACATTGCATGAGGATTGGGAACAGCCTTGTCACTCCCCAGCATGTGGCCTGACCACAGCTCTGATCTGTAGATAATAATAGGTCACAATTGATCCCTTGACCTGGTCTGTTCTGACCTCCCTTGGACTTTGCGTCCCAGAAATTTTTATACTTATTCAAAGGGTGACTTGTCTGTTTGGTAAGATTTCCTTTAAATTGTAGGAAACAACTACATGCTGGTATCTTTCCTATCCTGCCGAAATAGCCCATAGTACAATAGTCTTAAAATAGGTTTAAATGGATTTATTGAAATAACTGAGTCCCAAAAGGTCCATCTGCTCCTCACGCCCACAAAGAACTCTTTAGCTGGGGGAACAGACACTCAGGAGACCGCCCAATGGGGTAGCACATGAGGGACCACTCTAGGGGACCGGTCATGTCTGTCGTTCACTGACCACACTCTTTCTAGGATGGAGCCTCATTATTAATCCACTATTGCTCAGAAGCCCTTTCCCTTTCACGCTAATAGGTGGACTGTCTCCTGTGTTTGCCTGATTTCCTTGTCCGTCCTCCACCAGGAATACTAATAAAGTTGACATTTCAGCTGTCACTTTCCAAACTGAGTAAGAGACCAAGGGGTGCATTTTTCTGAATAGCTGGCCAAAAGCTGGTTAGCAAACTCTTACTATCTTCACGCACTCGATGTATAAAGGAAGGAAAACATAGATACTAGAGGGAAGACATTTTTTGCAGAGGGCTGCTGGTACTCTGTGGGAGTCCCTATCTTTAGCAAAGGGAAATGGGCTCTGAGAGAAGCACTGGGAGAGCTGGACAAGTCCTCCACGTCCCTGTGGAGAGCACAGGGGGAGGGGGGCTCATCAGGTTGGAATAATCTTAAGAGAATCGGACTGCAGCTGTTTTCAGGAAGCGGTGAAAAGTTGGCCAGCTGCAATTAGCCTCCACTCCCAGCGTTTGTCCACAGAGGGCGGAGGGATTTCAGGTCATATTCAAGGTGGCTGCTTGGAGAGTGAATAGACCTCAGTGGGAAAACTGGAGGTATTACTGGATTCCTAGGGTCGGAGGCAGGGCTCAAGAACTGGTGAGAAGAAGATCCTGTGGCTTCAGCAAGGGAAGCCTCTGTTTCCTGTAAGGGCTGAGCCCTCTGTGAACACCCGCCAGGCCCAAGTGGCTCTCTTGTTGAGACAGCATCTCTGTGCAGGAAGCAAACATCCCAGTTTGCCCTCCTCTTCTCTCATCACTTGTCCCACTCTGGAGGCCTTGAAACTCCTGTCGGCAAGAAGGGGGAGTAGGAGTTGAGGCTGCCCAGTGAGGGAACAAAAGAGAAACTAAACAAGTGCTTCCTCATACTTATTATGGTCCCTTCTGGGGAAGGAGAGGAGCTTTCACTTTAAAGCAAGAGTTAAGCTTTACCTTTTACAGAGAACTCTCTGTGGTGGGTAGGATAATGCCACTGCACTAAGGATGTCCACAACCTAATCCCTGGAACCTGTGAATATGTTACCTTATATAGCAAAGGGAAATTAAGGTTGCAGATGGAATGAACTTTGCTGATTAGCTGACTTTGAGGAGAGTGGTCTGGATATTCCAGGTGGACCCAATGTAACTCTCCTTATAAAAGAGGGAAGCATGAGAGTTGCAATCAGAAGGGTACAATGTGAGGAGGACTTTACTCGATATTGCTGATTCTTCAGATAGAAACACTGTGAGCCAGGAACCGAGTAACCTCTAGAAGACAGAGAAGGCAAGAAAATGGATTCGCCCCTGGAGACTCCAGGCAAGAACACAGTCCTGCTGACTCCTTGGTTTTAGCCCTGTGAGACCCACTTTAGACTTCTGACCTTCAAAAATGTAAGACAATAGATCTGGGCTGTTTTAAGCCACTAATTTTGTGGTAATTTGTTACAGCAGCAATAGGAAGGAAATACATTGAATAACTGAATTTAGACCGTGTAACTTCAGAATGACCGGAAAAGTCAAAGAGGGAGGAACTAACTGCAGGGAAGAAATTAAATGAAGAGAGAACAAACCATAAAGTAAAGTTGCTTTAAGAATATATACCCCGTGGCGTGAGTGCTTGTTTTAACAATTGCATTACTAAATTGTATCATCTATCGGTCTTTCTGGAAGTTCCCTGTAAGGCAGACCTGGACCCAGGGTGCTGTGTTTCTGTCAAACGAGTCAGGCATTTTCTGGTTCTGACTGGAGGTCATATCTGAAGTCCACGTCCAGAGACCGAAGTTTTGTGGGGCTCCACGAAGTTCTGGAAGGAGCTGTCTCCATTAGGGTGGTTCGTTGGCGAGATGAGCCACAGCTGTTTCTCATGCATCCTTGAGATGGGGCTGAAAGGCAGGTCTCAGTGAAGGCTGTTTTCTTTTGTGGTGAGAGGATTGGACTGTGTGTGCATGTAGTGAGGAGTAAAGCTAGAGATCCTGGTTCCCACTTAGAGGACTTCAGATACTCTGAGGAATAGGGTCCATTTTTTCTCAGTAATCAGAGTGACAGTCAATCAAGATTTGAACTAGCACAGTGTGGCAAAGAGATTAGGCAGGAAGCTGACTGGAGACAATTTGCAGTTGAAAGTGATAGGATTTGTGTGTAAAAGGAGTGAGAATCTTCATTTTCCATCCTGGACCATTAAGAGACTGGGCATGCCATTAGCTGATAGTGGAACTAAGTGGGGGAAAATGGGAGGGGAGCATTATTTTTGGTGAAATCATAGCTCTGTAGTGATTGTGGACCACCTTTCTGGAGTCATTCAACTTAGAAAATTCCATCAAGGGGGGGTAGAAGAAATCAGATTGGGATGATGTGATGAAAAGATGAAAATAGTTAATATCATGGGAGTGAATGAGGTCCTCTAAGAAGGGAGTGTTGAGAATCACCTAGACACCATTTCTGTACAGTAGCAGGAAGAGGTTTTTAATGAAAAACATAGCAATCTTGAACATCTCAGGCTGACTAAGTGGGTGAGCAGAAATGAGAGCTGAGGTGTAAATGTGACAAAGGCTGAGTATATGTTAGGTTGGTCCCAGTGAACGGACAGAAGCAACTTTTAATGGAGTCATAAAACATGTATAAATCTGAACTGTGAGTTGAGAGAAGAAACTGAGTGGAGCATGGGGAAGAGAAGCAGAAGGAGGAAAATGTTAGTGATTTGGTGATAGTGGCAGTTCTAAGGTAGAGGATGGAGAGAGGAAAATAAGTCCTGCCAATTCCTGTTGCTGAAATTAAATGACAGTATTTATGCCTCCGTGGGGCTTTGTACATTGCAGTTCTGAGCATGTGAAGGGGTTGGGCTCCAGGTGGGCCCCTTCTCCTGTGTGGGGACATGAGCGGCAGAGGGACAGGCAGCCGGAAGCTCCTGAGCAGGAGCGATTGGTGCCTATTGTATTGCCAGCACCCTGTTTTATATTGAAGTTAACACAGGAAGGGAGGGGCCAGCCCCTGCCTTTTGAGAAGCAGATGATATAATTGGGAAGGCAAGCTCTTCAAAGAGAACAGTGATAATATAACAACTTGAGATGACAATTTTTAAACTAGTATTTTAAGATTTCTGAGTATAGAGTAGGTCCTATTAGCCTATTTAGACTTGACCAGGGAAGGCTTCCTGGATTATGTAGGGCTTGAACTTGACGTTTGGCTATGCAGCGAGGACTGATAGTAGGGTCAGCCAAAGCCTAGAATAGGCCTTTGACCCCGGCCCTCAGGAGCTGCCAGTTCCTGCCTGGGCTGCCCCAGCACACAGAGCAGCTGTTAGTGGGGAGCGCATTCTTTGAGAGGGGCTGGCATTGCAAGGAAGCAGCTAGGGAGCAGGGCACAGCATAGTGGGAGGAGCACAAGTTTGGGAGACAGATCATGGTTCGATCCTCACTTGGACCCTGACCAAATGGGTGATTTTGGGAGATGTACTTAACTTTTGTTGAGTCTCAGTAAACTCATTTGTAAATGAGGAGTCAGAAGAGGTATCTCACAAAACTGTATCTTGTGCAGTGGCCTCCATGTACCTTGTTCTCTTATCTTGTACATAGTAGGTGCAAATTTCTTTAAAGAATCCCCCTCTGTCAGTACTTCCCAGCTCTGTTTTATTCTCTTCCAGGTCATCTTCTGAACAAGTGCTTAAGTGCTCTTCCTAAAACACCCATCCAGTCATCACTCACTTCCTTAAAGTGCTCAGCATTGCCTACAGGGGAAGTGAAAGTTTTACCACCTCTCATGCTGATCTCCATTCCCAGTTGTATTACCTGCTGATCCCCCACTTAACACTCAGTGTGAATGAACTGCTTGCCAATCTGCAAATATCTCAGGCACTTTGGACCTGGAATGCCCTCCTTATGCCCCCAACCTCTACTCTCCTGCGCTTACCTTCTCCCCAACTTTGAAGTCTACCTCGTGCAAGTCTTTGGACTTAAATCGAAGTGTTTCCTGAATAAGCCCTGTCCCCAAAATACACCCCCCTACTTTGTGCTTTCACTCTACTGCAGCATGCTTTATTTTCCACTGCATTTGCTCTTTTATGAGCTGGCTCATCCAGTGATATGTGGGGTTGTGTGAGGGCAGTGATAATGTCTCTTTTATTTTGCTTGCCTTCACAAAACCTGCCATGGTAGTTAATTAAATGTGTTGAGTGAAAGAATGAATGAAGGAATGAAGCCAACTGTCCTCTCACTAACTACTCCCTGGTTAGGCTGGGGCTGAATTGCACAGCTGGATTTTTTTAGAGCAACTTTTCCTATCGTTTTTCTCTTTACCTAGAAAGTCAGGAGGCAGTTAAGTAGCCAAAGACATGCTTTTAAGTTGAATTTTACCTTGGAACCCCCACTCAGGAACTCTCTCCTGCCTGGCATGGTTAGACAGGCTCTGTGTCCCCACAAGAGTGTCCTTGCTTGGGAGTCTAATAAGGCAGGTCCCTCCCTGCAGGCTTTGTTTGGGGACTGAAATGGTCAATGCCTCTTTCAGCCTGAATGTATTGGATTCATGCCAACCCCTCCATTCTGTGTTGGTGACTTCCCTCCTTCATGTCTGTGAAGGAAGGGAGAAATTACTTATTACCACAGTCAAGTTAGGGGATTCTGAATCTGAGTGCCCTCATGTCTGGGTAAACCTCAGGAGCAAGAGTGGCCTCAGGCAAAAAAAAGGCTGACCTTGCAATCTCCCTTTCTCCAGTCTGCTCTCTATCCTCAAATCAAATTGTCTCCTTTGTGCCTTTGTGTGTGTTTTTTTCCTTCTGTAGCCTGTTCCTTGGAAAATGTATTTTCTGCTAGAGGTTTGATTCTGGAGGGGCATTGATCACCCTTATTATGTCAGCTTTTCCTAACTAAGTTCCTCTTAAGAAAGTGACTTTTAAGTGAAAGTTGGAAGGCTGCCTCACTCTCACCTCTCTGTAAGGATGATGACCACCTACCTTCCCCGCTGTGGGATTGCAGAGGTGCACAGTGAGCTCGAGAGGATATTATGTGTTAGGTGTGTATATTACATACACAGGTGGGACCTGGAAGCAGACTCCTGGTTCAAATTCTGGCTCTGCCATTTATTAGCCGTATAGTTTAGGCAAACTGCTTACCCTCTCTCAGCTTCTGGTTTGTCATCAGTAAAATGGAAATACCTATTTTTGAGGTTTGTTGTGAGCAATAAATGAACATGATGTAGGGGCTTGTAGATTATGCTTTGTTAGTCTGGAGTTAACCTGATCTTTCTGCGTATTGCTGTGTGACCTTGGGAAGCTGATGACGCTCTTTGCCTCAGTTTGCTCATCTGTAATATGGGAATGAGTGCCCACCTCACAGGGTTTTATATAATGAGAAGATGCAAAGCTTCCTAAGAAAGTGCCAGTTAATACTCACACATTCGCACCCTTGTGTGATTCCAAGTGTTGTAAGACTTAAATGAAAGAGTAACTCAAAGAGCCTTAATGCACTAAGGTATCCAGTATTCCCTTAAATGTAAACTTCCCTAAGATCCTGGTGAGAAAGAACTAGATGAACTTTTTTAACCTCTTTTTAACACCCATGTAACATTTAGGGTGTGGATTATAAAAAATGATCACAATATGTGTCTATATCTGCACTTCAGGGGAAGGAATCTGAGCTATATGACCCAGCTGACTTTATAGCCCTGAATGCCCAGAAAAGTGTGCTTCATAGTGTTAGATCACAGGGTTTGACTCTTACCCAGAATGTTCATGAATAGTGAGCATGATTGAGTCTAAGTAGTTTGAGAGTGTTTTAAGCACTTTTAGTTTTGTAGACTTGCAAAAAGTGATTATGGGATTTTGTTTTTTTAAGAAAGCAAACACGTATAGTGGCAGTTTCCTATTGGCTATAAATCAAACTGGGCCAAATTTGTCAAGTGAAGAGTTTGTTGCAGATCTGTGGGTCTCAAGCTTGAGCACCCCATCAGGATCACTGTGGAAGGCTGGTTAAAATAGATGGCTGAGCCCCACCCCCAGAGTTTCTGATCAGCAGGTCTAGGGTGGGACTGAGATTTTGCATTTCTAATGAGATCCTGCTGATGCTGATGATACTAGTCCTTAGGTCAGCTGAAATTTGTGTAATAAGCACCCCCTGGGAAGTTCTTTAGAAACAGGAATTATCAGGCCCATTGCAGATGGTCAGAAAGCCTGGTGACTGTAAGCTTAAGCACACCGGCTGATTCTTCTTTGTACATTTTTTATTGAAATACAGTTGACAATAGTTTCAGTCATACAACATAGTAATTAAACAACTATATACACTACAAAATGCTCACCAAGGTAAGTCTAGTTATCATCTGTCACGAAACAAGGTTATTACAATATTATAGACTCTGTTCCCTAGGCTACATTTTCCATTCCCATGATTGATTTATGTGGATGTTTGTACCCCAGTCATTCTCATGGTGGGGCAGACTTGGAAAAGACTGGGAAAGAAATAATCTTCAGTGCCTCCCCCTGGTCTGCCTTCAGAGTTGATGGACACAGACTGAAGCTTAGAGGAGGAGGAGGACACACTTATTTACTTGGGAGCTCTCACTGAATGCAGAGTCAATTTAGATTACAACTAGAATAGGGAGGTGGTTCTCCACCCGGCCTGCATAATATTAGCTGGAGATCTTTCTGATCCGCATGCTCAGTCCACACCAAGAACAAGTACATCAGTCTTGAGAGTGGATCCCAGGCATCATTTTTGTTGTTGTTGTTGTTGTTTAATTTTTCTAGGAGTTTTTAATGTGCATTCAAAGTTAAGAATGACAGAAATAGATCTGGATCCTGACCTCCCTTTTGCACCAAATTAGTTGCATGACCTAGGGAGTTCTCTAAGGCCTTTGGAATAAGTGTTCTTTGTAAATTGGATGGAGGTAGGGCACATGGGAAAGGAAATGCAAGTTTGTTTGGACTAGATCAGTGGTTTTTCAACCTTGGCTATATCACCCGGGGGAATTAAGGATCTACTGACATGCAGGCTCCACTTCCAGAATCTCTGCAGTAGGGCCTGGGCCTTGGTGGTTTCTAACTCTCCAGGTGAGTAGAATATGCATCTAGGGCTAGAGCTATTGGATTAAAGAATTTCTAAAATCCCTTCAGAGTCATACATTATATATTCCTATACATGTTGGTCATTACTTCTATAGCCAATGTCAAATCATCTGCTGAAGAATTTGCTAATTATAAGTGTCGGACATCTTCCATCAGATCACTTTCCCCACCGTGTGTTAGTATTTACCGCATTGTAATGGCTTGCTTAACCATATACCAGGAGTTAACCTGTTGTGGAACACTGTTTGCTTGGCACCTTACATTTATTCTCATTGCAAAAATTAGGCATCATTATATCTATTTTATAGAGGAGGATAGGACAACCTAAAGAGAATAATTTACTTGCCTGAATGGCAAAACTACCCAGTTGCTTTATGCCAATAGTGGCATAAAGTCCTATACTGGTTACTTTATGCCAATACTTTTCAAAACTGCAATGTCTGGGAAATTACCAGGGATCCTATAAAATGTGAACTGTGCTTCAGCAGGTCTAGAGCAGATCTGAGATTCTGGGTTTCTAACTATTCCCCAGGTGATGGCTTTTCTTAAAACCTTGAGGACAGTGCTTTGAATAACAGAGTTCTACCCCATATTCTCTCACTCTGAAGGGGTGAGCCAGACTCCACTCTTCAAGCATTATTATGGGTCTAATATGTCCTCACACATAGAAGATACAACTTCTACACACAACCTATTTATCAAGAGCGCTTTATTCCCCAAAGCAGACCTTTTGGGAGTCTGCGCATCTTTTAGAGATACTGCCTCCAACCTGATTTTCTCACTGATTCTTTGTGAATTCCCTTAAAAGTCTTGGACATATTCTTTGCAACACTACCAAACTTAGCAGCTCTTTAGGCCCTGTAGATGGATGAATTTAAAGAAAAGCTATATGGGGTGAAACAATGAATGATGCAATAGATGTTAGGTAAATATAAAGGGGTAAGTGATAAAGAGATCCTTGCCTTTGAGAACATTACCAGAAAAGAGCTTTTGAAATGAAATGAGCACAGAGGGCATCACTGAACAGAGGCAAAGAAAGCTGGGACTAGAACACTGGGGACAACTCATGTCCTGGTGTCTAAGCAGACAACACGAGACCAGTCCTTGTATTGATAACTGCCCCATACTCAAGGATTAGCAAACTTTTACTAAAAGTAGTAAATATTTTAGGCTTTCTGGGCCATGCAAGGTCTCATGGCATGTGTGTATGTGTGTGTGTTCAGCACCCTTCATATATGTGAAAACCTGTATTCTTAGCTTGAAGGTCATACACAGATAAGCCACTGCCTACATTTGGTGTGTGGTCATAGTGTGTTATTCACAATTACAAATAACACCAATGAAAATGTGCATCTGTATACCCATAATATTCTATTGTGAAGTAATAGTTATTATGCCCTTTGAAAGAAATGTATTCAGGCTTCAGGAAATGTTAAAATAATACCTGTGATTATAGCCTTCTTAGCTGAGAGCATTTACACTGATGAAGACCCTCAAATATCTTCTTAGCTCTCCTCTTCTCTCCCTTCCTCTCTGTGCACACACACAATATTATTTGTGTTCCCACAACTAGTATACTTACTAAACCTGGATCCCATTGGGGGAAAAAAAATGCAGAGGCTATTCTAGACAAAAGGCCCCAGATAAACAGCTATCCTGGAGAACACAAAGCTGAACAGAAGCAAGATGCATAGTTTCCTCATTACTTGCTCCTTTTTGGTACTATTAGTCAGAATGCCATCTTTAGCTTTATTTCACAAAGCAGACTGAGAGGCCAGGCTGACTGGACATTCACCCAGACGACTGATACAGCTAAAGGAAAAAAATGACTCACTGAAAATGACAGCAAGATGGTTCTCCTATAGAAGGTTGCCAAGCTGACGTATATTTGAAGGGCATTGTGGGGCCTGGCCTATTCTGACAAGTATAGCTTATGAGTGTAACCTTGGCTGGGAGTTGACATGAACTTTTTGCAAGCACAGCTGCTCCATCCATCTAGACCTGGCCATATTCTCCTGAGGGCCTGCAGAGGAAGAAGGATGCACCTGGGGCCTATGTCTGGTCCTGCTCTGGACTCTGCTGGCTGCATCTGTTGGCCAGCAAGGTGGAGGTGGCTGCTTCAGGGTCACCTTGGAAGAAAAGAGACTCCATGTGGTAAGGTTCATTTTGGATGAGTTTCAGGTGACATGGAATATCTGCTGCTCACCCTCTGGTGTGCCTGCCTGCTCTTTGAGCATCATGGAAACGTGCTAGATTTCAGAGCAAATCAAGGACTGTAATATTTGCAGGCATCAGTAGGGCCTTGTGGCCCCTAGAAGGAAGAGAATGCAGGATACTCAACAAGGGAGCTTCCAGCGTGGGAGAGATTTGTAAAAGCTTCTGTTTAACAGTGGAATCAGGAGGCTTTGGCTTGCTCTGGGTGTGTGCCTTGTAGGATAGAGGCAGGAAGAATATATAATAGCTGCATTTGATGAAAGTGAGATAAGATGAGCTAAGCAGATTTGAGGGACTAAACCTGGGAAGACTCCAGTAGGCAGGAAGATAGGAAGAAAACTTATATAGGTGTCTGAGGACTGGGGAAGAGCTGGCTAGAAGAACATTTCTTTAGTCTCTTGCCTTGTGTGGCCTAGGACCAGAATCAGATCATCCCCCTCACCCCCAACCCCATTGTTCTAGTGGACCTAAGAGCCCTCTGAGGTTATCCAGCAGGTTCCCAGGATTTCTCCCAGAACAATGCCCATTGCAGTGACCAGGTACAGGGTTCCGCCAAGGAGCTACTAGGGGCCAGTAGCTTCTGTTAGATCTATTCTAGGTCATTGTCTTAGGCTGCCTGTGCAGACTGCTAAACCCCCGATGGAGACAGCGTTTCAAGGGATTAGGTGGAACAGGGAGTGAGGAAAGATGAAGGGGATATCCAAGAAGGGTGTAAGTCTGGATGAAAGTCTGCAAAAAAATAATCATTTTTCTAATTCAAAACACAACAGTGCAGTGTGAGCCTCCTGCTTCAGGAAGGAGTGGTTGATGAGGCTACGCTGGGATTTAAGCCACTTACATTGCCTTCTCTTGATTCTGTTTACCGAGAGACTTCTTGTGTAAATGCTTGGGCAGTAGAAATGTCCTAGAAGGCTTTCTTGGTGTCCCATGTCTTTCCTTTCTTGCTTTCTTTGTTTGGTTTTTTGTCTTAGGACTTAATATTGTTAAGTAGACCAGGGAGGGACACGTGTTTAGAGGCTAAAAACGTGTGCCCCTCTCTGGTCTACCTAATTTTGTTAATTGCATCTGTGTCATAAATACAGTAATGTGATACCTTTCCCATTTCCTCCTGGGAAGATGCTGTGGCATTTTTGACAGGTCTGACAAAACCAACTGGTTATTCTGCCTAAGTTTTCATCCAAACCAGGAGTTTGTATGAACAAATACCCTTGGCTTGTGGGTCATATGGTCTCTGTTGCAACTACTCAGCTCTGCCCTTGTGCTCCAAAAACAGTCGTAGACAGTACAAAAGCAAATGAGCAAGGATGTGTTCCAGTATGACTATTTATCAGAAAAGATGGTTAGAGGAAGAAGACACAAGAAGTATTTTAGATAAAGATGAAAGAGCTTTAAAAAAGCTGCCTGTCCTAAAACATTTCCCAACAGCTTGCCTAGGGGCCTGCAGTTTCTACAGTGTATATTATTCCTTACAGTTCTTAAGGACTTGGAAACATCTTAATTGGGTGAAAGTGTTCTATTGGGAAAATATTAGAGAATATTGTATTTTCTCTAGGAGGAGAAAATATTACCATAGTGGATAGTTACTTTGATTAGTCAATTAACATCCTCTTCTTAAACAATGACAAGAAGGAATAGGACCCAGTAGAGAGAAGGCGAGGGCATGATGTAGGAGAATATCCAGGTTGGGAAGGCTGTGGTGCAAGGTTTTACACAGGGAATCACAGCTGCACAAGGATAAATCATGCAAAACGTTATTGAGGCGGCTGACATTTGATTGATCATGCATGCCATTTATATGTTTCTGTATATTTCATTCTGTATGTATCCATCCCTCTGTATATCCCGCAAATAATAAATAAAACAATAACATGTGGTAAGTAGTCACCAGGGGTGCAGGCAATAAGCCTGGAGAGGTTTTGAAGAGGGGTCTACTCCCACTGACCAGTGTGAATGGGAAGTCTTCAGGGACACGTGGGTCATGCACTGAACCTTGGCTGATTGCTAAGGGTTCAACTGGTGGAAGCACCTGCCCACCCCTCCCCTCCACCGCCCCCAGCCTGAAAATAAAACGCAACAAACAAAACCCAAAAACCTGAGGCATAAAGTGGAAGTGAGGACTTCTCTCTCCCTCGTCAACTGGTACTTCTGTGCAAAGGGGACTGAGATCACGGATTCAATATTGGCTTGAATGGTTAGAATCCCTCTGCACTGTGATTTTGGCCTTGGTTCCACACTTCCACTTGTCGTCATGAAATGCATGAGCCCAGGTTATAGAGAATGATGCATTCATTTATTCATCTGGATCATCTTCTGCAAACACTCCTTGACTTGGACTAAAAGTCAAGCACCTGGAGCTCTGGGCCTGCTAATATGTAGCAGGGGATTCATCTCATACATACATGAAGGTCAACATGTTGTATTCAGTGGAAATAGGTAAGATTTCACTTTCTTACACAGGACTCTGAAAAACCAAATAATAGTGGAGAGTAATAATTCAGGTCCTCAGGGAGGGAAAGGCAGGAGAAAACAATCTCAGGAGGCCATCTGTAATTAAAAGGACATTTCATTCATTATATGATTTCAGATAACACATGCCAAGTTTCTTCTATCCTTTTTACACAACCACACATTATTGATGAACAGGCATCACGAAGGCATTAGGTGATGCTTTATTGCATTATTTTAAGCTACTGAGGTTTTTATATATGAAGGGTACAGATTTATGTTGATGATTCAGCTATGAAGCGAGCACATCAATTTGTTCATGAATGTGAGCTGGTGATTACCTCCATTAAAGTCACCAGGGCAGACTGATCACTTTAATTTGGGCCAAAGCATGCAAACAGCATTTGTTAGTGGTATGTGTGCACCTAGGAACACAGGCAGAGGAGCTGTTCTGCATCCCAGAGGAACCCTAGGAAAGCAGATTTGTGTTCTCATAGGTGTATAAGTACAGGCAAGGGTATGAAGCCTGGTGGGACCTGGAAGAAATTGCTTCCTACCATCACTTGGCAGGATATTGTATGTTTCATTTGGTAGTAGCTGCTGAATGCTGACTGGATGATAAGCTACAAAAAGAACAACACAGAAAACGTATCCTTGCTTCTAATTCCAGATCATAGAACTCAGGGCCTTCCTAGGTATGGTCAAGCAGGATGAATGGTGCTCTACTTTATCAGCATGAAGGCAACTTGTGGGATTTAGTAAATTTCAAAAATTGGAATGAGTACTTGTGATCCCAGCTGTGTGTTGGGTTTAGTGAAGTCTGTCCTGCAAGAAATCAGTCTAACTGGGGAAATACAAAGTGACTTCTTAAGCAATCCTGATTTATACTTGAGGTTGGTAGGATGATAGTTGAAAACGTATTCAGATGATGTGGCCGAGAAAGCAAGGAGAAACAGAGCTGCTGTGTGAGATGTGATGGTGGTGACCCTGGGGAATTAGTCATCTACTCACTGCTGGGGACCTTTCAGAAAACCAAATGCCACAACAGCTTCCCCCACCCAGAAAGTCCACTTCTGACAGGAGTAAAACCTGGATGCCTAAGTGTGGATAAAATGAAAGTTCCTGTGGCCAGGACTCTCACCTGGCCCTGGTCGACTAGCTCACTATACACAATATGTTGCTGTTGACTCTATATAAAGAGCTCTGCCCAGTGCTCTGTGCGACATGGTGGCATGGCTGCAAGGCTGCAGGAGAGCAGTGCAGAGGCTGGAGTGATGGCAGCACCGAGGACAGAGGCCCGGAGGACTGCTGTGGAGGCAGAGAGGCCCAGAGGCAGACACTGGCTTGCTGCCTGCAGACTTGCTCTGAGTGAATGGGATTTTAGTGATTGACCTGCCACCATGGGAATAAAGTTGGGTATAACCCTTTCACCCCAAGAACTTTCTACTGTCATTTCTTTGGTCACATTGAATGCATAGTGAACTTGGCTGGGGCTGAAACCCACTGGCAAGACACTAAGGATGTATGTGACTTTGTTTCTGGAAACAGTGAACACTGACAACTCCTTTCAATGTGTGACAAAAGGGAATTATCAATAACAAAGCAAAACATTCTGGAATCTTACTCAGTGTAAAAAAAATGATTTCAATTATATAAAGAATCTGGAAAATATTGTGATAGGAGATTAAATAAATGGTGACAAAAGGATGTTTACTGAGATTGAGACTTCACAAAGATTACATGTTGAGTTATATGCTAAGCAAATGATCATGTATAAAGTAGACCTCCCTTTATTCTTTCCCTGCCTCCATTTTATTTCCTTTGTAGCAGTGTGTACAATGTGAACTTTAAAAATGCACTCACTTGTTAATTTCACCAAAATATAAGCTGCTGTAGAGAATATAAGTAATATTTAACTTCCTTACTGTTTATTTTCAACATGTGGTATATATTAGGCACCCAGTATTTGAATGGCTGATGCTATCAGTGATTGGATATTGTTATGAAAATATACTTTTAGAGTGACCTTTTAATAACATGCATAGTAAGGAAAATAACATTTGTCAAAACCTTACTGGGTGCTGGATTAAGTACTCCATTTTTCATTTCACCTTATTACCACTTGATATTATTTTTATACTTATAGTTGAGGAAATTGAGGCTCACAGCAGCAAAGCCCCCTGCCTAGCTGGCAAGAAAATAAGAGTCAGGATGTAAAGCCCAGTCTGTCTGACTCCAAAACTCAGGCTCTTGACCATTATATGATTTTTTAAAAAGTAAGATATGTAGAATAATTGAGTGTCAGATGCTTCTAAAGGTCTCTTAAAACCAAAGCAAGAAACTGTTTATCCCTTCCTCCTGTCTCCAGGATCTTCATGCAGCCCCAGGGGCCAACCTCCTCTGAGCCCCTTCTCTGATAAATTATCCCTGTTTTGGTCTCCTCTGTCCTTCAGAATATCAGTTACTGGCAACCAGGTTGATAAAGTCATTGCAGTCCGAGGTAGCTGCATTTCAAAAGGATTCCATCTACCTCAGCGTAAAAGAGAGAGAGCAAATGACTTCTGGGTCAGCCAGGCCTTTCCGACTGTCCTCAAATTAAGTTGTGAAGGTGGCCCTTAGGTCTGTGTCCATCTCTGTGGAAGCCCATTGTCTTAAGGTTAAATCCCTGTCTTAACATCAGCTGCTTCTGTCTTGCCCCTCAAAGATTTCAGGGAAGTGTATCATTTTGTCTCTTGCTGAACTGTAAAATTCCATCTGTAATGTAGGAGGCATGTCCTGAATCCTTGGGATTCTATACAAGGTAGGCATGCATGGACTAAGGCTGTTTTGTGCGCCAGTCGTAGCAGTGCAGATAACCGAATAGATCTTTAGATTGAGACCATCGCACCCCTCATCACTGTGATCATTACAGAGAACAACAGTCTGCATGGGACTGGTGCCATCAGCTCTTCTCTTTATGGTTTTATATGGCCATGTGACGGTGGGGACTGGAATTTCCATAAATTCCATTTTAATAGTAAATAAGTTAATTTTATCTTCAAATTTATGGTGACAATGCAATATTAACATGAGGAAAAAGTGCTTTATAAACCTCCAAGTTTATTTCAATAGACTGCTCTTCTTAAAACACCAATATGATACCTGAAGCTGTAAAAATTAATGAAATGATAAAGTTTTGCGGGGATTGAATGTACCAAATACATGCTGGTGCTTGGAAATGAACAGAATTGTGTGTATTAAAAATGTAATTTGATTTCTAGGACCAGAGAAGAAGAAAACGTTCTCATCTTTCTGATGCACCTCATTATCACTTTGGAGTTAAGTGCCTAAATACTTACTAGTGGAAGTTTTTAATGTCTAATTAAAGCTCATCCTTCTAGGCAATCTGGCTTCTTGTAAACATTCAAACAGGACTGTGGCATTTTTGAGATGGAGGTGCTTTCTGTAGTGATGTCCACACAAAACCAAATTTCATAGCAATGACCTGCTCTTCATCTGGAGCTTTCAGCCATGCAGTGTGTGTGTGTGTGTGTGAGATTAAAAACGTCTTGCATTTTAAATGGTCACAGTATATTTTTATGAGGGCTCCACACATTTCTGATCTTGTCAATTTTATCTCTGCCATCAGGGTCCATGGAATATCTCTATTATTTTTGGTTAGCTAAGGTGATTAGTGAAAGGTTAAGGAAGGGATGCTAATTGTACACATTCAGTTCAAGGAGTAAGTTCCCTTCTTAGACTCAGCATCAGTTTTCCTTGTTAGTTTACTTGTCCTAATCTTGCTATTGATATTTTTGTTTGCTTCATCTACTTACACAGTGTGCCTCCAGAAAAGCAAAAAATAAATAAATATATATATATATATGTACACATACACCAATCTGTAAGCATCCAGAACATTGTGCTAATCAGGCAATCAGAAAAGAAGCTTTGTAAGATGGGTATCTTACCTCTCCCTGATGCTTACTGATTCCCACACAGAGGACTGATCACGCCTTTTTTGCTCTTAAAGCTCTTACAAACAGCAATACACAATTTAGTGATGACAGCTGTTAAGCTTCCTCCTTCTCCTCAACACAGTCAGTTTTTAAGGCATTAAGTCACAGATAGAAGACTTGGCCCAGTCCTTTCCACTATCACTTCCCAAAATCTGTTATGCTCCTCAGAAGTTACAGAGGAGGACTTCCTTAAGAGATTACTAGGAATTAAGTATAATTAGCTCCACTAAGGAACTATACTGTGTCATAGCCTATGTCATTTCAAAAATTCCAAATCAATCTTAATACCCCAACATTTAACCGTTAATGATACTCTGTTTTCTAAGCTTCCAGAAAGGCAAATGAGTAAATTGTGAACAGCTCAAGAGTAGAAAAAGCAGAGACCATACCTAGCCCATATATGTTACCTGCCTGGTTTACTTAATTGGGTTTCAAAATTCTATTAAATTGAATCATACTGCCCCACATCTTTTGATTTACAATCTAGTAACACTAATCTACTAATGGCCTATTGGCCACTTCTTTGCTCACTTTACTCTTTTTTCAAGTATCTAATGAATCTAGTCCATTATTCCCTCTATACCTCCAACCCACTTAGACTATCATGCTAACTTTTTTTTTTAAGGGAGAAAATATTGTGATTTGAAAAGCAGGATATTTTATTTTATCAGAGTTTCTAGTATAACATCAGAACTGTAGTTAAAGAACAGGCAGTTAAATAAATCAAGTATACTTACTGTGTACAGTTGTGTCAGACTGATGTTGAAATGTTAGCTGTATTTCAAACTACTTACTGATTGGGAACTGTCTCAAAGACTGAAACTTAGTGTTTGCTGCCAGAGGTCCACAAATCACAATACATCGAACCACACCCAGCGTCACTGTGATGCCAGTGGGTCCAGTGAGAGCAGAGAGGCAAGCAGAAAGAAAATAATGAAGATGGGAATTTGAATGGAGTCCATGACCAATTTAAATACACGAGCCTGCCGCTGGAGATACCGAAATCTTTAGCATCATATTGGAAATATTTTCAGAATGTTTCAGAATGCAAGGTAAATGAAATTCTGATTTGAAGTGGACAAAGTGGACTTACACAGCAGGAGTACATTGCAGAATGGTGGCTGCCAGACTTCAGGATTTATGGATCAGTAAATTAAAGAGAAGAAATAATTGGAGGACTATCAGGAGTTGTCAGCTCTTTATTTTTGCCAAGTGTTGCTAGCACTGTTCTCCCTATTAAGACTCTGCTGGGCATTGAGGTTCCCATATGAGCTCTAAGCCATAATAGTTTATTTAAATGAAGGGTGAAGAAACATTTCAAAAGATACAAAGAGAACTTCATTATCACCCTGTGGAACTTACTGGTTGGGATCTCCCTCACATGAGCCCAATTCATTTCTGCCCTAGGGCTCTAGAGATCAGCTTCTGCCTGCTGACCTGCAGCAAGTGTGAGCCAGAGACTGTGTGCTCTAGAGAGCCACCTCTGACTTCCACCATTCACTTACAGTAGTCCTCTTCTGCACTCAGGCTGATACAGTTTCTCTGACTTACACTATATCCCCCTGACATGCAGACTACTACAAGAAATTGTTTCACCAGAGCCGGTGATATAATAGATGTGGCAGTTATTATTTTTTTAATTCTCTTATTATGAAATATTTCAGGCACATCCAAAAACATACCATATATAACAAACCATCATATATGTCACCCAGTGTCAACAATTATGAACTAACGGCCAATTTTGTTTTTCTACGCCTCTACTTCCCCTACTTTGGGTAATTGCGAAGCAAACCTCAAACATATCATTTCATCCATAAGCATCTTCTATCTGTATCTCTACAAACAATGGATACCGTAAAATATAAAGTATTAGAACACACTTTAAAATATTAATTTTTTTTTTGTAGATAATTATTTTTTATTGAAGGGTAGTTGACACACAGTATTACATTAGTTTCAGGTGTACAACACAGTGATTCAACATTTATATACATGATAATTCTAGGAACCAGCTATCACCATACCAAGTTGTTAACAATATTTTGAGTATATTCCTTATGTTATACATTACACCTCGGTTACTTATTTATTTTACAATTGGAAGTGTGTACTTTTTTTTTTTGTGAGGGCATCTCTCATATTTATTGATCAAATGGTTGTTAACAACAATATAATTCTGTATAGGGGAGTCAGTGCTCAATGCACAATCATTAATCCACCCCAAGCCTAATTTTCGTCAGTCTCCAATCTTCTGAAGCATAACGAACAAGTTCTTACATGGAGAACAAATTCTTACATAGTTAATAAGTTACATGGTGAACAGTACAAGGGCAGTCATCACAGAAACTTTCGGTTTTGTTCATGCATTATGAACTATAAACAGTCAGTTCAAATATGAATACTCATTTGATTTTTATACTTGATTTATATGTGGATACCACATTTCTATTATTATTATGTTTAATAAAATGCTGAAGTGGTAGGTAGATACAAGATAAAGGTAGAAAACATAGTTTAGTGTTGTAAGAGAGCAAATGTAGATGATCAGGTGGGTGCCTGTAGACTATGTGATAATTCAAGCTAGACAAGGGCAGTAAAACATCCACGTATGCAGAAGATTTCTCTCAGAACAGGGGGGGTGAGGTTCTAAGCCTCACCTCTGTTGATCCCCAATTTCTCACCTGATGGCCCCCCTGCGACTGTGCCTGTCTTAGGTTGTTCCTCCCTTGAGGAATCTTACCCGTCTCTGGCTAACCAGTCATCTTCCGGAGCCATACAAGGAAATGTAAAGTTGGTAAGTGAGAGAGAAAAGCCTTATTGTTTGAAAAGGTTAGCTTTTTACATCTTTGCATATTAATGCCCTGTGGCTTCTATGCCCAGCATTTGTCTTGAGGTATCTTTACCACTTGGAAGAATTATGATAATCGGTAAATTTGATATGAGGCACGAATTCAATTTAAGGGTTGTAATGAGGAAGGAAGAAGAAAAGCTATAGAAGTAGCAGGCGGCAGAAAACATGGGAAGATTGATTATTTCTTTGACATATCTTCTTGTAGAGTAACTTCAGCATGTATAGGTTTTAAGCTACTACTTAAATTGTGCACACACATTAACATAATAGGAGTATAGTTACATAACCAAAGCATACCTGTAATTACCATCCATCTCCAGTGAAACCAAGAAAACCAGTTAGGCACCTTAGGCATTTGTGAAAACTTATCTATGATATGGTGGATATTGTCCAACTGAACTTGAACAGTCTGAGAGAAATCAGACAAATTAAAACAATCCATTCCTGGGGACTGTTCACATCCCATATGTTATTTTAACAGTAAACAGTCTGTAGTTGTAAGATTTTGGAGGGCTACAATTTGCACTTCTCCTAATTCTTGGTTGAGTTCCAACAGTATAGATCCAGTCAAATTTGTTGTTTTACTGTATGCACAGGCCAGCTTAGATATCTCCTTCTTCATTCCCATGGCAAGTCCAGGAAGAGGTGGGATGAGTGCATCTACACCTGTAGCAGTGCGTGGATCTTTGTTGGGGTTTTTTGATGATCATCTTCTGGCATGAGTCTTCCCGAGAGTGCTGATGTTGGAAGTTCTTTTTCATATCGTATCTTAGTTCATTTTCGGGGTAGTCAAATTAGGCTTTGATCCTCTGTATAAACACAAACAGGCCCTTGCCTACACTTTTATATGCCCTTTATACCCTTGTGTAGAACTCATTGGAGGTCACCACACAGGAACTGCCTTTTTTTTTTTTTGGTATCTTTAATCTACACTTACATGATGAATATTATGTTTACTAGGCTCTCCCCTATACCAGGTCCCCCCTATAAACAGTCACTGTCTATCAGCATAGCAAAATGTTGTAGAATCACTACTTGCCTTCTCTGTGTTGTACAGCCCTCCCCTTTCTCCCACCCACCCATGCATGCTAATCTTACTACCCCCCTTCTTCCCCTCCCCTTATCCCTCCCTACCCACCCATCTTCCCCGGTCCCTTTCCCTTTGGTACCTGTTAGTCCATTCTTGAGTTCTGTGATTCTGCTGCTGTTTTGTTCCTTCAGTTTTTCCTTTGTTCTTATATTCCACAGATGAGTGAAATCATTTGGTATTTCTCTTTCTCCGCTTGGCTTGTTTCACTGAGCATAATACCCTCCAGCTCCATCCATGTTGCTGCAAATGGTAGGATTTGCCCCTTTCTTATGGTTGAGTAGTATTCCATTGTGTATATGTACCACATCTTCTTTATCCATTCATCTATTGATGGACATTTAGGTTGCTTCCAATTCTTGGCTATTGTAAATAGTGCTGCGATAAACATAGGGGTGCACTGGTCTTTCTCAAACTTGATTGCTGCATTCTTAGGGTAAATTCCTAGGAGTGCAGTTCCTGGGTCAAATGGTAAGTCTGTTTTTACCATTTTGACATACCTCCATACTGCTTTCCACAATGGTTAAACTAATTTACATTCCCACCAGCAGTGTAGGAGGGTTCTCCTTTCTCCACAGCCTCGCCAACATTTGTTGTTGTTTGTCTTTTGGATGGCAGCCATCCTTACTGGTGTGAGGTGATACCTCATTGTAGTTTTAATTTGCATTTCTCTGATAATTAGCGATGTGGAGCATCTTTTCATGTGTCTGTTGGCCATCTGTATTTCTTTTTTGGAGAACTGTCTGTTCAGTTCCTCTGCCCATTTTTTAATTGGGTTATTTGTTTTTTGTTTGTTGAGGCATGTGAGCTCTTTATATATTCTGGACATCAAGCCTTTATCGGATCTGTCATTTACAAATATGTTCTCCCATACTGTAGGGTTTCTTTTTGTTCTATTGATGGTGTCTTCTTCTGTACAGAAGAAGCTTTTCGTCTTAATATAGTCCCACTTCTTCATTTTTGCTGTTGTTTTCCTTGCCTGGGGAGATATGTTCAAGAAGAGGTCACTCATGTTTATGTCTGAGAGGTTTTTGCCTATGTTTTCTTCCAAGAGTTTAATGGTTTCATGACTTACATTCAGGTCTTTGATCCACTTTGAGTTTACTTTTGTATATGGGGTTAGACAGTGGTCCAGTTTCATTCTCCTACATGTAGCTGTACAGTTTTGCCAGCACCATCTGTTGAAGAGACTGTCATTTCGCCATTGTATGTCCATGGCTCCTTTATCAAATATTAATTGACCATATATGTCTGGGTTAATGTCTGGATTCTCTAGTCTGTTCCATTGGTCTGTGGCTCTGTTCTTGTGCCAGTACCAAATTGTCTTGATTACTATGGCTTTATAGTAGAGCTTGAAGTTGGGAGTGAGATCCCCCTTACTTTATTCTTCTTTCTCAGGATTGTTTTGGCTATTCGGTGTCTTTGGTGTTTCCATATGAATTTTTGAATTATTTGTTCCAGTTCATTGAAGAATGTTGCTGGCAGTTTCATAGGGATTGCATCAAATCTGTACATTGCTTTGGGCAGGATGGCCATTTTGATGATATTAATTCTTCCTAGCCATGGGATGAGTTTCCATCTGTTAGTGTCCCCTTTAGTTTCTCTTAAGAGTGACTTGTAGTTTTCAGAGTATAAGTCTTTCACTTCTTTGGTTAGGTTTATTCCTAGGTATTTTTTTTTTTTTTATGCAATTGTGAATGGAGTTGTTTTCCTGATTTCTCTTTCTGTTGGTTCATTGTTAGTGTATAGGAAAGCCACAGATTTCTGTGTGTTGATTTTGTATCCTGCAACTTTGCTGTATTCCGATATCAGTTCTAGTAGTTTTGGGGTGGAGTCTTTAGGGTTTTATATGTACAGTATCATGTCATCTGCAAGTAGTGACAGTTTAACTTCTTCTTTACCAATCTGGATTTCTTGTATTTTTTTGTTTTGTCTGATTGCCATGGCTAGGACCTCCAGTACTATGTTTCAAATAACAGTGGGGTGAGTGGGCATCCCTGTCTAGTTCCTAATCTCAGAGGAAATGCTTTCAGCTTCTCGCTGTTCAATATAATGTTGGCTGTGGGTTTATCATAGATGGCCTTATTATGTTGAGGTACTTGCCCTCTATTCCCATTTTGCTGAGAGTTTTTATCATGAATGGATGATGAACTTTGTCAAATGCTTTTTCAGCATCTATGGAGATGATCATGTGTTTTTTGTCTTTCTTTTTGTTGATGTGGTGGATGATGTTGATGGACTTTCGAATGTTGTACCATCCTTGCATCCCTGGGATGAATCCCACTTCGTCATGGTGTATGATCCTTTTGATGTGTTTTTGAATTCAGTTTGCTAATATTTTGTTGAGTATTTTTGCATCTACATTCATCAGGGATATTGGTCTGTAGTTTTCTTTTTTGGTGGGGCCTTTGCCTGGTTTTGGTATTAGGGTGATGTTAGCTTCAT
The DNA here is from genome assembly GCF_030020395.1 of Manis pentadactyla. Lineage (NCBI taxonomy): Eukaryota > Metazoa > Chordata > Mammalia > Pholidota > Manidae > Manis > Manis pentadactyla. The sequence goes on along the minus strand of NC_080020.1, from coordinate 167,792,839 downwards.
AGAATGAGTTTGGGAGTATCCCCTCCTCCTCTGTTTTTTGGAAAACTTTAAGGAGAATGGGTATTATGTCTTCCCTGTATGTCTGATAAAATTCCGAGGTAAATCCATCTGGCCCGGGGGTTTTGTTCTTTGGTAGTATTTTGATTACCGCTTCAATTTCGTTGCTGGCAATTGGTCTGTTTAGATTTTCTGTTTCTTTCTGGTTCAGTCTTGGAAGGTTGTATTTTTCTAGGAAGTTGTCCATTTCTCCTAGGTTTCCCAGCTTGTTAGCATATAGGTTTTCATAGTAGTCTCTAATAATTCTTTTTATTTCTGTGGGGTCCGTCGTGATTTTTTCCATTCTCGTTTCTGATACTGTTGATTTGTGTTGACTCTCTTTTCCTCTTAATAAGTCTGGCTAGAGGCTTATCTATTTTGTTTATTTTCTCGAAGAACCAGCTCTTGGTTTCATTGATTTTTGCTATTGTTTTATACTTTTCAATTTTATTTATTTCTTCTCTTATCTTTATTATGTCCCTCCTTCTGCTGACCTTAGGCCTCATTTGTTCTTCTTTTTCCAATTTCGATGATTGTGACATTAGACCATTCATTTGGGATTGTTCTTCCTTTTTTCAATATGCTTGGATTGCTATATACTTTCCTCTTAAGACTGCTTTTGCTGTGTCCCACAGAAGTTGGCGCTTAGTGTTGTTGTTGTCATTTGTTTCCATATATTGCTGGATCTCCATTTTGATTTGGTCATTGATCCATTGATTATTTAGGAGCGTGTTGTCAAGCCTCCATGTGTTTGTGAGCCTCTTTGCTTTCTTTGTACAGTTTATTTCTAGTTGTATGCCTTTGTGGTCTGAAAAGTTGGTTGGTAGGATTTCAATCTTTTGGAATTTACTGAGGCTCTTTTTGTGTCCTAGTATGTGGTCTATTCTGGAGAATGTTCCATGTGCACTTGAGAAGAATGTGTATCCTGTTGCTTTTGGATGTAGAGTTCTGTAGATGTCTATTAGGTCCATCTGCTCTACTGTGTTGTTCAGTGCTTCCATGTCCTTACTTATATTCTGCCCGGTGGATCGATCCTTTGGGGTGAGTGGTGTGTTGAAGTCTCCTAGGATGAATGCATTGCAGTCTATTTCCCCCTTTAGTTCTGTTAGTATTTGTTTCACATATGTTGGTGCTCCTGTGTTGGGTGCATATATATTTAGAATGGTTATATCCTCTTGTTGGACTGAGCCCTTTATCATTATGTAGTGTCCTTCTTTATCTCTTGTTACTTTATTTGTTTTGAAGTCTATTTTGTCTGATATTAGTGCTGCAAACCCTGCTTTCTTCCCGCTGTTGTTTGCCTGAAATATGTTTTTCCATCCCTTGACTTTTAGTCTGTACATGTCTTTGGGTTTGAGGTGAGTTTCTTGTAAGCAGCATATAGATGGGTCTTGCTTTTTTATCCATTCTATTACTCTGTGTCTTTTGATTGGTGCATTCAGTCCATTAACATTTAGGGTGACTATTGAAAGATATGTACTTATTGCCACTGCAGGCTTTAAATTCGTGGTTACCAAAGGTTCAAGGTTAGTCTCTTTAGTATCTTACTGCCTAACTTAGCTCACTTGTTGAGCTGTTATATACACTGGAGATTCTTTTATTCTCTCCCTTGTTATTCCTCCTCCTCCATTCTTCATATGTTGGGTGTTTTGTTCTGTGCTCTTTCTAGGAGTGCTCCCATCTAGAGCAGTCCCTGTAAGATGTCCTGTAGAAGTGGTTTGTGGGAAGCAAATTCCCTTAACTTTTGCTTGTCTGGGAATTGCTTAATCCCTCCTTCATATTTGAATGATATTCGTGCTGGATACAGTATTCTTGGTTCGAGTACCTTCTGTTTCATTGCATTGAGTATATCATGCCATTCTCTTCTGGCCTGTAGGGTTTCTGTTGAAAAGTCTGATGATAGCCTGATGGGTTTTCCTTTGTTGGTAACCTTTTTTTTCTCTCTGGCTGCCTTTAATACTTTGTCCTTGTCTTTGATCTTTGCTATTTTAATTATTATGTGTCTTGGTGTTGCCCTCCTTGGATCCCTTGTCATGGGAGTTCTGTGTACCTCTGTGGTCTGAGAGGCCATTTCCTCCCCTAGTTTGGGGAAATTTTCAGCAATTATTTCTTCAAAGGCACTTTCTATCCCCTTTTCTCTCTCTTCTTCTTCTGGTACACCTATAATGCGGATATTGTTCCTTTTGGATTGGTCACACAGTTCCCTTAATATTGTTTCATTCCTGGAGATCCTTTTGTCTCTCTCTATGTCAGCTTCTATGCGTTCCTGTTCTCTGGTTTCAATTCCATCAATGGCCTCTTGCATCCTATGCATTCAGCTTATAAACTCTTCCAGAGTTTGTTTCATTTCTGTAATCTCCTTTCTGGCATCTGTGATCTCCCTCCGGACTTCATCCCATATCTCTTGCATATTTCTCTGCATCTCTGTCAGCATGTTTATGATTTTTATTTTGAATTCTTTGTCAGGAAGACTGGTTAGGTCTGTCTCCTTCTCTGGTGTTGTCTCTGTGATCTTTGTCTGCCTGTAGCTTTGCCTTTTCATCGTGATAGGAATAGTTTGCAGAGCTGGGACGAGTGACGGCTGGAAGAACTTCCCTTCTTGTTGGTTTGTGGCCCTCCTCTCCTTGGAGAACAGCGACCTCTAGTGGCCTGTGCTGGACAGCTGCGCGCAGACAGGGTTTCTGCTTCCTGCCCGGCTGCTATGGAGTTTATCTCCGCTGTTGCTGTGGGCATGGCCTGGCTCAGGCATCTGTTCCAAAGTGGTGGAGTCGGGTTGGAGGGGGAGCAGCCGGGAGGCTATTTATCTCCGTAAGGGGCCTCTGTGCTCCCTGCAGCCCAGGGGATTAGGGTGCCCAGAGATCCCCGGATTCCCTACCTCTGGATTAAGTGACCCGCCCTGCCCCTTTAAGACTTCCTAAAAGCACCCACTGAAACAAAACGACCAGAAAAAAAAAAAATTTTTTTTAATAAAATAAATAAATAAAAAATGGCCGCTCGTTTTTCTTTATTCTCCGGCACCAGCCTCAGGCATCTGCTCACCGGTCTTGCTGCCCTGTTTCCCTAGTATTGGGGTCCCTATCCCTTTAAGACTTCCAAAAAGCGCTTGCCACAAGAAAACTGAAAAAAAAAAAAAAATGGCTGCTCGCTTTTCTTATGTCCTCCGGTGCCAGGCCTCCGGTACCCGCTCACCGTTCTTGCTGCCCTATTTCCCTAGTATCCAGGGCCCCGTGCATGCACTGTGTCTGCCCTCTGGTCCGGATGGCAGGGGGCTAATTGTTCAACAGTCCTGGGCTCCGTCTCCCTCCCGCTCTGCCTATTCTTCTCCTGCTGGGAGCTGGGGGGAGGGGCGCTCGGCTCCCGCGGGGCCGGGGCCTGTATCTTACCCCCTTCGCGAGGCGCTGGGTTCTCTCAGGTGCGGATGTGGTCTGGATATTGTCCTGTGTCCTCTGGTCTTTATTCTAGGAAGGGTTGTCTTTGTTATATTTTCATAGATATATGTGGTTTTGGGAAGAGATTTCCGCTTCTCTACTCACGCCGCCATCTTGGCTCCACACCTAAAATATTAATTCTTTAATATAAAAAACAGTCAATAATTGTATTTGATTATTTCACAATTTACTTTTCTTTATGTATTTATTCATTTACATATTGGTGAATGTATATATTTATTCAGGATCCAAAAAGGTCTTTTTTTTCCTGCCACTTTATCACCATTCAGATTTCCATGAACACATCCATGTGGTTATATTTTACATACTTGTCTCTTGGATTTCCTATAAACTGAGAGTTTATCCTAAGGCTGATCATTCCAGATTCTATTTTTTTGGCCAGAACATTTCATAGGTAGTGTTCTGTCCTTCTGACAAGAGATATATATATAATATCTAGTTCTCTCTTATTTATATACATGTTTTCTGTCAACAGCCACTGAGTACTTCATTTAGTGTGCTGGTATTTTCTTTTCTTCTTACAAAGATGCAAGCAAATAAAAAATTTACGAAGATGTGGTTCCTGGAACATCTTTTATGTTTTCATGTTGGTGTCATTATATAATCATATGCCAAGCTCTTCAGCAATTGTCTACTGTGGTGCAAAAGTGTGACCACAAGTCTCTCACACACCAAGCAAGGATGATAAAGAGCAAACAGAACCATCATCTGAAATCATCATCTTTTCATAAAATGAAAGGTTTTTCAAGAGCAGAAAAAATGAAGAATTTCATTGAAGATCAAAAAAAAGTTTGAATACACATATCTTTCTGGAAAATTCACACCATCCTGATTTTTCTCATGCCACCAAGGACAGGGACACTGCATTCTGCACTCAAACAACAGACCAGAATTTAGGAACCATTGTTTAGCACCATAGTATTGGTGAATAACTGTTAGGAAGTAATGTGAAATTTGTCTAGCCAAATTAAACAGGTAACTCAACTTTATCTTTGAGAGTATCTTTCATCTATGATGTATTTTGCAATATGTAAGTTTCCCTATATGTACTTTTTAAAGAGCTGTTCTTCAATAAACACATGTTGAACACCAATTTTATGTCACAGACAATCTGGCATTGGGAATATAAAATACCCTAGACTGCGAATATAACAAAGATTAATAAAAATGCAGAATGTAGACAACAAAAATTGAGAACCTGCTTATTAATTTTTGCTCTGTTTGCAAGGAAGCTCACACACCTGGGCACTGGGTATCCTGTGAATGGATACAATAGGGCATGTTTGTCTTTCTCAGACTTATTTTGAAAACTAAGTATAATAACAAATCTGAATAATCAAAGGTAAACTATAATTATATAAGAAACTACATGATAATGTTTGGAACTCAGTCTGTAGTTTTTCACTGTAATAGATTTAATGTCTTAAAATCCTCAAAATGGGGTTCTCGACACTAGTGACATATTGAAGTGATCTTTGGAAGTATTCCTAGTGTCACCATCTACCCATCTCCTTTTGCTGTTGAGGAAACAGTCCTCCTAAGGTGAAGTGACTTACAGAACCCATCAGTGGTGGAGCCTCCTGACTCCCAGTTCTCTTTCTCCCCACTGCTCCACACTGTCTAAGGTCTCTTTTGCATTAGAAACTATTCACATACGTAGTGCATTTTCATCTCCCAGGACTTTAAGGCTTGGCAGGGAGGCAGCCTGGTTCATGGAGAGCAGAGGGGAACTGACCCATTTGTAAGGGCAGATGGCCATGAGGCTCCAGGGGGTTCTCTCTCTGCTAATAACGTGTTCTACTCATGGTGGCCCTTCTCTTCCCCTTTGCCTTTTATAATTCCAATTCTTCTGTCCTCTTGACACTAGCCTGATGTGACCAATCAGGGTTTTGATGGTGCTTCATGTGCTCTTGACCTTGGCCAGTCAGTCTGACCTTGTATTACCAACTCTCCCTCCTTGAAGTGCAGACGTAACACAAAGTGAAATGCTTGACTTTGGGAACTTGAATTCAGTTCAGCTGCTTTGGTTGATACAGTATTTTTAAAAAGTCAAATGTCTAAGAATTTTTGCTAGACCTGCATATTTTAATTTGCTGTAAATTGCCTATTGGATAACACCAGTCTTTTTTCTACATATTTCTAAGAGTTGACTGGCCCCTGAAAGCATTTTACTGGGCTGCTGTCTAGCAGGTCAGTATCTTCCTGACAAACACAAGCTGGCACGCGGGGTTCCTTTGGGTTGACTCCTCTAATTTTCATTGACTATGAATCTCTTCTAAATATCAAAGCATTGCCTACAGTGTCTCTCTCACTGGTAGTCATAGTTTAGTATTCATGTTTTCCACATTCAGCAATGAGTGTTAATCATAGTTTTCCACACTCAAAATTGAGTCTTAAGGGAACTCAAGTGAGAGTAGTGGTTCCGGGCAACTGGCCATTATTGTATATCCCTGAGAATTTTGAGGCCCTTGAGCAACTTGTTAGCATCCTGCTTTTCTGGCAGAAATGAATGCCTAACTTATCATAAGAACTCATACAAGGTGGTAAATCATCGAAAGGTGCCTATTTGTGAAAGGGTTCCCCTGGATGTGGAACTCTCCAAAGAAAATGTGAGGCTATGCAACAGTCTACTTTCCCTTTGCCCCAACATGATTTTCACTGAAATCTTCTTCAATACAGGTTGCCAATTTGGCCTGTTCCATCTCCAACAATGAGGAAGGGGTGAAATTAGTCCGAATGGCAGCCACCCAGATTGACAGTCTGTGTCCCCAGGTAAGTCTCATTCACTTTGTTGCCAAAGCCCAAGGTTGGCCTGATATTCAGGGTCTTCTGTCCCCTGGGCTTGCTGGTCATGCTTGCCTTGCCCTCTTTCCTCCCACTGAAAAATGCTGCTCTTCTTTCATGGGCTGCTTCAAGTTCTACTTTGCTCAAAATGAATTTCTGATCATCATTAACCATGGCAGTTACTTTTTTTTCCACTCATACTAACTTTTTTCCATTTGTTTTGGCTGTTATTTAAATGCTCTATATCTTTTTTTACCTTGTTTCAACAACTAAAGGATACACTTCTTCAGAGAACAAGAGTTGCATTTCTACAACATCTGTGCAAGGAGACAGGACTTGTCCAGTAAACACCTCTTGAAACCTGAGGCTAATTACTATATCTTAAAGAAGCAAGGCAAACAAAAACTAATAATAGTTGATAACCTAGTTTGTCTTTCATGTTTTTGATTGCCCTTCTGAACACTGAGAACCCACTTATCTGGAGAAGCTACAGGGTCTGGGGTTTCAATATAGTCTTTGGCCCATTTGTTCCTCTTTTGAAGGTTATAGTCATATGTCCCTGGGTTATTTCTAACAAACAGGTCATCAATGCTGCTCTAACACTAGCTGCTCGACCACAAAGCAAGGTTGCTCAGGACAATATGGATGTCTTCAAAGACCAGTGGGAGAAGCAGGTCCGAGTGCTGACAGAGGCCGTGGATGACATCACTTCTGTGGATGACTTCCTTTCTGTCTCAGGTAATCACAAACAGGCCCCTTACAAGGCAGCTGGAGAAGAGAACATGGCAGGATATGGCATATCTTGCAAATGTCATGGGTCTCTGTTTCAAGTGCTCTTCTTGGCCCTCTGAGCTTTCAATCATCTCTGCAAATGGTATTGTAACATTGTCTTGAAACTTCTTCTCTGGTGTGCACATTAGTTCAGGACACCGGGTCAAAGCACTGGGATCAGGGGAGTGAGGGATATAGCTTTCTGATAAAGATGTCAGAAACCTGAACAGATGATTTAAGGAGACTTAGGTTCCTTTTTTAGTCCCTGGAGTTTTTAAAGCAGGATGGCCTTTAATACATCAGAATCACCCGTCGAAAACACAGTATGGGATAGGAGATTGGTTAATCCTCACAGTTTAATATTTAAAAATCAAAAAAGCAAATAGCTATTCCAAATTTTTCAGTGTTACGGGGTCATTTTTCTAATAAGTGATGTTACCCAGGTTTGGGATAAGCCAGGTAGAAATATTGGCCACAGACTGAACCCATTCATTAGAAGGCACTTGAGAGCTATTGAGGCTTTGAATGTCTGTCTATGAGATTGTGTAGGGAAGTGAGAAAAAGCAAATAGAACTAGTTATCACTTGAAGTTATAACTTTCTTCTTTGTAAATGAAGCCAGGAGTGAAGGATGTTAGTGTATTTGAATAACCATATAGTCAATTTGACCTTTAATGGTATTCATCAATGCTATTTCAAAATTGGGCTCCCAGCCAGCGAATGGGACTTTTTCCAAACACATCTGACTGAACACATTTGGCCCGGTTCATTTAGAAGAGTTTTTGTGGGAGGAATGGGGCAGGAGGTCACTGAAAATATCAATCTCCTTTGTGAGGTATTAAAATAACCAAGTAACCCTTGAAAATTCACATGGAACAGGTATTGACTCTACACATGGGGGCGGAACTCACACCTGCCAACTCAGGTGTGACCTGGCCGTGACCAGGACCTGCTTGTTCTTGGCTGACTGACTTGAGAGACAGGGCACCACAGCACTGCCAGGGGAGCCAGGTGGACAGGCCCCTGACTGCCACAGAGCCAGAGGGATTTCTGGGGGAGGCTTATTGTATTTCAAAATGTTTTCTAGGTACAGTGGGAACTCCCACTGAGGGCTGGTCTTCAAACTGGTCTGCAAGGAGCATTATTGAGTGTAGATCCAACTTTGACACCATGGAGGGCAAGACAAGGCAGATGGGAAAAATGAGCCAGCACATGCTTGGTACCTGTGATGTGCCTGACTCTCTGGTGTTTATTGAGTTCCCATCAAAGTCTATCACATAGGCATTCATATTCTGAGTCTTCCTTTGAGAAAACCAAATCACCAAGATGGTAAGTACCTTGGAAGAGACAGTATTAAAATCCAGATCACCCTCGTTCCAGAAGCTGTATGGTTCTCAGCAAGTCAGGACAGAAGGACGTTCCCTTGGGTGCCACCGCTCACAGAGCAGCTCCCTCCTCCCCAGCTCCATAGCCACATTCCAATCCCTAATCTCTTTCAAAACCTGTCCTGTTTTCTACTCCCAAGGTGCTTTGTTTTTGATGACTTGTCAAAGCAGCTATTCATTGAAATACACCCATACCTAGGGGTTGGTTGATAAAGAATTGCATATGCTGCCATTCCTGGGGTTTTTGCTTTGCTAATGGCTGAGTCTTAACAACATAAAAGATATCCAAGAAATAAATCTCTCATAAAGTGCTTAGAAATTGTTTGGATAGGTCTGTTGGAGATTTGGGTGGTGGGGAATAGAAGAATGGCTACCAATACTGAGTAACTTTCTAGTATCTGGTCAGTCATTGTCAGGATGACTGCAGGAGCCCCAGACAAGGGCAGAGGGTCTCCATAACCAGCCTCAGATCTCACACGGCAATCCTGAGAGTCCCTGGAAATCTTACTCTGCATCCCCTCTTACCTACAAATGAATAGAAAATACCCATGCATTACCCTTTTCAAAGGATTCATTTGAGAACTTAAAATTTTCCCAACTTATCCTTCTCTTTAAATACAAAATTTGAAGTACAAAAATTTCTTGGGGTAGGGAAAAGCAAGGTGAGGAGGTCTTATCTCAGACCATTTCAATAGTGCAAAGCTTTTCTTAATTTTCTTCCCAGCTCTGCCTCTTCGCCACCTTTCTCCCTGCCATTTCTTTGTGCATCTCATTATTACCACCAACAAAAAAATGACTTTGGCTTCCGCTGATAACACTGTGCAGTCCAGCCCCAGTAGTACGAGTGCCACAGCATGCCATGACAAGAAAATGAACAGGTACTGACAGGGAGCCAGCCTTGGCAGGGCCTGCTGGAGCATGCCTTTGGGGTTGACAATCAGAGGCAGCAGGCACCTTTCCGCAGACAGGCTTGACAATTAATGACACAACCCACGTTGTCCTGCTGGTAGGCTGTGGATACAGCCCAGGAGTCGGGGAAACTACTCCTCATCTCCTTTCCAAGCTAGAGCCAAAACATTTGCATCAGTAAATTGCAAGTTTGACCCAGGAGATATTTTGGAATGCCATTAATGACATTTTTTGTATCAGTTTCTTCTTACGGGAGTATCTGTTCTGGCAGGAAACTCTTTTTTAAAAACAAAACACAAAAAATTATTTGTTTTTAAAGAACTGTGGGGTTTTTTTTTGTTTCTTCATGCTACCTGAACATGTGTGTCTGGGTTCTTAATTTGTCCATATAAAATGCCCAAAATGTCCAAAAAAAGTTTGGGGAGCAATGATGCTGGCTATTAACATTTCAGGAGCAAAACCAATTTTCAGATGTGGCCTGGGCTCATAAGTGTAATTAATGGCTGTGTTAGAACACTTAAATTTTTCCCACTGGGCAAAAACTACAATTTTTAGTCTTGTTTTAAAATGAGTAGCTGGGCATTAACCATGTGACAGTTTAATTCTTGGGTATGGCTCACAAGATAACAGGCATCTAAGATCTGAAAAAGCCATCGCATAATGTCCAAGAGTTTTGTTTCCCTTTTTTTTTTTTTCTTTTTGACTCCAGGGTCTTGAGTTTGTTTCCTTTCAGAAATTTACACAGTGAGCTTTATTTTAACTTAGAAACTATAGCTTTGAATTTTATAGTAATCAAGTAGTTTGATCATCAGTGATTTTTATAACAAAATTACATCTCTTCTGAAATAAGATGGCAGAAATTCAAGGAAGTTTATGATAAAATATGTTGCAGTCAAATGTTTCATGATAACGTTTAAATACCACACTTCATATACGGATGTAACATCCATAGTACCCAAGTGTTTTTCCCAGCAATGGAGTCATCTCTGGAATATACATACTTTTCATTATTACTTTCTGTACTATGTTCTTATCTAATTGGAATAGCATTATTCTATCTCCTTATTTCATGATTTTTTTCTTTTGAAAGTATGGTGGGATAAAAGTATGTTATTTTCCCTTTTCAATGATCATGTTGATTCAGTATTTCTTCTTTGATTGCCTGCTGTGCATAAGGTGCCATCAGGACTGCAAATATGAATTAAGTATGGATTCTGCCTTCAAATAATTCACTGCCCTACTTGTAAGATCCCAGACCAGTGTTCTTCCAAACCTGTGAGCTCCAGACCTGAGGGTACAGGGAGTAGGAAGGGAGAAGTTATTACAAGAGATCCAGGAATTCATATATACACCAAGTGAGATCTATATGAACAGCTACCATTCTTTTTCCAAGTACATTTTTGGTACTTAGCTTAGTGAAATGCACATCTATTTAAAATCATCCCAAATCATAGTAGCTTTTTCATATACACTATCCACCAAAATCATTACTGTCATGTAATTTTTCCATAAATGGAGCACCCGTAATTGGGGAAGGTTGCAAAATGCTGAGTAAACTATTAAACATTTCATTTAAAAAGTTGGTTTAGAAAAATCTGTCAATTAATAAATTGTAAAATTAGTAAAATTAATACTTTATTACACAACATGGTTAATGGACTATTGAACAAATTAGTTTCATGATTTCACTAATTAGAAGCAATGTTTGTGATATAATGAATTTTTAGCTTCTGCTAACCCTTCAAATATGTACAGTTATATCTACAAAAGTATATTCTTTTTCTTGCATCTTAATTACATTAGTTGTGTATTGTTTGGGAAATAGTTTTTTGTTGTTTTTTTTTAAAGCTATTTCATTTTAAGATACTGGGTCATGAGAGGGCATTTAGAATTCTTTAAAAATTGCATTTACTATGCAAATTAAAACCACAGTGAGAAATCACCTTACATCAGTAAGGATCGCCACCATCCAAAGACAGACAACAGCAAATGTTGGTGAGGATGTGGAGAAAGGGGAACCCTCCTACACTGCTGGTGGGAATGTAAATCAGTTCAACCATTGTGAAAAACAATATGGAGGTTCCTCAAAAAACTCAAAATAGAAATACCATTTGACCCAGGAATTCCACTCCTAGGAATTTACCCTAAGAATGCAGCAGCCCAATTTGAAAAAGACATATACACCCCTATGTTTATTGCAGCACTATTCACAATAGCCAAGAAATGGAAGCAACCTAAGTGTCCATCAGTAGATGAATGGATAAAGAAGATGTAGTACATATACACACTGGAATATTATTCAGCCATAAGAAGAAAACAGATCCTACCATTTGCAACAACATGGATGGAGCTAGAGGGTATTATGCTCAGTGAAATAAGCCAGGTGGAGAAAGACAAGTATCAAATGATTTCACTCATCTGCAGAGTATAAGAATAAAGAAAAAACTGAAGGAGCAAAACCATAGAAGATTCACAGAACCCAAGAATGGACTAACAGTTACCAAAGGGAAAGGGACTGGGGAGGGTGGGTGGGAAGGGAAGGATAAGGGGGGGGAGAAAGGGGTCATTATGATTAGCATGTATAATGTGGGAGGGGCACAGGAAGGGCTGTGCACACACAGAGAAGACAAGTAGTGATTCTACAACATCTTACTATGCTGATGGACAGTGACTGTAATGGGGTATGTGGGGGAACTTGGTGATGGGGGGAGCCTGGTAAACATAATGTTCTTCTTGTAATTGTAGATTAATAATATGAAAATTTAAAAAAACCTAAACAAACAAAACAAAACAAAACAAAAAGTTGCATTTACTGCAGACAGATTATTAGCATCTAACATAATTCGGAGATTTCTCTCCATTCCACATTCAACTACAAAATTCCATCTTTAAGCTTAACCAAACTGAACCTTCTTAAAGTTTATCTTTTCATAACCATTTTGTAAAAATTTTACTCAAATAAGTATCAGCATTCAGCAATACTACTTTTTGTGAATTTAAGAAATATGAATATTAAATTTAAACATCTTATTTTGTTTTCTATTCTAATTTATATTTGAAATTAAAGAAATTAGAGAATGCAGAAATCACATGATATTTATAGTTCATAATGGTTTAAGGAAATCTTATTGTATGAGTACAAAACAGATGTCCCTCTATGAAAAGTAAGTTATACTTTGCAATTTTCTATCCAATGTTCTGAAAGAACAAATATGGCCTGCGAGTGGTTCATTTAGGGAAATAGGAGAGAAATCTTAGGTACTCAGATTTACTCAGTAACCCCCTTCCTCTTTAGAAATTTTAAATTCAGAACTAACCCTAGACACATCTTAAAGAGGTAATAACTCATTTTAATCCTTTAGTATTCATTGAATTTGGCAGTTATAATTTTTAAGAAGTTGCCTGATTACTTAAGACTATTTCCAAACTTGTTCTCTTTTTTTTATTGCATATGCACATGTATGTATGTCTTCAAATTAATTTTTCTACAGAGCAGTAAACTCAACATTTCCCTAGACCTGTTTCTAAAAAATGTTCAATGGACATAATTATGGATCTCACTGTGGACATGGGAAATACAAAACTGCCTGTTTGCAAACTTATGGGACCAGTTTTCTCTATGCTAGCAGAGTGAAACCCAGCATTCTGCCTGCCTGGATTACACTTTAGGCAATGAAGGGAGAGTGATCGCCGACCTTGATTCTAGTCTGAGGGAACCAGCCATGACTGGATGGTATTTTAATTGTAGAGAACTCCATAATCCTATTCACCCTGTCAGCTTTGTGCATCATGTGACATTAGAAGACTGCTCGGGTGATATTTGTTCATTCTACAGCCTCCCTTAGACGTTTCCTTAATAAACACATGATCAACCATGCACCCAGAACTTGACTCCGGTCACTTCTACGAAGGTTCCTCCATGGACAGGTGGACTCCATGTTCGCTGCCACAAGACCATTTCATGCAATAAATCTCACACACTGAATGGGGTAATCTTCAGGCCAGTGGTCCTCAAAGTTTAGTCCCCAAACTAGAAGCATCAGCATCATCAGGGAATTTGGAAGAAGTGCAGTTTTGGGCCCCCCTGCAGACCTACTGAATCAGAAACTCTAGGAGTGGCACCTTGGAATTCTTCATGATGCTCTGAGCCCTCTGGCTGGTGCTTTTAGAACTACCACTGCAATTATAAACTGTATTGTTTAAATGTCATTTCAGCATTTTAGGCATTTATTGAGATGTGTAAGGTGATGGCTTATGCTAGTTGATGAACTGCTCTTAGATTGGTTATTAAGCCACTGAGTGATATGAAATCAATGTGTACATGTCCTCTCCACAGAAAATCACATCTTAGAGGATGTGAACAAATGTGTGATAGCCCTCCAAGAGGGAGATGTGGACACTCTGGACCGGACTGCAGGTGCTATCCGGGGCCGGGCAGCTCGAGTCATACACATCATCAATGCTGAGATGGAGAACTATGAAGCTGGTGTTTACACTGAGAAGGTGCTGGAAGCTACAAAATTGCTCTCTGAGACAGGTAAACATGGATATTATATTCAACCCAAATGTCAGTGCCATGATTAATTTCCATATCTGAATGAATCTGTTTCATTTTTTTTTTCTATACACCTTTATGCTTCTAAATTACAATCATGGAAAGGGAGAGGTGCTCTTTGTTTCTTGAGTTTGAATTTGAATGACTTTAGCAGAATAACAATTTTACTGCTCTGCATGTATACATTACTTTAAAGCTTTCATATATAATCTTATCCAAGTCTCACAAGGAACTTATGAAGTAGGCAGAGAAATTGTTATTGTCTCCAATTACAAATGTGGAAGTGGAGGTTTGAATCACTTAAAAGACTGGAAAAAGGTCGCAAGCCTAGAAAACAGTGGAGATGTGATTGGAACTTGGAATGTTGAAAACCATTTCTTGAGAAGATAGGACCTTGAGAAAGGACTAAGGACCACAGGGGAACTCATAAAGGCTCTGGGTAGTGTCTGGATGTGAAGTGCTCAAAGAAAGGGAATGGTAGCTGTTGAGAAAGAGTTGGATTCCAGGGTATGTGCTTCCCTCTAGGAAAGCCCTGTGCACCCTCCTCCAGGGGCATGCTGTGCCCCCTGGGGAATCACCGCTGTGCCAAGACACCGTGGGAGCCTGTCAGAGCTCTCTGGTGCACTGGGATGGGAAAAAAGACTTTCCCTCCACTGAGTAAGCAGAACAATACATAACTTTGACTATTATGTCAAGACTGGCCTATTTTTAGTAGTTTTTGCTCTCAACTAGTATGCCTTGGCTTTCCAAAGTCCCTCATGCCTTTTGTATTTGTATATATGGGGGGAGGAAGAGAGAAAGTTCAGGGAAGGAAAGAAAGCAAAGGGATGGAAAACAATTTAACACTCCTGGATGACATTATGAAGGGGTAATAAAATAAGTCTATATGCATGAAGAACCCCTCCTCAGACTTCAGCGGGGCCTTCTCTGGTCTGTGCATTGACTGTGGGACCCATTACGATTTTTCACAATAGACATGTCTCTGAAAGGTCAGATATAGCAGTGTTCCAAGTTGTACATGATAAGACATGTTAGTAGAAATATGTTTCATTGTACAGGGAAAAGGTTATTTACAAAGCCTTCTGTACATATTTGTTAGTCTGGAAGAACACAAGAGACACTGGCTGCTCTTTCTGAAATAAAAGCATCAAGGGAGTAGTGTAATATCACATAATAAAGAGCATGTCCAGGGATTGTTGCTCTTGAGAATTCTCACAGATTTAGAATTAGAAATAATAACAATAACAATACTGGTAATAAGCTATATCTGCATTTTAATTAGCTGGAATTCAGCTCTGTTTTCTTTCAAATAGTCTTTCCTTTTGCATTCAGTAGAGCAACACAAAGCAAGTCATACAGTATTTCTTTCCTCACTTGGAAGAATTAGCAACAGGCATTTTACTCTTCAATTTAAAGACTTCCCACCCCCCCCCACCCCCACCCCCACCCCCACCCTTTAGGGGACCCTCTCACATTTCTATAGTTCTCATCTCGGCCAGTTAGCTCTCTTCTGTTAGAGTCTCAGCTGCACATGGTATATCTGACACACAGCACTCCCATGGGTCCCCCACTGGGTAAAGAGTAGCAGGAAACACTGGAAGACATGCAGACAGGGGGCCCAGCTCATGCCTGCTCATGACCTGTGGGAAAGATAATTGTAGCAAGATGAAAGGCAAAGTGTATCACCAGTGACATGTGACTGTGCACACAGAGAAATCAGGCACTGCTCAAGAGGCATTTTAGAATTTCTCTTACTGTATCTTGGGCTGCTTTAATGAACAGAAAGTGCCCCTTGGGTCAAAATCTACTTAAAGGCAAGGACAGCATGCTTAGGTGATTGATATTTATTTCAACAAAATTTTCACCCAAAGTCTTGAAATGTAAATAATTTTCTGCTTGTTTTTTGTTTGTTTTTGTTTGTTTAACTAAGAAAAAAACAATCAATGGAACAGAACAATCCATTCTGGATAGTTGTTTGCTAATCACGATTTTGCTCTTATTTGTCATTAGAGCATTTAAAGTTCTCATCCCAGCCCTTCTTTGCAATGCTTAAATATTCTAGGGACTTAACTAAAGGTACCTCTCTGATTTGGATATCTACATCCAGTTCTTAATTGAACTGAGAAGAGGAACAAGACATTTCAATTCTATTTTTCAGGGTATATTGAAGATAACTAGGAAAGTAACCAGGTAGAAGAGATTGAATTAGACAGTTCATACACAATGGTAGTGGAAAATACAGGAACACATGTCAAGGAAAAGTGGATGTCAGTGGGCTAAGAAAATATAGGGTACAGAAATTCTTTTGCCTCTGTCTGCAGCTGTTCTTCTCCTTTCTAAACAGGAATGGCATTGTTTCTATATGAGTAACTAACTAGAGAGATTGTCAAAGAAATGAAAGCAAAATATTTAGCTGTTTACTCCCTGGTTGCTAATGGGAATTGTTGGGAAATGTACTAGACCCATGGAGTTTGAGGAAGAGCATAGGATCAGTTCTGTGATTTTGGTTAGGCAAAGTTTTGTTGGTTATATATATTTTATAAAATGAGTCCTCTTGTCAGTGTCTGGCTGTGCTAGAAGACATTGGTCCTCAAAATAAAAACTGCCATGTGAATCACTAATGCCCAAATTTCTACCTTTGGGAAAATGTTTTGTTCTTGGTTTTTAAAAATGTCTTAGAGCCACATTGAATTGTTCACTTTCTTTTTTTATATGAGCTTATCAAACTCTGTCCTGAGAGTATATTTTCTTTGGGAGAGAAGTCACAGAATGATAGACAAGGAAAGTGCTCAGAGGAAGGATGAGGAAAAAGAAAAGGAGTCTAGGACACAGAAGACAGAATGTCTTTTTTCTTTTGTCTTGTCACAGTTTACCAGCTTCTGCCCAATTTTATATCTACTTGTTAGGTTCAAGACCCTTAGGCAGAATTTCTCAACCTCTGTATTACTGACATTTTAGCCGGAGTCATTCTTTCTTGGAGAGGCGAACTATCCTGTGGATTGTAGGATGCATCCTTGTCTTCTACCCACTAGATAGTTGTGGGACCTCTTCCTCATTCCAAGTTATGACAACCAAAAAATGTCTCTAGACATTTCCAACTGTCCCTGTGGGATGGCCAAAATAACTCTCATTGAGAATCACTGCTCCAAGGGGAAGAAATGTCCCCAAGTGGGGGCTGGTTTAGACAAGGCAAAATGGAGCCTCTCTACTGTGCCCATAAGGTATGGAGAAGGGAGTGGGGTGAGAGTGCAGAACAAAGGCCAATCTAAAAAAGGGCAGAATGCTCAAAAAGTCTTGACTACAACAGACTTTGCAACCCTCTCCAAAAGGGACTGCAAATATAGGCCAGACCAGCCCCTGTTTAGACATGTAAATGATGCAGGGGTGAGTCCCTGTAGAAAGAATCCCACTTCACCTTCTCTGAGTGGCTAGAAATTGAGAGAGATCCAAAGAGTAAAAAACAGTCTTTAGTTTATTTTCCATGAATTATTTTACTTCCTCAGTAAAGATCATGTTTTGTTGGAGAGGGCTTTTTATGTTGTTATGAATGCTGAGTTAAATTTGAGAAAATAATTTTGGGGATAATTAGTATGCTAAAATTCTTAGACAACATTATATAAAAACTTACCTATTTATTTTTTATAAAACTAATCTAGGCAGATGAAAATACAATAAATTCCATCTACATCAGATCCATTAAATACTTGCATAGCATATTTGAGGGGCTCTTCAATAAAACCTGAATTATAACAAATTGCCAACAGATTGGTAGTAAGCGCATCCTTGACCAGACCCATATTCAGAAATCTCATTTACAAAGTCAGGTTACTGCAAGAGGTTACTGGGGGTGCAAGTACACTCAGGGATACCTAAAGTAGCTCATTCTTCACTGAATGGATTATACTGAAATGTCATTTTTCGAAAATTCGATAGCTGATGCCAGTTTGTGGCAATGTGAATGTGATTGGGTTGAGATTCTGCCAGCAGTTCCTCAGAGAGCTTAAAGAAAAGGAAAAAGTGTGTATTTAATGAGGATTCTATGTTAGTGAGTACTTTGTATGTGGAGATTAAAATACCATTGTTCTGGAGAACACGTGGGCCAAACAGATGGTATAATTTTTTTGTTATTATATGTATTTTTTGGAGCAGTTTAATGTTCACAGCAAAACTGAAGGGGGAGTACAGAGATTTCCCAGATACCACTTGACTCCGCACATGCCTAGCTTCCTTGTTATCAACAACATTCCCTACAAAAGTAATACATTTATTACAACTGATGAACCTACAATTGATACATCATAACCACCTGAAGTCCCAAATAGTTTATAGCTCTGTTCACTCTTGGTGTTGCATATTCTATGCGTTTGGACTAATGTGTATGTGTATCTATCATTTGATATCAAAAAATGTATTTCCCACTGCCCTGAAAGTCATCTCGGCTCTACTTATTCATTCTTCTCCCTCTCTCTCTCCCCCAGCCACTGACAATCACTGATCTTTTTACTATCTCCATAGTTTTGCCATTCACCCACCCCCTTAGAATGTCATATGATATACAGTCTTTTCAGATGGCTTCTTATAGTAGAGATGGTATAATTTTTAATTCCATGCTTCTGTAGTACAAAGTTTTCATAAGAACAAGAGAAAATATTTCACATCATTTCTAGATATTTTGCCTATAAAATGTAGGAGGATCAGCAAATATAAAGCACTGAAATTGGAAATAGTAGTGAGGGGCAGAGTTGTGTTAATAAGATATAGTAGAACAAACCCAGATTAAGAATCATAAGAATTCATTTCCTTCACTTTTACCAACTATGACATTAACCAAATTAGTTAATACCTCTGGTTACAGCTTCTCATGTATTGCCTGGCATCATGTTATCTAAGGATGGTCTATATTGATGATCTTAATACATGTGTTGTTGTTTCCTGGCTTCTGGTGACTGTGCTCAATGTGGACACGTTGCTCATAAATCCTCTGTATAAACCCGTTGCTTCATCCAAACAGATGTATTCATTATTCCCCAGGCAAAACACATCCAGGCAGCTCCCACTCTTCTTCCTCTAATGTTCTCTATTTCTTCCTCCTCCTCTACATCTGTGTATTGAACTTATCCTTTAAGATCTGGCTCACTTCTCAGTTGAAGACAATGGAATTCTATCACTCTTTTGACATTTAGTATGCCCTCTTCGGTGTAAATGGCTCACAACTAGATTGCCAAGTTCCCAGAGGCAGGTGTTTCTGTAAGTACTGAGGGGCTAGAGTAGTGTTATCATATAATTAACATTCAGTATGTATGCATAGATTAAATGAATATAAAAATTAGGACATTACATTTCATTACAGAATCAGGAGGGAATATGTCCACTAGCAGCCTCAGGTTTACAGCCCAGAATTCCAGGATAAATAGACGTCTTTGTCCCCACTTACTGTATATCAAGGGAGAGTGATCTGTGTGGCTACTTGGGGTATGCTTACTCCACTTGGACTGATTTTCTGTTGTTAATGGGATCTAGTTTTTATGATTGAATAGGTCTGGATGACTCTTCTATCCCAGTAGCTGGCTAAGGGGGAAGAAGGAAGGAGATAAGATCAATATAAGAAGAAAGTAGTAGGATCATCTTATTGGGAAGACACACAATACTAGATATTATATATATGGGAATGACCATTACAGTCTAAGTCAATTCTCCATGACTGACTTGAAATTAGATTATGAAAGTAATGAATTTCAACAGAAGTTGTAATGACCGAGATTGTTCAGCCTAGACATCCTAATAAATGTATTTTAATATAACTCTTACTATTGGTATTTTTATTTCTCTTGGAAAGGTCAAAATGGTTAGTATGTGGAGGAAAGGTCTTACTTATTGGCAGCTGCGGTATTCATGGTGGTAGGAAGTCAGAAGTGTGGAAGGCATAAGAAGAAATCACATCCATTTAATACCCCTTAAATAGACAACACAGAATTTGTCTCAATGCTTCTTCTGTGTGACTGAAACCTCTATAATCTAGGTATTGTAGGGATCTGGATGATGTGTGTTAATATCTATATTTATTTATTTTATCCTGAAAGCAAATGCAAGGTTTGGGGGAACAAACGTATTATTTACAATACTAACCATGCCAATTCTCCATGCCTCATGCTCCCTCTCAAGGCAATATGAGGACAGATGAATTCTACACACACAAAGGACATCTATACTTCCGGAGAGGAACCAAAATTATGAATCTGAGAGCTTATGTGGGGATTGGTGCTCAGCTGCTTCCCTGCCTTCCTGAGAGGAGGAGAGAAATCTTTCTCTTTAATGTTACTAAACTCCTTCCAAGAAAAGTCCCCAGCTGTTACAACCTTTGGAATATAAATGAATGGTTCCTGGGTTTAACCCTCTTTGAAATGTGGGCACATTTATTTTCTGGAGAGATTAACCTATAAATCTCTCTCCAGATTATTTCACTATTGTAGGACTGCTAGTGAGTCATCTTTTGAACCAGGTTATCAGTCATTTTTGCTCTGAAAGTCCTGGCCATGCAGAAACATGAAAATACCTTTTCTACACTGGCTTGTTTGTAAGAAATGTGTTCTTCTAGAATTTTCAGACAAGTCCAGCTCTTTTAGCAGGAGGCTGAAGAAACACTCGAGAAAATACAACTTGAGAAAGAAAGAGATACAGTTTTAGCCTGAGGGTAAATCTCTAATGTGGAAATGGAGATGGGATTGGGTGGATTTAGGAAGGCTCGTAATTATACACCTTTGTAAGTTTGGAGCAATACAGTGAAACAAATAGCACTTTCTAGTGCCTATTGGTCAAAGTAAAACTAAAAAGGATGGACATGAATCTCCAGTTCTGCATGAGTCACTCACAGTAACAGAATCCTGGGGGACTGTAAAGGGCTGATATTTCTTTGTTGCTTCAAGGACGTCAGGGACAAGCATCCAGGGTAGTGTCACAGTGGACTCGCAGAAAGTCCTGCATATTTTCTCTAGCAGAGCCAGTGCTGTTAACTACTGGAACTGCTATCCAAGATGTACTAATTGTTGACAACTGAGGCTTTAGCAAGTTCCCTTCACCCAGATTCTCTGCCACATCAGTAATAGGTGTTTGCATCCTAAAGGGGAAGAATATGCTGACAGTGACTTGTTTGGAAGCATGTGTGCTAGTTCACTGGAGTAATCCAGAAATAGTTCAATTAGGAAAAGGAGGGAAGCTTCACCTGTAGCTGGAGGACCTGAAATAACAGATGGGTATAAAAACTAGAGAAGTTCTGTTTTATCCTGGTCAAAGTGACACCAAAATGACCTTCCCACCTGGTTTGCCATTCTATGTCTTACCTATTCTCTAGCACAAGCTGGTTTCTTCCTTGTCTGGGATGTCCTCTCTCTAACTACACTAGATAATCCCACTGTCTCTGTTCCTCTTATTATTGGAGCCACTGATTAGACACCTACCATATACTGCCCTGTGCTGCAAACTCTGTGTTTGTCCATTTGTCTATCTTAATGCATTTATACTCTGCCTGCCTGTCTAGGAATATGTATATGTGCATTGGTTCCTAGGTAAATTTTATCCTCTTGATATCTGTGGCCATGTTTCATTTCCTCCAACCTTGATTAAATTGAAACTCAAAAACATTTAAATGGTAAACATAATGAACACAGTGTAATACCTTATTTGGGGGGTTGTACCCTTTTTAAAAATTACACACTTGAGGATCAAGGTCAGATCTTTTCAATTATGTGCAATAAATTCTTAGCAATTATTTAATTACATCTTAATTCTCTAAACCTCTCTGATGCCAGATTTGACCATATTTATTGAACTTGGTTTCCACAAACACTGGAAGCTAAAAAAGACATCATGTTCTTTATTCATTCTTAAAGTTTCAGAATTAAATGTGCCATCCTTTCCTTCTAACTTATAAACGATTTGTGATTATTCTTGAAATGCTTATTTTAAAATATAACTTTTCAAGCAAGCATTTCCCTGGGGAAGGAATTTGTGTCTAGACAAGAGCAGATGGATGCTTTCTGATTCTCTTAGGGTAGTTATCGTGAATGGAGTTTAGAAGATTTCTTCCCTTCTTCTAGGCAGTCCTTTTTCATCTTTCATCAAACAATTCAGCTCATGGGTTATGTATGGCCTTCTGGCACATGAATTTGATTTTGATGTTTGAAATATACATTATGATTTTGCAAACATGAATTTATGAAAATGGCAGCCCTTAGCAACTCCCACAGAGGGAACAGAAGACTGACTCTGACAAAAGAAAGTCTAAGAATACATACAGGATGGATGAATTAGGATGTACCAGGATGATACTGATGGCTGTCAGCAGAGGTGGAAACAGTGGACAAATAGTCCCCAGAAAATAAGGAGCAGATCAAGGGGGCTTCTTATGTCCTTGCTCCTGGCTTCCAGGGCCCACATCTTCTAACCTGATTAACAGTTCTCAAGATAAGGACAATAAAACCTGGCATATCACTGATCTACACAGAGTTTCTGTACTCCCTCTACTGCATTTCAAAAAGCGTTTGAGGATGCTTTGTTCAGGATTCCAATCCCATTAATTAACTAATATAAAATGGTGGGGTAAGTTTGAGATAGGAAATACTTCCACAAGAATATTAAATTAAGCTGGCAAACTTTTTGGAAAGAGTGTCTGATTTCAGCTAGGGGGCTGGGAGCTCTTTTTGCTGTTGATGGTTCTGTTTTGTTTTCCCCAATTACAAGCTTTTTGGTAAAGTCTCTTTATTAAAGATTGCCTTTCTTTATGTATTTGGTGAGGTCATAATGGAATACAATGTTTAACACTGGCCTTCTTGGCAATCAAGATAGAATGGAAAATTGTAGGCATGGATATATAAAATCCTATCCTGAGGGCTGATTTCCTGGGTAATTCATTATTAAAAATGCAAAACCATCAGGAGGATAACGTGGTCCTGCCAAGGAGAGAAAAATGGCATAAAAGTGGGGAAACTCAGCTTTCGAGATAAGTTATACCTGTTTCCCAATTTTTTATTTTCCACACTGATTTTTGTGCTATTTCAGTTTACTTCAATCCCACAAGGCCCACTTTTTGGTGATGAATCATGTAGTTGTACCTCTAAGATCTATCCAAAGGCAACTGGATGATTTTTACCTGCTATAACCAAAGACACAGGCGTGTGGATGAGTAGATAAAGAGGGTCATGGTGTGAGGATGACAACTCTAAGAACCATTTGCTGTGAATCTAATGTGCCAGGCACAATGGTCAGCACCTTACATATATCCCACCCTTCTGTGTCTTGAAGGCAAGATTACATTTTTCATTTGCTACTTTATTCCCAGAAGCTAAGTACATAAAACTCTATGAAAAAATTTTAATATATTACTTTTAAATCTTATATAAAACCTGAAAGGATGCCATCATTATCCCCATTTTACACTTGAGTAAATGGAGGCTCCAGTTGGTTAACTTGTAAATAATTAAACATCAAGATTCAATTACCAGAAATCTAGAGCAGGCAGAGTTGCTATAATGGAACAAAAATTTCTGTATGTCCTATTTTCACTGATTTTTCTACTTATGGCATAGCATATTCTATTAATTAGCTAATTACTCCCAGGCTTAGGGGATTAACATTACAGTATTTACTGTTGCCGTTTCTCTGGGCCAGGACAGGCACAGCTTAGCTGGCTGTTGCCTTAAGATCTCACACAAGGATGTGATCATAGTCCAGGCCTGGGCTGCAGTATCTCAAGGGTCCCCTGGTGAGAGGTCCTCCTCCAATTGCCCTCACATGGTCACTGGAAGGCCTCCATTCCTCATTTGAAACTTAAGATCTCAGTTTCTCACTGGCTTTTGACCAGAGGCCTTTCTCTGCTACTTGCTATGGAGCCTTTTCCATAGATCAACTGGCTTCCACTCGAGCAAGCAAGGGAAAAGCAGGAAATGACAAGTGAGATGGGAAATCAGCATGATTTTCTAATCTCAACTCAGAAATGACATCGCATCCTTCTTTCTATATTCTGTTGGTTAGAAGCCATGCCCCTGTTCCAGCCTGTGTTCAAGGTGGAAGGACCACACACAGCCATGAATACTGTAAGAGAAGGACCACTGGAGCCCATCTCAGAGGCTGCCTACTGCACATACATACTTGCAAATACATAAAGGTGGCACAGACAGTAAGGGTGATGGCCAGCATAATTAGGACAGAACATTAGAACGTGTGGACAGATCCCACAACATGGACTTAAGGGTAGATTTAACTTCTGCATAATGTGTCTGTTTCCTTGTACTATGACTTCCACAACACAAAAGATCCATTGAGTCAAGATAGAGATATGCAGTATATGGCCAGGAGCAGACAGTAGACTAGCAGAGCTAGATAGGAGGTAAGGAAAGGCCAAGATTGGCTCAAGGTGATTGGAGAAAGGAGTTGGGACAGAGGAGGACAGATATGAGAAATTGTACAGAGAAACAAGATAAAGCTAGCTCATAATTCAAAGGTAGTTGCTTACATATCAAAGGGAAGATAAAAACCAATGCCATCACTAGGGAAAATGCCATTTGACTTTGGTTCAGAGATCTGAACAGTAATCTTAGAATCTCAGGAGAAGCTATGGAACCAGTGGTGATGAAAGACATAATCAGAATTAGTGTGAGTGTGAAAAATCAGGATCAGAAGTAAAAGGTCTGGATACTGCAAGAAATCCTAGCCAAGTGCTTCAACAGGATTGAGGCCACCCTTATACCTTGTAGAAAAGACTCTGTATCTAGTTGGAGTATATTATGTAGAAATGTATATCACAGAGAAATAGCCATTATTTATGAAGTAGACTTACAGATCTTCTCAGTTATTTACTTCTTGTCCAGTAAAATCACAAGTAGGCCTAAAGGGTTTCTAAGCTCAGAATCTTGAAATATTCCTGTTGGGAGTAGGGGTGGCAGGAGCCCTAGAACATCCTCTAATGACTCAATGATAACAATATTCTTTTCTAAAACTACTGAACCAGTATAAAACGATGGCTCGCTTCTGTGGTTTGCCCTCCACAATGTTTGAGTGCCGCCAGAACTACAAATGTGTCGTGGTTGCAGATCGTATTAGTTCCTACTTCCTACAGTGAGTTTGGCTTGGAGCTTCAGACTTGAGCTCCTTACTGACTGATTATGCTTCAGGGCTGTGCTGAACTCTCAGGTACACCTGGCACCGTGTAAATGCCAGTCACACTTTCCTTTGGGCAATTTCAGGTCCCCAGTGGGTTAGATCATACCCTGCTTTACACTCTCTTCTCTGCCCTAGTATCTAATTGGGGGCCACATGAATAAAATTCCTTAGCTGTCTCTGACAGAAAACATTTTGGGGAAAGAATGCATTACCTACAGAAACATGAAACAGTGCTTTCCTGCTGAAGGGGGATACTGGAATTGCCCCAGAGAGTCTCTGCAGTCTCTGCAAATTTCTGGCTCTGGTGACATGTAATTATTTACCTAGCTCCAACTTCTAAAATGGGAACGTAACTATTTTTGATTGGTTGGGATGGGGGGGTGTAATGTATTAATTTCTCCACTGGCATAGGCCACAGTTCCATCCCAGCCCTGATATGTTATTCTCTTTCTTGATTTTTTTCAAATGTTCTCATTCTTCTTTTTCTATTTTATATTAACATTTATGACACTTGTTCCTTTTCTAGAACAGAGTCCTAGTCTGTTTTCTCTTCTCTATTCCTGGTAATACAATTTGTGCCGAGAGTATGTTTGCCGACTGCACCACTGCAGTTGGGTGGCCCGTATGCAGGCAGGAATGCCAGTTTGGCTTTGTTGGACTCATCAGGGATACAATAGTGAGTGTCTCTGCTTGCTCTGTGGTACAGCTCTACTCACGCAGTCCTAAAAGGATTTTGAGCTCAGGTTTCTGAAAGGTCCCTAAAGATCACACCTAAAATGCCCATTAACAACTTGGTTAATGGCACATGAAACTCTTTAATAAAATGAATGCCTAATATGAAATGGGCAGAAAGAGAGACTGAACATGGGAAATGTGATACTGCTCATCTTGTCCCTGAAATTCTCAATGACAAGTGAGCTCTTCCCTACGTCCCACTCTCTCACTTCTCATCCTGCTCCCAACAGGATGTGAATGCCAGAAGCATGACAATGGTTTAAGATGCAAAGACAACAAAGAAGAGACCGTCTTTCTCTAAAAGTGACTCCTGTGTGAAGCAGCTGGCATAGAGAATGGCAAACAATCCTAATTGTTAGCCTAAGCGTAGGAAGTGCTGTAACAGGGAGTGCATAATTAGGATGCTATAAAATTGTAAGAGCCGATAACTTTGGGGATAAAGGAAGGCTTCACCATGGCAGATCGTTCTAACCTGGATATCGAAGATTGAGAAGGAACTCACCCGGGCCAAAGGGAAAGGAACAAGGGCCAGTGCGAGCAAATAAACTCATTACGGGCGTGTTGGTATGGCTTGGTGTGTCTCCGTGTCATAGCTGAAGTCACAGAAATACTGTCTAATTGGTACATTTGAATATATGTAGGACTAGGTGGGGAAAGAGACACATAGAAATTATAGGCAGGTGTGTAGTGTTTGCGTCTGTACCTTCATAAGGAAGTTTTATGGTCCCGTCTGTATTGAAGGGGATCATTGGAGTGTCTGGAGGTGGGCCTTTGGACCTTTCGGAGAGCTCCTAGTGGGGAGTGGGGTCGATCGGTACGCATTTCCAGGACACCTGGGCAACCTGGGGTTTTGCTCTGTGGTCAGCAGTCCTGTTTCCAACCTTATCACAGCTTCTCATGCACTTCATGACTCTCCAAGTGTTCTGAAACTTCGCCTCCAAAGAATCTCAGGAGAATTCAGTCTAGATCTTCCTCAGCTCTGGCTGAGGATCTCCATCAGCACTAGAATGAGGCAACCTTGATTTTTATAGGCATACTTAACTCTGATTACATTACCCCAGGAATGCCATCATTTTGTGGCCTAGCATGCGCTGTGCATACAAAAGCATAGTGAGAATTTAAAAGTTTATTTCCAACGTTGACCACTCTTTCAGGGCAAAAGCTATTAAGAGCAATCCAGTATTTCTGATAAATTACAGTAAAGTGGTGCCTACATTTTTGGATGTAATTCAGAAAGTAAAAAGAAGCTTCTATTTATATAATCCTATATCAGAAACTGCGAATCACAAAGGCAATGCTGTGTTTTTTCCTAATTAGTGGGAAGCAGACATAGCATCATATCTGAAGTAGTTTGAGGCTTTTTCTATCTCAGTATTACTTTGGGGATATTTAATTTTTCAGACACTACCAAAGCATTAGAAGAATTCATAGTTAAACTAACATCTTAGGTTCTGTCAGGATGGATCATTGTTCTATAAACTTTTGTTTTACTGTCTTACCACTTTTAAAAACAAAACAAAATCAAACTAAAACAGGGAAGAGAGCTGAAAAGTGGAGAGCAAAGCTATGTTGGCTGAAGAGCAGTAGCAGTTGGCCAAGCCCTAAATATGTATGTATTGAATACACTTTGGAACAGTGTATGAAAAACATTTTTCTTAAGGGTCAAACCCAGAAAAACACTAACAAGAGAAATGGAGGTCTTTTCAGTTACAGTGAATAAGATAAAATTGAATGTGTTCAAGTTCTAGGTTTTGCCAGGTTAAGGAATCAGAGGTCATTAGAATATTAGGGCTAAATTGCACTCAGTCCCAAAAATAAGGATTCTATACCTCCTTCTCCACCATCTTATTCTCCTCTTGGAAAGTTAATGGTACACTCTGTTCTGGTGTCTTTATAAAGGGCCTTGTTTCTGCGTCTTCCGTCAATACCATGAGTAATGCTGTTGCGCATACCAAGACTCCACCTCCTAAATCTCCCTAGAGAGAGTCTGCACTCTCTGCTGAGGCAAAGAGGATGCCCTTCTCCAAACATGGGGTTTCAGAGCAGCACTGGGCATGCTTTTGGGCCCAGAGCATCCCCTTATGGAAACGGTCCCTTTAGATCTTAGCTTTTCTGTCTCCCTTGACACAGAATCAGGCCTAGAGACAGGTGGAGAAGGGTAGCATGGTGCCTGCTGCATTTCCTTCCTCCCCAGCCCTTCTTCTGGGTGGTCTCGCAGAAATAAAACAAAGCAGCAGAGCTACTCCACTTTCCCTTTTAGACTCCACCAAAGGCCCACACGCAGATAGGTGTGCCTGGGAGCTGGGGTCTGGGGGGCAGGTCCTGCCTAATGCGGTTACTAAGGTCAAATATTAAGCCTCTGATCACAGTCACAATTTCTGAGGTGTTTCCACACTTAATATTATTGATCACATTGGTTTCTTTCATGTTCTGGGCTGTGAGCTAGAACTTTACTTTTTCAGAGCCTTGAGGATTCTATAAGGAAAAGTACAGCCTTGAGGATATGTTGATCTCTATTAAATATTTGAAATATGAAAATATTCAGAGATCAAAAAGGAACAGACTGGTATTAACTGACACCCTGCTTTTCCACCCTGAGGTATGACAAATATTAACATTCTTCAGTAACTGATCGCATCATTATTCTCTTAAGAATTAAGGTTTACTTGAAGCCTCCTGAAGAACTCTTCCTAATCCCATGCCTCTCCTTCCTCTCTGAAAGGCAGCCACTATACTTAAGGTGGCTATATACTTTCATAACATGTGTAATAAAAATGCACATATGTTGAAAGTGTGCACTCTACTCTTTTGTGCATTTTTTAAATTTCTCACACACGATACCTCTTTTCAGTTTGTTTTCCCAGTCAACCCTTTGATTTCAGAGCTTACTCACTTCAGTCTATTGGCTCCTCCAGATTCACATCCCTGAGTCAGTTTTGTCCCATCCATATGCACTGCCAAGAGCCTGGAGTGAACAGCTGACAGGGTGTCCCCAGAGTTAGAGGACTCAGGCCTGCTATAAAGCTGGTTGAAAGAGCTCCCTTAAAGCAGTTGTAGTTATTCCCAGGTTTAATACAACTCTACTCATTAACTCAGAATATTCAATCTGACAAGAAACAACTGTAACAAAAAGGACGCAAAGACAGTCCTGTGACTCTAGTGTACCCAGCCCTCCTAACAGTATCTTTAGAAGTCAATATTTGATCATGCCCTAGATAAGACCCAACTCACTGGTTGGGACTGGAAAGTTTCATTTTACTGGATTTTGTCAAAGTGTTTGCTGAAATGATGTGTACCCATTTTCAGTCCCATCTGTAATAGAAAGGTTTCCTTTGTTCCACATGCTTCGTAAGGTGAATGCTACTAAGCTTTAATTTGTTTGACCCTCCCAACAGGCATGAAATGATATTTCCTTGCATACATTGTAATTTTTCCAATTATTAGTGAAGCCGAGCATCCGATCATGAATACATATCAGTAATACAGGATTTTTTGTGTGTGAATTGCCTGTGCCCATCCTTTGTCTATTTTTCTATTTTTTCTTATTGATTTGCATGAGTATTTATCTTACATACATGCAGAAGTACTAATTATTTATCAGTTATTCAATAGGAACAAAGTTTTAGGCAGCTAAGTCATACTGATGGTTTGATATAAGTCTGTAAAATCATAGTGTATTGTAGGCATCAAATAGAATGAAATTATATTCAGAATTTGCAGCTTAAGAAATGAATTTATAATTTCATTTTAAGGAAGATCCTCACATGAAAAATGCCAAATACATACAATATTTTCATGTTTAAGGAGGTTTATTTCAATGATCTAGATTATTTAGTCATGTAAAACAGTTTATTCCCAATACAAATGGATAACTGAAATGGCCTTAGTTTAACATTCTGCTTTTTAGAAATAAATTTTTGATTCATATTTGTGGCAATACAGCTCAATATCCCCCACATTCCTTTAATATAAAAGCAGTACTAAAGGCCAAATGAAAAATTCAAATAGTGTTGAGAACTAAGCACAGTAATTTGCTCACACAAGGAAATTCACCCCATGCATGCTTTGGTTTTGATCATTTTTATTGAAAAATGGTTACTCTGTTTTTATCTAATCTTCCTCTTTTTTTTTAAAGTAAGTTACTTTAACATTTTATTTTTTCCTAGTAGAAATACATTTTTCTAGGAAATGTTTTATCTTGAATACTCTGACCCTGGAGAGTAAAGTAATTTAGCAGTTTCTCACACTCGGGATTAAAATGGATGTTAAGGTATCCACAGAAGATGGAAGTGAGTATAAAGACAAAACAGGCATGGAAGTTCAGAAATGGCAATAGATGAATGATGTTTCTGTTTTATTGTCCTTGTAAATAAAAAGAATTGTGCTTTTGGCATTCATTTGCCATGCGAATTGATTGTTACAAGATAACAGCTGAGAAAATCATAATTTTCAAGAATCAGTGGATCCACAAAATTTTTTTGAGTAGCCAGTGGGAGTATTTCAGACATTCCACTGTGTTTACTTCCCACAAACCTCCGCTGTGTATGCAGGTGTCCCTTTTTAATGAAAGAGGTGCCAGCATTTTAGAAATGTGCATATGTATCTTCTTGTACATTAAGGTGGTCCTAGTAAAATGGAACAAAATCAATTTCATATTTGAGCCCATTGGTCTCTTTCCCTAGGCTCCCAGCCGGGGTGTCCTAGGATTTCCCTCTCCCATCTCACAGAGCCCTTCCACAAACCACCCTCCACAGCCATCCCCAATCTCCAGTGCCTCAAGTCTTATTCTCAACAGAAGTGGAATGGACTGGGTCAGTTTTTTTTACACTTTACTGTAAAGCCAGGTAGTAAGTTAAGATCTGTTACTCACCAGCTATGACTTTAGCATCTGATATTAGTTTAATATTTATCAAGGCTTTATGAGGACCAGATACTGTCCCACCAATCTGTATGCATTGAATCCTAGGATCTTATATTTTATAGACAAACAGGTTTAGAAAGGTTAAGAAAACTTGGCAAGGTTTCACATCTAGTCACTAGCAGAAACAAAATTCAAGTTAGGATGCTATGAAATCTCCACCCATACACAGTATACCCTGCTATGTTGGACAGGTTTCAAATAGTTGCTCTGTTGCATACCATCACCATTCATGGAGTAACAGTTTACTTCCTCTGCTGAAGGTAAGTGGCACCAAATTTGGTCCACCTCAAACCCAGCTCCACTGACCTGTTGGAATGCCCGGAGTCTGTACCTTGTCCAAAGGTTGGAACAAGGGATCATGAGAGAAATATCACCTAATCCAATGCTTTTCACTTTGTTTAACCCAGTGATGCCACGCTTTGCTGAACAAGTAGAGGTTGCCATCGAAGCCCTGAGTGCCAACGTCCCTCAACCATTTGAGGAGAATGAGTTCATTGACGCCTCTCGCCTGGTGTATGATGGTGTGCGGGACATCAGAAAGGCTGTGCTGATGATCAGGGTAGGTAGGCCTCTGCAATGTGGAGCTGGTCAGAGTTTTTCATAGGAACCCCAAAGAATTACTGACTTTAATTTGGTAAGCTGTTTGGCTTCTTATTTAGTCAGGCAAGGGACACTTTTTTCTTATAAAGGGGAGCATGATCCCAGCGAGACTAGATTCATGCTGAATATCGTCAAGAGTAATGCCCCGCCTGCTTCTTGCATGCACTGCTTCCTAAAGGTGAGACCAACTTAGGGGTGCTCCTGCTACTCTCCACACACTCCTCTGCCTAACATTTTCCCATAAGGATCAGAAAGCCATGGGATGGAAAGAAAGAGGATTACCTGGCTTAGTAATATTAGTTATGATAATAATGATGAATTACAATAAAGTGATGCCAGTATTCACAGCATTCCCTCAGACATTCTCTTGGTAACAAATAAGACACTATAAATAAGTTTATATAACCTTTCAGTCACCCTCCCCTCATCACCCACCCTACTATCTCATCATCCTCAGTATTTTATTTTCAGGTAGGTGTAAACCTTCCAAACCACTGTCTAAGTAATTCTATATAGACACACACTAGAAAACATAATACAGTAGACTTTGAAACTCATGTTTTGCCACTTGCATTGTTCAGCCACAGTGTACCTTCACATATCTCTATTAAGATGCATAGTTTACCTCATTCTGCTTAACTGCTGGATAATATCCCATTGTAAGATGAGGTTTTTTTTTCTTTTTACCTTAACAATTTGGCATCATAATTTTCAAACATTTTTCTTAGCTATTTAACTCTTTCTTAAAATAAACTTTAATATTCAAAAGTACGATTGATGACACAGATACATTTGTGGCTATTTTAATCACAGCAGAGATGGAGATTCTTTAGTACTAACCCCAAAAGCACATATTCCAGTAGAAATATGTGAGCCATATTTACAACTTTAAATTTTCTAGTAGATACATTGCAAAAGCAAAAGAAACAGATGAAATTAATTTTACTAATATATTCTATTTAACCAAATGTATCCAAAACATTATCATTTTGACATGTGGTAGTAGCCACATTTAAAGTGCTCAGTAGCTCCTTGTAATTGTGGCCACCAAATAGGAAAGGGAAGTCCTAGACTGTATACTCACTCTCAACCTCCACAGTTGCCTCTCAGGCTTCTCAGTGAAACCACAAGGTATCTGCTGAATGTATTTTGAAAAACTTTCTCTCAGAGGGATTGCTGAGCATCTGAAACATCTCCTTAGACACTACAAAACAGTAACAATCAAATAATTCATTTTCTGTTTGTGGTCCCTCAAATGATTTAAGAATTATCTGTGATATATCATCCTCTCTGGCCATTACATATTTACTCCTTTGACAATATCATATATGGCATTAATTTTCCCCCAAATCCTGGTTGTCCTCTTTGTGGTATCCAGAGCATAACACAATGTTTCCAAGGTGACCTTCGTAGCTGGAGTAGAGTATCATCAGAAAGGGTATCTCTTCCCTTCTTATTGACATCCATGCATTTCCTGAGACATCAGCCAACTTCTTTACTTGGAAGTACAAATTGTGTCTTCTCCTTTCTAATCTTTAAGTCAGCTTGACTGTTTTCATGTTAAATGTCTTTTACTCATAATTCTGTGATCAATTCAAAGCATTCAGAACATTGAGTAAGTTGTGTCAGATAGTACTAATTATACATAACAATGTGGATTTCAAATTTGGAATTTGACAACTATCATATGTATTTCCTGTTCTTCTAACTTGCCCATTTTAGATCTGTCAGACTCTCACTATCTTTCAAGAGCTGGCTCAGATCTTCTTTCCCCAAATTTTCTCCCTTAAAAACACTGACCCTATCCTTTAATTAACTATAAATATTTCTACTTGAGACAGTATTTATTAGACCATGTCCCTTTATATCTATTACCTTCTTTAGACTATGAAACTTTAGAAAGCAAAGACTGTTTTTTTCTTTTCCTCCTTCACTCTAGTGCATTGTCTGGCACAGTGCTTTATAATAGGTGGTGGTGAGGGAAAGTAAAGAAAAACAGATACCTAGGGAGATAGGAAGGTGACAGAAAAATAAGAAAATTGGAGAAGGAAAGGAAGGATAGTCAGTTTCTTAAGCCTGTAACGAATTAGATCATTTTTTTCCATTACATACTAACTTTGTGAAATAAGGTAATAGACCATGAGAGTTATGTTTTCAAAGCATTTAGCATTAAATCCCACTATAATCCTCAAGACATATTCCCTCTTTTGCCATTTTTCTGCTTTGTTAGCCTTCACATTTTTGAGACAACCATTCATCTGGGAGGGTAAGGAATTTTACAGCCATCATTCATTTATTCATTCATAAGCTGTAAAAAAACATGATTTTAGATAAAATGCCATATCTTTGTTATATGAAGTGTCATTCCTACATCTCGACATTTCAAATAATTTGATCAGATGGAGTTCACATAACTTAAAACTGAGGAGAAGAGAAATGTACAGTATGCACAAATTGTTATTTTTAAATCCTTTTCCATCAAGCATCC
The DNA here is from genome assembly GCF_030020395.1 of Manis pentadactyla. Lineage (NCBI taxonomy): Eukaryota > Metazoa > Chordata > Mammalia > Pholidota > Manidae > Manis > Manis pentadactyla. The sequence goes on along the minus strand of NC_080020.1, from coordinate 167,759,053 downwards.
AAGTGGCTTCATTTTGTACTTAATTTCTTGGTTTTCTTTCTGAATATAACGATTCTGTCTACTTAAAAAGCACAAAAACAAAACAAAACAAAACAACCCATCACACTAAGGAAGAAAGACCGTAAGACAAATAGAGCTGCCTCCTTACCAGCAAACCTGCCCATGCCTCCTTTCCTCTGAAACTGTTGATTATACTTTGGAAAAATAAGAAAAATTTTTTTTTACCAAAAATAAATGCAAAAAGTAGCAAGGGTCAAATTCTCCATCCCCTTACCTCTCAGTTATCAGTACATATTTAATAGTGATGTTGGTATCTGGGTGCTCCAGGCCACCTCCTGTCAACCCTCTCAAGTAGACAAAGCTTGTCCTTCCTGTATTCCAACCTCACCTTTCAGGACTACTTTTCTCTCAGAGCAGGTCTACTCTGTCCCTCTTCCATAAGACTGCCCCCCCCCTTTTTTTTTTTGCTACTTGCTGACTTGTCCTTGGTGATCTCTCAGCTACATGGAGATTTTCTGATTATCCCAGCATGGTAATTTAAAGACTGAACAAGCAACTCTGGCAGCAGTTATGTTCTCTAATGTTTCTGTGAATGGAATTAGACAATACCGAAACATTATTCCTAAGGAAAATTCAGGGCTGTGTTCCTGTGAACCTCTCTGAGGTCACATTTTTATCAACTGGTCAGTTTTTAAGCTTGTTTTATGTGTGCTTTTGTTTAAAGACATTGTTTAATAAATATTGCTGATTCCTTACTATTGAATTGATAGCTTTAAGTCATGCCTGAGGGAAGCTTATTTAAGAAATGTATTTTTTCTATCAGGCGCATAACAATTTTCTTGCACTTAGGTACTCTAAACACTTCAGCACTATGCTTGGAAGCCATTTAAGGAGAGAAATAACCAAAAAATAAAGCAAAAAAAAAAAATGTAAACGGTGTGGCACTCAATGGATTTCAAAAAGGATACTTGTTTATGGTATTAGAGCTGAAACAAGAAGGTATAACATTGTACTCCTTGACCTCAGCTAGGAATATACACCTTGGGTGACTGAAATTTTTGGCCACATTGCGGGTGTCTGTGAATAGAGAAGTATTGATTTGGGGATTGCAAAGAAGCTGTGGTGAGAAGACAAATTCACACATAAGAAATCTACAAACAATGACTAACCAAGTACATATATTTAAGACAGAAAGATTTAAGCATTGTATCCTAAACGTAAAGACAAAGATTTAACATTCCAAACATATTGGAAATTAAGATAAACAGGCAGGGTAGAAAGTGATTATATCTCGAAATCAAGATACCTGTATTTAACAAAGCAGTAGTTGCTTCTCATATTAATGACTCTGAAAAAAATCTATAATGATATCTACACACTAACTTTCTGTAATTGGAACCTATTAATTAGATTCAATGTGATATTCTTGAAAGCAGGTCAGAAAAACAATAGGGCTTAGAACAGGGTTCAGATAAATGTAAGTAGTTTAAATTCAAATTTTCCAGACTGTGCCTAAAGTGGTCCTGCAACATTGCAAGGTGTTTCAAATTTCAAGGGAAACACAGAGACATATCTCATATACTTCCTGAAATATAGCTGAAGAAGTACACAGTTTAAACACTGGTTTGGTATATTCCTTTTGATGATATCATACATTTGTGAAACTGGGTTTCTGGTTTTGCTGTGAGAAAAACCAAGCGCAATGGATATTCAAATATATTCCAAAGTTTGAGAAAACGTGCAATGTAAAAAAAGCATTAAGTTGTTAGGTTCAATCAACTTAATCAGTTTTTGTGATCTGACTGGTAAATCTGCTTAATAAGCAGAACTGTTAATTTTGTTTAGCCTGATGGCACCATGAAAACATGTCCAAGGCAATGAGAGGCAATGCGAATACTTGAAGGAATAAAGTTTGGGGACCTATTGCTTAATTTGTTCTGGTTATTGGCATGTGAATTTTCCTCTCTATGCCTCAGTTTCCTTATGTGCAAATAGGGACAAATATTACAATGGCTATAAAGCACTGGAGTAGACCTGGCATTTAGTAGGTTTCCAAGAAATATTTCCTTCCTTCATCCTGCTCATATGAAGCTTATACAGTCAATCAAGAAACTTGAATTTGTTGAATAAGTCAACACCATTAAGAAAATTGTAGGGATTGGAGTCTGAGTATTTGTCATAGCTAGAAAGTAAAGGGTTGAAAAAACTTTGAAAACAACTCATGACAAAATTGATTCACCTATTAAAGACTGCTGTTATCCCAGGGATAGTCAGCTAATCAACAGGATCCCAAAAGGCCCTAGTTTTGTTTTGCTAACTCAATTAATTAGAAATAATTTAATGTTTTTAATATGATAATTTGATTTTGGTCATTCATTTATCAATATTTGTTGAATGCTTATAGACGCCCCCCACTGTTGGAGATACCCAGAATACAGTTTAACAAAATAAACACAAGTCCCTATCACCCCAAAATTTATATTCCTTTGTTGGGAAACAGAACACACAAGGACATACAACATGCCCATTATTGTGCCATGGAGAAAACCGTGGCAGTGCAAAGGGGGTAGAGCACAGGCTGGGGATGGGTTCTGTGAAGGGTTGTCCCTGGGTCACATCTGAGAAGAAACTTGAGGGAGGAAGAGGAACCAAGCCGTGATAGTATTAGGGAAAGAATGTCCCAGGCAGAGGGAATGTCAGATGTGACCTAGGGCCACACGGAATGAGGTCAGAGCCATTGAAATGTTCTGAGCAGGAGAATAACAGGATCTGACTTAGACCTAAAGGAACCTCCCTGGCTATGCTGGTGAGAATAGAACTTTTGGGACAGAGGCAGAAATAAGATCAGTTAGGAAGCCTCCAGAATAATCCAAGACAAAGATGCCAGTCAGTCCTGACTGAGATTTTGTTCTACATTGGCTTTAGGCAATTTTAAACTTGATTTTCTATTAAATCCATCCTGGTGGTGTAGCACTCTGGGAGGAAATCCTTCCTCCTGCATCACCCAAACTGTCCTGTAGTTGTCGGCCATTGTCCTCATTGCCCTGTTCCCAGGGAGCCTTTCTTTGAAATGGGCCTTAACATATTTTTTTAATGTGTCCTAGTGAGATGACTCTAAGTCCCTCAGCTTTTCCTCATTTTGCTTCTCTACAAAAGCTGTTGTAGAGGAGACTGAGCATTTGGTTGGGAACCAGAGGCGGGTAGATTGATATTATCCTGCTCTGACATGTTGGCATGACCCTGGACATGTCACCTGATCTTGTTGGGCATGTGTCATAGGCACAAATTAATCTCATAAACTTGGAGGGGAGAGATTGTAGAGGCCAAATATTTTAATTGTGCCACTTTACAAATGAGACCTACTTTCACAATCTAACAGATAAAACTCAACCCAAGGAACCAAGAGTTGACACAAAGTAGTGTTTTTTATTCTGAAAAGATGTTTCCTAAGAGCACAGATGGACAGAACTGACCCTTGACCCTCAGTTGCCAGCCTCCAGTCTGGTGAATTATACATTGTATGGATTCCTTTTACTCTATAACACTGCCTAATGATCCAAGTCTAGTGATCTTGGGACCAATTTGCAGAGCCTTGCTGTTTTTGCTGTTTTTCCATGTCTCCTTTCCTATGGAGGTCCATGACCAACCAAAAAATAGCTCATATTTTAAAAAACGAGTAATTCAAAAAGCAACAACATGAGGAGTACACACATTTATGTTCAATTAGCACATTACACATCAAAGAACTATATGAGTGGCTAGGCTGGTTTTGCTGCATGTTTAAGGCACAAGAATATATTTTAATCTCATCCTTTTGTCTGGTGGTTTTTGTGATGGTCGAAAGCATAGCCTCTGGAAACCCCTAGTTTGCTAGCTATAACTCGTTGGGAATTTTCTTTAACAACACTGAGCCTGTTTACACATCTATAAAATGGAGGTTAAATTTATTTCACTAGTTGTTACTAGGATTAAATCCTTTAGCTGAATGCCTGGGCCATAGTGGGTGGTAAAAAATTATTTTTATTATTATTATTGTAGTTCTTATTGGGTATATGTTTTATTATTTATATAATGATCACTACCACTTATAACTTTAGTTCACTCATGTCACTTACAAAGCATTTTCATACATATTTGACCCTAGAATCCTGTGAGGCCAGCAGGGCAAGTCACAATTATTATCTCCATTTTATGAGTGAGGAGATAGAGAAGCAGAAAAAAACTAAGTGACTTGCCAGAAACACACAGCTTATAAGCAGCAGAGTTAGTCCAGAAATACTCAGTTCCCTTGGGTCCACATTCAGGTTATTATTTTTTTCATGCTTAAACATTTCTTTATTTTGGTTTCCGGACAGTCACTTGAATAAAAACCTCCTCATTATTAGCCTTAGGCTGCCAGGCTGTGTTTGTCATTGACTCTGCTAAATGCATAGATCACTGAAATGTTTGGACACAGCACTATAGGCACTGTCATATTCTCTTTTTTTCTGTTGAGTGAGGTTTTACATTTTACTTTTCTCTTTTCTCTTGTTTTCGAAAATTCACGACAAAAAGTGCTTGCAATCTTGTTGTCTCATCTGTCAGCAGAATTTACCAACTCTGCAATTGTTCTGCACTGTACCCCAGAAGAGTGAGGAATGAGCAGAGATTATTGTCTCTGTCCACAATGAAAATACACCCAGTTATTTGAACCAGGTTCTGCCCACCCCACCCTTGCTTTAGTTAATAAAGTATGGGAACAAAACCTTCCTTTGCTCTCTCTTTTAATATTCCTGAGAAAGAAAATTGAACATCTGTAGATGACTGAGGGAATATTAATAAGGTTGATGGTGAGAAAGAAAGAAAACAAGGTATGCCAAAGCTTGGAAAATTACTAGGCATAATGTGACATTGGCATGAAGGACCCCATTTTATGCCTGTCTGACCAATCTCAAGGCTTCATCAATAACCACAACTGATTAATTACACTGAGGTAGCCAAAGAAGCTAGCAGAATAAAAATGCACCTTCTGGGTGGGGAATGGGCAACTGCACCATCAGTACTGCGGTGGTCTGTCCCTTCCTTTCAAAGACAGAGACCTGGGAGGTGGTGCTACTGCATGTCAAGAGGCTATTTGTGGGGGGCTGTCACCTTTCAGTCTAACGACAGTTGAGCTGAGAATCCCACCTTAATGCAGTCTCCTTTTGTGCACCGTCCTTACCACCTCCTGAATTTATCCTCTTAGAGTTAACAGAGCGTGATAGTTCACAGTACATGCTTCAAGCTACATGACTGAGGAGGCTTTGAGTGAGGTCTGACCTCTCATGACTTAGTTTTCATATCTATAAAATGGAGAAAATAGTCAACATCATAAGACTGACTGTTAAAAAAATTGTGAATTACAGTTAGTAGTGTATGTAACGTGCTTGGAGAAAACTGATAGGCACATGGAAAGCACTTAAAGCATGTTATCTATCATTATCCTTATAGATAGGGAGTTTTTTTTATTTTTCAGGTTTATGGAGTCATTCATATCTTTTCTCTGACAATGACTTCACATTGGGCAGAATCTCTATCTAACTCTTCTCACCTTAAAGCCATTCCATAGCTCCAGTTCTCGCCTAACTTGTAATGTGAGAAAACAACAATACAACTAAAAAACAGCAACATGTTCTGAGTCAGACACATTTGGATGTTTGGGTCTGAATTCTAATTCTGTTATTAACTAGTTCAGGGACATTGGGCACCATTGCTTCTCAGAATCTTGATTTCTTCATCTCTTAGCTAAATTGATACTGTGTATGAAAGAGTCCTTTACTCCTTAGTATGTATGTAGTAATTGGTAGTTTTTTCTTTTTTTTTTTTAAATGTTGGAATGAAGTGATTTCAAAATCCTAATACCAATGATGGCACACATTTCAAAATGCCTACTATGTGCCAGACACTCTATACAAGTACATTACTTAATCTTCATAAAAATCATACAGGCAACTATTGTCCTCCACATGAATTCACTCACAGAGGAGGAAACCAAAGGTAAGAGAGGGTTTTGCCAGTAGTCTCACAGGGGTTCAAGTTCTGGCAGCCTTGACTGTGGAGTTTGTAGCTGTTATCAAATACCATCTGGCTTAGTGAGCACATCAGATATTCATCAGGTCAAGTCAGTGGCCTGGAGATGATCAATCCTTTTTGCTTGTTGAGACTAAAAGAGAGCTGGAATACAACAAAAAGGGCATTAAATAAAAGGCACAGGTGCAAGTTTTGTTGTTCATGGTGATTTTTTTTATCTTACAATAGATTTGTGGGTGGAAATAACACACAAATATAATTTTTTTTAAGGTTAGAAGGCATATCATATGAAGATTTAAATTTAGACTTGCTATACCTACAGGAGGAAGTGATTAGTAAAATGCATTTTTTTTAGAGATAAATTAGGGCAGCTTGATTTTTCTGACTCCAGTATGTCCTGTGTGACCCCCAACAAGCTCTCTTCTGGGGCTACTTAGCCTTTGCAGTGATGAAGTGTATGGATGGGGGTGGAGGTTATCAATTTAAAATATGGTGATTTTTCTTCTTCCCTCTGTATCTTCAGACCCCAGAAGAACTAGAGGATGATTCTGACTTTGAGCAGGAAGATTATGACGTGCGCAGCCGGACCAGTGTTCAGACTGAGGACGACCAGCTCATTGCAGGGCAGAGTGCACGCGTGAGTAGAAACCAGGGCTTTGGTTTGGTGCACAGAGGCTGTGCTCACCAAATTGGCAGGAGGGAATTGCTTATGTCCAGGGAGTTAAAACTCCAGAGATTCATGGCTCAGAAATCTATGCTTTCATCTGGGGTTATTTTTAGCGATTCACATTTTACACAGTGTAAATAACCACCACTGCTTCTGATTCCTTCTAACTCTCTTCTCTCTCCATCATTCAAAACAGCAGCCACATCAAAACAAATTCTTACATGCATAGTGGATTTGGTGGGGTTGGGAATCATAACTAGATGACTTAACAGCCAGGGGACGCAGGAATGCTCCTGTCTTGCACTGGAACAGGCGCCATGGTTCTGCTTGAAGCCTCCAAGCTTGTTAACAGCTCAAGAGGCAAGGACAAATGAAGACTGGGAACTCAGCTTTGTAAGTGGCTGAGCTGCTGTTGCTCCGTATTTCAGCCTAGGGTCTCTGATGAACAAGACCATATCTTTTAAAAGTGGTTCAAGGCCATCAGATTAGAGAGAGAACTTTTTCTCCCAGGGCAGTAGCCCTAGATATGTCTGCCATGATAGAAAAATTAATTACATAAACATACTAGAAAAATGCCAGCTTAAGGCATGGAGTAGGAATCAAAAGGAAGTCCATTTCTCTGGCAAACATTTGAACACTCCTGAATACTCTGTGACACTGTCCACCAACGTAAGTATTCCAAAGAGGATTTTAGGATTTGATCTATCCAATTAGCTGTATCACTTTGAGAGCAGATGCAGGTAATCCAACAGATGGCAGAGATAAACTCTCCGGGGATTACAAAAGAATGTGAGATTCTCTTTCTTTTTAAGGCTCCATTTCCACAGGCGAAAATTAGTCAAATTAGAGTATATTTGAGAGTTATAAAGTCTAATTCTCTATGATAAGTCTTACTGAAGAAGAGATAATGAATAGAAAACAAGAAGTTGAGAAAGAAGTGATTTAGGATAGGGATTAGGAAACCCCAGAAAGCTCACACTAGTTTAGGAATTGTGAAATAAGAGCATGAAATAGCCAATCAGAGATTACAATAAAGAGGACTCAAAGAAGACTAAACCTTACATTGAAGTAAGAAAGTCTTTGTACTTAAAACCCAATTTCTCTTTTGTGCTTTATGTGCTGATAATCTCATTCAACAATTAAATGATCCAGAATATATAGGTGGACATTGATAAGAGAAATGTGGGGGTAAAAGCCAGGATATTCAAGGTTCTCTGGCTTTGATTTCAGACAGATATGGTTTTGACTTATAAGGGGTAGGGTGAGGGCATGCTCCCTTACGTGTTACTTAATTTTAGTCCTATCTTCAGTCCTATCTTCTGTAAAATGTGAATAATGGAGTTACTTGGTAGGATTCTTTTGAAGTTTTAATTGCTTAATATGTTTTAAATACTGAGTAGAATACCTGACATACATCAAGTACTCAATAAGGGATGACTCTGAAAATTGTCATTCTTTGAAAGAGAAATCTCTTCAGATCTCAAGCTGGTGACTATAGAAAAGTACACAGAAGAGTATGAAGCACCCTACTTTGAAAACCCTTTGTAGACTCTATTTAATCCTCCCAAAATGTTGAAAATTGGAAGTCCATTAAGCTGAGTCTTTTCAGCCTGTGTTGGCACAACACTAAACTAATTCATCAAGTAAGTCAATACATCTTCCAAATTAGATAAAACCAGCATTTTTGTGTCAATGACAAAGGGCAAGTCTGAGTAATTCATCCAAATATTAATCAGTTCAAAGCCAATTTGATTGACTGATGGCAACTCAGTATTGATACAGCTCAGTATCCATTGACTTATTTTCTCAAAGACCAAGCAAATTGTATAATCCTTACCTTTATAATCACCATCTTGTCCAAATGGTGTAATTAGTCTCACTTCTAAAAATTCTCATTGTTCTCACTCACGCATCTTTCTTATATTAGATATCAAGTCAGTAATGAGGGGTAGAAATAAAAGTCCAATGGCGCCTGTCTACATCTTCCATAATTTCTTCATCCAATAGGTGATAAGATAGTAATGTTTTTTGAAATAATTTCAGCATGAATTATGGAAACTCCAGGATAATAGGAACAAAGTACCCCTCTACTCCAGCACTTGCTGATTTGTCTTTGAGATCCATCATGTGGTCTGTGTGATTAACTTGCTGCAGACAACATTAGTTATTGAGTCATCCTATTTTAGCCTGTAATTATATGATGCCAAATCCGAGACATAGAATTATGGATGTAAGTTGAAAATAAGAGGGTGCACTGAATTGCTGAAATGAAAGATGGTTGAACTTTTGACCAGAGAAGTGTGTTAACTTGATCAAAATTGTGAAGAGGCAGAAGTTGTCTTTGACAGAGCCAGTTGCTTGTTCTAGCTGCCGGTCCTTCCGTTAGTGGCTTTATTTTGTGTTCTCATTCAGACCAATTCTTCCTCTCTGAAAACGGTAAATTAATAGGAGGCTAAGGTAGGAGAAAAGCTTTTAGTACCCACTCCAACAGTTCTCTCAAATTCTGAAATTAGAATGTTTATTTCCTTTATACACCCCTATCTGCTGCTTCTCTACATTTTATGAGAAAGTAAAAGTGAATAAGAATGATCATACCCTGATCTCATAAAATGTAGAAGTAATCAGACCCTTTGATCCTATACATGATATCTTATAAACTCTTCACAGACTGATATAGTTAAAATTAGCAACAACTCTTTGGCACTTAGCCTTGGTGATAAAATATATTATTTGGAGTCACACAGACCCAATTTTAAATATGGGCTTGTCCAAGCTGTGTGACTTTGGGGCAACTTTCTTTAACCTCTCCATACCTCGACTCGTTGTATATGTGTGTGTATAAAACATAATGTGTTTAGGAGAAGTTCATGATAAAATGTGTCACAAGACTTGTCACATAATGTTCAGTAGATGAAGATGATGATGATGGTGATGATATTTGAAGCATGAGTTATTCATCCATTAGAAGGCTGGCCAAATAATTTAACCTGAAAGAACTGGACAATACAGGCAATCATGAAAGTTTTTACTTGAATTAACAGACAATTTCCTCAATTTTCCAATTTACTTGATAGCCTCATATTGGCAAAAGTCCAAGGACCACTCCTTAACTATTTATATTTATTTTACCATGTTAAAAACAAGTGAATAGAAACAGGCACATTGAGTTTAATCCATTTTAATAATTATTTATAAATATTGGCATACTTGAAGTCTTAATGTTAGACTCTTGTTCTGCACTTAAGAAACTAACATTTGTCAATTTGAAGGTCCATAGACCTCAAAAGTCATCTTTCTCATTGAGATTGGAAAAATCATCATACCAGAAGCTCCTTGAAATTTAGACTGAAGAAAAGATCCTGGGCTGAGTGTTTGTTGGCTTGTATCAGTGATTTCTACTTTCATTTAATAAGTAGAGTTTATAACATTAATCACAAAAGAAGAGTTGGCCATTCAGAAGACTGAGAGCCTGGGATGGGAGGAAAGATAGGAAAGTTTGTGGATGGAAGGCTCTGATGATGCCAGTCTGGGGCCCCGATCAGCGTCCGGACAGCTGTGCGCGGCTGCTGTGAACAAGAGCACACACTCAGGCGGCCCCAGGCGCTCACAGCACCCCAGCAGAAAAGCTATGTTTCCTTGGTCTGAGGGAATAAACAAATTCTATGTTATGTAGTTTGTGTTCAACTTGATTTAAATGTAGCCAGCCTCTAATTTTTTTTTAAGCTGTAACGGCTTTAATGTGTTAACATTTCAAACTGCTGAGTTACATTGATAAGACCTAATTAAAACTCATGTGTTGAATTTTAATTTGATTAACTTGCAAATTTCGCAGTTTGTGATCTACTGTTTATAGATAACCTTTTTTTAAATTCCAGTTTCGGAAAAGGTCAATTATGAATTTTTAAAAGCGAAGAACATTTTAAGAATATTGAGGAAAAGACTTAAGCTTATCGATAGCTACGTAAGCAGAAACAAATGGAGCGACGCTCATACGCGAGTCACACACCATTAAGTGCATTATGCGAGCTGGGCACCCTTAGAGTCAAAATAACATCTTCCCTTGCAAATCTGCTTTGAAGCAGTCACTTTTTCTTCAGAATTGTGCCCTTAGAAAATATTTGTCAGTCCCAATAACTTCTCTTGAACTGTGTTGATGCTGTGAGTGGAAAATGTTTAAGCCATCAATAAAAAGATGTTTATTGAGCTTCTACACGGTTTGGGTTGCTGAAGCCTCCAACTCTAAGGAAGCTCAAGAGAGAAATCGTAGGTAGGGCATTAATGGGATTTAGAGTAAAGTGAGGCAGTTAGTACTCAAATGCTAAACTGTGTAGTTGAAATTCAAATGATAAATTTGACAGAAGTTACACCCTTCAATGCACAAATTAACCCTTTGGGGACAATGAAAGATTCATCGATTCTATCTGGGGATTGAATGTAGAGTCTGGAGGTCTTCCGGGTAGTTTTAGATTCTTTTACAGAGAAGCACCTCATGAATGCTTTAAGTGATGTTGGTTTGGACTTCTGAAGTCTAAGTAAAACATGATTTTTGATTTTGTATGAGGAGGACAAATCAATATAGGACAGCATTAGATCACCAGATAGGTATCAGGAAAAAAAGTTCATATTTAACTTCAGCAAATCTACACTGATTTCAAATGCATTGCAATAACTGCCTTGGTATTTGCACAATATTGCATATGTGTTTACAACATACTCTTTTGTGTATTGGCCACATTTTTAAATATAGTTTTATTAAAAATACTTCAAAAGATTTTTCAAAATATTGTATTTTAAATTCTTTGACTCTAGTATTTGTACCAGTCTGGATTTTTAAATATGGATTGCAATTTGTGTACACATACACACACACAGGCACTCACACCCTATTTATATAAAGTCACACACATGCATACATGGAAGTGAGTAGAAATGGCTGTCTGTTAGTAAGATGTAACATTTGTGCAGCTGCTAGTCTAAGGATATCTTTATGCAAATCAGACAAAGACAGTCCTTACTTTGGGCAGATGAAGTCTCACCTCTAGGATGCTTAGCTTGGTGGACAACACTTGTAATTTCAGCCCCCTTTGCTAGTCTGGGATTATTGTCCATTGTCTAACCTTGATGGGCATGCATGTGATGCAGTTGTATACAGTGGTTATGGTGTTGGCTGACCTGGGTTTGAATCCTATTCCTACAGCTAATCATTTGTGTAAAATTGGGAATTTAATTAATTTTTCTGGGCCTTGGTATCATTATTAATAAGATAGAGATAATAATAGTATTAATCTTATATAATTACATTTTTTTGACATACATAAGCTTCTTTGCACAGTACCCAGTATACATGTCTGTACTCAGAGAATTATGTCAGCCTTCTGTTTATTGACAATCACCTACACTATGGGTCCATCCCTTCTCTTTGATGGCAATTAAGTAATCAACTATAGAGGTAACTAGAAAGGAAAACTACTGCAGAAATGATGATAAGGTTAACAATAACTCCATACATGACTGACTGTCATTTTTTTTTTTTGGATAAAACACTTAACACATTTATTATTTCCTTTGCTGTCCACCAAAACATTTTGAGGTAACTGTTTACTATTCTTATATTATATCTGGAGAAGTTAGGATATGATCCAGCAGCAATGAGCTCTGAACCCAAGACAGTCAAAGAGCCTGGTTCAGCCCAGTTTTCCTGAGCTTAGGTCCCTGACAGTTCTGTTTGATTTCAGCTACCTCTGCTTCAAACAAGTCACTCATACTGGGAGGAGCTTTATACTTTAGGAGGCAATCTTTTCGCGTAATCGTTCTTGTCCTTTGCAAAAGCTGTAGGCCCACCAAGTCATGCTTTCTTGGTCTCTCTTCCAGAGTATATATGTGTCCCAGAATCAGAGGGACACTAGGGCTGACATGCTTACTCACATGGTCCTTTCTTTGAAACTGATCACATCTCTAGGAGGGAGAGGTGATACCACACAATTCACTCAGTGCCTGATGCAAAAATGTCATTTAACAAATACAGTTGATTTCTCTTTATTCAGAGTATTTATTTTCTGTAAAGTCCGCATGGACCTTTAGTTAGCAACTACTGAAGCATTGCTCCTGGAGGAAATACAGGGTTAGGTTCCTGAGAGCTGTTAGCCTTGATATCATCTTCAATCCACCAATATATAATCTTGTTTAATGAGTTGTTTCTTTTCAGATGCCTTTTTTAATAGTTTGGTTCATAACATTGAACTCATGGCCAGAAACACTAGAACTCATGGCAGAACGAAGCTTATCTAATATAAAAAATTTCTCCTTAAGGCACATCGTAGTCTCTTGGGCTTAGGGACACTTAGCAACAGTGCAGCCCTATGGTTGGGGCTGGGTTAAACAGCAAAATCACCAACAAAAGGTACAAAGGCATGGAAAATGTAACACTAAATCAACTGCAGAAAAGATACTTCTTTATAGTATGAATGCTGAAACCAGAAAGCAGAGAATCCCTTTTTAGATGAATGCTGAAGCAACATCTAGGAACACACATGTTGAGTGACACACATTTTTTGCACCTCTGCATGTGTCTATGAATGACTAAAAGCACAGTATTGATTCTGGGGTTGCAAATAAATTTTAGAGAGTATGCAAATTTGCAAATGAACAATCCATGAATAATAGAATCTATTGTAGTTCTTCCTTTTCTGTATTTCATTACCAGGCAACTATTGAAAATCAACCTTTGCTTCCTATTCCTATATGTTGTCCCATCACAGCTTCTCTGTCTACACAGTCATACTCATTATAGGGATCAGGGGTCATCCCAGGATTTCCATAGAAGAGGTGGAGGTGCTGGGAATATGGAAGTCACCCTTGAAATGCCCTGAACAGGGGATTTTTGTTGGGCATCTAACCGTGGACTCTTTCATTAACACTCGTGGAAAGTCACGCCACCTGACTTGGATGTTTACATGTTGTTTAGAATTCCTCTCCTTCCCAGCAACAGAAAGCCTTTTTTTTTTCTTTTTTCCCTTTTCTGAACAGATTTCAGTGTTGAAAGAGGTGCTTTCTTTCATCTGGCAAAAGTTTTCTGAGACCAAATATAAAAATTGTCAAGAATAGATTCTTTTGAACAAACATACACCATCAAAGCGACAGAGGAGTTCTGTTATTGTCAATGTGCATGGACCTTTAGATCTCTCTATTTTTTTGTATGTGGAAATGGGGACGGGCATTTTGGGGACCTCTCTAATCTGTACTTTTGCCTTCCTGGGGATGGAGATAATGCACTGTCCAGAATGGTGGGGCAGCCTGTAAACCCTGTCAGGTTGTGGTTTTGCCATTAACTGGAGGCAGAGTCAACCGACTATCTGTCCTTCCTTTGTCCTCATTAGTCACACTTTTTCTGTAACCCACACAGGCCATCATGGCACAGCTACCGCAGGAGGAAAAGGCAAAAATAGCTGAGCAGGTGGAGATATTCCACCAAGAGAAAAGCAAGCTGGATGCTGAAGTGGCCAAATGGGACGACAGCGGCAATGACATCATCGTGCTGGCCAAGCAGATGTGCATGATCATGATGGAGATGACGGACTTCACAAGGTGAGGCCTGGAGACAGGGAGGTTACATTTTCTCGTTAACGCAGAAGCATAACAGTGTATATTAGCATGTAAAAGCCTGCTGAAAAATTAAAATACTGTATCACAGCAAGGTAGTGGTATTATAAAATTTACATGTGTAAGTCAAAATGATCTGGACCTAATTCTTAGCAGGTGGGTCTTTTTTGGTCAAGAAGAACAGGTTCATTTTTGTGGATATTACTGTTTTAATTGTCTATCCAAAGTCAGTCATAAAATCAGACTCCTAGTGTGTGTGACCCATTTTTGGTGTATGCTATTTTGTAATGTGTTTAAATATTATTTTGAAGGTAAGGTGAGTGACTTGTTAATATCCTTTTAGAAAAAAATGTGCATATGCGTATGTATGTATATTTGTAAATACCTTTAATGCTAGTTCATGATCTAGCTTTAATTTCAGCTCATATTTTACCCTTGCATACAAAGAATCAGCTTTGACAATCTGATTCAATAATTTTGGTGGGAAAATAAAAACTTTATAAGTTTTATTCCCATTTGCTCTGAGCAGTGCCTATAATAAATCAAGAGACCAGTAAGAATTTTGTCTGGAGTCTTTTCTTCACCAGGTGACATCGCTGTTTAGCCACTGCATTTTTAGTCCCCTCTTTAAAGAGAGGTGACGTTTCTGTCCTTCCAACCACGCAAAGGCCAAACCAAGGGAGAACAAAGCTCAATGGAAAGATGCTTAGATTTGGAGTCCAAATACCAGGCGAATTTGGACCAGTCTCACTCTCTTTCTTTATTTAAAAAATGAGAAAATAATGATTTTTCTTATCCATTATACAGGAGAGTTTTAAAATTCAAAGAGATAATATAATTGTAAATTATGCTTCCATACAAATGTAAGCTATCATTTTGCCGTAGATGTAGTTTTTCTGGGAAATACACACACATCGATACACATGAGCAAAGGTGTTTTAATGATTCAACCTGGTATTTGTTATTAAAAGTCTGTTAGGATATGTGGCAATGTCAAAACATCATCTTATGGGTGGCATTTTTTTTTTAAAGGTTGTTGAAAGCATCTAATAAGAAAAGGCTACAATTGATTATAGTTATAATAAAATATGGAGCATCTCGGCCACATCCCCCTTACCCTTAACCTCTGGCCCATATGTAGTAATAGCATTGGTTGGCCCTTTCTCCAAATAGTTTTAATTTGTTTTTGACTTCAATGAAATGACTTTTCTGTTATGACAGTGGCCTTCGAGACTTTTAAATGTCATTGTATTCATTAGAAGTTCAAATTTGTACATTTGGTTAGTCCTTGTTGGCTTCACAAATTTATTCCCCCCCCCCAAAAAAAAATAATAATAGGAAAAAACAGTCTGAATTTACTACAAATCAGACTATCATGGCAGCCTCAGTTGTTGCTTTTCAAGGCCTGTAATGACTTAATTTGCTTGCTTCGACATTGTATTAGTATTTTATCTGATGGATATTATGCAATCCATTAATAACATCACTTGCACAAATAATCTCATTAGTTTAAAGTGAGTGATGAATCTCGTCATGTTGCTAGTTTAGATCAGGAGAACATTTTATAATGCTCTAAATCGTATATAACTGGTCAAGGAAGAGATATATTTGAGGGGGTCTAGACGGTGTTAAATAAGGGAGACTTTCAATTAGTCAAAGTGCAGTTTTAAAAGTGAAAAGAAGGCTGCTTTAATTTCCTAGGGATTTCATGTAATAATTTTGTGCTGATTTGAATAATGAAATGTCTGGAATGCTACTGGTTATCATTTTTCCCACTGTCTGATGAGTAGTTTTGTGCCCCTTTGTGAGGACCCAGGGAGGGGTACAGTTATTAATGACCAGGAAACAGAAGAAGGTGTGAATTGGAAATAGAACACAGGAAGCTGAGATTTGATCTGCACAGTATCTTCCTTTGCAAAAAAGGTAGTTGAATTGAGCCTTTCTCTGAGGCCTCCCACTTAAGTTCACCGACTCCACTGTATGCGTTATTTTGCCCTGACATCTTCCAGTTCAAGGAGGAATCATTTCAGCTCTGTACTTCTAATGATGCCTGTGTATTACATTCTCTTATGTAAAGGAACAGATACAGCTGATCAAAAATCGAAACTTGGCTACTCTTCTCAAATCATATGTTTAAAGGGCCCTTGGGCACAAAAAATACCTTTGCATTTATTCCCTTGTTGTTTTATTCTTATTGGTTGCTAACTCACTACTTTGATTCAGTAATTTCAATGATAGCCACTCCATTATTGTTAAAATTGGAGAGGTTCTGCCTCATTATTTGTGTAATAACTTCTTCATGGAGGATAAAACTGATTATACCTTGCGTCTGTCTTCTTCCTGTTCAGTTCTTGGCCTCCCCCTCACAGGCAGGGGAAGAAGCAGTGTCCTGTGGGGTGAATCCATATTTCTAATGTCATTTTCAGAAAGAAAGAGCATGTACCAGTCTTGCATCCCAATAACAAAAAGGTGTGTGTAAGGGGACAGCTGAGGGAAGAAACTCAAATTTAATTGTAAGGCAAGGGAAAAGCTGTCTTTTGAGATCAACTGTAAGTTCTGATCTTTAAGGGAATGGAGTTCAGGCTAAGAAAACAAATCAGGGTACAATCAACTCAGTAAGATATTGAGCACTAGACTAAAAATGTAATCACCCTACACTTCCCTAACTTCATCCCTGCCTTAGTTCAGACACTCAGTGCCTTAGCCCGGGTATCACGTGACTGGTCCTTCAGTTCCAATTCTTGACACTTGTCAGTCCATGCCACGCTACATCTGGCCATTAAAGGGCAATCTTTGCACCAAAACTTTCATTTGCTCCTTTTTTCCTAGAATAAAATAAAAATTAAGTTTGCTATCCAAGGCCTACCTTTATTGACCCTTAGACTTCCTTCTCAATTTTGTGCATATTTGTCCTTCAACTTCAAGGCCATAATATAAATGTTACTTCCTTGCTACTCTTAGTTCTGCAATCTCACCCAACTCCTCAATAATCCCCATATTCATTCAATTTTTCTACTGTGCTGTCTTTATGTTGCTTCAGCCAGTGGGTGTAAGTGATATTTTCTAAGTATATTTTATGGAACCTTGGCTCTAAAAAGAGGTTTCTATGATTCGATACATTTGCAAATACACTCCTTACATACTCTATCTCATTATTGGAGAGTCACATTATATTGACAAATTAGAGTTATTGAGAAAGCTATAGCAAACAAAACTTTAATTTGGATTAACTCAGAATTTAAGACTTGTGGGTTCTAAGAACATTAGCTCACACATTAATTTTTTTCTATTAATACCTATTACCTTTTCATGAAATAAATATGAATTAGTAAATTGTAGATAACAGGAACTCAGGAATAGTTTTCCATGATCCTCTTTTTTTAGAGTGACCACTTCCTGGGAAAGCTTCCAAATATTGACCCTGGTATAAGAATCACCCATTACCAAAGAAAGAAGGTCACAGCAGTCTGTATGGTAAAGCCAACTCAATGGCTTGATGTTCTTTCTAAAAACATGTTCCAGATGGAGCAATCTGATAGATTCTGGCTTTAAGGTCACCTCAAAGCACCTTTTAAAACACAACATAAAGGGTATATAAGTCATCCTTTTAATACTAGGAGCTATAGCCGATGGGTCCAGTCCCTTTGCCAACATTGCCTTCCACTGATAGGAAGACTCAAACTTACGATCTCTTTTCTGAGCCTGGTTTTTTGTTTGTTTTCTTTCTGCCAGCACCCACTTCACATTATTCGTATGACTGTGGCTCATTTAAGCCTGTGCTGTCCAGTACAGTAGCCACTAGCCACTTGTGACTACTTAAATTAACTGCTTTTTATTATGGTGAAAAACATATATAATAAAATTTACCATGTTAACCATTTTTAAGTATACAGTTCTGTGGCAGTAAGTACATTTACATTTTTAAGCAGTCATCACTGCCATCATTGTTT
This sequence comes from Manis pentadactyla, assembly GCF_030020395.1. Lineage (NCBI taxonomy): Eukaryota > Metazoa > Chordata > Mammalia > Pholidota > Manidae > Manis > Manis pentadactyla. The sequence continues at coordinate 167,740,789 of NC_080020.1, read as the reverse complement.
AGAAATTTTTCAGTACCACTGAATGCCAACTCCCCATTGCCTTGTCCCCTCAGCCCCTGACAAGCACCATTCTGCTTTCCATCTCAATGAATTTGACTACTCTTAAATATCTCATATGAAATATATTTTGTCTTTTTGTGACTGGCTTCTTTTACTTAGTATAATGTTCTCAAGATTCATCCATGTTGTAGTTTATGTCAGACTTCCATTCCTATTTAAGACTAAATAATATTTCATTTTATGTATATCATACTATGTTTATCCATTAATTCATTGTTAGACACTTGGATTGATTCTATTTTGGCTATTGTAAATAATGTTGGTGTGAACATGCATGTACAAATATCTCCTTGAAACCATGCTTTCAAATCTTTGGGGTATATGCCCATAATTGGAATTGCTGGATTATATGGTAATTCTATGCTTAATTTTGTCAGGAACCTCCTCACTGTTTTGCACAGGAGCTGTACCATTTTACATTCTCATCAATGGTGCACAAAAGTTCCAACTTCTTCACATCCTCACCAACACTTCTTATTTTCTGTTTTTACAGAGTGCAAGATGATATCTCATTGTGATGTTGATTTGCAGTTCTCTAATGATTAGTGATGTTGAACACTGAGTCAATGCAGATTGGCCATTCTTTATCTTCTTTGGAGAAATGTACATTTTGCCCATTTTTTAATTAGGTTGGTTGAATTTTAGTGTTGAGTTTTAGGAGTTTTTATATGTACTGGATAATAACCTCTTGTTAGATATATGACTTGGAAATATTTTCTCTGATTCAGTGGGTTGCCTTTATATTCTGTTGCTTATGTCCTTTGCACAGAAGTTTTTTGAAATTTGGACATAGTCAAATTTACCCATTTTTCATTTTTTGCCGGTTCTTGATCTCATATGTAAAAAATCATTGCCAAATCCAATGTCATGATTTACCCCAATGTTTTCTTGTAAGATTTTTATAGTTTAGTTTTTGTGTGAAGGTCTTTGGTCCATTTTGAGTTTAATTTTCTTATATGGTGTAAGATAAGGGTCCCACTTCATACTTTTCCATGTGGATATAAACTTTTCCCAACACTATTTGTTGAAGATATTTTCCTTTTCCCATTGATTAGTCTTGATACCCTTGTTGAAAATGATTTTACTGTACTTAGGAGGATTTACTTCTGAGCTCTCTATTCTGTTCCATTGATCTATATGTCTGCTTTTTTGCTGGTAATACACTTTTTTCATAAAGTATAATTGACTTGCAATATTCTATGAGTTTCAAGTGTATATCATAGTGATTTGATATTTTTATACATTACAAAATCATCCCCACAATAAGGCTACTTACCATCTGTCATCATACAAAGTTAGTACAGTAACATTGACTGTATTCCCTATGCTGTATATTACATCCCCATGACTTCTCTATAACTGGAAGTGTGTCCTTGATCCAAATTAACCTAATTTGACCACTTGTCAACCCCTCTTCCCTTCTAGAAATCAACTTTGTTTCCTGGATCTATGAGTCTGTTTGTGTTTGTTGTATTTGTTTTGTTTCTTAAAATCCACATAAAAGTGAGACCATACAGTATTTGTCTTTCTCGGTCTGATTCATTTCACTTAGCATAATATCCTTCAGGTCCACCATGTTGCTGCAAATAGCAAGATTTCATTCTTTTTTATGGCTGAGTGATGTTCCATCTTCTATCTATCTGTCTGTCTATCTGTCTGTCTGTCTATCTATCTATCTGTCTGTCTGTCTGTCTGTCTGTCTATCTAATCTCACATCTTCTGTATCCAATCATCTATTGATGGGCACTCAGGTTGCTTCCCTTGCTGGGCTAGTAGATAGTGCTGCTATGACCATAGGGATGCATACCTCTTCAAACTAGTGTTTTCATTTTCTTCAGATCAATACCCAGAAGTGGAATTGCTGGATCATTTAGTAGCTGTATTTTTAATTTTTTAAGGAGCCTCCATATAATTTGCCATTGTGACTGCACCAGTTTACATTCCCATAAACTGTACATGAGGGTTCCCTTTTCTCCACATTCTCTCCTATACTTGTAACTTTTTGTCCTTTTGATCATAGCCAATATGAATGGTGTGAGGTTATACCTCTCTGTGATATTGATTTGCCTTTCCCTTATGATTACTGCTATAGAGCATCTTTCCATCTGTATGTCTTATTTGGAAAAATGTCTATTCAAGTCCTCTGCACAGTTTTAATCAGATTGTGTTTTAAACAGATTGTGATAGTAAAGAAATGCAACAGATTTCTATATGTTAATTTTGTATCCTGTTACTTTACTGAATTTGAGTTCTAACAGTGTTAATACTGTTAAATATTGTCAAATCTAAAACCCATCACTAAGATCAATGTCAAGGAGCTTACTGCCTATGTTTTCTTCCAGGAGTTTAAAAGTTTCAGGTCATATATTCAAGCCTTTGATCTACTGGAGTTGCTTTTTGTGTATATGGTATAAGACAGTGGTCCAGTTTCATTCTTTTACATGTGACTGTCCAGCTTTCCCAGAACCATTTACTAAAGAGACTATCTTTCCCCACTTTTTTCTTGTTTGGCTGCTTTGCCATGAATTAATTTAACTGTATTTGTCTGGATTTATATTTATTATAAGGTAATACACTTAATCATGCAGAATTAAAAAATGGTACAAAATCTAATCATAAAGAAGACCAGAGGAAAAGATTAACTTTTCAATAAGTATTCAAGGGACAATTGGTTACTGTTAATGTAAAAATTAAGTAAGAATGTGATTCCTACCTCACCTTACAAGCCAAAAACTAAACTGCAGCTGAATTTAATATCTGAATATGAAAAGGAAAGTTTAAAATTTTAGAGTAAAATGGGAAAATAATTTTATTATCTTGGAGCAGAGACAAACTTTTCTTTCTTTTCCCCAACTTTACTGGGATATAGTTGTCATATAACAGTGTGGGAGTTTAGGTATATGATGTGTTGATTTGATACAAATATATATTGAAAAATGATTACCACCGTAGCATTAGCTAACACCTCCATTAAGAAAGAACTTCCTAATATGTGAAAAGTACAAACTATAGTAGAAATGATTGATGCATTTAAGCACAATAAAATGAAAATTTATATTCTAAAAAACTGTAATAAAAGTAAGCATAAAGGCTACAACTGAAAAGAGTAATTTGCAACATGAACAACTAACCAGAGATCATAAGCCAAAATATCTAAGGAGCTTAGACAAGCAATTTAGGTGGAAAAAAACAAGTCAGTAGAGAAATGTGTGGAAGACTTGAATGAACAACATAGGCAAAAGAACATGTGAATGATTAATAATGATCAATAAATGATAAAGAGATACTTGACTTCTGTCATCACAGAAATAAAAATTAATTTTTTTTCATATCCATAATATTGACAGAAAAGCAAGTGAATAAGTATTATTAAGTTATATAATATATCTACAGAAGAACGCATTAAAGTAAGTGTACAACTTAAATGTTACTGTAAGGTAGCCTGCATAAGCATCACCAAGTTCAAAGCCCCCATATCCCTCTTCCAGATCACAATACCTTTCTCTCAACTGTGTTTTAATGCATTTTGACTTTGACTTTGGCAGTGATGTACCAGTCTCTTATTGGTAGTATTTGTAGTATTTGCTGAGTTCTATGGAATAAGTACTCCCGACATGGCAGATTTTTCAAGCTACCGGCCTATCAGCTGATTTATCAAATTCCCCAAAATTATCAGTCAGCTCTTGTGAGCAAGTGTAAATAAACCCACCCAGAACTCAAGTCCCACTTTCTTTATTTCTTTGCCTTTCCTTCCTCTTTCCTTTTTTATTTTAACAAAATAGTTCTACTACCAAATAAGTATTCTTCAATAAATAGTTTGTATTAGCTGCTTCTGACACTGTCAATATTGTTACTTAATGAAATTGTTTTCAAATGACTCTTCCTTTTCTGTTTCCTGTGTGTTTAAATAGCATTGGGATTATCTTATTTTTAAAGGTTTAGTGAATTCCTCTGTGAAACCATCTGGATTTACTGATTTTCTGGCCAGCTTTCACTTTGACAGCCTTATTTATTTCTTCTAAAGAAATCAGACTCTAGATTTTTCAAACTCTTTTCCAGGTTAACATTCGTAAATTCTATTTTTCTAGAAAGTTATTTCATCCAGATTATCAAATTTATTTAAATGTATTTTAGGTAAGTAATTTTATGATAGTGTTAATTTCCTGTTTTCAAAGGTTATTTCACTCCTGCCTGTTTTACTTTTAAATATTTTCTCCCACTTTATGTCTTGATAGCAGTATCATTTTTACTTTTTTTGAACTAGTGTAAGATTGATTTATTTCCAGTGTTTTATTATTTTCTAACTCATTAATCTGGCAATTTTGTTTCTTCCTACTTCCTTCTAAATTCTTGAGTCAGATAATTATTGTTTTTGTTATTTGTTTCATGTTAATATCTAGTTAAGGCTGTGTATGTTTCTCAGAGATCACTACTTTAGCTGTTCTTTTAAGAATAAATTCTATATAGCAAAGAAAGTCCTGAATTGTGATTCAGGACACAGAGGTTATAGTCCAAATTCTTTTTGCATATGTTTGATGTGTCACTTATATGACCTCCTTCAGTTTCAGTTTCCTTAGCTAGAATATGAGGAAATATTTGCTCTCAAAACTTCTATTTTGCTCTCTAGTTTCATGAAATGCATCCCTATCACCAGCCTGTGGCTCCCAAGAATCATTTTTTCTGCCCTTGAAATATAATTGATATACACCATTATATCAGGTTCAAGTATACAATATAGTGATTCCACAGGTAACTACATTTTTAAATGCTCACCCTAACTAGTGTAGTTACTGTCCACATAGAAAGGTATTACAGTATTATTAACTATATTATCTATGCTGTACTTTCATCCCCATTTATGATTGAGATTTTGTGCCACCTGAACCCCTCCCCCATGGTAAACACCAGTTACTTCTCAGTATCTATGAGTCTACTGCTGTTTTGTTTTCAGATTCTACATATAACTGAAATCATACGGTATTTGACTTTCTCTGCCTGGCTTATTTCACTTAACATAATACTCTCAAGCTCCATCCATGTTGCTGCAAATGCAAGATTTTTTTCTTCTTATGGCCGAATAATATTCCATTGTGTTTATGTACCATATCTTCGTTATCCATTTGTCTATTTATAGACACTTGGTTGCTTCCATATATCTTGGCTATTGTCAGTAATCTGGCAATATGCATAGGAATGCATATCTTTTTGATCAGAGATTTTGTTTTCTTTAGGTAAATTTCTAGAAGTGAAATTACTGAATATATGGTATTTCTATTTTTATCTTTTTGAGGAACCTCCACACTGCTTCTCATAGTGGCTGCATTCCCACTAACAGTGGAGGAGGGTTCCTTTGTCTCCACATCTTCTCCAACTTATTTCTTGTCTTTTGTGTAATCTGAATTGAATCTATAGTATGGACTCTAAAGTCTCAAACTTTTACAAGTAATACTGGTGAGTCTATGAACTGTCATCACTGGTGTAATCACAAAAGATGCTTCTAATCATTCTTTGGCTTCAATATGGGGTTATGAGCCTCAAGCAAATTCAGGTCTCTATAAATGTTCTTTACTAACTTAGCGCATTTTGTCAGAATCAACCAATTGTTGAAAGATCTATAAGATTCATGAGGAAGTGTTTCAAATCCTTTGACATTCTTGAAATAGACTAACATACATGATTGTTAGTAAAGAAAAATCAAGCAGAGTGCAGCTTTTTGTAGATTAAGATAGTTTAAGATACAGGCAAGATAACAAATATTGTGTCAGAATAAAACTGCAAAAAAGCGATTGTCTGTCTAAGGTCTAAAAATTCTAGAGAAATACATAATAATGAGAACATTACTAACATTGACAAATCCTGCATCTAAACTTTCCTTTACAAATATGAAACAAAAATAAGGAAAGTTTGTCTAGCAATAATAATTTAAAAAATAATGTTAGAGAATGGGAGACAGATTGTCACAGTATTTGTCACATATTAATTCATCCATAGTACATAAACTGTGCATGTGAAATCCCTGTCCATATTTAAAAATCTAAATAGCAGCTGGAAAAAATAATCAATGTCCTTTGTGGAAGATTTAATGTTACCACGGGAAAATGAAATATCAGGTTTTAAATATCTCTCTGTGTGCATTTAAGCATTGACATGAACACAATATATTTTACTTTTAGCTACTAATAGTGAAAAGTGCCAGAAGGGAAATTAGAAGAGAAACTGAACAAAATGCCCCTTATTTACATTTATTTTCTGAAGCTTTTTTAAGTCTTCCCTTTTATAAAATGTTATTTAACAATGGCAATCATTGCCCACTCTACATAACGCTACGCTTTCTAAATAAATCACTTCTAAATAGTTTTTCTCTACATCTCACCACATTCCTAACTATAGGAATGAAATTTTGTAGCCATGAGAAAAAAAAATGCATTGATTTTCAGATGCATGTAAGGGGATCAGAATAAGTAACAATGCTTTAAAATAAGGAATTTTTCACCTTTCAGAAAAGTTACATGCTACATTTTGTTTAAAGATGTATGATGCAGCATAGTTTCCTTGTCCTTTATATTAAATATTTAAAAGACATGTAGTATTAAACAGTTTGCTGCGTTGAAAACCTTACGTGAAAATTTGGGGGCAGCAGTTTGAAGCATAAAGACATCTGTTGTCATTCAGGCTTTTGTATGTGTCTTCCTAAGTCAGTACCAGAAGCATACAAGCCAATGAGAGTAAGAGCTCAACAGATTTCTGAAGTTTTGACTGAACAGTTTCCAGTTATATGTACAAGAGACAATGACTTCTCAAAGTGTCAAAGTAGACTTAAAAATACAATTAATATAGTAATAGTGCCAGACATGGTATGAAAGACAACGCCTATATACAAGTGCATTATTTTGGCCAAACTCTGGTATAAATTGAGAATTTATCCCTACAGCCTATGTAAGCTTAGATGAGTTAATCAGTTAATCATTTTCCCTCTACACTTCTCTATGGGAATGATGATACCTATTTGGTAGGTTTGTAGTGAAGATGAGTGAGGTAGTGTATATAACAACATTGGCACAGAGTTAGCATCTAAGATTACATTCCCATTGCCCTTGTGGAAATCATCTTTTCAAATGAACTGCTGTTTAAAAATATGGAAATCACATAAAGAACAAAATGTGAGCATACACTTCAAAATAGGGAAAAATATTCCCTAGAAGTGAATGGAAGTAAAGAGAACTATTAATATGGAAATTTAAGTCGATTGAGAAAACATTCAAAAATTCTTCACACATGGCCAGAGCCAAATCAAATATGAAGACAGGGTCCTGGGCAAACGATATGATAGATTTGTCTATTCCTTGTCATAAAAGTGGATTACTAATTACGTCGTATGTGTCCTTTCAGAGGCAAAGGCCCATTGAAAAATACATCTGATGTCATTAATGCTGCCAAGAAAATTGCTGAAGCAGGTTCTCGAATGGACAAATTAGCCCGCGCTGTGGCTGATCAGGTAATATAAGAGGGAAGATTAAGCATGTGCTGAGTAGAATTATTAATTAGCACTTGGGTTCTGTAATGGGTTTTATGCACCCTACAGAAAGTCTCTGAAAGATAGTTGTGGAGAATCACTAACATTTAACAAATGGTCCTCTAATTCTGCTGAGACTGAGCTATGGCAAAGGTGGGTTCAGTTTAGGAGGGACTCCTAAGGATTGTGATGAAAATTCCTTGAGAAAGAAGAGCACCCTGTACATAGGAGACATAACCCCCAGAGAATCATGGATTATCCCAGCTGTCCTTATTCAGAACAACAAGTACACTGCAGAAGAGAGAAGCGAAAGAAAGAACTTCACCTCTTTTTATTTCATACTGATCTCACTGGAATGATGTTTTTTAATTCATAATAATTTATGATCTAGCATTAATGGAGTTAATGCAAATAATCAAGAACCTGCAGATTTTAGTTTTATTTTCATCCAGACTCAAAGGCTTCAGAGATTAATGAAATTCTCTGATATCCTTTGTGATTTCATACTGAATTAGGATACATGTGAAAATAATTCTCAATCTCACCTTGCATGTCTGAGTGTATTTCCACAATTCTCATTTTATTTGGCTTGAATTGGGACTCTCAAATACTATTCTAAATATATCTTTTTGCAATAATCCTCCATTCCTTATTAAAGGTACTTTAGGTAATAGACTTTTCCAGATAAGTATGGTTATCCCTTTAAGTAACTGGTTTACAGTTTGTACCACTTTTTAAAAGGAAAATGTCTTAAAATATAAAATAAGGTTTTGAAATATAAAATATTATATGAACTATTATCTACATGGAGACAACATTGTGAGCATGAATTTGCTAACTAGACTACCATGTACTGATGCTCTCTGGAGTCATTGAAAGATACAAGATGGTTTCCCTCTTCATAAAAGGCCTTAGTTTCTTATGATCTTTGAGTTGCTCGTTATAGTGTTTCTCCCTCAATCCTTAATATTGGGCTGTTTCTCTAAATACCTGTGTCTTCAGCATCCCAGATTCTATAATCCTTCAAATCAATACCAAATTTACTCATCTTCCAAAGACTGAAAGAAAAGCAAACTGTTAGCATTACTTTTAAAATAAGTCAACAGATTTGTCTCATTTTTATTTTTTTGCATGTACAAGGGCTAATCCAGGAGAATGTTCTTTGCTTTCTTTAGAATTTTTGAATTAATTGTGAAGGTAATTCATTCATAATACTACCATAATCTGAGAACTCCCCAAATTTGTAGGAGTTGAGGAGCAAACCATTTCTAAATTGCTAATTTCAGGGTAGTATCAACTGCCAGGCTTCCTGCACTTTTCATGTAAATGAGAGGAAAGACCGTGAACATACTGGAAAACATGCATGCATATACACAAACAAAATGTGCCAACCAGAAAGAATGCCACATTCTGTTCTGCGCATCCTGAGATGTGTTGGGATGAGCAGGGTCACCAGACATCGGTGGGCAACTCTTAGAGTTTGTTTGGAAGGACTCCTTCCTGGGAGTAAAAGTAAATGGAGGTTGAGCGGCTTTCCCGTTATCCTCTGCATCTCGATGGCTGAAACTAGTTTTCAATCTATTTAGGCTCCTCCAGTTCAATACTTTTTATCATGATTCTTGTGTATGATCTTGCATTTTTGGACTCTTATTTCCAACAATTATGCAAAATGAAGCATAGCCCAACACAGTTTTGATACCTGGAAAATCCACCACATGTGCACACACACAACCCAGGATTCTAGATGTATTTTGAGATTAAGTGACAAAGAATTTAACTATTTCATAACTTTTAAAATACACAGATGAAGGTTAAAAACCACCCTTTTGTTGTGGCATTCTTACTATCATCAGCTGTGAAGCAGCTTATAGATTTCCTCATGTTTTGTCTGAATAAGACATTTCTTTCTCAAATTGTGCACCTATTTCCATGGTATAAGAGTTAGTTTTCTTGGCCCATCATGCATTTATGTGTATTTTAAATGTTTCAGCTTAAATAATAGAATGAGCATGACCAAGAAGTGGATTTGTTGCCTTTATTTTGCCTGAAAATGTTTTTATGAAGATTTGAGATATGCACGCAATATAAACTTTTTACGGACTGTTGCATTTTTAATTACTGTTCCATTGAGATAGAACTTCCAGTTTAATTTGCTGCAAGTTATTTGTATCAAAAGCCTTGTCAGCCCTCTAGGGAGATACCGTTTTTAAGTTAATTCCTTTCAGTATATGGGTCTCTGGAGTAGGATAAATATTACAGTATTAAGTACTTATGGAAAGCTAAAAACACTCTCTGTGGTATTTTTTCATGATAAATGCAGTTGGTGAAAAAAAAACATACACAATGCTAAGTTTTATATATAAAAGAGATCCCTTTGTCATTTATTAAATAAATGGTTATGTCAAAACCCTGGCTTCCCCTCTTTTGAGCACAAAAGAAACTTAGCTGGAGTCTTTTTCTCATACTCTTGTTCTAAATAAGATATTTCAGTTTGGGCTATTGGTACTTATTTCTTGCAGTGTTTCATCAAGGATCTGGTGATTATATGTCCTTTGCAAGTGCCATATTGAGCCAGAACAATGGGATTCCCTAGAGAATCTCAAGGTGAACATTTGATAGCAATAGAAATATATTTCAATTACTGGATAACCATTGGCGCTGGAACCTCAGAAATGCTTTAGATAGTCATGTAGATGTCTAGAAGTATTCAGCAAAGCTCAGCACACCTTTATGGACATCTACCCACTTAAGTCACAAAGATAATTCAAACTCCCTGGCCATAGTTAACTCTGGTGTGTCCTTTGAAGGGCTCTGTTGTTACTCTTATGAGTTTATTTAATTGGCTTTAAATTCATTCTACACAAATTTCTTTCTCTTACAGTGGTCATGATCCTTCTCAGAGTCTCTTATTTAAAGGAAGTTTATCATGTTGCTAAAATTTTGATAAATATGAAAATCCAAAAATTGTAACAAACTTCCTTTAATGAATGATGCCATTTTTAGAAAGTCAACAGAAACAAGTGATTTTTTTTTCTCCCAACTAACTGAATTGAAACTCTCCCCTAGGCTGTGACGGAGTGCCACACGGAGCAATGTCTTTCTAGCATCTGTTGCTTTGGTTGTTCATATTAAAATAACTTTGCACAGAGTGAACACTGAATGGACCACTAGGAAAAAAAACTGTAGCATATTTAGTTTTCTTTAGCAGGTTAGGAGACAACTGGTAAAAATACTCACAAACATGTACAGAAGTCCCAATAAGACTTTCTGGAAGATCTTCAATATTCTTTTCATAGAATTTTATCAAAGTAGAGCTAACCATTCCAAACTGTTGTCTGTGGCCTTCCCAAAATGCACTATAAAGAAGTTTAAGTTAAATGGATATAATGAAGGTATATGATACTGAACCCTTTTCTCTCCCAGCTTTTATAAGGCAAGTGTTTCAAACTGAAGAGTACTTACTAATTGAGAACACTTTGTTTGATGTCTTATAGTGTCCTGATTCAGCATGTAAGCAGGATTTATTAGCCTACCTTCAACGAATTGCCTTGTATTGCCATCAGCTTAATATCTGCAGCAAGGTGAAGGCAGAAGTACAGAATCTGGGAGGAGAGCTCATTGTGTCAGGGGTAAGCTGGGACTCGGGCTTCACAGTTTAAGTTTCCACTGTCGTACTTCCAAGGCGAGCATTCTTGGCAACAGTACTGCTAACACCAAACTACATGATTCATAGGGAGGTTTTTTTGTTGTTGTTTATTCTTTTTTAAATAAATGTTATCGCCATTATTCCAGACCTTACAATAACTCACAAAGAGCAATTTGATTTTCCAATTACCCCATGTTTATACTAGCCTTGTAAAATCTCCATTCTTTACAAGAAAACTAATTTCATAGTCTGGAAACTCATTGCCAAGCTGTGACTATCAGAATTATTGGGAGCTTTTGCATAGCTACTCATTGTGAGTCTATTTCCCTTTGTTAGTCCTAGTAATTTTCATTGTCTGTTCAGGAGCCAGCCTCTCTACGTGTGGACTGTGTTCACATGTTAGAGATGATGAAAACAGTAGGAACTCATTGCACAGGTTCCAATGCATACTAGGTCAACAGTAACCCTGAAAGCCAGAAAATGTTTATATTTAATGCAGGCTGATGTGCTGTTGCCAAAAACTAAGAGAGTTGTCACACACTAACAATGCCATAGTCTTTGCTCAGTCACTCACTCCAGCATTCCCCTTGTCATGAAAATAAAAGTATCTCGTCCATTTTCATCAAATGCAAAAAATAATAATAATAAGTTCAGTGAATAGAAGTATCAGAATTTCTTGGCAAGATTTCCAAAATGTATGTGTTGAGGTTCTTCACCTTGGCTTTCCTCCTCCTCTGGTCCCTTTCTTTCAGCAAAAGGTGCCGTCTAATGTCAAGTGTTAGCAAATTCCAAAGTGTGGCTCGGCCACCTTTAGTTCTTTTCCCAGTCAACCACGGTGCTGCCGTTTACTGCAGCCTTACCAGGAACAGCTTCAGCAGCATGGTAAATAACTTGGGAGAATCAGACTGGTCGTGAAGCTCAATTTTTTCCCCAAGTCATTTTCAGAAATTCAGCACATTGACCATTTGATAAAAATATGTGAAAAAAAAAATCTTTGTTGAACCCAAAGGTTTCAGTTCCTATGTTGTTTGGCTTGCAGAAAACATAGCTGGGAAAAGAGCTGATCTGGCTTGCATGGAGATGCCATCTGGAAAGCCTGTTCCATGCGGTCCCACTAAAATCCAATAAATTGGCTATTGTGTGCCTATTCCCAATGCACCATCACCTCTTTGCATTTTCAAAATGATTCTGCCTCAACATTCTTCAAAAACCAAGAGCAATCTGTCTTGCAATGTGTCCTTTCTGCCAAGTTGGTAATTATGAAGATTCTCTCTGCCAAGAAGCGATCAAAACATTGCATCTCCCTTGCTTCCTTTCTTATCTTCTGCCTCGATGGTATAGCTTCCCATACCATTCAGCCTTCATGTCCATCTGTACACAGCACCTGTGGAACTGAGTGCTTTTTGTTTAGCTTGCCTCGTGTGCTTTCATTTGTTACTTTCCAAATCTTATTATTTACATGGATGCACAAAGCATCTGTGTGGATCTCCGACTCCACAGCCTCATGTAGGTGGCAGTTTCCAGGCAGAGTTGCTCTCCATCATCCTCTCAGTTCTCATTGTTCATCACTGCCTCCAGAGCTTCACTCCATTGTCTTTTCCTCATTTAGATGTAGTCCAAACCATCACTGGCTTTCATCACTTGCACTGTTGGCATTTCCAGAGGTGTTTTGAGATTGAGAACACCATCAAGAAGCCTGTTTCCTTCTTTGGGTCTTATTGACAAAGTTCATAAATCCTTGCATGGGAGAAGGCTTCTTTGGGAGGAATGCTATATGACTATATACTGATTCTGAGTCAAATGCATTATAAAGGTTTGCTATATGCTGCTTAGTTATGGGCCTACTCTTGGCCTCATGACTTTTTTTCCCCAACGTAATTGCTATTTGGTGCCATACCTGCATCTGTAGTCTGCTTTTTTGCTACTTCTGCCTCCATCCTTACTCTTCATCCTCCTTCACTAATAGCCAATCGAGAAAAAAACAAAAAACAAAAAATACAGTTTGTTTATGCTGAAAAATAGTCCCAAATAACTGCCTTCAGTTCTGAAAGAGTCAAGAATGTGAGACTCCCCTATACACACAAACTTTCAATGATTTTGCCAAGAAAGTGCACCCAGACTTTGGACTAAATTTATTTTGTTGTCTGGCATGACAAATTTGCTATATTTTTAAGGAGAAGCCACTGTAGTATAATGTGCAATCAAGAAAAGAGAAATACTTGAACCTTCCTTCTTTCTCCTTGTGTTTATGTGCATGGGATTCAAAGCTGTGGCTCCTTCTCTGAAATATATGAAAGCCCCTAGGAAAGTATATTTGTTAGAATTCCAAGTTTCTGCTAAAACAGAAGAGATTGGATGTATTATTTCTCTTTTGCCAAGAAAACTGATTTGGAATTCAAAATGGAGAGCCATGTTTTTATAGCCTTGAAGTGGCATGATGAATGTGTTACAAAAGTGCACAGTTTGATTGGCAGGATGTCTATGTTTTATGTGATTCTATGTGTACACACTGGGAGAGGCCTCTTGTGTTGTATCAGCCTTTGGCTTAAGAGGTGGAGCAAGAATATTCAACAGGTCATTGGGGAAAAATGAGCATAAAATCTCTTTATAATCATGATGGGGCATTAGAGAAATAAAGCAACCCAGGATATATGCCTACAAATGCTCACTCACACTGCTGTATAATAAGCACCATTAATTTTCTGGCTGGCAATCTGTTCTTTTCAGACCTTACTCAACAGCCAAAAGATGCCGCTCCTCTTAAATCTCAGGATGCATTTGTGAGCCAGTTAGCTCAACCTGGTTGCTAAGGGGATAATAAGAAAGAAAAACTTTTTTTTTTTTTTTAAACTAACAGAGTGATACAAATGTTAAGGTGAAAGAAGAGGAAACTGAAGTCCAGAAGATTAAACACTATTCATTTATAAATTCGTTTCATTGGTTTGCTTAGTTTGTTGTTTGTTTATTTAATCTCTTAAACCAGTTTACATGCTTTTTGGAAAAAGGAATGTGGAAAGAAGAAGGGAAGAGAAGAAAGGGGGTAGAGTAAGAGGGATGAGGCATGAACGAATGAAGGAAAAATCAAAGGAAATAGAAACTTATCCACAGTGTCTCAAATCAGTTTAGTCCAGGTGACGTCCATTCAATGTGACAGCATCCCATTCATCATGGGAGAAAAGTTGAGCCAAGTATGTAAAGATATTTTAAATACAAATAAGTTCCTACATCATGATATGGAAGTTACCATATATTTGTCATGTTTTTAATTAATTTTTATTCACTGGGTTTCAGAGGATTTAATGGGTTCTTTTGAATTTAAAAATGGAGATAAATATGGATCTTGAGAAATAAAAAGCATTCCATAACCATGCGTTGTCTTTAGCTACAGAAAGATTTATACTTTGTGCATTATTCTGAATGAGACTGGAAACAATAATGTAGGATTTTAGAATGTGAAACGCTGAACATCAAGCCTCCTGAAAAAACTGAAAAACTCCACATATATATTTTTTTAAGTTTAAATACAGTAGGAGCCCCATTGTAACAATGAAGCCAGAACATAAAAGCAAAAACCCTGCTCAGGACATGAATTTAATGGTCAGGACAGGAGGGAAAGGGTGCTGACGTAACCTACAGCTGAGTCCACATGAAAATGCTACAACTTTTAATAAATTTTATTGCATGTAAATGCTTTTTCATGCTAACAAAATATAGGAAGAGTTTGGAGATAGGAATGTCAGTTCCCTAAGCTCTCATGCTGATGGCATGTATCCCTGACTTATTCCTGAGGGATTGGGTATCTCATGCTTTTGTTCCTTGTCATTGAAGTCTCTCTTTTCTGATCTTAAATCCCTCTCAGTGGAGTTATGCAAAGAGGTTTGACAAGGTGGGCAAGGGTAATTTGTGATTCTTGTAGAATCTGAATTGGTAAAGAGAAAATTGGAGCAAAAGGGGTCAATTACAAGCATTTCTATTGCTATCCTTCACATCATAAAAACAAATGGACTCAATTAAAATCACCATGAGTATTCATGGTAATAAATGAAAAATATTCATGAAAGTACAAAAAACTGATAATATTCAAATATATCCTATCTGACACTGGCATAGAATCAAAGATATATATGTACATGCACTCGCGCGCACGCGCGCACACACACACACACACACACACACACACACACACCCCAAATACCCTTGATTTGACATCTACTCCCTTACCCCTGGATAAGGACTGATCAAGAACTGAACAAATAGTTGACAACTGTGACATATCTGATGCAATGCAATTTAAGGAAAAGAAAATATTGGATTAATTTGCACAATGCTATACACACACACACACATGTATATAAATGTGGTCTGTTGAGATGAGAATTGCATTGTATTTGAAAAATTTTGTATTCCCTCTGTGAAAAGAAATGTCAGTCTTTTGTAATGAGATGAAACAGTCACTGAAGGAAGCATGATACCTAGTTGTATAGATCTGTACTTAGGCAACCCTTTTTAGGGAAGAGTCTTTATTTTAACATCTTCTAATTCTGTCTATTGTCAATTCTTAAATATCTCTAGTGATCAAAGTATAGTAGTAATGGGAAAAAAAATTGCTAGCTATTTCAGTTTGGTTTTGAAGTGCATTTCTGTGCTTCATTTGAACAAAAGTGTATGTGTTCAGGGAATTAACAGCAGTTTCAAAGAATTTGGCCCAGACTTTGCAGAGGGTAGGCTGTTAATTATTTGGGCTTAAAGGACTTCTCTTGATCTGGAGAGAGAGTAGGAGAGTCCAGAGATAAAGATTAAAACAAACTAGATTATAAATTTGGGTGGACAGATACTGGAGATACTCTTTAACAGCAAGAAAATTAAGTAGGTGTTCATCATTTGCAGAATGGCAATGTTCTTTGCACATACTTTACTAGTCAAATGTATTGTTGAATAATTCAATCTTTCCCCCAAAAGCCTACCCCCCATCTGCTATGATAGTAAAACTATAACCATTTAAATTCTGATTCCTGAATTAAGTCTGTCGTAGTTACATTTCTATCAGTGAATGTGGTCACTGATTTTCCCAGCATCCAAATTAGACAAACCTTTGGAAAAAACTCTTAAGTGTTTTTTCATTGTGAATTCATTCACCCAGTGTTATAAAAGTGACATTTAACAAACTCAAGGCATTATTTTTGGGAAAAAAAATGGAAATAGGAATTTTTATAGGAAAATCTCCTTGGGTGTAGGCATTATAGGAAGCTGTCGTCACACTACACCTGTGTAGGTGTCTCCCTGAATTCATATAGTCTTGTGCAAAGGAAGATGATAAAATTCTCTGCTGTAATAAGTAGCTCCTCAATTACATACTCATAATGGGGATCCTAAACTTATCAAAATGATTAATTCTATTCATTGAGGAAAAAAATTCAGTTATTCACTGATGGAATAAAACCTGTTGGTTATCTTACTGCGTTGTTTTATGCAAAAAAAAAGACTTTATATTCTTATGCTCTCGTTCTAAAATAAGAAAACAGACTCTATTGTGGCAAAGCTGGGCTGTGAACCAAGCAAGTCACTCTTTTTACTTTAACTAGAGTCATGGATTGACCTAACTGGGATCTACTCAGTGGGTTGATTTGATTGCATCACCTGTACTTGTGCGGTGTTTCTATTTTAGTTTGAGGGCATTATTGCTAAGAGTAGAGGGGATCAGTGGCTTTAAGAAGAGTGTCTTTTAGCCTCAGAAATTCCAATGCCATTTACTTGTCATTAAGCCAGTGAACTTTCACCCTTTTGCATTTTAGAAGTTTTTCAAGTTTTGGAAACCTCTAATTAAAAGAAGGAAGGCTAATAAGTCACACCTTAATCTATTAGTAATTAAGCCTTAGTTTTCAGTTAATATTCTGAGGACTGTTTGGCAGCTACTGAATAGTAATATTTTGTGAAAACTTTGAAACTGAATACATGGGAGGTACCTAAATGAGGGGCAATGATTGCATATAGCTTTTGATATCTCTGAAATCAGGCAAACCTATATAAGAAGTAATGGTTATAATATTTTCCTATGAGGTATATTCTAATTTTGAGATAATTGCCTATATATTGTAACTGTCTGATTTCATTCTAAGATGTTATTTTTTAATATGTTTAAAATAATATCTGAAGTAGGGAGCTCCCACCCCCTATTTTTAACTTGTTTTGGATATGTGAGAGCAAATCCAGATACACCTTTTCCCTTCAGTTGAAACAAGTAATTATGGAAAGCTATAGTGTTGGGTTAATATCTTTATTTAGAAACAGTATATATAATGCAGTTCCTGCTTTCTGGCTTTCTTGTGTACACTTAGATTTGTCAGCTTTAGTCAAGAAATACATTGTTTTGAATTCGTTGCCTAAACCCACTGCAATTATTTTTGTTGTTCCTACTTGGACACACCTCAAGAATTCCTGGATTGAAGGCAGTTGAAGTATAAGAAGTTAAAATGTGAACAAGTTGATATAAAATGTAAATAAGTGAAAAAGAGAAGATGAATATTGAAACCATATAACTACTATTACCTGGGGATTTCATTACTGTTTTTGCATAATTTTCCATTAACTTACATGACTCAAAGGATATAAAGAGACCCCAGAGTCAAACTGAGACAGGCTTTTATGTTGTTTAGTATTGAATTTGATTAATATTAACAATATTTTTCTAGAAAAAGATCAGTTTTCCATATGTTGTCTCTAAT
The DNA here is from genome assembly GCF_030020395.1 of Manis pentadactyla. Lineage (NCBI taxonomy): Eukaryota > Metazoa > Chordata > Mammalia > Pholidota > Manidae > Manis > Manis pentadactyla. The sequence goes on along the minus strand of NC_080020.1, from coordinate 167,722,848 downwards.
TTCCAATGACAGACTAACAGAGCTTCAAAGAGTTGTATTTATTTCTTGTTCACATAAGAATATTTTCTGATTCATTGAATAACATTTCTGTTGTATTCCAACTGCTTAAAACTCACAGTGCTAAATATTGGGTGAGAGCATTCAAAGTCCTTTCTCTCTAACAGTAAATAGTTTCCATGAAAATAGTAAAAGTCACTTGTGCTTTTTCTAAATTTCATAGTCTATTTTTTTCCACTTAATTTCTCATCTTACTGTTTAGAATAGCAGGATGTCTGTTGATGGCTATCTCTGTGTATTCATTGTTTTTGTTGGTTTATTATATTCTAGAAATAAATGTGTATTTAACTTACTGTCATCTACATTCTGTTCCTATAGATTATTTTGTCAAATACTTTCTCCAGATTAATTTAAATGATTTATAAAATATGGCTTTGGTCACAGCCCTTAGGAGAGAAATATGTGCCATGTTATGGCCCATGTATCTTACAAAAAGAAAAGACTTCTGGATGGGCAATATGGAGTTTTGTTAGTTCAGGTTTCTTTCATTGCTTCGAACACATTGTTTTACTCTATTTTGGACTATCATTTTCCTTCTGGACAATAAATTTTATTTCAGATAGTTCATCCTAATCCTGTTTTCTTGAAGGCAAGCTCTCTTAATTTAGACTTTAATCTTTCCTTTCATCATCAAAACTGTATCTTACTTCATTGCTTTTCTCTGAATACCTTGATCTCTGCAGATGCCTTACTGATAGTGGACTTGACTGGAACCCTGGCAAGACGTTGTGTCAAATCTGTACAACCTGCCTCTTGTCCTCTCTTACCCACTTCCCCCCCTTCAAATCTGTTTTTCAAATGAGGGAGAATATCCTGGAGAAGTTCCAGTCAGCAGCATCATCTAAGGACCACGTTCTCTTTTAAGCCCAAGGTTCTGTATATGAGACACTGTCATAAATTTGGAACATGGTCTCTTAATATAGGAACTCCTGATTCAAATCTGTTGCTATCAAAATTAATTGTATTCTTTCTTGTTGAGATATTTCTCTTCAATAATAACATTCTGATCAAATGATATGCCAACTGCCTGATCATATCTTCCATTATGAATTATTTTGTAATTATATCTGCATATTATTCTTTTAAGGTGTACATATTATCCCATCTGACTTTTCTCAACCCTTTTAACCAGAAAGTTAAATGAAAACATTTTTCTTTTTCAACAAACAAAAATTTGAAACTAACCCTACATCTCTCTGGTCAGAATAAAATTATAATCTTGACTTCAATACTGGGGTGTCTTCACTGAAATCTTGAAATCACTTAATATCTTGTCTTGAAAGGCTAATGCATCAATTTATATGATGTCATAGGAAGTATGCATCAAACCCATAACTGTAGGAAGATTCAGTTTTTATAAACAATGTCAAGAAGCTAGATTCTAAAAAGCATTGGAAATTTTCTGATCCTGGCATTACATTCTGTGTCAAAGAAAGTTTTGTTCTTTTAACTCATACCATAATGGAAAACATTATCTAATCAGTCACACTAAATTCACCTCAAAAGTCAGCACAGTTCACCACTCTGCATCGTTTTGATGCAGCCTAGTTTTGCATTGGGTTCCTGAAGTCATGCTCCATTTCAAATTAACAACAGATAATTAATTAGACATATTAATAGACTCTAATCTAAGTCCAGTTTGTTTTATTTCAATATTTGAAAAGTGTTTAACCCCAATTTTATTCTGATTTCTTAATGTTGGCAGCAGTGTACTTTCTTTCTTTGGTAGTAAAAGTCTTAAGGTGTTTGTTGAAAGAATGGATGATTGCATCATTAATGTTAAAATCATGGCCATTAAATTTTGTATGAAGTGTGAGATAATGCAAGTAAGTTTCTAGTACATAAGATTCATTATTGAAACTGAGAAATAATGGTGACTAACACATTCCCTACAAAGGGAAAATCAAGAGATGCCTAATTTCTAAAACCAAATGCAATTGTTATGAAAGCATAAAAAAGCAAGGATAAGCCAACTAGTCAATGTTCCAATAGGCACAACTTAGAGGAAAATAAAACCTCATACAGGCATTAACGGTAATTGCACAATTAATAGCTATTGAATAAATAATTTGAGTTTAAGTTTAGAATTATTGAAAATAGAAACAATAATATAGTAAGGGAAACATGCAGAATATCACCATTTCCTCTAATAAGTACAGAAATAGTCAATATTGGAAAAATTCCATTCTTTCTTCATATACCAGATATGTTTTTTTCTTTTCTACTGTCCTTAGTTCTCTAAAGACATTCTTTAAATGTCTTTAACATTTAGTTTGAAGTAAAAGATGGGAGGGATGTTGCCAAATTTGTAATCAGCTTGAATTTAGTACCTTGTGCTTCAAAATGCTCCCTAATCTGACAATTTTGCTTAATTTTAAATTGTGATTATTTATTATGCTTATGTGTTTAGTGAGCTAAGAATTACAGGAGTAAAAATAGAACTACATTGGCTAAAAACATTAAAATTTTTGAAATTAGGAGTTTTGTTTACCTACAGAAACAGGCTTTGGGCTTTACCCATTTATGATGCTGTGAATTGTAAGCTATTATTTTGAATCTTTAGTTTTACTAAAATATTTTCTGTGTAAAGAGATGGTTTCACTTTTCATATATTATGCGGGCAGATAAAAGTCCTCGCATCCCTGTGGATGGTTTCAGGACCTGCCTGCTCTTCAAGATCACTCTCCCTTTTGTTTTGTCATAATACCTACTCAGTAACATGAAGAATTTGATATTTAAACTTCTAAATCTCCATTTGAAAAAAAACTAAACAAAACAAAAATCTTAGTGCTGTCCACATTACTCTTTCATCTTGCCTGATTCCCAAAAAAAAAATTGGACTCAGATTAAACAAAGCTGTAACTAAATGACTATGGCAGAACTGCCTGTGACCACAGTATATGGTCAATGGTCACTTAGCACCACCTGGTCACTTAAACCTGACCTCCGAGAGTGGCAGCACAGGAAAATTTATGATTGTAGAAGTCTTGCCATTTGATTTTTCTCCAGTATTGAAGGAGGGCTTTAACTACCCCCCTTTAGGTGTATGTTACATTCCATACACACAGAAAAATTTAGTTAAGATTATCAGTAATATTTTATCAAAGATGGTATTTTAAGAGGTAGAAAGGCTAACTGGTAGAAATCGGCATTGGTTATTGGCTTATCTTTTAAATTGTGCCTGTCACACAACCCACACTTGGATGTAAAAAGAGGTGCTGTTCTAGCAGCAATGAATGCATTAGTTCTTCGGTGATCCCATGAAAGAGGTAAGTATCCATTTAATACCATGTGCTGGCTGGATGTGCAGAGGCTGAGGGCTTGACGAAGGTCACACAGCAGGGCACTGGAACTTCCAAGCAAGATACCTGAAATCCCCATGTACCGTTCCAGGCTTTAAAAGCTGCAGCCCTTGCTTTCTCTCTTGGTGATCTTCAGTGCTTTAAACAGGGGATTCATCCCCCTTAAACCCTCCCGTAATTGTCCCTTATAGCCTGACAAAGCAAGGTGCTTCTACATCCTCCTTTTCCCAGATGCTCATCTATTTATCTGTTCAAGAAAGCCAATGAGGAATCCAAATGGCCGGGCTGCTTAATATCCCCGTGGCCCACCCATTTCTCTTTCAGCACCTAATTCCTTCATATGCCTCTTTCTCCCAAAGACCATTCCCTCTTGCACTTCCCTAATCCCTTCCCAATAGGGTACGTTTTTTTTTTCTCTTGCTCTCTCTCTCACTCTCTCTTTTCTGTATCTCTCGGAAATCAGACAGGAGTTCAGAGCACTTTCACTACCTTTTATGAGGTAGATTGTGATGTCATAGATGGGGGCAGGGCTAGTCCACTTTCTACCCACCTCCCGACCTGTGCTGAGGGAGCTCCGATCGGGAGTGGAAGCGGTGATTCCTCCATGGTGAGTAACTTTGCTTTCTAATTGAATCTGTCTCATTGTAAACATGGATTTCGAAAGCAGGGGAATGGGGGTTTCAAACAAGTAAAGGTGTGACCATTTAAGCCCTCTTTACTTATTTTTAACCAACTTTGGGCAAAGGATCTGCTTACTTATTCTTTATATGAGTCAAGAATTCCACAGCACAGATACACTCTTCAAGTGTGATCTAAACTTGAGAACTAATATGGTATTTTCATTCCTTTATTTCTCGATCTTTCTTCCAATTGGGACTGAAAATCGCTGCATTTGTCAAAGGAATCCATTCCATAATTCTGTGGTGAGCTTCTCTAAGGAAGACTAGTTAGGGGAATGTATTCCTCATTTGAAAGATTTCAGGTTCACAGAATATCCTTTACTGACATTTACCCCAGAAGTCAGTCTGCTCTTTAAAAGTTGTGAGGTAAACTGTAAATAAACTGATACCTAAGAATCATCAACAAACTTGGTTTTAATGTCAATAAGTGAAAACTTTCTAATGCAAAGACTAAGGTGTTGTTTTTTTTTTAAAGTCATAGCTCTTGCAAGTTGGTGCAGCCATTTCAAAGTGTCACAACCAAATTTGTCACCCCTTGCTGGGTGCATGTCATAACACTGATGCTGTTTTATAGGATTTCTTGATAGTGAAGAGCTGTGAAAAGCTGATGTTGTTTCATATGGCTTTCTATTATTCCTGATTAATCATCCTATATGCCTTAGTATTTAGAAGGAGAAGACCAACTGGAGTGAGCACTTCTCTCCACTTGTTCTCTCTTGGGTACCTACTAAAACTGTCAAGATGTCAGCTTTTATATGACAGGACAAAGGAAGTTCATGGAGGTGGTTACATCTTTGATGGATGTCTCATCAGAGTGGGTGTTTTTTAAAGAGTTTGACCATCAGATTGTAAGGCCCTGTTAACTTTTCATGGGGTGGGATAAAAACATCCTGGTGTAGATCAATGGGTATTATGAAATCCATTAATAGGGCATCATTTATTTATTTAAACTACACATAGCTAGTTAACTGGCTATGTATGGATATTGATGTTGGAGCATTGGAGGCAAATTGAAAGGAGCCGTCCTTCCTCCTCAGGAGCTTGTCTGTCACGTGTAGATCTCTCTCCTCCCCCACCCCACCCCCACCAGGTTATGCACTTGTATAGCTCAAAAGCACTAGAGTTGATAGCTCAGTACCTGGGGTGGAGTAGCAAGGCAACTTCTGGAGTTATTTTCCCACCTCAGCTTTCAAACTCAAAGAAGTGACTGTAATGGTAGAGATTTCAGAAACAATAAGGAAAAATAACTGGCCAAAAGGAAGGTTCAGGTGAAAATATTGCAGTGTGGTCCCAATGCCAGTCTTACATGTGGGGTGATCTCTCTCGAGTCTCTGGACTACCTAACAAGAACAGTGCTAGACCCCAGAAACTTGGGTAGAAGCAAACCTTTGGTGCCAGAAAAACCTGATGTCTAATCATAGCTCAAGTTTTTAATGTCTTTTATCAACCCCTCATACAGCTGCCAGGTAAGAAATGCTCATATTTTACAAACTCTGGGAGTACAACCATCTTTAAACTTCGTGAGTTCAGAATGGTTGTGTTGTGCACCTGTGCAAATTCAGAGAGTCTATCGTGGAATGTGTTGTGCATGTACTTGTTTATCTCCATGAGCATGTTTCATTTACAGTGGTGTTCAGTGTTTTTTCTTTAAACCATTTTTGTATGAAATTTAAAAATGCCTTCATATATTGTGCTCTAAGTGAAATGGTGAAGTGTAACAGAACTTCCATTTAATTTGGGGTCTAAATACTGGTGTTCAAGTCCTATTTCTATCAGTAACTAATTAGGTAACTCAAATTACTTAGATCTCTGGGGCCTCAGTTTTCTCATTTGTAAAATGATGATAGTTGATCTAAAGGATATATCCTAGACTAATCTTGGTATAAAATTCTATGGTTTTATAATAATTTTTCAAGAAATGGTTTAGAATAGTTAGTGAGACATAGTTTTTGTATGGAGCAGACAGTTATTAAAACCAGAAAGATTAGCCGTCTAAACTAGGTTTTAAAATGTACCCTATATCTGACATAGTGCTATTTGGTTAATGATATAAGTGGGTCATCTTCTTTTAAATGGCCAATATTAAGCTCAAGATAGTTAGCTATGTGTTGATTTGGAAGACTGATTTGTTTTTTCACTCCATAATTTTATGTTAATTTTGATGACTTGATATAGAAAGATCTATGTACTAGGTAATAAGTGGAGCTAGGTAGGTCTCATTGGTACTCTAAAATTCAAAATTACTTAAGCAGTATTCCAGGAATTTCTTTGTGGTGTTAGGGAGAGGTGATGAATAGAGAATTGGTGGGAGTGCAGCCATGTGCTGTGGGGGGATAAAAGACATATATAAGGCCAGGCCTCTACTCTTGAGGAGTGTACACCCTTTTCAGAAATCTAGACACATGAAAGTGTCAACTTCCAGGTGAAGACAGTGTCAAAGAACCAATATCCCTGGAGTCTAGGTTGGCTGGACTGCACTGGGAAGGCTCTGTGAGAAGCTGAGGGCTTCTGCCAACTTTGGACAGAGTGATTTACATTTATGTTGCTGTACATAAGGAGGGCAGGGAAGCATTTCAGGTCAGCAAGACCACAGAATTGTAAATGTGGCAAGGATACCCTGTGTTTTCATGTGCCCTGGATCAAAATCAAAACTCTGCTTAGAGTCCGGCCCTGTACTTTTCCTGAGCCTCTTTCCCCTTAAAAATATGCTGACTTAACAATATATGATATACTTGTTTAAAAGAATTCAGACAGCTGTGAGTGAATAAGTTGCAATGATCATTTATTAAGATATAATCAGGAAGCCATGTTCTCAGTTCTGCCAAAGGTCACAGGATCACTCACAGTCCCAACTGTGGAGGAGAAAAACATGAAAGGAAGGAATTAGGGAGAGAAGGAAACTCTAGCTCTGAGATACTCTGTTTTCCAAGGAAAGTGGAAAGAGATTCTCATTTTGGATAATTAAACAGATTATCTTTGATAGGTTTAGAAATGTAGGATGGTAATGGAACCCCTCACAAGCTAATGAGTCCATGTAACCTGATGATTTTCTGAAGCAAACAAGTTTCTCTGTGCACTGAGCAGGAATCATGTCGGACTCTGCTTTCAAATAGCCAATGCTGAGAAGGTTTAAACACTAAGTAAAACAGCACATGATTCTACAAGTCTCTTTCTCCAATGCACGTGGAATGAGGTTATTGCTTTGGGCATGATTTACCCACACTGACAAAGAAGCACACTTATATTTGAAAGCCTCTATGTTGCTGTAGATTCATAGATGATTTACAGTGTATACTTGGCATAACTTAGCACGAATTTTTATATTTCTTGCCATCCAAGTCCCTTCCAAGTTACTACTTTGGCCTTTCTAACAGATGAGCATTCCATGAGTAGAACTCCTTATTCCCTATTCCAGATTCGGAGGACTTGGTTTATAACACCCCATGAAATGCATCTTAATTTCCTATTATGACATAAAAATTAATTCCTACAATATACTGTCTCAGGAAATCACTTTCAAAACTTGTCTATATGGAATGGTGCAGTATTAGGATCAAAAACCATTTTACAAAGCATGGAATGCTCTTTTAGAACTAAAAAAGTTCTTTAAATTCAAGTAGGACTTACATAAAATTTTGTGGAACAGTATAGATTATTAGAGGAAGTTAGAGATACTAGATTCTATTTGTCTTGAGAGAATAATGGCAAAGATGACAACCATTCCCCACCTCTCCCAAGATCTAAGTAATAATGTACCTGGAGGCAATTTTTTAAATAGAGGATCAGTTAGATTTATACTTCAACAAATATTTATTGACTAAATAACATGTGATATTCACTGTCCTATGGAGAATATGGAATTAGCCTGGAAGACAGACACAGACACATAATAATTGGGACAGATTATAATAATAACTTTAACAGATATATACAAAGTGATATGGGGACATTCCTGTAGAGGAAAGAGAAAACTTCATAAATGGAGTATTTTGGGGGCCTTCATAGATAAGAGGATTGAGTTTTCCAGATAGAGGAGAGAAAAAGTGGCCCAGGAGCGAAGCAGAATGCTCATAATATTGAGTTATACATGTATCTTGTGCTGACTGGACTTGAAAATGCCAGAGATGGGTGGAGAGATGGAGAATAGTGAAAAGGTGAGTTAGAAAGGTACGTGGGAGATGGATATCAGGGAAATTTTTCTGACCCGTTCTGATTTTAATGGGTGTTTCTCAAAATGGTCAGAAGATCATCTGCATACCAGACCCAGCAAGAGGTGGGAAGAGACTGTCAGGATACAGAATCATGGCCATGCTACAAGCCTCCTGAAGCAGGATTCCACCCCTAACACATACCAGGAGATTCATTTTCACGCCAGAGTTTCAGTGTCTCTGCAAGGCAACAAGCCTCCTCATAATGTCTCTATGTTCTTGGAAGAAGTTTTGGAAAAACAGAATTAAAATATTTAGAATAAAAGATTTTGGAAAACAGGATTTAAAGTAATATAAGAATGATCTTTAAAAAACTGGTAAAAAATTGTGGTTAGGTATGACAAAGAACTTTCTAAGAATGATAGTTATTATTTAATGCTGTTCAGTGTCCCTAAAGGAAAGGCATGAGACTATAAACATTTCAGGCACCAGTGTCAAGGAGTTAATGAAGTTCAGAGCTAAGCTGTTCTGCAGCTCCCAAGTCGTGTCAAGATAAGGAATAAAGGCAGCGTTCCAGAGCAATATTTGTTTCTGGGTGGTATTCTTTGTTAGTGCTACTTGGCTACTTTTATAAATTTTAATTAGGTGAACTACTTTGGAAAAGAACTAAATGTATATGTTAGTATTTCCACTGTGACTAGAAAAATCAAACCCTCATGCCAATGCAGGGCCTAACCTATAGGATAGGTTCAGTGTTGAAAAATATTAGTCACATAGCTGTGTGTTTGAATCAGCAGTCACTTAGGAGTGCTATTTTCTCATAGACAATAGTTGTTATCCTATAACCATCAGTCTGTGTAGAAACATATAAAGTGTTTAAAGATGTAAGAGGAAGGCAAAGGGGGTGATTTGACATTTGACTACAACATGAGAATAAAATGTGGTCTGGAAGATGGTGGCCCTCAGATCACAGCAAGGAGGCTCAGTTCTGGACTTAATCCCTAATTGCTTTGCACACAGCTCTGCTGCAGATTGTCAGAATCTTCTGTGTTTTTTTAAAAATGTCTTTGTTAGAAGTCAAGAAATGGTGGGGATCCTTGATTTTTCTCCGTATTCACATTTGTGCAGATAATTGCAGTAACTACTTTGGCAGAGATGGTGCCACGTTCTAGAAGCAGTTGAATGGTGGGATGCCAGTGCCTGCCATTAACAGAGCAAATTAATTTTGGCATGTTGAGCCAAAGATACTACTTTCTTATTCTTACATACATCTTACCAATGACATGTAGCTCCATTGTCACCTTTATTTCACTGACCCAGGCAAATGTAACCTTGAGGAGGGGGTTCCTAAAAGATGTTTCACCAGTGAAATTTTTGACTTTAAGACCTAACCTATTCCTATTTGACCTGAATAAAAGCCAAGGACAGAACAGTCGCAACCACATGGTTTTGATGTCAGAGATCTGAAAAAATAAGTTAGAGAACACTGTGTTCTCTCAACACAGTTGAGATGTTAAAATTATCAACAAAGTATTGCTGTTAGATGTGAATTTGGAACCCAACTCTTACAGCTGGGTAATATTGGGCAGCATTCTTAACCTCTGTGCTTTCCTTGTTGATTTATAAACTGTTATAGTGATACCACTTAGAGGACAATAGCACAATTGCATTTAGTAAATTACAATTATTATTTTATTAGCTAAAATACATTGAAGACTCAGAATATTCAAGGCATTGTGTTAAGCATTATTAAGTTAGTGTGCAATCTGTTTTAACAATCATTTTGTGGAGGACACACCATCATCTCCATTAAAAATGTTTGTAAAACGAGGTCCAGATTATTTTGGTAATTTACTGGAGGTCACAAACTTATTGGTTGATATACCACAGTGCTTCCAGGAAGCCTCCCTGGATATTCTCCCACAGCATGATGTGTTTTCTCTGTCATTCGTTATGTAACACTGCAACGGAAGAACTTCTTTAATTATTTATCTTTCAATTAGTCTGTTAGCTCCGTAGGGATAGGGAATTTGTCTGAATGTTCTTAATTTTATTTGTGGTTCTTTGAACAGTGAGAACATAATGCTTGTTTAACAGGTTAGCTTCTTTGCCATCCCTTTTTCCATTGTATAAGTGGTCTGAAAAATCCCTATAAATGACTCACTCATTCATTCATTATTTTATTCATTCATTTCTACATGAAAGCACCTGACTTCTAAGTATTAGATTTCAAAGTACATTGTTTACCTAAGATTTGTGGTCAAAAATCAAGTGAATGTTTTGGTACAGTAAGTAGACATTTTTTTTTAAGATTATGGTGTGGAAACAGAATTTATTCTGAAAGAGCTAGATTAATCAAATTAACAATGTATTTTATTGTTAATTTTTAAATTTTTTTATCCATGTTTATTTTATTTCTCATCTCCACTTTGAAAAGTTGCTCCTTTAACTTTCCCTGGTCATTATTTATCTTGCTCATTACTCAGAAGGTATCTCTAATCTGAAGACTTATATCTAATGTTCTGGGGAATTCTTAATCATTATCTCTTTAAACATTGTTTATCTACCCTTCTCAGTATTTTCTCCTTTCTGAATTTACAGCACATGTATGTTAGAATTTCTGAATCTTTAACAGTGCCTAACTCATTTTTCATATTTTCCAGTTCTTTATCTTTGTACTAAGTTCTTCCAGTTAATTATTCGCTCCTCAACTGTTTCCAGTCTTTTATTTTTTTTACCTAAGAATTTCATTTATTACCAGTTTGTTCTCTGTGTCTGAGTCATTTGTTTTGTTTGTTCATTTTTTTGGTTTGTTTTTTAGATTCCACATGTAAGTGAATCATATGGTATTTATCTTTTTCTGTCTAACATTTCATTTGGCATAATACCCTCTTGGTCTGTCCATGTTGCAAATGGCAAGATTTCCTTTTTTTTTTTTTTTTTTTTTTTGGCTGAGTAATACTCCATTATATATATGTATGACATCTTCTTTATCCATTCATCTGCCAAAGTACACTTAGGTTGTATACATATCCTATTATAAATAATGTGGTGATAAACATAGGGCTACATATATCTTTTCAAATCAGGGATCTTGTTTTCTTTGTATAAATTCCCAGAAGTGGAATTACTGGATCATATGGTTTGTCTATTTTTAGTTTTCTGAGAAACCTCCATATTGCTTTCCACAGTGGCTACAACAATTTAAAATCCTACCAGCAGTGTATGAGTGTTCTCTTTTTTCCAAATCTTCACCAGTACTTGTTATTTCTTGTCTTATTGATAGTAGCCACTCTGCCTGGCGTGAGGTGGTATCTCATTTTCATTTCCCTGATGATCAATGATGTTGAGTATCTTTTCACATGTCTGTTGGACATCTGTCTTTGGAAAAATACCTATTCAGGTTCTCTTCCATTTTTCAATCAGATTTTTGTTGTTGAGTTGAATGAGTTGTTTATATATTTTGGATATTAACCCTTCATTGGACATATCATTTGCAAATATTTTCTCCCATTCTATAGGTTGTCTTTTCATTTTGTTGATGGTTTCCTTTGCTGTGTGGAAGCTTTTCAGTGTGATGCAGTCCCACTTGTTTGTTTTTGTTTCCCTTCCTTTCTTTTAGGTGTTTTATGGTTTCAGGTCTTATATTTAGCTCTTTAATCCATTTTGAGTTTGTTTTTTTATATAGTATAAGACAGTGATCTAGTTTCCTTCTTTTGCATGTAGCTGTCTAGTTTTCCCAGCACCCATTTATTGAAGAGGCTGTGTTCTCCCTATTGATATTCTTGCCTCCTCTGTCATATAGTAATTGATCACATAGGTGTGAGTTTATTTCTGGGCTCTCTATTCTATTCCATTGATATATCTGCCCTGATGCTAGTAGCATATTCTTTTGATTACTGTAGCTTTGGTGTATATTTTGAAGTCAGGGAGCATGATACATGCCCCCAGCTAAAAAGGAATTTGAAGGTAAAGGCCATAGTAACATGGTTGGTTTCATTAGCCCTCCCACATGAAGATTATGATATATTAAAATGTTAATTATATATAAATGTGAAATAGTACTTTTAAATTAAGTATCCAAAATTACTAGTGCCCGATAATAGTATTAATGATTTGTGCAAAGCCTTTGACATGTTTTCATTAGATTTAGATTCAACACATACGATAAAAAATACAAATAGACTTATTTTTCTCTCACATAGAATATATCTATATGTAGTTCAGGGCTAGTATAGTGAGCCCATCAGAGACCTAGACTTCTTCTGACTTTCTATTCTGCTCTACTTAGTATGGGGCTTCCATTGTTAAGTTCATCTTTGGTCCAAGATGACTGCTAGTGCTCCATCTTTTCATTTTCCATATATGAAGAAAAAGAGTGAGGGGGCAAAAGGGTGTGCTTCCTGGCTGTGTCAGCATACTTTAAGGAGATTTCCCGGGAATATCTGTCCTCCGACTTTAACAGTTTGTTTACACCCTATGAGGAATCTGAAGAAGGGAGAGAGGTAGGCATGTAATGGCAGTTCTTGCCCTTTATACCCTCCATTATGGGGAACACAAATTGAATTCTGACTTCTACTAGTTGTGTGACCTTGGGCAAGTTGTCTGACCTCACTGAGCCACATTTTTCTCAGTGGGAAAGTAATTAATATCTACTACATTGCATTGTTATTAGAATTAGATATGTCATTCTGTGCCACACACTTAGAACAGTACCCAGAATATGTACTAAATAAATGGGTAATTTATTTTATTTTTCATTATTTTATCTCTTACAAATGATAACAGTCTTTATGATGATGCAGCTGCCCCGTGTTCTCTTTCATTATGGCTGCCCCAGGTAAGCCACTGGACACGCAGCATGAACAACCAGCCGAGGTCTCCTCCCATGTAAAGATTGCACTCTTTTGTCACTGGGAGTCCTGACGGAATCACTTACCGAGCAGCGATCGTTGAAAAGTACAGAAGGGAATGGCCTCAACAGAGAAGTGATCAAATGATTCTCATGTGTTAATATTTAGCAGAATCACTTGGGCAGCAAATAAACATGGAGATTCTTGGACTTTACCTACACAGTTCTGAAACTCGTGTTTGAGATCAGGAATCTGTATTCTAAGTGTTCCTGATGCAGATGGATCAAACTTTGAAAAATACTGGTCTAGAACGTGGAGGCAGGAGAGCCCTGTGGGCTATGGAAAAAACTTCCCAGGACTTGAAGTCAATTTCATCCTTTTCCTAGGAAACCTCTTGCCTTGTTCCATGAGGCTGTTGAGTCTAGCCTGATGTGGAGGATAATCCTAAATTTGTAGGGGCGTTGTTATGGTTGTCCATTGTAGGATTTAGCGATATCTCTGGTGTGTCTGAAAATGCTGGAGCGTTCTCCCTTCCCCAGTAATGACAATTAAATGTCTGCAGCCATTGCTAAATGTATCCTGGGATGTGGGGGACAAAATTGCCCCTGATGAGAACCATAGGTCTGGTTGAAATCTTGACCTTTCACCTAGGACATGCATGCTATTTGAAATGAAGTCTGTTATTTTTTCCCTCTGAAGGGTGGAAGATGACAAATACAAATGTTCCAGATTCATTAGCCAAGTGCCCATCCCCAGCCTGTCCTCAGGGTGTGGATGTGTACCTTCCTAGAAGCAAGGATCCTAAGAACCCATTGTAATCATCCTCCAGCTATAACCTTCATACACCTTTTTAAAAAAAAAAAAATATATATATATATATATATATATATATATTTAAGTATAGTTGTTATAATATTGTATTAGTTTCAGATGTATAACAGTGATTCATCATCTGTATACATTGTACAAGGCTCACCATGATAAGTGTAGTTACTATCACCAAAGTTATTAAAATATTTGTAACTATATTCCCTATGTTACACTTTTTGTCCCCAGCTTATTTTGTAATTGGAAGTTCGTACCTCATTACCCCTCTCACCTGTTTTACCCATCCCCGCCATCCACCTATGCTCTGCCAACCACCAGTTTGTTTTCTGTATTTGTGAGTCTGTTTCTGGGTGTTTGTTTTGTTTTTTAAAGGCCTCCATCCACCTCCCTTCTTGGTTATCCCAAATCTTCCTGTCTTAGAAATGCAGGCATTTCTATTCTCAAAGGAAACTAAGGGCTTTGCTGTGAATGTTGTCTGAAAGAAAGTTTTAAACAAGGAAAAATGACTTCAATTTCTCGCTTTTTACAAACAAGGGTATTTAGGTTAGAAAAGTTCAATTTTTTAAATTATTTTTTTAAACAAACCGCTTTCACATACTATTACATATTACTTTAGCTATTCTGTATATTTTTTAATCCTTATTGCTGAGAAAAGTAAGTACATTTAAAAAAATTAAAAAGTAAAGTATTAATATTATTTTGTAAGGAAAAGACATAAGTGACCAGTGGTCATCTTGAGATTCATATTCCTTATGTGGGTATTTTTGAGATATTTGAGTAACTCCACAATGCTGAAATGAGTACTGGGCAAGCCCTTGAAGTCAAGTTGTAGGTAGATATTGAATATGTCTCATAGTTTAGCATTAATTTTTTTAAAGAGAAGTTTGGAGAGCTGTAACAGATGATGGCTCCAGATATGAGATCACTCGTTCAAAGAAGGAGCTGTAGTGTATTTGAAAAGAATTTGCCTTGGCATTTTTTAGAGTATCAGGTAAAGAAATAATGAGGTAACCTTTACATCTAATAATAAATAGGGAGGTGATTTAAACTTTGTCAAAGGCTAGATTCACAGCAACTCCAAGATAGGGGTTGTGCCTTGAGGGAACTTTCATCTTAATAGTAAGTGTGATTTTTAGTAGGGGCAAGATACTATATCAGACTCTCTCCAGCCCTTTAATGTTTATCTTTGCTCACTGGTTAAAAGTGGTGTTTTTCTTGAAAGTTCAAGAATACTTTTTCTTTTTTCCAAAGAAGTTTTCCAATTTCATAGATTTGATGCTTTCTTTCAAAAGAACCACTAATATTTTTCTATGATTTTTAGTGATGATGTTTGGCATTTCCAGTCTTTTGAGTTTACTTTGTCCTTTAATCTGGTTTTGAAGGTTTCTTGTACAGTTCAGCCTCTTTTGCAAGGGAACAGACAATATGTTGTCTATCCATAAATGTTCTTTGTTGGACCAAAGAAATGACATTTCCAGTTTTAGACTGAAAGGAACCACCCTCTGGCGCTTTTGCTTCATTTTCCCTAAAGTTCTGTCATTCCAGGAGAAACAGGCTAAAAGTTCCAAACCAGGCCAAGCCCTGGCAGGCACCTGTACAGGGAAGTATCCTGGCTTCTCAGACAAACCACCTTAAATGCCCTTTATTTCTCATTTTATTCTAAAGCAGTTGGAATTGCAGTATATTCCTAAATAAGCAATACCTAGGAACAGATATCATGCATTTGAATTACTGGTAATTGTCTTATTAGCTAGCAAGTTACTTCTCCATAAGCCTTAGGTCCCTCATCTATTGAATAATGAGGATAAAGTGATGCAATACTTTGTGTGTGTGTGTGTGTGGATTAGATGATATATAGGAAAGATCTAATTGGCTGAGATGCTCAATATGTATTGAATCTGGAAAATAACCAAAGGACATTAACCCAATAGCAAGATGTACTAATTGACTTTTATCAGTACATTGGTCCTACAAGTCAGTTTAAGAGGCAGCCTGCACTGTGAGAATCCATCAATCAACTGACTAAATGCTAGAGATACATAGGCTCAATCCCAATGTGATTTACATAGAGAACTAGCCTTTGTGCAGAACATCCCAGTAAAGAGCCAGGATGTGCTTGTTCGTAAATAGTCTGAAGTCTAACTGTGGAGACAAGACTTTCACATACACACGAAGGTTTTGAAGACAAAGCAATAAAGCATTAACTATTTGATTCTAGCAAATGGAATTGAGTTGGAATTGAGCAAGGACAACTCCAAGGATTAGCTGGCTGCTTATATTGTGAGAATGCTTTACCTTCATCTCTTTGGGGCTGCATTCCACAGCCAATATTTTAGGGATCCTCAATAGCAGATTCCCATGTTATATTTCTTTTGAGAATCATATTTCCTGACTTTTTCCATAAATAGGAAAAATCAGTTATTACTAGACTACCTCACCCATACTTCATCCCTAGTCATGCCCACTGTCAAGAGGCAGAAGAAAGCCTACCTTCTTTAAGAAATACCTTGTTCTTGTCTTGCTCTGGCTTATCATGTTCTCATGCAACCTTGGTCATCTGTTGGAATACCCTTTCCTGGGTAGAGTTCCTCAGGCCTGAGTTACCTAGGTGGTCCAATAAATTGTGATGAAGACTTTTAAAAGGGCTCCACAAAGGTAACCAGAAGTTATGTAATAGTCTTTCATAGTGACATACTTAGGTAAAAGTTTTAAAATGTTTGAAATTTACTTTCTCATTTGGACCTCAATAACTGGTAAAAGTATATTTATATTAATTGATATTTTACAGTTGAAGAAATAGAAGATCAGAGAGGTTACCAGAGTACCAAACTTTCACAGCCAAGACTAGAGCCAGTTTTTCTAATGGGCAGTCTTATGCTTGCACAATGTAAGGACTTTGCTCCCCTTGACTAGTAGCTGAAGAAGAAATACAAGAAATAGTATGTGTCAGGTGGTGTAGATAACGATAACAACTAATATAGATAGTTTCCTTAAAAACTCTATCAGCCAATCTGATACAGTCCACTTTATGGTAGAGTAAAAAGCTATGTTGTAGAAATTTGGAATAAATTTTTTTCCTAATTTTGGATAAATAGCAGTGGAATATGTGGTGGCTAGAGAGAAGGAGATTTAGAAGTTGTGTTTAATCAAGTTTTCTTTGAACATGTAGATGACTTTTTTAGTTGCTGACAAGAAAATAAGCGAGTAGAGGATGATGTCCATGCTACTTATCTAGTTTGTATCTCTTGTGAATCATGATTGCAAGATTAGAAGTTGGTATGACTCTTTCCTTTGTGCCTTAAGAATATTCACCTCCTTATGCTACACTTGTGAGCAGTTAAAACACACCATAGCTCATGCTTAGCTCCAGATAAATCACCACTAACCAGGAACAGGCAGTGCAGAGCAGAACCCTTTGGTGGATTTCTCTGGTCAAGGATGCCTGCACATCTTTTGTCATGTGAATTGCAGCCCAGTTCTACCAGATACATAATTTTGGGAACCCAAGTTTACAAAAAAGTTAACGTTTCTCTGTTTGTTTCCTCATATGTAAAGGAGGGGTGATGGTATCTGACTTAAACATTTTTTGAAGATTAGAGGTCAAATTTATTAAGGTACTGGCATGGCACCTGGCAAACACAGCTCAGTGCCTCACAGATGCTGGTATTTTTAATGAAATGTTCCTTAAAGAAAGCTCAGCATTTTATACACAGAAAGCAACAAACACAAAGAATTAAATTGCGCATGTTTTCTGAGCAAAGGATTATCCTGAAGTGGTACCAGTGAGAGCACAGGAAGAAGAGGTTGTAAAATTTGAAGTGCAGTTTGGCTAAAGTATACTTGCTCTGTTATTTCTCTAAATTCCACTCTCCTGCCGCCATCGTGTCTTTGGATACTCTTCCATGGGAGAATGAACAGGTGGAAGTCATGAAGAGTGAGGTGCTGGACTTTGTGTCCTAGCTTTGTGTTATTGGACAAGCTTTGTCATCTCTTATTTCCTCATTCATAATGTTGCAAGTATTCAATAACATTTGGCAAATATTGATGGGCAAATCAGATGTTAGACACTGTGTTAGGTGTTTGGGATTTAGCGGGGATTAGTCGGGGGGCTAAACCAAAAAGGGAAATATTTGTATGATGTTGATGTGTATGTGAAAAAAATACTAAAACTGGGGAAACGGATAGCAAGTTGAGCAGGTAAGAGTGTGAGTGAAGTTACAGTTTGAAAAGGGAAATGGTCACTAAGATGCTGATATTTGATTAAAGACCTGATGGAGGTGAGGGACCAAGCCTTGCAGCTATCAGAGGAAAGAGCATTCTAGGCACAGGAAATGAGCATAAAGGCTGTCAAGTGTGGGCATGACTGGTCTGTCTCAGCAGTCACTAATGAAGAAGTATTTAGGAGCAGAGTAAACAAGGGAAAAATCAGAACAATTGGGGACCAGACTCTACTACTTTGAAGACCACTCTGATAGCTGTGGATTTTATTCAGACTGAGATGGGGAACCACAAGGAAGAAGAATGACATTGAGTTCATTTAGCAGAACCATTCTGACTCCTGTTTATGGTTTAAAGGGTGGGAAGCAAGGAAACGAGTTAGCGGGGGAGCTAATGCAACAATCCAGGAAGAGATTCCAATGGCTTGGCTACAGTGGTGGAGAAGCTGGTAAGAAGCCAGTAATGCATATATATCAAAGATGCTGTTGGGGCATCGTTTCAAAAAATAGTGGACTGGGTGCTTGGTCATAGAAAACTAGGGGTAACATGAGATTCTGGGATTTTAGCATAAATAATTGGAAGAATTGTGTTGCTAATAACTGAGACTTAGAAGACTAAAAACACCTAGAAACAGGTTTTGGGGAGAGGTGGAGTTAATCATAAAGCTCTTGCCCTCTCTGGAATGTTGGGATGAACTAATAAGAAAAGCCAATGGAAACTTCCATCATTCTCTACATATCAAGAGCTTTTCTTTGTGAAAGTTAAAAATTAAATCCTTACAACTCACTGTGTTGTCTTATGAACTAAAGATAAGAAACCTCTGCCTGAAACCGTCACAATGTACACTATGATAAAAGTGGTCGTGGGTTTATATCTTACAATTGGAAAAGCAGTGACAAGGAAGAAACAAAAAGATATTTGGAGGGTATTCTATGTCTACTCAAAGTCATGGTTCAAAGTAGGAAGAAAAACATGCTCAATTTAAAAAGCCATGGATCAACTGCTCAAATTTAAAACATTTAATTAAAATTACTGGTTTCAAACAATGCATTATATTGAAGACCTCTTGTGAGCCCTTGAATAATGATATCCATTTCTTCTTGTCGTAATTCTCATTTCTATAATGAAAGAAGAGTTAAAATTTTGGGTTATGTAGTGAATTATTTTATATAGTTACAGATGTGTCTCACATTTCACTTCAGTTTTATGCATTATATTTGAGATATATTCTTTATGAATTATGTTAGAAAATTATAATGAGAGAGAAGTGGTATTAATATAACACTTTAAAAAAATATCCTTTGTGGGTGGGAGTTAGAAGGCCCATACTGGGTATGGTAAATGGGTTTTATCTTTATTGCTAACTCTCATCAATTGCTAGTGATTGACTGAGCTATTTTGTGAGAGCAATTTTGAGACCATGTCTAGAACCAGTAGAACAAAGGACTGATACTGACTAGGAATGCCTGCTAAAAGTATCAATAAAGTTAAAATGCAGCAAGTTTGACAGATACCAACTATCCTTGTTTTATTGGTTCTGGGACAGACTTGAAGCATGCAAAATATGGCTCATCTTAAGCTTGCCCATTGTGTGTATGTTTGTTTTGCATCTGTCCTATATCTCACTGTCTTCCAGCCTTTCCAGGCCATAGCCCAAGTATGTCCTCCTTCAGATTTAATCATCTAGGAACTTTTTTCATTATACGGTCTATTCTCATAACTTGCCCATTACTAACTGAGTTGGTTAATAAATGTGAGCACAGTATGCCCAAGGTTGGTATGTTCCTGTTCTGGAAACTGGCAGATGAGAATTTTAAATACTATACCCCTAAAAATATGCAGACTTAACAATATGAAACTGTTGATGGATTTAGATGATGAGATGCACCAGTCTAAGAGATAGCAGGTGCTGGGTCCAATGGGCTGAAGATTAAACCTAGCCCAGTTTGTGAAAAAATAGATTTAAGACTCTAGGAAATGAGTCTAGGGAACCCAATTGTTCTTTGCTGCTAATGAAGCACAGGACTTGGAAGGCTGATCTACAGTGTCTGATCAGCCCTCCGAGGCTGGAAGGAGCTCCATTTTTAAGGTAGCTGGGGCTTTCAGGTTCCGATGGTCTAACAGTTGAATGAATTAAGGTGTCACACTTTCCAGGTAATGTCATTTGCTTTTTAATAAGAAATAACTAGAAATAATATCTTAACCAAAAGAATCTGCATTTTGGGGGGGGGGAGTTTTAGGTCCTATAAGTGAAAAATATTTAATACTTTTTCTCTTGATGCCTCTCAAATTCTTTAAACATCACTTTCCCAGTCTAAATTGTTTTCCTCAAACCCCTAGAGTGTCATACTTTGTTTTTTAAAAATATTTTGGTACATATAATAAAATACACAAATCTTAGTACACAGCTTGATGAATTTTGATATGTGTATACAATCATGTAACCATTGTCCACATAAAGATATTAAACATCCTCGATTTTTTTTCCCTTTAACTATTTCACCCATCCCTTTAACCTCCTACTCTATGATAACTATCAGTTTGTTCTCTGTGTTTATGACTATTTTATTTTGCGTTTTTTTTTTTGATTCCACATGTAAGTGAAATCATATGGAATTTGCCTGCCATTTACCTAATTTCCTTAGCATAATACCCTCTAGGTCCATCTATGTTGTTGCAAATTTCTCTAGAAATGCCATAGAGTTCTGTATATTGATTTTGTATTCTGCAACCTTATTGGATTTACTAATTCTGGTAGTTTTTCGTAGAGTCTCTAGGGTTTTCTTTATATAGTATCATGGATGCAAACTAACAATTTTACTTTTCTTACCAATTTGGATGCCTTCTATTTCTTTTTCTTGCTTGATTGCTATGGTTAGGCCATTCATTGCTATGTTGAATCAAAGTGGTGACAATGGGCATCCTTGTCTTGTTCCTGATCTTTGAGGAAAAGCTTTTAGCTTTTTACCATTGAGTAGGTCAGCTGTGGATTTGTCAAAAATGGCCTGTACTACCGTCTATACCTATTTTGTTGCATTTTTATCATGAATGAAGGCTGAATTTTGTCAAATGCTTTTTCAGCATCAATGAGATATCCATATAGTTTTGATCCTTTTGTTAATGTGGTGTATAACATTGATTTATTTTCAGATACTGCATTATCCTTATATCCCTGGAATAAATCACACTTGGTTGTGATGGATGAGCCTTTTGATACATTTTTTGAATCTGGTTTGCTAATATTTTGTTGAGGATTTTTGCATGTATCAGGGATACTAATCTGCAGGTTTTTTTGTAGTGTCTTTGTCTGGTTTTGGTATAAGTGTGATGCCGGCCTCACAAAATGAGTTTGAAAGTATTCCCTCCTCTCCTGTTTTTTGGAATACTTAAAGATAAGAATTAGCTCATCTTTTATATTTGGTAGAATTCAGTGAAACCATCTGGTCCTGGACTTTTGTTTGTTGGGAGTTTTTTGATTACTGTTTCATTTTATTAGTAGTAATTGGTCTGTTCAGATTTTAGGTTTCTCCCTGGTTCAGTCTTGGGAGATTGCATGTTTATAGGAATTTATAGAGATCTACTACTAGGTTACAAAATTTGCTGACATATAATTTTTAATAGTAATCTCTTATAATTATATTTCTGTGGTATCAGTTGTAACTTGTTTCCGATTTTGAGTTCTCTCATTTTTTCTTAAGGATTCTAGCTAAAGTTTTATCAATTTTGTTTATCTTTTCAAAGAACCAGCTCTTGGTATCATTGATCCTTTGTAATTTTTTTTTCTCATTTATTTCCTTCCTTCCTTGTTCTAATTTTGGGCTTTGTTCTTTTTTTTCTAGTTTCTTTAGATGTAGAGTTAGACTAAGATTGTTCTTGTTTCTTGTTTCTTGAGGTAGGTCTATAATGCTACAAACTTCCCTCTTATAACTGCTTTTGCTGTATCCCAAAGATTTTGCACTGTATTACTCTCCAAGATTTTTTTTTTTTGTCTTTGTTGGCCCACTGAAATTTTAGTAGCATGCCGTTTAACCTCCATATGTTTGTGTTTTTCCAGTTTTTTTCCTGTAATTGATTTCTGGTTTCATGCTGTTGTAGTCAGAAAAGATGTTTGGTATGATTTCAGTCTTAAATTCATTGACTTGTTTGGTGGTCTAATGTGTGATCTATCTTGGAGAATATTCCATCTGTACTTAAGAAGAATGTGTATTCTTCTGTTTGGGGATATGATGTTCTGTATATATTAGGTCCACTTGGTCTAATATATCATGTAAAGCCACTGTTTCCTCATTGATTTTCTGTCTTGGGTGATCTATCCATTGATGTAAGTGGGTTGTCAAAGTTTCTCCCTTCATGTCTGTTAATATTTGCTCTATGTATTTAGCATTCCTCTGTTGGGTTCACAGATATTTATGATTGTTATATCCTCTTCCTGGACTGAGTCCTTAATCATTATTTTTACAGTCTGAGACATTAAAACAATTTAGTCTGATATAAGAACTGGTACTACAGCTGTTTTTTCAGGTCTTTTTACATCCCTGCAGTTTCAGTCTATGTGTTTCTTTAGATCAGAAGTGAGTCTCTTGAGACAGCATATAGATGGGACTTTTTACCCACTCAGTCACCCTATGTCTTTTTACTGGGACATTTTTTCCATTTACATTTAAATGTTCTTATTGCCATTATATTACACTTTTTCTGGTAGTTTTGTTGCTTTTCTTAATGTCTTCCCTTGTGTGTGATGATGTTTTTTAGCGTTATGTTTGGATTATTTTTATTTTTTTGTATATCTATTATAGGTTTTTGGTTACCATGTAATTTTTATGTATATATTTACATATTTTTAGCAGTCTATATTAAGTTAATAGTTGCTTAAGTTCTAATGCATTCTAATTCTGATATCACTTCATTTTAATTCCTTTTCCTCTATGTTTTAACACCTTTTATTTAGTGATTACCTTAACTAGTTTTTAGAAATAGTTGTTATTGGCCTACTACATTTGCTTTTACCTGTGAAAATTTGCCTCTTCATAAGTTTCTTGCTTCTAGTTATGGCCTTTACTTTCCCTCCTAAAAAAGTCCCATTAGCATTTCTTATAAAGCTGGATTAGTGGCAGTAAACTCCTTTAACCTGTGTTTCTCTAAGAAGCTCTTCCTCTCGCCAATCCTGAATGATAACCTTGCTGGGTAGTGTTGTTCTCTAAATATATCATGCCACTCACTTCTTGCCTGTAGAGGTTCATGAGCTGAAAGCTTCATGGTGTTTCCCTGGTGGGTAACACATTGTTTTTCTCTGTTTTAAGATTCTTTGTCATTTTAATTATTATATGTCTTGGTGTGGGGGCCCTGCTTAAGTTCATCTTATTTGAGGCTCTCTGTGCTTTCTGGATGTCTGTTTCCTTCCTTAGATTTCTCTAAGTGATCTACTCCTTCTGAGACTCCTATAATACTAATATTAGGATGTTTGATGTTGTCACAGAACTCCTTTAATCTAGCCTCATTTCTTTTGATTTTTGCTGTTCATCTTCCAAGTTGCTAATTTGCTCTTCTGCTTCCTCTAGTCAGATGTTGATTCCCTCTCGTGTCTCTGACTGGTTCTTTTTTTCCCTTTTGTTTGTTGAACTCCTCTGTGAGCTCATCCATACTTCCCTCAAGTCCAGTGAGCTTCTTTATAACCATTGCTTTTAACTCTAGATTGGTTAACTCCCATTTCATTTGTTTTTTTATTTTAGTTTATTTTTTACTTTCTGTGCTTGATTCTGTGAATCAGTCAAAAGGGCTACCTCTTCAAAGGGGTTGGCTTTGTGTAAGAATGTCCCCTTGGTAGACTACATGTGCCTGGGGCTTTGGACTGGCTGATAGTGGACCAGGGTTCTCCTGTGTGGTTGCCAGCCAGGGCCATTACTGGCAGGGTCGCTGGTGTTGGAAGGGGTGCAGACAGGGTGAATCCATGTGTCCATTGCTCTGTCCCACCTTGGAGATCTGCTGAATCTCTGACATTGTTTGGAGGGGGCTGGGAGGCCACCTCCGTCATGTCTGGAGCTGCTACCGTCTGCACAGTCAGTGTGTGGGGGGAACATGAACAATGGCACTCACCAGCTACCTCCGTTCCAGAGACAGTTCCTCTAGATCCCATAACATTTGGTGGTTGGGTCTGAACCCCCCCAAATGCCGGTGGCTTTTTGTCTGTGCCCCAGGGCAGGAGAGTTTGTGCTCTGATACCTCACACTGGGGGTGGGGTATCTTCTGTTACCATGTCTCCATTTCTCCCAACATGTTTTATGTGGTCTTTTTACCCCTTGTTGTGCAGAAGGTGTTCCCTCTGGCCTCCATTTCCCTCTGTGTAAGTGTAGATTCCGTGTGTACATGGGAGGAGCTGGACTCCAGACGCTTCCTGTGCTGCCGTCTTGGACCTGCCTCCTTTGCACTGAATTGTGGTCCCTCCATCTAAAGAATCCAGTAGTGCTAGGAAAGACACAGCTCTAACGTGTTAGGGATAAAGGCCCAGGGAAGTTCCCAAGGGGAAGAGAAAAGCACCAAAAGATCTGTAATATTCAGGCATTGAGGTGGTGGTAACTTCAATAAGAGGGTTAGAAAGAGTCCAAAATAATGGGTTTGGGGGAAGGGGCTAGAAATAGAGTTTTGAAAAGAACTTTTTTGGACTCAAATTGGGGATTTATGGAAAGGTGGGGCACAGCAATAATAAAAGCTTAAGATTTATTAAGGGCCAGGCACTTAGCTTGCTTAATAAACCTAGAAAAGGCTTTTTCATTTTTACTTTAAAGATTTTGAGATAGGTTAAGTATGTCTCCCAGGATCACATAGCCAGTGATTATTCCAACCAGGATCTGGACTTGGGCTTTGAGTCCATATCCCAAGGTTTCCTTCGTTCTAACAGGAGGAGGGGTAGAGAGTGAGCAACAGGGAGAGCATGGACTGCACAGGACCTGGAAGACAGTGGACGTTCCCTGACCAAGGGGTCTATTTTCCCCTCTCTTTATCCAGGACTTAGGTAGCAACAGAGGCTTCTTCCGCACACCTGATAAGGAGCGGGGCATGGCTGCCTGATAGTTTTTCTGCAACATATTAATAATACTATATGATACAATTCCTAGTGCTTGAATATGAAGAGAGGGAAAAGGGTAGAAATGAATAACCCAGGGCCCTCAGATTATGCTCCCTTTCCAAGCACAGTCCTCTACCAACCAGCACCCAAACCTGTTGTCCACTCTTCTGCAGCCTAGGAGCCATTTTGTAAGATGTTTAATAGCTTTCCTTCACTTATCAGCAGATACCATGTTTGTACAAATTAGGCACTTCCGATAGTATGGGGTCCAGTAGTGTAGTGGCTCTTTCATCTATTTTATGACTTATTTCTCTTAGAACAGTGGTTTGTCTTGGATCTGTCTCTGAGTCATGATACTGCTTAGGGAGGAAGAAATCTAGCTGACTCCTGAAAGATGAACTTGAGCCCTTTGGTAAACACATGCTGATGTTCATGATCAGAGATGAACAATGTGTGGCATATTTATGTGACGTAAAGATTGTCTGTTTACCCAGGATTATCTTCCAATTATGGTGGGTGCCTACAAACCCATTAGGACTTGTTCTGTTGTTACATGGGAAAAACCCAGAGGCTGCCTCTGGGCCAGAAGGTCCTGAAGAAGAGAAAGAAGGAAAAAATGTGGAAAAAAGAGGTAGGGACTCCTAGGTGAACAGAGACCGTCTGTATTTCTAAGGGCCCATCCCTCTCAACATTCCGAGTTCTCCCAGGGACTCCAAGGCTAGCAAGAATGCCTTGTTTTGGGTTGAGCAAAAACCGCTCTGCCTTTAATGGTGAGGAAAAAATGGCTCTAAGCCATATTTAGGAAATTTGTTGACTGTAATTAAGCCTTCATGGAGTCCCCAAGGTTTACTTACCTATAATTGAAAAAATGCAAATGAAGACAGTTAATCAGCGGACTGGCTGCCTATGAAGCACTACTACCTACCTAAATGAATTAAAAACAAAGATACAAATATGTCCCGTTGAGAAAGTTACCTGCAAGCCAATTGGTAAATTTCTCTGCAACACTGTGAAGATTTATTTTTCTTAGTCTGAGCTTGTAGGGCTTCTCCGCTCAGACCTTTGCCAGCATGCTCATGAGCCATTACGTACAGATTTCCTGACAACTGGCCTTCAGTGTTGCTAGAGCACCAGCTACCCCCTGCCATCATTCAGGAAAGCCCTGCAGAAAAAACAAACCTCTCTTCCTTTTCTTGATTGATCTACTACTTAAAGTCATAAAACATTTGCTTTTCAAGATCCCATAATCAAATGGGAATACCTATGGGATTAAGCCAATACTTCAGGATTTATTTGAGTATTTTAGCTATCAGTTATGAAGGATCAGTACATGTTCTAATATTAAGACATTAATGCAGTTTTTCCCCCTTTTTTGGCAATAATTGCAGCATACCTCTGATAGTCATTTTTCTTCAGACACCATACTTGCTAATATATTCAGCTTTTATCACCTGATTTAAAATAATCTCCAGAGCACTTTGCACTTCTGATAATACTTATGTCTTCTGTTTAATGATTTCATTAATTAGCAACTCATACTACAGTGTCAGTACAAAGCGCACAATTTGTCCCTAAAAATTAGCTAGGGGAACAAAAGACAGAAAGTGCAGCATCATTTAGACAAAAACATGTCAGTGGCCTGATTGGTACTAACACAAACAAAAGTAGTCGAGTTAAATATAGAAATACAGCAGATGATGAAATTGTTATAAACTATAACAAGATGCTTTTGACACATCTGTCAAAATGGGACCTCTTGGAGGACGCAGGTAAAGTTTCCTTTCCCAGGCCACTCAGCAGATTCTGAAGGAACAAAGGCTGCCATTATTGATTAATAATACCTGGCACAGCCCCCACAGGAGTGAATGGGAACTCACTGTCTTAACAAATGTCCACCACTTGCTAACAAGAAGGAACCCAGCCTTGCTAAGTTGATGAGGAAGAGTGAGTGGCCTAGAACACTGAAATGAGGACTTGGCACAAAGGAACTGTCCTTTTTTTTGCAAGCATATAAACATCCATGAAGTGTGGAAAGATGCTATTAGGCTGAACCTTTCCACCACGGCTTTGTTTGCGTTATTTATTACCCTGGACTTGTTAGGGTTTTTAAAAAGCGTTACAGACCCTGAAACAAAAGTAGACAGATATTTCAAGGTATCTGAAATGTATCACAGTTTCTAAGGAGATCTCTTCAAAGACTCATGGGTTTTTTTAAACATGAAATGTTCTTGGTGGATAATAGGCTCGAATGCTGTGGGTTTCTAACCTCCCATTCATTAACAGCAAAGCTAACTTACAGCCAATACTTTTTTGCTTTTCTCTTTTCCTGCAAGCAATTTGTGACTCCTTTTGGGGGAGGTGATAACTGTTTAAATATATGTAAATGACCAGCTGCACTGGAAAGATTCTAGTTGTCTCAAGGCGTTCACTTTCAATTTATTGTCACTTCTCTAATCAAAACCACTTCCCCACAAACACTACCCCAGGCCTGGGCATATTTGGCACAGCCCCCTTAAAATACTTCTTATGTGTTACACACTAAGTCATGCCTACTGAAAGATCTTGTTATTGGCTAAAATGGGCTCTACCCATTTTGCAGAAGCATTTTAGCATTCTCAAAATCATTACTGCTATCATCTCTCACTTGAGAAAACAAAGATAAATCAGGCCTACATGGGACTGGTTTCCCTCAAGCACTTCTGAGCTTTTTGGGGTAACCAAGCAAGTGTCTCAGTTTTTACATTTCAAAATCACCTTCAAATGAAAAGCCAGTAGTCCCATGACATTTGCATTATTTTAGCCCAAGAGCAGATTGCTTTGTACTTGGAATTTCCATGACCTGCCATTTATGGTTCTGTATTTTTTGGTAACAGATAATCAGCTATCTGGAAAACATTCATTCGTAGGTTGTAGCTCTATATCTATATTTTAAAGGGATTAAAGTAGAACACAATCAAATCCTAATTCTCTTGTATGACCATCCCTCACAGGTCACGATCCTAAGATGTTTACTGTCATACGTAGGTAACCCAATGCATTTCCCTCCACCTTTTACATTACTTTGCACTTTTTACAGCGCTATGGTCCGTGTGTTGCATTTTTTTCTTTTCAGGCAGCTGTTAAATCTAAACTGCATTTGTCTTATTGATGGTTGACTGCAGGAAGTTCACCCTTATTATCAAGGGTGAAGGATTACTAATTACGTAACAGAAAGTATCCTTGGCTGTCAAGGGAATACTTGACATATTTCTTGATGATGTTATGCCTTAGATTATTAAAAGAATATTGATTTTGAAGTAAAATGCTGAGAAAACTTTTAGATTTATTGGACTTTTTCACCTGAGGAAAGAATATGAATTTAATAATTCATTCAGCATTCTATCATCTCTCTTTGTAGTAACACTAAGTATGGAACATGAAGGGAAGAAGTCAGAAATTGACAGATTATATGCTGATAATATGTAGAACACTGTTCATAAAACAACTAAGAAGACAACGAAAACATGTAGTTTCTTACATCTAGCTCCCTAAATTTCAGTCCCATAATTTCAACTGTCCCTCTGATAACTCTACCTACATGTAACCCAGAGACCTCGATTTCCCTCTTATTTCTGTCATCTGGGTTAAGAGCACTAGTATGCACCCGACTGTTCAAGCTAGGAATTTGAGAATTGTCCATCACTCAACCATCAAGCACCAGCAACCTCCTATTTCATCCGCTGAAGTGAGTTTAGAGCTCATGCCTTCTGTGCACTTTCTTATCCCACTCTATTCCAAGCTGACTCAAGGTAGATCCCCTAGTCTCCCTGTTCCTTATTCTCCCTGTTCCTTCAGCACTAAACCTTTTTGTTTATATGTCTATGCTTGTAGATCCAACATTTAAGCATGGAGGTTGGCACAAAATAGACACACAATGCCTGAAGAAATTCTTGGATGAATAAATGTGTAGGTAGAAAGATGGAGGGATAACACTGAAGGGCAGAGAGCAAACAAGAATTCAGCATTTCAAGAAACGTAGCTGCCTATTCATTTGTGAGGGCAAAGTCACTGTGTCAAATGCTATCATTATTGCAACTGAGTGTCTCTTCCAAGGTAGATGCTGAGTTGATGAAATGGCATGAAACGTATGACATAGGGTTTCAGAAACCTTCAGATGATCATGTAAATTGTAAGAGCCATTTTAGGCACTTCTCCCAACAATCTTCATCTTTGATGTGAGGAGTAAGACAGCACAAATATCGATTAATGGAAGAATCAACTCCAGAAAGTCTTCCCTTTAGAATTTCTTTCCCTTCAAAATACAGAATGAGGGTAGTATAGGCAAAGAGAAATCTATCAGAAGTTGAGTGGATTTAAAGAGGAAAAGAATGGGAATAGAGGCAGAAAAAGAGCCAGAAAAACCCTGTAGAAATGGCTGTAAAACAGCTTCTAGCCCTTATTTGCTTTTCATAGACTGCAACAGAACAAGATGTGAGGAAACATCTGTTGCCTTTTTAAAATAGTAATTTGCTATTTTAAAACATAGTGACAGAATTAAGAGAAACCTGATTTCTGTGGTAGGGACAGCAGACACCTATGACACCGAATAGGGGAAATTAGTCTGGCACAGCTTCATAGATTTCTGGACTGTGGATTCATCTGCCATGCGTGGCACTGGGAAGCAGATCAGACAATGGTTAGCATGTCGGGTCTGGAGTTAGGCTGCCTGGGCTCAAATCTTGGCTTGCTACTTGCCTCCAGTGTGAAGGGGGACCCCTCTAAGTCCCAGCTGAGCATAGCAGCATTAACTGTCTCGGGGGTTGTTGTGAGATTGAAGGAGCGTGAAGAAACTCAGAGAGCGATAGCCAGAGACCAGCTCACAGTCACATTTGCTGAAAGCAGGCTCTTGTTTTTTAAGTTAACCAAAAATTAGCTGATTCTCTTAGACTAGATACAGGAACTGAATGGGACACAATACAGTACTAATGAAAAGGTAGCAATCTCTCTGGGCTGGAGAGTCCAGTCAGTGTATATGCTGGCCAGCTTGAGGAGTGGTCCTCTGAAGCTTCCAAGACCAAGCCTGATAAAGGCTGAGGGCACTCATGAGAGCTGAGCCCCTCCCAGGGTGCGCCCAGTTGTTACAGCTGTGTAGTGAATGTGCTTCAGAGAAACTGAATGCGTACATAGGAAATCTGCAGGGATCAGACTCCAGGTGCTGCTGTCATGAGCATGAAGCCTATGCAGGAAGGTAGGTAAAAGGACGGAGAAGGGCTGAGCACACCCAAGGCCAGGACATCTAGATAGGAAGAATGTAGGGTCCGAGGACGGGACTAAGAATCAGACCAGGTGAGATGGAGGCTCTCACCAGACTTAGTCCAGTTTTAAAGGAGAAGCTTCCACCCAGACAGAGTTAACTGAAACACATACATTTGGAATGAAGGTAGCCACTGAAAAATTAGACTCCAGAGATTAACTGATGCTTCAGAAAAGTAGGGCAGTGTGGTGGTTCAGATGGTGGGCTTGAGAGAGAGAGCTGGTTCCTGTCCCTCGTTTGCCAGTTACTGCAGGCGCAAGTTACATTACCTAAGCTTCGCTTTCCTCACCTGTAAAATGGGGATAATGATACCTCCTCCTTCGAGGATTTTTTAAATTTAAGCCATGCACATCCATTACAAGCGCTAAAGCAATGCCAAGACCTAGTGAGTGCTTCATTAATGTTTTCATTAGATAATGACACATCTATTTACATATCTAATTTGAAAATGTAGTCGCAGTATAAATCACAAAATAGAATGCACTTATGTTAAATAAGCAATGTTTTCCTAAGCCTGTATTAAAAAAAAAATTCTTGCCCCATAGTTTCAATGTAAAGTGATTTTTAACAAAACATACCCATTCGGAAACCAGGTCCCAGTGCTATTCTGGACGAGCATAAAGTAAGCCATTTTGAAATAAATTCTGATTGTGCTGCTAAAATGGGTATAAGAAAAATGACCAAATTTATCCTTTGGAAATTTCACTTTAAGAAAAAGTCCAATTTCATAATAATTGTAGTTTGGGCTTATTGTCCGGGAATATATTTGTTCAGGTTTAGCTGACCAGGCCCTTTACCTCCTTGCTTTACCCTTGCCACAAATTCAAATCTGCCCTTCCGGGTGACTCGAATAAAATCACTGGGTTTTTTCTATACTTCAAAGCTGTCTCACTTTCAACCAATGTGTTAGGTTTGTTCACAGGGTTCCTGCCTCAGGCTGGGAGAGCAAAGGGGTTGTGAAGAAGAGACAGGCTATCGTATTTTTACTGCAGAATTAGACACCATCTATCTGAAAATGGAATATGTGGTAAAAATCTCCAAATTACTTGTAGTCCCTCTCTTCAGATCCACTCAACTTAATAATACAACAGACATATCTTGTCTTATTCTTCTACTTCTACTAATTCTCCTTCCCTGAAGCACATCAACAGAACTGTCCCTGATATAATATCATTTTACCCAGAGGACGCAATAGAATTAACTAACTTTGTGAATGTTATTCATTTTTGAAACCTGACAGACTTACAGGGAACTGTCAGTTGGCCAAAGGGTATAGTATCAAACTCCTAAAGAAACCATGAACCATGACTGATTGCCTAATTGCCCCAACATTTTGCTGTCTTATCATTTTCCTTCATTATTCACACTTTTATTGGGGGTATAACAGCAAAGAAAGAAAAGTAAAATTCAGTCAGGTAACACAAGTTACCAAACTTGTGCATAGTGGGAGTCCTGAAATCACTGGATAAAAAAATCACTGGATAAAATAAGCCTTCAGGTAGTCCCTGAGTTTCATTAATCCAGTGGTTCTCAAGCTTTGGCCTGCATCAGAATCCTCTGGACTGCAAATTTTTGATTCAAAAAGTTTGGGGCTGGCTTGAGAAACCGCATTTCTAACAGGTCCCTGGGTGATACTGAAAGAGCTGGTTCAGAGACAGTGCTTTGAGAATCACCGTGCTAATCCATGCTTGGCCTTCTCTTTTATTAATGTGAATAATCTAGAATTTACTTTTCCTTAGCTGGCCTTAGAAACTTGTGGGTTTAGCTGTGACTTTGGTATATGTGTTCCTCATACAGTGTACTAGAAGTGGTGAAGTAGTTAATCTGGTTGATTTAACTCAAAATGCAATTATATACTTGCTGAATCATCTAACCCATAAATCTCTATTATTGTTAGGTCAATGTAATACTGACCTTTATTATTTTTTTTTAATGGTGAAACCTCAATTTTATGGTATTACGATTTTATACATAGAAATTATACACAGAAAACATCTTCCACGTTTTTCACTAACAATCTAACTTTGTGGGCTTTTCTGGTGATAGAGGAAGTGAACCCTTTTGTTATGGATTTTTTAAAAAACTAGTGGAATATTTACTTAGCTTTAATAAAGGATACAGCATAGAGAGTGAGCAAGAGCATCACAGAGGCCTTGGAATAACTTCTGATGTGCCCAGTCACTGCTTGGGATGTGATATTTGGTCACCAGAAAGGACGAGGCTAAAATGAGTGCCACTCACATCACAGGCTAGCCAAAGTGTTTGGGGTCCGTCAGCTTATACACTTTGCGAATCACCTCACATTCAGGAGGACACATGCCTAACACCCCTTTGCTAAAGCACCTATAGCCCACCAATAAGGTTGTACAGTAAACAATCTCAGCAACTGGGAACAACATTACTTAGGAACATCCTTATGTCCCTCATTTAACTGTAATGGATTTGTTTCCTTAGTTGGTATTACAAGATGTTTGATGAACCAACAATGCTCACGTATCCCTCAGGCTAGAGTAATATTTCCAGTCCAGCTGGTGCTTCTTTCCTCATTAGGTCCCATGTAGAATCCTGGCTAAAAGGATGTCAGAAATGTACTTTTGACCATTTCTAGCATCTGTGGTCCAGGAAGTGAGGAAGGGAATGAAACAGACATCACATGGCATTTACCACACTAATTGGTTAAATCAAAAAAGAAGTGACCCAAAAAAATCCCTTGAACTGAAAGTCTGGGGATGAGCTTCTAAACATACTCTGCCCTACATTGTGATTTGTCATAACGTTTTAAAAGATATCCGTCCTAACTGGGTGGCAGTACAGTATGCTCTTTAAGGGTCTCATTACTTAAGCTGTGTAAACCTGTGGATGTTTCTGGACCTCCTCCTGCACCAGCTCTCTTCTTGTTAAATGAAATGACAGTAATACCTACTTCACAGGGTGGGTGTGAGTTAAACGAGGAAATACGAAGCTCTGAAACACATGGAAATGGGGATCTTACTGGATATTCTCTGACCTATAAGAGCCTGACATAATTATTATTTTTTATCAGGGGTATATTAAAGATATAGGAATAAACAGATATTCAACACCTAAGTAAAAGCCAGCACACCATGGGCATGTTCTCTGCCTACTGCTGGTATCATAGGTGGCAAATACATAGGTCTAGCTTGGAGTGCTGGTATCTAATATGCCATTATATCCTCAGCTCAGGATGAAGAGAAATGGTCTATAGATACTTCTACTTGGGGCGGGGGCTGAGGGTGGGCACAGAATTTAGACGTAACCCTGTATGTCTTTTTATTCTACAGTGCCTGCCAAATGCTTTTTAAAATATTTGAGTAATTGTCACCATTACTAAGCAGCCTAAAGTAATAACATCAGATGTTCCACTTTGGAAAACTTTTGTTACTTTGGAATTCTTACATGTTAACAGAGGGCTTTATATTTCGAGGTATTGAGATTTTAGAAAGAGAGGCATCACAGAGCATCCTTTTTCCTTCTTACCTTGGTATTAAGGATAGAGGATAGGTGACTGCTTTGTGGCAGTCCAATTACTACATTATAGCAGTCCAATATTACATTATATAATAATTTGCTTTTTTTGGTGATACTATATACTTGCACAAGCACACTGTTTTAACTGTGAAATTGCTTCACCATCTTGTGCATATGTCCTGTGACTAACCCCGTGCATCTCATTATTTTCCTCCCGCTCTAGCTGGACAGCGCCACCTCACTTATTCAGGCAGCTAAAAACCTGATGAATGCTGTTGTCCTTACGGTGAAAGCATCCTATGTGGCCTCAACCAAATACCAGAAGGTCTATGGGACAGCAGCTGTCAACTCCCCTGTTGTATCTTGGAAGATGAAGGCTCCAGAGAAGAAGCCCCTTGTGAAGAGAGAAAAGCCTGAAGAATTCCAGACGCGTGTTAGACGAGGTTCTCAGAAGAAACACATTTCGCCTGTACAGGCTTTAAGTGAATTCAAAGCAATGGATTCCTTCTAGGATGACAGGCATTAACAAGAAAACTTTTTCTTTCTTTTTTTCCTTTCCTTTTCTTTTTAATTCCAGTTTTGTATGCATACCTGCCAACTCGTATGCCTCTGGCATGGGGAAATTAAGGGAGCAGTGTCTGTTTGCATGTAAGATGAGGTGCAATCAACACTACTGATCCATCAGTAGCCCAGGGAGAAGAAAGGGAATTCCTGTCCTGAGGTCGCACAGAGCTGTCCTTTGCAACATTCTCATAAAATTGGACAAAGGGTTCACATCACAATGTTTATGGGAGTGGGAGGGTTGGGGAAAATAACTCTACAAAAGCAAACTCTAATGCATGCAAGAATCACTAAGTTGGCAGGTATATCAATAAGTGAAAAATCTGGAAGTGTAATGGTAGAACATAAAGCTTGTATTGCTTCTGTTTCAGTGCAAAAATGTACTAGCCAATATGCTTAAGTGTGTGACCCACAAATTGACCAATTTAACTTTGAAGTCTTATCAATAATATTATGTGGAGTTTTTACTAAGCGGAAACAAACTCATCCAGCCAAAATGCTTCTTTTAATCTGTATTCTGTTCTTTTTCTTCTGGTAGTGCCATTACTAGTGCTCATGCTATCAATTTTTCCCCCTTTACTGAAAACAGTAAACATTTATTTAAGACAGTTATCTTCTGGGGGGCACTGGAAGCACAATATGGTGATCAAGCCTGCCTTTTTTTTTTTTTTTTTTAACTATGAGTTTTCTAGAAATAGGTGGTCCATTGGTTAAATGTTAGAGGAATGGAAGCTGACAATGTGTGAAGGTTTAGAGGCAAATACATAGGTGTAGCTTGGAGTGCTGGTATCTAATATGCCATTGTATCCACTAACTCAAAATAAACACATTTAATCTTGACATCTGAAGAATGTTTTCTTTCTTTAAATGCATAATAAAAGATTAGAGCATCTTCTTGAAAATTGGTTAAAAATGTTTAAAAAAAGACTACACCAAATGTTCGTAAAATTCGTATGGAACTGTGAAAGACCCCCCCACCCACCCACCCAAAAAAACCAAAGCAATCTTGAGAAAGAACAAAGCTAGGAGTATCAAGCTCCCTGATTTCAAACCATTTTACAAAGCTACAGTAATCAAAACAGTATGGTCCTGGCACAAGAACAGATACATAGAACAAGGGAACAGAATAGAGCCCAGAAATAAACCAAAAACCTTTATGGTTAATTAGCACATGACAAATAAGGCAAGAATATCTAATGGGGAAAAGACAGTTTCTTCAATAAGTGGTGCTGGGAAATCTGGACAGCTATATGCAAAAGAATGAACTGGACCACTGTGGTCTTATGTCATGTACACAAATAAACTCAAAATGGATTAAAGATCTAAATATGAGACTTGAAGCCATAAAACTCCTAGAAGAAAAAACAAGCAGTAAGTTCTTGAATATTAGTATCAAATGTTTTTCTGGCTACATTTCTCAAGACAAGGGAAACTAAAGCAAAAATAAACAAATAGGATTACATCAAACTAAAAAACTTTTGCATGGCAAAGAAAACCAAAAAAAATGAAAAGGCAATCTACTGAATGGGAGAATATATTTACAAATGATATATCCAATAAGCACTACTATCCAAAATATATAAACAACTCATTCAACTCAACAAAAATCTGATTAAGAGTGGACAGAGGGCCTACATAGGTATTTTTCCAAGGACAGATAGCCAACACATATATAAAAAGATGCTCAACATCTCATCATCAGGGAAATGAAAATTAAAACCACAATGAAATATCACCTTACACTAGTCAGTGTCTGATATCAACAAAAGGGGAAACAAGTATTGGTCTGAGGATGTGGAGAAAAGGGAACACTCATATACTGACGGTAAGATTTGAAATTGGTGCAGCTGCTATGGAAAGAAGCATGGAGGTTTTTCAAAAATCTAAAAATAGAAGTAACATATGACCCAGTAATCCCACTTCTGTGAATTTACCTGAACAAAATAGTCTGAAGACACACACATACACTAGTATTTTTATCACAAAATATTAGTCTGAAGACACACACACACACACACACACACACACACACACACACACGTATTTTTATCACATTTACAGTAGCCAAAATATAGAGGCAACCTAAGTATCCACTAATAAATGAATGGGTAAAGATAATGTGGTATATTTATATAATGGAATATTAGCCATAACAAAGAATAAAATCTTGCCATTTGTGATAACATGGATGCACCCAGAGGGTATTATATGAGTGAAATAAGTCAGAAAAAGAAAAATACTGCATGATTCCACTTACATTTGGAGTCTTAAAAACAAACGAACAAACAAAATTGAAATAAACTCAGAACAGACTGGTAGTTATAGGGGAGGGAGATGAGGGAATGGGTGAAACAGGTGAAGGGAAAAAAATTAGAATGTTTGATATCTTGATCTCGGTGATGGATATATGAGTATGTGCCCATGTCAAAACCATCTAACTATACACTAATTCATGCATTTTATTGTATGTACCTCAATATAAAAAAAATTATGTTTTTTATTTTTAGAAATTCCGGATAAAATAGTTGATATCTAAAGAAACACTTGGGCCATCTTTGAAGTCCAGGAATTGCTTTTGTTTTATGTTTGTTTTTTTCCATTTTTTGTTTACTTTCAAATTGAATCTAAAATAGGAAAGTCATAGATTAGATTTCTTTGGACCAAGTTCAGCCCTGGGCTAAACTTTAGAAACAAAGTGTTCCATGAGAGAAAAAATTTTAAAAAAAGGTTTATGGTAAGGCCCATTAATTTCAAGATATTATATTTATTTTAGAGTATTAGCTCCCTAAATTGTGAAAAGAGGGCCTATGTCCCATTACTAAGGAGGACTGGGCTGTAGTCTTTCAGCTATGGCTTGAGGAATTACAAAGAGACCCCAAATATTCATCTTAGTGCCAAAATGCCTCCCGGTGGAATGATTTCTACAAGATAGCAAATTATAGTATGTCTCCAGAAGATGTCTGCTAATATGATGTGTTTCTTGGCAACATAATAACATACAGAATCATAGATACTTGTGCTGTTAAAGTACAAGGTCCCAAGGAGAAGAGACTGAATAGTTAGGAGAGAAGCTTAGTTAAAATCTTATTGAGACATGATTCTGTTCAAACCACTGCTTGCCACTATGGAGTGATGAAAACATCACCCAGACTCAGAATGATCTATTAATGAAAAAAGCCACCCTAAAAGTTGGAGGCTGACTTTCAATACTAATCATTAGACAACTATTTCAATTAGTCTTCTCCCTTAAATTTGCATACACATTGGAAGAAGTACCCACTGACAGTCTTTCACTCACAAATATTATGCAATGCTTTCTTTGAGCCAAGTCCTAAACTAAATATACCACTCAATGAAATTATTCGCAACCTTCCTTGTTAACACATGAATATGGCATATCTCTCTAGGTTTGTACAATAGTCTGCTATTTAATGAGTTGTAGGGACTAAGTATTCTTCAGACCAGCCAACCAAGAATCTTAAAATTCAAAAACTTCTTGGCAAATCCTGAAAAATAGTCAGCAGGTATCAGAGGAGAATGTACAGAATACCTTTAACTTTGTAAGTTTTAGTTAAATGATTTGTTGCATGCTTATGAACAAAGGTTATGTATGTGTTTTCTGAAAATCCATCCTTGATTCTATTTTGCCCGTGCTTATTGGGTGAATATCACTATTCACCATTGCTTATGTGATCAAGAATAATAACTTCTCAGAGAAAGGTGATTAAATATAGATGCTTTGCTAGGAACACTATAGCAGTAAAAAGCATAGTTTGTTCCCTGTCCTCAAGAAACATGCATGGTCTTAGTGGAACATACAATACAGACAGAAAAAAGATGTGCGGTAAAAGAGTGATTATATAATTTATTCAGAGATATTAAAGAGTCAGAAAACAAAAATATCTACAAAAGCATATGAACATGCTCTAGAACAAACGGAATATATGGTATACTTGAGAAGATAACAGAGTAGATAATTAATCCCAAAGAGAATTACCTAGGGTATTTCTGAAGGGAAGAAACTAAATAAATATCAGTTTTCTTTTAAGGACCTAAGATATCTAGGGAAACACATTACCTATAGAAGTCCTGTTTTTTTCCCCATAAAAGAGTTGAAGAATACAAAGTCATCTTTATTTATAGAAATCAACTTTCATAACCAAGTGGGTTATGGTTTAGCTTATCACTTTCAAGAAATAGACTATGTGTCACTAAGATCGCCATCAATTTTTGAGCACCATTTTTATATATATACTTCAGACACTTGAAGTATAAAGATCTATAAAATACTGTGTATAACTAAATCATCAAGCAAAATAAACATTCAAAAATATTGTGATTTGATAAATGATAGTCCCTAAATTTGCTGGTAATGGATAAGTCATTTGGTCTCTATTGCTTTGTCATTACATATTAACCAAAATCAAGGCAGTCGGTACTAGTCAGTACTTACTCTTCCCTTCAAGATTGAAGCATTTTTAAAGATAATAAGAGGAATTGACCACTACAGAAGGCTATTAATCATAAGAAAAATAAAATACTAGTGCTGAAGAGTGTCATGAAGGTGGTGGACTAGGAAGCTCCAGCCCCGTGTTTCCCTCATGGAAGCACAAAGTAAACAACATTGACCAAAGTATCTTTGTGGGAACTTTAGAAACCAGTTAAGGACTTGCAGCATTCAAGAAAATGTCTAACCAAGAAAAAGCCACACTCAATACAGAAGAAAATTTGGGGGTGTTATTATTCACCCATGTCCTGCTCCTTCCTTGACAGAGCATGAGTAAGAGGTACCTGTCCAATTCCTGATTCCTCCAGTGCAATGGAAGGAAAAGGATGGAAGTTGTTTGCATTGTTCTGGCCTGTCTGAGGCTTCCTGAGGGGTTGGTTTCTGTCTTGCCTCTCTTGATGGAAATGGTGGCATAGTTTGGGTATCAGGTTGAAGGCGGTTGAGGCAGTGACAGGCACTGTGGCATGTAAGACCTGCAGGAGGCTGTAGACTTACGGACTGCTGGAGGCAAGGCATTATGGGCAGAGGATAGAACAGAACATCTAAGATCCTAAGAAGCAAAGATGACAATCTCAAAGAATATGAGACAGTTAAAGGCAGTCATGTATATGGGGAGAATGGAGAGAAAAGCATACATATAAGCCTAGGAAACAGGCAAACTCAGAAAGGCCTGAGAAGACCATAAGTCTTCATGCCAGACTGATTAGTGAAGGTCTTTCCCTTCACAGAGCCAATCTGTAAATACAGGAAAGGCTGTCTATTTTTTAAATTCTCAACTCTGTTGTCTACAGGTGAGTAACATTAAATCTAGGGCAACACATAGGTTGAAAGTGAAAGGATGAAAAATATTCCATACAAATAATAACTAAAAAAGCAGGGTGGCTATCCTAATATTAGACAAAATATACATTAAATCAAAAATGTTACTACAGTAAAAGAAGGAGATGATATGATGATTAAAAGATCACTGCACCAAGAAGACATGATAATTATAAACATCTATGCACCAAACATCAAAGATTCAAAATATAAAAGCAAGCACTGACTGAGTTAAAGTGAGAAATAGCTCTATAATAATAGTAGGAAACATCAATATTCCACTTTCAATAATGAGAAAAACAGCTAGAAAGAAATCCAGTAATAGAAAACTTGTACAACATGATAGCCTAGTTGGACCTAACAAACAAATGTAGAACACCCCATCCAACAAGAATACAACTTTTTGTCAATTGCACATGAAACAATATCTAGGAAAGACAATATCTAAGACCACAAAACAAGTCTTAAACAATGTCTTCTTCAGTTTCTTAAGCAAAGTCTTATAGTTCTCAGTGTGCAGATCTTTCACTTCCTTGGTTAAATTAATTCCTAGATATTTTACTCTTCTTGGAATTATAAATAGAATTGTTTATTTGATTTCTCTTCTTTGTTATTAGCACATAGGAACACAACAATTGATTTTATCTCCTGTAACTTTACTGAATGCATTTATTAGTTCTAATAGTTTTCTGACAAAATCATTAGTGGTTTCTATATACAGTATGATGTCAGCTGCAGTTTTACTTCTTCCTTTCCAATTTGGATGCCCTTTATTTCATTTCCTCATCTGTTTGCTACAGCTAGCACTTTCAGTACCATGTTGAATAAAGTGGTGAGTGGACATCAAGTGGCATTTCACCATTGAATATGATGTAAGCTGTGGGTTTGTTGCATATGGCCCTTATTATGTTAAGATATGTTCCTTCTATACCACTTTATTGAGAGTTTTTATCATAAACAGACATTGAACTTTGTCAGATGCTTCTTCAGCATCTATTTAGATGATCATATGGATTTTATCCTTCTTTTTGTTAATGTGGTATATCACACTGACTGATTTACAATAATGAAACATCCTTGTGTCCCTTGAAAAATTCCACTTGATGTTGGTAAGTGATCTTTTTAATGTATTTTTTTTATTTTGATATCATTAATAGACAATTACATGAGCAACACATGGTTACTAGATTCTCCCCATTATCAAGTCCTCACCACATACCCCTTACAGTCACTGTCCATCAGCATAGTAAGATGCTATAGAATCACTACTTGTCTTCTCTGTGCTATACTGCCTCCACTGTGTACCTATGAGTGCTAATTGTAATGCTAAATGAAAAGCTATTCCATGCTCATGGGTAAGAATGAATATTGTTAGAATGTCCAGGCTACACCAAGCAATCTTCAGATGCAGTGCAATCCCTATAGAAATGCAATGGATTTTTTTCACAGAACAACAAAAAAAATAATCCTAAAATTTGTATGGAAGCACAAAAGATCCTGAATAGACAAAGAAATGTTGAGAAAGAAGAACAAAGTTGGAGGTATCATGCTGACTTCAAACTATACTACAAGCCTTTGGAATCAAAATGTACTTGCACAAAAATAGACACAAAGAACAATGAAACAATTGAGTCCAGAAATAAAACCACACTTATATGGTCAATTAATACATGACAAAGGAGGCAAGAATATACAATGGGGAAAAGTCAGTCTCTTCAATAAATGGTTTTCAGAAAATTGTATAGCTATATGCAAAAGAATGAAACTGGATCATTGTCTTACATTATACACACAAATAAAGTCAAAATGGATTAAAGATCTAAATATGAAACCTGAAACCATAAATTTCCTAGAAGAAAACATAGGAGGTAAATTCTTGAACATAGGCATTTATAATTTTTTTCTGCATATGTCTCAAAGGAAACAGGCAAAAATAAACAAGTGGGGTTACATCAAACAAAAAAGCTACACAGCAAACCATCAAAAAAATGAAAAGGCAACCTACTGAATGTGAGTGTATTTTTAAATTATCTATCTGATAGGGGATATATCCAAAATGTCCAAATACATATAATATATCCAAAATTGATAAAGATATGCAAATACACAAAGAACTCATACAACTTAATATGAAAAAAAATGTGATTAAAAAATAGGCTGAAGACCTGAATAGACATTTTTCCAAAGACATACAGATGGCCAGGGACATGAAAAGATGCTGAACATCACTAAACATCAGGAAAATGCAAATCAAAACCACAATGAGCTATCACTGCAAACCAGTCAAAATGGATAGTGTCAAACATAAAAAAAAATAACAAGTGTTGACAAGCATGTGGAAAAAAATGAACCCTCATACACTACTGGTGGGAAAATAAAATAGTGCAGCCACTATGGAAAACAGTATGTAGTTTCCTAAAATAATTAAAAATATAAATGTTGTACAAGCCACTAATTCTACTTCTGGGAATTAAAACACAATCATTAATTCAAAAAGATATATGCTGTTCTATGTTTATCATAGCATTATTTACAGTAGTCAAGATATGAAAGTCACCTAAGTTTCCATGGATGAATATATGAAGACAATGTAATCTATAATGGAATATTATTTAGCCGTAAAAAAAAAAATAGACTCTTGCAAGTTGTGACAGCATGGATGAATCTAGAAGGTATTAGGCTAAGTGAAGTCAGTCAGACAAAGAAAGACAAATACCATATGATTTTGCTTATATGTAGAATCTAAAAAAAATTTTTTTAAATATGCTTATAAACAAACTGGTGGTTGCCATGGGGTAGTGGGAAGTGGGCAGGATATATGAAGGGTAT
Organism: Manis pentadactyla; assembly: GCF_030020395.1. Classification (NCBI taxonomy): domain Eukaryota; kingdom Metazoa; phylum Chordata; class Mammalia; order Pholidota; family Manidae; genus Manis; species Manis pentadactyla. The sequence continues at coordinate 167,680,201 of NC_080020.1, read as the reverse complement.
AAAGAGGGAAAACCTCCAAGTATAAAATAAATAAGTTGCAGGGATGCAAAGCACAGCATAGGGAACACAGTCAATAATATTGTAATGTATTTGTATGGTGATGGTAACTATACTAATTGCCATAAGCAATTCGTAATATATATAATTATTGAATCACTATGTTATACACATGAAACCAAGATAATGTTGTTTGTCAACTATACATTAACTTAAAAAAAAACATATTCAGACCATTACAGATAAAGCTCAAGCTCCCATTCCTTTTAGTCCTGGTCTCATCCATATCTGCTCTTTTTCTTCACTCAAGTACCCAGTAATGTGAGTTTATAATAAGTAATGCATCTTTCATTACATTTAGTCACATTTATGATCTCACAGGAAATATATAACATTGTAGGCATTTTCATAAACATGTTTCCAAGCCTGTTTTAAGAGTACTAGCAAGAAGGTGGGATAGAAGAGACCTCGTCTGACTAGTGATGATTCCAGGAATCTCAAGAGATGAGATTACACTGCAAAGACAATAATCCTGCAGAACTAATTATCTAGAGTACTTGTGAAGAACACTAAACTGTACATTTATGTAATAGATTTGGGAGAAATATAAGGTTAAACTCTGTACCTGAAGAACATGATGTCAAGTGAAATAAGCTAGATAAATACTATATAATCTCCTTTATAATGGAATCTAAAATAATCGAACTCCTAAGAAGCAGAGTAAAATGAGGGTTGCTGGAAGCTGTGGGATGGAGAAAAAGGGAGGCAATGGGCAAATGGTATGAAATTTCAAGATGCAAGATAAATAGGTTCTGGAGATCTAGTTTACGACATGGTGTCATAACTATCAATGCTGCATCATATACATAAGAGGGCAAATCTTATGTTAAGTGCTCTTACCTACCCCTCACCTTACCACCCTTCCTGCCACACACGCACAAATATTACAACAAAGGGAGCAGGAGGAAGCTGGGAAGTGAGGCATATGTTTAGGGTCTTAATGGCGGTGATGGTTTTACAGGTATATACTTATTCCCAAACTCATTCAGTTTTATGTATCAAATATGTGCAACTTTTTACATGTTAATTATACCTCAATGAAAATGTTTAAAAAGAATTTGAGAACACTTATTGCCGTAAATCAGTCCACTGTTGATGAGTGAGAAGACACAAGGGAAGTTCAGCTTTATCTCACAAATAAATAGAAAGGGAGAAACAAATAAAATGCATCTAAATTTGGACATAGCCTTCCTGTTTCTGTGCTGAGGAGAGGAGGCCATGAGAGTCTGCCATGTGTGTGATGCAAACAAGGAAGGATACATGTGTGGGAAGAACAAGCCAAGGGCTCCCTGGTATGAACGAATGGGGGAGCGGGCAGGAAACAGATCATCCATCACCATATTAACATTTATTGTCAAGACATGAAAGTAAGATTTAACAGGATGTTATTACCTTTTTCGCTTGAATCCATTATTCATATTGGACAGAAGATATCCACTCTCAATTTATTAACAGTACCTAGTACCTTTGGTTCTGAAATATCTATTTAGAATTTCACATATTCCAGCAACAATTTTCAGACATAGCTTCTACAAAAAATTATATTCTATAGTTACTTCAAAGGACAATGTAGGAATTTTAATACCTCATAGGAGATAAAAAAAATTATGAAAGCAGTATACACGATCTAAAGTAGGAGCTGGAAAACTTTTTCTGTAAGGGCCAGGTATTAAACATTTTCAGCTTTGTTGACTATATGAACTCTGTCAAAACTATTCAACTCTGTTGTAGTGAAAAAGCAGCCACAGATAATGAGATAATGTATATTGCAAGTAAGCACAACTGTGTTCCAATTAACCATTATTTACAAAACAGTAGGCAGATTTAGCAAATAGGCTAAGTGTGCCAATCCCTGCCCCTCTCTCTCACACAAACTCTTCTGATATTTAACACTTCATAATTAGTGATTTTTTTTTAATTTGAGAATTTTCCCTCCTCTAATGTCCCTTTATGAATATGGAGTAACTTGCAAAAGAGTAACAATGTATTGTGTGAGTTCTAAACTTAGCGCCATTAATTAAGCAATTATTTACCAGATGCCACATTTGTGTAGGCACTATTCTAAATACTAGCAAAACAGAGATTAAAAATCCACTAGTTCTCAAGAAGTTTATAGTTGCTTGATGACAGACAGGTACACAGAAAATGAAATTATAATATGCTCATATAACTCCGGCAGGAACAATCCCAGGGCAAAATACCTTTGAAACCAAAAATCAGTCAAAGGGAGAAATAAAAATGGGAGAAACCTGTTTATTTCTTACAAGCAGTCCACTTCTGCTCTCCCCTGTCTCTCTCACGACTGGCTGCAGAAGAAGAGGCCCCCTCCCAACCTCTCCGGTCCAGATAAGTCCCCCCTTGCCCATGTAATTACCTATTGATATTGAGATGGACTACTTCTATCTACCCCTCGTAAACACCTATTGTGTAGAGATACACTAAAGCCAGGCAAGAGATTCTGGAAATATTTCAATATTACCCACAGCTCATGAGAGATGTCTGTTTAGGATTCAATAGTGACAGCACACTCCCTGTTAATCCCTGTAGGAACCTGGTGCTGGGGGATTAATTAGATAGCAGGATGGAGGTTCATATGTGCCACGGAAATGTATATTTCCAATTTTTCACAAGGCTCAAGAACACCTCTGTGTCTGGTACTTCTTCCCTTCTCTTGTAGGGTGACAACTCGAGTATACTTTGGAAGTATGCTTGCTCTTCTTAGAATCTGCCATATTCCCCATGTGGCCCTGCTCCCCTCCTTGGAGACTGATTTCCCTTTGATTTTCACTCTTCAGGTGATGCTGAGTGCCAGGTTAGCTGGGATGCTGTTTTCCTGTACTACTACATGGCCTGAGATAGCCTCTGCATCTCTAAGTTTTATTGCTCCACACTTTAGAATGACAACTTCTTAGTGCTAAAGCAGTGCACAAAGAAGGAGTTCAGCAATTAGGAGAAAGAGCCAGAGAGAATCAGACATTTATTAAACACATTCTATACTGAGGCACTTTTGTTTACAATGTCACGTGCATTCTCCACCACAAACGTGAGAGGAGTTACTGTAAGTTCATTTTACAGAAGATGGACCTGAGTCTCAGTGGTTAAACAATCGAAGCTAGTAACTGCAAGCCAATATTCACATTTAGGTCTGTGATATTTTAGATCCCTTCTTTCCATGTGCCTGTTATCTTCCTTAGGTTCGTAACATCCAAAGACACATACTGTGTTCACAGTCTAAGTCACAAATACATAAAAAACAAAATAATAAGAGGAGTTCAGTAACAATGAAAAAGTTGTTACAAAGATGTATATGTTTAACTGGGAAAAGACACACAAAACAAAGGGGGTAAGATCAGTGGGTTGCTTCCGTGGGAAACTATAAGAAAGAGTGCTTTTAACTGTGTGTATATATGACACACACACATGGAGGATCATTCTGTAATTCTGTTTTTATCATGTCTCAAATATGAGGTTTAGAATTTCTTTCTTTTGTAGATTCCCTGGAATTCATGAGTGGGATGCAGACATATTCTTCTGACTAGAAATGCAGCCTCATTTACACAGAAGTGGGTTTCAGTCTTCATGACCTTATTCACTGACTATGAGTCCCATCCTTTTTGAACCTAGGTTTCCACCTCTATAAAACTGGAGTCATCATCTGATTTAATTTATAATTGAAAATCATCCTCTAAGGTCCAGTCACCTTCTGCACATGTCAAACAAGTAGGTTAAAAAAGGATGTGTTAAGAATCATCACCCCTGCATCTTTCAAGTTTTTCTTTAATTTCCCCAGGATTGCATTATTGCCCTTGATTTACTTATCTGGAATGGAGAGAAGTTCCTAGGGTTCCTAAATGGTCTTTCTTCCCCTCCAATATGTGGATCTCCTCCATAGCTGTGGATCAGAGAACCTATGTGGGAATTCAGTTTCATCATGTGTGTATTCCAAACATGAATTAGAAACTGAGGAAAAAATCACAGGGTGGGTCTGCAGAACCACTGTACCCATTGAGAAGGAGTTTTAGGTCAAACATTCATTGTTACCAGATCTTCACCAGCCTCCTCTCTGACGAGAAGAGCACAGTGTTATTTTAGATCTCCAGGATTAGTTATCAATTAAGAGCCAGTGTCTAATAACTCCTGAAATACCTGGTAATATCTCCTTGGCCAGTGCCCAGATTTCCTGCTTATGCACAGGTCCCGCATGAGAGAATTCTGAGGATGATCTGCAGTATGTGATTGTGGCAGTGCCGTAAGTTCCTTCCTCAAGTGTCCCAGCTTCATCTTCACTGGGGGGATCCAAGGCTGAAAAGACTTAGCTCTGCAAACTGGATGAATGGCAGTGATACTCCACTGCGGAAACTCAAGTCTTTTCTCTACTCACCAGGTCTAATATTTTTCCTGATTTTATAGATGGAGTCATACTTTGGTAGGATCTTTATTTTTGTTCCTAGTGACCTCATGCCAAGTTTTCAACATAAAACATCTCCAAAGGTGATGATTACTTGGGCCCTCTCTACCTTACAGTAATCACACCTTATATCTGACAATTAAGCAGGGATCTAGGGCCTCTGCAAATATTGGATTCCATTATTCCAGTTGAAATCAGGAAGCCCATCTCAATATCACTATCTCCTCCCATTCAGAGGAAAGCCGTATTAAGCTCTACAAGGATACTGATGTATTTCATTAATGCACTTTGGATGTCTTAGCAAAATGAATATCCTTTTTGTCTATTGGGAGAAATGTTGGAGGATGGGGAGAGAGTGGGGAGGGTGTTCCATGAAAAGTCAATACCAATGGTTTCACTCTTTAAATGTTGGGATTCTTTCCTTCTAGCACAGAAGTTCTGGCATCTACAGTCCATATACTCTAAGTCACCATTGACTTTAGGCTGCTTCAGAACTGCTTCCAACTGTAAAGCTAATACATTGAACCTAAATCTCCTAAGTACATGCACCCTTATCAACACTATAACTTAAATCTTACATTATTTCTGTTCTCTTTGGCCTACTGTTCTTAGAATTAATTTCCACACATATACCACACATTTTTATTCATATACCTTAGCAAAACCCTGCAGTTCTTTCAGTGGTATGAATCATCTTCTCCTGGGTTGGACTTCACCCTTTTTCCCCTTAGAGCACAATGGGCTCTGACTCCAGTATTCAGTCTAAGTACAGTAAGGTGCAGATCTGAAGATATTAGACATCTGCTTCAGAGACAATTGCCTCAAATGAGGTAATTACAGGTCTTTAAAGAAGAAAGGCTGGTAATCTCAGAAAGAGAAGGAAGAAGGGAGAAGTCCTCTGGAAAGAGAGCTTCAAAGGGATTGAGAGGTTTAAGGTTATGTTCATTGAAGTGCAACTAAATGTCTTTAATTCAAATGTCAAACCCCTCCTTGGTCATTCTAAACTAAACACAAGTTGCTTGGCAAAGATGCCAATTCAACTTAGAATACAGATTCAAATTTTGTTTTTATTTTCAACTACATCAATGCTATGAAAAATTAGTATTTTGGGGCCATTATAAAATATATCCAGTTCTGTGCCTTGAGTTGAGAATTTAGGGTCCTGAGCCTGTCATTTATTTCTGTAATTTCTACAGTATGGTAAGAAATAGACAGCTAGTCACAAGGTTCTTACTGTAATTATTTAAATTTTTTCCTCAGCTTTATTGAGGGCGACAAATAAAAATGTATATATTTAAGGTTACAATGTGATAGTTTGATATAGGTACACATTGTGACATGATTACCATAATCAAGATAATTCAAATATTCATCATCTCACACTGTTCATTTTTTGTTTGTTTTTGGTGTGGTGAGAACAGTTAAGATCTACTCTTTTACTTTTAAATTGTGTTTTATTTCAAACCTCCACTGATGATAATTTAAGTACCTAGAATGCTACTACTTTCCATGGAATTATCAAAACCCACTAACCAATGTCCACGAGGTCAGTACAAATCCAGTGGGATGAGATAACTGATCCATCCTACTTTCTATAAGAGTCAGTTACCTGAGACAATTCCTGTTTCAACTTGGAGCCCTGAAGAAAACATACCCATATTGGGTTTTGCAAAGAGAAACTCTTTTACAGCAACAATTGTTTAAAAGTATGTTGGAAGGGCTGAAGGTACAGAACCAGGAGGAGTTAGAAGAGAAGAATTTTTCTGTGTGTCACTCCTAGAAAAAGTGATACAGTCCCTGGGCTATTGCCCATTAGCTACACATGCAGAGTTCTAGTGCTCCATACCAGCAAAAGTCACTCAGGTGTTGCTGATAAGTTCAAGGTTTCTAGAATTTGTGGTCACCTTGCCCCTTCTGCTGTAATTGGGTAAGACTGTGTAGGAGCCAGAAGCAGGGGTGTTCTCTCTTCATCTTGCCTTCTAATCTCCCACCAGTGCTTCCCACTGACAGTATTTAACAAGCTAGAAATCAAAGAAATCTGGGAAATGTGGTTTTCCCTATCCCAGTCCCAGAGCAGAGTGTAGAAGGACAGGTGTGGGTCTATGTAACAATCATTGAATAATTGACAAATTTAAACATTAAACATGTGATTAAACATATTAGAGTTTATTTTAAGATTCATACAATAATGTGGTATGTATGGATGCAGTTTACACTGGACATACTGGTTAAGAATCATATCTGATTAAGAGTATCAGCTCTCAGACAGACATGGGTCACAAAAAGTTTTTTGACTTTCTACTTGATGTTTTTACTTTGTGGGGCTTAGTTTTTCTATTTGTAAAATGAAGGATGTTCACCTTATTAAGTTGCTATAATATAAAACGGGTCAACAGCCATGGCACATAATAGTTCCTGTTAATATTGATGCTCATGTGGTAATGAAGGTGATGCCAATGGGGATGACAGCACTGGGGTGGTAATGATGCTGAATGTTGAACTGACTTTTTTCTAGTTAAACAATTCATGGTTTTGCTTATATTTTCAAAGTGATCAGATCCCCTGTCTTCAGATATTAATAATTACCGCTGGAGGTAATGAGGGACTATTGAGAGTGTGGAAGGTAAGTGACACGGCCAAAGTTACCCTGGGATTACTGGCCTGATTTTGGCATTTTGGAGGGATGGTGGGTTGAGGGCATAAAGAGAATGGTGTACCACTCAGTTAGCAATCGATTGAAATTTATTTGCTAGGTATGGAAGAAGTTACAGAAGTTCAATTAAGACGTTTCATCTAAGATATTCCTTCCTTTGAAGAAGCTTATCTTACTATGCTTATCTCCCACCAGTGATAACTATCTATTGTGTAATTAGAATGTGACTGAAGTTGTTCATATGATGATAATATTGGTGAAGTTTATGTAATGGTACTTGGTTCCTGGTAAGGAGAATGAGGGAAAGTGGGTATCAAGGAGGTCTTGTCCCAGATAACAGCCAGTCAGGAGGGAGTAACCAGTTGGAAGATGGATTACAGTGTGAATTTTCCTTTCCGTGCCTCCCTTCCCTTCCTTAAAAAGGGAGGTGTTTTATTTTTTTGTATTATTTACAATATTAGGGAATTTATTTTTCTTTTTTGAGTTGAGAAACACAAAACTCTCAACTGCTTATTTAAATCTTACGAGGTATTAATAGCCACCTTCATACCCTTTGATTTCTCCTCCTCTACAGGTTTTTAATCTTCCAGATACTCTATATGTTAACAAAATTTGGTCTAATGCAGAATGCCTCCCCACATGATCATCAGAATGGTTGTACAATGATTCTTAGCAGCCTCTCCAAAGATGCCCATTATCAAAGCTCTGTCATTGCAAAAAATGGCATCACTTCCTTTCAAGTGAGATTACAAACCATAAAGATGGTGCGTTCCAAGTGCAAAATTCTCCAGAACTGTAAAGATTCTATCTCTAAAAACATAGTGTCAGAAACAAAAGAAATGCCCTTGGCAGAGAATACGCTGGGTTCATTTTGATCCAGACACTGCTACTCTGGTAACCTTCACTGGATTTTTATTTAATTTGGCCCTTACAGCATCCTTTGAAGTCATGTTTGCTCAGCTCAGGGATCCTATGAGCATCAATGCCTGATCATTAGTAGCCTTTTTATTGTAGCCTCACAACAGTGTGAGTCTCTGAACATGTCTGTTTCTATTTGTAAGTCAATTCCTGCCTCCCTATCAGTCAACAGATAATTTTTTCCCTTTTCCTACACAGGCCCTATGGGGAAAAAGGAAGCTGCAACATTGCCAGCGTTTAAAATAGAGTAGTCCGGCAGAAAAAATACAACGCTGTATGACTTAGCCTCTTGCCTGGACAAAAAACAAATGGGAAATTCAGCTCTGATTGAAATCATTTAAGTAAAACCACACTAAGAGAAACAAAACTATATATTACATATGCGCACACATACACAATCACAAAAAAATAGCACAAATATATACACACACATCTATTCCCCAATTATCATGCCAATGGAAGAAATCTGTGTAGAGCTGCAACTGTCATGAATATCAGGCAACTGCCAACCTTAAAAATGTGTGTGTGTGTGTAAAATAATATATGTCCGCTTCCTGAAGTTAAAAATACAAAAGTCCTTCCACACTTTGTGGATTCTTATGGATATATGACTTTCCCATGTGGGACTCACCTGTCCTCTTTTAAGCAAACACACTGCTTATCCTAACCTTGATGGCTTCCAAATCATTGAAAAGAAGGATTTTTTAAGCCAATACACTAATTTCCTTAAATAAAATTTAAAAAGTTTGCTCATATGTTAGGAGGCTTGAACCTTGAGGCATAAAGTATCACAATTATTCCCTTTTCACTTCTGTACAACTGTTAAGCCATGACAATATCTCACAGTTTTGTTATCAGAGGAAGGAAATGTAACCTTAGAAAATTCTGATACTTCTGAGAAGAAAATATTTCACAGAAAAATTAAAAAGGAATTATATCCTGATCAAGATGTTCTTCTATATGGTTAGATTAGGTATTGGAGTATATTTAGAAACATACTTTGTGAATGGTGGTTTGCTGTTTAATAATTATAAGATGACCCGACACACCCAGCATCTTTGGCTTTGGTAACGGCAGTGGCTTGAACAGAGGGGGCAAAGGACTCATGGTTTCTGATGGGTGAAAGGAAGTGAACTTGAAGGTGATACATTAGTAAATGCTCAACAACTCATTTTCTGGAAGAAACAAGAACATGGTTCATAATGTTTGCTTATTTCCTTGGCACAAATACTCTCATCATGACTGATTTCAAGCTACCGTATAATATCACTGAACACAGAGCTAAGAGATTAGTATCTCATGAATGAGATTGGTATCCTTTTCAAGGAGACCCAGAGAATTCCCTAGTCATCCATCCCACCACATGAGGGCACAGTGAAAAGATGGCCCTCTGTGAACCTGAAAGTGTGCTCTCATCAGACACCCAATCTGCCAGTGCCTTCATCTTGGGAATCCCAGGGTCTAGAACTGTGGAAAATATCTCTCTGTTGTTTATAAGCCACCCAGTTAATTTCTGTCATTATAAGCAGTTCAAACAAACTAAGACAATGGAATACCATTCATTTAGTGTTTAGCCAGGCATCAATCTGATGTGTGAAATACAGGGACAGTCCAATATTAAGTGATATCTACAGGATATAAAGATTTAAAATAAGCACTAGAGATTTTCTATCCTGCCTGTTTAGGTATCATCTTTAGGAGATATGGGACTTTGTGTTAACGCAATTGGGGGAGAAAATTGGAAGGAGACTAGGCAAGGCCTTGATGATAAAATCTCTAAAAAATTTTCTTCCTCAGAATAGAATTTGATCTGAATATTGTCTTCCTGTCATGGTGCTGCTGGCTAAGCATTAGAACAATAAAATGTCCCAGAAGCACTGAGGATGTAAGAATGCAGTTGGATCATTGTCATTCATCCTTAGTGCCAGTGACTAAATGTGTTGCCAACACTTATCAGGGATATGAATCAATTCAACATTCATGACAGGGTTTCATGCCTTTAGGACACAGGACTGAATAAGTAATAGGTCCACAATGTTATAACACATATTTCCATAGAAAAAAGGCTGGAAGGAAATATATCAGTATTCTGATAGTGTTTGTCTCAGTAGTGCAATTTTAAGTACTTTTATTTTATTTTAAAAGACATTTTCCAGATTTCATACAAAGAGGTTGTTTGTTAATAAAAAGAGAGAAGGACTATAAAATAGAAATCCTCTGAGTTTCTCTTCAAGGTGTAATCAATGGTTAGTTACTTATGATTTACATTGTCCTCTACTGCTACATAGGTATTTCTTGTTTTTGTAATTAAATATTTATAAGCATTTATATAGTATCTTTTAAAATAATTTTTAGAAAATTTTTGCCACAGATAAACTGCCATCTCTATAAAGGCAGGAAATTATCCCCATTATGGGGTGGAAATAGGTAGGTGTTCAATACGTATTTATTTAATGAGTGGAAGTCAAGAAAGAGCAGGTGAAATTATTTGGGGTAACTTAACAAGGGCCAGATATTGAATCTAAACTAAGTAAAATGAAATCTTACAACTTTAAATTTTTCCTTTTTGAGAGTTTTTTTTTTCTCTCTCTGACCTCCCCAACTTACTGCCCCATTTTAACTATTCTGAGTTCTTTCTACTCCCCTCCTCTCTCTCAAGTCTAAGTGTACCTCAGAGATGCAGCATTAGAGAAACCATAGTCCCTAGTTTATGACACACTTTCATCACAGTACCTTGCCTATAATCCTTTTCTTTTTCTTTACTGTTTTATTTCCAATAATATGTTTAACCCAGTGATCTTATTCTCTGATATAATAAGAACTCTGAGAACACCCTAAGAAGTTCTACATGCTCCTTTCTCATTTATCTCACCCTACCATGCTTAATTTCATGTTTATTCTACACTTGTTTTAAAATAATTCTATCATGTGTGTGTGTCTACTAAATATACTAAATATGTTAATTTTCTAATTCTTGAACTTGATGAAAATGGTGCCATGCTCTATCTAGTTTCCAAAATTTATGTTTTTCACATAATATCATGTAACTAGGGTTCATCCACGTGGTTGCATGTAGCTGCACCTTATTCATTTTCACTGCAGTGTATTCCATTAACACTTAACCAGAATTTTCAAAATTAGATAATTCCTAATGAAGATATTCCTGGAAAATCCTAATAAGTGACTTGTCTTCTCCAACAAGTGTGTTCAGAAAGACTTGATCCACCAACTATGAAATTTTCTAAATCCCTAATAAACACATATTTTTCTATAATGGCACATATGGGGAAATAGATATTTTTTTAAATTGGATGATCTTGTATTTGTAATGCCTACAATATCATTAGATGTTAGATAACCAGTAATAGTGGACTAATTCAGGAGAAAGATTTCTGATTTTAATGTAATTCATTATAATACAGTGAGCGGTTGTTAAGAGAGGGAATTCTCCCTTAGTTAAGGCTAAATTCTGGGTAACTACAAGTAATTTCTTTAGACAGCTTGGTGTATAGAAATTTTAAATGTATCCTTTGAAGTCCCAAGTGTCTATTTCATTTAGATTTAATTAAAGCATTCTTTCCTTATAATTTCTGTATATATCTGAAATCCTACGAGAACACATGGACATGAAATCAGATGTTATTTACTCTTGATATGATATAAAAGGTATGGGCAGAATCAGTGAACTATACATCAGCAGATACTCTTGTGACAGGATTTTTTTGTCTATGTTAAAATTTCAATTGTTAGAAATCACTTCACTCTCTACTCCTCCTTCTAATGAAGAAAGAATAAAAGATAACAAAAAGCTAAGATTACAGATTTTTGATTGAAAAATAAGTTTACTGATATGTCCCTTGCTTGGTACACATTCAGCCTGCCTCCTAGAAGGCATGTCATGTACATCTTGGGCTTCCATTTCCTTCTGTGGATTATTTTCTAATCTCTTCTAGCCATTTACATGTGGCACTTTTTTATAATTCTTCCACTCACCAGTCATGGGGAATGAGAAGTAAGACTCAAGTTGATGAGCAGCAGCTCTGTGGAGCTTCTGGCCTCCAAGACCTCCAGACCCTTCCTAGGCTGCCCTAAGACCCGGGGAGGAAACCTTTCATACCATTGTAACAAGATGCCTGTGTTTTTTGTTGATCTTTTCCCACATTGCTCAACAGCCATACTGTGTAATTGTGTTTTTGTGAAAATTAATTTCTAATGTCACCAGTTTACTCAGGGTAGAACAAAGAAAGATTTTCTAATTTGGAGAGCAGTAATTGACAGCCTGGGTTGAATTCTTGTTTCTGTCACAAATGAACTTTGAGATTTGGGGCAAGGGACTTTTATTTTCAAATGTCTTTTCTCATAAAAAATGGGAATAACAACAGGTACCTCAGAGTACTATGGTGAAAAATAAATTAGATAACGCTTGTGAGAAATCCTAGCATAGTAGACACTCAGTAATGGTAAGTGGATTCTGAAATGGGCCAGTGGGGAAAATGTGGAGAAATTTTACGTGCAAAGCTTTCAAGCATATTAAAGAGCCATCTCTGACTTAACTGACAGGCAAGGCCAGCCTAGATCCTGTGAAGATGCTGGTATAGCCTTCCTGTTCCTACCTAGGGAACAGTTTAAAGAGATGAGAATAGAGGGACATCTAGACACAGATCCAGGTGCTGTGGGGACAGATCTAGACAAGGATCCATGGTTTTTCCTCCAGCTCCATATCTCTAATTAAAAATATTTAAATAAAAGATAGCTAAACAAGTTTGCTGAAGGAAACAATTTGCATTAGTGTACATTTTATGAATTCCTTCAAAAAGGAAAATGTGAATATTTAAGTCATTTGTGAGAGTCATAGAGTGAACTATAGACCACTGGGTTTTGAAGAGGATCGTTTGAGTACGAGGATGCACGAGTGCAGTTCAGTTCACCCTCTTCTGCCAGGTTCCTCTTGTGACACGGCTAAATGTGGAAGGTAGATTTCAAGGTTAAGAGTCTAGGGCCAGAATTTTGCATCATTATCTACCTAGGGTTAAGGTTCTGTCAGTGAGGTATGGGCACAAATCTCAAGTTCTCCAAAGTGAGGGCTTTATTCTCTTACCCCCAAAGCCCACAACCGTCAAGCTAAATGATAGTCTGAGAAAGTTCCCACCTTCAGGGAGCCATTAAATCCATGCTCCCTCCACGGAGTGTTTGCAGTCTGGCCTGTGGCTGAAGCTTCGGGAAAAAAGTCCACCTCAAAACCCTTTTTTTTTTGAGGTGTCACAGCCATCTTTTTTATGGCTACCTATAATATAGTCTCAAAAAGCAAAACAAAAGAAAAAACCCTCTTTTGCATCTATACAGTTAGAAATGTCATTGCAGAGTACATGGAATCTCATAGGCTCTGCATCAGGATGACTATATGCCATGCATTGTTGTTTTCAAAATGTGTATACTTCCATACTTCCTTCTTCCTCACCTTGAGATATGGTGGTCAAGAGACCTATGTACGTATATTAAAAAAATATTTCTAGGTGAGAGAGACACATATATATAAAAGTTTGAGAACCATTGTTACACAGGAAAAATATTTCTAGGTAGTATACACACACAGATACTTCAATTTTTTGGAGATACACACACACATGCCAAAAGTTAAGAACCATTACCAACACTACAAAAAAATCATTAAAAAATTATTTTTCTGCCAGAGGATTTTCATATTTTTAAGTTACTAAAAAAAAAATGTCCTGAACTTTATTGAGCAGCTTATTTCTAGACACAGGCATTTATAGAAGGGCAAATTACCTTAATTACAGGGAACTTGGGAACTTTTTTGATCTAGCTTCTTTTCCTATACAGGAATCTCCCTGTAAGCTATGGTTTTTTAGGCCCTAGGCCTAGAGACCTCTCTCAGAGATGATCTGGGGAGATCTTGCTCATTCTTTGTTTCTTAGTTTGGTAAAACATGGCTTGATATGTTGCAACAGGGGTATGCCAAAAAATGCTCTGAAGATATGAAGAAATGCATGCCTAACCTTAGCAACAGTCTATGGTCACGTTTAACATAAGGATTTGGTCTTGGTAAAATGTTATCAGGGAAACCAGTTTTTGTACCCCCAGTGGATGCATTGTGGCAGCGCTCTCTTTCCCATCCATACAGCCATAGGCTGTGGGTTTATTTTTAATTCCCTTCCCTTCAATAAAACATAGCATCTGGACGATGCTATGAATCTAGTTTGCGATCTCCCTAGAGATGTACTTGTGTAACAGAGGTTCAGTGCAGTGCCCTGCCAAGATAACTGGAAGGAACCCCCTATTTGACTGAAAATATACAGTAAAAATAAGATTTCCTTGTGCCAAACACCCATTTAGGAGGCTCTTATTGCTTCCTCACAAGGGAGGGCACAGAGGATGTCTCTTAATTCTGACTTTGGTTCAGTTCTGGCTCCACCATTACCAATCATAAGACAATGAACAAATTGTTAAATAACTGTTTCCTCATTTGTAAAATGAGGATAGTAATAGTAGCTTTCTAAAGTGACATAGAATTAAATGGGATAAGATATGTAGTTAGTATCAGGTCCAAAATAACTGAATATACTCGGCTATTAAAAGAGAGTCACTAAATAAATGTTTTGTTTTTTAATTTTATATTCTTCTCCCTGCTCTTCAGGCTGTCTACTGACCATATATACTCTGGGGACATGGAGGACTGTATCCTCCCAGCCATGCTGTGGGTGCCAGACAGCACAAGTCTACAGAGACTGTAAGGAGAAGCACGCCATAAATTGAAGAGATTGCAAGAAGATCTCACTGAACTGAGCTGGAATTACATGAAAAGAAATCTTTTAAGAGTTATTTCCTATTCAAAAAGGACTTGCTACATTATTAAATTCCACCACACTGAGAGCTTTGCTCCTTCACATTTGTGCTCTCAAATCTGACTTATTACAGTGCCAGCCTAGATGGAGTGAAGGAAGCTGGGAAGGGAAATGCTGGGCAATAGATTAGAAAGGAGATATTTATAGGCATGAGAATAGCTCTAGCTTCCTACCTACATTTGTGGGTTGCTTTTAACTTTTCAAAAGGCTTTGATTTCTATCTTCTCTACTGAGGTTGGTAGAGAACAGCTTGGCCAAAGGTCAGGTGAGGACCTCTAGATATAAATCTCCTACATAACAAAACAACTGCACCATCCTGCCTGCCTCCTCATCCCACCTCTTGAGAACCTTCAGGATAAAATGAACACTGTGACTATTTTACAACAGCATATTCATTTATTGAGTATCTATCATGTGCATGATATATGCTAAGTATCTTCTTTATCTATGTAGTTTTTAAAACACTTAAAAAAAATAAATACAAAATTAAAAGAAAATTATTTAGTGGATCTTTTTAAATAACTGAGTTATTCAGTATTGAAGTAGTGGTTTTGTTTTTTTCTTGTAATTTGTTCAAGGTCCTATAGAAAGTAAATAGCAGAAATTGGATTTGAATGGATTTAATACCAAAACTTGTGCTTAAATTAAACTCCTAGGATGCAAAGAAGACTTAATCCTATGCTTGGAAATAAAGGGTACAGAAACTGGTGGAAGCTTCTATCGTGAGGTGAAGTATAGGAGAATAACATTTCATTGTCACTGTATATTCCAATGTCTAAAGTCAGTTTAAGAAACCAAGAAAGCAGAGAAGCTGGAGGAAAGGGTTACTTTTTAAGGACATAGAAGAGAGCAAACACAGCTAAGCCCCTGAGAATGGGGAGACTATCAGCCAGGGGCCTGGCCAGCTATGTGCTCAAGGAGGGTTATATAAAAGGAAGGAGCTGCAGGGAAATGTAGTATGTGACCTCTTTCTGTAACCCCCATATCTTGCTGAGTTATATAAGATCTCAGTTCCTACCACTGGCACTCATTTAGAAAGACATATAAACAAAGATGTAACTCTTAATGGGTGAGTTCTAAATGTGTGGAGTCCCTCAGCATGAAGAGTTTTCAGAATAGCGTGAGAGAGAGAGAAGAAAATGAGGACCAGTTAATCAGAAATGTTAGATGACTTGCCCAAGATTAAAATTTCTTTTGGGATTAGCTCAAATCACCTGGTACATGGTTTTTTGGTCCTGTCCTAGAAGGAGCCAAAGGTAAGATATGTTCCCTAAATTAAACCTTTTTCATTTACTTATATTCATTTGACTTATTGGCCCAGACCAATGGGAATCCTTTACATAAAATGGACATGGCATCTTATGTGGTGGCCCATCTAGATCACCAGAAATGACCTATAATCCTTCTGTGGCTGCTTTCTGATGTTTATGTGCTGAGGGGAGGCATTTTGATATTGTCTGTCCTCTTCTCACCTGGGTCTTATGTCTTTTCTCTTTTGTGCCTCTTCCTAAATTGTGCTTATCTCTCAAGGTTGCACTCCGATCCACCTACGCCAGGTCCCCTCAGCCAGCTTTCTCTACAGTAGGTTCAGCAGGTCTGTCAGAGCTTACCTGCCCTTGATGAAAGTTTCCAAAAAGATCATGACATTGAAGGCTAGAAACTAAGTCTCATTCTTCTCTGATACTCCCAATAGCATATCAAGGGCTTTCTCGACAGACTTTGTTGAGTGACTACAGCATAGCATTTTCTCAAGCATAAATTATCATAAAATTTTAAAACTGTGTTCATACTTAACATTTCTTGTACTAAAGGGCAACTTTGGTTTTCAAGTAAGAAATGTTTCAGCTCCACAGAAAAATCACTTGGTTTTAATCAAATCAGTTATTAGGGAAGATACTAGCTGCTGTTACGATGTGGGGACCCTAATTATTTAGGCCACATATCTACTCAGACAATGGCACAGTCTGCAGAAGCTGAGCCCAGAAGGAGGTGCCTTCTGCCACTACTCACCTTCCCTGGTGCTGTTGCTAGTATAATTTACTATACCATCTCCTCTCATCCCTAATATATGGCCTAGAAATGGAGTGTTTATTTGGAGGCATACTGAAAGATAAAACAGATTCTAATTATTTGTGGTAGTTATGTTCTGAAAAGTCAACAGGAACATTTAATCAATTAGCAAATACAGAATCATTGCTCTTAGAGGAGATAGAAAGTTAGGTTCCTAAAAAAGCTTCTAACCAAAGCATTTTCTTCAACTGATTAATATATAACCTTGTTTAACAGTGTTTCTGTTTAGACAAACTTGTTTGATATTGTTGATTCATTAATGTTGAACTCAATGTAACTCATGCCTGAATGAAGCTCATTCAACACATCTATTTTCTCCATAAGGCGTATATTAAAGCCTTTTTGTGCTTAGGATCACTAGACGTCCCTGTAACACTATATTTGGGGACCAAGTTAAGCAGTAAAATAACCAAAGAAAGCACAAAATATGAAAAAACATGGCACTGAATAGGTCATGAAAAGGATACATTTATCATATGAGAGCTGAAACAGGATGTCAGAGGGTTGACTTGGTGGACCTCAGCTGGGAATGCAGTGTTAACAACTCAAATTTCCCATTGCTCTGTGTGTGTGTGCATGTCTACAAATAGCCACAAAAGTTCATGAGGGCTGATTTAGGGGTTAGGATTAAATTTGGGGTTACAAGTGAATTTTAGCAAGCAGGTGAGTAGGCAAATACAGAACTGGTGAATATTGAGGACTGACTTTACCATTAAGTGGCATCTATTTTCATTTGATAGTTGTATCATGTTTTAGATTTGGGAATTCTCCATGTATCGACTTTAGGAAAATGGTCCCTTTCTTTTATAGGGAAAGGGAAATCCATATTATTACCTGGAGTTGAAGGGATCCCAGGCAGTTAGGGCCATTCTAACATATTCAACTGTGCCATTCAGCTTTAACATTCCTGAAAGACTTAAGGCTTTATTAGGTATAGAAATCGCAAATCAATAAAGATCTAAATTTAAAACCAGGTTGTGTCCTCAGGAAAGTTACCTACCATCTCTGCACATAAACTGCCTTATTTCTAAAGCCATCAATATAACATCCCCTTTGTAGGGTTTGAGATATCATACATGGAAAATGTCTGGTATGAGGACACATTGAGTTTGGCGTTTTCATAGTCAGAGCCTATGTGTAGGAACTGGCTATTAACACAAGTTAATTAGAAACATATTTTGTTCTTCTCTAATCCAAATATGTTTCACCTAGTAGAAGATGAGTTTTGTTTTAAGCAATAGGGAGGGGATGAACAGCATCATCTTAACAAACCAAAGAGATAAACTTGTTAAAAAGTTCGGAAAAACCATTAGTCTACGCATTTCATGGAATTCATCTATGGTTGATATTTACAGGGTTGATCTGAAGCTAAATGAGTCAGAATAAGACTGAGATTAGAGGATCAGTGGCTATGAAACTGTAGCCCCATATAGGAAAATAGCCCACAAATAAATACATGACCTTTTAACTGGGCCTCATTATTTGAAGTGAAGGAAAGTTATGAATATGGTATTTATGATCAATGTAAATTGACGTAACTCATAGTTAAGGCAATAAAAAAGGGGGATTCCATGTGATGATATGTAATTCCATTTATGGTAACTAAAACTGGTGTTACTAAATAGCCCCTTCTACCAAAATTATTGTCATAGAAAACTGTCCTTAAAAAATCTCTCACTGGTTCTAATTCTTAAGATTTCTTGAGCAAAATAATTCTAAAAGTTGTCTCTCTGTTCCATAAATGGGATTGTAACGTCCATCACCTCGGATGATGCTTAGCCTGCGTCTTCAGAGGGGATTCCTTGGCTGACCATCGTGTCGCCAGCCTCATCGTGGTTGGTTCATGGGAAGTCACATGGTTGTGATTCCCAGATCTGTGTGTCAACATAACAATCAGGTTTTTGGACCAACATTATTCTGGGTGAACCTGGGAGGCTGTTCCGGGTGACCTCATTTGAACCAGTAGACTTGCCCTCCCTCATGTGGATGGGCACCATCCAGTCAGTTGAAGGCCTGAATAAAACAAAAAAGCTAAGGAAGAGGGAATTCCTCTTGCCTGACTGCTTAAGATGGGACATTGGTCTTTTCAGACGTTCGGATGTAGACTGACGCATTAGCTCTTCTTGGGTCCTGAGACCGTTGAGATTTAGACTGTAATTTACACTGTGGGCTCCCCTTGTTCTCGTACCTGTAGACTCAGACGGGAGCTACACCATCAGCTTTCCTGGGCCTCCATTTTGCCAACTGCAGATCTTGGGACTTCTTAGCCTCCATAACTAAATGAGCCAATTTCTTATTCATTCTCTCTCTCCATACATAGATGATAAGATGTTAGATATATATAAGATAGAGATATATAGATAGAGATATGTCTTACTGGTTCTATTTCTCTGAAGAACCATGACTAATACAGTAGTGGACTGCAGTGGACCAAGTGATAAATAGTTTGGGATGACTTTACATTTTCCCAAAGGGGTTGTGGTAGTTGCTTGGATGCACTGTTGAGATCATTAAGGAATAAAGACATACTCTTTCCTAGTGGGTGAGAGTTCCACTAAAGACAATTCTCAGGTGTTCACCTTCTCAGAGATGATCTCAGCCAAAAAGAGCCACATTAGCCAAGGTCGTGCCCTCTTCCCAGACAGCCCATATCTGAGTGACTGATTAACTCGGGTGTGAAGTACCGCTCTCTCATCCCAACTCTAAAGGACTATCCCAGATAGATCCACAGCAGACTATGGGTTGGTGGAGACCCTTTGTAGCTCACTTTTTCTTCTGTCCAGTCCTGCTTCCTCTACCTTGATTTGTCAGGCAGTAATTCCACGAGCATTCCATAATAAAATTCCTGTGCGTTAGCCTCCAACTCAGAGTTCGCTTTCTCAGGAACCCAGCCTGAAGCAGAATCCAACTTAGGTCCTGCGACTCCTGACACACTTTGACTGACTCTTCCCAGTTCACATTTTACCTTCAATGACAAAGAGGCCCTTATTTCATTTAATAAGTATTTCAAGGTTGCATACCCATGGCTTGCTAGGTGCATCTTCCCTAAAATTTGTTTTGTCGGCTTGAACATCATTTTACGACATTTTAGATTTAAATGATTTGGGTGTGATATGCAATGCCCAATTCATGGTGGATCCCACTACTCTTATTGTCTTATACTCACCAGTTCCACTAGTTTTTTTTATTACTTGCACTGTTCTGAAGGCACTCAGTCTGTGACCCCCCTCATTTCTTTTATTTTATGGTTTCATCTGGGATGTATGCAAGTAGAATATAAGTTCCTAGAAAGCATATAACTAGTACCTTATAATGAAATATGTGGTTTTCTCCCCAAGCATGTACTTGACCCTTGTTCTATGCACTGGAGCATGTGGTTTGTATGAAATCAATTGTATGTATGGCATCACTTTTCTGTGGCTCATCATTAGATATATGGTTGGTACTCAAAAAAGGTGTATTGGCAAATAAATAGTTCAATTCACACATTAAATTAATCAACCATAGTTCCATGTTATTATGTTTGTGGGGATTACCTGAAAAAGATTTGGCTTAGATACCTGGATTCTCGACAGTATGTTTATCTAGCTATGTATAATAACATCCATTGAATAGCCTATATACCCTCATACAACCAATATTCATTAATAGTTGTAAATTGTAGTCTTAATGTAAACATTAAAAGGATAACTTGATTAATAATGACTGGAAATAGGAGATGAGAGGGTCCAATGCAGAGGGTAAAGATAGGTAGAATCCTCTTCTGTTCTAATTTGTTGATGTAGCTCATGTAGAATCAAAGGACTATTCTATATTTCAGTGTCCTCATTCTTAAACAAGGTTAGTTATAGTGGATAATATCAGTTAACATCATTGGGATCCAGTTTACCAAACAGGAGTTGGTGATATCTAAGGCAAATTCTAGCTCTAGGAAAGCTTGCTGATAAAAGACATGTTTGTGTAATATGAGGATATGAACCAAGCTCCTCTTCTCTGGTAATGTTATATTAAATAAGATAATTGGTGAATGTAGAAATGTTTATAAAATGTTAACAATGCAAAAAAATGTTCATTTCTATCTGTTGTGTTCAGTAGGGAAAAACAAACTTCAAGCAAAATTCCCAAACTAGGAAAAGAAAAATTACAGTACGTCAACTTGATGAAGCTGTTAAAATAAATATGGGAGATATGTAGAACAATGAAGAATTGTTTAGGCCATAGCATCAAGAAAAAATGACAAGCAAAATTGTATTCAAGGAAGAACTGTAAAAAATAGGTATACATTTGGATAGAGAATGCATGAGAATACATGAAAATCAAAATGGTTGTTTCAGAGCAATAGAATAATTTTTCTTCAAAATATTCTTTAAAGTTATATTGTTTTTCAATGCAAATACTTTGCAGATGAAAAGAATTATAATGAATAAAGCAATCAGAGATTGTCTTGAAGCAAAGCAGTGACATGAAATCAAGACAATGTAGATGAGAGATGCATCCCATTTTTTGATTTACATCAAAGAGAGGACACTTTTCTAGAAGCCTAAGATGATAGCTTAACCAAAGACTGTTGACAAGACAGTGCAGAGAGAGCTGGAAAGAGGTTAAGAGAGTGGCAGGCCTACCACAAACTCCTGCCAGGGCTGTTTCTCTTTGCCTTCTTCTGACTTCAACTTTGACTCATGCAGTGTTTACACACTTTTCCAGCTCTGGGCTTCCACCATCCCCTCTGCTTCATACAGCAAATTAGCACGCAACTTCCCAAGAGTGGCTTAAGAATAATAAGGTATATTGGGGAGAAATGCTAGGAAGGAGGCATCTGTCCAGCTTTTTAGAGCAGTTTTGTATTGCAATGTATCAAAATATGTGGAGAACTGCCAGTAGGGGAGTTAAGGGGAGAGGGAAGGAATCTCTCTGACTGGATTAACAACTGCTGAGATTTGTCAGGCTGGGTTTCCAGGTAATTGCATTCTATTTCATCTTACTACTAATATTATTCTTTTAAAATCACATTTGACTACTGGAGGGGGCAAATTATGAATATTTTAAGTCATAAAACATGTAAAAATGTAGGCCTTTGTCCTGTACTATGGTATTGCAGTACCTTAAACTCAACTTCCAGGTACATATTTAATTGATTATAATTTAAAATACAGGCTCTTGGGTATAAATGATGTATGATTATATTGTCACAGTGGTGTGATATTAATGTGAATCAACTTTTTTCACATTGATACCAACTTACCCTCACATGTAATCTAATTGCTTGATAGTACTTCACCCTAGAATTTTCATAGTTATCTTTTCCCGGCCCATAAAGATAACATATTACCCTTTCTTCATCCCTGATACCAGGAGCATGCCGCCCCTCCCCCAGTGAGCTTAATTTTCAAAGCAGAGTTCTTTACCATTAAGATATCATTGTATAGTTCCTAGTATTATTATTTGAATTTCACAAGATTTCTAATTGCTGCTCTGTATATACAAAAAAAATTTCACATATGTGTGTATTCAGGACTGTGTTTAAGTCTGTATACTGATGGAGAAAATGCCAAATACTTGGGGCCCAGAAGAGAGAACTATGAGAACAATTGGTGATCTTCCCAAAATATTTGTGGCTTATAGTCACCTGCAATGCTTTTACCTCTCAACTCTTTTAATGTGGATGTGGTCATGTGATTTGCTTTGGCCAATGAGATGTGTTAAAAAATGACATGTATTATTTCCGTGAGTGAATGCTAAAAACCAGTATGCAACTTGCCTTTCTTCCCCTTCCCACTGCTTTGCAGATTCAAAACTCTCGGCAAAACATGACCTTGGAGGTGGAGCCAAGATGGCGGCATGAGTAGGACAGTGGGAATCTCCTCCCAAAAACATATATATTTTTGAAAATACAACAAATACAACTATCCCTAAAAGAGAGATCAGAAGACAAAGGACAACAGCCAGACTACATCCACACCTGCGAGAACCCAGCACCTGGTGAAAGGGGTAAGATACAAGCCGCAGCCCGGTGGGACCTGAGGCCCCTCACCCCAGTTCCTGGCAGGAGGAAAGGAGTCAGAATGGGGAGGGAGAGGGAGCCCAGGACTGCTAAACACCCAGCCCTAGCCATCCGCACCAGAGCACAGAAACACAGTGCATGCATGGGGTGCCAGAAACTAGGGAAGCAGGACAGTAAGACCTGTGAGCAGGTCCCACAGCCAGTGCCCCTGGGACAAAGAAAGGCGAGTGCTTTTTGAAAGTCTTAAAGGGACAGGGACGCCACAGCTGGACAGAAGCATCCTGGGTCACAGTCCAGCAGCTGGAAATTCCAGGGAACTCCGGGCGCATTAACCCCCTGGGCAACAGCTCTGAGACCCCTCATGGAGGTAAACAGCCAAAGAGCCCCCTGTCCATTACACCTCCGGGCCCCACCAGAGCAGAGCAGCAGCCTGAGGTTGGCCACGCACACAGAAAGGGAGCTTCCTCCATAGTGGCCAGGGAAGATACAGAGACCCAGTATACATGCAATTGCCCAACAAAAGCCACAAGGTGTCACAGTTGTCCCAGTAAAAAAAGGCCAGGAGCCAAGTGGAAAGAGTCTTGACTCTCCCAGCTGACAGACGAATCAATAGCACACCACTGCACCTATCAACATGAAAAGGCAAAAAATTTGATCCAGACAAGACGAACCAAGACAGCTTCAACATCTTCTACATCTTCACCTAAGAAGGAACCTGGGGAGATAGATTTAACCAGTTTTCCTGAAAAAGAATTCAAAACAAAAGTCATAACCATGCTGATGGACTTGCAGAGAAATATGCAAGAACTAAGGAGGGAGAATACAGAAATAAAACAAGCTCTGGAAGGACTTCAAAGCAGAATGGATGAGATGCAAGAGACCATTAATGGACTAGAAAACAGAGTACAGGAACACAGAGAAGCTGATGCAGAGAGAGATAAAAGGATCTCCAGGAAAAAAAGAATTTTAAGAGAACTGTGTGACCAATCAAAATGGAACAATATCCACATTATAGGGGTACCAAAAGAAGAAGAGAGAGAAAAAGGAATAGAAAGTCTCTTTGAAGAAATAATTGCTGAAAACTTCCCCAAACTAGGGGAGGAAATGACCTCTCAGACCACAGAAGTACACAGAACTTCCATAACAAGGGATCCAAGGAGGGCAACATCAAGACACATAATAATTAAAATGGCAAAGATCAAAGACAAGGACAAAGTATTAAAGGCAGCCAGAGAGAAAAGAAAGGTCACCTACAAAGGAAAACCCATCAGGCTATCATCAGATTTCTCAACAGAAACCTTACAGGCCAGAAGAGAATGGCATGATATACTTAATGCAATGAAACAGAAGGGCCTCGAACCAAGAATACTGTATCCAGCATGATTACCAATTAAATATGAAGGAGGGATTAAACAATTCCCAGACAAGCAAAAGTTGAGGGAATTTGCTTCCCACAAACCACCTCTAAGGGCATCTTACAGGGACTGCTCTAGATGGGAGCACTCCTAAAAAGAGCACAGAATAAAACATCCAACACATGAAGAAGGGAGGAGGAGGAATAAGAAGGGAGAGAAATAAAGAATCATCAGACCGTGTTTATAATTGCTCAACAAGCAAGTTAAGTTAGACAGTAAGATAGTAAAGAAGCTAACCCTGAACCTTTGGTAACCACAAACTTAATGCCTGCAATGGCAATAAATTCATACCTTTCAATAATCACCCTAAATGTAAATGGACTGAATGCACCAATCAAAAGACACAGAGTAATAGAATGGATAAAAAAGCAAGATCCATCTGTATGCTGCTTAGAAGAGACTCAACTCAAACCCAAAGACATGCACAGACTTAAAGTCAAGGGATGGAAAAACATATTTCATGCAAACAACAGAGAGAAAAAAGCAGGTGTTGCAATACTAGTATCAGACAAAATAGACTTCAAAATAAAGTAACAAAAGATAAAGAAGGACATTACATAATGATAAAGGGCTCAGTCCAACAAGAGGATATAACCATTCTAAATATATATGCACCCAACACAGGAGCACGAGCATATGTGAAACAAATACTAACAGAACTAAAGGGGGAAATAGAATGCAATGCATTCATTTTAGGAGACTTCAACATGCCACTCACCCCAAAGGATAGATTCACTGGGCAGAAAATAAGTAAGGACACGGAGGCACTGAACAACACACTAGAACTCTACATCCAGAAACAACAGGATATACATTCCTCTCAAGTGCACATGGAACATTCTCCAGAATAGACCACATACTAGCTCACAAAAAGAGCTTCAGTAAATTCCAATAGATTGAAATCCTACCAACCAACTTTTCAGTCCACAAAGGCATAAAACTAGAAATAAATTGTACAAAGAAAGCAAAAAGGCTAACAAACACATGGAGGCTTAACAACATGCTCCGAAATAATCAATGGATCAATGACCAAATTAAAATGGAGATCCAGCAATATATAGAAACAAATGACAACAACAACACAAAGCCCCAACTACTGTGGGATACAGCAAAAGCAGTCTTAAGAGGAAAGTATATAGCAATCCAGGCATATTTAAAGAAGGAAGAACAAGCCCAAATGAATGGTCTAATGTCACAATTATCGAAATTGGAAAAAGAAGAAGAAATGAGGCCTAAGGTCAGCAGAAGGAGGGACATAATAAAGATCAGAGAAGAAATAAATAAAATTGAGAAGAATAAAACAATAGCAAAAATCAATGAAACCAAGAGCTGGTTCTTTGAGAAAATAAACAAAATAGTTAAGCCTCTAGCCAGACTTATTAAGAGGAAAAGAGAGTCAACACACATCAACAGAATCAGAAATGAGAAAGGAAAAATCACGACGGACCTCACAGAAATACAAAGAATTATTAGAGAATACTATGAAAACCTATATGCTAACAAGCTGGGAATCCTAGGAGAAATGGACAACTTCCTAGAAAACTACAACCTTCCAAGACTGACCCAGAAAGAAACAGAAAATCTAAACAGACCAATTATTAGCAACGAAATTGAAGTGGTAATCAAAAAACTACCAAAGAACAAAACCCCCAGGCCAGATGGATTTACCTCGGAATTTTATCAGACATACAGAGAAGACATAATACCCACTCTCCTTAAAGTTTTCCAAAAAATAGAAGAGGACGGTATACTCCCAAACTCAATGTATGAAGCCAACTTCACCCTAATACCAAAACCAGGCAAAGACACCACCAAAAAAGAAAGCTACAGACCAAAATCTCTTATGAATGTAGATGCAAAAATACTCAACAAAATACTAGCAAACTGAATTCAAAAATACATCCAAAGGATCATACGCCATGACCAAGTGGGATTCATCCCAGGGATGCAAGGATGGTACAACATTCGAAAATCCATCAACATCATCCACCACATCAACAAAAAGAAAGACAAAAACCACATGATCATCTCCATAGATGCTGAAAAAGCATTCGATAAAATTCAACATCCATTCATGATAAAAACTCTCAACAAAATGGGTATAGAGGGCAAGTACCTCAACATAATAAAGGCCATATATCATAAACCCACAGCCAACATCATACTGAACAGCGAGAAGCTGAAAGCTTTTCCTCTGCGATCGGGAACAAGACAGGGATGCCCACTCTCCCCACTGTTATTCAACATAGTACTGGAGGTCCTAGCCATGGCAATTAGACAAAACAAAGAAATACAAGGAATCCTGATTGTGAAAGAAGAAGTTAAACTGTCACTATCTGCAGATGACATGATATTGTACATAAAAAAACCCTAAAGACTCCACTCCGAAACTACTAGAGCTAATATCGGAATTCAGCAAAGTTGCAGGATACAAAATTAACACAGAAATCTGTGGCTTTCCTATACACTAACAATAAACTAATAGAAAGAGAAATCAGGAAGACAATTCCATTCACAATAGCATCAAAAAGAATAAAATACCTACGAATAAACCTAACCAAGAAAGTGAAAGACCTACACCCTGAAAACTATAAGACACTCTTAAGAGAAATTAAAGAGGTCACTAACAAATGGAAACTCATCCTATGCTCCTGGCTAGGAAGAATTAATATCGTCAAAATGGCCATCCTGCCCAAGCAATATACAGTTCGATGCAATCCCTATCAAACTACCAACAGCATTCTTCAATGAACTGGAACAATAGTTCAAAAATTCATATGGAAACACCAAAGACACCGAATAGCTAAAGCAATCCTTAGAAGGAAGAATAAAGTTGGGGGGATCTCACTCCCCAACTTCAAGCTCTACTACAAAGCCACAGTAATCAAGACAATTTGGTACTGGCACAAGAACAGAGCCACAGACCAATGAAACAGAATAGAGGCTCCAAACATTAACCCAAACATATTTGGTCAACTAATATTCGATAAAGGGGCCATGGACATACAATGGGAAAACGACAGTCTCTTCAACAGATGGTGCTGGCAAAACTGGACAGCTACATGTAAGAGAATGAAACTGGATCACTGTCTAACCCCATACACAAAAGTAAATTCGAAATGGATCAAAGACTTGAATGGAAGTCATGAAACCATAAAACTCTTAGGAAAAAACTTAGGCAAAAATCTCTTAGACATAAACATGAGTGACCTCTTCTTGAGCATATCTCCCCAGGCAAGGGAAACAAAAGCAAAAATGAACAAATGGGACTATATCAAGCTGAAAAGCTTCTGTACAGCAAAGGACACCATCAATAGAACAAAAAGGTATCCTACAGTATGGGAGAATATATTCATAAATGACAGATCTGATAAAGGTTTGACATCCAAAATATATAAAGAGCTCACACACCTCAACAAACAAAAAGCAAATAATCAAAATAAAAAATTAGCAGGGCAGCTGAATAGACAGTTCTCTAAAGAAGAAATTCAGATAGCCAACAGACACATGAAAGGATGCTGCACATCGCTTGTCATCAGAGAAATGCAAATTAAAACCACAATGAGATATCATCTCACACCATTAAGGATGGCTACCATCCAAAAGACAAACAACAACAAATGTTGGCGAGGTTGTGGAGAAAGGGGAACCCTCCTACACTGCTGGTGGGAATGTAAATTAGTTCAACCATTGTGGAAAGCAGTATGGAAGTTCCTCAAAATGCTCAAAATAGAAATACCATTTGACCCAGGAATTCCACTTCTAGGAATTTACCCTAAGAATGTAGCACTCCAGTTTGAAAAAGACAGATGCACCCCTGTGTTCATCGCTGCTGCACTATTTACAATAGCCAAGATATGGAAGCAACCTAAATGTCCATCAGTAGATGAATGGCTAAAGAAGATGTGGTACATATACACAATGGAATATTACTCAGCTCTAAGAAAAAAACAGATCCTACCTTTTGCAACAACATGGATGGAGCTAGAGGGTATTATGCTCAGTGAAATAAGCCAGGAGGAGAAAGACAAGTACCAAATGATTTCACTCATATGTGGAGTATAAGAACAAAAGAAAACTGAAGGAACAAAACAGCAGCAGAAGCACAGAACCCAAGAATAGACTAACAGTTACCAAAGGGAAAGGGACTGGGGAGGACGAGTGGGAAGGGAGGGATAAGGGCGGGAAAAAAGAAAGGGGGCATTACGATTAACATGTATAGTGTGGGGGGATCACGGGGAGGGCTGTGCAACACAGAGAAGACAAGTAGTGATTTTACAACATCTTACTATGTTGATGGACAGTGACTGAACGGGGATGTGGGGGGGACTTGGTGAAGGGGGGAACCTAGTAAACATAATATCCTTCACATATTTGTAGATTAATGATACCAAAAAAAAAAATGTGACCTTTGTCAGTCTGCAGATGTAAGGCATTGACATGAGCAGAGCTACCCTTTGATCTATGCTGAGCAGGTAGTATGAATAAGAAACATCTGTTTTGTTAAGCCATTGAGGTTTCTGGAGTTGTTTGTTACCACAGTATAGTAAAACTATCCCAACTGAATTACAATGAGTAAAGATCTGAGAAGTTTTTTCAAATTTTATTCATAGTCTTTAGGAAAAAAAATGTATTATTTAGCATTTGACACAAAAATATGTACGAACTGTGTAAGTTACTAATCATAAAAATCAAGCAAACACCCATGAACTTACTACCCAACTGAAGAACTAGAACATTGTTATATTATTGCAAACTTTCTTTATGTTCCTCCTACATCCCAGCATCTAGCCTCCTCCCTTGATATAACCACTGTCTTGCATTATTCTTTATTTACGGTTGCCTTGATTCTTAACTGAATACACACATTTAATATTATATAACATATTGAATGTTAAAAGTAAAACAGGGTGCAGATGGCATCATTTTTGTAAAGTGCCCATTACCTTTTTCACATTTTTTTGATAAATGAATAGTTACTACTGTACTAGTAATAGCTCAGGCTTATTGAGCACTTATTGCTTGCCTAATATTGTTTTAATAGAGTTATATATATTAATTTCTTTCTCTGAAGTGGGAACTGTGCTTACTCCTACTTTAAAGATGAAGAGGCCAAGGCACAGAATACAATATTTTTCAGATGATGGAGATGAATGTGTCTTTATCTCTAAAGATGAAGTCACAGAAATTAAATTCCTTATTCAAGGTGAGATCTATTATAAAGGGCAGAACTAGAATATGGACTCTGAACATTTGTTCCTTTATTAGATTCCTACTGTGGCTACAACACATTACCACAGACTTGGTGGCTTAAAACATGTCTGTTGTCTTACAGCTCTGGAAGTCAGAAGTCCAAAACGGGTCTTACTGGGCAAAGATCAAAGTGTCTGCAGGACTGAACGGTTTCTGGATGTTTTCAGGGAGAATCTATTCCCTTGCTTTCTCCAGCTTTTGGAGGCGATTTGCATTCCTTGGCTTGTCCGCTTCCTCTATCTTCAAAGCCAGCACTATAGCATCTTCAAATCTATCTCTGGCTCTGACTCTTCTTCCTCACCCTCTTACTTATAAGGATCCTTGTGACTACATGGATCTGCAAGACAATTCAGAATAATCTCCCCATCTCAACAACTTTATTATATCTGCAAAATCCCTTTTGCTCTATAAACTAACATAGTAACATTCCAGACATTAGTTGTGGACATATTTCAGGTGGCCATTATTCTGCCTACCACAGTTCCAAGGTCTGTAGTATTAGTCCCTATGTTATATACTGATAATCTTAGAACAGCTCTACTGTAATATGTAACACTCAAATCAACAACATTAATAGCTATAATAAAAGTACATCCTAAAACTATCTACACTAAATTAGCCATTTAGAGAGAACTCTAACCTCCTACATTGGATCCAATCTATCAGTTCCTCAAGATGTTTTATAATAGAGTTTTTCACTACACCTGCCACTTGCTAGTTATTATTATTGATGTTTTTGAGAAGAAGAACATGAACATGGAAAAGGTTACATAGCTTAGCCAGTATAATGTAATTAGTAAACAAATGGTAGTCTATTTCCACTATGGCATGTTATATCAGACACACACAGGCTTTGATGAACAAGTAGAATAGGAATTAAGTGTTGTGAGGTTGAGGAGGGATAAATCAGAGTGGGTTTGAGTATTTGGGGAAGACTTTAATCCATTGTGGAAATTGAATTCTGCCTGGAAGAACATCAGGATATATAGTTGTAAGGATTTATATAAATCCAAATATTAACTTTATTAATGTTCACTGGTGGTTTACTTGGGGCTGGGGAATTGTGCTAGATATTTTCACATGCTTATTAAAACAAACAAAAAACTTGATGAGACAATTAAACTCCCACCCCCAGCCATTATTTTTAAAGTATGTTTGCTTTCTTACATTTAATACTCTCTGAGAAATGGAATAAGACAGGCTCAGGACCCAAGGAAAAACATGGTGTTGAGTTCCTGACTCTTTTTTTTTTTTGTCTTTAATATGCAACACTGGTGCTGAAGAAACAGGAAACCCTGAAATGCCAATGGGCACAGATTTTTTAAAAAGCCTAAAGAAAAGCTTCCTTCAGCTGCCTAGCAAATACAAAACCAGGAAAGGCAAAGTGGAGAACCCAGACTTGCATCTTTGTGAGGCTATAATGAGGTGCCTCAATACCCCCACTGCGGAGCTGGCAGAGAAGATTGAACAGGGACTCAGCACTCTCCTCCCCACCAGATAGAAACAAGGCCTTCCTGGTGGTGTCAGAGGAGACTACATAATGGGTCTGGATTTCCATCCTCAAATATCAGGAATAAGGCAACACCACTGAGTCCCCTGGGCCAGTGGTAGAGGATCAGAAGAGGCCTAGAGGAGAATCAGGATTTCCCCACTGCCAGTAGTATCCAGGCATATCACCCTATCTTCCTGCCACGGTGTCAGTAGAGGTCATAAGGGGAGCAATAAAGGAGCATTCCAGTCTTTCTCAGCCAGTGATATACAAGTGCAGGTCACATGGGGAGCCAGAACTCCCACCCCAACTGAGCAGTAATGAGGAGCCCCTCCCTTGGTCATCAATGGATGTCACAGGTTATATATTGTATAATTTCATTCATATAACATTGAAATACCAAAATTGTAGAAGTGGAAACAGATTAGTAGTTTACCAGGGGTTAAAGAGAGAGTGCGGATGAAGTATGCATGACTATAAAAGGGCAACAATAGGAATTCTTGTTGGGTGAGAATATTCTGTATCTTGATTATAGCAATGTCCATAATCCATTTAGTGTTTTTCCGAAATGTTACTATTGGAGGACACTGTTTAAAAGTTATAGCAGACCTCTTTGTTTTAATTCTTATAACTGCATGTATATCTTTAGTTACCTATAAATAAAAATTTTGACTAAAAAAATATTGATAAGAAACAGCTGTTACACTTTGAAAGTCATGATATTGAGGGGCCATTCAGTGTTTTGATTAGGTGACCATGGTATAGGTTTGATTCAGAAGGGAGTAGTCTAAGGTCCTTCAAATTTTAAGAACTTTATAACAAATATTGGATAAGCTAAAGGAAATGGACAAATTCCTAGAAGAGAACAACCTTCCTGACCCAGGAAGAAACAGAAAACCTGAACAGACCAATTAACAGTAACAAAAATGAACTGGTAATCAACAAACTCCAACAAATAAAAGTCCAGGAGTAGATGGCTTCACAGCTGAATTCTACCAAACATTTAAAGAAGAGCTAATATCCATCCTTTTTAAAGTATTCCAAAAAATAGAGAGGAGGGAATACTTCCAAACTCATTTTAAGAGGTCAACATCACTCTAATACCAAAATGAGACAAAAACTCTACAAAAAAAAATTACAGACCAATACTCGTGCTAAACATAGATGCAGAAATCAACAAAATATTAGCAAATCAAATTCAAAAATACATCAAAAGAATCATTCAACATGACCAAGTGGGATTTATTCAGGGACCCAAAGAGGGTACAATATTCATAAATCAATGTGATATACATTAACAAGAGGAAAGATAAAAATCATACAATCATCCCAGTAAATGCTAAAAATATTTGACAAAATTCAACATCCATTCATGATAAAAACTCAACAAAACTGATGTAGAAGGAACATACCTCAACATAATAAAGGCCACATACAACAAACCCACAGCTAACATACTCAGTGTCAAAAAGTTGAAAAATTTTCCTCAAAGATCAGGGACAAGACAAAGATGTCCACTCTCACCTCTTTTATTTAACTTAGTACTGGAAGTCCTAGCCATGGCAATCAGACAAAAAAAGAGATAGAAAAGGCATTCAAAATGGTAAGAAAGATGTAAAACTGCCATTATTTTCAGATGACATAATAGTACATATAGGAAACCCTGAAGACTCCACCAAAAAACTATTAGAATAAATGGATTTATCAAAGTTGCAGAATATTAAATCAATATATAGAAATCTGTTGCATTTCTATATACTAACAGCAAACTAGCAGAAAGAAAAATCAGGAAAACAATTCCATTTACAATTGCATCAAAAAGACTAAAATACCTGGGAATAAACCTAACCAAGGAAGGAAAAGACCTGTACTCTGAAAATTATAAGATACCCTTGTGAAAAATTAAAGAAGACAGAAATAAATGGAAATTTTTCCCATGTTTATGGATAGGAAGAATTAATATGGCCAAAGGGCATCCTTCCCAAAACAATTTACAGATTTAATGCACTCTATCAGAATATCAGTTGCATTTTTCAATGAATTAGAGCCAATAATCCTAAAATTCATATGGAACCACAGAAGACCTCATATAGCCAAAGCAATCTTGAGAAATAAGAACAAAGCTGGGGGTATTACATTTCCTGGATTCAGGCTATACTACAAAGCTACAGTAATCAAAACAGTAGGGTCCTGGCACAAGAACTGACCCATATGTCAATGGAACAGAATAGAGAGCTCAGAAATATACTACATATATAGTCAATTAATATATGATAAAGGAGCCATGAATATATAATGGAGAAAAGACAGTCTCCTCAATAAATGGTGTTGGGAAAACTGGACAGGTACATGCAAGAGAATGGAACTGGATTACTTTCTAATTCCATGCACAAAAGTAAACTTGAAATGGATTAAAGGCCTAAATATAAGACATGAAACCACAAAACTCTTAGAAGAAAACATAGGAAAAATTTTCTTAAGCATAAGCATGAGTAATTTTTTTCTAGACACATCTCCCTGGACAAGGGAAACAAAATAAAAATGAACAAGTGGGACTACATCAAACTAAAAAACTTCTGTAGAGCAAAGAAAACTGTGAACAAAACAAAAAAGGCAACCTACAGTATTCATAAATGATTTATCCAATAAGGGGTTAACATCCAAAATACATGAAGAACCCATATACCTTAACACCAAAAAAATAAATAACCTGATTAAAAATGGGCAGAGGAATGAAACAGGTATCTTTCCAAAGAAGAAATACAGATGGCCAACAGGCAACTGAAAAGATGCTCCACTTTGCTAAGTAAGCATCAGGGAAAATCAAAAACCACAATGAAATATTACCTCACAACAGTCAGAATGGCTGCTGTTCAAAAGACAAGAAACAACACGTATGGGCAAGGATGTGGAGAAAAAGGAACCCTCCTACACTGTTGGTGGGAATGTAAATTGGCACAGCCACTGTGGAAAACAGCATGGAGGTTCTCAAAAAACTAAGAATAGAAATACCATATGACCCAGTAACTCCACTCCTAGGAATTTACCTAAAGAAAACAAAATCTCTGATTTGAACAGATATATGTAACCCCTATGTTTATTGCTGCATTATTTACAATAGCTAAGGTATGGAAGCAATCTAAGTGTCTGTCAATAGATGAATGGATAAAGAAGAGGTGGTACATATACACAATGGAATGTTATTCAGCCGTAGAAAGAAGGAAATCCTGCCAATTGTGACAACTGGATGGATCGTAGAGAGCATTATGCTAAGCAAAATAAGCCAGGCAGAGAAAGACAAATACCATGTGATTTCCATATAAGTATTCCACTTACATGCAGAATCTAAAAACAGAACAAAACAAAATGAACAAAATAGCAGTAGTTTTCTAGACACCAAGAAGTGACTGGTGGTTACCGTGGGGGAGGGCTTGGGATGAGCTAGTGAAACACATGAAAGGAATGAAGAGGAACAAAATCTCAATCATAATATAAATTAGTTACAGGGGTGAAAATACAACATAGAGAGAATATAGTCAATAGTTCTGTAATATTTATGCTGACAAAAAATTAAAAAAATAAACATGCACAAATGAATATCACTCTGTGGTTTGTCGCATGTTAACCAAAATCAAAAAGTCTAAAGATTTGGTTTGGTAACAAAACCATTATGAACTACAACTACCAGAAACCTAGAATAGTCAACATCACTATCAAAGCTCTCATATTTTTAAGAAGAGTTTTACATAGAAGGCAAATTTATAATAAAAACTCTAATAAATATACAGTCAGGACATGATAGGATGCTTATCAAATTACTTTGGCTATAAGCACCAGGTGCCCATAAGTCACTGGTGGCATTCTCTTCAGGACTGTTGAAAAAACCACTGACAACTTTCAACTCTCTCTTTTCAATTTCCAAAATTACATTACATTCTATTGACATAGTGATACTGTTGATGTCTTAATGCTCTCATGGTTTCCTAGAACTACCACACAAGATGGAGAGAGAATAGATCTAAGCTTTGTTTAGCATCTAGAAAACCAGGCTCTATGAATAATCAACTCATTGTACTCACAAAAAACCATCTAGTTCTTTACTGCTATTGTTAATGATGAGTATACAAGAGATTTAGTGTGTTCCCTGCAATCCGTGAACTAATTATTATTTGGGTCTGGCTTTTGCTACTCTCTTATTAGATTCTCAGAGAGTAAGCTTACCCCCAAGCTCTGAGACGTGCACTGTTCGACCTGTCATAGCCTGGCCATATCATTAGAATCGCACAGTACAATTTAGGATACTAAATTTCAAATAGGTTACATTTAATTGTTCACATTTAAATTCCAGTAAGTGAGAGAAGTCAAAGTTTGTCACTCTTCTCTTATGCTTTGTGAAATTTGAGTAAGAAGACATAATGCAACAGTATGACATTGTCCCTCTTTTTTCCAGCATTTTCGAAATGTAGTTAGAAACAAAATAGGCTATCTTTCTGACAGGTTAATGTTGACCACTCTCTTGATTTCCTCTATAAATATTCTAAGTTTTGTTTTGTCCAGTGTGTTTTGGAAAAGATGAGGTTGCTGCAGCTACTTTTTTGGAGAAAAAGAGAAATGAGACATTATCTGGCTGACACGTTTCTTGTCTTGGCCTAAAACAAATAGGAGAAGAGTTATCCCACCATCCTGTCAAGAAATTTTGTCTTTGGTAGATTGTTTATTTTCTGTAATATATCCAGACTCAGAGAGCCTGAAACTGTACAGCTGGCCTATAAAAACATAAAGAAATAGGACAACTGTTCTGTTCAATTGAGACCTTCACTGCTGCACCCATGGGAACTTCCTAATTGATGCATGTTCAGATTAGTTTGGAATTGAGAAAGAGAAAATACCAGCTATTTTGAAATAATGAGAAACTTTCCAGCTTTTATACACTAACAAGGACCCATATTACTGCCGAGACTATTGTAATTCCCTTGTGAACAGAACTGGCCCAAATAATTATCCAATGCTTGGAATGACATAAATAATATTTCTTGGACTTCTAAGTTTTCAGCAAATAGAAGATATGGGGGGAAGGGAAGGAGAGGAAGAGGAAAACACATTTAGCAGTTATCAGTATAAAAAATAAATTTACATTCAGCCACATCCTTTAGTAAATTTCTGAAACTCTAACCCAACCTAACAATGCTCCTCACATCCAAATGCCCAGTAGACACCGCTTCTTGGTGCCAGTGCTTATAGATTTTTCCATTCAGAGGATTGTGAACTGAAGTATTAACTATCCATTAAGGTATTACCTAATTAAGGCAAATGCTACTTAAGACGTATTTGCATATAAACTGGGGCTTCTGAAAGCTTTAAAGACTTAAGGAGTCTGTAATGGTACATAATGAATTTCATTTGTTTGGATGGAAACTTGGTTTTACATGGTAAGGGTTGAAGTTACCTGCACAGAGGATAGCTCAAGGACAGTTATTCGGAAGGCGACTCTGCATTCATGATTCACTTTAAGTGAAACTATCATGATGGGAAATGAACATTCTACCTGGTTTAATATGGATATACTTTTCATTTTATGTCCTTGTATTTGCTGCCTTAGAAAGGAAAACATTTATTATCACTTTTGATGTTTTTAAAAAAATAAGCCATCTATATATAATGTGGAGGGAAATGGAATTAATTTTCCATTTGCTTATTATTTGGGTGCTGTGTTTAATGGGCTTCCGAAGTTTACTATGAAAAAAAAGGAGAACTGTATTTGGGAATAGGGGGAGAAGAGAGGGAATGGATGGAGAAAGATCAGGGACATAGGAGGATAGAGGTGTCATTCAGTGGAGTCACAGGTGGGGCCCTGAAAGCAGGCTGCTAGTGTGCATCCAATGGAGAGAAGTCTGCTCTCATGTAAGAGAGAGGTGAGTAGACTTGTTGAAAGGACATGAGAGAGGGGACTGTTGTAATGCTGGGGAGCCTTATAAGAGAGAAGTCTCTGCCAGTTGGTTGGCCAGCTCTTACACAGAAGAGAACTTCCCATGTTCAGTACACAAGGTTGTCACCAGTGGGCACTCCTAATACAGGAAAAAACTCTGCTTCATTTGAACTAGCACCTAATCTGTTATCTCCTCCAAAGCAGGGCAGTCAATCTGTGTCACATGGCTCCTCCAGGACTGTCTGCCCCCAGTTTGTATTACATGTGAAGATACCTGTCAGTCCACAGAAGGAAAGCCCTTCAAGCATCTACCAAACCAGTCACCTCTTACTCATTTTAGTAGGTATTTTTGGAGACTTTCCATGTGCCACACACTAATATATTTTGGTGATACAAAGATAAGTGAACCAGTGTTCTCACCTTAGATACGTTCAACAGGGAGAAATGATTACAGGTTATACATTCAGGGCCAACATAGAAATTAGGGCAAAGAGTTATGGAAGTTCTTCTGGAACACAGCAGAGGGAGGGATCAATTCTTCCTGGGAAGAGGCAAAATGGAACTAATAGAATACAACACATTTGAGCTCAATCTGGAAGGATAAAATAGTGCATTGAGGCAGAAAAGTGACAAAACTAATTCAACAGAGTGGATAGTATTTTCAAGTCTTAACAGTATAAACATGCTAGAGAATTTGAAGTAGTCTAACAAAACAGAATATGGGAGAAAAAAACGGAAGATGAGGAAAACTCAAAATGGAGTAGACTTTAGAATGTCTCTGGTATTTATCCTCTTGTCAAAAAGAAGCTATCAAATCATTTTAGGAGGAAAAACATCATGAGAGGAATTGTATTTGAGTAGGATGAGCCTGGTGGGCAGATTACATTCAAGAGACATGCCAGAGAGTGTGCCACGGAAAAGGACAGGGGAGCTCGAGGCACGTGGGAACTGGTGCCAGGACAGGGGCATGTACGGTGTAGTTGTGTGGATGGAAAATGAAAAATGAGCCAAGACTTAGGGAAATATTGGGAGTGAGGAGTTTCATGGCACCCGGCAAAAAGAGGCAAATAGATGATACGTAAATCAAAGTAGGCCTTCAGGTTTGAAAACCCACGAGAAGTTGACTTTTTGCAGGTAGAGTTCTAACATAATATTGAGCTAAGTATTCCTGGTGTCTTCTCTCCCTCACATCCACTTTCCTCTACCCTTCTTCATCCATCTTTTCCCTCAAAAAGCTGTGTTCTCTCACTGTCTGGCTCTCCCTGGGTTTCTCCAGCAGGGAACACCAACAAGAGAATGGAAGGTGAGAGGAGAAAGAGGTCAGGGGTTTTATTTCCCTGCTCCCCCACTGTGAGGCCACTTGGGGCCGGCATGGCTCTTCCTAAGACGGCCTCTCTAGACAACCCTCACCTTCTGGTCCCATGTCTGCCCCGGCCCTTGGGCCTTGTGATAACTCCTCACACCTCCTGTAATATTAACCCCAGGTATTGCACCATCTCTTGTAAATATTCCCTTTGTAAATAATATTTCCTTAAGTAATCCTAAATTGAGAATGCATCTGTTTCTTATTGGGGATCAGTCAGACAGAGCAGAAGAGGAGTATTAGGAGCCCATGGGACACAGAGAGTGGAGACAGCATATATAGGCCATTTATTCAAGATGTTTAGCTGTGAAAGAAAATGAAGAAAAAAGGTTGTAAACTGAATAGGAGCCAGAATGGAAATAAAATAGGATAGAAAGAGACATGATGATTTTGTATATTGAGACAATAATGCTTCCTCTAAGTAGGTACTTTAATTAGAATGAAAGAAGCATGTGTGGTGGGCTTTCTCAAATCCCACATTTTTGCTAATTCTCATTTCTACCTCAAACCTCCCTTCATTGCCACTGTGCATAAAACTGGAATATTTCCAGAATCTCTCGCCTGGCTTTAGTGCATTTCCACACAATAGGTGTTCCCAAGTGGTAGAGGGAAGCAGCCATCTCCATATCAATAAATAATTACAAGGTGATTGAGGGCTTATCTGGACCTGAGAGGTTGGGTGGGAGTCTCTTCTTCTGCAGCCGGGTCACGAGAGACAAGAGAGAGCAGAAGTGGATGGCTGCTTGTAAGAAACAAATAGATTTCTCCCACTTTATTTCTCCCTTTCACTGATGTTGGTTTCAAAAGTATTTTGCCCTGGGGTTTTCCCCCTGGAGTTACTGCCACATATAGGGGACAGAGAAGGGGAGTCAACACTCTTATTTTGAACTCAGATCTCAAAGAGTAATGTTAGCAGTGTCAGCAGTATCTAAATGGTAAGTCACTGAACAATCTTCATTTAGAATCAGTGTGAAGCCAAGAAATGGCAATAAAGAAAGCTGCCAGGTAATAAACCCAAGCAGAAACAGGGCTGGAGGTATCCTAGCCAGAAGGAGTCACATAAGACAAGAGGAGAGCCCAGTGGGCATGGCAGGGGATCGCAGTTACATTTGTAGCTTGACTTCTGTGGAATTTTGGCATTGCCTTATGACACTCCTCATGGTGGGCTACTGCAGAGGGTAATTGTATGCTGTTCTCCCCAAATATACCCTTCTAATCAGGTACCAGCCTTCTTCACAGAATTTACTGCATCAGGAGGAAAGCAATCAGGCTTTATGACGCAGTGTTTCAAGACACTTAGATTTCTTCTTCACCTAATGAACAGTGCAAGCAATAAGTTCTAGGAGTTCAGACAGAGGGAGAGAGATCACTGAGTAAACAGACATTTACAATGTCTTCCTAAGACAGCCTCTCTAGATGGACCATGGCCTTCCGGGTCCCAAGTCCTCCCCTGCCCTTGGGCCTTGTGATAACTTCTCACACATCCTGTAATACTAACCCCCAGGTATTCCACCATCTCTTGTAAATATTCCCTTTGTAAATAATATCTCCTTAAGTAATCCTAAATTGAGAATGCATCTGTTTCTTATTGGGGATCAGTCAGATATAGCTTATCTGTATATATGCAAATCCACTGGACAAGGCTTTGAGTCTGAGGAAAGAGGCAAAGTCCTAATTTTGTATATTAAAGTCATTAAGGTCTTATGATTTCTCTTGAGTTGAAAGCTCCCACACTTGCTATATAGACTCTGAAACCTGACAACAGCCTTTTTCTTTTTAAACCACCCAACCCCATCAATTACCC
The DNA here is from genome assembly GCF_030020395.1 of Manis pentadactyla. Taxonomy (NCBI): domain Eukaryota; kingdom Metazoa; phylum Chordata; class Mammalia; order Pholidota; family Manidae; genus Manis; species Manis pentadactyla. Next base: position 167,639,981 of record NC_080020.1, on the reverse strand, counting down.
AAAAGTGCTAGATGCTGAGCACAATATGAGGTAAAATACAGTCAGCCTTGAAAGTCCATGGTGTTTTTATTTTGCTGATATTTCTAAAATGTTTCAAATAACTGTAATATACAGAGAAATAACCATAGGCTTGAGCTAGGAAGACGTTAAAGAACAACTGCAAAATAAATGGCTTTTTCTAATATAAGTGAATTGACTCCCAGTCCCCCAAAAGAAAAAAAATAAAAGCAAAAAGCACTATAGAACATTGAAGAACTATGACAGACTACTTAGCATTACCCTCAATTATTGATGACACATATCAGCCCAGATATTTATTGGAAAACGTAGAACAGAAAATCTGGGATAGAAAGAAAGGCATACTAAATGTAAGTGAGAGGTATGAATTGCTCTACAGGCTTGAGGATATCAGCACACCCATATCTCTGACTTTCAGTGCTTAGTGTCCCATATGTTTAATATCAGGAATTTCAGTATCTCCTTCCTTTTCTATTTAGTTGTCCCAGAATCCTAGAGAAGAATCAGGATTTCAATTTAGATGTTTGAGGTCATAGCAATGTTCCTCCTATCATGTCACCCTCAAGAGAGCCATGGGGCATTAAAATGTCCATAAACAGTCCTTAAAGAATTTGCATTAATGGGAAGGAGGCAAGGAAAGTGTTAGACTTACACATATAAAAGAGTTGGAAAATAATAAGGGAGTTAAATTCAATTATCACCATTCTATGTGCTAAGTGTCTAAGATATTGGGATAACTTCTTAAAGGAGTTCAATTCAATGAAATAATACTTATTAATATTAAAATAGCATGATTGACTGAAAGATTTCTGCCTGCAAAGCACTTTACCTAGATCTGCAAACTTATTACTCAATGCCAGTTCTAACTCCCTTTTAGTGTACCTTCCATCTTCCTCCCCTTTGGAAGCTAGACAGCTAAAAAAATGTCAGCATTGCTTGTGTGAGACCTAAATTCCACCAAACAAATGCAGCATGTAAGACTTGGAAAAGGTAGCTGGCAATATGAAGGGGTAACCACAAGCATGGAGACTGACTCTTTGGGGGCAATTAGGTGGCATTATGTCATCATAAAACAAAAGTAATGGTGGGTTTTTGTTAAGAATCCTGTTTTGCTAAAAGCCTTTTTCCTTGTCTCTATCTGGACTACTAGAAATTCTGTAAGATAACTGTAGTAAGCCCCTTTCTGCCTAATTGAGCTGCGGGAGATTATGGCAGTTGCTAAGAACCTTAAAAGGCACAATAATTACAAAAATTGACCTCGGAATGGTTTCAGGCAAGGTAATGAGAGTTGGATTGTTTATCTGGACAGTTTGGGTTGAAGGCAGAGGAGGTCTAGTTGGGAGCAGGGATTGGAATGCTGGTATCAATGGTGAAAGACTTGTTAGATTATAACCTCTTGTCCTTGGGAACAATGTATGTGTTAAAGGCAAAGGCCATGCTGAGGTGGGTCATAGTGAAGGGTTTTTTAAAATTTTGATATCTTTAATATACAATTACTTGAACAACATTATGGTTACTAGACTTTCCCTATTATCAAGTCCACCCCACATACCCCACTACAGTACCATCCGTCAGTGTAGTAAGATGCTATAGAATCATTACTTATCTTCTCTGTATATACTGCCTTCCCCATGTCCCCAACCCCCACATTATGTGTGCTAATCGTAAAGCCCTGTTTTCCCCCTTATCCCTCCCTTCCCACCCATCCTCTCCAGTCCCTTTCCCTTTGGTAACTGTTAGTCCATTCTTGGGTTCTGTGAGTCTGCTGTTTTGTTCCTTCAGTTTTTTCTTTGTTCTTATACTCCACAGATGAGTGAAATCATTTGATACTTGTCTTTCTCTGCCTGGCTTATTTCACTGAGCATAATACCCTCTAGCTCCATCCATGTTGTTGCAAATGGTAGGATTTGTTTTCTTCTTATGGCTGAATAATATTCCATTGTGTATATGTACCACATCTTCTTTATCCATTCATCTACTGATGGACACTTAGGTTGCTTCCATTTCTTGGCTGTTGTAAATGGTGCTGTGATAAACATAGGGGTGCATCTGTCTTTTCCAAACTGGGCTGCTGCATTCTTAGGGTAAATTCCTAGGAGTGGAATTCCTGGGTCAAATGGTATTTCTATTTTTAGTTTTTTGAGGAACATTCCATACTGTTTTCCACAATGGTTGAACTAGTTTACATTCCCACTAAAACTCTTAGAAAAGAATATAGGCAAAAATCTCTTGGACATAAACATGAGCAACTTCTTCATGAACATATCGCCCCGGGCAAGGGAAACAAAAGCAAAAATGAACAAGTGGGACTATATCAAACTAAAAAGCTTCTGTACAGCAAAGGATACCTTCAGTAGAACAAAAAGACATCCTACAGTATGGGAGAATATATTCATAAATGACAGATCTGATAAAGGGTCGACATCCAAAATATATAAAGGGCTCACACACCTCAACAAACAAAAAGCAAATAATCCAACTAAAAAAATGGGCACAGGATCTGAACAGACACTTCTCCAAAGAAGAAATTCAGATGGCCAACAGACACATGAAAAGATGCTCCACATCGCTAATCATCAGGGAAATGTTGAAGGGTTTTATATGAAGACTACAGGGACAGTGGGACAGGCTGCTGTTTCCAACTGAACTCAGAAACATAAAACAAGAAAATGACAGAGGCAAGTTCTAAAATCCTTTTTCAAGTGCTGACCAAAAAGCCAGGAAATGTCTAACTACCCTCAAAAGTGTCTTATATTTCTTTTAGGCCCTAAGTATATACAACAAAAAGTCAAATGCAGAGACTGATGGTGAGAGTTGATGAAATAATACGAGCAGAATTCAAAGTGTTACAGTTGTTGAAGAAAAACATAGGAAAAAGTTAAACATAAAAGAATTCCAGTGTGGGTATTTGAAATTATTTAGTTCAGTAAGAATTCTGCACCCCCAAACTGTACTGAGTATCCCCAGATAGTAAGAGCAGCCACTTCCCCCACCCCCAAGCTGATGGGGCTGCACCGGCTTTATTTGTAGACCATGTAATCAGTTACTTTGCAGAGGAATGCCTATTCTTCTCCATATCCCATCCTACCATCTGTATAGCTACAGACGTATCCCATGTTGATCCAAAGGGCCAAACAGAAATTCAAGTCCAGAAGGAAAACTGATTCTAATTTAGACTGGCAAATACCTGGGATTAGTTTATTGAAAACTAGACATAAGAGTGGCTTATGTTAAATGAAGTTGAGATGCCAAAAATTCCTTAGTTCTATAGAAGAAAAATAAAAAAGCTAACAGAGGTCAAAAAGAAGGCATGAGCTTATCAAGTGCCAATGTTTCACTTATGTTTAAACATGTCCGCAAAATAATTAAAAAATATATTTATTAAGGAATTTAAAAAATTCCTTAGTAAATGTAATTTAAAAATTTTTTAAATGACTTACTAAGTAAGCAAATTATTTACATTTACTATGACTTTGACAAATGTCATATATGTTTATAAAGCTCTGTAGTAAAGAGATTCCTCAATAATGGAAGAGAAGAGGCAGAAGGTGTTGCCATTGAACTTGGCCTTCTGACAGCAATGGGACTGATGATATCATCCTGGAGTGCAAGAGGCCAAGAAACAAGATTGGGAGTAGTTATTGAATAAGCAATAAGGCTGGAGTGATAATCAAAATGTTATGATAAAAAGGCACATTGGGCAATGGCTACATAAAGGAGTCCCTGTGGCTAAAAAATTTGGACAATACACTAAAGTTCTACCTGAACATCACTGTGATGAAAACTCTGCATTTGAAAAATGGTGGGGCCAGTCTTAAAGCAAGCACAAGGGCAAACCATGGATCTTCACCCTATTCTTGCACATTAGAAGCCCTAGAAAGAAAGACAGGCTGGATATCTGAAAAAAAATGAGACTGCAAATTGTATCACATGTACATTATATAAATCATCTTCCTAGCCTTTCACAAAGCAAACAGTGGAATTCCAGGCATCTGATTTTCCTTTTCTGCCTATCTTACAGGCTTTGGGCTTGTGGAGCCAATTCACACCATTGTGAAAGCTAATCCCTTATAACAGATCTCTCTCTCTATATATGTGTGTGTGTGTTATATGTGTGTGTGTTATATGTGTGTGTGTATGAGTGTGTGTATATATATATATGTGTGTGTATATGTCCATTAATACAGAAAATGGTGGCATTATCCAGCCTCTATTCTGTCACCCCATATATATATACATGTATGTGTATATATACACACACATATATACATACATATGTACATGCAAGTATATATGTTCTATATATACATATATATGCATGCATGCCTATACAGATATCCTACTAATACTCTTTCTCTGGTTGAACACTGATTGATACAATGTGTCAACAAGTCACCATTTATGATACCTGAGCTGCTCTCATGAGCTTTCATACCACAGAGTTGAGTGTGCTCAGCAGGACATCACTGTCAATGAGGAATGATATACACAGGATTGGGTCTAAGCATGTCTACAATGACTAAAGAAGTTGTATGATCCCAATGTGCCTGTTCCTGTGGCTGTACTGTCACTTTTAGCCAAACTATGACTTAATAAAGAGTTTTCCAGTTATCAGTTAACTGAGGGGAAAAAAAATTTAAGCCTTATTTATATATGATTCAGTTTAATATGCTGTCATCAGTCAACAGTGTATTATCTTACTCTTATATATCACTCAGGGAAACCCCAGGACAAAAGTAGAGATGGTAATTTTCTATTGGGAAAAACAAGTGCTAAACGTGATTACCACCTTTCTTTGAAAGGAGAGACCACTGTGACATGGATATACATCACTTCCATGGGCAGGGTTGGACAGTGGTTTGGAGAGATGATCAGAGATTTGGAATTAAAGAAAATACCGGAAAATTATTGACAGGGAGGTTTTGGCAAATAATTCATGGATGGCTTTCTTAAAATTGTCCAGAATATATGTATATTTGTGCCTCAAGTCTATGTTCCCCATGATTATCACATCTCTCGATAACCATGTTGGTATTATTCAACTAATACTCTCTGCCATTTCACATTTGCTCAATGGCCTCATTAGTAAAGTTGGCTATGGTGACAGTGAAGAAAGTTAAGCATAGCCCCAAAAGATGGATTTCTCACTAGGCTGATCAGGTAACTGCCACTGCTCAGCACTCTATCTGCCAAAAGCAAACATTAATGTTACATCACAAAAGAGTCTTATATCCCAAGGCCGTAACTGGCAACTCATGGCAGGTCAATTATATGGGATTCCTTTTTTCACAGCTGAGAAGGTGATTTACTTTCACTAGAAAAGATACTACAGTTTGAGCAATGCAAGAATATGAATTTGTCTTCCCTGCAAGCTTCATGCATTGGCTCCCCCTGTAGATTTCCAGATGCCCTATTCATTGTCATGGAAGTCCCCACAACATTGTTGCTAACCAACGAACTATTTTACAACCCACTAGGGATACTGAAGTCTGCTTTTACTGGGATCTAAAGACAGAGCTAGAGACATAGCAGTCCAAGAAGGATTAGAAGATAGTGTGATGTGATGGAAAGAACTTTAGTTTCAGAGCCCAAGAATGAGAGTTTATGTCTGATTTCTACAACTTAGTCTTTGACCACAAGCAAATTTTATAACCTCTGTGGGTGTAAGTTAACCTCTCTGTAAAATATGTAAATACTAAGTAATTCATGAGATTATTGTGAGAGTTAAGCAAAATACAAGTATTAATAGGTTTAGTACAAGGAGATGATTGTTAGTAATTTAAAACAGACCAAGTTGTAAGCATTCACTCTCAATATTCTAGAAACATCAGAGATCATTTTTTCTATATGGATCTCATTATTGCTTTTTTTGTCAACATATATTAATCAGGCACTTAATATGTTCACAGCAATGGATTTTAACCAGAAACAGAAAAAGAAACACTCTCTGTAGATTTGATCCAGAATATGTACTTCTTGTCTTATTCAGACTCTTTTCTTCTACATATGTGTATTGTGGAACTGAAATATTTCACCATGTTATGAATACAAATGAAGTTATGTCAATAGTAGTAATTTAAATTTCATTGCCTTTTTGCCCCAACAGCATAATGCAAGACCTCAGTGCCTCTTTAGGTGTTAGACTTTTGAAACTCAAAAAGCCTGGCCATATCAAATGCTTTTACATTTCATGAGTTTCAGACATCTATTTTGAAACTTTGAGAGTGAAAAACTAGCTTTGTTCTCTTACTTTGTTTTGTGTCCTCTCTTAGTTGATATATATAGTTAGAAAACTGGCAAAATAAGGAAAAAGGTATAAGAGTAAGAAAAGGGAGAAAAGACACAAAAATACATACACTCATAAAATTTCTATTATGCCCCACTACATGCAGATAGATGTGAAAACATGGATGCATAAATAGAAATATGTATTCACATACAACTAGTATTTGCAATGAGGTATCTAGAAACATACTTTTCAAGAGGATTAAAATTCAATGTTTCTAGTATTTTCTATGGATAAAGAAAGCAAGCCACTTTACAATATGTCTCTTTGTTATCTTTTGTTTTGAAATAGCCACTGGAATAACTGTGTGGTCATTCAAGAACAGGACAAATATTTTATTAATTGTTCATGGTGAAAACTCTACATAGTGGATTGATGCCAAGTATGAATCCTTCAACTGAAATGTTAACTATTCTTTTCATGAAGGACTTCTCAATGATGAAAGTTGAACCTTTTTGATTCCCTATGTGGGTGTGGAGAGCAGGGTTTTTCTCTATCCTATGGTGGCAATTTGGCAGCAAGGCAGGGTCCTCAAATATGGAGTTGAGGGTCTGTGTGCTCTGTTGACTGGAGAAACCTTGCAGTTAATCCAGGCAGAGAGAAAACACTGTGTATTAGATGAGGCATGAGAAGATGAACAATGTTCAGGAGACTTGGAGAAAATAGCAGTTTAGGGTAGAGTCAACAGATCAAGGTGACAAGAGGGTGGCTGAACACAGGGAGCATGTAAGCATTATTTTGGTGGGCCTCAGAAATAAGAGAAAAGTATTTTGATCGAAATCTCAGGTCCATCAAACATCAGTCTGCTGAAGACTTTACTGATTTTAACACTGAAAATTCTGCATTCCAGGATGACCTTCAGTCCCTGGAAGAGAGGGATGGCTGGTCTCCCCAGCTCCTGCAGATATTCTGATCTACTTGTTCTGGGCTGGAGCTCTAACGGGCAGCCAGAGCTGAGTGTTACTAGCTGAGTGGTACTGGGAATGAATCGTGGAGGTCCTTGAATTTTAGGCAAAGGAGTCGGTATGTTGTTTTATGGTCCTCAGTGCTATTTTAGAAAATTGTGTTATTATGTGGTCAACCCAGGAATGTTGAATTAGAATGAAGTTGGAAGAAAGGGAGGCTACTACAGAGTCAGGGAGATAAAGGGTAACAGTAGGAATATGAACACTGAAAAAGGAAAGAATTAAAGAACTTATACAAGGAGTGGGGACAATAATATTTCTATGCTCAAAAAAAAAAAGGATTTGGAGCAGGTAAGCATTACCATATAACATCTTCTAACTTCAGATTACGTGACAGGCATTTTAAAGACAGAGCAAGGATTCCATTATCTGTCATGGCAAGACCTTCATTGTGATATAGTCCAGCACTTCTCTCCCAAGACCTTCCTTTGCCAATATCACTTGTGTGGCAATGATTTGCTTTGCATGTGTACATTGGGAATGGTTAACAGATAGAAATATTTGAAGAAATGTCACCTGGCTATGTAGACTATCAGGGAGCAACATCATGTCTAGGATGTATTTCTGGGCCAGAAAATATACTCACACATTCAGAAACACACAGCCTCCATGGTAAGCCCCATTCACACATAATTATACACACACACACATACACATGCTCATACACACACCGCTTTTTAAAAAATCAACCTAGCTGTGATCAAAGACTATTTGAAAAGAAAATACAAAGATGAAAGAAAAAGTCACCTTTGCTTTGTTGAATTAAAAGAAAGCCTTTGAGAAGGATATTGATTTATCATGAGGTACATAGTTTCATCTCCCATGAAATCCTGTAGGCCCTGTAGCAATTACTGAGGAAACTCTTATCTAATGGTCCCTTGGAGGTAACAGGTAGAAAGATATCAACTCCTGTGATCAGAGGGGACACCTAACCCTTAATGGCTAATCACATTGTAAGAAAACTGACTCTCCAGCTTCCTCTGCTAAAGAGAAAATGATCAGTTTAAGCCTTGGGCGGAGACTGTCCTGCCTTTAAGGACGAGATAAAAGGCTGGGAACAGGGAAGAGAGAAAGATATTTAGTAAAATGTATCCTGCAAGCAAATCAATGATTCTGGTGTGAGTGCAGAGATGGGAATAGAAATAATTTATATGCAGGTAAATATATGTATGTTATATATAAATATATACTAATATAAATACAAATATAGATTTATCTAGAAAAGAAGCAAATAAAGAAGTAATATCAAGGTGGAGGTCTGGGGCAGGTTTATCTGTGTTCTGAGGGTAGGACATGCATTTTGGGGAATTCTGAGAGTAAACAGTTTTAGGTGAATTATAAAACAAGGAAATTGGAAAGGACTTTAAAGATTCTTGTTTCACACATATAAAAAACAATGCCCAGAGAGGTGAGAAATTATCATACACCATCAATGGACCATTAGTGGTCTAACCTCTAATCCAATAATCTACCATGGTAATCTGTCTACTCAAGAAAGGTCAGAAGGCAGATCACAATACATCCTTAAACTGATGATTTATAGCCCAAGCACAATTAAACAATTGTGACTCAGGAATGGAGCTGGGAGGACTGTGGGGAGTGAAAGGGGGAAGATTTATTTCATCCACAGCCAATTTGGAAAATAAAAAAGTTCAAAAACTTAAGGCCCATTAGGCTCAACCACTTCTTATCGTGGTGGATATGCCATTCCCTCCAAGGCTTTCCCTAGTTGAGTGGAAGGAGTGACATGAGGTGGAATGAGGCGAGGTGAGAGTATTTCGAGAATATTTCCAGAATGACTTTCTTCCTTACTGCTGATATTGGTGTTAATTGCTATCTGACTTCTGATCAGAGAGAGCTGCCTGTGGACACCAGGTGTGCATGTCCGTGAGGCTTCACTTCCTGGAATATTGTCTTAGGGATCTCAGCTTGGAAGGAGGAATATAAACATAGTAGTTGTTCAAATTGGTATAAATTACAGAGTGCTGAGGTCACAGCTCCAAAAGAGTTTAGAACAATCACGTGTTTGCAGCCAGAGGGCTCCAGTTCATCTTTTCCTAGCATTTTCTCATGATTCCCCTCCCGTCCTTTTTCTAGTAATTATAAACCCTGAGGCATATCCTCCTCACTTTCCCTTCCATCCAGGGTCAGATTCTGTAAATAGAGCTGACAGCGCCCTGACATCTTTCCTTTTAGCATTCTGTCTCACTTGACTGACATCTAAGGTCTCACGGTTATGACTGTCATCACGTTCCTTCTCTCTCCCAAACCTGTTATTTCAAAATAAATGTTCTGAATTTAAGGTTTGTCTATAATCTCAAAGAAGGTTTACTAACTAATATGCTTAGAATACTAGTGAACACTAACTGTAAGATGCTATTCCTCCCCCATCTGTACTGCACCTAGGAACTTGTATGCCACCTATTTTAAGCCAAAGGACAGACTCTCTAAGGATGGAATTTTAGGTAGTATTCAGTTCTGGTGAAAGAGAAATTTTCAGGCAAGAGGACATCCAATAACCCTGTAATTAATACCAATTTTGATGATTTGTACCCATGTTTATTTGCCTTCCCCAGGTGCCTTAAATAAGTAATGCCTATACCTACTTGCCTTTATACCCAGTTCATGGAAGGGCACAAAGGCGGTGTATGTGATTTGTGGACCTTTAGCTGCCCTCTCCACTTCAGTATGAATACAGTGCTTTCTCTGCACCAAGGGCTGGCCTTGTTTCTTTCCTATTCTCTAAAGAGTGGCAACAGCAAATAAGACAATCAATACTGGAGGGGAGCCTCAAGAGGACAGAACAAGCAGTAGACAGGAGTGGCTCCAGCCCCTTAGCTCTCTCTGCTGAGGTCAAAAGAAGACTGTGCATGGTCGGCTTGAGACCAAGGACACAGGACGGCCTCCTGTCAGCCACAGATGCCTCCCAATACTCTGCACTCTGCTCCACACCATGTCAGCTCCTGGGTGGCAAAAACAGACATGGGAGGCATGACCCTATCTTAGAGGAGGTGTGGCTTAGGATTGACTATAGGAAAGGATATTCTGTCACACTTGTGTCTTCTTAGGAAGTGGTTCACAAGGGTTGAAATTCCAGTCAACAGTGTCACTGAAAAAAGCCCAGGGAACAGGTGACATAGAGAGACATCCAGATGGAGTAATTCCTGAGGGCACAACTATAGTAATAGTAATGGTAATTCTCAGCTACAAAATACTTCATATGTACATACATGTGTCTGTGCATATATAGACACACATATCTATGTACTTCTATATTAAATTTTAATCTTCAGGAAAATCTTGAATAGTGAGCTGTATTGTCCTCATTAACAGTTAAAGATCTTGAGGATTAATGATATGTCCAAGGTCTCTCCAAGATTATTAAAACTAGCATTTGAACCCAGTTCTATTAATTTTGAAATCTCTGCGTTTTCTTCTCTGTAATTCCTTTCAAACAGATTCTATGATCACAGGCTAATCCCAAGACCATTAATCGACTGCAGAGAAAGGAATAACTTTTGTGCAGACACCACATTAGGAGCTTTTATATATCTTATTTAGTCAAAACAACAACCTAGTCAGGGATTTGTTATTAACCCCCCATTATAGATGTAGGAGGAGGGGTACAAATAGTTTTTTTCAAATTAATTCAGTCTTCAAATTATTCAGTAAGATGAATAGAAATGAGAGCAAATCCTTGGTGAAGGTTTATTACATGGTAGGCCTGATGCTAACTTCTTTATATTATCAACCCATGAGAGGGATGAGATGGAGCTAGCTCTGGTTGGTAGGTTAAAACATTGTTCTTTAAGGCCCATGTGAAAATGCATGTATTTATAATAAAAAAAGTCCTGACTAACACATTGTTAGCAGTGATCAGTTTGCCAAAATGCTCCCCAGAGAGGAGGGCCTTATGGGACATAGATGTTTGATTGAGGGAAAAGTAAGCTAAGACACAATCATTCCAAGATGAAGAAGAAAGAAATATTGTAAGAGTAACTGATATGTTTTCTCATTTAAATATTTGATTTTAAAAACTATGAATATTCAATTTGTTGTTCAATGTTTGTAGTCATAGAAGGCCCAGTTACTGGTGAATGAAAGCTATATGGTGCCCAAACAGTTCTTTGCTCATGGGGAGCTTCTTCAGGAGGGGTATGTTTTCCTAGAGCTTTAAATAACATGATTTCCTTCTCTGATTTCATCTCGTGATGGTGTCAGTGCATTTCCAATGACAGCGTACTGAGGTTTCTGACTGGTCCCTGAATTTGTCTAGAGAAGTGTTTATTGGTGCAATAAATGCATGGCATATGGCGGAAGTAAACACACACACAAAAAAACTTCAAAATAGAATATATGTGCAAGCAATATTGGGAAGCATTATATGTTACCTTCTCCCTCCTTCTTAGGATTTATAATGTCCACTATCTCACTAAAAGTTCTGAGAAGTCCTGTTGTAGAAAAACTATTTCCAAAATGATTTGATTTTAGGAACTTTTGGGTGGTCTGATTGGAAAAAAATCCCCTAGTATTATCAAGGCCTCATGATCTCAGGTGATTCTAAGATCATTTTACTCTTCAAGAAGATACTCTTCTCAGGTTAACAGTTTTAACATGTGTACAGTTTTAAGGATACTAAAGTTAATCAGTAGCATCTTTTCTTCTCTGCACTCAGAAATTTGGGGTTTATTTTAATAATCTCTATCCTACCAAGAAAGAGTGGAGTGCCCAGAAATAAACCCATAATGGTATGGTTACTATATGGCAAAATTGGCAAGAATATACAATGGGAAAAAGATAGTCTTTCAATAAATGGCTTTGGGAAAACTGGCAGCTACATGCAAAAGAATAAAACTGGATCGCCCTGTACAAAAATAAACTAAAAATTAAAGACCTAAATATAAGTCCTGAAACCATAAAACTCCTAGAAGAAAATATAGGCAGTAAACTCTTCAACATCAACATTAGTAATTATTCTCTGGATATGTCTCTCCAGGCAAGGGGAACAAAAGCAAAAATAAACAGGTGAGACTACATCTAACTAAAAAGCCTCTGTACAGCAAAGGAAATCATCAACAAAAATAAAAGGCAACCTACTGAATGGGAGAATGTATTTGAAAATGATATATCTGATAAGGAGCTAATATCCAAAACATATAAAAAACTCATACAACTCAATATCAAAAAAACAAATAATCCAATTAAAATTTGAACAAATGTATTTCAAAAGAAGACATACAGATGGCCAACAGACACATGAAAAGATGTTCAACATTGCTAATCAGGGAAAGGCAAATCAAAAAACCACAATGAGGTATTACCTCACACCAGTCAGAGTGGCTAATATTAACAAGACAAGAAATAACAAGTTTTGGCAAGGATGTGGAGAAAAGGGAACCCCCCCTACACTGTTGACGGGAATATAAATAGGTTCAGCCACTATGAAAAGCAGTATGAAGTTTCTCAGAAAACTAAACATAGAAATACCATATGACCTAGTAATTCTACTTCTGGGAATTTACCCTAAGAAAACAAAATCACTAATTCAAAAATATTATGTTTATTGCAGCATTATTTACAATAGCCAAAATACAGAAGCAACCTAAGGGTCCACTGATAGATTAATGGATATAAAAGATTTGCTACATCTATACAATGGAATATTACTCAAGCATAAAAAAGAATGAAAAATCATGCCAGTTGTGAAAACATGGATAGACCTAGGCAGTATTATGCTAAGTGAAATAAGTCAGAGAAAGACAAATACCATATGATTTCACTTACATGTGGAGTCTAAAAAACAAATGAACAAGACAAAGAAAACAGAAAGAGCCTTGTAAACACAGAATAGACTGGTGGTTGCCATGGGTAGGGGGTTCAGATATTTTATCATGGAGATGGGTAAAATAGGTGAAGGGAGAAAAATGTTAGAATGTTTGAAAACTTGATCTGGGTGATGGCTACATGAGTGTACACACATGTAAATATTCATCAAGCTGTACACTACAATTTGTGCATCTTATTGTATGTAACTCACTTTAAAATTATTTTTTAAAAATCCAATTAAAACTAAAACTAAACTAAAATTTAAAAGTCATAAAATTAAAAAAAATGATCTTTTCCTGTCTTACATGTTACTGTCTATTCAACAGCTTTTTAGATTTGCCATTCAGTTTATAATTTGTTTGTTCTTCTTTGTTGCTGGCATTTTAGTTCTTTCAGTGCTTAATTTCCTTCTCAAAATACAATTTATAATTTAGTGAGAATTATTAAGTGTAAACTTAGTTTTCCCCTGGTAAATCTATATTGAGAGTTATTTCTCTCAATATTTTGAAGGAGTATTTCATTGGCTTATGGCTTCAATGGCTGCTCTCAAACTACTATCAGTATAAAAACTTCATTCCAGAAAAATCTATGTGTAGTAGACAAAATTCTATGATGCCCTCCAACATTTCCAAGCCTGATGTACACACCCTGTATAATCCTCTTCCCTTGAGTTGAGCAGGTTCTATGACTATGGGGTACCACTCTGATGATTAGTTATATTGTATGGCAAAGTTGAAATTTTGCAAATATGATTAAGGTGTGTGGATTTTAAGGTAAATAAAAGGGAGAGCATTTTGCCTGAGACTGATTTAATGTATTAAAAGCCTGAAAGATGATCTGGGGCCTTCCTGGAGAGAGAGATGCTCTTTTCTTGACCTTAAAGAAGCAAAAAAGTCATTTGTGAACTGCCTATGGTGTTGCAGTCCTCTAAAGGCTGAGGGTCTCCATCCTGCGGCTGCAGGGAGCTGAATTATGCCAGCAGCATGACTGAATTTGGAAGAGAGCTCTAAGATCTGGGTGAGAAAACTGCCTGACGACTTAGTTCCCTCCTGAAACCTGACTAAAAGATATAGTTATGCCTTGCTCAGACCCCATCCATGGAAACTGTGAGATAGATAAAGTGTGTTGTCTTAAGGCACCAAGTTTGTGGTCATTTGTTACATAGCAAACAAACAAAAAAGAATACATTACATTTTTCTTTCTTGCACCTTTAAAAATCTCCTCTTTTTAAATGGCATTCTGCAATTTGACCAAAATGTGCCCAAATGTGGATCTAGCTGTATTTATTTTATTTGGAACATATTGTGCTTCCTGAAGCAGAGTATTTTTATTTTCCATAAGTTCTGAAAAATTCTCAGCCATTTTCAAATATGAAATCTTTTTTATTCTTATTCTTTCTAAACATTCGATATTTTAAAACCTCTCGTTATATTCTCTATTCCTCAGTATCATTTTTGTTTTCCTTGCTTATCTTTCTGTGACTTATTCTGGGTATATTCTTTAAATTTAATATCCAGTTTGCTAAATCTATCTTTAACTGTGCTAATACAATATTTAAAGAATCTATTGATGTTTTAAAATTTCAAAGTTTAGTTTTTATTTCTAGAAATTTTATTAGGTATTTTTTCAAGCATGCCTATTTATTTAATGGATTTATTTCCCTCAAATTTTATTTATGTCCTGTATTAAGTCACTCTAAATATAATTATTTTATATTTTTATCTGATAATTATCAATGATTTTCAAATTTAATTTTACTCACTATAGTTTCTGCTTACTCATTTATAGTGATTTGTTTATGCTTTAATTTTGTACCTTCAACTCATGTTGGATGGTACTTACCTTGAGATTTTAAGTGTTCTAGACTAAATGTGACCTGACTGAATTGTCTTTGTTTCTGCATAGGTTGCTTAGTCCCCTTTTCATATGACTACTCAGCATAGTGGGTCCTGAGTCATACACTTGCCTGAGTGAGGTCAGGCCTGAGTTTATAATTACTCTGAAGAAAATGCCTTTATTTTTTCCTTCGTGGAATTAAGATCTGCAGCTTCCTTTTCCTCTCTCTTTACCTGGATACTGTATTTCTCATTCTTTGCATCAAGGATTCTGGCATTCCAATCAGGATCCTATTCTATCTTCCCATTCCACACCAGCCCCATATTTATATCCTGTCATTTTGAGGCCATTTAAACATAACCTCTTAGTTTATGAGATGGACATACATTCTTATGGCAGTCAAAGCCTTAACTTAACCACTGTGGATCCATTCTGCTTCCAAAGCTGGCCCTCTCTGTTTCCTGGTTCCTCGGATCTACATTTTAAAGCATGTAAGTTTTTTTTCTTCAGCATTTCGCAGTTTATTTTTGAGCAAATTTTTTTCTAGTGATCTAATTTGCAATATTTTTAGAAACAGATTTTTAGAAGTGTCTTAAAGGTCATCTAGGCTAATGTATTATACAGTGTTTGAATTCTCCTACTTAAAGTAAAACCACCATTTACTGAAATTTGGTGTGTGCCAGGAAGTGCTTTCATGCATTATTTAACCCATCTTTACAAAATATTCACTGATTTAAAAAAAAATCTACAATTTATAAAGAAGAAAAATGAAGCTCTAAAAGATAAAATGACTTGCATATGTTTACATGCCACAAAGCAATTGCAAAATTAGAATGCAAATCAAGGTTTTCTTTTTAAGCTTCATAGTCCATTTGTTCCTACTGCATGGCATTTTCTCTCGATAGTTTCGGTACCGAATGGTACTCAGCTTATTCTTAACTGATAATAAAAATGCCAGGCTTCCTGTGGTTTTTTTTTTTTCCCCAAAGAAGTCATTTGATGTGGATAATTAATTTACTATTAAATTAATATTGTTAATATATCCTTCCTTAACTTTTGGAGGTTTTGGTTTTAGTTTGAACCTTTGAGTTCATACCATGTTAGTACTGTAATACTTTAGGTCCACTGAATCTTTGATTCTTTCTAACATTCCTCATATTTGATTTCCTTCTTATCCTTTCTGGTCATTCTCCTCTGAATGAGTCCCACTTAATTTAATGTCCATTGAAAAAAGGGTCATCAAAAACTGAATATGATTCCCTAGGTATAAGATGAAGAAAAATGTATGGATTTGATTGGTATTTCTTGAATAAAGTTCCCTTGATTACCATACGGTAGGACTCTTTTTAGAAAGTTACATTTACCAACTTCTTATTTTCCTTTTCTCCACACTTGGTCTGTATCTCTGTGTTTTTTTTTCCCCCATTGGCGACAGCTCATATTTCAAAGTTCACCAATAAGTTACATGTTTTATAGTTAGAGACTATCTGTGCCTTATTGAGACATTTTAGCATTTTGGTAGATAAATGGCAAGACAAACTTTGAATGAATGTCGTGCTAAAATTATGATATATTCTATGATGCAAAGTTGTGGCTGAATCTGTCATTTGTTTTTGGGATAGATCAAGACCATCTTTTGAGTGAAAGCTTGACTCTGAATATTGGCAAAGGCAGGGATATTGAAAATGATTCCTAAAGTTTCTTATTAATTCAGTGAGTGGGTGGTAGTGATGGTTAGACTCATTGTAACTATTTGTGGGATGTTTGGGTTGAGATAATCAACACATAGTTTTATATTTAATTCTGAAGTTCAGTAGAGAAATGTGAACTGGACTCACAGAATTGACATTTCTTAGTATGTAGGAGGTTTCCTATTGCTGTTGTAACAAATCATCACAAACCTAGTGGCTTAACATGACATGAGTTATGTTACCTTACAGTTGTGGAGGTCATAAGGTTGAAATCAGCTCAACAGGGCTAAAATCAAGTTGCTGTTGAGACTGTATTACTTCTAGAACTCTAGAGGAGAGTCCATTTCCTTCCCTTTTCCAGGTTCCAGAGGCTGCTGACATACCTCAGCTTGTGGCCCCCTTTTCATCTTCAAAGCCAATAACATAGCACATCCTCTCCTTTCTGATCTCTGATTCTCTTCTTATATCTTCCCTCCCTCTGACACTCTTGTTTCCTAGGAAGTCCTTGTGATTACTTTGGGCTTATTCACATAACCCAGGATAGACTCTCTATTTCAAGATCTTTAACTCATTCATATCTGAAAAGTGTTTTTTGCTACGTAAGGCAACATAATAACAGGTTCTGGGGATTACTTCTAGGTAGCCATTACTCAGCCTGACACAGGGGGAACTGAAACTGTGAGAGTATCTGTTACATAAGAACTGTGTGTAGACTAATAAGATGGAGAAGATAATGATCTGGGGAACATTGGCCTTTAATGAGCAATGGAGGAAAGAAGACTTAATAGACAGTCATGAGAAAGAGCAATAAGGAAGGTTAAAAGGAACCATGAAATCAGGGTATAACTACAATCAAGGCCGAAGGAGGAGACATTTTTGAGAAAGATAGTCAAGAGTATTGATTCTTCAAAGATGTCAAAGAAAGAGAGAATGTTTGACGTATTTGTTCATTAAAAGGTTCCCAAGAGTTCATGATGTTTTATGTTCAAAACTCTGCTATAGAATGCAAGTCATTGATGGCACATTCAAAGAATTTCGTTGAAAAATTAAAAATTTAAAAAGCTTTGACATTCACATACAGCTTAGCAACCTGAACACCTGAACTATTCAGCACCTCTTATTCCGTGGAGCAGCATGCTGTAATGAACAAACTTCTTTGGTACTGCAGGCTCTTATTTAAGTTATAGCTCCATTACAAAACAGCTGTATGCCCTGAGCAAAAAACTTACATTTTCCAAACATTTTCTCAGTTTTCTCCCCTGGAAATTGGAATATTTAATTTGCAGAATAATTGTTAGTATTCAAATGATAACAATGTAAAGTACCAGTAACTCTTCAATAAATGAGACAATAACTATTACATCAGTTTGGAAGTACTTACTAAAAAATATATAAAGCCTCACTAATAGTAACTATTAAAATTTCTGAAGTTGTTTTGGATTTCAGATCAGAAGTGGGGCCAACAAAAAAATATGTGCAGGCCCCAACAGGTTTTGATTCAAGCTAATACTTTTCCTCCCAATTAATACACTCCCCTTTCAGGCATTTTACATCAAATGAGATGATGTAAAATTTTTGCTTTCTCTCATCATCAAGGATATTACCCATTATTAGGATTCTGGCTGATAAAGTTTCAGAGTTGCTCTGCCTCATGCTTTAAGTCCTTGCTCTGCACCTATCCACCATGCACTGAAATAGATCAGTCTGGGTTTCCTCTCTGCCTGCCAAACAGTGAGTGAATGCTGGCCACAGTGGGGAATTCCTGAACGTGGCAGGTTTTTTCATGCCTCTTGACTTTTCCTTCTTCACTCAGGAATGCTTACTTATCCTGTCTTCCTACCTTTGAGATTTCATGTAGCTTTCAGAGACTAGCTCAAATGCCCCTTCTTCATGAAGGTTTTCCACAGTCCCTGTGCAGAACTGATTATTCCTTCTTACATCTTAGCACAGTATCCCATTGCACCTCTACTTAACAGCAGTCTCTTTTGGCCTTGTATCTAAACTGGTGGTATCTATGTGTTATTATGTCTCCGTGTCATGTACGATTTCTTTCCAGTCAGAAACTAGCTTTTTCAGCAGAACGTCTTTCCCCAAGGCTTGCAGGACGATGGCCATATGGAAGGGATTCAGTAGTCCATTTTCTGATACATATTCAACACAGACCTGTCAAAATAATAACTTTTCCTATTAATGAAGAGTTGATATAAAGACAAGAAGCAGCAAGAACTGCCCTTCTTCAGCTTCAGAACAAGGCAGCTTAGTAACCCAGATGGTTAATTCATCAGAAGGATGATCAGAATGGTCTGTATACACAGATGCATTTTGCCAAAGGCAGAAATAGATGTTGTTTCACTCTGTTTTCTCTAAGACTCCAGGGGGCATTGAAGAAAGCAGGTGAAACTAATTTAATGTTCTATTTAAATATTTCAAGTATTTTTTTTATATTTGCCCAAAGCAAAATATCTTTTTCAATAAAGGCATGTCAGGCCCTTAAATGGATGATAGTCAGGTGATAAGTTTGCCTGCATAGATAATGAGGCTTAAAGTCCTGAGTTTGCTTCTGTAGATTAGCACTGGATTCAAAGGATTGAGAGGGAGAAAGGACTGGGTTTGGAATCAGTAATAACATTCAGTTCTCCCCTTGCCCGACACCTCTGGATCACAAAACTCCTTGCAAATGAGTTATCTCATTACAGATTTTTTTTTTTTTTTTGCATCTGAATGAGATGAAACTAAGATCTGGGCAATCTCAGAGTCTCACAAAGGCTCACTCTAGAATACATACAACATGCATTTTTGACTAGAGACCTGATAGATTTGCAAGTGAAATGTTCTATGGCCTAATTTAAGAAGTGATTTTCATGAAACACTGTGCTCACTTATGTGGGAAACAGAACCTTTTCAGTGCAGCAAAATTCTTTGATTTGCCAGATTTAGATGACTCAAAAGGCATTTGCTCACAGGCATTAGGGGAAACATAGCCAGGTGATTATTTAGTTCCCATGCACACTGAGGTCAACAGGTATGGTCTAATGGCCTAATAACAATTTGAACCTGAGCATTCTGGTTCAAGGCCAGTGCTAGAGGTGAAGTATTGCATTTCTGATGCAAAGCCAAAGGCTGGAAGAAATAGATCAAGATTTGGAGGAAAAAAAAACAAAACAAAAAACTACAACACTTGGTAAATATGGCACAATACAGAATGATTCTAAATTACTTGGGATTTAATTAAAGAAGGAAACTAAGGTGCTACAGACTCATTCTTTTTGGTTGCTGACACCATAGATACAGATTGTTTGATGAATTGAAAAGCAGAGATCCAGGTTAAACAGTGGAAGAAAGGGGAAAGGGAAGGTTATATCAGTTTCCTGCAGAAACCAGACCAAAATCTTTTAGAGTCACATCATAATCTCACTCCAATTACCTTGGAGTTTACCTCCAATTTCTTGCCTTCATACCATTTATTCTACAGCCCAAACAGGACATTCACCTCAGGTATGCTCACGCCTCAGGTATGCCCTGTAGCATCACAAAAAGATTCTGAATAGGCTTTAACCTTCTCTTTCATTTGTCCTTCCTGGTGAAGGTGGGCAAAAAACACTTGGAACTACGGAAATGAACCTACATAAAAAGCTTTCGATTCAAGTTGTAGATTTTTGTGTCATCAGTATAAGAGTTGAAGTAGAAGCAATGCATGGATGAGTTCATTCAAAAAAAAAAAACTAACAGGAGGAAAAGAGCAGTCAGAAAGCAAGCAAGCACAGGGCCAAAGTTGAAAAGAGTGGGCAGTCACTGGGGTTAATTGCAACAGAAAAATCAAGGAAGATTGAAACTGAGGAGAGTCCTGCTCAACTGGAATAATTGGAAATTAAACTTTCATAACAGAGGTTTGTTACCGTGGTGGGCAGAGGATCAGACTCACACAAAGTGAGAAGGAAATGAGGAGGCTGTGGAGACTTGAGTAGAGAGAACTTTTGAGAATTTCATTATTTGGAAAAAAAGAAACAGATGGGAGAGGAGCTTGAGGGTTGAGGAGCTTGTGGGCTGAAGTCGGATTCAAAAACCCTCTTCCTTGGTAAGAAGTCTCAATAACATTCATCAGAAGTTCTCCTTCAAAAGCACTCTAAGGCTGTGTCTACTTTATATGTGGTTGAATCCTAGAGAAAGACCTGAATTTGAGGCACATAACTAAATCTAAATAGCTTCCATATTGGTCATCTGAAAACAGGGATGCAAGTAATTGCCTCTTAAAGCTGTATGTGTGATAACTGCAGGAACTACAAAATCATATTTTAAGCTGCAAAATCTAGATAGCAATAACATATGGTATTATTATCCTTATAATCAGCTATGTCATTTAAAAAAATCTAATACAAAAGATTTTTAAATATTCACATTTCAAAACATTTTAGGAGAGGTAATATTATGAGGAACAATTTGGAATTCAGTGGAGTAAATGACCATTTACAAAATACTCACACTATGTGCCAAGCATAGAAACAGATAGAGAAATTCTCTTCCTTAATCTTCCTTAAGGCCTGTTGAAGTAAGTATAATGTTGTTCATTTTATAAGTGAAGAAAAGGTTTTTGTGGTATCACTAGTACTCTCAAATGCACTTACCCAGTTAGAAAGAAGGTAGGATTCAGAATTTAACCCTATGTTATAAAGTTAAAATCCATGTTATTCTATCCATCGAAATGTTTGTTTCCCCAAACTTTCTTACATATACAAACAAGGAACTTCATAAACAACTGTTTGATTTGAGCAGAATTGTTAGTTAAAATAATTACTTGTAGAATTATGAACTGAGTTCAGAATTAAGAAAGAAATCCTCAACAAATTAAAAGGTTCTCAGGCGTTTTTTGGGTATGACTGATTCTCTTTAGATTTCCAATGTGTTGCTTGCAGAAATGAGTATAAGTCCTAAATGAAATGTTTTAATACCAATCTTACTGTAAACTTATCTTACTACCTAAATCCTAATTGTTTCTCATTAAAATGTTCTAGTCTTCCTACTTTGTTCTCTGAGGTGTGTGTACTGAGGGATGATATATGTTGATCAGCTAACTGGGTCCTATTCCTCAAATGCTCTCAGTTATATAGAGAATGTAATTAGTAAGCATGTATTCATGCATTCATGTATAGTACCATGCACACATAATTTATCACTTTTCTCATGTTATATATTAATTAAAGTTCTACTTTACTAGGGACCGAGAAGATAGAAGGCACGGGTAGAAAGATAAGGATGAATGGAAAAGAAAACAATTTGTTCCAATGTAGAACTTTTTATTTCCTGTAGGTAGGGGAGTTGGTAGTTAAGACCTAGGTTTGAAGACAGGCTCTGCACTTCCCAGTAATGGGATTTTGACAGGATACTTAACTGTTCTGCGCCTTGGTTTCCTTATCCATAAAGAAGGATTTTATGATTATTAAATGTTGAGTTATAATAATCCCCAGCACATAAAAAGCCATATATCTATTATTATCACTTTATTTTCAGAGTTTTTTTGAAGGTCTCTGTCTTGAAATTATTTTTATTACAAATACCCAAATATTTGTAATACAATGCAATACAAATACTCTCATTCAGAAAATTCTATTTTCAACTCTTAAATACTGAAATAAGGCTCCCTTGGAACAAGTATAAAATCAAGGAAAAAACATTAGACCTTCTAAGTAGCACAGTTTTTTTTCAATCCATTAACTCATTATTCATATGTATTCAACATTTAATGAATATCTATGAATGCCCATTGCCCCATATATATAAGATGACAGCCATATATGCAAGTCACTCCTCACATTAAGAGCTGGAGCCTATTTTCCCTTCCCTCAAATCTAACGGAACTTTCACAAATAAAATGTAGGAGAGATATTGTGCCTGATTCTCCTAGTTTTTAAAATAACTGCCAGCTTCTGCTTCCTCTCTTTCAGAAGCCAGCTCTCATGTAAGATGTTCAGTGAAGCTGAGACAGTGTGCTCTGAGAAAGCCCAAAGCAGGCATGCAGAGAGTCTGTAGGCGCAGACAAAGGCGCTCGTCCAGTCCCTCATGGTTCTAACCGCCCTGGACGTGTGAATGAAGAAGCAATCCTATGCTGTCAACCCTGTCAGCGGCCCTGTGGAGTAGAACTGCCTAAATCCAGCTCAGGTCGCAGAATTGTGAGAAATAATAAATGGTTGCTCTGTGCTGCATAGGTTTAGGGTTGGTTTACTCAACAGCAGAGGGTAAGCAAGACGATGCTTTAAACTCAGCAGCAGTGCCAGTGAGCAGTGTGTCTCTGGTGACGAAGACTGAGGTGCAGCTCAGGTGAAATGAGCTGAAATATATGGAAAACAGAAGGGCAGTTACTACTTTTCACGTTTGGTTGTCACAGAAGCAGATCCAGACATTGAACGTGTCAATA
Source organism: Manis pentadactyla (assembly GCF_030020395.1). Lineage (NCBI taxonomy): Eukaryota > Metazoa > Chordata > Mammalia > Pholidota > Manidae > Manis > Manis pentadactyla. Next base: position 167,616,950 of record NC_080020.1, on the reverse strand, counting down.
CATCCAGAGATAATAAACCAGAATGACAATTTACTGATATATTATGCCAGGTGAACTGGGATATATTCTAGTGAGCACATTCACCCTGTGTTCCACAAGCTACATGAATGGCCAGTTTTTTATCGAAACATCAAATGGTGGGCATGGAACCCAACAGGAGGAAGGTGCCCTATGCTCCTAAGGACAGAAATCACAAACCTAGGATCACCTGACCCCTAAGTAGGGTAAGTCTGATAAGGAGGGGAAAATACACACACCAGCTCTTCTGGAAACCCCTCTGTCCAGGACAGTACTGGGCACGCACTGACAAACTGAGCCATCTGATCTCTTCTAAAGGCTTCACATTGCCCACTACCTTTAGTTATTGGTGGCAGATTATGCTGGGTTTTTCCCACTTGCTATGATTGGATTAGAATGACAACCCAGATATATGTGTTCCTGAAACAAAGCCAAGAACACTCAGATGGCACTGGATGCTCCTAAAATTCTTTAGTTCCTGATTTCTGGCTAGTCTTTAGGCTGACTTTTCCACATTTTTGTTAGGCACCTTTACACCCTAATTTTACTATCATTTACCATGTTATTTTGGCTGCATGTTTTGTAATAGAAGCTTTTATGCATATTCTCAGGCTTCCTTATTGCTCTTTGTGGTAAGATTGCCTGAAATGTAGCCTTCCAGGCTGGACACCAAACTGCCTTTGTAATCCACAGATTTCTTGGGCCCCTTCAGTATTTTTTTTTCACTTTTTCTCATATTCATGATTTGAAGTTCTGTTCTCAGTTCTTGTCACTTCTTTTTCTATACATGCATCTTCTGAAATTGTGCCCATCACAGTGATATCTGTGTGAACAACTTCTTTGTAGAAGACTTCCAGGTCTGTTTGTTCATCCCTTATTTCTCTCCTAGTTCTACCTTGCCAGATAACTTTATTGGAGATTTCAACTGCACTTTAAAATCAACATGCAAAATGTGGAATTCTCATAGCTCCTGAAATATCCTCATGTGGCTTTTCCTTTGACTTCTTTGTTTTCATTTAACAGAAGAGCCTTTTATTAAAATAAGCATTCTAAGTGTGAAAAGTTATTTTTATCCTTTTTTCTCTACCTGTTAACATGAAAATCATAATCCAAGTCTTCCAGATTTGCTCTCAGCCCTGTTGTTTAAATCTATCTCTGCCGTTTCACCACAGCACCCCAGTTAGGGCTCATATCCTCCTCGTATTGCTGCAGTGGATCTTTAACATTTCCTCTGCTTCTTGCCTTTCCAAACTCCAATCAATTCTATGCAAAGTGCCAGACTGCTCTTCTTAGCCACTGTCTAATTATTCACTTCTTAAAATCCACCAGGGCTCTTCTTGGTTTATCAAATGAAACACACGTTTTTCAGTTTGACTTTGCAGGCCTTCCATAAACATTTAATCTCATTATTCCCATATGTATACCCTATATCCTGAGCAAATTGAAATCTTGTGGTATTTACAAAATATTTGTCATGTATTTATTCAACTCAGTATTCTTGTTTTACTCTCTACCTACAAAGCTCCCTGCCCTTATCTTCCTACCTAAAAAAGTAGTATATATCTTTGAGGCATGCTGCAAACACAGGCTCTTTCTTACAATTTTTCATAATCCTTCCTACTCTCTTCTTTTTGAGTATTTGTAGCAATTTGTCTATATCTCTTATAGCATTACTTATAACTTCAGTCATTTATGCCCCAAATTTGTCCAATCTTTTTCACAAGATTCTAGGATCCTTGAAGAAAGTACATGTGCTTCATTCAATTTTATAATTTAATAACTTGAATAGTGCCTGGCACATTTTTGAAGCTACACGATGTTTTTTTACCTTGGAATAGATCAGAGTTAAGTGGCCCGCTTGGCGACCAAATCCATGACCTTCATCTCATTATTACTGAAGCCTGGCCATAAGAAAAATATGAACAGTGGCAAACATCCTTGTTATATTTAAGCTTCAATTAAAGTACATATAATTCTCAAGACAAGTTCCAGTTTAGTGACCCTGAAGAAGAATAGAGAAGTCCTCTATTCATTAACTGAGCAGGGATAAATCCAAGTTCCTGTAGGAATTTCAATTTTAAAACAGTCAATATTTGCCCAAACTGAAAATAGAGATAAGTGTCTAGAGATAGAGACATGAGGAGTCATGAGGTTTTAAGTTAAATATACTTGGCTAGCCAAAAATTGTTGCTTCCTATGTTCTTAGACCTGCTTTAAGAACTGGAAAGGATTTTTTAAAAAAGTAAAACATAAGATCACTATTCTCAAAGTCTCAAATACAGCATATATATATCATATATGTGACTATATAACAATTTATATAGAAATATATTTTCATATATTATATATATTTCATACAATTATATATACATGGGTATATAAACATACATAAATGAAATAATTAAAGGGAAAATCAAATGTACAGATACACATGCATATTTATATATACACACATACATGTATATATATATATTTTATTGTTTACTTACTATAGTTTATAGTCTGTTTGCTGTTTACTGTTCATAACATGCTCACATTTGCCTCTCTAGTGCAGAGCTTCTGTTCCTTTATACCTGGATTTTTCTTCAATTCCATTATGATAATATAGGTCAGGGTCAGCAACATTTTTCTCCAAAGGGTCAAATAGTAAATATTTTAGTCCTGGACTAGTCCAGGAGGCTACATACAGTCTCTGTTAAAATTACTTAAGTCTGTCATTGTAGTGGGAAGGCAGCCCAAGACACTACGGTTATTAATAAACATAAACGGTTTATTAATAGACAATAAACGGTTGGGTATGGCTGTACACAATATAAAGCAGGCTGGATCTGGCCCCCAGGCTATAGTTTGTGGTCTCCAAAGCTTTCTCCATCTAGGAATTATTCCCTACTTGTCCCTATCTAACTCGAGCTCCTCATTGTTTTTTTTTTTATTCCTTTGGCAAACGTGCAAACTTCCTTCATATTAAAGCTAAAAGAGGCAGGGGAGAGAAATTGGAGTCTATGAAGAAAATAAAATGTTTGATTTAGGGCATTATGGCAAGAGAATTGGGATACGAAGGAATGGGCTGCATGTGCCAAATGATATCTTCCTCTCATTCTCTCTTTGGGATCTAGGGAGACTTGGGTCAAGCACAGGTGCTTCCTAACCCAATGAAACTTTCTTGTTCATTATGGACAAAATAACCACTGGCATAAAAAAAAGAGAAGCAACAGAGCCAACTCAATGATCTCTGAACCTCCACTGTTAGGAGAAAAGTAAAATTCTCTGAGCAAAAAGAAGAAAGTCAGCTAAGGAAGGGGCAATGACATGTAACATCCTTCTCATTTTTGTGAACTTGCTGCTGGGAGCTGGCTCAACCTTCCAGGACACTTAAAAGGTAGGAACAGCAATGGAAGTGGCAGACTGCCTGGACTGCTCCCGACTACTAGGAGACTGAGTAAGTCTCATATGTCAAAATTCCTATTATGGGGGATTTACTTCCTAAGAGCTATGCCAGAGTAGACCAGGCAAAAACAGGGGGATATGCAGGCTCTATGTCTTATCACTGAACATTTACCATGCTCAAAGTCAGCAGTTCCAAAAATTCCCTGAAGCATTTGATATTTGTTCATCTCTTGATAACTTTTAATCCATGAGTTTTAGTTTTCCTCATCATGACAAGATCTTTTTTTTTTAATCGATCGAATTAAAAGTTCCTATATTTCTATCCAAAATTCTTCCCAGGTTGAACTAACTAGGTAACATTAGCCTTGCAACTAGTTAATTGTTACTTGCATGTATAGATTTTTTTTTATTGGAATGTTAATATTATAAATTAAAGCTTAGGATGAAACTTAAATTCTAGTTGATCAGATTTCTTCTGGATTCTTGGTTACTTTCACTCTCATGTTTAAGAGAATGCATACCATTTCAAGTTCTATGTATTTTCTATCCCATTTTGTTTCTTTCTCTCCACAAGATCTGTCTCTCTCTTAAGATCCCAATAATGTGCAGTTTTCCCCAAATTTAACAATTAAGTAACTAAATGTTCACACCCCTCTTCTATACACTAAATTTCTCTGATTAGTATTGACCACTTTTGACAAAAATTAACTGCTTACCACACCTATTCCCCTTTCTTCCTGGGTACACAGGTAAATTTTATTTCCCAGTTGCTCTTTTATTGTGACTATATGACAGAGGCCATTGAAATGTGGAAATGATTGGTGTCCCTTTCAGACCCACCCTATAAAGACCTCCCATACTATCCTCACTCTTTCCTGCCCACTAGCTAGAAGTGAAGGACTTAGATGCCGTGAAAGATGGTGGGACAATGAGACAGAAGGCAATTGGGTCACTAAATCACCACATAGAAGGCCACCTACATGCTTCCTGGGTTTATAGATGAGCAAAACACTGAATTTTATTATAGTGAACCACTAAGATTTCTAGGGATTTATCTGTTATAGCAGCTGGCATTACCCTAATTTATATACCATTTAACACTATTATCATTACTCTCCATGATATTTTCTATGACTTCATTGTTCCCTCCTCTGTAACCCTCTGCTCTTTATAGTTGGAGCCACTTGACCTCAAATGAGAGCTTTTGAAATACAAAGCAGTAAAATATTGCAACCGCTTTCATTCTATGTAATTCTGACTACAAACCTAAAATGCAGTTATTGTTTATCCTTACTCTACAGAAGAATATAAGGAGGCTCACAAAATTTAACTGGTTTTTCAAAATCACACAGCTAATGACTAGAAGATCAATATTCAAATACAGTTTGGTCTAGTGCCAAAGCCCAGGTATTTTATGTTATGTCACCTTTTTAATCACATTCCCCAAAATCTAAGGAGACTTTCATGCTATCACAATTCCAGAAATCTCTTTCTCAACCTACTTGAATATAAATATTCTGAGGAGCCATTTATGGCCTGAGATGTCAGTAAAGGATTAAAGGGTAGTAGGAAGACTAAGAAAAATATTTTCCTAAACATTATGAATACCCCCCTGGAAAAAGTCCAAGAAATCTGGTTAGGTTGCTTTCTGCATTCCAGAGGCCTCATCAAGATTCTACCACAGCACCTAGGCCAAAGAAAATATTATATACCTTCTAAACCCCAAGTGCAGAAATTAAGACAAAACTCTTATTGATTGAAAAGAATTTGTTAAATACTCTTAAATGTGAAAAATACATAAATCATGAGTTCTAGGGAGTGAAGCGACCCTTGAAAGTGTGATGAACATCATCATTATATTTATAGATAGAACAAAAGTAACACATCTCTTCTTTGTAGATGCCTCTATGACCTACCTAGCACCTCTCATGCGAGTCCCACTATTGCTGTCACCTTCCATTTGCCTTGTGATGCTCAGTGAGGAGGCTGTTGTTATTCCCTTTGTGGTGAAAGAGACTTAAATCATGAATCTCAGCAAAGCTAGGGGTAAAGCCAGCTGGCAAATGAAGAATTGTAGGATTTGGACATTTTTTGAGTTTCTACTCTGTGTCAGGCATAGATTTGACAAGAATCATTTCATATTGTCTTGACCTTTACTTAAACATTTACTGATACCTGATTGTTTACCAAGTACAGTTCTCTGTTGCTTGTGGGTATGCAGCAGTAAACTAGATGGACAATGTTCTTGCTTTGGGGGTGCCTATAACTACCCTTTGGGAAAAATTATGTTCATCATTTTACCACAGACAGTGACTGAGTCTTATAGCAATAAAAAGCTTATCCAAGCTCATAGCTGAATTTAGATAAGCCATAATTCAAACTCATGATTGTCACATAAAAGGCAGTGTTAAGTCTGTTACCCAGGGTGTGGCTAGATGCACAATATAGGAAAGAAAATAGAAAATTTCCTAATCTCATGGAAATAGTAACGTAATCAGGAAGATAGTACCTATAATATGTAAAGAAAAATGAAAACTCAGTAAAGAATATAATTCAGAGAAAAAAATGTACCGGTCAAATAGTAAGTGATTTAGTAGGTTCATGATGAAGTATAAGAAAAAAGAGGTCAAGAAGATATTCATGGAGAATTCCATTGGACATAACATGGCTACAAGACATGAGATAAACCAACATGCTGGGAAACTCAGCAAGGGAGAGATTTACATAAGGATCGTGAGAAGTTAAGTACACACTGAGTAGCTGGTCTAGGAAAACAGATTTAGAGATGACAGTGGGAAATCTCAGGATTTGGAATTGAAAATCAGGAGAGGAGTTCATAATGTTTAGAAGGATATTTGAAAGCCAGTGCATTGATGATTCTTCAAAAGTAAAGTACAAAAAAATGCCTTTAGGAAGGAAGGACCAAGATGGCAATAGAAGAGTCTCCAGAACTTCCCCCTCCCATGGATGTACCAAATGCACAGGTGTGCATAGAGCAATTCTCTCTGGAAGAAACCTGGAAATTAGCTGAGTGACTCTTGTGTACATTGTGTAATTAAGAGAATACCCAGATCGAAATGGATAGGCAAACTTGAGACACACTCTCACCATCAGCTTCCCCTGGCAGGGTGCCATACAACCAGGAGGTAATTTCCAACTCCCAGCTTCTCTCTGAGGAGCAAAGGGTTTGGCTCATACATACAGCATCCCAACTTTTCTACCTGAAAGCCAAAAAGTTCATGTCCATTAGACCCACAGGACTATAACAAACTTAGTGGGAATGAGAATGAGCATTCATTGTGGCTCTACCCCAGCCTCAGCACAGAGGAAGCGGACAAAAATGCCCATCTGCCTGAAAGGGGTTTTACTGCATACTTTACAAACTGCAGCCGAAGGATACAGCTTCTAATTTAGCACACATATAGAGTATGGCTGTAATCCTCCTCAGAACCTATGGGAGCTAATGGCACTTCCCTGCCTTTGCTCTCTAGCTTTTCTCTCTGTGAAGATAAAGCCAGGTAACCAACATCTCTCCGGAAGGAGATTGTACACATGTATGGCACTCCAACTCTTGTGGCTGCTGCCTGAGGTATGGGCCCTTGAACTGCCTGGCTCTGATTCCAAAAGGGTTTGCATTCACAAGCACCAAAGGACTCTAGCAAAAAAAAGCAGCAGCTTTTAAACAGATGCAAAAACTCCTTCTATAGCCATTGGCTCACCATAGGGAGCAGGCAAAAATGCCTGTCTCCCAAATTTCTTCCTGGAAAGGGCTTAACTAAATACTTTCCCAGCTACTGCCTGAGGGTCTGGCTTCTAATTAGCCTATATATGGGTACTGACTGCAATCCTCCAGTTTGGAACAATGACAGGTCTTGGCATACCCTCAACTACTGGGAGTCAAGAACAACAGAGACAGTGGCTTGGACAGCACAAAGTTTTGAAAGACAATGAGAAGCTCAAGCCAGGCTGATGACTTAGTTTCATTTTCTACACAAGACTATTAAGAGGTAGCTGTTTTTTCTAATATGCAGAAGCCAACAGACAGAGTACAAAAAAGCGAAGAATAGAGGAATATATTTAGAAGAAAATAACAAGATACATCTCTATAAACCAATCTCAGCAAAAGTAAGATAAGTGATTTACTCAATAGAGAGCACAAAATTGTGATAAAGATGAGGTCAGGAAAGCACTGAATGAAAAAAGTGAGAACTTTAACAAAGAGATAGAAAATACAAGAAAGTACCAAAGAGAAATCATAGAGCTGAAGAATAAAATAACTGACCTGGAAACTTAGTAGAGGGGTTTAACAACAGACTAGATCAAGTGGAAGAAAGAATCAGCAAGCTTGAAGACAGGGCAGTGGAAGTCATCCTATCAGAGGAGCAAAACGAAAAAAGAAGAGAAAAGAGTGAAGGCAGCATAAGGGACTCAGGATACCATCAAGTAGATCAATGTATTATGCATTATAGTGGCCCTAGAAGGAGAAGAGAGAGAAAGGGAAAGGAAACTTATTTAAAGAAATAATGGTCGTAAACTTCCCCAACCTGAGGAAAGAAACAGACATCCAGATCCCGGAATCCCAGAGAGTTCCAAAGATGAACCCAAAGAAGCCCATAGGGAGACATTAATTTGCCAAAAGTTAAAGACAAGGAAAGCATGTTGAAAGCATCAAGAGAAAAGCAACTTGTTATATACAAGAGAACCCCCAATAAGACTGGCAGTGGATTTTTCAGCTGATATGAGGTGAAAGGAGTTGGATGATATGGTCAAAATGCTAAAAGGAAAAATGACAACCAAGAACATATCCTTCAGAATTGAATAGAGATGGAGTTTTCTTGACAAGCAAAAAATGAATGAGTTAATCACCACTAGACTGGCCTTACAAGAAATGACAAAAGAAGTTCTTCAAGCTGAAACAAAAGGGTGGTAATTAGTGGTGGGAAAACACATGGAATTTTTATATACTGGTAAACACATAAATTCAGAATATTTTAATATTGTATTAATGGTTGTTAAATCATTTATGACTCTAGTATAGTTTAAAAGACAAAGGTATTAAAAAATCTATAACTACAAAAATTTGTTAATAGATACACTATACAAAAAGATATAACTTGTGATATCAAAAACATAAAATGAGGAGAGTGTAAAGAGGTAGAGCTTTTGTACACATTTGAAATTAAGTCTTTATCAGTATAAAACAGACTGTTATGTTTTATGTAAGACAAATGGTAACCATAAACCAAAACCTATAGCAGATACACAAAACATAAAGAGAAGGTAATCAAAGAATAATGACAGAAAATCCTCAAATCACAAAGGAAGAGAGCAAGAAAGAAACAAAGGAATGAAGGAATCAAAAACAGCCTGAAAAAAAATTAGCAAAATGGCGGTAGTAAGTCCATACCTACCCATAATTACTTTAAATAAAAATGGACTGAATTTTTTAATCAAAAGACAAAGTGGCTGGAAAAAAAACAAAAACAAAAACAAAAACGACCCAACTATGTGCTGTGTACAAGAAACTCCCTTCAGCTTTGAAAACACACATAGATTGAAAGTTAAGTGATGGAAAAATATATACTATACAAACGGCCACCAAAGGAAAGCAGGGGCAACTATACTTAATCAGAAAAAATAGACATTAAGCCAAAACAGTAACAGAAGACAAAGGAAGTCATTAAGACATCAATTGAAAAAGAAGGTTTAACAACTACAAATATTTATGCACCCAATACTGGAGCACCTACTATATAAAGCAAATATTAACAGACCTGAAGGGAGAAATAAACATTAATATAATAATAGTAGGGGAATTTAATACCCCACTTTCAACAACAGATATATCATCCAAACAGAAAATAAATAAGAAAACATTGGACTTACAGTACATGTTAGACCAGATGGATATAGCAAACATTTATATAACATTCCATTGAATGGCAGAATACACATTCTTCTCAAGCACACATAGAACATACTTGAGGATAGATAATATGTTAGTCCACAAAGCAAATCTAAATAAATTTAAGATGACTGATATTATATCAAGCATCTTTTCCTACAAAAATGGTATGAAACTATAAACAGATTATAAGAAACACAGAAAATTCACAAGTATATGAAGATTAAACAACATGCTCCTGAACAATGAATGGGTCAAAGAAGAAAATAAGTAATTAAAAGTTATCTTGAGACAAATGAAAATGGAAACAACAGAACTTATGGGATGCAGAACAAGCAGTACTAAGAGGTAAATTTACAGTGATAAATACATACATTAAGAAAAAAGGAAGATTTCAAATAAACAATGCAAATGTGCACCTCAAGGATTGGAAAAAGAATAAATGAAGCACAAAGTTAGAATTTTGGAAATAAAGGTAAGAGTAAAAAATGAAGTGAAAGAGAGACTAAAAAGACAACAGGAAAAATCAATGAAATTAAGAGCTATTTTCTTGAAAAAACATAAATTGACTAAGCTTTAGCTAAACTAAGAAAAAAAGTAAGACTCAAATACAATTAGAAATGAGACATTATAACTCATCACACAGACATATTAAGGATCATAAGAAATTACTATGAACAATTATAGGCCAACAAATTGGAAAATAGAAAAAATTGATAAATTTCTGGAAATCTATAACCTACCAAAACTGAATCAAGAAGATGTAGAAAATATGATAAGACTGGTAACAAATAAGGAGACTGAATCAGTAATCAACAATATCCCAATATAGAAATCCCAAGACTATATGATTTCACTGAAGAATTCTACCAAACTTCTAAGGAACAATTAAGACACCAATTCGTTTCAAACTCTCCCAAAAATAGAATAGGAGGAAGCACTTCCAAATTCATTTAATGAGGCCAGCATTACCATGATAACAAAGTCAGACAAGGATCTTCTAAGAAAAAGAAATGACAGACCAAAACCACTGGTGAATACAGATGCAAAAATCGTCAACAAAATATTAGCCAAAGAAATTCAATAGTACATTAAAAAGATCATGCACCACAATTGAGAGTGATTTATTCTAGGGATACAAAGCTGGTTCAACATTCACCAAATCAATGTGATATGCCACATTAACAAAATGAAGAATAAAAATCATGATCATCTCAATAGATTCAGAAAAAGCATTTGACAAAATTGAACATCCTTTTGTGATAAAAACTCTTAACAAACTGGTATAGAATGAACATACCTCAACTTAATAAAGACCATATATGACAAACCCACAGCTAACACACTCAATGGTAAAGAGGTAGAAATGTTCCTTTAAGATCAGGAACAAGACAAGGGCACCCATTCTCTCTGCTTTCATTAAAAATAACAGTGGAAGTCCAGGCCATAAAAATTAGGCAGGAAATCAAAGGAATCCAAATTGAAGTCAAATCCTTTCCATTTGTGGATGATGTGATCTGATAGCAGCAAACCCTAGAGACTCAACCAAAAAAGTGTTAGAACTAGTAAATTAAGTAAAACTGCAGGGTACAAAATAAATATGCAAAAAACAGTTGTATTTCTATAAATTATCAGCAAAGTATTGGAAAGAGAAATTAAGAAAACAATCCCAATAAAGACAGCATCAAAAAGAATAGAATACTTAAGACTATATTTAATGGGAAGGTGAAAGGTCTGTACCCTGAATACTATAAAACAATGATCAAATACACTGAAGAAGATACAATAAATGGAAAGCTATTGCATGTTCATGGATTAGAACCAATATTGATAAAATGTCCATGTCACCCAAAGCAATCTACATACTCAATGCAATCCCTATCCAAATTCCAATGGCATTTTCACAGAAATAGGAAAAACAACTCTAAAATGTATATGGAACTACAAAAGACTGAAGAGTCAAAGCAATCTTGAGAAAGGAGAACAAAACTGGAAACATCACACTTCTTAATTTCAAGCTATATTACAAATCTATAGTAATAAAAATACGGTACTGGCATAAAAAAAGACACAAAGCCCAAAAGAACAGAGTCCATTAATTTTTGACAAAGGAGTTAAAAATATACAATACAGAAAGGATATTCTTTTCAATAAATGGTGTTGGGAAAATTGGATATCCATATGCAAAAGAATAAACCTGGACTGATCACATCATTCACAAAAATCAACTCAAAATGGATTAAAGATTTAAATAGATGACCTGAACGCATAAATTTACTATAAGAAAACAGGGGATAATCTCTTTGAAACTGATGTTGGTAATGATTTTCTGGATTTGACACAAAAGCAAAAGCAAAAAAAAGCAAAGCAACAAGCGGACTACATCAAATTAAATATCTTCTGTGCAGTAAAGGAAATCATCAACCTTTGGAATGGGAGAAAATATTGCAAACCTTCTACCTGATAAGGGGTTAAAATCCAAGATACACAAGTACCTCAGATAACTCAATAGCAAAAAACAACCAACCAAAATAAAAAATGGGCAAAGGACCCAAACATTTTTCCAAATCCAACATTCAAATGTCCAATAGTTAGATGAAAAGGTGCTTGAGATCACTAATCATCAGGGATATGCAATGAGATATCATAATGATATAATGCAATGATATCACAATGAGATATCATTACACACCTGTTAGAATGTCTATTATCAGGAAGACAAGAGAGAGCAAGTGCTAGGGAGGATGTAGAGGAAAGAGAATCCTTTTCACTGTTGGGGGAAATATGAACTGGGACAATATGGGAAATATTATGGAGGTTCCTCAAGAAAGTAAAAACACAACTATCACATGATGTAGCAATACCACTTCTGGGTATATAAAAGAAAGTAAAAGCACAATCTGGAAGAGCTGTCTGCAGTCCCATGTACATTATATCATTACACACAATAACTAAGGTATGGAAACAACCTAAGTGTCCATCAATGGATGAGTGGATAAAGAAAGTGTCAGATGCATACATAAATAAATGTTAGCTATAATAATAACTAATATTAATGAAATGAAGGTTTTATCATTTTCACCTGCGAAGAACTTACAGCTCCTAAGGTTCTTGGATGCCTACCTGTTTCAACAGTGACTGTTTACCTTTGCCCAGCCTCTTCCGCTGTGGGTTCAGTGCCACCAGACTCTTGTCTATAAGTGATCCTAGTCCAGCTTTACACTGCTTCTATTTTAGCCTTGCATTCCTCTATTAATCCTTGGATTCTGCCTTGTTTCCACAACCCAGCTCCTTCTCAGAAACTGAGTGTGCAATAGAAGAGAAGTGCATAACCTATTTGAACACTTATGAGGACTTAGGTCCTGTCTCTAAATCCCAGCCCTCCTGGCTGAGTCTGTGGATTCTGACGGTGGCCTTTGTCTTAAAATTTCTACTTACTGGCAAAGTAGGAACTCTTCTCCATCAATAGCCTTGGGTATTGTATAGCCCTCCCCTTCCTCAAAGCCAGGGTCTCCCATTTTTTAATTTAAAAAGCTGGATAAATATTTGGTCTATGAGAGTCATATGGTCTTGGCCACAACTACTCAGCACTGCCACTGTATCACAAATGCAGCCATGGAGCATACATGAATTGATGGGCTTGGCTTTATTCCAGTAAAAGAATTTACAAAAATGGAGTGTACAGTATTTGCCTTTGTACTTTGTTTCACTTCTGGACCCCTGTTCTAGGCCACTGGTAGGCTCTTCTTCCTTTAGCTTACTCTATTCTTATAGGACTCCCATGATCTCAGGGACAAGCCACTCAAGGCCACTATCATGGGCCATATGTGGGAAAAAGAAGGATTTCCCCTTTATAGATTCTCTCCATGAATCTCAGAAGCAACACTTAGAATGTATCTCAACTTTGTTTTCTCTATTCTCCATTAATAAGTAACTCAATCTCCTGCTCTCAGGATAAGGATATGTACACAACATAACCACAAGCTGTCACTAGTGGTTAGGGACACCCTGTAGGGAGTGTGCTGCACGCTTGCAGGGTTGACTCAAGTTTGCCTTCCTATCTGGCAGCAGGTGGAGTTTCAAGTTTCTCATCAGTGTAAAAATAATGCCATCCCCATCTCAAATTGGGAAAAAGGTTCCCAGAGAATAAACCTTGAATATACTGCTGGTATTTTAGGAAGGGAGAAACAGGTCTCAACTGAGAGGATGAAATTACTGATCTCTATGGCTAATCTTGAGTTAATGACAGAGACAAAAACTTCCCTCCTCTAATTTAGGGCCAATTCTACTTTGGTCCAATGAATACTATCCTGCTCAGGGACCATGCCCTATTGCTGAATCTTTTTTCTTTCTTATATCCAACCACTTCCTCTCAGCTAAACTGTTATTTTTAAACATACTTAAGTCTCTCCCAAACAATACTTGGTAAGTAAAACAAAAACAAGCAAACCTTCATCTCTCCTTTTTTCCATATCTTTTATTTCCCCCTGACTGTCTATACCAGTTGTCTCCATTTCATGCCACTTGTCCCTCAGCCCTTCTAATCTGATTCCTATCCCTATTGTTGCCCTAAATCAAGTCTTGTTGAAGTCACCAGTGATAAATAGGTTGTTGAATTCAATGAGCATTTTTTCTCTTTAGTTCACTTGATTCTGAACAACATTTGATCTAGTTGACCTGTCTTTCTTAAAATACTACATTTCCTAAGTTTCCATGACAAACTTCTTCTTGCATTTCTTCTTCCTCTAGGGTCAGCACAGTAGCCTGCTGGGTGCTACACTTTCTCATCTTTACCACCTGAATGTCTTGAGGTCCATGATAACCACTAGGCAAATCTTAGAATATAGTCAGGTATGAAATAAAGTCTGTAACTCTGATGTATTAAGGAAGTGGTATGTAGTAGCCCCCGGTTCCTTACTTCTTCCTGAATTGCAGTTCTTAAAAACAGTAGTATCTTATTTTTCAATTCTGAGTCTGTGGTCTTTTTTCAATAATAGTAAATACTGATGATGGTGGAGCCCAATGGAAAATTTGCATTCACTTAATCTTTGCCTGACTCTGCTCACCTAAAGCTTAAATCTCACTCAGTTCATCTGTCCTTCTGATCTCTGACATATTTGTTGGGAAAGTTCCAGATTCTGTAGCTCCCTCCTCATATTTTGACTTTATGACACTTACCTGGTAGTTGTAGAAGAATTTCAAGCCCAAACACTTTGATAATAGCAATTCATGCCAATGACTGTAATGGATTCAAGTGCTCAGAGAACAGAAAGAACAGGACTGTTATGAAACTATTAATATTGGTGGCAAAGGTGCCTAAGGGCCCAGGATATAGGCTGTGGGAGGGGTGGTTTGGTCATGATAGTGGGGCCAGGTAAGATACATCAATGTAAAAGAAACCTAGAAACAAGGTATGGAATGATGTTTAAATTAATTGCAGTAAGTCCCAGAGAGCAAGGTAATGTTACCAGTTTTGCCTAGATGCTTAGATTATTCTCTGAGAGCCATTAATTCAATCTTAACCCTAGTGAATTCACCATTTTTCTCCAGGGACACAATTTTAGTCTTCATTTGAGGGTAATCGATTGACAATTTCATGTCTTTGGGTCTCTGCTGTATTGTCTGGATCAAATCATCTTATAGATCAAAAGTCATAAAACAGAAGAGACAAAGAAGTAGACAGTTTCAATGAGACCAATAAAATGCTCCAAGTGGATGGTGGCATTTAAGATAGATGGTGAATGCCAATTTTGAGGCACTTCTCTAAGAATTTTGTGTTTCCCTTTAGAAAAATAATGTAGCCTCCCTCTAATTTGCAAGTTTAAAATTGCAAATCCAACTCTTGGGAAAAAATTGGGTGAATCACAAATGACTACTGCTTAAGTTTCACATGAGTAAACATATTGGCTGTGTTGGTATTATTCAACACTCAGAGCCACAAAATACATTTTTGTATCATTTTATTTGTAGAAGAATAGCACAATTATTTTCAGAATAATTAACTCTTCAGTTTAGTGACAATTATGTTCCATTATAATAATTAAAATCATACCCTGCTATTTGGATGAACTCAACAGAATAATGATTTCTTAGGGGAAGATTTAATCGGATCATTATTTTTTCTCCAGCATTAAAAATATCTGTACATTATTTCAGTTCATCGTACATTGTTTAATTTTGAATTTTTCTGTTGTCCCATGGAAAGAAATATCACAAACAAGATGGCAGTCTTAATCCACCCTTGAACCATCTGTGCATCATTGTTATTGGAGGTACACCGGGGTTTGGCAAAATGCAGAGCACATGGCTGAGGATACAGCTGGGCTAGAGATGGTGGGAGACCTGAAGTCAAGGGGGTGGAAGCAGGTGGTGGGCAGAATGGTAGTGTTTCAGGGGAATGGTCTGTTGAAAGGACAGTTCTCTTAAGCCAGTGAGAGAATGCAAGAAACAGTCAATAGTTCTCCTGGGGATGAAGTTGACAAGAGCTTAGAAGGGCATTAGGGCCCCAAGCAAATGGGGTGGAGTTCAGGGAAGGAATCCTGCTTTAAGGATAAACTTCAGTATGAGGCAGAATACCAAGGGGGAATGTGCTGGACTAATGAGCAGGGGTTGGAGAAGAGCACAGGCCTTTTGGACATTTTGATGTTCTGGTTCACCCTGATACCAGATCGTAGCAGTGGGATTATCAGCTGCCTGGGCAGAGGGTTTATTGGTAGGCACTGCTACTGCTACCTTCCTTGTCTCACTGAAAATCATCTCATATATACTGGATGCAGAGGGAATGATTCTTAGGATTAGCTGAGGCAGGTGTTGGGAGTCTTTATGGGAAAAGCCTAAACCCAGAGCATCAAGGTAAGAAAGTCAGAAGCAATAAACCCAGAAGTGCACGCATTCCTAGATAATGGCCCCTTTTGCATGCCTTTGTGAGTGTGAATGACTTGGGAATCAGGGGTAGTTTATAGCCAGAAGGTCAGAGCTCACAAGACTGAAAAGTCTACAGAGGCAGGAACCAAGCACCTAACAATGTCTTTCACATAGTAAGGGCTTAATACATATTTGTTGAATGAAAATATATGCATTAATTAATAAAATGACTGCAAATGAATTCTGTCACTTGCAGAGCTCCCAGACTCTCTAAACATGTGAGTGAAGTTAGGGTCTTGATTAATTGGCTGATTCTTTATTTTCTGATTTTTTCTTAGCCTTTTTTGTTGGTTATAGTAAATGTAGATCTCATGAAGCTCAAACTTTCTAGTTCCAACAGAGGCAGGGAAACATGAATTCTGGGAGATAATAGCTTCTCCAAAGACTATAAAAGAACCATAGAATGCAAAAAGTCTTCTAAGAGGGACTAGAGATTACCTGGGAACTGGGGTGAGACAGGAGTCACTATAAGAATTACTAATTACATCAAAATAGAAAAGCACCTGAGAGGATAGATATGTACTCTCTTGAGGGGACCCAGCTACCTTAGACCTCATGCCTGCACTCTACATTCTTGGCCTGACTGATCTTATTCCTAACAGAGGGACGCAATAGTGACTCAGCCTAGGAAAGAAGAGGTTCCTCATGTTCTCGTTCTACAGAAAAAGCTATATAACTGGCTGGTGTCTCAGTATAAAAAGAGACGACCAAGAGTTTTGTTTTTTATTTTTAAAATGTAGAGAAAGAGGATTGCCAGTGTCTAGAGAATCATGTGGTTTTGGGGCAGAATGCAGAACCCATAAGAAAAATACTTCAAACAACAGGGAACCAGACTCTCCTATATTCAGTGGGTCCAAGTCTTACCGATGTGGGACGCAGGTAAGTGGCAATCATCTAAGGGCACAGTGGCTAGTCATCTGCTGGTTATTTGAAATTAGCACCACTTACACCCCACATTTCAGTTTATCCAAAACATCAACAAATGTATGTCAGCAAACTTTTTTTAGTCATTTATTCTGTGTCCTTTTGCTCTGAACTCAACCCTTTCAATTTTTCACACTGGTCCCAGACACTTATTTCTGTTCCCAATCACTATACCTGCATCAGGATCCTTCTCTTGGTGTATCTGACTCTTGCCCTGACTTTTGGGTCTTTGGCTTTCTGAAATATCACCAATAACTTCTTCCACAATCATTGTATTGATCTTATGAAACCTACTCAGAATTAAATGTTTTCCGTTACAGAACACCTTGCAGACTGACATTGTGCTTAAATATAAGCTTCTTAAGGATATAAAGTATGATTTTTTCATCACCGTATTCCTAGCATCTGTCAGCAGTTGGTACTCAGTAGATATGGGTTGAATTCATGTACGACAAGTTCATGTCTTCCCCATATTTTGAACACATAGTTCATGAGAAGTTGTCTTTATAAAATGAAAGTGGGTTATCTTTTCAAAGGTCTCCATCCATTTTTCAGCATTATCCTGGAGTTGTGGAGGTGTGCCCTGACCTTGGATGTCTCCCAGTGTAAGGGGAAACCAGGCACATCAGTAATATGAGATGCCATGATAAAGACACACACAGAGTGCCACAGAAAGATGCAACAACAATGCGCTCTTTTGAGGTCAAGAAGAGGAAATGATACCTAATGTAGGTATCTTTAAATCTTTAAATGTTGAATAGTAAGTAAGCAGATGAAGGGGAGTGGGGAGTGGTTTTGTGGGAGAGTTAGGTAGGGAAAGATATATATTCTTTCTAGCAGTTATAAAAATAAAAGGCAAGAAACATGGGATAGAACAATTACATGAAATTTAAATGTTACTGGAGAGTAAGTTCCAGGCAGAGAAAGACCTCCATGGGACTGGACAGGTGGAAGAGGCCAGATCATAGAGGGCCTTATACTTTGATGAGGATCTGAAAGTGTTCTGTGGGCATTGGGGGTAGACATTGATAATTTGCAATTTAGAAAACTCTGGAAGATGTGCAAAGAATATGAGGTAAGCAAATCTCAAGACACAGAAACCAGCTAGGCAAATAGCAGTAGTCTAAAGGAGAAAAATATGAGAACATGAACAAGGCAAGAATGGATGTGAAAATGAAGTGTCTAAACTTGGTGCTTGAATGGCAAGGGGTCTGAAAGTTATACTGGAGTCAAGAATAATTCCCAGGTTACTAATTATGTTGAACAGTTGGATAGTGGTGATGCTAATTGAAAAAGAGACTGCAAGAGAGGGCAAGTGAGGAATTCTGCTCTGAGTATGGTGTCTGCAGAACATCCACATGAATTATGTCTGCTATACAATGGATTGCATAAATTCAAAGTTCAAGGATAAAGGGTTGGTAATGTCATTTGGGTAATCATGAGCATATAGGCCGTTAAAACCATGAGAATGTATGAGCTCTCTCAGGGAGAATGTCTGGAGAAAAACATAGAACTGAACACTGAATCAGGGTGAATAACTGTATTTAGTGTGAGAGAAAGAAAAGCTGGTAAATTTAAACTGTTAGATATCACACTTGCCTTAGGTGACAACACATTTCCCCATATTCAATTCCCTACTATCCTCTTAACCCTATAGCCTAGTGCAATCTGGCTTCTGCCTTTCAATACACTTTCACAGTTATACTTCTCCTTTAGGGATAATTATAGAATCACTCACAGGTGAGTGAAATAAATACAAAAATGCTGTGTGCCCTTTACTAACTTTCCCTTAATGGTAAAATCTTACAAACTATATCACAACCAGGATATTGTCATCAACATAGTCAAGTTACATTTCCTTTCCTATAAGAACTCATGCTGTCCTTTTGTACCCAATCCTCTTCCCTTCAGTCCTCACACCCCTACTCCTTCTCTGATAAAAAAAAAGAAAAAAAGTTATGTAAATAGAATCATTCAATATAGAACCTTTTGGGATTGGGTTGGTTCACACAACATAACTTTCTGGAGATTCACCCAGGTCATTTTAGGTATTAATACTTCATTTATTTTTATTGCAGAGTAGTATTTCACAGTATAGGTATATTTAGTTCATTTAACCATTCACCTTTTGAGGGTTATTAAAAATTTTTTTTCTGTCCCATGTTAGTTCCATATTTAGCTTTTTTTGAGACTGCCACAATGTTTTTGAGAGGGACTGTACAATTTTACATTCCCCTCAGCAATGTATGTGTGTTCCAGTTTCTGTGAATCCTTGTGAGCATTTGGTGGTGTACCCTTTTTAAAATTTTATTTTAACCATTCTGATAGATAAGTAATGACATCTCATTGTGGTTTTAATTTGCATTTCTCCAGTGGCTAATGATGATGAATATATTTTCATGTGCTTAGTTGCCATCTATAAATCCTGTTGGATAGAATATATCTTCATATTTTTTTCCCAACTGTCTAATCCTACTTTTTATACCATTGAGATTTGAATTATACATTTTTTATATTCTTTGTTAACTATAAGGTTTGCAAATATTTTCTCCCACTTAGTACTTTCTCTTTTTAACCTCTCAAAAGAACTTTTCTCAGAGCAAAAACTTTCTAATTTTAATGAAATCCAACTTACCAATTTTTTCCCCTTTTATGGACCATGCTTATGGCACCAAATCTATAAACTAGCTAACTCAATATCTCAAAGATTTTGTTTTTTTCCACAAGTTTTATAGCCTTAACTTTATATTTATCCATGATACATTTTTAGTGAAGTTTTATAGATTTAAGTCAAATTTTATTATTAATTTTTTTGCCCTATGGATGTCCAATTGCTCCAGTACCACTTGTTGCAAAGGCTATCTTAAACGCTTTTGCGCTTTAGTCCTGTCCTTGCCTAGGGCAAGTGAGGAATTCTGCTCTGAGTAAGGTGTCTGTGGAACAAGAAGCCATGATAAAGACACACACACAGTGCGACTGGTGGTGGGGGTCACCATGCTGTTGGCCACCCTGCTGATTTAGCATGAGCGGCTGAAAGGGGTGCAGTCCTCGGGGGTCCTCATCATCTTCTGGCTCCTGTGCTTGGGCTGCGCCATCATCCCCTTCCGCTCCAAGATCCTTTCAGCTGTGGCAAAGCATGGCTATCCTCAGCTTTCAGCGGTCCCTGGAAGAGAAGGACCTCTGGTTCCTGAAGGAGGAGGACTGCTCGGAGGCAGTGGTGCACAGGCTGCTGGAGGCATGGAAGAAGCAGGCAGCAGGGACAGAACTGCCTTCCCTCCCACCACACCCCAGGGCCCAGGAGTGCATTGAGGGCTTGTTCAGCCCGGAGTCCCTGGTTGCTGACTGGCTGCTGGAGGAGCTGGGGACTTGGGTGTGGTCTGAGTGTCTTGGCTTCCATGGCTTAGAGCCTCTGAGAAGACCTGTGCACCCCCAGATGTCCGGCTGCACCCCTTCTATTCCTCTCCACACCACATGCAACCTTCCCCGCTCAGCTTCCCAGTGACTAGGACACCAGCCATCCCTACCCAGGTCTCCTTTGCCTATGAGTGTCCTCCCGGAAGCCAGCCCTAGCCTACCCAGCCTACCCATTGATTAGACTCATTAACTTTCTTAACAGCCGGGCCGGGCTGGGCCAGGCTAGGCTAGGCTGAGCAATTTACACTGCTGTTAAAAAGTAAATAAGTCTAATCAATGGGTATCAATTCTTTTTCAAATCAGGGGTTTCTATTTTCTTTCAATAAAACTAAAGGAGGATCTAAACTAGTTGTGAGGTGACAGAAGATAATTAAAAACAATTTGGTAATTATCAAGTCTTTCCTCTTGTTTTTGTAACTCAGAAGTAAAGAAGTAAAGTGTTAAGTGCCATTGTTAAAATCAATTCTGCTTTTATATGAATCTACTTTTTAATGTGAACTAATTTATTCTGGCAAAAACTAATTTTAACGTAGAGATATCTGAGTAGTTGAGAAAATAAAGCCTTTCACATCTCTTAAAGAGATGCTTCCTCACTAAAATTTTTCATTTTACTTTTATGCTTACTATTTATTAATTTTACTAGGCTAGGCTAGGCTAAGCCTAGTCCATGCCCACAGGTGACTTACTTCTCCAAGGCTGCCATTTGGTTTCTGCAGTTCCAGTGTATCCATGTTCGAGACAAGACCAAGGAGGAAGGACAAAGGGCAGGAGACACATGTCACTGAGCTTGTCTCAGGAAGTCCCCTTCTTGGAAGTCCCACCATGTAGACTTCCACTGATATCTCCATGTCCAGAGATGTCCATGGCCACTCCTACTTGCAAGGAAGCCTAACAAATTAAGATTTTTAGCTGAAAATCTATCCCAAGCAAAATAGGGTTATGTTAATAAGAAGAAAGGGACAGTGGCTATTAGAGGCAGTGATTCCCAGCAAAATCCCTAGGGTCTATTGCACTGCAACCAGAATTGCTGGGCTAGCCAGTTCTTAGAGATGCAAACTACTCATCCGGGAGCACACCTTTCAGATACGAACCACGCAATCCGGACCCCAGTGCTGTGAACCACCTCCATCTGGCTCTCGCAGTCCAGGAGGCAGTAGTCCTCTGCCCTGATCACCCCCAGGGCCAAGTCCCAGGTAACTAGAGACAGAACCTCTACCCCGAGCCTTCTAAAATGATTCAAACTAGCTAATCCTAAGCCTGCCTGCCCTGCCCTGCCTTGCCCTCTCCCATGGAAACCACAGTGAGGCCCTGCCCATGCTTTTCCCTCCATCTTTCTGCTTCCTGACCAACCCTGGTGCTTCCCCATAAGGCCCCAGGATTGCATGGCAGCTTCCTGTTTCTAGGGATCTGTGAGTATAAAAAATTTACTTCATGACAGTCAAAAATAATAATAAGAATAAGAATAAGAATAATAATTAGTAATTTTTTTTTGATTTTTTGAAACCTTGTTATTCTGAGATAATTTTAGACTTGGGGAAGAGCTGGAAACAGTGAGAGAATTCCCACCCCAGCTGCTCCTAGGCCTGGCCACAGCGTATTTCTCAAACCTCAGACATGCTTGCCGGCTCCTCGCTGTTCACTGCAGGCTCGGCTCACCTTTCACCGTTCCCACTCGTCCCTTTTCTGCCCCGGACGCAGGTCGGTCCCTCTGTGCTATTCAGTCTCTGACAAGGCTGGGAACCTCCCCTTGTCTCCCGTGCCCATGACCGTGGGGCGAGCTGCTCCGA
Organism: Manis pentadactyla; assembly: GCF_030020395.1. NCBI lineage: Eukaryota > Metazoa > Chordata > Mammalia > Pholidota > Manidae > Manis > Manis pentadactyla. The sequence goes on along the minus strand of NC_080020.1, from coordinate 167,594,591 downwards.
GGTTTTGTAGGACGCCCTCTGTTCGTGGTCTCAGGTCAGGACCACGCCGTGCAGTGGGGGTGTGTGCTCCTCTTAGTTACCCTGTCAGGGCACATGTTGGGGCCTCTTCTCACTTGCCAATGTTGCCCTTGATTTCTCCGTTAATGTTTTAGCTCAGGCTGCTGCAAAGCAGGCCTAGCCTAGCCTAGCCTAGAGTTCATTCACTGAGTTTTTCAACAAAAACTGTGATGATAGACAAGCCTAGCCTAGTCTTTCATCCTTCGTCTCAGCCTAAGTGCCATCTCCTCTGAGAGGCTCCCTGGCCACCCTGCTGTGTGTCCCTCTGCACCATGTCATCACTTACCTGTATTTGCATCTCCTTTGATCTCTGCATCTCCCCGACCTGCAGCAGACAGGCAGGCTGTACATCTGCTTTATTCCCTGCAGAAAGCTTGGGCCCAGCTTACTTCCTGGCAGATAGTGGGTACTCAGTAAGTATTCCATGAAGGAATGAGTGATCAAAGAGATGGGGAAGGGCCGTGATCCCATTAGCTACCTCCACGTGCCCTATACTCTACAGTTTTCCAGGCATGTTGTTTATTCACTGAGTTTTTCAACAAAAACTGTGATGATAGACAAGTTCATCACTTTAGAGGAGGACTCTAAGACTCAGAGAGGCCCCCTGTATGGTTGTGGTCCAGGGTCCTCTCCTCCAGGAGAGGGAAGCCATTGCAGGTGTCCAGGGAAGCACAGAGGCCAAGAGGGAGCCCCAAGGAGCTGCCCTATCATGGTCAGGCCTGGGCTGCCAGTCAGGATTTCCAGAGACTCCGAACGGGCAGCAGCTTGGGATACTTCCTACCCCCCAATAGTCCTATCCTTCCTGTATTGGTGTGCACGTGGGTGGCTGGGGAGAGCACTTCCAAGTGTGCATTTCTTAGAGGGCTCAGGGTGGGGGTTTTGTGTAGAGAACATCAGGAGGGCCCAGGTTCAAATTGTGGCCCACCCCTTACACACTCTGTATGACTAAAAGCAAGTGGCTTCACCTCTCTGGGCCCCTGTTTCTTCATCTCTGACGTGGGGAGGAAATGAGGAAGTGTGTATAAAGTGCTGAAAGCGAGGCCTGGCACATAGTTACTGCTCCACCTGGTTTGGAGGAACCATCAGCTGTGGTTCCTCACACCCCAGGCCCTTCCTCTCCCCTGGTCTGTGCACATAGCCCAGTGCGCCCTGCTCCTGCCATCACCTGGGGCCCCTTGCCCTTGCTTGCCATCCAGGACTGGAGCAAGGCTGCGGTGAAGGGCTCTGGGAACTGGCAGGTGTCAGTCTGGGGCCGCAGCCCAGGAGCAGTCCACTGGTGTGGCATTGCTCCTACAGCTGTACCCAGCCTGCTCTGCAGTCAGGTGAAGGGCAGTGGGGGAGCACTCGGCCAAACGGCACCCCTAAGAAGGGGTCAGCTCATGCCCCTTCCCTGTGAATCCAGTCTAGGTTTGGGGTCCTCAGTGATTTACAGACAGTGAGATGATTCTGTCTTCATTGATTTCTGCTCTTATTTTGTTATTTACTCTTTCTACCTATGTTGGTGTTATCTTGCTTTTCTCTTTCTAGGTTTTTGAGGAAGAATACTACATTATTTGAGATTTTTATCCTTTTTTAACGTGTGCACTTAGTGCTACTAATTACACTCTAGGCTAGGCTAGGCTATCAGTTGGACATATTTTCATGGGTCTGTTTCTGAGTACTCTATTCTGTTCCACTGATCCATGTGTCTGTCTCTAGGCCTGTTCCAGTGTTCTTGATTAGTATAGATGTAGATAATTTCTTGAAATTGAATAGAGTGGTTCTTACCATTTTATTATTTTTCAAATTTCAGTTATATTACTTTTGTGGCCTTCCCACATAGATTTTAGGATAATGGTTATCTACCAAAAAAAAACGCTTGCTGGGATTTCTATAGAAATTGCTTCATAGCAGTATATCAATTTGGGGAGAACTGACATATTTACAATGTTCATTTTTCCCAATTCATTTGCATGGTATGTCTCTCCATTTACTTACATCTTTGATTTTTGTCATTAGTGTTATATAGTTTTCAGCATACAAATCCTACACTTTTTCCTTTTTTTTTAGATATATGCTAAAGAATTTTACTTTTGAACTATTATAAATGTTATTATACTTTGAAATCCTTCATTGTCCATATGTTTCTTCTAGTGTGTAGTAATACAATTGATTTTTTTCAATGTTTGCCTTTTCTCTTACAACCTTGCTAAATTCACCTAACTTTAGAAATATTTTTTATAGATTTCTTGAGATTTTCTATGAAGTATACTATCTGCATATGGTGACAATTTTATCTCTTCCTTTCTGATCTAGATGTTTTTTCTTTACTATTGCACTACTAAAACTCTTAGCACTATGTTGAAATAAGAGTAGTGAGAGCAGACATCCTCATCTTGTTCATGATCTTAGGTGTAAGCATTCAATTGTTTAGAATTAAGTATAACATTCACTTTGGTATTTTATAGTTCCCATTACCAAGTTGAATTCCCCTTTAATTCCTATTTTTTCAAAAGTTATAATGAGTATTCAATTCTGCTAAATGTTTTTTTCTGTGACAATTGATATGAACATTAAGAGTTTTGCCTCATATTTATGACTGATACTTTTCTTTAGTTTTCTTTCTTTTGTACTGTCTTTCCTGTTTTGGTATCAAGGTTATATTAGATTCACAAAATAAATTGGGAAGTATTCTTTCCTCTTCTATTTTCCACTTCTATAAAGAGTGTTTAAAATTGTTAATACTTTAAGTATTTAGTAAATTTCTCCAGTGAGTATATTCTTGGAGTTTCTAAATTAATTTGATTCCCTTAGTAGTTATAGAACTATGCAAATTGTTTATTACATATTGAGTGACTTACAGTATTGTTTTTCTAAAAAGTGGTTCATATCATCTAGGTTGTTAAACATATTTGTGGAGAATTTTCTGTAGTACTCTCTTACTATCCACTTGATGTCTGCAGAATCTACAGTATTACCTCATCTCAAAGCTAATATTAAAGTTTTTATATTTTCTCTTTTTGTCAGTCATCCTAGATGATTTTGAAACTATTCATCTTCTCAAAGAACCAGCTTTTTGTTCCATTGATTTTTCTCTATTTTTTTCCTATTTTTCCCCCCACAAAGTGTATATTCATTTAATGTATTTGTTCTTCTAAATATGGAAAGAGAGGATGGAGATTTTAAGGATGAGAGATAGAGGATGTAGGAAAAAATAGCACATACAGACTTAATCATATTCTACAATCATGTTGCTAAAACACCTTTAGGGAATAGCTATGAAATCACAGCCTCCACTGACATTATGTATAATTTATAGGACATGGTGTATCAGAAGTAAAAATGTCCATTATGACCAAGGAAAAGCCTTTGTGAGATTACTTCAGTGTGTTCTCCATTAGATGAGCATGTCCTTCTACTTGTACTCATCATCAACCCAAGGTTGATGTGAAATAATCAGGTGAGGCTTTTTCTCTTCCAAATTTTCAGCTGTATCTGAGTATCCTTATCAAAGCATATTTGTCCTGCCCGAGCATCTGCAAGGTACAGTCCAGGTGGCTCAAGGCATCACACAGTGCCACCTCCCCATCATGGTCCAAGGTAATCCAGTCCAGGTTTGGGGTCCTCAGTGATTTGCAGACAGTGAGATGATTCTGTCTTCATTGATTTCTGCTCTTATTTTTGTTATTTACTTTTCTACCAATGTTGGTGTTATCTTGCTTTTCTCTTTCTAGGTTTTTGAGGAAGAATACTACATTATTTGAGATTTTTATCCTTTTTTAATGTGTGCACTTAGTGCTACTAATTACACTCTCAACACTGCTTTAGTTTTGCCATACATATTCTGTTAGGATGTATTTTCATTCATTTCAATGTAGTTTATAAATTTCTCCTGAGATATTCCTTTAATTAGGTAACATGCTATTTTGAAGTATTTGGAGATTTTCCTGTTATCTTTATTATTTTTAGTTTGCTTTTATCATGGCTGGAAAAGACACACTGAATGATTTCATTAAGACTCAGGATGTGGTCTATCTCTATATATGTTCTGTGATCATTTGAAAATAACATATCCATCCATTTCTTTGGTGTGGGGGTGAACTGTTTTGTATCTTTTAGATCCTGTTGGTTGACGACATTATTGAGTTCTATATTTTTCCTAATTTTCTATCTAGTTAATCTGTCTATTGTTCTGATATTGGTGTTAATATCTCAAACCACTATTATGAATTTGTCTATACTCCTTTCAGTTTCTGCTTCACCATTTTTCAGTTTAGTTTGATGCATACTAATTAGGTTTACTATATCTTTTCGAGGTATTGACCTTTAATCATTATATAATTTCCTCCTGTATCTCCTAAAATTTTCTTTGCTCTGATGTCTATTTTATCTGATATTAATATAGCTACTTCTGCTTTCCTTTTATTAGTATTTCCATGATATATTTTCATCCTACTACTCATAACAAACTTATTTTGGACAGCATACAGTTGCTTTGTTTTTTTCGATCCACTCTGCATTTTAATTTGTATATTAAAACATTCACATTTAAGTAATTTATAAGTTAAAATAAATAAAATGACAGATTTATGACTTAACACTTTTTTTTCCTGCCTTTCTCTGTTACTTGAGTATTTTCTAAAATTACATTTTGATTTACCCATAGTGTTTTTGACTCTCTGTACACCATTCTAATGGGTGATATCACTATTACATTAAATATATATAGCTTTCATAGAATATTGGAGCCATCATTTACCAGTTGATTAAAGTAGAGAAAGCTTGGCTATTTTTAAACTCCTTTACCCTCATATTTATATTTGTCTTAAATATGTCTTCTACTTACATTTAGAATCATATCAGTGTTTTCATTTTTTTCAACAAGTAATTTAGGAAATTGTTTAGGAAAAGAAATCCTATTTTACTTTCTCTTGTTTTTGCTTTTCATGTTCTATATTTCTCCCTTATGTTCCAAGGTTCATTCTTTTATTATCTTCTTTCTACTATTGTTTTCTTTATTTATATCTATATTGAAAACTTCCTTTGGCTGCTCTTTTAGGGAAAGTCTGCTGGTGAGGAATTTTTAGTTTTCCTTCATCTGAGAATGTGTTGATTTCCCTTCCCTTTCATTCTTAAATATTGTGACTGGTTGTGACTAGAAACAGGATTTGGGGTTGACAATGTTTTTCAAATGTTGAAAAAAAATCATATATTTTTTTCTGGACTCCAAGGTTTCTGATCCACTGTCATATGAATTGTTTTCCCCTAAATGAAAGTTTTTTGGTTGTTTTCTGGCATCTTTCAAGATATTTCCTTTGTCTTATTTTTCAGAAGTTTTATTAAAAATATGTCTTGACACAGATCCCTTTGTTTTACCTTCTTGGTAATCTATACATTCAAGGAGTTAAACAAACATTTATGTCTCCTGCCAAATTTAAGAAGATTTCAGCAGCTATTTCTTCGTATATATTTTAATTCCAACTTTTTTCTTCTCTCCTTCTGGTACTCTGATAACATCAATGTTAGATCCTCTCTTATAGGGCCACAGATCCTTGATGTTGAAGCATGAAGATAAGGGTAATAAATGGACAAAGTATACCCAGACATCTTTTCTGAGGCATCTGAATCAGAGGGGAATGAGCACACAAGATTGATCAATGGAAGGAAGGTTTTTAAATCAAGGAAAATCTTGACATAGGCTTCTTGCCTATTACCAATAAAGGATAAGAATATGATAGAAAAGGGTAAGAATGTAAAGTAATCCTAAGGAAATATAAATGCTTTGGGATTTTGTATGCTGGAATAGGTATTGACTTTGAATAGCCTAGAGACTCAACCTTAGCTCCAATTTAACTGAGACATAGATATAAGAAATGTACATGTAAAGTAATAAATGGAGATGCAGTGGGTTGAGGAAGATCACAAACAGTTGAATCAGCTTGAGTGAAGTTTCAGGTAAGTATTTTCCTGAGATTAAGAGAATGATGGGTATATGGAAGGTTATAGTGAATAGTGAAATTTTAGGGGAGTCAGTGATGGAAATCGAGATGGAACTTACCTCTGTCAAGTGTAGTGATTGGCAGGATGGAAACCAAAAATTTGTTCAGTGTATTATGCATTGTTTTGTGTATCCCATGACAGTTAAGACAGTCCTTATTTTTAATCCAAAGTTTAGATACATAGTTCACTGGGGAATGAAGATAGGTAGGCAAGGATTGCTGCTCTGGCGATAAACACTGTATACAAGTCAAGTAGGGAAAGAAGAGAACCCTGGAAAGTCCAAAGAGGTTACAAGAAAATGAAGAACTGCAGGTAGCAGGGAGGTTTAACATGTTAAAGAATGGCTTTAAGGAGAGGAAGAATGAATGAAATGGGAAGAAAAGAAGCTGAATAGGTATGTGGGCATGGTAAAGATGTCCACCTAGCCAAAAAGAGTCATGTCCTCCTTTTACAGTGGAATTTTTCATTCATTTTAATGTAGTTTCTGGTTTGCTTCCTGAGTCCCTGAGTGAATGCATAGAACAGAGTACTATTTCCCCTCCTCTGCCTAGCCAATCACAGACCACCTATTTTGGAGTTTTCATAAGTTGGAAACTAGTACTGTTATAAGTAAATAAGGTATGCAGTTTATCTGTAACAAAAGTGAGCGAAATATATCCTAAACAAAGATGCTAGAGATTAAGATTTCTGAGGCAATGAGGGTCTGAAAGATAGCTAGTTCCACAGGTTGGACAAACTTGAAAATATCTTACTGCTATTCTTTGAAAGCGTTATTCTTACAATTGAATGTGGTGGAGTCACTAGTAGAGAATTTGCTGGCTGTGAGGTAAAAGGCAGAATTTTCAGAATCTGCCGCTTAGCCTTAGCCATTTACGTATCAATAGGTCTTTACCGGTTCTGCTTCCCACAGCCTCTGGGGCAAGGAGTGGAGAGATAACGGCCATTCTCTCCTCTCCTCCTTTCCCTGTACATAATTGGTCTGGCATTTCTCAGTCACCTAGGACCCACCAACAGAGTTGGTCTCGGAAGGGGCAGGTGGGAAGTAAAGAGCAAGCAAAGTGTGAGGGGCAGGGGCGGCGGGTGCAGATGGGTCTGGCCCAGGTAGTGAATTCAAGCAAGGTGTGAGCAACAGAAAGCCTTTCTCCCAGCCAACTCTTTCCCTTGACTCACTTCACCCGTTTCATAGGGGATTCTTCCTGAATCAGGAGCACCCTTCCCTATGGAGCTACATCCACTGACTGAAAAAAAAAAGTAGAAAACTGGATGAATATGAGACAAAGAAGTGGACATTGTACAATAGACAGCTCAGTATCATGATCTCTGAGAGAAGGAAAACAAGAGGTGAGCCCTGGCTTCATGCTCTTCCTTAATTTTGGTGCAGGGATAGGTAACCCAGTCAGAGCATCTTGTTGAACTGAACTGATGAGGAAAAGATCCAAGTATGTGAAGACAGAAGCAGCCAGACTTCACAGGGAACAGTACTGGAGAAGAGGATCACACACAGAAAGAGCTCTGGAAACATGCACAGAGTTCACATTGACTCTTTGCTGAATACTATTAAAAAAAAAATCTGAGAACATGTCATCAGTAATTCTGGACTATAAGAATGTTAAAACATTTTTTTCCATGCTGTAGGAAACTTTAGCCAATGGCAACTCACTCCTCACAAAGGAAGGAAGAATACCAGAAGTGGTATAAATGTAATTATAGAAACTTATAGAGAATATGTGTGACAACAATAGAACTAAGTATGGGGAAAAAATTGAAATATGCTTAATTGTTTCTTAGACTATATGGAAAACAGAATAATAGTCAAGGTAGACTGCTGTAAGTTAAGGTTTATTTTGTAAAACCAGAGCACCCACTGAAAGTTTTTAAAGAGGAAATAATATGGAATATAAAAATGCTCAAATAAGAAAGGGCAGCAGAAAATATAAAACAGAAAGATGAGACAAATAGAATGCAAATATAAAGATGGTAGGCTTACATAAATGCATATCAATGATTTTATTAAAGGAAGTCTGCCTATTTCCTGTAAATGGTCAAAACAAAGTGGAAAAAAAAAGACAACTATATCTACTTAAAGTGTGAATTTGCAGATAAAAAAAATTCTTTTGCTTTTCACCTTTTATTTACATTTATGTATCATGCTAACTGTCCCCCTACACCATCCCACCCCTCCACAGAAGAAAAAAAAAAGAAGGAAAAAAAAGTTGGACAGGCCATATTAACATGAGACAAAATTTTCAGAATAAAGAATGTTACCAGCAATTAAAAGAACATTTAGTAATAACAAAAGAATTAATTCAGAATGGAAAAAAAGAGTACTAAATATGTATGCTCTTGATTAAAGAGCTTTAAAATACATGAAATGAAAACTGATAGAAAAGAAGAAATTAAGAAACACACAGTTCTAGTTAGATAATTCAATGCCTTCAGTAATTAGTAGAAAAAAAATAGATGGAAAAAGTCAGTAAGGATACAGAGGAACTGAACAATACTATTAATCAACTTGACCTAATTGACATTTATAGAACATCCCACCCAACAACTACAGAATTTTCATTCTTTTCAAGTGCACTTGGAATATTCAAATTAGACCAAATTAAGCCATGTTCTGGGTTAAAAATGAATGTCCATGAAGTTAAAAGAAATCATACAGAATATGTTTCTTTAACTCACACACAAACTGAACTAGAAATGAATAACAGATATCTGGAAAATGACCAAATATTTGGAAATTAAAACATACTTCCAAATGACTTATGGGCTAAAGAAAACACAAGGAAAATGTTTTTCTATTGAGTGCTAATAAAATGTAACAAAAATTTGTATGTTGCAGTTTAAGCAGTACAAAGAAAATTTGTATCTATAAATACTTACATTTAAAAAGATGACTTAAAATAATTGACCCAAGTTTCCATGTTCCAGAGGTAAAAAAATGATGAAAATAATAAATTCAAAATAATCAGGAGAAAAGGAACATAAAGTCAGAAATTAATGAGCTTAAACACATATACAAATAGAGTAAAAGAGAAACCCAAAGGCTGGTATTTAGGGAAAAAAAAGAAAGGAATACAGTAGATTAAACTATACCTAGATACATAAAGAGAATAAAAGAAAATAATTACTAGTGTTAGTAATGAAAGAGGGACATTATTACAGATCCTGCAAGTATTAAAATTATAATATGGTATTAATAATTTAACACCAATCAATTTTGCTAATAAGGACACATTTCCTGAAAAATACCATTTACCCAAGCTGATATAAGAAAAATTTTTACAAAAATCAGAATACTGCTATATAACCTAAAGAATTTGAATTTTTTTCCTGAAAAATACCATTTACCCAAGCTGACATAAGAAAAATTTTTACAAAAATCAGAATACTGCTATATAACCTAAAGAATTTGAATTTTTAATTAGATGATCAAACACTTCTTACAAAGAATACTCCAAGTTCAGAAAGTTTCACTGGTGAATTCTATGAAACAGTTAAGGATGAAGTGTTAGCAATCTTACACAAATTTTTTAAGAAAATAGAAGAGAAGGGAACACTTTCTAACTCATTTTAGGAGGCCCGAATTACATTGGTAATACAATCTATAAAAGATAAAAACCACAAACCAATATCCTCTTCAACATGAACACAAAATCTTTAAGAAAATAATCAAATTCAGCAATATGTAAAAAAGATAACTACATTCTAACTCATGGCTTAATCTCAGGACTGCAGATTTCAATTAACATTTGGAAAATCAATTAATGCAATTCACCATAAAATAAAACAAAGGAAAAAAGTGATTATTTGATAGGCATTTTACAAAAATTAATATCCATTCATAATACAGTCTTTCTGCAAACTTGGAATAGAAAGAAATTAATCAATCTGGTAAGGTTATCTATAAGAACTTACAACTGCTATCACGGTTTATGGTGAAAAACTAAATGCTTTTCCCTAAAATTGGGAAAAATGCAAGGATTTCTATCTTATCTTTATTCAACATTATGTAAGATATTCTACTCAGTGCCATAAGGCAATACAAAGAAATTAAAGTCACACATTCATTTCTCAATAGCAGTCACAAAATGATCTCTGTTTGCAGTTAACATGATTACGCACATAGAAAACTCTAAGCAACCTCTAAAAGGTAGTAGATAAAATAAAGGATATTTGATGTAGGGATAAGTTAACATATGTTCAAAAATGTCCTTCAAAATATTGCTGAACAAAATTAAAGGAATTCTAAATAAAAAGACTTTGACAGATCAAAATACTGTAGAAATATTAAAACTTCACAAATTAATTTACAGATTGAGCACCATCCTCAAAATCCCAGCAGCTTTTCCGTAGAAATTGGAAGATTATGAAATGTATATGGAAAAATGAGACCTAAAATAGACAAAATAATCTTGAAAAATATGAAAAAAATAGGATTTAACAGTACCTACTTTCAAGACTTACTATAATGCTACAGTAAACAAAGAAGTGATGTATTGTTATAAGGATAAAACTGTGTATCAATGGAATGAATAAAGAATCCAGAAATGTAATCATACTTATATGGTGGATTTTTTTTTTAAGATGCTGTAGAATCACTACTTGTCTTCTCTGTGTTGCACATCCCTCCCCATGCCCCTCCCTCCACATTATACATGCTAATTGTAATGCCACCTTTCTTTTTCCCTGCCCTTATCCCTCCCTTCCCTTCCCACCCATCCTCCCCAGTCCCTTTCCCTTTCGTAACTGTTAGTCCATTCTTGGGTTCTGTGATTCTGCTGCTGCTTTGTTCCTTCAGTTTTTCTTTGTTCTTATACTCCACATATGAGTGAAATCATTTGGTACTTGTCATTCTCCGCCAGGCTTATTTCTCTGAGCATAATACCCTCTAGGTCCATCCATGTTGTTGCAAATGGTAGGATTTGTTTTCTTGTTAAGGCTGAATAATATTCCATTGTGTATATGTATGTACCACATCTTCTTTATCCATTCATCTACTGATAGACACTTAGGTTGCTTCCATTTCTTGGCTATTGTAAATAGTGCTGCAATAAACATAGGGGTGCATCTGTCTTTTCCAAACTGGGCTGCTGTATTCTTAGGGTAAATACCTAGAAGTGGAATTCCTGGGTCAAATGGTATTTCTATTTTGAGCATTTTGAGGAACCTCCATACTGCTTTCCACAATGGTTGAACTAATTTATATTCCCACCAGCAGTGTAGGAGGGTTCCCCTTTCTCTGCAATCTTGCCAACATTTGTTGTTGTTTGTCTTTTGGGTGGTAGCCATCCTTACTGGTGTGAGGTGATATCTCATTGTGGTTTTAATTTGCATTTCTCTGATGATTAGCAATGGGGAGCATCTTTTCATGTGCCTGTTGGCCATCTGGATTTCTTCTTTGGAGAACTGTCTGTTCAGCTCCTCTGTCCATTTTTTAATTGGATTATTTGCTTTTTGTTTGTTGAGGTGCATGAGCTCTTTATATATTTTGGATGTCAACCCTTTATCAGATCTGTCATTTATGAGTATATTCTCCCATACTGTAGGATACCTTTTTGTTCTATTGATGGTGTCCTTTGCTGTACAGAAGCTTTTCAGCTAGATATAGTCCCACTTGTTCATTTTTGCTTTTGTTTCCCTTGTCTGGGGAGATATGTTCATGAAGCAGTCACTCATGTTTATGTCCATGAGATTTTTGCCTATGTTTTTTTCTAGGAGTTTTATGGTTTCATGACTTACATTCAGGTCTTTGATCCATTTTGAATTTACTTTTGTGTATGGGGTTAGACAGTGATCCAGTTTCATTCTCTTACATGTAGCTGTCCAGTTTTGCCAGCACCATCTGTTGAAGAGACTGTCATTTCCCCATTGTATGTCCATGGCTCCTTTATCATATATTAATTGACCTTATATGTTTGGGTTAATGTCTGGAGTCTCTATTCTGTTCCACTGGTCTGTGGGTCTGTTCTTATGCCAGTACCAAACTGTCTTGATTACTGTGGCTTTGTAGTAGAGCTTGAAGTTGGGGAACAAGATCCCCCCAGCTTTACTCTACCTTCTCAGGATTGCTTTGGCTATTCGGGGTCTTTTGTGGTTCCATATGAATTTTTGAACTATTTGTTCCAGTTCGTTGAAGAATGCTGTTGGTAATTTGATAGGGATTGCATCAAATCTGTATATTGCTTTGGGCAGGATGGCCATTTTGATAATATTAATTCTTCCTAGACAGGAGCATGGGATGAGTTTCCATTTGTTAGTGTCCTCTTTAATTTCTCTTAAGAGTGTCTTATAGTTTTCAGGGTATAGGTCTTTCACTTCTTTGGTTAGGTTTATTCCTAGGTATTTTATTCTTTTTGATGCAGTTGTGAATGGAATTGTTTTCCTGATTTCTCTTTCTATTAGTTCATTGTTAGTGTATAGGAAAGCCACAGATTTCTGTGTGTTAATTTTGTATCCTGCAACTTTGCTGAATTCTGATATTAGTTCTAGTAGTTTTGGAGTGGCGTCTTTATATATGGTGGATTTTTAGCAAATGTACAAGTTACTTAAATGGGAAAAAGTCTTCTCACCAAGTGGTGAAGGAACAAGTGGTACTCCCAGGGAAACACAAAAGTACCTTGACATTTATCTCACCATAATCACAAAATTAACTTGAAATATCATAGAGCTAAATATAAAAACTAAAGCTATACAATCTCCATAAGCAAATATGTAGTTGAAAATCTTTCCAGCCCTGGCACAGGCAAACATTTCTCAGCCCACAAATAGCATTAACAATAAACAAAGAAACACCAAAAAAATTATAAAAGGTGCTTCCTCCTACCCCCATCTGCTCATCAAGAACATTATTAAGAAAAATAAAGCAACAAAATACAGACTGGAAGAAAATACTTGCAATCAATAATACTCAAAATAGAATCTTTTGCTCATTAGAAACTCCTAACCTCAACAATTAGAGAGTCAAACCATTACAAAGTGGCAAAGAATTTCATACATTTTACAAAAGAACAAATAAGGAAGGGCAATGTGCACAAAAAGCTACTTCACATCATTAATCATCAGGAAAATGTAAATTAAAATTACATTAAAAATTTAAAAGTAATATTTTCATAATTGCCACTAGGTAGCTGAAAGGAAAAATAAGATCAACTGTGGTAGGTGCTGGCAAGAACACAGAACAACTGAAACTCCCGACACATTGCTGAAAGATGTGTGAAACAGCACCACCACTGTGGACTATACACTAGATGACACAGCACTTCTGTACCTAGTTATTTCCCCATGAAACAGAATAACCTACCTCCACAAGGACTTACACATGAAAGTTCACTACAACTTCAATCAAAAGACTCAAAAGCCCAAAACAACACAAATGTTCAACAGGTGCAAGATACACAAATTGTGATATAATATAATAAAATATGACTCATCAAGAAAATGCAGTCATTTACTGATGTGATAAATGGATGAATTTTTAAAAATGATAAACAATAGAAGACCAACACTAAGGGACACATACTGTGTAATGTCACTGACAAGGAAACTCTATTCAAATTAACACTAACTTGAAGGGACAAAAAACACTGCTGTGGTTGCCTCAGGCAGGGGTGAACTGGACTCCTTAGCATGAGGCAAGAGGCAGAGAGAAGCCATCTATATTGTAATGATTTGTTGTTATTGCTGATAAAACACACCACCAGTTAAGCAGTAAAATGCACCACTTACTTATGATCTCAGTTGTGTAGATCAGAAGTCTGAGTACAAAGCGTCGCGTTGGTTTTCCACTCCAGGTTACACAAGGTTGAAATCAAGCTTTCAGCAGTTCTCTTCTGGATAAATCCACTGCCAGTCATTTAAGTTTTCTGAAGAATTCAGTCCCATGCATCTGTTGGAATGAAGATGCGTTTCCTTACTGGCTGTCAGCTCAAGGTCATTTTCAGCTTCTAAAAGCCCCCTTCCTCCAACTTCAACACAACAAAGGCAGGTCAGAGTCCTCATATTTTGAGTGTCTCTAACCAACCCTTATACCACCTGTCTCCTCTTACTCTCCTGCCTGCTTCTGCTGTTTTTAAGGGTATGGGTGACTGCACTGGGCCAGCCAGAAAATCCAGGATCATCTCCCTCAGCTGTTTAATAACCTTAATTACATGCAAAGTTTCTTCACAGGAGTACCTAGTTAGTGTTTGAGTGACTAACCAGAAACTGGAATCCTGGGGTGTGGAGACGTTTTAGAATTCTACCTAACATGTGTCTTGCTTGGGGTAATGGTTACATAGGTGTATTCATCCACCAATGTGCTTCAAATTGCTCATTTGAAATGGCTTACTTTTATTATATGTAACAGAATTTAGTAAATTTGGTTTAAAATGTAAAAAAAAAAATCTATGGAATGTTTATTGTGCTGAATGCCAGTATGGAAGAAAGGCATGAGCTATCTTTAAAAGAAATAAAAGACCATACTGAGATAATGTCCTTAATAAAGTGCAGTGTATTTAGCATTTAATATATACATATGCAAGCACATTTATATTCAATTAACTGGTTAAGACCTTAACTCAGTTGTTTCTAAGATGACTGTTCTCAAAGAACTTTTGTTTACCTGATTTCAGAAAAAAATAAAAGAGCAGCAGCAAGAATAGCCAAGTAACGGTTAAACTATGTTTCACATCCCTCTTGAGTAACTTATGCTGGTTCTGCATAAGCTTGTATAAACAAATATAAATGCCATTCAAACTGACTAGATGAATACTGTATGAAATATAGAGTATAGGAGAGAACAAGACTTTTCACAGGTTGAGAATAGTTTCTAGAGCAGTGCTGTCAAAAAGAAATATAATGTAAGTCATTTCTTTATAAAGTTAGAAAAAAACGTGAAACTAATTTTAATAATATATCTTATTTAACCAATACATTGAAACTATTATAATTTCAGCATGTAATCAATGTAAAAATTAAGGAAGGATTCTCCATTCTTTTGAAAAAGGTCTTTGCAATTTTGTTTTTAAAATAGTAAGTGTGAAGATTAATTTTATATGTCAATTTGGAGGATATTTTTGGATGAGATTAACATTTAAATCCATGAACTTTGGGTAAAGCAGATTGCCCACATAATGTGGGTTGGCCTCATCCAATTAGCTGAAAGCTTGAATATAAGAAAATCTAGCCTTTTCAAGAGGGAACTCTCCAGCAGGCAGTCTTCAAATTTCACCTGCACCATCAGCTTTCCTGTGTCTCCAAGTTCAGTCTGCAGTCTGGAACTGCACTGGCTCTCGTGGCTCTTAGCCTGCCAGCCACACAGCAGATGTGGACTTGCCAGACTCCATAACCATGTGAGCCAATTTCTTATAATAAATCTCTCTCCCTCTCTAAATCTCTCTCTTACAGACAGACCTATTTTTTATATAGAGATCTATCTATCTAGAGAGATTGAGAAATATTTAAGTACATATATCTGTATTAATTAATTTTAAATGAACCTTAAATATAATGAAAATACTAAATATAAAGGTTCTCCAGGGAAACAGAATCAATAATCCATCTATCAATCAATCAATCTACTATTGATTCTGTTTCTCTGAATAACTTTTTTACTTTAACCCCAATTCAATTCAATCTTCAGTTCCTTAGTGGCACCAGTTACATTTGAAGTGCTAAGTAGTCCTAAGTGGCAAGTGGCTAGTTGACTACCATAATGTTCTAGACCAAGTGTAGGCAAACTTTTCTGTAAAGGGCCAGATAGTAAATGTTTTAGACTCTAGTTCATATTGTTTCTGTTGCAACTAACTATTCAACTTTTCTGTTAGAGTAGTTGCAACAGAAACGGCCACAGACGATATATAAACAAATGGTTGTGGCTATGTTCCAATAAAACTTTATTTACAACATCAGGCAGCAAACTAGATTTGTCCCGCCAGCTGTCATTTGCCAACTATGTTGTAAAGGAATTGAAGCAATTGCCTGACTCTGTAATACTATGATTAAAGATAGCTTTTGAATTTCATTACATTTGTTCTGAAAGTATCCTTTCAAATGCCAAGGCAATTTTATCAACTTTACCTTTTTGTTGAGTATCATATAGATCCAAAGTTTACAAAGACTAAAGAAGTTCAGTTACACATAATTTGGATCATTTGATGAATGTACTAATGATATTAAGGAAAAAATTAGAATATTTTAGTATATTTTATTTCCATGTAGGAGAATTTCCTATAAAGAGTATTTAGAATTGTAGCACATCCTCTTTCTTATTGCTTTAGAATACTAGCAGCCAAAAAATGTGACAAAATCAGGGCTTTCTAAACTTATAAATGGTTCTAAATGGAAAGGCATTGGGAAGAACAGACACAAGTTACAGGTGACTTTGAAATCCATACATAATGTGTCGGTATGTATTTCTTCATGATATGACTTAAACACATAATTGACTTTTTTGTTGTGTCTCCCAGGGAAGGTGTGGATGGGCACATGTGCATATGGGAGTTTCTTCTAGATGCATCTGCAAATTAGTAATTGCAAAGTTCCGTCCCAATGCTATAAGTTCAACCTAACTTTGGAACCTTTGGCCAGGAATCGAGCCCAATGTCCATTGCAAAAGAATGTGCCAACAGAGAAAAGTCCAAATGATTCTTTTATCTTCAGGGCCACTGTGAACTCTGCAATGTGTACTGGGAATTTGCTCTGGGATGACTTCTAGACATTGACCTTGACAAAATCAGGCAGTGTTAAGACAGAACTGTTATTATGATTCTTTTGTCTAAATGGATGTTTAGGTCAAGTAATTAAGTTAGAGATTCAATCAATCTTTTAATTAATGAACTTGATATTTAAAATGTGAGGCATAGATGCTGCTTAGGATAAGACATGGTCATAAAATGTAGTTACTACCCTCTAAGAGCTTTCTCTTATATTTGTTTAGCTCCCTGTCTCTCTCCCTCCCTCCTTTCTTATTCTTTCAAATGTCCTATATCACTTGTAATCCAGGATGTGGTCCAGGATTATTATTATGTAAAGAAGCCCACATTTTGGATGAGTTCCTTTAAACTTGGTCCACATGAATTTGCAAATGAATCTTGTGATTTTTTTTTCCCTCTAGATCTGAAGCACTTTTCATATTCTTTGGTTCTCATGCCCTTGGGAAATATAAATATTTTGACTTTTCTCTGTTCTAGTACTTTCAGAAATTTAAGTGAAATATTTGGGAACCATTCAGGCTTTTTTTGCCCCTTGTCTTACGCTGATCATCTAAAAGGTGTCTGTTTACACAATATGGAAATGTACAAGTTCCTCTTGTGTGAAATAAAAATTCTAGCTGATAGTTCGGGACTTCTAAGCCATAATTTTCACTGAACCCATCAGCTTCATTTTTGACAGAGACTTAAACTTTTGATATTAGAGAATGTTCTTTATCCTGTCTTTCTTCTCAGTGGGACCTGAACACGCTGAAGTCAATATGTCAGTAGTTCCCAGGTTCCACAGCCAAAATAATATTTCTTAATCTTAACATCCATTCCCAGCACTTTTGAGAACCTTAATTAACTTCTGTGTGAATAACTTGGTTTTCTGTGATAATCCTGACTCCTATGTTTAAGCAAATGTTTCTTCCTATGGCAGAAGTTGTTAATATCTCATGTCCCCTCATCCCACCTCTGAATTCACCTATAGCTCAGGTAACAGTGTTGTGGATATGTTTTGGGTATGGATATGTGGATAGCCTTTCCTTCAAGGCCTGTGTCTCTTTGAGGGCTTTGCTCTACAGCTGTGAATGAGAGATGGTCAGTAATCACAGCAGCCCAGAATTACTGGAGATCTAACACCTCCAGGAGTAACTGTCAACACACGAGGGCCTGGAGTTGGTGGATAAATGCCCCGGCTTTCCATCCCTCATATGAAAAAACTGAAACATGTTCTACTGACAACTAAGAGGGCTGCAGGAGGAATGAGCCTTAATTGTCACAGTGGGGACTTGCTCATTCACACACCTTTTATTCATTATCTTCCTTTCTTCATTCACTTGGCCTCCTGGGATCACAATAAATCACAAACAAGCACCTAGCAAGCCCCTCAGTTTATCAGGATAGGTGTGGGGGGAATTCTACTGAAACCCCTTCCTTTGATGTAATAGCCCAGGGTAGGGGGAGGGGGAACAGTATGTACACCCCTGACTCTGTGCACTCTCTAACACTATGGGGCTGAAAGTCATCCCAGCAAGCAGCACTTTACGATTCAGCTGTGATTACTTGTCTTCTCACAGTTCTCACTGTACAATACATGTAAGTACACACAAAGGGAGACGTCTCTTCAATATTCTGAGGCAAAGTTAGATATCAGCTAATGCTATGATCTTTTTGCATTGGGCAAAACACATTCATATGCTTATTTTATTGATTCTTCACAGTGGTTTGAAACATTGAGACTTGGCTTAAAGGCCTATAAAAATCTAACTATGGCATGGGCTGCAAAAGGCCATGTCAGTAAGAAAAGAGCCCGACGCCATTCAAGTTATGAAGTGGTTACCTAGAAACTGGAAATCCTAGGAAACACCTTATTTTCATTTGTCACTTGACCACTATGTCATCCTGTCATAAGAAAAAACATGTTTCTGAAGTTCAATAGGGTGGTGATCAAACAAGCCTCCTGTCCTCAATTTTAAAAATCAATGGGTAGGGGAGAGGACCTTCATGTGGATCTAACTGGCCAGGTTCCAAGTATGAAAAGTGGGCCCACTTCCAACTAGAAACAACTATTCCCTCATAACAGCACTGCTCTCCTTCATGGTGTTTCCTCAGTTTTTATCTACTGTGTCAGATCTTAATCTGCTTTGCCTGGCTTTTGAAATTACCCTAAACATATTCCCTTCTACTTGTTAGAATTTATCATTTTGCCATTTGGTCACAATATGCACCCTTCCTAGAGTCAGACCAGTCCTCTTACCATCAAAATCAAACCCCTTCTTTCTTCTCAACCAATGCCCACTGCCCTCCATTCAGTGCCTACCCATACCTCACTGAGGCCCAGGGGGCAGTCCCTTTGCTCTGCTCCAAAAGTTCTCACTGTTGCCATCCTCAGAGCCATTTTCCTTTCCTAAAATGTTCCCCATGTGTATTGGTTTGCAATCAATTTAGGGGAGAGAACAGGTTTCCTAAGTGCTTAGCATCACACTAAACAGTATGTGATTGAATAAAACACATCCCAGTTATTTATAGACAAAGCAATACAGAGAAGCCCCAAAGTGGAGGGACAGCCCACCACAGTTCCAAGATCTATCCCTTCATCTAGCAGATGATTAACCAACTCAGTTTGTGGCTCTGGGCCTTAAGGAGAGTACCACAGGACAACTCCTTTGATCACCCTAATTTCAAATGTATTATGCATTTTTAGTCACAGAAGAATATCTGAGAACTCATTTCCAAAGTATGTAATACTCATTCTTCACTTGCACTGTGAGAGTACCATCTATATATTTCTTTGACTGGGTTTTGGATTTTCCATCGAGATGGGTTCTGTTGGAAGATATATGAGACTCTGCTCTGCAACATCTCCACGGAGCTCCCCTGGAGAGC
Organism: Manis pentadactyla; assembly: GCF_030020395.1. Lineage (NCBI taxonomy): Eukaryota > Metazoa > Chordata > Mammalia > Pholidota > Manidae > Manis > Manis pentadactyla. The sequence continues at coordinate 167,574,993 of NC_080020.1, read as the reverse complement.
TGTCTCAAAACAGCATGGGAGCAGTTCACAGTTTGGGTCAGCCTTGTAAGGAGGGCAGGCAGAAAGGGAAACAGGCATTGAGCTGAATGGGTTATTAAAGTAGGAATTCGAAAAGAGAGGTGGACATGACAGACAAAGAAAGAGTTGCTTCTAAAAGAAGGGAGCAGGAGATCTGGCTGATGGTGCTCATTCTGCCAGGGCTGCTGGATGGCCACTGGCTTCCCAGGGGCTGCCTTCGCTTATGGAAGGATCGTTCTTACCCGGGTTATCTCAGACATTCCAAATAGAGCCGCATACAGGGGTGCCCCTCATGGCTCAGGGAAGGCTTCGCTGCGGGCGTGCTAGAGGGATGGTAAGAAAAATGATAAAAGAGACGAAAGCCGAGAACTGTCAAATGGGGCAACAGCCTAAAATATCAAGACAAGACTTCACTCTGGAGAAACAAAGGGTAAGGGAGAACAGCCAGCCTCACAACAAATTGTATTTGCAACCACTGTGTGCCAGGCACTTTGTCAGATGCTGGGGTGAACACGGCGAGTTGGTCAGACTGTGATATCAGGCTCTTTCAGGGATTTGTATTCACAGAATAGCTGGGTAGGAAAGGATTAAGAGATTACTTAGTCTAGAGGCAAAATCCGGAGGTCTGAAGATACATGCAGTTTCTAAAAACTGGATTTGAATGCCAAAACCCTTTTGACCAAGTATGTGCACCCTAGACACCCTAGTTCTAAGCCCTTCTTATATATTTGAGCCGCTGAATTTCCTGAATGCCCTCCTGCCTCCGAAAGCATTTGAGTTTGCAATAAAACTGAGGATGAGAAAAGTTAAGGGAATTTCCTATTTTCACTGCTAAACAGGAGCAGTGGCACCACTAGAACCAGAGTCACATTCTTCCTGGTCTGTCGCACTCACATCAGGGGCTGTTGGCGTCTCTCCATGTAATCACGGAGACGGAGGCAAGTCCCACGTGACTCTCTGGGTCTTACAGAATGTCAGTTGCAGAAGAGCACTGACTCCAGCCTATTGCTCTAGCCACTTGGCACCCCTCCTACCCATTCTGCCGTTTGTTTGTTTTTCTTTTCCCAGGTGAGTAAGACAGTGAAGCAATTTCTGACAGGCTTTAGCATCTTTGGAGAAAACTTAGATGGACTGTGCCAAAACCCAGTTACTGTTTCAGCTCCACTGAAGAGGTGGCATGGGTAGTGACAGCCGTTCCTGTCTGTTCCTTTTCCCCTACCCCTGTACTAAATCCCCTAGTTGGGCCTCTTCTACTCTGCATGCTCAAGTCTCATCTGCTCGTTAGCTTGCATGTCTGGGTAATTACCCTGATTGGACTACAGATTACAGCCACCTCTGTCTGCTCCCAACATGATCACCCAGAAGCCTTCAGCACAGAATGATTTTCAGTTGCAACTGACTGGGATGAGAGTATTGTTTTAATTGTTATTGAATAACTGTATGTTAAACAGGGCAATAGAGAAGACAGGAGGCAATGTGGATGAGAATTGTACTTCTGTTCAGAGGCATAAATTAAGGACAACTACAATTGTGCTGTGATTCTGAAAACAAAATTTATTATTTTTATATATATATATGGGGAAAACGTCTAGAGTAGATTGCGTTTTCTTTCTAACGGTAGCTTTAGTTTCTTCTCTATAGAAAAAATGATGGGGCAATAAAAGAGGTCTTTGCTTTCTGACACCAAAAATACTTTAGGTAAGTATTCAGTACTGAGACGTAACTGATTTCATTCTGGTGAGGAACATGGGCAAGCAGACAGAGAAATGGAATGATGGCGTCACAGCCCCTGGCCAACTCAGTCACAGTCTGAGAGACCAAAGAGGGACGAACACATTATTTTACATGTTAGAAAAACCAACAGGCTTTCCATCCATTCAACATTAACGAGTGCCCATCACTTGGCTAGGTGCTTGGGGACTTTCAATAAAAATGACAATAAAACAGAAAAAAAGCCTGGTCCTGTGTTAAATGTAATTTAGTTTAGAAAACAGGAAAGACGTTTAGAATTAAACCCTACATTATGTATGTAGCTCCACTAGATCTCATGACTGTGGAGAAGGGAAAGGTCATTATGAATTAGAGGAATCTAGGAAAGTGTGTGACTCAAGATGGATATGGAGAGAAGAGCTGAGGATAGGGGGAGAAGCCGGGAGTGGGGGAGGGTGTGTGTCCCCGAAGGTGACGCTGGGCTGATACAGCTGAGGCCGGAGCAATGAGAGGGGCACTCAGGAGACTCCCTGGCCTAAAGCAGAGGGTCTGTGCTAAAATGTAGGTGATGGATGGCCATACCTGCTGGTCATTCAAATATAGAGCAGCTAAAGGCTTTCTAAAGGTCCTCGTCCTGACTTCCTAGTAGGGGTAATACTCTCCCCTCGGCAATAGGAAACAAGGTATTCCCTGACTAAAGCAGGCAACTAGTGGAATACTTGGCCCAAATCTGTCCCCTGATCTGCTTGATGACCTCTGAGGTCATCGGACCAGGAGCAGAGCCTTTCCTTCCACCGTGAGTGAAACTGTGCCTTGCACAGTCACAGATAATTAGTCAATACTAGAGCTTATTTTTCAGAGAATGATGGAAGCCTCCAAGACCCTGTCAAGTCCACCCCAACAACCCACTAGATACAGGTAAACCGGCTGAGCCATCCAGATCACGTGCAGGATAGATTCATTTGCTGGGTCACTGATCTTTCACTGTCCTGGAACAAAAATTCTCATTGCTACCTCAAGACTTGGGGATGATGATCTGAGGGGTAGGATGCCAATAATTGTAGTGTGGACATAAAATGAAAGGGAATTGGCAATCAACAACAGAAAACATGTCCCAAATCAGCATGTAACTACTTACCTACTGAAAAACAAAACATGGCTGTCACAGGGATCAGATGATGTGGAAATCACTGTGGGATGGAGAAACCTGAGCAGGAATTTCCTAACCCTCCCACTTCACCATGCTCTGAACAGCCCCCACCCTAACCCTGAACCCAAGTGCCTTAAGAAGCCTCTCCTGCTGATGAACAGGAATACGGACTTAGCTAGCCTCCTATCTCCTTGCTCAGCTGCTTTGCAATAAAGCTCTTTTCTTTTGCAAAAGCTGGTGTCCTGCATTTGGGTTATGGTGCCCAATGGGCAGTGGACCCTTGTTCAGGCATATGAGGAATGAGTCTTCAAATGCCAAAGGCCCTTCAAGAGGGCACACAGAGAGGACGGTCCCTGAATAGTAAGTGACTGATGGCCAAGATGTGTCCAAGGAGATAGTTTGGTGAGTGGGAAGAGAAAGAAGTGTGACTGTCTGGAGGTGATAGAAGATGTGGCACATTTGGGGGCTGGGTGGGGATCACTCGGAAAGGCACAGAAGGGAGGCCTTGTAATGTGTAGAGAGTAAGGCGATGAGGTTCAGATAGATATGAGTTTAAATTCACTTTAAAAGCCAACTTCTGGGGATAAGCAAGTATTCAGCTTTCAAATAAAGATAGCAAAATTTACATAAGATTAGAGAATTAGACAGCATGTAAGTAAAACATCTGGCACAATGTTTGGCTTCAGCAGGCACTGAATAAATGGTAGTAATTATTAATTTAAAGAAAAATATGAGAACATCACAAAGGAACTTTAGCAGTTTGATAATTCTGACAATTTTAGTGCTGAGAAAAGAGGAACTGAAACTTTTTAAAGAAACCATTAAAAGGCTTTTTCTGTTCTTCACCCAAGGCTTCCCCTTTCTCCTCTTGCCAATGGGAGTGAGAGACGGCAGCCTTCTCCCCATACTCCAATGCTCCTTGTTATTTTGAAGCCGTAGTGGAAATATTTTAAACAAATTTCCTTGGAACTATTTCCTCCTCCCTGAGCATTCTCCCCTTTTCAAAGTGCAGTCAGTTGCACTCCCAGCTATGGACATTGTTTGGATGCTGGTCTGTAGCAAAAGGATGAGAATTATTGGTTAACACAAGGCCTGAGGGAGGGATTCCAATAGGAGGAGATGCTAATCTTTGGGAGAAAGCTGCTGTTTTTATTTGAAAAGGCAGCAGTTTCAAATGGAAATCTGCAGGATTGAGACAGATTTCTTGAGGATGGCTTATGGTCCTCTGCTTGACAACATGGATTTGTTGGGGCTTTGCCCTGCCTCCAAGGCTCTGAGGAGAGTATCCATTAGCAATGGACACCTGAAGTGACTTCTCACCCATGTGTGTTCTAGACTGACCCCAAAATTGCTGAAGCAGGCTATGGTTCTACCCTAGGGTGCTGGTGACACACTGTCAGGGTAGTAAACTTCATTCGCAGCTTCTCCATTTCCTGATTTTCCCATTCAGATCTGCAAACTACAGACTTCAACCGCAAAGTACTTGGAACTTCAAAGGAAGAAAGGAGAGGCCGAAGAAGAAACAAACACTCCCAACAACACACCCTAAGAGTTGGTAACACAGTGAATCCTGCTTGACCTAGGGAGGATCTCACTGTCCTTACCCTCCCTCTCTAGAGAGGGACAGCTGCTGTTTCCGATGACAGAGGAGGATTACACTGGATTATCACAGTGTTGAAATGGAATTTCCACACAGAGCAGAATAAAAATCCTCCTTAAACACGGTCTTTCTCTCTCCCAGATGAAGAATCATGGCATTTTAATAGCAGTGGTGAAAGTTTCTTTGGGAAATGAGGTGTTGGTGAAGAGCCCAATGGACACATCCATGAACCTGTCCTGCAGCAGTACCCACGAGGCCACGCGGGCAGCTGGAGGTGATGGTCTCTAAGGACCGAGAACTACTCAAATCCCACCCTAGAGCCAACAATAAAGTCCTTGAAAACCGTGGGGGAAAATGTGTGGTTATGAATAGACATTATACTTATACTTCTCCCCAGCATACCCTGAACATAGATTACTTATTTTTCCAGTGGTTTTAACTGAATGAATGTGCCTTTATGAATTGTTCAAACAGCCCCGATATACTGATGGGACTTTGTCTTGAACTCGTATCACAGGAATGAAAAGAGAACTTATGTATCCTGAATGTTTCAGTTCTATCCTGAGTCATGAGTCTTAAAGAGAAGTATGTATTTCTTAATTCCAATGATTTCTGTGAACTGACAGCACTCTGATTGTATACTGTTAATCAGATTTTCTAGTGCCCTGTTTCCATCACCAAAAGAAAAGTAATTTTTGTTCTTTTCAGTTCACTGGATGAGTAAATGCCCAGTCACTTTCTGGGGACATCACTGCTCAGTGCCATTTGGAGTTTTTGCCTCCAGGCTCCACTCCAGTTTCCTCTCCAGTTACCTTATTCTATTTCCCAGTTGCTTGGCCATGTGAGGCTTCCAGGGCACAACGCCAACCTGAAGGCATGGTGTTGCAAGTTTAAAAGAAAAAGATGTATGTGGTTATAATTTCAGTTCATAATATGGAAGTCATATATACTCCACTCCTCTTGACTATAACTTCTTTGACCTAAATATTCTACTGGGATCCTTTAACTATTAATTAACCCATCTTAACATCCAAACTCCCAGTAATAAGAGGGCAGCATTTTTGTTCACCAAGGAAAGAAGAATATTGCCTATCTATACCTGGCAATTAGGTAATCAAGCAATTCAATGTTTCTTTCTGATAGCACCTTACCAAACCTCTTGGTCTTGTTTCTCTCCACTCCTCCTGAATTACACTCTATGAAAGAATTTTAATTGCTCAGAAAGAAATAGAGTGCAACCCCTGGACTACTTTAAAGAGCAGTTTTCTAGGGATATGAAAACTAAACCAAATCTCATATTATTTACTGACTTCACCCCATTAAAAGATAGAGAGTGAGGGGGATGAAATGCTTACATGGAGACCTAGATATATATGTAATGCTATATTTCCACAATAGAAAAAAATGTTAGTAATTAGAAGTAATTCCTATTGACTTGCAGTGGGTGTTACACCAGAAATTAGATTTCTTAAGACAAGGATAAGTTTGAAAAAGCAAGAGTGTCACTCAGTATATGTGTCAAAGCAAAAGTGTCACTCAGTATCTGTGTCAATTTTCATTCCTAGAATTTAATAAAGTTAGTTATAGAGTATATCATTCATAAATGAGTGAGCCTTACTTTCCACTAATTCTTTTCCAGCATAGAGTAGTAATGGTGCCACTTATTTCTAGCCAGCTGCAACCCACCTCTGTCTTAATATGTTTACCTTATCTTTTCATTATAATGAGTCACTCCAGAAATTTTCAGTGCTTCTGGAAGGGGCTCCTTGGTCAATACCAAATTACTTGCAACTCCAAAGGAAGAAACAATAAAGAAACAAACATGTACAATGGGAGTCATATATACTCCACTCCTCTTGACTATAACTTCTTTGACCTAAATATCCTACTGGGATCCTTTAACTATTAATTAATCCATCTTAACATCCAAACTCCCAGTAATAAGAGGGCAGCATTTTTGATACATTGACTTCCATATTATGAACTGAATATTCCATATTATGAACCAAATTACTTGCAACTCCAAAGGAAGAAACAATAAAGAAACAAACATGACAACAAAAATACAGCACAATGGGATGCACTCTGGAAAGTAAATGCTCTAAAGCTGTATTTAAAGACATTTAGTATAACCCATCTTTTAAATCAGTGTGTTCTAACCACAGGGACCTGAGTTTCTCCTTTCAACAAATCTTTTCCTCACAAGACTCCATTTTTCTCAGTGCTTCAAAGGAATATTTTCAACTCATTTATCTTCTGGCTCACTAATGCTCTCTTCAGTTGTATCAAACATATCATTAAGCCCATCTATTGAGTTCTTAATTTGTTTTATCCAGTTCTGGAATTGCTAAGCAGAAAGACAAGATACCAGCAGATGGAGAGAGAATAAAGCCAGTAAAGCCCATTAAAAGGGAGTCAAAGAGTTCAGATAAAACCAGAGAGCCAGAAAGGACTCACAGAGTTAATGAGTTAATTAGCTGAAGTTCTAAAGGCTGGAGCAACTGGAAATGTCCAGATATTCCCCAGATAAAGAAAAGTATCCAAGTGCAGCCCATGTCTTCATTGAACCAATTAGGAAATGCCATTGTAAAATCTACTTGACCTGCAAAAAGGCCCAGTTTATTCTTTAACTTAAGCTATATGCAGTTCTTTCTCTTCTTCCAGCCCCTTAATTAACTAACTTTGTAACCAGGAGAGGAGCTAGACCTCTGAAGTATAAATAAACCTATGTGAATAAAGAATGCCAGCTCCAGACCAGCACAGTCACCTAGATAACCCTATTCTTAAGACATAACCTCAAAGGAATTATGAATCACCTGTAAATATCATGCCTTATGCTGACCCTTAACCAAAAGCCTCTATAAAACACCAGACCCTAAACCCTTAAGCACTCCTCCCCTCTGAGGTTGCCTGCACTTCCCTTTCTTCAAGGGCGTCATGCTTTCTGTTCTACTCCAGCTAAGTAGAAGGGGCTACGGAGAATTCTGATTTGGGCTACCAAGTTCCCATTGCCTGGGTTACTCAGACAGTACTGCAGCTGTATGATCTTGCTCTTTAGTAGCCTGCCTGAAAATCTCCTTTCATTGCCTTTGGGAAGTTCTCAGAATGTGATCTCACTCCATCCAGTGCTCTGTGGCTCACCCAAATCCTGAGGTGGAAGGGGCTTAGTTCCTACGCTGTGCGGATCCAGCCAGGCACTGGACACCAGGTGACCCTGGCTTTAGGAGCTGTCAAGGGATTTGCCCAATGCTGAGCAGGATTTCAGTGAGGTTCCCTTTCCTGCCTTTGTCTACCTTGACTCTGGCACGCTCTTCCCTTGGAGTGTACTCAAATAAAACTTTCATTCTGCTTTGCTACTCTGTCTCTGCTTTTCAATTCTTTGTTGCAGTGGGGATAAGAACCAAGGAGAATAAACTCAACCCATGATAGAATCAATTTTCTTCCCATTTTTTTCCTACAGATTCTAGTTTTTAGAAGAACCATTTTGGTCATCTGTTATTTTGAGCATATTAATCACAAATTAAAGTCCATGTCTAATCACACTAATATGTGGATCATCTATGTTTCTTTTTTCTACTGTTTGTTTTGTTTTCCCCACCTAGTCCTCTTTTTGGTCATGATTTTTAATGGAATATTGAATGATGTACATGAAAATTGTAGCACCTCAAGATGATATTTTTCTCCAGAGGGGATTCATCCAATACTCTGGCAGAAAGCTGAAGGGCAGACTGACTCAGTGTAGTGTGTAGTGAGGAATTTGAGGCTGCTTTGCACTAAAATTTGCTGTAATACCGGTTCAATGGCATTTCTCCAGGACAGCCCTGCATAGATGCAGACTAAACGCCTACATTGTCATCCAGAGTTCTCCCTCCTTGCTGGTCCTGAACTTTGGGATTTGCCGCCCTATGACTAAAAATCAGTAAGAATTTCTGCTCTGATCTTCAGCCACTTTTTTCTTGGCTTCATATCCTCTTCTTCTGCCCAGTTCTACAAGAATGCCTTGAGAGAAAATCCTATGCCTAGCGCCAGGCTCACTTCTTGGTATCTCTCTGCTTCTGGGACCCGGATCTCTTAGCCTTGCCTGCCTGGGCCTCCCCTTCAGTAGTCACTGCTCAGCCTTGTGAATTTTTGCAAAGCCCTAAGGACTACTTTGTATCTCAATAGGGGCTTTCTGCCTGGCTCTTTAGCCTCCTTCTTCATGCCAAATATGGGAAAGGCCCTGAGGAAAAGAACAACACCCAGAAAGATAGGCTCACTTTGACACTTCCTTCTCTCCAAGTTCTGGCCCCTCAAGTCCTGGCTGCCTCAGAAACTCTCTGAAGCCTTTGAACAGATTTCTTTTAAATATAATTTGGCTTATCTGGTTGATTTTGACTGTATAATTGGCCTGCTGCAAACTTCTCCCTTATAGCCAGCTCAGGAACCTCCTCAGACAATTTGGAAATATGGCTTTCACAAGGAGTTAAAAAACAAATGTTCATTTCACACGTGTCCAGTTCCATTGACCAAGGGTATGTCTTTCCATTACAAGCTAAAATACCTTGGTTTCCTTAGCATAATTTCACACACCTTTTGCATAATTTTTGATACTTTAAAAAAAGAATTTCTTTTGTGTCATTTTTTCCTAAGTAAAAAGTAACATTTCCTGTTCCTTTGTTTTTCCTAGCCTCATGTCTCTTTCCATGTACACTAGTGACTTCAAGCAATATTGGAAAAACAGGCATATTGTGTTTTCAAGAACTCCAGAATAATGGTTATATGTAAAATGTCTTTAGAGTCCTAATGAAGTTTATTAACTCACTTTTCCTACATGTAATAAATTTCTTTGGTAGGATTTCTCAGAGCCTTTACTATATGTTTTGAATTAGGGTAAAGTGTATATAGTATGTACCATTTCTCAAACTTACATGGCCAGGGAATCCTTTTCCATAAAATGTCTTCAAGGATAAACATACTGGGAAAAAGTTTTTTGAAACATATTCTTAAACATAGTTTATGCAGTAAGTTACCTTGAAAAGTAGCAAGGGCTAAAGTATTCCTTAAATATGTGACGTGCTGTATTTAGTTTGCAAAACCTTGGGAGTAGTCCATCAAGTGAACTTTTGTAGCCTGTAACTTTTTAAATTGAATAAAGTTTATGAATATTCACTGGCACTGCTTCTCAAATAGTAAGTGTTCAAGACATGTTTCCACTAGTTAATCATTTCCTTCGAATCATGCAACACCCCCTGTGAAATAAATGACACCTGTATTTTACACATGAGCACACTGAGTTAAATTACTTTCAAAGTGTCTGAAGTATTAAATGGCAAGATTGGTATTTGACCAATTGGTATTATCTAGTTCTAAAGTAAATACATGAATAATCTGATTCTCACAACGCCAGGCTAAAAAGTACTGGAAAAGAACAAAGTGAAAATAGTGAGATAGGTTTGGGAAAACAAACATTGAGCATGTCAATGTTTTATGTCTTAATATGTTCGAGGTAAAATGTGATGGTGATTGGATCTTTTCCCATTTTTAGTAACTCACAAGGTGGAAAATTCCAGGAAAGAGGAGTGTACACCTTAATGGGAATAATGCATGATAATATATTATAGCTAATCCTTTAATACTACTTATTTTATGTACAAGACACTTGGCTAAGTGATTTACACATACATATGAACTCATTTAATTCTCAGAGAATATTAGTAATTGCAGTTGTATGAATTGCTATCAATTATTAGATATTTACTCTTTAATAGGCCAGACTTTTTACATGAAGTGCCTCTTTTAATCCTGATAATAAATGAATGAAATAGAAACTATTTTTGCCAGATGATACTGAGGTTTAGAAAGTTAAATGAATGTCCCAATATCACCTGATTAGTCATCACAATCTAGACCTCTACAATAAAATCAGTATTTTAAATCACCATACTATAGTTGAGCTAAACCTTGAGGGTTATATTAATGGGGGAAAAAAGCTGTGAAAAACAACTTAAAGTCTATGCCTTTTTATGTTTTCTCATTTCAAGTTCCATAAAAGATTGATGACCAGCACCTAGGCAATTATATTATTTTGTATGATTGTTATGGTTAAATAATAAATGTTATAGTATCCACACAGAATTAATCATAAGAAAACAGTAAAAACATTTCCCAAGAGCAGACTTTGCAATCTTTTACTCTGGCAAAATTGCAACTGAACTCCCCAAAGATAATAAATGTAATTAATTTCTAACATCGGTAAGCATAGGATTCAATTGCAAATGGCAAGTTTGGAAGTGAAGAAATAAGTTTATAGCCATATAAATGAGAGCACAGTGTTCTTTGTATTTATATCTGGAAAAAGTAAGCCCTGTGCCCTCAATACACTGCCACCTCCAGAGATTAGGGAAGAAGAGAATACTTTGACTAAGAATTTAAGTAAATCCCTAGGAAGTACATGGCTCAGGACCTCATATGGACCTTTGTGTAGCTAAAAGCAGATGTTAAGATACTCCCTAAATGTACAAATACAAGCAAGGTTGTTCATCAAAATTATTTCTCAGAAAATTGTTAAATTTTGTTTTTGTTCCTAGTTATCCAGGATTATAGATCTCTATGGTTGCTTTGTGACTGGCAGTGTTCCTCTATAGGATGAGTATACATCCCCATCCGACTGCTGTTGGTCATGACAATCTGACTTACCTTGATCAATGCAATGTGATTAATGTGGTTGTACAACATCTAAGCAAAAGCTCTAAGGGCTATTGGCAATCCATCCATGGAAATGCATGTCATTAGCAGGGCATATTTCCCCTGCCTGAATCTTAGAATAAAGAAGGTACATGGAACAGAATGGCATGGGACTGACATAAATCTGAATAATAAACCCTAGTGGATTATAATATTGTTTGGTACTTTTGCAGCAAACCTAGCAAAAGTTGACTGATGCAAAATTAGCTTATATACAAGTGATTATGAATTTTCTATTTTTAATTAATTTGAAAGAAAAGCTACTATCTAGTAAAATTTTTTAAAACATCAAACAAGGCTCTTTGGGTGTCTCTAGAGTTCCTTCAGGAAATTGATTTATAAGGAGACACATAATAAAAAAGAATGAAATCTTGCCACTTTATGACAGTATGGATGGACATAGAGAGTATTGCCCTAAGTGAAATGAGTCAAAGAGAAACACCATATGATTTCACACATATGTGGCATCTAAAAAACAAAACAAAACAAATAGACTCATAAATACAGAGAACAACCTGGTGGTTGTCTTAGGGGAGGGAGATGGGGGAATGGGTGAAATATGTCAAGGGGATAAAGAGGTACAAACTTCTAATTATAAAATAGTCATGGGAAGAAGGTACAGCACAGGGAATACAGTCAATAATATTTCAATATCCTTGTATGATGACAGATGGTAACTATACTTACTGTGGTGAGCATTTAATAATGTATGTAATTGTCAAATCACTATGATATATACCAGAACCAATATAATATTGTATATCAACTATACATCAATAAAAATAAACAAATGACCACTTTGCAGGGAAGAAAAAGGCATATAAAGGTAGCAGAAACCAAACTTAGTAGTTGTTCCTAGAGACATGAAATCACAGTTGCAAATGTTAGATATCATTGTAAACTGGTGTTTTGGAAGATTTTTAAAGACCGCTATAAGCAGAAATATATTAGTAATGACTTTGAAAAAATTAAGAAGATATACCCACAAAATTAATGTGATAAGTAACAATGGTATATTATTAAGCAAACAGTTACATCTCAGAGAAAATTTTTAGTGAAAAAGAAAAACTCAGCTCATATTACAAAAAAAAAGATGTTATATATAAGACAATTTAGAAAGCAGGGACAATGTTACATTCTAGGCATCTGTTAAATGACAAAAACTGACTCTAGAACTATACTAATGTTAAAGATGCATGTGAGAAATTGGAATATTTTTCATGAAATGTGAATGAAAACTATAATACATTATTGTATGTGATATGTAATTTTAAATATATATACATAACTACATGAATAAATTAAATGTTATAGACACTGGCATATTTTTATCATGTCTATAATGATTTTTAACCACCCATTACCACCTTGAGTATATAAACTATAAGAGACATGCATGAAAATAACCAAGTTTTACTTGGTAAAATGGAAGATAAGCTAATATTGGGCCTTCTTTATCTAAGAGAAAGAGCATAATGAATCAGTAAAGGACATTCTTTTATTTGTAGGAACATGGAACCTCTGATAATGCCAGTCCTGTATTTTACTATGCAACAATTAGTCCTATTAAGGACCCTCTTCTGGATGAGAAATGAAAATTTTCTATAATACATTCCCTGCTTCTTAGACCAGGACAACTTAAACCTTTATATTTCTTTTCCGACTCTTTCATGTAGTTAAATATATCAATTTCAATTACACTAGTTTTGAAAATGAATGTTTCCCCTGGGTGATGGGAGATGCATGTGTATATGTGGGGGTTGGGGGTCAGGGGTGGGCCTGAATTAGGTGTGTCCTTCTTGATAAATCAGCAATTTATGATGGTAAAGACATTTTGAAATGATCTTATTCCACAGGACTTAGAGTACGAACACCCACCCTGGATTGTCTTGCTGGAGGTATGAGGGATTTATCTTATACAGGGTGACTTAGACTATAGGAAATGTAATGTACATTTAAAGGAAGATGATGGATCATAGAACAAAACAAACATTTTGGGTAAGGGGTAGAATTTTTTGAAGAATAGTTAGAGATATATGTATGGAAATTTGCAGAGCTAAGGACAGATTGGAAAATTTTAAATAGATATATTTTATGAATGATTTATCTTAGTGACAATGGTGACCAATTAAAAGATGGCTATGAATTCTTTAACTCTTCTTCCACTGAGACATGGGATCTATGATTTCATCTTCTTGAATCTTGTGATCTCTGTGATGCTCTGACCTACAGATTATTGGAGACACGGTCTTGTGCCAAGTGCTAGATCTAGAACTTAAGAGATAGGCAGCTTCCACTTTGTCTTTTGGAATACTTGATTTTAGAAGCCAGCTGCCCTGTAATAAAACTGAATATTGGGTTATGAAGAAGCTTAAGTTTCCCATGTATAGACTAGACTAGACTCCAACTGTTGCAGCCATCCTAGCCCAAATACCAAACATGATTGAAGAATACTTCAGGTAACTCCATTCTCAGCTAGCATCTGACTACAAACCTCTAAGAGAGAGTCCCCCTCCAGAGCTCATTAGCCCTAGACATTTTGGATATAATAAAAAAGAGTAATTCAAATCTGTGGAGTATAAGAACAAAGAAAAAAACTGAAGGAACATAACAGCAGCAGACTCACAGAACCCAAGAATGGACTAACAATTACCAAAGGGAAAGGGACTGGGGAGGATGGGTGGGAAGGGAGGGATAAGGGGAAAAAGGGGGCATTACGATTAGCACACATAATGTGGTGGGGGGAGCATGGGGAAGGCATTATAACACAGAGAAGACAAGTAGTGATTCTACAGCATCTTACTATGCTGATGGACAGTGACTGTAATAGGGTATGTGGTGGGGACTTAATAATGGGGGGAGTCTAGTAACCGTAATGTTGTTCATGTAATTGTACATTAATAATACCAAAATAAAAAATAAAAAAAGAATAATTCAATAAACAGTACAAATGACCACTATGTGGCTAATCTGAAAACCTGGGAATCATACTCAGTCCTGCCCTCATTCTTGCCCACATGTATTCAAATCTTAGTGCCTGGGTACCATAGGATATATATTTATACATTTGTATATATATGCACACACATATATATGTATATATGTATACCAATGTGTGTTTATGTGTGATGAATTAATAGAACTTGTAACTATAGAGCAATGTAACAGATGATATAGTTTCACAAATTTGGAAATCATTCATGTTACTTAGATGAAACCAGATTATAAAATGTATCCTATAATTTTTTTGGTGTACACAGTATTCTGAAGCCTGGAATTCCACCATTCCATATGTTCTATTGAGCCAAGATAATTCCATTTCTCAGGTGCTCAGTTAAGTATAATGTTAATAAGACCAACAAGTTCAGTCTGTACCCTGTGGTCACCTTGAATCCAAACAATTTTTCAAGAAATACATATGAAACCATATAATATCCAAAGATAATAATAGTTTGGGGGTGGTTCACTATACAGAATTAGACAAGCTAAACAGGATATTTTACCTTAGGCTATAGAAGTCACAATTAGCATAGCAAATTAAGTACATTTTCTCTTATATTAACTTTTCTTTTAGTTTTTCTCAAAGCTTTTGTAACGGCACAAATAAATTTTATGTAGTAATGCTGTTAGAAGTGCCCTTTGGAAGGTGACAAGAATATCCTGAGAACAGCTGTAATTCCTGAATGCATGCTGTCCCCAGCCACCAGGCAAAATGGGGATATCAAGGGGAAGAATATGTCATCACCCATGGTAGCTGTGCTTAGCAAGTGGCTCAGCACTGTACAAAATACAGTTCTCCCACGTAGCCTCTGCTTTTTACAAATATGGTAGAAGAATATAAGTCAATGGGAAGAAAAATTGACCTGGATAGCCCATATTCAAACCACACGGAAAAGGGTCTCTACCTGTTCTGTGACAGTAGAGAATAAATGAATTTAGCTATTTGTATGTTCCCCAGTTTGGTTCCATATGTGTTTCTTGAAAAGAGGTTTGGACTCAAGTCTACAGTCTGTGACCAGGGAGCACAAACTGAACTTATACACCTTATTAACATTACATTCAAATGAAAATCTACAACTGTACTTATCCTATATTATAGAAGCATATGTAATTGTGGAATTACAAGCTTCAACGTAGTCTTTAAACACACAAACTTTTGTATGACACATCCTACAGTGGGCTAATTATTTGGCTTTTTCTAATTGACACGAGAGATTTCTGAACTTGTGAAATTGTATCATCTAGTCTCTTGAGATATAGACAAAAGCTTCATTTATTCACTACATACACAGACACACACAATATGTTCAGGCACTGAGAGTTGAAGAAATGTATGGTAGGCATGGAAAATAAAGGAGAGAGATCAAGTACGATTTCCAGGTTTCTAGCTTAAGCAATGTGAAGATTGTTTGTACTATTAAATTATAAAACACCAAAGGATAATGCACTTTGGAAGTCTGGGTATGATAAGTTCAGCTTGAACATACTGAATTTAAGATGCCTGCTATAGGTCTAAGATGAGATGCCATGTAGATCAGCTGACATTATATAGGTTTGGGTCACAAGAAGTCTGGACTGTGTAGATTTGAAAATTTTCAGTCTCAGCAAATAGATGGTAACTGAGGCCAAGAGAGAGCTGAGAAGAGCAAGATATTATAAAATTACAGAATTCATATGATAGAGTCTCAATGAGACTGAGTAGAAGTGGGAAGCAGGCTAACTGACTTACGTATTCATAGTTACAGAGATAGGAAGACTATCTAGTAGTTGTTAGAACTGGAAAGAGGAGAGTTTTTCTAGAATAATGAATGACATGGTTAATAATGTCATATATCGTTAAGTAAAGCAAATACATGAGTGAAAAGTACCTGTTGTGTTGAACTATGTAAAGAACATTAATGATCACAATGGCAACAGTTTTTGTAGAATAATGGTATAGTATCCAGGTAAGAGTTAGTAGAAGAGCTTATAGACTATAGAGAAATTAAAGACTATAAATAACTCTCCAGAATGTTGACTGTGAAAGAAAGGAAAGATGGGAAAGGCACCTAGTAGGGAATGTGAGGCTGAAACCATTTTATTATTTTGTATTGGTTGGCATGTTAATTTTGAACCCTGTCTTGGATCTTTAGAATAATCCATTAGCTTTATATGATATGCAAAACATAAGCAGTATAATGTAGGCACAAATAAAATAAAATCTTTAAAAACTATGTGGTTTGTTGGCTTACTAATTCCAATGAGACTGAATTATTAAGAGATGGAGTGTATTTCCTCCACAGTACCTTACTTGGTGGTGTCTGACTCTGTCCTCTCAAACTGCCTCCCTGGAACTGCATCCAGACCTACTTTAGCCCCACAATATCTAATATTTTCCACTAGGGATAACTATGCCCCCAACTTTGACAGTGGTGGTCATTATTCATATGACCTCTTTCTCCTGCACTGTTTTATACAGCTTTAGCTCTCTAGTAGTCTAGCAGATAGGATGGTGTTTTAACCTGGGTGTTATGGAAAACCTTTCTGAGATGGCAAGTGCAGGATCTCACTTCCTTTCTATCCTTTTATAAAACCCAACCCAGGAGCTGTAGAAGTAAAACATTGGGCCCTAAAAAGTTTTGCCTAATTTAGCTTAAAATTCTGATGCACAGGAATGAAGAGTGAGCAAAAGTTCATGTAAATCTGGCACTGCTTAGATTGTACTGTGGAATCTGAAACTTTGAAGGGACTCTAGAAATGTTTATGTACAGATACCTCATCAAAATGCAGATGTACATAGGTTTAGCTGATTGGAAGACTGGATGTGGTCCCAATATCAGTGTGTGATCTTGGTCTAGCATTTCTTCAGACTGAAATTCTTAGTTTCTTCAAATTTTTATGTAATGAGCCCAACCCATCAAAATTCTTAATGGAAATTGTAGTGGGTCAAACTGTGTCCCCACAAAGGTAAGTCCAAGTCCTAATTCCCTGTACTGGTGAATGTGACCTTATTTGTAAATATGGTCTTTCCAGATATAATTAAGGGACAGATCTTGAGATGAGATCATCCTGGATTTAAGGTGGGCCCAAAGTCCATTGTTTGGTGTCCTTACAAGAGGAGGAGATGGGAGACTTGAGACAAGCAGAGGTATAACAGGAAAAAGCCCATCCCTGTTAGAATTTGCAGTGTTGGGTCTACAGGTCAAAGAAAGCCTATGACTGCTGACAACCACCGGAAGCTAAAAGAAAAGCACAAAACAGATCCTCTCTCAGAGACCCCAGGAGGAATAAACTCTTGTCAACACCTTGATTTCAGACTTTCAGCCTCCAGATGGTAATTTGTTAAGGGGTTCAAGGAATATGATACAGATGTGTGTGCATGCATGTGTATTTAATTGATATTTTTTACATTGTCAATTACTTTATTAAAAAATGGCAATTCAGAATTTTGCTGTTAACTGATATCAAGTTTATTAACTTGTGGTTTCCAGAAACTAAATTTATGCTATCAAAATCAGGATACAAATTCTTCATACTCAAAAACGATTTTTTAGTTTTCCCAATATCCATGCTATCTTAAAGATTATCAATGGTAATTTTAGACTTGGCAATTACTTCAGAAATCAAACATAACTTTTCTGGTTTGGAAATTAAGTTAAAAGAAAACAGTTGATGCTTTCTTTCATTCTCATCACTTATAATGGACCTTAAATCCCTCTTGCCCACCAGGGACAATATTTATTTTAAATTTACTCTTTTTGATATAGTTGTAAAGTAAAAGCTTTGTAATTTAATTCCTTTTAGTATTAAAAATTTCATTTTTAAAAAAGTAGAAAGGGACTCAATTTACAAAAACCAGTATTTTAATGGAATAATTACAAAAAAAATATCATTTAGCATACTGCTTGCCTCTTTAGAGCTTTTATAATCAGGGAGTTTCACATTTCTACAATAAATTATGCTGTTTATGCCTCTCCCTTCTTTTGCAAATTGGGTCACAAAGTTTGTTTGATATAAAATTACTTTGTGGTGTGTTTATGGCACACTTATCAAATTTGCATTTAAATATTTGTTATAGTTTTAGGGGGCAAAATTAGAGCTATAATGATTTATTACACCATACCCTACAAGAAAGCTTCAACCCTTTCTAGTTGTGTGATGCAAAGTTCCCAGGAGTCTATGCTGGAAAAATAAGATTCATCAAAGTCATATGGAGAAGGGAATTTTTAGAAATCTTCATGAACACAAGTGTTGAGTCAAATTATTCATAATTTCACTTAAATATGTAATTTCATAAATGTCTTAGGTATGCATCTCTATACTTAAAAATCATGACATAAAATCAGAGTGATAAAATTCAAAATAAAATTATAAACCATTAAAGTTTAAATAAACTATGTCAATATGATGGATGAAATTGTTATCCTAAAACTAAATTGGCCATCTTTAATTTAGTAATAGAAGTGTATTTGCAGAGTCTATGTTTCACTTGAGACTTGACTCTTGATTTAGATTAGAGGACCAACATTAGATCATATTCATTACTATTATTGTTAATTTTTAATTTATCAATTGTTTGATTTTTAAACTAATACCTCATTTTAAGTCAATTTGCTGGTGTGTACCAAAACATATCACTGTAATAAAAACAATTTCAACAGAAATTCACAAATTGTCTAATTACTGCTAAACCTTGTGCAAAAGAAATTATTTTAATGGAAATAGTGAGTTTTGTTAGTTTAGATAATATTTGGTATTGGCTTTCTTTGGATATTTAGGTAGTTGCCTTACATTATACTTAGAGTTTTTGTTAGGGATTACTGTTGAATTTATCAAATCCCCTTTTTGCTAGCATCTATCAGTGGTGTGTGCATATATGTGTGTTTAAGTAATTTAATCAAATGTGTAGATTCAGATTCATGGAATTGACACCACAGTCAAGACATAGAACTGTTATATCACTACAAAGATCTCCCTTGGGCTATTCCTCTGTAGTTGCACCCACCCCTACCCTTGTCCCCCTGGCAATTACTAATTTGTCTTCCATCTCTACAATTTTGTCACTTTAAGAATGTTATATATATGTCATTCAGTGTATAACCTTTTGAGATTGGCTTTTTTATTTTCATGGAGAATAATGCCCTTGAGCTTCATCTAAATAGTTATAGTATGTCAAGAATTTATTCTCTCATTTTGCTGAGTATTATTCCATTGTATAGATTTCCTCCAGTTTGTTTAACTATTCCCCTACAGAGGGCATTTGGATTATTTCTAAATTCTGACAATTTTACAAATAAGGATTTACAAACATGCTGTTATACCTATAGGCTGTTACGTGGACATCAGTTTTCATTACCCTGCAACAAATTCCCAAGGAGGGTGATTGCTGAATTATATGGTAAATGAATGTTTTGTTTTATAAGAAATTTCCAAACAATTTTCCAGAGCAGCTATACCATTTATATTCCTACTAAGAAAATAACAGAGATCTAGTCTATCTACATCCTCACTAGCATTTAGTATTGTCACTATTTTCTGTTTTACCTGTCTTACTAGGTGTGCAGTGATACATCAACTTGATTTCAAATTTGTATTCCCTTAATGGCAAAAGAAGTTAAATATATTTTCCTATATATTATTGTAACCTATAACATTTGTTGATACTGTTAAAATCACCAAAATATCAGAAAGCACACAGCAGTAAAATAGAAATCATTTAATAGAGAAGTCAGAAGTAGGATAATAACAGGGCATTACTATCCAGGTTCAAGTGGTTTAAGGTGGAGGGCTGATTAGTGTCAGACACATTTTAAAATAGTTTTTGGATTGATAAACAAAGCAAAGTAAGGATCTTGGGACAAGTTTGATAAGTAAATTGTCATGCAGTAAGTAAAGTGCCCAGGTCAGCAGACCCTGTCTTTGATAGATAGTTCTGAGGGAGTGTTTTGAGACAAACAGTGAAATAATTTGTTGGCTTATACTTTTCTACTTACTGGGAATAGCTTTCCTAGACCAAATAGTCAAGTCATACTGGCATAGTACTCTGGTTTTATATAAGTCCTTCTGACACAGAAGGTCTCAGTTCTTAATAACAAATCATACATTTCCTGATATTTTAACTACTCTTTATTCCAGGAAATAAACTTTACTCTTCCCTAATGTATTTTGGCCTTAGTTGCCAGATTGCATTTTGAAGATGTAATTGGAGTTACTACACATATATTCATCAGTGCAAATGAGCTAGTTTTCTTTTTTGTAGTGTCACTTTGTCAGGTTTTGTATCAAAATTATGCTGGCTTCAAAATATGAATTAAGCTCTTAAACTTTTCAACATTCTGGTAGATTTTAAAAGCCTTGAAAATTTCCAGTATTTAAAGGTTAGATGAACTTCATCTATAAATCCATCTGGTCATTGTGCCTTTTTCCATAGATCTTATTCACCTACCAGTTTTCTTTCAATGGAAATGGTCTATTCAATTTTTCCAGGTCTAAGGTAAATTTTCTTGTTCTTTTCCTTTCTCCTTTGTTTTCAAATGTCCTTTACTCTTTGATAATGTGTCCTCATGTTTTCTCCCTCTTCATCATTTTAAGCTGATTTTAGGTAGGCAGAATTAATTGTCTATAAACTGTGGACTATGTAAAAATGGAAGGTATAATTGAACTCTCTAACCTCAATTTTTGTCATTAGTTGTAATATATGTTAGGGGGCAGCACCCAGATCATGCTTTCAGGGCTGAGGCACTCTCCTTCCCACTTCATGATGACACAGCAGGGATTACCCTCAACCATAGGGAACTCCCTGGCCCAATGAATGGTCAGTGTGTGGATATAAAGTCCAGGCACTTTGGACTTAATTCAGGAGAAATATGAAGAGTAATCTCCACTCAGAAGCATAGCCTGGGATGGGCTGTGAATTTGTTGCAAATGCCTTAAAGTTCAACTTTTCCCTCTGACCAGGCCTACTACCATCACCCTCTCACGGGCAAACCTCTTGTAGGCAAATCTTCTGGGGAATATATTTTCTGGTTTACCCTACCTAAAACATAAAATTGGCATAATAATGCCTACCTTTAAAGCTGTTGTGGGCATACATTGAGTTTTTAGTCATAAAGTATTTGTAACATAAGTGTTTAACAGTTGTTAGTCATTATCTTGTAATAGGATGTTGAAAAAAGGACCTTTCATTTACTCAGACTTTCAGTTAAATAAGTTCAGCATTAGCTTTATGAGCTGAGAAATTTTTATATATTTTAGAGATAAGTCTAGATACATTCATGCTTAACTTAAAAGATATCAGAACTGGTTCTGCCTTGCTCCATTATAGCCATGAACTTCCAGACTCAGTAAAACACTAGAAATTGTAAAGAAGGTCGCTTGAAAGGAGTTTGTGCAAAGATAGATACATTTGGTTTCCCTTCCTGTCCCTACCCCAAATGGACATACAAGACTGACTAAAGCGTGGTGAAAGAGCTTTAGGAAAGGCCTACATGTATCCCTACGGTTTAGAGGGTATGCCCAAAGAAGCTGCACCCATTTTTCACTCTGAGAATGCTTAAGGAAGGAATCAGGCTGGAGCTGCTTGGGATGGCAGGCCAAGGGAAGAGCAAAGAGTGTTGGGTGAGCATCACTTCTACCATATGCCAGGCAAGGAGACATTTGGTACCAGTGGGGAGGTGCCTGCTACAGAGCACTAGTGTGCCTGCCTGACACCGGGCCTTGCCTGGATGGGTAGAGATTTATAGTAGGAACTGTGGGCAGCAGTACAAATATAATCAGGACTTGGAAAGGAAGCTTTCAAAGGTTTATTTCACCCAAAACTGTAATACTTCTTCAAAGAACTGGCAGTATGGAAGGTGGCTTCAGAAGAAATTTCCAGAGAACAAAGGCATTTATGGAAGATGTTTACTCCATGAAAGACTGATGTTTGCCATGGTAGAAATCATCCATGCCCAGATTATAATGACTCTCTACTTGCTCTAAAACCTCTTTCCTATGATGTAATCTAGGGAGATTCTGTTCTTTTAGGATACAGGAATGTGAGAAATTATGGCAGTTTTAATATATATCTGCAAATTATTTGACATTCCTCCTTTCAAGAGGTGGTATCTAATTTCTCTGGCCTGGAAATGGGCCAGCCTTATTAAACTTATACTTTCTGTCTCAGTTGTGATTATATTTAGCACCATATATATGGATTATGTTTTTCTTTAAACAGGAAAGTTAATCACATTAAACGTATTATCATAGTAGGCTTATTATCTTATTTCAGCTACATTATTTTCTTTTCTATTTTGTTGTTTCAATTTTCTTTCTATGCATGGTGTAAACCAGGACTATTCTTCCTCTGGTAAAACATTTTTTTCTCTGGTAAAATGTTATAGATATATTTGTATTCTACTTATAATTATGTTCTTTACAAAACATTTAAATGTATATTTCTCAGTTTATCAATTGAAGATGAAATTATCATTTGATTACATAGACATGATGAACATATTAGGCACATTTGTATTTCCTTTAAACTGCCATTCATAAGCCTGTCCTCCACTTCACTTAATTATATTTTCTATAATGTTGATTCCATGTTTATTACTAGCAATATTGAAAATTTTCTATTTTTTTTCTTAAAGTCTCTAGATCATTTTTATTTGTTATTGTAGTATGTTTTCTTATCTATTTTTCCTTGCTTTTCATTAGCTATATTATATTTTAATTTCTTTAAGATCACAAATAAATTGATGTCTAAAGTATACCTCTGATATATGGACTAAATCTTTTTCAAACATAAACAATTCTCATATTTCTTGCATGCTTTGTTTAAATCTTTCATTTCATGGAATCTTACATTTGATTCTTTTGGTTTTTTGGTAACAGAATGTTTGCTGAGACTTTTCCTTTTGCTTTGAATTACAGCTTAAACCTCAAAGCTGCAATAAATAGACAAGCACAAGCACATTCTGAATGGGGTTTTTAGATAAATCTCTGCAGGGGTGGTTTAACTATGTTGGCAGACACACCCTAAGGCAATCCTCAGTGTGTTACATCCTTGGATATTTCCCCTGCCCTTAAGTTTGGGTAAAACTGTGACTTGCTTCTCACCAGTACAATATGGCAAAGGAGTCGGGACATCACTCCCTTGATTAGGTTATGTCATATTTTACAATGACTGTCACTTACATATAAGTACATAGGATTCTATCTCTAAGTCTCCATTAATCTGACTGCAGAGAGAAACTCTTTTGCTGGACTTCAAGAGGTAAATAGGTATATTGAGAATACCATGGCAGGGACTGTGGGTAGCCTCCTGTACTTCACCACAGCTTTCAATCTATAGGTAGTGAGAAGCTGGGGCCCTCAGTTCTATGGCTGCAAGGAAATGTGTCCTGCCAACTATTTGCATGAACATGGAAGCAGACTCTTTTAATTTAGCCTCCAGATTAGAAAACAGCCTAACTAAAACCTAATTGTAGCCTTATAAAACCCTATGCCAAAGACCCAGTCAGGCCATATTTGGACATCTGACCCACAGGAAGTTGTGAGATAATAAAAACATATTATTTTTATCTTCAGCATATGTAGTAATCTGTTACTCAATAACAGAAACCTGATATAGCTGTGTGGGGAAAATGGAACTTTCTAACCAGGATTCCTGCCTGGCCTTGATAGTGCCCATTGTGTATACATATAAGAGCCTGTTTGCACCTCAATGGGATGTTTATCAGTGGCAGAGCCACTAGTCATTTTTGGGATTGTCGGATGGGAAAGCATCCATTCTCTTCTCCCCTCTGTTCTTGGTACATAATTGCTCAGGTGCCTTCCAGTCATCAGGGACCTGCCCACAGAGTTCCTCCCAGAAGAGGCAGGGGGAACAGAGTGTGCCTAGGCCTAGGGAGAGACAGCCGAGCAGCCACCTGGGGTTTGGAGAAAAGCACAGAGGGGGAGAGAGACAGAGCCATGGGAAATAAACTTTTAATCCCCAACCTACCCTTTCCCTTGTCTTCCTTTGGTACAGATTCATAGCGAACTTGCCCTGGGTGAGGAACCACCTTCTCCCCAGAGCCACAAGCTGTTAATAGTTCGGTGTCAGTCACCCAATCATTCATCTCAGCCATCTTTATAAAGGTAGCAGAAGGGACTAGAACCTGGAAAGAAGTATTGTGATATAACCCCAGTTAGTGGAAGCAACAAGCTCACTTTTTTCTTTTTTTCCCTACTTATGGTGGAAGAGAGAATTGTTCTAATCCCAACCAAATTAGGTGAGGAGAGCTCCAAGAAAATCAGAGAGATTGGGAGTTTCTGGAAGAATGGAATACTGGCATTTCTTATCTACACGCTTGCTGAGCTGCTGAAACTGACCCACCCTGTGGTAGGAGACTTCTTAGAATAGCCTTCCACACATCTCTGTACTTTGGAGAGTTAACAAAGTGATTGTTCTTGCCCTTGCTTGTAAAAGTCTGGCATTCAGCTACACTGTAGGTAGAGGGAGGCATCAGTAGCACCACATGCTTGCCAACCATTTGTCAAGACAAGAATCTCTGAGTTTTCCACAGACACTATCCAATATTAGTCATCTTGAACATGACCCAACACAAGATGGTCGTTGGCCAGGATGAAAAAGACTGAATGGGAAGAAGTTGTGCATTATTTACACTATTAGGAGGGACTAATATGGGGACTGTGAGGGGTCACTTAGAAAACTCCATAAGTTAGGAAACTCTAAAGTACAGAAATCCATGTGGTGCTTCTAAATAGACCCACAAATGCATTTTACACAAGAGGCCCTCGCCCAGAATTGAGTCCTGCCACAGAGGATACTGACAATATAGCACCTCTTTCAGGTTCTTAGACCCAATTTCAATGTGGGGAGGGAGGTTTCCTCAATACCAGCAAACAATTCTCCAGACATTAGTTGGGTGTCCTACACTTTAACTCAATTATGAGTCCTACAAAGCTGCCTCCCCACCCCACTAAAGATGCCAGTTGCAAGCCTAGGTTATTACCTGTGTTCTGACTCATAGGCTATAGGTTAGGTTCCAACAACCCCTTGGGTTTCAGATGCCAGTGGGTAGTCCAGATTGTTACCCATACTTCTGATTGACCAACTACAAATCAGAGGCTCCAACAACCTCCTCGAGTTTGCTAATTTGCTAGAGTGGCTCACAGAAATCAGGATACCTGTTTACTTACTAGATAACCAGTTTATTATAAAAGGATAGAGCTCAGGAACAGCTAGATGGAAGAGATGCACAGGGCAAGGTACAGGGAAAGTCACAGGACTTCCATGCTCTCTCCAGGGAACTACTCTTCCAGCACCTCATGTTTACCGACCTGGAAGATCTCTGAACCCTGACCTCTTGGGTTTCTATTGGAGGCTCAATTACATGCATATGATTAATTAAATCATTGGCCATTAGCTATCAATCTCAACCTCCAGCCCCTTCCCTTCTCCTCTCACAGGAGGTTGGTTCCCCTGGAAACCAGACCCCATCATTGGGTACTTCCAAAATTCACATCATTAACATAACAAAAGATATATTTATCACTCTTGTTACTTAGGAAATTCCAAGGGTTTTAGGAGTCCTGTGCCAGAAACAGGGCCAAGACCAAATACACATTTCTTAATATCAGTCACAATATCACAGTACCAGCAATGTACGAATTTTCTATCTTTTCCTATGAAACCTCCTTCCACTAACATGACCCTGAAGATCCAGCTGAAGATGGTGAAGAAAAGGCAAAAGGACAGACCATCTTTTTTTTGACCACAGAAATTCCCTAAGCCCTGTCAGTTATGAACTTGGGGTAGAAAAGAAATTCTTATCTTTACAGGAGTTGGCAATTTTAAATTAAACTTTCTTAAACTTTATTTTAGCTCTGAAAATGATTAGTCAGAAATGGGATTTGCTTATGGTAATACCAAGGTACAGAGAAAGGTAATAGGACAAAATAAAAGGCAGTAATAGAGAAAAATAGAAATAGTCTTTTCTGGTTTGTTTGCCATCAGGTACAGCTATTAGTGTAAACTTATAAATTAATCTATCATGACTTCTTCCTCATGATCCATAGATTGTAAAATTCCTATTTTATAATATGTGGTTCATTCATTATCATCCAGTTTGATGACTCATGAAGATTTTTTTTCCCTACTTTTTTCCATTCACCATTTCAGGCAATTTCTAGGAGGAGGGTTTGGAAGTATGTTCTGTAAGACATTTTCTGTTTATGAGACTGAAATTGTGTATAAGATTAAAAACTTACAACTGTGCTGAAAAATTATCTCCAACTCTCTATGGAAGACTTTCCTTGAATGGTACATAAAAAACAAAATATTTTGCCCTTATTGTGTGGCAACCCTTCCCAAAATATCTCTGTGGGTAAAACTGAAACATTTCCAGAATTTCTCACCTGGCTTTGGTTCATCTGCATATCAACAGGCGTTCAGAGGTGTAAAGAAGTAGGTATTAGTGCATTTGCGTCTTTCCTCAGGGTGGAGAAGTTCATCTCCTTATCAGTGGGTGATTACCTGGGCAACAGAGGGCTTATCTGTATCTGAGAGGTGAGGGGGAGGGCCGGTGTTGTGGCTGCTTGAGCAGGAGAGAAAGATGGGCCGGACTGCAGTTTTGTAAGCAATAAACGGGTTTTAAACTTTATTTCCCCCTTTAACTGATTTTGGTTTTTAGAGGTATTTTGCCCCGGGATTTCCTTTCCCCAGATTTAACAATCTCATCTACTGAGGCCTAAATTCTCAGTTGGGACTCTTTCTTCTGGGTTAAACATTTTACACATGGATTATTTTAAATAGAAACTATTTAAGGAATTTGGTTAATACATTAATTCCACAGTGCTTTAATATGAATTAATGCAGGAGAACCTAAAAGCCCTGGGACTCTAAGGGTGGGAGTTGCTACAGACAGGGGGGATGAGGGAGAATAGCAATATCCAAACACACTCCTGTGGTTTTTTACAAGACACAAACATATGAACAAAACAAAAAACATTCCCAAGGGCAATTATTGTACTTACTTCCACACTATTGCCCTTTTTTCAGTCCTGCCTTCCTCTCCCCCATTGTTTGGAATAGAAAATGGAAGGGTTTTTTTTTTGCATTATTTCCCCAAGCAGATCAGTTCTGGCAAGAGAGCAGTAGCCATCGTAGTACAGACCCTTTGGAAGTTTGTCAGAGCAACAGGAGTTGGCAAAATGACACAAAGAAACACTGCATTTGGAAATTGAAAAGTTCTAATCTATGTTCTCCTACATCTTAAGAGGCTCAGTTCTGCCAGACTGCTTCAGAGCAAGGCAGCAGTTCATGGGGAAGGAATGTGGACTTAGTGGATCTTAGATTCACAATTTGCTGGCAGAGCCTTCTGTGTACACCATATTGTGAGTATGAGTAGGACAATACACTAATAAATACTGAATTTTAAAAATCCACTGTGATTCTGAATTACTCCCCTTTTTCACAGTATATAGAAGGCATAAAATTAAAAGTTGATGAGACTATTTTCCTTCTGATTTTATAGAATTTTGGTTTTCTGTGAAGGAAAATAGGCTCTGTGAAGACAAAGAATATAATTCATAGACTTTGGGGCCACTCTAGGAACTTCAAGATGGTTAAAGTCCCAGTGGTTTACGGGGCTACAAATCAAAATGCCTACGGCAGAGACCACAAACCTGTATTTTTTACAAAGTTCTTTAGTGCTTTTGATGAATAGAGTTTTGGAAACCACTGAGCTTATCTTAATTTTCAGGCACTTGAATGGCTTGACTGGCAAGAGGTCAATGTTCAATTATAATTTAATCCATAGGAGAGTAAGCAAAACTTGTATGGATTTCGTCCTTTATTTTGCAGGATTCCTATACTTTCTACAAACCTTCTTTGAAACTTCATATTTATAAAATAAATGATGGCTAGGGGCTTTTTTGTTTTAATTTCTACTTCATCCTCATCTCTGTGCTGCAGTCTACAAGGCTTAGAGTCAATTTGTTTTTCTTCTTTTAGGTGTCACTGAGTTTAAATTGTTTTCTGCCCATCTAGAAGATTTCTCTCCTTTAATGTTATGGAGGAAGATGAACTACTCATTGAGCTGACAGGAGTAAGAGTAGTTGGATTAGTTTGGTTTCAGAAATGATATATGGCTGCAGGGTATAAAATCAACAGAGATTCATATCCTGGAAGACTAGTTAGTCTATCATGGCTGCTGCCATTATTTTTCAGTGTACGAATCTGCAGGAAAACCATCAAGGTCAGCTACAAGTATTTTTTAATTCTGTGGGGGTTTTTTGTTTGTTTGTTTTTTATCAGCAAAATTGATTAGTACTGCCTTCTACCTTGTATGGTTATTTTTAAGGGACAGAGAGATAATTGAATGGTTATGCTGAAGTATTTGAGGAGTGAAACTAAGTTAAGTGAAGCCAATGACTAATGAAAATATAACACTGATTATTTTCACCTAATTAACCTCTGATATGCTTTAATGCCTGGCCAAAATATAAAATTGGTTAAAAAAAAAGTTTCTTCTTCTTCCAACTATTTTACCTTCTCGTCATTGACTTTTCACAAGCAAGCATTGGGAGATTGGTCTTATTTTTAGGCATCTAGTACTTTACACTAATCCTTTCTCTTCTCTTTCAGTTGTATGTAAAACTCCATCTTAGTAGTTGACCCTGTCCCCTAGTATCAATCAGTTAGTGGAATATAACTTTAGATATGAGTGTTTTCTAACTGTGAATTTTATCCCTGACTCTTTGGCATATAGAGAATAGGAGACCAGTCTGTTATTAGGCAACTTTCAGAATTCTGCAAGTTGAACTATGCCTTATCCAAGATCAGGCTATTTTGTTTAGTCATTACTAAAATTTAGGCAAACAATTAATTTCTTTCTCAGAGCATAAGGTTCGTACAGAATCATAATGGAAATAATTTATCCTCTTTTGAATGAATCAGCATAAACACCACACTGCAAAGGTTAATGGTAATTGCAAAATGGGTAAACCTTTAAACAATTCAGTGGATTCTGAATCAGATTCTAAAATTTAAGGATTATTATTTGTTAACATGTCTATGACTCTTTACAGATCATAAAGGGCTTTAAAGTCATGATCTTATTTAAAGTACATCATAACCCTTGGACATGAGTGCTATGATCTCTATTTTATAGACAAAGTAACAGTGCTCAGAGCTGAGGACAGTAACTCCAGTCCCTAACCCAAGTCTTCTGACTCCAAGTCTATTGATTTCTCCATTTCACAAATCACTCAGTCATTCTGTTATTATGATCTGTTTGCTTCAAAATACTATACCTATCCCCAACATTGCAGTTGTTTAGGAACACAGATACTATATCTGACTGGCAGTGAAGAGCATGAGATAATGAAGATAAAGCCATAGACTAAGAATTTAAAGACATATGTAACACTATCCAGGTTCTACCTTCTCCTAACCTAGGGAAGGTTGCCTAAACTTCCCTGAAATGCACTTTTTTTCCTTTAAAAGAGATGCTGAGGATTCCTGGTGGACCATGGTTTCAATTTTCTAATTCTATGTAACAAAACACTCCAAACTTAAAAGAATAATTCATTATTTCTTAAGATTCTGTTAGTAGGAATCCAAGCACAGTTCATAGAGAGGTTCTCCTGCCACAGAGAGCTTTGTCTGGGGTCACCGTAATGCCTGCATTTAGTTAGCAGCTGGTTTGGGCTGGAGAGTCCAAGGAGGATTCCCTAACCTGTTCGGCACCCCAATACTCCTCCATATAGTCTCTTCTTTTGCCTCTGCCTCTACCTCTGCCTTTCTGTCTCTCTCTTTCTCTATGCAGTGTCTCATCATTCAGTATTAGTCTTTCCCTGTTTTCCTTTCATTATATGGCTAGTTTCCAGGGGAGAGGAAAAGACATATGTCTGACTTCTTAAAGGCTTGGCCTGAAACTGGCACATATCACTCCCTCTACATTCTATTGGCTCAGCCAAGGTTCATGGTTCAAGGTTCATAAAGATTCCATCTCTCATGGGTGGAGCTGGAGGCACTTACAGGGAAGGGACATCAACAGCACTCACCTTTGAAAACTATATCAAGTCAGCCTTATATGGCTGTTCTGTGGACAGAACAGATGTTTTCTGCCTTGTGATGGTATAAAAGATGTCATAAATAAACATGCAGATAAGCATTTAAGTATAAACCTGGGCAAGAGCGATGAAAGAAAACTAGAGTGTGCTAAAGCACCATACCCTAACTTAGAATGACGGTCAGGAAAAGCATCTGAGCAAGTGATTCTTGTGTTGGAAGCTGTAGTCTGGATTGGAGTTAACCATGTGAATGGAAAAGGAAAGAACATTCCAGACAGAAGCCACAGAATGTGGGATGACTCTTGAGATGTGTTTCATGCACTGAAAGGTCAGTGTGGCTGGAGTACACAGGCCCAGGGAGTGTGGCATGCACATGACCCTGGAGAGGCAGGGCAGGCATCACTGTTTATTACTGTGTGAGTGTCCCCCACCTTATCCAGATGTTGAAAGACAATTCAATCAACAATATCCATGCAACAATATCATGGTGTGGCTGAATGTGGT
The DNA here is from genome assembly GCF_030020395.1 of Manis pentadactyla. Classification (NCBI taxonomy): domain Eukaryota; kingdom Metazoa; phylum Chordata; class Mammalia; order Pholidota; family Manidae; genus Manis; species Manis pentadactyla. Next base: position 167,544,244 of record NC_080020.1, on the reverse strand, counting down.
TGGTAATACTGAACGCCCAAAGAGTTTCTAGAGTTTCTTCCTTTTCATTGTGTTCCCACAGTCACCTACAGGTGTGTGTGGGCAGGAATGGTAAAGGAAGAAAAGCACTCAAAGATAGAGATTCAGGAACTTATTTTTCTAAAACGAGCTCATTTTCCTTTTCTGACCACCTATAATTACTAATGTTATTGCTCTTATGGTTTCAACATCATTAAGCAAGTCTCTGATCTTACCTGCAAATTCAATCTGTGCTGTACCTGCAAACACAGAATCACACAGATTAATATTTTAATTGAGTTGACAAAGTCCAAATGAAAATGACTACCACTTTCATTTTAATCATGCATGCAGAACAAAGAATGTGTTCCAAATGTGATTTTTTTTTTCTTAAAAAAACAAAGCCCACTAAACAATAAATTCCAATTCAAGCAGTTAGAACAGGCACTAAATCATTGCAGATCTTGAATATCTGTACTGGGTACAGGAAGAATAAACTGAAAAGGATACACTGTCTCATGATAGAGGAAAATAATCTGCTAGATAGTAATTTACACAAATTCACCACCTATTTACTACACATTTATTATGTGCCTAGCCCCAGTGAAGTGTATTTAATGAGGATACAAAGAAATGTAGGGATGTTGTGAAGTCACAGACTTGCTGGATGGACAAGGGAAGCCTAACTAGGAAGGCAAAATGACAAAATAATATATGAAGAGTATCAAAACCAGTTTTATTGACAAAAAAAGCCCCTGTAATTTAGAGGAGAGTCCTTATGTGTAAAGACAAACTAGAATGAGTGGATCCATTGAGGCTGGTTAAGTAGCCCACACAATCAGGCACTTCATATCTTTGTTGTCTTCCCAGCATCCATTCCCCTCTACTTCTTTCCTCTGTAGTTATGGGTATGTAAGCTTGAAAAACAGCCTGTGTCTTATGTTTTCATGACTGAGTGATGAAGTGAGCTGGGACACTTGATTGGAGTGAATCTTAGCACTCATGCTTGGAATGGTGGGCTGTAAACTCAGTCTCCTAACTCTGTCTGGGAACAGACTCTGTACTAGGCACATGTTAAGTCAAGATTTAAAGATGGAAAAAGTGTTGTCTGAAGCTACATCTGCCTTTTCATTGTTTTATTTTTTTAATGTAATCTACCCTTGGCAATCTAACTGATAAGAAGGCTACCACCTCTTTGATGATGCAGGATTTTCAATCATTGAAAACTAAACATTGAAATCGGCTTTTAATTACACTGGGTGAGAGGGATGGCCAAATAAATCTTAAGAATACCTCTCATCCTGAGACCATGGCACTAATTTCTTACAAGAATCACTCCAGCATCAGATCTGACCAGTTCCTCCAAGTTGGAACTGGTCATTACTGAATGAGTGGAATAAGTTAATTACATTAGCTGGAGTGGAGAGTTTAAGGCAAAAAAGAAAAAAGTGATCAGCTATATCCCTCAACTGAGAACCAAAGAAAATAACTAAGTTGGCAGATGGTAATAAACGATTGTAGTAAATTGTTTGATTCACTGGGGACTCCCACTTCACAAAGTTAAGCTATCAACATGCTCAGCACCCTGTCAACCCCAGTGACAAGCTAAGACTTAGTGGATACAAAGATATGCCCTCAAAGCAAATGGTATAGTTTCTCTCTAAGAGTGAACCACATATAAGCTCAGAATGGAAGAAAAATCCATCAGATGGAAATAGCCCTGTGGCTAGGTGGCATGGAGCATACTCCAAGTCCAATTAACAGGACCAGAATGTATATATTCAACTGAACAGCATAAAGCAAGTAGTAATCTAATCAATACTATTCAAGCCTTTCCTTTCTTCATTTATTCAAATGTTTATTGATCCATTTTCAGTGACAGGCATCACTGTTGTAGGGGCTGGAGATACAAAGATAACTCAGACATATCAGAGGCTTTAAGGATCCACAATAAAGCAAGAAATGCACTATGCATGAACATATAATGCCAGTGCCATGTGAGAAGGGTTATAACAGAGGCTTTTACAAAACATGTGTACACACAGAAGGAAATGAACACCATCTAGCACCAAAGGCAGTCAAGAAGGGACTTACATAGAAGGTTCTGTTTAAGATGGTTCTTCAAGACTGAGTGTTGCAGGGATTTCTAGCTGGAGTCCCACCGTAATGGTCAGGGATGTTTTAAAGGCCTTATAACACCAAATGTCTACACATCACTCATTTTTAACATAAGGATAATTTAGGCCTGAACCTGCTGTCCAAGCTGTTGGCCTCAGGTATTGAATAGGTAAGAAAATACACATAATCGAAAGAGACCATAGAAAAGTGAATTCTGATTTGGGTCTGAGAGATAGATGTGCACTGAGGTTATGTGGCACATGATTAAGGTTAGAGAAATACAAGAAAGAAGGTTGTCATGACAAAACAGGCTTAGTTGGAATGTAAAAGTTCTATTTTTTCATAATTTAAATGAAAATTAAATGTAGCAGGTGTACTAGAAGTATCTTCATTGGGGAATATGCAATGCTTAGAAAGGGGCTAGAGACAGATACTGTGCTATGCTGGGAGCTATATAAGTTATGCTTGAATTTTATAATGAGTTGTTATTTAGGGATGCCTTTGCTGCACAGAGATATGTAAGATGTTAATATTCCTCCCCTCCCTTCCATTTTTGTTTTCATTCAGACCATGGCAGACTGATATGAAACCATGATTAGTCTTTTTACAGGTGGGAGAAGCAAGGAAAGGGGTATTTAAGGAAGACAGAATAGAATGTGCATTAAAGAATATTGATTATTTTAGAGATATCCAATTCAGCTGAGTATGTAATTTGAAGAAAGAAATACTGCTTTGTACTTTGGGATGGTGGGAGACATGTGTGAGGCAAAGATAGAACTAAGGTGGGTTGTAAATGTTATAAAGAGAGAAATAATATGAGCAGATGGTGAACAAAGAACTGACTCTGGCATCTCTCTGGAGGTCTGATTAAGGAAGATAGATGGTTCAAATAAAGAAATTTTAATAGAGCAAATTTTTATGCAAGTATTTAGAAGCATTCCATGACTAAAAAACAAACAAACAAGAGATGTTGAGGCCCCCAGAGACTGCCCTTTCCTGCCCACAGGACAAGGAGAAAAGGAAAGAATTATATAAAATCCTGATGGGAGATGGACCATGGAGGGAATGACTCATGGTAGGAGTGGTGATGGGGTGAAGTTTGGCACCAAAGCAGGAAGGGAACAGGATAAAATCCCCAAATCTTTCTCTCCTCCCATACTCCAGTCTCCTGTTGGTGCCTCCCATGGGCTAAATTCAATTTGAAACTAAACCAGAAGGGCTGACCAGGTGATTCATCACATAGGGACCAGCCTGCTGGGAACAGACCCAGCTAGAGAAGGGTGTGAAGTGAGAAGGGCCAATGGAAAATGGAGACCAGTAAGCACACAGATGGGGGGAAAATAGTTGACTGGCTTTTCCATAGAAAGAAAGATATTTCATTCAAGATATTCCAGTTGCTACTGTTTAGATAATATTTTTCTTCCCAAGTAATATTTTAATAAATTGACTTGGCTTTCTGGGTTTCTTGGTAGGCAGTAATAAGGGGTCTAATTAGGCAATCCAAATCTTTTAACACAAGTACAACCTTGTCAATAAGTATATTTGTAACTGGCTCATCCATTAACCTTTAAAGATCGGTTAGCATGAATCATTCCTCAAGAGTTTGGCCACCTCTGAGCATTGTTTTCCTAAAGGCATGATCCTTGAGTGAGGTGGTTCCACCAAATTAATAAACACCAATAAATATCTTGTTAAAGTGTGATTTTCAAAAATATAAAATTACATCTCTCATGGAAACATAAAATGAACATGAAATCAGTTGAGGCAATTAGTAAGATATTGAGGCCACTTAAATGAGAATTTGAGGAATTTGATATTCATAATCAATTTGATTAAACAATTTTAGGAAAAGACAACTGGACTACATAAAAAATAAAGTCCTAGAAAATAAGAAACTGTAACATTTGAAGTATTGTTTTCTATTGGACAAAAATTATTTGCAGTTCTACTGGACTAAAAACTACAAGTTTATCTTGGCCTAACAGAATTGTAAAACAATGCAGTCAAGAGAGGGTCAAATACAAAGCCCACCACTGCACTGAAAGAGCACTCAATATTCTCTTTTGCCTATTTCCAAGTTTCAGATACTTTTTCTTAGAACCTATTTAAGAATCTGCCAAGTCTCAGGTTTCTCTGTTTTTAGAAGTCTTTTTAGGAGAACAAAATTACTACAGTTATGGAGGAATTCTGGTTTGCACGAGGTAGTGAGTTCTAAATTACTTTCTGGAGGACACAATTAGAGAAAATAGAGGGATAAAGAGATACAGAAAGAGAGAAAGAGAGGGAGAGAGAGAGATTATGTTCAAGATAGAAACTTTGTTCTCTATGTTAAAATGTTTTCTGTTGCTTTTGTAAGGCTTATAATATTTCAGATTTTTAACTTAGGTAGTGTCCCCTCATATCTTTGTGACCTTTAGTTCCACATTTGAGCTGTCATTTCTTCAACCTGGGGAATAGAGAATTTAAGGGACTTCAAATTATTTTTTTTGGAAAATATATGGATACCATGATGTGTGTTCCATTTAATTTTTAATAATTAAATATTCTCCTTTACTTTCTTTGAAGCAGGGGTAGCTAGTTCACTGGGGCTATCTCTACCTCATCTTCTGATTCTCTGTGACCCTTATGTGAACCAGAGGAACAGGGATTTTGACTTTGAAAAGTCAAACCAGATTTTTGACAGACTATTCAGTACCTCTACATGGAACTTCTGCTGTCTGTCCTTTCTTGTCATTTTCTATTACACATACAGTATAATCCAGTTTATAACATCTAGAGTTCCCCTTGGAAGGGAGTGCTGACTTGCGTTTTTCATTCAAATACAAAAATATAGTCCCCAATATTGATATAGTGCCTTCTATGATTGGAGTAGACCATGTTTTTACCTTATTGAGACAGAAAGGAGCATTTTTCTGGCTATAAAAGCAGATTCTGAGAGGGTGATCATGGGAAGATCTTAAAGGAAAGCCTGCATTTACCTAAGACTACAGATTTTCAAGAGTGGACTATTATTCCAAAGCTAAATTATTTAAGACTCATCTTAAAACCAAACTTCCTGTTTTTCCAGAAAATGATGTCCATCCTAACCCTATAACATTACTGTACAAGATCAAGCCTTGAATTTCAAAGCACTTTGCCTATATTTTTAAATAGGCTTTAAAATGTACTGTTGTTCAACAACAGATTAAAGATGGGAGCATGAGAGATGAGACAGAGGCCTCCTCCCAAAACCACATGTAATATGAAAATATAGTTAATACAACTAATCCTGAAAGAGCAACAGGAAAAAAGGCTGTGCCAGACTGCACACACCTGGAGAAAAAAACAGATCTCACGGAAGAGGTAACATTCCGAGGCCATGATCTGGTGGGACCAAAGCCCTTTCCCCACCCCAGCTCACTGGTGGAAGGAAGAGAATTGAAGCAGAGATTGGGTAGAAGCCTAGGACTGGTGAACACCCAGCCCTGGAGATCTGCTTTGGAAGCACAAATCTACATTGCAAGGTGCTCTGGAGATTAGTGGGGTTGGAAAAATGAGACAGGTGTAATACTTGGGAAGACTTAGATTCCAGACGCTTTTGGAAAAAAGGGATCCACATCCAGCTGGTTTGGGAAAAAAGAAAGGCGGGAAGTCTGAGAAACTTCCTAACAGCAAGAGGGCTGCTAAAGGGGCAAGGATGGCAGAGAGCTTGCTGCTCAGGAGAAAGGACAGGTGGACAAAACTGTCTGGGAGCACTCTGCCAAGCAGTTTGGGAACTTGCAGGAACTTCAGGTGCTCCATACCCCTGGTTGGCTATGTACATCTGAGACCCACCAATGTGATAAGCAGCCTGTTGCACCATCTTCCTGGCTGGCCGCAACCAGCTTCTAAAACCAGCAGCTCCTGCCCTTCCATCAGGCCAGCCAGAGTGAGGCCCTGCATACGGCAGCTACAAATGCAAAGCATAGAGGCTTACACCTGTGTGCTCGGCCAACTGGTTATGGCAATGGAGACAGGCACAGCAGTCAGGAAGAGGAAACAGCTCTTTCCTCCCCACAAGTCACCAGCGCTGCATGCCTGCCATGCCCAACATTGCTCCAGGGGCTGAGCAGCTCCAGAGAGTAGAGCTTCTGGGTACTAAAGGGTGCCACATAAAAAAGTGAAACATCAAAGGAACCTGGATCAAACCAAAATCCCACAAACACCAGAAAAAGCCCAAGTGAAAGTGAACTCATCAATCTTCCTGAAAGAGATTTCAAAATAAAAACCATAAACATGCTCATGGAGGTACATAAAAATATTCAAGAAATCAGGGACAAATTTAGAATGGAGATTCAATCATTAATAAATTCCATATCTGAAATGAAACATACAATGGAGGGATTTAAAAGCAGATTACATGTAGTAGAGGAGAAGGTATATAGAATAGAAATTAGAGAACAAGAATACAAAGAAACTAAGGAACAGAGAGAAAAAAGCATCTTTAGGAATGAAAGAATATTGAGAGAACTGTGTGACCAATCCAAATGGAACAATATTCACACTGTAGTGGTACCAGAAGAAGAAGAGAGAGAAAAAAGGATAGAAAGTGTCTTTGAGGAAGTAATGGCTGAAAACTTTCCCAATCTGGGGAAGGAGATGGTCTCTCAGGCTATGGAGATGCACAGATTTCCCAACACAAGGGACCCAAGGAAGACAACACCAAGACATATAATAACTAAAATAGCAAAGATCAAGGATAAGGACAGAATATTAAAAGCATCCAGAGAGAGAAAAAAGATCACATACAAAGGAAAACCCATCAGGCTATCACCATACTTCTCAAATTTCACCTTACAGACCAGAAGGGAGTGGCATGATATATTTAATGCAATGAAGCAGAAGGGCCTCGAACCAAGAATACTCTACCCAGCATGATTATCATTTACATTTGAAGGAGGGATTGAACAATTTCCAGATAAGCAAAAGCTGAGAGAATTTACCTCACAAACCATCTCTACAGGCATTTTGGAGGGACTGCTATAGATGGAAGTGTTCCTATGGCTAAATAGCTATCACCAAAAGAAATAAACACACAGTAAAGAAAGTAGAAAAATGAATTACTAAGCAGAGGCAAAATCAAAACAACAACCCTCAAAGTCAGTCAAGGGATAGATAAAGTGTACAGAATATGATATCTAATATATAAAGAATGGGGGAGGAAGAAAAAAGGAGGAAAAAAAAAGAACCTTTAGATGTGTTTGTAATAGCATATGAAGTGAGTTAAATTAGATGGATAGATAATAAGAAAGTTACCCATGAATATTTGATAACCATGAATCTAAAGCCTGCAACGGCAACAAGTACATGCATATTGATAAATACCCTAAATGTAAATGGTCAGAATGCACCAATAAAAAGATACAGAGTCACTGAATGGACAAAAAAACAAAACCTGTCTATATGCTGCCTGCAAGAGACTCACTTCAAGCCCAAAGACATAAACAGACTAAAAGTGGAGGAATGGAGAAATATATTTCATGCAACTAATAGGGAGAAAAAAGCAGTAGTTGCAGTACTTGTATCAGACAAAATAGATGTCAAAACAAAGAAAGTAAAAAGAGAAAAAGGAGGACATTCTATAATGATAAAGAGGTCAGTCCAACAAGAGGATATAACCATTATAAAAATATCTATGCACCCAACACAGGAGCATCTACATATGTGAAACAAATACTAACAAAATTAAAAGGGGGAAATAGAATGCAATGCATTCATTTTAGGAGAATTCAAAACACCACTCACTCCAAAGGACAGATAAACCAGACAGAAAATAAGTAAGGAGACAGAGGCATTGAGCAACACATTAGAACAGATGGACCTAACAGACATCTACAGAACACTTCACCTGAAAGCAGGATACATATTCTTCTCAAGGGCACATGGAACATCTTCAAGAATAGATCATATACTAGGACAAAAAGAGTCTCAATAAATGAGAAAAGACTGAAATTGTACCAACCAGCTTCTCATACCACATAGGTAAGAAACTAGAAATAAGTTCTGCAAAGAAAATGAAAAAGCCCACAAACACATGGAGGCTTAACAACATGCTCCTAAATAATCAACAAATCAATGACCAAATAAACACAGAGATCACACAATATATGGAGACAAATAACAATGATAAGTCAACACTGCAAATCTGTGGGACGCAGCAAAGGCTATGCAAAGAGCGAAGTATATTGCAATATAGTATTACCTCAGGAAAGAACAATCTCATATGAACAGTCTAAACTCACAATTAATCAAACTAGAAAAAGAAGGAAAAATGAGGCCCAAAGTCAGTATAAGGAGGGACATAATAAAGATTACAGCAGAAATAAATAAAATCTAGAAGAATAAAATAATAGAAAGAATCAATGAAAGCAAGAGCTGGTTCTTCGAGAAAATAAACAAAATCGAAAAACCCCAAGCCAGACTTATCAAGAAAAAAGAGAATCTACTCACATAAACAGAATCAGAAATGTGAAAGGAAAAATCACTATGGACACCACAAAAATATGAATAATTATTAGAGAATACTATGAAAAATTGTATGCTAACAAACTGGGTAAGTTAGAAGAAATGGACAACATTCTACAAAAATACAACTTTCCAAGGCTGATTCAGGACGAAACAGAAAGTCTGAACAGACCAATTACCAGTGATGAAATTGAATTGGTAATCAAAAAATTACCTAAGAACAAAATTCCTGGATCAGATGGCTTCACTGTTGAATTTTATCAAACATTTAGTGAAGACCTAATACCCATCCTCCTTAAAGTTTTCCAAAAAGTAGAAGAGGAGGGAATACTTCCAATCTCATTCTATGAAGTCAGCTTCTCTCTAATACCAAAACCAGGCAAGACCCCACCAAAAAAGAAAATTACAGACCAATATCCCTGATGAACATAGATGCAAAAATACTCAACAAAATATTAGCCAATCGAATTCAAAAATACATTAAAAAAATTGTCCATCATGAGCAAGTAGGATTTATTTCAAATATACAAGGATGGTACAATATTAGAAAATTTATCATCACCGTCTACCACATCAATAAAAAGAAGGACAAAAACCAGTTATCTCCATAGATGCTGAAAAAGCATTTGACAAAATTCAACATCCATTCATGATAAAAACTCTCAACAAAATGGGTGTAGAGAGCAAGTACTTTAACATAATAAAGGCCATCTATGATAAACCCACAGCCAAAATCATATTTAACAGTGAGAAGCTGAAAGCTTTTCCTTTAAGATTGGGATCAAGAAAAGGATGCACACTCTCCCCACTTTTATTCGAAATAGTTCTGGAGGTCCGAGCCACAGCAATCAGACATCACAAAGAAATAAAAGATATCCAGATTGGTAAGGAAGAAGTTAAACTGTTCCTGTTTGCAGATGACATGATATTGTATGCAAAAACCCTAAAGAATCCATTCCTAAACTACTAGATCTAATATCTCAATTCAGCAAAGTTGCAGTATAAAAAATTAATACACAGAAATCTGTTGCATTCCTATGCACTAATGATGAACTAGAACAAAGAGAAATTAGGGAAACAATTCCATTCACAATTGCATCAAAAAGAATTAAATACCTCGGAATAAACCTAATGAAGGAAGTGAAAGACCTATACCCTGAAAACTATAAGACACTCATGAGAGAAATTAAAGAACATACCAGTAAATGGAAATATATCCCAGGCTCATGGATAGGAAGAATTAATATTGTCAAAATAGCCATCCTGCCTAAAGCAATCTGCATATTCAATGCAATCCCATCAAAATACCAAAAGCATTCTTCAAGGAACTAGAGCAAATAGTTCTAAAATTCATACGGAACCACAAAAGACCCTGAATAATGAAAGCAATCCTGAGAAGGAAGAATAAAGTGTGTGTGGGGGGGAGGATTATGCTCCCTGACTTCAATACTACAAAACCACAGTAATCAAGACAATTTGGTATTGGCACAAGAACAGACCCATAGACCAATGCAACAGATTAGAGAGCCCTGATATAAACCCAGACATATATGGTCAATTAATATATGATAAAGGAGCCATGGACATACAATGGGGAAATGACAGCCTCTTCAACAACTGGTGTTGGCCAAACTGGACAGCTACATATAAGAAATGAAACTAGATTATTGTTTAACCCCATACACAAAAGTAAACTCGAAGTGGATCAAAGACCTGAATGTAAGTTATGAAACCACAAAACTCTTAGAAGACAACATAGGGAAAAATCTCTTGAATATAAACATGAGTAACTTTTTCCTTAACTCATCTTCTTAGGCAAGGGAAACAAAAGCAAAAATGAACAAATGTGACTACTTCAAGCTTAAAGTCTTCTGTACAACAAAAGAAACCATCAGTAGAACAAAAAGGCATCCTACAGTATAGTAGAATACATTTGTAAATGACATACCGACAATGGGTCAACATCCAAAACATATAAAGAACTCACTCGCCACAACACCCAAAAAGCCAATAACTCTATTAAAAAATGGGTGGAGGATATGAAAAGACAATTCAAACAAGAAATTCAGATGGCCAACAGGCACATGAAAACATGCCCGACATTGTTAATCATTAGGGAAATGCAAATTAAAACCGCAATGAGATATCACCTCACAACATTTAGGATGGCCAACATCCAAAAGACTGGGAACAACAAATGCTGGTGAGGATGCACAGAAAGGGAACTCTCCTTTACTGTTGGTGAAAATGTAAATTAATTAAACCATTATGGAAAGCAATATGGAGATTCCTCACAAAACTAAAAATGGGAATACCATTTGACCCAGGAATTCCACTCCTAGAAATTTATCCAAACAAAACAAGATCCTTGATTCAAAAAAACTTATGCACCCCTATGTTTATCACAGCACTCTTTACAGTAGCCAAGATATGGAAGCAACCTAAGTGTCCATCAGTAGATGAATGGATAAAGAAGAAGTGGTACAAATACACAATGGAATATTCTTCAGCCATAAGAAGAAAACAAATCCTACCATTGGCAACATGGATGGAGCTAGAGGGTATTAAGCTCAGTGAAATAAGCCAGGTGGAGAGAGAAAAACACCAAATGATTTCCCTCATTTGTGGAGTATAACAACAAAGTAAAACTGAAGGAACAAAACAGCAGTAGACTCACAGACTCCAAAAAGGGACTAGCAGTTACCAAAGGGGAGGGATGGGGGAGGGTGAGCTTGGGAGGGAGAAGGGGATTAAAGGGCACTATGATTTGTAATCACAATATAGGAAGGTCATGGGGAAGGCAGCAAAGCATGGAGAAGACAAGTAATGACTCTCTAGCATCTTACTACGCTGATGGACTGTGATTGCAATGGGGTGTGTGGGGGGTACTTGATAAATCGGGTGGATGTTGAAACCACAATGTTTTTCATGTGAAACCTTCATAAGATTGTACATCAATAGCTTAATTAAAATAAAATAAAATAAAATAAAATAAATAAAATACATTGTCGCTCATCTTATTGTTTTCATGAGTCATCATCTCTATTTTAGTCCTAGGGAATATTATGAAGTAAGGATACAGGGAATTTCTTGGATTTGTCATATTATCATCAGAGAATTTTCATGTTACCCTCTTGGGCACTAAAACTTCCACTGAGTAGTCAATTATGACTAAATATTATCTCCTCATTTGCATTAAAACTCACACACAAAAATTATATGATCCTACTCTCTGTAACACAACAATGGGGACTGAGTAAGTTAATCAAATAAAGTCAACTCCTTACTAAGGAGTTACCCCCCACCTCTTCCAGGAAACACAGGGCTTAAAACATTAAAAATATCCTCTAAATGTCCCATAGGATATCTATAAGTATATACCTAATACCTCATGGAAGATTATTCCTCTGCATGTGAACGGTAGACTCAATGACCTATTTTTGTTGCGGCCCTGGGGTGGGCTCTAGAAATCCTTATCTGAAGTTATTGAGAATTATAATTGACTATTAGGTAACTTTTTTTCATTTCAAGTTTTGGACAAAAATGTTCTCTTTTGAGTTTTTTAAATTAGTTTTATTAGCAATGTACGTATTTATCACTTTATTTTTTCCCTTTGACTTTTAGCATTATTTTTATGTCCATACTCAATTGATATTTTTCTAGTATGAATCATATTACTGCACAGTATCTAGTCTTTGTCCTAGGAAATACTTCCCCCCCCGACTCCCCCGGTCAATTCCTAAGACTAGTTACTGGAATACTCTGCTTTAGTCCCAGAGTTTTAGGCTTGTCAGTCAGCAATCAGCTGCTAATATTCTGGAGCTAAATTTTTTAAGCACCAAAATCTAAGTATATCAGCCCAAATTCATAATGGGTCCTCTCCTATTGGTACTCTTTAGCCCTTAATCTCTGCACTAGATGTGAAGACTAGTACATTCATTGGAATTTGAACACAAGTCTACATTTGTGTTTGGCCTACTCTCTAAAATTTATTCATTACCTCAAAATGAATACTCCTGGAACTTTCCTAGTCATTTGCAGACAAGTGCAAAATGGTGAAAACTTTAAGTCACTAGACACACATGTTCCCTGCCAAGGTCAAACAAGGCAACAACACCTTTTGTCTCAGTTCTCATACAGAGAATGCCAGCTATGGAGATGGCAGGAACAGTTTAGTGTAGTCCAAGAATCTCCAGTCCTGGCCATTTGAATGGGGCTTGAATCCCAACTCATGTACCTGTTGAGGGTGGCCTCATCATATCTTTCTGAACCCTGTTTTCTCTTTTGTAAAATAAAGAAAATAGAATCTACTCAGATGATTGTCTTTCAGATTTAATATTATATAATCTATGTTACATAGATAAAGAAAGATATTTTGGGGACAATGATCTAGTATTCACTGAGTGTTCATAATGACTTTATAGAATGTAACTAACAGACATAATGAGAATCAACTATATATAGGCTGAATCCAATCAAAACTAGTTAAAGACAATTTTTTTTCAGGGCATCTAATATCATTTCAAAGCAACAGAGACTAGAAAACCCAAAAGAAAAATCCATTATAGATGTTAAGATAATTCAGTAAGGTGGCTGGATTAAAAAAAAATCAATATATAAAAATCAATAACCTTCACATGTACTAATACTATGATCTAAAACTATTTTATGTATTCAACAATTCGAATATTTCAGGAACAGCAGTAGCCTCAAATCATTAGAGGTATTTGGAGGTTAAACCTTCACACCCCTGAAACCTGTCTAGCAAGTCTCACAGATCTGGATGGTAAAGAAACAGTGAGTCCTTCCCAGTATGGATATTTTATTACTTGCATGCACACACACACACAAAACAACAAAGGTAACAGCTTGATCTCTCTCTTCTCCCCCAGAACACCACCAAAACAAACGGGACAGATGCCAAGGCCTCATGAGTGGTGGGCTCCAGGTTGCTGAGGAGTGGGTTGTCTGCTGCAGCTAACAAGTTCTAGAGTATATAGTTAAATCGTGAGGATAAGGGCCAGGCAAAAATCATACCTCATCAGAACCTGGGAGAAGATGAGAAACTATTTCATAGAGAAATGATATTGTAGCAACCCCTCACAAGACCTCCATGCTCTCAAGTTCCAGGAGGATCAAAGGCTTCTGCCAAGATGAGCTGTGTTAAGTAAGCCTTCCTCATGTGGCCTATCTGGATTTGTGTGAGGTCCATAGGGCACCATCCTACATCAGTCCTGTTACCTCATGGTATTTAACAATATGTTAGGTCTTAGATCAAGTGCTACTAGCAATCATTCAAAGAAGGGTCATGTGTAAAATATTGAATCACCGAGATGTACACTTGAAACCAATAGGATATTGTATGTCAATTATACTTCAATGTAAATAAATGAAATTGATATAAAAGTTGAAAAAATCAAAGAATTGTCATGGAATTAGTTTTGTATCTCAAAGCAGGACATACTCTGATGAATATATAACTCAAAGGGCTCACTCTGAGGCGGACGTGGCAGCATTCTGGTGGGAGGGCCAGCCAGCCGGGCTGTCCCGTGGATTGCTCTGTTAAGTAGAGGCATGTGAAGCGAACAAACACGTGCATCTCAGGGGCTGAGACAAAGCTTTGGGAAACGACTCCCTTTGCTTGGGTTTCTCTTACGTCGTTTGTGCTAAGGCAGTAGGGTTCCTTAAAAGCTTTTCAGCCTTATTATGTAGTTTAGGCACCATTTATCTAACTAGGCAATATGTATTTCTAATATTCCCTTTACTAATCAATAAGCCTTTCAGCCATTTCAGTAACAATATTGAAGGTGACCAATATCTTCGAGTGTATATTTCTGATAACTGTACTTCATATGTTAATAAACCTCCCCTAAAGACGAAAATTAACTTATACAAACACACACACACACACACCTCCCAAGCTCATCACACTGTTTCTACTCCAGTATACTAAAGGAAAATTATCAAATAACCATATAAAACATAGAAACACCCAGATAGGCTATGTGTAATGGAAGAAAAGCCTCCATCTACCAAAGAAATTAAAAAAAAATAAAAAAAATAGACCAGCAAAGAACTTAATTGTTAAGAAATGGACAAGTTCTGATTAAAAAAAAAAAATTCAAGTGTTGCTAAAGGAATTAAAAGGAGACTTAGAATTATATTGTGTTGTTGATTAGGATTACTAAGTATCATAAGTATGTTAATTCTCCCTAAATCAGTCTATAAAATTGACAGGATTTTAATAAAAATACTAATAGCAATCAGCCAAGTTGATCTTAAACATTATATTTTAAAAACAAGAAAGTTAAAATCCAAAAAATGTTTTAAAAAGAAGTATAGTGAGGGATAGACCTATTATATATTAAAATTTTTCTTCTAATTAAAACAGTGCTGAAAAGTATATTAATAGATCACTGGAATAGGGCCAACAGTTCAGAAATAAGAAAGTATAAATTTTTTTGTGTATGATGAAGTTATTATTTGAAATCATTACATGGTAATGTAGAAATTTACATGATTAGTAAATTTTAATTGACACAATTGGTTAACCAACTAGAAAGGTCCTTTCTTAAAAATTTATATGAAAATAAATTCCAGGTATTTAAGGACTTAAATGTGAAAAATAAAACTTAAAATAGAAGAAGAAACTTTAGGAAAATTTTGTTTTATGTTGGAGTGGGAAAGTCCTTTTTAATTATGGAATAAAAGACAGAAAACATCATGATTTTGATTGTACAATTCTAAAACTGTCCTACACAGCAAAAGAACTAAAAAAAGAAGAGACTAAAAATTTACAATTCATATCAAAAGGCAATTAATTTTCTTAATAGGTAAAAGTTTTTACAAATCAATAAGAGTAAATAACAGCAACCCCAAGTTAAAATAAGCAAGAGATTTAAATAGGTCAGAGAAATAGAAATGGCCCCAAGCATGTGAAAATATTCTCAAACTCGAACTTATTCATAGTTAAGATAAATGTTAAAATTAAAAGATAATTTTTTCAGTTGGCGAAGATTAAAATATTTGCAAACACATTGGGTTAATGAGAATATGGAAAAAGGCACTTCTGTGTACATTTCTGGGAATGTAAAATGGTACTATATAGAAAGGGTTTGGCAATATCTATGAAAATTTGATGCAGAAATAGCAATTCCACTTTTAGGAATGTGTTCCATGGGCATGCTTGCATAAATATATGCATGCATTCATTGCAACATTGTTTGAAATAGCATAAGAAACATCCTAAATACTAGGACTGGTTAAGTAATTATGATGCATCTATGTAATAGAATAGTTTGCTTTAAATAATGAACGAAGGAGATGATCATATTTGCATATAGAATAATTTTCAAAATATATACTAAGTGATGAAAGCAAAGTGCAGAAGAGTATGTTGTATATTTGTTAAAAGGGAAAACATATAGTGCATTTGTCTCTATGTCTACACGCAAAGACTGTCTCTGAAAAAGGGCATGAGAGTCTGACTCTAGGGGTGGCTCCTGAAAAAGGAAATTCGGTTGCTGGGAAATCCAGTAGAGAGGAGATTTACTTTTTATTCTATACCCTCTTGTACTTCCTACTATATTATGTATCTATTAAAGAAAAAAATAGGATTTCCTTCAAACATTTCAAAAGAATATGTGGCAATTTATCAGGTCATGTGTCATGGAAGCAAGGTGCCAAGGGAAAGAATCGGATTTGAAGTTTAGAGGAACAAGGTATCTAGCCAGGTAACTACCAACCAGGAGGAGAGACAGAAAAATTGAACAACAAGGAAGTTGAGGAGCTAAATCAAGGAACACCAACTGTCAGCTTTAGCATCAGCCAACCTTATTTTAGGCAACGTATGTGGCTGTCTCCAGGGTGTGACTCAGCCTGCTGTGGCAATTTGAGAATCCTTTTAATAATCCCCTTAAACTTTAAGGAAATAAATCAATAACATTAACTGTATCTGATTAATCCATTCCCACTTACCATCTACTAGCACAGATGTTTCAAACTAATTTTAGCCTACCTTTAAAAAATAAAATATTGTGCTGCATCTCAATACCTATTTAAATAAAATGAAGCTGTTCTGTTTGAGCGAGGCAAGGGTGGTAGAGTCCCACCAGCCCATCTGCTCAAACTCCTTATTCAAACTCCACTCTCAGCAGCCCACCAACCTTTATCTTACTGAATATCGCCTGAAAACTGTTGTTTCACAGACAAAAAAAGAAGTAAAGATAAAGGTAGACATTTGTTGTTGGTAATGCAAGTTATCCTACAGATAGCAAGACTGGCCATGGATGGCTCTGGGTTTGCTGGCAGTGCAGCGGTCAGTAGGGACAAGGCTCTAGAACTCTGGAGGCTTTTCATGGAACTGTTCCTGTCTCAGGGTACTTAATTTTTCTTTATCTTAATATGTAACCATGACCTAGGCTATGAGAAACGAAACTGAGAAGTGGACTGTCCTTCCCACCTGCCAGAACCTCTGACTAAGGTAGGAGTTTTACTTTTCCACCTTATTTGCATCATAGGAATATGGGAATTCTCCCTTATTCTTTGTACTTTGTCTCTCAATATTGACAAAACATTTATTTAGATTTCTAAGATCTCTAAACACATGCTCAGACTCCCAACCTCCTGTATGTTTGTATGTGTGTAAACACTCACACATACAAATGACTTCCTGCTCTTCAGTCTTCACATACTCATGTTCATACTCCAACAATATTACCGCTGTGTTCCTGAGCCAGATGTTCAATCACTATGACAAATCATGGTTAGCTGGGGTGGAGGAGGCACAAGAATCTGATATTTTCCCCAAACAGCGTTATGTTCCCCCGTGCAAAGTCTAGCAAGTTATTTGAATTATGTGAGCCAGGTTCAAATAGGTGAGTGCATATGTACTTAGCAGTGTCTCTATGAGTGCTAATGCTAATCCATGTATGTGAAGAGCGTGGCATATGGCAATTCTTTAATAAACCATTAGCCTGCTTGTTGTTGATTAAATAAATGGTAGCCATCATCAAGGAGCATAGAAGATACTGTGTTTTTGACAGAAGGTGTATACGTGTATCCTTGTCTTAGTGTTTAGCTAACACAGTGAAAGAGAAAAAACTCCAGTCGAATATATAAATCTGATCAACATCAAATCTATGAGTTATTTGTAGTTCAAGAGAATCATATATACTCCACTGTCAGTTTACCAGCTGGTTTATTATAGCACTAGTGTCAATAAATAATGTTGTGCCCATTATTTATAAGGATGTATGATATTCATGTCTCTTCCTTAACACAGCTGAATCAGATCTTACCACACACAGGAAACCTTATGGATAAGAGAAAGAAAACATTTTTTTAACATCTATACTTCACAAGTCTTGTTTGGGATACAAGAAATATTACTTAAACTTTAGCTGTAACATATTTCTGAATAGGGTCATCAATTATTAGAAAATGCATAGATAGATATTCTGAAATGAGAAGTTGTATAGGAGTCATATGTTATCTGGCTGAGCGCAGGATATCTCAGAATACCTTCCTTTTCTCTGAGTTGGGTCTTCTTGCTTTATTTTCCCCTCATCCACCATGTCATCTCCTTGATTAAAGAGTTATATTTGTTATTTTTTAAGGGTAAAGATTAAACAATTTAGCTAATTGTCCAAAGCTGTTCCCAAGCAAGTAGTATGTATTCCTTTATCTACGTATAACTATGTTAGGGCAGGACATGAGCTCACATGCTCTCACTTCATACCCATAGACCATATGGGCTGTCACTGTGCCCATCTATGAGCTGGGTAGAGCTCTAAAATCCACCCTGGATTTTCCATGTCCATATCCCTCTCTGGAGTTCTGATCAAACTTTTGCCCTTTCCTAGAATCCTATCACCCCTTCTCCACCTCTATGTGTTCAACTTCTCTGCACTTCTAAGACTAGTCCGGATCCACTTTTTCTAATGAAGTTTGTGGGTGAGGTGTGAGAGATGAGGGAGGTATAGGGGGGTTAGTTACTTGGAGTAATTACACCTTCTTTGCATGTAGTCATGATCACTCATTAACTCTGATGTGTGAGCATTAACATATTTAGGTTTAATAGTTTTACAGTTGTTAGTGCAGAAAATTATCACTGGCACTTTTTTTGAATCTCCTTAGCATAGTAGAGGCCTGAGAAGTGTCTAGTCTATACATTTGTGCTAAATTAATTTGGATCGAATCTATCCAAATGACTCCTTTTCTTTTCTATTAGCCTTTTAAAAAAAACTTAAAAAGTTTTACAGTTGGCTTTTTACCATTCTGCTTGGATTCTTCTACTTAACTCCACATATAGGCATTTTGTAACAAACTAGATGAGGTTACTTCAGTGGATTCAAATTTTATTATACACATAGGATTTCCTGGATTATTTCCAAAACACACAAGCTGGTTTTGATTTCCCACAATATAGTGTACTAGATACTCTGTAGCATTCTGATTAAAAGACTATGAAAACTGATCAAGTATTAAAACAATAAATTTAAATTTTAAATTAATCACTGAGCAGATAAGAAAGTAAGATATTTGCACAGGCAAAGATGAAGTAAAATCAAGAACTTGAAGTGAGTTCCAAAGCCAGCTTTCACCTTGTGATCCCGTTTTCCATTTGACAGCTTCATGAACTACAAGAACCTAGAGGTAACTCATGATAATAGAAATCTGGTAGGAGACCACTGCAAAACCTCAAGTAAGGTGAAAGTTTAATGAAAAACCAACTATTTTAACTGTACTACATGAAAATTAGCTCTTCTTGAACCTGAAGTCTTGGATAGGGATGGGAAGGAATCTCCCTTAAATAGGTTTATAGTCTGAACATACGGTACCAACCAATGAATGTGGTCCGAAAAAGCTCAAGAAGATAATTTAATTCAATGTGATCCAGGCTGGTAGTGATTGATCACAGATAACCAACAGAAGAAAAGGAAATTCTTCTCAGAAGGAAACAATCCAATAAAAGTATCAAGGAATTCCCACAGTCAAGGAACATGAGCTCAGAGTTTAAAAAAAAATTACAACACAAGCAAACAAGGAGCCATGAATGAAAGTCAGAGGGAAAATGAAAAATAGTACAATTAGCCATACAAAGATGCTATTTATTTAATGTATCCACTAGATTAAAGTCTCCACTAGACTCTCAAATAAGAATATATGGTATCAAGACATCAAAGGGTTGCTTAATGGAAAATATTCTATATCTTAATTTTGGTGGAGATACATGACTGAATACATTTGTCAAAAACTAGATGAACTGTACACCTACAAGAGTGAATATTACTGCTTATAAATTAGAACACAATAAATCTGACTTCATGAAAGCATTAACATTTACAAATTATCTTTTCAAAAAAGAAGACTGTAGGACACACTTAAAGTGGTCATTAATGAAATATTTATAGCTCTAAATGCTTCTAGCTTGAAGATTAAAGGCTGAAAAGAAAAGATCTAAAACATCAACTTTAGATAAAAAAACAAAAGAAAACACAAAAGTCTAATGAGAATAGAAAAGAGCAATAATACAATAAATGCTTAAAATAATATAATGGGAAACAAGCATCCCACAACAGGTGTCAACAAGATAAAAGTTGATTTTGGGGAAAGCCTTAATTATTCAGTAGCCTCAGTAACATGTTGCCACCAAAGCTTATCTGAGAGCTATGCAGTCTATGCACGATGGCTGTTTCACTAACCGTGCTTCTGAAAGCGAGCCCACCAGTCACAGACACTGATAACCACACTTCCACAGCCAGGTACAAACCAATCATGAAACACTAGGACTTTTGTGATTGTGGCAATCCTTGAACTCTGTGTTTGCCAAATCCTATATACATGTTCTCTGGTTTGCTCAGAGAGACTGTAAAAAATACAGCTTTTCAGATAGTTACAGGGTTTTTGCATTTGTGACCCTTTATCTCTGGGAAGATTTCAACAAGCTCAAGGCTCTCCCTGCTTTTCTGAGCAATGTAGTGACCTTGCTGCTGCTCATCTGCAAACTTGTAGCCCAGACTACTTCTCTCTGCTCTGCTCTATCGCTGACAGCTGTCTGGACGTCACCTATAGTCACCTCACAGATATAATGTTTAAACTGACCTCACTCTAGGCCCACAGAATCATCCAATTCTTCCTGTATTCTCTATCTAGAATCAGCATCTACCCAGTCTCCCAGGCTAGAAACCTGGGCTTCCTACTTAACACCTCTCTCCCCCTGTCCCATATCCATCACCAAGTCCTGCTCATTTTACCTCCTGAAAAGTATCTCCATTCCAGAAGTTCACAACCTTGGCTTCACATTGTAATCACCTGAACAGCTTTAAAAAATACTTACGCTTCAGTTTAAATTTGGATTTAAATGTCTGGGGCAGGAGGCGCTGGGCATCAGAATATTTAAAAGCTCCTTAGGTGTGCTAATGTGAAGCCAAAGCAGAGGCAAAGCACTGCTCACCTGCATCTTCATGTCCGGTACCACCTTACTTCAGGCTGCCACGATCTCTCACTTGGATTATTAAAGCCATTTTTAAGACCAGTTAGTTTCCTGGTCTTCAGTATTGTTTGCTCCAATTCATCCTTTGCACAGCTGCCTAGTGACTATAGGTATTTGACCTTTCTCTGTCTTAAAAAAAATCTTTCTGTGACTACCCATCAATAAAGGGTAAAGTCTAGGCTCTTTTAACAAGCCCTACAGCAGCTTCCTTCATGTGCCTCCTATCTGATGATACATGGGCTCATTTATCACTTAGCTTTTCCATATAATCTAGAGTCATTGCAATTTTCATTGGTTTATAGAGATGTGGTTGCATTTTCCCTTCTATGTAGAATGACTTTCTCCCTCTCTTCACTTGATTAACTAATAATGTACTTAGACTTACATACTTGTTTATAATATAGCCAAATGTTTCCTTCTCTAGGAAGCCTTCTTTGACTTGCTGAGGCAGGGTGACATCGCTGTTCTCTATGCTCTCATAATATCCAAAGCTTATTTTTCTCATTTCTTTTAGCATGTCTTATTATGCCCCTTATATTCCTACCTTTGTGATAGGCTGTAAGTTCCTTGAGCCCACTCAGTTTGATCCACACCTTGACATGATTTGGGCTGGTAAGAAATACAATAATCAATAAAACTAACATAGGATTCCATTTGTTCATAACACTTATGCACACACACACATACACACATACACATATATACAGTAGAGTTGGACAAATGCAACAGCCATATGAATACAGTAAAACAGGAACACAGAAGAAGCAATTTACTGTATGAAGTGTGAAGGGGTGTGCTCAGGGGATGGAAATGTTCACAGAAAAAGCGCCTGTTTAGATCAGCCTCCATCTAAAACTGAGCTCAGTGTAGTAATGTAGTTAAAATACATTTGTTTCAGCAGACTTCATTCATCTTCATGACAGCTTATTTTAATCTGCACATTAGGATTTTGTTGCTTTCTAGAATATCTGCTATAGCAGCTACCTTTTCATTTTATAGGCAGACTCTGCTAGAAAATGTTCAAGTGGCAATTTATGACAATGATAGCTGGCTATAATGCCTTGCATGTGCTGCATTCTCCATATTATAAGTACTGTTTCTGATCCTTGCCTATGTTATAGTCACAGATATATAAATTCTATAAATAAATTCATAAATAATATCATTTGGCCATGTGACCACAGTGTGAGCCAGAAGGGGAGAATGAGTTCTTTTGTAGTATTTTCCTGCCACCAGGTTGCAATTATCATTAAATTTCCCTCTCCATTATGCATTCCTAACCTTAGAGTAGCCTGGTCACCAACCACCTGAAGTTTCAAAACAACCAAGGCATAGAACAGAGAAATCTGGATAATCAGTAGGTGACATGAGAACATTTCTGTTTCTCCTTTGAATACTTTCTTTGCTTAAATATTCACTGCAGAATTACTTGGATTAGCTGAATTTTATCTCTAGCTCTAGTATACTGGAAATGTAATGTCTAGTACCATTTAAGCTTATCACAAAATTATGATGTGACCAAACAATTCAGTTGCCTCATGGAGTTCATTATAAAGAGAGTTTATATAAACTGCATGAGAAAGGAAGATGGAGAGTATATGGCATTGCATTTCATTGGATAATTGCTTAAAACCATCTTCCTGGAAATAATTTATGATTTTAGTATTAGTATTAACTCGTTCAGATCAGCAGGGCAACATTAGTGCATAAAGTTACTTTTCACTAATTTTACCCCTTGTTTCCTTATTAACCTAAATGTACTCATGCAGTATTCTAAAACTTTTATTAACATGTATATGGAAATTTTATAATTTTTCTTAAACATGAAAATGCTTCCACTTTTCTAAGACTTTTCTTTTCCTCTCAAGGAAAGCCTTCTTTCCTTTCTCTATACCTTTATCCATTGACGTAATAAAGCTCTAAAGAAAAAGAATATTCAAGCATCTTACTTTGGCCTATTAGGATCTATGAGAAATGAGATTGCCCTGCAATCAGATTCAGCAACACAGTACTAATCAAGGATGGACACTCTTTCCCACGATTAAGGGCAATGTCAGGAAAACAATATATGTTGGTTTTTATTTATGAATGGCTGCGGTTAGCACAGACTTTGATTACGGTGATGAAGGAAACTGCCTAGAATAAGAGTTCCTAAAGAGAAAACACTTGTGTTTGGTTGTCCCTACTTCAAGTCATGGACATTGGCATGTCCAACTGGATGAGACCTGAGAGCTAGCAGGTGTTCCGAGGCAAGGAATAATACGGGTTTCTTTTCTTCCTATCTGCCTAGTCATCTTCTGTTCCTTAGCAGTAAGGCTGAATACAGGACAATTTTCTCAAATTACTTGTATTGGAACAATGTTTCCCAACTTCTATCGCTCTTTGTCACATATAACTGATGACATACATGTGATTTAGGCTACTGCCAGGTACATTCCCAAGGTTATCTGTAATTCCAAATTCACTATATATGAGAACTTACTCAATTCAATAGCAACAACAAAAAACAATCCAATTACAAATGGGCAGAGGATCTGAATAAACATTTTTGCAAGGAAGACATACAGATGGCTAACAGGCACATGAAAACTTGCTCAACATCACTAATCAGGGAAATGCAAATTAAAACTACAATGAGATATCACCTCACACCAGTTAGAATGGCTTTTATCAAAAGACAAGAAATAACACATGCTGGGGAGGATGTGGGGAAAAGGGAAACCTCATGCATTGTTTGTGGGAATGTAAATCAGTGCAACCACTATAAAAAATAGTATGGAAGTTTCTCAAAAAATTAAAAATACAACTACCATGTGATTCAGCAATTCCATTTCTGGTTATCTATCTGAAGAAAATGAAAACATTAATTTGAAAAGATATATTCACCCCTATGTTCACTGCAACATTATTTACAATAGCCAATATATGGAAACAATTTAAATGACCCTCAATAGATGAATGAAGATGAATTTTGTATAATATGTATACATATATATACATACACACACATATATAGACACACACACATATGTATATATATACACTATATATATAAATTGCATATGCTATTATATATACACATTTACAATGGAACACTATTCAGCTATAAAAAAGGAAATCATGTCATACATGGGTGGGCCTTGACAGTATTATGCTAAGAGAAAAAGTCTGATAGAGAGACAAATATCACATGATTTTCCTTATATGTGGAATCTAAAAACAAAACTAAACTCACAGACACAGGGAACAGATTGGTGGTTGCCATGGGGACAGGGTTTGGGGGTGAGCAAAATGGGACAGAGGATCAAAAGGTATAGGCTTCTAGTTATAAAATAAATAATTCATGGGAATGTAACATACAATAGTAACTAGAGTAAATATCATATTACATATTATGTAATATTATATAGTGACAGGAGACTAGACATTATAGTGGTAATTCCATAGTGCATACAAATATCAAATCACTATATTGTATACCTGAAACTAATGTGTTATATGTCAATTACACCTCAATAAAAAAAAAAAAAAAGAAGTGTATTTCAAGACCCATTAGTAGATTTGACAAAGCTGCAGAAGGAATCAATGAACTTGGAGATGTGGTAACAGAAATCACATAAAACTGAAACTTGAAGATAACGTAAAGTGGGGGAAGCAACTGATCAGGGCATCCAAGAACCATGAGATAACATAAAACCACCTAAAATACGTATAACTGGAATCCCATAAGATGAAGAGAGAGAAAAATGGGAAGAATAAATATGTGAAGAGATAATGGCTATGAACTTTCCAAAATGAAAGACTCCAAACCATAGACCCAAGATCTGAGTACACCAAATTGAATAAAACCCAGAAAAACTCTTATTAGGTACATAATATTCAAATTGATGAAAACCAGAGACAAAGAATACATTTTGAAGTCAGAAATAAAAATGAACTGTGTATGCATTCTGTAATTTGGATGAGTCTCCAATGCATTATCCAAAATGAAAGAAGCCAGACTCAAATGGCTACATACTAAGTGATTTTATTTATATGCCATTGAAATCTATGCAAAACTACAAGTACAGAAACCTATCAGTGGTTTCCAGGGGCTAGAGTGGAGGATGATGTTGATTAAAGAGTGGCATTAGGGAATTCTTGTGGGTGATGTAACTAGTATATAGCTAAACTATGGTGGTGACTGCATGACAGTACACACTTATCAAACTTGTAGAACTATTCACTAAAAAGCGTGAATATTACTGTATGTGTATTACACCCTGAAAAAAACTATGCATGTATGTGGAAAAACTCTGAAGAAAAAAATGGCTTCATGGAGATGGTAGAATTTGAATTCAATCTTAAGAACTTGATATGAGTATTATAAAATTTGATAGTATTTGTTTAATGGAAAAATGGGTAGGTGATATAAAGAGTGTTTAGGGATAATGTTACTCTAATTAAATCCTTTTATTTGCATTTAAACTGTAACTACTGGCAACCTAGCCACAATCAAGAAACTGTCACTAGGGATTATGAATTCAAATAATTTATGTTACAAGTGAGGGATGTGAATCCTAGAGAGGTGAAATCACTTTCTTAATAACACAGTATGAGCGAGCATAGCTAAGATCCCTCTTGGAAATTCCTGACTTCATTATGTCAGTAAGTACTTAAATATAAAACCAAAGTACTATAATCACGATGGGGTCAACACATCCTGGCACTTCTTTCTGGTCTTTTATTTGTCATCTATCACTTTTGGAAAGCTACATTTGTATTTCTAACATTGATATGTCTAGGGAAATCTCATATCAAGCAGCAATGGCTCTTCATTTTTGATAGTCATGCTTCTAACACAGTCTAGTGCAATTAGCAATATAAATGCAGATTTTGATGGATTTCTCAGCTAAAATCACTAGAGCTTACACACTGTCAGTAGAAAAATATTTTTATCTTATAAAGTATGGAATATTCTAGCACAGTAACCCCAAAGTTATTTTTTGTCAGTCATAGAAAAAATGTTGGGTTATTCTCATATGGAGACTTGAAAGGAACAGGGAGACATCCTATTGCCATAATAGTATCTTCTAAATCATGGTCCAGCCTCTGCACCCCTGAAAATGAACTCTCTGTGAATAAAAAGTTTCATTTCAGAGTTGCCAGTTGTTTCCTAACAGGAGGATGATGCTATATAATTCCTGTTGTCTTATCCACTTTCGCTTTCTGTTCAGAGTCGTGTCCTCCGCTTGTAAGCTGTGCTGTGGATATCTGATTTTCAGTCTGATCTTAACTGCCAGCTTCTTGGCTCTCCCAGAGCCTTGCTCATTCCTTCAATGTGAAAGGCAGGGTGACTTCAAAGCCTGATAAACCTTGGTTCAAATTGTGACATAGCCATCATGAACTTGGGTAAGTTATTGAAATAGGGTAAAATGGGAATAATAGTTCATAAAACTTCCTTGAGGGTTTACTTAAATAAGAATGCCATCAGCTGACAGAGTAGGCCCTCTAGATGTTGTTTCACTTTGGCCCCTTGTCTTAGATCTCTTTGTGCATTATACAGACCATTCATTTGTTTCTGATTTTATGCTTCTGTGCTATCTGCTAAGCATCTTCCTTTTGCTTATCCAGCCTAGTTTCTACATTCCTCCAACCTGCTTTGTATGCCCTGGGGGTATTCATTAATGGGCCATTCACTATATCTTGTTTCACTATATCTTATGTTTGTCCAACAGGAAGCTCTGGTAACATATTGGAAGTTAGGACAAATATGAGGCTAGGGTATTTTTCCTCAGCAACTTCCTTAACAGGTTCTAATGCACTGACTGTGTTTTTCTAACAAAGGCCATAGCACCTATTAGGATCAGAGGCCCTCTACCTATTCCTCCACTGTCTTAGTTCTGGTAATCATTTCCTTCCCTTGCCTCTTCAGACCAAAGGTGGAAACTCTACTGTAAGTAGCCCTGGAATACTGCACTATGTCTTTCTGCTGTTGTCACCTTTAATCTTGCCCACACTTTCACAAACAGAACCTTTCAAAACTCTCCTTTAAATACTTCTCTTTGATCCAGATCTTGCCTGTATATAGGCACCATGGTTCCTAAATAACTCAATATGGTTTCTTTAAATGCTCAAATCACTTTTCACCCCCACTCTCAGAATCAGGTTCACAAAACTTCCAGGCATCTACAAAAGTAGATAAAGAGGGAGTGAAGTGCTACTGACCAACCTCTCCACTAGGGATCAGCCCTTGATGGGGAAAGTGATGGGAAAACAAACCAGAATCATTAGAGACACATGCTTGATTCTAAAAAATATGTAAATTAAAGCAATTCCAAGTGGAAAAGTATTTTTAAAAAATGAGAGACCACCTCATTTCAGCAATTTTGAAAGGTATAAAGAAAGAGATATCACTTATTATAATGTAAGCTGCATAGATAGGAAATTATAATAGTTACTTCTGAGGTGATTCTCAGAATAGATTTATTAATGAAAATCTTCTACCTGCTGGGAGAAAGGGTGATGATTATATATTTCAGGGGGAAAATTCATAAATACAACTAAGAATAATATTTCTTAAAATGATGTCTGGATTAGCATGTGATACAGCTTTCCAGAAGAAAATTCACCAGCCAACTAGGGAAACATAAATACTTTCTAATGGTAAGTCTTGGTGATCACTGAAGAACTATCTCATTATAACCAGTGGAGGGTAAACAGTGGCTAACAATTTCTGGCCTGGGATATTTGAAGAGATGTCAAATTAAATGTATGATAAGATTAAGATAACTTTAAAGCCCCTTTTGATATGCTTAATCTGTTTCTATGAAATTATTCTATAACATTTTATCTTTATTGAAGATTTTGCTTTGTAGGTAAAAGAGTGACCATATCCCAGATTAAAGTGGAGAGACATTGAAATCTATAGGCAGACAATTCATATCTACCCTGTATTCAATCTCAAAATAATATAGGTATGGCTATATGGAAAAACATCTCAATTTGCTGCTTTCCTTCTCTTTGGCTAAAAAAGTGGGTGAACATTTAGAAAATATAGTTTTGTCTGCCTTCAAGTAGTATGGTTTATTAGTTAGTTTAAAGGCCAATATATGGTAATAAGAGACTTAAAAACAATTCATTGACTTAAGAAACAGAGTTAATTTCTTGTTCATTTAATAGTCTAGGGTAAGTGTTGCAAATCAGTAGATATATCTATTACTCAGCCAATTGAAAACTCTGATGGAAGCTCTGAAATCTTCAATATATGACTTGTTTAACAGGGTGGCTGTCCCAGAAGAAGCACATATCACTCCAACTTCCATTGCTTGGTTAGAAATTACCCATAAAGCTACTGCAAACTTTAAGGAGCAAAAAAATGAAGTTCAGCTATGAAGCCAGAGAAAAATTAGGATGAACTTTGTGGATAGCTGTCTGGAAAGGTCACTGGCCAGCCCTCCATTCTAATCCCTTCCTCAGAGGAAAGTTAAACCTTTGTGGGATGGACGATGGGTTATTGAAACTGGTGCTAACCAGCAGAACAAGGGGCTAGAGAAGACCTTTGCAGTGCTCTGATGAGAAACCCTCAAGATTCAGGATACACAAAGTAATGTATAAAATGGACATTTATTGATACTTTAGTTGGCCAGATTTTTAAAAACATCTTGATATGTAAATTATTTATTCCTTCTAAGCATCAGTATTTTAATCAGAAGAATGTGCAAAATAGGTCACTAATGCCTAACACTCAGGTCTGTTTTAAGAAGTAACTGAATTCCGTATGTACAAAGCTTGGCACATAAGGAAGGTCAAAAACATGAATGTTTTTCTTTCTCACTCTTTTGGATCAAAACATTTTGACTTTTCCTCACCTCTGTTTTGCGCTTGCTGTTTTCTTCTCCTACAGTAACCTTATCTCACATTACACTGTTTGCCGCACATCTGTATTCTACCTCTCATTTTAGGAAACCACCTCAAAGACTACCTCACGCTTGGAGCTTCCCCAGATTCTCTCATCTAGAACAGTCAACATTTTATTTGCAACACTGGGAATGTTATTATTTCCAAGTTTGACTTAGAGTTGTTTATAAGCTGCTTTTTTTTCCTGAAAATAAAAAATAAGATGTTTCCTTGAGGATGTGGAACTTGAGTTGACCCTTGAAGGATAAAAATCATTTAGGTGGGGGATATGGATATAACAAGAAAAGAAGAACCCAATATGTGGTATAAAAAATAACCTTTTTGAACAAAACAGCAGCAGAAGCACAGAACCCAAGAATGGACTAATAGTTACCAAAGGGAAAGGGACTGGGGAGGACAGGTGGGAAGGGAGGGATAAGGGTGGGAAAAAAAGAAAGGGGGCATTATGATTAGCATGTATAGTGTTGGGGGGTCACAGGGAGGACTGTGCAACATAGAGAAGACAAGCAGTGATTTTACAGCATCTTACTATGTTGATGGACAGTGACTGTGAACAGGGATGTTGGGGGGACTTGGTGAAGGGGGGAGCCTAGTAAACATAATGTCCTTCATGTAATTGTAGATTAATGATACCAAAATAAAAAAAAATAACCTTTTTATGGTAAATGAGAAAATAATACTGATAATCCACTACCAAAAGCATTCATCATTACCAATCATTGAACAAATGCTGTATGCCATGAGCAAGGCACTTAAGAGAGAAGGATATCAAGTTGTGAAAGATGTGTGTTCTATTTTGAAGAGGTTCAGGAGGTATGATTTTTTTTTCCCTATGGTAGAAGAGAATTTGCACTAATCCTGCCACATTCTCTCACCTTCTCTCCCAGAGATGAAGTCATTATGTTTGCACATCAGCTTATTAGAGTTGAGAATTCCATCTATGGCTGTGAGTTTTGTATTGATCACTGATGCCCCTCAGAAGCAAACCCTCATCTCTTCGTCCTATTTCTAACATTCTCTCTCCATTAAAAAAAGAACCTTAATTCTTGGCCTAATGCCCAGTAACATCTACTCCTGGGGTCATATGAAGATGTACCAGAGTAAAATGTTATTCCAAAGGGCACGCATATTTTTTTTTCTAAAATGTTAAGTAATTTAAAAAATTTATTTTAATTAAAATCCAGATATAATGCAGAGTAGAAAGCTTCATTCTTTCCAAGAATCTTAGGTTACACATCAACTTGCTGCTGCTCTTAGGAATTCTTCATTGAACGAATTTGAGAATCTCTGTTTCAGTCAACTATTGGATTATTAGGCCAATGAGTGTTCTGTTCAGATTTGCTCCCTCCAGTCATATAAAGGCCATATTAAAATGTGGTTACTTAGCTGGAGCTATGGTACTATCCAGGTTAATTAGTAGCAGATCTGGGGATCATGGGTTAAGGGGGTTTGGATTCTACATAGAGATATCATATTATTCCACATGTCATCCTGGTCAAGTTGGGTCAAGCCTGCTCACATTTCCTTTCTGACTATAATCCTAAAATATTATTTTTGGTGAATATCTTTACTGAAACATTTACACAAAACACTATGAGGGTGTCTTCAGTGGCTCAATCCTTCAGAAAACGAATGTCAGAAACTCAGGCCTAGTTCTCTTATAATATCAAGTTACATCATTTTATCCATTTCAAAAGCACCCTTATAAGGATTTAATATTATTTTTTGATGATGTTCCATTATGTAAACGTTATCTAGAAATAACTTACCAAATTTGAAATGCTGAGATCAATGGAGTAAGTATATGCTCTTACTCTTTGTCCATTTTCTTTCATTATACAGATGATCTTTACTTTCAGTGTTCTGAATTGAACGGTATTTATTTCCTAAGTGCAACCTGTGACTTTCCTAAGTGAATTCTGACAGCTTCACTGGACACTACTGGGTCTTCCCAGTATTGGGATTCAGTGGGTTCTTTTAAAACCCTTCCAGCAATCAGGAAATCAGCAGAAACTATAGAATTTGACCCCATCCAGATAAACTTTGTGCACAATAGAGGGTAGCTGATAAATGTCTTCTGGTCCTTACAGTCATACCTCAGTTGTGTTTTTGGGAATGGCCAGTACAGTACAGTGGTAAACATGTGATCTTTAGTATTAAATAGGCCTAGGGTTAACTTTACAGCATGCCAACTTAATAAAAGTTTAATTTTGGGAAAATTACCTGGATAAACCAGTTTTCTCACCTGTAAAATAGGTACAAGGAGAGTGATTTTATAAAGTTGTGGTCATCCTGTGAGACTACATTTGCATGACATCCAGCCTTAGTGCTGATATTATGTTCATGTCCTGTTTGCAGACATACTTTTTTCTTTACTTTCTGCCTATTTCTTCTTTGTAGGACAAAATGGTGAAATGCATATCTTGAAATGAATACTCTCAGGTACTGAAACTCTCACTGTCCTGCCCAGCTGGGACTCCTTGACACCTTCTTTGGCCCATCTTCATGAATACTAGATTTCCCCATGCCTTCAAGTTTGGTTAGATACTCTGGATTCTGACATCTGCTTGATGACATAATTTATAACCATACACTTTTCTCTTCATATAAATTATCCTTAATTTTTCTGTTCTCACATACACACCAACCCATTTTACTCACTGTGTGACTTGGGCCCTAGTCTTTCCTTAATTGTTCTGTTCTGTACCTGTACACCACCTAGTTCTGACTCCTGGACTGTAAGATAATTCTCTATTAATCCAGCATCTCCTGGCTTCTTTATGCCTTCTTCTCTTTCTTCAGAATAGAACAATGTATCTCAATGGGAGAAAAAAAAATATCTGACTCAAAGTCATTAGCTTTCTGACCTTCACTGACAGTCTTCAGGACAAAGATTTATTTTTCTTGGTGCATGCCCAAATGGTTTTATTCTGCATCTTGTTTAGAATCCATAGGCCTTTCTTCTCTCAAAACTGACTGATTCAATATTGGTTTGATAGATGAAATCTAAGGCAAGAAATAAGATTGCTTAATATCCTATTTGCTAGTTGGTTCCTAAGAAGTCTCTGTTCAGTGATTTCTTTCAAAATTTGGGAAAATTCAGGGTAGATTTTATACTTTATAAGCAGCACAGAGAGTGAGGTGACAGTCCCTACTCATAAAGAGAAGACAATACAACTATTTTGTAGCCTAGCCCTTGATAATTATCAGAATAAATACTTATTAAATACTTTTTGTTTTCAGAGCCTATTCAAGTACCGAAGGCATGGAAGAAGAATGCCAAAGGTTGTATGAATGAAGATTCTTTAAGAGAAAATGGTAGCCAAGACAAGTGTTAGCTATAGGTAGAATTTCTTTCAAAAGGCTCTAAGTCCTTTTCTTCATACTCCTATCTAAAATATCTCCCTTACTTCACTTGGCAATATCTATCATTTAAATATCAGATTCAATTGCTTGGAATATATTTCTTTCAGCAAAGACTTTCTCCCTCTATGAGTACATATAATAATGAAAGGAGTAGAAAATGGTTAGACCATTATCAGATCTTTCAATGAATTGCTCCTGTGCTCTTCAATCTGATGGCCAGATGAGAGTAGGTGAACAGAAGCATAAGAGTAGTGGACATCCACATGTGAGTAGAAATGTGAATAGGGCATGAACAAATGGGAATGCACTGACAATAAGATGGGCCTATTCACCATATTGAGGTTCAAATTTTCTTTATAGTCAAAGGGAAAATGGCACTATTTACTCGTGGGCCAAAGTAGGGACTGACATACATTAAATAAGCAAAGGTCCAGTGCTGGAAGGGGAAGTTTATGGCAGTATTACTGGTTGGGCCCCATGTCAATACAAGGTCAAAACAGTCACCAAAATATTCTCATTATGCTTCTCTGTGGATGCTTTTCTGGTAAGATATAAGGGTTCCTAAATTTTTCCATTAAGAATCAAAAATGACCATTCTGAAAATCTATCTCATGCTCATGGGTAGGAGAAATAATATTATCAAAATGGCCATCACGTTCAAAGCAATTTACAGATTCAATGCAATTCCCATCAAAATACCAATATTGTCAATGAACTAGAGCAAAGAATCTGATAAGGGGCTAACTTACAAATATATAAAGAACTCATACATTCAACAACAGAAAAATCAAATAATCCATTTAAAACATGGACAGAAGACCTAAATCATCATTTTTCCAAAGACGACCCATGGATGGCCAGACATGAAAAGATGCTCCACATCATTAATTATTAGGGAAATGCAAATTAAAACCACAATAAGGTATCACCTCATACCACTCAGAATGGCTACTATCCAAAAGACAAGAAATAACAAGTCTTAGTAGGGATATGGAGAAAAGGGAACCCTCCTATACTGTTGGTAGGAATGTAAATCAGTCCAGCCATTGTGGAAAACAATATGTAGGTTCCTCCAAAAACCAAAAATAGAAATACCATATGACCCAGTAATTCCACTTCTTGGAATTTACCTGAAAATAACAAAATAACTAATTTGAAAAGATATATGTATACCTATGTCCATTGCAGCATTATTTATAATAGCCATGATATATAAGCAACCCAAATGTCCATCAATAGATAAATGGATAAAAACACATGTGGTACATAAGCAGGAATATTACTCAGCCCCCCAAAAAAGGGCACATTGCCATTTGCAACAATGTGGATGGATGTAAAGGGTATCATGCTAAGTGAAATAAGTCAGATAATGACAAGTACCATATGATTTCACTTATATGCAGAGTATATAAAAAAGAAAAACACAAAAGAAACAAACCCATAAATACTGACAACAGACTATTGGTTATCATATGGAGGGAGGTGAGGAAGATGGGTGGAATAGGTGAAGGGGATAAAGAGGTACAAACTTTAAATTATAAATAAATTATTTATAGGAATAGAAGTACAACACAGAGCATACAACCAATAATACTGTAATATGTTGGTATGGTAACAAGGGGTAACTACACTTAGAGTGGCAAGCATTTAGTAATGTATTTAATTGTTGAGGTACTATGTCATACGTCTGAAACCCATATACTATTGTATATGAACTAAATTCCAATATAAATAAAATATTGACAATTTTGAGTCGCAATGCCATGTTACTTCTGCCAGATGTTTACAGCATTACTCAGGATCCAGTCAAGAAACAGAAATGACACATATTATTTTAATTCAGTGAACTTAATATAAAGAATTGTTAACTATGTAGATAGCCTGTGGAAAGGCCACCAGAGGACATTAATGATATCAAGGAAATAGCCACTGTAGGAAACAACTCTGTCACTTAGGGTGAAGTAAAAAGGAAAGATGCGAGGATTGTTCAAATTTAGAAGCTTAGGATGGCTAAAACCATAGAGGAGTGGGTGCTGTTCAGCTGGGGCTAGCAGGAGGGATACTGGCCTGCTGATACTAGTGTCTCTGAGATGAGGACAATGACTGGTTCTGCAAGTGTTAGACAAATTGCAAACTGACTGCTGAACAAATTAAAGTTCAGAACATTCTGTCTTCACTGGTGAATTCCATCAAACATTTAAAGGAGAATTAATACCAATCCTTCTTAAATTCTTAGAAGATATTGAAGAGGAAGAAACATTCTCAAACTCATTTTATGAGGCAATAATGATCATCATACCAAAGCCAGAGAAGGACACTGGAAAGAAAGAAAATTACATCTCATTATCTCTGACAAACATAAGTGCAAAACTCCTCAGCAAAATACTGGCAAACCAAATTCAACAGCACATTAAGAGAGTAATACAGCATAATCAAATGGGATTTATCCCTGGAATACAAGAATGGTTTAATATATGCAAATCAGGAAATATGATATACCACATTAATAGAATGAATAAAAAATCATGATT
This sequence comes from Manis pentadactyla, assembly GCF_030020395.1. Lineage (NCBI taxonomy): Eukaryota > Metazoa > Chordata > Mammalia > Pholidota > Manidae > Manis > Manis pentadactyla. Next base: position 167,509,354 of record NC_080020.1, on the reverse strand, counting down.
ATCTAAATAAATGCAGAAAAAGCACTTGATAAAATTAAACTCTCTTTCATGATAAAAACTCTTAATAAATTACTTGCTACTTTTTTCCATTCTTGCTACTTCTGATCAATACAGTACTGGAAGTCCTTGCTTAAGCAATTAGGCAAGAAAAATAAATAAAAGGCATACAAATCAGAAAGAAGTATAATTGTGTGAAGATGACATGATCCTATATATAGAAAATCCTCAAGATTCAACTAAAAAATGGCTACAATAAAAAAATTCAGCAAAGTTACAAGACACAAAATTAACAAACAAAAATCAATTGCATTTCTATACAATAAGAATAAAAACAAAGAAATAAAATGAAGAAAAAAGAAAAAAAACTATCCTATTTACAATAGCAAAAGTAAAAAAGAAATTAATTAGAAATAAATTTAACAAAAAGTTGAAAAACTTGTACACTGAAAACTATAAGATATTAATGAAAGTATGGAAGAAGACACAAATAAATAGAAAGATATACCATGCTCAGGGACTGAAAAAATTAATATTGTTAAAATGCCTATATTACTTAAAGAAGTCTACAAATTCAATGTACAAATTTTGATACCTATCAAAATTTTGATTGCATTTTTCACAGAAATAGAAAAAACAATTCTAAAATATATATGTAACCACAAAAGATCCTGAATAGCCAAGGAAATCTTGAACAAAAAGATCAAAGTTGGAGGTATTACACTACCTGGTTTCAAAATATGCTATAAAGCTATGGTAATCAAAAGAGCAAGATACTGGCATTAAAACAGATGCAGAGACCAATGGATCAGAATTGAGGGCCCAGAAATAAATCCACACATTTATGGCTAATTGATCTTCAATAAAATTGGCAAGAACACACAATGAGGAAAGGACAGTCTTTTCAATAAATGGTGCTGGTAAACTGATCTTCTCTATGCAGAACAATGAAACTTGATCCTTATCTCACTTCATATACAAAAATCAACTCAAAATAGATCAAAGATTTAACTATAAGACCTAAAACCATAAAACTATTAGAAGGAAATATAGTGAAAGAGCTCCTTGACATTGGTCTGGGCAATGATTTTTAAAATTCTCACCCCAAAAGCACAGGCAACAAAAGCAAAACTAGAATAAATGGGATTGCATCAAATTTATAAGCTTCTGCACAGGAAAGAACAACATGGTGAAGAGACAACCTATGGACTGGGAGAAAATATTTGCAAGCCATACATTTATTAGTGGGTTAAAATCTAAAATATATAAGGAACTCAACTCAATGGCAAGAAAACAAACAACACAATTAAAGAATGGGCAAAGAACATGAATAGATATTTTTTCAAAGTAGGCATACAAATGAACAACAGATAAATGAAAAGGTGCTCAACATCATTAGCCATCAGAGAAATGCAAATCAAATCCACTATGAGATATTATCTCATGCCTGTTGGAATGACTATTATCAAAAACACAAAAGAAAAATGTTGGCAAGGATATGGATAAAAATAAATCTTGTACACTCTTGGTAGGGATGTAAATTGGTGTAGTCATTATGGAAAATAGTATGGTGGTTCCTCAAAAAATTAAAAATAGAACTACCATATGATCCAGCAACTGCACTTACAAGTATTCATCCAAAGAAAACAAACATCAGGATATCATATAACTGCACTCCCATGTTCATTTCAGTATTATTCACAACAGCCAAGACATGGAAATACCCAAATGTCCATCAATAGATGAAAGGATAAAGAAGATATTTTACACACACACTCACACACACACACACACACACACACACACACACACACACACACACACAATGGAATATTATTCAACTATGAGAAAGAAGGAAATTCTACTTTCTGATGAACCAGGACATTATGTTAAGTGAAATAAGCCAGATAGAGGAAGTCAAATGCTGCACGTTATCACTTATTTACGGTATCTAACTAGCTAACTAACGAACTAACTAAATAAACAAAACTCAAAGAAGCAAATAGTAGAACAATGGCCATCAGGGACTTGAGGTAGGGTGGATGGGGAGATGTTGGTCAAAAGGAACAAAATTGTAATTATACAGGATTATAGAATAAGTCTAGAAATATAATTTGCAGGCATAATGACTATAATCAATAACACTGTAGCAGACACTGGAAATATGTAACATTTCAGATGATCTTATAACATAAAAATGTATCCATATAAGGAGATGATGCTAATTAACTTGACTATAGTAATCATTTCACTATTTACATGTATATCAAATCATCATTTTTTTTTTTTTAAATAATTATTTTTTATTGAAGGGTAGTTGACGCACAGTATTACATTACATTAGTTTCAAGTGTACAACACAGTGGTAGAACATTTATATACATAATTCTAGGTTCCAGCTATCACCCTACCAAGCTGTTACAATATCTTGACTATATTCCTTATGCTATACATTACATCCCGGTTACTTATTTATTTTACCATTGGAAGTCTGTCCTTTTTTTTTTTTTGTGAGGGCATCTCTCATATTTATTGATCAAATGGTTGTTAACGACAATAAAATTCTGTATAGGGGAGTCAATGCTCAATGCACAATCATTAATCCACCCCAAGCCTAATTTTCATCAGAGGCATAACAAACAAGTCCTTACATGGAGAACAAATTCTTACATAATGAATAAGTTACATGGTGAACAGTACAAGGGCAGTCATCACAGAAACTTTCGGTTTTGCTCATGCATTATGAACTATAAACAGTCAGTTCAAATATGAATACTCCTTTGGTTTTTATACTTGATTTATATGTGGATACCACATTTCTCTCTTTATTATTATTATTTTTAATAAAATGCTGAAGTGGTAGGTAGATACAAGATAAAGGTAGAAAACATAGTTTAGTGTTGTAAGAGAGCAAATGTAGATGATCAGGTGTGTGCCTGTAGACTATGTGTTAATCCAAGCTAGACCAGGGCAATAAAACATCCACGTATGCAGAAGATTTCTCTCAGAACAGGGGGGGTGAGGTTCTAAGCCTCACCTCTGTTGATCCCCAATTTCTCACCTGATGGCCCCCCTGCGACTGTGCCTGTCTTAGGTTGTTCCTCCCTTGAGGAATCTTACCCGTCTCTGGCTAACCAGTCATCTTCCGGGGCCATACAGGGAAATGTGAAGTTGGTAAGTGAGAGGGGAGCCTTATTGTTTGAAAAGGTTAGCTTTTTGCTTCTTTGCATATTTATGCCCTGTGGCTTCTATGCCCAGCATTTGTCTTGAGGTATCTTTACCACTTGGAAGAATTATGATACTCGGTAAATTTGATATGAGGCATGAATTCTATTTAAGGGTTGTAATTAGGAAGGAAGAAGAAAAGCTATAGAAGTAGCAGGTGGGAGAAAACATGGGAAGATTGATTATTTCTTTGAAATATCTTCTTGTAGAGTAACTTCAGCATATATAGGTTTTAAGCTACTACTTAAATTGTGCACACACATTAACATAATAGGAGTATAGTTACATAACCAAAGCATATCTGTAATTACCAGCCATCTCCAGTGAAACCAAGAAAACCAGTTAGGCACCTTAGGCATTTGTGAAAACTTATCTATGATATGGTGGATATTGTCCAACTGAACTTGAACAGTCTCAGAGAAATCAGACAAATTAAAACAACCCATTCCTGGGGAATGTTCACATGCCATATGTTCTTTTAACAGTAAATAGTCTGTAGTTGTAAGACTTTGGAGCGCTACAATTTGCACTTCTACAAATTCTTGGTTGAGTTCCAACAGTATAGATCCAGTCAAATTTGTTGTTTTACTGTATGCACAGGCCAGCTTAGATATCTCCTTCCTAATTCCCATGGCAAGTCCAGGAACCGGTGGGATGAGTGCATCTACAGCTGTAGCAGTGCGTGGATCTTTGTTGGGGTTTTTTGATGATCATCTTCTGGCATGAGTCTTCCAGAGAGTGCAGATGTTGGAAGTTCTTTTTCATATCGTATCTTAGTTCATTTTCGGGGTAGCCCAATTAGGCTTTGATCCTCTGTATAAACACAAACAGACCCTTTGCCTACACTTTTATATGCCCTTTATACCCTTGTGTAGAACTCGTTGGAGGTTACCACACAGGAACTGCCCTTTTTTTTTTTTTTTTGCTTTGTTTTTGGTATCACTAATCTACACTTACATGACGAATATTATGTTTACTAGGCTCTTCCCTATACCAGGTCTCCCCTATAAACCCCTTTACAGTCACTGTCCATCAGCATAGCAAAATGTTGTAGAATCACTACTTGCCTTCTCTGTGTTGTACAGCCCTCCCTTTTCTCCTACCCCCCCATGCATGTTAATCTTAATACTCCCCTACTTCTCACCCCCATATCCCTCCCTACCCACCCATCCTCCCCAGTCCCTTTCCCTTTGGTACCTGTTAGTCCATTCTTGAGTTCTGTGATTCTGCTGCTGTTTTGTTCCTTCAGTTTTTCCTTTGTTCTTATATTCCACAGATAAGTGAAATCGTTTGGTATTTCTCTTTCTCCGCTTGGCTTGTTTCACTGAGCATAATACCCTCCAGCTCCATCCATGTTGCTGCAAATGATTGGATTTGCCCTTTTCTTATGGCTGAGTAGTATTCCATTGTGTATATGTACCACATCTTCTTTATCCATTCATCTATTGATGGACATTTAGGTTGCTTCCAATTCTTGGCTATTGTAAATATTGCTGCAATAAAAATAGGGGTGCATCTGTCTATTTCAAACTTGATTGCTGCATTCTTAGGGTAAATTCCTAGGAGTGGAATTCCTGGGTCAAATGGTAAGTCTGTTTTGAGCATTTAGATGTACCTCCATAGTGCTTTCCACAATGGTTGAACTAACTTACATTCCCACCAGCAGTGTAGGAGGGTTCCCCTTTCTCCACAGCCTCGCCAACATTTGTTGTTGTTTGTCTTTTGGATGGCAGCCATCCTTACTGGTGTGAGGTGATACCTCATTGTAGTTTTAATTTGCATTTCTCTGATAATTAGCGATGTGGAGCATCTTTTCATGTGTCTGTTGGCCATCTGTATTTCTTTTTTGGATAACTGTTCAGTTCCTCTGCCCATTTTTTAATTGGGTTATTTGTTTTTTGTTTGTTGAGGCGTGTGAGCTCCTTATATATTCTGGACGTCAAGCCTTTATCGGATGTGTCATTTTCAAATATATTCTCCCATACTGTAGGGATCCTTCTTGTTCTATTGATGGTGTCTTTTGCTGTACAGAAGCTTTTCAGCTTAATATAGTCCCACTTACACATTTTTGCTGTTGTTTTCCTTGCCCGGGGAGATATGTTCAAGAAGAGGTCACTCATGTTTATGTCTAAGAGGTTTTTGCCTATGTTTTCTTCCAAGAGTTTAATGGTTTCATGGCTTACATTCAGGTCTTTGATCCATTTTGAGTTTACTTTTGAATATGGGGTTAGACAATGGTCCAGTTTCATTCTCCTATATGTAGCTGTCCAGTTTTGCCAGCACCACCTGTTGAAGAGACTGTCATTTCGCCATTGTATGTCCATGGCTCCTTTATCAAATATTAATTGACCATATATGTCTGGGTTAATGTCTGGATTCTCTAGTCTGTTCCATTGGTCTGTGGCTCTGTTCTTGTGCCAGTACCAAATTGTCTTGATTACTATGGCTTTATAGTAGAGCTTGAAGTTGGGGAGTGAGATCCCCCCTACTTTATTCTTCTTTCTCAGGATTGCTTTGGCTATTCGGGGTCCATATCTGGTGTTTCCATATGAATTTTTGAGTTATTTGTTCCAGTTCATTGAAGAATGTTGCTGGTAGTTTCATAGGGATTACATAAAATCTGTATATTGCTTTGGGCAGGATGGCCATTTTGACGATATTAATTCTTCCTAGCCACGAGCATGGGATGAGTTTCCATCTGTTAGTGTCCCCTTTAATTTCTCTTAAGAGTAACTTGTAGTTTTCAGAGTATAAGTCTTTCACTTCTTTGGTTAGGTTTATTCCTAGGTATTTTATTTTTTTTGATGCAATTGTGAATGGAGTTGTTTTCCTGATTTCTCTTTCTGTTGGTTCATTGTTAGTATATAGGAAAGCCACAGATTTCTGTATGTTGATTTTGTATCCTGCAACTTTGCTGTATTCCGATATCAGTTCTTGTAGTTTTGGGGTGGAGTCTTTAGGGTTTTTTATGTACAGTATCATGTCATCTGCAAATAGTGACAGTTTAACTTCTTCTTTACCAATCTGGATTCCTTGTATTTCTTTATTTTGTCTGATTGCCGTGGCTAGGACCTCCAGTACTATGTTAAATAGCAGTGGAGAGAGTGGGCATCCCTGTCTAGTTCCCGATCTCAGAGGAAATGCTTTCAGCTTTTCGCTGTTCAATATAATGTTGGCTGTGGGTTTATCATAGGTGGCCTTTATTGTGTTGAGGTACTTGCCCTCTATTCCCATTTTGCTGAGAGTTTTTAACATGAATGGATGTTGAACTTTGTCAAATGCTTTTTCAGCATCTATGGAGATGATCATGTGGTTTTTGTCTTTCTTTTTGTTGATGTGGTGGATGATGTTGATGGACTTTCGAATGTTGTACCATCCTTGCATCCCTGGGATGAATCCCACTTGGTCATGGTGTATGATCTTTTTGATGTATTTTTGAATTCGGTTTGCTAATATTTTGTTGAGTATTTTTGCATCTACGTTCATCAGGGATATTGGTCTGTAGTTTTCTTTTTTGGTGGGGTCTTTGCCTGGTTTTGGTATTAGGCTGATGTTAGCTTCATAGAATGAGTTTGGGAGTATCCCCTCCTCCTCTATTTTTTGGAAAACTTTAAGGAGAATGGGTATTATGTCTTCCCTGTATGTCTGATAAAATTCCGAGGTAAATCCATATGGCCCGGGGGTTTTGTTCTTTGGTAGTTTTTTGATTACCGCTTCAATTTCATTGCTGGTAATTGGTCTGTTTAGATTTTCTGTTTCTTCCTGGGTCAATCTTGGAAGGTTATATTTTTCTAGGAAGTTGTCCATTTCTCCTAGGTTTCCCAGCTTGTTAGCATATAGGTTTTCATAGTATTCTCCAATAATTCTTTGCATTTCCGTGGCGTCCGTCGTGATTTTTCCTTTCTCGTTTCTGATACTGTTGATTTGTGTTGACTCTCTTTTCTTCTTAATAAGTCTGGCTAGAGGCTTATCTATTTTGTTTATTTTCTCGAAGAACCAGCTCTTGGTTTCATTGATTTTTGCTATTGTTTTATTCTTCTCAATTTTATTTATTTCTTCTCTGATCTTTATTATGTCCCTCCTTCTGCTGACCTTAGGCCTCATCTGTTCTTCTTTTTCCAATTTCGATAATTGTGACATTAGACCATTCATTTGGGATTGCTCTTCCTTTTTTAAATATGCTTGGATTGCTATATACTTTCCTCTTAAGACTGCTTTTGCTGTGTCCCACAGAAGTTGGGGCTTAGTGTTGTTGTTGTCATTTGTTTCCATATATTGCTGGATCTCCATTTTGATTTGGTCATTGATCCATTGATTATTTAGGAGCGTGTTGTTAAGCCTCCATGTGTTTGTGGGCCTCTTTGCTTTCTTTGTACAGTTTATTTCTAGTTTTATGCCTTTGTGGTCTGAAAAGTTGGTTGGTAGGATTTCAATCTTTTGGAATTTTCTGAGGCTCTTTTTGTGGCCTAGTATGTGGTCTATTCTGGAGAATGTTCCATGTGCACTTGAGAAGAATGTATATCCTGTTGCTTTTGGATGTAGAGTTCTATAGATGTCTATTAGGTCCATCTGCTCTACTGTGTTGTTCAGTGCTTCCGTGTCCTTACTTATTTTCTGCCCAGTGGATCTATCCGTTGGGGTGAGTGGTGTGTTGAAGTCTCCTAGAATGAATGCATTGCAGTCTATATCCCCCTTTAGTTCTGTTAGTATCTGTTTCACATATGCTGTTGCTCCTGTGTTGGGTGCATATATATTTAGAATGGTTATATCCTCTTGTTTGACTTAGCCCTTTATCATTATGTAGTGTCCTTCTTTATCTCTTGTTACTTTCTTTGTTTTGAAGTCTATTTTGTCTGATATTAGTACTGCAACCCCTGCTTTCTTCTCACTGTTGTTTGCTTAAAATATGTTTTTCCATCCCTTGACTTTTAGTCTGTACATGTCTTTGGGTTTGAGGTGAGTTTCTTGTAAGCAGCATATAGATGGGTCTTGCTTTTTTATCCATTCTATTACTCTGTGTCTTTTGATTGGTGCATTCAACCCATTAACATTTAGGGTGACTATTGAAAGATATGTACTTATTGCCATTGCAGGCTTTAAATTCGTGGTTACCAAAGGTTCAAGGTTAGCCTCTTTAGTATCTTACTGCCTAACTTAGCTCGCTTATTGAGCTGTTATATACACTGTCTGGAGATTCTTTTCTTCTCTCCCTTCTTGTTCCTCCTCGTCGATTCTTCATATGTTGGGTGTTTTGTGCTGTGCTCTTTCTAGGAGTGCTCCCATCTAGAGCAGTCCCTGTAAGATGTTCTGTAGAGGTGGTTTGTGGAAAGCAAATTCCCTCAGCTTTTGTTTGTCTGGGAATTGTTTAATCCCACCGTCATATTTGAATGATAGTCGTGCTGGATACAGTATCCTTGGTTCAAGGCCGTTCTGTTTCATTGCATTAAATATATCATGCCATTCTCTTCTGGCCTGTAGGGTTTCTGTTGAGAAATCTAACGTTAGCCTGATGGGTTTCCCTTTATAGGTAACCTTTTTCTCTCTAGCTGCCTTTAAAACTCTTTCTTTGTCCTTGATTTTTGCCATTTTAATTATTATGTGTCTTGGTGTTGTCCTCCTTGGATCCTTTCTGTTGGGGGTTCTGTGTATTTCCGTGGTCTGTTCGATTACTTCCTCCCCCAGTGTGGGGAAGTTTTCAGCTATTATTTCTTCTAAGATACTTTCCATCTCTTTTCCTCTCTCTTCTTCTTCTGGGACCCCTATAATACGGATATTGTTCCTTTTGGATTGGTCACACAGTTCTCTTAATATTGTTTCATTCCTGGAGATCCTTTTGTCTCTCTCTATGTCAGCTTCTATGCATTCCTGTTCTCTGATTTCAATTCCATCAATGGCCTCTTGCATTCTATCCATTCTGCTTATAAACCCTTCCAGAGTTTGTTTCATTTCTGCGATCTCCTTTCTGGCATCTGTGATCTCCTTCCGGACTTCATCCCATTTCTCTTGCGTATTTCTCTGCATCTCTGTCAGCATGTTTATGATTCTTATTTTGAATTCTTTTTCAGGGAGACTGGTTAGGTCTGTCTCCTTCTCTGGTGTTGTCTCTGTGATTTTGTCTGCCTGTAGCTTTGCCTTTTCATGGTGATAGGAATAGTCTGCAGAACTGGGACGAGTGACGGCTGGAAGGACTTCCCTTCTTGTTGGTTTGTGGCCCTCCTCTCCTGGGAGAACAGCGACCTCTAGTGGCTTGTGCTGCACAGCTGCGCGCAGACAGGGTTTCTGCTTCCTGCCCGGCTGCTATGGAGTTAATCTCCGCTGTTGCTGTGGGCGTGGCCTGGCTTGGGCAGCTACTCCAAAATGGTGGAGTCGCGTTGGAGCAGGAGCGGCTGGGAGGCTATTTATCTCCGTAAGGGGCCTTCCTGCTCCCTGCAGCCCAGGGGTTAGGGTGCCCAGAGATCCCGGATTCCCTACCTCTGGATTAAGTGACCCGCCCTGCCCCTTTAAGACTTCCAAAAAGCACCCGCCAAAACAAAACAACGCCCACCAAAAAAAAAAAAAAAAAGAAAAAAAAATTTTTTTTTAATTTAAAAAAAAAATAGTTTTTAATTAAAAAAAAAAAAAAAAGGTGGTCGTTCGTTTTTCTTTATTCTCCGGTGCCAGCCTCAGGCCTCTGCTCACCGGTCGGTCTTTCTGCCCTGTTTCCCTAGTATTGGGGTCCCTATCCCTTTAAGACTTCCAAAAAGCGCTCGCCAAAACAAAACAGCAAAAAAGCAAAAAAAAATGGTCGCGCGCTTTTCTTATGTCCTCTGTCGCTCAGCCTCCAGTGCCCGCTCACTGTTCTTGCTGCCCTGTTTTCCTAGTATCGAGCGCCCTGCACTCTGGCCCGGATGGCTGGTGCTGGGTGTTCGGCAGTCCTGGGCTCCGTCTCCCTCCCGCTCTGCCTGCTCTTCTCCCGCTGGGAGCTGGGGGGAGGGGCGCTCGGCTCCCGCGGGGCCGGGGCTTGTATCTTACCCCCTTCGCAAGGCGCTGGGTTCTCTCAGGTGCGGATGTGGTCTGGATATTGTCCTGTGTCCTCTGGTCTTTATTCTAGGAAGGGTTGTCTTTGTTATATTTTCATAATATATGTTGTTTTGGGAGGAGATTTCCGCTGCTCTACTCACGCCGCCATCTTCCGCCCCTCCCCCCAAATCATCATTTTTGTACAACTTCAGTACATACAACTTTTATTAGAAACATATAAATAAATGAAAAAAGATTTAAAAACTCTGACAAACTGAGTTCATCTGCTGCAATGGAAAGGAACTGTTGCTTTGGGGTGAAGCAGCATTGCTGGGTTAAACTGGCAGGAACAGAAAGCAAAGAAAGAGCAAAGAAGGAATTAATCCATTCTTTCTCTTCCAGTCTGAGCCTCTCTACTTCCCAATAGTGGGAAGCCTAACAGAGAGCCAACTGTCAAAGCAGACATGTGATTGCAGAGCCTCAGATAAGAGATAACAAAGGTCATCTCTTATCATATTTGACTCAAGGAATTAATGCTAGACCTTCCTACTTTCCCAGTTCAACTGGCCAGGACCTGATGCAGACGCATAGAAGGATGTCAGATGATATGATTCTAATTAAGGCACAGATTTTTCATATTGTTAATACCAGATTTTCACACTCTTATTCATTTTCTGAAATATTATTCACAGGCTCTGATTGAGATTCGAGGTGAACTCAAAATTCAGCCATCCCTATGCACAAAAGATTAGAATTTGCATAGTTTATAGCAAGTCCTGCAACTCTAAAATTGCATTTATTAATTAAGCACCATAGTATAAACATTCTGGGGAAAATACCTTAGAGAGAATATGTTGGATTAGCACCAGGAATATGACTGTGATACAGAAGTCAGGGTTCATTTCAAAGGCATCCAGCACAGATTTGTTTTCACACCTAGTGTTATACTGTTTGTTTTGGCTTTGTAGTATAAGCTTCCTCAGAGAGAAGAGATGTAATGACCTTTTAGGTTTTCATCAAGAAATTATTTTCTGCACCTATGGCATGCCTAGGAAATGCTCTCAAGTAATTACTTCCCAGTTACCACAAGTCATTATCAAATCCTTGAAGAGCCCATTTCACTTTTTCCATTTTGTTTTTGAATCAAAGGGTCAAACCAATAACTAAAACTGACAGATGATCAGTAAATTTTGTTAAATGATGTGTGAATGAATGGATGGATGGGTGGCTGGCTGGCTGGCTGGCTGGCTGGAAGGATGGGTAGATGAAAGAATGAATAAGTGTGAAGCAGTTTTCATGATTCTTTGTGAAGCATATGAAAACTGTTAAATTCAGAAATTGAGAAATTGCATGATGGTTAATTTTATGTATCAACTTGATAGGGTCACATATAGATGCCCAGATATTTGATTAAGCAACCCTCTGGTTGTTTCTTTGAGAGTGATTTTGGATTAAGATTAACATTTAAATTGTTAGACTGAATAAAGCAGATTACCTTCCTTAAGGTGGGTGGGCTTCATCCAATCAACTGAAGGCCTGAATAAAACAAAAAGACTGACCTTTCCTCAAGTAAGAGAGAATTCCTCCTGCTTGCTTTTGAACTGGGGCATTGGCTTTTCCTGACTTTGGACTTGAACTGAAACACTGGCTCTTCCTGTGTCTCAAGCCTGCTGGCCTTCAGATGGGAACTACACCATTGATTCCCGTTTCTCAGTCCTTTGGACCTAGCCTGGAGCTATACACCACTGATTTTCCCCAGTCTCCATCTTGCCAGCAGACCTTGGTACTTATCAGCCTCTATAATTTCGTGAGAGAATTCCTTAAAATCTGTCTTTCCCTTTCTCATTGTCTCTTTCTTACTCTCCGTTTGCCTCTCTCCACACACACACACACACACACACACACACACACAAACATATGTGTGTGTGTGTGTATATATATATATATATATGCAAAAAATATTTTATTGCATATATCTATTGGTTCTGTTTCTCTGGAGAACTCTAATATAGATAGTGACTCAAATAAATGAAGCAAGCAGACAAATTAGAGATAAAGGACTATTGCTCTGGGGGGAAGGGTGTTCGCGGCCTGCAGCAAATCCCCTATGAAACCACTGAAACTGAAATAAGTCAAGGGAAAGGATAGGTTGGAAGAAACCATTTTTATTGCTCACAGCTTACTCGAATTTCCCTAGCTAGGCTCTGCCCAGACCATCTCCTCGGGCCGCTGCTCCTCCGTCCGCAGCCCATTCACTGCCCCCTCCAGCCGTGGCTCTATTCATCTCCTCCCACTGCGGCTCCATTGTGAAGCCCCAGAGCATGCTGTACTTCCCACCTGCCCCTTCCGGAGGAACTCCGTTGGCAGGTCCTTGGTGACTAGCAGACGCCAGACAAATTACATACCAGGAATGGAAGGGAGGCAAGAATAGCTGTTATTTCTCCACTCCTTGACCCAGAGGAGGCTGTGGAGGCTGCAGCAGTAAACACCTTTTGATGTGTAAGTGAACTAAGGCTAGGTGGGAGATTCTGGAATTTCTGCAATTTACCCCACAAGGACCTCCTTGCTTTTGAACTTTAACTTGCAATTTGTATCTTCCTTTTCTCTTTCATTCCGCTGTTATGACAATATCACGACCACTAGCTGCCATTTCTTGTTCACTATCTGCCAACCATGTATTATCCATTTTACCCATTTAATTCATTGCTTCTGAAAAATTTGAGGGGAAAAACCCCCTGAAGCCAAGTGAATAATAACATACCTAAATGTTGCCTAATAAAAGGCAAACTGTGTACTTCATACATGTTCTTCTGATTTCAAATTTACTTTCTTAATGAGTGGCTCCAACATTAAGTATTGGATGCCCTTAAATTTTTCCTTATTTTACCTTTTTGGTTTCCTTACTTTTATAAAAATGAGGCACTACATTGATGGCTTTTAGTGCTCCTTCCAGCCCTGACAGTCTGTGATAACGTGATCCTGAAGTAGATAAAAGGAATGCAATGCTCTGGCCACAACTGGGGTCAAGGCCAGATAAGCAGTGTCAAGCATAAATTGAGCACTTGATTAGCACCTCCACAGCAGGGTAAGAGGGCAAGGATCCTCTTACAAAGCAGTTTGGACACACTTTGACTAAGCTAGAAGAATTTGCCATTTTGTGCCCTCAGTTTTGAAGTATTAAACTAACTAAGTAAATAAAATATGAAGTTAGAAACTAGTATTTTTTTCTTTATACTTTCTCCTCTCCAAACATTCCAGGGTTTGCTGATAACCTCTTCGTGCTCTGTGATCTCCTTTTGTACCCTCATTGCACACCAAAGTCACTAACTCCTGGATAGTCCCCCAGGGGCTTCACCTCTCCTGCTCTCCTATGTCCTAAAACACCAATGCTTCTGTATCCACCCTTTCTTCATCTCATTTATTATTCCCTCAGGACTCTAAAAACAAATCTGACACACTAAGAAAATTTTTCCAGAGTAAGTCATACAGATTGTTAAATTTGTTTTTACCAGGAGAAACAGGTTCTGTAATTAGATAAATTTAGAAAATTCCAAAGTAAACACAATTGCATTAGTTTCTTTATTACAGAACTTCTCAGAGCCTTTAATGTGTAAATATGTTGAATTAACTTTAAAAGGTTTAAGAAATAGATGTCACATTTTATTCTACTCTGTAACCCTCTTCTCTCAAAGTATTTTGTAGGACTAAAGTTTCATAGAATACACTTTGGAAAATGGTAAACAAAGTTTTCCCAATATGCAAATAATTCAGTGTGTTCACCTTTCCAGAGCACATCATTAAACAGAAGCTAGCTGTCTTTAAATCATGGGGACAGGTACTGATGACCCTTCATTCAAGAGAGCAGTCTGTGAGGTAAAAACTAGTTTGAGAAGAGTCAAGGAGTTCTCAGTATCTTAATTACAAATGATATAATGGAATATTATGCTTCTGCACCAAGGTAAGGTTTAAAATATTAAAATGCATTATTCATTTACTAATTCTCAAAAAGTATAATGTGCTTAATGTGTTCTTTGGCAAACCAGGTTTATAGAACTTAATTACAGCACAAAAAAAATATTACAGTGCCCGATATTTCGCATATGTGGTCTTTGACATTACAAACAAGATCACAGTGACTCATATGATTCAAATGCTGTTTGTCACATATATTCTCTATTTGTAGCATATAGTATAAGGAATTATAGATCAGAGAATATTATTAATATTGATACATTGCTGAATTGTTCTCCATTATGTTGGACCAAGTTACAGTCCCACGTTCCCATTTTCATTTTATGAATATAATCTTTCCCACACTTTGACCATGAATAAGCATTTTGAACTTTGTGACATGAAAGGTAGAAAAACAAAAATGGTATTTTCTTATTACTTTTATTAAGAGGTTGAACATCTTTCAATAATACCTTATTTGCAATAAGCTACATATACATATTCTTTGTTTCATTACTATTGTGTTTTGGGTTCTTCTGTGTTTGTTTTGTTCGTTAAACTCTAAAATTTACCTAGAATTTATTTAGGTTTTAGATGTGAGGTCATTAATTTTTTTCCACTAAAATCCAACATTTTGGGGGGCATTACTTTTTTTTCTAGTTGTATTGATCAGTGGGTCTATTTATGTACCAATATTACATTGTCTTAATTATTTCACATCTGAATTCTATTTTGATGTATTAATTTTCTTAGAATGTGTATTTTCATATGAACTTCAGGATTACTTTCCAGTTACAAAAAATGTAATATTTTTGTTTGGATTATGCAAATATTTTTAATTTGGAGATGATTGACACATTTGGAATGTTAAGTTTTTTTATCCAAAAACAGAATATGTAAAGTAATGTAATTTTATGATTTCCTAAACAGCAATTTTTAAAAATACAAGCATTATTTGGATTTCACATAAATCTTTTCCAAATTATAGTTACAAGCCTGACCTATTGAAAAAATCATGTAAATATTTGTACTAAAAATTATCATAGTAGGAGTTATTTCTGTTATAATTTCTTGGATTATTTGGAGTTAGTTTTTAACCCAGATCTTGTTTCTTTGATTTCTTTTTTGACCTTATTGACCAACTAAGCCAATAGATTATTTTCTATGGGTAGAAACATGCTTATATAGAAAGGCAGTTCTTTAATAAAAGGGCCAATTCTGAAAAAGTCAGGTAATAAGGGCAAATTAAGATAATTAAAAAACAAAACAAATAGGTTAGAGGTGGCTGATCATAATGAAGATCTGACTTATAAAAATGTAGATCCCTAAATACAGAACATGTTTGAGGATGTCTGTTGGATTTTTAAGCTTTGATTAATGCCATTTAGTTATGGCACCGAAAGAAAGTACAGCTAAACTCTAATATTTGACAATGGTTCTAGTTTCCTGACATTGATCTAGTCATTACCTGGTAGATACACTGGTTAGAAAATAAGTTGTCTAAAACTTTTATTCTCCCTTGGAGTCATGCTGTACAGAGAGTGACAAAATTCCTAACTCCTGAGCTGTTGGGAAATGAGGCTGAATGAGCACAGGAAGGGAATGTGTCTGTGGATTTAGCTCTTGGCAATATCTATTTCATGCTCAAAGATACATGATTACTGGCTCAGGGGCACAAGACTTACTGCCCTCATAGTGATCATCAGTACTAGCTTTCTTAATGACTGGTGTGGCGCAGGAGTGCTACAAAAAAAACCCGGGATTCCTTTTTCCTCTTCCCTTCCTGGGTTCTGATAATGTCGAGAAGAAGAGCAAAGAGTAAACAGCTAAGAGATTAAGTATCAGTTTTATTCTTTAGAAGGGCTAAGAAACATCTTGGTGTGGAAGCCAAATGGGGAGTAGGCAGATTTGTCAAAGGAGACATAAGCAACCCAAGCCCACAGCGGAGCCCGCTCTTAGAGAGCCAGCCCCAAACAGCCCCTTCCTGAGGGTAACTCTGCCCAGGAAGAAAGACCGAGCCAGGTCAAGCATACCCAATTACATTCACCAAATTTACCAATCCGAAATATCCTCTATCTCCCTAATGGCAAAACTAGTAAATGAACAGAGATATGTTTGGGGAAATCCTTATGGAAATGGAAGGGGAAAAGGCTGTTCTGCTTACTTCCGGACTGCTTTTGTATTTAGAAAAATAGTTTGGTTGCTGTCCAAGCCAAATAAATGTAGGATTTCATTTCTTCTCAGCAAGAAGCAGCTAGACATATTTTTATCCCAAAATTTCTACATTAGGATTGTTTGATGATCTTAACTCAGACTGAGATGCTTGCTTTGGATGCCCATCATTATTGAAAAGGCAGAAGCCAATTCTAGAACTTCTGTGAAGCTTGAAATTCAACCAGTAATAGAACTGACCTCACTGTCCTTGTTTTCAAGGAATTAGAAGAGCAATTCCACTTGGCTGAAAAAAACCAGATTTATCTTCAAGTGACATTCTCCTAGTTCCATGCTGAACTAAACAGAGTTATCAAAGTTGGGGACTATAATTCAAGTATTTTATTCTTAGCACCAATTTAGAAATGACATACTCTTGAGTACATTCTGGGCCAGATGCAAGATTTATATATAGGGCAAATGGCGGGAGAGGGTGCTATAAGAGTGGACAGTCAAAAGCTATCACACTGTGAAAAAAAAACACAAAATACTTTTTTGGCTAAGAATAATAAATATCTTATTTGTTATGTATATAAGTGTTGGATTGTTTTTTGCTTTCAAAACACTTACCAAGAGGAATAAACATATGATTTAAAGGAAAGGAATTGATAAAATACTTAATTTAGACTGGTATCCTTAGCAGACAGCCTCTGACCTAAATAAAGGATAGATAGAGAGAGAGCATGCTGTTGTGATATAATCTGGTAATGGGATTTACATCCCATGTCCTGAAGTACACTTGTTCATAGTTTTTCCATTATCTTATTGATAACCTCTGATGTCACTGACTAAATGAGGCCTTCTAATCGTCTATATTACAGGTCCAATAGTTGCGTTACAAAACACCATAGACCAAAAAACTAGAAGATATTGAATCTCTCAACACTTTGGTGGTGTTAGGAGTGCTTGGTAACCTACAAGCATGTATATTTAATGTGACTTGGTGCTTCTTAATCACCAGGGTGGCAAAAAGAGCCAAGTATACGGTGGAATGTTATCATGGCATATGTTCTGTGGGCAAGAGCAAGTCCCACATAGACACGTTGTTCTGTCAGAATGTGCTCAATGAGGGGGTGTTTGTGGTCATCACAGGAACAAGTTTGCTTGGAGGCAAAATGTTTTCAGAAACACACACATGCACACACATACCTATACATATATATCAATCAGTGTAAGTCAAATAAATGGATACAATCAATGTATGAATGACAAAATATATGCCAACTATGGATTCTTTTTCTCTTGTGGGAAACTCTTTAGAAATATGGACAAACCAACAGCTACATCTTTTGGTTCCACAACACATTCCCTCAAGGGAAGTTTCCATATTACAAAAATTCACTTATCCTTCAAGTTAATTTATAAATTAAGTATAATTGTCATGGTATGGTTATTTTAGACTTTGGCAAATTTATTACAAACTTTTCTGACCAATGAAACAAATAAGAATTCTTAGGAAATTTTAAAGAAGAGAAGCAGTGTGAAAGAATTTGCCTTAATTCTCCAATCAATTTTCTGTGAGACCTTCAAAAATGATATACATATACAATTATTTAGAAAATATTTTGGTACTAAATGAAAACAGAACCTAGGAAGGGGATGTAACAAAATATTAACCATGGTTATACCTGAGTTATGTAGGTTTATTAGTCACTTCCTTTTTCTTTCTATTTAGCTGTATTTTTACATGTTTTATTTAGTGCAAGTGATAGAAATTAAAAATATACAGACCACTGAATAAATTTCTTTAGCAGTAAAAAATATAAGATTATACACTATTTTGTGAATTAAATCACCAAATAATTTTTAAATGCCTAATATGTTCTTAGATACATAGTTATTCTCTAGCTTCTTATTCTTAAATATAAGATCAACATTTCTACATGCTTGAGTCAGGTTTTGAAAACATCTCACTGAGAAATGTTTGCAGTGTTTTGGCAGCGCCAGAGATATTCATTCCCTTCAGCTCTAGTTGTGCGGCTCCACTTTAAATCAATCAGAAAAGGCAATATTCTCTGCTCAAGTTTCCTTAACACTATTCTGTTCAATATCATGATGCTTGTGGGTAATTGCCCAAGTGTAAAGTTAAGTTGGAGGATTCACTACTGTTACTAGAAGAAATGAAGTAAATCTGTCACAAGTTCACAGGTAACTTGGTTTCCTTTTTTGCCTGTCAACTTCATCCAGGTTGTATGATAGGTCTTCAAATAGAGCCAATATTTTAAATTCTGATTTACTAAATTTTAAAAGCTATTTAAATGGTTTCTCAATACTAAATATAAAAGACCCTTTAGAAAGAGAAAAATTCCACCATAATTACTGTTTATATGCTATAGGATAGAGAGAAAAGTAAAGCAATCATGAGTTCCAAATGCGTGACCAATTTTGTTAATGGGCCTTACTTTTCCTCCTCCCCCACTTCCTTCTTGTCATCTTCCCCTCTTCCCCCTCTTCCTTCATCATGGCTATATTTCTAACAATCTGCAGTGGTGTGAGTCTATCTCTGAAATATCTTGCTTATAATGCATTTGTCATGCTCATTGAGGGCTTTGCTATTTGGACAAGAGATATTTAGGCTATTTGCCAGACTGCATCTGGCAAATCAAAATGTAGGCAAGTTTACAATTATAGTTGAAGGATAAACAGGGGCTTTGTTTCTACCATGTTTTTAAATTATGCTGACAATGTAGAACGGGTCATGGAAAGCTCAATACCCCTTATCCTAACATGTGCCACATTTGAATATCTGGTTTAAAGCAAGATCCATTAACTAGAGGAATCCATTCTCCTTGAAGTCTAGCTCTACAAAATATCTCATTACAGGGCATCAAGTAGTTTGAGTGCCAGAAGATAGGGAAACTGGGTCAGGAAGTCACTATTAAGTTATTAATGTCTCTCTCTTCATGCTGAGAATGTCATCTAGTCACGTACCTTAGTGGCTACTATGGGTTTCCTTGGAGAATTTTGGCATTAACTCTAGTGAAAATGATGCTTTTAGATTCTAGTGGGCTTTTTTTTCTTCCTTCAAAATCTCTATGTCCTTTACAATTGCAGCAATATTTGGAAAGTAGTCTCATTCAGAGCTCAGGGATATGAATGAGAAAACCATTACCTCCCACCTGGCCACCGGATGAAATGCTCTCATTTAAGCACTGTCAAACCACCTGTACTATTCAGAGACACCTAGCAGAATTCAGACAATGTTGCATAAGAGATCAAAATATAGCATGCCAATTTCATAGATAGTTTATAAGCATCACTGTAGTTATATATAGAGAAGAATCAAGTATAAATGCAATGGAGTCTAAGCCTTGTCATATGCTGCTTTTATGCACAGAAGAGTGTTGTTTCCCAGCTTGGGGGACAGCCCCCATTCTCAGGGCTGACTAACCCCTGGAGAAATTCACAAATTTAGGCTTCTCATGGGTTGATATATAAGTTAGGGTTTGGCTAGTAAAACAGAAACCACTCTCGGTCTTTAGACAGAGGGAATTTAACCCAAGATTACCATAGGTACAGTAGTAGCAAAGAAACCATACTGGGAATGGGATAAAGCTCAGCAATAATCAATTTTCAAGAAGCTGCTACTAATCCTTGAGAAAGAGGGACAACAGGGTCATCTGGTAAGAGCTGAAGTCTGGTGATGATTTGAGTACATGTAGCTTGAGATGGAGAAGATGCAGCAAATACCAGAACATATCACAGAAAACAGAGATGGAGAGAGAAATACCCTGACTTCAACCTTTCCCCAGCCCTTTAATCTGTACTATTGCCTCCCATTCCATACTTAAACACACCTAGAAACTAGAAGGGCAGGGAGGCTTGGGACATGTAGTTTCCTGAGATACAGCCCTGAGCAAGGGGAGGGAGGGATAAATACAAGAGCATATTGACACAATGTACAATATAAGGGGACAGTTTTGTGGTGAAAACTGAAGGAAAATCATTGTAGTAAACAAAATAATGGTCCCCAAAGGTGGCCATGCTCTATTCCCCAAAATTTACAAGCCTGTCTCCTTAAACCATAGAAGGGACTTTGCAGATGTGCTTAAGATAAGGATTTTGAGATGAGGAGATTACCCTGGATTATCCAAGTGGGCACAGTGAAATCACAAGTGTCCTTTTAAGAGGAAGGTAGGAGGTTTGAGTCAGAGAGGTCTGAGATGTGAGAAGCAGAGGTTGGAATAATGCAGTTTAAAGACAGAGGAAAAATCCACAGTCAAAAGAATATAGGTGGCCTCTAGAAGCTGGAAAAGACAAGCAGATGTTCCTCTAGAGCTTTCAGAAGGAATGTGGCCTTGCCAATACCTTAATTTTAGCTCATAAAACCCATTTAAACTCCTGACCTCTATAACCTCAAGATCATAATTTTGTGTTGATTCAAGCCACACACTGCAGGATTCTTTCTTATAGCAGCAAAAGAAAACTAGTACATTCAGTAACAGTATAAAATTTGTTATGTAAAAAAGTCATAGAACTCAAATGCAAAGAAAAAGTATGTTTTATATCCAAGGGGAAGATACACATTAACCAAGTTAGCATCAGTTTATTCTGTCCATTGTAGATGTCTTTCTGAGATCATTGATTTCCCATCTTAGTCCCTAATTGTACATCCTTAACAGAGTCTGAATACATCCCCTTTCCACCTATTTTCCACTCCCAGTAGATAAGAATGACAGGTGAAGGGGACCCTCAGCCCTGGTTTTTCATAAATGAGTATTGAAATCAAGTATTCATTGACTTGACTTTTTTTCCTCTCAGTCTGTAATTAAAATGCATTTATTCTTTTCTCCCATCAATATAAAATAAAATAATTGCCCAATTAGCAGGAAATTATTTCAGAAACAACTAATTTGCGTATCTATTAAGTCTGTACCTAACACTTTGCTCTGTCAACTGGAATAAAAAAATTTAATGTCAAAAAAAAAGTGAGAAGGACTTGCCTTCACAAGGTCAGCATTTCTGAAACAGGTTAAAGCAGGAGGAAAACATCATTCAGCTTTGTCAAGACTAGCATGATAGATGGAAAGTGACTGGGGGCTCGATTCGGACAACACACGATTCAGGTTCATGATGAGCCAGAAGAGCATGATTGCCTGACACGCCCAAGCACTGCTGGGCAACTGTATCCACATGGTAACGATGTGAGCAGCTGCTGTCTTAAGTTTGGGTGGTGCCAGGGTCTCAGCTCCCTTCCTGCAGTCCTGGTGACTGATCACAGCTGACAGCACCCAGCACTTTGGCTGTCAGCCTCCGCATCGTTAGTAGGTGTGGAAAGTGGAAGTGTTGTGCTCATTTCCTGCTGGCTTGGGGAAGTGGGCAGTGCCTAGGCCTCTCTGTTCCAAAAAATGAGTGGCACTGAACTTTTGGTTTGCTTATAGGTATTCAATAGATCAGGGGTTCCTGTAAAGCCTTTATCCTTCTAGTGAAGGGGCACAGGCCTTTATTTAAAATTTTATTTAAGGGGCAAAAGACCTCTTCTCCAGTCTCTTCTCTCCATCCCTGTATCTTTGTTCCCCATCCACCAGCAGGTCTCTCCACATAAGAAAGCCCTGCCTCTGTGTGGTGTTCTGAGTCTGTCTGCCTTCTCCCTTCATCATGGCTTCATCAGGGAGTCACTATTGGCCTCCAACCTCACATCACTGATGGTCCCTTCAGCTTCAGTGTTCATGAGATTTAGTTTGCTTTTTTCAAGGTTTGATAGCAGAAATATTTGGAGATATGGTTTAGTTGCAAACAAGAATATTAGGTGTCATGACAAAGCTCTCAGTCTTTAAATCTTGGGTCCACAGCTGGCTGTTTACTTTAGCCTCAGGTTCTTTATCTATGTAACACAGATTAGAATGTTTGCGCTGAATTCATAAAGCCATTCTATGGAATAAATGCCTAATTGCACGGGAAGTGCATTAAATTTTGCCTGGCATGTATGAAATTCTTTATACTTTCAGTTCTTTCCAATCTTCTTACTCTTAAATGACAAAAAGCAATCAGAATGGAGGGGATCTGGGTACCAGCTATGTGTTGATTTTGCACATTGATGAGGGGTAAGTGTTTCATATCCCTTTGCCACAATTTCTCTTATTCTTTAATCAGCCATTGATCAGGACTCAGAGCAATCCATTCGCTTAGCTTGAATGTACTCACAACAAAAGCCCTGCTGGGTTTAGGGGGGTTAGTAGTGGTACCTTTGTACACTACATCTATTTCTATATTTATTAGAATACCAATCTCCTGCTACTACTACTCATTTATTAATTAAATCTCCTTCCGATCTTTATTTGTAGAAGACAACTTGTAGGAATGCATATGAGGATAGAAATAAAGGACAAATATGACTGCATAAAGAAAGCAGCCCAGCACAAACATCTTTGGGGTGTGTGTTAAGAATGTTAGGCTCTCTTTGTTCAATAGTCAAAGCACTTAGGAAATGCTTCCTAGCATTTCTTGACTTAGAAATACACACATACATGAACATAGTAAAGACTATGAGGTCCCTTATAAAGGATTTAACTTCTTTATTGCAACATTTCCCTAGGTAGCAGAGAGAACTAAGAATGGGTTTATGAGATCAAAAGTGTAATCAGCATCTACTCTCCTAACAGCCAGGTATATGACTTTGAGAAAACTCCTTCCCCTTGAGGCTTCAGTTTTCTTCTTTATTAAAAAAATTCTAATGTTGTTTGACTTCTGAAATGTATTAAGTCTGAGTAATATAAATCAAAACAATTTTTTTATCTTTATTTAATATCCAGGAAAATAGTTATAGGTTTCACCTTATTAACAAACATGAAGCCAAATTGTATTAAATACCTGATTTTTTTCCTTTTAGATGTTCAATGCTATTACTAAATTGTAATAACGACTGCTCAGTTTTGGATCACTTATATGATCAATGACAGTGATTCCCTTCAACTGTTCCTCCAGGAAAATACCTCTTAATATCAGGTCAGATTTAGGTGACCCCAGGTATGGTGATACATTTTTAGAAATAACATCAAAGACACAATCCATGAAAGAAATAATTGAAAAGTGAGGCTTCATTAAAATTAAAAACGTATGCTCTATGAAAGACAAAGTCCAGAGAATTAGAAGACAAGTCACACACTGAGAGGAAATATTTGTAAAAGAAACATCTGATATATGACCATTATTCAAAATGTACAAAGAACTCTTAAAATTCAACAATAAGAAAACAAACAACCCAATTAAAAAAATGAGCCAAAGACCTTAACAGAGACTTACCAAAGAAGATATACAAATGGCAGTAAGCATATGAAAAGATGTTCCACATATATATTATCAGGTAAAAGCAAATTTAAACGAGATACCGCTACATTCCTATTAGAATAGCCAAAATCTAGAACACTGACACCATTGAATGCCTGGCAAGGAAGTGCAGGAACAGAAACTCTCATATGTTGCTGGTGAAAATGAAAAATGGTACAGCCATTTTGGAAGGCAATTTGGAAGTTTCTAACAAAACTAAATATACTCTCACTATGGGATCCAGAAATCACACTCCTTGGCATTTACGCAGATGAGCTGAAAACTTATGTCTCCACAGAAATCTGTGCATGGATGTTTATAGTGGATTCATAATTTCAAAAACTTGGAAGCAACCAAATACCCATATTAGGTGAATGGATAAATATTGGTGGTATGTTAAGATAATGGAATATTATTTAGCACTAAAAGGTAATGAGCTATCAAGTGATGAAAAGACATGGTGGAATCTTAAATGCATATTGAGTTCAAGCAGTCAATCTGAAAAGACTACATACAGTCATAAGATTATAGCTATATGACTACAACTCTGGGGGAAAATCCCGAGGCAAAATATCTTGGAAACCAAAATCAGTCAAAGGAAGAAATAAAGTTTAAGAAAGCTGTTTATTTCTTACAAGCAGTCATCTTGTCTCTTGACCAGGCTGCAGCAGAAGAGAGCTCCACGCAACCTCTCCCTTCTAGATAAGCCCTCACTCACCCATGTAATTACCTATTGATATGGAGATGGACTACTTCTCTCTACGTCTTACTGATATGCAGATGCACTAAAGCCAGGGAGAAATTCTGGAAATACTGCAATTTTACCCACAGTGACATTCTAGAAAAGCAAAGTCATAGAGACAATAAAAAAATTAATCATTGCTGAGATTGGGCAGGGAGGGATGAAGAGGCAGAGCACAGACCATTTTTAGGCATTGAAAATACCCTGTATGATATAATCACTGATATATGTCACTATACATTTATTCAAACCCATAGACTCTATACTACCAAGAGTGAATCCTAAGCTAAACTAGGAACTTTGGGTGATTATGATGTATAAATGTAGATTCACCCTTCATTAAAAAAAAAAGTGTACCACTGTTGAGTGGTACTGATCACAGGGAGACTATTCATGTATAGGGGCAGGCAGTATATGAGAAATCTTTCTACCTTCCTCTCAATTTTGCCATAAATACAAAACTGTTCTAAAAAAAGTCTTAAGGAAAAAATGTCAGCTCTATATATTAGAATACCAATTTAATTATAAATAGAAATTACTGTGCTCTGACTATGGCTTGCTTCAGAAAACTTTTTTTGGCCCTATTTCTTTGTTATGTCTTTCTATTCCATGACTATGTGTATATGTGCACATTATACAGGTTCCTCACCAGTTCATACTCTGATTTATGCTGAGACTTTCAAACTGAGACAGGGACCATGGGCTTAGACAGAATAGGGTGAGGGCCTCCAGAAAAAGCAAGGCAGGATAATTACAGTCAGAGCAATGTAACAATGTGCAAAGAAGACCCTATCGAAACTCTGTGTGAAGCATTATGTAAAGTCAAGGTCACACTAATTCTCTAGGGTAAAGATACCAGACTAGGAATATAGACATCTTCAGTAAGAGCAGTTAAAGCTAAAAAGGCCAGGAGCAACTTGGCCTGGAATGTTTGAGTGTTCTGCAAATAAAGTGTATCTCAACTATAAACAGCCGGGGCAAACAGACAACAATCCAGCCCATCTTGGGGGCAGGGCAGGTGGTATGAGTCTGCACCCCTAGCCCTTTACTCACATTCCTGAAAATCCTCAACCAACTATAAATCCCCTAGACAATGCACCATCTCGGGCTCTCCTGTCTCCTCCTAGTATGAGCCAGGAGCTCTGGCCTCTCACCTTATCTCTAAATAAAAGCCTCTCCCTGGCTCTCCTACCTTGGGTGTTTGTGAAGTTCATTCTTCGGCTCTGTGAACAAGAACCCTGGCACCAAAACCTTTGTTCCCTTTATTTACCTATAGCCCACTCACTTTCCTGAATTCTTAACCAGATTATCATCTTTCCAGTCCCAGATAAAACATTACTTCCTCATAAATTGATCATTATTACCCTTCCCTTCATTTCCTGCCTCTCTCCACTTTGCCTTACTCCTGTTTTGGATGCAATCTCTCATCTACCATACTTTCTGCTCTGTTTTATTATCAAAACAACTCCCTGAAAAACTTACATTTATTTATACCTAAAAACAGAAAACTTCCTGGTTAATTACAAACTGTTGGTCACTCTTGACTTGGCATTATAAATTCTACAATGGGAATCTAGGCCTCTGGAAGGAGTATTGAAATCAAGGCTTTTCAAGAGGAGGTTCCAACATTATAAACATAGCTTACATGTAGCTTACATGCTACAAATAGGCAGAGCTACAAAGAGAAAAAATTGTGCTTCAGAGGAGACTGTGCATTAAGATCACAACTCTCTAGGCTATCTGATTTTAGTCTTTCATTGTCTTTTATTTCATAACTGAATTGTAGCTGATAAAATACAAAATAATTCTTGTCTACAGACACACAGATGCTGTCAATTAACTTCCCTTCCTCACTGTGGAACAGGCCAGTTTGCCTCCATTTATATATTCACTTTAATGTTGTATATCTATAAATAAGTCTGTTGAAGTGGTTGCAACATTTTGAGTTCTCTCATTAATAATGAGTTATTTAAAATCTTTAACATGTTCATTTTTGTGTATGAAAGCCAGGATTTTACTTTTTGAAAACTAGTGTTCAGCAACAATGCCTACTATATCTTATTTGGATGGAAAAAATGTGTCTGCGTTGCCTGCTACCTGAAATCCGCACATTACTAGGTCCTTCACTGAGAAGGTCCTGTGTGATGTTGACGCAAGCTCCGTAGCATATTGTAGTGTCAGCAGCTCAGTCATAAACAGAGCCCCCTTCCTTTTCAGACTCCTACATAGGCTCTTTTCCTGTTATTTCCCACAGGTCCTTTGAATCGGTTTTAATTTTACTGGAATCCACTCCAAAGCCTTGCTTCCTGTGGTTGCCTTCTCAGGAATTCCTGGCTGCTTCCTCTTTACATAGACAGGCACAAATGACCACCCAAGACTCAATTCACTCTCTCTTTGTCCATGAAGACTTTTGGCATAATACAGGTATGGGTAAAATAGCAATATTTCCAGAGTCTTGCACTTGGCCTTAGTGCATCTCCAATTCAATAGGTGTTTCCAAGGGGTGGAGAGAAGTAGTCCATCTCCCTATCAATAGGTAATTACAAGGGGGAGCCAGGGCATATCTGGACCAGAAAGGTTGGGTGGGCCCATTTTCCTGCAGCCAGGTCCTGAGAGACATAGTTGAGCAGAAGTGGATGACTGCTTGTAAGCAATAATGAGTTTCTCCCACTTTATTTCTCCCTTTGACTGATTTGGGTTTCAAAGGTATTTTGCCCCGGGGTTGGAAAATATTTCCCTTCCCCTCCACCTGCAGAGTTACAATACGTTTCTCAAGCCATTTGAAAGAGCAGCCTGAGAAACCTTTTGTAAGCCAAAATGGCATAAAAAGGATAATTACTATTAAATTTATGGAAATTCTTTGAATATTCCCAGATTCAAAAAATAATGTCTTTAGGCTTTTCTGATACCTAAGAACACCTCTTTCTAACAGATGCACAAAATAGAAATAAAGCAGATGCTCACAGACACAGCTCAAAGCTATGGCAGCTCAATTCTGACATGCTAAGTGTAGTTCCTGGGGGAGGAGCTTGGCGGTGCCACTCTGGCAGGCAGCTGGGGTTGCATTCTGCAAAAGAAACGCTGAATGCTATTTTAACTTTTTGCCTTTTTTCATAGAAGTGAGAATCCTCTTTGGATTTCTTTTGGTTCATGAAAACAGACCTAATACAGGTTTCTGTAAAAGCAAACTTTCGAAAATGGGGGTGGCTACCTGTACTTGAATAGGTTGGCTCCCTATTCTCAACTCTTAAAGCATGGAGGATCCATACCAACCATTCCAGGCTTATAATGCCCTGCAGAGGAGACTTAGTACATCAGAGATGCATGGAAAATTAGTAATCACCTAGTTGACAGTCCTTATTGTACAGAGGAGGACACTGCTATTTATTACCTTCACCTGCAGTTCCATATTTGGGGAGCACTTGACTTATGAGTAACTTGTTCTTCTGCATTTAATTTCTATACCCTCAAAGGGACAATCCTTCCTTCTCTTTTTTCTCTAGTTCTGAGCACCTGGGGAGTGATTGACCTTAGAGGTGTCATTCTTTATGCAAATGAAAAAAAGCTTCCTCTTATTCTTATGCAGATAGAAGTGAATAGGTCCCTGGATTCCTGCAGTTTATAACTTACTCTCAGTTTATAACTTCACTGAGGAGAAGCCCTTGTTCCTCCTATTTTCCAGTGAAATGCTAGCATATTGTAAGCCCTTAATAAAGTTTATAGTTGTTAGGAATTTCAATTTAACATTCCTAATACATTTTCCTTAGCAATAATTTTTTATGGTCATTAGGTACGGTTAAAGTAAGACAGAGGTATTAGATTATAGGCATTCCATGTTTGAAAAGAGTTTTTTGAACTGAATTGAAAATTATAATTAATAACATAGTTTTAGATTTTTATTTATTTTCAAATGGAAAAAGCCTCCTAAATACTAAACAATTGTCTCTCATAAGAACCTGGAGACACAACATTTTAAAAGTTTCCATTCTTTTCAATTCTGTTGTGTTTAATTCTCTAAATTATTTGACTTGTTTCTTACTCCCTCAACTAAAGGTTAAGCTCTTTGAGGGCAGTGTTAAATTCATTTCAACATCAGTCCATCCTGCTTGTTTTGAGTGCAGATCCTTATGGACAGGACGGACTGTGTAAGTGGTGTGAGAATCAAATAAACCCTTGACATCTAGGTTGGAAAAGCTATTTACATTAGTTAGTAGATTACAAACACAAGGAGAAATTGCGTCCAAGCACATCTGACTGGAGAAAAGTGCTGAATTTAGGTCTGGAAGAGCCAAGGTAAGGCAGAAATAGATGGAGGTGATACAGAGGCTGGTTCCCAGGTTACTAGAAACCCCTATAGTTGGCCATCAGAGGTGGAAAAGCTAAAGAAAAGTCTGAGAAGCAAAATGAGATTTGGAAGGCACAGAAGGCAGGCATTTATGTGATTCAAAATTTATCTAAGCACTCATTTGTAACACACAGTTATTCTTGAGAGTTCACTGAGGGAAGTCAGAGTATGCCTTCAAATATTTTTTTTGTTTGTTCTTTGATCAAAGATAATGGATCTATCTAAATTTGATGAACACTTCATAACCATCTAAAAATTTCCTCATGATCACAAGGTAGCCTAAAGAAAAATACTAGCCAATTCTGGGTTATAGCTAGAGGCTACAGGGTTCATTTCTATTTAGGAATATCTAAATCCCCTGAATTATGAATTATTCCCAATTCTAAAGAGGTACAATTGAGCCTATGGTAGTAAGACTATGGTGTTAACAGTACGTACTTCTTTGATAGTGGGGGTTCCAGTGGAAAGAGAATTTCTGCATTAATTTTTATGTCTGTGAGGTTATCTCCTTACCTATACTTTATACTTTTAAAATCTTCCTTTGACATAGCCAAGCTGTACTGAGATAGAGCAGGGCAATAGGACAAGGTTATGCCATTGTAAAATCTACTTAGCTTTCAAAAAAGGCCCATCTTATTCTTTAACTTAATCTATATGCTGTTCTTTTTCTTCCAGTCCCTTAATCAATTAAGTAACTTTGTAACCAGGACAGAAGACAGACCTCCAAAGTGTAAATGAACCTATGTGGATAAAGAATGCTGGGATCCAGATCAACACAGTCACCTAAATAACCCTATTCTTAAGACAAAACATCCAATGAATTATGAATCACCTCTATACATCATGCCTTATGCTGACCCCACCCCAAAGGCCCTAAAAAACCCAAAACCCTAAACCTGTAAGTGTTGCCCACACTCCCATCTAAGTGTGTACCGTCTTATACCAAATAAACTTTCTTGTTGCATGAGCAAATGCGCTTGTCTCTGAAACTCTTTTCCATGATAAAGAGAATAACTCTCCAACTTCCACTTCTGGGGTAAAAGTCTTTGTCAGTTTGCAATTTCATTTAGTTTTTTAGACTTAAGCACAAGTCTTAACTTTCTCTGTCCGCCTTCAGATGAATTGGAAAGTGCTACTAAGGTCTCCGATTTGGGCTTGCAAGTTCCCATTGCCTGGGTGACCCAGACAGGACTGCAGCTGTAAGATCATGCTCTTTAGCAGCCTGCCGGAAAATCTTTCTTTGCTTTGGGAAGTTCTCAGAACATAAACTCACTCTATCCAGTGCTCCAAGGCTCCCCCAAATCGTGGGGTGTTAGGGCCTTAGTTCCCATGCTGTGCAGATTCAAGTGGACACTAGACACCAGGTGACCCTGGCTTCAGGAGTTGGCAAGGGATTTGCCCCATGCTGAGCAGTTCAGTGAGCTTCCCTTTCCTCCCTCTGCTCTTTCTAGCTCTCTACTGCCTGCATGTCTGCTGATACTCACTTCTACACTTGCTTTAATGAATTCCTTCCATAACTACACTTGTCTGACCTGGTCAAGAATTCGTTCTCAGTCAGAAATAGAATCCTCTCCTGTCCAGCCTGAGGTTTCACCTGGTGTTCAAGGAGGCACCTCCCCAGGTGCAGCTGCCTGACAACAGTATTGTGCCCCTATCAGAATAAACAGCTTCTGCAGCTGGGCTTCACGAGCACTTACACACACACACACACACACACACACACACACACACACACACACACACACACACACACACACACACACACACACACACACACACACACACACACACACAGTCTGTGTTTGCTAGATCATACCATTAAAGAAGAGGAAATGTAATTATTTTTCTTCACACTGTTAGCATCTTACATCGTTAAAGGCATATTATATGTTATATATATAAGATATAAGAACTTAACTTTCATCTATCTGTAGATAAAACAATGTTCACTAAGGGGTAAATTACCATAGATCAAAGAATTAGCTGGTGGCTAACCTAGAAGTACAATCTCAGTCATCTTTTTCTTAGACCAATACTATTAATGATAATAATTTTTGTGTGGTGTCAACAATAGTATTAC
Organism: Manis pentadactyla; assembly: GCF_030020395.1. Taxonomy (NCBI): domain Eukaryota; kingdom Metazoa; phylum Chordata; class Mammalia; order Pholidota; family Manidae; genus Manis; species Manis pentadactyla. The sequence goes on along the minus strand of NC_080020.1, from coordinate 167,478,538 downwards.
CACCAAATAACAGCTACATTTATCGAGCCCTTACAATATGACAGGTTCATTTGAGGTATTTAAGTATATGATATATATATATTTTATCCATATTTGGGGATATATCTATAGTGTTTGTATATAAATATATATATGTATGTGTGTGTGTGTGTGTGTATAGAGATGTAATTTATAAATATATAAATAAATACATATATAAAATGGGGTTAATATTAGTTCCTAGCTCAGAAAGGTGCAAAATCAAACAATTATAAATATTTATAATTTTATATATATAAAAGCATGTAAATATTATCCCCATTTTAGGTGAAGAAACTAGGTAAAGTGAGTAACTACTTTGCTCAATGTTTTAATGAGATCTAGCCATAGTTCTTATCTTCTCATTTGATTTTCACATCAGGCTTATAAGGGTATTTAAGCATCTTCTGTAGATGAACATGCATGAGTATAACTAAGGAAGCCACTCAATGTCCCCAATAAGTATGAAGTCATGACTTGAATCCTGGTTTTCTGGTTCCAAAACCAGTGTGTTTAACCAGGTCTCAACAACAAAAAAAAGCTGTTGAGAAATGCATCAGCCATCCCTAATATTGACTTCTTATGAACATGGGTAACAGATATTCTGGAATAAAAATCAGGACAAGTGGCCTGAAGTAATCCACATAAATTTGTGAGAAACTGAGGATCCTGCTGGCATATTCAGGACCTAGAAAGATCATGTTTAGCAAGCACTCCGTAAGTGCACTTCTTTTGTAGAAATGGGGAGTTTGGTCTACTAGAAGGCCAAATGTCACTTCTAATTAATAATTTAAAATAGATTTCACAGCTGCCTCTAGCAACAGAGAGTTCCTCCCTAGGAACTCCTACACTCCTGACTTGGAATAAATGAGGCTGATGCGGTGTGCCCTGACAGGTGAACTCTGTTGCAGGTAAGCATTCCATCACTTACAAGAAAGCCACAGGTGTCAAGTACAAAGTTAAATGCTGAAAACATGCCATTTCTACAATGGTTATGTCCATACCCTTTGGTTTAATGCAAAATAAAGTATAATTGTCTTAGACTTAAACTTTTAAAAAAAATTAGCCCCATTCTCATCAAAACAAAGATGTGAAGTTAGCTAAATGTGGCCAAAAGTTATGTTGACTTGAAATAACTAGGTAATTGAAAGCAGAGAAAGTATTTGAAACATACTTAAATGATCTAGTTAACTTCAGTTTTCCATTTTTCTTTTCTTATGTAGACATGATTCCGCTGTACAAGTTTTCTTACCACAGTAAATGAAATCCTATTTAAAAGTTTTTCTTCACTTTTAATAAAAAGCATCAGACTGGGAATTTCAATTTTTATCTGACACTTTAGTTTGCTTGCTCTCATAGTGAACAGAAGGGCATTAACTCCAAGGGATTTAGTAATAAGATTAAAATAAGGAGAAATAAATAAAAGGGTTATTCATACCAAAGCCCTGTCTGTAGGCAGCTCCACATAACCATCCAAGGGAATGAGGATTTCTGTATTATCTTTAATAACCTCTAGAGAAGGAGATTTTGTCACCTTTTAAAAATAGATTTGCATGGTGTTTGGCTAAAAGAATACACTGAAAACTTCTCTTAGCTGCAGAACTTGAAAACATATCTATAAAGCCAGAGCTGAATTTAAAGTGAGGGATCTTGAGCCCTATACTATTGACCCCTCTCCTACCTACCACGTAGCCTTCAGACAGTTTCTGCGTGCCTGTAAGGAGTTCAGAGCTTGCATGAGGACCGCTATCCAACCCACAGAGTTTTAAATTGGGTGACAAGTTTTCATTCCTTAAATTGGTGGAACATAAATATTCCTTGCATTAAAAAAAATAATCTTTGTACGTTTTAAATATCACATTTTAAAAAAGACTTTCCTCTGCCTCCCACCCACAAATGGCGATTCAAACTCTGTGTGCTCCTCTGGAGTCAAGAAGTTCTGACCACTTGTGTTCATTACTCAGCACCTTTGTAGAAATCTTTCAATGCTCAACTCAAGCTTAATATTCTTCAGCAAAATTTAAGATCTTTCAGTGCCTAATCTGTTTAGGTGAGCCAACATATATAAAGCTCTTGATAGAATACCTCCTCTTTTCCCTTCTCTTCATGTCTCATCTCCCCACTCTGAGAGTCTTTGTTCCCCAGATATATTTAATATACCATTACTACAATGACAGTAAGGTATGTTTATGCATCTGTCAGCTGGCTTCTTTCTCCTCCATCCTCTCTGCCTCTATCTGGAAATAATGAACTCCTTGAGAACAGGGATAGTGCTTTCATCTGTGCCAGTCCAGCACCTGACAGTGCATAGCATAGAATTGACTGCCTCGAAACAAGGAAAACATGAATGAGGATCAGACCTGACACGAACTGAGGAAGCTGGTCATTAGATGCAAGGACTTGAAGAACGGGGAAAAAAAAGGAGTGATAGATTTTTCTAACACTTATTAACCACTTATTTAGGGGCTAGTAGTTGGGTAGGTAGTTTATATATGTCATACAAATCTCAGCACTGATCTCTTGAAGTAGATATTCTGCAATTCCCATCTTAAGGTTGGAAAATGGAGATTGAAAAGGTAAAATACCTTGTACAAAAATCATACAAGTAATAAACAGAACTGGGATGTTAAGCCAAATTCAACATCATGCTTTCTTCTATACTGTATATATTTTTATATATATGTGAGGGGGACCCTTGATATATAGAATATAGAGAAGTCCCTTTCTACTCCCTACTGAAGATAATCCCAATCCTCTTTGACAACAGTAAGGAACAATTGAGACAATATGTCACCCCAGCTACTACAATACTCATCTGTTGATAACAACACCTCTGGGAGAATGCACCTCACCACGTCTCTGTCCAGCAGTGAGTTCCTAAGGCAGAAAAGATGAGGCCATGTGAACCTGATTTATTTTCATTGTAGTATTCCTAAGAATAGGAGAAATGACAGATATGCTCAGAACATGGAAGTCCTCAAGCATGCAGTCTTGACAGCAGGCTTTTATAGAATGAAACACCTTACTTTTCTTCCTCCCTCCCTTTGTAGCATTCATGTCTTTACTTTTTCAGTTGGCCTATTCAATGGCTATATTAATCTACTTTCTCTTGTCCTTTTTAAGGTTTAAATCAGGAGTCCACAAATTATGGCCTGGAAGCTAGATGGTTTTGGCATATTTAAATAGTTGAAAAAAATCTAACAAAAAATAAAACTTCATGTCACAGAACATTTTATGAAATTAAAATTTTACTACCCATTATTACTTTTACTGGCATATAACCACACCCATTCATTTGTGTATTGTAGGTGGCTACTTCTGCACTTCAGTGGCACAGTTGGGATAGGGACCTTGTGATAGGTCAGAAGCAAAGGACAAAGGACTTTATTACTTACAGCAAGAGCAGTAGCTAGAGATCAATATAGGTTTGAAAGGTTTGCACAGGTTCACTATACCCTCCATGGGGGTCCCACAAAGATCGTATCATGGATGCATGCACACGTTATGCCTGTTACAGGGAAGCCTGAGGAATTTGCCACTTTTATTGTACATGGAAGTAAGCCTGCTCTTTGTCCAAGGGGAGACATTACCTCATCCCTTAAGTATGTTCACTGTAAACACAACCCTGAGAAATGGCCCAGATAAAGAGTTGTCAGGGACTTGCATTCTTATTGTGCCCAGCAAGAATGTATGAGGATGCTCAGGAACCATGGCAGATTGCCTCTCCCATGAAGGAACTGTAAAATTTCAAAGTTTATTATGCAGTGGCTCATTTAAAAAATTTTTGAATTAATGACTCTCATTAGCTCATGTGTCACCCATGTCCTCACTGTGGTGGTTTATTCTTAGTCTTGTGTTGTGTTAGTCATGTATCAAATAAAATAAGCAGTAAATTCATATTTCTGTAATGTGTTATGATTAAATACTCTTCATTAATTAGATTATTAAAATATAAGAATCTATTATTATTTCCATTCAAAATAGAACACTTCTTAAAGAAATACTGCTCTGGTATAATCTGATATTTTTGTTACAATTCACTTCTCCATGTCAGAATAATTTCTATTGATTTTATTGATCATCTTTACAACTTCTGTTTCATATTCCATTATTTTTAACCTTTTTTTTTTTTTTTTTACTCAGTTTAAAAAAGATAGATATAAAGATGAGAAAATAAAAGAACCCATCTCAGTTTGGTTTATTTCAGAAGCAGGCCTCAAATAAGGATTTCAGTGCAATAGTTTAATTTGAGAAATTATTCCTGAAAGTATCAGTAAAGAGGAGGGAAGTGAGATAGTGAAGCAGGTAGAGACAAGAAAGGTAATGTTATCAAGCAAATAACTATTATGGGCTGTTCATCTTAAGCCAGTATGGGAACTCAGAGAACCAGTATAAATAGCTGCTTTTGGTGTAACCCACCTGAATGATGAGGAGTATGGGAAGCTGGAGGATTGATATGCCAACATCCTAAGTAATTTTTTAGATTATCTGTTTTTAGATTAATAAAAGGGTGGGCGTTGATATTTTCTGCCTACCAATGAGAGATCCCAGGAAAAATTGCAAATAATGGCAGTTGAATGTCAGCTTTAGGCTCTGTAATATTAAGGCTGGAGGGACATGGGTGGGTTCCCACATCTGCTACAGTATCTTTAAAATATTTCAAATTTCCTCATTGTTTTGTTAAAATGTTTCATAATGCTTTTCCATATTGCAGTAGTATTTCTGATTCAAATTTCCTTAGTGATATCCTAAAAATCCCCATTCTACTCCTGCATTACTCTACAAGAGAGTGAGTAGAAGTAGGGAAGGGGTGTGTGAAATCAAAGTGGAATGACAATGGCCTTAGCTAAATGTAATTAAAATATCATTCAAAATTTTCCCAAACTTATAACCATATGGAAACATTTTTAGGAGCTCATAAATACATCTTTGAGGGATGGACAATCATTAAACATTCTTGTAATAAATACTTTGAAGCACTTTCACAAATATAAATGGAGTTTCTCTATGTTGCTCCACTTCCTGAGACTACTCTTTGCTTTAATTCCATAACATGATTGTACAATGTTTAGTTTACTTTCTAGGTAAGCCTTGCACTCCTAGAAAGTCTGCATGTCTATGCTGCCACATGATAGTATGATGGTCTAGGCTGAAGTAACTTACTTCTTACTGACTCATGGCTTCTCCATGATGCTGAAATCTCTCCATAAATATTTGCCACTAAAGTGGTACTACTAATACAAAATATTAGTATCTTGCAGATATTAGTGATGTCTTAGCAACAACAGATGGATTTACTAATGAAAAACTTAAAACTCATTACTGAAAGAATTACTCCAAAAGTTGATTGGACAAAAATCTACCCTCACAAGGACTTCCTAAGGACTAGTTTTCCTTCTAAGACCCTTCTAGTATCTTCTCTATGTAACTGTCTTTAACTTCTGCTTTCACATCTTCCTCTACCTTTAGATCTAAAGTGAGAAAAAGAAAAACCAAAAATTTCTCTCACCAGACCCCACTGGAGAAAGCTAATTAATAGGTCAGCCTCACCCCAGTAAAGGCAGCTTTTCACATTTCCTGTAGCATTAATCAGACCTTCTTTCTCTCAAACTCTCTCTAATATGTAAACAAGACTCTGGACCTTATCTCTGAGTCACTAACTAATTTTGATCTTCAAATGAGAGAACAATTACCTTCTCCCTAGCCCAAGTGAATTTTTTCTCTTGTTAGCAGAACTAGACATAAATTTTGGAAAAATTTTAGAACTGTCATTTTTCTCCTTTTCTTTTGTGAAAATGAGTAAAGGAAACCTCATTTAAAATGCAGTTGGAGGATAAGAAGAAAAAAGGTGACAGAATAGGAAGGCAAGATGGAAAGCTCCTCCCAAGTGCCAACAAAGAAGCAACTACCAGAAATACAGCTAAATCTGAAAATGACCTTAAGACTGAAGAACAGACCACCTACACCTGGTAAAGAAGAGAAGACAATACAGAGAAGGGTGAAGTGGAAGAGCCATGATCAGTTGGAACTAAACCCCTTTCCTGTCCCAGCCCAAAAGCAGGAGGAAAAGGAAAAGAGCAGAGAGAGGATACATTCTCAGGAGTTCTGCATACCTCCCCTGGAGATCTGTTCTGGGAATACAAGTCCATATTGCATTGGGCTTGGGAGATTAATAGAGCTGGACATCAGGGAGAGTTGAAGGACTCTGGAAGGCTGATTTCTGCCACTTGTGGAGGACGGGCATGTTCAATCAGTCCTGCTGGCACCCAAAACAGAGGCAGCACATTTAAAGATTTACCAGCAGTGGAAAGGGTACCAGAGACGAGAGGGTTGGAAGGAACTCTCTCTGCAGGAGGAAGGGCAGGTGGACCCTTTCCAGCCCTCCCTCAGCCCAACTGGTAGGGTGCTTGTGGGAAACGCAGGCACTCCATCTCCTCTCTGATAACTCAGCCCTGAGGTGCTTGTTTGTGCACCTGCCTGCACACCCAGCCCACTTGGACCAGCATTGTGAGACTTTTCTACCTGGCAGTTGAAAGCCTTTTCCAGCTTTCTCAGCCCTCTCTCAGCCCAACTGGGGAGTCACCTGTGAGAGCCAGCTCCAAGCACCCCTTACTCCTTGCATGTGGCCACAATCAGTGGCACATGCCTATCCCACCCACCCTGTTAGTCCAGAACACTGACATCACTGCATCAGAGGGCTGCTCCATCCACAACAATCCGAGAAGTTCTGCTGCTCAGCTCACAAAAGGACAGCTGAGGAGAGCTGGATGTGTGGCTGACTGAGAATGGCAACTGTGGGAAGACAGATGGAAAGGAAGCCCTGTCCATAGCTCATGAACAGAAACTGGGGCTTCACTGCAATGGAGAACCAGGCACTGATGAGCAAAGTTTTGAGCTCCTGGGCACCACAGGACACCTTCTTCATAAAGCCCTTACTCTCTAGACTAGGAAGCATACTGAATCAATCTAATACAAGGAAGAAACACAGAAACTCTGACAAATGAGGAGGCAAAGGAATATGCTCCAAACAAAAGTACAGGATAAGACACCAGAAAGAGGACTAAATGAAATGAAAATCACCAATCTTGTTGATAAAGATTATAAAATAACAGTCATAAATATGCTCATGGATCTGTGGAAAAGTATTGATCTCAGGGAGGATTTCAAAAAAGAGACAAAAGAGCAGAAAAAGAGCCACTCAGAACTGAATAATACAGTAGCTGAAATGAAATATGCAATGTATGGAAAGAATAATACATTGCTACAAGTAGAGGAGACAATGAGATGAAAATTAGAGAACAGGAAAACAACAAAGCTGAGGGACAGAGAGAAAAAAGAATCTCTAGAAATGAGAATGCTAAGAGACAGGTGTGTTACAACTCCAAACAAAACAATTTTCACATAATAGGGGTACCAGGAGAAGAGAGAAAAAGGGGTAGAAAGTCTCTTTGAAGAAATAATTGCTGAAAACTTTCCCAATCAGTGGAAGGAAATAGATACACAGGTCTTGGAAGTACAGAGAGTTCCTAACAAAAGGAACCCCAGGAAGACAACACCAAGACACATAACATTTAAAATGACAAAGATTAAGGATAAGGAAAGGGCTTTGAAAGCAGCCAGAGAGAAATGAAAAATTATAAGGGAAACCCCATCAGGCTATCAGCAGATTTCTCAGCAGAAACTTTAGAGAGCAGAAGGGGGTGACATGAAATATTTAATGTATTGAAACAGAAGGACCTTCAATCAAAAATCCTCTATCCAGGAAGATTATCATTTAGATTTTAAGGAGATATTGAACACTTCCCAGATAAAAAAAAGCTGAAGGAATTCACCATCACTAAACTGGCTTACAAGATATGTTAAAGTGACTTCTATAGATGGAAATTATCTTAAGCCTAAATATTTTTTACTAGTGTAAATAAACCCACAGGAAAGGTAGTAGACTGATTACTTACCAAGCAAGTATGAAATTAAACAAAACAAAAGCAGTAAAGCCATATATACAAAATCATTCAAGGGATACACAAAACATACAGATTATGACATCCTAATATATAGAGTTTGGAGGAGAAAGACGACTAAAAAGTACTTTTAGGTTGTGTTTGAAATAGAGTAATCATTAATTTAATATGGACTGTTATATATTTAGGAAAGTATCCATGAACTTTATAGTAATCACAAAGCTAAAGCTTATAATAATAGATGCACAAAAATTTTAAAAGAGAAATCCAACACAATACTAAAGAAAACCATCATATAACAAGAGAAGAGTGTAAGAGCAGAAGAAAGGATCAGAGAGGAACTATAAAAATCAGGAAACAATAAAATGGCAATAAGTACATACTTATCAATAATTACCTTAAGTGCAAATGGATTGAATGCACCAATCAAAAGACACATGGTGGCAGAATGAATAAAGAAACAAGACCCATCTGTATGCTGCCTACAAGAGACTAATTTCAGACCTAAAGACATACAGACAGAAAGTGAAGGGATGGAAAAGATATTTCTTTCAAATAATAGGGAATAAGAAACAGGAGTAGCAACACTTATCTCAGACAAATAGTCTTTGAAACAAAGAAAGTAACAAGAGACAAATAAGGACATTACATAATGATAAAGGGACCAGTCTAACAAGGGGATATAACAATTATAAATATCTATGTACCCAACATAGAACACCTGAATGTGTAAAAGAAATATTAACAGAATTAAAGGGGTAAATAGATGGCTACTTATTCATATTAGAATTTAACATGCCAGTTACATCAATGGACAGATCAACCATATGGAAAATAAATAACAGAGGCATTGAATAACACATTATATCATATGGACTTAACAGATATTTACAGAACATTCCACCAAAAAGCAACCAAATACACATCTTTCTCAAGTGCACATGGAACATTATCCAGAATAGAGCACATACTGGGCCATAAAAAGAGCCTCAATGAATTCAGAAAGATTTAAATTGTATCAAGAAACTTCTCAAACCACAATGTATGAAACTACAAATAAATTACATGAGGAAAATAAAACAAAACAAAAAAACCAACAAACACATGGAAGCTAAACAATATGCTTCTAAATAATCAATGAATCAATGAATAAATCAAAACAGAAATCAAGCAATACATGGGGACAAATGAAAACAAAAATACAATAGTACAAAATTTGTGGGATGCCGCAAAAGTGGTTCTAAGAGGGAAGTACATAGCAAAGCAGGTCTACTTCAAGAAGCAAGAATAATCCCCCCAAAAAACAGTCTGAACTCACAACTAAAGAAACTAGAAACTGAAGAATAAATGAAACCCAAAGTTAGTAGAAGGAGGGATATAATAAAGATTAGAGCAGAAATAAATAAAATAGAGAAAAAAACAAAAAAAAAATCAATGAAACCAAGAATTGGTTCTTTTAGAAGGTAAACAAAATAGATAAACCCTCAGAGAGACTTATCAAGAAAAAAATATGGAACAAAATGAACAAAAATAAGAAATATAAAAGGAATAGTCACAATGGACACCATAGAAATACAAAGAATTATTAAAGAATTCTATGAAAAATTTTATGCCAGTAAATTGGACATCCTAGAAGAAATGGATGAATTCCTAGATAAGCACCTTTCAAGAATGACTCAGGAAGAATCAGAAAATCTGAACAGATTGATTACCAATAATGAAATTGAATCTGTAATCATAAACTACCAGCAAACAAAAGGCAGAACCAGATGGTTTCACAGCTGAATTCTACCAAACATTTAAAGAAGAACTAATACCCAATGCTTCTTAAAGTATTCCAAAAAGTAGAAAAGGAGGGAAAACTTCCAAATTCATTTAGTCAGGCCAACATCACTCTAATACCAAAACTAGACAAAGACACTACAAAAAACCCAGAAAATTATAAAACCATATCCTTGATGAACATAGATGCAAAAATCTTCAACAAAGATTATCAAACCAAATTCTAAAATACATCAAGAGTATCACCCATGATGACCAAGTGAGATTTATTCCAGTGAGACCAGGATGGTACAATATTTATAATCAATCAGTATAATATACAACATTAACAAAAGGATAAAAACCGTACGATCATCTTAGTAGGTGCTGAAAAAGCATCTGAAAAAATTCAAAATTTGTTCATAAAATCTTCCAACAAAATGGGTATTGGGGGAATATACCTCAGCATAATAAGGCCATATATGGCAAACCCAGAGCTAAGATCATACTCAATGGTGAGAAGCTGATAGCTTTTCCTCTAAGATTGGGAACACGACAAGGATGTCCACTCTCACCACTTTTATTCAACATAGCACCAGGGGTCCTAGCTATGACAATCTGACAAGATAAAAAGGTAAAAGGTATTCAAATGGAAAGGAAGAAGTAAAGCTGTCACTACTTGCAGATGACATGATACTATATATAGAAAACCCTAAAGCTTCACCAAAACCTATGAGAACTAATAACTAGATTCAGCAAAATTTCAGGATACAAAATTAATACACAGAAATGTGTTGTGTTCCTATACACTAACAAACTAGCAGAAAGAGAAATCAGAAAACAACTTCACTTATAATTGTATTAAAAAAAAAGCTAGGAATAAACCTATCCAATGAAGTAAAACACCTGTACTCTGAATATTATAGGACACTCATGAGAGAAATTAAAGAAGACACAAATGAATGGAAATATATATCCCATGATCATGGATAGGAAGAATTAATATCATCAAAGTGACCATCTTGCCCAAAGCAATTAACAGATTCAGTGTAATCCTATCAAAATATCAAAGGCATTTTTCAATGAACTAGAATAAATAGTTCTAAAATTTATATGTAGCCACAAAAGACCCCAAATGGCCAAAGCAATACTGAGCAAGAAGAACAAAGCTGGGAGGATTATGCTTCCTGACTTCAAGCTATACTACAAAACTATAGTAATCAAAACAGTTTTTTGGCACAAGAACAGACCCATAGATCAATGGAACAGAACAGAGAGCTCAGATATAAACCCACACATATATGGTCAATTAGTATACAGTAAAGGAGCCATGAATATACAATGGAGAATAGAGGATCTCTTCAATAAATGATGTTGGGAAAACTGGACAACAACATATAAAAGGATGAAACTGGATTACTGCCTAATTCCATACACAAAAATGAACTCAAAATGGATCAAAGATCTCTTAGAAGAAAATATAGGCAAAAATCTCTTGAACATAAGCATGAGCAATTTTTTTCCTGGACACATCTCCTTGGGCAAGGGAAACAAAATAAAAAATGTTCAAGTGGGACTACATCAAACTAAAAAGCTTCTATATAACAAATGACACCATTAGCAGAACAAAAAGGCAACTTACTACTACTGTATGGGAGAATATATTCATAAATGATTTATCCAATAAGGGGTTAACATCCAAAATATATAAAGAGCTCATATGCCTCAACCCCTTAAAAATAACCCAATTAAAAAATGGGCAGAGGATTGGAACAGACATTTCTCCAAAGAAGAAATACAGACGGCCAACAGGCACATGAAAAGATGCTCCACACTGCTAATCATCACATAAATGCAAAGTGAAACCACAATGAGTTATCACTTCACACCAGTGAGAATGATCACTATCCAAAAGACAAGAAATAACAAGTGTTAGCAAGGAGTCAAGAAAAGGGAACCTTCCTACACTGTTAGTGGGAATGTCAATTGGTGTGGCCACTGTGGAAAGTAGTATGGAGGTATAGAATGTACAGAAATGCCTTATGACCCAGTAACTCTATTTCTAGGAACTTAACCAAAGAAAACAAAATATCTGATTTGAAAAGATATATGCACCTCTATGTTTATTGCTACTTTATATATAATAACCATGATATGGAAGCTAACAAAGTGTCCATCAATAGATGAATGAATAAAGAAGAGGTGCTACTATACATGATGGAATATTATTCATCCACAAAAAAGAAAGCAATCCTGCCATTTGCAACAACATAGATGGACCTAGAGGGTATTATGCTAAGTGAAATAAGCCAGGCAGAAAAAGAGAAGTACCATATGACTTCACTTATTTGTGGCACCTAAAACAAACAAATAAACAAACAAAAAAGAACAAAATAGCAGTAGACTCATAGACACTCAGAAGTGACTGGTAGTTACCATGGAGGAGGGTTTGGAGTGGGTGGGTGTGGAGAGAAAGGGAAAAAAGGGGTACAAAAATTCTCAATCACAATATAAGTAGGTCACAGGGATGGTAGTATAGCATGGACAATATAATCAATGATTCAGTAACATCTTCCTAGGTTGACAGATAGTAACTGAAGTCATGGGGGTGAATATTTAATAATGTATATAACTGTTGAACCACACTGTTGTATACTTGAAACCAATATAAGATTGCATATCACCCCATATCACGTATACCTCAGTAAAGAAAAAATGGAGTGGGGAAGCCCTGAAAGGGGTGTTCTCACACAGGTATCACTGCTTGCAGCCTGCCTAGTGAGCAGTAAAAAGGAGAATTTTCCTTTGACAAAGAAGGAGACTTTTCACATAGGAATTTTATCTCCTTCCTTCAGGAAAAAAGGTTGGTCCCTCCCTGCCCCATCAGCAGTGCACTAACCACATGCAGCCAATGAGAAACTGCCACAGCCTGCAACTCTTGTTTCTCCTCCAATGAACTTTCATTAGAAAGAAACTTTCCCAATTTCCTTCTAAAATCTAATAAAAACTGATTAGCCCTTTGTTCAGATTTGCCTGTGGTTTGCCATAGTTTGCTTGTTTTGAATTGTGATTCCTCTGCTATTCCTGAATACAGTCATTTTGCTAGTAAAATAACTGGCTATTTTTAAGGTTGACAGGATCCACTAAAAATTTTGAAATCTTGGATTAGATATCCTCAGATCTCTCTGACTCACATGCATATATTATGCAAAGATAGTGCACCCTGGTGAAGAAAGCAAGGATCATTTTATGTTGGAGAACACAAATATGAGGCTCAGAAAGGTTAGATGAGGTCAGATACCTTTGAACCCTAGGGCCAAATTGGTACCATCTAAACATCTGTGTGAAAGGGGCCACCATCTTGTGTTAGAGAACATGTCTGCCTATGAACAAAGAACCTACTAGAATTTCTGCAGGGATAGAAATGTTGAATATTTCAGATGGAAACTGTGAGTATGTATGTCCAATACATCCAAAAGGTGTCCAATGCATGCTGGAGACTTCAGAAAGAATGATATAACCCTGAGATTATTCCTACTTTCAAAAATAAATAAGTAAAAAGCTATTTTCTGAGTGAGCCCTGGGCAACTTCACATAAGGTGCCAAATGCTGATTTCTCAGGCCAGTGAAGAATAGACTCAAATAAATAAATGCTTCATGTGGCAAGGGGAAAGTAGCAGGCAAATCCTGAATCCTGTAATACCAAACATCTTTAAGATGGCATCGAGAATGTCAACCCTCATTAGTGCTTTTGCTTTAATGGAGATAATAAGCTAAGGGGCATTGCAGGAGCAGAAGGAAAAGTTTGAAGACGTGTGAAGAAATCCATCCTCAGGAAAATAATTTTGAAAATATATTCCCCATTTGCCTATAAAAATAAACCAACGGAACAAAATTCTCTAGTGGTCTTTTAATCCTACAATAAAAAAGACCCAGTTGTTGCTCTAGTCTCTCATTAGGCATTGTGATGCATCCCTGACTTGGTTTTTCTTGAAATCTTATTTATGTCTTTCACTATTAAGTTTTCTGTATGTTTAACGTAATTAGCCTTGACTTAATTATAAGCAAACCAGTGACATAGATCATGTTTAATGCTTCTAACAATTCATTTTTTTGATCTTTATATTTTGAGCAACTGAATAGAAGGCCATGGGGAACTCAATGATGAGGGAGGCAACACTCAACCTCTTTAGGCCCTGGTGATAGGGCCCTGAACAAAACGGACATGATCTCTGCTCAAATGATGCTTCCTGCCAATGTGTTTTGGGAAAGCCAGACAACTGGCAAAGAAACAAACACTAAAAATAAAATTAGAGAATTTTAAGTACTACAGAAAACATAACGGAGGGCAATAGGTTAGAGGGAGAATATATGCGCATGAAAGTATTATTTTGGATAAGTGGGTCTGATAGAATTCTCCTAGAAGGTGAGATCAAAGTGTAGACCTGAATAATGGGGACAAGCCAGCTACATAAAATTTTGGACAAAGAACATTCCAGGCACAGTATTCCTACAAGGAGGAAAACACTGTGTTTGGAATGATACAAAAAATATAAAGGGGAAAACAAAACAAAACAAGGCTGCTTTATCAATGGGAAGCTTAGGGGGAAGAGTGGGATGTGAGGAGACAGGAGTCATGTGTGGCCTTGAGGCTTGTTAGGTACATAAATCAACCCTTGTCATGCCTGACGCCAAACTCTTTTTTCCAAACCTCCTGCCCTGCATCTGCATCCTTAACCCTACCTGCCCATCATCTAAAATTCCCTTTATTAAAAAATAAGGCAAGGGAAACAGGAAGGATAGACTAAACAGGGTGATTTCCTTACTCATATAAGGGTAATATAGCATTTGCCTGCTTACATCCTTTTTGGTTCAGAGCATACATAAAGGGAAATTTTGCACTGTGCTTGTGAGAGGTCTTCCAATGTCCAATCTGATGATCTTTCTGCTGCACCTCTGGGAACAACATGGTGTCTGTATTTAGATAAAATAGGAGAACATAGAGGGACCTCTGAGACTCTTGGCATTGGTCCTGTAGGGTGTCAATCTGAAATGGCAGCTTTTCTGACCTGATACCTAGTTTAATAGGACCTACAACCACTTTTAACTATCCTCATGAGAGCATATGAAACAAAAGCAGCCACAGCACTAGCCTAAGTCCAAAAGAAACTGAAGTAAAAAGTTAATAACCCACCATCCCGCTTCTCTGTCTCCCATGTGTTCACTTGGCACAAGCCTGTGTCCTCACATGGCCTTTGGAGACAGAATGGAGGTATTCTTTTGAGTGTTTGGCTTCATTTACATGTTTGAACTCTTAGCTAACACAGTCTCCAGCGTGTGGGAAAACGAAGTTGCATTTCATTAAAAATAATGAAAAGGGCATTTGAAGTCAGAACATCTATTGTGGTTTGAGGTAATTGTGCAGCTTTTAATCATGGTGACTGTCTTTCATATCTCTGTGTGCTTTGCAAAGTGAAAAATATAGAACCCATTCTTTCTAGGTATATTAGAATGTGAGAATTTTTTTTTTGCCTTTTTCACAACTTTAAAAAAAATGTAGTTTTTATATTACATAACAAAAACGGGGAAAAAAAAGAAAAGAGCATTTCTTTTTCTTATCAGGTTCACATTGTTACAATACTCAAACCTTTTGCCAGTAGCCTTTTAAGGCATTTGCTTCTAATTCGATTTTTATTAATGTTTGGTAAAAATGAAAGTCGGAGGCTTATATCTTTCTATTACAAATATCCTTCAATTTAGGATATGCCCTGGGAACTTTGATGCTGTGGTAGGAGACCGCTAAATAATCATCAAAATTGAATCTGACAAAACCATTTAGTAGTGTTCTGTGAACTGGGGCTCAATGGGGCATTTTTTTTTTAACCCAACAATTTCTTTGTGTGTCTGGTCTGCTTTTCCTTGACATGAGTAATTATGCTCCTGTAGCTAAGTTAGGGAACTAATTTCAGCCAACAAATCATGACTGTATTTTTGTAGTACTGAAAGATGCTTTTCAGAAGCAATTTGAAACACATGCTACGGGCCTCATGCAAACTACATAAATGACTTAAAATGATATTTTGGACTGTAATTTCCATTGCTTTTTCTCCTAGAATTGGGGACTATGAAGGAGAATCCATAAGCAAATGGACTAAGAGTAATTTACTATTCTCCCATGGTCAGCCGTCTACCTGGGGCCTCTTACCGTGTTAATTGTTGCCACAACCACACTGGCCCCCAGATGTGTTCCTTTTCTTAGAAACTACCCAAGTATTTACACCAAGCACACTTCTAGTTTTCTCTAATAGCCAGAGGAGGCTAAGCTTTCGCTAAACCATAAGAAAGAGTATCAACAGATAATAAAAAGGGAATAAAAGGGAAAATGCATGAAGTATAATGTTATCCAGCTCAGCACATAAAGAAATTGGAATTTATCCTGGACTGCTAGGCCCCCACTCTACCTTTTGTTTGTAAGAAAAGTATCCACGGGTGGCTCTTAGTGTTTCAATTTCTTTTTAGCAGCCATACCCTTATTATGACCACACACTCACTTCTTAGGGAAACACAGGTGTCAAAATGAACGAATTTAACAGTATCCACCTCCCAACGACCATACCCCTACCCCCAACCAAAAACAGAACTAATATTTCTTTTGGTACCCATCAAAATAGGAAGATATTTTCCACCCACGATGTGATCTATTTCTGTTTGTAGGGGAAAAGTCAAGCATTATTTCCTCACATTTGGGTAAATGGGCTTTTCTTGGAAGCTGGTTGGATGAAGTTGGGGTCCAGGTGAGAAAAACTGAGGTTAATCTGTGTACTTTTTCTGGAGACAGATGGATGTGTATTCCCCATATTCTTAATATGTGTATTCTGCTCCTGCCAGTCAGACTTTACCTCAGATATTTGGGGAAAATACTTCAGGCTCTAAGTATATCAATGAATGAATTTAAAATGAATGATGCTCTTGAATGGAATCGGGCCAATGCCCTCAGCTTACCTTGTTAGTGAAAGGCTGAATATTGTAGGGTAGCAGTGAAGATGTGAGTGGAGAAGCTAGTTTGAGACGATGTGCCCCTACCGCGGCTTCTCAGATCCTCCCTGGTAAATGACTGCTGCTTCTCCCTCCAGGTACTGCTGGTCCTGTGTGCATAGACTGACAGAGAGGGCTTATCTGGGCAGTTAGTCCTGTTTGCACAGGGGTGCCCTTCAGAGTTTTCCTCAGTTTCTGTTTATTTATATAGACAGGGCTCGCTGAATGTCTGTGCAGTGATGTCCACACATTCTCGCCTCTCACCCTTCCTTCCTCTGAGGACCTTCCCTCTGACACACGACGGAGGTGGCCATGGAGTCACCTGCTTAGATCCCCTTGTTGAGAGAACCTGTGGGGAGCCGTGCAGCTTGCTGACAGCTCCTGGTTCTGAGCCTCTGGGATCTGCTTCAGCACCGTGCTGGCTGCCTGGCTGCTCCCAGGCAATGGCTAAGCAAGGTGAGTGGAGAGCTACGTGAGTGGAGTCGTTTCTGCCTGAGATGAGATTCCTCGAACAGACAACTTTGCTCCGGGCCCACCACCTACCCAGCTGAGACTTTCTCAGGACTGTGCTGTAGTCGGAGTCTCTTCCTTCTCCATCCTCCCCATTCCACCTCCCCCTTTACGGGGTTAGACTCGCATCCTGGTCAGAAGGCTTCCCCTGCCTACTGGCTCTTTCTGTGCGGCTTTCACAGGCGTTTCCCCAGCAAATCTCTCACATTCTATTTCTGTCTCGGTATCCCGGACCCAAAGGGACACTAAGACTGAATCCTGCTCTGCTTTCCAGAATCACACTCTAGCTCCTTCTCTAGGCCAACTGTCCTGTCCAGAACTTCCTCCCTCCTCCTCCCCTACTCATTTTCCACATTGTCAATCCTTAAACCATGCTCCATGGATGTAGACACACACACACACACACTGAAATTTCTGACTCCGGACTAGGCCTCAACTCTTCCAGCCTGATAAAGCCGGGAGCTCCCCAGCTGGCACAGGAAAATAAGGCAAGCAACTCAGCCGACACAGGCAAAGACATCATAGCATCGGCAAAATGCAGCAAAATGTAGTCCCGGTTTTCAAACAGCAGAGGCATGTATACCTCTCTCTCCATACCTACTCTAACCGGTGGCAAGTGAAAATATACGGGGGCATTTCTGATTGTCAAACTGCTTGGCGAGTGCTGATGCTGCTTCATGTGCAAGCCCAGAAGCCCAGGATGTGCTGCAGTGTGCAGGGCAGTCCCGTGTATCACAGAACTGTCCTGCTCACAATGCTCAAGGACGCCTACCTTAGGAGATCCTGAAACTGGTCCTTTAGCTTTACTAGATCTTCACTTTCTCATCTGTGAAAACCTGGAATATTAGAAATACCTGTCCCTACCATAGTGCCAGGTATTTACTACAATTAACTCTAGTTTCTTTGCCTCTTCCTTCATTTCTCTTCCGTCTCACAGGTTATTGTAAGGATCAAAGGAGATAATTACTATGTAAATAATGAGGCTGTACCTGTGTGTATTACAGCTAAAATATGGATAGCAAGCTATTTTGCTATAATCTTATTTTAATCAAATAAACACATAGTTCTGGTACTTTTCTCCAACTCCAAATTTTCCTAATAAAGGGTCCCTTAAACACGTGGCTTCATTTGTGCGCCTTAGTGCAGGCTCTCCAATTCCCACCAGGACAAAGTTTTGCCCAGTGTCTTATGGATATCATGGCAGCTTCCTTCGGAGCCCTTCCCTGGAATTCAAGGGCATGCCAAGGCTGTTCAGACGGATGTACTATAAACAGAAAAGGTTAATGTATTCAGGTTCCTGTTTAATTGGAAGTCCCCAGGGAACAAATAATCTTCTGTAGGAGGAGGGAAGGGAGACAGCGGAAGCAGCTCGGTGAGGTGACTTACTCTCTATTACTCTATGCTCATCTACTTTTATAGGCTTAGCAATCTGCTTTTCAGTCATTTTCTTTCTCAAACGTCAACTGGTGTGTGTTGTATCTTGTATGCACATGAACATGGGCCATGGCCACCATCTCTCTTCAGACCCAGTGGATTTTACATCAGAGCTATAGTGCCTTCTCTGGTGAAAACAAGGCTCTGTTTGAGCTAGTATATCAAGAAATATATCGGATGCTCAATAAATTTTGTAAGAAT
This sequence comes from Manis pentadactyla, assembly GCF_030020395.1. Taxonomy (NCBI): domain Eukaryota; kingdom Metazoa; phylum Chordata; class Mammalia; order Pholidota; family Manidae; genus Manis; species Manis pentadactyla. Next base: position 167,459,618 of record NC_080020.1, on the reverse strand, counting down.
ATAACTGATTTCAGTGCACTCTTTAGGTCCAACCTGACTTTGCAAATTCCTTATTCCATTTGTCCCTTCCCTGCCAAATGACAAGAAGCGTGTATGTGTCTGTGTGTGAAAGAGAAATAGAGAGGGAGAGAGAAGTATAATGTTTGCAACACTAAAGGAAAGAATAAGCCTTTGTAAGATATCACTATGTATGAATTACTGATTATAAGTTTTGCCCACTACAGACATTATAATATTTTATGGTCGAGATTTGTCTGATTATCTGTTACAATTAAGTTTCACATAAAGGGCTTTATGTTGACAATGAAAGGGTTGCTTGAGAATAACTGAACTCATTCCTAGAATAAGAATGACATACTATATAAATTGCTTATAACTATACATACCCCATCAGTTCTAATTCTAGTTCCTTTCTCTCCTCTCTTGTCCCCCTCCCTAAATCATTGCCTCCCTCTCTTCCATCAGATCTGCTATATAGCAGTGGGGAGAATATTATATTATTCCTTGGTTTTTAGTGGGAAAGGAAAGCATTTCTGAGTATAGTACAACCTGAAAATGCTCCTTTTCCCTGCTTCCCTCAAAAATATTAAAAACAAAAGCAAACAACAAAAATTTATATTCTCCACTCTTCCTAACTATAGCAATTGAAGGATTGCTGTCTGATCACTTCATGACCAACTAGATCAGGTTACATGAGTATATGTAGACTATTAAGGGTTCTATGGTAGGCAATGCATGAACCAAATATCTTTTACATAGGTTCTGGTAGACGGTCTCTAATACAGTCCCCAATGATGTCCACTCCACCATTCTTACTGCCATTCAATCCCCTCTTCTAAAGTGTAGGGTGGACCTAGTGATACACTTCTGGTCAAGAGAATTTGACAAGAGAAGGGACATCACCTCTAAGATTAGGTTATGACAGACTCAGGCTTCTATTCTGCTCATTCCCACTTGTTCTCTGCTTGCCCTGATGGAAAGAAGCCAGTTGCCATTTTATGATGAGTCCTGGTCTCCAACCAATAACCAGTGAAGAAATAAATCTTTCAGTCCTATAGCCTTCAAAGAACTGAAATTCTACTAGCCACCACTGAATGAGCTTTGAAACAAATCCTGTTTCAGTTGAAACTCAGGATTGCTGTGGCCAAGCTAACAATTTGCAACCTTGGGACAGACCATGAGGTGGAGGACACAGTTAAGCTGTACCCAAATTCCTGACCCTCAGACACTGAGAAAATAAATGTGTGTTGTTCTGAGGTGCTAAATGTTGGATTAATTTGTTACACAGAAATAGTTATCTAATATGATTTCATAAGTTGACTTGGGATTGAGAGGGGAAGATAGAAAAGATTTTAGTAATTTATTAAAGTCTCACCTGAGAAATATTTGTTCTGGTGATTCTTAAAATCATGCCTTAAATATCTAAGACCATTATTTTGCCTCAGTAATCCCAATGTAGTAAATGTAATTATATTTATATTTATGATGGAAAGTCTTGTAGGTAATCATTTTGAGGATAAATTCTCACTTTACCATCTTCATTGTTATTAGTCACTGTCATTATCATCCCACATCAAATTTACTATGAGTCAGGACCTGTTTTAAGTATTTTACCTTATTAATCCTCACAACCCTATGAGGTAAACACATTGTAACCCCATTTTACAGTGAAGAAACTGAGGCACAGAGAAAGTGTGCAACTTGCCCCAGATCATACCGCCAGTCAGCTGCAGAACTGGGGTGCAGACCTCGGTCATTAGGCTGCAGAGTGGGAGGTCCTAGCCACCGTATGTGTCTGCCTCCCTTAAGACCTGCTTGAGAACCACTCAAGATCAGAGAGAGGGGGGCAGAGAGAGGGAAGGAATGGGAAATGACGTTGGCATCAGCCTCAGGACACATTTTTTTTTTTTTGTAGCCATTAGTATCTATGATTTTCTCATGATTCACCTTTCTCTGGTAACTGTGAAGAGTAGCAAAACCCTAAAATTACTTTCTATGATAAAATTTATTATTATTGCTATGATTCATCCTCTCAGAATCAGTAGATCAATACTCTTCCAGTGCCTAGAATTGTGTGTGCTCTGAAGAAAGAGCTCAGTCAATACTGTGCACTGATGGAATGCCTGATAATGAACATAAGGAAGGGGAGGATGAAGAGGATAGCTAATGAATGACTGTGCCCTCTTCTTATGCTGTATTTTTAATCTCTCTACAATTAAGGGCCTGGATGCCTCTTTTTATCCCAGTTTTATGTTGCGTGAGAATGGACAATAAAGTAATTTCACTGAGGCCAGATCTTAGAGAAATTTGACAAATCTAAATAATATTTTAAAGGTAATACCAAAAAAACAAAGAAGAGTTTCTGTGTTGGGAAAAAGCCACAGTAATCCATGTATTATGTTCTGAAGTTAAATTTTAGGAAAATTAGAAGACATTTAATCCATCTTCTCAACTACTCTAAGCCCCATTTTAATTTAAAACAAAAGCAAAAGCAAACAGACCTGCTACCCACATGATTTCATCCTCCAGAGGCTTTTACCATGGCTTTGCCCAGAAAAAAGTTTGTCAATTCTTCTCCACTTACGGAGGAGGCGGCTACCCCAGCTCGGGAGTAGTCATTTCAACCTGAGTTGCTTGTGTGTTTGCTGATCTAGTGCATGTGTGCTTTTCTTGTGTTTTTGTTTAAAATGTTTAGAATATGGTATAAACGTTATTAACCCTGTCACATCTGACAAGGTCAAAAGCAGCAACGAGGACTGATACAGGAAGAGGCCTATTGGACAGAGACATGTTGGCTGAATCTGTATTGTGCTCTTATGAACCAATGGGTTTTCCACAGTGCCTTCTGAATCAAACTTATTTTGGAGGAAGACTGTCTTGAGGGTTTAAGTGAGACAGTTGCCAGTAAGACATCAAGGCCTTTCAAGGCAGCCCTTCACCTCATATCACTGTTCTGATCACCAGCAATTAACAGTATTCCTTTTACATAGTTTTCAGATTCCCAAACTCAAAATTCCAAATATGGTCTAATCAGTACAGAGTACAGTTATGGTATTATACAGCTAAAGATCTAGACACGTGACTCTCACATATACTAATTTTTAAGCAGTTAGATACAATTTGATTCATACCGACTTGCTGCCATTTCACTCTGATTTTTAAACCGGTTACTCCAGTTTTACATTTTATTATTAATATTCAGTTGTGTTCTACCATTTGCAAAACATGAGTGCAATTATAACAAAACATGTAGAATTATAAAATAAAGAAGTAAAAATTGTATTTGCTGTTAAAATATAAAACCCAAAATGATAAAAACAAAACCATCCAAAGGCATAAGTTAATAATGATTATGGGGGAAGGGTGGAGGAAAATGACCACACAGAGTACTCTGAGCTTCCTTGTAGTATGGTACCTATCATTTCTACTTTTGATGTTTGTTATATGAGCTTAGAACTTTGTATTTATTTCTGTTGAACACTATTTTGCTGGTTTAGCTCAGAATTCAAGGATAATTAGATCTATGACAGAATATTCTCTGTTCCCAGTAAGTTCTGTCAAAACACAAGAAACACATCGCATTGACTAGGAAAACAAATTAGTTCTTAATAACCTTAAAGAGAAGAGGACAGGTTCTGTCAGAAGACACAGGATACGGAGTTTAGTTTTGCTACTGGGCAAAGGTAAGGCAGTCTAGAAGGCTAGCCCCTGCGAGGAGGGGTGGGTGCTGCAAATCATTAGTTCCACAGATAGCAGTTGAATAGAGAGATATAAAAAGGCAGTGGGGAGTGCCAGGTTATATAGAACATATTTTAATATTCAGGCATACATTGTCACATTTTGATATTTCACTTTGTCTAAATTGCTGGTAGAAAAATGAAAGATTGGTTGAATCTATTGATTTGCATTGTTCATGAATATTTTCCTCACCAAATCCACTGTGGGAACTGATTTGTGATTCCATTAATGCTATGGAAAATTAGAACAAACACTATATGCTTTATCTTTAAAGCTTCTTAGATACATTCTTAACCCTTTTACATCACTACTCACTCTCAAACAACAGACATTATGAAGTTGATGTAAATTTGGTCTTGTAACTCATTCATTACTCCTGTGGCTGATGGTGACAGATGTCCTTAGTTTAATGATCATAGTTATCTATTGTCATAATTAAATTGATCACTTAATGAGGCTGGATGTATCATTGCTTAATACATCAAATTAGGAAAAGATGTCATGGCTGGCCACACAATATCACCCATCATTTTTTAAAGATGAGTTAATACATAAAATGCTTCTCAGTAAAACAACACTGTGGGTGTTCAGGATTTTTAATTTTCAGAGGTATTTTAAATAATGGCATAAGGAAGCACCCTTCCAAACTCTGGTATTGGCCATTATCACCAGACAAAACCTCCCTTGGTATCCATCACGTCTTGTCATGGAGGCAGCTGCACAACTGAGATGCTTTATGAGTGTGACTGCAGAGTATGGAATCATTTCCAGGCCCAGCTCAACTGCTATCCACTTACTCCCTAGTACCTTTTCTGAGAGGTGATCTTTCTTTCCATTGTCCTGCTGAAACTTTTTCCCCTGTAATAGTCTGAATAATTTCTTGCAATTGATGGTTTTTAAATTTATAAAGCTCTTTTGAAAACCCTATCTCTTAAAAATAAATCAAAAGGCAGTAATTCTTATTTCCCTCTGCAGCTTTCTTGGGACACATGTTAGGCATGTCTTCACTTGATTGTCATTAAATGGGTGCTGGCTGGACATGTCCCACAAGAATAATAGCTCCTAGACCAGTATCCATGTCATAACTGCATTAAACCTAGCACTAATTTATCCTATTATCTTTTAATTTTTTGATCCTCAGGGTCACTCACAGGATGATTCTACTGATAGAAATTTGATAAGAAATTGAAATAAGACAAACTATTTTGTTTATTTATCAAAATACCTCAGGAATGACTGCAAAATGTTTACTGGTACCATTTTCAGCTATCCACATAGATCCAGTGTCCAAACTTGCTAAAATTAAATGAACTATCAGAATTTTCCCCGAAATTCAGTGTTCCTTTTTTTCCATTCCATTTAACCATTCACTGATTTATTTCAGCACTTGCTCATTCATTTCTTTGTCATTTAACCAAGATTTATTGAATTTCTTCTATGCACCAGTTGCTGTAGAGGAAGTATAGAGTTAACTAAGATTAGTTCATGTTTTAGAAAGTTTTAGTTCCTCTGGGTTCATCACTGTCTGGCAAGGAAAGCAACCATATGGACTGATAATTATAATATGCTATGATAAGTCCTGTCTTAGAAATTAGTCACTAGGAATACACTGACACAAAAAGATTAATTCTGCATAGGAACTTGAAGATTTCAAATAAGTGGAAGAAGTGGTGTCATTTATTTTGAATGGTGGTGAATCAGTGAGTTTTTTTGAGAGAGGGAGTTACAAAAAGTTCACCATGTCCAGAAAAATAAGTAGAAGGTGGGGGAAGTTTAGATACATGTTGCACCTAGAAGAGAGAAAAAACTCCAAGTATGCATTAGAAAATAAACTGGGACCACATAAGCAAGGGCCCTATAAGCTTTATTGAGATATTCTGGAGGTGGTCCTGTAGGCCCTTCATCTTGGAAGTACAGTATGACCTAAAAAATATTTTGTTCCACATATGAGTTCACTGGTTATCTTGGGACAAAGTACTATAGTCTCAGAAGTACAGTATTTGACCTAAAAAATTTTGTTCCACACATGAGTTCACTGTTTGTTTTGGGACAAAGTACTATAGAGTTGTTGATTATATATTTAAAAACAGAAGTGTACCAAAATTCTGGCATATACCACTTCTACATGATAGGTGTTTTCACTAGTATTCTATCTAGCTGCATTTTTAAAAGAGAAGCCAAATATGCCCACTAAAGGTAAAGAAGATATTTTAAAAATAAAACTAATTTTTTCAACACAGAAAAGAAAAATTACTGGAAATGTTTTATTGTTATGTGATTTTTGTCTCTGAAGACAATATGCACGAGCGTGTGTATGTGTATGTATATCTCAACTATAAATTTTTTCATAAGTGTCCTCTCACAGACCTTGGAAATAGGATTTCAGTCTGTGTCAAAATAAAAAGATAGAAGCTTTCACTCTTTTTACTCCTCAAGAATAAGTGAATACAATAGAGAAGTTTGCCAATTGAATTTCAACAGCAATAGAAAATCTTTGCATAATTGGTGGATAAGATTGCAAAATGTACATGAACTAATGAACAAATTTTTCCATTTGATTCTTCATTTTCATGTTGAGGTAGATTTTCAGATATATAGTCATTAAAACCAAGTATTGTAATATATTGGACTTAGAATCATGCCTTCAACTGGAAGTAGTTTAACAGGTTAAATGAAAATTTTCAGTAATAAACCATTTTTAATCATAGAGTACTCCTTATATTATATACATATCTATATGAATTATGCTCTATTATTATTAAGTTTTTAGTATTAAGAATTAATAATTTATTTTATCTTTTACTTCCTTTAAAATGTCTATTTTGAGGTAATAAGTATTTAAAGGTATGCTACAACACATAAATGAGGTTATTTTAATAAATTTAAATTTGTAAATCAATACATGCATGAGTATGTATATAATGTTTAAATCATTATGTGTATGAATTTTGGGTGTACATGGTAATAACATTTTTGTATAAATAAAAACATTTGGACTCTGTTGCTGTAGAAAACAGGAGTCATCTATTATTTTAATAAAAGTCATTGTAGTGGAGGTGGAGCCAAGATGACGGTGTGGGTAGAGCAGCGGAAATCTCCTCCCAAAACCACATATATCTATGAAAATATAACAAAGACAACTCTTCCTAGAATAAAGACCAGAGGACACAGGACAACATCCAGACCACATCCACACCTGCGATAACCCAGTGCCTTGTAAAGGGGGTAAGATACAAACCCCGGCCCGGCGGAACCCGAGGGCCCCTTCCCCCCAGCTCCAGGCAGGAGAAGAATAGGCAGAACGGGAGGGAGACGGAGCCCAGGACTGCCGAACACCCAGCCCCAGCCATCCGGACCAGAGTGTAGACACAGTGCGTGCATGGGGCCCTGGATACTAGGGAAACAGGGCAGCAAGAACAGTGAGTGGGCACCGGAGGCCTGGCACTGGAGGACATAAGAAAAGCGAGCAGCCAATTTCTTTTTTTTTTTTCTGTTTTGTTTTGGAGAGCACTTTTTGGAAGTCCTAAAGGGATAGAGACCCCAATACAAGGGAAAAAGAGCAGCAAGACTGGTGATCAGATGCCTGAGGCTGGCGCCGGAGAATAAAGACAAACGAGTGGCAATTTTTTATTTATTTATATATTTTTTTAATTAAAAAAATTTTTTTTTCTTGCGGTCGTTTTGTTTTGGTGGGTGCTTTTTGGAAGTCTTAAAGGGGCAGGGTGGGACACTTAATCCAAAGGTAGGAAATCCGGGGATCTCTGGGCACCTTAATCCCCTGGGCTGCGGGGAGCACGGAGGCCCCTTATGGAGATAAGTAGCCTCCCAGATGCTCCCCCTCCAACACGACTCCACCATTTTGGAGTAGCTGCCCGAGCCAGGCCACGCCCACAGCAACAGCGGAGATTAACTCCATAGCAGCCGGGCAGGAAGCAGAAGCCCTGTCTGCGCGCAGCTGCGCAGCACAAGCCACTAGAGGTCGCTGTTCTCCCAGGAGAGGAGGGCCACAAACCAACAAGAAGGGAAGTTCTTCAAGCCGTCACTCATCCCAGCTCTGAAAAACTATTACTATCACCATGAAAAGGCAAAACTAAGGGCAGACAAAGATCACAGAGACAACACCAGAGAAGGAGACAGACCTAACCAGTCTTCCTGACAAAGAATTCAAAATAAGAATCATAAACATGCTGACAGAGATGCAGAGAAATACACAAGAGATATGGGATGAAGTCTGGAGGGAGATCACAGATGCCAAAAAGGAGATTACAGAAATGCAACAAACTATGGAACGGTTTATAAGCAGAATGGATAGGATGCAAGAGGCCATTGATCGAATTGAAACCAGAGAACAGGAACGCATAGAAGCTGACATAGAGAGAGATAAAAGGATTTCCAGTAATGAAACAATGTTAAGAGAACTGTGTGACCAATCCAAAAGGAACAATATCCGTATTATAGGGGTACCAGAAGAAGAAGAGAGAGGAACAGGGATGGAAAGTATCTTGGAAGAAATAATTGCTGAAAACTTCCCCAAACTGGGGGAGGAAATAATCATTCAGACTATGGAAGTACACAGAACCCCCAACAGAAAGGATCCAAGGAGGACAACACCAAGACACATAATAATTAAAATGGCAAAGATCAAGGACAAGGAAAGAGTTTTAAAGGCAGCTAGAGAGAAAAAGGTCACCTATAAAGGAAAACCCATCAGGAAAACATCAGACTTCTCAACAGAAACCCTACAGGCCAGAAGAGAATGGCATGATATATTTAATGCAATGAAACAGAAGGGCCTTGAACCAAGGATACTGTATCCAGCATGACTATCATTTAAATATGATGGTGGGATTAAACAATTCTCAGACAAACAAAAGCTGAGGGAATTTGCTTCCCACAAACGACCTCTACAGGACATCTTACAGGGACTGCTCTAGATGGGAGCACTCCTAGAAAGAGCACAGAACAAAACACCCAACATATGAAGAATGGAGGAGGAGGAATAAGAAGGGAGAGAAGAAAAGAATCTCCAGACAGTGTATATAACAGCTCAAAAAGCGAGCTAAGTTAGGGAGTAAGATACTAAAGAGGCTAACCTTGAACCTTTGGTAACCACGAATTTAAAGCCTGCAATGGCAATAAGTACATATCTTTCAATAGTCACCCTAAATGTTAATGGACTGAATGCACCAATCAAAAGACACAGAGTAATAGAATGGATAAAAAAGCAAGACCCATCTATATGCTGCTTACAGGAAACTCACCTCAAACCCAAAGACATGTACAGACTAAAAGTCAAGGGATGGAAAAACATATTTCAGGCAAAAAACAGAGAGAAGAAAGCAGGGGTTGCAATACTAATATCAGACGAAATAGACTTCAAAACAAAGAAAGTAACAAGAGATAAAGAAGGACACTACATAATGATAAAGGGCTCTGTCCAACAAGAGGATATAACCATTCTAAATATATATGTACCCAACACAGGAGAACCAGCATATGTGAAACAAATACTAACAGAACTAAAGGAGGAAATAGATTGCAATGCATTCATTCTAGGAGACTTCAACACACTGCTCACCCCAAAGGATAGATCCACCGGGCAGAAAATAAGGAAGGACACAGAAGCACTGAACAACACAGTAGAGCAGATGGACCTAATAGACATCTACAGAACTCTACATCCAAAAGCAACAGGATACACATTTTTCTCAAGTGCATTGGAACATTCTCCAGAATAGACCACATACTAGGCCACAGAAAGAGGCTCAGTAAATTCCAAAAGTTTGAAATCCTATCAACCAACTTTTCAGACCACAAAGGCATAAAACTAGAAATAAACTGTACAAAGAAAGCAAAAAGGCTCACAAACACATGGAGGCTTAACAACACGCTCCTAAATAATCAGTGGATCAATGAACAAATCAAAATGGAGATCCAGCAATATATGGAAACAAATGACAACAACAACACTAAGCCCCAACTTCTGTGGGACACAGCAAAAGCAGTCTTAAAGGAAAGTATATAGCAATCCAAGCATATTTAAAAAAGGAAGAACAATCCCAAATGAATGGTCTAATATCACAATTATCGAAATTGGAAAAAGAAGAACAAATGAGGCCTAAGGTCAGCAGAAGGAGGGACATAATAAAGATCAGAGAAGAAATAAATAAAATTGAGAAGAATAAAACAATAGCAAAAATCAATGAAACCAAGAACTGGTTCTTCGAGAAAATAAACAAAATAGATAAGCCTCTAGCCAGACTTATTAGGAGGAAAAGAGAGTCAACACAAATCAACAGTATCAGAAACGAGAAAGGAAAAATCATGACAGACCCCACAGAAATACAAAGAATTATTAGAGAATACTATGAAAACCTATATGCTAACAAGCTGGGAAACCTAGGAGAAATGGACAACTTCCTAGAAAAATACAACCTTCCAAGACTGACCCAGAAAGAAACAGAAAATCTAAACAGACCAATTACCAGCAATGAAATTGAAGCGGTAATCAAAAAACAACCAAAGTACAAAACCCCCGGGCCAGATGGATTTACCTCGGAATTTTATCAGACATACAGGGAAGACATAATACCCACTCTCCTTAAAGATTTTGAAAAAACAGAAGAGGAGGGGATACTCCCAAACTCATTCTATGAAGCTAACATCACCCTAATACCGAAACCAGGCAAAGGCCCCACCAAAAAAGAAAACTATAGACCAATATCCCTGATGAACGTAGATGTAAAAATACTCAACAAAATATTAGCAAACCAAATTCAAAAATACATCAAAAGGATCATACACCATGACGAAGTGGGATTCATCCCAGGGATGCAAGGATGGTACAACATTCGAAAGTCCATCAATATCATCCACCACATCAACAAAAAGAAAGACAAAAACCACATGATCATCTCCATAGATGCTGAAAAAGCATTTGACAAAGTTCAACATCCATTCATGATAAAATACTTAGCAAAATGGGAATAGAGGGCAAGTACCTCAACATAATAAAGGCCATCTATGATAAAACCACAGCCAACATTATACTGAACAGCGAGAAGCTGAAATCATTTCCTCTGAGATCGGGAACTAGACAGGGATGCCCACTCTCCCTAATGTTATTTAAAATAGTACTGGAGGTCCTACCCATGGCAATCAGACAAAACAAAAAAATACAAGGAATCCAGATTGGTAAAGAAGAAGTTCAACTTTCACTATTTGCAGATGACATGATACTGTACATAAAAAACCCTAAAGACTCCACCCCAAAACTACTAGAACTGATACAGGAATACAGCAAAGTTGCAGGATACAAAATCAACACACAGAAATCTGTGGCTTTCCTATATACTAACAATGAACCAACAGAAAGAGATATCAGGAAAACAACTCCATTCACAAATGCATAAAAAAAAATAAAATACGTAGGAGTAAACTAACCAAAGAAGTGAAAGAATTATACTCTGAAAACTACAAGTCACTCTTAAGGGAAATTAAAGAGGACACTAACAGATGGAAACTCATCCCATGCTCGTGGCTAGGAAGAATTAATATTGTCAAAATGGCCATCCTGCCCAAAGCAATATACAGATTTGATGGAATCCCTATGAAACTACCAGCAACATTCTTCAATGAACTGGAACAAATAATTCAAAAATTCATATGGAAACACCAAAGACCCCGAATAGCCAAAGCAATCCTGAGAAAGAAGAATAAAGTAGGGGGGATCTCACTCCCCAACTTCAAGCTCTACTATAAAGCCATAGTAATCAAGACAATTTGGTACTGGCACAAGAGCAGAGCCACAGACCAATGGAACAGACTAGAGAATCCAGATATTAACCCACACATATATGGTCAATTAATATTTGATAAAGGAGCCTTGGACATACAATGGCGAAATGACAGTCTCTTCAACAGATGGTGCTGGCAAAACTGGACAGCTACATGTAGGAGAATGAAACTGGACTATTGTCTAACCCCATATACAAAAGTAAACACAAAATGGATCAAAGACCTGAATGTATGTCATGAAACCATTAAACTCTTGGAAGAAAACATAGGCAAAAACCTCTTAGACATAAACATGAGTGACCTATTCTTGAACATATCTCCCCAGGCAAGGAAAACAACAGCAAAAATGAACAAGTGGGACTATATTAAGCTGAAAAGCTTCTGTACAGCAAAAGACACCATCAATAGAACAAAAAGGAACCCTACAGTATGGGAGAATATATTTGAAAATGACGGATCCGATAAAGGCTTGACGTCCAGAATATATAAAGAGCTCACACGCCTCAACAAACAAAAAACAAATAACCCAATTAAAAAATGGGCAGAGGAACTGAACAGACGGTTCTCCAAAAAAGAAATACAGATGGCCAACAGACACATGAAAAGATGCTCCACATCGCTAATTATCAGAGAAATGCAAATTAAAATTACAATGAGGTATCACCTCACACCAGTATGGATGGCTGCCATCCAAAAGAAACAATAACAAATGTTGGCAAGGCTGTGGAGAAAGGGGAACCCTCCTACACTGCTGCTGGTGGGAATGTAAATTAGTTCAACCATTGTGGAAAGCAGTATGGAGGTACATCAAAATGCTCAAAACAGACTTACCATTTGACCCAGGAATTCCACTCCTAGGAATTTACCCTAAGAATGCAGCAATCAAGTATGAGAAAGATCAGTGCACCCCTATGTTTATTGCAGCACTATTTACAATAGCCAAGAATTGGAAGCAACCTAAATGTCCATCGATAGATGAATGGATAAAGAAGAGGTGGTACATATACACAATGGAATACTACGCAGCCATAAGAAAAGGGCAAATCCTACCATTTGCAGCAACATGGATGGAGCTGGAGGGTATTATGCTCAGTGAAACAAGCCAAGCAGAGAAAGAGAAATACCAAATGATTTCACTCATCTGTGGAATATAAGAACAAAGGAAAAACTGAAGGAACAAAACAGCAGCAGAATCACAGAACTCAAGAATGGACTAACAGGTACCAAAGGGAAAGGGACTGGGGAGGATGGGTGGGAAGGGAGGGATAAGGGGGGGAGAGGTAGGGGGGTATTAAGATTAGCATGCATGGGGGGGTGGGAGAAAGGGGAGGGCTGTACAACACAGAGAAGGCAAGTAGGGATTCTACAACATTTTGCTATGCTGATGGACAGTGACTGTAAAGGGGTTTATAGGGGGGACCTGGTATAGGGGAGAGCCTAGTAAACATAATATTTGTCATGTAAGTGTAGATTAATGATACCAAAACAAACAAACAAACAAAAGGCAGTTCCTGTGTGGTGACCTCCAATGAGTTCTACTCAAGGGTATAAAGGGCATATAAAAGTGTAGGCAAAGGGTCTGTTTGTGTTTATACAGAGGATCAAAGCCTAATTGGGCTACCCTGAAAATGAACTAAGATAAGATATGAAAAAGAACTTCCAACATCAGCACTCTCTGGAAGACTCATGCCAGAAGATGATCATCAAAAAACCCCAACAAAGATCCACGCACTGCTACAGGTGTAGATGCACTCATCCCACCAGCTCCTGGACTTGCCATGGGAATGAAGGAGATATCTAAGCTGGCCTGTGCATACAGTAAAACAACAAATTTGACTGGATCTATACTGTTGGAACTCAACCAAGAATTAGGAGAACTGCAAATTGTAGCTCTCCAAAATCTTACAACTACAGACTATTTACTGTTATAAGAACATATGGGATATGAACAGTCCCCAGGAATGGGTTGTTTTAATTTGTCTGATTTCTCTCAGACTCTTCAAGTTCAGTTGGACAATATCCACCATATCATAGATAAGTTTTCACAAATGCCTAAGGTACCTAACTAGTTTTCTTGGTTTCACTGGAGATGGCTGGTAAGTACAGGTATGCTTTGGTTATGTAACTATACTCCTATTATGTTAATGTGTGTGGGCAATTTAATTTGTAGTTTAAAACCTATACATGCTGAAGTTACTCTACAAGAAGATATGTCAAAGAAATAATCAATCTTCCCATGTTTTCTTCTGCCTGCTACTTCTATAGCTTTTCTTCTTCCTTCCTAATTACAACCCTTAAATAGAATTCATGCCTCATATCAAATTTACTGAGTATCATAATTCTTCCAAGTGGTAAAGATACCTCAAGACAAATGCTGGGCATAGAAGCCACAGGGCATAAATATGCAAAGAAGTAAAAAGCTAACCTTTTCAAACAATAAGGCTTCTCTCTCACTTACCGACTTTACATTTCCCTGTATGGCCCCGGAAGATGACTGGTTAGCCAGAGACCGGTAAGATTCCTCAAGGGAGGAACAACCTAAGACAGGGACAGTCGCAGGGGAGCCATCAGGTGAGAAATTGGGGATCAACAGAGGTGAGGCTTAGAACCTCACCCCCCCTGTTCTGAGAGAAATCTTCTGTATACGTGGACGTTTTATGGCCCTTGTCTAGCCTGGATTAACACATAGTCTACAGGCACACACCTGATCATCTACATTTGCTCTCTTACAACACTAAACTATGTTTTCTACCTTTATCTTGTATCTACCTACCACTTCAGCATTTTATTAAAAATAATAATAATAAAGAGAGAAATGTGGTATCCACATATAAATCAAGTATAAAAATCAAATGAGTATTCATATTTGAACTGACTGTTTATAGTTCATAATGCATGAGCAAAACTGAAAGTTTCTGTGATGTCTGCCCTTGTACTGTTCACCATGTAACTTATTCACTATGTAAGAATTTGTTCTCCATGTAAGAACTTATTCGTTTTGCTTCAGAAGATTGGAGACTGACGAAAATTAGGCTTGGGGTTGATTAATGATTGTGCATTGAACATTGACTCCCCTATAGAGAATTTTATTGTTGTTAACAACCATTTGATCAATAAATATGAGAGATGCTCTCACAAAAAAAAAAAAAGAAACAGGATACAAAAAATGTGTACACTTCTAACCCCATACACAAAAGTAAATTTGAAATGGAGCAAAGACCTGAATGTAAGTCATAAAACCATAAAACTTTTGGAAAAAACATAGACAAACATCTCTTGAACATAAACATGAGTGACTTCTTCATGAACATATCTCCCTGGGCAAGGGAAACAAAAGCAAAAATGAACAAGTGGGACTATATCAAGCTGAAAAGCTTCTGTACAGCAAAGGACACCACCAATAGAACAAAAAGGTATCCTACAATATGGGAGAATATATTCATAAATGACAGATCCGATAAAGGGTTGACATCCAAAATATATAAAGAGTTCCCACACCTCAAGAAAAAGCAAATAATGCAATTTAAAAAAATGGGCAAAGGGGCTGAACAGTTCTCCAGAGAAGAAATTCAGATGGCCAACAGACACATGAAAAGATGCTCCACATCGCTAGTCATCAGAGAAATGCAAATTAAAACCACAATGAGATATCACCTCACACCAGTAAGGATCACCACCATCCAAAAGACAAGCAACAACAAATGTTGGCAAGAATGTGGAGAAAGGGGAACCCTCCTACACTGCTGGTGGGAATGTAAACTAGTTCAACCATTGTGGAAAGCAGTATGGAGGTTCCTCAAAAAACTCAAAGTAGAAATACCATTTGACCCAGGAATTCCACTTCTAGGAATTTACCCTAAGAATGCAGCAGCCCAGTTTGAAAAAGACATATGCACCCCTATGTTTATTGCAGCACTATTCACAATAGCCAAGAAATGGAAGCAACCTAAGTGTCCACCAGTAGATGAATGGATATAGAAGATGTGGTACATATACACAAGGGAATATTATTCAGCCATAAGAAGAAAATAAATCCTACCATTTGCAACAGCATGTATGGAGCTAGAGGGTATTATGCTCAGTGAAATAAGCCAGGTGGAGAAAGACAAGTATCAAATGATTTCACTCATATGTGGGGTATAAGAACTAAGAAAAAACTGAAGGAACAAAACAGTAGCAGACTCACAGAACCCAAGAATGGACTAACAGTTATCAAAGGGAAAGGGACTGGGGAGGATGGGTGGGAAGGAAGGGATAAGGGGGGGAAAAAAGAAAGGGGGCATTATGATTAGCATATATAATGCAGGGTGGGCACGGGGAGGGCTTTGCAACACAGAGAAGACAAGTAGTGATTCTATAGCATCTTACTTCGCTGATTGACAATGACTGTAATGGGGTTTGTTGGGGGGGCTTGGTGATGGGGGGATTCTAGTAAACATAATGTTCCTCATGTAATTGTAGATTAATGATGCCAAAAAAAAATGTATACACACACACAAAAAACAAAAATCAATTCCCTCATCTTGATTTTACAATACAATCCTAACAAAGCTTAAAAGAAAAAAAAATAAAAAAATAAAAGTCATTGTAGTGACTTCGAAACATCATAATCCTTGATCCATAACATTCTATTGATCCATGAGTGATCTAACCCCTTTAAGTTTTTAAGACATATATATATATATATATATATATATATATAAAATATATAATGACTATGGACCCACCATCCCAAACAAAAGCTAGGATCTTGACAATAACCTGCACTGAATCATATCCCTTCTACCAACATAGCCCCTACTTCTCCATATCCACAGGTTCTATATCCTAAATCTTGTGTTCATCATTCCCTTGCTTTCTCTTTAATGTAATTTTATTTTTTTAATTATATTCTCATTTTAGTATTCAAAGTTCACTTATTTGTTTTTAAATTTAGAAAGAGGGCATCATACATACAGGGGTACTTGGGGATTTACTTTTGTCTATTAACACTGTACTACCAACATCTGTACCACTGCATGGAGACATTTTATTTTGACTGCTTTAACTCTTGTTTTGACTGCTAGAAAATATGTGTGCTGATATGCCAGTTTTACATCTACTCTCCCACTTATAGACATTTATGAAACTTCAAGTTTTGCTGTTGTGATCAGTAGCTCTGAAGCCCGTGTGTACCCGTCGCCTGATGAGCAGTAAACACTCTAGAATGTACAATGCTGGATCACAGGGTATGTGAAGAGCCAACTGTATGAGGCGTTTACCGAAATGTGCTTGTGGTAATGGTTGAACTCTTTGATATGTCAGGGGTTTTCCCACAAGCAGGTTCATGCAGGGTTTCTGTGTTTTTGACAAAGAAGTACAGTAGCAATGTTGGAGTGATATGAAGTGAGGAGAGACAGTTTGGGAAGTCTTGAGGGGATCATGCCTTATATCACCTCAGTTGTGCTATATGCTTTTTAGAAACCTGTGCTATTTTTATTAATAATAAAGTATGTATCAAAACCTGTTTTGAGATTCAAAAACGTCCTTAAAAAAAATCCCTTTGTCATCACATCCAACACCACTACTGACCTCAAAACAAATCCAGAAGACAGCTTTTGATTAACTGATACATTTATTGTCACTCAACACTGGCTTCCTCTTTCCACATTAGTTTTCTTATTTTTCCTCAAACAGGTCAGCAATTCTGCCTCAGCATGGGTGAGTTGTTTTCATTTTACTTTGAATGTTCTTTTTCCAAATATTAACTATAATGTTCTTTGTTCCACATTCTAACATAACATTTGAGCAGAAATACCCCTAAAGTGAAGGCGCTATCTCGTGGAGCCTTACCTTACCACCGTTTCAGAGATGAACCTCTTCACTCTCTATCACATCACCTCATTTTTATTTTCATCAAAGAACCTACCACTCCCAGATGGATATCATAAATACATCTGTTGATCTGTCAGTTGTCATTTTCTCCTACTGGAGTGCAAAATTCCTAGGGGATGGATTTGTTCTGTCCAGCTCACCACTGTATCCCCAGCACACATTAGTGTCAAACACAAGGTGCAACAGTCACAAAAAGTGTCTTGAATGAATAAACTCGTCTGATTCCTCTAGAGCCCACAACTCCCAAAGAAATGTATCCTACACTTTACGTTCTGTTTTAAAGATCTGAACAATTAAATGACACCTCATTACACTATATTCCTACTTTATGGATGATATTTGACTTCAGAAGGTTTAAGTAATTTGCCCAAAGTCACATGGATCTTAAGTGTTATAGCTCAAATGGGAGCCATTTCTTCTCCACTATAAAGCCTGTGATCTTCCCAAATATCCTGGAGTCTTTAGGTACTCATGTATTGATGTAACTGCACTGAATATAAGATGTGATGATACAGAACCAAGGAAAAATTAAGAATGTTAGTAAGGAGAGATGATATAATCATTATGTTCAGTGGATTCCCTGGAGAGTCATATTAAATTGTTGGGGTCAAGGGGCATGAAGTTGTAGTGGCACAAGCATCATATAGTACAGCCTGGGGGCAGGGACAGAATGGTCAGCGGGCACACGGGGGTGGGGACAGAATGGCCAGTGGGCACGCAGGGGTGGGGACAGAATGGTCAGTGGGCACATAGAACCCTCTCGCAATCTCAGCTCTATGGATACCGTGAGGTACAGCCCACACCAAGAGCATTTCTCTGTAGGCAGACAGGAGAATGGGATATCTGTGATCCTTTTGCCAGAGATATCTCACCTGCACCACATGATACCAGCTCCTGTTCCCTCAAGCCTGTTGAATGACAGGAAAGATGGGGAAAGGGTGGAGTGATACATGATAAAAGGCGCCCCATCTTATTAAATGGGGTGTTGTGGTAATTCACATTAAACAATGAATGTGGGAAGTTTTTCAATGAAAAACAGCAGCCAAAATAAACAAATACCCATAAAACAAAATTCAGATCCCTTAATGTAAAAATCATGTATAAAATTAAACTGTAGGCAACAGATAAAAGCCAACAATACCACTGTGTATTACCACGAACTACTTAACTGCAGGAAAATAAAATCAGGGAAAATAAATTTGAGGAAGTGCAATTAAGACTAACTTTGAACAAATGGAATTTTATTTCCTAGTTCTAATTAAAAACAAACAAATAAAAAAAATAGCTGTTGAGATTACTTGGCTCCATTTAAAAAAATATTTGGGGTTCTTTGCACTCATGTACACTGGACATACTTACCTCCCAAGGGTACCTGATCAAATGTGCAGAGCTGGCTCCATCCTGCAGAGGATCAGCAAAATGCACTAACGATTAGGACATCAACTGCAAATTAGTAAACTCTGAAGTTCAGCCAAAACTTAAACTTGAGATAAAATGCAATTAAAAATAAAACTATGAAACTTTATTATGAAACGTAAATGTTTTAACTCCCATTAAGAGTCTTAAGAAATAAAGAAAACTCCAAAGTTGTTCTGGTAATTATTTTGAGATTCTTAAAGTATTATTTGTTTCTTAGACATGTATTTTTGTTTGAATTTTCCTTCTATGTGACATGATATGATAGCTTTGCATGACCTCAGTCACAGTAGTGAGTGCCGTAGTATAATCCTGAAGGAATAGGTTAGCAGTCAGGGCTTAGACCTCTCTGAACTGTACCAGACTGGGAACACTGGGAACTCAAGATCAGACACATCTACAGATGAATGGCTATGTCAGCAAATCACCCAACAACAGGTGTTTAGAGGAAATGAAGTAAAGCAGATAAAGTAGAGTAACTGAAGATATGCTGGTGGCATGTACTAAATGCTTAACCAATACTTGTTGGTCTACCAGGTATACAGGTAAGATGGTAAAAATGGGCATCTAAGAATATAAATGGTCACTGATGAGTATGAATGGTTGTCGGACTCTAATCCTTGACAGGAAATTGAAAAGAGCAAGTAGGGTGTGTGTGTGTGTGTGTGTGTGTGTGTGTGTGTAGTAAGTAGGATGAAGGGGTTTGGTCATAGGGCACACGGACCAATGGACATGCTACTTGCATGACTGACTTATCTGGGCTCCATTAAAAAAAATATTTGGGCATTAGTGCTTTTTCAATCTACCTAAAGCAATGTCTAACAAATAGGTACACATTGAAATAACTAGAGAGTTCAAAAAGAAATATTAAGCCTGGCTTCTATTACAGAATATTCTGATATAAATAAATGTGTGGTGAGACAGAGGCATTACACTTTTAAAAAGATGCCCAGAAGATTCTAATATGCAAAGTTTGAGACTCCCTGAATGAGATCAGGATTCACCCCAGAGACCAATCTAGGGATGATCATGCGGTGGAGAAATGGCTCCACCTATGAAAGGAAGAGATTGAGAACTAGAAATTAGGAAGCCCTAGTATTAATTGGATGCCAGAAATAGAATGGGGACTAACACTATTAATAAATAATATTTATGCTATAAAGCTATAATAATTAACACTGGGTAGTATTAGTCATGGACAAATATCAATAGAAAAAATGAAATCCACATATAGATCCAGATATATATGTATTTTTTCCAATAAAGGAATCCAAATCAGTGTTGAAATGAAAGACTATTCATGAAATCTGTTGGGGCTATTAGCCATTTGGAAGGGTCAAAGGCTCAGGGACTATGGGGGCCTCCAGTTCTAGGAAAGCCCAGTGTGGCCAGGCACTGCTGCTCTCATGGCATGTAACATGGGGATCAGAAGGGCAGATTCTGGTGTCAGAAGCCCATGGGCAATGTATGGCCTTCTCGGGTCATCTAAAGACTCCAGGACACAGGAGAAGAAATTGCTAAACCTCTAAAGTAAAGGAGTTTATATGGGCCACTAACAGGAGTGCCTGTTATTTTTTAATCTGGGCAGATTCTAGAGCCTTTTGTTGGAGAGGCCCTATACAAGGCAGGACAATTTGCAAATGTCATCATAAATTGATTTGTAATATCTATTTGAAAATTTGTAATCTACTTAGAATCCAAAGAAGTCAAAACGCTGTTGAGCTCGTTTTAATGTTGCAAATGCTTTAAGAATCGATAGATCTTCCTCAGCTGTATTAGAAATTCAGTGGCCCCTGGTTTATCAAGTTTTCCAGGATTAAGCTGATGTGGCAGAGCCTTGCACTATGTGTGAGATATTAGGTTATTCCCTTTTTTGTAAGCTCCTTTGTATTTGTATGTTCTGAATCAGTGTGTCAGAGGGATTTCCTCAGAGGAGGACATCATCAGGGTGACGTCATACCTGTGCTTCTAGATGAAGTTAAGATTATGTTAAGATAAAGTTACACATGGTTAAGACTTTGCCTGGAAAGGCTGTTTGTGATACAAGGCTGCTGAGGTACTTCATGGGAAGTCAGGTGAAGGTTCATTGTGTCACCTGAAAGTGAAGGCAGGCTGTGACTGAGAGGCTGTTAAAATAGACATTGGACAGAACATCTTAGCCAAATCTATGAAAGCAAAATATTTACCAGTTGCTGTTCAGATGAAGGAAGAAATTTTAATAATTATGGTGGGACCACAACATTAAGGCTGCAGTGATGCACCATTCATTCCTTATAAGTTTAAGAATAGGCCAAATTGGAATGGAAAAGCAGAGGGGATAATTATCCCTTCACTAAAAAATTCTTGTGTAAATGGTCTCAATCCCAAAAGTCTGTTTTAATTTATAATGCACCATATTAACTATTTTACTTGGGGAAGGGAGGCTGGTCATTGGGTTCTCATTTTGTCAAGTCAAAAGGAAAGTCCTAAACACTTAATTTAATTTTAAATTAAAATATATTTTATTTTATTGTTCATTGGGTTGGACCAGCCATGGTTACTCTGGAATATTTTAGAGCTTTGGGCTGTAGGGTCATGGGAGATTAGGCAAGGCAATAGTTCTGATGGTTAAGGTGAGGCATAACTGTCCCCCATTTTACATTCAGTAACTCCCCTAAAATACCTTGTTTAAATTCAGTAGTATATCTAGGTTTAACTCTAATTTGACTCCAATATTGTTTAAGGACATAAACATGTGCCAATTGATGAATTTTAGGAAATACTAAATTCAGAATCTGTAATGTGAAGACATAAAAGCCAATCAACACTCTTCTATCTTTTTGTTGCATAAATTATTTTGGTAAGTTTTGAATTTACAATTGGGTCAGATAGTAGACATTTGTTTTAGCTTTCTTTCTTGTCTTGTACCCAGGTTTCCTTCCTTCTATCCAATCATCCTTCATTCTTCTTTATGGTTGTACCTGGGGGATCCCCTTTACTTACCCTGATCACATTTATAAATTTGTTCTACCAGAGAGTCTCAAATCAGGATCATCACAGTGGTGGAGTTGCCCCTTGGCTGTACCAGAGGCACACCCCCAGTGTTGTTCTCTAGAACCCGGGGATCAGGGTCTATCATGTCAGTGGCCCCAGCATGTTGTAGAGTCCTGGTGAGTCAGCTACGTCTAGGAGTGCAGACTTCAGCATGCCTCAGATGAACAACTTTTCCTCCACCTAAGTGAGTCCACATAGCTTACAAGGTATGATTCTTTCCCCCGAGCCCTTGATGGAACAAGTGCCAAAGCCAGGCTGATGCACAGCCAAGAGTTACAGGGTAAAAGTCATTCTCCCAAGCCTCACACCTGTCGCAGCTTACGTTGAAATCAAAATATGCAATTGGTCCAGCTGAGACATGCAACGCAGGGCCTCTTCAAGGAGGACTGTTTAACAGAGGCTTCACAGAACTCAGCAAACGAAGCCCAGTTCAAAGCACAAGCTTCCCAGGACGGAGCCGCACAGCTCAAAGAGCATGCTAGCCAGCAAACAGCAACTTGGAATGGTGGCTCACCTGTAGTCAGAAGAGTCACTTAGCAAAGCAAAGCAAGAGAAGAAAAACCCCTGTTGACACTGGTCATCAATGAGCCACCACACTTAGCACTACTGTCCTGGACATACAATGAAAAGAAGAGAGATCTCCACTCAAGATTTGGTTTCTATGACAAGACTGATGACACTACACAACAAGTTATGAAAAAGTTTGTTACTTACCCAAGGAACTCCTGGGAAGATCAGGGAGACACAAGTGGGTGCTAACTCCAACGAGGCAGAGGTAATGGACTGGGCTTTTTTAGTAGCTGGCACATGTGGGATGAGATTTTTATCAGATGTGAATTTCCCAAAGGCACCAAAGGCAGATACAGGTGCAAACTTTCTGGAAAAAATGGAGTCAGATCTTCTATTACACCCTTTAATAAATTTTGAATTTTTTATCCTGTGAAAATAATACACATCCTAAAACTAAACAAAACTTGTACCTTCATTCTTTTTCCAAATGAAGAGCAATAAGGAATCACCATAGATGCTTGAGACCATCATTTCTATTCATAATTCTCCTTAAATCTAAATTATTTCCCTAGGAGTCTCTTCTATTGCTAAAAATAGAATTCAGAGGAACATAAACAGAATTATTCATAGCAGGAAGAAATCTTAGAGATTGTTTTTTTCCAATATTTTTCTGATACAGGTGTTGAAACTAAATCTAGAGATTTAATCCAAATTCTCCAAGTGGGATTTCAAATTAATCTTGTCATAAATAATTGTTTTGTTTGTTAGTTCACTTGTTTGGGGAGTATCTGGAATTAATCTTTGACATCTGCATCCCCATAAAGGCATGACCTTCTCATAAACCCTCCCTGCTTTCGTAACATGCGCTTCTGTCTTTAATCATATTTTCTTCTGGGAAAGAAGTACTGCTGTGAATTTGTATACAGCTTTTATTTCTCTGTCTTGCCAGTGGGTTTCAGCCCTTGTCAATTCACTATGGAGTCAATGAGACTGAAAAAATGACAGTGGGATGTTTTTGGGGTGAAAGGGTTTATATCCAACTTTATTCCCATGGTGGCAGGTCACTCACTAGAATCCCGTCCACTCAGAGAGAGTCTGCATGCAGCAAGCCAGTCTCTGCCTCTGGGCCTCTCTTCCCCCGCAGCCGTCTCAGTCTCTGTCCTTGGCACTGCCGCCACTCCAGTCTCTACTCCCCTGCAGCCAGGCAGCCATGCCACCATGTCATGCAGAGTGCTGGGTGGAGCTCTTTATACAGAGTCAGTAGCAGACACATGTGTAGTGAGCAAACTGACCCGGGCCAGGTGATAATCCTGGCCATGGGAACCTTAACTTTATCCACAGACTAGTTCTATCCCCCAAATTAAATTCTGCTTTTCTTTGACTTCATCTGGACTGTCAACATTCCTCAAAGCCAAAACTTTTCTGAATTATAACAACTTTTAATAAGTGACTTTTTCCCAATTTTCCATTCTTTGAAAAGATAGAAAGTTCAGATTTAGAGACGTACATGAGGAGAAGGGATCAACACACATTGAGAATATAATCCTCCTGCCCTCTTTTATTCTCTCTCTCTCTGACGGTCTGACTAAATACTATTCAATCCTAATCATTCTACATTTTCAGAAAAAGCCCCCTTTTCTCCAACCAGTTCAGTCTGGTATAATTTTGAGAACTTATTACACACACAAGTTTAAATGCAGAGATTGTATTTTAACTTCCTTTTCTCATCACTTACTAGTGTATGTAGCACCATGAGGACATTCTAAAACAGCTAAGAAATCTACTGTAGTGAATGGAATGGTGTGTTGATCAGGAACCACTACATTTTATGTGCTTTTATGTGCTCTAGGCCAGTGGTTCTCAAATTTAATATGCATAAAAACTGTAAAGCTTGAAAGGAAATACAGACTCCTGTACCTTAGGTTCAGGATTCTCAGGAGGTTATGGGGCCTGTGCATTTGCATTTCTAGCAAACTCACACTTAATCCTGATGCTGTGATTCCAAGGACCACTGTCTGAGTACACTATTTCTTTGTGTTCATGGATCCATCACTTACATCCAAATCATCCGAATCACCTGGGGTGCCCCACACCAGACTCACTGAATCAAGGTATTTGGGAGAGGGAGCCAGGAAGCTAAAGATAGCAAGTAAGGTGACTTCTATCTATAATAATGTAAGAGAATTCTCCACCAGTGGTTCTCAAATTTTGCTATACAATATATTCAACTGGGGATCATTAAAAATTTCTGATGCCCAACTCCCACCTACAGATACTCTGACTTAACTGTTATAAGGTACATCAGGGCATCAGGAGTTCTAAAAGCTCCCCAGGTGATACTAATATGCAGCAAAGATTGGGGACCACTGTACTAAACAATATTTAAATCAGGTGTCTGAGAAATAAAATTAGAACTTTGTGAAAGAAGATTGTTAGCTTTTATAGCTGATCAAGTTAGGAAATTCCCAAGGCTCCTCAGGGTTCAGGTTTGGAATGAGTCAAATTTATTTCATGCTTTAATTGCCTTGTTTATTCAGTAATAAAAGAAGTTCTCTTCATAGAGTACAAAAGCCTAGTTCTTAAAAGAAATACATATTTAATGCTGACATTTAATGAAGTCCACCTTTTGTACAGAACTTTATTACACTTTGTTTTAATTGGAATTTTAGTTGATATTGTGCCGTTTTGACACAACTCTAAAAGTCACCAGGGACAATTACAACATTGTCATGATAACCCCGGGATTTTACATTAATTTCCTTAACTTACTGATTGGGACATTTGAATCTTCCACTGATTCAGATCATTCAAAAAGGGTGAAGTGCTAGGTAATAGTTTTTTGAAATATGTGTGTGTGTGTGAAAGAGTGTGTGTGTATATGTGTGTCTTTGAGCATCATGAGACAGTAATACATAGATCTCAGGAGGAATTTCTTGTCTCCAACCACTATAAAACATTTGAACAACTTAGAAAAGAATATGACAATTCTATTTATATAGACTTCTTTAAAGTTACTATTTCATTATAATTAGCAATTTTTAAAAAGGAGGGTGTCTTGCCAAAGGGTTTTAGCCCCTGACAACTTCACTATGGAGTCAATGAAACTGAAAAAAATGATAATGGAACGTTCTTGGGGTGAAAGGGTTTATACCCAACTTTATTCCCACGGTGCCAGGTCACTCACTAGAATCCCGTCCACTCAGAGCGAGTCTGCATGCAGCAAGCCAGTCTCTGCCTCTGGGCCCCTCTGCCCCCGCAGGCATGTCAGTCTCTGTCCTCTCTGCTGCCACAACTCCAGCGTTTGCTCTGCTCTCCTACAGCCTTGCAGCCCTGCCACTGAGTCACCCGAGCACCGGGTGGAGCTCCATATATAGAGTCAATAACAATGTATTGCCCACATGTTCATAGTGAGCAAGGTGAACAGGGCCAGGTGAGAATCCCAACCATAGGAACCTTCAATTTCCCCACACTCCACCCCTCTAGGGGTGCCTCTCAATCTACGTGCCCTCACTCCTCTGCAATGGTCCTTGTTCGAGGAAGCTGGAACATTGTAACCAACTTCCACAACAACATAATCACAATAGAGGCTATGACAATATACAAATAACAAAAATTATGACAATTTATAACAACCTCTAGCCTGAGGAGATCCATTGGCACCAAGTGGTCATGGCTGTATTCAAACCAGTTCTACTCAAATGAGTTAACCAAAAGGACCACGGATGGGCCTTACAATACCCACCTTCTCCAGCCTCTCCAGCAGAAAGTCTTGCAGACACACAGGCCAGTCTTGTTGTTTTGTCTCAGGTTTCTGCTTTGTTCTCAGTGGCTGGAACCACAGCTCCAGTAAGAGTCTATTTGACTTTCCATCCGATTTCTTTCTTTCTGTCTGCTCCTGCCTTTATCAAATCAACCCACATCTGGGTCCTTGTGACCTTCGCAAGGCCTTTAAATTCTTCCTTCAAGTACCAGACTGTATTTCCTTCTGTGCTTTCATTGTTTGAGCCTGAGGATAGAAGCAGAGCACAGAGTGCTCCACGGCCTGGGGAGGGGGCTGCACCTCTGCTGGAGGAACCCACGGCTGGAGAGTCTTTATTTTCTTTCAGGCTTTCTACCAGCTTTCAACCAGGTGGGGTTTCAATGGAGGAAGGTTTGATGTCTTCGGCACCGGCAGGGCCTCCACCTCCACCTGTTTGTCAAACTTCAGCTCCTCCTCCATTTCTGGGGCTGACGGCTCCACTACATCCTTCACCTGCCCCACAGCACCTGGCAGCCTGCACTCTAGGCTGCTTCTTCTCGAGCTGCTTCTCCTCATGCTGCTTCCTCTCGGGCTACCATGACATCCTTTACCATTTCCACAGCACCTTGTAGTGATAAGGCCCCTCACAGCTCATGTTCTCATGCTGCTTCTTCTCATGCTTCCTGCAGGAGGCCATCTTTCTCCCTTACGGCCTTTCTGAGGATCAAATTTACTGCCTCAGATGTCACCTCCACCCCTTCCCAGTCTTGGGGTGGGGCCCAGTCCTCTAGGAGGCGAGCCATATTGGACCACATGTCCACTGGAGAACACTTGACTGCCCATAGGGGCAGCCTGCTGAAGCACTCCTCTCTTGAGGGTGGCCTGTTCTCTTCCTTGGTCAGCAATGAATCCTGCCAATGTTGCCAATTGTCTTGCCAACAGGTTTCAGCCCTGGACAAGCTTACTATGGATTCAATGAGACCAAGGAATGACAACAGAACATTCTTGGGGTGAAAAGGTTTATACCCAACTTTATTCCCATGGTGGCAGGTCAAGCACTAGAATCCCATCCACTCAGAGCAAGTCTGCATGCAGGAAGCTGGTCTCTGCCTCAGGCCCTCCCTGCCCACACAGCTGTCTTAGTCTCTGTCCTTAGTGCTGCCACCACTCCAGTTTTGTCTTTGCTCTCCCACAGCCATGCAGCAGCCATGCAGCAGCCATGCCACCATGTTGCCCAGAGCACTGGGTGGAGCTCTTTTTATATAGAGTCAACAGCAATGTATTGCCCACATGTGTGTGGTGAGCTAGCTGGCCAGGACCAGGTGAGAATCCAGGCCATAGGAAACTTCACTTTATCCACAGAGGGATTTGCATGTTTTCTACTTGAAGGAAGTACAGTGGAATAGAAACCATCGGGTTTGATTCCAAAAAGTCCGTATTTCTATAGATTCTACCTTCTCACTTTTGGATGTACAGTTCTTTTTGCCTCTTCCCAAATTCACCCAAGCAGTTACAGTTCTTCCAGAAATGCTTCTCTCTACCTTTTAGTAGTTCTTCATGCTTCAGAGTTCAGAAATTTTTGCTGGTGTAGTGTGGGGAAAATGGAAGTTTCTCACCTAACCCTAAACTACTTGATGTAACTGACCTACTGCTAGGCTACTGCTTCCACACCAGTTAGCAATGAACTATTATTGACTGAGTCACTATATAAAGAGCTCTGCCCAGTGCTCTAGGGTCGGGGCAGAGATGGAGGTAGATTATGCACTTGCAGACTTCTGGATGCAGATTGTGATTCTAGTACTCGACCTACCACCCTGAGAATAAAGCCAGGTATAAACCCTTTTACCCCAAGAATGTTCCATTGTCATTTCTTGGTCTCATTAAATCTATAGTGAACTCACCCGGGGCTGAAACTCTCAGCAAGACATGTTGATATAGACAAATAAAGATAGGGATACACATACACACAGCTCTTTCTCTCTGTCTTAATTACTTGATTAAGGTGATATCATGAAATCCTAATAATTGTTATAAGCTATATCTAATATCTTAGAGAAAATCTAAGTCCTGAACTAAAATCAGGAAAATCAAGAAACAGAATATTTATCATTAAAATAGCTAAGGAAATACAGACTTTCACTATAAATTGGCTTTTGGTGAAAGACTCATGCAAAATCTTCTAGCTTCCTAATAAGACAGATTTGAAGACCCAGGAAAAGAAACCAACTCTTAAAACTGAAGATAAAAAGATTGATAGTGAAATGTAACAATATTTCCTGGAAAAATATTTACTAACTGTGATAAGAATGAATGTGGAGTAAGAAAAATACACTTTGTTCAAAAATAAGGACTGGTCTTCAATATGGCAAAACATAAGAGAAAGTTTTAAAAAATAACTAATTTAGTGGTGTCATGTGGATTCCATGACTCATTATATTTAGCAAAAGGGAAAATTCTTAGAGTGGGAAATGTTGCCAGAAGATGAAATACATAATCATTTCATGAAAAACACAGTGGAGGGAATAAACAGAAGACTGAAAACAAAAGAAAAAAGAAAAAAATATCACTAGCCTAAACAAATCTCCCAGAACTCAGAAGAAAAGTAAAAGAGATTAATATGAAGCACAGAAACTGATGTGTTAGGAATGATCATCATTAAAATAGTGGAGTAAGTAACTCCAAGGGGCAATCCCTTCACAGAAACACAAGCAAAACTGTCACAGTCAACTTTATCAGAACTTGAAAAACAGTCACAAAGGTTTAAAGTAACAAAGTGAATTCTGAATCAAAAAAAGCCACTTAAAAATGGCAAGGCAGCTTTGTGGCATTTTTACTTGCCTGTACCCACCTCCCTCCCTGGCTCAATGGTGGTCTTAAGGATCCTGGCCCACATTCACAGTGTGAACCTCTGGGCCTCATTTCAAATGAAGCAGAGCAAACATTATTTATAAAAAAATGTGTTTGTTCTAACTGCCTGAAGGGCAGCCTGAAAGGCTGAGGAAAGCACAGAGCTTCTTTTTCCAAATTCTGGGCATTGCTTCTGGCAGTAAAGTAGAAGACATTCCTCTAAAACATTGTTAAGCCAAACACCCAGTCCAAAACCACCTGGGGAAAAAGATTATAACTGAGGCAAACAATAGGCTGCCTAAAGCCTGGAAGGAAAACCTGGGGATAGAATCTTCAGGAAATCAGGGCATTCAAAAGAGTTCACATATACTGGGAAATTTAGAAAATTGCATGCATCCCCAGGGCAGGAAACATGCTTAGAAAAATCCTTAGAAAAAAAGCTTTCACTTCTACTAACTGGGATGCCTGGCTTCAGTGCAAGAAAGAAGGGAGTAAACTGAGTTGTAAACTGTCTGACCAAGTTGAATAGTGATGGCACAGTGCCAATGCATGAAGAATTGGGAGGAATTTCTCTCTCAAAACACTAATTGAGCATAAGCTAAAGGAAGAGAGACTGCAGAGACCACACGTGGGAAAGAAGAGGGACTTAACCAAAACAGTTCAGAAAAATGACTAAACAAAGAACTACAACCCAATAAAGCAACAAAAACAAACCATGAAGAGAGCAAAGAATCTGATTTTCAATGTTACTACATTATAATGTGCAAAGTGTCTAATTTTCAAAACAATAAAATAAAAAGCATATAAATGAACAAGAAAATATGACTCCTTCACAGAAAAAATTAGTAGAAATTGTCCCTGAGGAAGCCCAAACATTCCATTTACTAGCCAAAAACCTTAAATCGAATATCTTGAATATGCTCAAAGAGCTAAAATAAACCAGGATAATGATGTATTAACAAGTAGAGAATATCAATAATGAGTTAACATTTATTAAAATGTCCTAAAAAGAAATTGTGGAGCTTAAAAGAATAATGACTGAAATGAGAAACTCACTGCATTTTAAGAGTAGGTTTGAGTATGTCAGTGAACTTGAATTTATAAACTATATTCAACTGAAGTTATCTAATCTCATAAGCAGAAAGAGAAGAGAATAAAAGAAAGTGAGACCTGTGTGACCCCATAAGTATGCCGAAATATATATTACAGGTGCCCAGAGGGAATGGAGAGAGAACAAAGGAGCAGAAAGAATATTTAAAGAAATAATGGCCACAAAACTTACCAATATTGACAAAAAACTATGAATTTATGCATTCACCAAACTCAATGAATTCTAAAAAGGATTTACTCAAAGAGATCCACAAACACGTTATAATCAAAATGTTGAAAGCTAAAGACACAGTGAATTTGACAGCAGCAAAAGAGAAATGACTAATTATGTAAAAGTGATCCTCAATAAGTATTTTTATTAGAAACCAGAATTCAGAAGGGAGAGAATGACATTTTTAAAGTACTAAGTGAATAAAACTGTCAGTTGAGCAGTCTGTATCTGGCAACACTCTGCTTCAAGAATGAAGAAGAAATTAAGACAATACCAGATAAATGAAAGTTGAGGAAGTTTGTTACTAGAACACCAACCCTATGATAAATGCTGAAAAGAGTCTTTCAACTTGAGATAGATGTAACTAGGGCTAATTGGGAACACCATGAAAAATAAAGCACTCCCACAAAAGTAACTATATAGGTAAATGTAAAAACCAGTGTGATTGCATTTTTGATTTATGACTCTTTTTCAAAATTTCCTATGTGATAAAAGACAAATACAAAGAATGATAATTATATGTTAATAGGCATACAATGTATAAGCATGTAATTGTGACAATAACAGCATAAAGAGCTGCATAAGAGCAGTTTGTATATGATATTGAAGCTTAGTTAATATGAATTCAAGCTAGATTCTTATAAATCTAAGATGTTAATTGTAATCCTCATGATAGTGTTAAGAATATACCTGAAAAAACATATTAAGAAAATGAGAAGAGAATCAAAATGGCACATTAAAAAAATCAGCTAAACACAAAAGAATCTAGTAATGAAAGGAATGAGGAACAATGAAAGGTATAAATTGTAGAAGATATATAGCAAAGGGGCATTAAGTGTGTCCTTCCTTACTTGTAAAAGACACTTTATGAGTAAATGGATTAATCTCTTCAAATAAAAGGCAAGAAATGGCACAACATATTTAAAAATATGATACAACTATGCTCTGTCTACAAGGGACTCATTTTAGATTCAAAGACAGAAATAGGTTGAGAGTGAGAGGATGGAAAATGATATCCTATGCAAATAATAACCAAAAGACATGGGATGGTTATACTAATAATGGTCAAATAAACTAGAGACAAAGGAGACTTCTGGTTTCTGGTCCAGAATGGAAGGTGCTTGGAACTCACTATGTCTTAATAAAATGTAAAAAGCTGAACAAATTGAAAAATGAATGACCCTTTTAAGATCCAACACAGAAGTGAGGTCACAGGGCAAACTGCTGCCTCCAAAGTTGGACACACAGACAGACAAACACAGAGTTTAATAATTTACCAACTAGAAACTCTGAGCACAAACCTCTGCAGAAAACAGCACTGGGGTAGAAAAACCTGAACTATAATTGCTAGGGTTCAGAGTAGACGGTCTGAGAGTTACAAACTCCAGGGAAACCCAGTCACAGTGGTATTCTTTATACTTTTGTGAGTTCTACCCCCAGGAGCTTCACCATATGTATTCTCACAAAGAATATGAGAAAATTCCCTTGTGCTTCCAGTAGAAATGGAAAAGGAGCCATTTTGAAATATGTCAGAATAATAAAGACTGCCCTTAAGAGAAACTATTTCACCAGAAACTAAACTATTTGGGCTTCATCAGAGCCTAAGAGACCTGGAGGAAGGGAAATTCCAAACTCCAGTCCACAATAGCCATACTGTCCCACCTATCCAAAGGAGGGGTGGGGATGAAAAGCACTTGTGAATTTTGAGTACAGAGACATGGACTCTCTAAAAGACTGAGACCTAATCATAGGATGCAGAATACCTCCCAACTCCTACACACCTTACTATCACATTAACATTACTAAATGCATATTTGTTGCAGTTCATTTTACCCAGTATATCATTTCTGGCTATCAAGAAAAAAAGTGTATATTTAAAAATAAAAGCATATTAAAAGATAAAAAAAAACACAGTTAAAGAGATAGAGCAAGCATCAGAACCAGGCTCAAATATGGTAGGAATATTGGAGTTTAAGAATGGAATTTAAAACAATTATCATTAATATGCTGAGGACTCTAATTAAAAAGGAAAAAAATAAGGTAGTACATATTGACAAAAGGGTCAATTCACCAATAATATTCAATAATTTAAAGCATATAAATAGCAAATAAAAGAGTCCCAAAGTATATGAAGCAAACATTGACAGCATTATGCAATAGTAGTTGAAGATTTCAATATTCTACTTTTTGATAATCAGTGGAAAATCTAAATGGGATATCAATAAGTAAATATTGGACTTAAACAACACTATAAGCTGACTATGCCTAACAGACATATAGAATACTCCAACCAAAACAGAATATATATATTACTCTCAAGTGCATATGGAATGTTTTTCAGAATAGATTATATCTTATGCAAAAAATTCTCAATGTTTAAAATGATTGAAATGATATAAAGGGTCTTCTCTGATCAAAACAGAATGAAGCTAGAAATTAGTAGCAGAAATAAAACTGTAAAATATACCAATATGTGGAAATTAAACAACACATTCTTAAATTTCCAATAGGTCAAAGAAGAAATCACAAGTGAAATTTGAAATTCTTTGAGACAAATAGAAATGAAAGCATACCAAAACTATGGGATGTAGTGAAGACAGTATTCAGAAGGAAGTTTATAGGTGTAAATGCCTACAGTAGTGTTAAGAAGAAAGGACTCAAATCAATAACCTAACTTTACACTTAAGGCTAGAAAAAGAAGAGTAAACTAAACCCAAAGCTAGCTAATGGAAAGGAAAAAACTTACATCAGAAACTAATGAAATAGAAAAACAAAAGAGAGAATTAATGAAACCAAAATTTTTATTAAAATAGCAACAAGATTCAAAAAACCTTTACCTCTAATGAGTAGGAACAATAAAGATACAAATAACTAAAATGAAAAATAAAAGTGGAGACATTATTACTGACCTTATAGAAATATAGACAACTATAAGAGAATGCTATGAATTATTGCATACCAACAAATCAGATAATTTGGATGAACTAAACAAATTCTTGTGTGCACAAAAATTACATAACAATAACTCAAGAAATAGAAAATCTCAATAGTGCTATTCCAAGCAATACAATTGAATGAGTAATCACAACCTCCACCAGAGGAAAGTCCAGTACCAGATGGCCTTCCTAGTGAATTCTATCAAACTTTTAAAGAAAAACCAACATCCATCCTTCTAAAAGCCTTACAAAAAAATCAAAGAGAAAACACTTCTAATTCATACTATGGGTCCAGAATTGCCCTGAATACCAAAGCCAGACAAAGACTCCTCCACAAGAAAAGGAAGCTTAAGACCAACATCCTTTATAAAGATAGATTTATACTAGGAATGCCAGGATGGTTCAACAAAAGCAAATCAATTAGTGTAATACCAGGCCCACATTATATAGTGAAGGGAAAACTGAGATGGATCATTACCACTGGCTCAGAAAAAGCATTTGACAAAATCCAACACCTTTTCAATAATTAAAACATTGAGAGAATCATGGGTAGATGGGAACTTCCTTAACATTACAATGGGCTGTTATAAAAAACCCAGTTATCATCATAGTCAATGGTGGAACACCTAACAATTTCATCCTAAGATCAGAGACAACATTAAGAATGCCCTTTTCTACCACTGCTATTCAATATTGTATCAGAAATACTAGGCGGAGCAATTAGGTAAGAAAAATTAGGTAAGAAAAAAGGAAGAAGCTATTCTGCCTATTGGAATATGACATGATTCTATATATACAAAATCCCAAGAATCTACAAGTGCCTTACTTGTCCTAATGGACAAATGCAGAAAAATGGCAGTTTACAAGATCAACACATAAAAAAGTTGTGTTTCTATACATCAGCAACAAATAATTCTAAAGAGAAATTAAGAAAACAATTCCATTTAAAATAGCATTCAAAGAAAAAAAAATACCCAGGAGCAAATTTAAGCAAGAAGGTTACTGAAAACTTTAAAATATACTGAAGACTGCAAAATATTGCTGAAAAAAATTAAAGATGAACTAAATAATGTATCATAAAACTTAACATTAAAATGTTAATACTAGTCAAAGCAATCTGAAGACTCAGTGCAACCCCTATCAAAAATCTAATGGTCCATTTTGCAGAAATGGAAATGCTGGTCTGACAATTCACATGGAATTGCAAGGGCTGCTGAAAAGCCAGAACTATATTGAAAAAGAACAAATTTAATCTTTTAGATTTCAAACTTACTAAAAAATTATAGTAATCAATACAGTGTGGTACTAGTATAAGGATAGGCATACAGACTAATGGAATTGAAATGAGAGTCCATAAATAAAGCCCACACATCTATGGTTAATTGATTTTTGAGGGTGCCAAAACCATTCAATAAGGAAAGAACAGTTTCTTTTTTTTTTTGGATAATTATTTTTTATTGAAGGGTAGTTGACACACAGTATTACATTAGTTTCAGGTGTACAACACAGTGATTCAACATTTATATACATGATAATTCTAGGTACCAACTATCACCATACCAAGTTGTTACAATATTTTGATTATATTCCTTATGCTATACATTACATCCCAGTTACTTATTTATTTTACAATTGGAAGTGTGTATATATATATATATATTTTTTTTTTGTTTGTTTTGTTTTTGTTTTTTGTTTTTTTTTGTTTTTTTTTTGTGAGGGCATCTCTCATATTTATTGATCAAATGGTTGTTAACAACAATAAAATTCTGTATAGGGGGGTCAATGCTCAATGCACAATCATTAATCCACCCCAAGCCTAATTTTCGTCAGTCTCCAATCTTCTGAAGCATAAGGAACAAGGAAAGAACAGTTTCTTTAACAAACAGTACTGGGATAACTGCATATCCATCCACAAAATAATAAAGTTTTTCCCTACCTCACAACATATACACGTATATCTAAGTGGATCACTGACATAAATTTAAGAGCTAAAACCACAATCATCTAAAATAAAACAGGAATAAATCTTCATACCTTAGGTTTTATGATGGATTTTTCGATACAATATCAAAAATACTATTAACAATAGAAGAAAACACATAAATTAGATTTCATCAAAATTAAAGCTTTTGTGCATCAAGGACACCATCAACAAAGTAAAAAGAGTGTGGTGTGCACAATGGGAAAATACTTTCAAATTATGTATCTGATAATGTACCATCTAGTATATATAAAAAACACTTATAATTCAACAAGAAAATAAAAGCCCCAATTTAAAAATGAGCAAAGGACTTGAACAGACATTTCTCTAAAGAGCATATACAAATGGTCAATAAGTGCATGAAAATATACTCAACATCATTAATCATTAAGGAAAACCAAGTAAAAACCACAAAGAGCACTTCACACTCACTAGGATTGTTATAATAATCAATATTTTTCAAAAACTGTAAAATAACAAGCATTAGTTAGGATGTGACAAAACTGGAATATTTGTAATTACTGGCAGGTATTAGTGTAGCCACTGTGGAAAATATTTTGTCAGTTCCTAAAAAAGTTAAATATAAAATTATCATGAGATCCAGTAATTCTATTCCTAGGTAAAAACAGACATTCAAACAAACACTTGTACCTGAACGTTCATAGCAGCACTATTCACAATGATTAAAAGATGGAAGCAACCCAAATGTTCACCAGGTTTGAACAGATAGAGAAATTATGTGCATAGAATGGAATATTATTCAGTCACAAAAAGGAATAAAGAACAGATTTCATATCAATAAATTTTTTAAAAGTGATATGAAAGACAAACCTAGTGGAACTAACATATCTATATCTATCTATCTATCTATCTATCTATCTATCTATCTATCTATCTATCTATCTATCTATCTATCTATATATACACACACTACAAATTTCAAAAGAGAATAAAAATTAAAAGAAGATACAATTATCAAATTAGTAATATAAATGAATATTCTCTGAGTAAAAGACTCACTCCATGCCAGTGATATTAATATTCAGGAATATTAAGGATTTGCATTCCCCAAAAACCTGTTTAGTACTAGAATTCATAGGCCTTGTCAGTGAGGCAGACTGGAGACACAGTGGTTGGGACCCTAGATACCAGGTCAGAAATGAGGCTGTCACTGTTGACTGATCATTTTAGATGTGATTATAACTAGAACAAAGGCTCTCTCGAGTTCACAGTCTGTGGGAGACAGATCAAGAGTTGCATCACAAAACTGAGCTGTTAGAAGCTAGGAGACATCCAGGTAGAGAAAATAGGGCAATGAGCAAGGTAGGCAAGTGTGTGTCAACAAGATCAAGGTAAACTGAGATGAAATTATTTACTACCACAGAAAGCCTGGTACCATCAGAGCAATCACTTTAGAGCAATAAAGAAAACATAGGTTAAAGAAGAAACAGGGAAACAAAAACCTAAAAACATTCACACCAGTTAGATTGAAAAACACTCTGATCAGGCAGGCACGTAAGGTGCCATTTGCTGAGGCCTTTTAGAGTCAGGTAGAGAATATTTGGCATTAGAGTGTAGCTTAAATTCTGCTCAAAGAGAGTGTTGGATTCAAGGTGAGGGTCATTACTATATGAAAGCATTTGGACATTGAAGTATGAATTCAGGGCAACCCTGTGCAATTATTAAATTTTATAACAATCCAAAATGCCTATGAAAACCTGAATTATGTTTTTTAAAGTTCAGTAATAGCCTAGGAAAATTGAGACTGTCTGAGGAAAAATAAGAACAAACCCAAGCATTGAATTTTTACACTTTCATTTTTTAAAGTTCTAGATAAAATATTTACTGAGAATATTTGTCTTTTGTGGAAGTAATAGATATAAAATATGGTTTGAAATAAGGATGCTTACAGTGGTCCTGACCCCAGACAGTACTCCAAATCTCACATTTATCAGGAGAGAGTCATCCTTGGTTCAGGCTGGTTCTCTAAGGAGGTGCTAGTTAAAGTGCTCGGCAGTAGCATTCTCAATTTAATTTTAGTGGGAAAATATTGAAAAATGAATTAATTTCTTGTCTCTTTGGATATGCAATGAATGGCAAAACCAGAATTTTTTATGTTTTTGTTGTGATTATTATGGAACTAGACTCAAGAAGAGAACAGTCGAAAAATGAAAAGAAATATTTTGAAAAAAGAATGATTAAGAACAAATGTGCATAAACAAAAATATCAAGATGTTATTCTCTATTATTATCACACTGCTTTGATTCTCTGTATAGTACTAGTTACTAGCTTATATTTTTCTTAAATTTGTATTTCTTATTTGTTCTTTGTGTACCCCACTAGATAATTTCTTTATTGTTGTTGAATATATGAATTTATATGATCTTGGGGGATTTGGGAAGCAAAATAGTTGAAGATTAATATACTGGGAACTGAATATGCTTCAGAATACAATCCTTATTCAAGGCCAGAGTTTCTGACCATGGCTCTGGTTTATTGAAATCAAGTCTCTGAAGGAATCAGTAGCCCTATGGAATATGATTTTCTTCCCCTCCACTTTTTATTACCTCTGTTCTCCCCACTGCCCAGTTTTGGTGGCAGGATCTATCATTCATTCACCAATCTGTGTGTGTCTGATTGCCTCAAGTCACAGAATTAAATCAATTATAATCCTTGGTTTATGACATACTGTCATGGGCATTTATGTTTTTTTATTTATTCAGTTAATTGGATAGTTATTAGAACTCACACTCAAAACAAAAGTTTCAACCTTTACAAAAATTTGTGTTAACTATATAATACTCCTCCAGCAAATTCTGTTCCTGGCTCCCTCCCATCCAGGGATCACACCAAAACCTATGTTCATCTCTTCCATTTCTGACCTGGCAGCTAGGGTCCTATCCATTGTATCTCCAGTCTTCATTACTGACCCAGCTTGTGAATTCTAATGCTAAATACAGGTTTTTGGGGAATGCACGTCCTTAATATTCCTACATGTTGTTCTGTCAGTTTTCTCCCTACTCCTTCCTGCCAAATAAAGTGTATTTCTCTGCATGGCATCTTTTCCCACCTTTCTCTGCACGTAATTTCTTATTGCATATATATGTGTTCCTAAACTTATTTGTTTTTAGTTCTTTTTAATCTTATAAAAAAGGTTATTAGCTGTATATAATCTTTTGAGGTTTACCTTTCTTGGATTATATTGTTAATATTTACCCATATTGTTATTTGTGTCTGTGGCTTATCTGTTGTGAATGTAGTATACTATTCCATTGTGTGAATGAACATAGTAAAGTTAATTTATTTGATTTTGATGGGTATTCAGAAGTTTCTTTCTCCTTTTTAAAATTTTTGCTCTTATGAACAATACTATTACAAACATCCTTGTGTATATCACCCATTATACCGGCCGTTTATTCATACACAGTATGCATATTTGTTGGGTGTCTCCTAAAATGCAGGCACCAACCAAAATGCTGAGGGAAAAACAGAGAGGAATAAAGTTAAGTTTCCTATCACAGAATCTAAAATAAAGAGGGTTCTCTCTCTGGTCGTGAATGTTAGGTGAGCAAATAAGTTTATTCCCCTTAGGAGATTTAATTAAGGCATTTCCTCCTATCTGGCACTTAAAAAAATAAACAAGAAAGACTTGAGAGTGGCTTTTAACTTTTAACTTCAAGAACTGAACTAAAATTAATTGTCATTGGCTTTTTTTTTTTTTAGTCATAGAGACTTTTGTGGGTGGTTCTCCTTATTAGTCTTAAACACATTGCATAATCAACCAGACTATGACCTTGTAAAGCTCATTGGTGTTTGAAGTTTATACTTTTAAAAAATGTGTTCCCTTCAAGACTGAAAAAGATATAATGTAGGTGTTTTTTTCCCTTTCAAGCCCTGTGGTAGATTTAAAAATTTTTATTATATGCTGTCAGCAAATCAATGGACAGTTAGGCACACTGATGAGAACTGATAAATGGGGAGTATTGCTGTCTCTGTGGGATTTCTTTTAAGTAATAAGAATAACTTTCTGAGAACATGTATATCCTCAAAGACAGAGTGGGTAGCTGCCTTTTTTTCCCAACATAAAATAAAATAGTTACCTTGTAAACTTATCATTCCAAATGCTGCCATCCAAAATCTTGACTGGTCTTTGTTTTTTCCTTTTCCTATCTGGAAAGAAAGAGAACAGAATGGTATGGGGTATGTGGACAAGCTGCAGTCAGCCTTTTAAGGTCACCATTTGGTGACCTGTAGCTGGTCCAAGGATTGATTCTGACCCTTGGTGAATGCTTAACTTCTGCAGGCAGAGCCAATTAGTTATTCGTTTCTGCTCCTATAATGTTTGTGACATTTCTCACTGTATTACATCATAGAGATCAATATAAATAACATAACAGCCTTTATCTATCTTATGTTTTCATTTGTTAGTACTTCTCTGGACTGCACTTAGAGCTGCCCAATGGCACAGTCCACAATTTGATCTTTGTATTTGGCTTACTGCTTAGTGCAATTCAAATGCCTGTATTATGTCTGACATTGGGCTAGATTTTGGTAGATGAAGCCTGTGGGCTTGACTTTGATTTAGTTAGCCATTTCTTATATTTTTATCATGAATTCCTTCCTCTGCTAAATGAGCTCTCACTAACTTGTCTGATCCAAACTTGCTTGATGACAGCCCCTTTTACAAAATTGTTAAGGGAAAACAATTTTGGGGAGGCATAAAAGCTTTCCTTTGCCTATATAAGATCATTCAAGCCTTAGCAGAGATGGCCATTTCAAAGAACGAGGACTGTAAATCTCCACTGACTAGTATTCTGGGGAACATGTTTGGGGAAAATTCTCTGGAAGAAAACAAGAAAAAAAATCTACATCTCACATTTGTAGATCTCTTTCATGATTACAAAGCATTCATTGCATCCCATATTATATAGTTCTTTGAGGCAAGAGGATGGAGCATTCCTATTTCAGAGAAGAAAAAAATCAAAGTTTCACAGTTGGCAAGAGGCCAACTCTCGGCCAGAAAACAGTTCTCATTTGAAATCCAAGACAGCTTCTAGGAAAGAACTTTGTCCGAGGGCTAGTGTCAATTATGTCAAACTATCCCTTCTCCAAGAGAATCTGCCCCTTATGCCTGAGTTCTGCATGCTGGGATAGGCACAGAGTGAGGCAGGCACAGAGGGAACGACTTGTGATCTATACAGGAGAGGTAGTTTAGATTTAGGAACCTTACAAAAGAATACTGAGCATATAAAACATGTTATGTTCTAAGATCTAAAAAAGTCTCTGGCCAGGTGAATTCAAGTTATTCCATGGCCCTTAGCAATTTCTTATATACTAAAATACTATCAAGATAGTATTTGATTGCAAAGGCTATTTTTAAAACAATTGAAGGAAAAATGAGCTGGAGAAAGTCAAGGCAGAGATAGCCCAAGAAAGTTAAGATAATACCTAGTTGCTGTTTTCAACAGGAGATTGTATTCCACAAGGAGATACCCTTGGAGCCCAGTTCTGCCATGCTGTTGTTATTGTTTCTCCATATAATTGCTAGATACAACTGAAAGTGGTTGGGGAGACCATTAAAGCAAAACCCACTGATTAAAAAAGTGAGATGTCTTAGACATAACATTATGTCTAAGGTCACTTAGTATAGCTGACCAAAGGCCTTCTGTATTTAATCATCATACACACACACACACACACACACACACACACACACACAAACACACACACACACCACATAGGTAGATCAAACCTGTGGTATCCAATTCTGTCAAATTGCTTTTATATGACCTTTCAAGGGGGGAGTCCCTCTCATTCTACACTGATACACTGACGTGGCTGGTTCCAGGAGTTCCACAGTTATTTGGATCACTCGGGTGCTTCCAGGTTCTGATCACATCTAACAACAATGATGTATTACTTGAGATTGGAAACGTCTTCATCCTAATTGGGAAGCATGGTAAATAGGGGCTTTATACAGAATGTTACAAAAAATAAGCAGGCAGCTGTGGGATACTAAAGATATGAAGATGCCCTAAAGTCAGTGGAAAATCCCCAGAAAAGCACTGGGATCTTTTTGGTATAGTCCTGTGCTTATTCTTTTAATGTGAAGGTGAGTGACACTGGGTTATAATGGAGTTGTTTTAACTTTTATTTCTTGTTTGCATATTTTTCAATCTGCAGAAATGTTTTACCAACTAGCTGTTATGGAAGCCCAATGTATACGACAGATAAAGGTGGAGTTCCTTCAGCTGAAGCTGGGGGCATGCAAGGAGCAAGCCACACCCATTTGGTCCCTTGTCCATTCATGATAGTATTGCATAAATCTTCAGAAATATAGTTTCAATAAGCTTACTTGCAGCCATGTTCGTAATTAGCTAAATTTTAGGGAAAAAGCCCTTAGTTACTAAATTGTTAAAAAATACTATTTTATACCACATTATTGAATGCTGTATAGTTATCACAACATGTTGATATAAATATGACCTGGAAAGAGATCTTAAACATATAATTTAAAAGTAAAAATCAAATTAAGCCCAAAACATAGACAAATGGTATGAATATATTGTTCACATTAAAAAGTTTTTTACATACATAAAATTCATATACATTCACAGAAATATGTGGATTTATTCTAGACATTTGGGAGAATAAATTTTAACACTGTCCATTTTTCTTTAATAGAAAAGGAGAAGGAGAGATCCCTGAACAAGATTTCAGTTATCTGTCACAAAATATGTCATGTTAAATCAGCTGCAAATGATTAAAACTCCTTGGGCAGAGGTCTGATTTGAGAGGGCCTCTGTTTGGAAAAGCACTTAATTACTGATATT
The DNA here is from genome assembly GCF_030020395.1 of Manis pentadactyla. Taxonomy (NCBI): domain Eukaryota; kingdom Metazoa; phylum Chordata; class Mammalia; order Pholidota; family Manidae; genus Manis; species Manis pentadactyla. Next base: position 167,417,592 of record NC_080020.1, on the reverse strand, counting down.
CTTTATTCTCTCAAGATGTGCAAAAGCAGTTCTGGTCAGAGCCGGTGATCATTTCCCACTGGAGGAAACAGCAGATGGATTTTAGAGTAATTATATTTATTAATCAGTTTTAAGTGTTTGCTTCCATGCATTCCTCCTTTGTTAAGCTAAATCTTCATTGGAAGTCTAAGTCACGTGACTGCCTTGGGTTGGAGCGCTTACACAGAAGAAACAATAAAGCCTACAATGGACAAAGCGCCCCAGAAAAACAACGATAACCATTAAGGCTGCTATACTACATAATTGCAAGTGTGCAATTTCTCTACCACATGCCATATGCAGGGGAAATAACTCCAATTCTGATAGTGAAATTCACTCAAAGAAGGAAATTGGAGCAAGAGGAAAAGACTTACATTCCCACCACACAAACATTTATTACCTTATTAATTAAAAATAAGGAGAATTAAAAACTACATTATATGGGTAAAATAGTTCTTAAAATTCCCTATAATTCTGCACTCTAGTGCCCCTGCTTGTGTCAGTAATTAATGTTCTCACATGAGGTAACCTAATGAACACTGCTCTGTTGCTCAAGAGGGGAAGCACCCTGATTAAAGTATGATCTAGTCTCTCCCTTCTTTCACTTAATACCTTCCTTCACTGGGGGGTTCATTGGCAAAATTGCAGCTCTGTGCCAATACCTTAGCCACCTTTCTGCTCCTTCACTGGGTATCTGAGGACTGCTGGGAAAAATCATCAAACCAAGCAGACGTGTGTCACTACAAATTCATATTACTTGACCTGTGCTCACTGTTTTCAAAAGTCTCTTACCCAACTCGGCTACATCTCACTCCCAGGGACGGTGATTCCCACCAGGTGGACAAGACATGTTCATTAGAACTGATCTAACCAATTTTTTTGTACTTCCACCTGTTAATTTCTCCTGTGTCTCTTTTCTTTTGTCTTTATCTCAACAAAAATACCTCCACACATGTGCCCACCACCCTATTTCATTCACTTCCAGTCATTTAAGATTAGAAATTAGACACTTCAGATATTTGAGCTCCACTGTACACTCTTCTCTAATCCTATCCCCTCTTCTCCCTTCCCAAAGTTAACAACTATGTATTTGAACCCATGATGTTCATATTAACTCCTGTTCAAATGAACCTCGTTATCTCGTCTGTACAAAGACTTCACTTCTGTTTTGCTGTCCTTTCTTTTGTTATCTCATGTTCTTCCATTCCTGCCCCTGCAGACATTGTTTCCTGCAGCATATTAACTCCCATCTTTAAAAAATACAAACGCCTATTATCTTCAGATGCTTCCATAATTCTTTACTCCTTTTCACAACAACACTCCCTGGAGGAGTTATAAAAACTCACTGTATGTACTTCTTTTGCCTTTCTTGATCTGTTTTTTCTCATTACTCCACAGAAGTTAACAATGCCAAATGAAACATTCATTGTTTATACTTCGGCAGGGTAAATGACAGAATTTCCAGAATCTCCCACCTGGCCTTAGTTCGTTTACATATCAATAGGTGTTTACCACTGCAGAGTCTCCCGTCAATCAGGGGCAAGGGGTGGAGTGATAACGGCCATTCTCTCCTCCCCTCCATTCCTGGTACGTAATTGATCTGAAGTCTGCCAGTCACCAAGGACCTGCCAATGGAGCTTCTCCCAGAAGGAGCGGGTGGGTAGTAGAGAGCACACCGAGGCTGTGGAGTATGAGAGGAAGCCCGAGGAGATGGACAGGCCAGGCTGAGCTACTGAATTTGAGCAAGCTGTGAGCAATAAAAAGTTTCTCCCAACATACCCTTTCTCCTGACTTATTCTGGTCTCACCACTTTTATAGAGGATTCACCCCAGGCCAGGAACACCCTTCCCTTGGAGCTGCAAATTCATACAACTTGACCTACCAGCATTAGGTTCTGCTGATCATTCTCTTTTTGAAACATGTATCTTGGATTTCATGACACTGCAAATTCCTAGTTTGATGTTCATTCTGTTAGACTTTTTATGTAGATGACTACATTACCTGAACATATTGACAATTTTATCCTTTCCATCCTAAAGCTCAGACCTATTTTCCTTTGGATGATTTCAATATGAAGGAAATGTGGACCCTGTGCCAACAACAAAGGATCCCATGCTTTTTTCCAGATATACAGTAAATGCACCGTTCTGCAAGGAAGAGATTTTAGGTTTTCTTACATGGCATTTATCGTGTAAGGATTTTTATTTTACTCATGGTGTTTGAGAGTTTGAAAATACAAAGAAATGTTGAACTTCAGACACTAATTTTCAGCATCTTTTAAGACTATCACACAGTATTTTCTGAATTTCCTGAAACTTGTTTAAGATTGAGATTATATGTATTGCTTGAACATTTGCCAGTATCTTGCCAATGGGTTTCAGCCCCTGGCAAATTCACTATGGATTCAATGTGACCAAAGAAAATGACAGCAAAACGTACTTGGGGTGAAAGGATTATACCCAACTTTATTTCCACAGTGGCAGGTCAATCACTAAAATACCATTCACTCAGAGCAAGTCTGTGTGCAGCAAGCCAGTCTCTGTCTCTGAGCCCCTCTACCCACATGGCCACCCTCTGGGTCTCTCTGCCTGCACAGTCGTCCTGCACAGCTGTCCTCTGGGCCTCTGCCTTTGGCTCTGTCACCACTCCAGCCTCTGCTCTGCTCTCCTGCAGCCTTGCAGCCCTGCCACCGTGTCACACCTAGGGCACTGGGTAGAGCTCTTCGTATAGAGTCAACAGCAATGTGTTGCCCACAGGTGTGCAGTGAGTTAGTCAACCAGGGCCAGGTGAGAATCCTGGCCACAGGAACTCTCATTTTATCCACACTCCACCACCCCAGGATTCTCTCCTCTCAATCTATGTAGCCTAATTCCTCTGCAATGGTCTCTGTGCAAAGAAGCTTGAATATTGTTCTCCAGCCTCTCCAGCAAAAAGTCTTACAGACACCCAGTCCAGACTTGTGGCTCTGTCTCTAGCCTCTGCCTCTTTAGTCTTAATGGCTTGAACTGCTGCACTGGTTTTGGTTGTTGCCATAGCTCCAGTAAGATCATATTTGGCTTCCCATCTAGTTTCCTTCCATCTACTGCCCATATTAAATCAACCTACATCTGGGTCCTCATAACCTTCATGGGACCCCTTAAATTCTTCTTATAACAGGTCTCATTTCTCTTGGGGTTCTTGTTGATTCAACTCCTAAGTCTGCTACTGTACATGTCACCTCGCTTATGGGATGCCCTAAGTGAGGGGAAAGAATGGCCACTAGAGACCCAAAGAGGGATGTGGGAGCCATTTGAAGTACAATATTTCTTATCCCAGTAGTGAAAATCTCTTCATCTGGGCCATAATTCTCTGGTCTATAGATGGCATTTCTTATGCCTAGCTCTCGTAACATCTGTTGGAGCTCAGCATATGTCTGCCATCAAACAGGAGAGGATGGTAGATCGCCTGGATTGGGCCACACAGCACAAAGTGCAGCCATAAGCCAATTGATAACAAAATGACTCCTTGGGGTCTGATGTGCATTTTGTAATCACTGCCTCAAGCCAGGCTGCACTGTCAGGGAAGCAAGCTTTCCCATCACTGATCCCAAAAGAACAATTCCATCCACCCCTAAGTTCCACAAATGCAGGAGCCAAGCTGATATTGACTCTGAGGGCTTCTGCCTTAACTGGGAGCCCAAATCCACCAGCTCAGCCTGAGTATAGGGGTGGACCATAGAGTGCTCCACGACCTGGGGAGGAGGCTGCTCCTCTCCTTGGGGAACTTTCAGCTTCTGGGTCTTTATTTTCTTTACAACCACTGGGTGTATTTTCAATACAGGAGGGGCTAGTGCCTTTGGCACCACCCCTTCATCCTTCCCCAGCTCCTCCATTTCTGGGGCTGATGGCAGCTTTCTCTCCACTCCCCCAAGTGCCTCCTCTGCTACAGTGCCTGGCAACAATGCCAGCTCAGTGTTCAGAAGGTCTCTTACCTTCAGCTCAATGCTTTGCAGCTGATGTTTTCATGCCATCTCCACCTGTGCTTCCCTCAGGAGTTCATCTTTTTCCTTGATACCCTCTTCCTCCTTCAGAATACCTGGCAACGCTGCCATCTCATTCTGTAAATAATTGTTCATCTCTCCAATGACACCTTGCTGCTGGCATTCTCATGCTGTCTCCTCTTGCATCAATGCCATTTCCTTCTCCAGGGAATCCGAAGAAGTTTGCAGCTTGCGTTCTTGGGCTGCCATTTCTTGGGTCTCTTCTGTAGACCTTTTTAATATTGTGAGAAGCAGCCAACTCACAGTCCCCACTGCCCCAGGGTCACTCTATTTCTCAAAAGACCTACTTACTATACCAAGAGCCACCCCTACAGCCTCAGGTGTCACCTTCACTTGCCTCCAGTCCTGGGGTGGGGCCCAGTCTTCTAGGAGGCAAACCACCTCAGATCACATACTCATTGGGGGACAATCCACTGTCTCCCCATTCATAGGGGCAGCCCATTGAAGCACCCCTCCCATAAGGGCAGCCTGTCTTTTTCCTTGGTCAACAATGAATCCTGCCAACTACACCAATGGTCTTACCCATAGGTTTCAGCCTGGGCAAATTCACTATGGATTCAGTGTGACCAAAGAAAATGACAGCAAAACATTCTTGTGGTGAAAGGGTTATATCCAACTTTATTTCCATGGTGGCAGGTCAATCACTAAAATCCTGTTCACTTAGAGCAAGTCTGCATGCAACAAGCCAGTTTCTGCCTCTGGGCCTCTCTGCCTACACAAGCGTCCTGCACAGCCATCCTTTGGGTCTCTGCCCTCAGCGCTGCCACCACTCCAGCCTCTGCTCTGCTCTCCTGCAGCCTTGTAGCCCTGCCGCCATGTTGCCCAGAGCACTGAGGGGAGCTCTTTATATAAAGTCAACAGCAATGCATTACCCACAGGTGTGCAGTGAGCTAGTCAACCAGGGCCAGGTGAGAATCCTGGCCACAGGAACTCTCATTTTATCCACACAAGAATCTCATAAAATCACCAGGGTTTAGGAAAGAGTAGCCAATGTATTACAACATTATTTCCTTTGGTGCTTATTGTTTTTTCTTGAGCTAAATATCTGTTCTCTCTAGAGCTAAATTCCTTGACATAATCATTCCACCCTGACCCAAGGCAGAGACAAAGAGGTACATTTGTCAGATTATTTTTGTTTTCTTTTGTTATTGTCCCCGAATTCAGACTATTGCTGAGATTGAAGTCTTTTAAGAGTTCCAACTGGGTCAGGGTTCTCAATTCCAGCACCCCTCCTTGTATTGGCTCAAAGACTTGTCTCATGTTCCCTGTGGCAACTATTCTAAGTCTGCACTGCTGTTTATAACACAGAAGTTCTGGCTTTAGTCATGCTTACCACTCCAGATTTCAGTCCCAGCTTTGTTTTAGGCCTCCATGGATTCTTCGTGATTTCTTTTGCAAGCTCAGCTATACATGGAAAATAATGTTGTTTTATTTGCATTTCCAACTGTTTTATAGCAGGAGCTATTTTGTTCCAAAGTATCTCATCTGTCAGAGTACTAAATAAAGAAGCCCCATTCACTATGAAATTTTAAAAATACTTCTTTAAATAATTTTAAGATGTTGTAAGGAAGTGACCTCCTTCTAACATCCAATTTATATTTATTTGTAATTTTTCATTAAATCATGAAATATATTATAGAGTAGAGGAAGCATAAAAGGGCATTTTAAAGGAAAATAAAGTGAACATCTGTTACCTATCACCCAGATCAATCAATAAACATAACTTGTACCCGGGAAGCCCCTCCATGCTTCAACCATCATGGTTTCATCTAAACCCCTCCTTCCATCTGGTGCCCACTCTTACTCTTAAATTAATAATTCCCTGACATTTCTTTATAATCATACCACCTGTGTTGGCTCCCTAAACAATGTATTTAGTTTTACCCAGCTTTTAGCTTAATGTGTTTTCCAGCTGTGCTTGTTCTTCTTGATTTTTTAAACATAATTATGATGTTTAATCTCATGTCAGTATGTGCAACTATAATTTATATGAGGTATCATATATCATTTTTATCAGTTCTTTACTAAAGGAGATTATAATTATTTACATATTTTTTTCAAATATAAAAAAGCTGATATAAACTTCCTAAACCAATCTTCTCTTACAGGACTTAATCTAGATACCAAGATATCTTTGAGTTGAAGAGCTGGGTCATAGGATTTGTACATATTCAGCTCTGTTAGAAAGCCCAAAATGTTTCCAGAACGGTTTTACCAATTTACACTCCCATCAGAGGTGAATAAGAGTCACTAATTTACTAAGTATCCCAGCCACATTTACTTTTATCAGTCATTTAACATTTTGTCAATCTGGTGGGTATAAGAAAGTATATTATTTGAAGTTTCATTTTCATTTCCCTGGTTACTAGTGAATTTGAAATATTTTCATATGTTTATCTGCTATTTGTGTTTTCTCTTCTGTAATTAAATGCTCACATTTTTTTTCCCCTTTAGTCCCTCTGTTTTTTGTTGATGATGATAGGGAAGCTCTCTATATGCTGAATACTAAATCCTTATTAGCTACAGGGTGCTACTATCTTTTCCCAGCGTGTGGCCTGTCTTTTCACTTTCCTTATGGTATCTTTTAGTGAATAAAAGTTCTTTCTTTAAAACTGAGGTACAATTGATGTGTAACACTGTATTAGTTTCAGGTATACAATGTGATTTGTGTTTGTATACAGTGTGAAATTATCACCACAATAAGTCTAGCTACCATCTATCACACTATAAAATTATAATTTTTTTCTTGTAAAGTTTTAAGATTTACTCTCTTGGCATCTTTCAAATATGCAATACAGTATTAGCAACAGTCACTAGGCTGTACATTATATCCCCAGGACTTATTTAGTTTATAACTAGAAGTTTGTACCTTTTGTCTCTTCTTTGCTCATTTCCCCCACTGCCCCTCCTCTGCACCACCAATCTGTTCTCTGTATCTATGGGTTTGGATTTTTTGTTTGTTTGCTTTGTGTTTTGATTTGTTTGCTGGAATGAAAAAAGCTTCCCAATTTTAGCATGATTGAATTTATTTCTTAATATAAATGTATTTTAAGATAATTAAATTTATTTTCCTTTTGAGTCTACATTCTTCTGGAGTCTGGTCATTTAATCTTTAGCCATGGATTGCAATTCCTGTAATACCACTAATGAGATATTAGTACATTGAATTACAGTTTTTCAATACTTTTGTTAATGAACCTCTTTATAATCTTGATATCTTTGGTTACTATTTTTTTCTTTAAAATATCACTCCCTTTGCTTAAATGGCAATCCCTTGGTTTCCCTTCTTTTCTACATCTATGTCTTACAAGTGAGATTATGTTTTGCCATGTCATTTAAATGTTTTTGTCCACTGCCTTAATGTCATTGCTGTTCTCACTCCTTAAAGCATTTCTGACTAACTTCACTCACTCCCCTGATTTCACTTACCACCTCCAACTAAGCCATCTCCTGTGGGATCTTGGGCTCATATATCCAACTTCAACCAGAGATTTCCATTTGGCTATCACAACTATTTTTCTTTTCTTCCTCATCTGTGTTAGAACAAATTAGTTAGAGATCAAAATGTTAGCTTCATTATAGAAAAGCTGACTATAGAATACAGCTTCATACTCAGAGTAAAAGGGCAGATTAACACTCTTATAAATTAAGCAGGTAAGTCCAGTAAGAAATAGAGGAGGTTGAATAGGGCTCTTCCACAATGTCAAAGCTTCTCCCTCAGCTAACCATTCACCAGAGGAGCAGACTAGAAGACACCTGCTCAGAAGGCAGGCACACCCAAAAGATATCCTAGAAGAGGCAGATGTTTTCCCTCCTACTCATCAATTATGTAACTCCATTCTCATGCACTGGGAAATACAGAGTAAGAGATGAAGAAAGAGGCAAAAGGGATGCTTACGTAGGGGAAATCCTAGAACAAAGAAAATAACTTATTCTCTAAAAAACCTTCCTAAAGCTTTCAATGGTTACACATCACCTACAGGCTATTAGATAACTTCCCCAGCATGGCACACCAGACATTGCCTCCTCCTTCAATGCACATCTTCTTGCCTCCACCATGTCCAACTTCAGCTCTTGCTCTATTCTCTTGCAGTTCAATCTAGCAGTGCTGACATGGCCATTAACTTATAGTATTCTTTGTTTTGAGTCTTGACTTTATTCTTCTGGGAATCCTAACTCTCCTTCCTGGAGTGTCCCCATATTTATCATGCAGATACCAGGTATCTATTTAACTCTTCTATACATTGTTTAAGTCTCAGCTTGAGTTTTATTTTTTCAGAAAGATTTTTGAAAAATCCCACTTCAACCTTTCACTTCAACTGCCTTAAATGACCTTTTCTTCTGCATCTATAATACTATGCTCCATTTTCTAAGATTAAATTTCTTTTGTGTTACAATGGCCTATTTATGTGTATGTCTCCCTTGCTAGGCTGCAAACTCTACAGGGTAGGTATCCCCAGACGTCAAGAACACTGCAGACATTTAAAATATTTGATAAGTAATCTCACTGTCCCTTAAACTTTTGAACTGCTTGTCTAATTTTGATTGCCTTCCCTTTGGATTTAACAACAGGTTTGCCTTCTTAACTTTCATCCCTTTCATTTTTTTACTTTTTAGACAGAAGTTCTTCTTTATTCTCTCTTGGCCTTGGCCAACTCCCACTTGATCAACTACAGCCTTGAGGGCCCTGTCTCAAATATACTTGCACTTAGCCTGCACTGGATGGACAAGATATGAAGCCTTGCTTATGTCTTCTCCCTTCTCTTCAACTCCAGAGCTTTCAGCTTGAATTCTATATAGGACATAAGATATGAAAACTGCTTCTCATATCTATACTAAGGGGGAAAAAAGGCACATTTCTTTCAGCAATCACTTATAAAGTGTTACACTCAGTGTTCCTTTCTGTTTTTTACAGTGGGATTGGGTAATCATGCCAGCATAGCAACAGAAAAATGAACACAGGGAGCAGAGTTTAGAATTATAATCAAATAAAAATTTTGAAAATTAATCTGGCACATACTCATATTACACACAACAGTTTTTGAGCAGATGGCAATATGCTACTAATAGCAAATAGTTCTCACAAATAACTCTCAGCAATATTATTTCCTAATCGTGAAACCAAATGTTAGTATCTTTCTTTGTCCATTCTCCAGTATCTGGAAGCAGCAATAAGTGTTGGCAGGTTTCCCTAATAGCATGTATAATTTAATCTTCATCTTTTATACATAACTACACTGACTTTTTTCTGAAATCCAGGACCTAATTCTTTTCCTCCAAACCCTAGGATTCTATGGCTTCTAAAGCTAATGATATTCTTCTTACCTGATAGTTAGGTAGTAGAATTGGCAGCTCTTCACTTTCTATTCAGACCTTTGAAAGAAGACCCTATGGATAGCTAATTCATCAAATGACCAACTGGAAATCACCAGATGACAGTGAGAGTACCTTTTCAGTCAAAAATAGGCACAGGGTGATCATGTCAATTAGGGTTCATTGATTGTAACCAACAACACTGACTTCTTCCGAGGCTTAGTGTGTGTGAGCTTCCTCAGGTCTTGGAATTGGGTGAGTGTTGCAGCCAAAGTAGTTTTAGATGAGTAAATGAAGTGAAATCTTTATGGGCTCTCTGTTGGTATTCCTCCTCAGTAATCTATGATATGTTATCTACAGCAAAAGATCTCTATGAATCAACCTAGTTCCTAAAATTTGTTTATGTGATCAAATCTGTACTTAAACACTACAGTTAATTCCCATCATCAGCTATGCCTATAATGCTGGTAAGATCCATTTTGCTTCTAGAGTTTAATTGTTTCCATATCCATCTCACAATCTTCAACTTTGTTCAGTTCTACTGAGAATTGGTATCCAATTTTAACTCTACACCTTTCTACCAACATTTCTTGCCCACAAAAAAGAGCTATAAATTGTTTTCTAAACATTTTGGTGTTTTCCACATCCATTTATTCCTGATGAGGAGGAAATCAGGAGTTTTCTGACTGTCAGATACATGGTGAAGGGAAGTGTAGGAAAGGAGGAAGCACAATATTCTTATTTTCATGAACATTGAAATATCTTTGCCTACATAGTGCTAATTTTTCTCTGGTTTAATAAGTCACTTATGTAGATAAGCCATAAATTGAAGTCTCTTTGGCCAATCTAAGCAAACTGTTAAAAGAAAAAAAAAAAAACAGCAGCCAAGGCCTCAACACCTTATTTAATACTGAATCTCCTATCATGCACATTTATCAATAAGTCGAGGCTCTTTAAAAATCATGCCCTTACTTCCGTAATTAAGCATCCACTAAATCAATCCTCCACTATTTATGATAATACAAATTAGTCAATTAATGCATTTCTTCTTGGATATAACTTTGATTCTGCTTTTCACTCTGTAGACAATTTTGAATGCAAAATTTTGTTTCCAAGTGAACTGTGATAAAAAGTGGGTCATAACTTCCTCAAACAACAAGGCAGTTCCTTCGGAAAACATTTCAGAAATCCACTGGGTCCTCCACAAAACTCTGGTTACAATGATTAGGTTATAACTTTTTTTAAGTAGTCAGCATCTTAACTTTCATATAAGATATGTGACGATGTTGTGCATTCAGCTGGAGCTGTAATTCATTAACCCACAAAATGACTCTCTGACCTTGGCTTTGGGAGTGTCAGCCTGGAGTTATCAGGAATCAGAAACTAGTTCAGTGATGTCACATAGTTCCTGAACTGAGGCAAGGATTTTGAGGTTAAAGTTTGTTTCCTCTTCCCAGTTACCCAAAGTCATTTAGAAACAACCATCCTATCATTTGTTTTCTTTTTACTTCTCATTCCCTTTAAATTGGTAGAATGGGAGCACCTAGCTTGTCTCCTATGTTTTAACGTTCAATGGTGACATTGTTTTGGGTTCATACAAGTAAGAGTTACTCCAAAACTTTCTTATCCTCACTTTCTAATCCTCATTATATAAATAGGATTTTCCTTGCATTTCACCTATTTTTAAACACCAAACTATAGAGAATAGATCATGTTGTCTTTGAAAATATATTGTCTCTACCACTTGTTTAGTATCAGTTGCTAAGTCAGTTAGAATTCATAGGTTGAAAGTAAAAGAAATGTTTTCTTACTAGAGAGCCAAAGTGGGGACAGGTATTATTAAAAATATACTGGGGTATTTTCAATAAGTGAAAGGAATGTTGATTATGAAAACATTAGTGAGAATTTGGACCAGGACATTTCTGGGGATATTAATTTCAGGAGATCTTTAATTGTTATTCTAAGGTTATAAGTAGGTCCTTTGATCATCTCTTTATAGGTGAAATTGTATATGAAAGGATAGAAAAAATAGCTTCTACAGTGGAAGAGAAAATAATATGAATAAAGCTCAAATTTCAACAACTGGAAGTAATGACCCAGAACAGAGTCAGTAAAGTAAGTGAATATGGTTTTTTTGACTTGTCCAGTTTAAATTAATAGAACATTATACAAGTAGAAATGTCTATCAAGTAGTTTAGAAAATTGGTTTCCAGGGTATATGTGGGATAGGGATGAATTATTTGTAAATTATTTTATAATTTAAGCACTAAGGTAAATGAGGACTCTCTGAGAAAGCATATGAGGTGGGAGGCCAAGAAAGAAACCTAGTAGATATCACATTTACCGAAGTAAGAGAAGAGACTGAGACAAATTAAACAGTTAAATTTAGAAAGAGAAGCCAAAGAAGGAGGAAGAGAACAGAATGATAAAATATCAGGGAGAAAAGATTTTTTTTAAGAGAGAATGTTTTATCCTATAGCCAGTATAATATGCAATAGTAAATGTTAAAATGATTATTAAAGTAAACAAAAGAGGTAAATAACCCTCTAACATCCTAGATTTAGTAAGGATGTAGTAGGAATTCAAACCCTAGCAATCAGACCAGAGTTCTGGTGTAGTAATGTGGTGCAAAAAGTTGAATAGTGTTATAATGATGCTGAAAACTTCATGCATGTCAAAAACAGAAGTAAAATGGTCTTCCAGACTCATCTTCATAAACAGAAAGCCCAGGAATGTTTTCCCAAATCTCTTTTATATGCTCATCTTCACATATGATAGCTACTTTTGATTGCCATCAAGGGAAAAGGGAAGATTCCAGGTGGAAAAGAAAGGATGTAACAGGAACAATGATTATGGGAGAAGCACATAAACCTGGACGGGTTTTGATAGAAGAGCGGTCATTTTGGCTAAATTTGATCTGAAGACTAAAACTTTTATCTGTGCAAGTATTCTGAAATTTTTCTATTCCTGCTTATAAAACCTCTGGAAATCAGCTCCCCAATGAGTGGTTCTTTCTTAGTGATGTCAGTATGGCATGCCAGTGTGATAAGTAAATGAGCTGGCAGGATTAACTAACTTGAGGTGCCACAAATGAGAAGGTGTGAGCAGCATCTGTGTGTGGAAGTGTTGAGGGGGAGTAGGGAAGACAGCTGTTGGGTACAAGTGAAACTGGGCCAGCACCTACAACAGCTTTGCAGTGGTTTCCTCAAACAGAAGTGTGAATCAGCAGGTGTGCCACATATCTCCTTGACATTTGTGCCTGCGAAACTGTGAGTGTGAAGTGCTCCAAAGAAAACTGGCAGCTACTTTTATAAGAACAATATACTTTTAGGCTAAATTTGTCCCTCAGAAATAGGGATCTAAGGAGAAAATGTCCTTAAGTCTCCTCACAATGAAAAAAGAATTGACTTGGGTCACTGCTTTGAAGGGATAGGGTGGAGGTGTTTTGACATGGTTTGTCATGGGCTTAAGTAGCCTCCAAAACTTTGAGACCACATCACATCTACAATGTGTCACTATCCTTACAAAAAAACCCTGACTCTTATATTTCATTGATAGGTATACAAATGGATATAATTATTTGGAGTGCCACTTGGCAATAACCACCATTGAAAAAGCATGATCTCTTTGGGAATTCATTTGCTGAGAATTTAGTTAATGGATTTATTAACATAAATACATGTATGGACATAACCATTGAAGCATTGTTTGTGTTTACAAAGAAATGAAAGCAATTTAAATGACCATCAGAAATTTTTTAAAGGAATCCATGATACTTTTGTGAAGTGTGCAGATCATGCAACAATTGAGACTAGAGAGGTGTGGATGTGTGTGCTGATCTGAGAAGGGACTGGAGATATTTGAAGTGTGAACAGTTGTAATTATCTGAGTATCATATGATTCCAAATTTGTGATACAAACAGGGACAGAGCATATAACTTAAACCACCTAAAATGCATATAATTTGGTCAGAGATTTAGCAATAGGTCATAATGAACAGATCCCTGTTATTCACATTCATGATAGAACTTCCCACCACATAACAAATAGAAATCTTGTTTTATTTATATTAGGTATTTGTGCAGCCCTCCACATATCCTATTAGCATAAAGTCCTGAGTTTCCCTTTGGAACACCTTTGCTCCTCTCCATTCCTTCTCAACTTGAAGTTCTAAGATTTGGACTAATTTGGTCTAAAGGAGTGACAGTGAAAACACGGGTTCCTTTACATCATTATTATCAGCTGAGGGCTGGACAGGCATGATTCAACAGGCAAAGCTTGCCTATGACAACTATAAACACAAGTAAATCTCTCTTCCTAAACAGTGATAAGCCTGACTTCCACAAATTGCAGCTATTATGGCCTAGCTCTTCTCTTTTAAATTCATTGCAACTTCCCCAAATAAAAGCTGAACCCCAGAGGACTGTGCTAATATAGTTTCCAGAATTTGACACCTCACAGGCCTAGAAAACCAATTTTGCTTCATGACTACTGAGATAGTGGGGCAGCTTTACAAAGTGTAAGACGTCTTATTATATCCCACTTCTGTGGACAGTTCACTGTACATTCATCTACTCTTTGTATTATAAGATGATTTTCTGTTTACACAAATATGGTGAAATAGCTGGTACTTCTCTTGCCAAATAAGAACAAAAATAAAAAATTTAAATTCTGGCATGCACTTCTTCTGGAAAAGCATCCCAATATATGTGTAAAGGAAAGATTTATAAATATATGTGTATAGGTATGTAAATATGTGTGCTTGTTTCTGCAAAGAAAGTTACAAGGAGGATATATAAGAAATAGTTGGCAGTGTTACTGGTGGGAAGTGGGACTGAGGAGACTGGAGTATTTCTACTCTCCATTTTTAGCTTCTGTACTGTTTTACTTTTCAATGTCACTATATTATTTATATGATCATAATTAAAAATATAGTGTTCTGGTTTTCCATTTTCTCCTTTTAACTAAAAATGGGAGGAAAAAGAAAATGATAGAACTTCCCTCACAGAAATTCCTAGGCATTTGCACTTAATTCCTAGCAGGTTTAACTCTGAGCTTCCTGCTGGCAAATTAGCTTGCTCAAGCTCTAAAGAGGTTCACTGGATTTGATTTTATGTCAAAACCATCACAATAAACCTTGCTTTTACATGACCCTTTTAACTACATAAAATATATTCAAGGATACAACATACACACACATCTGAACAATAGCACAACATTCATTTTTGCTCACTTTTCAGATAAGGCAATATCGATTTTGAGAATTTAACACACTGTATTGTAAGTAGGCTTTGAACATCCCTTCATCATAAGGTAGGAAGGTAATGAAAATAATAATTTGACAAATACGTTATTGATACCACCTAGGGTCATAAATAATCCAGGAGGATCTGCGGAAACTCAAAACCTTTGGAGAGCTGTCTCTTTGGGGAATCACATTCAGAGTTTGACACACTTTTTTAATATGCTAAACTGAATTAAATCTCCATCTTTGAGTCGATTTGCTATTTGGCAATAGCTAAGTCATTCTGGCAATGTCTGTTGTATAAATTGGCTAATCATGGTTAAATAAAAAATAACTTGATTATTAAGTGTATGTGTGCATGAATGACCTCTGTTCTTTTATAAATCAGTCACAATGATTGCAAATTCCATGTAAGGAATGAAATGTTTCCAGCTTTAGACTTCAGGTGTAATATGCCTCCAGGAGCATTCCAAGCCAATCTGGAATGCTATTTTAGGATGACTAGCTGAGTATCTTTCTTTACTGGAACACATATCAATGTGGGATTCTGGTCGTGGAGAGCCCTCTACTTTGATGCATAAATCAGGTAACTGCAAGAAATTTGCATTGCCAGAAACTTTCCAACCTGAAGTCAGAACTTTCATATCATTAAACTGATCCACTGATACTTGTTTTGATTAAAGCACCAGCTAACTCAAAACAGCATCTGTACTCAGTGATATAACTCAAACAAGCATAATGAATGCCTATCTTTTAATTTTTTTATGAAAAGGCTTCATAATATATAATTAAGATGTTTTTTACATGTTCTACTGATGAACCATCTGCAGGTATGACATTTAGCATCTGTACTTAAAAGTAGCCACCTGCTACAGTCTGGTAATCCTGACTGTGAATCATTTCAGATAAATGGAATTTGGTACCATTTGGATCCTGGGCTCCTCATGAATCCATCATCTTTGTGACATTTATTGTTTTATTGCAGGCTATCTTTCAGGGTTTTTTAAGTTGCATCCATTGAAAACTCTAACTGCATTTTTTTTTAAGCATGAAAACTCTTGGTAAATGTAAAGCAAGAGAAAAGAGTTTTTAGAGGTTCCAAATTTATTCTTTCTTTCCTGTTCTTCCTTTAGCACAATCAGATCACACCTACTTCCAAGTACACATAGTTCTTCAACTCTTGTTTTTGTCATTAATTTCAAGAGTGCTTCTCGGATTCTTCCACAACTTTGAGGTGCAGACAATGTAACACTCAAGGTGATTTGCATGAGATCAGTAAAAGGATCAAAGTTTTATACAAAAGGGAAAAGTTAGAGGATATTTTTAGTAGAGGATTTGGGGATATAAGTATTATTCCAGAAATTATACACTGTAGGGCACAGGCAGTCAGCTATTCTGCCTCCACCTACATATAATCTCATTTCCAAATTGACAAGTTCAGAGTCTAACCACTCTGCACATACTGAGAGAATAAAGTACTATAGGGGAGGATAATAATAATGATAGAATTAAGAGCTCAATAGTGTTTGATATCTACATAGAAACTAGTAGAGCAAATTACACATGAAAATTTCTCAAACATTTAAAGTACACATTAAAATACAAAACAAATTTAGTATATGAGTTGTATAATTACTCATGAGAGATAAAAAAAAAACCTAAGCTCGTATGCTAGACTACTCCATAACGGCCTCTGCTGATCAGTACAGCAAAAGTGACTCTCCGTGTTATCTGAACCTTAACAGAGCTCTCAGACCACATTTTCATTTTGGAACATTTTTGTTATTATTTAAATGTTTTCTGTACCAGTGTCTTGCAACTAGAGGAAGTCCTGGGAATTGAGGGACCTTGTGAGGCATGCGTATTTACAGACATGCACTGAAGTATCTTACTCAAGAGAAAGTTTCTAAAGTTGTCATATAGGATACAATGACATACAGGTAAAAATAAGCCTAAAAGAATTGCTTTGAGTACCAATTAAAGTAGCTGTTTTACAGTTAGGGGCCATGATTTATATGAAAATCATAAAATGATATTCAGCACAGTGATAAGCCCACACTATAAAAGGCCAACGGGGTACAGAGACCAACTTGGGAAGAACAGATTCATGTCTTCATTTCTCCTTTAAAGTGAAAGACAAATGTTCACTAAATACAAAGATGTGTGAATTTGCCCATACTGCTTAAATTGCCCTCTCTGTCTCATTGTGACAATGTAATGCACATCCACTATATTTATACATGTACACATATACATTATCCCTTTTAGCCAATTATTTCTAATAGTTCTAAGTGGTTTTTCCATCTTCCCATCAAATGAAGCACAGTGCAATGCACCCTGTGGATGCCCAGACTATATTTATTAAATCATTTAAATAATTTGTCAAATTATTCATCTCACCAAAAATGAAACAATGAGAAACTGAACTTGCCTACAGGGTATTAGTCAAAGAAGCCATTCAGTAACTAATCCATTAGTGATATTAGTAGCTGCATAATTGACAAAGTGGCCAAGTCTACACAGCCAAAGCCTAAATGGATACACACAGACATGCACACACATGTATATGTGTGTACAGTTATGTAGTTTCATATACATTATTTAATTCAGTTGTGATTATGCATGCACACACATATGTGCATATGCTGATTGTAATGGTCCTCAAGATTATCCTTGATTAGTGATCTGCTAGAAGGACTCAGAGGATTCAGCCTATAGTTGTACTCATGGCTAAGGTTCATTACAGTGAGTATAGTTGTATCTGGTTGAGGTTCATTAGAGTTCATCACAACAGGATCAATGAAGGAAAGAGATACAGATAGAGTCTGGAGAAATCCATGAACAGAGTTCTGGTTTTCTCTCCCTCCACTTATGGACCACACTGAGTATGCCCTTTCACCAAAAAACTAAAAACAGTAATAGGTGTGCAACGTTTCTTCTCAGGAAAACTCCTTAGAGACTCTGTAACCAAGATTTGGGTAGGGTGGGTGGGATTTGGGTGGGGATAGGGGAGGGTTGGTCATGTAGGCACTTCTGCCTAGTGTGTCCCAAAATTTCAGCCTCCCAGAAGGAAAACAGATGTTAGCATAAGCCACGTTGTACAAACAGTCTAGGTACATTGACTTAACTCTTCCTCCTGTAAATTAGGAAGTGATTTAAGTGCCAAGTTGCCAGATGCCAGCAAGAGCTAATGTTGGCCCTTCTAAAGATAGCAGCCTCAGGTCTACTATGCTAACTCTTCTGAACAGTCCATCCCCTTAGCCTAGGTGTCTTTCCAGTAAAATTATCAATAGGATCCCATGTAGCCAGGTGAGACCACAATATAGCCCTTTGAGGTCTTGCCTTTAGCCAGTTCAATCAAATCCCATCACCCTAAAGAACTCAGAAAGCTAGGTGACTTCCTTAGGTTTTTGTATTAAGTTTTTCACCTGGTCTGAGGCATTTATTCAGGTGGAGCCTAAAGATGGCCCATAGGAAAAGCTGAGCTGAAGCATTCCAGTGTCATCATATTTAGGGTACACACAGGAAGTGAAATCCCAGAGGGCACACGATACCCCTGGATGAAAATAGTTTACTCCAAGCGCACATACCTCAGTCAGTGTAGAGTCAGTGGAGGGTGACGGGGCTCCCACTGTGACTTCCTACCCTGGAACTTTCTGATCTCATGTTCCAAGTTTGCTATGAATAATTGAGTTTAATCCTTGGTTTTAGATCAATCAACTGAAGACAGCTGTTCAAAAGAGTTCCGTTTGTCCATGACATCAGTTCACCTCCATCGGAAATGTGGAGGGGACCCAGAGCTGGTGCGCCTGGTGTTGTGAGTGCAACATCCTGCTGCTCTGAGGCCAGAGCTGGTCAGGCGTAAGCAGCTCTGCATCAGTTCAATTCACAGCACTCAGAACGACTTGGAAAACAGTTTACAAAAACAGCACAGGGAGTTTTCTTTTATGAGGAAGGGGACGTCTTCCAGTTGTTTTTAATACTGGATAGAGCTAATTATTGATTAAAAGTTCTTATTTTTTCTTCTTGTTTAAAGACATTGTATTAATTTTTTATTGCTACTGTAACAAATTACCATGAACTTAGTGGCTTGAACAATACATATTCATTATCTTAACATTCTGGATGTACAAAGTCTAACCTAGGTCTCAATGGGTAAAAATCAAGGTGCTGGCAGGGCTATATTCCTTTCTAGAGGTGCTGTGGAGAGCCCATTGCCTTTCCTTTTCCAGCTTTTGGAGGCTGCCCACATTCCTGGACCCATAGGTCCTTCCCTTATTTTCAAAGCCAGCAGCATTGCATTTCTTTGACTTTTCTTTTATAACACATCCCTATGGATGACTGCAGCAAGGGAAGGTCCTCTGCTTTTACGAACTCATATGATTAGATTGAGACCACCTACATAATCCAAGCTCATTTCTGCAAAGTCCCTGTTTCCACAGACTGTATTCACAGGTTCTGGGATAAATATGTGGGCAACTTTAAGGGGCCATTATTCTGCCTACCATAGGCCTTGTTTGAATAATATGTTGATCTCTATGCACTTCCTCCACAACTTTGCTGCCCCAGATTTTCAAATCCTTACAGAGTCTCTTCCTCAAGTTTTACTCGAAGTCTCCAGTAGCCAACTCATATGAGGTCCTGAACAGTCCCACTATTGTCACAGCTCTACTAGTCACCCCAATTCTACCAAATAGAAACAGTAATCTCCTCAGTTTGCATGCCAAACAATATGTTAGGACCATGACATCAGACGTTCTGAACTATCGAGGCATGTCTGAATCCAAGTAGAGATACAATTCTGCTCACATTGAATCCTTAAGACAGCAGGCAAAGATCATTGACTATTAAGTTTCTACTAGGAAAATGTCAATAATTACTTGTTGCAGGAGCACATTAAGAAAGAAAATAAATCATTTTGAAAGCAGAAGAAACATAGCAGGATGTTGAGCAGAAAAGCTAAAGTGTTGAAGCTTTATGGATCCAACATTTCTTTAGTAAACACCACACACAAATCTCACAAGTTTTCCATTGAAACTAACCATATATGCCAGTAGAGGCAGTAACATGCTCTGTAGTATCTTTTAAAGGTCTACAGACGTACACCAACAAGCTAGACATAGGGATCAGGAATATTTATTTTGAAAAAGTCTCCAGGCCCTTGTGATATGCATTACTGGTTACTAACAAAAGGATTAGATGTTACATTTCATTCAGAAACCAAAGTTCTGAGGAATTAGAACCCATGGTTTGATGATGATAAAAACCCTTCATAGTCATTCTATGACATGGGCTCTGTTAAAGAGGCAAGCTCCGGGTAAGCACTAAGGAAGTGGAATCAGTGTAGGTCAGGAGCTCTGCACCCAAAGGGGATGCAGTGCAAAAAACACACTTGTCCTGTGGTTCCATGGACCAGGCACTCGAGTGAGAGCAGAAAGCCTGCTGCTCAATTTTGTGTCATTGGCCAAGTCTCGTTATCTACTTGTTAGTAAAACAAGGTATCTGAACCATATGATCACTGGTTAATTTTCTGTATCAACATGACCTGAGTCACAGGGTGCCCAAATATTTGCTAAACAACATGCCTGTGTCTATGAGGGTGTTTCTGGAAGTCACAAAGATGGTCCTCCCTAGTGTAAGTGGCAATGAAGGCCTGAATAAGTAAAAGGCTGAGGAAGAGTTCTTTCTCTCTGCCTGCCTGTCTTTGCACTCGGACATTGGTCTTCTGCTTTTGGACTCAGACTTGGACTCCACCCTATCCCAGTGGCTTTCCTAGGTCTTAGGCCTTTGGACTCATACTCATTTGGACTCACACTGGCTCTTCTGGGTCTTAGCATGCCAACTGCAGATCTGGGGCTTCTCAGCCTCCATAACTGTGTGAGCTAATTCCTTATAGTAAACAGTAAATCAGTCCCTCTCTCAAAATTCCGTTGGTTATGTTTCTCTGGGGAACCCAGACTAATACAATCAGGAGAATCCCTTCCAACCGAAATGTTCTGTTCTGCTTCTGAAGACTGGTATGGAGGAGTCTGAGTTTAGTGCCCCTTCTATGAACTCCATAACACACACTGTGTTTTGGGATATCAGCACACTTTCCACACCCTACTATAACTGCTTGTAAAAAAGCCTCCCCTACTAGACTGTAGGTATTTCAAGGGAGGAATCATGTTAATTATATTCATTGTTGTATCTTTGGTATCTAGCAAACCAGGAAAACAATAAACACATTGAGAATCTATTGATAGAATGCGTGCAAATGAAAGCTTAAAAAAAATCACATTTCTCCTTCTACACATGATGTCAAACATTATTCATTGAAAAACTTATTTATGCTTTCTCTTGTCACTTCATTTGCAGCCGGCATTTCACCTTTCGAAGCAGCAGCCAAGGAACACAATTGTCAATTTTTGGCTTTCTGGGGGCCAAATTCATGTCAAAGCATTTTATAGGGGAGGAAATTGGACAGAAGTGGATATTTATTAAAAGCTATTTTTGTAAAATGTATTCTTTTTACTTGGCAGGACATTTTTCTTCTTTCTTTCTATTATTACCACTGGTCCATGGGGTCATTTTAGCTCCAATCCATGCACAGAGACACACAGTACACAGTAATTTTATAAATGTATCTTTGGGGCACTCACTTTCCAAATCTTTGATTTACTTGTGAAATCCTAAAGGAAACTGAGATACACAAATTTTGTCTTGCTACAAACTGATGCAGAGTATGTCATGGCATATATTATAAAATAGAGGGCAAAGACCAAACAGAGATTGTCTCCACAGAAGATACTTTTTATAAAAAAAATTTCTTTCTGAAAATATATCATTACTATCATCCTTGACATAAAGTTATTGGAAATGCACGGTCTAAGAAGCAAAGGGTCTGGTGTAGTATGACCACTCTTTCAGTGCTAAAGCTAGATAAATCCCAGGTAAACCAGAACTAGTTGTTCACCCTCAGATATGTCATCTCATGAAACTCTTGCCCAAAATTATACATGGAGATTGTACTGAGGAAGAAGTTGGAACTGGTTAAGTGACTATAAACATAACTGCCGAACAAAGGGTGAGGCATATAATGGGAGCTGAGTTTCCCAACTCAAGGAAAGCAGTCTAAACATCAGGAAACCAAGAGGAGAAAAGAGCAGTGGAAGTGCTCAGGGATGCTGCGTTGATTTTTGTGTCTTAATTACACAAATGATACATGAATACATTCCCATTGTATAGAAGAGAATAAAGATGTTAAACAACCACTTCATTCCTTCTCCTTTTCTGTAGCTAACTAGTGTTTACAGTTTCGTGAACATCCTTCCTGACATTTTTTTTGACTACATATATGTTACATATAAATACTGGTAAATTTTACACAAGTATCCACTTCATACTACACATTTTGTCTCCTGATTTGACGTTTTTTTACTTAAGAACACATTTTGTAAAAGCTGTGTAGTATTTTACAAAACATTTCATATACATGTGGTTATTTATTTAACTATTGACCTACTGATTGTTTGTTAACATTTTAAAATAATAAGCAACCAAAGTGTCCATTAATAGATGAATGGTTAAAGAAGATGTGGTACATATACAGAGTGGAATATTATTCAGTCATAAAAAGAGAAAGAAATCCTGACATTTGTGACAACATGGATGGAGCTAGAGAGTATTAAATATGCTAAGTAAAATAAGCCAGGGAGAGAAAGACAAATACCAAGTGATTTTACTTATATGTGGAATCTAAAAACAAAACAAAACAAAATGAACAAAATAGGAGTAGACTTGAAGACACAGAAGTCACTGATGGAGGAGAGGTTGGAATGGATGGGTGAAATAAGTGAAGGGAATAAAGAGGCACAAAATCTCAATCATAATATAAATTAATCATGGGATGAAAGTGCAGCATAGAGAATATAGTCAATATTCTGTAACAACTTTCTGTGTTGGCAAATAGTAACTACATTAGTTGGGGTGAGGATTTAATAATGTACATAACTGTTGAATTACTATGTTTTATACATGGAACCAATATAATACTGTATATCAACCATACTTCATTAAAAAATTTTTAAAATAATAATGTTTCAAGAGGCATCTTTACACACATATATCTTCATGGAATGAATGAGTCTTTACTTTAGGATATTAAAAATAATGATGACAACCATCATGTATTTGGTGCTCATTATGTCCCAAGTTCTATGTTAAACATTTGTCTCATTTAGCTTTATAATAACTGTAAGAGTAATGTAGTATAAGTATCTCCATTTTATAGATAACAAGACTACAATTTAAGCATGTAGTAACAGCAAGGCCAATCTGGTAAAAAGAAATGGAATTAGGGGATATAAGTCCAGGTAGTAATTTTCCATAGTTCAGCCAGAAGTGTAATTGTTGGTTACTGTTGTAATCTAGAAACCATTCAATAAGTAGAATGAAATCCTACATGCTCACAGTTTGGTTTTTGATATTTTTCCCCTCTAACTAAACAAGATGTTGGCCAATATTCATTTAAAAGTATAGTTATAGTTTGTTTCTCTTGTCACCTCATTTGCACCTGACATTTTCCTCTGGACAAAGGAACACAGAACATAGAATTCCACTTGTCGTTTGGCTTTATAATGCTAAATTACCTTTAAAAAGGCCATAACAGACTCTTTCCTAAAGCACAGTAAGAATAAATGTTTCTCAGTATTTGATAATATATGATAATGTATTTTTTTAAATGTGATCTAATTAGGGAAAATGGATATTGCTTCCTATTTTAATTTGCATTTATTTTATTATCTAAATTTATGTTATTTGCATTTTTCTGTTTTAAAGTTTTTGTTGTTATTCACATGTATTTCAAATATTTGCTAGAATTAATTCATTCAGTGTTGGAATAGAAATAAAATTGCTGCTATTAGCTCCAATTATTAACAACCTTTCTACATTTGGCCACACTACTGGTAGGAAACAAGTCAGAGCCCCTAACTGTGACTGTAGCTGAGTCAAAGATTCCTGTCCTGAATGTCTTTTTGCACAGTAACTCTAAAGATGTAGCTGAGAACCCACTGAATAGGATGCAGCAAAATATATATGCTTTATACTAAATAATGATAATGTCAGGAGTTCTCAGTAGGCCTATGTGCCCAATACACAGCAAATGTTAAATTAACAAGTCATTATTAAGCCTATTGAGAACACCTTATTTATCATCATTGAGTGTTTAATTTCACTTAGTTTTTAGCCAAACTATTTCTTCAGTAAGAAGTAAATAACTCAACAAATTGGATGTTTTCCTAGTTTTAAAAATGTGCTCATTTTTAATGTACTTGAAGGCTGTGGTAGGTCAAAAGAATTAAAACAGGTGGGCTTTCTTTCATTAGTAAATTTAGGAATCATCAACTAAAATAGAATACATGTAAGATATATGTGTGTATATATGTGTGTGTATACATATATGTATAAATATATAAAGGATATATTTATAGATCCTTTTGGGGATATCAAGTTCATACTTGAAAGTTCTCAATGCCATTAGAACATGTGACTTATAGAACAAAATGCAAATACAACAGTTATAGAATACTAAAATCTTCACTGCTTGGGAAATCATCTCACTATTATTTTAAATGTGATATTTTTTGCATCTTTAGTTATTATATAAAAGTTCCAGATACCTGGAAACACATTAATAATAACTTTGGAAATTATAGATTACAGATTCACTTGGGTTGAAGAATATAAAATGGTAGTCTCTGAAACAATAGAGTGAGGGTTGAAACATAAACATAAATGATAGGTAACATTATAAAATTAATTGATGTGTGTAAACAAAGGGCCATAATAAAGAAAACAGGATATCTGCTTCTTTCCAGGAAGATGAAACACAAGTAAATAATTGATTATTAACTAGGGGCAATAGAAGTATATTGTTATAAGGTATTATGTGTGTAAAGTGGAAATTATTTAAAGGTAAATGTTGATAAGCTAAAAATGCATAATGTAACCATAGAGTAACCACTAAATTAAAACACAGGGGTACTAAGAGAATAGTGATAATTAAACTGTAATTCTAAAAAAAACAAATAAAAAACCCACACAATTACTCCAAAAGGAGTCAGGATAAGGCAGATAAAGGAACAAATGATAGATGACATAACTAGAAAAGAAACCAAAAAAATTATCGTGATTAAAAAAAAAAGATCCTTAAAAAGCAATATTAATAATTGCATTAAATATAAATAGTAGAAATACAAGGATGAGATTCTCACACCAGATTAAAAAAGGTAAAATAGAACTTCAAACCGTCTATCAGAAATGCGTTTCCTACAGGAAGACAAAAATAAATTAAAGGTAAAAGAATGAAAAAGTTATGCCATGGAAACACTACACATAAAGATAGAATGATTATATTAATATTTGACAAAGTACATTTCAGAACAAGAACTATTACCAGGGATAAAAGTACAATCTAGTAATAATAAGCATCAATGCACATGAAGAGAACATTTCTGAATATGTAAGCACACAATACAGAGCTACAAAATACATGAAACAGAAACTAACAGAATTAAAGATAAGCGATAGAAAGTCCCCAATTATAGTTGAGGTTTCAGCACTATTCCATCAGTAACTGATAGAAAAGAAAGAGAGAAAATGAGTAAGGATATATAAAAGTGGAGAAAAACTATCAAGTTACTTACCTAATTGACATTTGTAGAACAGTCCACCTACATGCTCCTACTCCACAACAGCAGAACGCACATTATTTTCAATAAATGTATAAGGACTGAAATTACAGACAATATATCTATGATCATAGATATAGAATTCATACATAGTATGTTTTCTGACCAAAACAGATTATACTAGAACTCAACAAACAGAAGGATATCTAGAAAACCCAAATATTTGGAAGTTAAATAACATGCTTCTTAATATTCATGGTTATGCAAATTATCACAAGAGAGATTAGAAAATATCTTGAATTGAATTATAGCAGTGATACAGGGAACTGTATAGCTTTAAAGGTTAATATTAGAAAAGAAAAGATACGTCATAAAATCAACTAAGCTTCCGCCATAAGAAGTTAAGGAAAGAATGGCAAATTTAACTTGAAGTGGAAGAAATAAAACAATAAAAATAATTGAATTCAGTGAAATACAATAAAAAATAATAAAATTCAATAAAACCAAAAGCTTGTTCTTTGAAAGGAGCAATACAATTGATTAATTTTAGCTAGACTGATCAAAAAGAAATAAAATAATAACAGGGATCAAAGAGGGAATATGTTATCAAATCCCATTCTTAACCTTGGCTCTATTAAGATTTTGGACCAGATAGTTATTTGTTGTGCATTTCAAGATGTTTATTACCATCTCTGGCCTCCACTCATTAAATTCCAGTAGCAACCCATAGTCCTGACAGTCAAAAATGTCTCCAAACTTTGCCAAATGTCTACTGGGGGGCAAAGCCACTCTCAGTTGAAAACTACTGCTATACATATTAAATGGATAAAAAGGGAGTATTTTGAATAATATTTTGATAACCAATTTAGATAAAATTGAAAAACTTAAAAAACAGAAACTATCAGGAGAGAATTTTCCAGAAGAAAACAAAACAATATAGTGCTGTATGAATTAAAGAAGTTGAAATTAAAATCCTCTCTATAATGGCATGGAAGTATGATTTCCTAGTAAGCCAATATTCCCACAAGTAATATTTATAAACTCTAGAAATACCTTGTGAGTCTAGAAACTGAAGTAAAGAAGGTTGTTTTAAAGAGGGAGGTAAAATCTGGAGCAAGTGACATACGTGGAGTAAGTTTTCCCTCTTCTCAACTTTATCCCCCAAATAGAGATAATCTCAAGAGCTGCAGTGTCAGACAGCTAGAAATCTTACAGAAATACCAGTTCTTCCAAAAAGAACCAGAGAAAGTAAACTGTGTGTTCATAGGAAACTGAAAGAAGGAGAGAACAAGGGAAGGGTTACTCCTATTTCTATTTGTAAACTCAGTCCAAATTTCTAGCTCATCTATGAACTATACTTGAAGATGAAATAAAACCCTTTCCAAATATGACTTAAAGTTCTGAACTGAGACTTTTGCTGTCATACAGCAGAGGCATGAGAGTTTTCAATTTGTGTTTAATCAAATTAACTGCCTGCTAAAGCCACTATCAACACTTTTTGGAGGAATACAATACAACCCAGAATGTTCAGAAACAATGACATCATGTCAAAGATAAAAGTGCCAAAATAGCAATTATAGGGAATCATTTGGAGTGAGTAGAACTGTCATACAGTGAGAAGAAAATAAAATTGCATTAATATATTTGTAAACATCTGTTATTCTTATAAATCTAAACTCACATTCACAAATTTAAAGTGCCAAAATGTCACATAAAAAGCCAGGAAAATGTTACCATTCTAAAGGAAATAAGCAATCAAGGCATAAGAATCTGAGATGATCCAATTGTCGGAATTATTAGGAAAAAAATGTCTAGGTCAGGTATTATAAATATGCTGAGTTAAATTACTCTTGTAATGAATAAAACTATAGGAAATTTTAAAAAAAGAAATAGAAAATATGAAAAATACAAAGTTGAAAGAATTATAGTGAAAAATATAATATTTGAAATAAAATATTCATTAGGTGGTCTTAGGAACAGAAAGGAAATAAGTGAAGAAAGGCAATGAATTTGAAAAGAGAAAAATAAAAATCATCAAATCTGAAGAAGAGAGAGAAAGATTGAATAAAATAGTTAAGAAAATGCAAACCCCAGTTACTAGAACTGAGTAAAAGCTTTGTAATATATATATGGAAAGAAGTTAAAATTCTGGGTATATAACAAAAACAGGTCAACAAAAAGTAGATGAAAACTTTTAAAGGGAAAAAAATTTTAACACACTTCACAGAAGAAGAGGTACACATTGCCAATAAACACATGGATTATGTGTGACATTCTGATAATCAAAGAAGTGCATGTTAAAACTATGAGAAGATACAATTACAATAATTAGAAGTAAGAAAATTAAATTTCAGTACAAAATGACTGAAATTAGCAATTATAGGGAATCATTTGGAGTGAGTAGAATTCTCATACACAGTAAGAAGAAAATAAAATTGCATTAATACTGAAAGGAAAGGAGCGACACACAGCAGCAATTCACCGGAGAATTCTGCTTTATTAGGGAAAGGTGCTGGGTTATATAGGAAGGGGCATGGGGTGATTGTGGTGTCACTTCTACAGAGCTGGTGGCTATTGGCTAGGTGCTGGGATTAGGGGGGTGAGGGGTGATTGGGCTTCAGGTGGCGCCGGCGGGAACCGAGGACCCGGAAGAGAAGCAGGAGGTTCGCCATCTTATGGGTGGGGGCCCTTCATTCCCCCCTTTCTCCTCTATGGGGTTGTGGACGTTGCTTTCTCTCTGACTGCTTCCTGCTGAACGGGGGCGGAGAAGGGAGTGAGGGCTTGAGGACAGGGAGGAAAGGGTTGATAGGACTCCCCACAGTAAGGACGAGTAGATGTGGACTTCCTCAGGTTGGAAATCAATGAAGGTTCCCTGTAACAATAGGTCAAGGACTTGTTGATTCTAATGGTGCCAAGAGGATACGGGTGCCAGAAGCCAGGCATCTGCGGCCAGTGTTTCCAGGAACAGTTTCCAGCGGAGAGAGGGGTCCATCTCAGTGTGTGGTGAGGAGGTTACAGGAGGGTGAGGGATCTTCTGTGGCTAAAAGCTGGTAGTTCCTGAGTAAAAGCTGGTTGAAAGTTTGATTAGAGATTTTATCAACTTGGGATTTGATAAACTTTACAAGGCAAGAAGAGATAGGCGAGGAGAATGATTATTATAGGGCCTGCAATGGGCCAAAGCCAGGTAAGGAAGGGGTTTGTTAGTATTGAAGAGAATGGGATGGAGGAACAATACTGTGGGTACCGGGAGTTACCCATGTAGGGAATGGCGCAAGACCAGTAGGGACATCCCCATAGGTGTCTGGCCATTGCCTGCAACAGGCTTGTTTTTGGTCATAGAGGAAGCAGAGGTAGGGAGAATAAAGGTAGCTGCTAGTGAACACTTCGGTGGAGGGAGGAAAGTGGAGGTATAAAGGCTCGGAGCAGCCTTTCAGAGGGCAGTCTGATGTGGCAATGAGGGCAGTAATTTTTGTTTGATGCTGTGTGTAAGTCTGTCTGACTTTGAATCGCCATACAAAGGAGGCTGGGGTGGCCAGGAAGACAATAGGAATGAGGAAAAAAAGCGAGAGAGAGCGAGGGAGCAGTAAAGGAGGAAAAAGTCATGATTCGGGTATGGAGGGCAAAGGGGGTGAACGGGATTTTGGAGTAAAGAGGACAGTAAGGTCAGGAGTCTGGAGGGAGGGAGAGTCTGTAAGCTTTTGTAGGTTAAGAGATCCTTTAGGTGATGTGGGGACAGAATGGTAAGGGGCACCCCGAATGTCAGTTTATGAGCTTCCTTCTGTAAGAGCTGTCCAGTGGCTAATGCCTGTAGGCAGGGGGCCAATCCCTGAACTGTGGGGTCTAATTGCTTGGAAAGATAAGCTACTGGGGCAAAGGATGGGCCATAATGTTGGCCTAGGACTCCTAGAGCTTGACTGGACCTCTCATGAATGTGTAATGAGAAGGGCTTTGACAAATCAGGAAGATGGAGAGCTGGGGCTTCCACAAGGGCTCGACGGAGCTTAATGAAGGAGGAGGATAATGGTTCTTCAGGGGGGCTCTTGCTGAGGTCGTATAGGGGTCTTGCTAACAGGGAGAAGTTAGGGATCCACGCTCTAAAATACCCAGCCAGGCTTAGAAAGGAAAGGATTTCTGTCTTGGTTTTGGGAATGGGCAGGTCAGAGAGGAGCCGTTTTTTGTAAAAAATCTTGGGAGGAGGGGTCCAGAGGGATAGAAAAAAAAAATGCGTCCTTGAGATCTAGGACTGAGAAGTGGGAGGCTGAGGCAGGGATCTGCAATAAAAGGGTGTATGGATTTGGGACTAAGGGATGGATAGGGACGATGGCCATGTTGACGAGGTGAAGGTCTTGGACGAGGCGGAAAGATCCATTGGTTTTTTTAACAGCTAATATGGGGGTATTAAATGGGGAGTGAGTGGGTCTGAGGTAATTTTTGTTTAAAAGATCTTGAATGATGGGTTGGAGGCCTATGAGGGCTGAAGTGGTTAGGGGGTATTGGGCCTGACAGATATACTGAGAGGGGTCATGTAATTTGATAGAGGCAGGAGGACATAGAGCCATGGAAGGGCTTGTAATGTCCCAAACTTTGGGATTTACAGGGTGTATGAGGGCAGAACTGGAGCTTTCATTGGGTAGAGGGGGGTCGTCGGCTATGAGGGCCATTAGAAAGGGAGTACTGGGGGCTGTGGGAGTGGATATAGTTATGGAAACATGGAGGAGAGAAAGGATGTCCCGTCCTAGTAAGGGGATAGGACACTGGGGCATAACCAGGAAAGAGTGGGAGAAAGGTATGGGATTGTCCTGGATTGTGCATAAAAGGGGGGGGTTTAATGGGAAAATCTGTTTACCTCCTACCCGACTATAGGAGTAATGGCAGGCGTGGTAGGGCCCCGGTATTTCTGCAAGACTGAGAAGGTGGCTCCTGTATCTAGGAGGAAGGAGATGGGGCGACCATCTAATATTAGAGTAACCCTGGGCTCCTGTTTGGTGATGGAAATGGTCGGGCGAGAAGCCCCTGGGCCCATTCAATCTTCTTCTGCCAGCCCCACTACGGCGGGCTTAGGATGGGGGTTGTTCGTCCAGCCTCCCCTTTGGGTGGCTGGGCAATCAGACCCCCAGTGGCCCTTTTTGTGGCATCTGGGACATGGGGTGGTAGGAGATCTGGGGGAGGGGCACGCCCTTGACCAATATCCTTCTTGTCCGCACTTGAAACAAGCTCCTTGGGGGGGGCTTGTTTGTAGAAGGGCGCCCAGGTTGTGGTTTTATCAGCTGGGCCAACATTTGGAAATTGGCCTGATCAGCCTTTTGTTTACCGCGTTCTTTCTCCTCCTCCCGGTTATGTAAGTCTTTAAAGGCCACTGTTAGGATCTCAGTCTGTGGGGTAGTGGGGCCCTGTTCTAACTTTTTGAGTTTAGCTTTAATGTCGGGGTAGCTTTGAGCTAGGAAGTATGTCATAAGGACATGTCTCCCGTCAGGCGTTTCTGGGTCCAGGCTGGTAAACTGTAATAGGGCTTGAGTGAGTCTGTCTAAGAACTCAGAGGGAGTCTCCTCCCTCCTTTGAATTATGTCTTGGAGCTTTTGAAAATTGACTACTTTACGAGCTGCCTTTTTCAGACCTGCTATTAAGCAGGAGGCGAAAATACCTCGAGAGTGGAGACCCACGGCGTTGTTATAATCCCAGTGTGGGTCTTGTTTGGGGACAGCGGTGGGGCCAGGGGGATAGGTGGGGTCAGTCCTGTGGGTTTCAGTGGCATGCGTTTGGGCGAAGTCCCAAACTCATCTATGCTCTTCAGGAAGGAGGGTATTGGCCAGGAGCATGAAAATGTCATGATGTGTGAGGCTGTATGACTGGAGGGTCCATTGAAACTCCCTGATATATGTCGTGGGATCAGTGGAAAAGGAACCTAGGCGTTTCTCAAGTTGGGCTAAATCTCCTAAGGAGAAAGGGACGTGAACGTGCACGATGCCTTCGGATCCTGCTACCTCCCGGAGGGGGGGGCGATAATTTTGGGAGGCCCTCGGGACCGAGTCTGAGGCGGACTGAAGGGTTCTGGCTCAGTCTGTGGGGGAGAAACAGGTGATGGGGGCAAAGACAGAGGAGGCTCCTGGGACTTAGTTAGAGGGGGGTGAAAGGCTCAGGCTTGAACTGCAAGGGGGGTGAGGTGGGGGAGGAAATGGTGGTAGAGGAAGGGGGAGGGGCTGTTGTAGGAGAGGAGGGGGAAGGGAGTGAACGGGAGGCTTCTGCAGGGAGATGGCTTGCAGGCTAGGAGAACTTGGGGGGAGGTGGGGGAGGAGGCGGTGGCGGCGAGGGAGGCAGGAGGAGGAGGCGGAAAGCTTCGGTATAGGGAATCTCCTTCCATTTTTTCAGGCACTGGCAGAAGTTAAAGAGATCACGAGTGATGTTAGGATCAAGAGTTCCCCCCCTGCGGGCCATTGGTTGTGATTGTCTAGGGGGTATGTCAGCCAATCTTGGGAGCAGTATTTGCGGAGAAGTTTTGGTTTTATATCAGGCGTCAGGGAGAGGGTGGCTAGATACTTGAGCAGGCATTCAAGAGGTGAGCTTCCAGGGAGGGATGAGGAGGCTCCCATGGCTAAAGGACAAAGAAGGAGACAAACAGGGGAAGACGAACGGAGATCCTCAGACTGGGAGCAGACCGCAAGGAGACAAAGGGCGTCCCCGGTGATCCTCGGTGGTCTGCGGAAACTCGTATACGAGTCGGTTTCTTAGGAAGTGTGGTCGTCACCCAGACTTCTCTAAGAAGGCAGAGTGCCGGAATCATGAGGAACCTAGTACTAGGAATTTTCGGCGGAAGGAACGGAAGGAGGAGGGGGGGAAAGGGAGCGTTCTCATCCGCAAAGGAGTCACCTCGTTTATGGCTGTTGGGGGGGGGGCCTGAGGGTCCGCCGCAGCCGTGAAGGCCTAAGGCGGGGAGAGTTCTCTCCTCGTCCCCGAGCATCAGGGCCTTGCCGGATGATTACAGTCAATGGCGCTGCGATAGCTCGGGGAAGAGCGGCCCACTCCGGGGGAAAACTTACCCAAAGGCCAAAGAGGAGTGGTGAGTGTGAGGAGCCAGCGCCGGAAAAAGAGGACGAGGGCAAGCTGCTGCTGGTGTTGGGGGGAAGACGGGGCCCAGTTGGGGTGTCCCGTCTCCCGGGTTTCAGCACCAATGAAGGGAAGGGAGAGACACACAGCAGCAATTCACCGGAGAATTCCGCTTTATTAGGGAAAGGTGCTGGGTTGCCTAGGAAGGGGCATGGGGTGATTGTGGTGTCACTTCTACGGGGCTGGTGGCTATTGGCTAGGTGCTGGGATTAGAGGGGCGGGGGTGATTAGGCTTCAGGTGGCGCTGGCGGGAACCGAGGACCCAGAAGAGAAGCAGGAGGTTCGCCATCTTATGGGTGGGGGCCCTTCAAATACATTTGTAAAAATTTGTTATTCTTATAAATCTAAACTCACAATCACAAATTGAAACATACATTTACATACAAAGCAATTCAACTCCTAGTCATTTATCCTAGAGAAATGAAGACATTTGTCCACATAAGACTTTTATATAAGTATTAATAGCGACGTTATTCATGTTAACCATAAAGAGAAGATAATCCAAATACTCATCAGTGGGTGAATGAATAAACAAAATGTGATATACCCTTAAAATGGAAAACTATACAGAAATAAAAATAAATTACTTTATGATATATGTGATAGTATGAATCTCAAGATCATTAAACTGAGAGAGGAAAAAATAGACAAAAGCATATATATGCCATATAATTTCATTTGTACAAAATGTAAACTAATATATACTGACAAAAATCATGTTAATGGCTGCCAGGGACCAAGGGTAGAGGGGAGTGTGGACTACAAAGGGGTACAAACAATCTATTGGGGGCAGTAGAAATATTTCATAATTTGATTGTGGTTGCAGTTTAAAGGTTGTATACAATTATCAAAGTCCATCCAATTGTACATTTAAATGAAGGAGCATCACCATTCCTTGACATAGCTGTTAAGAAAAACATAAAAACAGAGATACAAAACAAAATAAAGCAAAACAAAACTCTTCCTGTAAAATAAATACCAGGCCAAGCTGGCTTCACTGGTTAATTTTCTCAAATATTTAATGAAGGAATAATATCAATACTACATGAACTATCAGAAAATAAAGGAAATGTAATTTCTCAACTCATGAAGCCAGCATTACCCTAATCTTATAACTATATAAAAGCATTTAAAAAAAAGATTACAAAGAATATACTTCTTTAACACAGATGCAAGAATATTTTAAAAACATTAGCAAGTTGAATCCAGCAATATATAAAAAGATAATGAATCACAACCAAATCAAGTTTATCCCTGGAATCATGGTATGTTAACACTCAAAAATCAACAATATTATTCACGATATTCAGGTAATAAAATACAAAATTTTATGATTATCTCATAAAATGTAAAAAAAGTATTTAACCAAATTCAACCTCTATTACAGTTTAACAAAATAATGCCTATATTACGATTTAACAAAATAAAAAAACAGTTAACCTCACATCTAATGGTGAAAGACTAAACGTTTTTTACTAAGGTTACAATTAATGTAAGGATGTTTCCAGTATCTTCCACTTCCATTCAGCATTATACTGGGAGTCTGAGGCAGAAAAATAAGCAAAAACAGGAATAAATGCAAGTCAGTTGGAAAGAAAGAAGGACAAAGTGTCTTGGTTAACATTAGACATGATTTATGTACCCAGAAAATCCTAAGAGTTATATAAAAAGGTACCTGAATTAATAAGCAAATTTAATGGATTACAAGGTTATTATGAAATGCCAATTGCATTTCTACATAGCAGTGACACAAAGCAATTGAAAAACAAAAATTTTAAATTAATGGCATTTAAAAAATCCTCAACATATAATACCTAGGGATACATTTAACAATTTATATATGAAACCTGTGCATTGAAACTTTAAAAAGCCACTGAGAGAAATTGCAGAGATGCACTGTGTACATAGAGAAATTTCACTGAAAGAATTGTAGAGATGAAGAGTTATATCACGGTCACAGATCAAAAGATGCATTAAGATGTCAGTTCTTTCTAGACTTGATATATATTCCCCAGTAAAAATTGCAGAAGTATTTTTTTGTAGAAACAAACTAATTCTAAATTGTGTAAGAAAATGAGGAAGACCTAGAAATAATCAAAACACATTTTTAAAAAATACTGCAGAATTTATACTACCTGATTTCAAAATTTACTATAATGGTTATTTACACAGTAGTATGATATTACCCTAGGAATATAGTCAATGGATCAGAAGAGAGGCCAGGAATAGAGTCAGGTTTCTATGTTCAATGAAATATCAACAAAAGTTCAGAGGTCATTCAATGGCAAAAACATATTATTTTCCATAGTCTTGGAACAGCTGGACATCCCTCTGGAAAAAAATACTACTATCTCACAACCTGAAAAAAATTAACTTGAAACTGAATTTAAACCTAAATAAAAAAACTTAAAACTACAAATATCATAGAATAAAACAATAAAAAACTTTGTGTCTTAGGTTAGGACACACGATCATAAAAGAAAAATGTCATGTATTGGACTTCATCCAAATTAAAAATGTTTTATCTTCGAAAGATATCATTCAGAAAATCTAAAAGCAAGCCACAGAAAAGAAGAGAAAAATACTGATTAAATATGTGATTTTCATATAGGCATAAATATTTTATATATCACTTATATACGTAACAATGAATTCACATGCAGAATATACAGAATATAAAAAGAACACTTACAATTCAATAGCAAGATATTCAACCTGATTTAAAAATTTTAACAGACACCTTATAAAAGAAGATATACAAGTGGCCAGTAAATATATGAAAAGATGTTTCATATCACTGTTAATCAGAATTACAAATTAAATATGCCAGAATATACAACCGCACAGAAGTAGAATGTCTAAAAATAAGAGAAGAGCAAGTAAAACTCTCAAACATCGCTGGTGGACATTTAAAAATGTACAACCACTCTGGAAAAAATACTGGCAGTTTTTTATGGAATTAAACATAAACTTACTATGAGGTCCACTTTACAATTTTATAAACAAACTTATCATGAGGTCCAAAATACCACTTTAAGGTATATATTCAAGAGAAAAGAAAATATGCTTCCACTTGTACCCAATGTACATGGCACTTTCATTTATAAAAGGAAGGACCTACTAAGTATGGATGAATCTCAAAATCATGCTGAGTGAATGAAGCTATATTCAAGGGTACATTCTGTATAATTCTATTTCTGTTTAATCCCAGAAAAGGGAAAACCTATCTATATGACAAACAAGCTACATTTTCAAGATGTGGATGGATGGTTAGAGATATTTGACCCCAAAGGGACATGGCCCTTCTCAGCTTTATAAGATAGGTGTGTTCTATAATTTGATTATATATTTGTCAAAACTCAAATTTGTCTTAAAATATCGTAATTATCTTGATTAAATTCTAAAATAAAGTTAAGTATTTGTAACAAAGTAGTCAAATATAATGAGAAAATGTGCTTACTTTCTTTTACATAGTCAAGATAGATGTTA
This sequence comes from Manis pentadactyla, assembly GCF_030020395.1. Lineage (NCBI taxonomy): Eukaryota > Metazoa > Chordata > Mammalia > Pholidota > Manidae > Manis > Manis pentadactyla. The sequence goes on along the minus strand of NC_080020.1, from coordinate 167,381,714 downwards.
ATCAAAATTCTGTTAATGCATGCACTAAAAAAAAACCCCAAAACCAGAAAAACAGACAGCCAAGTTTAATCACATTTTAGCCCAGTATTTTAAAAGTAATTTAATTGCAAGTGTAGATCTTTTCATTTGCATATACAGTATGCAGATTATAGTGCAGATATTTTTGAACAACTTAAAAACTGTAATCATCCCATCTCTATATAGCATCATCAATTCATTTTTTATAGATTGCTAGTTTCTAAATTTCCCTAATAATCTTATATTTGAGTAACTAATTTTAGCCTTGCTTCACACACACCTGGAAGCTCTGTAGAGTTCAACTTTCTTTCTCTTGTTGCCTAACCTGGAGAGGCAGGTGAGAAACTCGTTGTCACCAGCTGCTTTGAGAACATAGCAGTGAACATGGGATCTTCAGTCTGAACATATGGCAGCAAGATTTCTAATTAATTAGGTGAAAGGGTAGATCAGAGGAGCAAGTTTTCACAGCTGCTAATCATACTGTGATACAATGTCAACAAATGACAGATTTGTGGATATTTTACATACTTCTCAAGTATATTCAGCTGTTCGCTTAAATGAATGCATTTTGTCTTTTTTGTCCAATAGCACCTTTAGATGTACTTTAAAGGATGTGCTAACACTGAATACCTGTGAATGAAGAGTAAAAGTGATCTATAAATTTACCAAAGAAAACTGAGGAAAGAACAAAGAATTGAATTTCTAATGTTTTTTTTCAAGCTGCATGTTGTCAGCAAGTTGTACTCTTTAAAAATAATATTTACTATATTCTTTTTGTGTTAAAAGCAATGCATTTTCATTGAATAAAATAATTTGGAAAATAAAATAAAATTTTAAAGTTAAAAAATTAGCCACAAAACTATGAAAACATTGATATCATAGGTTAAAGAATCCTGTACTCCACTTTTTGTCTTGGCTCCACATTTAAGCTTTTGCCCATGTTGCTATATAACCAATGGATATGTGATTTAATGGCTGCATAATTATAGAATAATAATAGTATAATTTAATTATAATTATAATGTAAGATTATATTACTATATTGAAAGATTATATCATAATTAATAGAACAATTTCTCTATAGCTGAGCAAGTATGATCTTCCTGATTGGTTTGCTCTTTTGGGAGATAATACAACATAAAATACTATGGTACTTGGTGCTAAGGTAATAAAATTATTTCTGAAAATTGGCGGTGATATTTATCCAAGACACTGTATGCAAAGAAACTTTACACTAGTCATTTCATTTAATTGTCAAACAAGACAGGAAATAGTGTTAATATCATTACCATCAATATTTAGGACAATGACAAAATCATCTCTACTCATTCTTATGGTTGATAGACAGATATTACTGAGGTTTGGAAATATTAAGCAACTTGCCCAAGATAACCTATCTAGCAAGGAGTAGACTCAGGATTTAAGTGCAGACTGTCCAATTCCAGGGCTTGAATTCTTTACGACCGAAACATATTGCCTTGGGGAACTAGGGACTGTACGTGCCTGTTTTCAAGTTGTCAGCTTCGTGGGACAAATAAGCTGCATAAACTGAGCAGGTAGGGAAGGTGGAGGAGCCAACAGGAGTGGCCCTGAGGTCCAGTGTGATGGGATCTTAAGGACAAAGGAGAGAGTAGAGGACTGGAGTGATTCCTTTTTTTTTTGTAACTCAGTAGTTACACTCTCCACTTGACCAGTCAGTTTCTTTCTGCATAGTTTTGCCCATTATTTGCCTATTCTTATTCCCTAACCTAAAAGCCTTTTCTTATGCAAATCTCACATTAGGCTTAGACAAAGTAACATCTCATTTATGAGATATCTCAAATCCCAGCCCATCAAGTACATTCCCCCAGCACCATTTACTCCTACTTCTCCATTGGACCTAGCTGATACTGCTTTAAAATGTCCCCGTCTGCATTATTTATGCCCCTCTTTCCTGGTCGTGATTTAAGCTCTTTGAAGTAGTGCTCTCCATCTTGCACATGATAAGCATCAATGATTCTTGAATAAAATTGATGAGGTTACATTTGTATCCCAGAGCACACCTTGCTAAGTGCTAAATATGCAGCTGTCATTCAATTAATAGTTCTTGATTGATTAATCTCCTGTATATTTTTACCTTGTGTCTCTGCTTTAATTAGCTATATATTTCTTTTTGCTATTTCCAAACTGTAAGTATTTTTGGTTTCGTAATTCCACATCATCATTTATGAATTCTAGCTGTGATTTCCTGAATTAGATCTTCTCTGTCATAGTCTCTTTTTATCAACCTCACACCATATCAGCTCCCTACTGAAACTCAGTTGGATTAAGCCTATAAAATTCCAGCCATTATAGTTAAGGAAAAAACCCTTAATTTTGTATACGGGCCTGTGGTCAAGTAATTTACACATTTATTTGCACGATTTCCAATCCAAAATCTTTGATATGACATTACATCCATATCTGACATAAAATCAGCTTAATTTCACCCTCACACTTCTGTTCATGGCATATCTACCTACCTCTCTTATTATATGTCTGTTTCCCTGGTCAATTCAACTATAATGGCAGTTTTTTCTTTGAAAGCTAATATTTTGCTTCCCCCTCATCTAACAAAACTTTAATATATCTATAATTTATCTAAATAAACTAAATTTCTACAGAACAATGACCTTATTTATCCTGTTTTGTGTTACCCAAAAGCACTTCATTCAAAGGCATTTTATTCATATTTGTTGGGTAATATAATTCAGAAAGTAGGTCATTCTATTTATGCTGCTCTGTGTGTCTTCTCTATTACATTAGAAGTTCTACACAGATGTGGATTCCATATGTACTTTTTTCTGTCCACATTGTGTCTCAATCTTAAAAAAAAAATAAACATATAAATTTATGTATAACATACATACTGATTTTTTTTAAAAAAGCAAACCTTAAATATACAGCTCAGTGTATTATCTCAAATTATGTACAATGGTGTGTTATCTAAGAAACTAAATAAAAAGTTACCAACACTTCAGAAACCCACCAGGTAAAAATCCAAACTGAAATCAAAACTCCTTTATTCTATCCCAAAAGAGCCAATTTCCAGACTTATCAGTGTATAGACTAGATTTGCCTATTTTTAATCTCAATGTAAATGAAATATTACTGATTACTGTTTTAGGTTCTGGCTTACTTCCCTCAATATTATGTTGGTGAGATGCATCCATGTTTTTGCATATAGCAGTTATGAATTAATTTTCATTTTTATGTAATATGCTCTTTTATGAATATACCTCAATTTGCATGTATCTTCATCTATTCATGATCATTTATTTTGTTCCATATTTGGCCACTATGAAGTCATTGATAAGTGTAATTGTGTGTGATTCCATACACATATGTACACATTTCATTAAATATATACCTAAATGTGTAATCACTAGATTATTGAATTATGTGCATGTTCAGATTTATATGTACTGCCAGGTCTCCAAAATAGTTTTCAAGTTTATGCTTTCACTAGACTGAGACTTCTGGTTGCTTTACAACCTCATCAGAATTTAGTATTGTCAGTCCTTTTCTTTTTTGCCATTCTGGGGAATATGTAGCAGTATCTCACTGTAGTTTTTATTTGCAATTTCCTCATGAATAATGATACTGGACATTTTTCATCTTTGGCTGTTTGTCATTTGCTAATTTATTTCTAGAGATTCTAGATATATATCAATATTCATACATTACATTTTTCCAAACATTTTCTTTCACTCTGTATTTGTCTTTTTTCTCTTATGATAGGTAATTTCCTAATTTTAAAGCAGTCTAAAATACGAATATTTTGGTTTTTATGGCCAGTGATTTATGTCACAAAGTCAGCTTTACTTAATTCAAGATTAAAACATTTTTCTTATGTTATCTTCTAGGAACTTCATTGTTCAAATTTAGATTTACAGTCAACTTGAATTTTATTTCTTTATATGGTATGAGATATGGGTAAATATCAATTAATGCAACACTATTTATTGAAAAGACTGACATTTCCCTGATCCTTTACACTGCTACACTGATATTGCTGAAAGGACATTCATTTCTTTCTAAGGCGGTTCAGCAGAGATAAGATTTACCCTATGGCAAGACATAATAAAGAAAATATATACATGAAAAAATTATTTTTAAGACACTAGACAGCAGGTAATGAAAGAGAATGATCTCTGAGATATGGTCAACAAATTAGGTGACCTCTTCACTTGTCACAAATTACTACCTTGAGAGAGTTTACAGACAGTGGAACAAGAAGAGGGAACTCAAGCAAAGCTCAGTCTATTTCCCGAAATTAGGAGTCAGATTATGGCTCTGGGTAGGACAAGGTAGCTCCTTTAAATACATGGAAGGAAACAACCTGAAACTGAGGAAAGAACCATGCAAACTGGTTAGAGGGAACATTGAACATTCAGCACTCAGAAGGGATAGGAATATTGCCTGTTCCTACAAGCCAGTATGGAAAAAAAACATAATCAATGGATTATTGGGTAGAATGCTCAGAGGAGTCTTGCTTCACTCATAGGAGTAATTAATGCTAGATTAAATGATCTTAAAAGAGACACTTGAAAGGATCAAATGGATTCCAAATAACTTAACTGCATCCCAGAACAGAACTTAGACATATTTATAGAAATACAAAAAATCTGTACCCACAAAAGTAAAATTAATATTTAACATGAAATAAAAAAAGTATTTACAAGATACACAAAGAATCAGGAAAATATGACCCAACATGGAAGAAAAATTTATGAACTGAAACCATACTGGAACAAAAAAAGATGTTAAAAATAGCAAAAAGGAAATTAGAACAGTATTATAACTACATTCTATATGTTCAAAGGTTAAGTAGAGACATGGAAAATATAAAAATAATCAATTTGAATTTCTGGATATAAAAACTACATTATTTAAGGTAAAAATACACTGGTTGCCATTAATGCCAGATTAGATATTGCAGAAGAAGAGATTATTAAAGTGGAAGACATGGCAATAAAAACTTTCCAAATGAAATGTATGTAAAAAGCAATAAATAATTAAAAATAAAAATAACATCAATGAGCTTTAGGAAAATTCAAGCAGACTAACATATGTGTAATTTCAGATCCTGAAGGAGGAGGGTGTTAAAAAAATTGTTCAAAGAAATAAAAGCTAAAAACAACCCAAATTATATTTAAAACAATAATAGAAACATGAGATGAGTAATTGCAATAAAAATGAAGGACAAGAAACATAAAGGCACATTATAATCAATTGTTCACGATGAGTGATAAGAAAAAAAACCTTAAAAACATCAAGAGAAAAGACATAATGCTTTTAAAATTAGAGTATATTTCTCTTCTGAAATAATACAGGTAGATAGAAAGTTGAACAGCAGCTCTGAAGTAGTGAATGAAAGAAAAAAAAAGTCAAACTAGAATTCTACATCCAGCAGAAATGTTAAAGAGTTCATCACTGAAGGCCTGTACCCAAGAAATGGTAAAGAAAAAATCTTGAGGTTGAAGGAAAATAATACTATGAATAAATATGAACTTACACAAAGAAATGCTGAGGATGAGACGTAGTAACTACATAGGCAAAAATGTGAAATTTTTTTAATGTTTAAAATCTCTATTTAAATAATTGAATATTTAAATAAAAATGATAATTGCTGTGTAGTTTATAAGCTATATATAAGCAAAATGTATGAAAACAGTAGCACAAAGACTAGGAGGAAAGAAATGAAAATATATGGTAAGATGCTATGTATATAAGTTAAATGTGTATAATCTAAACTTTAAAGCAACTACTAAAATAACAAAACAAAGAGTTATAGGTACTAAATCTATTTTTAAAAAGCATATTAGAATATAATAGAAAGTATTCAATCCAAATGAAGTATAGGGAATAGGAAAAATGTAGGGAAAAACAGATGGGATAAATGGAAAACAAGTGGGGAAATGGGAAAACAATGGGAAAAATTGAACATGACAAATTAAAAACTAAGTATACCAATAATAACATTAAATTTAAATTATCTAAACACTCCAATTAAAAGGTAGAGATTGTCAGGTTGGATAAAAATAGAAAGATCCACCAGAAATCTCTAATACTTGGAAACTAAACATGGGTATAGTTTAAATAATCCATGGCTCAAAGTAGAAGTCTCTAGTAATGCAAGAAATTACATTGAACAGAATATAAATGAAAAAATGATATATAAAAATTTGTGGAACACATCTAAAGCAGTACTAAGAGGCAAATTTATCATATTAAATGCCTACACTAGAAAAAAGAAAAGTCTTAAATCAGTTATCTAAATTATATATTTAAGAAACTACGAAGAGTTATAAACCCAAATCAAGCAAAAAGAAAAAAAAGGAAATGAAATATAAGCAGAATTTAAGGAAACTGAAAACAGAAAAACAGAACAGAAAGTCAATGAAGCAAAAGTCTGGTTATTTGAAATGACCAATAAAACTGAAAACTGCTAGTATGACTAACAAAGCAAAAAAAAGAGGAAAGATACAAAAAACTGATAAAAACTGAAATTCAGGATATCACCCTAGACCTTGCAGTCATCAAAAAAGTAAAATAAAATAAAGGACTATTATAAGCAACTCTATACAGATAAATTGGACAATGTAGATGAAATGGACCAATTCCTCTAAAGGCATAAACCAGCTCAGTGAATATGAAATAGATACCTTGAGTATCTTAGAAACTATTTAAAAACTTAATAAGAAAAAAACAAGAAAGAGATTTCTAGTCTCAAATGGTTTCAAAGAATTCTACTAAATGTTTACAGAATTGAAACCATTTCTAAATAACCTCTCCCAAGAATTAGAAGAGGGAGTACTTCTCAGTTAATTTTATAAGGCCAATATAACTCTGATAGCAAAGTCAGAAAAATGACAGTATGAAAACAAACAAACAAAGGACAAAACAGAATAATATTGCTTGTAAATACAGACTAAAAGTCTTCAATAAAATATTAGCAAATAGAAGTCAGTAATATATAAGAAGAATTATACATCATGACAAAGTGGGGTTCAATTTTGAGATAAAAGGCTGGGTCAATAATCAAAAATCAACCAATGCAAAAAATCATATTAATGTGATAAAAAAAATCAGATGACAGAGGGGAAAGAAGACAGCAGAGTATGAAGTCAAGGCAGAAACCTCCTCACACACACACACACACCAAGAAAGCAACTATAGAAAATACAACTAATCCTGAAAAATGACCTGAAGACTGAAAAAGATGTGAAGAACAGACCAGTATACCTAGTGAAGAAGAGACAACCACACAGAAAAGGGTTAAGTGGAAGAGACACAAGTGATCAGGACCCAAGCGTTTTCACCATCCCAGCCCACAAGTAGGAGGGAGAGGGACAAGTAGGGTGAAGATTAAGTACTCAGGAAGTTTGCAAGCTTTGCCCTGGAGATCTACTCTGTGAATATGAGTCCACATTGCATCCAGCTTTGGCAATTACTGGGACTGGACACCAGGGACAGTTAAAGCACACTGGCAGACTAAGACTCACGTCACTTGTGGAGGACAGGCGCACTTCATCCACCCTGCTGAGACCCAAAATAGAGGCAGCAATTTGAAAGATTTGCCAATAGTGGGAGGGGTACCAGAGGGGCAAGGGTTTGACAGAGTTTTCTATGCAGGATAAAGGATAGGTGGAGGACACTTTCCCAGCCCTCCCCTTGCCCAACAGATGGTACTCTTGGGAGCCCCCCAAATGTTCTATCCCCCTTGTTGGTGGCTCATCCCCAAGGTGCTTCCTTATGAACCCACCTGTATGCCTGCCACTCACCCAGCAGTCTGACTCTGTTACCTGGTAGGCAGAGGTAGACTTTCCCATATTTCTCAGGCCAATCTAAGCCAAATTAATGAGATGCCTACAGGAGCCAACTCTGAGCACTCCTTCCTCTTCATGGGTGGCCTAGCACTTTGCTGTGTGCCCTGCCACCACTGCAACCATGCAATGCCCCAGAGCTGGGTGATCACTGCACTCATCCCCATAGACCAGAAATGCTGCCATCACTGCAGGGCAAGCAGAGGGCAGCCCCACCCACAAGATTCCCAGCCAGAGAGCCACTGCTTTGATCACAAAGGACTGCTGAGGAAAACTTCCTTCTGCAGCAGCCTGAGATAGATGACTGCCAGTGGACAGAAAGACCACACTGCCCATAGCCCACCAACAGCAACTTGGGATCTACAGCAAAGGAGAGCCAGGCACTAGAGAACAAAGAGTCTTGAGCTTCTGGGCACTACAGGGTACCTCCTTCATAATGCCATTAATCTCAAGACCAGGAAGCAAAGTAGATCCATCTAATACAAAGGAAGAAACAGAGAAACACTGACAAAATGAGGAGGCATAGGAATATGTTCCAAAAAAAGCTATAAGATAAGACACCAGGAAGAGGGCTAAATGAAATGGAGATCACCAATCTTGTTGATAAAGATTTCAAAGTAATAGTCATAAATAGGCTTACTGATTTGTAGAAAAGTATTGAAGATTTCAGAGAGACCTTCAACAAAGAGATAGAAAAGATGAAAAAGAGCCTCTCAGAGCTGAATAATACAGTAGCTGAAATGAAATATACAATGGAGCAAATGAATAATAGACTGCTTCAAGTAGAAGAGACAATCAATGAGAGAGAAATTAGAGAACAGGAAAACAACAAAGCTGAGGGACAGAGAGAGAAAAAAAGAATCCCTAGAAATGAAAGGATACTAAGAGAACCATGTGACAACTACAAACAAAACAAAATTCACGTAATAGAGGTACCAGAAGAAGAAGAGAGAGACAAAGGGATAGAAAATTTCTGAGGAAATAATTGTTTACAATGGCCTCAGTCAGGGGAAAGAAATAGACACTTGGATCATGGAAGCACATAGAGCCTCTAACAAAAAGAATCCCAGGAAGAAGACACCAAGACATATGACAATTAAAATGACAAAGATTAAAGAGAAGAGAGTACTGAAAGCAACCAGAGAGAGTAGAGGATTATTTATAAGGGAAACCCCATCAGGCTATCAGCAGAGCTCTCAGCAGAAACATTACATGCCAGAAGGAAGTGACATGATATAATGTGTACTGAAACAGAAGGACCTTCGTCCAAGAATCCTCTCCTCAGAAAGATCATCATTCAATTTTGTAGGAGAGATTAAACAATTCCTGCACAAAGAAAGGCTGAAGGAAATATGCTAAAGGGACTTCTGCAGATGGAAATGTTCCTAAGCCCAAATAATTTCACCAGTGAAAACATAAACACAATAAATGCAGTAGACAAATTACTTACCAAGGAAGTATGACATTAAAATAAAACAAAAGTAGTAAAACCAACTATACACAAAATCACTCAAGGGATGCACAAAAATAATCAGATTATGACTTCTAATACATGAAGTGCGGAGGAGGAATAAGAAGGAAAAAGAAGAACTTTGAGATTGTGTTTGAAATAGAGCAATCATCAACTAAATAAGGACTGTTATAGAGTTAGGAAGCTATCCTTTAACCTTATGATAACTGGTAGATACACAAAAAAAGTTAAAAAGAGAAATCCAATCACAACACTAAAGAAAACCACCAAATAACAAAAGAGGAGTATAAGACAGAAGACAGGAACAGAGAAGAACTATAAAAACAATGAGAAAACAATTAATAAAATGGTAATAAGTACATTTATTTAAATAATTACTTTAAATGAATATGGACTGAATGCACCAATAAAAGATACAGGGTGGCAGAATGTATAAAGAAACAAGACCCATCTATATGCCGCCTACAAGAGACTCACTTCAAACACAAAGACATACCCAGATTAAAAGTGAAGGGATGGAAAAAGGTATTTAATGCTACTAATAGGGAGAAAAAAGCAGGAGTTGCAGTACTTCTATCAGAAAAAATAGACTTAAAAACAAAGAAAATAACAACAGACAAAGAAGAACATCACATAATGATAAAAGGGTCAGTACAACAAGGGGATATAACCATTATAAATATCTATGCACCCACCCAACACAGAAGCACCTACATTTGTGAAACAAACACCAACAGAATTAAAAGGGGAAATAGAATGCAATGTATTCAGTTTAGGAAACTTCAACATACTACTCACTACAAAGGACAGATCAACCAGACAGAAAGTAAGTAAGGAGACACACTAAACAACACATTACAACAGATGGATCTAACAGACATCTATAGAACACTCAATCCAAAAACAACAAGGTACACATTCTTCTCAAGTGCACAGAGAACATCTTCAATAATAGATCAGACACTAGACCACAAAAAGAGCCTCAGTAAATTAAAAAAGATTGAAATTGTATCAAATAGCTTCTCAAACTACAAAGGTATGAAACTAGAAATAAATTATACAAAGAAAAAAAAGTCCAAAAACACATGGAGGCTTAACAACATGACCCTAAATCATCAATGGATCAATGACCACATATAAGCAGTGATCAAGTAATGTATGGAGACAAATGACAACAATAACTCAACACCGCAAAATCTGTGGGATGCGGCATAGGTTGTGCTAAGAGGTAAGTAATACTGCAAAAAAAAATTACCCCAGGAAAGAAGAACAATCCTATAGGAACAGTCTAAACTCACAACTAATGAAACTAGAAAAAGAAGAAAAAATGAGGCCCAAAGTCAGTGAAAGAAGGACATAATAAAGATTAGAGCATAAATAAATAAAACCCAGAAGAAAAAAAACAACAGAAAGAATCAATGAAAGCAGGAGATGGTTCTTCCAGAAAATAAACAAAATAGATAAACCCCAAGCCATATTTATCAAGAAAAAGAGAGAGACTACACACATAAACAGAATCAGAAATTAAAAAGGAAATAACACTATGAACACCACAGAAATACAAAGAATTATTAGAGAATACTATGAAAAATTATATGCTAACAAACTAGATAACCTAGAAGAAATGGACAACTTTCTAGAAAAATATAACCTTCCAAGGGTGACCCAGGAAGAATCAGAATATCTGAACATACCAATTACCAGCAATGAAGTTGAATTGGTAATCAAAAAACTACCTAAGGACAAAACGCCTGGACCAGATGGCTTCACCACTGAATCTCATCAAACATTTAGTGAAGACCTAATATCCATGCTTAAAGTTTCCAAAAAGCAGAAGAGGAGGGAATATTTCCAAACTTATTCTATAAGGCCAGCATCACCCTTATACAAAAACCAGGCAAAGACATCATAAAAAAAGAAAATTACAGACTAATATCCCTGATTAACATAGATGCAAAAATACTCAACAAAATATTAGCAAATTGAATTAAAAAATACATCAAAAAGATCATCCATCATGATCAAGTAGGATTTATTCCAGGGATGTAAAGATGGTACAATATTCAAAAATCCATCAACATCATACACCACATCAACAGAAAGGACAAAAATCACATGATCATCTCAATAGATGCTAAAAATGCATTTGACAAAATTCAACATCCATTCATGATAAAAACTCTCAACAGAATGAGTATAGGGCAAGTACTTTAACATAATAAAGGCCATATATGACAAACTCAACAGCCAACATCATACTTAAACAGCAAGCTGAAAGCTTTTCCTCTAAGATCAGGAACAAGACAAGGATGCCCACTCTCCCCACTGTTATTCAACATAGTTCTGGAGGTCTAGTCACAGCGATCAGACAAAACAGAGAAATAAAAGGCATCCAGATTGGCAAGGAAGAAGTTAAACTGTCATTGTTTGCAGATTACATGATGTACATAAAAACCCTAAAGAATCCACTCCAAAACTACTAGATCTAATATCTGAATTCAGCAAAGTTGCGGGATACAAATTAATACACAGAAATCTGTTGCATTTCTGTACACTAACAATGAACTAGCAGAAAGGGTAATCAGAAAAACAACTCCATTCACAGTTGCATCCAAAAGAATAAAATACCCAAGAATAAACCTAACCAAGGAGGTGAAAGACCTATACCCTGAAAACTACAGGACACTCATGAGGGAAATTAAAGAAAATATCAATAAATGGAAATGCAACTTATGCTCATGGATAGGAGGAATTAATATTCTTAAAATGGCCATTCTGCCAAAAGCAATCTATAGATTCAATCCAATTCCTATAAAAAAGCAATGCATTCTCAATGATCTAGAACAAATAGTCCTAAAATTCATATGGAACCACAAAGACCCCAAATAGTCAAACTAATCCTGAGAAGGAAGCATAAAGCTGGGGGGATTATGCTCCCTGACTTCAAGCTCTACTACAAAGCCACAATAATCAAGGCAATTTGGTATTGGCATAAGAACAGACCCTTAGACAAATGGAACAGAATAGAGAGCCCAGATATAAACCCAAGAATATATGGTCAATTAATATATAATGAAGGTGCTATGGATATACAATGGGGAAATGACAGCCTGTTGAACAACTGGTGTTGGCAAAACTGTACAGCTACATGTAAGAGAATGAAACTGAATTATTGTATATATCCATACAGAAAATTAAACTCAAAATGGATCAAAGACCTGAATGTAATTCATAAAATCATAAAACTCTTAGAAGAAAACAGGCAAAAATCTCTTGGATATAAACATGTGAAACTTTTTCCTGAATGCATCTCCTTGAGAAAGGAAACAAAAGCAAAAATGAACAAATGGGACTACATCAAGCTAAAAAGCTTCTGTATAACAAAGGACACCATCAGTAGAACAAAAAGGCATCCTTCAGTATGGGAGAATATATTTGTGAATGACTATATCCAAAGTATATAAAGACTTCATACTCCTCAACACGCAAAAAACAAATAATCCTATTAAAAAAAGGGTGGAGGATATGAACACACAGTTCTCCAAAGAAGAAATTCAGATGGCCAACAGGTACATGAAAAGATGTTCCACATAACTAATTAACAGGGAATTGCAAATTAAACCCACAATGAGATATCACCTCACAACAGTTAGGGTGGCCAACATAGCAAAGACTAGTAAAAACAAATGCTGGCGAAGATACAGAGAAAAGTAAACCCTCCTATACTGCTGTTGGGAATGTTCAACCATTGTGGAAAGCAATATGGAGGTTCCTCAAAAAACTAAAAATAGAAATACCATTTGACCCGGGAATTTCATTCCTAGGAATTTACCCAAAGAATTCAAGTTCTCAGATTCAAAAAGACATATGCACCCCTATGTTTATTCCAGCACTATTTACAATAGCCAAGAAATGGAAGCAACCTAAGTCTCCATCAGTAGATGAATGGATAAAGAAGAAGATATGGTACATATACACAATGGAATACTATTCAGCCATAAGAACAAAACAAATAGTACCATTTGCAACAACATGGATGGAGCTAGAAGGTATTATGCTCAGTGAAATAAGCCAGGTGGAGAAAGACAAGTACCAAACGATTTCCCTTATTTGTGGAGTATAACAATGAAGCAAAACAGAAGGAACAAAAAAGTAGCAGACTCACAGACTCCAAAAGGGACTAGTGGTTATCAAAATGGAGGGGTAGGGGAATGTTTTGTAGATTACTTGGGATTTTCTTTGTAGACCATAATTGTTATTGCAAATAAGGACAGTTTGATTTCTTTCTTTCTATGTATGCTTCAGTTTCCTTTTCTTTCGTTTTTACAGTGGCTAGGACTTCCAATACTGTGTTGACGAAAAGTGGTAAAACAGATACCCTGATGATCTAGCCATTCCATTCTTAACTGTCCAAGAGAATAAAAGTTTATTTCTTATGAAGATTTGTCCATAAATATTCATAGCAGCTTTATTTGTAATAGCTAAAATATGAAAATAATCAAATGTCTCTCAGTTTGAGGTATAAACAACTGTGGTGCATCAATATATGTATAAATATATCAACAAATGTGGAATGTTATATTCATAAATGATAAGGAAAAAACTTTTGTTATGTTCGGTGTGATGAATGATTCTCAAAATAATTATGCTGAGTGAAAGTAAATGGAAAACAGTACATACTGCATGATTTAATTTATATATTATTCTAGAAAATGCAAACTTATCTTTAGGAATGGAATGGTTGAGTTTTATGATATGTACACATGTAACTTTTGAAGAATGTTTCACACTCTTGGTTTGCTTGTATTGTTTCTTTTGCTATATGAATTGATCCCCCATTGAGAATTAAATGTTGCTCTGTCAGGCAGTTATTCTATGGCAAATCATCTCTGTTTTTCAAGAGTTAAAAATATAAAAAAGATGTGCTCATTCTAGTCAAGCTTGTTTATTTTGTTTCATTATTTGTCCTGGAAGACAGTATACATGTGTCTAACTGAAAGCTTTAAGTGTTTACCAGGGTCCCTCTTATGGGGTAGGGGTTTGGGGAACTACAATTTAGTTTCTGTAATCCTGGAATCATTGAAAGTTAACAGAGCATTTTAACTTCTCAGGTACCATTTTTGCTTACATAATTGCCAATTACCCAGAAAAAAAGGACCTGCAATTCCAAGATCAACTCATTCGACTTCTCTACTCTTCTAGAACTTGCTCTTACACATTTCTACTACCTTAGTAACTCTCCAGGGACTTCAAACTTCAATTTTCTTTTCTTACTTAGCCTTTCTGATTTCTTTTGACATAAGTATTTTTTGGTCCTTCATTGCCTGATGTGAAACTAGCTGATGAATTCTGCAGCTCCTAGAATCTAAGAATATCTAGATTAATATTGGGAAAAAATTCTAGTCATATAATATTTGCATTTTACTCCCTCTGCTCTCATTTTCTTCCACCCATTTCTACTAGAAATTCCTCTGTCCCTTTGTTTTTACTCTTTCCACTTCTCTTCCCTCTCTCTGCTCGCCTATTACTCCCTTATTCAGTACCCTCACTTTTTCTTCCTTTAACCTCTTACTAAAATGTGTACTTAGGAAAGGATATGATAAACTCATTCTTACTGAACTCCAAATAATGTTTAAACAAAGTTGATTCTTGACATGGAATATTCAATGAAATGGAGTTAGTTTTAAACTCAGTTGTACATGAATTTATTATGGGAGTCAGGTATGACCATGCCAGACTTCTTTTTGGATTTTTATTTGTTTTAGAAAAACTTTAAGTGATTTTCTGGAATCCTCTCTAAAGTACAATTAGTTCCTTGTAGGCAAAGTGAAACACAGTGAAGCAAAATGTAACAACATATGTGCATTTATATATGGTAATGTCTCCCTATGTTATACAGTTATTTTTTCCATAAGGTGCCTGGTGTGCAATTGTTTTCTACTTCTCAACTTGTTGTTAAAAAAAATCATTTCATAGCCAAAACTACTGGGAAAATACTAGCAAAAAGAAACCAGTAGAAGAAATAGAAGGTATGTTATTTATTTGTGGTGCTAAGCAGCTAAGGAACTCCAATTCTGTGTTCTTGAACTTCTCCTACTTCTGGGGAATTGGGAAATAATAAATACTGGCAAAAGAAATTCAGTATAAACTATACATGGAAATGAACTGAGATGCCTTCCACTTTTTCTTTTTTAATATACAAAGACTGAATAAATTGGGAGACTACCAGATTGATGTATAAATTCTAGGAAAGCCATAGGAAGAGGGATAATTGCATTTGATCTTGAAAAGTTAATAGGAATTTGGTGAGAAGGCAGGATAAACTGCATTCCAGGAATAGATATCAATATGAGAAAATATTTGGAAATTGGGGAATTTAGAGTATAGAAATGGATAGTGAGAAATTGGACATGACTGAAGGAGAGTAATAAAAAAAGGCATGACATGTAAGAAACATGTTGGTCGGATTGCATTTAGGTGAATTATCATTGTCAAAAAAATAATTTAGCCTATCTGCATACAATATGGAGCCACTGAAAATTTTTTACCAATAAATTGAATATTAAATAGATAGTTAACACACTAGGCAGTTTGGACCCTACAGGTGGGGTCACCAAGAGAGGAGCCCTCAACTTCTCCTCCACATTGCAAACCACATAAAATTTGAAATTTTCTTTTAGAGAATTTATTTACTGCATAAGGCCTACAGGCCAACTTTAAAACATAATGCCATGGACCTCTAACAATCTACATCAATTTTCATTTCTACGCATGGTTTCCTAAAGTACATGACTCAGAGCTTTCATAAAACTCTCTGTGGGGAACATGGCCCAAAAAAGCTTAGGGATAAGTAGAACATACTTATTGAAGATTACATAATTGACCTTGAAATAATTTTTTTCTGTTTTTACTCTTTCCACTTCTCTTCACTCTCTCTGCTTGCCCATTCTTCCCTTAGGCAGTACCCTCACTTTTTCTTAATTTAAAAAAAAGTAAATTTACTGATGTCACCAAGCATAAGACACAGAGACCTTTATAGATAGTTTGTGTGTTTTAGTTGAGGTTATTAGGAAACATGTGCTGAGATGGGGTTGAGAGTACAGAAGTTCACTGAATATCAATGACTGCAGAAGATAACAGAAGGAAGGAAGCAGGGTTAGGCAAGAGTGACAGAAATCTGATAGTCTTGGGCAGTTCAACAGGGAACCTCAAGAAAAGAGACTGCACATTAGAGGAAACTCAGTGTAGACAGAAACATCCAGGATATATTACCTGACTATGTGACTCATTGTCTGGGAGCTGCCTCAGAAATACATGGCCATGACCCAAAAGCTGAGGTAGATCCTAAAGGTACTCACAGCTAGAAGTTGTTAGCTAACTGTGCTTCCTGCAGTTTAATAGTAAATCCTTCTTGAAAGGAGTGCTAAGCCATACACCACCCAGCTGACAGAGTGTGTGTGTGATGTCATGTTTGCTGTTAAAGAACTTAAGATAGCATTCATCTTACACATTCAATTTTAATGGAGGCATAGAATCACCAGAGGAAACTAACTTTTCAGCATGTGAAAGAAAGCCCTTCTTGCTTGTTTAAACATAAAAATTGATTTTATGCAGAAGTTAGTTCTTCTAAAAGAAGATATGAATGATGCAACCCAGACCAAAACCTTAATCTATAGATATCTACAGTCTTTTCTATGTTCTTTCTTTTACTATAGCACATAAGTAGAGTGTCAATTATAAATTTTGGCTGCTAATTTATAATCAAGGAGAGGATTAAATATCCACATCTTTGAGCAAATATACTATTTATACAGGAAAGATGTTGTGTGAGCTGAGTCACATTAACCTAAGTGAGCTCTTATTTGAATGAAGAAGAAATATAGGAGGATAAGTAGAAAATGACAGAAGACAAAAGAATATAGTAAAGGCTGATGGAATTCAGATGAAAGACATTTTGTTGAGGGCTGGAATCCTCATAAAAGATGCTTCTTCTTCATGCTTGTTAATTTCTATGGAGAAATTGATCACAGTGGATCCACCAACTGAGGACAAGTTAGGTCAGTCCAGAAGATTTATTGCATCTATTCTTGGAAATATAAATAAATAAATAAATAAATAAATAAATAAATAAATAAATGTAATCATACTGAAATTGCTGGTAGGCTATTTATTGTTCCTATCTCACCACTGGGTCTTTATCTAAAATAACTAATCACTGATATGTTTTCATTTCATTCTCTTACAGCATCAGTTACATATGTTGCATGCTCTATGAAAGTGATATTAACAAAGCAGATGAGTTGAACTCTGTACTTTCAGGAGGATACCAGTTAAGCAACCATACCTATACCTGATCTCCTGCCTGTGAGGTGAATATGTCAACCTTAGGAGTTGTGGATACTGAAGAGAGCACATATGATACTTCATGGAAAAATAAATGCATTCCAGAGAATTTGGTTTCAGATGAATGTTGAAATAGCCTACATTATCTGGTCAGTCCAATTTATGACCTCCATCCCAGAATAATAACAGTTCATTCTTATACTCTCAAAAGTGTCCTGGTCTGCATAATACATTATATAGTCACTTTGGGTATAGAGGCAATCAAACATTCCTTCTGTCTTTGGTTGTTCAATTACTTTCTTTTCTACAAGGGAGGTATACTCCATGATATATGTAAAATTATCATATTAGATCTCATAGGTCAGTAACTTACCTTGTTCATTTTGTTCCTGTGTATTTCCATAAAGCTTCACATATGGTTTCATGCTCAAAAAAGCGGACTCGATTGTTGCATACAGTACCAAATAGAAAAAAAACTTGAAGGAAAAAATGTATTCCTGACAAAGCATTCAGAACAGCAGTAAAAAAGGGTCAAAGAGTAATTGGAATCTACTGAAACATGACAATAAATTATCTGATGTGTTCTATATTGGGATACATTTATAGTGTATTTCCTGATCTTTCCCCTTGGTTCTGAGATTCCATCTCAATTCCTAGTAAACACTCCTTTAAAAAGCCTTTTATCTCTTCCACATGAATAGATAAGCATCTATTCTCACTTTATTTACTATAATATCTATTAATCATCACAATGAATGTTGTTAATATGTTTGTTCATTTAGTCTGCAAGCTATTTTCTGATAGTTTCTGACTTACTGTTTACTGAAGTATCAAGAAATATTATAATGTTAACTATTTGGATTTGGAGGTTTAATGTACTTGTAATTGCATGTAGGAAGTAGAGTACATTTTCTCTCCAAATTTTCCAGCACTATAAGTGAATCTTACAACAGAAAGAATTTTAACAACCAAGAAAAACAAAAGGAAATAGTCTTCCAAAAAGGAAATTAGTAAAGAAGATTTTCTTGACAATCACTAATTCACTTGTATACAAATAAAGCAACAATAATACTCTAGTATCTGTGTTTACTTAGTAGATGGGAAGACAGAAGACTGAAAATGCACTTAATCATCATCGACTTGTTGCAAATTAACTTGCTCTGCATTTCAGAATCCCTCTGCAGATAAGGCAGAGTATTACGAGAGGGCACTGGCTAAATTTATTCATACGTATACACAAACTCCTTTCATATCACTGTCTCCTTTCTTGGAAGTATAGACAGGGGAAGCTTTTAAAGACCTCTGTGGATCAATGTGGTGGCTGTGGATTGCTTTGTCTGCCTCCATGTGGTGATGGTGTAACCTCTGGAAGATTTTGGATGTGAAATAGAAATGTGTCCATTAGTAAAACAGAGTTCCTTGGGTCTGTTTGTTAGTATTTTTATAAATGAGTTTGCATGCCAGTTTGGGCCCTCCAAAAGGTGGTATCAAAATAAAATTAAGTTTGAGAAATTTATCATGGGAAACACTTCTGAGGATGATGGACAGAAGGAGCAGAAGCATAATGCAGAGCCTTTGGATCAAAATGAGTCTAAGCAAGCCTGGAAAAAAAAGCATAGGAAGGAAGCAGGATTGTGTATGGAGACAAAGTCTTGGCCAGGCTGTTGGGACTCCCCACCACAACGCTTTCCATCAGAGAAGGCTTGTTCTGGGCAGACACTCTAGTCTTTCCATTGTGCTCAGTTGTTGGTTGAGAGCAGTTAGGGGGATGGTGGTTTTATCAACAATGCTCTATTAGGTACTGAAAATGTGGCAGCTGCAGGCTGTAAGGTAACAATTTCCTCACAACAGACTCTCTCAATGGGAGATCTAAGTGATCCACACAGCTATGGCTGTCAGAGTGAACTTTCAAACTTGCTTAATTTCTTCAAACTTAGTTCTTGGTTAAAATTCTAAGGAAAGTCTGATCCAGATGCTCTTAACTCCCTATCCACATACTCTGTTAGAAACAAGGAGAAAAGAACTAAAAGAAAACCTGTCCCCAAATTCAAAAATATCCCCAAGCTATTAAAAACTGAGGAATAATATTCAAATATTATGAATGATTCTTAAAAACTGCATGTTCTCAGAGATTGGATTAAAGATGGTGAGAGAAGTGAGACAGAGACCTCCTCTTAAAACCACATATAATATGAAAATATAATTAATATGACTAACTCTGAAAGAGCAATAGGAAAGAAGGTTGCACCAGATTGCATACACCTGGAGAAAAGAGCAGACCTCACAGAACAGGGTAATGTACCAAAGCTGTGAGCCAGTGGGACCCAATCCCTTCCCCCATCCCAGCTCACCGGTGGGAAGAAGAGAAACAGAGTGGGGAGGGAGCGGAGGCCTGTGACTAGGGAACACCTAGCCCTGGAAATCTGCTCTGGGAGCATGAATGTACTCTGCATTGTGCTCTGGTGATTAGTGGGGTTGGAAAGCTAAGACAGGTGAAACACCTGGAGAGACGGAGATTTCAGCTGCTTGTGGAAAACAGGAATTCATATCTGGCTGATCTAGGTGGGCAGTCTGAGAAACCTCTTAACAGTGAGAGGGCTGCTAAAGGGGCAAGGATAGCACAGAGCTTACTGCTCAGGAGAAAGGACAGGTAGACAAAATTGTCCGGGTACACTCTGACAAAGTGTGGAAGGTTGGGAACTTAAACGATCTTCAGGTGCTCCATTCCCCTGGCTGACTACACAGCTCCAAGGCCCCCGACTGTGATACACAGCTGCTATGTCTTCCTCCCAGGTAGCCTTCACTGGAAGACCCTGCCCTGGCATCAGGACAGCCAGAGGGAAGCCCCACCTACAGCAGCTACAAACACAAAGCTTAGAGGCTTATACCTGTGTGTTTGGTCCACTGGTTCTGTCAGTGGAGACAGACATAGAAGCCAGGACAGGAAATAGCTCTTTCCTCTACCCTAACACCAGCACCACTGCCCTGTGACCCCCCGACATCGCTCCAGGGGCTGAGCAGTTCCAGAGAGTAGAGCTTCTGGGCACTAGAGGGCACCACATACAAATATGAAATGTCAAAGGAAACTGGTTCAAAGCAAAATCTCAACACCAGAGAAATGATGGAGTGAGACAGAATTAACACATCTTCCTGACAGAGATTTCAAAATAAAAATCATAAACATGCTCATGGAGGTACAAAAAAATATTCAAGAACTCAGGAACAAATTTAGCATGGATATCAAATCATTGAAGAGCACAGTGGAGGGTATTAAAAGCAGATTAGATACAGTGGAGGAGACAATAAATGAAACAGAAACTAGGGAAGATGAATACAAAGAAGCTGTGGAACAGAGAGAAAAAAGGATCTCTAGGAATGAAAGAATACTGAGAGAACTGTGTGACCAAACCAAACAGAACAGTATTAGTATTATATGGGTACCAGAAGAAGAAGAGAGAGAAAAAAGGATAGAAAGTGTCTTTGAGGAAGTAATTGCTGAAAACGTCCCCAATATAGGGAAGTAGATAGTCTCTCAGGCCATGGAGATGCACAGATCTCTGAACACAAGGTACACAAGGAGGACAAAATGAAGACATATAATAATTAAAATGGCAAAGATTAAAGATAAGGACAGACTATTAAAAGCAGCCAGAGAGAGAAATAAAATCACATACAAAGTAAACCCATCAGGCTTTCATCAGACTTCTCAGTAGAAACCTTACAGACCAGAAGAGAGTGGCTTGATTAATTTAATTATTTATTTAATTGATAATTTAATGAAGCAGAAGGGCCTCAAACCAAGAATACATTAACCAGCAAGATTATCATTTAAATTTGTAGGAGGGATTAAACAAATTCCAGATAAGCAAAAGCTGAGAGAATTTACCTCTCAGAAACCATCTCAACAGTGTATTTTGGAGGGACTGCTATAGATGGAAGTGTTCCTAAGGTTTAATAGCTGTCACCAGAGGTAATAAAACCACAGTAAAGAAACTAGAACAGCTAATTACCAAGCAAATGCAAAATTAAATTAACTATCCCCAAAGTCAACCAAGGGATAAACAAAGAGTACAGAATATGATACCTAATATATAAATAATGGGGGAGGAAGAAAAAGGAGGAGAAAAAAAAAGAACCTTTAGATTGTGTTTGTAACAGTATATACAGTGAGTTAAATTAGACTCTTAGATAGTAAGGAAGTTACCCTTGAACCTTTGGTACCAGGAATCTAAAGCCTGCCATGGCAATAAGTACCTACCTATCGATTATCACCCTAAATGTAAATGGTCTGAATGCACCAGTCAAAAGACATGGAGTCACTGAATGGATAAAAAACTAACACCCAGCTATATGCTACCTACAAGAGAATCACTTCAAAAACAAAGTCATACACAGATTAAAAGTGAAGGGATGGTAAAAGATATTTCATGCAACTAATAGGGAGAAAAAAGCAGGTGCTGCAGTACTTATATCAGACAAAATAGACTTCAAAACAAAGAAAGTCACAAGAGACAAAGATGGACATTACATAATGATAAAGGGGTCAATCCAACAAAAGGATATAACCATTTTAAATATCCATGCACCCAACACAGGATTACCCACATATGGGAAACAAATACTAACAGAACTAAAAGGGGAAATAGAATGCAATGCATTCACTCTAGGAGACTTCATCACTCCACTCCTTCAAAGGACAGATCAACCAGACAAAAATAAGTAAGGAGACAGAGGCATTGAATAATACATTAGATCAGATGGGCCTAAAAGACATTTACAGAACTCTCCACCCAAAAGCAACAGGATACATATTCTTCTCAATTGCACATGGAACATTTTCATGAATAGACCATATACTAGGCCACAAAAAGAGTCTAAGTAAATTCAAAAAGATTGAAATTTTACCAGCTAGCTTCTCAGACCAGAAAGGTATGAAACTAGAAATAAATTATGCAAAGAAAATGAGAAAGTCTACAAACACATGAAGGCTTAACAACATGTTCTAAATAACCAATGGATCAATGATCAACTAAAAAGAGAGATGAAGCAATATATGGAGAAAAATGTCAACAATAACTCAACAACATAAAATCTGTGGGACACAGCTAATGCCGTGCTAAG
This sequence comes from Manis pentadactyla, assembly GCF_030020395.1. Lineage (NCBI taxonomy): Eukaryota > Metazoa > Chordata > Mammalia > Pholidota > Manidae > Manis > Manis pentadactyla. The sequence continues at coordinate 167,358,914 of NC_080020.1, read as the reverse complement.
AGAGAAGTATATTGCAATACAGGCCTACATCAGGAAAGAAGAACAATCCCATATGTACAGTCTAAACTAACAATTAATGTAACTAGGAAAAGAACAAATGAGGCCCAAAGTCAGTAGAAGGAGGGACATAATAAATATTAGAGCAAAAAAAAAAAATCTAGAAGAATAAAATAATAGAAAGAATCAATGAAAGCAGGAGGTGGTTCTTTGAGAAAATAAAATAGATAAACCCCTAGCCAGACTTATCAAGAAAAAAAGAGTATACACACATAAACAGAATCAGAAATGAGAAAGGAAAAATCACTACAGACACCACAGAAATACAAAGAAGTATGAGAGAATACTATGAAGAATTATATGCTAACAAACTGGATAACCTAGAAGAAAGGGACAACTTTCTATAAAAATAAAAGTTCCAAGGCTGACCCAGAAAGAAACAGAAAATCTGAACAGACCAATTACCAGCAATGAAATTGAACTGGTCATCAAAAGCTACCTAAGAAAAAAATCCCTGGACCAGATGATTTCACCACTGAATTTTCTCAGACATTTAGGGAAGACATAATACCCATACCCCTTAAAGTTTTACAAAAAGTAGAAGAGGAAGGAATACTTCCAAACTCATTCTATGAGGCCAGCATCACTCCTACACAAAAACCAGGCAAAGAAACCACAAAAAGAAAATTACAGACCAATATCCCTGATGAACATAGATGCAAAAATACTCAATAAAATAGCAAATAAAATAAAAAAATACATAAAAAAGATCATCCTTCATGATCAAGTAAGATTTATTCCAGGGATGCAAGGATGGTACAGTATTGGAAAATCCATCAACATCATCTACCACATCACCATAAAGAGGGACAAAAACCACATGATCATCTCCATAGGTGCTGAAAAAGCATTCGAATAAATTCAACATTGTTTCATGATAAAAACCCTTAACAAAATGGGTATAGAGGGCAAGTACGTCAACATAATAAAGGCCATTTATGACAAACCAAAAGCCAATATCATACTTAACAGCGAGAAGCTGAAAGCCTTGCCTTTAAGATCGGGAACAAGACAAGGATGCCCACTCTCTCCACTTTCATTGAACATAGTCCTAGAGGTCCTCGCCATGGCAATCAGACAACACAAAGAAATAAAAGGCATCCAGATTGGTAAGGAAGAAGTCAAACTGTTCCTGTTTGCAGATGACATGATATTGTACATATAAAACCCTAAAGAATCCACTCTAAAACTACTAGATCTAATATATGAATTCAGCAAAGTTGCAGGATACAAAATTAATACACAGAAATCTGTTGCATTCCTATACACTAACAATGAACTAGCAGAAAGAGAAATTAGGAAAACAATTCCATTCACAATTGCATCAAAGAGAATAAAATACATAGGAACAAACCAAAGAAGGAAGTGAAAGACATATACACTGAAAACTATAAGACACTCATGAGAGAAATTGAAGAAGATACCAATAAATGGAAACATATCCCGTGCTCATGGATAGGAAGAATTAATATTGTCAAAATAGCCATCTTGCCTAAAGCAGTCTACAGATTCAATGCAATCCCTAACAAAATACCTACAGCATTCTTCATAGAACTAGAGAAAATAATTCTAAAATTCATATGGAAGCACAAAAGACCCAGAATAGCCAAAGCAATCCTGAGAAGGAAGATTAAAGCTGGGGGATTATACTCCCCAGCATCAAGCTCTACTACAGAGCCACAGCAATCAAGACAACTTGGTACTGGCACAAGAACAGACCCATAGATCAATGGAACAAAATACAGAGCCCAAATATAAACCCACACATATATGGCCAATTAATATATCATAAAGGAGCCATGGACATACAATGGGGAAATGGCAGCCTCTTGAACAACTGGTGTTGGCAAAATTGGACAGCTGCATGCAAGAGAATGAAGCTAGATTATTGTCTATCACCATACACAAAAGTAAACTCAAAATGGATCAAAGACCTGAATGTAAGTCATGAAACCATAAAACTCTTAGAAGATGACATAGGCAAAAATCTCCTGAATATAAACATGAGCAACTTTTTCCTGAATGCATCTCCTTGAGCAAGGGAAACAAAAGCAAAAATGAACACATGGGACTACATCAAACTTAAAAGCTTCTGTACAGAAAAGACACCATCAACAGAACAAAAATTCATCCTACAGTATGGGAGAATATATTTGTAAATGACATATCCGACAAGGGGTTAACATCCAAAATATATGAAGAACTCACACACCACAACACCCAAAAGCAAATAACCTGATTAAAATTGGGCAGAGGATATGAACAGACAATTCTCCAAAGAAAAAATTCAGATGGCCAACAGGCACATGAAAAGATGCTCCACATCGCTAATTATCAGGGAAATACATATTAAATTAACAATGAGATATCACCTCACACCAGTTAGGATGGCCAGTATCGAAAAGTCTAAGAACAACAAATGCTGGCAAGGATGTGGAGAAAGGGGAACCCTCCTACACTGTTGGTGGGAATGTAAGCTACTTCAACCATTGTGGAAAGCAGTACGGAGGTTCCTCAAAAAACTAGAAATAGAAATACCATTTGACCCAGGAATTCTACTCCTAGGAATTTATCCAAAGAATACAATTTCTCAGATTTAAAAAGACATATGCACCCCTATGTTTCTTGCAGTACTATTTACAATAGCTAAGATATGGAAGCAACCTAAGTGTCCCTCAGTAGATGAATGGATAAAGAAGAAGTGGTACATATACACAATGGAATACTATTCAGCCATAAGAAAGAAACAAATTCTGCAATTTGCAACGACATGGATGGAGCTGGAGGATATTATGCTCAGTTAAATAAGGCAGACAAAGAACGACAAATACCAAAGAATTTCCCTCATTTGTGGAGTATAAGAAAAACTGAAAGAACAAAAAAGCAACAGACTCACAGACTCCATGAAGGAACTAATGGTTACCAAAGGAGAGGGGTATGGGAGAGTGGGTGGAGAGGGAGAGAGGAGGGGATTCAAGGGTACTATGATTGGCACACATGGTGTGGGGAAAGAGTGTAATACAGAGAAGGCAAATAGTGACTCTGTTGCATCTTACTACACTGATGGGCAGTGATTGCAATGGAGTATGGGAGAACACAATAACAGGGGTTAATGTAGTAACTACATTGTTTTTTAATGTAAAGCCTTCATAAGAGTGTATATCATAATATCTTAATAAAAATATTAGTAATCACTATATAGGTAGGCACAGGGAAGGCAGTACAGCATGGAGAAGATGAGTAATGACTCTCTACCATCTTAGTATGTTGATAGATAGTGACTGCAGCAGAGGGGTTAGTACTTGATAATATGTTGAAACGAGTGTTGTTTATGTGAAACCATCATAAGATGGTATATCAGTGATACTTTAACAAAAAAAAATGAAACAAACCCCAAATCCTTAAGTTCACCTCCTCTCTGAGGTTGCCCACACTCCCTTTTCTTTGAGTGTGTACTTTTTGAATAAAGCCTTCTCACTGCTCAAAAAAAAAAACTGTATGTTCTCCACTGTGAATTTGGAAAACATTAGCCTCCAACTATTCCTCCTCATCCCTCATACTTAATCCCAATTTTCCTTCCAAATGCTGTTAAACTGTGACCCTCATCTTGCTGCCTCTATATCCTTCTGAATTTTTCTCATAGCATCTGAGAATTAGGAAAATGAACAATTATTGGGACAAAACTGAACCTTGACTGACCTCCCTCAATTTATCCTGTGAACTATAAAATCTTTAGCCTTCTGACTGCCCAAGTGCTTATCTTGGAGTTGTTCTCCCTTTACATTTGAATAAGGATTTTGAACATTGGTTTTCACTGATTTTGCTATGACTGGGCACCGGATCCACTATTGTACCTAACTCTGTTTCTATGCCTATGTCTTTGCTCATCACTTTCTGTGTCCAATTCAAAAATATTCCTTTCTTCCCTGGTTGCATTGCTAGTGGATAAAATGTGCCTTCCTGAAAATTTCTTGGGAGTATATTGTTTTAACAGTTCAGTTCCTTATATTATAGGACTCCCCTAAATTGCATAGATCCATTGGATCTGGCAATGGTTTTGGCAAGACTTAACAGTACACACCGTGGAGCCTTCTCTGACATTTCACTCCTAAAGCTGACTTAAAGCCAAAGGAACTAAGAAACCACCTGCTGACTTCACAGCTAGGTGATTATTGTGGAAAGTGTTTCTCCTAAAGGTGCCTTAAATAATAACAAACATTTTGGCTTCTATAAATTTTGTTTTGTGTGAGAAAAATCAAATACAAAAATTATAATGGCAGAGTTGGGAGATGATAGAGTAATTCAAAGAATCTTCTTTTTTGCAATAAATATCTATGATCCTTTTGTTAAATATTCTTTTGAAGGAGGTAGTCTAAAACCCATCCAGTCTATTATTATGCTCATTTGTGAAATGTAAGCACATGGATAGGAAAATCAGACAGTATTTTAGACTGTTTTAGCCACTGACTCAGAAAGCAGCTTGGAAGAAGAAACCCTGGGTTTCTGCATTGGCTTCATTAATAGCATACTGGGCTTGTATATTTTATAACAGAGCAGAGCTTGGACCAGGTACAGAATTCCATTTACCATGTGGAACATTAAGTACCAGAGGCAGGATTCCAGAAATTGGGAAGGGCCTGGAGAGACCAATTCAGGGATGCAGGCATTGCTGGAGTATTAGATAGATGTTGGATGAGGAATTTAGAAAGTGGACCAAAATGAAATAGAAACCTAGTTATATGAGTTAAAAGCAGATGGAGAGAGATTGATATTCAACACCGGCTCAGGAAATGCCAATGAATGAAACCTGAATTTCAACAAGAGCATTGTTTTTGAGGATGCTGTGAATGGAGCAGAAGAGACTGTATTGAAAAAAAGAAGGAAGTCACTTTGTTGTTATATTTCTAGGTTACATAACTAGCCTACATTGGTAATTTATGTGTCAAGGGTTATGCTAAGAACTTTGCACATGGGATCTGAGTGTGATGTGGCTATGACATCTATCACCCCATTAATCATCAGGGTTGATTTGGCTGATCTACCTGGCTAGGCAGGAGTCCCCTTCCTCCCTCACTACTCCATGGGCATTCACCTGAAGTTACTTCTGCAGTCAAATAGCATGATTTTCCCTATAGAGGACCTTCCATTATCAAAGATAGAGGATTAGCCATGCTCCCCTGCTAGAACCCCCAATAAGTCCTTAACTCCATTTGAAGGAGAACATATGGTAGCCAAGTATTTTTAAAAAACATTTTTTTTAATTTTAAAAGAATTTGATATGCATTAATGAGTTTTACAGAGGTGATGATATGGCAAGTGGTGGTTTAAAACTCAGTCTCTAGTGCAGAGAATCTGGGTTTAAAATCCTTATTATAATTTCCAAGTGAATTAGTGTTTATTGGCTTGCTGCAAAGACAAAATGACTTAATATGTGTAAAGTATCTAGAATAGTATTCATTGAGCTCTCAGTGACAGTTATTATTTTATAGGTGTCACATTCAAGAAAGCGAGTTTAACTTAACCAAACTGATAAGTTCTCTTACTCCCTACTATATATCATTTTAACCTGTGCCATTTCTCTATGGTGCACAAGCCACAAGAATTACTGAAGCTAAAGACGATGGGCAAACATCCCAAGAATAGTATCCTAACTCCATTTAGAGTTGGAGTTTTGGGTGCCTGAACCTTAAAGAGGGCTGAATGAGGAAAGATGGAGATGGCATAGATGAGTTGCAGAAGTGTTAAAGAGTGCTTGAAAGACTGTTTCACTTAACATTATCACTACTAAACAAGCCCAGCACCACCTGGTCCAAATCAGGCCACCAATTCTCTGCTTTAGTGCTACTTGTTTTGAGATTTGTGTAGTTGGATTTGAAAGTTGCATATTAAAGGTATACTGATGACCATTAATAACTCTAGTTGTGATCATTTGTATTTTCTATGATTAGTCATTAATTTTCCTAAATGGTTGGGCAAAGCACTCAGAAGTACTTAGAGAAAATACTGCAACTTAAAATGCTTTCAGTAGCCTGGTAGATGATTAGAAGGGTACAGACATAAGAAAAAGGAGGAAAGTCAGGTTGTGATCCCAGAGAATGTACCTCTTGTAAATGAATAAGCCATGGTTTGGCTCCAGACATCTCTTCTATTTGGAAATGAGACCGTGGGATTCAGATATTCAAAATAATCCAGAAATTGTTTCTTCTAAGTGAAATTTCTTGATTTTCTAAAATAGTTGATTAAATTAAAGAAACATAATCTATGTAGCATTCAAAACATCAGAAGTATTTGGCTTCTAATTTAAAATATGGGGATCTGGTGGAGAGTCTTGAAATAAAACATAACAGATCTGAATTATTAAATTTTCTTCCTCAATTCTGACTGAGTCCTTGAAAGAGTCAACTCTAGTTTGACTTGATAATTGATGACCTAGTTGACCTTAACAAATACATATTAAGTATCTATTATGTCAGCCAGTCTTCAAGGTAACATTGATAGAACAGAAAACAAAGCAAAGCCCTTGTTCTCATGGAGCCTACATTCTGTGAGATGCAGACAGAAGAAAACAACCAAATTAGTAATACAGCATATTTTTTCTAAGAGAAAAATAAAACAGAATAAGGAGATAGGAAAGGCAAGAAATAGCATGGATAGGGGCATTGTTATTTTATATACAGTGGATAGAGAAGGGATAAAATGAAATTTGAATAAAGACCTGAAGAGAATAAGGGGGTGTCTTGAACAGGCAAGTTCACTGTGGAGTCAGTGAGACTGAAAAATGACAATTGAACATTCTTGAGGTAAAAGGGTTTATGCCCAGCTTTATTCTCTCAGCGGTAGGTCAGGCACTCATGTCTGCACCCAGCAGTCTGCAGATCTGTACTCCTCCTCCATCTCTGTCTCCACCCAGAGCACTGGGCAGAGCTATTTATATAGTGACTCAGTCAATAATAGCTCATTGCCAATGGTGTGGAAGCATTAGCCTAGCAGTAGGTCAGTTACATCACCAAGTAGTTTAGGTTCAGTTGAGAATCCTGGCCATAGGAACTTCGATTTTCCCCCACAGGGGACTATCAGTGAAAATTCTAGGGGAAAATAATTCTAAGTGAATAGAGCAGAAAGTACAGAGGCTGAATTCTTATTCAAGGAAAAGGAAGATATGATTGGGCTCCTAGTGCCCATTCATAAAGAATACTAGAAATGGCTTATTTCAAAATTGTCTTCTTGTCCTTTGGCTAAAAAAGGAAATCAGGAAAGATTTTTGAATGATTAACAGACATTGACCAAACAGCATCAAAATTCCACACTATGACCTTCATCAATCTTTTGACCAAGTTGAAGTGAGATTTATATTAATTTTCTAAAAGACAGTATATTACTGGGTAGATGGTCTGTAGGTCAATTTAGGGAAAAAGGAAGTTCTTGTGGCCAGGATCCTTGCCTGACTCTGATCTCCTAGCCCACTCCACACATGCAATGATGCAATTGACCTACTGCACAGGCACATGCTTACACACCTGTTGGCAATGAGCCATTATTGTCTGTGTTGTCATATAAAGAACTCCACCCAGTGCTCTCCCCAGCTGGTGGCTGCTGGAGATGGAGGCTGAGGGGAAATACAGACTGGCTGGATGCAGACGTGATTCTAGTACTCAACCTGCCACCATGAGAATAGAGCTTGGCTTAAGACTTTTTACCCTTAACGTTCTGTTGTCATTATTCGGTCTCACTGAATCCAGAGTGAACTTGCCCAGAGCTGAAACTCTCCAGTGGGGGAGTCACTTTCCTACATTGAATGTTTCTTGACTATAAAAAATGATTGCATTAGATCACTTATGTTATATTTCAATAATACTGTTTTCATGCTTCAAATCATTAAATTAACTAATAATATACTAATATTGAATGATAACTGCATTCTCTAAGTAGGAACACCCTGTTTATATATTCACCATAAGCAAGATCTTCAATTGTAGAGAGACAGTAATTCATCAATGCTTTCAAATGCAATCTTTCCCCCACTGACTGCTGGCAACACAATGCATGAGGCAAAGGACCTAGTCGAGCAAGTCCAGCCTATGTTGGTGGTGGTTGTCCTCACAAGCATCTAAGCACTGATCTTGTTTTTCTTAGCATTATTCACAGTGGAGATGAGCACCACACTCTCAGGAAGTAACCCATTCTTTTTGTTATGTGTGGCTTTTTACATAACTGAGAAGCATTCATTGTTTACTCATGAGTAACCATATCTCTGAATTCTAAGACTGTCTGAGTAGGATCTGATCATGCAACTTTGAAAATTATTACAGCTTAAAATGATAAAATCATAGAGTCCCAAGGTGAAAAGCTGACTTCAAACCAGTTCAAACTTACATTTGATGCTCGTGAAGGAAAGATTTATTTATTATACTGTATTAAAATAAAAACATGTATTGTCTTTTCTGGCTTAACTGATACATCAGCTGAGGATACATCTACATAAAGGTCCAGGGAGTTGTATAGGACAGTTTCGGTCAGCTGGAAATGATGCTTGCCTCCAGAGTTTCAAAAGCTCCCATGGGACCAATTGCTTCTGTGTAAATTCTTTAGAAATGTGTTTTGTAGGGAAAGATTTATCCCTGGGGTTAGGGGAAGGGAGAAGAATCAGAATATATAGTACTGAACAGAGGTAATAATTTGGTAAATCAGAGAGAAGTGGCACTTTTTAGAATAGTAAGGTCATAACAAGATTTTTTTTTCTTCAATTATTATTTGATCCAGATTCTTTATTACATAGTCAGACTGTAGTGGTCTGGGGAAGCATACATAGTTCACATACATAATTGAGATTTTGAAAGTAAGATGACATCTGCTATGGTCAGCAATAAGGTTGCCTTGATTATTTGGACAAAACATTGTAGGAAATACTAAAGTGATGATTTGAAAGCCTTTTCACTCAGTCAATCTCTGGATCTAAGTAGAAAAAGAAGTTTAAAGAAAAATAGTTTTTTTGGTGGTGTAATGCTTTGGTCAAGTGAAGGTAACTCAAGGCATTAAAATTATTAATATATTATTTCATTAATTCAGTAGTGTATTAAGCATTTCATAATTTCACTCATTATTCAAAATTCAATGAGTGTCTCTGAAACACAAATTACTGCAATTTTGAGAGAAGGAAGCAGAATCATGTTACTGGGAAATTCTACGTTGGCCAGAATATAGATGGAATGTGTAAAGTGTATACACTATAAAGGGTTGACAGACATCTGCACTGGATCCATTAATAAGCTTAAGGCCTGGGCAAGAGAACAAGTTTGAAGAATGAAGAGGGATGCCATGTAGAAAGTTCTATAAATGTTCAAATGTTAAAACTGTCACCCAGAGAGGTGAAGTTCCATGACTATGATTCACATAGCTGGCTATGGCAGAGTTGGAAGAAATATACCCAGGTTTAGATTAGTGATTCCTAACTGGGAGAGATTTTTGCCCCCAGAGGAAATCTGGTAAATTCTGGAGAGGTGTTCAGGTTGCTTGTCACAGCTTCTTGTGGACAGAAGGCAGAGATGCTGTCAACAGCCTACAATGAGAAGGGTAGTCTCCCACATGAAACAATTACCTAATTCTGTCAGTAATATCAAGATTGAAAAACCCTGGGGTGGATAAAGCAATGAGGAAATGAGGGTGGAGAAAGAATAAAAGCAAGCAGGAGTAAAGAAGATGTGGGCTAGAGTGCGAGAGAATGTTCTTTATTCATTTCTGAGGAATAAATGAGATCCACCGATTATGCATACTCCACACTGGGCCATCATGTCCATGGAAAATGATGTCATGATTAATGGTTTATTCACAAGACCATTTTACTTCTAGTTTCCTAGTTTCAAGCATGAAACCAGCTACAAGATATTTTTCCTAAAATAGGGTATGTCCTTCCACTGAGAACATGGGTTTCCAGGAATGAATAATACCAAAGTGAACTTCACATTTGACTCCATGCCTTGTAGGTCCACTGGCTAGCCCAGGGGAGGTGAAGATATGGATGGTCCCTCTCCAGCAGGAACTGACTGAGGCTGATGACAGGCAACAGACAGGAGGAGGTGGGGGCATCACTTTAGCAGCCTGAATCCTCCAGAGAACCCCAGATACACTCTGTATGGACCAAGGGGACACCGGCAGGTGCCAGCAGTTTTGAGCATCCACATGAACTGAATTTACCTTGTTATACTAGGCTCTCCTGCAGGAGCAGCCAGAGCCTGCTGTTTAAAAGTAACTGGATACCTTTATCAAGAATCGGTAGGGTTTCATGGGCATGCCCACACAAAAATACTCCAAGAATCCTTTCAAATTATACCACTAGAAGCCACACGTTCTTATTCAAAGATAGAATTAGTACATGAGATTCAAAACACTACCCTTTTACAAAGTGAGACCATCTTGTTCAGGTATGAAAATCTTCTTATAAAGTACCATTTCTTGGAGAGTTAAGACCCTACATAAAGGATTCTTTCATCAGGAATGTTGAACAATTTTCTTATTCTTTACAATACAAGCCAAAATATCACCAAACTTGAGAGTTTGAAGTCACATGTCTAAAAGACACCCAGATGGCTGTAGAGAATATAAGCATTGAAGATAAAAAATGAACTACAACTTTAGTTTCAGGTAATTAAACAAAAATGAGAAATTAAGCCCCCACTGGGATAGGATTTATTTTTTTCTGAAAGTTGAGGGAGAGGGAGTCTGCTTTTTCCTGGCTCTCTCCTCTCCTGGCATTCAGGGTTCTTCCCCACTGCCATGTGGCAGCCTTGGAGAGAGGGAAATTTTACTGCTCTAAATTTTATTTACTTCTCTTAATTCCTGAGCTTTGATACTAGGTTCTCTGTGGGAGCTCAATAAATATTCATTGATGGGGATGGTAATGAATACTAGATTTTTTTGGCTCCCTGCTTTCTGACTTTAATCCAGCCATTTCCTTCTCTCTTCCCTGGGGAACTGGCAATCTGTTTAAAGCATGTTTGCACTTTGGAATCTGGAGGCGAAGCCAGCATAATTATTAGCTCCCAGTGATTCCCAGACTGTCAGTTAATTCTCAGGTCTTGCCATTTTGTCTACTCTACACACTGAGCTAGGTTTACATATAAGTGAGTTAGGTACCACCTTGATTTATTTCAGACATGAAGAGTTGCCTAGGAAGATTCCTTTCTCTCTCAAAATACTGTGCTCCCAAACACACCAGTGTACAGTTGCCTGAAATTGTATTACTATCCATCCATCCTCTGGACTATAATCTGTTCTCTCTTCAAAGAGCTAATTAAAAAGCTAATTCAAGAAGCCAATCGGAAAAGGCTGATTCCAGCTACTTAACATTCTGGATAAGGCAAAAATATGGAGACAGTAAAAAGATCAGTGGTTGCCAAGGGTTGTATGACTGTGAAGGGGGATTACTAGGCAGAGCACAGACAATTTTTAGGACAGTTAAAGCATTCTGTATGACATCCTAATGGTGGATGGATGTCATTAAACATTTGCCCCAAACCACAGAATATAAAACATCAAGACCGAATCCTAATGTAAACTATAGACTCTGGATGATTATGTGTCAATATACACTTGTCATGTGTAGAAGATGTACCACTCTGGTGGGAGATGCTGATAAGGGGGTAGGCTATGCATGTATAGGCAAAGGGGGCATATGAAAAACCTCTGTACCTTCCCCTCAATTTTGCTGTGACCCTAAAACTGCTCTAAAAAAGTAAAATCTTAATTTTTTTATAAGAGCTAATTCATATAACTTTGAGTGTGGTGGGAATCAGCATGGGAAAAGGACTTGGATCTGGTCTTAGCTCTAACAATAACTGGTAATGCAACTTCACAGAAGTTATTTTATCACTTTGGGACTCAGTTTACTTACCTACAGAGTGATAGGGATACAAAAGAGTATGTATCAGTTTTCTTTCATTTAAGGCTAATTTTTAAAAAGGGAAAAATGACTCCTATGTAGATAAAAAGTGATTGTGTTAAAGATATTATTTAACTCATTACTTACATGAAGGAATAGATGTTATAACCAATTTATAGGAGAATCAAAGAAGATAATTCTTTATAGATCTAAAATAATGAAATCAGTATACAAATGAAGGTCAAACTAGTTATACCTTAGGGAAGTCAGCTGAACCTCTGCTACAAAAAATTTATGTTTGTAGGCAGAAACGATTTTTCATTGCTACCAATTATCTGAAACTTAGCTGTAAAATATCCTTCATAAAAACAGAACTAGAAACTGTAAAATGTCTGTTCTAGACAATGCATAGTTTTCAATCAAAGTACAAAATTTTCTCTACATCACAAGCCAAATGCCAATTGCAGTGTATGGTCAGGGCGGGTACTTAAAATTTGTTAGAAACTAATACTTCTCCCAAAATGATCTGTCCATGGTCTCAGTGTCGAGGTGTGTTGCCCAATATTTGAGATACTTAGAGAATAATTTGCTCTTTGTTCTTAGGCCTGATATCAACTGGATTAATACTTAGTGGTTTATACATGAACTTTCTGTTGGGTTGCAATTCTCTAATCCTCTGAGAAATTGTCTGCTTATATTTTTTTTCCTCTCCTCATTTGAAAGAGTGTCAAGCTACTGAAAGACAACAGGGATACTTTATATGAGAGGCCTTAATCTTTATCTGTCATCATTGGAAATAAGAACTTGGATCCATTCCCTCTTGCAACTAACTTTTTATGAGGGACCTGCTGATATTCTTCAGGTTAAAACAATATGTCCCTGTGCTCCTCTAACTCTTAGCTTCTCCTTTCTGACAATTCACTTTGGCCCATTTTCTTTTCTGTTTACCTCTAAGTCTAATGAGGTTTTTTTTCCCTTTTCCTTCCTTTCTTCTGTCCTGTTTGATTTCATTGTTTCCAACAAAAAGCCAAAACTTGGGAAAAGATCTAACTGTAATTCTGGGCTACTCTTCCCATTATTTGTAGATAAAAAATTCTAAAGTAAACATGTGATTTTATGATAAAAATATTACCTGATTTTGGCAAAATCAGAGGTGCCTGTGGGGGCTATTAGTGCTCTGTTGGAATGCATCCCGATAATCGGATGCTATCATTACTTCCAATGATAATTTTCAAGAAGTCAAGGATAAAATTGGTCTTTAGGTTGAAAGTGCTAACATTACATTTTAAACTCAGATGAATGGATACTTTTAATAGTACCTGGTTTGATAGATGCAAGACCCTTATCAATGTTTGGTTTCTACGCCTCAATTTATTTTTAAGACCTTATTTTTCTCTGGAAGTGAAAGTGTGGGATTTTTTTCTTCAAAGTTAATTTCTAATTTAGATTTCAGACCATAGTTGGCTAGTATACTCATTTTTCATCATATGAGAGAACATTGGCAGCACAACTGTGCTTCAAGCAGAATTTTATTGGACTGGTACCCAAAATCATTTAACCTGAATAGATAACACATTAGCAAATCCTCATCTCTTGGATGTCTGTGCGTCTGGGCACAATATAACTTCAATAATTGGGGTTTCTTTCTGAAGAGTCTATCGAATTATAAAAAAGTGTCAAGTAAGACTAAGTAAATTTGGACTAATGCAGATTTTGAATTCAGTAAAAGTTTGAATATTTTAAAAGAAAACCTGTTTCATTGCACTTATATCAGTCGCATTTTAGAATTAGGATGGTAATATATGGAGTGTAATCAATAGATTAAAAAAAAATGCCTGCTTATTGGTGATGTATTTCCAAGATGTCAAAAGTACTTTAAAGCAGTCTATTCCCATAAGAAATTTGTATAATATCTTCAAAATCACATTGACATTACTAATTGTTATTACTATTACTACACATTGACATTACTAATAGTAAATATGACTTTTCCACATCTCCCCAGATCTCAGTATAGGTCTGGGCACATTATGAGTGTTTAAGAAAAAGATATCATGTAATTTGTTGACTAATTAACATGTGTCAGGTACTTTTGTGAAGGTTCTAAATGTATACATTGATTTAATGTCATGGCAATTATATGAATAGACACTTTTATTATCCCTGTTTTACACATAAAGACACAGAAGCAGAGGACAGTAATTTGACCAAGGTCTAATAGTAAGCAAATATTTCAGCCATATTTGAACTCAGGGAAGCTAATACTAGACCTGCTTCTCCTTAACACTATGATATTCTACCTTTGAATAAATGGTCTGGTATATTTATTGGTTGATATCTTCAAAGATAAACTTTGAGAGGTTGGATATTGGTAGTTGTAAGATGTCTACTGTGTCCAAGGCACTCTGTTGGATAATCTGTGTGACTCATCATTTTATCTTCACTTCACATACGTGTGATAGATATTATTATCTCACATTTCAGATAAAGAAAATGATTCTGGAAGATCTTAATTAACAACTCACGTGGTCACGCTGGAGAGTTGGGAAGTCAATATACATTCAACTCTGTGTATCTTAAAGCCTTAGTTATTTCTATTCCACTAAACTGCTTCTGAAAGTTTTCTAAAATTTATTTGGCCATTGGTCAAAAAAATTAAGCTTTCCTTTACTTGAAACAACAGAGATGAAGTACAGCACTTATTAAAAAAGAGAGCTGTTTTGGAAACTGAAGGGTAAAAGATGGCAGAGTAGAAAGGCAGGGCAGAAACCTCCTCCCTTGTACAAACCAAGGAAGCAAGTATGGCAAGTACAACTAACCCTGAACATTTCCTGAAGATGCAGAACAGACCATCTGCACCTGGTAAAGAAGAGAAGACACACAGAGAAGGGTAAAGTGGCAAAGCCCCAACTGATTAGGACCCAAGCCCTTCCCCCATCCTGGCTCATGCTCAGGAGGGAGAGGAATGGAGCAAGGAGAGGATGAGTACTCAGGAATCCTGCACTCCTGGACCTGGAGATCTGCTTTGGGAATGAGTCCACATTGCATTGCGCTTTGGTAATTAATGGGGATGCATGCTAATGGAGAAGAGCTGGAGCACTCTGGGAGGCTGAGACTCCTATCACTTGTGGAGGATAGGCACACTCCATCAGTCCTGCTGAAACACAACACAGAGGCAGCAGTTTGAAAGATTTAACAGCATCAGGAATTGTGCTAGAGGGGTAGGAGACAGAGGGAGCTCTCCCTAGAGGAGAAAAGGCAGTTGATGATGCTCCCCCAAATCTCCCTCAGTCAAACTCATTGGGTGTTTGCAGAAGCTTGCTCCAAATGCTCCATCTCCATCTCTGGCAGTTCAGCTCTGTGGTGGCCTTTCCCTGGACCCTCATCTTGCCCAGCCTGCTCAGCCTAGCAGCAAAGTTTGATGCTTTCCTGCCTATCCTACAGCCCAACTGGTGGCATGCTTGTGAGCCAGCTCTAAACCCTCCACCTCCCTCTCTGGCAAATCAGCCCAGCAGTGGCACATCCCTGCATCCCTGCACAGCCTGGACCAGCAGCAGTCTGACTTTGCTGCCTGTCAAGTGGAGGTAGGACATTTCCAAGAGCTCTCACCCTCCCTCAGCTCAGTTGGTGGGGCACCTGCAGGAACCAGCTCTAAACTCTCTGGCACCCTCATTGGTAGCTCAGCCCCACAGAAGAACTCACCTAAGACCCACCCTCAATCCCAGGCCCACTCAGCACAGCAATGGCTGCCATTGCTGACTAGCAGGTGGAGGATGGCTAGGCCCACATCAAACCCCAGGAGAACAGACTCACATTACACAAAGGGCACACAGAAGTGAGCTGTCAGCTACTTCTGACAGAGATCAGCCACTGCCAGAAAACAGTCACAAAGATCCCCCCCACCCACAGCCCACCAATAGCAGCTGGAGCTCCACTGAAAAGGAGAATGAGGTGCTGGTAAGCTAAGAGTCTTGAACTTCTGGTCACCACAGGATGCCTGCTTCATAATGCCATTACTATCTGGACCAGGAGGCATAGCTGATTTATCTAATACAAAGGAAGAAACACAAAAACAGACAAAATGAGGAGGAAGAGGAATATGTTCCATACAAAACAACAAGATAAGACACTAGAAATAGAGCTAAATGAAACAGAGATCACCAATCTCCTTGATAAAGATTTCAAAGGAACAGTCACAAAGATGCTCACTGACATGGGGAAAAATTGATGACCTCAGTGAAAACTTCAACAGAGAGATAGAAAATTTGAAAAAGAGCCACTCAGAGCTGAAGAATACAATAACAGAAATGAAAAATAAAATGGAGGTAATGAGTAGTAGATTGCTGGAAGTAGAGAGAAGACTCAATGAGAGAATCAAAGAACCAAAAGAGAGAATAAGAAAATAACCAAGCAGAAGAACATAAAAAAAAATATTTTCTAAAAATGAGAAGATGCTAAGAGAGATGTGTGACAACTCTAAGTGGAACAATATTTGCATTATAGGGGTCCAAGAGGGAGAAGAGAAAGACAAAGGGGTAGAAAGTCTCTTTGAAGAAATAATTGCTGAAAACTTCCCCAATCTGTGGAAGGAAACAGACACACAGGTCCTGGAAGTGCAGAGTCCCTAATAAAAGGAACACCAGGAAGACAACACCAAAACATATACTAATTAAAATGCAAAGATTAAAGATAAGAGAGAATCTTCAAAGCAGCAAGAGAGAAGAATACAGTTACTGCTAAAGGTAACTCCTCAAGGCTATCAACAGATTTCTTGAAACTTTATTAGCTAGAAGGGAGAGGCATGAAATACTTAATGTATTGAAATATAAGAACTTACAACCAAGTGTCCTGTACCCAGCTAGGTTATCATTCAGAATTGAAGGAGAGATTGAAAGTTTCCCAGATAAACAAAGCTTAAAAGAATTTACCATGACTAAACTGGTCTTAAAGGATATGTCAAAGGGACTTCTGTAGATGGAAATGTTTTGAAGTCTGAATATTTTTCATCAGTGAAAATAAACCCACAATAAAGGTAGTGGACCAATTATTTACTAAGTACATAAGAAGTTAAAAAAACCAAAAGTAGTATAATCACCTACACACAAAATCAGACAAGGGATACACAAAAGATGTAGATTAGGACATATTATACAGAAAGTATGGAGGAGGAAGAATAAAGAAGTAGTCATTTTAGGCTCTGTCCAAACTGAGTGAACAACTTAATATAGACATATTTAGGAAACTGTCTATGAACCTAATGCCTATAATACATACCCAAAAATTTAAAAAAAGAAATCGAAACATAACACTAAAGAAAGCCATCAAATAACAAGAGAAAAGCATAAAAGGGGAAGCAATGAACAGAAATAAATAACAAAAACAACCATAAAACAATTAATAAAATGGCAATAAGTACATACCTATCAATAATTACCTTTAGTGTAAATGGACTAACTATACAAATTAAAAGACACAGGGTGGCAGAATGGATATAGAAAAAAAGACCCATCTATACGTGGCCTATAAGAGACTCATTTCAGACCAAAAACATAGATAGGCTGAAAGTGAAGGGATAGGAAAATATACTTCATGCAAATAAAAGAGAGGAAAAAGCAGGAATAGTAGTACTTATATCAGACAAAATAGACTTCAAAACAAAGAAACTAACAAGAAACAAAGAAGGATATTAAATAATGATAAAGGGGTCAGTCCAAACAGAGGATAAAACAATGGTAAGTATCTATGCATCAAACATAGAAGCACTTAAATATATAAAACAAATACTAACAGACCTAAACAGAGAAACAGACAACACAATCATATTAAGTGATTGAAACATCTCAATTACATCAATTGATAGATAATTCAGAGAGAAAATAAATAAGGAAACAGAAGAGTTGAACAACACATCAGAACATATGAACTTAACAGATATATATGGAATGTTCCACCCAAATGCAGTAGGATACAGATTTTTCTCAAGTGTAAATGGAGCATTCTCCAAAATAGATTACACATTAGGACACAAGGAGAGTCTCATTAAAATAAAAGAAAATGGAAATTGTATCAAGCACCTTTTCAGATCACAATGGTATGAAACTAGAAATCAATTACATGAAGAAAACAAAAAACCTCACAAACATATGTAGACTAAAAAATATGCTACTGAATAATGAATGATTCAACGAACACATCAAAGAGGTAATCAAACAATACATGGAGACAAATGAAAGCAGAAACACAGCATTTCAAAATTACATGGGATGCCACTACTTCAAGAAACAAGAATGATCCCAGATAAACAATTTAAAATCACAACTAAGAAAACTAAGAAAAGAATAAAATCCAAAGTTAGTAAGAGGGACATAATAAAGGTCAGAGCAAAAATAAATAAAATAGAGAATAATAAAACAATAGAAAAAAATCAGTGAAACCAAGAGCTGGTTCTTTGAGAAGTTAAACAAAACAGATGAAACTATAGCCAGACTTATTAAGAAAAAAACAGGCGCTACATAAATAAATAAAAACAGAAATGAAAAAGGAAAAGTTAGAACTGACACCACAGTAATACAAATAATTGTAAGAGAATCCTATGAAGTTATATGCCAATAAATTGAACTACCTAGAAAAAACAGAAAAATTTATAGAAACATATAACCTTCCAAGACTAACCCAGGAGAAACAGAAAGTCTGAACAAACAAATTAACAGTAACAAAAAACTAAATTTGTAACCAAAAACTCCCAAGAAAACAAAGTCCAGGACCAGATGGCTTCACAGCCGAATTCTACCAAATATTTAAAGAAGAGCTGATATCAATTCTTCTTAAACTTTTCCAAAAAAATAGAAGAGGGAATACCTCCAAACTCATTCTATGAGGCCAGCATCAGACTAATACCAAAGTCTAAGAAAGATACTACACACAAAGCAAGAAAATTATAGACTGATATTTCTGATGAATATATATGCCAAAATCTTCAAACAAATTATTAGCAAACTAAATTCAAAAAATATATCAAAAGGATCATCCACCACAAACAAGTGGCATTTACTCCAGGGATGCAAGGATGATACAGTATTTGTATATCAAACAATGTGATACACCACCTTTCACATTAAAAAAGGAAAATAAAACTGTGTGTTCATTTCAATAGATGGTGAAAAAGCACATGAAAAAAATTAAACATCCATTCATAATGAAAACTCTCAACAAAATGGGTGTAGAGGTAACATCCCTCAACAATAAAAGCCATATAGGACAAACCCAAAGCTAACATCAAAGTCAATGGCAAAAAGCTGAAAGCTTTTCCTCAAAGGTCAGGAACAAGACAAGGATGCCCACTCTCACCACTTTTATTCAACATTGTATTGGAGGTCCTACCTATGGCAATCAGACAAGATAAAGAAATAAATTGGTAAGGAAGCAGTTCAACTGCCACTATTTGCAGATGACATATTATATGTAAAAGACCCTAAAGACTCCACCAAAAAATTTTAGAGCTAATAACTGGATACAGCAAAGTTGCAGGATACAAAATCAATATACTGTTGAATTCCTATATACTAACAATGAATTAGCAGAAGGGGAAACAGGAAAACAATTCCATTTACAATTGCATCAAAAAGAATAAAATACCTAGGAATAAACCTAACCAAGGAGGTGAAAGACTTGTACTCTGAAAACCATAAGACACTTAAGAGAGAAATAAAGAATTCACAAATAAAAGGAAATATAACCCATACTCATGGATATGAAGAATTAATATTGCCAAATGGCTGTCCTGCCCAAAACAATTGACAGATTCAATGCAATCACTATCAAAACACCAACACCATTTTTCAATGAACTGGAGCCAATAATCCTAAAATTTTTTAAAAATTTTATTTTGGTATCATTAATCTACAATTACATGAAGGACATTATGTTCACTAGGCTCCCCCCCTCACCAAGTACCCCCCACATACCCATTCACAGTCACTATCTATCAACATAGTAAGATGCTGTAAAATCACTAGTTGTCTTCTCTGTGTTGCACAGCCTTCCCCATGCCCCCCCCCACACTATACATGTTAATCGTAGTGCCCCTTTTCTTTTTTCCTGCCCTTATCCCTCCCTTCCCACCTGTCCTCCCCAGTCGCTTTCCCTTTGGTAACTGTTGGTCCATTCTTGGGTTCTGTGACTCTGCTGCTGCTTTGTTCCTTCAGTTTTCTTTTGTTCTTATACTCCACATATGAGTGAAATCATTTGGTACTTGCTTTCTCCACCTGGCTTATTTCATTGAGCATAATACCCTCTAGCTCCATCCATATTGTTGCAAATGGTAGGATCTGTTTTCTTCTTATAGCTGAGTAATATTCCATTGTGTATATGTACCATATCTTCTTTATCCATTCATATACTGATGGACATTTAGGTTGCTTCCATACCTTGTCTATTGTAAATAGTGCAGCAATAAACATAGGGATGCATCTGTCTTTTTCAAACTGGAGTGCTGCATTCTTAGGGTAAATTCCTAGAAGTGGAATTCCTGGGTCAAATGGTATTTCTATTTTGAGCATTTTGAGGACCCTCCATATTGCTTTCCACAATGGTTGAACTAATTTACATTCCCACCAGCAGTGTAGGGGGGTTCCCCTTTCTCCACAACCTCACCAACATTTGTTGTTGTTTGTCTTTTGGATGGTAGCCATCCTTACTGGTTTGAGATGATAGCTCACTGTGGTTTTAATTTGCATTTCTCTGATGACAAGTGATGTGGAGCATCTTTTCATGTGTCTGTTGCCCACCTGAATTTCTTCTTTAGAAAACTGTCTATTCAGCTCCTCTGCCCATTTTTTAATTGGATTACTTGCTTTTTGTTTGTTGAGGTGTGTGAGCTCTTTATATATTTTGGATGTCAACCCTTTGTCGGATCTGTCATTTATGAATATATTCTCTCATACTGTAGGATACTTTTTTGTTCTATTGATGGTGTCCTTTGCTGTACAGAAGCTTTTCAGCTTGATATAGTCCCATTTGTTCACTTTTGCTTTTGTTTCCCTTGCCTGGGGAGATATGTTCAAGAAGAGGTCACTCATGTTTATGTCTAAGAGATTTTTGCCTATGTTTTTTTCTAATAGTTTTATGGTTTCATGACTTCCATTCAAGTCTTTGATCCATTTCGAATTTACTTTTGTGTATGGGGTTAGACAGTGATCCAGTTTCACTCTCTTACATGTAGCTGTACAGTTTTGCCAGCACCATCTGCTGAAGAGACTATCATTTCCCCATTGTATGTCCATGGCTCCTTTATCGAATATTAGTTGACCATATATGTTTGGGTTAATGTTTGGAGTCTATTCTGTTCCATTGGTCTGTGGCTCTGTTCTTGTGCCAGTACCAAACTGTCTTGATTACTGTGGCTTTGTAGTAGATCTTGAAGTTGGGGAGTGAGATCCCCCCCTGCTTTATTCTTCCTTCTCAGGATTGCTTTAGCTATTCGGGGTCTTTGGTGTTTCCATATGAATTTTTGAACTATTTGTTCCAGTTCATTGAAGAATGCTGTTGGTAATTTGATAGGGATTGCATCGAATCTGTATATTGCTTTGGGCAGGATGGCCATTTTGACGATATTAATTCTTCCTAGCCAGGAGCATGGGATGAGTTTCCATTTGTTAGTGACCTCTTTAATTTCTCTTAAGAGTGTCTTATAGTTTTCAGAGTATAGGTCTTTCATTTCCTTTTTTAGTTTTATTCCTAGGTATTTTATTCTTTTTCATGCTATTGTGAATGGAATTGTCTTCCTGATTTCTCTTTCTATTAGTTTATTGTTAGTGTATAGGAAAGTCACAGATTTCTGTGTGTTAATTTTGTATACTGCAACTTTGCTGAATTGCGATATTAGCTCTAGTAGTTTCGGAGTGGAGTCTTTAGTGTTTTTTATGTACAATATCATGTCATCTGCAAATAGTGACAGTTTAACTTCTTCATTACCAATCTGGATTCCTTGTATTTCTTTGTTTTGTCTAATTGCTGTGGCTAGGACCTCCAGTACTATGTTGAATAACAGTGGGGAGAGTGGGCATCCCTATCTTGCTCCCGATCACAGAGGAATAGCTTTCAGCTTCTCGCTGTTCAGTATGATGTTGGCTGTGGGTTTATCATATATGGCCTCTATTATGTTGAGGTACTTGCCCTCTATACCCATTTTGTTGAGAGTTTTTATCATGAATGGATGTTGAATTTTATCAAATGCTTTTTCAACATCTATGGAGATGATCATGTGGTTTTGTCTTTCTTTTTGTTGATGTGGTGGATGATGTTGATAGATTTTCAAATGTTGTACCATCCTTGCATCCCTGGGATGAATCCCACTTGGTCATGGTGTATGATCCTTTTGATGTATTTTTGAATTCGGTTTGCTAATATTTTGTTGAGTATTTTTGCATCTACATTCATCACGGATATTGGTCTGTAGTTTTCTTTTTTGGTGGGGTCTTTGCCTGGTTTTGGTATTAGGGTATTGGTGACTTCATAGAATGAGTTTGGGAGTCTTCCCTCCTCTTCTATTTTTTGGAAAACTTTAAGGAGAATGGGTATTATGTCTTCCCTGTATGTCTGATAAAATTCCGAGGTAAATCCATCTGGCCTGGGGGTTTTGTTCTTTGGTAGTTTTTTGATTACCGCTTCAATTTCGTTGCTGGTAATTGGTCTGTTTAGATTTTGTTTCTTTCTGGGTCAGTCTTGGAAGGTTGTATTTTTCTAGGAAGTTGTCCATTTCTCCAGGTTTCCCGGCTTGTTAGCATATAGGTTTTCATAGTACTCTCTAATTAGTCTTTGTATTTCTGTGGCGTCCATCGTGATTTTTCCTTTCTTATTTCTGATTCTGTTGATGTGTGTTGACTCTCTTTTCCTCTTAATAAGTCTGGCTAGGGGCTTATCTATTTTGTTTATTTTCTCAAAGAACCAGCTCTTGGTTTCATTGATTTTTGCTATTGTTTTATTCTTCTCAATTCTATTTACTTCTTCTCTGATCTTTATTATGTTCCTCCTTCTGCTGACCTTAGGCCTCATTTGTTCTTCTTTTTCCAATTTCGGTAATTGTGACATTAGACCATTCACTTGGGATTGTTCTTCCTTCTTTAAATGTGTCTGGATTGCTATATACTTTCCTCTTAAGAATGCTTTTCATATATTCCACAGTAGTTGGGACTTTGTGTTGTTGTTGTCATTTGTTTCTATATATTGCTAGATTTCCATTTTAATTTGGTCATTGATCCATTGATTATTTAGGAGCATGTTGTTAAGCCTCCATGTGTTTGTGAGCCTTTTGCTTTCTTTGTACAATTTATTTCTAGTTTTATGCCTTTGTGGTCTGAAAAGTTTGTTGGTAGGATTTCAATCTTTTGGAATTTACTGAGGCTCTTTTTGTGGCCTAGTATGTGGTCTATTCTGAAGAATGTTCCATGTGCACTTGAGAAGAATGTGTATCCTGTTGCTTTTGGATGTAGGGTTCTGTAGATGTCTATTAGGTCCATCTGTTCTAGTGTGTTGTTCAGTGCCTCTGTGTCCTTACTTATTTTCTGTCCGGTGGATCTCTCCTTTGGAGTGAGTGATGTGTTGAAGTCTCCCAAAATGAATGCATTGCATTCTATTTCCTCCTTTAATTCTGTTAGTATTTGTTTCACATATGTTGGTGCTCCTGTATTGGGTGCATATATATTTATAATGGTTATATCCTCTTGTTGGTCTGAGCCCTTTATCATTATGTAATGTCCTTCTTTATCTTTTGTTACTTTCTTTATTTTGAACTCTATTTTGTCTGATACTAGTATTGCAACACCTGCTTTTTTCTCTCTGTTGTTTGCATGAAATATATTTTTCCATCCCTGACTTTAAGTCTGTGCATGTCTTTGGGTTTGAGGTGAGTCTCTTGTAAGCAGCATATGGATGGATCTTGCTTTTTTATCCGTTCTATTACTCTGTGTCTTTTGATTGGTGCATTCAGTCCATTTACATTTAGGGTCATTATGGAAAGGTATGAATTTATTGCCATTGCAGGCTTTAAGTTTGTGGTTACCAAAGGTTCAGGGTTAGCTTCTTTACTATCTTACTGTCTAACTTACCTCACTTGTTGAGCTATTATAAATGTGTTCTGATGATTCTTTATTTCTCTCCCTTCTTACTCCTCCTCCTCCCTTCTTCATATGTTGGGTGTTTTGTTCTGTGCTCTTTTTAGGAGTGCTCCCATTTGGAGCAGTCCCTGTAGGATGCCCTGAAGAGGTGGTTTGTGGGAGGCAAATTCCCTCAACTTTTGCTTGGGAATTGTTTAATCCCTCCTTCATATTTAAATGATAATTGTGCTGGATACAGTAGTCTTGGTTCGAGGCCCTTCTGTTTCATTGCATTAAGTTTATCATGCCATTCTCTTCTGGCCTATAAGGTTTCTGTTGAGAAGTCTGATGATAGCCTTTTGGGTTTTCCTTTGTAGGTGACCTTTTTTTTTTTCTCTCTGTCTGCCTTTAATACTCTGTCCTTGTCTTTGATCTTTGCCATTTTAATTATTATGTGTCTTGGTGTTGCCCTCCTTGGATCCCTTGTCATGGGAGTTCTGTGTGCTTCTGTGGTCTGAGGACCATTTACTCCCCTAGTTTGGGTAAGTTTTCAGCAATTTCTTCAAAGACACTTTCTATCCCTTTTTCTTTCTCTTCTCTTCTGGTACCCCTATAATGCGGATTTTGTTCCGTTTTGATTGGTCACACAGTTCTCTTAAAATTCTTTCTTTCCTGGAGATCCTTTTATCTTTCTCTGCATCAGCTTCTCTGTGCTCCTGTTCTCTGTTTTCTAATCCTTTAATGGTCTTTTGCATCTCGTCCATTCTGCTTTGAAGTCCTTCCAGAGATTGTTTTATTTCTGTATTCTCCCTCCTTAGTTCTTGCATATTTCTCTGCAAGTCCATCAGCATGTTTATGAATTTTGTTTTGAATTCTTTTTCAGGAAGACTGGTTAAATCTATCTCCCAGGTTCCTTCTCAGGGGAAGATGTAGAAGATGTCGAAGCTGTCTGGGTTAGTCTTGTCTGGATCAAATTTTTTTGCCTTTTCATGTTGATAGGTGCATTGGTATGCTATTGACACGTCTGTCAGCTGTGAGAGCCTGGAGTTTTTCCACTAGCTCCTGGCCTATCTTTGTTGGGACAAGTGTGACCCCTAATGGCTTGTGTTGGGCAATTGTGTGTAGACTGTGTCTCTGTATCTTGCCCGGCCAGTATGGAGGAAGTTCCCTTGTTGTGGGCGTGGCCAGCCTCAGGCTTCTACTCTGTTATGGTGGGGCCCCGGAGGGGTAATGGATGGGGGACTGTTTGGCTGTTTACCTCTGTGAGGGGTCTCTGAGCTGTTGCCCAGGGGGTTAGTGCACCTGGAGTTCCCTGTAATTTTCAGCTGCTGGGCTGTGACCCGGGATGCTTCCGTCCAGCTGTGGGGTCCCTGTCCCTTTAAGACTTTCAAAATGACTCGCTTTTCTTTGTCCCAGAGGTGCCGGTTGCAGGACCCACTCACAGGTTTTACTGTCCTGTTTCCCTAGTTTCCAGCACCCCACACATACACTGTGTGTCTGTGCTCTCGTGGATGGCTGGGGCTGGGTGTTCAGCAGTCCTGGGCTCCCTCTCCCTCTCTGGTCCGACTCCTCTCCTCCCGCCAGGAGCTGGGGTGAGGGGCCTCGGGTCCTGCCAGGCTGCGGCTTGTATTTTACCCCTTTCACCAGGCGCTGGGTTCTCACAGGTGTGGATGTAGTCTGTCTGTTGTCCTGTGTCTTCTGGTCTCTCTTTTAGGGATAGTTGTATTTGTTGTATTCTCAAAAATATATATGATTTTGGGAGGAGATTCCCACTGTCCTACTCATACCACCATCTTGGCTCCACCCCCCAATAATCCTAAAATTTTTTTCACAATAAAAAAGATCCTGATTAGCCAAAGCAAAGTGAGAAAGAATAACAAAGATGGGGGTACCATGATCTCTGGCTTCAAGCTATACTACAAAGCAGAAGAATCAAAACAGTATGATAATGGTACAAGATCATACCCATAGAACAATGGAGCAGAATAGAGAGCCTAGATAGAATCCTATCCATATGGTCAATTAATACATGGCAAAAGAGCCATGATTACGTAAGGGGGAGAAGATAGTCTCTTTAATGAGTGGTGTTGGAGAACTGGACAGCTACATGCAAGGGAAAGAAACTGTATTACTGTCTATCTCCATGCACAAAAGTAAACTTAGAGACTGAAATGTAACACATGAAACCATAAAACTCTTAGAAGAAAACATAGGCAAAAATCTCCTGAACACAAGCATGAAAATTATTTCCTGGACACATCTCAGGTAAGGGAAACAAAAGCAAAACTGAACAAATGGGTGTACATCAAACTAAAAAACACCATCAAGAAAACAGAAAGGCTACTTACTATATGATAGAAATATTCATAAATGATTTACCAATAAAGGGTTAATACCCAACATATATAAAGAACTCATATGATTCAATACCAAGGAAAGAAATGACCTGATTAAAAACTGGGCAGAGGGAGATTAAAGATGGTGGCATGAGAGGTGATAAAGAGACCTTCTAAAACCACATATAATAAGAAAATATAATTAATACAACTAATCCTCAAAGAGCAACAGGAAAGACTATGCCAGATTGCATACACCTGGAGGAAAGAACAGACCTTATGGAACAGGATAACAAACCAAAGCCATGACCCAGCAGGACCCAGGACTTTACCCCACCCCAGCTTACCGGTGGGAGGACGAGAAACAGAGAGGGGAGGGAGTAGAAGCCTGGGACTGCTGAAAACCTACCTCTGGAGATTTGCTTTGGGAGCATGAACCTACATTGCATGGTGTTCTGATGATTAGTGGGGTTGGTAAGCTAACACAGGCAGAATACCTAGAGAGACTTAGATTTAAGCTGCTTGTGGAAAACAGGGATTCATATCCAGCTGATCTGGGTGGGAAGTCTGAGAGACATCCTAAAAGCAAGAGGGCTGCTAAAGGAGCAAGGATTGCACAGAGCTTACTGCTCAGGAGTAAGGACAGGTAGATAAAATTGTGCAGGTGCACTTGACCCAGCAGGTTGGGGACTTAAATGTTTTTTAGGTTCTCCATACCCCTGGTGGGCTACACAGCTCTAAGGCCCCCAACTGTGATATGAAGCTTGCTGTGCCTTCTTCCTGGCTAGCTCACACCTGGCTCACAAAATGGAAGACCCTGCCCTGGTGTCAGGCCAGCCGGAGGGAAGCCCTGCCTGTAGCAGCTACAAACACACAGCATAGAGGCTTACACCTGTGTGTTTTGGCTCACTGGTTCTGGCAGTGGAGACAGGCATACCAGCTGGGAAGGAGAAAACAGCTCTTTCCTCCCCCAGGAACCAGCACCACTTCCCTGTAACGCCTGACACACTCCATAGCTTGAGTGGCTGCAGAGAGCAGAACTTCTGGGCACTAGAGGGCACCACATACAAATATGAAACATCAAAGGAATCTGGTTCAAAGCAAAATCTCAACACCAGAAAAAGGACCGAGTGAGACTGAACTAATAAATCTTTGTGAAAGAGATTTCAAAATAAAAATCCCAAACATACTCCTGGAGGTACAGGAAAATATTCAAGAACTCAGGAACGAATTTAGGATGGAGATCCAGTTGTTGAGGAACACAATGTAGGGTATTAAAAGCAGATTAGATACGGTGGAGGAGATAATAAATGAAATAGAAATTAGGGAAGATGAATACAAAGAAGCTGAGGCACAGAGAGATTAAAGGATCTCTAGGAATAAAATAATACTGTAAAAACTGTGTGACCAATCCAAACAGAACAATATTCATATTATAGGGGTCCCAGAAGAAGAAGAAGAGAGAAAAAAGGATTGAAAGTGTCTCTGAGGAAATACTTGCTGAAAACTTCCAAAATCTGGGGAAGGAGATAGTCTCTCAAGCCACAGATCTCCAAACTCAAGGGATGCAAGGAAGATAACACCAAGACACATAATAATTAAAATGGCAATGATTAAGGATAAAGACAGATTACAAAAAGCAGCCAGAGAGAAATAAGATCACATACAAAGGAAAACCTATCAGGCTATCATCAGACATCTCAGCAGAAACCTTACAGGCCAGAAGGAAGAGGCATGATACATTTAATACAATGAAGCAGAAGGGTTGTGAAACAAGAATACTCTATATGACAAGATTATCATTTATATTTGAAGGAGCGATTAAAGTATTTCCAGATAAGAAAAAGCTGAGAGAATTTACACCCCACAAACCATCTCTACAGTGTCTTTTGGAGGGACTGCTATAGATGGAAGTGTTCCTAAGGTTAAAAAGCTGTCAGAGTTAATAAAAAGGGATAGAAAAAGAGTACAGAATATGATACCTGATAAATAAAGAATGGAGGAGGAAGAAAAGGACAGGGGAAAAAAAGATCCTTTGGACTGTGTTTGCAATAGCATACTAAGGGAGTTAAGTTATACTCTTAAATAGTAAGGAAGATACCCTTGAACCTTTGGTAAGCACGAATCTAAAGCCTGCAATGGCAATAAGTACCTATCAATAATCACCCTAAATGTAAATGGTCTGAATGCACCAATCAAAAGACATTGAGTCACTGAATGGATAAAACAAGACCCAACTGCAAGTTGCCTACAAGAGACTCACTTCACACCCAAAGACATACACAGACTAAAAGTGAAGGGATGGTAAAAGATATTTCATGCAACTAATAGGGAGAGAAAAGGAGGTGTTACAGTACTTATATCAGACAAAACAGACTTTAAAAGAAAGTCACAAGAGACAAAGATGGACATGACATAATGATAAAGCACTCACTCTAACAAGAGGATATAACCATTATAAATAACTATGCACACAACACAGGAGCACCTACATATGTGAAACAAATACTAACAGAATTAAAAGGGGAAATAGAATGGAATGCACTCATTCTAGGAGACTTCAACACTCCACTCACTCCAAAGGACAGATCAGCCATTCAGAAAATAAGTAAGAAGACAGAGGCACTGAACAACACATTATAACAGGTAGACCTAAAAGACATCTACAGAACTCTACACCCAAAAGCAGCAGAATACACATTCTTTTCAAGTGCACATGGAACATTTTCAAGAATAGATCATAAAATAGGCCACAAAAAGAGCATAATTAAATTAAAAAAGATTGAAATTGTACCAACCAGCTTCTCAGACCACAAGGGTATGAAACCTAGAAATAAATTACCCAAAGGAAACAAAAAAGCCCACAAACACATGGAGACTTAACAACATGCTCCTAAATAAACAGTGGATCAATGACCAAATAAAAACAGAGATCAAGCAATATATGGAGACAAATGACAACAATAATTCACCACCGCTAAATCTGTGGGACTCAGTAAAAGCCGTGCTAAGAGGGAAGTATATTATAACACAGCCCTACCTCAGGAAAGAAGAACAGTCCCAAATGAGCAGTCTAAACTCACAATTAATGAAACTAGAAAAAGAAGAACAAATGAGGCTCAAAGTCAGTAGAAGGAGGGACATAATAAAGATTAGAGCAGAAATAAATAAAATTGAGAACAATAAAACAATAGAAAGAATGAAAGCAAGAGCTGGTTATTTGAGAAAATAAACAAAACAGATAAACTCCTAGCCAGACTTATCAAAGAAAAAAATAGAGTCTACACACATAAACAGAATCAGAAATGAGAAAGGAAAAATCACTATGGACACCACAGAAATACAAAGATTTATTAGAGAATACCATGAAAAATTAAATGCTAACAAACTGAATAATCTAGGAGAAATGGACAACTTTCTAGAAACATACAACCTGCCAAGGCTGACCCAGAAAGAAACAGAAGATCTGAACAAACCAATTACTAGCAACGAAATTGAATTGGTAATCAAAAAACTACCTAAGAACAAAATACCTGGACCAGATGGCTTCACCACTGAATTTTCTCAAATATTTAGTGAAGACCTAATATCCATACTTCTTAAAGTTTTCCAAAAAGTAGAAGAGGAGGGAATACTCCCAATGTCATTCTACAAGGCCAACATCACTCTAATACCAAAACCAGGCAAAGACACCACAAAAAAAGAAAGTTACAGACCAATATCCCTGAAGAAAATATATGCAAAAATACTCAACAAAATATTAGCAAACAGATTTTAGAAGTACATAAAAAAGATCATCCACCACGATGAAGCAGAATTTATTCCAGGGATGCAAGGATGGCAGAATATTAGAAAATCCATCAACATCATCCACCACATCACCATAAAGAAGGACAAAAACCACATGATCATCTCCATAGGTGCTGAAAAAGCATTTGAATAAATTCAACATCCATTCATTATAAAAACTCCCAACAAAATGGGTATAGAAGGAAAGTACCTCAACATAATAAAGGTTGTATATGACAAACTCACAAGCAACATCATATTTAACAGTGAGATGCTTAAATCCTTTCCTTTGAGATCAGGAACAAGACAAGGCTTCCCACTCTCCCCACTTTTATTCAGCATAGTTCTGGAGGTCCTAGCCATGACAGTCAGACAACATAAAGAAACAAAAGGCATCTGGATTGGTAAGGAAGAAGTTAAATTGTCACTCTTTGGAGATGACATGATATTGTACATAAAAATCCTAAAGAATCCACTCCAAAACTATGAGATCTAATATCTGAACTCAGCAAAGTTGCAGGATACAAAATTAATAGACAAATCTGTTGCATTCCTATACACTAATGAGGAACTAGCAGAAAGAAAATCAGGAAAACAATTCCATTCACAATTGCACCAAAAAGAATAAAATACTAGGAATAAACCTAACCAAGGAAGTGAAAGACCTATACTATGAAAACTGCAAGATACTCATGAGAGAAGCTAAATAAGCTACCAATAAATGGAAACACATCCCGTGCTCATGGATAAGAATAATTAATATTGTCAAAAAGGCCATCCTGCCTAAAGTAATCTCAAGATTCAATGCAATCCCTATCAAAATACCAACAGCATTCTTCAACAAACTAGAGAAAATACTTCTAAAATTCATATGGAAGCACAAAAGACCCCAAATAGCCAAAGCAATCTTGAGAAGGAAGCATAAAGCTGGAGGGATTACATTCCCTGACTTCAAGCTCTACTAAAGAGCCACAGCAATCAAGACAACTTGGTACTGGCACAAGAACAGACCCATAGATCAATGGAACAAAATACAGAGCCCAAATATAAACCCACACATATATGGCCAATTGATATATCACAAAGGAGCCATGGACATACAATGGGGAAATGGCAGCCTCTTGAACAACTGGTGTTGGCAAAATTGGACAGCTGCATGCAAGAGAATGAAGCTAGATTATTGTCTATCACCATACACAAAAGTAAACTCAAAATGGATCAAAGACCTGAATGTAAGTCATGAAACCATAAAACTCTTAGAAGATGACATAGGCAAAAATCTCCTGAATATAAACATGAGCAACTTTTTCCTGAATGCATCTCCTTGAGCAAGGGAAACAAAAGCAAAAATGAACACATGGGACTACATCAAACTTAAAAGCTTCTGTACAGAAAAGACACCATCAACAGAACAAAAATTCATCCTACAGTATGGGAGAATATATTTGTAAATGACATATCCGACAAGGGGTTAACATCCAAAATATATGAAGAACTCACACACCACAACACCCAAAAGCAAATAACCTGATTAAAATTGGGCGGAGGATATGAACAGACAATTCTCCAAAGAAAAAATTCAGATGGCCAACAGGCACATGAAAAGATGCTCCACATTGCTAATTATCAGGGAAATGCATATTAAATTAACAATGAGATATCACCTCACACCAGTTAGGATGGCCAGTATCGAAAAGTCTAAGAACAACAAATGCTGGCAAGGATGTGGAGAAAGGGGAACTCTCCTACACTATTGGTGGGAATGTAAGCTAGTTCAATCATTGTGGAAAGCAATATGGAGGTTCCTCAAAAAACTAAAAATAGAAATACCATTTGACCCAGGAATTCTACTCCTAGGAATTTATCCAAAGCATATAATTTCTCAGATTAAAAAAGACATATGCACCCCTATGTTTCTTGCAGTACTATTTACAATACCTAAGATATGGAAGCAACCTAAGTGTCCCTCAGTAGATGAATGGATAAAGAAGAAGTGGTACATATACACAGTGGAATACTATTCAGCCATAAGAAAGAAACAAATCCTACAATTTGCAACAACATGGATGGAGTTGGAGGATATTATCTCAGTGAAATAAGCCGGGCAGAGAAAAACAAATACCAAATGATTTCCTGCATTTGTGGAGTATAACAACAAAGCAAAACTGAAGGAACAAAAGAGCAACAGACTCACAGACTCCAAGAAGGGACTAGCAGTTACCAAAGGGGAGGGGTGTGGGAGAGTGTGGGGAGGGAGGGAGTGGGGGATTGTTGGGTATTATTATTGGCTCACATGTTGTTGAGGGGTCATGGGGAAGACAGTGTAGAACAGAGAAGGCAAATAGTGACTGCAACATCTTACTACACTGATGGGCAGTGTCTGCAATGGGGTATGGGGATACACAATAACATGGATGAATGTAGTAACCACATTGTTTTTTCATGTGAAACCTTCATAAATGTGTATATCAATAATACCTTAATGAATTATCAATCAATCAATAAACAAATAAATGGGAAGAGGACGTGAACAGACATTTCTCCTAGAAGAAAGACAGGTGGCCAACAGATACATGAAAAGATGCTCCACATTGTTAATAATCAGGGAAATACAAATCAAAACCACAAGAGATATCACTTCATACCAGTCAAAATGGCCACTATTCAAAAGATAAGAAATAACAAGTGTTGGTGAGAATGTGGAGAAAAAGGCACCGTCGTACACTGTTGTTGGGAATGTACATTGGTGCAGCCACTGTGGAAAGCAGTATACAGGTTCCTCAGAAACTAAAAATGAAATGCCATTCGACTCAGTAATCCCATTTCTAGGAATTTATCCACAGAAAACAAAACCTCTAATTTGAAAAGATATATGCACCTCTGTGTTTATTGCTGCACTATTTACAATAGCCAAGATATGAAAGCAAACAAAGTGTCCATCAACAGATGAATAGATGGATAAGGAAGATGTGGTGCACACACACAATGGAATATTATTGAGCCATAGAAAAAGAAATTACCATTTGCGACAACATGGACCAGGAGGGTATTATGATAAGTGAAATAAACCTGGTGGAGAAAGACAAATCCATATTATTTCATTTATATGTGGTATCTAAAAACAAAGCAAAACAAACAAACAGTAGTAGACTCATAGACACTGAGAAGTGACTGCTGGTTGCCATAGGAGAGGGTTTCAGGTGAGTGGGTGAAATAGGTTAAAGGGGATAAAAAGGCACAAAATCTCAATCATAATATAAATTAGTCACAGGGATGAAAGTACCGCATAGAGAATATAGTCAATCATTCTGTAACATTTTTCTATATTGACAGATGGTAACCATACTAGTCAGAATAAGGATTTAATAATGTATATAACTGTTGAATCATTATGTTTTATACATGAAACCAATATAATATTGTATATCAGCTATACTTCAATAAAACATAATTTTAAAAATAAATTTAAAGAAATGCTATTTTACCCACTAATCATAGTTGTGAATAGCCTGGTTTTGATAAATCTATTGAAAGTAAAAGAGAAACAAAAAAAAAGGCAAAATGGGTTTGACTCTCTGTTACTAACAACTATTTGGTTAAAAGAATACTGCACAATGTTTTAGGAAAATTAAGTGGAAGTCCAGATTACAAAATTTATTCTCTCTCTTTATGTAATTCTTCATTTTTTTGAGCTTGTGTATCCTTAAGTAAGAGGATTGGCCTACTGGAGTTTTCATTGTTTTGTAAGCTTTTCTCCCAAGTCATAATATCATCTGCTCAGATAAAATTTCATGTACAAGATGTATATGTGAACAAAAGTGGTAATGTTTTGTGTGAAGCAGAAGAGGTGGGCTTGATACCTGTCCAATAGAAATTTAATTTTACCTACCTAAAGCCTTCCAGTAACTACAAAAACACAGCTGAGAAACAACATAAAATCAGTAACTAAACTATGCAATGTTTCTTCCACCTCTGATATTCCACAACCAGTGATGGAACATCTCAACATTAGTTTCCATCATGATATACACTAGACCATAGCCATATGTGCAATATGTTCAAATGTATACAGTCAGGCTGACTCTTTGAACTAACTTTATTTTCATACCTTTTACCCCAAATCAATATTAGAATGCAAGATGTAAGATTCCTTTACATGATAAACTTAAATCCACTTTAACTTGGAAACTGTTATTCCACTCATGAACATATGTATTGAATAACGATTAATAATAAACCACTTGAGGCGTACCTCAAAAAATTGCTACACACTTGCACTGAGATATCATTGATTTAAGAATTGAACTATGACTTAGATGATGCTAATGGGTTGATATTTTGGAGAAAGGATTAAGTAAATGTAAGTGATAATTTCTGCAAATAATAAAATTCTCAAACAAGTTTTGCAAATGCTCACAGAAGAAGTTCTTTAAAGCCTATGATAGGTTAAATGCATCATACTACTTTAAGACATCTCTAAAAACAATGCAAATACACACAGTGGTGTTATGATGTAGTAACAATCTCAAAATATCAGTGGTTTAAAATCCATAGCATATACTGACAGTTCAGGCAGTTTTCCAAGTTACCAGTCCTCTACATGAAGAATTAAGATTGTGCTTCCATATAAATATTTGCCTCCTGATTCATGGAAACTGTGAAAGAGAATATTTGTACTTAGATTTTACATGATTCACTTCTTTAAATTTGCTGACCCAGTTAAGCCATTTAGGTAAGATCAGCTTCGAGAGAATGGGACAATGCAATCTCCCTTTATTCCTGCAAGGAAGACAACTGAAAATATTGATGAGCAGCACCAATATCTACCACAGTTTTAAATCAGTAAAAGTTTAAGCTTGTCCAAATTTCATTCTGCTTTGTTTACCCAGCAAATGTCTTATTTGATCCATGTACTCCCTCGATATATTACCTTATTTCTCAGTTTTCATTTGGATACCAAGTATTTTAGCAGACATTTTAATTTGCCACCACTCTTATGGTCCAGTTGTTAATGACTCTTTCCATTTGTACCAGCCTTAATTGTTACAAGAAAACTGATATGATGCGTGATTCTGAGTATAAGCATTATGGTCTTTTTTTTTTTCTTTTTGTCTATCAAAGAAGAAAGCTGCAGGCCAAAGCAGAACCTTTTAAGTCTATCAAGTAGTTAGCCCCTGCATCTAGTGGCTCTTACAATTGTGCTTTCTTCTATTAATTATGACTTTCTTACCTCCATCTACCCATCTCTAACATCAAATGTTGTAACACATGATATTGTATAGAAAGTAACTATTGGAGGTTTAGGCATAATGAGGCTGGGGAAATTACTTAACAGTACATGCTAAAGAAAAAGCCTAAACTTAATACTAGACCTCTCTTTCATTAAAGTACCTCAGACATCTTCATATATTTACTCACCAGGCTCAATTCTTCACCATATTATTAGATTCCCTCTATCATCTTTCCCCAGGTATTAGTCAAAGACTTACATAACCTTGTTTATCTAATAAGTAGGACAGTTTTGTATCTCTAGACAAGGCCATTAATTGAGTATCTTGAAATTGATGTGCTTACTTAATAAAAAATAATCCATTCAAGTTCAGAATATATGGCTTTATATAGCCATATAACACATCAGTCAGCAGACATGTAAATAAAAGATGTATTTTTTTAATACATTCTGGATGGAGCAATCTACAGGGGTCATGGATATCAGATGGGGCTCTTCCTGTTGCATTTATGATATATGCTGTATACAAAGGGTTTTACAAGATCTCCCAACTGTTCTAGGATTTTCATTTAATAATGGCTATAAACCTTGTTCTTTTCTTACTGGGTAAATTTCAAAGCCCCAAAAGTTGCATGTAAATCAAGAAAGCCCCATGGGGTTCAGACAAACTTTGAACTCCAAGTAGCAGGGAACAGAATTGAAAATTTCATAAGAACACCTTTATTCACAGGGTCAGCTCAGCAGGGACTAGACAGTATGGAACAGGTGAGAATGAAAGCTAATCAAGAAAGGAAACCCTTTCAAACAACAACATCAGTCACAAAAGCCATGATTCACAATCAGGGAAGTAGTGTGGTTGGTTCTTATTTTAACCAAAGCATTCTTTTGGTTTTCCTTGATGCTCATATCCAGTTTAAAGGAATTATCCATTACAGGCTTCTTTCTTATGTCTCATAAATAAATCAGCAAGATAAAAATAGCTGCTTCTCTCCAAGTTAAAGCAAAATGAAAGTCAAGGTTTCAGCAATCTTCTTCAACTCTTTCCTTTTTGTTTTCTTATAATAATATCTAGATACCTCTGAGGGCAAGAATTTTTCCAGGATAATGCTCAGGCTGATTTTGAAAGAAAATATAATGTTGACTGTTTTTTAAAAATCTGGGATTGGCCAGTATTTTATTGGAAATGTAACTCATTTTATCCTTCTTTAAAAAAATCCACTTGTACATAAATATATTTGAGGATATAATTGCATTATGTATCTCTTGCTAGACTATAAATGGTGCATCTGTTATAAGTCCTAAAACACCGGGGTCTATGAAAATAAACCAAAGATGGTTTTTCTACTTGTGTCTATGCTTAAACAATCCCAGAGTTTAGGGAAGCATTTGGAAAGGGAGAGTTGTAAATGAAAGCCCTCAAGTAGAGAAGATTATGGGAAGTGATTTCCATCTTTTGCCTCTGTATAAAACTTACATATTTCACTTAATTTCAGGAATTTAGCTAAACAGTGGCTGCTCATTCTTCCAATGGCTGCCAACATCTCTTGATCTAGAGATCTTTCAGGAAGACATGGAGTAGCTTTAGATATAATGTATAATATAAGTTTCCTTTCCTGAGATTGTCTTAGAGTCTTGATATATGAAGCATTCATTAATACAGAGAGATTAATGTAGTTACTCTGAAATATACTAAAACCTACTATTCATATTCATTAAACTTCACCATAACTTTTAGTTACTTCATAGTTCTACATTTTGGCTAGAGTATATAATCTTTATATTTTAGAGCTACAAATGCCATTGCACAATTTACTTTAAAATGTCACTGTTAACTGTAAACTTTGTCTTAGGATATGGAAAGTTGGAAAGACCATCAATCCCACCCTTATAAAACCAATAAAAGCTGGGTAACCTACGATATCACAACTTTCTTCAACACACAAGGAAATCAACTCACAGGAGAATCAACTAACCCAAAATATAAGAAAGGTATCTTCCAAGGAGAGTTAATATGAGTGCTTGCTTATCTAAGGAAGATACAAATCATCATACGACCCATTAAGAAGAATTTTTGATAAATGTAAATCACTGAAAGCTATTGGTTATCATGAAAGTAAAGAAATCCTGGAAATTGAAAACACAAGAGTAATTTACCCCAACTCATAAGCTCTTCTCCACTGACATTACTAGGAACCAATGAGAAATATTGAGGGCAGGGCAAGAGAGTAGAAAGGGCATCTTTTATGGCGAAGACCTGGGTAAGGAGAATAGCAGCTGTTGCGGGGAACGCTTGAAACCTTGTATGGATAATTCTTCTCTAACAACCCAATGAAGAAAAGCCTTCATGAGCTAGAGGCAGGGCAGTAAACCCTGTCACATTCAGGGTATAAATATTTATCAAAACTGGTGAACAGAAATAATAACAAAAACAAAAAATCTCTTTTTCCTAGGGAAAGGGGCAGAAAAATTTTAGGGTTACATCATTAATAAACCCCTACCACTAGGAGGCAGAGCAGGATCACTAAAACTTGCCTATACGACTCAAAATCATCTGCCTAAGAATGAAGCTGAACCAGAGCAGAGAAGGCCCTTTCCTTCAGTGACCCCCGCACCCCACTTTCCCTACTCTGCCACAAAGCTAGATAGTGTGAAAGAACAAATAAGAGCAATCCAAAACACTGCTTGGGAAGGAGCAGGAGAGTGAAGCAATACCCTCTTTGTGATTCAGGCACAAAGAGAAAATTCAAATGGAGAATTGAGGGGACATTATAAATAATCCTCTATTCCCCTACCATAAACAGAACGTAATGCTAGAAGAATCTGAAGACTAGCAATCAAATTTGAAGACTGAGTAAAATCATAGAAACAAAAAGCCCAAAGTCATAGAAACAAAAAACCAAACTCTTGACTAAATTTATTCAATCTTTAATGCAAAGTTACCAGAAGAAGGAGAGAGCCCATTTCCAAGAATAAATAAGATCTCTACTGCCTTACATAAGGTATATCTCTTTCAACCCCAAATTATGAAACATAAAATAGGGAAAAATCAAAACCCTGTTAAGGGGCAAAATTATCAACAGAATAAGATTCAAATATGACACTGGTATTAAACAGATAAGAAATACAAATAATTATGATTAATATATTAACTGCTCTACTGGAAAAGATACGCAATATGAATAAAAAGGTGGGGGATTTCAGCAGAAACTGTAATAAAGAATCACACATAAATTGTAGATACAAAAACATAGTTCAAATATGAAGAATGCTTTCAATGGGTCAATAGACTTGACAGTTATGATGTAAATTGGAGAAATAAAAACGAATAAAAATTCAACAGAGTTTTCAAGATAGATAGGACAGTTTAATTTACTCTAACATATGTGTAATTGGAACCTCAGGAAAAGCAAGAGAAATGAAGAAGGATGTTTGAACAGATAACAGATAATTCACTAAAGTTAATTAAAGATTCCAAACAATAGACCCAATAATTTTATATAAGACTAAACAAGATAAGTCTCCCCCATCCACACATACACATACATAGACCGCCAGACATACCTTAATAAAACTGTTGGAGACTAAAGATAAACTCTCAAAGGTAATCAGAGATAACTTGTTATATACAGAGGAACAAAGATAAGAATTAAAAAAGGCTTTTTTGTTAAAAATTATTATGCAAATTAGAAGACAATGGAGTAATGTCCAAAAAAAGTAAGAAAAGAAAAATCCTTCTCCAGCAGCAAAATATCCTCAGAATATAAAGGAAAAATAATAAATTTGTTTAGTTAAACAACAACAGAGAAAATTCATTGCTGGCATCCCTGCTCTCTAAGTTAAGAGGAAGTTCATTAGGCAGAAAGACTATGAAAACAAAGAGAAACTTTCATGTTCACAAATAAATGGAAGTGTGCTCTAAGAAACATAATTGATGGTAAATAAAGTATTATTTTTTTGTATTTTAATTTCTTTAAAAACTTATTGCCTAAAGTAAAAAGATTAGCAATGGCTAGTGTATTTACAGTAAAAGTAAAAGGTAAACTATATTAAACTTATGGTTGCAAAAAAAGGGATGGAAGAAATTGGAGTCAATAAAGCCCTTATTCTACATATGAAGTGGTATAATAAATATTATTTGAAGGTGTACTGTTTTTAAAATGTATATCACAAACTCTATGATAACCTACAAAATAATTTTTAAGATATAAATAATAATCCCATTGTCTTACCAATGTGTTTCAGCCCTGGGCAAGTTCAGTATGGATTCAGTGAGACTGAGGAATGACAATGGAATGTTATTGGGGTAAAGGGTTTATTACCCAGTTGTTTTCCTGGCTATAGGTCAAGCACTAGAATCACATCTGCATCCAATGGTCTTCAGGTCTGTAATTCTCTCTTATCTCTGCCTCCACCCAAAGAACTGGGCAGAGCTCTGTATATAGTGACTCAGTCAATAATAGCTTATTGCCCATGGGTGTGGAAGATGTAGTCTAACAGTAGGCCAATTACATCAAGTAGTTTAGGGTCAGGTGAGGATCCTGGCCATAGGAACTTCAATTTTCCTCACACTCCACGCTTCCTGATGCTCGCCTCACAATCTACATGCTCTCAATCTTCCACAATGGTCCCTGTGGGAGAAAGCTGGAGCATTGCAACCAATTCCACAACAGCACCATAGGATAACAAAATAAAGATAATAGGAATTATGATACAACAAAATTTTTATACAGGTAACAAAAATTATAATAATCCTTAAGCCTGAGGAGGTGATTCCAGCTGTATTCAAAACTGGTTCTACTCAGATGCCAGGGGAGACCAGTAGTGGTACTGCTAGAGAGCTCTATGCACTTCAGTGAGTAGCAGTTTTTTGCTAGGGTGTGTGGCCAATCCACAAAGACCCCAAGGGTGACGAAAGACACATGTTTTAATGACACCAACATAGGCAAATCTTGTCCATCAGGTAAGATGCATGCAAGAGAGTGTCCCTATGAT
Organism: Manis pentadactyla; assembly: GCF_030020395.1. Lineage (NCBI taxonomy): Eukaryota > Metazoa > Chordata > Mammalia > Pholidota > Manidae > Manis > Manis pentadactyla. The sequence continues at coordinate 167,318,543 of NC_080020.1, read as the reverse complement.
AGGACTGTAGCAGGAAGGAGGTCCCTTCCAGGTCTAGTATACGATATCATCACCCCTCTCCCTGTGGGGGTTACTGAGGGGTCTATATATAGTGCTACTGGGGGTGTATACACTGGCCATGACAAAACACAACTCTCTGGTAAGACACGCCTACCTTCTGGTTGTTTCGGATATACTACGATGATCTTTGGGGCCACTCTGCTGTTACTCCAGGAATACACAGGGGACCATGTTCCAGGCCTTATCCCCAAGGTGCCAGGAGGGTCTGTCACTGCGGGCCCATATGTTGAATGTCCAAGGCCATGTCCACTCAATGGAGTCTCCAGGGTTTAGTACAGTTGGTGCTGGCACAAGATATTATTCTGGTGGTCAAACTTTGGCTTCAACAATCCCTCCTCAGTTGTACTTGCAGTTATTTAGGGGAGGCAGCAATATGCATTAGCATGTCTACAGGGCTCAGTGCACCTTCCCAGGGCTTGTCATCCAAATGCCATAGCACTGTCCATAAGTGGACTGACCATCTCTGTAGACTATTGATGTCTGACTTCAATCCAGATTTTAACAAACCATTATACCTCTCTATCATGCTTGCTGCAGTAGGACTGTATGGTACATGAAACTTCCATTTGATTCTTAACTGTTGCACCCATTCTTATAATGCATGTCCAGTAAAGTGGGTGCCTTGGCCACTCTCAATTTCCTGTTGTTGGCCATAGGCTTCAAGGAGATGCTCCAGGCCTCTTTTGGTCATCTGTTGGTCTGCACAATGTGTAGGAAAAGCAATCAGAAGTCCAGTAGCTGTGTCCACACAAGTCACATCATACCAATATCCTTCTGACACAGGCAGAGGCCCAATATAGTCTATCTGCCACCTGATGAGAGTTATCAGCCCCTTAGCTATTGTCCCATGTTGCTGTGGAACTTGTCCCACTTGCTGAGGAAAAGTCCCTTTTAAAGTATACAATGCTCTTCTGCTGGGCTCTGCTGACTTCTTCAAAGGTGAAAGACAGACCCCACTGACAGGCTACAGCCCACACTGTCTTTTGCTCTGCATGCAGCAAATGATGATGTAACCATTGGGCCACATCAGAGGCAGGCTTTTCTTCTAGTCTACATACCTGGGCCAATTCATCCACTTTATTGTTTCCTGGGGATGTCAGAAGTAAATGACCTGTCACATAACATACTGTAACTGTTTTAGTCTGACCACAGGCCCATAAGTCTTGCCACAATTCTTGCCCCATTTAAAGGGGTTGGTGCCCAACCAGCCAGTTGGCATGGTACCAGGTTGGTAGGCACAGGGTCAAGCCCCGATAGACAGCCCAGCTGTCAGTGGAGACAACTACAGGGGAGGGCTCCTGGCTGATCACAAGCCCCACGGCCCACAAATCTGCCCATTGAATTCTGTTCCCCTCACCATCTTCCATCCATATTGTCTCAGTCTTAGGATGGAAAGCTATGGCCCTCCATTTTGGGGGCTTCCCACAGCTGGAGCCATCTGTTTACCATGCATTTTCGGGTACAGGGGCTCTTCCCGCCCAATAAGGACTCTCTACTAATAATGGTTCTAAAGTAAAATTCTTTCTGCCTTTTGCTAGTATATGTCACTGGCCCCAATAAGGATTGGAGTTCTTCACTTAAGAGGCTAGTAGAGAGGGTACTATGCTGCTGTAGGTACACACTTCACTTGACCAGTGTAGGAGTCTGTGTCACACAACTATGTGGCTTTTGGGTGCAGTCTTGTACCCACCCCCGATGGATAGGTGGTTATTATATTTACTGGGGCCATTCTGGCAATGGGTTTTGTAGCCAGCAAGGCATGATACATGGCAACCAGTTGTATTTCTATCAAAGTGTATCGTACCTCTGCCCCTTTTGAGTTGTGACCAGAATCCAATAGGTTGGCAAGTTCATTCAAGCTGCTGCCAGAGACCCCAGTCATAACCGTCTTCAGTCACATTAACATCCACCTCACAGGGCCTTGATGGGTCTACCAAACTCAAGGCCTGCACGGCCTTGACTGCCCATTTTGCTATAGTAAAGGCAGATGCACATGTCTCATCCCAGCCCCCTCTGATGCTCTTTCATACCAAACAGTATAAGGGCTTCAGAATTTGTGCCAAGTGTGGGATAAATAATATCCAGGAGCTTAAGATTCAAAAACTCCTGTAACAATGACACAGTTGTAGGGATAGCTAAGGCCTGGAACTTATATATGACTGCTTCTGATATAACTTCAGTTTTACTCGACCAGATGACCCCCAAGAATTTGAGTGACAAACCAGGTCCCTGAACCTTGGTACTGTTCACTGCCTATCTTTTCTCCTGTAGATGTTGCACCTTCTATATCTGAAAGAGAATCAGATGTGAGAATATCATCAATATAATAGCACAGCCACACCATTGGTGGTTTCTCTCACGCTTTCCAAGTCCTAGGCTACAAATCCATGACAGATGGGACTGTGGAGGTATCCCTGTAGAAGGACAGTGAAAGTTCAATGCCATCCTTCCCACATGAAGGCAAATTGTTACTGACTTTTCTGTGCTATGTTAATAGAGAAGAAAGCATTAGTAAGGTCTACAACATGATACATCCCTAGTTCATGACTGAGTGTGTCCACATGGGCTGCTACAGAGCGGACAGCAGAATGCAAAGGGGGTGTGACTTTATTCAATTCCCTGAAAACCACCATCATATGCCAGAGCCATCCAGCTTTTTTACTGGCCACACTGGGGAATTGAAAGGGCTATGGGTGGACTTTATAATAACCACCTTTTCCAGTTCTTGGAGGCTTTCTCCTATTTATTTGTGCCCTCCAGGCAATTTGAACTGTTTGCTATTAGTCTCCTGCTGAGACACAAGCAAAGATAGGGAGGGTGCTTAGCATATCCCCTCAGAACTGCCTTCATCACACCTATCTTCAGTCTGAACTCACCACCAGTGGTGTGCAACCCTAGCTCCTGCAGGATAACTATCCCCAAAATATATTTGGGGATGGGAGGGATATATACAGTATACTCCTTTTAGGGTAGATGCCCTATTCCCAATGAGATTTGGACTTTTTTCACTCTGATAGCCTTACCCCCATATCCATCTGTAACAGTGGGGGGCCCAGGAAACCACTCAGGGTTTCCATAAATCAGTGAACAATCAGCTCCTATGTCTACCAGAGCCAGGACACACTGAATGTTCACTGGGACCAATGGATAGATATTTCAACATGTGGCCTCTGGTCCCTCACTGGTCCCTAGGACAGGTACCTTGACCCTCTCCTCAGTCAAACCGTGTCCACAGTCATCTTTCTGTGTGGTTCAGGCAGTGTTGGCTCACTCTCCAACAGGAAGTCTTGCAAACACACAGGCCGGACTTGCGGCTCTGTCTCTGGCCTCTGTCTCTTTGTTCTTAATAGCTGGAGCTGCTGCTCCAGTTTCAGTTGTTGTCACAGCTCCAGTAAGATTCTATTTGACTTCCCATCTAATCTCCCTCTGTCTGCTCCTGCCCCTATTAAATCAATTGACATCTGGGTCCTCATGACCTTCATGGGGCCCTTTAAATTATTCCTCTGAGTAGCTGACTGTATTTCCTTCCATGCTCTCATTGCTTTAGCTTCTCCCAAGTTTGCTACCATATGGTAACTTCATTTATGGCCTGCCCTAAGTGAGGTGCAAGGATGGCCACTAGGGGTATCCCTGAAGTAAAAGGCTCATCTTGGCCATAATTCTCTGGACTACAGATGGAATTTTCCATGTCTAACTCCCATAACACCTGTTGGAGAGTTCAACATATATCTGCCATCTAGCAGGGGAGGATGGTAAATCACCCTGATTGGGCCACACAGCATGAAGCGTGGCCATAAGTCAGTCAAGGAGGGAGTTTTTCTGGGTCTGATGGACATTTTGTAATAGCTGCCTCAAGGCAGGATGAACTGTCAGGGAAGCCAGCTTTCCAAACATCTCTAATCCAGAACAATTATGGAACCACCCTACATCCCAAAGACGCAGGAGTCAAGGTGATATTGACTCTGAGGGCTTCTGCTGAAACAGAGAGCCCAAATCCACCAGTTCAGCCAGAATATAGGTGTGGATCATAAGTGCTGCATGACCTGAGGAGAGGGCTGCACCTCTCCCAAAGGAACTTCTGGCACCACCCCTTCATCCTTCCTCAGCTCCTCCTCCATATCTGGCATTGACTACTCCTTTCTCTCTACTCTCCCAAGTGCCTCCTCTGCTACACCATTTACCTTTTCTACAGTGCCTCAGAGCAATGCTAGCTCAGTCTTCAATAGCTCTCTTACCTTCACCTCAGTACCTCATAGCTCATGTTCTCACACTGCCCCTTCTTGTGCTTTTTGCAGGAGTACATCTTTCTCCTTCATGGTCTTTACCTCTTCCACAGTGCCTCACAGCAATGCCATTCCATATTTCAACACATCTTTTACTTCCTCCACAGCACCTCATAGCTTACATTCTTGTGCTGCCTCCTCTTGTATCAATGCCATTTCATTCTTCAGCAAATTCACAGCACTTCGCAGTTCACATTCTGGTGCTGCCATTTCTCACATCTTTAGCAGGAGCACATTTTTCTCATCTGTAGACTTTTTAATACTGTGAGAAACAACAAATCCATGGTTCCCATTGTCTTGTGGGCACTCCGTGTCTCAAAGGCCCTCCTTATTATACCGAGGGCAACCTGTATTGCCTCAGGCATCAGCTCCACCTGCCCTCAGTCCTAGGGTGGGGCCCAGCCCTCTAGGAGGCAAGTGACCTCAGACCACATACCCAATGGGGGACACTTGAATATATCCCCATTCGTAGGTGCAGCACACTGAAGCACCCCTCCCATGAGAGCAGCCTGTTCCATTGTTCAGTCTACAATGAATCCTGCTGATGTTGCCAATGGGTTTCAGCTCCGGGCAAGTTCACTATGGATTCAGTGGGATCAAGGAATGACAATGGAATATTACTGGGGTAAAAGGGTTTATTACCAAGTTTTATACATCCAGTGGTAGGTCAAGCACTACAATCACATCTGCATCCAACAGTCTGCAGGTCTGTAATCCTCCTTTATCTCTGCCTCCACCCAGAAAACTTGGCAGAGCTCTGTATATAGTGACTCAGTCAAAAATAGCTTATGCCTGTGGGTGTGGAAGTGGTAGCCTATCAGTAGGCCAGTTACATTATCAAGTAGCTTAGGTTCAGGTGAGGATCCTGGCCACAAGAATTTCAATTTTCCCCACACCTATATTGGGGCAGTTTTTTAAGGAGATAAATAGTAATCCCATATTGACAATAAAATATAATTAGGTAAAGCACTCAGTGTGGAACTTCTGGTTTCAGGAAAATTGAGGGAAATGTGTTTCTTTATTCTCTTAAGTACAACTACAAACTCTGGGCATTACACATACAACCAACAAAGACAACTCTGAAAGGTGAAATGAAGGCAGACCTCCTAGGGAACTCAGAACCACAGCAGTGGCATAGTGGTAAATCCCCTGAAATTTTCTTCTACCTCACACATCTCAGACTTGGAGTGGAAGAAGCTAGTGACCCAGAAAACTAATGGGCCCAGACATAGCCCGCCCCACATGAACACAAAACAAAACAAAACCCCTGAACTTACTTATCAAGGAAAGTAGTAGACTTGTAAGACAGAAAAGCCTTGGATTGTAACTTCTCTACTTTAGTCAAGCACTGCAGAATAAACTATACCATCTATACCCATGATAACAAAGGTCAAGTGGGAAACCTAGGCTTCTGCCCTAGGGAGGCTATGATAAAGTATGCTCAAACTGGTGTCGGAGAAGACTAAGGAGGAAGCCAGGACCTACATTCCTGCTAAGCACAAACAATATCACACACACTTACAAGTCAGGAAAAAACCATGTGGGATGCCTAGGCCTCTGCTTGGAGTAGTAACAAAGACCACAGAGCTCCCAGTTAAGGAAGACTACCAGTTATGAGGTCAACCTGTGGAGACAATATGGGGAGCCAGAACTCCTACCCGCACTCAAGAGTAATGAGGAACTAACTCCCTTCCCTCAGGTGTTCCCAGCATCCAAGTAGAGAACCTGGGCCTCTATCTTCTCCTGTCAGTGATGAAATGGCAACCCCCTTCCATAGCCAGCGTGGTGTCAGAAAAAGTCAGCTAAAACAGAAGATGTAAATAAGATCCAAAGTTTCATGATATGATACAAAAAGGATCAGAACTCAATTGAAAAAAAATCACTCATAATAAGAACCAGCAAGAAGTTAAACAGACTAAAAACAAAAAAATTAGTAGATACAATGAGATTACAGAGATGTTAAAATTAACCTAACAAAACTATTTAAGCACTATGGTAAAAATGTCACAATGAGAAATTACAAACATGCTTTAAGTAAGTTTTTAAAAAACAGTGTCAGCCAAAAAGAAAAAATATCACCAAAGGAATAGAGGATAAAAGGAAGAACCAAATGGGAATTATAAAACTGGAAAATATAATAGTTGAAATAAAAAGCTCAGTAGATGAACACAATAGTAAAATGGAGGTAGGCAGAAAAAAAATCAGTAAACTGGAGAATAGAAATATAGAAATTAATAAATTTAAAAGGAGACAAAAAAATAGCAAAAAAAAAAAAAAAGAAACAGAGCCTCAGGGACCTATGGGACTCTAACAAAAACTCTAACATGAATGTATCATTGGATTCAAAGAAGAGGAGAAAGAGGTTGGACTGAAAAGGTATTTGAAGGAACAATGACTGTTCTCCAAATTTGACAAGAAATACGTCTACAGATTGAAGAAAATGAGCAAACCACAAAAGCATATACAGAAAAAAATACACACCAACACATCATAGACAGACTTTTGAAATCTAAAGACAAAAATTCTTTAAAGCAGTAAGAGAGAAAAGACATCCAGCCCATAAAGGAAAAACATTTGTATGACAGTAGATTTCTCATTAAAAAACATGTAAGCCAGAAGGAAAATTGCACAATATTTTTCAGTTACCATAAGAAAATAATAGTCAACTTGGAATCCCATACCCAGAGAAAAAATCCTTCAGGACTGCAGGTAATCAAGAAATTCATAGATGGAGAAAAATTCAGATTTGTCACCAGCAGACTTACTCTAAAAGAGTGGCTAAAGCTGTTCTCTATATGGAAAGGAAATAATAGAAGAAGGAAACTTAAACTATCTAGAAGGGAGAAAGAACATAAGTATAGTAGACTTAACCTTCCTAAAAGGTGAATTTTCTAAAAGGTGTTTGATGTTTGAAGCAAAAAATTATAACACTAACTGATGTTGCTCTAAATATACATAGAGAAAATATTTAGGAAAATTTTTCAGAGGTTCAACTTTTTTTTTTTTTGCAGGTTGTGTAGGTGTTGTCTTAACTAAATGGATATTAAGATACAGTATTTCAAATATTTTTATAAGAAGAATGAATCATATTTTAAAGCAGTAGAAACCCAAATCCTTCATCTTATAAAATAAGGCTGATTCTAGGCACAGAGAATAAGATATCACAGAGCTGAGTTTGGGATCATTATAACAGTACTATTCTCCAAAAGTCTCCTTCTAAGCTAAGCAAAAGCAAAACTAAACAAATAGGTAAGAGCAGCACTAACTCTATACTATAATCTCCCCATTTACACAGAAGACATTTCAATATTAATAATCTTAGAGATAAGTGCCTTGAAAGATGCCATTAGAATAGCGGTGTGTGACTTGGGGTTTGTAGTATGCCATTAGAGCAACCAGAGCACTTAAACTGTCATGAATGTTAGTCACTTAGCAGGAGACGAAGGAAAGAAAAGCTAATCCTAAATCATAGAGGCAGGAGGTTAAAATAAAGCATTCAGTGGATAGGTTGGCCATCAAAAAATCACATTCAGAAAAATGAGTAAGCTGGAAGATCGATATGAAGAAATTCTTCCAGCAGTTAGCAGGAAAGGATAAAGAGTGAAGTAAGTGGAATAGAGGTTGAAGTGTCAACATCAGTATAATAAGAGTGGCAGGATCACTAATAATTAAACAGTGGGAAGGAAATAATCCAAATAAATAGTACCTGGGTATTTCCTGAGATTGAAGAAAATAATTAATACTTTCAATTTGTAAGTTTATTTAATGCCAAACAGGATAAATGCTGTATACTGTAAAGTGCCATATTTACAGACACTAGGAAACTTCAAGTCATCAAAGACAAAGAGAAGATCTCCTTGCAGAGGGCTGAATATGATGCCAGAAGATCACATTCGTAAATGCCTCATGTGCACATCTCTCTTTGCTTGATCTCAGTTTTACATAAAGCCCAAAATTTTTAATTTAAGGAAATCACTAACACTGTAGTCATTTAAGAAATAACAGTATTTCTTTATCAAATAAGTATTATTTGATACTAATACTAACTCTACTGCCACTTGTGTGTTATGTTAGGTTTCAGGGCAAAGTGACATTCATTTGAACTTATGACTGAGAGGTACTTATGCTGGGAACAGTGATGAGCAAAGGATAGATATGGCAGGGATCAGTAAAGGGAGGGTAAGGTACTGGGTTAAGTATAAATATATACAATATATGGTATAATAAGTATTATATATATCATATATATATGTATATATGTATATAAAGTACAGATATATATTTGAGTAGTAGTTTCAGTTAAGAGATGCACAACCTCATCACCTCAATTCTTTTTACTTCTGTTTCAGGCAGAATAAAATAATAAGAAACTGAAACTCATGGTTTAAATATTTGAAGAAAATCTGGATAAAAACAATTTTCTTAAAAAGTATGTCAAAGACCCGATGGTTTAGTAAGGAATACTTCAAGGTCTAAGGTAGCTAGAGGAAAAGGGAATTCAGACAGGTAAGTAGGGCATTGATGCAATTTTCCCCTAGAGAGCATTTGCCAAAATTTAAGAGCACAGAACATTGACTTTAATAGCCTCAAAGTGCAGAGGAGAGGAGGCAAACCTGGGACTTACCCAAGTGGACAGTCCAGCAGAAGCAAAGCTGCCCTTGGTGCAAAGTTGACAGTGACATACAGTACCTTCCATATAAAGGTGAATCAGAAGGAAACCTGGCATGCCCGTTACTGCCAGAGTATAATTCAAGTTAAAGCAGGCCCTATATAAATGTGAAAAACCTTTCTTAGAAATAATTCATGGTCACCTACATTTGAAGCCCCAGTTTGTATATCCCTGGTGTTCTAAGGGACCTTTGGGAAAAGAATGGCTTTTCAGTGTTTTCACATTCCTGAGTAAAGCAAACGAATCTTTTCTAAAGAACTCATCTTTACCCAGGCAGCAAAGCTTTCTCACAGACTCACTTAAGAGCTATGAGTTCTCCAGTCAAAAATCATATACGAAAAAGAACCACTGACAAGAACCAACAGAACACATAGATAGCAAAATTAAATCCCCAAAACTTCTGATATTGTGATTATCAATGGAGAAAATAACATTAGATATACTTAATAAAAAAGAAATTACAAGCATAAGAAAAGCTCAGAAACTAACAGGAAAGGTAGTTATACTCACAAAATAAATATAACCTGTAGAACTAAAAACTAAAGTAACTGAAATTAAAATAAATAAAAACATATTGGACAGAATAAGTGACTAAAGAATTACTGACTTGTCAGATAGATTTAAGGAAAAAATATCTGGACAAGTAGAAGAGTGAAAAAAATGAAAACTATAAAAGAAAAGTGGAAAGAAAATTGGGCAAAGAAATGGTTGAAGAAATAATGCAGTAGAATTTTCTTGATAAGATGGGCTTCCATAACAAAGTACCATAGACTAGAAAGCTTAAACAAAGAAAACTTTTTTCTCACAGCTCTGAAGTTGGGAAATCCAAGCTCCAAGGTGCCATGAAAATTTGGTATCTAGTGAAAGCCCTCTTTGTAGCTTGTAGGCAGCTACTTCTTGCTGTGGCAGAAGTATATAGAGAAAGTAACTTCTTTGATTTCTTTTCTTATAAGGACATTAATCCCATCATTAGGACCAACCCTTAAGACCTCATCTAAATTTAATTATTTCCTAAAATATAATGAGTTATAAAAAATACATATTTGGTTATTTAGATAATCAAATATATTTCCCAGGTATGTCTGGTCTTCATCTACAGTTCCTTAAAACACTGCAGAACCTTAAAGGTGAAATAGGTATCTTGTCATGTTAATGAGAGACTTTGGGACTATACCCAAGGGTGGGGAATGGAGGTTGAATCAGCCAATGGCCAATAATTTAGTCAGTCACGACTATGTAATGAAGCCCTCACAAAACCCACAAGAAGAGTGTGTGTCTCTTGCATCCTGTTTCTCTGTGAGAGAGAGCTTCCATGCTTGGGGAACCAGAAAGCTTCCATGTGCTACTGAGACAGGCCCCAATCTCCACAAGGATAGAAGTGCCTTTATGTGGGGTCTTGCCCTAATTATCTCATCTGGTTGTTTTTGTATCTTTTATGGTATCCTTTATTACACTGATAAACATAATTGTTTTCCTGAGTTCTGTGAGCTACTCTAGCAAATTAATTGAACCTAAGGAGTAGATTGTTGGAACCTCCAATTGTAGCTAATTAGTCAAAAGCACAGGGGACAGCCTGGAGCTTGTGACTAGTGTCTGGAGTAGGAGGGAGAGGGCAGTCTTATAGGACGGAGCCCTTAACATGGGGAATCTGGTGCTGTCTCTAGACAGACAGCATCAGAATTAAGTTCTCAGACACCCTGCTGGTGTTCAAGAATTGCTTGGTGTTACTCATGGGAAGATGCCCCCCACACTAACACATTTGCTCATGTGCACGTGCATTAGAATTGGGTCCGGGAACCTGAAAGGAGTTGTACTACTGCTGTATGAGAAAAAGCACACCTCTAAAGGCCCTATCTCCAAATATCATCACATTGGTGGTTAGGGTTTCAACATATGCTTTTGGGGGGACACAATTCAGTCCATAACAAACATTTTCAAGAATTTATAAAAATCACGAATCTCGTGGATTCAAGAAGCCAAAAATCCCAATCCAGACAAATAAAAATAAATCCCTCTTAAGATACACCCTAGTTAATCAGTCGAACACCAAAAAGGAAAAGATCTTTAAGGCAGCCAGAGGAAAAAGGCAATCTAAAAGTGTTAAAAATTAGACTAATAACTGTCTTCTCAACAAAAATAATAGAAATAGATGACCAAGAAAGACACTATCAACATGTTAGTATTCTTGCCAATCTAGAATTATAGATATAACAAAATAGTCCTTTGGTAACAAGGGCAAAATAAAGATCTGTTCAAACAAAAGCACAATTTTCTACCAGCCGACACACGCTAGTGTAAATTATAGTTCAGACAGAAAGAAAGTAATCCAGGTGGAGTATCTGAGAAGCATAAACTAATTATAAACAAAGAAAATGGTGAATACATAGGTGAACCTGAACAAATTTTGAGAGTATAGGACAAAAGTATAATGTTAGTTTAAAATATTAAATCAAGATCCTTGGGAGATTCAAGATGTCAGTGTGAGAGGTAAGACAGAAAACTCCTCCCCAAACCAAAGATAGTGTGAAAATATAGTTACTACAACTAACCCTAAAACAGCAACAGGAAAGAAGGCTGAACAAGACTGCATACAGACCTCACAAACAGAGCAGACCTCACGAAACAGGGTAAGGTACCAAAGCCATGATCCAGCAGGACCCAAGCTGTTCCCCCACCCCAGATCACCAGAAGGAGGAAGAGAAATGGAGCAGGGCAGGCATGGAAACTGGGGACTGCTGAACAACCAGCCCTGGAGGTCTGCTTTGCAAGTAGAGACCTACATGGTGTGGTGCTCTGGAGGTTGGAGATCTGGGACAGGCAGAGTGCTTGAGAGACAGATTCCAGCCATTTGTGGAGGATGGGATCCACACCCAGCCACTCTGGGACAAGGGAAAGGCAGGCGGTCTGAGAAGCTTCCTAGCAGCAAGAGGGCTGCTGAAGGGGTGGGATTTGCATGGAGCTTGCTGCACAGGAGAAGGGATAGGGGGACAAGGTTGTGTGGGTGCACTCTTCCCAGCAGATCGGGAACTGTGAGGAGCTTTAGGTGCTCCATCTGCCTGGCTGCCTTATCAGCTCCAAGATCCCCCTCAGTGACATGCAGCCTGCCGAGCCTTCCTCCTGGCCTGACCGCACCAGCTTGCAAACTGGCAGTTGCTGTGCTGGCATGCATCAGGCCAGCCACAGGGAGACCCCCGCCTACAACAGCTAAAGACACAAAGCACAGAGGCTTACACCTGTGTGCTCAGCCCACTGGCTCTAATACTGGAGACAGGCATGGCAGATGGGAATCAGGAAAAAGATCTTTCCTCCCCCTAGGCACCAGCTCTGCTCCCCTATGACCCTCAACCTCACTCTAGGGGATGAGAAGCTCCAGAGATGGGAGCTTCTGGGCACTAGAGGGCACCACACAGAAATATGAAATGTCAAAAGAACATGGTTCAGACCAAAATCTCACAAACTCCAGAAAGGAACCAAATGAAACTGAACTCACCAATCTTCCTGAAAGAGAATTCAAAATAAAAATAATAAACATGCTTATGGGGGTACAAAAAATATTCAAGAACTCAGGAAGGAATTTAAGATGGAGATTCAATCATTAAGAAATTCCATATCTGAAATGAAACATACAATGGAGGGGTTTAAAAGATTAGATGTAGTAGAAGAGATGGTAAATGGAATAGAAATTAGAGAAGAGGAATACAAAGAAGCTGAGGCACAGAGAGAAAACAAGGATCTCTAAGAATGAACGAATATTGAGAGAACTGTGTGGCCAAACCAAATGGAACAATATCCACCTTATAGGGGTACCAGAAGAAGAAGAGAGAGAAAAAGGGGTAGAAAGTGTCATTGAGGAGGTAATTGCTGAAAACTTCCCCAATGTGGGGGAGGAGATACTCTCTCAGGCCATGGAGGTGCACAGATCTCCCAACACAAGGGACTCAAGGAAGACATCAAGACATATAATAATTAAAATGGGAAAGATCAAGGATAAAGACAGACTTTTAAAAGCAGCTAGGGAGAGAAAAAAGATCACATACAAAGTAAGCCCATCAGGCTCTCATCAGATTTATCAACAGAAACCTTATGGGCCAGAAGGGAGTGGTATGATATATTTAATGCCATGAAGCAGAAGGGCCTTGAACCAAGAATACTCTACCTGGCAAGGTTATCATTTAAACTTGAAGGAAGCATTAAACAGTTTTCAGATTAGGAAAAGCTGAGAGAATTTACCTCCCACAAACCACCTCTACAGTGCATTTTGGAGGGACTCTAGATGGAAGTATTCCTAAGGCTAAATAAATGTCACCCAAGGGACAGACAAAGAGTACCAAATATGATTCATAACATATATAGAATGGAGAAGGAAGAAAAAAGAAGGGGAAAAAAAAGAATCTTTAGGTTGTGTTTGTAATAGCGTAAGAAGTGAGTGAATTTAGACTGTTAGATAGTAAGGGAATTACCCTTGAACCTTTGGTGACCACAAATCTAAAGCCTGCAATAGCAGTAAGTACCTATCAATAATCACCCTAAGTGTAAATGGTCTGAATGCACCAATCAAAAGACATAGAGTCGAGTCACTGAATGGATAAAAAAACAACACCCATATATATGCTGCCTATAAGAGACTCACTTCAAACCCAAAGACATACACAGACTGAAAGTGAAGGGATGGAAGAAGATATTTCACACAACTAATATGGAGAAAAAAGCAGTAGTTGCAGTAGTTGTATCAGACTAAATAGACTTCAAAACAAAGAAAGTAACAAGAAACTAAGAAGGACATTACCTATGATGATGGGGTCAGTCCAACAAGAGGATATAACTATTATCAATATCTAAGCACCCAACACAGGAACACCTACATATGTGAAACAAATACTAACAGAATTAAAGGGGGAAATAGAATGCAATTCATTCATTTTAGGAGACTTCAACACACCACTAACTCCAAAGGACACATCAACCAGACAGAAAATGAGTAAAGACACAGAGGCACTGAACAATGTATTAGAACAAATGGACCTAACAGACATCTACAGAATACTCCATTCAAAAGCAACAGGATACACATTCTTCTTAAGTGCACATGGAACATTTTCAAGAATAGATCATATACTAGGCCACAAAAAGAACCTCAGTAAATTCAAAAAGATTGAAATTGTATCAACTAGCTTCTCAGATCACAAAGGTATGAAACTAGAAATAAATTACACAAAGAAAACAAAAAAGCCCACATGGAGACTTAATAACATACTCCTAAATAATCAATGGATCAATGACCAAATAAAAACAGAGATCAAGCAAAATATGGAGACAAATGACAACAATAATACATCACAAAATCTTTGGGACACAGCGAAGGTTGTGCCACGAGGAAAATATATTGCAATGCAGGCCTACCTCAGGAAAGGAGAATAATCCCAAATGAACAGTCTAAACACACAATTAATGAAACTAGAAAAGGAAGAACAAATGATTCCCAAAGTGAGTAGAAGGAGGGACATAATAAAGATTAAAGCAGAAATAAATAAAATTGAGAAGAATAAAGTAAAAGAAAGAATCAATGAAAGCAGGAGATGGTTCTTCCAGATAATAAACAAAACAGAAAAAACCCTAGCCAGACTTATCAAGAAAAAAGAAGAGTCTACACACATAAACAGAATCAGAAATGGGAAAGGAAAAATCACTATGGATACCACAGATATACAAAGAATTATGAGAGAATACTATGAAAAATTATATGGTAATAAACTGGAAAACCTAGAAGAAATGGACAACTTTCTAGAAAAATACAACATTCCAAGGCTGACCCAGGAAGAAATAGAAAATCTGAATAGACCGATTACCAGCAAAGAAATTGAATTGGTAATCAAAAAACTACATAAGAACAAAACAGCTGGACCAGATGGTTTCACTGCTGAATTTTATCAAACATTTAGTTAAGACCTAATACCCATCCTCCTCAAAATTTTCCAAAAAGTAGAAGAGAAGCGAATACTTCTAAACTCATTCTATGAGGCCAACACCACTCTAATACTGAAACCAGGCAAAGACACCACAAAAAAAGAAAGTTACAGACCAATATCCCTGATGAACATAGATGCAAAAATACTCAACAAAATATTAGCAAATAGAATTAAAAAATACATCAAAAAGATAATCCATCATGATCAAGTGGGATTTATTCCAGGGATGTAAGGCTGGCACAACATTCAAAAATCCATCAACATCATCCACTACATCCACAAAAAGGACACAAACCACATGTTCATCTCCATAGATGCTGAAAAAGCATTCGAAAAATTCAATATCCATTCATGATAAAAACTCTCAACAAAATGGGTATAGAGGGAAAGTACCTCAAAATATTAAAGACCATTTATGGCAAACTCACAGCCAATATTATACTTAAGAGTGAGAAGCTTTCAGCTTTTCCTTTAAGATTGGGAACAGGACAAGGATTCCCTCTCTCTCCACTATTATTCAACATAGTTCTAGAGGTCCCAGCCATGGCAATCATCCAGATTGGTAAGGAAGAAGTCAAACTGTCCCTGTTTGCAGATGATGTGATATTGTACATATAAAACCCTAAAGAATCCACTCCAAAACTACTAGATCTAATATCTGAATTCAGCAAAGTTGCAGGATACAAAATTAATACAGAGAAATATGTTGCATTCCTATACACTAATGATGAACTAGCAGAAAGAGAAATCAGGAAAACAATTCCATTCACAATTGCATCAAAAAGAATAAAATACCTAGGAATAAACCAAACCAAGAAAGTGAAAGACTTATACTCTGAAAATTACAAGAAACTGATGAGAGAAATTAAAGAAGATACTAATAAATGGAAACACATCCCATGTTCATGGATAGGAGTAATTAATATTGTCAAAATAGCCATCCTGCCTAAAGCAATCTCAGATTCAATGTAATCTCTATCAAAATACCAACAGCATTCTTAAATGAACTAGAGTAAATAGTTCTAAAATTCATATGGAACCACATAAGACACCGAATAGCCAAAACAATCCTGAGAAGGAAGAATAAAGTGGGGGGAATTACATTCCCTTACTTCAAGCTCTACTACAAAGGCATAGTAATCAAAACAATTTGGTACTGGCACAAGAACAGACCCATAGATCAATGGAACAGACTTAGAGAGCCCAGATATAAACCCAAGCATATACAGTCAATTAATATACGGTAAAGGAGCCATGGATATACAATGGGGAAATGACAACCTCTTCAACAGCTAGTTTTGGTAAAACTGAACAGCTACATGTAAGAGAATGAAACTGGATTATTGTCTAACCCCATACACAAAAGTAAACTCAAAATGGACCAAAGACCTGAATGTAAGTAATGAAACCATAAAAGTCTTAGAAAAAAATCATAGGCAAAAATCTCTTGGACATAAACATGAGCAACTTCTTCATGAACATATCTCCCCAGGCAAGGGAAACAAAAGCAAAAATGAATAAGTGGGACTATATCAAACTGAAAAGCTCTGTACAGGAAAGGACACCATTAGTAGAACAAAAAGACATCCTACAGTATGGGAGAACATATTCATAAATGATATATCCTATTAAGGGTTGATACCCAAATTATATAAAGAGCTCATGCACCTGAATAAACAAAAAGCAAATAAACCAATTAAAAACATAGGCAGAGGAGGTGAACAGACACTTCTCCAAAGAAGAAATTCACATGGCCAATAGGCACATGGAAAGATGCTCCACATCACTAATTATCAGAGAAATGCAAATTAAAACCACAATGAGATATCACCTCACACCAGTTAGGATAGCCACCATCCAAAAGACAAACAACAACAAATGTTGGCGAGGTTGTGGAGAAAGGGGAAACCTCCTACACTGCTGGTGGGAATGTAAATTAGTTCACCCATTGTGGAAAGCAGTATGGGGGTTCCTCCAAAAACTCAAAATAGAAATACCATTTGATCCAGGAATTCCACTTTTAGGAATTTACCCTAAGAATGCAGAAGCCCAGTTTCAAAAAGACATTTGCACCCCTATGTTTCTCACAGCACTATTTACATCAGCCAAGAAATGGTAGCAATCTAAGTGTCCATCAGTAGATGAATGGATAAAGAAGATGTGATACATACACACAATGGAATATTATTCAGCCATAAATAAGAAGAAAACAGATCCTACCATTTGCAACAACATGGATGGAGCTAGAGGGTATTATGCTCAGTGAAATAAGCCAGGTGGAGAAAGACAAGTATCAAACGATTTCACTCATCTGTGGAGCATAAGAACAAAGAAAAAACTGTAGGAACAAAACAGCAGCAGACTCACAGAACGTAAGAATTGACTAACAGTTACTGAAGGGAAAGGGACTGGGGAAGATGGGTGGGAAGGGAGGGATAAGGGGGAAAAAGGGGTATTATGATTAGCACACATAATGTAGCAGCAGGGAACTTGGGGAAGGCAGTATAACTTAGAGAAGACAAGTAATGGTTCTATAGCATCTTACTACACTGATGTACAAGTGACTGTAATGGGTTGGGGTATGTGGTGCGGACTTGATAATAGGGGGAGACTAGTAACCATAATGCTGCTCATGTAATTGTACATTACCAATACCAAAATAAAAAATAAATTAAGTCAAGTCTAAAAAATAACAAGACAATACTGTCCTTTTAATAATTATAATTGAAGTGCTCTATAATCCTTATAATATTTGAGAGCAAGGATATGCTGTGTTACTCTGTACAGACTGCTTTGAAACTGACTGCTTTTTTGACTTTAGTTTCTCCTCTCATTCTGATTTCCCTGTGACACCTGATGAGGAAATAACTCAGAAAGTTTTCAAATCCCTCCCACTCTTGGCGGGTGTGGTGGGAAGTCAAAAAAGCCAAGGAAACAGGGTTTCTATTGACACTTCAGAAATACAGAGGAATCACAAGGTGCTTGAGTGCTTGGGACTGAAACAACATAACAATGTATTATCTGACCCACCGGGACTCAGTGGTATGAAACAGCTTGTTCATCATAGTCATGGAAGCCCATTAGTTTATAATACAGTATCCAGGTAACCTTTACAGAAATAGATTAAAATATAACTAGCATCCTGAATACACCTGTAGTGACCTAATAAGCTCCTAGTGCAACAGTTTTGGGGTGCTGACTTCCCCCTTAGCTTTGTAGTAAATGTATAAAAGGCATGGCTCTACTGTACTCAGGGCTCAGACCTTTGGAGATCACTCTCCTCTGAGCCTGCAGGCTGGAAATAAACCTCCACCCTCTAAAACCTCTGAGTGCCACTTGGTTCTTCAGTCAGTGATCCAGTCCAGGATTTCCGGTTTTCTGTAACACACCAAGATGGGTTGCTTCCTTTTTAACAATAGTAAATATTACGTTGTTTTGTGACTAAATATCAGGCTATCAGATATATAAATATCTACTAAACTTCTGGTGTATATTTTCACATTTTATGCACTCTGCTCATAGCAACCTGATAAAAGGCAATTTTATTATATAATTTCATATATGAGGAGAAGAGTGTTTAGAGATGATAAAGTCTCACAGAAATTAGTTGAAGATTTCATTCTGAAGCCAATATTCCTAATCTCTCTTTTACCAAAAGAGAAATATGTAACAATAGGTCAGAGCTGCAAAACTGCCAATAGGAGTGGGAATGAGGAAGTGCCATCAACTACTGCAGTAAACCTACAGCTCCGTGCCAGGAGTGTTAGGTACGTGGTGAGGCTGGGACACCTGGGAGTAACTGTAACTTTGAATGGTGTGATCCAATGTATTTGTTTTTTATTTTTGTTTTAACCACATTATCTCAGGCATGGTGTGGTGAATCCATACAGATCAAGAGGGAGAAACTAGAAAGAGTTTTAGAGTTTCAGCTGGTCCTAAACAAGGAGGTTTAGGACCAGCTAATCTAAATAATTCCAGCAGGCTCCCGAGTCAAGTGCTGACCCTGGGGGTATTAAGGAGGGTGTATAGCAGGAGGGAGTGTGATGGCCAGCTAAGGAAAGAGATTGGAGATATCTGTGGATTTTGCTGCTTAAGAAGGGAAACTGACCTGCCTTTAGTTAGGGCCTCAAAGCTGGGTCAAGACAACATTTAAAGTAACTAGTATGCATGCTGTTGTACCGATTTATCACATATCTAGCAGCTTAAAATGAGACAAATTTTTATCTCAGCTCTTCAGATCAGAAGGCCAGTGGAAACAGAAAGCTGTTTCCTCTGCTTAAAAATCAAGATGTTAGTCTGCATTCCCTGCTGAAAGCACTGGGGAAAACCTTGCTTCCATGTTCACACAGGCTATCAGCAGAATTCAGTCCCATGTGATTATAGGACTGAGGTCCCGATTTCCTTGCTGGCTGTTGGCCCGGAGATGTTTCTCAGCTTCTAGAGGAGTCTGCATTCTTTGGCTCATTGATCCCTTCCTCCATCTTCAAAGGCAACAATTAAATAAATACTTCTTATGCTTTAAATCTCTTTGACCTCCTCTTCTGCCTCATTTCTCTTCCACTTCCAGCCAGAGAAATTTCTCTGCTATTAATGATTTATAATTAGATTGGGCTCACCAAAATAATTCAAGGTTTTCTCCCCATCAATGATAATGATCTTAAACACATCTGCAAATCCCCTTTCCCATATAAAGTAACATTCATAAATACCATAGATGGGTATCTGTGGGAAGTCATTATTCTGCCTATACACTTAGATAATATCATTAACATCCAGGTCTGTAGCTAGCATAAAATCTCAGTTTGTTACACCTTCACTTATTCACTTCCTAGCCAGTAACTCAGGTGATTGGCAACCTGCACCACTCCAAAAATCATCAGAGGACACCTGGGGTAAGTTGAGGCAGAGAGATTGACCAATGTGGGGATTCAAATTACAAGTCTTTTTACATCTCTTTTTAGCTTGCTTAACCACTTGCTAAAAGAATAAATGCTTGAATATGTAAATACTTAAATGAGAGGTGTGTATTTTGTGAATTCTGCTTCTGCACTATTTCAAATAACCATTTTTTTTTGCTGCAATCTGAGTAAAACTTGAATTTGAAAGTGTGGGGGACTAGGACAAGCCACCCCAAGATGTGGCACAATGCCTTATTGATTTTGAAGTGAAACACCTGGAGAAACAGCACTAGCAGAGGGATTCCCTGATCCGCCTCTGTCTTCCTCAGCTGGAACCCAGGAAATAAATCTCTCATGTTGTGGGGTAAATTGCAGAATTTCCAGAATCTCCTCTCTAGCCTTAGTTCATTTACATATCAATTGGTGTTTACTACTGCAGAGCCTCCCAATGATCTGGGGCAAGGGGAGGAGAGGGAGCTGCCATTCTCTCCTCCCCTCTGTCCCTGGCACATAATTGGTCTGGCATCTGCCAGTCACCAAGGACCCGCCAATGAAGTTCCTCCAAGAAGGGGCAGGTGGAAGGTAGAGAGCACACTGGCAGCTGGAGTGTGAGTGGGGCTGAAGGAGACAGATGGGGCTGTGCCTAGTTAGTGAATTTGAGCAAGCTGTGAGTAATAAAACACAGTTTCTCCAAATATACCCTTTCCCTTTGACTTCTTTCAACTTCACTGGTTTCATAGGGTATTCACCCCAGGCTGGGAACAACCTTCCACCCAAAGGTACGCATGTGAAAGGTACCCTCCCTGATTCTGGAGCACAGAAGGCATCCTTATTACCAGCAACAGGGAATTTAGAGTAGAGAAGGTTGCATAAACAAGTCTTCATTTTTTACTAATTTACTACCCCAGCCCAAGTGCTGCTTAAGAATTTCTTACTAATTGAAGATCCCAAACCTAAGTTTTCTTTGTCCTGTCAATTCTTCACATGTTTGTCAAAAATGTATAAAAGCTACATGTTTTGGCATTTGTAACTCAAATATATTATTGGGCCTCTGTAATTAAACTTTGTTTTTTTACTCCCATTACTCTTTCTTATTTCAATTGATTCTTAAACCAGCTAGATGAACCTTGAAGGGTAGAGGAAGTTTCTTCCTCCTCAACAAAAGAAATATCAAATACAACAATTTGTGAAGATGTTATGTCACATGTGGAAAGCACTTAGAGAACTTACTGGCAGATTGAGAGCAGTATTAGCTAACTGGACTTAGATATTTTTCCTTGATGAAATCCTGACTTACTGCTACTGCTTACCTCTATTTATTTGTGTAGTTCTTTTTTTATTGGACTATAAGGAAAATTAATGGTTGAAGAAACCAATAGGTCCTGATCATATTAAAACATGAAATCATCAAGGCTCAGAGATTAGCTTTTTCTCAGCATGTTATATAGGACAAACAGCCCTGGAAAGGGAGATTGGAGATCTAATTTGAAACTCAATTCTGCTACCAATCATTGATCTTGCAAATCACTGCTTCTCTAGGCTTCAATTTGTATATTCTGTCACTTCTAGTACTACCACTGAATAATATTTTTGAATACTCAAAAATATATCACTTTAAAGTTAATGTATATATAATCCTTTATCTGTAATAACTTATTCAATACTCACAACTATATGAAGAGAAATATTATTGCATGTTAAAAAAACAAAAACAAAAACTTTGAGGAAGCCAAGAACAAAAGAAGTTAAGTAACATCATCAATATCATACAGCTGGAGTCAAATCTATGTCTGCTTGAATCCAAAGGAGTGGAAATTGTCTCTATGACTATTATAATTTTACTGATTAGGTTATTTCTCACTGTAAATATCAGAAAAATGACAACAGAATGCAAGATAAGTGATAGTTTGTTACACAGCTTCCTTGTCCGTATAGCACATAACAGGAAGTATTTCCTGTTTCATGTCAGACTTTTTTCCATCCATATTGAAGTTGATCTAGCTTGAGGTAGTTCTCTTCATATAAGAATGAACATCTGGCTTTCTCTCACAGGGCCCTTTGCCCACTTTCTTTTTATGATATATTCCTCAAGGATTTTATTGGGTAGACTCATATGGCTCTTCCCCATTTCCAGAGGCTATCTGTAAGTTCTCAAGTGTCTTAGATACCCTTCTCTTCAGATTTCCTAAGTGAAACTGTGTTCTTCAAGAAAGCTATACATGGTGTTTGACCACATTTATCCATCCAAAGATGTAAATTTGGGGGTTGGAAATATTGAGCTCTAAATCATAAATGCTTTTTAACCTGAATATTTTCATTCCAGATGAGGTCTTTGTACTATGATAAACATTGTCCCCAAACAAGGTAATCACCTGGTTTATTGCATCAAGCACCTCTGTGTGATCTACATTCCAAGTACACTCTTCTGGTCAAGTAGGACTTGCAGAACAATAGCAATTTGGCCTCCCTTAATTGGACTCTCAAATAACCAAAGTGAGAGCATGCTTAACACAATGGAATGATTATTCTTTAATTGGCAGAAATTGTGGTGCTTGAAAGTTATTGCCAAGAGATTTGGAATTTTTTTTAATTCCAGGAAGCCAAAGATTTTGGGGTAATATGTTAATCACTGAGGAGAAATATTCTCCTTTGGGGCCAAATTCTGACTTCTAATTCTATGTCAGTAAATCATTAGAATTCCATTTCTTATTTATATGATCTCTTTTCTTGATGCAACATTAGAAAATAAAGAGAATTCTAGTATTTTAAGGTATTAGTGTGTTTGTTCCTTTGGTTATATATATTTTATGGAAATCATATGCTATTCCTCATTTTCTAGAGAGAAAGTTTCCTCAGAAAGTTAATCCCTTGGCTCTCCCTATGTAGGTTACCTGGGACCTTAGGGAGCATGTTCCATACACTGTGCATCACAATCCATAAACCCAACAACATGCAACACAAATGTAAGATATACTGGAATTTGCATTATAAATATCAGTGGATCTTTTGTAAAGGAATGTTCTCTCATAAATAAAGTCCTATGAATTTAAAATATTTCTTAGACAATAATGTTCTCTTTAAACCTACTTGAGTTTCAAATTTTAAGACTGGGATCCTTATCTTGACATCCAAGATATTACACAATCTTGAGGCAAAATAACTCTTCTGTTTCCCATTATGGTGCAGACACATGAGTTCTACCCGTGCCTCTGATTAGCCAGAACCAGATCTGGTGGCCAGCTTTGATGGGGAATTTTGTAGGCCACTGGGGCCTAATTTATAAGTTTCTATCTCTTTATTAATCAGTGTTTCTGCCCTTATATTTGCTTATGTAGTGTCTCCCAGAAATCTGCCTATTGTTATTACATTGGCTTTCTGTGTATGAAAACACCAAGAAAAGCAATTATACTATTTGCAAGATAATTCATTACCTTAATTTTGCTCTATTTTAAAATACATCACCTGGGGTTTTAGAAATCTTCAAAAATATCTATAACATTATTATCCTATTGATGTTACCCACTATACCACATATTTGGGCTCAACTTCCTTCAAAATAGAATTGAGTATATATATTCTAGAGAATATAAAAATTCTAATATACTTGGGTTCTCTGTTTGTGAGAAGTATAGAGAACATGTGCTACTCCTAAATTATATTAACATATGTAACACTATATGTGGCTAGTAAGGGGCATCAAAGGGGCCTCAAGCTATGAGAACAGTTCTTTTAATCAGGTATAATTGTTGAAAATCTTATGATCAGGAACGGAGTATTTTATAAAGTATGTTTTCATGAGTCAACTACAGAACACTCATACTGTGAATTTCAGTGGAGGGCCCTTTGGGTCCTCAATACTCTTTTGCTCCAGTTCCTTATTAGGACTTTTGGAGAAGGGAGAGTATAGAAAATATATACTTATATTTTATTTTAAATAAAACTAGGAATCTTGTCCATATATATGTGTATCTGTCACCCTTCCTCATAACTACTTCTTCCACTACCTTAGCTAGTGATGGAGACTGAAAGAGGACTAGCTAAAATTTGGTATTTTTATAATTGAGTTAATGTATGTTAACATTAATCAACTGTTTGTGACCACCTGAAGGAAATTACCATTCTTTTCTGTCAGCAGACCTGGCCCACTGAGTTACAGAATCTTGACTTTGTCTTAAGGTAATCAGTCCCCATAGGGGTGCTGATGAGCAGTTGTGGGAGGATGGAGCATGAATAATTTCAAAAAACCAAAAAGTTCCCTGTGGATTTCTTATAAGTATCTTTAGTCTTTTTCCAAATCCTTTGACAAACTACTATATTTCAAATGAATTCATCAAAGATTTATAAATGTATTAACAACTGGAAGCCTAGAAGATGGTATCTTATTTTGCCTAGAACATCCTTCCTGATGTGGAATATTCTGATTTCCAGACTGGAGCATATGTCTCTTTTTCCACTACTCTAGATGGAATCTTTCTCCCTCCTTCTCTTCCTCACAACCCTTATCCCTCCTTTCTTCCTTCTTTCTTCCTATCACTTTGTTTTCTTTCATGACTTCTCTGGTTTTACAACAGCACAGTGCCACTAGATAGCAAATTATATTTACTGTTTTTCCCTCCCATTAGCTTGTGTTCCACTTTAATACAGAGGTCATATCATTTTAATCTCTCAATCTCTGGTATTTATTAAATATCAATTATATAATATGTGATTGATACATATCTTGATAAATGAGAGAAGGAAAAGACAGGGAAGTTTGATGGAGACATGATAGGGAAAACTCAGCAAGAGCATTGTTGCCTGATCAGCCTCCCAAAGAAAACCACAGGAGGGGCATTGGGCATAGAAATTTGAGGGAGGCGAAAGGTTAATGGAGCAAAAGAAAATTTTGCCAACTTGAGTGTTCCTCAGGGCTTATCTATGAGTAGGGATAGTTTGATTGGTATGCAACCTGCATAGTTGCAAAACCCTATGTCCTGCATTTGCTATAATGTTTTGCTGCTGGTGTTACAAAATTCTTAATAATTTTTAAATAAGAAGTCCCTTGTTTTAATTTTATACTAAGTCATGCAAACTATATAGTTATTACATCTTTTAGGTCCATACAGCCCTTCACAGACTTACTTTGTCATAGAACTCAAGGGCTGAGATCTTACCCATATCCTCCATCAAAGTGCTCTGAAAAGGCATGCATCTCTAGACCATAAGCACTACCTACTAGCACTACCCACCACCTTCTCCCATACACCTTGGCAACATCAGAAACTGAAATTGGGGGTAGGAGTCAATTTTTACTCCTTATGGAAAGAGTCTAAGAAAGGATATTTATTTCCTTTGCTTTTCACGTAAAAATTCAGGAAGCCTTCTTGCAAGGAATGAAAGGAATTAAACTTGGTTAAGGAAAAGTTACATAGATATTCTAGGTGAACTTTTAGATATTTCGCTATGCATTTGCCTTAACTGACTTTTTTTTGATTATGGTCTAGTGAGAGACAATCTATTAAGCAGTCATGAGCTAACAAAGTTCAAATTCCACTTATATCATTTAGCAGGTATTTCATCTTAGATCTACAACCTCTAAAAGATTAACATCAGTTTTCTCAGGTGTAAAGTGTGGATAATATGTGCTAGTTTCAGAGGGTTGTTTTACAGATTAAATTAGGATGAAATGAATCAATACATGTAAAGTACTCATCACAGTGCATTGTGTAAAGTGAACACTCAGGAAACACTTGTTATTAATATGGCACAAGAGGTGGTTGAATTTCTCAGTTTGTGGGGAAGGGTTCAGAATGCATTTGTAATAGGTAAGGAGTAGGAAGAGGAGTGAGAAGGTAAATTTCTTGGCAAGTAGAAGTCTAGTCTTAAGAATATTTCTAACTTTTTGTATATCCTTAAGTAGGTCTCCAATGCTCCTACACTATGTCAAGGGTTTTTGTGCTGCACATGAACAGTGCTAGGAGACAGTTCACTGGAGGGATGTTATGGTAAAACAATTTAAACATTTTTTTCTATTTCTTCTGATGTTTCCCCTTAACTCAGAGCTGGGAATAGGGTGCAATTTTAAAGACTCACAGGGAACAAATGGACACTTTACAGCCATCTGTTGTTCTCAGGGGCATCCGGGAGACTTTCCTGTAAAGGATGCGTCATCTGAGCTCTCTCCATTGCTCTCTCCCCGTTCCCCAAACACTAGCTCAACACACAAAGGCACATACACAATTATGGTCAGACTTCAGCGAAACTGTGAATATGGTGAAGTTTGTCCTCTCAGTGCTCCATCTCCCAATTCTATCCCCCATTTCCTTCTCAGAAGCCTTTCTTCTTTCTTTGTTCATCCATTAATTATTTTATCCAATAAATACATGAAATACCTAGTTGTGACAGGCACTCTGCTAACTTCTGAGGATACACTAAGCAAATCAGATAAGGTCTTTGCCCCTCTGAGTGGGGGGACTTATAGCAATAAGTAATTTTAATTCTAACTTCTGTGAGGGAAAGAAACAGGGTTATGCTATGAAAAAGCAAAGCATAAGGAGAAATCATTTAGATAGGAACACGGAGGCTGCTTCTCTGAGGAGGTGGAATTCGAACTGATCTAAAGGATGAAATGAGCCCACTCTACAACTAGAAAAAGAGCATGTCAGGAAGAAGAAACAGAGAGTTCAGTCACCCAGAAGCAGGAAAGGGAATTGGTGTTTGAAGAAACAGAAGTGAATGCTCCTGCATTGTACAAAGACAGGGAAACAACAGAGAGTAGGGGGAATGAGATTAGGATCAGCATCCTGGGCCATGGGAAAATGACTGGATTTAAATTTAAGAGAATGTAGGATCCATTAAGGACCTTTGATCAGGGGAGTGAAATGTACTCATTTATACATTTTAAAAATCACTCATTGCTATGAAGGTGGTAAAAATGGGAACGGAGGTCAACATGATAAGAAAATGCAAGTGTGGTCACAAGGAAATGAAGATAAACATAAATATTTGTGAAGTGGAACTCACACAGCTGGTGATAGATTGTACTGAGCATGAAGGAAAAGGGCAGAATCAAGGATAACCTAAATGCTAGGTTTGAGCAAGTGAAAGGATAATGGTGCTAGCAATATCCTATCAAAACCTGTGCTCAGAAAAGCACTGGGTTAGAACAGCTGTCCATTAATGAAACGTCATTTGAACTTCCTGCCACTAGACATTTTGCAAGTGATAGAGGCACTTTTGTGAATATGACCAAGAGCATAGTTCAAAGTGTTCTGTTTCCCAAGGAGATTTGCATTTTAACAGGCAATGGAGACCTAAGCAAAAACAATTCTACAAGCAGGACCTTTGACATTTGTGTAGCTTTTTCTTATTTGTCCTGTCTTCACATCACACCGGCTCCCAGCTGTTCTGCTCTTACTTTAGTAAGGTTCTGTTCACCATTTCTTTTCCTGCCCCTGGTGATTAGTAGTACATGCTAACTGACCCCAAACTCTAGAACATGTCTGAAATAGATGTCAGAGTACAAAGGATGAAAACTAGTTGGAGGGGAGATGGCAGGTGGCATTGGTATTGAATTTTCTGTTCCAAATGAAGTGTATTTATTACTTGCTTGTTTTGGGGGGGCAGCATTTTTCAGTAGCATACTCAGTATACATCATGCAGTTTCAAAATACAAGCTATGATCAAAGCTCAATTCTGTAGAAATTCAGAGGTTCAAGTTGATTAAGTTGATTGTTAATAGCATATTCTCCTATAAATATATTTTCTTTTAGAGTCCACTTTGCTAGATTCCTTATCTCTTGGTTCCCTTAAATTGTGTGCCATAGTCACTTCAATTTTATTATAGGATTTCTCCCAGAACAATTCCATCCACTCACTATATTTTAACACTGACTAATCACAAACCTCTATTTCAAAAGCTGACCTAGGTTACAAACAAGTCTAACAATTGGACAGTTTATCTAATGACACTTCAAATAAAATATTTTTAGAGTGAGCTTTATATAATTTTTCTTGCCCAAACTTTTGAATTGGTAATAATTTTCCAGAAACATTAAAGTCACCTTTTATTTCTCTTATATAACTTTTAATTACTGTCATTTAAAAAAGTAAATATTCTTTTAAAGGCTTCTGAGGCATATTTTAATTCATGACTCTATTCCAATAATACAAGATGCAATTATTTCAACAAACTATACTACTGTTCAAAATATTACTGTTCTTCTATTTAGGACATCAAGGTACTCAAAGACTGTGCATCCTCATCCTGTTAATGTCAGACTTGGACATCAAATTTAATATATACTACTTTCAAGCCAAAGTTCTAGAAGTTATTTGGTGGACAGCCATCTTCTCTTTTCCCTCTGACATGAGACAGGTGTACTCCAATTAGAGTGCAAACATGGAGTGAAGAAGATTTGGAGTTGAGTCCTAGAACTACTATTGCCAAAAGTATTAGCAAAAAACCAAACCTTTGTTTTTGTAGGGCACTGATTTTGTTTTACCTGTTACATATGGCATTTAACAGTTCATTCTTAAAATCATATATTTTTGGGGGAAAGTCAAAAAGTCCTATTTACTAGTTCACTCATCAATTAGAAGGAATTGGCCGACCTGGGTATTTCAGTATTAATGATGATTTTTGGAGGGGATGTTCCCAAGAAGTTACGAAGGGAGAACTCAGAAAACTGTGGAAACTTCAGTGTCCCTGTGTCCTAAGTTGCATGAAATGAAATGAAAATAATAACAGTACCCACCTGAACGATAATTGTGACAATTGAATGAAATTAGTTATATGAAGTACTTGTCAAAATTCCTGACACATATTAAGTGCTTAGTACACTTTAGCAAAGGAAAGGAACTCTGAGTGATGGAAAGGTATGAGGTTAATAACATATTTCTCACTCTTGGAGTGGTTGAGGGCTGAGACTTATATCCACTTATACCTCTGCAATGATAGCTCTCAAAGCCTGTCTCATTTCATTTTTTAAAAATTAAAACATGAGCTATTAGAATCTGAATCCAGGTTGGAGTAAAATTGTCTCACACTAGCTTGAAAGAATAACCGTTCCTCTCTCATAACCTCAGATGCTACCACAGGAGAGTCCCTGGTTCATTCTTTCCACTTGCACAGATGATTGATACCTTTTACTAAATTTCTGTTTAATTCACACATTTAAAACTTACCTTGAAACCTGAAGTCTCTTCTTTTATAAGTCATCATAAATATTAATAGATTTTGAATTATATTGTTATTAAGAAAAATATTTAGGTTAATAACAAATATTGATTTCATATTTTGGAAATTGGAGTATCAGAGTTACTCTACTTATTGCTACTGAACTCTCTATTTTGAATTTTCTGGTCCAATGCAAATTCTTCATTTGATTCATGGTGTATTCTGGAGATGGTTCAGAGAAAGGCAGCAGGGGCCATTAATATCCTGTCTTGCCACAGTGAGAACAATTCTGCAACACCACAATTTCTCATGAAGGATGGGTTTTAAATATGTATAGAGTGAGCTACTGTTTGATGGATCACAGCAATGGCTCTTTCAATGAGAAAACAAGCCTAACCTAAAGCCAGACATTCCCCTACAGATGGATGACACTCTAGAACTCTGCTGTTGAATCACTTTTACTTAAAATGAAAATTGAGTGATGACAACAACACTCGAGTGTGAGAAATGGAATGATGCCCTCTGCTAAACTGTGATGTTGGTGTAGATTTAGCTTAAGAAAATTCTGTCTCTTCTTTTTGCCCAATCCTGACTGACAGGAGAAACCAAATTTGTACTACATTGTAAATACTGAAGCTAATGGAATTTCTAATATCATGAGACACACACACACAAACATGCATACACACACCCACACACATGAAACTTGACTGAGGATATATATGAGTATCTTAACAAAAAGAATGTGTTAGTCTCTAGTGTAGCTGGAACCTGGGGACATTTTTTTTCTTGTTTTCTCACCTCAGTAGCAATGGGGAACAGTGCTTCTTGCCCTTGCTTTCCACAGATAAAAGCCTTTTCACATAGAGAAGGTAGGAGAGAAGGATGTGGGTGGAGTTTCTTTCACCTCCCCAGGGGCTGATGTTCCTTTACTCTAGGTCTTAGGACTCTCTCCAAAAAGTTTCTGAGCCCTGGAATGGGCTGAATTGTATCCCTTCAAAAGACAGGTTGAAGTCTTAACCTCCAGTATCTCAGAATGTGACCTTATTTGGAAATATTGTCATGGCAGATTTAATTAGTTAAAATAAGGTCACATAATGCAATAGCACTAGTATCATTAAAAAATAAAAGAGAGAGACACAGTGGGAAGATGACCAAGTGAAGACAAGGCAGAGCCTGGAGTTGTGCTGGAATGCCAGAAGCCACTGAATGCCTGCAGACTGGAAGCTGGAAAAAGCAAGGAAGGATCATTCCTTAAAGGCTTCAGAAACAGCATGGTCCAGCAGATGCCTTGATTTTGTAGCTTCCAGAATTGTAAGAGAATAAATTTCTATTGTTTTAAACCACCTAATTTGTGGTACTTTGTTATGGCTGCCCTAGAGAACTAGAGCAAGCCCCAAAGTGAAGACATCCGATTTCTTTGGTTCTAAGGGAGGATCTTCCTCTTACCAGTACACTCTTGGCCTCCACCAATCTGCCAACTACTCCTGGCTGAATTCTACTAGGTTACTCTTCTTTCTGGTGTTTGATTCTATATACTTTAGTTAAGCTGATGCTCATTCCTCATCCCTCCCTGCAGTTGTCTTCCTCTCCTTCATGTCTGGACTAGTTGTTTGCTCTGTGATATTAAGCTGTCTTATGAATTCGAGAAAATTAATCACTTTACAGTTTGCTGGAGTATTTTTATTTTCACATAGAGCTTTACTCTTTCTAGATCTCTAAATTCAGAAGCAGATGCCAGAAGCAATGAATTTACTGTTTTTTTTTTCATTTTTGTTCAATTCAAAATATTTCAGTATATTTTCTAATTTCCTTTGTAATTTTTTCTTTGGCCCATGGCTACTTAGAAGTATTGTTTTTTTAATTTCCACATATTTAGGGATTTAGAAACATAGATTTCTTTTATTGGTATCTAGTTTAATTCCAAAATACTTCATATGATTGTTTACCTAAAGTTATTGAGTTATACAACTCAGAATATTCACAACTTGGTCTATCATTGTGAGGGTTCTATATGCACCTGAAAGAAATGGTTGTTATTTTGTTGCTTACTGAAATGTTCTTAGAGCTATGAGTTTATTGTTTTCATTCAACTTCATCGGCTTTTTTTGTTGTTTTTCTTGGCTAGTTCTTCAAATATACTCTCTCTTACTTTTTTTCTTGTACTCCAATTAAATGTATATTATAACACTTTCTGTTTGTCCACAATCACTTAAGCTCTGCTCATTTTTAACTTTGCCTTGTAATTTTCATTTTTTTCTATGTTTCAACTGTGTCTTCAAGGTCATTGATCATTTCTGCTGTGTCTAATTGCTATTACTATAATCTAGTGAATTTTTAAAGTTAAAAGTTACCTTTGGTTACTTTTAATTCTTTGATGACCTCCTAATTGTGTTAATGTTTTCCTTACAATCCTTAAGTATATTTTAAAAAGCTGTTTAAAGTTCTTATGAAAGTACTATTTAAACACTTAAGTTATTTCATAACCTCTCTCATTTCTGGTTTGTTTCTTTTTTTTTTAATTTCATAATCATTAATCTACAGTTACATGAAGAACATTATGTTTATTATGCTCCCCTCTTCATCAAGTCCCCCCCACCCCATTACAGTCACTGTTCATCAGTGTAGTAAGATGCTGTAGAATCACTACTTGTCTTCACTGTTTTGCACAGTCCTCCCCGTGCCCCCCCCACATTATAAATGCTAATCATAATGTCCCCTTTCTTTTTCCCTGCCCTTATCCCTCCCTTCCCACCCATCCTCCCCAGTCCCTTTCCCTTTGGTAACTGTTAGTCCATTGTTAGGTTCTGCAATTCTGCTGCTGTTTTGTTCCTTCAGTTTTTCTTTGTTCTTATACTCCACAGATGAGTGAAATCATTTGGTACTTGTCTTTCCCTGCCTGGCTTATTTCACTGAGCATAATACTCTCTAGCTCCATCCATGTTGTTGCAAATGGTAGGATTTGTTTTCTTCTTATGGTTGAATAATATTCCATTGTGTATATGTACCACATCTTCTTTATCCATTCATCTACTGATGGACACCTAGGTTGCTTCCATTTCTTGGCTATTGTAAATAGTGCTGCAATAAACATAGGGTTGCATCTGTCTTTTTCAAACTGGGCTACTGCATTCTTAGGGTAAATTCCTAGAAGTGGAATTCCTGGGTCAAATGGTATTTCTATTTTGAGCATTTTGAGGAACCTCCATACTGCTTTCCACAATGGTTGAACTAATTTACATTCCCACCAGCAGTGTAGGAGGGTTCCCCTTTCTCCACAACCTCGCCAACATTTGTTGTTGTTTGTCTTTTGGGTGGTGGCGATCCTTACTGGTGTGAGGTGATATCTCATTGTGGTTTTAATTTGCATTTCTCTGATGACTAGCGATGTGGAACATCTTTTCATGTTGGCATTCTGAATTTCTTCTTTGAAGAACTGTCTGTTCAGCTCCTCTGCCCATTTTTTAATTGGATTACTTGCTTTTTGTTTGTTGAGGTGCATGAGCACTTTATATATTTTGGATGTCAACCCTTTATCAGATCTGTCATTTATGAGTATATACTCACATACTGTAGGGTACCTTTTTGTTCTATTGATGGTCTCCTTTGCTGTAAAGAAGCTTTTCAGTTTGTTATAGTCCCACTTGTTCATTTTTGCTTTTGTTTCCCTTGCCCAGGGAGATATGTTCATGAAGAAGTTGCTCATGTTTATGTCCAAGAGATTTTTGCAGATGTTTTTTTCTAGGAGTTTTATGGTTTCATGACTTACATTCAGGTCTTTGATCCATTTTGAATTTACTTCTGTGTATGGGGTTAGACAGTGATCCAGTTTCATTCTCTTACATGTAGCTGTCCAGTTTTGCCAGCACCATCTGTTGAAGAGACTGTCATTTCCCCATTGTATGTCCATGGCTCCTTTATCATGTATCAATTGACCATATATATTTGGGTTAATGTCCGGAGTCTCTGTTCTGTTCCACTGGCCTGTGGCTCTGTTCTTGTGCCAGTACCAAATTATCTTGATTACTGTGGCTTTGTAGTAGAGCTTAAAGTTGGGCAGCATAATTCCCCCCACTTTATTCTTCCTTCTCAGATTTGCTTTGGCTATTCGGGTTCTTTGGTTTTTCCATACAAATTTTTGAACTATTTGTTCCAGTTCGTTGAAGAATGTTGCTGGTAATTTGATAGGGATTGCATCAAATCTGTATATTGCTTTGGGCAGGATGGCCATTTTGATGATATTATTTCTTCCTAGCCAAGAGCATGGGATGAGTTTCAATTTGCTAGTGTCCTCTTTAATTTCTCTTAAGAGTGTCTTATAATTTTCAGGGTATAGGTCTTTTACTTCCTTGGTTAGGTTTATTCCTAGGTATTTTATTATTTTTGATGCTATTGTGAATGGAATTCTTTTCCTGATTTCTCTTTCTATTAGTTCATTGTTAGTGTATAGGAAAGCCACAAATTTCTGTGTGTTAATTTTGTATCCTGCAACTTTGCTGTATTCTGATATCAGTTCTAGTAGTTTTAGAGTGAAGTCTTTGGGGTTTTTATGTACAATATCATGTCATCTGCAAATAGTGACAGTTTAACTTCTTCTTTACCAATTTGGATTCCTTGTATTTCTTTGTTTTGTCTACTTGCCATGGCTAGGACCTCCAGTACTATGTTCAAAAACAGTGGGAAGAGTGGGCATCCCTGTCTTGTTCCCGATCGCAGAGGAAAAGCTTTCAGTTTCTCGCTGTTCAGTAT
The DNA here is from genome assembly GCF_030020395.1 of Manis pentadactyla. Taxonomy (NCBI): domain Eukaryota; kingdom Metazoa; phylum Chordata; class Mammalia; order Pholidota; family Manidae; genus Manis; species Manis pentadactyla. The sequence continues at coordinate 167,284,761 of NC_080020.1, read as the reverse complement.
GATGTTGGCTATGTGCTTATCATATATGGCCTTTATTATGTTGAGGTACTTGCCCTGTGTACCCATTTTGTTGAGAGTTTTTATCAGGAATTGATGTTGAATTTTGTCGAATGCTTTTTCAGCATCTATGGAGATGATCATGTGGTTTTTGTCTTTCTTTTTGTTAATGTGGTGGATGATGTTGATGGATTTTCGAATGTTGTACCATCCTTACATCCCTGGGATGAATCCCACTTGGTCATGGTGTATGATCCTTTTGATGTACTTCTGAATTCGGTTTGCTAATATTTTGTTGAGTATTTTTGTGTCTACATTCATCAGGGATATTGGTCTGTAATTTTCTTTTTTGATGGGGTCTTTGCCTGGTTTTGGTATTAGGGTATCGTTGACTTCATAGAATGAGTTTGGAAGTATTCCCTCCTCTTCTATTTTTTGGAAAACTTTAAGGAGAATGGGTATTATGTCTTCTCTGTATGTTTGATAAAATTCCGAGATAAATCCATCTGGCCCGGGGGTTTTGTTCTTTGGTAGTTTTTTGATTACCGCTTCAATTTCTTTGCTGGTAATTGGTTTGTTTAACTTTTGTGTTTCTTCCTTGGTCAGTCTTGGAAGGTTGTATTTTTCTAGGAAGTTGTCCATTTCTTCTAGGTTTTCCAGCTTGTTGGCATATAGGTTTTCATAGTATTCTCTAATAATTCTTTGTATTTCTATGGGGTCCGTCATGATTTTTTCTTTCTCATTTCTAATTCTGTTGCTGTGTGTTGATTCTCTTTTTCTCTTAAAAAGCCTGGCTAGAGGCTTATCTATTTTGTTTATTTTCTCAAAGAACCAGTTCTTGGTTTCTCTGATTTTTTCTATTGTTTTATTCTTCTCAATTTTATTTCTTCTCTGATCTTTATTATGTCCCTCTTTCTGCTGACTTTAGGACTCATTTATTCTTCTTTTCCCAATTTTGATAATTGTGACATTTGACTATTCATTTGCGATTATTCTTCCTTCTTTAAATATGCCTGGATTGCTATATACTTTCCTCTTAAGACTGCTTTCGCCACGTCCCACAGAAGTTGGGAATTTGTGTTGTTGTTCTCATTTGTTTCCATATATTGCTTGATCTCTATTTTATTTACTCATTATTTAGGAGCATGTTGTTAAGCCTCCATGTGTTCGTGGGCCTTTTTGCTTTCTTTGTACAATTTATTTCTAGTTTTATACCTTTGTGGTTTGAAAAGTTGGTTGGTAGAATTTCAATATTTTGGAATTTACTGAGGCTCTTTTTGTGAGCTAGTATGTGGTCTATTCTGGAGAATGTTCGATGTGCACTTGAGAAGAATGTGTATCCTGTTGCTTTTGGGTGTACAGTTCTATAGATGTCTATTAGGTCCATCTGTTCTAGTGTGTTGTTCAGTGCCTCTGTGTCCTTACTTATTTTCTGTCTGGTGGATCTATCCTTTGGAGCGACTGGTGTGTTGAAGTCTCTTAAAATGAATGTATTGCATTCTGTTTCCTCCTATAGTTCTGTTAGTATTTGTTTCACATATGTTGGTGCTCCTGTGTTGGGTGCATATATATTTATAACGGTTATATCCTCCTGTTGGACTAAGCCCTTTATCATTATGTAATGTCCTTCTTTATCTCTTGTTACTTTCTTTGTTTTGAAGTCTATTTTGTCTGATACTAGTACTGCAACACGTGCTTTTTTCTCCCTTTTGTTTGCATGAAATATCTTTTTCCATCCCTTGAATTTTAGTCTTTGCATGTCTTTGGGTTTGAGGTGGGTCTCTTGTAAGCAGCATATAGATGAGTCTTGCTTTTTTATCCATTCTATTACTCTGTGACTTTTGATTAGTGCATTCAGTCCATTTACATTTAGGGTGATTATTGAAAAATATGTACTTATTGCCATTACAGGCTTTAGATTCGTGGTTACCAAAGGTTCAAGGTTAGCTTCTTTAGTATCTTACTGCCTAACTTAACTCGCTTATTAAACTATTATAGACACTGTCTGGTGATTCTTTATTTCTCTCCCTTCTTATTCCTCCTCCTCCATTCTTTATATGTTGTGTGTATTATTCTGTGCTCTTTTGTGTTTCCTTTGACTGCTTTTGTGGGTAGTTGATTTTATTTTTTGCCTTTAGTTAGTTTGGTTGGTCTGCTCTCTTTGCTGTGATTTTATTTTCTCTGGTGACATCTGTTTCGCCTTAGGAGTGCTCCCATCTAGAGCAGTCCCTCTAAAATAACCTGTAGAGGTGGTTTGTGGGAGGCAAATTTCCTCAACTTTTGCTTGTCTGGGAATTGTTTAATTCCTCCTTCATATTTAAATGATAATCATGCTGGATACAGTATTCTTGGTTCAAGGCCCTTCTGTTTCATTGCATTAAATATATCATGCCATTTTCTTCTGGCCTGTAAGGTTTCTGTTGAGAAGTCTGATAATAGCCTGATGGGTTTTCCTTTGTAGGTGACCCTTTTCCTCTCTCTAGCTGCCTTTAAAACTCTTTCCTTGTCCTTGATCTTTGCCATTTTAATTATTATGTGTCTTGGTGTTGTCCTCTGTGGGTCCCTTCTGTTGGGAGTTCTGTGTACTTCCATAGTCTGAATGATTATTTCCTCCCCCAATTTGGGGAAGTTTTCAGCAATTATTTCTTCAAATACACTTTCTATCCCCTTTTCTCTCTTTTCTTCTTCTGGTACCCCTATAATGAAGATATTGTTCCTTTTGGATTGCTCACACAGTTCTCTTTATATTGTTTCATTCCTGGAGATCCTTTTATCTCTCTCTGCATCAGCTTCTATGCGTTCCTGTTCTCTGGTTTCTATTCCATCAATGGCCCTTATATCTTATCCATACTGCTTATAAATCCTTCCAGAGATTGTTTCATTTCTGTAATCTCCTTCTGGACTTCATCCCTTGGCTCTTGCATAATTCTCTGCAGTTCCATCAGCATGGTTATGACCTTTATTTTGAATTATTTTTCAGGAAGATTGGTTAGGTTTATCTCCCCAGATTTCTTGTCAGGGGAGGACATCTGGGTTATTCTGGTCTGTATCAAATTCTTCTGCCTTTTCATGGCGATAGAGGTAGTTGTGGGGAGCTGGCATATGTGTCGACTGGGAGAATGTCCCTTCTTGCTGTTTTGTGGCCTTCCTTTCCTGGGAGAATGGCGAGCCCTAGTGGCTTGTGCTGGGCAGCTGCATGCAGATGGGGTTTCTAATTCTTGCCCAGCCGCTGTGAAGGAATCTCTGCCCTGCTACTGTGGGCATGGCCTGCCTCAGGCTGCTGCTTCACTATGGCGGAGTGGTGTCAGAGGGGAAACGGGTGGGAGGCCATTTATCACTGTGAGGGGCCTCCAAGCTGCACTGCTGCCCAGGGTGTTAGGGTGCCCAGAGTTCCCCGGGATTCCCCGTTGCTGGGCTAAGTGTCCTGGGACATTTCCATCCAGCCGTGGGGTCCCTATCCCTTTAAGTCTTTCAAAAAGCACTTGCTTTTCTTTGTCCCAGGGGCGCCAGCTGCAGGGACTCACTCACTGGTTTTACTGTCCCTTTTCCCTTGTATCCAGCACCCATGCACTGTGTGTCTGCGCTCCGGTGCACATGGCTACGGCTGGGTGTTTTGCAGTCTTGCGCTCCCTCTCCCTCCCAGCTCTGACTCCTCTCCTCCCACCAGGAGCTGGGGTGAGGGGCGCTCAGGTACCCCCGGGCTGTGGCTTGTATCTTACCCCCTTAACAAGGTGCTGGGTTCTTGCCTATGTGAATGTAGCCTGGCTGTTATCCTGTATCTTCTGGTCTCTCTTTTAGGGACAGTTGTATCTGTTGCATTTTCAAAAATATATATGGTTTTGAGACAAGATTTCCTCTGCTCTACTCATGCTGCCATCTTGGCTCCACCTCCTGGTTTATTTCTTTAACCTGTTTTTTCTTTTGGGTTTAGGTCATGTATCTTGTTCCTTAGAATTTTTTCTATTGAATGCTGGATATTGAAACCCTTTGTTTGAATGCTGGATTGTGTTTCCCTCATTTAAAAGTGTTTTGGAAGGCAAGGCTATACAGTTTCTTGCTAATCAGCTTGATCCTTTTAGGACTTTAAGTTTTGTTAAGGGAGATCTAGAGTAGACTCAATGCAGGACAATGTTTCTCAACCTAAGCACTTTTAATACTTGACTTGAGATAATTCTTTGTTGGAGATGCTTGTCATGAGAATTATAGGATATTTAGCAGCATTTCAGGCTTCTACTCAACACATAAGAGTTGCACCACTTTACCCTACAGTTGAGACAAACAAAATGTCTCTAGATATTATTAAATGTCCATTGGCAGACCAAATTGCCCTTTTCTGAGAAGCACTGGCCTAGAAGGAGTTTAGCCTTACTCCCATGGCATTATGACTCTAGGTTCTCTACTGAATGCTCTGGTTGTTCAAATAGGACTCTTTCCTCTACTGGCTGAAACCTGAAGGTCTTCCATCCTTAAATAACTATGGGGTTGTTCAGCTTTTAGCTCCTGATTATTCTCTGCCTATTCTCATGGAGTTCTATATTTTTTTTAGACAGTGATATTTTAAGGGCCAGAGGATTTCTGTGAAATTATGATGAACAAGTTTCTTACCTCAATGCACAGGAAATAGGATGATAATTAGGTAAATGTTTTCTGAAGAATACTAAAACACTTGAAGAACATGGAAAAGGCCAATTTTTAGTTTTATTCATTGATTCATTCAACAGATATCTACTAAAAGATGTGTAAACACATACACACACACATGCAGGCACACACTCAAACAATGATATTATTTATTCATCACATGTTCTTGGAAAATAATGGTGAGTAAGGCAAACTCCTCTATGTGTTTATATCTCATATTAGGTAGTAAAAAAATCAATTGTCACAACTCAATGTGAGTGGTGCTATGACAAAAATAACTTTAAAATCGAATGATAGAGAATGAGCACAGAAAAGCAATATTTAGCTAGGTTCAGCACTATTAGTAAACAATTACAAGATAAAAACATTATTGAACAGATTCTTTTAAAATGGAAAAATGTGGAAGATAATTCAGAATGGACATGAGCAAAATAAAATGAATTGAGATAAAATGATTAGGCTAAGGAAATGCAAGACTAATATGGCTAGAAATTAAGGAATTAAACAAGGAAATGGTGAGGCTGCAAATGCAATCAGGGAGCAAGTCTTTAGGTCCTTCAATGTCATTCTTATATTTTCTTCTGAAGGTAATGGGTAACCCCTGAATACCTTTGAGTGGGAAGACATGTGATTAGATTTGAATTATCATCATCATTGTGTTACTACATATTTCTCCCTTTAGTTCTATCAATGTTTGCTTTGTATTTGAGTGCTCTGATGTTGGATATATGCATTTTAATTATCATATGTTCATGACGAATTTACTTTTTATCATTGTATAATATCCTATTTGTCCCTTTTGACAGTTTTTGAATTAAAGTTTGTCTAATATAAATGGCCAGTTTGCTCACTTTTGGTTACTAGTTCAATCTTATTTTTTTTATCCACACAGCCAATTTGTCTTTTGATTAGGGAGTTTAATCCATTTCATTTAAAGTAAATACTGTAAAGAAGAACTTATTATTGACTCCTTGTTAATTGTTTTCTGTCTGACCTTACAGCTTTTTGTCCCCCTTTTCTCTCTTGTTGTCCTCATTTGTTTTGTTGTTTTGTGGTGACATGCTTTGGTTCCTTTTTCATTTTCATTTTATATCTTCTATAGGCATATTTTGTTATTACTGTGTGACTTACATAAACATCCTATAATTATAAAAATCTATTTAAGATAGTAACAACTTCAGTTGTACACAAAAACTCTATGCTTTTACTTTCTTCCCACACATTTTACATTTTTGATGTCACAAATTGCATCTTTTTATATTGCTTTTTCATTAACATATTTTATAGTTATACTTTTAAAAACTTTGTCTTTAGTGTTTACACCAAAATTAAAAGATTTGTGCACCATCATTATATTATGATGGTATTCTGTATTTGCCTATATATTTTTCTTTACCAGTGAGCTTCAGATTTTCACATATTTTCATGTTGCTATCTAGAGTCCTTTTCTCCAGCCTGAAGGTCTCCCTATGTCTTTCTTGTAAGGCAGGTCTATAAAAAAATGAACACTTTTTTTTTTTTAAGAAAAACTATTTTATTTTCATTTTTTGTGGGAAAGTTTTGCTGGTTATATTATTCTTGGTTTTCAGTTTTTTTCTTTTAGCATTTTGATTTATCATCACCCTCCCTTCTGACCTGTAAATTTTCATTAAAAAAAAAACTTTTTATTAAGGTATTATTGATATACACTTTTATGAAGGTTTCACATGAAAAAACAATGTGGCTACTACATTTACCCATATTATAATTCCCCATCCATACCCCAATGAAGTCACTGTCCATCAGTGTAGTAAGATGCCACAGATTCACTGTTTGCCTTCTATGTGCTACACTGTTTTCCCTGTTACCCCCCACACCATGTGTACTAAATATAATACCCCTCAATCACCTCCTCTCTCCCCCTCCTAACCATCCCCCCCTTTGGTAACCATTAGTCCCTTCTTGGAGTCTGTGAGTCTGCTGCTATTTTGTTCCTTCAGTTTTGCTTCATTGTTATACTCCACAAATGAGGGAAATCATTTGGCACTTGTCTTTCTCCATTTGGCTTATTTCCCTGAGCATAATATTCTCCTGGTAAATCCATGTTGTTGCAAATGATAGGATTTGTTTCTTTCTTACGGCTGAATGGTATTCCATTGTGTATATGTACCACATCTTCTTTATCTATTCATCTACTGATGGACACTTAATGTTGCTTCCATATCTTGGCTATTGTGAATAGTGCTGCAATAAACATAGGGGTGCACATGTCTTTTTGATTCTGAGAAGTTGTATTATTTGGGTAAATTCCAAGGAGTGGGATTCCCAGGTAAAATAGTATTTCTATTTTTAATTTTTTGAGGAACCTCCATATTGCTTTCCACAATGGTTGAATTGGCTTGCATTCACACCAACCTCTTACTGCACATCCTTGTAAGCATTTGTTGTTCTTGGTCATTTCGATGTTGGCCATCCTTACTGATGTGAAGTGATAACTCATTATGGTTTTAATTTGCATTTCCATGATGATTAGTGATGTGGAGCCTGTTTTCATGTGTCTGTTGGCCATCTGAATTTCTTCTTTGGAGAATTGTCTCTTCAAATACTCTGCCCTTTCTAATTGGGTTATTTGCTTTTTGGGTGTTGAGGCATGTGAGTTCTTTATATATTTTGGATGTTAACCCCTTGTCAGGGTTGGCATTTACAAATATATTCTCCCACACTGTAGGATGCCTTTTTGTTCTGTTGATGGTGTCCTTTGTCAGACAGAAAATTATTAGTTTGATGTAGTCCCATGTGTTCATTTTTGCTTTTGTTTCCCTTACTCAAGGAGATGTGTTCAGGAAGAAGATGCTCATGCTTATATTCAGGAGATTTTTGCCTATGCTGTCTTCTAAAGTTTTATGGTTTTATGACTTACATTCAGGTCTTTGACACATTTCAAGTTTACTTTTGTGTATGGGGTCAAACAATAATCCAGTTTCATTCTCTTGCATGTAGATGTCCAGTTTTGCCAACACCAGTTGTTGAAGAGGCTTTCATTTCCCCATTTTATGTCCATGGGTCCTTTATTGAATATTAATAGACCATATATGGTTGGGTTTTTATCAGGGCTCTCTACACTGTTCTATTGGTCTATGGTTGAAGTTGGGGAGCATAATACCCCCAGCTTTATTCTTTCTTCTGAGGATTTTTGGGGCCTTTTGTAGTTCCATATGAATTTTAGAATGATTTGTTCCAGTTCATTGAAGAATGCTGTTGGTATTTTGATAGGAAGTGCATGGAATCTAAAGATTGCTTTAGGCAGAATGGCCATTTTGACAATATTAATTCTTCCTGTCTATGAGCATGGGAATGTATTTCCATTTATTAGTATCTTCTTTAATTTCTCTCATGAGTGTCTTGTAGTTTTCAAAGTATAGGTCTTTCACTTTCTTGGTTACATTTATTCCTAGGTATTTTATTCTTTTTGATGCAACTGTGAATAGAATTGTTTTCCCGATTTCTCTTTCTGCTAGTTCATCATTAGTGTATAGGAATGCAACAGATTTCTGCATATTAATTTTGTATCCTGTAATTTTGCTGAGTTCAGATATTAGATCTAGAAGTTGTGGAGTGAATTCTTTAGGGTTTTTTATGTACAATATCATGTCGTCTGCAAAGAGGGACAGTTTAAATTTTTCTTTGCCAATCTGGTTGCCTTTTATTTCTTTGTGTTGTCTGATTGCCATGGCTAGGACTTCCAGTACTATGTTGAATAGAAGTGGGGACAGTGGGCATCCTTGTCTTATTCCAGATCTTAAAGGAAAAGCTTTTAGATTCTCACTGTTAAATATAATGTTGGCTGTGGGTTTGTCATATGTGGCCTTTACTATGTGGAGGTTCTTGCCCTCTATACCCAGTTTGTTGAGAGTTTTTATCATGAATGTATGTTAAATTTTGTCAAATGCTTTTTCAGCATCTATGGAGATGATCATGTGGTTTTTGTCCTTCTTTTTTTGATGTGGTGGATGATGTTGATGGATTTTCAAATGTTGTACAATTCTTGCATCCCAAATAAATCTTACTTGGTCATGATGATCTTTTGATGTATTTTTGAATTCAGTTTGCTAATATTTTGTTGAGTATTTTTGCATCTATGTTCATCAGGGATATTGCTGTGTAATTTTCTTTTTTTGTGGTGTCTTTGCCTGGTTTTGGTATTAGAGTGATGTTGGACTCATAGAATGAGTTTGGGAGTATTCCCTCTTCTTCTACTCTTTGGAAAACTTTAAGGAGGATGGGCATTACCTCTTCACTAAATGTTTGATAAAATTCAGTGGTGAAGCCATCTGGTCCAGGTGTTTTGTTCTTAGGTAGTTTTTTTGATTATCAGTTTAATTTCATTGCTGGTAATTGGTCTGTTCAGATTATTTGTTTCTTTTTGGGTCAGCCTTGGAAGTCTGTATTTTTCTAGAAGGTTGTCCATTTTTTCTTGGTTATCCAGTTTGTTGGCATATAATTTTTCATATTATACTCTAAAAATTCTTTGTATTTCTGTGGTGTCCATAGTGATTTTTCCTTTCTCATTTCTGATTCTGTTTATGTGTGTAGACTTTCTTTTTTTCTTGATAAGTCTGGCTAGGGGTTTATCTATTTTTTTATTTTCTCAAAGAACCAGCTCTTGCTTTCATTGATTCTTTCTATTGTTTTATTCTTCTCTGTTTTATTTATTTCTGCTCTAATATTTTTTATGTTCCTCCTTCTACTGACTTTGGCTCTCATTTGTTCTTTTTCTAGTTTCATTCATTGTGAGTTTAAAGTATTCATATGAGATTGTTCTTTCCTGAGGTAGGCCTGTATTGCAATATATTTCCCTTTTAGCATGGCTTTCGCTCTGCCCCACAGATTTTGTGGTTTCAGTTATTGTCGTCATTTGTCTCCATATATTGCTTGATCTCTGTTTTTATTTGGTCATTGATCTGTTGGTTATTTAGGAGCATGTTGTGAAGCCTCCATATGTTTGTGTGATTTTTCGTTTCTTTGTATTATTTATTTCTAGTTTCATATCTTTGTGGTCTGAGAAACTGGTTGGTACAATTTCAATCTTTTTTAACTTACTGAGGCTCTTTTTATGGCCTTGTATATGATCTATTCTTGAAAATGTTCCATGTGCAATTAAGAAGAATGTGTATTCTGCTGCTTTTGGGTATAGATTTCTGTAGAGGTCTGTTAGGTCCATCTGTTCTAATGTGTTATTCAGTGCCTCCGTGTCCTTACTTATTTTCTGTCTGGTTGGTCTGTCGTTCAGAGTGAGTGGAGTATTCAAATCTTCTAGAATGAATGGATTGCATTTTATTTCCCCTTTTCATTCTGTTAGTATTTGTTTCACATATGTAGGTTCTCCTGTGTTAGGCACATAGATATTTATAATGGTTATATCTTCTTGTTGGCTTGACCCCTTAATCATTATGTAATGTCCTTGTCTCTTGTGACTTTCTTTGTTTTGAAGTCTATTTTGTCTGATGAAAGTACTGCAACTCCTGCTCTTTTATCCCTATTAGTTGCATGAAATATCTTTTCCGTCCCTTCACTTTTAGTCTGTGTATGTCTTTGGATTTAAAGTGAGTCTCTTGTAGGCACCATATAGATGAGTCTTGTTTATTTATCCATTCAGTAACTCTATATGTCTTTTGATTGGTGCATTCAGTCCATTTACATTTAGGGTGATTACCAACCGATATGTACTTATTGCCATTGCAGGCTTTAGATTCGTGCTTACCAAAGGTTCAAGGTTAACTTTACTATCTAACAGTCCAGTTTAACTTGGTATGCTATTACAAACACATGTAAAGTTTCTTTTTTTCTCCTCCTTTTTCTTCCTCCTCCATTCTTTATATATTAGGCATCATATTCTGTACTCTTTGTCTATTCCCTGATTGACTTTGGGGATAGTTGATTAAATTTTGCATTTGCTTAGTAATTAACTTTTCTACTTTCTTTCCTGTGGTTGTATTACCTTTGGTCACAGCTATTAAACCTTAGGAACACTTCCATCTATAGAAGTCCCTCTAAAAGACACTGCAGAGACAGTTGTTGGGAAGTAAATTCTCTCAGCTTTTTTAAATCTGGAAATTGTTTAATTCCTCCTTCAAATTTAAATGATAATCTTGCTGGATAAAGTATTTTTAGTTCGAGGCCCTTCTGCTTCATAGCATAAATACATCATGCCACTCCCTTCTGTCCTGTAAGGTTTCTGCTGAGAAGTCTGATGATAGCCTGATGCGCTTTCCTTTGTATGTGATCTTATTTCTCTCTCTGGCTGCTTTTAATAGTCTGTCCTTATCCTTGATCTTTTCCACTTTAATTACTATATGTCTTGGTGTTGTCTTCCTTGGGTTCCTTGTGTTGGGAGATCTGTGCACCTCCATGGCCTCAGAGAGTATCTCCTTCCCCACATTGGGGAAGTTTTCAGGAGTTACCTCCTCAAAGACACTTTCTATCCCCTTTTCTCTCTCTTCTTCTTCTGGTAACCCTATAATGTGAATATTCTTCTGTTTGGATTGGTCACACTGCTCTCTCAATATTCCTTTATTCTTAGAGATCCTTTTTCTCTCTGTGCCTCAGCTTCTTTATATTCCTCTTCTCTAATTTCTGTTTCATTTATCATCTCCTCCACTGTATCTAATCTGGTTTTAATACTCTCCATTGTGCTCTTCAATGATTGGATCTCTAACCGGAATTCATTCCTGAGTTCTTGAATATTTTTCTGTACCTCCATGTGCATATTAATGATTTTTATTTTGAAATCCCTTTCAGGAAGATTCATGGGGTCAATTTCATTTGAATCTTTCTCAGGTGTTGTATTCATAATTTTACTCTGAACCAGGTTTCTTTGGCATTTCATATTTGTATATGGTGCCCTCTAGTGCCCAGAATCTCTACTCTCTGTAGCTGCTCAGCCCCTGTAGCAATGTCGGGGGTCATAGGGGAGTGGTATTGGTGCCTGTGGGGAGGAAATAGCTGTTTCCTGCTTCCCCGCTGCTTTGCCTGCCTCCCCTGCCAGAACCAGTGGGCCGAGCTCAGAGGTATAGGCCTCTGTACTTTGCGTTTTTAGTTGCTGTAGATGGGGATTCCCTACAGCTGGCCTAACACTGGGGTAGGGTTTGCCTGTTTGCAAGCCAGGTGGGGCTGGCCAGGAGGAAGGTAAAGTAAGCTGCATATAACAGAGGGGTTCCTTCAAGCTCTGTAGCCAGCCAGGGAGCTGGGGCACCTGAAGATTGAGAAAGTTCCCAACCTGCTGGGCAGAGTACACCTGGACAATTTTATCTACCTGTCCTTTCTCCTGAACAGTAAGCTCTGTGCAATCCTTGCCCCTTTAGCAACCCTCTTGCTGTTAGGAAGTCTCTCAGACTGCCTGCATTTCTTTTGTCCCAGAGCAGCTGGATATGGATCCCTGCTTTCCACAAGCAGCTGGAATCTCAGTCTCTCCAGGTATTCTGTCTGTCTTAGCTTTCCAAACCCCTAATCACGAGAGTACCATGAAAGCACCATGAAATGTATGCTTGTGCTCCCAGAGCAGATCTCTGGAGTTAGGTGTTCAGTCCCGGGTCTCCAGTCCGTACCCCCCTCCATTTCTCTTCTTCCCACCGGTGAGCTGGGGTTGGGGAAGGGCTTGGGTCCAGCCTTTCCATGGCTTTGGTATGTTACCCTGTTCCATGAGGTTTATTCTTTTCTCTAGGTGTATGCAGTTTGGCACAGCCCTCTTTCCTGTTGCTCTTTCAGGATTAGTCATATTAATTAAATTTTCATATTATATGCAGTTTTAAGAGGAAGCTTCTGTCTCACCTCTCATGCCACCATCTTTTCCTGTAAATTTTGGTCTGAGAAACTCATTAATGGTCTTATGTGAGCTCTTTTATATGTGATTTTTTTCTCTTGCTGTTTACAAAATTCTTTATTTTTAACTTTTGACAATTTAATGCATCTCAGTTTAGATTTCTTTGATTCCATTCTAATTAGTGTCCACTATGCTTCTTAAATCTGAATGTGCATTTGGAAAGTTGTGGGCAATTATTTCTTCAAATCAGCTTTCTACATCTTTCTTTCTCTCTTCCTCTGGGATACCTATAATGTGCATACTGTTGGCCTGTCTGATTGTGTTCCTTAAGTCCCTTAGGTTTTACAACTTTTTCCTTCTTTATGCTGTTTGACTGGATAATTTCAAATGATTTGTCTTCAAGTTTGCTGATTCATTGCCTTTATCAAGTCCATTGCTGAGCCCCTCTAGTGAAATTTTCAATTCAGTTGTTATATTCTCCATCCCCATATTTTGTGTCATTATTTTTTTAATCATTTCTATTTCTTTGTTGATATTCTCACTTTGTTCATTGTCTTCCTGACTATCTTGATCATCTTTGTGATAGTTATTTTGAATTCTTTTCTGGTAACTAACATACCACCATTTCTTTAGGGTTGGTTTCTGGAGAATTATTTTGTTCGTTTGATTGTGCGATGTTTCTGCTTTATGTACCTTTTAAGTGCCTTGTAAGACTGACCTCATACAAGGAAAGACCATCACCAATCAGCCCAGCTAGTTATTATGGTGACCTCTCAGTTATTTTCAGGTGAGGAATCTTGTCTGGATTTGTGCTTATGAATTCACAATTAGAGAGGTTTACCTGTTTCATTTATCAGGATCTCAATCTCTTGCTCCTTCTGGTGTCTGTATGCAGTACTGCAGGTTCTCTGGATGGCCACAAACAGCACAACTTCCCTTTGTTTTCAGCAGCCTCCATATTTCTAAAATATACTGAATCACGTCAGCACTCTGAGTCAGGTAAGACAGAAACCAGCCCCTCTGGCAGGCCAGCCAAAAAGCTTGAATACTGGACATGTGAATCAAATTTTTCTCTTCCTAGGAAGAGTCCAGGAGTTAGTGGTTTTCCTCCCACTTGTTCCATACTGAGCTGGAGAGAGGGACTATTATGAGGTGCGTGCTGGTCCAAACCATTGCCTTTGTTCTCAGTGGCCCCCAACAAAGCCCTTTTCTGTCAGCATGAGATTCAGGCAAAACAGAAACCAGTCCAATGGGCAGCCTCTCAAAATGACTGGACATTGGACATATGTTTGCATCTTCTTTTTCCCAGCCCAGAGAGAAGCTGGGAACTGAGAGTTTTCTCTCAATCACACCACAACACTGACTGGGGAAAGCATCTATGGCAGCGAATGCCACCAATTTTCTTACTGCTTAATGTGGATGGTTTTACACTTGCTTCAGGTGCAAAAGCCTCTTAACTGGTTTTTGGATTTCTCAGAAAGGGAATTGGTCCATGAATTGTTGTTGTGTCAATGTCTTCATGGAAGTAAAGGAGGATTTGGGATTACCTATTCTGCCATCTTGCTGACAGCCCATCAGTATTTCTTTTTATTTTCTCAAATTTATTTCCAAATAAATTATTATGCATTACTGTTTTTGTCTGTCTTTATTTTTCCTAATGTTAATGTTTTTGAAATATTAGTTTTCTTAGCATCTTTGTTATCTTACTTTTATTTACCAATGAGTTTACTAAACACATATACATGTACACATACACACACAGAACCTTACTGAACTAAAACTCATATGAAATAAATGGCACACATTTAAAATACACAACTTAATATGTTTTGACATAGGTATGCATTCATTAGACAATCACAATAAGATAATAGAAATATTCACCACCACAAAATTTGCCTGATTGCCCTTTTCTGATCCCACACCCTCCCTGTACTCCTTCCCTTCCACTTTGCCTAGGTAATTACTGATCTAATTTTTTTATCATAGATTAGCATGCCTTTTCTAGAATTTTATATGTGATTCATATAGCATGTATAGTTCTCTATTTTTCAATATTAACTGGCTTTTTTAGAACTCAGCATACTTATTTCATTTATGTTGTTGTATGACTTGATACTTCATTCCTTTTTATTACTAAGTAGTATTCTATTGTATAGATAAACACTGATTTATTTATCTAGTCACTCCTTAAAGAACATTTGGGTTGCATTCTGTATTTGGCTAAATAAAGCTACGATAAATATTCATGTAGAAGATTGTGAAAACATGTTTTATTTCTCTTGAGTAAATACCTAGGAATGTACTGGCTGGGTCATATAGTTATTGTTTAACTTTTTCATAAACTTCCAATTGTTCTCCAATGTGGTGACATTGTTCTACATTCTTATAGCATGGTATGAAACTTCAAACTGTTCCACATACTGACAATACTTGGTATAATCAGTCTTTTATATTTTAAACATTCTAACAAATGTAAAGTAGTATTCCTCTGTGATTTGTTTCCCTCTAACTCTTGTTTTCTATTTTATTTCCTATGTGATCTTTATTATTTCCTTTATTTTGATTTATTTGGTTTTGGTTTTAGTCTCTAGTTTTACAGTTTGTTTTCCTAGCTTCTTAATGTGGAAACTAAGGTTTTTGATTAAGATCATCTTCTTTTCTAATATAAAATTCAGTTCTAAAAATTCCTCATGAAGTACTACTTTAGCTGCATCCAACAAAATTGAATGTTAATAACTTCCATTTTCATCCAGTTTCAAATACTTTTTAAATTTCACTTTTGACCTGTTATTTAGGATTGTGTTAATAAATTTCCAAATATTTGTGGATTCTCAGTATATTTTATTCTGTTGTTATTTTCTACTTGAGTTCCATTATGGTAAGTGAACATACTTTATATGGCTTGAATCCTTTTAAAATTATTGAAAATGTTTTAAAAACCCTGAATAGGGTCTGTCTTTATGTAAATGTATACTTGGAAAGGATGTATGTCTGCTGCTGTTCTTATTTGGACTATTTTTTAAATATGAGTTAGGCAAGATTGGTTGATAATATTATTCAAGTCTTCTATGTCTTTATTTGATTTTTTATCTGTATTTGTACTACTCCTTTATATAGAAATATTGAAATCTCTAACTATATTTGAGGATTTGTCTACAACAGGATTTCTCCTTGAAGTTCTGTGAATTTTGCTTCTAGTACTTTAATACTCTCCTATCAGATGCATACACAGCATTATTATGTTATCTTTATGTATTGACCCATTTGTCATTATGAAACTGTCCTCTTTATCTCTGGCTAGAGACTTAATTCTCAGGTCTACTTAATCTGATGTTAATATAGCCACTCCAGCTTTCTTTGATCAGTGATAGCATGAAAGTTTTCTGAACCTTTTACCTTTATTTGTGTTTTTATACTTAGACTTTATTTATTTATTTATTTTTAAATCCAATCTGATATTCTTATAGAAAATTCAATTATTGACAAGTGCATGTGTCTGAGGACAGGAGAAAGAACCATGTTTCCTAGCAACTACTGAGTGATTTAAATGGTAACTATAATGAAACTTCGTGGAGAGACAGGTACAGACCTATTTTCTTAATTTTGGGATTCTATAAGCTAAGGCAAAAAAGCAAATACCAGACAACAAAATAAACATCACTAAACATCAACTTTCAAAATTATTAAACGGTAAAGTTATCGGGAAAATCAATGATATTTCAAAAGATTATGGTAAACAATAGAAGAATATTACCTTATAGGCAAATGAGAACTAAGAAGTCATTCTACATTTATCCATGCACAACAAAAACTCTTCTAGGCAGCAGTGGGATAAGTGAGGAGACATGTGAACCAAGAGCATGTTTGCTTGACCAAGAGATGGTAGGTAAAGGACACTCAACAAAACATTACTCTTTTGGTCAATGGCTATTCTAAGGGTGTTATAGGCAATGGATACTTTGCCTGTTAATCTAAACTACCTCATTTCATCAACTTCATAAAATACAATAATTTTTTGTCCAAACAGGTAATCTCTTCAGAGTGAAAGGTTACTATTAAAAGTTATACCAGACATTAGTTAAAACCAGATCTTCTGTAAGCAAATCAGTGTACAGTCACTACATTAAAATTCCACTTTGACTTGGATTTCTCCTACTAAAGAAACAACATATTCCATAAATTGCAAACTTTGTATGTTTTTCGGGGCTTTCCATTATCTGGTTCCACTTCAACTCTCTCTTACTTCATTGCTGTCAGGCTTTCATGGAAAAAAAGGATTAACATGAGACTTGTAGTGTGACAATCCTAGTAATGGATCATGACAGTCCCCCACTTCAGCCCAAATCTCAGTGACTGAGTGTCAGGTTATTATCTTCAATGTAAGCATAATGATAGAAGACTTTCTGGGTTCCCATCAGCATTGTGGTTCAGGATATTTTTCTTCTACCAAGCCAAAAATGTACAAAGGTGAGACCTTCTTTTCTTGAGTTGAGACAGTGTTATAGAGGCATAATCTTGAGCAATGTCTAAGAGAGGAATGTGTAGCATCTGGGAAATAGAGTTCAGCTCACTGCATTAGCAAGAGATCAGCAAGATGTCAGGGCAACTCCCATGGGCTAAGGGGCTTAATTGGGAAATGTGCAATGAAGGCAGTGAGACCCAAATCTAAACACAATCAATTGGTCTATAATGCCTTTGTAATAGAGTAGATAAAAGCAGATTAAATGGGAAAACTTTAGCTAGGACACTACAGGTGCCTTGAGATTACACATTGTGGACAAACAAGTATAGAATTAGTGGGGATGATTCTAATGATAAGTACACCTGAGGCTATGGACAATCACACTAGTCTCTTTGGCACTGGCTTTCAAACTAGAATAGATTTGGAACATGTAGGTTGCTTGGGGATAAGGTGAATGTGTAGATCTGAGCAATTACTGAAGAGGAAACAAGACAGGAGCTAACATCATCACAATTTTGGACAGATTGTAGATACTTGAAAGTTACTTACTGATGCATTAATAAAATAATTTAGAAAGCTATTTGGACTTTTATTTGAGTACTTGCAGGTTCTATTGACAGCAGCCATTTTAAACCTAGCTGTTGATTCACTGATCTGTTATTATTAACTCAGGTAGCACTTATTTGTGATGAAAGGCATATAGATTTACTCAGACTCTTAGCTTGTCAGAAACCTCAATTCTGGTTCCTCCCAACTCACAACTGGACTGTGAACATTGATTACTCTCACATTCTTCACAGATTTGGGAAATCGGCTTGGATTTTTATTAACTGTGTGAAATGAAGAGGATGCTAATTAATATGACAAAAATTTCTACTTTGTGGTTTCCCATTTCTGTTACAGATTACTTAAATCAATACAAGTGCAGTGTTCCAGTATTGCAACTGTATTTTAGTGCATTCACTTACAGATCCATTAATGTAAGAGGAAACTTGTCTGCGTTTAGGAGGATGGGTCTGTTATTCTCAATGTATAACCTTTCAACATTTCCTAGTATAATTCTAACATTGACTGCGGGTTATAGTTTGTTCTGTCTTTCTTTGTTCTCTATAATGAATATCTTTGAGACATTGCTTTAAAATTACAGGATCCTATCCAACACTGCCTTAAGTTACCCAAATATTTACTCACACATTAGTTTGAGAGTTGTCACAATTATTTCAAGTCAGGAAATTGAGGCAGAGTTAAATCACTGCACTAATGAAAATAGAATACTTAGACAGACATTTTTTGGAAAATATTAGATACAGTGGAGCACTGGGTACCTAACAATGAGGTCAGGGAAGTTGGAGATAGTAAGATTTGTTTTTTCCCTCTGGCCATTTAAAGTTGAATTTGCCTTTGAAATACTCTTTGTCTGGCTCTTACGTTTTGCTTTATATAGTCCAACATTACCAGATAAGTTTCCAAATACTTCTTTCTGGGATGCTTCGTACTTTCCTGGTAGGTTCAGAATTATCTTATGAACAGTGTATTGACAAGCTAATCTCTATCTTTTTAATATTTCACTCATTCCATGAGAAATGCCAAATGCTTTCTGATAGTAACAAAGCCATACATATATATATATATACACACACACACACACACACACACACACACATATATAAATTATTTATATATGTGTATATATATATATATATATATATATATATATACACACACATATATACATATAAGTGATTTATTAAGTGTTCTTTGCATAGAAGCTAGTTTTGTAGCCAAAATAACATTGTAAGATTGGCAAGGCAATTATTTAGTCTGTTTTATCTCTGTTACATAGATGAAAACAGAGACACGCAAAAAAAATAATGGCATGTTCATGCTAAAATAGCTATTATAAGATAGAGTTAGAACATAAACTCAGGGTACAGTAGGATCTCCTAAGTGTTCCTACTTATAATTAACTCATAAATGAAGTGATGTAATTTGAATATATGTAAATGTGCCATATTTGCAAACTGATACCAAATAAGTTGAACACAGCAAATAAAGAACAGTTGTTAAGAGCATGAAGCTGGAGTCAGAAATCTAAACATGGGTCTTCTTTGACAGCAGGTTACTAAGCCATTTTCTACACTACACATCTTCATTCCAACCTCATAAAATGACTGTGAGAATTCAAGGAAATAGTGCACAGTAAGTGTTTAACATAAGAGGGTAACATTAGTAAACAATACATTTTACGTTTTATTAAAGTTTGTATCTAATATAAATGAATGTATTATAACATGATATTGGTCAAGGGTGGGCTAAGATTTGGATTTTTTCCCTTTTTCTACTGAAATCTCCCTATCCAGAAGGTTAACTACCTTGCTTGGCAAATTTTCCAACACTCTCTATTTATAATCGTTACTTTCATACTCCCTACGAACTGTTTTTTATCTTTCATATATTACTGTCCTGTCTCCTCTATTAAGTTTTGCTCTTTGGGATATCTAATTTTGGTTTATATCCTCCCTCTGATTTTAGTACAGGAGAGGAAGTTTCGCTCCCTGTAACTGTGTCATCTACTAGTACATCTTATGAGTACAACCTTGTAGATGATGAATAAATCACAAGACCTTACTACCACCTCAACTCGTCAGCACAAGCACTATGTGCCAAACTGTATGTGCTTTCATGATCTCACTCCACATACTCCTCATTATCTTTGCCCACAGAGATATAAATGTCAGTTTAGCTCAGCTGAAATCTCCAATGACTAAAAATGACTACGAAAATCTGAAAGTGACTGAATTTCCCTGCAATTAAGATTTTTTTTTTTTGCTGGTAGGAAAAATGGGAACTTGAGAAGATACGTATGTCAGTAACAGAAAATGAGTTATGATTTCCCATACCCAGGACTTCTGGCATATGTTCTCAACACACATAATGTGTGCATTAAATTATAACTCTGGTAGGGGGCTATTTGTTTAATATTTGTGCCTCCATCTTCTGGAAACATGACAGGATAGTACTTCCTGGTCTCTTAGTGGCTGAGTGGTACTACAAGTCATAAATGGAAGTGAGAAGTGTCCCTTCTGAGACATAACATGAGACTAACACTTAATTCCTTGTGTAAGAGTCACCTGGATTCCTTTTCTCCCTTTGTCCTCACAGCCACTAGCACCGACTGATGTCTTCTCGGTCAGCCCGAGTGTCTGGATGTCCCGATCCAGTATAACCTGGTTTATTCTAATACAGAAACATGGAGGAGTTAAAATTAAATTTCACCTCAGAGCACAGTGTTAATGTTTATAGTCAAGTGCATTTGGCCCACATCCCCTGACAAGGGGCATAAAGATCCTGAAAATGCATCCTTCTACGATATTCATGCCTGACACATTCTCCCCTGAGGAAAAGGGAAAGTGTAAGTGCTATGCCTGAACTGAGGGGAAGAAGATACACTACTGAGATTTGAAATTAATCTTTTTCCGTCAACAACAGCAGGTGTTATCCCTGGTAAAAAATAAAAAATAAAATTAAATTAAATTAAATAAAAATAAAAATAAAATAAAATAAAATAAATAAAATAAAATAAAATAAAATAAGGAGTCACGTTGTAGTATTTAAGGATCACCTTGTTTGGCTATTCATGTTATTTTGTCATTTTATCTTTACCACTAATTTCAAAGTATGTATTATTATTGTCATTTCCCAAATCACAACCCTCCTCCCATCTCAAAGATGTAAAAAAGTTTGTTCTTAATCAAATGTCTAGTAAAGTGCTGAACCACAGTTTCAAACCAGACCTGTCTGACTAAATTGGATAGATGCACTTGCCATCACTCGAGGCAGTCTCCCATAGAATGGAGATATGCCTGGAAAGAAGACCCCCAAATCAAATCATTCCTTAAATATAAATCACTCTTTGGAGAAAAAATATTTCAAAGATTATTTATTGTCACCTCTAAGCAACACTCTCATCAGAAGGCAAATTAACTTAATAGAAAAAGGGTGTGGTTAAAAACTTAATACACTCACGTATCCCTGAGTTCTACTGCAAGTCCCAGGGCTTATGATATTTTCTTAATTTATTGCCTCAGTTCTTTCATTTACTGAATCTAGTTTGTTAAATTATTTTTAATTGCTCTATGATAATACTAGCAATGATATAAGACTCTGTATGTTAAATTCAGGAGATATCTCTGATCAATCCCTTTCTGCTTAGATAAAACATGGATATTTCTGTTATTTTTGTTTACAGTTGCCAACTAAATTTATTCTAACATTGGTGTGTGCTTTCTATGTTGCACATATTTTATCTCTTTGAAAAAAATATACACTCTTTTTGAAATAGAGTCCTTCTATGTCCTCTTCTGAGTATCTAGTTCTCAGAAACTTCTTGACTTTCCTTGACTTATAAAGAAACTATGTTATGACATTTGAATAATCATATTTTATTGCTTGGAAATATCCAGATCACTCAAGTTTTCCATATATATTCTAATTTACAAAATCAGAAACTTCTACATACTATAAATGCATGATTCATGTAAAGTAAGTTAACTTTGGAGTAGAATTAATGAGAAATCATTGAAAGCTTTTAAAGACTTAAATGACTGATACCCAAAGCTCAATATCTAGTCCTTAAAAATAATACAATATCCTGAAACAGAACTTCATAATCTTTTCATCTTTGCTAAAAGCTACTCCTGTGTTCTTTATATCAGAGAGTAACAGCCCCATATCCTAATGTATTCCACATAAATTTAACTTCCTTCTTATCTTTAACCTCCTCATATCTATTTAATCACTAAGCTCTATTTTTATTCTTTCCCCCCTATATTTGTTAAATTTATCCCTCTTATTTCTTCCATTATGTTCAGTGACAGATCTTATTATGGTCTTGCCATGAACAGTGGAGCTGCCTTCTAACTGGTCTTCCTATTTCCTTTGTTGCCCATAATGTCAAACAAAATGCATTCATAGGCTGGATTCAAATGGATAGGGTATAATACAAATGCATCATTTATCATTCACTTCCAGTGTTTCTCTAAACCTAATGTGACAAACTGTCAGTTGTTTTATCAATCATGACACTTTTCTCCCTTGAGGGAACAGAAGTAGCCTAAGTTTTAAAAGTCCTGTTGACATCTTTGAGGTTCACTTTTCCAACCCAATCAATCCAAAGTGTGATAAATTCAACTCCTCAGCACAATTCTAAATGTCTTATTGACTTGTTCCCAGAGCATTTTAATATAGACCAACAGAGGCTAACCTTTCATTAAACTTAATTCTGTATTTACATTATATACATACATGTACATATTATCCTTTTCACGATCTCAAATTATCTTCAACTCACCATACTCACCAAACAATAATATACCATGAGTATGAATTGACAGTGTGGACTAAAAGAACATTCCTGACTTCAGTGGCATTTCAAATGTTCTACTATGTAATTTCTTTTCCTGCAATAAAGGCTGGCAATATTTTATATAATGATACACTTTCATTTTTCTCTGTGATTATCCCACATTTTCATGTGTTCTTAGCTAGGTATTTTGAACTCTAACCTACTTCTTAAGTCAATTTTGCTTCTTTTATTTCCTTTTATAGCTGGCATGGCTCGCCGGATGGGTGTCCTCATCTCACCACCCCTTTTTTTCTTTCCCATGATTCCTACCTTATTTAAAAGTCTAAACCTAGTATCTGTGTGTGAGTGTGTACTGTGTTAAAAATTGACCCACTCAGCTTTGGATAACTTTTATTACCTTTCTAAGGTATACACAATAGATTTTTTTCTTTTATTCATCACAAACAAAATTCTGAGAGCCGTCTTACTCTTTCTCTGAGTCTACTGATTTTCAGTGTGAGACCATTCCAGGTACAGGAAATTTTTATTTTTGTCATGGTCCTGGAATTTGTGATGTCTGTCTTTTTTTTTTCTACAGCAACTAACAAGAGGACACAGCCTTTATAACTGCATTGCCAGATTTCAGTATGTGGCACCAGTATTTACTCAAAATATGACAATGAGTCAATTTACTTACTCTGTACTTCACTTTATCTGAAAAACAGGAGTAGTATTAGCTACTTATATGATTTTTGGGTGGATAATATGATCTTTGTCCTGAGAGGAGAGAAAGGAGTACAAGAAAGGAGGGATGAAGGAGGGGAAGAACTTTTAAAAACATATTCTAAGAGAGAGCTGTATTTCTAATTTCCAGAATAATTCATTAAATTACAATACTAGATAATTTTTTGAGTGTTATGATTTCAATATCACATCCCTTTCTATATATGTTTTTACATATTATTTATAAATCATTCCAAAATAAATATTTCTATGTATTAACTTCTTGGCCCACTAGTTCAATGCCATGTTGGTAGAAATGTGCTTTGTTTTTATTAATAATAACCTTTTCATAGCTCATCTTACATAACTACCTTTGATTTTTGGATTGAGCAAAATTAACTGTTCATTATATTCAGCTGATACTAACACTACATTACCAATTAATGTATTTTTGTCAGATTTCTTTTTTCCCTTAACATGACATTCATATAACAAATAGTGTTGCAGTCTTAAGGAAGCTATCATATTGATTCCAAAGCAATCTTCTACTCCATTCATCACTGACACTTCTGCTGTATCTTTTCTTTGTCCTTCAGTTAGTATTTGTGATGATAAAATCATCACATTCAAGAAATTGACCCGATTACCCAATAAACTTTAGCTTCAATAACATGTTGTATACTTGAAAGAAGTTAATATTTGGAAACCATTGTTTGCTCATAAAAAAAGAATTTAGAAGAAGATAGGGATGTGAAGACCACAAAAGAAATTTAGGAAACCACTCGGAACAATATAATATTTAAAATGAACCCAGAAATCAGTTTGAAATATACTTGGTGGCAATTATGTTGAGAACAAGCCTAAAGCCTTATTGTGTCAAAAACTGTGTTTTCATTTATGCTTTTCTATTTCTTTAATATGTAGTAAAATTTAATCCATAAACACTGTATAAGAATAGATATAAATAAATTCATGTAATTGCCATTTATATAAGTGGAAAGGCAAGAAGCTGTTATTCAGAATTAAGTTCTAGCCCAAATTCTAAATGAAATTAGTTGAATCCTTGGGAAATGGTATAGTTATGATTGCTTTATATTGAAGACTTCAGCTTATCTCACAGGATTGCAGAGAGATCAAAATGAAAAAAATGGAAATGCTATGAAAATTAATGAACTTAATTCTTCCTTTAGAGAAACAGTATGAGCCTCTTCTGCTCCTCAGTTTAATTTCAATCATATGGCTGGACACAGTTCCTATAGGGTTTAGAGGCCAAGCTAAGGGGAGGAAAAGGTAAAGCTCACCAAACTTCTTTGATCAACCCTACGTCCTTGATCCCAAGTATATGATGGGGTGGGGGGGTGAGAGGGATGGAAATTTGGATCTTTTCTTACTGAAGAATTATCTGAATCAAGTTCTAGCTCACAGCAGTCCACAGAAGGACCTAGTATAGACCTGAATTCAAAGGTCACCCCTACTATTTATAAGTCAGATTCCTTTGAGAATGTCACATGAAGTTCTAAATTTTCTTTCAGTTTCCTAATCAGAAAAATGGAGTCGTTTTGAGGAATAAGAAAAAAGTATGTAAAACACTTCATTACCTAAAATAGAGTAGTTTAATCAATTATTAGATGTCACCTCTATGCTTGTTACTTATCTACAGAAGAAATCAATTCTTTCTTCAAAGTAACACTTTGAGAAATACCACTTCATGTATTTAAATCACACAATCTTACAATAAATCATTTCCAGATTATTTGTCCCATTTTCTTCAAGTATGCTTTTAATTAACAGAAAATGTTCATGCAATTTATGTGATAATTTCCCCAAAATTCATAATTTTTTAGGCATTTGCACTGTCCTTAATTTTATGATGACTGAATGCAAGAGGAATATTTTTGGTCTCAAAACATATTTGCAGTGCATTCCTCATACATGTACACTTACTGATCCTTTGATCTTGAAATGTCATGCTTTACTTTGTCCCTTTCTGAAACCTGCAGTGCTCAGCTGCATATTTTTCTCACTTGACTATTTTGAAATATCAGACCACAAGCAAAAGACTTGTATTTTCATAAAGAAGAGGGTTAATGTTTTATATTTTTACTCAAACATCTTCCTTTATTCTTTAACCAGGTGGCTATTTTCCACCCACTTATGATTTTTTGTTAGGTAAAGATTTACTACTATCTGAGTTGTGCCCTACCCTACCTCTATTTTTAGCACTTGCATTATGGATTTCATTATTTAGTTGAATGGTATGGTCATTTTACGTGATTTTTGAGGTCTATCACTCTTCCAAATATACTATTAAAATGACATACCAACTTAGAAACTGTATGTGATTTGTGAATATGATCAACATGACATCCATTGTTAACAACATGCTATAAAAGTAGATCAGGGCAAACAATCTTTATGTAAGGTCCTGAGGTAATCACTAGGGAGTCACCCAACCAGTTGACCAAATTTACATTCACATTAAGGCAAAAATTGTTCAATTGACTTGTGATCCGATAGATTGCTGTTGCATCTCACCTGTACTTTCCTTTGTAGCTTCAAGTATCTCATAAGAAGTCTTATGAAATGCCTCAGTAATCTCTGTGTCTATCTGATTTTTGCAATAACTACTGATCTAGTACATTTCCCAACGAAATGAATGGGTTTAATATTACATAACCTGTTAAAGTGAACCTAAGCTTATGTTAATTATCCTTGATTATAGAGTCTTGCCCAGGATTAAGTGAGCCAGTCCAAAGCTGGTTTATTTCATTTGAGCATCCATTGCAAAAGTCAACAAGATAGTTGCCAATTTTACAGAGACTATTCTCCTATTTGCAACAATGATTCAATGATCACAAATGACCATTCAGAGATCCTCTTATTGGTTTTTTTCACTCTGGTATCATATTTGTTGAGGACTTGAAATGAATCAAACAGCTAGTTGTTCACATAAAATATCTTGATCCATCATGAGCACTGTCTTGGAAAACTATCTCTGGTATTTCTGTTTGTGCTTCTATTTTAGTCCAGTGCTAATTTTATTTGACAAAGAAGACAAAAGTCATATATGTGGATTAAGATGTTCTGCTTTTCTATGTAATTCATCATTTGGCAGCTACAATTTTTCTTTGGAAAAGCTCAAATATAAGTAAAATAAGAAAATCATCACAGCTACAGTTGGCCACAATGAATTATCTTTTCTTTGATTTTTTTGTGCTAAAAATAACAAAAAAGAGTGTTTTTGTTTAACTTAGCAATTTTTCCACCCCAGCTCATTTTGGCATCCCAAATGCTAATTAATTACTATTTTTATTATTATTTTACTTTACACTCTGTAATATTTATCTTTGATTAACTTTCTACCTGTTTATGTATGCTTTTGAAGTGTAAACGTATTACATGCACAGTCTCCTTGCAGATTATACATCACATTAAATCTGAAGAATAAATTCAAATTTCATTCCTACAAATTCATTGTTTATTCCTGGAAAAGTCAGTGATTTTCTTAGAGACTTAGTTTTATTATCTGTGAAATGAATTCAGTAAAAACACCTACCTCAACTTGTAGGCATAAAAACTATTACTTGGGTCATGTTAGCAACATGTAGTTGGCCAAAGAAGTCACATGGCTAATAGGATCAATATTAGCAAATATCAAAGAAGGAAGGGAATCAAGAATTGGAAACATTCAAATCTCTCTTTCAAAGGCATAGACCATATAGAAAACCTCTTTCCTCGAGCTATCCAAATAAAATGTGATAATTTTTTTACATATACGGCGAAACATGAAACCTAGAATTGCAAGTCTTCAAATGCCAGAAATTAAGTCCTCAAAGCCATAGAAATGAGAGTTTTTGAAGCCCATAAATATCACCATGGTATTGAAATTGGGTATGTAACCAGTGAGGGAAGGAAGGGAAGGGAGTAGAAATAAAACAATAATCCATGCCTTGTTCTTTATTAAGCATGGGGAAATAATTGGGGAGAGTACTTTATTACATTAAATATAACAGTTTAGTCTTATGTACGAGGTATTTTTCCTATATACTGCTTTGAAATTAACTCTTACCTTGCACCATACACAAAAATAATTCAAAATGGATTAAAGATTTAAATGTAAAACCTGACCTCATAAAACTCCTAGCGGCAAACATAGGGGAAAAAGCTCCTTGACATGGATCTTGTTAATTTTTTTTATATGAGCTCAAAAGCAAGGCAACAAAAGCAGAAACAAACCAACCAACTACATGTTGCTACATCAAACTAAAAGGCTCTGCACTGCAAAGGAAAAATAACCCGAGAGAAATGAAAAGTTGATTTACAGAATAGGAGAATATATTTCCAAACCATACATCTGATAAGGGACTATTATCCAAAATATGTAATGAAGCCATATAATTTACCATCAATAAAACAACTAGCTCACCTTAATAATGGGAAAATTATAAAGCTGTACTAGTCAACATTATGTGGTATTGATGAAAGTATATACAAATAGGTCAAAGGAGCAGAATAGAAAGCCTGGAAATAGACCCAAGTAAATATGGCCAACTAATCTTTGACAAAGGAGCAAGTGAAATACAACAGAATAAACGGTCTTTTCAGCAAATGGTGCTGGAATAACTGGGCATACAGATGCAAAGTAATGAATATAGACAGAGATCTCACATTTTTATTTTTTACAAAAGTTAATGCAAAATAGATAAAATTAAATGTAAAATGCAAAACTATAAAATTCCTAGAAGATAACATAGGAGAAAACATAGATGGACTTGGCTATGGTAATAACTTTTTAGATACACCAGAAAAGGAACAGTCTATAAAAGAAATGATTGATAAGCTGGGCTTTATTAAATTTAGAAGTTTCTGCTCTATGAAAGATAATGTCAGGAGAATGAGAAGATAAGTCACACTGGAAGAATATATATTCAAAAGACACATCTGATAAAGGACTGCTATCCAAAATGTACAAACAACTCTTAAATTCAGAAAAAAGAAAATACTCTGATAAAAAATGGGCCAAAGATTTTAATATCTCACAAATGAAGACAGATGGCAAATAATCATGTGAAAAGATGTTTAAATTATAAGTCATCAGGTAAATGCAAATTAAAACAATGAGATACACACACCTATGAGAATGGCCAAAATGTAGAACACTGACACCACTAAATGCTGACAAAGATGTGGAGCAATAGGAATGCTCATTCATTGCTGGTGGGAATGCAAAATGGTACAGCCACTTTGAAAGACAATTTTGGAATTTTTTACAAAACTAAACATACTCTTACTGTATAATCCAACAATCATACTTCTTAGTATTTATTCAAAGGATTTGAAAACTTATGTCCAGACAAAAACCTGCAGACAGATGTTTACAACAGTTTTATTAATAGTTGCCAAAACTTGAAGCAATCGAGATTTCTTTCAGTAGCTTAATGGATAAAGTGTGGTATATCTAGACAATGGCATATTATTTATTACTACAAAGAAATGAGCTATGAAGCCATGAACAGATACACTGGGAATTTTAATGCATTTAACTCAGTGAAAGAAGCCAATCTGAAAAGGCTACACACTGTATGATTCCAATTATATGACATTTGGAAGAGGTAAAATTACAGCTACAATAAAAAGGTCAGTGGATTCCAGGGGTGAAAATGGGGGACAGAAGAACAGGAAGAGTGCAGAAGATTTTTATGGTAGTGAAAATATTCTGTATGTTATCATAATGATGGATATATCATTATCCATTTGTCCAAATCCATAGAATTTACAACACCAAGAGTGAACAATAATGTAAACAATGGAGATTGGGTGATTATGATGTGTCAAAATGTGTTCATCAATTGTAACAAATGTACCACTCTGAGGAGAGATGTTGGTAATGAGGGAGGCTATTGCAAGTGGAGGGGCAGGCAGTATGTGACAATTCTCTACCTTCCCCTCAATTATGCTATGAACCAAAACCACTGGAAAAATTAGGTTTTGATTTAAAAAAGAAAACACTTCTTAAAAACTTGTATTCTAAGGAAATAATAAAAAGTAATGACAGTAAATGTCACAAAGTGGCCATGTAGTGTGCACTTCCATGTACAATGAAGGGTGATAGACCCTTATTCTTTTATTTTTGAAAAAAATAATCTGTTTGGGGAAAGAGAGTTGAATAAGAAAATTGTTTTGCCACTCTGTCCACACTGTTTGCTTTTGGCTCAGACATAACCATGACCCCTGGTTGGAGAATACACAGTCAACAAAGCCATGAAGATAGTTTCTTGGAGCTGTTTTTAAAAAGTGATGGCAACTTGTCACCTTAGACTGGTAGCTGGAGATGGGAGAGGAATGAGAGATATTCCCACTTATAACTAATCACAACTTTTCAAAACAGATTAAAGGATAGAAGTTTTCAGAAACAAGGGTACTTTGGATCACGGCCTCCTTGGAATAGCTATCTGGAAACTACATGAAACTTTTGACCTTTGTTATCCTACAGTTTGCCTATTTGCAAACTTAATAGAATATCACTTCCTTATACCCACAACAATCTAAGTTCTGATACATTCACACACAAAAATGTAGTTGAGTTCACCCAATGGATAGCACTTTTCTGAGCAGTATTCTGTCTCAGTCATAGCCTTGGCTCCCTATGGTAGAAACCCTATGCAGCAGAGCTAAAAACTAGTGTCCAATTAGGGAATTCCACAGAATTGAGGAACTGTGGCAATGTCAAGCACCAGGGCAAAATTCGATCTGGATTAAGTGGAGGTGAAGTTAATTCCTCCATTTTTCAGAAGACTGTATGAGTTTTCAATTCAAATATACTGACTTAGGGAGAACCAATATATTTAATGCATTTACTGGAGATATACTGCTCACCCAGTAATCACTTAACATATACAGTTGACACATTTTTATAAACATTCTAATCATTGAAATAAAGATATACACATTTATTGGTTACTATGTATGTGCTAAGGACTGTGATAGATGCTTTTGCCTTGTAACTTAAATACTCAATATAGGTATACTTATTCACATTTCCCATTTAAGTAGTTTTTCCCATTTAAGTAGGTTTTTTGCATAGGTATTACATGCCAGAAGCAGATGAAGCACTATTTAATACAACCTTATCATAGTTTATGGAAATATAATTATACAGGTGAAAGATTCCTGAGAAATGACATAGTCAAACATTCTATAGGTACGGTGGTGCTACTGCATAAATCTTGAACCTTCTTAAGATAAGTATTCATTAGTACACATCTCCATTGTGTGTCTTTGTTAGCTATGTCTTTATATCACACGAAGATGGCTCCCTGAAATGTTTATCTAATCTATCTTAGTTTTTACCTCTAGAATTACTCACAAAACTTCAAAATCTTGTTCCACAGGGACTCTAAGCTTCCTGTAATTGAAGATAAAATCATAATCTCTCTTGACTCATCTCCCCTGTGGCCTTAGCTATAGTAATGGATTCCTCATTTTAAAGATTTTGTTGTACAAATATTATTGTCCTATCTGAATACACTAAACTTGCAACGTCCAATACTAATTATAATATTAAATAATTGACATTATATAATGCATATATATATTAATTACATATTAAATAATTAATTTGAGATTTGAATTTAGTATTAGCCTATGATTTTGCTTATCCTGTGTTGTATAGCATACTAATGCATGTTTCCTTTTGTTCACATTTTCCCCAAGTCTTCCGAGATGACTTTGACTAGTTTCTGTCATCCAGAAACTAGTTCTCAGTCTCACTGTTTGAACTCACTAGTGAATCAGGCATTTTGCTGCAACTAATAACTTTTTTAAAATGTGAGTTATTTACATTACCAGTATTAGAGTGAGTCATTACTTTAATTAATTTACATTCAATGTTTTTTATTAAATAACAAAGAAAATATGAAATTGTCCATAATTTTTGAACCATGCAAGACAGCTATATTGTGACTATCAAACATTGTGTATCTTGATTAAAAAAAAAAGATAGGCAGGCAGATAGATACAAAATCCACTAACAATATGTGGCATTATTTAAAGTTTTGTTTTATTTTTCCAAAAAAAACATTAGAATTTGATGTTTATTTCTTTTCTTAAGGTATCATTGATAGACAATGTTATGAAGGTTTCACATGAGCAACACTGTGGTTATTACATTCATCCATATTATCAAGCCCCCCATGCACACCCCATTGCAGTCACTGTCCATCAGCATAGTTAGATGCTAGAGAGTCACTACTTGTCTTCTCTGTGCTATACTGCCTGCCCCATGACCCCCCTACCTTATGTGTGCTAATCTTAATGACCATTAATCCCCTTCTCCCCTCCCTCCCCAGCCACCTTTCCCACATCCTTCCTTTGGTAACCACTAGTCCCTTCTTAGAGTTTCTGAGTCTGCTGTTGCTTTGTTCCTTCAGTTTTGCTTTGCTGTAAAACTCTACAAGTGAGTGAAATAATTTGATACTTATCTTTCTCCACTTGGCTTATTTCACTGAGCTTAATACCCTGTAGCTCCATCCATGTTGCTGCAAATGGTAGGATTTCTTTTCTTTTTACGTCTGAGTAATATTCCATTGTGTATATGTCTTCTTTATCCATTCATCTACTGATGGACACTTAGGTTGCTTCCATATCTTGGCTATTGTAAATAGTGCTGTGATAAACATAGGGGTGCATATGTCTTTTTGAATCAGGGATATTGTTTTCTTTGAATGAATTCCTAGGAATGGAATTACTGGGTCAAAGGGTATTTCTATTTTTAGTTTGTGGAGGAACCTCCATATTACTTTCCACAATGATTGAACTAATTTACATTCCCACCAACAAAGTAGGAGGATTCCTCTTCCTACTTATCCTTGCCAGCATTTGTTGTTTCTTGTCTTTTGGATGTTGGCCATCCTAATTGGTATAAGGTGATACCTCAGTGGTTTTAATTTGCATTTCACTGATAATTAGCGATGTGGACCATCCATTCATGTGCCTGTTGGCCATCTGAATTTCTTATTTGAAGAAGTGTCTATTCAAATCCTCAACCCACATACATCTTAATTGGGTTATTTGTTGTTTGGGTGTTGAGGCATGTGAGTTTTTTATATATTTTGGATGTTAACCCCTTATCAAATAAGTCATTTATGACTATATTCTCCCATACTATAGGATACCTTTTGTTCTACTGATGGTGTCGTTTGCTGTACAGAACCTTTATAGCTAGATGTAGTCCCATTTGTTTTGGGGGAATCTTTAGGGTTTTTTATGTACAATGCCACATCATCTGCAAATAGTGACAGATTAACTTCTTCATCAATAATCTGGATGCTTTTTATTTCTTTGTGTTGTCTGACTGCCATGGCTACGACCTCCACTATTATGTTGAATAAAAGTGGGGAGAGTGGGAATCCTTGTCTTGTTCCTGATCTTAGAGGAAAAGCTTTTACCTTTTTGCTGTCAAGAATGATGTTGGCTGTGGGTTTGTCATATATGGCCTTTATTATGTTGAGGTACTTGCCCTCTATACCCATTTTGTTGAGAGTTTTTATCATGAATGGATGTTGAATTTTGTCGAATGTATTTTTAGCATCTATTGAGATGATCAGGTGATTTCTGTCTTTTGTTGATGTGGTGTATGATGTTGATAGATTTTTTAATATTGTACCATCCTTGCATCCCTGGAATAAATCCTACTTGATCATGATGGATGATGTTTTTGATGTATTTTTGAATTTGATTTGCTAATATGTTTTCAGGACTTTTGCATTTATGTTCATTGGGCATACTGGTCTGTAATTTTCTTTTTTTGTGCTGTCTTTGCCTCATTTTGGTATTAGAGTGATGCTGGCCTCATAAAATGAGTTAGGAAGTATTCCCTCCTCTTCTACTTTTTGGAAAACTTTAAGGAGGATGGGTATTAGGTCTTCACTAAATGTTTGATAAAATTCAGTGGCCAAGACATCTGTCCTGGGGGTTTTGTTCTTGGGTAGGTTTTTGATTATTGATTCAATTTCATTGCTAGAAATTGGTCTGTCCAGATTTTCTGTTTCTTGCTGGGTCAGGCTTGGAAGGTTGTATTTTTCTAGAAAGTTGTCCATTTCTTCTAGATTATTCAGTTTGTTAGCATATAGTTTTTCATAAGTATGCTCTAATAATTCTTTGTATTTCTGTGATGTCCATAGTGATTTTCCCTTTCTCATTTCTGTTTCTGTTTATGTGTGTAGACTCTCTTTTTCTCTTGAAAAGTCTGGCTCAAGATTTATCTATTTTGTTTATTTTCTCAGAGAACCAGCTCCTGCTTTCATTGATTCTTTCTATTGTCTTATTCTTCTGATTTTATTTTTGCTCTAATCTTTATTATGTCCCTCCTTATCCTGACTTTGGGCCTCATTTATTCTTCTTTTTCTAGTTTCATTAATTGTGAGTTTAAACTGTTCATTGGAGATTGTTCTTCTTTCTTGAGATAAGCCTGAATTACTATATGCTTTCCTCTTAGAACTGCATTCGCTGCGTCCCACAGATTTTGTGGTGTTGAGTTGTTGTTTTAATTTGTCTCCATATATTGCTTGATCTCTGTTTTTATTTGGTCATTTACCCATTGATTATTTAGGAGCATGTTGTTAAGCCTCCATGTGTTTGTGGGCTTTTTTGTTTTCTTTGCATAATTTATTTCTAGTTTCATACCTTTGTGATCTGAGAAGCTGGTAGGGTACAATCCCAATCCTTCTGTATTTACTGAGACTCTTTTTGTGGCATGGTATGTGATCTATTCTGGAAAATATTCCATGCTCACTTAGAAGAATGTGTATCCTGCTGCTTTTTGCTGGAGTGTTCTGTAGATGTCTATTAGGTCCATCTGTTCTAATGTGTTGTTTGGTGCCTCCATCTCCTTATTTTTTGTCTGGCTTATCTGTTCTTTGGAGTGAGTGGTGTGTTGAAGTCTCCTAAAATAAATGCATTGCATTCTATTTCCCCTTTTAATTCTGCTAGTATGTGTTTCACATATGTAGGCTCTCCATTTATAATGGTTATATCCTCTTGTTGGACCGATTCTCTTATCATCATGTGATGTCCTTCTTTGTCTCTTATGACTTTCTTTGTTTTGAAGTCTATTTTGTCTGATACAAGTACTGCAACTCCTGTTTTTTTCCCTTTTATTTGCATGAAATTATTTTTCCATCCCTTCACTTTTAGTCTGTATATGTCTTTGAGTTTGAACTGAGTCTCTTGTAGGCAGCATATAGATAGGTCCCATTTTTTAATCCATTCTGTAACTCTATGTCTTTTCAGTGGTACATTAAGTCCATTTACATTTAGGGTCATTATCGATAGATATGTACTTATTGCCATTGCAGGCTTTGGATTTGTGGCTACCAAAGGTTCAAGGGCAGCTTATTTTCTATCTAACTGTCTAAGTTAACTCACATATTATGCTATTTCAAACACAATGAAAGGTTCTTTTTTTTCCTCCCTTCTTCTTCCTCCTCCTCTACTCTTTATATATTAGGTGCCATATTCTGGACTGTTTATGTAGCCCTTGAATAACTTTGTGGGTAGTTGATTTAATTTTGCATTTGCTTAGTAATTAATTTGTCTACTTCCTTTACTGTGGTTTTATTTTCTCTGGTGATAGCTATTTACCATTAGGATCACTTCCATTTACACTGTAGAGACAGTTTGTGGGAGGTAAATTCCCTCTACTTTTGCTTACCTGGAAATTATTTAATCCCTGCTTCAAATTTAAATGATAATCTTGCCAGGAAGAGTATTCTTAGTTGGAGTCCCTTCTGTTTCATTGCATTAAATATATTATGCCACTCCTTTCTGGCCTGTGAGGTTTCTGCTGAGAAGTCTGATGATAGCCTGATGGGTTATGCTTTGTAGGTCATCTTTTTTTTCTCTTTGGCTGCCTTTAATACCCTGTCCTTTTCTTTGAACTTTGTCATTTTAATTAGTATGTGTCTTAGTGTTGTCTTCCTTGGGTCCCTTGTGTTGGGAGATCTTTACACATTCATGGCCTGAGAGACTATTTCCTTCCCCAGATTGGGGATGTTTTCATCAATTATATCCTCAAAGAGACTTTCTATGCCTTTTTCTCTTTCTTCTTCTATTACTCCCATAATGCAAATATTGTTCCATTTGGATTGGTCACACAATTCTCTTAATGTTCTTTCATTCCCAGAGATCATTTTTTCTGTCTGTGCCTAAGCTTCTTTGTATTCCTGTTCTCTAAATTCTTTTCCATTTACCATTTTCTCTGCTTCATCTAATCTGCTTAAATTCTTCCATTTGTATATTTCACTTCAGATACTGTATTTTTCAGTTTCTATATCTTTCTTAAAGTCCTTCCTGAGGTCTTGAATATTTTTCTGTACCTCCATGAGCATGTTTATGATTTTTATTTTGAAATCTTTATCAGGAAGATTGATAATTTCATTTTTACTTTAGCTCTCTTTCTGGTGTTTGAGGGATTTTGGTTTGTACCAGGTTCTATTGCCATTTCATTTTCCTAATGATTACTATGGAATTATAACTTGTGTCAGCGGCACCCTCTGTGCCTAGAAGTTCTACTCTCTGGAGATGCCCTGCTCCTGGAGTGCTGCCGGGGTTGCAGGTACATGTTACCAGTGCCTTTTGGGAGGAAATTGCTCTTTCCTGCTTCCTGGATGTAGTACCTGCCTCCATTGTTAGGGTCATTGGGTCGAGTGCACAGGGAGGAGCCTCTATGCTATGTCCTTGTAGCTGCATTATGTGGGGCTGCCTTCCCGCTGGCCTGGCATGATGGCAGGGACAGCATGTTTGCAAAATGGTGTTGGCCAGTAGGAAGGAGCAGCAGGCTGTATCGCAGTGAGGGACCTTGGTGCTGTGCTGCCAGCCAGGGGAATGGAGTGCGTGAAGCTCCTGAAAGTTCCCAACCTGATGGGTTGCATGTGCTGAGACAATTTTGTCGACCTGTCCTTTCTCCTGAGCAGCCAGCTCTGTGAATTCCTTGCCACCTTAGCAGCCGTGTTGCTGTTGGGAAGTCTTTCGAAGTGCCTGCCTTTCTTTTTTCCTGGAGTGGCTGGTTGTGGGTACCTGTTCTACATAAGAGGCTGGAATCTCAGTCTCTCCAAGTATTCCACTTTTCTTTGCTTTCCAACTCCTCTAATCTCCATAGCACCATGAAATGCAGGTTAGTGCTCCCAAAGTAGATCTTCAGGGGTGAGTATTTAGCAATCCTGGGCTTCTATTCCCTCCCTGCTCTATTTCTCTTTCTCCCACTGGTGATCTGGGATGGTGGAGTGAAGGCTTGGGTCCTGCTGGATTGCAGTTTTGCTACTTTACCCTTTTCTGTGAAGTCTTCTCTTTTTCCCAGATGTAGGGCATCTGTTCTAGCCTTCTTTCCAGTCACTCTTTCAATATTAGTTCTGTATGCTGTATTTTCATGTTGTATGTGGTTTTGGGAAGTTTCTGCCTCACTTCTCATGCCACTATCTTGTTTAATCCACTTACATGCTTATTTTTGTAAATATGTAAGAGGTTTTCTAGGTGCTATAGCCAGGATAAAAATTGCTGAGTTATAGTGTGTGTCTTTCTTCAAGTTTATTGAATATTTCAAAATGTTTTTCATATTCATTGTAGAAATATGTATGTTTACAGCAGTGCATTAGAATTCTTACAGCTTAATGTCCCTTACTATTATTTCCAGTTTTATTGAAAAAAATTGAAAAATAAAATTGTATGGGTTTAAGGAGTACAACACAATGAATGGCATATGTACATATTGTGAAACTATTAATAAAGTTTAATATCTATCACCTAACAGAGATACATATTTTTTTCTTCTTGTGATGAGAACTTTTAAAATCTAGTCTTTCAACAACTTTCAAATATACGACACAGTATTGTTCACAACAGTGACGATGTTGTACATTATATTCTCAGAACTTATTATCTATCAAAGTTTGTATACTTTGATCCATTTCACCCATCCCCCAACTCTCAACTCTGGCAACCATCAATTTGTTCTCTGCTTCTCTGAGTAAGGTTTTTTAAAATTCCACATACAAGTGAGATCATACAGTATTTGTCTTTCATGGTCTGGTTTATGTCACTTTGCATAATGTCCTCAAGGTGCATTTATGTTGTTGAAAAATGCAGCATTTCCTTTTTAATGGCTGAATAATATTCTATTGTATATATGTCTATCTCCCATTTTCTTTAACCATTCATCTATCAATAGTTCCTGTGTCTTAGCTCTTGTAAATAATACTTCAATGAACATGGAGGGTGCAGATATCTTTTCAAGTGATTTCATTTCCATTAGTTAAATACCCAGAAGATGGATTGCTGGATCATATGAATAGTCCTATTTCTGATGTGTTTTTTTTTTAGGAATCTCCATACTGTTTTCCATAGCAACTGAATGATTTTACATTCTCCCCAAGTGTACAAGGGTTCCCCTCTCTCCACATCCTCCTATTACTTGGTATGTCTTCTCTGACTCACCTAACTAGGAGCTTGTAAGAAATTGGGAATCAAGAGCATTAGATACATCTTTTTTTATGGATTATGTTCTTGTTAGACCTTTTTTATGGTTATCCTACTTGCTGCTATTATATAGATGATATTTCTTTTGGTCTACTTGTCTATCACAATTGCAAGAATTACAGTGTCAATTTTATAATACTTCCTTGATTTATAATAACAATTTCTTCATGAAAGAGAATTCCCCAACATGAATTGTCTTTCTGTCATTTTTAAAATCAATTTTAACTTGATCATATCAAATAATTTTGTGCTCTACTAAAATAGATCTTTAGAATAAGGATGAATAGCAAATAAATAACTATATTCCCTTTGAAAACAAACAAGGGAATGAGACTCAGTGGTATCAGAGTATTCCCTATAGTATCTAACAAAGCATTTACACACTGTCAGTATTTGATTAAAGCTTTATTGCTGTAGTAAGACATAATGTCACTGAATGCATTAACAAGTATGTGAGTTATAAGTTTTCTAAATATAAGCTTCTTAAACAGAGACTTCTTGTGGGCTAGGGCTATTCTGCTGTTGTTTTTCTGCTCCCTGTGCATGTTATAGTACAGTTAATATAGCATATATTTGATAAAAGTTAATGATTTCATTTGGAGTCACCAGATAAATTTTTGCCACAGGCAATAGAGTATCTGCCAAAAAATAAGAATTATCTTTCCTAATGAGATTTCTGAAAATAAAGGTTTTCAGATTTGGTATACTCAATAATTGGCAATGTTAAGGTGCATGAGGAACACCTCTATTCTTTTTGTTCTCTTCTCATAGCCACATCACAGATGTTGAAGTTCCAAGTTGATATCCTCATATAACAGAAACCAAAAGTAATAAAAAAAGGCCAGCATTTCTCCTCATGTTGTTTCTTTTATCATGGAGTAGATCAGGCACAGAAGCACCCAGCTACATTCTTTCTATGTTAAGTAGCTACATGCAGATTCCTATCATTCACCAGCCAGGACTAGTTATTATTTATTATAAGGCAGAGTCCACCTAACCTAAGCATAACACTAAAGGATGCTGAAAAATACCCAAGTTCCTTTTACCAGTGAAAAAGGATGAAATATCTTTTGGGTAGAATGGAATTTCATGTTTTCAAGTCAATAATAAAGATAACTTAGCAAACATATAGAAAAGAGTTATTATTTAGGAGTTTTCTTATTCCAGCTCATCCATAGAGCTTTTTTATTTTTTTCTTTTTATTAAGGTGTTATTACTATACACTCTTAGGAAGGTTTCACATGAAAAACCAATGTGGTGACTACATTCACCACTGTTATTGTGTCCCCCTCATACCCCATTGCAATCACTGCACATCAGTGTAGTAAGATGCCACAGAGTCACTATTTGCCTTCTCTGTGCCACACTGTCTTCCCCATGATCCCACCAACACCATGTGTGCCAATCATAATAGCCCTGAAACTCCTTCCCCCTCCCTCCCCACCTGCCCTCCTACACATTTCCCCTTTGGTAAGGACTAGTTCCTTTTTGGAGTCTGTTAGTCTGTTGCTGTTTTCTTCCTTCAGTTTTGCTTCGTTGTTATACTCCACAGATGAGGGAAATCATTTGGTACTTGTCTTTTTCTGCCTAATGTCCTCCAGCTCCATCCATGTTGTTGCAAATTGTAGAATTTCTTTCTTTCTTATGGCTGAATAGTATTCCATTGCATGTATATACCATAACTTCTTTATCCATTCAACTACCAATGGACAATTAGGTTGCTTCCATATCTTAGCTATTGTAAATAGTGCTGCAATAAACATAGGGGTGCATATGTCTTGGATTCTGAGATATTATTTTTGGGGGGTAAATTTCTAGGAGTGTGATTCCCAGGTCAAATGGTATTTCTATTTTTAGTTTTTTGAGGAACCTCTATATTGCCTTCCACAATGGTTGAATTAGCTTACATTCCCACCAGCAGTGTAGGAGGGTTCCCCTTTCTCCACATCCTCACCAGCATTTGTTGTTCTTAGTCTTTTCGATACTGGCCATTATAACTGGTGTGAGGTGATATCTCACTGTGGTTTTTATTTGTATTTACCTGGTAATTAGTGATATGAAGCATCTTTTCATGTGCCTGTTGGCCACATGAATTTCTTCTTTGGAGAACTGTCTGTTCATATCCTCTGCCCATTTTTTAATCAGGTTATTTGATTTTTGGATGTTGAGGCATGTGAGTTCTTTATATATTTTGGATGTTAACCCCTTGTTGGATAGGTCATTTACAAATATATTCTCCCATACTGTAGGATGCCTTTTTGTTCTGATGATGGTGTCCTTTGCTGTACAGAAGCTCTTTAGTTTGATGTAGTCCCATGTGTTCATTTTTGTTTTTGTTTACCTTGCTCAAGGAGATGCATTCAGGAAAAAGTTGCTCATGTTTATATTCAGGAGATTTTTTCCTATGTTATCTTCTAAGAGTTTTATGGTTTCATAACTTACATTTTGGTCTTTCATCCATTTCCAGTTTACTTTTGTGTATGGGAATAAACAATAATCCAGTTTCATTCTCTTGCATGTAGCTGTCCAGTTTCACCAACACCAATGACAGTTGAAGAGACTGTCATTTCCCCACTGTATATCTATGGTACCTTTATTGTATATTAATTGGCCATATATTCTTGGGTTTATATATGGCTCTCTATTCTGTTCCATTTGTCTATGGGTCTGTTCTTGGGCAAGTACCAAGTTGTCTTGATTAGTGTGGTTTTGTAGTAGAGCTTGAAGCTGGGGAGCATAATCCCCACAGCTTTATTCTTCCTTCTCAGGATTGCTTTGGCTATTAGGGGTCTTTTGTGGTTCCATATGAATTTTAGAAGTATTTTCTCTAGTTTGTTGAAGAATGCTGTTGGTATTTTGATTGGGATTGCATTGAATCTGTAGATTGCTTTAGGCAGGATGGCCATTTTGACAATATTAATTCTTCCTATCCATGAGCACAGGATGTGTTTCCATTTATTGGTATCTTCTTAATTTCTCTCATGTGTGTCCTGTAGTTTTCAGCGTATAGGTCCTTCACTTCCTTCATTAGGTTTATTCCTAGGTATTTTATTCTTTTTGATGCAATTATGAAGGGACTATTCTCCTGATTTCTCTTTTTGCTAGTTTATCATTAGTGTATAGGAATACAATAATTTCTGTGTTTTAATTTTGTATCCTGTAACTTTGCTGAGTTCAGATATTAGATCTAGCAGTTTTGGAGTGGATTCTTTAGGGATTTTTATGTACAATATCATGTCATCTGCAAACAGTGACAGTTTAACTTCTTCTTTACCAATCTGGATGCCTTTATTTCTTTGTGTTGTCTGATTGCCGTGGCTAGGACCTCCAGAACTATGTTGAATAAAAGTGGGGAGAGGGGGCATCCTTGTCTTGTTCCTGATCTTAAAGGAAAAGCTTTCAGCTTCTTGCTGTTAAGTATGATGTTGGGTGAGGGTTTGTCATATATGGCCTTCGATATATTGAGGTACTTGCCCTCTATACCCATTTCATTGAGCGTTTCTATCATGAATGGATGTTAAATTTTGTTGAATGCTTTCTTGGCATCTATGGAGATGATGTGGTTTTTGTCCTTTTTGTTGATGTGGTGGACGATGTTGACGGATTTTCGAATGTTGCACCGTCCTTGCATCCCTGGAATAAATCCTACTTGATCACAATGAATAATCTTTTTGATGTGTTTTTGAATTTGGTTTGCTAACATTTTGTTGAATATTTTTGTATCTACGTTCCTCTATAGAGCTTTTTAAAATACATGGTTGTTACTTTCTAATATCTTTAAATTTCTATAATTTAAACTGATTTTTAAAGGTGTTTGCTCCTAATTATTATTATTATTATTATTATTTTTTTGTTATAATTATTTTTTTATTGAAGGGTAGTTGACGCACAGTATTACATTACATTAGTTTCAAGTGTACAACACAGTGGTAGAACATTTATATACATAATTCGAGGTTCCAGCTATCACCCTACCAAGCTGTTACATTATCTTGACTATATTCCTTATGCTATACATTACATCCCGGTTACTTATTTATTTTACCATTGGAAGTCTGTCCTTTTTTTTTTTTTTTTTTTTGTGAGGGCATCTCTCATATTTATTGATCAAATGATTGTTAACGACAATAAAATTCTGTATAGGGGAGTCAGTGCTCAATGCACAATCATTAATCCACCCCAAGCCTAATTTTCGTCAGTCTCCAATCTTCTGAGGCATTACAAACAAGTTCTTACATGGAGAACAAATTCTTACATAATGAATAAGTTACATAGTGAACAGTACAAGGGCAGTCATCACAGAAACTTTCAGTTTTGCTCATGCATTATGAACTCTAAACAGTCAGTTCAAATATGAATACTCATTTGGTTTTTATACTTGATTTATGTGTGGATACTACATTTCTCTCTTTATTATTATTATTTTTAATGAAATGCTGAAGTGGTAGGTAGATATAAGATAAAGGTAGAAAACATAGTTTAGTGTTGTAAGAGAGCAAATGTAGATGATCAGGTGTGTGCCTGTAGACTATGTGTTAATCCAAGCTAGACAAGGGCAATAAAACATCCATGTATGCAGAAGATTTCTCTCAGAACAGGGGGAGTGAGGTTCTAAGCCTCACCTCTGTAGATCCCCAATTTCTCACCTGATGGCCCCCCTGCGACTGTGCCTGTCTTAGGTTGTTCCTCCCTTGAGGAATCTTACCCGTCTCTGGCTAACCAGTCATCTTCCGGGGCCATACAGGGAAATGTGAAGTTGGTAAGTGAGAGAGAAGCCTTATTGTTTGAAAAGGTTAGCTTTTTACATCTTTGCATATTTATGCGCTGTGGCTTCTATGCCCAGCATTTGTCTTGAGGTATCTTTACCACTTGGAAGAATTATGATACT
Source organism: Manis pentadactyla (assembly GCF_030020395.1). Classification (NCBI taxonomy): domain Eukaryota; kingdom Metazoa; phylum Chordata; class Mammalia; order Pholidota; family Manidae; genus Manis; species Manis pentadactyla. The sequence continues at coordinate 167,242,376 of NC_080020.1, read as the reverse complement.
TGATAAATTTGATACGAGGCACGAATTCTATTTAAGGGTTGTAATTAGGAAGGAAGAAGAAAAGCTGTAGAAGTAGCAGGCGGAAGAAAACATGGGAAGATTGATTATTTCTTTGGCATATCTTCTTGTAGAGTACTTCAGCATGAATAGGTTTTAAGCTACTACTTAAATTGCGCACACACATTAACATAATAGGAGTATAGTTACATAACCAAAGCATATCTGTAATTACCAGCCATCTCCAGTGAAACCAAGAAAATCAGTTAGGCACCTTAGGCATTTGTGAAAACTTATCTATGACATGGTGGATATTGTCCAACTGAACTTGAACAGTCTGAGAGAAATCAGACAAATTAAAACAACCCATTCCTGGGGACTGTTCACATGCCATATGTTCTTTTAACAGTAAATAGTCTGTAGTTGTAAGACTTTGGAGCGCTACAATTTGCACTTCTCCAAATTCTTGGTTGAGTTCCAACAGTATAGATCCAGTCAAATTTGTTGTTTTACTGTATGCACAGGCCAGCTTAGATATCTCCTTCCTCATTCCCATGGCAAGTCCAGGAACTGGTGGGATGAGTGCATCTACAGCTGTAGCAGCGTGTGGATCTTTGTTGGGGTTTTTGATGATCATCTTCTGGCATGAGTCTTCCAGAGAGTGCTGATGTTGGAAGTTCTTTTTCATATCGTATCTTAGTTCATTTTTGGGGTAGCCCAATTAGGCTTTGATCCTCTGTATAAACACAAACAGACCCTTTGCCTACACTTTTATATGCCCTTTATACCCTTGTGTAGAACTCGTTGGAGGTTACCACACAGGAACTGCCTTTTTTTTTTTTTTTTTTTTTTTTGGTATCACTAATCTACACTTACATGACGAATATTATGCTTACTAGGCTCTCCCCTATACCAGGTCTCCCCTATAAACCCCTTTACAGTCATTGTCCATCAGCATAGCAAAATGTTGTAGAATCACTACTTGCCTTCTCTGTGTTGTACAGCCCTCCCTTTTCTCCTACCCCCCCATGCATGTTAATCTTAATACCCCCCTACTTCTCCCCCCCTTATCCCTCCCTACCCACCCATCCTCCCCAGTCCCTTTCCCTTTGGTACCTGTTAGTCCATTCTTGAGTTCTGTGATTCTGCTGCTGTTTTGTTCCTTCAGTTTTTCCTTTGTTCTTATATTCCACAGATAAGTGAAATCATTTGGTATTTCTCTTTCTCCGCTTGGCTTGTTTCACTGAGCATAATACCCTCCAGCTCCATCCATGTTGCTGCAAATGATTGGATTTGCCCTTTTCTTATGGCTGAGTAGTATTCCATTGTGTATATGTACCACATCTTCTTTATCCATTCATCTATTGATGGACATTTAGGTTGCTTCCAATTCTTGGCTATTGTAAATAGTGCTGCAATAAACATAGGGGTGCATCTGTCTTTCTCAAACTTGATTGCTGTGTTCTTAGGGTAAATTCCTAGGAGTGCAATTCCTGGGTCAAATGGTAAGTCTGTTTTGAGCATTTTCATGTACCTCCATACTGCTTTCCACAATGGTTGAAGTAACTTACATTCCCACCAGCAGTGTAGGAGGGTTCCCCTTTCTCCACAGCCTCGCCAACATTTGTTGTTGTTTGTCTTTTGGATGGCAGCCATCCTTACTGGTGTGAGGTGATACCTCATTGTAGTTTTAATTTGTATTTCTCTGATAATTAGCGATGTGGAGCATCTTTTCATGTGTCTGTTGGCCATCTGTAATTCTTTTTTGGACAACTGTCTGTTCAGTTCCTCTGCCCATTTTTTAATTGGGTTATTTGTTTTTTGTTTGTTGAGGCGTGTGAGCTCCTTATATATTCTGGACGTCAAGCCTTTATCGGATGTGTCATTTTCAAATATATTCTCCCATACTGTAGGGATCCTTCTTGTTCTATTGATGGTGTCTTTTGCTGTACAGAAGCTTTTCAGCTTAATATAGTCCCACTTACTCATTTTTGCTGTTGTTTTCCTTGCCCGGGGAGATATGTTCAAGAAGAGGTCACTCATGTTTATGTCTAAGAGGTTTGTGCCTATGTTTTCTTCCAAGAGTTTAATGGTTTCATGGCTTACATTCAGGTCTTTGATCCATTTTGAGTTTACTTTTGTATATGGGGTTAGACAATGGTCCAGTTTCATTCTCCTACATGTAGCTGTCCAGTTTTGCCAGCACCACCTGTTGAAGAGACTGTCATTTCACCATTGTATGTCCATGGCTCCTTTATCAAATATTAATTGACCATATATGTCTGGGTTAATGTCTGGATTCTCTAGTCTGTTCCATTGGTCTGTGGCTCTGCTCTTGTGTCAGTACCAAATTGTCTTGATTACTATGGCTCTATAGTAGAGCTTGAAGTTGGGGAGTGAGATCCCCCCTACTTTATTCTTCTTTCTCATGATTGCTTTCTCTATTCGGGGTCTTTGGTGTTTCCATATGAATTTTTCAATTATTTGTTCCAGTTCATTGAAAAATGTTGCTGGTAGTTTCATAGGGATTGCATCAAATCTGTATATTGCTTTGGGCAGGATGGCCATTTTGACGATATTAATTCTTCCTAGCCACGAGCATGGGATGAGTTTCCATCTGTTAGTGTCCCCTTTAATTTCTCTTAAGAGTGACTTGTGGTTTTCAGAGTATAAGTCTTTCACTTCTTTGGTTAGGTTTATTCCTAGGTATTATATTTTTTTTGATGCAATTGTGAATGCAGTTGTTTTCCTGATTTCTCTTTCTGTTGGTTCATTGTTAGTATACAGGAAAGCCACAGATTTCTGTGTGTTGATTTTGTATCCTGCAACTTTGCTGTATTCCGATATCAGTTCTAGTAGTTTTGGGGTGGAGTCTTTAGGGTTTTTTATGTACAGTATCATGTCATCTGCAAATAGTGACAGTTTAACTTCTTCTTTACCAATCTGGATTCCTTGTATTTCTTTATTTTGTCTGATTGCCGTGGCTAGGACCGCCAGTACTATGTTAAATAACAGTGGAGAGAGTGGGCATCCCTGTCTAGTTCCTGATCTCAGAGGAAATGCTTTCAGCTTCTCGCTGTTCAATATAATGTTGGCTGTGGGTTTATCATAGATGGCCTTTATTATGTTGAGGTACTTGCCCTCTATTTTCATTTTGCTGAGAGTTTTTAACATGAATAGATGTTGAACTTTGTCAAAAGATTTTTCAGCATCTATGGAGATGATCATGTGGTTTTTGTCTTTCTTTTTGTTGATGTGGTGGATGATGTTGATGGACTTTCGAATGTTGTACCATCCTTGCATCCCTGGGATGAATCCCACTTGGTCATGGTGTATGATCCTTTTGATGTATTTTTGAATTCGGTTTGCTAATATTTTGTTGAGTATTTTTGCATCTACGTTCATCAGGGATATTGGTCTGTAGTTTTCTTTTTTGGTGGGGTCTTTGCCTGGTTTTGGTATTAGGGTGATGTTAGCTTCATACAATGAGTTTGGGAGTATCCCCTCCTCCTCTATTTTTAGGAAAACTCTAAGGAGAATGGGTATTATGTCTTCCCTGTATGTCTGATAAAATTCCGAGGTAAATCCATCTGGCCCGGGAGTTTTGTTCTTTGGTAGTTTTTTGATTACCGCTTCAATTTCGTTGCTGGTAATTGGTCTGTTTAGATTTTCTGATTCTTCCTGGGTCAATCTTGGAAGGTTATATTTTTCTAGGAAGTTGCCCATTTCTCCTAGGTTTCCCAGCTTGTTAGCATATAGGTTTTCATAGTATTCTCCAATAATTCTTTGCATTTCTGTGGAGTCCGTCGTGATTTTTCCTTTCTCGTTTCTGATACTGTTGATTTGTGTTGACTCTCTTTTCTTCTTAATAAGTCTGGCTAGAGGCTTATCTATTTTGTTTATTTTCTCAAAGAACCAGCTCTTGGTTTCATTGATTTTTGCTATTGTTTTATTCTTCTCAATTTTATTTATTTATTCTCTGATCTTTATTATGTCCCTCCTTCTGCTGACCTTAGGCCTCATCTGTTCTTCTTTTTCCAATTTCGATAATTGTCACATTAGACCATTCATTTGGGATTGCTCTTCCTTTTTTAAATATGCTTGGATTGCTATATACTTTCCTCTTAAGACTGCTTTTGCTGCGTCCCACAGAAGTTGGGGCTTAGTGTTGTTGTTGTCATTTGTTTCCATATATTGCTGGATCTCCATTTTGATTTGGTCATTGATCCATTGATTATTTAGGAGCGTGTTGTTAAGCCTCCATGTGTTTGTAAGCCTCTTTGCTTTCTTTGTACAGTTTATTTCTAGTTTTATGCCTTTGTGGTCTGAAAAGTTGGTTGGTAGGATTTCAATCTTTTGGAATTTTCTGAGGCTCTTTTTGTGGCCTAGTATGTGGTCTATTCTGGAGAATGTTCCTTGTGCACTTGAGAAGAATGTATATCCCGCTGCTTTTGGATGTAGAGTTCTGTAGATGTCTATTAGGTCCATCTGCTCTACTGTGTTGTTCAGTGCTTCCGTGTCCTTACTTATTTTCTGCCCAGTGGATCTATCCTTTGGGGTGTGTGGTGTGTTGAAGTCTCCTAGAATGAATGCATTGCAGTCTATATCCCCCTTTAGTTCTGTTAGTATTTGTTTCACATATGCTGGTGCTCCTGTGTTGGGTGCATATATATTTAGAATGGTTATATCCTCTTGTTTGACTGAGCCCTTTATCATTATGTAGTGTCCTTCTTTATCTCTTGTTACTTTCTTTGTTTTGAAGTCTATTTTGTCTGATATTAGTACTGCAACCCTGCTTTCTTCTCACTGTTGTTTGCTTGAAATATGTTTTTCCATCCCTTGACTTTTAGTCTGTACATGTCTTTGGGTTTGAGGTGAGTTTCTTGTAAGCAGCATATAGATGGGTCTTGCTTTTTTATCCATTCTGTTACTCTGTGTCTTTTGACTGGTGCATTCAACTCATTAACATTTAGGGTGACTATTGAAAGATATGTACTTATTGCCATTGCAGGCTTTAAATTCGTGGTTACCAAAGGTTCAAGGTTAGCCTCTTTAGTATCTTACTGCCTAACTTAGCTCGCTTATTGAGCTGTTATATACACTATCTGGAGATTCTTTTCTTCTCTCCCTTCTTGTTCCTCCTCCTCGATTCTTCATATGTTGGGTGTTTTGTGCTGTGCTCTTTCTAGGAGTGCTCCCATCTAGAGCAGTCCCTGTAAGATGTTCTGTAGTGGTGGTTTGTGGAAAGCAAATTCCCTCAGCTTTTGTTTGTCTGGGAATTGTTTAATCCCACCGTCATATTTGAATGATAGTCGTGCTGGATACAGTATCCTTGGTTCAAGGCCCTTCTGTTTCATTGTATTAAATATATCATGCCATTCTCTTCTGGCATGTAAAGTTTCTGTTGAGAAATCTGACGTTAGCCTGATTGGTTTCCCTTTATAGGTGACCTTTTTCTCTCTAGCTGCCTTTAACACTCTTTCCTTGTCCTTGATCTTTGCCATTTTAATTATTATGTGTCTTGGTGTTGTCCTTCTTGGATCATTTCTGTTGGGGGTTCTGTGTATTTCCGTGGTCTGTTTGATTACTTCCTCCCCCAGTGTGGGGAAGTTTTCAGCAATTATTTCTTCTAAGATACTTTCCATCTCTTTTCCTCTCTCTTCTTCTTCTGGGACCCCTGTAATTCGGATATTGTTTCTTTTGGATTGGTCACACAGTTCTCTTAACATTGTTTCATTCCTGGAGATCCTTTTATCTCTCTCTATGTCAGCTTCTACGCGTTCCTGTTCTCTGATTTCAATTCCATCAATGGCCTCTTGCATTCTATCCATTCTTCTTATAAACCCTTCCAGAGTTTGTTTCATTTCTGCGATCTCCTTTCTGGCATCTGTCATCTCCTTCCGGACTTCATCCCATTTCTCTTGCGTATTTCTCTGCATCTCTGTCAGCATGTTTATGATTCTTATTTTGAATTCTTTGTCAGGAAGACTGGTTAGGTCTGTCTCCTTCTCTGGTGTTGTCTCTGTGATCTTTGTCGGCCTGTAGCTTTGCCTTTTCATGGTGATAGGAATAGTCTGCAGAACTGGGACGAGTGACGGCTGGAAGGACTTCCTTTCTTGTTGTTTTGTGGCCCTCCTCTCCTGGGAGAACAGCGACCTCTAGTGGCTTGTGCTGCGCAGCTGCGCGCAGACAGGGTTTCTGCTTCCTGCCCGGCTGCTATGGAGTTAATCTCCGCTGTTGCTGTGGGCGTGGCCTGGCTCGGGCAGCTACTCCAAAATGGTGGAGTCGCGTTGGAGCAGGAGCTGCTGGGAGGCTATTTATCTCCGTAAGGGGCCTGCCTGCTCCCTGCAGCCCAGGGGTTAGGGTGCCCAGAGATCCTGGATTCCCTACCTCTGGATTAAGTGACCCGCCCTGCCCCTTTAAGACTTCCAAAAAGCACCCGCCAAAACAAAACAACGACCACACACAAAAAAACTAATAATAATAATTTAAAAAAAAAATTTTTTTTAATTAAAAAAAAAAAGTTTTTAATAAAAAAAAAAAAAAATAGGGGGTGGTCGTTCGTTTTTCTTTATTCTCCGGTGCCAGCCTCAGGCCTCTGCTCACCGGTCTTTCTGCCCTTTTTCCCTAGTATTGGGGTCCCTATCCCTTTAAGACTTCCAAAAAGCGCTCGCCAAAACAAAACAGCAAAACAAAAATAAAATGGTCGCGCGCTTTTCTTATGTCCTCTGTTGCCCAGCTTCCAGTGCCTGCTCACTGTTCTTGCTGCCCTGTTTCCCTAGTATTGGGGTCCCTATTCCTTTAAGACTTCCAAAAAGCGCTCGCCAAAACAAAACAGCAAAAAAGCAAAAATAAAATGGTCGCGCGCTTTTCTTATGTCCTCTTTCGCCCAGCCTCCAGTGCCTGCTCACTGTTCTTGCTGCCCTGTTTCCCTAGTATTGGGGTCCCTATCTCTTTAAGACTTCCAAAAAGCGCTCGCCAAAACAAAACAGCAAAAAAGCAAAAAAAAAAAAATGGTCGCGCGCTTTTCTTATGCCCTCTGTCGCCCAGCCTCCAGTGCCTGCTCACTGTTCTTGCTGCCCTGTTTTCCTAGTATCGAGCGCCCTGCACTCTGGCCCGGATGGCTGGGGCTGGGTGTACAGCAGTCCTGGGCTCCGTCTCCCTCCCGCTCTGCCTGCTCTTCTCCCGCCGGGAGCTGGGGGGAGGGGCGCTCGGCTCCCGCGGGGCCGGGGCTTGTATCTTACCCCCTTCGCGAGGCGCTGGGTTCTCAGGTGCGGATGTGGTCTGGATATTGTCCTGTGTCCTCTGGTCTTTATTCTAGGAAGGGTTGTCTTTGTTATATTTTCATAGATATATGTTGTTTTGGGAGGAGATTTCCGCTGCTCTACTCACGCCGCCATCTTCTGCCCCTTCCCTCTGCTCCTAATTAGTAATATAAAAATCGTTTCTTTTCCTGACAGCTCTCTCATCCAAATTGTGCTATTTCTTAATCACTTCTTAGACAATTTAGGAAAAAAAATCATTATCACAGAAAAGTGATGATTCCCCACAATAGCCTACTCTTTAGGAATACCAAAAGTAAAGTATGTGTACAGTAATGAGACTGAACTTTCCACAGATAAAACAGTTTTTGTATATCCAATAGATGGTTTTTCATCAAAACTAACATATATAAGTTATAGTCTATTACGTCATTCTTATTATATAAATGTCACCTGGAATTTCTATTTAAGAAACTATATTTAGATACTATTCTATGTCACCTAGTTTTTCTTTTCTTTTCTTTTTTTGGTGAGAGAAGATGAAAGAGATGAAATAGAGTCCTTGGGACCATGACTTAACTGATTCCCATAATTAAAAATAATTTCTACATGCAGTAGTTATTTGTGGACTAATCTTGTTACTAAGATTCAGGGGTCAAAAATAAAGTTTGATAAAGAAATGTGACTTCTTATTTTTCTAAACCACTCCAAGCACAATCTTATGAAAGTATGTCCAGTAAACATTTTATGGAAACAAATATATAGGTTTATAAATTATAAGGTGAATATTTTAATTCAGATCTATTTATTTGTTCTCACTATTATCTGTTAATCTGTCTAGATTCTTTATACATCTAACAATATATACATGCTTTAAGTATCTCAAATTTCTTGCAGCAGTATTTCAGTAATTTGAATCAAGGACAATAAGTGATCCTCAAATACCTACTGATGTCATGTACTCCTATAATTTGCTTGCAACTGGAATCAATCCAGTATTGTCTTTCTGATGAGCTTGGCAGCCCTGGGATATGAAATATGTGATGGACAATTTCTCTGAATACCCTTGCTTGGCTTCATAAAATAGGCATCTTGGAATGTGCTGAGCTTGTGAAACAGGTAACCAAGTAGGAAATGGATAAGGTTTCTAACTTAAATTGGCCATTATACGAAATGAACAAAGTAGGTTCCATTTCCTGAATAAGAAGTTTTCTTCTCTTCTGTGAACTGGATGGCAATCGATATGAAAAGGGAAAAAAAGAAACTAATAGTAATCCTTTGCCTATGAAAAGCAGCACTTCCAAGATTGGTGTGAGATGTTGCAACTATGGAGTTGAGGAAATAAATAGTTGCTTTTCTCACATTATTGAAAATCCACCTCCACACAAATAAGCCTTGCATCCCCTTATTCCTAGGAGGTAACTTGTACCTCCTAGGAGAAATCTATACTGCATACATCAAAATGGAAAAAGCAGTTAGAGAACTGGTGCAGGGTGGACATTTATATGGATTTCCTGTTTCTTACTTGTTATTGTTAAATACGCTCATAGTTGCAAAGCACACACACATACATGCAGACACACACGCATGTGCATACATGTTCTCTAATTTGGAGTTTCCCACTTGGTTCTTCTGGCTGGACTGAATTCCTTTCCTTTCTGTCCATGTCAGTCACACCATTCCTTTCGCTGCTTTAATAACACTTTTTCCTGTGAACCCTGTATTTGCCTCTTTGTACTTCTACTTCATTACCCACAATTAAAATCTTAATTGCATCTTGTCTTATACAATTTGTTACTTTGCTTATAAAGGTTATGCTTCCCTTCATACTATACTATAAGTTCACTGCAGATGTGGAATACATTGTTAATTTCTTAGAATTTTACACATTGCTTGACATACAGAGAGCATTCAAGAATAATTTCATGTTGAATTAAAGTATATCCCTCAGTGCTCAGAACATTGAAAACATGTAAATGATTAATTTTGATTGATAGATTTATTGTCATCATAAACCAACAATTTTTCTTAGGGTGACCAAATATAATATACTTAAAAAGTATTTATAACCATTTGACCCAGGAATTCCACTTCTAGGAATTTACCCTAAGAATGCAGCACTCCAGTTTGAAAAAGACAGATGCACCCCTATGTTTATCGCTGCACTATTTACAATAGCCAAGATATGGAAGCAACCTAAATGTCCATCAGTAGATGAATGGATAAAGAAGATGTGGTACATATACACAATGGAATATTACTCAGCCATAAGAAGAAAACAGATCCTACCATTTGCAACAACATGGATGGAGCTAGAGGGTATTATGCTCAGTGAAATAAGCCAGGTGGAGAAATCACTCATATGTGGAGTATAAGAACAAAGGAAAACTGAAGGAACAAAACAGCAGCAGAATCACAGAACACAAGAATGGACTAATAGTTACCAAAGGGAAAGGAACTGGGGAGGATGGGTGGGAAGGAAGGGATAAGGGCGGGGAAAAAGAAAGGGGGCATTACATTTAGCATTTATAGCGGCAGGGGAGGGCACGGGGAGGGCTGTGCAACACAGAGAAGACAAGTAGTGATTTTACAGCATCTTACTATGCTGATGGACAGTGACTGTGAAGGGGTATGTGGGGGGTACTTGGTGAAGGGGGGAGCCTAGTAATCATAATGTTCTTCATGTAACTGTAGATTAATGATACCAAAATATATATAAAAGAGACTATGGCTAGACAAAAAAATTTTAGATGAAAGGAAATAAAAACCAAGATAGCACTGTGACAACCCTAAAAAAAAAAAAAATAGTATGTATAATTATGCACACAGTGAAAGTGAAGCCACAATTTAAGAGTTTGGTTATAAAGTTGGTTTAAAGCTTTAAGTTATATATGCTTACAGTTTCCTCATAGGTCTTTAAAAACCTATCCAAAAGTACAAAGAAAGAGTATTTTTATTTTATCTCACTAAACAAAAATTTCCTCCTTTTTCTCTGTATATATACACCACATACACATACTCATACATGTTCTGTTTTACATTTAAGGTAACTAACACATACCTAGAAATAATAGAATTGGGATTACTGCCAGCCATTTCAAACCATTTAAAAATGTTTGTGCTTATTTTTATTGTTTACTTAATTCTGTGTTTATATTAATGTGTGTGTGTGATATTCTAGACAATGGAAACAAGAAGGTAGAATTTATAAAGGCAGAAAAGTCCCTGCTTCCCTTAAGCTTCAATATATTTGAAAGACAAAAAATAAATCACCAAAGCAAGCAAATATTAAAGAGTCATTGCTAAGAATAACATTCAACTGGGTGTTGTTTAGACTCTGAGGACTACAGCGAGCCAGTATAAAGGTGCTAAGGCAAAAAACAGCCTGGACTGTCTGAAGAGCAAGAAAGCTACAGCTTGGTACTTAGAGACTAAAGAGAGTGGTTCTTGATGTGATCAGAGAGGTAGGCAGGCTTTAGATAATGTGTGGCCATATAAACCAAAATAAATAGTTTGAATGTTATTTAAAATTCAAACAGAAGCCACTGGGGTTTCCAATGGGGAAGTGAAATGATCAGATTTACACGTTAGCAAAGTTTACTTGGGCAGCTATGGGGAAAAATGCATTGCAGGGGGATAAGAGGGAAATAGGGCAATTAGTCAGGAAGTTCTTGTGGAATTTCAGTCAAGAGATGATGTGTAATTAAAAGTGGAAATAAGCAGTGGAAAATGACAAGTGAATAGATTCAGAATATACTTTAGGTATTCATTCTAATGCGAGAAGGACGGTTAAATGTAATTTTGATATGAAGATACAGTGTGTGTCATATGCTTTTCTGATTATTCTCATCATTACTGTATGCATAAACCCCAGGATGACTATGGCTTACCATATAGCTGCTTAGCAGAGCAGTAGAGACAGATGGTCTGGATATTAGAGAAGTTGTTTAAACCTTCTGTGCTTTGGTGTACTCATCTATGAAATGGGAAATAATAATATTACATAACACAGAGAATTGGTGGCAGGATTAATATATGCAAAGTGCTAACAATAGTTCCCAGTACTAGCAAATGTTACATAACATGATAAATAGCTATTTTTAAACATTCTCTATACAGCATCAATATGATTTAATGGAAATATGGATGAGTCTGGAACTGAATAGACCTATACTTGGATCCCTGCTCCACAAATGCATCATTTCTTCTTGGCCTTGAACATGTTGCTAAACCACTCTGAGTCTCAGTTTACTCACCTTTAACATGAAGATATTAAATCCTACATCACAAGTGTAATGTAAGGATTAAATAGGATATTTGTAAATCATTCAACACTGTGATTGGACTGGCAAGAAATTTAGTCAGTATGGAGATCTGAGTGTTTCCAATTCTTCATTCCCTTCCTTCTGTGATATTTACTGATGTTGATCCTATTAGCCATGTGACTTTTGGCCAGGTACATGTTACCAACATGACCCAAGTAATAGTTTTTATACCTGTAGGTTTCTGGACCTCTTGTGTTCCTGTGAAGACTATGGCCCAGGTCACTACTGGCTGAAGGAAAATATGGAAACATTTGGAGCAGATCTGACACCACTCTGAAACCTGGAACCAAGTGCAGTGAAGCCATGGCTGAACCAAAGACCTGTGAGGAAGAAAAAAGCATTTAATTAATTGTTGTAAAACACTGGGGTTCTGAAGATGTTTGTCATGTAGTTTTACTGTGGGAAATATGATTAATACATTACCTTTTTCCTTTCTTTCTTTCAGATCGTGCCAATTATCAATAAATTGTATATGAAACATAACTGTCCCATATGACTTAAAGAATTCTCAAGTATAATTCTCTAGGACTTTGAAATGTAGCTAATATGAACTGTCAATAAACTAGGATTTGGTAATAGAAACCATGTGGCTGGAATACTGGTAGATTCCCTTGAGGAAAAGAAAAATACCCAAAGCTCGAAGCTCAATAAACTTTGCATCTCTCAGTGGAACATCCTTGGGGGTCCTTTATGAAGTCCTATTTCCCAAGCATGTTCCAGAACTCTGAGATGAAGGGACTGTAGTCAGCAGAAGAAGTTTCATGACGATGCTGGCATTGAGCTGGACATGAAGGATAGGTGTATTTCAACAGCGTCACCTGAATTCTGAGGCACTTTAGCTATATAGATACTGGCTATGAAAAACATAGGGATCGTTATTCACTCCCTGACTTGTTTTTTCTGAGGCCTAAGGAAAGGTAGTCCGTCCTCCCAGCCCCAGGGCCAGAGTCTCTGGGCGGCACACTCATCTTCCTGACTGATGGACCTGCTCCCTCTGAGGTTATCTTCAAGACAACCTTTGCGGTTTGGTCAAATTCATCTTCTGACTATTGTTTTTGTCTTTAATGAGCCAAAGTGACACTTTACATTGAAATAAAGAGGAAGAGAAAGGCGAGTCCACTGATTTACTGTTTTATTAGATTTCTGATTGGAAACAGAGATGAGCTGGGACCTGACATGTACAATCACCCATCTTTCACCTCTGAAGGTTTCAGATTTGAACTTGGTGAGTTATTTATCCTCTCTCAGATTCCATAATTGCAGGTACAGAGCATCCAGGGGGACATGGGAGGAGGCAATTGCTAAAAGAGGAATTCTGAGTAGTTGTAATCAAAGTATTATCTTTCCCAGACTTTTAACTGTACCTTAACAGTGAATGAAAGAAAAAATTAAGAGGAAGGAAGGGAGATGTAAGTATACATACATGTAAGTTTTGCTTATGTGTATGTAAGTATATGATGCATTTATATATTTGGTTGATTATACACACTGCCCCCAAAAGCACTATATTAATAGATACATTCTATAGATGATGAGCTTAAGTAAATTGCTTAATATCCCACAGCTAATAAGAACCTATTAAATATTAAAGAACTAATTGCATAATATAATGATTTAAAAATAATCTCACTTAAACTTTATCACAACTGTCTGAATAGATTTTATTATTACCCAGTTTCAGAAAAAACAGGCTTCTGAAGGTTTAACAACATGCCAAAAATTCATACAGCTTATAGATGGCAGCACTCGGCTCCCACTTGGAGTTGCCTAACTACAAAGCTCCCACTTTCCTACCTCTAATTAATGAATATAGTTATATTTAATGAGATTATAAAGACAAAACTCACTTGTTTTCCAAATATGTTCTGGAAGAGAAGTGCAGTTGGTGATTGTGATAGGCTTTGAGCAGTGAAGTTGCCATGCTGGGTCATACATCTTGCCTAATTTAAATAATTTTCAAGGCCTTTTTTTTTTTTTTAGTTGTTATAAAGTAAAAACTCTCCTTCCCACCTCTCAACTAACCGCTAATTGCATTTCTCCTATTTAGCAGATATGCACTTCTGTCAACTAAACCAGTTTTCCTCTTCTGTTAAAGCAGCAAAGTTTCAGCAGCAATTAAGGAATAATTGTTGTGATTTCTCCACCTACCTAACTCTGGCTTCCAACAGAGCAGCACATCCCATTAGCCTTTGAAGACAAGAATGTTGAAAGAAAAATGTATCTTTTGAAGACCAAACACCACTGAGGTTAGGATTCAATAATCTTGATTAAATCTCTCTCTGGGCAAAACAAAATACATGATGTGTAAAAACACAGAAAAGGCGGAAGACAAGGTTGTTTTCTTCAGACAAGTGTCAAACATTAGAGACTTTGGTGAGGAGGGCAAGGTAGCAGCTATAAATTAGGAACTGAGAAGTAAGCCCAAAGGATTTTTTCAAGTTTACATAATTTGCAAATCCAAGATGGAGTCATTTCTCTGAATTACCAGTTCATGAAGAGTCCCCGTTTAAAATGAAAATTCTCTTTGAAGTAATGAAATGTAGAGCTGTGTGTGTGTGTGTGTGTGTGTATGTGTGCATGTGTGTGTGGGGGGGGTTTGAATCTGTGTGTATTTGTGGTAGACAGAATGTGGAAATCTTAAGACCTTTAGGACTTTTAGAACCTTAATGCTCGTCTTATCTATCTGGAAGGCACAGAGCAGGGCCTTGGGGAGATGACTCAAAGTACAGAGATGTTTTTGTTGGTTAAATTCTAGGCAACCTGTCTCTCTGGATGGTTTTCACCTAAATTCTTACCAGTGCTATCGAGTTGTAGAGAACTTCACTAGTTAGCTTGGCATTTGCCTAATTGGCTTAAATCTAATTGCAGTGGGCTTACAATGCAGTACAGGGTTAAAAAATGTCACTCAAAAAACTTAGGTTTGCAAGAACTGATTCCAGAACATAAGAAAAAAATCATCTAGAAACATTTCATTTACTCTATCAAAATATTATACTGGTACTCTTTCAGTTGTCTTCAATAAACATAGTATATAATCTGCTTTCTAAGCTTTTATTTCAGCCTACTTTTAGCTATAAGTGTAGTCCTTGGAATTACACATAATGCAAAATGAAGTTATCTCAATGTTTAACAAAAGGTCTTTCTGTTCTAAAATACTTCCCTCCTTTCTCACATCCCCACTATTGAAAACACCAGCTCATTAGAAAAGACAATGACTTTGTCACCAGCCCTCTCCAGTTGGAATTTGATCATGGATCCGTTTAATTTGATCATGAAATTAGGCCGCTCATTTCTTGGCCCTGATCAAATAAAAAATAGGATGGGAGGAGAGGGTCATGGTCAGAGACTTGAACCTAGGCTTACTGAGAGGAAACCCTTAGAGGTGGTAGTTGGTATGGCTCAAAACCAGAACCCTTATGAAGTGTCAGAGCCAAGGGATTACAAACTTTTACTCTCATGCAGATACCAAACAAGTGGGTTGTTGTGTTTAAAAAAAATCAGTTTCAGGTATTAGAAATACTACCCTCTCCCCATCTCACTGTAATTTTCCTAATAACATGATATGATTTGGTCAAATATCAGCACAATCCCCCCTGCTGGAGTAAAGTTACTCCATATTACATTTTCTCCAACTTTGGTGACAAACTTGCAGTCCACTCACTGTTCAGGAATTTGGTTTCTCCTCTTATCCATCTTTGCTATTCTTTACTTCAATTGTAGCTTCAAGTATAACTTTACTTTCTTTTTTCCCCAAAGTGAATCTTATGAGTTACATTCATATAAAGCCTCCCCGTGTCCTGTGCTAATCATGTGGACATTTTAGTTGGAACTTTGTGGACCTCCTTTGACTTCTTCTGCATATCCAGGTGCTAGACGTGAGGACAGGAGATTCTGAGAACAGTTCCCTGCAGTCAGATGGGGAAAACTGTTCATGTGAGATCAGGAAGTCCTTGTTGATTTCACTCTGCCTTGGGCTGTTCTACTGGATTATTCTCCAGCAGTGAAATGTATTGAATAATATTGTTTGCAACTTGAGATTTGGGGCTGCTGGACTTTAAAAAAGAATGTAGGGAATAGAATCAAATGAGTTTTCACTGAGATGTGCTTCATTTTTCCCTTGCAATTACCTCAAAAACAAATTTGTAACAATGCGTCCCTAAGTGCTGCCTCAGAGAACATAGCAACACGGAAAAGTAAGTACAGATACTATGCATGCAGGTTAAGAATCACCTTCCCAAGGCAGTCTCTCTTGCTTTAATTAAGAGGAAGTGTTAGATACGAGTAGAAAAACACACTTTCACAGCCAGATCTGGTTCCAGTGATCAAAGGCTTCCTCTTGGGGGAAAACCATAATCATTTTTATGCCATTGGTTACTGGCTGGTAAAACTAAAGCCTAGTGATTTTTCAGGCAGAGTAGCTTGAAAGTAGTAAACAGAAGCCTATACTAGGATGGAAAAGAGATTGTGTGGTCAAGGAGTGTACTGAGGGACAGCATGAAGAAATGAAAGGAGAACTGCAAGATGACCTCAGAGACTTGGGGACCAGTCCTGATTCCTTTCTGTATCATTAGGGGGATCCAAATTATATGAAACTGCATCTGCCTAACACATCTGATAGATACCTAGTGTGAATGATACCTAAGGTCTTACATACTATTTGTCAAACCTTCCTTAAGGGGTGGTTCTCAGTCTCATAAATTTGCTTCCAAAAGTAGATTTGCCTTACAGTCCTGGTTTTCATTGTTCTTACTAGATAGGGCTTAATTAAGAAAATGTTTAGCACTTCTCTTGGGAAAGATTCTAAACATGGTACATGCTGGCTATTTACTATTTGTCTCACTGCTCTAATACAGGTCCACCCTGCTATATACCCTGGGATGCTTGGATTGCATCACCCTTAATGTCAGGCATGAATTAGGCTTCCTCAATGGGAAGTGCTGGAAGTAGATTGTAAGGCAGTAGCTGATTTTGATGCCTGTCAGGTGGCCCTTCTTTGGTGCTAAACTCCCTGATGAAGTTTTCCACACCTCTGTCAACATCCTTTTCATTAAGCTTTCCTTGTTTCCATTCTTTTGAGTGTGAATTTTGTTCTTGCTGGAACTATGACTTTTTTTGGTTCCCATTAGGATGGTAAGACCTTGTAGTTACATGCAGATCGCAGAGAGGCCAAGGCAGAGGAAACTATAGCCTCTACACAGGCAATGTACCCTTCAGTCCTCATCATATACCCTCCACATTCCTCCTTCCAGACTTACATGAAGTCCTCAACATTTATATGTTGTTTTTGGGTTACCTTTCAGAGCCTGCATTAAACCACAGCTCAAAAAACTAGAGAAAATTAAGCATAAATTATGATGTTGTGGGGATTATTCATTTATTCACTTACTCACCCATGGATTCTTCATAAATCCATTCAGTGAGCTTTCAGTCCATGCCTTTGTGCTGGTCTCCTGACAGGTGGGAAATGAAAGGTGCGCTCCACTGACACAGGGAAGAGAGTTTAACAGAAGCTATTATTACCACTTGGCCTGAAGGTGCAAAAAGAAGAAAACATTGCAACCAGAGCCTGGGGGGCACTGGTGTTGCAAAATTAGTCTATCAGGAAGGAGCTGTAGTTGTAGAAGAATATAGCCACTGGTAGAAGAATAGTGCCCAGGTACAGAGAGAGCAGGAAAAACTGCTTTGGCCTTCCTCTCTTTCCTCTCTCAGATTTCCAGTGAGTGCCCCTGTTGGGTTAACCCCAATATTAAGCCATAAGGCAAAGTAATTTGGGTGAGTGAGTTTACAGGGGACAAGCCCTTGAAGGATAAAACTGGGGAAGGAAGAGTAGCTCTGGTGTGTGATCAGATGGAAAATAACTTATATAGCCTCCAAATGATGTAGATGAATATGTAAATCTTGATGAAGAAGATAATGATTCTTGCCCACAAGAAGCACAAAATACAACAGTATAGATTCTGCAGGCAAGACCAGTAGTCTTGAAAGTGTAATTCTTCTCTCTACAAATAAATCTTGTTTAGACTCAATCAAGAGACATTGATAGTAAAATAGTTTCTTCTGTGCTTAATTTGGATAGATAAGAAGTTAGCTTTGGATATTCAATACAACACTTAAGTTATGTCAGAAGAGTGCATGTATATCCCTTGTCCCTAGATAGGCTTCTTGTCACTTCCTTGAAATCATATTGTAGGAGGAATATAGAAACTGGAGGTCCCCCCACCACCCCGTGGGCTCTCCATGGTTGGTCCAATTAGCCAATAGTTGGATTTCTAGAGGACACTTTGCATTGGAGGTCTCCAAGACCACTCTCAGTTTCAATGATTCACTAGAAGGACTCAAAGGACTCAGAAGCTGGTAAACTTACCATTGTGGCTTATTATAGCAAAAGGACACAGAGGAAAATCACAGAGGGGAAAAGGCACATTGGGTAAAGTCTAGAGGAAACCGGTAGCAAGATTACAGCAGTCCCCTCACAGTGGTCACACAGACTGTACTTAACTCCCCCCAGCAAAAATATGTGACGATACATATTGCCAGTAAGGGACACTTACAGAAGGGCTGCCAATAAGGGACACTCTTCTGAGCCTAGCTGTAGGATTTTTACTGGGCATCAGTCACATAGGCATAGAGCATCCCTGTGACTGCCCTCAGTCATTCAAACTCTGGGCCCCCAGAGGGGAAGCAGGTATTCAGCACACATCACCCTGTTACCATAACTGTCTGGACAAACTGCTATTCTGTGGTTCAAGGCATCAGGTAAGCAAAAAAACACTCCTAGCAGACAAAACATTCCCAGAGCTTAGTTCTTAGGAGCCAGCTAAGGGCCAGTTATGAAAACAGGCCTTTCCTGGGAACATGCAGGGTTTGAGCAACCCAGGCCTGCTGAGTTAACCCTTTTTCACACATATGTAAAGTGCTGTATTTGGTTTTCTGATTAGTGTCTCAATGTGAGCAGCATTTCTGGAGAAATAATATAAGCCCATGTCATATTTTACCCTCTTTAATTTGAAGTCACCAGCAAAATCATGAGACTAATCATATTGACTTTTGTGTCCCCAGCTGCCTTCTTTGTGTCTCTTCTCCTCCTTTAGGGATAATTCAGTCTCTCATTACAAGTTCCTGTCATTTTCACATTCTCTCCTGTTCTATTTTCACAAAGCTTGGCGATTGCCACTTACGGCTAACTTAAGTCTTAACTTTGATGCTCTTCAGGGAGTTAACTCTTCAATGACCAGCTTTTTCCATCAAATGTAAAGATGTGGCCCCTGATAAAGGAAGAAGGGAACACCTGGGAAATTATCACATTGTGACAGCACTAATCCCAGACCTCCCCCTTAGCTCATATTTCTACTTTGAAGCCTTATTTTACATTAAACAGACATCTGCACTTATGACTCCTAAAGACTTGACCACTGTTTATCAGGTCACTACAATTCACAAGATAGTTAAAATAAATACAGTTTTTTTTTAAAAAAAAAACAACAATATTAAAACAAGTTCACAATGATATCCCTGATTTATTTATTGGGTACAACATATCCCCCTCCCCTTTTCTGTTAGAAAATACAGTTTCTCAAATAATAACAAAGTATGGTGAGGCCCTCTATGTATCAATAAATAACAAAGAACATTTCCCCACTTTGTAAACTAGTATTTTTCAGATAGTCATCTTTAATTGACAAATTGTCTTTTTAAAATAAAAATACCACCAAATGAACAGATTTCATGTATTTCACATCTTGCTCTTTCCTCTCTTCCTAGCTGAATTTCAACTTCTTTAAGAAAAACCACTGAGACCACAAAGTGACATGATTGGAAGCGTGATGGAAAATCATCCACGAAATTTCAATAGTCACCTTCATATTATATTTTTCTCTTTCTTCCTATAAAATCTCTGAAAAAACACAAGACCATTTATTTGCAGATAAGCAGCTGTGTCTCAGACAATGTAATTACTAAAACACTTTACACTCTAGGCAAAGAAATGTGCATGTGAGTATTTGTATAAACGTATGTGTTCATTGGAACGGCTGTTTGCTGCAGGATATGTCTGTCAGCCTACTGTATTCATGTGAGGCTATTTAGCACACTATGTCAATATCAGTGGCCTCTCATTTCTAAAAGTAATTTATAGAAACCACACGAGAATGAGGAATATAAACTTAGTTGTACAAGAATTCATCCTGCAGCCCTGAAGTCTGTATTGGCACAGCCCTCTTTGGAGCATATATTTTCATATAATAACATCAGAAAGGAGAACAGGATTTCTTAAGACATTTGTAGCCCTGGATGTTTCATAGATGTAAGAAAGAGACACAGCAGAAGGTATTGGATTTGCTGCAACCAGGTGGGTATTGACCTCATCGTAGTGACAGCCCAGGGCTTTTAAAATTTTCTACACAAAACCAACAGCATATCAGAAAGTTACAGACTGAAGTCTTTTGCTTCTGGTGTATTTGTAAAATAAACAATGAAAAGTAGAGATGTTTACAATGTAATTTTTGTAGCAAAATAAACATGGCAGATATTTATAAGGAATAAAACATAGGTTGATCAATTTCCCTAACCTCTGGGTACCATGGCACTAATATAGAAAGACAGAGGAAAACTTCAGTTCCTCTTTTCAATTTCCAATCACTCTCTTGCAGCCTGCATCCAGGATTTTCCTCCTCGAGTGCACTCTCTACACAGTAGCCACAGTGACCTTTATAAAACACAAATTGATTCACGCCATCCCTGCTTAACATTTTTAGTGGCTTCCCATGGTGTTTAAAATCCAAAATCATGCTATTGCCTTCAAAGCTGTAGGTGATCTCACCCTTAGGCTGAACTCCCAGCCTCTTTGCCTGCTGTTGTTCCTCTGACTCAACATGTTGCAGGCTACTAGGACACCCTTGCTCCTAACACACCGACCACTTGCCTGCCTTTGGGTCTTCTGTTATCACTGCTCTCTACCTGGAATGCTCTTTTCTTCTCTTGGCACAACTGCTTCCTTTTTTTTTCAGGTGGAAACTGAAACATTACTGCATAAAAGAAGCTTTCCCTAAGAATCCTCACTTGTTTTCCAACTTAGAACCCTGATGGATTTCCTGTGATTTTGTGTTATTTTTAACTACATAAACACACACACACACACACACACACACACACACATATAAAATCATGTTCACTGATATCTTTCCTTTCTCCTCTCCTACTGCATTTACTGTCAGAATCCTACTTTTTTATTCAGCTACTGCCTCAGTCCCACCATTTTACAGTCATTGTCCTTGTCCCTGGAACATGATGAAAAGCACCAACTTTGTTTTTCCAATAACTGATTATTCTACTTTTTAAAGTTCTACTAATTTAGTCACACTATTCATTGAATCTAATATGCACTGAACTCTCTGCTAGGTCCTTAGGATACCTCTTAGAGAAAAACAGAAAATTAAGCCTTCTATAAAGGGTTTATTCCAGATAAAAAAATACAATCAATAACCTACATTACTAATCAATTCCAATTTTGATACGTTTTAAAAAGTTCAGAGTCCTAGGATTGCATATTAATCCACCCTAGTCTTGAAGGATGAGAAAGACATAGCTAAGAAAGGAGGAGAAAGTTTTCTAGAACAGATGCTGAGAAAGTTCTGAAACAGAGAGATGTATACTATATTCAGAATAATAAAAGGAGTGTTGGGACTAAAGCGCAAAGGCATGAGGAAAAATCCTGCAAAATGAACTGGAAATAACACAAGTACTAGGTACTGCAGTCACGAGAGGGCTATCCAAAAAACTTGGAATACCTCAAAAGAACAAGAGTAGGTCATGAAAGTGAGTGACTAGATTTTTGTTTATAAAAAATTAATACTTTTCTTGTATTAGATTGATCAAGTGAGGATAAAAATATCTTGTTTCTGAACCTTGTTAAGTGCCTGGTATATGACAGACAAACAAAATATGTTTGTTTAATAAATGGCTAAACAGTGAAAGGAAGATGATTCCCATTAAGACTGAGATTCTCAAGGATAGGAAATATGTTTTATTAGTGTATGCAACTTTCTCCTCTTGACTTCCAACAAACTATGAGACACAGTAGGTGCTTACTGTTTATTTGCTAGATTGTTTTGAGATTTACTCTCTTTCCATCTCCCAGTTGTGCTGATCTCTCTCCAAACCATTAGGTCACAAAGGTAATTCCACTCTATGTGCTGCCTCCTGTTCTTGCTGCTCCTGGTATTTGGAAATTAATTTGTAAGAGGACGTGCCAGAAAGAAAATAAAATAATCCTTCACCCCCACAACACAAATGCACAGGTATACACTCTTAGATTCCTATGCAAAACAGAAAATGGGAAGGATGAGAATGTTTTTGTGAATCTGTCCTATGCCTTTTACCTGGTTTTGATAATCCTTATCTTCATTTGCTCTCATCATTGGAATTGCACATTTGCTTAAGTGTGTGTGCGATGGCATATGACAAGTGGATGAAAATTGGCAGTCTGGTCATTTCCACTCCAATCAATATTTCCTTCCACTCAGTTAGCATGTGTTCTATGGTTTAAAGGCCTACTTATTGGTTCTGCCATTTTGCTAAAAACTTAACTGTTGCACTTTCAAGCTGCATCATAATGACTTTATTAGTGGTTGAAACAATTTGTAAAATGTTGAGGGAATGTTCTTGTCAAAAGCCCTGGTGTAAGACTGATGTGATATAACATTCTAACCTTTCTAGACTTAAAGGTCATGATGCCTTTTGTGTCACATAATATAATCTTCTTTAACCAAAGACAATTAACTGAATGTTGTATAAAGTCAGATCTTTATCTTCCATATCCAGTTTTACCCTTTATGGTATTATGAATATCATTTGGTTTATCTTTTCCTCCCTGTCCTCCTTTTTTTTCATCTTATGAAATAGAAGTCTATCTTGGGATATGTATTTTTTATTGAATAAAGTGCAACATACTATTTCCCAAGTGCCTCAACTGACTAGGCATGTGGTGGTAGCACAGTCATAATATATAGAAGAGAAAAAGGAAATCAATTTAGTCTTTGAAGTCCTACCAGAAAAACTTAACCATAAATTTTCACTTTACTGAAATTACCTTGGTTTGGTACAAAATCTTCCTCTTTATCTCCTGATGTAATCTCTGCTCAGTGATTAGATGCCTTAGTTTTGTGTCCTATATCATTTCCTCAGATCTGGACTGGCTTTCCTGTAATCTGGAGTTTTGAATTAGTCAGTTATCTTTTTTCTGGTTTGTGGACATTTTGTAATCACCAATGCCGACAGGAAGAGGGGTTCTCATTTTTATTGTATTACAAACTTTTACTGGTCTGTTAAAGGAAAAACCTCTCATAACTTTTCCTAAAGTTTTCAAGGAAATTGTACCATCTCCTCTTAGACTGGGACATAACAAATGACAGCACCGAAACTCATTTTTTTTCTACCAAAAACTAACTTGTTTCTAAGATAGAAGGTGAATTAATTCTCCCCTCCAACCTGAAGCATTCGCTGCAGAGTTAGGGCTGGTATTTTTCCATTATTCCATTGGGTAATTTTATAAACCTCTTTGGAGTTCTATTATTTATGCAAGAGGACCTAGTACTCGACTTGAATACTTAACCTCTAGAAGGTCTTTCTGATAAGATTTTTTGGAGGTCAAAGGACCACATACAGACAAGAGCTTAGCACGTCTATGGCATTCTCAAGGTAAGTCTCATGGTCTTCTGCCAAACCAAGAAAACAAAATGGGTAAGTTTACCTGATTATATCTGTAATTTCAAAACAAAAATCACACTACTTATTTTTATTGTATTTGTTTGACATTAAATTAATATTGGTATCATTGGACCAGAAGCCCTTAAGAGAACCCCATGGGAAAAAAAAATTACCCTAAGACCATGTTAAAAAGAAACTAGTTTTCTTGCAGTTCCTGTAAAAATCAACCACATGAAAAGCTAAACCAGAAAAGGACAATTTCTATAACTGAAGTGAATTTGTACACTTAAACAAACAAAATGAATTTATTAGATTTTTCAATACTTTGTGCTATTTTGAAAGATGACAAGACCAAAGCATATGTGATTCTACCTGTAAATGTTCTTGATTTCTCTTTATATATTCACTCTCATTCAGATTTTGTTTTGCTAGCCTCACAAATCATGCCTGTTCATTGTAGATGAACATGGCATGGCCAAACACAAGGGATGACCCAAGGACTCCTTTGGAAAACCTGCTGAGTAGACATATTAAAATAAGACAATATAAGTAAGTAAAAGTATTTATAGTAAAACAGTTTTGTTTCAATTTATGGACTTCTTTACATTCACTCTGCCTCTTTTCACAAAGTAATAATGCAGGACATAAACTAGAAGAAAAAAAGGAAAAAGCAAACAAAGTATGGGGAATGTATCTTGGTTTCATTTGTGTCAGAACAGCAATAATCTGGAAAATAAATTCAGCAAAGGTGCAATTTGGGTTTTATTTATACAGGCTACCATCTCCAGTCTAATGTTCATTAGCTTTGTCCTTGTTGCCTGGTTACAGATTTATAATTTTTGTCTTTCCTGTTATTGATGGCCCTAATGGAGAGAGAAGTGACTGAGAGCCTGATGAAAACACTTTAAATCTCTATTCAGAGATGTTGTTAACAATTTTGTATGTGGCTGGTGCTGCTGATTACAATGATCAGGGGAAGCAATGGCCTTAAAAGAAATCAGTGATAAGCAGCCCAGAGATGGCCTGTGTTTGTTCTTAGTTAACTGCATTGTTAAAAAGTATTAATTTTTATAAATCATAATTTACCTTTAAAAAAGGTGTTGACCTAGATTAGTAATTCCGCCCTAAATGTACCACAGATATTAAAGAGTTCCCTACCAGGGGAATGCCAAGAATCACCTGCAGACCAAATAAATATAATTATAAATGTTATGTTGGGGTGAGTGAAATATTAAAAGAAAAACTGTGACCCTGTAGTTGAACACTGATATGGTCCAAGAAAGATGGGGGAATGATCAGATCCTGAAATGCCTAATTTGAGAGGTTCAGGGTACCCACATTATATTAAAATTCCCTGCTCTTGATGTACTTTATTCCTAGTAAAGTAGAATCAGAGGCATTAGATGACAAATGAGAGGCAACCTAGATCAGTGGTTCTCAAAATGTAGCCCCTGGCCAGCAGTCTCAACATCATCAAAACTTGTTAGAAATATAGATTCTTTGACTCCATTCTGGACTGACTCACTCAAAAACTCTGGGGGGAGGGGCAGCAATCTGGGGGATACTGTTGCACTGTAAGCTTTGAGAACCACTGCTGTAGATTTCCCAACCGCACAGCTAAGGACATTTTGGACCAGATAATTACTCTAAGGGGCTGTCATCTACACTGATATCAGGAGGTTTAGAAACATCCCTGGATTCTACCTCCTAGATACCAGTAACACCCATCCTAGTTTTGACAGCCAAAAATGTTTCCACACACTACCAAATGACTCCTAAGGGGAAAAATAATCCTTGGCTTCAGAACTACCTCTCCATATCAATAACCTTAAACTTAATTTGGAACTTGTTAAAATGAGGATTTCTTTGTCCAAAATCTGCAGTCTGATTTAATAAGAATATGGAAGAATATTGTGCTATACCTTAAAGAAGTTTTAAGAAAGAATAATAGAACTCTATACTCAACACAAATTTGGTTTAAAAAAGGATGGAAATCATCTACTTTTAAATGAGCTCTTCCTATAAGTCCATTATGTCCTCCCAATGAATTAATATAGAAGATTATCAATTTCTCTACTAAGGTTTTTTTTTTTTAATGTCTTTGCCAGAAGCAATGGTCTTCTGAGTTCTTCCCTTTCCTTTGGCCATTAATCAAATGAAGACTGAAAAGTTATCTTTATGGTAGGCAAGGAGCAAATGATGTGGTGCAAGAACTTACAGGGATGTAAATACTGAAATGGAGCACGCTCTTCCCTCACCTGGGGCAAGTTTTCTAGCATCAGTCCCCTATTTTATGGTCATTATGGGATTTGTTGGCTTGTTGTTTCTTTGAACTTGGTGTAACACTAGTAGTTCAGAGCCTCAGTTTCTGCCATCCTAGGTCTCTGATGTTTACATAAAGTTCCCCACTTGTGAAATAAATGGCTTGAACTCAGTATTCTCTTGTTGTTTGATTTAAAGAAATGAAATCTTATTTTTAACAAAATTTCACAGAATGGTTTAATGTATGAAATATTTCAAAGCAAAGCTGCTCTACCTGAGCAGAGTGGGCTGCCCACAGCCTGCCTTCCAGAGTTGCCTGTGCCCCTGAGGTGTCTTCCGGAATGCCTGGTCTCAGGAGAGCACAACCTGGACAGCCTCACACTAAAATTTTCTCTAATTGCTTTCAGCTCTAACATTTTTGGTTAAGCTTTTGTTGGTTAATATGAATGACTATAGACCTATGAAGAAATACAAAACAGAGGATTTATGTAGATCTGGTTGAGATACAGTGTGGTGGGTGTAAATACTGAGAAACATCCATCACATTGAGATTTCAATGCAGATCTCATGTAGAGATATGAATTTTTCTATATCTGCCAGAAACATAAGAGAAACTCCTCTGTGCACTGAAAGAAATTATGCCCTTTCAAATATTAAATGTCATCTATTGAAATGCCAGGCACCATTAAATATGGAGAGAGAAAATTGGAAAAGACTGCAGAGTTTTATTCCCCTCTTCTTCGCAAGTCAGTTGCACACATTATGTTTTAAAAGAAAACCCTAAACCTCTGTACAAGAGCTATTCCCTCTGTAGCTATTGTGGAGATATGACAAGCTGGAATACAATGTTGATTGAAGAGGGATTTTAGTGCAGGGGGTTTGTTTGTGCTTTGGACTGCATGCTTTGCAGCTTTATGGAAGGATGTACTATTTCTCTGAACATTGTCCAGTAAGTACAGCACAACTCATCTTAACAAACTCTATTTGGTGGGGAATAAATAGCATGCTGGGTCCACTAGGGCCCAGTGCAAAACCATTTTGTGATGAGGGTTCCCAATCACAGCATCTCGGAACATACATAAACAAGCAGGGGAAGTTCTGCGAGTACCTTGTGGAGTGAGCTAACTGTCTCCGGTGGAAGAGGCAGAAGAGCTGAGGCTAGGCTCCCATTGTTTACTGCTGATAGTAATAATTAATAATGGATACTGCAAGCATGTATTATTTATCATACCTGGTCCTGGAACACACAAATCTACCGAGGTCACCAAAGCTATCTTTTATTAAAATCCAGAGACCAGCAAGAAAACAAAGAAGAACAAAGTAAGTTAACTGGACCCTAGATAGGAAAGACATAACTAAAAAAGCCTCTGTTCTGGGATAGAATTTTTCTCAGTTGGAAATATTAGTGAGCTTTTTTCTAAGGGGACAAGCATGGAGGGTAAAAATTGCCCACTGGTTTAGTAAAATGGCCATCTTAGATCAGTAAGTTAGTAAATGCTAACATGCGATGTCATCAGAAGATGATATAAATGTTTAAATGGATTGTTACCTAACTTTTAGGGCTTTACACAAAATATCAGCAAGTAATTTCACTTTGGAGACATAAAAGTTTCCTGGTACAAAAAATGCCTGGTTTATTTGGTACCTGATGTCACAAATATTTTAAGCAGAGGAACCAAGGTTCAAATTAATTTCTTGCCCTACTCCTTTTCCTTCTTCACAAACATAAAAATTGCTCTTCAGTGTTCCCATTGCATTTCATTTATATCTCTTTACCTATCACTAGATTAATGAAAACTTGCAGGCAGGCCTATTCCTTTTATTTCTCTGTGTATCCAGCAAACATTCAATCATATAGTTTTCCCATAAGATTAACCCATATTGGATAAATGAAGAAATTAATGAATAAATATATGAAGTGTTTGCTAAGTATGAGTAGATAAAATATTCTTATGAAAACAGATGTGACTCTCTAATGAATCTATTTTGAAGGAAAGTCTTCATATCCACATATCATAAAATTTCAAAATTTTAAAGGCTTACAGGAGAAACAACTGTATATAATATAAATAAATGTAAAATTGCATATTATAAAATATATAATATATAATTACATAAATATAATTTATATATAAAAATTTATATAATTATAAATATTTATATAATGTTTATATAAACATATATAATTTTTTTAGGCCACTGGATATGACTTGGGTGATACTGTATTTTAGACATTTATGTGCATTGCTTATGTGGCCCAACAAAATAATTTTGTGAATGTTGTGAATCTGTGAATATTTGTAGAGCTAACATTTTCTTGATTGTCATGGAAGTTACTGAGGTTTAGAAAGTTTGTGTCTTACCCAAGGTCATCTAGATAGTAGAGTTAAAATCAGAATTAGAACTCAATTCTACTTACTTCCAAATATATTTTTATCATAAAAGAAGCCACTTCATCTGCCTTTAAGGTTTATAAACTGATGGTTAACACACCTATGTCATGAAAAAGGTCCAGTTGATCCAAGACCAATGAGTTGAATAATCACACAAAGTAAGTAAGGCTAAAAGTATTCAGTTTTTGTTTGTTATAGCTTGTACTTTTTTGGCATTACAATGAGAATACAGTGGTTTTCAAAATAGTAAAAATCAAAGACAGGACAAATTATCAAATATAACTACTTTTCCCACATCACGTACCCACTGATATTTAATATTAGATGTTTGTCCTCAACTATGATAATCAATATGCTTAGGTTACATTGCATACTTTTTTACATCAATTACACAAACTTTGGAAGTTTTGTCTCCTATCACTTTCACTGTTAAGTCAGATTATAATTATTGTTCTATTTGCCTCCCATCCACCTCTTAGGGGATGCTTTGCCTGGGTAGTGATGGCAGTTATTTTAAGCTACAGTGGGTTATTTGACACACTTCCATACTGACATCTTTATTTAGGTCTTTGTATGTTTATTGGTGGAAACAATGCAGTATTTTAATGATGGATTTCTTTCCAGAAGTCAAACACAGTGTTACCAAGTAAGTATTTTTTCTTAGTTGCAACTAGAAAAAACACATTTTGGAAAGAATTATCCTTTCTGCCATGTGGTATCCAGCCATATTAGTAAGGGTATACATATAACCCACAGAGAATGGGAACAGGAACAAAGACAGAGCAAAGATAACATGTTCTGAGACAAAGGTCAGGCTAATGTAGTCTTCTCTAGACTAAGGCAGACATGCTATTTGGTTTCAGTTAAGGGAGATTCAGCTAATACTCTACACAACCACAGTAGATCTCTAGTTAATCCAATTTCTTAAGTAATTTACTCAGGGCCAACTCTGAATAAAGATTCATTGCTTGTGCTGTTGTTATTGTTTGCTTGCCTATTTGTTTTGCTTAAAGTCTTTTCCAAGATCAAATTCAAATTCCGAAGGTAGGTACTTCAAGCCCTTCTTAGTCACAAACACTTCAGTGTAAATCACTATTGTAAATTTCACCAGTGATATGAGAAGACAGATGCCCTACGAATGACTGGGTACAAGGGACCCCAAGAAGGTGGGAAGAGCTCAGACAAATGAGACTGATGAAGCTGAGAACATAATGTGTCACCTTCCCAAGTTGTTGTGTACAGGGATTTGACTGCATGTTAGGCAGTGGACTGAGCCTAGCAGCACGCACATTGTTCTGTAAACATGGATAGAAAGGAGAACAAAGCCATCCATTTCAGTTCCATTATATTCACATGGTCTTCAGAAGCAGTCATAGAATGCAGAGAAGGAGGTAAATATGGTTGAACATAAGGAAGAATATTATAACAGACCTGCTCAATGATGGGTTGTATTTCTATGTAAAATATTGAGCTTTCATTCACAGAAAGTGTTTCAGCAAATGGCAAATTGTAATGCAACAAACACAGGCATACAGATGTCTCTTTGAGAGAGTGATTTCATTTCCTTTAGAAGTACACCCAGATGTGGGAATGCTAAACTATGGTAGTTCTAATTTTTTGAGGACCTCCATGAAGTTGTCCATAGTGGCTGGACCAATTTACATTCACACCAACAGTGCACAAAGGTTCTCTTCTCCACATCCTCACCATCTTCTTATCTCTTGTATTTTTGAGAATAGACATCCTAAAAGATGAGAAGTGATATCCATTGTGATATTGATTTGTATTTATCTGATGATTAGTAATGTTGAACACCTTTCCATGTTGGCCATTTGTATATTTTCCTTGGAAAATGTCTCTTCAAATCCTCTACCCATTTTTAAAATTAGATTATTTGACTTTTTGCTATTGAGCTGTATGATTTTCTTACATATTTTAGAAATTACACACTTACCAGGAAAATAGTTTTATTCCTATGGAATGATGTACTCATTCCATAGACTACCTTTTCATTCTGTTGTTTCTTTTGCTGTATAAAAGCTTCCACTATTTCATTTTACTCATTGTATTCTTAGTCCTAGAATTTCAGTTTTTTTGTGTATGTGATTTCTGTTAAATTTCTTGTTTTAGTCCTGTGTTGTTTTCTGATTTTACTGAATTGTCCTTCTTTGCTTTCTTGTAGTTTACTGTACTTCCTTAAAACTACTTGAATTCTTTATTGGGAAAATTGGACACCTCCGTTTTTTTTGGGGGGGAATCACTTATTAGAAAAACATTTTGTTGCTCTGTTGTGTCATGTTTCCTTGATTTTTCGTGTTGCTTGAAAGTCTTGCATTCCTGTCTTCACATCTGAAGAAACAGTTATCTCCTCCTCCAGTCTTTGCTGACTGACTTTGGAAAAGAAATACCTTATGTTATCCTGTCATCAATTTTTAGGTTTTCTAAAACTTTTTCTATGGATATGCCTGTTCCACACTTCTTGTCTCTTGGTGTTGGGGGATTCTTAAGCTTCTATACTTTCTCTCAATCCTGCAAAGCTAGGCTGGGTCTGACAGACTGTTCGCTTTTGCTAGGGTGGTGCTGAATGTTTACATTTGTGTGATTCTCCTCAATCCTGCATAGTCAGTCTAACTTTCTGCACTTGTTCACCAGTGGGTACAAAGCCTCACACCTCTCTACCCTCAGGAGCATGCACGAGATGAAGCCCATGGGGTTGGCATGTGTGTCAGTAAAATACATGGAATGTTAGGGGTGCCCATGTGCCACCTGAGAGGATCTACAGGTGATGTGTCCCCAGAAGCCACTGGGCATGCATCCTAGAGTCTGCAAAGTGGTTAGCAGAATCTGTGTCCCTTTGCTGCCTTCTGAAAGCCCTGGCTGCTATTCTCCCAGCCATTCCCCAGTTTATGCAGCACACCTCAGCATTCTGGAAGGGGAAAGAAAGAAGTGGGTCTCTGGCAGAGTCTGCACAGCTGAGAAAACCTGGGGCTCACTCAGATAATCTCACTTTACCCCAAGGGAGAAATCACAGGCTAAGAAGATCACTCTTGGAACTGAGCTGTGTTACCTGAGGGAAGAGTGCTGCCTGCAAAGTGAAAGTGCTCCTCTTACCTTCTGCAATGCTTCCAATCTCGGATTTTTTTTTTTTCTCCAGTGGTGGGATAGGATTCCTCCACTGGACTCCTGGACTTTCACAACGGCACTCTCGCCCATGGGTAACAGTCAACATCAGTGTTCACCGGGGAGAAGGTTGTACAAAACTCTAGGTACCACAACTCTGTACCACATTTTCTTTATCCATTCATCTGTTGATGGACACTTAGGTTGTTTCCATACCTTGGATTTGCAGCCTTGTGAATAATGCTGTAATGAACATGAGGGTATAGATAATTTTTTTGAGGTAGTGACTTCATTTCCTTTGGATATGTGTGTGTGTATAAATATATACATGAAGGTGATTCCTTCATATATATATATATATATATATATATATATATATATATATATATATATATATATAACCTATTTATATTTTTCCATATATATTTACCTATATATTACATATAGACAGTTTTATTAAGGTATGATTGAGAAATAAAATTGTAATATACTTTAAGTATACAACACGATGATCTGATGTACATATTTATTAATTATGAAAGGATTCCCACAATCAAGTTAATTAACACACACCACCTCACATACATTTTTTTGGTGAGAATGATTCAGATTTACTTTCTGTAAATTTTATTTGTATAATACAGTATTATCAACTGTAGTCACCATGCTATACATTAGATCCTATACTTTATTCATCTTACAACTTGAAGTTTGTATTCTTTTACCAACTTCCTCACTTCCCCCATTCACTGGCTCTGGCAACTAACATTCTACTTTATGCTTCTATGGATCAGCTTTTCTTCTTTCTCTTTTTCTTTTTTTAAAAAAATTTTTAGTTTACTAAGCATAATTTTCTCAAGTTTTAGCCATGTTGTTTCAAATGGCAAGATTTCCTCCATTTATAAGGCTGTATATTATATTTTCTTTACTCATTCATCCTTTGATGACACTGAGGTTATTCCCATGCCTTGTTTATTATGAATAATGCTGCAGTGAACCATGGAGGTACACATATCTTTTCAAGATAGTTAATGTTTCCTTTGGATATATATGCCGAAGTGGAATTGCTGGAAAATATAATAGTTCCATTCTTAATTTTTTGAGGAACCTCCGTAATATTTTCCCTCCCACCAACAGCATACAAAAAGATTTCCTTTACTCCAAATCCTCACCAACAAGCTATTGTCTTTTTAACAATATCCTTCTTAATAGGTGTGAGGTGTTATCTCATTGTGGTTTTGCTTGGCATTTCCCTGATAATTAGTGATGCTGAGCACCTGTTTGCCAATATCTATGTCTTCTCTGGACAAATGTCCATTCATGTCCACTGCCCATTTTTCAATTGGATTATTTGGGATTTTCTGCTATTGAGTTGTATGAGTTCCTTATATACTTTAGATACTAACTTACCAAATATATGATTTGCAAATATTTTCTCCCATAGATTGCACTTTCATTTTGGTAACTCTTTGTTTTGCTGTGCAAAAACAACCCTTTTTTTTTATTCCATGTTTCATCCTCAGACTTAGGACTGTCTAGAATTGAGTAAGTGCCTAGGCAATTTTACTTTTTAATAGATGAATACTTAGCATGCATGGCTATCAGAAGAATAGGTCTTTGTGAAGGTAAAGACAAAGATTCAAGTAGAATTTCATTTTAATCTGGGTCTTAGAAAGTGTGTATGAGCTGAGTTAGTTAGAAAGGACTAGGAAAGACATTCTAAATTTGGGGAAAGAATACAGAAATATGTGCTTGGATGATGAGATGCAATGTGAGAGATGATGAAAGCCTGGTTGCTCATATATGTGGTGCATCAGTTTAACAGAGTGACACTTAACCGCAATCATTTTCTCACTTTCTATGCTTTAGGTATAGTTACTCATTCCACAGATATTTACCAAATGCTTAATTTATGTTGGGAAGTACTCAAGACATTCTAGTGTGTAAAAAAAAAAAACAAAAAACAACAAACAGCCAAAGTTTCTGTCCCTGGAGACAAAAAATAAAGTGGAAACAAATACAATGATTAATGTATAAATGGCATGAAGGAAATACATAGAGACATGTGATAGGCCCCAACGTTAAAAGGCTGAAGAAGACATATCCTGCTCAAATGGAGTAGTTCATGGTTTATCAGTTCAAGTGGAGAAGCAAAACAAATAAAAGTGAAAAAAGCAAAAGATAATGAAGTCAGTGCTATGATAGAAGTCTACATAAAATATGGTCTATATTAGAGGGCATACCACAGTCAAGAACTTGGATCTGAGGTCAGAGCACCAGCTGTGAGATATGGACAAGACACTTCAAATCACTAAATTTTGGAATCTTTATTTATGGAATATGTATAACTGTAGATGAATTTTCATGAGGATCAAATAAAATAGACTATGTAAAAACCTTGCTTTCTTACACAGAGTAAGTTCTCAAAAACAATTATGTCATCATTATTGTAGATTAATTTTTTATTACAGCCCAATTACTGTGGCCTGTATCAATTAACTTTTACAGTTCCCCATTTACATACACCTCTGGCCACAATATGGAGCTGACAACCCAAGAAATGATGTACTTTGTGCAAAGAGATATGGGAGTAGGGGGCAATTCAGGTCCTTGTGTACTTCATCACAATTCAGCTTTCTGAGCTCAGGAGTGGAGGTAAAGAGTGAACTTGGTACTAAATGATCACCAGAATTTCATTAGGCAGAGACAGGGAGAGGATTACCAATTCAGTGCTGGCAAAGACACAGACTTGAAAACACTCAGAGTAACACCTTTATGGCTAGAGTACGTTTGTGCTGTGAAGGTGAGGAGATGTTGGAGAGTGCAATTAAACATTTAGGACAGAGTAGTGGTTCTCAAGATTTTTAATTTAAGGACCCTTTAATACTCTTCATGAAGATTCTCAAAGAGCTTTTGTTTATGTTTTTTTTCTTTGCTGGTATTTATTGTGTTAGCAATTAACACCAACAAATGTTTTAAAAGTTTATTTATTCATTTAAAAATAAGAATAATAGGCCCATTACATGTTAATATGAAAACTATATTTTTACAAATTTCTTATGTGTGGTGCATTAGTTTCCCATGCAGCATAACAAATTACCATAAACCTAGAGGATTGAAACAACAACTATTTGTCATCTCACATTTGCTGTGAGTGAGTCCAGTTCTAACTGAACTGGGTTCCCTGTATAGGGTCTCATGGTACTGCAATCAAGTTGCTACTGGGCTGTGTTCCAAATTGGAAGCTCAAGCAGGGAAGATTATTTTCGTTGTTGGCAGAATTCATTTTCTTGTAGCTGTAGGACTGAAGTCCTGTTTTCTTGTAGACTGTTGACTAGGAGTCACTCTTGAGTCCTAGAGCTCAACAGCGATCTCTCGCCATGTGGTTCTCTTATAATATGGCAATTTACTTCTTCAAAGCCAACAAAAGAGTCTCTCTCTCTCCAATATGCTAAGATGAAGTCTTACAGAGATAATATAATCATGGAAGTGATATATCATCTCTATTACCATGTTCTGTTGGTTCAAAGAAAGTCAAAGATTTCAAAAAGTAGGGGATTATATAAGGACATGGAGGCACATGTGTGTTTAACACATGTGGTTTGCCAAAAATAGTTTAATGTTTATATATTCCTCTGTATTCAATTTGTGACAATATTTTAACAACTTTTCAGAAACTGTAGATGTAATTCTTTAATATTACATCAAAACTCAACAAATCATAGTTTCTTAGAGATTAAACACAAAATAGAGAGTGCAGCCCTAGCAATGAGCTTTTCTTACTATTAAACTACAACTCATTTGTTTTTCCTGCATGCATTATTTTGATGTCACAGATCTTCTGAAAGGTCTCAGAGATCCATGGATCCCCAGAGAAATAGTTTAAGAACTACTGGAGAAGTGGCTTCTATATAAGTATAGGAGTTTGGAGAAGCCTTCTCTGTATGTACATAGACAGAACTATATACAGATTAAGAGCATGGACTCTGAAGTCAGTCTGCTCCTAATCTGTGACACCAGTTATGAACCATGTTAATTTCAGCAAATTAGATAACCTGTATGAGATTAATTTTCCTAATATGTAAATTTGGAACACTATTAGAACTTATTTGATGAAATTGTTGTGGAATTAAAGGGAATGCATATGTAGTGTTATTGCCCAATACATAGTGAGTGCTAAGTAACTATTAATAAAATATACCAATATACAAAAGTAGGTATTTTTAAGTGTAGAGGTAGAGAAAGTGACATACTTCATTGAAATAATCATATGACTGATCTAGTATGTGAGTCACACATTCATGCCAAGTGTATATTCTTCACTTATGAGCTCAGAGACAATGCCTTCCACAAAATCTTGGTGCTTTCTGCTAGCTGTTTAACTACTTGCTTTCCCATCTTGTAGAAACCTCTGTTTAGTTAGTACTTAAGAGGACCCCTCTCCTTTTCTTGCTCATCTCTGATCTGGACCAGCTCAGTTGCGTAAAAACACACTACGGAGAGGCATTTGAGCAGCTACAGCCTTTGTCTGTATCTGGAAGAAAAACATTTGGCTTTTCCCACATGATTTGACTTTCTTTCACATCACACTGAAACTTGGTGTATTCATCAACAAAGCTGTCTTCCAAAGATTATATATCATTGTATGATCTCTTGACCTTATGTTAATGAATAATTGGACTCCATCCTCAAAAGAGTTATCAGTTTGGGAGGCTCTAAATGGCTTTCTGTTGTATCACATTTAAGTAAACCGTGAGATAAGCATATTTAAAAACTTAGAAATATTGTTGAATCCTTTAATAGTCATGTCACCTGGATGCTTCAGAAAAGTGCCACACCTTGAAGAAAACTCCTCAAGATCAATGAAAGATGTCTAGCAGTTTTTAGATTCCTGTGAGCACTGGTTACAGCTCATCTTTCATTTCTTTGAACAAATTGCCTAGGTAACTGGCTGTGATAACAAAGCTAGAAGGATTCATCTTTTCCCTTAATATGATTATACCCTTGAGTAATTCAAATTCTTTTTATCTTACCCATCTTTATCAACAGTAACACAATGCAGTTATCCCAAAATTGTGGGAGGTCATGGCTTAGGAGAATATTTTCTTAAGTGACTTCCATCTCCACATCTCCATCTTCCAAAGCTGAGTCCAGAAAAAGCTAACTACTTTGGAGACAGAGTTGGATGGCCATTAGGGTTGCCTAAGGGCAATAATACCCATTTGGAACACCAGAGACTGACACCAAACTATCCCTCAGGCCAGATGAACTGGGAGACATTCTTAGAGTGGTTTGAGTATGTCACAACTTAGGTGATGTGAACAACATCACCTACAGACTGAAAAAAGGAGACAGGATTTATTTAGACAGATAATCTAATCCTTGACTTCAACTAAATTAATCTGCCTACTAGTAATAGGCAGTAAGCAGGTGCTGATATGTTTATATACTTTGAGGAAACTTAGATTAAGGTTTATTAAAGCCACCTCAGGTGACAATGAAGGCTGAGTGAGCTGGTCTAAAGGAAAGGTGATTCAATTGTACTGAAATTAGGGATGCCCTCTCCCAAGGCCATCATGACTAACTCTCACAGTGGTCTAGGTTGAAGCCTTGAAAAGGGTTCATGATGGTCAATAACTGATATTGCAGGCTTCTGTATGTTGGCATCAGTGACAAATTTGTCAAAGGAAAGGGCAACCTTAGGAATCCAAGAGACAGTGACTCACATTAGGTTTCTGTTTTGACTTATCGCCCTCCCACAATAAAGATATCAACCTTGTGGTGAGGGAATCTTAAGATGAGCACATTTCTTTTGTGCCACCTCCTACCATGCTCTAACCACCACTATATTCTACACTGTTACTTCTCAACCCTAATGCTACTGACATTTTAGGCCAGAGGATCATTTGGTATGTGTGTGTTGGGGGGTGTCTGTGCTCTGTAGGATGTTTAGTGGCATCCCTGACCTCTACTCACAAAATGCCAATAGCACAGCTCCCTCCCCAAAGTTGTGGCAACCAAAAATCCTCCAGACATTGTTAAATCCCCCAATATCCCCTGAGGGGCAAAACCCTCAGTTGAATTCCAATATTCTTTGTCAATAGCATTGCTTTCCCCTAAGGGCATGAATTTGTGATCTTAAGTTTGTATCACAGTTTTAGATGGAGCTTTTCAGGATTATAAATAATCAATGTGTTTAATGCCCCATGCCCAAAAATAATGGCAAAAAAAAAACATGTTTTTCAGTTGTTAGTTTTAAAAACCCCTCAACTTGTATATGTTTATATAAAATTTTACACCAACTACTAACAATGTGATTATCTACCTGCTTTGCATAGCTGATTTGGCCTAAAGCAACTCACTACTCCTCTTTTCTCTGTAACAACCTATTTCAGAGAAACTATGGTTTCCAGTCTTGGTATTTTCTTTAATTCTCAGGACTACTGATAATGTCCAAGCAGGCTAGTTCTTGGAGGAAGCATAGGTAACTCAGAGATACCCAAAAAATATCTTTTGTTATAAAGTAGAGCAGTACCAGACCACAGGAACAAGCAGCTGAATGAATGCAATGTTGTGGTTCTATTGTAGACATATTCATTCTACTTACCTACACTTAAGTGTGGAGGACCTCTTCTTGGTACCCTTATTATGACATTGATTATCAACCCTAGGGCTTGCTGACCTTAATTTCCCTCATCCATAAGTATTATTACTATAATCCACTGTCTTCTCATACATCAGGCTAATGCCAAGCTTTTTAACCCCTTCCTTACAGTATGTTGTAATATCAGAGTTCAAAAAATGATTACATGTTAGGGAAGGTGATGTACTCCTGGTGGGGCTACTCTGCTTTTCCAGGTCTAAGGTGAAGCTGGTGAACTGAATGAACAACATAAAAATGATTTTCTCCATCAGAAATGTGCTAGGGTACCCAAACCCACTTAACTTTAGGCAGGAGTAATTGGAGGGATGGTATGAGGTGCAATTATAGCTTTACAATCAGACTGCTGTTTTGTGCCCAGGACAAACACAACAGAGGGTTAGGCTATTACATAAGCAACTGCAGCAAACTCAGATTGGTTTTCTGGGTTCACATTCTTTTTCTGGATTGCATATTTCTTTATTCATCTTATCTTACTTCTTAAAAATAATTTCTGGAGTATTTTAAACATACTACAGAGAACAAAGAATAATAAGAAATTCCAACAGAGGTAAGTTTTAAGAAAATAACAGTGAGTGAATATAGTTAAGTTGTAGAATAATATACTGAGAATAATATAAAACCTTAGAAACCCACAAAATATATGTTTATCAATATTGAATGTTAACATTTTGACATACTAAATCAATATTTTAATAAAGAATTAAAAAGTTACACAGTATAGTTAATCCCCTCATGCTGCCTCTCTCTCTCCTCAGGAAATAATGTTATCATGTTTTTGAAATTTATATTTCTATCATGTGTTTGTGATACTTTTGCACAGGCAGATATTCATATAAAACATACAGTGCAGTCCTCTATGTTTTCAGATTATAAATGATGATAATATCATGCATATCATCACTGCTTTTGAGATTTTTTTCCATGTTGATACATGTAACCCTAATGCATTCATTTTACTATACTTTGATAATTATATGAAAATTTATCTACACAATATTTATTTATAGACATAAAGGTTTTTGTCCTCTAATATTTTTACATTAGAAACACTGTGCAATCAGCACTCTCTGTCATACCTCTTAGGCACACCAGTAAGAGCTTTAGACATTAGTTACACAATGGATTTAGCAAATTTGTAGAATAATATACGTCAGGTTTTAGTATCCAAACTAAGTCCTTGAGATACAGTAATCCTATTTTCAGATCAGGGCCCAGGACAGTGCTGCAGGGGTTTTCAGTATCCCAATCATGCGTTCATATCTGGGAAGTGAGGTGTGATAGCCCTCTTCTCACTTCCTAAATAATACTCATATGCATGACTTCAAGCACTATCTGTATGCTGACATCATCCATTTCAAAACTTGCAAGTTCTATTCAGCCAGTATTATTACATCAGTAATTCTATAAAGAATTATTCTTATAGCCTCATTTTACATGAACAAAATTAAACAACTTGTCTAGGGTAGGAAAAAAGAAAACAGTTCCTAACAGTAGGGGCCTTGGTCTATCAGCTGTGTTTTGGTGCTCACCTGGGGAACATAAACAATTTAACTGAACATCAACACTAGGCAAGGCTACTCTGTGATTCTGAGGGATCAAGCCAAAACCAGACTACCAAAGGACCAGATTTGAATACACACATATACAAAACATGAACACTGTCCAAATTACCAAATGACTGAACACACCCCTTTCCTGGCTGAGTGACTGCTACTTCTTTACCAATTAGAGTTTTAGCCTCATTCTCTTCTTCCTTCATTTTATTCAGGATTATTATGAGAAGCAGTCATGTAATTAACCATATTTTGTAACAGCATACAAGTCAGAGCGAAGCCTTGCTACCTTAAACTCTTCTCACAACAAGTCACACAACCCTAAGATCTATAATATTTCTTTTTAACACTCTCTTACTGAGAAGCTCCATGCTGTGTGTTTTTCTCACTGCAACAAATAGCATACCTAACTTACTCAACTACAAGTGTGTCTCTGGTGGTCTTTGGCAGGAGGCCAGTGACTGAATCATATGTATATGCTTGCTTTGGAGATCATTTGCAATCCATGCAGGAGTTCTGAGTTCTGTTTAGAGGTGGAGAGGAGAGAATAACAGCAGATTTTGAGTCAGAGATGAAGAAACTTGTAAGCATGACAGACTTTCTATGTTGCTGAGTACTGTGGCTTCCTGAGTGTCCACAGTCTTCTGCGGTTTGCTTCCTTGTGCTGAGGCAGACATGTTATGTTTAATATCCATGGTGTACAACAGTTTTAATATCTCAAGAAAATCCTGCAGCTCTATTTTAATAGGCTTGGTAACGAATTTGAAATTTATTGCTTAAGGATATATTTTTGCTTTTGCTTAGGGTACAGTTTACAGAAGTCAAATATGCTCATAGTGAATGTAATACTGTTTGTAGTTACACAGAAAGTAGCTCCCTTTCTTTTCTTTTTTTCATTGCTAAATTTTTAGCTATGAGAATCCCCTGAATATGAACTTGTAAGCCCTTGTTTACAGACACATGCTGTGTGCTTAGGACCTCCCACCAGTTTGTTGATGC
This sequence comes from Manis pentadactyla, assembly GCF_030020395.1. Lineage (NCBI taxonomy): Eukaryota > Metazoa > Chordata > Mammalia > Pholidota > Manidae > Manis > Manis pentadactyla. Next base: position 167,202,098 of record NC_080020.1, on the reverse strand, counting down.
ATTAGATCTTTGAGATAAGAAGGAATAATGAGGATGAGCAAGATGAGATAAATGTAAGCCTGAAAATGATGAAAAAGAAACACGGAGACTCAAAGGTGTAATGGCCTCAGCTAACTGCTTGTCACGCTTTGAACTCCCTGCATTTCACTGTGACAATTCTGGAATTAGAGCCAAAAAACTATTTGGGAAACATCTGAAAACACATGAAAATGGATATAAAGAACTCTTAAAAGGGATAATTAAATTAGTGTAAAGGAGAGGAATATGGAAAAGGAAACAAGATGATACATAGAGAATAGAACGGGAGAAGAAAGAGATGTGATTTGCTGATATTTAAACTTAAAAAAAAATAATCTCATTGATACGATGTGGTGGTTTTAAGCCATAACTTAACATTTTTTGATATTCTTCCCTTGAAGAAGTAGATTCTATGATCCCTGTGCTTAAACTTGGCCATGCCTTTGGGACTGTCCCAACATAGAGATGTCAGCAGAAGTGATGCTGTGTATCTTCTGAAGCCACGTTAGGAAAGATTACACAGCATCTGCTAATTCATCTTACAGTGGTCACTTTTGGAGCCTTCAACAACCACTCAAGAAGGCTGACTGTCTTGAGGAAGCCACAGGAAAGCATATGAGGAGAGACAACAGAGCTACAGAGATGCCCCCGCTGTCTGAGCTGCAGCTGTTTTAGACGGCCCAGCTTAGGCTCTAGGACAGGGCACGGACCGCAGCCTCAGGTAACGCAGGACTGCCAGTGTCTGCGAGACTCAAGCACTTCCTGTCACGCTGAGTCAATTAACCAGATGTGTGGGGAAAACACATGTCCTTGTTTTACACCACTATTAGAGATTTGTTGCACAGCTAGAGGTAAGTTAGTGCAAGCTGTGTTGAGGAATGGCACATAAACCTATCTTTGGGTAGTATGGAGGCCAAAGATGTTTATATGACACATTTTTCCAATCTCTTCCTCTGTTTTTCTTGGAAATTTTTCCCTTAAAACTCAGGACCTGATACCAAATAAAAACATTAATTTCTAATAATACATTTTCCACATTTATAAAATAGGGATAATATCTATTATGTAATACTGTTGAAGAGCCTTGAATGAAGTAAAGTATTTGCATTTTATGTTTAACAAGGAAGCACTATGTAAACACATAATTATTATAAGCAGCAGTTACAGTAGCTAACATTTATTGAAAACTGAATATATTCCTGACTCAGGAGTGCTTTACTCATTACAATAGTCAGCCTCTACAATGACACCCAAAGATCCCCAAATACCACTATTTATACTTTTGCATAATACCCTCCTTTGAGTGTGGGCAAGACTTATTGGCTTGACTTCTAAAGAATAGCATATGGCAAAAGTGATAAGATATCACTTCCATGATTAGCTTATAAAAAACTGTGACTTAAGTCTTGCTGGCAGATTCTCTCTCTCTTTCTGGCTTTGATGAAGCAAGCTGCTATGTAGGAGAGCCTGAAATGCCAAGGAATTGAAGTCAGCCTCTAAGTAATAGCCAGAAAGGTACTGAGGACACCAGTCCAAAAACCCACAAGGAAATAAATTCTGCAACAACCATATAAAAGAATTTGGTCCTCCTTAAAGTTTTCCAAAATGTTGAAGAGGAGGGAATACTTTCAAACTCATTCTATGAGGCGAGAATCACTTTAATACCAAAACCAGGCAGACACCACAAAAAAAGAAAATTATAGATCAATATCCCTGATGAACATAGATGCAAAAATACTCAACAAAATATTAACAAATCAAATTAAAAAATACATCAAAAAGATCATCCGTCATGATCAAGTAGGATTTATTCCAGGGATGCAAGGATGATACAACATTTGAAAATCCATTAACATCATCCACCACATCAACAAAAAGGACAAAAAAACCACATGATCATCTCCATAAAAGCTGAAAAAGCATTTGACAAAATTCAACATCCATGCATGATAAAATCTCTCAACAAAATGGGTATAGAGGGCAAGTACCTCAACATAGTAAAGGCCATATATGATAAACCCACAGCCAACATTATACTTTACAGCAAGAAGCTGAAAGCTTTTCCTTTAAGATCAGGAATAAGACAAGGATGCCCACTCTCCCCACTTTTATTCAGCATAGTTCTAGAGGTCCTAGCCATGGTAATCAGACAACACAAAGAAATAAAAGGTATCCAAATTGGTAAGGAAGAAGTTAAACTGTCCCTGTTTGCAGATGATATGATATTGTACATTAAAAAAAACCCTAAAAGAGTCCACTCTAAAACTACTAAATCTAATACCTGAATTCAGCAAATTTGTAGGATCCAAAACTAATATACAGAAATCTGTTGCATTTCTGTACACCAATGATGAACTAGCAAAAAGAGAAATCAGGAAAACAATTCCATTCACAATTGTATCAAAAAGAATAAAATACCTGGGAATAAACTTAATCAGGGAAGTGAAAGACCTATACCCTGAAAACTACAAAACACTCATGAGAGAAATTAAAGAAGATACCAATAAATGGAAATACATCCTGTGCTCATGGAAAGGAAGAATAAATATTGTCTATATGGCCATCCTGCTTAAAGCAATGTACAGATTCAATGCAAGCCCTATCAAAATACCAACAGCATTCTTCAACAAACTAGAGCAAACAGTTCTAAAATTCATATGGAACCACAAAAGACCCCAAATATCCAAAACAATCCTGAGAGGGAAGAATAAATCTGGTGGGGATTATGCTCCCAGACTCCAAGCTCTACTACAAAGCCACAGTAATCAAGACAATTTGGTACTGGCAGAAGAACAGACCCATAAATGAATGGAACAGAATAGAAAGCCCAGATATAAACCCAAGTATATATATGGTCAATTGATATTCGATAAAGGAGCCATGGATATACAATGGGGAAATGACAGCCTCTTCAACAACTGGTGTCGGCAAAACTGGACAGCTACATGCAACAGAATGAAACTGGATTATTGTCTATCCCCATATACAAAAGTAAACTCAAAATATATCAGAGACCTGAATTCAAGTCATGAAACAATAAAATTCTTAGAGGAAAACATAGGCAAAAATCTCTTGAAAATAAACATGAGCAACTTTTTCCTGAACACATCTCCTTGGGCAAGGGAAACAAAATAAAAAAATGAACAAATGGGATGACATCAAGCTAAAAAGCTGCTGTACAGCAAAGGACACCAGCAGCAGAAAAAAAAGGCATCCTACAGTAAGGGAGAATTTATTTCTAAATGACATATGCAACAAGGGGTTAACATCCAAAATATAAAAAGAACTCACATGACTTAACACCCAAAAAGCAAATAAACCTATTAAAAAATGGGTGGAGAATACGAACACACAATTCTCCAAAGAAGAAATTCAGATGGACAACAGTCACATGAAAAGATGCTCCACATCGCTAATTGTCAGGGAAATGCAAATATAAACCACAATGAAATATCACCTCAAACCAGTTAGGATGGCCAGCATCGAAAAGACTAGGAACAACAAATGCTGGTGAGGATGTGGAGAAAGGGGAACCCTCCTACACTGCTGATGGGAATGTAAATTAGTTCAACCATTGTGGGAAGCAATATGGAGGCTCCTCAAAAAACTAACAATAGAAATACCATTTGACCTGGGAATTCCACTCCCAGGAATTTACCCAAAGAGAACAAGTTCTCAGATTCAAAAAGACATATGCACTCCTATGTTTACTGCAGCACTATTCACAATAGCCAAGATATGGAAGCAACCTAAGTGTTCATCAGTAGATGAATGGATAAAGAAGATGTAGTACATATACACAATGGAATACTATTCAGCCATAAGAAAGAAACAAATCCTACCATTTGCAACAGCATAGTTGGAGCTGGAGGATATTATGCTCAGTGAAATAAGTCAGATGGAGAAAGACAAGTGCCAAATGATTTCCCTCATTTGTCGAGTACAATAACAAAGCAAAACTGAAGGAACAAAATAGCACCAGACTCACAGACTCCAACAAGGGACTAGCAGTTACCAAAGGGGAGGGATGGGGAATGGTGGGTGGGGAGGGAGGGAGAAAGGTATTGAGGGATATTAAGATTAGTACACATGGTGTGTGTGGGTCATGGGGAAGACAGTGTAGCACAAAGAAGACAAGTAGTGACTCTGTGGCATCTTACTACACTGATGCATAGTGACTTCAGTGGGGTGAGGGGGGTCTTAGTAATATGGGTGAATGTAGTAACCACATTGTTTTTCATGTGAAACCTTCATAAAAGTGTATATCAATGATAACTTAATAAAAAATAAAAAGAAGTTGGAAGCAGATTCTGCCGAAGTTGAATCTTTATTTCGGCCTTGTGAGAGAAAGTAAAGCTGAGGATCCATTTGAGTCATGCTCTCAGATTCCTGACTTACAGGAACTGTAAGATAGTAAGTGTGCGTTGTTTAAAGCCAACGAATTTGGGGGTAATTTTTAATGGAAAAATAGAGTGACTAATATGCCTGCAATTGAAGAAACTGTGATACATAGATGGTTATGAACTTAGGGTCTCACAATTAATTATCACCATATTTTTAGTGCTATAGAAGTCATGGCATTAATCTAAATTATCATCTTCTGCTCTGCCATTGGGAAAGACTGAGAAAGCAGGTACATTTTAACATAATTTAGCAGGAATTCTTGAGGAAAAAACAAATTCTGTCCCCACACACTTCAACTGTCTGAGTTAGGGAAATAAAGAAAGAATAAAAATGAAAAGTTAAAGACAAGTTAGAACCAATGGGAACCAAAAGTGAACTGCTTACTCTATACCAGGCACCAGGATTGATGTTTTACATTCAGTTCCTGAATCAATGTCTTTGTTACCTGAATGTTCCCAGGTTATTCATTTCATGGATCATTTCTGGATGACACTCACAATCCTCCCTTTGCTTCGTTCTTGCAATTATTTGCACTACAGGTACTTTTACCACAAAGGTATATTAGAACATATAATCAACAGGAAAATATATACCATGATACAGATTTTAATTCAGTAGTTTGTTGCAGACAGTGTGAATTACCTTGGTCTGACAAGCCTGCTCACGTGACTGGCACCATGCACAATTCCATCCTTCCCCTCAAACCTTGGAATGTGCTTGCTCCTAGCTCAACATATCAGAGCCTCTGGAGCCTCTGGAGCTTCTGGAGCCTCTGGAGCTTCACTGCAAGAAACTGAAGTATACTTTTTTGATGATAAAATTGACATTACCTTGTAGATGTGAATAAATGAGCATCTTCATTGGGTCAGAATGAAAACCTGAAAAATTGGCTACTGTCCACCAGGAACAGATCCTAAGCACTATCTTTAGAGAAGTGATTTCTTTGGGCTGAAAAGGAATGTCTGCAAGTAATTTTGGCAACTGTTAGAAGAGTTTGTTGTTCTTGAGAAAAATCTAAGGACTGGAAGGGATCTTCAGTCATTTGTGTTATTCCACATGTGAAAGGGAGGCAATTTATCCTGGCTTTAAACTAGGTGGTTCTGTGTTTAGTTTCTACCTCAACTGTATATTGTCTGTGTGACCCAACAGCAAACTTAATCTTGCTAAACCCCAGTGTCCTTTTCTGAAATTTGAGTTCATAATAATGCAAAGATAAGCCATCTCCAGGATTACTGTGAGAGTAAAGTATGACAATGGTGTAAAACATTTAGCAGATTATTATACACAAACTGCTTAATAAATAGTATAATTTTCCCCTATCTCCCCAAGTGAGCCTCTCTGTAAAATTTGCCCTCTGTACACTGGAGATGCCTTTGAAATACCCAACTAACTACAGTCAACTAAAATGATTATGGATATGAACTATTTCTAAATTATCAGCAAATAGTTAATGACAGTCTTTTGTGTTATTACACAAATGAAGTAGTAAAGAATGAATTGATGAACTAATGTTTACTCCCTTCCACTGAAACCCCAGTCCTGCACATTCACAAACATGCAGTCATCCCATAAAGGTATAAGAATCAAATGTACATCATATTTTTCATTAACTGTGCTACATGCTGAAGGATTCATTAATATAGCCTCTGAAGTTCTGTGGAAAGATGATTTTGAATGTACAGTTCTGGATCTGGGCTAAAACAATTAATCAAATGTGATAATTTGTGGATATTTTCCAAGATAAGAACTCAGAATATTGATCTTTCTTACAACCTTTCCTGAGAGGTTACCTGTAAAGTTGATAGGAAGTTCCTGAATAGAGGTATTAGAGTAGGTAGGGGAACAGGGAGTGGGAAGTGTCAGAAATTGGACTAGTGTAGAGATTTGATACTGTACTTCAGAAACTGAAAAGTCTTAAGGATGTTGTAAGAAAAATGTTCATAGCAATCCTGTTACTCATTCACTGTCCACTGGGCCAGGCAAATGAATGACCAAGACAACATTTTCTTGTAAACCTGCTAATGAGTTTGACCAGGCATACTAGTGCAAATGTAAATGACATTACCAGTGGAAAGATACCTGGAAGTTTCTATCCTGTACAAGTTTTCTTGCAGGATGTACCTTGTTTGACAGGAGTTCTTACTTTAAGTATACCTGGGATCATAAGTTTATGGGGCATAACTAAATAATTGATAGGGCATAAGAAGTAGGAGTGTTGAAATGGAAATGGTTCTTTTATAAATAATATTTATGTCTATGTTTCTCAAGATTTATCTGTTACTATGAAAGTATATCCTAATACAAGACAAAGTGATATTTTTCAAAGCTTGCATATGACCACCTCTAATTCTTATGGGAAAATAATGTTTTGATCATGCCGGGTACTCACTCATATTCTTTTCATCATTATCAAAGTTTGGTGTTGGGTAAGACCTATGACTCCTGCAAGTCCTTTCTGTCAATTCAACCCTTCAAAGTAACATAGCATTAAATACAAACAATACAAGTAAATAAGGCAATTTAAAGTTTCAGAAAAAGCTGTGGATATATAAAATATTACAATAATAATTTATCAATTAATTGTTTAGTAAATCTCATATGCATAATCATAACAAAACAAGTACTTCATTGAGTTTCAATCTTTAGAATCAACATATAAGCAAAGCACAGAACACATAATTAATTGAGTAGAATATAAATGCTATAAACCTTGGCAATAAAAATGCAAATAAAGTTCAGAGGTGGAAGAGGAACAGAGTTGAAGGAAATGATTGGTAGCATGCTATCTTTTGGAGTAACCTGGACACAGTTTGGTAGCTTTACAAAATTAGAGCTAAAGGAATAATGACATGATAAGGTTACAAAATTAACAAATTATGTAAATATAAAATAGTGATTTCATTATTTGATGAAGGGAAGGGCATTCAGCAATAGTTAAAACAGTCAATTAATATTTGTCATATCAGAAGGTAAACAAGGATAACTAAAATTAATAATCAAAACAGAAATATGAATATTCATAGACAGATGGAGATAATCAAGTGATTTATCTCTATAACCCTGTATATTTTGTATAATTGGTAAGTATGTACATACTTACCTTGACTATACCCACATATACACATATACACATGCAGATGTACACACATATAACATACACATATAAAAATATGTATGCATGTGTAAATATATGTGAAGTTAGAAAAAGAAAGAAAAGAAAATGGCTTGAAAGTAGACAGAAAACAAAACTAAAATTTTTACCCAGCTTTGCTCAAGAGATGGAGAACATAATACCAACACAATAATTTGTAGTAACTCTAGGGCAGAATATTTACAATGACTTTAGTGGTAGAAATGTTTGCTATTTTCTGCTAATTAACCTGCATTTACATTCTATATCCAAAAAGAAACTTATGATTATAGCTGAATCCTCATGTAAGAAAACATATATGTGAATTATATATATATAAATCACAGTGAAATTAATGACTTGTCATTTGTATATATTTTACATTTGCAAATATATCTCTCATGAATTTTATGGCATTAAAATACAGCTTAGTAATGATTAATTGTAGAAGCACTGAGTAAACAGGGTATCTGGACTTGGAGAGCTGTGGACCAATGTGCTACTTAGTGCTTCTGTTTCCCATGGAGGTGACAGAATGAAGGAAGTAAGCCTCACAGAGTAAGCACTTTTCAAGCCTCTGCTTGTACCATATATGCTAACATTCCACTGGCCAAAGAAGTCACAAGATCAACCCCGAATCACTTGTATATAAAGAATACAAATGAATATTGAACTTTCTTATAATAGACTTTCCTACTATAGGTTTAAGAATTTCTCTTGCCTAGACCATTCCTCTTGGAATAATATATGCTAAGCATACAAATTGGAAAGTGAAGGAACATTAAGCAGGACAAAATAGGAAGACATATTTCATTTCGAATCCACTGATAGGAAGAAAAAGCTTACGTTTGGGACATGCAAGTCAGCATTTACCTCACGCTGACTTGGCAGTAATAACCAAACAATCTGTATTTATGTAAAAATAAAAAGCTACAATTGTCTCATTTTGAATGGCATGCTATTTCATTAAGATAGAAAAAGAGACACCTAAGTCAAATCTATTTCACATAAGCAAAACAAGGATGATGTATCTCTAAAGGCTTCTGAAATAGGACTTTGGGATGTGTGTGTGTGTATGGTGGGGTGGGAGGAAGGTGGGCAATTCAGGTGCTATGGAGAAGGTAGGGAGGTAGGAGTGGGTTACAATTGAGAATATAAATACAATTGTTCAGTATAGAAAGAGGCAAGAACCCCTTTGACTACTGAGGGAAGAAAATGGAATAAAATACTTTTGAGGCATATAGCAAATAAAGATGGAAAAACTCACTCCTGACAGAATTGATTGCCCTAGTCAAGTCAAAGATTGGATAACATATGCAAGAATATAGACTGGGGGTAGAATGAATCTTGGAAGAAAATGACTATTATAGAAGAGCACAAAAATCCTGAAAACACAATAAAAGTGAGGATGACCAAGGAGCAGAATAACCTTGTTCGTGTTAAACAGCAAACATCTGAGTGAGGCAGACTGATAGAATTAGAGTGTTTGATCCAATAATCAAAGTAACCATATACAATTTGGTTTAGTAATTACATTAAAATAAAATTTTAAAATTGATTCTTTAAATCTAAAAGAAGACTTACATTCTTCTAAATAAAACTCTTAGTGTCTGGATCTAGAAGGACATGCCTTCAGATTTTATCAAAAAAATAGTTGGGCACATAGTGGAGGAATAAATGATTGAGCCTTGGTTTTGTCACAAGTGATCTAAATTGTGGTTTAAAACTGTTATTTAAATTGATTTGGTTTAAATCAAATCGACCCTAGATCCTGTTGCTTATGCCTGCAACTTTACATAAGGATTGTTGTACAATAGGTAGAAACACCAAGCATTAGCAGATATAACCTGGATACAGAGTGCTATAAATCAGCCACCACACCAAGGACAACATTTTTTCCCAACTACTTTGAAAATGGATGTGTTAGTTGCAAATACAATAAAATAACACTATGAATATTTGATATATCTAAATAATTCCTTCAACCTAACCTCAGAAAACACTTGACCCAGCATATTCCCACAAACTACGGCATGATTTGCAGGATGCAAGCTTGCACATTATCTACTGTACTCTTTTTTTTACATTACTTTAACAAATTTTTATTGAACAATTACTTTAAAATATTACCCAGGAATACCCAGGTGAACAAATGAGTGCTCCATGCTCAGGGAAAAGAGAAGATAATTACTGGTACAAAGCTAAGAGTATGCCCCAGTGTTAGGGAAACACAGAAGAGCGGCACCAAGCCTAATTAGGGTAGCCATGCATGTGAAGCTTTCTAGAAGAGCCAATAATTAAACTGAGTCTTTTAAGAATGTATAAAAGTTAGACATCCAAAGAATCAGGGAAGTGTGTTTTTAGCAGAAGGAAGATGATGAGCAAAGGCACAAAGAAAAGAAATGGCTTAATGTATGGAAACAATTTTTTTTATGAATAACTAGGCTGCTGTGTAACTACCAGGGAATAAGGTAGTAAAAGTTACCTATTAGTCTCGTAGGCCAGACTAAGGCTTTCTTCTTTGGCCAATGGAATATAATCTTTAAAAAATAATTGAACAGATTTATTGAGGCATAACTAATATACAATAAACTGCACATATTTAAATTCTTTGATTTCATAAGTTCTGACATATGTATTTGCCCATTAGTGATCATAGTGAAGATAAGTGAACATATCCAGTACCAACAAAAGTTCTTTATGTCCATTAGTTATCTTTCTATTCTACCTAGCCCCATTCCCCATCTCCAAGTAAACACTCATTTGCTTTCTTTTCATTACAGATTAAATTTCCATTTTCTACACTTTTATAGAATGGAATCATACTTTATGTTCTATTTTTGGTCTGACTTCTTTTACTCTATGTAACTATTTTGAGATTCAGCTGTGGTATCATGGATTATCAATAGCTGACTCCTTTTTATTGCTGAGAAGTATTTCATTAATGGATATACCACAATTCATTTAACTGATGATAGAAATTTGGACTGTTCCCAGTTTTGGGGTATTACAGATAAAGCTGCTATGAACATTCATGCAGAGGTTTTTGTGAGGACATACATTTTATTTTCTCTTGAGTAAATACATAGGGCAGGAATGGCTGGATCATAGGTATATACCATACTTTTGTTGTACCATCTTACATTCCTTCTAGAGTATATGAGAAACCCAGTTTTCTTGGTAAGGTCAGTCATTTTAATTTTAGCCATTCCAATAGGTATGCAGCAGCATCTTATTTTTCTTTGTGTATTTTTATCATTAAAATACTTTAAGAATATATTTTAATATAGACATATTTAGTTACAAATAATATCCATGTATTATTGTACCAACATGTTGACAACATTATAACATTTACACAAACAAAACATATTTAAAAGGATGTGATAAATCATAAGTGGAAATTCTATTATTTTAGTCCTCATCAAAAGTTTATCAAATATATTTCTGGGAGAGACAGTGATATACACCAAATGTTTATCAAATATATTTCTGGGAGAGAAGTGATACACCCTTCTTGGAAATCACTGTTTAGGCACTGAGAGTAATTGGAGGATTTTTAACAGAGAATTGACTTGTTCACTTTAGCAACAGAAGAGAGGTTAAAGGCAAGAAAGGTAAACTTAGAGAGTTGCAAGAATGATTAGGAGGATGATAAGAGTAAAATTGTTAAAATGAGGAGTGAATAAATTTTCAGGAAGAACAATTAACTGGCTGTGTTAATTACTGTCTTTGCATATGTTCCCAACTTAGTGTTAACTATGTGATTTAGTTAAGTCAAGAGGAAGGCCAAGTTTAGGAATTCATTGCCTCCTTTTGCCAGATACCTGTTCTCTACCTAATAGTCATGCAAAAATGTTAGCAACAATATGGTTTCAATAACTTGATGATTTATGCTATGAAAATAATATGTCCCACTTAAGGGCCTCTATTTAGTTCTTTAATTTACTAGGAAAGAACTAAGTGGCTGTATAAGGCAGAGTGACACAATGGAAATACAATAAACATCTTAGTGATCTGTCCTAATGAAGTCTCTCAAAGTCACTAATTAAATGTTTACATACATATGTCAAGATGGAGGGAATGACCATGGAGACTTAACACTTTTGGGATATTGAAACATTTAAAAAATCTCTTCCTTGCTGAAGATTATTACATTCCAATGTGATTTTAAGAAAAATCCCAAAAGAAGGGAAAACTTCCTATCTCTGTAATAATCTTCTGAAATTCCTATATTATCTATAGCATTTGAAAAAGTCAGAACACCCAACCTTTTCATCTAATAACCATTTATAAGGCTATTTCTTCTTACTAAAGCCCTTTATAAATGTTTATTTCAATCTGACCACATCTCTGCAGCAGAAAGTACATGAAGGTAGGTCAATTTCATGGTGTGAGGAAGCTAGTTAAATGTAGGATAGCAGAGTGGAAGCTGGAAAGTATATTAGGGGTTAGCTTTGGTCTGGAACAGCTTCTTTTTGTCAAGTTTCTTCAACAATATGAAGGAGGTTCTTTTTATGATGATAGGAAGAACAGTATTTTCTTCCATTTTCATGAAAAGAGAGAAGTGGTAAGTTAGGGAGAAAAGACAAAAATGGGATAGAACTTAAAAGAGACAATGAGTACATAGTTAATCAAAATCTTAATTCTGACTAGACACCATAGAATCACAGCACCAAGGCAACTCAAGCTTCACCAGGTCCAGCCACCCCCTCGATCTGTAAAATGTAGTTATTCCCACTGATAAATGACCAGTGGTTACTATGGAGGAAGGTAGGGGAATCAAGGGGCACAAAAATTCTCAATCATAATATAAGTTGGTCACAGGATGGTAGTACAGCATGGAGAATGGTTCTGTAACATGTTTGTATGTTGACAGACAGAACTGCACTGGTTGGGGTGAGGATTTAGTAATACAGGTAACTATTGAACCACTGTTGTATATTTAAAACCAATATAAGATTGTATATCAATGATACTTCAAGTAAAAAATAATTTAAAAATACACTTTAAAAAAAGAGATGTAGTTATTCCCATTTACAGATGACAAAACTACCCATGAGGAAGGTTTGTAATATGTCCACAAATAGTGAGTTACTGGTCATGGAACAAGACATTAGGTCTACAGTTGACCATGAACAAATTGTTAGGGATCATATTTGTTATGCACAAATTCATTATGTTGTCCGTACTATTTGTTGTTTTTTTATTTGGTAAAAAAGTCTTTTAACTGAAATATGGGTATACATATGTCTATGCATTTGTATGGACATCTGTTTATCTACCTACAGCTTTAAAAGCTTTATTTTTGTCAATAAAATAAATAGACTTAGATTTTATTTGGATTACAACTATTTTTGTACAAAATCACAGAATCTAATATCCTATGATCTAGTTTTAAATGTATTGATCTTTTTAATTCACTATACAAATATTGAGAAGATAGATTAATATAGACTATTTCTGGTGTTCACTCCACAAAAGGCAACATCTTAAATCCTAGATATAAAATTGAGTGAAAAGACAAGGAGGTAAGGTAGATGAGGGAGCTATTTTGCCCCCTCCAGGCTCTGAATCATCAATTTCAGAGATTAATAAACACTTTTGGACACTGTGGGAACTGCATCACTGTAGTCTAGCTTTCCACATTTAAAAGAAAAAGCTGACACTGAAAAAGGTAAGTGACGGAAAATATGGGACCAAGTGCACTTTTGGAGACAATGATATTTGGAAACTATTTATGAGCTTGAACAATTTTTTGGATGGAAAAAACCTATAGCTTTTTTGCCAAATTTCAGTATATAGTAATATACTTTGGGGAAATGCTATAAAAAGTAAATAAGAGTGATTTTTAAATGACTCTTTTCCTGTGCCAATAGCTACTAAGTATATTCTTAAGTATTTTTAATGGTGAAAACATACAGTCAATGTCATTGGAAATGAAGCCTTTTATGGGGAACATTAGAGAAAAATAATTAAAAAAAAATTTTAACTCTATCAACTTTTCTGTCATTCATCATTCATTGCAACATGCTAATTATGTTTTCTGCTTGAAACATTTTTAAATGGAAAATACATATATTTGACCTTTTATAAGGTATCATTGAGGAGGAAAAGATATTCCTTCATGAAGAACCAGATGGAAGAAGGTAAAAAATAAAAATGAGAGAAAAGAATGAAGTATATTTTAAAATCTATCAACAACTTTAAATATATGAAATTCTAAGACATGTATTTAAAAATATGAGACAATTCCACTCAAGGAGAGTTCTAAATAATAATCATGTCATTAATGAAAAACATTACAATCACAACTTTTTAAAGAATTACTTCTTATTCAGATTTATCCAGGTATTTCCTTTTGTATATGTAATAAATTCATCACCAATCAAAACTATTTAAATATATCCATCTATGAATGTCATCTCTAGAAATGTGCAGAGGTATATCTGTTTTCATTAACATTTAAAGCTGAGTAAAGTACTCATTTTCTAAGAATTAAAAGGAGACATGATATTACCTGAGTTAAAAATGAGACAACTTATTTTCTAAATGAAAAAAAAAGAATCTGTCAAGTTAGAGATACAGTAGTCTTAAAATTTAAAAACTTGGGTGTAGTTCCAAAGCCTGTTATTTTCTTCTGCACTTAACCTGCCTAGATATCTAATTGCTTATTTATAACTAGAGTTAATGGGTCTTTTTCATGGTTGTTATATTAAAAAATGTTGAGTATTATAAAAATACTTTGAAAATGACATTATGAGTACAGATAGTAAAATTATAATATTGGTCACAGGGATTTAATTTATCAGAATATAGAACTTTTTCAGAGAATCAAAAAGTACATTTGGAATGTGATTAAAAAAAAGGGTGGAAGGAAGGAAGAAAGGGCAGAAGGAAGGAAGGAAGGAAGGAAGGAAGGGAGGGAGGGAGGGAGAGAGGGAGGGATGGATGGAGGAAGAAAACAGTGTGTACCCAAGAAGTATTCTTTTGTTCAATTTGTTTTCTTCATCTGAGTTGTATCCATCTCCAAGGTTCAAAAAAAGCCCACCTCCTTCAAGAAGCCTTTCCACATTTATTCATGCTTTCTTTTTCTCTCTCCCTCTCCCTCTTCCTCTTCCTCTCTTTATCACTATACTTTAGTAACTCTAAAATTAGAGTATATATAATAGCAACATGCTCAGTGTCACTAATAATCAGGAAATGCAAATCAAAACCACAAAAAGAAGAAATGACAACTGTTGGTGAGGATATGTGGGAACTGGAACCCTTGTTCATTGCTAGTAGAAATGTAAAATGGTGCAGCTGCTGTGAAAGACAATATAGTTTCCTCAAAAAATTTAAAGTATAACTACAGTATGATCCAACATTTCCATTTCTGGATATTTATGCAAAAGAATTTAAATCAGGACCTTGAAGAGATATTTGCACTCCCATATTCACTGCAGCACTGTCCACAATAGTCAAGATGTGGGAACAAACTGTCCATCTATGGACGAATGGATTTTTTAAAAGTTGTATATACACAAAAGGGAGTATTATTCAGGCTTAAAAATGAAGGCAATTCTGCCATATGCATCATGGCTGAACCTGGAAGACATTACACTAAGTGAAATACACAAGGACAAATACTGCATGATCTCACTTATGGTCAAAATGAGAATCAGAGTGGAATGGTAAGTATCAAGGGCTGGGGTTTAGAGGGAAATGGGAATTGGCTAATCAACAGGTATAAAGTTTCAGTTATTCAAGATGAGTAAATTCTAGAGATCTTCTGTACAACACTGTGCCTTATTTAACAATACTGTATTTTACATTTAAACATTTGTTAAGAGGGAAGATCTCATGTTAAGTGTTCTTACCACAATAAAATAGATTTAAAAAAAAGTCAATCTATCTTATCTAAGAAGTGCTTGCAAAATGGACTATTTGTTCCCTTACACTGTGAGTCTTGAGGAACTTGAGCCATGATTTCTTCAACTCTTCCACCCACTATGCCTAGCACTGTGCTTTATGTATTAAACAGCCAAACGATATATATTTGAGTGAATATGAAGAGTAAACTTTCATTGGCTATGCATTCTAGTGGGAAATGAAGGCACAATTTGTAACTGTATAAAAGGTGACAGAGTAATTATATATAGTATATATATATATTCATGTGTATATGAAGGTAATTACATACAGTTTCATGCACATTGTGCTGTTGGAGTTCAGAATATAGATGACTACTGAGGCCTGAGTTAGCCTAGAAAGACTGAGACATAAACTAAGTCTGCAAGATAACTAAGAAGAAAGAAGAAAGGAGGCCAGCACAGGCAAAAGAAGAACATAGAATATTTCCTTAATGAGGGAAAGAGCAAGAGAAATTGTTACATAAAGCAAACACCACCTGCCTCCGTCCACAGCACAGTTGGCTTTGGGATCACCGTGTGAACAGTGCGTGAATGGCACTGCTCGTGTCCTGTCAGATGTCTGAGCAGTAGTGACACTCTGGAGGGTAGCATATGTATTTCAGTTGGAAAAAAAAAAGAGCCACTGTTAGTCCTATATTTGTTCACCCTATAGTTTCTCCAAACAGGAATCAGTGATTTGCTGATTTTTATTTAATTTTGTTTTCTCCCTGGGTTTCATATTTTGCGGTCTCCTCTTTTACCAATACTTATTTTCAGTACTTAAAATATTAACTACTCTCATTTTTCTATCTCCTTTGATGTCTATACCTTAAAAAATATTTCTATTTCTTTATGCTTATTCATGTACCCATTGGAAGATCAAAAAGAATGTGAAAAGGCCAGAGTCAGCCATGGAGACTCAGTTAACAACAATAAACTTTAATGTAAATGGTCTTTAATCCAGAGACATATGCTCTTTCAAAATAACTCTAATATCTTTCTCTTTGGGAAAGGTAAAGATGAGAATGAAGACCATCACCCTGGGGGGTTTTGGAAGTAGCTTCCTTCTGTGGCTACGTTTGGCTGTGGCATCTACCAGAAGAGATTAGGAGAAAATACTGTGGGAGGATTATCAGCAACCCTTCTGAGAAGCCCAGTGTGCAGTGTCACAATCGAGGCCTCTCCTGATTTTGGGAAAGATTTTGGAGAACCTCTTCAGAATCTTGAAACCTGTTGTGAAAAGTTAAAGTCTTTTGGAGGAGGCCTCTTCACATGAAAGAAACAGAGAGGAGGAGATCAAGGAGAAGGAAAGGGATGGAAAGGCAGGAGGAGATAAAAAATATCACCTACAGAATCTGTCTTCCCTGCCTGGGATCCCTCAGTTTTCACACTGCCAGGCAGTGAGTAGAGGGAAAGGAACCTTAGGCAGTTCAGGATGTCATAACAAAATACCACAGACTGGGTGACTTAAATAACAGAAAATAATTTTCTCACAGTTCAGAAGATTGGGCAGTCAAAAATCAAGCTACAGGCTGATATGTTTCCAAGAGTGGGTTCTTCTTTGTGATGTTCAGATGGCCATCACCCTGCTATCCTCATGTGGCAGAGAAAGGTCAGAGCAAGCTCTCTGGAGTTCCTTCCCATAAGGGCACTAATCCCACCCTAAGGGGCCCACCCTCATGACCTCATCTAAACCTAATCACCATCCAAAGACTCCATCTCTAAATACCCTTATTATACTTACTGCTTCAACATATAAATTTGGGAGTTGGGAGGGAGGGATTGCTCACAATTAATTCCACAGTAATTCTGAATTAAATGAAAGCTGTGCATTTAGTGATGCTTTCACTGACTAATCATTTGACTTCAAACAGATCATTCTGTTAGTATGAAATTCTTTTTGCTGCTCAGTGAAATGACAATGGAAATGCATGACCACCTGCATGCTGCAGAATGTCAGAATCACTTGACTTCCTCAATCTATCTGCAGGGGACAATCAAAGTGGGCACTTAAACAGTAATTAAAAGCAAGAGGGATTATAAATTTCCTCTTAGACTCTTACAAGTGATTGGCTTGTTCTAAAGGTGTTTGGGTTTTTTCTTTCTTTTTTCCTGTCATGATGGTTAACTTAATGACAAGCTTGGTGTGAATGTGAATATATCTGGAATCTGTTATCTGAGGGTTAGCATCTATTACCATTTCAAACCACAAGTTCATTTCCTACTTCTTCAGTGACGCCAGCAGCTTTTGCCTTTGTGGACTCCAGAGAGGACTTCTGGGGTCTCATTAGGATTTATGGGAGACTTGATGGAAACCAGTCAGGTGCCTTCTAGCTGATTCCTGCCAGAGATGTTATTTAAGATATATCCAAGTGATACTGTTACTCTAGAATTATGTCTATGTGTTCCCCCATTGGAACTACAGACATATATGGACAGATCCTCAAATATGTGTGTGGGAAGCAAATTGGTAAGAGGCATGGATGACAGAATTTCAAGTCCTTTATGGAAGAGATAATGCCCTCTTTCTTAAGCCATTTCTGAGACTCCTCTGACCTTAGAACAGAAGCCCAACATCATAGTGTTGGGCCTAAATTTGCAAAACAATTTCTATTTACTTGCTGTGGCACCTCATGGAAATTGCCAGATTCTTTGAGCTCATATCCTGATTCATAAAATGTAGTAAAAATACGTGAAGTAAAGAATTGTCAATATGAAATGTAATTATAGATGAAGTTTATTCAGTATAATTTCTGTATTCAATAAACAGTAGCTGGTATTATCACTCATCATTGTATCATCATGATCACCATCACCACTACCATTATTTCTGGAGGATTTATAAGCTCAGAAGTCACAGGGAAGGTCTGTAACATTGCATACAGATGGGGGGGGGGGGTGTCGCATAGGCTTGACATGGGGTTTCATGATGTATCTCCAGTGAGAAACATTATGTCACCATACACAGTCTGTCCTCTAGACATTCTGTAAGATAAATTTAACACAAGGAATTTCTTGATTCTATTTTTTTTCCAAGATAGTGTTTACCCTCAAGCAGTGGGGACATATCTACTAAGACTACTTGCCCTGCCTTAAGATAGGGGCATTTATTGGCTGATTAACATACAATGTTGTAGGAATCTTACCTCCTAACTCCCTGGTTTTTAAAAGGGAATCTTAGCCTTAAAATGGGGTCCCTTCTGTTCTTACTGTATTCTTTCTATCTTGGCATTTTTCATCATAGGCAGGAAAAATTAATCATGATGCTTGTCCCATGTCCCTGCCACACCTCAATTATGAAACTTCAAAGAAGGATTGCACTTTTCTAATTCCAGATACCAGAATTACTGTAATTTTCTACTTCAATAGTTGACTGTATGATACATTGCTGAAAACATGATTCTGAGTACCTTTATGGCAGCCTATGATTATATTAATCACAGAGAGTGTGTCTTAATACTCTTTGAGACTTCAAAATCATATTACTATCCTGGTGAACAGGATGGGTAATTAGTGAATCAAGATGACTCACAGTTTGTAAATTGGAGCATGGGACAGTGGAAAACAGAATGACCTATTGATCAGTTTTTCTTAGATCCAGTTTTAGTCTTGTCCCTTTGATCCTCCCTCATTCTCACTTTAAGATGAGAAAGTGGTTGAAAACATACCTTCTTCCTGAAATTGCTAACCTGAATTTAGCTTTTTACTGGACCTCTCATCCAGACAACTCTCAGATCCAACAAATGAGTATTTGTCAAAGGAATGAAAATACACACAAAGAAAATTATTTAAAAAGAAAAGGAAGATTTTTCCATTTATAAATTCTTTTTAATTCTAAAACTTTTACTTGGTACGGAGTTGTCAGTTTTTATTCCTGATGACTGTATTCTGGCACTGACCATCAAAACTCCCCCTACCTTTGAGTGTGTTTGTATAATCACCATGTAGCAAGTTAATGTCATATCACAGATATGCACAGAGTTCTTGGAAGGAGAAAATACAAATTAAAGAATTTCTAACATCAAGTAATTTATCTCCAGGGATTTACTTTATTACTTGGACTAATTTTACTGGACTAATTTTAGTGGACTAATTTTACTGGAGTTTCCAGCTACATGTCAACTAAGATTCAGGTACCTTCTCATTGTTTTGTTTTAGTGATACATAGAAAAATTATAAAAATAAAAATAGTATCCAAGATACCATTGTTGACTATTTCAATGCCTTTTTCCTAATTATGGCTATTTGTCACCTCCTTATTTCCCATGAATATCTAGCCTGATTCCAATTATCATGAAGCTTTGGTATCAGCTATTATCTGCTCTATACCTTCCTGACAAATTGTGGACTTTCATACACTACCTTAGATCAAGTGGAAAGGATCTTACATGTTCCACTTATATTACATTATTTTAATTACTATACTTTAACCAGAAGTTAAATTACTATAATTTAACTAGAAGTCAGCTTTGTGTGTCTGTTCTCTTGTGACTAAATTAATGATTGTTCTCAATTTATCAATCCTTGTAGGAGTTATGTACATGCTCACCCTCATACTTTGTGCTGGTCTCCCCATGACTTAGTGCTCAACCATTATCACTTGTTTTGACCAAAATAATGTTAATGGACAAGACATGAGTAAACTCTTGAAATGTGCTTATATGGCTGACCTTGTGCTCTTTTCCTCTTGTCTTTTGCCACAAGAGGAGCTACCTTGCATTGCTCCAATCAGATGAGTGATGCTTAAACAGACCTAGTATAGAATTAGAACTCAGAGTTAAACCCAGTGTAGATCAGCTGAAACTGAGATGATCTGCAGACATATGTAAGAGAGAAATAAATACTTATTGTTGCATATCACTGATATTTTCTGTTGGCTTTTTGGGTAGCATTATATTTAACTACATATTTATCACAATGTGTAAAACATATTAGGTATTTAAACATTGAACATGAACACAATGACTATTATTTAAATCTTCCCATTAAACAAAACACACACACACAGACTTTGGGTAGATGATACTGTATTGCACTACCATGACCAAAGGTGGGAGTTTTAAGAAAACCAATGGATGCATCATACTATGTCCTATCACATAGCCAAGTGCTGGCTGAAATTGTTAACTAAAGATGATATATTTCCCATGTTGTGAATAAAAATATCTAGTTGGAGTGATAGAACTGAAATGGTGAAACAAATGGATAAGTTAAACATGGATATGTTTAAGTTTACCAGATATTCAGCAGAATTCCAGAGAAGATGGAGGTCAGTGTAGACTAGAGAAGGAGTCACAGAAGAGGAGGATCTCAAGCAGCACTTCTAAAACCTTGTAAGATTTAGGTTGAAGGAGGAGAGAGGAATCAATCTATACAGAGAGAGAAAGATAAAGATGCACAGACAGTAGAGAGTGGCCAGAGTTAGTGGAAAAGGAGTTACACTGGGGAGTGGATCAAAATCAAAATAAGATAAGTTTGTATAATTTGTGTAGGATCAGATACAGGTGGCATTGAAGGTCAGCCAGGAGTCTGAAAATGGTCTGCAAGGAAAACAGGAAAAAGAACAAGCAAATCTTGAGCCACAGATGTAGTCAAAGACAACTTGCTCTAGCAAGAAAAATAACTGCCAGAGAAGAAAGGCTCCAGGTGATGGCCCTCTGTAAAGCATGGTCACCAAACCTGGGGTTTCATTTTATACCCCTGGAAAAAACGTGTGTGTTCTCCAAAGTTATCACTCTATTGTGCAAATTTTGAAGTGAGTTTAGAAAGTCAAGCAGCAGGATGCCAAATTATCAGAAAAGAACATATTTTGGTATATTTTCACTTTGAGCCCAATTCTTTTCTCTGAACTATATTCATTATTTGAGCTACTCATTTTAAAGACCATATTGCCAACAGACGTGCAAAGGAAAGAGTTCACTTAAACTATTCCGCAATAGAATTACAAGAAAAGTTTTGTATTGCCATGCAGAAGTTGTGGGTTGCTCCTTTAGTGTCTTACTCATTCCTTAAGGATGACTGGCGGCCGGGATTCTGAGGGTTGTAGCTCACATATAAAACAAGCCTTACACACTGATCCAGGCTGGGTAACATGAGAGTGATAGAGCACTTGCCAGCAAGTTAGGGGACATCAAACTGCTGAAAGGGACCTAAGACTAAGAGTTGATACAATGATCTCAGGATTGTTTTCTGTATGTGCGTACTTATAAATGCGATGTAAAAATGTTAGAATTTGACAGGGGGACATTTTCCAACCTATTACCAAACCTATGTCTATATATTCAGTACAATTCTGGTGTTGCTTCAGTTACTTTTAATTTCAATCTGTTTTTATAATAATATGGAATTTTAGAGCTGGAAGGGACCTCAGAGGAACCTTATCCCATCTTGTCATTTTCAGAAGTGGGAGGAGTTGTTTTACAAGTGACTGCCGTGATGGAAGTGGGCTGGAGAGATTATTTCAGTCTCCTGTTCACAGTACCCCTGTCATCCATCGCTTCCCCCCTGGCTCAGTGCCCCTGGCTTTCCCTCACTCGCATTTTCTACTGCTATTGATTCTGGAACTGAAATACCCCTTGTTTTTCACTTCCTTAAATTCCTTTTGAAAAAAAATTCCTTTTGAAACACTCTAATTTAAATCTCCACTGCCTTTCACCTGGACAATTTTAATGACCACTCAATAAATTTCTGTGTTTTTCTCCTTTTCCCAGCTATCTCACACAATGGACTTCATGAAAGTTATTCCTTTTTATACAACCCCTGATTAAAAAAATAAACTTTAAATCTCATGAATGTCAAATGTCTTTTAAAATTGTTTTCCCATTTAAAAAAACAGGTTGTTTGAGTAATTACTACTGTTGTAATTTTTCTTAAAAATACATTTGGATATGAATTCCTTATTTTTTTATTTTATTTTTATTTTTATTTTGGTATCATTAATTTACAATTACATGAAGAACATTATGTTTACTAGGCTCCCCGCTGAATTCCTTATTTTGCAAACATTTTCTTCTATGGCTTAACTTTACATTTTTGTAACAGTGTCTTTCAAAGACTGAAGTAATTATACTTCAAAAGAGTCTGATTTAAGATTTTTCTTCCATATTTTTAATATGATAAAAAATCTTGGCCAAATCTGGTATCATAATTCTTCCCCATATTTTTTCCTAAAAGTTTTATTATCCCTCTTACATTTAAGTCTATGGATCATTTTAATTCTTTATAATCATGTAGGGTAACACTTGAGATTCCTTCCTCCCTGTATACATATCCAATTGTTCAAGCAACATTTGTTGAAAAGTATATCTTCTCTCGAGTTACCTTGGCACTTATTTAAAGTCAGTTGTTCACAGAAGTGTGTGCATATTTCTGTTTCATTGATTTATCCTTATGCTAATGCCATGTTGTCTTGATTACTATAGTTTTATAGTAAATCTTAAAATCAGAGACACAACTGTTCTCCTTTTACAAAATTGATGTGTCCATTTTAGGTATTTGCATTTTCATATGTATTTGTTATTCAGCTTACCAACTTTTTAAAAATGCTGGAGTTTTGGATCACACCATAATCTATATATCAATTTGAGGGGAGTTGCCTTTGTAACTTATAACTGATCTCCTTTAATTTTTCCCAAAGTTTTTTGTATTTTTTATATTTATTTATTCATGTTACAAATGTAGAAGCCATTTTGAAATTTTAACTTACAATTGACTTTCTAGTATATTGAAACACTGTTACTGCACATTGATATTGAATCATTCTAAGCTCTTACTAATTCTTTAGCTTTGTTATAAATATTTTAGAATGTTCTACTTATTTTTCCAAATAAAAGAAGTTCTACTTCCTGTTCATTTTGTACTATTTTCATTTCTTCTATTTTTGTTTTCTTTCACGCTGATTAAAAGTCCTATACAATCTTGAATACAAATGGTGAGAAGGAAACTTCTTGCTTTTTTCCAGTAAGTTCTATAATAAAGTCCTCTATTTAATTCCCAGTATTAACAATTTATGCTGTTTTTTTTGTTTTGTTTTGATTATCAGTCTGCCTAGAAGCTTTTCAATTATACTGATATTTTCAAAACAACTGGCCACTGATTTCATAGTCTACATAATTATTCTGTTCTCTATTTAATTGATTTCTATTTTAATAATATCATCTTCAATATTTAATCTTGAATATTTCCTTTCTACTTCATTTGGGTTGAATTTATTCTTTTGCTAGGTTCTTAAGTTAAAATCTTAAATAATTGATTTTGGACTTTTATTCTTTTCTGGGATAAACATTTTGGATATAAATTTTAGAGTTTTCTTTGCAATATCCGTATCACTTGTTAATTTTTACTTTTTATATTTTTTTATTGAAATATAGTTGATATACAATGTTATATTGGTTTCAGGTGTACAACACAGTGATTCAACAGTATTAAATCCTCACCTCAACTAGCGCAGTTACTATATGTCAACACAGAAACTTGTTACAGAACCACTGACTATATTCTCCATACTTCACATCTATCCCCGTGACCAGCTTATGTTTTAATGGAGATTTCTGTTCCCACCCCAACCCCTCCCCCATGGTAACTACCAGTCATTTTTCAGTCTACTTGTTTTTTACATTTTGTTTTGTTTTGTTTTTAGATTTGACACATAAGTGAAGTCATATGGTACTTGTCTTTCTTGGCCTGGCTTATTTCACCAAGCATAATACCCTGCAGGTCCATCCTTGTTCTTGCAAATTGCAGGATTTCTTTCATTTTATGGCTGAATAATATTCCATTGTATATATATATAATACTTCTTCATTCATTCATCTCTTTATGGACACTTTGGTTCCTTTCATATCTTGGCTACTGTAAATAATGAGGCAATAAACATAGGGGTGCGTATATCTTTTCAAATCAGAGATTTTGTTTTCTTCAGGTAAATCCAGGAAGTGGAGTTTCTGGATCAAATGGTATTTCTGTTTTTAGCCTTTTGTTGAACTTCCATACTACTTTCCATAGTGGCTGCCAATTTACATTCCCACCAACAGTGTAGGACCGTTCTCTTTTCTCTACATCCTCTTTAACACTTGCTATTTCTAGTATCTTGGAGAGCAGCCATTCCAACTGGTGTGAGGTGATATTTTACTATAGTTTTGATTTGCATTTCCCTGATGATTAGCGATATGGAGCCTTTTTTCACATGTCTGTTGGCCATCTGTATTTATTCTCTGGAAAATGTCTTCTGGTCTTCTGCCCTTTTTAAAAATGGGTTGCTTGTTTTCTTTGTTAATTTTTAGATTGGGTTTCTCTTCATTGTTGAGTTGCAAGAGTTCTTTATATATTATACATAGATTCTAAGCAGATATTTTCAGAAATAGTAAACATATTCTCCCATGGAGTTGTCTTCTCATTTTTTATAGTGTCCTTTGAAGCAAAAAAGTTCTTAATTTTGTTTAAGTCTAATATATATTCTTCTTTGATTGTGCTTTAGCTGTCATATTTAAGAAGTCATTACTTATTCCAAGGCCAAAAAGACTAATTCTAATTTTATTCTTAAGAGTTTTATAGTTTTAGTTCTCTCACTGGAGTCTTTGTTCAATATTGAGTTAATCTTTATATGGAACTAAACAGAGGTCCAATTTTTTTTCAAAGTTACGAATAGTTTATTATTTTAATTGAAGCATAGTTGATATACAATATTACATTGGTTTCAACTATACAACATAGTGATTTGATAGTTATATATATTATTAAATCCTCACTCAGTAGTGTAGTTACTATCTATCAACATAGAAACATGTTACAGAACTACTATTTCATTCACATATGTGGCTATCCTGTTGTCCCAGCACCACTTGTTGAAAAATAATTATTTTCCCATTAATTTGTGTTAGCACCATTGTAAAATAAAAAAAAAAAGCCCTTATGTATCCCAGGTTTATTTATGGACTCTCAATTCTATTCCAATGGTCTAAATATTTATCCTTATTGCAGTATTAAACAATCTTGATTACTATACCTTTATAGTAAGCTTTAAAATTGTAAAGTGTCAGTCCTCCAAGTTTGCTTTTCGTTTTCAATATTTTTGGACTGTTCTGAATTCTTTTCATTTTTAAAAGAAAATTAGGATCACCTTATAAATTTCCAGTAAAAAATAATTGGCTGTGATTTCAATAGGAGTCACACTGAATTTGTTGATTTGAGGATTATTGCCATTCTAACAGTAATAACTTCTTTATTCTATGAACATGGGGTTTTTTTCATTTATTTAGGTGTTCTTTAATATCCTTCTTTCATATTTTGTACTTTTCAAAAACAGGCCTTGCACTCCTTCTGCAAATTTCTTCCTAAGCATTTCACTCTTTTTGGTGCTCTTATAAATGGCATTGTTTACTTAATTTTGTATCAGATTATTCATTTGCCAGTGTGTAGGGACATAACTGATATTTGTATATTGATCTTGTACCCTGAAACCTTTCTGTACCCACTATTGGTATTAATATATTTGTGAATTCCTTTGGATTTCTATTCATAAAATCAAGTCATCTGAAAATATTTTTATTTCCTCCTTTACAATATGAATGTATTTTGTTCATTTGTGTTGCCTAATTGTTCTGGTTTTACCTTCTAGTGTAATGTTGAGTAGAACTGGAGAAAGCAGGTGTCCATGCCTTTTTTCTAATCTTGGTCTGACATCATATGTTGACCATGGGTTTTTCATAAACACCCTTTATGAGACTGCAGAAATTTTCTTCTATTCCTTGCTTGTTAGTGTTTTATAAAAGGTTGTTGAATTTTACCAAAAGTTTTTCTGTGCCTACTGAGATGATCATGTTTTGTGTCCTTTCTTCTATTAAGTTTTGTATATAGAACCAACTTTGCATTCCCATTTGATAATTGGATAATTCCGTTTGGTAATGATACATAATCCTTGTTACATGTTGCTGGATTCAGTTTGCTAGTATTTAGTTGAAAGTGTATGCATTTGTATTCATAAGGGAAATTAATTTGTAGTTTTAAAAATATATTCTTCTGATTTTTGTATCACAGTAATATTGGCCTCAAAATGATTTGAGAAGTATTTCCGTGTCTTCTAGTTTTTGGAAGAATATGTAAAATATTGATATTAAGTCTTCTTTAAAAGTTTGGTAGAACTCACAGGAATCCACGAGGTCCTGAGGTTTTCTTAGTGGGAAGTTTTTTTATTGCTATTTCAATCTATTCAGGTTTTCCATATTTTCTTGAGACAATTTCATTAGTTTCTGTCTTTCTAGGAAATTTCCCACTTTCTCTGGGTTATCTGATTTGTTAGCATATAATTGTTCATAGTGCACCCTTGTAAATATTTTTATTTCTTTAAGTTCAGTAGAATTATCCCATAGTTCATATCTGATTTTAGTAATTCGATTTTTCTCTCCTTTTCTTCTTTAGTCTAGATAGTGGTCTGTTGATACCTTTGATCTTTTCAAGGAGTGACATTTTATTGTTGATTTTCTCTATTATTTTTCTATTCCCTTTTTCATTTATCTATATTGAAATCTTTACTGTTTTCTTCTTTCAGTATGCTTTTTGTCTAAACTTTTATTTTTATTTATGTTGTCAAGGTAAGTTATTACATTAACAGCTGTCCTATTTCTTTTCAACATATGCACTTACAGGTATAAATTTCCCTTTATGCACTGCTTTAGCTTCATCTCAAACATTTTGGTATATTCTATCTTCAATTTCATTCACCTCAAAGTAATTTCTATTTTTCCTTGTGATTTTTTCTTTTACCCATTGATTACTTAGGACTATGTAGTTTAATTTCCACTTTATTTATTAATCTCCCATTTCCTTCTGATACTGAATTATTTTATATATAATTATATTACTGTCAGAGAACATATTTTGTATTATTTCAATCCTCTTAAATTTATTTAGACTTGCTTTATGGCTTAACATATGGCGCACCTTGGACCATGTTTCATGGAACCTGAGAAGGATTATTCACTATTGTTGGGGTGAGTGTTTTAGAGATGTCTATTAGGTTAATTCATTAACAGTTATTTTCAAGTCTCTGTTTCTTTGTGTAACTTCTGACTAGTTGTTCTCTTCATTACCAAAAGTGAGATGTTAAGGTCTCTATTGATAAAATGTCAATTTTTCCATTCAATTCTGTCATTTTTGTTTCATGCTCTTTGGGGGTTCTACTTTTAGTGGTATATACATTTAGACTTGCTAATTTTCCTGATGAATTAGCCTTATTATTGCTTAATATCCTTCTTTGTTGCTAGTAACAATATTTGTCTTAAAGTCTATTGTGTCTGATACTAATATAGTCACCCTAAGTTTCTTTTGGTTATTGTCCACATGATGTATCATTTTCCATCCTTTACCTTTCAACCAATTTACATACTTAAACAAAAAGTGTGTTGCTTGTATACAAAATATAGTTAGATCATTTTTTAAAAATCCATTCTGCCAATCTCTGC
Organism: Manis pentadactyla; assembly: GCF_030020395.1. Taxonomy (NCBI): domain Eukaryota; kingdom Metazoa; phylum Chordata; class Mammalia; order Pholidota; family Manidae; genus Manis; species Manis pentadactyla. The sequence continues at coordinate 167,174,193 of NC_080020.1, read as the reverse complement.
ATTTTAACTGGAGAGTTTAATCCATTGAAATTTAATATGAATACTGCAAAGGTAGGACTTACATCTGCAATTTTGCTATTTGTGTTCTATTATGTCTTATGTCTTCTTTTTTTTTTTTTAAGATAGGATTGCTAGGGAGACTTTTATTGAGAGATACAGTGAGAAGACAGACAGAGCTTTCGGCTTACTCTAGGAGGGGATAAGAGAGTGTGTATTGAGGCCAGGCTTGTGTGCAGAAGATAAGACACTTCTTTTTCAGGGTCTGGGGATCAAATTTCTCTCAGTTTTTCAGAATGCAAGCCAGAGGCATGTCTGGCTTTCACCTTGAAGAGGATGCTCCGAAGTTATCCCGGATGAGTCCACAAAGATGATGCTGGGGTTCTTGTTTGCGGAGTTGAAGAAAGAGCTTCACAAACACTCAAGGTAGGAGAGCCAGGGAGATGCTTTTATTTAGAGATAAAGTGAGAGGATAGAGCTCCTGGTTCATGCCAGGGGGGGACAAGAGAGCCCTGTCTTATGTCTTTTTTGTTCATTAATTATTCTAATACTACATAATTTTGCATTAAATAGATATTTTCTGGTATCCCATTTTAATTCCCTTTCAATTTATTTTACTACATATATTTTTAAAGTTATTTTCTTAATGGTTACTCTGAGGATTACTACTAATATAATTTATAACAACCTACTACAGATTAATACCAACCTACTTTCAATATTATATGAAACATTTCTGCTCCTATATAGCTCCTTTGCCTCTATCCTACTTTTTGCTCTTATTGTCATACACATTTCATCTTTATATATTATGTGCCCATCAATTTATAGTTACATTTATTACATTATACAGATGTCCTTTAAATAAGCGAAAAAAATAAATAATTATATGCAAAAAGTAATTTATGTTGTCTTGTAAATTTACTTAAGTCATTAGCCTTACCAGTGCAATTTATTTCCTCACTTGGATTTGTTACTCCCTAGTCTCCTTTTATTTCAGCCTAAACAGCTCCCTTGAGTATTTTTTGCATGGCATGCCTCTTAGGAATAAATTCTCTCTTTTTCTGTTTATTGGGAATGTTGTGATTCTAGCTGCTTTCAAGATTTTCTTTTTGCGTTTGTCTTTGAACAGTTAGATTATGACATATCTGTAAGTCAGTCACTTAGAATTTACACTATTTGTAAACTGTGGGGCTTATTGGATGTATAGGTCAATGTTTTTCACCAAATTTGAGAATTTTTCAGCCATTATATTTGCAAATGTTCTGTATTTTTTGTTTGTTTGTTTCTGGTATCATTAATATACAATTACATGACAACATTGTGGTTACTACATTCCCCCCATTATCAAGTCCCCACCACATACCCTATCACCGACACTGTCCATCAGCATAGTAAGATGCTATAGAATCACTACTAGTCTCCTCTGTGCTATACTGCCTTCCCTGTGCCCTCCGCCCCGCTACATTATGTGTGCTAATCGCAATGCCCCTTATTCCTCTTCCTCCCTCCTTTGCCACCCACCCACCCCCAGTCCCTTTCCCTTTGGCAACTGTTAGTCCATTCTTGGGTTCTATGAGTCTGCTGCTGTTTTGCTCCTGCAATTTTTTCTTTGTTCTTATGCTCCACAGATGAGCAAAATCATTTAGTACTTGTCTTTCTCTGCCTGGCTTATTTCACTGAGCATAATACCCTCTAGCTCCATCCATGTTGTTGCAAATGGTCGGATTTGTTTTTTCCTCATGGCTGAATAATACTCCATTGTGTATATATACCATATCTTCTTTATCCATTCATCTACTGATGGACACTTAGGTTGCTTCCATTTCTTGGCTATTGTAAATAGTGCTGCAATAAACAGAGGAATGCATATGTCTTTTTGAGACTGGGAAACTGCATTCTTAGGGTAAATTCCTAGGAGTGGAAATCCTGGGTCAAATGGTATTTCTATTTTGAGTTTTTTGAGGAACCTCCATACTGCTTTCCACAATGGCTGAACTAGTTTACATTCCCACCAGCAGTGTAGGAGTTCTCCCCTTTCTACACATCCTCACCAGCATTTGTTGTTCCTATGTTCTTTCTGTATTTTTATCCCTTTTTTTCCCTCTGGGACACCCATTGGGTGTCTGCTGATATGCTTGATGGGTCCTACAAGTATCTGAAGCTCTATTCTTTTTTTTCCCCCCATCCTTTTTGTTTTAGCTTTCTCAGATTGAATAATCTCAACTGATCCTTTAATTTTGCTGATTCTTCAGCCACCTCAAATGAAATATCCAGGCTTCTAACATACTTTTTCAGTTATTACACTTAACTCCAGAATTTCTATGGGTTCTATATAATTTCTATCTCATTTTTTACATTCCTTATTTTATGAAACACCATTCTCATACTTCCCTTCAATTGCTTAGATTAGTTTCGGTTCTCTTTTAACATAGTTAAAACAGCCATTTTATTTTTTATTTTTGTCCAGTAAGTGCAATATCTCGGCTTCCTAAGGGGCACTTTCTATTATTATTATTTTTTACTATTGAATAGGTCATCCTTTTTTGCTTCTTTGAATGTCCCACAATATTTTTTTCATTGAGAACTGGACATTTTAAATAATATAATATGGCAATTCTGGAATTCAGATTATCCTCCCTTACCAGTATTTTTTTGTTGTTTCCATTAGTTGATGTTCTATTTGTTCTGTTAGTGACTATTCTGAACGAATTATATTAAGTCTATATTCTTTGTAGTATGTGGTCATTCAAGTCTGTGTCACTACTACTGGTGTCCTACTCAGTACTTCTGTGGCCACCTCTCCAGGTCTCTGCTGATACACCTAGGCCCCAATCTTCTCTGAGGTACTGAAGAGAACTTTTATTCATTTATTAATACTTTTGGTTTGGATATCCTACAAGAAAATTTCCTTTGCTCAAATTGTTACAAATCTTCATACTTCAGAGTTCTTTCTGCTTTCATACTTGCAGTCTTTTCCCCAAAGAATTCAGATGAGCCATACAATGCCAAGTTATTTTTCATGGAAGAAGTCCCTATTATTCCTTCTGTCAAATGGTTTCTGTCAAGAGCACTCTAGTCCTTTAAACATAATGAAGAGTTGAACCTTACAAGGTAGACTTTGGGGCTCTCAAGAGTCTAATCCTACCTCTCAGTACATTTAGGGAGAGAAATTAGGTTGTTCTCAGAAGTACACACTGAACAAAAATCCTTGAATATACAGCAGTAGGAGGCTGGTCTGCAATCTTTACAACTGAAGTTCCAGGTCCTTAGAACAATCCCCAAATTCTATTATATGTATCATATTCATATAACACAATATTGTGAGCACATGAAGGTTGATATGAGATGCACAGTCATCCTGTATCTTAAAGAAAATGATCATAGATACAATGGCTGTGGTTTTTGTGAAGGTTTTGGTATAAGTGAAGTGAGTAAATTTTTTTCTTTTTGGTTTGCATGTTTTGTTTTATGTGGATTTAAAAATTTTTTCTTTTCTTTCAATAAATTTTTGTTACTCCTGCAGGTTAAAATCTTAAAATTGAATGTACATACACCTATCAACATATTCGCTCTACTCTTTGTGGTGAAAGATTGTTCTAGTTACATACTCTTACTTTTGAGTGGTGGAAGTGATATGTGATTTCTGAAACTATGACACGTATACCATGCATTTTTGCTTTGTTCTTTGGGGATGCTCATTCTTGGAATCAAGCCACTATGCGTAAAAAAGCTCAGCAGCCCATGGAGAGTTCCACAGCAAAGGAACCAATGCCCTCGCCAACGGCACCAGCTGAGCTAGCTGACAGCATCAACACACCCATCAGATGAGGCAGCCATCTAGAAAGTGGATCCCTCCAGGCCCCAGCTGAATAGTAAATATTCATTTTTGTAGCACCCTGGGCAAATTGATGATTTGTGCATAAAACAATTACTGTTGCTATTTTAAGACACCCAGTTTGGGGACTTTTTGTCACATGAAAACAGATAAACAAGAGATTCTGGTATCTGTAAGAAGGGAATGGCTGTGAGAAAAAAAAATGTCAGGATGTGGCATTATCGTTGGGACAAGGTAGAGGGAAGCTGGAAAACACTGTTCCAAAGAAGAGTGTCATAGAGAGTGTAAGAAAAAGTAAGGAAAATATTTCTTGAAGCTGGAGGAAAAGAGACCCTTGTTATATAGTCACGAAAAGTTTGTCAACACTGTTTCCTTCAATAATGTGGAAAATGCAAAATAAATTCTTTGGGCTGGATAATAAAGATTTTAAGTCAAAATACTCAAAGTATCATCTGGCTTCTTTTCACTTCCCATAACAAAACAAAAGGACAGAACAATCTAAAAGACAATGTTAAATATCTAAGTCAAGACCTCCTGGGTTTGAAAATAAATTATTTCTCATTCCTAACCTCTCCTGATATAAATTATTCTGAGATTAAGAAAGAGCCCCGGGCCAAAAGCACATCTATAGTGAGAATGCATGATTCTATGATTTACAGCCTCAGAATGATCTGTATTGTTGCCTCATAGGATTGTTCAGAGGCAAAATGCCCTGTAAAGAGATTAAGGGTGTGCCTTACAAAATTTTCCTATGAAATAACAGGATTTCTAAGACTTTTAATGATATTCTGTGGTAGTCTCAAACAGAGCCCCGAGAGAGAGAAGGCTTATCTTGAAGAAATTTGTAGGTGTACTTTTGTGCAATGGAGTAGATTATAAATTATATTATTAGATCATAATATATTTTATAAAATTTGTAACAAATGGTCTTAAAGGATAGGCATTGTACAAAATACAAAAGTACCTTTGGACCCCAAATTTCTTCAGGTAGAGGGCCGGGTGGCAAATTTCTCAGTTATAAGCATGGGTTATATTTGTGGAAAAAGAAGATACTGTCTTAGAGTACGGAATAGAGTAAAATCCCAGAAGGTGGAGCCTATAGGCATGGGGAATGACCTTGTGGGACTAGAATTAAGTGCTAATCAAATCACTAGCAATATGGACCATCTGGATTTCAGAAATTTTATGAAAAGTATTTTCTCTGTTCTCTTGTTTTCCACATTTTTGAATGCCAGTGCCCACAGTAGTTACTCTCATTCTTTCTCACCACTGTATGTTGCCTTTGTGGGGAAGATAATGTGGCTCATCAGATTTTCAGATTGAGAGGAAGAGAATGAAATGTCTCTACTGCACCTGAACTGAACCTGATTTAGATTAACTAGATCCTAGACTTGTGACTCAAGAATCCTGATAGAGAGATTAATGTAGGTTGTATGTGGAAGAGATGTAAACTGCTGTAATTTAAGGGTGGAATTATGTGGTGGATTATTTCCCCAATATGTTCACCCATGGTCTTGGTGGATATTTTGTCTTTCACACCTGCACAATATGGAAAAAGTGAGGCCAAAAGAATTCTGAGGCTTCATTATAAATATGCCATCAACTTTTGCCTCATGCTTTGAGGATGCTTGCTCTTAAGTGCACGCCACTATGCTATAGAGAAGCCCAAACAGTCCATGGGAGAAACATTCATTTAAAAAGTGGCAACATTTGAGAGGTCACATACAGATATTTTGGCCAATGACTCAGCTGAAATGTCACCTGATATCTAGCATCAACTGTTATCCATGGGACTAATGATGTCTCCAGAGTACTCCAATAAATGCTGAGTCACCACCAGCCTTTGAGTTTTCCAAGATGATGTCCCAGACACTGTAGAAAGAAGCAATCCATTTATTCTGTATTCTGTTCTTTCTCTCGAAATTTCTGAACCATAGATATTTTGGAATGTAATAAAATTATTGTTTTATACTTTTAAGTTTGCAGTTGATTGCTATACAGAACCTTTCCTTATTTCTTTCTTCCCAGTAATTATCAGTGCATACCATTCCAAATGAAAAGAGATTTTATATTTACAAAAGAGACAGTCCCTTCACAACCAGCAACATAAGAGTGAAAAATCAATGTTGGCAATTTTAAAAGACAAGGAGAGAAGGTTACAAGAAGAAATAACAGGTTCACAGGAAACCAGCTAGAAATAAAAAAGGAAACTAGAGATATAACTTCTAAGGGATTCTACCTTTCTCAGAAATCTTTAAAATATTTTCAAAGTCTTCAGTGTTCACTGGAACGGTATAAATAGAAATCCATTGTTTAACTTTATGTCATAATACAATTTCTGTCTAACTGAGCTTTTATATTTCATATATACATGCACACACATACTCTCCCTGCTTTCTTACTCCATCCTTCTGACCACTAACTCTACATACACTAGGATCCCACTCAAAAAAGACAAAGATAAGCTAAGAACTTTAGGTGTTATTGAGCACTCCTCCAAAATGCTAGCAATCTGGTTGAGAAAATAGAGACTCCATCAGTGGAAAGATAACTACATATTAAAAATGAGGTGGAAAGAAAAGGGCAGGAGACTGGATGAGTGGAATTTAGAAATATTTTTTAAGAGATGCTTTAAAAGAATCTCAATAGAAATTCAGACTATGAACCAAAAAGTCTGAGACATCTTGATCTAAGTGTAGACAGACATGTCTGAAACTTTGCTGGTCAGCTCTTCCAGACACATCCTGGCAGCCCCAGAGACTCATAGATTATGAGGAACACGGTTTAAAAACCAAAACCATTGAATTAAACTATATAATCCTGTACTGCTCCAATAATCACTTTATGGTTAATGGACAATTACTAATGCACAGGAGAATAAGTTAAAGCACATGTGAACTTGGGTGGAGTCTTACAATTGAGCAGAATAATTATCAGTATGTTTAATATGCTTTAAGTAAGCTAAAAGAGACATCTAACTTCCAAAATATGTGTGCATCTGCCCCACATATCAGTGGTGAACACTACATATTAGAAATGACACAACTGACATTAAACCCAAGAATCACAAATAGTTTTTAACCAACCTCAATTTCTTCTTTGGCAAACTTAACATACCACTGTCTAAAGGATTCAGTAGATGGAGCTGAATTCCAGTGAGTTAGCTGTCACAGCTGCATGATGGTTTAGACTCTCTCAGAGACTGGAAGGAAGGGTGGTTGGGTAGAATAGAATCCAGTCCAGCAACCACTCAAATTGCACTAGTTAACAGAGCACTGTCACTTGGAGTGATGTTTCTGAACATTAGTCTCAGGACTGTGACCTCACCCTGTCCGGACCACATCAGTGGTTTAGATGACCACATACAAATGTGTCAGGACAAATATGCTGGATGAAAGAATGAGGACACCAAAAATCCCTGACAGTCTGCAACACAAGATAATTCCAACAACATTTAACAAAAATAAGTTCATTTGACTGTGAAAGCCAGTTATGATAAAGTCTACAGCAGATGTATTTTAGCAGACACGTAAAAATTACCTTAGGAATAGTAAACTCAATGTGAATTTGCAGGGTGATATGGCAGCCCCAAAAACAGTTTCGTTGTTTCTGTTTAATTTGGAATAAGTCTTAAGGATACAGCAAAGAAAAAAGATCCACAATAAATGATGAAATTAGAAAATCAACACTGGACAAGAATCATGATAATAATTAATTCAAGCAAGAGTTATTAGTGGATACTAAAACTAGTGAGTGAAAGTTTAGGGAATAAAAAGATATCAACATAATATCAAAATATCTCATCAAAAGTTACATATTAATTAAAGAAAAAAATACTAACTTTACAATAGAGAAAAATGGCAGATACCATTTTGGCCAAGTGATCAAAGTTAACATTGTCAACTATACCAATTAGAAGCATGGGCCACCTCACATGAAGTACTGAGAAAAACTTAGCTTCATGCTATGTTTTCACAGCCAAATGTGCATAACTTGAAATTGTCCATGAGAAAATAATTCTACAAAATAACTGTCCTGCTCTGTTCAAAAATATCAGTCATGAAATACAAAAATGACTCAGGAATTGTTCCAGATTAAAGCAGACTAAGGACACAAGACTATAAAAGATGTTATTAGAATGAATGATGAAATCAGAATAGGGACTGCAGTTGTATTGATGTTAATTTGTTTATTTTGATCAGTGTTCTGCAGTTAATTCAGACTTTTTTTGTTTTAAGGGAATACACACTAAATTACTGAGCAGTAAACTGGAATTTTGCATCTTGTCTACAACTTAAATTTTAATAACTTAGAGAAGAAACAATGGGGAGGGACAAATAAAATGAAATATAAACATATGGAAGAATCTGTATGAAAGACTCCATAAATTCTGGTACTTTTGTGATTTTTCTGATAAGTCTGATATCAAGATTATATCTTTAAAAAGTGAAAAATGTTATTCAGAGTTATTAATTATAAAACTGGGTTTCCTCTATCTAGATTCTGCTTCTGTTAGTGCTTTTGGGTGAGATCTATACCTACATTCCATTTGCTGGCTGCACATCTTTAGTTCAGACTCTAGTTAGTATCTCCCCTCAGTGTTTCCAATTTAGTGCTTCAGAATTTTTGTATTGCAAAATCATGTATCCATACATGCTAGAATTGTAAGTAAAATGAAAGCAAATAGATATGTTTTGAAAGCATTTTGCAAGCCTTTATTATTTTTTAACAGTTTTTTAGGCACATGTTTGCAACTATTATTGGATCTTTAAGATGTGGGTGAGGCTGCTGAATGTAAGATTTTATTTTAAAGAGTCAAAAATGTATTTGATATACATGTATAATATACTGTTCATGTGTGTGAATATCTGAGATTTTCCATATGTGTTTGCCTAATTTCACAGTATGTTACAATAACCCAATTAAAGCTAATACATGAAAATTATGGGGCTCTTCTATCTTTTTTGGATAGAAATCACACAGTAACGCTATATGAGGTGAGGGAGGAATTCAAGTGGAATAATTTTATCAAGAAATGCTATGTATAGTATTGCCTATGTAATAATTGAGTAGAATCTCTAATCCTCACTTTCCTATTTGTTGAATAGAGATCATACCTAATTATTTTCACAATTCAATTAGCATTCCTCATAGAAAGAAGAAGGGCTGAACATATAATGTGAGAGTGAGAAGCCTAGTGTATCTGACATGAAATAAACATACCAAGTATCAATCATCCTTTCAACCTCTTCACAATTACTAACTTGCACTTAGTACCAGAATATGTGCTAGACTCTAGTCTTATAAGAAATACATATAATATTTTTTCTCAATGAGTCTGCTGTCTTATGAACCCCAGTGAGAAAAATAACAATATATAATAAATAAAATTTAAGATAAATGAATATGTTGTCAAATATTATCAATGTGATAAATGTCATGAAGATAAAAAAAAACTTTAGTGGGAATAAGGACAATGTTATCAGGTGAATATAATCCAACTATGGAGTGTCTTGTATGTCAGATAGAGGATTTTAAATCTGATGAACATGCCACCATACTCAACAGCAAAAAGCTGAAAGCTTTTCCTCTAAGATCCAGAACAAGACAAGATTCTCTTTCTTACCACTTTTATTCAATGTAGTACTGAAAGTCCTAGCCATAGCAATCAGACAAGAAAAAGAAATAAAAGACATCCAATTGGTAAGGAAGAGTCACTGTTTGCAGATGACATGATACCACACATAGAAAGCCCTAAAGACTCTACCAAAAAACCATTAGAACTAATAAATAAATACAATAAAGTTGCGAGTTACAAAATCAATATACAGAAGTCTGTTGCATCTGTATATACTAATAATGAACTAGCAGAAAGAAAAATTAAGAAAGCACTCCCACTTGTAATTAAATCAAAAAATAAATAAAACAACTATGATTAAATTTAACCAAGGAAGTTGAATGACCTATACTCTGAAAACTATAAGAAACTGATTAAAGAAATTGAATAAATGGAAAGATATGTCATGCTCATAGAGTGGAAGAATTAATATTGTCAAAATTCCCATGCTAACCAAGTAATATGTGGATTTAATACAATCCTCATAAAAATACGAATGGCATTTTCACAGAAGTAGAGCAAATGTCCTAAGACATCTACAGAAATACAAAATAACCTGAACATCCAAAGCAATTTTGAGAAAGGAGAACAAAGCTGGAGGTATCATGCTCCCTTATGTATAGATGTATTGATCAACTGAGTGTAACAGAGAGCCCTGAAATAAATCCACATTTATATAGTTAATCTATAACCAAGGTGGCAAGAAAATACAAAAGGGAAAAATAATCTCTTTAAAAAAATGGTTTTGGGAAAACTGGACAGCTACTTGCTAAAAAATGAAACTGGACCACTTTCTTACACCATATATAAAATTAAACTCAAAATATATTAAAGACCTAAATATTAGACCTGAAATTATAAATCTCCTAAAAGGAAACAGAGGCAGTAAACCCTTCAACACTGTCATATATCTTCCCAGGAAAGGAAAACAAAAACAGAAATAAACAAGTGGGATTACATCAAACTTAAAAACTTCTTCACAGCAAAGAAAACCATCAATAAAATAAAAAGGAAACTTACTAAATGAATAAAGCTGTTTGAAAATTACATATATGATAAAGAGTTAATATCCAAAATATACATATAAAGAACTCACATAACTAACACCAAAAACTTTAAAAAATCCAACCTAAAATTTGGAGAGTCCCTGTATAGACATTTTTCAAAATGAGTCATACAGATGGCCAACAGACATATGAAAAAATTCTCTACATCACTAATCATCAGGGGAATGTAACCACAGTGAGATACCACCTCACACCAAGTCATAATGGCTAGTATCTAAAAGACAAGAAATAACAAGTATTGGTGAGCAGATGGAGAAGAGGCAGCCCTCATGCACCACTGGTGGCAATGTAAAATGGTGTGGCCACTATGGATAACATTATGAAGGTTTCTCAAAAAATTAAAAATAGAAATACCATATGACCCAGTAATTCCACATCTGGGTATTTACCCAGAAAAACCACTAACTCCATGAACTCTTTATATATATATTTCAGGATTATTTACAAGAGCCAAGATATGGAACCAATGTTAAGTGTCACTTAAGAACACCATGGTAATCAAAACCAAAAACTTATAATAGATACACGAAAAAGAAAGAGAAAGGAACCTAACCATAACACTAAAGAAAATCATAAAACAAAAGAAGAGGGCAAGAGAGGGTGAAAGGATCACAAAAAACAAGAAAGAACTAGGAAACATTTAATAAAATGGCAATAAGTACATATACACTGATAATTACTTTAAATGTAAGTGGCCTAAATTTTTCAATCAAAAGACAAGGTAATGATAAAAATGGAGAACCATCTGTTTACTGTCTACACAAGGCTCACTTCAGACCTAAACACACACACAGACTGAAACCAAAGGGACAGGAAAAGATATACCATGCAAGTAGGGACCAAAAAAGAAAGCTGGAGTTTCAATAATTATATCAGAAAAAAATAGACTTCAAAACAAAGAAAGTAACAAGAAACAAGGATATTACATGATGATAAAGGGATCAGACCAACAGGAGGATATAACAATCATAAACATTTATGTACCTAATACAGGAGCACCTAAATATACAAACCAAATACTAACAGACAAAAAATGAGAAATTCACAGCAGCACAAGAATAGTAGGGGACTTTTAACACACCTATTTACATTAATGGATATATCGTACAAACAGAAAATAAAAAAGGTAATAGAAATATTAAACCAGATGGACTTAATGGATATACACAGAACACAACCCAAAAGGAATAGAATACACATTTTTCACAAGTGCACATGGAACATTCTCCAAAATAGATCTCATATTAGGACATAAAACAAGTCTTAACAAATATAATAATATTGGAAATTATCAAGCATCTTCTTAGACCACAATGGTATGAAACAAGAAATAAATTACAAGAAAAAAACTGGAAAAGACACAAACATGTGGAGGCTATACAACATGTTTCTAAATAATCAATGGATCCAGGAACAGATCAAACAGGAAGTCAGCAATACATGGAGACAAATGAAAACAGAAAACAATAAAAGTATAGGGGTTGTAGTAAAATCAGTTCTAAAAGGGAAGTTTGTGGCAATAAAGGCCTACTTTAAGAAACAAGAACAATCTTAAATAAACAATCTACTGCTACAACTAAAGGAACTAGGAAAAGAAGAACAACATACAAAATTACTAGGAGGGAAATAATAAAGATCAGAGAGGAAATAAATAAAATAGAGACTAAGAAAACAATAGGAACAAAACAATGAAGACAAGAACTGGTTCTTTGAGAAAATAAACAAAATAGACAAACCTCTAGCCAGACTTATCAAGAAAAAAAGAGGACACAAATAAACAATATTGGAAATTAAAAGACAAGTTACAACAAACGCCACAGAAATACAAAGAATTATTAGAGAATTCTATGAAAAATCATATGTCAATAAATTAAACAACCTCAAAAAAATGGACAAATTTCTAGAATTGCAAAACCTTCTCCAGCTGACCCAGGAAGAAACAGAAAACCTGAACATATCAATTACTAGTACTGAAATTGAACTGGCAATCAAAAAACTACCTAAGAACAAAAGTTCAGTACCAGATGAGGTCATGGTTGAATTCTACCAAACATTCAATGATAAGCTAATACCTATCTTTCTTAAAGTTTTCCAAAAAAACAGAAAAAGAGTGAATACTTTCAAACTCATTCTATGAGGCCTGCATTATTCTAAAACCAAAACCAGAGACACTACAAATAAAGAAAACTACTAACCAATATCCCTGATGAACACAGATGCAAAAATGCTCAATAAAATATTAGAAAACAACTCAAAAATACATCAAAAGGATCATTCATCATGACAAAGTGGGATTTATTCCAAGGATGCAATGATAGTACAATATCTGCAAATCAATAAATGTGATACACCACATTAATAAAAGGAAGGATAAAAACAATATGATCACCTCAATAGATGCTGAAAAAGCATTTGATGAAATTCAACATCCATTCATGATAAAAACTCTCAACCAAATGGGTATAGGAGGAACATACCTCAACATAATAAAGGCCATATATAACAAACCCAGAGCCAACATACTGAACAGTGAAAAGATGAAATTTTTCTTTCAAGATCAAGAACAAGATGAGAATGTTAACTCTCACCATGTTTATTCAACTTAGTACTGGAAATCCTACCCATGAAAATTAGACAAGAAAAGGAGATAAAAGGCACCCAAATTGGTAAGGAAGAAGTAAAAGTATCACTTTTTGAAGATGACATGATACTATATATAGAAAATCCTAAAGACTCCATCAAAAACCTATCAGAATAAATGGATTCAGCAAAGTTGCAGGATATAAAATCAATTTACAGAGAGTTGTTGCATTCGTATATACAAAAACAAACTAGCAGAAAGAAATCAAGAAAACAATTTCATTTAAAACTGAATGAAAAGAATAAAATATATAGGATTAACCCTACCAAAGAGGTGAAAGACTTGTACTTTGAAAATTATAGGACACTGATAAAACACATTAAAGACACAAATAAATGGAAATCTATCCTATGATAATGGATAACAATAATTAATAATTTCAAAATGGCCATTCTGCCCAAGGCAATTTAGAGATTCAACACAATCCCTAACAAATTTCAATGGCATTTTTCAATTAATTAGAGCCAAAAGTTCTAAAATTCATATGGAACCCAAAAAACCCTGAATAGTCAAAGCAATATTGAGAAAGAATGAAGCTGGGGTCATTGTGTTCCCTGGCTTCAAGCTATACAACAAATCTATAGTAATCAATACAGTATGGTAGTGGCACTAGAATAGACACATACATCAATGGAACAGAATAAAGAGAGTTCAGAATAAACACATATATGGTCACATAATATATGACAAAGGAGGCAGGAATATACAATGGGGAAAACACAGTCTCTTCAATAAATGGCATTGGAAAACTGGACAGGTAAGAGAAAGAAACTAGGTTACTGTCTTATGCCATACACAAAAGTAAACTATAAATAGATTGAAGACCTAAATGTGAGACATGAAATCATAAAACTCTTAGAAGAAAACAAGAATCTCAGGAATATCAACAGGAGAAAATGGATATGGATATGTCTCCATGGGCAAGGTAAACAAAAGCTAAAATAAATGATACTACATCAAACTAAAAACCTTCCATACAGCAAAGGCTACCATCAACAGAGCAAAGAGGCAACCTACAGTTTGGGATAATACAGTCATAAATGATTTATTCAATAAGAGGTTAACATCCAAAATATAAAGAACTCATATAACTCAACACCAAGACAAAAAATAACCCAATTAAAAACTGGACAGAGGACATGAATAGACATTTTTCCAAGGAAGACATACAAATGACTAACAGACACATGAAAAGATGCTCAACATCACTAATCATTAGGGAAATGAAATCAAAACCACAATGAGGTATCCCCTCACACTGGTCAGAATGGCTATTATCCAAAAGACATGAAGTAAAAATAAGTGCTGGTAAGGACATGGCCAAAAGGGAACCCATCCTGCACTGTTGGCTGGAATGTAAATTGGTCAGCCACTTGGAAAACAACAGAGAGCTCCTTCAAAAAACTAAAAATAGAAATACTATACAACCCAGGAATTCCACTGATAGGAATTATGCAAAGAAAACAAAATCACTAATTGAAAAAGTATATGCAAACCTGTGTTCAATGCAGTATTATTTATAAAAACCAATATATAGAAGCAATCCAAATGCTCATGAATAGATGGATAAAGAAGATGTGGTGCACAAACACAACAGAATATTACTCAGCCATACAAAGAAGAAAATCTTGACAACATGGATGGACCTAAAGGGTATTATGCTAAGTGAAATAAGCCAGGCAGATGAAGACAAATACCACATGACTTCATTTATATGTGGAATCTATGAAACAAAATAAACAAACAAAAAAGAAATAGACCCATAAATATTGATAATAGATGTTGGCTACCATAGGGAGTGAGGTGGGATGATGGGTGAAATAGGTGAAGGTAACAAAAATGCACAAACTGCAAATTGTAAATTAAGTTAGTCATAGGAATGAAAGTACAGCATACAGAATATAACCACTAACATAGTAATATCTCAGTATGGTAATAGGGGAACTACACTTACTGTGGCAAGCATCTAGCAATGTATACAATTATTGAATCATGATGTGTACATAAAACCAACATAATATTGTAATCAACTTTATTCCAATAAAAAAATAAAAACAAAACATCACAGTAACAATTTTCAAATGCAAAATGCAAAGCTCACAATCAATGTAAACTTTAAATATATTTCAAATATCTAATCTTCTTTATATGTAATTTAGATCTAAATCACTTTTAGTGAAAATACATTCTTGTAATTACTTATATTATCAAAGTACCCACAGTTTTTCAGAATTACTGCAGGAAATTAAGGTGGGAAAAAAATGAACATGGTATACACACATACACATATATGTGTATATACTCACATACACAGACAATGGAATATTATTCTGCCATAAAAATGAAATCTTGCCATTTGCAAATATATGGAAGGACCTAGAGGATATTATGCTAAGTAAAAATAAGTCAGAGAAAGACAAATGCTTTCACTTACATGTGGAATCTAAAACGAAAACAAACAACCAAACAAAAGACATGTTGTCAGAGGCAAGCAGGGTGGAAATGTGGGCAAAATATGTGAAGAGAATAAAAGGGTAAAAACTTCCAATTATAAAATAAATAATTTACATGGATGAAAGTACAGTATAGAGAATGTATTCAGTAATATTGTAATAACTTTGTATAGTGACAGATAGTAATAACATACCACGGTCAGCATTTTGTAATGTATATTATTGTTGAATCACTGTTCGTACACCTGAATTTAATATAATATTGTATGTCAACTATATCTCAATAAAAATAATTTGTCTTTTCTAAAATTGCCCAGATCTAATGTACTATTAATTGTATAAATCTTACATTTATTTTGGTTTAGTAAACCTTCATAGTAAAACTATAATCATTCTGTTTGTTACTTCCTTTCACTAATTTTAAGAAACAAATATATCATTATATACCCAGCAGGCACTAGGTTAGAAAGAGAGATGGTTTCAAACAGCACAACTGCAAATGGTACAGGCAGTATGACAGAGAGATGTGTCTCAAATCACTCAACCTTTCTACAAAGTGGAGATGATACTGACCTCATAGGGTAGGCATGAGATTTAAACAAGATAGTACATGGCTTAATGCAATACTTGACACCATCAGGACTCATTAATGAGAGCTATATTTATTTCAATTAACGTAGAAACAAAGGTTCTTATAATTGTTAATAGATTTCAAAGATAATGTATACCTTAGCTGAGTACTTGGAAGAAGCATAATTTAAGGGAAAAAAATGACTAAAATGTTACAGGAAATAGAATGTTTAAAGTGAACACTATTTTCCTGGTTATAAACAATATCCTTAACTCAGAGATCTTTAATTTACCCAGATGGTCAGCAGATGTCCATTCATATATCACTGATGTTCTGGATCCAGCTTATTAGAGATAGCATGAATTGGTATTTGTTTGAAGAACTGAATACAAGATTAGACAGGGGTCTCAACATTGCAAGATAAGAGTAAATCTTTATTTTAATAATTCCATTTCAAAACAGCATTGAAAAAATGGGAGTAGAAGACCTCATTAGTCCCTTTTAACCCCCAAGACACTTTGCAAAAATTCAGAACTGAGTAATGTCCTCAAATTGCTTTCAAAGAATTTCTATACTTTCTTCAGCTTGATTATAATTTATCTGTGGGTTATAATAATATTTACTTATTGAACTAGTATATATATTAGACCAACCATAGTAAAGACAGCAGAAATGTTCACTCCTTATACACTTTAGTCTATTTTTAACTTTCTAATGTCAAAAGCAATAATTTGTGGGCAAGAATTGTTATTGGTACTGTAAATCTTCACAGATAAAACCTTTCTGTAGTCACCAGATTAATAATAACAATGTAATAACAATAATAGGGAACTTCAAATGCATTTGTATTTTAACCTCACAAGAACTCTATTACATAGATAGCATTTTTTAAATCATTTTCCATAAGGAGAAACCCAAAAATCAGCATATTTAATTAACTTACTCAAGATCACAAAGTAGCAGAACCAGTAGCCAGTAACAGAACCTTTGGAAGTGTAACCATAGAACATTTATGGTCAACCCCCTTCTAACTGATAGATACCAGCTAAGGACTATCTCAGGTTTGAGTAAAGGAAAAATGCAGAAAAATCAAAACAAAATTGGGGAGACGTTTATATTAAACACAGTATGTTAAGGCATGGCAAGGGATGGTATGGTATATGGTGTGGCACAGTCTCTTTTTGGAAAACCCCTAATTTTTAATACCCTTACAATAGGTGTGATTGCTCTCCATGATGTAAACTGAATACTAGTTTATATTATTATCATTCTGAGGCCCTGGATCTAGAAAAGTTACTAAAAATCACAATAGTAACTTGTGACTACTACCCTTTTCTCAGTATTGACATTTTAAAACACTGATGGAGAAAATGGGAGGTTCTCCCAGTAAGTCCCCAAAAGTTTTTGTCTTTTCCTCACTGCTTTCATCTGATACTGTGGAGGCATTTGCTAGCACATTCATGGGTTAGCCAGAAACACACCTTCCTACTCCACTGGCCATTCAGTGTAGTAAATTCAAAGTATTCCAGCTTAAAAGTCAGTACAGGCTCTTTAAGCACCTTTCAGATCAATGCTCCACAAGGTTGTCTTTAGACTGATGTCAGCCCAGGCTTTGCTGCGTTCTCCAGCATTTACCTTCCAAGCTTCATTTTTGACAATTTGTCTGGTTCTATCCCAAACTATAATATCCTCTATAACTTATATCATTCCTTGGTCTCTAATATCTCATTATGATATCTAAGTGGATTCTGCAACTTTGGCATGTACTGATACATGGGAATAAGACTCACTTCCAAGCTTTGTGTATCATGTTACATGAAAGTCTCATGCTGGCAACATTAATCCATAGTACCTCAGTGTGATGGGGGTGCAGGTGTGTAGAGACCATTTCTTCCAAAGCTAGATAATACACAAAGATTCATCCTTAGTGGTTTCAATTCAAATAACCCAGTCACCACCATCTGGGCAACACTCTATAATGTTCTCTGAACAAAACATTCTTACAAAATAATTTGTGCAAAACAGCACAATCCAGCTTTTCTATTATGAAAACACTATCTTAGTAGTAATATGGTTCTCCAAATAAAAAGTAAGTAATTAGGTAAAATAATTTTTGCTTCCTTCCTTCCTTTTGCATCTCACATTTCTCCCTCCTTCTCTCTATCCTTGGAAAGTGTACCTGCAGCCTGAAGTGTAACTGTCATAACACTGTGTGGAGGACAGCACTGTGGACACTCACTTGGATGCACAGTGTACTTGGCATGAGTAAAATATACTTCAGATGCTTTGTGTCCCTGAGGTATAGGTGCTCCTAAATATCACAGAATCTCCTAGCCTATCTGAAGTAATAAAAGTGATAAGCGTTAAGGATGAAGGTTTATGCACTAAAGATACTATAGCAAAACTATTAAAATAACCCAGCTCCCAGAACATTATTGAGCTTCAGTAGCAGCCCTGTATGTGGACTGCCTGCTTCCAGAATTATTGAGTGAGAAAAACAACAACAACAACTATTATTTAAGTTACTTGTTTTTGTTACAGTTTGTTTTGTATTTGGTAACTGAAAGCAATGAATATATACTGCACTGCTTCATGTTACTGAAAGACATAAATGTATATTTCAGTATTCATTTGCTCTCAGATTCCTGACAGCTGTGCTCACCACCATGCTGACCCAGACCGACAGCTTGAATCTGTATTACCCTTAGAGGAACACTGGGCCAGACGGCCCTGACCATGTCACCAAAATTCAAGAAGTCTCTTCTTACTTCACAGTATAATCTTTCCTTTTTAAAACAGCCTTACTTAATTTTGTTCACTATGCTGAAAACATGGAGAAAAACAATCGCTCAACATTTGAAAACTCTGCACCTTGAATAATGCTATTGTGCAATGTGGAAAAAAAATCCAAATTTTACTCTTTTTTATGCCAGACTGATGTGTCCTTTGTTATTTCACTGGATAAATGTAAGAACTATCAAAGGACAAACTTGCAAAACAAAATAAACTGTTTCTTTCTTTTCCTTTCTCTGGTCCAACAGCTTTTCAGATTTAGTTTCCATTTATTAGAACAGACTGAAATTACTTATTGGAATTTCTTAGCACTCTTTTATAAACCCACTGAACAGGTGTAATTATGCTTGGTAAATCAATTCATCCTTCACACCATGCCCTGAAAATAAGCTAGGGTTACCAAATAACAGCAAATAGCCTGTTTGTTTAATTATATCAAGTAAATCTATGCTTTTTGATAGAAGTAATCAATTCAAAAATGAAATAATGTATTTTACAAGTTGGACAATCTGTCCAATTAGTTAGATTTTCTTTTCCAAAACACACACTTCAAATTAATGGGCAGAAGTTCACCACCTATATGACCTACTGATAGAACTTTATCAACATAATGCATGTTAGTATCTATATTATTAAAATTTTATTGAAGCATAAAATGGAAAGGACAGACAAGAATAATCATTTTACATTAAGCCTACTGACAACTTCTTCCACTGCAACAGGGAAAATTTCCTAGCATTTTATTCTTACTTCTACAAACAAGAAATACTTTGAAGTATTCTAATCAGTCATATGCACATCAACATGTCTTCACTACTGAGCTGCAAGAATACGTATTTATCTTTCTCTTGGCTATTATTTTTATGGTAAAAGAGCACTGCACAACATGCAAAACACGCCACTCAAATTGACAAGTATATCTGGAGAGCTGATTAGTGAACAGCACCAGTATTTTCAATGCTCCCCAGGTAATCCTGATATTGTTATCACATATCTAGGTCTATTTAACTCAATTAATATAAATCAACTGAGTAATTTTTATGAGAATACATTTCATTTATTCACTACTAGACCATGAACTTTCCAAGAACAGTAATGTTGGCTTTACAGACATGCGGTCTTATCCAGTTTCTTTCATGTAGTAAGCATCTCAAAAATGTATGTTGAAAGAATAATGACTGATTTATTTTTATGTTAATATATAAATGATGAGGAGGAACTTTAAAAGAGGAATGAAGATCGTGACTAATGATCCCAATTTTTAGGAATACCTGTTTAGATTAAGGGAGTAAGTATCAAATGATACAAATAAGGAAATATTTTTAACATGATTTTTCAAGAAAGCTATGGGTTTGGCACTAACATCCACTATTGCCTTATGTGTTGAGCAAACTTTCCAGACAGGAATTGTTTAACATGCTTTCACTCAACAAACTCTAAGACATGAGTTAATATTCATTCGTGTATATTAAGTATAGTTGAAAGAATTTTCAGACATAAGGGAATATATACTTATGTTGTTTATAACTTTTGCTGGCATGAATAAAACTAAAGAAAAAATCTAAATGTCCATTGATGAATGAATAAAAATAATTACATATATATATTTCAGTAAATTATTCATTCAGAAAAAAGAAGGAAATGCTGTCATTTGTGACAACATGGATGGAACTTGAAAGCCTTATGCTAAGTGAAATAAGTCAGACAGAGAAAAATAATCATGTTTGACCTCACTCATATGTGAAATCTAAAAGAGTCAAAATCATAGAAACAGAGAGTATAATGGTGACTGCCAGGGGCTGAGGAGTAGGGGAAATGAGATTTTGGTCAAAGGGTACAAATTTCCAATTACAAGATGAATTAAGTTCTGGGCATCCAATGTACAACATGGTAACTATGGTTAACAATACTGTACTATACTTTAAGCTTGCTAGGAGAATAGATCTTAAATGTTTACTCCACAAAAAATCCCAATTGGTAATTATATGAGGTAATAATGTTTAAATAACCTTGTGGTAATCATTTCATGAAACATATGTATGTCAAATTAACACATTACACTCCTCATATTTACACAATATTATATGTCAGTTATATATCAATAAATTGGGGGTGGGGAGGGCAAATAAAGCCATCACAAGGAAAGAAAAAGAAAAGCCTGAAATCATGGTAATGGTTAACTTTGGAGAAAAAAGGAGGAGGCATGAAAACGCCTTCCACTGCCCTGACAATGTTTTATTTCTTAACATAGGTGAATTTAATAGGTGTGCACAATCATTATTTGTATATTTTTTCTATGAATAAAATATTTTAGTATCCAAATTTTATTTTAAAAGATAGTATAAAGAAATGTGCATTTTTGAAATGAAAGATGATGAGTTCAATTTAGTTATGTTTTAGTTGGAAAGCTAGTCATGAAGATGTCTAGTAAATAATAGATAAATACCCTTGGCACTCAGGGAAATATACTGGTTAGAGATTAAGACTTACAGGATTAATCATGACATAAGCCCGTTAGAACTGACAAAATGGTTAAAAATTTATGATTAGTTAAAAAAGAAAGAAATCCTGCCATTTGCAAGAACATCGATGGACCTAGAGGGTATTATGCTAAGTGGAATAAACCAGGTGGAGAAAGACAAATACCATATGATTTCACTTGTTTGTGGAATCTAAAAACAAAATAAACAAAATAGCAGTGGGCCATAGACACTAAGAAGTGACTGGTGGTTACCATAGGGAAGGGGTTTGGGGGTGGAGGGGAGGGTGAAGGAGGATAAAGGAGCATCAAAATTAATAATAATATAAATTGGTAAAGGGGATGGAATTATAGCATGGAGAATATAGCCAATGGCTCTGTAGCATCTTCCTATGTTGACAGCAGTAACTGCACTGGGAGGGGGTGAGGATTTAATAATATGCATAACTGTTGAACAACTATGTTGTATACTTGAAAACAATATAAGATTGTATATCAACTATACTTCAAATTAAAAAAAGAATTTATGATTAGGAAGCATGATTAGAACAAAGCCTTGACATGTAGTCAGACATGCAATTAGTAAAAAGGGTCCTTTTGTATGCATTATCCTCTGTGCATCTCCTAGAATCATCAGAATGCAAGACAAATAGTCAGGCACAAAATTCAGGCAGTTGAGGGGAATAACCCAAATTAATTTTTCCATGTTTTACTCTTGTTGATAAGTGTTATAAGTATAATTGTACAACATATGGAAAGAGAAATGTCTTTAGAAGCTAAGACTGGTAAAAATTGCTGTGTTGGATGCTGACATGCACTACCAAGATCCTCTAGCTCTTGGCAGTGCTGTGGGTAGCCTTGAGGTTTTCACCCTAGTTACAAGGCAACTAAGATTTCCCTAGTTAAAGACAACTGTCCCACCCAAGTTCACACCTCCCTCCTAAGGTCTTCATACAATGACTAATCAGTGTGAAGGTGCAGTCTCCATGCCCCACTTCGTGACAGCTCTGAAGAATCATCTTAGCTTCAGAACCACCCACAAAGTTGGCTTAGGCCACCAATGAGACTGCAGCATAACTCAACTTTTCCTTCTGCCCAGTCCTGCTTCCTTCTCTCAGCTGTTGAGCCCAGAGAACCTTCAGAGTGTTAATCTACATCTCAGAGTCTACTTCCCAGGAAACCTAAAGTGTAACAATTTTGCATTGTCCATAGTACAGAAATATGGAATAAAAATATATTGTTAAATTTAGCTGCAAAGTAGTCTGTAACGATGTTTTGAGCATGGTTTCAGTGGTGTAATGGCATACAAGGATGCCTTGTCAACTGTACCAAAGAGTGACTGGGATTTGAAGAAACTCATTCTTCAAGTATAGGCATTTTCTAGAATATTTTTTTGTAAAAACAATGAAATAATAATGTTTCATTTGCTAGATGTTAAGATTATTCTGTGTGATTTGTTGTTTAGTTGAGAGTAGTTCGAATATATTTATGTTTCTGTGGGGGGAAGGAGGGAGAGAAAACTTAAGGGGAAAAAGGTGAGTACAGGATAGACAGAAGGAAAATGGAATTTTACCCTTAAGAGGCACAATGTTAGAGAATCCAAAGAGTAGTGTAAGGTTGTAAATTTACATAGAGTGGAGGAACTGTTGAACTACATAAGGAAAAAATGAAAGATAAAAATAGATACAGCTACATTTAGTTTATATAAAAGGCAAGCATTTAGAGAATCCTTATGGAATTGCTTCTCTGTATCTGTGGTGAAAAAAAAGAGAGAGAGAGAGAGAGAGAGAGAGAGGCAACAGCTCCCTGAAGGGAGTTGGGAATTGTGGAGGAGGGTATGGTTTAATGATTCTTTTTTTTAAGCTACCCAAGTGAAAAATGGAGTAAGGTAAATATTTATATTCATCTAAGTATGCAGTGTAGATCAGAGAGAACAGTGGGACTGCAAGTGGGCAAGGGGACTGATGTTGTTAGAAAATGTGAATATAAAATTATGAACTACTGAATAAACAAAGATACCAAGAAAGGAGCGATTGCTAGACTGAAAGCAAAGAAAGGGAGAGAGGGAAGCACTGTAAATAAAGCAATTAATGAGGTAGGATAAAGGGAGCAAGAGTGCTTGAAAATTTGTTACTAGAGAAAAAATTGAAAATAGTGAGAAAATGTGTTATTGTGGGAAGCAAAGAACAAGAGAGCTCGAGCTTAAAGGTTACAGTCAGAATGTGATACGGTAATTAGATATTACAGAAGTGCAGTGATTCCAGGTGACAATAAGATCTAGGGTAATATATGTTTATAGAATAAAGGTCACAGATTTGAGTATGTTAAAGAACTGAAAGACCAGAATTTTGGATAGGTCACCTCCGAAAGTATTGAAACTGTTGCAGAATCAGGGTGGGACCAGGTATTTTTAAAAACTTATATGAGTTTGTTGTCAATATGTCCAACAAATATATGAGACAGACCAGAAGGTTGGTAGATGGTAATGATGAAACGACGAGTAGTCAATCAGTGATACAGTCGGATAGAAACAAATGTCTAGGATATGTACATTTCTAGAATTTTGGAACTAGAAACATGCTAACTTATGTTCTGATCCAGTGGTACTGGAGGAATAGACAGTATTCTGT
This sequence comes from Manis pentadactyla, assembly GCF_030020395.1. Taxonomy (NCBI): domain Eukaryota; kingdom Metazoa; phylum Chordata; class Mammalia; order Pholidota; family Manidae; genus Manis; species Manis pentadactyla. Next base: position 167,150,107 of record NC_080020.1, on the reverse strand, counting down.
TAAAATGACAGCAGTTAAATAATGGGACAATCAATAAACAGTTTGCAGATATATGGAAATTTGTGTTTGTGGATTACATGTCCGGAGAGCAAGGGCTGCAGCAGATGGGACATTAGGAAAGGAAGCTGTGAACAGTTGGGAATGAGAGTCCAGGGAAGACTTGACTATAATAACTTGAATTTGAGTGATAACAAGGATGACAGATCTGTGATACACAGTTGGGTTAACTGGCTTCACAAGTTGAAGAGAACTCTGGTATGATATTTATTCAATGTTAGCGTAAATTAAGGTTCTTGTAGTATTAGGGTTATGGTGATAATAACAGCCATTAAACAGCTACATATTCATTGAATTAAATTTTTTGTGTTTGCAAAATTATAAAAACATCTTCTTCTAATCATCACAGTGCTTTACATTAGGATAAAAAGAGGTAACGCATGTCAATCACTTTAGCTGTTTTGGTACATTTCCCTATGCTTTATCTATGTATCTATCTAGCTATCCATCTACTTAAGGTGGTTCCATTTTAAGTAAATCATCTTTATAGTTTAATCAGTTAATTTGCCTTAATAGAATTATTTTTATATTCAGGCTTAAATCTATTTTACCACTGTATTTGTCTTGTATTACATTCACAAATCTCTGTATTTGTCTTAGGTAAATAATAAATGCATTGTTCATTGAATCCCACAATTATTTTATTATGTATACAGTCATTTTTTTCTTTTAGTGTTTAACCTAGCTATTAAAAAATACATATTTTATTCAAGGTTAATATGAATCAGTCTTTATCTAATTTTCAAAATTAAGAAATCTGAGAATATTTTTAATTGTTTATTCCCCTTTTTCTCTAAAGTCAATAATCATCATGCATCTTAATTCTCTTTGTGTTTAGGACCCCATAATAAATATTATTGTTTTATATTGTCAGTATTATAACAGACCCCAAATGCATACTGCTTTTCACACTCTTGATTCTGCCCTGTATCTCTAAGTTTATTATCAGGAGTAACCTTCCTTTTGCTTGAAGTACATTTTAGTTTGTGTGTAAGAGAGAGAGAGAGAGAGAGAGAGAGAGAGAGAGAGAGAGAGAGAGAGAGAGAGACTCATCATTAAACTTTCATAGTTATTGTTTATCTAAAAAGCACTTTATGTAACTTTCACTTCAAAAGGTCTTTTTCTCAGAATAAAGAATTCTTTCATTTTGTGTATTTGTGTTGAAAATTCAGCAGTAAGTCCTTTTCTTTTTCTTTCGAAGATTATACTTTCCTTCTTTTGGCTGCTTTTAATACTTTATGATTTTCTTTCTGTTTATCTTGAGTATGTTGCACTTCTTGAATCTGTGGCTTGATATATTTTCTTAGAAAATTATCTTTTGTTATTTATTCTATTATCTAATTTCTGCTCACACCCTATTCTTCTGGCATTCCAATTTTATATATATATTAGACCTTTTATTCTCCCCTTGTAGTTTTACATCCTTTTCTGTATTTTCCAATCGTTTCTACTGACATTCTTCAGTCAGTATATTTTCTTCTGCCATATCAGTCAGTCCACTAATTCTCTTGATTGTTTTAAATTTACTGTAAAACCCACCTATTGAATTAATTTCTGTCATTTTGTTTCTTTTAGTACTAGAGTTTTTCAATCAATTTATATTGTATCCAATTCTTTGTAATAATTTTGCATTATTTTATTTCTTTAATATTTCATTCAGGTTTTAACAAGTTTGTCAGATATTTTGAGTCTCCTATCCTTTCATACTTACTTTGGTCAGTTCTTACTCATTCTCTGTCTTGATTATTGTTAAATGACTGTTGAATATTATATAAAAAATTGTAGAAATTATTTAAGGCACAGGATGGCCTGGAGGAGGTTATACTTTTGTTGTCTCTCAGATTAAAGGTGAATTTCCTTTATATAATTCAAGTTGAAATGATTCAAAACTGGGATTCGGTCCTTATATGGTCTTTTTTCATTTCATATTTACTTCTGGGCTGCAGCCCTTTTGAATGCTTAATGAATGCCTGAGGTTTTAACCAGAGAACTTCTCTGGTAAGTCCTGAACTCATTTTTTATTTCCCAGGATCCATAAGTCCACTGAGAGTTCAGCTTCATTTCTGTGATTCTCAGCTCTAGCTTTTCTCCCCTAATCTTCATACTTCAACCACTGCTTTCTAGTATATTAAGAACAAATCACCATCAACAATTAGCCTTAGTCCTCAGAAATTTCTGCTTTTTCAGGTATTGACACATCAAATCCTAGCTTTCTTGTGACTTTGTGATGTCTTCCAATATTAGATTCAAAATACTTAGCCATTTTGGCAGAAGCAGTTTCCTTCGTCTTTATTATTTCTTCCAATAAATGGCAATGCACCAAACTTTTTTCCCAAAACCAGATAATTAGGAATCATGTTTATATTTGCTTTGCCCTGTCCTTTTTTCTCCAATAAATCAACCAATTTTGTCAAGTTCATTTCTTTGATTATCTTTCAATTCCACCCTCTCCTTCCATTCCCTTAGCATCACCATGGACACTGGCTAGCACCCTTAATTTCTCAACTGGTTTAAGAATATAGCCTTCTAAATGATCTCTTTGACTTGATTTCTGTTGCTCCCTTGTTTTAACCCTGCTATTCAGAATGTTTGTCTTATAATTCAATTTTACTGTGTAATTCCACTGCTTAAATTCCTTCAAACTATCCTTCTAACATTCAAGATAAAAAAAAAAATCCCTTAGCATGACAGGTAATATTCTTCATGAACTAATATGTGTTTACCTAAGTTATGTCAGCTCTCATGCTTCCATGCTATTATGTTTCTGTTACCTTCAACTAGTCTAAGTTTCTGAAAATACCATGTACCTGACTTTGTGCATACCCTCCCCCACTGTTTTGTGAGGAAACATTTTGGTAACTGGCTCCTCTAAGAATGACTCCTCATATCAATAGTCACCCTTATTCTGCTTCCTAGGAATATCTCAGTATCCTGCCCTGGCTCTTCTTCAAAATGCTTAAAAATCTGGGAAAATACTATGTGCAAGAATGTATTTGTTTATGAATAGATGTGATACATGTAGCTGAGGTATAGTGAGTGAGGGGGATAAAGGTCTAACAAGCTCAGAGATGGACAAAAATTAAAAATATGGGTGAAAGATGTTTGAAACACTTTTAAAGCGCTATGGGAAGCTTTAGAATGTTTATGTAGGGCATTAATTTAATCCCAAAAATTAGGCCTATATCTAGCATGTAGTATACTTCAGTATATTTGAACTGAATTATTTGACCAATTTATTATTAAGTTGAATATATGTTAGGTACAAATACTCTTTATCAGATACTGGAAAGGACATAACAATTAATAAAGTACTGACGTTGTCCTTAAGGCTACAGCTTTCTACTAGTGAGCTCAAAAGAAACATAAATATATTTTATGTAGATTCATATGTGAAAGTGAAATATGTTAAAAATGTCATGGATTTTAAAATAAGAAACATTAATATTCCAAAGAGATTTTTTAAAAACTGCTGTGAAACAGGTATCTTTTAAAAACATTTTACTACAAAAATACCTCATATTTGAAAAAGTTTTTTTAAACAGTATAATGTTCTCCTGAATATGTTTCACCTATGTCCACTGATTGGTAACATTTTGGCATATTCTTCTTTTTTCTCCTTATAATTATTTTGCTGAACTCTTGAGAGTAAGTTGTAGTCATTGTAGCCCTTTACCTAGGTACTTGAGCACATATCCAATAACAAAAGAACATACTCCTAGATGAACGCAGCACAGATATTAACTTAAGAAAATTCAGCATTAATATTATACTGTTATCTAATTCACACAGTCCATTTTTAACTTTCACAAATTGTTAATCGGATTGTTTTTCTTTCCAGGATACAAACAAGGACCATGCATTTCATTTAGTTTTCATGTTCTTATAGTTCCTTTCAGGTTCGAATAGTTCTAAGGGTTTTTTTGCTTTTATGTATTCAATTGATTGTCATATTTTAAGGTTGTCATTTATTTTTTATTTTTTTAAATTTTTTTATTAAGTTATGATTGATATACACTCTTATGAAGGTTTCACATGAAAAAAAATGTGGTTACTACATTTACCCACATTATCAAGTCCCCACCCATACCCCAATGCAGTCACTGTCCATCAGTGTAGTAAGATGTCCCAGATCCACTATGTGCCTTCTCTGTGCTACACTGTTCTCTCCATGATCCCCCACACCGTGTACTAAATATAATACCCCTCAATCCCTTTCTCCCTCCCTCCCCACTTGCCCTTCCACACCCCTCCCCTTTGGTAACCACTAATTCATTCTTGGAGTCTCTGAATCTGCTGCCATTTTGTTCCTTCAGTTTTGCTTCATTGTTATACTCCATAAATGAGGGAAATCATTTGGCACTTGTGTTTCTCCACCTGCCTTATTTCACTGAGCATAATATCCTCCAGATCCATCCATGTTGTTGCAAATGGTAGGATTTGTTTCTTTCTTATGGCTGAGTAGTATTCCATTGTGTATATGTACCACATCTTCTTTATCCATTCATCTACTGATGGACACTTAGGTTGCATCCATATCTTGGCTATTGTAAAAAGTGCAGAAATAAACATAGAGCTGCATATGTCTTTTTGAATCTGAGAAGTTGTATTCTTTGGGTAAATTCCAAGGAGTGGGATTCCAGGGTCAAATGGTATTTCTATTTTTAATTTTTTGAGGAACCTCCATATTGCTTTCCACAATGGTTGAACTCACTTACATTCACACCAGCAGTGTAGGAGGGTTCCCCTTTCTCCGCATCCTCGCCAGCATAAGGTTGTCATTTTTTAAGAGTACAGGCTTATGTGTAGATGAGACACTAGGATAGTTTCATAATGATTGTATTCAAGATACACATTTTTGGCAAGATAATCACATTCTGGCAGGTGACATTTTTTTTTTTTGAGAGGGCATCTCTCATACTTATTGATCAAATGGTTGTTAACAACAATAAAATTCTGTATAGGGGACTCAATGCACAATCATTAATCAACCCCAAGCCTAATTCTCAACAGTCTCCAATCTTCTGAACCATAACGAACAAGTTCTTACATGGTGAACAAGTTCTTACATAGTGAATAAGTTCTTACATGGTGAACAGTGCAAGGGCAGTCATATCACAGAAACTTTCAGTTTTGATCATGCATCATGAACTATAAACAATCAAGTCAGATATGATTATTCATTTGATTTTTATACTTGATTTATATGTGAATCCCACATTTCTCCCTTATTATTACTTTTTAAAATAAAATGCTGAAGTGGTAGGTAGATGCAAGATAAAGGTAGAAAACATAGTTTAGTGCTGTAAGAGGGCAAATGTAGATGATCAGGTGTGTGCCTATAAACTAAGTATTAATCCAAGCTAGACAAGGGCAACAAAACATCCAGGGATGTAGAAGATTTCTCTCTAAACAGCGGGGGTGAGGTTATAAGCCTCAACTCTGTTGATCCCCAATTTCCCACCTGATGACCCCCCTGTGACTGTGCCTGTCTTAGGTTGTTCCTCCCTTGAGGAATCATTTTATACAAGTTTTGAAAGATGAGAAACATTTATACAGAGAGAGATGAAGTGTGGCACAGGAGACACTTTGAACTAGGGATTGAACTGAAGATTTTTAATACTAATTGAAGACTCTCACCACTAACTATAGAAGCTATGGATGGCTTAGTTATAGCCTGAGAATTTTTTGGTCAATGTGAAATAAAAAACTAGATGTGTCAATTGAGAAGTGGCTACCAAGGGCGAGGTGTGGAGGGTGAGGGGGATGATAAAGAGGCACAGTAATTCCCAATCAAAATATAAGCTGGTCACAGGGCAAAAGCACAAAATGGAGAATATTGTCAATGATTCTGTAATATCTTTCTATGTTGACAGAAAGTAACCACACTAGAGGGGATGAGAACTTAAAAATACGGGTAACTGTTGAACCACTGTGTTATACATTGGAAACCAATGTAAGATTATATATTTACAATACTTAAATAAAAAAAGTTATATGTGTCAAGTAGAAGGTTTGAACTATGGTGTCAAAAGATAGATTTATGTACAGTACAGCTAGAACTAGCTCTCTAAGAAAACATTCAACATGAGTCCCTTGTTAGCTCCAAGCATAGGGAACTTCTAACCTCAGAAATTCAGTTTTCATCTTTAAGGTGTTTGTGCTTTGTGATAAAGGAAAAATGGAGAACTTTGTCTTTGAAGAAAAAAGTCTATATTCCAGTATTAAAGGAAGCCTCAGTAAGCTAATTATAAACATCTTCAAATTTGGAACATTTTAAATGAGATGAGCATGGTGCCCTTTGCTGGAGACTGTAGAATCAGTGACATAAAATAGTCACATTGTTGTGTACCATCCCCTTATTTGGTAGTTAAAGTAAACCCAAAGATAAAGATCTGCCCTAATTTGTAGGGTTGAAAAGTGCTATAGATTAATCTCCTACTAGACTGTCAGTCCATTGTGCAATTTACAGATTCCTAGATTATGCTTATGGAAATCACAGAATTTGTATTTCATGGATAGCTTCTTGCTATGACTATCGCCTTGGCAGATTGGGTTTTTCACAGTGGGGACCCAGGCTTCTAATGGCGATTTAGTAATAGAATGGGATATACTAGAAAATATTCACAACTGCTTCAGCAAACCCACTTTTTGCCTCATTCATCTTGACCTTCAAACATTTACTTACCAAAGTGGTCCATACCGTGAAGTTTCTTTTTAGATCAGTGTCAAATTTCAAGTGCCATAGACCACAAGAGAAATCTCTTTTTTTAATGTGATTCTACAAATATGAACTCAACAATAGTTTTATTAGCCATGTTTCTAATCCATTAGCAATATTGACTTTGCTATGAAGTGAGAGTAATTCAATTTCAGATTATATTCTAACACTGAAATAATTATAGCTTTGCCTGCTGGTTTCACAGTAGTTAAGGCTATGTCAGGGTTTTCAAGCTGAAGCTTTATATTTCAAAGTTCTATAATCAGACATTAAATAGGAAAAAAAAAGCCAAATGATTTCTGAGACTGCACTAGCACCTATGAAAAATCCATGTCAGGCTTTTTATTCAAAGAGATTCATATCAATGTGCAAGTCCCTCTGATTAATAATTTTTGTTATTAAATTGAGTATGGGTATCCGTGACACATTTTCCTAATGTTAGAAAGGGGTCCATTCTTGGGGTTGTTCATCCTCAGCATTAGGTACAGATCTCTGTATGGTAATTAATGTAAACAGAAGGCAAAAGACATGGTACAAGTCATCTTATTTCTTACTACCTACCTATGGGCAGGTTACTTACTATTGCTGGGACCCGAGCAATTTAAAATAAAAAGTTGGGAAAATGTATCCTATTTTCCTGAAAGTAAGGGACTGGAACTTTTGCAATCCTTTCCAATACTTTATCTGAGTTTATGTTAACATGAGGACGCACTTCATATAGGGGATCTTTCAGAGTAGGAGAGAGATCACTACTTCTATCTTATATTTGAGAAACACTATAGAAAGATCATTCCCCCAAATAGCCCATATACAGAAGTATATTTATTTATAATATTCCCAGTAAATTGCAAGTAAATATTGTTAGCTATTAGTAACATGGCACAAATATTCTGAAGATAAATCTATATTAAATATACTAGAGGAGCCATATATAATAAATAGCCATAAAGGAAATTATTGGTCACTGATGGAAAGCTCCCTGAGGTCAGAGAGAATAGTAAACTAAGAAGAGAGTGGAGAGCAGAGCTGAATAAGTTAAGACTCAGATCATTCTGCTCAAGATCACTAGTCCTCACTTAACGTTTCATTCGACTCCAAATTAAAACCACTTACAGGAAAGATACTGTTCTGACATCATGTTGGGTTCATATAAATAAGATGGCCTTTACACATCCTGGAAATTTATGACTAAATGTTGAGGAAACTATCTAAATTCTTAGTAACAATAGTTTCAGTGTCTTCTGCATTTACTAAGTGAACAGTATGAAGTTATATAATTCATATATATCATCTACATTAATAATCACAACGATCCCATGGGGGAATTACCTCCATTTCACTGATAATGAAATAGAGACCTACAGAGAAGAAATAACCTAATCAAGGTCATCTGTGTGTGGCGAATTCAGTATAGTATAGGATCTGGCTTTTCCAATCCTGTACTCATTAAACTCCACTTTATATAATATCTCATAATCTAAGCTATACCTTTCCAAGGAGGACATAGTGAAAAAAAAAATGAACCCATCAATGAAGATGAGAAAAACATTATGGAAGTGGAATCTCTTAACACCCTATAGTCTATAAGTGAGACCAACTGGTACAATCCAATCAATCTCTTATGCCCTTCAGTTTCTATTTTCACACATGCATCATATACTCATTTCTCTCTATCCTCAGAAAACCTACCTCTGTTCAGGTCATTCTGTTTCATATGAATCATTGAGTAGTCTCATGAAAGCTTTCCTAGCTCCACCCTGCCCCTTCAGACAATCCAGTTCTGAGACACAGATATACACAGCAAGTTGTGCAGTAACAAAAAACTAATTGGAAGTCTCCACAACATCATTGGTGGCTGATTTCTACTCTCTTTTTAAATGACAATGCTAAATAAAAAGTGTACCTGCTCAAAATAGGAGCCCTTTGGGGAAATTCTGTTAAATTTTCAGGGGCATCACGAGTGACTCTCCACTCTATTAGCATCAGCCATTATGCCTTTTCTTAAATTCTTCAAACAGGTCACGTTTCTTCCTGCCTTAGGACCAAGAATCATGCTTTTCTATTTTTATTGTTTTTATATATTTGGCCCCTTTGTGTGCCTAAATTCCTACTCTTCTTTCAAACTTCTGTTTAGATATTATTTTCTTTAGTAAGTCTTTCCTGACTCGACAGACTTAATGAGGTTTTCCTATTAGATACTCCAGAGCATTTTATTTATTATTTTTTTTAAATTGAAGTATAGTTGAGATACTCCCAGAGTATTTTATATTTCTGCTTGGCAACAATCATCATGTAATCATAACTGGAATTAATTCTTTCATTCACTCATAAAATATTTTTGAGTGATTATGTGCCAGAAACTTTTGAATATTTTCCTTAATCTATGAGGAAAAAAAGATAACAGTATCATATACGTGTATGTGTGCATAAAATAATTAAGTATAATGACAAGGAAAAGTAAAAGTATAGCAGGTTTTATACCAGTAATGCTGAATTAGATAAGTGGGTTGGACACAGGGACACAGTTTGCAGAATTAAACCAACTGCCAAGAGGTGATAAAGGTAGGCCTCATTTAAAAAGTGAGGATTTAGCTTGAAGGAGGTGAAGATATAAGATGTGTATACCTATGGAAAGAGCAATCCAGGTAAAGAAGAAAACTTGAGAACTTGCTATAAGGTGTGAATGTGATACTAAGTTTGAAGAACAATTAGGAAACCTATAAGGTTGGAATAGAGTGATCCATGCACAGGATATACAGCTTTGATTTATACGAGGAATCAACATTGTAATGGAGAACAAGATCAAGTGGGGCTTAAAAGTATTTGTTTTTATTGAGTCAAAAACGGGACTATTAGTGGAGTTTAAAAAGAATATATATATGCAATCTTGTGTCTAAATAGACCCTTTTGGAAGCCACTGGAATAGACTGCAGGAAGTCAAGGCTAGGAACAGGGTGAAGTGTTATGAGGTTATTGTAGTAATGCACGTGAGAGATGACAATGGCCAGGACCTTGATGGCTGCAGTGCAAATAGAGGGAAATGAAGAGATACTGCAGCTATACAGAAGGTACAATCAGCTAGAATTTTTTGATGGATCAGATTATGTAAATAAAGGAGAATATTCAAGAATGATTCTAGGTTTTAAATGACCTGAGCAACTGGGTGGCGTTCCTAACAAAACTGGAAAGATGTGGATGCAAGGGAGAAATAAATTCAGAAGTTCACTGAAAAGCATATCACTTTGTAATACCTACAGTGGGAAATAGCTGTGTGGTTTTCAAGTACCAAATGAAATATATATGGTTAAAATGTAGATGCAATTACAGTTCTCAAGTAATGCTACCAAAGATGTCCCCTAACAGCAGCAGTATAGCTATTTTATGGTTCAACCATTTTGTACTCCCTAACCATGCAAAAGATGCTATGAAAAACAGTAGGAATTGAAAATGTTTGATTAATAAAGGGACTGATAAAGCATATGAGAAGGAAATGGTATGTTACATTATGTACATTACTATATACAGTATAAAGAATGGTCTCGGCATAATTCATGGAGATTAATTTTTAATGGTAGGATTTACAATGTCAGAAATAGATACACTGCAGGCACATCTCCATCTATAATTAAGATCATCAGCAAACGTCTGAAAGAAGAGTAGTAGAATAACTGATTTACTATACACCAGGCACAGTTCAAATGTTTTCATTTATTGCTTTGTTTTTAGATTTGTCTTTACAGTATCTCTATCTGTTTTTAGCCTCCCATATAGTAAATATTATTTTCTTCAATTTCCAGACAGGGAAGCTATGGGACAGGGAAGTTAAGTAAATCCCCAGTTCATATAACTACAAATTGGTAGAGCTGTAATCTGTATTTAAATTTGAACCTGCACTCTTGGCCACCAGGGAATAATACTTTTGAATGGAGACCTCCAAAACATAATGGGAGCTTTGCAACTTCAGATTTTGGTAAGCTATCCAGTGGTAATCATACACCATTCTCTTCTTTTGAGAAACAGCTATTTTAGCTGAAGTATCTTCTCTCCCTCTCAGAACACCTAAATTATGGCCACTTACAATTCCAGTTCCTGAATAAAGCTTTCCTATCCTAACTTTCAGTATTTTTCCTCTCTGACCTCCTTTAATACTTACCCTGAGAGCAAATCATTAGGTCGAAATTATGGACTGTTCTATACTGCATATTACTAGTTTTGGATAATTTCTTTCACACACTGGCACTAACTCAGGGTTCAACTGACTAAACTGAATAACTCTGGAGTGAGCTAAAGTTGAGGTAAATAATTATTTAAAATGTTAAATACAGAATTTCAGATGCAAGATTCCCCTGTACCTATCACTTAATCCAAAGGTAAGCCATCTCATAATTTAAGTTAAAAAGAATTATAATGGTAGAAGACCATCACATGCAACTTCTATGAGATTACATTGGGGGTCTTTTTTTTCTTATTTGAGTTTACATTATGCCAGACCCAGAAATTAAGGAACACCAGAAATTTCAACAGATTTCAATATCCACTTGAATTTAGTTTCTCAAATGAAATGTTCACTGCAATTATAGTCTTTCCAAATTAAACAGATGGAATGAACAGTCTTTATCAGAGAGAAAATCTGGAATTATTAATTAGGGATGATGTTGAATATTAACCCTGAATGTATTATTCTGTTGCCATATTTATTCATGAGGACTTCAGCTCAACTGTGAGAACAGGAAAATAACACTTTTGTTTCCTTTTTTAAATATCACTCTAGGGCCTTGGTCTCTATTTCTGCTCACATCTTCTAGATATAAACAGTAGTCTCTAAATATGTAGCATCATTTATGGCTTGGTTTTACACATAAGGGAATTTAATATTTGATTGAAGTGTTTTCTAAAGTGACAAAATTCTAACATTTTTAATAATTGTAAGTAATGCATCATATATTTGTATACAAAATGGAATGAACATGATCAAGTAGACCCTTTCAGCTTCAAATCAAGGGAAATACTATGACTTTATGTACAGATGACAGTTAGTCAACATGAATTGAGGATTATGCAGCCATAGAATTCATGGTGGATAAATTTGTTAGTGTCCTTGAGCCACGCAACCCTTTCATGACATTTATTGCTTTGGTGTTCAGAGTAGAAAAAAATGAATGCAAGAGTTAAATGGATAGGGGCCCCATTCTCTAAAAATACTGTGAAGCTTTCACTTATTCAGTTACTTAGCTCACAGAGTGAAATTCAAGATCATGGAACACAGGAAAAATCTGATGTTAAAGTAGAAGAAGATGTAACGAATTGGTGTGTCTAAGGTTGGATGTGCACGGACTGGGGGTGAGAGATGTGCCTGTATAGCCAAAGGGATCCTGGAGGTCATTGTGAGTGTAAGGGGTTGGGGAACCTGACAGAAGGTGTAGAAAGACACAATATTCAAATACTGTTACTTTGCAGTTTTGCAGAGAGTTGGTCCTGTGCTTAGGGCCTTGTGTGTTCAAGTGAGCTTCTGAACTGTGTTTATTATTATGTCAGAGCTCCAGAAATAGTTATTTCAACTGTGGTCTTACCCAAACCACAAAGCGGCAGCTCTGATTCACAGCTGCAATTTACAGATGCTTACACCATATGCTACCATTCTGAAGATCTTCCAAATTTAAGTTGGGATGCTGTTTCTCAAGGAAGAGAGGGGCTAAATTATTAGGTAAATTGATCAGAATTAATATTAGCCTGATTAAGTCTGAACTTAATCTACTTTCGACATTTCCATTTTGGTTCTTTTCAAAATCCAATTAACTTACACAGCTGATTAGCATTTGCTAGTTCTGATTTTACAGCCTGCAAATTTTGCTCACCATTGCTTTCTCTTTCATTTTCATGACTTTAATCCAAATATTACAAAGAGATTTGATGAAGTATTTGAACATTAGCCAGTTTAGAGTCCGAAAACTGCAAGTATGCTATCATGAGTTATGTTTTCAGAAGCCAAACAGATATCCTTAAAACAATCAGGAGGAGCCACAGAAACAAACAGGTATCACACCTAATGACATAAGTATGTAAAAATAGCACATTTACCACATTTGAATGCTTCCCTCTTTATTTTCTGACGATAAGCACATAAACAACTAACATTACAGTATAATCACACTTCTCCCTGGAAAGAACCAAGAAAATAGACTTTTCCATATAGAAGTGTTAGATAGAAAGATACACAAAAGCAGCCAGGGAAGGAGACGATAAAGTTCAAGAAAAAAACTGCCCAAATTCTGCCCAAGCAGAGGGTCCCAGTGAGGACAACAAATGGTTTGAAAGGAGACAACTTCTTTCCTATTGGGTCCAGGCCAAAGTGGTCCCAACTAGGTCCCGGTGCAGACACAACTGAACAAAACTAAGAACAGCCCAAATCAAACCTCATCATAATCTCACTAAATTGTGGTTTTGCTCCCCTCCACCATGGGCTTTTCTGTGTGCATTTTGGGAAAAGACATGTGCACCAAGAGGAATGGGTGTATAACTAGAACTGTCAATCAAATGACCTCACTCTGTCAATCAAAGACGTGTTTCCCAGCTAGGTCATGATAAATATAAACTCTCTTCTAAAAGTTTGGTGCCTTTGTCTACCTTGACTCTGGCTCACTCCTCCCTTGGAGTGTATTCAAATAAAACTTTCACTCTGCTTCACTATTGTGTCTCTGCCTTTCAATTCTTTTTTGTGGCAGGGAAAGACGAGGAGAACAAACTCAACCCAAAACATTAGGAAACTGATATTTTTTAAATTATTTTTTGAAAGCCCTTAGAAAACTAAATGATCTTTTTATCTTGTACTTCGAAACCAGTGGCAAGCTCTTACTACCTACAAGAACAAATGAAAGAGTAAATGACAATGTACTTCCTATGAAGTTACTATGGGAACATGAGATTCTTTTTAAAAGTTACATAAAATGGTTTCTAGTTTAAGGTTAAATACATGGTCTGAAATTTATTCTACTAGGATGACAGATTAAAGACCTTGAACAAACTTCTAAGGTGAAACAATTAGACAAGTAAGGAAGCTACAGAGCCTCCAAACTTAATGAAACAAGTAACTCTTAGAGGTAAGTGACAGAGAGTCAACTCTCAGCCTATCAGGTTCTTTGAAGATTTTGAGTTTATGCTTTCTCAATTGCATGAGGCCTGAGGAACAAGAGATACATCCCCAAATTTGGAAACACTGAAGGCTCCAGAAACAAACAAACAACAACAAAAAAAAGTACCCAAGGAATAAATCCCTTTTTAAGAAAGCATGCTTCTCTTGACCTGTGCATTCAGTAGAAGGGAAAAATAATTCCTGCTGAGAATTTCTACTCACAAGACTGTCTTCATGTCTGTTTTCAGTCCAAATCCTTGCTACTTTGTTGCCTAAGAAAACTTGGTTATTTAGGATTTTTCTGACATAAAGTGCAAATTTATACAATCACTAAGAAAAATAGCAGTTAATACTGAGTTTCAAGGGCTATAAGGGATCTGTGGTGAACCTGTTATTCAACTGGTATATTCTGTTCTGTGTATGTCAACTCACGTAACCCCTAGACACTGGATGACTGACTAGATGACAATTGATTAGACCAACACTAGACATCTGACTACAGGTGAGTCAAAGGCCTTTTCTTTCCTGGGAATTTGTACTCAGAATACAAAGACTACAGGTGGTCTCTATAGACATTTTAAATGGATGATCATACAGAACTGGAACCAGAAATACTTGACAGAAGCAGAGCAAAAATATACAGAAATGCTTATGTAAGGGAAAAAGAAGACAAGAGGAGCTATAGGTGAATTTTCACTTCCTGTTTTTTTTCAGCTTTACGGTATAATTCACTTTCTACTTTTAGCCCCTTAATTAAGAGAAACTTGAATCCTTCAAGCTGATTCCACTTTACCAATAAAAACAAGTTTGAGTGGGTTCCTATCCCTTGAAATTAAATTATTCCATCTGTAATAGGGCTCAATTTTAATTAATCTCAGGCCTTTTACTTTATAGTTGAAGAAACTGAGACCTAAGAGGGTAAAGGAAATCTCCCAGGGTAACACAATGACTTACCCATAACAAAGTTCCAAGACCCTACTCCAAAAATATTCTACCTGATATTGCCTCTTTTCTTTGGTTATTTAACAAAATAAGCAAGTTATTGTGCCATTCTTATTCTACCACTGGTAAGATATTAAAAGAGTTCACTTTCTAATCAGTATTAAATAAACTAGCCATTTGTGCAATCAGCAGAACCTGCCTGAGGAGTGCATTTTTCACAGAAGAGATGTAAAGAAAGCCAGAGTAGAATATTGAAAACTGAGAAAGCATTATTCATAATACAGAGACTAAGAAACAGTATGTTCCTGGTCAATGAATGTAACTCTCTGTTACAGCCAATCTATGGTTATGTGGATGTACCACACTGAATCCACTCATTTCACTTGTCTTCACAATGGATAGTGCAGTGGGTTGCAACAAGTGCCAAGAAAATAGTCTATCAGCTGTAGCCCATTTGTTTTCCATGACAGAATGAATACAAAGAACTGTTGGCCTTATCAGACCCAGCACCATAGAAAATGGGATGGATACTACTTCACACAAATAAGTACCAACTCAGACTATTCTATTGGATGCACTTTTATATCTCAACAGTTTAACAAAATTAAATGAGTTGACTATTACATAATGTATTTCTTTTCTGAGTTGACCAAGTATTTGATACGGTGATCAAATTTTTTTGTTCATTAGATAGATACAAAATAACAACTACTGAATTATATTTACCTTCCTGTCATGAGAGTTTGTTTCCTTTGGTAGATTTTTATAATTCTTTCATAGATATGACTGAGAGAGAACAAACAACCCAGGAATCTACAGGAAATCAAGAGCAAACAAAATGACAAGATTATTACTATTAACAATAAGAATTATCCTCAGGAATTCAGCAAAGTTGCGGGATACAAAATTAATACACAGAAATCTGTTGCATTCCTATACACTAATGATGAACTATCAGAAAGAGAAATCAGGAAAATGTTTCCATTCACCATTGCATCGAAAAGAATAAAATACCTAGGAATAAACCTAACCAAGGAAGTGAAACACCTATACTCTGAAAACAAGACAATTATGAGAGAAATTAAAGAAGATACCAATAAATGTAAACATACCCCATGCTCATGGATGGGAAGAATTAGTATTATCAAAATGGCCATCCTGCCAAAGCAATCTACAGATTCAATGCAACTCCTATCAAAATACCAACAGCATGCTTCAATGAACTAGAACAAATAGTTCTAAAATTCATATGGAACCACAAAAGACCCCGAATAGCCAAAGCAATCCTGAGAAGGAAGAATAGAGCAGGGGGAATTATACTCCCTGACTTCAAGCTCTACTACAAAGCCACAGTAATCAAGACAATTTGGTATTGGCACAAGAACAGACCCATAGACCAATGGAACAGACTAGAGAGCCCAGATATAAACCCAAGTGTATATGGTCAATTAATATACGATAAAGGAGCCATGGACATACAGTGGGGAAATGACAGCCTCTTCAACAGCTGGTATTGGCAGAACTGGATAGCTATATGCAAGAGACTGAAACTGGATTATTGTCTAACCCCATACACAAAAGTAAACTTGAAATGGATCAAAGACCTGAATGTAAGTCATGAAATAATAAAAATTTTAGAAGAAAACATAGGCAAAAATCTCTTGAATATAAACAAGATCAACTTTTTCCTGAACGTATCTCCTCAAGCAAGGGAAACAAAATAAAAAATGAACAAATCGGACTATATCATGCTAAAAAGCTTCTGTACGGCAAAGGACACTATCAACAGAACAAAAAGGCATCCTACAGTATGGGAGAATATATTTTGTAAATGACATATCTGACAAGGGGTTAACATCCAAAATATGCCTCAACACCCAAAAAGCAAATAACCCTATTAAAAATTGGGTGGAGGATATGAACAGACAATTCTCCAAAGAAGAAATTCAGATGGCCAACAGGCACATGAAAAGATGCTCCACATCGCTAATTATCAGGGAAATGCAAATTAAAACCACAATGACATATCACCTCACACCAGTTAGGATAGCCAACGTCCAAAAGACTAGGAACAACAAATGCTGGTGAGGATGTGGAGAAAGGGGAACCCTCCTACACTGCTGGTGGGAATGTAAATTACTTCAACCATTGTAGAAAGCAGTATGGGGGTCCCTCAGAAAACTCAAAATAGAAATACCATTTGACCCAGGAATTCCACTCCTAGGAATTTTCCCTAAAAATGCAGTTTCCCAGTCTCAAAAAGACATATGCACCCCTATGTTTATTGCAGCACTATTGACAATAGCCAAGAAATGGAAGCAACCTAAATGTCCATTAGTAGATGAACGGATAAAGAAGATGTGATACATATACACAATGGAGTATTATTCAGCCATAAAATGAAAACAAATCCCACCATTTGCAACAACATGGATGGAGCTGGAGGGTATTATGCTCAGTGAAATAAGCCAGGTGGAGAAAGACAAGTACCAAATGATTTCACTCATCTGTGCAGCATAAGAGCAAAGCAAAAACTGAAGAAACAGAACAGCAGCCGACTCACAGAACCCAAGAATGGACTAACAGTTGCCAAAGGGAAATGGACTGGGGGTAGGTGGGTGGGTGGGAAGGGAGGGAGAAGGGGAATAAGGGGCAACACGATTAGCACTCATAATGTAGTGGGGTTCATGGGGAAGGCAGTATAGCACGGAGAAGACTAGTAGTGATTGTATAGCATCTTACTATGCTGATGGACAGTGACTGTAATGGAATATGTGGTGGGGACTTGATAATGGGGGAATCTAGTAACCACAATGCGTGTTGCTCATGTAATTATATTAATGATACCAAAATAAATAAAATAAAATAATAAAATATTTTTAAAAATTACCATCAGGAAGACTCAGATAATGCATTTATTCATTCACTCAGATAACATTAAGACTCAACTTTCCCCCTATTTAAACTGGCAGAAAAATATATATGTAATTTTTTCAGTTCAGTATACATTAATTGAACACATATTCCCTATCAGACAATGTTTGTGAGGCTTGGGAAATGCTAGTAAACAGAGATCCTTGTTCTCTTGCCACTTAAACTAAGCAGTTACATCACTCATTAGTTTAATACCTGCCTCCCATCACACCTAGAATAAACTCCTTCCCATGGCCTGTAAGGTCTGAGGTGATCTAAACCTTGCCTACACCTAGTGTTTACTCATCAGACTTTCTGGCTTGGCCTTCCTGAGATGAGCTGAGGCTCCCTCATCCCCTTTGTACTTAAATTTTCCTGTGCCAGAAGCACTTCCTGCTCACATCTTTGCTGGACTAACTCCTCCTGGTTTTACAGGCTCAGCTTACATGTCTCTATTTCAAAGACATTTTCTAATCACACCATTTAAAAAATAAAAAATAAGAAACTCACCCCCAAGTCTTTCTACCATGGCAGGATATTTTTTCTTCATACAGCCAAAATTATCTTGTATCCTGAATTACTTGCTTGTTTATACTTGTCCTCATAGATGAAGTTGTGTAAGAGCAAGTGCATGTGTGTTTGTGTACACTTTCTTATCACTGTCTTATTTCCAGCCTTGAAAATAGTGCTTAGAATTTATTAAGCTGTTGTAAAATATTCTGTACAATATATAAATAAATTAGTGAATTCATATTTACTTATGCTTATCTTGGTGTGAAAAAAACAAACCAATTTTGCAAAGTAATTTACTCATCCAACATTAACACACTACTAAAAGTAATACAAGATGGGAATACAATTAATTTTTCTAATTGACAGACTAATGAATAGATGAAAAGTAAGAGAAAAGGCTCATTTCTGAGTGGCCTGAGGTCATCTAATCTTTTTCATTTTTTTAGCTAATAAATTGCATGATTATTAAAATCATGCCTACACATATAATAGAGTATTTTTGCTTGTGGGTGTTTGGAGATATATTTAAATCAGGATTATAAATCACATAAGGAAATGACTTATGTAAATTTACAATTCATTAGCATGTATTGAATTATTTTCTCTACAATTTAAGCAAATGGAAGAAGTCAAATGGATCAAGTTGGTAAAAAAAAAAACAAGGAAAAGCAATTTGCTAATAATCTCATTACATTGTTGATAAATAACAAGAAATGAATAAATTTCAGGCTACAGAAATCTTGTTACCTTCAAATTGAGACTAGAGTTTGTTTGATAAATAGTTGGCTTTATGATTCAGCTTATAGGCATCTTGCTTATACTAGGCAAAATGCATTTGATCAACATAAAAACAATTCCCATTAACTACTGTAAAAGTCCTACTTCCATTTAATTATTCTAGTTTTGGATATGTCAAGTACCTTGATGGAAATGAGAAGCAAGTAGTATAGTAGAATAAAACTAGTTTTAATCCTGATTCTGCCACTTAGTGGCTTTAATAGAATGTCCAGTTTATCTAGACTAAGATGCTTGTTTTTCTCATATATGAAGTGGAATAAATAATTCCCATGTGGCATGGCTGTAATAAAATTCAAGATAATGCATATAGTATGTCTGATACATTATAAGCACTGAATAAATATTGTTTTTATTCCTTGGACAAATCTACCTATCATTTGTAGGCAATGTAGAGTTTTAAATTTTCTGTCTCTTTCACATATATTCCAACTTCCTTCCTTACTTGCACTGAAATGTTTGTCCTAAAATGCGTATTTTATTAGTTCATTCAGATGGTTAAAAATGCCCAAGTTCTCTCCATTGAATAGAGGATCAGTTCACACTGTTTATAATATTTGAGATTTTCATGTTGAGACCCTACCATTTATTTTCAGCCTGACACATCATTGTCAGGCTTGAAAGTTTATGGGTTCCTTTTTGCAAACCTGACCATCGCTGGCACATCTCCTATTTTCTTTTAGCCACCATTAGTATCCAATAATGAAACAGAGATAAAAATTCTAAAGTTGGTATTTAAATCTCTTTGGCCTAGAGACCTGGGGCCATTCAAAGCCATTTGATGCCCTACTCTTCTGCTTCTAATATCTCTGTGGGAGAAAGGAGAAGTTTTTCTCTGTGCTATTGTTATTTGCCTCCTTTACACATTTACAAATTTATTTTGAATAGGAGGTTTGTTCTCAGTGTCTTTTGTTTAGTCAATAACTTTCTAAAAATCATTTTTAAATGAGGGAGTGAAAAAGCATTAAGAATTGGAGTTAACAAATCTGAGTTTGGAAAAAGTATCTGCAATTTATAATTCATGTTGATTTGGACAGGTTGGCATTTTTATATCAGTTTCATATTTTACAAAGTGAAACAGTATAACAAATGAACTAGAGCACTTAAGTGCATAAATATCACCTATGTCAGTATATTTTCCAATTAAGCAACTTACATGTCAGCCTTCTACTTTTACATGTTAAAGATTAAATTTCTTTTAGCTGTATAATCATTCTATTTTTACACTTGGCTGTATTTAAGTCTGTATTACCAATATGCCTATGTCAGATCATCTCTTTTACTTTTATAAACTTGAAGTCAACATACTTTTCATCTTTCAGTTACCATCACTTTTTTTTCACTGAGCAATGCTTTCCAACGAATCAGCAAAAGTTCTTAGGTGGGCTATAGATTGGCTGAAAGAGTCCTCCTCCATCATACACACTGCATAATTGTATGCAATTCTCAATATATTTTGCCAATGTTAGCAAATATTATCCTAATGATGTTGATGAAAATAATATGACATCATAGAGCATTGGAATGCACAGTTCATTACAGGAGAGCTTTCCTTACAAGAATCTCTGACCTAAAGGGCTGGTGTACCTGTGTTGGGGTGGGGAGGGGTACAGCAGACCTGAAAGGGTTTTGTTAGATCTGAAATAAAAAGTTATTACTGTAAAGCAAGCTTTGATATTACATCACTATTTATAAAGAGTTTATGAAAGATATGTTTTTAGTACCTCCATGTAAATAAACATTTAATAGCAACAGGATCTCCTAGTTCTGTAAACATTATCAGTAAGGTCAAAATCATGGTCATTGCCTGGGTACCTCCTCTGCCTCATACCTTTCAAAATCCTAGTACGTAATTTCCCTAAAGCTAGAATTAAAGCTTGGGTAATTATTTTCTCTCATTTTTTCCTTTAGTCATGAGTAAATTAATTTATTATTTGTTCTTTATATTTAACCATAAATGAAATAAAGCAGTGTTTTTCATTATCTTGATAAGCCAAAAAAAAAGGTTCAATAAAAAAATTGTTTCAGTCTGTAACACAGAATTACACAAATACACTGAAATCAACTTAATAAAAGTATACTTCGTTTTGAATGCTATCATCTCTATTATATTTATTTTTAAATTGACCTAATTCTTTAAATGATGACTGTGATCTGCTAAGTTGGTTTTATAACATACTAAAAGATGGTAGCAAGTACTCTGAAAATACTGAAGTAAAGCAGATCAGAATGGAGAGGACCTAGTTTTGCTGGTTAGCTACAATCTGCTCATGTTACAAAGTGACCACTTACTATAGGAGTGACTTATGTTTATTGCATCATGATGCCAGAAAGGTTTAAAAAAAATGGGGAAGCGGGACGACTGGAGTGGATGAGGAAACTTAAAGTTAAGATTTAGATGAGATCACTTTTGTCTTATGGTGGGTGGGGTGGGGTAGTGGAGATTTCTGGATTTCCAAGTCCTAGGCACCTTTGTAGGTAAGCAGAGTCTACTGCCAAAAACAAAACAAAAAAGAATGGAATTAATACTTGGTGAGCTATTTATTACCTAATATCTAATATCAACAGTTAGGTAATAGCCATTACTAATTGCCAGGTGCCCTTGCACATATTCAGATATGTTTAATTCTCATAAATATCTTATAAGATAGGTACCGTTATTATCCTTAGTTTATAGATCAGGAAATTGAAGACCAAAGAGCTTAAGTAACTTGTCTACAAACTAATGTGTCAGGAATTTTAGTCATTATGAAACATTCCAAAGTATCTTGTAGGCTAAATTTCATTAATAATAATAATAATAATAATAATAATAATAATAATAATAATAAATTGTTCATCATTAGTGAATTGTACTCTTCCAAGATGACTCTTATTGCACAGAACATGATGTGTTTGGGAGGATAAGTTGCACTAATTTCTTGTGGTAGTTAATTCTGCAAACACTTTATAGTTGGTCATGTGCACCTAACTTTGGAATACTAATAATTAAGCCAAAGAAAGATTTCAAGGAAATATCACTAGGGAACATATTTCAGGCAATGATGCTGGATGGAAATTGAGGATCACATTAATCTTGTCTTTAATAAGGAATAACCAATGGAGACAAGATATCCTTATATTATCAGTAAGAATGACCATTCAATAACAGACAAGATAATACTGAAAGAAGAGTGTGTGTCTACATTGAAGTCTTAGAAATAAAACAATATTATACAGGTATATAAGGTAAAATTATTTTGAAATGATTTTCTCTCTAACTTTTGATGATGGTATTTTCCAGGTTCTATAATCTTCCAAGAATGTCAGTTTTGCTTTGAGGGTGATGAGCAAAAGGTCAAAATCTCTCAGGCTCTTTGTTGTTCTGGGTCTTAAGAGAGCTTTCTCTTCTGCTTTGACAGTGGACTGACCACTTGCTAGGTCACAATGTAGCTGCTGATAATAGCAGTGACAGAAGCACTTACCCCTCTCACAATTATCTGGACTAGGAACTGCAGCCATTAGACCTGCGTCACCCATAAATGCACAAAAGACAGTAAAACCGTACCCAGAGGGGGCTTTAACATAGAAAAATGTGAAAAGATGAACTCTGAGATCATGTGGATCACAGGAAATTAAAATTTCTGCAGGAGATAACAATATGAGCAAAATAGTTATGGTGATGGTGGTGGTGATAATGCTATAGTAATAGTAGTAATAATAATAGTAACAAGAAGATACCTCCTTTCTAGGTGAAGACATCTGAAAAAAGAAATCTGGATGAAGTTGTTTTTAAAATCTTCTGACATATTTAACAGAATAGTGATATATTACTGAGCTAATATCCAAAAGAGACCTAGTTTCCAGCAGTATGCCAGTACATGGGGACACCTTTCCTTGAGTTTGACAATGTAAAAAATAAAGCTGAGAGGCTGATTTTCACTGTGACAGACAACTGGAACTTGGGGGACAAAAACCAGAGTACAGGGCTTGACAAGTGTGGGAATCTGGATAGATGATTCCTCAGGTTCAGAAACCAGATGGCTGCTCAAAAATTGAAAGGAATAGGAAATAAGCCAGCTGCTACTGGCCTTCTGAACAGTTTCATGTCATTTGCATACCCAGGAAAAGCTGCAAGACTTGAAATTGTACTAAAATGATCTCTCATTATATAAGTCCTCTGGCACCTGGAAATGCAAAGAAAGGTGAGATCATCTAACACTCAAAATATTTGTTCAAATTATTTTTTATATATAGGGGCTAAAACACAACCAAAGATAATCCCATATTTTTAGAGAAAATATGAGTGAGTACCAACAGAAATAAGTGAGAAGAAAACAGGTTCACAGATACTAGAGATATTTTCATTGTCAAACATACCTCAAAAACCAAACCATATTCAATACAAATGTACATGGAGATATAAGCTTAAAGCTTAAACATCTAGGAGGAAGCAAAAAAATGTTTTTGAAAAATCACTTAAATGAGTTGGGAAAAAAATTACAAATAAGGGTAAAAGAATGAAATGACCTGAATTAGAAAGTCAATGGGCTAGCCAAATAGTAGATTAGACATAGCTGAAGGTTAACTAACAAATGTCTCAAATAAAACTGTTAAGTAGTTAGAAAACTATAAATACATTCTCTTTAAGATACAGGAATAGAAAACAATGGATGCATAGCTTAAAATTGGAGAATCTGGAACATAAATTTAGAGAAGAAAAATAAAATTATAGAATTTAAAAAAGAGCAGAAATGTCATTATTTGCAGATGATATATTCAATTAAGTAGAAAATCCAATTTAATCTGCAGATAAATTATAGTGATTCAGCATAGTTTGGGGCACAAAATCAATATACAGAACTAAATGCTATTCTGTATTGGCAATAGTCAAAGAGAAAGTATAATAGAAAAGATATATGTTCACTCCGAGAGCGTCTAACATATAAAGTAAAAACTTCAAATGTAATGTTGACTTAATTAAACTAGGATTATAGTAGCATTTTAAAACAACATCTGGTTTTTAAAATCAGCTCCACAAAAACATTGTGCTTCAAGGATTAAAATGATAAAATTAATTTTTAAAAACTCAAGTCAATAGAAATACAAACAACTACTAATACTTCATATAGAGAATAAATATTTCATGTCTGAAACATCAACAAAACTCAAAACAATTTAGGTAAAAAGAGTAGTGGCTTTACAGAGTACAAACTGTTTATAATGCAAAAAAATAAAATAAATTTTGAAAATTTATCCAAAAATATTTATTTGAAAATAAATATTTGCAAAAATACTTAACATAACTGAAAAATAAAATAAATAAAACCAAACTACAATACAGCAGTATAAACACAATAGTAAATCTATGGAAAAGAACAAAAGTTGAACTCATAATATGTTTATAAACTTAAATGGCCTTATCACAGAAGGATATAATAAAACTATAGGAACCTGGAAATGATCTTAAGCAAGTTAAAAAAGAATAATAAATTAAAAGATACAGTAAGAAGAATTAAAAGATGAAATAAATTTTTAAAAAGCTTTTAAGTAGAAAAGATATATACTTCTAAAGCTGTTTTAAAAAAAAAATCAGCAACATCAATTAGTCCTTTATCGGTGTGACTGAAGAAAAATGGAGTAGAAATGTATAAGATTAAAAATGAAGGCAGGGCAGTCCAAGACAGTGGCATAGGAAGACATGCAATGCATGAACTCATTTTCCCTCACAGACACATCAAATCTACAGCTACATATATAAAAATTGCCTCTGAAAAAGAACAGAAGACTAGATGAATTGCTCATCTACAACAAAAGAAAAGGAATGGCATTAGGTAGGACAGGCAGAGATACGGTCTTAACAAAAGAACCTGCCCAGCGCCATGACCCACATTAGGGAGGGCTCTCACAAGGGGTCTGTGCTATACCTCAGGACCTGCGCCAGACAGATGAGCCCCACAAATGTCTGGATTAGAAAATCAATAGACCTTATATCCAAAGGACCCGAAGAACTATAAGGAAGCAAGATAACTGCTTTAAAGGTCTTGGAAGTGGTCTTACTAACCCTAGGGCCCAACACAAAGGCAGTGTTTGAAAAGCACCTAGACTGCATGTCTGAAGGAGACTGATTTACTGATCTTAAACGAACTGCCAGAGGTACAGGGGACAGCTGGGAATTTCTCCAGAGATAGAGGGGTTGGAGAGCATCATTTTTATACTCTCCCTCTACCCTGCTAGCACAGACTGGCTCACACAGACATGGCACTTTCTTACTACCTTGCTAAGGCCAGTAGGGCGAGCAACTGGGGAAGCCTCCTGCCACCTTGCTGAAGCTGCCAGGTGCACACAGTTGCACCACAGCCCTGCTGCCTTGCTAGGGCCAGAAGGTATGAACAGTTCACAGCACTCTCCCACTGCCCTGCTGGAGCCAGTGGGCATGTACAGATATGGCACTGCCTCACTAACGCTTGGCCCATGCAGCTAAGGCATCTGCCTCTGCCTACTAAAGCTGGGGGATGAGACCTATAGCAAGTGCTCCCCAATTTCACCACTAAAGCCAGCTTGTGTGTGCAGTTCACACAGGGGATGACTCTTGATTGTCTGGCCCTGGTGGCCAGAGGGGCTTGCTTTCCTGGGCTCCACAGGACAATAAGAATCAGAAACACAGTTTTTGGCAGGTTACCCGCACAGACAGTAGCCTGAAACACAACCCCAGTCTTTCTGTGAAAAAGGTTTATTTACTTGTTCTAGAGGGACAGGCTTCAGGTTTGCCACACATCTAGAGCTCTCAAGGAATATAGGGAGACAGCATTCTTGTGCTCTCCCCTGGCCTATAGCTCAAATGTATCCCCCAGAAAGGGGCTTATACACCCTTCTGGAGCCCTGATTTTTGCAGGGTTTATGATTGTGGCACCACAGGACAGCGTATAGTTGCATACTTGAAAATCTGATGCCTAAGAGTCTAACATCCAATCGGCCTTAATCAAGGTACTAACTGAGATTCCTCCCTTTGGAACAGTGACAGGTCTTGGCTCAGTCTCATCAGTGGGGCCTTATCAAGAATAAATCAGGCTTCTTAACCAAAAAATGTTGAGAGACAACCAAGATCTAGGGAAAGGTTTAATGATAAGTTTCATTACAAAAACAAGGCTGCTGCTTCAAGACAAGAAGAGTTAACTGTTTAGTCTAATACATAGAAACAAACACAGACAATCAAGACAAATGAGGAAACAAAGGAATATGGTCCAAAAGAAAGAACAAGATAAAACTTCAGAAAAAACCCCTCAGTGAAACAGATAAGTAATCCACCTGATAGAGAATTCAAAGTAATGCTCACAAAGATGTTCCTGAAATCTTGAAAAGAATGGATGAACACAGTGAGAACCTCAACAAGGCAATAGGAAACATAAAAAAGTACCAAACAGAAGTCACAGAGCTGAAGAATGTAATAACTAAATTAGAAAATATACTAGAGGGTTTCAACAGTGGACCAGATAAAGCAGAATAATGGATTAATAATCTAGAAGGCAGGTCAATGGAACTCACCCAAATACAGCAGAGAAAAAAAAAAGAATTTTAGAAAATAAAGATAGAATAAGGGACCTAGAGAACATCAAGTGGAATGATATTTGCAGTATATGGGTACCAGAAGAACAAGAGATAGAGAAAGGGGCAGAAAACTTACTTGAAGAAATAATGGCTGAAAAATCCACTAATCTAGGGAAGGAAACAGTCATCCAGGTCCAGGAAGCCCAAAAGGTTCCAAATAAATGAATTCAAAGAGGTCTACACTAATACACCTTCCAGGCATACCTCATTTTACTGTGCTTTGTTTTATTGTGCCTCTCAGATATGACATTTTTTTACAAATTGAAAGTATGTAGCAAACCTGCATGGATCAAGTCTATTAGTGCCATTTTTCCAATAACATTTACTCACTTCATGCCTCTGTCCCATTTTGGTAATTCTCAGATACATTAAACTTTGTCATTATTGTTATATTAATTATGGTGACCTGTGATCAATGATCATGACTCACTGAAAGTTCAGATGATAGCATTTTACAACAACAAAATATGTTTAGTTAAGGTATATACATTGTTTGCTTAGACATAATGCTATTGCAAACTTAACAGACAGCAGCATCGTGTAAACATAACTTTCATATGCACTGGGAAACCAAAATATTCATTAGGCTTCCTTTACTGTGGTAGTCACTTTAATCACAGTAGTCTGGAACCTAATGTGCAGTATCTCCCAGGTATGTGTGTATAATTAAAATGTCAAAAGTGAAAGAGAGGATCTTAAAAGCAGCAATGCAAAAACAACTTGTTACATCCAATGAAACCCCCATAGGATTATCAGCAAATTTTTCAGCAAAAAACTTTGCAGGCCAGAAGGAAGTAACAAGATATATTCAAAGTGCTAAAAGAAAAAAATTCCAACCAAGATTATTCTATTCTACCCAGTAAGGTTATCATTCAGAATTAAAGGTGAGATAAAGAATTTATAGATAAACAAAAGCTAAAGGAGTTCATTACTGCTAAACTGGCCTTAAAAGAAATGTTAAGGGACTCATTTAACTTGAAAAAGAAAAGGCAACAATTAGTAAGAAGATAAAATAAAAGTATAAATCTCAATGGCAAAGGTTTATATGTATTTGTAAAGGCAGTGGGTTAGTCACTTACAAACTTAGTGCAAATGTTACAAAAAGCTACTATAAAGTTTAAACTCATTTCAAGCATCTTTTCTGACCATAATAGTATTAACTAAAACTATAATAACTAGGTAAGGGATACACATAATTTAAAAATGTAAAATAAGACATCAAAAACATAAAACATGTGGTGAGGGGATAAAAACAAAGTTTTAGAATGTGTTCAAATTTAAGTTTCTATCAACTTAGTATAGACTATTATAAATATACTACATTATACGTGAATATCATGCTAACCACAAAGCAAAAAACCTACAGTAGATACATAAAACATATTAAGGGAGTAATCTAAACATAATCCTACTCAGGAAACAAAATATGTTTAGTTACCCAAGAAAACAGGAGGATTGCAAAAACAGAAAACAATAAACAAAATGGCAATAAGTAATACCTATCAACAATCACTTTAAATGTAAATGGACTAAATTCTCCAATCAAAATATATAGATTGGCTTAATGGATTAAAAAATGAAACTCATCTATATGTTGCCTACAACAAACTCACTTCAGATGTAAGGACACAGACTAAAAGTGAAGGGATGGAAAAGATATTCCATGTAAATGAAAATGAAAAAACAGCCAGTGCAGCTATACTCTTATCAGACAATATCGAATTTTTAGAAAACTGTAATATAAAACAAAGAAGGTCATTACATAATGATAAAGGAGTCAATCCAATAACAAGACGTGACATTCATAAATAAATAAATAAATAAATAAATAAATACATATATGCATCTAATATATAGGAGCAACAAAATAAACAAAGCAAATACTAACAGACCTAAAGGGAGAAATTGACAGTAAAATTATTATAGTACAGGGCTTTAAACCCCATTTACATCAATGGATACATCATCTAGAGAGAAAATCAGTAAGGAAACACCTGCTTTAAACCACACATTAGACCATATGGACTTGATAGATACACACATAACATTCATCCAAAAGCAGATTACACATTATTCTCAAGTGCATGTGGAACATTCTTCAGGAGATATTGCATGTTAGGCCACACAAATCTCAATAAATTTAAGATTAAAATCACATTAAGGATTTTTTCTGAGCACAATAGTATGAAAATAGATAAAATATGTGGGCCTAAATGAAACAATATGCTCTTAAACAACCATTGGGTCAACAAAGAAATCAAAGGAGAAATTTAAAAAATTCCTTGAGACAAATAATAAATGTAACTACAACATTCCAAAATCCATGTGATGCAGCAAAAGTGATTCTAAGAGGGAAGTGCTTAGCAACACAAGTCTATCTCAAGAAACCAAGAAAATCTCAAATAAATGAGATTATAATCTATATGCCTAAAGAAACTTGAAAAAGAAGAATAAAGTCCACAATTAGTAGAAGGAGGGATACAATAATGATCAGAGTGAAAATAAATGAAATAGAGACTAAAAAGAAAACAGAAAAGATGAATGAAATTAAGACCTGTTTCTTTGAAATGATATGTAAAACTGACAAACCTTTAATTAGACTCACCAAGAAAAAAAGAAAGCTCAAATGAAAAAAAGCAGAACTGAAAGAGAAGTTACAACTGATAACCACAAAAACAAAGAGGATTCTAAGAGATTATTATGAAAATTATATGCCAACAAATTGGATAACCTAGAAGAAATGGATGAATTCCTAGAAATGCACAGTTTTCCAAGAACGAATTATGAAGAATTAGAAAGTATGAATATGCCAATTACTAGTAATGAAATAGAACCACTAATCAAAAACCTCCCAAAAAATAATAGGACTATGTGGCTTCACTAATGTATTCTACCAAATATTCAAAGAAGATTTAATACCTATTCTTATCAAACTCTTCTAAAATACTGAGCAGGAGAATGTCTTCCAAATATATTTTATGAGGCCAGCATTACATGAAACAAAAATCAAAGACATCACACACACAAAAAATTAGAAACCAGTATCATTGATCAACATAAGTACAAATATCAAAACAAAATATTAGCAAACTGATTTCAACAATACATTGAAAGTTTCATATACCATAATCAAGTGGGATTTAGTCTAGGGATGCAAGGATGATTCAACACCCATAAATCAATCAACATGAAGCACCATATCAACAAAATGAAGACTAAAAATCATAATCATCTTAATAGATGCATAAAAAACTTTTAACAAAATTCAATATTCATTCATGATAAAAACTCTCAAAAAGTGGGTATAGAGGGTATAACCCAACATAATAAAGAACATTTATGACAAGCCAAAACCTAGTATTATGCTCAATGGTGAAAAGGTGAAAGCTTTTCTTACATGATCAGGAACAAGACTATGATGCCCACTCTTTCCACTTTTATTGAACATAGTATTGAACTATCAAGCCAGAGCAACTGTGCAAGAAAGAAAATGCATCCAAATCAGAAATGTAGAAGTAAAACTCTCACTATATGCAGATGACACACCAAATACAGAAAATCCTAAAGACTCTCAAACACAAGTTATTAGAACAAATTACTGAATTCTGTACGGTCACAGCATACAAAATCAATATACAAAATTGGTTTCAATTCTATACACTAATAGTGAACTATTAGAGAATTAAGAAAACAATCTAATTTACAATTGCATCAAAAAGAATAAAATACGTAGGGATAAACATAACCAAGGAGGTAAACGACCTGTACATTGAGAACTGTTAAGACAATAATGAAAGAAACCACAGATGACACAAATAAATGTAAAGATATTCCACACTCATGGAATTGAGGAATTGATACTTTTAAAATGTCTATATTACCCAAAGGAATATACAGATTCAATACAATGCCTATCAGAATGGCACTTTCAAAAGAAATGGAAAAATTTTTAAACTTGTATGAACCCACAGAAGATCCTGAAAAGCAATCCCAAAGAATAACAAATTTTGAGGCATCATTCTCCTTGATTTCAAACTGTATTACAATGCTATTGTAATTTTTAAAAAGTATGGTATTGGCATAAAAACATACACACATAGGTCAATGGAACAGAGAACCCAGAAATAAATAAACGTTTGTGTTGTCAATTAACTTACAACAAAGGAAGCAACAATAGACAATGGAAAAATGACTTTCCCTTCAGTAAATGGTGATGGGAAAACTGAACAACCACATGCAAAAGAATGAAACTAGATCACATTTTTATACCATTCACAAAAAATAAGCTCAAAATGGATTAAAGACTTGAATGTTAAGACCTGAAACCATAAAACTCCTACAAGAAAACATAAGTGGTAAGGTACTCGGCATTGATCTTGGTGCTGAATTTTTTTATCTGACTCCAAAGCAAAGGCAACTAAAACTAAATAAACAAGTGGGACTACATCAACTTAAAATCCTCTGCATAGCAAATGAAAACATCAAAAAGATGAAAATGCAACCTACTGAATGGGAGAAAATATTTTACAAATCAGATATGCATTATGAGGTTAATATCCAAAATATATATAAGGATTCACACAACTCAACAGGAAAAAATCAAACAATCTGGTTAAAACAGGGGCAGAGGACCTGCCTGAACAGATATTTTTCCAAATAAGACATCCAGATGGCTAACAGGCACATGAAAAGGTGCTCAGCATTACTAATCATCAGAGAAGTGCAAATCAAAACCACAGTGAGATATTACACAGTGAGATTTAGAATGGCTATTATTAAAAATACAACAAATAGCAAGTTTTGGTAAGTATGTGGAGGGAACCCTTGTGTAGTACTGAAGGAAATGCACATTGGTGCAGCCACTAACACTATAGAGGTTCTTCCACAAAACATTATAAACTGAATACTGTATGATCCAGTAATTCTACTTCTGGGTATTTGTTTACAGAAAACAAAGACACTAGTTTAAAAAGATATATACACTCCTATATTCACCATAGCATTATGCACAGTAGACATGAAACGGAAACAACCTAAGTGTCCATTGATGGATGTGGTGTGTATATATGTATGTATGTATGTAAACACAAACACATACTCACCATGGAATACTACTCAACCATAAAAAAGTAATGGAATCCTGCCATTTATAACAACGTGGATGGACTTTGAGGAAATTATGCTAAGTGAAATAAGTCAGACAAAGACAAATACTGTATGATTTCATTTGTATGTGGAATCTAAAAAATAAAACAAATAAACAAAACAAAATTCATCAATACAGAGAACAGAAGGATGGTTGCCAGTGTGCAGGGGGTTTAGGGGATGGTCAAAAAGGATAAAGGTGATCAAAATGTACACACCTCTAGTTATAAAATAAGTCATGGGGATATATATACACAGCATGGTTACTATAGTCAATAATATTTTTTAATGTAGATTTGAGTGTTCTCCAGAGTTAGTCCTAAAACTAAATGTTATTGTGGACTGATGGTAACTAGATTTACTGTGGTGATTATTTCATAATAAATACAAATATCCAATGATTATGTTGTATACCTGAAATCAGTATTTTTAATGTCAATTATGTCTTAGTAAAATATTTTTCTAAAGAAATGAAATAGAAGACATAACCATAGATGTAGAAGAGGTTAAAAGTTAAAAAAATACGGAGGCGGAGCCAACATGGTGGCATGAGTAAGACAGTGGGAATCTCCTCTCAAAAACATATATATTTTTGAAAATACAACAAATACAACTAATCCTAAAAGAGAGACCAGAAGACACAGGACAACAGCTAGACTACATCCACATGTGCGAGAGCCCAGTGCCTGGTGAAAGGGGTAAGATACAACCCCCGGCGCGGCGGGACCCGAGCACACCTCCCCCCAGCTCTTGGCGGGAGGGAGAGGGAGCCCAGGACTGCTAAACACCCAGCCCCAGCCACCCGCATGAGAGCGCAGGCACAGTGCATGCGTGGAGGGCTGGAAACTAGGGAAACAGGGCAGCAAGACCTCTGAGCGGGTTCTGAAGCTGATGCCCCTGGGACAAAGAAAAGCGGGGGCTTTTTGAAAGTCTTAAAGGGACAGCGACATAACAGCGGGATGGAAACAACACAGGTCACAGCCCAGTGGCTGGAAATTACAGGGGAAACCAGGCGCACTAACTCCCTGGGCAACAGCTCTGAGACCCCTCACGGAGGTAAACAGCCAAACAGCCCCCCTGTCCATTACCCCTCTGGGCGCTGCGAAAGCAGAGAAGCAGCCTAAGGCAGACCACGCACTCAGAAAGGTAGATTCCTACACATCGGCCGGGCAAGACACAAAGACCCAGTCTGCATGCAATTACCCAACACAAGCCAAGCCACTAGGGGTCGCAGTTGTCCCAGTAAAGAAAGGCCAGTAGTAGGAGAAAAGTTTGGCCCTCCCAGCTGACAGTAAGTAGCACGTACCAACAAGAAAAGGCAAAAAGATATGATCCAGACAAGACTAACCCAGACAGCTTCGGCATCTGCTACATCTTCCCCTGAGAAGGAACCTGGGGAAATAGATTTAACCAGTCTTCCTGAAAAAGAATTCAAAACAAAAGTCATAACCATGCTGATGGACTTGGAGAGAAATATGCAAGAACTAAGGAAGGAGAATACAGAAATAAAACAAGCTCTGGAAGGACTTCAAAACAGAATGGATGAGATGCAAGAAACCATTAATGGACTAGAAAACAGAGAACAGGAATGCAGAGAAGCTGATGCAGAGAGAGATAAAAGGATCTCCAGGAATGAAAGAATTCTAAGAGAGCTGAATGACCAATCGAAATGGAACAATATCCGCATTATAGGGGTACCAGAAGAAGAGAGAGAAAAAGGGATAGAAAGTGTCTTTGAAGAAATAATTGCTGAAAACTTACCCAAACTAGGGGAGGAAATGGCCTCTCAGACCACAGAGGTACACAGAACTCCCATGACAAGGGATCCAAGGAGGGCAACAACAAGACACATAATAATTAAAATGGCAAAGATCAAAGACAAGGACAAAGTATTAAAGGCAGCCAGAGAGAAGAAAAAGTTCACCTACAAAGGAAAACCCATCAGGCTATCATCAGACTTCTCAACAGAAACCCTACAGGCCAGAAGAGAATGGCATGATATACTTAATGCAATGAAACAGAAGGGCCTCGAACCAACACTACTGTATCCAGTACGAATATCATTTAAATATGAAGGAGGGATTAAACAATTCCCAGACAAGCAAAAGTTGAGGGAACTTGCCTCCCACAAACCACCTCCACAGGGCATCCTACAGGGACTGCTCTAGATGGGAGCACTCCTAAAAAGAGCACAGAACAAAACAACCAACATAAGAAGAAGGAAGGAGGAGGAATAAGAAGGGAGAGTAATAAAGAATCATCAGACCGCATTTATAATAGCTCAAAAGAAAGTTAAGTTAGACAGTAAGATAGTAAAGAAGCTAATACTGAACCTTTGGTAACCACAAACTTAAAGCATGCAATGGCAATAAGTACATACCTTTCAATAATCACCCTAAATGTAAATGGACTGAATGCACCAATCAAAAGACACAGAGTAATAGAATGGATAAAAAAGCAAGATCCATCCATATGTTGCTTACAAGAGACTCACCTCAAACCCAAAGACATGCACAGACTTACAGTCAAGGGATGGAAAAAGATATTTCATGCAAACAACAGGAGAAGAAAACAGGTGTTGCAATTTTGGTATCAGACAAAACAGAATTCAAAATAAAGAAAGTAACAAAAGACAAAGAAGGACATTACATAATGCTAAACGGCTCAGTCCAACAAGAGGATATAACCATTATAAATATATATACACCCAATACAGGAGCACCAATATAACTGAAACAAATACGAACAGAACTAAAGGAGGAAATAGAATGCAATGCATTCATTCTAGGAGACTTCAACACACCACTCCCTCCAAAGGACAGATCCATGAGACAGAAAATAAGTAAGGACACAGAGGCACTGAACAACACACTAGAACAGATGGACCTAATAGACATCTACAGAACTCTACATCCAAAAGCAACAGGATATACATTCTTCTCAAGTGCACATGGAACATTCTCCAGAATAGACCACATTCTAGGCCACAAAAAGAGCCTCAGTAAATTCCAAAAGATTGAAATCCTACCAACCAACTTTTCAGACCTCTAGGCATAAAACTAGAAATAAATTGTACAAAGAAAGCAAAAAGGCTCACAAACACATGGAGGCTTAACAACACACTCATAAATAATCAATGGATCAATGAACAAATCAAAATGGAGATCCCGCAAAATATGGAAAAAAACGACAACAACAACTTAAAGCACCAACTACTGTGGGACACAGCAAAAGCAGTCTTAAGTGGAAAGTATATAGCAATCCAGGCATATGTAAAAAAGGAATAACAATCCCAAATGAATGATCTAATGTCACAATTACCGAAATTGGAAAAAGAAGAACAAATGAGGCCTAAGGTCAGCAGAAGGAGGGACATAATAAAGATCAGAGAAGAAATAAATAAAATTGAGAAGAATAAAACAATAGCAAAAATCAATGAAACCAAGAGCTGGTTCTTCGAGAAAATAAACAAAATAGATAAGCCTCTAGCCAGACTTATTAAGAGGAAAAGAGAGTCAACACAAATCAACAGTATCAGAAATGAGAAAGGAAAAGTCACAACGGACCCCAGAGAAATACAAAGAATTATTAGAGACTACTATGAAAACCTATATGCTAACAAGCTGGGAAACCTAGGAGAAATGGACAACTTCCTAGAAAAATACGACCTTCCAAGACTGACACAAAAAGAAAGAGAAAATCTAAACAGACCAATTACCAAAACAAAACTGAAGCGGTAATGAAAAAACTACCGAAGAACAAAATCCCCGGGCCAGATGGATTCACCTTGGAATTTTATCAGACATACAGGGAAGACATAATGCACATTCTCCTTAAAGTTTTCCAAAAAAACAGAAGAGGAGGGGATACTCCCAAACGCATTCTATGAAGCTAACATCACCCTAATACCAAAACCAGGCAAAGACCCCACCAAAAAAGAAAATGACAGACCAATATCCCTGATGAATGTAGATGCAAAAATACTCAACAAAATATTAGCAAACTGAATTCAAAAATACATCAAAAGGATCATACACCATGACCAAGTGGGATTCATCCCAGGGATGCAAGGATGGTACAACATTCGAAAGTCCATCAACATCATTCACCACATCAACAAAAAAGAGACAAAAACCACATGATCATCTCCATAGATGCTGAAAAAGCATTTGACAAAGTTCAACATCCATTCATGATAAAAACTCTCAGCAAAATGGGAATAGAGGGCAATTACCTGAACATAATAAAGGCCATGTATGATAAACCCACAGACAACATTATATAGAACAGCGAGAAGCTGAAAGCATTTCCTCTGAGATCGGGAACTAGACAGGGATGCCCACTCTCTCCACTGTTATTTAACATAGTTCTGGAGGTCCTAGCCATAGCAATCAGACAAAACAAAGAAATACAAGGAATCCAGATTGGTAAAGAAGAAGTTAAACTGTCACTATTTGCAGATGACATGATACTGTACATAAAAAACCCTAAAGACTCCACCCCAAAACTACTAGAACTGATATTGGAATACAGCAAAGTTGCAGGATACAAAATTGACACACAGAAATCTGTGACTTTCCTATACACTAACAATGAACCAACAGAAAGAGAAATCAGGAAAACAACTCCATTCACAATTACATCAAAAAAATAAAAATGCCTAGGAATAAACCTAACCAAAGAACTGAAAGACTTATACTCTGAAAACTAGAAGTCACTCTTAAGAGAAATTAAAGGGGGACACTAACAGATGGAAACTCATCCCATGCTCGTGGCTAGGAAGAATTAATATCGTCAAAATGGCCATCCTGCCCAAAGCAATATACAGATTTGATGCAATCCCTATGAAACTACCAGCAACATTCTTCAATGAACTGGAACAAATAATTCAAAAATTCATATGGAAACACCAAAGACCCCAAATAGCCAAAGCAATCCTGAGAAAGAAGAATAAAGTAGGGAGGATCTCACTCCCCAACTTCAAGCTCTACTACAAAGCCATAGTAATCAAGACAATTTGGTACTGGCACAAGAACAGAGCCACAGACCAATGGAACAGACTAGAGAATCCAGACATTAACCCAGACATATATAGTCAATTAATATTTGATAAAGGAGCCATGGACATACAATGGCAAAATGACAGTCTCTTCAACAGATGGTGCTGGCAA
Source organism: Manis pentadactyla (assembly GCF_030020395.1). Classification (NCBI taxonomy): domain Eukaryota; kingdom Metazoa; phylum Chordata; class Mammalia; order Pholidota; family Manidae; genus Manis; species Manis pentadactyla. Next base: position 167,113,137 of record NC_080020.1, on the reverse strand, counting down.
AACTGGCTAGCTACATGTAGGAGAAAGAAACTGGACTATTGTCTACCCCATATACAAAAGTAAACTCAAAATGGATCAAAGACCTGAATGTAAGTCATGAAACCATTAAACTCTTGGAAAAAAAAATAGGCAAAAACCTCTTAGACATAAACATGAGTGACCTCTTCTTGAACATATCTCCCCGGGCAAGGAAAACAACAGCAAAAATGAACAAGTGGGACTATATTTAGCTGAAAAGCTTCTGTACAGCAAAAGACACCATCAATAGAACAAAAAGGAACCCTACAGTATGGGAGAATATGTTTGAAAATGACAGATCTGATAAAGGCTTGATGTCCAGAATTTATAAAGAGCTCACACTCCTCAACAAACAAAAAACAAATAACCCAATTAAAAAATGGGCAGAGGAACTAAACAGTTCTCCAAAAAAGAAATACAGATGGCCAACAGACACAAGAAAAGATGCTCCACATCACTAATTATCAGAGAAATGCAAATTAAAACTACAATGAGGTATCACCTCACACCAGTAAGGATGGCTGCCATCCAAAAGACAAACAACAACAAATGTTGGCGAGGCTGTGGAGAAAGGGGAACCCTCCTACACTGCTGATGGGAATGTAAATTAGTTCAACCATTTTAGAAAGCAGTATTGACATACATCAAAATGCTCAAAACAGACTTACCATTTGACCCAGGAATTCCACTCCTAGAAATTTACCCTAAGAACACAGCAATCAAGTTTGAGAAAGACAGATGAACCCCTATGTTTATCGCAGCACTATTTACAATAGCCAAGAATTGGAAGTAACCTAAATATCCATGGATAGATGAATGGATAAAGAAGATGTGGTACATATACACAATGGAATACTACTCAGCCATAAGAAAAGGGCAAATCCTATCATTTGAGCAAGATGAATGGAGTTGGAGGGTATTATGCTCAGTGAAATAAGCCAAGCGGAGAAAGAGAAATACCAAATGATTTCACTCATCTGTGGAGCATAAGAACAAAGGAAAAACTGAAGGAACAAAACAGCAGCAGAATCACAGAACTCAAGAATGGACTAACAGGTACCAAAGGGAAAGGGACTGCAGAGGATGGGTGGGTAGGGAGGGATAAGGGGGGAGAGAAGAAGGGGTGTATATAAGATTAGCAAGTATGGGGGGTTGGGAGAAAGGGGAAGGCTGTACAACACAGAGAAGGCAAGTAGTGATTCTACAACATTTTGCTATGCTGATGGACAGTGACTGTAAAGGGGCTTATAGGGGGGACCTGGTATAGGGGAGAGCCTAGTAAACATAATATTCATCATGTAAGTGTAGATTAATAATAACAACAACAACAAAAATCAGTTCCTGTGTGGTGACCTCCAATGAGTTCTACATAATGGTATAAAGGGCATATAAAAGTGTAGGCAAAGAGTTTGTTTGTGTTTATAGACAGGATCAAAGCCTAATTTGGCTTCCCAGAAAATGAACTAAGATACGATAGGTAAAAGAACTTCCAACATCTGCACTCTCTGGAAGACTCATGCCAGAAGATGATCATCAAAAAACCCCAACAAAGATCCACGCACTGCTACAGCTGTAGATGCACTCATCCCACCAGCTCCTGGACTTGCCATGGGAATGAAGAAGGAGATCTCTAAGCTGGCCTGTGCATACAGTAAAACAACAAATTTGACTGGATCTATACTGTTGGAACTCAACCAAGAATTAGGAGAAGTGCAAGTTGTAGCGCTCCAAAATCTTACAACTACAGACTATCTACTGTTAAAAGAACATATGGGATGTGAACAGTCCCCAGGAATGGGTTGTTTTAATTTGTCTGATTTCTCTCAGAGTGTTCAAGTCAGTTGGACAATAGCCACCATATCATAGATAAGCTTTCACAAATGCCTAAGGTGCCTACCTGGTTTTCTTGGTTTCACTGGAGATGGCTGGTAATTATAGGTCTGCTTTGGTTATGTAACTGTATTCCTATTATGTTAACGTGTGTGCGCAATTTAATTAGTAGTTTAAAACCTATACAAGCTGAAGTTACTCTACAAGAAGATATGTCAAAGAAATAATCAATCTTCCCATGTTTTCTTCCGCCTACTACTTCTATAGCTTTTCTTCTTCCTTCCTAATTACAACCCTTAAATAGAATTCGTGCCTCATATCGAATATACCAAGTATCATAATTCTTCCAAGTGGTAAAGATACCTCAAGACAAATGCTGGGCATAGAAGCCACAGGGCATAAATATGCAAAGAAGTAAAAAGCTAACCATTTCAAACAATAAGGCTTCTCTCTCACTTACCAACTTTACATTTCCCTGTATGGCCCCGGAAGATGACTGGTTAGCCAGAGATGGGTAAGATTCCTCAAGGGAGGAACAACCTAAGACAGGCACAGTCACAGGGGGGCCATCAGGTGAGAAATTGGGGATCAACAGAGGTGAGGCTTAGAACCTCACCCCCCCTGTTCTGAGAGAAATCTTCTGCATCCGTGGATGTTTTATTGCCCTTGTCTAGCTTGGATTAACACATAGTCTACAGGCACACACCTGATCATCTACATTTGCTCTCTTACAACACTAAACTATGTTTTCTACCTTTATCTTGCATCTACCTACCACTTCAGCATTTTATTAAAAATAATAATAATAAAGAGAGAAATGTGGTATCCACATATAAAGCAAGTATAAAAATCAAACAAATATTCGTATTTGAACTGAATGTTTATAGTTCATAATGCATGAGCAAAACCCAAAGTTTCTGTGATGACTGCCCTTGTACTTTTCACCATGTAACTTATTCACTATGTAAGAATTTGTTCTCCATGTAAGTACTTGTTCTTTATGCTTCAGAAGATTGGAGACTGACGAAAATTAGGCTTGGGGTGGATTAATGATTGTGCATTGAGCATTGACCCCCTATACAGAATTTTATTTTTATTGTTGTTAACAACCATTTGATCAATAATTATGAGAGATGCCCTCTCAAAAAAAAAAAGTACAGACTTCCAATTGTAAAATAAATAAGTAACCGGGATGTAATGTATTGCATAAGGAATATAGTCAAAATATTGTAACAACTTTGTATGGTGATAGCTGGTACCTAGAATTATCATGTATATAAATGTTGAATCACTGTGTTGTACACCTGAAACTAATGTAATACTGTGTGTCAACTACCCTTCAATAAAAAAAAAAAAGTTAAAAAATCACTAAGTACAATGGATGCCAATAAATTTTTTAAAAAATCTATGGGAAATGTTTGAATTTCTTAAAAAATATAAATCTGATATTCTCAACCATGAATGCTCATTACAATCACTACATAGAATTTAGTACAAAATGTTTCCAATGGCCAGGTCCTAACTCAGATCAATTAAATCAGGATAGTTTAAGCTACTCAGTTGGTACTGATGGATGATGAAAATTGAGAGTTTTTATTTCCTAAGATTCATTTCCTCTATTTCCATATATCTGTTGCCATTAGTTTACTTAGTATTCTCTTACTATAAATATACTGAAAAGAGGGTTAAACTTTATCAGTGAAAGTATACCAGAATCACATGAAATCACTGCTGAACCCTATATAACTTTTAAAGGGAAAATAAAGTAGAAAGTAATTTTTATTATTTCATGTCATAGTAAAAATTGAAAAGTCCCTCTATTCATTTTATAAGAGCAGTGGAAACTTAAACTAACACTTGATTAAAATAATAATAATACCAAAGTAAAAAGTTCTCTTATTAAAAAATGAGGACAAGGACCTAAGCAGACAAATTAAAAATATCAAGCAGCAAGAAGGCATCTAACCTAATTTTAACTGCCCTATTTAGGATAAATTCTACCATGGCCTTTCTTTCATTAATAGAGAAAGCAAGCTGGGGGTAGGCAGCACTCTGGAAATATCCTTGTGGAAAGAAAGCTAAAACATTCTCCTGGTAAGTAAAATGGAAGATAGCCTACACAAAAGGTATTAAAGTCATTATCTAATCCTAGTGTCTCACAGCTGGCCACTGAAATGATTTCCTGGTAACCTTCATTCCTCTTCAATTCATAATTTTCCTGTGTTACAGTATGCTACACTATTAATTATGTGTCAATAAATAGAGATTCACTTCTGTATAATGGGACACTACCAGGTATCCAGATAGCTGAGTCTCCTTATAAACAAACAAAACACATATTTCTGCTGTAAATTACTATTATTATTATTATTTTGAATCTACACTAGTTAATCATTGCTCTAATTTCCCATCTGGTATTTCTTTTTTAAACATAAAAATACGAATTGTGTACCTTCCTCCTTTGATCTTCACCCAAATGGTTACCATGAAGGGACCCTCAGGTCGTGTATTTCTATACAAGACCTATCTGTATACAGCAGACATAAAACAGAAACCATGCCAAGGAAAGACTGAAAAGGTACCAAGAAAGAACCTAATGCAAATTTGACAAATTACTCTAAACAGGCTTTGACATAAACAGATATTATTTATCTTTTTAATGGGCATCTATGGCTTCTCAATGTATATAATAATCAATTACTTAATTGATACCATCACTGCATTAACTGTCATTTTTATTATTATGAATCCTATAGTGAGATTCTGGTACTTTTGTTAAGAACCAACAAAACAGGCAGATTTATGAACATAGTTACCTATGTTTTTTGTGTTTATTATTCAGTCTCAGTTCAGAGAAGATGTATGTATCATTCTCAAAATATTCTCTATGAACGTTAGTAATATCTAAATTAATTATCTAAATAATATGCCAGTTTCCTCTTCGTTTTTAGTAATAATTATGTGGGTGACATTTTCACAAATAAAGCAATGCTTTCTGTTGGCAAAATATCCTCTTCAGATGGTAGAGGATTCAAAGCAACTAGAAAGCAAAAACTGTACATAGGCCATGACACTCTCAGTCTTGCTTCTATCAATGAATATTAAGAGGGAAAAAGCTGTTTACAAGTGTTATTATAATAGAATGTTGCATAAGTATGAAAGTAAACATCTATATGACCTTATACCTAAACAGATTCCTAATCACATATGAAAAGGAGATTGGGAGAAAAAATGTATGGAGGCAAATAATACTTTATGATCCTTTTTCTATAGTTTATCTCCTAATATGATAGCATATTTAGAAGAGATGAAAGGCTATATTTTAGGAATGAAATTTAAAGTGCAGAAAACCAGTAAGTTCAATAATATATGTTGGTATTATTCCTAGTTTGTATAGCCATAGATTGTAGTCACCTGGAGAACAAAAAATATGAATGGGTTTATATAGATCATCTTGGTTTGGGATGAGATAATGCAGCATTGAATTACTGAGTAGTAATAAAAGAACAGACTAGAATAAACTAAAGTCTAAAGTATCTGGGCATATTGATATTATTCTATTTGATTTAGCATTGTATACATTCATGCATTTCCCACTAGGTGCAAAGGGAAATATCTAAAGAACTAAAGCACATGTTTGTTATGTGACAAAATATGACTGCATTAAACTGCACATCAATATTATTTTTTCCTCTTGAGTGCATGTAGTTCTATTAAGTATTAAACATTATACCTTGATTATTTTCTGGGCTTTAATTGGTGACAGCAGCATTGTGTGATAAGGTAGAACATGAAAAAAAGAGATGAGTGAGACATGAATATACATTCATGGAGAGATGAAAAGGCTGTGGTTGCTGGAGATACAAAGAGATTCAGGATTCAGGAAACTAGAATTTCAGGAAGGAAGCTCTATAAGGACAGAAAATAGAAATGAGACATATGTCATATAGATCAGTTCATCTGTATGTTTTTGAAGAGAGATACAACTGGATGGGGAATGTCAACATACCAGTAGCAAGAGCCTAAGCACTGCAAAATCAGGCAGAGACATTATCCTGAGAAGACAGATTGGCTGTGTCTTGGCTACTTATTACTTATTATAAGGGGAGAAGATTGACAGAGACTTTTGCTAAATCTGAGCCCACTGACAATCTAGGGGAAGAAGTAGCTGAAATTGATTAGAAAGAGGTAAAGAGACTTTAGTTTCAGAAAATAAACTGGGAAGTGTGAACTACACCAAATGTTTGTTCTGACAGTCTTCCTTCACTTGTCAAAATTACAAAGTGGAAATGTTTATGTTATTATTTGGCTCTAGTTCTTTCTTCCCTGAGAATTTTCCCATCAATGTCCATGAGAAGAGGCATTTTCAATTTTGGTTTTGGAGAAACAGTACAAAATATGACTGTATTAGATGTGTTCATTTATTTAACAGCATGCCAAAATACAATTGAACTTGTGGGACAAATGTGGTAATGTGGAGCAAGGGACTCAATCCTATAGGAACTGAGTTTAAGATTTCCCACTCTTACATGATTACAATACCTTTCTTCCAGGATTATATAATAATTACAAGTATTTTTACAGTGCTAAGAAGTATCTTAATTTTCTATATTGATTTATTTTTTTTTATCATGACTACTCCATGACATAAATATACTTATCATCCCTTTTTATATATAAGGAAACTGAAAGTCAGTAAATTTAATTAGTACCACAGGTAAACAGAGATGATAAGATAGATATATGAGTCTAGTGAGGCTGCTGAGCCCATGATTTTATCCAATATACCATACTTCTTATTTATGAAACCACATCACACATTATGGCTCTTCCAGGTAATGTTGGTTACATCTTAATTTGAATTCAGGTGGGTGAGTTAAAATTATGGAAAGCAGATGAGAAAAGAGTCCTGGAAGAACTGAAGCTGGTCTTTGAAAATGTGGACGTTCCAGTTAGGCAAAGGGAAAAGTAAATGTGTCCTGCTTCAGCCTACTAGATTAAAATAAAAGGTCACACTAAAAACTGACTCAGTTCCTTTATTTGACACATCATGCCAGCTTTCAACAGATATTTACAAGGTATACTAACAAAAACAAAAATCAAGAGGAAAACAGTCTGAAGAGACAAAGCAAACATCAACCGTATTTAGATACAACAGAGAAATCCATTTAGGAAAAGGAAAATTACATAGATCACAAACTTGAATCCATATAAAAAAGAATGTTAGAAAATGAACAAGTAAAGATAAATAAGTATCTTTTAAAAATGTTTAATTGATCTAAGATAACTTTGCTCAAAATAATATTAATAACTGTGTTGAATGATTACAGCTTATAAATATATAAAATGAATGCTAACAATGTCGTAAGGGAAAGGAAGGTTTAATTAGAAACACATTTTTATTCTACTCATGAAGTGGAATACTATTATTTGAGAGAGGAATTAGGAAAATTGTAATGTATATTCTCAATCTATATTTAATTTGTATATATGTTATAAATATGTATGATGTAAATATACATACTATATAAAATTGTTTTTATATAAATATACATTAATTTACATTAATGTAAATATACATTTAATTTGCATGTTATAAATGCATTTCGTATACTTGTAAATATATATTGCAAACTCTAAAACATTTTAAAAGTAGTATAATTGTGCTAAGAGAGGGAAAAATTGTATAGAAAGAGGGAAAAAAGAAAAAAATAGCTAGTACAATGGAGGGAAAACAGCTACAAAATGGTAGGTAGTAAATCAACTGTAGCAGAATCACTTAAATGTGAAAGGTCTAAACATACCAATTAAAATACAAACAGAGAGGATTTCTTTTCTTTAAAAAGATCCAAATATATGCTATCGGTAAGAAACTGTTTTAAAAATAAACATTTAGGTGTCTTAAAGGTAAACAGATGTAGAAATATATACCATAATATCATTAATCAAAAGAAGGCTAGTGTAGTAAATTAATTTTTGACAAAGGGGATTTCAAAACAAAGAAAATATTCAGGGATAAAGAGGGGCATTACATAACGATGAAGAGTCAATTCTACAGAAACACGTAACAATACTTAACATGTATGAACATGAAGAGAACATCAAAATATGTGAGGCAAAATCTCACAGAAATGCAATTTTTACAGCTGGGGGTCTTAACAGTTCTCTTTCTATTATTAGAAATGACGCAGCAGTAAGGATACAGTTGCTTTGTATATCATCATCAATCAACTTCTACTTGACATTGATAGAATATTTAACCCAATGACATCAGAATATACATTATTCTCAAGTTTATATAGAATACTCAAAATGATTGACCACATTCTGGCCCATAAAACACACATAAATGAATTCAAAGGAATAGAAATCATACAAAATATGTTCTCAGATCATAGGGGTATTACACTAGAAATCAATAAAAAAGAAAGATAAGTGGTACACCCAAAATATTTGGAGATTAAACATCATACTACCAAATACATGGGTCAAAAGAGAAATCTCAAGAGGAATTTTAAATATTTTGAAATAATGAAAATGAAGATAAATTGTGTTAGATGTAGTGAAAACAGGGCTTAGAAGGAAGTTTAGAGCATTAACTGTATTAGTAGAAAAGAAGAAAGTTCTAAAATTAATAACCTAAGCTTCTCCATTAGGGAACCAGAAAAAGTGAGCATTTTAAACTTAAAGCTAGAGGAAAAGAAATAATAAAACAAGAGCATCAACCAATAAAATTAAAAATAGGAAATCAGCGCAGAAAATCAACAAAACCAAAAGTTTGTTTTTTGAAAGTTAAGTGTAATTGACAAGCATATAGCTAGCTAAAGAAACAAAGAGAGAGGATAAAAATTACCACTATAAGAAATGAGAGATCATCACTACTGATCCCACTGTCCACGTAAGGATAATAACAGTTTGACATTAACAACTCTATGTCCACAAATTTGATAACTGAGTTGAAATGGACAAATTCCTTAAAAAGACACAAACTCCTAAAACTCACACAAGTTGAAATAATTCATCTGAATAGGCCTATATTTATTAAAGATATTGAATCACTATTTAATAATCTTCCAAAAAAGATACAATTAAACTCAAGTTATTTTCTGGTGAATTCTATCAAGAATTTAAGGAAGAATATATGACACTATGCACTTATTAAAACCCATAGAATTTTATAGCTGATGAATGAGCATTAATGTATGCAAGTCAATGTGTATTTGAGCTAATATTTACATATAACATATATAAATCTAATATTCATCTATATCTATAAATTATATTTATTATATATATTAATGTAATATTTATAATATTCATTAGACAATATATATTTAGGAGTGTAGAAACCCATGGAAGAACTGCAGACTGTGACATGATCACAGAACTATATTACAAATGTATAAAATAATTTCAGTGAAGGGGATGGGGAAATAGGTGCTGACCTAAGTAATACTGGAAATGAGAGAATTTTATAAGAAAGGAAAAGGAAGTACACAGAAGAACTGTACTCTAGTTACTAAAGATGTTTCCCAGGGGTTATGTGCTAATAGTTCTAATACCACTATTCATGTGTGCTACAATAGTATGTTCAGTAAATGGAGGTCAGAAAATGGGAACCAGGTTTCACACTCTTGGAGCTGAAGTTTAAAGATAAGCAGGGTTAGGAAACTAGAATAATCCATGGAAAGAGATTAGAATTGGACACATCAGTATGAATTTATGCTTAGTTTACTACAGATAAAGATTATACATATGGGAATATATACAGATTTTTTTATATATGTTTGTACACATATACTTTTTGTTTGGTTACCTGAGAAAGCCTATAATAAATGACATCCTTGTAGCAATGAGTACACCCAATCCAGATACTGGTTTCTGATATCATTCTCCAATAACAGGAACAAAGTCTCCTTGGAGAAATGGCTGATTCCAGGACTGGGGTAGGAAGTACATAAGATGAGCCTGGGGCATTTTATAGTGCCCGAACATAAGGAGTGTTCAGAAAACCAAACCCGTTTTTGATGAGGGTATGTCAAAGTACACAGGCACAAGGAAAAGAGCTCCCAAATGGCTAACACTAGAATTTTAACCAACAGAATAAAATAGTGCTGTATTATAACCCAAAACATGAAATGAGGGTTCCTGACTCCATACTTATATGGAAGAAGAGACAAATATCCTATACAAAAGAATTCCAAATAATGTAGATAATACTCCACTGTCAAGGAGGGGGAACGTCACTTCCCACACCTTAGGTATGGGCTGCATATTGTGATTCCCTAACAAAGTGTACAATATGGAATGCGGGAGAATAAAGATTAACTTTACTTTAATGAGATCTCAGCCAGGTGATTAAGGCCAACGTCAACAGTTATAAATCACAGTGATAGTACATATACTTGATGAAGTTACACTCTGTGATCTTCCTTCCAATAACCCGTAAAACCAGTCTTACCATGAGAAAAACATCAAATTCCAATAGTGGGGCATTCTGCAAAACACCTGGTCAGCTGTCCTCAAAGCTGCCAAAGCTACCAAACCAGGGAAAGTTTGAGAGACTGCCACAGCCCAGAGCAGCCTAAGGAGACAGGACAACTAAGTGTAATTTGGTATTCTAGATGGGATGCTGTACCACAAAAAGGACATTAGATACAAACAAATGAAATGTAAACTATGGGTATTATTTATAATACTTATCAATATGTATTCAAAGTTGTAACAAATGTACTAATCGGTTAATGTTAGGGGAAACTCAGTGTGGAGTACACCAGAACTCTCTTCTCAAAGTTCCTGTAAAACTAAGACTGTTCTAAACATAAAAGTCTATTGAAAAGGAAGGAAAAAAATGAAAAACAAACAAAAAGAATGAAGTATTGATACATGCTACCACCTTGATGAACCTTGAAAATATGTTGAATAAAAGAAGCTAATCCCAGAAAATCACTTATGTATGGTATAATTCCAAAAATGAAATATTAATAGGCACATCTATAGAGACAGAAAACAGATTAATGATTGCCAAGGTTTGGGGCTAGGGAGAATACCGACTGCTAAAAGAAATCATTACTAATACTATCAACACCAAGCATAAGGATCTAACTTTAAAGTGTTTTTATTTCTTTCACAGTAATTGTTTTTTATTGTATCCATCTCTAACTAAACTTGTAAATAGGTTTTGTAGCCAGATAAACTTATGAGGTCGACTTGAAGTCTCTGATCATTATTTATTCTTCAGTTATAAAAAGAGTAAATGCAGGAACAAAGCTTGAATGGATGGCTGCCATGAGTTAACACTCAGCTGTGGTTATAGGTACAAGCTTTGTGTTTTAAGTACTGTCTTTGCAAATCAGCAGCTATAGGACTATGGGCTAGTCAACTTCCATATGCTTCACTATCCTCCCCTTGAAAATGGATATTATGGTGATAATGATGAAGCATATCACAATCATAACTCTGTTATAAAGCTTACTATGAAGATTAAATACTACTGGCAAGCTGCTTATCACAGTGTGAAAATAAATGAGATAAATTTAGTCCTTCCATCAGAGACATAGGAAGTATTGTATAATTTAGTAAGACATGCATTGTTGCAGACTGCATGACTTGAAAATAAGTCTGTAAAAATTTCATAAACTTTATGTATAAAGCTGAAATTATTTGTGATGGCACAATACAACACCATTTGATTTATTTCTTAGTAGTGATAACTGAAAAACTTTTTACAAATGACAAGAGGCACAGAGTGACAAGGGCATCTGTATGATTCCCTCTACAGCAATGCAAAATTCAGAGGGGACGTTTGCTTGAGCATTATACCCACACCTCCAAGTCTCTGGGGCTGACTCATAGTTACTATTTGCCATGAGGGACCTCATATTCATTTAATTCAGGCCCATGACCAATTCTTAAAAGATAACTGGTTTTTGACCTCTGGCCTATAACTCAGTGATATTTTGTTCATTTCTTTAAGGGAAAGAAATTTGTCTTTGTATTTTTACTTCTCAGAATCATAAAATTACTTGAAAAGAAAAAGAAAGAATCAGAATCTCAAAAAACCTGAGGCAGCCTTTATGCATAAACAACCAGATCAACTTTTATATAGCACATTTTCAAAGATTCCAGGTAGACCACCACTTTCTCAATTATTCCTGGCACTATGTTTTAGAAAAAGAAAAAGGCTAGGGTCAGGGGAAAAGGAGACAGAAGACATTGCTCTTGTCACACTTGACCAGTATATTTTTATAGCATTTTTATATATAAGATCAAAGTAAAGTTATTCCCATGAAGAAACTTAAGGCCTTCGCCATTAGCCTCTATTCCACACATAATAGTGAACCCTAAGACACTGCCAAATAATACTATTTACCTAGTAAGTATATTTGTAAACCAAAGGGTAAAGAGGTTGAGATTCTCTTTAGTTCTAACGTGATGATTTCAGAAGTTTTTATTTGAAAATAATCTTGGAGATCATCTAGATCCAGTTTAAGACATTTATTTTAAATAGAAAGATTAGAATTATCAGTGGCTTTTAAACTAACTTATCATCATATTCACTTGGGAGCTTTTTAAATAAACAGATTACACAAACAACATTCTCAAAGATTTGACACAGAGAATCTGGTCTGAGTAACCAGAACATGAAATTTTCCAACCTATCAAGGGAATTACAAATCACCAATGTGTGGGACAAAAAAAAAGGACAGTGAAACAAAATCTCCATTTTCAGTACTAAAAGATACTAGACCATTAGTGACTATGTACTTGACTCTTTAAGAGAAAATTTTAGAAAAAGCAACAAAAAATGAAATATTTTTTTCCATATGCTTCACTATCCTCTCCTTGAAAATGGAGAAAGAGAAACGAAAAAACAAAATGTGCAGAAAACATCAGATGGACTGTAACCCTCTTTATTTTTTACTCACTTGTTGCTAAGGTTTAGTGTGGTAAAGCATAAAACTGTAATGATCATTTCATAAATTATGGGATTTGGAGTCAGAATATTTACAGGAAGATGTTGGCTCCACTGTTTGTTCATAATTAAACCAATACTGTTGAACAATCTGTCCTTAGAGCTTTCTCTCTTAAAATGGGAACAGTAATAGACTCATATAGAAGTGCTTTGTATGTTAAACAGGAAATGGATATTTCTAAATAACTGAAAAAAATAAAAAGATCTGAAATAAAGTACTTAGTCTAAGTAATATTTTAGAATTAATCTAATTTCATTTTTATCATTACATCATGAGTTTCCCATATGGGAAAGCTGAAGCTTAGAGAAGTTCAATGAATTCTCAAGGTCAAAAAACTAATAAATCATAGAGTTAAAATTTGAACCCTGGCTTCTGTATTTCCCTAGTCCAAGCTTTTAAAATATGGTGTGCTTTATAATCTAGTAGTATTTTCAAGAATACACAAGAAACAGATTTCCACCCAACTTGATATAATTTGCATTCACTACTGTGTATCAACAAACAGATTAATGAGCCCTAAAGTTGGAGAGTTTTCACAGCATATATTTACCGGGATGAAAGATGAACTCTGTCTACAGAAATCTTATCAAATACTGAGAAAAGGGAAGATTCATTCCTTTATATATACTTATGATGTTGATTTCATGTTGTTTAATGTGACAATAGTGCCTGATACTCTGTTGATACAGATTTGCAAGTTTTGTAAGACTGACAATTGATAGAGTTTATTTTTTTACAGTATTTATATTTATGTACTTTAAATATTTTGTCTTTGGTACACATCAGCCCCTAAGAGGTAGCATTACAATCCCTATATTCTTGTAAGATCACGCACATCAAATCCCTTTTCCTTTCTTTCCCCGTTATTGGGCCTTCCTTTCAGCTCTCATGAATCCCTTGAATATCACAAGTTACCTACATGTAAAATTGGTGTGTCCTGCTGCCTGATGCTCAAGTTACATATTATATAGGTTTTTAACTCTTTCTCTTTCTTCACTACAAGGTATATGATCAACAGCTAGACATAAATTTCTGGCTCTTTATTTTTTTGTTACTTAAGCTTTATATACATTAACTTTTGTCTTGGAGATAAAAAAAGTCTAGCACATCATTTATGCTCTAAATTTTAACAAGTCTTTTCCACAATTACGTATAGCCAATCTACTAGATTCAGGTCTAAGCAAACGTGTTTTATGATTGAGTCTGCAGGTTTAAATCAGGAGATCACTGAACAAGTTCTACAAATAGAGAAGAAAAATAAAATTTCATTGACATTTCTGAAACAAAATATTTCTCCTATCTTTCTCCAATGGAATGAAACTTTCTAAACCATTCATGTATTCATTAATTTCTTTATTCATTCAGGCACTCAAAAATGTTTACTGAATTCTTACAAGTTCAATTTTGAAAATTCATGAGTTACCATATCACAAGGGACAGATGTTACATAAACACAAAAATGTAAAAATACAATATTCTTCAGAAGCGAGTATTAGGAAAGAGTAATATAGAGTTCAAGTTTTGCCATCTTTGACCACATGGATGGACATAGAGAGTATTATCCCAAGTTAAGTAAGTCAGAGAAAGAAAAATATAATATTATTTCAGTTATATGTGGAATCTAAAAAACAAATGAACCAACAAAATGGAAAAAACGCTAATAAACACAGAGAACAAATTGGTGATTACTATTGGGGAGGGGGAAAGGGGACAAACGAAACAGGAGAAGGAATAAAGAGGTACAAACTTTCAATTATAAAATAAATTAGTCATATGGATGAAAAGTACAGTATTGGGAACATAGTCAATAATGTTGCAGTATCTTTGTATGTTGACAGATGGTAACTACACCTATTGTGATGAGCATTTAGTAATGTATATAATTGTTGAATCACAATGCTGTACATCTGAAACCAATATTAATACTGTATAACTATATTTCAATAAAATATAAAATAAACTAACGCAATTAAGAACTCAGAAAAAAAATTGGACATGTAATAAGGAATGTAGACAATAGTCAATAATTTTTCCCCAGCTTTCCCTATTATTCACAGAATATGGGATATATGAGCAGATTCTTAAAAAAGAGGTGTGAAGGTTTTTTCTCTTTTTTTTTTTCCTCCTCTCGCTCTCAGAAGAAGAAAAGAACAGAGTGCAGGAAAAGGCACATCTAGCATGCTGCCCATCAAAATTTAATATGTGGCAAAACCAACACTTAAAATAAAATGTAAAACCATAAATATATTTATTATTAATTAAGAAATAATGAAAATGCCCTAATATTAGGAAAAATAAATTTTATTAAAGGAAAAATATTTAAATCCAAAAGAATTTAAAGCAGAATATTATGAAAAATAAGGCAGATTCTTACAAAATGAAAAATAGATAGGACAACTGAATTGAGAAATGACTCCAACATTTATGCTTTTCACAAGGTATGGGGACCAGACTTCCCAAACGCTTTTACTAAAAAAAATTCCTACCTGAATAAATGATGAAAAAGTATGTGAAATCTCTGAGGTCCAAAAACTAAGAATGAAGTGAAGTAAGAGTGGGTAGTTCCAATCACTGAACAAGGTTACCTGGGGCATCTGCTATTATCAGGCACCCAGAACACCAGGTCTTCTAGTGCCAACAGAGAAAGTGAAACAAAGGCCTTAAGTCCTACAAAGTGGCGATGGTGGAACTGGTCTCCATTCCACAAAGATGGAATTGTGAAGACATGCTAAGTCAAACATGGACAAAAAAGCATGTATGTACTAATAAATCATGCAAATGGGAAATATTTGTCTATTGACTCTGTCCAGAAGAAAACAATGTAGGTCTCCAGAAATTTTAACCATATTTTATCTCTTACTTGAATTTGTGGTTGTCTTAAATACCAACTGTATATACTAAATGCCAAATTTAGTAGCATCCTCAATTTCCTGGAAGAAATATATCCAAACTCTTATTTTTTTTTGGAGGGACTGGTTCTTTACTTCAAAAAGACATGTCAATTTTCAGTATCAAAACAGCTTCACTATTGGTTTCTCCTCCTCCCAATCGTCCCCAAAGAGACCACACCAAAGGAGAGCACATCTTAAGCCAATAAGCTGCGGGATGCATACCTAACAGATTTCACAGAAACCTCACTCAAAAGGGAGCATTGGCAGGGAAACAAACTTTAAAAGATTGGCACACTGCCAACCCGCAGACTGTTGAGAGCTCTCCCTGCCAGGTGGAGTGGCCAGTGTACCACAACCCCAAAGAAGCAAAGTTTCAAAATAATATTAAATTTAAAAAGACTTTTGTACATAGGCTATTCAAGATTTTTCTAGCACTACTTGATACAAAGCACAAGGTGGCACTTTTAGAGACATCAGCTTCAGACCCAGAAAAGGGTGATGAAATGAGTTTTATATGGCTAAATCAGTGGCAAAAACATAATTTTCTTTTCAAGGAAGCAGGAGAGCAAAACGGTGGTCACTTCAACATAAAGGGCACATGATCCAATCTGTGAGTGGTTGGGAAGCACGTAGAGAGAAAGGCCAAGGATTTGGTCTCAGAGGTCTCACCATCATAATTTGTTCAGTCACTTGTAAAGAAAAATTAATAAAAAAATTAAAAAGTTGCCCAAAGGTACCTTAAAGCTGAAAACCTGAACTTTTATTTTTTTGCTAACTTCTCCTGGAATCCCTTTCTAGTTAGGCTGTTACTTTATACAGAGCAATGAGATTCCCCAAAATGGAACTTCCTCTGGATTCGGTTTCCTTTCAGTAAGCAGAACCATACCTCTTTTCCTCTTCTATGGAGAGGGCAAGATGCATTAAGTTGAAAAGTGACCTTCCAAATGTGAGAAAGGGATGAGACTGCTGTTTCAGAGCTGCGGAATTATTTAGAATGTTTTACATATGGTTGCTACATCAACAACAAAGGTAATTACGAAATGTGTACATCAAAACATGCTTTTAAAGACATTTTGCATTATGCATATATTCCCTTAAATATTGTTCCCAAAGGTGCCCAGCCTCTAGCCCAGCTGGAATCTCTGAGGAGAGGCAGAGACAGTTTGGTGAAAAAGACAAAGGGGTCAGGGTGGGAGAGGTGATAAAAGGAGAAAGGAGCTTTCCAGTTAAAGATCAGCCCTCAGGTTAAAGATCAGCCTCCAGCAGGCTGGCATCCAGGCGGAGGCAGAGTCAGTGGGAGGAGCAACGACAGGGCAGGGCAGGACGGGGGTGCTGTACATCTCATTCGGTCAATCAGAGTCTGGTACACCATCCTTTGTGCACACAGGTGCTCCTCCCTGGTTCATTTCAGCTTAATTTCCAAATCATCCATGTCTTTCCCAGCTTGGCTACAGATCTCTCAGCAAACTCAGCATGGGTCTCTGCCTCCTAAGTTTATCAGTAAGAATCTTTATCTCTTCCTCACATGTGTCTTCTTTTTGAGAATACTGTTCTTCAGCAGCCGTCAGACACTTCAGGGCGCTCTGATCCGCCCACCCATCTCTCGGCAACAGGACTCTGCCAGCTCAGCTGCGTCCTCTGTGTGTGTGCCAAGGCCCCTTCAGTTATCACCAGTTTCCGAGCCACCTCTTCATACTTCCAATCTGCCTCTCCTGCGATGTGCTTAGCTTCTTTGAACTGGATTTCCATCTTTTCTTCATCTTTTAAAGCTTGGTTTTCAATAACCTTCACACCTTTCTCACTCTCAGCAGCAGCTTCCTCCACCTTTTGCAGGGCACTGGCCAGGTGCTCCTAAGTGTGGCCCAGTTCCTCTTCAACCAGCTAGATCCTCCAGTTCAAGGAGGCCACCTCAGTCTCAGCCTGTTCCCAGGCCGCCTTTCTCCCACCACTTCCCACTGGAGGTGCTCAGCCTACTGCTGTAGAACCTAGATCTTGCGCTTCACTGCCTTGGTGGTGGTGATCCAGCCATGGTGCCCACCCAGCTCCTGCTGTGCTCAGGTTCCTGCCTCCGGACTCTTTTGGAGGAAAGTGCTCTCAATCCACAAGTCCCAGGATTTCCATGATTAAGATCAGACAAATTAAAAACCCTAAGACATATGATGACTCAATCATACTATAAATTGGTCACAGGGATGGTAGTACAGCATGGAGAATATAGCCAATGATTCTGTAACATCTTTTTATGTTCACAGATAGTAACTGCACTAGTTGGGGTGAGGGTTTTACAGTATGGTAACTGTTGAAACACTATGTTGTATACTTGAAATCAATATAAGATTATCTATCAATGATACTTCAGTTAAAAAAAAAAAAGACGTATGATGAAACAAGCGACCATGAAAAAGTATTAGCAGAAACAGTAACAACGGAAACCCCAGAGGAGTCAGATACTGAAATCTTCATAGGAGATGGTGCAGAAACGAGTTAACATAAAAAGTTTGAGAATGCATCATTAGAAAGGCACGCATGCAAGATGGATCTTTGGCTTACAGGAAACTGATTTCAGAAGTGTTCCCATCACTTCCTAATAAGAATGGTTAATTTCGCTTAAATTGTTTGTTCAAACAATGTGGGATTTTTTTACCTAAATGCCAGCTTTCCTCCTGGAGTGTGGAATCTCTATATGTGCAACATAAACAATGCCTATATGACCAGCCTATAATCAGAATCTTAAAACATGAGTCTGTTATGAGTTTCTCAGGTAAAATACACACCATTAAAATAAAAATATATAAAAACATGGAATGTTTCCTAACTTACTAATCCTACTGTTTCAAAGTACAAATTTGTAAATGTAGGTCTAGCCTTTCACTTTAATTGAATCATAGAATTCCACTGTGTAATTCTTTTTAGCTTCTACTGTTGGACATTTAGGCCTGTACATATTTTTTTCAATTTTATACATTTCACCTGGATTGTCACAGCTTGTTCTTCGAGGAACTAACCATGTTCTGAGACTAAACTGTGAGAGGACACTTGAAAACTTGATCCGGGTTTCCTGGTTTCACCCCATACAATGTTTCCCTTTTGCTGATTTTTATTTCTATCTTTTCACTATAATAATTTGTAGCCATAAATGTAACTATATCCTGAGACCTGTGAATATTCTTAGAATATTATCAAACTTGAGGGTGATCTTGAGATACAGAATTATATAACGTCTTGCCTGAGGATTTCAGCCTTGGGCAAGTTCATTATTGATTCAGTGAGACTAAGAAATGACAACTGAACATTCTTGGGGTAAAAGGGTTGTCTTGCGAATGGGTTTCAGTCCCAGACAAGATCACTATGGACTCAATGAAACCAAAAAATGACAGTGGAACGTTCTTGGGGTTAAAGGGTTTATACCCACCTTTATTCCCACGGTGGTAGGTCAGTCACTAGAATCCCATCCACTCAGAGCAAGTCTGCATGCAGCAAGCTGGTCTCTGCCTCAGGCCCTCTCTGTCCCCGCAGCCATCTCAATCTCTGTTCTTGGTGCTGCTACCACTCCAGTCTCTGTTCTCCAGCAGCCTCTCCAGCTCTGCAGCTGTGCCACTGTGTCGACCAGAGCACTGGGTGGAGTTCTTTACACAGAGTCAATAGCAACATATTGCCCACATGTGTGTAGTGAGCTAGCTAACTAGGGCCAGGTGAGAATCCTGGCCATAGAAACCTTCACTTTATCCACAAGGGTTTATACCCAAACTTTAGTCTCAAGGCAGGTCTAGCACTAAGATCACGTCTGCAACCAGCAGTCTGCAGGTCCATAATCCTCCTCTGTCTCTGCCTCTGCCCAGAGCACTGGGCAGAGCTCTTTATATAGTGACTCAGTCAATAATAGCTTATTGTCTACAGGTGTGGGAGCAGTAGCCTAGCAGGCTAGTTACATCATCAAATAGTTTAGGGTCAGGTGAAGACTCTGGCCACAGGAACTTCCATTTACTCACAATAAAATGTGTTGTTTTTAATGATTAAGAAATAAACATCAATGTATAGTGTGAATAAATATATAAAAAAGATAAGGAATATTTGAAACAGGGCTTTAAAACTAGAAATTCATAATCATTGAAAGGACCATTTATTTTCATTCTTGGGATTCTTTAGTTGTATTATTTTGTTTCTCCTAAGATACACTTTTCTGTTTTCACATTTTAAAATTTCTAAGATTTATATGAGTTTTATAGTGGATGCAATATTACCATTGGAGTTTTACAGTTGGTGCAATCTTACCATTGGGTCATAGCTTAATAGGCAGTACCCTGGTCATAAATTAAAATGATTGTGTATCTGGTTTAGGTTCCACAAAATATGGTATTAGCATTTATTGAGGGATTTCTATCTTAGAAATTATTTTTAAAGCTTTATAAACAAAATATCTCTTTAAACTAGCCCCGACTTCAAATAACTGATAAGTGAGCACGGTTGGGATCCAAAACCAGTCTGATTCCAGAGCCCACTCTTTTAACAGCCATAAAACAACTGGAGTTTGTGAGCCTAATTCCAAACCTCATGGAATTCCTGACCCCTTAATTTTCCAAGCTCCCTGATGATAAGCATCACTTGGAACAAATAATACCAATTTCCTACTCCAGTCTCTGTCTGTGGATTACTGAATCAGAACCTTCAGATGAAGGGCTATGTATGCTCTGCTTTATCAAATACTTACTTCCTGGTGATTTTGTACCTTCAGGCAAGTTAAGAAAACACTGTGTTGTCCCAGTTGTTCTGGGATAGTTCCTTTTTAGTGTCTGTCACTCCTCATCAACAAGCAGTCTTAACATGCAACGTATACTGAATCATTGCTATTTATCATGGAAGGTGATAAGGGTTTTTAGTATTACTTAGTTGCTTCCCTGGTTTTTAAGCCAGAGACTACTTTTGGAGCTTATCCTTCAGCATTAAGGAGGGAATTTCCATTTCTATATCTTTAGGAACACCAGTATACCTCATAACCTACCTGTCACTTGGATTTCAGTGAAGATGACTGACTTACCAACATGGATCAAATAATGTTGCCTTTAAGCCACTTGAGTTTTAGTCTTTGAATCTGGAGGTTATCTGTTTGTAAAAGTGTCATATACTTCTAAAAAATATTCGATAAAATTGATCTCCTTCAAATTTTTCTCTTCTGCCCCGTACCTCTGTTGAGTGTATGTGTGGAGAAGTTGCGGATCCTATGGTCAGGATCCTCACTGAACTTAAACCACCTGATGATGTAGCTGGCCTGTTGCTAGGCTACCGCTTCTAATAATATAAGCTACTATTGCACTATATACAGAGCTCAGCCCAGTGCTCTGGGCGGAGGCAAAGACTCTAGTGCTCTACCTACCGCTGGGAGAACAAGCCAGGTAATAAACTCTTTCACCCCAAAGAACATTTTACTGTCAATTTCTTTGGACACATTGAATCCATAGCAGGGGCTGAAACCCATTGGCAAGACAGTATGTATGTGTGTTAGGATCCTGTGACTAAAAGAAACAAAATGTATTTTATATTTTATAAGTTAGTGTCAGACTTGGCAACAATACTGATGGAAAGATTCTTGGGTCATTGCATTTCATTCTGTACAATGGAATCTTTCCTATTTTAGCGTATTTCTTAAATGAATACATGATAGTTTCTGCATTCAATTCCATGCAGTATACTTGGCTAAATGTCATTAATTTGGAAGTCTCTATCAGGTGGAACTCAGCTGAACTTTCAGGTTCAAATCAAATCAATTTAAATGAAATCAAGTTTAGAGTTTGATCTGACTTTAATGTCAAGCAAGATTCTCTCAATTTGGCTGGGAAATTGTGCTTTCAAGATCCAAATTTATTTTCAAGCTTATTTCTTTTTCCTCTTTCAACTCTATTTCCCTGAAGTCAAATGAATCAAACCTAGCAGTGTCTTTATTATTTTAATTGGATAATTTCAACATGACAGATTGTGTTTCAAAATTCTGGTTCTAATCTATTATATCTGAAAAGTTGGAGAACTTCTTGAAAAAATAATCTAATAGAAAATATGATTATTTGTTAAGGAGAGTAAAAAAAGGATTTGGAGATGATGCTGTAGTTCTTGGCTGGTTTAGAAATAAGTAAATAAATTTTAAAAACTCACCTAGTAATTAAGAGTCAAGGGCACAAATTCGCCCTACTATCTCAAGATCTCTGCTAAACTATATGTAAAATTAAACTGGTAGTCAATATAATATCCCCTTTAATAGTCTTTGGAAATAAAAGATTAGGGAAGAGGGCCTTCAAATATAAAGATGAATAAAATATGTGCCTTTCCTTCCACATAATAAACATAATTATTATTTCAGACAAGGTTAAATACATTCTAAGTCTGAGGAAATTTGACATCATTAATTTCTAGTTCTTTATCAGGAGAGTTGGTGAACTGAATTATGGTAGTGGAGAAAGATTCAATGTAGTTGTATGTTTATTTACATGTTTCTCTCACTTTAAGATCTCAAATTATATTTTTATATATCAGTTTCTAGCAAAAGCATTAATACTTAATTTTCTTGCATCTTTTCTAACTTTTTAAAAATACACCAACTATTTGGGCCACTTATTTGGATAAACTTATCATGTAAAATTTTAATAAATTTCACATATCTCACTAAGTTTTTGTATTTTTTTCCCCTTGACTCAATACTACTTACCTACATTTACATGTATTACCATTTACCTGCATTTCACTTGGAAATCCCAGATGATAACAACTTTAATATTAAAATCAGCGAAGGGAAGAACAGCGTAAGGGGAGTCCAAGAGAACTACTAAACACAGTCCTCTTCCACCATTCACGTATGATAGCATGCACAGAGTATCAGCAACCAGGCAAGCTTACATGAGCCTTGGTATTCAGGTTTACCATGGCTCCATTATGTAGACATGACTGACTAATTGATCTTATGGTTGATCTCAGTCTCCAGGTTGACCAATACCCAGGTGATCCAAAGCCCTGACCCTAAATCACATCTTGATTTTTCTGGCACAGCTAGCCCCCACATAAGTCACATTGCTACTGTGTGGCCAGGCCATGGGCCCAAGGCAAACAAAGATTACCTCCCAGAAAAAGAGAACAAAGGCTAGCCCTCTTTTTGTGCAAAGTTAAACTCTTGACTTCACAGGCTACCCTCGGAGCATTGACTAAGTCCCTCTTGTAGCAAAACAACCATATTTACCTGGGCATCTGTAGGGGTCTGGGGTTGCAGTTGAGTTTTTGGGGCAACATGAAGAGCAAAGAAGGCAGTGGGAGTCATCATGGAGGGTGCTCAAAAGAGGCCACTCTATTCTGCACAAAGCTGTACTTACACTGCTACCGTGCTAATTCATGGTTACAGAAGTATTGAAGACGCGCATGCGTGTGGCCTTCATGGCTGGGCGTCTGGCCTTCAAGGCCTTTATCTAACTCCTTACTCATGGGTACAACATGCTGTGTTTTCAGATTTCTCAAGGCCAGACATATCTGGGGTGAAGCAGTGGACAGCTGTTCTCATAAAAGGTGGTGGTGATGGGGCTTCCCTACAGCATCTACTTTAGTACAGAATTTATACAACAGACACAACTATAATATGATGAATGTGCCTAACATTTGATTGAGCTGGTGTGCAGTAGAAATAGATCTAGAGAAACAATCTATATTATAAAACCACTGCATACATTTTCATATTTTTATCCCCTGATCTACCATTATTTATCTTATGATAAACTTGTTCAGAACAATTTAGCCTACAAGTGAGTGGATATTTAGCTAAATCCTGTTCTTTAGCCAGTCATTTTCCATCAGTATTACATTGTCAGGAGTCCTTCTTCAATTTCCCAATATATTTGGTCATTAATATCAGTATCATAATTTTACCAATAATGTCGGTGTTAGGCCAGTAAGAGTATGGCAGTAGACGTAACCTGAAGAATTTTTAGAGTCAAATGATACACATGTACTAGAATCCGTCCCACTCAATCATTAAGAATTAGTCTAGTCCATCATTATGTTGTCTCACTAAAACAGCTCCCAGAGTGGTATCACTCAGGTTTCTAGGCTTCCATTTTATCTTGGCATATCCTAAAAGCAGTAGTCTCAACAACATATGTTTTCATTCTTTTAGGAATTCAGTATAATTGACTAGAAGAGAATATCTCTTGCTCTGAACCTCTTTTGAGGCATCAATATTGGACTGCTCTTATTGCATAACCCATTTATTTATTCCCTCATCCTCTTTCTTTCCATCTGTATCCAAAACTTTATACCTTTGAAAGGTACTTTAGGTTTAACCATTTTGCTTGTCCAGACTGACACAAGTAATAGTGGCTTAGCAAGTGTCTCCCCTTCAGTCCTCCCATTCATATAGGGTAAGATTACATATAAAGTAACATTACTTAGTTTTCTGTAGTGAGTTCTATTGATGACTAGACAATATAGCTGCATTCACTGTACATTGTGATTTTGCCAGATGAGATGAGGCAAAACTCACCTCATAAGTCCCTTAATAATTATGACATAAAAATTTAAAGGTATATTTATAGTTTCATGCTTAGTAATTACTCATGCTTCATGGGCATGTACTACTTTAGTGCAATCCTTAAATTTTCATAGTGATTTTATCAGGCTGTGCCCCACATGAGCATCCCTTTGACAGGCCTTTTTTCCATTGCCCTTCTGCCTGGTCATATGGCCAAGCGAACAGCCACGGCCCATGAGTTGGCAAAAACCCAAATATAGAAGCAAATTGCATGCAATTCAGCCCGCCAAACTGACTTGTTTTAGCCCTCTCACTAGCAAATGCAACTCACAGGAGAGTTTTTGCTGTTATTTATACCTAAGTGTCAACATCAGTCATGAAATCTCATTTCTAAGGTGAGTTTCATACACACACACACACACACACACACACACACACACACACACACACACACACACATATATACATACTTATGAATTATACAGGTGTATACATTATATATATATATATATACACACACATAATTTTTCAATGAAATAGTATAACTTTATTTCTGGAAAAGTGATTATTATCATATTTAGCAGATTTGATATTTGTGTAAAGGATAACATTTCTGGCAGTCTTGAAAGCACACTTCTCAGGCATACACTTTCTTATCCTCTAGGCAACGAATACAGACTTTTTAATTTGTATTCATGTTTCAGTTTTCATAGCATTCAAATTATGTGTCATTCTCATTTTAAGCCTGTGATGGTAACAGAGAATGGACAGTTACATAAACTTTATAAATAAGAAAATAATACTCAGTGAAGATAGTTGACAAGATCCAATTAATTCAGCCAAGGTATAAACCCTTATTAAACTTAAGCCAATTTTTAAATTTATAATATGGCTATTTCTAAACCAAGCTCTGCCTAAAACCGTTCCCAGAGTTTTTCTGAACCTTCACTCTCCTCTGCTATATTTCCACAATGTCTTATTTCCTGCTGATTAACAATGTGGTACCTGGATACAGAGCAGGAAGAAGAGCTAAAATCCCAACACAGACCCTTCTGAAGGTTGGCACAAGCAAGTAATTGAGGTAATCTCTCAGATAACTTAAGTAGAAACATATCCCCATCCTTAGAGCTGAATTATGTAAGAGCATTTGAGTTTTTTCTGATGGGTATGTGGAGGAATATGTAAGATTGTAAATTAAAGACTGCCAAAATAATATTGTCTCTGTTCCATATTACAAGAATAGAAAGAGCTGCAAAGATAATGTAAGAAAAAAAATTAAATAATGTTCTAAATCCAATACATTTCAAGAACTGCCAAATCATAATAGACAATTGATCAAAAAATTATCATCATTGTTATCAGCAAATATTAAACACATCCTGCCTTACTGATGTGGTATTTGATATGTTTTTAGTATCATAAAGTATTTGAGAGCCATCTAAAAGGAACTACTAATGCATTTTTTCTTTGAAATGTATAAAAAGATTTAAACATCTGTGATGAGGTATCAGTATTGCAGGTAGGAAAACAATATATACAAGATTCATATATTTATATGACATGCATGTTTATATAGTTTTACCTGTGATCTTTGGCATATGTATATTTCATAATAGACACACCCTCTGTGTCAAAGGAGAACAGTGTGGGAAATAAAGTAACTTTATAATAGAAGTCACATATTGGAGCTTACCAGATCTGGCTCATAGATACATTTCATTTAACTGCACCGGATTGGTGGGTGTGGTGTTCTAATATTTTAAATTGGTTGACTACCAACATAATTTATTTTAAAACTCTAGTAACTAGATTGTAGGATTCTTTATTTAACCATGAAGTAATGTACTAAACTTGTGTTTTTACCATAAATAATTATAATAGGCTGTAAAAAGAGCATCCTGTATGAATTAAAATTTACTAGAAAGACAATAAAGCTAGAAAATATAACTCATTAGCAGGAAAACAAGCAGCCCATAGAAACTGACCCTGAGATAGCAGGGTGTTGGAATTAGCATAGATTATCTTTGACACAGCTATTATACACACTCCTGAGGACTTAAAAGGAATATGACTTTAACAAATGAGCAGATGAAGAATTTAAGAAAGGGAAACTGTAAAGAAAATTCAAACAGATTTTAGAAGTAAAAAATAAACATCTAAAATTAAAAATACATTAGGTGGGTTTAATAACAGTATAGAAATATCAATCTGAAGAAATATAACTGAAAAAAAAGTTTAGGAGTAATGAACACAATCTCAGTGAACCAAGGGAAACATAAAATTTTCCATCATACTTGTTACCTCTCTCCCTCCAAAAAAAAGAATTAGTCAAAAAAATGTTTGATAAAAGTTGAAAAGTTCCTATACTTTAAGGTGAAAAAAATAAAACAAATAATGGCAGGAATAAGTGGCATCCTATCTGAATACAAAACATGAATACAAATTAAAGTCTGTAATTGTTGCCCACAGGGTAAGAAAGTATATGCCTGAGAAGTGTTCTTTCAAGACTACCAGAAATGCCCTTCTTTATATACATAATCAAATCTTCTAAATATGTTAATAATAACTTTTTCCAGGAATAAAGTTATACTATTTCATTGAGAAATTATGTGTGTGTGTATATATATATAATAATGTATACACCTGTATATTCATATGTATGTATACGTGTGTGTGTGTGTGTGTGTATGAAATTCACCTGAGAAATGAGATTTCATGAATGATGTTGACAATTAGGCATAAATCACAACAAAAACTCTCCTGTGAGTTGCATTTGCTAGTGGGGGGGCTAAAACAAGTCAGTTTGGTGGGCTGAATTTAACTATCAGTTCTCTGAGGAAAAAACCTTATATTGCAGCATTTGTCAACATCTGTGGTGTAAATATCTCCACAAATTTCAAGTTAGCAAAGTGCTTTAACAAAAGAGAACAAAATTTTATAACTAGCATTTCATAGAGCACTGAATAGTTTTTTTTCCCCTATAAGTATATATATTGTATTCCAAGACCTAGTCAATGAGAGTAGGTAAGGAAATATAGGATAAATCTAGTGGCCTGATGACCACCACACAATGTCACTCAGTGCTGTTTCTGCCATAACTACCAAACAGATACAAGTTGTTATTCATTCTCAAAATGAAAAAGCCTGCATTTTTAAAGACTGTCATGGTCCAGCAAAAGACAAGAAGTGCTAATGAATATTTCTAGATTAATGGAGTCTAAATTAACTAAATGTTATTTTTGATACTAAACTGGATCCTAGAGTAAAGAAAACAAATTTACAACAACAAAAATATCCCTATAAAGAACATAATTATCATGATTGATGAAACTGGAATATGGATTTTGGATCTGGTAATGGTATTGAATTGATGTTAAATCCCTTCATTTTTATGTCCTTCTGTTCTATTAGTGTAACATAATAATATTATTGTTCTTAGGAATAACATAATGAAAAACTTAGGAGTAATGGGAATTGGTGTCCCCAACTTAAATGATTCAGAAAGAAAATCATACATTATTCTACCAATATATGATAAAATGATATATTTAATAAATATTCACATATATAATAATATATAATATAGTGGATTACATAGAATAAATATAAACATACCTAAATTGCAGATTCATAACAAAGATTAAGGCAAAATATAAACAACTGATAATTTGGTTAAAAAGTAATGGGATTTCCTTGAACTACTATGTGTGAAACTATATCAAAACATAATGTTATACTGATTGGTGGTTACCACAGGGAGGAGTTGAGGTGGGTGGGTGGGGAGAGTAAAGGGAATAAAGGGGACAAAAATTCTTAATCATAATATAAATTGGTCACAAGGATGATAGTACAGCATGGAGAATACAGCCAATGATTCTGTAACATCTTCCTGTGTTGACAGATAGTAACTGCACTAGTTGGGGTGATGATTTAGTAATATGGGTAACTGCTGAACCACTGTGTTGTATACCTGAAACCAATATAAGATTGTCTATCAACTATAATTCAATAAGAACATAAAATTAAATTATATTAGATTTCTGAAAAAATACATTGAGTACATAAAAAATAATGTTATAAGTTTTCAAATAACTAACATATAATAACCAAAATTGTGGCTATACATGGCCAGCATTTCCACGTGGCAATAATTACCTGGCTTCCCATAGTAAATCTTCATATGAACAGTAACTCTAACACTATCATCTGTCACGCTTCCTGAACTATAAACTGGGTGTTAGTTTTAAATATAACTGACTTTTTTCACTCATTTCATTTATCTGCCCTATACCTAAAAGTAGAAGAGTTTGCAACATTTGGTCTAGGAGCAAAGTTGCTGTAAGCTAGAATCAATAATATACCAGTAAATATTTTACTAACTGTTCTCTGTGAAAAAAAATATCAACCCATATTTGTAACATCTGCCCATGTCCATAGTGTAAATACCCCCACTCTAGCCAACTTCAAACTACCAACATGAAATCACAAAACAATGTAGGGAACTTACACAATTAGCTTTTATGAGCTGATGTAAGCCAGCCCCAGCACCTCCCTGACTGTAATCGCCAAACTATTACAGAATTCCATGGTGTAGATAGACCTTAGAGATTATACAGACTTGAAGAAAGTATAACAGGGAAAGAGAAATTACACTGTCAGTTAAGACCTTGCTATGGAATTTCTAAGATATGCTCATGCTATGTCAACATAGTCTGAGGAAGAAAGTTTAGAACAGCAATTTCAGAGGAATGTGGACTATAGGCCTTCCAGTTTGAAATACACTTTATCTTCCTGAATAGCTAGCAGTTGAATTACTGAATCATTTTGTCAACTTGCCATTTTAATATACTATTTTCTAAGGTGCATTAACCCTTTGGCTTTCTCATTTACAAAACTGATTTAATTGCTTTCAAATATTTAAGTTGGGCTATGTAGTTTTTTGTCTTGTATTCACTGATTCTCTCCCATCTATTAAAAGCAAACAAATTAAAGATCAACCCCTCATCTACCTGAATTGCAGTCCATAGACTTGAGCTAATTTTCTCAATGAGACTGTAACACTTTTCCCTACCTTGTAGAATTAATGAAACACTTTCTTAAAAATAATAACAATAAGGTTGTCAGAAAATAAGGTGGGATTCAACAAAGGTCCTCAGAATAACTGATACACTCATGCAATTTTTAATTGTAATTTTAACTACATTTTTTATTATGTTCAGCTTCTCTGGTTTTAGTTCCTCAACCAGATTGTCTCTCTGTTACTTAATAAGGCTTCTTAGTCATTGTGATTAGTAAATTATTTAGCCCCTTTCTTGCCTTAAGTTACTTCCTTTTGTTTTATAAGTTTTTTTTATGTTCTGTCTCAAAGTTTCTCACCTTGTGTAATATCATAGTTAAAAAGTCAATAATTTGTCAAGGATTATAAATGGCTTAAAATTTATACTTTTTGCTACCTAATTAGCCTTCCACAATTTCATGGATGCTGGTATATGACAAGATTTGCGAGTCAGAGACAAGGAGGCACTATAACTCACAGCACACCATCCATTATGGATTTCATGCTTACAAAGTTACCTTCTGCTCCCAAGTCCCAGGAGGATGACACAGATATAATGGTTTTTCCTTACAACTGGGGAATCCAAAGGTTAGGGCGTCCTGATCTGTCATAGTGGCTGTAAGCAAACTTTCCTAACCTTTTCTCCAGAGGCAGACATTGTATTTACTCTATTAGTAAAATCCTTCACACTCTAGTCTAAAACAAGATACTATCTCTATCTTCCAAAGCATTTCCCTATATAAACATTTGTGAAAAGACAGCCTGAAGTTGTCAATGTCTCTGCTAACAAGATGTGCAGAAATGGGAATATCCAGGAAAAATTTCTCAACACCATATAGTATAAAAATTCCTACCCAGATAGTCTGTTGTAAGGAATAAAAAGACATTAATTAATAAAATAAATTAATTAATAAAAGAAATGAATTTTAGTCTAGCAAATGTAAAATTTCTTCAATGAATTTAGTGCATTTACCAGTTATTAGTCATTAACACTTTAATGTACAAACATTTATTGGATATAATCCAAAATTAAAATATAGTAAGGGATGGCTTTGATGTGGAGAATAAACCCAGAGTCAACATCTCTACTAGATGGGTAAGGAACCCCTAGAAAGTGAGGGTAAATTTAGTCTTTGGGGTCATTCTAGTCTATTTTAGCTGGGTTGGTACCATTTCCACCTCAATCTGTATTATTTCTACTTGTACATGGACAATAATAACCCTTTCTCTCTTCATATTATTTGTGCAACTTTCTCTTTCTGATTGACATTTTCTCTGCTTTTCAGACAAAATTCGTCTCAGTGCCTTCCCTTTATCAGACCAATAATGCTATTTTCCCTTAGTATGTGTTTTCAGATTCCATTTCTCTTTCCCTTTTCCTCTTTTATCCCCCTATGATCTAAGGCAAAAACTCTTGTTAATGTGTATGGAAATCTGCATCTCTTCAATTTCCCCCTTGCACTGTTGTGTAGCAAACTGCCACGAAGTCAGTGGCTTAAAACAACTTACTTGGTACCTCAGGTTTCCGTGCTGTGGGTCAGGAGTCTGCACACAGCGTGGCTGGGTGGCGGGGCTGCTGAGCATGGGGCTCTGAAGCTGAAATCAAGGTGTTGGGAGGGACTGAGTTCTCCTGTGGATGCTCCGAGAAAGAACCCACTTCCGAGATCTTTCAGGTTGTTGCCAGAGTTCAGCTATTCGCGGCTTGTAAGCCTGAAGTCCCCATCTTCTTTCCGGTTGTCAGTCGGGCCCCCTCAGCTCCTGAGCGCTCCAAACGGGCCCAGCCGCTGCAGCCCCGCACCGCCCGTCGGATGGAGCCCGGCCAGCACGCCTTGCCTGCAGCTGTGCCCTCTCCCCGCGCGTCATCCCCAGCGCTGCCGACTTGCCTGGGGCTGCCTGAAAAGTACGTTGAGCCAGAACCCTTCCGCCCCTCGGGTGGGGAAGGTGGGCCCTGCGGCTGGCGCCGCTCCAGGTGCAGCCCCCTGAGGAGAGCACCACGTTCCCGCAGGTGCTCTGAGTTCCCGCGAGACTGCGTGTGCCCGGGGACGGACCAGGACCTGGTGTGGGCCTATTACCCCGGCCTGCGGGATGCCTTTGGCTCTTGGCGAGTACCCTACCCCGACATCCCCTGCTACCCCTCCAGCCCAGCTGGGTACAAACTCCAGACGCTGACAGCATGGCATGCCAGTAAGTCCGGAGACAAAAGGTTGGAGCAAGGAAAGTGACTTTATTGAGAAAGCCAGCCGACTGAGATGGCGGTCTCATGTCCTCAGGCACTATCTTAATTCAGGGTTGACTGCAAGCTTCTTTTACGCTAGGGAAACGGGGAGCTGGAGGAGGAGCAGGTCAGGGAGTGACTGGAGGCTGCAGACATCTACGGGCCGGCGAGGGGTCTCCAGACGGCTGAGAAACTCGTGGACGCCTGGTGATTGCCTCTTGCCGACCCTACGCCTGGTCACGTGTTTCTAAAAGCCACAGGGCAATGATGATTTTCACACATTTTCCTATCTCTTGGAGGAGGCAAGCTCCGGTAAGGGGCTTTCTGCAGAAGTCTCAAAACTGTCAGCAAAATTCCTTTTGATGATTTACAAGCCTACATGCAGTGCTGCAGGGCTGAGCAGAAACCCTTTTCCTTTTTTTTTCCTTTTGACCAGAAGGTTAGGACAGCAAGGAGACAAAATACATTGTGGAGGCAAAGAGCCAAGCAGTTTTCTATCTGTTACAACTTTAGAATTTTGCCTATCACAAGAATCATTTTGTTGGGCCAATCTGCTGAGGATAATTTCCCTTTTAAATGTCAATTGTGTCAAATAAAATAACCTGATCACAGGTGATATCCCCTCATGTTCATATTCCCACACTCACTGGGAAGAATTATACAGGTCACTGAGGTTTATTTTAGAATTCTGCTACCCCACCTATCTGTATGAGGAGTTGTAACTTTGCAACAAAGTTTCTCATGAAACATCCGGAATTGTACTTTTAAACTGAAAATCAAGAAGTATGTTTTTTTAATTATCAAACTGTTTCAGCTCTTTAGTAGCCAAAAATATCTATTATACACAAAACTAATGTATGGCAGATTCATGCAAATCCTCATTATAATATAAAACTAGTGCTTTAAGAGTTGGTTACCAATTAGTGGACGTTGTAATACTTGTCCTTGAAAATTTACATTGTTTTCTAGAAGAGAAATGAATAGATCAGAATTAAATATTCATATAAGAAAGCATAGAGCTTAATGCATCATTAAGTGTCACTAAGTTTATTACTAACTGAAAACTTAGTTGAAATGACATTATTTTTTATGAGGAGTATATTAACTATACATTGCTGTGATAATATTATAGCAAATTTAGAAGCTTAAAACAACCTAAATTCATTATCTCACAGTTTCTACAGGTCAGCAATTGAGTCAAAGCTTAACTAGGTCTTCTGCTTAGTTTTCAACAATGCTGCAACAAAAATATCACAGAGCCAGATTCTCAACTGGAAGCTCAATTTGGGAAAAATCCACTTCCAAGCTCACCCAGTTGTTGGCAGGATTTATTTCCTTGCAGTTGTAGGGCTGAGATCTTCAGCTTCTTGCTGGCTGTTGGTGACAGGCTGTCCTCAACTCCTACAGGCTGTCCTCAGCTTTTAGCTGATGAATTCCATACCATGTGAGCTTTCCCAACATGAACACTTACTTCATCTAGCTACCAAAGAGTCTGTTAACATGAGTCAGCTAGCAAGACAATCTTATGTAAAGTAATGTAATCATGAGAGTGGCATCTCATCACCTTTGATATACTCTGTTAGTTAAAAGTGAGTCACAGATCCCACCCACAGTTAAGGGCTTTAGATTATATAAAGGAATTCACACCAGGAAGTGGGGACCATGGGGTGATGAATTTTAGAATCTGTCCACTGGAGGACAAAAGCTGGAGGAGTCACCATGGGATGGAGATTTTTGAGAAGGAAAGGATAATTACAGATCTTGAATGATAGATAATAATTGGAAAGATAGATTTAGAGTATGGAGGGATGAGTAGTATTTTTAAGTTATACTAGGCAATGCCAATGGTCTTTGCTATAGAAAATGGTACTACAGAAGCTACATCAAATGAACGATAGGTACTGTGATGAGAGAGAAAATCCATAAAAAATCAAGATCAGAGTACTTGTGTTCGCAGGCAGGTGCACTATATGTCTGTCCCACAAAATGATCCATACATCCTCTTCTTATCCAATAAATCAGGCAAGTCTCAGAGACTGTAGAAATGGAACCCAAACCTGCTTAAACACAAAAGGTTATTAACATCACTAATGAAATTGATAGGTAATTTAAGGAGTCCACCAGATTTCACTGGTAAAACTGACAGTATAATGACAATGTATTTGTTTCTTTCTTTTCCTCAGCTCTAAGCCCATAAAAAAACAAAGAAGAATCTCACTACCTCAGAGCCCAAAGCCATCCCTGAAAATACTGGAATTTCTCCTTTGTTGGTTAAATCAAGACTTCTATATCAACAACCACATCTTGTGGGATGGATAACTATGATTGGCTAGCTAGCCTACATCATGTGCTCTCTATGTGACAGGATGGCCTTACCATCCATTAGCAAGTTCAAAAGCTGAAAAAAAAGTGCAAAAACTCCACTATTAAAGAAACAATGATAACCACCCCTCCAAATGTAATAGCTGGATGTTAGGTGTGAGAGAAAACTGTAATATTTGTATATATTTGCACTGAATATTTCTGCTTATAAAACAAGTTAAATTTAAATATTTGGCTGGATAATAATAACCAGGAAAACTCAGCAGCCTGTGAAAGTACTTTGTAAACATAAGGTACTGTAAATATGTTTTTTTATTAAATTATATTTAATTGGTAAATTTAAGGATTTGCATTCAACATAAGGATAGTACATAGAGTTTTAATATGACTTTCGATATAATTCGATGTAATAACATAGATAGCAGCAATGGATAGATTTCTGCAAAAAGCATCCCCACCTATCTTGAACTTCTTATAACTAATCACACTTCTCTCTGAAAAGCTGAATCGAGATCATCCAGTATGTAATCTGCTGAAGTGTATCTCCTGCAAAATATCATTTGTTTTAGACTAGAATCCTCAGAAGAAGTCATGTGATTTCTTATTCTAGGATGATTAAACAACAATGTTAAACATAAGAGGAGGTAACCACAGTAAGCCAACATGTTAAATGAACTAACAAATGGGATTTCATAGCAATAATGGCTTTCCAAGAGAATTAACTGGTACTTAATTTGGCAGTCATGGAGCACATTTTTATTTCTAAGCTTAGCTAAATATATTGAATGATGATCAAATGATCAGTATAAAACTATATATCATTTTCTTCTCTCTCAGTTTTTTGGTTTCTGTATAACACTCACTAGAATCTTTTCCACTTTCTCTTAAATTGTCCCTATCATAAATATTTTAATTAAACCCAAACCAGTTAATATAATTCCATTCTATTATATACAAGGTATTATATTTATATTCATCTATATGGATATACACTGGATTGGGCCACCATACCTCCTGTTTTGCCAGTGGCATACTAGGTTTATGCTTGTCGTTCCAGAAAACTTCCTAAAAACTCCTCCTTTCACTTAAAAAAAATATCCTGTGTTGCATGATAAATTATACAGTTTCCCAAGCATTGCAAACATGCCATATGCTTTGAGAATGCTTCTGGATTGTTATATTTTTAATCTCAAATGTTATATGATCTTACCTGTAACTATTTCATTAGGACACTTATAAATATGAACCATAACAGTAGCACAACAAAAAAAATAGCAATTCCTTAATGCCAGTGCATATCCAACTAGTGTTCAAAATATCTTAAATGTTTAATATTTTTACAGTTTGTTTGATTCAGAATCCAATAGATTCTTTGCATTGCAATTGGCTTATATGTCCATCTCTTAAGTCAGTGTCTCACTACCCTTTTTCTTGCAATTATGTTTAGAGAAATTGGGTCATTTGTTTTCAAGAGTTCACTACCACGTTCTGGATTTTGTTGATTGCATGTATGTACCTTCTGAGTTCATATAAATTGGTATTTAGACAGAGTTGTTAGATTTTCTTTCTTGTTTCTCAGTAAACGTGACTGGGCTTCCCTGAAATCAAGATACTTCACATATATCTTGGTAGCTCATAGTCTAAAGAAGTAAATCTGGTATTTATAAATAAACCAAAATATATTAACAATTACTGAAGAAACGATACCAAATTCTCCAAATACCTTTCAGAATGTAGAAGAAGGGTAAGACAATGTAGCTCAGAGAAGACAAATAGGGACTCTGTGGCATCTTACTACACTGATGGACAGTGACTGCAATGGGGAATAGGGGGGAGACTTGATAATAAGGGTGAATGTAATAATCACATTGTTTTTCTTGCGAAACCTTCATAAGAATATATATCAATGATACCTTAATAAAAAAAAAAACCTTTCGTCAACATCACACTTAATGCTGAGACTAGGTGCTTGAACACCAAAATCAGGAATAAAGTATAAATGTCCCCTCTCACCTCCCATTCAATATCATATTGAAGGTAATAGCTAATACCATAAGACATGAAAAGAAAATAAAAATTGTACAGGGTAGGAAGGAAGAAACAAAACTGTTTATAGATTACTTGACTTTCTATTTAAAAAAAACCCAGTGAATCAACAGAAAAATCTGAAATTAATAAGTGATTATAGTAAAGTTACAATATACAAAGTTAAAATACAAAAGTCTATTGCTTTCCTATATACCAGTAACAAACTATTGTAATTTGAAAGTAAAAATACAAAACCATTCACAGTATTACTCTAAAATGAAATATTTAGGGGCGGAAGATGGCGGCGTGAGTAGAGCAGCGGAAATCTCCTCCCAAAACCAAATATATCTATGAAAATATAACAGAGACAACCCTTCCTAGAATAAAGACCAGAGGACACAGGACAATATCCAGGCCACATCCGCACCTGAGGGAACCCAGCGCCTCATGAAGGGGGTAAGATACAAGCCCCAGCCCGGTGGGAGCTGAGCGCCCATCCCCCCAACTCCCGGCGGGAGAAGAATAGGCAGAGCGGGAGGGAGACGGAGCCCAGGACTGCTGAACACCCAGCCCCAGCCATCCGGGCCAGAGTGCAGGGCCCTGGATACTAGGAAAACAGGGCAGCAATAACAGTGAGCGGGCACCGGAGGCCGGGCGCCGGAGGACATAAGAAGAGTGAGCGACCAATATTTTTTTTTTCTGTTTTGTTTTGGCGAGCGCATTTTGGAAGTCTTAAAGGGATAGGGCCCCCAATACTAGGGAAACAGGGCAGCAAGAAAAGTGAGCGGGCACCGGTGGCCTGGCGCAGGAGGACACCAGAAAAGCGAGCGCCCATTTTTTTTTTTTTTTTTTTGCTGTTTTGTTTTGGCAAGCGCTTTTTGGTAGTCTTAAAGGGATAGGGACCCCAATACTAGGGAAACAGGGCAGCAAGTCCGGTGAGCAGAAGCCTGAGGCTGGCGCCGGAGAATAAAGAAATATGAGTGGCCATTATTTATTTATTTATTTATTTATTTGATTTTTAATTTTTTTTGTGTGTGTGGTCATTGTTTTGTTTTGGCGGGTACTTTTTGGAAGTCTTAAAGGGGCAGGCGGGACACTTAATCCAGAGGTAGGGAATCTGGGGATCTCTGGGTACCCTAACCCCTGGGCTGCACGGAGCAGGGAGGCCCCTTACGGAGATACATAGCCTCCCAGCCGCTCCCGCTCCAACGCGACTCCACCACTTTGGAGCAGCTACCCGAGCCAGGCCACGCCCACAGCAACAGCGGAGATAAACTCCATACCAGCTGGGCAGGAAGCAGAAACTCTGTCTGCGTGCAGCTGCACAGCACAAGCCACTAGAGGTCGCTGTTCTCCCAGGAGAGGAGGGTCACAAACCAACAAGAAAGGAAGTTCTTCCAGCCGTCACTCGTCCCAGCTCTGCAAACTATTCCAATCACCATGAAACGGCAAAGTTTCAGGCAGACAAAGATCACAGAGACAACACCAGAGAAGGAGACAGACCTAACCAGTCTTCCTGTAAAAGAATTCAAAATAAAAATCATGAACAAGCTAACAGAGATGCAGAGAAATAAGCTAGAGAAATTGGATGAAGTCCGGAGGGAGATCACAGATGCCAGAAAGGATATTGCAGAAATGAAACAAACTCTGGAAGGGTTTATAAGCAGAATGGATAGGATGCAAGAGGCCATTGATGGAATTGAAATCAGAGAACAGGAACGTATAGAAGCTGACACAGAGAGAGACAAAATGATCTCCAGGAATGAAACAATATTAAGAGAACTGTGTGACCATCCAAAAGGAACAATATCTGTATTATAGGGGTCCCAGAAGAAGAAGAGAGAGGAAAAGAGATGGAAAGTATCTTAGAAGAAATAATTGCTGAAAACTTCCCCAAACTGGGGGAGGAAATAATCGAACAGACCACGGAAATACACAGAACCCCCAACAGAAAGGATCCAAGGAGGACAACACCAAGACATATAATAATTAAAATGGCAAAGATCAAGGACAAGGAAAGAGTTTTAAAGGCAGCTAGAGAGAAAAAGGTCACCTATAAAGGAAAACCCATCAGGCTCACATCAGATTTCTCAACAGAAACCCTACAGGCCAGAAGAGAATGGCATGATATATTTAATACAATGAAACAGAAGGGCCTTGAACCAAGGATACTGTATCCAGCACGACTATCATTCAAATATGATGGTGGGATTAAACAATTCCCAGACAAACAAAAGCTGAGGGAATTTGCTTTCCACAAACCACCTCTACAGAACATCTTACAGGGACTGCTCTAGATGGGAGCACTCCTAGAAAGAGCACAGCACAAAACACCCAACATATGAAGAATTGAGGAGGAGGAACAAGAAGGGAGAGAAGAAAAGAATCTCCAGACAGTGTATATAACAGCTCAATAAGGGAGCTAAGTTAGGCACTAAGATACTAAAGAGGTTAACCTTGAACCTTTGTTAACCACGAACTTAAAGCCTGCAATGGCAATAAGTACATATCTTTCAATAGTCACCCTAAATGTTAATGGGCTGAATGCACCAATCAAAAGACATAGAGTAACAGAATGGATAAAAAAGCAAGACCCATCTATATGCTGCTTACGAGAAACTCACCTCAAACCCAAAGACATGTACACACTAAAGGTCAAGGGATGGAAAAACATATTTCAAGCAAAAAACAGCGAGAAGAAAGCAGGGTTGCAGTACTAATATCAGACAAAATAGACTTCAAAACAAATAAAGTAACAAGAGATAAAGAAGGACACTACATAATGATAAAGGTCTCAGTCAAACAAGAGGATATAACCATTCTAAATATATATGCTCCCAATACAGGAGCATCAGCATATGTGAAACAAATACTAACAGAACTAAAGGGGGATATAGACTGCAATGCATTCATTCTAGGAGACTTCAACACACCACTCACCCCAAAGGATAGATCCACCGGGCAGAAAATAAGTAAGGACATGGAAGCACTGAACAACACAGTAGAGCAGATGGACCTAATAGACATCTATAGAACTCTACATCCCAAATCAACAGGATATACATTCTTCTCAAGTGCACATGGAACATTCTCCAGAATAGACCACATACTAGGCCACAAAAAGAGCCTCAGAAAATTCCAAAAGATTGAAATCCTACCAACCAACTTTTCAGACCACAAAGGCATAAAACTAGAAATAAACTGTACAAAGAAAGCAAAGAGGCTCACAAACACATGGAGGCTTAACAACATGCTCCTAAATAATCAATGGATCAATGACCAAATCAAAATGGAGATCCAGCAATATATGGAAACAAATGACAACAACAACACTAAGCCCCAACTTCTGTGGGACACAGCAAAAGCAGTCTTAAGAGGAAAGTATATAGCAATCCAAGCATATTTAAAAAAGGAAGAGCAATCCCACATGAATGGTCTAATGTCACAATTATCGAAATTGGAAAAAGAAGAACAGATGAGGCCTAAGGTCAGCAGAAGGAGGGACATAATAAAGATCAGAGAAGAAATAAATAAAATTGAGAAGAATAAAACAATAGCAAAAATCAATGAAACCAAGAGCTGGTTCTTCGAGAAAATAAACAAAATACATAAGCCTCTAGCCAGACTTATTAAGAAGAAAAGAGAGTCAACACAAATCAACAGTATCAGAAATGAGAAAGGAAAAATCACGACAGACCCCACAGAAATACAAAGAATTATTAGAGAATACTATGAAAACCTATATGCTAACAAGCTGGGAAACCTAGGAGAAATGGACAACTTCCTAGAAAAATACAACCTTCCAAGATTGACTCAGAAAGATACAGAAAATCTAAACAGACCAATTACCAGCAACGAAATTGAAGTGGTAATCAAAAAACTACCAAAGAACAAAACCCCCGGGCCAGACGGATATACCTCGGAATTTTATCAGACATACAGGGAAGACATAATACCCATTCTACTTAAAGTTTTCCAAAAAATAGAGGAGGGCAGGATACTCCCAAACTCATTCTATGAAGCTAACATCATCCTAATACCAAAACCAGGCAAAGACCCCACCAAAAAAGAAAACGACAGACCAATATCCCTGATGAATGTAGATGCAAAAATACTCAACAAAATATTAGCAAACCGAATTCAAAAATACATCAAAAGGATCATACACCATGACCAAGTGGGATTCATCCCAGGGATGCAAGGATGGTACAACATTCGAAAGTCCATCAACATCATCCGCCACATCAACAAAAAGAAAGACAAAAACCACATGATCATCTCCATAGATGCTGAAAAAGCATTTGACAAAGTTCAACATCCATTCATGATAAAAACTCTCAGAAAAATGGGAATAGAGGGCAAGTACCTCAACATAATAAAGGCCATCTATGATAAACCCACAGCCAACATTATATTGAACAGCGAGAAGCTGAAAGAATTTCATCTGAGATCGGGAACTAGACAGGGATACCCACTCTCCCCACTGTTATTTAACATAGTACTGGAGGTCCTAGCCACGGCAATCAGACAAAGCAAAAAAATACAAGGAATCCAGATTGGTAAAGAAGAAGTTAAACTGTCACTATTTGCAGATGACATGATACTGTACATAAAAAACCCTAAAGACTCCACCCCAAAACTACTAGAACTGATATCGGAATACAGCAAAGTTGCAGGATACAAAATCAACACACAGAAATCTGTGGCTTTCCTATATTCTAACAATGAACCAACAGAAAGAGAAATCAGGAAAACAACTCCATTCACAATTGCATCAAAACAAATAAAATACCTAGGAATAAACCTAACCAAAGAAGTGAAAGACTTATACTCTGAAAAGTACAAGTCACTCTTAGGAGAAATTAAAGGGTCACTAACAGATGGAAACTCATCCCATGCTCGTGGCTAGGAAGAATTAATATCGTCAAAATGGCCATCCTGCCCAAAGCAATATACAGATTTGATGCAATCCCTATGAAACCATCAGCAACATTCTTCAATGAACTGGAACAAATAGTTCAAAAATTCATATGGAAACACCAAAGACCCCGAATAGCCAAAGCAATCCTGAGAAAGAAGAATAAAGTAGGGGGGATCACACAACCCCAACTTCAAGCTCTACTATAAAGCCATAGTAATCAAGACAATTTGGTACTGGCACAAAAGCAGAGCCACAGATCAATGGAACAGACTACAGAATCCAGACATTAACCCAGGCATATATGGTCAATTAATATTTGACAAAGGAGCCATGGATGTACAATGGCGAAATGACAGTCTCTTCAACAGATGGTGCTGGCAAAACTGGACGGCTACATGTAGGAGAATGAAACTGGACCATTGTCTAACCCCATATACAAAAGTAAACTCAAAATGGATCAAAGACCTGAATGTAAGTCATGAAACCATTAAACTCTTGGAAGAAAACATAGGCAACAACCTCTTAGACATAAAGATGAGTAACCTCTTCTTGAACATATCTCCCCAGGCAAGGAAAACAACAGCAAAAATGAGTAAGTGGGACTATATTAAGCTGAAAAGCTTCTGTACAGCAAAAGACACCATCAATAGAACAAAAAGGATCCCTACAGTATGGGAGAATATATTTGAAAATGACACATCTGATAAAGGCTTGACATCCAGAATATATAAAGAGCTCACATGCCTCAACAAACAAAAAACAAATAACCCAAATAAAAAATGGGCAGAGGAACTGAACAGACAGTTGTCCAAAAAAGAAATACAGATGGCCAACAGACACATGAAAAGATGCTCCACATCGCTAATTATCAGAGAAATGCAAATTAAAACTACAATGAGGTATCACCTCCCACCAGTAAGGATGGCTGCCATCCAAAAGACAAACAACAACAAATGTTGGCAAGGCTGAGGAGAAAGAGGAACCCTCCTACACTGCTGGTGGGAATGTAAGTTAGTTCAACCATTGTGGAAAGCAGTATGGAGGTACATCAAAATGCTCAAAACAGACTTACCATTTGACCCAGGAATTGCACTCCTAGGAATTTACCCTAAGAATGCAGCAGTCAAGTTTGAGAAAGACAGATGCACCCCTATGTTTATCGCAGCACTATTTACAATATCCAAGAATTGGAAGCAACCTAAATGTCCATCGATAGATGAATGGATAAAGAAGAGGTGGTATATATACACAATGGAATACTACTCAGCCATAAAAAAGGGCAAATCCAACCATTTGCAGCAACATGGATGGAGCTGGAGGGTATTATGCTCAGTGAAACAAGCCAAGCGGAGAAAGAGAAATACCAAATGATTTCACTTATCTGTGGAATATAAGAACAAAGGAAAAACTGAAGGAACAAAACAGCAGCAGAATCACAGAACTCAAGAATGGACTAACGGGTACCAAAGGGAAAGGGACTGGGGAGGATTGGTGTGTAGGGAGGGATAAGGGGGGAGAAGTAGGGGGTTATTAAGATTAGCATGCATGGGGGGGTAGGAGAAAAGGGAGGGCTGTACAACATAGAGAAGGCAAGTAGTGATTCTACAACATTTTGCTATGCTGATGGACAGTGATGGTAAAGGGGTTTATAGGGGAGACCTGGTATAGGGGAGAGTCTAGTAAACATAATATTCATCATGTAAGTGTAGATTAGTGATACCAAAAACAAAACAAAACAAAAGGACAGTTCCTGTGTGGTAACCTCCAATGAGTTCTACACAAGGGAATAAAGGGCATATAAAAGTGTAGGCAAAGGGTCTGTTTGTGTTTATACAGAATATCAAAGCCTAATTGGGCTACCCCGAAAATGAACTAAGATACGATATGAAAAAGAACTCCAACATCAGCACTCTCTGGAAGACTCATGCCAGAAGATGATCATCAAAAAACCCCAACAAAGATCCACGCAGTGCTACAGCTGTAGATGCACTCATCCCACCAGTTCCTGGGCTTGCCATGGGAATGAAGGAGATATCTAAGCTGGCCTGTGCATACAGTAAAACAACAAATTTGACTGGATCTATACTGTTGGAACTCAACCAAGAATTAGGAGAAGTGCAAATTGCAGCACTCCAAAATCTTACAACTACAGACTATTTACTGTTAAAAGAACATAAGGGATGTGAACATTCCCCAGGAATGGGTTGTTTTAATTTGTCTGATTTCTCTCAGACTGTTCAAGTTCAGTTGGACAATATCCAGCATATCATAGATAAGTTTTCACAAATGCCTAAGGTGCCTAACTGGTTTTCTTGGTTTCACTGGAGATGGCTGGTAATTACAGGTATGCTTTGGTTATGTAACTATACTCCTATTATGTTAATGTGTGTGCGCAATTTAAGTAGTTGCTTAAAACCTATACATGCTGAAGTTACTCTACAAGAAGATATGTCAAAGAAATAATCAATCTTCCCATGTTTTCTTCCACCTGCTACTTCTGTAGCTTTTCTTCTTCCTTCCTAATTACAACCCTTAAATAGAATTCATGCCTCATATCAAATTTACCGAGTATCATAATTCTTCCAAGTGGTAAAGATACCTCAAGATAAATGCTGGGCATAGAAGCTACAGGGCATAAATATGCAAAGAAATAAAAAGCTAACCATTTCAAACAATAAGGCTTCTCTCTCACTTACCAACTCTACATTTCCCTGTATGGTCCCGGAAGATGACTGGTTAGCCAGAGACGGGTAAGATTCCTCAAGGGAGGAACAACCTAGGACAGGCACAGTCGCAGGGGGGTCATCAGGTAAGAAATTGGGGATCAACAGAAGTGAGGCTTAGAACCTCACCCCCCCGTTCTGAGAGAAATCTTCTGCATACGTGGATGTTTTATTGCCCTTGTCTAGCTTGGATTAACACATAGTCTACAGGCACACACCTGATCATCTACTTTTGCTCTCTTACAACACTAAACTATGTTTTCTACCTTTATCTTGTATCTACCTACCACTTCAGCATTTTATTAAAAATAATAATAATAAAGAGAGAAATGTGGTATCCACATATAAATCAAGTATAAAAATCAAATGAGTATTCATATTTGAACTGACTGTTTATAGTTCATAATGAATGAGCAAAACCGAAAGTTTCTGTGATGACTGCCCTTGTACTGTTCACTATGTAACTTATTC
Organism: Manis pentadactyla; assembly: GCF_030020395.1. Taxonomy (NCBI): domain Eukaryota; kingdom Metazoa; phylum Chordata; class Mammalia; order Pholidota; family Manidae; genus Manis; species Manis pentadactyla. The sequence continues at coordinate 167,069,189 of NC_080020.1, read as the reverse complement.
ATTATGTAAGAATTTGTTCTCCATGTAAGAACTTGTTTGTTATGCCTCAGAAGATTGGAGACTGACGAAAATTAGGCTTTGGGTGGATTAATGATTGTGCATTGAGCATTGACTCCCCTATACAGAATTTTATTGTTGTTAACAACCATTTGATCAATAAATATGAGAGATGCCCTCACAAAAAAAAAAAAAAAAAGGACAGACTTCCAATGGTAAAATAAATAAGTAACCGGGAAATAATGTATATAGCATAAGGAATATAGTCAAGATATTGTAAAAGCTTGGTAGGGTGATAGCTGGAACCTAGAATTATGTATATAAATGTTTTATCACTGTGTGGTATACCTGAAACTAATGTAATGTAATACTGTGTGTCAACTACCCTTCAATAAAAAATGATTATCTACAAAAAAAAAAGAACAAAAATAGAATAAAATGAAATATTTAGGTATGAATGTAACAAAATATATGCAGAATATGAGTAAACTTCAAAACCCTTATAAATCAATGTATAAATAAATGGTGAACTATTCCATTTTCATCTATAGGAAGATTCGGTATCATTAAGATATGAGTTCTTGCCAAACTGACCTATAGATTCAGTGCAATCCCAGACAAAATCACAGAAAGAGTTAATTTGTGGATATCAATGAACTGTTTCTAAGTTTACATGGAAAAACAAAAGATCCACATTAGCCAGCATAATATGGAAAGAAAAGAAAGATGTCAGTAAACTGCCACTACCCAATTTCAATACTTACCATAAAGCTACAGTAATTAGGAGAGTGTGCTATCAGCAAAACAACAGATAGTGTAAACAACAACAACAAAAAAAAAAAAACAGTGGAACAGAATGGAGAGCTCAGAAACATATGCACACTAATATATTTAAAGAGTCTTTGACGAAATAGCCAATGCAATACAATGTAGAAAGGATAGTCTCTTCAACAACTGGTGATGGAAATTTTTTTTTCTTTTCTTTTTTTTAACTAGGATGTGAAGGCCTAAATGAAGTGATACCCTTGTGACAATGAACACAATGAGAATTGAGATCTTTGCTTCTAATTCCATTTTCCAAAACAAGAAAGCAATGCTTATTGAAACAACTGGTTCTAGAACTGAGGCAGGAAATACACAATATGAACCTGGATCATCTTTAGTTCCTGAGGTACAAATGTACTCAAAAAGGAAACAAACCAAATACCCACAACGATGGAGTTGAGAGGACACAGGAGTCAACTGAAAAGAAGCTGAGACATTTTGACCAACACAATAAGTAAAATGTCATTGGATTAATATCTAATGTATAAAACAAATATGTATGCCATGATACACATAAATGATTGAATACATAAACAAATAGATAAATTAGAAAATCTCCCGTATAAAATAATTCCAAATGATTTACATACTCCTCCCTGAAAGAAGTGCAGCATTACTGCACTCTCCTTCAGAGTGGTCTGTGTATAGTGACTTGCTCCCCAAAAAAGGGGAAAAAGAGCAAACTTTTAGTGGCGATACCTGACAAACAATTCCTCAGCCCGGTGATCAAGTTTAAAACTGACAGTGATAAGTCATGTTGTTAGTGTGTATTCTTAATATAAAATAATGAAATTGTATTTTAATTATGTAGTATTCCTCTTAGAAACATCTCATCAGTCTAATTTGAGAAACACATCAGACAAACCTCAATGAGGGCATTCTATCAAATGCTTGTCCAGCAATCCTAAAATTTTTGATGTCATCAAAAGAATTAGGAAAGACTGAGAAACTTTAATTCTATGAGTTTTGTTTCATGATTTTTTAAAGTTATGGTATTAGGTGAATTTACTAGTGATTTATAATTTCCTGATTTTACATCTGTGTAATATTCCTTATTATGAAACCTAATATTTTCTTTTTATAATGAGTTTTCTACTATTGCATGTGTCCTTTTCCATCATTTTACTTTAATCCTATCAGTATTATTAATCCAAAGTATGGACCCTGCAGAGAGCATACAGATCTTTAGCTTTCCTATCCATTTTACTGCAGCCTTTTATTTTGAGTCCTTACACCATTAATAGCTTTAATCAATTACTATAAATTTGTTTCATTAAAGTAGACTATTTTACTATCTATTTTCTATTTTTCCAATCACTCCCTACCCTGACCAAATCCTTCTTTCTTGCCTTTATTACCTAGTGTTCTGTTTGGCTTTTTTAAGATTTTAATATATTTCTTTCATTGACTTTATAGCTATTCATTCTTATATTTTTAAGTTATCTCTCTAGGGATTAAAAAAATATGCTCTTAACCTATTACACAAAATGTAAGAAACTTGTCACAGATAGATCTGACAACTCATATTTTGTGCTATTTTTTCCCAGTATATAATCCATCAATGTACATTGCAAACCACAGAACACTTATTTTTATTTACCATTTTGGGAGCTCCTTATTTCTTCCTGTATCCGCATTTCCATCTGATCTCATTTTTTCTTATCTTAAATAACCCATTTACTACTATTTGCAGCACAATTCCACCAACTGTACATTTACTCATTTTCTGTTTATCTATAGAAACCTTTATTTTTCCTTACGTGAAGGATAGTTTTGCTAGATTTGAATTTCAGATAACAGAGGTTTCTTTCCCCCTTGTTTCCCCAGTCTATAAAGATGTGTTCTATTTTCTTTTATTCTACATTGTTTCTGGAAAAAATGCAGCTAATTTTCTTATTATTGTCCCCCACATGTAATGTGTTACTTCCTTTTGGATACTTTCATATTTTCTGGGTCTTTAGATTTTGAAAATTTGATTCTAATGTGCCTAGATGTCATTTTCTTTGTATTTATATTGATGTATGTTTCTTGAGCTTCTTGGATATAAATGCCTTTGTTATTCAATAAATTTTGGAAGTTCTGGAACATTATTTCTTCTTCCTTCTCTAACTTTATTTGAACATATCTGAGATGAGTTTATATAATCACACAGTTCACTAAGAATCTTTTAATTAAAAATTTTTTGATTGGTTATGTTCAATTTAACTGACCCTTCTGACTTTATTCTCTAGTTAAAATCATCCAGTAAAATTTTAATTTTATATTTTATAAATTTTATCTCAAGAATTCCTTTTATTTTAAAATATATTTCTATAATTTTTGCAGAAATATCCTATTTGTTTTAATTTTACACATAATTTCTGTAAGTTCTGTAACATTTGTGATGGCAACATTAAAGTTTTTGTCTATATAAGTGTATGTATATATAAATTTTAATATCTGGGTCATTTCTGTGTGATTTCAATTAGCTAACTGCCTTATCTATTAAAGATAGGCCACATGTTTTTGTTTCTGTAAATGTCTAATGGTTTTTTTGTGTGTGTGTATGTGCACATGAGATTGTGAATGATAAATTGTAGACATTTTGGATTCTGCTATCTTCCTGTGAAGAGTGTTGATTTTTGTTCTACCAGACAGTGAACTTGGTGGAATTAACCTAGAAATAATTTATTCCTTATACTGTGTACAGTTGCTTAGTATTTCTAACCTTTCAGGTTTTACATTCTTCAGGAAGTTTTGGAAACTTCCCCATGCCAAAGATTTTCAGGGAGGTTTATACAAAGATTTTGGGGGTTTACTCTTCTGTGTTATCCTCCTTTCCAAGATTTTCTTTACTTTTCATGTTTTGTGAGCAGGTAGGCAGCAATCAGACTGGCAGAGTAATTCAATTTCAGCATTTCAACCAACCCCCTGTTTCAGCTATACCATCCTTACTCCTCTCTTTGTGCTATCTGCTAGTCATCCAGAGAAGGTCTCCACTCCACTGCAGTTTTAATCTGTGGGTACTTGCCTCTGGCTTCCAGGATCTACTTTATCCATGAACAAAGGCAGAAGTTTTCTCAATCACAGGTAGTCTATCCCCTATTTCATTTTTTTATGTGTTTAGTTTATCATCATTTTATAAGATCCTCAGAGCAAAGAGAAGCATACATGTAGCTTTGATTAGCCACCTTAAACTCACTACCTTCACATGCATCATTTTATTAGTTTAAATTGATATCATGGTCAATAAAATTGTTGACCTTTTGTATCAACATTTTTCAAATGAATTCCTCCTTTTTCAATCCTGTGTGGTTGCTTTATAAAGTCCAAATCAAAATGCTTTATATATAATCCTACTAGATTTCAAGAATTTTAAACCTGCTTGTTAACCTTTTAAAGTGCTTTTGACTCTATTTTGTCATTTGAAATATCACAGTTCCCTCCTGCCAGGATTCCATCTGTGATGACATATGCTGGTTTAACTTCTACAGCATGATTTGAAAAAGGTCATTTCATAACTGTCAGCCTAAGTGCTACCTTAGATAACTAACCTGAGGACCCTTTCCAGGTACAGAGGCAAATTTTTGGTCTTTTTGAATTGTTCCTTCAATAAAACTAAAGCTATTTGTTCAAAAGGAAATAAATTAAATTTTAATGAACAAGTAAATGTCAAACATCTTAAGTGCATTACCTCTATTAAATTTCAGAATGTAAAGATATAGTATTTTCCTAGTATTATGGATGGAGACACTGAAGCAAAAGTAGTTTATGTAATTTTCTTGGGGTTATACTGACAGCAATTGAGAAGAAAAAGATTTGAATTCAGTTTATGTGTCCAAAATTCATGAACTTGCCCCTGCTGAACTTTAATTTTGTTGTAATAAAATAACAGAGCTCAGTAATTCCAGTTTTTATATGCTGATCCTGGGCTAGACTTTATAAGAAGTATTTCAACCTGTTAACTTTGTGTCAGAAAGGACTATTTTTGCTACAACTAACTAGCAACAAGATTTCTAGAGGTTGGCAGCTGTTTGAGCCAGTTTCACAAAGATAGCAAATGCCCTGCAATTCTCTACCTCTCTTTCATGAAGAAAAAATAAATAAAACCACTCAAAACCTCCAGGCATTCCTTCTACACTCTGAACAGTGAGAAGGAGAATGTCAAACAGATACGCAATAGTTTACTATGTTTCCTTTCAAGAAGCCTTCCCAGTGCCTGTCACCACTGGTTAGAACTGACACTTGGTCATCTATGAATACAAGGAAGATGAAGAAATGCTCTTTTAATACCATTTGGCTCACATGTCCAACTTCCACATTGCATCTCAAAGACAATTATTTTAATGTATATGTTCATTTTTGTATAACCACTCTACATAGTATTATTAGGTATGTATTTCTATTTAAATAAATTTTATGCCTTATTCTGTCTTTTACTTTAACATCCCAGCTTATGGTTGTGAGACCCATCTATGGGTATGTGCAATATATGCAACTTGTCCAGTATTGTGATCATTGACCAGAATTTCATGATGTGAATCCAACATATTTTGCATTCAAAGTCCCCTATCCTCACAGCAGAACCAAACTGTATACATACTGTTGTACATGTACACTATGTACCCTTTTGAGGATTTCTCTGGAATACATATGCAGACATAAAACACTTGACTAATTAGTTCCAGATTGTTCCCCAGAGTGGCAACACCAATATATATTCCCAAACTGCACAAGTTCCCTTTATCTACATCACTGCCACTTGTTGACTATATCAAGTCTCTAAATTTTACAAGCCTAATAGTCATATTTTTACTATTTTAAGTTTAATGTCACTGCTAACAATGATTATGGTCTCCTCTTCATATGCTCTTTGTATTAATCAGGGTTCCACAGAGAAGCACAATCAGTAATTTATACTTAGGTATTTATTTATAGCCATAGGCCCAAGGATTGGCTCACATGATTATACAGACTGAGAAGTCCTTTGTGGTCCACAAACCCTCTGCAAGCTGGTAATCCAGGAATGCCAGTGGTATAATTCAGTCCAAGCATGAAATTTAGAGAAGAGGAGCTGATGGTATAAATCCTAGTCTAAGGGCCAAAGATGAGATGAGATAACCCAACTAAAGCAGGCAGGCAGGAAGCAAAAATTTTAGGATTTTTCCTTCCTTTGCGTTTGTTCTACTCAGGCCCTCAGTGGATTGGATGATACCCACTCACATTGGGGAGGCAATCTACTTTATTTGGTCCACCAATTCAAATGCTAATCTCACTGAGAAACATTCTCACAGACACACCCAGAAATAAATCTTTAATCTGGGCACCCCATGTCCAGTCAGGTTGATACATGAAATTAACCCTCACACTCTTTGTGCCCTTTTCATTAGTTTTCTTTAATCTACAGTTTTCAACTTTTGTTGACTTTTTTACTGATAGTTTTGCTTTTTTTTGTGTGTGTGTGTGTAGGAGATCTTTATATTTTCAGATGCTATTTCTGTAAATATATTATCTGCAACTGTTTTAACATGTTAATTTTGTTAAACGAAAGTACCTAATGGTAATACCATTCAACATTTCCCCTTATTTTGCTTTAAAAATTTTGAGATTTTATTTAAGAAGTCTTTCTCTATCCTTGTCTTTTCCAGTTCCTAGAGACTATAACTCCAATTTCTGGCTCCATCTTCAAATCTCTTTATGAAAAATTTATTCTTTCCTTGTCTGCCTTCTATAAGGAGTCTTGATTTACATTGTACTGAACTGGATAATATAGGATACTCTCCCAATTTTAAGATTCTTAATTAATCAAATCTATGCCAGCACAATGTAAGTTTATCATATTCATATTCACAGGTTCCAGATATTAGAACATGGACATCTTCTGGGAACTACTATTCAGTCTACTACACACTCAAAGTAAGAGATTACAAAAAGATGTTCTATAAAATGGTTCATCATAAGAAAGTTTAAATTGATATTTTAATATATTGAGTGAAACTTCAGGAGAAGATATATTACCAGAGAGCAAAGATATTTTTAATGATAAAATAATCAGTTTATCTAATACATAGTCCAAATGAATATCAACCAATTATGGGCCATTTCCAAACATGGAACATGTGCTGACCAAACAGAAATTGGAAAAAACAGATTACCAGTTATATATGAAGACTTTAATATTTACTTCCTACTAATTGGTATTACAATTAAACAAATTAAAATTAATAAGGTAATATAAGTAAATGGTTAATTTCCATTTTTAATTATGTAAATGTTCTAATTACTTTTAGTTAACAATTAAAATTAATTAGTAGGAGTATCCTTAAGCAACAATATTCATCAACTAACCCTAATTGATAGTAATAGAACATCCTCCCCTACCAAAAAAAAAAAAATCATGGTCAGGTGTGAAACTCACCAAAAAATCTTATGCTTGGCAAAGTTACAAATAAATTTTAAAAGTATATATAACTGAAAAAAAGCAAAACATAATATTTTTATGCAGGGAAGCTAAAGCAGTGGTTAGAGAAAAATTTATGACTTTAAATACTTTTATTAGGAAAAAAGTAAGGAACACAAACAACTCTCTACATTTCCACCTTAAGAAGCTAGAACAAGAAAGTGAAATTAAAACAAAAGGAAGTATAAGGGCCTTATAAAAATAAAAATAGAAATCAGTTACAGCGGAAAACAAATAATGATGAGAATCAATGGTACAAAGCTGATTCTTTAAAAATACCAGTGAAATTTATAAACCCTAGCCAGATTGGTCAAGAAAAAAAGAAAGAAGACACAAATCACCAGTACTGGGGAGAAAAAGAGGAGACATTACTGTCAGTCTTAAAAATACAATGATGGTAATAAAGGAATACTAATGATTTTATGTTGAAAATTAATAAACATATATAAATAGGGAACTTTCTTAAAAAATACTTCCTTAAAACATTCTCAACAAGAAATAGATAACCTGAATAGTCTTATATGCACTGAAGCAATTGTATTTGAAGTTAAAAAACACACACACACAAATAAATATTCAGAATGAGTCACTTTCAATGATGAATTCTACTAGTGTTTAAAAAAAATAATTGAAAAAATTTATCCGGAAATGTTCAGAAAATAGAGGGAGAAAAATGCCAAACTCATTTTATGGGTCAACATTTCCCTGAATCCAATACCAAAGAAAATACAAAAAATATATATAAATCAAGCAAACGCATGACAACAAAGATAACAAACCAACAAACTTTGTGACAATACCCCTCATGAATATTGTGTTTTTACATAACTTTTTAAATGTTAGGAAATATAATTTAGCAATACAAGAAATGATAAGTCACCATGACCAAATGTAGTTTATTATTCCAGGAATGGAAATTAATCCACAAAGTGTTATTGTTGCAATCCCACTAGAATGGCTAAAATGAAAGACTGATGATTCCAAATGTTATCAAAAAAGGTACAATCACCTTGAAAAATATTTTCACACTCTGTTGTAAACTTAAACATAACTTCTATAAAGTGATATCTTATTGTGGTTTTGATTTGCATTTTCCCAATGATTACTGATGAATATATTTCCACGTGTTTGTTGGCCACCTGTATCGAATGTCTTCTTTGGAAAGATGCCTATTTAACTCCACTGTGCATTTTTTCATTGAGTTGCTCATTTTTTTATATTCAGTTGTGTACATTCTTTATATATTTTGGATATTAATGCCTTATTGGATATACAGTTTGTAAATATCTCTCATACCTGTCAGATTGGCTATTATCAATACGACAAAAAGTAACAAATATTTGTGAGGATGTGGGGTAAAGGACCCATTATAAATTGTTGATAGGAATGTATATTGGTGCAGCAACTTGAAAACAGTACAGAGATTCTTCAAAAGCTTAAAAACAGAACTAGCATACTATCTATCAATACTACTTCTGGGCATTTATCTGAAGAAAACAAAAACACTAATTTGAAGAGATATATGCACCCCTATGTTCACTGCAGCATTATTTACAATAGCCAAGATATGGAAGTAATAACCTAAATGCTCATTGATAGATGAATGGAAAAGGAGATGTGGAACATATACACAATGGAATTTTACTTAGCCATAAAAAAGAATGAAATCTTGCCATTTGTAACAAAATGGATGGAACTTGAGGGTATTAAGCTAAGTGAAATAAGAAAGAAAGAAAAATACTTATGATTTCAAGAACAAAACAAATGAAAATGAAAACAGAATCAGTCTCATAGGTACAGAAAACTGTTGATTACAAGACTTGGGAAGTGTTTGGAGATGGGTGAAATATATGAAGGGGATTAAGAGGTACAAACTTCTGGTTATAAAATAGAAACATCATGGGAATGTAATGTACAGCATAAGGCATATAGTCAATAAAACTGTAATAAATTTGTACATTGACAGAACATAGACTTATCATGGAGATCACTTTATAATGTTTAAAAATATTAAATTACTATGATGTAGACAAGAAACCAATAGGATATTGTATGTCAATTATACTTCAATTAAGAAAATCACTTGTATGATCCAGCCATTCCATTGTAATGTATTAGATAAATGAATAAGATAAAGAAGCAATGTGTTCACAAAAAGATTTGGACCTTAATGTCCATAGAATATTTAAATTACCCTAAACCAAAATATAATCCAAATGCAAAGTAGGTGTAGAGATAAACAAATTTTGATATATATATACAATAGGATAGTGCTCAGCAATAAAAAATGAATTATATCTTGATATTCAAAAGCACATAGATGGATCCCAGAATTATTATTCTGAAGGAACAGAGATAGGTATTAAAGAGTAAATACTGTATATTTCCATTCATATAAAATCAAGAAAAGACAAATCTAGTATATACAGAAATCAAATCAAATGTTGAGGTGGACCATGAATGGAAAAATACTGACTAGAAGGGGCACAAAGAGATATTTTTGGTCTGATAGAAATGGTCAACACAACTTTGATCACCTTGGTAGCCACAAAGTCACATTTGCTAAAACTGACAAATGTAAAGAGAATGCATTTTATAATATAAGTGTTATTTCAGAAAGGTTTATTTTTAAAAGATAACGCTCATTTTTTTCCATCTACCTTAAATTGCTGTTTTTCTCATTCAGGTCTTTTATCCATTTAGGCTTTATTCTCATGTTTTGTTTAGGTGTGTGCTTTGTTTAGATCAGGTTCAATTTATTTTCCCCTAGGCATTTAATACATTTTTATAAATTTTCCATTATGCATCAATTTTCTTACAGATTTTGCTCCAAACATTACTGTATTTTAAATTCTTATATATAGATAGGTCCTCAGATGATCTCCCTATTTCTTTAGTTACCCATATAACTTGTTCTCACACTAACACAACTATTATTTTGTATTAAAATGTACTAATATTTGTACAGCAAATATCCACTCATTTTCTGAACTTACCTCTTTTTTTTTTTTGAGAGGGCATCTTTCATATTTATTGATCATATGGTTGTTAACAACAATAAAATTCTGTATAGGGGACTCAATGCACAATCATTAATCAACCCCATGCCTAATTCTCAACAGTCTCCAATCTTCTGAAGCATAACGAACAAGTTTTTACATGGTGAACAAGTTCTTACATAGTGAATAAGTTCTTACGTGGTGAACAGTGCAAGGGCAGTCATCACAGAAACTTTTGGTTTTGATCACGCATTATGAACTATAAACAATCAGGTCAAATATGAATATTCGTTTGATTTTTATACTTGATTTATATGTGAATCCCACATTTCTCCCTTATTATTATTATTATTATTTTTAATAAAATGCTGAAGTGGTAGGTAGATGTAAGATAAAGGTAGAAAACATAGTTTAGTGCTGTAAGAAAGCAAATGTAGATGATCAGGTGTGTGCCTATAGACTAAGAATTAATCCAAGCTAGACAAGGGCAACAAAACATCCACGGATGCAGAAGATTTCTCTCAAAATAGAGGGGGTGAGTTTCTAAGCCTCACCTCTGTTGATCCCCAATTTCTCACCTGATGGCCCTGGCTCTATGCCTTTATACTGCACTTGTGACAAGGAAACATCTGGAAATGGTGAATCTCAGGTATCTGTGAATCACCATAATCAAATATCTTCAACATATCTCTTATCTCTTTTGAAATGAACTTATCTCTTTTGAAATGGTAATTTTTCCATATATACTTTAGAGGAAGTTTATTTAATTTCTAACCAAAATTTTTCTGTTGTTATTATGTAATATTTATAGGTTAATTTTTAGAGATTTGACAGTGATTAAACAACTAACAATCACTATAATTGGCTATATTTCTAAAGCAGTATTTACTAAGCCTATTATTTCCCCACTGTCCCATAGTGGCACACCTGAGTCTTAGTAAATCCATATGGAACATTTGGGTGTTCTGTGAGTCAGGAAAGTGGAACTTCTCTTACTTACTGATTCAAAAAAATATTTTTAATTATTAAGTTATACTAAAACTAAGGAAAGCTTTGTATCTACTCATGCTTTTTAAAAAGAATATTTAGAAATCTCAGTGCTTTGTAATCAGTGACTGAAATCTCAAATATGACAACCACTTTGACATATTTTTGCTCCATGATATTGAAGTTGTAAAATGTGTCATCCTTCCTTAGATAGTTCTCCATTTGCATCTTCTCCATGCTTGAGGCATCCAGAACTTGTATGCCACAAGAACAGATATGTCAGAAAACATTTAAACTAAACTTTGAAAGATTTGACTACTAAATTGCTAATTGGTAGTCTGTGTTTATGCAAACCATATATCTCTGATATTCAATTTCTTTTCTGTGAAATTAGGATAATGACACTTCTATGCCTACCTGTTAGCATATTTAAGAGGATCAATATGTGAAGGTAATTTATAAATTATAAAGTACTCTACAAATGCAAATTACTATGGATATAAAAATGAGCTTATAGGCACATTCATATTGCTGGGGAAACATGTATATGTGTAAAAATTTTCTGAAGGAATGATTGATATTTTCCTCTTTGACCATACAATTTTACTAATAAGAATTTATCTTATAGATCTCAAATGACTATATTAAAAAATTTATAAAAACTGTGTTTATCGCAGGAAAAAATGAAACCATATTAAAATAAATCATGGCATATCTATAAGATAGAAAATTATGCAGTCATTTTAAATCACAATTATCATAACTGTTACCATGATTTCTTTGCTAATATGATGAAGTTAGGTGAAGCTATTATAAACAGTTGAACACTAATATTTTTGCACACATACACACACAGGCAAACATAATAAATGGACCATATTGAACTGCTGAGTATTCTTATGCCTGAATATATTAGATTATGAATGTTTTTAAGTTTTGTTTATTTTTTGAGTATTTCTAATTGTCTTGAATAAATATGTTTTGACTTTAAATACAGAGGGAAGAACTATATCCAGTAAAAAGTGGTTTCTATACAATCACTTCAAAAATAGTTTTGATATTCAGTAAACAAATGGATCAATACAGCTCTTAACAATCAAAACTCCTGCAAATCTTAGGGAAGAAGGAGATCTAACTTCCAGAATTTCCATATTATAGTATTCAAACATCAAGTTTCCAACAACAAAAATATCACAAACATTAAAGAAAAAAAACACACAAGAAAGCATGGTCATTGAAAGAAGCAAAATAAATTCCATCCTGAGGAAGCTCAGGCATTGGTATTATCAGAGAAAAATTTTAAATTGATTGAAAGTGAAATGATTAAAAAAAAAGACATTTCACACAAATAATAACCAAAAGAGATCTGGGTTGGCTGTATGAATATCAAATAAAAAATTAATTTCTGTAAAAACTGTTATAAGAGACAATCTGGACCAATAAATTAGTATATATTAATTATGAACATATATACACAAAAGAAAGCCACAAAATACATGAAAAAGAAACCCAGAATTAGAGGGAGAAATATACTAATATTTGGAGACTTCAACACACCACTTTCAATAATGGATAGAACATTTAGACTGAAGATCAATATGTAAATAAAAGAGTTGTATACCATAAGCCAAGTAGATATAAAAAACTTATGTAGAGCATCCCACCCAACAATAGAATACACATCCTTAGGTGAATATAGATTCTTACCATAATAGACTACATGGTAGGTCACACATCAGTCCCAATAAATTTAAAAGGTGTGAAATCCTACAGATTATCTTCTTGGTCCACAGTTAAGTGAAGCTAGGAATCAATTACAGAGGAAAATTAGAAAGTCACAAGAATGTTCAAATTAAACAACATGCCATTTAATAACCAATGTGTGAAGGAAGAAATCACAAGGGAAATTTAAAAAATACTTAGAGAAAAATATAAATGAAAATGCAACATATTGAAACTTAGAATATGCAGTGAATGCAGTATTCAGAGGGAAATTTATAGCTGTAAATGTCTACATTAAAAGAAATTAACAATGCCATTAATAATCAAACTCTATACCTTGAGTAACTAGAAAATGATGTGCAAACTAAATTCAAATACAGCAGAGAGAAGAAAATAATAAAGATTAGATTGTATCTGAGCAAGAATCAATTAAACAAAAAGTTGTTTCTTAGAAAAATCAACCAAATTGGAAAAACTTTACCTAGTCTGATAGGCTTAAAACAGAGAAGACATAAATAACCAAAATCAGGAGTGAAAATAGAGACATTAATCTGAACTTAAAGAAAAATAAAGATCACATGGTTATACTGTGAATAATTATATGCCATCAGATTAGATATTGTAAATTAAATGGACAAATTCTAAGAAAAACACAAATTATCAAAACTGGCTCAAGAATAAAAAGAAACTTTCAACAAACCTGTACATGTAAGGAAATTGATTCATTAATCAAAAACTTCCCAGAAGAGAAAACTTCCCAGACAGCTTCTTTGTTTATCTCTACTAAACATGTAAAGAATAATTAGCAATTATTTCAAATTTTTTAAATAATAGAAAAGGAAGAAACACTTCCTAACTTATCCTATAAGGCCAGCATTACCCTGATACCACAGCCAAATAGAGACATTACAAGAAAAGAAAATTAAAGATCAATATCTCTTAAAATATAGATTTAATAATACTCAACAAAATTCTATCAACAAAATTCAACAGCATATTAAAAGGATTATACACCATGAACAGTCAGATTTATCACAGGAATACAAGGGTGTTTCAACATAAGAAAATCAATCAGTGTAATCCACCACATTAATAGAACATCCTATAGAAACAGCATTGTCATCTCAATGGATATAGAAAAGCCATTTGATGAAATTGAACACCCTTGCATGATAAAAATATGTAGAAGAAAATAATGGAAGGGAGATTTCCTAACATGATAAAGACATTTATGGAAAACTGTAACTAACATAATACCAAATTCTCACCAATACTCAATTCTTAAAGTGAAACTGTAAGCTCTCCTCCAAAGATCATGGTTAAGACAAAGTTACCCAGTTTCACCACTGCTATTGGACATGTGATAATCAGAGAATTTAGACAAGAAAATAATTAAAAGTGTGAAAATTAGAAATAGATAATTAAAATTTTCTCTATTCATATATAAAATGCTCCTTTATATAGAAAAAAACAAGAATCCATAAGAAAGCTACTAGAACTAATAAAAAAAAACAAAAATGCAGGATAAAAGATCAATATATACAAAAAAAGTTTGAGTTTCTATATACCTGCAATGAAAATCTGGAAAGAATATTAAGAAAACAATCACATCTAAAAGAATAAAACACATAGGAATAAATTTAGACAAGTGGTGAAAGACTTGTACACTGAAAACTATAAAACATTGCTGGAAGATATTAAGATAGAACTAAGTATATGAAAAGACATCCCATGTTCATGGATTGGAAAACATAATATTGTTAAAATGTCAATACTACCCAAAGTTACCTAAAGATTTAATGCAATGCCTATCAAAACTCCAAAAGTTTTATTATTTTTTTCAGTAATAGAAAAGCCAATTCTCAAATTCACAGGGAATTGCAATCACCCGTAAATATCCAAAACAATCTAGAAAAAAAAAATCAGACTTATATTTCCCTCCTTCAAGTTACTACATTGCTATAGTAATCAGAACAGTTGCTACTGGCAAAAAGATAAATATATATAAGTCAGTGGACTAGAACTGAGAATGCAGTTGTAAACTCATCATGGCCAGTTAATTTTCAACAGGGTACTAAGTCCATTTAATGGGAAAAGAATTGCTCCTTCAACAAATCTGTTGGGGAAACTGGATTTCCATTTGCAAAATGAAGTTTAACCCTTACCTTACACCATATTACAAAAATTAACTCAAAATGGATAAGTGGCCTAAATATGAGTTAAAACCTTAAACTGCTAGAAGGAATCTTAGAGGCAAACCTTTGTGATTTTAGATTTGACAGTATATTTTAAATATGATCCTGAAAACACAAGTAACAAAAGAAACAATGCACCTGGTATTTGTGATTAGGTTGACAAAATCTTACCAAACTTGTAAATTGACTATATAAATCTCAAGGGGCTTTTTACATATTTCATGGTCAACTCAGTACCCAGTATAAAAATGGAAAAATAGCAAAACCATATTTGATTCCCAGAAAGGTTAGTTTTAGCTGATCTCTGTCTCAGTGACTTGGAACTTTGAAAGGTTTTATACTATTGTTTTTGATGTGTTTGATATCTCAGGAGTGCTGTAATAAACAGAAGACTAACTTTATTTTTGCTCTTGGAGTGTAAAATTTTGTAACAAGAAGGTAATTAAGAGTGCAAGTTGGAATTAACCCCTTTAAATACTTCCTAATATCACCAGCTATTGTGTGACCAGCTATTGTGTGTTAAGGCAATTATGGAAATGCTGGGCCTCAGTATCCTTGGAGGTAACACCCCATTATTTACAAGTTTGATGTAAGGGATAAAAGCATATAACAGACTTGTTTAATTACTGGCACAGTGAGCATGAGATTCAGTTCACTTCTGAAACTCCATCTATCTGTAAAATCAGGAAAATTATAGCTGCTTTAACTGTTGTGATGGTAAAGATGACATAATCTACATGAAAATCCACTACAAGGTCTTAACAGATTTATAAGTGGTAGCTCTCACTTTTCAGCACCTACTCTATTCATGTAGTTAAATGAATGAATCAATAATGCAATAATTTGGGAGTAGGAGTCTGAGATGACAAATACTATCATTAGATTTTAGAATTTGGGGAAGTACAAAAGACATAGACAAAGCCTGAGTACATATGCTGATATTTGGGACTTGAGGTGATTTTTAATACATTTATTTTATGCACACATGGTTGATTTTCCAGATTCATGTCATTGAGTTTGTGCAGGGACCAGCAGAGCAAAAACTATGTCCTGAATTTTTATGTACCCTTTGTTTCTGATGGACTCCCTCAGAGATGTCTCATTCTTTTGCTATGATTCTTTGTTTCTATATTATTCTTCATCTTGAAACTGCTTTTGCATTGCATTTTCCGTAGTCATAGCCTTACTGACATTAATTATAGTTAAATCACTTCAGTTTCTTAGGCATGTATACCATTTCCTTAGATAAATATGTACTTCTCTCCCTCTTGATGACAACTCCACCAACTTCAGCTAGTCAACAGCTCCACTGATTCCCTTTATTTTTCTGAATGAAAGTTATAAAGTTAAATTAAGTTCTGCTGTTTCCCTCACCTGCTTTCTCCAAAAATTAGCCGGATAGGATAGGGGAAGTATTCTTTTGTCTTAAGTATCTACTAATTTTGTGTTTAATAAACCCTCCTGTTTATGACTTAAATGGCAGAAATACTGTTTGACCTGAGAAAGTTATTTAACTTTCCTCACATGTAAAATGGGAATAATAATAGCATTTATTTCTTATGGTTGTTTCAAGTAATAAATGAATTTGAACATACAGTATTTTAAAAATCTAGAATTCTAGTTACCTAGAATCTTGTAGCCACCATATAAATATAATTATTACTGTGACTCTCCTTAATGTACTTATTAAGATGATTCTCCTACAATTGCAGTCACTGTTTCTATACTGCATGTGTGTGTTAAAACCACTAAATACAAAAAGAAAAGATCCTCTTTTCAATTATTTATTTGACAAAGGGCTCATCAATCCTTCCCAAATGAAGAGAAAACATCGAAGGCCATTCAAAATCAATTGGAATGTCAACACACTTAGGAAAATGGCCAACCTGCCTTGTGATAAGCACAATGAAAAAATCAATGAAACCTATTAAAAGGTACTTAAGAATAATAAATTATAAAGAGATAAATAACATGTCAGCAATGGTTTGGCCCTGAGACCCTGAATTGAAGGTGTCCAAATAGAAAACCACCTATATATTCCCCTAACAACTTTAGCCAAGGTAAAATACATGAGTCATTTTTAAAAGATCAAAACTTCTATATATGAACAAAGCACATTTATCAAATTTCCTGTATGTCTATAAACTCCCCTGATCATGTAGCATGAGCACTCTCCTTTGTGCCAATATGATCTCCCTCCATCCCACATAGTGATTATAGTCATAAAGGAGAAAATATTGGGCTAGAAGACTTAAACCATCATTGCCACAGATGAATAAACAACAGAAAATTGTCCTGACCTAGTGGTTGAGAATATGTATATTGTATAATATGGTTCATTGTATAATATGTTTACTCCTAGTTATTTACCTTCACCCATTAAAACTGGTGTGCTTACAGTACAAGATCTATCTTAGTCTGAGGTCAATGGCGAACCAGTTACAACTTTAGCTAAATGGAGAGGATCTAAATAGTCATTCAAGTTTAACTTGTTAAAACCTTTAAGGGAAGTTACATTTCAACAAGGGACTAAAACTAAAATCACACAAATGAATCTGTAATGTTACTAGTTGGGGCATCAATAAGTAAACGAGGAATCTGGGAATAGACAGCCTGGCCACTTTCCTAAAATCACACATTTTATTAAGGTAGCAATTTTCTCCTCTCAGTAAGGCTAGAGTCACTCTTTTTTGGATAACATTTTTGTCAATCTGCACATAACCTTTTGGAATTTTTGTACCCAATTAAAGCATCTGTTGGTGCCCTGGAGCATACCACCTACAAATTTCTCAGCTAATGAATTATCAGTTGTTTCAGTAAGATTTACTCCTCAAGGATGATGACTTATCCAGCTAAAGAGCATGCAAGAAAATTGCTAGAGCAGAGAGAACATCAAGAATATGTACTTTTATACCATGAAAGGGTCAGAGCCAAAAGAAGTGTGAGAAAGTAGATGTGTTCAGTTCAGCAACTAAGTGTTCTCTTCATTTACATGTTCCAGATTTACCACACTTTAAAAAGAAATGAACATAACCCAAGAGACAATCCTGCATTTCACTTGAAGCTGCCTTCTCTGACAGTCATTAAGAATTATGTCATGCAAAGGCATCTTCAAAAGTGGTTAGGATCTGCTTATTGGGGTAAATTTACTTATGGTGCACAGGATGCAGGAGTATGATGGAGAAATCATCCCTCAGGTTGTGTGTCTGTGAAGGTCTTATAAATGTTACTGATATGTCATTGGGAAAAATGGTAAGAGAAACAGCAAGTGAGCAAGAGAAAGATGTGGAGAGAAAAAGAAAAAGAGTAGGAGAGAGAAAGGAAAATAGAAAGAAAGAGAGATAGTAGAAGATACAGGAAAAGACTAGGAAAAAAAAGAAAAATCCCCTTAGAAAATTACTAAATTAAGTTTTTATTAACCTAAGGTTTAAATATATTTGTTCAGAAAATGTCCATCTTATATATAGCCTTAAGTAATAATAAATTTAATAAATGTTTATAAGTATAACCTTCTAACACACAATCATAGGAAACTAATCCTTAGAGATGTCATTTCTGTAAATGAACTATTTAGACTTACCTACTCTTTTTGTCCAAACTATATCTGGGAATCAGGTCATAGTTTAATGATTCACTATTGCCACTGTCAGAGGAAAACTGTGACCAAAAACATTTCTGCATGATGCTAGAAATTCATACACATATATATAAATTCAGGCTTACAAACAAATTTCATCTTCTGTGTTAACTAAATAATGCATAGTAATTGCCTGGGTGTTGAGTAGTTTCCTGGGTGTTGAGTAGAGAAGGAGACAGAGTCAAGGATAGGCAGAGCAGAAATGAATGATGAATCTTTTCCTGGGCATGAGAGGTGTATTTGTATTATATGCTCCAAGTATTTGTGATATGTTCCAGCACTGCACTCTCTGAAAATGTATCTATTAACCACATGTGGCTATGGGGTACTTGAAATATGGCTAGCTGAATTGAGATTAGCCACATGAATAAAATATGCCCTGGATTTCAAAGACTTAGAGCATGACAGATGTAGATTAGAACCTCTTATACAGAAAGAATGGAAGAGAAAGATAAAAAAGAAGTACTTTTAGATTGTGCTTGAAAGAGAATGACCATGAACTTAATATAGACTGTTAAATATTTAGAAAACTATATATGAACCTTATGGCAACCACAGACCTAAAGTCTATAATAAACACACATAAATGAAATAAAAGAAATGCAATCATAACCCTAAAGAAAACCATCAAATAACAAGAGAAGAGTATATAGGAGAAGAAGAAAGGAACAGAGAGGAGCTACAAAACAACCAGAAAACAATAAAATGGCAATAAGTACATACCTATTAATAATTGCCTTAAATGTAAATGGTCTGAATGTACCAGTCAAAAGACATAGGGTGGCAGAGTGGATAAAGAAACAAGATCCATCTCTATGCTGCCTACAAGAGACTATTTCAGACCTAAAGGCATACACAGACTGAAGATGAAGGGATGCCAAAAGATATTTCATGAAAATAAAAGGAATAAAATGGCAGAACTTTTATCAGACAAAATTGACTTCAAAACAAAGAAAATAGTAAGAGACAAAGAAGGACATAACATAATGATAAAGGGATCAGTCCAACAAGAGGACATAACAAGTGTAACTATGTATTCACCTAAAATAGGAACACCTAATATATAAAATACACAAAAAAAGTACTGACAGGCCTAAAGTGGGAAATAAACAGCAAGAGAGTCATATTAGGAGACTATAACACCCCACTAACATCAAGGGACCGATAATACAGACAGAAAATAAATAAGCAAACAGAGGCTTTGAACAACACATTAGACAAGATGGGCTTAATAGATATCTATAGAATGCTCCATATAAAAGCAGCATGATTCACATTTCTCTCAAGTGCAATTGAAATGTTCTCCAGAATAGATCACATATTAGGACAAAAAAAGAGCCCCAATGAATTAAAAAAAGACTGAAATTGAATCAAGCATCTTTTCAGATCAAACTGGCATGAAACTAAATTAATTACATGAAGAAATTAAAAAGAAAAAGACACATTGAGGCTAAACAACATACTTCTAAATTATCAATGGATCAAGAAGCAAATTAAAGTAGAAATCAAGCAATATGTGGAGATAAATGAAAACAGAAACACAATAGTTCAAAATATGTGGGATGCCACCAAAGCTGTTCTAAGAGGGAAGTACATAGCAACACAGGCCTACTTCAAGAAACAGGAACAATCTCAAATAAACTATTTAAAGTCACAACTAAAGAAACTATGAAAAGAAGAGCAAATGTAACCTAGGCTTAGTAGAAGGAGGGGCATAATAAAGATCAGAGCAGAAATGAACAAAAGAGAGAAAAATCAGACAATAGAAAAACAATCAATGAAACTGAGAGCTGTTTCTGTGATAAGATAAACAAAATTGACAAAGCCTTAGCCAGACCTATTAAAAAAGAGAGCGGGAGAGAGAGAGAGGACACGAACAAAATCAGACATGAAAAATAAAACTATAATTGAAGCCATAGAAATATGAAGAATTATCAGAGAATTCTATGCAAAATTATAAGCCAGTAAGCTGGTCAACATAGAAGAAAAGGAAAAATTCCTAGGAACATACAACCTTCCAAGACTGACCCTGGAAGAAGCAGGAAGAAGCAGAAAATCTGAACAGAGCAATTATCCATAATGAAATTGAATAGGAAATAAAAAAACTCCCAAAAAACAAAAGTCCAGGACCAATGTCTTCACAGCTGTATTTTATCAAACATTTAAAATAGCTAATGCCCATCCTTCTTAAAGTATTCTAAAATATAAAAGAGGAGGGAATACTTTCAAAATCATTCTATGAGGCCAGAATCACTCTAATACCAAAACTTGATGATGACACTACAAAAAAAGAAAACTCATGACAAATATCCATGATGAACATACATGCAAAAAATCCTCAACTAAATATTAGCAAATTGAATTCAAAATACATCAAAAGGATCATCCATCATGATCAAGTAGGATTTATTCCAAGATGCAAGGATGATATAATATTTATCAATCAATGTGATATACCACATTAACAAAAGGAAGGATAAAAATTTCATTATCTCGCAATAAATGCTGAAAAAGCATTTGAAAAACTTCAACATCTACTCATGAAAAAACTCAACAAAATGGACATAGAGGGAATGTATGCTAACATAATAAAATATATATTTTATTATATATTTTATACCTCAACATAATAAAAGCCATATATAATAAACCCATACTCAACATCATATTCAATGGTGAAAAGTTCAAAGCTTTTCTTCTAAGATCAGGAGCAAGACAAGGATATCCATTCTCACCACTTTTATTCATCATAGTACTGGAGGTCCTAGTCATGGCAATCAGACTAGACAAAAAGATAAGGAAGAAGTAGAACTGTCACTCTTTGCAGATGACATGACACTATATATAGTAAACCCTAAAGATTCCACTAAAAAAGTATTATAACTAATAACTGGATTCAGCAAAGTTGCAAGATACAAAACTAATATACAGAAATCTGTTGCATTCCTATACACTAACAACAGAACTAGAAGAGAGAAAAATCAGGGAAACAATTATATTTACAATTGCATAAAAAAAAAAAAACCTAGGAATAAACCTAACCAATCAGGTAAAAGACCTGTACTCTGAAGACTATAAGACATTCATGAATAAAAGAAGACACAAATCAATGGCGATCTATCCCATGTTCATGGATAGGAAGAATTAATATTGTCAAAATGACATCCTGACCAGCAATTTACAGATTCAATGCAATCCCTATCAAAATACCGAAGACATTATTTTTCAATAAACTAGATCAAAATGTTCAAAAATTCGTATGGAACCACAAAAGACCTGAATAACCAAAGTCACTTTGATAAAGGACAAAGATGGTGGTATTATCCTCCCTGACATCAAGCTCTACTACAAAGCTACAATAATCAAGACAATTTGGTACTAGCATAAGACCCATAGATCAATGGAATAGAATAGAGAGAGCCCAGATATAAACCCTCACATATATGCTCAATTAATATATGATAAAGGAGCCATGAATATACAATAGTGAAAAGATAAATGTTTTTCTCTTCAATAAATGTTGGGGAAATTATCAGCTACATGCAAGAAAATGAAACTGGATTAGTGTCTAACTCCATACACAAAAGTAAACTTAGAGACCTAAATATAAGACATGAAATCATAAAACTCTTAAAAGAAAACATAAGCAAAAATCTCTTGAACATAAGCATGAACAATTTTTTCCTGGATATAGCTCCTCAGGTAAGAGAAACAAAAGCAAAAATGACTAAGTGGGACTGCATCAAATTGAAAAGCTTCTGTACAGAAAATGACACCATCAGCAAAACAAAAAGCAACTTACAGTATGAAAAAATAAATTTATAAATGATTTATCTGATAAGGGGTAACATCCAAAGTTTATATAGAACTCATACAACTGAACATCAGAAAAACAGAAAACAAATAACCTAAAAATGGGTGATGGGCCTGAACAGACATTTTTCCAAAGAAGAAATACAGATGGCCAAAAGGCACATGAAATGATTTTCCAAATAACTAATCATCAGAGAAATGCAAATCAAAACCATAATGAAATAACACTTCACAACAGTTAGAATGGCCACTATCCAAAAGATAAGAAATAACAAGTGTTGGCTAAGATGTAGAGAAAAGGGACCCCTCCTACCCTTTTGGTGGGAATGTAAATTGGTGCATCCACTAGGGAAAGCAGTATAGAGGTTCTTCAGAAAACTAAAAATAGAAATACTGCATAACCCAGTAATTTCACTTCTAGAAATTTACCCAAAGAAAACAAAATCTCTGATTTGAAAGATATATGCACCAGTATGTTTATCACCACATTCTTTACAATAGTCATGATAATGGAAGCAACCGAAGTATCCGTCAATAGATGACTAGATAAAGAAGAGGTGGTACATATACATAATGGAATATTATTTAGTCATAAAAGAGAAAGAAACCTTGACATTTGTGACAACTTGGATGGACCTAGAGGCTATTATGATAAGTGAAATAAACCAGGTGGAGAAAGGCAAATATCATATGATTTCACTTATATCATGGGGGTGGGATTGAGGTGGGTGGGTGAAATAGATGAAGGGTATAAAAAGATACAAAATCTCAATCATAATATAAATTAGTCATGTGGATGAAAGCATAGTATAGACAATATAGTCAATAGTTCCATAACATCTTTCTATATTTCAGATAGTAAGTGCATCAGTTGGAGTGAGGATTTAATAATGTGTGTAACTATTGAATCACTGTGTGATGTACTTGAAACCATATAATACTGTGCATAAACTATACTTCAATTAAAAAAGACTATTTTCTTTGTTTTGCAGACAAGTTAAATACAGATGAGTGAGGAGATTGTTTTCCCTACCACATATATTTGCTCTACTTCATGCCCAGCAATTGCTTTCTGGGCAAGTCTGCGGTCCTTTACCAGCCCAAATCCTAAAAAGACTGTCCAAAGTGGGAATTTTAGTATAAGAACATGGTTCTCAACTTCACTTTTATCCACCTGGTCCAGTATTTCTAAACATCTTTCTAAAATATCAAATTATAACTAATTGATCAATTATATTCCCCTTAAAATGGACTGTTTTATGCCTAAACTGTGACTACTACCATGTTCTATATTTTCCTTTCACTTGATCTATTTTATCTTCAGATCTCCCTTATTTTATGTTTGACTCCTCAGTAAATATAAATCAGCCACTGCCAGTTGGCTACAATCCTGCTACCTTATGCCCTAGCACCTAAAGAATTGTGTCTATTTTCCTCAATTTTCACCTCTGCTGGAGATGAGTAGGATGAGGGGATACAAGACAATAGTTATAGCTAGGCTCCACTTCAAAAAAACCCTGATCATAAAAAATTGTGAGAGCCTTATGAACTGACTTTCTCTTCTTGCATACAATTAGCTTAAAATTAAGTAATTTACTCTATGATTACTATGAAACCAGATGGCCTCTAAAACTAGGGACACTCTAAACAGAGATGGATTAAATTCAAATTTCTTTTCACTCAAGAAGTCTCTATTAAGTTTATCTCAGAGATCCCACACAGTTTGAGGAACCAAAGCTACAAAGACTAAAAAAAAGAGAAATCCAGGGTTTTCTCTCAGACTTTACTGCCTAGTTCATGGCTTAAACATGCAATATATTGGGCATATTATCTAATACCTGGAAGGAGGGAAAAATGCATTTTCTGAATTTTATGCTAGTATACAGTGAAGCGAGTATTAAGAAGCAAGTCTAAAATGCATGGAAGCTCAGAGAAGGAAGCTGAACAGAGCCTAATGTTTCCCCCGCATTTTAAATGTTATTCATAGGGTCTGCTGACCTGGATATTCCTCCCTGATCTCAATTTCTTACTGTCTCTGTAAACTGGACTACACTGACCATTCTACCTCAGGTTAATTAATTTAACAAACTTATTTGTGAGATCAAGTCAATTTCATTGAAAGTAAAATACAAACTAGTTACTTAAGTGAATTGGCTTTTTCTCCACAAAACTGGGTGATTTGTATGATTCACAAGGACACCTGTTCCTCCTGCATAAGACAGATGGTAATCAAGGTACCTTGAGCTCACCACACTGAGTTCACTTCCTCTGTGAACTACCCCAGGAATAAAACTTGTAGGCTAAGTCAAAGGGCTGATCTGAATTTGCATCTGACTTTCACTTCCTGGTTGTGAGATACTGCAAATGAAGAGCACAAAAATGCATGAAAAAGGAATCAAGGGAGGGAGTATCTACTGGTTCACAATGTCCGACTTCCCACAGAGGCACAATCAGATTCTGCATTCAGTGCAGCTCAGGCAGAATGGAAACTCAGCTCTGTGGAGGAGCAGAGAAATCACAGTTTCTCTTTGACACAATTAGTTGGAGGGAACTTTTGGGGCATAACATCTGGCATAGTGTCTTAGCCATCCCAGGATGCTGAGACAAAATATCATTAGCTGGGTGACTTAAACAACAGACATTTATTTCTCGCAGTTCTGGATACTTGGAAGTCCAAGATCAAGGTGCTGGTAGATTAGTGCGGATGGGGGCCCACTTCCAGGCTTACAGAGGTCACCGTTTCACAGTATCCTCACACAGCCAAGAGAGAACAAGAGAGACTGAAGAGTGGGGAAGGCATTTTGGTCTCTTCTCATTCTTACCAGGACACAAATCCCATCATAAGGGCCTCACCCTCCTGACTTCATTTAAACCTAGTATTTTCCAAAGGCCCCACCTCCAACTACTATCATGCTGGAAGTGAAGACTTCAACCTGTAATTTGGGGGTGATGCAAACATTCAGTCCAGATCACAAAGCTCTACCTACAATGTTATAAGGCAATCCTTACAGTGCCACACAAGTTACATATTGGCAATATATGCTTCTACTGAGATTCAAACACAATTGGAATGATATTGCAAAGGAAATTTAAGAATTCAAACCTTTCTTTCACCTTCTTTATATACATTGAGAAAATGGTTGAAAGTTAAAAATTTAGAGTGCACTTTTCCTGCCCCCCTCACTTGAAACTCAGGGAAAGAGAGATTTAAGCAACCATCATGTGTAGAGATGCATTTGACATTTCCAGGAAATTACAGCAATATAAAGGGATATTTTCCTGAAGAATGGTGTAAAAGCAAGCAGATTGTGGGGTAGGGGGAGGAGAGAGAGCTGATTTAAATATCTATAAAATCCAGAAAGAGCTTCAAAGCTAGATTACTAAAATCAATTTATTAAACACTTTTTTAGTTAAAACTACTCATTCTCTTGAAGATGCCACAGCCATAGTTAACAAGATGTAGAAGAAGGAATAGAAGTAGTAGGTAAGAAAAGTAAGGTAACCAGTTGACCCTTTGCTGAACTGAAACTTCCCTCACAAAAGTTTCAACTCACAAAGTGTGATTTTGATTATTCCACGAAGATGTTTTATTGATTGAGTTGAGACTCATGTGTAGCCTAGAGAGACTGTGAAACTGATATTACCCAAGAATAATAAGTAGAAAGGATATAGTATCTGAGTAGGAAACCTCACCCTTCCTCCTGGGTCTCCTTTACCCCCACACTACTACCACACTCTCAACACTTCTGATACGTGGAGGATTTTCCCTACACCAATCAATTCTGTGATATCAGGCGAGTTTCCTATAATTTTACTCAATTCTGATGCTATTTACCTGGAACTAGCATCAGATCCCACAGATTAAGGGCTCAGTCCCACAGTGCTCCCCCGCTTCACATGCCAATTGCAAGCCCAAGTTGTCACCTATACTACTGAACTATTGGCTATAATTTGGAAGTTCACATGGCCTTCTCCTTAGTTTGATTAATTTGATAGAGCAGCTCACAGAACTCAGGAAAACAGTTTACTTACTGTTTACTAGTTTATTATAAAAGGACATGATAAAGGATACAGAGGAACATCCAGATGGAAGAGATGCATAGGAAAAGGTATGGAAGAAGGGGCATGGAGCTGCTATGCTCTCTCTGGGTATGCCATTCTGCCAGCACCTCCACATATTTACCAACCCAGAAGGTGTCCAAACCCCATCCTTTTGGGATTCTTTATGGAGACCTCATCATGTAGGCGTGATCAATCATTAACTCTATTTCTAGCTCCTCTCCCCTCTCAGGAGGATGGGGATGGGGATGAAAATTCCAAGCTTCTAATAATGGCTTGATCTTTCTGGTGACAAAAGAGATTCCTATCACCAAGGAAAGCCCAAGGAATTTAGGAGTGCTGTATCAGGAACCAAGGTCAAAGACCAAATATAAGAACAAAAGGTGATCCTAGTGTTCTTATCACTTAGGAAATTATCATGGTTTTAGGAGCTTTGTGCCAGGAACCAGGGGCAGAGACCAATAAATAAATAAATAAATAAATAAATAAATAAATAAATAAATAAATAAATAAATATGCAAATGTATATTATATTATTTCACAGCATTGTTTCATATTGGGAATGAGGAAAATCTAGTGCTGCTCACTGTAAGATAAATTTTAGCCAAAATAAGCAGGCGAAGAGAGGCAACAAAGGGCCAGACAGTTTATTTGAAAGCTACTCCTGGGTGATGTTCAGTGGTCTGGGTACTACAGGCCAGGGAAGTCACACCCAGTCAGGGAGGTGGGGGCTTATAAGGGATTAGGAGGGGGAGGAGTGGGCAAGCTATCCTAGGGGGTGTGGAGATGTATGATTGGATAAAGGTGACATAATAGACAACTAGAAACTTTTTTCCTTCCAAGAGGAAGTAGGCTGACATCCGGGTCTTAGTTGGCACATCAGAAGGATGGAATTCAGGAAGAGCTGTTCCCTTTTCATATAAGGCACGGACCTTGGGGTCTGGTCTGTTCTCCCACTATGGCATTTCTGTTCTGTTTACATGTCCTTGTTTTTCCTTCCTCCAACCTAATTTTCCAGCCTTTTGGTCATAAAATGGGCGATGACTCGATCTGGCTACTTCTAGCTGACAGGGGTGTTATGGGGGTTTGAGGCTGGTATTAGGCCAAAGGAGGGGGTTCAGTGGGAAGAGGTGCATAACAGTGAAGTAACATCTGGTTGGTGGAGACCTGGGTCATCTGGGTTACCCGCTGTTGGAGGAACCTGAGGATTCAAGGGGCAACTAAGAGTAAACCACAAACTGTTATTAAGGGGCCCAGTAGGGGCATTAGCCAGGCCATTATGGGGAACTGGAATTCTGGATCGACTTTACATCTCAATGACTAGTATTAGGATTTAGTATAGATAAGACTGCATTATTGAAACAATACTTTTCTCTAAAATCTCCCTTATTTTTATTAGAAGTAGCCAGATTAAGAAAATAATTAACACTTGACTTTATTATTTGCATAAGTGCAACAAGAAGAGCAATTGATTACTTAGGCTCTTTTAAATGTGCTTTGCTGGAACTTTTTGTAAGGAATTTCAGATTTAACTTTTTTTTTTGTAAATATGCAAAGAAGTAAAAAGCTAACCTTTTCAAACAATAAGGCTTCCCTCTCACTTACCAACTTCACATTTCCCTGTATGGCCCCGGAAGATGACTGGTTAGCCAGAGACGGGTAAGATTCCTCAAGGGAGGAACAACCTAAGACAGGCACAGTCGCAGGGGGGCCATCAGGTGAGAAATTGGGGATCAACAGAGGTGAGGCTTAGAACCTCACCCCCCCTGTTCTGAGAGAAATCTTCTGCATACGTGGATGTTTTATTGCCCTGGTCTAGCTTGGATTAACACATAGTCTACAGGCACACACCTGATCATCTACATTTGCTCTCTTACAACACTAAACTATGTTTTCTACCTTTATCTTGTATCTACCTACCACTTCAGCATTTTATTAAAAATAATAATAATAAAGAGAGAAATGTAGATAATTATTTTTTATTGAAGGGTAGTTGACACACAGTATTACATTACATTAGTTTCAGGTGTACAACACAGTGATTCAACATTTATATACATGAGAATTCTAGGTATCAGCTATCACCATACCAGGCTGTTAAAGTATCTTGACTATATTCATTACATCCCGGTTACTTATTATTTTACCATTGGAAGTGTGTACTTTTTTCTGTTTGTTTGCTTGTGAGGGCATCTCTCATATTTATTGATCAAATGGTTGTTAACAGCAATAAAATTCTGTATAGGGGAGTCAATGCTCAATGCACAATCATTAATCCACCCCAAGCCTAATTTTCATCAGTCTCCAATCTTCTGAGGCATAACAAACAAGTTCTTACATGGAGAACAAATTCTTACATAGTGAATAAGTTCTTACATGGTAAACAGTACAAGGGCAGCCATCACAGAAACCTTCGGTTTTGCTCATGCATTATGAACTATAAACAGTCAGTTCAAATATGAATACTCATTTGATTTTTATACTTGATTTATATGTGGATACCACATTTCTCTCTTTATTATTATTATTTTTAATAATATACTGAAGTGGTAGGTAGATACAAGATAAAGGTAGAAAACATAGTTTAGTGTTGTAAGAGAGCAAATGTAGATGATCAGGTGTGTGCCTGTAGACTATGTGTTAATCCAAGCTAGACCAGGGCAATAAAACATCCATGTACGCAGAAGATTTGTCTCAGAACAGAGGGGGTGAGGTTCTAAGCCTCACCTCTGTTGATCCCCAATTTCTCACCTGATGGCCCCCCTGCGACTGTGCCTGTTTTAGGTTGTTCCTCCCTTGAGGAATCTTACCGGTCTCTGGCTAACCAGTCATCTTCCGGGGCCATACAGGGAAATATAAAGTTGGTAAGTGAGAGAGAAGCATTATTGTTTGAAATGGTTAGCTTTTTACTCCTTTGCATATTTATGCCCTGTGGCTTCTATGCCCAGCATTTGTCTTGAGGTATCTTTACCACTTGGAAGAATTATGATACTCGGTAAATTTGATATGAGGCACGAATTTATTTAAGGGTTGTAATTAGGAAGGAAGAAGAAAAGCTATAGGAGAAGCAGGCGGAAGAAAACATGGGAAGATTGATTATTTCTTTGACATATCTTCTTGTAGAGTAACTTCAGCATGGATAGGTTTTAAGCAACTACTTAAATTGCGCACACACATTAACATAATAGGAGTATAGTTACATAACCAAAGCATACCTGTAATTACCAGCCATCTCCAGTGAAATCAAGAAAACCAGTTAGGCACCATAGGCATTTGTGAAAACTTATCTATGATATGGTGGATATTGTCCAACTGAACTTGAACAGTCTGAGAGAAATCAGACAAATTACAACAACCCATTCCTGGGGAATGTTCACATCCCTTATGTTCTTTTAACAGTAAATAGTCTGTAGTTGCAAGAATTTGGAGTGCTACAATTTGCACTTCTCCTAAATCTTGATTGAGTTCCAACAGTATAGATCCAGTCAAATTTGTTGTTTTACAGTATGCACAGGCCAGCTTAGATATCTCTTCTTCATTCCCATGGCAAGTACAGGAACTGGTGGGATGAGTGCATCTACAGCTGTAGCAGTGCGTAGATCTTTGTTGGGGTTTTTTGATGATCATCTTCTGGCATGAGTCTTCCAGAGAGTGCTGATGTTGGAGTTCTTTTTCATATCGTATCTTAGTTCATTTTCGGGGTAGCCCAATGAGGTTTTCATCCTCTGTATAAACACAAACAGACCCTTTGCCTACACTTTTATATGCCCTTTATATCCTTGTGTAGAAATCATTGGAGGTTACCACACAGGAACTGCCCTTTTTTTTTTTTTTTTGGTATCACTAATTTACACTTACATGATGAATATTATGTTTACTAGGCTCTCCCCTATACCAGGTCCCCCCTATAAACCCCTTTACAGTCACTGTCCATCAGCATAGCAAAATGTTGTAGAATCACAACTTGCCTTCTCTGTGTTGTACAGCCCTCCCTTTTCTCCTACCCCATCAAGCATGCTGATCTTAATACCCCCCTACTTCTCGCCACCCCTTATCCCTCCCTACGCACCCATCCTCCCCAGTCCCTTTCCCTTTGGTACCTGTTAGTCCATTCTTGAGTTCTGTGATTCTGCTGCTGTTTTGTTCCTTCAGTTTTTCCTTTGTTCTTATATTAAACAGATAAGTGAAATCATTTGGTATTTCTCTTTCTCCGCTTGGCTTGTTTCACTGAGCATAATACCCTCCAGCTCCATCCATGTTGCTGCAAATGGTTGGATTTGCCCTTTTCTTATGGCTGAGTAGTATTCCATTGTGTATATGTACCACATCTTCTTTATCCATTCATCTATCGATGGACATTTAGGTTGCTTCCAATTCTTGGCTATTGTAAATAGTGCTGCGATAAACAAAGGGGTGCACTGATCTTTCTCATACTTGATTGCTGCATTCTTAGGGTAAATTCCTAGGAGTGCAATTCCTGGGTCAAATGGTAGGTCTGTTTTGAGCCTTTTGATGTACTTCCATACTGCTTTCCACAATGGTTGAACTAACTTACATTCCCAACAGCAGTGTAGGAGGGTTCCCCTTTCTCCACAGCCTCGCCAACATTTGTTGTTGTTTGTCTTTTGGATGGCAGCCATCCTTACTGGTGTGAGGTGATACATCAGTGTAGTTTTAATTTGCATTTCTCTGATAATTAGCGATGTGGAGCATCTTTTCATGTGTCTGTTGGCCATCTGTATTTCTTTTTTGGAGAACTGTCTGTTCAGTTCCTCTGCCCATTTCTTAATTGGGTTATTTGTTTTTTGTTTGTTGAGGCGTGTGAGCTCTTTATATATTCTGGATGTCAAGCCTTTATCGGATGTGTCATTTTCAAATATATTCTCCCATACTGTAGGGTTCCTTTTTGTTCTATTGATGGTGTCTTTTGCTGTACAGAAGCTTTTCAACTTAATATAGTCCCACTTATTCATTCTTGCTGTTGTTTTCTTTGCCCGGGGAGATAAGTTCAAGAAGAGGTCACTCATGTTTATGTCTGAGAGTTTTTTGCCTATGTTTTCTTCCAAGAGTTTAATGGTTTCATGACTTACATTCAGGTCTTTGATCCATTTTGAGTTTACTTTTGTATATGGGCTTAGACAATGGTCCAGTTTCATTCTTCTACATGTAGCTGTCCAGTTTTGCCAGCACCATCTGTTGAAGAGACTGTCATTTCGCCATTGTATGTCCATGGCTCCTTTATCAAATATTAATTGACCATATATGTCTGGGTTAATGTCTGGATTCTCTAGTTTGTTCCATTGGTTTGTGGCTCTGCTCTTGTGTCAGTACCAAATTGTCTTGATTACTATGGCTTTATAGTAGAGCTTGAAGTTGGGGAGCTAGACTCCCCCACTTTATTCTTCCTTCTCAGTATTGCGTTGGCTATGTGGGGTCTTTGATGGTTCCATATGAATTTTTGAATTATTTGTTCCAGTTCATTGAAGAATGTTGCTGGTAGTTTCATAGGGATTACATCAAATCTGTATATTGCTTTGGGCAGGATGGCCATTTTGATGATATTAATTCTTCCTAGCCATGAGCATGGGATGAGTTTACATCTGTTAGTGTCCTCTTTAATTTCTCTTAAAAGTGACTTGTAGTTTTAAGAGTATAAATCTTTTACTTCTTTGGTTAGGTTTGTTCCTAGGTATTTTTTTTTTTTGATGCAATTGTGAATGGAGATGTTTTCCTGATTTCTTTTTCTGTTGGTTCATTGTTAGTGTATAGGAAAGCCACAGATTACTGTGTGTTGATTTTGTATCCTGCAACTTTGCTGTATTCCGATATCAGTTCTAGTAGTTTTGGGGTGGAGTCTTTAGGGTTTTTTATGTACAGTATCATGTCATCTGCAAATAGTGACAGTTTAACTTCTTCTTTACCAATCTGGATTCCTTGTATTTTTTTGCTTTGTCTGATTGCCGTGGCTAGGACCTCCAGTACTATGTTAAATAACAGTGGGGAGAGTGGGTATCCCTGTCTAGTTCCCGATCTCAGAGGAAATGCTTTCAGCTTCTCGCTGTTCAATATAATGTTGGCTGTGGGTTTATCATAGATGGTCTTTATTATGTTGAGGTACTTGCCCTCTATTCCCATTTTGCTGAGAGTTTTTATCAAGAATGGATGTTGAACTTTGTCAAATGCATTTTCATCATCTATGGAGATTATCATGTGGTTTTTGTCTTTCTTTTTGTTGATGTGGTGGATAATGTTGATGGACTTTCGAATGTTGTACCATCCTTGCATCCCTGGGATGAATCCCACTTGGTCATGGTGTATGATCCTTTTGATGTATTTTTGAATTTGGTTTGCTAATATTTTGTTGAGTATTTTTGGATCTACGTTCATCAGGGATATTGGTCAGTAGTTTTCTTTTTTGGTGGGGTCTTTGCCTGGTTTTGGTATTAGGGTGATGTTAGCTTCATAGAATGAGTTTGGGAGTATCGCCTCCTCCTCTATTTTTTGGAAAACTTTAAGGAGAATGGGTATTATGTCTTCCCTGTATGTCTGATAAAATTCCTATGTTAATCCATCTGGCCCGGGGGTTTTATTCTTTGGTAGTTTTTTTATTACCGCTTCAATTTCTTTGCTGGCAATTTGTCTGTTCAGATTTTCTGGGTCAGTCTTGGAAGGTTGTATTTTTCTGGGAAGTTGTCCATTTCTCCTAGGTTTCCCAGCTTGTTAGCATATTGGTTTTCATAGTATTCTCTAATAATTCTTTGTATTTCTGTGGGGTCCGTCGTGATTTTTCCTTTCTCATTTCTGATACTGTTGATTTGTGTTGACTCTCTTTTCCTCTTAATAAGTCTGGCTAGAGGTTATGTATTTTGTTTATTTTCTCAAAGCACCAGCTCTTGGTTTCATTGATTTTTGCTATTGCTTTATTCTTCTCAATTTTATTTATTTCTTCTCTGATCTTTGTTATGTCCCTCCTTCTGCTGACCTTAGGCCTCATTTGTTCTTCTTTTTCCAATTTTGATAATTGTGATATTAGACCATTCATTTGGGATTGTTCTTCCTTTTTAAAATATGCTTGGATTGCTATATACATTCCTCTTAAGACTGCTTTTGCTGTGTCCCACAGAAGTTGGGGCTTAGTGTTGTTGTTGTCATTTGTTTCCATATATTGCTGGATCTCCATTTTGATTTGGTCATTGATCCATTGATTATTTAGGAGCGTGTTGTTAAGCCTCCATGCGTTTGTGAGCCTCTTTACTTTCTTTGTACAGTTTTTTTCTAGTTTTATGCCTTTGTGGTTTGAGAAGTTGGTTGGTAGGATTTGAATCTTTCGGAATTTTCTGAGGCTCTTTTTGTGGCCTAGTATGTGGTCTATTCTGGAGAATATTCCATGTGCTCTTGAGAAGAATGTATATCCTGTTGCTTTTGGATGTAGAGTTCTATAGATGTCTATTAGGTCCATCTGCTCTACTGTGTTGTTCAGTGCTTCCGTGTCCTTACTTATTTTCTGCCCAGTGGATCTGTCCTTTGGGGTGAGTGGTATGTTGAAGTCTCCTAGAATGAATGCATTGCAGCCTATTTCCACCTTTAGTTCTGTTAGTATTTGTTTCACATATGCTGGTGCTCCTGTGTTGGGTGCATATATATTTAGAGTGGTTATATTCTCTTGTTGGACTGAGCCGTTTATCATTATGTAGTGTCCTTCTTTATGTCTTGTTACTTTATTTGTTTTGAAATCTATTTTGTCTGATATTAGTACTGCAACCCCTGCTTTCTTCTCGCTGTTGTTTGCTTGAAATATGTTTTTCTATCCCATGACTTTTAGTGTGTACATGTCTTTGGGTTTGAGGTGAGTTTCTTGTAAGCAGCATATAGATGGGTCTTGCTTTTTTATCCATTCTGTTACTCTGTGTCTTTTGATTGGTTCATTCAGCCCATTAACATTTAGTGTGACTATTGAAAGATATGTACTTATTGCCATTGCAGGTTTTAAATTCGTGGTTACCAAAGATTCAAGGTTAGCCTCTTTATTATCTTACTGCCTAACTTAACTCGCTTACTGAGCTGTTATATACACTGTCTGGAGATTCTTTTCTTCTCTCCCTTCTTATTCCTCCTCCTTGATTCTTCATATGTTGGGTGTTTTGTGCTGTGCTCTTTCTAGGAGTGCTCCCATCTAGAGCAGTCCCTGTAAGATGTTCTGTAGAGGTGGTTTGTGGGAAGCAAATTCCCTCAGCTTTTGTTTGTCTGGGAATTGTTTAATCCCACCGTCATACTTGAATGATAGTTGTGCTGGATACAGTATCCTTGGTTCAAGGCCCTTCTGTTTCATTGTATTAAATATATCCTGCCATTCTCTTATGGCCTGTAGGGTTTCTGTCGAGAAATCTGATGTTAGCCTGGTGGGTTTTCCTTTATAGGTGACCTTTTTCTCTCTAGCTGCCTTTAAAACTCTTTCCTTGTCCTTGATCTTTGCCATTTTAATTATTATGTGTCTTGGTGTTGTCCTCCTTGGATCCTTTCTGTTGGGGGTTCTGTGTATTTCCGTGGTCTGTTCGATTATTTCCTCCCCCAGTTTGGGGAAGTTTTCAGCAATTATTTCTTCTAAGA
The DNA here is from genome assembly GCF_030020395.1 of Manis pentadactyla. Taxonomy (NCBI): domain Eukaryota; kingdom Metazoa; phylum Chordata; class Mammalia; order Pholidota; family Manidae; genus Manis; species Manis pentadactyla. The sequence continues at coordinate 167,033,909 of NC_080020.1, read as the reverse complement.
TACTTTGCATCTCTTTTCCTCTCTCTTCTTCTTCTGGAAACCCTAAAATACGGATATTGTTCCTTTTGGATTGGTCACACAGTTCTCTTACATTGTTTCATTCCTGGAGATCCTTTTATCTCTCTCTGTGTCAGCTTCTATGCGTTCTTGTTCTCTGGTTTCAATTCCATCAATGGCCTCTTGCATCCTATCCATTCTGCTTATAAACCCTTCCAGAGTTTGTTTCATTTCTGCAATCTCCTTTCTTGCATCTGTGATCTCTCTCTGGACTTCATCCCATTTCTCTTGCGTATTTCTCTGCATCCCTGTCAACATGTTTATGATTCTTATTTTGAATTCTTTTTCAGGAAGACTGGTTAGGTCTGTCTCCTTCTCTTGTGTTGTCTCTGTGATCTTTGTCTGCCTATAGCTTTGCCTTTTCATGGTGATTGGAATAGTTTGCAGAGCTGGGACGAGTGACGGCTGGAAGAACTTCCCTTCTTGTTGGTTTGTGGCCCTCCTCTCCTGGGAGAACAGTGACTTCTAGTGGCTTGTACTGTGCAGCTGCACGCAGACAGGGTTTCTGCTTCCTTCCCAGCTGCTATGGAGTTTATCTCCGCTGTTGCTGTGGGTGTGGCCTCTTCGGGCCTCTGCTCCAAAGTGGTGGAGTCCTATTGGAGGGGGAGTGGCCTGGAGGCTATTTATCTCCGTAAGGGGCCTCCTGCTCCCTGCAGTCCAGTTATTAGGGTGCCCAGAGATCCCTGGATTCCCTACATCTGGATTAAGTGTCCGTCCCTGCCCCTTTAATACTTCCAAAAAGCACCTGCTAAAACAAAACAACGACCACAAAAAATAAAATAAAAAATTTAAATTAAAAAAAAATTTTTTTTTAATTAAAAAAAAAAAAAAGTTGGCCTTTCGATTTTCTTTATTCTCCGGCGCAAGCCTCAGGCATCTGCTTACCGGTCTTGCTGCCCTGTTTCCCTAGTATTGGGGTCCCTATCCCTTTAGGACTTCCAAAATGCGCTCGCCAAAACAAAACAGCAAAAAAAAAATTGGTCGCTCGCTTTTCTTATGTCCTCCGGCGCCCGGCCTCCGGTGCCCGCTCACTGTTCTTGCTGCCCTGTTTTCCTAGTATCCAGGGCCCTGCACTCTGGCCTGGATGGCTGGGGCTGGGTCTTCGGCTGTCCTTTGCTCCGTCTCCCTCCCGCTCTGCCTATTCTTCTCCCGCTGGGAGTTGGGGAATGGGCTCTCAGCTCCTGCTGTGCCAGGGCTTGTATCTTACCCCCTTCACGAGGCACTGGGTTCTCTCAGGTGCGGATGTGGTGTGGATATTGTCCTGTGTTCTCTGGTCTTTATTCTAGGAAGGGTTGTCTTTGTTATATTTTCATAGATATATGTGGTTTTGGGAGGAGATTTCCACTGCTCTACTCACGCCGCCATCTTCCGCCCCCCCAGATTTAACTTTTGAAGGCCTGTTGAGGCCAGAAAGCCAAGTAAGACTTGCCATCAGGTTGTGCCTGCAGTAGATGTAAATTTGGGTGAATTCCTCTCTTCTCGAGGTTCCCAAGACATCCTGAGGTTCCTGTACCTGCCAGGAAGTGACCTTCCTTACTCACCTGGTAAGGCTGCTGGGAACCCTGTAAGGAAGGTACCAGGCCAGTTCTTCCAAGGGTTTTTTTTGGCTATATAAAGTCAATATTAGTTCCTTAAAGCTGTTCATATCTGAGTTTATGCACGTGTCTCTCAGGTGTGACATTCCAGTCAAAGCCTTGGTAGTATAATCTGTGTTTTTAATTGGTTCTCTTACAAAGAAAGCAGGTTCTTATTGAACTTATGCAAATAAACATACTGCCGTGAAATACAGAAACAGTCACTGAAAGTTTTTAAATTCTGGAGAGATCAGGTAGAGAGAAAGATAAATGTTTCAATTCTGCTTATAAAGATAGTTATTTACTAAACTGTTGTCAGCTTAAGATAAAAAGCTTAAAACACTTTATCAACAACATTTGAAACAAAAAGCCACAAAATCATCTTCCTTAGTTTACTTAATCCTATGTAACCAATACCTGTTCTGCTGAAATCTAGTTCTTTACTAGTTTAGAAGTAATAAAACAGTAACTATAAATGACAAAAGACTTACAAATGACAATGGTTAAAGACCTGATGAGAGCTTACTGTAAGACAGTTGACATAAGGAAATTCTGATATTTCTGTAACATATAACATTTAGTAACAAAGTTTAGCATCATTCCCTTTGACAGTGCTTTCCCAGTAATTAAGCAGGTAATTATATCAGATAAATAAGCCAAATTAGCCAAATACTTTCTCCAATGAGAAAAACTTCTTCTGACATGTTCCAGGGGCCCTCTGGAAAATATCAGAGTTAACTAGAAGTAAAAGTACCTTTTTGAATTTGATTCTGGGAAGTTGTCAGAAGAAAGTTTCTTTGGCACTTGCTTAAATAGGATTATAGGTTGCCAAGAAGCAATACTTACCCAATTAACTAGAATGACAACAAAGTATTTCGAAGGCAAATAAAGAAGGTTACACAGTTGTTAGTAAAGTTTAGCTTCTAGTCCTTTTAATATTAAGATCTCATTTTCTTAAAGACTATGACAACTCACTGAGACTTTAAGCATAAGAAACTGCTTTGATAAAACAATTAGAAGAACTCTCTGCAATCTTTCAATATTAAGAGCAGACTAACAGTTAAGAAAACTTTGTCTTTTTAACTGAAAACAAAATTCTAATTTTGCTGTGTACTTGATACTGAGACTCATTTGCTTTAATTTTATATAGCATGACCACATTAAATTCTTCTACAAACCTTTTACAACTTTCTTTTTACATTTAGATTTCTCCTTCTAAATAAGCAGCTGTACTTTAGAACAAAGTTACTTTCTTTAATCAAAAGACATATTTTTTAGCATGCACAAATGTTTTCTTTACTACTTTAAGTAGTTTTGATTAGAACTTAAAACTATTACTTTAACCTTCAGTGAGCACTGAAAAATAGGCTACTGTAAACTGTTACACTAGCATTCTTCAGATTGATACATCTACGAATGTATATTATCATTTTTGGAAATGTGCTTTATAGCACAATTTTTTATTAGGCACAAAATATGTCTATATAACTTAGCAAACTTTAAGAATTTTGGTTACTACAAAAATTCTCAGGCTGTTTGCATATATATATACACCGTTATACATTAATGCAATATTATTATTAAGATATTTATTTGCTATGCTTGTTTACTTATTTTTAGCAACTATGCTAGATTACTTACAAAACCTTTACTGAATATTAGACAAAGCCAAGCCTTTAAGAATTTTATTCTTAAAAGATTTAGCAGGTAACATTGACTTAAATGACCTTAGGTAAACTTAGGCAGCTGATAACAACAAGGACATGCCTGTCTCAGCCAAACACAAATTAGCATTAATGCTTAACATTTTTATCAGATTTTCTGGAAGTTTTAGAATGCCCAATTTTCACAAGCTGTTGTTTTTAAATAAAATATTTTTCATCTATACACTTAGACACACAAACGTACAAACTGAGATATAATGACTACATTCAGCAACACTCCCCACACAAAACATATACACAGACAGACAAACCGATGTGAAGACTTGAGTCACTGATATCTAATTGCCTTCCCTGTCCTTAGTTTCTTGACTGTGGCTTCTGGAACCAGACGGCGGGAGGAGCGTGTTCTGGTGGGGGAAGAGGGCCGTGAAGGTGGAAGGAGAGGGGTAGGGGTGGTGCAGCCACCAGAAGAGGAGAGCAGGACAACGGCATGGTTGAGAATGTAGGACTTTAAGATGGTGGTGACACGTGTGAAGACAAAGAACTTAAAGATGGTCATGCAGAGAGGGGGAGGGGATTGCGAGCTGAGGGAGGCGGGCGACTGAGGTGTTCTGGCGGATCTGAAAAGGAAGGACTGAGCAGAGTAAGAGACTGACAATCTTTAACTGGAGATCGGCCTAGGAGAAACTGAGTCATTGAACACAACATAAAGGTCTGGATGGGAGTGCAAAGTCCAAAAAGCCTGCACATATGGGATTTCACTCTACTCTCCGCTCCAGTGGCAATAATTAATCAAGGTGGTGAGGAGGCTAAAATTGAAAGTTCCCTCAGGGGGCCAGCGAGATTGATTGTCCAAGGGATACTGAGGCCCAGCCTCAGAGCAAAGAAAGACTAGCTTCTATTTGCGAACTTCCCGGGACAAATATAGAGTAGCCAAATTAGAAATGAGACACCACAGTGGGGTCTGAGCCTCTGCTTTTGAGGGCTGGTCCCCCATATCTGCTCCACTTCCCAACTAATCCCACTGAGAGGAGCGCCCAGCGTCCCAAGCGTGCCAAGTCAGGGGAGATGGCCTGGGAGCCTAGGTGAGGGACGTCTCCCACACTGCAGGGCCAGGAGCAGGCTGGATGCCTACAGAGGGTGGGCCACCTGGACGTACGTATGATTTATAACGGACCAGGTGAAATGGAGTTAGGGAGGGAAACTGGGGGAAACTGAGGGACTCACCAGAAAATACTCCAAGCAGTGGAGAGCAGTCTGAGGTCCTGGGTCGGGAAGGAGGGGGTGGGGCCACTGGTGGCCGGTCGGGCCCCCATGGTCACACTCCTTCCCGGGTTTTGGCACCAAATGTAAGATAAATTTTAGCCAAAATAAGCAGGCGAAGAGAGGCAACAAAGGGCCAGGCAGTTTATTTGAAAGCCACTCCCAGGTGATGTTCCATGGTCTGGGTACTACAGGCCAGGGAGTCACACCCAGTCAGGGAGGTGGGGGCTTATAAGGGATTAGGAAGGGGAGGAGTAAGCAAGCTATCCTAGGGGGTGTGGAGATGTATGATTGGCTAAAGGTAACATAATAGACAACTAGAAACTCTTTTCCTTCCAAGAGGGAGGAGGCTGACATCCGGGTCTTAGTTGGCACATCAGAAGGATGGAATTCAGGAAGAGCTGTCCCCTTTCCATATAAGGCACAGACCCTGGGGTCTGGTCTGTTTTCCCCCTATGGCATCTCTGTTCTGTTTGCATGTCCTTGTTTTTCCTTCCTCCAACCTAACACTCACTATATTCAAATGGGAGAAGGAAATCACAATATATTTCTTAGTAATTATATCACATAGGTTTAAGTGTTTAAATGTAATGACTACACATTTATTACTATATGATTACACCTAAAGCAGGCTGATCATAGCATACCACACTTAGTGCAAATGATTTACTGAGGAGTCACAACTCTTTATAGGTTCAAATGAGAAGCTATTTTATTTTTCCAATAACTGGTTGGCATTTCTATATAAACCCACTTCTATTGATCTCTTTATATTTTGTGATTAGATGCAACAATGTCAGTCACTTCAGTTAATTCAAACCATCTAATTTCAGTTTCAAAATCCAGTCCTGTGCATTTTAACATTTCATTTAAAGTATTGTCACTCCTCTCCCTGTTTGTAGGCTAAACCTATCTCTGATTTTAGCAGCTTGGAGTGTTAAGTTCAGTTGAAGTAGTGTAGAATGATCTCTTCTTCCCTTTCCTGACCTATTCTCTCTCCCATGCTTCCCTTTCTGCTATTGGGTGAGGAGAAGGGAGAGTGAAACAGTAATAAATGACTGGGCACATTCCTTCCTTTGTCTAAAAAGAACTGGCAGAACATATGTGTGTTTGGCAGAGTACTTGTGAGTTGCTTTAAGGATGCTACAGTTACAAGGTTTTGACCTTGAAGATCTAGTTCATTACCATCCTATTTGGTTTTATTTTTTTGTCCATGCTCTAAAGATAAATCCATCTGCATCACTGTGATCTGTATCAGTCAGATTCCCATAAAAAAGCAGGTAGACTCAAGAGGAGTAATGAAAAAGTACAATGAGTATATATACTTACTACTTGTGCATTGGATTCAGTGAGCCAACAGAGGATGGTGATGCACCCAGGGATTAGAAAGATCTGAAAATAGTTACCACTTCTAGTCTTGAAGAGCAAAATAAAAAAACAGAGTTATAGAATTTCAATGAAAGCTGGAGTTGTGCAGATGGAACTTCCTGGCATGTCTGTGACCTTGGTCGCTGGGGCACAGCCACTTGACAGGAGCTATGGCTTAGGTGGAGGAACACAGTCCCTGCCAATACAGGTATGGCAAGCATGGTGCAGGGGAATAAATATTTCTCCTTTTCTCTCCTCCCTCCTTCTTATGATCTACAGATGCTTCTCATGGGAGGAACCAACCTGGACACCAGAGGGCAAGAAGGAAGATGCACTGCGTTATCTCACAGAACATGTAAAACTGTAGCTGGAGACTTGAACATAAAATATACAGTTCAAAGTTTCTTTTCTTTTTAATTTGTTTTTTTTTTCATTAAGGTAGTATTGATATACACTCTTATGAAGGTTTCACATGAAAAAAGGGTACATTTACCCATATTATCAAGTCCCCATCCATACCCCATTGCAGTCACTGTCCATTAGTGTAGTAAGATACCACAGATTCACTATTTGCATTCTCTGTGCTATACTGTCATCCCCGTGAGCCCACATAGCATGTGTACTAAACATAATACCACCCAATCCCCTTCTCCCTATCTCCCCACCCGCCCTCCCACACCCTTCCCCTTTGGTAACCACTAGTCCCTTCTTGGAGTCTCTGAGTCTGCTGCTATTTTGTTCCTTCAGTTTTGCTTCATTATTATACTCCACAAATGAGGGAAAACATTTGGCACTTGTCTTTCTCCACCTGGCTTACTTCACTGAGCACAATATCCTGCAGCTCCATCCATGTTGTTGTAAATGTTAGGGTTTGTTCCTTTCTTATGGTGAATAGTATTCCATTGTATATATGCACCACAACTTCTTTATGCATTCATCTAATGATGGACACTTAGGTTGCTTCCATATCTTGGCTATTTTAAATAGTGCTGCGATAAATGTAGGGGTGCATATGTCTTATTGAATCTGAGAATTTGTATTCATTGGGTAAATTCCAAGGAGTGGGATTCCCAGGTCAAATGGTATTTCTATTTTTAGTTTTTTGAGGAACCTCCATATTGCTTTCCATAATGGTTAAACTAGCTTACATTCCCACCAGGAGTGTAGAAGTGTTCCCCTTTCTCCACATCCTTGCCAGCATTTGTTGTTCTTAGTCTTTTCGATGCCTGCCATCCTTCCTGGTATGAAGTGATATCTCTTTGTGGTTTTAATTTGCATTTCCCCAATGATTAGTGATGTGGAGCATCTTTTCGTGTGTCTGTTGTCCATCTGAATTTCTTCTTTGGATAACTGTCTCTTCATATCCTCTGCCATTTTTTAATCGGGTTATTTGCTTTTTGGCTGTTGAGGCATGTGAGTACTTTATATATTTCTGATGTTAATTCTTTGTCCAATACGTTGTTTACAAATATATTCTCCCATACTGTAGGATGCCTTTTTGTTCTATTGATGGTGTCCTTTGTTATACAGAAGATTTTTAGTTTGATGTAGTCCCATGTGTTCATTTTTGCTTTTGTTTCCCTTGCTCAAGGAGATGCACTCAGGAAGAAGTTGCTCATGTTTATATTCAGGAGATTTTTGCCTGTGTTGTCTTCTATGTTTCATGACTTACATTCAGATCTTTGAACCATTTCAAATTTGTGTATGGGTTAAACAATAATCCAGTTTCACTCTCTTGCATGTAGATGTCCAGTTTGGCCAACACCAGTTGTTGAAGAGGCTGTCATTTCCCCATTGTATGTCCATAGCTCCTTTCTCATATATTAATTGACCATATATGGTTGGGTTTATATCAGGGCTCACTAGTCTGTTCCATTGGTCTATGTTCTGTCCTTGTGTCAGTACCAAATAATCTTGATTATTGTGGCTTTGTAGTAGAGCTTGAAGTTGGGGAGCATAATCCCCCCAGCTTTATTCTTCCTTCTCAGGATTGCTTTGGCTAATCAGGGTCTTTTGTGGTTCCATATGAATTTTAGAAAGATTTGCTCTAGTTCATTGAAGAATGCTGTTGGTATTTTGATAGGCATTGCATTGAATCTGTATATTGCTTTAGGCAGGATGGCCATTTTGACAATATTAATTCTTCTTGTCCATGAGCATAGGATGTGTTTCCATATATTGGTAACTTCTTTAATTTCCCTCATGAGTGTCTTGTAGTTTTCAGGGTATAGATCTTTCACTTTCTTGGTTAGATTTATTCCTAGGTATTTTATTATTTTTGATGCAATTGTGAATGGAGTTGTTTTCCTCGTTTCCCTTTCTGCTAGTTCATGGTTAGTGTATAGGAATGCAACAGATTTCTGTGTATTAATTTTGGATCCTGCAAATTTGCTGAATTCAGATATATTCATGTATTAGATCTAGCAGTTTTGGAGTAGATTCTTTAGGGTTTTTTTCTGTACAATATCATGTCATCTGAAAACAGTGACAGTTTAACTTCTTCCTTACCAATCTGGATGCCCTTTATTTCTTTGTGTTGCCTGATTGTTGTGGCTAGGACCTCCAGAACTATGTTTAATAAAAGTGGGCAGAGTGGGTATCCTTGTCTTGTTCCTGATCTTAAAGGAAAGGCTTTCAGCTTCTTGGTGTTAACTATGATGTTGGCTGTGGGTTTATCATATATGGCCTTTATTATGTTGAGGTACTTGCCATCTATACTCATTTTGTTGAGAGTTTTTATCATGAATGGATGTTGAATTTTGTCAAATGCTTTGTTGGCATCTATGGAGATGATCATGTGGTTTTTGTCCTTTTTGTTGATGTGGTGGATGACATCATTGAATTTTCTAATATTGTATCATCCCTGCAACCCTGGAATAAATTCTACTTCATCATGATGGATGATTTCTTTGATATATTTTTGAATTTGGTTTGCTAATATATTGTTGTGTATTTTTGTGTCTATGTTTATCAGGGATATTGGTCTGTAATTTTCATTTTTTGTGGTGTCTGCCTGGTTTTGGTATTAGAGTAAAGCTGGCCTCATAGAATGAGTATAGAAGTATTCCCTCTTCTTCTACTTTTTGGAAAACTTTAAGGAGGATGGGTACTACATCTTGACTAAATGTTTGATAAAATTCAGCAGTGAAGCTATCTGGTCCAGGAACTTTGTTCTTCAGTAGTTTTTTGATGACCAATTCAATTTCCTTGCAGGCAATTGGTCTATTCATATTTTCTGTTCCTTTCTTGGTCAGATTCGGAAGGTTGTATTTTTCTAGAAAGTTGTCCATTTCTTCTAGTTTATCCAGTTTGTTAGCATATAATTGTTCATACTATTGTCTAATAATTCTTTGTATTTCTATGGTGAGTGTAGTGATTTTTCCTTTCTCATTTCTGATTCTGTTTATGTGCATACTCTCTTTTTTCTTGATAAGTCTGGCTAGGGGTTTATCTATTTTGTTTATTTTCTTGAAGAACCATGTCCTGCTTTCATTGATTCTACTGTTATATTCTTGATTTTATTTCTGCTCTAACCTGTATTATGTCCCTCCTTCTACTGACTTTGGGACTCATTTGTTCTTCTTTTTCTAGTTTCATTAATTGTGAATTTAGGCAATTCATATAGGATTATTTTTCTTTCCTGAGGTCGGCCTGTATTGCAATATACTTTCCCCTTAGCATGGCCTTTGCTGCATCCCACAGATTTTGTGGTGTTGAATTATTGTTGTCATTTGTCTCCACAGATTGCTTGATCTCTGTTTTTATTTGTTCATTGTTCCATTGGTTATTTAGGAGAATGTTGTGAAGAATCCATGTGTTTGTGGGATTTTTCATTTTCTTTGCATAATTTATTTCTAGTTTCATACCTTTGTGGTTTGAGGAACTGGTTAGTACAATTTCAATCTTTTTGAATTTACTGAGGCTCTTTTTGTGGCCTAGTATATGATCTATTCTTGAAAATGTTCCATGTGCACTTGAGAACAATGTGTACCTTGCTGCTTTTCAGTGGAGTGTTCTGTAGACGTCCATTAGGTCCATCTGTTGTAATGTGTTGTTCAATGCCTCTGACTCCTTACTTATTTTCTGTCTGGTTGATCTACCCTTTGGAGTGAGTGGCATGTTGAAGCATCTTAAAATGCATGTATTACATTTTATTTCCTCTTTTAATTCTATTAGTATTTGTTTCACATATGTAGGTGATCCTGTGTTAGGTGTATAGATATTTATAATGGTTATCTCTTCTTGTTGGATTGACCCATTTATCATTATGTAATATCCCTCTTTGTCTCTTGTGGCTTTCTTTGTTTTGAAGTCTAATTTGTCTGATACAAGTACTGTGACTCTTGCTTTTATCTCCCTATTAGTTGCATGAAATATCTTTCTCCATCCCTTCACTTTTAGTCTCTGTATATGTATTTGGGTTTAAGTGAGTCTCTTGTAGGCAGCATACAGATGGGTCTCATTTTTTTATCCATTCAGTGACTCTATGACTTTTGATTTGTGCATTCAGACCATTTACATTAAGGGTGATTATCATTCGGTACATACTTATTACATTGCAGGCTTTAGGTTCATTCCTACCCAAGGCTCAAGGTTAACTTCCTTACTATCTAAGCATCTAACAACTCACTTAGTATGCTATTACAAACACAATCTAAAGATTCTTCTTTTTCCTCCTCCTTTTTCTTCCTCCTCCATTGTTTATATATTAGGTATCATATTCTGTACTCTTTGTCTATCCCTTGATTGAATTTGTGGTTTAGTTGGTTTAATTTTGCATTTGCTTAGTGATTGATTTCCATACTTTCTTTGCTGTGGTTTTATTACCTCTGGTGACAGCTATTAAATCTTAGGAACACTTCCATCTATAGCAGTCCCTCCAAAATACACTGTAGACATAGTTTGTGGGAGGTAAATTCTCTCAGCTTTTTTTAACTGAAAATTATTTAATCACTCCTTCAAATTTAAATGATAATCTTACCAGGTAGAGTATTCTTGGTTTGAGGCCCTTCTGCTTCATTGCATGAAATATATTATGCCACTCCCTTATGGCCTGTAAGGTTTCTGCTGAGAAGTCTGATGATAGCCTGATGGGCTTTCCTTTGTATATGATCTTATTTCTCTCTCTGTCTGCTTTTAATAGTCTGTCCTTATCCTTGATCTTTGTCATTTTAATTACTATATATCTTGGTGTTGTCTTCCTTGGGTCCCTTGTGTTGGGAGGTCTGTGCACCTCTATGGCCTGAGAGACTGTCTCCTTCCCCAGATTTGGGAGTTTTTAGCAATTAGCTCCTCAAAGACGCCTTCTATCCCTTTTTCTCTCTCTTCGTCTTCTCATACCTCTATAGTACGAATATTGTTCCATTTGGGTTGGTGACACTGTTCTCTCAATATTCTTTCATTCTGAGAGATCCTTTTTCCTTTCTGTGTCTCAGCTTCTTTTTATTCCTCTTTTCTAATTTCTATTTCATTTATCGTCTCCTCCACCATATCTATTCTGCTTTTAAAACCTTCCATTATATGTTTCATTTCTGATACTGTGTTCCATAATGATTGATCTCCTACTGGAATTCATTCCTGAATTCTTGAATATCTTTCTGTACCTCCATGAGCATGTTTATGATTTTTGTTTTGAAATCTCTTTCAGGAAGATTCATGAGGTTAATTTCATTTGACTCTTTCTCTGGTGTAGTTATAAATTTGCTTTGAACCAGGTTCCTTTGATGTTTCATATTTGTATGTGGTGCCCTCTGGTGCTCTGAAGCTCTATTCTCTGGAGCTGCTCAGCCTCTGGAGCATTGTTGGGAGTTGCAGGGGAGCAGTGTTGGTGCCTGGGGTGGGGAAAGAGGTTTTTCCTACTTCCCAGCTGCTCTGCCTGTCTTCACTTCCAGAACCAGTGGGCCAAGCAAACAGGTATAACCTCTATGCTTTGCATTTATAGTTGCTGTATGTGGGACTTCCCTCTGTCTGGCCTTATGCCAGGACAAGGTTTGCTGTTTTGCACCAGGTGTGGGCTGGCCGGGAGGAAGGCACAGCAGGCTATGTATTATGTAGGGCAGCCTTGAAGCTATGTAGCAAGCCAAAGAGCTGGAGCACCTTAAGATCAAGAAGTTTCCCAACCTGCTGGGCAGAGTGCACCCATATAATTTTGTCTACCTGTCCTTTCTCCTGAGCAATAAGCTCTGTGCAATCCTTGCCCATTTAGCAGCCATCTCTCTTTTGAGAAGTCTCTCAGACTGCCCACCTTTTTTTTTGTCCCAGGGTAGCTGGATATGGATCACTGTTTTCCACAAGTGGCTGGACTTTCAGTCTCTCCAGGTATTCTGCCTGTCTTAGCTTTCCAACTTCCCTAATTACCACAGCACCATGTAATGTAGCTTTGTGCTCCCAGAGCAGATCTCCAGAGCTAGGTGCTCAACAGTCCCAGGCCTCCACTCCCTCCCTGCTCTGTTTCTCTTCCTCCCACTTGTGAGCTGGGGTGGGGGAAGGGTTTGAATCCCTCCAGGCCACGTCTTGGTACATTACCCTGCTCTGTGAGTTTTATTCTTTTCTCTAGGTGTATGCAGACTAGTAAAGCCCTCTTTCCTGTTGTTCTTTCTGGATTAGTTGTATTAATTATACTTTTGTATTATATGTGGTTTGAGGAGTAAGCCTCTGTCTCACCTCTCATGCTGCCATCTTTAATCCCCAGTCAGTTCAGAGATTCTTTGCTTCTTTCCTTCATTCAATGAGTACTTTTCTTGGTAAATTAAAGGAAGGTGGCTCAAATTCAGCTACTCCAATGATGTACAATCATCTCTGGGAGAAAATCCATACTTAAACCTTATCAAAGAGAAATTGCACATTCCCCTGTAGTGTCCTGTCTCTTAACTTCTCCATTTCTCTACACATGAGGAACCTCATTCTGAAGATCCAGAGGTGCAATGACTTTCAAAGGATACTGAAAAGTCCTTGATTTTTCACCATACATTGATTGTGATTCTGCCTTGCTAATGGAGAGGAAAAACTGCTTTTTTTCCTCCACAAAGGGACATACTAAAGGGAATAACCTTTCTCTAGAAATTGGTATACCACTCACACAACATAGTTGATTTCTTTCTGAGTGCTGTATTTACATGAACTGAGGAATAATGGGAATGGCATGGATGGTAGAACACATTTTTCTAAATTGGGAGCAGTTGGTAAACACTGAAAAAGATTATCCCCCTTGCTGATGATTTTCTGCCTTCACAATACAGGTAACTAAAAAAAACTAAAAATAGAAATACTGTATGATGAAGTAGTTCCACTTCTTGGAATTTACCTGATAAAAATATAATCACTAATTTGAAAAGATATATGCAATCCTATGTAAATCATGTTGTAGAATAATATAGCCAAGATATGGAAGCAACCTAAATGTCCAGATAGATGAACAGATAAAAAAAGAGGTGGTACATATATACAATGGAATACTACTTAGCCATAAAAATTAATAAACTCTTGCCATTTATGACAACATGGATGGACCTAGAGGATATTATCCTAAGTGAAATAAGTCAGACAGAGAAACATTTCACTTATATGTGAATCCAAATGATTTAACTTATATATGGAATACAAAAACTAAAACGAATGTAAAACAGATAAAGAAACAAAGCAGAAATAGACTCATAAGCACAGAGAACAGACTGGTGGTTGCTATTAGAGGAGGATGGTTGGGGGATGATAGGTGTAGGAGATAAAGAGGTACAAACTTCCAACTATAAAATAAACTAGTTACAGGGATGAAAGTACAGCATAGGGAATATAGTCATCAATATGTATCTTTGACAGATGGTAACCATGCTTATTGGGGCAAGCATTTAGTAATGTACATAGTTGTTGAATTGTATATTGTACAATGGAAGCCAATATAATATTGGCTTTTATCTCTACTTCAATAAAAAAAAAGAACATGGAAAAATACAGGGAAAAGCACCCTTGTTCTTCAGGTAAAATGTTTAGGCATCAGGAAAAAAGAACATTCTATAAGATGCCACAGCTCTAGAGATAAGCAGGTGAAATTTATAGGCTGATAATTCAAGAGGGGAAGGGAAAGGGAAAGAGAAAGAAGTGTATGAACATAGAGCTTTGGACAGAAGCTAATATTTTTCTTATCTGCTATATTCCATTCTGCCTGCTATGTCTGACGTAGCCTGATCCCACTGACGTAGATACAATCATAGAGCTTGAGTGTCCCTAGAAATATTCTAGTTGAAACTGTTTTTGAGAGGATTTTATATTCAAGATAACTGTTTATGATTATGTAATTTCTCTGGTGCAGATTCTTACAATAAATATTGTATACCTTTTTATGTGTCCCTTATGTATGTTCCTTATAGGTACAAGATAGACAGAGAGATGGAGCGCCTGAAGCTCCTGAAAGTTCCCAACCTGCTGGGCAGAGCACTCCCAGACAACCTTGTCTACCTATCCCTTCTCCCAAACAGCAAGCTCCGTGCAAATCCTATCCCTTCAGCAGCCCTCTCACTGCCAAGAAGCCTCTCAGGCTGCCCTCCTTTCCTTTGTCCCAGAGCAGCTGAATGTGGATCCCTGTCCTCCACAAATGGCTGGAATCTCAGTCTCTCCAAGTATTCTGCTTGTCTTTGGTTTCCAACCTCACTAATCTCCAGAGCACTATACAATGTAGGTTTGTGCTCGCATAGCAGATCTCCAGGGCTGGGTGTTCAGCAGTCGTAGGCTTCCACCCCCTCCCTGTTCCATTTCTTTTCCTCCCATGGGTGAGCTGAGGTGGGGGAAGGGCTTAGGTCCCACCAGATCAAGGCTTTGGTACATTACCCTGTTTTGTGAGGTCTGCTCTGTTCCCCTGGTGTATGCAGTCTGTTGCAGCCTTCTTACCTGTTGCTGTTTTAGTATTAGTTGTATTAACTATATTATTGTGAAATATGTGGTGTTGGAAGGAGTTCTCTGTTTCACCTCTCATGCTGCCATCTTGAATCCCCATACATGGATCGAAAACAATACTATATATTGTTGCTAAAATTGTTATAGCACTGGAGTTCTCAGTTGATTTCTTTGATATACCCTCATCCATGTGTGTTTTGCTTTGCTTTTAGCATTCACTTACTTTCAGGTACTACAAGATATTATAGGCTCATCTTGTATATTCTTTCACCCAGTCTGAGAATCCACTTCTCCAAGGCACTATACCCTAACCTATATCCTATACACACACACACACACACACACACACACACACACACACACACACAAAGACACACACACACACATTATATATGAGCAACTTTTTTGCTAACTCCCCTCAGTCAGATTATTTCATATACTTGTCCTTTAGTTTGAATGCTACCATGGAGTGTCTGAGGTCAGTTAAAATCATATCACTATGTGTTGCTTTCTTCCATGCAATTCCGTGATATATAATTGCTCATATTTTTGGATACATATCTTAAATATTTGTCACACTTGTCATTTCTTTATAATTTTTACCTGATATTCCTCCAAAATTTGTATCTCTCTCCTTCATTATTTAAGGGAATTTAAATTTATTATTATTGTGTAACATGTGTGTTACACCTCATTTACTACACAGTATCTATTAAGAGTCAGGTATTAACCTAAGATACTTCAGTACCTTATATTTAGCATATTTTATGTAAAGAACATCCTTTGTTTTAATTGTTATTATTTTAATAATTTCACGTCCCTGACTTTTGTCCTCCTCATGATTGTATTTTACTTTTCATGTTTTTTCATACATTTTATGTTGTTTTTTAGTTGCTTTCTCTATGAAAATGTTAACATTTTGGAATGATTACCTCATGGAAAAGGACTATTTTTCTTTCAGCAATAACTTAGTGATTATTTCAGCAATATTGGTTCTTGCATGCTTGGCTCACAGCTCTTCACTTCTGCTAAATAAAACTGAAAGTCTGCAATTTCTGGGGATGAGGTCAATCTTCTCTTCTTTCAGTTCCCTCAACATCCATTGCCTATCTATCATAATCTCATTTTTCATTCATTTTTCTACCACAGAATGGCTACCCTTGTTTAGAGTGATCTATTTATTCTATAGTTAAGATCATTGCTATATCATTAAATGCAGTTGGAATAATGTCCTAAACAATAAGTAGCTCACTTGAAATGACTTTTGTGGAGGTCTTCTGCACAATATCTGGGAAGTCTGCCTATAAAGGTCAACAATCAGGGGACTATCATCTTTCAGAATATTTCAGGGATTTTTTTTGTGATTCTAGACTACCTCCTATGCAGGCATCCTTGGTTTACTTGGCTAAGGATATTTATACAGACATTCATAAACTTAACACCTTCAATTGCTCAGAATTAATATAAGTACATACATACATACATACATACATATATAAAATACATATATAAAATAATCAAATATATTTTATACAATCAGGCATTAATCTTTATTAAAGAAAATCAGCATATGTCCTTTACTTTATGATCTCTGCTTAGTATCTGGTGAAGGAAATGGATATCACAGGAAAAGAAAAACAGTGTGAGTAAAATGAAAAAGAAGGAATAAGTAAAGAATTTAAAAAAGATGGACATGGCAAAAAAGATGGTGGAGTAAGAAGGGAAGGTAGAAACTCCCCCCCCACACACACACCAAGGAAGCAACTGCAGCAAAAACAACTAACCCTGAAAATAACTTGAGGACTACAGACCATCTACACCAAGGGAACAAGATAAGACCACATTGAGAAGGGTAAAGTGGCAGAGCCACAAATGAGCAAGACCTAAGCCCTTCACTCACCCCAGCCCACAATGAGAGGTTAAGGATCAAAACATTGACGTGATAGCACTCAGTGATCCAGTTCCTTTGTATGACTCACAAAGGGCCTCTGACAGAGATAAGCCACTGCCAGCAGAAGGAAGAAAGGTGATGCTCTCTTGGCTCACCAACAGCAACTGTGGCTCCACCACAAAGGAGAACCAGGCACGGGTGACTAAACAGTCTTGAGTTTTTGGGAAGCACAAGATGCCTTTTTCATAAAGCCATTACTCTCTAGACCTGGAGTCATAGAGCATCTATGTAATACAAAGGAAAAAATGCAGAAACCCAGACAAAATGAGGAGGCAGAGGAATATGTTCCAAACAAGAGAACAGGATAAGATACCAGAAAGAAGGATAAATGAAATGGACATTACCAATCTTCTTGATAAAGATTTCAAAATAACTCACTGAGCTTCAGAAATGTATTGATGATCCCAGGGAGGATTTCAACAGACAGAGAATATATGAGAAACAGCCACTTGGAGCTGAAGAATATGGTAACTGAAATAAAACATACAATGGAAGAAATGAATAATACAATGTTGCAAATAAAGGGTATTATCAATGAAATGGAAATTAGAGAACAGGAAAACAACAAACCTGAAGAACAAAGAGAAAAAAGAATCTTTACAGTCAAGGGGATGCTAAGTGTTGTGTGATAACTCCAAATGAAAGGTTATTTTCATCATGGTGCTACCACAAGGACAAGAGAAAGACAACGGAGTCAAAAGTCTTTTTGAAGAAATAATAGCTGAAAACTTCCAAATCTGTGGAAGGGAAAAGGCACCTAGTTCCAGGAAACTCAAAGAGCCTTAACAAAAGGAAGCCTGGGAAGACAACAGCAAGACATAAAATAATTAAAATAAGAAAGATTAAGGATAAAGAGAGGGTACTGAAAGCAGCTAGCGAGAGGCAAAAATTTATAAGGGCAACCCTATAAAGGTATCAGCAGATTTCTCAGCAGAAAATTTACAGACCAGAAGGGAGTGGCATGAAATATTCAATGTACTGAAACAGAAAGACCTTCAACCAAGAATCGTCTGCCCATCAAGGATGTCATTCATAGTTAAGAAGAGATTAAAAGTTTCCAGATAAACAAAAGTTAAAGAATTCACCACCACTAAATTGGCTTTACAGGATATGTTAAATGGCCTTCTGTAGATGGAACTGTTCTTAAGCCTAAATATTTTTCATCAGTGAAAATAAACCTAGAGTAAAGGTAGTAGACCAATTACTTACTAAGCAAGTATGAAGTAGAAAGAAGTAGTAAAATCAACTACACATAAAATCAGTTAAGGATACACAAAAAATGAAGACTATGACACCTAATACATAAAGTGTAGAGGAAGAATAAGAATTTTAAAAAAGTACCTTAGGTTGTGTTCAAAATAGAAAAACAAGATATAGATTGTTATATATTTAGGAAACTATCTATGAACCTGATGGTAACCACAAGCCTAAAACTATAACAGAAACAGAAAAAAATTAAAAAAGATACAATTACACACTAAAGTAAACCATCAAATAGCAAGAGAAGAATTTAAGAAAGGAAGAATCAGAGAAACTTCAAAAAAAAACCCAGAAAACAATAAAATGGCAGTAAGCACATATATATTGATAACTGCCTTAAATATAAATGGACTGAATGCACCAATCAAAAGACATAGGGTGGAAGAATGGATAAAGAAACAAGACCCATCTATGTGCTACCCACAAGAGACTCATTTCAGACCTAAAGACATAGACTGAAAGTGAAGTGGTAGAAAAGATATTTCATAAAAATAATAGGAATAAAAAAAACAAGAGTAACAGTACTTATATCAGACAAAATAGATTTTGAAACAATGAAAGTAACAAGGGATAAAGAAGGACATTATATAATGATAAAGGGATAAGACCAAAAAGAGGATATAACAATTATATATATCCATGCACCCAACATAGAAGCACCTAAATATGTAAAACAAATACTAACAGAACTAAAGGGAGAAATAGACTGAAAACCATATTAGGGAACTGTAACATACTACTTACATCAATGGAGAGATCAAAGAGACAGAAAGTAAAGAAGGTAACAGAGCACTGAACAATACACTAAATCAGACATATATATATGTACATACACAGAACATTCCACCCCAAAACAGCAGAATAAATATTTTTCTCAAGTGCACATGGAATATTCTCCAGAATAGATCACATATTAGGAAACAAAAGAGCCTCAATAAATTTTAAAAAGATTGAAATAATCTCAAGAATCTTTTCAGATCACAATGGTATGAAAATGGAAATCAATTACATGAAAAAAACAAAAAATATCCCACAAGCACATGGAGGCTAAAAAAACATGCTTTTAAATAATCAATGTTCCAAGAAACAAATCAAAGTAGAAATCAAGCAATACGTGGAGACAAATAAAAAGAAAAATACAGCAGTTAAAATATATAGGAAGTGGAGGAGGAGCCAAGATGGCAGCGTGAGTAGAGCATTGGAAATCTCCTCCCAAAACTATATATATTTTTGAAAATACAACAAATACAACTATTCCTAAAAGAGAGACCATTGGATACAGTACAACAGCCAGGCTACATCTACATTTGTGAGAACTCAGCACCTCATGAAGGGGGTAAGATACAAGCCATGGCCCGGCGAGACCCAAGCACTCCCCCCGCCCTAGCTCCCTGGTGGGAGGAAAAGAGTCAGAGTGGGGAGAGAGTGGAAGCCCAGGAATGCTAAATAACCAGCTCTAGTAATCCGCACTGGGAGTCTAGTAATCCGCACTGGCAGATACACATTGCATGGTGTGTTGGATATTAGAGAAATGGAAAAGTAAAATCTACGAGTGCATCCCCGCAGTCGGCTCCCCTGGGACAAAAGAAGAGCGAGTGCTTTTTGAAAGTCTTAAAGGGACAGGGGCTTCACAGCTGGACAGAAGTGTCCTGGCCCACTCAACCCAGCATGCTGGGAATTCTGAAGAACTTCGGGCACCCCAGCCCCTGGTTGGCAATGCACCCCTAAAGCCCTGTATGGCAATAGGCAGCCTGCCAGTCATTCCCCCAGCTGTTCTGGAAACAGTGGCTGAGCAGCCAGAAAGCGGCCATGCATGCCTGTGGTGGTGGAACAGCTGGAGAGCAGCCACACTTGCCCGCAGCAGCCAAGCAGCCAGAGAGGTACTGCACCCACAGCAACCACCCAGAATCTCCTCCTGGCATGCAGCTATCTGGGCCAGACCCAGAGGTCACCGCCAGAGTGCAGCTGACTGGCACAAGCAGAGGAAACTGGGGCAAGGCACAAAGGGGTGCTGTTCTTGCAGGAGAGCACACTCAGCATGCCTACCACTCCCCAAAGGGCTCTGCGCTACCCTGATGGTGACCCCACCCATGGAAGGTTAGGGGATCAATCTGGAAGGTGCTCCAGGTGTGCGGGTAACTGACACAGGCAGAGGAGAAGGGCAAGGTGACATAATGATAAAGGGCTCAGTCCAACAAGAGGATATAACCATTTTAAATATATATGTACCCAACACAGGAGCACCAACATATGTGAAACAAATAGTAACAGAAATAAAGGAGGAAGTAGAATGCAATGCATTCATCTTAGGAGACTTCAACACATCACTCATGCCAAAGGACAGATCCACCAGACAGAATATAAGTAAGGACACAGAGCCACTGAACAACAAACACATTAGAAGAGATGGACTTAACAGACATCTACAGAACTCCACACCCAAAAGCAGCAGGTTACACATTCTTCTCAACTGAACATGGAACATTTTCCAGAATAGACCATGTACTAGGCCACAAAAAGAGCCTCAGTGAATTAAAAAAGATTGAAATTTTACCAACTAACTTCTCAGACCACAAAGGCATGAAATTAGAAATAAATTGTACAAAGAAAACAAAAAGGCTCATAAACACATGGAGGCTTAACAAAATGCTCCTAAATAATCAATGGATCAGTGACCAAATTAAAACAGAGATCATGCAATATATGGAGACAAATGAGAACAACAGCACAGAGCCCTAACTTCTGTGGGACACAGTGAAGGCAGTTATAAGAGGGAAGTATATAGCAATCCAGGCCTATTTAGAGAAGGAAGAACAATCCCAAATGAATAGTCTAAAGCCACAATTACTGAAAGTGGAAAAAGAAGAACAAATGAGGCCCAAAGTCAGCAGAAGGAGGGACATAATAAAGATCATAGAAGAAATAAATAAAATTGAGGAGAATAAAACAATGGAAAAAGTTAATGAAAACAAGAGCTGGTTCTTTGAGAAAATAAACAAAATAGATAAGCCACTAGACAGACTTATAAAGAGAAAAAGAGAATCTACACATATCAACAGAATCAGAAATGAGAAAGGAAAAATCACGATGGACCCCACATAAGTACCAAAAATTATTAGATTATACTATGAAAATCTATATACTAACAAGCTGGAAAACCTGGAAATAATGGACAACTTCCTAGAAAAAAAAACCTTCCAAGACTGACAAAGGAAGAAACAGAAAATCTAAACAGACCAATTACCAGCAGTGAAATTGAAGTGGTAATTAAAAAACTACCCAAGAAAAGTGATGTAATGTATAGCATAGGGAATATAGTCAATAATATTGCAGTAACTTTGTGTAGTAACAGATGGTAACCAGACCTATTGAGGTGATCATTTCATAATGTCTAAAAATATCAAACTACTTTTGTATACCTGAAACTAATAGAATATTGCATGTGAATTACAATTCAATAAAAAATGGAAAGTGGTGTGGAAAAAAAAAAATACCCAAGAACAAAACTCCTTGGCCAGATGGATTAACCACTGAATTTTATCAGACATATAGAGAAGACATAATACTCATTCTCCTTAAAGATTTCCAAAAAATAGATGAGGAGGGAATACTTCCAAACTCATTCTATGAAGCCAGCATCACTCTAATACCAAGACCAGGCAAAGACCCCACAAAAAAGAAAATTATAGACCAATATCCCTGATTAACATAGATCCAAAAATACTCAACAAAATATTAGCAAACTTCAAAAATACATCAAGAGGATCATACACCATGATCAAGTGGGATTCATCCCAGGAATGCAAGGATGGTACAACATTTGAAAATCCATCAAAATCATCCACCACATAAACAAAAAGAAGGACAAAAGCTACATGATCATCTATGTAGATACTGAAAAAGCATTCGACAAAATTCAACATCCATTCATGATAAAAACTCTCAAAAAAATGGGTATAGAGGGCAAGTACCTCAATATAATAAAGGCCATATATGACAAACCCACTACCAACATCAAACTTAACAGCAAGAAGCTGAAAACTTTTCCTCTGCAATCGGGAACAAGACAGGGATGCCCACTCTCCCCACTGTTATTCAAAATAGTACTGGAGGCCATAGCCATGGCAATTAGACAAAACAAAGAAATACAAGGCATCCAGTTTGGTTAAGAAGAAGTCAAACGGTCACTATTTTCAGATGACATGATATTGTACATAAAAAACCCTAAGACTCCACTTCAGAACTACTGGAACTAATAATTGAATTCAGCAAAGTTGCAGGATACAAAATTAATACACAGAAATCTGTTGCTTTCCTATACACTAACGATGAACTAGCAGAAAGAGAAATCAGGAAATCAATTCCATTCACAGTAGCATCATAAAGTATAAAATACTTAGGAATAAACTTAACCAAGGAAGTGAAAGACCTATCCCCTGAAAACTACAAGACACTCTTAAGAGAAATTAAAGAGGACACTAACAAATGGAAACTCATCCCATGCTCTTGTCTAGGAAGAATTAATATTCTCGATATGGCTATCCTGCCTACAGCAATCTACAGATTCAATGCAATGCCTATCAAAATACCAACAGCATTCTTCAATGAACTGGACCAAATATTTCTAAAATTCATATGGAACCACAAAAGCCTCTGAATAGCCAAAGCAATCCTGAGAAGGAAGAATAAAACGGGGAATCTTGCTACCCAACTTCAAGCTCTACTACAAAGTCACAGTAATAAAGACAATTTGGTACTGGCACAAGAGCAGACCCACAGACCAGTGGAACAGAATAGAGAGTCCAGCTGTTAACCCAAGCATATATAGTCAATAAATATATGACAAAGGAGGCATGGACATACAATAGACAAATGACTGCCTCTTCAACAGCTGGTGTTGGTAAAACTGGACAGCTACATATAAGAGAATGAAACTGGATCATTGTCTAACCCCATGCACAAAAGTAAATTTGAAGTGGATCATAGACCTGAATGTAAGTTATGAAACCATAAAACTCTTAGAAAAATACATAGGCAAAAATCTCTTGGACATAAACATGAGTGACTTCTTCATGAACATATCTCCCCGGGCAAAGGAAACAAAGCAAAATGAACAAGTGGGACTACATCAAACTGAAAAGCTTCTGTACAACAAAGGATACCACCAAGAGAACAAAAAGGCATCCTACAGTATGGGAGAATATATTCATAAATGACAGATCTGATAAAGGGTTGACATCCAAAATATAAAAAGAGCTCATGCACCTCAACAAACATAAAGCAAATAATCCAATCAAAAATTGGTCAGAGGAACTGTGCAGGCAGTTCTCCAAAGAAGAAATTCAGATGGCCAACAGGCACATGAAAAGATGCTCCACATCACTAATCAGCAGAGAAATGCAAATTAAAACCACAATGAGATATCACCTCACACCAGTTAGGATGGCCAATATCCAAATAACAAACAACAACAAATGTTGGCCAGGATGTGGAGAAAAGGGAACCCTCCTACACTGCTGGTGGGAATGAAAATTAGTTCAACCATTCTGGAAAGCAGTATTGACATACATCAAAATGCTCAAAACAGACTTACCATTTGACCCAGGAATTCCACTCCTAGGAATTTACCCTAAGAACGCAGCACTCCAGTTTGAAAAAGACAGATGCACCCCTATGTTTATGGCAGCACTATTTACAATAGCCAAGAAATGGAAGCAACATAAGTGTCCATCAGTAGATGAATGGATAAAGAAGATGTGGTACATATACACAATGGAATATTATTCAGCCATAAGAAGAAAACAAATCCTATCATTTGCAACAACATGGATGATGCTAGAGGGTATTATGCTCAGTGAAATAAGCCAGGCAGAGAAAGACAAGTATCCAATGATTTCACTTATATGTGGATTATAAGAACAAAGAAAAAACTGAAGGAGCAAAACAGCAGAAGATTCACAGAACACAAGAATGGACTAACAGTTACCAAAGGGAAAGGGACTAGGGAGCATCAGTGAGAGCGGAAGGATAAGGGGTGGAAAAAGAAAGGGGGCATTATGAATAGCATGTATAATGTTGGAGGGGGCACAGGGAGGGCTGTACAACACAGAGAAGACAAGTAGTGATTCTACAATATCTTACTATGCTGATGGAGAGTGACTGTAATGGGGTATGTGGGGGGAACTTGGTGATGGGTGGAGTCTTGTAAACATAATATTTCTCATGTAACTGTAGATTAATGATAGCAAAAAAAATTATGTAGGAAGCCACAAAAGTGTTTCTGAGAGGGAAGTCCTAGCAGTATAAGCCCATCTCAAAAAACAGGAATAATCCCAAATCAACTGTATAAACTCACAACTAAAGAAGGTAGAGAAAGAAAAAAAATGAAACCCAGAATTAGTAGGAAGAGTGACATAATAAATATGAGAGCAGAAATAAATAGAAAAGAATAAAACAATATAAAAAAATCAGTGAACCCAAGAGCTGGTTTGTTGAGAAGAAAAAAATATATACAAACCTTACAAGATTTATCAAAAAAAAAAGGGACGGAAAACAAACAAAATTATAAATGAAGAAGAAATAGTTACAACTGATGCCACAAAGATATAAAGAATTATTAGAGAATTCTATGCAAAATTTTACACCAATAAATTAGATAAGCTAGAATAAATGGACAAATTCCTAGTAACATACAACCTTCCAAGACTGACCCAGGAAGAAACAGAAAATCTGAACAGAACAATTATCAGTAATGAAATTGAATCACAAATAAAAAAAACTCCCAATAAACAAAATTCTAGGACCAGATGGCTTCACAATTGAATTCTACCAAATATTTAAAGAGGAACTACTATCTATCCTTAAAGTAGCCCAAAAAGTAGAAGAGGGGGGAATACTTTCAAACTCATTCTATGAGGCCAGCATCACTCTAATACCAAAACCAGAAAAACACTACAAAAAATGAAATTGTAGATTAACATCAATGATAAACACAGATGCAAAAATCCTTAACAAAACATTAGCAAACTGAATTAGAAAGTATTTAAAAAGGATCATCCATCATGACCAAGTGGGATTTATTCCAGGGATGCAAGTATAGTACAATATTTGTAAATCAATCAATGCAATACACCCATTAACAAAAAGGATAAAAACCATATGATCATCTCAATAGATGTTGAAAAAGCCTTTGAAAAAATTCAACATCTATTGATTATAAAAACTCTCAACAAAATGGTTATAGAGGGTATGTACCTCAACATAATAAAGGCCATATACAACATCACAGTAAAATCATACACAATGGTGAAAATCTGAAAGCTTTTGTCCTAATATCAGGAACAACAGAAGGATAACCACTCTTAACACTTTTATTCATCATAGTACTATAGTTCCTAGCTATGGCAATCAGACTAGACAAAGAGAAAAGGGAGAAGTAGACCTGTCACTATTTGTAGATGACATTGATACTAAACCCTTAAGATTCCACTACAAAACTATTAGAACTAACAACTGGATTCAGCAAAGTTGCAGGATACAAAATTAATACACAGAAATATGTTGCATTCCTATATACTAACAATGAATTAGCAGAAAGAGAAATCAGGAAAACAATTTCATTTACAATTGCATCAAAAAGAATAAAATACCTAGGAATAAACCTAACTGAGGAGGTGAAAGACTTATACCCTGAAAACTACAAGACACTCATGAGGGAAATTAAAGAAGACACCAATAAATGGAAATCCATCCCATGCTTATGGACAGGAAGAATTAATATTGTCAAAATGGCTGTCCTGTCTAAAGCAATTTACAGATTCAGTGCAGTCCTTGACATAATTCCAACAACATTTACAATGAACTAGAACAAATAGTTCTAAAATTTGTATGGAACCACAAAAGACCCCAAATAGCCAAAGTAATCCTGAGAAAGGAGAACAAAGCTAGGGGCATTATGCAACCTGACTTCTAGCCATACTACAAAGTTACAGTAATCTAAACAGTATGGTACTCACACAAGAACAGAGCCATTGATCAAAGGAACAGAGTAGAGAGCCCAGGTATAAACCCACACATACATGGTCAATTAATATATGATAAGGGAACCATGAATATATGAAAGGAAAAAGACAGTCATTTCAATAAATGTTGGGACATGCAAGATGCAAGTCCTATTTTGCTTGTCCCATGCAAAGAGAATAAAACTGAATTACTATCTAACTCCATACACAAAAGTAAATTTAGAGACCTAAATATAAGACATAAAACCATAAAACTCTTAGAAGAGAAGGGAAAGGGGAATCTGGAGTTCAAAAGGAGAGAATAAGGATAGTAAGAATGGGAGGTGGCAAAAATATATAAAGAACTCATATGATTCAACACCAAAACCCAAAAAATCCAATTAAAAACTGGGCAGAGGACCTCAATAGACACTTTTCCAAAGAATTACAGATGGCCAACAGGAACATGGAAAGATGTTCCACATTGCTAATCATCAGTAAGTGCAAAAGAAAAGCACAATGAGATATCACCGTACAGCAGTCAGAATGGTCAGTATCCAAAAGATAAGAAATAACAAGTATTGGCGAGGATGTGAAGAAATGGGACCCCTCCTACACTGTTGGTAGGACTGCAAATTAATGCAGCCAGTGTGAAAGCAGTACAGAGATTCCTCAAAAAATTTAAAATGGATATGCCATATGATCCATTAAATCAACTTGTAGGAATTTTCCAAAGGAAACAATATCCTTGATTTTAAAAGATATATGCACCCTTATGTTTATTGCTGCATTATTTACACAAGCCAAGATATGGAAGCAACCAAAGGGTCCACTCATTAATAAATGAGTGAATAAAGAAGAGGAATTGAATAGAATATTATTCAACCATAAAAAGAAAAAAAACTCCATTTGTAGCAATATGGATGGACCTAGAGGGTAAAATAAGCCAAGAGTAGAAAGACAAACACCTTATGCTTTCACTTATTTTTGTACTAAACAAAACAAAATGAACAAAGTAGCAGTAGACTCATAGACACTGAGATGTGACTGGTGGTTACCATCGGGGAGGAGTTAGGAAGTGTGCTTGGGGAGAGAGAAGGGAATAAAGGGGCACAAAAATTCTCAATGATAAGTTGTTCATGTGTGGGTAGTGCAGCATGCAGAATATAGTCAATGATTCTGTAACATCTTTTTATGTTGACAGATAGTAACAGTACTAGTGGGTGTGAGGATTTAATAATGTGGGCAACTGTTGAATGATTGCTGTATACTTGAAACTAATAGAAGATTGTATACAACTATGCTTCAAATAAAAAAAGTAAGTAAATAGATATGTAAAAAAATAGTGAAAACAATAAAAGTGCATACTAATTGTATGGCAAAAAAAAGAATTAAAAAAGACAGAACAGTTTAACAAGAAATAATAATTTAAAAGTTGTCTGTTTCTTTTTAAGAAATACGAACATTTTTATGCATAGTAGTATAATTATGATTTTGCTCTTTGTGGGGCAGAGCTTACCCTGAGAGTGTTATGGGTCTTCTGTTTAAAATTCAGCGACACCCTCTTCAATAATTCTGGAACCTGCATAGTATAGCTTTACTTTTTATAAAGTCTTTTCAGTTTCCTAATCTAATTTGGTGATTAAAACTCTGTTAGGAAATAGGTATAAAAGGAAACTTCATTGTCAGTTTGCAGATGAGGGGTATAAGACATGAACTGGCTTGTGAAAACTGAATCCTAAAGAAATAATTCCACCAGGCTAACCAACTCTCTCAATATGATTCTGAAGTAATAGCCCATCTTCCTTCCAAAAAATATTTTCATGACCACAAAATATATTCTTGAATGATTTCTGAAAGGTTTGTTTTCTGAAAGTTGGCACCTGTACAGTCTACTGTTCTTGATGTTTGTGCTCATTCTTCTTCCTCAGCCAGTTATAACATAGAATCCCCATGTAATTAATTTTTAGTAATACTGGAAGAATCCACTTCTTCCGAAGTTCACCCTTAAGCAGAACATTAGTTCATAATTACTGAGCATCTACCATGTTCCAGGCACCTGTGCTGAGTATGTTTTATAACTACCTATTATGCCTTCCTGACCCCTTGATATTGCTCGCTGGAAGTCCACAATTTCTTATCACTTCAGTTTTAGGCAGTGTCTGTGATAAAATGGTAATACCACTGGGGGAGCTAACCTATTAAACAGTGCCAGTCATTTCAACATTTTCCTGACCCATCTTGAGAACAGATATAGATAAAAAAAAATGTAGAAGAATGTATGAATGTCCTAATCTAGCTTGAGTCATTCAAGATCACTCTGCCTTCTAGCCTGTTAGAGGAAAGTCAGGGTGATTTTAATGTATGCTTACTTAGAAATGCCGGCCTGCTACCTCCTCTCCATAGCCTGTCCCAGATGTAGCCCAATTAAATTCAACAGTTCACAGGTATTCAGAGAAATGCTTTTTACATAAAAAACCTCAGTTGTCTTTAGGGCTCTTTGCTCCTTTTAGTGCTTTTAACATTTGAAATGTTCTTCCAACAAAACAAACCACATTTACAAATGAGAAAACAATATAAGGACTAATGAAGAGGATGCTAATAATTATAAAAATATTGTCAATAACCAAAAGGAAAGATTCAGCACAAACTAGAATCCCAGTACATTAAACTCAAATCTGAATAAAATAATGTTTTCTTGATTGAAGTGGATAAAGAGTGAGAGTAGGATACTGTGGTACTCTATGTATGATGAAGGTAAAAAACAAAACATAAAAGCTCATATTCCATCTTTTTTGGCATATTCAAATCATTATCCCACCCATTCTCCAGCACTTCCTGCATTTAATCACTTAGACTGTATCTCATACACACATACCCTGCTACATCTCTGCTGACATAATCTCGGCTTCAATTCAGAGAAAGAAAAAGCAAACAGCCAGTGAGTGCCCCTCCATTTACATTTACAGATACATTAATTCTTTTCTAAGGATTTGGAATTATAGAAAACTAAGGTCTGAAAGAAAAAGACACAAAATACGTGACCTTTATATTATACAAGTCTGATCCTTAAGTATACATCTGGTTCATGAAGCAGACTTTGGTAAGGTCTGAATTTGGAGGTTCATTACTGTGTAGGAATTTAAGATATTTGAATTTTGCAGGGTAAAATCAGGACTAAGCCATTCATTTACTCATTCATTCAGCAAACATTTACTGAGTTCATACTCTGTGTCATGCACTAATTTGGAAAATATGGTATAGCAATGAACAGACAAACTAAAGACCTTGCCCCAGGGAATCTTATGAGGTAATAAATACTGGACATAAGAAATAACTAAAGTACCTAGTATGTTAAAAGGCATTATGTGAAGACTCATACCAAAAGATGATCATCCAAAATCCTCCAACAAAGATCCACACGCTGCTACAGCTGTAGATGCACTCATCCCACCAGTTCCTGGACTTGCCATGGGAATGAAGAAGGAGATATCTAAGCTGGCCTGTGCATACAGTAAAACAACAAATTTGACTGGATCTATACTGTTGGAAGTCAACCAAAAATTAGGAGAAGTGCAAATTGTAGTGCTCCAAAATCTTACAACTACAGACTATCTACTGTTAAAAAAACATATGGGATGTGAACAGCCCCCAGGAATGGGTTGTTTTAATTTGTCTGATTTCTCTCAGACTGTTCAAGTTCAGTTGGACAATATCCACCATATCATAGATAAGTTTTCACAAATGCCTAAGGTGCCTAACTGGTTTTCTTGGTTTCACTGGAGATGGCTGGTAATTATAGGTCTGCTTTGGTTATGTAACTGTACTCCTATTATGTTAACGTGTGTGCGCAATTTAATTAGTAGTTTAAAACCTATACATGCTGAAGTTACTCTACAAGAAGATATGTCAAAGAAATAATCAATCTTCCCAAGTTTTCTTCCGCCTGCTACTTCTATAGCTTTTCTTCTTCCTTCCTAATTACAACCCTTAAATAGAATTCGTGCCTCATATCGAATTTACCGAGTATCATAATTCTTCCAAGTGGTAAAGATACCTCAAGACAAATGCTGGGCATAGAAGCCACAGGGCATAAATATGCAAAGAAGCAAAAAGCTAACCTTTTCAAACAATAAGGCTTCTCTCTCACTTACTAATTTTACATTTCCCTGTATGGCCCCGGAAGATGACTGGTTAGCCAGAGACGGGTAAGATTCCTCAAGGGAGGAACAACCTAAGACAGGCACAGTCACAGGGGGGCCATCAGGTGAGAAATTGGGGATCAACAGAGGTGAGGCTTAGAACCTCACCCCCCCCTGTTCTGAGAGAAATCTTCTGCATACGTGGATGTTTTATTGCCCTTGTTTAGCTTGGATTAACATACAGTCTACAGGCACACATCTGATCATCTACATTTGCTCTCTTACAACACTAAACTAGGTTTTCTACCTTTATCTTGCATCTACCTACCACTTCAGCATTTTATTAAAAATAATAATAATAAAGAGAGAAATGTGGTATCCACATATAAATCAAGTATAAAAATCAAATGAATATTCATATTTGAACTGATTGTTTATTGTTCATAATGCATGAGCAAAACCGAAAGTTTCTGTGATGACTGCCCTTGTACTGTTCACCATGTAACTTATTCACTATGTAAGAATTTGTTCTCCATGTAAGTACTTGTTCTTTATGCTTCAGAAGATTGGAGACTGACGAAAATTAGGCTTGAGGTGGATTAATGATTGTGCATTGAGCATTGACTCTCCTATACGGAATTTTATTGTTGTTAACAACCATTTGATCAATAAATATGAGAGATGCCCTCTCAAAAAAAAAAAAGGCATTATGTGCATAGGAACTAAGAGGAAAAGTCATCCAGGGAAAGGGGAATCTGGAGTTCTGGAGTTCAAAAGGAGGGAATAAGGATAGTAAGAATGGGAGGTGGCAAGAAGCAACTTCATTTATCTCAGAGATTCTTACATTTGTTGGTGAATCTTGTGTTAAATATAAACTATTTGTATTTACTGAAATTGGATCTAAGAAGCTGCAAGTTTTGTTTGTTAATGATGTTAATAACTAAACTTTCTTGAGTACTTAATATGTGACAAACACTGCTAAATAACTACATGAATTTTTTTCATGTTATAGTCACAAGAACTTTGTGAGATACTTAATTTTACTCTATCATGATTAAAGGTCAGGAAAACATGGTTGAGAGACAAAATAATTCATCCATCTCCAGTAATTCACTCAGTTATCAGAACTGATTCAATCTGCGTTTTTAATCCCAAATCTATAAATATGTGTTACTTTACATGGCAAAAGAAACTTTGCCAGTGTGATTACCTTAAAGGATCTGAATATTGAGATGTTACCTTAAGGTCAATATAATCATTTGGGTCTTTAGAAGAAGGAGGCAGCAGGATCAGAGTAAGAGAGATATGAAGCTAGGAGCAGAGTTAAAGTAACACGCGCCATGAACCAAGGAATGCCGACAATCTCCAGAAGGTGGGAAAGGCAAGGAAACAACTCTCTCCTAGAACTTCCAGAAGGAACACAGTTTTTCCCATCCTTTCTGGATTTCCGACCTCCACACAATTGTATGATAATAAATCTGTGTTATTTTAAGCTAATTTTGTGGTAATTTGTTTTAGCCACAAAAGGAAACTAATGGGGATTTTAGTACCTAGAAATGGAATCTGCTGTACCAACTGCCTGAAAAATGCGAAAATGGCACTGAAATTGGGTAATGAATAGAGGCTGTAAGAATGTTGAGGAATGTGTTTGAAACTGCTTTGTTTGCCTTACATAGACTATTCAGAAATAGGAATGTTAATAACTTTTCAAGTGAGTTTTCAAAAAAGTGAGGGCAAAGAAAATCTGTATTTTCCTAGAAAACACTTAAATTCATCAGTCTTCTGGTAGAAATATGGATGTTAGAGGCATTGTTTGTGAGGATTCAAAAGGAAGTGAGGAATATGTTATTGAAAAGTAGAAGAAAAGAGATACTTGTTACTTAAAGGCAGAAACTTAAACTGTGTCCTGCAGTTATGTGGGAAACACAATTTAAAGCAATGAACTTGGATATTTATCTGAAGAGATTTTCAAGAAAAATGTTGAGGAAGTAGCTTGTTTTCTGTGTCCTATTTATATAGCAAGATGGGATAAATCAAAGGAACAACTATTAAGCCAAAAAAAAAAGCCAGGACTTTATTATTTGGGAAATTATCAGCCTATCAAGACTGCAAAGAATACTAAAACAAAGCAATACACTGTCAGAAAAGCATGCTCTGGAAAGAAAACCAAGGGCCAAATACAAATGTTGCCAGTGCTTTGCAAGGATCAAAAGCTTATTCAGTTGCACAGGGCACTCTGAAAATATTAGATGCGTTCATGCAGCCCCTCAATCTTCTCAACAGAAGACAAAAATGGAGATGGGTTATCTAGGAAAGATCTGTCTGGGCCTGTCAGTTCCTTGACTGGCATTGTACATGGCATCTCAAACAATTAATCAACCCATCAAATAGCTAGTATACTGGGAAACTTACTTTTTGTTTATTTTTGTATTATACATGCTGAAAAGTAGGGAGAAGAAAAATCTTGATGATTGGCCCCAAAGAAATTATAAATTATTTAAGGATTTAAAAATATTTAAAATATAAGGGAAAATAGAGAAAATAAATGATTCAGAGTATAGCCTAACAATATACCAGGAGTTAAGCAAAGAGGGGAATATGTGAGGGGTTTGAATCTTCCAGGGAAGTAAATTTAAACTGGATATTTAAGGATGGCAGCTATTTTCATGTTGAGCACAATGGGAGACAAGCAATAAAGGAAAAGGAGCTTCAGGGTAAAGGTACAAATTGGCATAAAATAGAGAAAGAGTTATTTTGGGAGTTGGTGGAGATTATGTTAGATGGGTAAAGTGTATTCAGAATATACTGAAGGTGAAGTTCAGGTATTTCTCTTTTATTGGAGGAATAGTAGGGAATCATTGAAAAGATCAACTTACTGGAGGCCTGAAGCAATCACACTTGTGTTTGTTTTGAATTTAAAAGTTTGTCTTTCATATTCCACAACCCACCATGTTGAGAAAATAAACATGTGAATTATTAGATTTACAAAAGTGTAAATAGAAGAATGTAGTCTTTATAATCACAGACATTTAATTTTTGTAATGTGATGCATATTTATATTTGAGTACATGTGTATTTGTACATATAAAACAATAGCTGTGTAAAAATTCCAAGTCAATTTGTAAAGGAATGCAAATAATTATGTAGAAGTTCTTGTACAGTAAATCAACCATCAAGCCTGTGTCTATCTAATAGGAGTAATGTGTCATAATTACAGATTTTATTTGATTTTGTAAAGTTCCAATTAATTTTGTTCCTATTCTTTTCTATTTTTAACAAATTCTTTCATCAAATTATGTGTTTTCTGGAAGATTTATCTTTGTCCAATTATTTTATAACTACTCTAACTTTAAAAAAAATAACAACTGTCTTAGATTCATGGACATTTTGACATATTTGAAACCAAACTTGCTAAAAAGAGGAGATAATAAGATAATTAAGCTGTGTTTCCCATTTGGGATAAAAGCATAATTATTGCTTTAAAATGTGCTAATGAAGCTAGTTTCAGATCCATAAAGAGTCAGAATCTGAATAGATTGATTTCATGGTCTTTACTTTTCTACCTTTTAGCCCATATCTTCATAAAATAGAGCACATCATGTCAAGCTTCATCTACTGCTCTTACCTTATACGGTTACTGTACTCCAAGTTTAGTTTTGTTATTCACACATTTATTACCATTCTTATTTCCATTATCTCCTTTGTTGATTACACTGTGATTGGATTATTTTATACATTTTTCATTTCACAATCTTTATCACAACTGTATTCCCAAAAGTAACTTTGTAAAACTATTCTCACTTCTTTCTACTTGCTTTTTTAATCTGTATATGGAAAATTCTCAGGCATATTGACAAATGTCTAAATAGTGAGTTGTTGGTTGTTCTCAGGAAGATGGAGGCGTGAGTAGAGCAGCGGAAATCTCCTCCCAAAACCACATATATCTAAGAAAATATAACAGAGACAACCCTTCCTAGAATAAAGACCAGAGGACACAGGACAATATCCAGGCCACATCCGCACCTGAGGGAACCCAGCGCCTCATGAAGGGGGTAAGATACAAGCCCCAGCCCGGTGGGAGCTGAGCGCCCATCCCCCCAACTCCCGGTGGGAGAAGAATAGGCAGAGCGAGAGGGAGAT
Source organism: Manis pentadactyla (assembly GCF_030020395.1). Classification (NCBI taxonomy): domain Eukaryota; kingdom Metazoa; phylum Chordata; class Mammalia; order Pholidota; family Manidae; genus Manis; species Manis pentadactyla. The sequence continues at coordinate 166,999,604 of NC_080020.1, read as the reverse complement.
GGAGCCCAGGACTGCTGAACACACAGCCATAGCCATCCGGCCAGAGTGCAGGGTCCTGGATACTAGGAAAACAGGGCAGCAATAACAGTGAGTGGGCACCGGAGGCCGGGTGCCGGAGGACATAAGAAGAGTGAGCGACCAATTTTTTTTTTTCTGTTTTGTTTTGGCGAGTGCTTTTTGGAAGTCTTAAAGGGATAGGGCCCCCAATACTAGGGAAACAGGGCAGCAAGAAAAGTGAGCGGACACCAGAGGCCTGGTGCCGGAGGACACCAGAAAAGCGAGTGACAATTTGTTTTTTTTTTTTTCTGTTTTCTTTTGGCGAGCACTTTTTGGAAGTCTAAAAGGGGTAGGGACCCCAATACTAGGGAAACAGGGCAGCAAGATCGGTGAGCAGATACCTGAGGCTGGCGCCAGAGAATAAAGAAAAACGAACGGGCACCTTTTTTTTTTTTTTTTTTGTGGTCGTTTTGTTTTGGTGGGTGCTTTTTGGAAGTCTTAAAGGGGCAGGGCAGGACACTTAATCCAGAGGTAGGGAATCCGGGGATCTCTGGGCACCCTAACACCTGGGCTGCAGCGAGCAGGGAGGCCCCTTACGGAGAAAAATAGCCTCCAGGCCGCTCACCCTCCATCACTCCACCACTTTGGAGCAGAGGCCCGAACCAGGCCATGCCCACAGCAACAGCGGAGATAAACTCCATACCAGCCGGGCAGGAAGCAGAAACCCTGTCTGCGTGCAGCTGCCCAGCACAAGCCACTAGAGGTCGCTGTTCTCCCAGGAGAGGAGGGCCACAAACGAACAAGAAGGGAAGTTCTACCAGCCGTCACTCGTCCCAGCTCGGCAAACTATTCCTATCACCATGAAAAGGCAAAACTACAGGCAGACAAAGATCACAGAGAAAACACCAGAGAAGGAGACAGACCTAACCAGTCTTCCTGAAAAAGAATTCAAAATAAGAATCATAAACATGCTGACAGGGATGCAGAGAAATACGCAAGAGAAATGGGATGAAGTCCGGAGAGAGATCACAGATGCCAGAAAGGTGATCGCAGAAATGAAACAAACTCTGGAAGGGTTTATAAGCAGAATGGATAGGATGCAAGAGGCCATTGATGGAATTGAAACCAGAGAACAGGAATGCATAGAAGCTGACACAGAGAGAGATAAAAGGATCTCCAGGAATGAAACAATGTTAAGAGAACTGTGTGACCAATCCAAAAGGAACAATATCCGTATTATAGGGGTTCCAGAAGAAGAAGAGAGAGGAAAAGAGATGCAAAGTATCTTAGAAGAAATAATTGCTGAAAACTTCCCCAAACTGGGGGAGGAAATAATCGAACAGACCACGGAAATACACAGAACCCCCAACAGAAAGGATCCAAGGAGGACAACACCAAGACACATAATAATTAAAATGGCAAAGATCAAGTACAAGGAAAGAGTTTTAAAGGCAGCTAGAGAGAAAAAGGTCACCTATAAAGGAAAACCCACCAGGCTAACATCAGACTTCTCGACAGAAACCCTACAGGTCAGAAGAGAATGGCATGATATATTTAATACAATGAAACAGAAGGGCCTTGAACCAAGGATACTGTATCCAGCACAACTATCATTCAAGTATGACAGGGGGATTAAACAATTCCCAGACAAACAAAAGCTGAGGGAATTTGCTTCCCACAAACCACCTCTACAGAACATCTTACAGGGACTGCTCTAGATGGGAGCACTCCTAGAAAGAGCACAGCACAAAACACCCAACATATGAAGAATCAAGGAGGAGGAATAATAAGGGAGAGAAGAAAAGAATCTCCAGACAGTGTATATAACAGCTCAGTAAGCGAGTTAAGTTAGGCAGTAAGATACTAAAGAGGCTAACCTTGAACCTTTGGTAACCACGAATTTAAAGCCTGCAATGGCAATAAGTACATATCTTTCAATAGTCACCCTAAATGTTAATGGGATGAATGAACCAATCAAAGGACACAGAGTAATAGAATGGATAGAAAAGCAAGACCCATCTATATGCTGCTTACAAGAACATGACCTCAAACCCAAAGACATGTACAGACTAAAAGTTAAGGGATGGAAAAACATATTTCAATCAAATAACAGCGAGAAGAAAGCACAGGTTGCAGTACTAATATCAGACAAAATAGACTTCAAAACAAATAAAGTAACAAGAGATAAAGAAGGACACTGCATAGTGATAAACGGCTCAGTCCAACAAGAGGATATAACCATTCTAAATATATATGCACCCAACACAGGAGCACCAGCATATGTGAAACCAATACTAACAGAACTAAAGGTGGAAATAGACTGCAATGCATTCATTCTAGGAGACTTCAACACACCACTCACCGCAAAGGATAGATCCACTGGGCAGAAAATAAGTAAGGACACGGAAGCACTGAACAACACAGTAGAGCAGATGGACCTAATAGACATCTATAGAACTCTACATCCAAAAGCAGCGGGATATACATTCTCCTCAAGTGCACATGGAACATTCTCCAGAATAGACCACATACTAGGCCACAAAAAGAGCCTAAGAAAATTCCAAAAGATTGAAATCCTAGCAACCAACGTTTCAGACCACAAAGGCATAAAACTAGAAATAAACTGTACAAAGAAAGCAAAAAGGCTCACAAATACATGGAGGCTTAACAACACACTCCTAAATAATCAATGGTTCAATGACCAAATGAAAATGGAGATCCAGCAATATATGGAAACAAATGACAACAACAACACTAAGCCCCAACTTCTGTGGGACACAGCAAAAGCAGTCTTAAAGGAAAGTATATAGCAATCCACGCATATTTAAAAAAGGAAGAACAATCCCAAATGAATGGTCTAATGTCACAATTATCGAAATTGGAAAAAGAAGAACAAATGAGGCCTAAGGTCAGCAGAAGGAGGGACATAATAAAGATCAGAGAAGAAATAAATAAAATTGAGAAGAATAAAACAATAACAAAAATCAAAGAAACCAAGAGCTGGTTCTTCAAAAAAATAAACAAAATAGATAAGCTTCTAGCCAGACATATTAAGAAGAAAAGAGAGTCAACACAAATCAACAGTAACAGAAATGAGAAAGGAAAAATCACGACAGACCCCACAGATATACATAGAATAATTAGAGAATACTATGAAAACCTATATGCTAACAAGCTGGGAAACCTAGGAGAAATGGACTACTACCTAGAAAAATACAACCTTCCAAGGCTGATCCAGAAAGAAACAGAAAATCTAAATAGACCAATTATCAGCAACAAAATTGAAGAGGTAATCAAAAAACTACCAAAGAACAAAACCCCCGGGCCAGATGGACTTACCTCGAAATTTTATGAGACATAAAGATAAGATATAATACCCATTTTTCTTAGAGTTTTCCAAAAAATAGAGGAGAAGGGGATACTCCCAAACTCATTCTATGAAGCTAACATCACCCTAATATGAAAACCAGGCAAAGACCCCACCAAAAAAGAAAACTACAGACCAATATCCCTGATGAACGTAGATGCAAAAATACTCAACAAAATATTAGCAAACCGAATTCAAAAATACATCAAAAGGATCATACAACACGACCAAGTGGGATTCATCCCAGGGATGCAAGGATGGTACAACATCGAAAAGTCCATCAACATCATCCACCACATCAACAAAAAGAAAGATAAAAACCACATGAACATCTCCATAGATGCTGAAAAAGCATTTGACAAAGTTCAACATCCATTCATGATAAAAACTCTCAGCAAAATGGGAATAGAGGGCAAGTACCTCAACATAATAAAGGCCATCTATGATAAACCCACAGCCAACATTATATTGAACAGCGAGAAGCTGAAAGCATTTCCGCTGAGATCGGGAACTAGACAGGGATGCCCACTCTCCCCACTGTTATTTAACATAGTACTGGAAGTCCTAGCCACGGCAATCAGACAAAACAAAGAAATACAAGGAATCCAGATTGGTAAAGAAGAAGTTAAACTGTCACTATTTGCAGATGACATGATACTGTACATAAAAAACCCTTAAGACTTCACCCAAAAACTACTAGAACTGATATCGGAATACAGCAAAGTTGCAGGATACAAAATCAACACACAGAAATCTGTGGCTTTCCTATATACTAACAATCAACCAACAGAAAGAGAAATCAGGAAAACAACTCCATTCACAATTGCATCAAAAAAAATAAAATACCTAGGAATAAACCTAACCAAGGAAGTGAAAGACTTATACTCTGAAAACTACAAATCACTCTTAAGAGAAATTAAAGGGGACACTAATAGATGGAAACTCATCCCATGATCGTGGCTAGGAAGAATTAATATCGTCAAAATGGCCATCCTGCCCAAAGCAATATACAGATTTGATGCAATCCCTATGAAACTAGAAGCAACATTCTTCAATGAACTGGAACAAATAATTCAAAAATTCGTATGGAAACAACAAAGACACCGAATAGCCTAAGCAATCCTGAGAAAGAAGAATAAAGTAGGGGGGATCTCACTCACCAACTTCAAGCTCTACTATAAAGCCATTGTAATCAAGACAATTTGGTACTGGCACAAGAGCAGAGCCACAGACCAATGGAACAGACTAGAGAATCCAGACATTAACCCAGACATATATGGTCAATTAATATTTGATAAAGGAGCCATGGACATACAATGGCGAAATGACAGTCTCTTCAACAGATGGTGCTGGCAAAACTGGACAGCTACATGTAGAAGAATGAAACTGGACCATTGTCTAACCCCATATACAGAAGTAAACTCAAAATGGACCAAAGACCTGAATGTAAGTCATGAAACCATTAAACTCTTTGAAGAAAACATAGGCAAAAACCTCTTAGACATAAACATGAGTGACCTCTTCTTGAACGTATCTCCCTGGGCACAGAAAACAACAGCAAAAATGAATAAGTGGGACTATATTAAGCTGAAAAGCTTCTCTACAGCAAAAGACACCATCAACAGATCAAAAAGGAACCCTACAGTATGGGAGAATATATTTGAAAATGACACATCCGATAAACGCTTGATGTCCAGAATATATAAAGAGCTCACATGCCTCAACAAACAAAAAACAAATAACCCAATTAAAAAATGGGCAGAGGAACTGAACAGACAGTTCTCCAAAAAAGAAATACAGATGGCCAACAAACACATGAAAAGATGCTCCACATCGCTAATCATCAGAGAAATGCAAATTAAAACTACAATGAGGTATCACCTCACACCAGTAAGGATGGCTTCCATCCAAAAGACAAACAACAACAAATGCTGGCGAGGCTGTGGAGAAAGGGGAACCCTCCTACACTGCTGGTGGGAATGTAAGTTAATTCAACCATTGTAAAGCAGTATGGAGGTACATCAAAAGGCTCAAAACAGACCTACCATTTGATCCAGGAATTGCACTCCTAGGAATTTACCCTAAGAATGCAGCAATCAAGTATGAGAAAGATCAGTGCACCCCTATGTTTATCGCAGCACTATTTACAATAGCCAAGAATTGGAAGCAACCTAAATGTCCATCGATAGATGAATGGATAAAGAAGAGGTGGTAGATATACAGAATGGAATACTACTCAACCATAAAAAAGGGCAAATCCAACCATTTGGAGCAACGTGGATAGAGCTGGAGGGTATTATGCTCAGTGAAACAAGCCAAGCAGAGAAAGAGAAATACCAAATGATTTCACTTATCTGTGGAATATAAGAACAAAGGAAAAACTGAAGGAACAAAACAGCAGCAGAATCACAGAACTCAAGAATGGACTAACAGGTACCAAAGGGAAAGGGACTGGGGAGGATTGGTGGGTAGGGAGGGATAAGGGGGGGAGAAGTAGGGGTTTTTTAAGATTAGCATGCATGGGGGGTAGGAGAAAAGGGAGGGCTGTAAAACACAGAAAAGGCAAGTTGAGATTCTACAAAATTTTGCTATGCTGATGTTCAGTGATTGTAGAGGGGTTTATAGGGGGGACCTGGTATAGGGGAGAGCCTAGTAAACATAATATTCGTCATGTAAGTGTAGATTAGTGATACCAGAGAATAAAAAGGGCAGTTCCTGTGTGGTAACTTCCAATGAGTTCTACACAAGAGTATAAAGGCATATAAAAGTGTAGGCAAAGGGTTTGTTTGTGTTTATACAGAGGATCAAAGCCTAGTTGGGCTACCCCAAAAATGAACTAAGATACGATATGAAAAAGAAGTTCCAACATCAGCACTCTCTGGAAGACTCATACCAGAAGATGATCATCAAAAAACCCCAACAAAGATCCACGCACTGCTACAGCTGTAGATGCACTCATCCCAGCAGTTACTGGACTTGCCATGGGAGTGAGGAAGGAGATATCTAAGCTGGCCTGTGCATACAGTAAAACAACAAATTTGACTGGATCTATACTGTTGGAACTCAATCAAGAATTAGGAGAAGTACAAATTGTAGCACTCCAAAATCTTACAACTACAGACTATTTACTGTTAAAAGACCATAAGGGGGGAGGGGCGGAAGATGGCGGCGTGAGTAGAGCAGCGGAAATCTCCTCCCAAAACCGCATATATCTATGAAAATATAACAAAGACAACCCTTCCTAGAATAAAGACCAGAGGACACAGGACAATATCCAGACCACATTCGCACCTGAGAGAACCCAGCGCCTCGCGAAGGGGGTAAGATACAAGCCCCAGCCCCGCGGGAGCCGAGCGCCCCTCCCCCCAGCTCCCGGCGGGAGAAGAGCAGGCAGAGCGGGAGGGAGACGGAGCCCAGGGCTGCCGAACACCCAGCCCCAGCCATCCGGGCCAGAGTGCAGTGCGCTCGATACTAGGAAAACAGGGCAGCAAGAACAGTGAGCGGGCACTGGAGGCTGGGTGCCAAAGGACATAACAAAAGCGCGCGACCATTTTTTTTTTTTGCTTTTTTCCTCTTTTGTTTTGGCGAGCGCTTTTTGGAAGTCTTAAAGGGATAGGGACCCCAATACTAGGGAAACAGGGCAGAAAGACCGGTGAGCAGAGGCCTGAGGCTGGCACCGGAGAATAAAGAAAAACGAACAACCATCTTTTTTTTTTTTTTTTTTTAATTAAAAACTTTTTTTCTTAATTAAAAAATTTTTTTTTCTTCTTTTTTCTTTTTTGGTGGTTGTTGTTTTGTTTTGGCGGGTGCTTTTTGGAAGTCTTAAAGGGGCACGGCGGGTCACTTAATCCAGAGGTAGGGAATCCGGGATCTCTGGGCACCCTAACCCCTGGGCTGCAAGGAGCAGGGAGGCCCCTTACAGAGAGAAATAGTCTCCAAGCAGCTCCTGCTCCAACGCGACTCCACCATTTTGGAGTAGCTGCCCGAGCCAGGCCACGCCCACAGCAACAGCGGAGATTAACTCCATAGCAGCCGGGCAGGAAGCAGAAACCCTGTCTGCGCGCAGCTGCCCAGCACAAGCCACTAGAGGTCGCTGTTCTCCAAGGAGAGGAGGGCCACAAACCAACAAGAAAGGAAGTCCTTCCAGCCGTCACTCGTTCCAGCTCTGCAAACTATTTCTATCACCATGAAAATGCAAAATTACAGGCAAACCAAGATCACAGAGACAACACCAGAGAAGGAGACAGACCTAACCAGTCTTCCTGAAAAAGAATTCAAAATAAGAATCATAAACATGCTGACAGAGATGCAGAGAAATACGCAAGAGAAATGGGATGAAGTCTGGAAGGAGATCACAGATGCCAGAAAGGAGATCGCAGAAATCAAACAAACTCTGGAAGGGTTTATAAGCAGAATGGATAGAATGCAAGAGGCCATTGATGGAATTGAAATCAGAGAACAGGAACGCATAGAAGCTGACATAGAGAGAGACAAAAGGATCTCCAGGAATGAAACAATATTAAGAGAACTGTGTGACCAATCCAAAAGGAACAATATCCGTATTATAGGGGTCCCAGAAGAAGAAGAGAGAGGAAAAGAGATGGAAAGTATCTTAGAAGAAATAATTGCTGAAAACTTCCCCACACTGGGGGAGGAAGTAATCGAACAGACCACGGAAATACACAGAACCCCCAACAGAAAGGATCTAAGAAGGGCAACACCAAGACACATAATAATTAAAATGGCAAAGATCAAGGACAAGGAAAGAGTTTTAAAGGCAGCTAGAGAGAAAAAGGTCACTTATAAAGGAAAACCCATCAGGCTAACATCAGATTTCTCAACAGAAACCCTACAGGCCAGAAGAGAATGGCATGATATATTTAATACAATGAAACAGAAGGGCCTTGAACCAAGGATACTGTATCCAGCACGACTATCATTCAAATATGACGGTGGGATTAAAATATTCCCAGACAAACAAAAGCTGAGGGAATTTGCTTCCCACAAACCACCTCTACAGAACATCTTACAGGGACTGCTCTAGATGGGAGCACTCCTAGAAAGAGCACAGCACAAAACACCCAACATATGAAGAATCGAGGAGGAGGAACAAGAAGGGAGAGAAGAAAAGAATCTCCAGACAGTGTATATAACAGCTCAATAAGCGAGTTAAGTTAGGCAGTAAGATACTAAAGAGGCTAACCTTGAACCTTTGGTAACCACGAATTTAAAGCCTGCAATGGCAATAAGTACATATCTTTCAATAGTCACCCTAAATGTTAATGGGTTGAATGCACCAATGAAAAGACACAGAGTAACAGAATGGATAAAAAAGCAATACCCATCTATATGCTGCTTACAAGAAACTCACCTCAAACCCAAAGACATGTACAGACTAAAAGTCAAGGGATGTAAAAACATATTTCAAGCAAACAACAGTGAGAAGAAAGCAGGGGTTGCAGTACTAATATCAGACAAAATAGACTTCAAAACAAAGAAAGTAACAAGAGATAAAGAAGGACACTACATAATGATAAAGGGCTCAGTCAAACAAGAGGATATAACCATTCTAAATATATATGCACCCAACACAGGAGCACCAGCATATGTGAAACAAATACTAACAGAACTAAAGGGAGATATAGACTGCAATGCATTCATTCTAGGAGACTTCAACACACAACTCACCCCAAAGGATAGATCCACTGGGCAGAAAATAAGTAAGGACACGGAAGCACTGAACAACACAGTAGAGCAGATGGACCTAATAGACATCTATAGAACTCTACATCCAAAAGCAGCGGGATATACATTCTCCTCAAGTGCACATGGAACATTCTCCAGAATAGACCACATATTAGGCCACAAAAAGAGCCTCAGAAAATTCCAAAAGATTGAAATCCTACCAACCAACTTTTCAGACCACAAAGGCATAAAAGTAGAAATAAACTGTACAAAGAAAGCAAAGAGGCTCACAAACACATGGAGGCTTAACAACACGCTCCTAAATAATCAATGGATCAATGACCAAATCAAAATGGAGATCCAGCAATATATGGAAACAAATGACAACAACAACACTAAGCCCCAACTTCTGTGGGACACAGCAAAAGCAGTCTTAAGAGGAAAGTATATAGCAGTCCAAGCATATTTAAAAAAGGAAGAGCAATCCCAAATGAATGGTCTAATGTCACAATTATCGAAATTGGAAAAAGAAGAACTGATGAGGCCTAAGGTCAGCAGAAGGAGGGACATAATAGAGATCAGAGAAGAAATAAATAAAATTGAGAAGAATAAAACAATAGCAAAAATCAATGAAACCAAGAGCTGGTTCTTCGAGAAAATAAAAAAAATAGATAAGCCTCTAGCCAGACTTATTAAGAAGAAAAGAGAGTCAACACAAAACAACAGTATCAGAAACGAGAAAGGAAAAATCACGACGGACCCAACGTAAATGCAAAGAATTATTGGAGAATACTATGAAAACCTATATGCTAACAAGCTGGGAAACCTAGGAGAAATGGACAACTTCCTAGAAAAATATAACCTTCCAAGATTGACCCAGGAAGAAACAGAAAATCTAAACAGACCAATTACCAGCAACGAACTTGAAGCGGTAATCAAAAAACTACCAAAGAACAAAACCCCCGGGCCAGATGGATTTACCTCAGAATTTTATCAGACATACAGGGAAGACATAATAACCATTCTCCTTAAAGTTTTCCAAAAAATAGAGGAGGAGGGTATACTCCCAAACTCATTCTATGAAGCTAACATCACCCTAATACCAAAACCAGGCAAAGACCCCACCAAAAAAGAAAACTACAGACCAATATCCCTGATGAACGTAGATGCAAAAATACTCAACAAAATATTAGCAAACCGTATTCAAAAATACATCAAAAGGATCATACACCATGACCAAGTGGGATTCATCCCAGGGATGCAAGGATGGTACAACATTCGAAAGTCCATCAACATCATCCACCACATCAACAAAAAGAAAGACAAAAACCACATGATCATCTCCATAGATGCTGAAAAAGCATTTGACAAAGTTCAACATCCATTCATGTTAAAAACTCTCAGCAAAATGGGAATAGAGGGCAAGTACCTCAACATAATAAAGGCCATCTATGATAAACCCACAGCCAACATTATATTGAACAGCGAGAAGCTGAAAGCATTTCCTCTGAGATCGGGAACTAGACAGGGATGCCCACTCTCTCCACTGTTATTTAACATAGTACTGGAGGTCCTAGCCATGGCAATCAGACAAAATAAAGAAATACAAGGAATCCAGATTGGTAAAGAAGAAGTTAAACTGTCACTATTTGCAGATGACATGATACTGTACATAAAAAACCCTAAAGACTCCACCCCAAAACTACTAGAACTGATATCGGAATACAGCAAAGTTGCAGGATACAAAATAAACACACAGAAATCTGTGGCTTTCCTATATACTAACAATCAACCAACAGAAAGAGAAATCAGGAAAACAACTCCATTCAAAATTGCATCAAAAATAATAAAATACCTAGGAATAAACCTAACCAAAGAAGTGAAAGACTTATACTCGGAAAAGTACAAGTCACTCTTAAGAGAAATTAAAGGGGACACTAACAGATGGAAACTCATCCCATGCTCATGGCTAGGAAGAATTAATATCGTCTAAATGGCCATCCTGCCCAAAGCAATATACAGATTTGATGCAATCCCTATGAAACTACCAGCAACATTCTTCAATGAACTGGAACAAATAATTCAAAAATTCATATGGAAACACCAAAGACCCCGAATAGCCAAAGCAATCCTGAGAAAGAAGAATAAAGTAGGGGGGATCTCACTCCCCAACTTCAAGCTCTACTATAAAGCCATAGTAATCAAGACAATTTGGTACTGGCACAAGAGCAGAGCCACAGACCAATGGAACAGACTAGAGAATCCAGACATTAACCCAGACATATATGGTCAATTAATATTTGATAAAGGAGCCATGGACATACAATGGCGAAATGACAGTCTCTTCAACAGGTGGTGCTGGCAAAACTGGACAGCTACATGTAGGAGAATGAAACTGGACCATTGTCTAAGCCTATATACAAAAGTAAACTCAAAATGGATCAAAGACCTGAATGTAAGCCATGAAACCATTAAACTCTTGGAAGAAAACATAGGCACAAACCTCTTAGACATAAACATGAGTGATCTCTTCTTGAACATATCTCCCCAGGCAAGGAAAACAACAGCAAAAATGAACAAGTGGGACTATATTAAGCTGAAAAGCTTCTGTACAGCAAAAGACACCATCAATAGAACAAGAAGGATCCCTACAGTATGGGAGAATATATTTGAAAATGACACATCCGATAAAGGCTTGACGTCCAGAATATATAAAGAGCTCACACGCATCAACAAACAAAAAACAAATAACCCAATTAAAAAATGGGCAGAGGAACTGAACAGACAGTTCTCCAAAAAAGAAATACAGATGGCCAACAGACACATGGAAAGATGCTCCACATCGCTAATTATCAGAGAAATGCAAATTAAAACTACAATGAGGTATCACCTCACACCAGTAAGGATGGCCACCATCCAAAAGACAAACAACAACAAATGTTGGCGAGGCTGTGGAGAAAGGGGAACCCTCCTACACTGCTGGTGGGAATGTAAGTTAGTTCAACCATTGTGGAAAGCAGTATGGAGGTACATCAAAATGCTCAAAATAGACTTACCATTTGACCCAGGAATTCCACTCCTAGGAATTTACCCTAAGAATGCAGCAGTCAAGTTTGAGAAAGACAGATGCACCCCTATGTTTATCGCAGCACTATTTACAATAGCCAAGAATTGGAAGCAACCTAAATGTCCATCAATAGATGAATGGATAAAGAAGACGTGGTACATATACACAATGGAATACTACTCAGCCATAAGAAAAGGACAAATCCAATCATTTGCAGCAACATGGATGGAGCTGGAGGGTATTATGCTCAGTGAAACAAGCCAAGCGGGGAAAGAGAAATACCAAATGATTTCACTTATCTGTGGAATATAAGAACAAAGGAAAAACTGAAGGAACAAAACAGCAGCAGAATCACAGAACTCAAGAATGGACTAACAGGTACCAAAGGGAAAGGGACTGGGGAGGATGGGTGGGTAGGGAGGGATAAGGGGGGGCAGAAAAAGAGGGGTATTAAGATTAGCATCCATAGCGGGGTGGGAGAAAGGGGAGGGCTGTACAACACAGAGAAGACAAGTAGTGATTCTACAACAGTTTGCTACGCTGATGGACAGTGACTGTAAAGGGGTTTATAGGGGAGACCTGGTAAAGGGGAGAGCCTAGTAAACATAATATTCGTCATGTAAGTGTAGATTAGTGATACCAAAAACAAAGCAAAAAAAAAAAAAAAGGGCAGTTCCTGTGTGGTAACCTCTAACGAGTTCTACACAAGGGTATAAAGGGCATATTAAAGTGTAGGCAAAGGGTCTGTTTGTGTTTATACAGAGGATCAAAGCCTAATTGGACTAACCCGAAAATGAACTAAGATACGATATGAAAAAGAACTTCCAACATCTGCACTCTCAGGAAGACTCATGCCAGAAGATGATCATCAAAAAACCCCAACAAAGATCCACGCACTGCTACAGCTGTAGATGCACTCATCCCACCAGTTCCTGGACTTGCCATGGGAATGAGGAAGGAGATATCTAAGCTGACCTGTGCATACAGTAAAACAACAAATTTGACTGGATCTATACTGTTGGAACTCAACCAAGAATTTGGAGAAGTGCAAATTGTAGCACTCCAAAGTCTTACAACTACAGACTATTTACTGTTAAAAGAACATATGGCATGTGAACATTCCCCAGGAATGGGTTGTTTTAATTTGTCTGATTTCTCTCAGACTGTTCAAGTTCAGTTGGACAATATCCACCATATCATAGATAAGTTTTCACAAATGCCTAAGGTGCCTAACTGGTTCTCTTGGTTTCACTGGAGATGGCTGGTAATTACAGATATGCTTTGGTTATGTAACTATACTCCTATTATGTTAATGTGTGTGCACAATTTAAGTAGTAGCTTAAAACCTATACATGCTGAAGTTACTCTACAAGAAGATATGTCAAAGAAATAATCAATCTTCCCATGTTTTCCTCCGCCTGCTACTTCTATAGCTTTTCTTCTTCCTTCCTAATTACAACCCTTAAATAGAATTCGTGCCTCATATCAAATTTACCGACTATCATAATTCTTCCAAGTGGTAAAGATACCTCAAGACAAATGATGGGCATAGAAGCCACAGGGCATAAATATGCAAAGAAGCAAAAAGCTAACCTTTTCAAACAATAAGGCTTCTCTCTCACTTACCAACTTCACATTTCCCTGTATGGCCCCGGAAGATGACTGGTTAGCCAGAGACGGGTAAGATTCCTCAAGAGAGGAACAACCTAAGACAGGCACAGTCGCAGGGGGGCCATCAGGTGAGAAATTGGGGATCAACAGAGGTGAGGCTTAGAACCTCACCCCCCCGTTCTGAGAGAAATCTTCTGCATACTTGGATGTTTTATTGCCCTGGTCTAGCTTGGATTAACACATAGTCTACAGGCACACACCTGATCATCTACATTTGCTCTCTTACAATACTAAACTATGTTTTCTACCTTTATCTTGTATCTACCTACCACTTCCGCATTTTATTAAAAATAATAATAATAAAGAGAGAAATGTGGTATCCACATATAAATCAAGTATAAAAACCAAATGAGTATTCATATTTGAACTGACTGTTTATAGTTCATAATGCATGAGCAAAACCGAAAGTTTCTGTGATGACTGCCCTTGTACTGTTCACTATGTAACTTATTCATTATGTAAGAATTTGTTCTCCATGTAAGAACTTGTTTGTTATGCCTCAGAAGATTGGAGACTGACGAAAATTAGGCTTGGGGTGGATTAATGATTGTGCATTGAGCATTGACTCCCCTATACAGAATTTTATTGTTGTTAACAACCATTTGATCAATAAATATGAGAGATGCTCTCACAAAAAAAAAAAAAAAAGGACAGACTTCCAATGGTAAAATAAATAAGTAACCGGGATGTAATGTATAGCCTAAGGAATATAGTCAAGATATTGTAACAGCTTGGTAGGGTGATAGCTGGAACCTAGAATTATGTATATAAATGTTTAATCACTGTGTTGTACACTTGAAACTAATGTAATGTAATACTGTGCATCAACTACCCTTCAATAAAAAATAATTATTATAAAAAAAAAAAAAAAAGAACATAAGGGATGTGAACATTCCCCAGGAATGGGTTGTTGTAATTTGTCTGATTTCTCTCAGACTGTTCAAGTTCAGTTGGACAATAGCCACCATATCATAGATAAGTTTTCACAAATGCCTAAGGTGCCTAACTGGTTTTCTTGGTTTCACTGGAGATGGCTGGTAATTACAGGTATGCTTTGGTTATGTAACTATACTCCTATTATGTTAATGTGTGTGCACAATTTAAAACCTATACATGCTGAAGTTGCTCTACAAGAAGATATGTCAAAGAAATAATCAATCTTCCCAAGTTTTCTTCCACCTGCTACTTCTATAGCTTTTCTTCTTCTTTCCTAATTACAACCCTTAAATAGAATTCATGCCTCATATCAAATTTACCGAGTATCATAATTCTTCCAAGTGGTAAAGATACCTCAAGACAAATGCTGGGCATAGAAGCCACAGGGCATAAATATGCAAAGAAGTAAAAAGCTAACCTTTTCAAACAATAAGGCTTCTCTTTCACTTACCAACTTTACATTTCCCTGTATGGCCCTGGAAGATGACTGGTTAGCCAGAGACCGGTAAGATTCCTCAAGGGAGGAACAACCTAAGACAGGCACAGTCACAGGGGGGCCATCAGGTGAGAAATTGGGGATCAACAGAGGTGAGGCTTAGAACCTCACCCCCCCTGTTCTGAGAGAAATCTTCTGCATCCGTGGATGTTTTATTTCCCTTGTCTAGCTTGGATTAACATACAGTCTACAGGCACACACCTGATCATCTGCATTTGCTCTCTTACAACACTTAAATATGTTTTCTACCTTTATCTTGTATCTACCTACCACTTCAGCCTTTAATTAAAAATAATAATAATAAAGAGAGAAATGTGGTATCCACATATAAATCAAGTATAAAAATCAAATGAGTATTCATAAATGAACTGACTGTTTATAGTTCATAATGCATGAGCAAAACCAAAGGTTTCTGTGATGGCTGCCCTTGTACTGTTCACCATGTAAGAACTTATTCACTATGTAAGAATTTGTTCTCCATGTAAGAACTTGTTTGTTATGCCTCAGAAGATTGGAGACTGACGAAAATTAGGCTTGGGGTTTATTAATGATTGTGCATTGAGCATTGACTCCCCTATAGAGAATTTTATTGTTGTTAACAACCATTTGATCAATAAATATGAGAGATGCCCTCACAAAAAAAAAAAAAAATAGTGAGTTGTTCCATGTTTTCTCTGTAGCCTAAGGTTCAAGATTCTTGGAAAACTCCCTCATTCTGCATACATAATCTTCAAATAAAATGCCATGTATACAACAAAAATACATAAAAAGCAATGTAATAAAATAAAATGAAATTAAAATTTTCAACTGTAACATTCAGAGCTAATTTGTATTCCCTTTCTCAACCACTATAATCCATATAATACTGAATAAAATAACAAATTAAATTTTTTAATCAATGAATTTTAAACAAAGATAAAGGAATCTTCAGGTGTTAAAATAAAGGAGGAAATCAGAGCCAGGGAGGTATACACTTGGGCTCATGCTGTGCTAACTTACAGGACTTATAGACTTAGGAGGATCTGGATATTTGGGGTTATGGATATATTGCCCACATGGATAAAGAAATTATTCTATCTCCA
Organism: Manis pentadactyla; assembly: GCF_030020395.1. Classification (NCBI taxonomy): domain Eukaryota; kingdom Metazoa; phylum Chordata; class Mammalia; order Pholidota; family Manidae; genus Manis; species Manis pentadactyla. Next base: position 166,983,303 of record NC_080020.1, on the reverse strand, counting down.
TGGTAAAAGGAAAAGTAGAACTGAATCAACTAGCATATGCATTGGCTCTAAAATTACTCTCCCCACATTAAAAAGAAATGAGGAAAAATTAACCCTTTTTGCTGTCCAGAAAAGCATAAAAGGGATTCTTCCTATTTGACATACTATGAAAGATTACTTTCTATGAGAGTTCAAAAATAAAGGTATAAACTTCTGCTTATGATGAAGATGGAATAAGAGGATTTAATTTTCTCTCTTATCCCTAAAAATAATTTTTTAAAAAGGCAAAATAAATGAAAGAATGGATTTCAGACTGTAAATGTCAATCATTAAGTGACAGTGAACATTGAAAGAGAGGAAACAAATGAGGTGTCACCTGATTGCTCTGGCTTCTGACTAGAGAGAGGGTTTGGACTGCACTGCAGGAAGGGGAAAACAGTTGAAGTTTGTCAGTCTTCCTAAGCTGAGAAGACAGATGTGGGAGTCCCAATAGCTCAAAGTAGTCAGAGTTCAAAGAGTAGAGTACTGAAGAAGAGGATGTAGTAAAGACAGAGTGGGGACTTTCGAGATCTGTAGAAGGTCCCCCTTGATGTTGAAGCTGAACTTTGATCAGCACATGAATGTTAGGAAACTATTCAATGCGGGAAAAGAGCTATGCCAATGGAACAGATAAAACAATTCCCAGGGACCACACAGTACTGGGATCATTTGATGTTCCCACCAGCAACAGGAAAAGGTTTTATACTTCCCTGGGCTTTGGGATGAGTAGTCATTAGAAGGGATCTGCCCCAGTGTTAGGACACAGGCAGTCCTAGTTTAAAGTAGTTCTGATTCTGCTTAATAAAGCTTAAAAAGAAAATCCAGAAAATAATCAAGCTGCTCCTAAGTGACTTAACTGCATCCCAGAACAAAGCTCAGTAATTTTAATAGGAATATGAAAATACCTAAGCCCCTAAGATAAATTTGCAATATCCAGCTCCTGATTACATATTACTAAGCATGAAAAAAGGCAAGAAAATCTAATCTCTCATAAGGAGATAAACCATTCCAAAGTGACACAGGAATGACAAAGAATTTATAATTAGTACACAAGAACACTAAAACAGTTATAACTGCATTCCATATTTTCAAGAGGGTACAGAAAAAAACTAAGTATATTAAGTAAGATATTTAGAATGAAGCAAAATTGAACTTCTAGCTATAAAACCACCATGTCTGATATGAAAAATATACTTGATCATATGAATGGCAAATTAGACATGCAGAAGAAAAGGCTAGTGAACATGAAAACACAACAGTAGAACTAACCAAAACAAAACACACTGAGAAGAAAAGACAAAGGATGAAAAGAGTATCAGTGAAATGTTGAGCATCTCAAAGAGCCTAATATATATATAACAAGTGTCATTGAAAGGGAGAAGAGGAAGGGATGGGGGTCAGATAAATATTTAAAGTAATAGTGAAAAAAAATTTCCCAAATTTGGTTAAAACTATATATTCACAGATCCAAGAAGTTCAAAGAATCCTATGCACATTCTTGAAGAAGAAAATTAAAGACAAAACATATGATAATTAATTTCTTAAAACCATAGAAAAATAAATTTTTAGAATCAGCTAGAGGAAAAAAAAGATATTTTACATATGACAGAAAAAATATAAGAATGACAATAGAGTTCTGGAAAAACTACAAGTCAGGGGACAATGAAGTAATATCTTGGAAGTATTTGCAAAATACTTAGCAAAATATCATTTTAAGCAAAAATATATTTTATAGTGAAAATATCTTTCAAAAGCAAAATAAAGACATTCCCAGATACAAAAAAGCTGAAGAATTTGTCACCAGCCGAACTGTTCTATGGAAATGTTAAAACATTTCTTTCAGACAGAATGAAAATATTAGATGGAAAACACATCTAACCAAAGGAATTATAAGCACCAAAAAAAAGTGCTAAAAAGGTGGGTAAACAAAAAGCAAGTTTTTTATCTTGATTTTGAAATCTCTTGAAAGATATTGTTTAAGGAAAAAAATAATGATTCAATATAAAGTTTATTAAGGTGCATCACAATAATATAACAGGAGGAGAAACTGTAGTTGCATGGATGTGAGGGGATTATAGTTTATACGAAGTAATTTTATATCATTGTGTAAAGACTGACTAAGTTAAGTTATAAATATACACCATAAACTCTAAAGCAAACATGAAAAAAAAGAGGTATAGTTAATAAATCACTTAAGGGGATAAACTAGAATTATTAGAATATATACAACTAATAGAACACATAACAGAAAATAAATGGGAAGAAAATAAACATGCAAACATATGGAATACTTATTTAGTTAGGAAATGCATTTTCATAGCTAAAAATATTACCAGGGATGAAGAGGAATATCTTGATAATGAAACTGATTCATCAAAAACATAACAATCTTACATATTTATATCCCTCATAATAACACTTATAAATACATGAAGCAAAACTTAATTAAGAAATTAAATATACAAATCCAGTTTTATTTGAACATTTTATATCATACTGTCAATAACTGACACAAATAGAAAATAAGTAACATGCAGAAATGTGAACATTATTAACGATAAAACAGTCCTCAATAAAATTAAAAGGATTAAATCTATATACAGAATCTTTTCTGATCACAATGGAATTAAATTAGAAAGTAATAAAGAGATCTCTGGAAAATCTTCCAAATATTTGGAAATTAAATTATGTACTTCTAAATAATAACAAGGTAAAAGAAGTAATCAAAAGGGAAATTAAAATCTATTATGAACTGAATGAAAAATAATACCAGAACATATTAAAATTTGTGAGAGCCAAGAAAAGCAGTACTTTGTTGGAAATTTGTAGCCACAAAAACCTGTGTTAGAATATGTATTTAAAAAGCCTAAAATTAATTACCCAAATTTCCACACTCAAAATCAGATGAAAAGAGCAAATTAATTTAAAAAATGAGTAAAATTAATTAAAAGTGAAGATAAAATTATGAATTAATAAAAAACAAAAAATCAAGAAAATCAAATCAGCCCAAGGTTGGTTCTTTCAGAAGATTAGTAAGACTCTAGCAAGACTTACCAGAGAGAGCAAGAGAAATTACCAATATAAGGAATGAGAGAGATAATAAAGGGATATTATGGATAATTTTATGATGATAAATTTTACAATTCATTGTAATTGAAGATATATCTAGAGAGAAACAAACTATCAAACCTCACTTAATGAGAAACAATCTGAACACTTTATATGTATGAAACAATTTGTAACTAAACAATTTTCTAGAAAGAAAATTCTAGACCTAGATGGCTTCGTTTTTCTACATCAAAATATTAAAGAAGAGAGAAAATATTAATGTACTATTTACTAAAGTAGTAACTGTCGATCACAAACTCAGGAGCTTCCTGGGCAAAATCTGAAATGCCCTTGTACATGGAGGCAAGGAGAAACCAAACAGGCAGGCTACTCTAAGATTGTGTCTAGGTGGCACAATTAATAAACAAGGGAACCTACCTACGAGGCTTGTCTTGGGCAGGCACAGGACAGTAGATCTCCACACCTGCTAGCCACAATCTTAAAAGTTTATATAAAAAACTTAATGGTGTTTAGTAGTATATACTGTACAAATGGTGTCAAAAATAACATTGTTTTCTCAAGGCTGGAACCTTGGAAATGAAAACTTTCCTCAAGGCCCTCGCTGTGGGAATGGTGAGCAGAATGTACATTGCAAGGACAGGGGAGTGTGGGAGGAGCCTCTGCTTGCCAGGGTTCAGCTTGGAAGTCAAGTGGTAGTCATGTCTTCTGGATGACCTCCTACAAAACTAATCTACTAAAATACAAATATAAAAGTACTAAACTTCAAAAATTGTGTGTTCGATGCTGCACAAGAACCTCCACTAATAGAATAAGTATAGAAGACTTTAGTGTATTAAAATATCTCAAACAAAAGATCTAAATATTTATCAAATAGATAATGTGATTGAGATAATTTCATACATCTAAATGGGCACTCTCACTGTTGAAATTCATTTATCTGGTTTAACAATTTTGTTTTCTTTCCAAAGGATCTCTTCAAATATGCTTACAAATGGAAAGATAAAGTATACTTGTTAATTTCATCTACATTGAATTATCTGTATGAGCACAGTACATATATTCAAATAACTATATTGTTAACTTAGTTGGAGACTTTTTAATGGATCCTTCTCAAGATAGATAAAAAATCCCAAGAACACTAGAGAATTGGTATAAATTCCTAAAAAGGCATCCATTTTAGAGAGTAAGACTTTATCTCTGAAATCAAGGAATGAAGGAAGAAAACAGGAATTGGACGGCACATTCATTTCCAAAAGATTAAATAACCTGTTTACTCTAAGCCTCACTTTCTTGTAGAGTCAATAGGTACAGGACACTATGGCAAATGTAACTAGACATTTCTTTGTAGTAAATTGAGTGATGACATCTAGTTTTTCAAAAGATATCATCTGGAATCAATTTGACTGAGCTTGAATCCCGATTTTTGCAGTCTTGTATCTTTGGATAAAAATATTCATCCTTCTGAGTCTCTGTTATTTCATTAATAAAATAGGGATGGAAATAGAGGTTACCTCAAAGTTAGATTACACGGATTTTAAAAAATGCATAAAGGACTCAGAAGAATGTCTAGTATACCTAAGCATATAAAAATATTAGTTGTGATTGTTGTTATCATAGTAGTAAAGTACACTTGCATCCTGACTCGCTAGTCTGTAAGTCTTTTCCAGTTAAATTAGTAATACCAAAGAATTAGGATCAAAGGCCAGTATTTCTAATGGAATTTTGGAAATGATCTCTTTAAAAATTAAATATTTTTGTACTTTTAAAGAAAATTCAATTTAAGCCTCATATGCATGTTGACTATTAAAATCACATGGATTTTAATCTTAAAGTTATCTGCACTCTTAGCTGAATCCCATCAAGATTAGAAGTTTATTATGATGGTAAATGTAAATCAGACATAGGTGAAAATCAAATGAAACTTTTGCTCAAGAGGTTTACAAAGTTATTTGATTTAGAAGCAGCAATGAAGCCTTTTTTAATTAAGCAAATCTAGGTCAACAAACTTATTTGCATATATGATTTAATGTAACCTTATCTATTTGGGGATTATATATTGTACTCAATATACTTTATTATTATCAAATCCTTTCTAATTACCTATAGATTCCTTTGGGGAGATTTGCTGCTTTTACTCCATGCTTTCCATGCAACTGGGGATAGACATGTAACTTGTGTTAAATACTAAGTCAATTGTAAAATGTGTTCTTTTGACTACCTTCTTTTTATTCAAAAGGTGTGTAAATGACATTAGACTATTTATTTACAAAGCAATGAGCAGCCATAATGGAGCAAACGGTATTGAATTTGTCATCCTACTTTCAACAATTAAAGAATTCAAAATGTGTGAAAGGATTATTTTCAATGTGTGACAGGAAGTACATCTGTGATCCCTAAGATGAGACAAACAAATGATCCCTGTTATAAAGCCAGTTTCTGGCAAGACGATTGTGAAGCAAGTGTAGAGGTTTCACTGAGTTGAGAAGACAGGAATAGGGCTGAAGAAAGTTGAAGTGGTATATTGTACCAGGCAGATGATCAGGGCTTCAGAAATCTGCTGATAGTTCCACTTGACTCCTTGGTTGAATACTAAGGTGTGCAGGTTTGGGGTAACAGGGCCAGGCAAATAACAATGACGGAGGAAAGAACTACTATCAGGGAGCTACAATCCAATCAATTATCAGAGCTCACTGATATATTTACCTGTTTTTTGAGAGGATATAACAGTTGTATAATTGCACAGCTTTGATAACATTTGTTATTCTGACAACTTAAAAAAAGATGCTTGTCTGATGTGTATGATAGACATTGTGTTGTTGACCAGAGTGAAAAAATCACATAAAATAGCTATGGCATTCAATAGCATTTCCAGAAGAGCTATGCCTTAGTAGATAGGATTTAAAGAAAAATGTTTTAAAAAAACTATTATAAACGTATTCAAGGATTTAAAGAAAAACATGGGCATAGTATAGAAATAAATGGAAATTATTAGAAAGACCCTAAAGGAGTGTGTAGATGTAAACACAAAGTAAAATTTTGTAGAAGCAAGTTCATAGGATGGTCTTATCAGCAGATTTGACACTAAAGAATAAAGGTCAATATACTTGAAGATACAGAAAAAAAAACCCTAAAAAAATAAGTACAGGAAGAAAAAAAGACTGGAATAAGGGAAACATAAGGAATGGAATCTCAGCAATTAGTGACCTAACATTCTTGGAATTTCAGTAGGAAAAAAAGAAGATAGAAGGGTAGAAGAACATTGAAAAAATATGTTCACTCACACACACACACACACACACACACACACACACACACACACTTTTTCACGAAGTAGTGCTTCATATTTAAATTTGTATATAACAAAGAGGAAGAGAGTAAACAATCATTTACAAAACTGCCAAGGAGAAAAGATGAGAACTTATATAAGGTTTTGATTTAGAAATAAGAAAACATTAGTGATCTTGACCATAATTTCTATATAAAGATGAGAACTAAACAGATTAGGATGAAAAGGTGGAGAACTTAAATTACACCTTTTAACTATATGTATTTTAACTATATATATATCCCTTTAAATTTCTATATAATTTTTATTAAATATAAATATGTGCAAAATAATGCAAATACATTCCCATATAGTTAGCCTAATTTAATAAACATTAAAATTTAATAGAACTCCTGAATATCCTTCATTGTTTGTATTGTAGGTGTAATTTCCATAATGACTTTTTAACTGCTCCTATGCGTTAGTTATAATTTGGTGACATATGATAACTTATTGTCTTTTATGTGTCCTTTTAAACTGTGTGCAAAGTAAACATTGTACACATTATTGTGGATTTTTTTCATATATAGTCTGTAACATCTTTCTGTGTTGACAGATAGTAACTACACTGGTTGGGGTGAGCATTTAATAATGTATATAACTTGAATCACTATGTTGTATACTTGAAATCAATATCATATATCAACTACACTTCAATAAAATTATTGAAATACATGTGTATTAAATTCACCAAAATTGATGTATGGCTCCAGTTTATTAATGTTAACTGTTAGTAGATATAAATATACCACAGTTTTTAATCTATTATATTATTGATATATTTGTTGTTTCTGATATTTTAATATCTGAAAAGATGTTTTTTGTAAGTGTCCACTTGTGTACATGTATGAGATTGTCTCAAGGCTATATATTTTGATTATTGAGGCCTAAGATATACAAATCCTCACATTCTCTAGTTTTTCCTAGTTGTAGACTAGATTGATTGTATCAATTTACATTCCTCACTTAGGGTATAGCAATTTGCGTTGTTGCACACTTTTGGTAATTTTTGTTATTTTTACAACTTTAAAAAACTTCTTATGTGATGAGTATGAAAGGGTATATTTTTATGTTTTCTTAATTGACAACTTTCTCTTTAATAGTGAAGCTAAACATTTTTACAAATATTTATTGTCAATTCACCTATCCTCTTTTGTGGATCATCTGCTTTCTTTTGCACATGCTTCTTGTATGTTTTTTGTCTATTATTGTTTTTAATTTTTATTTATATATAATATATAATTTATACTAACAAAAGTTAGTTAAATGTATTTTAATTATCTTTATATAGGATACAGTTATTTTAATTTTTCTAGTTGCCATTAAATAAATTTTTATATTAAATATAGTCAACTTATTAATACTTTCAATTATAATTTGAGCATTTTATGTTAATAAATTCTTTCTCGAAGTTATCAATATATTATTGAATGTTTTATTCTAAAAGTTTCAAGTTTCCTTGTCATAGCTAATATGTAATTCACCTGTAATTGAATTGTTTAAGTGGTGCAAGATTAGAATCCAATCATATTGCCTTATCATCCCAGCAGCATTTATTGAACTGTTATCCTTCCCACAATGGTCTGCAATGTCAGATGCATAAACATGTATATTTCCAAGATCCTCATTCTATTAATTCAGTTCATTTGTTCAGCTGAGCATCACTTTATTTTTGTTGTTGGCTACTCAATGCTAACATTTATTTGGGGGTATCTGTGATCATAAAAAGACGTTAACTGCAATTCACAGTTCTATATGAGGGCAAGTAAATGTTTAATTCTCAAATGACATGTTTTGAATACACAGCCCATTTCAGGACAACTGATTATTATCTCCATTTGATAATATGATGATATTTCACATCCCATCGTTTTATTGAGAATTTCACTGGATTAGTTCCAATTTTAGTTGGGTGGCCCAATTCTCCTCTTCGTAGGGAACACAACCATATTTCCTGTTACCTGAACAACCACTAAAATATTCTTTTAGTTATTGGTGTCTGCATAGACATCAGAGTAGCTTCAGATCTACACTGACTTCTGGTTTCTAGCTCCCCTTTTCATCTGGGATCACTGAGGTTTTTCTTACTTTTTTGAGCCCTAAGGAGTAACTTAAAGCAAAACAACCAGAAACCAAAAATGAAGAAAATGAAAACCCAAATCAACCAACCAACCTAATTGAAAAAAAAACAAAAACAACAACAGATGTTAGCTGTAATATATTCAGTATTCATGGGTGTTGTGTATTAGGATATTTTTTTTAGGGTATCTTGTACACTGCAAAATCACCAACCAACCAAATTAAAACAACAACAACAAATGTTCGCTGTAATATATTCAGTATTCATGGGTGTTTTGTATTAGGAAATTTTTTAAGGGTATCTTGTACACTGCAGTATTATAATCAGAAGTCCAGACAAGTATTTCTAGTTTTGATATAAAGGATAGCAGAAAAGGGAGCAGTTGTGGGGCAGTATTTTCTCTACATAATTTAGATAATTTTTATTTTTGATAATGGAATATAAATCCCTTTGGATAAGGATGTGCTCTTCAGTTCTCTACAGTTCCACAATCTCCCAGTTTTGCTGTAACCTGCACACTGCTCTAATTTATGTTATCTTTCTGGTGCCTGGAGAAATTAAACTTAGTAATGCCTGACTTAAGCATTTAATGCCTTTTTTCTGTATTTATCCCATTGTTAAGTTTAAACAGCTTTTTACTTGATAATGGTCACAGAAGAAATATTAGAGTCGGGTAGTTTCTGTTCCCTTTGGCCTCTATCAAAGTCAGAGCAACTGCCTCAAGCAGGTTGACATCCCTTTTTGGTTATCCTCCCACAGCAAACATTGCCTAAGGAACCACTTTCCTAAATGCAATACTCGCAAGTCACAACTCACTTTGAACTCAGCTTTTCCATATTTTTGTCATATATTATATTCTTCCTTCATTATATGTATGTCTTCTTACAATTATGAAAGAAAGAAAGAAGGAAGGATGGAAAGAGGAAGGGAATAAAGGAAAAATGAAAGAATGAAAAAAAATGAATGAAAGAGAAAGAGGAGTAAGGAAGGTCAAACATCTAGAATCTCTCAAAAGGTCTTTGGGCTTGCTTATTATGTTTTTTATATAGTTCTCAGTTAATTTGCACTTTTATGTTATTGTAGTATGTGACTAGGGTTTTATTTTTGAGGTGACAATTAATTTTGGGCCATATTCCTATTTAGAGTTTCTGATATTAGATCATAGCTAAATTTTAAATGTAAAAATCTGCCTTCTTAAAGTCTATGAGAACTATCAAACTTTGCTCAGCGTTCCTTTCCTTTACCATCATAAGCTCAAAAATGACCCAGTTACATCCACATCATGAATATGTCATGCTTGTTGATATTTTATTTTACCCTATAGTTTCAAGGGATTAAATATAAATTATTTTATAAGCAACATGATAATATCATGTTGCTTGCATCAAAAAACTATCAAGGTCAATGAAATACTTCAAACTACCATACATTTTGTCTTTGATAGAAATGTTAGAAAATAGTAGATATTTGAGAAGTATTGTTAATATTGAATTGAAACTAACCCACATTGCAGGATTTGGCCAGAAATATTCCTATCCCACTATGAATAATATCTCATAACCCTTCCTGCTATATCTTCAACTGTGTGGTAAACAGTAATTAGTGTCCAGAATGAGGACACTGAGAACTTGCAAGAATTGAGTTAGATGAGTGAATTCACTACAGAGAAGCCATGAATTTGTCTCCATGGCTTTAAAGATTTTAGGAAATTTCCCTATAATAAAGCATGACTTTTTTTTCAGCCCACCTCTTGACTCCCTAGAGAATCCACTTTCTTAGCTACTTGGATTTCCAAGGCATTCTGAAAAAGCATAATGACATACATGTAAGCTTTAGGTTGTGTTGATATATATCTGCACACATACAGTTTGTATATGTTTTGAAGCATGAAAGTTCAGGGGAACTGAATCAACTACAGAGCTGTCTTTATAAATTAAATTACCAAGATAAATTACTTAACCTTTCACACTTTCTACTTATCCCTTAGTAAAAAGACATTTTAAAAGCATCACTTGATATGCAAAAAAATTTAGTGTTGCTTTTCTTTTTAAATTGAGGTTGAAAGGCTAGTTCTCACTAGTCTCTTAGTTTTTTCCTACTTACTGAGCCCTATGCCACTGGATTTTGATGCTCAGGATAAAAGTCACCAGGTAAGTGGTAGCAACTTGTTTATAGTTTTAAACGCCAAAGAGTGAGGCTTTTCCCAGCTGACTAGCTGTCTGAAATAAGCCATGCTTTTTTGTTCAATAGTTTGGGAAAGAGGTCTAAAGCAAAATAAATTTTAAGAGTTATATTAGTTCAAGAATATTTTAATTTAGTTGGAGTAATAGGAAACACTGACTTGAAATAATACCGCTAAATATCCCTTACAAATCAACATATATATTAAAAAATTTTTATGTGAAATATTTCATTAAAAAAGATGTGAATAACATAACTACATAAAGTGAAGTTAAACCAAACTGACACCTCTCCTCAAGTTTCTAATAAATTCTTGACTGGCAGTTTCAGCTTAGAGGTAAACAGTTGCCCAGAGAAATGGATGAAGGGCCATGGAAGACTTACCCTGGGAAATAGTACCTATATCTAAGAGGAGCACTTTGTGGCAGCAGAGAAGCAAAACAATAAACCTAGTGGTGTGCCTCCTGTGGCAGTTGACAGTGCTCCTCACTTGAAGTAGTCAGATTTCAGGGTTAAGTTTTAAGTTCTGAATACATTTACGTGGCACACAGGGCCTTGCTGGCTCCAGTCCTTGTTTAACTCACTACTGACAAATCCTCTAGTGTCCTTTAAGCACTCTGGTCATATAGCCATTGTTTCCACTGCTCATTTTTAAACAGGCCATATCTCACATTCCTTCTGCCTTCCCATTATCTTTTCTTTGGCCTGAAACATTGCTTTGCATTTTTACACCTTACCCTCCCATCCTACTCGTGTTCTACTTCCTTAGGCTGGCATTTCCCCACTTCTCAATTTTTAGTTTAGAAGTTGCTCCTTCCAAGTGTTATTTCTAGATTCTCTCAGTCAAAGGGCAGCAACATTTTCCTGGAAAGGGCCAACAGTACATATTTTAGTTTTGTAGACCTCAAAAGGTCTCTGTCACATATTCTTTTCTGTTGTTCTTTTGTTCTTCTTATAATCCCTTAAAATGTTGAGTACTTTTAGCTCTCAGGATATCCTAAATTAGGCCAGGGCAGAATTTGGCTAGCCAGTTGCAATTTGCCAGCCCTAACTCTAGACACTTCTTCACATGTGTTTTCAAGAGCACCTTGCTCTTTCCTCAAAACAGTACTTACAAACATTGTAATTATTGAGACTTCATTTTTAAGTGATTTTAAATTTGCAGAAGTTTAGTATCCATATACTTTCACCTGGTATATTTGCCTTATATTAACATATAACCACAGTGCATTTATTAAAACATAAATTCTAATTAACACAACATTGGTAACTAAATTAAAACCTTTTTTGGATTTCAACACTAAGTAGTTTTTCTACTAATGTCTTTTTTTGATTCTATGATCCAAAAAAGAATAAAACTTTGCATTTACTTATTATGCCTCCTTTATCTCTTCTACTTGTGACATTTTCTAAATCTTTACTTTTCATACTTTCATACCTTTTAACAACACAGGTTAAATATTAATGTCTCTCAATTTGACTTTTTTTCCTAATGTTTCCTCATAACTATACTGTGTTTATAGATTTTGAAGAATACATAGGGTTGAAGTTCCCTTCTTTTTACCTCATACTAGGAGGTACATGATATTAATATTCCTAATAACTAGGTTATTCCTAATGCCATTAGCCTTGACCATTTAGCTAAGGTAGTTTACCAAGTTTATCCTCTATAAAATGACTGTTTTTCCCTTTTCATCCTTATTCTTTGGAAGCAAGTCACTAAGCCTTGATCACCAGCCCACTCTTAAGAGGATAGGAACTGCATATTTACTATCTTACTCCAGTACTGCGTCTAAAGGGGAGGGAACAATTTTTTAATCTTTATATACCCAACAAGCTGTCAGACACTGGTTAATTAATTAATGAGGAATAAATAATGGTCATCAGCCTTTTTGCTCAAAAATTAGCCATAGTTTATGTGGCAGTCAGGTATAAATTAAAAGAAAACAAGGAAAAATAATCACCAAACATATAATTAAGAAACAAACAAAACCTTAGCCTAAAGTCAGAAGTTATAAATTTTAAAACTCCTATCCATTTTATTCATTGTGTATTTGGGTTAATAGTCACCGAATGTTTGAAATTTTATTGTTGCAAAAGGCAGATTACAAGACTACAGAAGTGTGTAGTTTTAAGAGCATAAATGCTGGAACCTGAATGCATGGGTTAAATTTACCAGCTGTGGAAGTTTGATCAGTGAAGTTTTACTTCTCTGACTCATATTCCTCATTTCTGAATTAAGGATCAGACTAGAACTTCATAAATTCTATTATCTACTTCATAAATTATCTACTTCACAAGATTATTTTGAAGACTAAATATGCTAATACACAAAAAAGCCCTCAGATCTATAAATGCTAGTTGTTAGTATTATTATATGTTCTAAGAATGCAATTAGGCTATTTATATAAATCTAACCTTTCAGTTGTAAGAAGTTATAGAAACATACTATTAGTAGGACAAAAAACAATATTTTCTTCTTGAGAAAAATTCGAAGTTCAAAATAACGGCTTCCTTTGCAATGTCAGTGTCCAAGTTATAACCTTGGGACACTGAGTCCAAAACAAGGAATACAAACATTAAGAAAGATGTTAATGTGCCTTTATCTTTATCTAAATTTCATATTATATTTATTATGTATTTAAGTAACTAAGAGAACAAGCATATCAATCTCATGATATATTGAGAGATCTGAAAGATTTTCTGTCTAGCAGGTATCCAGTGGGTGACTTGTAAATAAACACAGTGGCTGAGTAGATAACCTCAAGTTCGTTCTGGTATGTATGGCCTGCAAGAATTTACCTCCCTTTTAGGGCATTTCATTCTATCCCTACTGTATTCTAATCTATATGTTCAGATAATTTCTTACCTATCCCCCTTATCTCTAACTAATCTATTGCTGATCCATCCCTGGCCAGAGTACAAAACACTATTTCCAACAGTATACTAGACATTACACCTGGATGTTACAAAGCTTGCAACGTACATTAAAACTGAACATATACAAATCCCACCTCCCATACATAGAAGTGCTTACTTTTAAAATTCTTTTCTCTCTCATAATTAATGCTATAAAAAGATCAAAAAGAGCTTCTATTATTCTTCTTGGGATCTGACTTTTCCTTGGGATAGTGATACTGTTAAACCATTTCAAAAGTACTATGGAAGACTGAGACATCATCCTTAACATCTTATGAATTCTTTTTGTGACTTTGAAAATGGAAGGTAAGAGCTGAATTGAACAACTCCACATCAAAATAGATAAGTGATTAGAAATATCTTGCAGAAATGTGGAAAAGAGAAGAGCCTCCAGCAAGACTGGATAGTCTGTGGGGGTCAGAATCACGGGCAAAATGAAATGAATTATGGTTCATCCAAGTAGATGCTTTTAGAGAGTTTTTGTAAACTTCATTTAGAGTATGTGATTGGTCTCCTTGATCTTCAGTGAATCCTTCATGCAGAAATGTATCCTCTAGAGGCAGTTTTAAGAAATGCTGAATTCTGTATTCAAATAGATGCTAAGAAAAAGTGAGACATGTCAGAAAGAACCAAAATACAGAGAATAAAGGGATAGATGACTTCTTAGTTACATAAAAATAAAATTCATCCTGTCTAACAGATTAACACCTGAGAATCAATTCCTTTACTTTTGCTACTTCATCTTTCCTATCCAGCAAGATCATCAATACATCATCATAAATGTTCAAATCTTTTCCACAGTCACAGTCATGGCATAGAATCTCATCAACTTTCACCTGAGCTACTGTGACATCTTATGGTGGCCCATTTGGTATTGGGCACCAAGTGAATTACTGACCTTAGGCAAGACAAATAGTGACACATAGGGAGTGTCATGCCACACTGAGGGAGGCCAATTTCTGTTTTGAATCCCAAGTAGGAACAGGTTTCTGTTAGTGTGGTTTAAACTCCCCTTCTTCTCAACTAGTGCCACAGCATATATAATGTTGTTACAGTAAAGAAAATTCGAGAAGAATGAATTCAGACATACAACACTGAAGTTGTATTAATAGGAAAAAACTGCAGGCACGTTATTAAACAAAACAAGCTAACCATGTTTTGTTGATTATATGTAGAATTAAAACCATTTTTAGAAATGAATCACTAAAAACATTGTCCTTAAGCATAATACTTATAACGAGGGTGAACTTTTAAGCATCTATATTTTGTCATTTTAGGAGCTTACCATTTATTATTTCCTATAATTTTTACAAAATTTTATGAGATTGCTATTATTATCCCTATCTCATGAATGAAGTAAACGGGCAAAAGAAATTACATAATTCTCCTAAAGTCTCACAATTGGCGTTTCCTAGAGCCAGACTTTGAACCTAGGTTGCCAGGCTGTATGGTTTATGGGACAAAACTCTCATAAAGAGAGACAAAGGTCAAAACCTTGTAATCCATACACCTTACACAATTTTGTCTTACCAGGACTTATGCTAA
The DNA here is from genome assembly GCF_030020395.1 of Manis pentadactyla. Lineage (NCBI taxonomy): Eukaryota > Metazoa > Chordata > Mammalia > Pholidota > Manidae > Manis > Manis pentadactyla. The sequence continues at coordinate 166,968,166 of NC_080020.1, read as the reverse complement.
ATAAAAACACTTCATTCATTAACATTCTTATATATTTGAAATATTCCTCAAAATAGGAGTCTTCTACAGGGTTACCTGAGTTATCTTCAACTAATAAATGTTATTACATCACTTTTGTATTTAAAAACTTCCCATTCACTGTAGTATATATATATACTTCCTAGTTTGGCATTCAGAATCTTTGATGATGTGGCTTTCAGCTTTTCTCAAATTATTCCCTAAAGTTGTTCCCATGTCATAGTTGTTTAGTCACTCTCATTTTTCTCTTACTTTCTTGTCAGAGTATGTCTTTTCAAAACTCTGTGACTTTATCCATGATAGAAAGTGTTTTTTGAGACCTTATTTAGAGCAATATTAGGTTTACAGCAAAATTGAGAAGGTACAGTGAGCCAAGATAGTGGCGTGAGTAGAGCAGCGGAAATCACCTCCCAAAACCATGTATTTTTGAAAATACAACAAATACAACTATTCTTAAAAGAGAGACCAGAAGATTCAGGACAACAGCCAGGCTACATCTACATCTGTGAGAACCCAGCTCCGCACGAAGGGGGTAAGATACAAGCTGTGGCACAGAGGGACCCAAGCGCCACCCCTACCCCAGCTCCTGGAACACAGAGGCACTGAACAACACACTAGAACAGATGGATCTAATAGACATCTATACAACTCTACACCCAAAATCAACAGGATACACATTCTTCTCAAGTGCACATAGAATATTCTCCAAAATAGACCACACACTAGGCCACAAAAAGAGCCTAAGTGAATTAAAAAAGATTGAAATTCTACCAACCAATTTCTCATACTACAAAGGTATAAAACTAGAAATAAATTGTACAAAGAAAACAAAAAGCTCCTAAACACATGGAGGCTTAACAATATGCTCCTAAATAATCAATGGATTGACAACCAAATCAAAATAAAGATCAAGCAATATATGGAAACAAATGACAACAACAACACAAAGTCCCAACTTCTGTGGGATGCAGCGAAAGCAGTTTTAAGAGGAAAATATATAGCAATTCAGGTCTATTTAAGAAGGAAGAACAATCCCAAATGAATAGTCTAAAGGCACAATTATCAAAACTGGAAAAAGAAGAACAAATGAGGCCTAAGGTCAGCAGAAGGAGGGACATAATAAAGATCAGAGAAGAAACAAATAAAATTGAGAAGAATAAAACAATAGCAAAAATTAATGAAACCGAGAGCTGGTTCTTTGAGAAAATAAACAAAATAGATAAGCCTCTAGCCAGACTTATTAAGAGAAAAAGAGAACCTACACACATCAACAGAATCAGAAATGAGAAAGGAAAAATCACGATGGACCCCACAGAAAAACAAAGAATTATTAGAGAATACTATAAAAAACTATACGCTAACAAGCTGAAAAACCTAGAAGAAATGGACAACTTTCTAGAAAAATACAACCTTCCAAGACTGGCCAAGGAAGAAACAGAAAATCTAAACAGACCAATTACCAGCAACAAAATTGAAGTGGTAAACAAAAAACTACCCAAGAACAAAACTCCCAGGCCAGATGGATTTACCATGGAGTTTTATCAGACTTAAAGAGAAAACATAACACCCATTCTCCTTAAAGATTTCCAAAAAATAGAAGAGGAGGGAACACTTCCAGACTCATTCTATGAACCCAGCATCACCCTAATACCAAAACCAGGCAACCAAATAGAAAATTACAGACCAATATCCCTGATGAACACAAATGCAAAAATCTCAACAAAATATTAGCAAACCAAATTCAAAAATACATCAAGAGGATCATACACCATGACTAAGTGGGATTCATCTCAGGGATGCAAGAATGGTACAACATTCGAAAATCCATCAACATCAATTACCACATCAACAAAAAGAAGGACAAAAGTCACATGATCACTGATGGACAGTGACTAATGGGGTATGTGGGGGGGACTTGGTGATGGGGGGAGTCTAGTAAACATAATGTTACTCATGTAATTGTAGATTAATGATACCAAAAAAAAAAATTGAGAAGGTACAGAGATTTCCCATATACCCTTGTCCTTATGCATAGCTTCTGTTGTTAACATCATTTACCAGAATGGTAAATTTTTTAACAAATGATTAACTTACAGTGACACATCATAATCACCCAAAGTCCATAATCTACATTAGAATTTACTCTTGTTATTGTATAGTCTGTGCATTTGGACAAATGTTTAATGGCATATATCCGTCATTATAGTATCTCACAAACTATTTTCACTGCCCTAAATATCCTCTGTTCTCTGCCTATTCATCTTACCCTTCCTGCCTCCCTGGAAACCACTGATCTTTTTATTGTTTCTGTAGTTTTGCTCTTCCTAGAATATCATATAGTTGGACTCATATAGTATATAGCCTTTTCAGTTTGGCTTCTTCCACTGAGTAATAAGCATTAAGATTACTCCATGTTTTCTCACAGTTTGATAGCTCATTTCTTAATAATACCGAATAAAAACCCATTTTCTGGGTGCATCATATTTATTTATCCATTGAACACTAAATGACATGGTGATTGCCTCCAAGTTTTGGTAACTATGAATAAGGCTGTTATAAGCAACCATAATGTAGGTTTTTGTGTGGACATTTTTTCAACACCTTTAAGTAAATACCAATGACCTTGACTGCTAATTTGTATATAAGAGTATGATTAACTTTGCAAGAAAACACCAAACTGTCTTCTAAAGTGGCCGTACCATTTTGTATTCTTGCCAGCAACATATGAAAGTTACTGTTGCTCCACATCCTTGTCAGAATTTGGTGGTGTCAGTGTTTCAGATTTGGGCCATTCTATTGGATATTTATCTCATTATTGTTTTAATTTGCTTTTGCCTGATGACTGTGATGGAGAACATTTTCCCATAGGCTTATTTGTTATCTGTATATTTTCTTCAGTGAGATGTGTTAAGGTCTTTGCCCCATTTTAAAACTGAGTTGTCTGTCTTCTTTCTGTTGAGTTTTAAGTGTTCTTTGTATAGTTTGGATAATAGTCTTGTTAGATGTGTCTTTTGCCAACATATTCTCCCAGGATGTAACTTGAATTTACGTTCTCTTAACATTGTCTTTAACAGAGCACAAGTTTTTAATTTTAATGAAGTCCAGGTTATCGATTATTTCTTGCATGGATTGTGTTTTTGGTACTGTATCTAAATGGCATCACCATATCCAAGGTCATCTAAGTTTTCTTCCATGTTATCTTCTAAGAGTTCTATAATTTTCATTTTTATTTAGACTCATGACCCATTTTGAGTTAATATTTATGAAGAGTTTAAGGTCTGTGTACAGATTCTTTTTTTTGCATGTGAATGTCCAGGGGATCTAGCACCCTTTGTTGAAAAGATGATCTTTGCTCCACTGTGTTATGTTTGCTTCTTTGTCCAACATCTTTTGACAACAGGGATGGTAAGTGGCATTTAGAAAGTAGTATTAATAAGACTTGGCAATAAATTGTGGAAGTGAATGTTTGATGATTTGATAGTAGAATTCATTTTTACACAGTCTATAAATAATATTCAGATTATCCTTAATCAGCATTTCAATGAAAGCAATTGTAGCCATTTCCTGAAGCAATATATAGCTGCTTCTTTGAGATTCTGGGCATCTTATTTATAAACATGTGTTTGTGATGGTGAGGTATCAAGCAGAAATCTCCAAGGTGCTTTATTTTTCAGATGAGTTGTGAAAAAATATGTCTTTGTTTCTTTTCTGTACATCTTTTCACTGGATTCACAAGCTGGTGAGTGATATTTTGCTAAGATGTTTAATATGGCTTTGGCAGTTTCGACATTCAGCAGCTATGGAAATACGGGCTTCAATTTAATGTTTCTTTTCCATCCATTTCTAAGGTCATAAGCAATCTATAGAAAGCCTCTTTTGTCACTTCAGAAATTGCTCAATCCTTAAGTCCTATCTTTCATTTATAAATATTTCTCATATCTGGTGCTTAGCCTTTTATCTGTTGGCCTCATACCCAAATTCTTCCTCTCACTTTAGCATTTGTGTTTTGACAATTTCTTGCTTGTGATTTAGAATCTCAGTAAGCTTATTCTTTGGAGAATCTTTGTCAGATTTTCTTTTTTTTAATGAACAAGAGATGTTAAAAACCTTATGATGAAGTTGTATTTCTGGGATATACAGTTTGGATCAGTAACACTGGCTTACATTATTTTCCCCCTAAATTAATAGATTGGAACTACTAAAGGAAGATTATCAGTGAGTCTGCCTTAGCATGTTGGGAAACAGCTGGGGGTTCTTTATTGAAGTTCAAGATTAGCTCTGAGCTACAGAGGAAAAGTAAAATTAACAAACATCCAAAGAAAGTCATGTGTAAAAATAGAGTGACAAGAATGATGAAACCTGTGTCCCAGAAATATTTCCTTTTCTCCTTCTCCCTTTTGCTTTGAAAAGATGGTGCAAAGCAGAAGTTGAAGAATTTCGATTTTAGCAGGGCAGACAGGCAGGTGTATATGTGAGTGTGCATATTTTGAAACTAAATGAAGATCCACACAGAAGTAAATCTTATAGCACATGTTCTAAAAAGGTATTGAAAAGGGCCTTTAGGACCTGTTTGATTAACCTAGGGATTTTCAATATTTAAAATCCTATGGAGTATGATATACTTTAAAATAAAAAGTTAAAGTAATTCCTAAAGAAAAAAAATTCAGAAAGATTTTGCTTCATGTTGAATAAAATAAAATATCAATTCCTTTAAAATACCAAATGAAATTTGGAAACTTCTAAAATACCCAAAAATATACAGAAAATGAAAGCAGTTTACAACAGTGACAATTAAACCTTCTCAGCCACCAACTTAGGGCAAGCTTAAACTCACAGACAGACAGCAATAGCATCAGAGACTCTTTGTACCATTGCAATTGCATATTGTCTTCTCACTAAGAGACCCAGCATCTTTTACAACCCCAAAGTTAACTAGCCTTCCATATACCCTGTGGGTGGTAATTTGGACTTGATTCACTACAATTATTTTCAACTTTTCAGTGAAAGAAACTGAGGAAACAGATATAGAAATAACTGACTCTTCAATTGCTTCAGAAAAGAAAAAACATGACAAGAAAGATTCCAATACCAAACCATATTGTAATATTTCAGAAATCTCATCATTTCAAAGTATCAGTGAACTAATTAAGAAATAGAGCTAGAGGAAGTATAATTTTAGCTTTTAAGCAAACTTCAATGAAAAGAGCATAAAGTAATTTGGGGAGTTAAATACAGAAAATGGAAAAAATGCCTATGGGCAAAGTAACGATAATTTAAAATGTAATATTAATACCAAATTCTGAGAACTCAACTCACTAAATGTAGAAGATAATAATAAGTAAAGGATCCAAGATACTTTAAAACTGGAAACATAGGCAGCCTCTTTAATTTCACACAAACTTCCCTCTTAACTGATGGGTAAAAAAAAAGAAAGTAAAACTCATATCACAGAATATTTAGACAGCAAACTAATGAAGCTCTAAAAATCCTAACCTGGGAAAATGTCTAAAACTGTACTTAAGTGGTATTTTTACTTTAAAAACCCATATTAGTAGGCAGAAATTAATGTAAGTAAGAAGTTAAACAGAAAGCTAATGTAAGTAGCAGAAATTAACTTGTTCATAGTGAGTGAAAATATGCTTGTAAAGTTCACCTTCAAAGCATCCAGATTTGCGGTCAACACTAGGGAAAGTGCACTTGTCTTTGCGCCAGTTGTATGCGTCTGATAAGCAGGCAAGCACACAGCCAGAGTCTGCAGAATACTTACGCACTTGGGAAGTGGGGCGCGGGGGGAATATAAAATTCTTTGTGAAGATGTGAAAGTCAAGCTTCTCACAGCTGTTTTTTAGAAGTTAGAGTTCTTGAAATAACTATATGTTAGCCCAGAACATGGAAAAATAAAATGATTTATGAGAAACATAAAAGGATTATTGGTAAAAGTGTAGAGGAAGAGGTACACTGTTCCCTGAAAATCATCTTGTCTCCACTGTACTGCAATGATATCGTCATCCTGCCTCAAATGTCTATGTTTACATTTGATTTCAGAGTCCTTATTCCATTTCATTGCTCCATTTGTCTATCCTTGCACCAACATACTGTCTTATATTATGGACCTTTAAAATAAACCCTGGTATCCAGTAAATACTTCCATCTTATTTTTTGCTAAAGTTTGTCTTGGCTATATTCCCTGTATGCTGCCATATACAGTTTCAAATAAGCTTATCAATTCACTCCCACCCGCCTCCCACATACACAAACCTCTCAAGATCCTGAGTAATTTATATTGTTATTGCATTAGATTTAGAAATTACATCTTGTAACTGGCTTTCAATATCTATAATGGCATAGCAATTTAGTTATTTAGATTTTCTTTAATTTCCCTCAGTCGTGCTCATTAATATTCTGTGTAAGGATGTACAATTTTTATAACTTTTTTTTCTGTATTGGACATGTTTTAATGTTATAAATAACATAAATTTGTTATTACGAATTTCACATTCTGTTTTTGTTACTGATGCAAAGAAATATATGGTTTTTCTTTATGGGCCTTAAATCCAGACACTTTGAAATACTAAATTATAACAATTTTTCAATAGGTCATTTTGGAATTTCAATGTACACAATCATGTCATTTGTTAAAAATGTCACATTTTTTCCTTCTTTTCCATTGTGTATGCATTTAATTTTTTTCTTGCTTGTGGCACCTGCTCGAATTCCTGTGTCTTGCTCCTATTTGTAAGTGGAAGTGTTTTAATATTAACTACTAGATGGGATCTTTGTAGCTTTTTGGATATATTCTTGCTCAGATTAAGGATATTTCCTTTTAATACAGTTTTCTAAACATGAATAGGCATAGAGTTCAAGTCTATCTCCTGGAGAGGGCAGTATTTACTTATATTACTTATAATTCTGTAAGGAGGATTTGGCTTTTTTTCCCCATTTATTTGTTCAATCATTTATTTATATCAGTATGGACTCATGAATACTTGTTTTATACATTGGTTTGTAGTCCAGTAACACAATGTATTTTATTGTAAAAGCTGTTCCAGCTATGTTCATTGATTCTTCAATTTGGCTTCTGTGTTCTTTGGATATGCCCCCTTTCTTAGCTTTTTGACCACTTATTTGCTTTCCAGTACTAAACGATGTTCTAGGATCATTTGGTATATTATCTGACCCAGCCCTAGAATCAACCATTTCTATAAGAAGCCCTTATCTTTTATGTTGAATAATGGCATTTAGAAACCAAAAACTAGGTATTGGGTGTGCTCTTTGCTATTAGATTGTTTTTGCTTCTAGAATCTCTCAGAAACTATCTAGGATATATATGCAGGCATACTACTAACATATGTGTACATACATATCTATCATTATTTCTGTATATATCCATCTGTACCCATATTAAACTAAATTTTAGTTCATACCAATGTCTTTCACTCCAGTTCAGTAGCACATCATTCATTGTAGCCTTTCCTTTCGCTTTTCTGTATTTTACTGGTCCAACAATGAGAAGCCTGGCCTTACAACAACTCACTGTCTATTTACTTACTTGTTTAACCCCAATATATTTACAAAGCAGATTCAGAATTGTTACACTATACCTCAATAAGGAACACAATTACCAAATAGAGCACAGTGTTTATGCACAGTTCCATTTCTCTTTTAGCTTTACAGTTTTCAGTCTAAATGCCGTTTTTAGTGTTAATTCAAACAACTTCTTTTTAATCTGCATTCTCTGCAGTAAGATTATGTCATACATTTTTTATACAGTTAGACTCATTTGTCACAGTCTGCATTGCATCCTGGGATACCAGGCACCTGATAGATTTTTTATTTGCATATACTGAAGCTCATCTTTTGTGATAGACAATTCTGTGAGTTTTGATAAATGTATAAAATCCACCACTCCAATACTATAAAGAACAGTTCCATTACCTTAGAAAACCTCCTATATATCCTTTCATAGTCAGCCATTCTTTCCTCCACAACTGGCAAACATTGCTCCATTTTCTATTTCTTAGTTTTGCCTTTTAATAATGTCATATGACTGCATTCTTCTAATATGTGGTCTTTTGAGTCTGCTTCTTCCACTCAAGGAAACACATTTAATCCATGAATCCCAACATTGGGTCAGAAAAAGTCTCCAGATGTGTTTGGGATGTCTTGTTTCCATAAAGAAAAGATGCCTTCAAAAATGCCTAGGATAGCATCTAAAGAAAGAGCATTAAGAGGCTACCCTAAAGGAGAGACCAAGTTGTGAACATTTGAATATAAAACAAAATGTTGATCATCAGTTGGAACCAGTAAAATATGTAATGAGTCATTTGGTCATGGAGGTGCTTAAAATGAACAAATACTTTAAAATATACTAAGGAAAAGGCATACTGACCAATGCAAGTCAAATTATTCATGCTTATACCTTGCTGTAAAGTGAATTACTGAATTTAAATGAAATAATTAATTCATACACCTCATATTCCCTCAATAAATTGCTCAAATACTTGCTATAGTAATAGTGGTTAATACTAGTTTCCGTCATTTTGACTAAAATATGTAGATCTACTCAGTTTATATTCCAATTAAAATGAGTTATAGTTAAGTAAATTAACTACAGAATGGAATCCAATCCACTCGGGCATGCTGGGTAATGTTGCACAAGGAATATTGCTGATATTGCTGCTTGATTCATTTGTTCTCAAATACATGATGGAGATATTCTGTACAGTTAGTTGTTTCTAACAAGCTCAGAACCAAATAGTCACAGCCTCTAGGATGATTGTATTGAGAGCGGACTTAACTGGGAGGGAAAGAAAAAGGAAATACGTTTAAGACTTCAGAGAGTTTGACACTGGTGTACTTCTCCCCCGGCTAGCAGGCTCAGCCCTTGTGTGTCCCAATGAGCTTTGGAGATCACAGGGAACTTCTTTTTCTGCCTAGATTTACGCTATGTGGTTTCTTCCTTTGGGAAAATCATATCCGTGTCTCTATACGTTTTACTATGAAAGTAACTTTATATCATCTTTTACCTTGTTTTCCTTTCTCTCTTTTTCTTTTGTAATCTTTGAATTAATCCCACCAGAGATAATTTTTGGTTGCCACACAAACATTATGTTCAAGAAACAAAGACAATGAAAATAAAATAGAGACAAGCAAAAAAGTGATGTTGCAGAGATACTGAGGATATATGAAAAGAGTAAGAGGAATTTTGATTATCTAACACAATGGCTGATATTTTAAGTCACAAAATTGATCAACCAATAAGTAGCCTAATAAATCATAAAGGGGAAAAAGTCCAGATACCTAACCCTAGCATTACATTCTCTGAGGATACAAAGGACATAAAATAAATTTCCTTTGTCATTACATCATTAATTATACCTCATTTAGAGATTGAAAACCCAAATCTAGTAAATAGTTTTGAAAAATCTGAAGCAACTTTCTAAACACAAAACTTCCCCAAATGCAACAGGCCCACACTGATGCTAGTAAGAGACTAATGATTTCAATTTTATTTACTCCTGAAAAGAAGGAAATTGTCCATGTTTTAAACAAGCATAACATATATAAAAATATATGACACTTGCAGAAGGATAAAAGTTTACTCATACTTATTGAATATAAATATAAAATCTGATAGAAGAGATTGGAAAGTGAAATCAATGCACATTAAAATAATAATTTACTGTGATGTTTATTTTGCCTAAGAATAGGATTTGATGAAGTCTATTAATATAATTCAAAATTGAAAATAGTAACTTCCTTAACTTATAGTAAACTTCAAATATATAAAAGCTATTTCTGATTTTTAAAGAAAGTATTAGTTTATCAGTAAAGCCAGATATTTTCCTAAAAAATCTTAAGGTTATATCAAAATTGGACTTAGTTGTAAACATGAGAAGAATTCTCAATATCAGGAAGAAAAACTTTCTTGCCTTCAGTATATCTATTTAATATTAATCTGGCAGTGACTAATACATAATAAGTATTAAATAAATGTGAATTAATAAATAAAGGAATTATTTCACTAATGTCTTTTAGAACCACTTGTCCATCCATTTAGAGAAAGTAAACCTGGTTTCTGATTTCATTCCATATCCAAAATGAATTCCATATGAATAAATAAATCTAATATAAAAGGAATCAACTTGTACATTATTAAAAGAAAATGTATCAGTTTTTAGGTGTAGAATATTTTTATAAGAAACCACATCCAAAGATCCACAAAAGACTGATTATATTTTTTTCTGAAAGTAACACTAATTGTAACAAAAATAATACATCAAAGATTTTAAAAAGTGAAAAACAGTGCAAATATTAAGCACAAAATTATTTAACATACAGAATAGTCACAAAAAAGTTATTGAAACAAGATACTGACAGAGAAGAAAATGCAAGTGTATATTAAATGATTATGAATGACAAATGAATAGAGGAACATATGTCAAAACTTTTAAATAAATAATGAATGGGACTTAAAATAACAGTGAGACACTATCTTTTACAGATAAAATTGAAATGACTAATATTTTATAAAAGTTTGTTTAGAAAACACTGTGGAGAAATAGGCACTCTATATAGTGGTAATAAGAGAATAAATTGGCTAAATATTTTTTATGGCAATTTGCCAATGTTTATCAATATTTTAAGTGCTTTTTGTTTAATTCTACAATTTCACTTAGAATTTATTTTAAAGATAGAGCACTTATTTTAAGAACTAAATAGAAACAGCTGAAAAGTATAATCAGAAAATAACTATTTAAATATGATTCATCTTCATAATGAAATCCAACACATTTACCTTGTATTATCAGGATTATCTATCAATTTATTAATAATTCATTTTTATGTAGTCTTTTTTGACTAAGAATAGTTAGTTGGGAAATGCCTGGTTTAAATATTATGAGCATAATGTATGATGCATAGAGAGAATCTGGAAGAAAATAAATATATACATAGAACTTTAACAACTACAGAAGGTGGAACTAGAGAGGTTGAAGAATGGAATTTTATTTTTCTCTTTAGGAATGATTGGATATGTACTTCAGGGGAATTAGTCTGTGAAATAAATATAGGACATATTGGAAAATGGGAGACTTCAGCTGGTGAAGGTGCCTGTGGAAGGCTGCTATACAAGGAAGGGAGGAAACATGAAACAAACAGATAATTTTAATCCATTTTTGAAAAGTCCTCAATGGTCTACTTTAAAATTAAGTTATATTTTCCTGGTTTTACTTCAGTGCCCCCATTTCATTTATTTTAACACACTAGGAACAAAAAATACTAACTTGGCTAGTAACTTCTCTTATTAGCTATGGAGCTTAGCAAAAAGAATGTCAAATAAATTCACATGGCCACTATATGTATTTTTTAATTCCTTTGGCATTCTGACCCCATTTGGACTTGTCCTTTGTACTTTCCCATCCTCCAGGTACCAATTTACTTTTCATAATTGTTGACATTTTTTTAGGTACAACACTCACTGCTTTCTGCAAAACTCTGTCACCATAGAACTCCTGGAGTGAAATAATCATTTGTAAACATCAGGAATAGTCCTACCCTCCCTGGTACCATGAGAAGTATAAAAACAAGCAAAAAGACTGAATATTTTCTCCCCAGATGGAAACTAGAAACTAGTTCAGCCATATGTCAAAGTCATTTAATTATTTCAAGGTACAAAAGTCACAATGGCCACTCTTCTTCCCCTCATTCACTTACCTAAAATAAAAACAAAAAAGTTAATACTCCTTCCAAAGAATATTTGTAATTAAATTGGTTTTAGATGACCATACTAAGATATTTAGAAAGTTTTATTAAGCCATTAAAATAAGCCACTTGCTGGGGGGAAAACAATAAAAAAACACCTGGTTCTTACTCAAATGTAAACTTCATCTCTTCAACTTTGGCCTCAGATGTTGGGGTAAATATGACAGAAGAGTCCTTGGAGAGTTTAAATGGCAGTACTGAGGAGAAGGAACTGGTCTAGAAAATTCTAGGAAGATTACCAGGGGCTAAGATGAAGGAATGGTCCAAATTAGAGAAAGAAAAGAACAATTAGAAGAGTTTTGTAGTGATTTCACTAAAAAATGATCACTGTTTCAATAAAGCAGTAATAGTGGAAAAGGTTAAGATGTGATATTTTGGGGAAATACTAAGGAAGTAGAATTCATTGGACTCAATAAATTATTAAAAATATCAGATGAGTGATAGCAAACAATTTAGAATCCTTACGTGTCCTAACGTGGCTCTGTAACTAAGCATCTATTGGTGTCTTAGGGAAGTTATTGTATTAGGGAACAGAAAAGAGAAGTACATTTTGGGTCAAGAAGATGTGTGGGATATGTTGGATATGTTGGATATTAGACACTAAGAGAGAGCATTCTGCCATTACCTATAGATCTAGAAATAATTACTATTTGTACTTCATCAATGCGGTACTATACATGAAGACACACTATAAGTTGTATGCACAAGTTGGAGATTAAAAGTTTAAAAAGAAAACCCTTGAAGAAAAATCAACACAAAAAGAAGGAATGGTTAGAAAGGTAACAGGATGACCAACAGGGAACAAACCATAAAAGTAGAGGGAATGGAAAATGTCAAATGTGGTGTTAAGAAATATGTGTTAAAAATGCCCCAAAGATATGGTAATTCAAAAGGTAAAGACAAAGCTAAGTGAACCGTTTATTTAGAATATTGAGAGAGAATCAGGTTGAAGAGGAAAGGAAGGGGGAAATGTGTTGACTATTAATTTGAGATTTCATGACAAAACCATGAGTCATGATAACGGAAATGAGTCAAAAGCTAGATTGCAGATAAGGTAGTATGTACAATAGAGTAGTTAATAAATAGGCAGTAGTAGCAAGTGAGGCTGACTGGAGTTGGACACCAGACATAAACTGGTCTTGAGTAGGCAAGGGTCATCTGGGGGACAATTTTGAGAGACAGACAACTAAGCAGAGATGAGACTTATGTTTGGAAGATTACTGACAAAACAGCCTTACAGACTGCTTCAGGAAAAGGTGATAATATATACTTAAAGGTCAGAGGAAGTTAGGCTGTAGAAAAATTTTTAAACTATATAATGGAGATCAGATGAAATGTTAAATATTAGAATTCTGATGATTAAAAGGTCTTTCATTCCATTTTCATTCAGAAAATGGATTGGTTTAAGAGGTAAAATTACTAAAAAATATCACATCATACTAAAATGTTTATCAGTCTTTCCTTTACTACAACCATATGTTAAAAGCGTTTTCTTTATTCACTTAACTGAGCTTTTAATGGATTAAATTGTTCAAAACATCACTATTATGCTTTTGGGCCTTTTAGTTATCACATAATTGCTATGTACTTTCTTCCAGATGTATATTAAAATAAAAATGCAAGCATTATTTCCACAAACATTTCATGCCATGGCTGAAATTTGTTTTGATAATAGGGAAAAAAATGACAAAAATGCTTTAGAGCTATGTACAGTTCATGTAATTTGATTTTTTACATTTTTTAAATATTTGAAGACCCCAATAATCCTCAATATTTAATTATACTCTAATTAAAATAATGAAACAATATTTAGGTTAGGTAAATTGACATTAAAAAAATTGAGTTATAACTTGACCAGTTTATTTCAGTTATCATTGCATGAATCAGTTTTAGTATGTTTTAAGCTTTTATGTATTCCCCATGGTACTGCATTTCTAGGACTAGATAGAGACAAGTGTTCAACAGGGTACCACTGGACCTTCTTAAAATGTCACAAATTCCTTGAACAGACCCCTAATAGCTTGTTCTGCTTCACTTCAGTGCACATTCATTCACCTTACTTTCTTCTCTGTGGTAGACACCATCATGTCTTCAGTCTCCTTTCTACCTCTGAAAAAAAAAATAAATTCCAGTAATAGAGTTAAAGGTAATCTTAGTTACCACTTTTCCTAATTCCTAAGGACAAATATTTGGACAGTTTCTACTATAAGGACTTTATGATTTATTTATTGAAGTATAGTCTATATACAAAATTACATTAGTTTCAGGGGTACAGCATAGTGATTTGACAGTTGTATACATCACGAAGTGCTCACCATGATAAATCTAAGCCTCTCAGAAAAAGCCAAGGGAAGGAGCATATATAGTAAACTGACTATAAATAACAAAAAACGATGACTACATTCCTTTGGTATGCCAATCATTTTATATATTCATGCAATCTTCATCACAGCCCTGAGGGGCAGTTCTTTTTAAATTCCAGTTTTGCAACTGAGAAAATCAAGTTTGGGGCAAGTAACTTGCTCAAAGCTACACAATAGTAGTAGAACAGAGATTAAAACCTAGGATACCTTATCTTAGAACCCCAAATCTTAACTTCTCCATAATAATGCATTAATAAAAAAGTTAAACATTTAAAAAATCTTACCTAGCTCTCCTATATGCACTTTCTAATATCCTCTGTTAGTAACAATAAATCCAGTGAATGATCCATGCCATCCTTTGATTGTTCTCTTAGAATATAAGAAATCTTGAAGATGAAAGTGAGGTTTAAGTAGATTTACTCTGTCTTGAAGATATCAAAGTGTAATAACTTCTTTTTTCGTTTTTCTAATATTTCTACTCTCATGGTAAAGTTGTTTATCTGTATGTGGTAATGTTGTCCATATGTTTGTCTTCAGTAATTGAGGAAGATCTGCTTAAACCAGCCCTACATCAATTACATACCAGTGACCTTTTTAACCAAATAGAGTTTGTAAAAATACTTATTCTTTTTATTCCAATAACAGTATTAGAGATACCCTACTATGTTCTCTATAATAGATGTCAAAGTCTTATAGATGTCTTATAGTCTTTGATACTGAATGAAATGTTCATAACTACTATATCAGTCAAGAAAGACGGATCAACATGAAAAGAAGGAGTGGTTAGAAAGACAACAAGAGGACCAATGCTATCACAGAACCTCTTATGGCAAGTCTGTTCTGCAGAAGGTAACCACTGAGCTGCTCAACAATGCTTGTGCCTTTATCACCAGGAAACACCATCATTTAGGTGAACCAAATATCCTCTAGTTCCTCCACTGGTGAGTTTCCCAATCCTATGTTGTCTGCATTTCTATATCACTTAACATGGGCCATCACCTTCCCAAAGTTTCAAACAGTCTTAGCAGTATGTCAGTACTATTTGCAAGTACCTTGCAAAGATGTTAAATCCTGTATAATGGGAGAGTGTTCCCATATCCATACACTCTTCTTCTTTCAACTTTATGTTCTCTTCTTAATACAGTATCTCAAAAGCTAGTCCTATAAGGACTTCTCTGACTCCTAACAGGGAATACTGGCTGAACCCAGTAGTGAATTCAGCATACAGTCCCCTTCTTCTTCTAGTAGGTCTTGTACTTTGCTCTGCTTGGCTATGTTGTAACCTAATCCTAATTTTTGATCTTAAGAACTGAAGGGGAGGTGTGGATAGATACTGATTGAGGTGTATGATTTCTTGCAAGGTAGTGACCCCTCTATTGATTTCAAGCTAGGGATGAGCTCTAACACTTAACAAGAAATTGTAGGGCCTCTTAAATGGGCCCTGATTCCTCAGCAGTATTTGAGTAGTTCACATTTTTGAGTGCCTATACCCAGATAACCCTACCACATACTGCTGGGTCCCACTCCTTCCTAATAGGACCCTGATCTTAGTAAGGAAGATATTCCAAGTTTGAGAATTCGACATCTTCTGTAGCTTTGTAATATGCTGAAGTCCTGGGATTGATCCTCAGCTCTTTTCTGTCCTCAAGCTATAGGAAAAGAGAATTTCAGTATATCTACCAAGAAGGCCTTATAGCCTTCACTCTTAGCTTTCAGTTGGTGAATAATCATCCTCTGCCTTATATTTTCTTTAGCCAATGCATCAATAGCCCCTAGGAAGAAACATTCAGTTCTACTATTCTAAAGATTATTACTTACAGAAAATTTCTTAAATGCCTGAGATATGTTCCCACTGTTTCACACAGCCCCTCTTGGTTTACCAGGTCAAGGTGTCAACAACTGCACTGCTTGTACATGCAAGGCACTAAAAATATTCTGCATCCTACCAGTGAGTTCTCATCAACAACTGGCTGAGCTGGTCCAGTTCCAAATTTCCCTTCTAAAGTTATCTTCCTCAGGCATTCTTGGCATCAACTATCTCAGGTTAGTTTCCTCAGGAAAGATTCTGAAGCTGAGATCTGTGGGCAAAGGCTAACTGAGAAGTGCCTCTGGAAGTCAGCAAGAGTAGGAAAATGAAAGAAGCATGAGGGGGCAGAGAGGCACTGAACTGTGACGTCACTACAAAGTCTCCAGCTGGTTCCATGAGGAATTCTTACAGAGCTGTTTACTTAAAGCACAGGCCAAGCCCTTATTACCCAGCATTGACCCATCATTGGATGTAGGCTGCTTCTCATCAAGGGGTGAAACCTTGGGCAAGTCAGTGCTCTTCTGAAAAGCACAATTTTTAGGGAGGGACTCAGTTGAAATTCTATGATGCCAACATTTCCAGAGCCTGGAGGAATGAGTATTTCAGTCTGAGGTGTGGAGTAGCATCTCTGTGGTACTCCCACAGAATCCATTATTCTGCTTAAATGAACAAATGAAGATGTGGTTCTACACCCTCCCTCACAGGCTTCAGTGAACTAGACGGAAGAGATATTTTTGGCAGAGGAGGGTAGTTCTTGGCATCTAGACAGATCCCCTTTTTCCTTAATGAGTCAGGTTCAGTGCTACTTAAAGACCAATTTCATATCAGGAATAGTGAAAGTGAGACCACGGGCTGCCTATCCTCCACCACCACATTAGTTATGTTCTTTACCTCATTCCAGAGATTGCATTCAGTGATATTTCTTTCAGTGGCTGGTGTGAATAGTGATTTCCCTAAGTGGAAACTCAAAAACTTTTCACTCCGAAGTGACCTGAAAGGCAATAATGGGAGTTTGAGAAATACATTCTGTATTGTTATGTCCCTGAGCATTTTCTATCATAAATAATATATGATATGGTCTTCCACATTGACTTTAAATTAAGTGTTATGTGATACTTCTGAATTTAAATAGTACTGCTAACTAGCTGCATTAAATTCTATATATGTGCACCAATGTACACATTCATGCACATGCACACATTTCCCTGATAACAGGTAACCTCTGCAGTAGGAAACAGTATAGTGGTAGTAGTAGTAGCAGATGAATTAGTATTTAAAAAGTGTTAATTTAATCATATATCATGAGAAACTGTTTTGAGTAATGTTCACTTAAATATCATGTTACCATTTGTAATTTTATTGACACTTCTTGTCTGTGCAATGCAAATTAATGCCCATTTTCATTGTCCTTTAGGTACTAAAAATTTAAACCAAACCTGTTAAAGATATGTTATGTTATGTGCCAATGTTTCCTATTAGCTCTTCCTTAGCAGGCCAGGCCATGAAGAATTAATGATTTTGTTGCTGTTTCTAATCTTATTTTTTCTCATTCCATCTCCCTTTTCATAATACTTCTCCCATTTGTCCATTTGCCTTAATGGATTGAATAACAGGTGAGTATTGAACATATTTGTATCACTGTGGCAAAATTATTTATTTATATTCTTGGCAATCCAAATATTTTTATCCTTTTCTTGAGTTGTGCTTACCAAGTGCATACTGATTACAGATTCTATGAAATTATTAATAATTGAACACAACATATACTAGTTGTCCTTTCTCATTCTTTTATGATGCTGCTGAATTTAAATCAGAATTCATTCTCTTGTAATTGTGAAATACTAGAACATTTTCTCACCTGAGAGATGCTTGTATATTCTATAGCTCCCATCTGCAGAAGCAACAAAAAGAAGTTCATCATTCAGGCTCTCTGATAAAATGCCATCAAAATACAGTGGTTTTCCAGTGTCATGTCTTTCATTTGATACCTCCAAATTCCTATATTCTTTCCTGAAAAATTATACTGATTACTGTTTTATCCATAAACAATGAAAGTCTCAGAACTCACTCAT
The DNA here is from genome assembly GCF_030020395.1 of Manis pentadactyla. NCBI lineage: Eukaryota > Metazoa > Chordata > Mammalia > Pholidota > Manidae > Manis > Manis pentadactyla. Next base: position 166,950,143 of record NC_080020.1, on the reverse strand, counting down.
TCTGTCTTTAATCAAATTTCCTTCTTTCTTCTTTCTTCCTAAGGGAAACTTACTTATTCTATGAGAATAATATCCAATGCCACCTCTTGCAAGTTGGAGACTTAACTGTCACTTTCTCTGCACTTCTACAACAGTGGTTTTGTATTTATCCCAATATAACAGTTATTCTTTTTCTTTTATTAAATTTATTCCTTTACATGTCTGATCTGAGCACAAGGAATGTGTCCTTTCATCACCACATTTGTCATAATATTTTGTAAAGATCAGTGACAAAAGGAATTTTGGCTATAAATCAGGATGGAAATTGGACACCCCATTGAAATTATACTCTCATTTTGAGAGATGCATGGTAGACAAGAAGGACTGGAGTGGTGGGGCTGAGAAAAGCTCTGGACTGGGGGTTGGCAGAAGTTGGTTTCAGAGGTTTTCCTAATACCCACACACTGTTTAATGCTGGGTTGCCGCTTGTGTCCTCTGAGCTTCCTTTTCCATATTTGCTTAAAATAAGTAGGAATCCCTGACTCATCCTCTTGTTTCATAGAGTTATGACTCAGAGTAGCAATTATGAAATTATAGCCACAAGCAAAGTGCATCAGTAAACACAGTGCAGCAGGTCAGAGCACAGGCTTCAGAGACATACCTGGGTTTGTATCTATTCTGTCACTGACTTTGGGCAATGACCTTGGGCACTTGTATTGACATCACTGGATTCTAGTTTCCTTAAAGTAGGGATAAAATGCTCTCCATGGGTTGTTTTAAGAATGGAATGAGACAGAGGCAGAGCCAAGATGGGGGTATGAGTAGGACAGTGGGAATCTCCTCCCAAGAACATATATATTTTTGAAAATACAACAAATACAACTATCCCTAAAAGAGAGACCAGAAGACACAGGACAACAGCCAGACTACATCCACACCTGCGAGAACCCACCACCTGGTAAAAGGGGTAAGATACAAGCCGCAGCCCAGCGGGACCTGAGGCCCCTCACCGCAGGTCCTGGCGGGAGAAGAGGAGTTGGAGAGGGGAGGGAGAGGGAGCCCAGGACTGCTAAACACCCAGCCCCAGCCATCTGAACCAGAGTGCAGACACACAGTGTATGCATGGGGTGCTGGAAACTAGGGAAGCAGGAAAGTAAGACCTGTGAGTGGGTCCCACAGCCAGCGCATCTGGGACAAAGAAAAGCGAGTGCTTTTTTGAAAGTCTTAAAGGGACAGGGACCCCAATGCTGGATGGAAGCATCCCGGGTAACAGTCAAGCAGCTGGAAAGTCCAGGGAACTCCGGGCACACTAACCCCCTGAGAAACAGCTCTGAGACCCCTCACTGAGGTAAACAGCCAAAAACCCCCCATCCATTACCCCTCCGGGGCCCCGCCATAGCAGAGCAGCAGCCTGAGGCTGGACACGCCCACAGCAAGGGAGCTTCATCTATACCGGCCGGGCAAGATACAGAGACCCAGTCTACACGCAATTGCCCAACACAAGCCACTAGGGGTCACAGTTGTCCCAGTAAAGAAAGGCCAGAAGCAAGTGGAAAAAGTCTAGGCTCTCCCAGCTGACAGACACATCAATAGCATACCACTGCACCTATCAACGTCAAAAGGCAAAAAAATTTGATCCAGACAAGACTAACCCAGACAGCGTTGACATCTTCTACATCATCCCCTGAGAAGGAATGTGGGATATAGATTTAACCAATCTTCCTGAAAAAGAATTCAAAACAAAAGTCATAACCATTCTTATGGACTTGCAGAGAAATATGCAAGAACTAAGGAGGGAGAAAACAGAAATAAAACAATCTCTGGAAGGACTTCAAAGCAGAAGGGATGAGATGCAAGAGACCATTAATGGACTAGAAAACAGAGAACAGGAAAACAGAAAAGCTGATGCAGAGAGAGATAAAAGGATCTCCAAGAATGAAAGAATGTTAAGAGAGCTGAGTGACAAATCGAAACGGAACAATATCTGCATTATAGCGGTACCAGAAGAAGAAGAGAGATAAAAGGCATAGAAAGTGTCTTTGAAGAAATAATTGCTGAAAACTTCCCCAAACTAGGGGAGGAAATGGCCTCTCAGACTACAGAGGTACACAGAACTCCCAAGACAAGGGATCCAAGGAGGGCAACACCAAGACACATAATTATTAAAATGGAAAACATCAAAGACAAGAACAGAGTATTAAAGGCAGCCAGAGAGAAAAAAAGGTCACTTACAAAGGAAAACCCATCAGGCTATGATCAGACTTCTCAACAGAAAACCTACAGGCGAAAAGAGAATGGCATGATATACTTAATGCAATGAAACAGAAGGGCCTTGAACCAAGAATACTGTATCCAGCACGATTATCATTTAAATATGAAGGAGGGATTAAACAATTCCCAGACAAGCAAAAGTTGAGGGAATTTGCCTCCCACAAACCACCTCTACAGGGCATCCTACAGGGACTGCTCTAGATGGGAGCACTCCTAAAAAGAGCACACAACAAAACACCCAACATATGAAGAAGGGAGGAGGAGGAACAAGAAGGGAGAGAAATAAAGAATCATCAGACCGTGTTTATAATAGCTCAATAAGTGAGTTAAGTTAGACAGTAAGACAGTAGAGAAGCTAAGCTTGAATCTTTGGTAACCACAAACGTAAAGCCTGCAATGGCAATAAGTACATACCTTTCAATAATCACCCTAAATGTAAATGGACTGAATGCACCAATCAAAAGACACAGAGTAATAGAATGGATAAGAAAGCAAGACCCATCCATGTGCTGCTTACAAGACACTCACCTCAAACTCAAAGACATGCACAGACCTAAAGTCAAGGGATGGAAAGAGATATTTCATGCAAACAACAGAGAGAAAAAAGCAGGTGTCGCAATACTAGTATCGGGCAAAATGGACTTCAAAATAAAGAAAGTAACAAACGATAAAGAAGGACATTACATAATGATAAAGGGCTAAGTCCAACAAGAGGATATAACCATTATAAATATATATGCACCCAATACAGGAGCACCAACATATGTGAAACAAATACGAACAGAATTAAAGGAGGAAATAGAATGCAATGCATGTATTCTGGGAGACTTCAACACACCACTCACTCCAAAGGACAGATCCACCAGACAGAATATAAGTAAGGACACAGAGGCACTGAACAACACACTAGAACAGATGGACCTAATAGACATCTATAGAACTCTACATCCAAAATCAATAGGATACATATTCCTCTCAAGTGCACATGGAACATTCTCCAGAATAGACCACATACTAGGCCACAAAAAGAGCCTCAGTAAATTCCAAAAGATGAAAACCTACCAACCAACTTTTCAGACCACAAAGGAATAAAACTGGAAATAAACTGTACAAAGAAAGCAAAAAGGCTCACAAACACATGGAGGCTTAACAACATGCTCCTAAATAATCAATGGCTCAATGACCAAATTAAAATGGAGATCCAGCAATATATGGAAACAAAGGACAACAACAGCACAAAGCCCCAAGTACTGTGGGATACAGCAAGAGCAGTCTTAAGAGGAAAGTATATAGGAATCCACGCATATTTAAAAAAGGAAGAACAACCCCAAATGCATGGTCTAATGTCACAATTATCGAAATTGGAAAAAGAAGAACAAATGAGGCCTAAGGTCAGCAGAAGGAGGGACATAATAAAGATCAGAGAAAAAATAAATAAAATTGAGAAGAATAAAACAATAGCAAAAATCAATGAAACCAAGAGCTGGTTCTTCGAAAAAATAAACAAAATAGATAAGCCTCTAGACAGACTTATTAAGAGGAAAAGAGAGTCAACACACATCAATAGAATAAGAAACGAGAAAGGAAAAATCACGACAGAACCCACAGAAATACAAAGAATAATTAGAGAATACTATGAAAACCTATATGCTAACAAGCTGGGAAACCTAGGAGAAATGGACAACTTCCTAGAAAAATACAACCTTCCAAGGCTGACCCAGAAAGAAACAGAAAATCTAAGCAGACCAATTACCAGCAACAAAATTGAAGAGGTAATCAAAAACATACCAAAGAACAAAACCCCCGGGCCAGATGGACTTACCTCGAAATTTTATGAGACATAAAGATAAGACATAATACCCATTTTTCTTAGAGTTTTCCAAAAAATAGAAGAGAAGGGAATACTCCCAAACTCATTCTATGAAGCCAACATTACCCTAATACCAAAACCAGGCAAAGACCCCACCAAAAAAGAAAACTACAGACCAATATCTCTGAGGAACGTAGATGCAAAAATAATCAACAAAATATTAGCAAACTGTATTCAAAAATACATCAAAAGGATCATACACCATGACCAAGTGGGATTCATCCCAGGGGTGCAAGGATGGTACAACATTTGGAAATCCATCAGCATCATCCACCACATCAACAAAAAGAAAGACAAAAACCACATGATCATCTCCATAGATGCTGAAAAGCATTTGACAAAATTCAACATCCATTCATGATAAAAACTCTCAGCAAAATGGGTATAGAGGGCAACTACCTCAACATAATAAAGGCCATATATGATAAACCCACAGCCAACATCATACTGAAAAGCGAGAAGCTGAAACCTTTTCCTCTTTGATCAGGAACAAGACAGGGATGCCCACTCTCCCCACTGTTATTCAAAATAGTACTGGAGGCCATAGCCATGGCAATTAGACAAAACAAAGAAATACAAGGAATCCAGATTGGTAAAGAAGAAGTTGTACTGTCACTATTTGCAGATGACATGATATTGTACATAAAAAACCCTAAAGACTCCACTCCAAAACTACTGGAGCTAATATCAGAATACAGCAAAGTTGCAGGATACAAAATTAACACACAGAAATCTGTGGCTTTCCTATACACTCACAATAAACTAATAGAAAGAGAAATCAGGAAGACAATTCCATTCACAATTGCATCAAAAAGAATAAAATACCTAGGAATAAACGTAACCAAGGAAGTGAAAGACCTATACTCTGAAAATTATAAGACACTCTTAAGAGAAATTAAAGAGGTCACTAACAAATGGAAACTCATCCCATGTTCCTGGCTAGGAAGAATTAATTTCATCAAAATGGCCATCCTGCCCAAAGCAATATACAGATTTGATGCAATCCCTATCCAATTACCAACAGCATTCTTCAATGAACTGGAACAAATTGTTCAAAAATTCATATGGAAACACCAAAGATCCTGAATAGCTAAAGCAATCCTGAGAAGGAAGAATAAAGTGGGGGAGATCTCACTCCCCAAATTCAAGCTCCACTATAAAGCCACAGTAATCAAGACAATTTGGTACTGGTACAAGAACAGAGCCACAGACCAATGGAACAGAATAGAGACTCCAAACATTAACCCAAACATATATGGTCAACTAATGTTCGATAAAGGGGCTATGGATATACAATGAGGAAATGACAATCTCTTCAAGAGTGGTGCTGGCAAAATTGTACAGCTACATGTAAGAGAATGAAACTGGATCACTGTCTAACCCCATACACAAAAGTAAATTTGAAATGGATCAAAGACTTGAATGTAAGTCATGAAACCATAAAACTCTTAGAAAATATCATAGGCAAAAATCTCTTAGACATAAACATGAGTGACCTCTTCTTGAACATATCTCCGCGGGCAAGGGAAACAAAAGCAAAAGTGAACAAAAGGGACTATATCAAGCTGAGAAGCTTCTGTACAGCAAAGGACATCATCTATAGAACAAAAAAGTATCCTACAGTATGGGAGAATATATTCATAAATGACAGATCCGATAAATGGTTGACATCCAAAATATATAAATAGTTCACACACCTCAACAAACAAAAAGCAAATAATCCAATTAAAAAATGGGCAGTGGTGCTGAATGGACAGTTCTCTAAGGAAGAAATTCAGATGGCCAACAGACACATCAAAAGATGCTCCACATCGCTTGTCATCAGAGAAATGCAAATTAAAACCACAATGAGATATCATCTCACACCAGTAAGGATGGCTACCATCCAAAAGATAAACAACAACAAATGTTGGCGAGGCTGTGGAGAAAGGGGAACCCTCCTACACTGCTGGTGGTAATGTAAATTAGTTCAACCATTTTGGAAAGCAGTATGGATGTTCCTCAAAATGCTCAAAATAGAAATACCATTTGACCCAGGAATTCCACTTCTACGAATTTACCCCAAGAATGCAGCACTCCAGTTTGAAAAAGACAGATGCACCCCTATGTTTATCGCTGCACTATTTACAATAGCCAAGATATGGAAGCAACCTAAATGTCCATCAGTAGATGAATGGATAAAGAAAATATGGTACATATACACAGTGGAGTATTACTCAGCCATAAGAAAAAAAAATCCTACCATTCACAACAACATGGATGGAGCTAGAGGGTATTATGCTCATTGCAATAAGCCAGGCGGAGAAAGACAAGTACCAAATGATTTCACTCATATGTGGAGTATAAGAACAAAAGAAAACTGAAGGAACAAAACAGCAGCAGAATCACAGAACCCAGGAATGGACTAATAGTTACCAAAGGGAAAGGCACTGGGGAGGACAGTGTGAAGGGAGGGATAAGGGCGGGAAGAAAAGTAAGGGGGCCTTACGATTAGCATGTATAATGTGGGGGGGGTCATAGGGAGGGCTGTGCAACACAGAGAAGACAAGTAGTGATTTTACAGCATCTTACTATGTTGATGGACAGTGATTGTGAACATGTATGTGGGGGGGACTTGGTGAGTGGGGGAGCCTAGTGAACATAATGTCCTTCATGTAATTGTAGATTAATGATACCAAAATAAAATTAAAAAAAAAAAAAGAATGGAATGAGACAAATGATGGCAAAACAATTGCAGAAGTGCTAGCATATGGTAAGTGCTTAATAAGTGATAGTTGTGGCTGAAGCAGGTAGTATTGGGGGGGCAGTTATTTCAGGTGACATTTTTACTTCAGGCAGACAATGCAGAGACACTGGCTAGTGAGAGCAGCATCCTATGTCTATAGTATCATGTATAAAGCAACCAAATTTCAGTTATCATCGTACTTACGTAAAAAAATACCTGCTTTTGCCTTTATTTTTATATAAAATAGAATTTGATTAAATTACTACATTCATATTAAAATAGTATCATAAAGCATATTTTTAAAAAGTTTAAGAAGAGTAATTAGGTATATTTTCATAAATCTTGAAACATTATCAAACTTTCTCAAATAATCTGTTTTGATTCAAAGAGTAAAACCATTGGCTCTTTTCACTCATTATTTCACTTCATATAAACACCCTGATGTTTCATTTCTGAAGTGTTCTTCACACATGAGACCTCTCCACTGTCACAGATTGATCTCAAAGCAGGGGAACAGGAGAGTTGTAGATAATTACTCTGCCTATTTTATGGGACCACCTGTTAGTTGCTTTTAATTGTCTTGTATTTTGCTCTAACATCAAAAACTGAATGATGCATTTTTAAAAATTTGCTTCTGCATCAGCATTATACACCCTGCCCTTCTCTTTGCCCAATAAGAAAGAAATGGTTATGTTTTGAGAAAAATCTCAAGTTGGTTTAAGTTTTAGAAGCAGGCCCTTTAGAAGCTAGAGCCAAGGTTTGTAAAAAGCTTTCCCTTAACTCATTGTTTTTCTTAATGAGATGAATTAACAATAGGTGTTAATACCATGGTATTTTATAACTTGTTACCAAGATTCATAGCCAGACAGAGAAGTAAAACTGAAAATAAACCATTGTACTTCATACAGTAGAGAATATCTACTTATGGATTATAAAATTATATAAAAAGGGAAAGGAAAAGATAAAGAAGGCAGTGGATCATTACAGGGCAATTCAAGGCATAAAACCAACCCAGTCAAGGGGATGATTTGGGGGAAAGTTTATTTTTCAAAATCCGTAACTAGATGCTATGTAGGTAAGTAGCATTTCTACCAAAAATGTTATCATGAGCACAAATACGACAAAAATACCATCTCTTTTTTAGTCTGAATAATCTTAATACAAGTGATGCGAGTTGAGGATAAATACAGTCTGATCCATGTGCAGCATCACCAGTTCCTAGCTGACCTACATACAATTTTAAGACATGTCCATCTCCAAAGGAAAACTGGAGCAGTGTGAGTATTGATTGAAGGGATAAACATTACACTTTATAGGTGGAAGATTATTTGTGTCCCTTGATCCATTTAGATGGCCATGTTGGAGCCCCACTTATATTTTATTCCCAAAGATTTTCTTAAATTTCAACATTTTTCAGACTTAAAGAAGAATAATGTCAGTTTACCCACAACTTCATAATTTAAGGGACTCCTTTAGACACATTCACTAAGAAGACCTTTAAACGCATTTGTATTTCCATAATCATATATTTTTCTAAAAAATGAAGTTGGGTGTTACCTACTGGACCATGAATTTTGAATTTTGATATTAACTGAAGTAGCAGAAGGTAATCTGAGCTGGTATTAAAATGCATGGGTACATTTGTGTGTTGGAAGGACAAGAAAATATTTAAAAATAATGGTATATTTATCAGTTCATTTTCTCATTGCATCTTCTGTCATTAGCCTAGTCTGTCATAAATATAGCATCCTGAGAAGCTGGAATAATACCTTATAGTTCTTACAACCTTCTCATGATTCAAGAATGGTCAGATAAGACTAGGCCATACCAGGGATTCATCAAGTACCTTGTATTAGCACTTTAATAAAATACCAACTAAATTTTGCTAAAACATTTCCCCTTTAATTTTTAAAGTAGAGGGAGTTGTTTGGAATTATTTTCATTTAGTTTTTTTTTTCAAATAATACTGGGTTCTTATTCTCTAGTGTTCACTTTGCTTTTAAATTAGAGTACAGGGCTAGAGTGGATCTTTTCCGCCTTCTCTTTATACCATCTTCTACTTTTTGGTTTGCACATAAAATTATGTTTAATATTTAGTAGTTTTCAAAAACATAAGTGCACAGGAAAGTGTTAACGTTCAGACCTGGGCTGCTCAAGCCTTGTATATTCCCAGAAGAGGCCTGTTTTCAGGCTGGCTCTTGGCTGGTTCCTAGAAATGAGCTCCTGGAATTTTCCATTTGGTAAGAGGGTTTTTGCAGGCCTGAGATCTTGAGTTGTGCTGTACTAGTTTTACCAGATACAGTTGACTTTTGAACAATGTTGGATTTTAGGGTATCCACTCCCTGTACAGTTGAAAAATCACATATGACCTTTGACTCCCCAAAAACTTAACTACAAATAGCCTACTAGTGACCAGAAGCCTTACTGATAACATAATCTATTAAAACATATTTTGTATGCTTTATGTATCATATACTGTATTCTTACAATGAAGTAAACTAGAGAAATAAAAATTTTTTTTTTCTTAATTGTCACAAATCTCAAAAAAGTGTCCCTATATATTTACAAATTTGTGTATATGAAGACCTGTGGAGTTTGGGACTGTGTTGTTCAAGGGTCACCTGTAGTTTTTACTAAAGTGTAATTTATGGTGAACACTTACTTTTCTTCTGAAGGTCTTGAGTAACTGAGGTCAGTCATACAGGTACGGAATGCCTTTTATAACTGACCCTCAATAAAATCCTTTCCTAGACTAAGGTAAAGTTTTCTGATTGGCAACTTTTTGTGTGTTTTGTCACACATTACTAGGGCAATTATATGCATTCTATGTCACTCCACTGGAAGGCGACACTTGGAAGCTTGCAAATGGTTTCCAGACTTTGCCTCATGCACATTTTCCCTTTGATGATCTTAATTTATTTTCTTTTTGCTCTAATAAGGAGTAAACATAAATATAAACAACCTCTGAGTCCTTCTAGGAAATTATCTAACCTGATGGTGGCCTTGAGGACCCTTGACACTGTGGGCTGCTCCTCAGTTTAAGCTGTAGCATTGTGAATAAATGTGGGTATCAGGGCCTGTAGGTTACAATATCCAGTCTTCTTTTATGCTACCTATTCCCCTTCTTATCTTGTTACCTTGACTCAGGTAAGCATCTTCTCAGCCCTTTATTTTTCCATTATTTTATCCTGTGCAGGAAATAGAAAAATCAGTTGAGGCTACAAGAAAGAATGTTGAGAAGAACATTTTGTTGAACACGAAAATAATTAATGCCTGACAATTACACGAATTCTTTAAAGGAGAAGCACAGCTTACTTAAGTCTCTTTATATTATATAAGTGTTATATATGTACATATATATTTATATATATTCTTTTTCCTACCACTCAACATTCTGCCACCTATGCCCATAGAATTACCATTTATTGATAGATGTACTATTTGAAATTATTCTAAGAAATGCGAGAAAATTCAGACACCTGTAGGCAGTGTAATTTAGTCAGCTCTCATGTATTTGCCAAAGTAGGGAATAAAGTGAAGATGTTTTAAAGAGGCACAGTTATCTTTTAAGATACATTATTCACTGTGGGATATCTCTTCCCAATGAGGAGGTTTTAAACATGTTACAGCTGAGAGAACTGGCATTCCACACACTGGCAACAACTGCCATGCTCAAGGTCACATTGAGAGGAAATGAATGAAGCTCTAACATCAGTCTATTTCCACTGAAAATCACTGCCCTTTTGGGGATCCTTTTGCTTTCATTAGGATAGTTCCATCTTATACTGGTTTGATTTTTTGTATTGATAGTTCTATTTCTTACACTGGTTTGATTATTTGTATTGCTGTACATATCCCTTTAACTGTATGGTAGGAACATTGGCTAAATAAATTGTTGTCAATTTCTTATGGGATTTTCTCAATGCATTGAATAATTCGATCATTAAATATTGCTGGGTTAACTATTTAAAATTTTTATTTATATTGCTCCTTTCATAAATAATTTGAGGTGTCTTAAAGAAATGTGCACAATGGAGAGGGGCGGAAGATGGCGGAGTGAGAAGAGCAGCGGAAATCTCCTCCCAAAACCACGTATATCTATGAAAATATAACAAAGACAACCCTTCCTAGGATAAAGACCAGAGGACACAGGACAATATCCAGACCACATCCACACCAGCGAGAACCCAGCGCCTCACGAACGGGGTAAGATACAAGCCCCGGAACGGCGGGAGAAGAGCGCCCATCCCCCCAGCTCCTGGCAGGAGAAGAATAGGCAGAGCGGGAGGGAGACGGAGCCCAGGACTGCCGAACACCCAGCCCCAGCCATCCAGGCCAGAGTGCAGACACAGTGCGTGCCCATGGGGCCCTGGATGCTAGGGAAACAGGGAAGCAAGAGCAGTGAGCGGGCACCGGAGGCCGGGTGCCAGAGGGCATAAGAAAAGCGCGCGAAAATTTTTTTTTGTTGTTGTTGTTGTTGTTTTGTTTCAGCGAGCGCTTTTTGGAAGTCTTAAAGGGATAGGGCCCACAATACTAGGGAAACAGGGCAGTAAGAACAGTGAGCAGGCACTGGTATCCTGGTGCTGGAGGATACCAGAAAAAGTGCGACCATTTTTTTTTTTTTTGCTGTTTTGTTTTGGCGAGCACTTTTTGGAAGTCTAAAAGGGATAGGGCACCCAATACTAGGGAAACAGGGCAGCAAGACCGGTGACCAGATGCCTGAGAATGGCACCAGTGAATATAGAAAAACGAGCGGCCACCTTATTCTTTTTTTTATTAAAAACATTTTTTTTTATTAAAAAATTTTTTTTTTTTTGTGGTCGTTGTTTTGTTTTGGTGGGTGCTTTTTGGAAGTCTTAAAGGGGCAGGGTGGGACACTCAATCCAGAGGTAGGGAATCCGGGGATCTCTGGGCACCCTAACCCCTGGGCTGCAGGGAGCAGGGAGGCCCCTTAAGAAGATAAATAGCCTCCAGGCCGCTTCCCCTCCAACGCGACTCCACCACTTTGGAGCATTGGCCCGAACCAGGCCACACCCACAGCAACAGCGGAGATAAACTCCATAGCAGCCCGGCAGGAAGCAGAAACCCTGTCTGCACGCAGCTGCCCAACACAAGCCACTAGAGGTCGCTGTTCTCCCAGGAGAGGAAGGCCACAAACCAACAAGAAAGGAAGTCCTTCCAGCCGTCACTCATCCCAGCTCTGCAAACTATTCCTATTACCATGAAAAGGCAAAGCTACAGGCAGACAAAGATCACAGAGACAACACCAGAGAAGGAGACAGACCTAACCAGTCTTCCTGAAAAAGAATTCAAAATAAGAATCATAAACATGCTGACGGAGATGCAGAGAAATACGCAAGAGAAATGAGATGAAGTCCGGAGGGAGATCACAGATGCCAGAAAGGAGATAACAGAAATGAAACAAACTCTGGAAGGGTTAATAAGCAGAATGGATAGGATGCAAGAGGCCATTGATGGAATTGAAACCAGAGAACAGGAACGCATAGAAGCTGACACAGAGAGAGATAAAAGGATCTCCAGGAATGAAACAATGTTAAGAGAACTGTGTGACCAATCCAAAAGGAACAATATCTGTATTATAGGGGTTCCAGAAGAAGAAGAGAGAGGAAAAGAGATGGAAAGTATCTTAGAAGAAATAATTGCTGAAAACTTCCCCAAACTGGGGGAGGATATAATCGAACAGACCATGGAAATACACAGAACCCCCAACAGAAAGGATCCAAGGAGGACAACAACAAGACACATAATAATTAAAATGGCAAAGATCAAGGACAAAGAAAGGGTTTTAAAGGCACCTAGAGAGGAAAAGGTCACCTATAAAGGAAAACCCATCAGGCTAACAACAGACTTCTCCACAGAAACACTATAGGCCAGAAGAGAATGGCATGATATATTTAATAAAATGAAACAGAAGAGCCTTGAACCAAGGATACTGTATCCAGCATGACTATTATTCAAAAATGATGGTGGGATTAAACAATTTCCAGACAAAAAAAAGCTGAGGGAATTTGTTTCCCACAAACCACCTCTACAGAACATCTTACAGGGACTGCTCTAGATGGGAGCACTCCTAGAAAGAGCACAGCACAAAACACCCAACATATGAAGAATCAAGGAGGAGAAATAAGAAGGGAGAGAAGAAAAGAATCTCCAGACAGTGTATATAACAGCTCAATAAGCGAGTTAAGTTAGGCAGTAAGATACTAAAGAGGCTAACCTTGAACCTTTGGTAACCATAAATTTAAAGACTGCAATGGCAATAAGTATATATCTTTCAATAGTCACCCTAAATGTTAATGGGATGAAGGCACCAATCAAAAGACATAGAGTAATAGAATGGATAAAAAAGCAAGTTCCATCTATATGCTGCTTACAAGAAACTCACCTCAAACCCAAAAACATGCACAGACTAAAGTCAAGGGATGGAAAAACATATTTCAAGCAAACAACATCGAGAAGAAAGCAGGGGTTGCAGTACTAATATCAGACAAAATAGACTTCAAAACAAAGAAAGTAACAAGAGATAAAGAAGGACATTACATAATGATAAAGGGCTCAGTCCAACAAGAGGATATAACCATTCTAAATATATATGCACCCAACACAGGAGCACCAGCATATGTGAAACAAATACTAACAGAACTAAAGGGGAAATAGAATGCAAGGCATTCATTCTAGGAGAACTCAACACACCACTCACCCCAAAGGATAGATCCACAGGGCAGAAAATAAGTAAGGGCACGGAAGCACTGAACAACACAGTAGAGCAGACGGACCTAATAGACATCTACAGAACTCTATATCCAAAAGCAACAGGATACACATTTTTCTCAAGTGCACATGGAACATTCTCCAGAATAGACCACATACTAGGCCACAAAAAGAGCCTCAGAAAATTCCAAAAGATTGAAATCCTACCAAGCAACTTTTCAGACCACAAAGGCATAAAACTAGAAATAAACTGTACAAATAAAGCAAAGTGGCTCACAAACAGATGGAGGCTTAACAACACGCTCCTAAATAATCAATGGATCAATGACCAAATTAAAATGGAGATCCAGCAATATATGGAAACAAATGACAACAACAACACTAAGCCCCAACTTCTGTGGGACACAGCAAAAGCAGTCTTAAGAGGAAAGTATATAGCAATTCAAGCATATTTAAAAAAGGAAGAGCAATCCCAAATGAATGGTCTAATGTCACAATTATCGAAATTGGAAAAAGAAGAACAAATGAGGCCTAAGGTCAGCAGAAGGAGGGACATAATAAAGATCAGAGAAAAAATAAATAAAATTGAGAAGAATAAAACAACAGCAAAAATCAATGAAACCAAGAGCTGGTTCTTCGAGAAAATAAACAAAATAGATAAGCCTCTAGCCAGACTTATTAAGAGGAAAAGAGAGTCAACACACATCAACAGAATAAGAAACGAGAGAGGAAAAATCACGACAGAACCCACAGAAATACAAAGAATAATTAGAGAATACTATGAAAACCTATATGCTAACAAGCTGGGAAACCTAGGAGAAATGGACAACTTCCTAGAAAAATACAACCTTCCACGATTGACCCAGAAAGAAACAGAAAATCTAAGCAGACCAATTACCAGCAACAAAATTGACGTGGTAATCAAAAAACTACCAAAGAACAAAACCCCTGGGCCAGATGGATTTACCTCGGAATTTTATCAGACATACAGGGAAGACATAATACCCATTCTCCTTAGTGTTTTCCAAAAAATAGAGGAGGAGGGGATACTCCCAAACTCATTATATGAAGCTAACATCACCCTAATATCAAAACCAGGCAAAGACCCCACCAAAAAATACAACTACAGACCAATATCCCTGATGAAAGTAGATGCAAAAATACTCAACAAAGTATTAGCAAACCGAATTCAAAAATACATCAAAAGGATCATACACCATGACCAAGTGGGATTCATCCGAGGGATGCAAGGATGTTACAACATTCGAAAATCCATCAACATCATCCACCACATCAACGAAAAGAAAGACAAAAACCACATGATCATCTCCATAGATGCTGAAAAAGCATTTTACAAAGTTCAACATCCATTCATGATAAAAAATCTTAGCAAAATGGGAATAGAGGGCAATTACCAGAACATAATAAAGGCAATGTATGATAAACCCACAGCCAACATTATATAGAACAGTGAGAAGCTGAAAGCATTTCCTCTGAGATCGGGAACTAGACAGGGATGCCCACTCTCTCCACTGTTATTTAACATAGTTCTGGAGGTCCTAGCCATGGCAATCAGCCAAAACAAAGAAATACAAGGAATCCAGATTGGTAAAGAAGAAGTTAAACTGTCACTATTAACAGATGACATGACACTGTACATAAAAACCCTAAAGACTCCACCCCAAAACTACTAGAACTGATATCGGAATACAGCAAAGTTGCAGGATACAAAATAAACACACAGAAATCTGTGGCTTTCCTATACACTAACAATGAACCAACAGAAAGAGAAATCAGGAAAACAACTCCATTCACAACTGCATCAAAAAAAAATAAAAAACCTAGGAATAAACCTAACCAAGGAAGTGAAAGACTTATACTCTGAAAACTACAAGTCACTCTTAAGAGAAATTAAAGGGGTCACTAACAGATGGAAAATCTTCCCATGCTCGTGGCTAGGAAGAATTAATATCGTCAAAATGGCCATCCTGCCCAAAGCAATATACAGATTTGATGCAATCCCTATGAAACTACCAGCAACATTCTTCAATGAACAGGAACAAATAATTCAAGAATTCATATGAAAACACCAAAGACCCTGAATAGCCAAAGCAATCCTGAGAAAGAAGAATAAGGTAGGGCGGATCTCACTCCCCAACTTCAAGCTCTACTATAAAGCCATAGTAATCAAGACAATTTGTTACTGGCAAAAGAGTAGAGCCACAGACATATGGAACAGACTAGAGAATCCAGACATTAACCCAGACATATATGGTCAATTAATATTTGATAAAGGAGCCATGGACATACAATGGCGAAATGACAGTCTCTTCAACAGATGGTGCTGGCAAAACTGGACAGCTACATGTAGGAGAATGAAACTGGACCATTGTCTAACCCCATATACAAAAGTAACCTCAAAATGGATCAAAGACCTGAATGTAAGTCATGAAACCATTAAACTCCTGGAAAAAAACATAGGCAAAAATCTCTTATACATAAACATGAGTGAACTCTTCTTGAACATATCTCCCCGGGCAAGGAAAACAACAGCAAAAATGAGTAAGTGGGACTATATTAAGCTGAAAAGCTTCTGTACAGCTAAAGACACCATTAATAGAACAAAAAGGAACCCTACAGTATGGGAGAATATATTTGAAAATGACACATCCGATAAAGGCTTGACGTCCAGAATATATAAAGAGCTCACACACCTCAACAAACAAAAAACAAATAACCTAATTACAAAATGGGTAGAGAAACTGAACAGACAGTTCTCCAAAAAAGAATACAGATGGCCAACAAACACATGAAAAGATGCTCCACATCGCTAATTATCAGAGAAATGCAAATTAAAACTACAATGAGGTATCACCTCACACCAGTAAGGATGGCTGCCATCCAAAAGTCAGAGAACAACAAATGTTGGCGAGGCTGTGGAGAAAGGGGAACCCTCCTACACTGCTGGTGGGAATGTAAGTTAGTTCAACCATTGTGGAAAGCAGTATGGAGGTATATCAAAATGCTCAAAACAGACCTATCATTTGATCCAGGAATTGCACTCCTAGGAATTTACCCTAAGAATGCAGCAATCAAGTATGAGAAAGATCAGTGCACCACTATGTTTATCGCAGCACTATTTACAATAGCCAAGAATTGGAAGCAACCTAAATGTCCATTGATAGATGAATGGATAAAGAAGAGGTGGTACATATACACAATGGAATACTACTCAACCATAAGAAAAGGGCAAATCCAACCATTTGCAACAACATGGATGGAGCTGAAGGGTATTATGCTCAGTGAAACAAGCCAAGCGGAGAAAGAGTAATACCAAATGATTTCACTTATCTATGGAATATAAGAACAAAGCAAAAACTGAAGGAACAAAACAGCAGCAGAATCACAGAACTCAAGAATGGACTAACAGGTACCAAAGGGAAAGAGACTGGGAAGGATGGGTGGGTAGGGAGGGATAAGGAGGGGGAGAAGTGGGGGGTTATTAAGATTAGCATGCATGGGGGGTAGGAGAAAAGGGAGGGCTGTACAACACAGAGAAGGCAAGTAGGGATTCTACAACATTTTGCTATGCTGATGGACAGTGACTGTAAAGGGGTTTATAGGGTGGACCTGGTATAGGGGAGAGCCTAGTAAACATAATATTCATCATGTAATTGTAGATTAGTGATACCAAAAAAAAAATGGTAGTTCCTGTGTGGTAACTTCCAATGAGTTCTACATAAGAGTATAAAGGGCATATAAAAGTGTAGGAAAAGGGTCTGTTTGTGTTTATACAGAGGATCAAAGCCTAATTGGGCTACCCTGAAAATGAACTAAGATACAATATGAAAAAGAACTTCCAACATCAGCACTCTCTGGAAGACTCATGCCAGAAGATGATCATCAAAAAACCCCAACAAAGATCCACGCACTGCTACAGCTGTAGATGCACTCATCGCACTAGTTCCTGGACTTGCCATGGGAATGAGGAAGGAGATATCTAAGCTGGCCTGTGCATACAGTAAAACAACAAATTTGACTGGATCTATACTGTTGGAACTCAATCAAGAATTAGGATAAGTGCAAATTGTAGCGCTCCAAAATCTTACAACCACAGACTATTTACTGTTAAAAAAACATAAGGGATGTGAACATTCCCCAGGAATGGGTTGTTTTAATTTGTTTGATTTCTCTCAGACTGTTTAAGTTCAGTTGGACAATATCCACCATATCATAGATAAGTTTTCACAAATGCCTAAGGTGCCTAACTGGTTTTCTTGGTTTCACTGGAGATGGCTGGTAATTACAGGTATGCTTTGATTATGTAACTATACTCCTATTATGTTAATGTGTGTGCACAATCTAAGTAGTAGCTTAAAACCTATACATGCTGAAGTTACTCTACAAGAAGATATGTCAAAGAAATAATCAATCTTCCCAAGTTTTCTTCCGCCTGCTACTTCTATAGCTTTTCTTCTTCCTTCCTAATTACAACCCTTAAATAGAATTCGTGCCTCATATCAAATTTACCGAGTATCATAATTCTTCCAAGTGGCAAAGATACCTCAAGACAAATGCTGGGCATAGAAGCTACAGGGCATAAATATGCAAAGAAATAAAAAGCTAACCATTTCAAACAATAAGGCTTCTCTCTCACTTACCAACTTTACATTTCCCTGTATGGCCCTGGAAGATGACTGGTTAGCCAGAGACGGGTAAGATTCCTGAAGGGAGGAACAACCTAAGACAGACACAGTTGCAGGGGTGTCATCAGGTGAGAAATTGGGGATCAACAGAGGTGAGGCTTAGAACCTCACCCCCCCTGTTCTGAGAGAAATCTTCTGCATCCGTGGATGTTTTATTGCCCTTATCTAGCTTGGATTAACACATAGTCTACAGACACACACCTGATCATCTACATTTGCTCTCTTACAACACTAAACTATGTTTTCTACCTTTATCTTGTATCTACCTACCACTTCAGCATTTTATTAAAAGTAATAATAATAAAGAGAGAAATGTGGTATCCACATATAAATCAAGTATAAAAATCAAATGAGTATTCATATTTGAACTGACTGTTTATAGTTCATAATGCTCAAGCAAAACCAAAGGTTTCTGTGATGGCTGCCCTTGTACTCTTCACCATGTAAGAACTTATTCACTATGTAAGAATTTGTTCTCCATGTAATAACTTGTTTGTTATGCCTCAGAAGATTGGAGACTGATGAAAATTAGGCTTGGGGTGGATTAATGATTGTGCATTGAGCATTGACTCCCCTATACAGAATTTTATTGTTGTTAACAACCATTTGATCAATAAATATGAGAGATGCCCTCACAAAAAAAAATTATACACTTCCAGTGATAAAATAATAAGTAACTGGGATGTAATGAATATAGTCAAGATATTGTAACAGCTTGGTATGGTGATAGCTGGTACCCAGAATTGTCTTGTTTATAAATGTTGAATCACTATGTTGTACACCTGAAACTAATGCAATGTAATACCGTGTGTCAACTACCCTTCAATAAAAAAATAATTATCTACAAAAAAAAAATGTGCACAATACATGGGATGACAGGAATGGAAAAGTACTTTATGAGCTATTAATAGATAAAAAAAAAATCTGCTCTTAAGTTTCTTAGCCATTAAAGTAAAGGAGATGCAATAAACTGAATCTCTTTGAAGAGGTATAATATATCCATTCATATACTTACAGCACAATTGTTAAGGACTTGCATTTTGGAGTCGGAGAATTTGTATTTACAGTATCAATCTCTCCTTCCCTCATGGATTTGAGCAAGCCACTAAGTGCTTGTAACCTTCAGTGAAGTATCTGAAAAGAGGAAATAATAACAGTATATTGTGAGGATAAAATGAGATGATGAATGTAACCAGCTTAACCTACAGAATAGTAAGAACTAAGTAAATATTAGTGCCTTTTGTAAAAATATTATATATAGAATCAAGCTTAATAACCATTTATTATGCACAGTGTGCAAAAACCCAGAAAATACGCTACTTTAATCTACCACATCTACAACATAAAGGACTATTAGAGGGCAAAGTCACCAACTAAAGATCCCATATGTGGGATAATACATGTCAGGGCTGGTTATTGAACTGAAGCCTCAAAGAATATTCTTAACTCTCCTGATATCATTCATACATCAGCAAAAAATAATATATGCATAAATTATTAGTTTTTATTAGTGACCATTTAGAGACACATAAATTTCTATTTATCATGCTAAATTTACATTAGTGATTATTTCTGACTAAATTAAATGCCACAAAACTAATGTTGACATTAGATAACAATTTATTTCATATGTTATGGTGATCTAATCATTTTGCAAAGAGTGGGAGTGGAAGAAGACCTACCTGTAAATGACTGAGGCTGCTCAGAAATTCCACCCAACTCTGTAAGTCAGGAAACTGCTGCCCTTAAAAGAGGACCTGGGGTTTGCTGCTTTGACATGCTGAAGCATAACAGTGAATGGGGTGGCCCATCAGTGATCAAGGTCAGGTTTTAGGATCAGCTAGTCAGTTGCTACAATTGATTGAGATTTGTGCTCTATTGTTACCCAGAGGCAGAACCTGGACTTTTCATGTAGTCAAGTCTTCATTTTTGAACAAGCTAAATACAGTATCACTTTATAAACACGTTCCAAAATAAAAGATTGAATCTGGTACTACTGATGGGGAAAATCACTCAACTAATGGCACCCAGTTAAAAAAAAAATTTGAAATCCATTTCGTTGATTCTTGGTACTACCTAAAAACAGGGAACCAATTTTACTTTACAGACTACATATGATCCTACTTAATGGTCAAATACAAAGGCCCTGTGTTAAATTTTGTGGATATTCAGATGAAGTAAGTAAGATCCAAAATTCAAGGAGTTTGTAGTCTTCTAAGAAAGAAGCAAAGTACAATAGCCAAGATACCAAAGCAACCTAAGTGTCCATCTGTCGGTGAATCGATAAAGAAGATGCAGTACATATACACAATGGAATACTATTCAGCCATAAGAAAGAAACAAATCCTACCATTTGCAACAACATGGATGGAACTGGAGGATATTATGCTCAGTGAAATAAGCCAGGTGGAGAAACACAAGTGCCAAATAATTTCCCTCATTTATGGAGTATAACAATGAAGCAAAACTGAAGGAACAAAATGGCAGCAGACTCAGAGACTCCAAGAAGGAATTAGTGGTTACCAAAGGTTAGGGGTGTGGGAGGGCAAGTGGGGAGGGAGGGAGAAAGGGATTGAGGGGTATTATGTTTAGTACACATGGTGTGGGGGATCACGGGGAGAACAGTGTAGCACAGAGAAGACAAGTAGTGACTCTGTGGCATCTTATTACACTGATAGAAAGTGACTGCATTGGGGTATGAGGAGGATTTGATAATATGGGTAAATGTAGTAACCACAATGTTGCTCATGTGAAACCTTCATAAGAGTATATGTCAATGATACCTTAATAAAAAAAATGAAAAAAGAGAAGTAAAATAAACAATAATAATGTCAGTGTAAATAGTCCAAACGTACGACACACATATTTGTGAATAAAGTCATTCTTTGTGTGGAGTGGTAGAGAAATGTCTTGCAATAATGTAAATATAGGAAAAAATGAATAAATTTGGGTGGGAGGTAGCACAAGTATCATAAAGAAGGACATTCATTTCAAAGGAAAGTTTTAAGGAATGAAAATACTTCAGAGACTGCTGAGGGATTCTGACTGGATGAGAGAGAACTATTCAAACTCATAGCAGTGTGACTGTTAATATTAATATTGTTGTTTTGTTTCAATTTTTATGTATTTTATGTTTTCAGTGATCCTATTCAAAGTTGAATGTAATTCCTGATGAGTTAAAACTCCATATTTGCTTTTTAAATTCAAATTAGGATATCTCAATGCAAGTGTGTAAATGTAAATCTACCTTTCTTCCTTAAAAAATAATGTACTCATAAGCAATGTATGCTTGAACTACTATTGGCAATAAATAATGTAAACCTCACCAACAATTTAGCATATCAACTTAACACAACTGGTGATACCACTGTGCAGAGAGTATACCTCAGGTGACATGGCTGGGGACAGACGTTGGACATGGGGAGTGGCTTACTTGTGCTGTTTTTATGTACTTAAATCCTGCACATTCTCTAAATTGCTTTTCTGTTTAAAGTGGTGTCTAATGTTCACTTTGTAAGTTGTCCTGCACATTTATAAAGTTTTTCTCTACCTTTCTCTCTAATAACATGTTTTTACATTTTGAAACAACATCATGCAATTCTCAGGTGCTCTGATATCTACCTATACTGGATCTTTGAAAGGAGAAAAGGAGAATTACTAGTATTCTAGTGTAAATTTTTTAAATGATACACAGTAAGTGAATTGATATGGCAAAACCCCCTGTGGAAACTCACTCCTCAGAGGGCGCATTCACTCTCTAGACTTCTGCACTGTTCTGGCTCCTCTGCTTTCTAAATAGCAGCTTCCTTAGGGGGTCAGTATATTTTTTTCATTCCCTCAATTTCTTTAACAATATTTGCAGATGATAACTACTTAAAATCTAGTCAATATTGGAAAGAAGAGGTTGGTAATGATAACCTATCTGTTTTTGAAGATTGCGGCAAGACATTTGCTGTAATTAGGGCACTGCAAATTTTTTCCCTATAAGGTATTCTCATCCTTTGTAGAAACTTTGTCCTCTCTGTCTATCTCACTTGTGTTTTTGTTTATTTTCCTGATTTCAACAATAAATATCTGCTGAATGCTACTTCTTTATCATTAGCCATATCAAAAAATAGAATGTTTCAGTGTTCCTCTACCCTGCATTTTGACTCCCTATTTATTGAAATTTATGCTAATACTTCTAACTATGTAAATAGTATATATTACAGAGTATATACTCATGTTTAATCTAAAAGTAAAGATAATGATGCGGGTAGCAATAAAACACAGTTTTCTTACAAATCAGATGTAAGCAGGATCAAATGTGAGTTAGAAGCCTTCTGTTCTTTAGTTTAAACAAGAAATTTTTTGAGAATCCTGTACATTTCAGGGGAGTTGAAATCAACAAATATACAAATCTTGACCACATACTTTCAAAGAGTAAGTAGCAAGTTACAATTTTTAGATATTCCAAAAATAAAATAAAATACAAATAAAACAGAAACAAAAGTCCCTCAAATAAGGGGAGATAGTGATTTGGAAATAATGTCTCCACCTACTAAAAGCTCATGAGCAGCCCATGTATGTCTTAGTCTACCTTAGAGTTCATCCTAAGGGAATTTTACATTCTAAATTGAGAAGGGAATTTAAGGTGTGTTAAGAATATTTCTTAACTGGTCATGTGTAACTTGACTGTACTATCACAAAGTATATCCAGAACACTTAGAAGATTTTTCAGTAGCTATTGAGTGACTACAATGTAGAAGCCAAAACTACAATTAAAAAGTGAGACATGGGAAGGTGGAGCCAAGATGGCAGCGTGAATAGAGCAGCGGAAATTTCATCCCAAAACCACATATATTTATGAAAATATAACAAAGACAATTCTTCCTAGAAGAGAGACTAGAAGACACAGGACAACATCCAGACCATATCCACACCTGCGAGAATCCAGTGGCTTGCAAAGGGGATAAGATACAAGCCCCAACTGGGCGGGACCCGAGCTCCCCACACCTCAGCTCCTGGCGGGAGGAGAGGAGTCACAGTGGGGAGGGAGAGGGAGCCCAGGACTGCTGAACACCCAGCCCCAGCCATCCTGACGAGAGCACAGACACAGTGCATGCGTGGAGTCCTCGATACTAGGGAAACAGGACAGAAAGACCTGTGAGTGGGTCCCTGAGGCCGGCGCTCGGGGACAAAGAAAAGCGAGTGGCTTTTTTTCTTTTTGGATCTCTGGGCACTCAAAACCCCTGGGCAGCTGGGAGCATGGAGGCCCCTCATGGACATAAATAGCCTACAGGCTGTTTCCCCTCCAATGGCGGCTCCACCATATTGGAGCAGCTGCCCAAGGCAAGCCACACCCACAGCAACAGCTGAGATATACTCCATAGCAGCAAGGCAGGAAACAGAAGCCCTGTCTGTGCACAGCTACCCAGCACAAGCCACTAGAGGTCGCTGTTCTCCCAGGAGAGGAAGGCCACAAACTAAAAAGAAGGAAAGTTCTTCCAGCCATCACTAGTGCCAGTTCTGCAAACTAACTCTATCACCATGAAAAGGCAAAATTATAGGCAGACAAAGATCACAGAGTCAACACCAGAGAAGGAGACAGACCTAACCAGTCTTCCTGAAAAAAATTCAAAATAAAAATCATAAACATGCTGAAGAAGATGCAGAGAAACATACAATAGCTAAGGGATGAAGTCCGGAGGGAGATTACAGATGCCCAGAAGGAGATTACAGAAGTGAAAGAAACTGGAAGGATTTATGAGCAGAATGGATAAGATGCAAGAGGCCACTGATGGAATAGAAACCAGAGAAGAGAAATACATAGAAGCTGACATAGAGAGAGATAAAAGGATCTCCAGGAATGAAACAACATTAAGAGAACTGTGTGATGAATACAAAAGGAACAATATCCGTATTATACGGGTACCAGAAGAAGAAGAGAGAGAAAAAGGGATACAAAGCGTCTTTGAAGAAATAATTGCTGAAAACATCCCCAAACTCGGGGAAGAAATAATCGAACAGACAACAGAAATACACAGAACTCCCAACAGAAAGTGCCCAAGGAGGACAACACCAAGACACATCATAATTAAAATGGCAAAGATCAAGGACAAGGAAAGAGTTTTAAAGGCAGCTAGAGAGAAAAAGGTCACCTATAAAGGAAAATCCATCAGGCTATCATCAGACTTCTCAAAAGAAACCTTACAGGACAGAAGAGAATGGCATGATATATTTAACACAATGAAACAGAAGGGCCTTGAACCAAGGATACTGTACCCAGGACGATTATCACTTAAATATGATGGAGGGATTAAACAATTCCCAGAAAAGCAAAAGTTGAGGGAATTTGCCTCCCACACACCACATCTACAGGGTATTTTAGAGGGACTGTTCTAGATGGGAGCACACCTAAACTAAAAAGATGTCACCAGAGAAAATAAAATCACAGCAAAGAAAGCAGAACAACTAAATACTAACTAAAGATAAAATCAACTGCCCACTAAAAGCAGATAAAGGAAACAAGAAAGAGCACAGAATAAAACAACCAACACATAATGAATGGAGGAGGAGGAATAAGAAGGGAGAGAAGAAAAGAATCTACAGACAGTGTACATAACAGCTCAATAAACGAGCTAAGTTAGGCAGTAAGATACTAAAGAGGCTAACCTTGAACCTTTGGTAACCACGAATCTAAAGCCTGCAATGGCAATAAGTACATATCTTTCAATAGTCACCCTAAATGAAATGCACTGAATATACCAATCAAAAGACACAGAGTAATAGAATGGATAAAAGAGCAAGATCCATCTATATGCTCCTTACAAGAAACTCACCTCAAACCCAAAGACATGCACAGACTAAAAGTCAAGGGATGGAAAAACATATTTCAGGCAAACAACAGCGAGAAGAAAGCAGGGGTTGCAGTACTAATATCAGACAAAGTAGACTTAAAAATAAAGAAAGTAACAAGAGATAAAGAAGGACACTACATAATGATAAAGGGCTCAGTCCCACAAGACGATATAACCATTCTAAATATATATGCACCCAACACAGGAGCACCAGCATATGTGAAACAAACACTAACAGATTTAAAGGGGGAAATAGACTGCAATGCATTCATTTTAGGAGACTTCAACACGCCACTCACCCCAAAGGATAGATCCACAGGGCAGAAAATACGTGAGTACAGGGAGGCACTGAACAACACAGTAGAACAGATGGACCTAATAGACATCTATAGAACTGTACATCCAAAAGCAACAGGATATACATTCTTCTCAAGTGCACATGGAACATTCTCCAGAATAGACCACATACTAGCGCACAAAAAGAGCCTCAGTAAATTCCAAAACACTGAAATTCTACCAACCATCTTTCAGACCACAAAGGTATAAAACTAGAAACAAATTCTACAAAGAAAACAAAAAGGGTGACAAACACATGGAGGTTAAACAACATGCTCCTAAATAATTAATGGATAAATGAACAAATTAAAATGGAGATCAAAGAATATATGGAAACAAATGACAACAACAACACAAAGCCCCAACTTCTGTGGGACGCAGCGAAAGCAGTAATAAGATTAAAGTATATAGAGATCCAGGCACAATTGAAGAAGGAAGAACAATCACAAATGAATAGTCTAACATCACAATTATCAAAACAGGAAGTAGAAGAACAAATGAGGCCTAAAGTCAGCAGAAGGAGGGACATAATAAAGATGAGAGAAGGAATAAACAAAATTGAGAAGAATAATATAATAGAAAAAATCAAAGAAACCAAGAGCTGGTTCTTAGAGAATATTAACAAAATAGATAAGCCTCTAGCCAAACTTATTAAGAGAAAAAGAAAATTAACACAAATCAAAATAATCAGAAATGAGAAAGCACAAATCACGGCAGACTCCACAGAAATACAAAGAATTATTAAAGACTACTATGAAAACCTATATGCCAACAAAATGGAAAACCTAGAAGAAATGGACAACTTCCTAGAAAAATACAACCTTCCAAGACTGACCAAGGAAGAAACACAAAAGTTAAACAAACCAATTACGACCAAAGAAATTGAAATGGTAATAAAAAAACTACCCAAGAACAAAATCCCTGGGCCAGATGGGTTTCCTCGGAATTCTATCAGACAAACAGAGAAGACACAATACCCATTCTCCTTAAAGTTTACTAAACAATAGAAGAGGAGGGAATACTCCCAAACTCATTCTATGAAGCCAACATCAACCTAATAACAAAATCAGGAAAAGACCCCACCAAAAAAGAAAATTACAGACCAATATCCCTGATGAATGTACATGCAAAAATACTCAATAAAATATTACCAAACTGAATTCAAAAATATATCAAAAGAATCATACACCATGACCAAGTGGTATTCTTCCCATGGATGCAAAGGTGGTACAACAATCGAAAATCTATCAACATCATCCACCACATCAACAAAAAGAAAGACAAAAACCACATGACCATCTCCATAGATGCTAAAAAAGGATTTGACAAAATTCAACATCCATTCATGATAAAAACTCTCAACAAAATGGGTACAGAGGGCAAGTACCTCAACATAATAAAGGCTATATATGATAAACCCACAGCCAACATCACACTGAACAGCAAGAAGCTGAAAGCTTTTTCCTCTGCGATCGGGAACAAGACAGGGATACCCACTCTCCCCACTGTTATTAACATAGTACTGGAGGTTCTAGCCACGGCACTCAGACAAAACAAAGAAATACAAGGAATCCAGATTGGTAAAGAAGAAATTAAACTGTCACTATTTGCAGATGACATGATATTGTACATAAAAAACCCTAAAGACTCCACTCCAAAACTACTAGAACTGATATCGGAATACAGCAAAGTTGCCAGATACAAAATTAACACACAGAAATCCGTGGCTTTCCTACACACTAACAATGAACCAATAGAAAGAGAAATCAGGAAAACAACTCCATTCACAATTGCATCAAAAAGAATAAAATACCTAGGAATAAACCTAACCAAAGAAGTGAAAGACCTATACCCTGAAAACTACAAGTCACTCTTAAGAGACATTAAAGGGGACACTAACAAATGGAAACTAATCCCATGCTCGTGGCTAGGAAGAATTAATATCATCAAAATGGCCATCCTGCCCAAAGCAATATACAGATTTGATGTAATCCCTATCAAATTACTAGCAACATTCTTCAATGATCTGGAAAAAATAGTTCAAAAATTGATATGGAAACACCAAAGACCCCAAATAGCCAAAGCAATCCTGAGAAAGAAGAATAGAGTAGGGGTGATCTCACTCCCCAACTTCAAGCTCTACTACAAAGCCATAGTAATCAAGACAGTTTGGTACTGGTGCAAGAACAGTACCACAGACCAGTGGAGCAGATTAGAGACACCAGACGTTATCCCAAACATATATGAACAATTAATATTTGATAAAGGAGCCATCGATATACAATGGGGAAATGATAGTCTCTTCAACAGATGGTGCTGGCAAAACTGGACAGCTACATGTGGAAGAATGAAACTGGACCATTGTCTAACCCCATACACAAAAGTAAATTCAGAATGGATCAAAGACCTGAATGTAAGTCATGAAACCATAAAACTCTTAGAATAAAACTTAGGCAAAAATCTCTTAGACATAAACATGAGTGACCTCTCCTTGAACGTATCTCCCCGGGCAAGGAAAACAATAGCAAAAATGAACAAGTGTGACTATATTAACCTGAAAAGCTTCTGTACAGCAAAAGACACCATCAATAGAACAAAAAGATATCCTAAAGTATGGGAGAATATATTTGTAAATGACAGATCAGATAATGGCTTGACATCCAAAATATATAAAGAGCTCACCCACCTCAACAAACAAAAAACAAATAATCCAATTAAAAAATGGGAAGAGGAACTGAACAGACAGTTCTCCAGAAAAGAAATACAGATGGCCAACAGACACATGAAAAGATGCTCCACATCACTAATTATCAGAGAAATCCAAATTAAAACTACAATGAGATATCACCCCTCACTGGTATGGATGGCTACCATCCAAAAGACAAACAACAACAAATGTTGGCGAGGTTGTGGAGAAAGGGGAACCCTCCTATACTGCTTGTGGGAATGTAAATTAGTTCAACCATTGTGGAAAGCATTATGGAGGTTCCTTAAAATGCTCAAAATAGACTTACCATTTGACCCAGGAATTCCACTCCTAGGAATTTACCCTAAGAATGAGGCACTCAAGTTTGAAATAGACAGATGCACCCCTATTTTTATTGCAGCACTATTTACAATAGCCAAGAATTAGAAGCAACCTAAGTGTCCATCAGTAGATGAATGGATAAAGAAGATGTGGTACATATACACAATGGAATATTATTCAGCCATAAGAAGAAAACAAATCCTACTATTTGCAACAACATGGATGGAGCTAGAGGGTATTATGCTCAGTGAAATAAGCCAAGTGGAGAAAGAGAAATACCAAATGATTTCACTCGTCTGTGGAGTATAAGAACAAAGGAAAACCTGAAGGAACAAAACAGCAGCAGAATCACAGAACCCAAGAATGGACTAACAGGTACCAAAGAGAAAGGGTCTGGGGAGGATGGTTGGGTAGGTAGGGATAAAGGGGGAAGAAGAAAGGTGGTATTATGATTAGAATGCATAATGGGGGGGTGGGAGAAATGGGAGGGCTGTACAACACAGAGAAGGCAAGTAGTGATTCTACAACATTTTTCTATGCTGATGGACAGTGACTGTAAAGGGGTTTGTCAGAGGGACCTGGTATAGGGGAGAGCCAGTGAACATAATATTCTTCATGTAATTGTAGATTAATGATAAGAAAAAAAAAAGAAAGAAAAGAGGGATTACTCCCTGATAGGATAAAACTAACTGCAAATCACCGATTAATGCATGCTTTAAATATCCTTAATTTTGATCATTTAAAGGGTGTCAGATGATCAGCTATGGAAGTACATTTTTCTGATAATATTCCTTTCTCTATAGAAAAAAAAAGGCATTTCTTGTGTGGTGATCTCTAATAAATTCTTCACAATGGTATAAAGGGCATATCAAAGAGTGGGCAAAGGGTTTGTTTGTGTTTATACAGAGGATCAAAGCCTAATTTGGATACCCGAAAATGATTTAAGATACGATATGAAGAAGAACTTTCAACATTAACATTCTCTGGAAGAGTCATTCCAGAAGAAGAACATCAAAAATCTTCAACAAAGATCCTGGTGCTGTTGCAGTTGTAGCTGCATTCATCCCACTGGTTCCTGGACTTGCCATTGGAATGAAGAAGGAGATATCTAAGCTGGCCTGTGCATACAGTAAAACAACAAATTTGACTGGATGTATACTGTCAGAACTCAACCGAGAAGTAGGAGAAGTGCAAGTTGCAGCATTCCAAAATCTTCCGACTATAGACTTTCTACT
Organism: Manis pentadactyla; assembly: GCF_030020395.1. Lineage (NCBI taxonomy): Eukaryota > Metazoa > Chordata > Mammalia > Pholidota > Manidae > Manis > Manis pentadactyla. The sequence continues at coordinate 166,920,422 of NC_080020.1, read as the reverse complement.
GTTAAAAGAACACATTGGAGGCAGAGCCATGATGGTGGCATGAGTAGAGCAGCGGGAATATCCTCCCAAAACCACATATATCTATGAAAATATAACAAAGACAACTCTTCCTAGAATACAGACCAGAGGACACAGGACAACATCCAGACCACATCCACACCTGCGAGTATCCAGCGCCTCCGAAGGGGGTAAGATACAAGCCCCAGCCCGAAGGGACCTGAGCGCCCCTCCCCCCAGCCCCTGGCTGGCGGAGAGGGGTCAGAGTGGGGAAGGAGAGAGAGCCCAGAACTGCTGAACACCCAGTCCCAGCTATCCAGACCAGAGCCCTGACACAGTGCATGCGTGGGGTCCTGGATACGTGGGAAACAGGACAGCAAGATCGGTGAGTGGGTGCTGGAGAACAACGAAAATCGAGCCGCCATTTTTTTTTTTTGGCAAGTGCTTTTTGGAAGTCTTAAAATGACAGGGACCCCAATACTAGGGAAACAGGGCAGCAAGACCGGTGAGTGGGTGCCTGAGGACAAAGAAAAGCGAGCATTTTTAAAAAAACTATTTAATTTTTTTTTTTGCTGTTGTTGTTTTGTTTTGGCGAGTGCTTTTTGGAAGTCTTAAAGGGGCAGGGCGGGACACTTAGTCTACATGTAGCGAATCTGGGGATCTCTGGGCACTCTAACCCTCTGTGCAGCAGGGAGCATGGAGGCCACTTACAGAGATAAACAGCCTCCCGGCCGCTCCCCCTCCAACAGGGCTCCACCATTTTGGAGCAGTGGCCCGAGCCAGGCCATACCTACAGCAACAGCGGAGATAAACTCCATAGCAGGCGGGCAGGAAGAAGAAGCCCTGTCTGCGCACAGCTGCCCAGCACAAGCCACTAGAGGTCGCTGTTCTCCCAGGAGAGGAAGGCCACAAACCAACAAGAAGGGAACTTCTTCCAGCCGTCACTCGTTCCAGCTCTGCAAATTATTTCTATCACCAGGAAAAGGCAAAATTACAGGCAAACCAAGATCACAGAGTCAGCACCAGAGAAGGAGACAGACCTAACCAGTCTTCCTGAAAAAGAATTCAAAATAAAAATCATAAACATGCTGACGGAGATGCAGAGAAATACGCAAGAGCAATGGGATGAAGTCCGGAGGGAGATCACAGATGCCAGGAAGGAGATTACAGAAGTGGAATAAACTCTGGAAGGATTTATAAGCAGAATGGATAAGATGCAAGAGGCCATTGATGGAATAGAAACCAGAGAACAGGAATGCATAGAAGCTGACATAGAGAGAGATAAAAGAATCTACAGGAATGAAACAATGTTAAGAGAACTGTGTGACCAATCCAAAAGGAACAATATCCGTATTATAGGGGTACCACAAGAAGAAAAGAGAGAAAAAGGGATAGAAAGTGTCTTTGAAGAAATAAATGCTGTAAACGTCCCCAAACTGGGGGAGGAAATAATTGAACAGACCACGGAAATACACAGAACCCCCAACAGAAAGGATCCAAGGAGGATAACACCAAGACACATAATAATTAAAATGGCAAAGAACAAGGACAAGGAAAGAGTTTTAAAGGCAGCTAGAGAGAAAAAGATCACCTATAAAGGAAAACCCATCAGGCTGTCATCAGACTTCATGACAGAAACACTAAAGGCCAGAAGAAAATGGCATGATATATTCAATACAATGAAACAGAAGGGCCTTAAACCAAGGATACTGTATTCAGCATGACTATCATTTAAATATGATGGTGTGATTAAACAATTCCCAGACAAGCAAAAGTTGAGGGAATTTGCTTCCCAGAAACCACCTCTACAGGGCATCTTACAGGGACTGCTCTAGATGGGAGCACTCCTAAAAAGAGCACAGAACAAAACACGCAACATATGAAGAAAGGAGGAGGAGAAATAAGAAGGGAGAGAAGAAAAGAATCTCCAGACAGTGTATATAACAGCTCAATAAACGAGCTAAGTTAGGCAGTAAGATACTAAAGAGGCTAACCTTGAACCTTTGGTAACCACGAATCTAAAGCCTGCAATGGCAATAAGTACATATCTTTCAATAGTCACCCTAAATGTAAATGGACTGAATGCACCATTCAAAGGACACAGAGTGATAGAATGGATAAAAGAGCAACATCCATCTTTACACTCCTTACAAGAAACTCACCTTAAACCCAAAGACATGCACAGACTAAAAGTCAAGGGATGGAAAACATATTTCAGGCAAACAACAGCGAGAAGAAAGCAGGGGTTGCAGTACTAATATCAGACAAAGTAGACTTAAAAATAAAGAAAGTAACAAGAGATAAAGAAGGACACTACATAATGATAAAGGGCTCAGTCCCACAAGACGATATAACCATTCTAAATATATATGCACCCAACACAGGAGCACCAGCATATGTGAAACAAACACTAACAGATTTAAAGGGGGAAATAGACTGCAATGCATTCATTTTAGGAGACTTCAACATGCCACTCACCCCAAAGGATAGATCCACAGGGCAGAAAATACGTGAGTACACGGAGGCACTGAACAACACAGTAGAATAGATGGACCTAATAGACATCTATAGAACTCTACATCCAAAAGCAACAGGATATACATTCTTCTCAAGTGCACATGGAACATTCTCCAGAATAGACCACATACTAGCGCACAAAAAGAGGCTCAGTAAATTCCAAACCATTGAAATTCTACCAACCAACTTTTCAGACCACAAAGGTATAAAACTAGAAATAAATTCTATAAAGAAAACAAAAAGGCTCACAAACACATGGAGGCCAAACAACATGCTCCTAAACAGTCAATGGATCAATGAACAAATTAAAATGGAGATCAAAGAATATATGGAAACAAATGACAACAACAACACAAAGCCCCAACTTCTGTGGGACGCAGCGAAAGCAGTATTAAGGGGAAAGAATATAGCGATCCAGGCACACGTGAAGAAGGAAGAACAATCCCAAATGAATAGTCTAACATCACAATTATCGAAACTGGAAAAAGAACAAATGAGGCTTAAAGTCAGCAGAAGGAGGGACATAATAAAGATCAGAGAAGAAATAAACAAAATTGAGAAGAATAATATACTAGAAAAAAATCAAAGAAACCAAGAGCTGGTTCTTAGAGAAAATAAACAAAATAGATAAGCCTCTAGCCAAACTTATTAAGAGAAAAAGAAAATCAACACAAATTGAAATAATAAGAAATGAGAATGCACAAATCACGACAGACTCCACAGAAACACAAAGAATTATTAAAGACTACTATGAAAACCTATATGCCAACAAAATGGAAAACCTAGAAGAAATGGACAACTTCCTAGAAAAAATACAACCTTCCAAGACTGACCAAGGAAGAAACACAAAAGTTAAACAAACCAATTATGACCAAAGAAATTGAAATGGTAATAAAAAAACTACCCAAGAACAAAATCCCTGGGCCAGATGGGTTTCCTCGGAATTTTATCAGACACACAGAGAAGACACAATACCCATTCTCCTTAAAGTTTACTAAACAATAGAAGAGGAGGGAATACTCCCAAACTCATTCTATGAAGCCAACATCAACCTAATAACAAAATCAGGCAAAGACCCCACCAAAAAAGAAAATTACAGACCAAGATCCCTGATGAATGTACATGCAAAAATACTCAATAAAATATTAGCACTCTGACTGCAAAAATACATCAAAAAGATCATACACCATAACCAGGTGGATTCATCGTAGCGATGCAAGGATGGTACAACAATCGAAAATCCATCAACATCATCCACCACATCAACAAAAAGAAAGACAAAAACCACATGATCATCTCCATAGATGCAGAAAAAGCATTTGACAAAATTAAACATCCATTCATGATAAAAACTCTCAACAAAATGGGTACAGAGGGCAAGTACCTCAACATAATAAAGGCTATATATGATAAACCCACAGCCAACATCATACTGAACAGCAAGAAGCTGAAAGCTTTTTCCTCTGCGATCGGGAACAAGACAGGGATACCCACTCTCCCCACTGTTATTAACATAGTACTGGAGGTTCTAGCCACGGCACTCAGACAAAACAAAGAAATACAAGGAATCCAGATTGGTAAAGAAGAAATTAAACTGTCACTATTTGCAGATGACATGATATTGTACATAAAAAACCCTAAAGACTCCACTCCAAAACTACTAGAACTGATATCGGAATACAGCAAAGTTGCCAGATACAAAATTAACACACAGAAATCCGTGGCTTTCCTACACACTAACAATGAACCAATAGAAAGAGAAATCAGGAAAACAACTCCATTCACAATTGCATCAAAAAGAATAAAATACCTAGGAATAAACCTAACCAAAGAAGTGAAAGACCTATACCCTGAAAACTACAAGTCACTCTTAAGAGACATTAAAGAGGACACTAACAAATGGAAACTAATCCCATGCTCGTGGCTAGGAAGAATTAATATCATCAAAATGGCCATCCTGTCCAAAGCAATATACAGATTTGATGTAATCCCTATCAAATTACTAGCAACATTCTTCAATGATCTGGAAAAAATAGTTCAAAAATTGATATGGAAACACCAAAGACCCCGAATAGCCAAAGCAATCCTGAGAAAGAAGAATAGAGTAGGGGTGATCTCACTCCCCAACTTCAAGCTCTACTACAAAGCCATAGTAATTAAGACAGTTTGGTACTGGCGCAAGAACAGTACCACAGACCAGTGGAGCAGATTAGAGACACCAGACATTACCCCAAACATATATGGTCAATTAATATTTGATAAAGGAGCCATGGACATACAATGGGGAAATTACAGTCTCTTCAACAGATGGTGCTGGCAAAACTGGACAGCTACATGTAGGAGAATGAAACTGAACCATTGTCTAACCTCATACACAAAAGTAAATTAAGAATGGAGCAAAGACCTGAATGTAAGTCATGAAACCATAAAACTCTTAGAATAAAACTTAGGCAAAAATCTCTTAGACATAAACATGAGTGACCTCTTCTTGAACATATCTCCCCGGGCAAGGAAAACCACAGCAAAAATGAACAAGTGGGACTATATTAAGCTGAGAAGCTTCTGTACAGCAAAAGACACCATCAATGGAAGAAAAAGGAACCCTACAGTATGGGAGAATATATTTGTAAATGACAGATCAGATAAAGCCTTGACATCCAAAATATATAAAGAGCTCACCCACCTCAACAAACAAAAAACAAATAATCCACTTAAAAAATGGGCAGAGGAACTGAACAGACAGTTCTCCAGAAAAGAAATACAGATGGCCAGCAGACACATGAAAAGATGTTCCACATCGCTAATTATCAGAGAAATGCAAATTGAAACTACAATGAGATATCACCCCTCACCAGTAAGGATGGCTACCATCCAAAAGACAAGCAACAGCAAATGTTGGCAAGGCTGTGGAGAAAAAGGAACCTCCTACACTGCTGGTGGGAATGTAAGTTAGTTCATCCATTGTGGAAAGCAGTATGGAGGTTCCTCAAAATGCTTAAAACAGTCTTACCATTTGACCCAGGAATTCCACTCCTAGGAATTTACCCTAACAATGCAGCAATCAAGTTTGAAAAAGACAGATGCATCCCTATGTTTATTGCAGCACTATTTACAATAGCCAAGAATTGGAAGCAAACTAAGTGTCCATCAGTAGATGATTGGATAAAGAAAATGTGGTACATATATACAATGGAATGTTACACAGCCATAAGAAGAAAACAAATCCTACCATTTGCCACAACATGGATAGAGCTAGAGGGTATTATGCTCAGTGAAATAAGCCAAGTGGAGAAAGAGAAATACCAAATGATTTCACTCATCTGTGGAGTATAAGAACAAAGGAAAAACTGGAGGAACAAAACAGCAGCAGAATCACAGAACCCAAGAATGGACTATCAGGTACCAAAGGGAAAGGGACTGGGGAGGATGGGTCGGTAGGGAGTGATATGGGGGGTGGAAGACAAAGGGGGTTATTAAGATTAGCATGCATAATGGGGGTTGTGGGAGAAAGAGAGGTCTGTACAACACAGAGAAGACAAGTAGTGATTCTACAGCATTTTGGTATGCTGATGGACAGTGACTGTAAAGGGATTTATAGGGGGGACTTGGTATAGGGGAGAGCCTAGTAAACATAATATTCTTCATATAAGTGTAGACTAATGATAACAACAAAAAAAAAGAAAGGGTGATTACTCCCTGATAGGATAAAACTAACTGTAAATCAACGATTAATGCATGCTTTAAATATCCTTAAGTTTGATCCCTTAAAGGGTGTCAGGTGATCGGCTATGGAAGTACATTTTTCTGATAATATTCCTTCCTGGTAAAAAAAAAACAAAACGCAGTTCCTGTGTTGTGACTTCCAATAAGTTCTTCACAATGTTATAAAGGGCATATCAAAGTGTGGGCAAAGGGTCTGTTTGTGTTTATACAGAGGATCAAAGCCTAATTGGGCTACCCTGAAAATGAACTAAGATATGATATGAAGAAGTTCCAACATCAACATACTCTGAAACAGAGTCATTCCAGAAGATGATCATCAAAAAACGTCAACAAGCATCCTGGCGCTGTTGCAGTTATAGCTGCATTCATCCCACTGGTTCCTGGAATTGCCATTGGAATGAAGAAGGAGATACCTAAGCTGGCCTGTGCATAAAGTAAAATAACAGATTTGACTGGCTCTATACTGTTGGAACTCAACCAAGAATTTGGAGACGTTCAAGTTGCAGCGCTCCAAAATCTTGAAACTATGGACTATCTACTATTAAAAGAACATATGGGATGTGAACAGTTCCCAGGAATGTGCTGTTTAAAATTGTCTGATTTTTCTCAAACTATTCAAATTCAGTTAGACAATATCCATCATATCATTGATAAGTTTTCACAAATGCTTAAGGTGCCTAACTGGTTTTCTTGGTTTCACTGGAGATGGCTGTTAATTATTGGTCTGCTTTGGTTACGTAACTGTATTCCTATTATGTTAATGTGTGTGCGCAATTTAATTAGCAGTTTAAAACCTATACATGCTTAAGTTACTTTACAAGAAGATATGTCAAAGAAATAATCAATCTTCCCATGTTTTCTGCCGCCTGCTACTTCTATAGCTTTTTTTCTTCCTTCCTAATTACAACCCTTAAATAGAATTCGTGCCTCATATCAAATTTACTGAGTATCATAATTCTTCCAAGTGGTAAAGATATCTCAAGACAAATGCTGGGCATAGAAGCCACAGGGCATAAATCTGAAAAGAAGTAAAAAGCTAACCTTTTCAAACAACATTGCTTCTCTCTCACTTACCAACTTTACATTTCCCTTATGGCCCTGGAAGATGACTGGTTAGCCAGAGACGGGTAAGATTCCTCGAGGGAGGAACAACCTAAGACAGGCACAGTCGCAGGGGGGCCATCAGGTATGAAATTGGGGATAAACAGAGGTGAGGCTTAGAACCTCATCCCCCCTGTTTTGAGAGAATTCTTCTGCATCCGTGGATGTTTTGTTGCCCTTGTCTAGCTTGGATTAATACTTAGTCTATAGGCACACACCTGATCATCTACATTAGCCCTCTTACAGCACTAAACTATGTTTTCTACCTTTATCTTGCATTTACCTACCACTTCAGCATTTTATTAAAATTAATAATAATAATAATAAGGGAGAAATGTGGTATTCACATATAAATCAAGTATAAAAATCAAACGAATAATCATATTTGACCTGATTGTTTATAGTTCATGATGCATGATCAAAACCGAAAGTTTTTGTGATGACTGCCCTTGCACTGTTCACCATGTAAGAACTTGTTAACCATGTAAGAACTTGTTCACCATGTAAGAACTTGTTCGTTATGCTTTAGAAGATTGGAGACTGTTGAGATATAGGCTTGGGGTTGATAAATGACTGTGCATTGAATCCCCTATACAGAATTTTATTGTTGTTAACAACCATTTGATCAATAAATATGAGAGATGCCCTCTAAAAAAAAAAAAAAAGTGAGACATGGATTGATGTGAAATACAGCATTGAGACAGATTGTCTCATAGGAAGCCTGCCCTAAAAATTCTTAGGTAAATGATCACTTAAATATAATGCAGGTATTACCATAATCTATATCATTTAGTAATTATATATGTAGATACACAGCAACTTTCAATTTAAGATTTTTACACTCGGATGATGCTTGAGCTTATAGATATATTATCATACAGAATCAGAACAGATGAGCTTCACAACTGCTTTGTAAGACAGGACAAATATTACTATGTTATTCTAATTTTATAGACGAAGGAATTGACAACTGGAGGGGAAAAGTTATTTGCTAACAGTGAAGGCAGTTCTATTTGAATGAGTTGTAGCCTTTCAAGTCCTCATATATGGAGGTGCCTTTAACAATGTAGCTCAGTCATTTATCTCTACCTATTACTTGTGGCTCTTCAAATGTCACTGCACCTGCAGGAATCATAGCATGTGTGTATGTGTTTTTGGGAGCACATCCTCAGAGACTGTGATTAAAAAACCTTGTCATCTGTCATTTTACTTTTTCAGCTTGTGTATATTTAATTTTCCACATTATTACTGTTTTGAAACATTTAATAAATCAAAGTAACCATCTTTTCTAATATTGTTTTTATATTTTTATTACTTTTAGTCATTTCTGTGTTTAACTAAATAAGGGGAAATTTATCCACAAATTTCTGAAACCAGCTTTACTTATTTCTCCTAATATGAGTTTTTCAAATTACTTGAGCCAGAGCCAATGGAACTGAACAAATTTGTAACATGAAATACTTCAGCTTAGTTAAAAAGGATCAGTTAAATTTTATCCACTGGTATTAAAGGTCTGAATTATTTCAAAAGCAGTATTTATAATTACTAAATTTTATAAATCATAAATTATGTGCATGCATTATATACACACATATATACTACATATACATATGGAGGAAGAAGGGGGGATACATATACACAGAACAAAGGATTGGGAGACTTTACAGCAAACATTTAAACAATAATACAATAGTAGATAGACTGAAAAGACAGACAGTGTACCGGAGGATGACAGTTCTTTCATGCTTTATATATTTCTGTGTTGAAGGTTTCTAAAAAACATAACTTCCATGTTCATTATGCATCACATTTGTATTTAGAAAGCAACACAGTAGGAAATTATTAAAATACATAAAAACATTTTTAATGTATCTTCTGAACCAATAACTAGACATCTAAGAACTTATGGGATAACTATCAAGATATTTTAAAAGATACAACAAATTGAAAAAAGAGTGCAACATATGGATTATTCAACAAGACGTATATCATATAAAATATGTTAAGAATAATATAGGAGAGATATGTTCAGAATATGTTATGTAAAAGTACATTGATAAATGGGGGAAGCATGATCCATTTTTATTTTTGTGTATCTATGTAGAATAATACATGGAAAGATATACCCTTAAATGTCTATAATAGTTATCGCAGATCATTGCAACTTCAGATGATTATATGTGTTTAGTATGTGTGTTTACTTTCTTTCTCACTGATAATTTCTGACTTTAATAGAACATTAATGCTATTGTAACTCTTTTAAAATCCAGGTAAATAGGGCAGTATGTAAGTATTCTAAAGGGACTTTGCAATTAGAGAAACTCTCCTAAAGGCTAGACTGGTTGGTATGAGGCTTGTGCACTTAGTCATTTTTCTTTTACAGAGCATGTTCTCCATCTTGAAACCTAAGATCCATGCTTCCTGATTTTATAATTACTTTGTTTGTTTGTTCTTTCTATTATTGTTCATACAGTCCCTTTCATCTTTTTTCAGGCTAATAGATCCCATCTCTTTGAAGACCTGAGGTCTGCTGACAGATGAGGGTTGCTACTCCTTCTGTGTGTCCTATAGATTGTGTTCACACTTGGATGTATCTTTAGTCATAATGTGGAACATTTGTTTATTGGGCTTCAGGTCATCAGACAATATAGTGAGCTTGTGAATGCTGGGATTGTGGTTTATATGTGGAATAAAATAGTTCTGGGGAAGTATCTCAGATGTTCATTGAATATGGGTCCTTATGTTCTTCCCAGTGCCTTGCACATCAAAGGCACTTACTGAATTTTTTTCTTGATTGGCTGTTAACAAGTAACTTTCTAAGACAGGGGAGGAAAAATCAGTAAAATACTATGCATATGGTTCCTTGCTCTAGCTCTACTTTATAAGGAAAGAGGACATAGTTCACCTCTTTTTTTGTTGATGTATCAAATATTCTAAAAGTATGCATAAAAATAAATGTTTTTAATTCTAAGAGGAAAATGAAGAAGGTCAATATTTATTCTATAATATTTAGAAGAAAGAAAAAAGGAAAGAGTAATTTACTGGGCACCTTTATTGTCAAGTCAAAGAAACTTATCACAAAAGTCAAGTACAGAGATGGGGATAAACAGTTGTGGAAACTCTCAGGTCATAGGAAAAGCTTAAAGAACCTTAGACTTACTCTTCGTGAGGAAGTCCAGTTTCCTTTGCTCAGAATTGAATGCAAATTTTCTTAATGGATCATCGTGAATAGTTGCTGTGTGCAGGACAGAGAAGAAAAGAATAATTTCATGAAAAGATCAAGTTTGTGCAGTTAGTAGATTAAAGTTGATGCTGGAGGAACAATGGGAGAAAACATCGAAGTACTGGGTTGGTAGAAGGGAACATATTATAAACCATTATTAAGGCAGAGTTACCATGAATTTCTCTTGTTCTGCATTGCCTATCCCATTGGCAACCCTGGAAGACCAGACAGAAAACCCCTCTGCTATGATATTTTAAAATCTCTCAACTGTCTCTTGGTTGTTTCTGTCAGCATAATGATGGTTAGTAGTGTGGCCAGGGTTATTAGATGGAAATTGGAATCAGATGGGGTTAGGAATATATAACTAGCACCTTTATCTGAGAGTGTGAACACAACTTTGATTTCCTCTTTGGACATAGTGAATGTGGGAAGCTATAATCAATGCAAGAAGCATTTTGAATATGCCTCTAAGGTAAGTGAGATTTCAACATTTTGACTTTATAGAAAGAGTCAATGTAAAACAAATTCTGGTACCAGGAAACTTAAGAGAAATGGACAGGTAATCGTGGGATTGATGATAAATCCTTCCCATAGTCCAGTGAGTTAAAAAATATTTGTTATATCAATATAATTTGTTGAACACATTTTATATGCCAAGTTTTGTGAAGAAAAAGAGTGAAAATGAGGACTCTTGCCTCCCTGGACTTATAGAGAATCAGTCAATAAAATAGGCTGTGATTATAATCATAACTGTTAAAAGTTAACTTTTGAGTGATATGCCTTTTGATTGTGTTATATTTGTTATCATACACCCAATCTTATTAATTCTGTTTTTACTCTCATGTTACTAAATGAGGAAACTGGGCTTCAGGAGAGTTAAAAAATGTACCCATGGTTACAATGGAAAATTTGGTGTACAAGATAAGACAGTTTAGTCCAAGGTTATGCAATTTGGAGTAAGATTTGAGTGGAATACAAGGACACTTTGAAAATTAAAGAGAAGAAAAGTGTATAATAAATAAGTTAAATTATGGAGGTTTCTGGCTTTATCATAAGTAATATTTCTTAACTGACTTATTCTCCAATATAATAACCCATGTATCTACTATTTACTTTCACTGTGGTGTCTAAAGTATTTTTGGGGACAGAAATACTTTCTACATCCAATCTTGCTTGATTACATGAACATACTAAATAAAATATTTTAATTTTACTTTAATATTAATTATCAAAATATCATTTTCACAAACTTGGGGAAAAAATGTGAAGAAAACATATGTGTTAGAACTGCCTCTAAAGTTTACCTCTGATTTTAATGACACCTACAGAAAAGTCATCATAAATTAAAGTTAATGAATCAAGTCAATGTGCCTAGACAGTAAACATTTGGTAAGAAAATAAGGATAATATGTGGGTTTGGGCTTATGGGGAAGTGGTGCCATACAGAGGTAACTGCCAGCTGTATGCAATTAACAAGAAAAGTGAATATGACCAAAAATCTTCTCCAATAGACCAACTTCCCTGAATTTCAGTGTTGTCATCTCAAAGACAAAGATTCAAGTTTATTTTCATTGAATTTTTACTATATTGCCAGCATAACTAATTATATGGGGGTCACTTTACTCTATAAACTATGTACTTTTTCACTGAAAAGTGTATTTTCAAACTTAACATTTGAAAATAAAGCAAAGATTCATTTCCTAACACTTGACACAGTATGCTTTTCACTTTTGTATTATCTCTAAGACCAGCATCTCTTGCAAGAAGAGGATGAGCATTTCTCCAATCTCCAGGCAAAATAAGTAGGACTTTAATATTCATTTGGATGACTTATATAACAGGCCCTAGTCCTCTTTTTATTTTTCTTCACCTTATACTTAATTCAGCCATCCACACTGTGGCCTATCTAGGTCAATTCTGTCCCACGTGTCTCCAACACTCCTTGGTCTAGGCAGAATGTAGCCTGCAGGTGGAGATAGTGGAGGCTTGGGGTAACAGGCCCAGTCAAGCAAGCACATCTTAAAGCCTCTGTTGGTATTACATCTGTTAAGAGCCCATGGGTCAAACAAGTCACAGGATGAAACTAAATACATTCTGCTCTCCACAAGAGAGACAGCAAAGTTAAATGTAAATTGCTGTGGATAAACAGCAAAGAATTAGAGCTACTAAGCAGTTTAGCATATGATTTGGTTATGGTTCTCCAGAATAACAGAACCAGACTGTTAGGCAGAAAAATAGATATGAGTGGGGTGGAAAGAGAATAAGGCCAACAAAGTCCACTAAAAGGAACTCAAAAGAGTTAACCGGATAAAACTAGAGAGCCAGAAAAGACTCACAGAGTTAATGAGTTAATCGGTTGAAGCTCCAAAGTCCAGGAGTAACTTGGAATGTCCAAATATTCCGCAGATAAAGAAAAGTATCCCAGCATAGCCCATGTCTTCATTGTGCCCATTAGATCATGCCATTGTAAGATTTACTTTAACCTGCTAAAAGGCCCAGCTTATTCTTTAACTTACCCTATATGCTGTTTTTTTCTCCTCCAACCTCTAATCAAGTAATTTGCAACCTGGGTAGGAGACAAGCAGCATGATTAGTATTCCAAACAAGTGCAGATATAAACAGCATAGTTAAAACAGGAAAGATTCCACGTTAAAACTAAGATTGCATTTTCAAAAACAAAAAGTTAAGAAGTAAGATTTTTAACATATTCTTTAGCAAACAGACAATAACTCAGCTCACTCTGGGGGCAGGGCAGGTGGTCTTGATTGATATGTTCCCAGAGGGAAGCTGCTATCCTGGGGAGGAAACTGATCTGCAAATTTCTAGTGTTAAGTTAATTTTGCAGAATTACCTGGAAGACTGATAATAGAAGAGGCATAATGTCTCTCATCAAAGATAAACATCTTGAGACCACTTACCAAGTCTACACCCATTAGCCCTTTGTCACATTCCTGAAAAAACCTTTAAAAGGAGGAAACCCCAATTTTTCAGAACATCTCTTCTCTGATGACCTGCACTTTTTCTCAACCCTTCAGGGTGCTACCTCTCTGAAGTCACCATCACTTCCTCTCTCTTTAAATAAAACTTAAACCTTTCAGCATGTCTCTTCTCTGAGATTGCCTGCAGTCCACTTTCTCCAAGTATGCACCTTTTCATCTTAAATAAACTTCTCACTGCTCACCTTAATAAAGTTTTCTCTCTGTGCTTTTCCAGTGGTATCTTTGTTACTTTGCTATTTCATTCTAATCCTCTGGATTTAAGATAAAATCTTCACTCTTTGTCTCCTATCTCAGATAAGTAGGGAGGGGCTGCTGAGAGCTCAGATCTGGGCTGGAAAATTACCATTGCCTGGGTGACCCAGAAGAAACTGCAGCTATACGGTCATGCTCTTTAATGTCCTCCCTGAAAGTCTCTTTTCTTTGCTTCTAGGAAGTTCTCAGAACATAATATCACTCCATCCAGTGCTCTGTGGCTCCCCCAAATCCTGGGGTGGTAGGGACTCAGTCCCCATGCCATTCAGATTCAAGCGGACACTGGACACCAGCTGACACTGGCTTAAGGAGTTAGCAGGGAATGTGACCCACGCTGAGTAGCAGTTCAATAAACTTCTCAGATAAGTAGGGAGGGGCTGCTGAGAGCTCAGGCCTAGCCATCCACACCAGAGCGCAGACACAGTGCATGCATGGAGGGCTGGAAACTAGGGAAACGGGGCAGCAAGAAATCTGACCAGGTCCCGAAGTTGATGCCCCTGTGACAAAGAAAATCGAGTGCTTTTTGAAAGTCTTAAAGGGACAGGGATGCAACAGCTGGACGGAAACAACACAGGTCAGAGTCCAGCAGCTGGAAATTCCAGGGAACTCCGGGTGCACTAACCCCCTGGGCAACAGCTCTGAGACCCCTCACGGAGGTAAACAGCCAAAGAGCCCCCGTCCATTACCTCACTGGGGTGCGGCCATAGCAGAGAAGCAGCCTGAGCCTGGACACGCCCACAGTAAGGGAGCTTCCTCCATACTGGCTGGGCAAGAGGGCAAGACACAAAGACCCAGTCTACACTCAGTTGCCCAACACAAGCCACTAGGGGTCGCAGTTGTCCCAGTAAAGAAAGGCCAATAGCAAGTGGGAAGTTTGGCTCTCCCAGCTGACAGTCAATAGCACCTATCAACATGAAAAAGAAAAAAATTTGATCCAGACAAGACTAACCCAGACAGCATCGGCATTTGCTACATCTTCCCCTGAGAAGGAACCTGGGGAGAGAGATTTAACCAGTCTTCCTGAAAAAGAATTCAAAACAAAAGTCATAACCATGCTGATGGACTTGCAGAGAAATATGCAAGAACTAAGGAAGGAGAATACAGAAATAAAACAAGCTCTGGAAGGACTTCAAAAACAGAATGGATGAGATGCAAGAGACCATTAATGGACTAGAAAACAGAGAACAGCAATGCAGAGAAGCTGATGCAGAGAGAGATAACAGGATTTCCAGGAATGAAAGAATTCTAAGAGAGCTGAGTAACCAATCAAATGGAAAAGGGAAGTGTCTGAATTATAGAAGTACCAGAAGAAGAAGAAGAGAGAAAAGGGATAGAAAGTGTCTTTGAAGAAATAATTGCTGAAAACTTCCCCAAACTAGGGGAGGAAATGGCCTCTCAGACAACAGAGGTACACAGAACTCCCATGACAAGGGATCCAAGGAGGGCAACACCAAGACACATAATAATTAAAATGGCAAAGATCAAAGACAAGGACAAAGTATTAAAGGCAGGCAGAGAGAAAAAAAGGTCACCTACAAAGGAAAACCCATCAGGCTATGATCAGACTTCTCAACAGAAACCCTACAGGCCAAAATAGAATGGCATGATATACATAATGCAATGAAACAGAAGGGCCTCGAACCAAGACTACTGTATCCAGCACGATTATCATTTAAATATGAAGGAGGGATTAAACAATTCCCAAGCA
Organism: Manis pentadactyla; assembly: GCF_030020395.1. Classification (NCBI taxonomy): domain Eukaryota; kingdom Metazoa; phylum Chordata; class Mammalia; order Pholidota; family Manidae; genus Manis; species Manis pentadactyla. The sequence goes on along the minus strand of NC_080020.1, from coordinate 166,904,902 downwards.
AAAGTTGAGGGAATTTGCCTCCCACAAACCACCTCTAAAGGGCATCTTACAGGGACTGCTCTAGATGGGAGCACTCCTAAAAAGAGCACAGAACAAAACACCCAATATATGAAGAATGGAGGAGGAGGAATAAGAAGGGAGAGAAATAAAGAATCATCAGCCCGTGTTTATAATAGCTCAACAAGTGAGTTAAGTTAGACAGCAAGATAGTAAAGAAGCCAACCCTGAACCTTTGGTAACCACAAACTTTAAGCCTGCAATGGCAATAAGTACACACATTTTCAATAATCACCCTAAATGTAAATGAACTGAAAGCACCAATCAAAAGACACAGAGTAATAGAATGGATAAAAAGCAAGATCCATCCATATTCTGCTTAAAAGAGACTCACCTCAAACCCAAAGACATGCACAGACTTAAAGTCAAGGGATGGAAAAAGATATTTCATGCAAACAACAGAGAGAAAAAAGCAGGCGTTGCAATACTAGTATCAGACAAAACAGAAGTCAAAATAAAGAAAGTAACAAAAGACAAAGAAGGACATTACATAATGATAAAGGGCTCAGTCCAACAAGAGGATATAACCATTATAAATATATATGCACCCAATACAGGAGCACCAACATATCTGAAACAAATACTAATAGAACTAAAGTAAGAAATAGAATTCAATGCATTCATTCTGGGAGACTTCAACACACAACTCACTCCAAAGGACAGATCCACCAGACAGAAAATAAGTAAGGACACAGAGGAACTGAACAACACACTACAACAGATGGACCTAATAGACATCTACAGAACTCTACATCCAAAAGCAACAGGATACACATACTTCTCAAATGCATATGGAACATTCTCCAGAATAGACCACATACCAGGCCACAAAAAGAGCCTCAGTAAATTCCAAAAGATTGAAATCCTATCAACCAACTTTTCAGACCACAAAGGCATAAAACTAGAAATAAACTGTACAAAGAAAGCAAAAAGGCTCACAAACATATGTAGGCTTAACAACATGCTCCTAAATAATCAATGGATCAATGACCAAATCAAAATGGAGATCCAGCAATATACGGAAACAAATGACAACAACAACAGAAAGCCCCAAGTACAGTGGGATACAGCAAAAGCAGTCTTAAGAGGAAAGTATATAGCAATCCAGGCATATTTAAAGAAGGAAGAGCAATCCCAAATGAATGGTCTAATGTCACAATTATCGAAATTGGTGGAAGAAGAACAAATGGGGCCTAAGGTCAGCAGAAGGAGGGATATAATAAAGATCAGAGAAGAAATAAATAAAATTGAGAAGAATAAATCAATAGTAAAAATCAATGAAACTAAGGGCTGGTTCTTTGAGGAAATAAACAAAATAGATAAGCCTCTAGCCAGACTTATTAAGAGGAAAAGAGAGTCAACACACATCAACAGAATAAGAAACGAGAAAGGAAAAATCACGATGGACCCCACAGAAATACAAAGAAATATTAGAGAGTACTATGAAAACCTATATGCTAACAAGCTGGGAAACCTAGGAGAAAAGGACAACTTTCTAGAAAAATACAACCTTGCAAGACTAACCAAGGAAGAAACAGAAAATCTAAATAGACCAGTTACCAGCAACGAAATTGAAGAGGTAATCAAAGAACTACCAAAGAACAAAACACCTGGGCCAGATGGACTTACCTCAGAATTTTATCAGACATACAGGGAAGATATAAAACCCACTCTCCTTAAAGTTTTCCAAAAAATAGAAGAGGAGGGAATACTCCCAAACTCATTCTATGAAGCCAACATTACCCTAATACCAAAACCAGGCAAAGACCCCACCAAAAAAGAAAACTACAGACTAATATCCCTGATGAATGAAGATGCAAAAATACTCAACAAAATATTAGCAAACCGAATTCAAAAATACATCAAAAAGATCATACACCATAACCAGGTGGATTCATCGTAGCGATGCAAGGATGGTACAACAATCGAAAATCCATCAACATCATCCACCACATCAACAAAAAGAAAGACAAAATCCACATGATCATCTCCATAGGTGCTGAAAAAGCATTTGACAAAATTAAACATCCATTCATGATAAAAACTCTCAACAAAATGGGTACAGAGGGCAAGTACCTCAACATAATAAAGGCTATATATGATAAACCCACAGCCAACATCATACTGAACAGCAAGAAGCTGAAAGCTTTTTCCTCTGCGATCGGGAACAAGACAGGGATATCCACTCTCCCCGCTGTTATTTAAAATAGTACTGGAGGTCCTAGCCACGGCAATCAGACAAAACAAAGAAATACAAGGAATCCAGATTGGTAAAGAAGAAATTAAACGGTCACTACTTGCAGATAACATGATATTGTACATAAAAAACCCTAAAGACTCTACCCCAAAACTACTAGAACTGATATCAGAATACAGCAAAGTTGCAGGATACAAAATTAACACACAGAAATCTGTGGCTTTCCTACACACTAACAATGAACCAATAGAAAGAGAAATCAGGAAAACAACTCCATTCACAATTGCATCAAAAAGAATAAAATACCTAGGAATAAACCTAACCACAGAAGTGAAAGACCTATACCCTGAAAACTACAAGTCACTCTTAAGAGACATTAAAGGGGACACTAACAAATGGAAACTAATCCCATGCTCGTGGCTAGGAAGAATTAATATCATCAAAATGGCCATCCTGCCCAAAGCAATATACAGATTTGATGCAATCCCTATCAAATTACTAGCAACATTCTTCAATGATCTGGAACAAATAATTCAACAATTCATATGGAAACACCAAAGACCCCGAATAGCCAAAGCAATCCTGAGAAAGAAGAATAAAGTAGGGGGGATCTCACTCCCCAACTTCAAGCTCTACTACAAAGCCATAGTAATCAAGACAGTTTGGTACTGGCGCAAGAACAGTACCACAGACCAGTGGAGCAGATTAGAGACACCAGACATTATCCCAAACATATATGGTCAATTAATATTTGATAAAGGAGCCATGGACATACAATGGGGAAATTACAGTCTCTTCAACAGATGGTGCTGGCAAAACTGGACAGCTACATGTAGGAGAATGAAACTGAACCATTGTCTAACCCCATACACAAAAGTAAATTAAGAATGGAGCAAAGACCTGAATGTAAGTCATGAAACCATAAAACTCTTAGAATAAAACTTAGGCAAAAATCTCTTAGACATAAACATGAGTGACCTCTTCTTGAACATATCTCCCCGGGCAAGGAAAACCACAGCAAAAATGAACAAGTGGGACTATATTAAGCTGAGAAGCTTCTGTACAGCAAAAGACACCATCAATGGAAGAAAAAGGAACCCTACAGTATGGGAGAATATATTTGTAAATGACAGATCAGATAAAGCCTTGACATCCAAAATATATAAAGAGCTCACCCACCTCAACAAACAAAAAACAAATAATCCACTTAAAAAATGGGCAGAGGAACTGAACAGACAGTTCTCCAGAAAAGAAATACAGATGGCCAGCAGACACATGAAAAAATGCTCCACATCGCTAATTATCAGAGAAATGCAAATTAAAACTACAATGAGGTATCATCTCACACCAGTAAGGATGGCTAGTATCCAAAAGACAAACAACAACAAATGTTGGTGAGGCTGTGGAGAAAGGGGAACCCTCCTACACTGATGGTGGGAATGTAAATTAGATCAACCATTGTGGAAAGCAGTATGGAGGTTCCTCAAAATGCTCAAAACAGTCTAACCATTTGACCCAGGAATTCCACTCCTAGGAATTTACCCTAAGAATGAGGCACTCAAGTTTGAAATAGACAGATGCACCCCTATTTTTATTGCAGCACTATTTACAATAGCCAAGAATTAGAAGCAACCTAAGTGTCCATCAGTAGATGAATGGATAATGAAGATATGGTACATATACATAATGGAATATTATTCAGCCATAAGAAGAAAACAAATCCTACTATTTGCAACAACATGGATGGAGCTAGAGGGTATTATGCTCAGTGAAATGAGCCAAGTGGAGAAAGAGAAATACCAAATGATTTCACTCATCTGTGGAGTATAAGAACAAAGGAAAAACTGAAGGAACAAAACAGCAGCAAAATCACAGAACCCAAGAATGGACTAACAGGTACCAAAGAGAAAGGGTCTGGGGAGGATGATTGGGTAGGTAGGGATAAAGGGGGAAGAAGAAAGGGGGTATTATGATTAGCATCCATAATGGGGGGGGGGGAGAAATGGGAGGGCTGTACAACACAGAGAAGGCAAGTAGTGATTCTACAACATTTTGCTATGCTGATGGACAGTGACTGTAAAGGGGTTTGTTGGAGGGACCTGGTATAGGGGAGAGCCAGTGAACATAATATTCTTCATGTAATTGTAGATTAATGATAAGAAAAAAAAAAGAAAGAAAAGGGGGATTACTCCCTGATAGGATAAAACTAACTGCAAATCACCGATTAATGCATGCTTTAAATATCCTTAATTTTGATCACTTAAAGGGTGTCAGATGATCAGCTATGGAGGTACATTTTTCTGATAATATTCCTTTCTGTGAAGAAAAAAAAAAAAAGCAGCTCCTGTGTGGTGACCTCCATTGAGTTCTACACAATTGTATAAAGGGCATATCAAAGTGTGGGCAAAGGTATGTTTGTGTTTATACAGAGGATCAAAGCCTAATTTGGCTACCCAGGAAATGAACTAAGATAGAATATGAAGAAGAACTTCCAACATCAGCACTCTTTGGAAGAGTCATAGAGAAGATGATCATCAAAAAACCTCAACAAAAATTCAGGCACTGCTACAGTTGTAGCTGCATTTATCCCACCGGTTCCTGGACTTGCCATGGCAATGAAGAAGGAGATATCTAAGCTGGCCTGTGCATACAGTAAAACAACAAATTTGACTGGATCTATACTGTCGGAACTCAACCAAGAATTAGGAGAAGTGCAAGTTGTAGCGCTCCAAAATCTTACAACTACAGACTATCTACTGTTAAAAGAACCTATGGGTTGTGAAGAGTTCTCAGGAATGGGTTGTTTCAATTCGTCTGATTTCTCTCAGACTGTTCAAGTTCACTTGGACAATATCCATCATATCATAGATAAATTTTCACAAATGCCTAGAGTGCCTGTCTGGTTTTCTTGGTTTCACTGGAGATGGCTGGTAATTATAGGTCTGCTTTGGTTATGTAACTGTATTCCTATTATGTTAATGTGTGTGTGCAATTTAATTAGTAGTTTAAAACCTATACAAGCTGAAGTTACTCTACAAGAAGATATGTCAAAGAAATAATCAATCTTCCCATGTTTTCTTCCGTCTGCTACTTCTATAGCTTTTCTTCTTCCTTCCTAATTACAACCCTTAAATAGAATTCGTGCCTCATATTGAATTTACCGAGTATCATAATTCCTCCAAGTGCTAAAGATACCTCAAGACAAATGCTGGGCATAGAAGCCACAGGGCATAAATCTGCAAAGAAGTAGAAAGCTAACCTTTTCAAACAACATTGCTTCTCTCTCACTTACCAACTTTACATTTCCCTGTATGGCCCCGGAAGATTACTGGTTAGCCAGAGACGGGTAAGATTCCTGAAGGGAGGAACAACCTAAGACAGGCACAGTTGCAGGGGGGCCATCAGGTGAGAAATTGGGGATCAACAGAGGTGAGGCTTAGAACCTCAACCCCCCTGTTTTGAGAGAAATCTTCTGCATCCATGGATGTTTTATTGCCCTTGTCTAGCTTGAATTAACACTTAGTCTACAGGCACACACCTGATCATCTACATTTGCTCTCTTACAGCACTAAACTATGTTTTCTACCTTTATCTTGCATCTACCTACCACTTCAGCATTTTATTTTTTAAAAAAAAGTAATAATAATAATAATAATAATAATAATAATGGAGAAATGTGGGATTCACATATAAATCAAATATAAAAATCAAACAAATATTCATATTTGACCTGATTGTTTAAGGTTTGTAATGTGTGATCAAAACCAAAAGTTTCTGTGATGACTGCCCTTGTACTGTTCACCATGTAAGAACTTATTCACTATGTAACAATTTGTTGACCATGTAAGAACTTGTTCGTTATGCTTCAGAAGATTGGAGACTGATGAGAATTAGGCTTGGGGTGGATTAATGATTGTGCATTGAGCATTGAGTCCCCTATACAGAATTCTATTGTTGTTAACAACCATTTGATCAATAAATATTAGTGATGCCCTCTCAAAAAAAAACACAATTAATATATTCCTTCAGATTATTATTCAACTGTCTTGAAATCTTAGATTTCTAATTATGTCTATTATTGCTGACTGTTGCTCATTGTGGGTTTTTTATTCACATTTGTTTTGTTTTGTTTTTTCATTCAACTGTGGAAAATTTCCTCTTATCTGTAGAGATTGCTTGTATTCCAGATTGTGGGAACATCCCCTCAAGGTCTTATTGCCAGAGCCCCAGGAGTATCAACAATTTAGGAAAGTTATTATTGAAAGTATTTCTGATTATGATTTTCTGCTCAAGCCTTCAAAATAAATTTACATCCCAATTTTGTATGATATTTAGTTCTAACTTCTCAGAGAAGATCACCTCTAACAGTGATTCTTAAACTTGGTGCACTTTTGGAATTCCCTGTGGAGCTTTAGATAAAGATGAATGCTTCCAGAGATTCTGATTTAGTTACTCTGTTAGATACAGCTTTAGCATCGTTTTTTGTTCCTTTGATGTGCATTTGTTTGTTTGTCAGTCCCCCCAGGTGATGCTAAGGTGTAGCCAAGTTTGAGAATCCCTGCCTTAGAGATGTTGCTTGGTTGACTATCTTGCCTGATAGCTAGTCCAACCTTTCACCCAAGGTACTTTCCTACAGGGTGCTGGCTTTCTGCAGGTCTGTGCTTATACTCCTATGGCCTTGTCTTACTGTCCTAGGAAGACTTCAACCCCAAAACCTCTGGATTATAAAAAGCAACAACCTCCAGGGTCAATATAGTCCAGTGGCAGCTGCAATGTTAGTTCATGTATTTACCAATCTAGTTGTCAGTTTCATTTCCCTTTTGAAGAGCTAGGAAGCCTTCCTTTTTTCTTGTAAGCATTGTTATTCTATTAAAATAATCTTGTTTTATTTTATCCAGAAATTCTAAGTGTTTATTGCTGAAGTTTTTCTACTAATTATTTCCCATTAGTTGTTTTAATTTTTCAAATTCAATTAGAATGTCACCTCTTTGGAGAAGCATTTTCTTTTAGTCAAATGTAAATAACTTTCTCTGGATTCCTGAAACACCTTATTCTTACCTTTATCAAGCCACATGTAAATCTATCATTTTTGGTAGGCAGTGTACTCCATGGACTTTAATATGTAAATCTATCATTTTTGGTAGGCAGTGTACTCCATGGACCACATCCTAAATAACACACTACATCAAGTCACTACCACAATCCCTGGTACAAGGAGATACTGAACAATAGCAAGATAACAAACTAGATGAATTAAGATCCTAATTTTCTTGTTTTGGTTTTTAAAACCGTGATTGAAAAAATACTGCCCAAGCAGTTGCTTCATAGTTGCATAAAGTATCAAGATTTTTAAGAGCTAGAAGCTAGAATCTGTGCTGTCCAACACAATAGCCACTAACCACCTGTGGCTATTCCAATTTAAATTTACTTAGCATTAAAAAATTAGTTCCTCATTTTCACTAGCTACATTTCAAGGGCTCATTAGACATGTGTGGGTAGTAACAACTGTATTGGACAGCACAGATATAGAACATCTATCCCATTTAGAAAGTTTTATGGAACAGCATTAAACTAGAATATCTATTTGAGGCAGTCAGTTCCATTATTCTGTGAAAATTATCCCAAAGGATCTTGCTGTTAATTCTCAAAAGTAGGTTTTGAACTAAATTATAATTAAATCATTTGAAACACAAGTGTTAGCTCATTACCCATACCAGAGAATACACAGGAGTTTATATATGTATAGGCTTTAAATAGCATCATGTTGAAGTTTCTCACTTTACAATTAAGCAACCTAAGATTCAGAGATTCTCAAACCCACACAGGTAGTTCAATAAGTAAACTGCAATGGAGAGAAATTAACCCAGAGCTAGGCACTGTGTGCCACAGAGGAATTAGGTACAGATGGGTTTAAAAGATGTGCCATTGCAGTTGCAGAGCACCTAACATTACCTGCTGCGATGGGCATAGGCTATATTTGTGTCTCTGCAACCCCTGTATGATATTCAATTATATGTTGATGCAGGAATTGTAGAAAACAAGGTAACATAAAAAATCCTGTCTATGCTTGCAGCTAACAATTCTTGGGATTCTTGGTCTTAGATTAGCTCTGCATTTCCAGAGCTAGATCATGGACATCCAGGTAGGTCTACTATTTAGCATTTGCAATAAATCAGTTTTCCTTCTCTGTCCCATTAGTGCTCCACAGCCTCTAAGGACTGAAGCAGCCCAAGATATTTATACTCCATTCCAAATGTACATGCTTTTACACAGCTCACGGTTATGAGAATGTCTTTGGATATTTATAAGACTATCCATTAAATACAGAAGACCAGTTCTGTTTGATAATTATTATCATAGAAATTCTAGTAAATGCCAGAATGGAGTTTTTAAAATACACTCCTTGGGAACAGTCTCTCTTCAATTACATGAGTCTTCAGCAAAACCATTTCTTTTAGAACTCATATTTTTTATTGACAAGAAAAAAAGCTCACCTCAGAGACATTTAATAGGTATACCACACACATGCATGCAGACACACACACTTACATATATATATTTCTCTCTTAAGACAGAACATAGACTAGTCATATTCATGAAAAGAGAAACACTAGGAACTTAAACAAATTAATTCAGCAAGTCTGGTGACTAACTTTCCAAACTTTATGGCAGAGAGTGAGAAAGTCATAAATCCATTGACTAAGTCCTCTCTGTATTTTTTTTTCATTTTGGTTTGTTTTTGAGTGTGTGAGAACCTGTTTTAACTAGTTCAAAACTTTCTTTGGATCCTATGAGCCCCAGAATCACCTTTAGAAAGACACTCTCAGGTAGCTGCAGGCTTAGAGCAAACAGCATCCAGGGGTTTCTCCATCATTCTTTAGAAGAGAAGAAGGGGATTTTATGTAGACTAGACTGGAATTGATTCTCCTGAGTTTCCAACAGTTGGTACAAAATGATAGATTGATGATAACATGCCATAAATCTCAAAGAAACTCACCTTCTTTAACATTTTCCAAACACATAGGGAAGAAAGAATTATTTGATGTCTATGCTTTAACCATCCCATTATGGGTGAGAAATGAAAAGGGCCCAGAGTTGTGGTAGAAGCAGGAATTGGCATAGATTGGCACATGAATTCCAAAAACAACAAGAAAGGAAGGAAGGAATAAAAATTATAGTAAAAAAATTAACAGGAGAAAGTAGTCATAAGTTAACCATATATTGCGAGATAAAAGAAAAAAATGGGAAAGACTGAATTTGATGCTCACCTCCTCTTAACAAATTCATTATTTTGTAGACACTTGCTCTCTTACTGTGATATGATAGAATCAGAAAGCATGCTCACAATAATTATGTGCAGAGCAAGAAAGAACAGTAGAATAGATTGTTCTCATTGCAGAAGAAGACAGGGAAACACTGAGTTCATCAGAAAAGCCAGTGAAGAATGAAGTCTTAAAGAACAAATTAGGGCCTACCTGGAAGACATATTTGATTGTACCAATATTGGAGATGTTGATTGATCTTTAGTTTTAGAACTTATTATTACTCAGTCACCTACATAGTTCAAAAGAAGCTAGTTTTACTGATCTTAGTTATTTATTTACCAAATCCTTACTGCAGAAAAGCCAGAGTAATAGCTGGTCCTAATGTGTTAAAAATATATATGGAGAAAAATGAAATGTAAATATATACATGGAAAAGTGTGATTTGTGAATATTTTCTGTTTATTTATATATGAATTGTTTCCCCAAGATGGCAAGTATCAAGCTTTAATTTCTTTAACTTTCACCCAATACCTCACACTGTACTGTGCATATAAAAGTACTTACCTCACACTTCCTGACTTCAAAATTCACTATAAATCTACAATAACCAAAAGAGTATGTTATTGACATAAGGATAGACATATGGATTGATGGAACAGAATTAAGACCACACATCTCTGGCCAGTTGAATTTTGACAAGGGTGCCAAGTCCATTCAATGAGGAAAGAATAGGCTCCACAATTGCTGGAAAACTATTCATATATAAGAAGATAAAAAGTTGGATACCTTCCTCATACTATATACAAAAATTACTGAAAATGGATAAATGACCTAAATATAAGAACTCAAACCACAAATCCTTACAAGGAAACATAGGGGTAAATCTTCTGGGCCTTAAGTTTGATAATGTATTATTTTTTACCCTTTTTTTTAAAGGGCAAAAATATTTATGTCATAGGCAATGAGAAGAGTTAAAGGCCATTCAATGATGTTCATGGCTTCAGCCTTAATTTGTCTTGCTTCCTAAGGTGAATCGACATGAGGACCTTTCCTCTGGATTTTACACAATATTTGATTTAAAATAATTGTCAGAATAACACTTTATTGTCAGGCTGTAGATCTTAAATTTAGGTTCAGAAAAATGGCCAACAGAAGGAAAGTACATACAAATATATATCCTTCCAGTTATTTGGATCCTGAAGGCATATATAACTATAAAATTCTGGTCCTGGCAAGCACATTGAATATGATCTGTTATTGAGAAAAATTGAATTAAGTATTGTACAATAGATAGCATTAACTCTGGTGACTGTTTCTATGAATTAATCAGTCAGCAAGGATTTCTTGAGAATAAATAATGTTATACTCACATTTTGTTTTTCTTAGGACTGTATGAGCCTTATATAGCAGGCATTTCTAGAATGATTTTAAAGTTTTAGAAGTCAGGTCCCTAGTAAAATTGGGCAATTACTGGCATTTAGCTATTGACACTCTTTTACTTTAGTAATGGACTCTTCGACTTGATGTCAAAAGCATTAGCCACAAAAGGAAGAATAAATAAATAGGACTTAATCAAAATAAAAAAAACACCTTTGGTTTATCAAAGGACATTATCAAAAAAGTGAATAGGAAACCTATATACTGGGTGAAAATAACTAACAAATCATCTATCTGATAAAGGTATAGTATTCAGCATATATAAAGAACACTTACAACTCAAGAATAAAAAGATAAACAACCTGATTAAAAAGTGAACTAGGGACTTAAATAAACATTTCTCCAAAAGAATACATACAAATAATGAAACTAGAAAAAGAAGAACAAATAAGGCCCAAAGTCAGTAGAAGGAGGGACATAATAAAGATTATAGAAGAAATAAATAAAATTGAGAAGAATAAAGCAATAGAAAGAATCAGTGGAAGCAGAAGTTGGTTCTTTGAGAAAATAAACAAAATACATAAATGCCTAGACAGACTTATCAAGAAAAAAAGTCTACGCACATAAGCAGAATCAGATGAGAAAGGAAAAATCACTACAGACACCACAAAAATACAAAGAATTATTAGAGAATGCTATGAAAAATTATATGCTAACAAACTGGAAAACCTAGAAGAAATGGACAATTTTCTAGAAAAATACAACCTTCCAAGGCTGACCAAGGAAGAAACAGACAATCTGAACAGACCAATTACCAGCAATGAAATTGAGTTGGCAATCAAAAAACTACCTAAGAACAAAATCCTCAGACCAGATTGCTTCACCACTGAAATTTATTAACATTTAGTGAAGACCTAATACCCATTCTCCTTAAAGTTTTCCAAAAAGGATAAGAGGAGGAAATACTTCCAAACTCATTCAAGGAAGCCAGTATCACTACAATACCAAAATCAGGCAAAGACACCACAAAAAAAGAAAATTACAGACCAATATACCTGATAAACATAGATGTAAAAATCCTCAACAAAATATGAGCAAACTGAATTCAAAAATACATAAAAAAGATCATCCATCATGATCAAGTAGGATTTATTCTAGGGATGCAAGGATGGTACAATATTAGAAAATCCATCAATATCATCCACCACATCAACAAAAAGGACAAAAAAGACATGATCATCTCCTGTGGAAGGCCATATGTGATGTCACCCTAGAAGTGACATCCCCAGATACACGCACCAGAGAGTGATATCACCAGGAAGTGATATCACCAGAAGTGAGGTCACTGGAGGAAGTGACAACACAGAATGTGAGATCAGCCCAGAAGTGACCTAATTATAATAAGATTCTGTATATAAGTGGTGCTCAGAAAATAAACTGTGTCATTTGTCCACCATCAGCAGGCAGTGAACCTCCTGATCCCACCCCCCCCAAAAAAAAGAATACATACAAATAATCAACAAGTACATAAAAGACCTTCAACATCATTAGACATCAGGGAAATTTAAATCAAAACAATGAAGTAAACCCACCAAGATTGGTATAGTAAAAATATCAGAAAATAAAGAGTTATTGAGTATGTGGAAAAACTGGAACCCTCATAAATTACTGGTGGGAATGTAAAATGGTTTCACCCCTGTGGAAAACTTTTTGGCAGTGCCCTAAAAGCTAAATATAAAATTACAATATAAGTGAGAAATTCTCCTAGGTATATAACCAAAATAATTGAAAATAAGTATTCAAACAAATACATGTACACACACATGTTCAAAATAGCATGTTCACAATAACCACAAAGTATAAATAGCTGAAATTTTTATTAGTTGATGAATGGAAAAAGAAATTGAAGTGTGTCCATAAAATGGCATCTTTTTCAGCCATAAACAGCAATTATGTGCTGACACAAGCTGATATGTGACAAACTGAGTAAACCATGAAAATATGCTAACTGAAATAAGCCATACACAGAAGGCCACATATATATGATTTCACTGCTGTGAAATATCCAGAACAGAGATATAATGAAGATTGATGTTGCCTGGGACTGGGAGGAAGAGGAAATAGGGAGAAGTTGCGTAATGGGTAGAGGGTCTTGGTGGGTGGTAAATGTTTTGGAACTAGATAGATTAATGGTTGCATAACACTGTGAATGTACTATATGCTACTCAACAATTCATTTATTTTTAAGTAGTCAATTTCATGTTATATGAACTTTGCCTCAATAATGAAATAGTCAACAATTACATATTGCATGAATATATTCATTAATCTTGGATTTATAATTTTAAGAGAAAATTTGTAAGCACATTTGATATTTGAGTAATATCTGCATCTGTTTATTCTTAAGTATATTGCAATGCTTTCTTGGTTTGAATGTGCTTTAGATATGAGTGGAATAATCCCCTCATAAGCCCATTGAAAGTATGAGAATGGTGTGTAGATAGGAAAGGCGACAGAGTGACTGCCGATTACTGACTTGGAAGGACAGGGGAACAAATGCAAGACACTGAACTCCTGCGATTTATTCTGAGTTTAACCTCTTCTTTCAGTGGAAGATCATTCGAGTAAGCAGAGATTTTCAACCTTAGCATTATTATAAGTTGGGGCTAGATAATTATTTGTTATGGTGGACTCTTCTGTGCACTGTAATATGTATTTAGCAGAATCTCTGGCCTACACTGACTAAATAGCAGTAAGCACACCCCTCCTCACTTGTCAAATTCCACTGGAAGAGGGAGGGGCAAAATTGCCCATGGTTGAGAACTACCAATATATAGTGAGATCTTTGGAAGTTTTCAAGCAGAGTTTTCTTAATAGTGATGGTGTCTATAGTGTCCGTTGTCGGTGACAAGGAAATGAAATAAAGGAGGAAAAAATGAAGAAAGGTTTGGAAAAAGTTTTTTGTTGTAATCATTGTTTATGATCCCTTTTGTTAATTCAAAGGACTGCTCACTTTTTAATAAAAGGTGTTTAAACCCTTTTATTTAATTATGGTAATTGTACTTGGATTTCAATTAGTTTTTGTTTGTTTTAATGTTCTTGACATTGACAAGTCCTCAAAATTTATTTTGACATATTTTTGGGCCTGGTAAAAATTCCCCCAAATTGGGACTCTTTAGACCAGAGCAATTATCTTCTTTTCTTTCAGTCATCTTTGAATGTTAACATTCTGGGATCCACACAGACCTAATGGCCATGTAACTAACTCAAATTAAATAGCCACCTGCAAGAGCCAAGATAAGACAAAAATAAAAGAGAACCATTTAATTTTTTTAACACAGAGGTAAAAACTTGATAGCCTACAATCATGCAGCCCACAGGTATACTTTTGTGACAGCATAGTTGTTTTAAACATGAGATTTAATGCCAACATTTTTAAATGCAAGATTTTACATTAAAATCTTTATTCCTGGCTTTTTTGAATAATGCTAGAGCCACATTCTGATATGGCAAAAGCGGCTATAGAACTTAGGAACTTCTTCTCATCCAACCCAATATTCATTATCTATTAAGCCCATTTCTCTCCATTTTCTATCATCTCTTAAATTTGTCCTACTTGACTCATTTGTGTAATTCTTAAAACAAATCAGTAGGAATAACAAGTTGTTATTGTTATAAAAAATTGTTATTGTGTTATTCTCTGCCTTTACACCAGCTGGAATAAGGTTGTTTGGCCACAAGAAAAATCATTTAATAAATGATAAATGAATAAATTATCTAATAATTAATGATATCTTCATTTAATAACTTTTCAAAGCTCTTTAAGCTAGTCTTACAAATACATTGATGATGAAAAATATTTTGATTTAAAAAGGAAGAAATCAAGCCAACTATTTTTAGTTTTTGTTATTTTGTTGTTTTTGTTTTATGTTGAATGCAGGGCAAAAAATAAAGCTTCTACTTTTAACTGTAGCTAGGTTAAAAATTTTTTTTCTTCCCCCATATACCTAAAGACCATAACTACCTCCATAGGTAACAGTAGATGATCAGGAATTGAAAACCACTAACAAGGAGAGGGAATGACTGTGGGGAGGTTCTCAGAGTTTGACAGTGGAGAGATGCTATATAAATTTTTTAAAAAAATTCTCAGCAGGTGATTCAGTAAACTGTTCTTCCAATATCCAAAATTACTCCCATAGAGAGTTATTCTTTTTGAATCTTTCCAAACTTATCTGAAACAGCTTAGAAATCTTTCCTGATTGTTTAAAAATGCATGAATGGATACATATAGGGAATAGCTAATAAAAAGCCATATTACTAAGAGCTTTGATGAATGAAGAATTAAATTAGCCTCAGACATGGGATCTAGAGTCACAATAAAAAAGTTTTTCTTTCTTTCTCATGTTTCCTTGATGATTTTGTCTGCATTCCATTTTAACTCAGAAGGGAACAAAAAACAGAATGTTAAACTGAAATGAAAATCACCCTTAGTAGATTAATTCATGTAACTGAATGAAATGTTCTGTATCCTGAACCAAACCTCTTTTAAATCCTTCCTACTTAAAGTAGGTGTCTCTTCCTTTCTCATTTCTTGATTTCCTTTATGGCTAATGGATCATCCTCCCATTTCATTTCTCTCTTTTTACCTTTACCATACTATATGTCAATCACTTTAATGAAGAAAAAAAAAAGAACCTTAAAAATAAACAGACCAATAGTCACTAACCACATTTTCTCTCCAGTATAGCTCACTTTGGCCTACCACCCAAATCTGGTTCCACTGCCTGCAACCTAATTTATTTTCTCTCTCATCTATGGCTTAAGATTCAAAAGATCTGCTTCCTATTGTCAATTTTGCCTTTGTATCAGGTGGATCATATGTTTGAGCCTCAGCTTCCCCTGAGTTTGAGCCATCTGTAACCCCCATCTGTAACCCCCAAGTTTCATTCCATTACTGGTATTCTGCACTTCTCTAGAATCAAACACCTGAGATTCAGGTGTTTCCCTTATACCCATAATGCTCTGGTTTAGTGGATAGGGACAGATGCCACTGGTCTAAGCAAGATGAGGGCACATATTGTGCTTTGCCAAGAGTATTACGGGGGGTTGCTAGAGGTCACTTTAAATTGATATGATGCATAATATATTCATTTGTGGCATTTATCGTTTCATTTGTTAATTCATCTTCGAATATCCAAACTTTAAGCATCAAATGAACAAATGAATACTGTGTCTGCTAGAAAATCCATTTAATTTTGCTGAATGGATTGGCTACCCAGATGAGAGAAGAATTAAATCAAACTTGTTTATTTTATCAACTCATTGATAAATAAATTAATCTTTTATTGATTTTGCACTGAAGATAGGAATTGTATTAGTTTTATGGAGAAGGATACCCAAGACAAACTCAGGAGAGAAGTACTTTCTCATGTTGGATTTGCGATTGGTAAATATTGAATGAACAAATAGAGAATTCTTCTTCAGTTTAATTGAACTAAAATTATTCCATGCCTCATATAGGTGATGCTTAAGGCATAGGTTTTTATAACAATATCAGTTCTCCTTCCACAGTCCTATGGATACTTGAGTTTATTTTTAGCTGGCAGGTTACTAATCTCACAAACTATCTAAGGAGAATGAAAAAAATGATTGCTGCTATGGGAACAATATCTCTTGCATTTCTGACTTTAATTTTAAATTGGAACCATCTTAATGTTGCATTAATGCAAGGGAAAGAGAATGTTTGCATTTAACAATACCCAGAATTTTTTAAGCTGTCACTTAGCAAGATCTAAACATTTTACACAACATGATTTTAGAAAACTTTTGACCTTTTCAGTGTTTTTTTCTTAAATTTCTGCTCCAAATGTCAGTAACCGTCAAGGCACTTGTCTTAAAGGAAAAGGTCACCCCAAAGAAGAAAGTTAATCCTGGGTTGAGTGACAGTGCTTCTCTGTTGTCTAATCCTGGTTGTCAAGTGCTAATTGTGGAAGGCCTGAATGATAGCTTACTTTCTGCACTGTTCCTAGGTGTACAGGAATGTTTCAGGAAATTTTGCAGCTATTTCCAACACAAATTTGGTGAAATGTGACAATTAATCCAAATCCAACTGTCATGGTAAATGCAAGTCAGTATCTTGAAGTTCTCAGTTCTTTGTGAAAGCTAGTTACTTATAATCCAAATAGAGGCAGTATTTGAAAGTGATTCATCACTGGCCTAGTTTATCATTATAGGGAGACCACTATGAACTAATTGCCTTGTAGGAGTATGGTTTTTGTTTATAACAATGTATCCTTGATTGAATATCAGTCTCACTGCAATTATATAATGGAATAAGTATATGTAAAAGCACAGGTGTGTTCCAATGAAACAGAATCACATTCAAGACTTGTCTTAAAATCTGAATCTAAATGAAGCCACACCAAGTGAATATTAAGAAATTATTAGAAGTAATATAAGTGTTGTTATGGACCTTTTCATCTATTGTTTAAAAGCAGTTTTGTTTTACAGAACAGAGCATTGAGACCAAACAAAGTCATAGCTAAAGTTACGTTGCACAGGAACTTTAGCTCATTACTGACAAACCTGGGGCTAGAATCCCGTTTCAGTATCTTTTCTCTAGACCATTCTGTGCCTGTGCAGTTTGTGCCACCTAGAATACCCTGGCAAAACCAGACTTTGAACTTTGTTATTTGTACATATTGTAATGATTGACTAGTTTCAGGAAATGTCACTGCCAAGTCAAATTTTTAGGCCTTGAGGTCTCACAAGAGTCATGTAATCTAAGAAGCTGAGATGACAGGGTAACAAAATTTATGATCCAGTTCTTGAGTTTGAGCTTTAAGCAATCTATGATTTGCTATTTCAGAATATATACTATAGCACACTATCCATGATGTTAGATTTAGAAAGTATATCAAGGTCTAAGAAAGATGTAGTTTTGAGTAATAAATAATCAGGATTGCAAATCTCAAGAAATTTTACATGCTGGAGCTCAACATTGTTTTGAAAGGTTTTAGATAGGTTGTTAGATATGTTTTTAAGGGAAACTTTTTGGGGGATATAGATTCTGAAACTGTGAATCCCATGACAAAAGGACTAACCACCATGCTCTCTTGGAATCAAATAATGATTGTAAACTGGAAAGGGCTGGAGCTGTTAGTGTTAGAAAGCAAAGAAACATCAACGAGTGTGGCTCAGGATTCTGTGACAGTAAATGTCCCAAAGTTTCATTCTCAGTTCACCCATCTACAAGTAGGTACCAGCCATTAAAGCTGGACAGAAATTTTTGAAATCAGAAACATAGTTGCAAATTAGAGAGCAATTTAAGTACAAGTTAGTTGTCACTGAGAGTTTTAAAAACTTTCCAAAAGAAACAAATTAATACTGTGAATAGTAACAATTCATTATTTATGTTGCCAGGATTACAATGAGCTTTAAATATCACTAAAGTCAAACTTATATACTTATATTTTACCTATTTACAGTTGGCTCTTACTGTGAATGCTAGAAAGTAAGGAGGACTCTGCTCTTGTGCAAGAATTAAGGAAATGCTGAACCTCCAGAGAATACACAGAGGTGAATTTGCCTGAAGCATCACGTTGAATGAAAACAGGAACTCATTGGTAAAACCTTATGCCCTCCCTCCATCAAGGCACACACACCTGCCCTCCACCAAAGCTCTCATGCCTGGGTTCAGTGGGCCAGCCACCTGCCTGTCACTATAGGAGCTATAATGACTTCCCTGCTTCCAAATCTTGTGCAAGAGGCTCTCTCTGGTGCTATATAAACCAGAGCCGTGTGGGGAGAAGGGAGTCTGGAAAATGTGTTTTCCTGGCCTCCAGCCTCTGTAGTACAGAGAAGTTGGCAAAAGGTAGGTGGAGTAATGTTGAGATGCAAACAGGCAATATAACATGCTTTTTGTTGTAATGAAAATACAACTCAGAGCAAACATTCAGATTCTTTATTATGCTTTAGGAATATTTCTCTATTTTGGGAACATTTCTATTACATAAATAGAATTCAGTCTTATATTGTCAGAAGTTGATTTCATTAATTTCTACAAAGGAGATCTCCATCTTGGCCTCATTCTCATTTTGGCCTAAGGCATGAGTGTGAGCAAAGACAGGTAATTGCAGTGGGTAACTGGAGACAATTTATTTCTTATTTGTGAAGACAGTGGTCTAGGATGAATGAATTTTACCTTTTAAAGTGCTCTAGCTCAGAGATTCACATGCTGTGATTTTATTTCTGAAAATGCAGACTAGTCTGTGAAACTGGACAAAGACAGACTTCTTTGGAAATGTAACTTTTGGTGGGACCCATGAGTGGTTTATGTTTATTTTATAGCAACAGATTATCTTGTAGCAGTTGTCCTTCAAATGAGGTTCCAAGAGCAGTAGCATTAGCATCACATTAAGCATGTTAGAAATGCAAATTCTTGGGTCCCATCCCACAAATAATGAACCAAGTGTTGGGTTCAGGCCCAAATGTCTATGTTTTTTAAAGCTCTCAAATAATTTCAGGTCAAAATAAATTTGACAACTACTGGTCTACATTTTGAAGAATTGAGAGAGCTGCTTCAGGATCTTCACTGGATTCAGGAAAACATAATATGAGTGTAGTGGAGGTGACTATGCATCAGCTCCTCAGACCAGAAACTCTCAGCATGATGGAACCGAAGAGGCTCCACTACCACCTCCATTCTTCCTCTTGGTTTCTCTTTTATTAGTTCCTCCTCTCTCCATCTACAGATGCTAGCATTTAAATTGAGGTGATTTTGTGATTTATATTCCCCAATAAGCTGCCCTTGATGTATCTATCTCTCGACCCATATTTCCAAGACATAGATAGGTTCCATCTATTTTATTTTATTCTTAAACATCTACCATCCATCTATGCTTTGAGGGACCTCCTCCCAACCCAAAAATAGAAATCTTATTTCCCCGCCTTTCTGTAGTACTCATTCCCATTTCTTTGCTAATGTTAAAGATCAGCAAGCAAACCGCTCTTATTTAACAAATTTATACCTAATTAGTGGTGGAAGAGAGAATTCAGGAATAGAAATATATAGGGGGTATGAAAGCTAATGTTCATTCTTTTCAACCTGTGTCTCTTGACAGTATAACAGTGTTGCTCAAAAAGTTCTCTTTAATTTTTCTGTTCCCTCTCTCTCTCTCTTTCTTCTTCTCTTTCTCTCAGTGTCTCTCTTTTTCTGCCTTTCTCTAACACACACACATATGTATCACACTGAGGTTATGTGTTATGGTTTTCTGCCATCATTGGTAATTTGGGTGAAACATTTTGAGAAGCAGTGCAGTGAATACTCAAAACATATTGAATACAATTGAGTACCACTTGTTTACTGCATTAATCTTTTATTCCCAAGTAGATTGTAAGTTTATTAAGGGCAATGTTCACATCTCATATACTATTGCTTCTATTACATACACTATTGGTTCTCATACATGCTGGTTCTAGCACAGTACTGGCACATAAGAGTACTTTACAGATACAATTTATGTTTTTAAATACCTTTCTTTCATTAAGGGTTTCATCATTCATTTATGGTCATACGAGCGGCAGGGAAGCTAGTTCTCCCACTGTGTAATTCTGTCCCTTACTTGAGTTACGCTCTTTGAAAATAGGATATCATTATTGCATTTCACTATTGGAGAAAATAAATACATACTATAACTTATACACAGATGGCAAGATGACCCAGAAATAATATGAAAGTAACCATTACACATATATTTGTATGTGTATATATATATATATATGTGTGTGTGTGTGTGTCTATATATATATATATATATCTGTAATGTAAACCTTGTAAATATGTGCGTGTGTATGATATATTGTTATATTTGATGACTTTAGGCTCATCAAAATTTTTGAGAATTTGCTTGATTAGCTCTTTGATTTTTTAAAATAGTTATTCAATCATTTTGCTCTTTTAATAAATCAGCTTTGATATTAATTTTGAAATATGCAGTAGTATGCAGAAAAGGCTGCTAGAATAGTTTACTAATTTTCAGTGCTTATGGTCAATGTCTAATTTTACCTGAATTGTTTACATGGTACAATATATGCTGAAGTGCTATCTAATTATTTCTATGAACAATATATATCTTAAATGGGTATATGTGTATATGTTGTGTGTGTGTGTGTATAGTTTTTGTGTGTGCTTTACAATACATATACAGAAAAACATCTTGAAACTGAAGCCGTAAAATCAAAACTACACAATGGGAAAAGTACAAGGAAAAAACTTTTCCTTTCTTCCCTTCTAGGTTCTTTGACTGGTCTAATAATTCGATTGATACAAGACAGATTAACAAGAGAAAAAACCAAATTTAATTTCATACATATGAGAATTCCAAAGATATGAGGCTGAAGAAGTGACCAAAGCAGGCATATTTTTGAGTTTTTATACAAAGGAACAATATTTTTGTAAAGCATTGGCAAGACAAAGGGGTTTGGGCTTGATGTACTAAATTAGTGAAGAAGTAATAAGGTTTGCTTATGCAGCCTTCACGGAGCTGAATTCCCTACATTTGGTGTTAAGGATCCCTTCTACATCTTGGTATATTCTGCCTTTACATGGGAGATTTACTTCCTACAGTCAGGGGAACAAAGGATGGTCAGAGTGTCCTTGCACTGGTGATTTCTTAAGTAGCTCAATAATCAATATGCCAAAGTGGCATATTTTAGGGTAGCATTTTCTGTTCCTTCAATAGAGAGCAATATAATGCACTATTTACCTTTGAATAAGTAGTTTTGTTGTCTACCCAATTTGGCCTATAAGATACCTGAAGACATTTCTCTAGTATTCTGCTATAAAATTCCACTATAACATATTATTTATGTCTCTCTCCATACTATTCATGCATTTCTGAGGTACTTGTTTTCTGTGTCCTTGTTTTTCTGGCACTCTAGACACTGTGCTAGGCACCCTAAAAATATTTGTTGAATATATAAGTTCATGTTCAGCTAGGGAACACTTCTGTATGGCCACTGAACCAACATTGTTTTATTTATATAAATCAGTGGAAAAAATTTTTAATGTTTTCAATATTATATATACTCCGGCAATTACAAGATGATGAGTTTTCAAGGATCTTATAGATCATTATATACACACTGAGTTAAGATAGATGAATAAAATAAGTGATTTGGGAGTTCTCAGTGTTTAAGGAATAATTGGGATTTCAATAGGGAGTATCAATGGTAGCAAGAGTGCTAGACTAACAATTGTTTGAAAATTTGCATAACAAAATAGTTGGAAATTCCTGTCATGACCTAAAAAAATGTGATCACAGCTTGAGAAGTAGATGAAAACAAGGACTCAGCACTGGAGAAACTTGAGCAAAGGGAAGGGGAGGGCCAGGAGAGATGGATGGAGGACTGAAATCTTCAGACTTACAGAATTGAGAGGAGGCCAGAGAACTGGAGAAGGTGAGAGCACACAATGAAATATTCACAGAAGTGAAAAGCAAGGGAAGGAAGACTGATTTTTAAGGAAGAAGTTTACAGGATCAAAAAAAAAAAAAAGAGTATTTCATATGCAAATTTCTGTATCACCACCGCACTTTGAGAAGCAGTTTGAATACTCTACAGAGAATGGGCACAAAACCAAAAGTAGATTTCAAGGACTGTAGAAATCAGTGCAAATAGATGTAAGTGGAGGCAGTGGAGTGAGAAATGGCATTATGGGAAGTTCTCTTTTAGAAACAGGAAACCTTGAATGTATGTTAAGTGTGATGGTAAAAATAAGCCACGAGGAGAAAACTGAAGGTAAAATGGAGAAAATAATTGATAGGGCAAGTTTTCAGAGATATTGAGATATCGATAGATAAAATGAAATGTGCAGGTGGTGGATTTTTCTAAAAAGTACAGAGATGATTATTTGAAACAAAGGAAAATAAGTCAATATGATGAACATTCTGAGAAATGTTGGGATAGAAAAAAAGGAGGTAGTTTTTAAATAGGATGTTATAAGCATTTTTAATAGGATGCTACTAAAAATTTGCAGATTTTTAAAGTTCTGAGCAGGCAGCTTAGAGTACTGGGAAGAGCTGTGGACTTAGAATCAACCAGTCCTGCTCCAATTTCCAGGTCTAATGCTTGGTATGATAACTTACACACACCAGCTTCTCCTTATCTCTCTGATTCTTGTGTTCTTCTATTTTAGAAAGAGACAGAGACGTGCTGTGCAGATTCTCCTTCAAAGAAAGACTTACTGCCCTGGTTGATGGTTAGTGGTATCTGCAGGCAGCCTTCAGCTATCAGTCCTTCAAAGATTGTCCCTCACCCAAAGCCATGTCCTTCTGGGGGCAGCCCATATGCAATGACTGGTGGAAAAGGGTCATAAAGGTCTGGCCATTTCAGGCTCAGTATGAGGCAACTCTGGTAGGATATTTCGGCTTCAGAGCTAAAGTTAACTTTAAAGCTGAAGTTTGGGGTTGGACAAAGTTGTTGTTTGGGCCTGCTATGCAGCTGGACTTCTCTTTTGTCCAATCTTGCTGCCTCCTCCCCTTCTCCAGATGTATTTGTCTTAAGGTAACACTCCCATAAAACATCTATTAGGAGTGGCCTTAGAGTGTTTTCTGGAGAACCCAAGTAGTTACCGAGGTTGCTGTGAGGGTTTAAGAAGGTAGAAGGGAATATAAAACTCTTTTGTAATGAGTAGTTGCCCATAGATAAAATAGACCATAGTTTATTCCCTCTTTCATAAAAAAGCAAAATATACTCTAAAATAATTTATTTTTGCTAAGTATTTTCTAACATTATTTCATAATATGTACTTTGTAATATGCCTGTGGTCTTTCAGTAATTTTTCCATGGGTGTTAATGAATAGTTTTGAAGGCATTCCTACACATTCACTCTTTGAGCACAGTTACCATATATAAGAGGAAAGTTTGCTAGCTTGCGGTCATGTTTTAGGTCCAGTCTGCGGCTGTAATTAGAGGTCAGTGTTTTTAAGTTAAAAATCATGCTGTATCTGTGATTTGGAGCTGTGCTAAGACATAATAAGGAATCAGTTTTAACTAGGTTGATGGGGGAGGCTTATGTCCCAGGGAGAGTGTGAGGAACAGTTAAGTTTTAGCCAAGAAGTGTCAGTTACTTTATCCTTTTCGGAAGTGGGTGGTAAGGATCCCAGCCACCCAGTCTCCTGTACTGATTCCAATGCCATACTCAGTCTAAGCTGCAATTATTATGACTCGTGTAGTTCTCTTTCTTTCTTTTACTCTTGCTAATAAAGATGTGTTGTCAACAGCAGTCCATTCAGGGGTAGTGTCTAGTGCTTCAAGAACTACAGTTTCCCTGAAGTGAATGGCGATTCAAAGGGATAGTAAACCATTGTCAAGAATGAGTTCACAGCAGCAGAGCTATAACTCCATTCAAAGGACCAACAGTTCAGTATGATAGTGCCCTCCTGAGAAGAATAGTTTCCAATTTAAGCACCAGGATATAATGAAAGGGTAGGAAGTGGTTGCTTTGTCAATATTTCTCAATGGATTGACTTTGGACAGATATGACCTATGTCTGCCTTTATAAATCATCTCAAAAGTTAACTTTTGAGTTCATGCTGAAATATGTCCCTGCTGGGAACAATCTACCACTGATAGAGGAGTCAACACAAAGCATTTTTTTTTAAATTTTTAGTCAGGATAATCTTGCTTCTCTTTCATATTTCCCACTATTTGGCTTGGTCTGAGTTCCTCAAATGGTCAAAGGACTTGAGAAAAGCAATAGCTCATGCAATGAACACATTAGAAAAAAATTATCATTTAGTTTTGTGTGACTTATCCATGAAAGCTGTCTGTACAAATTAAATGAGCCAGTGACTTTGTTCTACTATCCCTAGAGATGAAAACTTGAATTATGTGTACATGATGATAGAACAATTTGTCAATGAGTGAATTTAGTTAATTTACAGAGGAAAAAAATCAGCAAAACAGATCTATTTAGTTTGTTTAAGAGGTCCAGTGGGCCTTTTAGAATTAAGTCTGAATGAGCCTAAAATTCTTGGTTGTGTTTGGATGATTCTATTCAATACAAATCTAAAAACTTATACATTCATTTAGTTTTTTTCTATTTTCAACATACTTTGGCTGACTGTATCACAATTATTTTCATTCCAAGTGTTTAAGTATATACATATTTATATGGAATAAAACTAAAAATTAGAAAAGAGAATGCTGTGAAAATTGTGAAAATTAAATCTCCCTCCCTTTCCTGGCTTGGGCCCCATAATATTACCATTTGAGGTAACCACTGCTCACAGCTGTCCTGTGCATATACAAATTAACACACGCCCACTTCACATGGACACATATTCTATTTTTCTTTACACAAATAATAACACACTATTCTTCCCATTCTGCATCTTGCTTTTGTTTTTTACTTAACAAAATGTCTTTGATCACAAAATGGAAAGAAAATTAAAATGCTGCTATGTTACTTAGAAATACATTCTAGCCATTATGGAGCCTCTTCTAATTTTCAACTATATTAATGACCTAAAATAAAGAAGTTTTTGATAAATAGGATAATTTCTTGGATAGAGAAAAGTTTAATTGTAGTTCTACTTATACAGACTTGGTTTGCAGATTTTGTGAGCTACTCTGTTTAAACAATTCACTGATAGAAGAGGGCTTTACAATTTTTTCTGCATTTTAGTCTTTCCTTTCTCCTTGCTATCATTCCATACATTTGTTCAGTAACTGTCAAGAGGGTACCAGATCTATACCAGGCATTTAATTAAGTGTTGGTTGGGTAGAGGTGGTTCAAGCAGCAGGAGGAAGGAAGAGGCTAGACAAAAAAAACAACATCAACATACAATCCACAGTGAGTCATATCATAAAATATGCATAAGACACATTGATCACAAAAAGAGAAGAGAGTTTCTTTTTCATAAGTAAGTCAGATGTTTTCTAAGGAAAATAGAATGTCCTTCCAAGTGGATGAATACACATTGGAGGAGCACAGAGTTAAAAGGAGGTAGAGGAGCCTGAGCAGGAAGAGAGGAAATAAGAAAAGAAAAAGGCAGCATGTTCTCATTTGAAAGTTGCACTATTTAGATATGGCTCAGTGTTAAAATTTACAGGTGGAAGGAAGATGGGGAGATGAAAAGACACAATTTATTTAAATGAGGGAAAGTATGCACACACTGTGTTTGTTACTGAAATGTCCCTTTGAAGTACCATGGAGAAAGGGATCAATCTGTGTTTAGGTAAAATAACTTATACAGTTCAGTGGAGAACAGCATGACAGAGGAAGAGACTTTATGCAGGAAAAAATTTTTAAGTGATGTTTCCAGTAGTCCACATGAGGAGGATTAGAATAGTGGTGGAAATGCTGAAAGCGTAGTGATGAAGTTATTTGGAGCAATATTTAATAAAAATACATTGGATTTGGTGACTACTACTAATAGGACTGTGTGAGTGGAAAGAAGTGAAAGGTGACTCCCAGGTTTTTGGCATAGGAAATTTAATTGATGGTGATAGCAAAAATCTTCCCGTTTGGGGGAGGATGCATTAAGTTATTTACTCCATAGTTAGCATCAGAGCTACACTACATTTTGAAATGGGCTTCTTGCATAAAATAAATAGTATTAACTATTCAAGTATATGAGAATTATTTTTATGTGCAAGGGCTTATCATTAATAATTTGCTAAACATCTGCCATATGAACTGAAAATATATCTTATTTGAGTCAGGACAAAATCCAGTATGCCTTATTTCATCCACCTATTTTAGAATAATAGGAAATTAAAACTGGAAGATATGATGCATGACTTATTCTGATTAAATAAATATATCCAATTACTTATAGGCTCACAGTTACCATTTTTTACTATGCAAAATGCCTCAATGTAAGCATACGTTAGTTTACTGGATGGTTGCTGTGATTTTAACCTAGTTCTGGTATTAGTTAATACTGTTATCTTTGACAAGTCTTCAGCAAGTCATCCAGGTTTCTATTTCCTCCTCTTTCAAATAAAAGAAGCAATAAAATTTACCCAAGTTACATCAGAGGTATGCAACAGAATAATTGTGGTAATACTGGGATAGAAACAAAATACTCAAAGGAACATTATTCACGAATGGAAGCCAGGCTTTTCTGGCTCTAGATGTACTAACTATGGGTCAAACCTGAACATTTCATAACCCAGGTGTTCAGTTAGCAAATTATTGACTAAGACATGGTTTATCCTCAACATGCAGTATGTAAACCAGTAGGTGGTAGACATGTGCTACAAGGAACTCCAGGGCAGGAAAACATTGAACATCAGAAAAATGGAAAAGTCAAATATTTAGACTGATCAAAGAACTTTCTTGTGACTGGAGGGGATTTAGGTAAAAAGTAGAGATCAATGAGACCATTTCTCAAGAATGTTACATTGGGATTAGGATTATACTGCTGCGTAAACTAAGATTTGGGGTCAGATTCTAGTCCCAGAGGGTCCTTAAAATGTAAGCACACTAGGCAAAAGGTATATTAAACAGACTCTGTACCCTCAAAGATTATTCTATAAAAAAGGCTACAAGTCAATGTTTAAGTAACTATCTCAATTAGTCAACTTTTACATTCAGCTTTATGGAATACAAACTGCTAACTCCACAGACTTAAATAAAGAGCTCATCTTATATTGAGATAACAAGGTATTTGGGAAGTAAAGAACACAGGACTGGTGTAATGTCTCAATTATATAAGAACTGAGATGACTACTTCTCCTGGAGCTCCTTTTGTTCTCATTATTCTTGAGATGTGGCAGAAACCAGTAGTGCTAATTAATAGGTGTGTATGGCAGGGATATGTAACTAATCAGAATAGATACCTGGTCAAAGTGGTTTCTGGGCATAAACAACTAGTGTAGGTGAACTAAGAGATAGCAGCTGAATATCAGCTCTGGTTGCAATTCAGCTTTTATATCAATGCTTTTGCAGAAAAGAAGAGGAAAGGAAAACAGCAAAAGGTTATGTGTTAACGGAACCAGCATGTATTCTAAATATATCTTCATAACACCTGCTCTGTGACTTCTGCATTTATCTTATAGGTCAAACTGTGTTACATCACTAAATCCAGCTGCAAGAGAGTCTAGGAAATTAAGATTGGGGTTTTTGTTTGTTTGCCTGTCTATTTTTACAGTGGGCACATGGCTGCCCCCAGCAAAATCATAGTTTTTTTTAATAAAGAAGAAACATAGGAATGGATATTGGGTCAATACTTCTGAAATCCAACCCTCTCTTCTTCCTGTGATGACTAAAGCAGGAACAGCCAGATTGATACAATGATAAAAAATCTCAAGAAGCTCTTTCCGACTTCAACCTTGTTTCCCTCAAGTGACTGAACCTATGTCAGCAACCGCCTGTGGACTCAGAGTAATATAAAAGTGAAACAAATGCTAATTAATCACCACTATTTGATTTATCTGTGATATGAAAGAGAACACAATCCCTAAGTAATAAATGTACTGACCAAGGGTTTGGCCAACCCCAGTCTATAACAAGACTCCAAGATGCAAAATAACACCTAACTCTGCCTATTAGTGGAAGGAAAAATTTCAGTATAATGCTAGGCTGGGTTCTCATTGTCTTAGGACAAAGCCTTAGAGACTGAAGCTCTCATTGCTGACTGCTAGGTGAAGCTTTCCATCAGAAGCTGAAAAGAAAATGCAGAATTTGGAATTAAGGCATATCCTAAAATCAGAGAACTGAAACTGAAAGCAAAAACTGTTTATTGCTTTGAGGGGAAGGGGAGGGAAAGGAATATATGCTAAAATAACTGAAGTGAAATGTGAACTTCCCAAGTTTTAAATCCATAAATCATCAAAGCTACAAATACATTGCTATATTTGGGGTCTCAGCCTAGACAAGAAAATTTGGTACTTTTCCAGTAAAAAGGACATTTAAAAGTGAGAGGGAAATTGATGTTGGGAACTTAGTCACCGGGAAACAGGCACAGGGACACTGGGATTCAGTGGAAAAAATCCAACCATTGAGAGAGTTTAGTTTACAGAGTAGAACCTCAAATGATTAAGTCCAACACAGGGATCCTTTCTATGGCAAAGGCCCATAAAACAAATGTAGTTAAAGTTTTAGGAATTATAAAGAACCTAGTCAGTGTAGTCTGAGATTTTTGGTTATAAGATTTAATACTAAACTCTTAAGTTTACATGGTGCAATTCCTTAGAATCCTTCTTTACTACAAGTGATGGCTCAAGAATTTGGGACAGAACAGAAATAAACCTTCCAATAGAGGTTGAGTGGCTTAGTAATGTGAATACGAGCAATTGAGTATGCTAAGTCCAAGTAGGTCACTACAACTTGGGCATCTCTTTATGACTTTCCAGATATTCAAATGCAGAATAACCAAACATTTTATGTCTGTAATAAGTTCTATTTTAGGTTAGCACAGGAAGCTGTTGTATGTAAATTGAAAGATGCTGGAGTTCATATTAGTATGAGAAACCTTAATGAGAAAGCGCTATACTGTATTGTTATTATCACTGAATTCCATTTTAATTTGGTTTTTAATGCCATTTTAACAGTATTCATTAAGGCAAATAAAACAGTAGAAATGGAACCTGTTAAGTAATCAGAATTGATAACAGCAACAAATAAAGGTCAAGAAAGGATATGCTGTGGACTGTTTCTATGCTCTTGTTTTAGAGCAGTAACAGAAATCATTGAGGATCAGAAAAGGTAAAATACAAAAATTTAACTATGGTAAGAAAGAAATTGATCAAAACAAATATGAAATAGAATTAATATGAAACAAGTTTATATATATATACAGACTAAGAAGATATATAGATGTTAGAAGCAGGTTTTCTGCTTTGTTAGGCATAGAAAACCGGGGCAGTGGTAGAAATCATGATCTAATCATTGTCCCAAACAGTGCACTAAGACTTCCCTTGGAACACATGCTGTGAAGTAAATTAAGGGAAGTAAAATTGAGGAGAGGCCCAGAGATCCCTTTCTTCCACTGGGCATCAGAAATCCAGGACAAAAAGATGGGGCTTCTAAGACTGTGGTACCCAATGAGAGACTGACCACCTATAAGAACCTCAGCAATGGCAAGAATGGAGTGTGAGACATCACTTTTGCACACTTCACTTAGAGGCAACTAATATAAGGAATGGCCAGTCTGACATACACAATCACCACTCTTCTCTCAGAAAATGTGAGTTTGTTGATAGCACTATATAGATTTGGAATAACATAGGAAACTTTATCTACACTTCATGTTGAGGTCATGTATCAACTTGGCCTTTTTCCCAAGCTCTATTTCCTAAGGTGAGCAGGACTTTCTATTAATAATATGGTATATTTTAATTGGTAATCCTCTATAGTTCCCCAGAAGGAGTGATGGTTGTCAGTAAAAGATTAAGATTCTTGATATATCATAAAATTAATTTCAAAATTTCACACTGATTCCTATCACCTATCTTGACTCCATGCTGCTACCTACTTTTGAGCTTCAATACTAATGCACTGTGGATTAAACCTATTCCTAGATCTCTGATATTATTACTTGCTTCCAAAACCATTCCCAGTCCACTCCACCACTCCTCTCTGCCCCACTTCTCATCCTCTTTCACTGCTTCATCTTTTTGGGTACTAGACCCATTTTCTTTCCCCATTGTCTTCCTGGCTATTTCCCAGAGACCTTTATCCTAATAAGGACACAAAGAACAAATTGGGCTTTAAAATCATACTTGACTTTAATCTTGGCTTTCCAATTTGAATGCTGTGACATTTTAAGCAAACCATGTAAATTCTAAATCTTAATCTCCTCCTGTGAAATGTTAAATATGTTATATTTGATTTTAAAATATTAAAAGTAAATTCAGCCAAAGTGTCTAGTGCATAGTAGGCACTTTATAAATGTGAGTATGTTGATCACACTATATTTCCCCAATTGTGTATAAATAATTCTGAAGGAAATGCTTAACTGTGAGAGAAAAAAAAATGAGTCGCACTCTCTGATTTCTGAAGAGAACTCGCCATACTCCTAAGCTATTTATCTGTTAGAATAAAGAATTGTATTCACCACATTCTTTCATTCTAAGAAGTGGATGCACTCTAGGAGATGTGATGAAAGGAACATACCTTCTCATTCGCTCGCACAGTACAGCGTGTGTCGGGCTGGTGAATGTTTCCATAGAAACAGCAGAATGGCTGCTGGGGCAGGGGTATACAGGAGTCTCTTTATAGATCCTTTTTTTCTCCTTTAGCAGTCAGTGGCAGTCCTGGGTTTGGTCAAGCCTATAAGTAGACATTTATTTGAAGCTGTGTGAATTCCAGAGGAACCAAGTTCAAGGCAAACCTTCAACACATAGTCTTCTAAGTTCAGGGAGAAAGAGGGAAGCTTTGAACATGTGTTTTGCAGACACTAAATCAAAGAAACTTATCAATCACCCCTTATTCAGTTAAACTGATCCTTGAGGCTAGTAAAACCAGCAGAAATGCCATGCACTTGCAGTCAAATTAGTGATTTTAATTCCTTGGAGTTAGAGAGGTAATGGAAGACAGCTAGGTCTATCTCTCAATGAAAGATTCACATCTACATTCTAGCTAATAGATAGCCTAGTCAATGTCACCATTTCTAGGACTGGGGAACTCTCTGTTGGTAAAAACAGTCCATTTTACTGTTGGACAGCTTTAGCTCTATTCCTCAATTTTGCTGAAAGTTGCTTCCTTCTATTTTCCAGGGAGAAGAATAACAGTAAAAATTATATCCTTGGCAATGTTAGATGGGGATGTGGATAACAGTTTGGGATATGGAGCCTGTTAATCTTGGATAGAAGATGTTGTTCACCAGTTTTCTTGGTTGTTAGTTTCCATCATGAAAGGGTTTCTTTTGTTTCCATTTTGAAATATTTGCTCTCTTGTGTCCCACAATTATGCTTCAGTTTAATGGAGCTCATTTTTTAAACAGCCTGCTGGAAAATATCCTGAGATCTATCAAATTTTTGACAGTTTATTATTTCCTACCATAACCCCTGCCTTTGGAAGAAGAGAGAGCTAATGCAGATTCTTTTTTAGTGGACAGTTATAGATCAAGTGATTTGAAGATATTGAAAAACTTATTTGAGGGATCAAAGATAATTTCATCTTGAGAGGCAACTATCTCATTCAAGTTTATCCATACTCCCTTGTCTGGAGCAAACACATCAGATCCTTAAGTTTTGTTTCTCTAAGACTATATAGAAAACTTCATGTGTTTGTGAGACTGAGAGAGACAGAGGAAAGAGTAAGGGAGTGAAGGAGGGTGGGAGAAGGCGAAGGAGCTTCTGAAAGACATATCACAGAAGAAACAACTTTAATTATTCAGGTAAATGATAGACTTCAAATGACATCACTAACTTTCCCTCTGTCTTGTTATTTTAAACACAAAAATGGTCTATTAATTCTTAGGTAGCTAGAAGGACACAGATAATATGTCCCCAAATATTCAATAATTATTATGAAAAACATATAGGGAAATTCATAATATGAATACTTATTTGGGAAAACTTGCAGACTAGATGGATAGGCAAAAAGGAATAAAAAGTTGGAATAGCAAAAAAAAAAATTCACAAAATAAATTTATATTTTTTTACACATTTTTCAATGTCATTTTCTTTCATAAGTTTTTTTTTTTTTTTTAGGAGACCAAGGTACAGGCTTTTATTTAGAGAGAAAGTGAAAGGACAGAGCTCCCAGCTCACACCAGGAAGGGACAAGAGAGTCCCATATGTTTTTTATAGTATTGAAGATTTCAGCTTTAGTTACAGAGTTCTGACATTTTTTATTACTCCTTATTCCCTTAAATCTCAATTACATAAGAAGTTACACATACCCTTATCTGTTCAGCTGATCCTAATACACCCTGTCCTCCCAAACTCTAACCCACTCCTAGTTTGTACATATACAAACTCCCTAGTATCCTCAAACTTTTCCTGGAACATGCCTTAATCATCTTTCCTTAAATAAAATCTGACTGTCTTGATATCATCAAATCCCGAGGAGACTTTGTATGACCTCCCACACCAAAAGTATTTCATGCTGGGGACCTGGAAATGTCTTTATCCTCATTCCTTAGTATTTTTTTCTAGATCATAAACTTCCCCTCCATTTCCTAAAATTCTCAGCTCTCTTCAAGTTTATGCCATACATCTTTAACCTTCTCTTCTCCACCTGGTTGCTAAAATCTACATTCTTTATTTAAATTTTTATCTGTGCTCTATTATTGACAATGTCATCTCCAAAGTCCTTCTTATTCCTATCTCAGCCACACAACCCAGGGTTGTGCCATAAATTTTGTTATTAATAAACACTGAACATTATCAACATAATGAATTCAAACAGCCTATAATTTTGTATATTTCTAGCTCATCTAATTTAGGTTGACATTGGAAGCAAACTTTGTTTTCTGTGGCAGATAGTGTTTGTCAAATATCTCAAAAAGCAAACCCCCTTGGAGCAAATTCAGTTCATAAGGTTAATTCTGGTTAAGTAAAGAGAGGCTGTATATCTTATTACATTCATTGCTTCTGTTTAAGTGACTTTTGAAGCCATATATAGCAATGATAGCATCAAAGAATGGAGGGAGAATCTAAAACCCATCAGTCACTAGATAGGGTAAAGTCTTCACTAATACATTTCAAACTTTTCTTGCCTGAGAAATTACTTTTTTTGTGCTAGTCAATGAGAATTTGAAGATTTGTTTGCTGTGGCAAACAATAGTTTAGTATGCCACATAGAATAGTGTTAATTATGGCTACTAACACAATCCTGCTGTCATTATAATCCATTCACTCCTTTACTTTTATGCAGTATTTTAGACACTCTTTGTACCTCTGCTCCCATTTTCATCCAGCTGACATTTTATGACCCATACTTATATTCAGCATTTTGTTAAAACACTCATTTCTTTTTGTACTTTCTCCCTCTGTCAAAACCTCAACCTGAGATGCATTGAGCCAACTGCATTCTCTATTGTTGCACCCAACCACCTGTTACAGTCTCAATACCATCATAATCACCATCTTAAAAGAGTACTTGACACTACAAGGTGTTTGAATATATTTCCCTACTATGTTCATTCTGAAAAATACCTATTACATATCTGAATCACAGTACTAAAAAAACTCTCCCTTATGATTTTGCTTTCAGCTTATTAATAAACATCATGCTTTATCAAGAAAATAGAAACAAGTAACAAAGTAATTCTCTCATTCTTCTACTACCAAAAATGTTTTCATAAGTATTGTTCTCTACATCAATCACTGTCTTTCCATCCATTTCCTTCTGTCTCGTTACCACAAAGGAAGGGTTCCTCTTTGTACAAAAGCTAATACTTTCATGTGTATTCCAGATTCCATCATCTCTCATTTTCTCAATGAACCAGTATTCTCCTCAAATATCTAACAGTAAATCTATCTGAAAACAACCCACATTTATTTCATACATATATATCCTGCCAGCTACTGCTCTATTTCTTGTTCTATATCACAACCAAACTTAATGAAAAAGATGTTTCAACAACTGCTGCATTGACTTCTTCACCTACCATTCATTCTTCAGTGTATGATTCCTGTGCACAGCATTATATCTACACTGCTCTTAAGACATAAAAGTAATCACTATATTTGTGCATCCAATAGAACATTTCTTCTTCTCATCTTTTTAGAACTCATCGCACCATATAATAGAGTTCAGCAATTCCCCCTTTTGAAACCCATTTTCATGTTTCCAAATTACCACTCTGTTCGTTTTCCCCACTAATTCCAACTATTTTATCCAAATGATTGAGTTCTTCCTGGTTCCATTTTTCTATTTTGTATTCTCTCTTCCTAGGTGACCTCCCTCACTTTCATGTCTGTGAATATCTACAGTGCCTTCACTACCAAAATTTTCTTTCTTATTTTGACCTCTCTTCTGAGCATATTCAACTGATTGCTTAATATCTTCACATATTGCTTAATATGATTCAAAGGTTCCCAAACTTAGCATGTCCAGAACAAAACTTTGGATGTTTACCTCCAGTCTCCTGCGTTTCAATATATCTCTGTATTTTTTTCCCCATCAAAATGATAGAAATCTGTCATTATTAACAATTCACTCTACCCCCACCCAATATTCAATCTATAACCAAGTTTTCTCATTTCATATACAAAATATACTTAAAATTCATGTACTTCTTTACAAATTTGGCAGTTACCATCATCTCTATCTTATGCATCTTTTCATGAACTACGAAGTGTTGTATGATCTCACCTCTACCAAGGTTTGCAGCATATCACGTATTATCCTTTCCCTTTACTTACTCTGTTCCAGGTATCTTTCTTTCAGTTATAAAAATAGCTTTCGTTTTTAGAAAAATTTAACATTTACATGAAAACTGATAACAGTATGAGAGTTTTTCTCACCTTAGCTTCTGTCTGACCTGCCTCACTCACTTTACCTCTCACTCTTTGCCTTGTAGTATCTTAATATAATGCATGTCTCAGACTAATGGCAGCTCTTTATAAAAGCTTTCCTTTACCCTAACAGTAGCATCCCATGTAATTATTTCTCCTAATTTTTTTGAAACTTAGAAGTGCTTACCTTTATTTGCATGACATACTTTTGACTTCCTTTAATATTTCTCCCCTACATGACTGTAACCTCATTCTGATTGGTTCAACTCTGTATCCCCAACACCCATTAATGGTTTGGTTTATAATATGTGTCTGTTGAATTAATTTGTTAGTAAATAATCTCAGTAAATTTTCATAATAACTGTGATATAGATATTCATATTTTGCTTTAAGAAACTGAGAGTTAAAGTTAACAAACTTATATTATAATTTATATAGGTAGATATAACACAGCTGAGATTTAAAACTTCGATATTCTAATTTTAAGGCCACAGTTCCTTCCCCTACTCCACTACCAGTGCACACCAAATAGCACTGCAAGTATAGATGTTATACAGATGAAGATAGCTATTATCAAGCTCAGAAAACAGTTATTTTAGAAAACTACTGCTTTGAGAACATGAGGTTAGAACCAGGCCCTCATGGAGGCAAAAACAATCTAATAAACATCTTATAGAACTTAATAAACTCTTCTAAGATTTTCAAGGTGTTTAATTATGAATGAATTGTAGGTTAAACGAAAGCGTTAATTTAAGTGCAAAATTTATTGTCACAGTTAAAGCTATTTTTCAGATGATCTATGCCTGGAGAACAGTCATGTTGTCATCCCTGTATACTTTTCTACTGGAAACTACAGTAAAAATTAATGAGCCTCTACCCAACAGAGGTTGAAGAAAGAATCCCAGTCCAGTGGTTTTCAAATCAATTTTTTTTTTTTTTGTAATAACAGATAAAATTAAATCTTTTGTCATTGAAGTAGTGGATGGGCCCAGAAATCTGATTTCTTACCTTTCTCTTTCCTGGATAGAATAGTTTGAAAATCTTTGCTACAGGCCTTTGAATACATTTTAAGCATGGAAAAAATACATCTACCAAATATGTCCTAAAGTTGTATAAATGTACTACCTCCATCATTAACATAGTAAATCCAGTCTTTCAACGATTGTCATTATATAGAACCATCCCAAATCTCTGAGAATGAGGGACTGTGCAATAGATAGATTATACATTCATCAATAGAGTTGCTAAGTTAATTTTTAGTCATTTTTCTATGTTCAGAATACTTAAGCCCCAAAGCGCTACATGAGCCATTTTTCCTACTAGAATTAAGAAGATTAAGAAGAGTAATAAGAATCATTTTCTTCCACCAAGTCCATTTATCTCAATTGCAGAGCAATCTTTGGTAGTAATGTTCTATATAATAATATTTTGTTTTTTCTGTCATGCTTAAATTGAGCATTTTTAACCACATACTTAGAAAGATATTATGTTGTAGAATGCAGTACTTCAGGGTTTTTATTTATTTTTTAATCCATGGAATGATATATCAGGAAACTACCTGTAAAAATGAAAAGTTATGCTTCTTCATTAACTCTTTGTAGCTTCTGACATCTCCTTCTCTCTCCTCACCACGCTCAGCCTCAGTGGAATCAATGGGAATATTACTACTTTGTATGACAGATAGGTAAGGTGAAAACATATTTAATATGCAAAATAATGTGCCTTTGTATATCATAATTATCTGAATTTGATTCCTT
This sequence comes from Manis pentadactyla, assembly GCF_030020395.1. NCBI lineage: Eukaryota > Metazoa > Chordata > Mammalia > Pholidota > Manidae > Manis > Manis pentadactyla. The sequence continues at coordinate 166,867,826 of NC_080020.1, read as the reverse complement.
TGTGCTTACTGGTTTATACTTGAATAAAATTGTCTTTTTACCAGAAGGAAGCAATAAAAAATAGGCTGCTTAGATTAACTTCACAGTCTGGAATCTGACCTAGAGACTACCCATACATGACTCAGCAAGTATGTCCAATAACGTTATTTTATTATGAAAATAGCCCATGTTCATTTGAGAAAAACTTAAATAAGACATACATTTTAATTATATATAATCATATACACTACCTGCATATAATGTGTTAATATTCTGATAGTATTTATTCTGACATGTTTGTATGATTTTATTAAATATATGTGTGTATATATATATATTTATGATAAATGTATCTCTGCAATTAGATCTATGAAAATGTCACGCCATATTTTACTGAATAGCAATCAATAGCTATTTTGATTTGCCCCATTTTCCACAACTTCAAACATGGTGATATTCACCCTTGTAGATAGGTTACTCTCCACTATATTGTCCTCAAGATAATCATTACGTGTGGAATTTTTAAGTCAATACTTGAACATATTTTTTATTCAATACTTCTATTAAATAGTGTAAAAGAAAGTATTTTACTAATTTGCAATCCTGCCAGTAGTCTATGAGATTCCCCATCATTACCACTTTTAAATCTTGACCAATCTAAAAAGCAAAGTATTTAAATATCTTATTCTTTATTCATTGCTGGTGATGTTGAATTTTTTATATTAATTGAACATTTTTATCTCTTCTACACCATAAAATCAGAGGAGTCAGGACATACTGCAAGGGGGACATAACTTATGCATTACCTACAATTTGTCAAAAATTATCTATCTCCCTATATTAAGGAAAAAGCTAGTACAAGCACATTAGTGAGTACATTCAAATGCATAAAATAAATGATATCTCAGACTGGTTTGGTTTTATGGATGCTGCCTATAAGATGCATTTAAGCCATTTTGAACTTACTACCAAACATATCTCATGCATTGTTCAGCCACTGTGCAGATATTTTCATCATTTCTTTTATTTATTTATTTATTTAAAATTTTTTATTAAGGTATTATTGATATACACTCTTATGAAGGTTTCACATGAAAAAAAAATGTGCTTACTTCATTTACCCATATTATCAAGTCCCCACCCATACCCCAATGCAGTCGCTGTCCATCAGTGTAGTAAGATGCCACAGATTCACTGTTTGCCTTCTCTGTGCTACACTGTTTTCCCTGTGACCCCCCCCACACCATGTGTACTAAACATAGTACCCCTCATTCCCCATCTCCCTCCCTCTCAACCCACCCTCCCACACACTACCCCTTTGGTAACCACTAGTCCCTTCTTGGAGTCTCTGAGTCTGAAGCTATTTTGTTCCTTCAATTTTGCTTCATTGTTACACTCCACAAATGAGGGAAATCATTTGGCACTTGTGTTTCTCCACCTGGCTTATTTCACTGAGCATAATATCCTCCAGCTCCATCCATGTTGTTGCAAATGGAAGGATTTGTTTCTTTGTTATGGCTGAATAGTATTCCATTGTGTATATGTATCACATCTTCTTCATCCATTCATCTACTGATGGACACTTAAGTTGCTTCCATATCTTGGCTATTGTAAATAGTGCTGCAATAAACATAGGGGTGCATATGTCTTTTTGTGTCTGAGGAGTTGTATTCCTTGGGTAAATTCCAAGGAGTGGGATTCCTGGGTCAAATGGTATTTCTATTTTTAGTTTTATGAGGAACCTCCATATTGCTTTCCACAATGGTTGAACTAGCTTACATTCCCACCAGCAGTGTAAGAGGGTTCCCCTTTCTCCACATTCCTGCCAACATTTGCTGTTGTTTGTCTTTTGGATGTCAGCCATCCTAACTGGTGTGAGGTGGTATCTCTTTGTGGTTTTAATTTGCATTGTCTTGATGCTTAGTGATGTGGAGCATCTTTTCATGTGTCTGTTGGCCATCTGAATTTCTTCTTTGGAGAACTGTCTCTTCATATCCCCTGCCCATTTTTTTATCGGGTTATTTGCTCTTGGGTGTGGAAGCATGTGAGTTCTCTATATATTTTAGATGTTAACCCCTTGTCAGATATGGCATTTACAAATAAATGCTCCCATACTGTAGGATGCCTTTTTGTTCTGTTGACTGTGTCCTTTGCCGTACAGAAAATTTTAATTTGATGTAGTCCCATGTGTTCATTTCTGTTTTTGTTTCCCTTGCTTGTGGAGATGCATTCAGGAAGAAGTTGCTCATGCTTATATTCAGGAGATTTTTACCTATGTTATCTTCTAAGGGTTTTATGGTGTCATGACTTACATTCAGGTCTTTGATCCATTTTGGGTTTACTTTTGTGTATGGGGCTAAACAATAATCCAGTTTCATTCTCTCACATATAGCTGTCTAGTTTTACCAACACCAGTTGTTGAGGAGGCTGTCATTTCCCCATTGTATATCCATGGCTCCTTTTTCATATATTAATTGACCATATATGGTTGGGTTTATATCAGGGCTCTGTAGTCTGTTCCATTGGTCTGTGGGTCTGTTCTTTTGCCAGTACCAAATTGTCTTGATTACTGTGGCTTTGTAGTAGAGCTTGAAGTTGGGGAGCATATCACCTCAGCTTAATTCTTCCTTCTCAGGATTGCTTTGGCTACCTGGGGTCTTTTGTGGTTCCATATGAATTTTAGAATAATTTTCTCTAGTTCATTGAAAAATACTTTTGCTATTTTGATAGGGATGGCATTGAATCTGTAGATTGCTTTGGCAAGATGGCCATTTTGACAATATTAATTCTTTCTATCCATGAATACGGGATGTGTTTCCATTTATTGATATCTTCTTTAATTTCTCTTATGAGTGTCCCATCATTTTCAGGGTATAGGTCTTTCACTTCCTTGGTTAGGTTTATTCCTAGGTATTTTATTCTTTTTGATGCAATTGTGAACAGAAGTGTCTTCCTGATTTCTCTTTCTGCTAGTTCTTTGTTAGTGTATAAAAATGCAAGAGATTTCTGTGTATTAATTTTGTATTCTGCAACTTTGCTAAATTCAGATATTTTGGAGTGGATTCTTTAGGGTTTTTATGTACAATATCATGTCACCTGCAAACAGTGACAGGTTAACTTCTTTCTTGCCAATCTGGATGCCTTTGATTTCTTTGTGTTGTCTGATAGCCATGGCTAGGACCTCCAGTACTATGTTAAATAACAGTGGGGAGAGCGGGCTTCCATGTCTTGTCCCCAATCTTACAGGAAAAGCTTTCAACTTCTCGCTGTTAACTATAATGTTGGCTGTGGGTTTGTCTTATATGGCTTTTATTATGTTGAGGTTCTTGCCCTCTATACCACTTTGTTGAGTGTCTTAATCATTAATGGATATTGAATTTTGTCAAATGCTTTTTCAGCATCTATGGAGATGATAGGTGGTTTTTGTCCTTCTTTTTGTTGATGTAGTGGATAATGTTGATGGATTTTTGAATATTGTACCATCCTTGGATCCCTGGAATCAATCCCGTTTGATCATGGTGTATGATCCTCTTGATGTACTTTGAACTCAGTTTGATAATATTTTGTTCAGTATTTTTGCATCTATGTTTCCATCAGGGATACTTGTCTGTAATTTTCTTTTTTTGTGGTGTCTTTGCCTGCTTTTGGTATTTGAGTGATGCTGGTCTCATAGAATGGGTTTGGAGTGTTCCCTCCTCTTCTGTTTTTTCAAATCTTTAAGGAGGATGGGTATTATGTCTTCACTAAATGTTTGAAAAATCAGCAGTGAATCCATCTGGTCCAGGGGTTTTGTTTTTAGGCAGTTTTTTGATTACCAGTTCAATTTTGTGGCTGCTAATTGGTCTATTCAGATTATTTGTTTCTTCCTGGGTGAGCCTTGGAAGGTTGTATTTTTCTAGGAAGTTGTCCATTTCTTCTACGTTATCCAGTTTGTGTGGATATAATTTTTCATAGTATTCTCTAATAATTCTTTGTATTTCTGTGGTGTCTGTAGTGACTTTTCCTTTCTCATTTCTGTTTCTGTTTATGTGTGCAGACTCTCTTTTTTTCTTAATAAGTCTTCCTAGGGGTATATCTATTTTGTTTATTTTCTTAAAGAAGCAATTCTTATTTTCATATATTCTTTCTATTGTTTTATTCTTCTCGATTTTATTTATTTATGCTCTAATCTTTATTATGTCCCTCCTTCTACTGACTTTGGGTCTCATTTGTTCTTCTTTTTCTAGTTTTGTTAATTGTGAGTTTAGAGTGTTCATATGGGATTGTTCTTTTTTCCTGAGTTAGGCCTATATTCCAATATACTTCCCTCTTAGTATGTCCTTCGCTGTTTCCCACAGATTTTTGTGGTGTTGAATTACTGTTTTCATTTGTCTCCATATATTGCTTGATCTCTGTTTCTTTTTGGTCCTTGATCCATTGGTTATTTAGGGGCATGTTGTGAGGCCTCCATGTGTTTGTGGGATTTTTCATTTTCTTTGCATAATTTATTTCTAGTTTCATACCTTTGTGGTCTGAGAAACTGGTTGGTAGAGTTTCAATCTTTCTGAATTTACTGAGGCTCTTTTTGTAGCCTAGTATATGATCTGTTCTTGAAAATGTTCCATGTGCAATTGAGAAGAATGTGTATGCTGCTGCTTTTGGGTGTAGAGTTCTGTAGATGTCTGTTAGGTCCATCTGTTCTAGTGTGTTGTTTAGTGCCTCTGTCTCCTTACTTATTTTCTGTCTGGTTGATCTGTCCTTCAGAGTGAGTGGAGTGTTGAAGTCTCCTAGAATTAATACATTGCATTCTATTTCCCTTTTTAATTCTGTTAGTATTTGTTTCACATATGTAGGTGCTCCTGTGTTCGGTGCATAGATATTTATAATAGTTATATCTTTTTGTTGGATTGACCTCTTAATTATTATGTAATATCCTTCTTTTTCTCTTGTGACTTTCTTTGTTTTGAAGTATATTTTGTCTGATACAAGTACTGCGACTCCTGCTTTTCTCTCCGTTAGTTGCATGAAATATCTTTTTCCATCCCAGCACTTTTAGTCTGTGCATGTTTTTAGGTTTAAAGTGAGTCTCTTGTAGGCAGCATATAGATGGGTCTTGCTTTTTATCCATTTAGTGACTCTATTCCTTTGATTGGTGCATTCAGACCATTTACGTTAGGGTGATTATCAACAGGTATGTACTTATTGCCATTGCAGTCCTTAGATTCATGGTTACCAAAGGTTCAAGGTTAACTTCGTTACTATCTAAAAGTCTAACTTAACTCACTTAATATGCTATTACAAACAAAATCTAAAGGTCCTTTTTTTCTCCTCCTTTTTCTTCCTCCTTCATTCTTTATATATTAGGTATCATATGCTGTACTCTTTGTCTATCCCTTGATTGACTTTGGGGGTAGTTGTTTTAATTTTGGATTTGCTTAGTAATTAACTTTTCTACTTTCTTTACTGTGCTTTTATTACCTCTGGTGACAGCTATTAAACCTTAGGAACACTTCCATCTATAGCAGTCCCTCCAAAATAGACTGTAGAGATGGTTTGTGGGAGGTAAAGTCTCTCAGCTTTTGCTTACTGGAATTTGTTTAATCCATCCTTCAAACTTAAAGGATAATCTTACCAGATAAGATAATCTTTGTTCAAGGTCCTTTCTGCTTCATTCCATTAAATACATCATGCCAGTGCCATCCTGCCTGTAAGGTTTCTGCTGAGAAGTCTGATGATACCCTGATGGGCTTTCCTTTTATATGATCTTATTTATCTCTCTTGCTGCTTTTAGTAGTCTGTCCTTATCCTTGATCTTTGCCATTTTAATTACTATATGTTTTGGTGTTGTCTTCCTTGGGTCCCTTGTGTTGGGAGATCTGTGCACCTCCATGGCCTGAGAGAATGTCTCCTTCCCCAGATTGGAGAAGTTTTCAACAATTACCTCCTCAAAGTCACTTTCTATCCCTTTTTCTCTCCTTCTTCTGATACCCCTATAATATGAATATTGTTCCGTTTGGATTGATCACACAGTTCTCTCAATATTCTTTCATTCTTGGAGATCCTTTTTTCTCTCTGTGCCTAAGCTTCTTTGTATTCCTCTTCTCTAATTTTTATTTCATTTATTGTCTCCTCCACCATATCTAATCTGCTTTTGAAGCTTTCCATTGTATGTTTCATTTCTGATACTGTGTTCCATAATGACTGGATCTCTGACCAGAATTCTTTCCTGAGTTCTTGAATATTTTTATGTACCTCCATTAGTGTGTTAATCATTTTTATTTTGAAATCTCTTTCAGGGAGTTTCATGAGGTCAATTTCATTTGAATCTTTCTCAGGTGTTGTATTCATAATTTCACTTTGAATCAGGTTTTGGAATTTCATATTTATATATGGTGCCCTCTAGCGCCCAGAAGCTCTACATAATGTCGGGTGTCACAGGGGAGCAGTATTGGTGCCTGTTGGGAGGAAAGAGCTGTTTCCTGCTTCTCGGCTGCTATGCCTGTCTCCACTGCCAGAACCAGTGGGCCAAGCACACAGGTATAAGCCTCTATGCTTTGCATTTATAGTTGCTGTAGATGAGGCTTTCCTCTGGCTGGCCTAATGCAAGGGTAGGGTTTGTTGGTTTGTGATTCCAGTGGGGCTTGCCTGGAGAAAGGTACAGTAGGCTGCGTATCACAGAGGGGCTCCTTGGAGCTGTGTAGCCAGCCTGGGAGTGGGAGCACCTGAAGATCGTGTAAGTTCCCAACCTGCTGGGCAGAGGACATTCAGAGAATTTGATCTACCTGTCCTTTCTCCTGAGCAGTAAACTCTGTGCTATCCTTTCCCCTTTAGCAGCCCTCTGGCTGTTAGGAAATCTCTCAGACTGCCTACCTTTATTTTGTCCCAGAGCAGTCGGATATGGATCCCTGCTTTCCACAAGTTTCTGTAATCTCAGTCTCTCCAGATTTTCTGCCTTTCTTAGCTTTCTAAACCCCTAATCATGAGAGTACCATGAAAGCACCATGAAATGTAGGTTTTTGCTCCCAGGGCAGATCTCTGGAGTTAGGTATTCAGCAGTCCCAGGCCTACACTCCCTCCCCACTCCGTTTCTCTTCCTCCCGCCTGTGAGCTGGGGTGGGGGAAGGGCTTGGGTCCTGCTGGGCCACGGCTTTGGTATGTTCCCTGTTCCATGTGGTTTATTCTTTTCTCTAGGTGTATGCAGTCTGGCACAGTCCTTCTTCCTGTTGCTCTTTTCAGAATTAGTTGTATTAATTATATTTTCGTATTATATGCGGTTTTAGGAAGAAGCCTCTGTCTCACCTCTCACGCTGCCATCTTTAATCCTCTGTCTCTCATCATTCCTTTTAAGTAAATTCCAAGATAATAGATCTCAAAATAATGTAAGTAGGAGTACATTTCATATTATTCCAGATATGGAGATCTTCATCATGGTGCATAGAATATAACACCAATAACACTGGCCAAAGGGAAGTCCATTTTATAGTAGACCTTTATACAGGGATTATGCTTTATAAGAAAGGAAACAGATTTTAACATTACTGCTTTCACTGACTAATGACTTTTTAGTTCATGCAGGAGAGAAGCATGTAAATTACTTTCCATCTTTGCTTCTTCCCAATAATAATGTTGAATAATTTAAACCTAGTACAAATACCTAACTATACTATTTCTCATTTCATAGGTTAACATTTTCCAAATAATTAAAATCAACAAAAAGTCATTATATCAGTGATATATCTTATATATACACCTTCATACCAGTAAAACAGATGGTCTCACATCTAATGAATACTCTTTCAGATGTCTCTCAACTAAATGTACCTGTTCATAGTCTGGTGAATTTCAGGACATTGACAACTTGGGTAATTTAAGACTCACTAGTACTACAAACTAAATGTAATTAGGATGAGAGAATTTCTACAATACTGTAGATCCAGGCCTTTTTTAATTTGCTAACATGCTTCCATCCTAAAGCATATTTTCTCAGTTTGCATATAGAATATCATATGAACACAAATGTTGTGTTGTATAGGATAGGCTAGATTACAGAAATAAACATCTCCAAGTAATGGATGGTGTATGTATCTAACTACAGATACATGTGAAACATGGGTTAGTCAGGGTCTTAGAACGACAAAAGCTCTGTCTCAAAATGTGTTTCTACTATTACTTCAACAAAGGGAAAGGATTTGATGAACATATTCTGGCACTGAAATCTCCAACTAGAAAGCGGTTGTGATCATTAATTTTACATGTCAAAGTAGCAAGCATCTGATGCTTCACTGTTCAACAATGAGGTTTCCTGAAGAACAAATTCTGCCATCAGATTGCAACATAGAAATCCTGCCTGAGTTTCCAGCTTGCTGTCATGTGGAATTTGGATTCAAAACTGAAACATCAACTCTTGCTTAAATTACCAACCTGTTGGTCTGCCTTACATAATTTTGACTTCCGAGGCCCCACAACTGCATTATTTTGTGTTTAACTTTTCGAGGAACCACTAAAATGTTTCCATAGAAGCAGCACAATTTTACATTTCCAAGAGCAATGTATTCCAAATCTTACATTTTCAACAGCAAAGGATTCCAATTTCAGCACATGCTCACCGAAACACTTGTAATATTTCTTTTTTTAAAAAAATTATAGCCATTCTAGTGGGGGTGAAGTGGTAGAAGGTTATTTTAAAATTAACTTACTCTTTTTATTATTTACTTAGATTTTCATTTTATGTTTTCTGTTTTAAACATATGGATCACATAATTATAGTCTATGTCTAGTAATTTTATTAAATTACGTCTGTTTTCTTTGGTTTGGCCTACCCTTTATATGGTGAATTTTCTTCTCTTTGAACTCATATTCTCTAGGGCTTTAACTGAGAATTATGAAATTCCTTTCATCCCTTCAAAAAGGATTTCCTTACACTCACTGGCAGTGGTCAAGCCATCTAGAACATCTCCCAAGCTCTCCATTTTGATGTAGAATCTGGGGTCAAGCAAATTCAAAAAAAAATTTTATGAGTAACATCAGCAAGGATGGCCAGATAAGATTTCCCTTCTCAAATCTCCCCAACAAAGCAACAATTTTCCAGTCACCCACAGACAAAAGTTCCCTTGCAGGAGCTGTGGAATCTAGCACTACTGGCCAAGGGACTCAGGCAAAGTCTTGCCCACCCATGTGTTAGTTAATAAGCATATAAACCTTGGTGCCAAATGTGGACCCTGAAGTGGCCAATGAACTGGTGCCAGTCCCTCTCTACTGTATTCTGGGAGCTCCAAGAGAACACCACCTTAGACAATAACCTGTGGACAAGACAGCCTTTGTGAAAGTCCAGGTATCCAGAAGAAATGTTCTCTCACATATGAAAGTGACTCACATGAAAGAAATGACTCACATATCAGAGAGTCACAGATTCTACTAACCACACTACAGACTCATTCAGGAGGCTCATTCACAAGTCAGTGAGATACATTACCTGTGGATTACCCCACCTGGCTCACAGTCACCCCCAATACTCCACATGCCTTATCTATCTTATCTATGCATAACCCCCACCCCTTGACAGTTTCCTTGTATGTGGTCCTGATGGTAGTTGAACAAAAAAATCTGAGATTGGACACACTGGAGAGGGTGGAAGGAACAATTCAACTTTACCTGCATCCTCTCCCTCAAGGCAGCACAGATCAGTACCAACAGAACCCATCTCCTCCCACAATTTCTCCCATGGGGAAAACTAAGAGAACGTGAGTGATTGCTCAGCTTCCCCAGCTGTGCAGGATACTTCCAAAAAGACCCATTTCTTTCTCTTCCTAGCCAGAGTACTGAGACATGAGCTGCACAACTAAGGAGGTTGGAGAGCTGCTAGGAAAATAACAGCCATGGCTTAGCACATATCAGAGAGTCACAGATTCTACTAACCACACTACAGACTCATTCAGGAGGCTCATTCACAAGTCAGTGAGATACATTACCTGTGGATTACCCCACCTGGCTCACAGGTACCCCCAACACTCCACATGCCTTACCTATCTTACCTATGCATAACCTCCACCCCTTGACAGTTTCCCTGTATGTGGTCCTGATGGTAGTGGGAGTGAACTTTGACAGACAGTGGGACAGAAGCTGGCCTGAATCTGCTGTTGGCCAGAGAGAGACTAAAAACTTGAGCATTTAGCATTTGAGCATAGAGGTTGTCAGCAGGTGGCCTTGTGCATTACAGGACTGAGAGAAGGCATATAAGCTTAAGAATTCCGCCACAAGAAAGAGCAAGAAGTGCAGAGCAGGTGTATCTATAGGTCTAAGAAAGCCTCAGAATCCCTAGCAGGGCTGCTGGAATATATTTCTCTCCCAAAGACAGTAAAGACTGTAGAAAGAAATTGTTATTTCAAATTCAAAGACAGAAATGCCTGCATCATTAACAAACTATACTTTTATTTCCTTTTATGCCTTACTGCTTCCAGTATGATATCAAAAAGGAATAATGAAGGGGGACTTCTTTGCCTTGCACCTGATCTTATTGGGAATGTTTCAAGTGTCTCACCATTAAGTATGATGTGAACTATAGGTCTTTTCTATATATACTTTATCAAGTTGATAAACTTCCCCTTTACCCTTGGTTTACAGATAATTTTTGTCATGAATTGGTGTTGGATTTTGTCAAATGCTGTTCTGCATCTGTTGATATAATCATTTGATTTTTCTTTATGTGATGAGTTGTATTAATTGATTTTCAAATGCTAAACCTGCTTTCCCTACTTGGGATAAATCCCACTTGGTCATAGGATTTATTATATATCTAAGATATGTAAATTTTAATAAGTTTTTAAATTCAATTTGCAAATATTTGGCTGAGTATTTTTTTCACCTAGGTTCATGATAGATATGAGTATATAGTTTTTGCTTTTATCACTTTGTCTGGTTTTGGTATTAGGGTAATTCTGTCTTCATAGAATGTTAGGAAATGTTCCCTATGCTTCTATCTTCTGTAAGAGATTATAGAGAATTGATATGATTTCTTCTTTAAATGTTTGGCAGAATTCACCAATGAACCTATCTGGACCTGGTGATTTCTGTTTTGGGAGGTTATTATTTATTCAATTTACTTAATAGTTATATAGGCTTGTTCAGATTGTCTATTTCTGGTGTGAGCTTTGACATACTGTCTTTCAAAAACTGGTCCATTTCATCTAGGTTATCAAATTTGTGGGCATAGAGTTGTTATAGTATTCCTTTATTTTCCTATCGATCCCTATAACATCTGTGGTGATGTCCCCTCATTCATTTCTGATACTAGTTATTTCTATCCCCTCTCTTTTTTTCTTAGGTTGGCTATAGAATTATCAATTTTATTCTTTACACAGAACTAGCTTTTGGTTTAATTAATACTCTAGATTGATTTCCTGTTTTCAGTTTCATTAATTTCCACACTATTACTTTTTTTTTCCTGCTTACTTAGGATTTAATTTGCTCTTATTTTCCTAGTTACCTAATGTAGAGACTTAGATTATTGATTTTACATCTTTTGATTTTCTAATATATGCATTCAATGCTATAACTTCCTCTCTAAGCATTGCTTTTGTTGTAGCCTACAAATTCTGATAAACTGAATATTCATTTTCATTTAGTTCAAAATAGTTAATTTCTCTTGAGACTTCTTTTCTGGCCACACTTAGTAGTATGTTGTTTAATCTCCTTGTATTTTGGTATTTTCAATTTTTCTGTTATTGATTACTATTTTAACTCCATTATGGTCTAAGAACAGACATTGTATGACCTTTTTTTTATTATTATTTTATGGACCAGAATTTAGACTATCTTGATGAGTGTTCCATGTGAGCTTAAGATATATGTGTATTTTGCTATTGTTGAATGAAGTAGTCTACAGATGTCTATTATATCCAGTTGATAGATAGTGTTGTTGAATTCACCTAAGTCCTTACTGATTTTCTGCAGCCTGCATGAAACAGTGGATTCATTTATTTTTCTTTACAGTTCTGTTGGTTTTTGCCACATGTATTTAGTTAGATGCCTTCTTGTTAGGTATTAAGATGATATGTTTTGTTGAAGAATTGAGCCCTTTATCATTGTGTAATGCCCCTCTTTAGTGCTGATAGCTTTCCTTGAAGTTGGATGTTTGAAATTCACAGAGCTTTTTCTGCTTTCTTTTTTTTTTACAGATATTACTTTATTTTATTTTTATTTGTTTATTTTATTATATATATTTTTTTATTAAGCTATCGTTGATATGCACTCATATGAAGGTTTCACGAGACAAACAATGTGGTTACTACATTTATCCGTATTATCGAGTGCCCCCCATACTCTATTGTAGTCACTGTCCATCAGTGTAGCAAGATGCTGCAGAGTCACTACTTGTCTTCTCTGTGCTACACTGTCTTCCTCAAAACCCCACACAAAACATGTGCACTAATCAGACCCAACAATCCCCTTCTCCATCCTTACCTGCCCTCCCCCACCACTCCCTTTGGGTAACCACTAGTCCCTTATTGGAGTCTGTGAGTCTGTTGCTATTTTGTTCCTTCAGTTTTGCTTTGTTGTTATCCTCCACAAATGAGGGAAGTAATTTGGTATTTGTCTTTCTCTGCTTGAATTATTTCACTGAGCATAATACCTTCTAGATCCAAACATGTTGTTGCAAAAGGTAGGATTTGTTTCTTTCTTATGGCTGAATAGTATTCCATTGTATATATACCACTTCTTTATGCATTTATCTACTGATGGACACTTAGGTTGCTTTAATTCTTGGCTATTGTAAATAGTGCTGTGATAAATATAGGGATGCATGTGTCTTTTTGAATCTGAGAACTTGTTTTCTTTGGGTAAATTCCTAGGAGTGAAATTCCTGGTTCAAATGGTATTTCTATTTTTAGTTTTTTGAGGAACCTCCATATTACTTTACACAATGGATGAACTAGTTTACATTCCCACCAGCAGTGCAGGAGGGTTCCCCTTTTTCCACATCCTCGCCAGCATTTGTTGTTGCTTGCCTTTTCAATGTTGGCTACCTTAACTGGTGTGAGGTGATATTTCATCGTGGTTTTAATTTACAATTCCCTGATAATTAGCAATGTGGAGCATCTTTTCATCTGAAATTCTTCTTTGGAAAAGTGTTCATATCCTCAGCCCATTTTTAATAGGGTTATTTGCCTCTTGGGTGTTGAGGTGTGTGAGTTCTTAATATATTTTGGATGTTAATCCCTTTTCAAATATGGCATTTACAATACTGTAATGTATTCTCCCATACTGTAGGGTGCCTTTTTGTTCTGCTGATGGTGTCCTTTACTGTACAGAAGCTTTTTGGCTTGATGTAGTCCCACTTTTTCATTTTTGATTTTGTTTCCCTTGCTTGAGGAGATGTGTTCAGGGAAAAGTTGCTCATGTTTATATTCAAGAGTTTTTGTCTAAGAGTTTTACAGTTTTGTGACTTATATTCAGATCTTTGGTCCATTTTAAATTTACTTTTGTGTATGGGGTTAAACAACAATCCAGTTTCATTCTCCTGCATGTAGTTGTCCAGTTTTCTCAACACCAGTTGTTGAAGAGGCTGTCATTTCCCCATTGTATATCCATGTCTCTTTTATCATATATTAATTGACCATATATGTTTTGGCTTATGTCTGGGCTTTCTAGTCTGCACCATTGGTCTGTTCTTGTGTGAGTACCAAATTGTCTTGATTACAGTGGCTTTCTGGTAGACCTTAAAGTCAGGGAACATAATCCCTCCTACTTTATTCTTCCATCTCTGGATTGCTTTGTGTCTTCAGGGTCTTTTGTGGTTCCATATGAATTTTAGAATTATTTTCTCTAGTTTGCTGAAGAAAGCTTTGGGTATTTTGATAGGGATTGCATTGAATCTATAGATTGATTTAGGCAGGATGGCTCTTTGACAATATTATTTCTTCCTATCATGAGCACGGAATGTGTTTCCATTATTTGTATCTTCTTCAATTTCTCTCATGAGTGTCTTGTAGTTTTCACAGTACAGGTCTTGTACCTCCTTGGTTAGGCTTATTCCTAGGTATTTTATTCTTTTTGATGCAATTGTGAATGGAAGTGTTTTCCTGATTTCTCTTTCTGCTAGTTCATCGTTAGTGTATGGGAATGCAACAGATTTCTGTGTATTAATTTTGTATCCCGCAACTTTGCTGAATTCAGATATTAGATCTAGTAGTTTTGGAGTGGATTATTTAGGGTTTTTAATGTACAATACCATGTCACCTGCAAACAGGGACAGCTTAACTTCTTCCTTGCCAATCTGGATGCCTTTGGTTTCTTTGTGTTGTCTGATTGCCATGTCTAGGACCTCCAGAACTATTGTGAATAAAAGTGGGGAGAGTGGGCTTCCTTGTCTTGCTCCCGATCTTAAAGGAAAAGCTTTCAGCTTCTCCCTGTTAAGTATAATGTTGGCTGTGGGTTTGTCATATAAGGCCTTTCTTATGTTGAGGTACTTGTCCTCTATACCCATTTTGTTGAGAGATTTTATGATGAATGGATATTGAATTTTGTCAAGTGCTTTTTCAGTATCTATGGAGATGATCATGTGGTTTTTGTCCTTTTTGTTGATGTGGTGGATGATGTTGATGGAGTTTCAAATGCTGTACCATCTTTGTGTCCCTGGAATAAATCCTACTTGATCATGATTGATGATATTTTGATGTATTTTTGAAATCGGTTTGCTAATATTTTGTTGAGTATTTCTGCATCTATGTTCATCAGGGATATTGTTATGTAATTTTCTTTTTTTGTGGTGTCTTTGCCTGCTTTTGTTATTCAAGTGATGCTGGTCTCACAGAATGGGTTTAGGAGAATTCTCTCCTCTTCTATTTTTCAAAAACTTTAAGGAGAATGGGTATTATGTCTTCACTAAATGTTTGATAAAATTCATCAGTGAAACCATCTGGTCCAGGGATGTGTTCTTTGGAATTTTTTTGATTACCAATTCAATTTCCTTGCTGGTAATTGTTCTATTCAGATTTTATGTTTCCTTCTGGGTGAGCCTTGGAAGGTTGTATTTTTCTAGAAAGTTTTCCATTTCTTCTAGGTTATCCAGTTTGTTAGCATATAAATTTTCATAGTATTTTCTAATAATTCTTTGCATTTCTGTGGTGTCTCCAGTGATTTTTCCTATCTCATTTCTGATTCTGTTTATGTGTGTAGACTCTGTTCTTTTCTTTATAATTCTGGCTAGAGGTTTATCTATTTTGTTTATTTTCTCAAAGCACCAGCTCTTGCTTTCATTGATTCTTTCTATTGTTTTATTCTTCTTGATTTTATTTATTTCTACTCTAATCTTTATTATGTCCCTCCTTCTATTGACCTTGGGCCTTATCTGTTTATCTTTTTCTAGTTTCATTAATTGTGCATTTATACTGTTCATATGGGATTGATCTTCTTTCTGAGGTAGGCCTGTATTGCATTGTACTTCCCTCCTTGCATGGTCTTTGCTGTGTCCCATACCTTTTGTGGTGTTGAATTATTGTTGTCTTTTGTCTCCATATATTGCTTGATCTCTGTTTTTATTTTTTCACTTATCCATTGGTTGTTTAGGAGCTTGTTCTTAAGTCTCGATGTGTTTGTGGGCTTTTTCATTTTGTTTGCTTAATTTATTTCTAGTTTCATACCTTTTTGGTCTGAGAAACTGGTTAGTACAATTTCAATTTGTTTGAATTTACTGAGGCTCTTTTTGTAGCCTAGTATATGATCTGTTCTTGAAAATGTTCCATGTGCAATTGAGAAGAATGTGTATTCTGCTGATTTTGTGTGTAGAGTTCTGTAGATTTCTTTTAGGTCCATCTGTTCTAATGTGTTGTTCAGTGCCTCTGTCTCCTTACTTATTTTCTGTCTGGTTGATGTGTCCTTCAGAGTGAGTGGTGTGTTGAAGTCTCCTAAAATGAATGCATTACATTTTATTTCCCACTTTAATTCTGTTAGTATTTATTTCACGTATGTAGGTGCTTCTCTGTTGGGTGCATAGATATTTCTAATGGTTATATCCTCTTGTTGTACTGACCCCTTTATCATTATGCAGTGCCCTTCTTTGTCTCTTGTTACTTATTTTGTTTTGAAGTGTATTTAGTCTGATACAAGTACTGGAACTCTTGCTTTTTTCTCCCTATTAATTTCATGAAATATATTTTCCATTCCTTCACTTTTAGCTGTGTATGTCTTTGGGTTTGAAGTGATTCTCCTATAGGCAGCATATATATGGATCTTGTTTATTTTATACATTCAGTGACACTATGTCTTGATTGGTGCATACAGACCATTTACATTTAGGGTAATTATTGATAGGTATGTACTTATTGCCATTGCAGGCTTTAGATTTGTGGTTACCAAAGGATCAAGAGTAATTCCCCCACTGTCTAACAGCCTAACCCAGCTGACCTAGTATGCCATTACAAACACAATACATAGGTTCTTTTTTTGTCCTCCTTTTTGTTCCTCCTCCATTCTTTATATATTAGGTATGATATTCTGTACTCTTTGTCTATCCCTTGATTGACTTTGGGGGTAGTTGTTTTAATTTTCCATTTGCTTAGCAATTAATTGCTCTGCTTTCTTTACTGTGCTTTTATTACCTCTGGTGACAGCTATTAAATCTTAGGAACACTTCCATCTATAACAGTCCCTCCAAAATACACTGTAGATGGTTTGTGGGAGGTAAATTCTCTCACCTTTTTCTTATCTGAAAATTGTTTAATCCCTCCTTCAAATTTAAATGATAATCTTGCCAGGTAGAGTAACCTTGGTTCAAGACCCTTCTACTTCATTGCATTAAATACATCATGCCACTCCCTTCTGGTCTGTAAGGTTTCTGTTGAGGAGTCTGATGATAGCGTGATGGGTTTTTGTCTGTATGTGATCCTTTTTCTCTGTCTGGCTGCTTTTATTAGTCTGTTCTTATCCTTGATCTTTTCCATTTTAATTATTATATGTCTTGATGTCTTCCTTGAGTCCCTTGTGTTGGGAGACCTGTGCACCTCCATGGCCTGAGAGAGTGTCTCCTTCCTCAGATTGGGGAAGTTTTCATCAGTTACTTCCTCAAATACACTTCCTATCCCTTTTTCTCTCTCTTCTTCTTCTGGTATCCCTATAATACAAATATTGTACCATTTGGATCAGTCACACAGTCTCTCAAGTCTCTATGCTTTGTGTTTGTAGCTGCCATAGGCGGGGCTTCCTTCTGGCTGTCCCAATGCCAGGGCAGGGGTTGCTTGTTTGCGAGCCTGAGCCAGGTGCAGGCTAGTAGGAGGAACACACAGCGGGCTGCGTATAACAGTGGGTGGCCCTGGAGCTGCATAGCCAGCCAGGGGGATGGAGTGCCTGAATATCATTTAAGCTCCCAACTTGCTGGGCAGTGTGCACCTGGACAATTTTGTCTATCTGTCCTTTCTGCTGGGCAGTAAGCTCTGTGCAATCCTTACCCTTTAGCAGCCCTCTTGCTTTTAGGAAGTCTCTCAGACTGCCCACCCAGGTCACCTGGATATGAATTCTTGTTTTCTACAAGCAGCTGGAATCTCCATCTCTCCAGGTATTCCACCTGTCTTAGCTTTCCAATCCCACTAAATCATCAGAGCGCCATGCAATGTAGGTTCATGCTCCCAGAGCAGATCTCCAGGGCTAGGTGTTCAGCAGTCCCACACCTCCACTCCCACCTTGCTCTGTTTCTCTTCCTCTGGCTGGTGCAGGGGTGGGGGAAGGGCTTGGGCCCTGCTGTGTCACAGTTTTGGTATGTTACCCTGTCCCGTGAGGTCTGCTCTTTTCTCCAGGTGTATGCACTCTGGTGCAGCCTTCTTTCCTGTTGCTCTTTCAGGATTAGTTGATTAATTTTCGTATTAGTTTTTTAGGAGGAGGTCTCTGTGTCACCTCTCACACCACCATCTTTAATCTAATCTCTCTTTAATGCTTTTTTATATAGATCTTAATTTCTCATGTATGACCTTTTCCATATTTTGACCAACTTCTTTTAACATTTCTAGGAGGACCGATCTACTGGCAACAAATTCCCTCAATTTTTGTCTTGAAAATCTCATTTTCCTTTACTTTGAAGGATTTCACAGGCTAAAAGAATTCTAGATTGTTTTTTTTTCTCTCAGTACTTTAAATATTTCATTTCACTATCTTTTTTGCCTGCATGATTACTAAGGGAAATCTGATATGATTCTTACCATTACTCCTCTGCTTTTTCCCCCTCTGGCATCTTTGATGATTTCTTTTATTTATCTTTGATTTCTGTAGCTTAAAAATGATATTCAGGTGTAAGTTTTAATTTGCTTGGTATTCTCTGAGCTTCCTAGATCTATGGCTTACTGTTTCTCTGTCTGTAAATAATTTGGGGGAAATTCTCAGTCATTATTGCTTCAAATAGTACTTTTCCTTTTTTTTTCATCTCCTTCTGTTATTCCCATTACATGTTATGCCTTATATAGTTGTCCCACAGTTTCTGAATATTCTGTTCTGTTGGTTTCCATCTTTATTCATACTTTTCAGTTTTTGAGGGTTATATTGAGATATCCTCAAGCTCAAATTGCCCAGTGTACATGTAATCCCATCAAAGGCATTCTTCATTTCTGTTAGCAATTCTGATTTCTAGAATTTATTTTTGGTTCTCTCTTAGAATGTCTATGTCTATGCTTACATTTCCTATATTTTATTGCACTCTGTTTTTATTATCCAACAGAGCCCTTAACATATTAATCATAGTTTTAAAAATTCCTGATCTGATAACTGCAACATCCCTGCATATCTGAGTTCTGTTATGAGGCTTACTCTGTCCCTTCAAACTGTGTTTTCTGCCTTTTAGTATGTGTGGTATTTTTTCTGGATTTTAAATCACAGAAGTAAAAAATTATAATGTTTATCATTTTGATGTTTATTTTTTTATTTTTTAAATTTTTTTATTTAATTTTGTTTTCTATTTTAGTATCATTAATCTACAGTTACAGAAAGAACATTATGCTTACTAGGTTCCCCCCTTCACCAAGTCCCCCCCACATACCCCTTCACAGTTACTGCCCATCTGTGTAGTAAGATGCTGTAAAATCACTACTTGTCTTCTCTGTGTTGCACAGCCATCTCTGTGTCCCCCATGCACTATACATACTAATCATAATGCCCTCTTTCATTTCCCCGCCCTTATCCCTTCCTTCCCACTCATCATCCCCAGTCCCTTTCCCTTTGGTAACTATTAGCCCATTCTTGGGTGCTGTGATTCTGCTGCTGTTTTGTTCCTTCAGTTTTCCTTTGTTCTTATACTCCACGTATGAGTGAAATCATTTGGTTCTTGTCCTTTTCTGCTTGGCTTATTTCACTGAGCATAATACCCTCTAGCTCCGTCCATGTTGTTGCGAATGGTAGGATCTGTTTTTTCTTATGGCTGTGTAATATTCCATTGTGTATATGTACCACATCTTCTTTATCCATTCATCTACTGATGGACATTTAGGTTGCTTCCATATCTTGGCTATTGTAAAGAGTGCAGTGATAAACATAGGGGTGCATCTGCCTTTTTCAAACTGGAGTGCTGCATTCTTGAGGTAAATTCCTAGAAGTGGAATTCCTGGGTCAAATGATACTTCTATTTTGAGCATTCTGAGGAATCTCCATACTGCTTTCCACAATGGGTGAACTAGTTTACATTCCCACCAGCAGTGTAGGAGGGTTCCCCTTTCTCCACAACCTCACCAACATTTGTTGTTGTTTGTCTTTTCGATGATGGCGATCCTTACTGGTGTGAGGTGATATATCATTGTGGTTTTAATTTGCATTTCTCTGATGATTAGCGATGTGGAGCATCTATTCCTGTGCCTGTTGGCCATCTGGATTTCTTCTTTATAGAACTGTCTATTCAGCTCCTCTGCCCATTTTTTAATTGGATTATTTGCTTTTGGTTTGTTGAGGCATGTGAGCACTTTATATATTTTGGATGTCAATCCTTTATTGGATATGTCATCTATGAAAATGTTCTCCCATACTGTAGGACACCGTTTTGTTCTGTTGATGGTGTCCTTTGCTGTACAGAATCTCTTTGGCTTGATATAGTCCCACTTGTTCATTTTTGCCTTTGTTTCCCTTGCCCGGGGAGATATGTTTATGAAGAAGTCACTCATGTTTATGTCCATGAGATTTTTGCCTATGTTTTTTTCTAAGAGTTTTATGGTTTCATGACTTACATTCAGGTCTTTGATCCATTTGGAGTTTACTTTTGTGTATGGGGTTAGACAGTGATCCAGTTTCATTCTCTTACATGTAGCTGTCCAGGTTTGCTAGCACCATCTGTTGAAGAGACTATCATTTCCCCATTGAATGTCCATGGCTCCTTTATCAAATATTAATTGGCCATATATGTTTGGGTTAATGTCTGGGGTCTCTATTCTGTTCCACTGGTCTGTGGCTCTGTTCTTGTGCCAGTACCAAATTGTCTTGATTACTGTGGCTTTGTAGTAGAGCTTGAAGTTGGGGAGCTAGACCCCCACACTTTATTCTTCCTTCTCAGGATTGCGTTGGCTATTCGGGGTCTTTGATGGTTCCATATGAATTTTTGAACTATTTGTTCCAGTTCATTGAAGAATGCTATTGGTAATTTGATAGGGATTGCATTGAATCTGTATATTGCTTTGGGCAGGATGGCCATTTTGACAATATTAATTCTTCCTAGCCAGGAGCATGGGATGAGTTTCCATTTGTTAGTGACCTCGTTAATTTCTCTTAAGAGTGTCTTGTAGTTTTCAGGGTATAGGTCTTTCACTTCCTTGGTTAGGTTTATTCCTAGGTATTTTATTCTTTTTGATGCAATTGTGAATGGAATTGTTTTCTTGATATCTCTTTCTATTAGTTCATTGTTAGTGTATAGGAAAGCTACAGATTTCTATGTGTTAATTTAGTAACCTGCAACTTTCCTGAATTCCAATATTAGTTCTAGTAGTTTTGCAGTGGAGTCTTTAGGGTTTTTTATGTACAATATCATGTCATTTGCAAACAGTGACAGTTTAACTTCTTCTTTACCAATCTGGATTCCTTGTATTTCTTTGTTTTATCTAATTGCTGTGGCTAGGACCTCCAGTACCACGTTGAATAACAGTGGGGAGAGTGGGCATCCCTGTCTTGTTCCAGATCTCAGAGGAAAAGCTTTCAGCCTCTCACTGTTCAGTATGATGTTGGCTGTGGGTTTATCATACATGACCTTTATTATGTTGAGGTACTTGCCCTCTATGCCCATTTTGTTGAGAGTTTTTATCATGAATGGATGTTGAATTTTGTCGAATGCTTTTTCAGCATCTATGGAGATGATCATGTGGTTTTTGTCCTTCTTTTTGTTGATGTGGTGGATGATGTTGATGGATTTCCGAATGTTGTACCATTCTTGCATCCCTGGGATGAATCCCACTTGGTCATGGTGTATGATCCTCTTGATGTATTTTTGAATTCGTTTTGCTAATATTTTGTTGAGTATTTTTGCATCTATGTTCATCAGGGATATTGGTCTGTACTTTTCTTTTTTGTTGGTGTCTTTGCCTGTTTTTGGTATTAGGGTGATGTTAGCTTCATAGAGTGAGTTTGGGAGTATTCCCTCCTCTTCTACTTTTTGGAAAACTTTGAGGAGAATGGGTGTTATGTATTCTCTGTATGTCTGATAAAATTCCGAGGTAAATCCGTGTGGCCTGGGGGTTTTGTTCTTGGGTAGTTTTTTGATTACCGCTTCAATTTCATTGCTGGTAATTGGTCTGTTTAGATTTTCTGTTTCTTTCTGGGTCAGCCTTGGAAGGCTGTATTTTTCTGAGAAGTTGTCCATTTCTCCTAGGTTTTCCAGCTTGTTAGCATATAGGTTTTCATTGTACTCTCTAATAATTCTTTGTATTTCTGTGGGGTCCATTGTGATATTTCCTTTCTCATTTCTAATTCTGTTGATGTGTGTTGACTCTCTTTTTCTCTTAATAAGTCTGACTAGAGGCTTACCTATTTTGTTTATTTTCTCGAAGAACCAGTTCTTGGTTTCATTGATTTTTTTCTATTGTTTTATTATTCTCAATTTTATTTATTTCTTCTCTGATCTTTATTATGTCCCTCCGTCTGCTGATCTTAGGCCTCATTTGTTCTTCTTTTTCCAATTTCGATAATTGTGACATTAGACTATTCATTTGGGACTGTTCTTCCTTCTTTAAATATGCCTGGATTGCTATATACTTTCCTCTTAAGACTGCTTTTGCTGCTTCCCACAGAAGTTGGGGCTTTTTGTTGTTGTTGTCATTTGTTCCCATATATTGCTGGATCTCCATTTTAATTTGGTCATTTATCCATTGATTATTTAGGAGCATGCTGTTAAGCATCCATGTGTTTGTGAGCCTTTTTGCTTTCTTTGTACAATTCATTTCTAGTTTTATACCTTTGTGGTCTGAAAAGTTGGCTGGTAGGATTTCAATCTTTTGGAATTTACTGAGGCTCTTTTTGTGGCCTAGTATATGGTCTATTCTGGAGAATGTTCCATGTGCACTTGAGAAGAATGTGTATCCTGTTGCTTTTGGATGTAGAGTTCTATAGATGTCTATTAAGTCCATCTATTCTAGCGTGTTGTTCAGCACCTCTGTGTCCTTACTTATTTTCTGTCTTGTGGTTCTGTCCTTTGGGGTGAGTGGTGTGTTAAAGTCTCCCAAAATGAATGCATTGCATTCTATTTCCTCCTTTAATTCTGTTATCATTTGTTTCATATATATTGGTGCTCCTGTATTGGGTGCATATATGTTTATAATAGTTAAATCCTCTTGCTGGACTGAGCCCTTTATCATTATGTAATGTCCTTCTTTATCTCTTGTTACTTTATTTTGAAGTCTATCTTGTCTGATACTAGTATTGCAACACCTGCTTTTTTCTCTCTGTTGTTTGCATGAAATATCTTTCTCCAACTCTTGACTTTTAATCTGTGCATGTCTTTGGGTTTTAGGTGAGTCTCTTGTAAGCAGCATATAGATGGGTCTTGCTTTTTTATCCATCCTGTTACTCTGTGTCTTTTGATTGGTGCATTCAGTCCATTTACATTTAGGGTAATTATTGAAAGATATGTACTTATTGCCATTTCAGGCATTAGATTTGTGGTTACCAAGGGTTCAAGGTTAGCTTGTTTACTACCTTACTGTCTGACCTCACTCGCTTATTGAGCTGTTATAAACACAGTCTGATGATTATTTCTTTCCATTCTTTTTCCTCCTCCACCATTCTTCATATGTTGGGCGTTTTGTTCTCTGCTCTTTTTAGGAGTGCTCCCATCTAGAGCAGTCCCTCTAAGATACCCTGTAGAGGTGGTTTGTGGGAAGCAAATTCCCTCAACTTTTGCTGGTGTGGGAATTGTTTAATCCCTCCTTCATATTTAAATGATAATCGTGCTGGATACAGTATTCTAGGTTCAAGGCCCTTCTGTTTCATTGCATTAAGTATATCATGCCATTCTCTTTTGGCCTGTAAGGTTTCTTTTGAGAGGTCTGATGATAGCCTGATGGATTTTCCTTTGTAGGTGACCTTTTTATTCTCTCTGGCTGCCTTTAATAATCTGTCCCTGTCCTTGATCTTTGACATTTTAATTATTTTGTGTCTTGGTGTTGACCTCTTTGGATTCCGCCTCTCGGGAGTTCTGTTTGCCTCAATAGTCTGTGCAACTATTTCCTCCCCCAGTTTGGGGAAGTTCTCAGCAATTATTTCTTCAAAGACACTTTCTGTCCCTTTTTCTCTCTCTTCTTCTTCTGGTACCCTTATAATGCAGATAGTTTTCCGTTTGGATTGGTCACACTGTTCTCTTAATATTGTTTCATTCCTGAAGATCCTTTTATCTCTCTCTGAATCAGCTTCTATGTGTTTCTGTTCTCTGGTTTCTATTCCATCAATGGCCTCTTGCATCTTATCCATTCTGCTTATAAATCCTTCCAGAGTTTGTTTCACTTCTGTAATCTCCCTCCGGACATCTGTGATCTCCCTCCAGACATCTGTAATCTCCCTCCAGACTTCATCCCTTAGCTCTTGCATATTTATCTGCAGCTCTGTCAGCATGTTTATGATTTTTATTTTGAATTCTTCTTCAGGGAGACTGGTTCAGTCTGCCTCTGCAGATCCTTTCTCAGGTGTAACTATCTTGTTCTGGACCAGATTTTTTTGCCTTTTCATGGTGATTGCGGTGGCTGTAGGCAGGTTGCAGGTGTGTCAGCTGGGAGAAGAAAGTCCTTTCCTGCTTGCTGGATGCCTTGCCCTTCTCTGCTGCCTGTGACGGCTACCTGCACTCCTGGAGCAGCTACCGGATTAATTTCCTAAGCTGCTGTGGCGGGGTGTCCATCAGAGCAGCGCGGAGCCCTGCGGGGAGTGGCATGCACACCAGGTGTGCTCCTCTGTGCTAGCGGCAACCCTGCCAGGCAGCTTTGTGGCCACAGCTGCCTTTGGGTCTGGCCCGGGTGGCTGTTCGTTGGGCTGGGATTCCGGTCGGCTCCTGGGAGCGTGCCTGCTCCCTCTGGCATCGCTGCTGATGTGTGCAGGGCTTTTCCGTGCAAGCTTCTACCTAGCTGTTCGGTCGTGCCACTGCAGGCTAGCCCTGCGGCTCAAAGATCTGCTCTTGATTCCTTCTAGCACTTCCGCCCCTGGCACGCGCTCCCACTCTCCTGCTACTGGGCCTGTGTGTCAGGGACTGCACCAGTTGGAGGAACGACTGGCAGGCTGCCTAGTCCTGTGAGGGGCTTCAGAGCTGCACTGCCTCCCTGGGGTTTAGGGCACCTAAGTTTCCCCGGTGTTCCCAGCTGCCGGGACAACTTCATCCAGCTGTGTGGTCCCTGTATCTTTAAGACTTGCAGAAAGCACTCACTTTTCTTTTGTCTCAGGGGCACTGGTTGCGGGGACCTGCCCCTAGGTTTTGCTTTTCTGTTTCTCTAATATCCAGCACCCCATGCACCTTGTGTCTGCATTCCGGGTGCGGATTTCTAGAGCTGGTTGTTTAGCAGTCCTGGGCTTTCACTCCCTTCCCGTTCTGACTCCTTTCTTCCTGCTGGGTTTTGGGGTGGGGGAGCATTCGGATCTCGCCTGGCCGCGGCTTGTATCTTACCCCCTTAGTGTGATGCTGAGTTCTCGCAGATGTAGATGTATCCTGGCTGTTGTACTACATCCACTGGTGTCTCTTTTAGGAATAGTTGTATTTATTGTATTTTCATAAATATATATGTTTTG
This sequence comes from Manis pentadactyla, assembly GCF_030020395.1. Taxonomy (NCBI): domain Eukaryota; kingdom Metazoa; phylum Chordata; class Mammalia; order Pholidota; family Manidae; genus Manis; species Manis pentadactyla. The sequence goes on along the minus strand of NC_080020.1, from coordinate 166,842,659 downwards.
CAGAGGAGATTTCCTCTGAACTACTCACGCCGCCATCTTCCTGTGATCCTAAGTTTTTTTTATAGGGTAGATTTTTCTTCCCTAAAATTGTTTATGCAACGGCAAAACTATGATTACTATGTACTAATAGGTGACACAACCACTACCACAGATTTCCTTTAGATATCTTTTCTTCTATAGCTTTCAAGTTTGATGTTCATTCTTGCCATATTGTATTATAGTATTTTGTTATATGGCAAAGGAAAACATGTAAGGCTCAGTCCTATCTCTTGCAGTATCTAGTTTAGTCCTAGACAACTGCCTACCTACATAAAGCTTACGTGCAGTATGGAGAGAACGATATCACTTCTCCCACTCAACCAACTCCCCAGCCCCCAATTTTTCAAGCCTCTTTTCTGCCAGCTTCCAGCTATATTTCTTTGCCTCTCATTTTTGGATAAACAAGATTGTATGGGGGTCCCCAAAATGTTGTTAATTTCCATGGAGCCTGTCCTAGTAGTTCTTACAGACAGAAAGTTACTACTATTGGTATTACTATTACTATTGGTCTTTGGTTGGTATGGGGTTTGAGAATGGCTATAGAATTTATCTCAGATTAAGTTCTCTTGTTTGGTAGGATTCTCATGATTATTCCTCCCTTACCTAATTTCAATATGGTCTCAATAAAGGTCCTGCTTTATGGTTTATATTCTCAAGGATAATTTGTACATTTTTGCAAATCAAAAAATACCATGTTGAAGGATAAAATCCAAGAGTGGGACTTAAAATTAAGTTTGAGGGATGGATATGTTGTTCATCTGAGCAACGCCTGAAGAACACACAATATCACAGTAGTTACATGACAGCTAAGTCTGTGTGCATAGTCTGCAAGAGCCTTATGTAAAGCAGTAGAATTTAGTGTTTAATAGCACTGATAGTATGTATGGAGACCATGCTTTGGGTCTTGCACTGTTCCAGGTGCTGAACTTTAGTGCTGGAGAGGTAGTTTCTAAGATCAATTCCACCATTTGCTAGATTTCCAGCTTCACTGATCTTCTGTTTACTTCTAAAATGGAGATATGCAAGTACAGCTAACAGGATTGTTGCATGGATCTAATATATGATGTACATAAAGTATGTAGTTTAGCAATCTGCACCAAGTAAACATTTGCTAGTATTTTAATCACTTTCCATTGATGGTCTAAGTAAGTTTTTTGGTATTCTAATTTATGACTCAAAAAATCCAGCTACTTTGCTGCATGTTGGTCAAAGGACACGTTAATGGATGTTCATTTTTACAACCTCTTTAAAGCAATTATGTTTAATGTTGATTTCTCATCCCCCCAGTTCCTTATATATTCCTTACTGGCATTGAAGTCATGGAGCCTGACCATAGTAACAAAGAGTCCATTTCAAAATGGAAAAAGCCATGTAATTTTTAGGTGGCTTAAAAAAAGTAAAGTTGTATATATATATATATTTATATATTTTATTTATTTTATATGTATATATATATATATACATATGAAAGCATATCCAAATAGAGCAGAGGAGGGGTAATTACCTCTAACCTGAGGTTGCTAATGTTCCCACCAGAGAGGGTTGTATAAATAAGAAGAGTAAATTGCTATGTTAATGGGCTGAACCAATGGGTGCTATTTTGCTTAAAAACATTACCTCAGTTGGGCTTTTTAAAGTCAGTTTGAATGCAAAACTTTCTAGAGAAAGATGCCATATAAATAAAAGTGAAAATGAGGAAGAAAATTTTTCACAATATTATGGTCTAATAAGTTTGACACTTTATTCTAAATTTTAATATTTTTTGAGAAAGCAAGTCTCTTAAGGCCAGATGATATACTTAATGGTCTGAACTAAGGACTGACATGAAAGAGGTGAAGGATGATAAAGGAGAGAATGCCCTGGAAAAACACACTGCCTGGTTAAAATTACTGCCCTCTCTTCCGTTTAATATGAATGATGAAAAAGTTGCAGGATTTGGGAGAGGAGCAGGTGACCTAAATGAAAATGCATATTTACAAAGAACATTCTTTTTTATTTGAATGAAAATACTCCAGTTTCTCTGTGGCCTTCATTGACTTTATTGCAATGCTTTGTATGACCAGTAGCTAAGGAGTCTGGCAGCTAAGTAAGTTCTGAGGCATTTGAGAAGTTTATCCTTTATAAATCTGAAGGCTAATTATGTATTGATATGGATGGGTGAGTTAGAATTGATGATATCTGCTTCATGTAATCCCTATCACTACTCAAGTGAAGCAAGGTTGGGTGACAGAAGTGGTCTGACTCGATTTATCTGTTTGTGAGGGTGCAACTGGGATCCTAAAAGCAGATCTCAGATTCTTATTATTTAAGAAATTTAAAAATTTAATAGGACCACAGGGTACATTACAGGAAGAGGCATGTTCATAGTTGATGCTAAATACATCTTTGTCAGATAAATGAACAATTAAATAAATGTCATTGCTGCTCAGTTCAATGGGATATTGTGTAGTACATAGTATATTAGAAAGCATAATTCTATTTGTTCATGGTATGCACTGAAGAATTTTAATGAAGACTAAAATTACGTGAAACAAAGTAGGCAGTTGCCCCATCCTCTCCATTCTGATGCTTTCAAGTTGTCCATTTATAAAAATCAAGAGATAAATAAGGTTCTCTAAAACAGATTGTCTTTATCAATAACATTTCAACTTTCCAGGCTCATGCATTTGAAACTTCAGAGCTCATATGCATCTTCTTTCAAACAATAACTCTAAGTGTCATTCAGCCACTAATCTTAATAATGTGCTCAAACACGTTTGCATAGATATTGAAAAATATTACTAATATATATGATTAATGAAACTCAGCAGAGAAAATGATATTGCCAATATTATAGCTTGAATGAGGATAAGGGAAAATAAGGTTTGGATATTTTGATCATATAAAGTGTACAGAAAGATGGGGGCCTTGTTTCCAGAGCGGTTTTATCAGTCATTCAGTAATATCTGAAACATATAGGTTTCAATAGATTAATAGCAACATAACTCCAACTAACCAGTAATGAGTACTGGTAATTTTGTACTTGGAATGTTTCTAAAGTCAAATCTGGTTGTATCTTTAATGTCAACTATAACCAATCAATTAGTGGGAGAATGGCAGAAGACTGTGTATTTACTGTCCTTGTAACCATGCATCTTAAGGGATGAATATGTAGTGTTAACAAAAGGATGACACAACCACAGGACAATACAATTGAAATGGTTTAAAAGAGCAACATAGGGGAGCCCAGTCTGCCTTTCTGTCAGTTGTGACCTGTGTGCTTCTCCTCAAGAGAACAACGTTGCAGATGACACCAGCTTGCAGCAACTAGAGGTATTTCCTGTGATGAACTGGCAGCAGAGCAGCAGTGATCTCTACATTTTTACCATTACCTTTTGTAGTCAATTGCACAACCTGAGGACAAGAATTCAACTTTTTATCTGTATGTGTATTGGGGTTTACTATGTGAAGTGTCTTCATTATTCTCAAATAATACTTCCCTTGAATATAGAAACTGTCGCCCTTGATAAAACATAGCAGTCTAAAGAGATCAATATTTAGTCTCCTTTCCAGATGCTGTAAGAAATGTGTGAGTTGCCAGAATGCTCTGGCCTAATTTCACTATGAGATGTTAAAGGAATAAATTTTTTCTTACCCCAGCCAGCAATCTGTTAACATTCTGAAGCATAAGGCCAGGTATTTCTAGCACAGTGGTTTTGTCCTATTGACTATCACATCCATGTTATTCTTATTCAATGCAATGACTGAGCTTCATTTAACGAGTCAACCAGTTTTGTCTATAGAACCTTGAAAGTTGTAATACTTGACAGTGAGTTTTATATCACTGGCAGAATATTTGCTTTTATAGATATAAAAAATTGCTATAATCTGTAAAATATGTGGCGATTATAGGTTGGTAAGGGAATTTATATTTTCCCTATCTCTGACTAACTTCACAGCTGGGTCTTCTTTATGGGAAGAGATGTCCTTTGGTACAATTACTTTTTGCCAGAGTCCCAGTGTTAGTGCCAATGAAGACCTCAGTTATTCATTGAGCTGACAGGTAATGAAATCTGAAGAGGTTATGTTACTCTTAACTTCATATATAGCAGAATTAAATTTAATTGTGTATTAAGAAAAATCTGCAATTAAACTTGACCACTTAGTAGCAAAACAGGTTCCAGTGACCAAATTTACCAAGTAAATGTTCTTTCTATATTATGCCCCTGTTAACCTAAATTGTACCACCCATTCTTTATTTTCAAATGGTGAAAGGTAAGAAAAAAAGGAGAAAGTATGATTTGTGTGTTTATTTGTGATGAATAAAACATTATGCTAACTATCATCACACACATCTACTCTAATCTTCAGAATGTGCCTGAAAATTATGTATGACCATCACAGATTTTTATATTTTAGGAAAGTAAAGTCAGAATGTTTATCACTTTTGTCCAATGTCTCACAGGTACAAATAGCCAAGTTTCTTTGTACAATTCTTTGATCAAAGTTCAGCTGAAAAAATAAAGAGAGAGAGAGAGAGAGAGAGAGAACTCATCTGGTCCTCTTACAGGGACATCCTAGGGTATTCTGATTAAGAACTGAGGCTAAAAACTGGGGTTTATGGACCTTTGTTGATTTTAGCAGTCAAGCCCAAGGTTTCCTTGCCCCAACAGGTCAGGAAGAGAGCAGAAAGCTTCTGAGTAAAATAGCCGTGGAGGATGACTGTGCTGTCACTGTGCCTCTATGGCTCTTACATTCTTTTTTTGTTCCTATCCCCTGTTTGTGGTAGAGCTTAACTCTTCTTCTTACAAGTGGTACAGGCTCTGTTGCAGAAAGATGTGGCTTCAATAATTGTCACTGCTCACGGCCATAATGTTCCCTTATCAAATCACTGCCTACATCATCCCTGTGTCCTGGCTCAAATCTTGCCAGGGTTAAACCTTGTCATCAAGCTTACTTTGATTAACATCACTTCACCTGCCTCTGTTAATGTTCATTTTTCTAGCCTCCTTATTACTGCAGAAATGCTTAAAGAAGAGAAACAATATTCTTTTTCTCTTAGCCCTTAGCCAGGATTCAAAAAAGCCCCTCTCTGTTTTTCTACAGAAACTTTGGGGTCATAACTAATATATAAAGGTTGGTCTCTCACTTTTGAGTAAACTTTGCTGCATAAATTTTCAACATGCATATCAACATAGCAGAGAACATTAAATTGGTACCATACATTGCCTCAAAGAAACACTTTCTATCCTAATTCATCTTAAAGCCCCTCATCTCTTCTCTATCCCAGTGTCTTTCATGCACTTCAAGGGCACCATTTCTGAAAATTGGAAAGGGATGTGCATCCCAACTTTCATCTGGAAGAGACCTTGTCCAGGGACTTGTTCTGCATTCCTGATATGATTCTTCATAATTTTTTCTTAAAAAAAAAACCATTAAATGCTCATGCAAAGAGAACTCCTTTATGTCATCTGACTTCTCAGCATACCTTTAAAGAGCATGTCAATTACAGATCTATCTGGGTGTCTCATGAGGCTCACTCTGGCCACAGTGAAATAGGACCAGTATTATTTGGCTCTTTCTTGGTGCTAAATACATTACTAGAATTGTTTGATTCAACCAGTATCTAAATTGACATCCTATGGTAACACAGTGGCTTTCCTTAGTGGTCACAATCACATTATTGAGTACATCTGAGTGGTCCTTTAAATGAGGTTGCTAAGAAATCATTTTAATCATAATAAAGATCAAAGTAAGAGCTCTTCCAAGGGTAACAGGGCTTAGAGGAGAATCCTCTAAGAATATCAAAGAATCCTGTCAAAGATTAAGGAACAATAATGAATTAAGAGATTAGAGGAAAAAAATAAAATAAACAACCTCCCACAAAAATATGGATCCCAATGTTTATGTTTTTGTTACAGCATAATACTGTTTTGCTGTGGGGATGTTAGTGGTCAAGGGACTCTTTTAGTTTTAATGAAGGCACTTCTTATTTTAAGGATGACATTTTATTTTCCATTAGAAAACAAAACTCTGAGGTTGCCTCTAGTTCCCTGCTTATTATGCCTCCTCCATCGTCCCTGCTATTCCTGCCTGTAGTTTCCTTGGTTTTTCTTGGTCTGGCTTATCTTTTGCTGTGGCTATGGGCCAGATCCCACCTGGCACCTCTAAATGAGCTCATTCATGTGTTATCATTTTTTCATTTATTTAAAAATTTTCCCAAGTGCCCAGTGAGAGTCCAGTGTCATCCAATTATAAATATTTAATGATAATTCAGTAGCAGTGGTTCTCTTACCATGTCATAGAGGTGTGATTCCAGCCCACATAGAAAACATGGGCCCATCTGTCCTTCTCCATCCCCCTCAGATGCAGCACCATGTGCTCAGATGCCTGTCTTTGATGCTGGTTGTTGCTCTTCTGTCTTGGAGCTGATAGGGACACAAGTAACAGCAGATATAACCTAGCAAAACAGGGTTGAATGTCAAGAACATGCACTTCTTCGTATTTGTCCATCCTCTACTGAGAATGCCACCATGTCCACCACCTTGATACTCAGTTCCACTTCTGGCAAACTTGGTTTAGCATTTTCTCTTGGAATCCTATCCTGACAAGCCAGATAGATTGCATGCATGTATGCTACTTCTCTGTTATACCAGTAATTTCAAGTACTGATAAACTCAAAGTACTTGGGAAAGCTCAAAGCCTTTCCCAAGGAGCAAGAAAAGGAATGATACCCTGGGTCATTATTAGATTAAAATCCAGGGTAGGCCACCACACAAAGGACTGAGAATGACTGAAGGAATCAGAAAGATCTAAACTCAAACCCTCCTCTGTTGTTTCCTCACTGCATAACATGACAGGTGGTGTGAGCTCGTGTTCCTTTTTCTTAATACAGAAATGCACAAGTAATAGGGCTACTGAGAAGACTGCTTGTGACAATGTATGTGAGGTGCCGAGAGTGGGTGCAGCATGGATAAGTATTCTAACTGAGTACCATTATTATGACAAAGATTGACAGTGAAAAGCATCACTTTTTGGGTAGCAGTGTCTCTCTGAATAGTTGCTCTCCTTTTGCAAATACTGTCTTGGAACGTTGGCATCTCATGGTTAGTGTAGTCTGACAGGCTGAGGCTTTCTCCTAACTGGAGGATTACCAGGCTTAGGGCTGACTGAGCTCTTTTCTACATGAGAGAGTCTATTTATTTTTCTCCTGATGGGATTTTCCCCCAGGTTCTTCTTTCCCTAGCTCTTCTTTCTGCAGGAGAAATAAGAGTAGAAGGCCCATGAAAGGACGCCAGCACAGATAGAAAAGGCCAGAGAACTGCTCACTTGGATTTCAGGCAAATGTCTTTCATGAGCTTCATAAGAGTTTACATAAGAATCATGGAGTTTCCTACAGCTTACTAAACTACACCAAATGTGTGCTAGCTCACACTCAGTTTACACCAAAGGCCTGAGCACAATAAAGTTTCTAGAGCATTGCTTTTATGTTCTTTTCTAGGACCTCTTGGAATTGGGTGAGATCACTTTGTGTGTTTCAACAAAAACTCAGAGCTTTGAAAACTTGTCCAGATATAATTCCGAACACTCAGGATCAATAGAAAGTTGATCGAATACCTATTTTGCTCTGGTATCAAGAAAGTAAAAGTGATAGCAGATTAAAAACTTTGCTAGTTACTTGATTAAGGCAAGTAAATATGTTCTAAATTTAAAATCAAAGGAGACATCCATTATTTTCACAAATTATGATATTTTCACTGTTTTTTTAAAGTTCATTTTAGAGTGAAACATTTGGGTTGGGTTTAAACAATCTCTTTTGAGGAAATCAACAGTCATTATCTAAGAATGCCCTGGAAAAAAAAAAGAAAGAAAAAGAAATACTTAAAACTTAGCATATGGTTTGAGATCCAGAGCACAAAGAAAATACCAGTCAAATTAAGGTTACCACCTGCCTCATTTTAATCAGGTTATTTCAAAACAAAAGGTTTGTGTCCAATGTCTTGATTGATTTTACCTTTAAACCAGCATTTCTTTTTGAGATTTGAAGTAAATTTGGCTATGTCATCCACCTATTCTCTATACTCACTGCAATGACTAATTTAAAAAAGAATCTTGCAATTTCTCTTTATGATTATGTGGAGCCCACCCTGTCATTGAGGTGATGGCATCTTTACCTTGTTTGGATGGCTTTGATGTCTGTGTTCTGTGTTCTGTGGAAAGAGAGATGAGAGATTCATACATCAGCTTTTAAAGGTTTTCACCCCAGGTGCATATATCTTTTCTGCTCCTGGCCTACTAAGCAGAACTGATCACATGTCTATAAATGGGCTATCAAAGAAAACTTAAACTCATTTTCTATGAGTATTGTAGCAAATTACCACAAGCTTAGTGGCTTAAAGCAACACTGATTTATTATATTATAGTTTGGATGTCAGAAGTCCTAAAATGGGTGTAGGTAGCTGTGTTTTCTCTGGAGTCTCTGGGGGCACAATTCATTTTGTTGGCTTTTCCAGCTCTCCTCATTCCTCTATTTATGGCTCCATATCACATATATCACATAGTATTTTCTCCCTCTGTTTTCATCACCATGTTGCCTTTTCTCCAACTTGTGACTCTCTTTCTTCTCTTTAAAAAGGGCCCTTAAGATTATATTGTGTCCTCCTGGATAACCCAGAATACTCTCTCCATCTGAAAACTTTTAAGTTAATCACTCTGCAAAGTCTCATTTGTGATGTTAGGTAGAACACACACAAGTTCTGGGGATTGAAATATGGATTTTGTTAGGGAGGGGAATTATTCTGTCTTTCACACTTCATAAAATAAAATAATCTCTATTACTGTGATTGAGCCAAGTATTAATTTGGATCTAAAACATTAAAGATAAGGGAGCAACATATAAAAACTCTCTGTGTCAAGAATATATGCAGGGCTCAGCAAGGAGGCCAGTGAAGATGGAATGAGCCAAGGAGAGAGTGGTAGGAAGCAAAGCAGAAGGATTAAGGAGCAGCACCTGAGAGACCATGAGGGGCCTTTCTTTTAGGCTATGATAAGGATTTGAACCTTATCCTAAGTGTGTTGGAAAGCCGTTTGAGGGTATTGACCAGATGAATAACATACTTTGAGACTGGACTGCAGAATTAAAATACATTCCAGAAGGAGCAAACCAAAGCAAGTCAAAGACAGAATATTGGAAATGATAACTGGAGCAGAGCATAGTTAACCAGCTCTCAGATCTAATTCAACTATGTTGGCTTCCTTTTACTATAATTCAGGTTTCTCTCTTAGGAGGACAGCAGGTTCTGGCAGCAAAGAAATTGCACCTAGAAGGATTGAGATTGTTTGCCTACCATCTATGCATTGCAGTATTGGGTCACCACTTTTCCCAGACTATGTCATAACAGTTATATATGCATAGTGATTTATAACAGAATAAGCTTATTCATTGTTCTATTTAGTGTATATAGTTTGCTATAGAATGTAGGTTAAGGAATGTTAAAGCAACACAATTATAAGAAGGACTTTGTGTGTGTATATGTTATTTTTATTCACTAGAATCTAATTAACTGGAGACTACAACCAGAATTTTCTCCCCTTTGACCTGATTCTTAAAACAGAGAATGTAAGCTAGAAGGATATAAACAGCTTCACTAAAATGGGCTAACTTTTAAGCTATAATGTTATTGAGCACATAATAGTTGTGAATTATTGTGCTTAATAAATGTATGAGGGGTAGTCTTATCATACAATTTTATAGATGAGGAAACAAGCTCAGAAAAGTTAAGAAATATTATCACTCCATATATCAGTCACAGCAAGTAAGTTGTACAGTCATAGTTCAAAACAGACAGTCTGCATTTCCAAAGCCACCTTCTGACCAGTACACTGCATGCTTTCCATTATCTAAGGTCTATTCCTATTGAAATCTAACGTATACAACTACTTTCCAAATGGCCCACCAACTATCAAATTAATTATACAGTTAATTAAATAGATTCTCTAATTAATTATTAGTTTTGCTATTATCAAAGATATTTGATACTCATATGGTATACCTAAGCTTGTGGAAAAGGATTAAATAAATAAGAACCATTAACATCTTTGATACAATCTTTGACTAAGTCTAAAGTAAGTCATATTTATGAAGTTGTGTATTAAACTGTGTTTGGAAACACTGAGTGCTTTCAAATAACAACTCACTGAAACCATTTATCCATATTTTTTTCTAAGTATTTTTTTTTTCTTCTTAAGCTTTTCAACCTCATGAGAGTAGCAAGTATCCTAATTTCGCTTCTCACTTATAAAAATGCCAGAATTATTTGACCTAATTTTAAAAACATTCTGTTGCGGATTTTTGTGATCAAGTTTATGTTATATCTCCTTTTCTCTCTTTTTTGATTTTATCCAATTAATTATATGCCCCTGGATTTCTTGTTTTCAGAATTCATATGATTATGTTTCTATGATCAAGTATTGGTATTTAATATATATATACATATATGTATGCATATATTATAGAACACTTTATGTGTGTAGATATGATTAATATGCACCCTTGCAATCCAATATATTGCAGGTTATTAAAGTCTGTTTAAAATGATTATAACTCACATATAGACACAGACATGTACATACAAATATACATTAACACTTTCATTAAATATTTGAGTAAAATGTTTCTCTGGCTCCTCTTCCACTGCTGGCAAATCTTTCAAACTGCTGCCTCTCTGTTGGGTCTCAGGAGGACCAAGGAGTGTGCCTATCCTCCACTGGAAGCTAGTATCTCAGCCTTCCAGAGGTTTCCAACTGTCCCCAGTGTCTAGTTCACTAATCACCAGAACCCACTGCAATGCTGATTGTGTTCCCAGAGCAAATCTCCAGGGTTAGGTGTGCAGAGTTCCTGGGCACCTATCCCCTTCCTACCTTGTTTCTCTTCCTCCTGCCTGTGGGCTGGGATGGGGGAAGGGCTTGGGTTCTGCCTGACTGCAGCTTTGCCACTTTACCCTTCTCTGTGTGGTCTTCTCTTCTTTCCCAGTTATACATGGTGTGTTCTGAAGTCTTCAATTCACTTTCAGGTTTAGTTGTATTTACCATAGTTGTTTCCTTTGTGTGTGTGTGGGAGGAGGTTTCCTTGTCTTCCTACTCCACCATCTTGAGCCTCCCTTTATAGCAAATTATTTTTTAGAATGTATGTTTTGGGGGAGTGATAATTTATTTAATATTAAATTGTATATCTGTATAGTAATGTTTTCCAGAAAAACAGTATAGGATGTGTGTGTGTATAAAGAGATTTATTAATTATTTTGATATAAATAAAGAATTAACAAATAAGGAATTGGCTCACATGACTATGATCATAATCACCAAATCTACAGGGTGAGTCAGTAATAGTCCTAAGAGAGCTGACAGTACAGTTCCAATCTGACTCCCAAGACCTCTCCTTTGGGTGTGTGTGTGTGTGTGTGTGTGTGTGTGTGTGCGCGCGCGCGCGTGTGTGTGTCTTTTTGTCCTATTTAGTCCTTCAACTGATTGTATGAGGCCCACTTGTATTAGGGAGATCCATCTGCTTTATTCAGTCTACTAATTCAAATGTAAATTTCACTCAGAAACACATTTCACAGACACACCCAGAACAAATATCTGGGCATCCCAAGGTTCAGTCAAGTTAAGATATAAAACTACCATTACAATCTGTTATTTCAGAAACAGATGTATGGTTTTAAAAATTAACTTTATGTAATATATTTAAGATATTTTTGAGTTTTCTAGGCAGCATAATTTTATTTTATTTTCCTACCTAGAGGAATGCTTTGGTGCTTGGACTTAAACTTGTTTGGAATTACCCACACCTCCATAAAACTGCAACTTTAAACACTTCTAACAGATGATCTAACTGCTGCCAGGATAACATTGATGTTTCTTTGGTTTTAGTTTTGTTTTCAAATTAAACATTACTCCAGCTGCTAATAAATTGTGCTGAATATAGGGAAAAACTACAAACACTGAACTCCGAGGACTATAAAAGTTGTGTCTATCTGCTTGAAAATAGGTAGATAATGAACTCTTTTAGCATTTACCTATGTGAATCATTCATTTGGCACTTTATATATAGAAACCTAAATGATGCTTTTACTGTTTTATATATATAATACCTCATATATATTTATATATTTATTTTATTTTATTTTATTTATATATATATAAAATACCTCAATAGTGCCCAGTAATTAAGATGGGAAGATTTTCCAGCATGTCCATTTCTATCATAGAGGCTAGTATAGCACTATATTAAAATCAGACAAATACACTATGTATATTATTCAATACTCCAGAGAAAAAGGATACATGAACTGCATAGAAATATAGACTGTAAGGGTGTTAGAGCCTTGTTTAAATGCTCATTTTTCTCAAAGTGGCCTACATTTAGTAGAAGATAAATAAATATGTATTTTATATATTAAGGTATAAATAGATCAGTTTTTTATAAGAAACTTAAAATATAATATATATAGATATAGTTAGATAGGTCATTATAGATAGATATAATTACTTAAATTAATATGCCTCATAAAATAACTTATTTCTCATTATCATGAAATGGACATTCTAGCAAAGCGTTCTACCTTAAATACTGAGATGTGCTGAAAGAATGACACCTAAACAATTTAAAGAAAATTTGCAAGGACCAGAAAAGATGAGGGAGGTGGAATCAGATCAGAAATAAGATCTGAGATGGAATGGGCACTGGGTGTAATCTTCTGTGTGTTGACTTCAAAGCTTTATATAATGTCAGCATTCAGAGAAGCCATGCCTTGGATACTGGGAAATGAGACTTCTGCATTAGTCAAGAATCTATGAAGGATGCATAGCATAAACAAAAATGGAAGAAAGCAGCCACAAGAAAATTAATCTGTATCATAAAATTTTGTATTTAAAAGCTACTCTCTTATAGGCTTAGGGCTTGAATATATACCATTTGTTCAGAGAGAAACTTCCATGATAAAAATTTCAGTTGTGTCCTGAAGAACTACAAAATTGTGCCTTTATTCCTGTAAATATATTAAGAAATATTTTATTATGATTTTTATCTCTTAAAATCTATATCAGAAGGTCCCTGATTTCTAATTTTATTTTTGCTTTTTAAAACAAGAAAACTTAAAGTGTAAGATAGAGGCAGTTTGGAAGTAAAAACATAGAAGAAGGAATACCACATGTATATTAACCAGGAAAGGGTTGGTGTTAATATATTGATATAGACTAACAGACTTTTTGACAATAAAAATCTATTAAAGATAAAAGTGATCAATACGGGAGTCTAGTAAACATAATGTTCCTCATGTAATTGTAGATTAATGATACCAAAATAAAAAATAAAGTTATCAATACATAATGATAAAGGTCCAATTCATCAGGAAAACATAAGCCTCCTAAATTGTTATATGCCTGATTATATAGCTTCAAAATATATAAAGCAAAAGTATATATAATTATAAGGAGAAATCTCAGGGAAAAAATAATGAAATTCATCATCATGAAGAAAAGAATTTTCTCAAAAAGAAAATAAAAATGATTGAATAGAGAAAAAGATAATAGATATATACAGAAGTTTTGGAAAACAGAATAATAAATGATATAATAGTTATTTTTTAGAGCACAATATTACCAAATTAAAGTTAATTTTTTTAAACTTATACATAAAATGTTTCTAAAAATGGGACACGTGATACTCCATAAAGGCACAATAAATTTCAAGGAACAAATATAATTCAAATAAATTTTCAAAAACCAGAAGATAATAAGAAGGATCTCTTATCTGAAATTATAGAAGTCCTTTCTAGATAGTCTTGGGTTAAATAATATCAAAACAGGAATTTTTAACTTTAATTTAAAGAGAAAGAAAATGAAAATAGTCTATAACAGAATGTGACATGTGCTAAAGTAGTACTATGAGTAAATTTTATCTTAAGTACTTATTAAGTGAAGCATCCAATTTAAGAAGTTAGGGAAAAAAAGAGTAAACAATTTAAAAAATTACAGAAGAAATAAAAGTAATGGCAGATATACAGCATTCATAGAATAGAGAAGAAAAAAATAGCTATAAGTATGTATATCTAAATGGCTAAATATAAAAGGTTTTGGCAGTTTGATTAGGAAAGGAAAGCCCCTAATGATGATTACTATGCAGATCATAAATAGTTTAAAAAGGTAAGAGTTAGAAAGGAATAACTTAAAAAAAAACAACTCTTGAATCCATAGATGAGATGAACATTAAAATAAAAATACCTCAATAGTGCTCAGTAACTAAGATGGGAAGATTTTCCAGAATGTCCATTTCTACCATATAGGCATATAAAGAAACTGAATCAGTTTAGAAAAAAAGAAAATTCAAGGCCCAGATTGCTCTATTGACAGTATCACAAAACCTCTAGTGAGAGATCATTCCTATATTATGCAAAGTATTCCACTGAGTGAACATCCATCTTAACTAGTTTTATGAGGCTAGTATAGCCCTGTACTAAAATCAGACAAGTACACTAAATATATTAGTCAGTACTCTAGAGAAAAAGAAGCAGTAGGACATACATATAAAGGGAATATATACATCTCCAGAGAAAGAGATAAGAACAGATACATTATAAGCAATTAGCTGACATGATTATGGATGCTAACAAGCTGCAAGATCTCTAGAGTGAGTTTGGCAAGCTGGAGACCCAGGAGAGCTGATCATGTAGTTCCATCAGAGTCCAAAGGCTTGAGAACCAGAAGACCTCTAGTTCCCATCAGGTTTCTGACCCAGGAAGGGCCAGTACTTCAGTTTGAGTCTGAAGGCAGTAAAAAGCAACATCCCAGTTAAAAAAAGACAGTCAGAAATAATTTTTTCTTACTTAGAGGAAGATCAGCATTTTTGCTTTATTTAGGCCTTCAACTAATTTGAAAAGATCCACCACATTAGGGAAGGCAGTTTGCTTTACTCAGTCCACTGATTTAAATATTAATTTCATTAAAAAGAAAAGCCTCTCGTAGAACCACCTAGAATGGCATTTTACAAAATATCTGGGCATCCCATGGTCAAGTTGACACATAAAATTAACCACCACACTATGTTAAAGAACATTAGGTAATAATCTTACTCATGAATATAAATTGCAAAGTCTTACGCTAAATATTACCAACTCAAACCCAACATTTATTGGGTATACTTATAATTTATTTCACTTATGCAAAAAGAGTTTAACATTAGAAAAGAAACACTATATTATCATACAAATTCAGAAAAAATTTGATATCATTTAACACAGTTATATATAAAGCTCTTTAAAGGATTAACTTGGAAATGCACTCAACCTAACAGAAGGGCTTTATAATTAATCAGCAATATTATATTCACAGTAAAACCTTAGTTTACTTTTAAATTTGGAATAAAACAATAATTACCACTATGCATGCCTTTTTAAAGTTGTACTTACTATACTAGAGGTTCCTTCAGTGAACTGAGGCAAGAAAAGTAAATTAAATATGTGAAGATAGAAAGGTAGAGAGAGTCCAATATTATTCTCTGTAGGTGCAATGACTATCTTGCCTAGAATATACACTCATTAGCTAACTTAGCAATTTTTAGAAGATAAAATTAGAAGATAAATTCTATTTTTTTTAGTTTCATTAATATACAGTCACATGAGCAACATTGTGGTTACTAGAATCCCCCCATTATCAAGTCGCCACCACATACCACATTATAGTCACTGTTCATCAGCATAGTAAGATGCTACAAAATCACTACTTGTCTTCTCTGTCTTATACTGCCTTCCCCATGCTCCCCCTTACATTATGTGTGCTATTCATAATGCCACTTACTCCCTGTCTCCCTCCCTTCCCACCCACCCTACCCAGTCCCTTTCCCTTTGGCAGCTGATAGTCCATTCTTTGGTTCTGTGAGTCTGTTGCTGTTTTATTCCTTCAGGTTTTGCTTTGTTCTTATACTCCACAGATGAGTGAAATCATTTGGTACTTGTCTTCCTCTGCCTGGATTACTTCACTGAGCCTAATACCATCTAGCTCCATCCACATTATTGCAAATGGTAGGATTTGTTTTCTTCTTATGGCTGAATAATATTCCATTGTGTATATGTACCACATCTTCTTTATCCATTCATCTACTGATGGACACTTAGGTTGCTTCTATTTCTTGGATATTGTAAACAGTGCTGTGATAAACATAGGGGTGCATATGTCTTTTACAAACTGGGCTCCTGCATTCTTAGGGTAAATTCCTAGGAGTGGAATTCCTGGGTCAGTTGGTATTTCTACTTTAAGTATTTTGAGGAACCTTCATACTGCTTTCCGCAATGGTTGTACTATTTTACATTCCCACCAGCAGTGTAGGAGGTTTCCCCCTTCTCTGCATCCTCACCAGGATTTGTTGTTTCTAGTCTTTTCTATGTTGACCATCCTAACTGGTGTGAGGTGATATCTCATTGTGGTTTTAATTTACACTTCCCTGATAATTAGTGATGTGGAGCATCTTTTCATGTGCCTGTTGGCCATCTGAGTTTATTCTTTGGAGAATTGTCTGTACATATCCTCTGCCCATTTTTTAATAGGGTTATTTGCTCTTTGGATGTTGAGGCATGTGAGATCTTTATATATTTTGGATGTTAACCCCTTGTCAGATATGTCATTTACAAATATGTTCTCCCATACCATAGGATGCCTTTTTGTTCTGCTGATGGTATCCTTTGCTGTACAGAAGCTTTTTAGCATGATGTAGTCCAATTTGTTCATTTTTTATTTTGTTTACCTCAGTGAAGGAGATGCATACAGGAAAAAGCTGCTGATATTTATGTTCAAGTCTTTGATCCATTTTGAATTGACTTTTGTTTATGGGTTTAGATAATAATCCAGTTTCATTCTCTTGCATGTAGCTGGGCAGTTTTGACAAACCCAGTTGTTCAAGAGGCTATCATTTCCCCATTATATGTCCATGGCTTCATTATTATATATTAATTAACCATATATGCTTGGGTTTATATCTGGACTCTCGATTCTGTTCCACTGGTCTATGGGTCTGTTCCTGTGTGAGTACCAAATTGTCTTGATTACTGTGGCTTTATAGTAGAGCTTGAAGTTGGGGAACACAATCCACCCAGGTTTATTCTTCCTTCTCAGGATTGCTTTGGCTATTCATGGTCTTTTGTGGTTCCATATGAATTTCAGAACTATTTGCTCTAGTTTATTGAAGAATGCTGTTGGTACTTTGGTAGGGATTGCATTGAATCTGTAGATTGTTTTAGGCAGGATGGCCATTTTGACAGTATTAATTTTTCCTATCCATGAGCACGGGATATGTTTCCATTTATTGGTATCTTCTTTAATTTTTCTTAGGAGTGTGTTATAATTTTCAGGGTATAGGTCTTTCACTTCCTTGGTAGGTTTATTTCTAGGTATTTTATTATTTTTGATGCAATTGTGAATGGAACTGTTTTTCTAATTCCTCTTTCTGCTAGTTCATCTTTAGTGTATAGGAGGGCAACAGATTTCTGTGTATAAATTTTGTATCATGCAACTTTGCTGAATTCAGATATTAGATCTAGTAGTTTTGGATTGGATTCTTTAGGGTTTTTAATGTACAATATCATGTCATCTGCAAACAGGGAAAGTTTAACTTCTTTCTTGCCAATCTGGATGCTTTTTATTTCTTTGTGTTGTCTGATTGCTGTGGTAAGGACCTCTAGTACTATGTTGAATAGAAGTGGAGAAAGTGGATATCCTTGTCTTGTTCCCGATCTTAAAGGAAAAGCTTTCAGCTTCTCCCTGTTAAGTATAATATTGGCTGTGGGTTTGTCATATATGTCCTTAATTATGTTGAGGTACTTGCCCTCTATACCCATTTTATTGAGAGTTTTTATCATGAATGGATGTTGAATTTTGTCAAATGCTTTTTTAGCATCTATGGAGATGATCACGTGGTTTTTGTCCTTCTTTTTGTTGATGTGGCCGATGATGTTGATGGATTTTCGAATGTTGCACCATCCTTGCATTCCTGGAATAAATCCCACTTGATTATGATGGATAATCTTTTTGATGTATTTTTGAATTTGGTTTGTTAGTATTTTGTTGAGTATTTTTGCATCTATGTTCATCAGGGATATTGGTCTGTAATTTTCTTTTTTTGTGGTGTATTTGACTGGTTTTGGTATTAGAGTAATGCTGGCCTCATAGAATGAGTTTGGGAGTATTCCATCCACTTCTACTTTTTGGAAAACTTTGAGGATGATGGGTATTATGTCTTTACTAAATGTTTGATAAAATTAATCAGTGAATCCATCTGGTTCATGGCTTTTGGTTTTAGGTAGGCTTTTCATTACCAATTCAATTTTCTTGCTGGTAATTGTTTTATTCAGATTTTCTGTTTCTTCCTGGGTCAGCCTTAGAAGGTTTTAGTTTTCTGGAAAGTTGTCTATTTCTTCTAGGTTATCCAGTTTTTTAGTATATAATTTTTCATAGTATTCTCTCATAATATTTTGTATTTCTGGATTATCCATAGTGACTTTTCCTTGCTTATTTCTGATTCTGTTTATGTGTTTAGATTCTTTTTTTGATAAGTCTGGCTAGGGGTTTATCTATTTTATTTTCTCAAAGAACCAGCTCCTGCTTTCATTGATTCTTTCTACTGTTTTATTCAACTTGGTTTTATTTATTTTTGCTCTAATCTTTATTATTTCCCTCCTTCTACTGACTTTGTGCCTCATTTGTTCTTCTATTTCTAGTTTTGTTAATTCTGAGTTTAGACTGTTCATATGGGATTTTTCTTCTTTCCTGAGGTAGGCCTATATTTCAATATACTTCCCTCTTAGCAAGGCCTTCACTCTGTTCCACAGATCTTGCATTGTGGAATTATTGTTGTCATTTGTCTCCACATATTGCTTGATCTCTATTTTTATTTGGTCATTGATCCATTGATTATTTAGGAGCATGTTTTTAAGCCTCCACGTGTTTGTGGGATTTTTTGTTTTCTTTGTGTAATTTATTTCTAGTTTCATACCTTTGTGGTCTGAGAAGCTGGTTGAAACAATTTCAGTCTTTTTGAATTTACTGAGGCTTTTTTGTGGCCTAGTATATGATCTATTCTTGAAAATGTGCCTTTTGCACTTGAGAAGAATGCATATTCTCTTGCTTTTGGATGGAGTGTTCTGTAGATGTCTGTTAGGTCCAACTGTTCTAATACATTTTCACTGCCTCTGTCTCCTTACTTATTTTCTGTCTGGTTGATCTGTCCTTTCGAGTAAGTGGTTTGTTGAAGTCTCCAAAATTAGTACATTCCATTCCATTTTCCTCTTTGTTCTGTTAGTATTTGTTTCACATATGTAGGTGCTCCTGTGTTGGGCACATAAATATTTATAATGGTTATATATTCATGTTGGATTGACCCCTTAATCATTATGTAATGTCCTTCTTTGTCTCGTTACTTTCTTTCTTTTGAAGTGTATTTTGTCTGATACTAGTACTGCAACTCCTGCTTTTTCTCCCTATTAGTTGCATGAAATATCTTTTTCCATCCCTTTAATTTCATTCTGTGTATGTCTTTGGGCTTGAAGTGAGTCTCCTGTAGGCAGCATATAGGTGGGTCTTGTTTTTTTTATCCATACAGTGATTCTCTGTGTTTTGATTGGTGCATTCAGACCATTTACATTTAGGGTGATTATTGATGGGTATGTATTTATTGCCACTGCAGGCTTTAGATTCGTGGTTACCAAAGGTTCAAGCGCAATTCCCTTACTATCTAACATTCCAATTTAATTCAGAATGCTATTGTAAACACAACCTAAATTCTCTCTTTTTTCTGTCCTCCTCCATTCTTTATATATTAGGTCCCATATTCTATACTCTTTGTGTATTCTTTGACTCATTTTGGGGGTAGTTGATTTAATTTTGCATTTGCTTCATAATTAACTGTTCTACTTTCTTTACTGTGGTTTTATTTTCTCTTGTGACTGCTCTTTAGCCTTAGGAACAATTCCATTTACAGAAGTTCCTCCAAAATACATTGTAGACACACTTTGTGGGAGGTAAATTCTTTTAGCTTTTGCTTATCTGGGAATTGTTCAATCCCTCCTTCAAATATAAATGATAATCTTGCTGGCTATAGTATTCTTGATTCAAGGCCTTTCTGCTTCATTGCATTAAATATATCATGCCACTCCCTTGTAGCTTATAAGGTTTCTGCTGAGAAGTCTGATGATAGCCTGATGAGTTTTCCTTTGTATGTGATCTTTTTTCTCTATCTAGCCACTTTTATAAGTATGTGCTTATCCTTGATCTTTGCCATTTTAATTATTATATGTCTTGGTGTTTTCTTCCTTGGGTCCCTTGTGTTGGGAGATCTGTGTACCTCCATAGCCTGAGAGAAATTCTCCTCCCCCAGATTGGGGAAGTTTTCAGCAATTACCTCCTCAAATACACTTTCTATCCCTTTTTCTCTCTTCTCCTTCTGGTACTCCTATGATGTGAATATTGTTCCATTTGGATTGGTCACAGTTCTCTTAATATTCTTTCATTCTTAGAGATCCTTTTTTCTCTCTGTGTCTCAGCTTCTTTGTATTCCTATTCTCTAATTTCTATTCCATCTACCATCTTTTCTACTACATCTAAGCTGCTTTTATTTCCCTACATTGTATGTTTCATTTCAGATATGGAATTTCTTAATGATTCTCTGTTCTAAATTCATCCCTGAGTTCTTGAATATGTTTCTGTACCTCCATAAGCCTGTTTACGATTTTTACTTTGAACTCTCCTTCAGGAAGATTGGTGAGTTCAGTTTTATTTGGTCCTTTTTCTGGTATTTGTGAGATTTTTGTTTGAGCCAGGTTCCTTTGACATTACATATTTGGATGTGTCACCCTCTAGTGCTCAGAAGCTGTAGTCTCTGAAGCTGCTCAGTCCCTGGAGTGATGTCAGGGGATTCAGGGGAGTGTTGCTGGTGTCTGGGGAGTGGAAAGAGCTGTTTCCTGCTTCCTGGCTGCGGTGCCTGTCTCCACAGTCAAAATCAGTGGGCCAGCACACAGGTGTAAGCCTCTGTGCTTTGTGTCTGTAGATGCCATAGGCTGGGCTTCCCTCTGGCTGGCCTGTTACTAGGGAAGGAACTGCTCATTTGTGAGCCAGTGCCGGCAGACCAGGAGGAAGGTGCTACAGGCTGTGTATCACAGTGGGGGGGGGCCTTGGAGCTGAGTAGCCAGCCAGGGGATGGAGTATCTAAAGCTCCTGAAAGTTCCCAATCTGATGGGCAGAGTGTACCCAGACAACCTTGTCTAACTTTCCCTTCTCCCATGCAGCAAGCTTCATGCAAACCCCACCCCTTCAGCAGCCCTCTCGCTGCTAGGAAGCCTCTCAGTCCACTCATTTAGCTACATTTATTTTCCTTTGAAGTTATTGCTGAAATTTGTCCACTTCTCTTCATCTTTAATCATTAGCTACCATCATCTTTCACCTGGATAAATGCAAAATTTCTCAACTGGTCTCTGTGTACCAATTTATGATCGCTTACAACCTGTACCCAAACTGTATTATAGGTGAAGGAATATTTTAGATTAAAAGCTCACATTTAGAATCTTACAGGATTTTGTATTACTCTGATTATAAGGCTGAAATACATAATTTGATCTCAAAATTTTGCATGATCTTGCTCTTGTCTAACTCTCTCATTCACAGTACCCAATCACCTCACCAGTCTTAATTTTAGAGTCAGTGGTCATCTCTCCTTCATCAAGACCATTATTATATGCTATTCCCTCTACTTTAAAGATATTTTCACTCCTTCTTTGCCTAATAAAATTCTATTACTTCATTTCTCAATTCAAATTCAGTGCCTGGGGAAGCCTTTTTAGAATCTCCAGACTACATCTTATTCTTCTGTAATGTGTTTTCATGGCTCCTTATCACTTTCTTCATAGCACTCATTTCAGTTCATAATGATGATCCAAATGCATTATCAATCCTTTGATTGATATCTCTCTTTTCCAACATACTGAGGCCCCATATGAGTGATGATTATGTCTGTTATATTCCTCCTTGTGGCCTCATTAACAAACACAGAACTGACATGGAGCTGGTGCTCAATAAATATCTTCTGTGTAAGAAAAAGATGAAATTGTGTTCATGAGAATTCTATTGAGAGAAATCCTTGAATTTTTTTAAGAAGAATTTAGAAAAAAATTTAAGTGTATTTTTGTGGAAACTAATACTCTAAGGGTACCTAAATATAAAAGATATTTGTCTGAAGGAGAACAAGGAGGAGGAATAAAAGAAGAGAAGGAGGTGAATGGAGGGATAGGAAGTAGGGCAAAGAAGAGATGTAGGGAGAGGAATAGAAGTTAAAAACGTGATAGGAATATCAATGGGAAAAAGAGTGGAGGTGAAATGCATGTACTGTTATTCAATTATTCATTCATCAATCCACTTATTCATTTGGCTACTCACTCAGCTACCATGTGTTACACATGATCATGTGCAAGCTTATGGGCTACAGCAATAAAAACAACACAGTAAAACTGTTCTCATAATGTATAGTGATATAAACATCGCAAAAATAATTCAGTAAATGAATGGTATCATTTCATAATGTATGTGTTGTGTCCTATATAATAAAACAGGACTCACTGTGATAATGTTACATGTCATGGAGGAAGAGGTGTGTGATATTCTCATTTCTCAATATTGAATAAAACTCTCTTAAAAAATAACACAAAAGGGGGGTTCTGCACTCAAAGTTATTATCAACTGAACTGAGCACAAAAGCAGGATGCATAAGATAAAGAGGAGGAGAGAGCAAATCAGAGGAATTGTAGAAAGTATGGATGGTATTCTGTATTGACATTGGGTTAGAAAATAATTTGGACTAAGTTCACTGGTATTTCTGAGGGAGAAGTGAGATGGAGCTACATCAAGTCGACATTTCAATGAATAAATGTATCTAAATTATCTAAAAGAAGTTAATCAAAATATTGCATTTCCTCACTCAAGTCCATGAAAAGATGTGGGTATCTATACAACAGAGGTTACAATTTTTTGCCTTCTTTAACAAAACAATATGAAATTTAATAGCTGAGTTTTGAGGTGATAATGGTTAAAGTGTGACAAATTTAATGTAAAAGTGCATTTGGGGTAACACTTTATTACTCTGATCCTGTCTCAATTTCATATGTGGAAGGACAAATGAAAATCAGTTCTGAAATGAATAATTTGCTAGCTGAGGAAAAGAAGTGGCATCTATTGAGGAGTTAGTAGAACAAAAATAAAGAAAAAATAAATTAACACATTACTTCTTTACTTCTCTTTTAAATCAATAAAGAAAACAAACACCAGATACAGTAAACAGCTTCCACTCCAGTACCATTTTCCACCCTCCTACACCTTGCTTTGTGGTCAGTCTAGCTGGCCTTTGTGAATTATATCCACAGAGTTCATTCAGACACTGAGGAGCCTGTCAAAAGATGAGCGGGAAGGAGGCAGCAAGGTGAGGTGTTTGTTCCACTGTCTCGCTGCAACACAGCTTAGGTTGGGATGGCCATATAACCTACCTTCCAAACAGGGACATATTTGAGTGTGACAGAGATGCTACTAATGGTCACACTTGTACAAGACTGCAACTGTCTCAGGCAACATGTGCTTCTTCTACTCAGCCTCACTTGGGCTATATTCCTCAGCTGGAGGCCAGTACTCCTCTCAAGGCATACTGTTAAGTGAACTTCTTTCCTCTTTTAAGTACCCATTACCTTTATTTATTCTAGCCTACTATTTCTCAAATACTAGAATGTATGAAAATCACCTGTTGAAACCAATTGGTCCCCAACCTCAGCGTTTCTGATTCAGGGGTGGACTTGAGATTTTGCATTTCTAACAAATTCCCAGGTAATGATAATGCTGTTGTCAAAGGTTCGCACTTTGAGAACCATGCCCTTATCCTTTTGGGCATAAGTTTGATAAGCGTTTTTTGTTGTTGCTAGCTAGGAGTCTCTACATAACCCAAAGCAGTTCTTTACACTTGTCCATTTCTTTATATATGGCCTTTCTGTAAATAATTCTTGATTAGTCAGGGTATTATGCAATGATAAAACCAGAAGTTGTAAATTATAATCTTTTTATACGTTAAAGTTTTCTTTAGACAAAATGAATTCAGGGATGGCCCTTGCCTCATGGTGAGAAGGATGATTGGTTTTGTAGATCATTACAAGATCCATATGCTTCAAGTACATCCTTACCATATTTCTTGCTTCAGAAGAGACATTACTGAAGAATCTCTGCCCTCTGGCTTTTCTTGATTGCATCCAGCAAATCAAAGTTTTTGACACCATGATGAGGAATGATGGAAAAAGAAGCTGTGCAAATGAATCCATGTTGAGAAAATGACCCACAGCCTTTGGATGATTAATTCAACAAAGCACACCCTCAGCAAGTATTATGATCATTTAAGGCAAAAACTTAAGTATTATCAAGTTTGATATGGTGATTTCAGTCATCTTAATGCTCACCAGACACTTTAAGAAATGTTTTATTTATGTCTACTCAAACGAATAATTAAAATTTGAAAATACCTGCAGCTGAACCAGCAACTCTCTTATCTAGTCAGAGAAGGGGCTTCAAGTTTATGCCCAAGTACAGGGAAAGGGAGAGGAATACAAATTATGAGGAAACACAATGATTTGTGCCTTCAAAGGGGCCCTGCTCCTTGCCAATTCACAAATGTAGTTTTCACATTAGCCATAGTCAGCAAGAGTCTGAAACCATTGATTTGGAGGTTGGCTGAGGTGGTAGAGGGGATTAAGAGAAGTCTACTTCATTTCCTTAAGGAAAAAAAAAAATCTCAAAAACAGTACTCAAATTTAATAATGCAAATGAACTAAAACTAATTGTCCATATGTACATAACTAAGATTTTTTAAACATTGTATTTCCATTTCTGAGCTATGAGAACATCTTAATCTACCATATACCCACTAGAATTTTTGTCTTGCTGGCACAAACATTTTCTTACTTTTCCAAAAACCTTTGCAATTTGATTAAATCTATATGATCTTCTCAGTACCATCCAGTGCCTATAATTATTTATAATGCTCCTATGTAGTCTAAGCTCACATAGCTAGCAGTAAATGGTGGAGTTAGGATACAAACCTGGCTGTGTGCAACTCTAAAGTCAGAGCTTCTGACCATCAAACAATTCCGCATCTTCAACCTCCAATGTCTTCCTAGATCGCTTTCTTTCCTGTTTACAGACAGTATCCATTCAGTCATTTACTTAATAATTAATATTTGCTAAACTCATTCTAATGCCAGACAACATATTGTGACCACATGATCCAGTATTGTGAGCAAAAAGATAGGGACCAACCATCTTTGAGGCAATAGCTCCTTAAGAACAGAGACTGTCTTGTTTATGTTTACATTCCTAGGACAGACAGAACTGTTATGGAATTGTAGTTAAATCACCATGGACGTGCAAGCAGGAGAGTCTTTGGTGGTGCTTTTAAACAGTGATGGGCATGGGAGAAGGTCTCACAAAGGATGTACCATTTAAGTTACAAATATGATTAAGGAAGGATAATGTAAGGGCAAAGACAAAAAGAACTGAACATGAACGCTGTACCCTCATCAATACATTTGTTCCTTACAGGGGTACAGGTTAGGTATTCTGAAAAGACTTTATGTATATACCAAGGTTGAACAAACAAACAAATAAATAAATGCATTGTAAATCATGAGAGCCAGGTTTCTCAATACTGGAGAAAGAAGTTGTAATTAAGGAAAGGGTGGAAGATGGAATTAAGCCTGTGATGTCAAACTGGAGTCAAGAGTATCAACACAGACTCATTAAAAACACACAGATGTACCCAGCTACAGAATTAGATATAGATATGTATAGGCATCGTTAATGTGTGTGTTTGTGTGTGTGTGTGTGTGTGTGTGAGTGTGTGTATATGTATATATATATATATTTTTTTCTTAGTGCTATCTACTGCCAGGGATCAGAAGCAGTAATATCTGGTAGCAATGATCACACCCAGCAATCTTAGTTTCTAATACCATATTCCAGTACAACTGAAGATTATACTCCATACACAATACACCTCCTTAGTGAAATCACTGATTCCAGGGCTTGGGCAAGGGAAAGAAAGACAAGATTGGGTCATCTTGCAAAGCTAGAATGTAAGGAAATACTTAACTATAATAACGAATATCTATTGTTGAATGCAAGATCCATTGATAAATGCAGAAATGAGTGGGTGAAAATTTAAGCAAAAACAAAATACTTGCATAATCTCCAAGTATATTACCTCAAATATTTAGTGAATTCAAAGAGAAAAATGTAAATTTGCAATGAGGAAGCCTATCAGATACCAAATTGGTCAAGTGCTTGAGGGTAACATCACCAGGAAAACATAACAACATCATACACCCTCTGAAAGGATTCACTGAGGACACATTAAGTGATGTATTCTTCTCATGAATGCACAGCTTCAATATAATAATGAGGAAACATCAGATAACCTCAAGTTGAAGGGCATTCTAGGTATTAACTGACCTTTAAAAAACGCCGTCAAAAATATGAAAGAGAACACATGAAAAAATGTCATGAAAGGGAAAAATAACTAAAGAACTCTCACAGATATGGGGAGACTACAGGAAATGACAATTCAACCCATGTGGGATCCTGAATGAGATTTTGAAACAGAAAAAACACATCAGTGGAAAAGTGGTTATATTAGTTAATATATTTTACCAACATTAATTAGGTAAATAAATATTCTATGGTAATTAAATTGTAATTACCATATGGTAAATAAAGGAAATTAGTAGAAGGGTGTCTGGGAAGTCTTTGTACTACATTTGTAATTTATTTCTAAGTTAAAAATCATCTCAGGAAAATAACTTTTTAAAATCTCTTAATTTGCCTGAACTTGAAGGAAGGCTGCTTCCAGACTTTTGCCTGCTGCTATTTGGCACCATTACCTCCCTCTTTAAAGGATGTCAAGAGAACATGAACAAGCCTCCCCATGGGAACATGATAATTGACAGGAAAATGGAGTACACTTCATGCTTAGAGATGGCTCTGACCTGGTTTAGCCACTCAATGGGGGAAATGAAATCATAAAACAACATTTACAAAATCCTTGTGGTAAGACAGAAAAATACCCAATCTAATGTTACAAGAAAACAAAAATAAAATATACACTATATCATAATAACTGCTTAGGAAAAACCTACTCAGAAGGGGAAAAAGGATAAAATCAAGAGCTACTGTTAACATTTTAGTCTACATCTCAATGAGGGGAATGGATGATTTATTTTTCTTGTTTCAACCCTTCTGTATTTTATTTATTTATACCTTCATCTTGTTCTAAAATGATTTAAGATAGCTTGATCTGAATGTTACATTAATAAACATTACTGTTGTGAATGCAAAAAAAAAGTAGATTGAGGAATGTTTGAGGCATGAGAAGGCATCTCAGGCAAATGGAAGTGGATCAACAAGGACCTGGAAACACACACTGCATATCTGAGAAACAGTGAACAGGTCAGGTATGACTGGAGCACAAAGTGAATGAGATTAGGCAATGAGGCTCACATGTAGGTTAACAAAAATTTGTGGCAGAACTTACATGGACATCTTAAGGAGTTTCCAGAAAAATACACTGGCATAGATTTCACAGTGGAGAAGTGCTAGAATCTGTATATTAGAAAAGATAACTGATGTGGGAGAGGGACAGAGTTGGATATACAGTCCATAGGCTAAGGGAGCAATTAGGAGTCTGGTGGCCTTAGACAGCCCTCTGGGACTCAGGATTACCACCTGGACTTGCCTCTGAATCAGGATTCATTAGTCTGAAGTAAATCTCCTTCTAGTCAAACTTACTCAGATGTCATGTTGGAAAATGTGTGATAAACAAATTTACATAACAGCATTAATATATCCATAATATAAAATCGAAGTTATCATTTCCAAGGATAGCCTTTTAGACCTACTTGAGTATGAGGATAACGTCGCAAAATCTGTTTTTAAAAATCTGAGAATATAAGTTGTTGATATTGATATCAAGACACTAGAAAATATTGTCATTATTCTAGTGGGAAAATGTAATAGAATTACTGTTATTTTTAATTGAGAGAGATGTAGACTAAATGTTCTATTTGTATATTAGCCACAATACTTTCTATGGCATCTAGCACAGTAACAGTTTTAAATCCTGAAAATACAATTAGTGAAAGAGATTAAAAATAGGTTCTTATTTAAAGTATTGTAAGCTACTTGAATTAAACCAAGGTTATCAATGTAAAAAATATTTCTAATTATAGGAAGGAATCATGACTTAAAAAAGGAATTAACAACTAAAATTATTGTAGTTCTATATTCTTTTACATTAAAATATAGTGATGATAAATTTGAGGTCAGTATTTTGTGTTTTATGTATGTGATGTTGCTTATCTGCATAAATCAGAAGCCATCAGTCTCTATATCTGCTGGAAGTTAAATATAGTTCACCTCTTTGAAGAACAAGTCAACATGCATCTTACATATACAAGAGAGAATGATTTTCTTCTCTGGAGCTAAATCATACTGTTATAAAGACAATGAAAACCCAGAGTAAAAGATTAAATTCCAGTAGAATCTAGCACTAAGAAAGGCCAGATATGGGGAAAAGAAGGGCCATGATCTACTTAGATGTTACTAGGATTATTCTGGCTGTACTTCTGAGAATAATTAGCTTTGGTTTGGGAGTCTCAAAGAGTTAAAAACATTTGTAATAAGTCAGGTGAGAGCTAAGGGAGGCTTGGACCAGGATGTGGTTGGAGGTAATTCTGACACGCCATAAATCTTGAGTATTTTTTAAAGTAAAGCCAGCAAGATTTGCTGACAGATTGAATGGGACTTGTGGATGAAACTAAATAATAAATAGTTACTGAATGTATCTGGTTAAATTAAGAGAATGTTGTTTCTTGGAAGAATATTCTACAATAGAGACATTGCATATGGGTTATTTTCCAAGGGGTCAAATTTAATCGAATTTTGCTCTGAAGGGTGGATGCGATTTTAAAAAAATAGGCAAACTCACCATTAATAAGAACAGGTTCACACTAAAATTTGACTTTCTCTATTTAAAATTCTACCTAATAATGGCTTGATCTAAGATGTATCTTAAAAAATGAATCAATCATAAAAGGTAAAAGTATGCAATGACCAATTGCTGAGAATGTTAAAAATAATTGTCTTTCATGATCTACATTATAAACTAAGATGTTTTCCACATTGATTTGCTACCTATTTTTTGTTAATCTATTGTTATTTCTTGTTTCTTATTTGTTATTATGTGTTAAGTTTTATCCTAAATAACTACTTATTTCTTTCTTCATAAAATTCTCCACTCATTTGATTTGTGGAATCTACTCTTCTTGTTTTCTGGAAACTTCTCAGTTTCCTTCAGGGACTATACTGTCTCTACTTTCACCTTCATCTGAGAGGTTTTACTTATGATTCTTTTCTTCCATATTGACAATGATTAAGTCTGTCTTACTAATTTTTTTGCCAATACATGAGATATACATATACATTAGGTTTCCAATAAATGTTTTTAAACAAATCAGTGAATATAGCAGTTATTCTTAAAAGGTAATAGCATATGTATATGGAATAAGGCCACAGAATCTCTGAAAGTGCCTTTTTAAAACTGCAATAAAAATTTTGGGGAATTATGTTCTGCCATCCCACCCCTACACTTCTAGCCACTCATGGCGAAGTGTGGGGCTCACATGCATTCCTATGAGTGTGATGAGTCTACAACATATCTGACTTAGCCATCTCATTTATTCCCAGGGCTTCAACCACTACTTATGCCAAAAATATCCAAATCCCCATCTCTAACCTTGACTCCCACCTTCTCAGTACCTTATCTACTCATTTACCAGTCTTCTGGATATTCTTAATTGAGTTATGGCAGGCCAGCTTTTCAGATGATCACCACCTCCTGATATATTTATTCTTCTGCAGTATCCTTGCACATTGTACCAGGATGGGTTTTTGTGATGAATAGCACATGGAATGGTGGCATGTCACTTCTGAGAGTAGGTTTAAAAAAGACTGTGGGTTCTCTTTTAAGTCCACTCTCCTCTCTCTCCTTCTCTGATCATTTGTTCTAGAGGAAATAACATTAGGAGCAGCCCATGATGAGGAATTAAAGTTTTCTGCTAATAGTCACATAAATAGGCGTGGAACTGATCCTGCTTGACATAGAGTACAGACCTGGCTCACAGCCTCACTGCAGCAGCATGAGAGACCAGGTCAGAACCCCTCTTCTAAGCCATTTCCAGATTCCTGATTCTCACAAAATGTGTGAAATAATAAATATTTGTTGTTTTAAGCTGATGTGGTATTATTTGTGATGTAATAATAGATATTAATATGGCATCTAACACTATGGTAGCTTAACTGAAGTCATTTTTTAGACCCTTAAATCTGGTTTTCTTCCTGTATTCTCTATACCAGTCAATGTGCTACCATCAGCATGGTGGCTCACAGCCATCCTAAAATATTCTTTCTCCCTCAAGTCATTTAATCAGGCTCCAAGTATACTAAATTTGTCCTCTTTGTTTTTTCTTATATCTTTTATTCCCCTCTGCCATTGCCTTAAGGCTTAGGACTGAACCACGTGAAATATCATTTGGATCCTCATCACATTAATAATTCAGAACTCACTGTGCTGTGTTAGACACCTACATGAGATTCTACCACACAGGTCTTTATTTTTTTTCCATTATTAAAAATAATTACCTTTCTAAATATAAGATATACACTTTACATGGTACTTCCATCACATATCAGGGTAAGAAATTCTGAAAAATAGAAAATAGAGTAATCTTGTTATTAATTATGACTTACTCATGTACAACACTCTATATCATGTAAAATATATTTTTTAAAACTTTTTAAAATTCAATATGTCTGTAGTGACATACATATTGTACATATTGACATACAAACCTCAGTAAAACCTCATGTTTTAAGCAGGTTTTATTAAATAAGTTTCATAATGCATGAAACTAAGAATTTATAGAGATTACATAAAAATAACATTTTAGTAGGTCTCCAGAACACCCCGAGTAGTGGCATTATTACTGCAGTTAAAAAAAGAAAATGTAACTGAGGCTTAGCTCAATTAAAGTATTTGCCCCAGGTCCCATAGCTAAAGGAGGTAGAAATGTTACTCCAAACCTCCAGCTCTTTCTTCTGCATCTTGTTACTACAGGCTCTGCTGTGGCAAAGAATGTGACTGTTGAGATTACCATTTTATGACCTGCCTTTAGCTCAGTACCTGGTGTATAGAAGGAGCTTGAAAAATGTTTGCTTGTTTAAATGAATATAGTCTAGCAGTAGGAAGAATGAAAGACTAATAAAAAATGAATAATCTCAAATGGACACTGGGCTTGTTACAGTGGCAGCCTGCACCTGACAGTCTGTGCAACGGCTGGGTAGGGGCAATGGTCAGTGTGTGGACATGTGGCACCACTGAGCTAATTCAGGACCACATTCAACTCTTTTCTATAATTCCATCTGCTTTTCTTGAGTACATAAAATATTATGGAACCTCTATTATAGTACTTATCAAGGTATGTTTTAAAAAATCGCTAATCTTAGGAGATCCTTGGCTAAAAAAGAGGGTCATGAGGTCAAAAATGATGCTTTCACAGAGACTTACAATATTTCTAAGCATAGTAAAAGATCTGAGAACTCCTGTAGGAAAAGGTTCTATTTAACTCTGGAGTCCCTTTCACTGCATAATATCTATTGATTTAAAACACAAGATCTGTAATCACACTTCCCAGACTTCATTTCTGTCTCCTTCTACCACCTATGAACAATGTCATTATATGCAAGTATTAGTCTCTCTAAGCATCAGTTTCCTGATCTTAAACTAAACAGGGATGTTATCACAAGGTTGCTGTGAGGATTAAATACACACACATGCAAAAATCTTTGCTTAATGCCTCACAGATAGTACACCCTTTCCTGTGAACTCTTAGTCCTAATATCCCATGGACCTGAGGTTCTTTGTAACATATTTTGGAATTAAATTCCTCCTGCATTTTTATTTTCAGGAGAACAGATTTGGTATTATCACATCAATTCTCAACTTGCAAAGAACTCAGAGTGGCAGGTACCCAATGCAGCAATGGGCTATATTCTGCTTTGTATTCTTTTCTACAAGTTTCTCATAGTTATGTCCTGTATTACTATAAGTTCCCTGAACAATGGGACTAATAAAAAATAACATTTTAGTGAACTCATACTGAAATCTAATAATCATTCCTTTTTCTTAAGATGCATGCAATGTAAGTCCCCGAAGGGTAAGAGAGTTGTTGTCCCTCTTATTCTTTTCTATACTATTATAGACTAGAACACAACCTGGTACATAGAAGGAGTTATTTGTATTTATTGGATGAGTGATTGCTCAATATAATAGTTTGTGATAGAAGAAAACTCAAGTTTAAACTATCTTTATATGTACCTCAGTTCTTCTAAGTAAATAATGCTAAACAACAGGATCATCAAGGAAATTGTAATGATCCTAGAGGAAGCAAATTGTCTTGCTGCTTCCCATGTATTCTGATCCTTACATAATCCATGAGACCCAGATGAGAAAATGCTCCAGAAATCTCCAGGCCAGGGCCTCTTCCTTAGAGAGCTACACCACTCACAGAGAGCTAGACTAAAACACAAACTGTAACAGTAATCCTGAAAGCACTCAAATTTCTACACCCTTGGGCACGAGGCCACAGGACAAGTATAAAGGCAACAAATGCCCTCCAGTCATTTCCCTTCATTTTCTTCCATAAGTAAACCACCAGGGCTACTCTGTCCCTCGAATACACACTCACAAACTTGTGTTTCTATTTGTAATTTTCACTCTTCTTAGAATGTTCTTTACCTCCCATCTTTTGTCTGCTTACCACAATCTCCTCTTCCTCCATCTTTGTTAAAATCCCTGAAGATATTCTCAATAAAAAAAAAAGCCCATTTTCCTCAGTGCCTCCATGTCTCTTCTATATTACAGAATTGATTAGATTTTGTTTTATGTTGTAATTGTTTGCATTACTCTTTCCTCTACTACATTTAGCATAAACTTATGCTTCCTTGATGCCTCTAGAGTAGACTTGAGTGCATTGACTTTTAGATGGCTAAATTCCTTCCTGTTGAAGGGAGTGGAGTGGCTATGTTCTTTATGCTTTTAGTTTCTAAATGGCTCTCATGGTATGACATACCACAGAAGTTCAATAATTTCAGTAATTGCTGTACTGAATGAAGCTGAATGCTGAGAAGCTTCCCAGTTCAGGGAAGTCCTTGCTTAAAAAAAAAGGAAAAAAAATCACAAGCCCTACAACAAATGTAGCCTTTGTTCCTCAGAAATCCTCATGAAAGCATCTTGGCTTGAAAGGGCTGCTTAAGGACAAGAGTGCTAACCTTTGACCTCATTCACATTCATCCTTTTACGGGAGGACTGCGCTTCTGTAATGAGGGCAAGTAACAAGAAAGATGAGTGGTCAGAATTTACGGGGCATATTTCCCTTTGGTGTTTAGTTCTAAGTGTGGTTCAGAATAGGCAGCTCAGAAAATAACTTGAACCAAGTGGAGGTAGAAGAGGAAGCAGGAGTCATATTTAGGGGGTCACATTTAGCACAAACACCTGGTAGGGTTCTAGTAACACCTGAAGCACTGAAGTGAGAAAACCTTTGAGTCGGCTTTGATTTCTCAGAAAAAAGTAATACAAACAAGGCAAGTTACACCTGAGGCAGAGGCTGTGAGTTGCTCTGTCTATACCTCAGATTTATGGTTACAGAAAAATTGTGTATCAAGCAAGTGGTCTCTCATGCTTTCACATTTGAATGTCAGACATATCAACCCAAGGCTACATCTCTGTTTTTCTTTAACAACCCTTAGCCTCAAGTCAACAGTGAAATTGTAACAGCCTTTGCTCTTCATTTTGAGAAAATCTGCATGGAGTTACAAAATTTTCATTTTCCTTGTATTTTCATTTTTGTAGAATGTTTCTAGAGTTTCAGCTGCTTCCTTTGCCTCAACACTTCAAGCTTATGACTGCCTTGTATTCTCCATGAACCTGGTACACATTATCTATGCAACCGGCCCAGAAAAATTTGATTGATACGGACATGGACCATCTCAACATCAAAGTGGCAATCTTCATACCCACAGTGCATCAGCAAAGTTCCCTTAGAATGCTTTCTCCTTCATTCCATTGCATTGTGTTTTCTCTATGTAAAACCTCCAAATCCTTCTTCCTCTATTTTTTTAATTTTTAGATTCTTTGTGCCCTCTACATGAGTTAGGAGGGATTTGGTGTTTTAGATAATTTGTTTACCTGACTCATTATGGAATTGGTATTGGTTTGTCTGCCATATGCTCCAAATCAACTTCTATTTTCATATGCAGTCCATGTTTCATTCTGAAGACCCCATCTCTAATGTCAACTTCTTACCCCTAATTCCCTAACTTATATAAAAGAAAGATGGTAAGCAATGCACCTTGTTGCATTCAAACCTGTGCCTCCAGAATAGACATGAGTGCATGGACTTTTTAGATGGCTTAATTCCTTCCTCATATATTCCTTTCCTGAAAATTTAATATATGGTCAATCTTCTCCATACTGGCTTCACCAACTGGCTACCAGTTTTATTTTTCTGTATAGTTTCTCAAATCCATGCTTCTCTTTTCCTTTTCCAGTTTCATTAGAATTGATTATGGGAGGAAGTCCAGCGCACCAGATAATTTCATCTTGATAAGAAATTATAACTTGCTTTCCTAATCAATCACACATTGCCTTTCCTAACTTATTCGACTCCTTCCCTTTTGCTTGACAAACTGCTGCTCATCTACATATTTCAGTCCATTTGGACCTAGTCTTTGAGAGTATTTCTCTGTGCAGATAGAGTAAGTCTGTTCTTATTTTGTACCACTGGGGTACTTAGTACAGGACTCCATCATTGTTCTTTTGCATTGTGTTCCCATCCTTTCTTCACCTGTGTGCCACTAGGGCAGGGAACAGTTATTTCTCTTTGTACGCTGAACTCCAAGGAGAGTGCCTGGCTAATCACAGGTATTCAGTAAGTATTATTGAAATGAATTTGAAAGAAAGAACATCAAAGCAGTCTGTGGTGGAAAAACCTGGAATAGAAGGCAGTTCTCCTGATCTTCCTGTCCATCACCCTTCTCAGAATAATTTACGAAGCCTCCAAAATGCAATCTTGACATGATACCAGTTCCCCAGTAGAGGATAAAGTGGCAAGTACCGTAAGAGCACTTGAGTCTGAATGGGCAAGCTGTGCCACAAATTAGATGGAGGAGCATCATTAATATAAACAAATGTCCCAAAGAACTTTAACAGCTCATAATAAAATTACAAGTGTAAATAAATTGCAGCAGGAGGGATGAAGAAATTATTTTATAGTAACCAGGATGATGAGGGCAGAGTTAAATGGTTTGAGATTACAAATTCAATATTAGTAAAGAGGAAAATGGGACCCATGGTTTTAAAAAGGTTATTACAGAGGACAATGGCTTTAAAAGAAAAGGTTGCCACTATAAGTGTAAAGAAAATTTGTGGGCAGATGGAGAAGAGGTGCATGCAAAGAAAAGGGACAGGCTGAGAAATGTCCTTGGAAGGGAGTTAAATTCAGTCTGGTTTTAATATCTATTTTAAGATCAAATTTAATATCAAGTGTCTGGAAGCCAGTTAAAGTGGAAAAAGTCTTGTATTTTTTCAAGTTTCTTAGACTACACTACAATGTTAACAGAGCCCTGTAAACTTAAGAAAAGAAAGAGGCAATACTTTCCCTATGCTCTCATTTAGGTTAACAAATGGTCTGTCCCCTTTAGGCCTGGATTATTCTGTTTACTTAATCATTCATAACTTGGATTCTATTCAGACTCAGTTTTATTAGTTCCTTGTAAGTTCACCTATCAAGCAAGTCAGGGAAGGACTAAAGAAAAATCTTTACTTTGCAAGTGAAGATGCTGAGGTGTAGAAAGAGTAGGGTTTTACAAAACCTGGGACTGAGAAATTATTTCTACATGACTTAATCTGTTGACATTCTGCATTGTGTTCATCCATGTACCATAAATTTGTCTCTTGGCATATTCTGACATTGATGAAATAGAATTTCAGTGGCCAAAATTCATAACCATTGATAGGAATTCAGGCCTAAAGTCATCTTAAGAGATAGCTATACTAAAGTCCTTCGCTACAAATGAGGAAACCAAGGCCCCCCAAATTTAAATGATATCCCTAGTTTACAGTTAGCTCATGGTACAGTCAGGACTAGAACTCAAGTCTGATTTCCAGGACTATTTTCTATCTTAGAAACAATGTTACCTCCTATATCCTGATTAAAGAAATTATAATTCATATTCCATGAATACTCATGACCCTCTAGCATGACAAATAAGACGTTAATCTAGGCAGACTTGTGTGACATGAGGGGTGCCAAAATTCCCTTCCACTAAATAACATGTGCTGCAATGTAAATTTTTTAAAAAGTATGAAATAAAATGACTTGTCCTATCATATGTGTGGTTTTGGTTTAAGATGAATATCTTATATTTCAAACACTATTTCATGAATCTCTTATTCTACACTGCAGAGAAAGATCATAACACTGGGAGATGTAGTAGCCAGCCTCTAGAATGACACCTCCTGCTTTTTATAATCTTGTATAGCCCCCTCTCACCTGGTACCCAACCGCATAGGGTGGGTTTGTGTGACCAATAACATAAGGCAGAAGTGAGAAGAGGTTTCCCCTCTTCTGAGATTAGGTCATAAATATCTATAGCTTTCATCTTGGATTTCCTTTTTCCTCCCTCCCCTCCTCCCTCTCCTCTACCTTCCCCTTTTCCTTCTTTTTCTCCTTCTTTCCAACCTATTTCTTCATGCTTCCTTTTTTAATTCACTCTTCCCTCCTACCTTTCTTTCTTATTTTGAAGAAGGCATTGCCATATCAAGGACATTTAGGGAATTCAGCAAACTCTTTAGAAAGGACTGTGTGTAAAGGAACTGGGACTTCCAGCCAGCTGAGGAACTGAGGACTACAGCCAACTGCCCTGTGCGTGCACCATCCTAGAAACGTATGCCAGCTGAGTAAATAAAGGCTTCACAGCTGTTAGATCTCCAGCCAACAGCTTGAGTATAACTTCGTGAGAAGTCTTGACCCAGAACCACCCATGTCTTGGATTCCTTATGCTCAGAAACTGTTAATAAGTTTAGTGTTTTAAGCCACTTTATTTTGGGGGTAAATTTTAAATGTAGCAATGGATAACTACTACACATACATAGTGCATTTTAGGAATTCTTCACATAAATAAACATGTGGTAAGGCTGCTGGTTGGCCAAGATCTGTTCTACCCTTATTATACAGCAATATAACTATAGTTAGAGACATGGTTTCCCAGGAAAAGACAGTATCTCCTTGACCTCCCTTGTGTTTGATTTGGATATTTGACTAAATGTTGGCCAAAGGGGTGCAAGCAGTAATGTGTGTAACATCTGATTCATCACCATCTTAGACGTTGTGAGTATCGTCCAGCCCATCCCTTTCTTTCTTTTCCCATTAGATGCATCATTCTTGGAGATAGCAGAGTTTCAAAATGAATGGAAATTGAGTCTCGAATGATGATTAGGATCAAGACTGGCCTTGGGATTGTATGTAAGAAAGAAATGTTTTCTTTTGTTTTTAAACTCACTGCATTGTGGAGTTTACATATTTGCAGCAATTTAGTCTTTACTCTTTTTAACAGAAGGTTTGGAAAACTGACCAAATGGAAGGATCAGTGTTATATGTGGGTATGAAAATGACAGGGAGGGTGGACAGAAAAGAGACATGAGAAAACTGGATTAGATGGTCAACTGAAAAAGAGAAACTGAAAATAAGATGAAATTCAAACTAGGCACCTTGGATATCCTACTGAGATGTAGGACAGAGATCACTGAAGTACATACTTCAAGTTAATTAGTTGTCTTCCAGACAAGGGTACACCTTTCCTTAGGAGTTTGCTTCTAAATAAGCATTAGATGTTCTTGACATCAAGTGCAATGTAAGGCACATAATCTTTTCTAGATTCATCTTATTTAATTTGAGAAATATCAATTTCTCTTAAGTTTCTGTCCTTTTCCCTCCTTTTGCCAACTTATTCTTACCTTACCTTATGTATTCAAAATGTTATTTCTTATCACTATTCAGCTCTCAGCTTCAAATTGAGGCAGGCTAGTCTGGTGGCTAGACGGTATGGGTCAGTTTAGGATAAAACTGTGAAATAGGTTTCTGTCCTCATAAATTATCACTTCTGTTTCTCAGTTTCTTTGTGGCCAAGGAAGGGACATGGGGATGGATAATGGTATTTTGGTCATCTTTAATGAGAAACAGAAAATGATTAGTAACAACAAACAGGTAGAAGATGCAGGAGAAAAAAAGTGATAACAGCAACATGAAGTGCTGTAGTTAGTTAATAAGAAGCACAAATCTTACACATCAATATCGACTGGCATTTTTCTCCTGAAGTAATGTATATTCCTAAGACTTACTTTTAAGAAAATAACTCAGAATTCATTTAATCATTATGTGTTCAATATTGCCTTAGTCTTCTCCTTGATTGAAACAATGAGAATCAAATCCACAGCTGTTATTGACTAATTAAATGTATGGGGTCAAAGATTTTTAAAAATTTTCCTTGCTCATTGGCCCATTATTTTTCTGGCCAATGTGGAATTCAAGACACTTTTGTTTCCTCTTCAGTGGTTCTTAATATATCCTCATTTTCTTGCCTTTATAGAAGGATAGGACATGATTACTTCATAAAGAGTGGCTCACTTTCACAGCATTCTTGAATAAATATGGAGGCCATGATCATATCTGTCTCAGCAGAAAATCACTATTCTAGAATCTTCAATCAACTAAATTATAAGCATCTCAGGCAACCAGGATCATAGGAAGTTAGTAGAATCCCCTCTTTCTTTTGTTTTCCCCTTTTTTACTACTACTTTAGGGAGATTTCTTAAGTATTTTTTTAACTGAAGTACAGTTGATATACCATATTATGTTGGTTTCAAGTATACAACACAATAGTTCAACAGTTACCCACATTATTAAATCCTCACCCAACTAGGTCCATTACTCTCTGTCAACCTAGAAAGATGTTTCAGAACCACTCACTATATTCTCCATTCTGCACTTCTTTCCATGACCAACTTACATTGTGATTGAGACTTTTGTGCTTCTTTATCCTCCTCACCCATCCCATCCACTCATCTCAACCTCTCCCCCATGATAACCACCAGTCACTTCTCAGTGTCTATGAATCCACTGCTGTTTTGCTCATTTTGTTTTGTTTTGTTTATAGATTCCATATATAAGTGAAATCACATGGTATTTGTTTTTCTCTGCCTAGCCTATTTCACTGAGTATAATACCCTCTAGGTCCATCCATGTTATTGCAAATGGCTGGATATTTTTATGGCTGAATAACGTTCCATTGTGTCTATATCCCACATTTTCTTTATCCATTCATCTATTGATGGACACTTTGGTTGCTTCCATATCTTGGCTACTATAAATAATGCTGCAATAAGCACAGGTGTGCATATACATTTTCAAATCAGAGATTTTGTTTTCTTTGGATAAATTTCTAGAAGTGCAGTTACTAGGTCATACGGTATTTCTAAGTTTAGTTTTTTGGGGGACTACATCAGACTAAAATGCTTCTGTATAGCCAAGGACACTATCAACAACAACAAAAGGCAACCTAGAGTATGAAAGAATATATTCATAAACGATTTATCTGATAAGGGGTTAACACCCAAAATATATGAGGAACTCACATACTTCAATACCAAAAAACCCAAATAACCCAATTAAAAATGGGAAGAGGACCTGAACAGATATTTTTCAAAGAATAAATACAGATGGTTAACAGGCACATGAAAAAATGCTCCCCTCTTTCCCCCAGCTTAATTTAAATTTTCCCTAGCTGTGCAGAGCTTGTTCCCTTTTTTCATACTTTGGTACAAGCTATAAAAAGTCTGTGAAGTTTGCCTCAACTCCCTTTATTTCCAAACTCCTTTGCATTTCTCTTGGGGAGATAATTTTTTAAATGGCATGGATGGCACAAATCATTAGCTCTATGCTTTTCTTATTTTCCTCTCATCCATTCTATGATCCTGGTCGACAACATCCTCTTCCAACTTCCAACCTTTTTGTATGACAGGCTTTGAAGACATTTGACTAGGATGAGGAATACAAATAAGACTTTGAGGTAGGGTTTGGCTAACAAACTCACATTTAGGTTGCAGAGGAGTGTTAATTAGAATCAAAGAATACAGTTATTGATCTTGCTGGCTCTGATTTTGAAGTTGTAAGTTAACTGGTCAAAGGCAAGTTACTTACTAAGTGAGTCCATAGCGTGGTATCACTAAGATATTTTCAAAAGCTCAGGAAAGCAGTTGAGGACTGTGTAATTCATTTCTTTCAGAAGAAGGGAGAGAGTGTCAGTCTTCTGAGTTCCTTATATGATATGGACTATTGGGATATTAATTGTCTAATCTCTGAAACACGTATTTGGAACCATGAACACTTAATAAACATGGCCTTTGATTTACTTTGCCTCTTAACTAATCCTACACCCACTGACAACTGTTTTAAGTTGTTCTATCAAGTTAGGGGCTAGTGCTATTCACAAGCTCATCCATACATTCCTATCTCATTTCTGTTAGGACTAAATAAACATATTTGATCTATTTGAGTAAGTAGGAGAGTCAGTCCATGACTGTACCAAGTCAATGAGCTCTTGTGATCACTGGATCATATTGTCATCTCAACTCAATAATGGAGGTAGGTACCCAGTCACAAAGAAATCAGACTTACCAACTCAGAGGTACTTCAAATTTTCCATATGTTGAGAAAGTTATATTCCAACTAAACAGGTCATCACAAGATGAGGAAATCATCCTGATTAAGAGCACATTAAAGATTAAAATAAAAAATCATAGTGTAGCAAAAAAAAAAATCATGACGGAGTAACATCTCAAACACCAGCAACCTCCACAAATAATGGCAATGGTACTCAGCCACCAATCACTCATGTCTTTAGCAGCAGCTTATTTTATTTTTTAGAACCATCTCTAACAAGACTGTTGAAATGAGACCCCCCAAACTCTAAATTACATTTCACAAACTAGAGATTCAATTCCAAATATTCTGCATGTTGTAATACACAGCAGAGAGTCCACAGAAACGTGTCCAGCATAGCAAGTGTTGGCAGGGAACATTAACGGAATGTGTAATGCAAAATCCATATTCAGTGGTTAGCTTTTTTGTTTTTCTTTTATAATTAATGCATCTGGAAAATTCTCTTTGTGAAGAAGTTAGATTAAAGCCATAAATTACAATCGAAGCATTCAGATACAGGTTTGACATTATTATGCACAATGAAATGTGCATTAAACTGTTTAAGGCACTATCACCAAAAATTATTAGTTTGATTGTTTTTCATATTTTAAAAGTCCAGATGAATCCATGTACTTCTTTGGAGTTCACACTTGTAAAATGTTTGTAAAATGTGGACTAATCATTTCCCTAATCATTTTAATATTATCTCTATTCTTCTTTTGTACTTGGTGTACTAGCTCCAAAGAGTCTTCCTCCTAGAAATATCCTTGGGCTTTGATCATAAACAACACCTGCCTTATGACATTGGTTTTATACAGACTTTGTAGAAATTGTGTATCAAGCAAACAGTGGGTGTTTCAAGCCTTATGGTTGAGGTGAACTTCCACATGTTTCATAAAGCATTGTGTAAACAAAGAGATTTTTCATTGGTTCACCTGTCCTTTTGGAGGAATGGAATTTGATCAGAGCCAGGAAAGTATTACCTGAATTATGGTATTTTGTGATTCACTGCATACCTTATAAGACCAGTGCTTGGTGGAATATTGGCTAGGAAAGGAAAAGTTGTAAAGCTGTATTTTACTACTTCTAATTTCTCTTTCTTTTAAAAAATATTTAGTATGTACTATGTGCCAGATCATGTTTCTTTAACTAGATGAGCAAGAATGTCAAAGTACTCTGCCCATGAAATTTATATTTTAGAGGGTAAGACTGATAATAAATAAGTAAGGAAATACTATAATTTTTTGTACTTGTAAAGATACGAAAAAAAAACCATAAAGGAGGTTAAGGAAATGGAATAAGTGTGTGGGGGTGGTGGTATCTATTTTGTAAAAGGTATCCAGAGAATAACTCGTTGAGGTGATATTTGTTAGCACTGTTATGTTGTTAACTGTTAACCACATAACAATGATAAACTCTATGTAGCCACTTTTTGAACTTTGTCACTTTCTAAGCATCTTACATAAATAAAATAATTTAAACCTTATCACAACTCTCGGAAGTACATGCAAACTGTATCTGCATTTCTCAGATAGGCCAAGAGTATTAGGAATTAGGTAACTTTCCTATGGTTATGCACCTGGTAAGGGTCAAAGCTAGGCCTTTAATGGGGACATAAGACTTGAAGCCTGTATTGTTAACTACTGCACTGCCTTGCTGAGAGATGTTTCTAGACAGAAAAAATAGCAGTTGTAAAATTGTGAAAATATCAGGACCATAGGAGGTCAGCATATTCAATGAACAACATGCTCCTCAATGTGTGGGGGAATAGTAAGTGAGGAAGAGAAGCAGGCAACAGATGGAGTCAGAGAAGGAGACAGGAGTTGTAAAGGTGGCTTGTTGTAAATAGTTTGGGGTTTATTATGAGCCTAGCAAGAAACCCCACACGCTTTTAGGAAGGGAAGCAACATTACTTATTTTAGGTTTTGAACTCACTTTGCATATTTTCTGGTACATAGATTTTAGGTTAGCATGTTTGAAAACTGAAGACAATTAGAGGGCTACTGCTGCAGCCAGGGGTTAGTGTTTGGTCTAGTGTGGCAGTATTGGAAGCTTTGAAATGTGATAGCATCAGAATATATTTGCAAGCTGAGCCACCATGATTGCATAGATCATATATGGAAGGGAGCCAGATAAAAAGACAAAATGGAATGTTTTAGACAGATTGATATGCCAATTAAACTTTAAGACCATGGGCTAATTGGAATCATTAATATATGAAAAAAGACTT
The DNA here is from genome assembly GCF_030020395.1 of Manis pentadactyla. Taxonomy (NCBI): domain Eukaryota; kingdom Metazoa; phylum Chordata; class Mammalia; order Pholidota; family Manidae; genus Manis; species Manis pentadactyla. The sequence continues at coordinate 166,799,426 of NC_080020.1, read as the reverse complement.
ATTAACAAATGTTACAACACAAATAGTAATACAACATATTTCATCAACTCTTACATGTATACTTTTACACACTTTAATAAATTAAAATCCCTATGCTTCTTATCCTTAATAATTTAGTTTTAATAAATATTATCAATTGAACTTGATTTTTTTCATGGGAGAAATTATTTGGTGATTTGCTAGATTTTACTTTCTCTGATAATTCCACACTAATAGTTCCCTTTCCCAGCAGTCTCTACCACAATATCAGCAATTTGATAAACAGTTTCACATTGTTCTTTAAACATGCACTGTCCATATGTCATACTTTCAGTACTAGAAGACAAATTATTTTAGAGTAAGAGTTTCTCTTCTGTTTTTGGTACTCCATAGAGTTCTCAGTCCAGAGTTAGAAACAGTAACAATCTCAATAAATCACTCTTGAATTGACTTGACAGATGTCAGGGGAGTGGTACACCATCCAGAATTTTTCTAATGCAAAATCCAATACCTATTTCCTCAGCCTCATTTTTTATTGGCTCATTGGCTATGAGAGTAAACAGAAATATCATCTGTATAATCAAAATCCCAACAGGACAGAAGGAGACAAGAAGAAATATTCTTTAAAGAAATGATAAAAATAACCAAAAAAGTTCAGTCATAAGGGGCACAGAGCAAAAACCCTTTCACTGGAAGTACAGAGCTTTACTAGACACTGGCAGGGCAAGGGTTGCCTAAATAAGGATTACTGTTTTTTATCTTTTCCAAACAAACTCTTTTGACATTAACTTATTGTATAATAAGACTAAACAGATAGGAAAAAATGCTAACCCATTTGATGAAATTCCAAACACCCACATAGGATAAAAAGATGAGTTACAAAATACATTTTGAAGTCTCCACACGTAAAACAAACTTAGCAAGATGTTGTATTGACAGTTTTCCTCTGCACAAATAAATTTACAAACTAATTTCAATATACATACAAATTGAATATATATTGTCCTGACTATAATAGCAGTATAATAAAATTAGTACTAGGAAGGAGAACTCTTGGAAAGGTGAGTACATATTTTTCCCATGGCAACATGATAGTCAATTAAGTTGATTTGGGGAAAGAAATTGGGAAAGATAGAAATTAATAAATCAAGAAAGAACAGAATATGGTCACAGTGAAATAGCAGTAAAATATTTATAGGCATGATACAACAGAGTTCATTAGGCTGCATACTCAGCAAGTTGCTTTAAAAATTCAGGCCCTCTGGCTTTGATCTGTAGTAGAGTATCCTAGTGCTAGGCATTCAAAGGTAGCCAGACATTGGTACATTCTGGGCCTGGATAATGACAAACAGCTGAAATGGAAGTCTCTCCTTAAAACAACCATGTCCACAGTTACCTTCACCTTTTTAATGTGAATAAAATTTCATGAATTATCTTAAAATAATGGATACTTCTTCTATGCATTATATTGAACATCTAACCACATAATCTGGAATATCATAATATGGAATAATCAGAATAAAGCATCAGAATGCTTGACATAATTCAAAGCAAAAAAGAATAAATGGTGAGTCATACTTTTTTTCTGTTGACAATTTATCTTTCAAAACTCTCAACAAAGACACAAAATGGTCTAAGTCATACAGTGTCTAGAATTTTTAATGAATAGTAATGCATGTCATAGTTTATTTTAGATAATATTGCATGGAGCAAAATACAAACTAAGTGTTGAGGCTCCTTTGCACAGAACTCTGTAAGTTTGGAAGTGCAGCATTAATGGGATTCCTTGACAACTGTCTTACTTTCTGCCCCAGCAACGCCTGACTCTGCATACAAACTTCATAGACGTAGGCTATATGAGGAATTTAGACAGGAAGAATGAAACTAGGGCCAAAAGGAACTAAAAGACCTGGGGAGAAAATGAACAAATTTCAAAAGGACTCACAAATCAGTGAATAGGAGGAGTCGCCACATAACTTGGTGAGTGTAAAAGCATATACTCTCCGAAGGTCAAGACAAGACAAAGTTCAGAAATTAGGTGAGTAGAGACTTTGGACTTTGAATTAACTCCTCCCTAAAGCCAAAGAATTGGGTAAAAAATAAATAAAATCAAACAAATAAGTCATCTGTACTATATTAAAGATGGTCACAGTCGCATACTGCATGCTCTGAAAAATACTGCCTGACAGATATAATAAAAATATTAACACAGTAGTTAAAAGCAACTGTAACCTTCATGTACACAGAAACAGGTTGTTGAGATCAGCTCACTGTTATGAACTGCTTGACACACGTTGGGGGGCCCTCAATCTCTATTTGCTCAATGAAGGACAGAATGATTTGATTTGGATCTTCCATAATTCCAGAGCAGTGCACCATTTCAAAAGTAAGTGACATAATTTTGAAAGGTCTTCATAGGTACTAATTTGAGGTATGGGAAGCAGATGGGGCAGAAGGCCAGAGCAAGATGTTACTGAGTGGGGTTTATTGCCACTACATGCAGAGGTAAAGGGGTCAAAGATGAGATCAGGGCATTTGTCTACACTTATCATCCAAGAGAGTTAAAGAAGCCTTTGCAGAGAAGGTAGGTGTAAAGGAGATTTGAAAGAATAAGGCTGCACCTAGCATTAAGGTTGGTGTCAAAGTTAACTGAGCAGAGGTAAATGCACTCTAACACTTCAAACAAAAGTCTGTGAGAAAATCTTTAAAGAAATATTTTGCAAAAAAGAGCTGTATTTGGCTAAATTTCAATTCAATATATTAAGGAAAAGAACTTTCATGCTCTTTTATTTTAATTGCTAAACTGAAAGAACAAAAGGCTATTTCCAGTATTTGTTATTGTTGTTTTTCAATAATGCACCTTATCAACCCACAAGCAAATGTGGTAGTAAGTAAATGGCTAACAAACAAAATTAACATTAATTTCTGGCAAAAAATAATGTAGTAACTCTGTAGCAGTGGCAATGGAGATGGGAAAGGTATTGGCTTGGGTTGGACATGAATCTTTTCATAAAAGAAAATGTTTGATTTGGGTAAAAAGGAAGTTATTTTCATTGGTGTAGGAGGAGAAGCATTACCACCAAAGTCAGGAATAAGTATCTACTATTATTAATGTCATTTAACATTATTTTTGAAGCCAGTATTTGCTACCAATGGGCAATTAAGATTTTTTAAAAGGTGTTAATTATATGCTGATGATTACATATATGCATCCTTAGAAAACTCAAAAGAATCAACTAAGATGGTGTTTATAAAGTTAATATGAGTGTAAGTTTTCTTACTATATATCTAATGTCCTGCTCCTATATAAGTGATATAAGGTTATTTTTGTACCACCAACAATAATATAAAATGCCTAGAATTGAATTTAAAAAAGAAAATGTGAGCTTAATTTATAGAATTTTTATATGGCTATAAAAATTTGGGATAAATGGAGAGTCACATATTTTTCCTGAATAATGATTCATATTTCAAAAGCTTCAATATTATATACTGAATTTTTCCCTAAGCTCATTTATGATTTCAGTAATAACCCCAAAAAATCCTACTGTGTGTAGGGATGAGTAGTTTAGTGGGAAATGGGGATAATCCATAAAACAGTCCCCTTATAATTTGTTTTATAATGTAAGTAAAAATATGTAAATATTTTTAAATAATACAAGAATCAACTTATAATGAAAGGTGACAAGTTTTGTTCCTACATCTATCTCCCAAGTTGTATTCCAGGGGCAATCACTTTGGTTTAAATTTTAATTCCTGTAGTAAAATGAAACATTTCCTTTACAAAATGGGCTTGTATTAATATAAATTGATCCATCTTCTTAATAATTATCGACTTCCTAAAATAATGAGAGTTTAACTCTTACCCAATATCATTAAAATCCTATTTTCACTTTTTATTTTGATCATCGCTGTGTACCTGAGATCACTATTTTTATACCCAACACCTATTTTTCCCTCATATCTTAAAAAAACAGAAAACAAAAAGACCTATTGAACAAACAGCAGTGGTTACAAGCACAGACAAAAAGAGACAAAAAAAAAATGTTATTTTAGGTGAATGGGGGATAATGAAATGTAAGGAGAAGTCATCAGATGGAGCTTTAGGCAGTTAAATGATGGTGACTTACCTGGAAGGCAGGCATCCATTTTGCCCTTATTCTTCCCACCTTCTTCCTGCTCAAATGATTGCTGGCGTCGGTGGTCATCATATGGCTGACCATGAAGTAGTCTTAGGATAGTATCCCAGTCCTAAAAGGGGCAGAACAGAGAGAAGGATCCTGAACATTAATGTCATTGTGCATCTACAATAACTAGCTCTGGATCATTATCCTCAGGACTTATTGGATGTGATAGATAAGGAACATCAATATTGTTAAGCCAAATGTATTTTGGTTTTCTGTTATAGCAAGTCAACACAATTAACAATACATTATGAAATTCTCAGTAATGCATGTATAGGTTCATTCATCCACAGATGGTATTTCTTGAGTTCCCATTTTTTAATTTAAATAAATTGTTTTTATCCTTCTTGTGACTTATCCTCCCCATCCCCCTTTTAACCTCTCAACCTTTGTAAATTGTATATTGACTTTCATATTTTAAAGTCAATTATATTTGCATTCTGTTCTGTAACCACAATATACTTCACGTATAGTTTGATCTTATTTCAATAGAAGAAAATCAGTAATTAGCATTTATATTTTTATAAATCTGTTAATACTGTTTACTGTGGTCAATGAACACTAAAGTTACCTTTTTCGTGCAGTTATTTTTTCCTAACATATTGACTCTTTTTGTTTTTGCATTGTATCTTTATCATAACCTAGATGTCTCCAAAATTCTCAAGAATACCCTCTAGGATATGGAATGCTTTATTTTTCCCAAGACAACCCTCCTGAGTTACTCTCAACATTTCTGGATGTAATATTCTCAAGTCCAGCTGCACAGATGGTATTATGAATCCTCATTTATGTGTGTCTGAGCTCATTCTTTTCCTGGATCAAATATTATCTTGTTTTTAAAAAGTTACACTCTTCCTATGACTTTCCAAGAAAATTTGTTAAGTAAACTTTAAGACTTTGCATATCAGTAAATATCATCATAGTGCTCTCACACTGATAATGGGAACCCCATTCTAGATTCAAATTCTTTTCAAAATTGCAAGCAAATTTCCCCATTGTGTTCTAACAACCAAAGCAGTCAGTCAAACCCCTGTTCTCTATCTTTATTTTGCTTTTATTTTTTAACATCTTCGTTTTCCTCAGTATGGACAATTTTTTCAGCATGTAACTAGGTATGGACATGGGTCTTTTAAGATTTTCCTTGCTTTGAACTTTGTAATATTTTTCAATTTTTAGATTCATATCTTCATTTCACTTGGGAAGATAATCTCATATTGTTTCTTTGATAAATGTATTATTATTTTCTATCTTTCTGAAACTCCCATAAATCCAATTTTGAACATCCTGAGTTAATGTACTTTTCTATTATCTGTTCTATACTTTTTATTCACCTTGATATTTGTTCTACATTTTGGGAAATATCCCCACATTCACTACTTAGGCTTCCATGCTTATATGTGATTGTATTGAAAATTATATTAAATTTCCAAGAAATCTTATTTTTTCTGTGCTTTATTCAAAGCATATTTTTTTTAAGGGTACTCTATAGTTTTCCAATCTCTCTGCAAACAAATATCAGAACTTTAAAGATTGATCTCCTGTTCTCTCAATTTTCTTAGTCATTCAACTAAGTCATTCTCTCTCATATAGCAGTTCTCAAATACTGTTAGTTACTGGTTGATTGTTTGCAAATAAGAATGATGCAGTAGAAAGTTGAAATGAGAAGTCACTTGAGAAATGACATTCATTTTTTAGGTTGAAAAGGAGAAGCAAAGCACGATGTGTGGTCGTACATACAAAGGTTTTATTGTGAGGCTTGTATATTCACTTGGAATCAGACAATTTATTAAATTTATATAGAAAATAATATTTTGTTGCTCTTTATCTCATAGATTCAACAATATTTATTTCTTTTTTCCTTTAAGGTGCTAGGCAAGCTCTATTCTAGACATTGGAGACACAGCTATAAACATAAATGCAGCAAATCTTGTGAACTTATGAATAATAAAGAAAATAAATAGGAACATTTATATACTTTTGCTATACTGAAATTGATAAAGTAGGGAAGGAAGATGAGAAATATGCATGGGGAATCACTGAATGCTTTATTTTACTTTGTCTTCTCATTGTTTATTTGTCAGACAGGTTTTGCTCAGGGAGTAAATGCTTGGCTATTTCTGAAGTAGAGGTGAACCTACTTTTAGTTTTCTATTAAAGTAGACTTTCAATTAAAAAATTACCATAGTTAAAAATAACTAGGCTACAAAACACTATCAGTCATATACTATTTTAGTAATTTCACATATACCTCAAATTTACATATATTATTCATTTAATCTTTACACTAACCCTATGAAGTAGGTTCTAATGTAACTACTTTTGAGTAAGATAAATCTTAGATTGAAAATTAGGGATGTTTGAATCTTCTTTGTTCATCATACTCCTCTACAATTAAAAAATTAACCCATATTCATAAATGTATGAGTTTATAAATTACATGCCTAAACTACTGTAAGTAATCCACACATTAGATGTTTCTGTTTTTGTTAGATACTACATACAAATTTTTTCCCCCTCATGAAGTCCACTCATTACCTTGTACACATGCTGTGCCACTACTAGCAGTTTGGCAGTGTAGAAAAGGGAGAAATTAATTCTCAAAAAGTTAAATTGAGAGGATTCCTTTAATCAGGAGAGTGGTTTTAGTTAGATCCATAAGAATTAGTGTAATTTCAATAAAAGGAGATGAACAAAATGCCTTCTGCATTATGAATGTATCAGCAAAACACTAGGAGTCAGATAACTTATAATCATCTGAGAAACACTAAGTCAATTTGAACAGAGCAGGATTCATAGAAGTGATTAAAAGGAGAGATCATAGAAGCAATAAAAGAGGGAATGAAATAGTGTTTTTTAAATGTCACCTTATTTCCCATGGTAAAAATAGCAATTATAAAGCAATAGATTAGAAAAAGATCTTAAATGTTCCTTTTCCTGAAAGCAGAAAATAAAATATTTTAGACACTCTGAAATGGACTTTTCTTCCTCCTTTGACTCACCTAGCATATTTTTCTTTGGTAAATCCAAAATAAAATATCCTTACATCCTAGATAAAATTACTGAATGAAGTAGATGTCCAATAGCTTGCAGCTAGTAAGGGCAGAGCCTGGAAATTTGGTTTCCCAACTCCCAATCCATGACTCTTTACATGTTGTTTCCAGTTAATCTTTATACAGTTGAGTAGCAAATGCCTCTGATGAGCTTAATACATAATAATGAAAATGACACTTACACATTCACTACCTATCACAGGAAAACAGAAAACTTACTGCTCTAGGTGCTCCCTGCATTCCTCATCTAGATCAGTCCATTTTCATTCCTCCCTCTCAAGGAAGTAGAACCTTGGTATTTAAATTAAAATATATTTAATAAATGGAGAAGGTTATTTAAGGTAATTTAATAGTTTCTAAGTTTATCACATATGTCTTAAAAAATAAAAATCATTATGTATTATCTCAAATATTGCTATGTACTGTATGCTAATCATGTACATAAATATATTATTCCTTGTACCATCTATGGCTTTGGTGCTCACGTTTTACTAGCATTATAACATGCATTGACTAGTATTTTATTTTCATCCCTGCTTTCTAGAATATTTTGTTTAAAATTGGAATTTCCTATTAATATTTAGTTACATCTAACTATACAGCAACTGGGCTTGATAGTTGCTTTGTAAGAATATTCTCTTTCTCTGAATGATTTTCTTGTTTCAGTGGTAGAAAATTTCATTTTTCTCAGGATATATCCATTTTATCTTAAGTTTTATATAAATCAACATAAAGTTTTGACAGTGTGCCAAGTTCTTCTTTTTAATTGCTAATATTGTTTTTGCTTAAATTAATCTACCAACTCCTATCAGTGTTATTATTTTTAAAAAGAAGCCTCTTAACTGTTTTTTCTCTTTTGGATTTCTATTTGAATGGATTTATCAACTTTATCATTTTCCTTTATTGAAATCATTCCCAACTTTCTCCTTTTTTGCCATTTAAAATTGGTTCCTTGTTTAACCATTTGAAAATCTCATAAAATCGCATCATTTCAAGTATAAATACTCGAGTCTATCAATTTCATTTTAATACTACATTAGTGTTATTGCTAATTTTTTATTTAACATTTTTCTTATGACATTTTTATTTATAGTTTTTTAATATTTTTCATTTCCATTATGATTTCTTAACTCATGAGTTGTTTAGAATTATGTTTTTTTTAAATTTACAACCATAATTTTTGTAATTATGAACAAAATTACATTGCATTGGAATAATGATCTGTAGAATTCAAAACCTTTAAGATTTGCGAAACTTGATGTATGATCAAGCATATCATAGATTTTAACAAACTTCATGTATTCTCCAATTATTATTTGTAATTTTCATATATATTCACTAGATCAAGTTGGTTAACGTAATTGTTAGAACATTCTAAATTTCTCTTTGTATTTTTGTTTGGTGAATCTACTAATTATAAAGTGGTATAAACGATTTGCCAATTTCTCCTTGAAGTTCTGTTAATTAATGTTCAAGGAATTTTGAAATATTTCTAGATATACGAGTTTAACTTTACTGGTTTTTAATCATCCTGGTAAGTTGAGGTTTTCAACATTTTGAAGTAATCTCTTTATCTCTATTGTTTAAAGTCTTTGTTATTTTCTATTAATAACTATTAATATGACTACACCAACTTCAGTTAGGTTAGTACTTGGCTGATAGATCTTTTCCTATTTTTTTCTTAGTATTTATTTGTTCTTATATGTTGAGTGATTTCCAGGTTGACAGCATAATACTTTATGTTTCAGAATATAGTCTGCTGTCCTTGCCTTTTAAATGAGGATTTTAGTCCATTTATGTTACTGCTGAATAAAGGGAGTCACAATAGTGATTAAAAAATAAAAGCTGGAGGCAGACTGCTGTGTCTGGATTCTGAATCAATCACTTATTAGAAATAAGCTTGGCCAAGTCATTAAAACTTTCTGTGGAGTCTCGGAGCCAAGATGGCAGCATGAATAGAGCAGCGGAAATCTCCTCCCAAAACCACATATATCTATGAAAATATAACAAAGACAACTCTTCCTAGAATAAAGACCAGAGGACACAGGACAACATCCAGACCACATCCACACCTGCGAGAACACAGAGAATCTTAAAGGGGGTAAGATAAAAGCCCCACCCGGCTGGACCCGAGCGCCCCTCCCCCCAGCTCCCGGCAGGAGAAGAACAGGCAGAGCGGGAGGGAGACAGAGCCCAGGACTGTTGAACACCCAGCCCCAGCCATCCGGGCCAGAGCGCAGACACAGTGCATGCGTGTGGTAGTAGATACTAGGGGAATAGGGCAGCAAAAACAGTGAGAGGGTACCGGAGGCCTGGCGCCGGAGTACGTAAGAAAAGCGAGCAGCCATTTTTTTTTTTTTTTTCTGTTTTCTTTTGGCGAGCGCTTTTTGGAAGTCTTAAAGGGATAGGGACCCCAATACTAGGGAAACAGGGAAGCAAGACTGGTGAGCAGATGCCTGAGGCTGGCACCGGGGAATAAAGAAAAACAAGCAGCCATTATTTATTCATTTATTTATTTATTTATTTATTTATTTATTTAATTTTTACTTTTTGGTTTTTTTTGTGGTCATTGTTTAGTTTTGGCGGATGCTTTTTGGAAGTCTTAAAGGGGGAGGGTGGGACACTTAATCCAGAGGTAGGGAATCCGGGGATCTCTGGGCACCCTAATCCCCTGGGCTGCAGGGAGAACATAGGCCCCTTACGGAGATAAATAGCCTCCCGGCTGCTCCCCCCTCCAACACAACTCCACTACTTTGGAGCAGCGGCCTGAGCCAGGCCACTCCCACAGCAACAGCGGAGATAAACTCCATAGCAGGCGGGCAGGAAGCAGAAGCCCTGTCTGCGCGCAGCTGCCCAGCACAAGCCACTAGATGTCGCTGTTCTTCCAGGAGAGGAGGGACACAAACCAACAAGAAGGGAAGTTCTTCCAGCTGTCACTCGTCCCAGCTCTGCAAACTATTCCAATCACCATGAAAAGGCAAAGCTACAGGCAGACAAAGATCACAGAGACAACACCAGAGAAGGAGACAGACCTAACCAGTCTTCCTGTAAAAGAATTCAAAATAAAAATCATGAACAAGCTAACAGAGATGCAGAGAAATAAGCTAGAGAAATTGGATGAAGTCCAGAGAGAGATTACAGATGCCAGAAAGGAGATCGCAGAAATGAAACAAACTCTGGAAGGGTTTATAAGCAGAATGGATAGGATGCAAGAGGCCATTGATGGAATTGAAACCAGAGAACAGGAACGCATAGAAGCTGACACAGAGAGAGATAAAAGGATCTCCAGGAATGAAACAATGTTAAGAGAACTGTGTGACCAATCCAAAAGGAACAATATCTGTATTTTAGGGTTTCCAGAAGAAGAAGAGAGAGGAAAAGAGATGGAAAGTATCTTAGAAGAAATAATTGCTGAAAACTTCCCCAAACTGGGGGAGGAAATAATCGAACAGAGCACGGAAATACACAGAACCTCCAACAGAAAGGATCCAAGGAGGACAACACCAAGACACATAATAATTAAAATGGCAAAGATCAAGGACAAGGAAAGAGTTTTAAAGGCAGCTAGAGAGAAAAAGGTCACCTATAAAGGAAAACCCACCAGGCTAACATCAGATTTCTCGACAGAAACCCTACAGGCCAGAAGAGAATGGCAGGATATATTTAATACAATGAAACAGAAGGGCCTTGAACCAAGGATACTGTATCCAGCACAACTATCATTTAAATATGAAGGAGGGATTAAACAATTCCCACACAAACAAAAGCTGAGGGAATTTGCTTCCTACAAACCACCTCCACAGGACATCTTACAGGGAGTGCTCTAGATGGGAGCACTCCTAGAAAGAGCACAGAACAAAACACCAAACATATGAAGAATGGAGTAGGAGGATTAAGAACGGACAGAAGAAAAGAATCTCCAGACAGTGTATATAACAGCTTAATAAGCGAGCTAAGTTAGGCAGTAAGATACTAAAGAGGCTAACCTTGAACCTTTGGTAACCATGAACTTAAAGCCTGCAATGGCAATAAGTACATATCTTTCAATAGTCACCCTAAATGTTAACGGACTGAATGCACCAATCAAAAGACATAGAGTAATAGAATGGATAAAAAAGCAAGACCCATCTATATGTTGCTTACAAGAAACTCACCTCAAACCCAAAGACATGTACAGACTAAAAGTCAAGGGATGGAAAAACATATTTCAGGCAAATAATAGCGAGAAGAAAGCAGGGGTTGCAGTACTAATATCAGACAAAATAGACTTCAAAACAAAGAAAGTAACAAGAGATAAAGAAGGACACTACATAATGATAAAGGGCTCAGTCCAACAAGAGGATATAACCATTCTAAATATATATGCACCCAACACAGGAGCACCAGCATATTTGAAACAAATACTAACAGAACCAAAGGGGGAAATAGACTGCAAGGCATTCATTCTAGGAGAACTCAACACACCACTCACCCCAAAGGATAGATCCACAGGGCAGAAAATAAGTAAGGACACGGAAGCACTGAACAACACAGTAGAGCAGATGGACCTAAAAGACATCTACAGAACTCTATATCCAAAAGCAACAGGATACACATTTTTCTCAAGTGCACATGGAACATTCTCCAGAATAGACCACATACTAGGCCACAGAAAGAGCCTCAGTAAATTCCAAAACATTGAAACCCTACCAACAAACTTTTCAGACCACAAAGGCATAAAACTAGAAATAAACAGTACAAAGAAAACAAAAAGGCTCATAAACACATGGAGAATTAACAGCACGCTCCTAAATAATCAGTGGATCAATGACCAAATCAAAATGGAGATTCAGCAATATATGGAAACAAACGACAACAACAACACTAAGCCCCAACTTCTGTGGGACACAGCAAAAGCAGTCTTAAGAGGAAAGTATATAGCAATACAAGCATATTTAAAAAAGGAAGAACAATCCCAAGTGAATGGTCTAATGTCACAATTATTGAAATTGGAAAAAGAAGAACAAATGAGGCCTAAGGTCAGCAGAAGGAGGGACATAATAAAGATCAGAGAAAAATTAAATAAAATTGAGAAGAATAAAACAATAGCAAAAATCAATGAAACCAAGAGCTGGTTCTTCAAGAAAATAAACAAAATAGATAAGCCTCTAGCCAGACTTATTAAGAGGAAAAGAGAGTCAACACACGTCAACAGTATCAGAAACGAGAAAGGAAAAATCACGAAGGACCCCACAGAAATATAAAGAATTATAAGAGAATACTATGAAAACCTATATGCTAACAAGCTGGGAAACCTAGGAGAAATGGACAACTTCCTAGAAAAATACAACATTCCAAGACTGACACAGAAGAAACAGAAAATCTAAACAGACCAATTACCAGCAATGAAATTGAAGAAGTAATCAAAAACTACCAAAGAACAAAACCCCCGGGCTAGATGGATTTAACTCGGAATTTTATCAGACACACAGGGAAGATATAATACCCATTCTTCTTAGTTTTCCAAAAAATAGAGGAGGAGGGGATACTCCCAAACTCATTCTATGAAGCTAACATCACCCTAATACCAAAACCAGGCAAAGACCCCACCAAAAAAGAAAAGTACAGACAAATATCCCTGATGAACGTAGATGCAAAAATACTCAACAAAATATTAGCAAACCCAATTCAAAAATATATCAAGAGGATCATACACCATGACCAAGTGGGATTCATCCCAGGGATGCAAGGATGGTACAACATTCGAAAGTCCATCAACATCATCCACTACATCAACAAAAAGAAAGACAAAAACCACATGATCATCTCCATAGATGCTGAAAAAGCATTTGACAAAGTTCAACATAAATTCATGATAAAAACTCACAGCAAAATGGGAAGAGAGGGCAAGTACCTCAACATAATAAAGGCCATCTATGATAAATCCACAGCCAACATTATATTGAACAGCGAGAAGCTGAAAGCATTTCCTCTGAGATCGGGAACTAGACAGGTATGCGCACTCTCCCCACTGTTATTTAACATAGTACTGGAGGTCCTAGCCACAGCAATCAGACAAAACAAAAAAATACAAGGAATCCAGATTGGTAAAGAAGAAGTTAACCTGTCACTATTTGAAGATGACATGATATTGTACATAAAAAATCCTAAAGACTCCACCCCAAAACTACTAGAACTGATATCGGAATACAGCAAAGTTGCAGGATACAAAATCAACACACAGAAATTTGTGGCTTTCCTGTACTCTAACAATAAACCAACAGAAAGAGAAATCAGGAAAACAACTCCACTCACAATTGCATCAAAAAAAAAAAAAAAACCTAGGAATAAACCTAACCAAAGAAGTGAAAGACTTATACTCTTAAAACTACAAGTCACTCTTAAGAGAAATTAAAGGGGACACTAACAGAGGGAAACTCCTCCCATGCTCGTGACTAGGAAGAATTAATATCGTCAAAATGGCCATTCTGCCCAAAGCAATATACAGATTTGATGCAATCCCTATGAAACTACCAGCAACATTCTTCAATGAACTGGAAAAAATAATTCAAAAATTCATATGGAAACACCAAAGACCCCAAATAGCCAAAGCAATCCTGAGAAAGAAGAATAAAGTAGGGGGGATCTCACTCCCCAACTTCAAGCTCTACTATAAAGCCATAGTAATCAAGACAATTTGGTATTGGCACAAGAACAGAGCCACAGACTAATGGAACAGACTAGAGAATCCAGACATTAATCCAGACATATACGGTCAATTAATATTTGATAAAGGAGCCATGGACAAACAATGGCGAAATGACAGTCTCTTCAGCAGATGGAGCTGGCAAAACTGGACAGCCACATGTTGGAGAATGAAACTGGACCATTGTCTAACCCCATATACAAAAGTAAAATTAAAATGGATCAAAGACCTGAATGTAAGTCATGAAACCTTTAAACTCTTGGAAGAAAACATAGGCAAAAACCTATGTTTTTTAGACATAAACATGAGTGATCTCTTCTTGAGCATATCTCCCCGGGCAAGGAAAACAACAGCAAAAATGAACAAGTGGGACTATGTTAAGCTGAAAAGCTTCTGTACAGCAAAAGACACCATCAATAGAACAAAAAGGAACCCTACAGTATGGGAGAATATATTTGAAAATGACACATCCGATAAAGGCTTGACGTCCAGAATATATAAAGAGCTCACACGCCTCAACAAACAAAAAACAAATAACCCAATTAAAAAATGGGCAGAAGAACTGAACAGACAGCTCTCCAAAAAAGAAATACAGATGACTAACAGACACATGATAAGATGCTCCACATCGCTAATTATCAGAGAAATGCAAAATAAAAGTACAATGAGGTATCACCTCAAACCAGTAAGGATGGCTGCCATCCAAAAGACAAACAACAAATGTTGGCGAGGCTGTGGAGAAAGGGGAACCCTCCTACACTGCTGGTGGGAATGGAAATTAGTTCAACCATTATGGAAAGCAGTATGGAGGTACATCAAAATGCTCAAAACAGACTTACCATTTGACCCAGGAATTGCACTCCTAGGAATTTACCCTAAGAATGCAGCAATCAAGTATGAGAAAGACCAGTGCACCCCTATGTTTATCGCAGCACTATTTACAATAGCCAAGAATTGGAAGCAACCTAAATGTCCATCTACAGATGAATGGATAAAGAAGATGTGGTACATATACACAATGGAATACTACTCAGCCATAGGAAAAGGGCAAATCCTACCATTTGCAGCAACATGGATGGAGCTGGAGGGTATTATGCTCAGTGAAACAAGCCAAGCAGAGAAAGAGAAATTCCAAATGATTTCACTCATCTGTGGAATATAAGAACAAAGGAAAAACTGAAGGAACAAAACAGTAGCAGAATCACAGAACTCAAGAATGGACTAACAGGTACCAAAGGGAAAGGGACTGGGGAGAATGGGTGTGTAGGGAGAGATGGGGGGGAAGAAGAAGTTGGGTATTAAGATTAGCATGCATAATGGGGGGGTGGGAGAAAGGGGAAGGCTGTACAACACAGAGAGGACAAGTGGTGATACTACAACATTTTGCTATGCTGATGGACAGTGACTGTGAAGGGGTTTATAGGGGGGACCTGGTGTAGGGGAGAGCCTAGTAAACATAATATTCATCATGTAAGTGTAGATTTTGATACCAAAAAAAAAAAAAAGGCAGTTCGTATGTGGTGACCTCCAATGAGTTCTACACAAGGGTATAAAGGGCATATAAAAGTGTAGGCAAAGGGTCTGTTTGTGTTTATACAGAAGATCAAAGCCTAATTTGGCTACCCCAAAAATGAACTAAGATACGATATGAAAAAGAACTCCAACATCAGCACTCTCTGGAAGACTCATGCCAGAAGTTGATCATCAAAAAATTCCAACAAAGATCCACGCACTGCTACAGGTGTAGATGCACTCATCCCACCAGTTCCTGGACTTGCCATGGGAATGAGGATGGAGATATCTAAGCTGGCCTGTGCATACAGTAAAACAACAAATTTGACTGGATCTATACTGTTGGAACTCAACCAAGAATTAGGAGAACTGCAAATTGTAGCACTCCAAAATCTTACAACTACAGACTATTTACTCTTAAAGGAATATATGGGATGTGAACAGTCCCCAGGAATGGGTTGTTTTAATTGTCTGATTTCTCTGAGACTGTTCAAGTTCAGTTGGACAATATCCACCATATCATAGATAAGTTTTCACAAATGCCTAAGGTGTCTAACTGGTTTTCTTGGTTTCACTGGAGATGGATGGTAATTACAGGTATGCTTTGGTTATGTAACTATACTCCTATTATGTTAATGTGTGTGCACAATTTAATTAGTAGTTTAAAACCTATACATGCTGAAGTTACTCTACAAGAAGATATGTCAAAGAAATAATCAATCTTCCCATGTTTTCTTCCGCCTGCTACTTCTATAGCTTTTCTTCTTCCTTCCTAATTACAACCCTTAAATAGAATTTGTGCCTCATATCAAATTTACCGAGTATCATAATTCTTCCAAGTGGTAAAGAGAACTCAAGACAAATGCTGGGCATAGAAGCCACAGGGCATTAATATGCAAAGAAGTAAAAAGCTAACCTTTTCAAACAATAAGGCTTCTCTCTCACTTACCAACTTTACATTTCCCTGTATGGCCCTGGAAGATGACTGGTTAGCCAGAGACGGGTAAGATTCCTCAAGGGAGGAACAACCTAAGACAGGCACAGTCGCAGGGGGGCCATCAGGTGAGAAATTGGGGATCAACAGAAGTGAGGCTTAGAACCTCACTCCCCCTGTTCTGAGAGAAATCTGCATCCATGGATGTTTTATTGCCCTTGTCTAGCTTGGATTAACAGATAGTCTACAGGCACACACCTGATCATCTACATTTGCTCTCTTACAACACTAAACTATGTTTTCTACCTTTATCTTGTATCTACCTACCACTTCAGCATTTTATTAAAATTAAGAATAATAAAGAGAGAAATGTGGTATCCACATATAAATCAAGTATAAAAATCAAATGAGTATTCATATTTGAACTGACTGTTTATAGTTCATAATGCATGAGCAAAACCGAAAGCTTCTGTGATGACTGCCCTTGTACTGTTCACCATGTAACTTATTCACTATGTAAGAATTTGTTCTCCATGTAAGAACTTGTTCGTTATGCTTCAGAAGATTGGAGACTGACGAAAATTAGGCTTGGGGTGGATTAATGATTGTACATTGAGCATTGACTCCCCTATGCAGAATTTTATTGTTGTCAACAACCATTTGATCAATAAATATGAGAGATGCCCTCACAAAAAAAAAAAAAAAAGTACACACTTCCAATTGTAAAATAAATAAGTAACCGGGATATAATTTATAGCATAAGGAATATAATCAAAATATTTTAACAACTTGGTATGGTGATAGCTGGTACCTAGAATTATCATGTATATAAATGTTGAATCACTGTGTTGTATACCTGAAACTAATGTAATACTGTGTGTCAACTACCCTTCAATAAAAAATAATTATCTCAAAAAAAGAACCAAAAAACTTTCTGTGATTCCTTATTATTTGTTAACTTGGATTTATAGTTGCAATTCTTTCATGGGACACTTGTGAAAATTTAGTGAACTAAAATTTGTAAATTCTTTCAAACACAGTTCGGAATACAGTAGACATTTCATTATTGTTTGCTATTATTATATTTGAATTAAATTCCTCAACATTTTTTCTTAAGCTCATTTTTTCTTTGTTGTATTTTTATTGTTTTATTTGCTACACTATTAGTCTTTCCTATTATTATTTTTAAAAGTTTTTATTTGCTTTATTATCTTTTCTTAAATCCATCATGATTTTCCCAGAACAGTAAAAAGGTGTTTCAAAAAATTAAATGTTTCCAACAGATGAAATAAATCAAGTAAATTATTCATTAATTTCCAACAGAACCATGGTTAAAAATATTTTGTCTTGTAATTTCCAAAACTAAGAATATGTGTGTAGTACTTTCTATTTTGCTAAAATTCAATATAAATATTTCTTCTACTGAATATTAAACATTTAAACTATAAGCTGCAGAACTGGGAAAAGAAACTTTAGAATAGAAAATAAGATGATTGTAGGCAAAACTGATCATGGATTCTACAAAGAGCTCTAGATGCTCTGTTGGAGGTAGCCTTTTTGGTTGAAATATTTTCATTATAGTGCATTCAAATAGGGAGAAAAAGGTTAATGCTCAGGACCACTCTAATGCTATCAGTGAGAAGAAGTAGCATTTTTGGCAATTTATCTATTGGACTTGATTTTAAAATCAAAGTTTTCTTTCATTTTTAACATGCCTTTAACAAATCATTTTCTGTGACTTATGTCTTTATTAGTCTGTGTAGCCTCTATACTATTGTCTGTGTTTTAGGTTGCCTTTAAACATAGGTTACTTTCCAGAGGTGCTCCACATCCAGATGCTTGAGTGAAATTAAACATACTTCTGATATACAAAATCAAATGCTGAGTCTAGACTCAGAGATAATAGAGAGGTGTTCTCCATCTCAAAACGGATAAAACCAGACTCAGAAACAGCATCTCTGTGAATAGTTTCAACTCTTAAGATAGAAGTATCAATACTAACATGCACTTCGTAATTCTGAATTAGTTTCTCAGAGTTTGTAGGGGACTTGGATATTATTTAGCCAAATTCTTCTCATTTTACAAAAATAGAAATTGAAACTCCAAGTCAGAATACATGACTTGTCTATTAGATTAGAAATCTAAGTGTCCCTCTGAGAAAAAAACATTGCATGCTGTTTCTCATTTGGCAATACTTCTGGTTTGACTCATTTAATTATATCGATTATTCTTTTGTTTTGGGGGGTTTTTGGGAGGGGAGAGTTAAGAAGGGTTTATTATATATGGTTTTGCTTTTGGACTAGATTGTACAATATTGAGGAGAAAAGCTACATCTTGTTAAAATGTGCACAACAGCCCCAAATCCCTTCTCAAATTGATTCCTAATCCCAGTTCTAACACTTATTAGGAATCCAATAAATTGCTGAATAATGTATCTCTAGAGAAGCAAGTGTTGAAACCTTGCTTTTGTAAACTGAAAAGCAATAGAGTAGATAAAAATGTTATAAATGCTGGTGACAGAAATGAGAGATTAGCAACACCATTCCATAGAATGCTGTAGTATTCCACAGTGTAATTTTGTAATGTGGAAATACCTAATAGGACTTGCTGTAAGGAGCATATACCAAAAACTAGGGAAACAGTATGTTAGACCTATTTTATTAGTTGTAAGCAAAATTCTGAGTAAGGGAACCTGAGATTTCAGTTAACTAATTTTCTGGAAAGATAAAATCAAACTCATATTTGAAAAGATGTTTTATTCTGTTTTTCTTTTTCTTTTTCTTAAGAATCCTGGTTTTTAGTTTATCTTCTCATGAATCTCTTCTTTCAGAATGGTGGGATACATAAAGAAAAAAAAACTGATTCACTAGCTTGAAAGGATTAGTGAAAGGATAAGTCATTGATTACCTTTTTTGAAGAAAGCCTGATAAGCAGGAGGATAACTCTGGAAATTGCTGGAGAAAGTGATCATATAAGTCAGACTTACTTTGTCTACACACGGCAATAAAAAACTTTCAAAATTGTGATAACTCAAAAAACAAAGGCTTATTTTTCATTCATGTTTAGTCCACTGTGCATTTGGTCAATTGTCCAGAGTAGCGGTCCTGCATGGGAAGCAGCCCACCCACACATCAGCATATGCTCCCTTAAACCCAGCAGTCCTTGCACTAAATAAGCCCTGGAAATAACACACCCACATTTCCACTCACATCCCAGTGGTTGAAGCAAGTCAGATGACCATACCCAATTTGAAGGTACTGGGGAGTATCTTTTCCTCTTGTGCTCTCAAAGAAAAGAAAACAATATCAATATGCAATGTATTGTCTGTGATAGAGATACATATATAGCACTGCCTTTATATTTGCTCAGACTTAAAGTGGAAGGTGAAGGCAAAGATCATGCTCCTAAAATGTACCCAAGGCCCTCACCTGAATAAAAAGAAATTTATCTCCCACACTGACTTCAAATTTATTTTGAAATAAAGAAGATAGCTTCTTGCTTCTCCATCTCAGTTCAAGTATGGCTATAATTTCATGACATTTCCCATCAATTTAAAACTTACTCATTGTGTGTCAAAGCCAAAGATTATCAGTCCTTCTGTGGTGTGAGAACTCTGAACAACTTAGAAAATGACAACAGTAATTTCTTCAGTAATTTTTTTAAAAAATCAAGTTTCTCAGGTTTTCTAATACAAGGTTAGAACAGCTAGAAATTAACCATCTGTTAGAAATCAAATGAAGAAATGGTGGTTTCAAAGGGTGCATGTGTGTTTTACATAACCCTGGATCGAAAAGGTAAAACAGATACCAAAAACAAGAGAAAACACAGAAAAGGAAAGGAAGGGCTTTTTTTGTTTTTTTACATTCAGAAACTCCCATGTTTAAAAAAATAATAATGCTTGCCTGGCACTAATATAATCAATATTTACATTCAATTACTGATAAATGGAGCCTATTGCACATCTGGAACTTTTAGTTTTTCTTCATTTTCACCATGTTTTTTCACCCATCCCTTTGCTGGTCGTGGTCCTTATATGGCACTAAATACTTTCTGTGTTCTCAAATGTATTGTTCATAACAATAATAAGGTATCCTAGAGTTCCTCTAATTCTAGAAGTCCCAACTCATTTTACAAATTAGAATAAATATATGAAATACTAACAAAATTGTACAAGAAATTTGAACCTCTAAAGAATTAGTAATTTAGTAAAAGACCATAGAAAGTAAGTGGTAGATTTAGGATTCAGTCTCAAACCCCTAAATATGGATCTGGAAAAAATATGTTTAATGAATAATGACTTTAGATCGTTTTAATTTTTCCTGTTACTTCTCTAAGACCAAAAGGGGATGATTCTTTCCTTCTTTGTAATAAGATTATATATTTAAGAATCTTTAAATGATATTTTCTTGCTCAATTAGATGGTTATTTTTTTTAGCTGCATAATCTCAGATTTCTTGCCTATGTAATAAAAGTGATTTTATTTCACTTTATGCTAAGAATAAATATCTCCAAAGGATATGCAAAATAAATATGCATAACATGAATTTCTTTAAATTTCCTATTGATAGCCATCAGGGATTTTTGAATTTGTGGCATAAAACATCTTAAATTACTGAAAGTCTTCATCCAGTTGAATGATTCTCCTAAAAAAACCATAACCTCGTAATTTCTTTCAAATAATATATTATCTGTGTTTTTACATTTAAGTAAAAATGGAACACTGAATTTAGTTACTTTCTCTAATTCAATCATTACATATTGAAGCATACACTGAAATAATTAAAAGAGACATGAATTACATTTTCCAGGTATTGAATGAAAAGAAAATATTATGACTATTTTTGAATGACAAAAGCAATTTGACAAGAGAAAGGAACATTTCTTTGGAAGGTTATTTTGTATGTTCTTCTCTGAGAAAAAGACTTTGCAAGCAGAGCTTATTTGTGTATTTGAAATTGCATCTTATTTTTCACCTTAGGTATCTCTCCATAAGTGCCAGCTGTAATATATCAACAGCTGAACAGCTCATTGCCCTAAAGTGTTCTTGCTAATGCCTGATGGAGCTATCGAAGAGGCAGCTCAGATTTCAGGCCCTTGTAGATCACTGGTTCTGGGAGATGTAAGTTTGGTTTCTTCTCAACTCCTACTTTCTTCCATCAAAGGGCCACTGTCAGGTAGTTCAATAAAAACTGGTGAATCAGACAACTAACAATATTTATTGTCTGTACAAAGTCAAAAATAAAAAATAAAAAAGAATCCTTATTATTCCAGACTAGAAACCTCTACCATTTACTTGAATTGAGTGAAGATACACAGTTAAGTTATAGTGTGTTATTTCTGAAAGAAAACACATTGTTATATTATTCTGAATGTACTCACTTTCCTACCCATTTCTTATGCCTGGTTGGCTGAGAGGACATAAACAAATATCCTAGGATTTTGTGCCATGTTTCTTCCCTATGTGTGTGACAGTCATTTGTGTTCACTACCATATATTTCCAGGCATTACAGCATTTCACCTCTTTGCACCCTTTGAAGGTAAGCATGGCTGTATGACTTGCTTTGGACAATACAAGTTGTATATCTCACTCTTGAATGGAAGATTTAAGAGTTTCTCTATATTCTGTTCTGCTGTTTCAATAATCTTGGAAATAGACATCAAAATGGAGCCTCTGTTATCCTAGATTCTAAAGTAACTATGATGAGTAAAAACCCCACTTGGGTGTGAATGTGTATAAGAAATACATTTTTGTTGTATTCAAGCACTAAGATTTTTTCCCCTTTACCTAAGCTTAACTTACTGTCTTGATAAATACACTGTGTTCTCTCAAAGTTTGCTCAGTTAAAAAGTCATGAAGATGCACTGTAACTGTACTAAAATGTAGCACTGTGCATGTCTCTGGTTTTATTTATGTAAAATTAAATTCAGAGAAATTGGCTGTTACTACTAGCAACTTGCTCCTTGATAACCACCCAAAAGATAGTAAGAACCTAAAACGTTAGACAGAGAATCAGAAAGTCTATTAACTATGCATGTGCTGTTGTCTTCACCAAGTCCTTCCATAACTCTGACCGCTCTTTCTCCTGGAAAGCTTTGTGGAGTGGAAGCCTGTATGTGCTCTTTTCAAGCACCACTAACGTTTTCTTGATGATGCCCAGGGAATTCAGACCCCTCTCTTTGAAATCGAACCTTCCCGTGACTCATGTCTAAGTACTGTTATAAGTAGTATCTCTTTTCCTGGGTAGCTTTCTCTTGATTTCTTATTAACACACACTCTCTTTTTCCCAGCAAATAACTTAAATGCAATTTGAAAAGAGCTGACTCTGTAGTCACATTGACTCAGCCCAAATCTTGGCTCTGCTATTTGTTAACATTAGGGCAATGGACAATTTAATTAAACATTTCTGTTTTACATTTTTAGGTGAGAATAAGGGAATAGTGCTAATTCATGGGGCTGTACTTAAGATTAGATGAGATAATCAGCACTAAACACTTTCTACATTAAGTGCTGCACCATTCATGCCAACATAGGCAATTCATGATGTTGGT
This sequence comes from Manis pentadactyla, assembly GCF_030020395.1. Lineage (NCBI taxonomy): Eukaryota > Metazoa > Chordata > Mammalia > Pholidota > Manidae > Manis > Manis pentadactyla. The sequence continues at coordinate 166,776,532 of NC_080020.1, read as the reverse complement.
GACTGGCTTCCATTGCATTCTGGGAGAACCCCTATCCACACTATTGCAAATATACATTAATTTGTCTGTCTCTCTAATAAAATTTTAATAAGAGCTCCTTAACTATAACAAATAGGGAGTTTTCAATGCTGCTTCACTACGTTTGTCACTGTGGCCCCTTTCATTACTTTACTGGCTAATAACAAAACAGATTAGCCCACAAGTCTTTGACATGGGTACCTCTGGTGAGGTTATATGCTTTAGGCTGCCTTTATTCAGAAACTTTAGACTAACTTGTGTAGTCTTGCCTTGTTTAATCATCCTCTAAACAATTAAATGACAATAAGCTATTTATTATACCGTTAAGGTCTCCGGCTATGACAAAATAATATATCCATTTCTTTGGTTATCTTATCACAACTGTGTGTTTCAAGGGAGTAAGGTTGGCCTACACCACTGCAGAGCTATTTAAGAAATCTAATATGATAACCTAAAGGAGAAAGGTTTTACTGGTTTTATTTTTGTAATTCTTAATTTATGAGTTTTAAAAATTTCACATCTAATAATTTCTTGCCATAGGAACAATTTTGTCCAATTAAATATCAAGTCACTTCTTTGGAATGAGGTAGACAAAAAGTCAAATGAAGACTGCCCACAAATCTTATGTACTTGTGTCATTGAAGATTTCTTGTCTAATAATTTTAAAATTCCTATGTACCTGATGTACAGAAAAAAATTCCATTAATTTACACAAATTTTGTGTTTTATCTGTATAGAAACATACAAAATGTTTCTAAGGTGTAAAAGAATAGGAGCCACTAGCAGTATACAGAATCTGACATAAACTGCAGAAGTCCTTTTTTTGTATATGAAAGGACAGTTTGATTTAGTAGATACTTTTAAAATAAAAATCTGCTTTCCATTCAGAGACAAAATTATAATGAAGTAACATAAATAGTCTTATGTCAAAATCATAGTGGCAATGTTAGATTGCTGGAATGTCTCTTCCATGACTCATTATCTTTTCAAGAAGGAAATGAAGATGTAATAAGTAGTAAAATCTTTCTGAAATAAAAGCATCCACTAGAATATTTTTGTCATCCAGCAGGTCATATGCTTGACAGTTTTTAGATTGTAATTACTGTGGGAAAAACTAAGAAGATTATGATCATTGGTAATCTGTCTTTTTCCCAGCTATAGAGATTATGGTGTTATCCCATAAATCAGCATAATTTGCTCATCAATCAGAATAATTTCATGTAATTTGTGCTCCAGGTACACAGACTAAACAGGGTTTGGTAGAACAGTGACTAAGGGTTTTTTTCAAGTTTCTAAAACTACAGGCCAAAAAGCAGAAGACAAACATCTAGATTACTAAACTGTGCTATTGTGGCTGCTGTTTCTCTGTCATCATTTGTCAATGCAGAAAAAGTGCTGAGAGTCTAGTTTTTGACACTATCATGTGGTTACAATACAAAAATTGGAGCTGAAGGCTCACTGATGCATGGTCCAGGTAGAATCTCACATTTTAGATAGAGATCCAAAGTACTGCAACCTTGGAACAGGGACTAAATGTCAGTGAGCACGCACTTGCACAAACTGTAGCTCAGTACTGAGTAACTCTCGGTATACTAGAAACAGCTCATTCCCTGAAATTAAGGTAGTCTGAAATTCTTCATATTCCTGAGCACCAGAAAGAAGCAAATAAAACTCCTCAGTGTAGTAAATAGAGGTAACAATCTTTATATCACAATTTTTCAAAGTTAACCAAAAATAACCAAGGACACAAGAAGATAAGGTGACATGAATAAGAATCATGTGCAATAGATGAATACTATAGACAGTCAGAAATTAGAACTATTCTACACAGAATTTTTAATAATTCTGACTACTATGCTTGCAAAATAGAACATCAAAGCTGTTTTTAGGGAGCTGTAAACTAAAAACTGCAAAGGCAAATTTTAAGAAAAAACAAATAGGATTTCTAGAACTGTAAAATGAAGTTAACCACAATTAAGAATATAGCAGTTGATTAAAAATAATAGATTAGATATCTCTGAAGAGGGAATTTGTGAACTAAAATATTAGGTGAAAATATCAAAAATAAATCTGAAAGGAATGAATGAAGTAGAGAGGTTAAGAGAATAAAGTATGTAAAGAAGGTAAAACTTCTAGTTATTTGGAGTGCTACAATGAGAAAGAATGAATAAGAAGCAATATTTGAAGAGGTAACATCTGAAATTTCCCTGAATTTATTAAAGTAATCTAAACACAGGTTAATATATTTTTTAAAGCCCTAAAGGATGACTGAAATAAATAAACCACATGTGCACATCACTGAAACATTGTAGAACATCTAAGAGAAGAAATTTTTACTTTTAAAAAGCTAGTGAAATATGGAGAATTTCTTCAAAGAAGAAATAAACTGCCAGACAACTTCTAGAGAAAGAAATTAAAACTCAAATGTATTGAAAGAAAATGACTGACAACCTAAAACTGTATATAAAACTGTATATTTATTGTCACCTTTAATAAAAAGGTGACAAATGTTAACAGGACTTAGCAACAAGAAGAATTTTACTATAGGAAATAAAGAAAAGGTATGCTTCCATAGGAAGAATGACATCATATAAGAAGTTTGGGGATGAGATGGAATGGACAATAATGAAAATGGAAATAAACATATATGTGTGTATGCATATGTATGTATACACATGACACATACACACATACATGTGTGCATATATAGGTTTATGCACAGTTTTGTTACATATGCTACTGAAATTTTATGAGAAGTATTATTTCATGAATAGATGTATATTCTTATAGATATATAAATTCATATAATTTGGCAAATATCATAAGGGAGTAAGCAAAAAGAACAAAATAGCATGAGGCTTTGATATGTCAAGGATTCAGGCTTAATTTCTATGCTATTCTTTCCAGAACTTTAGTCACTGTGTTTTTAAACTTAGATGTAAATTAATTAAAACTCAGTTAAAAATTCACTTTGTCAGTCTCACCAGCCACATTTCAAGGGTTTAAAATAGTCGTATGTAGCTAATGGCTACTATATTAGACAACATAGATATGGAACATTTCTGTATTACAGAAAGCTCTATTAGAAAGCACTGCATGCTCAGTAACACATAACTTATTATGTGATGTACCAAATAACAGAAAAAATGCAGTAAGTAAAAAAACACAGAGTTCACTATAGAGTCTCAACTGTTAAATAGGCATTTGTGACATATAGCCCCAAATGTGTGCACACACACACATATGTACGATATACACAATATTGTGCATTAATATATACATATAAATACACATAGGCACCATGAAATTAAAGTGTTACATAATTACATCATTCAATTAATTTGTTTATTTGTATAATTGTGCCAGATAGTATGCTACATATCAACATGTTGCTATAATTAAATAATCATGGTCCCTGTCCTTATGGAAAAAGTGAGTATACAGATGATTACTAAATAATTAAGTAGGTACCACTGTGATGAGAGCTAAGAGGCAGAAACATAGAATTGAATCAATTTAGAGAATCTCTATGAAGAAAAGAAATGGAAGCTCAGAAAAAGGGATAAAATGTTCATCTCAGGATAAACTGTAATGGCAAAAAAGGGAGAAACAACTCAAATGCTAATATAATAATGAATATAACAAAATACATCTATTATCCATAGCATTAATAAATTGAATCATACAGAATTTGAGTAAGATGCCAAATACATATGATATTTACATAAATAAGGTACATAGAAACATGTATTATCTAAGCAATTACCAAAAGTCATATATAAACACTGTAAGAAAATGTAACATAACCACAGTGATATTGTTAAAGATGTGATTAAATACATATTTTTTAAATGTCTTTTTAGAAACATTCATATTACATGAATCTTCTATCTCAGTTAAAAGTATGTTGAACAACTTATATAATCTGATGCTTCTCAACTCCTTTCATCACCTTACTTTAGGCATCATTCACTCCCTCCCCAGTAGATGAAGCAAAGACCTTTAAAACAGTCTGGCTATCTCTAACCTTTTCTACTTTCCTTCATGTGGACAGCTCCACATTGCAGACCTTGGGATCATCCTAAAATGAAAATATAACCTTGTTATGCTCCAAGAGTTGCAGTGGACAGTATTGTTTGTCCATTCTCCACTCACCCTCTTCTGCTTCTCAGTATTATCTTTGAGTTTCTTTTGCTTTTGTATGAGATTCAGAAAAACGGATTGCATTTTCCTGTAGTACTTTATTCACCCAGGGGATTGGCTTGATTGGTACAAGGTTAACCCTATTCACCTTATCATAATCGCTAGTTCCCTAAACCTAAGATTTGGCTCATCAACACAGGATTTCCCTGATAAAGAGATGAGCCCAGGAGATGGAACCATAATCAGACCAAAGAATCTGAATTTTTTTTTACTAGGCCTCAGGAAAGGAAATTTTTCTGGGCCTGTGAGAAAGCCCCTAGATAAGACACTGTTACTCTGGATATTGGAGAGTGCTAGACCCATTTATTCACCATAAGGAAATCCAAAATCATGAAGAAGTCAACCTAGAGAGGAAAATACACAAAAGGGAGTCTCAGGGAAACAGCACCAGAGACAGGGTTCAGTCAGTCCTGAAGACCTTTCAACCTCTGGATTTACATTTACACTGGCCAATATGTTTCCATATGGTTTTCCCTACTTGAATGGAGATGTCAGATTCTTGTATATAATAGCATCTAAACTACAACCCTTCTATGACTTCTTTTCAATTTTAAAGAAAAATCTATAGATGATACATCATTATCTACTTAGTTCTCCGTATTTCCCAGGTTCTCTTTTTTTTTTTTTTTTTTCTAAGAGGGCATCTCTCATATTTATTGATCAAATGGTTGTTAACAACAATAAAATTCTGTATAGGGGACTCAATGCACAGTCATTAATCAACCCCAAGCCTATTTCTCAACAGTGTCCAATCTTCTGAAGCAAAATGAACAAGTTCTTACATGGTGACCCAGGTTCTCTTTTAACTCAAGACTTTTGCAGATGCCACTACTTTGGCCTAGAACTCTCTTCCCTATCTGTATATTCATGACAAATTCTCATGTGACCTTCTGGTTTCATCTAAGATGTATCTCTCTAATGTCCTAACTCTCACCTTTTCTACACATTCCCATGCTAAGCTTCCCCTTATCAAAATGTCTAACAAACAAGGTCATATAAACCTGTATTTTTATTTTGAATAACCTGTAATAGGCTAACATCAAGCATATCATCAATCTAGTAACCCTTGCTCTAAGCACTGGGCTAGAGTATTACAGCATCTGAATTAATGATACTGGAAGAAAATATATGTAAATGAGTGAGTGGATTATATGCACATTAGAACTTTGAGTTGTTGAAACTTGATTCTATAAATCTATGTACATTTTAATTAATCATATTCAGAAGGAGAATTGCTTCTTTTACACAGTATTACACACCCTACTCTCTCTTTCCATCCTGGATGATGGTTCTGACAGGAAGAAAACTAATACAATACTCCATTTTCAATTTATTGTTAAGTCTCTAGTGGCAACACGAGTACTCCAAAATTCTTAGGATGGTTACACCAAGATTGTATGCTGATAGATGTTCAGGAAGATGTCACCTCTAATGTCTCCAGAATTTTCAACAGTGACAGGCAACTGTTCAAAACACAAAATGAGTTGTGTGTGTGTATAATTTATAAATATATACATGATTTATCTTTAATATCTTTAAATAGCAATTTTGTTTTGCAGTAAGTGCTTTCATTGAGTGAAGCCCTACATTATAGGTTGATTTGTAAATGTTTATTAGGACAAAAATGAATTACAGTAAGTAGAACATAGATAGGAATTAGAGCTAAGCATTAATGAACAGGAATTGTTCTCTAGTATTTGCACAATGTGTAGCCCTGAACACATAAATTCATTTCTTCTAAAATATGAGCTAGTAATTAATCAAGAATTTTTCTAATCACTAGCAATAATATATACAAAATATTTAGGCCAGTTTCTTCTACATAATAAGAGACTAATACATAAGTAGAGAGTGGGATAGTGGGTTTTGTTATATATATATATATATTTTTGCTGCTGTTGTTATTATTAAACATTAACATTCAGTTAAAAATGGTTGTCAGGCTTGTAATATTTAATGTAATTCTTCCATATAGTCATAAAGAAAAGAAAATACTAGCAGAACCAACATCTCAGCTGTCAGACTGAAACCAAAATTTATCTTTGCTTTATTTCAGCTAGTGGAAAATGTATGAGTTGAGGAGTCGGGGAGTAAGGAGTTTACAAAATAGTGTGAAGAAAGGATGAGCTGTATTTGGGGGAAAAGAGGTGGAGTGAAGAGGAACATGGAAGAAACTAGCATCTAAGTTGCTTTGCCATGTATTTTACCTGTTTTCTCATGACATCCTACTAAGAAGCAATTATCATAAAAACTTTACAAATGAAGAAAATGAGGTTCAAACCATTAAAACAACTTTTCCTAGATTACACAGGTAGTGTCAAAGGAACAAAATTAACCTGGGTCTTTAAAAACCCCTAAAGCTGTGATTTTTGTATCATGCCATTTGTCTTCAAACTAAATATTGAGAACCATCATCCATTAAACTTCCATGGTGAATAAAGATAAACGTATCAGAAATGTTAATAGGTTTTCATAAGCTAACGTGGGAAAGAAATGCTAGTGTCCATCTTGGCTAACCTCGATGCATCTAATGTAAAAGTAACATGATTTAGTGAAAATAAAATAGTTTCATTAATAGAAAGCTTTTCATTAGTAAGGCTCTCACAGAAAGGCAAGAAAACTCATGGAATAGTTATTTTTTCAAATCAAAGTTCAAAAATAACAAAAAAAATACACTACAGCTAATGTAAATATCCTGTATTCTAAAAAATAAGTCAGAAGGGAAATGCATAAAAATGAATTGGTAGGCTATGGTAAGAGAATTATGATTTATCTTTTAAAATTTAAGTACTACTGAGATAATTCTTTCAAGATGTAAAATGAAATTGTAAACAGAGATATTCAATGTTCTTAAATTTATAAGTAAAGGAAAGAAAGCAGCAGATGAAAACTCACCAAACAAATTTTCAGGGAAAAAATGTTTAGGTATCATATGGCAGTGTACTTACAGATGTCATGAGGGATGACACCCACTCGCCTTAATTTTTCCATCTTTGACAGATTCTAATATGCATCAAATATGGGTATTCAAATAATGGAAGATAAGTTTGTTCAGAACACTATATCCACAGAACATTGAAACTTTTAACTATTTCCAAATTATTCATTCATTTACTATTTGTCATTTCATGATCATTGATTCTTCTATACACTTAGCACACTAGTAGGCTCCATTAGGAACAAAAAATAAATACAAATTTGGACTCAATTCCAGGAGTCTATGAACTCATTAGAGCTGGTATGTAATAGGCTTCAGGACATAAACATGTGTCTTCCGGGTAATTAGATAAGGCAGAATATTCAAGTGCTGAAAGGGATAGTGCTGATAATAAGTTCCACAGTAAGTCAGAAAAATCAAGATATTATTTTGGGCTAGCATTTTCAAAAAGTCATCACAGAAGTGAGGTCACTTGAACTGGATCTTGAAAGTAAGCTAGATGTACTCAAAGGGGTATCAACACTTCCTACACCAAAATAATAATAGCTCTATTATTTTTATTTCACAAAATTATAACCTTAAGATTGATCTCTCTGAGATATATTTTTTAAGTGAATTATCCAATTTATCATACTACCAGCCAACTGGCAAGCCATTTAGTTCATGACTTTATTCAACAAATATTTATTGGCACTCATTTGTTTAGAGTTCTGCTAGAGCGTAAGGACAAAGTGGTGGGCTAGACAAACTAGTTTCTGTCTTAATGAAGCCAATAGTCTATCTGGAAAAATTCAATTTAAATAGGTCATTAGCCCAAAGTATAACTACCAGTTGTGATGTGATGATAGGGATTAGGAAGTAAGGATACAGGTTGATAAAATAACGTATTTTGAGTAAATCCCATCTCATGGGCATAAACCACACAGACTGTGCTCCATAACTTCAGGGGAATCTTTCACAAAAATTACAGTGTTGAAGATACTTGAACTTTATTTTAATTGAATGGGAAGTTACTATTAAGCATGGTATAATCAGCTACACATTTTTAGAAGATTCTCCTACTAAAGTGTGAAGAATAGATTTGGGGCTGAGAACAAAAGTTAGTATAGGAAGAAAAAAGGCTTTTTTCAGTGGTCCATGGGACAAATGGTAATAGTGAGAGGAATGGAGTAAGAGAGAAGTTGATAAATAAATTTAGAAGACAAGACTGATAAGATTTATCATGGGTTGTATATGGGGTGCAGGAAAGGAGTATGTGAAGTTCTTGTGTTGTTTACTAACGAAGGCTACAGCATTAAACAAATAAATTTTGCGGGAATATTAAAGAAGTTTTCTTTTGACTTACTTTATAAGATTTACCATGAAACACTTGGGAGGAAATATAGACTAGGTATTTGAATTATATATATGGGAACACATAAAATGGGCCAGAAATGTTTATTAGAGATTTTTTGATGAATCTGTATAAGGTATCCTAAAGGGAAGTGATACTGACAACAGAAACTAGGATTAATTTCATGTATGAAGCACCAATTTTACAAAAATCGCAGTAGTTGAGTGAATAGTCTTAAGACATTAGCTTGACTCCACAGTTCACATTCACTAACTCTGTACATGGTGATGAAATCTTTACCCATCTTCAAGCTGTCAGCTTGGCTCCTGGTGTAGCACCAGGGTAGGCTTCTGACACAAAAGCAGTCACCCAGTATTATCAAGTTCCTTGATTTTCCCTCAGAAAGTCCTTGACAGAATCTGATGAATTTTTATATTTCTCTGTATATTTAGCCCAGGCAAACTTCCAGGAAGCTGGGACTCTCTGACTCTCAGCTTTTGATTTTAGTATCTGCAATGATAAATCAAGAGCCACCATGGAGTAGTGAAAAGAACAGGTATTCAATAAACATACAGACTTTGTTTAAATTGTGGCTTTACTTGTTTTGGATGAGTTATTCCATCAATCTTACTCATCTATCTTGTAAACAGTAAGAGAGAAATGCATGTAAGTATGTCCAGCATATAGTTGCACGATGACTGTTACTTTCCATTTTCCCATAATGAACAATCCTTTGTTTTTATTTCCTTCTAATCTATATTTCTGGTCATTGCATTCCTTTCCTCTCAGTCCTAAAATGTCCATTCATCCAGGTTGGTTAATTTCTTAGTAATTCTAGCTAATTTTAGATTGAGGAAAATATACTGTGGGATCAGTGTATGCACAAAGATTGTTGTTCTTTTCCCACATAAAGAAATGTAATTACAGTCTACAAAGAACTGGGGAGGGCTCAGCCATCAAAATTCAATTTAAGAAAATAGAGTGGAATAATGACAATCTCATTCCACAGCACAAAGAAGGTTCTGGAAAGCCTGCCTTAATAACTTTCCATATTAGTATGGATATTTTTGCTTATCTGAATGCTTCATGTCCACAGTTTTCTTACTTATAATCACTTTATGAGGTAAGAAGGAATGATATGACTCTCATTTTAAATATAAGCAAATAAAAGCACAGAAAATTTAATAGGCTTAGAGGTAACCCACAGATGTTCCAAGAGATCTGAATACCAGGCAAGGCTCTTATTAATCCAGCTGTTCCCACAGATTGTTTATACTGTCCAAGTGCTTCAGTTTTCTCATTGGTAAGAGAGGAAGAAACTTCTTGAAGATCTATTCCATGCTTTTAAGTATGAGACTTTCTATTTTCAACTATAAAGAAATAATTGACAGAACTGGGATAAGAATTACATTCTCTCATACAAAAGATATCCAATACATCATTTTGCTCAAAGCACTTTTTTGGGGGTCCTGAATGCATAGGAATGGTGTTTTGGTCCAAATAAAACATCTCAACAACTGGGTGAGAAATAGGGAAGATAGCAGACAAGCCATCTAATTTAAAAATATTCTTAGGGTCCCTGCAAACACAAGAGCAGGTGATAAGGATACTGTATCAGTAGGAATGAAAATTCCAAGTGAAAGACTATTGGTGCACATGTAAATTATGGTGGATAAAATGTAAGAGGGGACCATGTTAGGAGATGGAATTAAAGATGGCGGTGTGAGAGGAGAGACAGAGGCTTCCTCCTAAAACTGGATACAATTAGAAAATTTAATTGGTGAAACTAATCCTGAGAGAGCAACAGGAAAGAGAACGGCATCAGACTGCACACGCCTGGAGAAAAGAGAGACCTCAGGGAACGGGGTAACGTACCAGAGCTGTGGCTCCGGGGGACCAGAGCCCCTCCCCCACACCAGCTCACCAGCGGAGGGAAGACAAACGGAGCAGGGAGGGAGTGGAAGGCTTAGGACTGCTGAATACCTACCTCTGGAAATCTGCTCTGGGAGCACAAACCTACATTTCATGGTGCTTTCATGAGACTCGCATGACTACTGGGTTGGAAAGTTAATACAGGCAGAGTTCCTGGGGAGACTGGGATTCCAGCTGCTACTGGAAAGCAGGGATCCATACCTGGCTGCTCTGGGACAAAAACTTATACATGTTTGCCCGGCCCACTGGCTCAGGCAGTGGAAACAGGCACAGTATCTGGGAGGTGGGGAAAAATTCTTCCCTACCCCTAGGCAACAGTACCGCACCCCTGCGAACTCCGACATTACTTCAGGGGCTCAGCAGCTCCAGAGTAGAGCTTCTGGACACTAGAAGGCACCATATACAAACATGAAACGAAAAAAGAACCTCGTCCAGAGTAAAATTACAATTGTCCAGAGTAAAAATACAACTCCCGAGAAAGATTTAAATGATATGGAACTTGTGACTCCTTCTGAAAGGGAGTTCAAAATAAAAATCATCAACATCCTAATAGATGTACGGAAAGACATCCATGGACTCAGGAATGAATTCAGGTCAGAGATCCAATTGTTAAACAACATGATAGAGGGTATTAAAAGCAGGTTGGATATGGTGGAGGAGACAATAAATGAAATAGAAACTAGAGAAGAGGAATACAACAAAGCTGAGGCACAGAGAGAAAAAAGGATCTCTAAAAATGAAATAATATTGAGAGAACTGTATGACCAACCTAAGTGGAACAATATTCGCATTATAGCGATACAAGAAGAGGAAGAAAGGGAGAAAGAGATAGAAAGTGTCTTTGAGGAGGTAGTTGCTGAAAACTTCCCCAATCTCGGGAAGAACATAGTCTGTCAGGCCATGGAGATCCACAGATCACCCAACACAAGGGACCTAAGAAGACAAGAGCAAGACGCATAGTAAATAAAATGGTAAAGATCAAAGATAAGGACAGACTGTTAAAAGCAGTCAGAGGCAGACATAAGATCACATACAAAGGAAAGCCCATCAGACTAACATCAGACTTCTCAGAAGAAAGCTTACAGGCCAGAAGGGAGTGGCATGATGTAATTAATGCCATGAAGCAGAAGGGACTGAAACCAAGTTTACTTTATCTGGCGAGATTATCATTTAAATTTGAAGGAGGGATTAAACAATTTCCAGATAAGCAAAAACTGAGAGAGTTTACCACCCACAAACCATCTCTGCAGTCTATTTTGGAGGGAGTGCTATAGATGGAAGTGTTCCTAGGGTTGGATAGCTGTCAACAGAGGTAGTAAAATCATGGTAGGGAGGGTGGAACAGCTGATTGTGAGGCAAAGGCAAAATTAAATTGACTACCCACAAAGTCAATCAAGGGATAGAAAAAAAGTACAGAATTTGATGCCTAATATATAAAGAATGAAGGAGCAAGAAAAAGGAGAAATAGGAAAGAACCTTCAGATTGTGTTTTTAACAGCATACTAAGTGAGTTAAGTTAGACTCTTAGATAGTAAGGAAAGTAACCTGGAACCTTTGGTAACCACGAATCTAAAGCCTGAAATGGCAATAAGTACATACCTATCGGTTATCACCCTAAATGTAAATGGGCTGAATGCACCAATCAAAAGACATAGAGTCACTGAATGGATAAAAAACAAGACCCATCTATATGCTGCTTACAAGAGACTCACCTCAAACCCAAAGACATTCACAGACTAAAAGTCAAGGGATGGAAAAAGATATTTCATGCAAACAAAAGGGAGAAAAAAGCACGTGTTGCAATACTAGTATCAGACAAAATAGACTTCAAAACGAAGAAAGTAACAAGAAATAAAGAAGGACATTACATAATCATAAAGGGCTCAGTCCAACAAGAGGATATAACCATTATAAATATATATGCACCCAACACAGGAGCACCAGCATATGTGAAACAAATACTAACAGAACTAAAGGAGGAAATACACTGCAATGAATTCATTTTAGGAGACTTCAACACACCATTCTCTCCAAAGGACAGTTCCACCAGCAGAAAGTAAGTAAGGACACAGAGGCACTGAACAACACACTAGAACAGATGGACCTAATAGACATCTATAGACCTCTACACCCAAAAGCAACAGGATACACATTCTTCTCAAGTGCGCATGGAACATTCTCCAGAATAGACCACATACTAGGCCACAAAAAGAGCCTCAGGAAATTCAAAAAGATTGAAATCCTACCAACTAACTTTCCAGACCACAAAGGTATAAAACTAGAAATAAATTGTACCAAGAAAGCAAAAAGGCTCACAAACACATGGAGGCTTAACAACATGCTCCTAAATAATCAATGGATCAATGACCAACTTAAAATGGAGAACCAGCAATATATGGAAATAAATGACAACTACAACCAAAGCCCCAACTTCTGTGGGATGCAGTGAAAGCAGTCTTAAGAGGAAAGTATATAGCAATCCAGGCATATTTAAAGAAGGAAGAACTAACCCAAATGAATAGTCTAATGTCACAGTTATCAAAATTGGAAAAAAAAGAATAAATGAGGCCTAAAGTCAGCAGAAGGAGGGACATAATAAAGATCAGAGAAGAAATAAACAAAACGGAGAAGAATAAAACAATAGAAAAAATCAGCGAAACCAAGAGCTGGTCCTTTGAGAAAATAAACAAAATAGATAAGCATCTAGCCAGACTTATTAAGGGAAAAAGAGAATCAACACACATCAAAAGAGTCAGAAATGAAAAAGGAAACATCATGACGGACCCAACAGAAATACAAAGAATTATTAGAGACTTCTATGAAAACTTTATGCTAAGAAGCTGAAAAACATAGAAGAAATGGACAACTTCCTAGAAAAATACAATCTTCCAAGACTGACCAAGGAAGTAACACAAAATCTAAGCAAACCAATTACCAGCAAAGAAATTGAAGGAGTAATCAAAATCTACCCAAGAAAAAACACCCAGGTCAGATGACTTTACCTCGGAATTTTATCAGACATACAGAGAAGATCTAATACCCATTCTCCTTAAAGTTTTCCAAAAAATAGAAGAGGAGGGAATACTCCCAAACTCATTCTATGGAGCCAACTTCACACTAATAGCAAAACCAGGCAAAGACCCCACCAAAAAAGAAAATTACAGACCAATATCCGTGATGAACGTAGATTCAAAAATACTCAATAAAATATTAGCAAACTGAATTCAAAAATATATCAAAAGGATCATACACCATAACTAAGTGGGATTCATCCCGGGGATGCAAGGATGTTACAACATTCGAAAATCCATCAACATCATCCACCACATCAACAAAAAGAAAGGCAAAAACCTCATGATCATCTCCATAGATGCTGAAAAAGCATTTGACAAAGTTCAACATCCATTCTTGATAAAAACTCTCAGCAAAATGGGTATAGAGGGCAAGTACCTCAACATAATAAAGGCCATATACGATAAACCCACAGCCAACATCATACTGAACACTGAGAAGCTGAAAGCTTTTCCTCTGAGATCATGTACAAGACAGGGATGCCCACTCTCCCACTGTTATTTCACAAAGTACTAGAGGTCCTAGCCACAGCAATTAGACAAAACAAAGAAATAGAAGGATTCCAGATTGGTAAAGAAGAAGTTAAACTGTCACTATTTGCAGATGACATGATACTGTATATAAAAAACCCTAAAGACTCCACTCCAAAACTTCTAGAACTGATATCAGAATACAGTAAAGTTGCAGGATACAAATTAACACATAGAAATCTGTGGCTTTCCTATACACTAACAATGAGCCAATAGAAAGAGAAATCAGGAAAACAATTCCATTCACAATTGCATAAAAAAGAATAAAATATCTGGGAATAAACCTAACCAAAGAAGTGAAAGACCTATACCCTGAAAACTAAAAGACACTCTTAAGAGAAGTTAAGGAGGACACTAACAAATGGAAACTCATCCCATGCTCTTGGCTAGGAAGAATTAATATCGTCAAAATGGCCATCCTGCCCAAAGCAATATACAGATTTGATTCAATACCTATCAAATTTCCAACAACATTCTTCAACCAACTGGAACAAATAATTCAAAAATTCATATTGGAACACCAAAGACACCGAAAAGACAAAGCAATACTGAGAAAGAAGAATAAAGTGGTGGGGATCTCACTCCCCAACTTCAAGCTCTACTACAAAGCCATATAATCAAGACAATTTGGTATTGGCACAAGAACAGAGCACCAGACCAGTGGAACAGACTAGAGACTCCAGACATTAACCCAAACATATATGGTCAAGTAATATTCAAAAAAGGAGCCATGGACATACAATGGAGAAATGACAGTCTCTTCAACAGATGGTGCTGGCAAAACTGGAGAACTACATGTAAGAGAATGAAACTGGATCACTGTCTAACCCCATTCAGAAAAGTAAATTCAAAATGGATCAAAGACCTGAATTTAAGTCATGAAACCATAAAACTCTTAGAAAAAAACATAGGCAAAAATCTCTTGGACATAAACATGAGTGAATTCTTCATGAATATATCTCCGGGCAAGGAAAACAAAAGCAAAAATGAAAAAATGGGACTATATCAAGCTGAAAAGCTTCTGTACAGCATAGGACACCATCAATAGAACAAAAAAGTACTCTACAGTATGGGAGAATATATTTGTAAATGACAGATCCAATAAAGGCTTGACATCCAAACTATATAAAGAGCTCACGCTCCTCAACAAACAAGAAACAAATAATCCAATTAAAAAATGGGCAGAGGAGCTGAACAGACAGTTCTCCAAAGAAGAAATTCAGATGGCCAACCGACACATGAAAAGATGCTCCACATTGCTAGTTATCAGAGAAATGCAAATTTAAACCACAATGAGATATCACCTCATACCAATAAGGATGGCATGCATAAGACAAACAACAACAAATGTTGGCGAGTTTGTGGAGAAAGGGGAACCCTCCTACACTGCTGGTGGGAATGTAAATTAGTTCAACCATTGTGGAAAGCAATATGGAGGTTCCTCAAAATGCTCAAAATAGTACCATTTGACCCAGGAATTCCACTTCTAGGAATTTACCCTAAGAATGCAGCACTCCAGTTTTAAAAAGACAGATGCACCCCTATGTTTATCACTGCACTATTTACAATAGTCAAGAAACGGAAGCAACCTTAGTATCCATCAGTAGATGAATGGATAAAGAAGATGTGGTACATATACACAATGGAATATTATTCAGCCATAAGAAGAAAACAAATCCTACCATTTGCAACAACATGGATGTAGCTAGAGGGTATTATGCTCAGTGAAATAAGCCAAGCGGAGAAAGACAAGTACCAAATTACTTCACTCATATGTGGAGTATAAGAAATAAAGAAAAACTGAAGGGACAAAACAGCAGCAGAATCACAGTACCCAAGAATGGACTAACAGTTACCATAGGGAAAGAGACTGGGGAGAATGGGAGGGTACGGAGGGATAAGGACAGGGAAGAAGAAAGGGGGTATTATGATTAGCATGTATAATGTGGGGGGTGGGGGAAAGAAGAGGGCTTTGCAACACAGAGAAGACAAGTAGTGATTCTACAAAAAAAAAAAAAATGTAAGAGTGGCCCATGTTTGTAGTTTTGTGATATATGAGGCTAGTGTCTAGAAGTTAAGTATACATGGCTTTTTTTTTTGATAATTAATTTATTTGTATTTTTTTGAAGAACATTATGTTTACTAGGCTCTCCCCTACCCAAGTCCCCCCCCACAAACCCCATTACAGTCACTGTTCATCAGCATAGTTCTACTGATGGTGTCCTTTGCTATACAGAAGCTTTTCAGCTTGATGTAGTCCCATTTTTTCATTTTTGCTTTTGTTTTCCTTGCCCGGTGAGATACATTCATGAAGAAGTCGCTAATGTTCACATCCAAGAGATTTTTGCCTATGTTTTTTTCTAAGAGTTTTATGGTTTCATGACTTAAATTCAGGTCTTTGATCCATTTTGAATTTACTTTTCTGAATGGGGTTAGACAGTGATCCAGTTTCATTCTCTTACATGTAGTTCTCCAGTTTTGCCAGCACCATCTGTTGAAGAGACTGTCATTTCTCCATTGTATGTCCATGGCTCCTTTTTCGAATATTACTTGACCATATATGTTTGGGTTAATGTCTGGAGTCTCTAGTCTGTTCCACTGGTCTGGTGCTCTGTTCTTGTGCCAGTACCAAATTGTCTTGATTATATGGCTTTGTAGTAGAGCTTGAAGTTGGGTAGTGAGATCCCCACCACTTTATTCTTCTTTCTCAGGATTGCTTTGGCTATTCGGGCTCTTTGGTGTTTCCATATGAATTTTTGAACTATTTCAGTTCGTTGAAGAATGTTTTTGGTAATTGATAGGTATTGAATCAAATATGTATATTGCTTTGGGCAGGATGGCCATTTTGACGATATTAATTCTTCCTAGCCAAGAGCATGGGAGGGGTTTCCATTTGTTAGTGTCCTCCTTAACTTCTCTTAAGAGTATCTTATAGTTTTCAGGGTATAGGTCTTTCACTTCTTTGGTTAGGTTTATTCCTAGGTATTTTATTCTTTTTGATGCAATTTTGAATGGAATTGATTTTCTGATTTCTCTTTCTATTGCCTCATTGTTGGTGTATAGGAAAGCCACAGATTTCCGTGTGTTAATTTGTATCGTGCAAATTTGCTGTATTCCAATATCAATTCTAGTAGGTTTGGAGTGGAGTCTTAAGGGTTTTTTATGTACAATATCATGTCATCTGCAAGTAATGACAGTGTAACTTCTCCTTTACCAATCTGGATTCCTTCTATTTCTTTGTTTTGTCTAATTGCTGTGGCTAGGACCTCCAGTACTATGTTAAATAACAGTGGAGAGAGTGGGCATCCCTGTCTTGTTCCTGATCTCAGAGGAAAAGCTTTCAGCTTCTCGCTGTTCAATGTAATGATGGCTGCGGGTTTATCATAGATGGCCTTTATTATGGTGAGGTACTTGCCCTCTATTCCCATTTTGCTGAGAGTTTTTATCATGAATGGATGTTGAACTTTGTCAAATGCTTTTTCAGCATCTATGGAGATGATCATGTGGTTTTTGTCTTTCTTTTTGTTTATGTGGTGGATGATGTTGATGGATTTTCGAATGTTGTACCATTCTTGCATCCCTGGGATGAATCCCTCTTGGTTATGGTGTATGATCCTTTTGATATAGTTTTGAATTCGGTTTGCTAATATTTTATTCAGTATTTTTGCATCTATATTCATCAGGGACATTAGTCTGTAATTTTCCTTTTTGGTGGGGTCTTTGCCTGGTTTGGTATTAGGGTGATGTTGGCTTCATAGAATGGGTTAGGGAGTATTCCCTCCTCTTCCTTTTTTTGGAAAACTTTAAGGAGAGTGGGTATTAGATCTTCTCTGTATATCAGATAAAATTCAGAGGTAAATCCATCCGGCCCGGGTGTTTTTTTCTTGGGTAGTTTTTTTATTACCGCTTCAATTTCTTTGCTTTTAATTGGTTTGTTTAGATTTTGTGTTTCTTCCTTGGTCAGTCTTGGAAGATTGTATTTTTCTAGGAAGTTATCCATTTCTTCTACGTTTTCCAGCTTCTTAGCATGTATGTTTTCATAGAAGTCTCTAATAATTCTTTGTATTTCTGTTGAGTCCGTCATGATGTTTCCTTTTTCATTTCTGACTCTTTTGATGTGTGTTGATTCTCTTTTTCCCTTAATAAGTCTGGCTAGATGCTTATCTATTTTGTTTATTTTCTCAAAGGACCAGCTCTTGGTTTCGCTGATTTTTTCTATTGTTTTATTCTTCTCCGTTTTGTTTATTTCTTCTCTGATCTTTATTATGTCCCTCCTTCTGCTGACTTTAGGCCTCATTTATTCTTTTTTTTCCAATTTTGATAACTGTGACATTAGACTATTCATTTGGGTTAGTTCTTCCTTCTTTAAATATGCCTGGATTGCTATATACTTTCCTCTTAAGACTGCTTTCGCTGCATCCCACAGAAGTTGGGGCTTTGGTTGTAGTTGTCATTTATTTCCATATATTGCTGGTTCTCCATTTTAAGTTGGTCATTGATCCATTGATTATTTAGGAGCATGTTGTTAAGCCTCCATGTGTTTGTGAGCCTTTTTGCTTTCTTGGTACAATTTATTTCTAGTTTTATACCTTTGTGGTCTGGAAAGTTAGTTGGTAGGATTTCAATCTTTTTGAATTTCCTGAGGCTCTTTTTGTGGCCTAGTATGTGGTCTATTCTGGAGAATGTTCCATGCGCACTTGAGAAGAATGTGTATCCTGTTGCTTTTGGGTGTAGAGGTCTATAGATGTCTATTAGGTCCATCTGTTCTAGTGTGTTGTTCAGTGCCTCTGTGTCCTTACTTACTTTCTGCTGGTGGAACTGTCCTTTGGAGAGAATGGTGTGTTGAAGTCTCCTAAAATGAATTCATTGCAGTGTATTTCCTCCTTTAGTTCTGTTAGTATTTGTTTCACATATGCTGGTGCTCCTGTGTTGGGTGCATATATATTTATAATGGTTATATCCTCTTGTTGGACTGAGCCCTTTATGATTATGTAATGTCCTTCTTTATTTCTTGTTACTTTCTTCGTTTTGAAGTCTATTTTGTCTGATACTAGTACTGCAACATGTGCTTTTTTCTCCCTTTTGTTTGCATGAAATATCTTTTTCCATCCCTTGACTTTTAGTCTGTGAATGTCTTTGGGTTTGAGGTGAGTCTCTTGTAAGCAGCATATAGATGGGTCTTGTTTTTTATCCATTCAGTGACTCTATGTCTTTTGATTGGTGCATTCAGTCCATTCACATTTAGGGTGATAACCGATAGGTATGTACTTATTGCCATTTCAGGCTTTAGATTCGTGGTTACCAAAGGTTCCAGGTTACTTTCCTTACTATCTAAGAGTCTAACTTAACTCACTTAGTATGCTGTTAAAAACACAATCTGAAGGTTCTTTCCTATTTCTCCTTTTTCTTGCTCCTTCATTCTTTATATATTAGGCATCAAATTCTGTACTTTTTTTCTATCCCTTGATTGACTTTGTGGATAGTCAATTTAATTTTGCCTTTGCCTCACAATCAGCTGTTCCACCCTCCCTACCATGATTTTACTACCTCTGTTGACAGCTATCCAACCCTAGGAACACTTCCATCTATAGCAGTCCCTCCAAAATAGACTGCAGAGATGGTTTGTGGGCGGTAAACTCTTTCAGTTTTTGCTTATCTGGAAATTGTTTAATCCCTCATTCAAATTTAAATGATAATCTCGCCGGATAAAGTAAACTTGGTTTCAGTCCCTTCTGCTTCATGGCATTAAGTACATCATGCCACTCCCTTCTGCCCTGTAAGGTTTCTGCTGAGAAGTCTGATGTTAGCCTGATGGGCTTTCCTTTGTATGTGATCTTATTTCTGCCTCTGGCTGCTTTTAACAGTCTGTCCTTATCCTTGATCTTTTCCATTTTAATTACTATGTGTCTTGCTGTTGTCTTCCTTGGGTCCCTTGTGTAGGGGGATCTGTGGTTCTCCATGGCCTGACAGACTATCTCCTTCCCGAGATTGGGGAAGTTTTCAGCAACTACCTCCTCAAAGACACTTTCTATCCCCTTCTCTCTCTCTCTTGTTCTTCTGGTATCCCTATAATGCGAATATTGTTCCACTTGGACTGGTCACACAGTTCTCTCAATATTATTTCATTTTTAGAGATCCTTTTTCTCTCTGTGCCTCAGCTTCTTTGTATTCCTCTTCTCTAGTTTCTATTTCATTTATTATCTCCTCCACTGTATCCAAACTGCTTTTCATACAGTCCATTGTGTTCTTTAACGATTGGATCTCTGACCTAAATTCATTCCTGAGTTCTTGGATGTCTTTCCATACCTCCATTTGGATGTTGATTATTTTTATTTTGAACTCCTTTTCAGGAAGAGTCACGAGGTCCATATCATTTAAATCTTTCTAGGGAGTTGTGTTAACAAATTTACTCTGGACAAGGTTTCTTTGGTGGTTCATGTTTGTATATGGCACCCTCTAGTTTCCAGAAGCTCTATTCTGGAGCTGCTGAGCCCCTGAATCAATGTCGGAGGTCGCAGGAGAGCGGTACTGGGGGTAGGAAAGAGCTGTTCCCCGCCTGCTGGCTCCTGTGCCTGTCTCCACTGCCTGAGCCAGTGGCCGGGCAAACATGTATAAGTTTTTGTCCCAGAGCAGCCAGATATAGATCCCTGCTTTCCACAAGCAGCCGGAATCCCAGTCTTCCCAGGAACTCTGCCTATATTTACTTTCCAACCCAGTAGTCATGCGAGTGTCATGAAAGCACTATGAAATGTAGGTTTGTGCTCCCAGAGCAGATCTCCAGAGCTAGGTATTCAGCAGTCCCAAGCCTTCCACTTCCACTCCCTCCCTGCTCCATTTGTCTTCCTCCCGTGGGTGAGGTGGGGTGGGGGAGGGGCTCAGGTCCCAAGGAACCACAGCTCTGGTATGTTACCCCGTTCACTGAGGTCTGCTCTTTTCTCCAGGTGTGTGCAGTCTGACTGTCCTCTTTCCTGTTGCTCTCTCAGGAGTAGTTGTGCCAATTAAATTTTCTAATTGTATCTGGTTTTAGGAGGAAGCCTCTGTCTCTCCTGTCATGCTGCCATCTTTAATCCAAGTCTACGTGGCCTTTTTAATAACACAGATGGATTAGGGAAAGTAATGGAGTAAGTAGGAGAAAATTATAGAGATGTGATGAAAGCATCATGTAAGGACTTGACTGGATATGGAGGATTATAAGCTGAGTTTATAAGTGACCAAGTTATGGGATAATTTAGTGTCTAGGTCAGTGTATCAAGTCATCTAGATGATAATTTTTATCCATTTGTATTTTTGAGTAGAGGCTATATATCAGGAAAAATATTTGACTTCAGATTCAATAAACACAGGCAAAGTTATTTGGTGAACATGAATAGATGGAGTTATGATAGGAACAAAATGGTAAAAATAGTTTCCCTATCCCCTGTAAATCTGTCACAACAATAGGAAGTATACATGCTTCTATCATGTATTTATTTTGGTTAATGAATCAACAAAAACTGAAAACATGGAGGAAAGTACCAATACAGATAAAATTTGAAGAAAATATATTTGTTACATAATTCATTTAGCAAATGATTAATAAATGTTTATTGTGCCCCAGGCACTATTATTGATATTAGATATAGATATAAATGTATATATAGGTATACAGATATTAGTCTAGTGAAGAGACATATTAGAGTGATGATATTAGTCTAATGAAGAGACATATTTAAAACATAAGGGAAAATAATTCAGTGAGAAATTTTCAGATGCAAACTTCTCCCTATAATGAATGCATAAAAGGATTTAGTTGTGCCTAGGGAAGTCAAAGTGCAGTATAAAGTACAGGCTTCAAGTGAGTGCTTGAAAAAAGAGCAGGAGTTTTCAAAACTACAAATAGGTATAGCTCACAAGTTACAGGAAAAGAGAATATGTGTCAGAGACTTTTCAAGAAACTACAGAGTTCAGTATTTCTGGAGACTGGAACAAAGAGTTAGATTGGTAGAAGAAAAGTATTAACAGGCATACAGGCCAGATCAGTCATGAAGAGAATCACTTATAGCATGTAGGAATAGTAAATTATAAATTATATCTCAGAAACCATAGGGAGACACTGCTGAAATTTAAGAATGGGAAGAACACTCGAAGTGCCTCAAAAAGTACGTTTTTTATAGTGTTGAAAATAGATTTGTTTGGGGATAGTAAGAGTATCTTAGAGATGGGGATAAGGTTAAAGAGTCTTTTGTTCTAACCTAGGTAAATGGATGTAAGTGCCTGAATTGGGGACCTGGCCATGAAGGTACAGAGATGAAAACATTCAGGTATGCACACTCTGAGTAGACTGACTTGCTTTGTTCTGTATTGGGAAGTAGAGATTTAAGTAATACCATTCAACATAATCATGGTACCTGAGGCAGACACAGGGGAAGAGAAACATTTGGATTTGTGGTTGTGTGAATATAACTTGGTTTTTAGAACTCTAAATCAAAAGTTAAATTTCAGAGTGAAGAGGTCATTGAAGGAGAAAATTAGATTCATTATTTACTACTGATAATTGCTAATTTTAGTTTAAGGACATTCAATTCATCAACTGGATGTAATCTAAATTGCTTTGCTAAATTATTAGGATATCATTATTAATGCAAAGGCTCCATTACATGATGTTGGCAATCACATTATTGTGTTAAAAAAAGACTACATTGTTTCCAGTATTATGACACAGATTCCTTCATTTCTAGGAAATTATTATTACTATTATTAATTATTATTGAGATGCTATTCAAAAAATAGATTAACCACACAGCTGTTACAATCAGGGAAGAAAACCATTAGCAAAATTCTTGTTATAAAACTCCTACGTAGATCAAATGTCATAATGTTCTGAAAGTATCTTAAAAGCAAGATCCAATGAGTTACTGAATTGTCATAAAGATAAAAAGGCTTAAGTTTCAAAACCCCTCACTTGCCTGAGTCTTCTTTAAAGGCATCTTAACAATGTGTTCTCTTGGTCATCAGACTGTAAAATTTGACAGGCTGTAATATTAATATTCTAACCATAATCACTTAAGAATGGGCTCTCATCATACTGACTTCCCCCATTACATTTATTCTCCTGTTAGGTGGTATGGTAGCTACAGTCATTAAAAAGTGAACTAAAGAGAGATTGACATGAAATGCTGAGACCAAAAAGACAATATAAGGTGTATAATATGCCACTACAATAGGATATCAACAGCAAGCTTGTTAACAAGTGACATCAACTCAAAGAGTACTTAGTCACTGGAAGAAAACCTGAAATGCCCCAAATTCTCAAAGGCCATCTGTGAATGAAGCTTGACAGACATTTTCCTGTATTTGACAAGAATCCTAAAAATGTTCATGACATCAATAATGACATGAAATAGAAAGACATAAACTATAATGAATAAATAATTATGAAAAATTACCATGATAGAAGAATAACTAAATAGTAGTTTAAAAAAAAAAAACAACTGCTTTCATTTGAAGAGGTGATTTTGTAGCCAAAAAAAGTAGGAAGGGAGAAGTAACCTAGAGCACCACCAGGTTATTAATGAACAAAAATGTATATTATACTATGTTGTTTTTATTATTGAAGGCATCTGTCAGCTTTTTGAAATTTATAATTTGTCGAGATTATTCATTATAAATATTTTTTCATAATTAAGTTTGTAGTCATCATTTTTTATTAAAAGTCTAGCAAAATATGTAAGCGTCAGGTCACACAATACACTACAATGTTCCTCTTATGATCTCTAGCATCAAACAGAAACCTGTACAGAAAATTACTCAATAAGTGTTGATGGCTGAGTGAACAAGAACGTGAGGACTTAGTGATTAAATGTTAAGCTAAGAGAGGAAAGACAGGAAAAAAGACACTGGGCCTACACATAGTGTCTTCATCATGCTGTAAGAGTAAGGCAAAGTGATTTCAGGGAAAGGGAATTCATGAAAAAAATTTAGACTAAGATCTATTAGTGAATTTTTGACTGTTTATGTTTGGCAAAAATACCTTCATAAACTACTTGGGGATGGAGGTTAACAGATATGGAGCCCTCAGAGAAAGAGGAAGCTAATTTGGATGGAACAAAAAGAAAAAAAAAACAGTGTTAATTTACTGCTGGTCCTAGAAAGAATCAAGAGAGGTAAAAAGACTAAAGGAAGATATGAATAAGAGGAAGAATAGGGGAGGGGATATGTAAGCATGAGAAATAAGGGAATAAAAAGGTAGAGGGAAATTGGACTAAGTGAGAAACACTAGCAAAATTCCTCTAATATGGGAGGCTGAAAGTACTTTAAGAGTGGTGAATATGTCTGTTCTATTAGAATAATATATTTTGGTACAATGAAAGTGTTTCTGTCCTTTATCCACCAAACCTAATCCTTTCCTGACTGAAATGCCAGTGAATTCTAGTCTACTCAAAAGGTGTAGTATACTTTTTATTTTCCTTTTAACTAAAAATAAGAAAAGGTTGAAGTTTAAATACAGACCAGAGTAGAGAATTCTACAAGAAAGTAGGAACCTGGGAGGAAGAAAAGTAGGTGAGAATATGTGGAATTTGAGAATTAAAGGAAATGTTGGAGCAGGCTCTGAGCTTCTACAGGCCACTGCATTGATGGGTTTGAGATGTTCTGCTCAGATCGTCATAGGCAGGGAATTGTCTAAGTACCACAAGTCTACACTGTCTTCCTCCTTAATAGAGGAAAAATAAAGTAAGCAAGAGAAAAAAGGGGAGAAAAAGGGAGAAAGGGAGGGGAAAAGGATGAAAGGAAAGATAAAGGGAAGGAGAAAAAGAAATTAGTTAGGGTAGGAAGAAGAAAAGAATGAAGAAAGTGTTCATCTCCAAGTGAATTTTTCACAAGCATCTTAAATTCAACAGACCAATCTTCATTCACCTACCACTAAATCAACTTCTAGAACTCCGACTTCAGTTCATGATAGCCACTGAAGTAGAGTCAAAGGACGAGGCATTTGTTGGACTTTGAAGGAGTACTTTCTGTTTAAAGATGAAAATGTAATATTTTTTGAAATAGCCCTAGCTACATCTGACTTGAACTTAATGGAGAGTGGAAAAATCAGCAACTTCGACATAAAAGACCAAAGGAGAAGATGATCCAATTTAGAAATTCTAGCAGAATGATAATTACACAAGTAAGATAAGCTGCAGAGAGAAATGTTTATGATGATACTGGAATTTTCAGAGGGCACTGCAGCAGTAAGTAGCTACGGGATATAAAAAGAGTACATTTTTTGAAAGATTATTCTCATATTGTGATCGATGACTTGAAATTGAAGCTGATATTATAAGGCTAAAGAAATAGTCCAGCTGAGAATGATAGAAGTCTGAGAAACATCAAGGGTAGAAAAAAAAAGATGGAGAGAAATACAGTTGAGATATAAGATGTAAAATTAAAAATGTGGGACTAACTGGCTGTGGAAATCAAGTGAAGACAAAGAGGAATTATATTTAGCTGGCTTGATCAATTTTGCCAACATTAAAAATCATTATTTGAAAAAAGGGAAAGACAGACCAAGTAAGAGAGGAGTTCATGACATGCTGTGGTGTCCCAGTAGCCTGGCCGTTACCCTAGCAACCAGAGGTCTGTCCGGGGAGATTTCCTGCACCACAACGTCAGACTACCTGGTCTTCTCAACTCCACTGGTTTTCCCTTCTACTCCACTTCAGCAACTACTCCTGTGCCACACTGTGAATGTTGCCATTATACTAAATTATGCCATTTCCAACTCTTTGAGTAAACTCTCAGTTTACAGTGTTGAATAGTGTATATAATCTCTGCTTATTCCAATATACAGATTAGGATCCCCTGATATGACTATAAAAGCAGCACTCTCCATTCTTTTCAATGAAATTGTGTAAAACTTTGTGAATTTTACATTTAAAATCAGATCTTAGCACTAGAAAATCAACTCCCAGAGGAGAGGCAAGCCACCTATCTGTACTTAGCAAGTGGCTGACACGTTAGAGGCAAATAATAATAGTTATCAATGTTGTCTGATTTTAAAAAGCAACTCTAGTGGATTAAAATTTATAATATAAGGATCCCCTAGGTTACTCTTTTTTCCTTCTGTTTGGTTTTGGATAAATCACCGATGGCTTATCTCATCTATACTGTATGTTTAATGTATATAATGCTACCTTGTATGTCTCAAAAGCTTCTGTTGGAATCCAATGGGATACATTAAAAATTCTAAAAAAAACGAATGAGATACTATGCACAGATGAAAATAAATTTGGATGGCCAGTATATATATATATGTCTGTTTTTACTATTTATTGCAAGGACACAAGCTCATTGATCCTTTTTCTTATAGTGATATGTAATTCAAACTTTTAGTTTATATGCTTTAGATATGGAGGCATAAATTTCTTTTCCCATTTACACAGCAAGGTAGAATTGTAAGTAAAATTACAGTAAAATGTGTGTTGATTTCCACAGTCTCTAGAAACTGGAATTTCTGCTATTCCCCAGTCCAGAGATTTTCAATTCACAATATTTCACAATAATGTTGGACTTGCTGTAGGCTTTTTTCTTAAGATATCTGATGCCTTGAGGACAAAGTTAGCTCTCTAGCTTTCTGAGGTATTACTCATTCATAGCACTAGGAATGGACAGCAATGAAAATAGCTGAACGGAGACCCACCTAGAGGCAACATGTTTTAATTCTGTAGTGCCATAAATGCTTGTCTGTCTGGCTGCCTTTCTTTCTTATTGCCCTCTAACAATATTTTAAGGTATTTCTGAGAATGATTTTTCCAGATCAACCACACTGCATAAGCAAATGGAATTTGTCTCAACTGATCTAGGAACATGAAATTAAATTGTGCTTTGAATTACCTTTTGAGAATGGTAATATGTTCTTATATGCAAAGAAAAATATACATATAACTACATAATAATGAATCCCATTACACATTTTGAAGTTTATAAGGTTTTTTTTAATATGTAATATTTCCTTAAAGTCTCAAAACAAGCTTTTGAGTTAGGCAAGGCTGAAATTGTGTTTCCTCTCAAAAGACTTAAAATAACTTGAATATATGATAGGGGACAACTGCAGCTGTTAACAATTATCACTAAATGTGTTTGGGATTGAGTAAGATCTGTCAGCAAACAGTTCTTTTAAAGTACTGACATAGCTTTCTGGGGTAATGTGAATATTGAAATCAGGGTAGGTGATTTTTTGATGCATAACATAATATTATGCCATGGTATTGATAGATTTTTGATGATTGTTAATTGTCTGTCTTTTGTATCTTTCACCCCTTCAAGTATGTAGCATATAAAAAGTCTGCAGTGAATGCAAAAATGTTGTAGTTGATGGTGTTGAAAATTAGTGTGACTATTGGGAGTACACAAATCTGGATAAATCTCCATGCTGTGACTTACTAGCTTTGTGTCCTTAGAAAAGTTAATATCCTCTCTCTGAGATTCCGTTTCTTCATTCTTAAAATGATGATAGCAATGCTTTCATCCTAGCCTGGTTATCAAAATTAGTTATGCCATCAAGTGGCAAACAACAGGTTAAGAAAGGTTATTCTTTCTGCTCTTCCACTCTAGAATGGCATTCTAAGTACACATTTAATATTTCCTCTCTTACATCACACTAATCATATTATACAACTGTTATGTATGGAAAATCCAAAACAGTGCACCTTTCAAGGAGAAACTGTGTAGTACAGGACTGAAAATACCATTTACATGCTTCAAGTAATATTAATATTCCACGTGAATTTAAAAAAAAACACCCGCCACTGTGCTGAGTCTGCAAAAACTACAACCTCTATAAACCTGTATGGACCTATTATGAAGCATTTCATTGGGATAATTCATCTAGATCTGTTTCTTCTCGTAAACATGGTGGGTCAATATTTTTTACATTGTATGATACAATTCAATAATTAGTTGAAAATTAATAAAGCAAATGTGTCAATCGTGTCCAGTTCAACTGACTTTATGTGAAATAATTAGCAATATTTCATAACAACTTTTACTGATTGAAGTTTGATATTTGGACATAAATTGATAAATAACAATATCTACTTTTATACAAGAGGTTAAAGATGTGTGTATTTTGGAAAAAAGGCAAAAATACTGAATAATATAAACACCATGAGATTATTTTATATATTTGAAGATATTGCAAAACTCAGGCAGCTCTTTCCATGGTTTTAAAATGCATACATGTAACAACAGTTTAATTAAATAATGCCACTCCCCAGCAACACAGTTCAAATTTCAGTTACTGCAGTACATTAACTGCAATTGCATAAAGCACTAACTTCACTGATAGAGCTCTTCAGTTCACAAATCACTAAACAGATTCACATTGTGATTCACCAATCACTTCTTTTAAAGTCTGTGTCATTGGTCACTGCAAATCAGTTATTTAGTTCACACATAGACAGCAAAGTGTATAGTTGTGTTGCTTCCTTGTTTCTGAGGCATAGCCCATGTGACATTTAACAACTGAAAGAGGAAATTGGTAAACAAAGAAAACACAGCAAAGAATGAAACATGATAATGGTGGAAGAGAAATTTAAATTGAACATACATGAAATTTATAGATGAAAGAGCTGATTGTGGGAATGCTGACACTGTGGACATCTCAGACTCTATAAATGTAACTAGAGAAATTCAGTAAATGTCAATTTATCAATGTAAATAAGGAAAGTGGTTGTGATGAAAAAGGAAGTGTCCCAGGGAAAGTGATAAAGTGACAGTGTTAAAGAAAAAAAATTGTATTCCATGACATTTAAAGTACTAAGGGTTAAATATTAGAAACTGACTCAAACTTAGTAAAGAGTATGATTTTGCCAATGCACATGCAAGATATTCTTGAAGTTATACAAGAATATAAGAAATGTTCAAACTACTGTTTTTAACAAAGAAAGTCTCATTTTTGATGTTTTTAATGTTTCATAGTGCATAAAATATTAGTTCTATTTTTTATTTTTTTCCTGTACATCTGTAACTGACAATAATAGAATTTCTATTTCCCATTGATTTTTAAGATCCCTTTGTATGATTTCAGGTTACATGGACTATTTTTACAGTCCCATGATACCATGCCAAGAGAAAACTGCTGTAATTAAAACATTAAAAAGTATGAAAAGGAGGTTGTGCTTGATTTTACTTTTTAAATGAGATGACTGAATCTAGGGATTTGTTTTTTCTTCCAGAGGCCATAAGAAATCTAAATATATGCTTGTATATTTTCACGTTTTCATTTTCTCATGGTGATCAAATGGTTTAAGAGAGGCAGGAATTCAAATGTAATCTTTCTTCTTACCTAAAATAATTATGGAGTGTATAGAGTAATAAATAAATCTTTTATTTATGAATATGGCCATTTCTATTTCAGCATTTCTAGAAGCCAGATTTTAATCTTTTAGCAATACATACATGCATGAAGTTGAGTATGTAAGGACCTGAAAGCCTAGACAAATGGGCTGAGTGTTTGCAGCCTTTTACAGAACCCACTGGTGAGAAGTACTTTCTTACTTTTACTCCATATTCATAGGTTTAATGTTTCACTAAAATGCTATGAAAATAACAGAAGTGATGACTTACATTCTTGCATGTCTTTGTGGTTTTGTTTTTACTTTCCAGTTTACATACAGAGATGAAACCTTCCCTGCTCCCTCCTTCTCATGAGTACATGTTCCCATCTTGGTTTTCTGTATTTTCTTTGATGCCTAGACCCTAAGGCTCAGAGGAGTGACCTTACAACGTTTTTTAAGTTTTAATAAAACAGGGGAAGAGGAGAAGTTAAATTCCGTATGATTGTTCAATACTACTATTTAAGAAATACATGTGACTAAAGCCTAAGGCTTCCAAAAGGAAGTCAGAGATAATTTACTT
Organism: Manis pentadactyla; assembly: GCF_030020395.1. Lineage (NCBI taxonomy): Eukaryota > Metazoa > Chordata > Mammalia > Pholidota > Manidae > Manis > Manis pentadactyla. The sequence goes on along the minus strand of NC_080020.1, from coordinate 166,746,627 downwards.
TATGGCAGAGTTCTTAAGTTTTGAGCAGGAGTGGAGCCAGGGAAGTATTGTTTGGTGAATGTTATCATGACTTGTATTATGTCATGGTAGGGTGATCAAGTAATGAACAACTCCCAGATTTAAGAGAGTTAGTACATTAAAGTTTGCTTTCCACTGAATTTAGAGTCTAATGGATCCATGTTGATTGAAAGAGGTAAAAAAGGGTTTTTATAATATAGAGAGTCTCAGGGCTCATCAATCTGAATGTTCACTGTCCTGTGTAAAAAGCCGATGGACCAAAGAGAGTGAAGGCATACCTGCTCTTCATTGCCTTGGCTAGAAGGTAATCCACCTCACTTTTGTTCAGATTCTCTTGGTAAGAATCAATTACACAGATCCATCTACATGCAAGGGGTTGGGATGTAGCCTGAGAAGAAGAGAGCCTGATAATTGGTGAACACTTGCATCTTGACATGTGGCCTTAGACTCAGGCTAATTAGCCAAAAACAATCATAGACCTAGGATGGGCTATATAACAGAGTTACATGCACCCAGAGTACTAGTCCAGGAATCACTGTGCATAAATGATTCACCAGCTCATGGGTTCCTCCTCCTGTCAGTCACTGAACTGACCTGTCTTGCTGGTCATGCAGGGAAATCAATCCCCTCTTCTTTCAGCTTCCCATTCCAACCCATAGCAGACCAGTGATCCTCAAGAGATTGCAAACCAGAATATGCTTGGTATCTAGATCAGGGTAGGCCCGAGCTTCACTGATTCACCCACCGAAGGGCCATGGAGTTGCCATCCTGGAGCAGGGATGGTGGCCGCATGCCCTGCTCTGAGGCACTGTGGAGTGTGTATGCCTTACTGAGTCTCAGTATGACTGTGCCCAGCCCGTTAGCTATGGAGGGTCGTGGTGGAATGAATGCCCCGCTGAAAGACGAACCTGGTCATGGTGTCAGGTGGAGAGTTGCAGTGGTGTTGGGGTGGAGGAGCAAAAGTGGAGTCAGGGGCCAGTGGTTGAGAACCCCATGCTTAAGAAGCAGGGAGGTGAAAGTAAACTGCACTGCCTGTGAGCCAAGACTGAGCAGCCAGTGCTTGTTCCACCGTCCCACTGCACTTCACTCAGGAGCCACAATTACAGGGCATTGAACTTTCATCTGAGTATAAGTCCCTGTACAGCTGCACTGGTTATATATCCATGAGCCCCACTGGTTTAATTAGAGACTCCCTCAAAGACACCCTCAGTGGAGAAGCAGCCTTAGGTATCCTCCTTCTTTTTTGTAATTTATCACACTAAAGTGTTACCACATAGGAAGTAAGTGTACAAGGGCTTTTAATTTGGGTGAATTCATGAGTCATGAATTTTTGCCTAATGCCTTTCATAGAAATGATTTTCCCTTTTCTGAAATGATGCTTTTTTTTTCTTTCAAAGGTTTTTGTTTGTTTTTAATGCCTTAAGGAATGATTTCTATTACCTCTTCCTAAAGGTTTCCCATGATCATCCCAGAGGAAAAAGACTCCTTGTCCTTTTCCTTAACTGGGTGATTTACCACACGTAGTAGCATACATATCAGCATCTCCCTGGAGCATTTTTAAAACTGTATCTTCTCTTATACACATCCTTCACACTAAATATTTAAGCATAAGAGACATGCATAGATTGAAAAAATTCTCAATATTTTTCTGATGTAACAAAGTTCCTATCTTTCATGGATATCTATACTGACTAGACTTTGTGCAGACATCTTTCTTCTATTAAGTATTACTAATGTTTTTCACTACATTTGGGCTCACGCTAATCTCCCCTGGATTGAACACAACTTTTGTTTGGAAGGAGGTCTTATTTATCTTATTTTCCCATGTCACATATATCCTTATCTAGTATGTAGTGGGTACTTAATATTTGTGACTTGAATTAATGAATTTAGATTAATATAAATTTTGGCATATGAAATCTCAAAACACAGTGCATAAATAAAATTTAACACAGTCTGACATGTCAAATGCTTGGTATTTCCTTGAGATGACTATAGATCTTAAAGTAGTGCCTTAAATCAAATGAGCTATTCTTTCTGTTTAGGGAAGAAGCAGTTCGACATCATCATTTTGGGACTTCGGTGTGCTTTGCAGTCTGCCTCCTTTAAAGAGGTATAAACCTGGATCCTGTAGGTCTCTCTGAGTGCCTTTTCTTTTTTGTTTTTTCTCTCAGTCAACTTAGTTTGCTTTTATAGGATTGGAAAGGTTATGTATCCACTTGACTAGAATGGTGATCTTGACATCATTGAGGTCTCTAAGCCAGACAGTACAAGTGTTTGCACATTTTCTTAACTCATAGTATTTAGCCAATTGACTGTAGCATCTGCCTTGGATATGGTAAACTCCTTCTGGCTAGCACCAGCTCCTACAATTTTTGTAAAAGCCAATGTGCTTTTTTTTACCTCTCATTGCATTATGTCCACAAAGCATCCATCACAGACAACTTTGGACTGATATTAGTTTGCCTTTCAACTCATCAACTTAGTAAAATGACTGCTTGAGCCAGAAACTCTTATTGATGAGAGATGGTACTTAAAAAGAATTATTCAATAATGATAAATTACATTATAATACATTGTCATAAAGCTGGAACTTCTTATAAGAATAACAGGGTGCTTCAGCCAAGTTAGTCCCTTATGATGTTTTCACTTATTGTCAAATGTCAATTTCTTTAACAGGAATAATTGCTATTTCTTTTGCAACTGATTCAAGGCTCTTTAAAACTCACCAAAACAGTGAAAGATTAACTCCCTCTGACCTTGATCACCTCTCTGCATCCCCTCACCTATTATTTAAGCTGTTCTTTTTTTTTTTGCTTAAAATGTTATACATTTATTTGTAATATAAAATAACGTAATAAATATTGCATTATTTGACATAACATATAGTTTGGCTATCACTTAGTATGCACCTGGTGCTGTTAAGTGCTTTATGCAGATTATACCATTTCATCACCAGAACAAATTGGTGGCATTATTATTGCTGTTTCATATGTGAAAACACTGAGGCTTAGAAAGTTGACTATTTATGGCATAATCATTAAGACAACCTGATAAACATGCATATTCCAGGAAAACACAAAAGACCTTAAGATTTCAAAATAAGGCTTAGGAATCTGATTTTTTTCTAGTAGACTGGGTAGTTCATAGTCATTCTAAAAATTTACAACCACTAAAGTATATTAAGCTTATGTTCATTTTCCTCAACTAGAGTGGAAGTTTCTGAAAGGAAACTTTGCAACTTTTATATGTTCCCAATCTCTCATTTGCTACCTATGAGATGTTGTACACCATTCAGACAATTGCTTGTAAAGAAAGATTATGGGCATTGGTGTGAGAAGAATTTTAAAAATTGTCTTAATTTATGAGATCCAGTAAATGGAAATCATCAGATTTACTGCATGCCATTACGTGGAGGACAATGAAATAATGTGTCACTAAAAAATACCTGGCAATTGTATTCCATTCATTGACTACTTAAAAGAAAAACAGATTACTATTAGAGAAAAAAAGGTCTATAATTAGGTCCAAATAATAAATTTTGGTGCACATTACCTATAAGTCATTTCTCATGGGATTTGCAATGTCCATTTAAAGATCAGAGTAGTGAAGGGATTAGTACAGTGCTAAGGAAAACAAAGTACATGATCAGTAATCAGTTCTACAATCTCTAGTCAGTAAGTCTCAGTAGAGGGTTGAAGAACTTATGGGGAAGGTGGAGGGAAGAGCTGGAATGTCTTGGTTGGCCCTCCTGCCCTAGTAAAACACCACAGACAGAAGATAGAAAAGTTTAAATTGTTCTCCGAAAAGCTGTTATTACTGGAATAGTCCTATAATGGTGCACATTGGAGTCACCTGCAGAGATCTAAAAACTAGTAATGCCTGGCTCTCAACCTTAGACATTCTGGTTTAATTAGTATGGAATTCAGAATAGGCATGGAGATTTTTATAAGTGCCATAGTGATTATAATGTGCCTCTAAGCCTGGATACTGTTGAGAGCTTTTTTTTTCCTCGCTGAATTTTAGTTTCGTTTCAGCCAAGAGGTAAAGCCAAGTTTATTCACCCACAATACTTTTCAATATTAGGCAGATACTGAAAGGGAATTCTCATCATCAATGACCTCACTGGACTCTGCTGGGCTCACCTACTTTTCTGGGACCTAGGATCTCTTCCTTCCTCTTGCACCCAATGCCCTTTGGGCTATCTGCCTAAGGAGAAACTACTTATATTCTTTTGCTAATTTTTTTTTTCAGTGACTTGAATGAGTTAATTAATTAGACTCTTAGGCAGGGAAAAAATTTCTGATGGTAAACTGAAAGTATTAAAGCTGCATACCCATATATCTACTTCCTGTCTTGGAAGGACTTTGCCCTGACCACCTAACAGCTCCTTTGCTTGTAACCACCAAATAAAGAGGTGAATCCTTGCCCTGGTACAATTTGATAATGGATACTTTGAAAAGGGGATGCATTTTTTAGAGTTAATTCAGAATCTTGGGCGTAAACTTAACACAATGGTTTTCAACCCGGCCTGCACTTTGCCTTGAACATCTAATTCTTCATGTGCCCCAAGCTTTTCCAGCTGCCACAAAACTCTGCTCCAGCTGGCGGCAATGTAATTCCCATGGACCTGTTAGCTAATTAAGTTTCTATTCCTTTAATGTCCATTTCAATATTGTGATGTGCTCTAAAAGATGTCCTAGATTAGAAATCAAAGAAATTTTAATAGTGGAACACGCTACTCTGAGTATGTTGGGGAAAATTCTGAGTGTGTTTGGGAAGCTAGAAGTGTTGCTGGGTACCCCTAAAGTGCACCCATGAAAGTAACTCAGGTTTCTTCTACAGAGCTACTGATGATTGTTTTATGCTGTCTTTACATCTCCTAGTCAATTCTAAAATTCATCTTTCTAATTTGGTAATCTTAATTATTTTAAAATTTGTTACCCATGTGAAAAGGATAGCTAATCTGCTTAAAGATGGAGGGGTTTTCAGGAAGATGGAAAGTTTTTAAGGAGTTGAATTAAGGAAGAGTAGGTCTCCAAAGAGAGCTCAGTAGACAGACCACTGGCCAGTTCCAAGGCTCTGTATCTGCAGAAAGTCTCATGCACATGGAATAGTGAATCATTCTCTTTTTCCAGGTGTACATAAAAGAGCTTTGTAATCCTTAATAATCGATCTATTTGGAGAAATATAACTCTGAAATAGTTATCAGATAATTATTGCAATAATAGTGAAGATATGTAATGTGAAAAGCAATGATCTAAGTGGTCTGCATATATTATCTTGACATTGAATTTATGAAATGGAGAGCAGAAATTTTCATTTTATACATAGGACAGCATATATAAACAAAGAATTTGAGTACTTCACCCAAAGTCACAGAGCTAGGAAGTGAAAAAAGCAATATTTTAATAGGTAGTTGAATCTGTGATTTTTTACAAATTAGTATTATTGACCCTAATTGTGGTAAGTTATATGTGGTTGAATGTGTAGATATAACCTATGTGTCAAGCATATTATATAATTAAGTCAAACTAAATTCAAAACAAATTTCTTCAGGTCTGATAAAAATGTAAGTAGTAATTTTAAACATTTTTGTGGTAGGGTTTTCATATATATTAAATATATATATACTTGATAAATTGAAGAAAAACGTCATATTACATGCATTTATATTGGTGTATCACTATCAAAGTGTCTTCCTAGTAGCAATCAATCCAATTATCAGAAAAAGTATATGTGTGTGTCTCAACTGAGGGTTTCACCCTGGGCAATTTCATTCTGGATTTGGTGAAACCAAAAAATGACAATGAAACGCTGGGGGTAAAAGTGTTTATACCCACCTTTATTCTTGTGGTGGCAGGTTAAGCACTAGAATCCCATCCGCCTCAGGGCGAGTTTGCATGCAGCAAGCTGGTTTCTGCCTCCAGGCCTCTCAACTGCCTAACACCCCCGGAGCACTGGAAGAGGCTCCTTATATAAAGTCAATAATAACTCATTGCCTACAGTTGTGCAAGTCTGCTCCTGCAAGCATTGCACATGTGCCGTGAGCAAGCAGACAGGATCAGTTGAGAATCCTGGCAGGGGAATTTCCATTTTCTCTACATGGTCAAAAGAGAATTAGGAGAAAGAGACAAATGGTATTTCTCTTACCTCACTGATGCACAGCTACCCAAGGATTTGTCCATTTAAACATCAGTGCTGAGGGAGAAGAAGCCAGGATTTCAAAGTGAGGATTAAAATCTAGAACCTAATTTCAAGGAACGGACTCTAGATTAGACTCCAGAGTATAGGTTAGTTCTTAAACATTTTCAGCTTCAGGTTACTTGCTAAAACAACCGCACAACAGTGATCAACAAAATAAAATCTGTTTGGGTTGAACTAATTTGTTATACTAATATTCAATTACCTGTATTTACTAGGAAAGTGGGTATTCATTTTATTTAATTCTGGTGCTTGGACTGGTGACATCTTGCTTAAACAGAAGTCAATCAAAAGCATGTTGAGCTGTCTGCAACAATAACAATTCTGGGGGGAAAATAAAAGGAACATAATCTTCCAAGCAGCCAAAATGATGTCTAGATACTAAATTGCCATTTAAGTTTTGGTAAGGCCTATGCTCAGATTCAGTAGAATTTCATCAACATTAATAAAATGAGCTTTCTATCAGTCAATTACTGTCTTGCATGAAATCAGCACAGTGAATTTTTATCAAAATCAGAGGTTACATTTGAAATCATGCAGTTGAAAGAGCAGACTAATATGTTGAGCAGACTAATGGCCCCAAAATGTCCATCCCCTCATTCCCAGAAACTGAATATATTACCTCACATGGTAGAAGAGGGAATTAAGGTTTCTAATCAGCTAATCATGAATTATCCAGGTTGGCCCATTGTAATCACTACCATCCTTGAGTAGATTGGTCCTTAAAAGGTCTTTAAAAGGGAGAGAGAGGAGGAGGTATCCCAAATCTGAGTGTAAGGTTTCCTGGATTTGGGGATGAACCATGAATCTGGATGGCCTCTAGAAGGTAGAAAAAGGAAAGAGATTCTCCCTGTATCCCCTAAAAGGAAAGCAGACACACCAACCCTTTGAGTTTTAGTCCAGCAAGACCCATTTTAGATTTCTGACCTCCAGAACAGTGAGGTAAGAAACCTGAGTTTAATTTAAAGTTGTGCTAGGAAATTAATACAAGTTACTTGGTTCATAAAAATTTCAGTTTGGGTACCTGATAAAGGTCCCTTCAAAAGAGTTAAGCAGACATCATTTGAAGGTTGATGTACCATTTATTATCTTGTTTGTGCTCAGATCCACTCCTCACCCTCTCTCTGTCCCACTCAGTAGGGCAAGGTAGCAATCCTGCATTTCTAATTTCCTAGGCTCCTGCGTGAACTGGTTTTCTGCTGATATTTTGCCAATTGGTTTCAGCCCTGGGTAAGTTCACTACGGATTCTATGTGACCAAAGAAAATGACAGTAAAATGTTCTTAGGGTGAAAGGGTTATACCCAACTTTATTTCCAGGTGGCAGGTCAGTCACTAAAATCACATTCACTCAGAGTGAGTCTGCATGCAGCAAGCTGGTCTCTGCCTCTGGGCCCCTCTGTCCTCACAGCCATCCTTTGGGCCCCTCTGTCTGCACAGCCATCCTCTGGGCCTCTCTGCCTGCACAGCCATCCCACACAGCTGTCCTCTGGAACTCTCTGCACAGTTGTCCCACACAGCCATCCTCTGGGTTTCTCTGGACAGTTGTCCCACACAGCCGTCCTCTGGGCCTCTCTGCACAGTTTTCCCACACAGCCATCCTCTGGGCCTCTCTGCCTGCACAGCTGTCTCACACAGCCATGCCACCGTGTGTGCTGCCCAGAGCACTGGGCAGAGCTCTTTATATAGAGTCAAATTGCCCACAGGTGTACAGTAAGCTAGTCAACCAGGGCCAGGTGAGAATCCTGGCCACAGGAACTCTCATTTTACCCACAGCTGGGCTCAGGCCATGAGGCAGTAGTGAGAGTCTGCTAGAGAGGGCAGGAAGAAAAGAGAAGCCAGGGCATCTCTGCCCAACTCTCTGCTTCTGCCAATAACCTGGTAACTCTGCAGATGGTTCAAGTCTTACTTTTGCTTCAGATATAACTACAGGGGGATGCTTGGAAGCTTGATCCACCCTTTCTGTGGTCCCATCTTGCACTGCATGCCTCTGGCCTTGGTTTTAGTCCCTGATAGATGGCCTTGGGTTCTATCTCCAGAAATACATTCTTTTCATTCTTCTTCAGTTTTGTTGGCTTTCGCTTATCACTGAGGAGACCTGTTCTCACCTGATAGGTTTCCCAGCTTTCCTATCACCTGTGTAACCAGTTCCTTTGATTAAATTCCCTCTGTTTGGAATAACCAGAGAGTTTTGGTTTTCAGAAGCGGATCATATGACAGATAAAAAATTTCCACGAAGTATGAGATTTCTTCAGAAATTTAATATATAATTCTATAGCCATGGTTCTTGATGAGGAAGATTGTCTTTTGGATGACTGTCAGAAATAGGATTCATGGATAGAGAAAAACAGTGATTGAATGGTATTTTGTATAACATGATAAAGATGAGATCAATGGTAATGCTGCTGCTGTTTTCACTCATGGTGATGACAACAATATCAACAATGATGACAGAATCATAGAAGTAGCACATAACTGTTGAATGGAGGTTTTGCATTCAGCCTTTGTTATCAAAACTGGGAGTATTTGAGCAGTTAATCTGCCACTTAGTAGCTGTGACAAATAAGCCACTTCACTGCTGTTTTGGTTGTTGCATCTGTAATATAAGGATGATAATATACACCTTATGGATTTGGGGAGGATATTAAATAAGATATACAGAAAAAGCAGATAATTTGGCACATAGGAAGCACTAAATAAATGGTAGCAAAAGGCTGATCATTTATATTGAAGTATTAGTAAGGAAAGATTTTGCTTTTCATAAAGATGAACCCTTACTTCTTAAAAATTGAAGCCCTCTAACATTTGTCTAGGAGTCACCTTTTTACAGTTCTTTTTACTTATTATCCTAATGCACTGGTTGCCTAGCATAAGAAACTCCCAACTACTCCTTGTTCCTAGCTTTTGTGTTGCCCTGTTCCATCTGCCCTATGGATTTCACTTTGTAAATTCAGACTCTAGGCTCACCATGCCACCTGTCACCACACACTGGATACCAAGCTCTGTCCACCTGGTTGAACTTTTTCCAGTGATTTGCTGCTGGGCTGCTCTTATGCCAGAGAAACCCTTCTTGCCTCATTTAACCCTTCTGTGCTGAGCTATAGAAGAAGACACAACAGGAGCCACTTTACATTATTATTTGTGAGCACTCTTGTGTGCTTAAGAATAATAATAATACTCTGCTTTTAGCATAAAAAGAAAGACACTTCCCCCAGACATTGGAGATTACTGAATAAATTGTTGTTCCCCTTTTTCTATGAAACAATGACTAAAGCCATTTTCTGAAAATGAGTATTGTTAATCATTGGATCATTAACCTTTACAATGTCAATGTGTTCTCCATATCAAATTCAGTTAAATGACTGCCGGAGGTAACAGTTAAGGGAACATTTCACATAGATGAACATATTAATGCTTTATTTAGTTCTAAATGCACTGTGAAGGATTTAGGTGAGAGCTAATCTATGTTAAGAAAGCAAAATACCTGAAAGAACAATCTCGCAACAAGAAAGTGAGAATTTGACAGATAAAATGTAGCTTGCCTTCTAATCTTTCATATCTCTTTCTTGCCTAGTTTTCATTGTATCTTATATTTTGCTTTTATAGTTCTTGTTCAGTAAAGAACACACACTAACCGGCTTGCATACAGGTAGAGAAATAAATGATTACCCTGTGTGTGTTTGTGTGTATGTGTGTATGTACATAGCCTGAAGACCACTCCTGTGATGGGCATCTCCATCAGTCTGGATGGAATGAAAATGTCTCCTCACATCTGCTGCTTGTATATTGGAGTCACTCATTCTTGGCTCAGAACCACATTTCACACCCTTTTTTCCCTTGTTCTACTTTTTTCCCATGTTCTACTGGTTCAGATCATGTTGGTGTTTATGAATTACAAATTTAAGAAAGATTTTGTATTTTAAGAGCAAGTCATTTCTTGGATTAATTCCTTATATTTACATTTTCATCAAAAGAATTTGTGAAATAATTTCCCTATGTTTTAATATATTTTACCAGAAGTATCCAAGCTGAAAATCAATCAGTATTAATAATACATGTGTAATAAGTAATCCGTAGCTACCTTTCTATCAGTGTATGAGCAGCACATTAGAAGTTAGTCAAATAAATATGCTATACCCTCTCTAAACATTGAGAAACACTCTATAGCAGTAACCAGTGACATTCATTGAGGGCAACCGGTGAAAAATTTGATAATGCAGTGCAAGCTCTTAGATCTAGTATGGAGAGTCCTAACATATCTGCATGTTAGAGACTCTTACACAGATTTAACAACTTATATAAAAGAGAACAAAATGATCTTTTATAAGGAATCAGATCTCATTATGTAATGGTAAGTCATTTGCACATTTCTGCATTTTTAACTAACACTAGTAACAAACTCTTATGGCCTGTCTCAAAAATGTTCTTGATACTCTGTATATCTTAACTTTTTCACTGAGAATCTCTGCTCTAGGACCCAACAAACACAGAGAGCTTTAGAACTGGGATCACTGAGTAAAGCTGCTGAGAATTGATATTTCAGGATTTAATCATCAAAGTCTTTCACTATGTGAATACCATCAATCACCTCCAATTTCTCCTGCCACATTCACATCACTGACATTAAGCTGCTTCTATGCAATGCCAGATCAACCAGTCAGCTTCATCAAGTAGATGAAAATCTCTGTCAAACCAATCATTTCAAGCTGTGTAGAAAAGAAAACTTGCTGATTCTATTAATATTTCATTCTTCAAAACACTTGGCTGGTGTTATGAGGACAAAGGTATTGACTGTCTTGGTTTGAATACCTGTTGATGTAAGATTACTTCCAGATGTGGTGTATGGACAATTTGGCTTATATCATTCATATTTTACAATCTATTGGCCTCTTGTGGAGAAACCTGAAGCTTCTATTCTAGTTTTCCTTTAAAATATGATTTCAAAATTAATCCTATTATAATAAAGTCAAAATTTTATTGATCAAGATGCATACTAATAAATCCTAAGAATGAATTCTGCCTTATGTATTTCAATAAATGCCTTAATTCTTAGTTTTATGTCTCAGATACCAGAGTAGAAAGGTATTTCAGAGGACTAAAGAGTCTGCCTGGTATTCCTGAAATCATCCTTTCAGACGCAGCTGATCTTACCTACCTTTAAAACCTCCCATGCCAATAGGTTTATGTGATCTTGTTTATCATTCAGAGCATTTCCTCATTTGAGCTTCTGCAGAGCTCTAACTTAGGTGTGTAAGTAGACCTGTGGAGAGGGAAAACAAAAACAGTCTTGGAAAAATTATGGGACTTGTCAACATCTGCATATGTAGCTAGTGAGTTGTCAACATCTGCATATCTAGCTAGTGAGTTGTCAGGATTTAATGTGAAACACACAGAATATGCTACCTTTACTACTATTAGGATTTTAGTCTAGAAGGATCAGCTTGTTGAAGAGTAGCTAATTTTCTGTGAGTACTGATTGAACAGTATATTTCTTTTAGGTGAAGTTCAATACATGACCAAGGTTAATGTAGCGTAAGACCTGCTTCTTGAAATAACCATTGTCTCTGCTTTTAGCAGTCACATATGCTTGCCACCTGTAGAGAAATAGATATAGCTTAAGGAAAAGAGGTCAACGGAGAAGATGCTAATTTTATATTGTAGGAAAACTGGCCACTATTTGATGCTTCTCTCTTATTAGAGAAACTAGAAACACTGATGAGGCTTGCATAGGTCTGGGTATTAAAATGGAAGGAAAGATTGTCTACCAGAAACACTGCACCAAAATCAGGAGAATGGGAGGAACTAGGGGAGAATAATGTAAGGGCTCTGAAAGCTGTAAAACACATCCTAGTAGATGTCAGGAGATAAAATCAAAAGTTAGTAAGTCTTAGAGCCAGAGATATGATGTCAGGGGAAAATATTAAAGAAAACTGAAATTTTGAGTGTGATGCTATTGACCTATGTGGAGACCAGCTCCACAAACCATCTGACTGAGTGGAGAGGATGAGGAGCTTAAAGAAAACACAGGGAAAGATACAAGAAAGACATGGGAACCAAAGCTGGGATCAGGAGGTTCACTGCCCAGAGATGGCGGACAAGTGACGCAATTTATTTTCTGAGCACTACTTATATACACAAGCTTATAATGATGTCACTTATGGACTGATCACATATCTGGTGATCTCATATCCAGTGTAGTCACTTCTGTTTCCAGTGATCTCACTTCCTGGTGATATCACTCCCTGGTGCCCAGATCTGGTGATGTCACTTCCAGGGTGATAATCATATCTGGCCCTCCGCATGTTCCCCTTTTTACTTTATTAAAAATGAAGGTAATAGGTAGAGATAATAGAAATTATAGAAAGCCTTCCTTTAAATATCCCGTTTTTAATATAACCCTTCCCTTAAGTTCCCGTAGTGAAAGATTTCTTTAATTTTCTATAGTGAAATAGAAAAGTGGGATTATGATTACAGCCTGGCTCTCAATCTGAGCCGAGCATGCGTAGTGAAACAGACACAGAAGGAGGACACTTCTCTCAGAGATGGTGAAGATCCAGGCCTCTGCAAAGTCGGGGGATGAGGATCTGCACCTCACCTCTGGTGGCCCCCAATTTCTCTCCTGATGGCCCTGATGGCCCCTCTGCTACTGTGCCTATCTTCTGTTCTTCTTCCCTTGAGGAATCTTACCCTTCTCTGGCTAACCAGTCATCCTCTGAGCCAATCAGGGCAATGTGAGGTATGAGAGTGAGAGAGAGGAAGCATCGGTTTTCTGTCTCCTTGGTTGTTTATGTCTCCATGGCCTCCATGCCCAGTACCTGCTTCAGGCATCCTTTGCCAGCCGGCAGGACCCTAACTCAGGTAATATATTTTGAGGAACTCAAGCCATTTTTTTAAATGTAAGGTATTTTTTTCTGAAACAACAGGGTAGTGAGGTTTTAGAAAAAGTTTGGTTTGAGAATTAAGGAGAAAAATTACAGAACCAGCAAACAGGAAGAAAGGTGAAAAGATTGGAAAAACCTCCGGGGGCTGGAAGCTCACTCCCTTCTTTCTTTAACTGAAGTTATAGGTGATGTTGGGTGCTGGGGGAGCAGACTTCTGGGGTGGTTTTCATATTCATCGTGGGAGTTGACCACTGTATGATGATGTTTGACCAGTCGTTCGGGAGCCAGCGAAGGCCTGTAGCAGACATGACCTCTCCCCAAGATAAGTACCGCTGCTGGTATCCAGTTCTTTATCAGCTTAAGAATAATAAACTATAAATGACAAAAGACTTAAAATTTACAATGGTTAAAGATCTGAAGAGAACTTACTATAAGACAGTTGATATAAGGATATTTGGAGATATCTGTAATATAAAATATTCAATAAAGTTTAGCATTATTCTTTTGACAGTGCTTTCCAAGTAATTATATATCAGATAAATAAGCCAAATTAGCCAAGTATTTTCCCTAATGAGGAGAAAAAATTCATCTGTTATGTTCCAGGGGCCCTCTGGAAAATACTAGAGTTAACTAGAGGTAAAAGCACATTTTTGAATTTGGTGTTGGAAAGTTGTCAAAAGAAAGTTTTCAAGGCACTTGCCTAAATAGAATTGTAGGTTATTATTAAATGATACTTATTATTTAACCAGAATGACAATAAAAAGGTTAAAGGCAAATACAGAAGGTTACACAGTTGTTAACAACACTTAGTTTAACAGTCCTTTTACTATTAATATCTTATTTTCTTAAGCACTCAATAACAGCTGTAACTTAAGAACAAAGTTACCTTCTTTTACTCTCAATACAATGCCTTTCCATTCCTTACATCTTCTCTTATCAAAACACACATTCTTTAGCATACAGAAATGTTTTCCTTATTATATTTAATAATTTTAATTAGAAATTAAAACCATTAGTTACTTTAACCTTCAGTGAACACTGAAAAATAGGCCATTGTAAACTGTTTCACCAGCATTCCTTAGAATGATACATTTATGAACATATTTTATTATTTCTGGAAAAGTGCCTTACAGCAGATTTTCTCACTTAGCACAAAATATGTCTGTATAACTTAGCAAAACTTTAAGAATTTTGGTTACCACAAAAGTTCTAGGCTGTTTGCAGATACATACACTATTATATATTAATACACTATTATTATTAAGATGTTCATTTGCTACACTTGTTTACTCATTCTTAGAAACCATGCTAGATTACTCACAAAACTTTTAGCAGACATTAGACAAAGTCAAGCCATTCTTTAAGCATCTTTTTGAAAGATTTAACAAATAACGTCAACTCAAATGTCTTTAAATAAACTTAGGCAGCTGATAACATGTAAGGACATGTCTGTTTCAGTTAAACTTAAATTAGCATTAGTGCTTAATATTTTTTATTAGAATTTCTGGAAGTTTAAGAATGCCCAATTTTTACAAGCACTTGTCTGTAAATTAATTTTTATTAATACCATCTGGAGGTAGAAAAATATTTTTCATTTACACATTTAGACATACAAACATGTAGATTGAGATGTAATGACTACAGTCAACATAAAAGAATATGTACACAGACAGAAACTGACACAAAGATTTTTTAGTTACTAATATCAAATGCAGAATGATGGTTATGGACTGAGCTATTGTTTGTTTGCTAAAGAATAAGTAAAGATGGAATCCATCCTGCCTTCTCCTATGTGGTATATGGCTGGGCTTGCATGCTAAATTAATTCCCAGTTTGCAAATTACTAGAGAGAATGAGGTAGACTTGAAAAGGGACGGAGCAGGAGATGAGGTTATTTTAAGCTTTCCACATTCAGCTAGCACTGACTTGGAGTCTGTAGGGGAGTCCACATCATTATTGTCCTCCCCCACTGATGATCCAGATTCTTTCTGAAAGTAGTGTTGTTTCTTCTGGGTTAGTTTCTTCTCATATTTGGGAGGCAAAGATTTATCATTCTCTGAGGCCATGGATTTTACAAGCCCTTCATAGCCAGTCACCACCTGTTTAAGTTGTTCAGCCACAATATTCTCTTTAAGAGGTTTATCTGGGAAACGGGAAACTGCGGGGAGGAATCCAAACTTTCTTTCACTGAATTCCACAGGGCAAATGTTTTCACAGGAAAGTCCCAAGGCCCATGAAGAGTGAAGTGCTCTTTAAACTGCAGCTCCACTTCTTGCCAAGTCTGCTCAAAAGCAAGAAAATATTTTAACTGCCAGCTACGCACATTACTGCTATGGACACGAAGCATAGCTTTAAGCATAAGTACAAAGCATGACCGGTCTTTACATCCAGACTGATTCATAGCTATAGCTTTAAAAGTACAAACAAAAATTTGAGGGTCCAACAGTCGTTTGACCCTTGCTATCCCAAGTTTTACATGTGATGCTACTACTCCCGTACTACCTCTAGGACTTCACCAAGTCCGTACCTCATAGATGCTCGTCTGTTCACCAATGGAAGCCACTCCTCACTGAAAGTGCCGGCCGTGTGCTGGAGACCTGACTCTTCTCAGCTCTCCTTCACTCTGTAGAGGTCCCTGTTTGGGTGCCACCTGTGGAGAACAGCTCCACAAGCCAGCTGAACCTGAGTGGAGTGGATGAGGAGCTTGAGGAAAATACAGAAAAAGACACAAAGAGGACACAGAAACCAATGGTGGGACCAGGAGGTTCACTGCCCACAGATAGTGGACAAGTGACATTGTTTATTTTGTGAGTGCTACTTACATATACAAGCTCATATCCGAACTGATCTCATGTCTGTTGATCTCATATCTGGTGTAGTCACTTCTGTTTCTGGTGATCTCACTACCTGGTGAAATCATTCCCTGGTACCCAGATCTGGTGATGTCACTTCCAGGGTGACATCACATCTGGCCCTCCACAGACCTCAGTCAGAATATTTGGTACATCTGTAGGCTATAGGTGAATCCATCTTACCTGAACAATCAGGGATAAAGAAGTAAACTTTTCAGAATGATCAATCTTACTTGGGGAACTCTGTTGCTCTCTAGTAAAGAGGTGACTAGAAAAGCCATTCTGAGAGTGACAACCCCATCACTGACATGATACCTTGAAAAAAATATGTGGAATCCACTTATTCTTTCTTTTCTTTTCCTTGGAAGTGTTTTGTGGAAATAAAGATCTGTAAAAAGGCATAGATAGAGTGTATTTATATAAAGATAGCATGTGAGTTAACTCTGTTATCATATAGAAACAGAGAAAGGCCAAGGCCAAATCAGATCATGTTGGCTGTTGAGTTAATGAACAATTTAGACTAAAATGAACAAAGTGCTATATTGAGCACTGCATGTTTGTCACAAAAACACATAGTTAACAGAAGCCTTTCTGATGTAAATCAATATTGAATCATATTCCAGTGGTTGAGGAGAACAGAATTCGGTAGAAAGACTATTCCAGGAAAAGGAGAAAGACACACTAAATGAAGTGAGAAGTAGGGATTAAGAGAGAGAGAATTGTTCATAGGAAGTAACAGACTGGAGAAGAAGACTAAAAATCCTTGATTTGGTGTCTGTGAGCAGCAAAAGATTTTCACAAATTTGAATTTGCTTCATAAATGGATATTTATGACAAGTAACAGAGTATACTCAAACCAGTTTAAGTAGAAGTAGTATTGCGAAAGCACAGGGAATTCTTTGGTACCCAATAGTTGTAATTAAATAAAGTCATTTGTCATGAGAAATGAAGAATCATCAGGGAACTGTTCTATCCATGCTTTGAAGCACAGGATTTTTCTGAATATTTACTCTGTTATCCTTTTTGCATGGTTTCTTCTTCTGCAGAACTCTTAACTTGCATATGGCCTTAAGTCTTGATATTGCTCATTCTGGACTTCTCTAATGATCGTGGAACTTAGTTCTGAGATCTAACAATTCAAACATTAAAACTGTTCAGACTTCCATCTCTAAGTTGCCTGGGAAGAGGACTAGATTTGTTTTGCCCTGACTATATATCGGTTTTCCCCAGGTCAGGTGTCACATCAGTTCTAAACTATTAGGGCCAAAGGGGTGCTGGATTCATCCTATATTAATATTCAGAGGGTATGTTGAGACAGGAAATTGCAAAGAAGGAAATATGAACTATATACATATATCAAGTTAGGTCTTTAAGTTACCTAAGTCAGTGACCTCTTTACTCTCCTGAAACTCTTAATAAAATTAGTAATTTTAATCCCCTTTTCTACCTGTCCATTTAAAATTATTCTTTTGCCTTCTTAATATTTGAATAGTAGCTGATTTTACATTAATTGCAAAACAGTATTTTTTAAAAAGCTTGTAACAATGTCTTGTCTCAATTTTCTTCTTGACTTTTTGGAAATTTATTTTTCTGTGTACTTTATTGTCACTGGCTATAAAGATATACCTTAAATTTTTATGGCTTTCTTAGGCTTTGTTTTCTTGTATCCTTGTATCTCAAGCTATTATAACTCTAGTAAGAGCAAATGACATTATCAATTTCAATTGCTGCGTCTTTATGGATGTTGCTTTCATCCCAACTTCAACTGCTAACAACTACAATTCAAACCAACTGCCCATTTATTCATAGTAAAACCCCACTGAACATATTTTAATGTTTCTCAGACAGCTCAACTTTACTTAGTCAAAATATGTACATATTATTTTCCAACTGTTTAGCTTTATTTCTTATAGAATGAGGTAAAGACATTGGGATTCTGGGTTCCTGAGTCCTAAAACCGTTTCACAAAGATGTAGATTCCCTTAATGGTGACAGAGTGTAACAGTTAAACACATAGATTCTATTAGGCCTGACCAAGATGCAAGATATGAACTGCTAAAATTTCTATTTATATCATTGTTTCTATGGGATTGGGAAATAGGGAAGTTATATCGAATCATTCATAATTTTTCCCAATTTATTTTTTCTATTAATATGTAACAGCAGTTTAATGAAAAGTGCAAGCTGTACAATAACTTAAGGTTAAACAAATTCATTCCAAGTCTTTTCCTGGATCAATTTGACTGTATGTTTTGACTTTGAAGTTCATTATTCTCACCAATCCCTTTATTATTCTCTTGTCTTCATTATTCAGCAGACTCAGAATTTCACATTAATTCATTGATCTATATTCAGCTATTTTTAAAGATATTGCTCTAAGTCCTTTTTATTTTATTGAGGTAAAATTGACATAAAGCACTATATTAGTTTTAGGTATACAACATAATGACTCTACTTGCATACACTGTGAAATGATAACAATAAATCTACTTATCATCCATCAACATACAAAGTGATACATTTTTTTCCTTGTGATGAGAATTTTTGAGATGTGTTGTCTTAGCAACATTCAAATAT
This sequence comes from Manis pentadactyla, assembly GCF_030020395.1. NCBI lineage: Eukaryota > Metazoa > Chordata > Mammalia > Pholidota > Manidae > Manis > Manis pentadactyla. The sequence continues at coordinate 166,728,097 of NC_080020.1, read as the reverse complement.
GCAACACAATATTATTGACCATAGTCATCATGCTGTACATTACACCCCATGAGTTATTTATTTTATAAATGGAAGTATACATCTCTTGACCCTCTTCATTCACTTTTCCCCTACCCCAATGCCCCTCCTCTTGGCAGCCACCAATTCTTAATACTTATGGGTTTTGTTTTATTTTATTTTGCTTGTCCACTTGTTTAGTGTTTAGATTCCACATATAAATGAAATAATGTGTTATTTGTCTTTCTCTGTATGACTTATTTCACTTAGCATAATACCCTCAAGGTCCATCCATATTGTTGCAAGTGGCAATATTTCATTTGTTTTTATGGCTGAATTGTATTCCACTACATATATGTACCATATCTTCTTTATTTATTCATCATTGATGATCACATGGGTTGTTTCCACATTTTGGCTATTGTAAATAATGCTGCAATAAACATAGGGATGCATATATATTTTTGAAATAGTGTTTACATTTTCTTTGATAAATACCCAGAAGTGGAATTGCTGGATCATATGATAGGTCTGTTTATAATTTTTAAAGGAACTTCCATACTGTTTTCTATAGTGGCTGTACCAAGGTACATTCCCACTAACAGTACACAAGGGTTTCCTTTTCTCCACATCCTCAGCAATACTAGTTATTTCTTGTCTTTTTGATAATAGCCATTCTAAGTATGAGGCGAGATCTCATTGTGATTTTGATTTGCATTTTCCTGATCATTAGTGTTATTGAGCATCTATTTTATGTGCCTACTGGCCATTTGCATATCTTCTTTGGAAAAATGTTTATTTAGATTCTCTGCCCATTCTTTAATCACACTGTTTGTTCTTTTGCTTTCAGTTGTATGATTCTTTATATCTATTGGATGTTAACCCTTTATTGGATATATTATTTACAAATATCTCCTCCCATTCAGTAGTTACCTTTATGTTTTGTTGATGATTTCTTTTGTTATACAGAAGCTTTTTAGTCTGATGTAGTCCCACTTATTTATTTTTGCTTTTGTTGCCTTTGTTTTTGTAGTCAGATTCATCCAAGACCAATGTCAAAGAGTTTACCTCCTCTATTTTCTTCTAGTAGTTTTGTAGTTTCAGGCCTTACATTCAAGTCTTTATTCCATTTTGAGTTTTTTGTGTATGATGGATAAATAAAGAAGATATGGTACATATATGTAGTGGAATACAATTCAGCCATAAAAACAAATGAAATAACTTTGTCCAGTTTTCCCAGAATGATTATAGGGTGTTTATTATGTTGAAACATGTACCCTCCATACTCACTTTGTGGAGAGTTTTTATCAGTTGCACTTTCTGCATGTTGCTGTCCAGTTTTCCCAGAATGATTTATTGAAGAGACTGTCCTTTCCCCTTGTATATTCTTACCTTCTTTTTTGTAAATTAATTGACCAAATAATGTGCATATGTTTATTTCTGATTTCTCTATTCCCTCTATTCTATTAATCTATGTATCTATTTTTATGCCAATACCATTGTGTTTTGATTACTTTGATTTTGTAATATGATTTTAATGATGCCTCCAGCTTTGTTCTTTTTCAACATTGCTTTGGCTGTTTGGGGTTTTTGTGGTTATATTTTAACTATATTAATTTTATATTTTAAGAATATTAATTCTCCCAATACATGAGCATGGGGTCTTTATTTGTGTTTTGTTCAGTTGTTATTCTTTTTGATGTGGTTATAAATGGGATTCTTTTCTTAATTTTTCCTGATGGTTTGTTAGTGTATATAAACATAAATTCTTTTTTTAATTTTTAAAAATTTTTATTGAAGTATCATTTATATATAATCTTATATTGGTTTCAAACATACAACACAGTGGTTCAACAATTACCCATATTATTAAATCCTCACTCCCTCTATTTCAGTTACTATCTGTCAACATAGAAAGATGTTATAGAATCATTGACTGTATTCTCCATGTTCTACTATTATCCCTGTGGCCAACTTACAACAGAATTCTAAACACAACCAATTCTTGTATATTGATTTCATACCTTGCAACTTTACCGACTTATTAGATCTAACAGGGTTTTTTGGTGGAGTCTTAAGAGTTTTTCATATATAAATTCATGCCATTTGCAAATAGTGATAATTTGATTTCCCCTTTGCAATTTGTATGCCTTTTATTTCTTTCTATTGCATAATTGCTCTGGATAGGGCTTCAATACGATGTTAAATAAAAGTGGTGAGAGTGAGCATCCTTATTCCTGATCATAGAAGAAAATTTTTCACCTTTTGATTATTGAGTATGGTATCAGCTATGGCTTGCCATATAGGGTGTTTATTATGTTGAAACATGTACCCTCCATACTCACTTTGTGGAGAGTTTTTATCATAAATGGATGTTGCATTCTGTCAAATGCTTTTTCTGCATCTGTTGATATGACCATACAATTTTTGTCCTTCCTTTTGTTTATGTGATATACCACCCTAAGTGATTGATGGGTATTAAACCATTCTTGCATCCCTAAAATAATCCCACTTGATTATGGTGTATGATCATTTTAATGTATTGTTGAATTTGGTTTGCTAATATTTTGTGGAGGATTTTTGTATGTATGTTCTTCCGGGATATTGGCCTGTAATTTTCTTTTTTTGTGGTATCGTTGTCTGTTTATAGTATCAGAGTAATGCTGGGCTCATAAAATAACTTTGAAAGTCATTACTCCCTCTTCAGTTTTTGGAAAAGTGGAAGGACAGAGTGTTTGGCAGAATTTGCCAGTGAAGCCATCTAATCTTGGATTTTGTTAGGAGGTTTTTGATTACTGACTCAATCGCCTTATTAGTAATCAGTTATTCAGATTTTCTATTTCTTCATGATTTATTCTTAGATTGTATGTTTCTAGGAATTTATCCATTTTTCTGTTGTCTAATTATATATTGACATATAATTGTCCATGGTAGCCTCTTATGATCCTTTGTATTTATTTGTTATCAGTGTAATTTCTCTTCTTTCATTTACTTTTTATTTCTGCCTTTTTTCCTTAGTTTAGATAAAAGTCTGTTTATTTTGTCTATTTTTTCGAAGAACCACCTCTAAATTACATTGATCTTTTCTATTTAGTCTCTTTCATTTATTTCCACTCTGATCCTTATTATTTCCTTCCTTCTACTAACTTCAGGCTTCATTTGTTCTTCTTTCTCTAGTTCCTTTAAATGTAAACTTAAATTGTTTGTTTGAGATTTTTGTTGTTTCTTGAGGTCAGCTTGTATCATGAACTTTCCTGTTAAAACTTTTATATATATTTGCATGTTTTATTTCCATTTTTACTTGCTACAAGGTATTTTTTGATATGTTCTTCTACGTTATTTACCCATTGGTTGTTCAATATCATGTTGTTTAATCTCCACAATTTGTAATTTTCCAATTTTCTTCTTGTAATTGATTTCTAGTTTCACATCATTATAGTTAGAAAAGATGCTTGACTTGATTTCAATTCTTAAACTTATTGAGACTTGTTTTGTGACCTGACATCATATCTATCCTGGATAATGTTCCATGTGCACTTGAGAAGAATGTGTATTCTCCTTTTGAATGGAATGTTATATATATATATTAAGGCCATCTGGTCTAATATGCCATTTAAGGTCAATGTTTCCTTGTTGATTTTCTGTGTGGATGATCTATCCATTGATATAAGTGGGATATTAAGTCCCCACTATTAATATATTGCTTCAATTTCTCCCTTTGTGTTTGTTAATACTTTCTTTAAATTCACTTTAAAAAAAATAAAAAATCATATTTACTATGGTATTCTTTAGGAATTTAAAATATTTTTAAGTTGTTCTTGGGTATTTATCAGGATCATTATAATTTTTGTTAGTACACTGGTTACAAAGTTGCAAAAGTTTTAAGTACCCCACTTTATCTGTATTATTTTTCTTTCATGAAATCCTATCTGTACCCAAGTTTAAAGATTATTATGATTTTAAGAACTGCAAACACCTGTACATACAGTGTTTAGAACAGGACTTAGCCTATAGAATATATTTTAGGAAATTTCTTTGTTCATAGCCAGGCTTTCAGACCTTAAACACAGTCTGTCCTAAACACTGGGATGGGTCATATTTTCTCTAAACAGACTTTTTGCCTAGACTATCCACATAAAATATCCTTCTTGGCCTCTTTCTCCTTAGCTTTTTCCTCAAAATCTTGACAATCTAATGGTGAAAGGAAACTTTAAAGAAATAAACACAAAGAAATATAGAAAATACTTTCTCTAAGTCTTAGAATAGAGCATATTTGAATCACCCATTCCAAACCTCTTTTAACTGAAGACTCCAGTTTAACTTTCATTATCTTTTCATAAAAAATGCATATATACATGTATGTTTTAGGAATTGGCTTATGCAATTGTGGCAGATGGGAAATCCAAAATCAGCAGGCTAGAAACCCAGGGAGTAAATAGCGCAGTTCTAGCCCAAAGGCAGACTTCAGGGAAGCCAGTCTTTTTCTATTCAGGCCTTCAACTGATTTGAAGAGGCTAACACACACTGTAGAGGACAGTCAGTTTTACCCAAATTTTACCAATTAAATGTTACTCTCATTCAAAAACACCCCTCAAAGTTGACACATAAAATGAATTATCTTACTCTCTAAACCAGTCCAGCTGCCTATCTTCTATTTGGCTGGCTATACACCTTCTATTCTGATGCACTGAATACTCTTTCTTCCTTTTCCTCAGTTAATTTCAATGTAAATTTACTAAGTAGCTACTTGGTGTTAGACACTGAGGAGAACATGAAAACAGGCTACAGTCTCTTCTTTTGCCTCTTTACCTTTGTTCACACTTTATTTGCCTTGGAAATAATCCCAGTTTTCCACCCAAGGTTAACACTTGGCAAGTAAAACTCTGTTTAACTATCAAGAATGTTCTCAAATCCTACTTTTTAAAATCTTTCTTAATCATTACCATATTTATAACCCCCTTCTCTTTCTCATTAATACATTTTGTGCTATATATTATTCATTTTTATAATTAAGCTTATAGCACTTTTGATACCTGTGTGTGTATACACAGCTATTTCTTTTTTTTCACCATGAATGGCTGAAGGAAGGAACTTTATATCCCACCATACCCAACTCTGCTCCTGGCATATGGGAAATGTCAGAAACAGAAAAACAGAAGTAACACCCAAGAGAACAGATTTAGTAACCTGCTTCTGTTTTATTCAGAAAAACTTTATAAATTCAGGGCTCTTTACCCATGAGGAACAAAAATTTATGTACTAGAACACTGTAGTGATGGTATATTCTCTGTACAGTTTTGTTACATTAAGTCTATGACTCTTAAAGAATCATGTGTTTAATGGGGAATAGCATTCACAGTGTTTTGTAAAATTTTCTTATGACATGGTATGAGGATCTCAATTTTTACCTTTCCAAGCACCCATATTTTTATTTTGTATTTTTTGGATTATAGATTCCTTTTTTCAGTTTTAGCAGGGGTGATCAATAAAACTGAGCAAACTGAATGAAAGAACCTTGTTCAGGTCATTTTTATCTCTTATCCTGTCAAGTCCCTAAATTACATAATTTTGTGGGGTCACAGATATCAAATTTCAGTAGTTTTAAAACTGGATGCATTATAATTCTTTTAGTGGATTCATAAAATAAATTGCTAAGCTCCATATCTACATGTTGTGTCACACCTAGCCCAGATTTTTATTTACTAGAATCTTAGGATTCCATAATTTAACACATGTTCCTGATGACCTGCTGTACTCTCTTGGTATTTAAGAACCACTGATCTAGTCAGAACCTTGCCTTTCAAATGAGGAAGACACTGAATGAATCAGTATTATAGTGCATTTGAACCCAGCTCTCCAGATTGCTGCTTTGAAAGTCAGCAAGTTAGCAATGTCTCTTCTAATAATAGATGACATATTATATTAACCTAACTAACAAAGAGGCAAATTTATTGAACTTCAACTTGGCAAAAGCCATAGGTCCTAAGATCCAAATATTCCACAGGAACCACCTGTGCTTCCATTTTCCTGGGTAAATCATTATCATGATTAAAATGTGGTTTCTGTAGAGGGGACAGAGTGATCAATTAAAAATGAAGCCAGAAGAATTAACCTCATATGCACAGTGTTATATTTACCTTAGTTAGTGATAAGCCAGGATGCGTAGCATCTTATCTTTGTGAAAGTACTCAAAAACAACAGAAAGAAAGAAATAGCCTGAAATTCTGGAAGAACCAATAGGGCCAATAAAAAATTTCAACCAACATGAAGGCCACACATAACATGCAATTTTCTAATTGACTGGCATACTGAGCATCTTGGAAATAAAATTAGGAGTGAAATTCCCTTGCATTCAAAAGGTGTAAAGAATTAGTGGACTTAATAGGTCTTATACTGGAATTTTGCTGCATAGTTTGCTCTGCTGTTATTTTGCTGGTAGTCTGATCTAACTGACTGCAACGGCTAATCCTGTATTTGCAGAATAATGAACCACAATCTAAGACAGGGATGATAATGCCCATGAATGTCAATAATTTTCTCAGCTAAGAAAGGGCTTTCTAGAGCTGCTTGATCCAAACAAGATGATTCAGCTTAAGGTGTGCATATTTTCCAATTGTTATAGTCTATGAATATCGATGCAGAAAGCAAGATAGGAAGAAAATGTGCAGATGAACAAGATGATTCCTAGGTTGTGTAGCTGAGATTATATAAATAGTGGCCAAAGAATTAATGTGTGTCTATTCATTTAATTATCCCTAAGACTGTTATTTAATATTTTTAAAGTTACTTTCATTGTTTAACAATGAAATAAATATAGTTCGTTCCCTTTATATAAATTGTCTGGTCTTCCCCCAGGTTTAAGATTATAGAACATCACAGTGGAGACAGATGTGAGTCACCTAAAGTAGTGGTTTTCCCAAATGCTGGTATATAGGGAAGTGCTAGTTTGGGAGCCTCACAGTCAGCAGCAGAAACTTTGAGAAATACAGAAACCTGGAGTCCACTAATCAATATTTTGATTCCATAAGACTGAGATGGGAGAGTCGAGGAATCTGTGAAAATCTCTGACTCAGATACACAATCATTTTAAAAACCTTTGTTGGATCACATGAAGCATTTGGGTATCTTGGAAAAAATATTTTCTGACCTGCACCCCTTTCTCTGAAAATGAATTAACACAGAAATCACACTTCAGTGACTCAGTGTAAATTTTTTCATTAGTGTTCCTTAATAATTCAGCAAACCGACATTTGTACTGACCTGTGGAACAAATCCACGTACTGCATCCCAAACCAGCTATGTGTGTTCATGTCACTAAATTCAGATATGCAAATACACAAAGGCAACCCAGTCCTCCTTGCTTCTCACCTCATCCTCATTTCTACTATTTCTAATATACTGATTACAGTGAAAGACATAGGATATTTGCCAAAGAAGACGACTCAGTGCACTCAAGTGTCAGGATACATATTTTCACATATACACAGCACCACGTCATATAAACTATCATGACACACCAGAACATATGTCTCCTTCTATAAAAATTGAATAGTTTTTCTGTCTGGAGTAGAAAGCCTAGACATTTAGACTGAGAATGATGTCATAACCCCTTCTTTGTTCCACAAATAAACTGAAACCATAGGGAAATAACTAAAATGATCTAATTACCTCATTTAATAATGAAAAAAATACAGCACTTTAAAACTTGTGTATATGTATGTGTGTGTGGCTAGGTATATGGAATAGAAAAGAGAGTTGCTGAGAGTTGAAATATACATTTTATGGCTCTTTTTGTCAAGTTAAACTATGTAATAAATCTAGGTGAAATCATCACAACACAGTGACATTCAGTCTATCAGAATCTACTGCTCATTTGGCAAATTTGAAAGGGAAAATTAAACCATGAACACAGAAGACACATGTTCATTTTGGATTTGATAATCTTCTCATCTATAGATCAGTAATCACCCAGGTGACAATTTAGGAATAGCACCAGATGTATTTTGGTTGAATTCATATAGTATAAAATTTAGGAGGTGGAGCCAAGATGGCGACCTGAGCAGGACAGTGGGAATCTCCTCCCAAAAACATATATATTTTTGAAAATACAACAAATACAACTAATCCTAAAAGAGAGACCAGAAGACACAGGACAACAGCCAGACTACATCCACACCTGCGAAAACCCAGCGCCTCACGAAGGGGGTAAGATACAAGCCCCAACACGGCGGTACCTGAGCGCCTCTCACCCCAGCTCCTGGTGGGAGGAGAGGAGTCGGAGTGGGGAGGGAGAGGGAGCCCAGGACTGCTAAACACCCAGCCCCAGCCATCCAGACCAGAGCGCAGACACAGTGCATGCGTGGAGGGCTGGAAACTAGGGAAACAGGACAGCAAGACCTCTTAGTGGGTCCCAAAGCTGATGCCCCTGTGACAAAGATAAGCGAGTGCTTTTTGAAACTCTTAAAGGGACAGGGATGCCACAGCTGGATGGAAACATCCCAGGTCACAGTCCAGCAGCTGGAAATTCCAGGGAACTCTGGGCACACTAAACCTCTGGGAAACAGCTCTGAGACCCCTCACGGAGGTAAACAGCCAAACAGTCCCCCCATCCATTACCTCACCGGGGCCCTGTCAAAGCAGAGAAGCAGCCTGAGGCTGGCCACGTACTCAGCAAGGGAGCTTCCTCCATACCAGCCCAACAAGACACAAAGACCCAGTATACACACAATTGCCCAATACAAACCACTAGGGGTCGCAATTGTCCCAGTAAAAAAAGGCCAGGAGACAAGTGGAAAGCTGATAGATGCATCAATAGCACTCCACTGCACCTATCAACATGAAAAGGCAAAAAAATTTGATCCAGACAAGAATAACCAAGACAGCTTCGGCATCTGCGACATCTTCCACTGAGGAGGAACATGGGAAGATAGATTTAACCAGTCTTCCTGGAAAAGAATTCAAAACAAAAGTCATAACCATGCTGATGGACTTGCAGAGAAATATGCAAGAACTAAGGAGGGAGAATACAGAAAAAAAACAATCTCTGGAAGGACTTCAAAGCAGAATGGACGAGATGCAAGAGACCATTAATGGACTAGAAAACAGAGAACAGGAACGCAGAGAAGCTGATGCAGAGAGAGGTAAAAGGATCTCCAGGAATGAAAGAATTTTAAGAGAACTGTGTAACCAATCAAAACGGAACAATATCCACATTATAGGGGTACCAGAAGAAGAAGAGAGAGAAAAAGGGATAGAAAGTGTCTTTTAAGAAATAATTGCTGAAAACTTCCCCAAACTAGGGGAGGAAATGGCCTCTCAGACCACAGAGGTACACAGAATAATCATGACAAGGGATCCAAGGAGGGCAACACCAAGACACAAATTAATTAAAATAGCAAAGATCAAAGACAAGGACAGAGTATTAAAGGCAGCCATAGGCAAAAAAAAAAAGGTCACCTACAAAGAAAACCCATCAGGCTATCATCAGACTTCTCAACAGAAACCCTACAGGCCAGAAGAGAATGGCATGATATACTTAATGCAAGGAAACAGAAGGGCCTGGAAACAAGACTATTATGTCCAGCACAATTATCATTTAAATATGAAGGAGGGATTAAACAATTCCCAGACAAGCAAAAGTTGAGGGAATTTGCCTCCCACAAACCACCTCTACAGGGCATCTTACAGGGACTGCTCTAAATGGGAGCACTCCTAAAAAGAGCACAGAACAAAACACCCAACATATGAAGAAGGGAGGAGAAGGAATAAGAAGGGAGAGAAATAAAGAATCATCAGACCGTGTTTATAATAGCTCAATAAGCGAGTTAAGTTAGACAGTAACATACTAAAGAAGCTAACCTTGAGCCTTTGGTAACCACAAACTTAAAGCCTGCAATAGCAATAACTACATACCTTTTAATAATCACCCTAAATGTAAATGGACTGAATGCACCAATCAAAAGACACAGAGTAATAGAATGGATAAAAAAGCAATACCCATCCATATGCTGCTTACAAGAGATTCACCTCAAACCCAAAGACACGCACAGACTTAAATTCAAGGAATGGAAAAAGATATTTCATGCAAACAACAGAGAGAAATAAGCAGGTGTTGCAATACTAGTATCAGACAAAACAGACATCAAAATAAAGAAAGTAACAAAAGATAAAGAAGTACATTACATAATGATAAAGAGCTCAGTCCAACAAGAGGATATAACCATTATAAATATATATGCACCCAATACAGGAGCACCAAAATATCTGAAAAAAATACTAACAGAACTGAAGGTGGAAATAGAATGCAATGCACTCATTCTGGGAGACTTCAACACACAAATCACTCCAAAGGAGAGATCCACCAGACAGGAAATAAGTAAGGACACAGAGGCACTGAATAACACACTAGAACAGATGTACCTAATAGACATCTATAGAACTCTACATCCAAAAGCAACAGGATACACATTCTTCTCAAGTGCACATGGAACATTCTCCAGAATAGACCACATACTAGACCACAAAAAGAGCCTCAGTAAATTCCAAAAGCTTGAAATCCTACCAACTTTTCAGACCACAAAGGCATAAAACTAGAAATAAACTGTACAAAGAAAGTGAAAGGGCTCACAAACACATGGAGGCTTAACAACACGCTCCTAAATAATAAATGGATCAATGAACAAATCAAAATGGAGATCCAGCAACATATGGAAACAAACGATGACAACAACACAAAGCCCCAACTACTGTGGGACACAGCAAAAGCAGTCTTAAGAGGAAAGTATACAGCAATCCAGGCATATTTAAAGAAGGAAGAACAATCCCAAATGAATGGTCTAATGTCACAATTATCAAATTGGAAAAAGAAGAACAAATGAGGCCTAAGGTCAGCAGAAGGAGGGACATAACAAAGATCAGAGAAGAAATAAATAAAATTGAGAAGAATAAAACAATAGCAAAAATCAATGAAACCAAGAGCTGGTGCTTTGAGAAAATAAACAAAATAGTTAAGCCTCTAGCCAGACTTATTAAGAGGAAAAGAGAGTCAACACAAATCAACAGAATCAGAAACGAGAAAGGAAAAATCACGACAGACCCCACAGAAATACAAAGAATTATTAGAGCGTACCATGAAAACCTATATGCTAAGAAGCTGGGAAACCTAGGAGAAATGGACAACTTCCTAGAAAAATACAACCTTCCAAGACTGACCCAAAAAGAAACAGAAAATCTAAACAGAACAATTACCAGCAATGTAATTGAAGCAGTAACAAAAAAAAATACCAAAGAACAAAACCCCCAGGCCTGATAGATTTACCACAGAATTTTATCAGACATACAGAGAAGACATAATACCCATTCTCCTTAAAGTTTTCCAAAAAATAGAAGAGGAGGGAGTACTCCCAAACTCATTCAAAGAAGCCAACATCACCCTAATACCAAAACCAGGCAAAGACCCCACCAAAAAAGAAAACTACAGACCAATATCCCTGATGAACATAGATGCAAAAATACTCAACAGAATATTAGCAAACCGAATTCAAAAATACATCAAAAGGACCGTAAACCATGACCAAGAGGGATTCATCCCAGGGATGCAAGAATGGTACAACATTCGAAAATCCATCAACATAATCCACCACATCAACAAAAAGAAAGACAAAAACCACATGATCATCTCCATAGATGCTGAAAAAGCATTCGATAAAATTCAACCTCCATTCATGATTAAAAACTCTCAACAAAATGTGTATAGAGGGCAAGTACCTCAGCATAATAAAGGCCATATATGATAAACCCACAGCCAACATTACACTGAACAGCGAGAAGCTGAAAGCTTTTCCTCTAGGATCAGGAACATGACAGGGATGCCCACTCTCCCCACTGTTATTCAACATAGTACTGGAGGTCCTAGCCACGACAATTAGATGAAACAAAGAAATACAAGGAATCCAGATTGGTAAAGAAGAAGTTAAACTGTCACTATTTGCAGATGACATGATATTGTACATAAAAAACCCTAAAGACTCCACTCCGAAACTACTAGAGCTAATATCGTAATTCAGCAAAGTTGCAGGATACAAAATTAATGGACAGAAATCTGTGGCTTTCCAATACACTAACAATAAACTAACAGAAAGAGAAATCAGGAAGACAATTCCATTCACAATAGCATCAGAAAGAATAAAATACCTCGGAATAAACCTAACCAAGAAAGTGAAAAACCTATACCCTGAAAACTATAAGACACTTTCAGAGAAATTAAAGAGGTCACTAACAAATGGAAACTCATCCCATGCTCTTGGCTAGGAAGAATAATATCGTCAAAATGGCCATCCTGCCCAAAGCAATATACAGATTTGTTGTAATCCCTATCAAATTACCAACAGCTTTCTTCAATGAACTGGAACAAATAGTTCAAAAATTCATATGGAAACACCAAAGACCCCGAATAGCTAAAGCAATCCTGAGAAGGAAGAATAAAGTGGGGGAGATCTCACTCCCCAACTTCAAGCTCTACTACAAAGCCACAGTAATCAAGACAGTTTGGTACTGGCACAAGAACAGAGCCACAGACCAATGGAACAGAATAGAGACTCCAAACATTAACCCAAACATATATGGTCAACTAATATTCAAAAAAGGGGCCATGGACATATGATGGGGAAATGACAATCTCTTCAACAGATGGTACTGGCAAAACTGGACAGCTACATGTAAGAGAATGAAACTGGATCACTGTCTAACCCCATACACGAAAGTAAATTTGAAATGGATCAAAGACTTGAATGTAAGTCATGAAACCATAAAACACTTAGAAAAAAACATAGGCAAAAATCTCTTAGACATAAACATGAGTGACCTCTTCTTGAACATATCTCCCCGGGCAAGGGAAACAAACACAAAAATGAACAAATGAGACTATATCAAGCTGAAAAGCTTCTGTACAGCAAAGGACATCATCTATAGAACAAAAAGGTATCCTACAGTATGGGAGAATATATTCATAAATGACAGATCCGATAAAGGGTTGACATCCAAAATATATAAAGAGCTCACACACCTCAACAAACAAAAAGCAAATAATCCAATTAAAAAATGGGCAGAGGAGCTGAATAGACAGTTCTCTAAAGAAGAAATTCAGATGGCCATCAGACACATGAAAAGATGCTCCACATCGCTTGTCATCAGAGAAATGCAGATTAAAACACAATGAGATATCACCTCACACCAGTAAGGATGGCTACCATCCAAAAGACAAACAACAACAAATGTTGGCAAGGTTGTGGAGAAAGGGGAACTCTCCTACACTACTGGTGGAAATGTAAATTAGTTCAACCATTATGGAAAGCAGTATGGAGGTTCCTCAAAATGGTCAAAATAGAAATACCATTTGACCCAGGAATTCCACTTCTAGGAATTTACCCTAATAAGGCAGCACTCCAGTTTGAAAAAGACAGATGCACCCCTATGTTTATCACTGCACTATTTACAATAGCCAAGATATGGAAGCAATCTTAATGTCCATCAGTAGATGATTGGATAAGGAAGAAGTGGTACATTTACACAATGGAATATTACGCAGCCATAAAAAAAACAAATCCTGCCATTCGCAACAACATGGATGGAGCTAGAGGGTATTATGCTCAGTGAAAGAAGCCAGGCAGAGAAAGATGAGTACCAAATGATCTCACTCATATGTGGAGTATAAGAACAAAAGAAAACTGAAGGAACAAAACAGCAGCAGAAGCACAGAACCCAAGAATGGGCTAATAGTTACCAAAGGGAAAGGCACTGGGGAGGACAGTGGGAAGGGAGGGATAAGGGCGGGAAGAAAAGTAAGGGGGCATTACAATTAGCATGTATAGTGTTGGGGGGGCACGGGGAGGGCTGTGCAACACAGAGAAGACAAGTAGTGATTCTACAGTATCTTACTATGTTGAAGGACAGTGACTGTGAACTTGGTGACAAGTAGTGATTTTACAGCATCTTACTATGTTGATGGACAGTGACTGTGAACGGGGATGTGGGGGGGACTTGGTGAAGGGGGGAGCCTAGTAAAGATAATGTCCTTCATGTAATTGTAGATTAATTATACCAAAAAAAAAATTGTAGGTAAAGTTTCTGCCCAAACAATTACGGTCAAATTTATTAACCTTCAGTCTTCACAGGGAAGTGTATATACCTGGTTTTGAAAGGGATGGTAACTATGATGATAATAAGACAGGTATCAATAATGTCTAGATGAAACTCACCTTTGCTTCTTTTTCTTCACACAGGGCTCCAGGCAAGGGAAGTATCTACAAAACTGTGAAAAATATTTGTGTCTTCCTTTCACCATCCTTAATTCCCCATAAATACCTTTTCTTGTTCTCTCTATATATATATTTTGAGAACCTATAATGCCAGGAACTAGTTCAGAACCTAAGGCAAAGAAAATCAATGATGCTCAGTGTGCCTGCCAGTAAGGAATCCATAGTCATGTATGGGAGACAAACAAGTAAACAATTACAAACTGCATATCATATAGTTAATCCAGATTGTTCTGATGACAGATAGCAGGGGCATTTAATATCATCTCGGAAGTGTGTGTGTGTGTGTGTGTGTGTGTGTGTGTGTATGGGTGTGAGTGTACACATGGGCTGGCACGTACAGGGCTGGGTTAGAGAAGATGTTTTTTAATAGAAGGAAGGCATAACTTTGACTTGAGGGTTGAGAGGTCAGTTGGTGGAGACAGGAAGAAAACATTCCATTTGGAACAAAGATATGGGTAGAGGTACAGAGCAAAGAGAAAGAGGAATGACTTTGAGAAATAATAAAACTTTGGCTTGAAGGGCCAAAGTAATGGGGGAGGAGATAATGAAGGAAGGAAAAAAAGTGAACTACAAACATAAACAACCTATGATTTTCAGTTTCTGAAAGCAGATGTCAAAAGCATGCTATTCTACAACAGAAGAAAAAAAGTTTGTTTTTGTTTTCCTTTGGGCTACCAGAGGCAATTTATTATTTATTTTCAATTAGAAAACAGAACAAATTATTCAACAGGTATGTTTTAGGACAAGATATTAATGATGGGTGCTAAGCACTAAATCCTTCATTTGATTGAGTTACTAACATCATAACTACTCTTAGGGATTATTTTTTATTATTTTTGTATTTCATTACAACGTAAAAGATTAAATGCCTTTTGGGGCCTGTTGGATAACAAAAGTGAGTGAAGTGTCAGCAAATGAATTGAGGACTCAGGCCACCTTATTGTGGAAAGCCACTATTCATCTCACAGACCTTGCTGTAAGGACAGTCCCAATATTAATAGATCTTTTATTTCCCAAGAGAAGCCAGGATTCTGCATTTTTTAAATATAAATTTGATTTGTGCATGATTGCCATTATTTACATTTTAGGGGAGGGAAGGAAGGAGACTGGTTAAAGAAGTCACATCTTTGGACAGGATTTATCCCAAAGATCAGTTTTTGATCTCTGAGTTTAGCGTCTTTCTGTCTGAGAAACAAAAACTTTACATCTGTTCACTGTTCTGGATTTTTCACATTTGACCATTATGGTCATCAAAAAAACATACATAAAGGAAACCAGAACATAATCAGGTTGGCTTAGCTGTAGTGAATGGATGTGGTAGAACAATGAATAAGTGGGTTTCTTATCATCCAGCAGAAGTGGAAGAGATAACTATCCTGTCGACAGGTTTGTTTTTTTAAACTGTCTTGTCTAAAGTCTATTGTGTCTTGTCTAAAAGTGACTGATACAATGAGTTATCTTCCTTTCTATTGCCTTCCACAGCAGTGTATAATTCAGTGGAATCAGTTATCAGAACCTATGGCTACATCCTTATGCTTTCTGGGAAAAAAAGGGGGAAAGGGGTAAACCTGCCCACATATTTCCATTTTGAGGTCAAGGACAAAATGAAATTAAATGTGTACAAGTTTTCTCTCTCAATGATCCATGATGGTAAGCAATTGTCCCAGAAGAACAGTTTTGAACAGGTCCCCAGTTTTTAGAGTTAATGTAGTTATGGATGCATAGATTTTGATATACATTTCTAGTTAGCTTATTTCAGTTCTGCACCATCAACCCATCCTGAACATTAAGCTTGACAGCATGCTCTATCCCAAAGAACAAAAGGTGAGAACACACTCACTTTATTAGAATCAAAATTCAAGTCTCATGTCTGAAAAATCAGAATGGTACACTTAATATTCCTCAGATTAGGACAAGCCCTCTGCAATGTTGAAGTATATTAAGAGTTCTGATTTCAATGAAGGAAGCTACAGAGATATTTATATATACTAAAGTAATTAATACCTGTAGTCATTTATTCATAATCACTGATGACTTCAAAGCAGGGTAGAAACACATAATCCATTTTAGAGAGAATTGTATAATTGTATTTGCTAGAGAACTGTCTACAAATGTTGTTTGCTGGTTTCAAACCCAAATATGACCTTGTATAATTAGTACTTTCTATATTTAAATTTTTATTTTTATCAAAGGTATGCTTTTCAAACATTGAAACATCAAATAGTACTAAACTGTGTACTGCAAAATGCAATCTGCTGCTACAACTTCCTCCAGACACCTGTCCTGATCTTCAGAGGCCACCATATTCAGTTTTTACCTTTGTCCTGTAATGGTATGTTTTCATATTTCTAAATATTTGCTTATAATGAATATTTTTGATATTTTCAAGTCATATTTATTGGCCTTTATGATTGTTGAAAAGTGAGTTTTCTAATACCTCCACATAGCAATCAATTCATCTTTAAGCTAGTATATCCAAATTCTTACACAGTTTTTATTTACATAACTATAATTCAATAAATAATTTTCACTGACCAGTCCAGTAGTGTCCTCTGACAAATTTTTTTTCTTACAGAATGTTTACAGATAAATCTTGCACATATATATTATTTATTTTCAATGGTCAAACATAGTACCAAATACTCATATTTCCATTATTTTTCTGGAGACCTCTGCCTCTATCAATCTGTCTCCCTACTTTGTTCAGTTCCAGGAAACTTAGGTTGTGTTATTATATTGTAGGCAAATATTTATTTTCCAGAATCCTTAGACCATTTTCATCATTTTTGTCAATAATTGTCAGTACATTTAATTATTGATTGAAATAAACTTTCCTTTTAAAGACCTTATTCCATTAATTCAAAAATTCTGGTAGTTGTTAAGAAAAATAAAGTTTTTTATATCCTCATTTCTTTTGTATATGATGTTTTTCTTACCCTTCTGAATACTATTGTGTCTTTCTCTTTATTCTTGAAATTTTGAAATTTCATGAGGATTTGACCTACTTTGAGCTTTTCATAATTCAATGTACTGCCCAGTATTACTAAGTTCAGCAGAAAACACACATAATTAAGTCCAGTAAACTTATTTTTATTATGTATTCTATCTTACCATATTTTTTCTTTGAAATTTCTTCACCTCAATTTCCCCATTTTATTTCTCTAATATTCCTCTCATCTCTGGTAGTTGGACCTCCTTGGATCAGCTTTCTTATTGTTCATTCCTTTGCCTTCTTTTCTTCTTTCTAGAAGATTTTGTTGAATATATATTAAAGATCCTTTACCATTGTTTTGAAACTTTAATTCTTATTTTTTTTAATTCAAATGCTCTTTTTATTCTGGATATTTTAGTAGTGTCCTCCTTTTGTCTAATTAATGTGACATCTTATTTAATGTATCTGAAGCTATTAATTGTATATATATATATATATTTTTTTCATCTGTTTCCTGTACCATTTGTTTTGTTCAACTTCATTTTTAAATATTCCTCTCATTAATGAAAGCTATCTCAAACAATTAGTAATCATTGACTCTCTATTTATAATTATGAATAAGATACTGGAAAGCTGGCTGTGAGCTATGTTAATAAATGGGTCATGCAGACTAAAGGACTTGGAAATAAGGCAATTAGTTGGAGAGGTAGATTATTTGAAGAAAGATGTCATATTTCAGATTATTTTTAGATAGTTTTTTCCATGAGATGAATTTCATCACAACCTATCTTCCAGGATCCAGCTTTGGAGGATATAAAGTGACTACAGGGCAATGGAAGGTGACCAAAATACTTTATCTTCATCATTCAGTTTTTGCTCCTATTTTATTTGCGTTTTTATTTTGTCAACTTAGCTCTCCATTTCCCCTCCCCTGCCACTTTATATAGCAATCCAGAAGCTCTCAAGTAAAACATTTTCAGAGAATAGCATCTTTTGACAACTTGGGTGGCATTAGTTACATGACTATGAGGTTGAGGGTGAGTCAGATGGATAAAGGAAGATGCTGTGGTTATCACAACTCTGACAGGCTTTTAACTAATCTCTCTGGTTTTAGCTGGAAGCCTCACCCCTATCTTCTTTGGGGATCTATTCCAATAAACCTCAGGTTTTAAAATTTCTATCCCGTAAGTCTTACTTCTCATTGCCATCCTTTTCTGTAAGTACTCACTCTGGTCTGTTGAATCAGATAAGGCTCATTTTATCTGATAAGTCAGTTAATAATCCTCTTTAGCCCATTTCCACTTTATAGGACTCTTTTGGCATACTGGCCTCACTGCTGGCTAAATACATTTTCTCAATCCTCATTGGTTTATATCTTTTCCCTTTTACTATCATCATAGTGAAAACTGCAGAGAAATATGAAATGCATTTCTGCTTTCACTTCATTATGTTTAACTCTTAGTCCAGATTTAGTATTTTTTCTTTGCATTTTTAAGAAGGACTGAAGCACCATTGAACTAAGAAGTAATTAAGATGGCCTTTTCAATTATTTTTAAGTTACTATTTTCCTTCTGAAAATAGTCTTGAAGTGATTGACAGAAATCCATTTCCATGCTTGTTAGTACACTCTCAATTCACTCAACTTTGTAGCAATCCCTGGGCTGTTAGAATGTCTAGAATATCAGGGAAAATATCCAAAGGCAAAAATATCTTGTAGGAGAAAGGACTCTAGAATTTCTGCTAATATAATGACTTTTTATTTTCTCTTCCACTAAGGGGAAAAAAATATTATTTTAAGAACTGACAAAACTGTATCAATAGTTTTCATTAAAAACTCATTCATGTCAACATTAAGTTCCCATCAATTATAATGGACATTCATTTTGTGCAAAGTATAGAAATAAAATCAGCAATGTGGGGCATATTTCAATCCATTTAGGCAGAGTCCATCATTTCCATAACCAAATTATAAAGGCTTTCAGTTACATGATTTATCACCAGATTGTTGAAGAATAATTTCTCCCTTCCTTTTTAAGTCCTTCTATCCAGTGCTTTGGCATACAAAATGTTTTCTTTCACATCAAAGGTTTAGAGATGGATCTCTGAGCTCTTAGAAAAGTAACATCAGCAAAAATGCACAAAATTATGCTCCATGAGATTCCATAAAATAATATGGATTGGAAACCTACTGACAAACACTCCACCTATTCCAGTATACATCTTAAGGGCATTATTCCTTAAATAATCAAGATAACTTATGACCTATGGTTTGTACAATGCCAGAAATCAAAATATGGAAATGAGAGCAGACTTTCTGAGACTACCCCTTCCCAGTAATTCAATCTAGTCTCTTTTAACACTTGCTCCAGATCCCTGCTACTGGCTCCATTTGCACAGAACTAGGTAGACATCTACTCAACTGACTCATAAAGCACATTCTTCACCCTAGCTGAGTGCCTTCTCCCTGTTCTATGGGATATTCCTACCTTGGCCTCATACCTGAAAATGAATTACATAGGAAGATGATCTAGTCACTGAAATGGAGAAGCCAATGAATGTTATCAATAAGTATCTATTTCATTTATTCTTTCTCAATCCTACTCATAGGAAATAGATAAGGGCCTGAAAACATAACAGATGATGATAAAGAATAACAGATGAGAATAAAGAAGCATTGATACATTTGGGTGAAGCACTTAATGATTATATTGTTATTTAATATATAGATCTTCATACCAACCATACAGAGTTGGCAGGAGAAAGACTGAGCTTATTTCCACTTCACATAGTTTTAAAGAGGGTAGGTGAAGTAATTTCACACAGAGTGTGGATGGAATTTTTCGTATTCATATGCTAAATCTAAACCTCTTCCCAATTCAGTGCATGGTTCAGCCATTTACTTTTGTAGCAACATGAAGTTAACTGCAGCTTCTTGTCTCTATTCTGTGTTTTCTTCTTATCCTTTTCACTCCTGAATCAAAAAGAAATAAAAGGCATCCAACTGGGAAAGGAAGAAGTAAAATAGTCTTTGATTGCAAAGGACATGATTTTATATATAGAAAATTCTTAAGATGCCACCCAAAACTTTTAGACCTAATAAATAAATTCAGCAACGTTTCAGGTTACAAAATCAACATGCAACAATTTAGTTGCATTTTTATGCATTTATAGTGAGTTACCTGAAAGATATTAAAATCCCATGTACAATAATATCAAAAAAGAGTAAAATACTTGGGAATAAATTTAACCAGGGTAAAAGATGTGTACACTGAAAACTAGAGAACATTGTTGAGAGATAATGAAGATACAAATAAATGAAAAGGTATCCCATGTTTATGAATTTGCAGAATAAATATTAATATACCCTTAAAATCAAAAGCAATCTACAGATTCAAAGCAGTCCTATCAAAATTCTAGTGGTATTTTTCACAGAAATTGAAAAAACAACACTAAAATTCATGGAACCCCAAATGGCCCAAACAATCTTGAGCAAGAAGAAAACTGGAGGCTTCACACTTCCTTATTTCAAACTATATAGTAAAGCTATAGTAATCAAAACAGTGTAGTACTAGCGTAAAAACAGACACATAGATCAATGGAACAGAACAGAGAACCCAAAAATAAACTCAAAAATGTGCAGCCAACTAATTTTTGGCAAAGGCACCAAGAATACCCAATGGGAAAAGGATTGTCTCTTCAATAAATGGTGCTGAGAAAACTGGATATCTACATGCAAAAGAAACTCGACCTCTATCTTATATCATATACAAAAATTAACCTCAAACAGATTAAAATTAAACATAAGACCAGAAACTATAAAACACCTCAAAAAACATATAGAGGAAAATCTCTTTGACATTGGTCTTGACAATGATTTTCTGGAGATTACACTAAAGACATAGACAACAAAAGCAAATATACATAAGTGGAACTATATCAGACTATAAAGTTTCTGCATAGCGAAGACAACGCAATGAAAAGGCCATCTTTGGAATGGAAGAAAATATTCACAAACTTTATATCTCTTAAGGGGAGAATGTCCAAAATACATAAGAACTCTTAAAACTCTCAAGAGCAAAAAAAAAAAAACATTGAAAACATAAAAATCCAAAAAGCCCAGTTAAAAAATAGGGAAAGTACCTGAGTAGACATATTTTAAAAAGAAAAAAAATGAAAATGCCACAGGTATATGAAAAGATGCTTGACATCATTAGTCATAAAGGAAATACAAATCAAAACCACAATGAGATACTTCACATCTTTTCAGATAGCTATTATTAAGAAGTCAAAAGATACAGGTATTGGCAAGGATGTAGAGAAAAGGTACACTGTTGGTGGAATGTAAATTGGTAAGTCCATCATGCAAAACAGTATGGGTTTCCTCAAATACAAAACTATTATGTGACTTAATAATCTCATTTATGGGATATATCCAAAGGAAATAAAGTTATTATCTCAAAGGAACATCTGCATTCCCATGTTTACTGCAGCATTATTGTTAATATTCAAGATACTACAACTATTTAAGTGTCTTACAAAGATGAATGGATGAAGAAAATGTAATGCAAACACACAAAATGATTCAGCCTTAAAAAAAGGAAATCCCAATTTGGTACAACATAGGTGATCTGGGAATGTAATACTAAGTGAAATAACCCAGATACAGAAAAAAACTAATATCGCATGATCTGAGATGTTATCGTACAGAAAAACAAACAAACAAGCAAACTCATAATAACAGAGACTACAATAAAGCTTAACAGAAGCTGGAAGATATAGGAGAAAAGTGTGATATTAAAAAAAAGAAGAAATTAGGTATGTGGTGAGAGGTGCCGGGAGTAGGAGAAATTATTGTTCACTGGGTACAGAGCTTCAGTTTTGCAAGACAAAAAGAGTTCTGGGGATGGAGGGTGGTTATAGTTGCTCTACAATATGAATATAATTAATATCAGTAAACAGTATACTTAAAAATGTTAGTAAAATTTACATAATGTATATTTTGCTGTAAGAAAAATTTTATAGTTTTAAAAAATGGAATTTAAAATTATTAAAATACAATTATAATATAAAATTATTAAAATGAATTTTAAATATTTAAAATTTCATTTTAGAAAACAAAAAAATGAAGACAGAAATACTTAACATTGGGTTCATGGATCTGTAAAGAGGTGGTCTGGACATGATTGGGAGACAATAACTCATGTGAAATAATTTTCAAATTATGTATCCTCTCTCTCCCCATTTGAGAAGAGATTCCAACAGCTTTCAGCAGAATTGTAAGTAATGCAAGCTATGAAGACTAAGGAGAAGATCTATTTAATGTGTGTAGTTAAAAAATATCAAAATCAAAAGTTTTATTAGATTTACATGTTAAAATACATGTCTAGTGCAATAAATTATATTATTTTTTATCAAATCATTATTAAAAAATCTTCTAGTGTTGGCAAATATTCTGCTTAAATGTCTTGGCTTTATTCTCTTAAATTCCAAAATAGTCTGAATTCACAGATACGTCTTCTCATTTGACAGTCAAGAACTGGTGTCTAGAGATGGCAAATGGCTTGGCCAAGGTAACACAAATGCCTGTTCTTCATTTTAAATAAACTTAAATACCTTATTCTCATTAAGGTGAGTGGACACCTACAGCTATGAAATAACTAAGATTTATTATGAGCTTAGTATGTTTTAAGCACTACACACATAATGGCATTTCTCTATTCACATTTTTATGAGATAGGTACTTATTAGTTCTCATAGCAGTTTATCAGTAGATGCTTTCATTTGGAAGTGAGGCTTATAAACATTAATTTGCCCATGCTCAGATAGGAAATAGAGTAAAATTCCGATTCAAGTAGGTCTGCCTCTAAAGTTCCATTCATTCTCTAATTATGAATGAGAACTGTGCTATATAGTCATTGGCATAAAGGTATATCTGATCAGATGCAAGAGTTCAAAACCACATGGCACAGAAATATAAAAGCATTCAGAGGCTTAGAGCTCTGTGAATGAAAGTGCTACTTTGGAAATCTTAATATCACAGAGTAATTGAAAGGTTATAGAGGTATTGATTACCATTAATTTTTAAACAAATGATAAGCAGATGGTAGAGACTAATCCAGCCACTGAAAGCAGATCTCCAGAAAAGGGAGACCTAATGTCCTGGCTTTGTCATTTACTAGCTTAAAAAGAGGTAAGGTGGAGGCGGAGCTAAGATGGCAGTGTGAGTAGGACAGTGGGAATCTCCTCCCAAAACCATATATATTTTTGAAAATACAACAAATACAACTATCCCTAAAAGAGAGACCAGAAGACACAGGACAACAGTCAGATTACATCCACACCTGGGAGAACCCAGTGACAGGTGAAAGGGGTAAGATACAAGCCACAGCCCGGGATCCGAGGCTCCTCACCCCAGATCCTGGCGGGAGGAGAGGAGTCAGAGCGGGGAGGGAAAGGGAGCCCAGGACTGCTAAACACCCAGCCCTAGCCATCTGCACCAGAGCGCACACAAAGTGTATGCGTGGGGTCCTGGATACTAGGGAAACAGTACAGTAAGACCATTGAGCAGGTCCCAAAGCAGGCACCCCTGTGACAAAGAAAAGCGAGTGCTTTTTGAAAGTCTTAAAGGGACAGGGACCCCACAACTGGACGGAAGAATCCCGGGTCACAGTCCAGCAGCTGGAAATTCCAGGGAACTCCAGGCACACTAACCCCCTGGGCAACAGCACTGAGACCCCTCACGGAGGTAAACAGCCAAACAGCCCCCCATCATTACCCCTCTGGGACCCCGCAATAGCAGAGCAGCAGCCTGAGGCTGGGCACGCCCACAGCAAGTGAGCTTCCTCAATAACAGCTGGCAAGATACAGAGACACAGTCTACAAGAAATTGCCCAACACAAGCCAATAGGGGTCGCAGTTGTCCCAGTAAAAAAAAGGCCAGGAGCAAGTGGAAAGTCTTGGCTCTGCCAAAGGACAGATGAATCAATAGCTCATCATTGCACCTAACAACATGAAAAGGCAAAAAAATTTGATCCAGACAGGACTAACCCAGACAGCATCGACATCTTCTACATTTTCCTCTGAGAAGGAACCTGGGGAGACAGATTTAACCAGTCTTCCTGAAAAAGAATTCAAAACAAAAGTCATAAACATGCTGATGGACTTGCAGAGAATTATGCAAGAACTAAGGAAGGAGAATACAGAAATAAAACAAGCTCTGGAAGGACTTCAAAACAGAATGGACAAGATGCAAGCGACCATTAATGGACTAGAAAACAGAGAACAGGAATGCAGAGAAGCTGATGCAGAGAGATAAAAGGATCTCCAGGAATGAAAGAATTCTGAGAGCTGAGTGACCAATCAAAACGGAACAATGTATGCATTATAGAGGTACCAGAAGAAGAAGAGAGAGAAAAAGGGATAGAAAGTGTCTTTGCAGAAATAATTGCTGAAAACTTCCCCAAACTAGGGGAGGAAATGGCCTCTCAGACCACAGAGGTACAGAGAACTCCAATGACAAGGGATCCAAGGAGGGCAACACCAAGACACATAATAATTAAAATGGCAAAGATCAAAGACAAGGACAGAGTATTAAAGGCAGCCAGAGAGAAAAAAAGGTCACCTACAAAGGAAAACCCATCAGGCTATCATCAGACTTCTCAACAGAAACCCTACAGGCCAGAAGAGAATAGCATGATATACTTGATGCAATGAAACAGAAGGGCCTCGAACCAAGACTACTGTATCCAGCATGATCATCATTTAAATATTAAGGAGGGATTAAACAATTCCCAAACAAGCAAAAGTTGAGGGAATTTGCCTCCCACAAACCACCTCTACAGGGCATCTTACAGGGACTGCTCTAGATGGGAGGACTCCTAAAAAGAGCACAGAACAAAACACCCAACATATGAAGAAGGGAGGAGAAGGAATAAGAAGGGAGAGAAATAAAGAATCATCAGACCGTGTTTATAATAGCTCAATAAGCGAGTTAAGTTAGACAGTAACATACTAAAGAAGCTAACCTTGAGCCTTTGGTAACCACAAACTTAAAGCCTGCAATAGCAATAACTACATGCCTTTTAATAATCACCCTAAATGTAAATGGACTGAATGCACCAATCAAAAGACACAGAGTAATAGAATGGATAAAAAAGCAAGACCCATCCATATGCTGCTTACAAGAGATTCACCTCAAACCCAAAGACATGCACAGACATAAAGTCAAGGGATGGAAAAAGATATTTCATGCAAACAACAGAGAGAAATAAGCAGGTGTTGCAATACTAGTATCAGACAAAATAGACTTCAAAATAAAGAAAGTAACAAAAGATAAAGAAGTACATTACATAATAATAAAGGGCTCAGTCCAACTAGAGGATATAACCATTATAAATATATATGCACCCAATACAGGAGCACCAACATATGTGAAACAAATACTAACAGAATTAAAGGAGGAAATAGAATGCAATGCATTCATTCTGGGAGACTTCAACACACCACTCACTCCAAAGGACATATCCACCAGACAGAAAATAAGTAAGGACACAGAGGCACTGAACAGATGGACTTAATAGACATCTACATCCAAAAGCAACAGTATACACATTCTTCTCAAGTGCACATGGAACATTCTCCAGAATAGACCACATACTAGACCACAAAAAGAGCCTCAGTAAATTCCAAAATATTGAAATCCTACCAACCAACTTTTCAGACCATAAAGGCATAAAACTAGAAATAAACTGTACAAAGAAAGTGAAAGGGCTCACAAACACATGGAGGCTTAACAACACGCTCCTAAATAATAAATGGATCAATGACCAAATAAGAATGGAGATCCAGCAATATATGGAAACAAATGACGACAACAACACAAAGCCCCAACTACTGTGGGATACAGTAAAAGCAGTCTTAAGAGGAAAGTATACAGCAATCCGGCATATTTAAAGAAGGAAGAACAATCCTAAATGAACGGTTTAATGTCACAATTATCGAATTGGAAAAAGAAGAACAAATGAGGCCTAAGGTCAGGAGAAGGAAGGACATAAAAAAGATCAGAGAAGAAATAAATAAAATTGAGAAGAATAAAACAATAGCAAAAATCAATGAAACCAAAAGCTGGTTCTTCGAGAAAATAAACAAAATAGATAAGCCTCTAGCCAGACTTATTAAGAGGAAAAGAGAGTCAACACAAATCAACAGAATCAGAAACGAGAAAGGAAAAGTCACGAGGGACCCCACTCGTGGATAAATATAAAGAATTATTAGAGACTACTATGAAAACCTATATGCTAATGAGCTGGGAAACCTAGGAGAAATGGACAACTTCCTAGAAAAATACAACCTTCCAAGACTGACCCATAATGAAACAGAAAATGTAAACAGACCAATTACCAGCAGCAAAATTGAAGCGGTAATAAAAAACTACCAAAGAACAAAACCCCCAGGCCTGATGGATTTACCAGAGAATTTTATCAGAAATACAGGGAAAACATAATACCCATTCTCCTTAAAGTTTTCCAAAAAATAGAAGAGGAGGGAATACTCCCAAACTCATTATATGACGCCAACATCACCCTAATACCAAAACCAGGCAAAGACCCCACCAAAAAAGAAAACTACAGACCAATATCCCTGATGAACGTAGATGCAAAAATACTCAACAAAATATTAGCAAACCGAATTCAAAAATACATCAAAAGGATCATACACCATGACCAAGTGTGATTCATCCCAGGGATGCAAGGATGGTACAACATTCGAAAATCCATCAACATCATCCACCACATCAACAAAAAGAAAGATGAAAACCACATGATCATCTCCATAGATGCTGAAAAAGCATTTGATAAAATTCAACATCCATTCATGATAAAAACTCTCAACAAAATGGGAATAGAGGGC
Source organism: Manis pentadactyla (assembly GCF_030020395.1). Taxonomy (NCBI): domain Eukaryota; kingdom Metazoa; phylum Chordata; class Mammalia; order Pholidota; family Manidae; genus Manis; species Manis pentadactyla. Next base: position 166,700,944 of record NC_080020.1, on the reverse strand, counting down.
AAGAACCTCAACATAATAAAGGCCATATATGATAAACCCAAAGACAACATCATACTGAACAGCGAGAAGCTGAAAGCTTTTCCTCTGCGATCGGGAACACGACCGGGATGCCCACTCTCCCCACTGTTATTCAACATAGTACTGGAGGTCCTACCCATGGTAATTAGACAAAACAAAGAAATACAAGGAATCCAGATTGGTAAAGAAGAAGTTAAACTGTCACTATTTGCAGATGACATGATATTGTACATAAAAAACCCTAAAGACTCCACTCCGAAACTACTAGAGCTAATATCGTAATTCAGCAAAGTTGCAGGATACAAAATTAACGGACAGAAATCTGTGGCTTTCCAATACACTAACAATAAACTAATAGAAAGAGAAATCAGAAGGCAATTCCATTCACAATAGCATCAAAAAGAATAAAATACCTAGGAATAAACCTAACCAAGGAAGTGAAAAACCTGTACCCTGAAAACTATAAGACACTTTAAGAGAAATTAAAGAGGTCACTAACAAATGGAAACTCATCCCATGCTCTTGGCTAGGAAGAATTAACATAGTCAAAATGGCCATCCTTCCCAAAGCAATATACAGATTCAATGCAATCTCTATCAAACTACTAACAGCATTATTCAATGAACTGGAACAAATAGTTCAAAAATTCATATGGAAACACCAAAGACCCCGAATAGCTAAAGCAATCCTGAGAAGGAAGAATAAAGTGGGGGGGATCTCACTCCCCAACTTCAAGCTCTACTACAAAGCCACAGTAATCAAGACAGTTTGGTACTGGCACAAGAACAGAGCCACAGACCAATGGAACAGAATAGAGACTCCAAACATTAACCCAAGCATACGTGGTCAATTAATATTCGATAAAGGGGCCATGGACATACAATGGGGAAATGACACCCTCTTCAACAGCTGGTGTTGGCAAAACTGGACAGCTACATGTAAGAGAATGAAACTGGATCACTGTCTAACCCCATACACAAAAGTAAATTTGAAATGGATCAAAGACCTGAATTTAAGTCATGAAACCATAAAACTCTTAGAAAAAAACATAGGCAAAAATCTCTTTGACATAAACATGAGTGACCTCTTTTAGAACAATGAACTGGAATAAATAGTTCCCTAGGCAAGGGAAACAAAAGCAAAAGTGAACAAAAGGGACTATATCAAGCTGAGAAGCTTCTGTACAGCAAAGGACATCATCTATAGAACAAAAAGGTATCCTACAGTATGGGAGAATATATTCATAAATGACAGATCCGATAAAGGGTTGACATCCAAAATATATAAAGAGCTCACACACCTCAACAAACAAAAAGCAAATAATCCAATTAAAAAATGGGCAGAGGAGCTGAATAGACAGTTCTCTAAAGAAGAAATTCAGATGGCCAACAGACACATGAAAAGATGCTCCACATCGCTTGTCATCAGAGAAATGCAAATTAAAACCACAATGAGATATGATCTCACACCAGTAAGGATGGCTACCATCCAAAAGACAAACAACAACAAATGTTGGCGAGGCTGTGGAGAAAGGGGAACCCCCCTACACTGCTGCTGGGAATGTAAATTAGTTCAACCATTTTGGAAAGCAGTATGGAGGTTCCTCAAAATGCTCAAAATAGAAATTCCATTTGACCCAGGATTTCCACTTCTAGGAATTTACCCCAAGAATGCAGCACTCCAGTTTGAAAAAGACAGATGCACCCCTATGTTTATCACTGCACTATTTACAATAGCCAATATACGGAAGCAACCTAAATGTCCATCAGTAGATGAATGGATAAGGAAGATGTGGTACATATACACAGTGGAATATTACTCAGCCATAAGAAAAAAACAAATCCTACCATTCACAACAACATGGATGTTGGTAGATGGTATTACGCTCAGTGAAATAACCCTGGCGGGGAAAGACAAGTACCAAATGATTTCACTCATATGTGGAGTATAAGAACAAAAGAAAACTGAAGGAACAAAACAGCAGCAGAAGCACAGAACCCAAGAATGGACTCATATTTACCAAAGGGAAAGGGACTGGGGAGGACGGGTGGGAAGGGAGGGATAAGGGTGGGAAAAAAAGAAAGGGGGCCTTACAATTAGCATGTATAGTGTTGGGGGGGGCATGGGTAGGACTGTGCAACACAGAGAAGACAAGTAGTGGTTTTACAGCATCTTACTATGTTGATGGACAGTGACTGTGAACGGGTATGTGGGGGGTACTTGGTGAAGGGGGAGCCTAGTAAACATAATGTCCTTCATGTAACTGTAGATTAATGATACCAAAATAAAATTTAAAAATAAATAAATAAATAATAAAAATAAAAAGAGTTAAGTTGTACAGAACAGCTTCTATTAAAAATAACAACAAAAGCAATTAAACTTCCTTGTACTAACATTTCCTTTCTCTTTCCCTTTTCACAGAAAAAAAATCTTTTAAATGTTTAGAATTTTTTATCCCTGTTTTTCATTATAATCTCTTTTTAAAATGGCTAATATAAAATACATCATGCATTAAGAAATGTGAAACAGTGTATTAAAAAAGAAGGAACAAAATGAACATCTTTTTTAACTTTCAGATGTGAAAAATTCAAGTTACTGGTAATTTAGGGATAGATTGTATTCCTAACTATTTCCTTCCCCAGTAGTTAACAGTGTACTGGTAATTTTTCTTCATAGCGTTAATATTTATGTATGTATTCTTTAATAATACCTCATTTCGTTTTGACTACGTTTGAAATCTATATTACTGTAAACGGTGTGTATATTTTGGTGACTGGCTACTTTTATTAATTAGAAATTTTTTGAGATTTAACCATATTGATATATGTAGCTGCACTTCATTCATTTGTTCTGTTATGCACTTTTCAATTGTAACTCCAGGTGTGTGTGAGGGGAATATGTTCCACTGCTGCCAGAGGAATGGGTGAGTCATCACCCCCCACCGCAGCAGCCACCGGGACCACCCCACCATTCACAGGGGGAGTTTCGGGCATCTCCCCAACACCTCTAGGGGCAGCCCACCCAAGAGTCACACTGATGATTATGATTTCAGGTTCAGAGGTTCTGCCACCTTACCGTCAGGTGTAACTCCGAGGAGAAAATATGTTCCCAGCCTTGGGAAAATAAGCTTTGAAGCTGAAATCAGTCAAAAGGGTAAATAAAGTGGGAGAAAAAATTGATTGCTTACAAACAGTTGTCTACTTCCGCTTGCCAGTGTCTCTTGTGACCTGGCAGCAAAAGGACCCCACCAAACCTCTCTTGTCCAGGTATGCCCTCTCTCCGCACCGTCCTCGTAATCACCTATTGATATGGAGATGGACTACTTCTCTCCACCTCTTGGAAACGCCTGTTGACGTGAATATGCACTAAGGCCAGGAGAGAGATTCTGGGTATACTGCAATTTTACACACATCAATTATATAAGTACATGCTAAATTATTTCTCCATTTAACCGTAATGGAAATTTGGGTTGTTTCTGTCTGCTATTATAAACAAGACTGCTACATTCTTTAATATATTTTAGGCAAAATTTCTCTGGAGCATACACTTGTGAGTGGACTGGAAAAGTGTTTAAATTTACTAGTCATGCAAAAGTTTCCATAATACTTTAGCCTATTATTACTTCTGTTAGCATAAGACTTTGTTTTTGCTCTACAACCCTAAAGAGGTACTACCTGATTTAAAAGTTTTGCCTAGTTTCAAATCATTTGTTCAGTTTTCTATTGAGTCTCTTACATACTTCATTATCAGTTTTGCAATATTTACCTATATATTGAGCACAGCAATAGTCAAGACTAAACATATTACAATATCTTCTCTTTTTGTGACTTATTTTCATTTTTGTGTTTTTGATAACCAAGCTAAGTGTATCAATCTTATATTTTTTGTTTTATTTCAAGTTTAAATCTTTAATCCATCTTAAATTTAGTGTGTGGAGAGAGGTGGGATAGCCAGTTTTCCAGTAAAATTCATTAAATGGTTCTTCCTAAATCCACCAATCTAAAATGCCTGACCTGTCACTAACTTTCCATATGATGGTGGGCCACTTTCTGGCATTTATATAATTTGTTGTATTTTATCTATAGTTTTGTCTTTAATACATGTTCTAATTAACTAGACATACACAAAAGAGAAAAATACAAAAACAAACATGCAGTTCAATAAATAGTAACACAGCAAACACCCACATACCTAACACTAAGATAAAAAAATAGAATTTTGTCAATGTTTCGCAAGCCCCTTCTGTGTCTCTCCCTAATTCTAATTCTCTAATCTTTCCCAAAGTTCAGTAGTTTCCTTATTTCTACAGCTGGGCATTTCTTACTTCATTAAATTTTTTAAATGGAACCATCTGATATCCATTCTTGTGTGTCTGATTTCTGTCATTCAATATATTTGAATCTATATGTGGCTGAGAATGGCACTTACTTTAATTCACCAAAAAAAAAGACAATTTCATTAGTAGAAAATTATTTCCCAAATTTTCTTATTTCTTAATGCCTTGTTGTTATCTAAAAAATACTGTTTTGGAAGAACATACCTGAGAAAAGGTTTGTTTTTTTTATATTTTGGGCAAACTTTTCTTCCCCATAGGTACTATTAGATTTGGATGCAGCTAAGTACAAAATTCATGAAGACATATGAATAGAAATTATCCAGACTGAAACACAGAGAGTAATAAAAAATTATATATATGTGATAATGGTGAAAATTTGATATGTGTATTTGTATTTCTAGTTAACAGAAAAAGAATAGGGCAGGAGAAGTATTGAATATTTAGTAGTAAAAACGTTTCCAAAATAGATCAAAATCAAGAATTACTTGAGTCATCAAATAGTATACAAAAACTGCATACTGGTGCAGATTGGGTTCCCTTAGAAGCTGAATCTGAGGTGGATATTTGCATACAGCAAGTTTATTAGAGAATACTCTGGAAACCATCATCTGTGGGAGAGTGGAGTAAGCAGAACTGGTCAGAGGGAGGGGTTGAAACTAAAATGTAATTCTAAAGGTTTCAACTAATCCCACAGTGATCTCACAGTTAAGATAGCCTTTAGAGTTGTTCAGAATTGGAAGATAGGTGCAAAGCCTTTATATGTCTGCATCAATCAGGCAATGAATGTGAATAGCCACCTCACCCCATCCCACCAAGGAAGTGTGACCTTGATTAAGATGAATCTCTTCCATTGAGTCTAATTCATTGCTAACACTCTCAGAAGCTGAGATAAAGAGTACATTCATCCTGGAGGGAAAATATGGGTGGCACACAATACCATCTACTACAGACAAACTAGGCACCTTAGTAAAACTACTAAAAACCAACATCAAAGGGAATATTTTCAATGTTATGTGAGAAAAATAGTCATTACCTCAAATAAAAAAAAACATTAGACTTGCAACTGACTTCTCATTAGAATTGATAAAAATGAAAAGAAAATGGAATGACAGCCTTGAAGTGCAAAACAAGGAATAACTGCAACTTGGAAATCTGTAATACAGAAAAAAATAATCTTCAAAAGCAAATATGAATTAAAAACATCTGTAGACAAAAAAAGAGAAAATTTATGGCCATCTGAGTAACACTAAAAGAACTACTATAAGGATTTCTTCAGAAAGAAAAAATTAGTCCCAGATAGAAACTCATGGTAATTGGAAAAACTACAAGAGAATTAAAAGAAGGGGCAAATGACTAGTTGCACATGAACACTGACTAGACTGCTGGTAATATTCTGTTTATTTTTCCATGTAGGTGCTCTTTACAGGATTTTATTTATATTTTTTAAATACTTTATGCTTAAAATTATAAATGTTTAAGTTTTCTAAATGTATGCTACACTTACATGGCATTGTCAAAATAAAACGGAGAACAATATTAAAGATCCCCCATACAAACAAAGCCATTTAAGCTATATAAAGCAAAAGGAAGTCTAGTTTACTTCATACCTGTAAGTAGAACTTAGGTTACTCCTTGTAAATGCCTCTAATAATCGTAAATGAACTTAAGTCATCTTCCTAAAATGTTATAAGATTTTTAACCAGTCTTCTACTGTTTGAACTCTATATACCTTTACATGTAAAATTCTTTGCTCTATTTTTAAGTTACAGGTTCTTTTCAATACCTCAATGTTGTGAGTTTCTTCCTTTCTATTTACTTATAATTGAATGTACAATCCTGGTTTATAAAAATGCACAGAATTATAGCAGTTAACCTGTCTTTTTATCTTTCTTGTTATAAATTTAACTATTCCTTTTAAATCTGAAATTGTGATTAAAATTCTTCTTTTTTCAAATTGAAGAGTCCATGAGAGAAAGGACAAATACTTTATTATTTTTTATTGTGCTTAATTTTTTTCAAGGTCTTCCTTCTATCCCTTTTACACACTAGTAAAATTGCATTTTTAGTAACAGTAGTCCCCAAATTAAAGTGAAGAACAAGTGGACTGTGATGAGTGAGGAAAGAGGAGAAGCAGTATTATCAGCCTGTGAGAAGTGCTTCTATACTGAAAGGGGATAGATTTCCAGTTCATGTTCTGTGAGGAGCCCATTTTTTTCTGTTGGAGATGCCTATCAGGCTGATTTGGACAGAATATACTTTATACATTGCTTTAGGACTTTATTCTAATTTTGATTATTCAAAATTCCTCTGATACCTAGGAGATTATTGGAAACTAATTTTAGTTTCTATTGCCATTGACACATCATCCCTATTTCTCTTATTAAAGTTGAACAATGAGGTAAATGACATGTCTTTCTACTCTCACAGTGGAAAATGTCTTCATTTTAATTATATTTAATTTGCCTTAATTTGTCTCTGTGAGCCATTTCATAGTATGACATCATACAAATATATAATTTTTTAAAAAAACACAGGTTATTGTTATGTTTTTTGGAAAGGAATTAAAGATGGCAGCATGAGAGGTGAGACAGAATCCTCCTCCCAAAACCACATATAATATGAAAATAAAGCAAATACATATAATCCTGAAAGAGCAAGAGGAAAGAAGGCTGTGGCAGACTGCCTACAACTGGGGAAAACAGCAGACCTCAAGGAAAAGGGTAAGGTACCAAAGTCGAGATCTGGAGGGATAGAAGCCGTTCCTCCCACCCCAGCTCACTAGACAGAGGAAGAGAAATGGAGTGGGGAGGAGGTGGAGGCCTAGGACTATTAAGTACCCAGTCCTGGAGATCTGTTCTGGGAACACAAACCTACATTACATGGTGCTCTGGAGATTAGTGAGACTGGAAATCTAAGACTGGTGGAATACTTGGAGAGACAGAGATTTCAGCCCATTGTGAAAACACATATCCATAACTGGCTGCTCTGAGACAAAAGAAAGGTGGGCAGTCTGAGCGAGTCCCTAACAGCGAGAGGGCTGCTAAAGGGGCAAGGATTGCACAAGCTTTGCTGCTAAGGAGAAAGGACAGGTGGGCAAAATTGCCTGGGCACACTCAGCCCAGCAGATTGGGAACTTTCTGGAGCTTCAGGCACTCCATTGCCCTGGCTGGTTGTGTAGCTACAAGGACTCATACCATGATACACAACCTGCTGCACTTTCCTCCCAGCCAGCACCAGCTTGCAAACTGCCTGCCCCCACTATTACATGAGGAGCCAGAGTGCAGCCCTGCCTATGGTAGATAAAAGTACAAAGCATAGAGGCTCCTCCCATTGTGCTCAGGCTACAGGCCATGGCAGTGGAGGCAGGCACTGCAGCTGGGAAGCAGGAAACAGCTCTTTCCCCCAACAGGCACCAGCATCACTCGCCTGTGACCCCCGCCATTGTTCCAGGGGTTGAGCAGCTCCAGAGAGTACAGTTTCTGGGCATTAGAGGGCACCACCTAAAAATATAAAACATCAAAGAAACCTGTGTCAACCCAAAATCCCACAAACACAAGAAAGAGGGGTAAATGAAACTGAAGACATCAATATTCTAGAACAAGACTTCAAAATAAAAATCATAACCATGCTCATGGAGCTACAGAAAAATATTCAGAACTCAGTGAGGAATTCAAGAAAGAGACAGAAACTTTGAAATATACAGTATCCAAAATGAAACATACAATGGAGGTATTTAAAAGCAGATTAGATGAAGTAGAGGAGATGGTAAATGAAATATAAATTAGAGAAGAGGACTACAAAGAAGCTGAGGCACAGAGAGAAAAAAGGATCTCTAGAAAAGAAAGAATAGTAAGACAACTCAGTGACAAATCCAAACAGAACAATATTCACATTATAGGGGTACAAGAAGAAGAAGAGGGAGAAAAAGGGATAGAAAGTGTCTTTGAGGAGGTAATTGCTGAGAACTTCCTCCATCTGGGAAAAGAGACAGTCTCTTAGGCCATGGAGGTGCACAGATCTCCCAACACAAGGGACCCAAGGAAGACAACACCAAAACATCTAATAATTAAAATGGCAAAGGTCAAAGATAAGGACAGAATATTAAAAGCAGACAGTGAGATAAAAAAGATCACTTACAAAGGAAAACCCATCAGGCTATCATCAGACTTCTTAACAGAAACCTTACAGACCAGAATGAAGTGGCATAATATAATTAATGCAATGAAGCAGGAGGGTCTCTAATAAAAAATACTCTACCTGTCAAGACTATCATTTAAATTTGAAGGAGGGATTAAACAATTTCCAGATAAGCAAAAGCTGAGAGAATTTACCTCCCACAGACCATCTCTACAGTGTATTTTAGAGGGAATGCTATAGATGGAAGTGTTCCTAAAGCTAAATAGCTGTCACCAGAGGAAATTAAATCACAGAAATGGAAGTAAAACAATTAATTACTAAGCAGATGCAAAATCAAATCAAATACCCCCAAAGTCAATCAAGGGATAGACAAAGAGTACAGAATATGATACTTAATATATAAAGAATGGAGGAGGAAGAAAAAGGAGGGAAAAAAAGAGAAACCTTTAGATTGTGTTTGTAATAACATACTAAGTGAGTTAAGTTAAACTGTTAGATAGTAAAGAAGTTACCCCTGAACCTTTGGTAACCATGAATCTAAAGCCTGTAATGGCAATAACTACATACCTATCGATAATCACCCTAAATGTAAATGGTCTGAATGCATGAATCAAAAGACACAGAGTCACTGAATGGACAAAAAAAACAAGACCTCCCTATATGCTGCCTACAAGAGACTCACTTTAAACCCAAAGACATACACAGACTAAAAGTGAAGGGATGGAAAAAGATATTTCATGCAACTAATAGTGAGAAAAAAGCAGGAGTTGCAGAACTTATATCAGACAAAATAGACTTCAAAATAAAGAAAGTCACAACAGACAAAGAAGGACATTACATAATGATAAAGGGGTCAGTCCAACAAGAAGGCATAACCATTATAAATATCTATGCACTCAACATAGGAGCACCTAAATATGTGAAACGAATACTAACAGAATTAAAGTGGGAAATAGAATGCAATGTATTCATTTTAGGAGACTTCAAAACTCTACTCACTCCAAAGGACAGTTCAACCTGACAGAAAATAAGTAAGGGGCAGAGGCACTGAACAACACATTAGAACAGATGGACCTAATAGACATCTACAGAACACTCCACATCAAAGCAGCAGGATATACATTCTTCTCAAGTGCACATAGAACAGTTTCAAAATAGATAATATACTTTACCACAAAAAGAGTCCCAGTAAATTGAAAAAGATTGAAATTGTGCTAACCAGTTTCTCAGACCTAAAAGGTATGAAACTAGAAATAAATTACACAAAGAAAATGAAAAAACCCACAAACAGATGGAGGCTTAACAGCATGCTCCTTAATAACCAATGGATCAGTAACCAAATAAAAACAGAGATCAAGCAAAATATTGAGACAAATGACAACAATAATAACTCAATTACACAAAATCTGTGAGATGCAGAGAAGGCCATGCTAAAAGGGAAGTATATTGCAATATAGGCTTACTTCAGGAAAGAAGAACAATTCCATATGAACAGTCTAAACTCACAGATAATGAAACTAGAAAAAGAACAACAAATGAGGCCCAAAGTTAGGAGAAGGAGGAATATAATAAAGATTAGAGCATAAATAAATAAAATTGAGAAAAATAAAACAAATAATCAATGAAAGTAGGAGGTGGTTCTTTGAGAAAATAATCAAGACAAAAGACTTGTCAAGATAAAAGAGAGTTTACACACATAAACAGAATCAAAAGTAAGAAAGTAACGATTACTACAGACACCACAAAAATACAAAGAATTATGAGAGAGTACTATGAAAAATTATATGCTAAGAAATTGGATAACCTAGAAGTAATGGACAACTTCCAAAAAAATACAACCTTCCAAGGCTGACCAGGAAGAAACAGAAAATATGAATAGACCAATTATCAGCAATGAAATTGAATTGTTAATCAAAAAACTACCTAAAAACAAAATCCCTGGATAAGATGGCTTGACCACTGAATTTATCAAACATTTAGTGAAGATTTAATACCCATTCTTCTTAAAGATTCCCAAAATGTAGAAGAGGAATGAATAATTCAAAACTCATTCTACGAGGCCAACATTTCTCTAATGCCATAACCAGGTAAAGACACCACAAAAAAGAAAATTACAGACAAATATCCCTGATGAACATAGATACAAAAATACTCAACAAAAAATTAGCAAACTGAACTAAAAAATACACCAAAAAGATCTTCCATCATGATCAAGTTGGATTTATTCCAGGGATGCAAGGATCATACAATATTTGAAAGTCCATCAATATCATACACCACATCAACAAAAAGAAGGACAAACACCTCATAATCATCTCCATAGATGCTGAAAAAGCATTTGACAAATTTCAACATCCATTCATGATAAAAACTCTCAACAAAATGGTTATAGAAGGCAAGAACCTTGACATAATAAAGGCCATATATGACAAACCCACAGCCAACATCATACTTAACAGCGAGAAGCTGAAAGCTTTTCTGTTAAGATCAGGAACAAGACAAGGATGCCCACCCTCCCCACTTTTCTTCAGCATAGTTCTGAATGTCATAGCCATGGCAATCAGACAACACAAAGAAATAAAAGGCATCCATATTGGTAAGGAAGAAGTCAAACTGTCCTTGTTTGCTGATGACATGATACTGTACATAACAAACCCTAAAGAATCCACTCCAAAATTACTAGAACTAATAACTGAATTCAGTAAAGTTGCAGGAAACAAAATCAATACACAGAAATCTCCTTTATTTCTATATACTAATGATAAACTAGGTTAAAGAGAAATCAGGAAAACAATTCCATTCACATTTGCATCAAAAAGAATAAAATACCTAGGAATAAACCTAACCAAGGAAGTGAAAGACCTATATGCTGAAAATTACAAGACACTCCTAAGAGAAATTAAAGAGGATACTAATAAATAGAAATTCATCCCATGCTCTTAGGTAGGAAGAATTAATGTTATCAAAATGGCCATCCTGCTTAAAGCAATCTACAGATTCAATGCAATCCCTATCAAAATACCTACAACATTCTTCAACGAACTAGAGCAAATAGTACTAAAATTCATATTGAACCACAAAAGATCCCAAACAGACAAAGCAATCCTGAGAAGGAAGAATAAAGGTTGGGGGATTATGCTCCCTGACTTCAAGATCTACTATGAAGCTATAGTAATCAGACAATTTGGTACTGGGACAAGAACAGAGCCAAAGATCAATGAAAAATGAATAGAGTCCAAATATAAACCCACACATATATGGTCAATTAACACATGATAAAGGAGCCATGGATATACAATGGGGGAAATGACAGCCTCTTCAACAACGGGTGTTGGCAAAACTGGATAGCTACATGTAAGAGAATGAAAATGGATCATTGTCTAACTCCATATGCAAAAGTAAACTTGAAATGGATCAAAGACCTGAATGTAAGTCATGAAATGATAAAAGTCTTAGAAGAAAATGTAGGCAAAAATCTCTTCAATATAAACATGAGTAACTTTTTCCTGAACTCATCTCCTTGGGCAAGGAAAACAAAAGCAAAAATGAACAAATGGGACTACATCAAACTAAAAAGCTTCTGTACAGCAAGAACACCATCAGTAAAATAAAAAGGCATCCTACAGTATGGGAGAATATATCTGTAAATGACATATTCGACAAGGGATTAACATCCAAAATATATGAAGAACTCACATGGCTCAATAACCAAAAAAGAATAACCCAATTAAAAAATGGGTGGAGGATATGAACAGACAATTCTCCAAGGAAGAAATTCAGATGGCCAACAGGCACATGAAAAGATGCTCCACATCGTTAATTATCATGGAAATGCAAATTAAAACCAAATGAGATATCACCTCACACCAGTTAGGATGGCCAACATCCAAAAGACTAGGAACAACAAATGCTGGTGAGGATGCGGAGAAAGGGGAACCTTCCTACACTGCTGGTGGGAATGTAAGCTAGTTCAACCATTGTGGAAAACAGTATGGAGCTTCCTCAAAAACTAGAAAATAGAAATACCATCTTACCCAAGAATTCCACTCCTAGGAATTTACCCAAAGAAAGTAAGATCTCAGATTCAAAAAGACATATGCACCCCTATGTTTACTGAAGCACTATTTCCAATAGTGAAGGTATGGAAGCCACCTAATCGTCCATCAGTAAATGAATGGATAAAGAAGAGGTGGCATATATACACAATGGACTACTACTCAGCCATGAGAAGAAAACAAATCCTACCATTTGTTAATCCATGGATGGAGCTTGTGGGTGTTATGCTCAGTGAAATAAGCCAGGTGGTGAAAGACAAATACCAAAGATTTCCCTCATTTTTGAAGTATAAAGAGCATACTTCACAAACTGAAGGAACAAATCAGCAGCAGTCTCATAGACTCCAAGAAGGGACTAGCAGTCACCAAAGGGTAGAGGTGGAGGAGAGTAGGTGGAGATGGAGGTAAAAGGGGTTTGAGGGGCATTATGATTGGTACACATTGTGTGGGGAGGGTCACGGGGAAGACAGTGTAGCACAGAGAAGACAAGTAATGATTCTGTGGCATCTTACTACACTGACTGACAGTGACTTCAATGGGGTATGGAGGGGACTTGATAATATGGGTGAATGTTTTTCATTTGAAACCTTCATGAGAGTGTATATCAATAACACCTTAATAAAAAGAAACAGGTTATTTTCATTATTGTATTGATAAAGGTATATCAATCTGAGTTTATTTAACATTTGAATCTATCAACCTCTCTTATCTATAATAATTATTACCCCACAAATATTTAATTATTATTTTATTTCCCACATAAGTCTTCAAATACTAATTTTGGTCTTTAAAACATCCCACTTCAACAAAAAAGAGCCAATTATTTTCTCAATGGTTTTCTTGTAACTTAAAGCTGAATGGCTTACTATTATGTGTTCTGAAATAGTCATTGTGATGTCTGGCTTCAGTTGGGTTTTGCTATTGATAAAATACTTGACATCAGGCAATTCTCTTCACCTCTGTAAGCTTTAATTTCATTTTTTCTTATTTGATAAAATGAAAGAATATTATACTAAATGATCCTAAAATTTCCTTTCAGCTCTGATACTCAAGTACTTCTATGAAGTGCTGAAGGTTGTTTCAGGTTATAAAATAATCTAGCAATACAATTGGAAATAAAGCCCCTGGGATATATCTTTTGCTATAAAGGTCATAGATCTAGATAAAAGAGGGAAATTTCATAAAAAAGAGAGAGAGTAGAAGAATAAATAAATTAGGTGATATAGAAAGGTAAGGCTGAAAAAGAATAGATAAAACTGGAAAACAGTCAAGGATAAAATAAAGGAACACATGACATAATTTGATAATTTTCCTTTTATGATCTACATTTTCACAAAACCTACATTATTCAGTCTAATCATCCCTCTACCTCTCCACAATTGTGTGTTATGAAAATATCCGGAAATCTTAAATTCCTGTTATATATAGGGACTCTCTTCTTCCTTCATTTCTGTGCTCCCTCCCCAGCATCCTTCCTAATCAGAGATTCACTTTTTCTCAGCAGTCTCACATGTGCCACTGGCCGTGTGGATGTGGCTAAATGAAGTCAGATGATAAGGTGGGAATGCAAGACATAGGAGGCACATGGTTACATTATGGATATTAGTGGCTTACAGCCCTAAAGTTCCCTATTTAAGATCTTATTTCCAAGACTGATAACAATGCAATAAAAAAGATACTGGGGAAAAGATACAACCTGTGTGCTTTTCAGTCTTTATATTGATTTCTACTGATTATACAATTCATGATGATTACTAAAATTAAAATGCTCAGTTACATGAGGAAATATATACATATCCAAAGAACATATGAGGGCACAAAAAGCTGTATTTTGTCTGAAGGTAAAGATGTACAGTGAAACAGAGCAGTTAAAGGAAAACTTTTCTGGTATAACCAGGGTATAATAATGCAAAGCTCTTTTCTCCCACCTGATAAGATCAGTCCATGGCCCTAGTTGCTTCTAACCTGGGGCCAAATAACAGCTTCCATTTCTTGAGAAGCTACAAAACATCTAGCAATGTTTTATGTGCTTTATATAAAATTTTAAAATAAATGCTCATAACCACTCCTCATTTCAAGTATTTTGATCTCTATGTCACAGAAACAAACAGCTTCTCCCAAGGTCTACATGACTAAATTATAGGACTGAGTTTGACTTTAGAAACCAAAAATCTATAACCTTAACTCTATGTCAAGTAACTTGGCATCAGTGCTTTATCCTGGATTGTCTCCTAAATTTGTGTAACTTCACCCTATTTTCTCACTCGGAAAGCCCAAACCCTTATTTGAGACTCTACTGTTGAATGTGTTTTCTTGAGACGCATGGCCTATTGGAAAGTCTGTCTCCCATCGGCTTCCTATGAGAATGTGGCATATAACCTAGGAGCCCAGGCATAGAGAGGCTGTATTCTCTAATAGAGTTTATAGGAGGATCCCAGGGAAAAAGAAAGTCCACATATATTTATTTGGTATGCCTATTTTAGAATAGTGAAATAAATATCTTAATGCTCAGATTAAAATTATTTGACTAGTTCTCCAGTATACTTAAGTTTGAACATTTCATTTACCTTTTTATTCTGTTAATTGAAACAGCACTGACATCTCTGAAAGATGACCTTTCCTTCATCTATTTACAAAGAAAACCCTAGATAAGTTGTATTACTGACCAGTAGGTCAGAAATTTCCCCTTTTCATTAAACTGATAAATACACTCTGAAGAAAGATTGCTGCTAAGTTACTTTTTTTCTTACAGGACGTCAACAAGTCATATGGGTCAAATTCAATATATCACTTGTGCCTACAAGTTAATGATGGCTTTCATATTTATAAATAGTTGAACAAAAATCAAAATAATGTTAAAAAACATGTTAAAATGACATGAAATGCACATTTCAGTATCCATAAAATAAAGCTGTGTTGGAGCACAACCACAGTCATTTATTTATGAATTCCACATGGCTGCTTTCATACTATAATAACAAAGGTGAATATGGCCCACAAATCCTAAAATGCTTATTATCTGACCCATTATAAAGAAAGCTTGCCAATCTCTGGTATAAGAAAAATACTAACTGTACCTCTCCATTGCTCCTTTTGCTGCATGTAAGTTCCGGCAGTTGCTTGGGGTCCTCACTCATACATTCCACACCCCTATACCATCAATGTTTCTGTGCATTGGCTGCAACCCTCTGTCATCTTCACCCACAAATTTATTTTAATATAGCTTTTCCCTCACTAATTCTTTCACCTCACCTATGGTGACTTTTACTACTATCTTGAATGTAAGCACTGTTCTTAACCTCTGCTTTTCCTCAGTTTAATACCCTTTCCCTAGGAAAAGCATTTCTTTTTCATGTTCTCATTTTCTCATTTTTATCACTCATGGAATAATGAGAAAATTTTCCACACACTGGACTTTCCAATGATACTGTTACATTATTATTCCTCCTTATATGTCAGTAACATTTTCTTCTATAGAATCCACAACTTTGCCATATACTATACTCTTAGTAATTTATTCATCCATTTATCTTTCTATGCACCCCACAAATGCATAAGGTACGTGCCAGACAAGAAGGAAGAAAAATACTCTGTCCCTGTGGCACTCCCACTCTGGTGTGGGAACAGACACATAAGTAATTAGAGCTGAAAATACTGAATATTATTTTAGAGGAAATTATTGAGGGTAATTAAAGATCAAAGAGAATGAATGTCTTTGTTTTATTATTACATTACAACCCTTCAATGATCTTCAAACTTCGACATTTTATCAATATTTTCCCTTCTAAAATCAATCTCTTAACATCATCATGATCTCTTAGTTTCTTAAGTTCCTTTATGTTGATAATGCCCATATCTACTTCATTCTGTTATGCATAAGAATGGCCACACTTAGGGTCATTCATAGTTATTCTGAAATTCTGCATATGACAGTGTCATTAATTCTGGTTTCCCTGCTCTTGCTGAAGCAGCTCGTGATCCATGTTTTGACTACCAGTCCTTCCACATGTACCATCAACCTGCACTAACTTTATTTGCCCCTTCCATTAGACAGAGACATCCCCTACTTTCTCATATCAACAGTACCGTACTACATCTCCCATGTACTTTAACATTTGGGCTTCATTTGTACTCATATTGCCACCCTGATACTTCAGTAATTTGCCAATACTTGTTTCTTTTTCCCTCATTGTGTTTGAAGGATTGCTGTAGACAATAATAAAAGAGTACTGAATTGTTCTGTTAACAGTTTGTGCTCTCTAATATCAGCTTGAGCTTCAGTGCTACAAATGGCTATTGAAAACTACTGAAGTTCCTTTCCAGAAGCTCTCAGACCTTCTTCCTTTCTTTTCACTGACTGCCATCAAGATAAAGTTTTTGGATTCTACTTTCTTCAGCAATATGCACCCTGTGCATAATTTGATCCACACATCCTTGTACAGTCCTGGTTACTGGAATACAACCTTTTGTACAGCTTCCTGGGCCTTTGGCTAAATAGGGAGTTTAATAATTTCTTCCAAAATTAGCAGAAGTAAGTTCCACTTTGCCTCCAAATCAGCAGAGATCACAGATTCAACACAGAAACAATAGTAGGGAATATTCAGTAATATGGAATAGGGGGTGACTGGGCAAGCTGCACTATGGCTGGGACAGAAAGCAGCCCATTTTCTGTATACTTAATAACTAAGGTCAGGGACATTGAGAGAGGCACACACCTTCATCTACCATTGCATTTGGATGACATTTAAGGAAATCCATAGAATCAATTAAGAATAAAGCAGTGTTTTCTGCTTAGTTATGCATATATTTCCAAAAGCCACACAGGATGTACTCAAATCTGAAGCTGCCACTTACCAGCTATTAAAATCTGACTTAGCCACATAACCTCATGAAGCTTCAGGATTCTACCATAGAATAGGGAAAGTAGTATAATCCACTACCCACACTGTTCTCGTATTTAAAGTGAGACATTGCATGCAAAGCTTTTAGCAAATATCTGGAACATAGTAAGTGCCCAATAAATGATACTTTGAAAGCAACAGAGAATGAGAATCATGTCAAAAGATAAAATATCCTTGGCCTCAACCCACTAGATGCCAATAACACATCTCTACTGTGACAAACAAGAATGTCTCCAAACATTGCCAAAAGATGGGAGATGGATACAAATGGTTCCCAGTTGAACACTACTGGCCTATATGCAGAGGTTATATTTGGGTGTAATTTTTATATAAAATATACACTTTGTTTTCTTTCCATTAAAACTTAGGGAACTTACTTCTAAATTGTCACTTAAAAAAAAGACCTAAAACAAGACCTAAAACTAATACAATGTTATATGTCAATTATATCTCAATTTAAAAAAAATAGTAAAACCAAATTAAAACATTCTAATATATATGTATATATATATATATATGCAATAGTGGTATTGGATACAAAACAGTTACATCCAGAAGAGAGCTCATTCTTTTGGTTATTTTGAGACAAACCATACTTGCCAATATTAGATGAAAAGTAGTTGCTTTTAGAAGATTGGGAAAGATTAAAGGAAGTTCATTATATGTACATATTAGTTTTACTTTAGTTCTCATCACACATCATCACTGGAACTATGTCAGTGGCCTCATCTGGTACTACACTCACTCTTTCAGGGTCAAATTTCAAAATAAATATTGGCAGTTTCAAACATGATGACCCTGTAGTGTATTAAATTGAATAATTTAAAACCAAGCTCAGTTTCAGAAACCTTCCCCATCCCCTCACTTGCATATGTCCCTATTAGATGCCTCCTTATAATTTTTAATTTTTCCAAGAACTAAAATTATTTTCTATCACAAGTTAAACTAAGAATCTTATAACCTTTCTGTTCCCCCTACATCCCAAATCCTACTTATTTTTTCCTAGATTAAAATGTGGATATTATCCCTATCATTATTTTTAATTACCTCTTCACTGACAACATATTATCATTGTTTCTTATTAAATATTCCTGACACAGTCTCTGTTCTAGACTGCATCTTTCTGACTGTTAACAGATTGATATTCTTAAAACTACATTTTAGGAAAGGCCATGGAAAGGGTGCCTTAACATCTAACTGTTTGTGTAGAAAAAAAGGAAATGACTTCCATGTTTCTCAACATCTCTAATAACAAACAGACTACAAATTCTTGTAAGGAGAGGTTCATACATCATTCACTTTTGTACACTCTGCCATCCAACATGTAGCCTGGTTCGAAATAAAAGTTAAAGATGTTGATTTGTTCAATAAACATTGAACTAGGCCCTTTATCAGTGTCATTACTGAAGACCCTGTTACCAAGTTTATCACAGAACATTTTCCAACCTGCTTATTTATTGTAGTTAAGTGTAACTGGAACAGTTAAAATGCATGGCTAGAGGGAAATATGAGAAAGGAAGGGGAAAATGAGCCTTAGAGATTGGAGAACTTAAGATGCTTCAGCATTCTCTTTTCTCTTATAACTCAGAAATGAGGACACCCACATTTGTAATTCACTGTTGTCCCCAGTGGATGTTAGAACTTCCAAACTGCATTTATGTAAAATAATAAAGTTTATGACTACAATAGGATTAAAATGGACAAAGTTCTGGCAGAATTCACTGGATAAAATCTAAATAAGAAAACTCAGAAAGAAACCAGTGACTTGTGCCATATTCAATGATCAACATAAAGCTAGGTAGTGAGTCTAACTTTCTATTCTTTCTTCCAGGTGCATGAATTGTGTTATGCACAGTGTAAGGTAGGTAAGTAAAAGGACAGTTAGAAAATTCCTTTCATTGTACAACTGGTATGTGTTGTTTGTTGTGCAGGTATATAAAGTCAACCTTTTAAGCTTTTTTTTTTTTTTTTACTATTGTTTCCACATCCAGCTACTTTTGCTCAGGCCATCTTCATCCTAAACAATTATATGAGATCAGCATCCTACATGCCTCTCTGCTTACTTAAAGCAATCCACTATACAGCTTTCCATCACAGTTTCGTGTGGTCTTTGTGACTGAAATCTTTCACCAACATACTTTTTCCCACTGGAGAAAAATGCAAATACATTTTAATGGCATACATTCCTCAAAAATGGTCCCAAATTGTCTGGCTAATTGTTGAATGCTTTTGAGAAAGGTTATTATTTTTAGACAAAAGGAATTATAGAACATATACCATAGGATAAAAATTCCAGAAGACTGTGGGACAGAAAAAACTACATCAGAGTGGTGAAAGCAAGGAGGTAAGACACCATTTTGTTGTTAATGGTGTTGATTTGTGTCTCAGTCAACCTGTCTGTGTTAGGGTTCCTTAAGACCCCACTAGAAGAACTCACAGGATTCAGTATATAGTTATCTCAGTGTTAAGACTTATTACAGTGATACTGTAAGGATATACAGTCACATAAAAAGGGGAAAATATGTAGGTGGAGTCTGGAGAAACCCATGTCTCTCCCTTCCATGAGTGGTCTCATGAAGTACACTCTTCTACATCAACTACATACAGTATATGGGTCTGATGGGTCTACCCAGCAAAGCCCATTAAAGAGTCAATGCTCAAACCATGTGCTAGGGGTTGATTAACAAGGCACCTTTTGCTTAATATGTACCTAAATCTCAGGCTCCCAGAAAGAAAGCAAGTAGTCAGCATCAATCATATTATTTAAAGAAAATGTCTAGGAACAATGAACCATTTTTATTTTTTAACAGGTAGCTGTTGCCAAAGGATTACCTTGCAAGCAGGTTTTTATAAGGGTAGCAGTCTCAGTCTTGCTATGTTAACTGTTTTTCTGAACATTCTCTGAGTCAGTTATCTAGATAGAATGCATAGGAGAGAGCCTGAATGCATCAGAAATAGTGCCTTAATCCTCAAAGAAGAAGCATGAAGTGGTTGCATTCCACACCCAGCACAGTGAAGGAGAGATGACAATAGATGAATATAAGCTAGTTCACCTGATTCCCTGTGAGTGAACACATACAGCTATCCTGTACATTGGGTGAGAACATGTGAAAATTCTAAAAGAAAACACAGACCATCAAACACCTGAGGAAAGGATGAAGGTACCACCATGTGCAGAAGTATTTAACAGCATGGGGAGAACCATTGATTCCAGTGATTGTTTGAACTCTCATTCTATGTCCAGAAAGACTATATTCCTGTGTATATCTGGGACCAAATGTCATCAGCTATTTTGCTCCAGAAGACAAGACTTGCCTCTAACTAATGCCACAATGACAAAGTAAATCCCCTTATGCACTTAGATTCCATTTTAAGAGTTGATAAGTGATGGGGTACAAAACACAGAATAACTAAGCATGTACTAAACAAACTAGATAACTCAAAATTCTCTATTTAACTGAGGTCTAATATGAAAGGACAGAGTATCAAATCTGTTCAGAAAATACTTAAACTGAAAAGAGACATTAACTGACCAGTCTAAATTGCAGAGCTTTCCTGTAGGGAAAGGTTGGGGAGTTCATAAAAGGTTTTTATGAGTTTCATGAAATTAAAATTCTGTACTTTTTGAATATGTTTTGCATTATGATTCTATTTTCAAACTCAACTTGCAAACAATTGAATATGAAATTTTTGATACTATCTTTTTCTATAAAGACATAAAAATAGGGTGATATGATACTGAGTTGAGTGGAAAACTCTTATAGATTAGTTGATTAGGAGGGGCCTTACTCTTGAATAACAGTTTTGAGACTTGAAAGTCAAACAGAACCTCATAAATCAAAGTTCTCTATTCAAAGTGCTCTCACCCTAGGAAACAATCAGTGAAAAATTCTCAAGTTGAAACAAGTTTAGCAAAAGCAAAGAACCAAAAGAAATTAATTTTGCAGTAGTCTAATTGAGATGTAATGGTGGCAGTAGAGATTCTAGTTTAGCATATGGAATGCACTATATCTGGAAAGGGTAAGAGAAAAAGAGGGATCCAGAGTGCTTTCCAAATCTTCACTTGCCTTTAAATGCTAAGGTTTACCTAAGATGAGATGCAAATATTTAAACCTATCTCTTTGACTAGTATATAAGAAATGTAATAACAACAACAACAAAATGCTAGTGATAGAACTTCTAATAAAAGAGAGAGATTTGCAAAGCAATGCTTTAATTCTGATCTATTTGTTTTTTTATTACTATAAAAGTCTAAGCTTTCAGGAAGTCTGGAACAGAGCATCTAATGTTCTTTATATTCTCTTCTGTATTCAAGTTCGTCATGGCTAAGGCATATAAAGCAATTGCCTTAGTGAGAATAAGCAGAAGTGTATCAATTCAAGGCAGATAAAATAACTATCTTAGCAAGAATTGTATACATTTTATTAAGGTCTGAATCAGCAACCACGTTATGTTTATAATAACAAAGGCATAAAGAATAGATACTTCGATGAAATGTACTTCCTACTTGAAGGAGAAGATCCTCTTAATTGAGATGCAATACACGGTTAAGTATTGATATGCAACAAAGCAAAAATAGACTCCATCTTAGTAAAATTGTGACACATTGTTGTCATTTATTAGCATTTAATCTTGGATTTTCTAGATTTATTTAGTTTCAATCTATTTTCGCTCACTTTGTGTATGACTCAGATGATTTGCCCACTATTTGAAATAAGATAATTGAAAACACCCAAACCTGACTTTAATTCTACTAACAACTAGAAATAAAACACAAAGACTCTCCCTTTAAAAAAACATGTAAAAACATGAACGTTTGCTCTTTAGCAGCAAAAGTCAAAATATGAAAATACAAACTTGCAAAACTGTTAAACTATGACTGAAATCTTTTCAATAAAGAATAAACACAAAAACATTTCCTCTTTTCCAAAATAATCACATATTTTTTTTTTTGCCTACAGAGTTAATTGCTTTTAATGGGAATTCAGTTCACAAATATTCAACATATGGTTTGCTAGAAGTGCTGTACAGTGCTGCAAATGTTACAAAGAAAAGAGAATTTCTATCTACAAGTGAACCTGTGAACCAGAGGGAGAGTCTCAGATTTTACTGATTTATGCTTTGATGCATAGCCAGTCCTTATATGGGAAATTCTATCCATTAACTTCCATACCTGGAGGTGTTTGGGGAGGTTCAATAATAGCTAATGCAATTCAATGAGGGAAATTTAGGTAGAACTATGAGAAACTGTCCCTTCCCACTAAATATTTCCACCATTGTGCAGGATGAAAGTGCTTCATTCAGAAACAGCAGGCATGTGTGGACATGGAGTTGAGATGCAATTCTCACATCTGAATATGTTATGCAAGGAAGAATCTAGCACATACTCACATATTTAAAGGTGAGAAGGGGCCTACTCACAGAGCACTCAGGAGAAAACAAAAAGTATCACAGTTTTCACTTTAATTTTTCTATAATAATGCTATCTCTATCCTGCTTTGATATATATTTAACACATTCTATTATTTCCCAGTTCTTTGCTAGGTGAATTATATTGGTTTCCTACCCAATATTCATTCTTCTTTACTTCCTGCAAATCCCAAAGTACCTAGATTTGGGGGGGAAAAAAACAAACAGACCCAACAACCACAAACAAAGCAAAATCCCTGTTGTTCACAATCTCTTATGCAGGTATATAGAATAAAGATAGCAGCAGTGAATGTGTGAGAACTCCAGGAAAATTTTGCAAAATAGTTTAATCTGCTGGCCAAGATCCCTTGCTCTACCAATTTCTGACATGAAGTCTAGTGCTACAGAAGAGGTCACTTGCTATAAACCATGTCCCTTCTCAGCCTTAGCTTGACAAAGAAACCATATTAAACTTTTCCAACAATTTTCCCATTAATTTGACAGCCACTCTGAGAATCTCCTCAAATATTGGAGAAAAATTTACACTGCTGTCTCTGCTTCCAACTTTAAATAATTCCAAACTCTCTGGCCTCAGCTCCTCTCTCAGCATCCTCTCTCTACAAACTTCAGAATGGAGTTGTATCACCCAAAGACTGGCCAGGACCAAGAGCTGGTACCAGAAACACATGAACAAGGGGTGGGACAGGAAGGTAGGAATGGTTGATCCTGTCTGTGTTTCAGCACCAGCGATCTTAGGATTTATTATTCATTCTGTCCTAGACCTTATCAAATGAGTACAAAGTAATCATAGAGCCTGCATGGGTCTGTTTGAAGAGAGCCCAGCCAATCACTGATGCAGTGTGGGTGGGGGACTAGTTTGACTAGTAGGATGATAGGTAATATGTGTAAGATGTTTAAATATCTTTTATCATCTTTTGAACTCAGTAATTTTGAAAAAAATTAGCTTTTCAGAAAAATCTTTGGTGTGTGTGCAGATTTTTACAAAAGTATGTTTATCATAGGGAGAAAATCTGAAATACCCATTCAAAGGTAAATAGTTACATAATTTAAGTACTTTAGTACATGGAAATACATTTTTTAAGTTATATACATGTAACTTTAATATATAATATATATAATTATTAATGGCTTGAGGGAATGATGATTATATGGTGTCAAGAGAAAATGATACAACAAAACTGATAAACAGTATGATTTCAATTAAATACATATATAGACAGGAATTTGTGCATACAAATCATATAGAAAAAGATACTCATCCCTAACTGGTGGTATTACATTTTTCCCTAGTTTTTATTAATGTAATAGGAAGAAATATGTAGGCCATTTTTAAAAAGAATAATTAAAATGTCACTTCTTGGGGTTCTAGTGAAATTAGATATTCTTTTTTTTCTTGATGAACTATTTGAGAAAATAATTTTTAAAGCAGGACATAAATGGAAAACTTTAGCAACATTCTACAGCGAATCTTACTGAATTATGTCTTTTTTTCCAATTTAAAATTTCCTATAGGCTAGTTCAGTCCCTTGTCTAGAACTACCCTATTGATGGGTGGCACAGTGTATTTTTTGGACCAGCAGTCCTCTTCTTCTGGTTATGCATCTTTTTTCTATAGTGAAGAACCTTCCAGGGTACCTCATATTTCAAAGTCATTTCTAACCTGTCTGGAATTATCTTGTATGATTCCTTAGTAAGTAATACTTTGGCTTGCTTTCAGTTTAATTCCTTTCTCTGTCCTTTCATTGTACTCTAGCAGAGATAACAAACTAGGACAGCTCCCAAGTAGCTACTTAATTCATTGGTGTCTTTGTTTACTCTAATTCCTTCATCAATGATTTATATTTCCTCAAGAGGATAGAACTGCTTATGCTGCAGTGGGTCTGACTGATACTTCCTTTGGAAGAAATACTCATGTAAAATAGTCATTTCCCTGAAATGTTGTTTTCAAGTTTAATCACACTGGGATGCTCTTATCTTGAAACTGAATTCCCATTTTTTTGCTGAATTGGACTCTCAGTAGGAAATACAGCTGGTAAAATAATGAGTTTAAGCTGCCACCTAGCAGTTTTTCTCAATTTCCCCATTTCTAGATGAAGAAGAAAATTCTTTGCTTTCCCATTGTTATTACAGAATCTAAAATCACTAAGTTCAAGGAGGAAACTCATGGTAAACTGCTTAAAATATGCAAACTATAATTAAAAACTTTGAGTTCCAATTGCAAGACTCACTGGATACATGACCTTAAACAAGTTTCTCATATTATGTAGCCTTCAGCTTCCTCTATGAAATTAGGGATCCCTATACCATTTAAAATTAAATAAGCTCCTTTAGGCAATATGGTTGAAAAATAATAGGCCCTAAATAAATGTTAGCTATTTTCCTAATATGTGTCAAATCATTAACCATATAATCATGTTCTTAGACCCATGCCCTAGATAATAATGACATAAGCTAATTCACATTTATCTTTAATTTACAAATCCTTAAGAGAGTGTTGGGACTGTGGCAAGTTTCAGACACCATGTTTTACTGGTGACAAAGTGTTACTGAATTTCTAAGATAAAATCAGAGAACTTGGAAGATTGTTAGGACAATATTCTGACTATGCTGACAATTTCTCTATGGGATAACTAATACTTTCACTTGTATATTCCATTCATTCATTCAACAGACACTTATTAAATTTGTATGGTAAGTTATAAAGAAGTTTTAAAAATGAATATAAAGTAATTTTTATATTTACAGAACTCATAATTTACTCAAAGAGGAAAAAGACCATTTTGTATGCATAAATGTAATAAAATAAAGATATATCCATCATAAAATGGAAGCCTGGTTGTAACTCTAGATACTGAGCCAGGATGGATTTAATCTTGAAATTTCATTGTCTGGGAGAAAACCTTTTTCCCTATCCTGTTAGATTTTTGTTTACAAAATTGCAAATTGATAAAAGACAAAAGGAAAAAAAACAGATTTAATTATGTACATTACAGTTCACAAAGAAAAGTGACCCAAGGAGGTAGTTAGAATTTGAAGTTTATATATGATCTCATAGGGAATGGAGAGGAACATAGGTGCACTTCTGGAAGAACAAATGGCTTCATAGGAGGGGGGAGAAAGAGCACTTAGGGAAAAACAAATGATTTTTGCAAAGATAAATAGGCTTTTAGGAGAATAGATCAGAGATTTAATAGTTTTGTGATAATGTCTGTTTGGGTGTGGCACTGACTTCTTGTCTCTGAGAAGATTAGAGTTGCTCCCTGCGAGTAGATTTGTGACAACTGGTTCTTTTGGGAGGCTTTGCTTTTAGGCAGATAAGGAATTTCAGGAACTCAAATGTCTTCCACTCAAAATAATTTTTATACCAGTAATTTATTCTGGACCCCTTAACTATATTAAAGAAGAGAGGTTTGCAAATTGAATTAAGAAGTTGGAAGGATAGATTATAAACTGATGCACACATGATGCTAGTGTCAGTTTAGTTTTACTGAATGGGGGAAAAAGGTGCCATCTACTGTTAAAAAACAGAAATGAATAGTAGTTAATTAAAAACAGATTTTATTCAGAAGCTATTGCAATAGGAAAAAAGACATCTCAGTATAGAACTGGGCTCAATTCCAAATATAACAAATGGGGATCCAAGGAGATAGAGAGAGTCGGGTCAGTAGATAGAAAATTACTGAGAGGGAAATTGGTGGGTTGGGGAGTGGTTATGGAATTCTGGTTAAACTGACATGACCAGATTGTTCTGAAGAGAGGCCAAGGTGATCAGTACCAAGGTTAGAGGATTAGGAATTTTATCACATATCAAGGGATGTTAGGCATCAAGCATGGGAGATTTTCCATAAACTGACTTAGTAGGATTCTTGCTAAAATGGAATGATGAAAAACACCATGGCCTAATCAAGAGGGGGGCTCAGGGGAGCCTGAGTAAAGTTTGGTCAGGAAAGAGTCTGTCAGTAAGAAAGTAAGAAAGGGGGAGAAATGGTGGTAGTATCAGGGCAAATGGCAAATAGGACGATGTCCCAGAATCCCTGTATAGAGAATTCTGCCACTGATTTCTTTTTTTTTTTTTTAATTTCTATATTAAGCTCATAGCTCGTCCATTTGTCTACATTTGCCATATAGGTAATATTTACTGGCAGAACTGTTAGGCCTTCAGGCACCAAATAATTTCAAATTCAAAGTATTGTTTGGGAGAAAGTACCAAATTTGCAAGAGTAACTACTCTGATGAGGTCAGCACCTTAGCGGAGAACAATATAGATCATTAAGGGAGAGCTTTGCAGTAGTTGCTCTTGAATGGATTGAATTGCTCAGTGAGAAGATTTTCTATTGAAAAGAAGTTGTCAGAGTTGCTCAAATTCCTCTTTCTTAATTAGGCCTTTGAATTTGAGCTATAATTTCAGACAAAAAAAGGGGTATAATGAAATTCTGTAGCCAGGGAGGGACGGTGAGTAGAATAAAAGGATAATTTTAAAACCTAATGAAAACAGAAAATAACAGCAATTTTGGGAGCTCACTGACATCATTTTACTCTTTCTAATTGGCAGGCAATTAGTATGCAATTGTCCCATCTTAGTGGGTTTTCAGAAAGTTTATTTTTTCATATGCTGGAAAATTCTTGACACTTTTTTTCCCAGACTTGTTGGCCTTTTTTTATAGGTCATTTTTTTCCCCTTTAATCATTATATCCCTTAGAAAGTGTGTGCATTTCCCATAATAGTATTGACAAACATGAAGTCTATGTATTTAAAGCTAAACCTCTTCTTGACTTTTTGTTGGGAAACACAACTGATTTGACTTGTTGATGGAGTGATAGTTGCTAAAATTTTGTGATTTTTAAGGGTGATGAAAAATTTTCTCTTCAGCAAAATACTTTTCCCAACTGATGACTGAAATCCCCTAAATAAAGATTAATTTATTGGCATTTAGTGAAAATCTCCAACAATGCAAACATCTCTGAAGATATTAAATAAAATCTAAGAATAGATTTTCTGTTTGTTTTATTAAAGAGAAAATTATTCAAGACTCATGAAAAAATGATAAGACACTTTATTTAAAGGGGGTTATCTTGATAGGTATGCAAGAGCACTACAACCATGGTGTTTTGTAGTAGAGAGATAGGGCTCAGTTCTAAATACAAAAAGGAAAAGTGGGAATTTATTCTGAGCAACAAGGTGGGAGTGGGTGGATATAAAATCACGCAGGGGAAACATCAGGTTAAGACGAGACACTGGCTAAACCAACCTGATAGGATTCTTGCTGAAGACAGGCCAATGTGATCAGAGATCACCTGGTGGAGAGTGGATGATGAGGAACTCAGTCAGATATCAAAGATATGAATAAACTGACTCAGAAGAATTCTTGCTAAAATTGGACAATGCATAGAAAAATACAGAAGTCCAAAAGTTGAGGCCTACTGGAAAAAGAGCTCATAAGAACTTGAGTAGAATTTGGTCAAGGATAGATCTTTTTCAGTTTTCACATAAATATATTTTCAAGAATTTCTTATCCTACTATAATGCAACTTTTCTTAATACAACAAAATATGTATTCAAATCAGACGTAAGACATAATAGGAAATATCCAGTTACAGCATCCAACAGCAAGGCCTGAATCCAGATGTACTTTATGTGATCCTGATACCATTGTATCAGTGATTATTGCAATCCTGACAAAATTCTCAGTCTGTAATAATGGATTTTCTCTGTTGATAAACCTTGAAAATATTGTTAGCTGTATTATGTGTTAATTCTAGAGTTCTCTAGCAGCTAATAGCCCAAAATCTATTGAGTAATAGTCATTCAATGAATGTATACCTTGCTTTTGCAATTTTTATCTTTTGTCAGTGTCAGTGGCTAAGACCACACTGAATCTCTCTATGCTCTTCTCTAAGCAAAGTGAAATATTTGGTTGGAACAGTAAGGCACTGGCAAATTACCACTTGGCTGCCCTAATGAAAGGCACTTTACAGTGGAATCTCTACATTTTCAGATCATTTGGTGCTTAACGGGTTTTATTTGGGAGCACCTTGGAAAATCAGTTTTCTCTTTCTCTGGCTCAAATGTACATCTCTTGTCAAAACTCTCTGCTGGTCCGTTTTGCTACCAAATGCATTAGCTTGGAAGCATCTCTCTCTTTTATGTAGGATATTGAAAAAGGATGTCAGAAGCAACCTACACACAATTTAAGTCTCTGGATTTTTCCATCAAACTTCCCAAACTCAGAAATGTATAAGAATGCCTTTGAAGGCTCAGAGGCTGATATTTCAAACATGATTCAATAACAAGTATTATTGTTATCATCATCATCTTCTAACCAGGTATAAAGAAGTGTCATTACTTACCATCACACCTCAAGTAGGCCAATCCTGTGTATTAGAATTTGTCACTTGGAACCTTTACCACTGATAGTATTGTAAGTATTACTCAGGGTTCAAGTTATAGAAAGGGAGCCTTGGTTACAAGGAAATAAAGGCTTAAATTATCTGATTTTTATAAACCAATAGGAAAGGCAAGGACTGTCAGGTGAGTCCATGAATAATGAGCCCATCCTTTGGTCAGTTGGATGCAAGAAGGCACAGAGGGATGTGAGTGTAGTTATTAGTCATTACAGGTCATATTCTTACTTCCACAGCCAGGATATTCTAAATACAGCTTCCCAGAAATACATGGAAATGGGATGGCAAATTCCCCAAAGGGATAAGTGTTTTGTTTTAAAAAGAGGCAAAGTATGATGTGGATAAAAATGTAATACAATAAAAGAGATGTCCATACCATATAGCTTTTTGCCATTTCCTTTGAGATACATGCATTTAGATTCAGATTCTTGAAGCAAAATAGTCACTTTCAGAAACAGTTGCCTTCCCTTTTGTTAACTGTAAAATAAACATATCTCCAGGGTTACAGTTGTCATATTTTGATAGTTTTGCCAAAGAAAAGAAATTTTTTAAAAGATTAGTTGGTTGGAACCATTTATCTTCCAAAATATTTTTCCTGCCATCCTGAAATTCTGCCATCTGTAACTCCATTGTATAAGCCATTAAAAGCCCTTATAAAGAGTTTCATAGGGTTGGGTTTTTATAGAAGGGATCTGTAGACCATTAAATCTACCTGCCAAGCCATTCAAGAAATCTCATCTTTTTAATGGTCAGGCACTCTTTAGCTGACCTCAGGTGATGATGAGGCCACTGTTTCCTGGAAGCCTGCATGGTGTTAAACACCTCTGATTGTTAGAGAGCAATCTGAATATATTATGAAAAGAAGCATACATTTTAAATGATAGAAAGTTTTTTTTCCCTTAATACTGGGATGATAACTATAATCCTGCAACCTCTTCTGCTTGGTATTAAGGTCAAATAAAGTAAGTATAACTTCCCTTTCTTGAAACAGCCCTTCACATATATATACCAAGAACAAGCTACATGTTCCCTGCATATCACTTCTTTAAGATGAATATTGCTAATTTCTTCAGCCTTTTCTCATTTAGATAAGGGAAATCCATGCCTGCTCAAAAGTAATTTTAATTTTTTCAAAATTTCTTGAGATTTAAGGAAAAAAAAACACTAAAATACCTCTCATTTTCTCTCCCTGTCCCTTTCCTCCTTCCTCTTCCTGTTCTAGCTCCTGCTCAAGATTGGATAACCAAGGTTTAATTTTGATTATCACAACAACCCTGAAGGTCAGGTATGACTTTCTCCATTTTGCTAATGAAGAAATGGAGACTTTTTGAATATAAATACATTTCCCAGGGGTCGATATTAAAATGCAATTACTTCTGATTGTGAAGTTTTTGCTCCTACCTGGACATGGGGAATAAAGCATGACAGCCTGTCACAGGAGTGGTTTGGTACTAATCATATCAGTTAGGGTAGTACCCATTTATTCTGCATTTCCAATGATTTTCATACAGCTACAAAATGGATGAACCTCAATGTTATACAAATGAAAGAGTTCAGACATCAAAGACTGTAATATCTGATTCCATTTATATGAAGAGAACAGAAAATGCAAATCTGTAATTGTAGATGCTTAAGTGGTTGTGGGAACAGGAATAAACTGAAAATAGGTATAAGGAATCATTTAGGGGTAATGAAAATGTTTTTAAAATGGATTATGGTGATATTTGCACAATTTAAAAAATGCAAACTATTGGGTTGTACATTTAAAAGGGGGTAATGTTAAAAAAAAAGGGGGTAATGTTATTTATGTAAAGTATGCCTCAATGAAACTATTGAACAATAAGAAGACATTTTTTATTGAAGTTTCATTGATACACAATTTATTTTGGTTTAAAATGTACAACACAGTGGTTCAACTGTTACCCATATTATAAAATCTCACCCCCTCTAGTGTGGTTACTATCAACGTAGAAAGATGTTACAGAATCGTTAACTATATTTTCCATTCTATTCTACCATCCCCATGACTCTTGCAATTAAAAATGAGAAAGGACAGAGGCAAGCAAGATGTATACTTTGTTGTACCTTGATAGGACTGTTCTTTGCATACTCAGGTGTTACAGATTATGTCATGTCATCATTTCATATATAGTAAGAAAAAAATTCTTCCTAAATTCTCACTAAAATTCAATGATATTCATCTTGTGCTTTATATATGTTTATTTAAAAAGTATTTTCAAATTAATTTAGACCTAAATTTGTATCATATATCACAATAATATTTACAACTATGAAACTGTTGACATGTGCACTGATAATGACAACTAAACAATCACTGCTGTTTGGCTGACTGTCAGACCCCACAGATTAAAGGTACATGTTGATTTCAGAAACAAAACATCAAGAACATTTTAGTCTTTGATAAATAGTATCAGAAGAAAACCAAAGGCCCAGAGTAGCCAATATCTGGGACATAAGAGTTACCTGGGTTAGAATAGGGAAGGATGCTGCTTTACAGAGGAGAAATTTGATAAGGAAAAATAGAGGGGAAGGGTAAACACTTAAAGCATGTTTTAATATCACAATAGAAACTCACTGAGGCTAAGCCAATATCTTAGATCACCTGTCCCTCAGCATCTAAGATTGCATTACATGTCGTTTCCACAAAGGAGCCATTTCCAATGGGTACATCTCTCCAATAGCATGTGTTTATACACCTTGACTCTGTATGTTAATTTATAGAAGTGTGATCTGCTTATGCCTCAAGAGTTGCTGAGCTCCATCTTAACTGATGTGGTCCTTCTCCTGACAACAGTTTAGAATATCATAAGTACATTACCCCTAAACAAAATGTGGAGTCTTTTATGTTTTTCCATTACTCAGAGATGGTTATGATACAGAAGAAAGAGTTCCATTACTTGTGCTCAGTTAGGGTTGGATAGTGATAAATTTTTACTTCCCTTCAACCTTTCATTCTATATTTAAAAAATAAAAAAAGAAACACATTTAATTGTGAATATTTCTAGCTTCAAACAGTGTCATGAGTGTACTGTAAAGAAAAGAGCATGACTTTTGAAAGCAAGTAGATCAAAGTGTATATCTTACCTTTGACATTTATTAGCTACTTAAACTCATATAAGTTATCTCAACTGCCAGGGCTTCAGTATCCTCCTTCTGAATTAGGGACAGTGATAACCATCTTCCTAGCATTGTTTAAAGAATTAAGTGAGACTTTGGTTAGTATATAATATGTACCTTGAATATAGAAAATGAGCAATAGAAGTCAAATATCATTGCGATTAATTTATTACTCAGAAACTCAATTTGGAAAGCATTTTTTTGTTTTTTAATTTGGGTTATCTTGCTTCTATCATTGCAGGATCATGTAAGGAGAAAGACATTTTAACTTGTGGACTTTTCTTAACTTGGGTACTGTTATTATCAGCTCAAATACAATTATGAGAAGTATACAGAAGCCCAGCCACAGGCCATAGTGCCTTTAATGAACAGTATAGGTACAACATACCATCTTCAGAGAGTCTGAAACATTTAGCTCATTCTATCAGGTTTCTTTATGTAAGGATACTTCCCTATAATCTTAATGTAAATTATCATTTGGTAACTTCCCTCTAAATGACAAACATAAGGCATGCGACAGTTGAAATCTAGCGTGCTTAAGTTTCATTTTTGGTTATATCACAACCTGTTATAGGTTCATTTGTTTGTGTTATTGTCTGACATTTCGTGTGATCCATCACACCACATTTGGTGGCTTGTGGCAACAATTCTTGTTTTCAGGCTTCTAGCTCCACCACTCAGTCCCTGGCTTTTCTTGATGCCTCAGTCCCTGGCTTTTCTTGATGCTTGTTCTGCACATGCAGACTCAGTAATGTGTTATCCCTTGCAAGGCTGATTCCAATGTATGCTTTCCAGGAAAATATAGTCAATGAAGCTAATCCTTGCTAAAAAAAAAAATCTTACACTACAAAATGGTTTTGTTTACTCAGTGTTTGGAGTTTTATATCTACTCTCCAGCACTAATTTCCTTCTGCTTTACTTCCACTAAAGATGGTTGAGTTGTGTGAAGTAAAGAAAGTGAGATGTGTGTCACCACTAGTAGGTGATAACATATATATATGTTCATATATGGATGTTTCTTTTTTTGTATATATAGCAGTAACACAGACAGGATTTGAAGTATGGGTTAGAATTGGAGCTGATATTTCTCTTTCTCTAAGATCTTAGGTTGAATTAGGAATTGCCAGAAATTGTTGAACTGTAATGTAGGGTAACAGACTGGGGAAGTTCAATAGAGGTATATTCTAGTTAGAATAAAACAGTCCCTGAAATCAATAAATTTTAAAAACAGTTCAGTCATTATTTTCATTGTAGAATATAACATGATTTCTCTGTCTTGTTATTTCAGGAATCATACTAACTATATCTGTATATAATTATTTCATATTAATTATTTTAGTCACATAATTTGTTTCTATCCTAATTACAGTCTTAATTACTGGCATATGTTACATTTTTCATTTTTAACAAATGAGGAAGGAATACAAATAACAAGTCATATTAAAAATCATGTGCACATAATGACCTAGTTTGAGTTAAGATGTTTTTAAATTTCCAATTAATCCAAATACCTGTGGCAATTCATAAATAAATGACAAACAAAATATGAAAAATTTGTTAATAATTCTTTAGAGACTAGAATACTTGATTATTCTTTCACTTTCAAAAATTTCCTTTCTCAGTCCTTTTCTTATAATAAATAAATTGAAAGATTAGAACAAAACAGCAGCAGACTCACGGACTCCAAGAAGGGCCTAGCAGTTACCAAGGGGGAGGGCTTGGGGAGGGCCGGTGGGGAAGGAGGAAGAAGGAGATTGAGGGGTATTATGATTGGCACACATGATGTGTGGGGTACACATGGTGTCATGGGGAAGACAGTGTAGCATAGACAACACAAGTAGTGATTCTGTGGCATCTAATTACATTGATGGACAGTGACTATAATGGGGTATGGGGGAGACTCAGTAATATGGGTGAATGTAGTAACCACATTGTTTTTCAAGCGAAACCTTCGTAAGAGTGTATATCAATGATACATTAATAAAACAAACAAAGTACTGGGGGGGAAATGAATCCTGCATTTGGCAGGATTATTGCATAAATCAGTTTCATAAATAGGTTTATTTAAAATTAAGCTTTTTCATTCCTGGGAAAATATTCCTAGGCTTTTATAATTGGAAAGAGAGTTTTGTAGAAAGAAGTGCTTTATAACCCAGATCAGGAATTAGCTTTCTCTCGCACTATGTGTGTATGTGTGTGTGTGTGTGTGTGTGCATGTGAGGGAGAGAGACAGAGACAGAGATAGAGAGACAGAGAGAGAGAGACAGATGGAGTTTGAGAGAAAAGACTCAATAAGATTTTGTTTACCCATTGGAGTTTTATATCTACTCCTCAGCTCCCAATTTCCTTCTACTTTACTTCCACTAAAGATGGCTGAGATGTCTGAAGTAAAGAGAGATGTGTGTTACTACTAATAGTTAGTAAGATAGAAAATTGTGAAAAACTAAACTGTTATTCAGTACAACTACCTCATTCTTGATATCCCCTGAGAAAAGCCCACATTGAATGTTTGTTATAGAAAGCAACATGGGAAGGAACACATGACCATGAACTCAATGATCTAGAAATTATACTTTACATATCTTCATCTGAACTGCTATATAGATTTTTTATTTTTTGCAATAATATTTGCTGACATGTAATAGTCTGAAATATAAAAAAAGACTTTAAACTTTTAATTTAAACTTAGTAAAATTTTTTAAATATTCCAAAGATATTTGACATAGACCATCCCCCTTGCTAAGGTGGCTTTCTCTCAACAGAACATGGCTCTGTTACTTATGAGACAAGTCACTTACCCCACTAGACCTCAGTTTTCAAGTTTGAGAAATATGATAATAATTCCACCATTTGGGACTGTAAGAGTTGAATAAGTTGATAAATATAGAGACTTAGCTCCATATCATGGACATAGTAAGTACAAAGACTGCTGAAAAATACTAGATAGTTATCCAAAATGTCCCAATTATCAACTAAAGAAAGATAAATAACTGTTTTTCATTCATATTTCCCCAACACTTTTAGTTTGAAAAGTTTCTAACATAGAAGTCAAAAGAGTAGTAAAATGAACATTCATAACTCTTTACTTGAGTTACCAAAATTTGGTCATACTGGCCTCATTTCTTGATAGATGATGGATGGATAGATAGATGCATAACATTTTAGCTAAACTATAGTTGCAGAGTCTTGTTGCAGTGTTATTAGCAAACAGCAAAATAGGTCATTCCTGACTTTGGTCCCCCTTCACAAAAGAGCAATTAGAACTACACACAGAAAGACTCCTTTCTGAAGATCTCAGAACCCAGAGTGAGCCTAAAGCACTCCCCTTGGACCACAGAAACAGAGAAAAAATGCAACAGAAGGTAAGAGGAACAGTTTTACTTTGACTGCATTGCCCCTACCCCAGTTCAGCACAGCAGCACATGGGTGCCTTGAGTTTATGGTTTCTACAGTGAGAAAAGGATATTCCAAGGTAGACACCCAGCTTCCCCAGCATTCCAGGACACTTCCAACAAGGTCCACTTAGATACTGACTCATGGGGATCACTGGGGGAATTGGCTAAAGATGGAGAAAAAGGCTGGAGCTCAAAGTGCATTCCTGCTGGCCCTGGTGGAGATCCTATCCAGTGGCTCTGCCCATATGTGGAACTGAGCCAGCACCCCCATCTAGACATGAAGATCAGTTGGAAGTTGTGCCTAGTTTGGATCCCTGGTCAGTGAAAGGTCCTGGAAATGGAGCCCATTTTATAGCCTTCTCATGCAAGAAGGCAAGTCAGCATTCCTGGCTAACTGTAGAGCATAGTTCACAAACTCACCAGACCAGAAAACCTGGCTTGTGACCTCTTCTAAGAGTGGAGCGCAGCCAGTGGCATGTCCAGTCATGAAGCCCAGCTTATGGTCACACCCAAAATTGTATGCCATTTTCCTTGATGAATATATATGCAAAAATACTAAATAAAATGCTAGCAAACCAAATTCAACAGCACATTAAAATGATCTTATGCCATGACCAATGACCAAGTGGGATTTATTCCTGGGATGCAAGGATGGTTCAGCATACACAAATCAATAAATGTGATACACCACATTAACAGGATGAAAGTAAAAATTCCTATGATCATATTTTATACTGTGTACTAGGAATTTGCTGAGAGAGTAAATCTTAAATGTTCTCATCACAAAATAAAAGGTAACTACTATGAGGTGATGGATGTGTTAACTAATCTTAATGTGGCATCATTTCACAAAATATACATACCTCAAATTATCATGTAGTACACCTTAAAATTACACAGTTATTTTTCAATTACATCTTAGTGAATTTGGAAAAAATAAAAGTTGCAGACATCGTGATATTTCAAACCTAAATACCTCAGCATTCTTAAGAAACATTATTTGTGTTTTTAAGGTGAAAATATAATTATTTTTATGAAGTCAGTAGATTTTTTGGCTAAATTTGAGCCAAAGCCCAGTGAAAAATAAAATTTTACAATCACTTCCCATATGCATAAAACACTGCTTTGCAGAAGTTATATCCATCCACTATCTCATAGATTCAACCTTGATACACCATGATGGAGTAAGAACAGTCACTCTTGTATTTTTAGTAATAGTAGAGAAAATTAAGTCCAAAGGATTAAGTGAGTTGGTGGAGATCAAGCAATGTGTTTTTAAAAGCTCTATAACTTCAATTTCCCAATTGCCCAAGTAAATAAAATAAAAGAGCTTAGTGTCAGGCAGCATGCTAAATGTTTAGAATCATAATTAACTTTTATCAATTTTGTATCTCTATAAGGCAGGAATCATTTCCTCATTTTATAGGTAGTATTCAACAACTCAGAGGTAATGAATTCTTCACCCAAAGTCATAGAGAAAGTGTTAGAACTGGAAATTAAAGCTTACTCTTTGCAACTCTTAAAAATGATACTTATATTGCCAAATTGAATCCATGAGAGTGCCTTTCACTGCCCAGTGTTGCATCCTCCTGTTATAAAGGGCCATAAATTTCAGGTAGAAACTATAGCTTAATGAATGTCTTTTTTTATCTGTCTTTGGTGAAAATAATATAAGTGGAAATAGTAAACAAAATTTAACTGAAAATAAATTCAAGGTATAGAAGAAACTAGTGCTTTCATTCATATTAATTAACATGCACTGGGAAATATCTATATGATTAATCCTCACAAAAGCCCAGTTATATAGAAATATTTCCAGTATCACATATGAGATAAAATGATAAGAGAGACACTATACATTCAACTTTGGAATTGTGGACTCTGCACATGTTTTATTTGTTAAAATGTTATAGTTTAATGGCGAAGTTCAGCTTTGGGTATATTGAGAATGCTACTTTGTGATAAGTCTTAGATAAGCCAAATTCAAAACAGATTGGCTACCTTTTGGAAGCTTCCAGCTTTCTGGGCTTCCATCTCTTTTCCTAACACCATGTGCTCTCTTATCGCCCATGCGTCATTTAACTTCTGGTAATGGCTTAATTGTGTCATTACCATCACATTACTCTCCAAAGAAACAATTGCATTTGCATGAACTGTCCAATTTGGCAAAATGTCTTTTATAGTGGAGATGTTATCCTGTAGGGCTGGGGACATTTAGTTGACAGGATGGTAGGATATAGTTGACAAGAAATTCTTTAACTGCCTCTCAAATCATACAATGCTGATGAAAATTACGTTATACAGAACTAACTGGATTAATATATGGTATATTGAAAAGAAAATAGTCCCAGGCCACATTTTAATTTTTCTACTCCTCTTAAGAAGCTTGCATACAGTATCAGACTAAGCAAAATATACTAGTATATCATTTATGCTCCATTCTGTGCCTGGCTCCTTCATTATGCCTATCATCACTTTTCCCCTATTCAGAGTTCCAATGAGCTCCTAGGTTCCATTTAAATACCCTCTACAAAATTTGAATTCAGATTTGATCTAATTGAACAATCATTTACCCCTTTTTGTGAATATAACTATTGCAATATTAGTAGTATTACATTCTCTATACCTTTTTAATTTTTTAAATTAAGGTATCATTGATATACACTCTTAAGAAAGTTTCATATGAAAATGTGGTTATTACATTCACCCATATTATCAAGTACCCCGCACACCCCATTGCAGTCACTATCAGCATAGTAAGATGTCACAGAGTCACTACTTGTCTTCTCTGTGCTACACTGTCTTCCCCTTGACCCCATTCATACCATGTATGCCAATCACAATGCCCCTCAATACCCTTCTCTCTCCCTCCTCCCCCAACCCCACTACCCCTCCCTTTTGCAGTCTGTGTGTCTACTGCTGTTTTGTTCCTTCAGTTTTTCTTTGTTATACTCCACAAATGAGGGAAATCATTTGGTACTTGTCTTTCTCCACCTGGATTATTTCTCTGAGCATAACAGCCTCTAGCTCCATCCATATTATAGCAAATGGTAGGGTTTGCATTCTTCTTATGGCTGAATAATATTCCATTGTGTATATGTAACACATCTTCTTTATCCATTCATCTACTGATGGACACTTAGGTTGCTTCCATATCTTGGCTATTGTAAACAGTGCATCAAAACATAGGGGTGTACATGTCTTTTTGAATCAGGAATTTTGTTTTCTTTGGGTAAATTCCTAGGAGAGGAATTACTGGGTCTAATGATATTTCTATTTTTAGTTTTTGAGCAAGCTCCATATTGCTTTCCACAATGGTTGAGCTAATTTATATTCCTGCCAGCAGTGTAGGAGGGTTCCCCTTTCTCCTCATCCTCATCAGCATTTGTTGTTCCTTGTCTTTTCGATGTTAGCCATCCTAACTGGTGTGAGGTGATATCTCACTGCTGTTTTAATTTGCTCTCTGCCTCACCTTCTCTGTATTCCTGTTCTCTGATTTCCATTCCATTAACAGTTTCCTCTACCTCATCTAGTCTGTTCTTAAATACTTCCACTGTTGGTGTCATTTCTGTTTTCTCACTCCTGAATTTATCCCTTAGCTCTTGAATATTGCTCTGTAAATCCATCAGCATGCTTATGACTTTTATTTTCAATTCTTTCTCAGGAAGATTGGTGACTTCATTCTCACCAAGCCCTCTTTCTAGTGTTTGAGAGATTTTGGATTGAACAAGGTTCCTCTTCCTGATGGGAGTGGTTGACAGAGAGTTTCCCGTTTGTCAGCATGGAGAACAACATCCCTTCCTGCATTCCACTCACCTTGCTTATCTCTGCTGTCTGTGCCAGTCAACCATGCACAGGGAACAGCCTCTGAGCTGCTATGGGATGGGTGGCCTTCAGGATGGCCTAGGGCACTGGCAGGGTTCACATGTGAGTGGTGTGTGTTCTGCCACAAGAACAAAGCCCCTTCATGCCTCCCCTTCTGTCTCATCTGTCGGTGCCAGTAAACTACTCACAGGGAGCATTCTCTGGGTTAATTTCTTAAGCTGCCATGGGCGGGGCATCCCTCGGAATGGCCTAAGGTACTGGCGGGGGTCACAAGCAGGCAGAGTGTGTTCTGCTGTGAGAACAAAGCCCCTTCGTGACTCCCGGTCTCCGCGCCCAGTCTCCTCTGTCTGTGGTGGTCTACTGCACGCAGGGAGCAATCTCTGGGTCTGGGCCAGTTAGCCACGTGCAGGGAGAAACCTCTGTGTTATGCTGTGTGGTTATTGTAGGCGGGGCTGCTCTCCAGCTGGTCTGCAGCAATGGCGGGGACAGCGAGTTTGCTCACAGATGCCAGTGGGGAGGAAGGAATGGAAGGCTTCTTATCACAGTGAGGGCCCTCAGAGCTGTGTTGCCAATCAGAGGGATAGGGCACCTGTAGCTCCTCAAAGTTCCCAGCCTGCTGTGCTGAGTGTACCAGGATGATTTTGTCTGTCTGTTAAACCCTTGTCCCTTTAAGACTTTTAAAGTGCCTGCTTTTCTTTTGTCCCAGGGCAGCTGGCTGTGGGAAGCTGTTCACAGTCTTAGTATCGGATTTTTCTTTTCCACTCCTCTAATATCCAGAGCACCATGCAATGTGTGTCTGTGCTCCTGGGGCAGATTACCAGGGCTGGTTATTTAGCAGTCCTGTGCTTCCACTCCTTCCCAGTTCTGAGTCTTTTCCTCCCAGCAGTGAGCTGGAGTGGGGGAGTGTTCAGGTCCTGCTGGGTCATGGCTTTGTACTTTACTCTTTTCTGTGAGATTTGGATTCTTACATATGTAGGCAGGCTAGTGTACTGTAATTTCTGGTCACTATTTTAGCAATAGCTGTATTTGCTCTGTTTTCAAAATATATATGGTTTGGGGAGGAGATTTCTGCCACCCTACTCATGCCACCATCTTTTCCTCTCTCCTTATCCATTGATTATTTAGGAGCATGTTATTATGCCACCATGTGTTTGTGGGCTTGTTTTCTTTGCATAATTTATTTCTACTTTCATACCTTTGTGGTCTGAGAAGGTGGTTGGCTCAATTTCAATCATTCTGAATTACTGAGGCTCTTTTTGTGGCCTAGTACATATGATATATTATTGAAAATGTTCCATGTGCCCTTGAGAAGAATGTGTATCCTGCTACTTCTGGGTGTAGTGTTCTGTAAATTCTGCTAGGTCCTTCTGTTCTAATGTGTTGTTCAGTGCCTCTGTCTTCTTATTTATTTTCATTCTGGTTGATCTTTCCTTTGGAGTGAGTGCTGTGGTGAAGTCTCCTAAAATTAATGCAATGCTTTCTATTCCCCCTTTAATTCTGTTAGTATTTGATCCACATATGTAGGTGTTGGGTACATAGATATTTATATGGATATATCCTCTTGTTGGACTGACCCCTTTACCATTATGTAATGTCCTTCTTTATCTCTTGTGACTTTCTTTGTTTTGAAGTCCATTTTGTCTGATAAAAGTACTGCAATCCCTGCTTTTTTTCTCCCTTTTCGTTGCATGAAATATCTTTTTCCATCCTTTTATTTTTAGTCTGTGTATATCTTTGGGTTTGAAGTGAGTCTCTTGTAAGCAGCATATAGATGGGTCTTGCTTTTTTAGCCATTCTATTACTCTGTGTCTTTTGATTGGTGCATTCATTCCATTTACATTTAGGGTGATTATGGATAGGTATATACTTATTGCCATTGCAGGCTTTAGATACATGGTTACCAAAGGTTCAAGGGTAACTTCCTTATGATCTAAGACTCTAACTTAACTCATTTAGTATGCTACTACAAATACAACCTAAAGGTCCTTTTTTTTCTTCCTTTTTCTTCCTCCTCCATTCTTTATATTTAGGTACCATGTTGTGTACTCTTTGTCTATCCCTTGATTGATTTGGGAGGTAGTTGATTTAATTTTGCATTTGCTTAGTAATTAACTGTTATACTTTCTTTACTGTGGTTTTATTTCCTCTGGTGACTGCTATTTAGCCTTAGGAACATTTCCATCTATAGCAGTCCCTCCAAAATACACTTAAAGAGTGGGAGGTAAATTCTTTTAGCTTTTGTTTTTCTGGAAATTGTTCAATCCCTCCTTCAAATGTAAATGATAATCTTACTGGCTAGAATATTCTTGGTTCAAGGCCCTTCTGCTTCGTTGCATTAAATACATTATGCCACTCCCTTCTGGCCTGTAAGTTTTCTTTGAGAAGTCTGATGACAGCCTGATGGGCTTTCCTTTGTATGCAATCTTTTCTCTCTCTCTGGATGCTTTAATACTCTGTCCTTATCCTTGATCTTTGCCATTTTAATTATTATATGTCTTGGTGCTGTCTTCCTTGCGTCCCTTGTGTTGGGAAATGTGTGCATCTCCATGGCCTGAGAGACTATCTCTTTCCCCATATTGGGTAGGTTTTCAGCAAATACCTCCTCAGAGACACTTTCTATCCATTTTTCTTTCTCTTCTTCTTCAGGTACCCCTACAATGTGAATATTTTTCCACTTGTATTGGTCACACAGTTCTCTCTACATTCTTTCATTCCTAGAGATTTTTTTCTTTCTCTCTGCCTCAGATGTTTTTATTCCTGTTCTCTATTTTCTGTTTCATTTCCCTTCTCTTCTACTTCATCTAATCTGCTTTTAAATCCCTGTATTGTATATTTCATTTTGGATACTGTATTTTTCAAAGTTTCTATCTCTTTCTTGAATTCCTCCCTGAGTTCTTGAACATTTTTCTGTACCTCCATGAGCATGTTTATGATTTTAATTTTGCAATCTTTTTCAGAAAGATTGGTGAGTTCAGTTTCACTTGGCCCTCTTTCTGGTGTTCATGGGATTTCTCTTTTTTTCCAGGTTTTTTTGATGTTTCATATTTGTAATAGTAACTTTGTGTAGGCAGCAACCTCTAGTTTCCAGAAGCTCTACTCTCTGGTGCTGGTCTGCCCCGGAAGCAATGGCAGGGTTTGCAGGTGAGCAGTGCTGGTGCCTGCTGGGAGGAAAGAACTCTTTCTTGCTTCCAGGCTGAGGTGTCTGTCTCCAATGTTAGGGCCAATGGACTGTGCAGGGAGGAGCCTCTATGATATGCCCCTATAGCTGCTGTAGGTGGAGCCTTCCTCTGGCTTGCCTGGCTGCGATGGCGGGGGCAGCAGTTTTGCAAACTAGTAACAGCCAGGAGGAAGGAGCAGCAATCTGCATATCACAGTGGGAGCCTCAGTTCTGCATTGCCATCCAGGAGGACAGGGTGCATGAAACTCCTTAAAGTTCCTAATCTGCTGCGTTCAGTGTGCTGAAACAATTTTGTCCACCTGTCTTTCTCCCAAGAAGCAAGCTCTGTGCAACCCTTGCCCCTTTAGCTGCCCTCTCACTGTTCATAAGTCTCTCAGAATGACCCACTTTTTTTGTCACAGAGTGGCCAGTTGTGGGTACCTGTTCTCAACAAGCAGCTGGAATCTCAGTCTCTCAGAGTATTCCGCCTGTCTTAGATTCCCAGTCCCACCAACCTACAGAGCACCACATAATGTATGTTTGTGCTCTCCGAGAAGATCTTCAGGACTGGGTGTTCAGCAGTCCTTAGGTCTCTAACCCCTCCCCACTCTGGTTCTCTTTCCCTCACCCATGAGCTGGGGTTGAGGAAGGGCTTGGGTCCTGCTGGATTGTGGCTTTGCTGCTTTACCCTTTTCTGTGACGTCTGCTATTTTCCCGGGATGTAGACAGTCTGTGGCAACCTTCTTTCCTGCTGCTCTTTCAGGATTAGTTGTATTTGCTATATTTTCATGTTGTCTGTGGTTTGGGGAGGAGGTTTCTGTCTCATCTCTCATGTCACCATCTTTAAGCCATTTCTAGTAGCATTATATTCTCTTTACATGTGATATTTCACCTAAGGTGAGTCATTGATTTGATTTCCTATTCTCATAGTTTTAAAATATTAACTTAAATTGTGGTACCAAAATAACTATCCCCATTATAGAAATTTCTGGCATCACTGAGTAAATCTGTGTATAAAGGTGCTTCTTAGAAATTCTAAAATAATATCTCACAATGTGGTCACCTATTCTTCTTACATATAAATCAACCCTGATTATTCTTTAATCTTGGTTGGAGAACAACTGGATTATGTGTTACCAAGATAATTTATGTTCAGTTTAGTCAAACCACTCCCTTCTCTCTAATAAGAAAAAACAATAAATATTATACATTTATGTCTTAGAGATATTGGGAAGGAACAGATCATCTCCCCTAATCTCTAAAGTATTTACCTGTCAAATTAGTCCTCCTGGAATAGCTCAGGTCTAACTTGAATAGGTAGGAACTCTTCTTGTCCTCTAACTCCACATTTATTTCCTTCTTCAGTGTATGTTTATGAATTTGTGTCAGTTTTTAGAGTGATTAAGATCATAAACATACAAAC
The DNA here is from genome assembly GCF_030020395.1 of Manis pentadactyla. NCBI lineage: Eukaryota > Metazoa > Chordata > Mammalia > Pholidota > Manidae > Manis > Manis pentadactyla. The sequence continues at coordinate 166,656,727 of NC_080020.1, read as the reverse complement.
ACAAGAAATAGACACTTTAGGTAAATACATGGCTAAAAGCAGAAATTATAAATTGATTTTAATTTCAGTTATTTAACTTTCCAGACGGGTATGGTTAATGTTCTAAATCAAAGAATTTATAATTTTTAAATTTCATCTTGCCCACACAGACACAGTCTGAGTCACTTTGAGCAGTAAGGCTTTTTCTGGAGCTTATACAATACAGCTAAAAATCTAATCTAAACCCATAAATGCAGAGGATAATGAGGATTTAGTGTTTACATAGGTGTTATATTAATATCACTATATGATTTTAAATTAACTTTGCACAGTTATTTCCATAAATTTCTGCTCAAATGAAAAAGAAAAATGTCACTCATTACAACAACATGACACACAGATAACAGATGGCTGTGAGGTTCTTTTTTTTAGAGTAAAGAAGCATTAAGAATGAAGCATCTATTATTTTGTTTTGCCCTCTTTATCCCTTTCAATCTAAACAGAAGATTGATATATTACAGGAAAATGGTCCCCTTTGTGACATTTCTGATATAACAATACAATTTCAACACCATGGTGGTTCATTTTCTGAAATGAATGAGCCATATTTTAACATTTCACGAATTCCATGTTTTGGAAATGAACGCTGCAGAAATTCATTAAGCAGCTGCAGAAATTCTAAATATCAGAAACTGTATCATTTCAGTGATAAAAATATCCTGAAGAGTACCTAAGATATTCAGTGTGGATGAAAATGGACACAGCAGGAAGATTTGTTAACCAATTAATAATTTTATGCTCTGCTAATTATAATGAAGAAACTGGGTGTCAATTATGCATAGTGGATACTTGTCTTTGTGGTAGAATCTCAAAGTGGCTGTTAAGACCCCTTTCCAAAATTGTCTTCTTCAACCTGTACGAGTAAAGAATTGTTTTCCTTTTTCAGTGCAAAATAGCACTTGCTATGCCTTTGTTGTATTAATTCAATACTTATCACAGGTAGGTGCTAATCTGAATTTACCTCACAACAGTTACCCCATGACAGAGAGAGTTTAAGAATCATGTTCCAAATAACATATTTAATAAATTGTGCAGCTAGGGTTGCAATACAGATCAGCCCGAGGCCAAAATTTTAGCTTTTATTCCATTTTACACTTTTGGGATTTTGGTTGAAAAGGTCATCTTTTTAGAATGTGTAATTCTTGTAATAATGTATTATAGTTTATGACTTAGAGGGAAACAGTGTTTGTCCAAGAAAATAATGTTGAAAAAACTGTTTTTATATATTTTCTATTTTCCAAATATTCTTTATCATTATTAGAAGCAAAGATAACTTGTTATTTTACAGGGAAACCGCTTTTTCTAGTCTTAAGAAATTATATAAAGTATTTCTGATCATTGAATAAAATGATCCCAAATCTCTAGACTATGAGGGAAAATTAGGTAGCATTAGTAAGTGTTTTATTACTCTCGGGAGTACCCTCATTGCTTGGTAAATAACCCCTGAACACCTCTGCCTCTCTCCCCAGCTAACTCTTGTCACAGCCTGCAGTCTTCTCCACCACTGAGAGCACAACACAGTATGCCCTGCTCTAAATTCACTGTGAGCTGTGTCCATGTGGAACACCATGTCTGGCGTGATGCTTCAAGATATGCTCTGCATCTCACTGTTAATGGAACTGTGGAAATGCCCATAACCCCCAATATGACTGCCTTTCTTACAACCATGATCAGTGTTCCAATGTGAAATTGTTAGTTCTTCCTTTTAGGGACATCTAGCAAAGATATCTGGGTCCTGAAACAATTAAATACTTCAGCAATATATATATACACAATCCCCCATGAAATTCACATCCTACCAGAGAGAGTGGATTATTACTTTTTAATAATAATTGCTGGAAGTTCCTCAAAACTATTTCTCACCTCCAATGATTTAGCCTTGTTCCATACATAAACCACATAAAAGCACAGTTGCTCTGAATGAAGTGGAATTGGAGAAACCTAATTACAAACAAACCTAATTGCAAACTGATCCCTACAGTAGCATCGGATGCACACACAGACACAGGTTGCATAGTACTCTATAACACCAATTGATTGTATGTTTTACAATGTAGCATATTTTTATATACAGTTAACTGTTATTCCTCTAAGTTAAGAACATGATCCTTATAACTGCCTCATAATACAAAACTCTAGATAAAGACACAATATGTACCTGATTATTTGATTTAAACATATGATCAGTATGTTTCTGAAAATGGCTTCCTATGTAAAGTACCAATACAAACACAAAACTAAAAATAAAACACTTTTTAAAAACCTGAGATTTTTTGTGAATAAGGACATTTTAAAAACGTAAACACTTGGTTAAACAATGTAAAATGTTTTACTTTTTCCTAATTAATTATATGTATATGATTATATTAAGGTCATTTTAAAATTGGGTTCTGCTATTTTCAAAGTAGCATGTTATAGCCAATTCTCATTTCACAGTTGAACTAAAAACTAGAAATGAATAACCTGTGGCCCATGGCCAGGCACCCACAGCAGAGATGAATAGTTCTGCCATCTGGCATTTCAATGAGGCCTTCATAAATAGCACCAGACTGTCAAAATTAAACTGTTTAAAGAGGGAGAGCATGACAAAAAACAGGAGAACATGCTGAGGGCATGGGCAGAGGGAATAAAAGGCAGACAAAATAACTTCTCCCTTGAATTCTCAAGAGAGAAGTAACCATACATATTATCCACACTCTGAGAACAGGTCTCAGACTATTTCAGGAGAAAAACAAGCCCTGATTTAAAATTTTGGACTTGGCTTTGCTACTAGTAATCCATACAAAATGAAAAAAACATGTCAATTCTCTAGTCTTCCACTCATTTCTTGTTAAACATATAAATATAAATATACACAAATGTGTGTGTCCATGCATGTGTATGTGTATATATTAAGGTTGCCATGTTAAGTCTTTTCCACTTACATTGTTTTTGATAAGTGAAAACTCCTTTTTCCTGACAGATATTCCACTAACATTTCTGCCTACCCAGAAAATTGTGTTTTCTTTCTCTTGTTTGTTACATATCATTGTGTCTGCCTTCTTGTGCATGTCTCATTAAAAGGTGGTGCTGCTTAATGAGATAGAAACACTGCATTTATAATCTAGAAAAGATGGTCATTCAGCATCTATCCTTGTATAATTATTCAATTGTATGTGATATTGCAAAATCATTAAACAAATAAAACAATCAGGTGAACAAGAAAATTCATTGTGAGTCTAGGGAGATTTAAATTTGGCTCAGCACTAGCAAGCAGTATGGCTTACTGAAAGGATCTTCTAGGTATCTTATATGTTCTATGAATGATAAGCCCTGAGGAAAAAGGCATAATTTAATGCTTGAGAACTACTGTACATCAGAGTCATTTACTATACAAGTCTTTGTTGCTGGGTATGGAGAGGAAAAAATGTATTTATGTAGAGAAGGGAACACTCAGACATAGCCTGTCATTTTCAATTCCTCAAGTCAGCTTAGCCGTGGTTATTAGCATTCTACCTGGACATATTTCAGAAGGACTAAGAGAGCATTCTCTGCCAAAGGGTTTCAAAAATCACATGAAAATGTCAAGGTTTGAAAGAATTTTTGGATTTCTGCAGTTCACTTTGGTTTGTTGTCCCTTGAAAGCCTTTAAATTAGTGAGCTCAACATTGCTGAGTGTTTGAGGGTTGAATATATGTGTTGTCTAGAATAGTGTAGCTTCTTTTTTTTCTGTTATCATTAATATAAAAACACATGAGCAACACTGTGGTTACTAGATGCTCCCCATTATCAAGGCCCCATCACATACCCCATTACAGTCACTGTCCATCAGTGTAGTAAGATGCTATAGAATCACTACTTGTCTTCTCTGAACTATACGGCCTTCCCTGCGTGCCCCCCCACATTATGTGTGCTAATCGTAATGTCCTTTATTTCCCTTATCCCTCCCTTCACAACCATACTTCCCAGTCCCTTTCCCTTTGGCATTCTTGGATTCTGTGAGTCTGCTGCTTTTTTGTTCCTTCAGTTTTTGCTTTGTTCTTATGCTCCACAGATGAGTAAAATCATTTGGCACTTGTCTTACTCCACCTGGCTTATTTCACTGAGCATAATACCCTCTAGTTCCATCCATGTTGTAGCAAATGGTAGGATTTATTTTTTTTATGGCTGAATAATAATATTCCAGTGTGTATATGAACCACATCTTCTTTATCCATTCATCTACTGATGGACACTTAGACTGTTCCCATTTCTTGGCTATTGTAAACAGTGCTGTGATAAACATAGGGGTGCATATATCTTTTTCAAATGGGGCTCCTGCATTCTTAGGGTAAATTCCTTCGAGTGGAATTCCTGGGTCAAATGGCATTTCTATTTTGAGTTTTTTGAGGAACCTCCATACTGCTTTCCACAATGGTTGAACTAGTTTACATTCTCACTAGCAGTGTAAGAGGGTTCCCTTTTCTCCACATCCTCACCAGCATTAGTTGTTCCTAATCTTTTCTATGTTGGCCATCCTAACTGGTGTGAGGTAATATCTCATTGTGGTTTTAATATGCATTTCCCTGATAATTAGCAATGTAGAGCATCTTCTCATGTGCCTGTTGGCCATCTGAATATCTTCTTTGGAGAAGTGTCTGTTCATATCCTCCACCCATTTTTTAATAGGGTTATTTGCTTTTGGAGTGTTGAGGTGTGTGAATTCCTTATATATTTTGGATGTTAACCCCTTGTTGGATATGTTGTTTACAAATATATTCTCCCATACTGTAGGATGCCTTTTAGTTCTGCTGATGGTGCACTTTGCTGTACAGACGCTTTTCAGCATGATGTAGTCCCATTTGTTCATTTTCGATTTTGTTTCCCTTTCCTGAGAAGATATGTTCAGAAAAATTTGCTCATGTTTATATTCAGGAGATTTTTCCATGTTTTCCTCTAAGAGCTTTATGGTTTCATGACATACATTCAGGTCTTTGATCCATTTTGAGTTTACTTTTATATACTGAGTTAGACAATAATCCAGTTTCATTCTCTTACACGTAGCTGTACAATTTTGCCAGCACCATCTCTTGAAGAGATTGTCATTTCCTCATTGTATGTCCATGGCCCCTTTTACGAATATTAGTTGACCATATATGTTTGGGTTAATGTTTGGAGTCTCTATTCTGTTCCATTGGTCTGTGGGTCTGTTCTTGTGCCAGTACCAAATTGTCTTGATTACTGTGGCTTTGTAGTAGAGCTTGAAGTCAGGGAGCATAATCCTGCCTACTTTATTCTTCCTTCTCAGGATTGCTTTGGCTATTCGAGGTCTTTTTTTGGTACCATCTGAATTTTAGAACTATTTGTTCAAGTTCATTGAAGAAGGCTATTAAAATTTTGATATGGATTGCATTGAATCTATAGATTGCTTTATGCAGAATGTCCATTTTGACAATATTAATTTTTCCTATCCATGAGCACGGGATGTGTTTCCATTTATTGGTATCTTCTTTAATTTGTCTCATGAGTGTCTTGTAGTTTTCAGAGTATAGGTCTTGTACCTCCTTGATTAGGTTTATTCCTAGGTATTTTATTCTTTTTGATGCAATTGTGAATGGTATTGTTTTCCTGATTTCTGTTTCTGCTATTTCATCATTAGTGTATAGGAATGCAACATATTACTGTGTATTAATTTTGTATCCTGCAACTTTGCTGAATTCAGATATTAGATCTAGTAGTTTTGGAGTGGATTCTTTAGGGTTTATTATGTACAATACCATGTCATCTGCAAACAGGGACAGTTTAACTTTTTCCTTGCCAATCTGGATGCCTTTTATTTCTTTGTGTTGTCTGATTGTTGTGGCTAGGACCTCATGTACTATGTTGAATAAAAGTGGGGAGAGTGGGGATCCTTGTCTTGTTTCCAATCTTAAAGGAAAAGCTTTCAGCTTCTTGCTGTTAACTGTGATGTTGGCTGTGGTTTTGTCATATATAGCCTTTATCACGTTGAGGTATTTGTCCTCTCTACCCATTTTGTAGGGAGTTTCTATCTTGAATGGATGTTGAATTTTGTTCAATGATTTTTCATCATCTATGGAGATGATCATGTGGTTTTTGTCCTTTGATCTGATGGATGATGTTGATGGAATTCTGAATGTTGTATCATCCTTGCATCCCTGGAATGAATCCCACTTGATCATGATGGATGATCTTTCTGATGTATTTTTGAATTCAGTTTGCTAATATTTTGTTCAGCATTTTTGCTTCTATATTCATCAGCGATATTGGTATGCAATTTTCCTTTTTGTGGTGTCTTTGCCTTGTTTTAGTATTAGAGTGATGTTGGCCTCATAGAATGAGTTTGGGAGTATTCGCTCCTCTTCTACTTTTTGGAAAACTTTGAGGAAGATGGGTATTAGGTCTTAACTAAATGTTTGATAAAATTCAGCAGTGAAACTATCCGGTTCCAATGTTTTGTTCTTATGTAGTTTTTTGATTACCAATTCAATTTCCTTGATGGTAATTGGTCTATTCATCAGATATTCTGTTTCTTCCTCGGTCAGCCTTGGAGGGTTGCGTTTTTCTAGAAAATTGTCCATTTCTTCTAGTTTATCTAGTTTTTAGCACATAATTTTTCATAGTATTCTCATAATTCTTTGTATTTCTGTGGTATCTAAAGGGATTTTTCCTTTCTCATTTCTGAGTCTGTTTATGTGTGTAGACTCTCTTTTTTTCTTGGTAAGTCTGGCTAGGGGTTTATCTATCTTATTTTTTCAAAGAACCAGCTCCTGCTTTCATTGATTCTTTCTATTGTTTAATTTTTCTCAATTTTACTTATTTCTGCTCTAATCTTTATTATGTCCCTCCTTCTACTGACTTTGGGCCTCATTTCTTCTTCTTTTTCTAGTTTTGTTAATTGTGAGTTTAGACTGTTCATTTGGATTTGTTCTTCTTTCCTGAGGTAGGCCTGTATTGCAACATACTTCCCTCTTAGCACGACCTTTGCTGTGTCCCACAGATTTTCTGGTGTTGAATTATTGTTTTCATTTGTCTCCATATATTACTTGATCTTGGTTTTTATTTGGTCATTGATCCATTGATTATTTAGGATCATGTTATTAAGCCTCCATGTGTTTGTGAACTTTTTCATTTTCTTTGTGCCATTTATTTCTAGTTTCAGTCCTTTGTGATCTGTACAATTTCAATCTTTTTGAATTTACTGAGGCTCTTTTTGTGGCCTCGTATATGATCTATTCTTAAAAATGTTCCATGTGCACCTGAGAAGAATGTGTTTCCTGCTGCTTTTAGGTGGAGAGTTCTGTAGATGTCTGTTAGATCCATCTGTTCTAATACGTTGTTCAGTGCCTCTGTCTCCTTAAGTATTTTCTGTCTGGTTGAACTGTGCTTTGGATGGAGTGGTGTGTTGAAGTCTCCTACTATGAGTGCATTGCAATCTATTTCCCCCTTTAATTATGTTAGTGTTTGTTTCACATATGTAGGTACTCCTGTGTTGGGTGCATAAATATTTATAATGGTTATATCCTCTTATATTCTGACTCCTTTATCATTATGTAATGAATGTCCTTCTTTATCTCTTGTTACTTTGTTTTGAAGTCTATTTTGTCTGATACAAGTACTGCAACTCCTGCTTTTTTCTTCCAGTTACTTGCATGAAATATCTTTTTCCATCCCTTTACTTTCAGTCTGTGTATGTCTTTGGGTTTGAAGTGAGTCTTTTGTAGGCAGCTTATAGGTGGGTCTTGTTTTTTATCCGTTCAGAGACTCTATGTCTTTTGATTGGTGCATTCAGACCATTTCCATTTAGGGTGGTAATTGATAGGTATGTACTTATTGCCATTGCAGCCTTTAGATTTGTGGTTACCAAAGCTTCAAGGGTAATTCCCTTGCTATTTAATAGTCTAATTTAACTCACTTAGTATACTTTTAGGAACAGAACATAAAGGTTCCTTATTTCCCCTTTTTCTTTCTCCTCCATTCTTTATATATTAGGTATCATATTCTGTTCTCTTTATCTATCCCTTGATTGACTTTGGGGGTAGTTGATTTGATTTTGCATCTGCTTAGTAAATAATTGCTCTACTCTCTTTGCTCTGGTTTTATTTCCCCTTGTGACAGCTATTTAGCCTTAGGAATACTTCCATCGATAGCAATCCCTCCAAAATGCACTGTAGAGGTGGTTTGTGGAAGGTAAATTCTCGCAGTTTTTGCTTATCTGAAAAATGTTTAATCTGTCCTTCAAATTTAAATGATAACCTTTCCAGGTAGAGTATTCTTGGTTAAAGGCCCTTCTGCTTCATTGCATTAAATATATCATGTCACTCCCTTCTGGCCTGTAAGGTTTCTGTTGAGAAGTCTGATAATAGCCTGATGGGTCTTCCTTTGTATGTAATCTTTTTCTCTCTCTGGCTGCCTTTAAAAGTCTGTCTTTATCCTTGATCTTTGCTATTTTAATTATTAGATGTATTGGTGTTGTCTTCCTTGGGTACCTTGTGTTGGGAAATCTGTGCACCTCCATAGCCTGAGAGACTATCTCCTTCCCCAGATTGGGGAAGTTTTCAGCAATTACCTCCTCAAAGACACTTTCTATTTCTTTTTCTCTCTTCTTCTTCTTCTGGTACCCATATAATGGAAATATTGTTCCATTTGGATTGGTCACATAGTTCTCTCAATATTCTCTAAATAATAATCATAAAAATGATTATTAGAAATCATTTTTTCTCTCTTTGCCTCAGCTTCTTTGTATTCCTCTTCTCTTATTTCCTCTATTCCACTTACCATCTCTTCTACTACATCTAATCTGCTTTTAAATCCCTCCATTGTATGTTTCATTTGAGATATGGACTTTCTTAATGATTGAATCACCATTTCTAAGTTTTTCCATGAGTTCTTGAATATTTTTCTATACCTCCATGAGCATGTTTATGATTTTTATTTTAGACTGTCTTTCATGAAGATTGTTGAGTTCAGTTTCATTTCATTTCTTTTCTGGTGTTTGTGAGATATTTGTTTGAACCAGCTTCCCTTGACATTTCATATTTGTATGTGGTGCCCTCCAGTGCCCAGAAGTTCTAGTTTCTGGAGCTGCTCAATTCCTAGAGTGAAGTCAGGAGTCCCAGGGGAGCAGCTCCAGTGCCTGGGGGTAGGAAAGTGCTGTTTTCTGCTTCCTGTCTGCAGGACCTGTCTCCACTGTTAGAACCAGTGGGCCAAGCACATAATGTAAGTAAGACTGTGCTTTGGGTCTGTAGATGCTATAGGTGGGGCCTCACTCTGGCTGGCCTAACACCGGGGCAGGGATGCTGGTTTGTTACCTGGTGCCAGGAGGTCAGGAGAAAGGTGCAGAAGGTTGCATATCACAGTGGGTGGGCCTCGGAGCTGAGTAGCCAGCCAGGGGAATGAAGTACCTGAAGCTTCTGAAAGTTCCCAAGCTGCTGGGCAGAGTGTGCCCAGACAACCTTGTCAACCTATCCCTTATCCTGAACAGCAAGCTCTATGCAAACTCCACCCCTTCAGAAGCTCTACTGCCTCTAGGAAGCCTCTCAGACTTCCCACTTTTCCTTTGTCCCAGAGCAGCTGGATGTGGGTCCCTGTCCTACACAAATGGCTGGAATCTTAGTCTTTACAAGTATTCTGTCTATCTTAGCTTTCCAACCCCACTAATTTCCAGAGCACCATGCAATGTAGGTTTGTGCTCCCAAGGCAGATCTTCAGGGCTGGGTGTTCATCAGTCCTAGGATTCCACCCCCTCCCTGCTCCGTTTCTCTTCCTCCCGCCAGTGAGCTGGGGTTGGGGTAGTGCTCGGGTCCTGCCAGATCAAGATTTTGGAATGTTACCCAGTTTCGTGAGGTCTGCTCTGTTCTCCAGGTGTATGTAGTCCGGTGCAGTGTTCTTTCCTGTTGCTCTTTTAGGATTACTTGTATTAACTATATTTTCATATTATATATGGTTTTGGGAGGAGTTCTCTGTCTCACCTCTCATTTCACTACCTTGAATCTTCAGTGTAGCTTTCTTTATAAAGTGACAATCTTCAAAGAACCTTGCCAGCTGTAAGGCTCTATAGTCCTACAAAGCTTTCACTGTATGGTGTAAGATATTTTCAGCAGATTCATTGTCCTACAGATATTTTCCTTTGCTTTTTAACATAGATTATCTGAGAACACATCAAAAATGAATTTAAGAAAATAGCAATTAATATTAATGGTATATACACTTGAATTAAAAAATCTGTTATTATTCCTCTTTGTTAGTGATACTCAACTGGAAGTATATATATATATATATATATGTATATGTATATGTATATGTATATACATCACATTGTGGCAATATTAAATGTAATTCTACCAAGGGGAATTTTTTAATGTCATCAAGTTTAGCAATTACATATTATTTTCATTATAAATATTTATTGTTAATCGCTCCTTTACACAGTTGTTAATGTTATTTTGGTAGTTTAAAAATATAGCATAGGTAAAATATATTTTAATTATTTCATTTACTGATAAAAACTTGCTGCATATTTTAAGCAAAATTAATAGCATTGGTTCCTCTTTGATTGAGAACCAGTGATCTAACCCAAACTTTTCACCTTATAGAGATGAAACTGAAGTTCCAAAAACCAAATGATTTACACACTGCCACAGGAAAAAAATAAGGAGCACAACCACAACTGGTAGATGGGAATATTGACCCTTGGTTCTGCCCTTTTGCTACTAAGCTAGACAATTTTGACCTAATAGTTATGTAAAATGAGGTATAAAGTCTCACAGATTTCCCCAGAGTTCTACTGAAGAGGAATTAAAAATTTGCGATTACTAATATCTATTTTTCACTCAGTAGAAAATCAAATTAAATGGCTGATTTCAGTTCAGATCTTCACAGTACCCACTTTTTCTACATATTTTCACCCAATATTTATTTTAATTCCAACCTCAAAAACCTGCTCTATGAACATATATATTCAAAAGGGAAGTGAATATAATACAATAATTGTATCTATGTAAAGATATCCAATTTTATTTAACCATATTAACCTTTGTACATAATAAAGTAACAGGATACTTTTGGTGACTGCCTGAAATACCAATAACTTTTTTCTGTGAATTTATAAAATTGTGGTATACAACTGTGATAAGACTATTGCATGATTCAAAATGGCTCAAAACTTTTGATTTAAGCAAATACCATTTTTACTTTCTTTTTTTTTGTTTGAAAACACTTTCACTGCTCAAATTATAAAGAAAATCATTGTATGTTTTCTTCTAAATCTTTTTAGGTTTCCTTTATATGGTTACTTAGGTATTGCCCCTACTGAAAGTGGTATGTGTGTATTTGTATATTTGAGATCTAGATCTGATTGATTAGTTTTTCCAATATGTTTAATAACTTAGGACAATTAAATTACTAGTCCATCCTTTTCATATTTTCTTTTATGCTGTTTGCTGTCTATGTGATACACCAAATTTCAATAGTTTCTGGGCTTCTATTCTATTTTGTGGGATTATTAATATCTCCCTTTACCAATACAAGGTTGCTTTAATTATTGTAAATGTTTAAAATTTTAATACATCATTAGACAACTCCTCCATTATTGGCCTAGTGATCCTCCATATGACTTTGAAATCACATTGTCAACTTTTTTTAATCCAAGTTGATACTGTGATTTGAGTACTCTGATTTGTAGTTTACTTGGAAACACATGACCCCTTAATGATTTTGAATTTTTCTTCCCATTAGACATCCATAGATAAATAGCATAAAATTTCTGTGTTATAAGCTTTGATAATATTTTATAATATTCTCCATAATGTTCTGACTTAAAACAAATTTATTTTCCTGTTTTGTATAATTTGTATGGATATTTTGAATGTGATATTCCCATCTTATATTCTTTGTTTTCATGTGGAAGTAAGTTTTTATTTCTCTAGGATAAATACTAAGGTGTCTAACTGATATGTTGTATGGTAGCTTCGTTTATTTTTTTCAGAAACTACCAAACTATTTTCCATTGGGACTGCACCATTTACATTCTCTCCAGCAATATATAGGTGTAATGCAGTTTTTCCACCTCCTTGCCAGGGTTGGTGCTGTCACATTTTGTTAAAAAAATTTAGCCATTTTAATATGTATGTGTTGTGATATTCCATTATCATTTTAATTTGTATTTCCCTAATGACTAATGGTACTGAAATCTTTTCACAGGCTTATTTGCCATTTGTATATTATCTTCAAAGAAATGTCTCTTCATGCTTTGGACAGTCATTGGATTATTTGTTTTACTGTTGAATTTTGAAGGTTGTCTTAGATCAGTGGCTATAACAAAATATCATAAATTGAGTGGCTTAAACATTTATTTCTCTAGTTCTGGAGGCTGGGAAGTATGATACTGAGGTGTTGACCAATTCGATTCCTAATGAAGACTCTCTTCCTGGTTTGCAGGTAGTCACCTCACTGTATCCTCATGTGGGAATGGGAAGACAGAGAGAGAGAGAGAGAGAAGTGAGAGAAGGATGGAGGTTATGAAGGCCAGAAGGAGGGAACAGGAGAGGGAGAGTTGTGGTCATTTATTCTCTTCCTATGAGACACTAATCTCATCACCAGGATGGTGAAATTGGACTTGTGGGCTACGGTGATGCATGGGTGATGTCCATGGTGACGATGAGGGTTCAGGACCACTGACCAGGGCTAGGGTTAGGGTCAGGTGTTCAGTAAGGGCTACAGGGAGGATAGCGTTCCAGTTAGAGTATGGATCCCTTTCTGATGTGAGGACGAGATCAAGACTATGCTTCAGGGTTAAGGTGATGCGTGGGTAATGTCCATGGTGCTGGTGAGGGCAGTTATGTCCAAGGGCCAGGGCTAGGGTTAGGGTTAGGTGTTTGGAAAGGTGTACTGGGAGGATACGGTTAGGTTTGGAGTTAGGGATCATTTCTGATATGAGGGAGAGGGTGTGATGGTGCTTCAGGGTTAAGTTGATGTGTGGGTGATGTACATGATTATGATTGGGGGTAAGGTCCAGGGCCAGGGCTTGGGTTAGGGTTTGGTGTTCGGAATGGTGTACAGGGAGTATAGGGTTTCACTTGGAGTTAGGGTCCAGCTCTGACGTGAGGGCGAGGGTGAGTTTGAGGTTAAGGTATATGGTGAGTCTTGGGGGACATCGATGATGACGGTGAGGGGTCAGCCCTGGGGACAGGGCTAGGGTTAGGGTTAGTATTTCGTTAAGGTGTATGGCAAGGATTGGGTTCTGGTTAGAGTTGCGGTCTGGCTCTGTTGTGAGGGCAAGGGCAACATTGTGCTTCAGGGTTAAGGTGATGCATGGATGATGTCCATGGTGACAGTAAGGGTAAGGACCAGGGCTTGACCCTGGGCTTGAACAGTCACTGTCACCATGGAAAGCACCCATGCATCACCTTATCCTTGAAATGCAATCTCTCGCTTGCCATCACATCAGAACTGCAACGTAACTCTGAACATAATCCTATCCTCCCAGTACACCTTTCCGATCACCTAATGATAAACCTAACCCTGGCTCCTGGACCTTATCCCCCTCACCATCACCATGTACATTACCCATGCATCACCTTAACCTTTAAGCGCAATCATGACCTCGGCCTCACATCAGAGCGGGTACCTAACTCTAACCATAACCCTGCCCTCGCCGTATACATTTCCAAACACCTAACCCTAACCCTAGCACTGGTCCCTAGCCTGACCTCTCACCCGCAGTGTCGACGTGCCCCATGGCACACCGTGAAACTGAAGCTCAATCTCTCAATTGCCCTCACATCAAAACCAGATTCTAATTCTATCCGGAAAGCTTTCCTCCATGTAGACCTTACTGAAAATGTAACCCTAACTGTAGACCTGGCCTCTGGACCTGACACCTTTTGTCACCATATACACCAGCCATGTGTCACCTTAGCACTGAACCTGAATCTCGCCCTCGTTCTCACATCAGAACCGGCTCCTAACTCCAAATGCAACCCATACCTCCCAGTACACCTTTACAGACACTTAACCTAACCCTAGCCCAGACCCCTGGACATTACACCCCTCACCATCACTGTGGACATCACCCAAGCATGACCTTAACCATTAAGTGAAATCCCGCCTTTGCCCTCATAGCAGAATCGGACCCTAACTGCAAACCTAGCCCTATCCTCCCAGTACACCTTTCTGAACACCTAACCCTAACACCAGCCCTGAGCCCTGGATGTTGCACCCCTCACTGGCATGATGGATATCACCCACACATCAAGTTAAACCTGAAGCACCATCTTGCCCTCGCCTACACATCACAGCAGGACCCTAAATCTAACCATAACTCTATCATCCCCTTACACCTTACCAAACACCAAACTCACTCTAGCACTGTACCCTGGACCTGACCCCTCAACGTATCATGTACATTACCTATGCATCACCTTAACCCTGAAGCTCAATCATGTCCTCGCCCACACATCAGAGCTGGAAGCTATCTCTAACTATAAGACTGCCCTTGCCATCTACCATTCCGAACACATAACCCTAACCCTAGCCTTGACCCCTGGATCTTACCCCTAATCATCACCATGAACATCACCAATGCATCACCTTAACCTTGAAGCACAATCACACCCTCGCCCTCATATCAGAAATGGACCCTTACTCCAAACCTAACCCTATTCTTCCAGTACACCTTTCCAAACACCTAACCCTAACCCAAGCCCTGGCCCCTGGATGTTACACCCCTTACTGGCACCACGGATATAACCCATGCATCACATTAAACCTGAAGCGCAATCTCGCACTCGCCATCACATCAAAGCCAAATTATAACTCTAAAAGTATCCTGATCCTCTCCATACACATTACTGAAAACCTATCCCTAACCATATCCCTATACCCAGGACTGACCCTCACCATCCCCATCAATGACCCCCACACCTCACCATAAACCTGAACCACAAGCTTGCCCTTGCCCTCACATCAGAACTGGATCCTGACTCTAAACCGAACTCTATGCACCCCATAGTCCTTACTGGACACATAACCCTAACCCTAGCCCTGGCCCCTGGACTTGAACCCTCACTGTCACCACGGACATCACCCACACATCAACTTAACCCAGAAGCACAATCTCTTGCTCAAAATCCCATCAGAACTGCAATGTGAATCCAAACCTAATCCTATCCTCCCAGTACACCATTCTGTTCACATAATGATAACCATAGCCCTGGCTCCTGGACCTTAGCCCTCTCACCATGACTATGTACATCACCATGCATCATGTTTACCCTGAAGCACAATCTCACCATCTCCCTCACATCAGAGCGGGATCCTAAACTATCTGTAAACCTGTCCTCCCCTTACACTTTACTGTATACCTAACCCTAACTCTACACTTGGCCCCTGGACCTGACACTTCACCGTACCATGGACATCACCCATGAATCACCTTAACCCTGAAGCACAATCATTTCCTCCCCCTCACATCAGAGCAGGAACATAAGTCATACCGCAACCCTCACTCCAAATTTAAACCTATCTTCCCAGTACACCTTTCCAAATACCTAACCCTAACCCTAGCCCTGGCCCCTGGACATGACCCCTCAACATCAGCATCAATGCCACCCACAAGTCACAGTAACCCACGGGCAATCTCACCCTCACCCTCACATCAGAGCAGGACCCTAAATCTAACTATAACACTATCAGCCTCTTACACCTTTCCAACCAACTAACCCTAAAACTATCACTGTCCCGTAGACCTGAGCCCTCAGCATACCATGAACATAACCCACACACCACCTTAACCCTGAAGTGTAATTTCGCTCTCACCCTCACATCACAACAGGATGCATACACTAACAGGAATGCTATCCTCCCCATAGCCCTTACTGAACACCTAACCCTTACCCTAGCCCTGGCCCCTGGCCCTGACCCCTCAATGTACCATAGACATCACCCACGCAACACTTTAACCCTGAAGCCCAATCATGGCATCGCCCTCACATCAGAGCCGGAACTAACTCTGACCATAACCCTGCCCTCACCGTACACATTTCCAAACACCTAACCTTAACCCTAGCACTGGCCCCTGGACTAACCTCTGACCATCAGCATAGACATGCGCCATGGCACACCATGAACCTAAAACTCAATCTCTCAATTGCCCTCATATCAGGGACGGACCCTCACTGCAAACTAAACCCTATCCTCCCAGTACACCTTTCTGAATACCTAACCCTAACACCAGACCTGCCTCCTAGACTTGAACCCTCAACGTCAGCATCAATGTAACCCATGCCTCACCGTAAATCTGAAGCTCAATCACGCCCTCAGACTCATATCAGAGCTGAATCCTAAATCTACTCATAACACTATCCTACCTGAACACCTTACAGAGCACCTAACACTAACCCTAACCCTAGACGGGGCCCCTGGACTTGACACCTCATTGTCACCATATATACCACCCATGCATCACATTAACACTGAAGCAGAATTTAGAGCACTCTCTCACATTAGAACTGAATCCAAACTACAAATGTAACCCTAAACTCCTAGTACACCTTTCTAAACACTTACCCTAACCATAGCCCTGGCCCCTGGACCTGAACCCCCTCACCGACACCATGGACATCACCCACAAATCACCTGAACCCTGAAGCACAATCTAGTCCTTGCGCTCACATCAGAGCCAGACCACAACTCTAACCAGAAACCCATCAACCCCATACACTTTTCCAAAAACCTAAAGCTAACCCGAGCCTTGTCGCCAGGACTTACCCCTCACCATCACCATCAATGTCCCCAACGACTCACCATAAAGTTGAAACTCAAACACACACTCGCCCTCACATCAGATCTGGATGCTAACTCCAATTGTAACTCTATCCTCCCTGTACACCATTTCGAACACCAAACCCTAAACGTAGACCTGGACCCTGGACCTTACCCTTAATTATCACCATGAACATTACCCACACATCACCTTAAACCTGAAGCACAATCACACCCTCACCCTCACAACAGAAATGGACCCTAACTCCAAAACTAACCCTATCCTCCAAGTACACTTTTCTGAACATCTAACACTAATCCTAGCCCTGGACCCTGGATATTATACCCCTCAAAGTCACCATGGATATCAGCCATGCAACACATTAAACCTGAAATGCAAACTCGCCCTCACCCTTACATAAGAGTGGGACCCTAAATGTGACCCTAATCCTATCATCCCCTAACACCTTACAGAAAACCTGATACTAAATCCAGCACTGGATCCTGGACATGACCCCTCACTGTAACATGGACACCACCCACACAGCAACTGAACCCTGAAGCATAATCTAGCCCTCACCCTCAGAGCAGAACTGGATCCATACTCTAACTGGAAAGCTATCCTCTCTGTAGCCCTTACAGAACACCTAACCCTAACCCGAGCCCTGGCCCCTGGATCTGACCCCTCATCATCACCGTGGACATCACCTGGGCATCACCATAAGCCTGAAGCGCAATCTTGCCATTGCCCTCACATCAGAAATGGTCCCTAACTCCAAACGTAACCCTACCTTCCCAGGACATATTGTCGAACAACTAACCTTAAAATAGCCCTGACCCATGGACCTGAACCCCTCACAATCACCATGGACATCACTCATGCATCACCTTAAAACTGAACAGCAATCTCACCCTTGCCCTCATATCAGAGCCGTACCGTAACTCCAATGGTAACCTGATCCTACTCAGACAACTTAACGAAAACTTAACCCTAACCATAGCCCAAATTCCATGACTATCCCCTCACATTACAGATCGATGACCACAACACACCATAAACCTGAAACACAAGCAAGTCATCGAACTGACATCAGAGCTGGACACTAACTCCAACTGTAAACCTGAACTCGCCGTAAACCATTCCAAACATGTAAACCAAACCCTAGCAATGACCCCTGGACCTTACCCTTCACTGTCACCATGGACATTATGCACGCATCACCTTAAATCTGAAGCAAAATCTCACCCTCGCCATCACATCAGAACCAGATCCTAAATCTAAACGGGACTCTATCCACCCCATAGGCCTTGCTGAGCACATAATCCAAATCCTAACACCAGCCCTGCTGCATAGACTTGAACCCTCACCGACACCAAGGACATCACCCATGCATCACCTTAACCCTGAAGTGCAATCTTGCACTCTTCATCACATTAGAACTGAAACATAACTATGAACGTAACCCTATCCTACCAGTACACCTATCTGATCACCTAATGACAATGGTAAACCTGGCTCCTGGACCTCGGACCCCTCACCGTCACCTTGGACATCACCCACGCATCACATTTATGCTGAAGAGCAATCTCGCCCTCTCCCTCACATCAGAGCGGGACCCTAAATCTAACCATAACGTTATGCTCCCCTTACCCCTCACAGTACACCAAACCCAACCCTAGCCCTGGCCCCTGGACCAGACCCATCAATGTACCATGGACTACACCCAAGCATCACTGTAAACCTGAAGCACAATCATGCCCCCGCCCTCACTCCAGAGCCACAACCTAACACTAACTGTAACCCTGCCCTCACCATACACCTTTAGGAACACCTAACCCTAACCCATGCACTGGCACCAGGTCTGAATTATCACCATAAACATTGACGAGCCCCATGGCCCACTGTGAACTTGAATCTCAATCACTCAATCGCCCTCACATCAGGGACAGACCTTCACTCAGAATATAACTATATCTTCCCTGTACACCTTAACAAAAACCTAACCCTAAACCTAGCCCTGTGGCCAGGACTGACCCCTCCCTATCACCATCGATGTCCCCAGTGACACACCATTAATTTGAAACACAAACACACCCTCGCCCTCACATCAGAGCTGGGCTCTAACTCCAATTCTAACTCTATCCTCTCTGTACACCATTCCTAACACTTAACCATAACCCTAGCCCTGGACCCAGGAACTTACCCCTAATCATCACCATGAATATCACCCACACAACACTTTAGCCCTGAAGCGCAAACACGCCCTCACCATCATATCACAAATGGACCCTAACTCCAAACATAACCCTATACTCCCAGTAAACCTTTCCGAACACCTAAACCTAACCCTATCCCTGGCCTCTGGACATTACACCCCTCACTGGCACCGTGGATATCAGCCACGCATCACATTAAACCTGAAGCGCAATCTCGCCTTCACACTCACATAAGAGTGGGAGCCTAAATATAACCATAACTCTACCATCCCTTTCACCTTACAGACCACCTAACAATAAACCTAGCAGTGGCCCCTGGACCTGACCCCTCACTGTAACATGGACATCACCCATACAGCACCTTAACCCTGAAGCATAATATTGCCCTCACACTCACAGGAGAACCAGATGTGTACACTAACCAGAACGCTATCCTCCCCGTAGCCCTTACTTAACACCTAACCCCAACGCTAGCCCTGGCCCCTGGTCCTGACCTGCATCATCACCATGGACATCACCCAGGCATCACCATAAACCTGAAGTGCAATCTTGCTGTCACCCTCACATCAGAACCAGTCCCTAACTCCAAATGTCACCCTATCTCCCCAGTACACCTTCTCGAACTAACCCTAACCCCAGCCCTGGCTCCTGGTCCTGAATCCTCTCACTGTCAACATGGACATCACTCATGCGTCACCTTCATCCTGAAGTGCAATCTCGCACTTGCCCTCACATGACAGCCATACCATAACTCCAACCATAACCCTATCCTCCCCACACACCTTAGCGAAAACCTAACACTAATCCTAGCCCTGTCCCCAGGACTGACCCCTCACTCTCCTCCTCGATGACTCCCATGCCCCACCGTACACCTGAAATACAAGCTCGCCCTTGCTCTCACATTGAAGCTGGACCCTAACTCCAATTGTAACCCTGTCCTCCCCGTACACCATTCTGAACATGTAAACCTAACCCTAGCACTGGTCCCTGGACCTTACACTTCACCATCACCACAGACATCATGTACGCATCACCTTAAAACTAAAGGGCAATCTCGCCCTTGACCTCACTTCCTAACCGGATCCTAACTCTAAACGGAACTATATCCACTCCGTAGTCCTTGCTGAACAACTAAACCTAACCCTAAGCCCAGCCGTGTCCCCTGGACTTGAACCCCCACCATCACGCATTCATCACCTTAACACTGAAGCACAATCTCTCGCTTGCAATCACATCAGAACTGCAATGTAACTCCAAATGGAAAAGTATTCTCCCAGTACACCTTTACAATCACCTAACAACAACCCTAGACAAGGCTCTTGGACCTTACACCCCTCACAGTCACCACGTACATCACTCAAGCTTCACGTTTACCCTGAAGCGCAATCTCGCCCTCTCCCTCACATAAGAGCAGGATTCTCAATCTAATTGTAACCCTCCCCTCCCTTTACACCTTATTGTACACCAACCCTAACCCTATCCCTGGCCCCTGGACCTGACCCCTCAACATACTATGGACATCACCCACGCATCACCTTAAACCTGAAGCACAATCATGCTCTCGCCCTCACATCAGAGCCGGAATCTAACTCTAACCGTACCCCTGCCATTGCTGTACACCTTTCCAAAGAAGTAACTCTAACCCTAGCACTGGCCCCTGGCCTGACCTCTCACCATCAGCATTGACGTGCCCCATGGCACCCCGTGAACTTGAATCTCAATCTCTCAAACGCTCTCACATCAGGGATGGATGGACATTTAGTCCTAACTTAACCCTCTCCTCCCCGTACACCTCTCCAAATACCTAACCCTAACACTAGCCCTGGACCCTGGACCTGACCCCTCAACATCAGCATCAGTGACACCCACGACTCACCATATCCCTGTAGCTCAATCTCACCTGTGGCCTCATATCACAGCAGGATCCTAACTATAATTGTAATGCTATACTCCCCGTTCACCTTACGGGACACCTAACCCATACCCTAGCCATGTGCGCAGGACTGACCCCTCACCGTCATCATCTATGTTTCCCACGACTCACTGTAAACTTGAACTTCTAACTCGCCCTTGCCCTCACATCAGAGCTGGGCCCGAAATCCAACTGTAATCCTCTCCTCCATGTACACAATTCTGAACACCTAAGCTGAATCCTAGCACTGGCTCCAGGACATTGCATATCACAGTAACCATAGACATGACCCAACAAGCATCACCTTAACTTGAGGCACCATCTGGCCTTCGCCCTGTGATGACAGCAGGATCCTATATCGAACCACAACTTTATCCTACAAAGACACCTTACGGAACACCTAACCCTAACCCTAGCACTGGCCCATGGACCTGACAACTCACCATACCATGGACTTCACCTACACATCACCTTAACCCTGAAACGCAATCTCGCCCTCACCCTCACATCATGACCGGATCCTAACTCTAACCGGAATGCTATCTTCCCCGTACAACTTACTGAACACCTAACCCTAACCCTAGCCCTGGCCCCTGGAACTGACACACAACCCACGCATCACCTTAACACTGATGCGGACTTTCGCCCTCACTCTCACATCAGAACTGGATCCTAACTACAAATGTAAACCTAACTTCCCAGTACGCCTTTCTAAACACTTAAACTGAACCCTAGCTCTGGACCTTGGACCTGACCAACCTTACCGTCACCATGGACAACACCCACACATCAACGTAACCCTGAAGTGCAATCTCATCCTCGCCCTCACATCAGAGTCAGACCGCAACTCTAACCAGACCCCAATCCACTCCATACACCTTACCAAAAACCTAACCCTAACCCTAGCCCTGTTGACAGGACTGACCCCTCACCATGACCATCAAGGTCCACAAAACTCACCATAAATCTGAAAGGCAAAGGCGCCCTTGCCCTCAAGTCACAGCAGGAGCCCAACTCCAATTGTAACTCTGTCTTCCCTGTACACCATTCCAAACACCTACCCCTAACCCTAGCCCTGGACCCTGGACCTTACCCCTAAACATCACCATGAACATCACCCACGCATCATCTTAACCCTGAAGCGCAATCACGCCCTCGCCCTCATATCAGAAAAGGACCCTAACTCCAAACATAACCCTATCCTTCCAGTACACCTTTCCGAACACCTTACCCTATCCCTAGCCCTGGCCCCAGGACATTACACCCCTCAAGAGCACCATGGATATCAGCCAGGCATCACGTTAAACCTGAAGCACAATCTTGCCCTCTCCCTCACATTAGGATGGGATCCTAACTCTAACCAGAATGCTATCTTCGCCATAGACGTAACTGAACACCAAACCCTAACCCAAGCCCTGGCCACTGGACCTGACACCTCATCACCATATACACGACCCACACGTCACCTTAACACTGAAGCAGAATTTTGCCTTCACTCTCACTCAGAAGTGGATCCTAACTACAAATGCAAACCTAACCTACCAGTACACCTTTCTAAACTCTTAATCCTAACCCTAGCCCTGGACATTGGACCTGATGCCCCTCACCATCACCATGGACATCACCCAAGCATCACCTTAATCCTGAAGTGCAATCTCATCCTTGCCCTTACATCAGAGCCAGAACACAACTCTAACCAGAAACCGATCCACCCCATACACCTTACTGCAAACCCAACCCTAACCCTGGCCTTGTCGCCAGGACTGAACCCGCACCGTCACCATCGATGTCCCCAACGACACCATAAATCTGAAACCCAAACACGCCATCTCCCTCACATGTGAACTGGACCCTAACTCCAATTGTAACTCTATCCTCCCTGCACAACATACTGAACACCTAACCCTAATCCTAGCCCTGGAGCCTGGTCGTCACCCCTAATCATCAACATGCACATCACACACACACATCACCTTATCCAGAAGCACAATCACACCATCGCCCTCATATCAGAAAGGATGCTAACTCCAAACCTAACAATATCCTCCCAGTACACTTTTCCCTACACATAACCCTAACCCTAGACCTGGCCCCTGGACGTTACACCCCACCCCAGCACCATGGATGTCAGACATGCGTCACGTTAAACCTGAAGCACTGTCTTGCCGATGCGCTCACAACAGAGCTATACCATAACTCCAACGGTAACCCAATCCTCCCACACACCTTACTGAAAACCTAACCCTAACCCTAGCCCTGTCCACAGGAATGACCCGTCACCCTCCCCATTGATGACCCCCAAGAATCACCATAAACCTGAAACAGAAGCTCACCCTTGCCCATACATTGGAGCTGGACTCTAACCCCAATTGAAACCTTGTCCTCCCCGTACACCATTCCAAACCTGTAAACCTAACCCTAGCACTGGCTCCTGGACCTTACCCTTCATTGTCACCATGGACATCATGCAGGCATCACCTTAAATCTGAAGCGAAATCTCACCCTCGCCCTCATATCAGAACCGGATCCTAAATCTAAACGGGACTCTATCCACCCCATAGGCCTTGCTGAGCATGTAATCCTAACCCTAACACCAGCCCTGTTGCATGGACTTGAACCCTCACTGTCACCATGGACATCACCCACGCATCACTTTAACCCTGAAGTGCATTCTTGCACTCTCCATCACATCAGAACCGAAACATAACTAGGAACGTAACCCTATCCTCCCAGTACACCTATTTGATCACCTAATGACAATGGTAAACCTGGCTCCTGGACCTCAGAACCCTCACCGTCACCTTGGACATCACCCACGCATCACATTTATCCTGAAGCACAATCTCGCCCTGTCCCTCACATCAGAGCAGGACCGTAAATCTAACCGTAACCTTATCCTCCCCTTACAGTTCACAATACACTAAACCTAACCCTATCCCTGGCCCTTGGACCTGACCCCTCAAAGTCAGCATCAATGCTACCCACGCCTCACGTTAACCCTGTAGCTCATTCTCGCCTGCGTCCTCATATCACTGCTGGATCCTGACTCTAGTTGTAATGCTATCCTCCCAGTTCACCTTTTGGGACACCTATCCTGAACTCTAGCCATGTGCGCAGGACTGACCCCTCACCCTCATCATCATATTCCCCCATGTCACACCAGAAACTTGAACCTCTGTCTTGCCCTTGCCCTCACACCAGAGCTTGGCCCAGACTCCAACTGTAACCATATCCTCCCGTACACCATTCCAAACACCTAAGCTGAACACTAGCACTGGCCCATGGACATTGCACATCACCGTCACCATGGACATGACACAAGCATCACCTTAATCTGAGGCACCATTCGGCCATTGCCCTGTAATGACAGCGGGACCCTAAATCTAACCATTACCTTATTCTCCAAATATACCTTATGGAACTCCGAACCCTAACCCCAGCACGTGTCCTTGAACCTGACAGCTCACCATACTATGGACATCACCCACACATCACCTTAACCCTGAACCGCTATCTCGCCCTCGCCCTCACATCAGAACAATATCCTAACCCTAACCAGAACACTATCTTCCCTGCAGACCTTACTGAACACCTCACCCTAACCCTAGCCCTGGACTTTGGACCTATCATCTCATTACCATATACACCACCCACGTGTCACCTTAACACTGAAGCAGAATTTCACCCTCGCTCTCACGTCAGAACTGGATCCTAACTACAAATGTAACACTAACCTCCCAGTACACCATTCCAAATACTTAACCCTTACCTTAGCCCTGGCCCTTGGACCTGACCCTCCTCACCGTCACCGTGGACATCACCCATGCATCATGTTAAACCTGAAGCACAATCTCACACTTGTCCTCACATCAGAACCAGTTTCTAACTCTAACCAGAATACTATCCTCCCCATAGTCCTTACTGAACACCTAACCCTAACCCTAGCATTTAACCCTGGACCTGACCCCTCATCGTCACCATATACACAAGCCATGTGTCAACTTAACACTGAATCAGAATCTTCTTTTTCTAGCTTCTTCAGGTGAATTTTAGATTAAGCTATTTCCTCTCTTCTGTTGTATTTTATGCTATACATATCCTTTCAACACTGCTTTAGCTGTGTCCCACAAGTTTTGAAATACTATATTTTCATTTTCATTCAATTCAATGTATATTTTTTATTTCCCTTGAGACATCCCCTATGGCCCATGGATGGTCTAGTAATGTCTTGTTTGATTTCTAAGTGTTTGGATGTTTTCCTGTTATCTTTCAGTTGTTAATTTTTAGTTTAATACTGTTATAGTCAAAGAAGGTTTGTTTTATGGTCTGGATATAGTAAATCTTGGTATATTCTCAGTGGCCACTTGAAAAAAACTGCATTCACATTTCTGGAAGTAGCAATAAAGAGCTTTAAAAATGTTAAACCTCTTGAGAGAGTAATCACAATTTTATGAATACACCATAAATAAATTATTAGAGATACAGATATTTATACCCCACAACATTAAGCATTCTGATATTTATAATAGCCATAAAAATGTGCAACGGCTTAAATGTTAGTGCCAATTGTGCATGTCTATATCCAATGTTGCATTTACTGATGTCATATTGGTAAAATTAGTAATTATTGGTAATTAGAAAATTATTAAATTATGAAACATCTGTATAAATAGCACTGGGAAGAAATAAAGAATTGTTTTTCAAGTGATATTCAATGAAAGAGGAAAATTCTTAATAAAATTATTGCAGAAAGATATACAAAACTATACGCATGCATATTTACAATGATAACATTTTACAGATATGATAGAGTGCGTTATGAATTATGTAATAAAATTGCTTGCATTTTTAAGGTACTAAGATATCTTTTTAATATATTGGATAACATAGTAAAAGAGGAGAAAAAGGCTCTACTGTGTGACACTAGTTATGTACACAGGAGAAATTGTTCTGAGAAGTATTAATATATCTTAAAATTATGGAATAATAACCAATAAGCAAAATAAATACCTAGCTTTCAGTTCATGTATAGTATCAAAAATTATAACAGATTTCCTCCTTGGTAATAGCTAAATAATGAATAAAATATAGCATAAAGTTATAGCAATAAAATATTTCCAAAATATCTGATGTAGCTAAAATAAACCCTCAAGGCCTTCCAAAAATTAAACTCTTGATCCATATACCAATCATCTAACCTTAAACACCAAACTGAATAAATGATTCTTCACTATCAGATTTGAAAGGCTTAAAAAGTGTTTCTGAAAAAGAACAAAGAAGGCCAAACAAAGGAATGCAGCTATGTTTTGCTCGTTTAAAAACATTTATATAAAAACCTTCCAAGAAGAGGAAAAAAGAAGGCCGAGTAGGAAGACAAAGTGGAAAATACCTCACACACATACAGCAGGGAAGAACCTACAGCAAATACAACTATACCTGAAAATGACCTGAGAACTGCATAAGATGTCACCTACACTATGCCTGGCAAAGAAGAGAAGACTACACAGAAAAGAGTTGAGTGGAAGAGCTGAAATCAAGCAGGACCCAAGACCTTTCCCCATAGTGGCCCATAATATAGGCTTTTATATAGTTAGGAAGCTACCCTTGAGCCTCATGGAAACCACAAACTGAAAGCCGATAATAGATACATGAAAAATTAAAAAAGGAAAATCCAACCACAATATTAAAGAAAACCATAAAATAACAGAGAAGAGTATAAGAGAGGAAGAAATGAACAGAGAATAACCATAAAAACAACTAGAAAACAATTAACAAACTGACAGTAAGTACATACCTATCAATAATTACCTTAAATGTAAATGGACTGAATGAACCAATCAAAAGATACAAAGTAGAAGAATGGATTAAAAAATAAGACCTATCTATATGGTGCCTAAAAGAGACTCATTTCATACCCAAAGGTACACATAGACTAAAAGTGTATGGATGGAAAAAGATATTTCCTGCAACTAATAGGGAGAAAAAAGCAGGAGTTGTAGTACTTTTTAGACTTCAAAACAAAGAAAGTCACAAGAGACAAAGAAGGACATTACATAATGATAAAGGAGTCCAACAGAGCATATAACCATTATAAATATCTATGCACCCAACATAGGAGAACCTAAATATGTGAAGCAAATACTAACAGAATTATAGGGGGAAATAGATTGCAACTAATTCACTCTAGGAAACTTTAAAACACCACTCGCATCAATAGACAGATCAACCAGACAGAAAATAAATAAGGAAACAGAGGCACTTAACAATACATTAGATCAAATGGACTTAACAGATATCTACACAGCATTTTACCCAAAGGCAGCAGGATACACATTTTTCTCAAGTGGACATGGAACATTACCTAGAATAGAGCACATACTAGGCCATGAAAAGAGCCTCAGTAAATTCAAAATGATTGAAATTGTATCAAGCAACTTCTCAGATCTCAATGGTATGAAAACTAGAAATAAATTACACAAAGAAAACAAATAAGCCCACAAATACATGGAAGCTAAAAAACATGTTTCTAAATAATCAATGGATCAGTGAACAGATTAAAACAGAAATCAAACAATACATGGAAACATATGAAAATAAAAATAGGACAGTCCAGAATTTGTGAAGCACTGCAAAAAACAGTTCTAAGAGGGAAGTATATAGAAATATAGGCCTACCTCAAGAAACAAGAACAATCCCAAATAAACAGTCAAAGTTCACAATTAAAGAAACCAGAAAAAGAAGAACAAATAAAGTCCAAAATTAGTTGGGGAGACAAAATAAAGATCAGAGCAGAGATAAATGAAATAGAGAAGAATAAAACAATAGAATCAATTAAAGTAAGAGCTGGTTCTTCGAGAAAATAAACAAAATAGATAAACCCCTAGCCAGACTTATCAAGAAAAGAAGAGATTCTACACACATAAACAGAATCAGAAATGAGAAAGGAAAAATCCCTACAGACACCACAGAAATACAAAGAATTACTAAAGAATACTGTGAAAAATTATATGCTAAAAAACTGGATAATCTAGAAGAAATGGACAACTTTCTAGAAGAATACAACTTTCCAAGGCTGACCCAGGAAGAAACAGAAAATCTGAACAGAACAATTACCAGCAATGAAATTGAATTGGTAATCAAAAAACTACCTAAGAACAAAACCCCTGTACCAGATAGCTTCACTGCTGAATTTAATCAAATATTTAGTGAAGACCTAATACCCATCCTTCTTAAAGGTTTTCAAAAAGTAGAAGAGGAGGGACTACTTCCAAACTCATTCTATAGGCCAGCATCACTGTAATATCAAAACCAGACAAAGACACCACAAAAAAGAAAATTTAAAACCAATATCCCTGATGAACACAGATGCAAAAATCCTCTACAAAATATTAGCAAACTGAATTAAAAAATACATCAAAAGGATCATCCATCATGACCAAGTGGGATTTTTTCCAGGGATATATATTATTTGTAAATCAATATGATATACACATTAATAAAAGGAAGGATAAAAACATATGATCATCTCAATACATGCTAAAGAAGTATTTGACAAAATTCAACATCCATTCATGATAAAACCTCTCACCAAAATGGGTATAGAGGGTACATACCTCAAAATAATTAAGGCCGTGTATGACAAACCATAGCTAACATCAACTCAATGGGGAAAAGCTGAAAGCTTTTCCTCTAAGATCAGGAACAAAACAAGGATTTCCATACTCACCACTTTTATTCAACATAATACTAGAATCCTGGCCTTGGCAATCAGACAAGGTAAAGACATAAAAGGCATCTACATTTTTAAGGAAGGAATTAAATGATCACTATTTGCAGAAGACATGATATTATACATAGAAAACCTTAAAGACTTGACAAAAAATCTATTAAAACTAGTAAGTGGATTCAGCAAAGTTGCAGGATACAAAATACTAAAAAATCTGTTGTGTTCCTATATGCTGTAAACAAACTAGTGGAAAGAGAATAAGGAAAACAATTTCATTTACAACTGCAACAAAAAGAATTTAAAAACTTAGGAGTAAGCTTAACCAAGTTGCTGAAAGACCTGTATTCTGAAAACTGTAAGACAATCAAAGAGTGAAATTAAAAAAGGCATAAACAATGGAAATCTATCCTATGTTCATGTATGGGAAGAATTAACATTGTTAAAATGGTCATCCTACCCAAAGCAATTTAGAAATTCAATGCAATCTCTATCAAAATTCCAATAGCATTTTTCAATGAACTAGAGCAAATAATCCTAAAATCATATGGAATCACAAAAGATTTCAAATAGCCAAATAAATCTTGAGAAAGAAGAACAAAGCTCAATGTATTATATTCCCTGACTTCAAGCTATACTACAAAGCTATGGTAAACAAAATAGTATTGTACGGGCACAAGAACAGACCCATAGATCAATGGAACAGAATAGAGAGTTGGGATATAAATCCATGCATATATAGCCAATCAATATACAATCAAGTAGCCAAGAATATACAATAGGGAAGAGACACCTTCTTCAGTAACTGGTGTTGGGAAAACTAGACAGCTACATTCAAGAGAATGAAACTGGATTACTGTCATTCTTCATACACTAAACAAAATAGATCAAAAACCTGAATGTAAGACATGAAACCATAAACCTCCTAATAGAAAACAAAGACAAAAATCTCTTCAACATAAGCATGAGCAATTTTTTTCCTAGACCCATCATCTCATCAAGGGAAAAAAGATAAAAATGAACAAGTGGGACTACTTTAAACTAAATAGCTTCTGTACAGAAAAGGGCACCATCAACAGCACAAAAATGCAAAAAGTCCATCAACAGTATGGGAGAATATATTCATAAATGATTTATCCAGTAATGGGTTAATATCCAAAATATATAAGGAACTCATAAATCTCAACACCAAATAATAATAATAATAATAATAATAATAATAATAATAATGATAACCTGATTTAAAAATGGGCATAGGACCCAAACAGACATTTCTCCAAAGAATACTGATGGCCAGGAAGTACAGGAAAAGACACTACACATAGCTAATCACCAAGGATGCAAATCAAAACCACAAAGAGGTATCACCTTATAACAGTAAGAATGGCTACCAATTGATAAGAAATAACAAGTGTTGGCAAGGATGTGGAGAAATGGGAACCATCCTACTCTGTTTGTTGTAATGTAAATTAGTGCAGCTGCTGTGGAAAGCAGTATGAAGGTTCCTCAAAAAACTAAAAATAGAAATAGCATATGACCCATTAATTCCACTTCTAGGAATTTAGCTGAAGAAAAAAAGTCCAGGATTAGAAAAGATATATGCATCCCTATATTTATTTCCACATTAATTACAATATCCAAGATAGGGAAGCAACTAAAGTGTCCATCAATAGATGAATGGATAAAGAAGAGGTAGTACATATACACAATAGAATACTATTCAGCCATAAAAAATCCTGCTATTTGCAACAACATGGATGGATCTAGAAGGAATTATGATCAGTGAAATAAGCCAGGTAGAGAAAGACAAATACCAGACCATTTTGCTTATTTGTGGAACATAAAACACACCAAAATGGATTCAAGATGGCAGTGTGAGAGGAGAGACAGAACTCCACCCCAAACCACAAATAGTACAAAAATATTGTTAATTAATACAACTAAACCTAAAACAGCAACAAGAAAGAAGGCTGAACCAGACTGCATACAGATATCATGAACAAAACAGACCTCGTGAAAGAGGGTAACATATCAAAACCTTGATCCAGCAGGACCCAGGCCCTTCCCCACCCCAGCTCACCAGTGGGAGGAAGAGAAACATAACAGGGAGGAGGTGGAAGCTTGGGACTGCTGAACACCTAGCCCTGGAGATCTGCTTTGTGAGAAGAAACCTATATTGTGTGGTGCTCTGGATGTTGGGGAGCTCAAACAGAGGAGTGCTTGAAAGAATGAAATTCCAGCCATATGAGGACGACAGGATCCAAACCCAGCCCCTCTGTGTCAGAGGAAAGGCAGGCATTCTAAAGGGCTTCCTAGAAGTGAGAGGGCTGCTGAAGGGGTGGGGTTTGCATGGAGCTTGCTGCACAGGGGAGGGGAGAGCTGGACAAGGTTCTCTGGGCATGCTCAGCCCAGCTGGTTGGGAACTTTGAAGAGCTTCAGGCATTCCATCACCCTGGCTGCCTACTCAGCTCCAAGACCCCCCACTGTAACATGCGGCCTGCTGGGTCTTCCTCCTGGCTGGCCAGCACTTGTTCTTAAACCAGCAGTCACTGTGCTGCATCAGGCCAGCCTGAGGGAGGCCCCACCTACAATAGCTAGAGATACCAAGCACAGGGGCTCACACCTGTGTGCTCGGCCCACTGGTTGTGATACTGGAGACAGGCACTGCAGAGGGGAATCAGGAAACAGATCTTTCCTCCCCCAAGGCACCAGCTCTGCTTCCCTATGGCCGCCACCCTCACTCTAGGGGCTGAGCAGCCACAGAGACTGGAGCTTCTGGACAATAGTGAGCACCACACAGAAATATGAGATGTCAAAAGAACAAGGTTCAGACTAAAATCTCAGAAACCCCAGAAAAAGGGCAAAATGAAATGAACTAAACATTCGTCCTGAAAGAGAGTTCAAAATAAAAATTATAAACATGCTTATGGAGGTACAGAAAAGTATTCAAGAACTCAGGAATGAATTTAAGTCAGAGATTTAATCATTAAGAAATTCCATATCTGAAATGAAACATACAATGGAGGAATTTAAAGGCAGATTAGATGTAGTAGAAGAGATGGAAAATGGAATAGAAATTAGAGAAGAATACAAAGAAGCTGAGGAACAGAGAGAAAATAGAATATTTAAGAATGAAAGAATATTGAGAGAACTGGGTGACCAATCCAAATGGAACAATATTTGCATTACATGGTTACCAGGAGAAGAAAAGAGAAAAAAAGCGATAGAAAGTGTCTTTGAGGAGATAATTGCTGAAAACTTCCACAATCTGGAGAAGGAGATAGTTTATCAGGCCATGGAGGGGCACAGATCTCCCAACACAAGGTACCCAAGGAAGACAACATCAAGACATATAATAATTAAAATGGCAAAGGTCAAGGATAAAGACAGACTTTTAAAAGCAGCTAGAGAGAGAAAAAAGATCACAGACAAAGGAAAACCCATAAGGCCATCATCAGACTTCTCAACAGAAACCTAACAGGCCAGAAGGGAGTGGCATGACATATTTAATGCAATGAAGCAGAAGGGCCTTGAACCAAGAATACTCTACCTTGCAAGACTATCATTTAAATTTGAAGAGGGATTAAACAATTTTCAGATAAGCAAAAGATGAGAGAATTTACCTCCTACAGAATACTTCTACAGCGCATTTTGGAGGGATTCCTATAGATGGAAGTATTCCTAAGGCTAAATAGATGTCACCGACGGGATAGACAAAGAGTATAGAATATGATTCATAACATACAAATAATGGAGGAGGAAGAAAAAGGAGGAAAAAAAAAGATCCTTTAGGTCCTGTTTGGAATAGCATAAAAGTAATGTAAATGAGACTGTTAGATAGTAAGGGAATACCCTTGAACCTTTGGTAACCATAAATCTAAAGCTTGCAATGGCATCATAAGTACATACCTATTGATAATCACCCTAAATGTAAATGGTCTGAATGCACCAGGCAAAAGACACAGAGTAACTGAATGGATAAAAAAACAAGACCCATCTATATGCTGCCTACAAGAGACTCACTTCAAACCCAAAGACATACACACAGTGAAATTAAAGGGATGGAAAAAGATATTTCATGCAACTAATGGTGAGAATAAAGCAGGAGATGCAAAACTTGTATCAGACAAAATAGACTTCAAAACAAAGAAAGTAACAAGAGACAAAGAAGGACATTACATAATGATAAAAGGTTCAGTCCAACAAGAGGATCTAACTATTACAATTATCTATGCATCAACACAGGATCAACTACATATGTGAAACAAATACTAACAGAATTAAAGGGGAAATAAAACGCAATACATTCATTTAATGAGACTTCAACACACTACTCACTCCAAAGGACAGATCAACCAGACAGAAAATAAGTAAAGAGACAGAGGTACTGAATAACATATTAGAACAGATGGACCTAACAGACATCTACAAAACACACCATCCAAAAGCAACAGGATACACATTCTTCACGAGGGCACATGGAACATTTTCAAGAATAGATTATACACTAGGCAACAAAAAGAGCCTCAGTAAATTCAAAAAGAATGAAATTGTAACAACCAGCTTCTCAGGTCACAAATGTGTGAAACTAGAAACAAATTACACAAAGAAAATGAAAAAACCCAGAAACACATGGAGGCTTAAAAACATGCTCCAAAATAATTAATGGATCAATGACAAAATAAAAACAGAGATCAAGCAATATATATAGACAAATGACAACAATAATTCAAAAACACAAAATCTGTGGGATGCAGCAAAGGACATGCTAAGGGGGAAGTATATTGCAATACAGGCCTAAAAACAATCCCAAATAAACAGTCTAAACTCACAATTAATGAAACTAGAAAAGGAAGAACAAATGAGGCCCAAAGTCAGTAGCAGGAGGGACATAATAAAGATTAAAGCAGAAATAAATAGAAAATTCTTCTGAGAAGAATAAAACAAGAGAAAGAATCAATGAAAGCAGGAGCTGGTTCTTTGAGAAAATAAACAAAATAGATAAACCCCTAGCCAGACTTATCAAGAAAAAAAGAGTCTACACACATCAACAGAATCAGAAAGGAGAAAGGAAAAACCACTATGGATACCACAGAAATACAATGAATTATTACAGAATACTAAGAAAAATTACATGATAACAAACTGTATAACCTAGAAGAAATTGAGAACTTTCTAGAAAAATACAACCTTCCAAGGCTGACCCAGGAAAAAACAGAAATTCTGAATAGACCAATTACCAGCAAAGAAATTGAATTTGTAATAAAAAAAACTACCTAAGTATACACCTCTGAACCAGATGGTTACACTGCTGAAATTTATCAAACATTTAGTGAAGACCTACTACCCATCCTCCGTAAAGTTTTCCAAAAAGTAGAAGAGGAGGGAATACTCTCAAACTCATTCTATGAGGCCAACATCACTCTAATAGCAAAACCAGGCAAAGACACAACAAAAAAAGAAAATCACAGACCAATATCCCTGATGAACATAGATGCAAAAATACTCAACAAAACATTAGCCAACCAAATTCAAAAATACATTAAAAAGATCATCCATCATGATCAAGTGGGATTCATTCCAGGGATGCAAGGATGGTGCAACATTCAAAAATCCATCAACATCATCCACTACATCAATAAAAGGAAGGACAAAAGCCACATGATCATCTCCATAGATGCTGAAAAAGCATTCAACATAATTCAACATCCATTCACGATAAAAACTCTCAACAAAATGGGTATAGAGGGCAAGTACCTCAACATAATAAAGGCCATATGTGACAAAGCCACAGCCACCTTTACACTTAACAGCTAGAAAGAGAAAGCTTGTCCTTTAAGAACTGGAACAAGACAAGGATGCCCACTCTCCCCACTTTTATTCAACATAGTACTGGAGGTCCTAGCCATGGCAATCAGAAAACACAAAGAAATAAAAGGCATCCAGATTGGCAAGAAAGAAGTCAGACTGTCTCTGTTTGCAGGTGACATGATATTGGACATAAGAAACCCTAAAGAATCTATTTCAAAACTACTAGAACTAATACCTGAATTCAGCAAAATTGCATGATACAAAATTATACATAGAAATCTGTTGCATTCCTATACACTAACGATGAACTGGCAGAAAGAGAAATCAGGAAAACAACTCCATTCACAATTGTGTCAAAAATAATAAAATATCTAGGAATAAACCTAACCAAGGAAGTGAAAGTCCTACATCAGGAAAACTACAATACACTCTTAAGAGAAATTAAGGAGGACACTAATAAATGGAAATTCATCCCATGCTCTTGGCTAAGAAGAATTAATATCCAAAAATGGCCATCCTGCCTAAAGCATTCTACAGATTCAATGCAATCCCTATCAAAATACCTACAGCATTCTTCAGTGAATTAGAGCAAATAGTTTCAAAATTCATATGGAGCCACAAAAGACCCTGAATAGCCAAAGAAATCCTGAAAAAGAAGAATAAACAGGGGGTATTATGCTCCCTGACTTCAAGTTCTACTACAAAGCCACAGTAATCAAGACAATTTGGTACTGGCACAAGAACAGACCCATAGACCTGTGGAACAGAATAGAAAGCCCAGATATAAATCCAAGCATATATGGTCAATTAATATATGATAAAGGACACATGGATATACAATGGGGAAATGACAGCCTTTTCAACAGCTGGTGTTGGCAAAACTGGACAGCTACATGTAGGAGAATGAAACTGGACCATTGTCTAACCCCACACACAAAAGCAAACTCAAAATGGATCAAAGTACTAAATGTAAGTCATGAAACCATAAAACTCTTAGAAATAAAAAGATGCAAAAATCTCTTGGACATAAACATGAGCAACTTCTTCATGAACATATCTCCTGGGCAAAGGAAACAATAGAAAAAATGAACAAGTTGGACTCTATCAAACTAAAAACCTTCTGCACAGCAAAGGACAAAATCCATAGAACAAAAAGGCATCCTCCTGTATGGGAGAATATATTCATAAATGACATATCTGATAAGGGGTTGATATCCAAATTATATAAAGAGCTCATGCGCCTCAACAAACAAAAAGCAAATAAGCCAATTAAAAAATGGGAAGAGGAGCTGAACAGACACTTCTCCAGAGAAGAAATTCAGATGGCCACAGGCACATGAAAAGATGACTCACATCGTATATCTTCAGAGAAATGCAAATTAAAACCACAATGAGATATTACTTCACACCAGTTAGGATGGCCAACATCCAAAAGACAAACAACAACAAATGTTGGCGAGTATGTGGAGACAGAGGAACCCTCCTACACTGCTGGTGGGAATGTAATCTAGGTCAACCATTGTGGAAAGCTGTGTGCAAGTTCCTCAAAAAACTAAAAATAGAAATACCATTTGACCCAGGAATTTCACTCCAAGGAATTTACCCTAAGAATGCAGCAGCCCAGTTTCAAAATGACATATGCACCCCTATGTTTACTGCAGCACTATTTACAATAGCCAAGAAATGGAAGCAATCTAAGTGTCCATCAGTGGATGAATGGATAAAGAAGATGTAGTACATATACACAATGGAATATTATTCATCCATAAGAAGAAAACAAATCCTACCATTTGCAACAACATGGATGGAGCTAGAGGGTATTATGCTCAGTGAAATAAGCCAGGTGTAGAAAGACAAGTTGGACTCCATGATTTCACTCACCTGTGGAGTATAAGAACAAAGAAAAAACTGAAGGAACAAAACAGCAGCAGACTCACAGAACCCAAGAATGGACTAACAGTTACCAAAGGGAAAGGGACTGGAGAAAATGGGTGGGAAGGGAGGGATAAGGGAGAAAAAGTGGCATTACAATTAACACACATAATGTAGCAGTGGGGTACACAGGAAAGGCAGTATATACAGAGAAGACAAGTAATGATTCTATAGCATCTTAGTATGCTGATGGACAGTGACTGTAATGGGGCATATAGGGGGGACTTGATAATAGGGGTAGTCTAATAACCATAATGTTGTTCAAGTAATTGTACATTAACGATATGAAAATAAAACATAGCAAAATAAATTGTACAGAACAGCAGGAGACTCACAGACACTGAGAAGTGATTGGTGGTTACCATGGGGAAGGGGTGGGGGGTGTTTGAGTAGGGAAAGTGAGGAAAACAAAGGGGCACATAATTACCAGTCATAATATCAATTGGTCATGGGGATAGTAGTAGAGTATGGAGAATATAGTAAATGATTCTGTAATAGCATCTTCTTGTATTGACAGATAGTAACTGCAGTATTTGGGGTGAGGACTTAATAATATGGGTGATTGCTGAACCACTGTGTTGTATATATGAAAGCAATATAAGATTGTGTATCAGTGATTAAAAAAAAAATGCCATAGAAGAAAAACATTCCAGGTTTTTAATCCTAGGATTTCCTTTTGAAGAGACATAAAAATCCAAAGTATGATCTCCTTGCTGATACAATTTTTCTTGTTAAAAATATCTCATTGCAAATTAAAGTTGAAACTTGCTTGGCTTCCTTTCACCATGTGTTCCAATTCTGTTTAGCGGATTGTTTGTCTGTTTTCTTTTTTCCTATTTTAATGTGATAAGGGAACCACTTGTTTTCACCTTTCTCCTGATTTTAAATGATATTTTTCTTTCTAAGCCAAACTTGTGCCTCAAAATATGGTTGCCACCAAAATTTCTGAGTCTGGTACTATACATCTGTTATCTGTGGCTGGATGTACATCCCAAAATGACACTCTAGTATGTCACCATTATACTAGCTAACATATAGTTTGAAGTCCATGTTTTAAGGACTTAAACTGGCTATTTTCCCATTGTATGCAATTGATTCTTTCTTCTTTCATCCCATTTCCAACTTCTTTTGCCCAACAGTCCCCTTCAGTGTCAAGGTTTCAGTCTGCTCATTTGACTGAAAAGAATTTGTCCATTACAAGTATTAATATACCTCAGTATAAATGATTAGAAAATTATCCAAGTTCTTTTGTGATGCACAACTGATTAGGGGTTCATCTGATATATATAGATATTGACATGTATGTGTTTATTAAATATTTTTTACCGTCTTGTGTGTTTGTATGGCAAAACAGTATCTTCTAATTATTCTCACTAGAGTAATATGCATTTTGTGAAACTCTTCCTGAAGTGAGAAAGTACTAAGTACAGTTGACCCTTGAATGATATGGGTGCTAGTGGAACTGACCCTAACACAGTCAAAAATCATGTATAACTTTGACTCCCCAATAACATTACTACTGAGGCCTACTCTTGAATAGAAGCCTTACCAATAACATAAGCAGCTGATTAACACATATATGTCATATGTATTATATACTATATTCTTACAATACAGCTAGAGAAAAGAAAATGTTTTCTCAAATTGTCATAAATCTCCAAAAAATTTATTTATTGAAAAAAGGTCCATATGTAAGTGGACCTGTGCAATTCAAACCCATGTTGTTCAAGGGTCAACCATATTGTTTACTTTTATATCTATTCTAAGAAAAAAACAATATTTAGGCTTTCCTTTACATGTACAATGTATAAAGACATATCAAAATAATGCAAGAAAGATAATATATAATAATAATAAAGACAAAAATAAGGATATATTCTACAAAGATGAATAATATCACTAAGAGGTAAGAAGAGTTTCTGTTATTCATTTGTTTTTGTCTTAACTAATGTTGAGCACATCCTGTGAAAAATAAAGAGATAAGAATGGGAAAAACTAAGATACAGGCTCCATGGAAGGCTGAGCAAGAGAACCGAGGAGGACCCAATGAGTCCCATGGTCATTACTGTTTCCTTTTTGACAATTTTATCCAGATTTTAACAAAAGGTTCAGTTAAATCTATGTTCACATAATAGAAAACCAAAATTGACAATGCACAGACACTGGCAACAGCAAGAAAGGTAAGAATATACACTTCTTGATTTGAAAGCCTTCCATTTGGTGAATAGTGCTATATTAAATACTTATTATGTGTATAATAGTATGCTATATCCTCAAAACAATGTGCTACATAAACATTGACTTTTTCCTTCAAGGAGTTTACAATTTAGATTTACACAGAGCATAGTCTTTTCAAATGTTATAAAACAAAAAGATTAAATAACAGTATGAAATAACAATACCAGAAAGAACATTTGGCATCTTATGTAATAATGCCATCTTTGAAGATACTGTAAGCTCTCAATAAATATTACCTATTATGAAAAAACACAACATTACAAATGATCAAAGGAGGGAGACCTCACCATTGTCTGGGATGATTAAGGAAAACTTTACGGAGATGTAGGACATGTGCTAGGCCTGAAGGGATGGTATAAATTGGAGAGGTTAGGAGTATATCGGGTAGGGTGGGTAAATATTGTTACATGATATCAAGTATCAGAATGGCAGTGCAAGAGATCATATAGAGAAAAGTTGTTTATTTATAGGAATCTAGGTTGTATTCAAACAGAATAATTGAAAAGCAATTGCTTCCAAGGTTGAGAGGGACTTGGGGCCCACTGTGATAAAAATTAATTACCTAAGATGTTCCTTCATATGTGTTAAAAGGGAGTTAAAACTTTTAATGTATAAAATGTTTGTTACCTACCTCCTCATTGTGTAAAGCTATGATTAAGTTCTGGGTGAATTCTAAACAATACAGAGGTCACCATGGGTTGGTGCTGTGCTAGTCTTTTTGGGGATTATGAGTGCTAAATAATTTCCAGTTTAAAAGAATAGGATGGGAAATCTCTATCTGAAAACATGGCCTTAAAAGTCATTTTTATTCACAAGCTGAAAACAGATACTAAACCTTTTTCTTCTTAATCTTGCCTCTGGGGGAAAAAAATCCTAATAATGTTTCTAGTTCACAAATCAAATACAACATGATGACTAACTCTTAATGGCTTTTTAAATGATTGCCCACAATGCTAGTGAGTATATCATTTGCTGTAATGGAATTTATTAAATTAATTATGGATTTTGAAGGAAAAAATATATGACATTATTGTGAAGAAAAAAAAGGCAGGAGTGCGAGGGAAATAATGGACATTGTACACATTTTGTATATTTACACTTTCATGCAGCTTGCAAGCATTTGTCTTTTACATTTATTGGCTTTATTCTAGTTTTATAAGCACCATTCTTGATATATTTTATTGAATTTGGTCACCAAATAAACTGCAGCCAAGCTGATTCACAATACAGATGAAAAAAACAGTTATCATTATGACAAAGAGACTTGAGGACACACAGTTAATGAATCAGTGGTAAAAGAAGATCACCTATGTGCTCTGATTCTATATTTTTAAAATTCTGTTTTTGATATTTAACATATTGGAATTTCCATTTTGATATACAGAAAAATTTAAATCAGAAATGTATACATGGCATCATTTCACTGTCCAATATTTTAATAAGCATTTGTTGCTCATCACTATCATATTATAGATGATCAAATTTGAAAATGACTGCTTGGTAAACAGTAATGAAAATACACAGCCATAATTAACTTTTTTCTTTTTTTTTTTTTTTTTTGGTAATATATGTTTCCAACAACACATCTAAATTCTAGTTGACAATATCAAGAGAATGCATTTCTAAACCAACGATGTGGATAATGAATGTTGGATAGTCTGGACTCCCCTAAACTATGGCCCCAGATCTGCAACATTGTTGAGAGTTCAGATTATTTAATTTTAAATGTTCTTAAAGCCTTCCCAAGTGGAAATCATTCCCTTAATTCCCAATTCATCACTTTAGATTCTGTCCCTCGCAGTACAAACAAGAAAATTTGGCAAAGTTAGTTCTTTATCACCTGGCATCAGGATGGACAATTCACGAATCTACCGTAGAAGAATAAGCAGCTTCTCTATATGTAGTGTATGTTGGCTCTAGGTAAGCTTCCTCAAGCAAAGTCCCCCCTTAATGATATTATGAAGAAGACCTTGAGTTTTAAACAAGTTTTCGCTGCTTCCCCATGGGTAAACAGGATTAGTAGATTCCTGTTTCTATGCTTTTCTCAAAATATATCAAAGGAAAAAGGAAAGCTTGAGAATTTAAAATGTTTCTTTCAAGGTTGTTGTCATTTTTGCTCTATTGCCTTCTCTGACACATAACTCTCCTGTGAAGTAAATGTCCAAGAACCACAAATGAAAGGTAAGGAGAAAGGTTGGGTTATTTATATTTTTGTTCTTTTTTAATTTCTTTACGAGAAGAAAAACAGTTTCTGTAAAGATTTCTGGGAATAATATCAATTAATAGGACAATGTTTAGTTTCTGTGTCTGTGGATAAAATGAAGGTTTCCATGGCTAGAATTCTCACCTGGCCTTGGTTAGCTAGCTCACTTCACATGTGTGGGTAATGCATCATTATTTACTCTATATAAAGAGCCTTGCCCAGTGCTCTGGGCAATACAGTGGCACAACTGCTAGGCTGCAGGAGCGAAGAGCAGAGGCTGCAGTGGTGGCAGCACTGAGGACAGAGGCCCAGAGACCGGCTTGCTGCATACAGACTCGCTCTGAGTGAATGGGATTCTAGTGATTGACCTGCCACCATGGAAATAAAGTTGAGTATAATCCTTTCACCCCAAGAATGTTTTACTGTCATTTCTTTGGTCACACTGAATCCACAGTGAACTTGCCCAGGGCTGAAATCCATCGGCAAGAGAGTGTCCAAGACACAGAAACTCTTTTAGTATAATATCTTTATTTAGATAACTTACAAAATTAAAATCTAATTTATTTTAAGTCACAGATCTTCACAGGACTTGCTTGGAAGTAATAATTACAAAAAATAATTGTGACAAGTATAGAAGTTCAATTGATAATTGGGATCAGTTCTCAGGATATCCCTGTGGGATAGGCTAAAAATACCTATATCCAAATGTAGCCAGGGCTTTTTTTCTTGAAGAAAAATTTACTAAGATGAAGATGTAAAATAAAGTTGATTCAACTATAAAGGGTTTGATTTGAAAAAGGATCAATCTTTCAGTGAAAAATTCTCAATGAATGTGCCTTGAAAACTCTTAGTATGAGTGGAACTAATTATAACTCATTCACCCAACAATAATCAGGGTAAAGTACAGCAGAGAATTCTCTGTTTAACAGATACTAAAGGAACTCTTGAAGCTTTAATATGAAACCACAAATAAATACAGGATGTTGTGTGCTGTAAGTCTAACATGTTATTTCATCATAGGCCTTGCTTTCTTAATCATAGGATTCAGATGATTTAAACTAAACACTGAAAAATTCTGCTAAAGAAGAGATAATAGGAAACTGGACTTCTGAAGGATTTTTTTTTCATCCAATTTTAAATTTATCTCTTTCTAATCTTATGAACAAGACTGTTCCCATTATCTTCAGTAGAGCGCTATGAATTTTACAAATTAATGTAAACAAAATAATTGTGAATGGATACTTTTAAATTAAATGATACACAATCTTATGAAGGTTTCACATGAACAACACTGTGGTTTCCACATTCACCCATTATTATCAAGTGCACATCCCCCCTTGTAGTTACAATTAATGTTGTAGGATGATATAGAGTCATTACTTGTCTTCTCCATGCTGTACTGCTTTCCCCATGATCTACTTATATTGTGATTGTGAATTATAGTGCCCCTTAATACCCTTATCCCTCCCCACCCATCCTCTCCAACCCATCCCTTTTGGTAGTTCCTTCTCAGAGTCTGTGGGTATGCTGTGATTTTGTTCCTTCAATTTTTTTTTGTACTCCACAAATGAGTGAAGTCATTTTGTACTTGTCTTTCTCTGCCTGGCTTATTTCACTGAGCATAATACCCTCTAGCTCCATCCATGTTGTTGCCAATGGTAGGATTTCTTTTCATTTTATGGCTAAATGATATTAAATTGTGTATATGTACCACATCTTCTTTACCCATTGTCTTGCCAATGAGTTTCAGTCCCAGGCAAGTTGGCTCTGGATTCAATGTGACCAAAGAAATTGATAGAAAAATGTTCTTGGGGTGAAAGGGTTACACCCAACTTTATTACCAGGTGGCAGGTTAGTTACTAAAATCCTGTTCACTTAGAGTGAGTCTGCATGCAGCAAGCCAGTCTCTGCCTCTGGGCCCCTCTGACTGCACAGCTGT
The DNA here is from genome assembly GCF_030020395.1 of Manis pentadactyla. Classification (NCBI taxonomy): domain Eukaryota; kingdom Metazoa; phylum Chordata; class Mammalia; order Pholidota; family Manidae; genus Manis; species Manis pentadactyla. Next base: position 166,613,976 of record NC_080020.1, on the reverse strand, counting down.
TCTCTAGGCCCCTCTGTCCACACAGCTGTCCTCTGCACCTCTCTGCACAGTCGTCCTGCACAGCCGTCCTGTGGACCTCTGTCCTCAGCACTGCCACCACTCCAGCCTCTACTCTGCTCTCCTGCAGCCTTGCAGCTCTGCCACCATGTTGCGTCCAGAGCACTGGGCAGATCTCTTTATATAGAGTCAACAGCAATGTATTGCTCACAGGTGTGCAGTGAGATAGTCAACCAGGGCCAGGTGAGAATCCTGGCCATAGGAACTCTCATTTAATCCACACCCATTCATCTATTGATGAACACATAGGTTGTTCCCACATCTTGGCTATTGTAAATAGTGCAGCAATGAACATAGGGGTGAATATGTCTTTTTGAATCAGGGATTTTGTTTTCTTTGGGTAAATTCATAGGAGTGGAATTATGGATTTAATGGTATTTCTACTTTTAGAATCCATTTTAAATGGATTGAACTAATTTACATTCCTACCAGCAGTGTAGGAGGGTTCCCATTTCTCTTCATCCTTGCCAGCATTTGTTGTTTCTTGTCTTTTGGATGTTGGTTATCCTTATTGATGTGAGGTGATATCTCATTGTGGTTTTAATTTGCACTTCTCTGATGATTAGTTTGATGTGGAGCATCTCTTCACGTGCCTTTTGTCCATCTGAATTTCTTCTTTGGAGAAGTGCCTGTTAAAATAATCTGCCCAGTTTTTAATCAGGTTATTTGTTTTGGGGTATTAAGTCATGTGAGTTATTTATATATTTTGAATGATAACCCACTACGGGGTAAGTCCATTTATGAATGTATACTTCTATACTGTAGGATGCCTTTTTGTTCTACTGATGGTGTCCTTTGCAGTACAGAAGTTTTTAGTTTGATGTAGTCCCATTTGTTCACCTTTTATTTTGTTTCCCTTGCATGAGGAGACAGGAAGAATTTGCTCATGCTTATATTCAGGATATTTTTGCCTATGTTTTATTCTAAAAGTTTTATGCTTTCATGACTTACATTCAGGTCTTTGATCCATTTTGAGTTCCTTTTGTGCAAGGAGTTAGACAATAATCCAGTTTCATTCTCTTACATGTAGCTGTCCAGTTTTGCCAGCACCCATTGTTGAAGAGGATGTCATTTACCCATTTTATATCCATAGCTCATTTATCATATATTAATTGACCATATATAGGTGGGTTTATATCTGGGCTTTCTATTCTGTTCCATTGGTCTATAGGTCTGTACTTGTGCCAGTACCAAATTGTTTTGATTACTGTGGCTTTGTAGTAGAGTTAGGGACAATAATCCCCACAACTTCATTCTTCCTTCTCAGGATTGCTTTGGCTATATGGGTATTTTGTGATTCCATATGAATTTTAGAACTATTTGTTCTAGTTCATTGAAGAATGTTGTTCATATTTTGATAGGGATTGCATTGAATATATAGATTGCTTTAGGCAGGATGGCCATTTTGACAATATTAATTCTTCCTATCCATGAACATGGGATGTATTTCCATTTATTGGTGTCTTCATTAATCTCTCTCATGAATGTCTCATAGTTTTCAGAGTATAGATCTTTCACCTCCTTGTTAGGTTTATTCTTATATGTTTTATTCTTTTTGATGCAGTTGTAAATGGAGTTGTTTTCCTGATTTCTCTTTCTGCTAATTCATTGTTAGCATATAGGAATGCAACAGATTTCTGAGTATTAATTTTCTATCCTGCAACTTTGCTGAATTCAATTATTAATTCTAATAGATTTTTGCTGGAGTCCTTGGGTCTTTCTATGTATAATATTATTTGATCCACAAAGAGTGATAGTTTAACTTCTCCCTTATCAATCTGGGTGCCTTTTATTTCTTTGTGTTGTCTGATTTCCATGGCTAGGACCTCCAGAACTATGTTGAATAAAATTGGGGAGAGTGGGCATCCTTGTCTTGTTCCCAATCTTAGAAGAAAAGATTTCAGCTTTTTGCTCTTAAGTATGATGTTTGCTGTGGGTTTTTCATATATAGCTGACATTATGTTGAGGTATGTATCCCCTATGCCTATTTTGTTGAAAGTTTTTACTTGAATGAATGTTTGATTTTGTCGAATGCTTTATCAGCATCTATTGAGATGATCATGTGGTTTTTGTCCTTCTTTTTGTTGATGTGGTTATGAGGTTGATGAATTTTCCAATATTGTACCATCCTTCTGTTCATGGAATAAATCCCATTTGGTCATGATGAATGATCTTTTTTGATGTATTTTTTAATTTGGCTTGCTGATATTTTATTGAGTATTTTTGCATCTATGTTCATCAGGGATATTGGTTTGTAATTTTCTTTTTTTGTCGTCTATTTGTCTTGTGGTATTAGAGTGATGCTGTCCTAATAGAATGAGTTTGGAAGTATTCCTTCTTCTACTTTTTGGAAAACTTTAAAGAGGATGGGTATTAGCTCTTCTTTAAATGTTTGATTAAATTCAGCCATGAAGCCATATGTATGAGGTGTTTGTTCTTATGTAGACTTCTGATTACCAATTCGACTTCATTGCTGGTAATTGGTCTGTTCAGATTTTCTGATTATTCCTGGCTCAGTCATGGAAGGTTGTATTTCTCTAGAAAGTTGTCCATTTCTTCTAGGTTGTCCAATTTGTTGGCATATATTTTTTCATAGTATTCTCTTGTATATAATTCTTTCCATGGTGTGATATATAAGAAATATTTCCTTGGTGTCCAAATGAATTTTTACCTTTTCATTTATGATTCTTTTCATGTGTGTACACTTTCCTTTTTTCTTGATAAGTCTGGCTAGGGGTTTATCAAGTCTGTTTATTTTCTCAAAGAACCAGCTCCTGGTTTCATTGATTCTATTGTTTTATTTTCCTCAATTTTATTTATTTCTGCTCTGATCTTTATATGTCTCTTCTTCTACTGACTTTGGGCCTCATTTGTTCTTCTTTTTCTTGTTTCATTAATTGTGAGTTTAGACTGTTCATTTGGGGTTGTTCTGTTTTTATTTGGTCATTGATACATTGGTTATTTAGGAGCATGTTGTTAATCCTTCATGTGTTTGTGGGATTTTTCATTTCTTTGCATTAATTTATTTCTAGTTTCATACCTTTGTGGTCTGAGAAGCTGGTTGGTACAATTTCAATCTTTTTGAATTTACTGATGCTCTTTTTGTGGCAGAGTATATGATCTATTCTTGAAAATGTTCCATGTGCACTTGAGAAGAATGTGTATTCTGCTGCTTTTGGGTGTAGAGTTCTGTTAGGTCCATCTGTTCTAATGCATTTTTTAGTGCCTCTGTCTCCTTGCTTATTTTCTCTCTTGTTGATTAGTCTTTTGGTGTGAGTGTCGTGTTGAAGTTTCCTAAAATGAATGCATTGCATTCTATTTCCCCCTTTAATTCTGTTAGTATTTGTTTCACATATTTAGGCTCCTATATTGGGTGCATAGATATATATAATGGTTATATCCTCTTGTTGAACTGACTCTTTATCAATATGTAATGTCCTTCTTTGTCTCTGTAACTTTCTTTGTTTTGTCTATTTTGTCTGATACAAGTACTGCAACTCTTGCTTTTTTTCCCTATGATTTGCATGAAATATCTTTTCCATCCCTTCACTTTCAGTCTGCCTATATCTTTGGTTTTGAAGTGAGTCTCTTGTAGGCAGCATATAGATGGGTCTTGTTTTTTTAATACATTCTGTAACTCTATGTCTTTTAATTGGTGCATTCAGTTCATTTACATTTAGCATGATTATCAATAGACATGTACTTATTAACATTGTAGGTTTTAGATTTGTGATTACCAAAAGTTTAAGGACAGCTTCCTTATTATCTAACAGTATATCTTAACTCACTTGTTATGATATTTCAAACACAATCTAAAGGTTTTTTTTCTTTTTTTATCCTTTTTTTCTTCGTCTTCCTCCTCCACTTTTTATATACTAGATATCATATTCTGTAGTCTTTGCGTATCCCTTGACTAACTTTGTAAGTAGTTGATTTAATTTCATATTTGCTTATTAATTTGTCTACTGTCTTTACAGTGCACTTATTTTCTTTGATGACAGCTATTTAGCCTTAGGAGCATTTCCATCTAGAGCAGTGCCTTTAACATATCCTGTAGGGATCCTTTAGTGGTGGTCATGTCCTTCAACTTTTGCTTATCTGGAAATTGTTTAATCCCTGCTTCAAATTTAAATGTTAATCATGCCAGATGAAGTATTCTTGGTTGGAGGCCATTCTTTTTCATTGCATTAAATATATCATGCCTCTCCCTTCTGGTCTGTAAGGTTTCTGCTGGGAAGTCTGCTGATAACCTGATGGGGTTTCCATTATAAGTGATCTTTTTTTCTTTCCAGCCACTGACAATACTCTCTCCTTGTCCTTGGTCTTTGTCATTTTAATTATTATATGTCTTAGTACTGTCTTTCTAGGGTTTCTTGTGTTGGGATATTGCACTTCCAAGACCTAAGTGACTATTTCCTTCTCCAGATTGGGGAAGTTTTCAACAATTATTTCCTCAAAGAAACTTTCTATCCCTTTATCTCTCTCTTCTAGTTCCAGAGCCACGTAATGTGAAAATTGTTCTCTTTGGCTTGGTCACACAGCTGTCTTATTATTATTTTGTTCCTAGAGATCCTTTATTCTCTCTGTTCCTCAGCTTCTTTGTTTTCCTACTCCCTAATTTCTATTTCACTTACTGTCTCCTCTACTTCATTTAATCTACTTTTAAATCCCTCCATTGTATGTTTCATTTCAGATAGCGTATTTTTCAGTTTGTATCTCTTTGCTGATGTCCTCCCTGAAATCTCAATATTTTTCTGTAACTCTGTGAGCATGTTTATGACCTTTATTTTGCAATCCTTATCAAGATAAATTGCTGGTTTCAGTTTTATGAGCCCTCTTTCTGGTATTTCTTCTTGTGATTTTGTTTAGACCAAATTCCTTTGCTGCTTCCTTTTTATTAGTGTTTCCTATGGAGTAAAAACTTTGTGTAGGTGGTGCCCAGCTCAATTTCCTGTGCCCCAGCTGTTGGCGAGCAGTGGGTATATTTCTTTGCCTTGTTTGTACTGAGCTGTTTGGGCTGTCAGCTGATTGCATGAGCAGAGAAAATATTCTCTGGAGCTACTGTAAGCCTGCAGCAATGGCAGAGGTCACAGGCAAGCAGAACCAGTGTCTGCCAGGAGGAGAGAGCTAAGATGTGAGGGTTTCCTACCTTCCCAGATGTTAACACTTGCCTCCACTGCCAGGTCCAGTTGGCTGTGCATGCAGGGTGGAGGTTCTGTGCTATGCCCCTGTAGCTGCCTTTGGCAAGGCCACCCACCAGCTGACCTGGTATGATGGCAGGGTAGCAAGTGTGCAGGACTGGCGCCTGATGGTAGGAAAGAGTGACAGGCTGCTTCCTGCAGTGGGGAACCTCTGGGCTGCATTGCCAGTCAGTTGGATGGAGCATCTGAAGCTCCTGAGACTTCCTGACCTCTTGGGCTGAGCATGACAGGAAGGTTTTGTCCATGAGCCCTTTCTCCTGTGCAGAGAACTCTGTGTGATCTTGGCCCCTTTAGGATCCCTCACACTGCTAGGAAATCCTTCAAACTGCCTTTCTTTTGTCCCATAGGGCCACTTGTGTGTTATGTTCTCCATAAGCAGCTATAATCTCAGTTCCTCTGAATATTCTGCCTGTCTGTGCTTTCCAACCCCACTAATATCCAGACCACCATGTAATGTGGGTTTGTGCTCCCAGAGCAGATCTCCAGCGTTGGGTGTTCAGCTGTCCTAGACTTGTACTCTCTCCCGGCTCCATTCCTCTTCCTCCCACCTGTGGGCTAGAGGAGGGGGAAGACTTGGGTTATGCTGGATTGCAGCTTTGCTACTGTACCTTTTCACGGAGGTCTTCTCTTCTTCCCCAGGTATAGGCAATCTGTTTTGCAATCTTCAGTTCACCTTTTCAGGATTAATTGTGTTTGCTGTATTTTTGTGTTTTATGTAATTTGGGGAGGAGGTTTCTGCCTCACTTCTCACACACGTCTTTTTCCCTCAGTCAAATGCTTATTTTGTGGCACGCACTGTGATAGAAACTAGGAGATATGAGAAAAGAAGAAAATACTTTTTTTCTCTAGAATTTTACAGTATAGGAGTGGGGGAAGCTATTGAAAACTGATTAAAGTGAGACAAATGCTTTGTTATAATTAGTAATATTTTTTTCCATTTAGTGAGGTTTTTCTATTGTCCTGAATTTCATACTTTGTCTCATTTAATTCTCACAAATAACAACATGATGTATAGATTTTATCTGTGCTTTTCAGATAATGAGATACTTGTAACATGTAGAATCAGGAACAAATATTGCCACATTGTAAGGTCAGTAAGTGGAAAATATTCAAATGCAGTTCTATCCAAATACAAATTTAATTATTGTAATAACTATGTTTGCTTCCTCTGAGTAGAAACTGGTTCAACTTAAGGGAATCAAGATGTTATAAAGAAAGTAACATAGATCTAAAACTTTAAAGATGGCTATGGGATAGTAAGGGTCAGTACAGACCAAAGGTATGAAAATTAGAAAAGCACAAATGCATGAAAAACAAGATTATCAGTTAAGATACTAGTTCTACATGTTTAGCATAGAATTCTTAACAGGAAGAAATGGGAGAAAGTTCAAAAGAAAGGCAGTAAAGGACTCACAGACCATGCCATGGGTTATGAGCTTTATTTAAGAGGCCATGACACTGTAGAAACTAAAAATAAATAAACACACACACACACATACACACACACACACACACTATATATATATATACACATACATATATATATATATATTTATATGTATATATATATATATATATATATATATATACACATACATAATTAATTAATTAATTTGGGAAGTAACAGCATCTGATTTCCATTTCCAGAAGATAATTTTGATCAATGGGTTAGAGTGAGAAACTATTAAGGAGGTTAGTTTAGTTATAGAGTAATTAGAAATCATGAAATGAATACTGTAAAGGTGATATTATCATCTGTGGAATTTAGGAACAACCAAATATCTGCCCCAGTTCACAACATATTTTTTTGGAAAACGTGGCAGAAGAAATATTATACTCTGATCACTGAGACTATTAAGCCAGGGTACCATTGCCCATAGGCCAGGTATCTGAGGTGGTTTTTTGGCTTGTCACTTTGTTTCTAGTATTCTTCCATACCTTTCTAGTCCATCCTGCCTATTTTTCCAAACAATTTTTTCATCTACTCAAGAAAGTAGAGCGATTGCCTCTTAAATCAAGTAAAAAATTCATATAGTTATTGCAATAGTGTATTTTTCCCTACATATATGTATAACAGTAACAATATTATACACAGTAGTAATAGTAATGTAACTTCATTCGGGTACCTGGATCCATTTCAAATGTGTGTACATATGTGGGAGGAGGTTCTTTCCAGACAGTTACACTTAGCAATTCTTGAACACCAGTAGGGTGTTGGAGAACTCAACTCAATTATGATGCTATCTGCCTGGAAACAGTACCAGATTCCCAGGTTAAGGGCTTCATCCTCCAAGAATGCCATTCACCCCACACTCCAGGCACTGGTAGCAAGTCCCAGGCAGTTCCCTGTTCTTCTGACCTACTGGCTAGAGATTGGAGGTTTCCACAACCTCCCCTTAGGTTTGACTAATTTGCTAGAGCAGTTCACAGAACACAGGAAAATACACTCACCAGTTTAGTAAAGGATACAAATTAACAACCAGATGAAGAGAGATATAAGGCAAGGTCCTGAATAATGGATCTTCTATCCTCATGGAGCTTGGGGCCTGGCTCAGTGGCACATGAAGGCATTCTGGTTCCCCAAGCATAGATCTCTCTGACCAAGAAGCAGGATCCAACTGAGCAGAGTAGGCAGAGCAGAGCACAGAGAGAGATAAGCTCTTCTCTGGGGTTTTGTGAGGGCCTCACTGCATAGTCATGATTGACTAAATCATTGGCTGATTCAACCTCCAGCCCCTGCCCTTGGGTTTGGGTCCAAAAGTCTCTCATTAATATGACAAAACTCCCATTTCATCTTTAAGACTGTGCAGTGTTTTCAGAAACTGTGTATGAATACCGAGTATACCTGGGAAATATGTATTTCTTATGAGTCATTGTATCACAGTTACCCTGTGAATATGGCCCCATGCTTAATTCCATTTTGTCCTAGGAAGCCGTATTACAGCATTCAGAGAATACTTTTAGTCTCACACTCTGCCTCTGTCCACGCTGATTATAAGCCTAGTATTACTTTTTCCCACCCATTCATACAGCTAAATCTATCTAGTTATTCATACTAAAGCTGCAGTCCAATAAATTCCATTAAATTGCCTCCATTTACCCAAATGTATGAGACTTCCAATGCTGAAGTTCTATTGTACTTACAGATTGCCACAATCTAACACTGCAAAATTCCATGTGTACTTGTTATAAATGCAACAAAACAGAACTTTAAATTTCCATCCAACTCTAGAATTAATTGTATTTGTATATTCTTAATATGTTAAAAAATAGCTTACGACTGGAATATACAATTTAAAAGATGCTTAAAACACTGATCCTTAGGTTTTGCTACATAGCACCTTTTGGCTCACATAGTTTTGGTTTTACTGAAAATTTTTAAACTCACAGAATAATCAAGACTTTTTCATCTATTTCCTTTGAATGGCAAATGGAACCCTATAGAGGTAGGTATCACAAGGAGACACCTTTGATTGGAGATGATCAATAATTGTATACAACTTCTACTCATTCTCTAGAAAATGGCATTCAGAGGCAACTGTGAAGTTCAAAGGGCTAAGAGGGGTGAAAGACTCTAAGAATCCAATTAATAGAAATATTTGCTCACATATGCTTAATATCCTCACAGCCATCCTGTGTTAAATGTAGGGCAACTGATATTAATATTACCTCTACTTGTGGACAGAGGAAATGAGGGTCATTGTTTCTTACCAATGTTGGCCTCTTCCAAAAAGGCTGAAACTTCAAAGGCTTTGTCAGGTACATTAAGGTAAAAGCATTTAATAGAAGTACATTAAAAAGACAAGCATTGATGGGAAGGAAAGTGTGAAATAGCAGAATACATACTTACTGACACACAAACAAATGCTAATAATCTGAATAGATACTAGTTTAAGGACATCAGGAGTGCTGTGGGACCACTTACTATCAGAAATACTATAGGATATGTCACTGTCACATGCAAGGCACACATAGTAAATGTTGTCATAATCACTTTCTACACATCCATAATACTGAAGCCTCTGCAAGTCCAGAGAGCACTGTTTACATCTTACTTTCATTTTTGACATACTTGTATCATTGTTAATTTATGTTTGCTTGTAACATGACTAATCAGTCATCACATTACAGACATTTTTCTCTTGAGTTTTTGCAGCCTTATCCATTCATCCAAGATATGATGAAAAGGACTAAAACCTAAGATATTAAAAGTATAAATGCTGTCAAGAATAATATAGTTGCTAATATAGAGTTAATTCTCATATTTCTTATTAGTCATGTTCTATAAAGTCACCAAGAACACTGAATTATCAAAGATTGAAACATGACTACTAGGGAAAATGTAGGGTTAGGCTAGTCTGAACTTCTGGTCACATTTTCACTGACCAATTAATATAACCTTGTCTTATGTGTATTTCTGTTTAAACACACTATGTTTAATATATATTTTTGATTCATCAACATTGAACTAACATCCAATAACACTGTCATTCATGCCTAAACAAAGCTTATCTAATATATATATTTTCTCTGTAAGGCTCATCACATCACAACTTTCTTGTGTTTGGGAACCCTGGATAATATATTAACACTGCAGTTGGGGGACATTTTAAACAGTGAAATCACCAGCAAACAGAATAAACATGGAAAACATGTGACACTAAATAGACCATGAAAATAACACGTGTTTACATTATGAGGATGAAAACAAGAAGGCAGACCACCTATTTTTGCCTCAGCTGGGAATATGTGTACTGAGTGATTCTATATTTCCCCCATTCTTTGCATGCCTCCAAATGATCACAAAAGTACCACTAGCATTGATTTTTGGAATTACAAAAAATTTTTAATGAGTAGGTTAAATTCTAGATATAGATACAGAACCCATGAATATTGAGGATAGACTGTATTATGGAAGAGTCTGGAAGAGGAAAACATTTGGAAGAAAAGTCAATGGTTTCATCTTGGCATATTAAGAGTGCCAGTAGAAATTCTTTTGTGCAAAATTATGAGATAATTTCCCTAGTAAGAGAGGAAAGTCAAATAGAAAAATATTGGGATCAGTTGTCATGGCACAGATAACTGATGATAAACCAAATTACATAGGAAAGTCACTTGGAGGAAAATTTGGAATTTGGGAAAGAACATATACAAATAAATGAAAACATTAATCAATCAAACATCCTAGTTACTTTCTTAAAGAGGAAGTATAATGTTTAGATCATGAGGCTAGCTTGTTTTAATAGACAGTGTCAGAATTGGCAAGAAAAACAAATCATATAAATTTACTGGGCTCTTAAAATTATTGGTTTACACTCTGTCATCTTCACATTTGCCCTGCCACCGAAAGCTGAATCCACTGATGTTTCTAATTTGCATATGTTTTCCATACCACTTCTGAATATAGTAGGAAACTTAAAAGTATTTTAGTTACTCTTAGTCTATTTAGTTCAAAAATTATGGGGATGAAAATTAAATATGTTGTCCTAATTCTGAAACCAGATGTTCCCTTATGCTTTTATCATACAGATATGTGGTTACTTATACCAGAATTCAAGATATATCATACAGATATGCGGTTACTTATACCAGAATTCCAGAGCCCAGATTTCAAGACTCAAATTTCTAGTTATTCTCTGGATTCTGAGATCTAGTCTGTTAAGCTGTTTAGTGCCTCACCCTCTCACTGGGCATAGTGCCAACAGCAGGAGGCATGTTACCTAATGACAAAACTTGCAACATGCCCTACCTTCCTGTCATTATATCCAATGCAGTCATCCCCCTAGATTCTTCACTATTATATTACACCATATTTAGGGATTTTTAAAGGTTATGTTATCTGGGACCCTTAATTGATAGTATTACATACTTTGATTGAAGACTGTTATAACCTGAAAACCCCAAAGTTAGTCTGCCAAGCTAAATCTGTTTTCACCCAGGTTCCCACAAATCTCTCAATTGTCTGTCTTCTGAAGTGGGTGAATTCACACCAGCCTTTTCTTCAGTTAGGAAAAAACTTAAAATAGAAAATAAAAATATACATAGAACATGTATAGAACTTTTAAATTCTATATTGTATTTCTAATGAATAAAATCTATTATTCATGCTGTTTTTTGCATCTATGGGATTAATAATGGCTATATAGCATGTGAGTTTGGTGAGCGTTGAAACCCTCTAGATTTGAACAACCTTCTTTTTTCTAGGCCTCCTATAATCACCTCCTTATGGGAATGTTCTTCTCAATTATTTTTATTTTTTGATACTATGTGATCCAAGATACTCATTAGTCATTGACCTTCTGATCACTTTTTGCCATTCACAGCATACATGCTGACAGTTATGTTTCGTATGTCCCCCAATGAGTTATTTCCATGCAACTTTTCTTTCTTTGCCTCTCCAACTATATATTGCTTCTCTAAGTCATTTTCTATAACTATACTGCACCCACTTCCAGAAGAACTGCCCAAAATGTGTGTATTCAACCAGTCATCAGAATTTTGCTAGTAGCACCCCATCCCTATTGATTTTTGAGATCCAATATATGGAAATAATGCATTCCTAATGAACAGTTTGCTTATTTCAATTAGCATGTATTTTGTCAAATCAAAAACTATTCATAAGACCAATAGTGCATTAGTTCTTCCATTGATGGATTATAACACTTAATTTAACATTTCATCCTTAATTTCTCACCACTTGCCCAAATTTGCCACTTTGCACTTCTCAATAATCATGTAGAAAGTGAATGTACTTGCCTAATGCATCCCATAGACAGTTGGTATTTTGCTCTTGCAGAATGAACTTTCCAGATCATTTACCAAAAAGCACTTGTCATTGTAACCTCATGCTGCCTTTAACTTCAGACTCTTTTTAACACTAACTCTTCTTCTCCTGGTTCTTCCCTATTAAACAGATAGTATGATGGAGGACAAAAATTACTGATTGAGGACTGATCCTATTTTTCCCAAACAACATCTCTAGGTATTAAAAAAATAGGAAGAGTTTTACTAGTTTATTCTAAGATGGGTAGCCCATGGTTCTAGAAGCATTCCTTTAGATTTTAAAATGTCTGAGAACAGAAATGATACTATGGTTATATAGGGAATATGAAAATCAAAACCATACATAAATATACATTGAGGTCTTATAATGCATCTGACACTGTAACAGTGTATGTGTTTGGACACCCTCACAAACTGCTATATATTAGGCATAATAATTTACATATTATAAAACCTGTGCTCAAAGAAGTTAAATTACATAATGGTCATATAGGTAAGCCATAGATGGTCCATCTGAATATAAACCTCATGCTTTTTTAGATTGTTCATGCTTCTGTTTCTATATTCAGTCCCTGATGGGCAAAACTGAAAAATTATATGTTGTTGATTATCAGTCTTAAGGCACTACTCAAAAACCCATGAACCCAGTATCTCTGGAATGGTTTTATTTATATAACTACTATAAATAAATTCTGAAACATGTAAATGTCTAATTTAGCAAAGTGCCATGATAAAATTAAAATTACTTATTATTCTTATATAACATGACATAATAATAAAACTTACATTATCATATTAATAAAGCAGTAATACAACTTATTCATCTCATACTGAGTTGCCATTATGGAACACTGCTTTCTCTCAACTATTGGCTTCTCTATATTTTTAAAATCTGTTCAAATATTCCAATATTGTGGATCCTCCCTTTAGACATGGTAACAGCTAGTTAAGTTAAAGACATACTAATGTGCCTTCCCCACTTTGCACTGTTCACAGACATATCACAGGCAAGTGTCCTGCCCCCTCACACCAGGAAGTGAAAAGCCAGTTGGTCAAGCACTCAGCTCCACCAAGCCACACCCATGTGAGAATAAAATGAGGAGAGGAATATGTTTCAAACAAAAGAAACAAGGTAGCAGGAAGATGGTGGAGTGAGTAGAGCAGCAGAAATCTCCACCCAAAACCACATATATTTATGAAAATATAACAAAGACAACTCTTCCTAGAATAGAGACCAGAGGACAACATCCAGACCACATCCACACTTGCAAGAACCCGGCGCCTCAAGAAGGGGGTAAGATACAAGTTACAGCCCGGCAGGACCTGAGCGCCCCTCACCCCAGCTACTGGCGGGAGGAGAGGAGTTGGAGCAGGGAGGGAAAGGGAGCCCAGGACTGCTGAACACCCAGCCCCAGCCATCTGGACCAGAGCACAGACACAGTGCATGTGTGGGGTCCTGGATACTAGGGAAACAGGGCAGCAAGACCGGTGAGCGGGTCCCTGAGGCCAGCGCCCTAGGACAAAGAAGAGCGAGTGGCTTTTTCTTTTTTTTCTTTAATTATTTCTTTAATTTTTTTTTTTGGCAAGTGCTTTGTGGAAGTCTTAAGGGAACAGGGACTCCAAAAATGGATGGAAACGTGCCACAACACTTAGTCCAGAGGCAGAGAATCTGGGGATTTCTGAGCACTCTAACCCCCTGGGCAGCAGGAAGCACGGAGGACCCTCACGGGGATAAATAGCCTCCCTGCCACTCCCCCTCCAATATGGCTCCATCATATTGCAGCAGCGGCCCGAGCCAGGCCATGACCGCGGCAACAGCGGAGATAAACTCCATAGCAGCCGGGCAGGAATCAGAAGCCCTGTCTGTGCACAGCAGCCTAGCACAAGCCACTAGAGGTCCCTGTTCTCCCAGGAGAGGAAGGCCACAAACCAAAAAGAAGGGAAGTTCATCCAGCAGTCACTCGTCCCAGCTCTGCGAACTAATTCTATCACCATGAAAAGGCAAAATTACAGGCAAACCAAGATCACAGAGACAACAACAGAGAAGGAGACAGACCTAACCAGTCGTCCTGAAAAAGAATTCAAAATAAAAATCATAAACATGCTGACAGAGATGCAGAGAAATATGCAAGAGCTAAGGGATGAAGTCTAGAGGGAGATCACAGATGCCAGGAAGGAGATCACAGAAGTGAAATAAACTCTGGAAGGATTTATAAGCAGAATGGATAAGATGCAAGAGGCCTTTGATGGAATAGAAAACAGAGAACAGGAACGCATAGAAGTTGACATAGAGAGAGATAAAAGGATCTATAGGAATGAAACAATATTAAGAGAACTGAGTGAACAATCCAAAAGGAACAATATCTGTATTATAGGGGTACCAGTAGAAGAAGAGAGAGAAAAAGGGATAGATAGTGTCTTTGAAGAAATAATTGCTGAAAACTTCCCCAAACTGGGGGAGGAAATAATTGAACAGACCATGGAAATACCCAGAACTCCCAACAGAAAGGACCCAAGGAGGACAACACCAAAACACATAATAATTAAAATGGCAAAGAGGAAGGACTAGGAAAGAGTTTTAAAGGAAGCTAGAGACAAAAAGGTCACCTATAAAGGAAAACACATCAGGCTATCATCAGACTTCTCAACAGAAACCCTACAGGCCAGAAGAGAATGGCATGATATATTTAATGCAATGAAACAGAAGGGCCTCGAACCAAGGATATCCAGCACGACTATCATTCAAATATGATGGTGGGATTAAACAATTCCCAGACAAACAAAAGCTGAGGGAATTTGCTTCCCACAAAGCACCTCTACAGGACATCTTACAGGGACTGCTCTAGATGGGAGCACTCCTAAAAAGAGCAGAGAACAAAACACCCAACATATGAAGAAAGGGGGAGGAGGAATAAGAAGGGAGAGAAGAAAAGAATCTCCAGACAGTGTATATAACAGCTCAATAAGCGAGCTAAGTTAGGCAGTAAGATACTAAAGAGGCTAAACTTGAACCTTTGGTAACCACGAATTTAAAGCCTGCAATGGCAATAAGTACATATCTTTCAATAGTCACCCTAAATGTAAATGGACTTAATGCACCAATAAAAAGACACAGAGTAATAAAATGGATAAAAAAGCAAGACCCATCTATACGCTGCTTACAAAAAACACCTCAAACCCAAAGACATGCACAGAATAAAAGTCAAGGGATGGAAAAACATATCTCAGGCAAAAAACAGAGATAAGAAAGCAGGGGTTGCAGTACTAGTATCAGACAAAATAGACTTCAAAACAAAGAAAGTAACAGGAGATAAAGAAGGACACTACATAATGATAAAGGGCTCAGTCCAACAAGAGGACATAACCATTCTAAATATATATGCTCCCAACACAGGAGCATCAGCATACATGAAATAAGAACTAACAGAACTAAAGGGGGAAATAGACAGCAATGCATTCATTTTGGGAGACTGTAACTCACCACTCACTCCAAAGAACAGATCGATCACACAGAAAATAAGTAAGGACACAGAGGCACTGAACAACACACTAGAACAGATGGACCTAATAGACATCCATAGAACTGTACACCCAAAAGTAAAAGGATACACATTCTTCTCAAGTGCACATGGACATTCTCCAGAATAAACTACATACCAGGCCACAAAAAGAGCCTCAGTAAAATAAAAAAGATTGAAATTCTACCAACCAACTTTTCAGACCACAAAGGGATAAAACTAGAAATAAATTCTACAAAAAAAAAAAAGGCTCACAAACACGTGGAGGCTTAACAACATGCTCCTAAATAATCAATGGATCAACAAACAAATTAAAATAGAGATTAAGGAATATATAGAAACAAATGACAACAACAACACAAAGCCCCAACTTCTGTGGGATGCAGTGAAAGCAGTCTTAAGAGGAAAGTGTATAGCGATCCAGGCACACTTGAGGAGGAAGAACAATCCCAAATGAATAATCTAACATCACAATTATTGAAACTGGAAAAAGAAGAACAAATGAGACCCAAAGTCAGCAGAAGGAGGGACATAATAAAGATGAGAGAAGAAATAAACAAAATTGAGAAGAATAAAACAATAGCAAAAATCAATGAAACCAAGAGCTGGTTCTTTGAGAAAATAAACAAAATAGATAAGCCTCTAGCCAAACTTATTAAGAGAATAAGAGAATCAACACAAATCAACAGAATCAGAAATGAGAACGGAAAAATCAAGACAGACTCCACAGAAATACAACGAATTATTAAAGACTACTATGAAAACCTATATGCCAACAAGCTGAAAAACCGAGAAGAAATGGAAAACTTCCTAGAAAAATACAACCTTCCAAGAATGACCAAGGAAGAAACACAAAAGTTAAAGAAACCAATTATGCACAAAGAAATTGAAAAGGTAATCAAAGAACTACCCAAGAACAAAACCGGATGGATTTAGCTTGGAATTTTATCAGACACACAGAGAAGACATAATACCCATTCTCCTTAAAGTTTTCCAAAAAATAGAAGAGGAGGGAATACTCCCAAACTCATTCTATGAAGCCAACATCACCATAATACCAAAACCAGGCAAAGACCCCACCAAAAAAGAAAATTACAGACCAATATCCCTGATGAATGTAGATGCAAAAATACTCAATAAAATATTAGCAAACCGAATTCAGAAATATACCAAAACAATCATACACCATGACCAAGTGGGATTCATCCGAGGGATGCAAGGATGGTACGACATTCGAAAATCCATCAACATCATCCACTACATCAACAAAAAAAGAAAGACAAAAACCACATGAATATCTCCATAGATGCTGAAAAAGCATTTGACAAAATTCAACATCCATTCATGATAAAAACTCTCGGCAAAATGGGTATAGAGGGCAAGTACCTCAACATAATAAAGGCCTTTTATGATAAACCCACATCCAACATTATACTGAACAGTGAGAAGCTGAAAGCCTTTCCTCTGAGATCAGTAACAAGACAGGGATGCCCACTCTCCCCATTGTTATTTAACATAGTAATGGAGGTCCTAGCCATGGCAATCAGACAAAACAAAGAAATACAAGGAATCCAGATTGGTAAAGAAGAAGTTAAACTGCCACTGTTTGCAGATGACATTATATTGTACATAAAAAACCCCAAAGACTCCACCCCAAAACTACTAGAACTGCTACTGGAATACAGCAAAGTTGCAGGATACAAAATCAACACACAGAAACCTGTGGTTTTCCTATATACTAACAATGAACCAATAGAAAGAGAAATCAGGAAAACAACTCCATTCACAATTGCATCAAAAAGAATAAAATACCTAGGAATAAACCTAAACAAAGAAGTGAAAGACCTATACCCTGAAAATTACAAGACACTCTTAAGGGAAATTAAAGGGGACACTAACAAATGGATACTCATCCCATGCTCGTGGCTAGGAAGAATTAATATCATCAAAATGGCCATCCTACCCAAAGCAATATACAGATTTGATGCAATCTCTATCAAATTACCAGCAACATTCTTCTGCGAACTGGAACAAATAGTACAAGAATTCATATGGAAACACCAAAGACCCCGAATAGCCAAAGCAATCCTTAGAAAGAAGAATAAAGTAGTGGGGATTTCACTCCCCAGCTTTAAACTCTACTACAAAGCCATAGTAATCAAGACAATTTGGTACTGGCCCAAGAACAGACCCACAGACCAGTGGAACAGATTAGAGACTCCAGACATTAACCCAAACATATATGGTCAACTAATATTTCATAAAGGAGCCATGGACATACAATGGTGAAATGACAGTCTCTTCAACAAATGGTGCTGGCAAAACTGGACAGCTACATGTAGGAGAATGAAACTGGACCATTGTCTAACCCCATACACAAAAGTAAATTCAAAATGGATCAAAGACCTGAATGTAAGTCATGAAACCATAAAACTCTTAGAAAACAACATAGGCAAAACCCTCTTATACATAAACATGAGCGACCTCTTCTTGAACATATCTCCCCAGGCAAGGAAAACAACAGCAAAAATTAACAAGTGGGACTATATTAAGCTGAAAAGCTTCTGTACAGCAAAAGACACCATCAATAGAACAAAAAGGAACCCTACAGTATGGGAGAATATATTTGAAAATGACACATCCGATAAAGGCTTGACGTCCAGAATATATAAAGAGCTCACACGCCTGAACAAACAAAAAACAAATAATCTAATTAAAAAATGGGCAGAGGAACTGAACAGACAGTTCTCCAAAAAAGAAATACAGATTGGCCAACAGACACATGAAAAGATGCTCCACATCGCTAATTATCAGAGAAATGCAAATTAAAACTACAATGAGGTATCACCTCACACCAGTAAGGATGGCTACCATCCAAAAGACAAACAACAACAAATGTTGGCGAAGTTGTGGAGAAAGGGGATCCCTCTTACACTGCTGTTGGAAATGTAAATTAGTTCAACCATTGTGGAAAGCAGTATGGAGGTTCCTCAAAATGCTCAAAATAGACTTACCATTTGACCCAGGAATTCCACTCCTAGGAATTTACCCTAAGAACGCAGTACTCCAGTTTGAAAAGGACAGATGCACCCCTATGTTTATTGCAGCACTATTTACAATAGCCAAGAATTGGAAGCAACCTAAGTGTCCATCAGTAGATGAATGGATAAAGAAGATGTGGTACATATACACAGTGGAATATTACTCAGCCATAAGAAGAAAACAAATCCTACTATTTGCAACAAGATGGATGGAGCTAGAGGGTATTATGCTCAGTGAAATAAGACAAGTGGAGAAAGAGAAATACCAAATGATTTCACTCATCTGTGGGGTATAAGAACAAAGGAAAAACTGAAGTAACAAAACAGAAGTAGAATCACAGAACCCAACAATGGACTAACAGGTACTAAAGGGAAAGGGGCTGGGGAGGATGGGTGGGTAGGGAGGGATAAGGGTGGGGAAGAAGAAAGGGGTTATTATGATTAGCATGCATAATCGAGGGGAGGTGGGAGAAAGGGGAGGGCTGTACAACACAGAGAAGACAAGTAGTGATTCAACATTTTGCTATGCTGATGGACAGTGACTGTAAAGGGGTTTGTTGGGGGGGACCTGGTATAGGGGAGAGCCTAGTAAACATAACATTCTTCATGTAATTGTAGATTAATGATAACAGAAAAAAAAGAAAGAAAAGGGGGATTACTCCCTGATAGGATAAAACTAACTTTAAATCAATGATTAATGCATGTTTTAAATATCCTTAATTTTGGTCATTTAAAGGGTGTCAGATGATCAGCTATGGAAATACATTTTTCTGATAATATTCCTTTTTTTTTAAAAAAAAGCAGTTCCTGTGTGGTGATCTCCAATAAGTTCTACACAATGGTATAAAGGGCATATCTCAGTGTGGGCAAAGGGTTTGTTTGTGTTTATACAGAAGATCAAAGCCTAATTTGGCTACCCAGTAAACGAATTAAGATACAATATGAAGAAGAACTTCCAACATCAACATTCTCTGGAAGAGTAATTCCAGAAATTGATCATCAAAAAACTTCAACAAAGATTCTGGGGCTGTTGCAGTTGTAGCTGCATTCATCCCACCGGTTCCTGGACTTGCCATTGGAATGAAGAAGGAGATATCTAAGGTGGCCTGTGCATACAGTAAAACAACAAATTTGACGGGATCTTTACTGTCGGAACTCAACCAAGAATTAGGAGAAGTGCAAGTTGCAGCAGTCCAAAATCTTGCGACTATAGACTATGTACTGTTAAAAGAACATATGGGATGTGAACAGTTCCCAGGAATGTGTTGTTTTAATTTGTCTGATTTTTCTCAAACTATTCAAATTCAGTTAGACAATACCCATCATATCATTGAAAAGTTTTCACAAATGCCTAGGGTGCCCAACTGGTTTTTTTGGTTTCACTGGAGATGGCTGGTAATTGTAGGTCTGCTTTGGTTATGTAGCTGTATTCCTATTATGTTAATATGTGTATGCAATTTAATTAGTAGTTTAAAACCTATACATGCTTATGTTAATCTACAAGAAGAAATGTCAAAGAAATAATCAATCTTCCCATGTTTTCTTCCATCTGCTACTTCTATAGCTTTTCTTCTTCCTTCCTAATTACAAACCTTAAGTAGAATTTGTGACTCATATCGAAATTACTGAGTATCATAATTCTTTCAAGTGGTAAAGATACCTCAAGACAAATGCTGGGCATAGAAGCCACAGGGCATAAATATGCAAAGAAGTAAAAAGCTAACCTTTTCAAACAATATGGCTTCTCTCTCACTTACCAACTTTACATTTCCCTGTATGGCCTCAGAAGATGACTGGTTAGCGAGAGATGGGTAAGATTCCTCAAGGGAGGAACAACCTAAGACAGGATCAGTCACAGTGGGTCCATCAGGTGAGAAATTGGGGATCAACAGAGGTGAGGTTTAGAATCTCACCCCCCCTGTTTTGAGAGAAATCTTCTGCATCTGTGGATGTTTTGTTGCCCTTGTCTAGCTTGGATTAATACTTAGTCTATAGGCACACACCTGATCATCTACATTAGCCCTCTTACAGCACTAAACTATGTTTTCTACCTTCATCTTATATCTACCTACCACTTCAGCATTTTATTAAAAATAATAATAATAATAATAAGGGAGAAATGTGGGATATACATATAAATCAAGTATAAAAATCAAATGAATATTCATATTTGACCTGATTGTTTATAGTTCATAATGCATGATCAAAACCAAAAGTTTCTGTGATGACTGCCCTTGCACTGTTCACCATGTAAGAACTTATTCACTATGTAAGAATTTGTTCACCATGTAAGAACTTGTTCGTTATGCTTCAGAAGATTGGAGACTGTTGAGAATTAGGCTTGGGGTTGATTAATGATTGTGCATTGAGTCCTCTATACAGAATTTTATTGTTGTTAACAACCATTTGATCAATAAATATGAGAGATGCCCTCTCAAAAAAAAAAAACAAGAAAAAGATTTCAGAAAAGCACCTTAGGTGGTTAGTAATCTACCTGACAAATAATTCAAAGTAGTGGTCATAAGGAAGTTCAGAGAGCTCATAAAAATGAATACAGTGAGTACTTCAACAAAGAGAAAATATAAAAAGGACCAGAAGACACAGAACTGAAGAAAGTAATAAGTGAATTGGAAAATATACTAGAAGGATTCAGTAGCACACTGGATGAAGCAGGAGAATGGATCATTAAGCTGGAAGATAAAGAAATGGAACTAAATCAGAGAAATCATTAAAGAGAAAAAATAATTTTTAAGAGTAAGGATATCTTAAGTGACTTAAGGAACAGCATCAAGCAGAATTACACCAGAATTATAGGGGTTCCAGAAGGAGAAGAGGGAGAGAAAGGGGCAGAAAATTTATTTGAATAAATAATGGCTGAAAACCTCCAAAATGTAGGGAATAAAACAGACATCCAGGTCCAGGAACCCCATAGAATTCCCAATATGATGAACACAAATACTCATACCAATACACATTATGATTAAAATGTTAAAAGTTAGAGAAAAAAGAGAATCTTAAAAGCCACAAGAGAAAATTTGCTACATACAAGAGACTGACTCATGAAGAAATAGAAAATCTGATTAGACCAATTACTAGTAAGGGATTGAATCAGTAATCAAACACCTTCTCAAAAACAAAACTCAATGACCGGACCACTTCATTGATGAATTATACCAACATTTAAAGAAGTCTTACTACCTATTATTTTCAAACTGTTCCAAAATATCCAAGAAGAGGGAATGTTGTCAAATTTACTTATGAGGCCCTGACACCAAAACCAGAAATGGACACCAGAAAAACAAAGAGAGACAGAAAAGGAAAGAAGAGGAGAGGAAAGGAAGGAAGAAAGAGAGAAAGATGGGTGAGGGAGGGAGGGAAGGAGAAACGAAGAAAGGAGAGAAAGAAAGACTGATAAAAAGAAAGAGAGAAAGAAGAAAAAATATATATCAGGCTAATATCACTGATGAAAATATATACAAAAGTCCTCCACAAAACAGCAGAAACTGAATTAATCAATACACTAAAAGGATCATACACCATGATTAAGTGGGACTTAGTCTAGTGATATAAGATGATTCGGTATCTGCAAATCAATAAATATGATATACCATATTAACAACAACAAGGATAAAGACCATATGATCATCTCAACAGATGCAGCAAAAGTCTTAGAGAAAATTCAACATCCATTTATGATAAAAACTATAAAAAAATTGGGTATAGGGAAAATATAAGTCAAGATACTAAAGAGCACATATCACAAATGGTAATATCTTAGTCAAAGGTAAAAAGCTGAGAGCTTTTCCTCTAATATCAGGAACAAGACAAGAATGCCCACTCTCCTCACTTTTATTTAACAAAGTATTGGAAGTCCCTGACATCAGCAATTAGGCAAGAAATTGAAATACAAAGCATCCAAATTGGAAAGGAAGAAGAAAAAGCTGTAACTACTTGCAGATGATATAATACTATATGTAGAAAAGATTAAAGACTTCACCAAAAAACTATTAGAACTAAAAAATAAATTCCATAAATTTGTAAGATACAAAATAAATACACAAAACTCTACTCTGTTTCTGTACACCAACTATGAGCAATCAGAATGAGAAATTAAGAAAATAGTTCCATTCACAATTGCTGTTAAAAATATCTAGAATAAATTTAACTAAGGAGATTAAAGACTTGTACACTGAAAACTGTGACATTAAACAAAGGAATTAAAAAATTCACACATAAATGGAAAGTTATTCCATGCTTATGGATTCAAGGAATTAATATTGTTAAAATGGACTGGCTTAAAGATGGCTGTGTGAGTGGTGCGACAGAAACCTCCTCCAAAACCACATATAATATGAAAATATAGCAAATACAACTAATCCTGAAAGAGCAATGGGAAAGAAGGCTGTGGCAGATTGCCTACACCTGGAGAACAGAGCAGACCTCATGGAAAAGGGTAAATTACCAAAGCCCTGATCCAGCAGGACAGGACACAAGCCCTTCCCCCACCCCTGCTTACTGGTAGGAGGAAGACAAATGGAGTGGGGAGGGGATGGAGGACAAGGATTGATGAACACCCACCCCTGCATATCTGCTTTGGGAGCACAAACATACATTATGTGGTGCTCTAGAGATCAGCAGGATTGAAAAGCTAAGACAGGCAGAATACTTGGAGAGATTAAGATTCCAGCCAATTGTGGAGAACCAGTACCCACAACCCTCTACTCTGGGACAAAAGAAAAGGTGGGCACTCCGGGACAAAAGAAAAGGTGGGCGAGAATTCCTAACAGCAAGAAGGCTGCTTAAGGGGCAAGAATTGCATGGAGCTTCCTGCTCAGGAGAAAGGACAGGTGGACAAAGTCATCCCAGCACACTCAGCCTAGCAGTTGGGAACTTTCAGAAGCTTCAGGTGCTCCAACCCGCTGGCTGTCAGTAGAGTTCCGAGGAACCCCCCCTATGATACCCAGCCTGCCACTACTTCCTCCTGGCCAGTAGCAACTCGCAAATTGGCTATCCCAACCATCATGCCAGGCCAGCCAGTGGGTGGCCCCATTTATAGCAGCTGCAAGTGCATAGCATAGAGGCTGCTCCCTGCACTCTTGGCCTACTGGCCTTGGCATTGGAGGCAGGCACTGCAGCCAGGAAGGAGGAAAGAGCTCTTTACTTCCAACAGGCACCAGCACCACTTGCCTGCGACCCCTGCCATTGCTTTAGGGACTGAGCAGATCCAGGGAGTTGAGCTTCTGGGCACTAGAGGGCACCACATACAAATATGAAAGGTCAAAGGACACTGTATCAAACCAAAATCCCACGAACACCAGAAATAGGACTAAGTGAATCTGAACTCACCAATCTTCCTGAAAGAGATTTCAAAATAAAAATCATAAACATGCTCACAGAGCTACAGAAAAATATTCAAGACCTCAGGGAGAAATACAAGACTGAGATAGAAACTTTGAAAAATACAGTATCCAAAATGAAATATACAATACAGGGATTTAAAAGCAGATTAGATGATGTAGAGGAAACTGTAAATGGAATACAAAGAAGCTGAGGCAGAGAGACAAAAAAAGATCTCTTGGAATGAAAGAATACAGAGAGAACTGTGTGACCAATCCAAATAGAACAATATTCACATTATAGGAGTACCAGAAGAGGAAGAGAGAGAAAAAGGGATAGAAAGTGTCTTTGAGGAGGTAATTGCTGAAAACTTCCCTATCTAGGGAAGGAGATAGTTTCTCAGGTCATGGAGGTGCACAGATTTCCAAATACAAGGGACCCAAGTAAGACAACACCAAGACATATAATAATTAAAATGGCAAAGACCAAGGATAAGAACAGAGTATTAAAGCAGCAAGAGAGAGAAAAAATATCACATACAAAGGAAAACCCATCAGGTATCATCAGATTTCTCAGCAGAAACCTTACAGGCCAGAAGGGAGTGGCATGATGTATTTAATATAATGAAACAGAAGGGTGTGGAACCAAGAATACTCTACCCGGTAAGATTATCATTTAAATTTGAAGGACCAATTAAACAATTTCCAGATAAGCAAAGGGTGAGAGAATTTAGCTCCCACAAACCATCTTTACAGTGTATTTTAGAGGGACCTCTATAGATGGAAGTTTCCATACAGCTAAAGAGCTGTCACCAGAGAAAATGAAACCATAGTAAAGAAACTAGACCAATTAATTACTAAGCAAATGCAAAATTAAATCAACTACCCACAAAGTCAGTCAAGGGATAGATAAAGAGTCCAGAATATTATACCTATAATATAAAGAATGGAGGAGGAAGAAAAAGGAGGAAAAAAAAAGAACCTTTACATTGTGTTTGTAATAGCATACTAAATGAGACAAGTTAGATGGTTAGATAGTAAAGAAGCTACCTTTGAACATTTGGTAACCACAAATCTAAAGTCTGCAATGGCAATAAGTACATACCTATTGATAATCACCCTAAATGTAAATGGTCTGAATGCACCAATCAAAAGACACAGAGACACTGAATGGTAAAAAAAAGCATGACCCATCTATATGCTACTACAAGAGACTCACTTCAAACCCAAAGACATACATGGACTAAATGTGAAGGAAGGAAAAAGATAATTCATGCAACTAATAGGGTGAAAAAATACAGGAGCTGCAGAAATTGTATAAGACAAAATACAATTCAAAGAAAGAAAGTGACAAGAGACAAAGAAGGACATTACACAATGATAAAGTGGTTAGTACAACAAGAGGATATAACCATTATAAATATCTATGCATATAGATAGGAGCAACATAGGACCGCCTACATAGGTGAATCAAATACTAACAGAATTAAAAGGGGAAATAGAGTACAATGATTTCATTTTAGGAGACTTCAACACACCAGTCACTCCAAAGGACAGATCAACCAGACAGAAAATAAGTAAGACAGAGGCACTGAACAACACATTAGAACAAATGGACCTAAGAGACATGTACTGAACACTCCACCAAAAAGCAGCAGGACACACATTTTTCTCAAGTGTACATGAACTTTCTCAAGAATAGGTCATATACCAGGCCACAAAAAGAGCCTCAGTAAATTCAGAAGGATTGAAATTTTACCAGAAAGCTCTCAGACCACAAAGTTATGAAAAAAGAAATAAATTATGCAAATAAAACAAAAAAGCCCACAAACACATGGAGGCTTAACAACATGCTCCTAAATAATCAATGATTCAATGACCAGATTAAAACAGAGATCAAGCAATATATGGAGACAAATGACAAAAATAATTAAACACTGCAAAATCTGTGGCATGTAGTGAAAGCCATGCTAATAGTTAACTATTTGGCAATACAGGCTTATCTCGGGAAAGAACAATTCCATATGAACAGTCTAAACTCACAATTAATAAAACTATAAAAAGAAGAACAAGTGAGGTCCCAAGTCAGTAGAAGAAGTGACATTATAAGGGTCAGAATAGAAGCAATTAAATAGAGAATAATAAAACAAGAGAAAGAATCAATGAAAGCAGGAGCTGGTTCTTTGAGAAAATTAACAAAATAGATAAACCCCTAGCCAGACTTATCAAGAAAAAAAGAGAGTGTACACAGACAAACAGAACCAGAAATGAGAAAGGAAAAATTACTACAGACACTACAAAAATACAAATAATTATTAGAGAATACTAACAGACTAGAGAATACTAACCTAGAAGAAATGGACAACTTTCTAGAAAAATACAACCTTCCAAAACTGATCCAGGAAGAAACAGAATATCTGAACAAACCAATTACCAGCAACAAAACTGTAAAGAATTGGCTTTACCTTTAAGATCTGTTCTGATAAAAAAAAAAAAACTACCTAAGAATAAATTACAGGACCAGATGGCTTTACTGCTGAATTTTATCAAACATTTAGTAAAGACCAAATATCCATCATCTTTAAAGTTTTCCAAAAAGTAGAAGAGGAGGGAATATTTCCAAACTTGTTCTATGAGACCGGCATCACTCTAATACAAAAACCAAGCAAAAACACCCCCAAAAAAGAAAATTACATGCCAATATCCCTGATGAACATAGATGCAAAAATACTCAGCAAAATGTCAGCAAAACAAATTCAAAAATACATAAAAAATATCATCCATCATGATCAAGTAGGATTTATTCCAGGGATGCAAGTTTGGTACAGTATTAAAAAATCCATCAACATCATATACCATATCAACAAAAAGAAGGGCAAAAACTACATGATCATCTCCATAGTTGCTAAAAAAGCATTTGACAAAATTCAACATCCAACAAAATGACTAGATCAAAGATCTTGGTTTCTAAATAATAGTCTCCAATAAAACAAATCAGGGTGTCCCTGGAGATATGGCTGATACCAGAATTAGCCAAGTGGAAATATAATATGATTCTGGAACATCATGTCTATGAAAGAAAATTAAAGAAATACCCTGGGAATATGGAGACATGACAAACAGACACATGAGTAAGTTCAAAGAGGAGGGTCTTATTGGAAAAGTCTGGAGCAATTTGATAGTCAAAATAAATAACAATAAAAATGGATTATGATGCTTTGGTTGAAATTGAAACCATTTACCCACACCAAAGATAAGTAGATGATAGATAGATACCAAAAGTCTTTTCTTTTAGCAAAATGCTAAATAATAAATCAAGAAGAAATAATGGAATAATAAGTTCATGATTTATCAACCATTGCACTAAAAAATTAATTCAATCATGTATCAATGGGTGAAAGTTTCATGAAGAGCAGGGATTTGCATAGTCTCAAAACAATTCCTAACAAAATGAATTTTAATTAAAGAGAGAAAAGAAGAATAATGTTTTGGTTGAAAAATCTGGCAAACATCACATTAATCATCTTAATCAAGTCACCAAAGTTTACATTACCAGGTAACAGGGCAAATCAAAATTGGGTACCACATATAGGATACAATGAGAAGAGCATAGCAACACCTCTGGGATGTTCTTTCTGAAACTGGATTATCTGAATCTAATCATGGAAAACATCAAACAAACCCAAACAGGGAAATTATACAAAACAACTTGCTTGCCATATTAAAAAGTATCAATACCCAAGTCAAATAAAGATTGAGAAATTATTTCAAACTGATGGAGACCAAATTAAGACAATAAATAAATGTAACTTCTGATCATGGATTGGGTCTTTGTGCTTTGTAGGACAATACTAGGAGAACTGGTAAAACCTGTATACAGTCTGTGGATTACATTCCAGTAATATACCAGTGTTAATTTCCTTATTTAAATGGTTGTATTATGGTTCTGTAAGAGAATGTTCTTGATTATAGGAAAAAATTAAAGTCCTTGGAAATAATGGGACATCATGTCAACAATATATTCTCCAATAGTTCAGGGCAAATAAGATCTTTGCATGAGTCTCCCAAGTTTCCTGGGAGTTTGAAAACATTTTAAGTAAAAATGAAGACTGAGAAAAATACCAAAAATATTTAATAAAATGTATCTTTCAAATTAGTAACAATTAAAAAGTAAGATCATACCAAGTATTGATGTTAGGAACAGGAAGTCTCATCTACTGCAGATGGACATGCACACTGTTTAAATCATATTATAAAACAAGTTGGAATCATACAGTAAATTTGAAGATATGAAAACTCTTATCCAGCTGTGGTAGGGAGAATTCTACATGGTCCTTACAACCTCTTCTCTGATGTTACCCCACTTATGTTAAATTACATGGCAAACAAGATTTTGCAGATGTATCTAAGGTTACAAATTAGTTATGTTTGAGACAGCGAGATCAGCTACGTGAGATACATGAAATCATATGACCCCTTTTAAAGCAGGGTTTTTTTTCACCAGCTGTGGTAGAAAAGGAAGTCAGAGAGATTAGGAGCATGACAGAGATTTGACACGGGATGTTCTTTGTTGCGGAAATGGAGAAAGTCCGTGGCAAATGAGTGGCCTTCAGGATGTGAGAGAGGCTGGGAACATCAATTCTACAACTACCAACAATTGAATTTGGCTAAAAGTTTGAGAAAACTTGTAAGTGGATTCTTCTTCAGAGCTTCCATATAGGAATAAGCTCAGCAAACACCTTGATTATGGCTTCATGAGAACTTGAACAGAGAATTTAGCTGGGTACACCCAGGCTTCTGATCTACAGAACTGTGGGATACTAAATCTGTACTGATTTAAGCTATCAAGTATGTGATGATCTGCTACAGAACAATAGAAAACTAATATACTAGTCATTTCTTGCCTAAGTTTATACCAAAAAGAAAATAAATGTGGGCGTTTGTGTGTGTGTATAAATGACATAACAGCATTTTTCTAATAGCTAACAAACAGAAGCAACTCACATTCTTCAACAGTTAGATTGTGACATATCCATTCAGCTGAATACTTCCGTAATGAAAGCAAGTGAATTGCAGCTACAAAAAAATTGTGGATAATCTTACAATGTTAGGTAAAAAAAAGCATTAGAGAATATGGAACAGTATGAATCTATTTTCATGAAGTTCAAAAACATGCAAAGCTAAGTTATACTTTAAGGATGCTTATATAGGTTAATGATATAAAGTAAAGCAAGAAAATGATAAACACAAAAATGTGCACAGTGATTTTTAGGTAGCATAAGCAATTCTTTTTGTTTGCAAAGAATGTAAATAGATAAAAGGTAATTATAACTAAGGCAAAAATATTTCAAAGAAATGCAGATTTTGAGCACTGAAAGGTACAACTGGACCTAAACAGTTTTTCAATATTTAAGAAATTCCTTACATGGGATATCAACTCACGGACTTCAAAGTATGGCTCTTGTCCCAGCTATTAAACACTAGCAGCTGAAATTCCTATTTTTTGTGCTTTTTTCTTTAGAATTTATCTCTGTGATTTTTCTAAAATAGGAATACTTTTAAAGATGAAATGTTAAACTAGTTCTTCCAGATCAACTGTAACTTATCAAAACTACTCTTTTGAGGGTGAACAGTTAAACTTCAAGTACTTACTGGATGTCAGATACTGAGAAGATACAGAAGAAATTGAAAAAAATGTAGGTTTCAACAAAGAAAAGGAAGCATTGAGCACATTGAGGAAGCATCTAATTTGCATTATATCCCAACTTTGAATCCCCTCCCTCCATCTCATACACACGCAGTGTTGGGCAAGAACAGCCCTTAGAAATACTGGATGAAAGAAATAATTTAAAAAAGGAGGTGACTATGTAGTTACCACCTAGATAACTACATGTAAATACAGACCTCAAGAGAGAACTTAAACTTTGAAAAAGGAAATCTCTAACTAGAAAACTGAGAATACAGACTTTAAAATTTCTTCCATTAGGAAATACCACTTACAATATAGAAATACATAGAAGAAAGGAGATAGGAGAGTAGGAATATTATATAGAATCTCCATCCCTGAAAAGTCTGAGCAGAAAATTTGTGTTCATTGATTTATCTTACCAGAATTTTAATCTCTATTGGGTCTAGAGTTCTTCACCCACAATCCATCCAGGTTTATGTTGACATAGGTAAGCAAATAGTTAGGAAATTATATAACTAACAACAGGCTAAAAGGACGAATTAAAATTAATTACTCATATCAGATATACATTCCACTTTGAAAGAGTGTACTATGAGAATTTGCTTTTAAAAGAAAAAACAAAATTACATTTTTAGGAGGGCCTTTTAGATAAAGCACATAAATCTATCACAGACCTTTATAACAAGGGGAGTGAATGAGATGAAGAACCCCATGGACAAGTTTCTGCCCCTGTGCCTCTCTATTTATCAGATAATCAGGACAGTTCTTCCTTTCACTGCAATATTAAGGTTTATTGAGAAAGTCTGGTGAAGGGGTTAAAAGCTCAAGATACAGTAAAAATGTTAAAGAAATGAGTTAAATGTTCTCCTCCAGCAATTTCCTGCTCTAAGGGAACATATGAAGTCCCTAGCTAAAATTTATGAAACTCAAACTAAAGTAAGCTAGGGTTCATAGGCAAATCCTTTCCAGGTAAAGTACATGGGCTTTTTCTCAATATCATAAGTCCAAAAACGTAATGCTATCCTTTAACTCACAGATGATGAATTTTAAATAACACCCCTTAAAATACTGGAAATTTTCTGTTTCCAGTTAACCCATTCTCTTTCCAACTGGAAAATCTATCAGCAAAATCAAGCTGTGATCCAGAGTGTATCTTGGGTGTTGGAGGTTGTCATGGGTGTTAATGATCTTGGTATTCCAGCAAGGTCAGGGAGAAGAAATATTTAGTTTTTAGCTTTGCCACACTACACTGAGATCCCTTGTGCTCAGGGTCGTCTGTCCACCTACCAGGCCTGTATAGCAGGGCAAAGCTGGAATGACCAGTAGGACAGATGGGAGATCTGTCAGTGTCTCAAGGCTCTGGGCTAGGTGGACTATGACCTCAGCCTGGAAGAGTCTTTTGTAATCCTGGGATAACCTGCTCTCTTAATTTTCTTTTTCTTAAATTATATTTGTCTTATGTCACACTCTTCTTTTGTTGCTAAAGACTCTTGAAAATGAAAGCTTGGATAGTAGCCTGATACTCTGGCTTTTAGCCATTCCCTAAAGTAGTTAAGCACAGTACTTACATAGATGTGGGAAAAAGAAAAAAAATTACAGAGGGTGTGCAGAGTAAATAAAATAAAGAACATAAGTTAACATGTAGCCATATGTTAAATAGAGTGGTCTTATTGCCTAGAATTTGTGCTGGAGCCCATAACCAAATGTAAATGATACCACATTCTAAGTGTAGCTTGTCTTCTCCCCTGTGCTATGAGAGCACTAACATAGAGAGTCATCAAAGTCAGTGATTGCAAAGTAATAATAAAACTATTCCATGGTTTTATTCCAGATTACACTCAGTTAAGATGGCTCTATAAACCAGTAATGGGTCTCTCCAATTAACAATCAACCACACATTTAATTTCCTCACTCCTGTAACTCATTCTTGTTTATGAGGTCATTTCACTTTGAAAATACAGAATCACACATATCTTCTCTTTGCTCCCAAATCCCTCTAGTAATTGTATAAGATCATGGCAAGAACTATCTTAATTGGTTATACTGATTTAAAGAACAGAATTGTGGGGCTAATGGACTATAAAATGAAAATTCTGGCCAGGTCTGCTATATAGAATGATTGGCTTGTCATTTTTTAACTTCTCTTAATCCCAAAAGGGTGGAGGAAGAGGATATTTAACATGTGAGTATATAAGTAGGGTTGCCACATTTAGCAAATAAAAATATAGAATTCTCAATTAAATTTGAATCTCAGATAAGCAACATCTTTTTTTAATATAAGCATGCTCCACATATTGCATGGGACATATTTATAGCAAAAAGTTAGATTTTATTTACTTAAAATTAAAATAAACTGAGTGTCCCAATTCTACCAATCCTATATGTAAGTTATCCTAAACTATAGATTTGCATTAAATTTTTGTCATAAGATTTTTCTCTGCCTTAAAAAAATATGTTTATCTATCAGTATGACCAGCATTATCATTAAGAAGCAAAGCAACTGATTTTTCAATGTATTTAATGGAGATGGAGAGAAGGAATAGCATAAGAAATGTCATACTGATTGAAACCATCTTATATTATGATTTGAACCTTCAAATAGATTCTACTTGTTGCCTCTTATTAGTATTCATTTTTAAATATTAACTGCCAGCGTGCAGCAGTCATTGAGTTCCTGATGCAACTGAATGTTAAAAATGGAATTCTCTTTTGTGTCAGTTTCACCTGAGTTCCACAAATGCCAAAAAGAGAGCAAATACTTACACTATAGAGTTTAATATGGTAGTAGTCATCCATGTAGGCCCTGGAAAGCAGTTAGCCTAAAATCATGTTAAAATTAGCCTAATTCCCCAACTTGAGAGCATAAAATTATTAAGGCTAAAGTAGCTAGGAGAGAGGAATTTTTTTTTGAGGGAAGAGTCCCTAAGCTGGCAGTGAGACTCCTCTTCCAATGGAAAAGGTGGATATTGCTTTCCTTCATATTAGCCTTAGTGAGAAGAGCTTCAAAGAGGTTTTTTAGAGAGTATGTTTTTCTAGAGTGGACTGCTGTATGATTCAAGCATTAAAAAATAAATAAGAGGAAAAGAAAAAACAATTTATAATTGCAAGTCTGGCAGAAGTGGTTTGTGGAGTCAGGTTGTAAGATTATTTGGGGGAAATAACTACATTCACGTGGGAAGCAAGTCATAGTTTTATGTTTCTAGGGGACCAGATTTGGTAATAATGACAGTCAGAAATAGGTTTAAAAGTCCAAGAGGGTTTTCCACAAAGAATGAGACCACTTAGTTACAGGCTAAGGGGAAGTAACATGTGGCCAACCAAAAGAATAGACTTTGACTATGTCTAAATAGCTCCAGTTGGGTATTCAGGAGAAGATATGTAAGATATGCAGGGAAGCACTAGGAGAAATAGTTTCAGTTTTAAAAAATGGACAAAAACAGAGGAAATAAAGCTAATTCAAAGGAGTCCAGTCTCACAAGACATTTCTGCATTTACCTCTGTGTTCTTCCTCCCTTAGGCCTACAGAAGCCAGAGTGGGAGAAGATGGATGGAGGACTTCAAAGGCAGGAAAACAGGAAAGATACAATCATGAGTCATCACCAAATGTCAAGCAACAACCTGGTGCAAGTCCAAGCTCTGGGAGAAGCTGGAGAAATCTTTAAAGGAAAGTTCTGAGTTTCTTACTCTTCTACAGAAATACAAATTTTAAATACTAAATGAGGCTATTTTTTTTATTGAATTATCACTGATATACAGTCTTATATTGGTTTCATATATACAACACAGTGGTTCAACAGTAACCCACATTAAATCCTCTCTCCCTCTAGTGAAGTTACTACCTATCAATGTAGAAAGATGTTACAGAATCATTGACTATATTCTCCACGCTGTACTACTGTCCTTGTGACCAATTTATATTTTGATTGTGAATTATTGTGCCCCTTTATCCTCCTCACCCTCTCCCCGAACCCAGCCCCTCCCACTTGGCAACCACTAGTCACTTCTCAGGGTGAGTGTTTTGTTCCTTCTGTTATGCTTTGTTTTTATATTCCACAAATAGGTAAATCCTATTAAATGAGACTATTCTTGTGTTAAAAGTAGCTTGAGGAACTTTTATTATCTTAAAGAGTAGAGAAATTCTGCAAACTGCCCAAGATAAATCACGCATAATGGTGAGGAGTAAATGACTGACAGTGCATTTGCAATGTAAACAGACTTTTGTCAGGGGTCAACTAATTTTTTCTGTAAAGGGCCAGATAGTAAATATTTTAGGCTTTGGAGACCAAGGAGGAAAATTGAGGATATTATGTAGGGGTTTACAACAACAGTTAAAACACAAAAGTTTTATTAATCAATTCAGGATGTAATCATAATAATTGACTAAATTTTTTGTTATATAGGTTTGCAAGTGAGGATAATGGAATTCTTTTTTATGGGATAACATTTCACTCATTTGGACTTAAAAGTTGGTGTATTCTACTATCAATTCATTATAGGTGTTAATTTGTAAAATCAATTCTTAAACTCAGTAGCTATAAAAAGAAATAGGCAGTAGGCTATGTTTGACCCCTATGTCATTGTTTCCCTGGCCCTGCCATACAGCCCCAATGCTTTCATAAAAATTGTTACAATTGCAGTTGTGTAATTACCCAAGGATTCCCAAAGATGGCCTGAAAATAAATGAAGCCACCAGGAGTGAGGCAGGGTAAAAGGCAAGGAGCCTTTTATGCCTGAGGAGGGAGAGAAGTAGGAGTATATATGGCATCTCATTTCCTGTGCTTCTGAGATTCCCCTTGAGGTAAATACCCTCCATGGCAACCTTTCTGCAGCAGCACCTGCAGAATCTATCAGTTGACACCAAAACTGATCAAATAAAATGAATTTTCCAGAAGGAAAAGGATATCACAAAGACACTCCTCTCATACAAGAAAGCAGCCAAGTTACTCATTCCATAGATTTCTTCTTACTGTTCCTTTTCTCTTTAAAAGAATTAGTCAAGTTAAATTGGTGACATTTGTAAGGACATGGACATGAGTAAATGACAAACTTTGCAATAGATTTGATCAATATCTGAAATTATGTTAGTTTTGTCTGAACTGTAGATGAGATTTTTTTCAGTGGAAAACACAGTACTCCAAATAATACTGCATTTAAATCTGTGGCACTCCAGAATGTTCAATATTTTTCTCTAGGGTAATGTACCCAAAATTAAAAACCCCAATATTTGGTGATAGAATTTGATTCAGTGCTATACCCAGTGAGCAGTGAGGCAGTAGTTATTGCTTTGCAGAGATGAAAGAATTTTGTTATTGTTTTCTTGGATAGGAAAATGAACAAAAAATATGTAGCATAAATTTAATATGTGCTCAAGGAAATACTGACAAGTTATTATAAATCATTATCTGAGACAGAGAGCAAGGCACAGCCATGAAATCTCCCCTAGATTCCAACATTTTGGTTGAGAAGCTATTTGGTTTGCTTTGATACATTCCTAATGCAGTGTGGAAATGGGTTTACCAGGTATATAATGAAAAAGAGGAGAAAACTCCCAGGGAATCACTTCAATGTCATTTGGGAAAACCCATATGATGTTCAGTACTAGTTAACTGAAGAGGTTAAGGAGACAAGCTCTGCCTGTTGTCAGTTCTCTGTGTTCAGGATTTCTCAGACTTTGTTGACCGTTTCAATCAGGATATGTCAATTATTCCATTAAATGTTAATGGGTACAAAAACTGCTACAGGGAGGTGATCACAGAGTGGGAGAACATTAGCTACCATGTCTCCTCTCTGGCCCAGCTGAAGGCAACGAAAGGTCATTTATAAACCTCATGCCAAATTCTAGAAGATCTGAGGACGCATGTAACCTCAGGACTTGCAAACACTTTGTGCACACATGGCCTGCCAGTTAAAAGGAAAAACAAAAAGAGAGACAGAAAAGAAAGAAAAGAAGGAAGGAAGGAAAGAAAGAATGAAGAATCATGACTAGTCTTTAAAATGGTAGTAGAGTGATGCTTGGTGGGGCAAGAAGCAGCTCTTTTATGTCTGGAATAAAGAAGAACTTTGGTAAAACTTTATCACAAATGTATAAAAACCCCTTAAAAATAAAAACCTAATAAGTTTTGCCAAACATGATTGCAAAATTATTTGCTTAACACAAGGTATTTTACTAGACTTTACATTTTTCTGTTTGCAAATGCTTTTTATTAAAAAATAAAATGTTTTTCAGATATATTAAATATCTTTTTTCAGATGTTATATTAAAAACCAATTCAATCATAGACAGAGGCTACAAGGGACCTTATAAATCAACTGGCCCAGAATTTCTGGGAAATCAACAGAGCTTATAAGGGAACTTATAAAGCAACTGGCCTCTGGGATAATAAATATCAATGGCATTTATTACATTTATTTATTTTATTAAATTTATTTAAATTTATTAAAGTTCTTTTTTATTCCATATATGAACTTTTCATGAGTTTCCTGCTACAAATATTTTCTCCCATTCTTTGACTTAAACTTTCATCCCCATGTAACTCTTTGAGGAAGCAAAGATTTTTATTTTCACGTAGTGAAATTTATCAGTCTTTTACATATGGTTAGTATTTGTGTCCTGTTTTAAAATCTGTCCTCATCCAAGGTTCATAAAGCTACTATCCTATATTATCTTCTAAAAATTTATTGATTTACTTTTCTTAGAAAAATATTCTAGTGAATTTTTGCAAATGTTGTGAAATAAGGGGATATTTTATTATTTTTTAATATATAATTGTTGCACTACTTGTTTCTCTCTGAAGCAATATTATATTACTTTTCAGAGCTTTCTAAGTCTTGATTTCCATTAGTGTAAGTCTTCCCACTTTGATCTCCTCTTTCAAGATTGTCAAGGTCAATAATTTTCATATAACCCTTAAAAAATTAGCTAGAGAGTAAATTAGTTCAACTTTTGTGGAAAGCAGTATGGAGTTTCCTCAAAAAACTCAAAATAGAAATACCTTTTGACCCAGGAATTCCACTCCTAGGAATTCACCCTAAGAATGCACAAGCCCAGTTTGACAAAGACATATGCACCCCTATGTTTATTGCAGCACTATTTGTAATAGCTAAGAAATGGAAGCAACCTAAGTGTCCATCAGTAGATGAATGGATAAAGAAGATGTGGTACATATACACAATGGAATATTATTCAGCCATAAGAAGAAAACAAATCCTACCATTTGCAACAACATGGATGGAGCTAGAGGGTATTATGCTCAGTGAAATAAGCCAGGTGGAGAAAGACAAGTATCAAATGATTTCACTCATCTGTGTAGTATAAGAACAAAGCAAAAACTGAAGGGAACAAAATAGCAGCAGACTCACAGAACACAAGAATGGACTAATAGTTACCAAAAGGAAAGGGACTGGGGAGGATGGGTGGGAAGGGAGGGATAAGGGAGAAAAAGGGGCATTATGATTAGTACACATAATGTAGGGGGTTGGCACTGGGAAGACAGTATAATACAGAGAAGACAAGAAGTGATTCTATAGCATCTTACTACGCTGATGGATGGTGACTGTAATGGGGTATGTGGTGGGGACTTGATAATGGGGGGAGTCTAGTAACCACAATGTTGTTCATGTAAATGTATATTAATGATACCAATAAAATAAAATAAATAAAATAAAAAATAAATGGTAATCACAGACAAAAAAATTAGCTAGATAAGTCATGCACACACACACACACACACACACACACATCTTGTTGCATGGAACTTGATCAGAATTATTTTCAACCTGTGGATCAAATTGAAGCCATGTTATAATACTGAATATCTGAATCCACAGACACAAAAATGCCTTGATTATTTCAGTCTTTTAAAATTTATGTCAATAGTATTTTATAGTTTTATATGTTGAGTTTTTAGCAATTTTTCAAGAGACACTTGTTGGAAAAATTATCTTATTGAAATATTTAATTCCTAATTGATTGTTGCTGGCATGGAAATATAATTGACTTCTGATACTGATATAGCAGCCAATTAAATTTTCTCAATGATCTTATTAATTTTAGCAGTTTATAATTGTGTGGGATTATTTCACGCAATTTAGTGCTCTTTTTCTCTCTGTCTGCAATATCTTTATCCATTCAAACATTGATAATTACGTTTTTCCATGTCGTGGTTATTTTGAATAATGCAGCAATAAACATACAGCAGATGTCTCTCTGATTTCTTGAATGACTCTTACTTGGGCTTTATAAGCTTGCTTAATCTTTTCAAACAAATTTAGCTTTGTTGTTCATTTAGATCATTGATTTTCATCTTTTCCTTTTTCCTAATACATGTATTTAATATACTTTTCTCTAACTAAAAATTGAGTTACAACCAATATATATCTGTCATATTTTCATATCCTTAGATACAAAATATTGCCTAATTTAAATTTTTATTTTATCTATGTGACATTTAGATTTTTATAATTTGCAGTCATAGTGGGGTTTTATAGTTATCATTTGTTATCATTTTCTAATTTAATTCCATCATGACTGGAAAATATATTTTGTATTACTTCAATTCATCTTGTATTTTCTTTTATACTGAATTATTTTGATGGAATTCTAGACATTATGTATTAAAATTAGGAGAGATACTTTGGCTTCTGGCAGACAACTAGACTAGGAGGCAAATTATACAATCCATTATAATTGGTTAAGTTTATTCAAACTTTAGTATTTTTAAGTTTTGATTTACTTTTCATCCTTATTGTATCTTTTATATTCCTGTGAGGTCTCACTTGACAGTGTAGGTTACTTACTAAGATATCTCCCACTGAGGAGGTCTGACTTCTAATGTCTTTGACCATCTCAGAAAGATCTATTTAGCTTCTCAGTCTCTAACTACCAATGTCATAGCTGACAAATCCCTCAATATGAAATGCATGCCCAAATGCTTGCCTCATTTGTGTTGACCTTCTTGCTGTGAAATTTTTTAGCACCGAAATTCTCATACTTATATATGTCATTATGTCTTGAAATAATCAAAACAAATAAACAAACAAAACACATTTTTAGCAGAAGGTCATCTATAACAACCCAGTCTACCTTCGAACAACACTGATTATCTTTAAATGAGATGATAGCAAATTTTTTTCAATTTTCTTTTTTACAACATGTATTTACTGAATTTTCTATAATAGTTATATATTTCATATAATTTATTAAAAAATCAATACTTTTATCTATAAAAATAATATATGGGGGAACATCTGATTTCAGCTCTGACAAGAAAATAAGTAGGAATTCATCACTTATATTCTTATAACAAGAAAAAACCTTTACACAAAGAAAATCAATGACGTTTCTTAGACTCATCAGAGATTAAAGTTGCAGGGCACACCAACCACCACCCCAAAATATGGAGAGAGAGGAAAATACAATCACAGATGACAAATCTTGCCTGGATTAAAAAAACACAGGAGCCACAACAGCTGGGAACACATAAAAAGTAATTTTTGCAAATTCCCGGAAGATGAGTATGTATTACCATGACAGTGAGAAATTCCTGGAGACTGATTCTTAGGGGATTCTTTATACATGCTTTTCTGGGTTTTACCTCCAGGATGTCACAAGGTTCTCATAGTAAAGAGCCAAGTGAGGAATAAACCAAAAACCCTCAGTTCTCTGGCATGGGGAGAGAAAATAAACCATTTTTAATTTCAGAGATTTTTACAAAATAAAGTTCACTCTTGAGGAGAAAAGACTTTATCACAGGCTTAACTCACTTATGGAGAATGGAAACTTAACAATACCAGCCTTCATTATCTTCCCTGTGACAGCTATGAGGTTAAAATGTTAAAAAATGCTTATGAGGTTATAGCCCAGATGCGCACTAAAACACTGAGATTAAATTATTAAGATAATAGAATACTTCTTCTCATACCATACTATCAAATGAATACAGATCCAGTATAATAACAGTGGGTTAGAGCTGAAAGACCTACAAGGCTGAGACACTACATAAAAACTAATTCTTAGGGAAATACAATGACAATATAGAACACACAAAAAAAGCACACTGGTGGAATTTGAAGCATTTGGCACCCATACCTATGACAGACATTTAACACAGTCCAATTCCTAGCCAAATTAACATAAAGCCTCTTCACTTCTAATAACTGAAAATTTATTTACTTTTAATTACCAGATATATTATATTTGGCTTTCAAGAAGATATTACAAGGCATGCTAAGACACAAGAAAAAGCACATTCCAGACAGACAAAGGAAATGTCTGAGCCATAGTGAAATATACTGTAGATTTTGGAATTAGCAGATGGGGAATTTAAGATAATTATTATTAATATGTTAAATGCTATAATGAAAAAAAATAGAACATACAAAAGCATATGAGTAATGTGTAAGACGAGAGAGATGTAAACTCTAAGAAAAAATGAAAAGGAAACACTAGAAAAAACACTAAAGGACAAAAAACTGTAAGCTATAAAAAAACACTGTAACAGAATTTAATGGACTTTAGTGAGCTAGACACTGCTGAGGAAAGAATCAGTAAACTTGAAGATATGCCAATCGAAATTTTCTAAATTAAAATGAAAAGAGAAAAACAGTAACAAAAGAAGAGAATAGACTATCAAAGAAATATAAGACAATTTTATAAGAAGTTAAATTAATATAATGGAAATTCCAGAGGGAAGAGAGAATGAGAATAAAAATATATGAAGTGATAATAACAAAGAATTTTCCAATTAGTGATGACTACAAAACCATAGATCCTGAAAGCACAGAGAGCACTAAACAGGACAAACACCAGAAAAAAAAATAGCCTTAATCATTCACATTCAAAATGCAGAAAAAAGCAAAAAGAAAATCTTCAAAGAAACTCAAAAGAAGGAGCCAGCTTATCTAATGATGAACAAGCATTAGAAGTAGAGCTGAAATCTCTGCAGAAACCATGCAAGAAAGAAGAATGAGGTGAAATACTTAGTGTTGAAAGAAAAATAAATCCACCAATCTTGAATTTTATATTCAGTGAAATTATCCTTCAAAATGAAGGAGAAACTATAACTTTTTCATACAAATAAAAACGGATTTAATTCATTGCCAGCAGACCATCACTGAAAAAAATTTTAAAGAAGTTATAGAAAGGAATTTATATAGGTCAGAAACTCAGATATAAATTAAGGAAGAGCATCATAAAAGTAATAAAGGTAAAGTAAAATATTTTACTTTCTCATTATAAACTGATCAAATAGGTAATTATTCAAAGTGGTAGCAATAACAATGTATTGGGTGATTATTTTATATGGGTAGGTGAAATAAATCACAGCAATGTTGTGATAGGTGAGAAAACTGAGAATAGTCTGTTACAAGATATCTATACTAACTTTGAAATAGAATAGTGTTATCTGATTGCAGAATTAGATCAGTTGTAAATGGATGGTGCATAGTTCAGGAAAATCACTAAAAAATTAAAAGAAATATAATTGATATCCTAATAAACAAGAGAAAATGGAATCAATTATAATTCTCAATGAAAACTAGAGAAGGCAGGAAAAAAATGAGAAGAAAAAAAGAAACAAATAATAAGTGTAGTGAATGCAAAACAGTCACAAACATGGTAGATAGAGTCCAAACATGAATAATTATTTTAATGTGAATTATCTATAAATATACCATTTAAAAGATTGTCAGAGTGAATTAAAACAAAAATATCCAATTATATCTTATTGACAAAAAACCCTATAAATATAGGTACAGATAGTTTAAAGAGAATGCAAAAGATACAACTTGCTAACACTAATCAAAAATAAAAATGAAAAACAATGGGAGTGGTTATATTAAAAACAAAACAGACTTCAGAACAAAGAAAATAACCAAGGGTGAAAGGGATAAAATGTAATATTAAAGGGCTAAATTCTTCTTGAGGACATAACAACTATTACCCTGTTTGCATCTGTAAACAAATGGTCAAAATACAAGGAAAAAAGATGGTGGTGTATGAAGCAAGGTGGAAACCTCCTCCCAAAATCACATTAAAATGAAAATACAGCAAATACATCTAAACCTGAAAATGACCTGAAAACTGCAAAACAGACTGCCTGCATCTAAGGAAGAAGAGAAGACCTCACAGAAAAGGGTAAAGTGGCAAAGCCACAATCTTGTGGGACCCAGGCCTTCCCCCAACCTCAGCCCACAGGAGGGAGGGAGAAGAGAGGAGAAGAGAGGGAGTAGAAGCTCAGGACCACATGGAAGACCTGGCCCTGGAGACCTGCTTCCAGAACATGAACCCACATTACATGGTGCTCTGAAGATAAGTGGGGCTGGAAAGCAAAGACCAGCAGAACACTTTGCACTATCGCCCTGGAGACAAAAGAAAACATTGCACTTTGAAGGACTTCCCAGAAGTAAGAGGGGCACTAAAGGTGCAAAGATTACACAGAGCTCTCTGCTCAGGAGAAAAGGAAGGTAGTCAGTACATTCCTGGCCAGCTCAGCCCAGCAGGTTGAGAAATCTTGGGAGCCTCAAATACTCCATCTCCCTGCCTGGCAATACTGCCCTGAGGCTCCCCACTGCAGTGCACAGCCTGCTGCTCCTTCTTCATGGTGGGTGCCATTCCCGCTTGCTTGCTGCTGCCGCCATTGCAGCAGACCAGCTGGATGGAGGCCTCAACCACAGCAACTTTAGGCACAGCACTAAGGCTCCTCCCTGCACACACAGACCACTTGACCTGGCAATGGAAGCAGGCATTACATCTGGGAAGGCAGGAAACCCTCCCAGCTGAGCTCTCTCCTCTCTCAGTTACAAGTGCAGTTCTGCTCACAGCAGCTTCAGCAGCACAGCCCTGAGTATTCTTCCTGCTGGCACAATCATCTGATTGTGCCACCTGAAATCAGATCACTACAAGCAAGACAGAAAGGTGCTACACCCACTGCATACCAACAGCTGGAGCTCCCACACAGGAAATTGAGCTTCTGGGCACTAGAGGATGCCTTCTACACAGAACTATTATTCCATAAGAAACACTAAAATAAAATGAAAAGGCAGAGGAATTTAGTCCAAACAAAACTACAAGAAAAAACTCCAGAAAGAGGGCTTAGTGAAATTGAGATCACCAATCTTCTTGATAAAGATTTCAAAATAAAAGTCATAAACATGCTCACAGATGCACAGAAAAGTATTCAAGATCTCACGGTGGACTTCAACAAAGGGACAGAAATTCTGAAAAAGAACCAGTCAGAGCTGAAGAATACAGTATCTGAAATGAAACATACAATGGAGGCCTTAAAAGGTTGGATTATGTAGAAGGGACAGTAAATGAAATAGAAATTAGAGAACAGGAAAATAAAGAAGCTGAGAAACAGAGAGACAAGGATCTCTAATAAGGAAAGAATGATGAGAGCTGTGTGACCAATCCAAACAGAACGGTGTTCGCATTATAGGGGTACCAGAAGAAGAAGAGAGAGACAAAGGGATAGAAAGTCTCTTTGAGGAAGTAATTGTTGAAAACTTCCCCAATCTGAGGAAGGAAATAGACACTTAAGTCATGGAAGTACAAAAATCCCCCAACAAAAGGAACCCTAAGAAGACAACACCTAGACATAACAATTAAAATGGCAAATATCAAGGACAAGGAGAGAGTATTGAAAGCAGCCAGAGAGAGAAAAAAGACCACTTATAAAAGAAAGCCCATCAGGCTATCAGAAGACTTCTCAGCAGAAACCTTACAGGCCAGACGAGAGTGGCATGATATATTTAATACAATGAAATAGAAGGGCTGCCAACCAAGAATACCCTACTCAGCAAGATTATCATTTAAAGTACAAGCAGTGATTAAACAATTTCTAGATAAGCAAAAGTTGAAGGAATTGACCACCACTAAATCATCCACTATCAATCCATAAGAAGATAGAAATGCTTCTAAGGCTGTCACCAAAGAAAATAAATGCACAGTAAAGGTAGTAAACAAATTAAATACTAACCAAATATGAAATTAAATCAACTACTTACAAAGTTAGTCAAGGGATACACAAAGAGTACAGAACATGACACCTAATATATAAAGTGTGGAGAAGGAGGAAGAAGGGGAGGAAAATAAAAATGCATTTAGATTGTGTTTGAAATTGAGTAATCAGCAATAGATAGACTGATAGAAAGGAAGTTATCCTTGAACTTTTGGAAAACACAAATCTAAAGCCTACAATAGCAATAAGTAGGTATCTATCAATAATCACCTTAAATGTAAATGAACTGAATACACAAATCAAAAAACAGAGTGGCAGAATGGTTAAAAAAAACAAGATGAGGAGAGGAGCCAAGATGGCGGCGTGAGTAGAGCAGCGGAAATCTCCTCTCAAAACCACATATATTTATGAAAATATAACAAAGACAACTCTTCCTAGAATAAAGACCAGAGAACACAGGACAACATCCAGATCACATCCACACCTGCGAGACCCCAGTGCCTCTTAAAGGGGGTAAGATACAAGCCCTGGCCTAGCGGGACCTGAGCGCCCCTCACCCCAGCTCCTGGCGGGAGAAGAGTAGGCAGAGCGGGAGGGAGACGGAGCCCAGGACTGCCGAACACCCAGCCCCAGACATCCAGACCAGAGCACAGACACAGTGTGGGTGCAGGGCCATGGATTCTAGGGAAACAGGGTAGCAAGAATGGTGAGTGGGTACCAGGTGCCTGGCGCCGGAGGACATAAGAAAAGCGAGCGGCCATTTTTTATTTTTTATTTTTTGCTGTTTAGTTTTGGTGAGCACTTTTTTGAAGTCTTAAAGGAATAGGGACCCCAATACTAGGGAAACAGGGCAGCAAGACCAGTGAGCAGATGTCTGAGGCTGGCGCCGGAGAATAAAGAAAAACGAGCTGCCATTTTTATTTATTTATTTATTTATTTAATTAAAAAGATTTTTTTTTTTTTTTTGGTCATAGTTTTGTTCTGGCGGGTGCTTTTTGAAAGTCTTAAAGGGGAAGGGCGGGACACAACCCAGAGGTAGGAAATCCGGGGATCTCTGGGCAACCTAATCCCCTGGGCTGCAGGGAGCAGGGAGGCCCCTTACGGAGATAAAAAGCCTCC
Organism: Manis pentadactyla; assembly: GCF_030020395.1. Lineage (NCBI taxonomy): Eukaryota > Metazoa > Chordata > Mammalia > Pholidota > Manidae > Manis > Manis pentadactyla. Next base: position 166,569,274 of record NC_080020.1, on the reverse strand, counting down.
CGGCAGCTCCTGCTCCAACGCGACTCCACCACTTTGGAGTAGCTGCCCGAGCCAGGCCACGCCCACAGCAACAGCGGAGATAAACTCCATAGCAGCCAGGCAGGAAGCAGAAGCCCTGTCTGCGCACAGCTACCCAGCACAAGCCACTAGAGGTCGCTGTTCTCCCAGGAGAGGGGGGCAACAAACCAACAAGAAGGGAAGTTCTTCCAGCCGTCACTTGTTCCAGCTCTACAAACTATTCCTATCACAATGAAAAGGCAAAACTACAGGCAGACAAAGATCACAGAGACAACACCAGAGAAGGAGACAGACCTAACCAGTCTTCCTGACAAAGAATTCAAAATAAAAATCAGAAACATGCTGACAGAGATGCAGAGAAATACGCAAGAGCTAAGGGATGAAGTCCAGAGGGAGATCACAGATGCCAGAAAGGAGATTATAAAAATGAAACAAACTCTAGAAGGGTTTATAAGCAGAATGGATAGGATGCAAGAGGCCATTGATGGAATTGAAACCAGAGAACAGGAACGCATAGAAGCTGACATAGAGAGAGATAAAAGGATCTACAGGAATGAAACAATATTGAGAGAACTGTGTGACCAATCCAAAAGGAACAATATCCGTATGATAGGGGTACCAGAAGAAGAAGAGAGAGGAAAAGCGATAGAAAGTATCTTGAAAGAAATAATTGCTGAAAACTTCCCCAAACTGGGGGAGGAAATAATTGCACAGACCACGGAAATACACAGAACCCCCAACAGAAAGGATCCAAGGAGCACAACACCAAGACACATAATAATTAAAATGGCAAAGATCAAGGACAAGGAAAGAGTATAAAGGCAGCTAGAGAGAAAAAGGTCACCTATAAAGGAAAACCCATCAGGCTAACATCAGACTTCTCAACAGAAACCCTACAGGCCAGAAGAGAATGGCATGATATATTTAATGCAATGAAACGGAAGGGCCTCAAACCAAGGATACTGTATCCAGCACGACTATCATTCAAATATGATGGAGGGATTAAACAAATCCCAGACAAACAAAAGCTGAGGGAATTTGCTTCCCAAAAAGCACCTCTACAGGACATCTTACAGGGACTGCTCTAGATGGGAGCACTCCTAGAAAGAGCACAGAACAAAACACCCAACATATGAAGAATGGAGGAGGAGGAATAAGAAGGGAGAGAAGAAAAGAATATTCAGACAGTGCATATAACAGTTCAATAAGCGAGCTAAGTAAGGCAGTAAGATACTAAAGAGGCTAACCATGAACCTTTAGTAACCACGAATTTAAAGCCTGCAATGGCAAAAAGTACATATCTTTCAAGAGTCACACTAAATGGTAATGGACTGAATGCACCAATCAAAAGACACAGAGTAATAGAATGGATAAAAAAGAAAGGCCCATCTATATGCTGATTACAAGAAACTCACCTCAAACCCAAAGACATGTACAGACTAAAAGTCAAGGGATGGAAAAACATATTTCAGGCAAACAACTGAGAGAAGAAAGCAGGGGTTGCAGTACTAATATCAGACAAAATAGACTTCAAAACAAAGAAAGTAACAAGAGATAAAGAAGGACATTACATAATGATAAAGGGCTCACTCCAACAAGAGGATATAACCATTCTAAATATATATGCACCCAACACAGGAGCACCAGCATATGTGAAACAAATACTAACAGAACTAAAGAGGGAAATAGACTGCAATGCATTCATTCCAGGAGACTTCAACACACCACTCACCCCAAAGGATAGATCCAACGGGCAGAAAGTAAGTAAGGATACGGAAGCACAGTACAACACAGTAGAACAGATGGACCTAATAGACATCTATAGAACTCTACATCCAAAAGCAACAGGATACACATTCTTCTCAAGTGCACATGGAACATTCTCCAGAATAGACCACATACTAGGACACAAAAAGAGCCTCAATAAATTCCAAAAGATTGAAATCCTACCAACCAACTTTTCAGACCACAAAGGCATAAAACTGGAAATAAACTGTTCAAAGAAAGCAAAAAGGATCACAAATACATAGAGGCTTAAGAACACACTCCTAAATAATCAATGGATCAATGACCAAATCAAAATGGAGATCCAGCAATATATGGAAACAAATAACAACAACAACACTAAGCCCCATCTTCTGTGGGACACAGCAAAAGAAGTCTTAAGAGGAAAGTATATAGCAATACAAGCATATTTTAAAAAGGAAGAGCAATCCCAAATGAATGGTCTAATTTCACAATTATCGAAATTGGAAGAAGAACAAATGAGGCCTAAGGTCAGCAGAAGGAGGGACATAATAAAGGTCAGAGAAGAAATAAATAAAATTGAGAAGAATAAAACAATAGCAAAAATCAATGAAACCAAGAGCTGGTTCTTCGAGAAAATAAACAAAATAGATAAGCCTCGAGCCAGACTTATTAAGAGGAAAAGAGAGTCAAAACAAATCAAAAGTATCAGAAACGAGAAAGGAAAAATTACGATGGACCCCACAGAAATACAAAGAATTATTAGACAATACTATGAAAACCTACATGCTAACAAGTGGGAACCTAGGAGAAAATGGACAATTTCCAAGAAAAATACAACCTTCCAAGACTGACCCAGAAAGAAACAGAGAATATAAACAGACCAATCACCAGCAACGAAATTGAAGTGGTAATCAAAAAACTACCAAAGAACAAAACCCCTGCGCCAGATGGTTTTACTTCAGAATTTTATCAGACATACAGGGAAGACATAAGACCCATTCTCCTTAAAGTTTTCCAAAAAATAGAGGAGGAGGGGATACTTCCAAACTCATTCTATTAAGCTAACATCACCCTAATACCAAAACCAGGCAAAGACACCACCAAAAAAGAAAAATACAGACCAATATCCCTGATGAACATAGATGCAAAAATACTCAACAAAATATTAGCAAACCAAATTCAAAAATACATCAAAAGGATCATACACCATGACCAAGTGGGATTCATCTGAGGGATGCAAGGATGGTACAACATTCGAAAGTCCATCAACATCATCCACCACATCAACAAAAAGAAAGACAAAAACCATATGATCATCTCCATAGATGCTGAAAAAGCATTTGACAAAGTTCAACATCCATTCATGATAAAAACTCTCAGCAAAATGGGAACAGAGGGCAAGTACCTCAACATAATAAAGGCCATCTATGATAAACCCACAGCCAACATTAAATTGAACAGCGAGAAGCTGAAAGCATTTCCTCTGAGATCGGGAACTAGACAGGGATGCCCACTCTCCCCACTGTTACTTAACATAGTACTGGAGGTCCTCGCCACAGCAATCAGACAAAACAAAAAAATACAAGGAATTCAGATTGGTAAAGAAGAATTTAAACTGTCACTATTTGCAGATGACATGATACTGTACATAAAAAACCCTAAAGACTCCACCCCAAAACTACTAGAACTGATATTGGAATACAGCAAAGTTGCAGGATACAAAAATCAACACACAGAAATCTGTGGCTTTCCTATACACTAACAATGAACCAACAGAAAGAGAAATCAGGAAAACAATTCAATTCACATATTCACAAATACATCAAAAACATAAAATTCCTAGGAATAAACCTAACCAAAGAAGTGAAAGACTTATACTCTGAAAACTACAAGTCACTCTTAAGAGAAATTAAAGGGGACACTAACAGATGGAAACTCATCCCATGCTCGTGGCTAGGAAGAATTAATATCGTCAAAATGGCCATCTTACCCAAAGCAATATACAGATTTGATGCAATCCCTATCAAACTACCAGCAACATTCTTCAGTGAACTGGAACAAATAATTCAAAAATTCATATGGAACCACCAAAGACCCCGAATAGCCAAAGCAATCCTGAGAAAGAAGAATAAAGTAGGGGGGATCTCACTCCCGAACTTCAAGCTCTACTATAAAGCCATAGTAATCAAGAAAATTTGGTACTGGCACAAGAACAGAGCCACAGACCAATGGAACAGACTAGAGAATCCAGACATTAACCCAGACATATATGGTCAATTAATATTTGATAAAGGAGCCATGGCGTACAATGGTGAAATGACAGTCTGTTCAACAGATGGTGCTGGTAAAACTGGACAGCTACATGTAGGAGAATGAAACTGGACCTTTGTCTAACCCCATATACAAAAGTAAACTCAAAATGGATCAAAGACCTGAATGTAAGTCATGAAACCATTAAACTCTTGGAAGAAAACATAGGTAAAAACCTCTTAGACATAAACATGAGTGACCTCTTCTTGAACATATCTCCCTGGGCAAGGAAAACAACAGCAAAATTGAACAAGTGGGACTATGTTAAGCTGAAAAGCTTCTGTACAGCAAAAGACACCATCAATAGAACAAAAAGGAACCCTACAGTATGGGAGAATATATTTGAAAATGACACATCCGATAAAGGCTTGACGTCCAGAATATATAAAGAGCTCACACGCCTCAACAAACAAAAAACAAATAACCCAATTAAAAAATAGGCAGAGGAACTGAACAGACAGTTCTCCAAAAAAGAAATACAGATGGCCAACAGACACATGAAAAGATGCTCCATATCACTAATTATCAGAGAAATGCAAATTAAAACTACAGTGAGGTATCACCTCACACCAGTAAGGACGGCTGCCATCCAAAAGACAAACAACAACAAAAGTTGGCGAGGCTGTGGAGAAAGGGGTACCCTCCTACACTGCTGGTGGGAATGTAAATTAGTTCAACCATTGTGGAAAGCAGTATGTTGGTACATCAAAATGCTCAAAACAGACTTACCATTTGACCCAGGAATTGCACTCCTAGGAGTTTACCCTAAGAATGCAGCAATCAAGTTTGAGAAAGACCAATGCACCTCTATGTTTATCGCAGCACTATTTACAATAGCCAGGAATTGGAAGCAACCTAAATGTCCATCGGTAGATGAATGGATAAAGAAGAGGTGGTACATATACACAATGGAATACTACTCAGCCAGAACAAAAGGGCAAATCCTACCATTTGCAGCAACATGGATGGTGCTGGAGGGTATTACGCTCAGTGAAACAAGCCAAGCAGAGAAAGAGAAATACCAAATGATTTCACTTATCTGTGGAATATAAGAACAAAGGAAAAACTGAAGGAACAAAACAGCAGCAGAATCACAGAACTCAAGAATGGACTAACAGGTACCAAAGGGAAAGGGACTGGGGAGGATGGGTCGGTAGGGAGGGATATGGGGGGGAGAAGAAAGGGGGTATTAAGATTAGCATGCATGGGGGTGTGTGGTAGAAAGGTGAGGGCTGTACAACACAGAGAAGGCAAGTAGGGATTCTACAACATTTTGCTATTCTGATGGACAGTGACTGTAAAGGCTTTTATAGGGGTGACCTGGTATAGGGGAAAGCCTCGTAAACATAATATTCATCATGTAAGTGTAGATTAATGATAACAAAAAAAAAAAGAAAAGAAAAGACGGCAGTTCCTGTGTGGTGACCTCCAATGAGTTCTACACAAGGGTTTAAAAGGCATATAAATGTGTAGGCAAAGGGTCTGTTTGTGTTTATACAGAGGATCAAAGCCTAATTTGGCTACCACGAAAATGAACTAAGATACGATATGAAGAAGAACTTCCAACATCAGCACTCTCTGGAAGACTCATGCCAGAAGATGATCATCAAAAAACCCCAACAAAGATCCACGCGCTGCTACAGGTGTAGATGCACTCATCCCACCAGTTCCTGGACTTGCCATGGGAATGAAGAAGGAGATATCTAAGCTGGCCTGTGCATACAGTAAAACAACAAATTTGACTGGATCTATACTGTTGGAACTCAACCAAGAATTAGGAGAAGTGCAAATTGTAATTCTCCAAAATCTTACAACTACAGACTATTTATTGTTAAAAGAACATATGGGTTGTGAACAGTCCCCAGGAATGGGTTGGTTTAATTTGTCTGATTTCTCTCAGACTGTTCAAGTTCAGTTGGACAATATCCACCATATCATAGATAAGTTTTCACAAATGCCTAAGGTGCCTAACTGGTTTTCTTGGTTTCACTGGACATGGCTGGTAATTACAGGTATGCTTTGGTAATGTAACTATACTCCTATTATGTTAATGTGTGTGTGCAATTTAATTAGTAGTTTAAAACCTATACATGCTGAGTTTACTCTACAAGAAGATATGTCAAAGAAATAATCATTCTTCCCATGTTTTCTTCCGCCTGCTACTTCTATAGCTTTTCTTCTTCATTCCTAATTACAACCCTTAAATAGAATTCGTGCCTCATATCAAATTTACCGAGTATCATAATTCTTCCAAGTGGTAAAGATACCTCAAGACAAATGCTGGGCATAGAAGCCACAGGGCATAAATATGCAAAGAAGTAAAAAGCTAACCTTTTCAAACAATAAGTCTTCTCTCTCACTTACCAACTTTACATTTCCCTGTATGGCCCTGGAAGATGACTGGTTAGCCAGAGACGGCTAAGATCCTCAAGGGAGGAACAACCTAAGACAGGCACAGTCGCAGAGGGGCCATCAGGTGAGAAATTGGGGATCAACAGAGGTGAGGCTTAGAACCTCACCCCCCCTGTTCTGAGAGAAATCTTCTGTATATGTGGATGTTTTACTGCCCTTGTCTAGCTTGGATTAACACATATTCTACAGGCACACACCTGATCATCTACATTTGCTCTCTTACAACACTAAACTATGTTTTCTACCTGTATCTTGTATCTACCTACCACTTCAGCATTTTATTAAAAATAATAATAATGAAGAGAGAAATGTGGTATCCACATATAAATCAAGTGTAAAAATCAAATGAGTATTCATATTTGAACTGACTGTTTATAGTTCATAATGCATGAGCAAACCCGAAAGTTTCTGTGATCACTGCCCTTGTACTGTTCATCATATAACTTATTCACTATGTAAGAATTTGTTCTCCATGTAAGAACTTGTTCGTTATGCTTCAGAAGATTGGAGACTGACGAAAATTAGGCTTGGGGTGGACTAATTATAGTGCATTGAGCATTGACTCCCCTATACAGAATTTTATTATTGTTAACAACCATTTGATCAATAAATATGAGAGATGCCCTCACAAAAAAAAAAAAAAAGTACACACTTCCAATTGTAAAATAAATAAGTAACCAGGATGTAATGTATAGCATAAGGAATATAGTCAAAATATTGTAACAACTTGGTATGGTGATAGCTGGTACCTAGAATTATCATGTATATAAATGTTGAATCACTGTGTTGTACACCTGAAAGTAATGTAATGTAATACCGTGTGTCAACTACCCTTCAGTAAAAAATAATTATCTACAAAAAAAAAAAAAATCAAACGAGCATTCATATTTAACCTGATTGTTTATAGTTCATAATGCGTGATCAAAACCGAAAGTTTCTGTGATGACTGCCCTTGTACTGTTCACCATGTAAGAACTTATTCACTATGTAAGAATTTGTTCACCATGTAAGAACTTGTTTGTTATGCTTCAGATGATTGGAGACTGATGAGAATTAGGCTTGGGGTGAATTAAAGATTGTACATTGAGCATTGAGTCCCCTATACAGAATTTTATTGTTGTTAACAACCATTTGATCAATAAATATGACAGATGCCCTCTCAAAAAAAAAAACCAAAAAAAACCAAAAAGCAAGATGCATCTATATGCTGCCTACATGAGACTCATTTCAAACCCAAACACATACAGAGACTAAAATATATGAGACAAAACCAGGAAGAAATGCAAGAAGAAATATAAAAACCTACTATATTACTTAGAAACTTCAATACTCCTCTTTCCATAACTCATACTTAGAGAAGGCAAAAAGATCAAAGCACTTAGTTGACTTGAACACTATCAATCAGTTTGATCTAATTTATATTTATAGAATATTTCCACTTAACAACAATGGAACATGTAGTTTCAAGCTTGTGCAGACCATCCACCAAGATTGACCTCCTTCTAGGCCATGAAACATACTTTAACAGATTTAAAAAAATAGAAGTCATACAAAATATGTCCTCATACCATAATGGAATTAAACTAGAAATGATAACAAGAAAATAGCTTAAAAACTTCAAAACTTTTGGATATTAAACAAACTTCTGAATAATAAATGGACCAAAGAAATCTCACTTGAAATATAAAACAAAGTTTAAACAAAGTGAATGTGAAAATGCAACCTATCAAAATGTATGGAATGCAACAAATTCAGTGATCAGAGAGAAAGGTATAACATTAAATGCATATATTAGATGCATAGTATCAATTTTCTACAATAATTTAAATATATTAGTAGAAGTAGTAATTTATTCTTTGGGCCCAGCATTATTACTCTGTCAAACCAGATAAAAACACAAGAAAGGAAAACTACAGACAGTGTATTTCATGGGCACAAATACAAATACTTCCAATACAATAGTAGTATGAAATACAATACAATATAAATCAAATCCATGGAGAGTATAGACAATGGTTCTGTAACATCTTTCTATGTTGACAGATAGTAACTTCACTATTTGGGGTGAGGATTTAATAATGTGTGTAACTGTTGAATCACTGTATTGTATACTTGAAACCAATATGATATCATATATCAAATATACTTCAATAAAAAAGATCCACCAATGTATAAAAAGAATTATACATCCCAACCATGTGGGATTTATTTCATATATGTAAGTATGGCTCAACTTTTGAAAATCAATCAATTAATGTAATCTACCACATTAACAGACTAGAGAAGAAATATCACGTTATACCAATTGATATCAAACAAAGCACTTGACGAAATGGGTTTCAGAGATTAAGAGTAGTTTAAGAGGTGAAAGGATTCCAAATGTAATGCAGAACATGATTGAAAAATCTAAATATGTTACAAAGCATGATAGGAACAGATAGGAATAAGGTGCTGACCTAAGTAATTTTGGAAATGAGCCTAAGAATAAAAGCAGATGGAACTGTACATATGCAATGCACTATAGTTGATAAAATTATTTTTCAGAGGGGTATATAATAACAATTCTGGAATTATACATGCATTCTGGAATTGGACAATTATGTAAATGGATGGCAGATGATGGGAGCCAGTTCTCTCAATGCTGGAGTGGGAATATACAGATAAGGGAGGAGGACAGAATAATTCATGTGGTGATGGACTAGTGGGGGAGACATTTGTATGAACTCATGTTTAACTTAATATAGATATAGATGGCTATGTATAAAAGTGGATATTTGTACACACATGGATTAGTATACACACATCATACATTTTCTTGACATGTCAGCTGACAAGGCCTATCAATAACAACACCCTAGTAGTAATGAGCAATTGCCCACCCAGAACTTGGTTTATGATAGCATCCTCCAATGAAAGGAATGGCTTCTAGGAAAAAGAGCTGATTCTGTAGTTGAGGCAGAAACTATACAAGATGAGCCTGAAGGATTTTGTAGGGCCAGAAAGTAAGGAAGTGCTCAGAAGCAAGAAACACTGCACATTGATAGGGGTATGCTTAAGGACATGAAAGCCAACTGAATGTGCTCCCTATGGCTAAAGAAAAATATGAGCAAAAAATTAATGAAATATTATTGTATTAGATCTCAAAGTATGAAATATGACTCCATATAAATGATAAAATACATAAATAAATGAGGATGAAGAGACAAATATGAGCAAAAAATTCCAAATATGTGTAAATACTCCATTCTCAAGGAAGGGGAATATAATTCCCTAGTGCTTAGTATAGACTGATAATTTCTTTCCAATGGTTACAGTATGTTAGTACGATATGGAAAGAAAAGGAAAAAGAGTAACTTTACAGTGGAAAAAACTGACAACACACAGAGGAATATATATATGAAGGAATGAATGAATATGAGAAACAGTTATTAGTTCATATGCAAGCTCTATGTAAATATGGGCTTGGATCCAGAAAAAATTCAGTTTCTGACCAGCCAGTGAAGTCTCTGGCCATTTGTCCTACTCTGACATTTAGTGCAATGCACTGTGGTTGCCTGGTGCACCAAGCATGACATCATGAACTTTTGACTTCCTTTGCTGCATTAATTCTACATCTAGCTTTTGGGATTAATGTGGGGTGATTTTGTCATATTCAGAAGCTCTGACACAAGTAAAAGTATAATTGTAAATTATATATACAAACAAAACATATGTGTCTGGAATGTCTCCAAAGATGAACTTACACATATACTCTAAGGGCACTGTATAAAAATCCTTCCCATTTCTAACATATTTTGCCATTTGTGCATCCAAAAATACAGGAAAGCACATATCAATAGAAGTTAAGCCAGTGAATGACAATATTCTTTATGCAGTCCCAGTGAAATCATTAGTTTCTTACTTTCAATCGTTTACTCATTCATTTATTCATGGACCATTTGAAGGATGGAGGTGATGCACAGAGGTGACATAGTCAGATGTAGTTTACAAAAGTATGAGAGCTAAGTGAATGGGGCAAGTAATTGACATTTTGACTTTATTCAGCAGATAATGGTTTGTAATTTAAAGGTTTATATGCAAGGGGATGGTACACTGAAATCTATGCTTTAGCTCTCAGTTTCTCAGGATAGATTTTTCAAAATTAGAGTGTGAAGGCAAAACAGAATATTGCTGGTGAAAATATGATGTATACATATTATAAAGTTTTTAAAAGGTTCCTTTCTTCCCTGAAATGTGGTGCCTAACTTTTTAACAACTGTAACTAATTGTATGCTGAGCAGTGCCCTCCCGGGTAAATATGCAGCAGCTAGCATTGCAGCCTTGTGGAGGCCAAAGGAGAGCGATTCATCACGTCATGATCCAAAAGGTAAATAGAAGTTATAATCAATCTGAACTTTTCAGGACATTTTAGGACATTAGAATTCATACCCAAAGGGAACACACTGCAGAATGACTGCTCTTTAAACATTATCAGGTAGAATTCCTTCTAGAAATAAAAGAAACTGCACAAAGAATGAGACTGATTATAAGGATTAATTTATTTCAATCATAGCATGCATATATACACATGTGTGTGCTTATATACGTGTTACAGAATAACACACATAGGAATTGTTTTTATTTTATTTGCCTGAAAAATAAAATAATTTCATAATTGATCACAAAGTCTAATAAGAGGGGCCAATTTGTATGACATGCACAAATGTCCTTAAGTTTTGGTAATCTCTTCTACTGCATGTATACGTACGTATAGACACAGATATTACATTGAGAACATTGATTAAACACATCCATTATCCATTATATATTTTTTATCATTTTCTTTCCCTAAGTCTCATATCTTAGAGTATACCATGAATTCATATTTTATAAAATCCTGCATTCATCTTGTTTCCTACTGTTTAAGTGATCTTTTTTTTTTTTTTGGCTCTTTAAACAAAGTTTTTCTTCCCCCTGCTTCTTTAAAAAAAATTCATATTAAAAAAAATAATAAAGAGGCCCAGAAATCTTATGGAGGTGGAGGGTTAGACTGAATCAGAGAGGGTAATCAGTATACAGAATATCCAATACAGCAGTGCTTGCTGAGCAGCAATGCTGCCAAAGGATCTGGAATAACCTTAGCTCTAAGTGGGTACCAATAGAGAGCCTTGAAAGTCAAAGGTAAAGACTAAATGGACCAGAAAATACAGAACCCAGAAGACCTACAATTCTTGGCAGTAATCACGAAGTGTTAGCATATGAGATCAAACCAGAAGTTTGATGTTACCAATTCTAGTTTTGAGTGGGTACATACCTAATTTCTGCTTTAGAGCTTTTTCTACAAAGGTGAACTGGGGGAGTGCTGTAAGACGCTTAGAGACAACGCATGCCAGCCTTCAATGTGAATATCAAATTGCATGGAAATCTGGGTAAAAGGCATCTTCTGATTCACTATATGTGGAGTGGGATCTGAGATTCTGAATATCTAACAATTATCCAAGGCAAAACCACTGGACTACATTTTGAGTAACAAGGCTCTAAAGAGATGAATTTCTTTTACAGGGGTTTAGTAAAGAAGTGGATAATATATAATAAAGCTCAGATCATCAAACCATTTCTTAAAATTCTGAAAACAATTGCAAATCTATTTAACTATTTATTTGTCTATTTGTCCAAGGAGAAGCGGAATTAACATTCAATTGATAACTGTCTACTAGGGACTCTAAGTACATAATCTTATATAATACATGCAATAACACTATGAAGGATTACTGATTGAGGAACTGGATATTCACTGGTTAAGATTCTGGCACCAGATAAGACAACCAAGGGATATCTTTCAGGAGAAACTTACTAGTCTCTAACTCACATCACTTTGGTGACACACTCAAGTGTCTACCAATAACCAATTTCTGGTAAGAGTCTTCATGGCAAATGAAAGGCTGGCTGGGGGTTTCAGAGAGGGGCATTTCCCTGATGCTTCTTTAACTTTCTTCAAAATGAGGCCACCTTTAGAATCAGACTGTCAGATATGACTATGGTATTCCAGATGTCTATTTAGAATCCATTAAATGCACACTTCCATGGGAGTTGATTTGGTTGGCCAATAGGATATGATAATTAAAGATATGTTTGTAGAGGCAAGTTCTCAATTAATCATGTTATATGTCACAAATTTTCCCCTCATTTATTTACCATGGGGAAAAAGAAGCAAATACCAAGAATATAAGATTAATTTTATGATTTAATCACTTTGCATTATAATCTCAAGCCATAAATGACTAGGCTTTTCTTCAGTTCCTCAAATGTACCTCTTTCCTCCCTCAGGGCTTTGTTCACTGTTCTCTCTCTTCTCTTTCCTGGAAAGATCTCCCTGTTTATTTGTCTATCCCCATTCTGTTGCTTAAATATTTTTCTCATCCAGCAGAACTTAATTCTTATTTCACTTTCTCAAGGCAGTCATCCATGGTTCTCTGTACTAAATGAGTCATAAATATAGCCTGCAGCTTAGCTTTGTAGCTTTTTCAGTTATTAGAATCTTGATTCTGTAAGAAATTTAGTATTATCTGAAACATTAATAAAGATATCCACTTCAATCTGAGTTTTCTTGAAATACCCTCCTTTAATTTGAAAATAGTAATCAAAACTGGTTATAAACTAGTGGCTCATGGTCTAGATGCAGCATGCAGATGTATTCATTAGGCTCACACAGTGTTATCATGTGCTTAATTGCCAGTATGTAAATAACTGAAGACTTCACATAAAAATAATTTCTCTTCCTGAAATTCAGAAGATATGACATATCTAGGGTCCACTTTCCTGAATGACAATAATTAACTAGAAATATGTGGCCTCTGTACAATTTTAGAAAAACATTTATAAAATATACTTTTCACCGCTACTCCTGGATGGCTTTATATGACTTTCTTCTCACATTTACATTGCCCCCATGTTTCTTGTAGGCATATGAATAGCCAATTTAGACTGGGTGGTTTACATCTGAAATCATTATCTACCCTTAATCTCTAAACCAGGGCTTCTCAAATTTCAGTGCACTTATGAATCCTGAAGAATCTCGTTAAAAGGCAGATTCTGATGTAGTACATTGAAGTGGAGGGTTCTGAGAGTCTGGATTTCTAACAAGCTCCCGGGTGATGCTGAAGCTGTTGAAACATGGATCACACATTAAGTAGGAAAGCAGAACTACAAGTATCTAGGTGAAAAGGAGCTCATGTGGAATTGCCCACAGAACAGATTAATCTTGGTACTAGGAAAAATAATGAAGTTGGGTCTGGGGCCTTATGTTCTGACTCAGGGAGACAGATTTGAAGAACTCTCTGGAGTAAGGTACTCTAAGCTATGTGAATAGAACTTCAAAAGTGAGTGGTACCAAAGGAGGGAGTGCTCTTAGGCTGACTCAGGCTCATTCACAGGTATTTGCATCATCCTGCCTTGACACTGGATTGATGGCACTAAGAGATTTGGATTTTTAAGAAATCTCTAGAGCCCAAGGCACAGGTCATAGAATAATGGTAAATTATGTCCTAAATTACATAACTGGGTTCCACTGGTACAGAAATAGAGAAGGCAGATAAGTATTTTCTGCTTATTTAACCATTTCACAATTTAGATAATGTATAAAGAATAGTTATTAGTTTTTGGTTAGTTGTATGATTATTTCTAAATAGAATTAAGTCTACTCGCAGCAGCATAGTTGAGATACCATGTGATGAGTAGCTGTTTTAAGGGATCATATCTTTTTTGGTGGTTACTCTTTGTGTCCTGTTGTAGAATGGAGTGCGTGTGGGTGGGAGGGAAGTAGTGGGGGATGTGTTGGTCATAAGGTATATGAGGTATACTATAGCTAGAAAAGGCTCACGTGATTATTCTATTGTGAAAACCAAGTGACTTACAGCATCATCAGCTTTCCCAGTCTCCCTTGTCATTTGTTTGTTGTCTAAACTAATTGGCGTAAGAAATAGTAGAAAGTAATGAATCCAGAAGGCATAGATGGAAAAGGACAGGGGGAGATAAGGAAGATCAAGTGACTGGATTGAGATTGGGGAACAAATAGTGAGGAGATTATTGGGTGAATTATTTGTCATAATTAATAGGGCATTAGGGCAGAGATGTATACAATTGATTGCTGTGTTTTGGAGAAATATCACTCCTTCTAACTTTGATCTTTTGAGGACTTCATAGACAACCTAGTTCTTTAATACTTTGGAATTAAAAGAGCTTTTCTTCATTTTATAACTATGCTATTACAGAACTCAAAGGAAAGGCAATCTAGCATATTTACATCAATTTTACATCTAAAACATACTTTAAATGCAAAATATATTTATTAAAAAAATTAGTCACTGATTCAGATTAATATTTTTTCATAACTGGCATACTTATGTAACAGCTTTTTGTTTTGCATGAAGCCTAGGATATTTGTGTTAAAGGTTAAAAAAATGAAATTATTCTTAAAGCTGGAGACCCTTAATTCAGGGATATCCATGGTGTTTTTAGCATCACAGGTGATTTTTCAGTTTCATATAATTGATGTTGACTTAGCTGATCTCAAACCCACATCATAGAATTTAGGAGTTGGTATTCAATTTGCTATATGTAGTAGTATTAAGTGTCTCATTTCATATTGGACATGTCTGTAAGTAATAAATAAGATAATTACAAAACTAGTTTATAAATACCCTAAAGAACATAGAAAGAACATGTAGAAAATGAAATATTTTTGAAATAAATATGAAGAAGCATAAAAAGTAATTTTGAATTTGATGTAGAGATTACAAATTAAATCTTGTTAATAATGAGAGAAAAGTGAATATTTGGGATAAGTGAGGATACACAAACACACATACTTCTCACTTACATATACACTCACAGTTTTTGGGTAGGAAATATCTAGAAAGTAAAATAACATTGTTATATACAAACATAAACACACAGAATAACAATGTGGTAGTGCATTATTAAACTTTTATTCAAAATGTCCTCCTTTTGAGGATTATGAGCAGAGATTATAGGATATTCAGAAGAAATTTATCTCAATAATTTCTAGAATATGTAAAGGGCTGTTCCCTGTCCTATTCATACAACCTCAGCCCTGTTTACTTTCTCTGTCACCTCTGGCTTTTCACTTCTTCCCCAAGTTCATTAAAGACCTCTACCTAGAGACTCTGCCCTGACCCTATACAGAAGTCAGTCTTGATGGAGAGATGAAGTTCAGTACAGCTCCAGACTCTCACTACATAAGACTTAGAACCTAGCTACTCATATGACATATTCCTCAAAATGAACATAGATTCTGGTATATGGCAAGTAATTAATAAATATTTGTTGAAAGAATAGATGGAGAAATTAATAATTTTCTAGCACCATTTTGTTGTCGAGTATTTTTTGCTGCCAATTAGAACTGGAATCCTCCAATGCCCTGAAACTGACTTCCAGGCACCCATGTTGCTCCTCAATTGGATTTTTCCATCTTGCTTGCTATGGCTTAAGCCTGACAGTCATAAACCCATCAACATGATCATTTGCTCCCCAGCTCAAGATATCAACTGCTGAATCAACCCCTTAATTTTTAAAATCTTGTACATCCCCTTTGACTTTCCCTTTTTTAAATTAATGTATCATTGATATACACTCTTATGAAGGTTTCACATGGAAAACATTGTGGTTACTATATTCATCCATATTATCATGTCCCACCCATACCCCATTCAAGTCACTGTCCATCAGCATAGTAAGATGCCACAGAGTCACTACCTGTCTTCTCTGTGCTACACTGTCTTCCCTGTGACCCCCCCATACCATGTGTACCAATCATAATACCCCTCAATCCCCTTCTCCCCACCCACCCTCCCCACCACCCCTCTTTGGTAACCACTAGTTCCTTCTTGGAGACTGTGAGTCGGCTGCTGTTTTGTTCCTTCAGTTTTGCTTCATTGTTATACTCCACAAATGAGAGAAATCATTTGGTACTTGTCTTTCTCCACTTGGCATATTTCACTGAGAATAATACCCTCTAGCTCCATCCATGTTGTTGCAAATGGCAGGATTTGTTTTTTTCTCATGACTGAACAGTATTTCATTGTATATATATATGTACCACTGAGATATCACCTTACACCAGTTAGGATGGCCAACATCAAAAAGACTAGGAACAACAATGCTGGCAAGGATGTGGAGAAAGGGGAACCCTCCTACACTACTGGTGGGGATGTAAATTAGATCAACTATTGTGGAAAGCAATATGGAGGTTCCTCAAAAAACAAAAAATAGAAATACCATTTGACCCTCTTTCACCATCACAGTCATCATCAAATGTTTGAAGTTTATCTCTAAGTTTTCTTCCAACTGATGGTTGGAACCTGATATGTTTTATCATCTTGGTCTATAGTATACTTTTAAACTGATTTCATGATTTATTCAGCAACTTGGGACAAAGGCATAGTGGGAAAGGTAAATTACAGAATAATATCCACAGATTTCAAAATAATCAATACCCACATTTGAAGACTAAGTAAAATACATAACCTGTTTTTATTTATTCTTAATAGACTAATTTTATTTCAAAGAATCCATAGTGAGGAGCTGCTGGGAAAGTATGATAAGAAATGGATAAGAAATATTGCATGAAGAACTTTGCATGAAGTAAATGTTGAGAACTTGAGAAAGTGGCACAGGTAATTCAATCTTTAGCCAAGTTTTAAGAATCTAATCCAAGACAGAAATTACAGCTCTGGCCTCCTGAATATGGGGGACGTTAACTGGGCCATCAGTGAAATGTCTGAATGGAAGTTCCTTGGCCAGCTCTAATTTCACAATAGTTCATTTGCTATGTGTCTGTTCAGTGCTAATTTTTTGTGTAGAGGCATGTGGTGGGTTGTGGTTATGTGAATGAAACTGGCAAATGAAAACTCATAATTGAAATGGAACAAATCAAAGATTTTATAACTTGTGGAGAAATACAGTAAAATTAAATGCATTAACTCCTTTTGAGACTTTTATTAAATAGTTTGAAGGGCAGAGAACATTTATGAGATGGGAGATGTGAAAACCTATGAGGAGTATAGGGTTCTCTTCCATTGCTTTTGGAGGATGCTGCCCAGTGCTTTTTCTGTAATTGTCAAGCTCTTTGGGACAGCTTTTACTAATCTCTCACACAAAAGACAGGCCAAGGTTCCCATCATCACCATTTATTCAATGATCATTTATCTTTCACCTTGTCCACTTCCTACATTTCAGTGTTATCATTGTTCGGTAAATTGTCCAAAGGCAACAATCTGTCATTCACCAAAGACAACTCAACCCTCTCAGACCTTTATAGGGAACAGCTGTAGCACTATAGAATGTAATTTGCAAAATGACATCCTGAGATCCTGAAATCTTTCATTTACTTCACATGATAAGTCATTTCTCTGAAAGTGGTTCAGACTTCATTGCACTGTGGCAGAGGCCCAGGGGCACATCCTTTTAGCTAGTTGAGGTCAGTTGGCATTACCTGCTGACAGTTTCTGCCTATGGTGAGATTCACCCCAGTGACCAAGCACAGCTTCATTTGGCAAAAT
This sequence comes from Manis pentadactyla, assembly GCF_030020395.1. Taxonomy (NCBI): domain Eukaryota; kingdom Metazoa; phylum Chordata; class Mammalia; order Pholidota; family Manidae; genus Manis; species Manis pentadactyla. The sequence goes on along the minus strand of NC_080020.1, from coordinate 166,551,227 downwards.
AAACATTGAGCTCTATTGGCAAGGGTGTATAAAAACAGTGTATCTGTAAAGAATTCTAATAATAAGACAAAATTTAAATTTTTTCAATATCCAAATAAACTACCATAGAATGATCATATAAATATTGAATGATTGATTCATTCATTAAATCATTTATTCCCCAAACCAAACATATTAAGTGCCTTGTATAGCACTGCATCAGATGCAAAAGGAGAAGGTTAATAATGAATTCCTATGAGACAGGTTTCTTGCCTGTCAAGAATTATTTAATTTGGAGGGATCTCTAGCAAGAAATACAAAGTAATTGCTATGACTTAATTATATGTCAGGGAAGATACCTGCCCCAGAATTTTCAAATATCTGTTTATTAGGACATCTGCAAGAACCCAGTTGTAAGATGAGAGATGGTGAAGAAGACAGACTGGGAGAGAGAATGGCAATATGAAGGCCTGTAAGTCACTGGAACCAGTTAGAGTGAGTGGGAGAGAGAAAGATAAGATTGCTGATCTAGCTGCACCTTCAATTCCACTCTACTTGAAGCATAAACAATCTAAATAAAATGTGGTAGAGAAGATGTCCCTGGTTAGAAGTCAGACATACCTTGGTAAGTCAAGACACATTTGGACATACCTTGGTAAGTCAAGACACATTTGGAAAAGCTGTTTGCCTCCATGAAATTCAGTTTCCTGATGTTTAAAATAGTGATAAGTTACTGTGAGAATTACATAAGGGCATACTTGTGGAACTCTGTATTCATAATGGATCCCAGATAAATGTTACAATTCTTCTCAGTTCCCTTAACACAGAGGGCTCGTTGTTTCTAATACTGGGATAACAATGACCACAAGGCCTATTAAAGGATTCCTACAGGTTTTGCCTTTGGAAACCAAATGAATAAAAATCTAAGCTGAGTTCACTATGAGAATACTTTTCATCTTTGTGCATAACATAGTAACTTCTAAATGTATTTTATAATCTTTCATATTTCCTATGTTTGTATTGGAATATCAGTGGTGTGAGGAGACAGAATGAAGAGCAAAAGGAAATATCAGTAATAGTGATCAATTTCTATTTTAAAATTTGATTTATTGTTCAACACATTTTTAAAAATAATTTTGACTTTTAAAAATATTGTATTATTATCATCTTGACTACTGATTTTTTGGAACCTCCTTAAACTGAGTGCTTGAGGCAAATAACTCCCTTGCCTAGTCCTGGCCCTGTGGGAGATGTTTTTAGATGTGGATTCAGAGATTTTTGTTTTTGTGTTACTTTGTAGTACATTTCATGGTGAACCTCACTACAGTATATTCTGTCAAATTAGCAAGAAGAATTGAGGTGGAAAAAATCACCAACAGGAGTAGGATTAGTTTACACCAAGTAAGAAGATAGGATCCCCTGAATTTTCTCTGCTTACTTTCATTATCTTAAGTGTAACTCTTTTGTGGCCTGAAGCCCAGCTTGAAGGCCCCTGCCAAGCCTGCAGCATGAAGTCAGTGCTACTAGAAAACTAGGCATCTTCTCTTTTTGTCAGTGAAACCCCTACCTCTTTATGTTTTTCTAGTGATAAATTATGATTCACTGAACATTTATGAGCCATCACGCATTAAAATAAGTGCTTAATTGTTTTTTCCCCACCTAGTTTAATCCTCTCAAAGATGACAATGGGGAATCATTACTAACAACATTTTACAGATGAAGAATATGAAATTCACAAACATTGACCAAACCATCAAAAACTGTCTCAAATACATCAGCCTTCCTAAAGGAAGATAAAAAGAAAATAGAAGGGATTAGACAAATTGGAACTCTGAACTCTGGAAATAAGAATTAGACTAGAGACTACTATTGTTGCAGGAGCTGCAGGAACTATGAACAAGAAATCGAGACCCCTAGACATTTGGCAAGAAGCAGTTTCATAGTGCTGGCACTGGCTCAGCGGATTCATATCCAAAGGCTGAGCCCTGAGCAAAGCGGAGCCATGCCTTTTATACATTTACTACAAGGGTAAAGGAGAATCACCCTCAGGAATGTTGCAGTGGGAGCTGTTACTCTACAATAGGTTCATTCCAGAATGCTAGTTATGTTTTAACTTACCTCAATAAAGGGTACCCAGTGTAAGGCTGGAGGCACTGGAGGGAGAAGGGCAAGGACAATGCAGGCAGAGCAGAGACAGCACCAAGTAGCTCTGTGCCATATGGGGAAGGAATGAACAGCTCTTCCTGGATTCCAGTCCCATAATCTGCCGACAAAACCCAGATGCAGACCCACTCCATCTGGAAGGAGGAGACCTCTGGCTGTCCATCACCCAACCCTGAGCCAATAAAAAATTCCCCACATACCCCTAGCGTGGCCCACTTACTCTTCCCTTCCCTGTTCTCTTAAAAACTCCCTGCCTGGGTGCGACTTCCCCGGCCTGTGATAGCCAGACCAGGAAACATCACCCGGGAATTGCACTCAAATAAACTGCCTGGCCCTTTGTTGCCTCTCTTCGCCTACTTATTTCGTTTGGAATTTATCTTATATTTGGTGATGAAACCCGGGAAGGAGCATGAATGCAGGGCCTTGACTGGCCACCGGTGGCCCTGCCCCCTATTTCCCCAACCCGGGACCTCAGCCTGCTCTCCACTGCATGGACTATTTTCCGGTGAGTCCCTCAGTTTCCTCAGGTCTGTTTCCCTTCCTAACTCCGTTTTACCTGGTCCATTCAAAATCATAGCTATGTCCAGGTCAGGGCATCTGGCCCTTTGGGCATCCAGCCCACCTTCTGAGGGCATCTGGCCTGCCCTTGGCCAGGTGGTGCACGAGACGTCCCTCACCCAGGCTCCCAGAACGTCTCCCCTGACTTGGTGCGCTTGGGATGCTGGGCGCTGCTTTCAGCAGGATTAGTTGGGGAGTCACACAGACATGGGGAACCAGCCCTCAAAAGCGGAGGACCAGGAGGTGGAGCCAACATGGTGGCGTGAGAAGGACAGTGGGAATATCCTCCCAAAAACATATATATTTTTAAAAATACAACAAATACAACTAATCCTAAAAGAGAGACCAGAAGACACAGGACAACAGCCTGACTACATCCACACGTGCGAGAGCAAAGCGCCTGGTGAAAGGGGTAAGATACAACCCCCGGCCCAGCGGGACCAGAGCACACCTCACCCCAGCTCCCAGCAGGAGGGAGAGGGAGCCCAGGACTGCTAAACACCCAGCCCCAGCCACCAGCACCAGAGTGCAGACACAGTGCATGCGTGGAGGGGTGGAAAATAGGGAAATAGGGCAGCAAGACCTCTGAGCGGGTGCTGAAGCCGATGCCCCTGTGACAAAGAAAAGTGAGTGCTTTTTGAAAGTCTTAAAGGGACAGGGATTTAACAGCTGGATGGAAACAACACAGGTCACAGCCCAGTGGCTGGAAATTACAGGGAAAACTGGGTGCACTAACCCCCTGGGAAACAACTCTGAGACACCTCACGGAGGTAAACAGCCAAACAGCCCCCCATCCATTACCCCTCCGGGCGCTGCGAAAACAGAGAAACAGCCTAAGGCAAAACACGCCCACAGAAAGGAAAATTCCTACACTTCAGCTGGGCATAACACAAAGACCCAGCCTACATGCAATTACCCAACACAAGCCACTAGGGATCGCAGTTGTCTCAGTAAAGAAAAGCCAGGAGCAAGTGAAAAGTTTGGCCCTCCCAGCTAACAGTCAATAGCACCTGTCAACATGAAAAGGCAAAAAAATAAGATCCAGAAAAGACTAACCCAGACAGGACTGGCAGGTCAATTTCACCCACATGCCTAAGCATGAAAAGCTCTGGTATTTACTAGTTCTGGTTGATACCTTTTCAGGGTGGATTGAAGACTTCCCCACCAGCCAGAAAACAGCTTTGGTAGTGGCACAGACATTGGTATCACATATCATCCCCTGCTTTGGCCTGCCTGCCTTGCTAGTGTTGGACAACGAGCCTGCTTTCATCTCTCAGGTCACTCAGCTAACAGCCAAGGCTCTCAACATCACCTGGAACCTCCATATACCCTATCACCCCCAATTGTCATGTAAGGTCAAAAGAGCTAATGGTCTCCTAAAAGACCAACTAACTAAACTGTCTCTAGAGGTAAAGCTCTTGTGGCCCAATCTTCTCCCCATCGCTCTCACCCGGCTGCGTGCTGCCCCCCGGGGACTGGCTGGACTAAGTGCATTTGAGCTGATGTATGGCAGGCTCTTCTTACTAAACACAGGCCTCCCCGCTACCTCTTCTCCTTTAGCCTCCTACTTTCCTTACTTTACACTGTTGAGACATCTTAGAGAACATGCAGACCAGCTCCTACCCCAACCTACGTCATTCAGCAACCCAAGAGACATAGCGATCCTTCAGTCAGGAGATGAGGTACTCCTAAGAGAACTCCAGCCAAAATCTCTCCAACCCTGCTGGACAGAGCCTTATACAGTAATCCTCACTATGCCCTCATCAGTTAAACTACATGGGCATTCCTCCTGGTATCACCTTTATAGGCTCAAACAGGCACCCAGACACGATGATTGGGTGTCTTGTGAGGTGGGTCCTCCTAATTAGTCATGTCAAGTACATTCAGCCAGATGAATAGCCCGGTAGTCTCCAGGCAGAGTTATTCTGCATGTAAGTTTAAGCTCCAACTAACTCTTCACGGAATCAACCAAGAAGTAGGCACCCAAAATTGCCCACGTGTAGGTTGTCAGGCACCGATTCAGATACCGGTACACACAGACATCTTAAACACTTTCTCAAACCCTATGCTGTGCTTTCTGTATGACCAGATCTCTCATACATGTATTTTCCAGTCTGACATGTATGGGGAATGTCATTCTGAATTAGACACATGTAGAGTTTATGCAGTAGAAAAAACAGCAAGAGGACAGCGTGACAACATGTTCTTCAGAATACAAGATAAGCTGTACATTACCATTAGTGACCCTGGGAGAAACCTCAACCTCTCTTATTTCCCTCCAATGGCAGCTTACTTCCCTTGCCCAAGTCACCCTTCAAAATAGGCGGGCTCTAGATCTGCTTACTGCAGAAAAGGGTGGAACTTGTATTTTCTTGCAGGAAGAATGCTGCTACTATATCAATGAGTCTGGGGTCGTAGAACAAAGCATAAAAAAAACTACAAGAATTATAAAAAGACCTCCACAAAACGTGAGTACCTGAAGGCAGCCCTTATGGGTGGCTTCAGTCCCCCTTGATGGCCTAGCTAATGCCTCTGCTGGGCCCCTTCATAATAGTTTGTGATTTACTCTTAATTGCCCCATGTGTTTTCAAGTTCCTTCAACAGCACATGGCAGAAATATCACACATAAAGGTCAATCAGCTGTTGCTGCACAAGTATTTGCCCCTCCAAATTGAGCCTCCTCCAGCCATCAACCAGCCTTAAACACACCCCCATGACACCCCTTGTCAGCCAGAAGTAGCCAGATCAAGTTGTCACCCATTATGACCAAAAGGTTGGAATGTAAGGCTGAGGCACTGGAGAAAGAAGGGTGAGGACAATGCAGGCAGAGCAGAGACGCACCAGGTAGCTCTGTGCCATATGGGGAAGGAATGAACAGCTCTTCCTGGATTCCAGTCCTATGATGTGCCGACAAACCCCGGATGCAGAACCCCTCCATCCGGAAGGAGAAGACCTCTGGCTGTCCATCACCTGACCCTGAGTCAATAAAAAATTCCCCACATACCCCTAGCATGGCCCACTTACCCCTCCCTTCCCTGTTCTCTTAAAAACTCCCCGCCTCCCCTCCCAGGCACGACTTCCCTGGCCTGTGATAGCCAGAATGGGAAACCTCACTCAGGAATTGCGCTCAAATAAACTGTCTGGCCCTTTGTTGCCTCTCTTCGCCTGCTTATTTCAGTTGGAATTTATCTTATACCCAGATACTCTATTGTAAACTAATAGGCCTACATGACTATGATCAATAAGCTGTTCCATATCACTGAGTCCCAGTGGGGGGTACACTGTTACATTGCTGTGAACTTAAGCACCCTGGTATTCTTCTGTATTCTTAAAGCCTTAAAGAAACATTATCCCTTTTTTTGGCTTGGCTTCCTACAACACTATGTCTATAACTGAAAGGTCCTTATGAGCTACACAATACCAAAACATCATGATTACAGTAATACTCTTGTTGGGCAGTTGCATCTGGGGAGGTCTCTCCCTGCTAGGTGAAGCACTAAGAGAAACCTTAACCTGGTCGGGGGGAGGGTTTTTGATTCTGGGTGAGAAAGAATTCTCAACAAGTCAGATGAGTGTAGGTAAGGCTGGAATTCAATAAAGAAAAAGCAGCAGGGAATGGCAGCTCCCTGGCAGGCAGCAGAGAACAGAAAGGTGCAGAGGGAAAGAAGAAAAGTTCTTGGCCTAGGGAAAATTCCCTTGCCAACTCCTGAAGCCAGGGTCACCTGGCATCCTGTGTCCACTTAGATCTGCACAGTGTGGGGACTAGCCCCTGCCACTCCAGGATTTGTGGGAGCCATGGAGCACAGGATGGAGTGAGATATGTTCTGAGAACTTCCCAAAGAAAGATTTTTCAGGCAGTCTACTAAGAGAAGATTGCTCAGGGACAGTTCCGTCCAGGTCACCCAGGCGACGGAAACATGCAGGCCCAAATATGAGCCCTTAGCAGCCCCTTCCTACTTATTAGGAGTAAAGTGATGGCAGAGTGAAGACTTGGAAATGAAATGAAATAGCGAAGAGACAAATCACAATAATTTGAGCAGTGAGAAAGCTTTATTTGAAAGTACAGACTTAAAGAAAGGAAAGTGCAGGTGTCCTCAGAGAGGAGGCATGATGAAAGTTTGAGGATTCTGTCTTTTAAGGCTTTGCCTTGGGGCAAAGGGCTGAAGTGGGTTTGTTGGGGTAGGCTTGACTTGTGGTCTCAAGCTACTTATCTCTGGTGAGACACACCATGTCTCCTTTCTTTTATTATCAGTCTTCCAGCTAATTCTTCTAAATAAACCCAACACAAGGGATTTATTTATCCTGTTCTTCTCCAAGATAATGGTTATCCTCACTGTTAAGGTTAGGTTAATACTGCCTGCCCTGCCTTCAGAAAGGCTTTTGGACTATTGTCTGATTACCAGAAAATATGTTAAACATATTACTTCTCAATTCTGCTTTTTAAAATGAAATCTTAGCCTTAAGATGGAGTCTCTATGTTCTTACTATACTGTTTATATTTCAGCATTTCTCATCATAGGCAGGAAGTTAATTATGATGTGTGTCCCAAGTCCCTCCCCTACCTCAGTACAACATTGAAAAACATCAACAAAGTGAAACAAAAGACCAAAAAAAGTAAAAGTATAGGCCCTGGGAATAGAGAAAAAGATATGGAAGAGAAAAATTGGCCAGGTTCTAGGGAAATCCCAGCAGCTCATATTGGCAGAGGTTAGAAAACAGAATACTATGATTACTTTAGAAAAGGAAGATATAGGCCATTAACCAGATGAAACTTGTCAAGCTCTCTGCTGATTAAAAGCCAAATAGAAGGGGCATAATTATTGGAGGGTAAGTATATGAAAAGTCATTCTAGTTAACCTGGGACTGAGATTTCTCTAGACATGGGTCATGCAATACTAAATACAGGACAATCCCAGGAAAATTAGGACAATTTCCCAGACAAGCCAGGATAGTTTGTCATCTAAAGAACATTAGAGGTCCAAAGTCTTAGCAGTGATTGCCCAGAACTGGTAGAACTGGATGAGGCAAGCAAAGTCAAGTGTACTATATTTGGAGATGGAAGGGTAGGAAAGTTGGGTGGTGGGATGGGCCAGATTCAGAGATGAAAGTATACACAAGAGAGTCAAAAGCCTCAGTCATTCAAGAATCTATTAGGCCAAATGAATAGATAATGCATGTACACAGTGTTACAAAGTAAATGATAATAAATTTTATAACTGAGAAACAGAACAAGTGTTATGACAATTCAGAGAGGGTAGAGAATTGCCAATTTCAATGAGATGACAGAGGCAGCATTAAAACTGAGATTTTAAGCAAGACTGATTTCTCACTAAGAAGATATGGAAGAAAGTTGGGAAAAGAAAATGTGACATCAGAATGTATGGGGAACACACAGGTTATACACTGGATCTGCCCTTTCATTTGAATGGAATTTGAAAGTGAAATCAAGTTGAGAAGACAGTATTTGGAGTTAATTTTGGGATTAGTCTTTGATGTCAAGATAAACATTTCAGATTTTATTTATCAAACACCAATGAATGAACCATTTAAAAGATTTTGATCAGGGAAATAGATAATGAAGCTGAACTATGCTTCTGAGGTATTGCACAGACAATGGTGAACAGATAGCTTAGGTACAGGGAGTTACTGGATACAGAGAGTTCTTGCAAAGGACAATGAATACACAGAAATAAGAAGAGACAAAGGCTTGAAGGAGTAATAGGAAGTTGGAAAGAATGGGATAGTGAAAGATCAGAATTCAAGGTAGTGTGGCAAAACGGATCAACTCAGGCTTTAGAGACAGACCTTAACTGATTCCCTGATCCTCAGTTTACTGGAAATATGGCTTCAAGAAGAAATCTCAACCTTTTCAAGCATCAGATCTCATCTATAAAATAAAGATTATATTATGCATATTAGAGGCCTGCTATAAATTATCAAATATGACAATAGATTTAAAGTCCAAATTTCAATGCCCAGTACCTAGATCTTCAGTGCATGATGACTATAATGTTGTAAATTAACAAAAATTTGCAGTTGCTTGTAGACAGGAGCAAATGGTACAGTAATGTCACAGACATCTTCAAAATTCTATTTTAGAGTTATACTAGAGTCATCAAAAATAGCTATTGAGGGTCTCCTTCTACATGGCTTTAAATCCTATCATTGGCACATTTTAGCCCTAAATATTTGAAAATTCACCTATTTTTTTCTGGTTATTTTATGGGGTATAAAGATATGCAAACATATATGTAAAATATTTTTGTTATTATTTAATAGTTGATAAATAGCCTAAAAATGCTTATATTCTTAAATTTTTCTTAAGGACTAGAATTTATTACTGGTCATGACAAAAACATAAACCTAAAACAACAAAAGAATCACTTTCTAAAGACATTGAATCTCAATTATTTCCAACATAAAATAGTTGATAAAGTTATGATGTAGTGCTGACTGGATGGTACTTCAATAGAATTTAGGAGATGCTCAGACAAGAAAGAGGGTACTGCGGGATGCATATTTCCATGGGCAGGCTCACGCAGATGCAGGATTTGAGAAGCCTGTATAGGAATCAGAACAATTTTTGAAATACTCCAACTTGTTCCATTAGAGTGGAAGTGCCTTGGTCTGTAATAAAACCCCCTGGAGTCTCTTCTTTTTCCAGATTCACAAGCTGATTCTTCTTACTGCTTGGAGATCCTGATGATGGAGATTTACATCTTAAGGTGTAAAGTGGGACCAAGAGTTTTCTAGGAGCAGCCACCCAGCACCAAGTTGTGAAAATGTCTTGAATGATGGCAACTTAAAAGACCTAATGATCCAGATTAAATGGAAAATAAACCTAAATGAGGTGCAGAACCATTCCCAAGAAATGTTGGCTTAGAAGGGAGTTCATTTTGCATGCCACATTGGTCCCCTCTGAAGATGATTTTTAAACAAAAGGCAAACTGAGGATATTCTGTGCTCCTCATGTGGCCCGTAGTAGAATATGAGAATACCAGTGCTCACATTGGAATTTCCATAATGACTAGAGAATATATATCCATATGGCTTGGGAATCTCCCTCAGCCAATAACTCTTAAAAGGAAATTGTAAGTGCACTAAGGGGCATCGTTAACAATGATATTCTCTTAACCTTACAGCAATGTATTTCAGTTTATGGAACTTATACTGGCATTTACAGACCTTTGGGGAAAGTACTGAATGTGGGTTTAATCACCATGGTTAGATATGTGATACCCAGGCTGGCAAAACTGTTTTTGAAAGCACACTCCTTTCAATTTCAACAGGTGTTAGGCAAATGGATCTGTATGGAATATTCATGGTCTGGTATAAATATAATGATAAAAGATGCTTCTATAAGAATTCATTACCAATATGAGTATATTAAGAAACCAAATTATTAGTTGCTAACAAAAATTAATCGTCCTTTGTAGAGAAAGTGGAACACACAAAATGAATGTGAAGACATTTGCAGGACTATGGGCACTGATTGGTTATAAAAGCTCAAACTAAGACTTTTTAATGAAAGGTAGAAAGGATGCAATCATTTGCTGGTAAGTAACATTCCCTTCCCTCGCTGTTTGAAGTGGTTGCCTTAGCAACATAGGTGCCTAGATGACTCATCATGCACATTTTGTCTTTATCTCTATTTTGGTCCACTTTATAATATGTGAAATTTAAAAACAGAGAGAAACTTTTAAAAACTGTTTTGGGGATATTCATCAAGGAAAAAAAACATAGGAAAGAGGAGTTTTTGTCATGTATTTTCCCTACCACCTTGCATTTAATAGTGGTGTTCACACAGCATGATATGTGAGTCCTCTTCATTCCCTATCCATTCTCCAATGCTTAACTTAACTGTCTCCTCTATGAAGTGTCACTGACACCATATTTACTCAAATATCTACTGCCCCTGATGTTTGTGATAATTCATCTATGGGCCTTTCATTTGGCTGCCTTGTCCTGTGGTTGTATTTTTGTATGATTATACTGAATAGTATGGATACATACTGTAATAGAATGATAGAAATTAGCAGTGTATAATGTGAACACAAGGGTGAAGATTAAAGATAGTGGCGTGAGAGGTGAGACAAAGGCTTCCTCCTAAAACCGCATATAATACTAAAATATAATTAATACCACTTATCCTAAGAGAGCAACAGGAAAGAGGACTGTACCAGACTATATACACCTGGATAAAAGAGCAGACCTCACGGAGAAGGGTAATGTACAAAAGCTGTGGCCCGGCGGGACCCAAACACTTCCCCAACACAAGCTCACCGGTGGAGGAAGAAAAACTGAGCAGGGAGGGAGTGGAGGTCTGGGACTGCTGAATACCAAACTCCGGAGATCTGCTCTGGGAGTACAAACCTACATTTCATGGTGCTTGCATGATACTCTCATTATTACGGGGTTGGAAAGCTAAGACAGGCAGAATTCCCGGAGAGACTGAGATTCCAGCTGCTTATCGAAAGCAGGGATCCATATCCAGCTGCTCTTGGACAAAAGCTTATACCTCTGTGCTTGGCCCACTGTTTCAGGCAGTGGAGACAGGCATAGCAGCTGGGAAAGCAGGAAACAGCTCTTTCTGTCCCCAGGCATCAATACCACTCCCTTGTAACACCATTATAATACAAGGTTACCTTGCAACCTCTGAAGACATTGCTACAGAGGCTAGGCAGCTCCAGAGAGTAGAGCTTCTGGACACTAGAGGGCACCATATATAAATACGAAATGCAAAAGGAACCTCGTCCAGAGTAAAATTATTAGTACAACTCCCGAGAAAGATTTAAATGACATGGACCTCATGAATCTTCCTGAAAGGGAGATCAAAATAAAAATCATTAACATGCTAATGGTGGTACAGAAAGATAATCAAGAACTCAGGAATTAATTCCGGTCAGAGATCCAATCATTGAAGAGCACAATGGAGGGTATTAAAAGCAGATTAGATACAGAGAAGGACATAATAAATGAAATAGAAACTAGAGGAGAGGAATACAAAGAAGCTGAGGCACAGAGAGAAAAAAGGATCTCTAAGAATGAAAGAACATTGAGAGAACTGTGTGAACAATCCAAATGGAACAATATTTACATTATAGGGATACCATATAAAGAAGAGAGAGAGAAAGGGATAGAAAGTGTCTTTGAATAGGAAATTGCTGAAAACTTCCCCAATCTGGGGAAGGAGATAGTCTCTCAGGCCATGGAGATCCACAGATCTCCCAACACAAGGGACCCAAGGAAGACAACACCAAGACATATAGTAATTAAAATGGCAAAGATCAAGGATAAGGGCAGACTCTTAAAAGCAGACAGAGAGAGAAATAAGATCACATACAAAGGAAAGCCCATCAGGCTAACATCAGACTTCTCAAAAGAACCCTTACAAGCCAGAAGGGAGTGGCATCAGGTATTTAATGCAATGAAGCAGAAGGGCCTGGAAGCAAGATTACTTTATCCGGCAAGATTATCATTTAAATTTGAAGGATGGATTAAACAATTTCCAGATAAGCAAAATCTGAGAGAATTAACTTCCCACAAACCATCTCTACAGTCTATCTGGAGGGACTGCTACAGATGGAAGTGTTCCTAAGGTTTAATAGTTATCACCAGGGGTAATAAAACCACAGTAAAGAAAGTAGAACAGCTAATTACTGAGCAAATGCAAAATTAAATTAACTATGCCCAATGTCAATCATGGGATAGACAAACAGTACAGAATATGATACCTAATATATAAAGAATGGATGAGGAAGAAAAGGAGGAAAAAAAGAAAAGAACTTTTAGATTGTGTTTGTAATAGCATATTAAGTGAGTTAAATTAGACTCTTAGATAGTAAGGAAGTTAACCTTGAACCTTTGGTAACCACGAATCTAAAGTCTGCGATGGCAGTAATTACATACCTATCAATAATCACCCTAAATGTAAATGGACTGAATGCACCAAGCAAAAGACATAGAGTCACTGAATGGTTAAAAAAACAAGACCCATCTATAAGCTGCCTACAAGAGACTCACTTTAAACCCAAAGACATACACAGACTAAAAGTGAAGGGATGGAAAAAGATATTTCATGCAATTAATAGAGAGAAAAAAGCAGGAGTTGCAGTACTTGTATCAGACAAAATAGACTTCAAAACAAAAAGTCACAAGAGACAAAGAAGGACATTACATAATGATAAAGGGGTCAATCCAACAAGAGGATATAACCATTATAAATATCTATGCTCCCAACACAGTAGCATCTATATATGTGAAACAAATACTAACTGAATTAAAAGTGGAAGTGGAATGCAATGCATTCATTCTAGGAGACTTCAACACTCCACTCACTCTGAAGGACAGATCAACCAGACAGAAAATAAGTAAGGAGACGGAGGCACTGAACCACAAATTAGAACAGATGGACCTAACAGACATCTACAGAACTCTACACACAAAAGCAGCAGAATAAACATTCTTCTCAAGTGCACATGGAACATTTTCAAGAATAGATCATATACTAGGCCATAAAAAGAGCCTCAGTAAATTCAAAAAGATTGCAATTTTACAAACCAGTTTCTCAGACCACAAGGGTATAAAACTAGAAATAAATTACTCAAAGAAAATGAAAAATCCCACAAACACATGGAGGCTTCACAACATGCTCCTAAATAACTAATGAATCAATGACCAAATATAAACAGACATCAAGCAATATATGGAGACAAATGACAACAATGATTCACCGCCGCAAAATCTGTGGGATGCAGCCAAGGCCGTGCTAAGAGGAAAGTATATTGCAATAGAGGCCTACCTCAGGAAAGAAGAACAATCCCATATAAGCAGTCTAAACTCACAATTAATGAAACTAGAAAAAGAAGAACAAATGAGGACCAAAGTCAGTAGAAGGAGGGAAATAATAAAGATTAGAGCAGAAATAAATAAAATTGAGAAGAATAAAACAATAGAAAGAATCAATGAAAGGAAGAGCTGGTTCTTCGAGAAAATAAACAAAATAGATAAACCCTTAGCCAGACTTACTGAGAAAAAAAGACTCTACACACATAAACACAATCAGAAACAAGAAAGGAAAAATCACTATGGATTCCAAAGAAATACAAAGAATTATTAGAGATTACTATAAAAACTATATGCTAATAAACTGGATAACCTAGAAGAAATGGACAAATTTCTAGAAAAAGTACAACCTTCCAAAGCTGACCAAGGAAGAAACAGAAAATCTGAACAGACCAATTACCAGCAATGAAATTGAACTGGTGATTAAAAAACTACCTAAGAACAAAACACCTGGACCAGATGGTTTCACCACTGAATTTTATCAAATATTTAGTTAAGACCTAATACTCATCCTTAAAGTTTTCCAAAGAGTAGAAGAAGAAGGAATACTTCCAATCTCATTCTATGAGGTCAGCATCACTCTGATACCAAAACCAAGCAAAGAAACCACAAAAAAAGAAAATTACCGACCATATCCCTGATGAACATAGATGCAAAAATACTCAACAAAATATTAGCAAACCAAATTGAAAAGCACATAAAAAAGATCATCCATTATGATCAAGTAGGATTTACTCCAAGGATGCAAAGATGGTACAACATTCGAAAATTCATCAATATCATCCACCACATCAACAAAAAGAAGGACAAATACCACATGATCATCTCCATAGATGCTGAAAAAGCATTTGACAAAATTCAACATCCATTAATGATAAAAACTCTCAACAAAATGGGAATAGAGGGCAAGTACCTCAACATAATAAAGACCATATAGGACAAACCCACAGCCAACATCATACTTAACAGCGAGAAGCTACAAACGTTTCCTTTAAGATCAGGAACAAGACAAGGATGCCCACTTTCCCTACTTCTATTCAACATAGTAGTAGAGGTCCTAGCCACAGCAATCAGACAACAAGAAGAAATAAAACTCATCCAGATTGGCAAGGAAGAATTTAAACTGTCCCTGTTTGCAGATGACATGATATTGTACATAAAAAACCCTAAAGAATCAACCCCAAAACTACTAGATCTAATATCTGAATTCAGCAAAGTTGCAGGATACAAAATTAACACACAGAAATCTGTGGCATGCCTATACACTAACAATGAACTAGCAGAGAGAGAAATCAAGAAAAAAATTCCATTCAAAGTTGCATCAAAAAGAATAAAATACCTAGGAATAAACCAAACCTAAGAAGTGAAAGACCTATACCCTGAAAAATACAAGACACTCTTAAGAGAAATTAAAGAAGATAACAATAAATGGAAACACGTCCCGTGCTCATGGATAGGAAGAATTAATATTGTCAAAATGACCATCCTGCCTAAAGCAATCTATAGATTCAATGCAATTCCTATCAAAATACCAAGAGCATTCTTCAATGAACTAGAGAAAATCGTTCTAAAATTCATATGGAACCACAAAAGACCTCGAATAGCCAATGCAATTCTGAGAAGGAAGAATAAAGCTCAGGCATTATGCTCACCAACTTCAAGCTTTATTACAAAGCCACAGTAATCAATACAATTTGGTACTGGCAAAAGAACAGACCCATAGACCAATGGAACAGACTAGAGAGCCCTGATGTAAACCCAACCATATATGGTCAATTAATATATGATAAAGGAGCCATGGATATACAATGGGGAATGACAGCCTCTTCAACAGCTGGTGTTGCCAAAACTGGACAGCTACATGCAATAGAATGAAACTGGATTATTGTTTAACCCCATACACAAAAGTAAAGTAGAAATGGATCAAAGACTTGAATGTAAGTCATGAAACCATAAAACTCTTAGAAGACAACATAGGGAAACATCTCCTGAATATAAGCATGAGCAAATTCTTCCTGAACGTATCTCCTCAAGAGAGGAAACAAAAGCAAAAAATGAACTCATGGGACTACATCAAACTAAAAAGTTTCTGTGCAGCAAAGGATACCATCAACAGAACAAAAAGGTATCCTACAGTATGGGAGAATATATTTATTAATGACTTATCTGACAAGGAGTTAACATCCAAGATATATAAAGAACTTACACACCTCAACACTCAAAAAGCAAAAACCCTGATTAAAAAATGGACAGAGGATATGAAGAGACAGTTCTCCAAGGAATGAATTCAGATGACCAACAGACACATGAAAAGATGCTCCTCATCACTAATCATTAGGGAAATGCAAATTAAAACCACAATGAGATATCACCTCACACCAGTAAGGATGGCCAGCATCAAAAAGACTAAGAACAACAAATGCTGGTGAAGATGCAGAGAAAGGTGAAACCTCTTACACTGCTGGTGGGAATGTAAGCTAGTTCAACCATTGTGGAAAGCAGTATGGAGGTTCCTCAAAAAACTAAAAATAGAAATACCATTTGACCTGGGAATCCCACTCCTTGGAATTTATGCAAAGAATACAACTTCTCAGATTCAAAAAGATATGCACCCCTATGTTTATCACAGCACTTTTTTTTACAATAGCCAAGATATGGAAGCAACCTAAGTGTCCATCTGTAGATGAATAGATAAAGAAGATGTGGTACATATACACAATGGAATACTATTTGGCCATAAGAAAGAAAGAAATCCTACAATTTGCAACAACATGGATGGAGCTGGAGGACATATGCTCAGTGAAATAAGCCAGGTGGATAAAGACAAATGCCAAATGATTTCTCTCTTTTGTGGGGTATAGCAATGAAGCAAAACTGAAGGAACAAAATAGCAGCAGACTCAGAGACTCCAAGAATGAACTAGTGGTTACCAAAGGGGAGGGGTGTGGGAGTGCGGGTGGGGAGGGAGGGAGAAGGTAATTGAGGGGTATTATGTTTAGTATACATGGTATGGGGGATCATGGGATGAACAGTGAAGTACAGATAAAGCACATAATGGAATCTGTGGCATCTTACTACACTAATGGACGGTTACTGCCTTGGAGTATGGGTGGGGACTTGATAATATGGGTAAATGTAGTAACCATATTGTTTTTTCATGTGAAATCTTCATAAGACTGTATATCAATCATACCTTAAAAAATGAGAAAAAGTATATCACTTAAGACACAGTTGTATACTCACAACCAATGTAATATTGTATATCAGCTATACCTCAATAAGAAAAAATATATATATATAAATTAAAAAATGTGAGTACAAGGGTGGAAAACCTGACCCAGGAGACTCCAAACTTGTTCAGTGCCCTGGTGCATAAAGAAGAGTTATCCTGGGAGGAAACAAGCCATTACTGTATGTGAACACTGCTCATTTATAAGCAAAAGATGATAATTTTTATAATATTTCCTTGCTAGCTGACAGAAATTATATTTAAAGTATAGGCACATATGTCTAAATAATTTCAGCAGGGCTATTTATAGAAGATTTTGGGGCCTGGATTTTACCTACACTTGTTACATAAAAAGACTGAATTAACTAGCTAGTTAGTTGTACATACATTATACAGCACCTACACTTAACAGGCATAAAGTGGGTGAGCACTGCTTTCAGCATGGCTCTATGTCCCTCTCAGCTATCACTTGTTCCCAACAAACTGCTGTAATACATTCAGGGTTTTTGAATGTGTGGATTTTGTACACATTTTCTCATTAGTAGCACCTCATGCCAACAAGGCCTCTTACTCCCCACTGTCCTATAACTGCATCATCCAAAGAGAGCAATTAATCTTTACCATAGTGGTCTGATAATTGTTTGTTGATCATGTTCAGTGCATTCTATCCCAAACACAGCACTTTCATATTTAATAAATGTCTAATATCACAATTGTTAGGCATCATGGAGGGTTTGCAGGCAAGACATTTTGGTGCACACCAAATCAAATAGAGTAAATGGCTTTCTATGGCACCAAGTTCTTCTCTGCAGTTAACGCAGTGTTACAAATCAAGAAATAAACATTTTTTGGAGAAGAGAAATTTGCATGTTTCTGCCCTTTTCTTCCTAGAAAACATTGCTCCTCTCACACAGACCATGTGAGATGCTTCTTCTCCCTGAAGGTTGCAACACCACTCGGGATTATGACGTGCGATGAACTGTAAATTCACTTTATTAGAAGAGAAGGAAGCAGTGAAGCCTTTTAAATGCTTTCCTTTTTCTCATTAGTAAATCTAACTGCATGGTGTTGTGCAGGCTTGGTCATATTGATCTAGATCTCACTTCTTTGCAATTCAGAACCCATGTGATTCATAAATCTTACATGAATCTTTTCGAGTGATAATCATAGAGACACACAAACACTTTGCACAAATTAGCATTATAAAACAGAAACTTTTGTAGAAACCATTTTTAAGTTAAAAAAGAAAAGTGGGGCTGATGGGCGGAAGATGGCGGCGTGAGTAGAGCAGCAGAAATCTCCTCCCAAAACCACATATATCTATGAAAATATAACAAAGACAACCCTTCCTAGAATAAAGACCAGAGGACACAGGACAATATCCAGACCACATCCGCACCTGAGAGAACCCAGCGCCTCGTGAAGGGGGTAAGATACAAGCCCCGGACTGGCGGGAGCCGAGCGCCCATCCCACCAACTCGCGGCGGGAGAAGAATAGGCAGAGCAGAAGGGAGACGGAGCACAGGACTGCCGAACACCCAGCCCCAGCCATCCAGGCCAGAGAGCAGGGCCCTGGATACTAGGAAAACAGGGCAGCAAGAACAGAGAGCAGGCACCAGAGGTCGAGCGCCAGAGGACATAAGAAAAGCGAGCGACCAATTTTTCTTTTTTTTTTTTTTTTTTGCTGTTTTGTTATGGCGAGCGCTTTTTGGAAGTCTTAAAGGGATAGGGACCCCAATACTAGGGAAACAGGGCAACAAGACCGGTGAGCAGATGCCTGAGGCTGGCGCCGGACAATAAAGAAAAACAAGTGGTCACCTTTTTTTTTTTTTTTTAATTAAAAATTTTTCTTTTTTAATTGAAATTTTTTTTTTTTTCTTTTGTGGTCGTTGTTTTGTTTTGGTAGGTGCTTTTTGGAAGTCTTAAAGGGACAGGGCGGGACACTTAATCCAGAGGTAGAGAATCCGGGGATCTCTGGGCACCCTAACCCCTGGGCTGCAGGGAGCAGGGAGGCCCCTTACGAAGATAAATAGCCTCCAGGCTGCTCCCCCTCCAACGCGACTCCACCATTTGAAGGAGTGGCCCGAACCAGGCCACGCCCACAGCAACAACGGAGATAAACTCCATAGCAGCCGGACAGGAAGCAGAAACCCTGTCTGCACGCAGCTGCCCAGCACAAGTCACTAGAGGTCCCTGTTCTGCCAGGAGAGGAGGGCCACAAACCAACAAGAAGGGAAGTTCTTCCAGCTGTCACTCGTCCCAGCTCTGCAAACTATTCCTATCATCATGAAAAGGCAAAACTACAGGCAGACAAAGATCACAGAGACAACACCAGAGAAGGAGACAGACCTAGTCAGTCTTCCTGACAAAGAATTCAAAATAAGAATCATAAACATGCTGACAGAGATGCAGAGAAATACACAAGAGATATGGGATGAAGTCCGGAGGGAGATCACAGATGCCAGAAAGGAGATCACAGAAATGAAACAAACTCTGGAAGGGTTTATATGCAGAATGGATAGGATGCAAGAGGCCATTGATGGAATTGAAACCAGAGAACAGGAATGCATAGAAGCTGACATAAAGAGAGATAAAAGGATCTCCAGGAATGAAACAATGTTAAGAGAACTGTGTGACCAATCCAAAAGGAACAATATCCGTATTATAGGGGTTCCAGAAGAAAAAGAGAGAGGAAAAGAGATGGAAAGTATCTTAGAAGAAATAATTGCTGAAAACTTCCCCAAACTGGGGGAGGAAATAATAGAACAGACCACGGAAATACACAGAACCCCCAACAGAAAGGATCCAAGGAGGACAACACCAACACACATAATAATTAAAATAGCAAAGATCAAGGACAAACAAAGAGTTTTAAAGGCAGCTAGAGAGAAAAAGGTCACCTATAAAGGAAAACCCATCAGGCTAACATCAGACTTCTCGACAGAAACCCTACAGGCCAGAAGAGAATGGCATGATATATTTAAAACAATGCAACAGAAGGGCCTTGAACCAAGGATACTGTATCCAGCACGACTATCATTCAAATATGATGGTGGGATTAAACAATTGCCAGACAAATAAAAGCTGAGGGAATTTGCTTCCCACAAACCACCTCTACAGGACATTTTACAGGGACTGCTCTAGATGGGAGCACTCCTAGAAAGAGCACAGCACAAAACACCCAACATATGAAGAATCAAGGAGGAGGAATAAGAAGGGAGAGAAGAAAAGAATCTCCAGACACTGTAAAGAACAGCTCAATAAGCAAGCTAAGATAGGCAGTAAGATACTAAAGAGGCTAACCTTGAACCTTTGGTAACCATGAATCTAAAGCCTGCAATGGCAATAAGTACATATCTTTCAATAGTCACCCTAAATGTTAATGGGCTGAATGCACCAATCAAAAGACATAGAGTAATAGAATAGATAAAAAAGCAAGGCCCATCTATATGCTGCTTACAAGAAACTCACCTCAATCCCAAAGACATATACAGACTAAAAGTCAAGGGATGGAAAAACATATTTCAAGCAAAAAACAGCGAGAAGAAAGCAGGGGTTGCAGTAGTAATATCAGACAAATAGACTTCAAACCAAAGAAAGTAACAAGAGATAAAGAAGGACACTAAATAATGATAAAGGGCTCAGTCCAACAAGAGGATATAACCATTCTAAATATATATGCACCCAACACAGGAGCACCAGCATATGTGAAACAAATACTAACAGAACTAAAGGGGGAAATAGACTGCAATGCATTCATTCTAGGAGACTTCAACACACCACTCATCCCAAAGAATAGATCCACTGGGCAGAAAATAAGTAAGGACACGGAAGCACTGAAAAACACAGTAGAGCAGATGGACCGAATAGACATCTATAGAACTCTACAACCAGAAGCAACAGGATATACATTCTTCTCAAGTGCACATGGAATATTCTCCAGAAAAGATCACATACTAGGCCACAAAAAGAGCCTCAGAAAATTCCAAAAGATTGAAATCCTACCAACCAACTTTTCAGACCACAAAGGCATAAAACTAGAAATAAACTATACAAAGAAAGCAAAGAGGTTCACAAACACATGGAGGCTTAACAACATGCTCCTAAATAATCAATGGGTTAATGACAAAATCAAAATGGAGATTCAGCAATATATGGAAACAAATGACACAACAACACTAAGCCCCAACTTCTGTGGGATGCAGCAAAAGCAGTCTTAAGACGAAAGTATATAGCAATACAAGCATATTTTAAAAAGGAAGAACAATCCCAAATGAATGGTCTAATGTCACAATTATCGAAATTGGAAAAAGAAGAACAAATGAGGCCTAAGGTCAGCAGAAGGAGGGACACAATAAAGATCAGAGAAGAAATAAATAGAATTGAGAAGAATAAAACAAAAGCAAAAATCAATGAAACCAAGAGCTGGATCTTCAAGAAAATAAACAAAATAGATAAGCCTCTAGCCAGACTTATTAAGAAGAAAAGAGAGTCAACACAAATCAACAGTATCAGAAACGAGAAAGGAAAAATCAAGACGGACCCCACAGAAATACAAAGAATTATTAGAGAATACTATGAAAACCTATATGCTAACAAGCTGGGAAACCTAGGAGAAATGGACAACTTCCTAGAAAAATACAACCTTCCAAGATTGACCCAGAAAGAGACAGAAAATCTAAACAGACCAATTAAAAAGCAAAGAAATTGAAGCAGTAATCAAAAAACTACAAAAGAATAAAACCCCCGGGCCAGATGGATTTACCTCAGAATTTTAACAGACATACAGGGAAGACATAATACCCACTCTCCTTAAAGTTTTCCAAAAAATAGAGGAGGACGGGATACACCCAAACTCATTTTATGGAGCTAACATCACCCTAATACCAAATAAAGGTAAAGACCCCACCAAAAAAGAAAACTACAGACCAATATCCCTGATGAACGTAGATGCAAAATACTCAACAAAATATTAGCAAACCAAATTCAAAAATACATCAAAAGGATCATACACCATGAGAAAGTGGCATTTATCCCAGGGATGCAAGGATGGTACAACATTCGAAAATCCATCAACATCATCCACTACATCAACAAAAAGAAATACAAAAACCGCATGATCATCTTCATAGATGCTGAAAAAGCATTTGACAAAGTTCAACATCCATTCATGATAAAAACTCTCAGCAAAATGGGAACAGAGGGCAAGTACCTCAACATAATAAAGGCCATCTATGATAAACCCAGAGCCAACATTATATTGAACAGTGAGAAGCTGAAAGCATTTCCTGTGAGATTGGGAACTAGACAGGGATGCCCACTCTCTCCACTGTTATTTAACATAGTGCTGGAGGTCCTAGCCATGGCAATCAGAGAAAACAAAGAAATACAAGGAATCCAGATTGGTAAAGAAGAAGTTAAACTGTCACTATTTGCAGATGACATGATACTGTACATAAAAAAATCTAAAGACTCCACCCCAAAACTACTAGAACTGATATCGGAATACAGCAAATTTGCAGGATACAAAATCAACACACAGAAATCTGTGGCTTTCCTAAACACTAACAACGAACCAAAAGAAAGAGAAATCAGGAAAACAACTCCATTCACAATTGGATCAAAAAAAATAAAATACCTAGGAACAAACCTAACCAAAGAAGTGAAAGACTTATACTCTGAAAACTAAAAGTCACTCTTAAGGGAAATTAAAGGGGACACTAACAGATGGAAACTCATCCCATGCTCGTGGCTAGGAAGAATTAATATCGTCAAAATGTCCATCCTGCCCAAAGCAATATACAGATTTGATGCAATCTCTATGAAACTACCAGCAACATTCTTCAACGAACTGGAACAAATAATTCAAAACTTCATATGGAAACACAAAAGACCCCGAATAGCCAAAGCAATCCTGAGAAAGAAGAATAACGTAGGGGGGATCTCACTCCCCAACTTCAAGCTCTACTATAAAGCCATAGTAATCAAGACAATTTGGTACTGGCACAAGAGCAGAGCCATAGACCAATGGAACAGACTAGAGAATCCAGACATTAACCCAGACATATATGGTCAATTAATATTTGATAAAGGAGCCATGGACATACAATGGCGAAATGACAGTCTCTTCAACAGATGGTGCTGGCAAAACTGGACAGCTACATGTAGAAGAATGAAACTGGACCATTGTCTAACCCCATATACAAAAGTAAAATTAAAATGGATCAAAGACCTGAATGTAAGTCATGAAACCATTAAACTCTTGGAAGAAACCATAGGCAAAAACCTATGTTTTTTGACATAAACATGAGTGACCTCTTCTTGAACATATCTCCCCGGGCAAGGAAAACAACAGCAAAAATGAACAAGTTGGACTATGTTAAGCTGAAAAGCTTCTGTACAGCAAAAGACACCATCAATAGAACAAAAAGGAACCCTACAGTATGGGAGAATATATTTGAAAATGACACATCCGATAAAGGCTTGACTTCCAGAATATATAAAGAGCTCACACGCCTCAACAAACAAAACACAAATAACCCAATTAAAAAATGGGCAGAGGAACTGAACAGACAGTTCTCCAAAAAAGAAATACAGATGGCCAACAGACACATGAAAAGATGCTCCACATCACTAATTATCAGTGAAATGCGAATTAAAACTACAATGAGGTATCACCTCACACCAGTAAGGATGGCTGCCATCCAAAAGACAAACAACAACAAATGTTGACGAGGCTGTGGAGAAAGGGGAACCCCCCTACACTGCTGGTGGGAATGTAAGTTAGTTCAACCATTGTGGAAAGCAGTATGGAGGTACATCAAAATGCTCAAAACAGACTTACCATTTGACCCAGGAATTGCACTCCTAGGAATTTACCCTAAGAATGCATCAATCAAGTATGAGAAAGATCAGTGCACCCCTATGTTTATCGCAGCACTATTTACAATAGCCAAGAATTGGAAGCAACCTAAATGTCCATCGATAGATGAATGGATAAAGAAGATCTGGTAAATATACACAATGGAATACTACTCAGCCATAAGAAAAAGTCAAATCCAACCATTTGCAGCAACATGGAAGGAGCTGGAGGGTATTATGCTCAGTGAAACAAGCCAAGCGGAGAAAGAGAAATACCAAATGATTTCACTTATCTGTGGAATATAAGAACAAAGGAAAAACTGAAGGAACAAAACAGCAGCAGAATCACAGAACTCAAGAATGGACTAACAGGTACCAAAGGGAAAGGGACTGGGGAGGATGGGTGGGTAGAGAGGGAGAAAGGGGGGGAGAAGTAGGGGGTATTAAGATTAGCATGCATGGAGGGGTAGGAGAAAAGGGAGGGCTGTACAACACAGAGAAGGCAAGTAGTGATTCTATAACATCTTGCTATGCTGATGGACAGTGACTGTAAAGGGGTTTATAGGGGGGACCTAGTATAGGGGAGAGCCTAGTAAACATAATATTCGTCATATAAGTGTAGATTAGTGATACAAAAAAATAAAAAAGGGCAGTTCCTGTGTGGTAACCTCCAATGAGTTCTACACAAGAGTATAAAGGGCATATAAAAGTGTAGGCAAAGGTTCTGTTTGTGTTTATACAGAGGATCAAAGCCTAATTGGGCTACCCCTAAAATGAACTAAGATATGATATGAAAAAGAACTTCCAACATCAGCACTCTCTGGAAGACTCATGCCAGAAGATGATCATCAAAAAATCCCAACAAAGATCCACGCACTGCTACAGCTGTAGATGCACTCATCCCACCATTTCCTGGATTTGCCATGGGCATGAGGAAGGAGATATCTAAGCCGGCCTGTGCATACAGTAGAACAACAAATTTGACTGGACCTATACTGTTGGAACTCAATCAAGAATTAGGAGAAGTTCAAATTGTAGCGCTCCAAAATCTTACAACTACAGACTATTTACTGTTAAAAGAACATAAGGGATGTGAACATTCCCCAGGAATGGGTTGTTTTAATTTGTCTGATTTCTCTCAGACTGTTCAAGTTCAGTTGGACAATATCCACCATTTCATAGATAAGTTTTCACAAATGCCTAAGGTGCCTAACTGGTTTTCTTGGTTTCACTGGAGATGGCTGGTAATTACAGGTATGCTTTGGTTATGTAACTATACTCCTATTATGTTAATGTGTGTGTGTAATTTAAGTAGTAGCTTAAAACCTATACATGCTGAAGTTACTCTACAAGAAGATATGTCAAAGAAATAATCAATCTTCCCATGTTTTCTGCCGCCTGCTACTTCTATAGCTTTTCTTCTTCCTTCCTAATTACAACCCTTAAATAGAATTCATGCCTCATATCAAATTTACCGAGTATCATAATTCTTCCAAGTGGTAAAGATACCTCAAGACAAATGCTGGGCATAGAAGCTACAGGGCATAAATATGCAAAGAAATAAAAAGCTAACCATTTCAAACAATAAGGCTTCTCTGTCATTTACCAACTTTACATTTCCCTGTATGGCCCCGGATGATGACTGGTTAGCCAGACACGGGTAAGGTTCCTCAAGGGAGGAACAACCTAAGACAGGCACAATCGCAGGGGGCTCATCAGGTGAGAAATTGGGGATCAACAGAGGTGAGGCTTAGAACCTCACCCCCCCTGTTCTGAGAGAAATCTTCTGCGTACATGGATGTTTTATTGCCCTTGTCTAGCTTGGATTAACACATAGTCTACAGGCACACACCTGATCATCTACATTTGCTCTCTTACAACACTAAACTATGTTTTCTACCTTTATCTTATATCTACCTACCACTTCAGCATTTTATTAAAAATAATAATAATAATGTAGAGAGAAATGTGGTATCCACATATAAATCAAGTATAAAAATCAAATGAGTATTCATATTTGAACTGACTGTTTATAGTTCATAATGCATGAGCAAAACCGAAGGTTTCTGTGATCACTGCCCTTGTACTGTTCACCATATAACTTATTCACTATGTAAGAATTTGTTCTCCATGTAAGAACTTGTTTGTTAAGCCTCAGAAGATTGGAGGCTGATGAAAATTAGGCTTGGGGTGGATTAATGATTGTGCATTGAGCATTGACTCCCCTATACAGAATTTTATTGTTGTTAACAACCATTTGATCAATAAATATGAGAGATGCCCTCACAAAAAAAAAAAAAAAAGTACACACTTCCAATTGTAAAATAATAATTAACCGGGATGTAATGAATATAGTCAAGATATTGTAACAGCTGAATCACTATGTTGTACACCTGAAACTAATGTAATGTAATACTGTGTGTCAACTACCCTTCAATAAAAAATAATCATCTACAAAAAAAAAAAAGAAAAGTGGGAGGTGGGTGCATGCTACAGTGCTACTGATTAAGTCCCTTCTGAATGCCTGAGATTTTAACTCCTTGTTAAATTTGTCAAACTGTCTCCCCAACACTCATTTTTGATATAGAAAATTATATACAATTCTTACTGGGATTCTCTTCTAAGATTTCTTATAGGTGTCCCTATGCTTTATCTTTCATCTATTTCCTGAAAAATACGAATCTTAGATCAACAGAAGTGTAAAGTTATTCACCACTACGTGTCCTTCCTTCTCTCCACCTACCCATATTTCATACTATTTCACCAGATATGATATCACTGCTTACCTCACAAAAATATAATGATGCTATCACTTTTTTTGGTGTTATAACCCCCTGTACGCTCTCAAGAATGGAGAAGTTAGTAAGAAGAGAGGTTAGGTGAAGTGCCGAACATCTGACATTAGGGATTATCTGGGCACATCAAATCTCATTGTTGGAAAGTCAGCTCCTTCCCCATTTTCTTTCAACTCTTTTCAGTTATGAAATAGAAAGACTTAGTTTGTGGCTAGTCTATCTTTAATATCACTCTGCCAATTGTTAAATAAATCTCTATGTTACAGTTTCCTCAAGCAGTTGTCAGGATTAAGCATTGCATTGAATCCACACAAGTATTTAGAAAACAGAGGGTCTCACACATGATAAATGCTCAAATTCAATTAGCCACTATTAATATCATTATTATTTATTACTAAAATAAAAGAAAAAGCAGAGTCCAAACTGAATCTTAGGCATTTGGACAAGCATCAATATCTTGACAGAATTAAAAAACTTGCTTTGCTTTCAACTTATGCTATGGTTTCCTACTATTTAAAACATGTTTCTTGTTTGTGAATGTGCTACAGTGTTTTCTTTACAAATAAGTTTATTCAAGGAAAAAAGTGAGTCAGTATAAAGAAAATATTAAATCAGATTTCAATTCATACACTAATATAATAAAGTCTCTGAACAAAGTGACTTATACTTGGGATATCATAACAAACAGTGTACATATTACCTCTTATCTTCTTGTCACTGCCTTATCCCTTGCCCGCCAAATTCCAGAACTACATCCCTGCTTCTATCAGTCATGCTGTTCTCCTACCTAAAACAGTCCCATCTTGTCCCTCACAGGTTGGTTATTTCTCCATGCCCAAGTGAATTGACTGATTTTTAATTATCTCTTTTTTTTTAAATGAAAAAATGTTTTAAGTGGTCAAATAGTACTATGGTCACACCTAACTCTGTCTCTTGCTGGATGTATGACTGTATGACTATGGAAGAAATACTATACAATTTTCTTATCTTACTATGAAAAACATAAAAATAATGACTACTTGTATATCAGTGTAAGTATTAAATGAGATAAAATATATGCGACACAGATCAGCTATTCAAACACAATAAAAGTTAGTGGTATGATGACTATGCTTATATTTTAGGACTGCACTTGCCTTTAGTTTCCTTCCATCTTTCCTCCCTTCATCTTCCTTTTGCAACTGTTCTTTGAACATCTTCCTGGGCCAGGGCCTTTTCTAACTACAGACAGTTCCTAACTTAGGATGGTTTACTTATGACTTTTTGACTTTGCAATGGTGCAAAAGCAAAATGCATTCAGCAGAAACTATACTTAATGTTTTCAATTGTGATTGTTTCCTGGGCTAGTGATATATGGTACAAACTCTCTCATGATACCGGTCAGTGGCAGCAAACAATAACTCCTAGTCAGCCTAGCTATCCATCATGAGGGCAAAAAAACAAAAATACCCTTACAGCCATTCTGTACCTATACAACCAATCTGTTTTTCACTTTCAGTACATTATTAAATATATTACATGAGATAGTCAATACTTTATTATAAAATTTGCTCTGTATTAGATGATTCTTCCCAGCTGTAGGCTAATGTAAATATTCTTAGCATGTTTAAGCTAGGAGAGGCTCGGATATGATGTTCATTAGCTTTAGTGCATTAAATTCATTTTTTAAATTTTGTTATCATTAATCTACAATTACATGAAGAACATTATGTTTACTAGGCTCTCCCCTTCACCAAGCCTCTCCACAAACCCCATTACAGTCACTGTCCATCAGCATAGCAAGATGTTGTAGAATCGCTACTTGACTTCTCTGTGTTGAACAGCCCTCCCCTTTACCCCACCCTCCACATTATACATGCTAATCATAATACCCCATTACTTCTTCCCCGCCCTTATCAATCCCTACCCTCCCACTCTCCCCAGTCCCTTTCCCTTTGGTAGCTGTTAGTCCATTCTTGGGTTCTGTGATTCTGCTGCTGTTTTGTTCCTTCAGTTTTTCTTTGTTTTATACTCCATATATGAGTGAAATTATTTGGTATTTGTCTTTCTCCACCTGGCTTACTTCACTGAGCATAATAACCTCTAGCTCCATCCATGTGGTTGCAAATGGTAGGATTTGTTTTCTTCATATAGCTGAATAATATTCCATTGTGTATATGTACCACATCTTCTTTATCCATTCATCCATTCATCTATTGATGGACACTTAGGTTGCTTCCATTTCTTGGCTATTGTAAATAGTGCTTTTTATCTCATTCTTAGGGTAAGAATTCTTAGGGTAAGGCTGAATTCTTAGGGTAAATTCCTAGAAGTGGAATTCCTGAGTCAAATAGTATTTCTATTGTGAGCATTCTGAGGAACCTCCATACTGCTTTCCACAATGGTTGAACTAATTTACATTCCCACCAGCAGTGTAGGGGGATTCCCCTTTCTCCACAACTTCACCAACATTTGTTGTTGTTTGTCTTTTGGATGGTAGCCATCCTTACTGGTGTGAGGTGCTATCTCACTGTGGTTTTAATTTGCATTTCTCTGATAACTAGCGATGTGGAGCATCTTTACATGTGTCTGTTGGCCATCTGAATTTATTCTTTGGAGAACTGTCTGTTCAGCTCCTCTGCCCATTTTTTAATTGGATTATTTGCTTTTTGTTTGTTGAGGTGTGTGAGCTCTTTATATATTTTGGATGTGAAGCCTTTATTGGATCTGTCATTTACGAATATACTCTCCCATACTGTAGGGTACCTTTTTGTTCTATTGATGGTGTCCTTAGCTGTATAGAAGCTTTTCAGCTTGATGTAGTCCCACTTGTTCATTTTTGCTTTTGTTTTCCTTGCCTGGGGAGATATGTTCATAAAGAATTCACTCATGCTTATGTCCAAGAGACTTTTGCCTATGTTTTTTTTCTATGAGTTTTATGGTTTCATGACTTACATTCAGGTCTTTGATCCATTTCAAATTTACTTTTGTGTATGGGGTTAGACAGTGATCCAGTTTCTTTCTCTTACATGTAGCTGTCCAGTTTTGCCAGCACCATCTGTTGAAGAGATTGTAATTTCCCCATTGTATGTCCATGGCTCCTTTATCATATATTAATTGACCATATATGTTTGGGTTAATGTCTGGAGTCTCTAATCTGTTCCACTGGTCTGTGGCTCTGTTCTTGTGCCAGTACCAAATTGTCTTGATTACTATAGCTTTATAGTAGAGCTTGAAGTTGGGGAGCAAGATCCCCCCACTTTATTCTTCTTTCTCAGGATTGCTTAGGCTATTCGGGGTCTTTGGTGTTTCCATATGAATTTATAAACTATTTCTTCCAGTTC
This sequence comes from Manis pentadactyla, assembly GCF_030020395.1. NCBI lineage: Eukaryota > Metazoa > Chordata > Mammalia > Pholidota > Manidae > Manis > Manis pentadactyla. The sequence continues at coordinate 166,521,474 of NC_080020.1, read as the reverse complement.
GTTGAAGAATGCTGTTGGTAATTTGATAGGGATTGCATCAAATCTGTATATTGCTTTGGGCAGGATGGCCATTTTGACGATATTAATTCTTCCCAGCCAAGAGCATGGGATGAGTTTCCATTTGTTAGTGTCCTCTTTGATTTCTCTTGAGTGCCTTGTAGTTTTCAGGGTATAGGTCTTTCACTTCTTTGGTTAGGTTTATTCCTAGGTATTTTATTCTTTTTCCTGCAATTGTGAATGGAATTGTTTTCCTTATTTTTCTTTCTATTGGTTCATTATTAGTGTATAAGAAGGCCACAGATTCCTGTGTGTTAATTTTGTATCCTGCAACTTTGCTGTATTCTGATATCAGTTCTAGAAGTTTTGGAGTGGAGTCTTTAGGGTTTTTTATGTACAACATCATGACATCTGCAAATAGTGACAGTTTGACTTCTTCTTTACCAATCTGGATTCCTTGTATTTCTTTGTTTTGTCTGATTGCCGTGGCTAGGACCTCCAGTACCATGTTGAATAACAGTGGGGAGAGTGGGCATCCATGTCTTGTACCCAATCTCAGAGGAACAGGTTTCAGCCTCTCGCTGTTCATTATGATGTTAGCTGTGGGTTTATCATATATGCCTTTATTATGTGGAGGTACTTGCCCTCTATGCCCATTTTGTTGAGAGTTTTATCATGAATGGATGTTGAATTTTGTCGAATGCTTTTTCAGCATCTATGGAGATGATCATGTGGTTTTTGTCCTTTTTGTTGATGTGGTGGATGATGTTGACGGATTTTCGAATGTTGTACCATCCTTGCATCCCTGGGATGAATCCCACTTGGTCATGGTGTATGATACTCTTGATGTATTTTTGAATTCGGTTTGCTAATATTTTGTTGAGTATTTTTACATCTAAGTTCATCAGGGATATTGGTCTGTAATTTTCTTTTTTGGTGGGGTCTTTGTCTGGTTTTGGTATTAGGGTGATGTTGGCTTCATAGAATGAATTTGGGAGTGTTCACTCCTCTTCTATTTTTTGGAAAACTTTAAGGAGAATGGGTGTTATGTCTTCTCTGTATGTCTGATAAAATTCCGAGGAAAATCCATCTGGCCCGGGGGTTTTGTTCTTTGGTAGTTTTTTGATTACCGCTTCGGTTTCGTTGCTGGTAACTGGTGTTTAGATTTTCTGTTTCTTTCTGGGTCAGTCTTGGAAGGTTGTATTTTTCTAGGAAGTTGTCCATTTCTCCTAGGTTTTCCAGCTTGTTAGCATATAGGTTTTTATAGTATTCTTTAATAATTCTTTGTATTTCTGTAGGGTCCATCATGATTTTTCCTTTCTCGTTTCTGATTCTGTTGATGTGTGTTCACTATCTTTTTCTCTTAATAAGTCTGGCTAGAGGCTTATCGATTTTGTTTATTTTCTCGAAGATCCAGCTCTTGGATTCATTTATTTTTGCTATGTTTTATTCTTCTCAATTTTATTTATTTCTTCTCTGATCTTTATTATGTCCCTCTATTTGCTGACCTAAGGACTCATTTCTTTTTCCAATTTTGATAATTGTGACATTAGACTATTCATTTGGGATTGTTCTTCCTTTTTTACCTATGCCTGGATTGCTATATACTTTCTTCTTAAGACTGCTTTTGCTGCGTCCCACAGAAGTTGGCACTTTGTGTTGTTGTTGTCATTTGTTTCCATATATTGCTGGATCTCCATTTTAATTTGGTCATTGATCCATTGATTATTTCGGAGCATGTTGTTAAGCCTCCATGTGTTTGTGAGCCTTTTTGCTTTCTTTGTACAATTTATTTCTAGTTTTATACCTTTGTGGTCTGAAAAGTTATTTGGTAGGATTTCAATCTTTTGGAATTTACTTAGGTTCTTTTTGTGACCTAGTATGTGGTCTATTCTGGAGAATGTTCCATGTGCACTTGAGAAGAATGTGTATCCTGTTGCTTTTGGGTGTACAGTTCTATAGATGTCGATTAGGTCCATCTGTTCTAGTGTGTTGTTCAGTGCCTCTGTGTCCTTACTTATTTTCTGTCTGTTGGATCTGTCCTTTGGAGTGAGTGGTGTGTTGAAGTCTCCCAAAATGAATGCACTGCATTCTATTTCCTCCTTTAATTCTGTTAGTATTTGTTTCACATATGTTGGTGGTCCTGTATAGGGTGCATATATTTTTATAATGGTTATATCCTCTTGTTGACTGAGCCCTTTATCATTATGTAATGTCCTTCTTTATCTCTTGTTACTTTCTTTATTTTGAAGTCTATTTTGTCTGATACTAGTACTGCAACACCTGATTTTTTCTCCCTGTTGCTTGCATGAAATATCTTTTTCCATCCCTTGACTTTTAATCTGTGCATGTCTTTGGGTTGAGGTGAGTGTCTTGTAAGCAGCAAATAGATGGGTCTTGCTTTTTTATCCATTCTATTACTCTGTTTCTTTTGATTGGTACATTCAGTCCATTTACATTTAGGGTGATTATTGAAATATATGTACTTATTGCCATTGCAGGCTTTAAGTTTGTGGTTACCAAAGGTTCAAGGTTAGCTACTTTACTATCTTAATGTCTAAAAACTCACTTATTGAGCTTTTATAAACATTGTCTAGTGATTCTTTATTTCTCTCCCTCTTATTCCTCCTCCTCCATTCTTCATATGTTGGGTGTTTTGTTCTGTGCTCTTTTTAGGAGTGCTCCCATCTAGAGCATTCCCTCTAAGATACCCTGAAGAGGTGGTTTGTGGGAGGCAAATTCCCTCAACTTTGCTTGTCTGGGAATTGTTTAATCCCTCCTTCATATTTAAATGATATTCATGCTGGATACAGTATCCTTGGCTCAAGACCCTTCTGTTTCATTGCATTAAATATATCATGCCGTTCTCTTCTGGCCTGTAAGGTTTCTGTTGAGAAGTCTGATGATAGCCTGGTGGGGTTTCCTTTGTATTTGACCTTTTTCCTCTCTCTGGCTGCCTAATACTCTGTCCTTGTCCTTGATCTTTGCCATTTTAATTATCATGTGTCTTGGTGTTGTCCTCTTTGGATCCCATCTCTCGGGAGTTCTGTCTGCCTCCGTAGTCTGAGCAACTATTTTCTCCTCCAGTTTGGGGAAATTCTCAGCAATTATTTCTTCAAAGACACTTTCTATCCCTTTTTCTCTCTCTTCTTCCTCTGGTACCCCTATAATGAGGATATTGTTCCTTTTGGATTGGTCACACAGTTTTCTTTAATATTGTTTCACTCCTGGAGATCTTTTTATCTCTCTCTGCGTCAGCTTATATGCGTTCCTGTTCTCTGATTTCTATTCCATCAATGGCCTCTTGAGTCTTATCCATTCTGCTTATAAATCCTTCCAGAGTTTGTTTCACTTCTGTAATCTCCCTCTGGACGTCTGTAATCTACCTCCAGACTTCATCCCTTAGCTCTTGCATATTTTGTCTGCAGCTCTATCAGCATGTTTATGATTTTTATTTTGAATTCTTTTTCAGGGAGACTGGTTCGGTCTGCCTCTGCAGATCCTTTCTCAGGTGTTGCTTGAAGCATCTGGGACTGGACCAAATTTTTTTGCCTTTTCATGGTGATAGCAGTGGCTGTAGGCAGATTGGTGTGTGTCAGCTGGGAGAAGAAAGTCCTTTCCTGCTTGCTGGATGCCTTGCCCTTCTCCGCTGCCTGTGTCAGTTACCCGCACTCCTGGAGCAGCCACCGGGTCAGTTCCCTAAGCTGCTGTGGGTGGGGTGTCCATCAGAGCAGCGTGGAGCCCTGCAGGGAGTGGCAGGCATGCCAGATGCACTCCTCCATGCTAGCGGCAACCCTGCCGGGCAGCTCTGTGCCAGCAGTGGCCTTTGGGTCTGGCCCAGGCAGCTGTACCTTGGGCTGGGATTCCGGACAGTTGCTGGGAGCACACCTTCTCCTTCTGGCTCTGCTATAGGTGTGCGCGGGCCTCTACCGGGCTCCTCTGTCTCCTCTGCCACCGGTGTGCATGAGCCGCGCCCGGGCTGTTCGGTCACGCCGCTGTGGGTTCGCAGAAGCCTCTCCTTGTCTCCTCTGGTGCCGCTGGTGCACGGATCTGCTCTTGGTCCCTTCCAGCACCGCCATCCCTGGCATGCGCTTCCACTCTCCTGCTACTGGGCTGGTGTGTCAGGGTCTGCGCCAGTTGGAGGACCAATTGGCAGGCTGCTTAGTGCCATGAGGGGCTTCAGAGTTGTACTTCCTCCCCAGGGTTTAGGGCGCCTAAGTTTCCCTGAGATTCCCAGCTGCTGGCTATGTGTGCCGTGACAACTTAGTCCAGCTATGGGGTCCCTGTCTCTTTAAGACTTGCAGAAAGCACTCGCTTTTCTTTTGTCTCAGGGGCTCCAGTTGAGGGGACCTGCCCACAGGTTTTGCTTTTCTGTTTCTCTAATATCTAGCACCCCTTGCACCTTCTGTCTGCGTTCCAGGTGCAGATTTCTAGAGCTGGTTGTTTAGCAGTCCTGGGCTTTCACTCCGTCCTTGTTCAGACTCCTTTCTTCCCGCTGTGTTTTGGGGTGGGGGAGCATTCAGGTCCCGCCTGGCCACGGCTTGTATCTTACCCCTTTCATGTGATGCTGAGTTCTCACAGATGTAGATGTATCCTGGGTGTTGTACTGCATCCACTGGTATCTCCTTTAGAAATAGTTGTATTTATTGTATTTTCATAAATATATATGTTTTGGGGAGGAGATTTCCTCTGAACTACTCATGCCGCCATCTTCCTGTCTGAATCTTCTTAATGTAACTATTTTCCAGTGTTAAATACTGACAATATAGTTTTGTTTAATGGGCCTCATAATAACATCCTGGCAGTGATGAAGAACCAGATTTAGTAGGTAGGGGATGAATTAACTAGCTCTTAAATACTTAAAAAAATGTCATGTCCAAATAAGAGCCTCAATAACTTGAACCTATGCAAAGACCCATGTCCAATATGCATGTAATCTTGGGGCACGGAAAAAACACAGCTTTCTTAATGTCATAAGTTAATGGAAGAATCAAGGTCTGACTCAAGAAAACTCTCAGAGAAAACAAAGCACACGTAATAAATATAGAACCCAATACATTGAAAAGAGCATCAAGGAATAGGCAAGAATATAGATCATAGGTATTTGGTTTGGTGTAGGGGAGAGCATCTCCACATTCCTGGGTTATAGAATGGGAGGAAACAGACAAAAGAACCTAGATTACTAAGGGACACAGTCTTAAAATGAACAGGTGGTAAGATCCAGCTTCAGCATGGCATACTCAGGAAAGATCTCCAGCAGACATTTCCTAAAATGTTAAGTGAAGCTGTTCAGGAGGGATTTCTAATCAAACATTTCCACAGCGTGGGCTATCTATTACCCCTGGTTCCTGAAGTGGAAGGTTAGTCTGTGAGCAGCTGCGTGCTCATTAGACAGGAGTAGGATGGATCTACACTGAGGACAGAACTTATACTCTCTTTGTGCTACTTTACACAAATTTTTTTCACAATCCTTATGAACTTGTTTCCTTTATGTATCTATTATTATAAAGTATATTTTTGCTTTATGTACTGAGAATAACTATAGCTCTAATTAATTTATTAATTTGTAGCCTTTATAGTCAACCTCATATAATTTTGTATGGAAGAAAGCTTAAGCTTTGTCAGTAAGACTTTGGTGTGTTCACCAGGTCTATGGAATAGAAAGAAGAAAATCTCTGTTGGCTAACACTGTTTCCCTTCCTTTGGTGCAGGGAAGTTCAAACTACTCAATGGCTAAGAATCACTTGATTTTTATTTAGTCACAACATTATTGGAACATAGATTTAATCTTTTTTCTCCCTCAAGACTACAAAGTATATTGCTATGGCTATCTTCTTAATTTTTTTAAACATTGTCTAAATTACCATCTACTCAAAAAAAAAGTTATGTTCAGGAATCTATAATTCTTAATTTTTCAGGATATATTAATCAACAAAACACCTTTGAGGATGAACATTTTGAGATTAGAATTGCAAAATCAGGGAATATAATAAGTAAGAAATGGACAATAAGAAAAACATGAAACACTATGGATTACACTTATTTTTTTGGGAAAAAAGTGCTTCTGTTGGCTTCCTTAGAGGCCATGACTTTGGATCCCAAACAGAGTAACTCGTAAGCATAATTTTGTTGGCCTACTGTCAGTTTCAGCTCCCTAATCTTGTGAGACTTGTGTTCCCTATTGGGGATAGGTGAACCTGAAAAGGAGACAATGAAAGGCTGAGTCCATATAATCTCTGCATTTTGTTATTGTTAGTTCTGTTGCCAGATGGTTTAGAAGCAGGAACCATTGTGGTTATCATGTCTACTAATAATGCTCTTTTTCCCTTTACCCAGAATCAATATTTGAGAATCACCTTGATATTTCCTTCTTGATATCTCCTCTCTCCACATGACAGCAAAGTTGTATTTCTTGCTCTCCTTCTATATCTTTTATGTGTCTCCCTTTCTCTCCATGCTAAATAGTAGAAATGATAATAATGGAATCATATCAATAATTAACTATTGAACACCTGGCAGGTACCAGGCACCTTATTAAATAATTTGCAGGCATTATCTTAATGAATCATCACAGTATCATTGGTTATCTTCTCCATTTTACCAGTAAGGAAAATGAGGCTCAGAATAGTTAGTTGTTCCAAATCACAGAGCAAGAGAGTAGACTAGGATTTGAATCAAGAAAAGCCTGAGCTTTTGAGCATTTCCCTACCCTTCTTTCTAGGTCATACCTTCTGCAGACATTTTCTAGTTTAAATTTTCCTCAACAGTGTCACCTGATTTAATGTTCTTAATATGCATCTCTAACCATGTCAGTCTCCTTTCCAAGGCTTCTTCCCACTAACTGAAGGGAGTAGAATAGTGATTTAGACTGTGGACTTTAGGAGTTGACTGGCTGGGTTTGGCATTTAGTCCAAGTATTTCAAATCCTCTAATGTCCCTCTTTGAATTTTAAGCTCTTTAAGAGTAAGACTGAGTCTTACTGATTCACATATTTATGATAGTTACTGGTTCACAGGCTTACACACAGTACTCACTCTGCAAATATTTGTAGGAATGAGCTTCACTGAACAGAGGTGAAACTTCTTGAAAAAAATAATTCTGATTACATAGAAGATAATGTTGCTACATGTTTGAATACTGATGGCATTATAAGAGTGCCAAGATCTTTGTTAAATGATGTAAAGAATACAAATTACTAATATACAATGATATAGCAAAAAAATTACAAAGATATAACATAAGATCTATTTCTAGTGTTGCTGTGACGGAATATTATTTGTTGGATAACTAGTAAGAACCCTGTACCGTAAACAAGATCATTCTAGTAGGGTATTTTCTATTTGACAGCCCTGTCTCTAGCACTCTCTCATTCTAGTCTATGTTGCATTGCACTCATTCAGTCTAGTTTATAACTGATCTTCTAAATCAAAAATCTATTCTAGGTCTTCTGGGAACTTCTATTTTTGGTTTCTGATATTAACGAAGGAATTATCTTTTCCCATTGCTCCAACCAAACTAGAAATTCTACCTAAGAACTGGGTATTGTGGACATAGCCTGGCTTCACAGATGTGCCACACTGGGCTACCACTGCATTTTCTTGAGACTGAGAAATCGCACAATCTAGATAACTATCTCTGTCATACAAAGTACAGGAAAAATTATTTCCTAAGATAAATCTACTTTATATTTAAGGATTCATGATTGTTTCAGGATTCTTATAAATACTGAAATAATATTAATCTGAAAAGGTGAGTTTACAAAATCTTAAGTACTTGTAGAAATATTGTGAAATTAGACTGCTTCAGCTAAAATAACGAACTACCATTTAGTCTGTATGATATTGAAAAACATAATTTCTCTATTTCTCCATCTTTGATATGGAATGTAGGACTCATGACTAAATTGTTTTGAAGATTCATGAGAAATTAACTGTGAGCAGTATATCCAAATACATAAAATTAGGTAACAAAATATAGAAAAGTTTATTAAGTTTTACTATGCTGTTATCCTAAACTTGGCTCTAAACAGAGGGAGGCTCAGACACTATTAACAGGATTTTGAAGGGTATGAGAAAGACTTCTGCCTCCTAGTGCTAGTATAATGTATTAGTTAGTTTGAGTCTTGGAGAGGAAGCATTAGGAAGAAAGGAAAGATATGGCTCACAGAGCAGATCTAGAGTGAAGTGTCATAAGGAGAAATTATTTATTCACAAAAATATTGAACACATAAAACATGCCTGGTTATGCTTTGGGATTGTATAATGACAATTAAACCATCCATGTCCGTACACTCAAAAAACATACATTCCCCCTATAAAGGCAGCCAAGGAAACAATTGTAAAACAATGGAATAAGTGCCTTAACATATAAAGTGCAAGATCTGTAGGAAATGAAGTGCCTAATACTTTCAGGGAAAGGAAGGATTCTTTACATTTTCTATGCAAAGGGATGCTTGAGAAGCCAGTGTGCCAGACAGAAGGAATCAGCATGTACAGAGACAACAGGAAGAAAAGGCAAGGGATCTCTGGAGGTTTAAAAGTAGTTTGGTGTAACTAATGTACAGTAGATGGTGGACGGAGTCCAAGGGCTTCAGCAGGAAGAGAGGAACTAAAAGCTGGGATTTATTATTGGAGATGTTACATGGGAAACAGTTTGTTCTTAATTCTGCCTGAGAATTTAAAGTAAGGGTCTGATATTCTTAGAATGTGAAAATTATTTCTGACAGCAAAGTAGAAGTGTATGTGAGGGAAGAGATAAGAGCCTTGAGTTCTAGAGCAGCTGTTCTCCAAATGTGGTTCCCAGCCCAAAAGTATCAACATCACCTGGAAACTTGTTAGAAACACAAATTTCAGTCTTTACCCCAGAAACCCTGAGTCAGAAGCTCTGGAGCAGAGCCCAGTCATGGGTGTTTGAACAAGCTTTCTAGATAACAAAGACTTTCACTAGTTTTGAGAACTATGGTTCTAGATGAATCTGTTGCTTTCATCCAGGAAGAATTATATGCCATTTCCTACAGGTAGAGTCAGTGAAGTAGTCCTGAGATTAAAGTGGGCCAAAATTGAGTGACTAGGTGAGGGCAGTTGGTGAGAAGGAGATTCTGAGAATAAATATCGTTGGGTAATTGAGTCTATAAAGCCAAAAAGAAGATAAGGATTACAGAGTGATGCAATGGGGCTTTTGGAGAAAGGAAAAGAGTTTTAGAGACCCAAAGCAGTAACATATTATAATCAGAATCATGAGCATCTGGCAGAAGCAAGTGCCTAATGTGGCAGTGTGGAAAGAAAAGAGAAAAACAGCTTTATTTACATCCTGGATTTGGTCTAATTTTCTCTACATTCTTCATGAGCTTCAATGGTTTTGTTATTGGTTTTATAATTATTGTATTTTTAAGGGTGAAAGGCCAGAACTGGAGAGAAATTTGTGGAGATATATTTTTTGAAATTTTGGTATGTAATAAATATAGTTTCCATTATCTTCCCTATATCACTGCTAAGAAAAAACAATCTGAATCCCATCATCCACCAATTTACATAAGCCTGGATAATCATGAACTCCACACATTTCAGAATGAAGCTCTTTGTTTCTGCCTCTCAGGCCCTTTGCCAATTCTCAGTTTGACAGTGTTCTTTTTCCAAGTAATCTGAAACAATTTTATATGTGAAACTTCATCAAATTCTTTGCTTCAGCCTAGATACATAGAATACACTGCAAACTATCAGCCACTCACTTTAAAATTCTCCTCCAGCTCCACTTAAACTCTCTGTGAAATTCTGAGCTCAGGAACAGTGGGCAGTAGGGTGAGGGGCAGGCAAGAGAAATGGGAACAGTGACTAGGGTGAGAACTGGTTGACATAGGGAAATCCAGAGGAGGTCTAAAGGGGAACAATCCGAATGAAGGGGTATGCAGAGTAGAGAAGGGAGGAAAAGACCCAGCAATGCTTCCACAGGTGGATACAAAAGGAGGAAGTATTTTTATACTGTCAGTCCCAAGGGCTTGTAATGGAAAGGTAGTCTCTTGTTTTCAGTGATCTCCCTTAAGCCACAAGAAGGCAAGAGACAGGTTTTCCTCCTATACCATACTACCTAAATGTACACTGCAAACCATGTTACAAACTGCACACTCCTAAATAATTTGTTTCAATGTAAAATTAAATCTACCTGCATGGATTCCCAGCTCCATCTCCTTCTAGCTCTGGAATTCTACCTAATATCCACAACATCACTCTGATGTGTGTTATCACCTGTTGAATACTTGTGGTGACCTGTTAACCACACCTGAGGTTGAAAATCTTGCCACTGCATTTGAAGGCTAGGATGAGAAGGTTGCTTATCCTGAAGTATAAGGTACTCAGCTATCTTCAAGAGATTCAAGAAAGAACAATAAGGTCTATACCATGCCAAAAGGTCATCACATTTCTCCAAGGCAGACAGCAAATATTTTAATGTTTGCAGTTTATAAATCTCTATTGCAACGACTCCACCCTGCAACTGTAGAACAAAGGAAGCCATGGAAAATAAATGAACAAATGGGCATGGCTGTGTCCCATAAAGCTTTATTTACAAAAAACAGATGTTGGGGCAGATTTAGCCCCAGTGCTGTACTTTGATTGCCTCTAGGGATAGGCAAGTACTTGTTGTCTATATACCTAAGCAGTTCTGACATCCTAGCAACATATATTATCAAAATGTTTATATCTATGCCCTAATTGAAGACTGAAACAAAAAGAAGACTTTGAGGCTAATGTTTTGACTGTGAAAACATGAGTTTGAAAGTCAGCCTGCCTGACAGATTTTCTACTTACTACATATCCTTGGTCAATGGACATGCTTTTTCTAGCCTCATTTTTCCTGTCCACAAATTAAGGGAAATACTGTGGACCTATATTTTAAGGTTCTTATGAAAATAATCCATGTTATGAAACATGACAATGACTGAAGCAGAGTAAGAACTCAAGGGAAGGAGTGCTAAAAGAGAAACTAAAGCTCAAGATCAAGTGATTTGCTCATGTTCCAACAGTTTTGACAGATAATGTTCCATATAAGCACCATAATTGCTTTTCATCCTGAAATGGTGCCATCAAACAACCTATGTCATCCTGAAATCCTGCCTATACTGAGCAACTATACCTTAAAGTTCCAGAGGTCAAACAAATGTATTTGTCCTTCTTAGATGCCAATATAACTCAATATACTCCAGTAATACAGTGTGCTGACTGATGAAGATACCTACTCAATCACCTAGAACAATGTGCTAGGATATTGTACTACCTTTCTAGCTAATTATCAATGTCAGGCAGCATATTATTTTGCTTTTTTGACATCTGTTTACATACTGGTTAAGAATATATCCTTGTATTTCAACTATTTTATGAAAAAAGTTAATGGAACATGAGTGGAGGCAAACAAAACTGAAGACTCTCCACGTAGCATGTGAACTGCATGCATTATTCTGCTCCCTGCATCACAGTTAGATTCCTTTCCAACCTGACGTTCCAAGAAATCTGCCAACAGATACCAACTTTAGGTTGATTTTTGGAAAGAGTAACATGTTTCAGTACCATATCTAAATGTAAAGTGAAATTCAGTTGGATGGTGCTGCCACTTTTTTTGCTACATGCAGTTAAAATTCTACATGCAACATACCTGATTCAAGATTGGAATTAGGGAGAAAAGACAGTGATAAATGGAAGAACATCAACTTTATTCTCATAAATTCATATTAAGACTTTTTAAAAAAGTGTCTTACTTAATCATCAGCTATTAAAGTTAGCAGAGATTTTACCTTAGTAACTACAAACCAGAAATAAACCTAGAAAGCAAGTCACATCCCTCCAGTCTATATTTGTTCCATTAAGCTATGCTATCATGTAAATCATGTACATCTAATGCATCTACAGTTATTTGGTATTAGAATAATTTCAAACACTGTTTACTTTTCTTTGAATTATATCCACTAAAATCTAAATAAGTAAATTATTCAAGACCACTTTGTATAGGTGCAAATTTGTTTAGTCTCTTAAAAATAACACTGCAACTTTAAATATTGCTCACCCTCTTCATTTCATACTCAGATCATGGTCTGTCAGATCGTTATGCTCCAAGGTTGAGCTACCACCTCAGTCACTGAGGAAATGGAAGTCTCCTCTAGAATAAAGAGGCTACAGTTCAGTTGAGTTCTTTGACTATGTTCAGGGAAATGACAGTTTTTTTGTTTTTTGTTTTGTGTGTGTGTGTGTGTGTGTGTGTTTAATGCCAGTCTTACACAGTAAGAAAAAAATTAAGTAAATCTGAAATTTACTTAATGACAAAAATCCAAAGCCATATTAGGCCTTGGAGTTTAAACCTGCCAGAAAAGAAAGACCTAGGAGAGGACTTGTAGTGTACAAAGAATTTGCCATTCCTATGATTTGGGAAGAGGAAAGAGAGAGACTGGCACATATCACTGGATATGTCCTCTTTTTCCCTCTTGCTGGTGGGAAAGGGGAGAGGAAGATTCAAATGGCTGTGGGAAGTCTAAGGCCACTGCAGACCGAAGCACCAAAGACTTAAGAGAAATACTGCAAACGATACTTCTAAGTAGGTGAGGGGCAGAGGCACAATGCTCTGGATGTGTAATATATGCACAGGTGAGCCTGACACCGTGTTCTTGGTTCTCTTCTGCTGCCTGTGGAGTAATGGGACCCAAGTGTTCTGCTTTCATTGGTGAGTGCCCTGGATAAGCCTCAGCTTCTGGTCCAGAGGCCAGACGTCTGTGGTGTTCAAGAGGAAAAATTCTCCTTTACCTTCTTTAGGTCTCTGACTGGTCCTAAGAATTTTCTGAAATAAGATACATTAACAGGAGAAAAGGATATGAAATATATCTAATCCTTACATGTACATGGAAGCCTTCACAAAAGAATGAAGGCCCAATGAAGTAGCCAGAGCAGGAAGCTTTTATACCTTTGAGGTAAAGAAACAATACATTTATGAAGAATTGACAAGACAAAGAAGTTTCAGCTAGGGGTAGTAAATGGTGAAAATGTAAATAGGAATATAGGGGTTAGTTTAACAAGGTTTGTTTGTATAGATTTCTTGGCCCCAAATTCCCTGTCTCTGGTGATAAGGATATCTTTTATCCTCCTGGTATAGGTGTGTACCCTTCACGTGGGAGTTTTATTTCCTGCTTTCAGGAAAACAAAGGAGACTAAGTGTCCTTCTTAAACTTACTGTTTGGTAAGTACCTCTATTTCAGAATAATAAATATGCCATAGCAACATATTCTGGGGTGACATACTCTAAACTTCTTCACTGGTGTGGCAAGAATGAGCAGATGCTTGAACCAAGTAATACAGAAGTGGGTTCTAGCATGTCACTTGCTTGTTACCCAGTTATCACTTCTGAAAGAGGACCCTCAATTAGTATGCAACAGAGAATGGTAAAGATCCAGAAAACATGTAAGAGCACCTTTTCCCCACAAAATATATTAAGTACTTATGCCCTGATTTCATGAAGGGGATTTAAAAAGAGGACAGAGCTCAGGGATGAATAAATTTTCTAAATGCATTGAATTATCTATAAGAGCTTATTTAAGTTGTTTATGTAAGAGACAGACATTTCAATATTTAGAATATCATTAAGTGTAATTAAATATTTAGAATTATTAGAAATACGAATATTTAAACTTAAACATTTTTTTTTGTCAATTAGAAGAAATGAAATGTTTTAGATTGGGACATTTAACTTACTCAATAAGTCTTTGGGGTAAGGGCTCACAAGGACAGGAAGATAAACTACAGAAATGAATAAAAGAATACAGTAGGTTTTAGTACTCAGAGGAAGCACATGAGCTGGATATAGTCATTTTGAAAGACTTTGGAGATTCCATTAGGCATAACTGGTTCTAGAAAACAGTTTAATTTAGGAAAGGATAAAAGGGATAAAACTCATGACATCATTTCTATCAGATAGATATTGTTAGCTAGTATTTTTAAGTAATAAGATTATCATTTCCATTTTATGTATGAGGATACTGAGTCTCAAAGAAGTTAAATAATGTTATTAAAATCACCTATCAAAGCCTTGACTTATTTCACTGCCTGTGACAACTGCCAAACAGAGCATTTGATGGTATAAATCTCAAGAACCTCTGTAGGCTACATTTTTTTGAGGGTGAAAAAAATGTCCATACCAACCAAAATAATCAAATTTGTGTATATTATTCCTATATATCAGTATCATTTGGATTTTAGATGGTTTGATCTATCTGCATAAATATAAGCAAAGATATTTATCAAACTTAATACTGTGTCAATTTTTGGAAAGATTCATGTTAAAAAATGTACTTTTTAATGCTCAAGAAAGTGATAGAAGGAAAAAAAATGATAGAACTCATCAATCAGCCTTCAAATGTAGTTCCACAACCTCTAGGCTAACGTGTTTCACAGACCTCAGAAGTTTGTTAATACTTCTTTTATGAGAAAGTTTCAGGGATACTGGAATAGGCAATCTAAAACCAACACACATTTTCTGTAAACTTTCTGGAAAAAAATTGGAAGTAGAAAATATGACAAGTTGATGGTGACCACAGCTTTTTGTCTTTAATCAGGAAGAAAATTTGGGGAGGAAAGTAAACCTACTCCAGAATAGTAAAAGATAATCTATCAAATTTAAAAGGAACATTACACTTTAATGTAAAACTATTTTAAGAATCAAAGCATTAAGGTCTTATATTAAGTTCTTCTCTATCTCTTCAAATTTAGATTTAATCTTCCAATCTCAGAAAATACTAATTTGTTCTCACTCAGTATTTGCTCTTTTTGGTGGGATATTAGGGGACCATCTCAAGGATAACAGTTTGGAATTTCTGTATTAGTCTGTTATGATTTTTGTTTTCTGATCTTCATAGTAATGCTATCATATTCCATTTGAATTCCTAGTACAAGGTCAAATATCCAGAAAACATACATTTTTATTTACTTTTTACTCTTTCATGGAATACTTTTGCTATTTACTCTATTTACTGTACTGACTTCTTTGAATCAATATTCTAACCCAGGCTGTTGTCGTATCAGCTGGCATTTATCAAATAACAAGTGTTCACAAAATCTTCTTTGGAAAACATGTAACTGAATACTATAGAAAGGGGACCTGCTAATCTCATAAAAAGTATCCACATACATTAATAGGATTATAACTAATCCCATAATTATATCTTTTGGTAGAAGCAAGAGAAAACAGTTAATCCCATGGACACAAACAGAAAAAGGCCAATGTCTGGTTTAACTTACATGCTGTCAAATAAATTGATTCATTATATTTATAAAATGTTGAATTTAATCAGTGCCTTAACTCTTGAAGATTTAAAAATGAATTCCCATCAATTACACTTTAAAGAGCTAATATGAACCTAGTAGATGACATATATAGTTTAGATACATTACATTCTTTAGCATACAACAGAAAATGAACATTTAAGGGACAAGAATTAAAAGACTCAGTTACGTGCTTAATCAAGCAAGAAAAGGGGAGAATGCTATTATTCCTGGACAAAATAGTTCCCCTCTCCTTTAGGATTTTAAGGCAAAAATCAAAGAAATCCCATTTTTAAAATTGGAACTTGAGTCAATTAAGCAAAAATGCAATGGTGAACCAGAAGAGATGCAAGGTCTGGGAACAGAAGTCCTTTTATGGACCAACTCTTTTCTCCCTAATGAGTTATATGCCCTTTGACAATTTAATTAAGCTCTCTGGCCCTCACATTCACCATGCATAAAACTCTGAGAGTATAAAATATATATTTACTATGACAAAAGGAAACAATGTAAATACCTCTTTAAAATGTTTTTCAGTTAGGTTTCAATTACCTTTACATGGATTATTTTGATAATATTATATACATTGCTAAATTACATGGATTATATGGATTACTTTCCCAAAGAATTTTTAATTCCAGATTAGTTCACAAAAACATTTAACTCTTCATACACTCACTCTGAGTTCTTTTAGCACTTACCACTCCCACTTACTAAAATTTATAGTCCACTACAGCAGGGACATAGTGGTTTTTGCTCATTGTTCTTCCCTTTGTACAAGTTGAAGCATAAAATACTGTTTCTGAGTGAAATATATCATTCAGAATTCCCCAGATTATGCTACAGTAATGAAAACTCCCAAATCTTAGTCACTAAACATGCACAAAAATGTATTAAAGTTTTGTTCACATTACATGTCCATGGTCAGTCAACAGGGGTACAATTAATGGTAGTGTTATGAGATGTACTGTGTCTCCTCAAAATTCACATGTTGAAATACTAACCCTCAGAGTGCAACTGTATGTGGAGATAGGGAGGGCCTTTATAAAGGTAATCTTTCACCTTCAGATTTTTTTTCTATATACCAACAATGAATAATCCAAAAATGAAAATTAAAAAGAAAAGACAATTCCATGTACAATAGTTCAAAGAAAATAAAATACTTATGTATAAATTTAACAAACATGAAAGACTTGTAGAGTGAAAATACAAAACATTATTGAAGACCTAAATAAATGAAAAAATATCCTGTGTTCTTGCTTAGAAAGCCTTAATTTTTAGGATGACATATCCTCTAAATTGATACATATATTCAGTGCACTTTTATCAAAATTCCAGCTGCCTTTTTTTGCAGAAATTTATAAGCTCACCCCAAAATTCACATGGGTACAAAAGGCACCTGGAAGAGCCAAAAAGTGTTGGAAAAAGCAAAGTTGGAGGACTCACACTTTCCAATTACAAAACTTATGAAAAGCTACAGTAATCAAGACAGTGTGGTATTGGCATAGGAACATAGAAAATGGAATAAAATTGAAAGTCTAGAAATAAACTCATGCATTTTTGTTTACTTTGATTCAGACTGAATGTTTATGTCCCCCCAAAATTTATACATTGAAACCTAATCCCCAGTATTTAGAGGTATGGCCTTTGGGAGTGGAATAGATCATGAGGGGAGAAACCTTATGAAGGGGGTTAGTGCCATTTTTTTATAAAAAAAGAAAAATTAAAGACCCTAGCAAGTTCCTTTGCCTCTTTCACCATATGAGTTTACATAGGTATGATGGCTATCTATGAACCAGAAAACTGGCTCTCACCAGACACTGAGTCTACTGGTATCTTCACCTTGGGCTTTCTAGCCTCTGGCACTGTGAATAATATGTTTCTGTTGCTTTTAAGCCACCCAGTCTATGGGATTCTCTTATAGTAGTCCAAACAGACTAAGACTCAATTGAATGGAGAAAAATGGTCTTTTTAACAAATGATGCTGGGACAATTGGAATCCACATGTGAAAAAGAGAAGTCAGATCCCTACCTCATAACATGCACAAAATTTAAATAAAAATGAATCAAAGAGCTACATTTAAGATATAAAACTATGAAACATTTAGAAGAAAACATATTTATCTTCATGAATTTATATTATGCAAATGTTTCTTAAATATTAACTGAAGAAAACAAGCAACTGAAAAAGTAGATAAATTAGACCTCATCAGAATGGAAACCTTTTGTTCTTCAAAAGACAGTATCAACAAAATGAAAAGAGAACTCCAGGAAATCAATAAATATTTGCAAATCATATATCTAAATAAGTAACTGCCATCAACAATACATAAAGAACTGTTACAACTCAAAAATAAAAGACAACCCAATTAAAAATGGATTTGAGTGGACATTTCTCCAAAGAAGAAATACAGATGGCAAATAAAAACCTGGAAATGTGTCAGTATCATTAGTCATTAGGTAAATATAAATCAAAACCATAATGTTAATACCACTTCATATATATTAAGATGGCTATTTAAAAAAGGCAGTAACAACTCTTGAGTGTAAAGAAATGTGGACCTTCATACACTGCTGGTGGCAATGTAAAATGATGTGCCCATTTTTTAAAACAGTCTTATAATTCCTCAAAAGATTAAAAGGAGTTACCATATGACCTAGCAATTCTATCCCTAGTTACATACCTGAGATTTGAAAATATACCCACACAAAACATACATACATAAATGTTCATAGAAGCATTACTCACAATAGCAAAAATATGGAAACAACCCAAATGTTCATCAACTGCCAAATGGCTAAACAAATGTGGTATATTCATATAACAGAATATTGCTCAGCTATAAAAAAGACAATAAAGTACTGGCTCATGCTACAACTTGGAAGAACTTTCAAAAAATTTTGCACTGTGAATGAAGCCAGACAAAAAGGACCACATATCATATGGTCCCAATTATAAGAAATGTAAAGATGACGAAAATCCATAGGAAGGACTAATTTTTATAATGACTGTTAAAAGTTTTGACCTGAGAGGTTTCTTGAAGAAATATTGCACAAATTGTTTTTTTTAAGTAGTAAATGCAATGGAAAATTTGGGAGAAAGAGGGAAACACTTCTGATAGAGGTAATATTATGTTCAAAGTACACAAAGAACTAGATTAGCAGGTATTCTCAGTTTTTAGTTAGCTGACCAGTTACATCAGGTATGATAAGTTTTAAAAAATGAAGGTTCCTAGACATAACTCAAGAGTTAATTAATTACATACAACCTATGTAAGAAGCTATGATGGGCAGGTCCTGGGAGTCTCTATTTCTGAAAGTGTTTCCTAGGTATTTCTAATGTGCAATGATATACAGGAATCACTCCTATAACTAGTCTCCTGAAGGGCAGGGACCACACATTTCTCACGTGTTTATCTTTCAAACCGAATCCAGATCAGTTTTTCAATTGATTATGAACTAAAGTTCTCACCATAACTTGAAATGCATATGAGTAGCTTAAAGTGAGTAACTTGCTCCTTATTTAACCACCAGGACCAAATTATATCAAGGACTTTGGCTATAAATAATTCCTTAATATTCAAGCTACTTCAAGGGTAGCCAATTGCATGATTCCTAGTGATTCTGTCAACCAACTCAAATTTTTTATCAGTGAACTCTTTTTATTTTGCTTCCTTTTTTGGATTTGAGTCTTAGCATCTGTATACCTTATTAATGCCATTACCTTCCATATTCAGTGCAAGGCACTTTACAGGAACCCGTCATTAACAGTATAAAAACTAATTGCAAGTTGCATGCCACATTAATTCTACCCATAAACAAACATCAGAGAAGTAAAACATATGCTAATAGGGAACTGATAATTTTATCCACATACCTGCCAAGACAGATGGAAGGCACCCCAGACTGAATTTTGATAAGTGGAAGATTGCAAGCCAAAATGCTCTTTTGTAATGTCTTGACAAGTTCCATGCGATCTGCTTTCATATTTGCACCTTCAGGTGTCATTTTCCTACATTGGGTATTTTTGAACTCATATTGTATTTTATGATGAAATATGGATATTTTAGGGAAAGGACAGGCCTGTGTGATAACTGCAATTCATAACAGTGGCTTTGATACTTATACTCCTGGGCTACTAATAGTTGTCTGATGACATCACCTGGTCCTTCCTTCTGATTTCACACTGGTAAAAATCTAGGTAAGCTGGTACAGATGGCTCTCTTTTCTCTTCAGTTAATTAAAAACACATTCTTTGAGTATTTTTTTGGCTATTTCTCTAAGGCTGGAGTCTCATATACAGCCTGAATCAGATAAAAGGGGCTTCCTGACAAGTGAGTGCCCTACATATATTTCTTAGGCTCTGTTATAGCAAACAAAATGATAAATCTCTCAGTTGATGGAAAAGAAGAATAGTTAGGCATGTCACTGTTTTTATTTTTATCACTGGAAATCTAAAGAATGTAATATGAGCCTAAGTCTATACACATTTTTAGTTTGACAATTTTTTTCTATTTGTCAAATATAAATGCCTATTATTTTTCTTCCAAATAACTATTGATTGTTTTGACTGATTTTTTTTCCCCCTACAGTATTGAACAATTTAGAGAAAATGTCTAAATTAGCTTTTGGTTGATACAAGTTGCAACAGTGAAAAATAAAGGGCAAATTAGGAACTTTACAAATTTGATTCACCCATTTTAAACATAGCTGCAATTGAAAAGGCAAACATACCTGAGTTCTAATTCAGAGCTAGTTTGATATAGTTGAATGCTGTAGAATATACATATCCCCATATACTGCTTACCAAACATAGATGTGCTTTTCCTCAGTGCCCAGTCTTCTCGCAGTGGGGTGCCCATATGAATAGCTCTTTCCAACGGACTCTGAGAGAAAGTGGCAAGTATTTCTTCTGAGACAGAATAAATAGAGTAGGTGTGAGTTCTCCAGGCACTCTCTTTTCTTGCTCTTGTCATCCTGGAAAACACACACTGAGACTGCAAAGCCCCCAAATGGAGCATGGAATCAACTTCCATGTGCTAAGCTCCTGAGATTCAGGCATTATTTTGTTACTTCAGTGCAATTTAGTCTATCTGGATTGATAAAAATATATATTGAATTTGGAATAAAAAGAAAAAAACCGTAGTTTTAATTCCAACTCCTTTATAATCGCTATGATTTTGATAGTGTCAGGAATTTTAGATTAACTATTTCTCCATGAAGTAGCTGCTTATCAAATATCTATCTTTCTCCTACATTTCTCACTCTAGGTCATACTTAGTTTGTAGCGTTTTAACTAATTCTGGTTAATGGACTGAGAATGATAATGATATGCATTCCTTACAGTCAGGAACAATAAAAAACTGGCATTCCTCCTTCATGTCTCTTTTCCCCTGTCTGAATACAGAAGCCAGGAGTTCCAAGTGGTATGAACTATACAATAGAGGATAGCTTAACCCACAATGGATTCTGAATGGTTGAGAAAGAATATTTTATTATTTGAGCCATTAAGGCTTTATTATTTTATTTTTAATCTCAGCATAGACTGGAGCCTCATTAATTAAATGAATTTTTTAAAATATTAATCTTTGATTCCTTAGTAACTACTATATTTTCTAAAGCAGTGGTACTCAAAATCAGACGTGCAGACCTGTTCTGAATCACTGGGTGTTACCAGTTAGCAATTAGGTAAATGCAGAAATTGAGAATTAGATTTAGACACTATTTACATAGCAATTGAATGTTTCCATGATATTTAAGTGTGTGCTCATTTCTAGAGATTCATTTTCATTGTATTATTCATGTTTATTATGTGTTATTCTATTGCATTGTTCCATGACAGATTTGAGGAGTAAGGAAACTGGCCTCTATGACATATTAGGCACTTGAAAACATTAAGTGAATAAATTAAATGCTTGTGTTCCTCATGTAGAGAGATATAGTTTGGCATGACCTTAAAATGAGATTAATCATTTTGGTAAATGTGGTATATATTCAAATAATGTAAGCAGTATACCAAAAAGCACAAAGAAGAAAGCAAAAGTCACCAAAATTTCATTATCATTTATATTTTAGTGAGTTCTAGATGTCTACTCACACACACATGCACACGCACAAGTACAGACTTTATAAACGCAATTATAACAAATTAAACAATATGCCTTTTCAGTCAAATATACATGTCAATGACCTTAATGTCACTAACTTTTGGTGCATACCTAGTTTTTCTTTGTATGCACATACCATAATTTATTTATCCAGTCCCTCATAGATACACATTTCCAACCATTTGTCACCCATGACAAATGGTAAACTTCTGTAAATGTACTTAAGAAAGCATATTTTCACATGCATATGATGCCCCTTAGGATAAATTTCACAGGGTCCCTGAAAAACTGTATGACTGTCTCATAGATAATACTGTTCTATGGTTCTCTGAATAAGGCGCATTTCTTTAAACTAAGAATTAAAAATATGTATGTACTCACATTTGGCATACAAGGGATTCATATTCTTTATCTACTTAGAGAAGTAATACAGTTGTTAAGGCCTGAACACATATAATACCTAATGTTCAGCAAATCCTATAATTTACTTTTACGTTATTGGGAGCAAGCCAAGGACAAACCCGCGGCCAGCAAGGCCTGCAGAACCACTCTGGTGGATGGCTCTAAGGACACGGCTTGGATAGTGGTTGTGTTGTATGTAATGGGGCCCTTGGCCAGCAGGTGTAATGGGATGAGACTAAGTGTTCCTTGGTGAGCGCATACTTTTATGATCCATCTGTTCAAGTAGGAAGGAATGAGACAGGTGGGATTCTTTATGCTACAACAGGGCCAAGACAGACGCAAATGGAAACTATGATTCTAATAACCATTGCTGAGCCATAAGTCATATTTTGTAATTCATATTAAAATTACATTCACACTGCCATGAAAGCTATGACTAAGAAAGGCTGAATTTTAAAACAAAATTCTTTTATCTTAAATGTAACACATTATATTCCTTCAGGAAACTTTATAGCCTGTGGCCGCCAAAGCCCCAGGCAACGCCTACCTGGCGCTGCAGCGGCGGCGGAGGGTGCGGGGCAGCGCAGCAGGGCTGTAGCCTGCGGGCAGGGGCCTGGCCCTCAGCTGCCGCGAGGACGCAGTCGTCGGAGGCAGCAGGGCCGCGTGGTGGTCGGGGACTTCATGGCGACGCCCTCAAGAAAGTGGAGTGCGAGCTCGCCAGGTTCTGGGCCCCAAGCAGCCTCAAGCGGCACCGCCAGAACGTGTGCAGGCTGAGGCGGGCGTCGCGAAACCTGAGAAGCGCGTCGTGGGGCCTGAGGAGCGTCTCCTGCAGCCTGAGGGGCGCGTCTGTGGGGCCTGAGGAGCGTCTCCTGCGGCCTGACGGGCGCGCTGTGGTCTGAGCTGGGCTGGATACGGACTGAGGAGCAAATCCAACAGCTGCGCGACCGGCTAGCGCAGCGCAGGCGCCGTGGCAAGAGCTTCTTGTGAAGACCGTCAGAGGAAAAAAGTCTCCCGGGTTATGCTTGGGGAGCCATGTTGCCTCTGGTTCGTCTTGAAGCTCTATTAAAGGTGGAGACCTGAGTCGGTATGTCCTGTAGAGGCCGGCCCAGCCACCACCAGGCTTCCTGCTACAGCTCACGAGCGCCACTGCCTTGGGCACAAAACCCACATTGCACCCTGGGACCTAAAGCCCAAGAACAGGCTTATCACGGAGCTGTCAGGCAGCCCCATCGTTAACGCAGAGGACTGTGGACTAAGCCGGGTCTACGCTGGGCTGGACCTCAGGCCCAGACGGTCATGAACAACCAAAATGTGGAAGTGAATAAATATTGTCTGTCTTTGGCCTGCGGCTTGGACTTCTAAATGGCTCCTGAAGTCTGGAATAGACACTACATAGCTAGGGTCAACATCTTTGCCCTGGGCATTATCATCTGAGCAATGATAGAACGAATCACTTTTACCGACGCTGAGACTAAGAGCTCCCGGGGACTTGTATCAAACCAGGGACCGAGGTCGTTCGGTGAGATGCTGCTAGAAAACCCAAATATGGAGGTGCACAGCCTCCAGAAAGGCAAGACTTCCGTAT
This sequence comes from Manis pentadactyla, assembly GCF_030020395.1. Taxonomy (NCBI): domain Eukaryota; kingdom Metazoa; phylum Chordata; class Mammalia; order Pholidota; family Manidae; genus Manis; species Manis pentadactyla. Next base: position 166,498,093 of record NC_080020.1, on the reverse strand, counting down.
CTGAGCGGATCAGGCAGCTATTGAAAGATATGCTAGATGCTAACCCACAGCACCAGCCTGATGCTTTTGAAGTTGTAACCAGAATAAAAGAGGTCACACTTGCTGCTTAAAATTCAGTACGAAGAATCTTCTGTGTTTTTAGACTAGGTGAGTGTACTTTTTGTTCTGCATGCATATTTACTGGATTGGATGTTTCATCCTGGCTTGGGTGGGCCCCATGGAGTTTGGTGCAGGGGGATGCTGGGTGGAAGAACTAAGTGCTTACTATCCAAGATCCACCACCCTGCCAAACCTCCATGAGTAGGTAAGTGGAATTATTTGAATATGAGCTGGAAAGTGTAGCGAAGTCCTTTGAGTCAGTATTGAATTGGAGCTGAGTCTGAGCTTTTTAGAAACATTTTTACCTCACCATCAGTTAATAAATGCTTACTGTAAAAAATGCAAAGAAACAGAAATAAGATTAGTTCATTTTACTAGGTGAACAAATTGTAAGTTAAGATGATCAAGTATTGTTATCCTCTTTAAATAGAAGAGGACATTAAGTATTTTCGTTAGGTTGCATAGCATATAAGGGGTACTCCAGATTCTTCAAATTTCAGGGAGCTCTCTACTACCTCTTTTTATTATATACCTACGAGCATCCTATCAGTCCCATGGTTTCAGTGATACCTGGGGAAAAATGGAAAAGTAAAAGACAGATTTGCTAAGGAAACACCACAAATAGAAAGTTCTTCAGTAAGAAGGAAGCATTTATTGGCTAAAGACCCATTTTGCAGCTGTGACTTTAGTGATGAGAGGAATATATTTATAAGAAGGTTCTCAGCAGTTATAATTGGAGAGATTAATAGGTATTATCTAATATCTGGTATTTTGCTGTGGCACCCTCTATTAAACATGTCGGAGACCATTTGGTTCAACTTAATGATGTCTAGGCAACATGGAAACAAAAAGACAAATGTTATCTAGCTCAAAAGTGGATATTCGGAACAAGTACTAGCCAAGGAAGAGCAAGAAATGAAACAATTTATGTTATAACAGTTTCATTCCATTTCAAAACTTGCCTAGTGTGTGTGTGTGTGTGTGTTAGTAATTCATTACACTTATGGCACTGGGGCTAGGACTGGGCAGGAGATTATAAGACTTCAGAGACTGAACACATTTTCAGGAAAAATACACATCAACTTGCCATTGAGCTCTTCATACATAATGCATTGATGTTTGTTCAGGGAAATAATTTTCTCTGGGCCAAATTGAAGTGGCTGGTATAAATATTCAGGGTACAGTTTTCTAAAATAAGGTCTGCGACTGGTATTATTTGAGTCAATGCAAACTCCATGGAAAGATTTTTAGTTGATGCATTCTTTACAGGGACACAGAAACTTATTTTTTCCAGCTTTAAAGGGATATAATTAACATTATAACGTATAAATTTAAGGTGTATAACATGATATGATACCTGAAAAAAATTGTTCTATTTACATGAAATAGTTACCACAGTAAGGTTAATTAACACCTCTATCAATTCATGTAATTACTTTATTCCTTTTTTTGTGTATGTGGGTGTAAGGAGAACATTTAAGATTGACTCTCTTAGCAGCTTTCTAGTACACTATTGTTAACTATAGTTACAGTGCTGTCATCCCCAGAAGTTATTCATCTTACTAGAAGTTTGTAATCATTTAACAAGATGTCTGCATTTCCTCTACTCCCCATATCCACACTACCACCATTCTACTCTCTGTTTGTATGCATTTAGCTTTTTTATATTCCACATATAAGTGAAGTCATACAATATTTGTCTTTAACTTATTACACTTAGTATAATGCCCCAAGACCCACCCATATTGTCTCAAAAGGCAGGGTTTCTTTGCCTTTTTTTAAAGTAGAATAATAAATAAATATAAAGACAAATGTGTAATCACATTTGCTTTATCTGTTCATCTTTTTTGGACAGTAGATTGTTTTCATTTCTCAGCTAGTGTAAATAATGCTGCTGTGAATATGGAGGTGCAGGTGTCTCTTTGGTATCCTGATTTCATTTCCTTTGGATATATACCGAGAAGAGGGATTGTTGGATCATATGGTAGTTCTGAAGTTTTTCAGGAACTTCCATACTGTTTTCCATACTGACTGTAGCCATTTACATCCCCATCAACAAACAGAGCAGGAGGTTCTCTTTTTTCTGCATCCTTGCCAACATTTGGTGTCTCTTGTGTTTTTCATAGTAGTCATTCTAACAGGTGTGAGGTGAGATCTCATTGTGGTTTTGATTTGCATTGTCCTGGTGATTAGTGATGTGGGGCATCTTTTCATGTGCCTTGTGGTCATCTGTATGTTTCCTTTGGAAAAGGATCTGTTCATGTCCTCTGCCCATTTTTAAAATTTGTTTGTGTGATTTTTTTCTTTTTTGTATCGAGTTGAATGAGTTCCTTATATATATGGATATTAACCACTGTCAGATATATGATTTGCAAATATTTTCTCCCATTCAGTAGGTTGCCTCTTAGTTCTGTTGATTGATTCTTTGACTACCCAGAAGCTTTTTAGTTTGATATAGTCCCACTTACTTATTTTTGCTTTTGTTGCTTGTACTTCTGGTGGCATCCAAAAAACTGTTGCCAACACCAATGTTAAAAGTTTTTTTCCTATTTTCTCCTAGGAGTTTTACAGTTTCAGGTCTCACATTTTAAGTCTTTAATCCATTTTGAGTTAATTTTTATGAGTGATGTAAGAAAGATGCCATTTCATTCTTTACATGTGATTATCCAGATTTCCTGACACCATTTACTGAAGGGACTTTACCTATTGTAAATTCTTGGCTCCTTTGATGAAGCTTGGCCATATGTGCATGTGTTTATTTTTGAGATCTCCATAATGTGTGTCTGTATTTATGCTAATACCATATTGTTTTCATTACTTTAGGTCCACATGGGTGGGCCTGGACCCTGGATCAGTGGGGGTTCACCACAAGCAGGGTACCATGAAGGGCCTGGCATTTGGGTCCTTGTGGCTGGTCCTGTGTTGAGGCAGTCTGAGAACCAGCCTGGAGCTTGGGACAACTGGCAACAGCCTGGTGCCATGGTGGGCCTGTAGCTTGCATCTGAGAGGGCCAGTCTGGAAGCTGGGACCAGAGCACACAGCCTGGCACTGAGACAGGGGAGGAGCCTGGGGAGCTGGTTTGGAGTCTGGGTCTGCAAGGACTGGCCTGGCCCTGGTGCAGGCCTGGAGTGGGGGTCAATGGTGAAGTTGAATGGAAGGTGTCGTTCTCCACACTGAGCTTACTGGGTTTGGAGTAGGGATCACAGGGATAATGTGAAACTGTCTTTCCTACCCTTGTCAAAGCATCTTTTATTTTTTCCTTTCTACATCCAAGTGCTGTGACCCCTCACCTGGAATCCATAGCTCTTGTGCAGGTATTTTCCTGAGCAGATATTTATTCAAACTGATGTTTCTGGGAGGGAATGAATGCTGAAAGTTCCTGTATCACCTTTTTGCGGACCCCAGAATTTTTTTTTCTAAGTCATGAGCACATTCATACTGTCCTTGGACTGTCCTATTTCCTTTTATGCTTCGAACATCTTAGATTCATATTTTAAGTGAATGTGCATCGTTCCCCCATGTGCAGCATCTATAAAGCAGAAAATGCTGTATTAAACTGATAATAATATCAGTTAGGAAAAGATTAAAGTACAATATTATATTACAAGTGTGGTAGTGTGGGGGAGGGGAGGAAGAGGGCCACTGGGAAATAAATGCTGAACTATGTACCTTTATTTGAGGAAAAATAAATGCTCAATAGAAATTCTAAAATAGCTGCAAACCAATAAAATTTATAACATCAGTCTAAACTGCTTTTATGATAAATTTTATGTAACTGCAGTTTGTTAGTGCACATAATGTAGGTAAAACCTATATCCTTTAAACATTAATAGTCATGTATCCCTTTCTCTGGCTCCCTAACACATCTTTCAGACTTTAATGATGCTAAGTCCATATTCTTCATCTCCATAATTGTATAATCTTAAGTATTTTCCCTTTACAAAATGCTTATAACAAGTTTTCAGTCTGTTCTAAGCAAAAATTTGTCCTGTTTTCATCATTATAATAATCTCTCTCTAATATTCTCCGTTTGCATAAAGCTCTTACTTTATATCTTATATAGAGCCTGAGAATGGCAGACCCAGTGACAAGTGTCCTTAGTAACTTTCTTGTTTTGAATAACAACAACAAAAAGAAATCATAGATTGAATCGATGGCATATTATATGGTTGAAAAATGACTAAGCTTGGGCTGAATTCTGAGGTTCTGGAAATGTTTCCTTTCTCTTCTCTACCTTAAATTGTTTGGAATTATGATGAAATGAGACTAAGCATTAAAACCAGATCATCCTTCAATTCAATCCCAGCTCTGTTTTTCAGGAATAGCTCTTTTGAAGAAATATGCTGCTTTGGATTCTGCATCCATATGGCAATATGAAAGGAAAACTTGTCTGATAATCTCACAATCTTTTTGTGTGTTTTGAATACTAAGAAATAAGTTTGTAAGGCTGAACATGTAGAGGTAAAGATGGTACATTCAGCTTTTCTAAATTGATTCTCACTTTCATAAGACAGACTTGGCATGTTACTTTGAAAACCATTAATTGATTTTGTGAAGTAAATATTTTTTTAATTGAAGAAGGATTGATCATCATGCTGTGACCCTTTGTGTGTAATCTCCTCAAATTATTCTTCCCCTCCTGAATTTAGTGGTTATGTACACACATAGACATACTGTATTAATTTAAAAGGCGATTATTAAAAGTTTAAACAGATAAAGCCTTACTCCTATTTCTTGGTTTAAGAAACCCCATACTCATATATCTCTCTGAGTATGGCACCAAAAAATCAATATCCTGCAAGGGAAATGATCAAATTATCAAGCTTCATAGATTCTATTAGATTAGCATATATGGCAATGCTTATCTGTGGAATATGCTTATGAGCAGGCAGGTTTGATATCTAAATGTCCCAAAATATTACAGTTTACATCTCTGATTTTAAATAATTACTCCAACTTTATAGTGAATCTATCTTCAGCCACACTCCTTTCTTTTTTTTTCTTTTTCAAGTTATATGACTAAGTCATTAGAGTCTTAATATCTCTCCAGTGACATCGAATTGTTTCTCCTTCAAATATATAGGTGGGCAATTGAGATCAGCAGGACACATTCTTTCTTTGAAAAAGAAATCATAAGCATGGTGATTATTGGAACTGGGCTTTCAAACTCAGAGAATCCAACTAAATGCCAGAGAAACAGTACATAATTGTGTGGTTTAAGTTGAGCAATGACAGAAGGGAAATGGCATCCATATGCAATATGTACCTATAGAATTGGGTGATGGTGACGTGAGTGTGTGTGTGTTTAGATTATTATATAGCAGATGTTCACCACCACCTGCTTGACCACAATGGAAGATTTACTTTCTTTTCCCAGTAATGTTTTGCCAATAAATTTAATCAATGTAAAACAAACAGTAATTGTCTGTGAGTATGTGCTTCCTTCTTCAGACCCCTTGCATTTCACCATAAGAAGAATGTGCTTTGAGTAAGGGCTGGTCTAATAATAATAATAAAAGTGACTGTGATCCCAGATGCAGCTTGGAACCTAGCACAGTTAAACTCTGCTTAAATAGGCCATAATCCAACTGACTCACTGGCACATGAGGGAAATTATTATTGTATATTACTAAATTTGTGGCATTTTTTTGCAGCACTATTGAAAATAATGTGAAAATAGCTAATATCTTGTAAATTGTTTGTTTTTTAATCCTTCCTCCAATAGGATTCTCTCTCATTGCAAAGTCAAATAACCTGTGTTCAAATTCTTGCTCCTCTGATTATTATTTCCCATGGCACTTTAGAGCTTAACCTACTTAAGACTTAAAATTCTAATTCATAAGTCCTGATAGTGATATCTAGCCCATGGAGTTTTTGTGAATTTTAAGTATGGAAATATGTGTCAACTGTGAACAAAATACCTGAAACAAAAGATACAATATATAGTAGTCATTATTATCATTTTAATTACTTATACTCAGTGCACAAGCATATGGAGTTAAAACATACTTATTTAAATATAGCACTATACTGGATCTCAGATGCTTTGCACTCTCAGGTAGTGTCTTCTGTGTGAGCCATTTGGGTGTACATATACAATGTCAATGGGTAGCTACTTCAGTAGTAAGAATAAGGCCAAGGAGGAATTAATATGCCCTAAAGGACCACTTTCTAGCAAGTTCAATTCATTTACCTAGCAGCAGTCATGCCAGACCAGGACAATTTTGCTGCCATAAAATTTAGACTCCAAGCCCCTTCATGAGAGTAATAAGTGATATCACCATACCACTAGCCTAAATGATGCATTGGAAGTATATTAAAAATATGTATTTTCTTACTGGAAGAGGCAAATCAGTATCCAAATATTCTTCTCTTGGTATCTTGTTAGTAACTGTTGAATGGATAAATTGTAATATTTTTATTAGTCTTATGGGGTTTCTAATTTTTAATTCTTACAGGATTTAAGAATAAAGCAAACTTAGAATTACAAATTAATAGAAGTTGAAAATCAATCAAATCCTAATTCCAAGTACTATTTTACCTTCTTATTGCCAAAACTTGTTCTAGTATTTCATTAATTCATCATTATAAGAGAACTCTTACTGCAGATAGGGAGGTGTGATGGCTAGGTAACTGCTAGCTATTAGGTATATAAAATATAGCAAACAAAGTCTGTGAGGATTCAGAGATTAAAGGGATCATTGAGTATGGTGCAGTTATATCATATCTAAGTGACAAGAATTTACATTCTTCTACATGCTTGATCCCTCAGGCTGCAAAGTCATACATAAATTGATTCTAAGATCAATTTACTATATGAAATTGTATAGACAGCTCTTAAAATATACATAAAAAATAATTAATAAAAAGTATTTATACCACATAAAGTAATAAAAATCCCATCTGTTGTGATCAGTAAATTCATTTATTCAAAAAACATTCATTCCTAAGTTTTTAATATACTTTTTAGAACAGTTCTAGGTTTACAAAAACTTATAGAGTTGCAAATATAGGTTCTTCTCTGCTTCCTTAACAGCTTCTCCATTGTTACTAATACTTTGTAATAAATTTGTTACAACTGAAGAACCAATTAATATTTATCATTAACTAAAGTAGATGGTTTACATTAAAGTTTACTCTTTTTGTTGTAAAATTCTGTTTTGACAAATGCCTATTATTATGTGTCCACCTTTACAGTATGATATAGAACAGTTTCACTGCCCTAAAAATGCCCTTTGCTCCACGTATTGACCCCATACAACCTTCTTCAGAATCCCTAGAGACCACTGAATTACAATGTATCTACACTTTTGCCTTTTCTATAATGCAGTATAGTTGGAATCACGAGTATATCACTTTCCAGACTGGATTTTTTCACTTAGCAATATATATTTAAGGATTCTCCATGGCTTTTAGAAGCTTTATATATTCATTTCTATCACTGATAATATCCATTGTATGGACATACCATCCATAGTTTATTTTTTCATTCACCTATTTAGAGATTTCTTGGTTGTTTTCAAGTTTTGCTAGTTATTAATAAAGTTGCTATAAATATTCATCTATAGGTCTGTCTGTGGATATAAATTTTTAACTCATTTTGATAAAATAACTAGGATTATTTCTGGATCATATTGCAAGCTAATATTTAGCTTTATAAGAAATTGCCAAATTGTCTTCCAAAGTAGCTGTACAATTTGGCATTCTCTCCAGCAATTAATGAGCGTTCCAGTTATTCAAAATCATCACCAACATTTGGTGTTGTCAGTGTTTTAGATTTTAGCCATTTAATATGTATGTGGTGCTAGCTCAGTGATGTTTTAATTTAATTTCCCTAATGACATATGATACTGAACACATTTTTATATACTTATTTGCCATCTGTATATTTTCTGTGGTGAAATGTCTGTGTAGACCTACTGCGCAATATTTTAATTGTTTGTTTTCTTATTGTTGAATAGTAAGAGCCCTTATATGTTTTGAATACCACTTATTTACCAGATATGTGTTTTGAAATACTGTTTCCTTGTCTCTGGCTTACCTTTTTGTCTCATATGTTGTTTTGGTTAATTTTTGTGAAAAGGATAGGCTATGTCTTGATACTTTTCTTTTTCTTGCTTGTGGAAGGGAACAGTTTTAGCACTACCTGTTGAAATTATTAAACTTTTTCCTTAAAATTGCCTTTACTATTTCATCAAAAATAAGTTGACTGTATCTATGTGATTCTATTTCTGTTCTTCTTCCTCTGTTCCTTTGATGTTTCCCTTTCACTATTGCTACAAATTCTTGAAGACTGTAGCTTTATATTGTCTTTAAATCATGTAGTTAGTGTTGTATTTGCTTTTCTAGGTCTTTTACTTTTCCGTATAAACTTTTGAAATTAGTTTATTGATATGACAAAATAACTTGCTAGGATTTTGTCTGGGATTTTATTGAATCTACAGATCAAGTTAGGAAGAATTGACAACTTCCATGAATATGGAGCACCTCTTCATTTGTTTAGACATTTTGATTTCTTTCATCAGAGTTTTGTAGTTTCATCTATACATATTTTGTTAGAGATATATCTATCTCAACTTATTGTTGGTGCTAATGTAAACAGTGTTCTGTTTCTAATTCCAAATTCAAATTATTCATTGCCATTACATAAGAAACTAGTTGATTTTGTATATTAACCTTATATCCTGCAACTATGTTGTAATTGCTTATTGGTTTTAAGAGGTTTCTTCTTGTCAATTCTTTGGTATTTTCTACATAGACAATCATATCATATGCAAAAATTCTTTCTTCCTTCTTTCTGTCTTTATTTCCTTTTCTTGCATTATTCAATCAACCAGGAGTTCAATATTTTTGACTGGGAGTGGTGAGGTGGTGAGAAGGGACATCCTTACATTGTTCATGATTATAGGGAGAAAACAACTAGTTTCTTACCATTGTGTGATTTTAGCTCTAGGTTTATTTTTTGTAAATATTCTTTATCAAGTTGAAGTAGTTCCTTCCATTTTTGGCTTGCTGAAAATTTTTATCATGAGTAGATAATGGATTTGTCAAATGCTTTTTCTGCATTTATTGATATGATGATGTAATGTTTTCTTATTTAGTCTGTTGATGTAATAAGTTACATTAATTGATTTTTAAATTTTAAGCCAGGCTTTCATACATGGAATAAATCATGCTTGGACATGGTGTATACTTTCTCATATACATTCTTAGATTCAATTGCTAATACTTTCTGTTGAGGATTTTGTATCTATGCTCATGAAAGATATTGGCCTATCATTTTCTTCCTTAGTAATGTCTTTGTTTGGTTTTAGTATTAGAGTAATGCTTACCTCATGAATATATTATAAAGTATTCTCTCTGCTTCTATTTTCTGAGTGAGATTGTAGAAAATTTGTATTCTTTGTTAAATGAACTGAAGAACCAATTAATATTTATATTATTATTATTATCATATTATAATAACATTATATATTATTAATATCAGTGAAACCATTTGGACCTGGCACTTTTTGTTTTGGGGATGTTTTATGCATTGTTTCAATTTCTTTAATAGATATAGGCCTATTTGAATTATGTATTTCTCCTTATGTCCCTTTTGGTAGATCATATCTTTCAAGGGATTGGTCCATTTTATCTAATTTACCAAATTTGGGGGCAGGGAGTTGTTTGTAATATTCCTTTATAATCACTTTAATGACCATGAGATCAGTTGTGTTGGTCCCAGCTTCACTTCTGATATTAACAATTTGTGTCTTCTTTTTTTTTTCCGTTATAACTTGGCTAAAGTTTTGTTGATTCTATATATCTTTATAGGACCAGTTTTTGGTTTTACTTATTTTCTTTATTAATGTACTGTGTGCAGTTTAATTGACTTCTATTCTAATTTTTAGTATTTCTTTTTTGTTGATTACTTGGATTCAGTGTGCTCTACATTTTCAAGTTTCTTAAAATTGATGCTTAGATTATTGATTTTAGATTTTCATCTTTCCTGGCATATATATTTAATATTATAAAATTCTCACTAAGCACTACTTTTGCTGCATCATAAAAATTTATAGATTTCTTTTCATTTAGTTCAAAATATTAGTTTGTAATTTCCATGGTACTTTTACCCCTGTGTAACTTCAAAGTATGTTGTACAATACCCAAATATCCAAATATTTAGGGGTTTTCTAGCTTCCTTTTGTTATAGATTTCTAGTTTAACTCTATTTTCATTTGAGAATATACTTTATGTAATTTCTATTTTTTAAAATTTGTTAACATATGTTTTCTGATTCAGAATACAGTCTATCTTGGGGAATGTTCTATGTAAGCTTAAGAAGAATGTATATTTTGATGTTGAAAGAAGTATTTTATAAACATCAATTAGATTAATTTGACAGTTACTGATTTTCTGACTGTTGGGTCTATCAACTACTGATATTAGGAGTTAGAGTCTCCAACTGTAATAGTGGACTTGTTTATTTAATCATTCAGTTCTATCAGTTTTTTCCTCACTTATTTTTATGTACAATTTTTGGGTGAATAGACATTAAGCATTGTACCTGAAGAATTGACTCTTTTATCCTTATGTGATGCCTGCCCTCTTTATATCTGATAATTTCCTTGCACTGAAATCTGCTTTATCTAAAATTAATGCAATTACTTCCACTTTGTTTTGATTAGTGTTAGTGTAGTATATTCCCCATCCTTTTGATTTCAATCTATCTGCATGCTTAATTAAAGTGAGTTTCTTATAGACAACATATACTTTTTTAATCCATTTTGTTTCTATATGTACATTAATACCATTCATGTCTCAAATAATTATTGATAGAGTTGCTCTAATATGTACCGTGTATTTTACTATTTTCTATTTGCTGCACTTGTCTTTGTTTCCTCTTTTGAATTTTCTGTTTACAGTTGAGCATTTTTTTATGATTCTCATCTTTCATAGCATGTTTGCCCTAGAGTTTATAATATACATTTACAATGAATTTTACAATCATTCTGCTTTCAAATAACACTATAATACTTTATAATTACTTCAGTTATAACTAAGGAGTCCAAATCTTTTCCATCTTTTATACCATTGTTATCATACATTTAATTTAACCATAACTATAATCATCCAATATATTGCTGAAATTATCATTTTGAATAAACTGTGATCTTTTAGAACATATAAGAATAAAAAAAAGGGTTTTATTTTTACCTTAATTTATTCCTTCTCCCATGCATTTTCTTTCTTTATGTAGATCTGACTTTCTGACAAGTCATTTTTCTTCTCTCTGAAGAACTTCTTTTAATATTTCTTGCAAGTTAGGCCTATTGGCAAGAAATTCCTTCAAATTTTGTCTGTGAAAGGTTTTATTTCTTCTTCACTTTTGAAGTATAATTTTGCTGGATCTAGAATTCTGGGGTTTTTTGGTTTGTTTGTTTTTGTTTTTCCTGCACTTAAATATTTCACTCCATTTTCTTCTTGCTTGAATAGGAGAAAAGTCTGATATAATTTTCACCCTTGTTATTCTGTAGGAAAGGTATATCTCTCACCCCACCCTGGCTTCTTTAAATATTTTCTTTTTGTCCTTAATGTTCTGAAGTTTGACTGTGTAATGCCTACGTGTGATTTTTTGGTACTTTTCCTTCTCCGTATTCTATGAGCTTCCTAGGTTCGTGTCTGTTCAAAAATTTTAAAAAGTTCTTCAAATATTACTTCTGTTCCTTTTTATCTTCCTTATTTCTCTGGTATTCACACTATGTATAGTTACACCTTTTGTAATTGTTTTGTAATTTTATTTCATAATTTTCACTTTTCTTCCTCTTAATTTCACTTTGGAAAGTTTCCTGTGTTATGTTCTGAAGCTCACTCTTTCTTTCCATGTCTGTATCCAGTCTACTGATAAACCCAGTATTCTTCATTTCTGTTATTGTGTCTTCAATATTAAGTAGTTCCTTATAATATTCTTCTAATTTCCATCTCTTTTCACATTACCCACCTATTCTTGTGTCATCCACTTTTTCCATTAGAGCCTTGTCATGTTAATTAGAGTTATTTTAAATTCTTTGATAATTTAAAATCTCTGGTACTGATGTATGCCCTATATCTTTGGATTGTATTTTTGGCTTTTAGCATGACCTAATTTTTTGTTGAAAGTTAGACATGATATATCAGGTAAAAGCAAACAAGTTAAGTAGGTCTTTATTATGTGGTTTTATGTTTATCTGACTCGATAAGCTCTATTTTTTGCTTACTGTAGCTGTAGATTTCATAGGCTAAACTTTCCTCTGGTGACCTACTTATTGTTTCCCCTGCTTTCTTTGTGTTTCCTTAGGGACTTCTTAAATAAGTTCTGTGTCTTAACAATACTTTACAGCTGTAATATCATATTATCATATAGGAGCCCTATTTTTGTGATAGTAAGATGTGAGGGGAGAAGAAGCATTCTATAGTTCTTTGATTAAATTTCAGTGTTTTAATGAGCCTCTTCACTTGTGATGTGACCCTTGTTAGTGTGTGTAAGCTTTCTATTTCATGCTTAGATGAGACAGGAACACTGAGGTTGGGTTTTTCCCTCCACCAACATCAGTTATGCTTTATAAAAGTAGTTTCCCATGTAAGCAAGTATTTGGTAAGGACTATAGAAAGCTGTAGGCTTATTTCACAATGGCCTGGAAGCAGAAGGTAGTTTCTCTCCAGTCTTCATTGGAGTTTTTACCTCTCAAGCTAGTCGATACAGTCTCCCACAGCTAGTGAACTTCCCTTTATGTATTCCTACTTGATGCTGGCTCCAGGGGTGGTTTCTGCTCTTGGTAAGATAGGATTCTCTGTATCTTCTTAGTATTCTAGTTTTTCAGTCACTTGTTATTAATTTTCTGATGGATCTAAGAATAGTTGTTGATTTTCAGTTTTTCAGCTTGTTGTTGTTGTGAGGATGGCAGTGATAACTTCAAGAATATCAGACTGGAAAACGGAAACCTAATTTTATTTTAATGGAAAAAGAAAACTCAAAAAACAAAGCTGTTGGAAACAACATAAAAGAGAAAAACCTCTAAACCTATAACTCTATAACAAGCAAAAATATCTTTAGAAAAAAAGGAAAAATAGAATTTTCAGACACACAAAAGTTAAAAGCAACCACCACCACCAATTCCACACCTGAGAACATATTAAAACTAATCATTCAAAGAGATACTGTTATCAGATGAAAACAAATGGAGCAAAGTGCTCCAGAAAATGTAACTACATGGGTAATTATATAACATTATTTTTCTTGTGAGGTGTAAATATCTTTAAAATATAACTATTTAAACAAAAATTACAATGGAGTCAGGCTTATAAAATGTATAAATGAAAGGTTTGACAATGGTGGCATAAGGGCTAGGAAGAGAGATATGGAAGTGTGTTATTATATGGTTCTTAACTATATTTAAATTTATAAATGTTATTGAAAATAAACTTGCTAAAGTGAAGATGTATATTAAAAACTATAGAACAACTATTAAAGTCTGAAAAGAATTACAGTTTGTAGATCAATAGAGAGATAAAACAAAATAATTTAAAAAATCAATCCAAAAGAAGGTCCATAAAGAGAAAAAAACAAAGGGAAGATTTAAAAGTGTAAAACAAATAGTTAAATAATAGATTCAAACTAACCATATCAATTATGTTAAATATAATTAATAGTTATCTGATTATTTGACATCTACTCATTACTGTTATTTCTCTAAGATCCAAGTCAATACTGCTTACATTGGAATATTGTTTTAATAAAAAAGGCATATAGGTTAAAAGTGAAATAATGGGCAATGATATATGCTAACTATAGGCTAATGAGAATGATATATGCTATAATACTAATAAAAAGAAAGCTGGAGTGGCTGTATTTATGTCATACAAAATCATTTTTGAAGTAAAGAATGTTATCTGTAGTAAAGAAAGTTATTTCTTAGTGATTAACCTGATGAGCTATCAAGAGAGCATACAAATCCTAAATATTTATGTAATTCATAACAGAACTTCAAAAGCCTGAACAAAATTATCAAACTGCAAGAAGAAATAGAAAAACAAATTTATATCAAAGCTAAAATTATATTACAAGATTTCAGTACCCATATCTGAAAAATTAATGTAACAAATAGAAAATTAATGAGGATGTAGAAGACCAAATAACAATTTCAGCCAACTAGACCTAATTGAAATTTTTAAAATACTTTGCACAATAGTAGAATGAATATCTTTTTCAAGTCCACATAGGGCATTACCAAGAGAGAACATATCTTGAGACATAACAAAAGTCTCAATAAATTTAAAATGATTCAATTAATACAAAGTATGTTCTCTGATGCCAATGGGATTAAATTAGAGATATTAAAAAAAGATCTCTGAAAAATTACCATGTATTATAAACTTAACATACTTTTATGTGAGCTATGGTTCAAAAAAGGACTCATAAAGAAAAACAGAAAGAATTTTGTACTTACTGAAAATTAAAATACAACATGTCAAAGTTGTGGGATACCCCTAAAGCAGTATTTACTTTGCAAATATATACTTTATTAGAAAAAAAAAAACAGCATTAAATCAATGACCTCAAGTCAATCAACTAGAAAAAAGTAAGCAGAAGAAAGGAAAAAACAGACATATATACCAAAATTATTTAAACAGAACCCAGAGAAACACTCGAAAAAATAAAAAAAACAAAAGCCATTAGAAGAAATCAGTAAAACTGAGAAATATCCATTTAGACTGACCAGTAACAAAAATGAGTGAAGACACAAATTAATAACACCTGAAATTATGTAAGAGCATCACTTCCTAATTTATAATATTAAAAATAAAATAAAGGTCTAATGTAAATGCATTTATAGCAGTAAATTCAACTATTTAGATAAAATGCACAAATTCTGTGAATGATAATCTGCTGAAGTGTACTCAAGAAAAAATAGCCTAAATTGTTCTATAGCTGTTTTTAAAAAGTTAATATAAGTAAAAACAAAACAAACAGAAAATTTTACACAAAGAATAATCCATATTCAAATGGCTTCATTGGTGAATTCTACTAAATATTTAAGTGAGAAATGAAAACAATTCTACAATAAATCCTTGGAAAATTGAAGAAATGAGAATACTTCTAAACTCAATCTATAATACCAATGATGTCCTCACACCAAAACCAGTATGAAAGACATTATAAGAAAAAACAAAACAAAACAAAACAAAAACTTCAGATTAACATCTCCCATGGAAATAGATGAAAAAATTGTACTAAAACTAACAGTTTACAAAAAGTATAATATCACTGTAATTCTTAATTTTATGTTTCTGTTTGGCTAGGCTATGGTTCCTGTTATTTATTCAAACACACAGTCTAGATGTTGCTTTGAAGGTCTTTGGCAGATGTGAATAACATTTACAATCCATTGACTTTAAGTTCACTTTAAATAAGGAAAAATACCCTTGATAATGCCAGTGAGCCTTATCCAAAAAGTTGAAAGCCTTGAGAGCAAACACAGGTTTCCCAGAATTGAAGAAATCTGCCTCAGGACTATACCATAGAAATTCTGCTTGAGTTCCCAGGTTGCTAGACTGCACTATGAATTTCTGACTTTCCAGGCCTCACACTTTTGTGAGGAGTCAATTCCTTGAAAAATCTCTCTCACTCTCTTTTTCTCATAATCTCTCAGTAGACAGATGGATACAGGTAGATAAATAGATTTATATAGATATGGATCTTTTCATCTATGTTTTTGATCAGTTCTATTTCTCTGGAGATCCCTGACTAAAAGAGTGACTTAGGAGGGTTTATCACAGGAATGCAAGATGGATTTATTAGATGAAAATCAAAAAATAAAATTCACCATATTAACAAACTAGAAAAGAAAAACCATGTTATCATTTCAATAGACACATACACAACAAAAGCATTTGAGAAACTCCAGAAAAAATAAAATAAAAAGCCTAGCAAATTGAAAATAAGAAAAACAAACAAAAAGCCAATCATTTCTTTCAGGCTAATAAGAGGCATCTATAAAAGCTCTATTAGAAAAAGAAAACATACAGCTAATTAGTTGAAAGTTATTGAATGCTTTTCTGCCAAGATGAAGATCAAGACATGAATGTCCATTTTCACTTCTATTTATTATTTTACTGGAGGTTCTAGCCAGTACAATAAAGCAAATAAAAGAAATAAAAAGTATCAAAATGGGAAAGAAGAAGGACAACTGTTTAATTTACAGTTGATATGATAATCTATGCAAAAAATCTGATGGAGTCTCCAAAAATGTAACAAAATAAGACATGAAATTCCAGAAGAGTAACAAGGTTGCAAGATGAAATATAAATACACAAATATCAATAGAATTTCTATATTAGAAAGCAAATTTGGAAATTAAAATTAAAAAACAGTACTACTTAAAATAACAAAAACATACGAAATCCTTAAGGATAAATCTGGCAAAATATGTTCAAGACTTGTGCAGTAAAATACTATAAAACATTGCTGAAATAAATTAAATAAGACCTGCATAAACAGAAATTCTATACTCATGAATCAGAACAATCATTATTAAGGTGTAGTTTTCACATATTAATCTATAGATTCAATACAATTTCAATAAAAATCCTACCAGGTTTTACTGTAATCATTTACTGGCCAAATCTAAAATTTATGTATAAATAAATGTTGTGAAAGTCTAACAGAACTTAATTTAAAAACATATTTTTAGCTACAGTAATTAAGGTAATGTGATATTGGTCTAAAAATAGGCAAATAGAGCAATGAAATAGAAGAGACACCAGAAATAAACTCACACTTAAAAGAACAATTGATTTTCAACAAATGTACAATGACTATTCAATATAGTACAGAAAAGACAATTGCCAACAAATGATGCTGAGACAATTGAATAATCATATACAAAAAACAATTTCACTTTCACTCTATACTTCATACTCTATAAGAAACTCAACTCAAAATTTATCGTAAACATAACTATAAAATCTAAGTTTATATAACTACTAGACAAAAACAGGAGAAAATTTTTTGTGGTCCAAGGTTAACCAAAAGTTTTTTACATATAACACAAAAAGTATAATCTAAATGTTTTAAAAAAGATATATTAGCTTTCACCATATCAAAAATTCTAAATATTTTTCTCTTCAAAATGAACTTGTGAGGTAATGAAACTATAAGTCACACTCCAGGAGAAAACACTTGCAAATTTGTTTCTCTGATAAAGGAATTGACTCCAGCATATAAAAAAGACACAGGAAACTCAACTTAAAGAAAACCAAGAAATAACCTTGGATGCTTCTTAAAAAGTTAAACATACTTTCCACCAGCCATTCTACTTATAAGAATTTACTGAAGAAAAGCTGAAGCATATACCCTTACCAAAAAGTGGAGCCAAATGTTCATACAACTTTTATCTGAAATAGTCAAAAAGTGGAAAGAGCCCAAATGTCTATCACCAGATGCATAGGTAAATAAATTGTTGTACAAAAATACAATAGAATACTACTCTGTAAAAGGAGGTGGAGCCAAGATGGCAGCGTGAGTAGGACAGTGGGAATCTCCTCCCAAAAACATATGTATTTTTGAAAATACAACAAATACCACTAATCCTAAAAGAGAGACCAGAAGACACAGGACAACAGCCAGACTACATCCACACCTGCGAGAACCCAGCACCTGGTGAAAGGGGTAAGATACAAGCCACAGGCTGCAGCGCCCCTCAACCCAGCTCCTGGCGGGAGGAGAGGAGTTGGAGCGGGGAGGGAGAGGGAGCCCAGGACTGATAAACACCCAGGCCTAGCCATCCACACAAGAGCGCAGACACACTGAATGCGTGGGGTGCTGGAAACTAGGGAAGCAGGGCAGTAGGACCTGTGAGCGGTTCCTGAAGCCGGTGCCCCTGTGACAAAGAAAAGCGAGTGCCTATTGAAAGTCTTAAAGGGACAGGGACCCCACAGCTGGACGGAAGCAACCCAGGTCACAGTCCAGCAGCTGGAAATTCCAGGGAACTCCAGGTGCACAAACCTCCCAGACAACAGCTCTGAGACGCGTCACGGAGGTAAACAGCCAAACAGCCGCATGTCCATTACCCCTCTGGGGCCCCGCCATAGCAGAGCCGCGGCCTGAGGCTGGCCACACCCTCAGCAAGGGAGCTTCCTCCATACCAGCTGGGCAAGATAGAGAGACCCAGTCTACACGCAATTGCCCAAGACAAGCCACTAGGGGTCGGAGTTGTCCCAGTAAAGAAAGGCTACGAGCCAAGTAGAAAGAGGCTTGACTCTCCCAGCTGACAGACATGTCAATAGCACTCCACTGCACCTATCAACATGAAAAGCCAAAAAAATTTGATCCAGACAAGACTAACCCAGACAGCTTTGACATCTTCTACATCTTCCCCTGAGAAGGAACCTGGGGAGATAGATTTGAGCTGTCTTCCTGAAAAAGAGTTCAAAACAAAAGTCATAACCATGCTGATGGACTTGCAGAGAAATATGCAAGAACTAAGGAAGAATACAGAAATAAAACAAGTTCTGGAAGGACTTCAAAACAGAATGGACGAGATGCAAGAGACCATTAATGGACTAGAAAACAGAGAACAGGAATGCAGAGAAGCTGATGAACAGAGAGATAAAAGGATCTCTAGGAATGAAAGAATTTTAAGAGAGCTGTGTGACCCATCGAAATAGAACAATATCTGCATTATAGGGGTACCAGAAGAAGAAGAGATAGAAAAAGGGATAGAAACTGTCTTTGAAGAAATTATTGCAGAAAACTTCCCCAAACTAGGGGAGGAAATGGCTTCTCAGACCACAGAGGTACACAGAACTCCCATGACAAGGGATACAAGGAGGGCAACAACAAGACACATAATAAATAAAATGGCAAAGATCAAAGACAAGGACAAAGTATTAAAGGCAGCCAGAGAGAAAAAAAAGGTCACCTACAAAAGAAAACCCATCAGGCTATCATCAGACTTCTCGACAGAAACCCTACAGGCCAGAAGAGAATGGCATGATATATTTAATGCAATGAAACAGAAGGGCCTAGAACCAAGAACATTGTATCCAGCACAATTATCATTTAAATATGACGGGGGGATTAAACAATTGCAAGACAAACAAAAGCTGAGGGAATTTGACTCCCACAAACCACCTCTACAGGGTATCTTACAGGGACTGCTCTAGATGGGAGCACTCCTAAAAAGAGCACAGAACAAAACACCCTACATATGAAGAAGGGAGGAGGAGGAAAAAGAAGATGGAGAAATAAAAAATCATCAGACCATGTTTGTAATAGCTCAATAAGTGAGTTACGTTAGACAGTAACATAGTAAAGAAGCTAACCTTGAACCTTTTGTAACCACAAACATAAAGCCTGCAATGGCAATAAGTACATACCTTTCAATAATCACCCTAAATGTAAATGGGCTGAATGAACCAATCAAAAGAAACAGAGTAATAGAATGGATAAAAAAGCAAGACACATCCATATGCTGCTTACAAGAGGCTCACCTGAAACCCAAAGACATGCACAGACTTAAAGTCAAGGGATGGAAAAAGATATTTCATGCAAACAACAGAGAGAAAAAGCAGGTGTTGCAATACTAGTATCAGAAAAAATAGACTTCAAAATAAAGAAAGTAACAAGGATAAAGAAGGCCATTACATAATGATAAAGGGCTCAGTCCAACAAGAGGATATAACCATTATAAATATATATGCACCCAATACAGGAGCACCAACATACCTGAAACAAATACTAACAGAATTAAAGTAGGAAATAGAATGCAATGCATTAATTTTGGGAGACTTCAACACACCACTCACTCCAAAGGACAGATCCACCAGACAGAAAATAAGTAAGGACACAGAGGCACTGAACAACACACTAGAACAGATGGACCTAATAGACATTTACAGAACTCTACATCCAAAAGCAATAGGATACACATTCTTCTCAAGTGCACATGGAACATTCTCCAGAATAGACCACATACTAGGCCACAAAAAGAGCCTCAGTAAATTCCAAAAGATTGAAATCCTACCAACCAACTTTTCAGACCACAAAGGCATAAAACTAGAAACAATCTGTACAAAGAAAGCAAAAAGGCTCACAAACACATGAAGGCTTAACAACACGCTCCTAAATAATGAATGGATCAATGACCAAATTAAAATGGAGATCCAGCAATATATGGAAACAAATGACAAAAACAATACAAAGCCCCAACTACTGTGAGATACAGTAAAAGCAGTCTTAAGAGGAAAGTATATAGCAATCCAGGCATATTTAAAGAAGGAAGAACAATCCCAAGTGAATGGTCTAATGTCACAATTATCGAAATTGGAAAAAGAAGAACAAATGAGGCCTAAGGTCAGCAGGAGGAGGGACATGATAAAGATCAGAGAAGAAATAAATGAAATTGAGAAGAATAAAACAATAACAAAATTCAATGAAACCAAGAGCTGGTTCTTCGAGAAAATAAACAAAATAGATAAGCCTCTAGCCAGACTTATTAAGAGGAAAAGAGAGTCAACACACATCAACAGAATCAGAAACGAGAAAGGAAAAGTCACGACAGACTGCACAGAAATACAAAGAATTATTAGAGAATACTATGAAAACCTATATGCTAACAAGCTGGGAAACCTAGGAGACACGGACAACTTCCTAGAAAAATACATCCTGCCAAGACTGACCCAGAAAGAAACAGAAAATCTAAACAGACCAATTACCAGCAACGAAATTGAAGTGGTAATAAAAAAACTACCAAAGAACAAAACCCCCAGGCCAAATGGATTTACCTCGGAATTTTATCAGACATATAGAGAAGACATAATACCCATTCTCCTTAAAGTTTTCCAAAAAATAAAAGAGGAGGGAATACTCCCAAACTCATTCTATGAAGCCAACATCACCCTATACCAAAACCAGGCAAAGACCCCACCAAAAAACAAAACTACAGACCAGTATCCCTGATGAATGTAGATACAAAAATACTCAACAAAATATTTGCAAACCGAATTAAAAAATACATCAAGAGGATCATACACCATGACCAAGTGGGATTCATCCCAGGGATGCAAGGATGGTACAACATTCGAAAATCCATCAGCATCATCCACCACATCAACAAAAAGAAAGACAAAAACCACATGATCATCACCATAGATGCTGAAAAAGCATTCAATAAAATTCAACATCCATTCATGATAAAAACTCAACAAAATGGATATAGAGGGCAAGTATCTGAACATAATAAAGGCCATATATGATAAACCCACAGTCAACATCATACTGAACAGCAAGAAGCTGAAAGGATGGCCAACATAGAAAAGACTAGAAACAACAAATGTTGGTGAGGATCTGGAGAAAGGACAACCCTCCTACACTGGTGGTGGGAATGTAAATTAGTTCAACCATTGTGGAAAGCAGTATGGAGGTTTCTCAAAAAACTCAAAATAGAAATACCATTTGACCCAGGAATTCCATCCTGAGGATTTACCCTAAGAATGCAGGAGCCCAGTTTGTAAAAGACATATGCACCCCTATGTTTATCACAGCACTATTCACAATAGTCAAGAAATGGAAGCAACCTAAGTGTCCATCAGTAGATGAATGAATAAGGAAGTTGTGGTACATATATACAATGGAGTATTATTCAGCCATGAGGAGAAAACAAATCCGACCATTTGCAATATGGATGGAGCTAGAGGATATTATGCTCAGTGAAATAAGCCAGGTGGAAAAAGACAAGTATCAAATGATTTCACTCATATGTGGAGTATACGAGCAAACAAAAAAAATGAAGAAACAATACAGCAGGAGACTCACAGAACCCAAGAATGGACTAATAGTTACCAAAGGGGAAGGGACTGGGAAGGATGGGTAGGAAGGGAGGAAAAGGGGTGAAAAGGGGCCTTACAATTAGCAGACATAATGTAGGGGGTGGGGGGCACGGGGAGGGCTGTACAGCACAGAGAAGACAAGTAGTTTCTACAGCATCTTACTACTACGCTGATGTACAGTAACTGTAATGGGGTATGTGATGGGGACTTGATGATGGGGGGAGTCCAGTAATCATAATGTTGCTCATGTAATTGTAGATTAATGATACCAAAATAAAAAACAAACAAATAAACAAAAAACTACTTGTACTGGTATGCTAACATTATAAATTAACTTATGGATAATTAACATCTTTATGACACTGAGTCTTCCTATTTAAGACTAATTGTCTTTTCTTTTATCAAGTCTGCTTTTTCTTTCAGGTATATTTTAAGGCTTTCCTCATAAAATGTTTTCACATTTCTTACTAAGTTTTTCTCAGTTTAATCATTTATGTTGCTGTTATAAATGAGTTCTCATTTGTAACTTTTCTAAGAATTTTATGTATAAGAGGCTATTAATTTTTATATGTAATTTCATACCTTGCTACATTACTAAATTTTTTTGGTTTGTGGAAGAAAAAAAATGAGCTGCTGATACTTGCAATAATATAGATAAATATCAAAATAATTAGGCTGTAAGATAGAAGCTAGATAAAAAAGAAGGTATAAAGTTTATGATTTAATTTATAGAAAATCCTAAAAAGTACAACATAATCTACATTATAGAAAACAGATCAGTGATTTCTTAGAGAGGTTATGGTGGTGAAAGGGATAGGGGCATGAATGAAACTTTTAACGTGATTGATATGTTAATGCTCTTCATTTAGTGATGATTTCATAAGCATATATACATGAAATTGTACATCTCAAATATCCTTAGCATATTGTATGTCAATTGTAACGGAATAAATGCTTAAAAAGGTAAATCTTTTCTATTTTAAAAAAGTTATAAACAGTAATTTCTTTAGATCTGCATATTGCATCCTATTTTAGATTACACTTTTCTTTGCACGCTTCACAGAATAACTGCCTTAATCCTATAGTATCTCCTGAAAACAGCCTTGGAGTTTGGAAATGAGCATAATTATCCTTATCTTATCTATGAAGAAAAACAAGTAGTGGGGTAGTTCTTAAAGAATTGCATGAAATAGCAAAACAACCTATGGCAGAGCGAGTAACTATAATAAGCTAAATGATTGTGTGGGAGGAATGGCATGCAATCTGTTTGATGTCCTGGTTCAGATCAGAACATATGGACTGATACCAATAGTTGCCAGCTCTATCAGTGACTTGTGGCATCTGTCACTGACCGATGGACAAGAACTCAGATCATATGGCTCACTTGTCATGCTGGGATGGCAGTCCAAATTTGTCACTACAAAATAATGCTGGTCTGGCAGATTCATATGAAAGCCTCAGTTTGAAGAGATGTTGGACACCAAAAGATTAAATAATGAATAGTAACATCACGTATATTTACAGAATGTTTAATACCAAATGATTTCTACATTAAATAAAAATGCTTTCCTTATGCAACTCAGGTTCATAGAGTTAAAAAGTGGTCTCTGGGTTCAAATCCTGAAGCAATTTAGTAACCTGTTAGCAGTGGAATAGGGATAGACAGAGAATTATTGAAACTTGACTTAAATCCTAATCAAACAAGATATCCTACTTCACTTAAATTTGTTTCTATAAAAGGAATTTAGGTTTTAGAATTTAGAAGTTTAATTAGAATGGGAATAGATTATTGAGGAGACTTGAAAGAACAGGGAAATAGAGAGAATGAACCTGCTGACCAAGACAAACTTCAATTAGACATCTATGACTGGTGGTTACCATGGGGGAGTAGTTGGGATGGGTGGGTGGGAAGGGAGAGGGGTATAAAGGGGCACAAAAATTCTCTATCATAATGTAAGTTGGTCACAGCGATGGAGAATATAGCCAATGATTCTAGAACATCTTCCTATGTTGACAGATAGTAACTCCCCTAGTTGGGGTGAGGATTTAGTAGTATGGGTTATGGTTGAACCACTCACTGTATTGTATAGTTGAAACCAATATAAGATTATATATCAACTATACCTTAATAAAAACAAAGAAATCTATCCAGCACATTACTTTGTAAGGACTCCCCACACCCAGCTCAGTCCTAATTGGTGTAATTATTCTAGAAAGCCATGTTGGTTTTAGGTAACCCTACTCTCTAGCCACTGATAGTTGTGTCATCAGTGATGAATACATGACCCAAACTGAGGAAAAGGTGCATTTGTTTCCCTAACTCCATATGACTGTATGGTCCTGGTGACTGAGCTACCATGCCAGCAACACAAAATTGTAGGTTTATGTTTTGTTTTAGGAGGTGAGAATAAGACCCTTTCAGGCACCCCATTTGGTAGCCTGTGGCCAACAGATTTAGTCTCTCTCTCACTTCCTCTCTTTCTCTCTTCATATAGATCTCATTCTCTCTCTATATGTGTGTGTGTGTGTGTGCGCGCGTGTGTTTGTCTATGTGTATATATATATTTGTGTATGTGTGTGTGTGTGTATATATATATATGTGTTTATCTATATATATGCAGAGGTAGAGAGGCACCTTTTATATTATTGTATTTTTAGAGTAGAAGATATTTACTTTTTAAAATATTTATTCAGGTACAATTGACTAATATGCTAAACATTTTAAATATATATTTAAAATATATAACATATTTTTAAAAGATTTGATGGTGATTAAAAGGTATAATATACATAATTTATTTATAAATAATCAGTTTTTATACTAAGCACTACTCTGCTTCAAAATTATAAATGGAAGCTTTGGGGGTTTTCTTTTGTAAAGGTTTTTATATGTAAGTAATACGTACAATTCATATTTTAACAAAAATATATATATTTTAATTATATATATATATTTATCAGCTTATCAATCAAGGGAGGACATGGGCATCAACCTAGTTCACCTTAGGACCCTTCGGTAGTTCCTTTACTACTGGCTTCTGTGAGATTTCCTTGTTTTTTATAATTCGTTGTGATAAATTAATCTGTATGTAAGCTACCTGGACAGAATTTTGTTTCTTGCATCTAATGTTTTAGACTAAGAAAAAAAAAGAATGCTACCTTAATTTACAGCCAGTAAAAACACAGTTCAGGTCCACATACACTATCTGTGATAGATGATTGGTTAATTTCTTCTTCAGTACCACTGGGACTTAAAGTCTAAGGATATGAAGCCAGTATGTCAAAAGCAGTGTGTTCAATTAATGTAGCACTATAATTACTGGAAATACTTTTTATTTTGCAATGAAATTTATCTCTGTGTAAATATTATGCATCAGTCTTACTCATTTTCCCTTGGAATATCACCAAATGTAGCAGAAGTTAAAAAATGTGCATTCTAGCTTCAGATCCCAGGTCAGCCATTTCCTGGTATTGTGACCTTGGACAAGATGCTGAACTTTCCTCTATATTGGTTTCCAAGATGTTGTGCTGTTTAAAAGACATATTGTACACAATTTATTTGGATAAGTCTCTTTTCTGAGTACTACTCTCTGCTTCAGAATGATTATAAGTTTTTTTGTAAAGGTTCTATTTTAATAACTGTCATTTGCTAGGTAGTTGGAAAAAAAACATCCTAACCTTTTTATTCGACAACAGTAGCTGAGAATCTTTCTTTGGAGCTCTTGATTTGTTCCCCCAGGAGTCACTGAGTAAAACAACTTGCGAATTTTTGTCCAAGGTGATGGTGGGAATTTGAGGGCAGATGGTTTCTAATTTGAAAGTGCTAGTCCCTTTCTCCAATGTGAGACCTTTCCTACCTCAGCTGGTGTTCCACTGGAACCTCAGTGGGAGACCTGTTTGTGAGGAAGCTGTGGCAGCACAGATAAGCTAAGGAATGTGTTCACAACTGGAGGAAGCTTACCTAACTTCCCTTCCAGATTGAACCCTGTAGCCTCCCAGTTACTAGGCACTTAGGGCAGTCAGGAAAGATTTGACAGATTGCATGATTGATTGGGTAACTAAATATAAGTCATAGATTTGAGGCGGCATAAAGATAATTTTTTATCTAAAGAAGTAGGCTAATGTTAAGCATTGCTTTTGAATTTTTATTATACTTTTTGTTATATATTTAGATCAATAGGAGCCTCTTCTTTTGGAGCAGCAAAGTCATAATTGAAATATTGTTCTGTTTTTGTTTAAAGTCAGGACAGTCAGCACAATTTACCATCAGGATTGTCAGAAATAAGTATGATCATACCGACCCTAAACTTGACAAAGACAGACCATTATTACTAAGTGGAAATGTTACTAAACATTTAATTGAAAGTCTTTTTCATTCATCAGCTTCCTCCTACCATTAAGAGGTCTGTATTATATTTCAATAACATGATTTTACAACAATTTTTGTTTTGTCTTGACCAAACATCCACATGATTATTTCAGTCATATTCCATTTTAATCCAGATATTCTGATGGGTACTTTGTAGACCCATGACTATCACAGCAAATGTTACCACTTTGGAGAGATTCTCCCAACTTTAAGTCCAACATTTCAATCAAGAGTTATTCTCCTACAAATAAGTAGTTAACTCCTTGCATAGAATCCCTTGACATGAAAGAGGTTGCTATTTATATTTAAATCTATGAACCATATATACACTGTTCTTTATTAAATATAACAACCAATTTGTTCGATTTACCACTCCTGCATAGCCTTTTGGCATTTTTTTTGTGGCTCACAAAATGGATAATCTGCCATGAAATAGTACTTACCAGAACTTCAGTCATGTACCATATTAGATGCATTGCTGTATATGAGTTTAATCACAGAATAGTTTCAAATTGCATTTACTTTACTTCTTTCCTATCTAGATTCTGGACTTAAAAAATTTCACTGAGTTAAAGATGGCTATTTCAGTCATTCATATCACAACTATGAACAAATGAAGTACTATAGGGTCACTTGCAGCATGCTCTGCTATCCCTGAAGATTGTTCATGAGTATTTGGTCATAGATGGGCCTTTTGTAATTGTTAGAGCTCTTAAATGGCTGAATAATTTCCAATAATCTCTAATTATATAATTAAACTCACCTGCCCCTTGTCTAACGGTCAAGCCTCTACTCCTTTAAGAAATCTATACCAGCTTTCATCTTCTTAACAAGGTTTTCTGTTGTTTTACAGCATTCTGTATAGTCTAGTATCGTGCTCATCCAGTGAGTTCCTAACACATCTCAGTTGCTTGATATATAGCAATGACAGGATATATGAAGTCATTGCCATCATGGGACTCAACACTCCATACATCCATTGTGTAATATCCAATGATGCCATATTTTTAAAAAATCAACAAAACAAGTTAAGATATGACCTAGTAGAACATGTGACTCTAAGTTCTGTGAGTCAGTATGTGGGCAAGCAGCAGGGGAAATACCAGACATTCATATGAGTTGGAACTAAGACCATAACATGCAGAAATATGAAATTCAGAGGTGAATTGGAATAGTTAATTGTTGGTTTTTCTTTCATTTACTTACTCATTGAATAGTCATATATTTATCAACAATGATATACCAGAAACTCTGCTAGAAGCTATAATCCTTTATAAAAAGATTGTTTCCTGTTGACATTAAAGGAGATAAAAGTAGGAGAACCAGTAATTTTTAATATGTGTGATAAGCACAAAGTGCTAAAGGTGAATAGACAGACTAAGCCTTTAGATGTGTCATATGTATCAGTTCTGCTCCCCCAAGAAGCTCAATGAATCTTGAAGGACAGATTTTTTTATAGGAGGAAAGAAAGTTCTAGTTAGAGCTACTGGAATTTAGAAATCACAATTCAAATATAGTTATTAGAGGCAGGAGGCAGGCTCAAGTCCCAGGAAGAAATGGGGAGAGGAATTAGAGAAGGAAATCCATATCTTACACATGAAATTAAGCATGAAACAGCTCAAATTTTGCAAAGTGTTTGGCACTATCAGCTAAATTTGCTCTTTGGACATCTTAAATTCATTCCTCAAGATTTGACAGTTAAAATCGTCTCCACTGATTGTCGAAAATATTAGGGACAGTAATAAACTGTCCAGTATTAGCCTTTTAACCCCACTATTTACATTTTGAAAGACTGAGTTCTGTTTTCTAAGAACAGATGGGATTAAATGTGCAAGAGATGTATTGGAGAAACACCTGTGACAGACAAGGGAGAGACAGAAAAATAGTGTTTAACATGATGCAGGTCTGGCACCTGTAAAAGAAGAGCAGGATGGAGGGAGGATTGGGTATGAAGGATCTCTGACTGCTGTTCATTTCTGAGATAAATTTGTCTAGGCCAGTGTGGAGTCTTGGAATCACAGCTGTGTGGGTCCTGTTATGAGTCCTGTGCTCCAGGAATGGTCCGACACTAATCACTACTTCCACTGTGCTTTGTTTTTGCCTGGGAATACCTAAGAGAAGCAAGACCTTGATGGCAGCACAGATGTGGATCAAAGGAGTGGCAAACAGGGCTCTCAGTGCACTAAACTCCCCTCAGTTGGTAATAGGAATGTTGAAATTTTTATCACTGCCACAAAGACTGTGGGCACTATATTTAACTCTTGTAAGACCAGTTTTGTAGTGGACAAAATAAAGATAATAGCACTTCATCCTTCTGGGATTATAGGAAGGATCACTGAATTAGTGAGTATGAAATGACTGGCGAAATGACTAACATATAGAAATAACTAAGAATATTACATTGTCTAAAATGCTCTATGCCTTCTTTAGAACAGGAACATCTCCATATTTTTTATTTACCATGGTATCTACCAAGGCAATATGAGTATAGAACTCATAATAAATGCTCAACAAATAAATTATAAGTGCTTACTTGCCAATGACCACCAAGAGAAAATTAGCAAACAAAAGCTGAGTTTATTATTTGCTGCACATAGGAAAACTGAACACCTTGAGGAAATGAGAGATGTCTCAGAGGGCATCAGAGAGGAGTAGTTATGAAATCTGGGCCAATAATAAGTAATTTTGAGAAGAAATCAAAGAAGCAGGTCTTTTGTCTGGTTTGGTTGCTGTCAGAAAGTGAGCATTATTCTATTATTAGGCACATCAATACTTTTTTTCTAGGAGTAGGAGCAGTGTAGGACTAAGGCCACAAAAAGGTAAAGGAGCAGCAGTC
This sequence comes from Manis pentadactyla, assembly GCF_030020395.1. Taxonomy (NCBI): domain Eukaryota; kingdom Metazoa; phylum Chordata; class Mammalia; order Pholidota; family Manidae; genus Manis; species Manis pentadactyla. Next base: position 166,468,940 of record NC_080020.1, on the reverse strand, counting down.
ACTTATGTTAGTTCAGAAGGAGAGGTTTGGTCATTTTGTGGTTTGTGCAATGCTTGTTTTGTCTGTGTTAACACATAATAATGGTGGTTTTGTTTTGTCTTACCCTATCACAGCACAGAGTTACTTTGTCTGTTGGTGTTCTGTGAGTTGTGTCTGTTAAGGAGTGAGAGTCATAGCCAAGCTCTGTGAGTTGGTCAAGATAGAAGGAGAAGCCACAATACTCAGCCAGGGAACAGAAATTTTGGAGAGAGCTAAGTCAACCACATGGGCCAAACAAGTAACACAAACACAGCTTGGGAAATCTCCAGATGCCCAGGCAAATTCTGATTCAACAAGAAATTCAGTGTGTTCAAACTGCTACAGTTTTATAAATAATTAAGAGTAGTTATTCTGGGGTATATTTAATCAGCCAATGCTACCTTAAGTAACTGTGTTGCCAAACAACCTACTTATTCTGTGGTATGTAATCAAAGCCAGATTTTCAGGGGGAGGAAAACTCTGATTCCTAAAACATCCACTCAATTTTATTCTGAATCCATATGACATGACTATTCCAAATGTTGGGAAACCAGAAAAAAAAAATCTAGATGACAAACGAAATACCAGTTTTTCATTTAGTTACTGGGTCTACATATGTATATAGTCCTCCATGAAATTTTAATATCTCTGATAATGTGCTTCTGAGAAATCTAATATAAATTACCCTTTAAACAAATTAGTGCAATATTCCTGCGCTTGTTTGGCCTCTAAAACAATGAAAGATAAATAAATTGGTTGTTGGTGCTTGAGTTTATAACCATTTGGCAGCTAATCCAAAATTCAATCTGTGTCTCTTATACTGTTATTCTAAATCTATTCACACACTTCAACATGCCACAACTAATCACACTACATCCCAAGCCTCCAGAGAACCAAAACTTTACACCAGCTTTATTTTTTCAGTTGCAGGACTCTGTACAGTCAGGCATATAATCAGCCTTTGTTAAATACTTTGAAAATTTCCAAGCCAAAACAAAAGAATAATCCAAATAAGAGATTATTAAAAATAATGACGTTTCTATTCAAATCCTTTATCTCATTCTACATGTTCTATCAACCTCACACCTTCCCTTTCTCCAACTAAAAGTCTGAAATTAGCAGATATCCATTTTCAATTGTTTCCTGTGGCACCACTTAATTTACTGAATTAAGTCTGACAGCAGTGCCTGCCCAGTGTATAGCAGGATGGCACAAATGATGGGTGGTAACTGACAGATGACTTTAGCAAGAAACAGTGTTCCTAAGTGTCAGGCCATGTTCCAAATGGAGTCCAAAAGAATAAACATTAACTAGTTACCATTTGTAATGTTCATGTTTAAATTCTTGGAGTCTTTAATAAGATATTAGCTGTTCAAAAAAAAAAGATAGAGTATTTATACCATAATAATCTTAAGATTGAATAAAAATTCCATTAACAGAAAATTCTTTATTTCTGACATTTTAACCACAAATTATACTTCTTGTGACTTCATCTGAATTAAGTATTTAGATCAATATGAGCCCTGACTTTGGCCCTTAAAGATTTCCCATATCAACCCACTCTGATCATTGCTAAACTCTGCCTCCTTTGAAACTTGGAGCTTTTTCTGTGTCACTTTTCTATTTTTCTCCTGTTTCACAGAGAGAGTATGAGTGACTCAATAGGAGGGAAACTACAAACTTATCTCAAATCCATCCTATCAAAGAATCAACTACAGTTCTGTCCACACACCAAAAGGATCTTGATAAATGCCTGAGATAATAAAGAAAGAAATATCAACTTTGAATTGGGAGAACATATTAATGAAAACAATACATTCTTGATCATTTATTATGTATAGGTGAGTCAGATAATATGAAGATTAAAAGTATATGCTCTCCAGAAGTGTGGAATCCAGTGAGGGAGAGATGAAAATATACCCAAGGCCATAGGGCATTTCAAATAGCATAGGCAAGAAACAAATTGCTATGGAGATGCAAAGAAAAGAGTAGTCACATTGAGTGGGAGCATTGGGAACAGTTTCAGTGAAAGACTGATATTTGATATGAACTTTCAAGAATGGATAGATTTCTGATATGTGGGCAGAAGTGATAAGTGAAAATTCCAGATGGTTCGGGGAGCCTGTGCCAAAGCATGAAGATGGAGAGTGTTAAATGCCGAGGTGGGATGTTTTTCCAAGTAATTGTACTAAAAGGATGGATTTAAGTAGGAAAATAAACAGGAAGATAGGAAGTAAGACAAGCAGATAAGAGAATACTACCTTCATTCTCATCAGAAATAATGCAGACCAGATTCAGGGTAGACAAATTGGTAAAAAGAAAGAAGGGCCATCAGAGAAATCGCCTACAATGATTGACTCTGTAACTTGGTGACTGACCAGATGTGGGTGAATTGAAAAGAAAGGAACAAATATATGCTTTTTTTACTCTAGACTTTGAGTTATGATCTTCCAGAATGATTGGAAGGACTGTGATTCCTAGATATCCATATGGAAAGTGATGATTCAGCTATGCACTAGAGTGTCAAGGGCATCCTGTGATTTTGAGGGAAAAATAATGAGTAGTTTGGGCAGGATTTGGACAAAAATTAGTCAGTGGTACATTTGAGTGTGAAAGACAGTTATGATTATTATCATCATTTTCATCATTACTTATTTTGATGTCATAAATTGTTACGGGTCTACCACTTGTCTGGTATTTTACTATGCTCCTTACTAGGAATAAGGAGGCATACTGCTGGCCTTAATTTTTTCATTGTATCAAGGAGATAACTAGCTAAAGAAATCACTATGAAAGTGAAAATCATGTCCAAGGCAGTACACTGCATTCTTAATATTTAAATAGCACTTCATGTTTTTCAGAACTCTTTTGGATATATCATCCCATTTAGTATTCATAGAGCCATGTAGAAAGAGCAGGGATTGCCAATCCAGTTTGTCCTCTGAGGGAAAGTATTCTGCCAAAGGAGTGGTCTATCATATTAGAGTGCATTCCTGTGATTTGAGGCAAGGTAGAATGATCTAAATCCAGGGACTTTGGGAAATACCCGACAATTTTCCAGACATTTTTATAATCAACAAAACTTTAAAAATATACATTGATTTAGGTGAATAAAAGTTGGGAAAGCTATTTCAGATCAAGAGAAACTGAAGAGAGGCTAAATAATGGTAACTAAACCAAATTTTCTAAGATAGGCTAGTTAGTGAGCTAAGATTGTTTCTTTCCATTTTTAAATGATTGAAAAAAAAAGAAAAGGAAAATTTTATGGCAAATTAAATTTATGTGAAATATAAATGTCAATGTCTATAAATAAAATTTTATCAGAACACAGTCACATTCATGAGTTATGTGTTATCTTTGGCTCCTTTCACATTATGGTGGCAGAGTTGAACAGCAATGACAGAGATCATGTAAGCTGAGAAGTTAAAATACTATCTGTCCCATTACAGAAAAAGTTTGCCACTCCTAGTCTAAGAAATTGATGGCAACATTATATCAGTAACTCTGGCCTCATGTACTTGTAAGAAAGATTCAATTAAAAGTTCAAACTCAGAAATGATAGAGCAAAAATGGGATGTATATTAGCTAATGCTGCCAAAAAATATATATACTATAGAATGGGTGGTTTAAACAACAGACATTTATTTATGCTTATTTTCCAGTTCCAGAGCCTGTAAAGATCAAGGTGCTGAAAATACTGTTTCTAATGAGAACTCTCTTCCTGCTTTGCAGAAGGAAGTTTTTCACTGTGTCCCTATATGGCCATTTCTCTGTGTGATTGGAGAGAATGAGAGATCTCTGGGTATGTCTTCTTTTTATTATTATTAGAACACTAGTCGTATCAGATTAGGTCTCCATCCTTAGGACCTTATTTCACCTCATTACCTCTGTATAGGCCCTGTTTATAAATATAATCACATTGTGTGTTAGTTTGAACATATAAATTTGGGAGAGGGCACAATTTAGCCCATATAGGGAGGTAGGTGGCACAGGACACATGCAGTTAAGCTCACATTTTAAAATTGAAGTGTTTTAATAACAGTGATGATGATAATAGTTAATATGCATTGTGAAAGGAAAGGAGCGACACACAGCAGCAATTTACCGGAGAAATCCGCTTTACTAGGGAAAGGTGCTGGGTTATATAGGAAGGGGCATGGGGTGATTGTGGTGTTACTTCTACAGGGCTGGTGGCTATTGGCTAGGTGCTGGGAGTGGGAGTGGGGAGAGAGGTGATTGGTCTTTAGGTGGCGCCGTCAGGAACCGAGGACCCGGAAGAGAAGCCGGAAGTTCGCCATCTTACTGGTGGGGGCCCTTCACATTATGTGCTTTCTATGTCCTGATACTGTGCTATATACTTTACACGCATCATCTAGTTTTTCTCACAACCATATACTATGTTTTCAAATATGAAAACAGACAGGCAGAGACATTAATAACCTTCCTAATGTCTCAGAATAGCACCTGGATGACCTGTGACATGAATCCAGGCAGTTTGACCCTGGGAATTTTGTGTATGGTGGGACTAAAGAAGGAAAGAGTCAGTTTGCTTTTATATATTCCAATAATTGTATTTGTTTTATTTTGAATTTCAAATAATTTTGAGTGAGGATGTAGGATATTTACATTTTTCAAGGCTAGGGTTGTGCATATATTGAGAACCTTTGGACTAGGTAAACTTTAAGGAAACTTCCAGCCCTCTCTCGCTTTCTTTTTGATTGTCTAATTTATTTCTTCCAGTATGTCTATTTGGGTTCTTTCTTTGTAGTCTCCTCTTCACAAATAACTTTTATTTACATTTTTTTGAAGGCAGAGCTTGATGCATCCTCTTTTGTATGTCGTCCTCATATCTTGCACCATAGTCATTTGTTGTGGCTATTTAGAGGCCCCTGATGGATTTATATGGCAGAAGAGCAAGATCTTCCCAAGCATAAAGGATGACAACTCTGGTGGCGGGAGTTTAAATTTGATGCTGTCTTTCTCTATTTTCTGTAACTTGTTTATTAATTGTGAACTTCTGCCTTTGTTTCCTCTCTTTTTCTACTTCAACATATTTTTATTGCCTTCACTTGTCCTCAGTTATTCACTTTAAACTTTAATCATAAGAAATGATTGATTAAATTCCCTTGTACTGAGTTCTTAAAAATAGTAGGGAAGTGAAGTGCTAACTCTGTCATAGGATTTTAGTTTCTGAGTAAAAAAATTATAGAAATTGGGAAAGAGTTCTAATTATGAGGTTTCAAGTATAAGTAAGGTCAAGGGAAAGAAAGATTTGTAGATACGGAGATCTTGCTGAAAATCCAGGAATGACAGCATGTAATGACTTTGGAAATTTACAACATAATAAACAAAAAATTTTAAAAAAAATTCTGGGAAATTCTAGGATAATAATCTATTGTTAATCACTTACTTTATTTTCATCAGTAAAGATAACTTTTCTCAAGTATGTTTCTACTCTGGAAAGAAATGTTTATGGTAGGTATCTGATGCACTCATGAGCCCCAATATATGAATGTGTCTTTAAAACATAGCCCTGAGAGTGTTGAGATCATTAATGTGTTAGGAAGGGGTGGGCCTCTCTATAAGCCAAACTGTTACTAAACAAAAATTCCTCAATTTTATAAAAGGCTATTTAAGAGTGACTTTTTATTTAAAAATAGTTCTCACCTAACAAAAATACTCACCATTATAATTCCAAAGAATTAGGAAACTTTTTTTCCTATGGCAATGATGATAGCTAGCATTTGTTGAGTGCTCAGTTTGTCAAATACTACAATATTTTATATGCATTATCTTTCTTCATTTTCACAGAAACTGATGAAGTGTACATACTTCTATCATGATTCTATTTTTTTTTAGGTGTTTTGAGGAATGACTTACAAAGTTACCCTATTAATATATAGTTCTATAAATTTTGATAAATGCATAACGTCATGTAATCACATTCTTATCAACAATTCCATTGCCCCCAAAGTTTCCTTCATGCCCTTCTGGAGTCAATACTCTCTTCTCATCCCCATGGTAATCACTGATTTTTTATATGTCCTCATATTTTTGATTTTCCATAATACCATATAAATGGTATTATACAATAAGTAGCCTTTCATTTTTGCTTTTTTTGCATTTTGTGTATACATTCAAGATTCATCCATGCTGTTGCAAATATCTATGTGTGTATCAGTAATCCATTCCCTTTTATTCTTTAGTTAACAGTATATTATATGGATGTACGACAGCTTAAACATTCACAACTTAATGGACATTTGCATTTTTTGGTGATTATGAATTTTGGTTATTAAAAATAAATCCATGGTAAGTATTTGTGTTGGATCATTTTATATGTATATGTATTTATTGTGGCATATATTTTCATGTCTCTTTGAGATCTCACCTGGCAGTGGGAATAGGAAACGTAATAGGTTAAGTAACTAGCCTAGTTTCAAATAATAATTATCAGAGCACAGATTTGAACAAAATAAATCTAACCCCAGATTGCATGGTTTTAAGAACTACCTCAAGTAATTAATTGATCTATATCATTGTAAGAAATTATTAGGACAAATAAGATAACTGTATTGTTTTTCTGTATTGATCTCTTTTTTTTCTGATTACATGCCATAAACACGACTCTATAAAAGAATGGCTATCAATTCAGAGCTCAGGTTATCTCCTTTGTTGCAGATCCTTCTCTAGGTGCTTTTTTATGCTCCTTTTGAAGAGTTAATTATCTTAATGTACAAGGAATTTTTAAAAATCTTTCTTCCAATATCTAGAATTAAACATTTCCTTTGTTTATACATGAGATCAACATCTCAAGGGCAAAACGTGCACACACACACATGTGTACACACATACACATATACACACACCCTTCTCTGTGAAATATGCTCTCTACTTGGCCACCCCAAATTTGGAAATAACTCCATTCCACTAATAAAGACAAAAAATCCTTAGATATCTTGGAATCCAAACCACTTACCTTACAAATAGGAAAAAGGAGTGCCTTTTGCAAGCTAACTCAGCAAACCATAACTGAAGATTCCTGTGTGCCTCTCAGATTCAATATTCTCCAAACTTCTCTTATTTAATTCAGCATAAGTAAACATAATAAATATTTATTAGTGTTTGCTAATATGACACTAATATTTGGCTGTTTAAAAAAATCATCATCATCATCAGTAATCATCACCATCTCCTAATAATTTTGAGTCAGTAGCTCAACTATCAGTATTACATTAGTTGTTTAGATTTTCCTGAGCCTGAAATTTCTGGGAAGGGAATTTTTAGCTTCATAGTAATCGCCATAAAACTCTGCATCTGTTGATATACTTTCTTATTTCTTTGCCTTATCACAATACTTCAGTCTAACCATGAGATGGCTTTTTATTTGCAATATGCAGCCTACACCTACTTAAAAATGGTTAAAAGTTCTGCTTTTCAACTGATTCTTTTTCCTAGTTTTATTGAGATATAATTGACATATAGCACCGTGTAAGTTTAAGGTATACAACTTAATGGTTTGATATATCAACATATTGTTAATTTGTCTTAGGAAACATTTTGAAAAGGTAAAGATCACTACTACTAATTTCCAAACTTCTATTTCAATACTCCCATTCTCTTTCCTGTTTTACCTATTATTCTCCATAATACACCCATGACTCCCACAACCAGCTTTTGCTCATGGTCACTACTGAAAAATTAATCACTGCTCAAGTTTTACCCAATGAAAACTTAATTGCTACCATTTTCCCCACTCTAATGGGATTTCCTCATTATTTAAGAATCTTTAAACCAGGAAAAGAATTAAAGTTCCCTTAAGCATTAAAAACTAAATTAAATTTAGAAGTAAATTATGGTTAGACTTAGCAAATGTTCCCTAAGTAGAATCCTCACCAAGATAAGGGGATTTTGGCTTTTTTAAGGATGGTTTTACTTCTGTTCACTCCGGACTGTCTACCCATTTATGGAGGATTCCTGTAATCATTTACACTTCATTAGCTTATTTGTCTGTTTACCAGCAACACAAGCTGATTATTCTCTATCACATTAGAGCATTTTAAAGGATATGTTCTAGTATTGTTTTTTATTTTAATAAATTAGAAAATATATAAATGAACCACCACTCGCTTGGTTACGCAGGTGTTTTTGATATAGCTAATATTTATTTGTTTTTAAACTTTTGTCCATGGTGCTGTTGAAAGTAGTTATAACAAAACAACGATAAATATGCCTGTGATTTATTTAGGTTTTAGCAAATTAGCAGTTTGTTTTGGATTTGGATTCACTGATTAAATCAGTGAAAGTTTCTGTTAACTCCAGAAATACTTTTATTTATTTTTGTGGAGTTTATGCACTGGCCAGAGTAAACTTATTTTTGTCCCTGGTCTTTTGATTCATTTCTGAGGCTCTCAGGAGCACTGGGATTCCACATCTCTATTTAGAATGACACTTTCTCAGTTTAACCCCATTTAGGGGTCAAGGCAGCTGCACACCTTAATTGGTAGTTTGTGACAAATGTCTTGAACAGATTAGCCTTCAGCTTGCTTGGGGATTTGTATTGGTACTGGTGTGTCCTGAACTTCATATACTTTTTAACCTGGGCTCAAAACTTGATATCTGTGAATGAAGTGTGGCTGAGTTTATTGTCTTTATCTGCTTATCTCCCAATGAAATTAGAAAGCAACCAGTTAACTATTGTTAAGAAGCCTTTGTGCTCAGCACTGAGAGAACCGTGACAATAAGTGGCTTGCCATATAGCATGGAAGATCTTATGAACTTCCCCAGGTAAACATGGTAATGTGAAATGTGAACAATTATCCCTTACATAACGTCCTACAGGCCTGTGATGGTTTAGGGACCTCAAAGCACTTACATAACTGCTGCTGCTGTAACTACTAATACTTTTAATAATTGCAAGAATATTTAATTAAATAATCTCTATAGTAACCTGTTTAGTCATTATGCTAAATTATTTATAAGTATTTCTCATTTAAAATTTTTCCAGAACTCCTAGAATCATTACATAACATTATATATTAAATAAATCATACTGTACTATAATATAATATTTTATTCCCATGTGTGGGGATATTGTTAATATTATGTGATATTGTATATAATATACAATGTATTTATATATATATACTATATATATTGTATGTTAATATAATGTATATTACTATATATAGTTATATAACATTATTGTGATATCATGCTAAATGATTTACAAACATTATCTCATTTGATATTTACCTAAACCCCATATAATCATTATGTAACATTATGTATTAAAATAAATCATAATGTACCATAATATAATATTATCCTCATATGTGTGGAAATTGAAACTAAATAGAGGTTAAAAAAATTTTATGAGCTCACATAGATAGTAATGGAGTTGGTGGAGAGAGAATATGGATCCAAGTCTTAATGGGTCTAATACCATGTTTTTGAGCATGGAGCTGAGTAGAGCAGGTACTAAGGATGATTGCAGCAACTCCACAGTCTTCTTACCAATACCTGCTGTGGAACTTGCTACATGTCATTGTTGAAGATCTCATTGTTTTTATTTAATTACGTATTTCTTGGTCTTCCACATCAGAAGACTTCCTAATGGGGACAAAGATGTGTCTGATAAATATAAACAACTATTACAGAAACAAAGATGTACTGAAGAACTGTGTTAATGCTCCTTTTGTTCCCACTTAACCCTTGTCCTACATGATTTACACTGTTCTATGTAATTATTCTATTTCCTCTTAGACTTGTACAGTTTGAGTGTGGGACACTAAATCAGACTTAGATCCTATAGGGCAACTTGGTTCCTTTACCATCTAGGGACATTGTAGATCAGTGTTTAACAATTCCCTTTACTCTTGATACCATTTTTATGTTTTCATGCCTAGTCATTGTGTTGGTAGTCCCCAAAACCATCCTCAGGTTAATAGTTTGCTGAAAGAACTCAGAATAGCTTTTATACTCATGGTTATAGTTTATTACAGTGAAAGGATACAGACTAAAGTCAGCAATGGCAAAGTTGAATAGGGCAGAGTCCAAAAAAGACCAAATTCAAGTTTGCAGTTGTTTTCTCCCAGTGGAGTTTTATAGACAGTGCTTTATTCTTCTATCACCAATGTGTGAGCTTACTTATATACTTTGATAGAAAAACCTGACATCTGCACTCTTGCATATCTGGTTTTGTCAATTTAGCTAACTCTTATCCAGTGCCTTTTTTCCTCTTTTTTTAAAAAAAATTTTGACTATAAGGTACAAATTTTTCTTAAGAGTTTTATGTATGTTATTTTATGGCCTGATTTGAAAGCAGATTCTCTAGGTTTTTCTTTTGACAGCATATCCTGCTAACTCAGGACATATTTTAAAAAATGAGATTCTTCAGTGACATGGTCAGCATAAAAATATTATCCAAACTTGCCCTTGGTCTGGCTACTTGTTATGAATTCTCAGAGGGGAGTTTTATACCACCCAACCCTCTTTTAGAGTTCTTTTCTCAGCTAAATTTGAGGATTCATCTCTTATTCTTTATACAACATGCTGCCATCAAAATAGAAGCTTGAATTTCCTTTAATTCAGCAGACACCCACAATCTGGCTTTGTGGTGCTTTACTTTCAAATTTATAGAAAATGGATTATATATATACTTGATTCTTTATTTGTCATTTTCATCATGATGAGTTGATTCACTGCATCCAATGATGTTTTATGTAGTTGCATGTGTGTTATTATAATTATAAATCTACGAATGTTAATATAGTGATTCATTTCATTGCTGTCATTTGCCTTACTCATGTCTAATTACCCCATAGTTGGCCAGTAGTCATTTCTGTAAGGGGGCCCCTGTGTCTTACATCTGATCCTAGCAATCTTTAATACTTTCCTTTTCTTCTGTTACCACAAGATTTTTTTTTAGCTCATTTCATGTATTTTTATTCATTAATTAAGGATTAGCCATTTCTCCAACCCATATATCATCTTCTAGAAACTACCAGTACCCATTGCCATCAAACTTTCCACTGTTATTAGATATTACTATTTTGAATTTAATTTTATTTGAAACTATTGTAAATTATTTATATGGTTAAAAGGCAAATCTAAAAAATAAGGTATATTCTAAGAAATCTAGCTTCTAAATATGTTCTTTCCATCTATCTCATTCATTCCCTTTCATATTGAAATATTCTTTTTCTTTCATATATAACTTCTTTTGGCTTTTTAGTACATTTAATATAAAATACTTCTTTTTTTGGATAAATTTTAACCTTCCATACATATTTTATACCCTTAGCTTTGTTGTCTGGTAGTATGTTCTGAATATATACTCAACTACAATACAGTTGTATTCCTCTTTCTTTTTTCCTGCTATCTACTATTTCTTAGTATGATTTTGCCATAATTTTTCAGCCAGATAATCACTGATTAACATTTGGGATACTTAGAGGGTTTTGCAGTAACAAATATTGCTCAATAATGCACAATTTTTTTGCATATTATGTGGCATTTTATTTTATTTGATATAATTATTCTGGATATATAATCTACCATAATGCAAGAAATGGACGTTTAAATGTGGTAATAATGAACACAATATTATCTTCAGAGAAAATTGTCTAAGACTATATAGTTGATATTTAATGCTAGAACCAGAATCTAATTCTGTATGACTTCAAAATTCATTCAGCTTAATTTCTAACACAACAAATAACATTTTTAAAGAATAAGAACTGTTGAATCACTATGTTGTATTCTTGAAACCAATATAATATTGGATATCAACTATACTTCACTAAAAAATATATAACAAAAAAAGAGTAAGTAGAAATGGATTGATATTCCACCAATCATACAATGACAGCCAGCTGGAATGATAACAGAAGTTATTCAGCTTAGATATTTGAGAGCAATTGCTTACATTTATTCCCATGAGGGCTGCTAAGGCTAAAATCAGAGCTTAAAACTTTGTGGATGGGGATGCAAAAACTCTAGCAAAACTATATACCAAACGGCACATGCAGAATCAATATAAAAGTGCATTTGGAATAGTGGGAAAGAGTTTAGGGTTTTCTCTTGTAAAACTCCTAAGAATCCTAGGCCTCAGATAATAGATAAGAATAATTAAAAATACACTTTGTACTATATAAACACAGGTTCTGCTCTTCAATAAAGACTGTTCTGAGAGAGGAATATGAATTGAGACCTACTTGGTGATTAACCTCCTAATATTTTTTGGCTTTCTTGGTCAGTTTACAGGAGAAACACCTTAGGTGATATAAAATGTTCTGAATAGCTCTATATGCTGTGGGAATTGCTTTATTTGAATAGAAATAGTACAAACCAAGGAATAGAAAAGTGTGATTTTAACTTACTTCCTATATAATTCTTTAGTTAACAGAAACATTTGAAATAGATCCCTTGTTTTCTATGTCACAGTAAAATATTAATTGACTGGTAATCTTCATAACCCTAAAATTGCTATGTACTTCACTAGTATTTCAGAACCATGAGGAGTTTGCAGTGATCAAAATTCTGATTCTTTCCAGCAGGAATCTGCTTCCCTTTTTCTCTCATATTTGCTGTTGCAAATACTTTTCTCATTTGCTGCAAGTGATGACAAAAGTCAGGCATTCTTTAGAGTGTTGTTATTCATGCAATTCTTTCATCCACAAAAATTTATTTTACATAAGCCATTAAGCATTAGGAAGTTTCAGTAAATGGTACCACATGGCAGAATTGGACTATTATATTGTTTACGTTCTCTGAAGAAATCATTCTTGCTGAAAGTTCCTTGTGTACTTGATACGAAAGTCCATGTGAAATGTAATAGAGCAATATTCCCAAATTATGGCATGTAGAAAAAATTATTCATTGGTCTCTGTTTTGGAAATCTAATGAATACCTGGCATGTACTCACTGAAATTCAGTTTTCTTGTTTCATATTTTAATCTATTATTTTAGTTTTGAGCCATTTATTAGTCTCTGTCCCCCAGCTGTGACCCTAATAATTGTGTTGTTGAGCAAAGGGCAGGATGTAATCAATGGAACACTATGTTAAAGTGACTGTAATCACCATTATAAAGTTTATTTCATAAATTTGGCCAGCAAATAATTTCATTGTCAAACAACCAAGACAGGTATTATAAATCTTCTGAATCCCTCATTTATTCAGTTACTCACTGCTATGGACTTAAGTGTTTCCCTCCAAAATTCACATATTCAATCCCCAAAAAATAATGTAATGGGGTTTGGATATGGCAACTTTGAGAAGTAATTAGGTTTAGATAAAGTTATGAGGGTGAGGCCCTCATTAGGGGATTGGTGATCTAATAAGAGACACCAAAGAGCTTGCTCTCCCTCTCTCCACACCATATGCGTACACAGAAAGCGGGTGACCTTCTATGATCCAAAAGAGAGCCTTCACCAGAACTCCACACTAGCATCTTGATTTCAGAATCTCAGGCTCCAGAATCATAATAAATAAATTATTTCTGTTTAAGAACCCAATCTATGGTATTTTGTTTTGGCAGCCCAAGCTAAGACACTTGCTGACAGCATGTATTAAATGGTTCCTAATTGCTCAGCATTTTAGTTATGTGCTGAGGATACCAAGGTGGCATATTATGATTATTTTGATAGCAAGTGACAGAAATGTAACTCAATTTATTTAAGATAAAAAAGGTGAGAGTGATTTATTTATTCACTTCCCTGGAAAATGCACAGGTACCTCTAATTTCAGACAGCTAGATCCAAATACTTAAATGGTATTTCCAAAGTGTATCTTCTTTTCTCCATATCCCTGTTTTTTTCCCCCCCTCTGCAGTATGTTCACAAAAGACCATTGCATCTATTGGTGCCTAGGCTTATATTATTTATATAGCTCATATTCTCAGTTGGCTTTTTTCATAATCATTCCAGAAAGTATCACAGGTGTTTTCTATTATTATATTTCTATCTTGAGTCACATGTTCATCTCCCTACCATTGACTCTACCTAGGAAGATATAATGTTTTGATGGCTCTGATCTAGTTGATAAGTTCACCCCTGATATGTTAGTGTAGGAAAGGAATACACACACTCATAGTACATAGTGACTGAGAATGAAGAAGATTAGTTCTGCCATAAATTAAGTACCATCAGTAAAAACATAGCTCCAGCTCTTATGATGTGTGAGTCCACACATACAAACACACACACACACACACACACACACACACACACACACACACACACACACACAGAAATGAGAGTAAACTGTATAGCTCAGTTCCTGGCCACTTCTCAGAGATGTAAAAGAAGGATTGCCTGAAGAGGTTAATTTTAACCTGACCTACAAATAGTGAATAAAATTTAATCAAGTGATATAAAGGAGGTTTCTCATGGGAAGCATTTCAGCACCAAATAACACTGGATTCTAGCTGTGTCTATAACATTCCCATATATTGTAAGAATGACCAGCTACATTAGAATCTTTCTCTTCCCTGACTTAGGTCATGACTTCACCATGAAAACTAATCCTTCTAACAGCTAATAGTGGCCATCCTATCAATTAAACGTATCCAGCAAAGATGATACCCATCCCCAGTACTTGTATTCAAGAGGATGATCCCTAACATTACTGCAAACTGGAAGCAACATTATGGCCTCACAACCCTACCTGGCACTTGGTGAAAACAAAATCACTTAACTTTAATGAAGCAAAAATCAGAAAATTCCATTCACACAGAGGAGCATGTCCTGTCTACTTAACAATTTGATTTTGTTCTCAATATATGGGTTTTTAATTCATTCAGGCTGCTATAACAAAATACCACAGATGGCATAGCTTATAAACAGAAATTTATTTCTCACAGTCCTGGAGGCTGGAAGTCCAAGATCAGGGCACCAGAAGATTCAGTATCTTGTGAGGGACTGCTTCCTATCTAGTTCATAGCTATCGCCTTCTCTCTGTGTCCCTAAACAGTGTAAGGGGTCTAGGGCACTCTCCAGAGCCTCTAGTAAAAGAGCACTAGTTCCATCCATTAGTGTTCCACACTTATAACTTAAGCACTTCCCAGAGGCCCCACCTACTCATACCACCATATTTGGGGACTAGCATTTCAACAGAAGAATTTTTTGGGGAAACAGACATTCAGACCATAGTATTTAGACCATCACATCTTATAATCAGAAAAATGCCACCAAGCAGACACTATAGAAAATAAGCCAAATACAGTGTAATCTATCTGGTTTTTAAA
This sequence comes from Manis pentadactyla, assembly GCF_030020395.1. Classification (NCBI taxonomy): domain Eukaryota; kingdom Metazoa; phylum Chordata; class Mammalia; order Pholidota; family Manidae; genus Manis; species Manis pentadactyla. Next base: position 166,453,674 of record NC_080020.1, on the reverse strand, counting down.
AAAATACAGACTATGTCTGCAAGTCATACATTTGGTCCTCCAAAATGTGTTAAGCAATGAGCCAGGTAGTTATACATTGGTGGATAAATCCTGCACACAAATGCTGAATCTCAGCACCAGCCTTCCTCTGCTGTGTATTGCATCCTACTCAAAACAATGGACAGTTTAGCCATGTTTTTTACTGGCTTGTACACTACACAGCAATATTCTACAAAAAAAAAAAGTGTTTGAAATTATATCAAAGTCAAATCAAGATTACTAAAGGGCTACTAACTCTGCATTCATCTTCTAGCAATCTTCCTTTTAAGTTTGATATCATTAATATACAACCACATGAGCAACATTGTGGTTATTAGATTCCCCCCATTATCAAGTCCCCACCACATATTGCATTACAGTCACTGTTCATCAATGTAATAAAATACTATAGAGTCACTATTTGTCTTCTCTGTGCTATATTGACTTCCCTGTGCCCACCCTTACGTTATGTGTGCTAATTATAATGCCCTTTATTCCCCTTCTCCCTCCCTTCCCATTCACCCTCCCCAGTCCCTTTCCCTTTGGAAAAATCAGAAAATTCCATTCACACAGAGGAGCTTGTCCTGTCTACTCATTCTTGGGTTCTGTGAGTCTGCTGCTGTTTTGTTCCTTCAGTTTTTACTTTGTTCTTATACTACATAGATGAGTGAAATCATTTGATACTTGTCTTTCTCTGCCTGGCTTATTTCACTGCGCATAATATCCTCTAGCTCCACCCATGTTGTTGCAAATGGTAGGATTTGTTTTCTTCTTAACGGCTGAATAATATTCCATTGTGTATATCTACCACCTCTTCTTTATCCATTCATCTACTGATGGACACTTAGGTTGCTTCCTCTTCTTGGCTATTGTAAATAGTGCTGTGATAAGCATAGGGGTGCATATGTCTTTTTCAAACTGGGCTCCTCATTCTTAGGGTAAATTCCTAGAAGTGGAATTCCTGGGTCAAATGGTATTTCTATTTTGAGTTTTTTGAGGAACCTCCATACTGCTTTCCACAATGGTTGAACTAGTTTACATTCCCACCAGCAGTGTAGGAGGGTTCCCCTTTCTCTGCATCCTCACCATCATTTGTTGTTTCTAGTCTTTTCTATGTTGGCCATCCTAACTGGTGTAAGGTGATATCTCATTGTGGTTTTAATTTGCATTTCCCTGCTAATTAGTGATGTGGAACACCTTTTCATGTGTCTGTTGGTCATCTGAATTTCTTCTTTGGAGAAGTGTCTGTTCAAATCCTCTGCCCATTTTTTAATAAGGTTATTTGCTTTTTGGGTGTTGAGGCATGTGAGTTATTTATATATTTTGGATGTTAACCCTAATCTGATATGCCTTTTGCAAATATATTCCTCCCATACTGTAAGATGCCTTTTTGTTCTGCTGATGGTGTCCTTTGCTGTACAGAAGCTTTTTAGCATGATGTAGTCCCATTTGTCCATTTTTTATTTTGTTTCCCATCCTCTAGTAATCTTAATAATCAGAATTAGTTTCATTAAAAAAAAACTATCTCCTTACTTAAGGCCACAAAATATTTTGGTAACAAAGGCAGGTGCCTAACAAATGTAGCTAATTACATCTCTTTCCTTGGCCTCTTACTTATTCCTACTGTTTTTACTATAATGTTCAATAAAGAAAGTTTATTTTATGTGAACTTTGATATTTGTTTATCCATATTCTGCTTCCTTTGATTTATTTACATCTTGATCTTGGAAAGTACTTTCTGGGTCTGTGTCTCTGGATCATATGTCATCACTGTTAGAATCTTGTACAGTAGGAACAAATCAACTAAATACTAAAGCACACAAATTTATTATATTTCTGGAAGTCAGAAATCCCAAATTGATCTTATGGGGGTGAAATCAGAGCTGCATTGCTCTAAAGGTGGTAGAAGAGAATCTGTTCCTGCTTTTCCCAATTTCTATGGCTGTCTGAATTTCATGGCTTGTAGCACCAAGGAATGGTGAATTTTTCTTTGAAGAGATTCTATATCCTCTGCACTCTGCTCTACTTGGGGAAAAAAAAGGTGAGTGGCATGGCTCAGGCTTTCTGAGTTTTCTTTCAGGTCAACTAATTTTCAAGTCATAGGCTTTTTTTTCTAATTATCTGAATAGAAAATTGTCTGAGACAAATAATATTTTTTTATTTGCCTAAACATATTTTTTTAGGTATCTGAAAAAAATTAAATCTAATATTTTCAGGATTTTTTTCAAGTGAGTATCTATTCATTTTTGTTAAATCTTTTCTGGCTTCATAGAAAGTTTTTCACATCTTCTGTTAGTTTCTATTCATTTACTTTTTATTAATATACATGCTGAGAACAAAAACAATAGTGAATAGGAAAGAGATGTGAGCCCTTCTTGCTAACCCTCTTCAGCTAAAACTCCTTACTTACACTGCCCACTCTATTTATAGGCTGATATGTCCTAAGTATTTTATTTAAAAAAATACTGTTCCCTGAAAACAAACTAAGCTAAAATTCCAATCCTTCCTTAAATCTTTTGGCACTTATACATCATTAATCATTTTAAACCTGAATTCCTCTCTTCTATATGATCATTGAAAAAATATTCATTTCTTTATAAACTCATAAGAAAATGCATTCTATTCTGTCTTCTCCATTTCTAACACAGGCCATTTCTTTTGTAGAGGTAGAAACAGTTCTAAGCCTTGCTTCTCTACTACCTGTCCCCTGCCTGGCCCTTTACAGAGCTATGTTCTACTTAAATAGATCATTCAATTTCCATTGAAAAAATATCTTTAAAAAAAAAGAAAAAAGAAAGTAGTTATCATTTGTGTACAATTAGAAAAAAATATGGGATTCATTCAGTGCAAGGCAATTGAACTATGGAGCATCACGTATTTTTAACCAATTCAGGGTTTCTCATTGTTAGCACTGCTAACATTTTGTTCTGGTAACTTGCTGTGAGAGGCTGTACTGTCCATGGTAAGAAATTTAGCCGCGTCCCTGCCTCCTATCCAGTAGATGCCAGTAACATGGTCCCAGCTGTGACACCATAAATGTCCCTAGACATTGCCAAATATTCCTGGAGGTTGAGGAAAAAAGTCACCTCTGTTTGAGAACCCCATTGAGTGGCCCCTAGAGTGGCCCCATAGGCATTGTGTCCTTCCCCTTCCTATTAATAAGCAAGTTCAGACTCCTAAAAAATACTGTATGATTTTGAACTCATTTATAAATAAAACACTCCTAACATTCTATTACTGTAACAATGCATTAATTGAAATGTAACTACCAAGTCTTAGAGCATATGGGGAGGAGGTAAAGCTTTAATTGAGTGCTTGCATATGGATGAAAAAATTAATTAAAACTGCAGTAGTGTAGTGTGCCATTAAAATCTCTCTGACATGTTAAATCACAGACTGTTCTCAAAGAAGGTAAAGGTAAGATGTCTTCACTAATCCTTTGGTATATAATGGCATGCTTGGAGACTTGCTTTGCTCCTTTTCTGTTTCAGATTGTTTCCCTGGAGCTCATTAAACACTATTCTGACTGCTGCCATGAACACTATTTGGGGTATTTTATTTATTTTAATAATCAACTCATCATGTTTTCCTTGGGTTTTTTCATGCTCAGCACTATATTAAGTTCTGCTGCCCTCTTAATTTCCCCATCAATTTCTTATAGATTTAGCATGCCTGCAATTTGTGAAGCTAAAAATTCAGGGAGAAAAAAAAGATGAGAAACACTAACTATGTATAAAAATATTTAGACATTGAACCAGCTTGGAAAATCTGCAGCCACCTTAAAAGGTCATGGCCAAAAAAATTGCACAGAAGCTCCAGATGCATCTGCCATTAGACAGACATATTAGATAGATGTATCCTGGATGGCCCAAACGACACCTGGAAATTAGGAACTTAGTTCCCCCAATCAATCTTAAGTGATTTGTGGAGTTTGAACTCATTATGTTACTGTTCTAAGAATATCAATCATAAAGTAGAGAAGCTGTGAAGAGTTAACAATGAAAGGAAATACGGTTTTTGCCATTGAGAAGTTTATAATTTGGATAGTATAACATATTTGACCTTTAATTTCATAATCAGTTCTAAAAATCAATTTAATTTTAATGTTTGCATCTTCCTTCAACTCATACCCTATACCCTATTTACATCTTTCTAACCGAGGACTTTATGTACACACTTTACTTTATTAGATCTAATCATTTTTACAGAGTTCTTGTTTTCATCCCAAATGGCTTTTTCCTTTCTTTTTGCTTATAATTACTGTATTTACCTTTTTAGAACAAAATTTAAGTTTAACTATGGAATTATCCTCATCATAACATAGCATTTATAGAGCCTCCTATTGTATTATGATCTTATTATGCTGGTAATGCTAATAAATCTAAATATTACTCTATATTGACTACCATATGTTATTCTTAACATTTACATGTATTAAATATTTATTCCTATCAAAAATTCTAAAAAGTGGTTATTATTCCCCAAATAAAGATAATGAAATTTGGGAATAATGAAAAAGGGAATATTAAGTATTTTGTGCAACATTTACTGAGTTGTGGGGATAGGATTCAAATTCAGGCAGCCTCACTCCTGAGTCAGTCAGTGCCTCTGAGTGAAGCTATAGTTGAGGTTGGGGCACATCCTTGTCTAAGACCTTATTCTTGCATAACAGTGGAGACATTTCCAAAACACAGATAATACATGCAATCTTAAAACATAATTTGGTAATGCTGATTTTAAGATTTTTATAGTGAGTTAGTAAGTTTTGTCTGGCAGAAAATGAAGGAAAGGTTAGTGCAGGACTAAGTTCACCAGGATTTCCAAGTTAGTGCTTTCAAGGTGCTTTATTTCATTTGACTTACATATTAGAGGAGATGGATATATAATTTAGGATGATAGAAACAGTAATCACCACAGAACATTAGCATGTTTTTACACCTTACAAAGCATTCTTGCATATATAATTATATTGTTTACTTTTACTGTGCACTTGTAATACATGTTTTACAGAAAAAATTGAGGCCCTAGATCTGTGACTTCATCAGGATTGCACAGCGATAGAATTCCTCCACAAACTGTAATAATAATGCAACTGTTTCTTATTCACTGACTAATTTATGTACCTTTATTTTACTTAAATTTCCTGCCTCCCCAAATGCACATGCATATAGACACACATCCACATGTTCACATTTCCCCTTCATATACATGCACACAAGTGCCCATACTCATGTCCCTACACACATATGTGCACATACATCCACATGCTTACAAACCTCACATACAATTCCTGCTGGATACCTTCTTACATTTGCTATATATGTATTATGCATTTGTAGGTCTTCCTCTGCCAACAGAAGAACATTTAGCTGCTTAAATGACCCTGAGTCCTTCTTGTTCAACCCCGCAAGCCTAGATTAAGGAATCATTGAAAATGGATCTTTGGGTGATAGGTTCTTTATTAGCAGTAATAAGATGAATTATCAAAATAGTAGTCAAAATAACCTAGAGGCGTATTTTTTGTGATAATACCTGAAACTTTCAAAGAGTCAATGTATTTGACATCCTTTTCCCTTAAGAGTCTTTCTTGGTGGAAAAAAATAAAAAAGGAAAAGAAGAGAAAGGAAAGAAAGGAAAGGAATCCTATCCTACTACAGTCAGTTGAAGTGCCATAGCTAACAACAACATGTAGTTTTATTTATTTTTATTTTTATTTTTTTATTATGGTATCATTGATATACACTCTTATGAAAGTTTCACAAGAAAAACAATGTGGTTATTACATTCACCCTTATTATCGAGTCCCCCCCCCATATCCTACTGCAGTCAGTGTTCATCAGTGTAGTAAGATGCCACAGTGTCCCTATTTGTCTTCTCTGAGCTACATATACACAATGGAATACTATTCAGCCATAAGAAAGAAACAAATCCTATAATTTGCAACAATATGTAGTTTTAGACCATCACCCTCTGGAATGTGAAAGTGCATTTTTGGTAATTTCTATTCTTTTAAGGGTTGTTTAATAAAGTGAGGAGGACTAAATCAGGGCCAACCCAGGACTGGGATGAGGAGAAAACTAAAAATCTGCAAGTGGACTTCACAGAAGTCCATGAGTTTTTCAAAATACAAAGCTGTCTTACAGTATCACCAAAACTCTAGTTACAGGTCACTCACTTTATTGCATTGCTGTCATTAGTATTGCTATTATCAGTATCAAGCTGTTTACTCTAAAAATATTATGTTTTTCTTTTAACTAGAGGGATGATTTTAAATGACCTAGGAAAGGTGGCTGGAGGTGAATTGGTGCATTTTTCAATTGAGTTCTTTCTTTTTCTTTTTGATGTAAAGAACCCCTCATCTCTCTTGGCCACTCCATTATATTTCTCAAATGTTATATATCACATTCTTCAACCAGATAGCCAAGTGAAATGTTATTTGGCTGTTACCTAACCACTTCTCTTCTTCGCCCCTAGGACTTGGCATAGATTCAATGCTGCCAAGCTATCTGAGAGCTCCAAGGGGTTGAGACTATTCCCACCCCACCTTTTCTGTACTGCTCACAGCTGGAGAGGCGTCACTGTCAGCTGCATTAGATTTCCAACATCCTTAGGCCTTTACCACTAAGCTCTCTACACAGCAGAATATTTCTGCACATCATAATTAGATGTGTGAAAGTAGCTTAAGTCAGGAAAATCTGAAATAGTGCCTAAGTATTGAGAAGTACAGCTATTTTGTATTTCAGAAGGCTCTTACAAATGCATTTTAATGAGAACTTGTATTATGTTTGCTGACTATGTATTCACCAAATATTTTTTTTTTAAGTTAAGAAATTACATTTGCTATGTCAAATACAGAAATGTGCAGTGAAATTGCCCAGGTTTGTGGACAGGGCTGAGTCAGAGGCCAGAGATCCGTAAGTCAGAAAATAGAGGACTAAATGGGTCCTAGAAAATAACTGGTCTAGAAAACAAAAACAGAAACTCAGGACTTACTGTTGAGTCATAAGAATATCAATATTTTGAATCAAACTGGTATTAAAGACTGACTGCCTGTAAACTATGTGATACTAGGATTTCCACAGATGATAGAAGGAAACACTAATGACTCTCTCTAGGAATCTGTCTCAAAATAGGTACTTAACAACTTGGTGCTGTGCTGTCAGAGGGTAACGTCACCACATATCACTCCTTAAATTCCCTGTATCAGAACCAGATATAGTGTTAACCAAACCATATGTAACCAAGTTCAGCGGGATCTGGATAACCTGTAGATCTGTAGTTAAGCAGTAAGTGCTCTCTGGTGTCTTGCTTTTTCTAAGACTGCTCTCCTTAGATGTTTTCACTTAGGTACTAGTGGTACTTGAGGTCAACAGAGACACATTATTTTATCTCTGATTTATTATCATTAATTTTATCTCTGATTTATTATCATGTTTTATTTTTCTCTGAACATAGGCATAGCTTCACAGTTTTCTACCACTTATCCTTCTAGACAGATGATGTTACCTAATTAAAGATTGCACAAAAAGATTAAGAAACAAATGAAATACTATAGTTTTCTGGGTCTAACTGGCATAAAAGAAAGGAAAAGGAATCTTAAGAAGGGTTTTATCTGATAATCCATTCTGAATTTCTGACCAGCAACTCCATCTACATATTAGAAACATACAAAATTAGAGCTATGGTTGGTACATACATCTAATGCAACACTCAGATGGATTATTTTATTAAATCTTATCAGTTTTAAGTGTATTGATGTCAAAGATTTTTTGTTGTCATTTTAGATTGAATGAACTACAATACAGAATTTTTTTTTCAGAGTTTCACTTCATGTAAAATCATTTCAACCAGCTCAAGGAACAATGCTTATAAGTTTAAAATATCTAATCTAAGAACAAAGATTTTTTTAAAATGTACATTCATTGGATACTTTCAATGCACTGGGCAATAGTTAAACATTTTATATGTACATTATTTTATGTAAACTTCCCAATATTCCTATGTCAACAATATATATTATTACCCATCTCATTTTATAAGTGAAATTTTGGTTTAGAGCAATTTTTAAATTAACTAATATCAAACATTTTATTCTGTAAAAAATTCAAACCCCAAATTTATATTTATATATAACTTTCTAAGTAAAATAATAATCTGCTTTTAATTGTCTTATGCTGCGTATCAATTTACTCCATGATTAATGGTTTACAGCAGCAGTAATCATTTACTATCTTTCCCAGATTTTTATGGGTCAAGGATGTGGTGTAGTTCAGCAGAGAGGTACAGAATCAGGTCTTCCATGAGGTTGCAAATTAAGGCTGGGACTGCAGTCATTGGAGGGTTTTACTACCAAGATATACACTCAGAGCTTGTTTTTATTTTGAATACCGGCTAGATGCCTCACTTCCTCTTCACATGGGCTTCTTCATGGGCCTCCTTAGGGATTCTGATGGCATGCTTGCAGGTTTCCCCAGGGTAAGCCATCCAAGAGACCATAGGGCAAGTTGAAATGCATTTTATGACCTAAACTCAGAAATCACATGGTGGCATTCACTGTTTACTGTGGATCACAGAAGACTAACCTTAATTTAATATGTTAGGGTTGCTGTACAGGAGTGAATGACACCAGGGGAAGATCACTGGAGAACTTTTTGAAGACTGACTGTTTCATGCCTAAGCTTAGAAACAAAAGCTTTCTGTCTCCCATGGGGAGTTTAAAACCCAAATACAAGTACAGCTTAATTACCCTCCCACCCTCATCCTAAACCCTGTGGGAACTTGGTCCCAAAGGCCAAGGTAAGAGGAGAAAAATGAGCCTCAGGATTCCTTCCACACTTGGGCTCCAACTCAACAAAGGTATGGAGCACTCTGATGGCTGAGAACCCCACTTACATTGGCGTTCAAGGAACTCTAATCTTGCATAAAGCTTATCTTTCAATATTTGCTCCTACTGATCTATTCTTTCATGTATTTCTAGAGCAGTTGGATATTTCCCATTTACTTTCAAGTTTTTCACCTCTCTAAGCCTTTTTCTATGTAGTTTTTCACCTCTCTAAGCCTTTTTCTATGTCTTTCCCTCTACTTAGGATCTCCTATATATATAACTCCTTAATAAACATCTCTACATTTTCCATATTTCAAAATCAGCTCAAATTCTTCTTCCTTGAGAGACGTTCTAAATTTCCACATCATTTCCTGTTTGAAATGATCTCATTTTGCATTTTTGTAATTCCATAGCTTAGTATTTTTTGCTTGTTTATAGTAGTTTTTGTTTTACTTAGTATGAGAAATATATGTGGACATATGTTTCATACTGAATTTTGAGCTTTTTAATTTAGATCAGTTTCAATTCATCTTTTTTTTTTTTTTTACATTTTTTTTTGCAGTTTTTTTACAGTTTTTATTGCAGTGAAAAGATACAGATTAAAATCAGCAATGGAAAAAGGCACAGAGGCCAGGGTCCAAGAGGCACTAGGCAAGAGCTTGCAGTTGTCCTCTTTCAGTGAAGTCACGCAGACTGCACTTAATTCTCCTAGCAACTATGTATGGAGCACTACTAAGCAGGGAGGCTCACCTGAGCCTTGTTATCCAGGGTTTTACTGGGGGTTTATCTTATTGGCATGTGTCACTGCCCTTGAGGCTGACCTTAGTCTTCAGCCTCTCCAGAGGTGAAGCTGATAATACCATGTATTCATATCTTTCACCTTTTTTTTTTTTTTGAGAGGGCATCTCTCATATTTATTGATCAAATAGTTGTTAACAACAATAAAATTATGTATAGGGGAGTCAATGCTCAATGCACAATCATTAATCCACCCCAAGCCTAATTCTCGTCAGTTTCCAATCTTCTGAAGCATAACAAACAAGTTCTTACATGGTGAATAAATTCTTACATAGTGAATAAGTTCTTACATGGTGAACACTACAAGGGCAGTCATCACAGAAACTTTTGGTTTTGATCATGCATTATGAACTATAAACAATCAGGTCAAATATGAATATTCGTTTGATTTTTATACTTGATTTATATGTGGATCCCACATTTCTCCCTTTATTATTATTATTTTTATTATTTTTAATAAAATGCTGAATTGGTAGGTAGATGCAAGATAAAGGTAGAAAACATAGTTTAGTGTTGTAGGAGAGCAAATGTAGATGATCAGGTGTGTGTCTGTAGACTATGTGTTAATCCAAGATAGACAAGGGCAATAAAATATCCACGGATGCAGAAGATTTCTCTCAAAACAGGGGGGTGAGGTTCTAAGCCTCACCTCTGTTGATCCCCAATTTCTCACCGGATGGCCCCTCTGCGACTGTGCCTGTCTTAGGTTATTCCTCCTTTGAAGAATCTTACCCATCTCTGGCTAACCAGTCATCTTCCAGGGCCATACAGGGAAATGTAACGTTGGTAAGTAAGAGAGAAGCCATATTGTTTGAAAAGGTTAGCTTTTTCCTTCTTTGCAGATTTATGCCCTGTGGCTTCTATGCCCAGCATTTGTCTTGAGGTATTTTTACCACTTGGAGGAATTATGATACTCGGTAAATTCGATATGAGTCACGAATTCTATTTAAGGGTTTTAATTAGGAAGGAAGAAGAAAAGCTATAGAAGTAGCAGACAGAAGAAAACATGGGAAGATTGATTATTTCTTTGACATATCTTCTTGTAGATTAACATAAGCATGTATAGGTTTTAAACTACTAATTAAATTGTGCACACACATTAACATAATAGGAATACAGTTACATAACCAAAGCAGATCAATAATTACCAGCCATCTCCAGTGAAACCAAGAAAACCAGTTAGGCACACTAGACATTTGCGAAAATTTATCTATGATATGATGGATATTGTCCAACTGTACTTGAACAGTCTGAGAGAAATCAGACAAATTAAAACAACCCATTCCTGGGAACTGTTCACATCCCATATGTTCTTTTAACAGTAGATAGACTGTAGTTGTAAGATTTTGGAGCACTACAACTTGCACTTCTCCTAATTCTTGGTTGATTTCCAACAGTATAGATCCAGTCAAATTTGTTGTTTTACTGTATGCACAGGCTAGCTTAGATATCTCCTTCTTCATTCCCATGGCAAGTCCAGGAACCAGTGGGATGAATGCAGCTACAGCTGTACCAGCGCCTGGATCTTTGTTGAGTTTTTTTGATGATCATCTTCTGGTCTGAGTCTTCCAGAGAGTGCTGATGTTGGAAGTTCTTCTTCATATCTTATCTTAGTTCATTTTCTGGGTAGCCAAATTAGGCTTTGATCCTCTGTATAAACACAAACAGACCCTTTGCCCACACTTTGATATGCCCTTTATACCATTGTGTAGAACTCATTGGAGGTCACCACACAGGAACTGCTTTTTTTTTTTTAAGAGAAAGAAATATTATCAGAAAAATGTACTTCTTTAAGTGATCAAAATTAAGGATATTTAAAGCAGGCATTAATCGTTGATTTACAGTTAGTTTTATCCTATCAGGGAGTAATCCCCCTTTTCTATGATTTTTTAAATTTTTTTTATCATTAATCTACACTTACATGAAGAATATTATGTTTACTAGGCTCTCCCCTACACCAGGTCCCCCCTATAAACCCCTTTACAGTCACTGTCCATCAGCATAGCAAAATGTTGTAGAATCACCACTTGTCCTGTGTTGTACAGCCCTCCACTTTCTCCCACTCCCCCAGTATGCATGCTAATCTTAATAACTCCTTTCTTCTCCCCCCCTTATCCCTACCTACCCACCCATCCTCCCCAGTCCCTTTCCTTTGGTACCTGTTAGTCCATTCTTGGGTCCTGTGATTCCACTGCTTTTTTGTTCCTTCAGTTTTTCCTTTGTTCTTATACTCCACAGATGAGCGAAATCATTTGGCATTTCTCTTTCTCCACTTTGGCTCATTTCACTGAGCATAATACCCTCCAGCTCCATCCATGTTGCTGCAAATGGTAGGATTTGTCCTTTTCTTCTGGCTGAGTAGTATTCCATTGTGTATATGTACCACTTCTTCTTTATCCATTCATCTACCGATGGACATTTAGGTTGCTTCCAATTCATGGCTATTGTAAATAGTGCTGCAATAAACATAGGGGTGCATTTGTCTTTCTCAAACTTGATTGCTGCATTCTTAGGGTAAATTCCTAGGAGGGGAATTCCTGGGTCAAATGGTAAGTCTGTTTTGAGCATTTTGATGTACCTCCATACTGCTTTCCCCAATGCTTGAACTAATTTCCATTCCCACCAGCAGTGTAGGAGGGTTCCCCTTTCGCCACAGCCTCACCAACATTTGTTGTTGTTTGTCTTTTGGATGGCAGCCATCCTTACTGGTGTGATGTGATACCTCATTGTAATTTTAATTTGCATTTCTCTGATAATTAGTGATGTGGAGCATCTTTTCATGTGTCTGTTGGCCATCTGTATTTCTTTTTTGGAGAACTGTCTGTTCAGTTCCTCTGCCCATTTTTTAATTTGATTATTTGTTTTTTGTTTGTTGAGGCATGTGAGCTCTTTATATATTTTGGACGTCAAGCCTTTATCGGATCTGTCATTTACAAATATATTCTCCCATACTGTACGGTTCCTTTTTGTTCTATTGATGGTGTCTTTTGCTGTACAGAAGCTTTTCAGCTTAATATAGTCCCACTTGTTCAATTTTGCTGTTGTTTTCCTTGCCCAGGGAGATATGTTCAAGAAGAGGTCACTCATGTTTATGTCTAAGAGGTTTTTGCCTATGTTTTTTTCCAAGAGTTTAATGGTTTCATGACTTACATTCAGGTCTTTGATCCATTTTGAATTTACTTTTGTATATGGGGTTAGACAATGGTCCAGTTTCATTCTCCTACATGTAGCTGTCCAGTTTTGCCAGCACCATCTGTTGAAGAGACTGTCATTTCCCCATTGTATGTCCATGGCTCCTTTATGAAATATTAATTAACCACATATGTTTGGGTTAATGTCTGGAGTCTCTAGTCTGTTCCACTGGTCTGTGGCTCTGTTCTTGTTCCAGTACCAAATTGTCTTCATTAATATGGCTTTATAGTAGAGCTTGAAGTTGGGGAGTGAGATCCACCCCACTTTATTCTTTTTTCTCAAGATTGCTTTGGCTATTCGGGGTCTTTAGTGTTTCTATATGACTTTTTGAATTATTTGGTCCAGTTCATTGAAGAATGCTGATGGTATTTTGATAGGGATTGCATTAAATCTGTATATTGCTGTCGGCATGATGGCCATTTTGATGATATTAATTTTTCCTAGCCACGAGCATGGGATGAGTTTCCATTTGTTAGTGTCCCCTTTAATTTCTCTTAAGACTGACTTGTAGTTTTCAGAGTACAGGTCTTTCATTTCTTCGGTTAGGTTTATTCCTAGGTATTTTATTCTTTTTGATGCAATTGTGAATGGAGTTGTTTTCCTGATTTCTCTTTCTTTTAGTTCATTGTTAGTGTATAGGAAAGCCACAGATTTCTGTGTGTTAATTTTGTATCCTGCTACTTTACTGTATTCCAATATCAGTTCTAGTAGTTTTGGGGTAGATTATTTAGAGTTTTTATGTACAATATCATGTCATCTGCCAATAGTGACAGTTTAACTTCTTCTTTACCAATCTGGATTCCTTGTATTTCTTTGTTTTGTCTGATTGCCGTGGCTAGGACCTCCAGTACTATGTTAAATAACAGTGGGGAGAGTGGGCATGCCTGTCTAGTTCCCGATCTCAGAGGAAATGCTTTCAGCTTCTCGCTGTTCAATATAATGTTGGCTGTGGGTTTATCATAGATGGCCTTTATTATGTTGAGGTACCTGCCCTCTATTCCCATTTTGCTGAGAGATTTTATCATGAATGGATGTTGAATTTTGTCAAATGCTTTTCAGCATCTAAGGAGATGATCATGTGGTTTTTGTCTTTCTTTTTGTTGATGTGGTGGATGATGTTGATGGACTTTCGAATGTTGTGCCATCCTTGCATCCCTGGGATGAATCCCACTTGGTCATGGTGTATGATCCTTTTGATGTATTTTTGAATTCGGTTTGCTAATATTTTGTTGAGTATTTTTGCACCTACATTCATCATGGATATTGGTCTGTAGTTTTCTTTTTTGTTGGGTCTTTGCCTGGTTTTGGTATTAGGGTGATGTTGTCCTCATAGAATGAGTTTGGGAGTATTTCCTCCTCTTCAATTTTTTGGAAAACTTTAAGGTGAATGGGTATTATGTCTTCCCTGTATGTCTGATAAAATTCCGAGGTAAATCCATCTGGCCCGGGGGTTTTGTTCTTTGGTAGTTTTTTGATTACCGCTTCAATTTTGTTGCTGGTAACTGGTCTGTTTAGATTTTCTGTCCCTTTCTGGGTCAGTCTTGGAAGGTTGTATTTTTCTAGGAAGTTGTCCATTTCTCCTAGGTTTCCCAGCTTGTTAGCATATAAATTTTCATAGTAGTCTCTAATAACTTTGTATTTCTGTGGGGTCCGTCGTGATTTTTCCTTTCTTGTTTCTGATTCTGTTGATGTGTTTTGACTCTCTTTTTTCCTCTTAATAAGTCTGGCTAGAGGCTTATCTATTTTGTTTATTTTCTCAAAGAACCAGCTCTTGGTTTCATTGAATTTTGCTATTGTTTTATTGTTCTCAATTTTATTTATTTCTTCTTTTATCTTTTTTATGTCCCTCCTTCTGCTGAACTTAGGCCTCATTTGTTCTTCTTTTTCCAATTTCGATAACTGTAAAATTAGACCATTCATTTGGGATTGTTCTTCCTTCTTTAAATATGCCTGGATTGCTATATACTTACATCTTAAGACTGCTTTTGCTGTATCCCACTGTAGCTGGGGCTTTGTGTTGTTGTTGTCGTTCTTTTCCGTATATTGCTGGATCTCCATTTTGATTTGGTCATTGATCCATTGATTATTTAGGAGCGTGTTGTTAAGCCTCCATGTGTTTGTGAGCCTTTTTGCTTTCTTTGAACAGTTTATTTCTAGTTTTATGCCTTTGTGGTCTGAAAAGTTGGTTGGTAGGATTTCAATCTTTTGGAATTTACTGAGGCTCTTTTTGTGGCCTAGTATGTGGTCCATTCTGGAGAATGTTCCATGTGCACTTGAGAAGAATGTGTATCCTGTTGCTTTTGGATGTAGAGTTCTGTAGATGTCTATTAGGTCCATCTTTTCTGGTGTGTTGTTCAGTGCCTCTGTGTCCTTACTTATTTTCTGTCTGGTGGATCTGTCCTTTGGAGTGAGTGGTGTGTTGAAGTCTCCCAGAATGAATGCATTGCATTCTGTTTCCTCCTTTAGTTCTGTTAGTATTTTTTTCAGATATTTTGGTGCTCCTGTATTGGGTGCATATATATTTATAATGGTTATGTCCTCTTTTTGGACTGAACCCTTTATGACTATGTAATGTCCTTATTTATCTTTTGTTACTTTCTTTATTTTAAAATCTGTTTTGTCTGATACCAGAATTGCAACACCTGCTTTTTTCTCTCTGTTGTTTGCATGAAATATCTTTTTCCATCCCTTGACTTTAAGTCTGTGCATGTCTTTGGGTTTAAGGTGAATCTTTTGTAAGCAGCACATGGATGGATCTTGCTTTTTTATCCATTCTATTACTGTGTGTCTTTTGATTGGTGCATTCAGTCCATTTACATTTAGGGTGATTTTTTAAAGATATGTACTTATTCCCATTGCAGGTTTTAAATTTGTGGTTACCAAAGGTTCAGGATTAGCTTCTTTACTATCTTACTGTCTAACTTAACTCGCTTGTTTGGCTATTATAAACATGTTCTGATGATTCTTTATTTCTGTCCCTTCTTATTCCTCCTCCTCCCTTCTTCATATGTTGGGTGTTTTGTTCTGTGCTCTTTTTAGGAGTGCTCCCATCTAGAGCAGTCCCTGTAAGATGCCCTGTAGAGGTGGTTTGTGGGAGGCAAATTCCCTCAACTTTTACTTGTCTGGGAATTGCTTAATCCCTCCTTCATATTTGAATGATATTCGTGCTGTTTACAGTATTCTTGGTTCGAGGCCCTTCTGTTTCATTGCATTGAGTATATCATGCCATTCTCTTCTGGCCTGTAGGGTTTCTGTTGAAAAGTCTGATGATAGCCTGATGGGTTTTCCTTTGTTGGTAAACTTTTTTTTCTCTCTGGCTGCCTTTAATACTTTGTCCTTGTCTTTGATCTTTGCCATTTTAATTATTATGTGTCTTGGTGTTGCCCTCCTTGGATCCCTTGTCATGGGAGTTCTGTGTACCTCTGTAGTCTGAGAGGCCATTTCCTCCCCTAGTTTGGGGAAATTTTCAGCAATTATTTCTTCAAAGGCACTTTCTATCCCTTTTTCTCTCTCTTCTTCTTCTGGTACACGTATAATGCGGATATTGTGCCTTCTCAATTGGTCCCTCAGCTCTCTTAGAATTCTTTCATTCCTGGAGATCCTTTTATCTCTCTCTGCATCAGCTTCTCTGCATTCCTGTTCTCTGTTTTCTAGTCCATTAATGGTCTCTTGCATCTCATCCATTCTGTTTTGAAGTCCTCTCAGAGCTTGTTATATTTCTGTATTCTCTTTCCTTAGTACTTGCATATTTCTCTGCAAGTCCATCAGTATGGTTATGACTTTTGTTTTGAATTCTTTTTCAGGAAGACTGCTTAAATCTATCTCCCCATGTTCCCTCTCAGGGGAAGATGTAGCAGATGCTGAAGCTGTCTGGGTTATTCTTGTCTGGATCAAATTTTTTTGCCTTTTCCTGTTGACAGGTGCTATTGACTGTCAGCTGCAAGCGCCAAACTTTCCACTTGCCACTGGCCTTTCTTTACTGGGACAACTGCCACCCCTAGGGGATTGTGTTGGGTACTTGCGTGTAGTCTGGGTCTTTGTGTCTTGTCCAGCTGGTATGGAGGAAGCTCTCTTGCCCAGGGCATGGCCAGCATTATGCTACTTCTCTGGTGTCTCCGCACCCCGGAGGGGTAATGGACAGGGGGACTCTTTGGCTGTTTACCTCTGTGAGGGATCTCAGAGCTGATGCCCAGGAGGTTAGTGCGCCCGGTTTTCCCTGAGGTTTCCAGCTGCTGGACTGTGACCTGGGATGTTTCCGTCCAGCTGTTGCATCCCTGTCCCTTTAAGACTTTCAAAAAGCACTCGCTTTTCTTTGTCACAGGGGCATCAGCTTCGGAACCTGCTCAGAGGTCTTGCTGCCCTTTTTCCCTAGTTTCCAGCCCTGCACGCATGCACTGTGTCTCCGCTCTGGTGTGGATGGCCAGGGCTGGGTGTTTAGCAGTCCTGGGCTCCCTGTCCCTCCTGCCAGGAGCTGGGGGGAAGCGTGCTCGGGTTCCGCCGGGCCGGGGATTGTATCTTACCCCTTTTACCAGGCTCTGGGCTCTCGCACGTGTGGATGTAGTCTGGCTGTTGTCCTGTGTCTTCTGGTCTCTCTTTTAGGATTAGTTGTATTTGTTGTATTTTCGAAAATATATATGTGTTTTTGCGAGGAGATTCCCACTGTCCTACTCACACTGCCATGTTGGCTCCACCTTTAATTCATCTTTTTAATACCTATGGCATCAGGGATGACTGTATTGAGCATCATAGACTTTCAATAAATATTTGCCAAAAATTTAACTTTATCTGAAAGGGTGAAATAGAGCAAAAAGATAGTAGCTCATTAAAAATTTAAAGACAATATCTACCTTCATGCTAGGTATTGTAAAAATGAAGTAAAAAATTTAAGAATTGTATTAATAGATTTAGTATTTGATTACCTGTTTTATACAAATATAGCACATAATCTTTTAATTTAATTTTCACAGCAGATCTGTGGGGAATGTCAAATTTCCTTTCCATTAATAATGAGTAAACCAAGGCTAAAAGAGGTTAATATATAGGGAAGTCCAAATATGAGCCCATGTCTCCTTGGACCTAACACTTATACTGTCACTTTTAAAATAGCATCCCAGGATTGTACCTCCTGAAATCTATAACAGAAATCAGTCTTGCTTTACTCCCATGCCATTTAATATATATAGGAAACTACAGAACACAGAGAAACTAATTAATACTCAACAATTACAAAATTATATTAGAGTTTTGCCTTAAGATAGAGATAATCTATGAGTGGAGTTAGGTCAAGCTTTTACTTCCAGTACATGAAAAAGTTAATGATGCTGTTGTAATTTAAGCCTGTTTCAAAGATTTAACATACACACATGCACATGGATATAAAACTCTCAGTAACTTAATAATACTTTGCTACTGAAAAATCCTGGAAAGACACACGTTTTTGCCATTACAATAATAAACTGGCTTTGTAGGCAAGAAACTTCTCTAATTCTCATTTAAAAGAGGTATTGAAAAGATTTAATAGCCAGGTAATCCTATTCCTCCCATGCTGACCTGAAATATCAGTTAATGTCACAAGGACAGTAGCCAGGGTCTGAATTTGAATTTTGTGTGCAATTCTACCAAGATATAATTTTACCACCCCGTCTTCTCTCCTTACCTATTGGAGGAGAAAATGAATCACATATTTATCCTAATGGTTGAATGGCAGCTTTCCAATACTACAGAAACTGACAAATTGACACTAATAAGCAACAGGAAGTCAACAGTAGAATGAATAATGGTTTTTAGTATGTCACAAAACTAGCCTTGAAACATCTTCCAGGCTGCCTTCTAGGAACTGTTGCATCAACTGTGCAATGGCAGGAAGAGGCTTCCTTGGTGATCATGAGAAAGTCTGCCGAAACCACAAAAGACCATTCTATCTGCTGACATAGGTCTATTGCCATTGTGAAAGTGTCCTTTCAGTTATTAGTAATAAATCTCTACTTGTTTGAGCAGAACATGTTGTGATTGTTACTTTTACTTTTGGCAAGCTTATAAGTAAGTAGTGGGAAATAGGACAAATACTAATTTTAAGAATTAATTCCTCAGGCAAGTGTAATGAGATGAGGCTTATAGTACTGATTAGGTATAACACTAAGGATTATGAAGGAATATAATTACATCCTAAAGCAGAATTTCAAAAAACATGCTCTGTAAAATAAAAATAAAAATAATAAAGTTCCTTTGGAAATTATATGACAAACATGTTCCAGAGCTAGTTAATTTGAGGGATATTTGCTCTGATAAGTGATTCAAAGTACAGCTTCCTAGTATTTATTGCCCTCTCTTTTCCTACCATTGTTGTCAGCCATAGTCAGATTCTTTACTTATGAACTCAGCAGGGAAACAGGTGACAATTTCTATTGTCACAAAATGCCTTAAATCTGTGAGTGTGTGCATTGTGTATGTATCTGTATTTGTATTTGCCAACCTCCTGTCATTTTTCCAGCCCTGTGACCACAAAGAGATGGTCCTTTTATTTTCACCCCGTGAGTAAGATGCCCATCTCTTTTTTTCTAAGCAACCCCCAGTCTCTGAACCATTCTTTTAGCAACCTCCACTTACCTTGATTTAAGAATGGGAAATCATAACCCTTCCTCCCTCTTCTCTTAGGGAAACCAAAGGGAAATTTACTCTTATAAATTCCTTTCAAAAATAGGTTCCCTTTTCTTACTTAGACTGAGGATATGTCAGGGGAGGTGAAAATCAAACCACCAGTTACAGCTTTTCTTACTATAGCCCATGGGATGTGAATGTAGCTCTAGTTAGAATACATAACATACTGTTTTTAGCTTTAAAATGTTAACTGAACTTCCAAGAGTTAAAAAGTTACATTTAAAGCCCTCTTACTCTATTTTAAAATAATCCATCTATGTCTTAATATTTCCATTTACTTTAGATTTTCTGCTCCTACATGATTGAGAGATAACACCAATTAAGGTACTTTGCATTTTCAAAGTCTTTTACAAATAGCCATTAATTACAGCTACACATCTAGTCAGGTAATGATTTGAGATTTCTCAAGGGCTTGATGATTTATGTTTTAAAGGTCATGATGATCAGCAATGCTTCCTTCTACTGCAGCAAGGAAGGTGACTCTTGCTTAAGTCAATGTGCCACTGACAAATTATCTTGAATGTCAGATATAAAGATTAAAAACCTTTTTTTTTTCTTTTCTTTCTATATTTCCTTCCTTCCATCCTCCCTCTCTCTCTTCTTTCCTCCTTCCTTCCTCTCCTTTCTGTTCTTTATTACACAGAGTGACACAGTATATCTTGATGTTTTTCTCTTCCAGGAGTAGAATATCTATCTGATTTCACAGTATGAAGGTGGAAGCGAAGGCAATTTATGTCTCTCCTTACCATAGCCTACAATTGTTGGGCCAGAATGAGAATACGAGGACTTCAGTAACAGCAGCTGCTTTTACTTCCATATATTTTCAAATTCTATATATTCATTCCATAAAAAAAATTATTACTTTGTACCATAAATAGTTGCAAGAATCATCGTGCTGTCTCAGGCTCATCACAAAGGATCATGTGACATCTTTTAAATCTGTGCAAAGAATAATACAGATTATTGATAATTATAATGCAGATTATTTCTTAGGAAGTCTGATTATCTGATAAATGTTTTTAAACATGGTACAGTCACCCCTGAAAAGTCAGGGCACTCAACCAACTTAAAGCAACTGCTCCAGGGCATTACCAACATGAAGGGCAGACAACTGTGATGACAGAAAACCAAGTATTTATGTAAATCATTCTGTAAATGTTTTATGAAAACTGTGAAATATTGCCATTTTAATTGTAAATTACCATTTCTAAGGTAAAGTGATCAAGTCATTCACTCATTAGTTTACTGCTTCAACCTGGGCATCTTGAACTTATAAAAATCTTCATCTTGGTGCCAACAAAACAAATCAGACCCAAATACATTTGTCACCCCTTTCCTCTGATCATGACTCTCCTCCTTCAGTTCTACTTTTCCAACTCCCCAGATGACTGAATAGTAAATCTCCTAGTCCAACGTATGTCACTTTACATACACACAAAAAAGAGAAATCAAAGAACACTCAGATTTTTTTCAAGTAGGTGTGAAGTTACCAATTAAGATGGATACACTAAGTAATTTGACTGTTCAAAGTTGAAATCCTAGCCCATCATCTATTTTATATATATATGCATATATATATATGCATACATATATTTAATATTTTAAATCCAGCTCCACTAATATATTATATATATATATTTACACACACACATACATATATATATAATAGCTATATAAATATTTATATATCTACTTATGTGTATAATGTAGCCTGTGGAAAGTAACTTGACATTCCTTAATCCAGAATTATCTTCTTTATAAAATGGTGATAGCTTTTTCATAAATTTGTTTTAGAAACTAAATTAATAATGTAATAACATGAATTGTAATTGACATGATAGGGGTTATTTTAATAAATATCCTTTCAGATAGTGAATTTTCTTTTTAGTTCCAGTTATAAAGTATAGCTGACTATTTCTCTAGAATTTGGATTTAAAATTGGGTTTTAGAAGGAACATATACATGTATCCATCTATTTAATGTGCTCTCACTTCAGGGTATGGGTCAAGTCAAAACACTAAAATATAAATGACCACTATACAAATGAAAAAAAGTTCAAACTTACTAGTAGTTAAATACATACAAATTAACCACAAAATGGATTTTATATTTATAAATATAATGCTTCCTATTAGTAAATATGCAGGAAATTAACAATATCATTTTCTCCCTGCATAGCACAAGGTGGTCATAGCTTTCTATAAGAAAATTTGACTCTACTGAGTACTTACAAAATGCCCACTTCCTTTGATTCTGTTACTGGGCTGAGTTTGTTCTCCTCGGTTCAGTTATTGTTCCTGCCATAACAAAGCATTGAAAGGCAAAGATACAGTAGGAATAGTGAAGCAGAGCAAAAATTTTATTTGAATACACTCCAAAGGATAAGTGGGCCAAAGTCAGGGTAGACAAAGGTCCCATCCATCAGGTGGGAGGCGTTTATATATTACATTCTGGCTAGTAGGTACCTCTTTGATTGACAAAGTGGGGTTATTTGATTTACAGGTCCATCTATATAGCCATTCCTCTCAGTGAGCATGTCTTTTCTCATGATGAGGGGTTGTTTGGGCAGTTCTTAGTTCTGTCCTATTGTGCCCACATTGGGTTCTGATTGGGACCAGTTTGGCTTAGTCCTGATAGGCAAGAAAGTTATCTTTCTTCATTGTCTTCACATGGGACCCTACCTGGCAGAGTTTGGGCAGTTTTTTCCTTGAAACTTATCTTCCCCTTCCCTGGCTGTTTATGTCTATCTTTCTACCTAACATCCCTAACAATTCCCCTTTCCACTTAAAGAAATGTATCCTTAGAAAAAAATTATATTTATACAAATATTTATATAAAACAATTAGAAATTACATGCATGTCCAGTGAAAGGGAATATTGATTGATTAAATGACTGTATTCCAACAAAGCACAGAATTTAAAAATGATACCATAAAATAATTTTTTTGTGACACTGGAAAACAGTGCTTTATTTAAATAATATTTAAAATATTTTATTAAGTGGAAGAATTGCAGTTACAAAAATGCATGTATATGTTCCCATTTTATTACATAACTACATGCGTACATATTTTTCAAATATTTTATATAGAACATATATTGTATCTTTAATAGAAAAACAATACGGCTTCATAAAAAATTTTTTAATGTTTACCATTTTTTATATTTGCTTTTCTGATATCCTAGTCATTTACTTATTCTCACATATATCTTGCTCAATTAAAAACAAATGATTTGTACATGTCTGTTGCCTTCTTCTATTTTTCTATATTTTATACATGTTAAATATGTGACACACAGAGGAATTTGGATTAGCCAAGATAATTTTCCTTTTTATTCCTTTCCATCTCTATTTCTATTATAGGGGAGCAAAATTTGCTACCTCAAAATATGTCTCTGGCAAATGGATTATTTTAGGCTGATCATTTTTCAGATACAGAAGACTCAAGATGTTTTTCTTTTTTCTTTCATGTTTTTTATTTATTTATTTTATTTTGGTACCATTAATCTACAATTACAGAAAGAACATTATGTTTACTAGGTTCCCCCCTTCACCAAGTCCCCCCACATACCCCTTCACAGTCACTGTCCATCTGTGTAGTAAGATGCTGTAAAAATCACTACTTCTCTGTGTTGCGCAGCCCTCCCGGTGCCCCCCATGCTCTATACATGCTAATCATTATGCCCTCTTGCTTTTTTCCCCGCCCTTATCCCTCCCTTCCCACCCATCCTCCCCAGTCCCTTTCCCTTTGGTAACTATTACTCCATTCTTGGGTTCTGTGATTCTTATGCTGTTTCATTCCTTCAGTTTTCCTCTGTTCTTATACTCCACATATGAGTGAAATCATTTGGTACTTGTCCTTCTCCACTTGGCTTATTTCACTGAGCATAATACCCTCTAGCTCCATCCATGTTTTTGCGAATGGTAGGATCTGTTTTTTTCTTATGGCTGCGTAATATTCCATTGTGTATATGTACCACATTCAAGATGTTCTTCTTTTTAACTGCTTAAAATAATTTAGATAGAGAATCTGTTCCAAGAAGGGAGCTATCACTGTAGACAATTACAGTATAATATAAACTAGGTATGGTAGACAGGGAGGAACCTAGCAAGGCTTGTTTGATTTTATTAAAGTCTTCCCTATGTCCCATTGTTTCTGAATGTCCCAGCAAACATTTGATTACCAAGCATTTGCCTTTTCCATTTTTCCTGTGAAATGCCTTCCTTCTCTTTGTAGCCCCAGATCCCTAACCCCTTCTCCTTAGACCAGAAAGACATACATACTTCATTTTGAATGACTGTCTTTGGAGTCTTGCATATTAATATGGATTTCCTGTATGCACATGATTAAATTAGATTTTCTTCTGTTAGTCTGTCTCATGTCAATGTAATTCTTAGACCAGATGGAAGACTCTTGAATAGCGGAGAAAAATTTTTCCTCCCTTTTACATTTTTGGTGGTGCCAAAATGTAAAGTAAAAAAGCAAAGACTAAAGGAATTTCAATTAGCAGGAAAGATGAGTCTGTTTGGAAAGGTTGAGTTGAAATGGTTATGTTATTTCAGGATGATGATATATAACTGGCATCTTTAAGTATATATATATATATATATATATAAAATGATGTTTGGGAGTTGACATTATTGAACTTTACCAGGTCCAGTGATTGTAAAAAATTGAGACAGTTATGATAATGACCCCCATCCTTTTGTATTTCAAGAAAAAACCACCCTTTCCCAAATGATTTAGATGAGACTCACAGTTGCCCCCCTTGCTTACCTAAGAAAAGATCAGAAAGAGATGCTCCAAATTCTCATTCTTTGCTTGATAAATGATTACACTGCTTGTCTTTCCTGATCAATCAGAACAAAATATTTGTTAACCAAACTTTGGTTAAGTTGTCTCCTTTCCCGTTCTCACTGGTCTTTAGATCACCCTCAGCTTGAGTCAGCATACAATCTGTCTTCAACAGCCTCTCCTGAGAATAGGATAGACTCAGGATAAAACATTCTCTCATCTGTGTTTAGTCATTTATCTGCTATTCATCTCATTTCCTTACACCTGGTTCTTTCTAGCCTTGTTTGCTTCTTTGTATAAGAGAAAAATCTTCTGTCAAACTCTTGGGAAACTTGTGTGTCCTATGGTCACAGTATTGTCTTTATTGCAATATTTCCCATAGTCCTATCACAATAGTCCTTTGCCCCTACTCCTTGCAATAAGCCTTTCAAATACTCTCTTCTTAATAAGTCTGGATTTGTTTTTCATTTGATAGGGTAATTGACATGTAATTGATATAACAGAAAAGAAGGAGGAAAGAATGTGTCCAAGTATGCGACCCTAAATATCATCAATATTGTAAGGATAAGGAGTACAGGAAATAGTTTGAAGGAGAACCATCTGAGGAATAAAATGAAATGAAAATCAGAGACATTTATAGGCAAAATTGAAAGAGATGTAGCTCTTGTCAAATGCAAGGTTTTATTCTCTTGATAGCTAGAAGGAAAGAAGAGGGTCAAGAAGGAATTAGAAAGTTTTTGACACCTAGTATGGGTTGAGATTTCCATGTGCTACAGCAATTAACTCTTACAAGAGCACTCACTATTCTTAATGTGTAGAGTGAGGTCTTTAGAGTCAGACAGACCTCGTTTTAAATTTAGATATGTGACATAGACACTGATAATCCAGCATAAAAATGGTAACAATATTAATAATAATAATGATAATAATATGTTAATAATACATACTATACTGTATATCATTTTGATTACACATATGGAACACTTTTATGTTCCAGGAAAGATACTAAAAAAAGACACTATCTTATCTAATAACATTAGATGGTTTGATTCAGTTATCCTCAATATGCATATTTATCTATGAAGAAACTCTGGTGCAGAGAGGTTGAAAAAGATGTCCAAGTTTATATGATGAATCTGGGATTTGAACCCAGGTACTTCTGCCCTTATCACTCATACACCTAACTTCTACATTGGAGTGCCAGCCTTTATAAGTTAATTAAACTCCTTAAATTAGCTTCTTTTTTTCTCTTGGAAACCAGCTTATAATATGTACTTTAAAGGTTTTTTGCAAGGATTAAATGAAGCAATAAAATAAATTGATTAGCGTAATACCCAGCACAAAGTAAGGTCTCAATGAATGTTAGCTCTTAATCTTTTGTGAGGATACTAAGGCTCAGAAAGGAAATAAAATTCACTCAAGGTCATACAGGTAGCAAGTAAAAGAAAGTAAAAGAATTAGGATTCAAAGCCATGTTTCTAACTCAAAGACTATTTTTTTCCATCACAGTTTGCTGTCTCAAATGAGTGAGATAAATGGAATCATGATTAATAAATGAAACAGTGCATTTGCTTGTATCATTTTATCATTCTGCTGTTTTTGGAAAGTATTTTCAGCCAGTTCTCTTGTGGGAAGGGCAGTGAGACCAACAGGACCTTATGTCTTAGTGATTGCTTCTCCCATCTGGCATGATTGAGTAAGAATGCAAGACTTAGGAGGAAAATCAATTCACTTTCAGCTGTCGCCTTTCTTTCCTCCTTACCGGTGTTTTACAACATCTGCTTGCTGCTGTTTCTTTCACACCATGGTTCTTAATCATTTTTTTTCCAGTTTAAAATTACATTCTTCTCTAGGGGTGTCCTCCTTGCTCATTGGTAAATAATGCAGTACATGATGTCCCACAACGTTCTGTCTGTCCCTGGTGAATGGACAAAGACAGAGCAGATGTGACACACTGTCAGACAGAGATACCAGAAGCTCTCCAAAGCTGCTTCCATGGAAAGTATGAATTGCTCTGCACCTGATATGAAAGGGTACAAAGAATAGGAGCCATTAGGACTTGGAACTGCTTGCATGTCCATTTTTTGTGAAAGATTTAAGAACACAACAAACTGAGCCTCGTAGGGCCTTCTCAATCTAAACCCTTCTGAGACTAGATCTAGAGACTGTACGAAGAAAAGAAAGAAATATCCATTTATGTGGGCCTGTGGCATTAAATGGAACTGCTGAAGAGGGTTGTGATTTTCCCACCTTGTGAATTTTAGACATAAACATATGAAAGACATTTAAACATTTATTACGTGTGTGTGTGTGTGTATGTTTGTGTGAGAGAGGCAGAGACAGAGGAAGGTAAAAATCTCTCAGAGAAAAAGTAAAATATTTCATTCAACTTGGATTTACTTATTTAATGTCTATATTCTTTACTACACTACAAGTTACACAATGCAAAGACTATTTGGAGCTTGTCTGTTTTGCTGCTCTTTTTTTGGGCAGTAACAAAATGCCTGTCATTGCTCCTTGAACACAGTAGATACTCATAAAATGTTTACTGAATGATTGAACAAATTGATGAATAAATGCATGAGAAAAAGGAAAGACTGGGATTAAAAAGAAGGTATTCATCTTTATAAAATCATTGAACTGTTGAAAGAGAGAGGACTACAGATGATAAAGGAAGGTTGTGCGTAAAAATTAATGATTCACCCATTTTCCCATATTTGATACAGACTGACCTTCTTTAGAGAACCGTTGGTGAAACAGCCAAGGTGGAGAGGAAGCAGAAAAGGTATCCAGGTTTCATTAACTACTCACGTGAAGGAAATAGCTATGGGCCAAGTAAAATATTCCCTGGTCTCTCCTAACCTTGCCCTCTTACACAAGCTGAATCATGTACAGTGTTCAATTAAAGTGCTATTTTCATTGTTCTGCACTTGTGTTTATATTACTCTTTCTTCCTTAAGTCTCTCTCTCCTATTTCACGCTTCAAACTTTAGAAGCTAAGAGGCTGTATTATTTATTTGCCTACCAAAGAGCAGACATTCACTTATGAATGAAAGAATTGAATATGTTAATAAATGTGAAGAAAGACAAAGTGCAAATTGCTTTGTTTATTTTTGCCAAATACTGAACAGAGGATTCTGGGAAGATGGCAGAATAGGAAGCAATAGAAATCTGTCACCCCACCTAGACAACAGTTATATTGGCATAATTTATTTGATGTAACTACTTTGAAACTCTGGCATCTATTTGAAGGCTTCCAACTTCTAGGGTAAGGCTTGGATAGTAACTTGTGGTTAATTTTGGTCAATTTCAGGTCTTCACTTGGTAGCAGTTACTCATTCCCCAGTCCTAGTCCTGTTTCAGGCAGCCATGTACATGTTCCTGGAGAAGCTTGCAGAAGCTGGGGTGGACAATAGGGACCAAGCCCTTCAAATGTCAGAGACCTGTGCTCTGATCACTAATTGTCAATTCTGATTGAAGACACTGAGGTGCAGACACAGAGGTCCGCAGCCATTGTTGCAACCCTCAGTGTTCTTATCATCATTTACTATAGCCAAAAGGTGGAAGCAACCCAAGTGTCCATCAGTGGATGAATTGATAAACAAAACTGGTATATGCATACAATGGAATATTATTCAACATTAAAGAGGCAGTACATTCTGAAGTCTGCTTTGATATGGATGAAACTTGAGGACATTATTCTTAGTTTAGCAAAAAGAAGAATACTATATGATTCCACTTGCAAGAGGTCCCTAGAGTAGTCAAATTCATAGAGACATAAAGTGGAATGGTTGTTTCCAGGAGCTCAAGGGATAGGGGAATGAGAAATAATTGTCCAATGGGTATAGAGTTTCAGTTTTTCAAGATAGAAAGAGTTCTGGAGATGGATGGTGGTAGTGGTCGTACAATATGAATGTATTTAATGCCACTGAAGTGTATATTTAAAAATGATTAAGATGGTAAGTTTTATTTTATGTGTATTTACCAGTTTTGAAAATTAAAAAATTTACTGAAAAATAGTGAATATGCAAGAATACTTATAATTTCATTGTAGCTATATTTTATTAGGTTTCTACTGAGCTCCAAAGTCTATATTAGAATACTAGATTATATAAGATTGTCAGATTCCATATCTATATTGTGTGTATATATATATATATATACATATATAGTCTATATTCCTCACATTAAGAGGAAATAATTACTATTTTATTTTACAGAAAAGTGAAATAGCAGCAGGAAGAGTAAGTCACCAAAAATCATAACACTCAAAAAGTATAGTCAGAATGCAAACCAGTTCTGTCCTGTAAATTCATTCACAAGAAAAAAGGACACTTAACTGTAAGCCAAGCCATTTAATTGCCACAAAATTAATCATCATATGTCCTTACTTGTCTGCACCATACTACTACTTCTATAAAAACAAAACAAAACAAAATTCATTCCTGATTAAAAGTGAGAGAGATAATAGGTAATATTCAGAGTAAAAAAGTAACATCATTAGCTACCCAAAAAAGAAACAACAAAATACATGAGGAAACTACTACTATTTTCCAGGAGAAAAACTGACAAAACTTTTGTTTACAAGGACTGACAGTTAAGTGCTGGTCAAATAGCTGCCACCAACCTAGAGTGGGAAAGTATGAGTAGTGTCATTTTCTGAACATGTATTTCAATGATATCCCTGCATTAAAGCAAAAAAGTGCCATCTGGAAATACAATTTTCACCTTGTTTGAATCCAAATGTCAGTGTGTTTACACATCTTCTGCTTTTGGCTATGCTCTCAGTGGCTTAGTGAATAAATTGATACATTGTTGTTTGGTCTTGCTGCCATGCTAGGTCAATGTCCTATGACCTTGGCAGTTTTAAGGCCATACTTAAAAAATATTGGTACTTGAAAACTAGTCTGTTTGGACAGAGAATATTTCTTAAATAAATGAACTAAATAATTAAGGTAAACTAAATATAATTTTCCCTTTTAAAATATAAGATCAAGGTAGGACAGTGCATTTTTGTCTTCCATTTGTCAACTTTATAGGCCAAAAGAAAGCAAATGAATATTTTCCTGTATTTCTGGAATTTTAGGAGCTTAATAGTTGATATGTTTAGCCTTCACTTGGACTTTTCACTCAAAGGTTTGAATATAGGGCGATTTCCACCTTCCCTCCTCCCACCTCACCCTCTTAACATTACACCATCAGAAAGAGAAAACAGAGTGAAAAAGTGTCCCCAAAGAGTAAGCAACAAATGAGCTGTCAACAGAAGGGGAAACTGAGGTTAAGTGCAGAGATGCTAGAGCTTTTTCTGTGCCAGTGGTAATGGTTCAGTAGAGAAGAATGAAGTGATGCAGAAAGGGGATGTGTTAGGATTCTCCAAAGAAACAGATTCAGCAGGGTATGTATATATGTGTGTATGTACACACACACACACACACACATACACACACACACACGCACACACACACACAGATGATAGATAGATATTTACTGTAAAGAATTGGCTTATAAAATTACAGAGGCTGGGAAGTTCCCAAATATGTAGTCAACAAGCTATAGAACCAGGAGTCAATGTACAGTTCCAGTCCCAGTCTGAAGGCCTGAGAACCAAGAAAGCTGATGGTTTAAGTTCTAGTCTGAAAAGCCAGCAGGTCCAAGATAGAAGAAAAGCCATGTTTCAGTTTGAGTATGAGGGCAGAAGGAAATCAATGTCCCAGTTCATCAGTCAGGCTGAAGGAGTGCCTTCTTATTCAGCCTTTTTTTCCATTCAGATCTTCAGTTGATTGGATGGGGCCCAGCAACTTTAAGAAGAACAATCTGCTTATTCAGTCTACCAATGCAGATATTAGTCCCATCCAGAAATACCATCATTGCACACTGGGAATAACTGTTTAACTAAATGTTTGGGCACCCTATGGCCCAGGGTGTGTGTGTCATGTGTGTGTGTCAAGCTGACATGCAATTAGACAACACTAGGTCTAAGTGAAGGAGTAAAAGATCTGAGAAAATATAACTGCTGATATCCAGAGCATTAATGGACAAGAAATTTTCATCTTAATTATTTCCCTATTTGTTAATTTTATCTTTAGTTGTTATATGAGTTAATTTACAATTTTTAAATTTTAGACATTCTATTTGATTCTTGTAGTAATCCCATTTTCTGGTGAATATTACTACTCTGGTGACATTCTTCATCTTGTCCTTTATTTTCTAGAACATAATAGTCACTTGTTTTTTGTATCTGTAATTCTATTATCTGGATCTACCACAGGTCTTTTCTTACATGCTACAGTAGGCTCTAAACTCCAATTTTTGTACCACCAGCCCCATGAATCTACTGAACGGTCTGCTCATCTTTTCAGCCACCACATTCAGTACTAGCAATATACTTAGGGAGAAAGACAAAAGTTGTATCACCTATATACATTTCCCACTCTCTAGTCTTAACACCATAGTTCATCACTGCTCTGAGTAGCTCTGACATGCTTTCAAATGTGCATTTTAATTTAGATCTGATTTTTCTAGTTATTCTCACGGGAATTTTGCTCAAACAACCTAAGCTTGTTCCTGCCAGAAATGGACTCTCCTTTATTTCATTTAAAGAGCTGATCTTTCTGCATCTGTAGTTCTAGCCAAATACGATTTTAAATCTTCCATATCAAAATGTAAAGCAAAAATATATTAATATAAAGGGAAGAATACATTTGTAAAAGCAGCATTTTATTTTATTGTTCCAATGTGAAATCCTTATTTAATTAGAGAACACTCATGTTGTGTGGTTTTAAAAATTTAGCTCTTTTCTTCTAGAAGCTACAATCTGACTTTTGACAAAGCAATCACATTGCTAAAACATTTTAAAACTAATAATACAGAGTGAGTTTTAAACAGAGCTACAATGAAATAGTAAAGTTGGTTTTAATTTGTTACACCAAATAAAAATCTATAAATATTACTTGTTTGGTGGCCAAGACATATGGGGAAATTACAGAAACCAGGTGTCTAATTAACATTATCTATATGAGTAATATTATGCTGTCTGTGGATGGACAATTCTGACTTGATTTTAATAACGATTTTAGGAAAACAAGACAATTTGTTTACTCACTTTGCTAAATCAAATATTCAGAAAGTAAATGGATAAGTTCACAGACACAAACACATGCGTACACTCACAAGAAATGTTTCTAAAGTAAAGGGTGATATGAACCCCAAGTATTTTTTTAATGGACTACATTGTCAGCCTAATTGTGTTGACCACTTTTTAACTGCTAAATTTGCAACTCAAGAAATGAGGATGCCCTGCTAAGGCACTTCTTATGGCCATGCAGCAGCAGCAATCAATGATTAATTACTGACATCATTAGGATTCACAACTGACATAGAATTTGTTTACAAATGCAAATATTTTCAGAGTCTGTGCATTAAATGCCCTTATATCTTTCACATCACACTGTGGTAAAGTGTATTTACCATAGATGGTTACAGAAACATTTCCCCTCTTTTTCCTTTGTAGTGTGACCTTACAACTCTCTCATCATCAAAAGGAGTTTATAACTTTGCTACTTAGAATATTAGTGTTTTGACAAATAAAATAAGGAAGAAGTGATATTGGAGCATCCCTATATAGCCCTTCACTGGCCTGGAAGCTTCCGTTTCCTGCCTTTTGAAAACCAACAAGAATGCTGTGAGAACCCCCAAACACATGGAGTGGCTGTGCATGGATACTTTGCTGTCTGCACCTGAATTCCAGTCAGTGCCAGAGAGCATCACTTGTGAGTGAGTCTTGTTCTGTGTGTTGCATAGACAAACCTTCAGCTCATTCTAGACATAGCTGCCATTTGATTCCAATCTCATAACAGACCTCAGCTGAACCCGGAAACCAATAGAACCATAAAAGAGAATACTACATTTTTTTGAGATACTGTATTTCAGATGTATTTTGTTTTACAGGAATAGACTGTTCAAACACATAGGCTGAATAGAGATTATTAATGTCCTTGAATAAATATTCTATTGTGATCTAAGTGTACTTATCCTAAGTGGTTCCTCTGACTTCTCATACCTGTACTCTGAGAATATTAGAGCTGGAAAAATAACATCAGTGTATTCTACCTTGGTTTACAGTTGAGGAAATTGAGGATTTTTGATGCCGGGGTTCTTGTTTGCGGAGCCGAAGAATGAGCTTCACAAACAGTCAAGGTAAGAGAGCAAGGTACAGGCTTTTATTTAGAGATAAAGTGAAAGGACAGAGCTCCCGGCTCACTCCAGGAGGGGACAAGAGAGTCCATCGTTGGTGCGTTGTCTAGGGGGTTTTTGATAGGCAGTTGAGGATTTTTCGAGAACATGAAAAAACTTAGGGGTGGGGACTTGTTAAGTGGTCCTGAATATTAAAAATTAACTTAACATAAGGAATTTCCTGCTTTGATTTCTCTCTGGGACACCAGAGCCTGGGTCAGGAGCACATCAAAAGGCTGCTTGCCCAGCTCCCAAGGTGGGCTGAGGTATTGTCTACTTGCTAAAGAATCTTGCCTTTTGAAGTTTCTGGGTGTTAAAATGCAATCTTATCTTTAAGATGGAATTCTTCTTGCCTTTTACCATGCCGTCCACAGCTGGGTCTGCATGCTAAGTTAGTTGCTCAGTTTGCAGAATTACCTTGTCAGATCTGAAGGAGGAAAGACAGCACATAGGCCTGGGCCTTTTAGCATGCTAAAGTGAATCTTACACATGGTTACAAATGATTAGCATAATAAAACATGTGCTACTCTTCTTTATCTGGGGAACAACGTTAACTGATTTCACTGAAGAATGATTCTAGAGCTCAATGTTTAACATAGAGTTTTAGCAGGGGTTGGTTTCCTTGCATGCAGTTACATTACTGTGACTGCAGATATCCTGCCCTCCCCCTCTGGAGGCCTTCACTCTATTCTGACTACATCTATGGTCCCTGTCTCATTTTTATAGGAAAAAAAAGACTTAAATGACTTGCTCATTAAAAACCAAAGGGAGTCCCACAAACTTGATATTAATCTAGATCTGCCTCCAATTTTAGTCTCAGTATATGAATGTGATTCCTTTCTGGACCGCATGCACAGTGAACTAGTCCCCAGAGTTTATCGCTACCATCAAATTTAGTTTCAATTTCTTCTTTCTTCTTTCTTTCTAACTCTTCCTTTCCTTTTCTCCTTCCTTTCTTTCTTGCTCTCTCTTTCAGTTAGTCTTGTTTGTTGTATTTAGTTTCTGATATATAATAACATAAGACTGTGTTCCCCTCCCCATGAGTGTCGGTTATACTCACTAACTCATTTCTAATGAATAAATAAAGCATAGCTGTCAGTGTATGACACAAGAGATAAGGCTAGAAAGAGACACTGTGACATCTGTCTTGATTACTCTCTCTCTCTGGGATCACTCCTGCAGGGAAAAATGGTTTTCATGCCTTAAAGAGACTAAGGCAGCCCTGAGGGGAGAACTATATAACAAGAAAGTGATAACTCCCAGTCAGCAGTCAGGTGAATAAGCCCTCTGGGAAATGGATCCTCAATCCCCAATCAAGTCTTCAGATGACTGTTGCCCAGCAGCAGCTTTTCTGAAGTCTTATGAGAGATCCAGTGCTAGAAACTCCCATCTAAACCACTCTCAAATTCTAAAGGAACTGTAATATAATAAATGTTCATTGTTTTAAGCCACTACATTTTGGAATAATCTGTTGTGTAGCAATAGATAGCCAATTCAGATTTCACATTTTTTTTCATGATTGAAGACAAAACAAAACAATACAGGAGGCCGAGAAGAGCATTTATCTTTGCATGTATACCTCTTTAGTACTTGATGAGCAAGCAAAGTGAATTATAAGGAAACTAGACATGACTTTTAGAATATTTTTTCTGAATAGCTTGCTTGTTTGGACCAAAATTTATATCTAACTTTTATATTATAGCTGTGTACATAGTGCTCATATATATTGTTCAGTTTTCTACTACCTACTTTGCAGTATCTTAATGGTATTTCTATCTGTGAATTTTAACCATTTGAATCCATAAAACAAAGACAATATAGTGGTGAGTACCTTTTAAGTCTCTGTTCTCCAGCAGATTGGATCTAGAAATAGTTATAATTTTATGCTCACTTTATCATAGTCCAGTTGCCTGCTGATTTTTTTCCCTTTTTTCCTTTTTTTTTACTGTTCCCTCTCTATTCTTCCATACTGGAACACAATTAATGATAGACACAATTAATCCTCACAATAGGAGGTTTTCTAAGCTACTAAACTGATAATTTGATAAGGAGATTGAAAATGAATTTCTTCTGAAGAAAAGATTGGCCTAGAAATTCCTGGTGGCTCATTCAAACTCTAGTGGTTTCCATTCTTAATTTTTGCCAACCTAATCACTGCATAGGTCCTGGAATCCCACCATACAGGGAGCCTAGAGTCATGCCAAGCAATCCATTGACCAAAGAAGAAACACAGTGGTAGTGATTATATTGTCTGTGCACTCCTCATAGTGTAAGTCTGTCTAAATTGTATTGTTTCTCCCTCCTTGTATTGTTACTTCCTTTTCTTTCTGAATATTAGATAGTTTACTTTGGTTCTTCAATTATGTGATGTCTGTACCTCATCTTCCATTTTCTTTAAGTCATGAATCACATTAAATATATAAATATCATATTCATTCATTCCTTCACTCAGTGATTTTTTTTCAGACAGCCTCTTCACAACACTTTCATATAAGTCTTTATATATTAATAGATTGATTGATAAGAAAGATTCTTTGACATTAAGGAACTCTGCTTAGAAAAGGAGACCAGCACATTAACAAAAAACTGCAATGCAGCATGGTAAATTCTATGGTTGGTTAAAGTATGAGTAAGAAAAAGAGCAGAGACACCTAATTGCAACTAGTATCATCAGAAAGGCATCAGGAGGAATTTGGACATGAGCTGAATTGTAATAGTCACATGAAAAAGCAAAGAAGAGAATATACGTTTCTTAAGGCATTTAGGTGGTGAAAGAAGTATGTATCTGGTAGTAACCTAAGATCTCTGCTTTTATTCTGCTATATATATATATAGCAGAAATATATATGATATATTTCTGAGGGGGAGGATGAGAATAAGTCTTAAATCAGTGATTCTTAACTAAGGGTGACTCCTCCTGCCCAGGAAATTTGTAAGTATTTGGAGATATTTCATGACTGGGGGTAGGGATACTACTGCCATTTAGTGGGTGGAGGCCAAGGATGCTGCTAAACATCCTACACTCTACAGGACAGACCCCACAACAGAGAACTGTCTGGCCCAAGATATTTATGATGTCAAGGTTGAGAAATTCTGCCTTAGATACATGAAAATGTTTGAAACCTCTGCCTTAGATAAAAGTTATTATCACAGACTTTGAAGCGAGAGAGTAACGTGGTAAGATTCTTCTCTCTTCTGTCTTCCCCCAGGCCACACTGAACTCTGCTGTGGAAACAGTAGGCATTTCATACTGATATGCCAAGCTTTCTACTTTTATAAAGTGCCTTGGGTTTGCTCTGACCTTTCTGCATGGGAGAGAACCTTGCATTCCTAATTCTCTTGGATTCTTTTTTTAATCTAGGGAAATGTGTTTCTTGATTAAGTGCAAGATCAAGTGTATCTTCTTCCTAAATTAATGGTTCTCTCGACCAGAGTGCTCACTCATTTGTTAATGCTCCAAAAGGAAATGTGCATTTCTCAGACTCCATAAATCATATAAACAGGATTTTATATTCACCATTTAAATGGGGATAAATCATAACTTATCTGCAGTATCTTTGGTTTGTACTGAAAATACATGTCTGTGGATGTGCCCAGGACTTTAGGTAACTCTATCAACTCCTCAGGACCTCAGTCCTTTGTTTCATCCTTTACCCTAATCAGGGCCATCAATTGTTAATGCAGGTATCATAATTTAGAATATCAACATCTTCAAAAAATATATCCAAATATTCCAGTCATCCAATTCCTCTCTAACTCATTGCCTATATTTTGTGAGTCCTTCCAAACTTGATTAAAGTTAACATTAACTTTTCATATTTAGTTTACTTACAAATTAAAATCAATTAGCATTTAATTCTCTTTTGTCATCCTAGCAAAATACTGTGTTTACCTCACAATTAATGTGTATTTGTGAATGTGTATAAGCATATATCATGCATCTGTGTTGTGCTGTCACTCTCATTCTGTGCTGTGTGCCCTTTTTCGTTGTACAATTTTTAACTCCTAATTGATGAAGACTAAAATAAAAAGGTCAAATATGCATTATAATATAAAAGAATGTGCTGTGTCTCCAGAATTAACTATAGGTAAAACTAGCATATCTCTGTTATCATTAATATGAATTCAAGCCTTTCTCATGAGAATCTAATAAAAGGTTACAAATGTGCTTTAACTCTTATGCCAGTTTTGGCTGTATTCCAAGATTCTGTCATACTCAGTAGGAAGGAGTATGGCAATTGATAATTGATTGGTGAGGTTGTGATTTTATAATAAAAAATATATATTTTGTCTTTGTCCTGTTTCTGATACTGAGCTCCTAAGACCCTTGGAATTTTTCTAAGTGATGAGAGCAATAAGGGTGTTTTTTTTTTGTTGTTAGGTTAATGAGGCAACCTTAGGATGCAGGGCTGGTTGCCAGAAAAAATAACCATATGATGATTAGAGGATTGAGAGTGAAAGTTCCAACCCTGACCTCCAGGAAGGGGTGAGGTGCCAAATAAAAAAAAAAGGACAGGGTTCAGAGAGCTTCCAGGTTGGTCAGAGAGAGTGGCACACTTAGAGAGGGCATGGAAGCTCCAAGCCCTTTTCCCATATCTTGCCCTATGCACCTCTTCTATCTGTTCCTGAGTTATATCATTTTATAATTAACTGATAATCTAATAAATAGAATATTTCTGTGAATTCAGTGAGTCAGTCTAGCAAATTAATGGAAACCAAGGAGAGGGTCATTGAAACTTCCAATCTATAGCCAATCAGTTAGAAATCCAATCTATTACCTAGACTTGTGATTAGCATCTGCAGTGGAGGGCAGTTTTTTGGAACTGAACACTTATCCTGTGGAATCTGATGCTATCTGTGAATAGGTAGTGTCAGAATTGAGTTGAATTACAGAACACCCAGCTGGTGTCAGAGAATTGCTTGGTTATGTGGAGAAGACTCCTGCACACATTGTTATTAGAATCAGAATTGTCAGAGGTCTACTGTGGGCTCCAGAGTGATGAGCACATGAATGCCCTGCATTGGTTGTAGCTTGGTTAGTCCATCACTGCAGCTGGATGAGTGCTGCAGATCAGAGTGTTACTGCAGTAAATGTTTCAGTTGTAGAAATGAGGTTATTAAAACAGGGAAAAAAGAAACAAGCAATTCTGGGCATATTATAGACTCTCCAAATGTATACTGCCTTGTATTTCATATTCACAAAAGCCCTTTGAGATCAATCATTATTGACATTTGAACAATGAGAGAAAACAAGCTTTGAAGAACAGATAGTTATTCAGCTAGTAAGGGCAGGTCTTCAATTTAAACCTGAATTTAATTGTCTTTAAACATTATGCTCTCCTAATGTTAACAGGGCTTTGGGCAACCACAGATCTTTTAAGATTTATGTTCAGTTGTGAATGAAGACAAAATTGAGAATTATGGGCTGAGAAAAAAGTCCTTGGGTCTGCAAAAAGTTTTGAGATATGGGGCATCTGTAATCATTACCACAATCAATCTCATAGAGTATTTTGGTTATCCCAAAAAGAAACACTACCCATTAGCAATCATTCCCTATTTTCCCCCAACTCTCCAATCTTAGGCAACCACTAATCTACTCTCCTTCTCTGTAGATTTGCATATTTTGGGCATTTGATCTAAGCAAAATCATAGTATAGGTTGTTCTTTTGTGATTAGCATCCTTCGCTTAGCATGTTTTTAAGGTTCATGCATATCACACCATCTATCAGTGCTTCATTCCATTTTATAAATAAATAATACTCCATTGTATGAGTATGCTACATTATTTTTCATCCATTATCATCCATTATTGATGGACATCAGGGTTGTTTGTACTTTTTGGCTTTTGTGAATAATGTTATTATGAACATTTGTGTATAAATTTTTTTATGCATGAAAGAATATAGTTTCAATTATATTGGATGTATATAACAAGGAACAGAATTGCCAGTTCATATGGTAACTCTTTGTTTAATCTTTTGAGGAATTGCCAGATCATTTTCCAAAACAACTGTGCAGTTTTACATTTCTGCTAGTAGTGTGTGAGGTTTCCAAGTTTTCCATATTCTCATCTGAGCTAGAAAATAATCATTCTAGTTTGTCTGAAGTATTGTGTTACTGTGATTTTGACTTAAATTTTCCTATTGGCTAACATTATTGAGCATCTTTGTACATATTTATTGAAATATGTAGCTTTAGATTATAGCTTACTATTGAAATTTTTATATAACAATGTACATAAAGGACTTAGGGCAATGGGTTTCTGGTATACAGTAGCCTTCCAATGAAAAAAAAGCTACTCTATTTTTCCTGTCTCCTTAGCTGTGATATTTCTCTTCAGCAGTCACTTTAAGACTAGGAATTATTTAAGTCTTCAGACTTAATAATTTATTAGAAATTGCTTAACTTTCAATAGGATATGCTTACACTTAAGCTTTGTTTAATCTAATATGCTCAATTTTAAGCTCTGTTAACTATATAGCATAAACAGTAATTAAAGATGGGCATAAGTATCAATTGTTCACGTCTGCATTCAGTTACATAATTGGTATTTTTGTAAAATTTTGCATTACTATTTTATATATTGAGATAAAACAGTAGTAGTTATCATCCACATAGATTGCAGTACAATTTTGCCCAGAAACCATTTGAAAACCTCAGCTCACCCCCTTTAAAACCTTCCAGAGAATGGATACTCTTTGTATAATAGTAAAGATGATCATATTTTATTGTTTATTCAATATGTTCCTAGTATTATGCTAAAGCCCTTTACTTCTGCTCTTGCAATTAATATTTACAAAGACTCTATAAGGCTGATATTATTATCTTAACTTAGAGTTGATGGAATTGAGATTCAGAGAGGCTAATTTACTTCTTACTGTCCCACAAGCCTTTAAATAGCACTTGCCCCCATTCTATGGTGTCTTCCTTTCTTCTAAAAATCCAAATTAACTATTTTAGCACCCCCCAGATTCAGTATCTCATATAAACTTCTTTAACAATTTAACCCACAGAATCATAAAACTTCTTCATTCAATAAAAGCTTCATTGAGCCTTTTATTAGGTACTAGATGCCACTTATATGCTATGGACAAGAAGGCAAATAAAACATTATGACTGTCATACTGGTATAAGATACAAACTTGGAAGAAGTGTGAAAATAGAGAAGATGTATTACAGAAAATGGAGGGTCACTTTAAGCTCCAGGAAGGCAAGAATCTATACCTGCTTTACTCAGTCTCATATCAGTACCTGAGCAATGTCTGGCAGGTAGTGGGTGTGATAAACTCATAGTGACTTGAATTAAGTATTTTTAAAATCTCTAGGGCTAAGAGAGAGAGATTGATGCTGGTGATTTTGAATTCATTACTAAAGGATAGATTTGGGGCAGTGAATGGCAGAAATAGGGAATGGCACTTCAAAAAAAAGTCAGAGGCTCAGAGGCATAAATGTGTTATGTTATGCTATGTACATTTGAATGTCTGCAGCAAAAAACTGGAATGAATAGCCAGAAATTAGACTGCCAAAGTGTCTGTTCAGGAAAGGTCTTGCATATCAATTTTGGGAGCTTGGGTTTTATCTTAAAAGCATTAGGGAATCACTGAAGTGTTTTAAACAGAAAATTGAAAGATGATATTTATAATTTAATGGATCATCTCAACAGTCCTGTGTAAGACAGATTAAAATGGGAAAACAATTCAGGGAAACTGAATGGCAATTAGCTTAGCTGCTACAAGAAAATACTATTGATTGGGCGGCTTAAACAACAGACATTTTTTCTCACAGTTCATGAGGCTGAGAAGTCCAAGAAGACTAAGAGCAAGACCAAAAACAGCTTTAGTTTTCTAAAGCTCTCCCATCCTGCAGTTGGTCACCTTCTTGCCATGTCCTCCAGTGGCAGAAGGAGGAACTCTGGAGTCTCTTCCTCTTTCTGTCAGAGCACTAAACCCAGTTAGGGCTCCACCTTCATGACCTCATCTACAACTAATTAACTCCCAAAGGTCTTACCTCCTAATACCATTGCATTGGCGGTTAGGCCTCCAACACAGGAATTTGGGGAGGACACAAATATTCACTCCACAACAGGAAATTTTTACACTACTTTTGATTAAAATTAATAAGGACCAAAGCAGGTAAGATGAATTAAAGACTGATAAAGGGGCATGAACTTAAGAGAAATTGGTAACTGATCAGATGTTTTTGTAAGGTTTCTAGCTAACTTGTTATTGTCACTAACATTTACCAAGGTAGATCATAATAAGGAATTAGATGTTTTATTTTTTCTTCTTGTTTTCTGAGGGTAAGGATTCATGTGAATATGATGAGCTTAACTTTAAGTTTGAGTTTAAGCTTGCTGAGGGTCATTATTATAGATAGGCAATAGAACTTTCTATTTGTCTAATCAATCAGTGAACAGATACATATCTAAGACCTGAAGTCATCCTCTTAATCAAATGTTTTTCTCAGAATACTATCCATTTTATGATGACATATATTGAGTTTTGAAATAGGGTGAAAATACCTTAAGGACAAATATACTTCATTTCTTCATTTCTTTTGGTTTCCATATTACAAATAGAAATCAATATATCTTCTGAATACCTGCTGAATTGGAGAAGTCTGTGCTTTCCAGGATAAATGATAGTAAGATATTAACTGGTCACATTTGTACAATGCCCTGTGGTTATAAAACACCTTCTACATTTATTATCACATTTGGAATTCAATCTTTGCAACAGTGTCATGTACAACAATAGGTGGACCTGGTATTATCCCCTTATTGCAACAAACCAAATAAACAAACAGCAACAAAAGAACAAAAGGCATTGAAAATTTAAGGGTTTTATTGTTAAAGAAGCAGAACAAAACTTAAGACCATGTCTTATGCTTCCCCTGTATTTCCTTCATTAGCTTTTGCCTTACTTACATTCCTGAAATATATTTTTTCTCCATTCTTTCACCACATTCAAATGTTCTTTCACCCATCTATTGTCATCCTGTTGCTTCCAATACATTAAATAAGTTTGAACCTCAAGTAAGACTCAAGCCTTAAATTCAAAGCTGTTGATTTTAGAAGGCTGGACCTTCATAACTTATATAAAACATTATAACAGGTTTTTTTTCCCCTTGACTACAAATGAGAGAGAAAACTTTGTTCTTTGAGAGAGACATAGTAATGACATCTATCTATAAGAGTTGTACCCTGACTTAACCTATAGATTTCCATTTGTAAGAAGAGTAGAAGCTGTGATAATTACAGACAATAGATTGATGTTTTTTCTGTTTTTTTGTCATCAACAGTAAAGTGCCTCTTTTCCAGTAATATAACCAAATGTTGGCATTTTAACCTTTTTAATTCTTAAACCGATCAACAATTTCTTTTATTTATTTATTTATTTATTTTTATTAAAGGGTAGTTGACACACAGTATTACATTAGTTTCAGGTGTACAACACAGTGATTCAACATTTATATACATGATAATTCTAGGTACCAGCTATCACCATACAAAGTTGTTACAATATTTTGACTATATTCCTTATGCTATACATTACATCCCGGTTACTTATTTATTTTACAATTGGAAGTGTGTTTATATATATATATTTTTGAGAGGGCATCTCTCATATTTATTGATCAAATGGTTGTTAACAACAATAAAATTCTGTATAGGGGGGTCAATACTCAATGCACAATCATTAATCCACCCCAAGCCTAATTTTAGTCAGTCTCCAATCTTCTGATGCATAACGAACAAGTTCTTACATGGAGTACAAATTCTTACATGGTGAATAAGTTACATGGTGAACAGTACAAGGGCAGCAGTCATCACAGAAGCTTTCGGTTTTGTTCATGCATTATGAACTATAAACAGTTCAAATATGAATATTCGTTTGATTTTTAAACTTGATTTATATGTGGATACCACATTTCTCTCTTTATTATTATTATTTTTAATAAAATGCTGAAGTGGTAGGTAGATACGAGATAAAGGTAGAAAACAGAGTTTAGTGTTGTAAGAGAGCAAATGTAGATGATCAGGTGTGTGCCTGTAGACTATGTGTTAATCTGAGCTAGACAAGGGCAATAAAACATCCATGTATGCAGAAGATTTCTCTCAGAACATGAGGGGGGAGGTTCTAAGCCTCACCTCTGCTGATCCCCATTTTCTCACCTGATGGCCCCCTGCGACTGTGCCTGTCTTAGGTTGTTCCTCCCTTGAGGAATCTTACCCGTCTCTGGCTAACCAGTCAACTTCCGGGGCCATACAGGGAAATGTTAAGTTGGTAAGTGAGAGAGAAGCCTTATTGTTTGAAAAGGTTAGCTTTTTACTTCTTTGCATATTTATGCCCTGTGGCTTCTATGCCCAGCATTTGTCTTGAGGTGTCTTTACCACTTGGAAGAATTATGATACTCGGTAAATTTGACATGTGGCATGACTTCTATTTAAAGGTTGTAATTAGGTAGGAAGAAGAAAAGCTATAGAAGTA
Source organism: Manis pentadactyla (assembly GCF_030020395.1). Classification (NCBI taxonomy): domain Eukaryota; kingdom Metazoa; phylum Chordata; class Mammalia; order Pholidota; family Manidae; genus Manis; species Manis pentadactyla. The sequence goes on along the minus strand of NC_080020.1, from coordinate 166,410,667 downwards.
GCAGGCAGAAGAAAACCTGGGAAGATTGATTATTTCTTTGACATATCTTCTTGTAGAGTAACTTCAGCATGGATAGGTTTTAAACTACTAATTAAATTGTGCACACACATTAACATAATAGGAGTACAGTTATGTAACCAAAGCATACCTGTAATTACCAGCCATCTCCAGTGAAACCAAGAAAACCAGTTAGGCACCTTAGGCATTTGTGAAAACTTATCTATGATATGGTGGATATTGTCCGAATGAACTTAAACAGTCTGAGAGAATTCAGATAAACTAGAACAACCCATTCCTGGGGACTGTTCATATCCCATATGTTCTTTTAACAATAAATAGTTTGTGGTTGTAAGATTTTGGAGTGCTACAATTTGCACTTCTCCTAATTCTTGGTTGAGTTCCAACAGTATAGATCCAGTCAAATTTGTTGTTTTACTGTATGCACAGGCCAGCTTAGATATCTCCTTCATCATTCCCATGGCAAGTCCAGGAACTGGTGGGATGAGTGCATCTACACCTGTGGCAGTGCGTGGATCTTTGTTGGGGTTTTTTTTTTGCTGATCATCTTCTGTCATGAGTCTTCTAGAGAGTGCTGATGTTGGAAGTTCTTTTTCATATCGTATCTTAGTTCATTTTCGGGGTAGCCAAATTAGGTTTTGATCCTCTGTATAAACACAAACAGACCCTTTGCCTACACTTTTATATGCCCTTTATATCATTGTGTAGAACTCATTGGAGGTCACCACACAGGAACTGCTTTTTCTTTTTTTTCTTTTTCTTTTTTTTTTTATCATTAATCTACACTTACATGACGAATACATTGTTTACTAGGCTCTCCCCTATACCAGGTCCCCCCTATATGCTCCTTTACAGTCACTGTCCATCAGCGTAGCAAAATGTTGTAGAATCACTACTTGTCTTCTCTGTGTTGTACAGCCCTCCCCTTTCTCCCACCCCCCTATGGATGCTAATCTTAAAACCCCTCTTTTTCTACTCCCACTTATCCCTCCCTACCCACCCATCCTCCCCAGTCTCTTTCCCTTTGGTACCTGTTGGTCCATTCTTGAGTTCTGTGATTCTGCTGCTGTTTTGTTCCTTCAGTTTTTTCTTTGTTCTTATACTCCACAGATGAGTGAAATCATTTGGTATTTCTCTTTCTCTGCTTGGCTTGTTTCACTGAGCATAATACCCTCCAGCTCCATCCATGTTGCTGCAAATGGTAGGATTTGCCCTTTTCTTATGGCTGAGTAGTATTCCATTGTGTATATGTACCACATCTTCTTTATCCATTCATCTATAGATGGACATTTAGGTTGCTTCCAGTTCTTGGCTATTGTAAATAGTGCTGAAATAAACAGGGGTACATTGGTCTTTCTCATACTTGATTGCTGCAATCTTAGGGTAAATTCCTAGGAGTGCAATTCTTGGGTCAAATGGTAGGTCTCTTTTGAGCATTTTGATGTACCTCCATACTGCTTTCCACAATGGTTGAACTATTTTACATTCCCAACAGCAGGGTAGGAAGGTTCCCCTTTCTCCACAGCCTCACCAATATTTGTTGTTGTTTGTCTTTTGGATGGCAGCCATCCTTACTGGTGTGAAGTGATACCTCATTGTAGTTTTAATTTGCATTTCTCTGATAATTAGGAATGTGGAGCATCTTTTCATGTGTCTGTAGGCCATCTGTATTTCTTTTTTGGAGAACTGTCTGTTCAGTTCCTCTGCCCATTTTTTAATTGGGTTATTTGTTTTTTGTTTGTTGAGGCGTGTGAGCTCTTTATATATTCCGGACGTCAAGCCTTTATCGGATGTGTCATTTTCAAATATATTCTCCCATACTGTAGGGTTCCTTTTTGTTCTATTGATGGTGTCTTTTGCTGTACAGAAGCTTTTCAGCTTAATATAGTCCCACTTGTTCATTTTTGCTGTTGTTTTCCTTCCCAGGGAGATATGTTCAAGAAGAGGTCACTCATGTTTATGTCTAAGAGGTTTTTGCCTATGTTTTCTTCCAAGAGTTTAATGGTTTCATGACTTACATTCAGGTCTTTGATCCATTTTGAGTTTACTTTTGTATATGGGGTTAGACAATGGTCCAGTTTCATTCTCCTACATGTAGCTGTCCAGTTTTGCCAGCACCATCTGTTGAAGAGACTGTCATTTCGCCATTGTATGTCCATGGCTCCTTTATCAAATATTAATTGACCATATATGTCTGGGTTAATGTCTGGATTGTCTAGTCTGTTCCATTGTTCTGTGGCTCTGTTCTTGTGCCAGTACCAAATTGTCTTGATTACTATGGATTTATAATAGAGCTTGAAGTTGGGGAGTGAGATCCCCCCTACGTTATTCTTCTTTCTCAGGATTGCTTTGGCTATTCGGGGTCTTTTGTGTTTCCATATGAATTTTTGAATTATTTGTTCCAGTTCGTTGAAGAATGTTGCTGGTAGTTTCATAAAGATTGCATCAAATCTGTATATTGCATTGGGCAGGATGGCCATTTTGACGATATTAATTCTTCCTAGCCACGAGCATGGGATGCATTTCCATCTGTTAGTGTCCACTTTAATTTCTCTTAAGAGTGACTTGTAGTTTTCAGAGTATAAGTCTTTCACTTCTTTGGTTAGGTTTATTCCTAGGTATTTGATTTCTTTTGATGCAATTGTGAATGGAGTTGTTTTCCTGATTTCTCTTTCTGTTGGTTCATTGTTGGTATATAGGAAAGCCACAGATTTCTGTGTGTTGATTTTGTATCCTGCAACTTTGCTGTATTCCGATATCAGTTCTAGTTGTTCTGGGGTGGAGTCTTAGGGTTTTTTTATGTACAGTATCAAGTCATCTGCAAATAGTGACAGTTTAACTTCTTCTTTACCAATCTGGATTCCTTGTATTTTTTTGTTTAGTCTGATTGCCGTGGCTAGGACTGCCAGTACTATGTTAAATAACAGTCAGGAGAGTGGGCATCCCTGTCTAGTTCCCGATCTCAGCGGAAATGATTTCAGCTTCTCGCTGCTCAATATAATGTTGGCTGTGGGTTTTTCATAGATGGCCTTTATTATGTTGAGGTACTTGCCCTCTATTCCCATTTTGCTGAGAGTTTTTATCATGAATGGATGTTGAACTCTGTCAGATGCTTTTTCAGAATCTATGGAGATGATCATGTGGTTTTTGTCTTTCTTTTTGTTGATGTGGTGGATGATGATGATGGACTTTCGAATGTTGTGCCATCCTTGCATCCCTGGGATGAATCCTACTTGGTCATGTTGTACGATCCTTTTGATTTATTTTTGAATTCGGTTTGCTAAAATTTTGTTGAGTATTTTTGCGTCTACGTTCATCAGGGATATTGGTCTCTGGTTTTCTTTTTTGGTGGTGTCTTTGCCTGGTTTTGGTGTTAGGGTGATGTTAGCTTCATAGAATGAGTTTGGGAGTATCCCCTCCTCTTCTATTTCTTGGAAAACTTTAAGGAGAATGGGTATTATGTCTTCTCTGTATGTCTGATAAAATTCCGAGGTAAATCCATCTGGCCCGGGGGTTTTGTTCTTTGGTAGTTTTTTGATTACCGCTTCAATTTCGTTTTGGTAATTGGTCTGTTTAGATTTTCTGTTTCTTTTTGGGTCAGTCTTGGAAGGTTGTATTTTTCTAGGAAGTTGTCCATTTCTCCTAGGTTTCCCAGCTTGTTAGCATATAGGTTTTCATAGTAGTCTCTAATAATTCTTTGTATTTCTGCGAGGTCCATCGTGACTTTTCCTTTCTCGTTTCTGATACTGTTGATTTGTGTTGACTCTCTTTTCCTCTTAATAAGTCTGGCTAGAGGCTTATCTATTTTGTTTACTTTCTCGAAGAACCAGTTCTTGGTTTCATTGATTTTTGCTTTTGTTTTATTCTTCTCAATTTTTTAAATTTCTTCTCTGATCTTTGTTATGTCCCTCCTTCTGCTGACCTTAGGCCTCATTTGTTCTTCTTTTTCCAATTTCGATAATTGTGACATTAGACTGTTCATTTGGGCTTGTTCTTCCTTTTTTAAATATGCTTGGATTGCTGTATACTTTCCTCTTAAGACTGCTTTTGCTGTGTCCCAAAGATGTTGGGGCTTAGTGTTGTTGTTGTCATTTGTTTCCATATATTGCTGGATCTCCATTTTGATTTGGTCATTGATCCATTGATTATTTAGGAGCGTATTGTTTAGCCTTCATGTGTTTGTGAGCCTTTTTGCTTTCTTTGAACAGTTTATTTCTAGTTTTATGCCTTTGTGGTCTGAAAAGTTGGTTGGTAGGATTTCAATCTTTTAGAATTTACTGAGGCTCTTTTTGTGGCCTAGTATGTGGTCTACTCTGGAGAATGTTCCATGTGCACTTGAGAAGAATGTGTATCCTATTGCTTTTGGATGTAGAGTTCTGTAGATGTCTATTACGTCTATCTGTTCTAGTATGTTGTTCAGTGCCTCTGTGTCCTTACTTATTTTTCTTTCTGGTGGATCTGTCCTTTGGAGTGAGTGGTGTGTTGAAGTCTCCTAGAATGAATGCATTGCATTCTATTTCCTCCTTTAGTTCTATTAATATTTGTTTCAGGTATGTTGGTGCTCCTGTATTGGGTGCATATATATTTATAATGGTTATATCCTCTTGTTGGACTGAGCCCTTTATCATTATGTAATGTCCTTCTTTGTCTTTTGTTACTTTCTTTATTTTGAAGTCTGTTTTGTCTGATACCAGAATTGCAACACCTGCTTTCTTCTCTCTGTTGTTTGCTTGAAATATCTTTTTCCATCCCTTGACTTTAAGTCTGTGCGCGTCTTTGGGTTTGAGGTGAGTCTCTTGTAAGCAGCATATGGATGGATCATGCTTTTTTATCCATTCTATTACTCTGTGACTTTTGATTGGTGCATTCAGTCCATTTACATTTAGGGTGATTATTGAAAGGTTTGAATTTATTGCCATTGCAGGCTTTAAATTTGTGGTGACCAAAGGTTTAGGGTTAGCTTCTTTACTATCTCACTGTCTAACTTAACTCGCTTGTTGAGCTATTATGAACACGGTCTGATGATTCTTTATTTCTCTCCCTTCTTATTCTTCCTCCTCCCTTCTTCATATGTTGGGTGTTTTGTTCTGTGCTCTTTCTAGGAGTGCTCCCATCTAGAGCAGTCCCTGTAAGATGCCCTGTAGAGGTGGTTTGTGGGAGGCAAATTCCCTCAACTTTTGCTTGTCTGAGAATTGTTTAATCCCTCCTTCATATTTAAAAGATATTCGTGCTGAATACAGTAGTCTTGGTTCAAGGCCCTTCTGTTTCATTGCATTAAGTATATCATGCCATTCTCTTCTGGCCTGTAGGGTTTCTGTTGAGAAGTCTGATCATAGCCTGATGGGTTTTCCTTTGTAGATAAACTTTTTTTTCTCTCTGGCTGCCTTTAATCCTTTGTCTTTGTCTTTGATCTTTGCCATTTTAATTATTATGTGTCTTGGTTTTGCCCTCCTTGGATCCCTTGTCATTGGATTTCTGTGTACCTCTGTCGTCTGAGAGGCCATTTCTTCCCCTAGTTTGGGCAATTATTTCTTCAAGGACATTTTCTATCCATTTTTCTCTCTCTACTTCTTCTGGTATACCTATAATTCGTATATTGTTCCTTTTCGATTGGTCACTCAGCTCTCTTAAAATTCTTTCATTCCTGGAGATCCTTTTATCTCTCTCTGCATCAGCTTCTCTGCGTTCCTGTTCTCTGTTTTCTAGTCCATTAATGGTCTCTTGCATCTTGTCAATTCTGTTTTGAAGTCCTTCCAGAGCTTGTTTTATTTCTGTATTCTCCTTCCTTAGTTCTTGCATATTTCTCTGCAAGTCCATCAGCATGGTTATGACTTTTGTTTTGAATTCTTTTTCAGGAAGACTGGCTAAATCTATCTCCCAGGTTCCTTCTCAGGGGAAGATGTAGCAGATGCCAAAGCTGTCTGGGTTAGTCTTGTCTGGATCATATTTTTTTGCCTTTTCATGTTGACAGGTGCTATTGACTGTCAGCTGGGAGGGCCAAACTTTTCACTTGCTACTGGCCTTTCTTTACTGGGACAACTGCGACCCGTAGTGGCTTGTGTTGGGTAATTGCGTGTAGACTGGGTCTTTGTGTCTTGCCTGGCCGGAATGGAGGAATTTCCCTTTCTGTGGGCGGGGTTTGTCTCAGGCTTCTTCTCTGCTTTCGCAGCCCCGGAGGGGTAATGAATGGGGGGGCTGTTTGGCTGTTTACCTCCGTGAGGGGTCTCAGAGCTGTTGCCCAGGGGGTTAGTGCACCCGGTTTTCCCTGTAATTTCCAGCTGCTGGACTATGACCTGTGTTGTTTCCGTCAAGCTGTTAAGTCCCTGTCCCTTTAAGACTTTCAAAAAGCCCCCGCTTTTCTTTGTCACAGGGGCATCAGCTTCGGCACCCACTCAGAGGTCTTGTTGCCCTGTTCCCCCAGTATCCAGGGCCCCCCGCCCACGCACTGTGTCTGTGCTCTGGCCCGGATGGCTGGGGCTGGGTGTTCGGCAGTCCTGGGCTCTGTCTCCCTCCCGCTCTGCCTATTCTTCTCCCGCCGGGAGCTGGGGGGAGGGGCGCTCGGGTCCCGCCGGGCCGGGGCTTGTATCTTACCCCCTTCGCGAGGCGCTGGGTTCTCACTGGTGTAGCTGCAGTCTGGCCACTGTCCTGCGTCTTCTGGTCTCTCTTTTAGGGCTAGTTGTGTTTGTTGTATTTTCAAAAGTATATATGTTTTTGGGAGGAGATTCCCACTGTCCTACTCATGCCGCCATGTTGGCTCCGCCTCCCCGATCAACAATTTTATTGTTTTTGCAAGTACATTATTTTCATCTGATTATTGGAGATTTTGTGTCTGCTGTTGAAATTTTCCAAATGATATCATGCCCTATTTATCTATGGGTATAAACCATTCTTTGATATGTACAAGTACCTCATATTTGTTAGAGCAACATTTTCACATACAGAAGTGTCTCTTCCTTGTTTTCTTGTGTTTTAATTTTGTTTCTTCTTTGGACACATGCAAATTTTATATTTTCTTTGTTTCTTTTTGGTTTTCATGACATCTTAAAAACACATCAAACTCTAATATTATAAAAATATTTATGCAAAGTACCTGTAATACCTTTTTGCTTTATTTTACATTTTTCTTGAATAAAGATGATAGAGAAAACTTTATTCCTTGAGAGAGATAGGGATATTGTATGGCATCTATTCTATGAGAATTGTACCCTGTATTACCCTATAGATTCTCATTTGAAAGAAGGGTAGAAGCTGTCATAATTACAGAGTCTAGATAATTACAAGCAGCCCAAAGTATTTTCTAAATGATGAATTTATTTTATCAAATCCAATGACTAAATACATTTTTACCACCCTGCTTTATAATTCCATCCTAAAAGGCTATTTTTATTTTTATGGAGCCATTCATATTTTCATTTACTTCTTAAAGATCTTGGTATCTTATAAAGGCTCCATCAATGTCTAGTAATTTTAATAAAACAGTGGGGAAATTCACTGATGAGCAAAATTGAGCAAGAAAAGTTGTACAAGCAACATCCAGCCTTTCCCAGACTGAATCCAGAATAAAGATTCACAAGCATGAGAATTCATCATTAAAGTTTTTGTGGCCAACAGCTCTTATTTACAGTTATATACACTAAGGTGCATACAGACAGCGACTTGACCAAGGACAGTTAAAGTAACAGAGCTGATATCATATCAACTATTGGAATAAATTTTCCAAAAATTCTGATAAAATGACAAATTGGGGGTGCAGTATTGGCATACAGGAAGTGTGAGGCAAAATCTTATAAATGAAAAAAGGATACCAGTAGCTTTTTATTGATACTTACTTTAGAATCTTAAATTTCATCAAGAAAATTGAGCTCAACCAGCCCTCAACTTTCAGTTATTTCCTTAGCAACCTTCATGTGCATGACAGCTTGACAGACTGGTGACAATCTTTGTTACAGTAGGATGCCTTGTCTCTGTTCATCTAGTTTCTTGTTTTAAACTATTTTTTTTTTCTATTGGCCAGGGTGTCAGCATTATATTCCTTTAATTACATAGTCAAAGCCATTCACAAGTTCTTCACATCAAGCTAATAAAACATTTTTTAACTAATAAATAAAGTACATCTGTATAAATTAATTCTCAACATTTTCTACTTTCTCTCTGAACTGTCCTCTTTTCTATATCACATTTACTTGGGTTTCTCCATTTCCGATGTTCTTGTGAAGAAATTTTGGTTTATCTTAAAATGTCCATTTTTTTACTCTCTAAGGTATCTTGTTTTAGTGATAATTTTTATATCCATAATTGTATAACACATACCTCTTTAATACTAGCTCATCCAATTAGGTGTATGCACACATATGAAACCTTGCTAGAATAATAGCTTACTGTCGAATGGATGATAAGACAATGAGATAGGCTATTGGTCAGTTCTTCCCAAAGTAAACATAAGTGAATCAATTGAATCTCAGCGAGAGGTCTAGTTATTGCCTCACAATATGAACTTTGTCAATTATTTCCATCAACAACTTGGGTGAAAACACTCTTTATTTGGTGATTAATTTTATTAATGGGAAAAGTAAGGTAAGGATATAAAAAAGGCATAACAGAAAATATAGATGAGGAAAAAAGGGAATGCATATGGTAAATATGAACAGTTGTTAACTTTCAGAAAGATCAGTTTTCTAAAATGTAGAAAAAATAATATATAACCTAAGAAACAGAAAGAATTCACACAAAAATAAAAGTGAGAAAGGAGAAAACACTATGGACTATCATGGAATCCAATTTTTAGTTTTTGGTTCTGTTTATATTATTTGTACGCTCAGTTGGGTTGATTTTTTCTGAACTGAAATTATAAAAGGTATAATGGTAGAGAAACGTACACCACTTTAGTATAAATGTAAATGAGGTAATGATTTCTATAGCCAACAACTGGGGACACTTTTATAAAATTGTTGCTCTTGTGTAATTCCTGGGAGAAGAGAAAATATGATGATCTACACGTTCATGTTTGTACTGAAAGTTTTATTTTCCTAAAGTCAGTCAACATGAGCTTGCCACTTCAAAGTTGCTTTTGGATGTATACAGCATTTTATCAATTCTGCTACTCAGTTGATTGTAAGACCTGTCATTAGTTTATGTATGATTGGGAATGAAGAAAAGTTTCTTAATTTCATCATAAATCAATGCCTCAAAATATTTCAAACAACCCTCCTGCTACTTTGAAATTTCTTTAATGTAGTCTAGGAGATTTGTCAATTCTACCTACATTTAGTTGCATTACTTTTCATGTGATTATTAACTCTTTGCATGTATGTCAGAAATCAGACTTAATTTTGTTTCATCTACTTGTGGGCATTGTCTATTCTAAGGTACTGCAAAGTATTTGACAGTTGCTTTACAACAAAATGTGAAATTACTGATTTTTCCAACAACAGATTTGCTGGATGACATTAAATGTATGTTTCTGAAACTTCCTGAATAATCAGACATTTCATCTTAAGAATGACTTACTGTACTGTTAGTTTTGTGATGCCATTTTAAATGGCAATTAAACTCAATGCATGCAGTAATAATGAAGCACATAAAACAACTGTTTGAAAAATAAAATAGGAATGACCAAGTCTGTCTATGCGCAGGCATTAATGACTACTTCACAGTTCTTGATTGGCTGACAAGATTGTAAGACACTATTAATAATGAGATAAAAATCACTTTTATGTTTTGTGCTGCTTGTGAGAGAATATGCATTTTAAAATTAGTGAAACACAGTATATCAAGTTTTTCTTCTAGCCCACTGCCATTTTCAAGATTTAATCCATCCAGGTAAAAAAGTTGGTTTATAAAAAGGGGAAAACAAACAAAGAGAAGATTATATCTGTGCTGTGCTTGGTCAAAGAGTATATTTGTATAAGTACAATAATGTTGATTTCTAGTGGCATTATCAAGTTGGGGCCATAGGTCATTCTTGACTTCATCCTTTTCACAAATAGACCAACTAACATTTATGTATAGACAAAACACTTCTGTGAAAACCTCAGAATTTATGTGTATGGCTGAAACACCCCCTGGACAACAGAGATCAAGGACCACTTTCGAAGTGTAGAGGAGTGATTACACACTAATGCATTACCCATCCACCAGGATGGCACAGAGCTCCAATTGGTCTGTGATTTTCAGTGGGAAAAGGGAGCCCAAGGTGGACATACAAATCTCCCAGTGTTCTATGATGCTTCCTGACAAGCCCACTTGTATCTCATCTTATAGAGATCAATATTGGAGAATCTCTGGGGCTTGACCACTGGGGATCTGATACAGATGAAGAGGGGGCAGGGTTTGTAGCAAATTCAACTAGTCATTAAAGGGATTATACACCATGATCAAGTAGGATTTATTATTGACATACAAGGATGGTTCAAAATACACAAATCAATAAATGTGATAAGCCATGTAAGTAGAATGAAAAATAAGAATCATACTATCATCTCAATAAATTCAGAAAAAGCATTTGATGAAATTCAACATCCATTCATAGTATAACTCTCAACAAATTGGATCTAGAAGGAACATACCTCAACATAATAAAAGTTATATATGGCAAGTCCAGAGGTAACAGCACAATCAATGGTGAAAGGTTGAAAACATGTTTTTCCTCTAAGATCAGAAACAAAAGAAGATACCCACTCTCACCGCTCCTGTTCAAGACACTACTAGAAATCCTAGCCAGAGTGGTCAGGCAAGAAAAAAGAAATAAAGGGGATCCATATAGGAAAGGAAGAAATAAAATTATATCTGATTAGAGATTATGTGATCTTATATGTAGAAAATCCTAAAGATCCCACCAATGTCTCTTAGGACTGCTGAACATATTCAGTAAAGTTTCAGGATACAACTTCATTATACTATAATCATTTGTGCTTCTATACACTAACAACAAATTCTCTGAAAAAAAATAAAACAATTACATCTAAAATAGCATCAAAAACAGTAAAATTCTTAGAAATATTTCTAACCAAGGAGATGAAAGATCTGTACACTGAAAACAATAATATAGTGTTGTCAGAAATTGTAAAAGACATAAATAAATTAAAGATATCCCATGCTCATGGATTGGAATAAATATTATTGATATAATATCTATTGATTTAATCTAATTTCTATCATGATTCCCATGATATTTTTATAGAAATAGAGAGAAAAATATAGAACTATAAAAGATTAAATAGCCAAAACAATCCTGAGAAAGAACTAAGCTGGAGGCATCACACCCCCTAATTAAGCCATTATTGCAAAACCAGAGTAACCAAAATAATATGGTACTATAATAACAACAGACAAAAAGGCCTGTAACAGAACAAGGAGCTTACATCCCATGCATTTGTGGTCAACTAATATTTCACAAGGTGGTCAATACTATTCATTGGAGAAAAGATAGTCTCTTTAATAAATGGTGCTGGGACAAAACTGAAGGAACTAAACAGCAGCAAACTCACCGACTCCAAAAAGGAACTAATGGTTACCAAAGGGGAGAGGTAAGGGAGGGTGGGTGGGGAAGGAGGGAGAAGGGGATTGAAGGGTATTTTAATAGGCCCACATGGTGTGTGTGGGGGGATCATGGGGAAGACAGTGTAGCACAGAGAAGGCAAATAGTGACTCTGTGGCAACCTTCTACAGTGATGGGCAGTGACTGCAATGGGGTGTGGGAGGGGAATTGATAATATGGGTGAATGTAGTACCATATTGCTTTTCATGTGAAACCTTCATAAGAGTGTATATCAGTAATACCTTAATAAAAATATATAAAAATAAAAATAAATGGTGCTGGGAAAACTGGATATTTGATGCACAAGAATGAATCTAGAACCCTATCTTATACCATTCATGAAAACTAACTTGAAAAGGATTAAGTCTTAAATGTAAGACCTGTAACCATGAAAATCATAAAGAAAACATAGAATAAAAGTTCTTTCACCTTGGTCTTCACAGATTTTTTTCAATTGGCCATGAAATCAAAAGAAATGCAAGCAAATATTAATAAGCAGGTCTGCATCAAACTAAAAAGTTGTTATACAGAAGAAGAAGCAGTCAGCATATGAAATACAACCTATGAAACGTGAAAAAAATATTTCAAAATCACATATACAGCAAGGGATTAGTATCCAAAATATAGAAGTAAATCATACAGGTCAATAGCAATAAAACAATCTGATTAAAAAATGGTCAAAGAACCTGGGTATTCAAAATGACCAACAGGTACATGAAAAGGTATTCAACATTCCTATTCATCAAAACACAATGAGATGTCAACTCATACCTATTAAAATGACTATCATTAAAAAAACAAGATATAGAGTACACTCTTGGCCAAAATGGCGGCGTGAGTAGGACAGTGGGAATCTCCTCCCAAAAACATATATATTTTTGAAAATACAACAAATACAACTAATCCTAAAAGAGAGACCAGAAGACACAGGACAACAGCCAGACTACATCCATACCTGCGAGAACCCAGCGCCTGGTGAAGGAGGTAAGATACAAGCCCCGGCCCGGCGGGACCCGAGGCCCCTCACCTCAGCTCCCAGAAGGAGGAGAGGAGTCGGAGCAGGAAGGGAGAGGGAGCCCAGCACTGCTGAACACCCAGCCCCAGCCATCCACACCAGAGCACAGACACAGTGCATGCGTGGATCCTGGATACTAGGGAAACAGGACTGTAAGACCTCTGAGCGGGTCCCCAAGCCGATGCCCCAGTGACAAAGAAAAGCGAGTGCTTTTTGAAAGTCTTAAAGGGACAGGGACACCACAGCTGGATGGAAACAACCCAGGTAACAGTCTAGCAGCTGGAAATTCCAGAGCACTCTGGGCACATTAACTCCCTGGGCAACAGCTCTGAGACCCCTCATGGAGGTAAAGAGCCAAACAGCCCCCCGTCCATTACCCCTCTGGGGCCCTGCCATAGCAGATTAGCACAGCAAGGGAGCTTCCTCCATACCAGCCGGGCAAAATACAAAGACCCAGTCTACACGCAATTGCCCAACACAAGCCACTAGGGGTCGTGGTTGTCCCAGTAAAGAAAGGCCAGGAGACAAGTGGAAAGCTGATAGATGCGTCAATAGCATTCCACTGCACCGATCAACATGAAAAGACAAAAAAATTTGATCCAGACAAGAAGAACCCAGACAACTTCAGCATCTGCTACATCTTCCCTTGAGAAGGAACCTGGGGAGATAGATTTAACCAGTCTTCCTGAAAAAGAATTCAAAACAAAAGTCATAACCATGCTGATGGACTTGCAGAGAAATATGCAAGAACTAAGGAAGGAGAATACAGAAATTAAACAAGCTCCAGAAGGACGTCAAAACAGAATGGACGAGATGCAAGAGACCATTAATGGACTAGAAAACAGAGAACAGGAATGCAGAGAAGCTGATGCAGAGAGTGATAAAAGGATCTCCAGGAATGAAAGAATTCTAAGAGAGCTGAGGGACCAATTTAAAAGGAACAATATCCGCATTATAGGTATACCAGAAGAAGAAGAGAGAGAAAAAGGGATAGAAAGTGCCCTTGAAGAAATAATTGCTGAAAATTTCCCCAAACTAGGGGAGGAAATGGCCTCTCAGACCACAGAGGTACACAGAACTCCCATGACAAGGGAACCAAGGAGGGCAACACCAAGACACATAATAATTAAAATGGCAAAGATCAAAGACAAGGACAAAGTATTAAAGGCAGCCAGAGAGAAAAAAAAGTTTATCTACAAAGGAAAACCCATCAGGCTATGATCAGACTTCTCAACAGAAACCCTACAGGCCAGAAGAGAATGGCATGATATACTTAATGCAATGAAACAGAAAGGCCTCGAACCAAGACTACTGTATCCAGCACGATTAACATTTAAATATGAAGGAGGGATTAAACAATTCTCAGACAAGCAAAAGTTGAGGGAATTTGCCTCCCACAAACCACCTCTACAGGGCATCTTACAGGGACTGCTCTAGATGGGAGCACTCCTAGAAAGAGCACAGAACAAAACACCCAACATATGAAGAAGGGAGGAGGAGGAATAAGAAGGGAGAGAAATAAAGAATCATCAGACCGTGTTCATAATAGCTCAACAAGCGAGTTAAGTTAGACAGCAAAATAGTAAAGACGCTAACCCAGAACCTTTGGTAACCACAAACTTAAAGCCTGCTATGGCAATAAGTACATACCTTTCAGTAATCACCCTAAATGTAAGTAGACTGAATGCACCAATCAAAAGACACAGAGTAATAGAATGGATAAAAAGGCAAGATCCATCCATATGCTGATTACAAGACACTCACCTCAAACCCAAAGACATGCACAGACTTAAAGTCAAGGGAAGGAAAAAGATATTTCACGCAAACAACAAAGAGAAGAAAGCAGGGGTTGCAATTCTGGTATCAGACAAAACAGACTTCAAAATAAAGAAAGTAACAAAAGACAAAGAAGGATATTACATAATGATAAAGGGCTCAGTCCAACAAGAGGATATAACCAATATAAATATATATGCACCAATAGAGGAGCACCAACATACCTGAAACAAATATTAACAGAACTAAAGGAGGAAACAGAATGCAATGCATTCATTCTGGGAGACTTCAACATACCACTCACTCCAAAGGACAGATCCAACAGACAGAAAATAAGTAAGGACACAGAGGCACTGAACAACACACTAGAACAGATGGACCTAATAGACGTCTACAGAACTGTACATCCAAAAGGAACAGGATACACATTCTTCTCAAGTGCACATGGAACATTCTCCAGAATAGACCACATACTAGGCCACAAAAAGAGCCTCAGTAAATTCCAAAAGATTGAAATCCTACCAACCAACTTTTCAGACCACAAAGGCATAAAACTAGAAATAAACTGTTCAAAGGAAGCAAAAAGGCTCACAAACACATGGAGGCTTAACAACACGCTCCTAAATAATCAATGGATCAATGACCAAATTAAAATGGAGATCCAGCAATATATGGAAACAAATGACAACAACAACACTAAGCCCCAACTTCTGTGGGACACAGCAAAAGCAGTCTTAAGAGGAAAGTATATAGCAATCCAAGCATATTTAAAAAAGGAAGAGCAATCCCAAATGAACGGTCTAATGTCACAACTATCGAAATTGGAAAAAGAAGAACAAATGAGGCCTAAGGTCAGCAGAAGGAGGGACATGATAAAGATCAGAGAAGAAATAAATAAAATTGAGAAGAATAAAACAATAGCAAAATTCAATGAAACCAAGAGCTGGTTCTTCGAGAAAATAAACAAAATAGATAAGCCTCTAGCCAGACTTATTAAGAGGAAAAGAGAGTCAACACAAATCAACAGAATCAGAAACGAGAAAGGAAAAATCACGATGGACCCCACAGAAATACAAAGAATTATTGAGAGTATTATGAAAACCTATATGCTAACAAGCTGGGAAACCTAGGAGAAATGGACAACTTCCTAGAAAAATACAACCTTCCAAGACTGACCCAGAAAGGGACAGAAAATCTAAACAGACCAATTACCAGCAACGAAATTGAAGCGGTAATCAAAAAACTACCAAGGAACAGAACCCCCGGGCCAGATGGATTTACCTCGGAATTTTATCAGACATACAGAGAAGACACAATACCCATTCTCCTTAAAGTTTTCCAAAACATAGAAGAGGAAGGAATACTCCCAAACTCATTCTATGAAGACAACATCACCCTAATACCAAAACCAGGCAAAGACCCCACCAAAAAAGAAAACTACAGACCAATATCCCTGATGAACGTAGGTGCAAAAATACTCAACAAAATATTAGCAAACCGAATTCAAAAATACATCAAAAGGATCATACACCATGACCAAGTGGGATTCATCCCAGGGATTCAAGGATGTTACAACATTCAAAAGTCCATCAACACCATCCACCACATCAACAAAAAGAAATACAAAAACCACATGATCATCTCCATAGACACTGAAAAAGCATTCAAGAAAATTCAACATCTGTTCATGATAAAAACTCTCAATAAAATGGGTATAGAGGGCAAGTACCTCAACATATTAAAGGCCATATATGATAAACCCACAGCCAACATCATACTGAACAGCGAAAAGCTGAAAGCTTTTCCTCTGCATTCGGGAACAAGGCAGGGATGCCCACTATCCCCACTGTTATTCAGCATAGTACTGGAGGTCCTAGCCACAGCAATTAGACAACACAAGGAAATACAAGGAATCCAGATTGGTAAAGAAGAAGTTAAACTGTCACTATTTGCAGATGACATGATATTGTACATAAAAAACCCTAAAGACTCCACTCCGAAACTACTAGAGCTAATATCGGAATTCAACAAAGTTGCAGGATACAAAATTAACACACAGAAATTTGTGGCTTTCATATACACTAACAATAAACTAATAGAAAAAGAAGTCAAGAAGACAATTCCATTCACAATAGCATCAAAAAGAATAAAATACCTAGGAATAAACCTACCCAAGGAAGTGAAAGACCTGTACCCTGAAAACTATAAGCCACTCTTAAGAGAAATTAAAGAAGTCACTAACAAATGGAAACTCATCCCATGCTCTTGGCTAGGAAGAATTAATATTGTCAAAATGGCCATCCTGCCCAAAGCAATATACAGATTCGATGCAATCCCTATCAAATTATCAACAGCTTTCTTCAATGAACTGGAACAAATAGTTCAAAAATTCATATGGAAACACCATAGACCCCAAATAGCTAAAGCAATCCTGAGAAGGAAGAATAAAGTGGGGGGGATCTTACTTCCCAACTTCAAGCTCTACTATAAAGCCACAGTAATCAAGACAATTTGGTACTGGCACAAGAACAGAGCCACAGGCCAATGGAACAGAATAGAGACTCCAAACATTAACCCAAACATATATGGTCAACTAAGATTCGATAAAGGGGCCATGGACATACAATGGGGAAATGACAGTCTCTTCAACAGATGGTGCTGGCAAAACTGGACAGCTACATGTAAGAGAAAGAAACTGGATCACTGTCTAACCCCATACACAAAAGTAAATTCGAAATGGATCAAAGAATTGAATGGAAGTCATGAAACCATAAAACTCTTAGAAAAAAACTTAGGCAAAAATCTCTTAGACATAAACATGAGTGACCTCTTCTTGAACATATCTCCCCAGGCAAGGGAAAGAAATGCAAAAATGAACAAATGGGACATCAAGCTGAATAGCTTCTATACAGCAAAGCACACCATCAGTAGAACAAAATGGTATCCTACAGTATGGGAGAATATATTGGAAAATGACAGGTCCGATAAAGGGTTGACATCCAAACTATATAAAGAGCTCACACACCTCAACAAACAAAAAGCAAATAATCCAATTAAAAAATGGGCAGAGGAGCTGAATAGACAGTTCTCTAAAGAAGAAATTCAGATGGCCAATAGACACATGAAAAGATGCTCCACATTGCTTGTCATCAGAGAAATGCAAATCAAATCCACAGTGAGATACCATCTCACACCAGTAAGGATGGCTGCCATCCAAAAGACAAACAACAATAAATGTTGACGAGGTGGTGGAGAAAGGGGGACTCTCCTACACTGCTGGTGGGAATGTAAATTAGTTCAACCATTATGGAAAGCAGTATGGAGGTTCCTCAAAATGCTCAAAATAGAAATACCATTTGACCCAGGAATTCCACTTGTAGGCATTTACCCTAAGAATGCAGCACTCCAGTTTGAGAAAGACAGATGCACCACTATGTTTATTGCTGCACTATTTACAATAGCCAAGATATGGAAGCAACCTAAATGTCCATCAGTAGATGAATGGATAAAGAAGAAGTGGTACATATACACAATGGAATATTACGCAGCCCTAAGAAAAAAACAAATCCTACGATTCGCAACAACATGGATGGAGCTAGAGGGTATTATGCTCAGTGAAATAAGCCGGCGGATAAAGACAAGTACCAAATGATCTCACTCATATGTGGAGTATAAGAACAAAAGAAAACTGAAGGAACAAAACAGCAGCAGAAGCACAGAACCCAAGAATGGACTAATAGTTACCATAGGGAAAGGGACTGGGGAGGATGGGTGGGAAGGGAGGGATAAGGGCGGGAAGAAAAGAAAGGGGGTATTACGATTAGCATATATAGTGTTGGGGGGCACGGTGAGGGCTGTGCAACACAGAGAAGACAAGTAGTGATTCGACAGCATATTACTATGTTGAAGGACAGTGATTGTGAACTTGGTGACAATTAGTGAATTTACAGCATCTTACTATGTTGATGGACAGTGACTTTGAACGGGATGTGGGGGGGACTTGGTGCAGGGGGGAGCCTAGTAAACATAATGTCCTTCATGTAATTGTAGATTAATGATACCAAAAAAAAAAAAAAAAAGATAATGTACTCCACCTTTGGATAGGATTTAAGCAAAATTAAGGATAAAAGTTATTTGGTAATCATAATGAATGTATATAATCATACTTTCATTTAACATATATAAATTTATAATCATATATAATTATAAATTTATAATCATATATAAATTCAAAATAAGATTTGAAAAAAGGAAAAATAAGTATAATATTTTGTCAAGTATACATTTACAAAATTCAAATATTACTATCCACTAGTAAAGTTTATTTGAAACAGAGCCCCATACATTTACCTACTTATTGTCAATGACTTCATTTACACTATATAGCAGCGTTCAGTTGCTGCCTTAAGGAGCTGTGAAAACTTAATCTGATCCTTTCCAGAAAGAGTTTGTGAATATCTGCTGCATGTCAATTTCTTGTAATCTTTTTTGATTTGGTCCAAATAACATTGTATCTGGATGATAATTTGGAAGATTTTCAGTTTTCTGTTTTCAATTGAGGGAAATTAACCCCTTTCAAATTTTTATTTATTTGTGTTCAATTTTCTTCATTTCATTATGACGAAATATGTCATTGTTCTTTTTCTTTTCTTTCTTGGAAGTTAAACTTGTGATTTTCTAAATAGACTAAAATTATTATAATCGCACTCTCTCTGGCCCTAGAGATATTTAGGAGAAATTTTACCTTTCTGGTATTTCAGATGGTTTGATTATTTTTTCGGCTTTTTATTCTTTTGTTATTAATCTGACATATTTTGCACTGAATTTAGAAAACGTGGCATGTATAATTTATAATCTTGTAAAAGTAATATATGATCCTTTTTTGGAAAGAACTCATGAATTTGAAAAGAATATGCACTTTTAGAAATGTATGTTAGGTTTATGTATTCATTATATACATTCATTAAATTACCAAATACCATTTATCCTTAATTTTTACTTAATTCTTTCACAAAGGTAGAGGGTGTTGTCTTAATGTTTCTGTGTAAACTTATTTTAATAATAGATGTTTAAATACATAAATCATTTAAAAATTCATTCAGCATACACTTTAGGAGCACTTAATCCTTACTGGATAGAAGAAGAGAGAGTCCCTGTTCTCATGAAGCCCTCATGATGGGAAATATTTTATGGCCATTAAAGCAAACTAAAACAAAAGCAACTTTTAATACACTGTAAAACTTAATTTAAGTTCTTGGAAGTACTAAGAAGAAGTATAAGATGCTATAGATACACAATAAGGGGTTTTACTCTATCTGGAAAGCCAGGAATTCTTTTCCCTGTATTTCTGTTTTAGATGATATTTAACATGTGGTGTTAAAAAAAAAATTTAACTGAGTGAATTTGAAGATCTAATTGGCTTTTTTAAAAATGATCCCATATGAATTGGGCAGCATCCATCTAGCAAGTAGAGAGGTACTCCAACATATTATAGGAAAAGAAGATTTTTTAAAGAGCATTTAAAAAAAGGGAAGTAATTTATTAGCAAGCAATGCATTGTTTAGACAAGCTTGCCCTCCCAAGGGGGTAAGAACTTCTAGGGATTACCTTCAGGAAATTTGAGTTTGGCTAGTTAAGAGGAGTTAAAACTGTAATTAGTTTAGGTATTAAATCTTGGTTTATCGTGGGCCTAATTTTAAGTAATCCCATTATGATCCTGCAATTGTTTTCTTTTCAACAATGGTTTCCTACAAGTATGTGTGCTGGGGAGGAGATGGTAGTGCAGTGAGGACTACAGGCAAGGAAAAAGCAAAAGTGAAGGCCTTGAATGAGGATGGAGTAGGAACAGAAGTGAAAGGTCAGTATTGTTGGGTTAAAGAGAAAGCGAAGACAATGACAGGAAGCACAGAATCTGGTCCTCTGCTTTAGAAGACAAACTAAGGATTCTGGATTGTTTCCTAGGAGCAAGGGAAGAATTTTAAGCAAGAAACAGCATGATCCTTTTTTTTTTTTTCATTTTAAATAGATATTTTTTTCTTCAGTGTGGGAGATGGTTTGGAGAGGATAGGAAAGATTGAATATCGGAACAGAATGACAAACTCTACCACCACTGTTTACAAATGGGAGGTTTTTACCACTTCTGTTTGTGAGCTTGAAATCTACCCATTTTTAAAGTTAATATTACAGATTCTTTTGTTTGTTTTTCTGTGCATCCCTAGTGAGTTTGCCCTGATTTTTCTGTCCATTTGTCTATACCTCCAGATACTTCATGATTTCTTTTTATTTTTTAATTATTATTTTTATACTGAAGTACATACAGTATAATGTACAAATCTTAGAGTACAAGCGTAATGAAGTTTAGCATGTGTACACACTTATGTAACCATTGCTCAAATCAAGGTATCAAACATTCTCACAAAATTTTTCCCTTTTCTCCTATTTCACCTATGCTGGCACACTCTTCCCCTGTGGCAACCACCAGTCTGTTCTCTGTGACTGAGTGTATTTCTGTACCTTTTTGTTGTTTATTATAGTTTTTTTAGATTTCACATATAAGTGAAATCATATGGTATTTTTCTTTTTCTGTCTGGCTTTTTAAAAAGTTTGTTTGTAGGTATACAATTTTATTTTATGTAAACAGCATTGCTCTATTTATCTCATTCTGTTTTGCTAATTCTAACCACTGCCCAACTCTACATGATACACGTTTCTAATTAGGTACAACCATGGTACTTCAAAGCCCAACCCCCAACCCCATGTCACAAATAATGCCACAGGAACCATAGTCATGTGTTCTTTAGTGGAGCTATATAACTTCTCTTTGTGATACATATGCAGAGTGGATTTCTCTCATGTAGTATATTTGCCTATCTACAGACTTTCTGCTCTGGCCTATCTTCCATGAGAAATGAATCGGATTTTTATATTGTCACAGTTCACCAACACTTCACATTATTCAGTTTTCTAATGTTTAAAATATATTTGGTATAAGTGATAACTAGAAAAATTTAGTTATAAAATTTTCAAACATGCCTAGAATTACAGAAAAGAACAAAATGAATTTCCTTCAGTTAATGATTGTTCACATTTGCTTTATTTGATTTAATTAATTTTATTGTTTTGCTGAACTTTTTAATTCACATCTTAGTATACTACTTTCCTTTTATTGCTGCACAAATTACCACGAATGTAGAGTGATTAAAATAGCACAGATTTATTACCTTGTAGTTTGGGAGGTCTGAAGTCCAAACTGGTACTTACTTAGATAAAAATCAAGGTTTTGGCAGGATTGCTTTCCTCTTTGAATGCTCTGGGGAGTATCTGATTTCTTGCTTTTTTCAGTGACTATAGGCTGCCTCTGTTCCTTAGCTATGGTCTTTCCACTTTCAAAGCAGCTTTGGCTCCTTGAGGCTTTCTTGCACGACATCACTGAAAATGAATACTCTACATCCCTCTTATACATTTAAAGCACACTTGTGATTACGTTGTGCCCATCTAAATAATACAGGATGACTGCTTTATTTTAAGGTCACCTGAATTAAGCCATCCTAATTCCATCTGCGATCTTCATTCCCTTTTGCAAAGTAACATAACATTCCCAGATTCTAGGATTAGGATGTAGACACCTTTGAGGCTGAGAAGGGGGTCATTATTCTGTCTACTACACTTAGATATCATCTGTAAATGATTCATCTCTAAAATTAAGGACATTTTGTTATATAGCCACAATATCAGAATCATTTCTAACAAATGTTTGTCTGTTCTGTTTGGCTTTTTAATTAGGATCCAAAAAAGATTTATCCTCTGTATATGTTTGTTATTACATCACTTAAGTATTTTTTAATGTAGACAAACCTTACTACACCCACTTTTTTCCCCATACAATTTATTTGTTGATAATATCTAATCCATTGTCTTGCAGAATATCCCACTGTATGGGTTCATTCTTATATTTCCTGATATTGAGGTTTTCATTTCATTTTCTTAAAACCTTAAGCTAGATCTAAAGGCCAAAAGAGACTCAAGTTCAACATATTTGGTCAGCTAATCCTATATATTTCACATTGTATCACATTAGAAGGCCCTTAATATATTCCTGCTCTGTTGTACTGAAGTGAGGTTTTGACATGCATTCTTGGGGTTGAGATTTGCCTATTGCCAACTGCCTCTGAATTTCATTGACCACTCTGCCACTGTTGGAAATCTTGGTGGATTTCTAAAGAATGATTCACCCAGCTGTTATCTGTGGGGTATATATTTATTTTTACCACATTCAATGTGGCCATAATTCAGTGAGGCCATTAGTCCTTGTATTAATTTGGTCTTGGCTACACTATATTTTTATAAGGCTTATTTTTCAGTTGGTGGATGGTGGCCTTTACTGTTTCCTAATGCTGTTACAGAATCTTCTATTTATTTATGTACTGCTTTTGACATTTCAGTAGGAATTTTAGAGGGAGTAAGACTAGGTTGGATATAAGACATCATTTTTTTTCATTCTCAATGATTTTATTTGTAGAGACATGGATGATATAGACTGATTTTAGTATCTACTGATTAAGAAAATATAGAAAAATGACATGATTTTAATAATTCTTAATACATGTGAAACTTATTACTGAAAATATGGAATTCATAATATTTTTTAAATTGTGGTTCAAATATGTACTAGATATCTGTTTTCATATTCTGATAATGTCTAGTGCATGCATGGATTCACGAATTTCTTGCAATTTATAGCCCCAACCCAGGAGGCTATAAACTTTAGAGTAGAAATCATGGCATTAAGGAATATGTCTTCCAATTTGGAGTTTCAGAGGGACTTATTATATGAATTAATGTTTAATCCCTAGGCTATGGAAGTGCAATAGAAAATTAGCACTTTAATGCTTAAGTGATTCATAGAATGAATTACCTTTTCAACAGCTAAATGTTACTCTAGGGGTATAAAATATTTACCAGGGTTTCCCAAATTATCCATGTTTTATCCATAAAGGACTCTCTGTTCAAAAGGGATTCATTTCATTATTCCATAAATATTATTTTTCTTAGACTCTATGTCTTTTTATTGTTATTGTTATTTGTAGGGGATACAGCAATATGAAGAAAAATAGATATTGTTATTTTGTTCTTGAATTTGGCATTTGTAGTCAATTCTATGAAATTGGATCTGATTTTGATTTTAATCTTATTAACTAGGATAATATAGGGATAATTCTGGCACTGTGGGCAATTTTACTATTTGGAATAAGTATAGAAAGCTCATAGATTTGTTATGATTTTGTTATCTGTGAATAATAGAAAACACTAAATAAACAGTGGCTTAAACAAAAAAGGGGTTTAATTTTGTCATCTCCAGGTAATCAGTCCAGTTGCTGGTATGATTCTCTTCCATTTCAGAGATTTTACTGCTATTGAACCAAGGAAGCAGAAATGCTATCAATTTTGATCAAGGGCTCTATAATAGGAATTAGATATCAAATAATTTTGGAAAGAGCTGTTAATTAAAAGTCCAGGAAAAAGTGGAGAATCATGGAATTTTCCTCCAACCAGTCAATCTGGATGCCAAGCATGTCCAGAGTTTATTTCTGTGTGTTACTTTCTTTGTGTGTCTACTGCCTAACTTCTCTTGGACGGCCTACAGCTGCTAGTGGTTAACATGGTCAACATTTGGAAAGAAGATCTGGACCCAGAGCAGATGAGGGTGGGGGCAGGAACCCACTGGCCCCTCCATATCTGCCTGTCATGGCATCTGACCTTGTTGACTGTCAGAGAGTAAAGTCTGTTGCCTGAATGCCATTCTCCAAGTGTCTTGCAGATTTATCTTCTGGAAAACTCTAACCAGAACCTTACAGAGATGATGATTCAGTGAAACTCAGCTAAGTCTATATAGTCCAAACCACCAGAGGTTAAAGAAAAAAAAGCCCAGTCAGGTACTCAAAAGCAAAGCAGGCTGATAGAGAATATGCATTTGGATGGTAAAGAGTCCCTTAAGCTTATAGTCCACATAGGCACAATATTTTGAAGGAACTTTCGGAAGTAAGACTACAAAGGCAAATTGGTAAAAACTGGGTGAAATATTAGTGAAAACCAACAACTACCTGAATTCAGTACTGTTTTGCCTTTTTTAGACACATGGTTTCTGGATGAGTTTAGGGAATGAGCACTGAAGTATACTGGGCAGTGATAGAGTGTGTGTTCCTAATACATTTGGCAAGGGCTCTGAGGGAAATTACTTTGTTTCTATTCAGACAAGTACAATCGTGTTTTCCCTAAATAAAATGCCTATAACCAGTCATTTCTGTTTGAGAAAAAGGTATGGTCAGTATTGAATAAGAAACAAACATTGTTGAGATTTATTAAGATGAGGGTTAAGCTGTGAAGAGATGTACATTGGTACATTTTTTTTTTCCTGGTAGCTCAGGTAAATTTTGCCTTTAGAGGACCAATTGGCTGTATTATGTCTATCTAAAGATGCCACATCATTAGGAAAATGCCTATGGCTCCTAGAAGAGCCATAGAAGAAGAAGCTTCCAATCCAAGAACTAGGGCTGAAAAAAAAAGCAGGTTTTCATAGGAAATGCCACTAAAAGAAAATATTCTCCAGTATAGCTGCCTGGCAGAATTTCATATTCCACATTCTACAGAATATCCTGCAGGATAGACAGGAATAAAATAAACACCGCTTCTATCTGTAAATGTTAGGAAAATATATGATTTAAACACTACTAAGTTTTGTGCTAGGGACTTCTAGTTGTCTCACAATTCCTTTTCCTCTTCTTTAGTAGGAAAAGAACCCCTGCTTCTTGGGGTTTTGATAGCTGGGCACATGCCAACCTGAAGACATTTATTTTCTAGCTTCCCATAGAGCTGAGTGTGGTCATGTGACTAGTAGAAAAAGAACCCAGCTTCTTGGAGTTTTGATACCTGGGCACATGCCTACCTGAAGACATATATTTTCTAGCTTCCCATAGAGCTGAATGTGGTCATGTAACTAAAGTCAGCTAAGAAAATGAAAGCAGAAGTGGTAAGGGCAATGTTCAGTATGTGCCCTCTAAGGGAAATGGTGTAAACTTTTCTCTTCATCCCACTTTCTGTTCAGGTACGAATACAGGTATTTTAGACCAAGAAAATATGTTAGGAATGTGTGCCAATTGCACAGGTAATCATAAGTTTAAAAGATCCTGGCATCTTGTGGTAGGTGGCCACATATATATTACCACTGCTCCCTTCAATAGATGGAGTGCATTTTTCTTCTCCTTGAGTGTGGGCTAGGGCTATATTTTCCTATAAGCAAAACAATGTGGCCAAAGTGACTCTGTATAACTTATAATACCAAGCTCTAGAAGAGTTGCAAGTTTCAGCATTTGTACTTTTGTGAAGCTCCTTCTTGGAAGCTAGTTGCCATGTAAGAAATTTTACTACTATGAAATCATTTTTCTTTTATTTAGAGAGCTTAAGATGGCCATGTTAGAAGCTACATAGAAAGAGAGATGACTAGCCAACTCCAGGCTGTTTGAGCTATCTTAGTAGAGGAACAAGACATGTGAGTGAGGAGGAACACTTGGACATCTTATCCCTAGCATGCACCATAAGAAACAGAAGAACCATCTAGTGAACTGAAATTGGATCTGATTTTCATTTTAAAGAATTAAGAGAAATAATAAAATGTCCATTGTTTTAAGCCAGTAAATGTTGGAATAGTTTATTATGCAGCATAGAAGACTGAAACACTCTTATTTCATTCTGGTCATATGATATAACCACACTGCTGCCTCTTTGGAAACTACTCAGAACAGCTCTGCCTGGATCACAATGTTTGAGTATCATGGATTAATCTGTTAAATTGCCAAGACCTGTTTTACCACAGATGATGAGAAAAACCCTTTCTTTTTCCCTCCTGACCTCAGATCTCAGGTCTTTTCTCCTTGATGAAATTTTATTGATTTAAAATACTATATGAGGGGCAGAGAAAAAGATGGCAGAATAGAAAAGCAAGGTGGAAACTCATTCCCAAGACACATAAAACACAAAGATACAGCAAATAAAATTAAACCTGAAAATGACCTGAAGACAGCAGAACAGTCTATCTACAACTGGGGAAGAAGAGAAGACCTCACAGAAAAGGGTAAAGTGGCACAGCCAGATCAAGTGGGACCCAAAACCTCCCCACACCCCAACCCACAGGCAGGAGAAAGAGGAATGGAGCAGGGAGAGGGTAGGAGCCCAGGATTGCTGAACACTTGGCCCTGGAGATCTGCCCTGGGAGCATGAGCCCACCTAACATAGTGTTCTGGTGATTAGCGGGACTGGGGAACAAAGACAGATGGAACATTAGGGGAGGCTGAGATCCCAGCCACTCATGGAGAACAGGCATACTCCACTGGTCTCCCTGAGGCAAAAGCAAAGTGGACAGTTTGAAATACTTCCCAGCAGTGGGAGAGGTGCCTGAGGGGCAACTGTTGGATGGAGCTCTCTTTTCAGGGGAAAGGACAGGACCTCCCAGCCTGCCATTGGACCAACAGTTCAGGATATCTCTGGAGACTCAGATGCTCCATCCCCCCTTGATGTCAGTATAGCCCCAAGGCTCCTCCCTGCACACTAGGCCAGCAGACAACCCACTTGATCCAGCAGTAGTATCAGAACTACTGGCTGCATGATAAACAGAGAGAGACCCTTCTTGTTTTCTTGTCTCCATTTCAGCCCAACCATAGAGTTACCTGCAGGAGTCAGTCCCAAGAGCTCCTTCATCCCACGGGTGTCCAAGCTGGGCGCTTCTCACTGGCCCTGGGCAGGGCTGTGCATCAGCCCACCCACCCCATTAACCCCGCAGCCCTGTCATTGCTGCAGGCCAGACAGTGTGTGACCCTGCCCACAGCAACTCCAGCAGAGACTTCTGCACTGAACACAAAGGCATAGCTGAAGCAAACTGCCTGCCTAGAATCAAACCACTGCAGGCCAGAAGGAGAGGCAGCCCCACCCACTGCATTACAACAAGTGGGGCTCCTGTACTGGAAAGTAAAGAATCTTCAGCTTCTGGGCACTAGAGGGTGACTCCTTCACAAAGCTATTATCCCAAAGGTCAGAAAGCAGCGGAGCCATATAATACAAAGGAAGAAACATGAAACCCGGACAAAATGAGGAGGCAGAGGAATATGTTCCAAACAACACTACAAGACAAGACACCAGAAAGAGGGCTAAGTAAAAGAGAAACCACCAATCTTCTTGATAAAGACTTCAAAGTAAAAGTTGTAAACATGCTCATGGATCTACAGAAAAATATTCAAGATCTCATGGAGGACTTGAGCAAAAGATAAAAGACCTACAAAAGAGCCACTCAGAACTGAAGAATACAGTATCTGAAATGAAACATACAATGGAGGGATTTAACAGTAGATTATTATAGGTTGAAGAATCTGTATATGAAATGGAAATTAGGGAACAGGAAAACAATGAAGGTATAAAACAGGAAAAAAAGGATCTCTAGGAATCAAGAATAATAAGAGAGCTGTGTGATCAATCTGAATGGAACAATATTCACATAATAAGGCTACTGGAAGGAGAAGAGAGAGACAAAGCAATAGAAAATGTCTTTGAATAAATAATTATTGAAGACCTCCCCAATCTGGGTAAGGAAATAGACACTAGACACTCAGGTCAAAGAAGCACAAAAAGCTCCTAACAAATGAACCCCAGGAAGACAACACCAAGACATATAATAATTAAAGTGGAAAGAGCAAGAATAAGGAGACAGTATTAAAAGCACCAAGTAAGAGAAAGAAGGTTACTTACAAAGGAAATCCCATCAGGCTATCAGCAGACTTCTCAGCAGAAACTCTACAAGTTAGGAGGGAATGGCATGATATATTCAATGTAATGAAATAGAATTACCTCCAACCAAGAATCCTTTACCAGGAAAGATTATCATTTAAATTAGAAGCAGGGTTTAAACAATTTTCCAATAAAGAAAAGTTGAAAGAATTCACCACCACTAAGCCAGCCCTACAGGGTATGTTTGACTGCTGTAGTTGAGAATGCTCCTAAGGTTAGATAGCTTTCAACAGTGAAAATAAACCCACAGTAAAGGCAGTAAACCAATTAATCACCAAACAAGTATGAAATTAAAACAAAAGAAGTAAAATCAGCTACTCACAAAATCAGTCAAGAGATACAAAAAAGTGCAAATTATGACATCTAACACATAAAGTGTGGAGGAAGAAGAAGGGGAAAAAAAGTAACTTTAGATTGTGTTTGAAATAGAGTAATCATCAATTTAAGATAGACTGTTACATAGTAAGGTAGCTATCCTTGAAACCTTGGTAACCACAACACTAAAGCCTACATGAGAGACACAAAAGAAAAGAGAGAGAGAAAGAAAGAAAGAGAGAGAGAAAGAGAGAAAGAAAGAAAGAAAGAAAGAAAGAAAGAAAGAAAGAAAGAAAGAAAGAAAGAAAGAAAGAAAGAAAGAAAGAAAGAAAGAAAGGAAGAAAGAGAGAGAGACAGGAAGGAAGAAAGAAAGAGAGACAGGAAGGAAGAGAGAGAGACAGGAAGGAAGGAGGGAGGGAGAGAGGGAAGGAGGGAGGGAGAGAGGGAAGGAGGAAGGGAGGTCCAATCACAACACTAAAGAAATCTGTCAAATAACAGGACAAGAGTATAAGGGAAGAAGAAAGGAACACAGAGGAGCTATAAATACAACCAGAAAACAATTAATAAAATGGCAATATGTACATATCTAACAATAATCATCTTAAATGTAAATGGATTGAATGCAACAGTCAAAAGACATAGAGTGGCAGAATGGATAAACAAGACCTGTCTATATGCTGCCTACAAGAGACTCACTTCAAACCCAAAGACATACACAGACTAAAAGTGAAAGAAATGGAAAAAGATATTTCATGCAAATAATAGGGAGAACAAAGCAGGAGTAGCAGTACTTGTATCAGACAAAATTGATTTCAAAACAAGGAAAGTAACAAAAGACAAGGACATTGCATAATGATAAAGAAATCAGTCTTACAAAAGGTTTTAACCATTATAAATATCTATGCACCCAATATAGGAGCACTAATACATGTGAAACAAATATTAACAGAATTAAAGGGGGAAATTGACTGCAACATGTTCATTTTAGGAGACTTTAAAACATCATTCACATCAATACATAGATAAACCACACAGAAAATAAGTAAGAAAGCAGAGGCACTGAACAATACATTAGATCAAATGGATTTAACAGGTATCTATACAACATTCCACCCAAAAACAGAAGGATACATATTCTTCTCGGTCGTGCATTGAATGTTTTCCAGAATAGATCACCTAATAGGCCACAAAAAGAGTCTAAGTAATTCAATAAGATTGAAATTTTTTTTTTTTTTGTAGTTAATTATTTTTTATTGAAGGGTAGTTGACACACAGCATTACATTACATTAGTTTCAGGTGTACAACACAGTGATTCGACATTTATATACGTGATAATTCTAGTTACCAGCTATCACCATACCAAGTTGTAACCATATTTTGACTATATTCCTTATGCTATACATTACATTTCTGTTACTTATTTATTTTACAATTGGAAGTGTGTACATTTGTTTGTTTTTGTGAGGGCATCTCTCATATTTATTCATCAAATGGTTGTTAACAACAATAAAATTCTGTATAGGGGAGTCAATGCTCAATTCACAATCATTAATCCACCCCAAGCCTAATTTTCGTCAGTCTCCAATCTTCTGAAGCATAATGAACAAGTTCTTATATGGAGAACAAATTCTTACATAGTGAATAAGTTACATGGTGAACAGTACAAGGGCAGTCATCACAGAAACTTTTGGTTTTGCTCATGCATTATGAACTATAAACAGTCAGTTCAAATATGAATACTCATTTGATTTTTATACTTGATTTATATGTGGATACCACATTTCTCTCTTTATTATTATTATTTTTAATAAAATGCTGAAGTGGTAGGTAGATACAAGATAAAGGTAGAAAACATAGTTTAGTGTTGTAAGAGAGCAAATGTAGATGATCAGGTGTGTGCCTGTAGACTATGTGTTAATCTGAGCTAGACAAGGGAAATAAAACATCCATGTATGCAGTAGATTTCTCTCAGAACAGGGGAGGGGGGGGTGAGGTTCTAAGCCTCACCTCTGTAGATCCCCAATTTCTCACCTGATGGCCCCCCTGCGACTGTGCCTGTCTTAGGTTGTTCCTCCCTTGAGGAATCTTACCCGTCTCTGGCTAACCAGTCAGCTTCCGGGGCCATACAGGGAAACGTAAAGTTGGTAAGTGAGAGAGAAGCCTTATTGTTTGAAAAGGTTAGCTTTTTACTTCTTTGCATATTTATGCCCTGTGGCTTCTATGCCCAGCATTTGTTTTGAGGTATCTTTACCACTTGGAAGAATTATGATACTCGGTAATTTTGATATGAGGCACGAATTCTATTTAAGGGTTGTAATTAGGAAGGAAGAAGAAAAGTTATAGAAGTAGCAGACAGAAGAAAACATGGGAAGATTGATTATTTCTTTGACATATCTTCTTGTAGAGTAACTTCAGCATGTATAGGTTTTAAACTACTAATTAAATTGCACACACACATTAACATAATAGTATAGTTGCATAACCAAGGCAACCTGTAATTACCAGCCATCTCCAGTGAAACCAAGAAAACCATTTAGGCACCTTAGGAATTTGTGAAAACTTATCTATGATATGGTGGATATTGTCCAACTGAACTTGAACAGTCTGAGAGAAATCAGGCAAATTAAAAAAACCCATTCCTGGGGACTGTTCACATCCCATATGTTCTTTTAACAGTAAATAGTCTGTAGTTGTAAGATTTTGAAGCGCTACAATTTGCACTTCTCCTGATTCTTAGTTGAGTTCCAACAGTATAGATCCAGTCAAATTTGTTGTTTTACTGTATGCACAGGCCAGCTTAGATATCTCCTTCATCATTCCCATGGCAAGTCCAGGAACTGGTGGGATGAGTGCATCTACACCTGTAGCAGTGCGTGGTTCCTTGTTGGGCTTTTTTGATGATCATCTTCTGGCATGAGTCTTCCAGAGAGTGCTGATGTTGGAAGTTCTTTTCATATCGTATCTTAGTTCATTTTCTGGGTAGCCCAATTAGGCTTTGATCCTCTGTATAAACACAAACAGACGCTTTGCCTACACTTTTATATGCCCTTTATACTCTTGTGTAGAACTCATTGGACGTCCCCACACAGGAACTGCCTTTTTTTTTCTGGTATCATTAATCTACACTTACATGACGAATATTATGTTCACTAGGTTCTCCCCTATACCAGGTCCCCCCTATAAACCCCTTTAGAGTCACTGTCCATCAACATAGCAAAATGTTGTAGAATCACTACTTGCCTTATCTGTGTTGTACAGCCCTCCCCTTTCTCCACCCCCCATGCATGCTAATCTTAATACCCCCCTTCTTCTTCCCCCCCATTATCCCTCCCTACCCACCCATCCTCCCCAGTCCCTTTCCCTTTGGTACCTGTTAGTCCATTCTTGAGTTCTGTAATTCTGCTGCTGTTTTGTTCCTCAGTTTTTCCTTTGTTCTTATATTCCACAGATGAGTGAAATCATTTGGTATTTCTCTTTCTCCACTTGGCTTGTTTCACTGAGCATAATACTCTCCAGCTCCATCCATGTTGCTGCAAATGGTAGGATTTGCCTTTTTCTTATGGCTGAGTAGTATTCCTTTGCGTATATGTACCACATCTTCTTTATCCATTCATCTATCGATGGACATTTAGGTTGCTTCCAATTCTTGGCTATTGTAAATAGTGCTGCAATAAACATAGGGGTGCACTGGTCTTTCTCATACTTGATTGCTGCATTCTTAGGGTAAATTCCTAGAAGTGCAATTCCTGGGTCAAATGGTAAGTCTGTTTTGAGCATTTTGATGTACCTCCATACTGCTTTCCACAATGGTTGAACTAACTTACATTCCCACCAGCAGTGTAGGGGGGTTCCCCTTTCTCCACAGCCTCGCCAACATTTGTTGTTGTTTGTCTTTTGGATGGCAACCATCCTTACTGGTGTGATGTGATACCTCATTGTAGTTTTAATTTGCATTTCTCTGATAATTAGTGATGTGGAGCATCTTTTCATGTGTCTGTTGGCCATCTGTATTTCTTTTTTGGAGAACTGTCTGTTCAGTTCCTCTGCCCATTTTTTAATTTGATTATTTGTTTTTTGTTTGTTGAGGCATGTGAGCTCTTTATATATTTTGGACGTCAAGCCTTTATCGGATCTGTCATTTACAAATATATTCTCCCATACTGTAGGGTTCCTTTTTGTTCTATTGATGGTGTCTTTTGCTGTACAGAAGCTTTTCAGCTTAATATAGTCCCACTTGTTCATTTTTGCTGTTGTTTTCCTTCCCAGGGAGATATGTTCAAGAAGAGGTCACTCATGTTTATGTCTAAGAGGTTTTTGCCTATGTTTTCTTCCAAGAGTTTAATGGTTTCATGATTTACATTCAGGTCTTTGATCCATTTTGAGTTTACTTTTGTATATGGGGTTAGACAATGGTCCAGTTTCATTCTCCTACATGTAGCTGTCCAGTTTTGCCAGCACCATCTGTTGAAGAGACTGTCATTTCCCCATTGTATGTCCATGGCTCCTTTATCAAATATTAATTGACCATATATGTCTGGGTTAATGTCTGGATTGTCTAGTCTGTTCCATTGTTCTGTGGCTCTGTTCTTGTGCCAGTACCAAATTGTCTTGATTACTATGGCTTTATAGTAGAGCTTGAAGTTGGGGAGTGAGATCCCTCCTACTTTATTCTTCTTTCTTAGGATTGCTTTGGCTATTTGGGGTCTTTGGTGTTTCCATATGAATTTTTGAATTATTTGTTCCAGTTCATTGAAGAATGTTGCTGGTAGTTTCATAGGGATTGTATAAAATCTGTATATTGCTTTGGGCAGGATGGCCATTTTGACGATATTAATTCTTCCTAGCCATGAGCATGGGATGAGTTTCCATCTGTCAGTGTCCCCTTTAATTTCTCTTAACAGTGACTTGTAGTTTTCAGAGTATAAGTCTTTCACTTCTTTGGTTAGGTTTATTCCTACGTATTTTGTTTTTTTTATGCAATTGTGAATGGAGTTGTTTTCCTGATTTCTCTTTCTGTTGGTTCATTGTTAGTGGATAGGAAAGCCACAGATTTCTGTGTGTTAATTTTGTATCCTGCAACATTGCTGTATTCCGATGTCAGTTCTAGTAGTTTTGGGGTGGAGTATTTAGGGTTTTCTATGTACATTATAATGTCATCTGCAAATAGAGACGGTTTAACTTCTTGTTTACCAATCTGGATTTCTTGTATTTTTTTGTTTTGTCTGATTGCCATGGCTAGGACCTCCAGTACAATGTTAAATAACTGTGGGGAGAGTGGGCTTCCTTGTCTAGTTCCCGATCTCAGAGGAAATGCTTTCAGCTTCTCGCTGTTCAATATAATGTGGGCTGTGGGTTTATCATAGATGGCCTTTATTATGTTGAGGTCCTAGCCCTCTATTCCCATTTTGCTGAGAATTTTTGTCATGAATGGATGTTGAACTTTGTCAAATGCTTTTTCAGCATCTATGGAGATGATCATGTGGTTTTTGCTTTTCTTTTTGTTTATGTGGTGGATGATGTTGATGGATTTTCGAATGTTGTGCCATCCTTGCATCCCTGGGATGAATCCCACTTGGTCATAGTGTATGATCCTTTTGATGTATTTTTGAATTCGGTTTGATAATATTTTGTTGAGTATTTTTGCATCTACGTTCATCAGGGATATTGGTCTGTAATTTTCTTTTTTGGTGGGGTCTTTGCCTGGTTTTGGTATTAGGGTGATGTTAGCTTCATAGAATGAGTTTGGAAGTATCCCCACCTCCTCTGTTTTTTGGAAAACTTTAAGGAGAATGGGTATTATGTCTTCCCTGTATGTTTGATAAAATTCCGAGGTAAATCCATCTGACCCGGGGGTTTTGTTCTTTGGTAGTGTTTTGATTACCGCTTCAATTTTGTTGCTGGTAATTGGTCTGTTTAGATTTTCTGTTTCTTTATATGTCAGTCTTGGAAGGTTGTATTTTTCTAGGAAGTTGTCCACTTCTAGGTTTCCCAGCTTGTTAGCATATAGGTTCTCATAGTATTCTCTAATAATTCTTTGTATTTCTGTGAGTCCATCGTGATTTTTCCTTTCTCGTTTTTGTTATTGTTGATTTGTGTTGACTCTCTTTTCCTCTTAATAAGTCTGGCTAGAGGCTTATCTATTTTGTTTATTTTCTCGAAGAACCAGCTCTTGGTTTCATTGATTTTTGCTATTGTTTCATTCTTCTCAATTTTATTTATTTCTTCTCTGATCTTTATTATATCCCTCCTTCTGCTGACCTTAGGCCTCATTTGTTCTTTTTTTTCCAATTTCGATAATTTTGACATTAGACCATTCATTTGGGATTATTCTTCCTTTTTTAAATATGCTTGGATTGCTATATACATTCCTCTTAAGACTGCTTTTGCTAAATTGAGGCTTAGTGTTGTTGTCATTTGTTTCCATATATTGCTGGATCTCCATTTTGATTTGGTCATTGTTCCATTGATTATTTAGGAGCGTGCTGTTAAGCCTCCATGTGTTTGTGAGCCTTTTTGCTTTCTTTGTACAGTTTTTTTCTAGTTTTATGCCTTTGTAGTCTGAAAAGTTGGTTGGTAGGATTTCAATCTTTTGGAATTTACTTTGGCTCTTTTTGTGGCCTAGTATGTGGTCTATTCTGGAGAATGTTCCATGTGCACTTGAGAAGAATGTGTATCCTGTTGCATTTGGATGTAGAGTTCTGTAGATGTCTATTAGGTCCATCTGCTTTACTGTGTTGTTCAGTGCCTCTGTGTCCTTACTTATTTTCTGCCCAGTGGATCTATCCTTTGGGGTGAGTGGTGTGTTGAAGTCTGTTAGAATGAATGCATTGCAGTCTGTTTCCCCCTTTAGTTCTGTTAGTATTTGTTTCACATATGCTGCTGCTCCTGTGTTGGGTGCACATATATTTAGAATGGTTATATCTTCTCTTTGGACTGAGCCCTTTACCATTATGTTTTGTCCTTCTTTATCTCTTGTTACTTTCTTTGTTTTGAAGTCTATTTTGTCTGATATTTGTACTGCAACCCCTGCTTTCTTCTCGCTGTTGTTTTCCTGCAATATGTTTTTTCATCCCTTAACTTTTAGTCTGTGCATGTCTTTGGGTTTGAGGTGAGTTTCTTCTAAGCAGCCTATAGATGGGTCTTTCTTTTTTATCAATTCTATTACTCTGTGTCTTTTTATAGGTGCATTCAGTCCATTTACATTTAGGGTTATTATTGAAGTTTATGTACTTATTGCCATTTCAGGCTTTAAATTCATGGTTACTAAAGGTTCAAGTTTAGCCTCTTTAGTATCTTACTGCCTAACTTAGATCGCTTATTGAGCTGTTATATACACTGTCTGGAGATTCTTTTCTTCTCTCCCTTCTTATTCCTCCTCCTCCCTTCTTCATATGTTGGGTGTTTTGTTCTGTGCTCTTTCTAGGAGTGCTCCCATCTAGAGCATCCCCTGTAAGATGCCCTGTAGAGGTGGTTTGTGGGAAGCAAATTCCCTCAGCTTTTGTTTGTCTGGGAATTGTTCAGTCCCACCATCATATTTGAATGATAGTCGTGCTGGATACAGTATCCTTGGTTCGAGGCCCTTCTGTTTCATTACATTAAATATATCATGCCATTCTCTTCTGGCCTGTATGGTTTCTGTCGAGAAGTCTGTTGTTAACCTGATGGGTTTTCCTTTATAGGCGACCTTTTTCTACCTAGCTGCCTTTAAAACTCTTTCCTTGTCTTTGTTCTTTGCCATTTTAATTATTATGTGTCTTGGTGTTGTCCTCCTTGGATCCTTTCTGTTGGGGGTTCTGTGTATTTCCGTGGTCTCTTCAATTATTTCCCCCCCCAGTTTGGGGAAGTTTTCAGCAATTATTTCTTCCAAGATACTTTCCATCTCTTTTCCTCTCTCTTCTTCTTCTGGTACCCCTTTAATACAGATATTGTTCCTTTTGGATTGGTCACACAGTTCTGTTACTATTGTTTCATTCCTAGAGATCCTTTTATCTCTCTCTATGTCAGCTTCTATGCGTTCCTGTTCTCTGGTTTCAATTCCATCAATGGCCTCTTGCATCCTATGCATTCTGCTTATAAACCCTTCCAGAGTTTGTTTCATTTCTGTAATCTCCTTTCTGGCATCTGTGATCTCCCTCTGGACTTCATCCCATATCTCCGGCGTATTTCTCTGCATCTCTGTTTGCATGTTTCTGATTTTTATTTTGAATTCTTTGTCAGGAAGACTGGTTAGGTCTGTCTCTTTCTCTGGTGTTGTCTCTGTGATCTTTGTCTGCCTGTATTTTTGCCTTTTCATGGTGATAGGAATATTTTGCAGAGCTGTGACGAGTGACTGCTGGAAGAACTTCCCTTCTTGTTGGTTTGTGGCCCTCCTCTCCTGGGAGAACAGTGACCTCTAGTGGCTTGTGCTGGGCAGCTGCGCACAGACAGGGTTTCTGCTTCCTGCCCGGCTGCTATGGAGTTCATCTCCGCTGTTGCTGTGGGCGTGGCCTGGCTCGGGCAGCTGCTCCAAAGTGGTGGAGTCGCATTGGAGGTGGAGCGGCCAGGATGCTATTTATCTCCGTAAGGGGCCTCCCTGCTCCCTGCAGCCCAGGGGATTAGGGTGCCCAGAGATCCCCGGATTCCCTACCCCTGGATTAATTGTCCCACCCTGCCCCTTTAAGACTTTCAAAAAGCACCCAAAACAAAACAACAAGCACAAAAAAAAATAAAAATAATAAAAATAAATTTTTTAATTAAAAAAGTAAATAAATAAAAAAATAATGGCCGCTCATTTTTCTTTATTCTCCAGCGCCAGCCTCATGCATCTGCTCACTTGTCTTTCTGCTCTCTTTCCCTAGTATTGGGTTCCCTATCCCTTTAAGACTTCCAAAATCGCTCGCGAAAACAAAACAGCAAAATATAAAATAAAATAAAAAATGGCCGCTCGCTTTTCTTGTGTCCTCCGGTGCCAGGCCTCCGGTACCCTCTCTCCATTCTTGCTGCCCTGTTTCCCTAGTATCCTGGCCCCGCGCACGCACTGTGTCTGCGCTCTGGTCCGAATGGCCGGAGCTGGGTGTTCAGCAGTCCTGGGCTCCGTCTCCCTCCCGCTCTGCCTGCTCTTCTCCCGCCGGGAGGTTGGGGGAGGGGCACTCGTATCCTGCCGGGCCGGGGCTTGTATCTTACCCCCTTTACGAGGCACTGGGTTCTCGCAGGTGTGGATGTGGTCTGGATGTTGTCCTGTGTCCTCTGGTCTCTATTCTAGGAAGAGTTGTCTTTGTTATATTTTCGTAGATATATGTGGTTTTGGGAGGAGATTTCCGCTACTCTACTTACGCCGCCATCTTGGCTCCCCTATCTCAAGATTGAAATTTTATCATGCATCTCCTCAGACCACAATGGTATGAAACTATAAATAAATTACACAAAGAGAACAAAAAAACCTACAAACACATGGAGGCCAAACAACTTGCTTCTAAATAATCAATGGATCAATGACCAAATTAACACAGAAATAAAGCAATATATGGAGACAAATGAAAACAGAATTCAGCAGTCCAATATTTATTTACAGGATGCCTCAAAGGCCATTCAAGGAGGAAAATACATAGTAATACAGGCCTACCTCAAGAAATAAGAACAATCCCAAATAAACAATCTAAACTCAAATTTAAAGAAACTATTAAAAGAAGAAGAAATGAAACAAAAAGTTAGTAGAATGAGGGACATAATAAAGATCAGAGAAGAAATAAATAAAATAGAGAAGAGTAAAACAGTAGAAAGAATCAATGAACTCAGGAGCTCTATGTATATATATAAACAAAATCAGAAATGAAGAAGGAATAATCACAATGGACATCACAGATACACAAAGTATTATTAGAGAATATTGTGAAAAATTATATGCCAATAAATTGGACAACCTACAAGAAATGGACACCTTTCCTGAAGGATACAACCTTCCAAGACTGACCCAGGAAGCAGCCCAAAATCTGAACAGACCAATTCCCAGTAATTGAATTCAATGGGTAATCAATAAACTACCTAAAAACAAAATGACTCTACTAGATAGCTTCATGGCTGAATTCTACCAAACATTTAAAAAAGAGCTCATACCTGTCCTTCTTAAAGTATTCCAAAAAGTAAGAGGAGGAAATACTACCAAACTCATTCTATGAGACCAGCATCACTCTAATACCAAAACCAGACTAAGACACCACAAAGAGAGGAAATTATAGACTAATATCCCTGAAGAACATAGATGCAAAAATCCTCAGCAAAATATTAGCAAAGCAAATTAAAAAAAACATCAAAAAGGTCATCCATCATGACCAAGAGGGATTTATTTCAGGGATGCAAGGATGGTACAATATTTATAAATCAGTCAATATCATGCATCACATTAACAAAAAGAAGGATAAAAGTCACATGATCATCTTGTTAGATATTGATAAAGGATTTGACAAAATTCAACATCCACTCATGATAAAAACTCTTACCAAAATGGGTTCAGAGGGTACATACATCAATATAATAAAGCCCATATATAACAAACCCATAGCCAACATCATACTTAATAGCAGAAATCTGAAAGTTTTCCTCTAAGATTGAGAATAACACAAGGATGTCCACTCTACCCACTTTTATTCAGCATAGTACTGGAAGTTCTAGCCACAGCAATTGTACAACTCAAAGAGATAAAAGCATCTAAATTGGTAAGGAAACATTAAAATGTCACTATTTGAAGATGACACAATATTATACATACAAAACCCTAAAGACAGCACCAAAAACTGTTAGAACTAATAACTGAATTCAGCAAAGCTTCAGAATACAAAATTAATACACAGAAATCTGTCACATTCCTATATACTGAAAGTGAACTAACAGAAAGAGAAATCAGGAAAACAATTCCATTTACAATTGCATCAAAAAGAATAAAATACCTAGGAATAAACCTAACCAAGTAGGTGAGAAAGATCTGTACATGAAAATGACAAGATACTCGTGAAAGAAATTAGAGAAGACACCAATAAATTGAAATACATCCTGTGCTCATGTATAGGAAGAATTAATATTGTCAAAATGGCCATCCTGCCCAAATCAATTTACAGATTCAATGTAATCCCTATCAAAATACCAATAGCATTCTTTAATGAACTAGAACAAATAGTTCCAAAATTCATATAGAACCACAAAAGACCCCAAATAACCAAAGTGATCCTGAGAAAGAAGAACAAAGCTGGGGGGATTACAGTCCCTGACTTCAAGCTCTACTACAAAGCCACAGTAATCAAAACAATTTGGTACTGGCACAAGAAGAGACCCATAGATAAATAGAGCATAAAAGAGAGTCCAGATATAAGCCCACACATACATGGCCAATTATATGATAAAGGAGCCATGAATATACAATGGGGAAAAGACAGCCCCTTCAACAACTGGTGTTAGGAAAACTGGACAGCTACATGTAAGGGAATGAAACTGGATTATTGTCTAACTCCATACACAAAAGTAAACTCGAAATGGATTAAAAACCTGAATGTAAGATAGGAAACCATAAGACTCTTAGAAAAGATAGGTAAAAATCTCTTGAATATAAGCATGAGCGATTTTTTTTCTGAATACATCTCCTCAGGCAGGGAAACAAAATAAAAAATGAGCAAGTGGTACTGCATCAAACTAAAAAGCTTTTGTACAGCAAAGGACACCATCAGCAGAACAAAAAGGCATCCCATAGTATGGGAGAATATATATATATATATATATATATATATATAAATGTCTCATCTTATAAAGGGTTGACATCCAAAATATATAAAGAACTCACATGCCTCAACATCCAAAAAAGAAATAACCCCATTAAAAAATGGGTGGGGCATCTGAACAGACACCTTTACAAAGAAGAAATACAAATGGCCAACAGGCACATGCCTCACACCAGTTAGGATGGCCAAGACCCAAAAAACAAGAAATAACAATTGCCAGTGAGGATGAGGAGAAATAGGAACCCTCCTACATTGTTGGTGGGAATGTAAATTGGCACAACTGTTGGGGAAAGCAAAATTCCATTTGATTCAGGAATTCCACTCCTAGGAATTTACCCTAAGAAAACAAAATCTCTAATTCAAAAAGACATATGCGCACCTATGTTTAATGATGCACTATTTGCAATAGCTAAGATATGGAAGCAACCTAAGTGTCCATCAGTAGATGAATGGATAAAGAAGATGTGGTACATATACACAATGGAATATTATCTAGCCATAAAAAGAAAAGAAATCCTCCCATTTGCAACAACATGGATGGATCTAGAGGGTATGTGCTTATTGAAATAAGCCCAGTGGAGAAAGACAAATACCATATAATTTCACTTATTTGTGGAATACAAAAACAAAGCAAAACAGAAGGAACAAAATAGCAGTAGACTAATAGACACTAAGAAGAAACTAGTGGTTACAAATGGGGGACTAGTATGGGTGGGCGAGGGGGAAACGTGAAAGGGATAAAAAGGCACAATAATTTGCAATCACAATATAAGTTGATCACTGGGCAGTAGTACATCATGGAGAATATAGCCAATAATTCTGTAACATCTTACTTACTACATTGAGAAATGGTAATTGCACTAGAGGGGATGAGGATTTAATAATATGGGTAACTGCTGAACCACTGTGTTGTATATTTAGCACCAAAATTAGATTGTATATCAACAATACTTGAATAAAAAAAACAACTACATGTTATACCCCAATTCAGGTATATGTCAGCCAATGCTTTTTTGTTTTTTACAAAGCCTAAATGATTATCCTGATGATCTTTACAGCTTATGATTTTAAATTTGAGCACATTTAAAAATATTGTATTGGTAATTTTAAATAGTGTTTTTACTGTTAATGATTTCACAGTTTTTATTTAATATATTCCCACTGAGAAACAAACATATTGAATATGTTAGCTTTTTTAATGGTTCTGACATATACTGTAGAAATATCCAAAATATAACATTGGGAAGTCTGATATTTTATGTCTTAAAGCTTCAAATTATGTTTTTTCTTAAATATTGGATGAATGAATCTCATAGTGTTATTATTGCTAGGTCATCCTTATTTTAGCCTTTGCTATTGCATTCTTTTATTTCATCTTATAAATTCTTTATTGTGATCGTCCGAGTAGTCTGATATCTTGATAATTCTGCCGCATTTTATGTGCAGTCTCTGCATGTGTGAACTTTTCTATTCACCCTTTGGAAAAGCAAGGATATTAAGGCATCAATGGTGATTTTTTCCTTAGTTCTATAAGGAGGTATGAAAACATCACATAAAGAGAAAGGAACCATATATCAAGTCAATGATCAGCAGTGTACCACAGAGAAATGCAACCAGTGTCTTCAAGGAAAGAATATCCACGTTTTAAAAATGAAATAATACAATATTTAATGGCTCAAGTTTTGGGATCCTACCAATCTGATTCTAAATGTCCTCTTCTGTCTTCTTCACTGAA
This sequence comes from Manis pentadactyla, assembly GCF_030020395.1. Taxonomy (NCBI): domain Eukaryota; kingdom Metazoa; phylum Chordata; class Mammalia; order Pholidota; family Manidae; genus Manis; species Manis pentadactyla. The sequence goes on along the minus strand of NC_080020.1, from coordinate 166,368,697 downwards.
ATTTAAAAAATTTTCCAAACTGTTTATTCAAATGGAATTTAAGAGTCATCTGCTATATGCAATATTTCCTATGTTGCACTACTGAATAAATTTCTTTTATGTAGATTTAAGAGTATTAACACTTAAAAGTTTACAGGGACTATTATATTTGAATTTCTTAATTTGTAACCCTAAATACATTCATAGCCTGGCAAAAATGGCAATCTTTCAGACAAAGAAATCTATTCAGCTTCTAAAGAAGTGCAGATTCTCATTAGCTAATTTTTAAAATGTTCTATTGCAATTAATTGCCTTTTAACTGCCTCTCCTTAGTATCATATTTGTCATATCACATGTGCCCCACATAACTGCTGGAATCACTCTCTCAGAATCCTATATTCATTATATTGTGCACCACTCCCAAACTAATTCCCTAATACCAATATGATCAAGATCATAAGTACTGATATGATATTAAAGATCATGTAATAACTAATCTCATTTTAAAACATTGTTTCTACTAATTTAAAAAAAGTATCTGATCCAGAGTGGTTAAAAAAATGCTTTGTATATTCACATCATTTTTAACTTGTAACTTTTAAAATTCACAAAACAATGCTTTGTGTATTCACATCATTTTTAACTTCTAAAATTTAAAATTCCTTTAAAGACCTGTATTATCCTTGTCTTTGCCTATGAATATGCCTAATGATTATTGATTATTAAATAATACTCTTTTTATACCAGTGCAAATGACAACTCTCATTTGAAATCCAACTAATGATAAACCCTTCATCATAAAGCTCTCATTGACCATGATAACTCCATTGACTTTCCCTCCTCTCAACATCTAGAGAACTTGGAACTTACTTCATACTGCCTTGATCTGTGATTTTTTTTCTCACTTATTCTAAGCTTATGTCCTTAACTAGAATTCAGACTTTTTTTTTGGAAAGGTTATTACAAAGCCACGTCTCTATTTTCCATTACAGGGTCTAAAACACTTTTAAATAAATTAATAAATATCCTACCTTTCAAAAAAGAAAAATTTCAGGTAGAAAACCAAACCAAAACAAACAGCTGATCATTTAACCTGGGTCCAAAACTAGTTTAAATTAAAAATAATAACTGATGTTTCCTTAGCACATACTCTGAACTGAATTTTTTGCAAAGTATTATACATACACTTTCTCATTCAGCTAATTATTAATTTTTGCTTGAAATGAAAGGAATGCATTCAAAATAGCTTGGAATCTTGATAAATCGGAATGTATGAAACAGATTTTTAACTTCTCAGGTGCTCATACCTATGGAAAGGAGTTACTTTTTTTACTTATCTGAAAATAATTTCTTTAAGTAGAGCCTCTTTGCAATGTCAGAGAATATACTAAAAAGAGGAAGGAGGACACCATGGAGAGATGAATAGCCAAATGATGCAAAAATCATGATACTCAGATTTTGATGTCAGACATGGAAACATGACTGTTAAATTCCATTTGCTTGTTGTGGTCTAAGAACCAAGTGAAAATAGAGTCTGTTTATTTTTTTTTTATTAAGCTATCATTGATATACACTCTTTTGAAGGTTTCATAAGAAAAACAATATTGTTATTACATTCACCCTTATTATCAAGTCCTCCCCATACCCCATTGCAGTCACTGTCCATAAGTGTATTAAGATGCCACAGAGTCCCTATTTGTCTCTTCTGAGCTACATTGTCTTCCCCGTGACCACACACACACCATGTGCACAAATCATGATACCCCAAAATCCCCTTCTCCCTCCCTCCTCCCCCACCCTCCCCCACCACTTCCCTTTGGTAACCACTAGTCCCTTCTTGGAGTCTGTGAGTCTGCTGCTATTTTGTTCCTTCAGTTTTGCTTCATTGTTATACTCCACAGATGAGGGAAATCATTTGGTATTTGTCTTTCTCCACTTGACTTATTTCACTGCGCAAAGTATCCTCTAGCTCCATCCATGTTGTTGCAAATGGTAGGATTTGTTTCTTTCTTATGGCTGAATAGTATTCCATTGTATATATGTACTTAAATGCCTCAACACCCAAAAAGCAAATAACCCAATTAACAAATGGGCAGAGGGTATGATATGAACAGACATTTCTCCAAAGAAGAAATTCAGATAGCCAAAAGGCACATGAAAAGATGCTCCACATCGCTAATTATCAGGGAAATGCAAATAAAAACCACAATGAGATATCACCTCACACCAGTTAGGATGGCTAGAAAAGACTAGGAACAACAAATGCTGGCAAGGATGCAGAGTAAGGGGAACCCTCCTACCCTGCTGGTGGGAATGTAAACTAGTTCAACCATTGTGGAAAGCAATATGGAGGTTCCTCAAAAAACTAAAAATAGAAACACCTTGACTTTAGAATTCCAATCCTAGGAATTTACCCAAAGGAAACAACTTCTCCGATTCAAAGACATATGCATCCCTTGTTTATCGCAGCACTATTTACAATAGCCAATATACGGAAGCAACCTAAGTGTCCATCAGTAGATGAATGAAATCTGTTTAATTTGCTTTTCTTGCAGAGCCGACTCATCTCTAAATCTTGCCAAGAAGGACTCAATGCAGTAACAGTGCCCTCATCTCCCTTGTTTCTTGGCTTCCATGTCTCCTGATCAAACTCTAAAGTTATTTTAATGTAATTTTATGTCATGCTTTTTGCTTCCTTTAAATCCACTTTGGTTCCCTAGTAGTCAGCACTTCTACATCCTTAGGCAATATATTTTCCTAAAAGAGCGCAATAGCCAACATTTTCTAACCCTTTTGTGAGTTCCTCAGGGCTATAAATTCATTATAATGGAGTAAGTGAACTCTTGTATCTCATGTCCATATATATCCCACCAAAATATAGATGCACTGATTAACACATAATACAAATGCTTTATGTTCCAAATAGCCACCCAGAGGAGAAAATGTGCATTTGATTTTATTGCTCAGCATTATGCAAGATAAAAGGGGCATGTGTGTATAATTAAAAAGCTGCAAATGTCACTGACTCTGTGGTCAGGAGGCTAGCATAAAAAAATCAGGCAATTGTGTATTTTGTGACCTTGTCTGTCTGCCAAAATAGAAAGGATTCAAAATGAAACTGCTAAGCTGGGAACAGAAAAATGAATCTTAAGCATAGTGATTTCTTTTTGGCATCTAAAGATCAACACAGTACAATTTTAGGAGTGTGGAATGGTTGTACTCCAATTTTGTCTATTTTTCTGTTGATGTACTAGTTTCTGAGAAGACTGTCAACTAGAAGAGTAAAAGTCTGAGGTCTGGTTCCTTTTGACAGTTAGTGTTGTTTCTGATTCCTTTTGACAGTGATACTAGTATAGTGTCTCAAGTCACAGGCATAGATGCCATTCTGCATGTTTTCAAATTTTAGCTCCACCACTTCCTAGTTGTGTAACCTTGGGAAGATCCTTAATCTCTCTGTACTTCATTTTCCTCATATTTAAACTAGAAATGATAATGGCATCTACCTCCTAGGACTGTTGCGAGGATGAAATGAGTTAATATATAAAAAGGGTTTAGAAAAGTGTCAGACATATAGTAAACCAGTATGTTTAAGCTATTCTTATTCAGTGTGTCCACCCAACCCCAGAATCTTTGTTCCTCAGTATTTATATTAATTTTTTCTTCATTTACTTTCCCCATCAAAACTTTCTCTAGTCTTTCTGCACATTAACAGGAGAAAGCCAGATAAAGAATTAGTACCATATATAACAGGCATTATATTAGGTACTTTAAATATGCTTTCAAAGTAATGCTATAATAAAAGTTCCTTATGTGAGAATAGTGTCAGCCTTTTTACAGGTGAGGAAACTGAGTTTTGAAAAGAGAACACTGCTTTTACAAAATCACACAACCAGCATGAGGCAAAACCCAACACTTAGAGCAAGTTTATTTAAATGCAAACAACACAGTCTTTCCAAAATATGATGCTCAAATCATTTCCCCTCAAAATCATTTGAATTTCAACCTATAGTTTATAAAATATTTTTATAAAATCTCAGTTGATTCCTACAAGAAATCTAAGAAATGCATATTGGTAATACATCATCTTACAAAAATTCCATAAGTAAGGTAAACTGAAAAAGCAAGTTTACTAACCTTATACAGACAATAAGTAATAAAAAACAATTAGGTTATCTTAATTTTTCTGCTTGTTTCCATCCAAGTGCTATATAATGACAGACATCATTCAAGTACTAACTTCTCTGGAAGAATGTACATTTTTAGCAAGTGGCTAGTGGTTGAGGCATAAAAATCCAATAGAAAACTCAAGTAGCAGTCAGTGGAGCTAAGTGAGAAAGAGAATTTCTGAAATCACACCTAATAGGTCACACAGTCTATCTCCTATTCCACCTCTGTGTTAACTTGTCCTATATCTTGGCATATATGCCAGTTTAAGATGAACCACCTTTAACAGGAATAAAACCTGCTTCTGCTGATAGTGGAGGGAACAAATTACAGAACTGAAAGAACCAGAAATTCCAGGTCAACTCTGAAATTTTTCTAGACAGAGAACTAAAGAATATCGGGGTACAGGTGATATATTTACATCTTTCTGTTTGAAGTTTTCCACTTCTTAATCTCTGAGTATGATAGAAATTGTTTTCTTCTATCATATGAATGTCCTAACCAGAATGAGGGACTCTTTAAAAGAGCCAAGTTTCATTTCTCCAGAAGAAAGGTTTTGTTTTGCCTATGACTTGATGATATAACTAAGCACAAACAATCTCCATGGATGTGTTTAAAAGACAGCTGACAACCAAAACATACATCTCTAAAATGAATATAGTGTCTACATAGAAGCAAGACTTGTAGTAATGAGTAAAGTCGAACCTTCCATATATATTTACTGCAAAACACATTTATCACTGCACCTCAACTAAAGTTGTTGGCAAATTCACCTCTCAGAATGAAAGAATAGGTAGAGAACTTATCAGGATTCAATTCTGTAGATGGAAACACAGGAATGAGAGAAAATTATTATGTTAATGGTATGGACTGAATATTTATGTCCTTTCCCTCCCAAATGCATATCGTAAGTCCAAATCCCCAATACGACAGTATTTGGAGGTGGGACGTTAGGAAGGTAATTAGGTCATGAAGATGGGGCCTTCATGAATGAAATTAATGACTTGAAGAAGAGACATGAGAGAGAGAATTGCTCTCTGCCCTTTGTCACGTTAGGAAGCAAGAGAAACAGCCATCTGCAAACTAAGAGTCATAGTCTGACTAGACAACGAATTTGTTGCCACCTTGATCTTGGACTTTTCAGCCTCTAGAACTGTGAAAAATAAGTATCTGTTGTTTAATCCATTTGTCTATGGTACTTTGTTATATAGCAGGCCACACTGACCGAGACAGCCGCTTTGAAGTTCTCAATAGCAAAACAGAAAATAACACAAAATAAACAGGGATAATAAAGTCATATTGCACATGTACTTCCATCACGGAGAATTTAAAAATCATAAATAAAAATATAATCTAAAGATAGTATTTATATAATCAACAACTATTTATTGAATATCTAGTTTGAACAAGATATTTAAAAAATATTGGTTCAAACAAAAATACTAAAAAAAAAAAACCTGTATAAGTTATTTTCCCCATTTTGCAGAAAAATAATCTAAGCTTCACAGAGATTATGCAGCATGTTCAAGTTTAAATGCATAAGAGCTGGGAATTGAACCCAGGTTGAAAGCCTTCATCTTTGTACTGTAACAGAGCATGAGCTTGTTAAATGGATGACTGACTAAGAGGGATACTGAAAGTACCAAAGAATGAAATTTGTGTTATATAACAGTAAATTATTCCAAGAAAAAATGGAAAAGTTGGTCAACACCCACATTCAAATACTGTGGCACCCCTGAAAACCATGATGGATTTTATCCATTAAAGGAGGTGTAGAGAAAGAATGCCAAAAGCCTGGAGTAAAACCAGAACCAGAATGAACTGAAGTTAGCAAAATATTGCAAATATACTTCACAGAAGTTCTTTTTTTCTTTTTGATTAATAATAAGGTCGAGGTGATAGGCCAGTTGCTTAGAAAGAATATGCAACAATGTAGCATAACTAAAATAAGGGAGGAAGGCAGAATGATTGAACCCCAGCTTAATCACCTCTTGAAAGAGAATATACTGAAAGTTCAAAAGTTTAAGAAACATGATAAATAGTGAATTTAAATATGATATTTGTATAAGAAAATTCCAACTTTGTTTTAGTATGCAGACTCAGACAAAGGTTTGCCAGACTGCTAAATGAATTTAAAGAAGAGAAACTGAAAATACTCTTTTCATTTAGAAGTGATAGGTGGAAAAAGTCAAATATGACAATATATTTTATGTCTAACTTTACAGAAATGGAAAAGAGTAAAAAATGGGATATTTATTTTAGAGAAGAGAAAATAAACTGTGGACAAAAATAACCTCATTTGTCTTCTCTGAGCAATCCTGTCTTTCCCATGACCCCACACACACCATGAGCACCAATCATGATACCCCAGAATCCCCTTCTCCCTCCCTCCCCACCCACCATCCCCCACCCCTCCAATTTGGTAAGCACAAGGCCCTTCTTGGAGTCTGTGAGTCTGCTGCTATTTTGTTCCTTCAGTTTTGCTTCATTGTTATACTCCACAAATGAGGGAAATCATTTGGTATTTGTCTTTATCTACCTGACTTATTTCACTGAGCATAATACCCTCTAGCTCCATCCATGCTGTTGTAAATGGTAGGATTTGTTTTCTTCTTAAGGCTGAATAATATTCCATTGTGTATATGTACCATATCTTCTTTATCCATTCATCTACTGATAAACACTTAGGTTGCTTCCGTTTCTTGGCTATTGTGAAGAGTGCTGCGATAAACATAGGGGTGCATATGTCTTTCTGAATTTGAGAAGTTGTTTTCTTTGGGTAAATGCCTAGAAGTGGAATTCCATGGTCAAATGGTATTTCTATTTTTATTTTTTTGAGGAACTGCCATATTGCTTTCCAGAATGATTGAACTAGTTTACCTTCCCACCAGCAGTGTAGGAGGGTTCCCCTTTACGCATCCTCACCAGCATTTGTTGTTCCTACTCTTTTCTATTTGGCTATCCTAATTGGTGTGAGGTGATATCTCATTGTGGTTTTAATCCACATTTCTCTGATAATTAGCAATGTGGAGCACCTTTTCATGTGCCTGTGAATGTCTGAATTTCTTCTTTGGAGAAGTGTCTGTTCATATCCTCTGCCCATTTTTTAATAGGGTTATTTGCTTTTTGGGGGTGTGAGTTCTTTATATATTTTGGATGTTAACCCCTTGTTGATATGTCATTTACACATATATTCTCCCACACTGTAGGATGCATTTTTATTCTGCTGATGGTGCCCTGTGCTGTACAGAAGGTTTTTAGCATAACGTAGTCACATTTGTGCATTTTTAAATTTTCTTTCCCTTGCCTGAAGAGATTTGTTCAGGAAAAAGTTGCTCATGTTTATATTCAAGAGATTTTTGCCTATGTTTTTCTTTAAGAGTTTTATGGCTTCATGACTTACATTCAGGTCTTTGATCCATTTTGAATTTACTTTTGTGTATGGGGTTAGACAGTGATCCAGTTTCATTCTCTTACATGTAGCTGTCCAGTTTTGCCAGCACCATCTGTTGAAGAGACTGTCATTTCCTCATTGTATGTCCATGGCTCCTTTATCGTATATTAATTGACCATATACGTTTGGGTTAATGTCTGCAATCTCTATTCTGTTCCACTGGTCTGTGGCTCTGTTCTTGTGCCAGTACCAAATTGTCTTGATTACTGTGGCTTTGTAGTATAGCTTGAAGTTGGGGAGCAAGATCCCCCCACTTTATTCTTCTTTCTCAGGATTGCTTTGGCTATTCGGGGTCTTTTGTGTTTCCATATGAATTTTTGAACTATTTGTTCCAGTTCATTGAAGAATGCTGTTGGTAATTTGATAGGGATTGCATCAAATCTGTATATTGCTTTGGGCAGGATGGCCATTTTGACGATATTAATTCTTCCTAGCCAAGAGCATGGGATGAGTTTCCATTTGTCAGTGTCCTCTTTAATTTATCTTAAGAGTTTTCAGGGTATAGGTCTTTCAGTTCTTTGGTTAGGTTTATTCTTAGGTATTTTATTCTTTTTGATGCAATTGTGAATGGAATTGTTTTCCTTATTTCTCTTTCCATTGGTTCATTGTTAGTGTATAGGAAACCCACAGATTTCTGTGTGTTAATTTTGTATCCTGCAACTTTGCCACATTCTGATATCAGTTCTAGTAGTTTTGGAGTGGATTCTTCAGGGTTTTTTATGTACAGTATCATGTCATCTCCAAATAGTGACAGTTTAACTTCTTCTTTACCAATCTGGATTCCTTGTATTTCTTTGTTTTGTCTGATTGCCGTGGCTAGGACCTCCAGTACTATGTTAAATAGCAGTGGGGAGAATGGGCATCCCTGTCTTGTTCCCGATTGCAGAGGAAATGTTTTCAGCTTCTTGCTTTTCAGTATGATGTTAGCTGTGGGTTTATCATATAAGGCCTTTATTGTGTTGAGGTACTTGCCCTCTATAACCATTCTGTTGAGAGTTTTTATCATGAATGGACGTTGAATTTTGTAGAATGCTTTTTCAGCATCTATGGAGATGATCATTTGATTTTTGTCCTTCTTTTTGTTTATGTGGTGGATGATGTTGATGGATTTTCAAATGTTGTACCATCCTTGCATCCCTGGGATGAATCCCACTTGGTCATGCTGTGTGATTCTTTTGATGTATTTTTTAATTCGATTTGCTAATATTTTGTTGAATATTTTTGCATCTACGTTCATCAGGGATATTGGTCTGTAATTTTCTTTTTTGGTGGGGTCTGTGCCTGGTTTTGGTATTAGAGTGATGTTGACTTCATAGAATGAGTTTGGGAGTGTTCCCTCCTCTTCTATTTTTTGGAAAACTTTAAGGAGAATGGGTATCACGTCTTCTCTGTATGTCTGATAAAACTCCGAGGTAAATCCATCTGGCCCTGGGGGTTTTGTTCTTGGGTAGTTTTTTGATTACTGCTTCAATTTCTTTGCTCCTAATTGGTTTGTTTAAAGTTTGTGTTTCTTCCTTGGTCAGTCTTGGAAGGTTGTATTTTTCTAGGAAGTTGTCCATTTCTCCTAGGTTTTCCCGCTTGTTAGCATATAGGTTTTCATAATATTCTCTAATAATTCTTTGTATTTCTGTGGGGTCTGTCATGATTTTTCCTTTCTCATTTCTGATTCTGTTGATGTGTGTTGATTCTCTTTTTCTCTTAATAAGTTTGGCTAGAGGCTTATTCATTTTGTTTATTTTCTCAAAGAACCAGCTCTTGGTTTCATTGATTTTTTCTATTGTTTTATTCTTCTCAATTTTATTTATTTCTTCTCTGATCTTTATTATGTCCTATCTTCTGCTGACTTTAGGCCTCATTTGCTCTTCTTTTTCCAATTTTGATAATTGGGATGTTAGACTATTCACTTGGCATTTTTCTTCCTTCTTTAAGTGTGCCTGGATTGCTATATACTTTCCTCTTAAGACTGCTTTCACTGCGTCCCACAGAAGTTGGGGCTTTGTGTTGTTGTTGTCATTTATTTTCATATATTCATTGATCTCTATTTTAATTTGTTCATTGATTCATTGATTATTTAGGAGCATGTTGTTAAGCCTCCATGTGTTTATGAGCCTTTTTGTTTTCTTTGTACAATTTATTTCTAGTTTTATCCCTTTGTGGTCTGAAAAGTTGGTTGGAAGAAGTTCAATCTTTTGGAATTTACTTTGGCTCTTTTTGTGGCCTAGTATGTGGTCTATTCTGGAGAATGTTCCATGGGCACTTGAGAAGAATGAGTATCCTGTTTCTTTTGGATGTAGAGTTCTGTAGATGTCTATTAGGTCCATCTGTTCTAGTGTGTTGTTCATTGCCTCTGTGTCCTTACTTATTTTCTGTCTGGTGGATCTATCTGTTGGAGTGAGTGGCGTGTTGAAGTCTCTTAAAATGAATGCATTGCATTCTATTTCCTCTTTTAGTTCTGTTAGTATTTGCTTCACATTTGTTGGTGCTCCTGTGTTGGGTGCATATATATTTATAATGGTTATATCCTCTTGTTGTACTGAGGCCTTTATCATTATGTAATGTCCTTCTCTATCTCTTGTTACTTTCTTTGTTTTGAAGTCTATTTTGTCTGAACTAGTAATGCAACACCTGCTTTTTTCTCTCTGTTGTTTGCCTGAAATATGTTTTTCCATCCCTTGACTTTTGGTCTGTGCATGTCTTTGGTTTGAGGTGAGTCGCTTGAAAGCAGCATATAGATGGGTCTTGCTTTTTTATCCATTCTATTACTCTGTGTCTTTTTATAGGTGCATTCAGTCCATTTACATTTAGGGTGATTATTGAAGTTTATGTACTTATTGCCATTGCATGCTTTAGATTCATGGTTACCAAAAGTTCAAGGGTAGCTTCTTTAGTATCTTACTGTCTAGTTTAACTTGCTTATTGAGCTGTTATGAACACTGTCTGGTGATTCTTTATTTCTCTCCCTTCTCATTCCTCCTCCTCCATTCTTTATATGTTGGTTGTTTTATTCTGTGCTCTTTTGTGTTTCCTTTAACTGCTTTTGTGGGTATTTGATTTTACTTTTTGCCTTTACTTAGAATTTGGTTGGTCTTCTTTCTTTGCTGTTGTTTTATTTTTTCTGGTGATATCTATTTAGTCTTAGGGGTGCTCCCATCTAGAGCAGTCCCTCTAAAATACCCTGTAGAGGTAGTTTGTGGGAGGCAAATTCCCTCAACTTTTGCTTGTCTTGGAATTGTTTAATTCCTCCTTTATATTTAAATGATAATCGTGCTGAATACAGTATTCTTGGTTCAAGGCCCTTCTTTTTCATTGCATTAAATATATCATGTCATTCTCTTCTGGCCTGTAATGTTTTTGTTGAGAAATCTGATGATAGCCTGATGGGTTTTCCTTTGTAGGTGACCTTTATCCTCTCTCTGGCTGCCTTTAAAACTCTGTCCTTGTCCTTGATCTTTGCCATTTTAATTATTATGTGTCTTGGTGTTGTCCTCCTTGGGTCCCTTCTGTTGGGAATTCTGTTTACTTCCATGGTCTAATCGATTATTTCCTCCCCCATTTTGGGGAAGTTTTCAGCAATTATTTCTTCAAATACACTTTCTGTCCCTTTTTCTCTCTCTTATTCTTCTGGTACCCCTATAATGCAGATATTGTTCCTTTTGGGTTGGTCACACCATTCTCTTAATATTGTTTCATTCCTAGAGATCCTTTTATCTCTCTCTGCATCAGCTTCTCCATGTTCCTGTTCTCTGATTTCTATTCCATTAACATCCTTTTGCACCTCATCCATTCTGCTCTTAAGTTCTTCCAGAGATTGTTTCATTTCTGTAATCTCCCTCTGGACTTCATCCCTTAGCTCTTGCATATTTCTCTGAAGATCCATCAGCTTGGTTATGACTTTTATTTTGATTTCTTTTTCAGGAAAATTGGTTAGGTCTATCTCCCCAGATTTCTTCTCAGGGGAGGATGTCTGGGTTGGTCTGGTCCGTATCAAATTCTTCTGCCTTTTCCTGGCAATAGAGGTAGTTGTGAGGAGCTGGTGCATGTGTCGGCTGGGAGAATGTCCCTTCTTGCTGGTTTGTGGCCTTCCTCTCCTGGGAGAACAGTGATCCCTGGTGGCTTGTGCTGGGCAGATGCACGCAGATGGGGTGTCTGATTCTTGCCTGGCCACTGTGAAGTTAAGCTCCATGGTTGCTGTGGGCGTGGCTGGCCTCAGGCTGCTGCTCCAATATGGCGGAACTGCAATGGAGGGGAAATGGGCAGGAAGCTATTTATCGCTGTGAGGGGCCTCCAAGCTGCACTGCCGCCCAGGGGGTTAGGGAGCCTGGAGTTCCCTGGGATTCCCAGCTGCTGGGCTAAGGGTCCCAGGACACTTCTGTCCAGCTGTGGGGTCCCTGTCCCTTTAGGGCTTTCAAAAAGCACTAGCTTTTATTTGTCCCAGAGTCACAGGCTGTGGGGACCCACTCGCAGGTTTTACTGTCCTGTTTCCCTAGTATCCAGCACACCACACACTGTGTGTCTGCGCTCCAGTGCTGATGGCTAGGGCTGGCTACTTAGTAGTCCTGGGCTCCCTCTCCCTCCCTGCTCTGGGGTGAGGGGTACTAGGGTCCCCCCGGTCTTCAGCTTGTATCTTACCCCCTTCGTGAGGTGCTGGGTTCTTGCAGGTGTAGATGTAGTCTGGCTATTGTCCTGTGTCTTCTGGTCTCTCTTTTAGGAATAGTTGTATTTGTTGTATTTTCAAAAATATATAAGGTTTTGGGAGAAGATTTTTGCTGCTTTACTCATGCTGCCATCTTGGCTCAACCTCCTTCTTTAGGGTTTTTTATATACAATATTATGTCATCTGCAAACAGGGACAGTAAAACATCTTCCTTACCAATCTGGATGCATTTTCTTTCTTTGTGTTGTCTGATTGCTATGACTAGGACCTCCAAAACTATGTTGAATAAAAGTGGGGAGAGTGGGTATCCCTGTCTTATTCCTGATCTTAGAGGAAAAGCTTTCAGCTTCTCTCTGTTTACTATGATTTTGGGTGTGGGTTTGTCATATACGGCCTTTATTATGTTGAAGTACTTGCCATTTATTCCCATTTTGTTGAGAGTTTTTATCATGAATTTATGTTGAATTTTGTAGAATGCTTTTTCAGCATCTATGGAGATGATCATGCAGTTTTTGTCCTTCCTTTTGTTGATGTGGCGGGTGATGTTGATGGACTTTTGAATGGTGTACCATCCTTACATCCCTGGTATAAATCATACTTGATCATGATGGATGATTTTTTTGCTGTTTTTTTTAAATTCAGTTTGCTATTATTTTGTTGAGTATTTTTACATGTATGTTCTTCAGGGATATTGGTCTGTAAATTTCTTTTCTTGTATTTTATTCATCTGGTTTTGATATTAGAGTGATACTGGCCTCATAGAATAACTTTGGATGTATTCCCTCCTCTTCTACTTTTTGGAAAACTTTAAGGAGGATGGGTATTAGCACTTCACTAAATGTTTGATAAAATTCAGTGGTGAAGCCATCTGCTCTAGGAGTTTTGTTCTTAGGTAGTTTTTTTGATTTCCAGCTCAATTTCCTTGCTGGTAATTGGTCTATTTATCAGATATCCTGTTTCTTCCTGGGTCAGCCTTGGAAGGTTGTATTTTCTAGAAAATTTTCCATTTCTTCTAGGTTATCCAGTTTGTTAGCATATAATTTTTTCTTTCTCATTTCTGATTCTGTTTATGTGTGTAGACTCTCTTTTTTTCTTGTTAGGTCTGGCTAGGTGTTTTTCTACATAGTTTATTTTCTTGAAGAACCAGCTCTTGATTTCATTAATTCTTTCTATTGTTTTTTTCTTCTCTATGTCATTTATCTCTACTCTGATCTTTTATTATGTCCCTCCTTCTACTGACTTTGGTCCTCATTTGTTCTTCTTTTTCCAGTTTCATTAATTGTCAGTTTAGACTGTTCATTTGGGATTGTTCTTTCCTGAGGTAGGCCTGTATTGCAATATGCTTCCTTCTTAGCACGATCTTTGCGACATCCCACAGATTTTGCCATGTTGAATAATTGTCATATGCCTCCATATATTGCTTGATCTCTGTTTCTATTTAGTCATTGATCCATTCATTATTTAGTAGCATGTTATTAAGTCTCCATGAGTTTGTGGGATCTTTTGTTTTCTTTGTGTTATTTATTTCTAGCTTCATACCTTTGTGGTCTGAGAAGCTGGTTGCTACAATTTCAGTCTTTTTGAACTTACTGAGGCTCTTTTCATGGCCTAGTATATGATATATTCTTGAAAATGTTCCATGTATACTTGAGAAGAATGTATAACCAGTTGTTAGGTCCCTCTGTTCTTATACATTGTTCAGTGCCTCTGACTCGTTACTTATTTTCGGTCTGGTTCATCTGTCCTTTGGAGTGAGTGGTGTGTTGAAGTCTCCTAAAATGAATGCATTGCATTCTATTTATCCCTTTAATTCTGTTAATATCTGTTTCACATATGTAGGTGATCCTGTGTTGGGTGCATAGTTATTTATAATAGTTATATCCTCTTGTTGGAATGACCCCTTTATCGTTATGTAATGTCCTCCTTAGTCTCTTGTGACTTTCTTTGTTTGGAAGTCGATTTTGTCTGATACAAGTCCTGCAACTCCAGCTTTTTTCTCCCTATTAGTTGCATGAAATATCTTTTTCCATCCCTTTACTTTCAGCCTGTATGTCTGTATGTCTGGGTTTATAGTGATTCTCTTGTAGGCAGCATATAGTTGGGTCTTGTTTTTTTTTTAATCCATTCAATGACTCTATATCTTTTGACTGGTGCATTCAGACTATTTACATTTGGGCTTAGTTGATTTGATTTTGCATCTGCTTAGTAATTCATTATTCTACTTTCTTTGCTGTGATTTTATTTCCTCTGGTGACAGCTCTTTAGCCTTAGGAATACTTCCATCTATAGCAATCCCTCCAAAATGCACTGTAGAGTTGGTTTGTGGGAGGTAAATTCTCTCAGCTTTCGCTTATCTGAAAATTGTTTAATCCCTCCTTCAAATTTAAACAATAATCTTTCCAGGTAGAGTATTCTTTGTTTCAGGTCCTTCTGCTTCAATGAATTAAATATATCATGCCACTAAATTCTGGCTGTAAGGTTTCTGTTGAGAAGTCTGATAGCCTGATGGGTTTTCCTTTGTAGGTGATCTTTTTTCTCTCACTAGCTGCTTTTAAAAGTCTGTCCTTATCCTTGATATTTGCCATTTTATTATATGTCTTGGTGTTGTCTTCTTTGGGTTACTTGTGTTGGGAGATCTGTACACCTCCATGGCCTCAGAGACTATCTCCTTCCCAAGATTGGGGAAGTTTTCAGCAATTACCTCCTCAAAGACATTTTCTATCCCTTTTCCTCTCTCTTCTTCTTCTGATACCCCTATAATGTGAATATTGTTCCATTTTTATTGGTCACACACTTCTCTCAATATTCTTTCATTCTTAGAGATCCTTTTCTCTCTCTGTGCCTCAGCTTCTTTGTACTCCTCTTCTCTAATTTGTATTCCATTTACCATCTCTTCTACTACATCTAATCTGCTTTTAAATCCCTCTATTGTATGGTTCATTTCAGATATGGAATTTCTTAATGATTGAATCTCCATCCTAAATTCATCCCTGAGTTCTTGAATATTTTTCTGTGCCTCCATGAGCATGTTTATGATTTTTATTTTAAACTGTCTTTCAGGAAGATTGATGAGATTGGTTTCTTTTGTCCTTTTTATCTGGTGCTTGTAAGATTTTTGTTTGAACCAGGTTCGTTTGATGTTTCATAGTTTTATGTGGTGCCTTCTAGTACCCATAAGCTCTAATCTCGAGCTGCTCAGTCCCTGAAGTGATGTTGGGGGTTGCAGTGGCTGGCACTGGTGTCTCGGGAGAGAAGAGCTGTTCCCTGCTTCCCAGTTGCAGTGCCTGTCTCCACTGTCAGTATGGGGCAATACCTTAAACAATTTTATTTTATCAACTTAGTGTCATATGCATTTAAATATAAGAGCTAAAGAAAAACTAGCAGAACACAATGAATAGTTGTTTTTTCTAGTTTGTACTTACATATTTATAGTAATATGGGTATGTTTCTATTTCTTGTTTTATCAAATACAAATATATCATTTTACTTTATTTTATAGTAGAAGATATTCATCTCTTAAATATACCCTGCATACTATAATCCCCCTCCCATTTTCACAATGCAATTATGTTTTTCCCTCCTATGTGTGATAATTTTGTCTTTCAAATCTTATTGGAGGAGCCACATGTTTAAGCAGACCATGTTGATGGTGGACCTAATTTCTCTGGAGCCATTCAGTCTTCCACAGAAGTCTCCCTCAATTTCCTGTCTGGGGGATTGACATGTTTACCTGAGTTCTATGGAGTATGGGAAAGAAGCCTGAGACCCTACAGCATTCAGACTCTCACATACCCACCACAATGTCTTATAGCTTTGAGGTTTAAACTTTGCTAACTGTTGGGCTTTGAGACTCCCGAGTTCAGAGTATTTCCCATTCACATTCCCTTGAAAATAAACCTTTTTTTCTCTTTGGTGTGATTTTTGGATATTAAAACCAGGTATATCTCCAGTTTGGGTCCTGATAGATCTGAAATACTCAGTCCTTCCTGTCCTCAAATTTTCAGGTAGTCTCCATCTCTAAGAATTTTAGTGCATAGTTTCCTGTACCTGCTAAGTCAGTTATCTTAATTTATCTGATTTCGGTCTTCCAAAAATTATTGAAATGTTTGCTTGTTGAAATTTTCCTTCTCATATTCTTTGTCTTCATTCCCTTTTTTTGTAAATTTTTAAAAGAGGGAAGAGATAAAAGTTTGTGGGACATACACAATTGTAATCTAAACTAATTTTTAAAGATTTTTCTATGCATTACACTAAAGGCAAATTCTATAAAGTACAAGATTCATAGACTATATTAGTTAAGAATTAAAACAATTTATAAATTTAAAAAATTAAATAATAAAATTAAAGAGACGTGTAAGGACAAATATTGTAACTTACATGAGAGAAAAGTGAATGCTTTTATATGAATAATCCTAGAGAATATGAGTAACCGTATAGAAAACAGTAGGCAAGTGTATATGAGTAGTCAGTTGACAGAAGAAAAAAATATAGCTGAAATCAGATAAGAAAGATGGCCAGATAATTAATGAGAGGCAAATTTATAGCATAGGATTCTGCTTTTATCCATCTGTCACATTTGCTAGGCTGAAATGTTTGGTAACTTTCAGTATAAATATGTTTGGAGAAATAGCCATTCTCATGTGCCACTGGTAGAAGTAAATTAGCTCAACATGTATAGAGAGTTATACGGTAGCATTTGTCAAAAATCTGAAATTTCCAAACATTTCTATCCAGCAACTCCATTTCTGTAAAGCAACCTTAATATATTTACATAAGAGCAGGCAAAATTGCATGCACAGGGTTATTATTGGCAACATTTTGGTAGTGCAACATAAGCACCTAAATACTAAAAGAATGATAAATAATCTATCCATACAATGTAGTTAATCAGTAATTGAAAATAAAGGATAATCTATATACTAATATGGCAAATATTTAGGATTTTAAAAAAATGTAAACGTCATAATGTGTATATTATGCACCAATTTGTTCAAGCAAAAGAATGTGCATTTATATATGCATGAATATGCATTTAAAAGTACTGGATGATACATAAGGAATTGTTATAATTCATTGAAGAATAGAACTAGATGATAGTAAATTTTGTTTTTTACTTTATGTCTTTTATACTTTTGAGTTACATATGATTTAGTAGAAAATGTACTTACAGTGTTTTAAAAATATTATTTTAAAAATAGGAAAAGTGTGATATTTTGCTGTCTGAAAAAATAAATCTCTAATCATTAACCCATTTTTTTAAAACTATGTACATATATGAAAGTGGTAAAATGTTGGTGGATATGTGTATGTGTATAAATATAGAGAGGAATATACAGAAAAATATTTCATTCAATTTATTTACTTCCATTTTCTTGAAGTATTTCATTGCTTCATTGTATAAAGCAGTAAAACCAAAAAAATGAAAATGATTTAAAAATAAAAAGGAGGAGAAGAAAGAAAGAGAATGGAGAAGGGAAGGAGCACCTTTTCTTTTGCCAATAAGGCTAAATAAGAATTCCCTGCATTGGAATGGCGAGCTGAAGTAAATAACCTCTAAAATGTGATTATACCCTAAATTGTTATGCTTTACTCCTTGAATTATTGCTTACCTTCACAGATACTCTCCTCTAGGATCCATTCCACGTTCTGGGGTATGATAGGCACAGAGCATCACAACTGCCTCTGCTGACTCTCTCTGCTGTCTGCTGTCTGATCTTCTGTTCGGCATCCCAGTGCTCCACCAGGACCACCAGTTATGGAGCACCAAGGCACAAGTTCTGCCTTGTACCCTTTCTGCCTTTGATCAGTGCTATGTTGGCCATCAGTGCCTCTCCCCTCTTCTTACACTGCCTTTACTTCACCCTGTTTTATCCAGTGAGATCCTTTTCCTTATTCCAAACTTTACAAAATTGTCATTTTTGATAAGACTCTCACTTACATCAGTTCACTTCTCATGACTAGGAAAAAAAGTTAATAACCATCCTTGACCTCTTCTCAATGTTGTACATTTCAAATATCTATAAATATATACATTTTTTCTTGAAAAGCATATTAAATTAGAGTCTGTATTTATTCATCATTATATCCAGTTTTTTAAAGCATACTAGTAAGTAAAAAACAGGCTTTTCTAAATATTAGCACATTTAATAGTGTAGAATTTAGTGTTTAGTTAGCATGCATGCAAATAAAGCCATTAGCTCAAATTTATATCCTTGTTTCCACTATATATATATATATTATACTTTTTTTTCTGTTTATTAGCTTATGTTTTCATTTTATTCCCTGTAAATAAAAGAATCTTGTTTGGGAATTTTATATGAGCCACCAGGACAATTTGGACTGAATGGTATATTAAATCCTCTGAAATCTGGGAATATAAAATATAACATTCGTTTTTTGGTACTACCACTTGTGTTACTGCAGCCAGCTTTAACTAGCACGCTGGAACTATTCTGATCATTTATTTTTAATGGGTAGCAGTGTCTCTTAAAATGTTTCAGATACCATCTGAAATTAAATGTGAGATATTAAATACAGTCCTTCTGGGAGATAAAAATATTTTACTTAATTTCTATGCTTATCACACTAGGAAAATAACACATGGCAGAAGGACATGCATCCACAGAATATGCTAAAGAAGGAGTAACATTTTTATTGCAGGGGTATATTTTTCCCACTTTGAAAATAGGTAAAGGTAAGAAACAATTCTTCCCAGGTACCAGCAATGAAAACTGTGCAGAAACGAATTGCCTTCTGATTAGGGACTAAAGGGAGATGCAAGAATATTTTTCCTTAAGGAAAGAATCTAGCTCTCCTAGCAGTGATTTGCTTGCCCATAAGGGGTTTCACAAATGTTGAGATCATTCACCCATTCACCTGTGTCTATTCTAAAGCAGATAGAATAAAATGAGGCTGTTCTAACAGGCTGTGACATAGCAGACAGCATCAAAGGTCATCTTGAATAACTCTTGTTTGGATCATAACGCAAATGGAAACTTATTTCCTCCCCAAAGCTCCAGTGGAATTACCCTGATTGGTTAAAACAAACAAACAAATCCCAATTGATTTCAGATATTAGAATTTACTCATAAACAGTTTGTTTCTTTATAAAACAATAGACAAAAAAAAGGGTCTGTTACGGTGAGTTACTTTTATTTCTTTTCAATTAATTACCCATTCCTCCATTATAGTAGTAATTATTATCTAGCAGATTATTTAATAACTATGGTTGTTTATGTCTCATATGTCTCTGTAGATACTGTAAGATTCTTGATAATACGTTATAATTACCTGTCTATACTAGAGACAGACTACAGATATTCTATGAACATTGACTTGTACATGTGGAGACTGCCTGGGCCAACAGGTGTGGCAAGGAAATGGCTAAAAAATTAAGATAAATCCCAGTGTACATACAGACAGTTCTTTGAAACATGTACTAATTTTAGTTCTCATTGTTTACTTAAATAAAGCCAGTCCTCAGAAGTCAGAGTTCAAATTTCAGTTACCAAGGCATATTAGCTGCAAGTAATTACATAAAGTACAAAGTTTTCTACTAGCTCTTCAGGTGACAAATCACTACATAAAAAAACATAGAAACATCATGTTCCAAGACCAATCACCTCACTTCTTTCTAAGTCCGTTGGTTACTGGGACACTGTACATGTGTTACTCAGTCAACTCACAGAATGTACAGGTGTGTCCTTGTCTCCCAGTTATAAACTTATCTGCCATTTTACAAAAGTGATAATCAAAAGATGATGCATGCCAACAAAATGAAAGTGTGGAGAAGTAAAGAGTGATGACATTGTAAGTGAAATTCAAATCAAATATAAAAGCAGTTATAAAAGAAATAGCTAACCATGAAAATGTTGTCATTGCTGCCATTGGACACAAATTAGATATGGGCTATAGGAACTTAATGAAGATAACTTCATCAGCATAAATGCAATGATTATGACAAAAAGGTGGAGATATCCCCAAAGAAGTTACACTGCCAAAAAAAAAATTGAACAAACAAAACTCTAATAAACAAACAAAGAAATACTTCACATTAAAGGAACTCTTGGAAGCTGATCCAAATTTGGAAAGGAACATGACTACTCACCAAGGCATAGAAAACTTCTCACTCCATGTTAGATGTTATACAATGCAAAGAAGGTAATCATTATTCAAACTATTCTTGAAACATTTTTTACAAAGAATTAAACATTATTTTTCATTATATGTTATGTTTTAAATTACAGTGCACTAAATAAATACCAGTTTTTGTTTTAAAAAATGTATAAGAGTAAGAAAGTTTTTTAATATTTTGGCAAACATTTTTGGAGGACACAAAATAATTATAGTTCTTCCCACTGATTAAGATCACCTTGCACACTTTCACTTGCATTGGCATTTTTATTAGCTATATCTACTATAGAAACATTAACATGTATGTTTTCAGCATTACTCTTTGGAACATTCATATGTGAAAGAAATTATGCTACACCATACAAATTAAACAGAAAGTATCATTAGTCTTCTCAATGAATCACTTATAATTATTTTAATGTTTATGAGGTTGGAAGAATATAGAATATAGAATTTTATACTTTGTGGTGACATTTGTGGTCATATAAGACAACAAAAGCAGGGAAAATTTTTTTGGAAATCCTTTCAAAAATATAATTCTATTAGTGATGTAACATTATATGTTTACTATATTGCTGCAGATTTAACTCAGAAACCTATCATGATGTTCTTGTTGTGATTGTATTACGTTCCCATGAAGAACTAGTTTTGTCACTACTTTCTAGTTGATATTTGATAAAAATGCCATGACTCTGAAATGTCTAGGTCTCTCTTGATCTCTTAATCTCCTATCATATTACAGTTCCCCACAACCTCCACCACTATCGCCAGCTCCTTCACAACGATCTGTAGATAAGATCCATGTTCAGCAGACTGAGGTTGACATCTAACCTTACCACAATGGCTCTATATAACTTCTGCAGCAGCAGTTTCATAGAAATGGCTTCAAATGCACAAAGCTACAGAAGCCGCCTCAGTATTCTCTCCATTTCATATTTTGACAACAGTGAGTGTACTGTGTGTGTGTGTGTGTGTATGTGTGGTATGAAATGAGAAGGTAATTATTTTATACACACACACACACATTGTGTGTATACAATGAGAAGGCAGTCTTTTTATACACACACAGAAACACACACACACAAACACACTCATTGATTCATCCCAAGGGCATAGGTCATTAAAAAGAAAGGAGAGGAGATTAAGTTTAAGAAAATATTTAAAATAATTAGGGGAAATTTTCAGTTGGAATGTGGAGAACGGCATTTCAGTTATACATGAAAGTGTCAGGTTGAAGTAAGAAAAGTTGTGAAAGTCAAATCAAAGCAAGCACTCCTCACTTTCAGGAGAGTGAAATGTGGAAAGTATGGGGTGGTCATACTAGGCTCTTTGTTGACTATGACAGCATCACCAATGATAATAAAATGATCATTAGCAACAGCAGTAACATTTAATGAGAATTTGCTATGTCCCTGACAATATTCTTCGCAGATGAGTGACTCATTTAATGCTTCCAATAACTATGAGGTAAGAAATAATTAATAACCCAGTTTTAAAATGGGAAAATAGTAAGTAAATTCCTTGACATACACAGTAGAAATCAGGTCACACCGATCAGAATCAGGAGTCAAACTCTTAGACTACAGGACACATACCATAACTACTACACTACACTTCAAGTACGGATTCAGAAGTGGGGCCAAGTGCATGAAATCTACTTTAGCTACTGTTGTAGTCTAACTAGGGATGGTAAAGATAGTAATGAAATAAGATGAGTATCTATATTTTGAATAAATGAGTGGTAGAAATGGAGTAAAATAACATTTAGGATTCAAGACTTGAGTATTGGCACAGTAGTGGCAGATTTCACTCCTTTTGCCTGGGTATTTTAAGGTAATTTTTACAGAATTCATGTAAATGTGTCAATGTGTCATTATTGCTGGCTGAAAAGAAATACTTGTTCCATTAGAGTTTTAGTCATATTTCCAGTGATAGAATTATGAGATTTTAATATTAAAAAATCTGAATAATCCATGATCTCACTCTAGTTTTTCAAGCTTAATATTGGGTAAGCAAAGCCAGTAGAGATCATAGAGTACATTGCATGTGGCATTTTGTTCCATCTTAGTCCACCGAAGCAAACAAAAGTGACTCAGTTGTATAGTACCAAAATGCCTGCTGAAAATTTTGTCCTGAGTTTGTCTTAACAAAGAATCTTCCTTGTTCAGCCAGTTTGAATTGATTGATTGACAACCATTTAGAGCATCCATTTATCTATTTCATAGAATCCTAAAGTTATAGACTTTAATGAAAGGATATACTTTGGAGTGAGCAGTTACTTCTGCTTTCAAACTTGATTAAAAGATCAAAATGTGTAGACAATTTCATTTGTAAAATACATGGCCATAATTGCTTTCATTTTGAAAAAAATGGGACAAATTATTGACTCTTGCATTATTTAGACATTATCACAATTAACCTGCCCCAAAGCCTAATAAATGTCATATTCATTGGTAAAACAAACTAGCATATACAAAAGTAGTTTTTGTGTTAAGTAAATGTGAAGGTCAATGTATAAAAAACACTGAGGAAAAAAAGTGCTTTATTTCTCTCTATGTCTTTTCTATTAAAAAAGTTTATGTCAAAGTTACTCCATTCTGAAGCTTGAAATTGGGAGGAAACTGCAGTTCAAGAAACAGTAAAAGAATACTCTGTACTCTCCTTGAACTTCTTTGGCCCAAACTCTACATATATTTTCATTTTGTCCTCAGTCTTTTGTGATTGCTTTTGAGGAATAATATGGGCTCCCTCTGGTGACTAATTTCACACCTAAACATTCCCATGGCAGTTAATTAAGAGGCTGCAGTGTCCGGATTGTGTGCTTGTCTTATGCAGAAAAGTATGTGAGGTTATAGATCTACAGGGAAGATTTAAAACAAAACAAAATCCCCTCAGAGTATAGCACTGGTTCTCCACTGAATGCACCAAATAAATTTTCAACACTTAATTAACTTGATCACATTAAATTCCCCAATTGTGCACTATACTGCTGTTATTCAGAATGATTAGATCTTGACATTTTCAGGAAAATACTTCTTAAATTCAGAGAAAATTAAAATACTTAAAAAATGTAAATAAGGTTTTTTTTTTTCTATATGTTTGTGCACATAGACAATGGAGCAAAGCCAGGGAAAATGAGGAATGGATGCCATACATGAAGGACTTCTCCAGGTCCAGTCTCTCAAAGTTGGACAACTCTTCATTACTTCAGAAAAGACTAGGTGAGGTGTCCATCTTCCCAGTATTACATGGCAAATTTCAGGCTCCTTATTCAGCCCATCTATCTATTCCTTTTTTTTTCTTTTGTCTTTCTCATTCATACTAAGAAGCAAGGTTAATTCTAAGAGATACAATTAAAGTTTTGAACCACATTCTGTTCTCATACTCATTCTTCTCTTAGAAATATTCATTATTTTGAAATTTCTGTGTATCCTTTCCATCCAGCAGTTGTATTTTCAACATACTAGTGTATTTACATAAACAATTATGAAATCGAATATTGTTTTGTGTCTGCTTATAATTTACCTGTTAGTTTCATTGTGTTATCTTCCTGCAACTGGTGTTTTTTATCAACCTGAACTTTTACAGATTTATACATGCTAATGTATGCAAATGTAGTTAATTCTCCTTACCTGCTTTCATCTATAATACCATAACTCCACTTATTTATTCAGGCCATTAAAATTTTCATTTAGGTTGGTTTTCATTTTTCAGTTAACTGAAAGATTCAGAGCATCTTAGGGCCTTTTCCTCTTTCACATATATTATGGTTTCTCAGGAACAGAGACTACAAAGTTAGATTGATTGATCTCAATAAATGTACATCTTTAATTCAATTAACTAATATACACTTCCTCTTTAAAACATAATTTTAAGATTTTAAGTGTTAGCTTCAAGTGAGCTTTATTGCCACCCAAAAATTCTACTCATTCTCCATGTATAAGGAACAGTGATTTCCTTCTCAAACTGTCATATCTACTCTCCAAATCCTGACTCTTCACTAATACACATGCTTCTCATTTCACTGAAGTAGCAAAACAAAAACAACTTCCATGCACTCTCAAAGTCACATCTACTAGTTTAGCTATATCTATCCCATACTTGGTTTTCCCTTTTGTTATGGTGGTGAAATTATCTACATTGCTGTCTTGAGGAAAACCTCTCTACATACATACTGGATCCCATCTATGCAAAGATGTGACTCCTGCAATGGACCC
Source organism: Manis pentadactyla (assembly GCF_030020395.1). NCBI lineage: Eukaryota > Metazoa > Chordata > Mammalia > Pholidota > Manidae > Manis > Manis pentadactyla. Next base: position 166,344,096 of record NC_080020.1, on the reverse strand, counting down.
ATTTCAATTGTACTGTCAACCCTCCCACCTCAGTTGGACTATCATTATTATCATACCAAAATGCTGCAATATCTCCTATCCTGAACACTGATGAAATCTTTTCTGACCAGTTGTGGATTAAAGATGGCGGCATGAGAGGTGAGACAGAGACCTCCTCCTAAAACCACATATAATATGAAAATATAATTTAATACAACATCCTGAAAGAGCAACAGGAAAGAAGGCTGCACCAGACAGCATACCCCTGGTGAAAACAGCAGACCTCACTGAACAGGGTGATGTACCAAAGCTATGACCTGGCGGGGCCAAAGCCCTTCCCCCACCCCAATTCACTGGCAGGAGGAAGAGAAACAGAGCAGGGAGAGAGTGGAGGCATGGGACTGCTGAACACCTAGCCCTGGAGATCTGTTCTGGGAGCGTGAACCTACATTGCATGGTGCTCTGGTGATTTAGTGCGGTTGGAAAGCTAAGAGAGGTGGAATACCTGAAGAAATGGTGATTCCAGATGCTTGTGAAAAACAGGGATTCATATCTGGCTGATCTGGGTGGACAGTCTGAGAGACTTCCTAAAAGTGAGAGGGCTACTAAAGGGGCAAGGATTGTACAGAGCTTATTGCTCAGGAGAAAGGGCAGGTAGACAAAATTGTCTGGGTGCACTCTGCCCAGCAGGTTGGAAACTTAAACGATCTTCAGGTGCTCCATCGCCCTGGCTGGCTCCACAGCTCCAAGGCTGCCCACCATGATACATAGACTGCTGTGTCTTCCTCCCAGCTTGCCTGCACCTAGACTGCTGTGTCTTCCTCCCAGCTTGCCTGCACCTGGCTCAGGCTCGCAAACCAGCAACCCCTGACCTGGCATCAGACCAGCCAGAGGGAAGCTCCATCTATGGCAGCTACAAACACAAAGTATAGAGGCTTATACCTATGTGTTTGGTCCACTGGTTCTGGCAGTGGAGGCAGACATAGCAGACAGAAAGCAGGAAACAGCTCTTTCCTCCCCCAAGCACCAACACTGCTCCCCTGCAACCCCGAAATTGCTCCAAGAGCTGAGCAGTTCCAGAGAGTAGAGCTTCCTGGCACTAGAGGGCACCATAAACAATTTGTGAAATGTCAAAGGAACCTAGTTCAAAGCAAAATTATGAATACACATGAGAAAGATTAAAATGAAATAGACCTCATGAATATTCCTGAAAGGAAGTTCAAAATAAAAATCATTAACATGTTAATGGAGGTACAGGAAAATATTCAAGAACTCAGGAACGAATTTAGCATGGAGACCCAATCATTGAAGAACACAATGGAGGGTATTAAAAGCAGATTAGGTACAGTGGAGGAGATGATAAATGAAATAGAAATTAGGGAACAGGAATACAAAAAAGCTTAGGCACAGAGAAAAAAAAGGATCTTTAAGAATGAAAGAATACTGAGAGAACAGTGTGACCAATCCAAACAGAATGATATTCATATTATACGGGTACCAGAAGGGGAGTAGAGAGAAAAAGAGGTAGAAAGTGTCTTTGAGGAAGTAATTGCTGGAAACTTCCCCAATCTGGGGAAGGAGATAATCTCTCAGGCCATAGAGGTGCACAGATCTCTCAACACAAGGGAACCAAGGAAGACAACACCAAGACATACAATAATTAAAATGGCAAAGATCAAGGATAAGGTTGCACTATTAAAAGCAGCCAGTCAGATAAATAAGATCACACACAAAGGAAAACCCACCAGGCTATCATCAGAATTCTGAGCAGAAACCTTACAGGCCAGAAGGGAATGACATGATATATTTAATGCAATGAAGCAGAAGGGCCTCAAACCAAGAATACTTTATCTGGCAAGATTATCATTTAAATTTGAAGGAGGGATTAACAATTTCCAGATAAACAAAAGCTGAGAGAATTTACATACCACAAACCATCTCTACAGTGTATTTTGGAGGGACTGCTATAGATGGAAGTGTTCCTAAGGTTAAATAACTGCCACCAGAGGTAATAAAAAGAGATAGACAAAGAGCACAGAATATGATACCTAATATATAAGGAATGGAGGAGGAAGAAAAGGAGGGGAAAAAAAAGAACCTTTAGTTTGTGTTTGTAATAGCATACTAAATGAGTTAAGTTAGACTCTTAGATAGTAAGAAGTTACCTTTGAACCTTTGGTAACCACAAATCTAAAGCCTACAATGGCAATAAGTACATACCTATCGATTATCACCCTAAATGTAAATGGTCTGAATGTGCAACAATCAAAAGACATAGAATCACTGAATGGATAAAAAAACAACACCCAACTATATGCTGCCTACAAGAGACTCACTTCAAACCCAAAAACATACACAGACTAAAAGTAAATGGAAGGAAAAAGATATTTCATGCAACTAATAGGAAGATAAAAGCAGGAGTTGCAGTACTTGTATAAGACAAAATAGACTTCAAAACAAAGAAAGTCACAAGAGACAAAGAAGGACATTACATATGATAAAGGGGTCAGTCCAACAAGAGGATATAACTATTATAAATATATCTGTATCCAACATAAGAGTACCTTTATATCTGAAACAAATACTAACATAATTAAAAGGGAAAATAGAATGTAATGCATTCACTCTAGCAGACTTCAACACTCCACTCACTCCAAAGGACAGATCAACCATACAGAAAGTAAATAAGGAGAGGCATTGAACAACACATTTGAACAGATGGACCTAACAGACATACAGAATTCTTTCTTTTGGAAAGAACTCTTTCTTTATCCAAAAGAAGCAGGATACACATTCTTTTCAAGTGTACATGGAACATTTTCCAGAATAGACCACATACAAGACCACAAAAAGAGCCTCAGTAAATTAAAAAAGGCTAAAATTGTACCAACCAACTTCTCAGATCACAAGGGTATAAAACTAGAAATAAATTGTACAAAGAAAAACAAAAAGGCACATGAACACATGGAAGCTTAACAACACACTCCTAAATAATCAGTGGATCAATGACCAAATTAAATCAGAGATCAAGCAATATATGGGGACAAATTAAAACAACAGCACAATGCCCCAACTTCTGTGGGATGCAGTGAAGGCAGTTCTAAGAGGAAGTATATAGCAATCCAGGCCTATTTAAAGAAGGAAAAACAATCCCAAATGAATAGTGTAAATTCACAACTATTGAAACTGGAAAAAGAAGAACAAATGAAGCCCAACATCAGCAGAAGGAGGACCATAATAAAGATCAGAGAAGAAATAAGTTAAATTGAGAGGAATAAAAGAAAAGAAAAAATTAATGAAACCAAGAGCTAGTTCTTTGAGAAAACAAGCAAAATAGATAAATCCCTAGCCAGACGTATTATGAAAAAAAGAGAATATACACAGATAAACAGAATCAAATATGAGAAAGAAAAAATCATAATGGACACCACAGAAATACAAAGAATTTTTAGAGAATACTATGAAAATCTTTATGCTAACAAAATGGATAACCTAGAAGGACTGGACAACTTCCTAGAAAAATACAACCTTCCAAGACTGATCAAGGAAGAAACAGATAATTAAAACAGTCCAATCACCAGCAAAGAAACTGAATTGGTAATCTAAAAACTACCTAAGAACAAAACCCCTGGTCTAGATGGGTTCACCACTGAATTTTTTCTAACATTTAGAAAAGACAAAATACCCATTTTTAAAGTTTTCCAGAAAATAGAAGAGGAAGGAATACTTCCAAAACTCATTCTATGAAGCCAGCATCACTCTAATACCAAAACCAGGCAAAGACACCACAAAAAAGGAAAACTACAGACCAATAACCCTGATGAACATAAATACAAAAATACTCAACAAAATATTAGCAAATTGAATTAAAAAATACATCAAGATGATCATACACCATGATCAAATGGGATTCAAGGATGCAAGGATGGTACAACATTAGAAAATCCATCAACATCATCCACCACATCAACAAAAAGGGCAAAAATCACATGATCATCTCTATAGCTACTGAAAAAGCATTCAACAAAATTCAACATTCAGTCATGATAAAAACTCTCAACTAAATGAGTATAGAGGGCAAGTACCTCAACATAATAAAGGCCATATATGACAAACCCACAGCCAACATCATACTTAACAGTGAGAAACCAAAAGCTTTTCCTCTAAGATCGGGAACAAGACAAGGATGCCCACTCTCCCCATTTTTATTCAATATATGACTGAAGGTCCTAGCCATGGCAATCAGACAACACAAAGAAATAAAAGACATCCAGATTGGTAAGGAAGAAATCAAACTGTCACTCTTTGCATATGACATGATATTGTACATAACAAAATGTAAATAATCCACTCCAGAACTACTAGACCTAATATCTAAATTCAGCAAAGTTGCAGGATACAAAATTAATACACAGAAATCTGTTGCATTCCTATACTCTAATGATGAACTAGCAGAAAGAGAAATAAGGAAAACAAGTCCATTCACAATTGCATAACAAAGAATAAAATACCTAAGAATAAGAATATACCTAACTAGGGAAATGAAAGACCTATACCCCTAAAACTACAAGACACTCCTAAGAGAAATTAAAGAGGACACTAATAAATGGAAATTCATCCCATGCTCTTGGTTAGAAAGAATTAATATTGGTTAAAATGGCAATCCTGCCTAAAGCAATCTACAGATACAATGCAATCCCTATCAAAACACGGATAGCATTCTTCAATGAACTGGACCAAATAATTATAAAATTAATATGGAACCACAAAAGATCCTAAATAGACAAAGCAATCCTGAGAAGGAAGAATAAAGCAGGGGGGAATCTCACTTTCCAACTTCAAGCTCTACTACAAAGCCACAGTAATCAAGACAATTTGGTACTGGCACAAGAACAGACCCATAGACCAGTGAAACAGAATAGAGATCCCCAGATATTAACCCAAGAATATATGGTCAATTAATATATGGTAAAGGAGCTATGGATATGCAAATGGGGAAATGACAGCCTCTTCAACAGCTGGTGTTTGCAAAACTGGACAGCTACATGTAAGAGAATGAAACTGGATTACTGTCTAACTCCATACCCAAAAGGAAACTTGAAATGGATCAAAGATCTGAATGTAAGTCATGAAACCATAAAACTTTTAGTAGAAAATTTAGGGAAAACTCTCTTGAATGTAAACATAAGCAACTTCTTCATGAACATATCTCCCTGGGAAAGGAAACAAAAGCAAAAATGAACAAGTGGGACTATATCAAACTAAAAACCTTCTGTACAGTAAAAGACACCATCAGTAGAACAAAAAGGTACCCTACAGTATGGGAGAATATATTCATAAATGACATATCCGATAAGGGGTTGACATCCAGAATATACAAAGAGCTCACTCATCTGAACAAACAAAAAACAAATAAGCCAACTAAAAAATGGGCAGAGGATCTGAACAGATACTTCTCCAAAGAAGAAATTCAGATGGCCAACAGGCACATGAAAAGATGCTCCACACTGCTAATCATCAGAGAAATACAAATTAAAACCACAATGAGATATCATTTCACACCAGTTAGGATGGCCAGCATCCAAGACAAACAACAAATGTTGGTGAAGATGTGGAGAAAGGGGAACCTTCCTACAGTGCTGGTGGGAATGTAAATTAGTTCAACCATTGTGGAAAGCAGTATGGAAATTCCTCAAAAAACTAAAAGTAGAAATACCATTTGACCCAGGATTCCATTCCTAGAAATTTACCCTAAGAATGCAGGAGCCCAGTTTGAAAAAGACATATGCAGCCCTATGTTTATCGCAGCACTATGTACAATAGCCCAGAAATGGAAGCAATGTAAGTGTCCATCAGTAAATGAATGTATAAAGAAAATGTGGTACGTATATACAATGGAATATTATTCAGCCATAAGAAGAAAACAAATTCTACCATTTGCAACAACATGGATGGAGCTAAAAGGTATAATGCTCAGTGACATAAGCCAGGTGGAGAAAGACAAGTATCAAATGATTTCACTCATTTGTGGAGTATAAGAACAAAGAAAAAACTGAAGGAACAAAACAGCAGCAGAATCACAGAACCCAAGAATGGACTAACAGTTACCAAAGGGAAAGGGACTGGGGATGATGATTGGGAAGGGACGGATAAGGGGAAAAAGGGGTATTATGATTAGCGCACATAATGTAGGGAGGCAGGGACATGGGGAAGGCAGTATAGCAACCACAATTTTGTTCATGTAAGTGTATATTAATGATACCAATACAAAAAAATCTTTTCTCACCTCAAATTTCCATCTGGATAAATCATCTGGTTTGTCTGCCCTTCTTGGTAGAAAATTTGCTGTGGTCACTTTCCCTCCTTCCATTTTCTCTTGAATATACCGCCATCATATTTTCCCCCAAACTTTAATAAAAATTATATTAACCCATTGGGACACTCAAGATCCTCGTGTTACTAAAACAGGTGTTATTGTTTTCTGGCCTCACTTTACTCAGTTTATTATTTTTGACCTGGCTGGTCACTGTCTCTTTCTTGAAACACTTCTTTCCTTCATTCTGGCCACCACTCTCTTTCCCCTAATTTATAAACATTTGTTGCTGAATGTTTCTTATCTTCCCAATATCTATATTTGGATGGCCTTAGGACTCTTTCCTTGAAATTATCTTTTTTCTTCTGAGGAGCTCATCCAGACCTATGACTCTAAATGTCATCTATATTCAAGTGCCAGCTATATTCATTTTCCTATCTGGTATCTCCATTTAAAAGTGTAAGTAGGAGTCAACAAGTCAAACCAATGTGTCAAAATTTAAATCCTGATCTCCTCAATTCACATTTTCTCATTTTTTCTCCAACCCACTATAGGTTAACTCTGTCATTCTTACCACCAAAACTAAAAATCTTGGAGATATTTGGACATCTTTCTCTATCTCATATTCCTCATCTCATTTATCAGAAAATTTTGAGACTTTTCCTTCAGAAGATACCCGGAATCCAACCATCTCCATAATGCTACCACTATCACTTCACTTTTTGTCTTTCAAGTCTTTCATTATTGAGCACTGAGAGGTCTCCCTGATTCTGCCTTCATGCTCATTAGAATAACTTTCTATACAGTGGACTGAATGTTTCTGTCTGAATGAGTAAAGGTATGAGAGAGCTCATAGCTTATTTTACAAATCCTTACAATTTTATGTATTTAAAATAAAAAATACGAAATTTTTGCCATGTCTACAGTTATTCGGCCCTGGCTACCTTTCTTACTTCTTATCTTACCTCTCATTGCTCATTTCACTGGAGCCATTTGGTTTTATGATATTCCTCAAGCACACCAAGCCTTAAGGGCTCTTCTATCTGAGTTTTATTTTTCTGGAATCCTCTTCCTAAGTTCTTTGCATAGCTTCCAATCTGGCATCATTTATTTACCTATTAGAGAACATCTAGGAAGAGATCTTTCTTTTTCTTCAAAGCAGAAGATAAAATTCTTTTGTGAAAAGTGCCCTCTCTAGTCAAGGTAAGAATTAACCTTCTGTCTTGCTGCTGGTTAACTTAGGCTGCAAGAAGTCATATATATACATAAGAAGTCCCCCTCCAGGTTTTCCTGACTCCATTTTAGATAAGGTTTCCTTTACTCATTTTGAAACTAGACTGTATTTATTTCCCATTTCAACTGCAATCGTAAGCACTCAGAATCTATTCATGTTTGTATAATTCCTTTAACTAAAAGGTTAATGAAATTTAACTAAAGAAAAATACAACCATTTGTATTTCCAGTTCTATTCCTGATATAAATAATATTTTTCATTAAAATAATGTAGGTATGTTCATTTTGTTGAACTTTGATGTGGAGAGATTTGAAAGTTTGTTGTGGGTAGTGATTTCTTCTGATAATATTTGATAATAACTAATAATTTTTTCAAGGATGCTGAAAAGGTATCATTTTGTAAAATGTTATTTTCTGTGTGAAAATTGTATTTGTATAAATTAGGGTTAAGATACTGGCTCTTTCAATGGTGGGAGATGCCAATAATACTAAGTTTAAAAATATGTTAAAAATTAGTGATTCCAGCATAAAAGAAAATGAGTGGGGAGGCCACACAGATATTGTTGATACGTGAATTGTGGTTGAGAGCAGACATCTAGCAATTGAACATTTCATGCTTTAGACTGTACATAGACCACTTCAAACAATACTGAGAAACTAAAAGTTTGAGAAAGCCATTCAAATAACCAAATATGGGGCAACTTCATTTGTTATTTTCCACAGTGACATTCTGAGCAGTTCACTACCTACTGGACTTGTCATCTGTTTCTGAGACTCAGAGAGCCATTGAGACTTGCCATGTGACATATCTTGGAGCTAAGAGCAAAACAGAACAAAAAGAACTCTTTCCCTTTCTTCCCTATATTATTTTGTTGTCTTAGTAAAAGGAATGTGTTTGCCTTCTGATCCTGATATCTCACTAGCTGTTGGTAACCTTGTATGTTGCAAAGGAAATACTTAAGGATCTTTATTAGGGATTTTGAAATTCAAACTAAGACTTCTTGTCTGTAATCTAAGCTCTAAGCCAATCTTTTTCATTCATCCTTAGTGGAGCTAATTCTTAGTTTTAATTATTTTCTCCCAAAGCAGCTCTTAAAATTTTATATTTTTTCTTCTTAGATCTTAACTGCACCTCCAGCCTTATTAATCAAGTGCTTTTCCTTTTCCATCCTTGAGAAAATTTAATCAATATTGCATGGAATCTCTTAATTCTTCCCTTATCTATCCTAAATTATAGAAATGATTAACTTATATTTCATTATGTTCATTACTCAAATTAAGATAGATTTATCATATTATTTCCAGTCTAGAAGAATAATCATATCAATTTATAAAAAATATCCTACATATCTGGATATCAAATAGAAACAGAATCAATACCAGAGTAAATAAACTGTCTTTTCTAGTAGACTCAGTGCGGTCCTTTGAAAACTAGTTGAGGCTCTCAAGTAAATATATACTTTTAATTTTAACCTATATAGATTATTTGTTTTGAATTTAAAAGTTTAAATTAAACAACAACACCAAAACTCTTTGATCTCAAGTTCACCCATCTTTCCTCTAATCTAAGATTATGGTATTTTGAAAATACACCAGTTTCAAAAATATAGTTTTTTCATTTTCCTTTGGAGACTTGGGTTTTTATTTTAAAAATTAAGGAATGAACTTAATTTCTCAGTATTTTATGAGAAAAACTTATAACTATCTAGATCTGATTTATTTGAACAATTTTGAAATCTTCATTACTTTCTGCTTGTTGTCAAACTTCATATGCTTCCAGCACTTTCTCTAGGGATGAGATCTCCCTGTTATTCGGTATCAAATCTGAACTAACAGAAGTGAAGAAAAGAATTTGGCAAGAACATAGAAACAACATTAATTGTAAAGGCACTCTGTCATGATACTGTACTCCACCTTGAACTTAATTTTGATTGGAACTTGAAATAATGTCTTTGCTACTAGCAACCATTCTAACCAAGTTTTCTTGATATCACCACTTTTTTTTTTTGTTTTTTTGTTTTTTTGTTTTTTGGAAACTCTAATCAATGTTTTAAGGATACTAATGTCTGCCATAAAATAGTGGAGAAATTGATTAATGTTAATAATCATTACCATCTATAAGAAATGCAAAAGTATCATTTTAGTGGTATTATTTTTGGAAAAATTACCTATACTAATTGCCAGATATGATTAAAAGGAAAAAATTGAAATTACATTGTTCAGGGGTAGTTTAGATCCAGCTTTTCTATACACTGTCAAAAGCAATAGATTAAAGCCCAAAATCAAATATCCAACACTGGTACTTGCCTAATGCTCAGAATTCAGCAAGACATTTTCTTTGAATTTAGTTGACTTTACTGATAGCTTTGACTATGATGTAGGTATTGACCAAGTAATTTTTAAAAACTGTATCATTTGGTTTTTCATAGATTTTTGAATATTAAGCTTAGGTTTCTTAAATACTAATGCTTTAAATATTCCTCAGTCCTGACTCCTAACCCCAATAAGTGAAGTGAATATGAATTAATACATTTTAGGAGTTTTTGAATTTGTATAATGCTTATGTATTGAAACAACCTAAGTGAGTATCAAAGGGTAAAAATCTATTCCCCCAAATATAAAAAACAAAATAATCTTCCAAAAGTGTTATGGTGAACATGTATCTGGAAATTTCTGTTTTATAGTAGCAAGAAACACTTTGTCCTTTCAAAAAAAAGGACAATGATTTAAACAATGTGCCCACAAATATATGCAGAAATACTAATTTAACAGTTATCAAATAACTCAAGGTTAATATTATAAACTGAAAATAATAGCTCTTCATCCTTTTTATGTAAATAAATGGAAAGATAGTCCATGTTCATGAATTGGAAGATTCAGTATTGCTAAAATAATAATTATTCCCAACTTGATTTATGGATTTAATGCAACCCCAATTAAAATATCAGCAAGATATTTGTAAATATTGACAAAGTTTTTCTACAGTTTATATGGAAAGGCAAAAGACTTATTATAGCCAAAACAGTACTGAAGAAGAAACAAAGTTGGATGTTTCACAATACCCAATTTCAAGACTTGTTATAAAGCTGCAGTAGTCAAGACAGTGGAATATTGGTGAAAGTGCACGAACAGATTAACAGAATACAAATTAGAAATTGACTCATACAAATATAGTTAACTGATGTTTCACAAAGGAGCAAAGACAAATCCATGGAGAAAGGGTGGTAGTGTTGACAAAGCTGTGTTAGAAAAGTTGGACCTCTATCTGAAACAATGAACCTAGGTACAAACATGATATCTTATACAAACATTAGTTGAAAATAAAGATAGAAGTTAAGTGTATAATGCATATCTATAGGGCATCTTGAAGAAAACATAGGAGAAAAAATTGACATGCTTTTGGAGTTGCTGATGAAATTTTAAATAAAACACCACTAGCATGATCCATGAAAGAAAAAAGTAACAACTTAGATGTTACTAAAGTTAAAAACTTCTACTCTGTGAAACTTACCTATATGAGAAGGAAAACAGAGAAAACATTTGGAAAACTTATGCTTGATAAAGAACTTGTGTCCAAAATATGCAAGACTCAACAATTCTTAAAAGCAACTCTTAAAACTCAACAATGGAAAGAACAACAATCCAAAGTTAGCAAAATATCTGAATCAACCTCTTATCAAAGATATATAGATGGCAAATAATAATTTGCCATTAGGAAATTGGAAATTAAAGCACCAATAAGACACCAGTACATACAGAATAGCTAATATCCAAAACACTGACTATATCAAATGCTGATATTGATGCGGAGCTAAAGGAACTCTTATTTATTGTTGGTGGAAACACAAAATAGTACAGTCACTGTGGAATATTTTTTGGAAATTGTTTATGAAGCTAAAATATAGTTTTATCATATGATCCACCTATCAAGCTCCTCTGTATTTAATTAACTGAATTAAAAAGCTATGTCCATACATAAACCTGTGCATGAATATTTATAGCAGCTTTATTCATACTTCCCAAAGCTGAAAGTAACCAAAATGTCCTTCAATAGGTGAATGAATAAAAGTTGTGGTATATCCTTACAATAAAATATTACTAGTAATAAAAAGAAGTGAGCTATCAAGCCACAAAAAGTTATAGAGGAACCTAAGTACATATTGCTAAGTGCAAGTTGCTAGTATGAAAAAAATACATACTATGTGGTTCAAATTATATGGCATTCTGAAAAAGGTAAAATTATATATAGAGAAAATAAATCAGTGGTTTACAGGAGTCTAGTGAGGACTGAAGGGTATAGAGGCTTAAATATAGAGCACAGGGGTATATTTTTTAGGATGATAGAATTATTCTGTATGATAGAATGATGGTGAATAAAGACATTAAACACTTGTCAAAACCCAGAGAAGTTTACAACACAAAGAGTAAACCTTAATGTATGAAAATTAAACAATATATTACAGATCCAAGGACCCCAAGATGACATATAGAATGTAGCAAATTATCTAAATATATTACAAATGTATCCAAAAATGTGACTGAGGCAGGGTAATTATATGCTCACTTAAGTAACTTTGGGAATGAGTGGATTCAGTAAGACAAAAGGCAAATGGAATTGTATAAAGTGCTACACTCTAGTTGATAAAAGTTTTTTTCACCCCATGAGGTAACAGGCTAACAATTCTGAAACAATTGCATATGTACACTGGAAATAAACAATTAAGTAAATGGGTAGCAGATGGTTGAAGCCAGTTATCACACTTTTGAGTGGGATGCTACAGATAAGCCAGGAAAGCAGCATGAAATGATTTGTAAGAAATGGATTACAGTAGAAGATTCTAGTATGAACTCATTTTTAGCATACTAGACATGCACATAGTTATAGAAATATGTATAGATGTATAGATATGTGTAAGTACATGTATTAGTGTGTATATGTGTATATATATATATATTTTTTCGTTGCTTTGTCATCTGAGAGGGCCTAGAACCAATAAAACTCCAGCAGCACTGATCACATCTAGTGTCATATTATCTATTATTCCAATAGATATTCTAATAGATATGATATAGAAATTTGAGAAACATAATCTTAGATCAGGTGATCAAGCTTAATGACAGTAATAAGTTGTACTGATAGCATGTATCCTTTGTATGATGTGATAAAAGTAATACTGCCCCACTGTGTTCTTCCTCTCCAAAACACACTAAAACAGTTTAACCATAAGAAAATCATCAGGTAAGTGTCATTTGAGTGACATTCTCCAAAATAATGAACTAGCATTCCTCAAAATTATCAAGGTTTTTAAAAAACAAGGAAAGTTTGAGAAACTACCATAGTCTAAAAAAGCTTAAGAAGCATGGTGATGAAATATAATGTGTTAACCTGGATGGAATCCTGAAATAGAAAAAAGACATTAGAGGTAAACTAAGGAAATCTGAATGAGATAACAATAAGATGTCAGTAATTTTTCATTAATTATGAAAGATATATTATGCAAGTTGCTAATATTAAGAGAAACTGCGTATGGGGTATATAGGAACCCTACTATCTTCACAATTATTCTGTAAAAAATGAGTTGAGTTGCCTTAATAATTCCATAGCCTTGAGGGTGGAGAAAGAGAAAGATACTGGTGTAATTTGCTTTATAAAATTCATATTTGCTATTTAGGTATTTTAAACTTTCCATAAATTCCATTAAAAATATGCATTAAGTTAAAAACATTTCAACAGATGTGAAGATAAAAGCTTTCAAGATAGATTCTATTTTATTATTATTTTTTTATTATTGAGAAACTGGACCACAGAAGGATCTTGAAATAAGTGAAAACTGGAATGAAAAGTGAGTCACTCCTCCATTATGAACTGTTTATGTTTAATTATCTATTTTAACTTTTTTAGTTACTTTAAAAAGTAAATAGTTTCTGTAACTTTAGAGTTGGACTCTCACTTTTCCCTCTATATCCCCCTTTTCTGCTTTTCTCCGTATTCTGTAAGAGACACAGAGTAATATTTTTGTCTTATGCTAAAATGGCCAATTAAGACCATTTCTAGGGTTAATAAAGAAAACAGTCCATGAAGTGTCTGGTAGCTCATTTGCTTCTATTGTGCAGAACAACTGTACTTACTAATTCCAGAGGTGCAATAGCAGTAATGAATCAGGTAAGGTAAAGTTTTCCTTACTGATATGGGTTTTGGATTGTAGTAGCCTGAAGAGTAAGTATCTGACCCTGGGAAAAGGGTGCCTGTCTTTGATTTGGTGGGTTCAACAAGAAAGAAACCTGTCCGTAATGAGAATATTGCCAAGAAGTCCTTGTGACCTGTCATTTCAAATTTCTTCTCCATTCTTCTACACTGGGTTCCCGACATGATTCTTTGAAACTTGTGAAGTAATGGACAAAATTGACCATCTCAAAAAAGACCCACAGTGCCATCTAGAAAGGATAATTGAGACAGGAGAACATTTGAAGAAGGGGGATGAAGGAGGAGGAAAAGGAAAAGAGATTCAGAGAGTAAGAGCCCTTCTTGAATAGAAATGGATATTATCCAAATGTGACTGAGAGCCAAACAGACACACTTGAGAAAGACTTCTTTAGTTGTTTGAGAGAATGGGCCATAAATATTAAGGCAGAAAATGGGTACCCCTCCATGAGAGAGAACACTGTGGAAAGATCTTGTTTTGAACTGTCACTACACTAGAATTTTCCAAACTTTTCTACTTTTTATATTGTCCCAATGCCTCAAAATTAACATCATGTTTATTTGCAAGCTCTGGGGTTATAGTTCTCAGAAGCCTAAAGAAAAATCGGATTAAAGCAAAAACAAAGTTTGCCCCATATATTTTCTGGTGAGAAGATGTAAAGGATCATCAATCTCCCTAAACTATAGTCTTGAGTTTTAGGTGGTAAAGGGCAGTAGGCTCAAGAAAGACTTAAAACTGAACTTCTTTACAGAATGGTACTTGACTTCCAAGAGGGAATGTTCTAAGATGACAAGCTCCAATGTATAATTACTTTTCAAGCCTCTACTTCCATTGCCATGATAATGTTCCATTGATCAAAGCAAACTGTGTGGTCAAGCCCAGAATTAATGTAGGAGAAGATTACATATGTACCTGAATACTAGAAGACATGGTTTATTGGGTGTTACCAATATAAGAGCCTCTCATAATTAGAATTTCCAAATAAACATTAAATTCCAACAAATTGAACTGAAATTATTATGCCTTGGGTGATGGAGAGGGCATGTGGGAAATAGGGGTCAGGCAATGTGCAAGACTCTTTTTTTAAACAAAGAATATTAGTTTCTAGTGGTTACATTCTAAAGCCCAGTTACCACTTTAATACACCAAATCAATAACTTGAGTTGAAATTTGTTCCCTGCTGTATTAACAATTGAATTTTGCAAAACTAATTGGTTTCCTGTGTCAACAAGTCCCTGCTAATGTGGTTATTTCCAGACACCACAATTCTCTCTGCATCCACCAACCTTGCTAAAGACAACACACACACACACACACACACGCACACACACACACACACACGCACGCATACACATCTGAAATTAAATTTTAAAAACATAAAAGGCCACTAGAACTGATTAAATATTTTACAGTCCTGCTTCCTGAATTTTATTTTTCTCATTTCATCATCATCTTTAAAACAATGGCATGTAGAAACAGTTGATTTGCTTTCGTATGTCAACACTGTACTAGGCACTGGGGAAATACAGAAGGAAATATGACATCATACATTTATTTGTGTAATACTCTTTAATTTTAACATTTATTCATATGTGTTATGATTCCATTGAAACTTCAACCATATGTAAAGGGTTTTCAGGGGAGAGATTGTATTCATATTATGGATGATGAAACTGAGGTTCAGAAAAGGGAAGTAAATGTCTCAGTTGTATAACTAGAAGGGGATCAAGTTCAGACTAGAATTCCGATTGAGTAGAATTCCAGTAATTCTTTATGCTTGTGTAAATGTGAGCTGCAGATTTTTATAAATCTGACTTTACCTTTAATATCAACACTTGTGAAAATTACATAAACCAGTCAAAATATGGATTCTCTATTCTAAAATTATAACAGTGATACCTTATACACTTAGTATGGTTACATTAATTATTATTCTCCATCGCTGATCTCTTTGAGGACATAACCACTGTCCTTAAAGCCTTGCAGGCTAGCTAAGGAACAAGGTAAGATTGCCTAAACCAATAGCGTTATTTATTCAAAATTGTTAAAAAGAAGAATGAATAATACAAAAACATGGTTAAATGATGTAGTAGCAGTGAAGGAAGCAATCTATAAATTTATTGAATAGGAAGAGCAGTCAGGGCTAATGTAATCAGAGAGGTTTTGACAGAAAAGAGATGCTTGAACTTGGCCTATTATACTCACTTGCAGCTTGTGTTCCTTGCCTCCAACCTCAACAGAGTTCACATTTATTCTGTCTATGACTGTTCAGAGACATGAAGTCTGTTGTCAATTACATCTCAGCCATGAAGATTTGACCCTTTTGCAACACTCATTAAGCATTACGCTGATCTGTCATGCATATGTCAATTCACCCTCTCTTCCTCCTTTTTATTGTACAAGTGCCTGCATTCTACCCTTCCAGAATATAAGTATTCATTTCCAGCTTATGTTGGCTAGACTCCTTGTACTGAAAAGTACCAGGTTCTTTGTGATAAGCACTTACATTGAAAAAAAATATCTGCTCTCCAAAAGTGTAAGTGCTACTAGTCTAAGTACCTGAGGTGAAAGAATAATCATGAAATTTAATAAAGAAAAAATGAAATGTTCAATTGGAGACCAAAACTGTTTTACAGCAGTACAATAAAATAAAACACAAGCCAGTTGCCCTCAGTACCAGACTATTATTCACACACAGAAAACAGGAAGTAGCCCTGAGGGTTGCTTGACCAGAAATATATATGAGTGATGAGAGTTTTATTTCTTTCCTTTTAACCTGTGAGGAACTTTGGGGAAAAGGTAGAAAGCATTCACATTCAAGTAAAAGGAAAAATTACTTTCTGTCTTATTCTTCTGCCATCTTTCTCATGTTTTATTCTGATAAACTAGTATTAGTTTGAATAGAATATATACCATTTTTATTCTCTTAGCTAATGCTACCAGTGAAATTTGCATTCTCCTTCAGAAACTACACAAATTTTTTCCCTTGTTATTGGTTTAGGATAAGAATTCTAGACCACTAAAAAACTGACAAGTGGCCAAATTGTGTTTTTTACCCTAAAATCCTTCTTTGTACCTAGTGAAAGACCCTGGCTCATTGTATCACTCAAGATATTTTGTTGAATAAACAGACAGATGATATTCATGTAGTGATAGATGACATTCTGAGTAGCAGATGAAGAGAAATTGTGGAAGATTTTTCTTGAAGCTGTTTGTTAAGGGAAGGATACTAATTTTAGTCAATGTGTTTATTTGGGGTGGCTTACGATGAGAGGTAATGGAAAGTCATTCCTTGTCCTTCTTGTCCACGGTAGTTGTTGTCTATTTCTTCAAAATTACCATATTAGACCTCATCTTAGACTTGTTATTTGCTTTTGTTTTGCTGGAAGGGCAGAGGAGAGGAAGTTGATAGAAAAATAAATGAATTATAATTGTCTCATTATGGCTTATGTTTATCATCAAAAATTGTGTGTGCTCTCTCAGTGAATCACACATATTTATCATCATTTTGGTCCTACATGCATTGAGAGGTCAAATTTGAACAGAATTTTCACAGGCCTTACCAATTTTATTTTCTTTTTGCAACCCGCTCTCCTTCTCTCCCTCCCTCCCTCCCTCCTTCCCTCCCTCCCTCCCTTCCTTCCCTCTTTCTCAGCCTCTAATCAAATCCTATGCCTTGTTATGATCAGGCAGTATCTTTGTATTGTGAATTCCCTCTTTTCCCAAGCCACTGTGCTAGTATTTTACAAATAAGCTATGTAAATATTAGCAGAAATTTAAGTCAGAGGTAGCAAATATCCCATTCTTCATGAAAAAGTGTATATGAACCATACACAGACCCTCAGAGATTGGACTGATGTCAGGTAGGAGCCATTTTGGGAAAGAGGGAAAATGATGGTGAAAAGGCAATGGAGATTTTTTATTCCCACCATTCTGCAACCCTCCGTGAATTCCTTTATGATGTATATATTAGATTTCTACATAAGGTTTCAAAGGAAGGAAAGTGTTTCTGTTAAACAAAAGCTGTAAACTACTGCTTTCTATAACCTACTAAATTGATAGATGACAGAACACATGAGGTTGTTCCCATAAAGACCTCATTTTAATCTCATTTAATCTTTTGTAAACAACTACCCCATTATTCTCCAGCTCACCTATTTGTGCTTGGCACAGTGGAGATTTGGAGGGGAATGTAGAGGTGAACACATAATCTAAGGACAATCAGTAGACTATTTTGAGGCAGGATCAACAGCATCAAACTAACAGCATTGGCAAGAAATACCTAGTCATATAGTGAATCGTGTTATTGCACATTAGGGAAGAGTCAACCACCCGAAACATCCATCCAGCACCTAACACCTGAGGCAGAGTGGAAGGGAAATCTCTCCCTAGTCCTTTCTTTAACTAGTTTCATCCCTACCTTAGGGAAACATGAGTCAGACCTTGCAAATAGCCAAACTCATCTGCTCTAAAGCATTTTGTTATTTTCTAACCTTTAAGTACAGTTTAGTTCCCTTCTTGATAGTCTGATGTTCATGTAATTTCAAACCTTTTCATTTCTTTTCAGTATCCAATTCAAGTCTTCCTGATAGTGTCAGTGAAACAGCCAGAAACCTGTAGGTTTCTGTGCTCCTTCAGTTCTCTCTGCAGTTGGAAATTTTCTTTCATTGCCCTGTAAAAGCCTGCCAGTGCCCCAAAAGTTTCTATAAACATTTCTATTAATCTTCTCAATTGTGTTTCTCCAAATATCAGCTTTTTTTTTCAGTCCTTCAAACTTGATAACTGCCTCAATTTATTGATACAAAAGTAGCCACCTTAGCTTTCTCCAGGTGGAGAACAAATCTCTATTTACGAAGTGAGTTTAAAAAGATAACACCCATGTTTTCTCCCATTTAACCAGGGAGGTCAAATATGTTGCTTATCACTTCTGGCAGCATCACCAGCCCTATGCTTAGTATTTGCTTAGTACTAGAAAATTCATTTTAGACAGAAATGTTAGCTCTCTTTTTGAGAAAGATGGGAGGAAAAAGAGGAGAAGCAATGATATTGACAATGGATGAGGAGTAATAAAGATATAAAATAACAATTTGAAAAAATAAATGAGAGTAAATAGAAGTAGAAAAGAGGAGTATAATAGGGAGCTTAGGGGTAATAAAAAAAAAAAGTTTACACAAGTGAAGGAGATAGGAAACAACATTCAAGTGGGACTTCTTAATCTGTTAAACACAAAGCCAGACACTATATTTGAACCCAGAACAATACATTTTATTTTTCTCATGTGACAAGTATAATTAATCAAACCAAAAGAAAGAAGAAAACACAAACAACAGAAAGTAAAAGACCCTGAAGCTTGGAGAGGTCTGGACCATTAAGAGATGAGAGAATAACGACATATTAAAGCCAGCATTCCAAACTCCTTTATTAGAGTCTAAGACAGATTTTCCAAAAGATGAGAAGAAAAAGAAAGCATGGTCTCTAGAAAGGAAGGGATGAATCTTCTCTAACATGGAATTTTTATGTAAAAAGTGACTTTTTAAATTGGGCCCACACTCTAAGGCTTTTTCATTAACATTTTGCCAAGATAATTTAATGTTTCATTATCAATTAAAAAATTCCTTAATTAAAGTGAGGCTGGAACTTGGAAGAGCAAGGGTAATTTTTTTTAAAGAAACTGAACTAGTCTCTTTCTTTAAAAAATTGTTGACCTTTAAGCAAATGAATAAGTGGGGGGAGGGTGCCAAAATTCCTATACCCCCAAAAATATGTTCCATCATATAATAGAGAAACTTGAATTTCTGCCTTAAATTGGTTTTGACTAAGAAGAGGGTAAAAAGATAAAATTCAGAGTGAAAAGTTATAAAAAACACCTCTGGTTTAAATCATAGGAAGCATACATACAAGCTTTCCTAACAACCTTTTTAACATACGAGTAATACTCATAGGATAGAAAACCAAGAGAGCTATTATCAGTAAAAACAGTAATTTACCCATCCTTTTAATGAAGCTGAGTTGGGTTTGTATTTAATAATGGAAGGGCAGAGTCTATGTCACAGGCATCACTTGGGCACTAGGGAAATATGGGGAAAATGTTAGATCTTGGGAGGTAGACATGAAGTTGGCTACAAGAGGACAGCACAAGTTGTGAGTTTGCAAAACCAAAAACAGACTTTCCATCTAGACTGGGACAGTTATTGGAAAATTATCTACCTTCATATACTAGAGGGTTACCTCATAAGACTGACATACCATAAGATGAGGGAGCAATGGAGAATCACTCACACTGAATAAGAAAATCTTGATGCTGAATGCCAGTGCATTCAGCTGAGTCCTTAAGCAACTCTGAACTCAGATCCCAAACCTGAACTAAGGAACCCAGGGAACTAGGCAGGGCCTGACAGAGGGTGCTGAAGAAGTACTTGACCTCTTCTAGTCTCACCTAAAATAAATCCTGTCCTGATCTAAGCTCAATAATTAAACACAAAATCTTCTCAATATTAAAGACATTTTTAATCCAATTGAATTGCCAGAAAAGCCAGTGCATTCACTTTGTAATTTTTGTCTCCTGTTGTAGTTTCTGGAATAAGAATGAAATCATTTTTTTTCCTATTAAAAGGAAAGAAAAAAAGAAAAAAAGCATTCAAAAGGTCATGCATGACTATGATAATAATGGTATTTTTTTACCTGTATTTTTCTAATACCTCTGGAAACATCATCAGCGATAAAAGGCCTCTAAGTTTTTTGTTCTTACTCAGGCAAAATAAATTTTCATTCATTCAGAAAAATAGTCTATATTCCTTTTAATATTAACTCAACTCACAACCAAATATTAATTATCTTAATTTTGCTACTAATCATACAGAGGTCTAACTCCATATAAAACATTATTTTGATATTAAGAGGATTTTGTTTTTCTAATCCCCCTTACATTCTGTAACTCAGGAGAATAATTGATCATATTATGCCTTTACTATTATTATAGTATTATGTCTCAGTTCAGTATTACCTGAAAACTTGTGAGCCCTCCTGACTTCATTTTTTATGAAAATTGCTATATGTAGAAGTCCTATTTTTAAAAATAAGTCAATAATGAGGTGGTGAATTGTATTACAGAATGCATCTTCACTTTACTAAAGGCCTCATCTGGGATTCACCATGTAATGATTTCCTTTACTGTCATTGTTTATTCACACAGTTAGATAAAGGAGCTGCAGTGAAGGGCTGAGAGGCTAAGTTAATTACACCTGAGCTATATAATATATAATTCATCCGATATGAAGATGAGGCATTCTGAATAGAAATTTTGTCTCTGGTAAAATAGTACAGTTGAACCACCAACTGATTTATACAAACCAACTCCCCCCTTTTTCTGGAATATATCTGACTGCTGAAGTAAAATCCTCTTTGCAATGATAAGAACATCACTTTTTAATGTGACCATAAATATTCTACTAAAATGTTTAGGGAATCCCTAACTGGCCCTCTGCCTCCTTGACCTCTCTCACATTATATCCCTTAGTTAAAAAAAGTATGAAGACTCTGAGACTCTGTTATTCACAAAAATTTTTCATTTTGAGAATCATACTCAACTCAGAAATTCAAGCTTATCTTTTAGTTTCTTCTCTATTAACATGTGTCTGTCCCTATTATAGGTAGAAATTCTTCTCATGTTTTCTCTCCTGTACCAGCTTCACTCAGAACAATCTCTGGCTATATATTATATGTTGCTATATGTATTATTTGATATATTTAATTTGTTGAGGGTAGAATGAGTGAGCAACCATACAACCAGCTTAAGTGAGTTAATGTGCATTATGGACCCATGGTCCCAAACAATGCCACAGAGGTTCATCTGAGCCCCTTCAGTACTTGACTCTGGCCTTGCTTTTTAGTTTTATTTACTCATATCTTCTTCATTGATAGTTTAGTCCCCCATAGAGAAGGGAAGATGTCCACTGGTAACCCAAGCTCTTTCCCTTTTATTTGTGACCTAGTGAATGATTTTCAAATATGACAGGAGGATTCCAACTGGCCCCTTTGTATCTCATACCAATTCCTATTGCCAGGAGACATATGAGGCCATATGATTACTGCAGAGATCCCCATGCCTAAGGAAGGGTAGCTTTGTGGGGGAAAGAAGAGGGCTGGGCAGAGAAAAATAAAGTATGTCTATCAATCCCTTGTTCCTGGTTAGTATCTCAGTCAAAGTTAATTCAAAGCAAGAGTTATATCTTTGTCTCAAAAACACCATTTAAGTTCTTGTGTCTAGATTCCCATTCTGGATAATAATGGTCTCTATCAATCTGGTGTCTTATTTTCCACAAGAATTACTTATCTTTGGGCCTATCCTGTTGTCTTCAGTGTCTAACATCTCATAGAAGGGAAAAAACCATCATTCGTTTTTCACTTTGAAGTAAATCCTCAGCTAAAAGAATACTCAGAATTTTTCACATTGATGATGATTATAGTCCTTGTTTCTAATTTTTCATGAAGTCATAACTGGTATTTATAACTAATTTCTTCTACTACCCATTCTGTATTCTCTTTGTTTTTATCAAAAACCTCAGTTGGTCTGGGTTCCTTATGTGGTGGTGTTATTCAACCTTAAATCATGAGGGATCTGCTTCATTAGTAGTTCTGCCTCGAATTGGTTCTTAAGTAGTTTTCCATTGATCTTAATCACAGGACAATACTAAGAGATATACTAAGGGATCTCTTTATTCCAGACATACTCTTTTTTATTTCCATTGTGGAGTAGTAGTTCAATTTCTCCTTGGTGGTCAGGATCCGTTACCCCAGCCAACAGAGTAATTCCCTTCTGTGACTGTTAATTTGGAGTCATGATAAGTCCTAAATTGCTTGGTGGCAGTCTTAACTTCTAGTTCAGTGGAATCATTGTTGTGTTTTCTAATGGATGCATTCCTACTTTTGGAATTAAGACCTCAAGGCCATCAGAGCATAAGGACATGGGGACTAGAAGAAAAATGTTTACTAGCCAGCTACAAGGAGCAATAGTGAGTGTTATCAACTTCATTATTAACACATGATTCCCAGACTACCTTGTCACCAGTTTGCCAATCGTGTTCCTTTTAAGCCTCTGACAATCCAGTCAGACCACTGGCCACAGTCTATGAATTAGTATATAATTTATACATCTTGTCATTTCTCCTTCCAAGAAAAATGAACAACCAAAAACACTACTTAAAGTTCTGTCCACTGAGAGGATTTCTCTTCACCAGTGTCCTTTAGAGGTGTCCTAGAAATGAACTGTAGTGCCACAGTTGTCCACTTTTGGGTGGTGCCTGCATGTCATGCAGAACCATCTGTAAACCAGATTTGAGTTTTTTCTTCCTCTGTCAACTGAACATAGGGAAGTCCCTATAAGTTCATAGGCACAGGTTATGGAAAAGAAGTAGTGTGGCAGAAGTGGGGACCATGAGTATTTGGGCCACTTCTTCATATAACTTACTAGGGACAACTCGGGCTCAACCTACTATACACCACTTGCATTTGATTATGGAGTAGTACAGTGCATGCCCAACTATGTGTCTTAGTGGGTCACCTAACACCCAGTTTACATTAGGCATAGTAACTTGATGGCCCATGGTTAAGTGTTCAGCCTTTACTAAGGCCCAGTAACAATCCAAAGTTTTCTCAAAAGGAGAATAGTTATCCCCACAAGAATGGTAGTTTTTCTCCAAAATTCAAAACTTGGACTGTGATTCAACTATAGAGGCCTGATGAAATCTCTAAACAGCATCCCTATCTGACACTTAATTTTCCTAAGCAATGAAACCACATCTGATACAGAAACTGTGATTAGTCACTGTCTGGTAAAACTTTTGATAATCCATTATCATCATCCCATATCTGTCTTCTATGCAGGCGCATGGTGATGTAGTAGGAATCATCACCACTGCAGAATTCAATTTGTTGATGATGGCACTAATTTTTGCAATCCCTTAAAGAATATGCTGATGCTTTTGGTTGAGTATTAGGTCACTTTCTTGGGGATGTGGAAGGAAATAAACAGACCTTTCGAGAACTAATGGACATAGGTCTGAGTCTTTCAAATTCTTGATGGTGGCACTCATTTTTGCAATCCCTTCAAGAATGCACTATTGTGTTAGGTTTACTATTTCCCTAGGTAGAGGCAATTCTAGCACCTTCCACTTGGCTTTTTCCATCCAATTAGCCCTCACTGCACTGGTCAGTGAACTAATGTGGGGATTCTGCTAGCTCCGGAGTATATCTATTCTAATTATGTCTTCTGAAACTGGGAAAATAACCACGGGATGTGTTCAGGGATCTACTGGGCCCATTACAACAGTGAACTGAGCTAAACCTGACCTCTGTATGCTTCTATTATAACTGGTGGACCATAGTTACATTTTAAGTCTGCTGGGATTAGTGTCACTTCAGAACTGTGTCCGTTAGTTCCCTAGAGGTCTGATTATTTCCTCTTCCCCAATACACAGTTACCTTGGTAAAAGGCCATAGGTTTCTTTGGGGAATGTTGGGAGAAAGATCTTGGCTGAATAATATAGGCTCTGAACACATCTAAGGCTCCAAATTATCGAAATTGAATAAAATTATCTATGGACCTTGTTTTAATCTTTACCATCCAGGCTCCAAACCTCTGAGCTCTCCTTTAATCACTAGGAGCTAACTAGAACTGAAACAAACTAGAGCTTATTTAAATTACATTCAGTTCACTTTAACATCTTAAATAGAACAGTGCAATTGAAAAAGTGCTTTGGCATAAATCATTCCACTTGATAAGTGCAATATTTGGAAAAGGAGTTTGACTAGATATTAGCATTAACATGAGAACAATGATCTGAAGCTCTTAATGTATTATCAGTATTACTCCATCTGAAGAGTGTAAGGAGATAATATATACTGAAGATACTAATATCATTGTTTATTTGTCTTATACTGCATTGCTCAACATTTTTAAATTAGACTACAGTGAGAAAATTATAACTGCAATAATGAGAATATCATAGTAAATTGTACATTAATTTTTCAGAAAATAAAAACTTACAGAATGTTGGATTATTTTTAGTAGAGTTAAATTTTAAAATTTCTTTTGTGTTATTTAGAATTTTTTTTTACTGTGATGAACTGAAACAAATGAATGAATAGATAATTATAAAAGGAGTTCATTATTAATGCTAAATTGCTTTATATAGACTCCAGGAAAAATAAATAAATAATTGTGCTAATGCTAATTGTGACATTTTGATGTTGTTATTAGTATAAAGAAGAAAGAGATGTGTGAACATGACTTGCTCCCTTAGTAATTTCTCTTTACATTGTGCATTCAAATATGTTGTAAACAAATGGAATATACTGTTTCTATGGTCTCCTCTGTCTTGAAATAATAAATGTACAATAGAGATCCACTTCAGTACAGTTTAAGCTATTGGAAAAGCTCATTTTAAACAATACGAAGCAATTTACACATTTAGATTTAATCAAATACAACATAAAAACCCAGAGAATTACATTCGAGAATAAAAGAACTGGATAAAATTTCAAGATCATCCTCATATTTTACAAATGAGTAAATGATCTCTAAGGGCATACAATATACTCAAGGTCATGGAATGACTAAATGTCAAAGTCAAATTCCTAGGTTCCTTCCAAAATCCCAATTTTCTCATGGAAAACATACAGACTTCCCGTCTTAATTCTTTGTTAAGTTACATGTTCTTGTTTTCACCATAAGTTTTATTTAAAGAACATAGTGGTTCACTGTGAATCCAGCTCACAAAAAGGCTGGTATATATAAAATAACCAAAATTTTAATATTATCAGTAATAATGCAACAACCACCAAACCAACACCAGCTATCTTCTTTGAAAAAGCAAATTTGTGGAGTAGACTTGATTAAAATTCATTGTCATTAATAAGGTGGTCAGTTAAGGAAACAAATTTCATGCTTACCAAATTATTTCATGAAAGGGTGTAAGGATTTAATTTCATATTTATTGATGTATTATTGTCTAGCATTGCACATATAACATCACAAGCTATACAATAAAATTTTATCTTCATTTTTAAAAATAATCAATTAATGTTTATATATGTTATGCTACTTGCTCAAAGTCAAATATCTAGAAATAATAGGGAACATTTATATATATACACATACATATATACATAATTTTTTTCATTGAAGTATGACTGATACAGAATAATGGCATTTGAATGTGATTGCTTCTGACTACAGAGTTGATCTTAAATTGTACTTTTTCAAGCATGGAGATAAAAGCAACTTGAAATAAGAAAAAGGACATTTTATATGTTTATATGAATTCTATGGGTTTTTCCACTGATATCATGAATATTAAATTATAAAATATCTTCTTGCTGATCCATATAAAAATTTAGATTGTCTTTATTATTATTTCAATACTAAAATCATAGTAAGCAAAAATTATATTAAAGATTATATTGAAGGTTAAAAATAGAATCACTCAAATTCTTCAGTGCCCATTTCTTGGTTGTTTGAGTTATTTGAAATTCTTCTTTTGTATATTTTTCTTTTCGAGTTAGCTTCTATATATTTATTACTGCCCAGCACCTTTATTTTGTAAAGAGATTTCAATTTTCCTCATAAAGAGTGGATTATTCTTCCTGAGAATGGTTGGTAAAATGTTGACATTCTTTAAGATTTGTTTCTTTCACTATTTGTACTTTTCATTTTATGTCACACTGTAAACAATATTGTACATTTATATATGTGTTTGCCTCTCTAAAATGCAAGTGTCTCCACAATTCTCTTGTGGTATATATTGGTAGTGCTCATCATATTTTCAATGATCTTAACATTACAGGCAGAAAAAACAACTATTCTTCCTGCCTTACTTAAATTAAGACTGACCTTGTGTCCTGCTTTGGTTCATGACATATGACACACATCAGTTTCAGGTGGAAACACTTAAGAACCAGTGAAGAGTTCTCAGTCCTCTCTTTTTCTAGTTGAAGTCTTTTATCGTGGTAGTAGATGATTTGTCAGCTATTGTTCATGACTCTAATGTACAAATCCTTCCTATCAAACCATATTGGTCATGCTTCTAACAGTTGGGAGAGGTCTGTTACTGAAACAAACTTACCTATATTGAAGATTCATCTTTATAAAGGATCTCTCTCTCCAGAACCCTTATAGATTCATTTGAACTACGCATTTCTAACTAGATGGTTCAAAGTCCTATCAAGTTGAGGAGGTCCCGAATTGTGATGATCTTTTCCCCCATTCTCTAAACCTTCCACTCTTCCTTCCCCTATTGTTCATAATAGCCACCAACATGCTTTGGTATTTCAGTTGTATTTTTTTACTTTGAAACTATATATTATTTCATATCTATATATAGCCTACATCAGTCTAAATAGATCAACTATGAGAAGGAGAATTGTGTCATAATGTGACATCTATTTTGGAATAAAACTTTCTATTATTTCTATTGTTATTATCATTATACTTTATGATGTATTTCAAACACACAAAACATACAGACCACAAGATACACACCAATGCATCGAAATCTAGAATCTGTGGCCACATTGTTTTCTTTACCCATAGAATATAAAACTATATGAAAATGACTTGATTTTCTATTACCAGCTCATTTTTCTCTTTCACAAGCACTAATTATAGTTTCCATCAGATGAATAACCTTGATTTCCATATTTCTCATTGTTTGATTCACAGTACTTTGAAGAGTGCCTAACACATTAAAGTCACTTATTTGATATTTGCCCAGTAAAGATTGAATAAATAAATGACACCATGCTTTTACTTATTATCCAATTATTTAGCCTTAATGTCCAAAATTATTCATCTATGACAATTTATTTTTCAAAAGCTATCAAGACTATTACATTCAACTTCTTTGAAATGTATCTATTCTCTGGAAGGTCATTTTCCAATAGGATTGGTTATTTTAAATTCCAAGTAATATGGACTAAAAATAATGAATCCAATTGGAAAATGACCCTTCACAGAATAGATACATTTTGAAGTAGTTAACTATATAAAGTTTAACAATTAAAATTAAAATTCTGTATGTTCAGTTTTATCCACTATTGCTTTTTCTACAGGAATTTTAAGAAAAAATCTTATTACTTTAGTATAAAATCTCTGTGACAATTAAATATTAAATCCTGCCAAAGTGCTCTTTCTGCCTTATTCTCAAAACTTTCTTTTATTAATTATTTTGCAAGATCATCAATGAAAACAGTTTAATAGTTGTTAATTATTAATAACAAATAGTAATTAATCAGTTCAGACTGCTGTAACAAAGTGCCAAAGACTAAGTGACTTGCCAGCAACTGATAGGTTTACATGATCTAGCTGGATATGGAATGAAGGAAATCTAGACAGAAAGTACCTTATACCTAGATGCATGTTAAATGAATGAAAGTTTAGATAATAAATAAATTAATTAATTATAAGTGGAAAAGTGAAAAAAAAACTACAGGTGTTGATACTACCATTACCACTTGTAACAGAAAAAACAGATAAATCAAACAATAAATCACCATAGAAATTTAGGATATTATAATTGAATGTGCACTTTCAGAATTTCAGCAGTAAAACACTTTGCTCACTGAGATTGAAGGTGTGACTGCAAGTGTTAGTGGCCAAGTTAAAATGGAGATATATATCATGAGTCCACTGAAGATCCATGGATCTGGATATGTAAGCCATATGACTGTTGACATCACATAGTAATCATATAGAATAATGGTAAAACTCAAGGTGGAGTGAAAGATTTTTCCAGGTGCAAAAGTCTGCAAAGAATGTTGGTTTTTGACTAGATGAGAGATGATAATATCAAGCTTAGGAAGAGGTAATAGTCTGTTGAATGACATCAACTTCACTGGGATAGAATTTTTATCTATGAGTGAAATACTAATATATACTAAAGCAATAGAATACACAAAAATCATTACTAACCGACAGAGGTCAGAGGTACATGTGAATGGAGAATATGGAGAATCCTCTTGAGAAGGCTGCAGAGGAAGTGTTTTGAAAGAATACTATTTATTTTAACTTTTAATTTATTATATTTGACAACTTTATTGAATATAGCAAAAATAAAAATGTAAGATATTTAAAGTCTACGATGTGATGATTTCATCTATGTATGCACTGTGAAAGGATTTTCCCCATCTGGTTAAAAAGTAACACATCCATAACTTCACATATTTACCTTTTTCTTTTCAGTGAGAGCACTTAAGTTCATTCTCTTTGCAAATTTCAGTTACATCATACAGTGTTATCAACTATTGTCACAATACTTTACACTAGATCCAAGAACTTATTCATCTTAATTCATCCTTTTAATAGCCTCTCCTATTTTCTCCATCTCTTAGGCCCTGACAATCATTCTTCACTCTGTTTCTAATAATTTGACCTCTTTTTAAATTTAGTTTCCATATATAAGTGACACCAAACCATATTTGTCTTTCTCTGTCTGACATTTCACTTAACATAATGCCTGTCAGGTTCATTCATCTTGTCACAGTTGAGAGAGGATTTTCTTCTTGGTAAAGGCTGAATAATATTCCATTTTATATATATGTACATGTGTACATATATATGTGGATTTGGATACATAAATGTCACATATGTGACTTTTTCTTTACTGATGCATCATCATTGTTGAACTCTGAGGCTGTTTCCATGCCTTGGCTGTTGAGAATAATGCTGCTATGCCCAAGAGAGTATAGTTGTCTTTAAGGTCATGATTTTGTTTCCTTTGGATAGGTACACGAAAGTGCAGTTGCTGAATCATATGGTAGTTCAATTCTTAATTTATAATGAGCCACAATTCTGTTTTCCATAATGGTTGTACCATTTTACATTCTCACCAACAGTGCACAAGAGTTATCTTTTCTCCATATCCTCACAAATGCTAGTTATTTCTTTTCTTTTTATAATAGCCATTCCAACAAGTGTTAAGTGATATCTCATTTATGATTTTGATTTGAATTTCCCTGATTATTTAGTGATGTTGAGCACCTTTTCATGTACTTTTTGGCCATTTCTATGTCTTCATTGGAAAAATATCTATTCAGGTCTTTGGACCATTTTTCAATTGGGTTATTTATATATATTTATATATATTTTTTTCTATTGAGTTGTGTGAGTTTCTTGAGTATTTTCGATATTAACTCTTCAGATATATGGTTTGCAAATAATTTCTTCATTCTTTAAGTTGCATTTTCATTTTGTTGGTGGTGTCCTTTGCTGTGCAGAAGCCTTTTATTTGATGTAGTCCCACTTGTTCATTTTTTATTTTATAGCCTTTGTTTTTGGTGTCAAATCCAAAAAAGTCATTACAAAAGCCAGTGTTTACTATCTGTGTTTTCTTCTAGATGTTTTATGGTTTCAGATTTTATGTTCAAGTCTTTAATCCCTCTTGAGGTGATTTTTGTGTATGGTGTAAGTTGGGGGTTCAGTTTCATTCCTTTGCATATGACAATCTAGATTTCCCAGTACCATTGTTTGAATGGATTAGCCTTACTCCATTGTATATTCTTAGCTCCTTTGTTGAAAATTCATTGACTAACTATGCATGGGTTTATTTCTGGGCTCTCACTTTTGTTGCATTGGTCCATGTGTATGTATGACAATGTCATACTGTTTTGATTATTGTAATTTTATAATATTGTTTTAAATCAGGATATGTGATGCCTTCAGCTTTACTCTCCTTTCTTAAGATTGTTTAGTTATTTAGGGTCTTTTGTGGTTCCATACAAATTTTAGGATTGTTTTGTCTATTTCTATCAAAAATTCCATTGGAATTCTCATAGGAATTACATTGAACCTGTGGATTGTTTTGAAAAGTAAAGACATTTAAAAAATATTAATTTTTCAAATCCATGAATATTAAGTAAGTGTTTGGCCATTTATTGAGTATAGTCTTAAGTTTCTTTCATCAAAACCTTATATTTTTCAGTGTACAGGTCTTATACACTTTTGGTTAAATTTATCCCTCAGAGTTTTATTCTTTTTGATGCTGTTGTAAATGGAATTGTTTCTGTGTTGTTGTGTTTATTTTCTTCCTAACTGCTTTTGCTAGAACTAAGATTACTTTATTGAATAAAACGTGAATAACAGTGCTACAGTGGGCATACTGGTATAGATCCTGATCTTGGAGGAAAAACTTTCAGTTTTCACCTTTGAATATGTTAGCTCTGAGCTTATTATATATGGCCTCTCTTATGTTGAGACACACTTCTCTATACCTACTTTGTTGAGAAGTTTTATTTTAATCATAAATGGATGTTGAATTTTTTTTTTTTTGTAGATAATTATTTTTTATTAAAGGGTAGTTGACACACAGTATTACATTAGTTTCAGGTGTACAACACAGTGATTCAAAATTTATATACATGATAATTCTAGGTACCAGCTATCACCATACCAAGTTGTTACAATATTTTGACTGTATTCCTTATGCTATACATTACATCCCGCTTACTTATTTATTTTACAATTGGAAGTGTGTACTTTTTTTTTTTTTTTAGAAGGCATCTCTCATATTTATTGATCAAATGGTTGCTAACAACAATAAAATTCTGTATAGGGGAGTCAATGCTCAATGCACAATCATTAATCCACCCCAAGCCTAATTAGTGTCAGTCTCCAATCTTCTGAGGCATAACAAACAAGTTCTCACATGGAGAACAAATTCTTACATAGTAAATAAGTTACATGGTGAACAGTACAAGGGCAGTCATCACAGAAACTTTCAGTTTTGCCCATGCATTGTGAACTATAAACAATCAGCTCAAATATGAATATTCATTTGATTTTTATACTTGATTTATATGTGGATACCATATTTCTCTCTTTATTATTATTATTTTTAATAAAATGCTGAAGTGGTAGGTAGATACAAGATAAAGGTAGAAAACATAGTTTAGTGTTGTAAGAGAGCAAATGTAGATGATCAGGTGTGTGCCTGTAGACTATGTGTTAATCTGAGCTAGACAAGGGAAATAAAACATCCATGTATGCAGTAGATTTCTCTCAGAACAGGGGAGGGGGGGGTGAGGTTCTAAGCCTCACCTCTGTAGATCCCCAATTTCTCACCTGATGGCCCCCCTGCGACTGTGCCTGTCTTAGGTTGTTCCTCCCTTGAGGAATCTTACCCGTCTCTGGCTAACCAGTCAGCTTCCGGGGCCATACAGGGAAACGTAAAGTTGGTAAGTGAGAGAGAAGCCTTATTGTTTGAAAAGGTTAGCTTTTTACTTCTTTGCATATTTATGCCCTGTGGCTTCTATGCCCAGCATTTGTTTTGAGGTATCTTTACCACTTGGAAGAATTATGATACTCGGTAATTTTGATATGAGGCACGAATTCTATTTAAGGGTTGTAATTAGGAAGGAAGAAGAAAAGTTATAGAAGTAGCAGACAGAAGAAAACATGGGAAGATTGATTATTTCTTTGACATATCTTCTTGTAGAGTAACTTCAGCATGTATAGGTTTTAAACTACTAATTAAATTGCACACACACATTAACATAATAGTATAGTTGCATAACCAAGGCAACCTGTAATTACCAGCCATCTCCAGTGAAACCAAGAAAACCAGTTATGCACCTTAGGCATTTGTGAAAACTTACCTATGATATAGTGGATATTGTCCAGCTGAACTTGAACAGTCTGAGAGAAATCAGACAAATTAAACCAACCCATTCCTGGGGACTGTTCACATCCCATATGTTCTTTTAACAGTAGATAGTCTATAGTTGTAAGATTTTGGAGCACTACAACTTGCACTTCTCCTTATTCTTGGTTGAGTTCCGACAGTATAGATCCAGTCAAATTTGTTGTTTTACTGTGTGCACAGGCCAGCTTAGATATCTCCTTCTTCATTCCCATGGCAAGTCCAGGAACCGGTGGGATGAGTGGATCTACAGCTGTAGCAGTGCGTGGATCTTTGTTGGGGTTTTTTGATGATCATCTTCTGGCATGAGTCTTCCCGAGAGTGCTGATGTTGGAAGTTCTTTTAACTTGGTTATTTGTTTTTTGTTTGTTGAGGCATGTGAGCTCTTTATATATTCTGGACGTCAAGCCTTTATAGTTTCTGTCATTTCAAATATATTATCCCATACTGTAAGGTTCCTATTTGTTCTATTGATTTTGTCTTTTGCTGTAAAGAAGCTTTTCAGCTTAATATAGTCCCACTTGTTCATTTTTGCTGTTGTTTTCCTTGCCCGGGGAGATATGTTCAAGAAGAGGTCACTCATATTATGTCTAAGAGGCTTTTGCCTATGTTTTTCCACGAGTTTAATGGTTTCATGACATACATTCAGGTTTTTGATCCATTTTGAATTTACTTTTGTATATGTGGGTTAGACAATGGTCCAGGTTTCATTCTCCTACGCTGTCCAGTTTTGCCAGCACCATCTGTTGAAGAGAGTGTCATTTCACCATTGTATGTCCATGGCTCCTTTATCAAATATTAATTGACCATATATGTCTGGGTTAATGTCTGGATTCTCTAGTCTGTTCCATTGGTCTGTGGCTCTGTTCTTGTGCCAGTACCAAATTGTCGTGATTACTATGGCTTTATAGTAGAGCTTGAAGTTGGGGAGTGAGATTCCCCCCACTTCATTCTTCCTTCTTAGGATTGCTTTGACTATTTGGGGTCTTTGGTGTCTCCATATGAATTTTTGAATTATTTGTTCCAGTTCATTGAAGTATGTTGCTGTTAGTTTCATAGGGATTGCATCAAATCTGTATATTGCTTTGGGCAGGATGGCCATTTTGACGATATTAATTCTTCCTAGCCACGAGCATGGGATGAGTTTCCATCTGTTAGTGTCCCCTTTAATTTCTCTTAAGAGTGACTTGTAGTTTTCAGAGTATAAGTCTTTCACTTCTTTGGTTAGGTTTATTCCTAGGTATTTTATTTTTTTGATGCAATTGTGAATGGAGTTGTTTTCCTGATTTCTCTTTCTGTTGGTTCATTGTTAATGTATAGGAAAGCCACAGATTTCTGTGTGTTGATTTTGTATCCTGCAACTTTGCTGTATTCCGATATCAGTTCTAGTAGTTTTGGGGTGGAGTCTTTAGGGTTTTTTATGTACAGTATCATGTCATCTGCAAATAGTGACAGTTTAACTTCTTCTTTACCAATCTGGATTCCTTGTATTTCTTTGTTTTGTCTGATTGCCGTAGCTAGGACCTCCAGTACTATGTTAAATAACAGTGGGAGAGTAGCATCCCTGTCTACTTCCCAATCTCAGAGGAAAAGCTTTCAGCTTCTCGCTGTTCAATAAAATGTTGGCTGTGGGTTTTTCATAGATGGCCTTTATTATTTTGAGGTACTTGCCCTCTATTCCCATTTTCCTGAGAGTTTTTATCATGAATGGATGTTGAACTTTGTCAAATGCTTTCTCAGCATCTATGGAGATGATCATGTGGTTTTTGCCCTTCTTTTTGTTGATGTGGTGGACGATGTTGATGGACTTTCGAATGTTGTGCCATCCTTGCATCCCTGGAATGAATCCCACTTGGTCATGGTGTACGATCCTTTAGATATATTTTTGAATTTGGTTTGCTAATATTTTGTTGAGTATTTTTGCATCTACATTCATCAGGGATATTGGTCTGTAGTTTTTTTTTGGTGGAGTCTTTGTCTGGTTTTGGTATTAGGGTGATGTTAGCTTCATAGAATGAGTTTGGGAGTATCCCCTCCTCTTCTGTTTTTTGGAAAACTTTAAGGAGAATGGGTATTATGTCTTCCCTGTATGTCTGATAAAATTCTGAGGTAAATCCATCTGGCCCGGGTGTTTTGTTCTTTGGTAGTTTTTTGATTACCGCTTCAATTTCATTGCTTGTAATTGGTCTGTTTAGATTTTCTGTTTCTTTCTGGTTCAGTCTTGGAAGGTTGTATTTTTCTACGAAATTGTCCATTTCTCCTAGGTTTCCCAGTTTGTTAGCAGATAGGTTTTCATTGTATTCTCTAATAATTCTTTGTATTTCTGTGGGGTCCGTCGTGATTTTTCCTTTCTCATTTCTGATACTGTTGATATGTGTTGACTCTCTTTTCCTCTTAATAAGTCTGGCTAGAGGCTTATCTATTTTGTTTATTTTCTCGAATAACCAGCTCTTGGTTTCAT
Organism: Manis pentadactyla; assembly: GCF_030020395.1. Taxonomy (NCBI): domain Eukaryota; kingdom Metazoa; phylum Chordata; class Mammalia; order Pholidota; family Manidae; genus Manis; species Manis pentadactyla. Next base: position 166,309,218 of record NC_080020.1, on the reverse strand, counting down.
TGATTTTTTTCTATTGTTTTATGCTTCTCAATTTTATTTATTTCTTTTCTGATCTTTATTACGTCCCTCCATCTGCTGACCTTAGGCCTCATTTGTTCTTCTTTTTCCAATTTCGATAATTGTGACATTAGACCATTCATTTGGAATTGTTCTTCCTTCTTTAAATATGCCTGGATTGCTATATACTCTCCTCTTAAGACTGCTGTTGCTGTATCCCACAGTAGTTGGGGCTTTGTGTTGTTTTTGTCATTTGTTTCCATATATTGCTGGATCTCCATTTGGATTTGGTCATTGATCTGTTGATTATTTAGGAGCGTGTTGTTAAGCCTCCATGTGTTTGTGAGCCTTTTTGCTTTCTTTGTACAGTTTATTATTTCTAGTTTTATGCCTATGTGGTCTGAAAGTTTGGTTGGTAGGGTTTCAATCTTTTGGAATTTACCAAGGCTCTTTTTGTGGCCTAGTATGTGGTCTATTCTAGATAGTGTTCAGTGTGCACTTGAAAAGTTTGTGTATCCTGTTGCTTTTGGATGTAGAGTTCTGTAGATGTCTATTAGGTCCATCTGTTCTAGTGTGTTGTTCAGTGCCTCTGTGTCCTTACTTATTTTCTGTCTCATGGATCTGTCCTTTGGAGTGAGTGGTGTGTTGAAGTCTCCTAGAATGAATGCATTGCATTCTATTTCCTCATTTAGTTCTGTTAATATTTGTTTCAGGTGTGTTGTTGCTCCTGTATTGTGTGCATATATATTTATAATGGTTATATCCTCTTGTTGGACTGAGCCCTTTATCATTATGTAATGTCCTTCTTTGTCTTTTGTTACTTTCTTTATTTTGAAGTCTGTTTTGTCTGATACCAGAATTGCAACACCTGCTTTCTTCTCTTTGTTGTTTGCATGAAATATCTTTTTCCATCCCTTGACTTTAAGTCTGTGCATGTCTTTTGGTTTGAGGTGAGTCTCTTGTAAGCAGCATATGGATGGATCTTGCCTTTTTATCCATTCTATTACTCTGTGTCTTTTGATTGGTGCATTCAGTCCATTTACATTTAGGGTGATTATTGAAAGGTATGAACTTATTGCCATTGCAGGCTTTAAGTTCGTGGTTACCAAAGGTTCCGGGTTAGCTTCTTTACTATCTTACTGTCTAACTTAACTCTCTTGTTGAGCTATTATAAACACAGTCTGATGATTCTTTATTTCTCTCCCTTCTTATTCCTCCTCCTCCCTTCTTCATATGTTGGGTGTTTTGTTCTGTGCTCTTTTTAGGAGTGCTCCCATCTAGAGCAGTCCCTGTAAGATACCCTGTAGAGGTGGTTTGTGGGAGGCAAATTCCCTCAACTTTTGCTTGTCTGGGAATTGTTTAATCCCTCCTTCATATTTAAATGATATTCGTGCTGGATACAGTAGTCTTGGTTCGAGTCCCTTCTGTTTCATTGCATTAAGTATATCCTGCCATTCTCTTCTGGCCTGTAGGAATTCTGTTGAGAAGTCTGATGATAGCCTGATGGGTTTTCCTTTGTAGGTGACCTTTTTTTTCTCTCTGGCTGCCTTTAATACTTTGTCCTTGTCTTTGATCTTAGCCATTTTAATTATTATGTGTCTTGGTGTTGCCCTCCTTGGTTCCCTTGTCATGGGAGTTCTGTGTACCTCTGTCATCTGAGAGGCCATTTCCTCCCCTAGTTTGGGGAAGTTTTCGACCATTATTTCTTCAAAGACACTTTCTCTTCCTTTTTCTCTCTCTTCTTCTTATGGTATCCCTATATTGTGTATATTGTTCCTTTTTGATTGGTCACTCAGCTCTCTTAGAATTCTTCCGTTCCTGGAGATCCTTTTTTCTCTCTCTGCATCAGCTTCTCTGAGTTCCTGTTCTCTGTTTTCTAGTCCATTAATGGTCTCTTGCATCTCGTCCATTCTGTTTTGAAGTCCTTCCAGAGCTTGTTTTATTTCTGTATTCTCCTACCTTAGTTCTTGCATATTTCTCTGCAAGTCCATCAGCATGGTTATGACTTTTGTTTTGATTTCTTTTTCAGGAAGACTGGATAAATGTATCTCCCTAGGTTCCTTCTCAGGGGAAGATGTAGCCAATGCCAAAGCTGTATGGGTTAGTCTTGTCTGGATCATACTTTTTTGCCTTTTCATGTTGACAGGTGCTATTGACTGTCAGCTGGGAGGGCCAAACTTTTCACTTGCTACTGGCCTTTCTTTACTGGGACAACTTCGACCCCTAGTGGCTTGTGTTGCGTAATTGCGTGTAGACTCTGACTTTGTGTCTTGCCCGGCCGGAGTGGAGAAGCTCCCTTTCTGAGGGCGTGACCAGCCTTAGGGTGCTTCTCTGCTTTCGCAGCGCCCGGAGGAGTCATGGACAGGGGGGCTGTTTGGCTGTTTACCTCCATGAGGGGGTCTCATAGCTGTTGCCCTAGGGGTTATTTCGCCCGGTTTTCCCTGTAATTTCCAGTCACTGGGCTGTGACCTGTGTTGTTTTCGTCCAGCTGTTATGTCCCTGTCCCTTTAAGACTTTCAAAAAGCCCTTGGTTTTCTTTGTCACAGGGGCATCAGCTTCAGAACCTGCTCAGAGGTCTTGCTGCCCTGTTTCCCTAGTTTCTAGCCCTCCGTGCACTGTGTCTGAGTTCTGGTGCGGGTGGCTGAGGCTGGGTATTTAGCAGTCCTGGGCTCCCTCTCCCTCCTGCCAGGAGCTGGGGGGAAGCGTGCTTGTGTCCCGCCAGGCCGGGGCTTGTATCTTACCCCTTTCACCAGGCGCTGGGCTCTCACGTGTGTGGATGTATTCTGACTGTTGTCCTGTGTCTTCTGGTCTCTCTTTTTGGATTAGTTGTATTTGTTGTATTTTCAAAAATATATATGTTTTTGGGAGGAGATTCCCACTAGCCTACTCATGCCACCATGTTGGCTCCGCCTTCGGATGTTGAATTTTGTCATGCTTTTTCTACATCAGTTGATGTGATAATATGATTTTTATTCTTCATTTTATTGATAGGATGTATCAGATTGATTAATTTGTGACTATGGACCATCCATGAATCCCTAGAATAAATCCCACTTGATTATGGTGTGTGATTCTTTTAATCTGTTGTCAAATTTGATTTGCTAATGTTTTATTGAGGTTTTTGCATCCATGTTTATCAGAGGTATTGGCCTGTAATTTTCTTTTCTATTGGTATCCTTGTCAGACATTGGTTTCACTGTCCTCATAAAATGATTTGGAATTTTTCCCTTCCTTACATTTTTTGGAAGATTTTGAGAATAATTGGCATTAATTCTTCTTTAAATGTTTGGCAGAATTAATCAGTGAAACTATCTGGTCCTGGAATTTCTTTCTTGTGAGGTTTTGATTACTGATTTGTTCACCTTACTAGTAACTGGTCCACTCAGGTTTTCCGTTTCATCAAGATTCAGGTTTGGTAGGTTTTATGTTTCTAGGAATTTATCTATTCTTCTAGGAAGTTCAGTTTGTCAGCATATAATTGTTCATAATAGTCTCTTGTGTTTCTATTTTGTAGCATTAGTTCTAATGTTTTCTCTTTAATTTATAATTTTATTAATTTGAGTTCTCTCTCTTGATTTTGGTTTAGTCTAGCTAAAAGTTTATCTACTTTATCTTTTCAAAAAAGCATCTGAATTTCATTGGTTTTTTTCTATCTTTTATTCTCTCATTAATTTCCTCTCTGATCTTTGTTATTTCTTTTCTTCTAATAACTTTGATCTGAGTACGTTCTTCTTTTGCTATTTCTTTAAGGTGTAACATCAAATTGTTTATTTGAGACTTTTTAAAACTTATTGTAGGTATTTAAACTTCCCTGTTAGAACTGCTTTTGCTAAATCACATAAGGTTTGGTATGTGGTATTTCTACATTTATTTGTCTCTAGATATCTTTTGATTTCTTCTTTGTCCTATAGGTTGCTGAGGACCACGCTTTTCAATCTCCACATATTTGTGAATTTTCTAATTTTCTTCATGTAATTGATTTCTGGTTTTAGATATTTGTATTTGAAAAAGATACTTGATATGATTTTGATCTTTTTTAATTTAATAAGACATTTTGCCAAACATACAATCAATCTTGGAGAATGTTTCATGTGCACTGGAGAAGAATATGTTCTGCTGCTGTTGGATAGAGTGTTTGAATATGTCTGCTGTGCCTTCCTGATCTAACATGTAGTTTAAGTCCAATGATTCCTTTCTGATTTTCTGCCTGGATGACTATATCCATGTTAGAAGTAGGATATTGAAATGCCCTACTATTATTATGCTGCTGTGTATATCTCCTTTTAGCTCTGGTAATATTCACTTTATATGTTTAGGTGCTCTTATGTTAGATGCATAAATATATACAAATGTTATAGCTTCTTGATAAATTGATCCATTTATCATTATTTAATGACCTTTGTCACTTGTAACATTATTTGACTTAAAATTTATTTTGTGTCAACATGGATGGACCTAGAGGATATTATGCTAAGTGAAATAAATCAGAGAAAGACAAATACCATATGATTTCACTTATATGTGTAATCTAGAAAACAAAACAAACAATCAAAACACAAATAGACTTGTAAACACAATGGAATGTTGGCTACCATAAAAGAGGGTGGGTGCAGAATGGGTGAAATAGGTGAAGAGGATAGAGAGGTACAGACTTCAAATTACAAAATAAATTAGTCAGAGGGATGGAATATAGCCACTTATATTGTAATATGTTTGAATGGTGACAGAGGATAACAACATTTATCATGGTGAGCATTACTAATGTATATATTTGTCAAATCATTCTGTTTTACATATGAAACCAATATAATATTATATATCAACTATATTTCAATATTTTTTAAAAGTATATTTTGTCTATATAAGTTCATCTACCCTTGTTTTCTTTTGGTTTTCATTTACTTAGTATATCTTTTCCCTTCCTTGCACTTTTAGTCTGTGTGTATGCTTAAAGCTGAAATGCAGGCAGCATACATTTATTTGTACACAGTTGCATTGTGTGTGTGTGTGTGTGTTGTGTGTGTGTCTATCCATTGAGCCACTCTATGTCTTCCGATTGGAAATTTTAGTCCATTTATATTGAAAGCTATTATTGGCATGTATGAACCTACTATTGCCATTTAGTTAATTTATTTTTTGGTTATTTTGCAAGTCCTTTCTTTCTTTTTTTCTCTCCTTTTCTTTGTAATTTGATAATTTACTGTAGTGATATGTTTTATTTATCTTTATCTTTTGTTTAGCTACTAAAGGCTTTTGCTTTGTAGTTACCATGAGGCTTACATAAAATGTCTTTTATTTTTAACAATGTATTTTAAACCGATAATAACTTTAAGTTTAAATGCATACAAAAGCTCCCCCTAGTGCATTTATTTTTTGATGTCACAATTCGTTCATATCTTTTTAAATTATGCATCCATTAATAAATCATGGTAATAATAGTTATTTTTAATACTTTGGTCTTTTAATTTGCATACTGGAATATAAACAGCTTACCCATCAGCATTACATTAGAATAGTCTGAATTTAACTATGTATTTACTTTTATCAGTGTTTATTGCTTTCAAATGTTTTCCTGTTCCTAGGTAGTATCCTTTCATTCCAGCTTGAAGAACCCCCTTTAACATTCCTTGTAAGGCCTAGTGGTGATTCACTCTTTCAGCTTTTGTTTGTTTGGAAAATTCTTCCTCTTTCCTTCAATTCTGAAGGACAGCTTTGCCAAGCAGAAGAGTTTTGGTTGGCAGCATTTTTCTTCTAGCACTTTTAATATATCTCCCACTACCTTTAGGCTTACAAAGTTTCTGCTGAAAAATTTGCCCATAGTCTTATGGAGGTTCTCTTAGATGTAATAAGTTACTTTCCTCTTGCTTCTTTTTAGGATTGTCTTCTCTTTAACTTTTGTTAGTTTACAATGTGTCACAGTACGGTTCTTGTGGGATTCACCTTTGTTTTTTGGTAATCTCTCTGGACTTCCTGGATGTGTATGTCTATTCTTTCCCCAGGCTGGGGTAGTTTACAGCCATTATTTCTTTGAATACACTTTCTGCCCTTTTCTCTCTCTTCTTCATCTGAGATCCTATTATATAAATATTCATCATCTTGATGGTATCCATTAAGTCCTTTAGCTTCACTGCTCTCTTTTCCTTCTTTTTTTATTCTTTTTGCTCCTCTTATTGGATGAAGTCCACTGCCTTGTCTTTAAGTTTGCTTATCCTTTCTCCCACTTGATCATGTCTGACAAGTTTATCCTCCACTGATTTTTTCAGTTCAGGTATTTTATCCTTAGCTCTGTGATTTCTGTTTGATTTTTTTAAATATTTGTATCACTTTGTTGAAATTTTCACTTTGTTAATGCATTGTTTTCCTGACCCCAATGAATACATTTGGGACTTTTATTTTGAACTTTCTATCAGGTAAGTCACTTATCTCTGTTTCATTAAGATTTTTCTGTAAATTTACCTTGTTCTTTTGTTTGGGACATATTTCTGTGTTACTTTCTGTGCTTTAGATAAAAGTTCAGTCTCCCAGTCTTGACAGAATGGTCCTGTGTAAGATGAATCTCATCAATCAGCCTGGCCTCAACTCCCAGTTGTCTCTCAAGCTTTTGTGGTTGTCCCAGTTTCCTTCTTTGTTCTTAGTGGCTCCCAGTAGTTGAAAGTGTGCTGAGACTTGGCAGTGTCCCAAAGCAGGTATCACAGTCAGCACCTAGATTTACACTAATTAGAATCTGGACCCTGAGGCAACAGCTGGGAAAGTACGTAGTTAAGCCATGTCTAAAAAGAAACTGAGAAATGGGAATTTTTGCCTCCTCCCTCTGTGTTAGGCCCAGGTGTATAGCTTAAGGGAGGTGCTCCTGCCCCATTAAGAACTGTTTCTTTGTTTGTTATAATACTGTGGTACTGGTAAATGCAAGTCTCATTGGCTATTAGAGCCAGGTAATCTGGGGCCTGTCTCTTGAGTGGCAGCTGCAGAGCTGGGGCAGCAGACCTCTGTACAAGCTCTTTCCAGGAAGATACTAGTGACTTGGTTTTATTACTGGAGCAAGCTGGAGGGGGAAGAAGGTGGTAGAGATGTCCACTGGTTGCCTCAGTTTCTGGATAAGACTACACTCATCCTCTAGATCCATGCAAAATTAGAAATTTGTCACCTAAGTTGCAGCTTTTAATATGCAACCACATTAAGTTTTCAGGGGAAAACTTAAATGAGCAATTTTGTGCTGAGCCCTGGGGAGATAGTTACATGAATGTTCTGGAGCCCATTAAGAACTACTTCTTCATTTGCTGTAGTCTTGTGTGTTTCTTGGATGCAAGACCTGTTGGCTTTCAGAAATAGGTGTTTTGGAAGCCTGTCTATCTGATGGGAGTCTTAAAAGTTAGGCCACTCAATTTCAGGTTCAAATCCTTTGCTCCTCAGAGAGAAGTTGGGAGTTGAGTGTTCTCTGTGATTGTATGAGGCTATACCAGTAGCAGGATTTATGGCAAGGGTGTCTTAGCGATTCTGAACTGTTTCAGTGTAGATATTTTCTCATTTGCTCAATGTGTAAGAGTCATTCAATTTCTGGATCTCTTTTCAGAGAGAATTGCTCCTTGTGTAGCTGAACATTCAGTGTGTCTGCGGGAGGGCGAGGGGTTCAGGATCCTCTTATATAATCATCTTTGTTGACTCCCTGAGGTAAAATAATTTCTAGTTAGGCAACTAGGATTAATAATTTAGTGAACTACCAGAGGGTACAAATAATTTTTAACTAATTTGTGTCATGTACCTTCTTCTTTTTACATTTTCTTTTAGTATACCCCAGCAATTAAGAATTTCTGGGGATATACTTGGAAGTTTTGAGGAAAGAATAGATGGATAACCATGTAAATGTATTTGTTTTACTGTGACTTAGAATGGTAGTATTACATGATATGATGGGAATGGCTGAAAAATTCCCTGAAGTCTTGTGAGGTTGGTGAAGGGTAGGATCTCTCTGGGACAGCAGAGCTACAGCTTCTATTGATGGTGAATATGAGGACTCTAGCCACCAATAGGTAGAGTAATTTCCTGGAAACTCACTATGAGTTGGAAGTTTTGCACTCCAAGTAAGTGGGTTTACCCAGAGATCTATGGAGATAATAGTAAAACACTCCTTTGGACCTCTTCATTTCTTGTTATTTTAATTGCCTTACTAGTTGAGGCAACTTGCTTTCTTAGGGGGATTTTTTTCATAATAAAAAATAAAGTTTTAATTATACATTGTGAATTGTTACTTAGTCAATATCAGGTGGGAAGTAGCAAATGCAAAGTCACATTTAAATTTAGATAATATTTTTGTAGTTTTGGTCCAGTAAGCCAAACTCAGTGCAAGTTATGAGGGTAACTCTTTTGCTTATTTCCAATTATAAGGAAGGCATTTTAAATGATTTTTCCCCCAAACAGAACACATTGACTCAAGTAGTATCAAGTATGAAGCATGTTACAAAAGTTGTGGAAATTCTTGACTGGTGAATGGACCTCTAGATTTGCTCAAACTTTGAAATTTTTGTAATATTTAATGGTAAGACTTCTCTTGCTGGGTGTATAGTAAATGCTTTGTGAATGCTATTGTTTGGATATTTGTTTGGTAAAGGTGCTCAAGAGTAGGAATTGTGATGTAATATGTTCACAGAGAAGTCTTAATTAATTATCCATATTTGACTATCCCTTAAGAGTAGGAAAAGTAATACTATATAAGCCATAACTCCTTTTTGGAGACTTCCCAACTCTGAAAGTCATTTCCTTACTGCTACCCCTGTCTTTTAGACTGAAGAATAAATAACTGGTAGAGTACTCTGGGTAGAAATTGAATAAACACACACTTTTTTTCTCAGTCCCTCTCCTCAAGCCTTAGATTCATAAGAAATTCATCAATCCCTTATTTCTGTCCTTCTTTACTTCTTCCTTCTCTTTTTATCCTTCCTTCCTTCCTTCCCTCTCTTCCTTCTTTTTCTCTCTCTTTCTTTCTCTTTTCTATGTTTCTTTCATAGAAGATCATAAATGTTTCCTCATGGGAAACAGTGTTCTAGACTTTGAGTACATAGGAGTGAGTAAAACTATGAGTCTTACATCACAGGGGAGGGACAAAAATAGATGTTAAAAATAATGCTAATATACATACATATGCTAAGAATCATCTCTAGTCTAGGGTTCATGAATGTTGACTTGTGATTTTGTGCCAAATTAAATTTAGGAAACCTTACAATTACAGAATAAATGGGCTTCATAAATATCCAACGGGTAAAATTTTAAATGGGACATATTTTGACAAAATGGAGTTAAAACCAATTTGCCAAATAATATAGGCAAAATAGTTCACTCTGCAAACAATCATAGGTCACCCTAAATTACTTGAATTGTCTGTCTACATTGATCAGAATAATTAAATGTCAGATAAAGCCTTAGAGCTTTTTTTTTCTATTTTAACCCAAATGGAGTGATTGGCAATATGCTGTAAATTGGAGCTAATTCTGGCTGTGATTTCAAATGCTCTTCCTACTCCTCTGTATTTAGTTCCAGTAAATCACTTCTCATATATCAATGAGTGAAAAAGTAATACAAGCTTAAAATTCATATTATACTCAGAAACTTCCTGGTAAAAATATTATAATCAAGAAAATGTTCCTACTTTTAATTACTTTAATTCATTGAATGATGACACTGATTATAGATAACCAATCTTAAAACCTTGCAAAGTTGTTCACTTAAATATATCTTATGAAATTACTAGCACTATTATAGTCCTAAAAGGAAAGGTAAAGAAAACATATTCCAGGCTGGGAAATTCTCATGCAGAATGTCTTATTTGTATTTTTTTGATACCACATGAGAGTTTGTAACATTAAGCAAGGGGTATAAATAATTCTTAGGCATTTTCATTTCTTTAGAGTTTCCTCTAAGCAGGACTTCTCAAACTTATTTCATCATGTGCTACCTTAGAGAAAATTAAGTATTTTAAGAATCACATCTGATTCCATGTATTTCTACAAAAACAAAATAGCAATCATAATGATAGGAAATACTTTGCTTTCAATGTAGACAAATAAAATTGGAATTTAAAACAGAAACCAAATTAACCAACTAGTACCATACTTCAATAATGGTATGTCTTTCCTAGTCGTTGGTAGATTTTATAGGTTAGATATTCATCCCATGTGCCTACTACTTTCTTTGATATATAAAATATTCAATATATGTTTATTGGAATAAATAACTTTTGATGGAGAAAACTATGTAAGCAAGAGTTTATGTTAGCCATGGGATTCTTAGTGGAGAAGAAAGAAGCATTTGGTCCACCAAAAGACAATCTGTTAGAAGACTAGAGGCAGTACCCATTAGCATTCCTGGATTTACAGTAGTTTTCTAAAGGCCTGACTGATTTTATTTATTTGAAAATACTACTAGAAAGGAAGCACTTTGGTGTATACTGAGTACAACTTAACCAGATGGAAGAATATCTTGTTTTTAGCACAGTCTCTTTGCTAAGTAGTGATGGACTGGACAAACATACGATTTTTTGTAAATTTTTTGTAAACCTACAAAACTATATATTGGGCAGCTCACACTGCACATGCTTTACTATAGCAATACAATAGTTTGGAAGATGAGTAAAGCAAGGCTCCTTTCTAGTCTTAACAACCTCAGAGCATACTGGGGTAGAAGATGGATGAGGGAGATACCTAAAAGAGTTCACGAGTTCATACTTCTAGGGAGTTAGGATTTTATGTTGAAAGCACTGTGGTAGCACTGTGGAAATCATTACAGGAGAATTAAAATGAGTCTAAGCTTGAATGCTGTCTCTATCTATCTATATCTATCTATCTATCTGTCTATCTATCTATCTATCGATATTACTTTCACCAAGTAATGGAATTTAGCATAAGAAAAAAAGTGAGAGTTTTATGGTATACTTGTTTGGGGAATATTTATCAATTATTGTCTATTAGTGTTACCAGGAACATAAAAGACATATTCATAAAGAAGGATATCTATCTATCTATCTATCTATCTATCTATCTATCTATCTATCTATCTATCTATCTATCTATCGATATTACTTTCACCAAGTAATGGAATTTAGCATAAGAAAAAAAGTGAGAGTTTTATGGTATACTTGTTTGGAGAATATTTATCAATTATTGTCTATTAGTGTTACCAGGAACATCAAAGGCATATTCATGAAGAAGGATTTGTTCACTGATGGAGAAATTTGGACAAAAAAAGCCTGATAAAATCCAAATCATGACTGGGAGAAATCAAGCGTAAGGAATGGAGAAAAGCAGATATTACCCTTTTAACTACCTTGTATCACTTGAATCTCCTTTTCTTTGGGTTTAATAGAAAGCACATAAAATGAATCTTTGTGCATATCTCTTGATATTTAAGTAAAAGATCAATTTTAATTAAGCCATGTTAATATTTGTAGTTGGCTTACTCTGACCCTTTTAGTGTCTGAATAATCAATAATAATGCACTTAATTAGCTGATATGTTTGAAGAATATCATATTTTTTGCCTCACCCAACTTTATCTTTCCCACCTAAAGAAATTCCTTTCATATAAAAAGTTTATGAACAAATTAAAGTCACCCTTCCTCTTCTCTCATGTTCTGTCTCTTCCCCACCAACCATCCATACACACATACACAAACACACATGCATATATCTCCCATACCCAAATTAATCCTGCCCAAGTCCCAGTAAGTTTTCAGAATTTCTAAGTAACTTTTTGCTTGAAAAGGAAAATCTATGAAAATAGTTTTTAAACCTATTTAGCTGCACATGTTCCAAAAAACTCTGAAGTCATGACTGATAATTTCAAAATACACAAGATTTTTCTATAAAAGCTTTTGTTATCTATTTAGTGGAAATTTCAGCTCATCATCCCATCCCCAAATATGTAAGTATGATCCATGTGGATTAATTTGGAAGTAGGTTTTTGCATAGCATCACAGAGAACAAATTCTGATGAATTAGAAGTCATTTTCATATGAAAATGCAAGAGTCAGGTTTGTGGGAGAGAAGATTAGAATTGAACTGTTGTAACTCAAATGTATTTTCTGTTTATTTCAACATCAATGATGCACCAACATCTTTGTTTCCCTTTCTTTTGAGGTTTTAAGACCGTAATGTCCCAAACTCTCCCACAAAGAGAGGACTAAGGCCACTATACACCATCCTTAAAAGACTACCAGGCACAGTAGTTAGCTATTTTGGGGGCACTGAAGGTCAAGATAAGCTGCAGTATCTCAGGGACGTGAAGTATCTTAAATACAATGAAGATCTCCTAGTTTTCAGTCCAAAAATACTGAAAAGAGATGGCAAATTTAGTTATATAGCTAAAAGAACTACTTGGGGTACCAGAGAAGACAATTTTTGAAGTAGTATTTTTTGGAGTAGGCATTGGATTGCATTATCTGTCCAGCATTTCTTTGAAGAGGGAAGTCTTCCTTGTTCATAGATTAGAATGCTCTGATGGGTCTCATCTTTCCTTTCACTACAGGCATAAGTACATAAATGAACCAGAATAACTTTCTGAGCACTTAACTTTCCTGACTATAGTGATTATAATAAGGATGGCATGTGATCCAAACAGATCCAAGTAGAGTCCCATCCTTTTACATTTTCTTTTAACACTAGCAAGAGAGATGACCTCTTTTTTCTGGTGTTGATGTGCTAGAAGGAGAATGGTATTCAGTGGGAGGGAATTGATGCCAGTGTTCAAAAAGAAACAGCTAAGAGAGGAGTAAAACCACATAAGCCACAGGGAGAAGTGTTGTCTGGAACCAGATCCACTAAAAATTTTCAGTTATGTGTGGCATTTTGCAGACTAGTTTTGAATGCACTTTTGTTCTATGCACCTATATGCATGCGTGCTTCAAAAAAGAGTAAGTTCTAAGAAGTGCTGCATATCTTGATACATTAAGAGGTTCCTCACCTTAGTTTTCATCTTCTAAGCACTTTAGATAAAGTAAAACAGCCTGAAGTTTTTAGAATCCAAACACATACATTTCATAAGATCATTTTGTAGATTTTGGCTCAAAAAAAACCCTATGACTGCTTAGATTAGAAGCTACTGCAATGTCAGTTTATAGAAGTACAGTAGAAAACAACTGCACTGCTATAGAGGTGAAAGAGTATTGTGGTGTTTCCATACCAAAGCAGGTAAAACTGAAAGGTTGTCCTTTGGAAAATACAGATTTCATGGCCCTAGAAGATATACTCCATAAATATAGCTGTTAAGGTCAAAATAAAATTAATCTTTAAGATGGTAAAAATATTGAAGCAATGCTAATTTAGCAAGGTGATAAGGTGATAACTGTTGCTGGTTATATGGAGGGCCTGAAGAAAACTTCATCCCTCTCTGTTTCTCATCCTTCTCTTGATTGTGCTCACCAATTTTAAGCCATATTGTAAATCTTTTTGCTGCTTTTCTAGTGGTCCCGAACAGTTCTTCCATTGCATCCTTTGCCCATTTATTGGTCCCATACCAATATTACATATTTTAGATATTGTTATAGAAGCACTATTCACCTGGATATCAATAGCTATATCATCCTTTGGTGTATAACAAGCCATCCCAAAACAGATTTTAAATAATCATCATTCACCAGCTCACTATATATTCAATTGGCAACTTGAGTGATTCTTAACCCAGGTCTTTTCTGGGCTGATTCATGGGGCTGAAGTTGGCTAGCAGGTCAACAGGGACTAGATAATCTACTCTAGGGTAATCTGATGGATTATATTTTCCAAAATAGCCACACCAGTACTCCGTTTTTTATATTTGTTTGCCATGTGATATTGACACCCCTACATTAACAGCTAAAGTCCATATTTCCTCCCCTTGAATTTGGATCTATCCCAGATGCATGATTTCCAAAGCAAGGCTAAAAAAAGCCTATACAGTTTCTACATAGCTCTGTTTCTTGTGACAACCATTCTTTAACAAATATTCATGCTGAGAAGAAATCCGAGCTGGTCCATACAGAGAAACCACACTAAAAGTCTCCTATATAGAGAAAATGATGCACCTGATCTATAGTCGGCATTGAACATCAGAGAAGTTTTTAAATCTTCACATGACCTTAGTCTACATAAACTGCCCCAGCTGGAAAGCAAAGTAGAGTTGAGCTATTCCTGCTAAGCCATGCCCAAATACATATTCTGGAAAGGAGTAAATGTTCCAAGCCACTTAGTTTTGGGTTTGTTTCTTAATGAAGCAGGAAGTGACCCAATTAGATGGCCTCATTCATATGTCTGACAGTTTAGAAGCTGTCTCCTGGTGAGCTTCAGTTCTACTCAAAGTGGTTTCTCAGAGTAGAGGCTAACTAAGGCTCATTCACACTTGATTTCACAATTCTAAATACATATTAAGAGAGCAAGTCTCAAATACACAGGCCCTTTTTAAGTCATAGCTTGTATCACACTTACTAATGTCCCGTTAACCAAGGCAATCTACTTCAGAGTCTATTATCATGGCAGAGTGCCTTGGTCATGGGCTCTGTAAGGCACAGTGCACTTTCTGAAGGCAGATGGCTTCTGGGACCAAATCAAATGTGATATACACTTACTGCATATGTAGTTCCTTTCTGTTTAATTGCCACAATTTTCTGGAATTCTGGACCTAAGAGTAGCTGTGAATTTGGAAATTTTCAGTAGATGTAATCAGTGTTGGCAGCTTAAATGTGATATGAAATGAAGATTGGAGATTTTCAGGAGATAATCATATTATAAGCTGTCATCTAGAAATACATCTAAGGAGTTTTATAGGTCTAAAAATGTCTTCTTGACATTCTTCACACACATAAAGCTTTTTGGGAATATTTCCTAAAGTAGGACTTTGTGAATGCCAGTCTAAGACTTGAGCTATGACATAGTCTGACACTTCTCTTTCTAATATTGTCTTTACTGGGAGGCAAGAAAGCTACTACCAACCTAAATAACAAGGGAAATGGAAAATTCCTTTTGAAGGCCAAAAAGACAGCTGCAAATTAAGATATTATTCTACCATTTCCCCCAAAGAGTAGGGAAATTCATATAGAGTTAGGTACCTATGAAACAACAATTCTTTCAACTATACAGGTGTGTATAGTCACCAAACTTGCCTTACTAAAAGTTCAAGCTGTTTCCTTTGGAGCATTATACAAATGAGCTTTTGAGATATTTACACTGTGAGATGAGTCTGATTTACCTAAGGATGAAAGCTATGCTTCACAGAGTTAAAATCAGGATATTTTATTCACCACGAGAGAACAGGTAAGATAATGTTCCACCAGGGAAGGTTGAAGAAGGGACACTAGTGAGCAAGATAGAAGAAATAAAGCTCTAGAACATAGGATGAGTAGTGAGTACTTTTATGAAACATCACAGTAATGTGTTCTGAACACTAATAATATAATCAAATAATAATATTATCAAGCCATATGAAATTACCATTTTTGTAGAGTAAATTTTTGTGAATATTCTGTATGGTTAAACTTAATAATTAAGGGGGAAAAAGGAGGTATTGATATAAAATCTTTCCGCCATCTTGATTATGTGAACAATTATTTCCAACATCTGTAGAATTGCACTGGTCTCTTTCTAATCTTTTGATGTATCCACGTAGGTTGATAGGCAGATCCTTGGGTATCTATCTGTAACATATATTTACATAGTGCTAATTCCTTGTCCAAACCAAGTTTGCCTTACTTGTCTAATACAAATGAATGCAAACAAATTGTGGAGCCTGAGTAATTAAACAAACAAAAACATCCTAACAGCTGCTGAATGTTCTAGAAGTATTCCTATAGTAGGAGCTTAGTTGTACTGCAGAGTATGGTAAGCAGGTCTTAGCTTTACATAATTGTCACCACATGGGACTGAAAAAAAAGTCATGACATGTATGGGAAGAACTGCATTGGGGTATGGGTGGCGACTTGATAATATGGGTAAATGTAGTAACCACATTGTTTTTTCATGTGAAACCTTCATAAGAGTGTATATCAATAATACCTTAATAAAAAATTAAAATTAAAAATTAAAAAAAGATTTGGTGGATAGAAGACAGTGATTCATAATATGGAGCAGAGAAAGTTTTGATTAAAAATCCATTCTATCTCTGCATGACACACACACATACACACATATCCCTATAGCATTGCAATATAGGTCAGTGCTTTGTGTTTACCATGAACTTGATTATGACAAACCCACAAGTTCCTGGAACTTATATGAGCATAATTGACAGAGGCTGTTTTTCACTGAAGCTTTTGACATCTTACTGGGAAGCACAATGACTATCATCAGAGGAGACAAAACAAAATAAATATAGACACTCTTAGAATTTCTGTCAATTTGAAGAAGACTGGGATGATTTTTTTCTCTCATCATATCACATAAGAGCAAATATAAATACTTAACATATTTGAGCAACACATATTTTTTAATTTAAAAATCAGTTACAGTTAAAAAGTGCTGAACTTCATTTTACAAAGTCCATTGTTTTCTTGAGCCAGTTTGGAAATGGGAAATTTCCATGTGTGATTGTCATAAAAACAGGAAAAGTTCATGCTGTTTCCTGTTTTGAATGCTGGTATTACAATAATTGGGCCACATACAGGTCTTTGATTTTCTACCATGTACTTGATTTCATCATCACAGATTGTAAAAATGCTGTATCAGAAAAAACTTTTATGTTCAGTGGGAATGCACTTGAAGATGACATAGTCCTTCATTAATAATAGAACATATGATCTACCAGTGGCCCCTTATACCTTTTCAGTAATACAAGGCATAGAAACAGAGCACTGAAGAATATATATATTTTGAATCATAAAAATTCTGACTCCAACATCTGAATCTGTTTGGAAAAATGACCATGACCAATCATGTTCATTATCTCAATTACAAACTCTGATGGTTCTCAAACTTTCTCATGTTAGTTACCCTCCATGAATGTTGGTATACTTTTATCAATGTTTGTGGAACACTGACTCTGTGTCGTGCATTAGTGGTGACAAAGAAATGACCAAAGTAGCCATCAATATTCTCAATCTTCCCAGATATTCACATTCATCTACAGCTATGCCTGACTCAAGACTTAATCCAGCAGGTATAATAACAAGAAAAAATGACAACATAAAGGATATTGAATATTGAGATTACTTTTATGAAGAGGCCATTGTATTATGAGAAGAACATAGTTTTATTTGAAAGATTGTGGGATATAATCTTGAAGAAAATATAATTTAAACTGCATTTTAGCATACTGTTAGAATAAATAAGTGTACATATTGGCATCAAAAAACATAATCTCAATTCTTCAAATAGCATATATATATTTTATTATGCATATTGTGTCAAGGAAATAAGAACTAAACATTTACTACCTAGTACAAGATGTTAGTTTTTTATTTATGCTAAACTGTACATCTTTGAATATTATCACCACTTTTCAAATGAAGAATCCTGGTTTCCACAATCTGAGGTTTAATTAGCAAATATTCAAACTCCAATTTTATCTTTTCCATGATTTGATCAAGTCTACTATTCTCCTGTCTTTAACTCTGTCCAAGAATAAGGATCTTTTTACTCTTCCCTTGCTACTCTATTCTGTCATACCACTTCTCTGCCACAATTGCTACTTGCCACATGACATATATTGGAGCATGATCCTTTAATAACCTGACAAGAGAACAAGATCAGGTGATCTCTATTAAAATACATAAACAAAATCTATCAGTACAAAGCAAGTACTTTTCTTCTTCTTGCAGGTGAGGATGGCAACTCTTTCATCTTTATATCTCCTTCCCCAATACCTAGTTGCCCAATAATTCCTTGTTGAATTCAACTGAGCATCATTATTCATTTAATATAAGGGCTTACTCTAAGTAATGTTAGTTCTTCTAATGAATTTGTAATTTGCAAAAACAATTTATATTATAATATCCAGGAGTACGTCTACTATGAAAAGAAAGCTTTTGCCTGTAATTTCTCCCCACTTGCAGTACATAAAAATCATAGAATTTCATAGAACAAATGAATTACTGTTCATTGTGTTTCAGTTTTACATTGTTTATCTCTTCCTCAGCCCATTTATTATGCAGGATGCTCTCTAAAATGCCTGTAATTATATATTTTTTTCCTTAAATTCCATCTCTTCTTCAAAATTCAGTTTAGGATAGGAGGTAGCAACCTCCTTATTAATAGCTATCTTGACCCTCTTCCTAAAAATCATCTCTCCTTCTCCTAATCTTCCAGAATACTTTATGTGTTTTTCATATTCTTTATTATTCTGTGCATTGACTAATTAATTCATGGCAAGATCATGTAAGCTTTGAAAATAAAGACAAGATTTTACTAAGGTAAAAAGCTTGATTTTAGGAAGTTTACAAACTAAATTTTGAAACAAGTCATTGTAAAGAAATGGTATGAAGAAAATAATAATGTTGTGAACTTGATCTATTTTGTATTTGCATTGTATTTCTGTCCTATTCAAAAGACTTGAATGCTGGATCTGAATCTCATATGCCTGTAACTTCAAATATGTGATGCCAATATTTAACTTTTCATTGTTTAATGCAACACACTTACAGAAAATCACACCAGATATAAATGTGTAACTTAAAATATTGAAGCAAATATCTGTGTAGTAGTTACCCAGTGTGAAAAAAAAATATTGTCAGTAAGTGTTCCAGGATCTGTTGGCTGCCCTCACTAATCACTTTATGACATCCACTTTCTTGTTTTTTTTATAGTTTCATCGATCTAATTATATATTCCTAACCAATAGATTGTTGTTCTATACTAAACAGTATAATAGAAAATGCATTCAACTTTTTTTGCCTAGCTTCTTTTATACAATAGTATATATTTATTCTGATATTTTTTGAAGTATAGTTGAAATACAGTATTACATTGGTATAATATAACATACAGTTAAGTGTACAACATAGTCAAGTATGCAACATAGTTACTGAGTGGTTACACACATTATTAAATCCTCAGCCCAACTAGTGTAGTTACTATCTATCAACACAGAAACATTTTACAAAATATTGACAGTATTCTCTATGCTGTACTTCTGTCCCTGTGACTAATTTATATTGTAACTAAGATTTTGTGCCTCTTTATCTCCTTCTCCTATTTCACCCAACTACTCCTACCTCTCCCCCATGGTAAGCACCAATCACTTCTCAGTATCTATGAGCCAACTGCCACTTTGTTCATTTTGTTTTTACATTCGACATGTAATGGAAATCACATAGTATTTTTCTTTCTCTGCCTGGTTTATTTACTTAGTATAATACCCTCTAGGTCCATCCATGTTGTTGCAAATGACAGGATTTCTTTTGTTTTTTATGGCTGAATAATATTCCATTTGTGTATATCTGCCACATCTTCTTTATCCATCTATTCATCTATTGTTGGACACTTTAGTTGCTTTCATATCTTGGCTACTATAAATAATGTGGCAATAAACAAATTAGTGAATATATCCTTTTGAATCAGAGATTTTTGTTTTCTTTGAGTAAATTCCTAGAACGGGAGTTGCCAGGTCATATGTTGTTTCTATTTTAGTTTTTTGAGAAACCTCCCTACATCTTTCCATAGTGGCTGACAATTTACATTCCCACAAACAGTGTAGGAGGGTTTCCTTATCTCCTCATCCACACCAATACTTGTTAGTTCTTGTGTTTTGGATAGTGGCCATTCTGTGTGGTGAGAGGTGATATCTCTGTATATATTTTTAAGAGTCACCAAGTTGTTATTGTGGGTAATTCATATTCATTGATGAATAGAGTATCACTACATGAAAATTTATCTATTTTATTTTTATAAAGACATATGTTGTAATAAGTTTATGCCTATTAATTTAATGTTGCTAAAAATATTCAGGAACATATATCCTGGTGCACGTTAAGTACACATTTATATCAGATATATATTTAGGAATTTAATTACTGGATCATAGGGTATAATTATGTTTAATTTTACTGGATAATTATCACATGGTTTTCCAACATGATCAAACCAATTTAAATCTCTGCCAGCAGCATATGAGAGCTACCATTCTCCACAAAATCTTTAAGAGACATTAAAAATACTTGTCAATATGGAGGATGTATAGTGTTGCTGTATTTTAGTTCATTTTGAAATTTCTTATAAATTCATGTGTTTGATAGTTTTTCCAGTATGTGTTTTTATTGCCATTTATATTTCCTATAATGTGAAGCACCTGTGTAGTTATTTTGTCTATTTTGTTATTTGGTTTGTCATTTCAGTATTCGTCTGTAGAAATTCTTCATACATTTTACAAATGAGCACCCTTTTTATTACATTTGTAGCCATCTTCCTTTCACCATGATGTGGCTTGCCATTTTGCTCACTAATATTTATATATTTTTTCTTTTTGTAACTTATTTATTTCTCTTAGCATAATGTCCTTAGGTTTCATCCATGTTGTAGTATGTGTTATAGCACTTAATTTGCACTTAATTTGCTTCCAAATTTTAGCTATTTTGAATAAGTCTTCTCTGGAGAAATATCTGTTGGGGCCCTATTTCAATTATTTTAGACATATAACAGAAATGGAATTTTTGAAAAATATAGTAACCCCATTTTTAAAAATTTTGGTATAAATATAAAATCACATGAGCAACACTGTAGTTACTAGATTCCCCCCATTATCAAGTTCCCACCACATACCCCATTACAGTCACTGTCCATCAGAGTAGTAAGATGCTATAGAGTCACTACTTGTCTTCTTGGTGCCATACTGCCTTCCCTGTGCCTCCCCCTACATCATGTGTGCTAATCATAATGCCTCCTTTTCCCCCTTATCCCTCCCTACCCACCCATCATCTCCAGTCCTGTTCCCTTTGGTAACTGTTAGTCCATTCTTGGGTTCTGTGAGTCTGCTGCTGTTTTGATCCTATAGTTTCTGCTTTGTTCTTATGTTCCACAGATGAGTGAAATCATTTGATACTTGTCTTTCTCCGCCTGGCTTATTTCACTGAGCATAATACCCTCTAGCTCCATCCATGTTGTTGCAAATGGTAGGATTTGTTTTCTTCTTATGGCTGAATAATATTCCATTGTGTATATGTACCACACCCTCTTTATCCATTCATCTACTGATGGACACTTAGGTTGCTTCCATTTCTTGGCTATTGTGAATAGTGCTGCAATAAACGTAGGGGTGCATATGTCTTTTTCACTAACATATTTTTATAGCTGTTCTTAGTTTGAATGAAGTATAACTTATCAATATTTTCTTTTGTTAGTAGATTTTTTGTACCAGATTATAACATCTTTATCTACCCTGCATTTATGGAGATAACCTGATATGTTTTGCTAAAACCCTAATTATTTTGCCACTTACAATCTTGTTAGACTTGATTTTTGTGATTGGTGTGTGTGAAATGAGTACAATTTTGTTATTTTTCATAAAAAGTTGTATCACAATAATTTATTGAAAACCAAGGCAGTATGTTGTCTTGTAATAATAAAAAATATGAAAAAGAAAGGAAAATATTTCAATGTGTCACATTATGCTGATACATAAAATGAAGGCAGAACCAGTCATTATATTTAGTTGTGTGAATGTCCTTTGTGTTTGAGATCATGAAAGAAAACATCTTTGAACTAAGAACAAAGGTTACATGTCATCCCTCTATTTTCATTTCCCTGATACTGCATAAATGTATATATGTGGTTATGGTGTTAGAGGTAGGCAACATAAGTTACTAAGATGAAATAAAAGACTATGTTACATTTTGAGTAGAAATATAACCTATGTAACCTTGACAAAGTGCAGTATTTTTATCTGGACTTGAATTCACATTGATATTTCTGAAATTATCTGTGGGCACTAATAGGTAAAGAAGGACTTTTGCAAATCTTCAAATTAAAATTGATTGCTGTCATTATATTATTAACCTGTGACCATGCTTACCAAAATGGGCATGATGAAATGAGACCCCAAGTATTGGTTAATAAATAATACCTATAATTGCCAGTTTATTGTCAAATTTACTGACTTCTAAAGATATATTTGGTCATCATATTTTCTTTAAGTTGTATAGTAATGTAATTGTTCAGGTAATGAAGTAATTAGCTCAGTATGTATAGCTACAGAACCCCAAGGGTGGGAAAAATACTCTAGGGGGTATACAAGACATGCTAGACCAATGGGGGTAGTACAATGCGAAGACAACCCTTGTAAAAAAAATGCAATGAAAAAGTGACCTGAGGCTCAGGTTTCCTCATGGAATTTAGTTTTTGTCAAAGCTTACAGGAAATGACTGATTTTCACCCAATGATCTCTTATTTCAGGATAGTGACCCAAATGTTATTACATCCCACAGAATCGGAACATTATTTCTATTTCTTTCTTCAGTTCAGCCCATGTTATGACCTATGAAGTTTTTCCATTTTAAGATGTCCTCTAGAATGATCTACTTAGCTATAATGCTATTAGAAATCTTGTCTACCTCTTCCCTCTTTCTCCATTGTGGAATACTGCCTCCAGGGAAGAATTAGTAAGCAATCAAATAAATATATCTATCCAGAGCTTAGGGGAGAAATCTGGGTTGGATATATATAAATGTGGAAGTCACAGTCGCAAAAATAGATAGTATAACTGGGAGTAGACAAAAACTGTCCAGGTAGAACATAGAGTGAAAATAGAGGAGGATTAAGGATAGAACTCTGATAGGGAATATTTGCCTTCAAGATCTTGGTAGTTGTTGGTTAGATCATAAGGGACCTAGAGAAATAGAAAATACAAGCTAGTGTGTGTTACAAAAACTATGAAAAAAGTTCATATCCAATTGGCTTGAGCATTTATTAAAGTCAAATAAAATGAGGAAACAAGAAATCTGACCTTAGGACGAGAAGTTTTAAGGAAGTGATAGGATTTTAGCCATGATGCAATGGGTATAAAAGCAGGAGAGGGAAACCAAGATAGGGAAGGTGAGGGTCTTGCCAAGGACACAGGATCACCTTTAGCAGTTATTTTCCTGGGACTCAGTGGATGAGAAGACACATGTCAACTAAAGGAAGAACAATGGGAATAGAAGTGATTAAAAAACAACAACATAGCTTTGATTTGACTGGAGATATTGGGAAACATCATCCTAACAGTAAAACCCATTCCTACATTCTTTTCTACTATTCTCTATGCCTTGTTTATAGGCCACTTAAAGAATGAGTGGTAGATGAATGCCTGCTAAACTCAGCAATATATCCTTTGCTCCATTGCTTGGGCTATTTGCATTGACATTAGCCTTTTCCTTGACTGAAGCTTAACCTTATGGGATGTATACTTTTGCTAATTCTAGAGAGAAAAGAGCTATAATGCAATATTGTTCAAACACAATATACACACATATGTGAATCCAGTTGCTCCCTGCCCAACTGGAATACAATAGTTTAAATCTAATTTTGGTGGAAAGGAGATTTAGAGCTTCAGTAGTCATGCACCTGAATTTTATTTGGGTGTATTAGAAATGAATCCAGGGAATATTAATAATTTTTAACACAAGAAGAGCTATTTATGAACTATGTTTTTTAGAGTTTATATTTGTTTGGAAGAGAAAAGATAGTAGACAAAATGATCAATACATTATTAAATGGAAAACCTTCATCTCTCTTTCCCTGTATGGCATTACCCATCTCAGGTTCTCCTAATATATTTCTGATCACTTTCTGTCAGTCTTTGTGAATATTTCCCTCTTTCTTCCTAAGTACTTGCTAAAAAATTTCTAATATCATTAGAAAAATTCCTTAAGAATTAAAATAGGCATGAAATTTAATAAAATATTTTCTTAACTATGTAGTGAAATAAAGGAAAATTTTTTCATATTGTAATTGTTTAATTAAGACCTGTATTTTTTCAGTTAAGAAAAATCTAATAAATGTACCAAGAAATCATGGTATTTTAGTAGCAAACAGTAAGTTTATTAAAACAAATAATCTCTCTCTCTCTTCTGTTTTTTAATTTATTGTCTCTATGCTCCTAATTCATACATTTCTCCTGCCGTAGGAAAATGGATTGAATCCCTATAAATACTTTTTCTTTGTGAGATGGCACAATATTTAGCTTTGTCAGTAGATGGTGATGGGTCTACACTGCAGGAAGAAAGGTTTTTGCTTCTTGTTTTTGGTGCTCACTCACAAGGCTCCTTCACTGCTCACAGCTTTCCAAGCACCTAGCTCCTGCTGAGCACGTGAGTCAGCAGTACCCAGTGGCCAGTGGCTTTTAACACTGTCACTTAGGTAAACTTGTAGTGTGGTGCTTCTGGTAAGACATTATCCCATGAATAACTTTCATGACATCCTAGAAGGAGGATTTCCAGCAATCCTGGAAATTGGAGCATTGGAGCACTGAGGGACTTCTCTGCCATCCCATAGGCTATGTGTATGGCTTATCCTACAAGATCTGGATCTTAGCTCTAAGGATAACAGTTGTTTCTTATATCTGATGGTCCTAAGTATTTTACTCTTACTAGCCAATCCTTCATTACTCCAACTTCCTGTTGTAGTTAATAATTCTTCATATTAAATTTCTTCTCTTCAAATTATTATGTGGTTTCCTTCCTCTGTCTGAGTTCAGACTGATAAGTTCTCCATGATATAATTATATAAACTCTGGTTTGGACTGATAAGTTTCCTACAGTAGAAATGATTCAGTATCCCTCAAACAAAATCATCCATGGTGTCTTTATATAGGGAGTTCAGGTGTCCATTAAGTCCATTTCTTTAGGCATCTTTATTGGCTCTGGGCTCTATAATCCATCTGAGTCTATTGGTGGATCTTAATGTAAAAGTAATGGAAGCCCAGGATTTTTCTGGAATTCTGACTACTTTGCAGAGTCCAGTATTAAGATATTTATTGTTGCTTCCACCATTAAGATAAATACCACCATTTTTTTCCTTTAAGAAAGTTGTTCAATTAAATGATAGAAGAGAAGAATAATTAATAGGTATGGAATTTTAATTTGCCCTGTATGGTAACAATTTTGAAAATAACTGTCAAAAGAGAATTTTGAGAGTAAAAGTGAAAGCTGATGTATATGAATCATAGAGTCCTTTGAGAAGATTAAATAGCTGTGATTGTATGTGCCCTAAAATCTCTACTCAATTACCTTGAAAACCAAACATGCTAAATAGGTGTAATTGTTAGAAGTTCAGAGAAATATCATGTGGAAGATGAGAAACTTCATGGTAGTCAATGAAGTATAAGAGAAAAAGTGGAACACCAAATGATTCTATACTTACTACCCTTGAAACCTTATAATTAAGAACTCTGTCTTGAATTATAACTCATATGTCCTCAGTCACCAAGGCTAATGAAACATAACTAAGAATCAGTCATTCACAGAACAGAGGAGTTCAAGAATTCTAGGATTAGGATTTAGATAAGTGAAAAATATGAAATGAATATCTGTAGTCAGCCGTGGGACCATCCTGGTCATTTACCCCTCAAACAGGTACATAAGATCATGAACCTAAATTTACAAGAGTGAAAGCTATGATACCATTAACCAGAGACATGCTATCCAAACAAGAAACACAGCACAGTTGATATGGCCTTATGTATTGCATTGTTTGGACTCTGTGGTCTTTTCATGTTTGCTTATTGTTTTTCCATATGATCTTTCAAAATAGAATTAGTATGAGATAATGTCTCATTTAAATTTATCTCTGTGGGATTAAAGTATAGGATATTGGCTATCCACAGGGCTTTGAGGTGTTATGGGCCTAGTTCTGTTTCCAGCTTTATCATTTCTTGGCATTTTGAACTTGATCAAATCAGGAAACTTAATTTCATTCTTTCTTTACATTGGCAAAATAGAGTAATAAAACCTACCTCTAGTTTTTGTTGCATGATTAAATCAGAATATTTGTAAAACCTTTGAGTTCAGGGCTTTCTGTATCATGCAAGCACACAAATGACTTCTATTAGTCAATAATATCATTAGTTAACATTGCCTCACTTATTTACATATCTTTATTATATACAGAATTGTTCCGGATGCTCTAGAGCATATATTATATTAATTAAAATCACTTTGAAATGAAAGCTTAGCTATAGTTATCCAGACTCTGTATTGTATAATCTACTTGCACAGTTATAAACTATTATCACTTTTATGAATGGAATATTAGCATAACCACTAGTGACTGCCTCTCTAACATCAGTTATTTCCTGTACTTTTGCATGGAATTGCATGACAGTAAATTCAGGATTGGACTCTAGAATAAGAACCTATACAATATTCTTGATGTATGTAATGTGCCTCATTTCAAAGGTATTGTATAAAATTCAAAATAACTTACTTATCACACAGATGGATATGCAAAAATATGTGGGAGCTATTAGTAAAGGATAGATTTAAAGATAACATTTGGTTAAATCATAAAGCTGGGTAAACTAAGAAAAATAATTTAACAGATTTGTAACTAGACAGGGACACTGATATTTAGAGATCAGGGACAAAAGAGGCAAACATGAGTAACATCAATAAGAGAGCTAGTGACATATGATGTTGTAGGAATCAGTAGCAAGCACTTCAAATTTAGTAGAATTATACAGAAAGCCCGGAAAAAAAATAGGATCAAGAAACAAGGTATTTCACGAATGTTGGTGAGGATATGGAGAAACTGGACCACTTTTGAACTGTTGGTGGGTATGTAAAATGGTACAGTCACTATGGAAAACAGTATAGCAGTTCCTTAACATTTTAAAAATAGAATTACTCTATGTTCCCCCAGTTTCACTTCTGAGTATATACCCAGAATTGAAAGCAGGGTTTTGAAGAGATATCTGTACAATTATGTTCATAGCAGCATTATTTATAATAGCTAACACATGGAAGCTACCCAGGTATTCATTTATGGATGAAGAGATATGAAAAATGCAATACGTACACACAATAGGTTATTTTTCAGCCTTTAAAGGGAAGGAAATTATAACACATGCTACAACATAGATAAGCCTTGAGACATTAGGCCAAGTGAAATAAGCCAGTCACAAAAAGACAAATACTGTATGACTTCATTTAAATGAGGGGCTTAGAGTAATCAAAATCATATAGACAGAAAGAAGAATTGTAGTGACCAGGAACTGAGGGGCACGGTGCAAGAAGGATTATTTGTTAATGGTTATAATTTCAGTTTTACGAGATAAAAAGTGTTATGAAAATGGATGATGGTGACGGCTGCACAATATTATGAATGTGTTTTATATGCTTGACTTGTACACGTACATGTGGTTAAGATGGTGAATTTTACATTTTATGTATTTTATCACAGTTTTTAAAAAAACAAGTTGGTTTTGATTACCCTATTGAAATAATTCTCTAAAGAGTTAATTAAAGTGTAACATCTCCAAACCAGACCTTTACAGCTTTTTAATCCCTAAAACTTTTTAATCTGGTAAATTTCAAATAATGCAGGTATAACTTGGTGTGAACTAAAGTTGGCAATGGGTATAGATCATACACCCTGGGATTTTGGCATTACAGGAAAGAAAAAAAAATCATCTATTTCTTGAGACAGTACTTGGCTTGGGCTCTTTTATGCAAATTGTGGAGATCCCAAATGCTTATTAAAGATTTATTCTGAGGGCTATAAGTAAATTGTAAGAAAATAAGCACAAAAATTACTGGATGCCACATACATTGTTAGGTTTTTAATTCTAGTATTTTTTTGCTTTTGAGCTATTTTACTACTTTACAAGTAGATAACTCATAGAGCTAAAAGTAATTTTGTAGACATGTAAATAAATATTTTCAGTGGAGGTTCCATTGACCTTCCTTCTCCAAATGTAGAAGGATACAGTTTTGCTTCCATTTGTACATTCTTTTCAATATTCCCGATCTAAAAATGTGACTTTGTTTTGGTTGTTCTTTTAATTGGTTGTAACATCTTACTGGTTTCATATTTAATAGTGAGTTAAAGAAAATCTGTAACACATATTCATTTTATACCTTGTTGTAAGTCTCATATTATCTTTTTTGATAATTATTTAATAACATAAGGTAGTGAATAATAGCAATAATAATAAAAAGGGTGATTAAGAGCAACCCACAGGAATACAGTCCCTTGATTCCAAACCAGATCTCTACAGATTTTTTAATCCCTGCCAGTTTTTTAATCTGGTGAATTTTAAATAATGTAAGTGACCCAAAGCCCTCTTTCCTAATTTTATTGCTTGAAGTTAAAACTCACTCTATAAAAGCAACATTATGTTTCTTTGCACTGAGCCACCAAACTGGAAATATAACGAACTGCCAGACTTAGAAATGTTTATAAGAATAAAATATATGCAGCCAAAGTTTAGCAGCAAGAAAGAGAGAGCATGGAGATGAAAATAAGACATATACATATTTTCTGATAATTGAATCAAAGTAAACATATATTGCCCCTGGAAGGGAACCCTAAAAAGGACTGTATTAAGTCCTCTTTGCTAAATCATCATTTGAAAAATTTTGAAATAAGAAAGGATTGAATGAGGCCAGCAAAAAAATCACTTCTGATTAAAATTTTGCTAGAGTACTCCTCCCACTTATGAATGATCCTGGTTCATTTAATATAGGAGTTATAGGACTGCATTCCTATTTCAGTACTCTAAGTTACTTTTGAGATGGTAACATATTGTTAGAAAAAAATTACATGAAGTATGATAGAATTAACTACATGATATCTTTCCTCATTCCTCCAGAGGTCTGCATTGCCTTTGTACTGTTCATTTATTTTGTGGAAATTAAAGCAAAATTCAAAATGTTTCACTATTCATTCTGATTTGTGAACATGAAAAACACTTTATTTGTTTCAATGTTTGTTGAAATGCAATGCTAGGGGGAAAATATTCTACAACACTTTTGGAATGAGAGTGTTTATTAAAGAAGTAAGAAAAAATGCATTGTGAACAGCAAACCCTTTGGTATATATATCATGCTCAAAGAAAAAAATACTGTGTGTACACATTGATCATACAGCCAATGCTTTGTTCAATTTCAATTCAATAAATAAGAATATAATATTGGCATACTGTACACAGGCACTGTATTATGTTTTTTATGCTAAGAATTACAGTGACAAACTGGAGTATGTATAAATAAGATGAACCATAATAGAAACCATATTACAATAAGGCAGTGATTGAAATATCTTGAATATAGCTGCATAAGAAAATCGACATTGGAAAACCAATGGTTCTATCTCCAGGAGAATTTATATTTTAATGTAATAAAAGAAAATTACATTTAGTATTTATTCAAAACAACTGTTTTAAAGAGATATTCCACACATGGCCCTAAACACTGACAGAAGGCTGGTGCTTCTTCTTGTAAACAGCTCGGATGACATGTTTTAAAGAAAAAAATAAGAGAAATCCAAACGTGACCTAGGTCAGAGGACAATTTCAGTGAGAGTGAGCAAGTGACAAAACTCAGGGGTATTGGTTGTGATCAGAGTCTAGAAAGTTTGAATTTTAGAATTCAGTAATATTACAGCCTTAATTTTCATTGCCTCCACAAAACCTTTGTCAGTACTTTGATACAAAACTGAAATCTCAATATATTCCTGTTGCTTCAATTTGTATGTTTTTGAGTAAGCCTGCAATTGTTTCAAGTTATGTGTGAACACATATACTTACATGTGAGTCTGTGTGTGTGATAAAAATTTTTCTGACTTTCTTTTGTGATTTATTCCTGCACACAGAGGAAGGTATAGCTATGTACTACATAGAGTACAGGCTCTGGCTCAAACAGATTTGTGTTCAAATCTTATCTCTATTAGTATGTAATTCTGTGGTACTTTCTCAGCTATCAAATAGAGCATTTGAATACTTATTCCCTTAAACTAGTTGTCACAAATTCTGTCTTCACACATCTGTCTAGATATGGACTAAGCATTTTACAAGAACTTCTATTTTCCTTGTTTTAACTTAATTGTCATAATACTGTAGTCCAAAAAAAATGTGTAAGAATTAGTTCATTCTTGGGTTCTGTGAGTCTGCTGCTGTTTTGTTCCTTCAGTTTTTTTCTTTGTTCTTATACTCCACACATGAGTGAAATCATCTGATATTTGTCTTTCTCTGCCTGGCTTATTTCACTGAGCATAATACCCTCTAGCTCCATCCATGTTGCTGCAAATGGTAGGATTTGTTTCTTCTTATGGCTGAATAATATTCCATTGTGTATATGTACCACATCTTTATCTATTCATCTACTGATGGACATTTAGGTTGCTTCCAATTCTTGGCTATTGTAAATTGTGCTGCGATAAACATAGGGATGCATATGTCGTTTTTCAAACTGGGCTCCTGGGGAAAACAGTGTAGCACAGAGAAGGCAAATAGTGAATCTGTGGCATCTTACTGCACTGATGGACAGTGACTGCATTGGGGTATGGGTGGGGACTTGCTAATATGGGTAAATGTAGTAACTACATTGTTTTTTTCATGTGAAACCTTCATAAGAGTGTATATCAATAATACCTTAATAAAAATTTTAAAAAGAAGAAATACTCCATCTCCAAATTCAATTGTGAAAGCCAGGAAATGTTTTATTTTCTTTTTCAAAATAACTTTGGTTTTAAAAGTGTTGAGCAAGTGTTTATTGAAGGAGTTTATTTTTAGGCTTTATTAGAGCTGTTCTGTCGTTGAGGCCACCTAAAATATATGCAGCTTTAAATAAATATTTAAATGTAATCTGAGCATGAAACAATCAATCAAAAAACAGCTGCTAAGTATATGTGTACAACAGTGGCAAACCTTGATATATGATAGTTCTTCATATGTTTAATTATGGATAACTGTCAAATATATAATAATTTAAAAATATCTTCTGTCTTGTATTAGATGAGAGCTGTCATTTGTGGTTAAATAGCAATAGTATTCTGCATAGTTGATACCTAATCTCATCTCTGTTCCTTACAGGAAGTGCAATCTCAAGCACTTAACTTCACCTTTCTGAGCCTCAAGTTTTCTCATCTGAATCTGATTTTGCAATTAAATAAAATAAGTTACATGAAATAATGTTATAAAAATGAAGCCACTATTAATATAGATTTGTATGGATAGATTTTTTATTCATTTTATGGAAAATTTCATTATGCATAAGCTAAAGTGGTATAGAATAAATGAAGACAGGTGGACAGCTGCATGTTCAGTGGAGAGCATTAATATGTGGATAATTATAATTTTTTCTTATTATAGAAAGGTACTTATTTTTAGAACAGTCTTAAGTAATGTGAGTTTCAAAATGTGCCCCTTACAAATGCTATTTAATTGTACTCAGAGTATGAGATGTTGTGGGTTTCCAAATTCCTTTTTAAGGACTATATTCAGATTTGAGATTACCATTAGCAATAGAATATTCCCAAGGAAAAAAATTCTAGAAGGACTGAAAAAGAATGGATGAAAAATTCACATTCTTTGATGAATTGCATAAATATCTGACTTCCAGATAATGTAATAGTTTAATAATATGCCAATAAAAATTTTCATGTGACCCTTTACATACTGAGTTAATAGTGAGTTCACTTTTGAGAAAAATAAATTGTAAGGGAAATAGGCTCTTCCAGGTAGTAAAGTGTTTTAGATTTATAGTATATACATTTTTGTTTAGAGCTATAGTGTATATAAACAAACTGTGTGGCTAGTACAAGAATAAACATTAGTGGAACAGATAAAAAACTACCAGAATGACAACCTAGTATACATTACAATGAACAGAAAAACAGTAACATTTAAAAACAGTAGGTAAAAAACTAAATATGGACCAAGGAGCCAAGATGGCGGCGTGAGTAGGACAGTGGGAATCTCCTCCCAAAAAATTATATTTTTGAAAATACAACAAATACAACAATCCCTAAAAGAGAGACCAGAAGACACAGGACAACAGCCAGAGTATATCCACACCCGCGAGAACCCAGCGCCTGGTGAAGGGAGTAAGATAGAAGCCTCAGACTGGTGGGACCCGAGCACCCCTCACTCCAGCTCCCGGCGGGAGGAGAGGAGTCGGAGCCGGGAGGGAGAGGGAGCCCAGGACTGCTAGTCATCCAGCCCTAGCCATCCGCACCAGAGCGCAGACACAGTGCATGCGTGGGGTGCTGGAAACTAGGGAAACAGGAAAGTAAGACCTCTGAGCGGGTCCCCGCAGCTGGGACCCTGGGGACAAAGAAAAGCAAGTGCTTTTTGAAAGTCTTAAAGGGACAGGGATCCCACAGCTGGACGGAAGCATCCTGGGACACTTAGCTGAGCAACAGGGAATCCCAGGGAACTCCTGGCACACTAAACCCCTAGGCAACAGCTTGGAGACCCCTCACAGTGGAAAACAGCCAAACAGCATCCCATCCATTCCACCTCAGGGGCCCCGCCATAGCAGAGCAGAAGCCTGTGGCTGTCCACGCCCACAGCAAGGAAGCTTCCTCCATAGCAGCCAGGTAAGATACAGAGATCCAGTCTACACGCAATTGACCAACACAAGCCAGTGGGGTCGCCGTTGTCCCAGTAAAGAAAGGCCAGGAGCAAATGGAAAGAGTCTTGGCTCTCCCAGCTGACAGACAAGTCAATAGCATACCACTGCACCTATGAACATGAAAAGGCAAAAAAATTTGATCCAGACAAGACTAAGCCACACAGCTTCTACATCTTCCCCTGAGAAGGAATCTGGGGAGATAGATTTAACAAATCTTCCTGAAAAAGAATTCAAAACAAAAGTGAAAACCACGCTGATGGACTTGCAGAGAAATATGCAAGAACTAAGGAGGGAGACTACAGAAATAAAACAATCTCTGGAAGGACTTCAAAGCAGAATGGACGAGATGCAAGAGACCATTAATGGACTAGAAATCAGAGAACAGGAACGCAGAGAAGCTGATGCAGAGAGAGATAAAAGGATCTCCAGGAATGAAAGAATATTAAGAGAACTGTGTGACCAATCTAAATGGAACAATATTCGCATCATAGGAGTACCAGAGGAAGAAGAGAGAGAAAAAGAGGGAGAAAGTGTCTTTGAAGAAATAATTGCAGAAAACTTCCCCAAACTAGGGGAGGAAATGGCCTCTCAGACCACAGAGGTACACAGAACTCCCATGACAAGGGACCCAAGGAGGGCAAAACCAAGACACATAATAATTAAAATGGCAAAGATCAAAGACAAGGACAAAGTATTAAAGGGAGCCAGAGACAAAAAAAAAGGTCACCTACAAAGGAAAACCCATCAGGCTATGATCAGACTTCTCAACAGAAACCCTACAGGCCAGAAGAGAATAGCATTATATATTTAATGCAATGAAACAGAAGGCCCTTGAACCAAGAATACAGTATCCAGCACGATTATCATTTATATATGAAGGAGGGATTAAACAATTCCCAGACAAGCAAAAGTTGAGGGAATTTGCCTCCCACAAACCACCTCTACAGGGCATATTAGAGGGACTGCTCTAGATGGGAGCACTCCTTCAAAGAGCACATAACAAAACACCCAACATATGAAGAAGGGAGGAGGAGGAATAAGAAGGGAGAGAAATAAAGAATCATCAGACCATGTTTATAATAGCTCAATAAGGGAATTAAGTTAGACAGTAAGATAGTAAAGAAGCTAACTTCAAACCTTTGGTAACCACGAACTTAAAGCCTGCAATGGCAATAAGTACATATCTTTCAATAATCACCCTAAATGTAAATGGACTGAATGCACCAATCAAAAGACACAGAGTAATAGAATGGACAAAAAAGCAAGACCCATCTATATGCTGCTTACAAGAGACTCAGCTCAAACCCAAAGACATGCACAGATTAAACGTCAAGGGATAGAAAAAGATATTTCATGCAAACAACAGGTAGAAAAAAGCAGGTGTGGCAATACTAGTATCAGACACAATACGCATCAAAATAAAGAAAGTACCAAGAGATAAAGAAGGACATTACATAATGATAGAGGGCTCAGTCCAACAAGAGGATATAACCATTTTAATATATATGCACCCAATACAGGGGCACCAACATATGTGGAACAAATATTAACAGAATTAAAGGAGGAAATAGAATGCAATGCATTCATTTCAGGAGACTTTAACACACCACTCACTCCAAAGGACAGATCCACGAGACAGAAAATAGGTAAGGACACAGAGGCACTGAACAACACACTAGAACAGATGTACCTAATAGACATCTACAGAACTCTACATCCAAAAGCAACAGGATACACAAACTTCTCAAGTGCACACTGAACATTATCTAGAATAGACCACATACTAGGCCACAAAAAGAGCCTCAGTAAATTCCAAAAGATTGAAATCCTACCAACCAACTTTTCAGACCATAAAAGTATAAAACTAGAAATAAATTGTACAAAGAAAGCAAAAAAGGCTCACAAACACGTGGAGGCTTAACAACATGCTCCTAAATAATCAACGGATCAATGACCAAATTAAAATGGAGACCCAGCAATATATGGAAACAAATGACAAAAACAACACTAAGCCCCAACTTCTGTGGGACACAGCAAAAGCAGTCTTAAGAGGAAAGTATATAGCAACCCAGGCATATTTAAAGAAGGAAGAACAATCCAAAATAAATGGTCTAATGTCACAATTATAAAAACTGGAAAAAGAAGAACAAATGAGGCCTAAAGTCAGCAGATGGAGGGATATAATAAAGATCAGAGAAAAAATAAATAAAATTGAGAAGAATAAAACTATAAAAAAAATCAATGAAACCAAGAGCTGGTACTTCGAGAAAATTAACAAAATAGATAGGACTTTAGCCAGACTTATTAAAAGAAAAAGAGAGTCAACGCACATCAACAGAATCAGAAACGAGAAAGGAAAAATCACGAAAGACCCCACAGAAATACAAAGAATTATTAGAGAATACTATGAAAACCTATATGCTAACAAGCTGGGAAACCTAGGAGAAATGGACAACTTCCTAGAAAAATATAACCTTCCAAGACTGACCCAAAAATAAACAGAAACTCTAAACAGACCAATTACCAGCAATGAAATTGAAGCGGTAATCAAAAACTACCCAAAAACAAAACCCCCAGGCCAGATGGATTTAGCTCAGAATTTTATGAGACATACAGAGAAGACCTAATACCCATTCTCCTCAAAGTTTTCAAAAAAATAGAAGAAGAGGGAATACTCCCAAACTCATTCTATGAAGCCAACATCACCCTAATACCAAAACCAGACAAAGACCACACCAAAAAAGAAAACTACAGACCAATATCCCTGAGGAACGTAGATGCAAAAATACTCAGCAAAATATTAGCAAACCGAATTCAAAAATATATCAAAATGATCATACACCACGACCAAGTGGGATTCATCCCAGGGATGCAAGGATGTTACAAGATTCGAAAATCCATCAACATCATCCACCACATCAACAAAAAGAAGGACTAAAACCACATGATCATCTCCATAGATGCTGAAAAAGCATTCAACAAAGTTCTACATCCATTCATGATAAAAACTCTCAACAAAATGTGTATAGAGGGCAAATACCTCAATATAGTAAAGGCCATATATGAGAAACCCACAGCCAACATAATACTGAACAGCGAGAAGCTGAAAGCTTTTCCTCTGCAATCGGGAACAAGACAGGGATGCCCACTCTCCCTACTGTTATTCAACATAGTACTGGAGGTCCTAGCCACAGCTATTAGACAAAACAAAGAAATACAAGGAATCCAGATTGGTAAAGAAGAAGTTAAACTGTCACTATTTTCAGATGACATGATATTGTGCATAAAAATCCCTAAAGACTCCACTCCAAAACTACTAGAACTAATATCGGAGTACAGCAAAGTTGCAGGACACAAAACTAACACACAGAAATCTGTGGCTTTCCTGTACACTAACAATTATCTAATAGAAAGAGAAATCAGGAAGACAATTCCATTCACAATAGCATCAAAAATAATAAGATACCTAGGAATAAACCTAACCAAGAAAGTGAAAGACCTATACCCTGAAAACTATAAGACACTCTTAAGCGAAATTAAAGAGGTCAGTAACAAATGGAAACTCATCCCATGTTCCTGGCTGGGAAGAATTAATATTGTCAAAATGGCCATTCTGCCCAAAACAATATACGGATTTGATGCAATCCCTATCAAATTACCAATAGCATTCTTCAATGAACTGGAACAAATAGTTCAAAAATTCATATGGAAACATCAAAGACCCTGAATAGCCAAAGCAATCCTGAGAAGGAAGAATAAAGTGGGGAGGGATCTCGCTCCCCACCTTTAAGCTCTACTACAAAGCCATAGTAATCATGACAATTTGGTACTGGCACAAGAAGGGAGCCACAGACCAATGGAACAGAATAGAGACTCCAAACATTAACCCAAACATATATGGTCAACTAATATTCGATAAAGGGTCCATGGACATACAATGGGGAAATGACAGTCTCTTCAACAGATGGTGCTGGCAAAACTGGACAGCTACATGTAAGAGAATGAAACTGGATCACTGTCTAACCCCATACACAAAAGTCAGTTTGATATGGATCAAAGACTTGAACGTAAGTCATGAAATCATAAAACTCTTAGAAAAAAACTAGGCAAAAATCTCTTAGACATAAACATGAGTGACCTCTTCTTGAACATATCTCCCCAGGCAAGGGACACAAAAGCAAAAATGAACAAGTGGGACTATATCAAGCTGAAAACCTTCTGTACAGCAAAGGACACCATCAATAGAACAAAAAGGTACCTACAGTATGGGAGAATATATTCATAAATGACAGATCCTATAAAGGGTTGACATCAAAATATATAAAGAGCTCACACACCTCAACACACAAAAGCAAATAATCCAATTAAAAAATGGGCAGAGGAGCTGAATAGACAGTTCTCTAAGGAAGAAATTCAGATGCCCAACAGACACATGAAAAGATGCTCCACATCACTTGTCATCAGAGAAATGCAAATTAAAACCACAATGAGATAGCACCTCACACCAGTAAGGATGGCTACCATCCAAAAAACAAGCAACAACAAATATTGGCGAGGTTGTGGAGAAAGGGGAACCCTCCTCCTACACTGCTGGTGAGAATGTAAATTAGTTCCACCATTGTGGAAAGCAGTATGGAGGTTCCTCAAAATGGTCAAAATAGAAATACCATTTGACCCAGGAATTCCACTTCTAGGTATTAACCCTAAGAATGCAGCCCTCCAGTTTGAAAAAGACAGATGCACCCCTATGTTTATCGCTGCACTATTTACAATAGCCAAGATATGGAAGCAGCCTTAATGTCCATCAGTAGATGAATGGATAAAGAAGAAGTGGTACATATACACAATGGAATATTACTCAGCTATAAGAAAAAAAATGATCCTACCGTTTGTAACAACATGGATGGAGCTAGAGGTTATTATGCTCAGTGAAATAAGCCAGGCAGAGAAAGTCAAGTACCAAATGATTTCACTCATAAGTGGAGTATAATAACAAAGGAAAACTGAAGGAACAAAATAGCAGCAGAATCACAGAACCCAAGAATGGACTAACAGTTATCAAAGGGAAAGGGTCTGGGGAGGATGGCTGGGAAGGGAGGGATAAGGGCAGGAAAAAAGAAAGGAGGCATTACGATTAGCATGTATAGTGTGGGGGGGGCATGGGCAGGGCTGTGTAACAGAGAGGACAGGTAGTGATTTTATAACATCTTACTACGTTGATGGACAGTGACTGTGAAGGGGTATGTGGCTGGGACTTGGTGAAGGGGGGAGCCTAGTAAACATAATGTCCTTCATGTAATTGTAGGTTAATGATACCAAAAAAAAAAAAAAACTAAATATGACACATGGTATTGAGACAAATAATTATTTAGATAGACAAAAATGTAAATTTTAATATCAAATCATGGATTACCATTCCAAGTAAATTAAGGAGTTAGAATTTTAAGATAAAATATAAGATCAGAACATTGTCAATTGGTAAGAAAGTAAATGAAAATAAAGGATGAAATTAGTAGAATATAAAAATATAAACATCTTTCATCAAAATAATATATATTGTGCATCAAAATAAGGCAAAATGAAATGATTGAAAACTGTTTGTCACACATTTGACTGCCAATTATCTTCAGTAATAGAAGGCGGGTGTTATTTTTGTGTATTTTTATGGTAAATGCAGCAAAAAGGCACAATGTAGAAACAATAGAAGAATATATACCTTTTTTTTTTTCAGAAGGGAGTAAGAAGGAAGGAAAGAAAAGGAAGAGGGAAGGGAGAATAAAAGGAAATAGACCAAATTTTTTTCTTCACCAACAAATTTAATCAATACAAAATTTAAAAATGAAATCCCATTTTTGCATGTTGATTTGTCCAATATTTAAAGATAATCATCATTGTTGGATTGAAAGATAAGAACAACCATTGTCATCTTCTGTTTGGGACACTATATTGGTACAATATACCAATTGTATGTTGTATACCAACTTTCATGGAAAGATAAAATTTAAAAATGTGTATAAAAATATTTATAAGAAGGATAACTTTGACCAAGTAATTATCATTTAAGACTCAGCTTCATCTACAAGACAATTATATTATGTGTGAACATTTATTCAGTTTTTTATTTCTAATGCATAAAAATGGGAAACAACCTGTTTGATGTATAAGGACTTACAGCTGTTGAGATATATCTATGGGAAAGTATATCTATATATAGGAAATTAAAGCAATAATGTGATGGAGAAGGTTGTAAGTAAGGATATCAAGTTATTTTTCAAACACTCAGTAAAGTTAACTTGCATTCACAAAGAGTGAGGGTAGGAAGATAATTTATACATATGTAGGAATAGTAGTGAAACTTGGTATGAATTAAGTGTTCCTGTGTATAATCCATAAATTAATGATAAAAAATTAACTGTGTTCATATTTATGTAAATTTTATTAAAAGGATATTTACTTGGAGATCTAACAATATTTTTATTAACCTTTTTGGTCATACTAATTTGGCTATATTGATAATTAAAATTTTGCTATTCTGATAATTAAAACTTTCCCTATAGATAGAATTCCATGATGAGACATGCACTATGGAAAGAAAACTGTCCTTGGCAAAAGGAAATGAACTAATGAAAATTCTATTAAATTCATGTATCTGATATGCATTACGATAGCCACAAGTAAACTAGCCTGTCTATTGTTGGCTTTGTAGTCTTAGAAATATTTATAATAGGGACATTTTCTTCATCAAATCATGATGATAGTAATCATCATAGCAAAATTCATATGGCTATAATACTTCATGGACTGCAAAGTGGAAATAGGAATTATCAATTGTTATTCTCATACAAACTCCTGTGAAGCAGTCATTGTTGATGGTATTACTCCCACTTTAGAGATAAAGTAAATAAGGCTCAGAATACTTAACCAGCATCCCAATGCACACAGATAATAAATGGCATAATTACACCATATCACCCCTTTTTTTTCCAGTCCTGATGCAGCTAATCATGTTACCATTATGAAAATAAGTATGTGAGAATCACTAGTTTCTGCTTTGTAAAATAAATTAATGGATGAAAATGTTCATGCAAGTGCTTTTGCGTGTGTGTGTGTGTGTGTGTGTGTGTGTGGTAGGTAGTTGCCATTAAGTGATTTTAAAGTACCTTAAATCATTGTTTTGCAAATTTTAATGAGCATACAACTAATCACTTGGGATTTTGTTAAAATGAGTAATTTGTTCTGAAGTTCTGGGTTTAGGGAAGCTTTCACATTCCTAGTAAGCTTTGCCTGTCGATGGGCCACACTTAAAAAGTAAAATCTTGATTCTAGTATTTGTGCTTTTTTCAAGAATGCCAAAATAAGTAAGGAAAGAAAATCTTCAGTTTGACTATTCATGCTTTTCTCTTTTCCCACCCACTACAAAGAAAGGCATTTCTTATATTATGACCAGAACACCTAAAAGGCACACTTAAATATTTTATTTATTTTACATATAAACAATGTCATATTTCAGGAAAAAGATTAAAGTTATAGGAATTCTCAGTAAAAAAAATATTGTGTAAGAAGTAATTATGTTCATATTTTCACAATATTTGTTGTCATAGCTCTTCTAGCTTTTCAACCTGTTTTTCACCTAGAAACTTTATAGCTTCTTGATTTTTTTTCCCTTTAGCTCATAAGAATAAAGGTAACAGTAGTTCTTTAAAACCATTTTATTAGTAGAACTTATGCTTAAATATATAGTTCCTACCTCCAAAAGAAAGAATACTTTCAATTTTCCCCTGTCATCAGTGATCTTAGCTTGAGATTCTAAATATTATATTTGGATCATATGACTTTCAAGCCCTTTTATCAAAATGGAAGCTCATAATGTATGTAACATTTTCATAAAGGAAACATCCTTTGTACTGAAAGTCATTTGTATTTTACTGCTTGGCTTTCTGACAATTGTTTTTTTATTCTTTTTCTAATTAACTTTTAAATTTTAGAATAATTTTAGATTCATGAAGAAATTGTGAAGATAAAACAGAGTTTACATATACACCACACCAAGTTTTCTCTGTTATCATCTTACATCAGTATGGTATATTTGTCACAATTAGAATTAGACAGTCAATATTGATACATTCTTATCTAAATTCCATATTTTTTTCATATTTCCTCAGCTTTTGTTATCTAAAACCCTATTTCTATTCCAGGATCCCATTCAGGATACTGCATTACACTGAGAGTCTCCATATCTCCTTAGGCTACTCTTGATTGTTACAGTTTCTCAGATTTCTTTGTTTTTGATGACCTTGAAGGTTTTTGGAATTGCAGGTATTATTTATATAGATATTTGTATACAATTGCAAGTATTTGTATCCAATCAGATGAGTGGGATCTGTCTGATGTTTTTCTCATATTAGACTTAGTTATGGGTTACCATCATGATACATTTTTATGAGTATTTATAAAATTACCTTAAACCAAAGCACAATTGACTATGTGTTTATATTTTATAATAATGATATCTCTATGAGTCTATATGACTATGACAATAAAATGCATAGGATTTTGATTCTTCAAAATCTCCCACAAAATTTTAGTATTAGACCAAGTTAATAGTGTGGATCACTTTTTGCCCATCCAGAAGTCAGCAGCCATGCATCCTGCAGATAGTCTCAGTCTGCTGGATTTTGGGTGCTACTGATATTACTAAATTATGTTAGGTGGGTTAAGCCAATGAGAACAGGTTTGAATGTTTGTGTTGAAACTCTCAGTGAAATGTAATTTGCCATCTTTCCATGAGTATAAAAGCCTCATTCTTTCTTTACAGCTGCTTTTTTTTTCTTGTGTGGCTTTGTTCTTTGTTGGTCTCTTAATTAAAGGGTTCAGCCAAGTGGAAAAAACACATGAGAAAAAGGTTAATTAATACTCCTGTGTCATTTGGATTCCTTTTATATCAAGGGATATATTTTTTATATAGATTAGTGGCAGATTTCAATAGTCTCTGGTGATTCCTGATTTGCCCAAATAAGGATATAAATGATTTGTCCTTGTAGGTGCTAACTTTATCACTTTAGTCTTTTGAGTCAAATAAAATAAGGCTTGATAGTATATTACTGCTTATCCCTCAATCATGATTAGATACTGTGTTAGCCAACTGCTCCTACACATGTTATCTAGAACATTTCAAATAATATTTGAATCAGTGGCTCCTATAGCAACTGAGCAATTGTATCAAAAAGGGCAGCTTCCATGTGGGCCACCTAGTTTGGTTCTGTGGGGTCATTCTTAGAGGTTTGTTCTGGAGTCAGCACCTTTGGCCCTTCATATAATCATGTCAGTATTCAATACTCTCTAGTTCATAACAAATAAGCAAACTCCTCAGTGGCATTCAACAGTATGTGTTTATTTTTTACATGTCTATAGACCAATTGGGGATCTGCTGATTTGGACTGGGCTTATCTGCTTCCTCTCCTCTAGGTTAATCACATACTTCTAGGATTGGCAGGGTAGATGGGGCATGTTTTCTCATGATAGTGGCAGAAGGGTGAGTGGCCAACCTTGATCACACATGCATAATTCTAGCCAATGCTTGTGTTATATCTGAAAACATCCTATTGGCCAAAGAAAGTTACATGATCAACCCAACATCAAGGAATGTGAAATTATTGTAATTACCATGGCAAAAAGCAAGACTGGGTAATTCAGTTATGAAGCAAAGAATGATTGAGATCATAATCCAATCCATCATACTATAAATTTCTTTTTACAAAAATAGCCAGAGCAGTTTAAGTCATTTGCAATAGAACACTGAATAATAAAGAAGACTCATTTTTTTGTAAATTCAGTATATACTTAAGGTCTTCTCTATAATAACTCTTCTCATTAATTGACACGTAAGGTAATATACTTTCTCATGTAAAAAATAAAGAGTGAATTTAACACTGAGAGCAGAGTAAATGAACTTAGAAATGCATTTTACATGTGGAAAGTATTTGTGTGCCCCTCAATCAGAGCCCCTGGGTGACTATTCAAAGCAGGATGAGTATCAGTTGCTAAGGCTTCATGCTCGATGATGTGAACTGTTAACCCCTGGCAGCATCAAAACTGTGGGCTGCATGATTAGTTTTCTCTAGCCCTAATCCTATCTAGCTATGGCTATTTCCAGCCTTTTTTGCTGAAATACTTCTAGCTACCATGCAGTCAAAACACATGATTAAGGCAGACTAATTGAGCAATAAAATGTCAAAGGCCATTTAAATGTCAGTTTTAAGCATTTGAGAGTTTAAAGACAGCTAATATTGATATAATTTCTTGTGTGTCATGGGGTGAAGGGTTGAATAAGGGGACAGGAACAATTACTTTGAGGGAAAATGGTACTGTCCTTCCTCTCTGCAATTCTATAAAAAAGTACGTGAGCAGAGTTGCAAAGGAAAATAATATAAAGGGAATAAACAATATAAAAGATAGTGATAGTGTATTTTGCTACTGAGAAGTATACAGAGACATCCATCATTTCCTTCTCTTATATCTGTTCCTAAGCCTTTACTTTTCCAACATTAGAAAGACATTATACAGAATGATAAAGGCTGGTGAATAACAAGATACATAAATCTCCAAAGGTGTTAATCCTTTTGTTCTCTGCAGTTACTTTTATCAAATTATCTCAGCTCTTAAAAGAACTGAAAATATTTATCTGAGTAATATTTATTCATTGAACTTTTTAATTTAAGTCATTAAAATTTGTGTTATTTTTATATATTTAAATTTGTTTTCAGGCAAACATTATATAAACTATCATAATCTTGAAGGTTAAAAATATTTTCCTACAGAATCATTTTTTTTCTGTGTCCTATCTCCAAAATCTCTCAAGGGGTAAAAAGGAACAATGTATCATACGTATCTATTTCTTACTTAACTACGGATTACTACATACTTTTAGAATTGCCAGTGTTTGGGGTTCTTTGCCTGTCTTAGCTACAAAACATTTTTGACAGATTGTTTTTTTTCTTTATCATCAATGTATCTTCAGGAGGTATTTTCACCTCCTGGGCTTGTGTATAAGGCAAAACATTGATGCACAAAATTTAACAATATGTTATTGCTTTTTTAGACATGTCTAAAGTAACATCAATTTATAAACTTTAAAAATTAAGGTCTAAAATCCAAATTAAAATTTTCTTGAATTAAAAATTCAACAAAAAAGCCATTAACCCTTAAAACAATTTTGTTTTCATAATTTGAAGACTATTTCAATTATTGTAATTTATTATAGTTTGACCATAACTTAGAACGTCAGACACATGTCAAAATTATTATCTTTTAAAGAAGTTACTTCTAGCATTTACTTTTTATTACTTATCATTCTGATATTATTGAAGAGATATGGCAGTTTTATTTCTAAGAGCATTACTGTTTTTCATAATTTCTGTGGAGAGTTTGTACCCATATTACTTAAAACCTTTATTTGAATTGCATAATAAATAGTACTATCAGGAAGCAACTATGTTTGAAGGAAATATTAAAGGTTAATAGTCTTGTTTAACTCTGTATTGTGTGTATTTTCCACTTTCTGCTAAATTGTGTTCATTTTCAGTCCAGATTTTTGTTCCTTCCCCTTAGACTTGTAACATGGAGACGTCAGCAAGTGGTGCTGTTCATAGCCGTGCTTATCAGTGCTAAAGGCCAAATAAAGGGAATCACAGAGGATAATCCTAGGCATAAGAATCTCTTCTTTTTAATCACTGGTCTCATTCAAAATGAGATCAGTAAACAAGTGATATTTCCATTCTGAAGAGTTAAGAATTTAAGCAAGACCTAAGCAAAGTCTCAAATACTTTGTTTCTCTGATTCTATTTAATTATAGAATGCATACCATAAAAAGTAAGACAGATTACAATGAATGAGAAGTAGCTAATATGAGAATAGATATTAAACAGATGGTAATAACACTAATAGTAGCTACCATTTTTATGGAAACATTCACTCCATAGCATACTCTTATAGCAAACTGAAGTCCATTTCAGCAGTAACCACTGGGCTTCTGTATTTATTCCCGTCATGATTTTCTTGTCATCCTCTGATAGCACTCCCTATCCTCACTTAGGATGGAATCTAAATGGACCAATATATTTGTTGGTGTTCATCAGGTACATTTATATTTTTTATTTTCTTGAGGGAGGGAGGAAAAAGTCAAAAATTTTTTAGGACAACGCTTTAAGAACCAGTGTTATTTATTTTCAGGTTTTAATTATTTATACTATTTTTAAAGACAAACCTAAGGCAAAGAATTAACAACTGGAAAGAGGTTATGGTCTGTCTATTAAAATCTCTCTCTGGTGCTAAGAAAGCTTTGTAGCAAATATGCATGGGCACTAGATCACTGTGTAAGCAATGCACTCACTGAACTAATGAAGTGTATTTTATACTG
Organism: Manis pentadactyla; assembly: GCF_030020395.1. Lineage (NCBI taxonomy): Eukaryota > Metazoa > Chordata > Mammalia > Pholidota > Manidae > Manis > Manis pentadactyla. Next base: position 166,264,319 of record NC_080020.1, on the reverse strand, counting down.
TCAGCTCAGCTTCAGTGGGGGCAAAGATATCCTACTCAGACCCTCCCATGATTTAATAAAACTGCTTGCCCTGTTCTCGAAGAACTTAACTAACCAGAGAATGTGCTTTATCTTTCCCTGCTGGAATCATGGATTGCAAATCAGTTTTCTTTGCCCAAAAGCAATCACCTAAGCCACTGGTTATGGGAGACTAGGGTAAAAGGAAGAAGCCATAAAAATTAATGAGCCTGCCTGATACCCGGGCTTTCAGACCATAATACTGAGCATGAGAGAATTGAAGTCTTATTTGATGCTGGCTCAGGTGAGGGTGGACTGTAGTGCATACTAGTAGTTTTGGAATGTTTGCTCTCTGAGGACTACGTACTACTGAAAAGTGCTTCTACGTCTTCCAGCGACTACAAAGACAAAAAGACAAAACAAAAGACATTGTTAACAGAGTTAATAGTATGTATGTGAGAGATCTTTTTAATATAACTAATAGAAAACTTTTACAAACTGGCTCAGGCAATTTTGTTGGCTTTTGTAACAGAAGTTCAGTTATAGGAATCACTTTAAGTAAGATTTCATGCAGAGTTGAGGCAAGGTTCGTTACGCCCCTCCTCTCCTTCTTTGCTCTCCATCTTTCCCCACTATTCTCTCTTTCCTTTTTCTGGGTTCTTCTCTCTGACATCCTAGGTGTTTGCTTTACCAGATGGCTGGCTGAAACACCTTAAGAGATGTCTGATAGCAGCTCTGGAAGTTAGTACTTGCATCGCTTCTCCTTCCCAGGAGTCCTTTCTGAATAGCAAGGGAGATGTCTTTTTTCAAAAGACTATATCCACAGGGAGGTCACATGCCTTGAACCAACCAAGGTTATTTTCTGAAGCAGACCATCCTTCCCAGGGAGTAGGTTAGGCATGGCATGTCATCATAACGACAGTGGTGTAAGTTTCCAAAAGTAAAGTAAATTATTATGATTAAGCTAAAGCAAGAATGGATGATAAATGGTCAAAAGTAGCCAACATCTACCAAAACTTGGAAGACAAACTGATTTTTAAACTAACTATCCAAAAGTGCTATTGCCTTGCATAACTTTCTCTCAGATTTTATGACCTTGCTATTGCATTAAATTGACATCCACTTTGTGGCAAGTGGCAGAAACCCCATATTTTTATTTCTCCTGAAAATCAAGAGAATAACAAATATGTCATTGAATTAAGCATTCTCCTTATAATATTTTAAGCCATAAAATAAGATTTCTAAGTTGATAATTTTTTATGCACAAAACTTATTTACTGGGGTTGGAAAATGTGTAGCTTTTCTAATATGAGCAGCCTCTCCATCATCTCTTGTTAGAGCAGATATATCTCAACTGTCTTCAGAACATGCCTCAGATTCCTACCTAACAGAGGATTTTTGTTAGCTAATACCAATAATACAAGCTCAAATGCAAAATGAAATATATCATATCTGAAGCTTACCATATGTGCAATATGGCAATGGCTATGCAGGACACAAACATGTAAAACCTTTAGACCACACCCCTCAGGAACACATATGTATTTGGCAGAAAACTTCCTTTGAACCTGACATGATATTGGGAAGAGAAGCCTTCTAGAAATAATTAATTTTGTTTTAACAATATAACTGCATTGAGGGCAAAATATAAAATGACTTCCTAAACAAATATAATGGCCTATGTATACAGCCCTGAACCTTCTCTTCAGATATTGGTAGTGGGGGTTATGGCCAGAGGAAACACTAGTAATAGGACTGTTATAATAGTCCCACTGTTCATGTATAATTTCATCAACTGATCATATTTTCAAAAGTCTCCTTCCTTAAGTAATTGGTTTCACATCTTGATTTGATTTTGCATCACTGGAAAATCTGACAAAAAAATCAGACAAGCTCATTTTCCATATTTTTTTATATTAAGAACTTAATTACTGATAAATAATCTGTAATTCAACAATTATGCATTAAGTGGATACATGTAGACCTTAAGAGTTCTCTTGATAATTTTTTCATGCTCCGTATTTCCATAGGAGCATCTTAAGTAATACTTGCTTCTGTATTTAACTTCCTAGTTTCCTAGATCTCCACTTCATGCACTGAATCTTAGAATGTAGAAATTCTTTCTGGGTTTACCTTTGTCCAGATTTTATATTTCTTCTTTCCACTATTCTAGAGTTCTAGTGTTATTTTGAAAAACATACATCATTATTTATGTGACAGTAAATATGTTGTCTTTCTACTCTCTGTATCCCCCATTCTCTCACTCTAGACAGACATTTCCTATGCCTACTGAATCTTCTGCATTTATAAGGCAGGTCTTTTTGCCTTTTGGTTTTCAAAGAAGAGGCTAATAAATATGAAGGAGCCACATACATGCCTTCTTAAATATCATCAAGTAAGAAATTAATACCTCATAACTTTTATTATTTTAATACTATGTTCATCTGAAATATTCATATTTAACCCATGTAAGAGCAAACTTTTTATAGCCTTTTGTGCATACCTTAGCTCCCTGCTTATGAGCAGGAAGTTGCAGTTGCAGGTTTGTCTTGAGGAAGTAATAATTATCAGCTGCTTAATGTTTCTGTCTATAAAGTTTCCCATGGTCCTCTTAATCTTATTTTTTTGAATATTTAATAGTGTAACACTTGGGGGGAAAAATCCCAGGGCAGAATACCTTTGGAACTAAAATCAGTCAAAGGGAGAAATAAAGTGGGAGAAACTCATTTATTGCCTACAAGCAGTTGACCACTTCTGCTCACCCATGTCTCTTGTAACCCAGCTGCAGAAAAAGGGGTCCCACCCAACCTCTCTGGTCCAAATATGCCCTGGCTCACCCTTGTAATTACCTATTGATAAGGAGACTACTTCTCTCCACCCATTGGAAACACCTATTGATATGGAGATGCACTTGGGCCAGGTGAGAGATTCTGGAAATGCAGTTTTACCCACAATAGCCAGGGATGAAGAGCAAAATCATTTGGAACTTTTTAGAATATACAAGTATCTACACTATTCTCCAGAAATTCTCACTTAGTATTCGTGTTGTAAAAAGGCAAAATTATACAAGCTTCATATATTGTAATATTACCCACACCAACTGAAACCATGATACAATACACATTGACAGGTTTTGCATATCATTTGGCATTTAATTCAATGTGAAAAGGAAGAAAACAAATAAAGATCACAGAAAGCTTAGGACATACAATTAGTATCAATAGTAGAATATTCACCAGGTAGATAGTAAGACATTTCTATGGATAGAAGCCACTGTGGAAAAGTGGTATTTTTAGGTATAAGTAATAATGGTAATCTCATTCTTGATATTGATAATTTCTGTGCTCTCTTCTTTACCATTCTAATAAAAGTTTATTGTATCAATCTACTAAAAAAACATATTGGTGATGCCAGGGTTCTTGTTCACAAAGCCGAAGAATGAGCTTCACAAACACTCAAGGTAGGAGAGCAAGGTACAGGCTTTTATTTAGAAATAAAGTGAGAGAATAGAGCTCCTGGCTCACACCAGGAGGGGACAAGAGAGCCGGTAGTGGTGCTTTGTCTAGTGGGTTTTACAGGCAGTTGAGGATTTTTTGAGAACATCAAGAAGAAGGCTTAGGAGTGTGGACTTGTACCACCTGCCCTGTGCTCAAGGTTGGCTGGGTTGTAGTCTGATTGTCACGGCTGACAGCTAAATCACGGGTTATGCTGATACCCTTGTAGAACACTCAAACATTCCAGGCCAAGTTGCTTCTGGCCTTTTGACCTTTAACTGATCTCACTGAAGATGTCTGTATCTTTACCCTAGAGAATTAGTGTGACCTTGACTTTGCATAATGCTTAGCACAGAGTTTCAGTAGGGACTTCTTTGCCCATTGCTACATTGCTCTGACTGTAAATATTCCACCCTGCTTTTTCCGGAGGCCCTCACCCTACTCTGACTACACCCATGTTCCCTGTCTCATTGGGATTACTTCTCAGCCTTTTGGCTAAGATCAAGTGCAGGATCTTATCAGTTTAATATCTGATACATCCTCTATCTGAGGACAATATATTAAATGGATTTTTGGAGCAGGGAGATGGAATAGGAGCTTGCTCCATTCACTCCATGCATCGACCTCATATTGCAGTACTTCTGGGAATGGTGCACCTGCTCAAGGGGGAATTAAAAAAAACCAAAAAAACATTTTGGTACTTTTTACTTGTTTTGTACTTCCTCATTTACTGCTCTTTATCATTTCCTTTCTTTTACTTGCTTTGCATCAACAATGCTTCTGTTTTTTTCTTTTTTTTTAGCATCTTAAAGTAGAACTTTTGCTCATTAAAATTAAACTCATTTTCCTTTCTGGCAAGCAGTTGGGTCTGTAAGTTTCCTACATAACCACTGTTTTAGCTATACCCCACAGATTTTGAAAGGTTGTATTTGAGCTTTTATTTAGTTAAAATATTTTCCATATTAAAATATTTCTTCTTCAATCTACACATCATTTAGAAGTGTGTTTTTTAATTCCCAAATATTTAGGGTTGCTTAAATGTGTTATTGTTATTGATTTCTAATTTATTTCTGTTTTATTTAGGAACACAGACTTTATGTTTTAATAATCCTAAATTTGGTGGGTTTTCTTTACATCTTCTTTTACTGAAACTAAAAATCTGTATTGTGAACTGTTTTCATAAGAAATCAAAGTTTAGTCCCAGATTTTGTCATAGTGTTTTCTATCATTTAGGCCAAGGTGTTTGGTGGTACTGTTATAGTTCTATCTTTGTTTTATGTCAAATTTTATCATTTGTGGAGAGGTTGTTAAAAATATCATGATTTGTAATTATCTATTTCTCTCTTTAATTCTGTTCATTTTTTTTCATGTATTTTATGGCTTTGAGACAAAATACATATTTATGACTGTTATGTCTCCCTAGTTAACTCACTCTGTCATTGTGAAATTCCAGTTTATTTCCAGTGATATTTTGTTTCAAAATCTTACCTGATATTAATGTATTTACCCTGGGCTTTTATACTTACTGTTTTAATGAAATGTTTTCCATCAATTTACTTTAGCCTGTCTCCATCTGTCTTTATATATAAAGTTGTTTCTTGTAGACAGTATCCATTTGTATTTTGATTTTTTGTTCATTGTGATCATCTCTACCTTTTAATTGGAGTGGTTAGTCCATTAACTTTTAATGTAATTTTTGATGTAGTTAAAATTAGGCAAATAATTTTATAACCTTTTATTTTCCCTTCTTTATAGATACTTTCTTTCTTGACTTCTTTGGATTATTTGCATATTTTTCAATTCCATTTCAATGTATTTATTGCTTTTCATATGTGTCTCCTTACTTTACTTTTTATTGTTTATTCTGAGTATTGTAACTTGCAATTTTAACTACAATGTGTTTAAAGTTGATATTGTGCCACTTTACAGAAAATGTGGAAATTTGCAGCCATATAGACTCATTTATCATTCCTATCTGCTGTCCTTTTAACTGTAATTGTCACATACATTGAAATTACATATAATACAAATCCATCAAGATAACATTACAAGTTTTGTTATTAATAAATTATCAGAAAAGATAGTATTTTGTATGTACCCATCTATAAACCATTTTCAATATTCAACATTTCTGTTTAAAGACACATCTTTCTCTATAGTATCAATTTCCTTGAGCCTCAATGAACTTCATTTGATAAAAGGTTTATTTTAAAATCTTTACTTTTACTCCTGAAGCATATATTCATCAAGTATAAAATGTGCTCTGATGATTTTTTTTTTTTTATAACTTGAAGGACGCTGTCTTGTTGTTTTCTAGCCTCAATTTTTTCTAGCAGTATAGTCCCCTATTTTGGGTACTTTATTCTTCTTTGGGTACATTCAAAACATTCTATTTTTGCTTTTGAGTAGTTTGCCTTTTCAGTGCTGAGACATGATTTTCTTCATACTTGTCTTCTTAATGAAGAAATGAGGCTTGCTGAGCTCCATTAACCTCGATTCTTAATGGGGCTTGCTGAGCTCCATTAACTAATAAATGCATGTGTTTCATGAAATTTAGAAAAATAATTTAGTCATTATTTCTTCTTTTGTTTTAGATTTGTTTTTCTCTCTCCCTGTATTTCTCTGTCTGTCTCTTTGTCTGTCTGTCTCTCTCTTCCACTCACTTTCTGGAATTCCTTGACATTTTCTGACATGTTTCTGATTCTCTCTTTTTTATATGTTTTATAATATCTTTTTCCCTTTGTTATTCAGTTTGGATAATTGGTATTTATCTTTCTTTAAGTTCATAATATGTTTATAATATTTATAAACATTTTTACTTTCCTAAAAATTGACATGAGGTTTCTGGGGCAAATACAAGTTATGTTGTATGGTCTCTGGACTCCCTTACATTTTTCTAAATAATGCTTTTGGGTTTTATTTTAGCAGACAACTAAATCAATTAGTCTGAAACTGTGAACTCTGCCTTACCAGAGAATGGCGACTTAGATATCAGTTCAGTTGTTTTGATATCCAGTTGTGCTATTTTCACAGTGTCCCATGCAGGTGTAGTTTAGGAATGAGCAAGAGACTTAGGTAGAAGTTTTACACAGAACCTAGGCTTCTTTTTCTGTATGGATTACCCTGGCTTTCTGGCAGCTGTGGCTTCTTAGGCTCTGTCTTCTCTATGCTGAAAAGATGTTATGTTTCTATTGGGAGTTTCAGCCATCCCACACCATAATCAACTCCAGCCTATCCTCAGACTCATGTTGTAAGGGTAAGGAATTTAACTGTAGTAGTCCCTTCATATATACTCCCTTCCATATATGTCTGCAATTGCTTATTCTCTAGATCCTTTATAAAGTGTTTTTAAATTTTACATTGATTTTAAATTTATATGTGTGGGAGAGTCTTTCTGCTGGCAACTTTATTTGTCATACCAGGGATGGAACTTGCACTTAGTAATATTTTATATACTTCCACATAAATAATTTTCACAACTTTCATTAGATTTTTATCTTAGATGCTTGATAATTTTAATTAAAGAAAAATTTATATAAAGTGAAATATAACACTCACTGTCCATCTACAAGAATGCTAGATTGTTGGTAACCATGGCATTCACTATATGTCCCTTGAGAACAGAATCCCTTTCATATTTAGTCTTATTGTTCTGTAACCAAGTAAAGATTTAGTTCCTGGAGCATACTAAGTACTTTATAGGTATTTTTAAAACTAAAATGCATTGGTGTTTCTGATCAAATTAATTGATTTTCTCTTCTGAGTTACCTATCTTTGAATGCAATCAAGACTAACTTTGGAAGAGGGCACAGAACTCAGTAGCTACCCACTTACACTAACCCTTCTTCTATTTCAATGGCTTTCAACCGTCACTATATAATAGACACATCCTCAGAGATATTAAACAATACTGATGCCACTCTGCATCCTAAACCCATAAGTCTAAGGATGGAACCCAAGTACCAATATATTTGAAAGTCTGCCCAGATAATTCTAATATTCATTCAGGTTCTGGGCCTTGGTTCTAATTAAAGCCATACACAGATAAGGCTTGTGTAAAGAATTCTAAGGGTACTCAATATGACAAAACAGCAAAATGAGAAAGAAAAGATCAAGCCCAAACATTTTCCTATTACTCCAGAATTTTACAGTTTTTTTACTTGTATGGATGCTATTTTCTAGCTGTCTGACTCATTCCTAAAAAATGTAATCTGAGGCCCACTGGAATTTAATATAGTATTTAAAAATAATAGTGGGATGAAGAACTGCAAACATAAAATAGAGCTAGATTATGGAAAGCTCCATATCCCAGGTCAGGTTTTCAGATTAGACTTCACTGTGAAGTCACTGAAAGATTCTGATCACAGTAATCACAAGTACACACACAAGTCTGGAGAAGAGTAGGTTGGCAGTAGTTTACAAGGTTTATCAGAGAAAGCCTATAAATAGTATTAATGCAAACAAACTTGAAAGTCCAGGCCATTCAATGTATTAACATTGGTGACGTGCATTTTCAAACATTTTAGAAAAAAACTGTCTTGAGTTGCTCAGATGATGAGAGTAAAGTGTGTACTTCTGGAGTTTAAATATTATTCTGTGTGTTCATTCTACAGTTTATCAACTTAGATGGCAGCTTCACAATACTCTTCACCCCTAAGAGTGGCCTCTGACACTTCTCCTTATTTCAGGAACTGAAAGGCAACTTGATCTACTGGGGATCAATCTGCAGTGTAAAAACACTATCAAGCCATTGAAGAGTCAACTGGATATATTGAAGTCTTATTAGAAAACTATTTACAAATTAAATCTTAGTTTAAAACATCTCCTTTCTTAGTTAAAAAACATTATTGTGAAAGGATTAATACACTGAATTCTGCAGATTTAATATAAAAATCTGTTCAACAAAATCATGCCTTTGATTATGTCATCAAGGACATTGTCTTTGGTTAAATGCATATATTGCCAGGAGATATTAAACTTGATCAGCTATTGCTTTACTTTTTAGATAATGTCTCATCTTGTCAAATCTGATCATGTAGATAATCTCTTTTAAAGTCTTCTTTTTAAGTCTTCTGTGGTTCTCAGTAGCTTTCAAAAAAAAAAATGAAACCTTTATGGTTAACACACAAAATTTTTACTTCTCTTGCCTGAAGTCCTGCCACTGCTCACTGGCCCCACCCCGTCCCCTGCCTCCTAATGCAGAGACAACCATGCCCATTTGTCTGGTGCTATTGTATACATCTGTGTCTTTGAACAAAGTGTTGACTTCTCCTAGACTCAACTTCCACCTCTTTTTTTCCTTTAAAACTTCCACCCATTCTTCAAAACTCATTGCAATGTGTTTTACTGATAGAATGTTTTTTTACATTTTTGATGCCTCCCCATTTTGTATTAATAATATCCTTCACTAACACTGAACACACTAAGCATAGTAAAGAATATGATGTTGTCTAGCTATTTTGTTTGCCCACTTTTTCTAGTCAACCATAAGCTCCATGAGAAAGAAGTGACATCATCATGATTTTTTCTACTTCTGAGACTAACAAAATGCCAGGATATGAATCATCATAAAAATATTTTTAATTAATTGTTCAAAAAACATTATTGATTTGTTTTTTTAACATCTCTATATGCATTTATTTTTCCATATTATGGTCTTTTTTTCCTCCTGCTTTCCCTAGATTTTTACTGGTTTTTTTTTTATTATTAAGGTATTATTGATATACACTCTTGTGAAGGTTTCACATGAAAAAACAATGTGGTTAATACATTTACCCATAAACATTATTTAATTTAAGTATGAATGTCAGTTCATAATTCTGAAGGTTAAAAAATTGATGTGACTTTCCACAGAGCAAAATCTATATTAGTGATGAAGCTGTAATATCCAAAGCAATACCATCTATGCTTATATTTTCTTGTCTTGATTAATATTTTATCACCCAGGCTCCCAGTAAAAATATCAGCTCTCCTTCTCTTAGTCATATCTGGGATTTCCTAATGGACAGAGTTCATGTATTAGTATTTATCCCTGCTTCAGACCCTTGGAGTGAGGATGAATTCTCCCACCCAAAAGACTTTCAGAGACTCACAACACTTTTTTTCTGAGAGATTAAAATTCAGGTGAATCCTTATGACAACAGATTCTGGAATCAGATGATAGATGATGGCTTAAGGACATTCTCACTGAGTCTATACAGAGCAGTTCTCTGGCACTGCTCAAGAAAGAAATCCTCATGACTGTCATTGACAATGCTGAGACTCAAATAAGTGGAGTTCAGGACGGCAAAGCTGGTGTTGAGTAGGAGAACACTCAGTGTTTTTTGGAGATTGCTGTTCATGGGTTGTTGTGGGGATACATGTAATGCATCTTGGTACAGATGCCCAGACATATATGTGTGTGTCTTGGGATGGTGCGTTTGTTAAGAAGTATTTTAAGCAATCATTCTAGAGATAGTAGAAACTACCAAAATTTTATAATTAATAATAAATTGGACCTATTTTTAATCACAGCATGGATGAGAATGGAAATATCAGAATTATTACAACAAACAAATGAGAACTTGTGGCTCTTGGGGGGGAAATCCCAGGCAAAATACCTTTGAAACTAAAATCATTCTATGGGTTAAAATTGCAGTATTTCAAAAATCTCTTGCCTGGCTTTAGGCATCTGCATATAAATAGATATTTCCAAGGGGTGGAGAGCAGTAGTTCATTTCCATATCAATATGTACTTCAAAGGGTGGAGAGAAGTGGTCAATCTACATATCAGTAGGTAATTACAAGGGCATGCAAGGGTTTATCTGGACTAAGGTTGGGTAGAGTTCTCTTCTGCTGCAGCCTGGTCAAGAGAGAGACAGACTACTGCTTGTAAGAAATTAAAGGGTTTCTTAACTTTATTTCTTCCTTTGACTGATTTCAGTTTTAGAGGTATTTTGCCCCAGGATTTTACCCCAGAGTTATACAGTCAAAGGAAGAAATAAAGTGGGAGAAACTCATTTATTTCTTACAAGCAATCCACTTCTGCTTCCCTGTGTCTCTCATGACCCAGCTGCAGAAGAAGAGGCCCACACCCAACCTCTCCTGTCCAGATAAGCCCTCACTCGCCCTTGTAATTACCTGTTGATGTGGAGATAGATAACTTCTCTCCACCCCTTGGAAACACCTATTGTATGGAGATGCACTAAAGCCAAGTGAGAGATTCTGGAAATATTGCAACTTACCCACAGCCCACCCCTCCAGAAATCTCACCTTACAATCTATTCATTCCTCATCTTCTGCAATAGACCCTGGGCAAGAAAACTGGAGCACTGTAACAAGACTAATAACACACAATAACAACAGCAATAAAATCATGATAATCCTCAAGCTGGAGTATTCTGCTAGGTTCAAAGTCCTAAGAAGATTAAGTCTGTAGCTCACCCACTCCACAGGCAGGCAGTAGCTGAACAGGTAGGGAGTTCAGAGCAGTCATCACAAGGCAGCTGCATCCAGGGGGCCCATCCTGGATGTAGAAGAAAATAACCTTAAGGGTTATAACATAAATGTTTTAATGACACCAACACAGGCAAATCTTCTCCATCAGGTAGAACATATGCAAGAGAGTGGTCCTGTGATAGGACAGTGGCAGGATGGGATCTCATCTTGGTCTAGTATACTTTCACCCCCCTCCCTGTGGGAGTTACAGAAGGGCCAATATATAGGGCTGTGGAAGGTACATGCACTGGCCATAAAGATAAAATAGAACTTCCCTGTAAGATGCTCTTACCTCCCCGATGTTTTGGGCTCACTACCATGATATTTGGGGGCCACTATGCTGTTATTCCAGGAATGTACACAGGCCAGCTTCCATGCCTTTTCCCCAAGGTGCCAGAAGGGCCAGCCATTGCTGGTACATGTGTCAAAATGTCCAGGGCTATGTCCATTCAACAGTGTCTCCAGGGTTTAATGCAATAGGGGCTGCAGCAGGATGTTGCTCTACTGGCTGTATCCTGGCTACAGTAACTCCTCTTTGGTTTGCACATACAATTGTATATGAGAGGCAGCAATATTATGTTAGCATATCCACAGGGCTCAAATCTTCTTTTCAGAACTTCTCATTCAAAGGCCATAGCATTGTCCATAAGCAAAATGACCAGCCCCATAGACTATTGGTGTCCAACTTCAGGCCAGATTTCAACAGACCATTGTACCTCTCTATCATGCATGCCCCGGTAGGGTTATATGGTACATGAAACTTTCACTTTATTCCTAACTGCAGCACCCATTCTTGTAATGCATGTTCTGTAAAGTGGATGCCTTAATCACTCTCAATCACCTATGGCCAGCCATAGGCTGCAAAGAGATGCTCTAAGCCCATTTGTGGTTTGTTGATATGCATGACGTGCAGGAGAAGCAACAAACAGGCCAATAGCTGTGTCCACACAAGTCATGGCACACCGATATCCTTCTGATATGGACAGAGGTCCAATATAGTCTGTCTGCCACCTAACAAGGGGTATCGGCCCCTTTATTATTGTCCCATGTTGCTGCAGGACTCGGTGTAAGTCCTTGTTAGAGCACACAAGGCAGTCCTTCTGGGCTCTGATAACTTCTTCAAAAGTCAATAGCAAGCCCCACTAATGGATTACATCCTACATTGTCTTTTTCCCTGTGAGTAACAAAGACTGATGTAACCATTGGGCTACATCAGAAGCAGGCTTTCCCTCTAGCCAACACACCTGGGCCAATGCATCTGCTTCGTGATTCCCTGGGAATGCCAAAGGCAAATGGCCAGTCACATGATATACAGTAACAGTCTTAGTCTGACCAGAGGCCCATATGTCTTGCCACAACTCTTGCCTCCAAAGGGACCAGTTACCAACCATACAGTTGGCATGGTACCATGTTGGTAGCCACAGGGTCAAGCCCTGACAGATGTCCCAGCTGTCAGTGCAGACAGCTATAGGGGAGGGCTCCTGGGTGATCATGAGCCATACTGCCTGCAACTCAGACCATTGGCTGCTCTTCCTGTCTCCATCCTCCTTCCCTATTGTTTCAGTCTTAGGATGGAAAGCTATACTCCTCCACTTCAGGTGCTCCCCACAACTGGAGCCATCTGTATACCAAGCACCTTCAGGTATAGGGACTGTTCCCTCCTGATAAGCATTGGAATCATCCACTTAAGAGGCTAGTAGAGAGAGCACTACACTGCTGTAAATATACACCCCATATGGCCAATGTAGGCATCTGTGGCATGCAACTCTGTGGCCTTTGTGTTCAGTCTCACACCCACCCGCGCAATGGGATAGGTGGTTATTACTTGGTCGGAGCTGTTCTGGTGATGGCCTTTGTAGCCAGCAAGGCGTGGAACACAGCAGCCAGTTACCTCTCTAGCGTACAGGACCTCTGCTCCTTGCTATAGTAGTGATCAGAATCCAGTAGGTTGGTGTGTCCATTCAAACTGCTGCCAAAGATCCTATCCATAACCATCTTTGGTTACATGAATGTGTAGCTCAAGGGCCTTAAAGAGTCCATTACACTCAAGGCCTGTACAGCCTTGATTGCTCACTCAGTAACAGTAAAAGCAGCTTCACGTGTTTCATCCCAGTCCCACCTGATTCCCTTTTGTACCAACCGGTATAAGGGCTTCAGAATTTGTGCCAAGTGCAGGATAAACAGTCTCCAGTAGCCCAAAAGACCCAAAAACTCTTGTAATACTGACACAATGGTAGGGGTAAGGAAAGCCTAGACCTTGTCTATGACTGCTTCTGGGATAAATAGTTTTACCCAACCGGGTAACCCCCAAGAACTTTACTGACAAACCAGGGCCCTGAACCTTGATGCTGTTTACAGCCCATCCTTTTTCTTGTAGACATCGCAGCAGTCTAGAACTTCCCCTTCTAAATCTGCAAGAGAATCAGATATGAGCATGATAATATCAATGTAGTGATATAGCCACACCATTTGCAATTTCTTCCATGTGGCCAAGTCCTAGGCTACAACTCTGTGACAGATGGTGGGACTGTGGAGGTATCCCTGTGGAAGGACAGTGAATGTCCACTGCCGGCCTTCCCACATGAAATCAAATGGTTCCTGACTTTTGTGTGCTATGTCAATAGAGAAGAAAGCATTAGAAAGTTCCACAATGTAATGATACATCCCTAGTTCATGACTGAGGGTGTCCATAAGGGCTGCTATAGAGGGGACAGAAGCATGCAAAGGGGGTGTGACTTTATTCAATTCCCTGTAGTCCACGGTCATATAGTTCATAGTCATATGCCAGGAGCCACCTGGCTTTTTCACTGGCCACACTGGGGAATTAAAAGGACTCTGAATGGGCTTTATGATGCCCACCTTCTCCAACTCCTGTATAGTTTCTCCAATTTCTTTGTGCCCCTCAGGCAATTATATTGCTTAGTATTTGTCACTCACCTGGGTACAGGCAGAGCTACTGGTGGGTGCTTAGCATGTCCCCTCAGAACTGCCTTTACCACAGGTATCCTCAGTCTGAACTCACCTTCAGTGGTCTGTAACCACAGGCCCTGCAGAATATCTATCCCCAAAATACATTCAGGAATGGGAGAAATGTACACAGGATACTCCTTTGGGGGTAAATGCTCTATCCCCATTGGGATTTGGCCTTTCTTCACTCTAATTGCCTTACTGCGTAGCCATCTATCACAGCAGGGGTCTCAGGAAAATGATTAAAGTTGTCATAAATCAGAAAATATACAGCTCTTGTGTCCACCAGCACCAGGACACATTGTACATTCACAGAGGACCAATGAATTGCTAATTCTACATGTGGCCTCCAGTCCCCACCATGTCCCCAAGGTGGGGACCTTGATCCCTGCCTCAGTCAAACCGCAATGCCCAATCATCCTCCTGTAGGGGTGAGGGCTCAGGCAGAGCCTGAGTACTGTCCCCCAGGAAGTCTTGCAGGGACACAGGCTGGACTTGGGACTTTGCTTCCAGCTTCCGTGTCCTGGACCTCAGTGGCTGGAACTGCTGTTCTGGCTTTAATTGGGCCACAGTTCTAACAAGATCCTATTGGGCTGCCCATCAAGTTTTTCTTTCACTACCCTGTCCTTTATCAAATCAACCCACATCTGGGTCCTCGAGACCTTCACAGGGCCCTTTACACTTCTCCTTCCAGTCTTAGCCTGTATTTCCTTCCATGCTCTTTCTGTTTCAACCTCCCCCAGATCTGCTTAAGTACAAGTAACCTCACTTATGGGTTGCCCTTTTTGGGGGGCAAGAATAGTCACTAGGGATCCAAAGACAGATGGAGGAGCTGTATAGAGCACCAGCTTTCTCATTCCTATGGTGAACAACTCCTCATTTCAGGGCCCTGAGGGTCCATATTATAGATGATATTTTTCATGCCCAATTCCTGCAATACCTGTCAGAGCTCTGCATATGCTTTCAGCTAGTGCATAAGTATGGTAAATCACCCTGAGTAGGCCAAACTGCCCTGATGGCTGCTGTCAGACAATCCATAAGCACCCGATCCCCTGAGGTATAATGGGCACTTTGCAGCCACTGCCGGTGGGAAGGGTGAGTCATCAGGGAAGCCAGTCTACTCATTTCAGAACCTGACATAACAATATTTTCCACCTCCGTATCCCAAAGATGCAAAAGCTAGGTAGGCAGAGTTTCCAATGGCTTTTGCCAAAATTGATGCTCATGTCCACCAGCTCATCCTGTGTATCAGGATAGAACATGGAGTGCTCTACAACCTGGGGAGGGGGTGACTCCTCCACCTGAGGAGCCCACAGTTGTTGCATTTTCATTTTCTTAATTACAACTGGGTGGGCCTTTAATACAGGAGAGGCTGGTGCCTTGGGCAGTGGCCTTGGCAACAGATCAACCTCAGCCCCACTCCCTCATCCCTTCCCAACATCTCTTCTACCATCTCTGCGGCTGAAGACAGTGTTCTTTATGCCCCTTCCCCTACGACCTCCTGCAACACAGCTTGTCCTGCTGCCTTTTCCCTCTCTACTGCTAAGGAATCTTCTAGGAGTTTGACCCATTTTCTCAATAGCTGTCTCTCTTCCTTAAGGGCATCCCATAGGTCGTCACCCAGCTCCTCCAAGTGATTCTGAAGTAAGTCTCTCTCCTGCTGAAGTCTCTCTCTCTCCTCGATAACCCTCTCTCTCTCCTTTATAACACTTTCCTCTATCTTGAGGAAAACAGATCCTATAATCCCAGCTGCTACACAGTCACTCAGGGCCTCTAAGCAGTCTTCTATCTCATGGAGGCTAATTCTGCAGCTTCCAGTGTCTCTACCCTTCCCCAATTCTGGAGAAGGCCCCACCACTTTAGGAGGTGCTTTATCCCAGATCAATTCCTCATTAGGGGTTCCCCAATTTTAAGCCCCACAGATGGAGGCTCCTGGGTGGTGCTCTACCCTCCACGGCTGCAGCCACTGGTGTCTCCCCACTATCTACAGGGATGTTCTGGGCATCTCTCCACCATCTCTAGGGGCAGCCTGCCCAAGGGTCACACCCATGTAGACAGATTTTAGGTTCAGAGGTCCTACCAACTACGGCCAGATGTAACTCCATGGGGAAAATCCCAGGACAAAATATCTTTGAAACTGAAATCAGTCAAAGTGGGAGAAACCCATTTATTTCTTACAAGCATTCTACTTTTGCTCCCCTGTGTCTCTTGTAACCTGGCTGCAGAAGAAGAGGCCCCCACCCAACCTCTCTGGTACAGATAAGCCCTCACATGCCCTTGTACCCTTGTAATTACCTATTGACATGGAGATGGACTACTTCTCTCTACCCCTTGGAAACACTTATTGTATGGAGATACACTAAAGTCAGGTGAGAGATTCTGGAAATATTGCAATTTTACCCACAGTCCTCAGCTCTTCTTTGTTTTATATCATTAATGACACAAAATACTGATAGATTGTATTCTATTCTTTATTTTTTAATATTTAAAAATATTTCAGTTAAGCTAAATAATGATTTTTCAATCATAAACAAGCATTTCTCTCACTTTTAAAATAATTTTCTCATTTAACAGAATATAGACTGATTATCTCTTTCATAATATCATAGTAGGCAATTTTAGGGTGTGAGTGGTATCAGTGTAGATAATGAGACTTCATAAAATCCATGTGCAATTTTGAAAGGCTAATAACATAGATTGTTATTAGTACAGAAGCAGTTCATACATGTCATTTAAAAAGGCATGGTATGATATAAGATATATAAGTTCACATGCATATTTTCATTATGGTTATCTGGAGACAATGGGGAAATTCCAATGCATGCTCTAAGAAGTTATTATTTTTGAAGATAATAACAAGAGATTCTACATATGGATGCACTACTCATATATATGATTTATAAGGGATCCAAGATATACTGTATTTGGCATGCAGTTGAAACATCTATTTTACCAAGTAAATACTGTTGACTCACAATCACACTAGCAGAAATAATCCAACTGATATCTCTAATGGAGAGAATTTTAAACAAGGCAGAAAACCAAGATAGCAATAAGGAATGGAGGTTCAGGTTTGTGGAGTTAGTTCAAATAATAACCTTGGCATTATTTGCTGTATGACTGTATTCAAAACATTTAATCACTTTGAATGTGTTTAATCTATGAAAGGAGGTAAAAATTATCCCACTGAAGTTCTTAATTAAATGGGATATCTATAAAATGTTTAGCCTGGTGCCTTGCATGTAATAACATTTCAATAAATGTTAGCTATTATTATTGTTATTATTATTATTATGGAAAAATAAAGAGGGAGAGATTTGAGACCCAGATGAAGACTGACATAGTCCTGCAGATCAGGTGTGTGATTAACCCTCTCAGGGTCATGCTAGTTTTGGAAAACAGGTGGAGAAAGTTCCCATATTACTTGGGTATACTGTTAAGCTGTCACTCAGTTTGCAGTAAGCTTATTAAGATCATTCTGAAATGAATTCTCAATGTCTAGTCACTTGAAAATGAAATATATCCAGAATCAGGATCAGAATTCAAGTACCATTCCTCTACTACTTTTGCCACTCCACAGTTAAAATACTTAGCTAATCGGGCAATTTGCAATAATTATCAGTAAAAAGTTTTTGTTACAAGGCACCAGATTCCTAACCAACCCCAAGGAATATTAATAAAAGATTTGCTTAATGCTGCTTGCCCTTGTATTTTAGGTATGTGAGCCGGAGAAAGCAAAGTAAGGCTCACATGCACAATTCTTGGGCTAAGTCTTGGAGGAAACTCTGGGTGCTTTGTTTTCCCCTAGACTGAGTGATTCCCTAGATTCTAAGAGGGAAGGATTTTTTGTTTGTTGTTTGTTTGGTTTTTTTAAAATCTGAAGGGTATTCAAACTAGCAAAATATTTGCTGGTATGTAAGTTTTAGATACTTGAGCAGTCCCTCTCTTCCCACTACCTCCAGTGCTACAACTATTGTGAAGTGAGACACAATTCTTCAAAGGCTAAAATCTTTAATCAACATTTAGATATTCCTTTATATACTGCATTTGTATGTGGCTATCATAAAATTTTCTTTTCTTACACTCTTCCCTCATCCAACTTAAAAGCAAGGAGGTGGGGGTTGATTGTTGGGTTATTTGTTATCATTTTGTTTCACTGTCAGTGAAATTGACCATGAAAGTGCACATTAAATGGTTGATCATAAAATAAAGCATTCTTGGCATGTGGAACAATGACAAAATAACACAGTGTTGAGCTTATTTTAATTAAAATCACTCCTCTATAGCTGGTGAATTGAACTGTTCTGAATGCTAGCAAAAACCAGTAAAAATCAGAACTTATTTCTGAGTGAAAAACTAAAGGTATCCAATTTAATTAATTCCAACCGTCTGATTACCTGTATACAGGATCCTGAAGTTTAATTGCTTAGCATGGCCTTCACTGGGACAAACAGAGAGTAGACTCTGTAAAGGTTTCTACTGTAAGTGTTTAGATATGGAAAATCACAGTTTGGTACCAGTCTCTAGCCAGCATTCCCAGATCATTTCTCTTCTTCCCATCCCATAAGCCCAACTGATAGAATACAAAGTAGAGGTAGGTAGGCAGACAGGTTAAAAGGATGACTTGCATGTACCAAGAAGGAAATATTTGCCTGTATGGTTTTAGTGGATGATCTTTGAGTCTTTCCCTGATCCACATTACTGGCTATATCTATGTACCCACCTGAGCTCCTCTGAGTGTTGGTAGATAAATCACAACCATCCCTTCAGCCAAACGTCACAAATACTAGCCTCACCAAAACCACCCCAGTGTCCACAGATCTCAGCCAACAGCTGCCTGCAAGAGAGTGTAAAAGACCAAGACTCCAGTCTCAAGGCCACTTCTATGGAGAAAACACACGCAGACAACATACACAAAAGAACACAAGAAAATTTTTGTAATTGATAGCTATGTTTAGTACCTTGCTCGTGGTCATGGTATCATGGGTATTATGAAAACATCCAAAATCATCAAGATGTATACATTAAATATGTGTCATTTTTGTATATTAATTACACCACAGTAAAACTATTTTTTTAATTATCTGAGAAAAAAATAATAACTGATGCAATTTGTGCTTCATAGTTTACTCAAAGAGTCTGTTCTTGTTTATCTTTTTTCCTTCCTGCCATAATCTGCTTTCCTCACAGCTCTTCGCCTGAGAGCACTAACCCCAATAAATCACTTGGAAATCATATCAGTATTAAGCACTGCTTCTAGGAACTCTCAGAAACTATAACATGTCTTATAATTTTAAGAGAGGCTAAATCACCCAGGTGATACTCTATCACCTTAGCACCCCAATTTTTTCTGCTAAAAAAACTCTTTATTATTGATACTATGGAAAAAAACGTGTTCGCATATGTGCGTATGAGTGTGCCTGTGTGTAAGCACATATATTTTTAAAATTTCAAGATATCAAAATCAAAATTGTAGAAATATCTCAATTGCTATTTCAACACATACATAAATACAAAAAGCTATCAATATAAGTGAGGGTAGTTAAACCTGGATCTAATATTATAAGCATTACTCTCTCTTCTACTTACTAAATTTTCTTTTTCATTGTATTTCCCTTTAGTATTAATAAATATAAAGTTATTATACAATAAATTCATAAAAGAAACATGATGAATTACTTTGTTTAAGCAATGCCTTGCTACATGAAGTATTCCCACATAAAAGGGTGATGATATGTGTTGACATGGTTGCTGTTATAGATAGGAGGTGCCCTCTTGGACATTCAAAATGAAGAAGCAACACAGATGTGGAAAGAATTTGGTATTAGGGCTGTGGATTGGCTCTTAATTTAGCAGAATGTTCCTTTTTTTGAGCAATTAAATACTGTTAACCAGAGAACCCCTACTGTAAGTATCTTCTAATTTGAAGGTGCACTCTGTTTTCCAGATACCAACAGATAACACAGAGCCTCCACCAGACTATATGCAAATACATAGGCACCTTACTTCCTCTATGCAGTCAGGCCATTACCTCCATCACTGACACCTTCCTAAGTCACTGGTTGGTGTGGGGAGTGAACAGGCTAATATTCAGGCCCATGTAGAAGTGTCTTCTTACCATAGGAGGCTATTTACTAGGTTCCTGTTAATATCATCTGCCCAGCTGAGATAGGGAAGCAGCAGGGAATTACCCCCTGCCCAGTTAGAGTACAGTGTGGGCCCTGGAAAAGGACAAAGTGTGACTGAGACTTCAGGAATGTAGAGGAATAACAGGGTGCTTGAGTTTGAAACAATATAACTATATACCCCTGACAGAGACCCAGGGATAATGGAACAGCTTGCTGACCATAGTTACTAGGCACATTAGTTTGCAATAGGGTAGCTGGATAACTGGGTAACCTTCACTGAGATAGGTTAGCTAGCATTCTGGCTGAACCTATAGGAAACTAACAGCTCCCATTACACCAGGCAAAAAACCCTAGACACTGAGACCCCAAGTGGCAGTCTTGCCCCTCCCTGCACCTGTGGGGAGTTCCATACTTTCTCTTATCCTGAATAAAACTTTCTCTGTAAATCTCCTATCTTGCCAATTCATGAAGTTCATTCTTTGACTCTGGCGAACAAGAACCCTGGCATCACAGCTAAGGATTCAATGCTAAACTATGTATGTTTGGCAATAATGCTGTAAATTCCCTGACAATTAGTTACTCTTTGTTAAAATATTGATATAAATGTGTTCTTATTATTTGTTTTATTGTCAGGAACATGTTAAGGTACACATCAAATCTAAGTAATACATTTCTTAAATTATTATTATCCTGTGGACACATCCTATGAAATGGGTAAAAAGAAGGGATATGAATATAAAATAGTACCTTACATAATGCCAGTGCATAAGAGGACTTCTGTACAACTTAGTAGTAATGATCAATTTTTCCAACCTGAAAATATATATACTTTATTTTTTATCATCTCTCATATATCATATATCAGCTTAGGGCTCATGTTTTCTGTAAGGCTTTTCAAATCTATGGAAGCCCAACATGAGTCTTTCACTTCTGTTAAATGCCTAGAGCAGCAGTTTTCAACTAAGTCTCAAAGCATAGATATGTTTCAATCAGTTCTGAACTTGTATAGAAGTACTTTATAAAGATAAGAATAAATGATTTAGTGTTTTCAAATTATTTACCTTCACCAGGATTCAAAAGTATCCCTGTAACTATGATGACCATGCAATTTATCATCCAAACCAGGACAATTTGAAAGTGAAAAGAGGCACTAACATTAATTAAGCCAGAAAAATAGGTCATAAACCTAGATTGTCCAGAGTGAACCAAAATACATAGTCATGGACAACGTGAGGTAGGCCAGGCTCCCTGGGGTGAAAAATTTGAAGAGGAACTCACTGTCAGGATCATCTTCAGTGTTGCCCATGGGACTGGGTGCTTCCTTAAATTTTGCAGCCTAGACACCTTAGTTTCCTTGCCTTAGTCCCATAGTTACCCCACCTGTAATCACGTCACTCACAGTCACTTTCATTCCAAAAGTCTTTCTTTAATGGAACAGAAAAAGAAAAACTGAGGTCCCAACAGCAGCATCAAGAATCTTGCATTGTCCCGGGCTGTGATGATCTCTCTGCTGTAGACTGTTGGGTCACTGTTGCTCTTCCTGCTGCATTATATGTGTGAATGTCACAGTTGATGTGAAGTGAGAATCACTGTCCTAGAGCATCTATTGTTAGTTTTTCTCAACTTCATTTGACATATTCCACCTTATATTGTTATATGTTGTTTCATTCACTTATCCTTCATCCTTGTGGTTTCATCTATACCCCTGTGAAAGAAATGGAACAAGTCTTATTTTGAAACATTAAGATGTCTTAGTCTGGTCCATATTTTTTCCCTATTGCTTCATATGTTACAGGCAGCTGATGATTTGAATTCACAGAAGAAAATACTTATTGATCAACTTTTATGTCTCACACCTTATGCTAAGGATGAGGCTGTAAAAATAACAAAATGTGTTTTTTACACTAATGGAGATAACATCTGGTGCTGTATCGTGGTCCTCTATAACAAAGGCTCCACACATTAGTTTTAAGGTGGACAATACATTTTTTTCACAATCTAAACAAAATCAAATGCTGTGGCATAAAGTGTAGATGAGAAAGCATGGGTATCATTTTATTTCCCCATTAGTTTTGTTATTCCTCAGTCTGAGGAAGATGGTTAATGCAATTCTTGAGTTGAAACTTGATTAGTATTTCTACAGTTCTGGAAATACAGAATATTATGTTAATTGATGAGAAACCTAACAAATCATGTTTCTATGAAATGACTGTTCAAATGGTGCTCTTGTTTGCTCATTTTAAATAATCTCACATGACCTAAATTTCAAGCTCTCAGCAGCAATTATTTTGTTCTAAAAGAATGTGTTTTTCAATGTCTACATCAGAGATGGGCCTCCACCAAAAAAGTTTATAATGGAATAAGAATAGTAATAATAATCATTATGTAGTAGGCACTTGCTAAGTGGTTTATGATTTACTCTAAATATCACATTAAATACATGAGGTTGGCAATATTAACTGTATGGACTGGTAAATGACTTACCTTACTCTGATTCATTTCTCTATCTGTAAGATTAGAATAACCAAGTTACCACCTGATAGGGTTATTGTGATGATTAAATGACATGATTCTAAGTGATAAGTACTAGTCCAATACACTAATTGAATTCCATAGATGTCAGTTGCTTCCTATCTTAGAGAGGAAGTAAACTGACCAATTCTATATGGTTATTGGCAATGATTTTAAGCTACAGTTCAAAGCTGGTATTGATTCCTGAGTCTCATATTTTACTATTGACTATAGTTTTGAATAGCAACATTTCTAATTATTTTAATAAGGTACCAATAATAACAGTTTGTTTCTTCTGTTTTGGTGTCTTACAAAAGAAAAAATGTTTACACTTTTTTCATCTTGGAATTCAAATTCGTTGCAGTGATCTGCAAATTCTTAAATAGTCTGGCCCCAATAATGCCTTATCTTTACCTCTTCCTTCTGGCAGAAGTTATCTCCTTCTTCCTTCTTTCCTTCAGTCTTTCCCCCAAGGTCATCTTCTCAGTAAGGCTTTCTTTAATCACTTCATTTATTATTTCAACTCTTCATGATACCCCCCAGCAATTCCCCTTTCCTATTTTATTTCTTTCTCTCTAGCATTTATTAGTATTGAGCTCACTATTTATTTTTCCTACTTAGCCATCACTAAAATATAAGGTCCATGACGGTAAGGATTTTTGCTTCTGTGGTTCATTTTTAAATTCCCATTGCTTATAATAGTTCCTGTCATCTATTTTGTAGTAGGCAGTTTGTCGATATTATGAATACATGAATGTATACAAAGGGTTGAATTTTTTACACAAAAACTATATATATATATATACTATCTGACTCTTCCCTAGTCTAGTGCTTGGCTGACCAGTAGAACTTCCTCCAATGATACAAATGCTCTGTGTCTGCACTGTCCAATACAGTAGTCATAGGCACTTGAATACCGTTAGTGCCGCTGAGGGACTTATCATTTTATTTTATTTTATTAACTTAAATTTTAATAGCCACATGTGGCTAGTTACTACTTTTCTTCATTTCTTGGAATTTCCAAATTGGGGGTTACTATATTGTTCTACAAATACTGACATACAATTTAAATAGCCCTGGAAAAGTGTTTCCAGCTACTTATTAAAATACAGTGTTAATTAAAGGCTAGAAGGATATTATGAAATGACAGAATTTATGGACTAATGTTCTCTACTAAGGCCAAGCTCCATCCTTTCTCCAGGTTTTATCCTTGCTCTTCCCTTTGCCTGGAATGTTCTTCACCCAGATTTTGATTGCCTTTTAAATATTTATTTTTTCTTAATTGTCATTTTCTTAAACAAATCTTTCCTAGGCACATTATCTAATATAACCCTTCTTTTTATATTTCTTATTACCCTGCTTTATTTGTTATTGGTACTTTGCAATATCTGCATTATATTCTTTGTTAATTTGCTCTTTTAGTTTATTATACTAGTCTTTGGCTAGTATATTCATTGCTAAATGCTTAGTACTGAGAATAATACCTGGTATATAAAATAAGCCCAAAACATATTTGAGGAATAAATAAGTGATATAACTCTTTTGTTCTTTCAGTATCTGTAGTTGTTGTGACTTAAGGTAAGACTGAGCAAACTGTGGCCTTGTTTTATATATTATTCTATTCAAGGCCCTTGAGTGTTAGAAAAATTATTCTCTTTTGTAATATGCTTAAAAATAGTGTGTGTGTGTGTGTGTGTGTGTATGTATGTGTGTGTAAATAGCTCTGTAGCACTAGATTGTTGGCAGATTTATTTTTTGTTTGCTACTTCCAAATTTGCTAATAATTTCCCATGTTACTGGAGTTCACATCAAATCACCACCCAAGGTCTCAATTTCTTTTCCAGTTAAATGTGACCGTGAGATCAGCTAATCTTTAAGAATCCTTTCCGTATAAACTTTCTGTTTCCTGGTCATTTTCACATTATTCTCCAGCAAAACCAGGGCCCATAGTGAAAGCTAATTGTAGTAAGGCAATGATCAGATTGTGAAAAGGCGAATGAGACATTTGCCATGGAGGCAAAACTGAAGAGGCTCTCCTTGCTCACTAATCAAGATACATGATATTTTGATGCAGTATTTTAAAGCTTAAATAGAATTAGTTACTGTGCTGTGCCAAGCCATGTTAGAGCCTGAGGGGAAAAAAAATCAGTAAGACTGATCCTGGCTCTCTTTACAAACTGATACTATATTCATTATGGAGTTTTGTGTATTAATTTTGACTTTTTAAAAATAGTGCATTAAAACAACATAGATGGGTCTAGAAGGTAAATGTGCTCAGTGAAATAAGCCAGGCAGAGAAAGACAAATACCATATAAATTCACTTATTTGTGGAATATAAAAACAAAGCAAAACAGAAGGAACATAACAACAGTAGATTCAAAGACACTGAGAGGTGACTAGTGGTTACCAAGGGGGAGGAGTTGGGATAGGTGGGTAAAGATGGGGAGGGGGATAAAATGGCACAGTAATTCATAATCACAATATAAGTTGTTTACAGGATGGTAGCACAGCATGGAGGATATAGTCAATGATTCTGTAACATCTTTCTGTGTTGATAGACAGTAACTGTGCTAGAGGGGTGAAGATTTAATAATATGAGTAACTATTAAACCACTGTGTTGTATATTTTAACTCAACATAAGACTGTTTATCAATGATTTTTCAGTAAAAAATAGTACTTTAAAGTTATAAATGTCAAATTTGGCAAATAAAAATATAGGACAGTTAAATTTTAATATTATATAAACAGCAAGAAAATTTTTGGTGTAAATATGTTCCACGCTGTATTTGAATTTTATATGGAGCTATTTAAGTTTATTTAAAAAAATATGTTATTTATCTAGAATTCAAATTTAACTGCTTATCTTATATTTTATCTGGCAATCTTAAGTAACATTTTATTTGTCTTGATCACAGACTTTTGGCATCTCTTTAATTTTGTAGCCCTCTAAATATTGCACCCATGGAAAGTACTATTCCCTCCCTTTTTTCAGTCATATGATGCTGTCCATAAAATAGCTATAAATTGGATAGCATAAAACAGACTCCTTAACAACAAAGAAACACAAATACTACTTACCTACTTGCCTGAAGACAAATTTTATTCATTTTACAGTACTGAAATGGGCAAGTGAGTCTTGGTTTTAGTCGACTAACTGGAGACCAAAAAAATATTTTTATCTGGAAAATAGTTATTTTAGGAAATACAAACAAGACAAAGACAATTAGCAACAGTAAGATTAAACCAGTAAGTGCAGATCTATGACAGCACCAGAGAATGTTATGAGAAAGGTGCAGTGAAGTATTATAGCAAAATAATTATTAACTATCATATTTACCATGGGTAGAAGTTCATAGTAACCAAAAGCTAATGAAAATGTGGCTGTTTACAAATACGTATAGGTTGAAATACTCTCTTCCATTTTACAACATAAGTAGTGAGAGACAAATAAAATGTTCTATAAATAAAATAATTGCTATATAAAAATATCCAAGCAGTGTGAGAAAATTTGAATTCATTAGGATGGGAGCAATGTATGTTGTTTTTGTATTGTTTCTTTTTTATTTTATTTCTACTATTGTTTTTACTTTTCTCAATTCTGAGACTACTATTTCAATAGCCAGAGCTTTTGGGTCTTGTATTGAAATAAAGAACACTGATGCCAATTTAGTTCATAGGCTCATAGGAGATTTTCCAAATATCTTCCATATAAGGTTAATGATGCCTTCAACATACTCCAAGGGATGCAGTTTCACCACAGGTTATATAAGTAATGAAAAACATTCCTCAGAATATTTCACAATCTTTTTACATTTCCTACTCTTACCATAATACAATGACAACAACTGGAGTATTATTATGAGAAGGTACTGGAAAAAGAACTTTACTGTAAATGTAGTTTTGGAGTTTTGTCTTCTGGCAAGTTTTCAGCAGCCTGTAATAGACAGACATCATCACTGAGACTTGAAAAGATTTCTGATGGAGCCAAGCATTGCATCCTCCACTATGGTTAGCACCAAACTCAGTAGCTATACATCAGGTATGAAGAGCAGTGACAAGTTTTATATGAAAGTTAGGTGTGAGTCATCAGTACTTTAAAAAAAAAAAGATGGCATTCTTTAAATGATAAACAAATACAGGATGGTAGAGGCCAGAGATAGTGTCTAATCCTGGATAATGCACATATGTTATATCAGCATTACTCTTGCTATATACTATGTTCCCCTAAAATTTATACGTTGAAAACTAATCCCCAGTTAGCTTTTGGGAAGTGATTAGGTCATGAGGGTGGAGTCCTTATGAATGGAATTAGTGCTTTTTTATAAAAGACCTGTTGACCTTTCTAGAGCTATGTGAGAAGACAGCAAGAAGATGGCCATCTGTGAACCAGGAAATGGGCCCTCATCAGACACCAAACCTGCAGGTGCACTGTGTACTCCCAGGCTCCAGAACTGTGTAAACATTTGTTATTTAAGTCACCTACTCTGTAGTATTTTTGCTGTAGAAGCTCAGACTAAGACAACTCTATATACTCTTCATTGAATAAGGGCTCTCACTTTCAACTGAAGTTTCTCTGCTTCAGCAGAGATTATATTACTATTTACACAATTGAAAATTTGAAAATAGTATTTTGAATGGGAGAAAGTTACACCTAAACAGTGATTTTATAAAACAAATAATAAACCACCAAAAAAAATTAGCTTTTTCATTGTTACAGATATTTAAATACACAGAATAGTCTAAAAGTTTATTAGGTGCAAGGCAAAATATATAATCTGGCTATGAATCAATGCCACTAGCTATTCAAAAGTTGGGATATTTTTAGCATTTTTTAATCATTCGAAATTTACATAAATAGTTGTTTTAAAAATGAGACCCTATCATTTTTAAGTACATAATACAGTATTTGTTTGAAATTACATTATGCCTAGTATTTAATTTGCTTCAAATAATAAAGGCAAAAGAGAAGTGGATGGAGATATAGATGGGGTGTTCTTTCTACTTTTTAGTGGGAAATTCCTCACAATAACAAAGGGAAAATGTTATCTATAAGATCCATCAGTGTAGTGTCTCCTACTCATACTTCATAACACTTTGTACTCCGAGCAAAAAAAAATCCCATTTTATTGCTGTTGTTTGTCTTTCATGTAGACTTTCATAATGGAAAGAACCATGTTAATTTTGTTCAACGTGTCAACAGCAGTTAGCACAATAACAGCATTTCTGGACTTAGCAAATATTCACAGGTCAAATACATTTACGAATAAATGACTATAACCACAATTGTTTAATAATTTCCTGTGACTTTTAGGATTGAAAACACTTGCTCACATGTTGTCATGATGAACAGTCTCACTTCTCTATTTGACAGCATCATATTAGACTACATCAAATCTGAGATTGAAATAAACTAGTAGTTGATTGTTTATGTTCTACCCTGGGAAAGCAATTCCCAAATGACTCTTCTTTCTTATCAATATTTTGTACTATAGCAAATATCACATTTCCAGTATTTTGCCTCTTTAAACATCCTATGCCTTACACAAATGACAAAACCTGATTAAATAGTCTAGGTTTTGTGCAGAGACCTGCTTTAAAAGATGACTTTTAGAAGGACCAACTCTAAGACCAGGTAGAATAAGGCAACTTGGAGGATTCCATAATTCTGCTGGCCCCAAATAACTTAAGACATTTTTTAAAAATTTTATTTTGGTATCATTAATCTACAATTACATGAAGGACATTATGTTCACTAGGCTCCCTCCCTCACCAAGTTCCCCTCACATACCAGTTCACAGTCACTGTCCATCATCATAGTAAGATGCTGTAAAATCACAACTTGTCTACTCGGGTTGCACAGCCCTCCCAGTGCCCCACACACACTATACATGTTAATTTTAATGCCCCCTTTCTTTTTTCCCGCCCTTATCCCTCCCTTCCCACCTATGATAACCAGTCCCTTTCCCATTGGTAATTGTTAGTCCATTCTTGGGTTCTGTGCTTCTGCTGCTGTTTTGTTCCTTCAGTTTTCTTTTGTTCTTATACTCCACATATGAGTGAAATCATTTGGTACTTGTCTTTCTCCACCTGGCTTATTTCACTGAGCATAATACCCTCTAGCTCCATCCATGTTGTTGCAAATGGTAGGATCTGTTTTTTTCTTACAGCTGAGTAATATTCCATTGTGTATATGTACCACATCTTCTTTACCCATTCATCTACTGATGGACATTTAATTTACATCCATATCTTGGCTATTGTAAATAGTGCAGTGATAAACATAGGGATGCATATGTCTTTTTCAAACTGGAGTGCTGCATTCTTGGGGTAAATTCGTAGAAGTGGAATTCCTGGGTCAAATGGTATTTCTATTTTGAGCATTTTGAGGAACCTCCATACTGCTTTACACAATGGTTGAAATAATTTACACTCCCACCAGCAGTGTAGGAGGGTTCCCCTTTCTCCACAAACTCGCCAACATTTGTTGTTGTTTGTCTTTTGGATGGTAGTCATCCTTACTGGTGTGAGATGATATTTCATTGTGGTTTTAATTTGCATTTCTCTGATGACAAGCAACGTGGAGCATCTTTTCATGTGACTGTTGGCCATCTGAATTTCTTCTTTAGAGAACTGTCTATTCAGCTCCTCTGCCCATTTTTTAATTGGATTATTTGCTTTTTGTTTGTTGAGGTGTCTGAGCTCTTTATATATTTTGGATGTCAACCCTTTAACGGATCTGTCATTTTCGAATATATTCTCCCATACTGTAGGACACCTTTTTGTTCTATTGATGGTGTCCTGTGCTGTACAGAAGCTTTTCAGCTTGATATAGTCCCATTTGTTCATTTTTGCATTTCTTTCCCTTGCCTGGGGAGATATGTTCAAGAAGAGGTCACTCATGTTTATGTCTAAGAGGTTTTTGCCTATGTTTTTTTCTAAGAGTTTTATGGTTTCATGACTTCCATTAAAGTCTTTGATCCATTTCAAATTTACTTTTGTGTATGGGGTTAGACAGTGATCAAGTTTCATTCTCTTACATGTAGCTGTCCAGTTTTGCCAGCACCATCTTTGAAGAGACTGTCATTTCCCCTTTATATGTCCATGACCCCTTTATCGAATATTAGTTGACCATATATGTTTGGGTTAATGTTTGGAGTCTCTATTCTGTTCCATTGGTCTGTGGCTCTGTTCTTGTGCCAGTACCAAATTGTCTTGATTACTGTGGCTTTGCAGTAGAGCTTGAAGTTGGGGAGTGAGATCCCCCCCACTTTATTCTTCTTTCTCAGGATTGCTTTAGCTATTCGGGGTCGTTGGTGTTTCCATATGAATTTTTGAACTATTTGTTCCAGTTCATTGAAGAATGCTGTTGATAGTTTGATAGGGATAACATCAAATCTGTATATTGCTTTGGGCAGGATGGCCATTTTGACGATATTAATTCTTCCTAGCCAGGAGCATGGGATGAGTTTCCATTTGTTAGTGACCTCTTTAATTTCTCTTGAGAGTCTTATAGTTTTCAGGGTATAGGTCTTTCACTTCCTTGGTTAGATTTATTCCTAGGTTTTTTATTTCTTTTGATGCTATTGTGAATGGAATTGTCTTCCTGATTTCTCTCTCTATTAGTTTATTGTTAGTGTATAGGAAAGCCACAGATTTCTGTGTGTTAATTTTGTATCCTGCAACTTTGTTGAATTCCGATATTAGCTCTAGTAGTTTCAGAGTGGAGTCTTTAGGGTTTTTTATGTACAATATCATGTCATTTGCAATTAGTGACAGTTTAAATTCTTAACCTATATGGATTCCTTGTATTTCTTTGTTTTGTCTATTTGCCGTGGCTAGGACCTCCAGTAATATGTTGAAAAACACTGGGGAGAGTGGGCACCGCTGTCTTGTTCCCGATCGCAGAAGAAAAGCTTTCAGCTTTTCACTGTTCAGTATGATATTGGCTGTGGGTTTATCATATATGGCCTTTATTATGTTGAGGTACCTGCCCTCTATACCCATTTTGTTGAGCGTTTTTATCATGAATGGTTGTTGAATTTTGTCGAATGCTTTTTCAGCATCTATGGAGAAGATCATGTGGTTTTTGTCTTTCTTTTTGTTGTTGCGGTGGATGATATTGATGGATTTTCGAATGTTGTACCATCCTTGCATCCCTGGGATGAATCCCACTTGGTCATGGTGTATGACCCTTTTGATGTATTTTTGAATTCGGTTTGTTAATATTTTGTTGAGTATTTTTGCATCTACGTTCATCAGGGATATTGGTCTGTAGTTTTCTTTTTGGTGGGTTCTTTGCCTGGATTTTGTATTAGGGTGATGTTGGCTTCATTGAATGAGTTTGGGAGTATTCCCTCCTCTTTTATTTTTTGGAAAACTTTAAGGAGAATGGATGTTATGTCTTCTCTGTATGTTTGATAAAATTCCGAGGTAAGTTGATCTGGTCCGGGTTTTTTTTTCTTGGGTAGTTCTTTGATTACCGATTCAATTTCGTTGCTGGTTATTGGTCTATTTAGATTTTCTGTTCCTTTCTATGTCAGTCTTGGAAGGTTGTATTTTTCTAAGAAGTTGTTCATTTCTCCTAGGTTTTCCAACTTGTTAGCATATAGGTTTTCATAGTACTCTCTAATAATTCTTTGTGTTTCTGTGGGGTCCATCGTGATTTTTCCTTTCTCATTTCTAATTCTGTTGATGTGTGTTGACTCTCTTTTTCTCTTAATAAGTCTGGCTAGAGGCTTATGTATTTTGTTTATTTTCTCGAAGAACCAGCTCTTGTTTTCATTGATTTTTGCTATTGTTTTATTCTTCTCAATTTTATTTATTTCTTCTCTGATCTTTATTACGTTCCTCTGTCTGCTGACCTTAGGCCTCATTTGTTCTTCTTTTTCCAATTTCGATAATTGTGACATTAGACCATTCATTTTGGATTGTTCTTCCTTCTTTAAATATGCCTGGATTACTGTTTACTTTCCCCTTAAGACTGCTTTTGCTGCATCCCATAGAAGTTGGGGCTTTGTGTTATTGTTGTCATTTGTTTCCATATACTGCTGGATCTCTATTTTAATTTGGTCATTGATCCACTGATTATTTAGGAGCATGTTGTTAAGCCTCCATGTGTTTGTGAGCCTTTTTGCTTTCTTTGTACAATTTATTTCTAGTTTTATACCTTTGTGGTCTGAAAAGTTGGTTGGTATAATTTCAGTCTTTTGGAATTAACTGAGATTCTTTTTGTGGCCTAGTATGTGGTCTATTCTGGAGAATGTTCCATGTGCACTTGAGAAGAATGTGTATCCTATTGCTTTTGGATGTAGAGTTCTATAGATGTCTATTAGGTCCGTTTGTTGTTGCGTGTTGTTCAGTGCCTCTGTGTCCTTACTTATTTTCTGTCTGGTAGATCTGTCCTTTGGGGTGAGTGGTGTGTTAAAGTCTCCCAAAATGAATGCATTGCATTCTATTTCCTCTTTTACTTCTGTTAGTATTTGTTTCAGGTGTGTTGGTGCTCCTGTATTGGGTGCATATATATATTTATAATGGTTATATCCTCTTGTTGGACTGAGCCCTTTATTATTATGTACTGTCCTTCTTTATTTCTTGTTACTTTCTTTATTTTGAGGTCTATTTTGTCTGATTCTAGTATTGCAACACCTGCTTTTTTCTCTCTGTTGTTTGCATGAAATATCTTTCTCCAACCCTTGACTTTTAATCTGTGCATGTCTTTGGGTTTGAGGTGAGTTTCTTGTAAGCAGTATATAGATGGGTCTTGCTTTTTTATCCATTCTATTACTCTGTGTCTTTTGATTGGTGCATTCAGTCCTTTTACATTTAGGGTGATTATTGAAAGATATGTAATTATTGCCATTGCAGGCTTTAGCTTTGTGGCTACCAAAGGTTCAAGGTTAGCTTGTTTACTACCTTACTGTCTGATCTCACTCACTTATTGAGCTGTTATACACACAGTCTGATTATTATTTCTTTCCCTTGTTTTCCTCCTCCTCCATTTTTTGTATGTTGGGTGTTTTGTTCTGTGCTCATTTTAGGAGTGCTTCCATCTAGAGCAGTCCCTCTAAGATACCCTGTAGAGGTGGTTTGTGGGAGGCAAATTCCCTCAACTTTTGCTTGTTTGTGAATTGTTTAATCCCTCCATCATATTTAAATGATAATCCTGCTGGATACAGTATCCTTGATTCAAGACTCTTCTGTTTCATTGCATTAAACATATCGTGCCATTCTCTTCTGGCCTGTAAGGTTTCTGTTGAGAAGTCTGATGATAGCCTGATGGGTTTTCCTTTGTAGGTGACCTTTTTACTCTCTCTGGCTGCCTTTAATACTCTGTCCCTGTCCTTGATGTTTGCCATTTTAATTATTATGTGTCTTGGTGTTGACCTCTTTGGATCCCATCTCTCAGGAGTTCTGTGTGCCTCTGTAGTCTGAGCAATTATTTCCTCCCCCAGTTTGGGGAAGTTCTCAGCGATTACTTCTTCAAAGGCACTTTCTATCCCTTTTTCTCTCTCTTCTTCCCCTGGTACCCCTATAATGCGGATATTGTTCCTTTTGGTTGGACACACAGTTCTCTTAATAGTGTTTCATTCCTGGAGATCCTTTTCTCTCTCTCTGCATCAGCTTCTATGCGTTCCTGTTCTCTGGTTTCTATTCCATCAATGGCCTCTTGCATCTTATCCATTATACTTATAAATCCTTCCAGAGTTTGTTTCACCTCTGTAATCTCCCTCAGGACATCTGTGATCTCACTCCAGATGTATGTAAATCTCCCTACGGACTTTATCCCTTAGCTCTTGCATATTTCTCTGCAGCTCTGTCAGCATGTTTATGATTTTTAGTTTGAATTCTTTTTCAGGGAGACTGGTTAGGTCTGCCTCTGCATATCCTTTCTCAGGTGTAACTATCTTGGTCTGGACCAGATTTTTTTGCCTTTTCATGGTGATTGTGGTGGCTGTAGGCAGGTTGTGGGTGTGTCAGCTGGGAGGAGAAAGTCCTTTCCTGCTTGCTGGATGCCTTGCCCTTCTCCGCTGCCTGTAATGGCTACCTGCACTCCTGGAGCAGCCACCAGGTTAATCTCCTAAGCGGCTGTGGGTGGGGTGTCCATCAGAGCAGCGCAGAGCCCTGTGGGGAGTGGAAGGCACACCAGGTGCACTCCTCCATGCTAGCAGCGACCCTGCCGGGCAGCTGTGTGGCAGCAGCGGCCTTTGGGTCTGACCCAGGTGTCTGTCCTTTGGGCTGGGATTCCGGTCGGCTCCTGGGAGTGCGCCTGCTCCCTCTGGCTCTGCTACTGGTGTACATGGGGCTTTTCTGCGCAGGCTTCTACTGGGCTCTGGCTTCACTGCCACCGGTGTGTGTGAGCCGTGCCCGGGCTGTTCAGTTGCACTGCTGCGGGCTAGCCCTGCGGCACACGGATCTGCTCTCGGTTCCTTCTAGCGCTTCTGCCCCCAGTGCACGCTCCCACTCTCCTGCTACTGGCCCATGTGTCGGGGTCTGCACCAGGTGGAGGAACGACTGGCAGGCTGCCTAGTCCTGTGAGAGGCTTCCGAGCTGCACTGCCTCCATTTAGGGTGCCTAATTTTCCCTGGTACTCCCAGCTGCCAGGACAACTTTGTCCAGCTATGGGGTCCCTGTCTCTTTAAGACTTGCAGAAAGCACTCGCTTTTCTTTTGTCTCAGGGGCGCAGTTGCGGGGACCTTCCCACAGGTTTTGCTTTTCCATTTCTCTAATATCCAGCACCCCTTGCACCTTGTATCTACGTTCCAGGTGTGGATTTCTAGAGCTGGTTGTTCAGTAATCCTGGGCTTTCACTCCCTCCCCATTCTGACTCTTTTCTTCATGCTGGGTTTTGGGGTTGGGGAGCGTTCGGGTCCCACCTGGCCGCAGTTTCTATCTTACCCCTTTCATGTGATGCTGAGTTCTCACAGATGTAGATGTATCCTGGCTGTTGTACTGCATCCACTGGTGTCTCTTTTAGGAATAGTTGTATTTACTGTATTTTCATAAATATAT
This sequence comes from Manis pentadactyla, assembly GCF_030020395.1. Taxonomy (NCBI): domain Eukaryota; kingdom Metazoa; phylum Chordata; class Mammalia; order Pholidota; family Manidae; genus Manis; species Manis pentadactyla. Next base: position 166,229,735 of record NC_080020.1, on the reverse strand, counting down.
ATGTTTTGGGGAGTAGATTTCCTCTGAACTGCTCATACCGCCATCTTCCCATGATCCCCACAGTGATCTATTTTATAGCATGTTCCATTTGAGAAAAATATGTATTCTTTCACCTTCAAGTATAATGTTCTATAAATATCTGTTAAGTCCTTCTGGTCTAATGTGTCATTCAACACCTCTATTTTCTTTTTATGTCTCTATGATCTATTCATTGATGTAATTGGAGGGAGGGTGCATAGTAAAGCCTCCTACTATTACTGTGCTCCTGTAAATTTCTTTCTCTACTTTTGTTCATAATAAACATTTTGGCTTACATATTTAGGTGTTTCTACATTGGGTGCATATATTTATGATTGTTATATCCTCTTGGACTGACCCCGTTATCATTATGTGATGTTCTTTCTTTCTTGTTTCTTTCTTTTTTATTTTTTGAAAGTCTATTTTGTCTTATAAAAGTATGGCAACCAGTGGAGTTTACCAGAGGAAATGTTCCCCTGTCTTAAATTTCTTGCTTCTTTAGAGTGTCTTTTCTTTTCCTCTTAAAAAAGTCCCTTTAGGGGTGGTGTCAAGATTGTGGCGTGAGTAGGACAGTGGGAATCTCCTCCCAAAAACATATATATTTTTGAAAATACAACAAATACAACTATCCCTAAAAGAGAGACCAGAAGACACAGGACAACAGCCAGACTACATCCACACCTGTGAGAAAACAGTGCCTGGTGAAAGGAGTAAGATACAAGCCGCAGCCCGGCGGGACCCGAGGCCCCTAACCCCAGCTCCCAGTGGGAGGAGAGGAGTCAGAGAGGGGAGGGAGAGGGAGCCCACGACTGCTAAACATGCAGCCCTAGCCATGCGCACCAGAGCACAGACACACAGTGCATGCGTGAGGTGCTGGAAACTAAGGAAGCAGGACAGTAGGAACTGTGAGTGTCTCTCACAGCCAGTGCTCCTGGGACAAAGAAAAAAGAGGGCTTTTTGAAAGTCTTAAAGGGACAGGGAGCCCACAGCTGGATGGAAGCATCCTGGGTCATAGTCCAGAAGCTGGAAAATCCAGGGAACTCCGGGCACACTAACCACCAGGGCAATAGCTCTAAGACCCCTCACGGAGGTAAACAGCCAAACAGCCCCCATCCATTAACCCTCTATGGCCCCACCATAGCAGAGCAGCAGCCTGAGGCTGGCCACGCCCACAGCAAGGGAGCTTCCTCCATACCGACCGAGCAAGATACAGAGACCCAGTCTACATGCAATTGCCAAACACAAGCGACTAGGGGTCGCAGTTGTCCCAGTAGAGAAAGGCAAGGAGCAATTGAAAAAGTCTAGGCCCTCCCAGCTGAAAGATGCGTCAATAGCATACCATTGCACATATCAACAAGAAAAGGCAAAAAAATCTGATCCAGACAAGACTAACCCAGACATCTTTGATATCTTCTACATCTTCCCCTGAGAAGGAACCTGGGGAGATAGATTTAACAATCTTCCTGAAAAAGAATTCAAAACAAAAGTCATAACCATGCTGATGGACTTGCACAGAAATATGCAAGAACTAAAGAGGGAAAATACAGAAATAAAACAATCTCTGGAAGGAACTCAAAGCAGAATGGATGAGATGCAAGAGACCATTAATGGACTAGAAAACAGAGAACAGGAACGCAGAGAAGCTGATGCAGAGAGAGATAAAAGGATCTCCAGGAATGAAAGAATTCTAAGAGAGCTGAGTGACCAATCAAATGGAACAATGTCCACATTATAGGGGTACCAGAAGAAGAAGTGAGAAAAAAAGGGATAGAAAGTGCCTTTGAAGAAATAATGGTCGAAAACTTCCCCAAACTAGGGGAGGAAATGGCCTCTCAGACCACAGAGGTACACTGAACTCCCATGACAAGGGATCCAAGGAGGGCAACACCAAGACACACAATAATTAAAAAGGCAAAGATCAAACACAAGGACAAAGTATTAAAGGCAGCCAGAGAGAAAAAAAAGGTCACCTACAAAGGAAAACCCATCAGGCTATCATCAGACATCTCAACAGAAACCTTACAGGCCAGAAGAGAATGGCATGATATACTTAATGCAATGAAACAGAAGGGCCTCGAACCAAGACTACTGTATCCAGCACAATTATCATTTAAATATTAAAAAGGGATTAAGCAATTCCCAAATAAGCAAAAGTTGGGGGAATTTACCTCCCACAAACCTCTACAGGCATCTTACAGGGACTGCTCTAGATGGGAGCACTCCTAAAAAGAGCACAGAACAAAACACCCAACATATGAAGAAGGGAGGAGGAGGAATAAGAAGGGAGAGAAATAAAGAATCATCAGACTGTGTTTATAATAGCTCAACAAGTGAGTTAAGTTAGACAGTAAGATAGTAAAGAAGCTAGCCCTGAACCTTTGGTAACCACAAACTTAAAGCCTGCAATGGCAATAATTACATACCTTTCAATATTCACCCTAAATGTAAATGGACTGAATCCACCAATCAAAAGACACAGAGGAATAGAATGGATAAAAAAGCAAGACCCATCTATATGCTGCTTACAAGAGACTCAGCTCAAACCCAAAGACATGCACAGAATTAAAGTCAAGGGATGGCAAAAGATATTTCATGCAAACAACAGAGAGAAAAAAGCAAGTGTTGCAATACTAGTATCAGACAAAATAGACTTCAAAACAAAGAAAGTAACAAGAGATAAAGAACGACATTACATAATGATAAAGGGCTCAGTCCAACAAGAGGATATAACCATTATAACTATATATGCACCCAATACAGGAGCATCAACATACTGGAAACAAATACTAACAGAACAAAAAGAGGAAATAGAATGCAATGCATTCATTTTGGGAGACTTCAACACACCACTCACCCCAAAGGACAGATCTGCCAGACAGAAAACAAGTAAGGACACAGAGGCACTGAACCACACACTAGAACAGATGGACCTAATAGACATCTATAGAACTCTGCATCCAAAATCAACAGGATACACATTCTTCTCAAGTGCACATGGAACATTCTCCAGAATAGACCACATACTAGGCCACAAAAAGAGCCTCAGTAAATTCCAAAAGATTGAAATTCTACCAACCAACTTTTCAGACCACAAAGGCATAAAACCAGAAATAAATTGTACAAAGCAAGCAAAAAGGCTCACTAACACATGGAGGCTTAACAACATGCTCCTAAATAATCAATGGAACAAAGACCAAATTAAAATAGAGATCCATCAATATATGGAAACAAATGACAACTACAACACAAAGCCCCAACTACTGTGGGATACAGCAAAAGCAGTCTTAAGAGGAAAGTATATAGCAATCCAGGCATATTTAAAGAAGGAAGAACAATCCTTAATGAATGGTCTAATGTCATAATTATAGAAAGTGGAAAAAGAAGAAAAAATGAGGCCTCTAGCCAGTCTTATTAAGAGGAAAAGAGAGTCAACACACATGAACAGAGTCAGAAACAAGAAAAGTAAAATCATGACGGACCCCACAGAAATACAAAGAATTATTAGAGAATACTATGAAAACCTATATATTAACAAGCTGGGAAACCTAGGAGAAATGGACAACTTCCTAGAAAAATACAACCTTCCAAGACTGACCCAGAAAGAAATAGAAAATCTAAACAGACCACATACCAGCAACGAAATTGAAGTGGTAAATCAAAAAACTACCATATAACAAAACCCCCGGGCCGGATGGCTTTACCTTGGAATTTTATCAGACATACAGAGAAGACATAATACCCATACTCCTTAAAGATTTCCATTAAATAGAAGAGGAAGGAATACTCCCAAATTTATTCTATGAAGCCAACATCTCCCTAATACCAAATCCAGGCAAAGACCCCACCAAAACAGAAAACTACAGACCAATATCCCTGATAAAAGTAGGTGCAAAAATACTCAACAAAATATTAGCAACCAAATTCGAAAACACGTCAAAAGGATCATACACCATGAGCAAGTGGGATTCATCCCAGAGAAGCAAGGATGGTACAACATTCGAGAATCCATCAACATCATCGACCACATCAACAAAAAGAAAGACAAAAACCACATGATCATCTCCATAGGTGCTGAAAAAGCATTCAACAAAATTCAACATCCATTCATGATAAAAACTCTCAACAAAATGGGTATAGAGGGCAGGTACCTCAACAAAATAAAGGCCATATATGATAAACCCACAGCCAATATCATACTGAACAGTGAAAAGCTGAAAGCTTTTCCTCTATGATTGGGAACAAGACAGGGGTGCCCACTGTCCCCACTGTTATTCAACATAGTACTGGAGGTCCTAGCCACGGCAAATAGACAAAACAAAGAAATACAAGGAATCCAGATTGGTAAAGAAGAAGTTAAACTGTCACTATTTGCAGATGACATGATATTGTACATGAGAAATCCTAAAGACTCCACTCCAAAACTACTAGAGCTAATATTGGAATTCAGCAAAGTTGCAGGATACAAAATTAACACACAGAAATCTGTGGCTCTCCTATACACTAATAATGAACTAATAGAAAGAGAAATCAGGAAAACAATTCCATTCACAATAGCATCAAAAAGAATAAAATACCTAGGAATAAACCTAACCAAGGAAGTGAAAGAACTATACCCTGAAAACTATAAGACACTCTTAAGAGAAATTAAAGAGGTTACTAACAAATGGAAACTCATCCCATGCTCCTGGCTAGGAAGAATTAATATTGTCAAAATGGCCATCCTGCCCAAAGCAATATACAGATTTGATGCTATCCCTATCAAACTACCAACAGCATTCTTCAATGAACTGGAACAAATGGTTTAAAAATTCATATGGAAACACCAAAGACCCCGAAGAGCTAAAGCTATCCTGAGAAGGAAGAATAAAGTGGGGGGGGATCTCACTCCCCAACTTCAAGCTCTACTGCAAAGCCACAGTAATCAAGACAATTTGGTACTGGCACAAGAACAGAGCCACAGACCAATGGAACAGAATACAGACTCCAAACATTAACCCAAACATATATGGTCAACTAATATTCGATAAAGGAGCCATGGACATACAATGGGGAAATGACAGTCTCTTCAACAGATGGTGCTGGCAAAACTGGACAGCTACATGTAATAGAATGAAACTAGGTCACTATCTAACCCCATACACAAATATAAATTCAAAATGGATCAAAGACTTGAATATAAGTGATGAGACCATAAAAGTCTTAGAAAAAAACATAGGCAAAAATCTCTTAGATATAAACATGAGTGACCTCTTCTTGAACATATCTCCCCGGGCAAGGGACACAAAACCAAAAATGAATAAATGAGACTATATCAAGCTGAAAAGCTTCTGTACAACAAAGGACACCATCAATAGAACAAAAAGGTATCCTACAGTATGGGAGAATATATTCATAAATGACAGATCCGATAAAGGGCTGACATCCAAATATATAAAGAGCTCTCACACCTCAACAAAAAAAAAGCAACTAATCCAATTAAAAAATGGGCAGAGGAGCTGAATAGTCAGTACTCTAAAGATGAAATTCAGATGGCCAACAGACACATGAAAAGATGCTCCACATCGCTTGTCATCAGAGAAATGCAAATTAAAACCACAATGAGATATCATCTCACACCAGTAAGGATGACTACCATCCAAAAGACAAACAACATCAAATGTTGGCAAGGTTGTGGAGAAAACCTCCTACACTCCTGGTGGGATTGTAAATTAGTTCACCCATTGTGGAAAGCAGTATGGAGGTTCCTCAAAATGCTCAAAATAGAAATACCATTTGTCCCAGGAATTCCACTTCCAGGAATTTACCCCACGAATGCAGCACTCCAGTTTGGAAAAGACAGATGCACCCCTATGTTAATTGCTGCACTATTTACAATAGCCAAGATATGGAAGTAACCTAAATGTCCATCAGTAGATGAATGGATAAAGAAGAAGTGGTACATATACACAATGGAATATTACTCAGCCATAAGAAAAAAACAAATCTTACCATTCGCAGCAACATCGATGGAGCTAGAGGGTATTATGCTCAGTGAAATAAGCCAGGCAGAGAAAGACAAGTACCAAATGATTTCACTCATATGTGGAGTATAAGAACAAAAGAAAACTGAAGGAACAAAACAGCAGCAGATGCACAGAACCCAAGAATGGACTAATAGTTAAGAAAGGCAAACAGACTTGGGAGGACGGGTGGGAAGTGAGGGGTAAGGGTGGGAAAAAAAGAAAGGGGGCATTACGTTTAGCATGTATTGTGTGTCTGGGGTACAGGGAGTGCTGTGCAACATAGAGAAGACAAGTAGTGATTTTACAGCATCTTACTATGTTGAAGGACAGTGACTGTGAACTTGGTGACAAGTAGTGATTTTACAGCATCTTACTGTGTTAATGGACAGTGACTGTGAATGGGAATGTGGGAGGGACTTGGTGAAGGGGGAGCCTAGTAAACATAATGTCCTTCATATAATTGTAGATTAATGATACCAAAATAAAATTAAAAAAAAAGATATGGACGCAACCTATATGTCCATCTGTAGATGAATGGATAAAGAAGATGTGGTACATATACCCAATGGAATATTACTCAGCTATAAGAAAAAAAACAGATCCTACCATTGGTAACAACATGGATGGAGCTAGAGGGTATTACACTCAGTGAAATAAGCCAGGCGGGGAAAGACAAGTACCAAATGATTTCACTCATTTGTGAAGTATAAGGACAACAAGAAAACTGAAGGAACAAAACAGCAGCAGAAGCACAGAACTCAAGAATGGACTAACAGTTACCAAAGGGAAAGGGCCTGGTGAGGATGGGTTTGAAGGGGGGATAAGGGCGGGAAAAAAGTAAGCGGGCATTACAATTAACATGTATAGTGGGGGGGGGGCACGGGGAGGGCTGTGCAACACAGAGAAGAGAAGTAGTGTTTTTACAGCATGTTGCTATGTTGATGGACAGTGACTGTGAACGGGTATGTGGCAGAGGACTTGGTGAAGGGGGGAACCTAGTAAATATAATATCCTTCACGTAATTGTAATTGTAGATTAATGATACCAAAATAAAATTAATAAAAATATAGTCCCGTTAACATTTCTTATAAGGTTGGTTCAGTTAGTGCTGAACTCTTTTATCTTATGTTTATTTGTGAAGCTCTTTTTCTCTTCTTTAATTCTGAATGATAACCCTGCTAGGTTGAGGATTCTTGGCTGCAGGTTTTTTCTGATCAGTACTTTTAATATATCATGTCATTCCCTTCTGGCCTATAGACTTACTGCAGAAAAATGAGCTGATAACCTTGTGGGGTTTCCCTTATACATTGCTTTTCTCTTGCTGCTTTTAAGATTCTCTCTTTCTCTTTGATCTTCAACATTTTGATTATGATATGTCTTGGTGTGGACTTCCTTGCATTCATCTTGTTTGGAGCTTTTTTGATTCCTGGGTCTGGTATATTGTTTTCTTCTCCAAGTTAGAGTAGTTTACAGCTATTATCTCTTCAAATAAATTTTCTGGTCCTTTCTCTCTTTCTTCTCCTTCTGGGACTCCTATAATGCATATGTTTAATGTCCCAGAGTTCTCTTACCATATCCTCGTTTATATTAATTCTTTCTTCCTTCTGCTGTTTAGCTTGAATGTTTTCCATTACTCTATCTTCCAAGTCACTGATCTATTGTGCATCCTTTAGTCTGCTATTCATTCCATCCAATGTATTTTTTTCTTTCATCTGTTAAATTCTCCATTCCCAATTGGTTCTTCTTTAGGCTTTTTAACGCTTTGTTGAAGTCCACTTTCAGTTCTGCTATTGTTTTCTCAAATCCAGGGAGTATCTTTATAGTCATTGATTTAAACTCTTTATCAGGTTGATTGGTTAACTCTGTTTCATTTAGTTATATTTTTTCTTATTCTGTTGTTTGGAGCATATTCTTCTGTCTCCTCATTTTATATGACTTTCTGAGCTTTTTTTATCAATTGGTTGAAAGGGCTCACTCTTCCAGTCTTGAAGGATTGGACTTGTATAGGAGAGCCCCTGTGTAGACTGTGTGTGCCTCATGGTTTGGGTAAGCTGGAGGCCAAGTAAGTGCGAGACAGTGTTTTCTTGGTGCTGGGACTCCCATGTTCTTATCCCAGTGGCACAGCCATGGAGGATCTTTGCAAAGGCTCCTGGTGGAAACCTGTGTGTTCTTCACTGGCTGGGGATGGGTGATTGGCCAGCAGTCTGTCAGGGCTCACTCCAGGTAACTCCAAGACTGGCACCAGCTGATTCCCCAGTGCCCCCTCACCCATATGACCATGCTTTCTCTGGGTCATTTGGGACTGCTCTGGGGAATTCCTGCACTGGGCATCCACCAGGTCCTGTTGGTGGTATGGAGTCAGGCTCTATTGCATGTTCTCTCACAGCTTCTGTATGCTCTAGGCTGCTCCAGAGAATTCAATATCAATGCCTGCTGTCCTTTCTGAGGGTTGGGCTCAGGCACTGTGTGCACACATTCTTGAGGGGCCCTGTGTTTACTGAGCTGCTTCAGGGAATTTATGCATTGGTGCCCCCCAGAACCCACTCATGGCCTGGGTCAGGTGGGCACAGGTGTTCCCTGTTGTACTCTGGTGAGTTGCCTGTGTTACACCAGTCTACAGCTTCATGTACCTGCCTGTGATCCAGTGAAATTTCTGGCTCTGCTAATGGGGGCTGAGCTGGCAACAAAGTGGATCCTGATCTCAGCTGCATTAAAGTGTGCAGGAGGAGTACAAACAATGGTGTTGTTTAGTTCCTACTATCCAGGATTTCCTTCCTTGGTTTCCTTGCCAAGGACTGAATATTTAGTTCTGAAACTGAAGTTCTTTCACTTATAGTCCAGATATACTTTAAACCTCAAGAATTTTTTTCCTGCACCTCAGGAAAGGAAGTCCTTTCCTGACTCTCCCAGTGATAATCCTTGCCTTCTCACCTGATGGTAGCTGTGCTGGGGGTCTGGTTTCCATGGTTACCATGTATCTGTCTGCTCTATTTTGGCTTTTTTTTAAAAAAAATTTTGATTCTCTGTCCCTGATTGTATAGAATGTGTTCACTTCTGTCTCCATTCTTCTTTGGGGTGAAATACTCTGTGTGTACATGTAAACTCAGTGTGTAGGTGGGAGAAGGTGGATTCAAGTTCTTTATTCTCTGCCATCTTCCCAGAATCCCCTTCCATATTGGTTTTAGTCTTTGTAAATACGTTCTCCCAATCTGTCATCTGTATGTTGATTTTGTCCAGGATTTCATCTGTTCAACATAAATCTTTTATTTTTATATAATAAAGATTACCTTTATTTTATCATATCGTTCTTGCTTTTGAAATATTTCTTAAGAAGCCCTTCCCCAGTCCTAGGTCACTAGCCTTTAGTAGTCTTAATCCTGTTGAGATCCATTCTTATAGGTGGTTTTAGGCAGACATCTAGCTTCATATATCCACATAAAGAGGTAAGTTTTCAAACGTTCCACATCCTGGTTGAATTACATAACTCTACTTACTGTATGTTTATTTCCTATATACACACATATACATATACATGTATATATATACATATACTGAATTTTCCTAATAAAATTGGGAAGAATTTACCTTGTTACAGTATTTAGTCATCCATGAAAAATCATGAAGGTTATTCTAAATTATCTGATTATTTTCAATTTCCTTAACTAGAATTTAATTTTTTTCTCCACAGATCTCTTATATTTTCTTAGTTAATGCACTACTATATACTTTATGGTTCTTACTGTTATTCTTAATGTAGTCTTATGTTTAATTTTATGGTTATTTTGTTAGTATGTTTCAATAAATTCTATTGACTTTTTTAACTTTATCTCTTACATGAAAACTTGCTGAACTTTCTCTTAGTTCTAAACATTTGTCAGTTGATTCTTTTCTGTTTTGTAGGTGGATGATTATTTCATCTTAGGTATTTTCAATTTATCATAAACAAAAATTTCCAAGGGTAATCTTACATGAAGCAATAAAAGATAATTCACAGATATAAATTACAAATTCAGACCTCTATTCTGAGCTGCAGACAACTTTTAGAGATCTTTAAAACAATTACTTAAGAGTTGGTTTTTTATTGCGGTTCCTTACAGTGACTGGTATTGGTACAATTCTGGTATGTTACTGGCACAATTCTCAATACAGTTACATAAAGTAGAAAACTAGTAATTATTCTGAATAGCCTTTTTGTATTTAATCCTCATGTCCCATACATTATCAAGTCCTGACAATGTTACCATCATTACTTATAACTTTTATTAATTTGAATCTATCTCCTCCTCTTCCTCCTTTCTACCACCACAGCAGTCTCCTAATCATTCTCCTTGATCCCACCCTTGTTCTTTTTTTAATGTGATAGTTAAATAAATCTTTTTTGGAAAGCAAAGTTTATTATATCTTTCCGCTTTAAAATAATTTTATCACAGATCCATGATTCTTGGGAGAAAGTAAGAAGTCTTTAAAATTGCTTATGAAGTCCTTTATGGACTAACGCCTCCTTCCTTCTCTGTAGCTTAATTGAATACAGTACAATCCCTGGTTTCTGTTTCTCCACTTACTATGATTCCTACACTTCTCTGAAGTCCTATAACTAATGTTAATTGTCAAATGTTTATCTTTATTAATTTTGTCATAAATGCACAAACAACATTTTAGGATTGGAGCCAGATTTTGTTTTATACTCACAGCACAAACAGCAGCCAAAATAACATTGCAATGTTGGCCCCCCCAATGCCCAGTAGCCTCCCAGATTTACACCAGAGGAGCCAGATACATACAAGCCCTGTGTGTGTGCCAGGTTCACTTCTTGGGCAAGGGAGAAAGAAATACACATTTCTTTTATTTAAGAAATATAACTATTTTGCCCCTTCCTGTATGAGAGGATCTACTTGGAGATCCTTACTCTAGTCCTTTGGTATGTAAATAAATTTCTCAATGGAAAATAAAAGCAAAGTATCCCAATGAGAAAAAATATCTCCTAGGACTTAGACTTCAGCTCTACCTTTGAAAATTAAATACATATTTCCCTAGTTTAATAAATCTCTCTGGAGTTGTCTCAATATTTAATCTATACTAATTTTTAGAACAGAGTTATTGAAATATATCACATATATAATCTAACCATTTATATGTTATATATAGTATATATCTCTCATATTTATTCATTTTTAATTTGTCTATTATGATTGTAGAACATATTTTGTGTGATTTCAACCCTTTTAAATTTATTGAGAATTTTTAAAATGGTCTAGTATATACACTATATTAGAGAATGTTCCAGGTGCTCTTAAGGAGATTATATATTCTGCTCTTTTTTTGGAGAGGAGTATTGTATAAACATTATTACATCTAGTTGATTTCTAGTGTTTTTCAAGTCTTCTATTTCCTTGTTGATTTTCTACTTGTTCTATCTATTATTGAAAATTAATATTGAAGTCTACAACCATTATTTTGAGTCATTTGTTCCTCCCTTCAATGTTGTCAGTTTTTGCTTCGTGTATCAGTTGTTAGGTACATATGATTATAATTCTTCATCTTCCCGCAGGAATAAATCTTTTATTACTATAAAATGTCCATCTTTAACACTAATAACTATTTTTGCTTGTTTTGTTTTAAATTCTATGTTGTTTGTTATTAATATAGTCACTCCAGCTTTCTTATGTTTGCTGTTTGAATACTATATTTTTCCATTATTTTACTCTCAAGTTATTTGTCTTCAAATCTAAAGTGTATATCCTTAAAGCAACATACATAAGGCTCACTTTTTTCTTCCAGTCTAACAAACTCTGAATTTGACTCAGTTTAGTCAGTTCACATTTAATGTTATTATTGATACAGTTGGATTTAACTTCTTTCATTTTTCTTTTAGTTTTCTATGTTTTATCTTCTTTGTCTACTTCTCTCTTACTGCTTTCTAGTATAATGTTTTCTAGTATAACATATTCTATTAATGATTTTTTCACTCATTTTGTTGTTCCATTGTTTTGATAGTTGTCTCTCCAGGGCTCACCATGTACATTTTAACTTATCATAATGTACTTCTGGTCTATATTAATTTAGTCTTAATCTCATAAAATATAGAAATGTTATTCCTATAAAAACCTATTCCCATGGCTGAGTAATATTTGCAACAACATGGATGGAGCTAAAGGGTATTATGTTCAGTGAAATAAGCCAGGAGGAGAAAGACAAGTACCAAATGATTTCACTCATATGTGGAGTATAAGAACAAAGAAAACCTGAAGGAACAAAACAGCAGAATCACAGAACCCAAGACTGGACTAACAGTTACCAAAGGGAAAGGGACTAGGGAGGATGGGTGGGAAGGAAGGGATAAGGGTGGGGAAAAAGAAAGGGGGCATTACGATTAGCATGTATAGTGTGTGTGTGGGGCACGGGGAGAGCTGTACAACACAGAGAAGACAAGTAGTGATTTTACAGCATCTTACTACGCTGATGGACAGTGACTGTGAAGGGGTATGTGGGGGGGACTTGGTGAAGGGGAAACCTAGTAATCATAATGTTCTTCATGTAATTGTAGATTAATGATACCAAAATATATATATATATTAAAAAAATAAAAATAAAATAAATAAAAAACCCTATTCCCACTCTCCCATTTTTGTGTTATCATTCAAATACATATCATATCTATCTGTGGTACAAACCAATACATTGTTTTAACTATTACCTTATATATTTTAATGAATTTTTAAGATGAAAAGAGAAAGAATAAGTATATATTTATATGGTTTGTTACATTAACATTCTTATTTACCATTTACGGTTCTCTCCATTTGTTTCTGTGGATTTAACAACTGTAAATTTCTTATTTCAACATACATCTGCTTCCATCTACTTCCTGTTTTCTGTTAGGTACATTACATTCATATATATATGTTCCCACACAAATATATAAATATATATAATATATAAATATATTGCTTTAAAATCAATTAAGAGAAGAGGGGAGAAGAACTATGCACTTAAATGTTTATTATCACTACATAATTATATTTACCAGTGCTTTGTTTTGTGTGTGGATTTGAATTATTATTGTCTTAGATCACTTGCTTTCACTCTTAGAATTTTTTGCATTATTTTTTACATGGTGGCCCTGCTAGCAACAAATGCTCTCAGTTTTTGTTTATCTGTAAAAATATTTATTTTTGAAAGGTACTTCTGCTGGATATAATAAGGCTGAAAGTTTTCTTTTAGTCTTCAGGTACTTTGACTGACCTCCAACTGCCTCTGGCTACTATTGCTTCTGATGAAAATCAGTTCTTAACTGTATTGGGTTTCCTTTTATATGATATCATTGTTTTTACTTGCTGCTTTTAAGTGTTTGTCTTTATCATTTAGGCTCATAGTTTTCTTTAAATTAAGCAAGTTTTTAGCCATTATTTATAATTTTTCTGCTCATTTTTCTCTCTTAGTATTCCCTTTATATGTATGCTTATACAATTAATGTTCTACATTTCCTTCAGAAATTTTTCATTACTCTTTATTGTTTTTGTTTATTCTCTCATTTCACTGGATTGCCTAGTCTCTGTCAATCTTTAAATTCATTGGGTCTACTGGTTTTTCTGCCACTCGGCTATTGAGCCCCTTTAATTTTTCATTCTCGTTACAGACATACCTTAGAGATATTATGGATTCAGTTCCAGACCACTGCAATAAAGTGAACATCACAATAAAGTCAAATTAATTTTTTGGTTTCCCAGTGTATATTAAAGTTATATTTACACTGCATCATAATCTATTAAATATGCAATGGCATTATGTCTAGAAAAAAACAAGGCACATACCTAGTTTACTGCAAAAAACTGCTAACAGTTATCTGAGCTTTCAATGAGTCTATTTGCAATCACTGATTGCAGATTACATATAACAAATAATAAATTTGATAATGAAAAATATTTGAAATATTGCAAGAATTACCAAAATGTGACACAGAGGCACAGAGTGAGAAAACTGGGAAAATGGCACTGATAGACTTGCTTGACACCAGGTTGCCACAAACCTTCAATTTGTAAAATATACGGTATCTTTGAAGCACATTACAATGAATCACAATAAAATGAGGTATGCCTATATTATACTTTTCAGCTCTTGAATTCCTTTTGGCTTTTTTTCTTACAATTTTGATTTGTATATTGATATTCTTTATTTGATGAGTCATTGTTGTCACTTCTTTGAGCATATTTATAATGGGTTATTTAAAGTCTTTAAGTCTAACATCTGGGCTCTTTCATAGACTATTTTTGTTACCTTTTTTTTCTGTGTGTAGGTCATACTCTCTTGTTTCTTTGTTATCATAAATTTTTGTGGATATCTGGACATTTTAGATATTATAGTCACTCTACTTATAGTTTTCCCTAATTTCCAAGATATGTTATTGTCTTTGCTTGTTTGTTTGGTGACTTGACTGGTTTCTGTGAAATGTATTTCCTATGTAATGTGAATACTCTTATGTCACTCCTCAGATTGTATAGTCCTGGGCATACTTACTTTGACCCTAAGATAACAGTGATTTTTAGCAAGACTCTTTTTGAGAATCTTTTTCCTGATCTCTCTGTTTAAGCTGTCTGGTTCTCTTGGTATCACACGATGTTCAAGGCTCTGCTATTGCTGGCTGATTACTTATTGTTTTTGACAATGACGTGAGGCATAAGTTGCTCCAAAGTCTGAGCCAATTAAATATTAAATGCATAGTTTTTAAGGCTCATATTTGAGGTTTAGTCTGACACCAGATGCACTCTTCTTAGCTGTCATTTTCCCTTTTCTTTTTGTAAACTATCTATCCTACAATCTAACTTGTTTTCATGGAGCTTCCAGAACCTTCTTAATTACTTACCATAAAACTCTTTGTTTATATAGTTGCTTTATGATCAAATTTCCCCATGCTCTCTTCTAAATAAAATCAGTTACTTTGTGGAGCACTTTGGAGATCTTTGTTCTTATTGCCTGCCTCTCCCATGTAAAAAATTTATAAGTCTCTACTCCAAAGCAGGGCACATGTACATGACCAGTGACCCACTTATTTCAGATTGAAACCCCTGCTCTATAAGTAGGATACTTAGTATGAGCAGTAACCTTTGGTCTTCTAGGTTTCATCTCCTGGCATGGAACCACTGCCTAATAAGCAATGCAGGTTGAGGAAAATCAAAGTCCTAGTACTTGCTACTTCTGTTTTAAATGGGGGCTGAGTGAATGAGAAAGGAAAAGGAACCTGTAACCTGTCAGCCACACTCACCTAGAATTTAGCCTCTGCAACATGGAGGTAGGGTGGGCAAGAATGAGAAAAGCTGGTAGTTTGGCCTTCCAATAGAGGTACTGTAGCCCTTGACTGGGAACTGAGAATAGAGGAAGCTGCATCTTCTTTTCCACACATGCCTAGAGGGGAACTTACATGCTGGACCACAGAAGGAATGAGAGAGGAATGAGTAGTGGTCAGGTGCCATGGACTCTTGCTCTTCCTATTGAGATCTTATTACATTTTCTCCATTATATGTTTATATATGTACAATTCCTGTATATATGTACTTTCAGTAGCTTGATTATTTCACTTGAGATCTGTTCTGCAGACACCTCACACCCCCATATTCTGCCTAGTGAATCCTCAGTCAGTAGTGGATTGCTTTCTAGTGCTTGTTTTAAGCCTAAGTACCAAAATTTTCATTAAAATTAGTTCATGAATCCCTAACTATGCAGAAACATAAGAATTACTTTTCTACAATTCCATACAGTTAACCCTATTTATCCATTAAATCTAAAATCAAGTGTCATTTTCTTCACAGAAGGCCCTCCTGATTTCCCAGGACTGGTTAAATTGCTAGTATATGTACTTTTAGTGCTATGACAGTGATTGATTTTTCATTTTTAGGTCACTGTTACTTAATATATTCACCCTTCACTAAATTAAAACTTCCTTAAAGGTAAGATCTGTGGATTTTCATTCTGCTTGGTTTTAGTTTTGATTTTTTTAAATGATGGTACTGTGCTATCAACTAACACACACAGAGAACAATAGCTAGTGTCACAACATCCCAATAAATATTTACTGAAAGAGTAAGTGTAGAAAATACGAGACAGCAACTCTCTGTTGCAGTTATTTAGAACTAAACCTATAGGGTAATTTTTTATCTTCATATTCAAAGTCTGTTCAACCAGTCCTAAGATTGGAAAAAGGTTTATAGAGAGGGTATATAAAGAGATCTCTCTCTCTCTCTCTCTCTTTTTATCTGTCACTCTCTCACTTTCACCCTCACTTTCTCATCTGCATTTATGTGTGTTTTTGCATTTGTGTTTATGTGTTTGGTTTTAAAGAAAGTGGATACTTAGCATAAACTTTCTTTCCTTTGAGACACAAGAACACAAAGTTAATAATCTGAATCAGATCTAAGATCCTTTAAGAAAGATCACTATTTTCAAAGAACAGAGAGACTTATTTTCATTTTGCTCACATCTGTGGTCTTCAATTTGGGATTAATAGGAGCTATACTATTTGTGTGCAGTTAGAATAAGGAAGGAGGAGGGTGAATGTCACATCAAGGCTTTCTCAGACTGCCCAATTTTGGGTCTATGATTTCCCATTCAAGGATTATTGAAATTGTGTGTGTGTGTGTGTGTGTGTGTGTGTGTGTGTGTGTGTCTGTGTATGTGATGTAGCTTTTAAGTTCATTGGAGAGAAAAAAATGAAAAAACATGATTGTGAATTATCAGTCAGCATAGTTTCAATCAATCAGAATAGAGATGATGTGAAGCATCACTTGTGAAGCATATATGAATTTGATTGGCTAAGTATATATTTTTGTGGACATGCTAATTTTTTAGCACAATTTGTAAGATACCCTATCTAAGTCAAGAAAGAGGTGGCTTAGCTTTTTAGATCAAAAGCAGTGCTTCATGATTGAAGTTCATTTCAATATCTTTTACATAATCAGTATGAGTTTTATTGTTTTCAACATACATACCCTATCATTCATTAAACAACAGTTGTTTGTTTTGCTATAATTTCTTTTTCCTTTTAAATTGCCCGAAATCATCTTTCCAGAGTGTGCTTATTTCATATTCCTTTTTTCTTAAAACACTTTTTCTCTACAATCTATATTGGATGAAGTCCATCTATTACTTTACATGAAAGTAGGTTTTATTAATATAAAAGTGCTAGCTGTTATCACTTAACATTGAAAAGAACAGAAAATCAACAGAGATGAGAAATGGGGTGCTGGCGTTGAATATTTATGCTGTGATTCTGTATCTCTCCAATTAAGAAAACCACACTGAGGAATAGAATAAAAATTAACAAGCAGATTGTTATTTCTTCTCAGTTGGAGCCTTTTTTTTCTCTTAGAGGGCAATCATTGCTACTTCCTATAAAAGATCCTTCTGTTAGGAAAAAAAAGGGAATTGATTTTCCTTTTATTCCCTATGAAATATAAAGGCATGCAGAAAAAAGCACAATTAAGATGAGTACAATCCCTGAATTATTTTATAGTAGTAATAACCTAAAATTGTTATTAATTGAATGCAAAGTATGTTGAAATATGTTTTCATGTTAGTTTTAGCATCTTAAAATTAGCTAACAATCCATGAAATCAGACCATAGAAATTTATTATGGAGACAAATTATAGTTATTCATTGTCTCTACTAAATGCAGGATCATACGTCTGTGAATTTCCTTCTCATAATCAAGAGAAATTGTCTTCATAGCATTATATGAAAGAACATGGCTAAATCTCAAGTCTATTCTTGCTAACTTGATAATTTAAACCTAAAGGTTTTTCATTCTCTTCTCTTTTTAGTCATTATTTAATGAAAATAACCTCAGAGAGACATCTTATCAGCAATCCTTAATTGCTTTAAAATTTACAGGGATACATGTAGACCATCTAGCTCGAAAGAATTAATAAATTTCTGGGAATAGCATAATTACTAATGGCATATATTTTCTTTAAAACCTGTAATGTATTGAAAAATACACATGCAAGGCAAATATTTATTAAAATGCAAACAATAGTTAATACAATTCAGATCAAATATCGTATCATACCATGTTTAGAAATTATATATGTCAAAAGTTGCAGTTTAACTGCACAGTTTATTTATTTCCTATCAGAATCAACTGGGAATTTTTCTAAACATTTAGACTTGTAATCTCTGCCTGGAGATTGTGAATCACTGCAATTGGTATGAATCATCATTTTTATTTTTAGGAAGAATTTCATAGATCACTTCCATTCTAGATAACATAGAGTATTTTTTTCTCTGTTTCTCCCTATTTCATATAACTATAAGCCCTGAAAATGGTGTAAACAACAATTGAAGTACCCGAAATGTGGTAAGAACTGGTTTGGGACCCTGGCACTAGAGGAATAGTACAATAGTAGTATCTTATATCCACTCCACCCAACAAAGAATGGCCACTCAGACCCAGCATTTCCTGATTTCCAACCAAACAACAGGAGAAACTTTAGGTACATTTATTACCACCATGGACTGAATGTAAATCACTCTGATAACATTAGATGAGCCTCATACCAAGTAAGGCAGATAGACTGGAAGCCTTGCCAAAATAAGCACTCCATTCTCTGCCAGGCCTGGGATCCCTTTTCCACCAAAAGAACTGAGATGGCTAGGCAGAACTACCAGGAGTAGTAGTAGAACTACCAGGACTACTAGAGCAAATGGCCTGGTGCAGGATGCCTCTATATACTCATGGGTCTAAGGCTTTCTGCCTATCCTCAAATAATAAATAAAGATAAATAGGAAGAACTTGAATAAAAAAAAAGAAACACAATCGTAGCAAACAGAGTGATTGGGTGGAATCGATAAAATGGCATAACCATCACAAGTGGCCCAGTCTTGGAAGACTCTTAGTCCATTGGCTGAAAATTTCCTGTCCATTTGGAGACACTGGGGCAGGCAGGGTCACTGGTAGGGGGCTCCTGTCACACTCCTGCTACACTCCTCCTTCACCAACTCATCCAGCCTTAGGTTACCTCTTATTTTTCAGGATGCACTCTGCTGTCACCTATCATACTATGAATCAAGAAGGTCACAACTTGAATGGAATAAAAGTCAATTGATTAAGAAACTAAAGTGAACCAGATATTTGAATTACATGACAAAGATGTTAAAGCAACTGTTACAAATATTCAACTAGTAAATACAAATTTCATTTAAACAAAGAAAATCTAAGCAAAGAAATAGAATTTGTAGACATAAATAAATTATAGACCTGAAGAATATAATAATAAAACATAAAGGAAAATAAATTTGTCTGGACAGGTTAAATAATAAAGTGGAGACTACAAAGGACAGAATCAGTGAGCTCAAGGACAGAATATAAAATTAATCCAATCTGGAAAACAGAGAAAATAAGTTGAAAAAAAAAAATGAACAGCATTCTGGTTTCTAGATTCAATTGTATGGAGTTTGGAAGTTGCCACTCTGTCTAATAAGTAAAAAGCGGAACAGACAAAAAAAATCAACAAATTCTTCTTAGTTACGTAGCATAGGTGAGGACACAAGGCAAATTGCTGTCCCCTAGGCTGAAGATAGATAGGTGAAAACAAGACATAATGGATTACTAGAGCAGAGAATCACAAATAAAAATAGCCCTGAGAACCAGTGCCAGTGTAGGAAACCTGAACTATAACTGACAACTTGCTGGAGGATCAATGTGAAAAACATAGATTAAAAACTCCAGAAGTGGAGGCGGAGCCAACATGGCGGCGTGAGTAGGACAGTGGGAATCTCCTCCCAAAAACATATATACTTTTGAAAATACAACAAACACAACTAGCCCTAAAAGAGAGACCAGAAGACGCAGGACAGTGGCCAGACTGCAGCTACATCAGCGAGAACCCAGCGACTGGTGAAAGGGGTAAGATACAAGCCCCGGCCCGGCGGGACCCGAGCGCCTCTCCCCCCAGCTCCCGGCGGGAGGAGAGGAGTCGGAGCGGGAGGGAGACGGAGCACAGGACTGCTGAACACCCAGCCCCAGCCATCCGGGCCAGAGCGCAGACACAGTACGTGCCCAGGGGGCCCTGGATACTGGGGGAACAGGGAGTAAGACCTCTGAGCGGGTGCCGAAGCTGATGCCCCTGTGACAAAGAAAAGCGGGGGCTTTTTGAAAGTCTTAAAGGGACAGGGACTTAACAGCTTGACGGAAACAACCCAGGTCACAGTACAGCAGCTGGAAATTACAGGGAAAACCGGGTGCACTAACCCCCTGGGCAACAGCTCTGAGACACCTCACGGAGGTAAACAGTCAAGCAGCCCCCCCATCCACTACCCCACTGGGCGCTGCGAAAGCAGAGAAGCAGCCTGAGACAAATTCCACCCACAGAAAGGGAAATTTCTCCCTTCCGGCCAGGCAAGACACAAAGACCCACTCTACACGCAATTACCCAACACAAGCCACTAGGGGGTCGCAGTTGTCCCAGTAAAGAAAGGCCAGTAGCAAGTGAAAATTTTGGCCCTCCCAGATGACAGTCAATAGCACCTGTCAACATGAAAAGGCAAAAAAATATGATCCAGACAAGACTAACCCAGACAGCTTCGGCATCTGCTACATCTTCCCCTGAGAAGGAATCTGGGGAGATAGATTTAGCCAGTCTTCCTGAAAAAGAATTCAAAACAACAGTCATAACCATGCTGATGGACTTGAAGAGAAATATGCAAGAACCAAGGAAGGAGTATTCAGAAATAAAACAAGCTCTGGAAGGACTTCAAAACAGAATGGACGAGATGCAAGAGACCATTAATGGACTAGAAAACAGAGAACAGGAACGCAGAGAAGCTGATGCAGAGAGAGATAAAAGGATCTCCAGGAATGAAAGAATTTTAAGAGAGCTGAGTGACCAAACGAAAAGGAACAATATAAGAATTATAGGTATTCCAGAAGAAGTAGAGAGAGAAAAGGGGATAGAAAATGTCTTTGAAGAAATAATTGCCGAAAACTTCCCCAAACTAGGGGAAGAAATGGCGTCTCAGACCACAGAGCTACAAAGAACTCCCATGACAAGGGATCCAAAGAGGGCAACACCAAGACACATAATAATTAAAATGGCAAAGATCAAAGACAAGGACAAAGTATTACAGGCAGCCAGAGAGAAAAAAAAGGTTACCTACAAAGGAAAACCCATCAGGCTATCATCAGACTTCTCAACAGAAACCCTACAGGCCAGAAGAGAATGGCATGATATACTTAATGCAATGAAACAGAAGGGCCTCGAACCAAGACTACTGTATCCAGCACGATTATCATTTAAATATGAAGAAGGGATTAAACAATTCCCAGACAAGCAAAAGTTGAGGGAATTTGCCTCCCACAAACCACCTATACAGGGCATCCTACAGGGACAGCTCTAGATGGGAGCACTCCTAAAAAGAGCACAGAACAAAACACCCAAAATATGAAGAAGGGAGGAGGAGGAATAAGAAGGGAGAGAAATAAAGAATCATCAGACTGTGTTTATAATAGCTCAACAAGCGACTTAAGTTAGACAGTAAGATAGTAAAGAAGCTAACCCTAAACTTTTGGTAACCACAAACTTAAAGCCTGCAATGGCAATAAATTCATACCTTTCAATAATCACCATAAATGTAAATGGACTGAATGCAACAATCAAAAGACACAGAGTAATAGAATGGATAAAAAAGCAAGATCCACCCATATGCTGCTTACAAGAGACTCACCTCAAACCCAAAGACGCGCACAGACTTAAAGTCAAGGGATGGCAAAAGATATTTCAAGCAAACAACAGAGAGAAGAAAGCAGGTGTTGCAATTCTGGTATCAGAAAAAACAGACTTCAAAATAAAGAAAGTTACAAAAGACAAAGAAGGACATTACATAATGATAAAGGGCTCAGTCCAACAAGAGGATATAACCATTATAAATATATATGCACCCAATACAGGAGCACCAACATACCTGAAACAAATATTAATAGAACTAAAGGAGGAAATAGAATGCAATACATTCATTCTGGGAGATTTCAACACACCACTCACTCCAAAGGAGAGATCCACCAGACAGAAAATAAGTAAGGACACAGAGGCACTGAACAACACACTAGAACAGATGGACCTAATAGACATCTACAGAACTCTACATCCAAAAGCAACAGGATAAACATTCTTCTCAAGTGCACATGGAACATTCTCCAGAATAGACCACATACTAGGACACAAAAAGAGCCTCAGTAAATTCCAAAAGATTGAAACCCTACCAACCAACTTTTCAGACCACAAAGGCATTAAACTAGAAATAAACTGTTCAAAGAAAGCAAAAAAGCTCACAAACACATGGAGGCTAAACAACACGCTCCTTAAAAATCAATGGATCAATGACCAAATCAAAATGGAGATCCAGAAATATATGGAAACAAATGACAACAACAACACTAAGCCCCAACTTCTGTGGGACACAGCAAAAGCAGTCTTAAGAGGAAAGTATATAGCAATCCAAGCATATTTAAAAAAGGAAGAGCAATCCCAAATGAACGGTCTAATGTCACAACTATCGAAATTGGAAAAAGAAGAACAAATGAGACCTAAGGTCAGCAGAAGGAGGGACATAATAAAGATCAGAGAAGAAATAAATAAAATTGAGAAGAATAAAACAATAGCAAAAATGAATGAAACCAAGAGCTGGTTCTTCGAGAAAATAAACAAAATAGATAAGCCTCTAGCCAGACTTATTAAGAGGAAAAGAGAGTCAACACAAATCAACAGTATCAGAAACGAGAAAGGAAAAATCACGACGGACCCCGCAGAAATACAAAGAATTATTAGAGACTACTATGAAAACCTATATGCTAACAAGCTGGGAAACCTAGGAGAAATGGACAACTTCCTAGAAAAATACAACCTTCCAAGACTGACCCAAAAAGAAACAGAAAATCTAAACAGACCAATTACCAGCAACGAAATTGAAGCGGCAATCAAAAAACTACCAAAGAACAAAACCCCCGGGCCAGATGGATTTACCTCGGAATTTTATCAGACATACAGGGAAGACATAATACCCATTCTCCTTAAAGTTTTCCAAAAAATAGAAGAGGAGGGGATACTCCCAAACTCATTCTATGAAGCTAACATCACCCTAATACCAAAACCAGGCAAAGACACCACCAAAAAAGAAAACTACAGACCAATATCCCTGATGAACGTAGACGCAAAAATACTCAACAAAATTTTATCAAACCGAATTCAAAAATACATCAAAACCATCGTACACCATGACCAAGTGGGATTCATCCCAGGGATGCAAGGATGGCACAACATTCGAAAGTCCATCAATATCATCCACCACATGAACAAAAAGAAAGACAAAAACCACATGATCATCTCCATAGATGCTGAAAAAGCATTTGACAAAGTTCAACATCCATTCATAATAAAAACTCTCAGCAAAATGGGAATAGAGGGCAAGTACCTCAACATAATAAAGGCCATCTATGAAAAACCCACAGCCAACATTATATTGAATAGCGAGAAGCTGAAAGCATTTCCGCTGAGATAGGGAACTAGACAGGGATGCCCACTCTCCCCACTGTTATTTAACATAGTACTGGAGGTCCTAGCCACGGCAATCAGACAAAACAAAAAAATACAAAGAATCCAGATTGGCAAAGAAGAAGTTAAACTGGCACTATTTGCAGATGACATGATACTGTACATAAAAAACCCTAAAGACTCCGCCCCAGAACTTCTAGAACTGATATCGGAATACAGCAAAGTTGCAGGATACAAAATCAACACACAGAAATCTGTGGCTTTCCTATATACCAACAATGAACCAACAGAAAGAGAAATCAGGAAAACAACTCCATTCACAATTGCATCAAAAAAAATAAAATACCTAGGAATAAACCTAACCAAAGAAGTGAAAGACTTATATTCTGAAAACTACAAGTCACTCTTAAAAGAAATTAAAGGGGACACTAACAGATGGAAATGCATCCCATGCTTATGGCTAGGAAGAATTAATATTGTCAAAATGGCCATCTTGCCCAAAGCAATATACAGACTTGATGCAATCCCTATGAAACTACCAGCAACATTCTTCAATGAACTGGAACAAATAATTCAAAAATTCATATGGAACCACCAAAGACCCCAAATAGCCAAAGCAATCCTGAGAAAGAAGAATAAAGTAGGGGGGTTCTCACTCCCCAACTTCAAGCTCTATTATAAAGGCATAGTAATCAAGACAATTTGGTTCTGGCACAAGAACAGAGCCACAGACCAATGGAACAGACTAGACAATCCAGATATTAACCCAGACATATATGGTCAATTAATATTTGATAAAGGAGCCATGGACATACAATGGCGAAATGACAGTCTCTTCAACAGATGGTGCTGGCAAAACTGGACAGCTACATGTAGGAGAATGAAACTGGACCATTGTCTAACCCCATATACAAAAGTAAACTCAAAATGGATCAAAGACCTGAATGTAAGTCATGAAACCATTAAACTCTTGGAAGAAAACATAGGCAAAAACCTCTTAGACATAAACATGAGTGACATCTTCTTGAACATATCGCCCTGGGCAAGGAAAACAACAGCAAAAATGAGTAAGTGGGACTATATTAAGCTGAAAAGCTTCTGTACAGCAAAAGACACCATCAATAGAACAAAAAGGAACCCTACAGTATGGGAGAATATATTTGAAAATGACACATCCGATAAAGGCTTGACATCCAGAATATATAAAGAGCTCACATGCCTCAACAAACAAAAAACAAATAACCCAATTAAAAAATGGGCAAAGGAACTGAACAGACGGTTCTCCAAAAAGAGAAATACAGATGGCCAACAGACACATGAAAAGATGCTCCACATCGCTAATTATCAGAGAAATGCAAATTAAAACTACAATGAGGTATCACCTCACACCAGTAAGGATGGCTGCCATCCAAAAGACAAACAACAACAAATGTTGGCGAGGCTGTGGAGAAAGGGGAACCCTCCTACACTGCTGGTGGGAATGTAAACTTGTTCAACCACTGTGGAAAGCAGTATGGAGGTACATCAAAATGCTCAAAACAGACATACCATTTGACCCAGGAATTGCACTCCTAGGAATTTACCCTAAGAATGCAGCAATCAAGTATGAGAAAGACCAATGTACCCCTATGTTTATCGCAGCACTATTTACAATAGCCAAGAATTGGAAACAACGTAAATGTCCATTGGTAGATGAATGGGTAAAGAAGAGGTGGTACATATACACAATGGAATACTACTCAGCCATAAGAAGAGGCCAAATCCTACCATTTGCAGCAACATGGATGGAGCTGGAGGGTATTATGCTCAGTGAAACAAGCCAAGCAGGGAAAGAGAAATACCAAATGATTTCACTCATCTGTGGAATATAAGAACAAAGGAAAATCTGAAGGAACAAAACAGCAACAGAATCACAGAACTCAAGAATGGACTAACAGGTACCAAAGGGAAAGGGACTGGGGAGGATGGGTGGGTAGGGAGGGACAAGGGGGGGCAGAAAAAGAGGGGTATTAAGATTAGCATCCATAGCGGGGTGGGAGAAAGGGGAGGGCTGTACAACACAGAGAAGACAAGTAGTGATTCTACAACAGTTTGCTACGCTGATGGACAGTGACTGTAAAGGAGTATATAGGGGGGACCTGGTATAGGGGAGAGCCTAGTAAACCAAGTATTTGTCATGTAAGTGTAGATAAATGCTTAAAAAAAAAAAAAAAAAAGCAGTTCTATGTGGTGACCTGTAATGAGTTCTACACAATTATATAAAGGACATATAAAAGTGTAGGCAAAGGGTCTGTTTGTGTTTATACAGAGGATCAAAGCCTAATTTGGCTACCCCGAAAATGAACTAAGATACGATATGAAAAAGAACTTCCAACATCAGCACTCTCGGGAAGACTCATGACAGAAGATGATCAGCAAAAAAAAAAACTCCAACAAAGATCCACGCACTGCCACAGCTGTAGATGCACTCATCCCACCAGTTCCTGGACTTGCCATGGGAATGATGAAGGAGATATCTAAGCTGGCCTGTGCATACAGTAAAACAAAAAATTGGACTGGATCTATACTGTTGGAACTCAACCAAGAATTAGGAGAAGTGCAAATTGTAGCACTCCAAAATCTTACAACCACAAACTATTTATTGTTAAAAGAACATATGGGATATGAACAGTCCCCAGGAATGGGTTGTTCTAGTTTATCTGAATTCTCTCAGACTGTTTAAGTTCATTCGGACAATATCCACCATATCATAGATAAGTTTTCACAAATGCCTAAGGTGCCTAACTGGTTTTCTTGGTTTCACTGGAGATGGCTGGTAATTACAGGTATGCTTTGGTTAGGTAACTATATTCCTATTATGTTAATGTGTGTGCACAATTTAATTAGTAGTTTAAAACCTATCCATGCTGAAGTTACTCTACAAGAAGTTATGTCAAAGAAATAATCAATCTTCCCAGGTTTTCTTCTGCCTTCTACTTCTATAGCTTTTCTTCTTCCTACCTAATCACAACCTTTAAATAGAACTCGTGCCACATGTCGAATTTACCGAGTATCATAATTCTTCCAAGTGGTAAAGACACCTCATGACAAATGCTGGGCATAGAAGCCACAGGGCATAAATACGCAAAGAAGTAAAAAGCTAACCTTTTCAAACAATAAAGCTTCTCTCTCACTTACCAACTTAACATTTCCCTGTATGGCCCCGGAAGATGACTGGTTAGCCAGAGATGGGTAAGATTCCTCAAGGGAGGAACAACCTAAGACAGGCACAGTCACAGGGGGCCATCTGGTGAGAAAATGGGGAGCAGCAGAGGTGAGGCTTAGAACCTCCCCCCTCATGTTCTGAGAGAAATCTTCTGCATACATGGATGTTTATTGCCCTCGTCTAGCTCGGATTAACACATAGTGTACAGGCACACACCTGATCATCTACATTTGCTCTCTTGCAACACTAAACTCTGTTTTCTACCTTTATCTCATATCTACCTACCACTTCAGCATTTTATTAAAAATAATAACAATAGAGAAATGTGGTATCCACATATAAATCAAGTTTAAAAATCAAATGAATATTCATATTTGAACTGACTGTGTATAATTCATAATGCATGAACAAAACCGAAAGCTTCTGTGGTGACTGCCCTTGCACTGTTCACCATGTAACTTATTCACTATGTAAGAATTTGTACTCCGTGTAAGAATTTGTTCGTTATGCATCAGAAGATTGGAGACTGACGAAAATTAGGCTTGGGGTGGATTAATGATTGGGCATTGAGTATTGACCCCCCTATACAGAAATTTATTGTTGTTCACAACTATTTGATCAATAAATATGAGAGATGCCCTCACAAAATATGTGTATATATATATATATATATATATATATATAAACACACTTCCAATTGTAAAATAAATAAGTAACCGGGATGTAATGTATAGCATAAGGAATATAGTCAAAATATTGTAACAACTTGGTATGGTGATAGCTGGTACCTAGAATTATCATGTATATAAATGTTGAATCACTGTGTTGTACACCTGAAACTAATGTAATGTAATACTGTTGTCAACTACCCTTCAATAAAAAAAAAATAAAAAAAATAAAAAAAGAAATCAGTTGGCAAATGCTATGTGAAAAAAGGGTATAAATATTACTACTTTAATATTGATATGGAAAAACATTTACCAAATACATTAAACTCTAAAGAGTATTTTGGCTAATAACACAGAGCTAATATCAAAATGTTAATTAGTCCATAATTAGTCCAAATTTGTAAGGTCTACAAACTTTTATTGGGTAAATAACTAGAGAAGGAAAATAGTAACATAGTAAGGTGGACCAGTCATGAAGTGAGGGCACTACGGCTCAGTAAATGACTCAGAGTCAGCTGGCCATACGGATGTTATCCTGCACTCAGAAGGCCTAGCTTTGTAACCAACAGCTATTTGTTCTTGGATAAGCTGCTTCTCTTCAATTCAAAGTCTTGCTCTAGAAAGTAGGGATCCTGCCACCTTATTTTACAAGGTTGCTAGGAGGGTTTCAGGAGTTACTGTGTCCCCAAAATGCTCAGAGAAACACTTGTGCAATGGAATGATTTGTTCTTTAACTTGAATTTATTTTGCAATAGTAAATAAAACCCAATGTGAGTTTTCACAGGCTCTGAAAAAAAAAAAAAAAAAGAAAAAAAACTCCAGAAGTACCCAGTCCTTGTGGGGGTGGGTTGTTGGCAGGTCACAATACTGTGAGATTTACCTCTGTGAGCTTGATCAGTTTACCATAGTGAATATCAGAGAGAAATGCTTCTTGGGAGGGGAGGAGAAAAGAAAAATCTTGAAATGACCAGAGCACACTTTACTAACAACACTTTATAAAACTTGCATGCACATAAATTTGCCAGAATATCACATAATAGTAAAATCAGTGTTTTGAATCTAAATCTCAATTTTAGTCTCCATGTTGTTTCAACCCCTTACAGTATAACCTTGGTAAAACTTCAAGTTTACTAATTTCTGTGTTATTTACTACAGGGAATTTTTACTATTAAAATTGTTATTTACTATTTACTGCTATGAATGTGTACATGTCAGAGGGGATGTAGCTCCCAGGGGAAGGGTGTTCCTGACCTGAGACAAATCCCTCATGAAACCAGTGAAACCAAAATGAGTCAATGGAAAGAGTAGTTTGGGAGAAAGACTTTTTATTACTCACAGCTTGCTTGAATTTGCTAACTAGGCCTGGCCCCATCCATCTCCTCTGGCTGCAGCCCTTGCTCTGTCCCCATGGCATGCTCTCTACTCCCCACCCACATCTTCTGGGAGGAGCTCATTTGGCAGGTCCTTGGTGACTGGCAGATGCCATACCAATTATGTACCAGGAATGGAGGGGAGGAGAGAATGGCTGTCATCTTTCCACCCCTTGCTTGGGAGACTGTGGGAAGCTGCAATGGTAAACACCTATTGATATGTACATGGAGTAAGGCCAGATAGGAGATGCTGGAAATTTTGCAGTATACACCACAAGATTACACATTCACATGCACACAGACATGAAGACTATTTACTTCAGAGCTGGCATTATAAAGCAGTCAGGAAAGGATGTCCATTTTAATAAATTGTACTGTGACCATTAATGTTCCATATGAACCAATGAAACTAATGGAACCAAAACCTCAATGCCTTAAATTACAAAGACTTATTTCTTATTACATTACATATCCATTGGAAACAACGTGGCTCAAATGCCATTTTAGGAAATGCAATTTAAAATAAATATGTCTGTATGTTCCAGTTATTTGTGAACAGAATGAAACTGTTAAAAAGAAAAATAAAACAGTATAAATAGATAAACAGAAAGAGTAGGACATTATTAGATGGTATGTTATGTATTCAGGAAGGCCATTTGAGGATGCACAGGCCCAAATCAAGGATTGCTTCCAATGGAGCTTTGTTGACAGGAAATATTTCTCCATTTGTGATTTTTGGTGGTGATGATACCTTCCATAGAGTAGTACATACAGAAGGCAGGCAGAAAAATATATGGGGATATATGATGGCAGATAATATATGGTATCAGAAAGAGGAAGCAAAACCTGCAAAGGCTGGAAGGTGCTTATTTTGTTTGCGGATTATCAAGAAAGCCAGTGTGGCTAAAACTAAGTTAAGAAGATAAAGAATGGGTAGGAAAAGAGGTCATAAAAGAGTCAAGGACCAAATAATAGGGTTTTATGCATTGGCATTTCCTCAAAAGATTAGAGTTTCACTTTCTTTCTAAATGTGATGGGAATTTATGAAAATTTTTGAAATTTTTGAAAAATTTCTCTGGTTCTTACCTACAGAATAATTTCTATTTTCTCTCTGTGAGTAATTTTCATGCTGAATGGAACATTGGACTCTCTTATTGTCCAGGTCTTTCAGTCAAATGCGAATTTTCATTTTAATGCCTCCAACCCCCTACCACTGGAGAAAAGTGTATAGAAAACAATATTGGTTCTGTGAAGAAAATGGCAATATTTACAGTTGCTTGAATCAAATCTGTGAAACTCATTTCACACATTTACAAGCTTTCTAATTGGGTTGATTCACAAATTCCAGGAAAAATTGGTTATCCTTTGAATAGCACCTGGAATATAGAGAGGATAATAACCTGTTGAATGTGCCTACTTGTTAATGGCTAATTTGGTAAAGTCTAGTAATCTTGAAACAGCACCCATCTCTGATGATTTAAATTGTAGATGACATACCTAAATTTTAATTACAATCAAAGTTTAAAGCCAAAGGACAGTAGGTAGAGTGGAATATCCCTGAGGTGATTAAAGACTGCTTTCCAATTTATTAAATTTAGCTAAGAAATTAGAGCATTTTGTTGTCTTGTCTTTTCCATTACTCACAGCTCATGTTACAAGGAGTCCTGTAACACTCTGGCAATATAAGAAAAGCAGGTATGCACAGATAGTTAAGGTTTGAGAACTTGGTTCTGGATTTTCCAAAAGGTGTCCTGGAGTTTGATTTATGCCCATTCACCTGAACTTATTATACTAGTATCATGAGTATACAGAAGCCACTTTTATCCAGTACTATGTTTTTAAGTAAATATTTGTTCATTATGCAAACATATTGAATTCTTGTGAATATACTAGATTTGTTTTCTTTCTATAAATGTCACTAATATTTCTGCTGATCCTAGGTCTTAATACTGAATTTTTCAGGTCTTAATACTGAAAGTATGACTAAGCATAATTATTTTTGTATACTTCATCTACTGCATGATATTTTCATCTATTATTATGGGTACTGGAATTTTAAAAATTTAAGCTAGAAGCTTCCTTTTTAAAATGTGAAGTGACTATTATGAAAAGATTCACCTGTTAAGTTTTAAATAACTTGAAATATATTTACTCCAATTTATGAATTTTCCTGAATAATATATTTTATAATCTGTGGGTAAACTAGCTGAAGCAAAAATGCACTGTTTTGATTTTAGGAAAAAAATGACAATCAAGAATCAACTTGCACATACTTTATCATTGATGTATTTACTATTGTGTTTAGAGCAGTTACTTACTGTATAATACCCACATATTTTGAATGAATTGAAATAGGTACAAGAGTTCAAAAACAAATTAAGACTTCTCCATAAATTGAATTTGATGCTTAATCCCAATGAAAGAAAGAAGAAAGAAAAAGATTATTTTGTCTGCCTTTGTATAACAATTATTAAGGACAAGAAGCATCTGACATTAACATTGAAAATATGTGCTAAATACATATAAAAGTGCTTTGATTTGCAAAGAAACTTTCCCACAAATAACCCAAACAAATTTATTTTACAAAATTCACTTTAGCAAAGATTTACTGGGTGTGTTTGCATTGTGCTAGTTGCCACATGAAATACAAAAATAGTGAAATAGCATTTTTGCCCTCACAAAGTTTAGAATAAAATTGGGGAGAAATTATATATACATGTGAAATAGTTACCAAACCAAGGTAGTATTAGATTAAATATCAGATGATAGAGGATGTGAGGATTGATAGCAAAATGAGGGTGAAATGAGATCAATTATAATAAAGAAGTCAAGCAATTGCATGGAAGTGGTAAGGGAGAGAGAGACCTTTTATTCTCTCTGTTTAAAGCCATCATCACAATAGAAAGAAAGATGACTGGCTTTCAAATCATAGTTTCCCCACCTTCAATGTGGGTGACATTCATCTTTATGCAACTCAGTTTCATCACATAAAAATCAAGGATGGGAAACCTATACAGCAGGGTCATGAAAAAAAATAATGTAGGTAAATGAGCTGCAATATCATAGGAAATAAGATACTCTGGGAACAAC
Organism: Manis pentadactyla; assembly: GCF_030020395.1. Taxonomy (NCBI): domain Eukaryota; kingdom Metazoa; phylum Chordata; class Mammalia; order Pholidota; family Manidae; genus Manis; species Manis pentadactyla. The sequence goes on along the minus strand of NC_080020.1, from coordinate 166,197,847 downwards.
TATTCTCCTGAGAAGTTCAAAAATATATTTAACTTACATGCCTATCTATTTCTTTATAAAAAGACACTTCAGCAAAAGTAAAACTTTTATCATTCATCCATTTTCCTATCTTGGGACACAAAATAAACATTTTTCTATTAGGGGGTTAACTGTTGTGGGAAAGGCAGACTCAAGAGTAGTAGGATTTAAACAGATACACATGAATTGAAGGGAGGTAAGTACCAGAGGTGTAGACTGAATGGCAACTTTCTGGAAAGATTCCAGTGTATCAGTTAAAGTACTTCAAGAACTTTGCTGTTCCAAGTATTTAGCAGTCATCCAGGAGGTACGTGTGATATTGCACATGTCTTAATACAAAAATGAGCCACTCAAAACAAGAATATAAAAACAGCTGAGCGAGTGTATATCAGGAAAACCTGTTACCATGCTGTTGAGTGTCTAGTTAGTTGATTGATTTTCAATAGCTGCAACTCAGTTGCTGAGAAGGAATAGCCAATAAAAAATAAAGCCTCAATTGTATCAAAGCTGTTTGTTAGATATAATAATACACAGGCAAAGGTTTTGCACTGAGAATAAGTTTCAGATAAAGTTGCTTAAAGCCAGGCTTCAAGGATAATTCTGGATCTTTAGGTAAAGATACAGAATAGAACCAAATTCAGACTTATAGCAAATATTATTCAATGTTTGAATATAGCTATTGATACAATGTTTTTTCAAGATTCAAAGGTGGGGCTTAATTAGTAATTGTAACAGGACAATGTACAGATAATAGTACCATTTCCTTAAACCAGTATGTATGGAACTTCTACCAAAATCCTGCTTGATCAGGTCCCAGACCTGGGATGTAGTTGAGTTTGCTCCCTGTGGAATAAGGCCACAAGGACTGTCCCAATACTCAGACTGATTATTAGGAACAGACAAATGATAGACTAGTTTACAGGATTATGAGATTTCATTTAACATGTACAAATGTACAGGTACTTTAAAAAAAGATGGCGATTTTATTTCAACGAAACAAATTTTAGCTTTGTATTAGAACTGAGGGTCACAGTTTGTATTGGAGCTCAGATTAAAATATATTTCTGTGCTTTGCCCTGTGTAAAAATACGCTTGTCTATATCAAAGCAAGCATAAAAGGCATGCTGCAAAACCTGATTTTGTTTTTCGCTGATAGCAGAGAAGGATCACTTTAACAGATAAGAAATACTTTTTTTATTCTGATCTCTGAAAGTCAGATGTCACCATACTGTGAGAAATGGCCTTTATGAAGTTTTTGATTTTAAAATCCTGCAGTACTCCAATAGTTAGTATGTCAAACTCATTTGGGAATCAAATTATAGGTTTTACCAGACAGGGGTTAAAAAACATAAGTAAACCATTTAAAAATGCAGGAATGTGACATATTCAAGATGGTGGTATGAGAGGTGAGACAGAAAACTCCTCCCAAAACCACAGATAGTGTGAAAATATAGTTAATACAACTAACCCTAAAATAGCAACAGGAAAGAAGGCTGAATCAGACTGCATAAAGACCTCACCAACAGAGCAGAGCAGACCTCAGGAAACAGGGTAACATACCAAAGCCTTGATATGGCGGGACCCAAGCCCTTCCCCCACCCAAGCTCACTGGCGGGAGGAAGAGAAATGGAGCGGGGAGGTAGTGGAAGACTGGGACTGCTGACACCTAGCCCTGGAGTTCTGCTTTGTGAGCAGAAACCTACATTGTGTGGTACTCTGGAGGATGGGGAGCTGGGACAGATGGAGTGCTTGAGAGACAGATCTGGCCATTTGTGGAGGAGGAGATCCACATGGGCCACTCTGGGACGACAGAAAGGCAGGTGGTCTGAGAGGCTTCCTAGTAGTGAGAGGGCTGCTGAAGGGGCTGGGTTTGCATGGAGCTTGCTGCACAGGAGAAGGGATAGGGGGACAAGGTTGTCAGGGTGTACTCCACCCAGCAGATTGGGAACTTTGAGGAGCTTCAGGCACTCCATCCCTCTGGCTGGCTACTCAGCTACGAGGTCCCCCACAGTGGTATGCAGCCTGCTGAACCTACCTCCTGGCCTGACAGCATTGATTCACAAACTGGCAGTCACTGTGCTGGCGTCAGGTCAGTGAGAGGGAGGCCCCACCTACAACAGCTAGAGATGCAAAGCACAGAGGCTTACACCTGTGTGCTCGGCCCACTGCCTCTGATACTGGAGACAGGCATGGCAGATGGAAATAAGGAAACAGATATTTCCTCCCCCCAGGCACCAGTTCCACTCCCCTACAACACCCAACCTCACTCTAGGGGCTGAGCAGCTCCAGCAAGTGGAGCTTCTGGGCACTACTGGGCACTGCACAGAAATATGAAACATCAGAAGAACATAGTTCAGACCAAAATCTCACAAACCCCAGATAAATGGCAAAATGAACTCACCAATCTTGATGAAAGAGAGTTCAAAATAAAAATCATAAACACGCTTATGGGGGTACAGAAAAATATTCAAGAACTCAGGAATGAATTTAAGATGGAGATTCAGTTATTAAGAAATTCCATATCTGAAATGAAACACACAATGAAGGGATTTAAAAGGAGATTAGATATAGAAGAGACAGTAAATGGAATAGAAATACAAAGAAGCTGAGGCACAGAGAGAAAAAAGAATATCTAAGAATGTAAGAATATTGAGAGAACTGTGTGACCAATCCAAACAGAACAATATTCACATTATAGGGGTACCAGAAGAAGAGAGAGAAAAAGGGATATAAAGTGTGACTAAGGAGGTAATTGAAAACTTCCCCAATATGGGGAAGGAGATAGTCTCTCAGGCCCTGGAGGTTCAGATTTCCCAACACAAGGGACCCAAGGAAGACAACACCAAGACATATAATAATTAAAGTGGGAAAGATCAAGGATAAAGACAGAATTTTAAAAGCAGCTATAGAGAGAAAAAAGATCACATAGAAAGGAAAACCCATCAGGCTATCATCAGATTTCTCAACAGAAACCTTACAGGTCAGAAGAGAATGGCATGATATATTTAATGCAATGAAGCAGACAGGCCTCGAACCAAGAATACTCTACCAGGCAAGGTTATCATTTAAATTTGAAGGAGGGATTAAACAATTTGGAGATAAGCAAGAGCTGAGATAATTTACCACCCACAAACCACCTCCACAGTGCATTTTGGAGGTACTCCTATAGATGGAAGTATTCCTAAGGCTAAATAGATGTTACCCAAGGGATAGAAAAAGAGTACAGAATACGATTTATGACATACAAAGAATGGAGGAGGAAGTTAGAGGAGGAAAAGAAAAAGAATCTTTAGGTTGTGTTTGTAAAAGCATATGAAGTGAGTCAAATCAGACTGTTAGATAGTAAGGGAATTACCCTTGAACCTTGGGGACCATGAATCTAAAGCCTGCAATGGCAATAAGTACATACCTATCGATAATCACCCTAAGTGTAAATGGTCTGAATGCACCAATCAAAAGACATAGTCACTGAAAGGATAAAAAAACAAGACCCATCTATATACTACCTACAAGAGACTCACTTTAAACCTGAAGACATACACAGACTGAAAAGTAAAGGGATGGAAAAAGATATATCATGCAACTAATAGGGAGAGAAAAGCAGGACCTGCAGTACTTGTATCAGAGAAAATAGACTTCAAAACAAAGAAAGTCATAAGAGACAAAGAAGGACATTACATAATGAAAATGGGTCACTTCAACAAGGGAATATAACTATCATAAATATCTATAAACCCAACACAGGATCACCTACATATGTGAAACAAATACTAACAGAATTAAAGGGGGAAATAGAATGCAATGCATTTATTTTAGGAGACTTCAACACACCACTCACTCCAAAGGAGAGATTAACCAGACAGAAATTAAGTAAAGAGACAGAGGCACTGAACAATGTATTAGAACAGATGGACCTAACAGACATCAACAGAACACTCTATCTAAAAGCAACAGGATACACATTCTTCACAATTGTACATGGAACATTTTCAAGAATAGATCATATACTAAGCCACAAAAAGAACCTTAGTAAATTCAAAAAGATTGAAATTGTACCAATCAACTTCTCAGATCACAAAGGTATGAAAGTAGAAATAAATTATACAAAAAAAATGAAAAAGCCCATGAATACGTGGAGGCTTAATAACATGCTACTAAGTAATGAATAGAACAATGACCAAATAAAAACAGAGATCAAGCAATATATGGAGACAAATGACAACAATAATTCAACAATGCAAAATCTGTGGGACACAGCAAAGGCTATGCTAAGCAGGAAATATGTTGCAATACAGGCCTACCTCAGGAAAGAAGCACAATCCAAAATGAATGGTCTAAACTCAAATTAATCACACTAGAAAAGGAAGAATAAGTAAGGCCCAAAGTCAGTAGAAGGAGTGGCATACTAAAGATTAAAGCAGAAATAAATAAAATTGACAAGAAAAAAACAGTAGAAAAAAAAAATCAATGAAAGCAGGAGATGGTTCTTTGAGAAAATAAACAATAGATAACCTCCTAGCCAGACTTATCAAGAAAAAAAGAGTCTACACACATAAACAGAGTCAGAAATGAAAAAAGATAAATCACTATGGACATTACAGAAATACAAAGAATTATGAGAGAATACTACAAAAAATTGTATGGTAAAAAACTGGGTAACTGAGAAACAATGGACAACTTTCTAGAAAAATACAACCTTCCAAGGCTGACCCAGGAAGAAACAGAAAATCTGAATAGACCAATTACCAGCAAAGAAATTGAACTGGCAATAAAAAAACTACCTAAGAACAAAACCCCTGGATCAGATGGTTTCATTGCTGAATTTTATCAAACATTTACTGAAGACCTAGTACCCATCCTTCTTAAAGTTTTATAAAAAGTAGAATTGGAGGGAATACTCCCAAACTCATTCTATGAGGCCAACATCACTCTAACACCAAAACCAGGGAAAGACACCACAAAAAAAGAAAATTACAGAACAATATCCCTGAAGAACATACATACAAAAATACTCAACAAAATATTAGCAAATGTAATTCAAAAATACATGAATAAGATCATTAATCATGATCAAGTGGCATTCATCCAAGGGTGCAAGGATGGTACAATATTCAAAAATCCATCAACATCATCCACTACATCAACAAAAATAAGGACAAAAATCACATCATCATCTCCATAGATTCTGAAAAAGCATTTGACAAAATTCAACATCCATTCATGATAAAAACTCTCAACAAAATGGGTATAGAGGGCAAGTACCTCAACATAATAAAGGCCATATATGAAAAACCCACAGCCAACATAACGTTTAACATCAAGAAGCTGAAAGCTTTTCCTTTAAGATCAAGAACAAGGCAAGGACGCCCACTCTCTCCACTTTTATTCAACATAGTTCAAGTGGTCCTAGTCATGGCAATCAGACAACACCAAGAAATAAAAGGCATCAACATTGTCAAACTGCCCCTGTTTGCAGATGATGTGATATAGTACATAAAAAACCCTAAAGAATCCACTCCAAAACTACTAGATCTAATATCTGAATTCAGTAAAGTTTCAGGATACAAAATTAATACACAGAAATCTCTTGCATTCCTATACACTAACAATGAACTAGCAGAAAGAGAAATCAGGAAAACAATTCCATTCATAATTGCATCAAAAAAATAAAATACCCAGAAAAAAACCTAACCAAGAAAGTGAAAGACTTATACTCTGAAAACTACAAGACACTCATGAGAGTAATTAAAGAAGAAACCCATAAATGGAAACACATCCCGTGCTCATGGATAGGAACAATTAATATTGTCAAAACAGCCATCCTGCCTAAGGCAATCTACAGATACAATGCAATCCCTATTGAAATACCTACAGCCATCATCTACGAAGTGAAAAAAATGGTTCTAAAATTCATATGGAACTACAAAAGACCCTGAATAACCAAAGCAATCCTGAGAAGGAAGAACAAAGTGGGGGGAATTACAGTCCCTGACTTCAAGCTCTACTACAAAGCCACAGTAATTAAGACAATTTGGTACTGGAACAAGAACACATCCATAGTCCAGTGGAACAGATTAAAGAGCCCAGATATAAACCCAAGCATATATGGTCAATTAATATATCTAAAGGAGCCATGTATATACAATGGGGAAATGACAGCCTCTTCAACAGCTGATGTTGGCATAACTTAACAACTACATGTTAGAGAATGAAACTAGATTATTGTCTAACCCCATACACAAATGTAAACTAAAAGTTGATTGAAGACCTGAATGTAAACATAAAAGTCTTAGAAACAAACATAGACAAAAATCTCTTGGACATAAACATGAGCAACTTCTTTATGAACATATTTCCTGGTCAAGAGAAACAAAAGCAAAAATGAACAAGTGGGATTACCTCAAACTAAAAAACTTCTGTACAGCAAAGGACACTATCAGTAGAATAAAAACATCCTACAATATGGGAGAATATATTCATAAATGACATATCCAATAAGGGGTTGAAATCCAAGTTATATGAAGAGCTGGAGCACCTCAACAAACAAAAAGCAAGTAAGCCAATTAGAAAATGGGCAGAGGAGCTGAACAGACAGTTTTCCAAAGAAGAAATTCATATGGCCAACAGGCACATAAAAAGATGCTCCACATCACTAATCATCAGAGAAATGCAAATTAAAACCACAATGAGATATCACTTCACACCAGTTAGGATGGCCACCATCCAAAAGACAAACAACAACAAATGTTGGCTAGGATGTGGAGAAAGGGGAACCCTCCTACACTGCTGATGGGAATGTAAATTAGTTCAACCATTGTGGAAAGCAGTATGGAGGTTCCTCAAAAAACTAAAAACAGAAATACCATTTGATCCAGGAATTCCATTCCTAAGAATTTACCCTAAGAATGCAAGAGCCCAGTTTGAAAAAGACATATGCACCCCTGTGTTTATCGCAGCACTATTTACAATAGCCAAGAAATGGAAGCAACCTAAGTGTCCATCAATAGATGAATGGATAAAGAAGATGTGGTACATATACACAATGGAATATTATTCGACCATAAGAAGAAAATAAATCCTACCATTTGCAACAGCATAGATGGAGATAGAGGGTATTATGCTCAGTGAAATAAGCCAGGCAGAGAAAGACAAGTACCAAATGATTTCACTCATCTGTAGTGTATAAGAACAAAGGAAAAACTGAAGGAACAAAACAGCAGCAGACTCACAGAACCCAAGAATGGACTAACAGTTGCCAAAGGGAAAGGGACTGGGGATGATGGGTGGGAAGGGAGGGATAAGAGAGAAAAAGGGGTATTATGATTAGCACACATAATGTAGGGGTGGGCACGGGGAAGGCAGTATAACACAGAGAAGAGAAGTAGTGATTCTATAGCATCTTACTCCGCTTGAAGGACAGTGACTATAATGGGGTATGTGGTGGGGACTTGATAATAAGGGGAGTCTAGTAACCATAATGTTACTAATGTAACTGTACATTAGTAACACCGAAAAAAAAGTTAAAAAATAAAAATAAAAATAATGCAGGAATGTGAAATAAGCAGGGAGCATGAAGAGAGTAAGAATGGTTTTTATTTATTTGATTATTTTTGTGTTGGGGTTGAGCTTGTTAATGTTCTTGCAAATTCATAATATTTTGAAGTGATATTTATATGAATGCTTCTTTAGACCTGATATGATTTAAATTGGTTAAAATTACCTGAAATTTGTGCCAATACTGCAAGTATTTATTCAGGTATGAAAGGAAGGGAAAAATAGGCAGATTAGTATATTCTTGAATATTCCATGTTAAGTTGAATATTTTTAATCTTTTCTCAAAACGCACAAAATATACCAAAAAGTAATAAGGTTAATTTATTTATCCAGATGACAGACTTAAGGACAGGTGAAAATAAAGCCAGAAAATATTAATCATTCAATGTCATGTTAGTAAAACAGCACAAATTGTTAAATTGTGCCTCTTAATTTTAAACAACAATGCTGATACCATCAATGATGTATGCATGGCTATATTAATTCTCTTTATTTTAGGCTTTGCAAAGGAATAGCTATCAATCAAGCTGTCTATTTGAATTTGTTGAAACAAATATAAAACTGAACAAATACTATATGATTTAGTTGACTGTCTTTAAATTTTGCCTTAGATTGAAAACTTGGTTAAAAAGTAGAAAAGCAGTGATAATATAATGTTCTAATAGCAAATGCATATCCCTGTGTTTGTTTCAGTTTTGTAATGACTTCAAAGTATCACTGGTGTAAAAATAAGAAATGTGTTATTTGTTTTTATTGTACAAAGTAATTCACAGTTATTGCAAAAGGTCAAAAATGTAAAATTAAAAAGAGGGAAGAAACAAAAGAGGAAGGCAGAAGGAAGGAACAGAAAAGGACTGCAGGGAAGATAGGAAGAAGAGAGAAATAAAAAATGGAAGAAAGAAGAAAACAAAAGGAGGTAGGGAGAAAAGGAAGAGAGGATGGTGAAAGAGATGAAGAGAGAATACCCTCACAGTTGGAGCACATATGAAAAAGCTGTTACGAAAAAACTATATGTATCAGACTTCATGCACATAGCATGAGGTGGAATTTGAGCTTGATTTTATCCATATGGTTACCTTGTTAATCCAGCAGTATATATAAAAAAGCTTTTCATTTTCACATTGAATTGTTTTGAGGTCTTTGTTAAATGTCAATTGACTTGTTAACTGTCATACTATTTCTGGACCCTCTGTTGTGTTCTATTGATTATATTTTTTCCAACTAAATCAAGAACACATTCTCTTGACTAATGTAGAATTAGAGTAAATTATACAATTAGGTAGTCTAAGACCTTTTGTATTTGTTCTTCTGCAAGATTTTTTTGGCTAGTTTGTCTTTGTATTTCCATATCAGTTTTAAGAGTAGCATGTCACTTTCTATATATACTAAAAGAAAAAAAAAACCCACAATGGATTTTTGTTTGGGATTTTGTTGACTCTAAAGATCAATATGGGGATAATGGAGTTTTCAACCAATGTTAATTTTTCCAGTCTATATCTCTTTATTTATATCTTATTTCTCTCAATATTTTATACATTTCAATGTAGATTTATGGCATGTCTTTTAAATTTAGTTTTGACTTCTTATCCATTGTAAATGAATTTCTATTGTAGTTTTGCAATTGTTCATTGCTACTATATATAGAAATACATCTTAATTTTTGTATTGAACTCAACGTAACCAATTTGCAAGTATACTTAATAGTGTCCTTTCTTTTTCTCTTATAGATTTGTTAGATTTTTAGCTTTATGTGCTCATAAAACTCTCTGCATCTTTACATTTAAACTGTGTATCTTGTATAAGGCACATGGTTGGGCCTTCTTTTATAGACAGTTTGGCAATATCCGCCTTATAATTGGAATATTTAGCTTATATGATTATTTATGCCATTTGATTATTTGCTTTCTGTTTGACTCATCTGTTTTATTGTATTTTCTTTTTCCTTTCTGCTTTCTTTTAAATTAAATGAGAATTTTGAGTGTTACATTTTATCTCCTCTATTCCTCTTTGTTTCATTTTTGCTTATTGTTTCTGCATTACCTTAAGAATTCCTAACTTATCACAATCTGCATTGAATTAATATCACTTCACATATAATAAAAAGAACATAATGCTATGTTCCATTTACCACCTTTCATCCCTCTCATGATTTTCTATTTGTTATAAACATCATATTTTTGCTTTATGTAGTTGTGCTATCGTTGAGTGTCACTGACTGTCAAATCAAGCATAGTCAATCCTTGTCTCACAGAAAATCTTTGCTGAACATCTCACATGGCCCCTACATCCTTTTTCCTCATGTTGGACATATGCTGTCTGGCCTAAATTATGTATAAAGTTCCAAAGCTTAGTTTTAGCAAGGAGACTTAATTTATGAAAATTTCAATCTTATAACTCAGAGACTTGTATATTTTATGCAACATACTCTCATAATAAATCTCTTCCTCCTTTTCTCTGTCCTTTATTTCCTTCCTTCCTCCTTCTGCCTTTTCTTAACAGAAGCAGTCTTAGCTAGGGACATCTTCCTAAGGTCATCTGATAAGTAAGGAATTTTCTAATTGCATTAAGTCTATTTATCCAGCAGGCCAGTTAACATAAAAATTATGCTAAGTCACCTGATTTCTATTATTTGCCCCTGGATGTATCCCCAATTAAAGTGAAAAAATGGATCGCAGGCCAGTTCAATTTATTCCACAGGAGTCCTTTGTTTTCTACAGAAATTAAGAGGAACGGGTATCTTGTACTTGCTTACATTTTAGCTATTAATTATATTCTCTATAGATCTGATTTTTAATTTAGCATCACTTACCTTTCAAATACAGTATATTTTTTTGCATCTTTCCTAGAAAAAGAATTATCATTAATAGAACCATACATCTTTATTTTTGGAAATTATTTTACTTGCCTTTATATTTAAAGAATGACTTTGCTGGAAGTGGATTTCTAGATTGACATGCTAGTTTATTTTTTTCTGTCAGCTCCTTATAGATTTCTTTCCATCATACTCTGCACCTTATCTGTTTCACTAAGAAGACAGCTGTCAAATATACTGTTGTTTCACAGAAAGCAATGTCCTGTGTGTTTCCTGGTCACATTAAAGATTTATCTTTATTATTATTTATCAGAAACTTCTCTTTGATGTGCTTAAGCATGGGTTCTCTCTTTCTGTATCTCTTTCTTATTCTTGTTCTTGCTCTCACTCATGAAAGTCTGATTTTTTTCTTTACCTGCTTAGGGATTATTGATATTCTTCAATCTGTAAGTTAAGAGTTTTCGTCATCTTTGAAAACTATTGGCCATGATCCTTCATATTTCTTGCTACATTATTGTCTTGCCAGTGGGTTTCAGCCCTGAACAAGTTCACTATGGATTCAATGAGACCAAAAAAATAACAGTGGGATGTTCTGGGGTGAAAGAGTTTATACCCAACTTTATTTCCACAGTGTCAGGTCAATCACTAGAATCCATCCACTCAGAGTGAGTCTGCATGCGGCAAGCTGGTCTCTGCTTCTGGGCCTCTCTGCCCCTGCAGCTCTTTCAGTCTCTGCCCTTGGGCACTGCCACTATTCCAGGGTCTGCTCTTCTGCAGCCCTGCAGCTGTGTTGCTCAGAGCACTGAGTGGAACTCTTCATATAGAGTCATAACAACATATTGTCCACACATGTGTAGTGAGCAAGACAACCAGGGCCAGGTGAGAATCCTCGCCATAAGAACCTTCACTTTCTCCACAATTATAAATCTCTTTTCCATCTATTTCTATGATAACATGAATTTTAGGACTTATGGTATTAACCCAAAGTCACTTAGGCTATTTTTTTTTTCTCTAAAATATTTGTCTCTGCTTCACTTTCAATAATGTTTACTGACTGTAGGGTGAATGGAAGTTACCAGTGCCAGGATCCTCACCTGTCCCTAATCTACTTGCCCAGTGCACACATGCAATGATGTAATTGACTTCCTGCACAGGTGCATGCTTACATACCTGTTGGCAGTGCACCATTATTGTCAGTGTTTCTATATAAAGAGCTCCACTGTGCTCTGCCCAGAGGTGAAGGGTGAGGTGAACTGTGGATTGCAGACTTGCCAGATACAGATGTGATTCTAGAACTCGATCTGCCACTGTGAGAATAAAGCTTATTATAAATCCTTTTACCCGCAACATTCCATTGTTGTTGTTCAGTGATACTGAATCGAGAGTGAGCTTGCCTGGGGCTGGAAACTTCTGGTGAGACGCTGACCTGTATTCCACCTCACTGTTTTTTTATTCTGTAATGACCAAATCTGCTGTTAAGCCCTCTTAACGCTTGTTTTAAATTTAATACATTTTATTTCTAGTTATTAAATTTCTAATTATTTTTATTTTTAGGATTTTCACTTCTTTCCTTAACTACCATATCCCTTCACTGACTAAACCCATCTTTTTCCTATCAATTCTATAATGTCTTTAAATAGTTATTTTAAAGCCCTTCTCTGTCAATCATAATGCCTGGGTCATTTGTTAGTCTAATTCTATTTACATGGTTTTCTTTATAAAAATGGGTCAAAATTTCCAGCTTCTCTTCATGTTCTATAAATATTTTATTTAAAGTATAAGAGATCAGTGAGAACTAATGTAAAATGTTTGTTTTACTTAGCTTAGTTGACATCATTTTCTTTTGGTGTTTACAGTGAGAGAATCATTTAGATTCTTTCTAGAATTAAGTTTTTCTGAAGCTGGGCCACACTTTATTAGATTATTCAATTAACCTGAGGCTAGGTCAACTTTATTAGATTAAATTTACCTGTAGTTAATTCAACCCTCAATTGCTCTAGCTGATGCCTTTGTGACAGTATCTGAGATTTTAATGCATTGGATGCATTTTCAGATACTTTTGAATTTTCTCTCTAAATAGTTTTCCTCGATTCTGTTTTTGAAAAATCTGAGGCAGGAGACACAGGGTGAATTGCTGTACCCCACAATCTGTTTTTGCCTTAAGGCTCTTCTGGACCCCAGACTGTCAGACCAGCTTACACTTTGTCAGAGGTGATTTGTTCTCACTTTGTAAGTGACCTCCCCCTACAGCAGGCCTCCAGAACCCAGAGGAGCAACCTGTTCTCAGCTACAGCTGTTGTCAATATTCTGTACTCAAATATCAGGGGCAAAAATCTCTATAGTATTAAATTCATTTAAAATTTCTTTTCACCCAGTGCTTTTAGATAGTCCTATTTAAAAAGTGTGAACTTTATTTTGTCTCAGTTTTTCTAATTGTCATGGGAACTAAAGTCTTTTTCATTGTTCTGTATTTTACCTTGAAACAAAAATCTCCCTTAATATTTTCTTAGCTGTTACATATATCATGCCAAATCCAGCTTACGATAATTACATGAAGAACCTTAAAAAGGACCCAACTTTGGTTCACCCTTGAGATGACGGCACCCTTATCCTGAGGCAGAAGATGAGGGATTCCCAACTAAGCTGAGCCCAAACTCCTAATGCCAAGAAAGTGTAAGATAAATGGTGTTTCAAGCTGCAAATATTTGGGGACATTTATTTTGTAACATTAGATAACTAGTACTGACTATATCGGTTCTAACTAATGAAGATGTAGTTTGAACTAGCTTACACAGATAGTCATGTTTATTGATTCGTAGAATTCAAGAAAGAGTTGAAACCCAAATGTTTTAAGGGTTTGTGAGCAGCTTAAACTGAGACGATCCCAGGCCTCTTGGATGTTTGGTTAATTTTTTAAAGCAGTGCTCCTATCTTCTTCATCTTGCAAATACCGGTAATTCTCACACATTAGTATTTTTCCAGAGAAAGTTTATTATTACTCTGATAAAATCTTTACTGTTAAATTTTCCACTTCTATTGAAAGGAATGAAGTAAATTTATGAGTGAACTTGGAGAGTGTTGACAGATTTAAAGTAACAAATATTCCTATCCATGAAAATGTAATATCTCAACTTCTATATTAAATGTTCTTATGGGGGTATATTTGTAGAAATGCACAAATGTTTTCAGAGGTCCTTTATATTTGTAATTAACATCATTTCCATGTTAATAAGTATTTGATTTTGTTTTTATACATACATAGATATATTGATATACACATATTTGATTTTTACTGATCAAAGGTGGAAACTCTATTTTTAGAAACTTTCTCCTGTATTTCAATAGTAGGTTAATGGATATTGATTAAAAATAGTCTCTTGTTCAAATACACTTGGGAATTTCTAAATAAAAGTTACATATTTAATAAATATATATTTTAGATATATCAAAGCTTTTAATATACTAAAGTGCCCTGGAAATCCATAAACACTGGATACAATTTAAAGTGTTTTTGAAACTTATTTGAGAAAAGAAGATTTAATTTTGTTTTACCTTCAGGGAGTTCAAGACTATCATTAAATCAAATATTTGCAGATTTTATTTTTCCTCTTCTTTTTCTAAGTCATAAAAGAGTTTTAAAATTCAAGATAGTTTGGTGCGCTATCAAATTTTTTCTCACTGATAGAGGTAGTCAGAATACTTCTTAAAACTAAGAATAATTACAGTGTACATTTCTTGTTACATAGAGAGGAACCATTATGCCCAGTCATTTTATCCTGTTGAGTAAAGTTGGAACTTCCACATAATCAAATTCTTGAATTCTGTACATCTGAAAAGCAGGGAACTATTGGACTTCTTAAATGGGAAGAAAGTACTGGACATGATGAGTCTTTTTGTCCTCTTTGTCTCTTTTAGAGAAGTTCATTCACAACGACATACATAATCTGCTTCTACATGACGTAAGGTTACCTGGGCAAGCTTGTTCCCTAATGGTGGGTAGAGGTGTAGAATGGGTATGGGAAGCAATGATAAATGGTCTGCAAGTTAGGGAGAATAATGTAATTCCAGCTCAACTCATATCACTTATTCCAGTACACAATACAAATATTGAAACTAATATTTTGTTCACAAGACTGAAGGAAAGAGTTGTGATTTCTTATCTTTAAATAAGCAAATGTTTGAATACCTTTATGTTCATATAACAATCCAATTTTGTTAGTCAATTAATTTTTTAATATAACATGGGTTTATGTATTAATGTATTATTTGGAATTTTTATATTCAATTTCATGTGAGATTGGTCTGTATCAGAGATCAGCAAACTTTTCCTATAAAGGGCCAAATAATAAACATTTCACAACAGGCAAATCATGAACTATCAATGCAACTTCCAACTGCTATTACAAATGAACTGGTGGAGCCACTTAATAAAACTTGATTAATTAAAAATAGGCAATAAGCTGGAATGGGCTCACTGACAGCAGTTTGACAATCTTGGTCTTTAGGTTTTTTTTTTCATTTTTAAAAATTTAATTTAATTTAATTTAATTTTTGCTATCACTAATCTACAATTACATGAAGAACACTATGTTTACCAGGCTCCCCCCCTCATCAAGTCCCCCCCCCCACACCCCGCTACAGTCACTGTCCATCAGCATAGCAAGATGCTGTATAATCACCACCTGTCTTCTCTGTGTAGTAAAGCCCTCTCCATCCCCCCCACAACACTATACATGCTAATCATAATGCCCCCTTCCTTTTTCCCCCCCCTTATCCCTCCCTTCCCACCCATCATCCCCAGTCCCTTTCCCTTTGGTAACTGTTAGTCCATTCTTGGGTTCTGTGATTCTGCTGCTGTTTTGTTCCTTCAGTTTTTCTTTGTTCTTATACTCCACATATGAGTGAAATCATTCGGTACTTGTCTTTCTCCACCTGGCTTATTTCACTGAGCATAATACCCTCTAGTTCCATCCATGTTGTTGCAAATGGTAATATTTGTTTTCTTCTTATGGCTGAATAATATTCCATTGTGCATATGTACCAAATCTTCTTCATCCATTCATCTACTGATGGACATTTAGGTTGTTTCCATTTCTTGGTTATTGTAAATAGTGCAGCAATAAACATAGGGGTGCATCTGTCTTTTTCAAACTGGGCTGCTGCATTCTTAGGGTAAATACCTAGAAGTGGAATACCTGAGTCAAATGGTATTTCTATTTTGAGCATTTTGAGGAACCTCCATACTGCTTTCCACAATGGTTGAACTAATTCACATTCCCACCAGCAGTGTAGGAGGGTTCCCCTTTCTCCACAACCTCACCAACATTTGTTGTTGTTTGTATTTTGGACAGTAGCCATCCTTACTGGTGTGAGGTGATATCTCATTGTGGTTTTAATTTGCATTTCTCTGATGACAAGTGATGTGGAGCATCTTTGCATGTGTCTGTTGGCCATCTGAATTTCTTCTTTAAAGAACTGTCTATTCAGCTCCTCTGCCCATTTTTTAATTGGATTATTTGTTTTTTTCTTGTTGAGGTGTGTGAGCTATTTATATATTTTGGATGTCAACCCTTTATTGTATCTGTCATTTATGAATATATTCTCCCATACTGTAGGATACCTTTTTGTTCTATTGATGGTGTCCTTTGCTATACAGAAGGTTTTCAGCTTGATACAGTCCCACTTGTTCATTTTTGCTTTTGTTTCCCTTGCCCAGGAAGATATGTTCAAGAAGAGGTCACTCATGTTTATGTCTAAGAGATTTTTGCCTATGTTTTTTTCTAAGAGATTTCTGGTTTCATGACTTACATTTAAGTCTTTGATCCACTTCAAATTTATTTTTGTGTATGGGGTTAGACAGTGATCCAGTTTCATTCTCTTACATGTAGCTGTCCAGTTTTGCCAGCACCATCTATTGAAGAGACTGTCATTTCCTCATTGTATATCCATGGCTCCTTTATCGTATATTAAGTGACCATATATGTTTGGGTTAATGTTTGGAGTCTCTGTTCTGTTCCGTTGGTCTGTGGCTCTGTTCTTGTGCCAGTACCAAATTGTCTTGATTACTGTAGCTTTGTAGTAGAGCTTGAAGTTGGGGAGTGAGATCCCCCCCCCACTTTATTCTTCCTTCTCCAGATTGCTTTGGCTATTCAGGGTCTATGGTGTTTCCATATGAGTTTTTGAACTATTTGTTCCAGTTCATTGAAGAATGCTGTTGGTAATTTGCTAGGGATTGCATCGAATTTGTATATTGTTTTGGGCAGGATGGCCATTTTGACAATATTAATTCTTCCTAGCCAGGAGCATGGGATGAGTTTCCGTTTGTTAGTGACTTCTTTAATTTTTCTTAAGAGTGTCTTACAGTTTTCAGAGTATAGGTCTTTCACTTCCTTGGTTAGGTTTATTCCTAGGTATTTTATTCTTTTTGATGCAATTGTGAATGGAATTGTTTTCCTGATTTCTCTTTCTGTTAGTTCATTATTAGTGTATAGGAGAGCCACAGATTTCTGTGTGTTAATTTTGTATCCTGCAACTTTGCTGAATTCCAATATTAGCTCTAGTAGTTTTGGAGTGGAGTCTTTAGGATTTCTCATGTACAATATCATGTCATCTGCAAATAGTGACAGTTTAACTTCTTCTTTACCAATCTGGATTCCTTGTATTTCTTTGTTTTGTCTAATTGCCGTGGCTAGGACCTCCAGTACTATGTTGAATAACAGTGGGGACAGTGGGCACCCCTGTCTTGTTCCCAATCATAGAGGAAAAGCTTTCAGCTTTTCGCTGTTCAGTATGATATTGGCTGTGGGTTTATCATATATGGCCTTTGTAAAGTTGTGCTACGTGTTTTCCACAATGGTTGAACTAATTTACAGAAGTTCATTCACAACTACATACATAATCTGCTTCTACATGACTTAAGTTTACCTGGGCAAGCTTGTTCCCTAATGGTGGGTAGAGTTGTAGAATGGGTATGGGACCTTTGTTAACCACAAACTTAAAGCCTGCAATGGCAATAAGTACATATCTCAAGTGCACATGGAACATTCTCCAGAATAGACCATGTACTAGGCCACAAAAAGAGCCTCAGTAAATTCAAAAAGATTGAAATCCTACCAACCAACTTTTCAGAACACAAATGTATAAAACTGGAAATAAATTGTACAAAGAAAGCAAAAAGGCTCACAAACACATGGAGGCTTAACAACATGCTCCTAAATAATCAATGGATCAACGACCAAATTAAAATGGAGGTACTTGCCCTCTATACCCATTTTGTTGAGTTTTTATCATGAATGGATGGTGAATTTTGTCAAATGCTTTTTGAGCATCTATGGAGATAATAATGTGGTTTTTGTCCTTCTTTTTGTTGATGTGGTAGATGATGTTGATGGATTTTCAAATGTTGTATCATCCTTGCATCGCTGGGATGAATCCCACTTGGTCGTGGTGTATGATCCTTTTGATATATTTTTGAATTCAGTTTGCTAATATTTTATTGAGTATTTTTGCATCTACGTTCATTAGGGATATTGGTCTGTAATTTTCTTTTTTGGTGTGTTCTTTGCCTGGTTTTGGTATTAGGGTGATATTGGCTTTATAGAATGAGTTTGGGAGTATTCCCTCCTCTTCTATTTGTTGGAAAACTTTAAGGAGAATAGGTATTATGTCTTCTCTGTATGTCTGATAAAATTCTGAAGTAAACAATCCAGATTGATGAATATAATTACAGTTCTTTTTTAAAGCTGGACAAAGTGTTTGGCAGTATTTCCAAGCACCTGGGCCCTTGCACTGTGGGAAAAGCTTTACCGTTTTTCGTGGAGGACAGGAGGAAACGGCCAGCCCTCAGCTGTCACTCCCTGCAGTCATGAACAGAAGTCAAACCATGACTCTGTGAGATTAGAGAGGCACCGAGAGGACAGAAGGAAATAAAATCAGTCTTGAGCCACATGTTTCACGGGTATTTATAAAAGGCTTAGGCAGCTCCTTCCTAAATCTGAATTAATGTCAGGAGAGAATCATTTCAGGAAATATGAGTTCCTCTCTCCAAGCTTTTTTGGGACTGGACCACCCCATTCTGGTATGACTCACACACAGCCAAGTTCATTCACAGGCAACATCTGTGTGGGGAAGTGGAGACCACCTGACAGTGAACTTGGACACCTCTTGTCTTTTTCCCAGCTTCCCCTGGGTTGTTCAGTTGTTTGGTTTTATTGGAAAAAGGTCTATAAAATGTTTATGGTTTATTATTTGGTTTTAGACATATAACATGTGGAAATGGCAATAGGGAAGAGGAACTGATGGCAATCTGAACTTTTTGTGAATGTTTGTATTCCAGAAGCTTCTCAGAATTGTTGGATGATGGCTCTGTGATTACTGTTTCCTTGTGACCCCTAGTCAACTAAAATGTAAAAGAAGTCTGTCTTTGAATAACAAGTTTATAATTATCTTACCTCACAATAAATTACCCCTTTCAAAATCCTAAAAAAATAAGAAAAATATTCCGAGGTAAATCCATCTGCCCCGGGGGTTTTGTTCTTGGGTAGTTTTTTGATTACCGCTTCATTTTCGTTGCTCGTAATTGGTCTGTTTAGATTTTCTGTTTCTTTCTGGATCAGTCTTGAAACATTGTATTTTTCTAGGAAGTTGTCCATTTCTCCTAGGTTTTCCAGCTTGTTAGCATATAGGTTTTCATAGTATTCTCTAATAATTCTTTGTATTTCTGTGGAATCCGTCATTATTTTTCTTTTCTCATTTTTTATTCTGTTGATGTGTGTTGATTCTCTTTTTTCCTTAGTAAGTCTGGCTGGAGGCTTATCTATTTTGTTTATTCTCTCAAAGAATCAGCTCCTGGTTTCATTGATATTTTCTATTGTTTTATTCTTCTCAATTTTATTTATTTCTTCTCCAATCTTTATTATGTCCGTATTTCTGCAGACCTTAGGACTCATTTGTTCCTCTTTTTCCAATTTCGATAATTTTGACCTTAGACTATTCATTAGGGATTGTTCTTCCATCTTTAAATATGCTTGGATTGCTATATACTTTCCTCTTAAGACTGCTTTCACTGCGTCCCACAGAAGTTGGAGCTTTGTGTTGTTGTTGACATTTGTTTCCATATATTGCTGGACCTCCATTTTAATTTGGTCGTTGATCCATTGATTATTTAGGAGCATGTTGTTAAGCCTCCATGTGTTTGTGAGCCTTTTTGCTTTCTTTGTACAATTTATTTCTAGTTTTATACATTTGTGTTCTGAAAAGTTGGTTGGTAGGATTTCAATCTTTTTGAATTTACTGAGGCTCTTTTTGTGGCCTAGTACATGGTCTATTCTGGAGAATGTTCCATGTGCACTTGAGAAGAATATATATCCTGTTGCTTTTGGATGTAGAGTTCTGTAGATGTCTATTAGGACCATCTGTTCTAGTGTGTTGTTCAGTGCCTCTGTGTCCTCACTTATTTTCTGTCTGGTGGATCTGTCCTTTGGAGTGAGTGGTGTGTTGAAGTCTCCCAGAATGAATGCTTTGCAGTCTATTTCCTCCTTTAATTCTGTTAGTATTTGTTTCACATATGTTGGTGCTCCTTTATTGGGTGCATATATATTTATAATGGTTATATCCTCTTGTTGACTGAGCCCTTTATCATTATGTAATGTCCTTCTTTATCTTTTGTTACTTTCTTTATTTTGAAGCCTATTTTGTCTGATACTAGTACTGCAACACGTGCTTTTTTCTCCCTTTTGTTTGCATGAAATATCTTTTTCCATCCCTTGACTTTTAATCTGTGCATGTCTTTGGGTTGAGGTGAGTGTCTTGTAAGCAGCAAATAGATGGGTCTTGCTTTTTTATCCATTCTATTACTCTGTTTCTTTTGATTGGTACATTCAGTCCATTTACATTTAGGGTGATTATTGAAATATATGTACTTATTGCCATTGCAGGCTTTAAATTCGTGGTTACCAAAGGTTCAAGGTTAGCTACTTTACTATCTTAATGTCTAACAACTCACTTATTGAGCTTTTATAAACACTGTCTAGTGATTCTTTATTTCTCTCCCTCTTATTCCTCCTCCTCCATTCTTCATATGTTGGGTGTTTTGTTCTGTGCTCTTTTTAGGAGTGCTCCCATCTAGAGCAGTCCCTCTAAAATACCCTGTAGAGGTGGTTTGTGGGAGGCAATTCCCTGAACTTTTCCTTGTTTGGGAATTGCTTAATCCCTCCTTCATAATTAAATGATAATCATGCTGGATACAGTATCCTTGGTTCAAGGCCCTTCTGTTTCATTGCATTAAATATATCATGCCATTCTCTTCTGGCCTGTAAGGTTTCTGTTGATAAGTCTGATGATAGCCTGATGGGTTTTCCTTTGTAGGTGACCTTTTTTTCTCTCTGGCTGCCTTTAATACTCTCTCCTTGTCCTTGATCTTTGTCATTTTAATTATTATGTGTGTTGGTGTTGTCCTCTTTGGGTCCTTTCTGTTGGGAGTTCTGTGTACTTCCATAGTCTGAGCAACTATTTCCTCCCCCAGTTTGGGGAAGTTTTCAGCAATTATTTCTTCGAAGACACTTTCACTTTTTCTCTCTCTTCTTCTTCTGGTACTCCTATAATGCGAATATTGTTGCATTTAATTGTTCACACATTTCTCCTAATGTTCTTTTATTCCTGGAGATCCTTTTATCTCTCTCTGAGTCAGCTTCTCTGCATTCCTCTTCTCTGATTTCTATTCCATTAGTGGTCTCTTGCATCTTGTCCATTCTGCTTTGAAGTCCCTCCAGAGATTGTTTTATTTCTGTATTCTCCCTCCTTAGCTCTTGCATATTTCTCTCCAAGTCCATAGGCATGGTCATGACTTTTGTTTTGAATTCTTTTTCAGGAAGATTGGTTAAGTCTATCTCCCCAGATTCCTTCTTAGGGGAGGATGTGGAGGATGTCTGGGTTAGTCTGGTCTGGATCAAATTTTTCTGCCTTTTCATGTCGATAAATGCAGTGGTATCCTGCTGGCTCATCTGTATTTGTTGTATTTTCAAAAATATATGTTTTTGGGAGAGATTCCCACTGTCCTACTCATGCTGCTATCTTGGCTCCACCTCCGGTCTATAGGTTTTTTTTGTATATTTGTATATGTGTGTGTCCATACTTTTATTTATTTATTTATTTATTTATATTATTATTTGCTGTTAGGTTGTTACATTCACATAATTATTCCAAAAATTTTAAAATATTTCTATTATAAAATACATACTGAATGTTATCATAAGTGTCTATTAATCTAATTCTTTAAAGTTATCAATAAATGCACCTAGTCTGGAGAATTTTTAGAGTTTAAATATTCAACATGTCTTGTTTCCCTATACTATTAATAAGTGAATTATTTATACTACTGAATCAGTCACTTATTTATATTTTCCTTTAAAAAGTGACTTGCATGTGGAAATGTTTTGATGTATTTTGAATATTTATTCAATATCTATTTCAATTTAATAATAGTTGCACGTTCATTCTCCTGAATATGCAGATTTTAATGTATCCTGTTTTTCATGGTTAGATTTTATAGTGAATATATATTCTAATCATTAAAAAAATAGAATTAGATTTTATCCAAACACTGTTATTATTTTGCTATTTTATTAATTTACTTCTGCTTTCAATTGTATTGATTTCTTATTTCTCTCAATTTATTTGGTTTACATAATCTTTTTATAGTTGAGTACTAAATTCATTTTTAAGATGTGCTGTATGATAGTTTTGGTTTTTGTTAACTTTTTACAATTGAATTTTTTGTTTTACTTCCTTTTTGGCATAAATTATATCACACCTCTTGTTTTCTTTTCCTTTATTTCTCTGTTCAATAGTGAATCTCAAGCTTTTTATGTGTGTTAAGTATATCTGAGGGTTGATGTTTATATTGTTCATTTTTCTGTATTCATTAATTATTTCTAGTTTAATACATTATGGTCAAAGATTAAGTAAAATCTAAATTTCATCTGTTTGAAATATATAGAGAATTTATTTGGCTAATACATGGCACACCTTTTTACAAATTTGAGAAACTGACTGTATAAATACCCATGAACATATCATATAAAGTAATAGTAATAGTACTCTGACCAACAAACTTTGTAGCAACTAGCCCAAGAAGTCAAACCACACCTCTGTAGCAATCATCCAAAATAGCCAAGACTTGGTCAATAACACTATGTTGTACATCTGAAACCAATATAATGTTGTGCATGAACTATATTCCAATAAAAAAATAAGTAACAGTGCTAAAAATAAAAATAAATTTTAAAAAGTAACTTGCAGCTTCCATAAATTTGGACTCCTTGCCCCATTTCCAAATTGCACTAACCAGGAAAAGCCAAAATGCTCCCCTAATCAATTGCATAGGACACTCCATTCTGCGTTAGTCCACCTCCAGCTTCCCCATGCCAGCAGACTCCAATCAAAATATATTTGCCTGAGCTTTCCCTTTTTTTCACTATAAAGCTTTCCTCTCCTATGCCTATCTTTGAGTCTCTATCATTCACAAATTGTGGTGGACTTTTTTGCCATATCAAGCTCTGGAAAAAAAAGCCTTTGCTTATTCTCATCTGTGTGATCTCCATTTATTTCCACAAATTCAATGGGTATTTGAGAATGGTAAGGATTCTCTCCATTGCAATGTTAATACTCCACAACCTATTCATTCATACATATAACCACAAACCCACACACTCTCACACATGGCAATCATATGCATATATATGAAAAAGAAAGGTTATCTGGTATCTTTCCCATAGGGTTAGGTAAGGTTGTTCCAAATTGCAATTCTATGTCCTACAGAAATATGGTTCCTCCTCTAGACTTCTGAAATTTGAATGGAATTTTTCTTGTTCTGTGGGATAGTTAAGCCAAGTCTCTTGTACATTATTTGAAAAACATATAAAAGCATTAGTGAGACATGGAAGTTTACTAAAGACTGTTGATTTTGTAAGGGAATAGAGGGAAGAATTTAAATCACATACTATAGAATAAGACAATTTACAACTTCATATTTGATAATTATTTTCTTAAATTCCCTATTCAAGTACTCTTCCACTTGGTACTTCCTTCTTTTCTTTCCATATCTCTACCCCTCACCTGGCTCCTTTGTTCCCTTAACAGATTTTCCCTCAAAACAGCTGCTAAGTCCACTCATGCATGTAACTCTTTTTTTTAAAAATTTGAATACACACATACTCCCCACCACATATTCTTCAAGATAAAGACCATGGAATTAATGCTATTACCCTAAACAGTTGGTGTTAAGACCTAGCGAGAGGTCACAAATTCACATGATCAGTATTAACTTTCCAGCTCTAACGAGGGTCCCTTTTGGAAATGTGTATATCCTTAGTCAATTATCTAAATTATATTTTTCAAAATTTTATTGCACAGAAGTCTGCTTATTTGTCTTTTATGATTTCAAAAGTTTTTCTTATATTCTATTATTTTCTCCTCATTTCTGATCTTATATACCTATAATTTCTTCTTTTTTATTTCCTTAATCAAAGTAGTTTGTGGATTATAATTTTTTCATAGAAAATACTAATTAACATCCTATGCTGTTATTATATTGTCATTAATTTTTGTTTCATTTCTTTTTTGTGTATATTCCTTAAAATTATTATGTTTTTTTGCTTTTTTTGTTTTAGTTTTGTGAACTGGAAATTTAAGTAATTTATTTCCATTCTTTCATTTATTCTCTTAAAATTGTTTAGTGCTTATTATTGCTTTAAAAGTATGCTATAGAATCTAATATGTGGTTTTTATTGTTATTATGTTTTGCTTAAATATGGAAATTTGAGTTTATATTTTTTATATTTTCTCTTTAACTTGAGCTGTTTTATCAAAGATTTTTAAATTGCCATGTGGATGGACATTTCTTCCTTTTGTTTTTATTAGTCATTTACAGTTTTATTACATTGTGACAAAAAGTGTTATTTGTAATATTTTTGTTATATAAATTCTTAATGTTCTATTTGTTACCTAAAATATGATGAATTTTTGTGACTTTCATGGGCACTTGAAAAGAATGAGTAATCTTTCTTATCAGCATATAGAGTTGATATATGTATATCCATAAGATCTACTCTTATATATTTTCTTTATCTTCTATTGCTTTTATCATCCATCTGTGAGTGTTCTATTAAAGTGTCCTGTTATTTATGTGGTCTTATGTGTACTTGCATATCCTATAGTTTTTTCTCACAAAAGTAGTGAGTTATTGGGTACATGAATCTTCATAAATATTATAGCTTCATTTTGAATTATAGTTTTTAGTATTGAAAAATGTTTTTTGTCATTTTTATTGTTTTGGACCTGACTTCTGTTTTGTTTGAATTCAGTATTGCTCCCCTGTTCTCTTTTTGTTTCTGTTTTCTTGGGAAACTTTTATCCTTCCTTTTATTTTGGTAGTTCTGAATTACTCAGTGTGTTTTAAATTTGTTTCTTATATACAGCGTATACTGGAGACTTATTTTGTGGGACAAACTGAGAACAATTTCATTTTCTAATGGTGAGTGAAGTGAATTTACATACATTGATATGATTCATATGTTTGATCTCAACTCTGCTATAATATCTTATAATTATCGATAATGTGGTTTTTTATTATAGTTCTTTTTCTACAAGATGTCTTATTTTATGTATGTAGATAAAAATATGAGTACACATATGAATATATATATTCTTTATATTTAAAATTGAAAATTGCCTCATACTGCTGTTTTGTTATTTAACCTTTTACTGTCTGGCCTATCAATTTCTTCAGTATCCTTTTATACCCCTATTTTCAATACAACAAACTTACTGAAAGTCATGTGGCATGGGAGAATTTATTTCAAACTCAAGTTATATAGCTCTAAAATGTATATAAATATAATGATACTGAGATTTATGGCATTGCATATCCCCTTTAGATCACATGATAAGGGATAATAGACAATGACCTACTGAAATCAGAGTAAAGAACTGAATGAAAAAAAACAGGAAAATACTAAAGCACACGTCAGTTAACTTAAACTGTGTTGCTCTTGTATTTGACATGGAGAAATTCAACAAATAATTAAGAAGCAATTAAAACAGAAAACATTCCAAAAATTTCTTTTGTATATAAAGTTTTCTTTAATACAAAAGAAGTAGAAAAGGTTTTCTTAATGTCAAACTTATTTCTCTTTTTAAAACCTCATAATTTTTTCTGTTCTTTCTACTTTCTACTTTTTAAAAATAAAAAATAAAATGTAGTAATTTAAAAAAATTGAATCCTCCCTTAGACCTTCTTAAATGATCTAGTTATATGTGTTTATCTAGGTTCTATCCCCTTTAAGTCTCTATTGTTCTTATTATTGATAAAAGATTCTGCAACCCATGGATATTGATCTTTTTTTTTTCTTCTCTGAACTGCTATTAGATTTCACCTACCTTTTCTTGGTTAGATATTCTTGAGACTTTACTAGGCTTTTCCTGTTCCTAGATTTATACATGTGAAATGATGATGGTCTTCATGCTTAGAACATAGTAGTCTATCAGCAAATGCAGGCTAACATTTCATCTGAAATCTGTAATGGATAAAAGGCTTTGCAACCAATTTGGTGTGAGCTTTTATTCTGGTCTTTGCTTTTGTTAAATCAGGTTTTCTGGGTCTCTCAAATGTCTAATTTTGTATTATAAACCTAATTGTTTCATGCAATAATGTGAACCTACCATTACAATGGTGGAAACAATCTTATTTATTCTTTTTGTATTAATATAATAATGAAACTACCACTTAACATTCATATCACATAGTACAAATTACAATATCTCCCATGTACCATATTATCTTATTTCGACTTCAAGGAATGCTGTGAAGCAAGAAGAGTACTTATTGTTAGCCTTTCCGTACTTCATTATATTGATAAGAACAGTGAAACTCAAGAGATGTAAACTGATTTGCTCAAAGTCAGCCAGCCAAAAAGCAGCAGAGACTAAACTCCAGCTTGAGAGTTTCAGCCTCTGGTCTGGTGTCTTTTTATTAAAACATACATCCTTCTGGGTCACCAAACCAATGATCTTTAAAAACACACACTGACCCATGTTATACCCACCTTCTGCCCATTTAACTCTGGCTTAGATTTCAGTAATTAAGAATTATGATAAATTCTAAAACTTAAGTGATCTAACACTAGCTCATTCACTGCAATTCTGGCATTTCAGAATAAATCAAAGATCTTTACAAGTGATTAGGTAATCATTACAAAAATAATGCTGTATGCTTTAAGTTCCTCAGGGAAAAGAGAATAAACAAATTAAGCACACACTCTTATATGGCAAATTACCTTTTTATGAGAATTCACATGTTATTTTTGAACACTTATTCTTTGTCATCTAATTTGGGATATAGGTCTGAAAAAACATTTGAAGTCAAATTAAAACTATACATGGTGAAGCTATGTCTAAATACTGATTCATAGTAACTACAAGTCTTAATAAATACTGATTCATAGTAACTACAGATCTAAAAATTTATTAGTTATAGACTTATCTGGACATATTAGGAATAACTTCAGATAAACAAGAAAAATGTGTGTGTGTGTGTGTGTGTGTGAGAGAGAGAGAGAGAGAGAGAGAGAGAAAGAGAGAGAGAGAGAGAAATAGCCTCAAATCAAGTAGTCAAAGGGGAGTTAAACTTGGGGCTGGCACCACTCCAAAGATAGAATGATTCTTTGAGGATTCTCATTCTAATATTCTCATGACACTTATAATTAATCCAAAGGGCACAGAGGGAAAGGTCCACAGAGAGATTAAATAAAATGGTGGTGCAAGAAGTGAGGCAGAAAACTCCTCACAAAACCACATGTAACATGAAAATACAGCAAATACAACTAATCCTGAAAGGGCAACCAGAAAGTGACTGCAACAGATTGCCTAGATCTGGGGAAAAGAGAACACCTCATGGAAAAGTAGCAAAGCCACAATTCAGCAGGACACAAGCCCTCCCTGCAACTCAGCTCACTTTTGGTAGGAAGAGAAACAGAGTGGAGAGGGAGTAGAAGCCCAAAACTGCTAAACACCTACCCCTGGAGATCTGCTCTGGGAGCACAAAGCTACATTACATGGTGCTCTGTAGATTAAAGGAGTTGGAAATCAAAGACAGGCAGAATACTCAGTGAGATTGAGATTCCAGCTGCTTGTGGAAAACAGGTACCCACAACTGGCCTCTTTGGACAAAAGAAAGGTGGGTACTTTGAAAGACTTCCCAACAGCGAGAGGGCTGCTTAAAGGGGCAAGGATTACACAGAGCTTGCAGCTCAGGAGGAAGGATAAGTGGACAAGATAGTTCTGGTGCACTCAGCCCAGCAGGTTGGGAACTTTCAGGAGATTCATGTGCTCCATCCCACTGGCTGACAATGCAGCATCGAGGCCCCCCACTGCGATATGCAGCCTTCCCCTCCTTCCTTCTGTCTGGCAACATTTTGCAAACTTGCTGCCCCTGTCATCACACCAGGCCAGCCAGAATGCAGCTCCACCTACAGAAGCTATGGGGCATACTGCAGAGGCTCCTCCCTGCTTGCTTGGACCACTGTCCCTAGCAGTGGAGGCAGGTACTGAAGCCAGGAAGCAGGAAAGAGCTCTTTTCTCCCAGCAGTCACTGGCACCACGCAACTGCGGTCCCCACCATTGCTCCAAGGGTTGAGCAGCTACAGAGAGTAGAATTTATGGGTACTAGAGGGTGCCACCTAAACAGTTACTGTTCCATAGTAATCATTAGGAATATGAAATGACAAAAGAATCTGGTACAAACCAAATTCCCTCAAACACCAGAAAGAGGACTAAGTGAAACTGAAATCACCAATCTTCCTGATGAAGATTTTAAAATAAAAATCATAAACATGCTCATGGAGCTACAGAAAAATATTCAAGATATCAGGAAGGAATTCAAAAATAGAGAGAAATTTTGAAAAATACAGTATCTGGAATGAAACATACAATGGAGGGATTTAAAAGCAGATTAGATGAGGTAGAGGAGATGGTAAATAAACCATAAATTAGAAAACAGAAATACAAAACAGCTGAGGCACAGAGAAAAAAATGATACCTAAGAATAAAAGAATATTGAGAAATGTGTGACCAATCCAGATGGAAAAATATTTGCAGTATAGGGGTACCAGAAGAAGAAGAGAGTTAAAGAGGCATAGAAAGTCTCTTTGGGGAAATAATTGGTGAAAACTTCACCATTCTGGGAAGGAAATAGTCTTTCAGGCCATGGAAGTACACAGATCTCCCAACACAAGGGACCCAAGGAAGACAATACAAAGACATAAAATAATTAAAATGGAAAAAATAACAGAGACAAGGACAGAGTACTGAAAGTAGCCAGAGACACAGAAAAGATCACATACAAAGGAAAACCCATCAGGCTATCATCCAACTTCTCAGCAAAATCATACAGGATAGAAGGGAGTGGCATGATATATTTAATGCAATGAAACAGAAGGACCTCCAACCAAGAATACTCTACCTGGCAAATCGTATTTACAGAATATTGTGGAGGGACTGCTATAGATGGAAGCTGTCACCACAGAAAATAAAACCACACTAAAGGAAGTAGACCAATTAATTACTAAGCAAATGCAAAATTAAGTTACTCAAGGGATAAACAATGAGTATAGAATATGATACATAATATATAAACAGTAGAGGAGGAACAAAAAGAAGGGAGGAGGTAAAAAAGAATCTAGATTGTGCTTGAAATAGCATAATAAGCAAGTTAAGTTAGACTGTTGGATAGTAAAGAAGCTGCCTTTGCACCTTTGGTAACCACGAATCTAAAGCCAATAATGACAATAAATACAAGCTATGAATAATCACGCTAGATGTAAATGGACTGAATGCACCAATGAAAAGATGTAGAGATACAGAATGGATAAAAAAAAAAGAGCCATCTATATGCTGCCTACAAGAACTCACTTTAAATGTAAAGACATACAAAGACTAAAAGTAAGGGGATGGAAAAAGATATTTCATATAACTAATAGTGAGAAAAAAGCAGGCATTGCAGTAATTGTATCAGACAAAATAGACTTCAAAACAAAGCAAGTCAAAAGAGACAAGAACATTACATAATGATAAAGGAGTCAGTCCAATGAAAGGATATAGCCATTATAAATATCTATGCACTCAACATAGGAGCACCTATATATGTTAAACAAATACTAACAGAATTAAAGGAGAAAATAGAATGCAATGCATTTATTTTAGGAGATTTCAATACAACATTCACACCAAAGAGCAGATAAACCAGACAGAAAATAAGGAGACACAGGTTCTGGACAACACATTAAAACAGATGGACCTAACTAACATCCACAGATCACTCCACCCAAAAGCAGCAGGATACATATTTTTTTCAAGTTCGCATGGAACATTTTCAAGAATAGATCACATTCTCGGCCACAAAAAGAGCCTCAGAAAATTCAGATGTATTGAAATTGTACCAACCAGCTTCTCAGACCAAGCAAAAGTATGAAACAAGAAAAAAAATATGCAAAGAAAACAAAAAAGCCCACAAACATGTGGAAGCTTAATAACATGGTCCCAAATAATCAATGGGCCAATGACCAAATAAAAACAGAGATCATGCAATATATGGAGACAAATGACAACAATAATTCAAAACTTCAAAATCTGTGGGATACAGCAAAGGCTGTGCTAAGAGGGAAGTATATTGCAATACAGGCCTACCTCAGGAAAGAAGAACAATCCCACATGAACAGTCTAAGGTAACAATTAATGAAACTAGAAAAAGAAGAACAAATGAGGCCCAAAGTCAGTAGAAGAAGGGACAAAATAGAGATAAGAGCATAAATAAATAAAATCAAGAAGAATATGACAATCTAAAGAATCAATGAAAACAGGACCAGGTTCTTTGAGAAAATAAACAAAATAGATAAACCCTTTGTCAAGGAAAAAGTGTGTACATACATAAAGAGAATCATAAATGAGGAAGGAAAAATCACTATGGTTACTACAGAAATACAAGGAATTCTTAGAGAATACTAAGAATAATATATGCCAACAGATTGGATAACCTAGAAGGAATGGACAACTTTCTATAAAAATACAGCCTTCCAAGGCTGACCCAGGAAGAAACAGAAAATCTGAATAGACCAATTACCAGCAATGAAATTGAATTGGTAATCCAAAAACTATCTAAGAACAAATCCCTGGATCAGATGTCTTCACTGCTGAATTTTATCAAATATTTAGAGAAGACCTAATATCCATCCTCCTTAAAGTTTTCCAAAAAGTGGAGAGGAGGGAATATTTCCAAACTCATTTTATGAGGCCAGCAGCACTCTAATACCAAAATAAGGCAAAGACACCACAAAAAGAGAAAATTACAGACCAATATCCCTGATAAACATAGATACAAAAGTACTCAACAAAATATTTGCAAACCAAATAAAAAAATTAAATTAAAAATCATCAATCATCAAGTATGATTTATTCCAGGGGTGTAAGAATGGTACAATATTTGAGAATCCATCAACATCATCCAGGTTCTGGACAATACATTAAAACAGATGGACCTAACTAACATCTACAGATCACTCACCCAAAAGCAGCAGGATACACATTCTTTTAAAGTTCACATGGAAGATTTTTTTTTCTTTTAAATTTCTTTTTTGGCATCATTAATCTACAATTACATGAAGAACATTATGTTTAATAGGCTACCCCTTCACCAAGTCCCCCCCACATCCCTGTTCACAGTCACTGTCCATCAACATAGTAAGATGCTGTAAAATCACTGCTTGTCTTCTCTGTGTTGCACAGCCCTCCCTGTGCCCCCCCCCACAGACTATACATGCTAATCGTAAGGACCCCTTTCTTTTTTTCCCACCCTTATCCCTCCCTTCCCAACCGTCCTCCCCCCCTTTCCACTGCTCCTCCCCAGTCCCTTTCCCTTTGGTAAATATTAGTCCATTCTTGGGTTCTGTGCTTCTGCTACTGTTCTGTTCCTTCAGTTTTCTTTGGTTCTTATACTCCACATATGAGTGAAATCATTTGGTACTTGTCTTTCTCTGCCTGGCTTATTTCACTGAGCATAACACCCTCTAGCTCCATCCATGTTGTTGCGAATGGTAGGATCTGTTTTATTCTTATGGCTGAGTAATATTCCATTGTGTATATGTACCACTTCTTCTTTATCCATTCATCTACTGATGGATATTTAGGTTGCTTTCATATCTTTGCTATTGTAAATAGTGCAGCGATAAACACAGGGGTGCATCTGTCTTTTTCACACTGGAGTGCTGCATTCATGGGGTAAATTCCCAGAAGTGGAAATCCTGGGTCAAATGGTATTTCTATTTTGAGCATTTTGAGGAACCTCCATACTGCTTTCCACAATGGTTGAACTAATTTACATTCCCACCAGCAGTGTACGAGGGTTCCCCTTTCTCCACAACCTCACCAACATTTGTTGTTGTTTGTCTTTTGGATGGCAGCCATCCTTACTGGTGTCAGATGATATCTCATTGTGGTTTTAATTTGCATTTCTCTGATGACAAGTGATGTGGAGCATCTTTTCATGTGTCTGCTGGCCATCTGAATTTCTTCTTTAGAGAACTGTCTATTCAGCTCCTCTGCCCATTTTTTAATTGGATTATTTGCTTTTTGTTTGTTGAGGTGTGTGAGCTATTTATATATTTTGGAAGTCAACCCTTTATCGGATCTGTCATTTACAAATATATTCTCCCATACTGTAGGATACCTTTCTGTTCTATTGATGGTGTCCTTTGCTGTACAGAAGCTTTTCAGCTTGATGTAATCCCATTTGTTCATTTTTGCGTTTGTTTCCCTTGGGAGGTATGTTCAAGAAGAAGTCACTCATGTTTATGTCTAGGAGATTTTTGCCTATGTTTTTTTCTAAGAGTTTTATGGTTTCGTGACTTACATTCAAGTCTTTGATCCATTTCGAATTTACTTTTGTGAATGGGGTTAGACAGTGATCCAGTTTCATTCTCTTACATGTAGCTGTCCAGTTTTGCCTGCACCATCTGTTGAAGAGACTGTCATTTCCCCATTGTATATCCATGGTTCCTTTATCATATATTAATTGACCATACATGTTTAGGTTAATATCTGAGTTCTCTATTCTGTTCCACTGCTCTGTGGCTCTGTTCTTGTGCCAGTACCAAACTGTCTTGATTACTGTGGATTTGTAGTAGAGCTTGAAGTTGAGGAGTGAGATCCCTCCCACTTTATTCTTCCTTCTCAGGATTGTTTTAGCTATTCGGGGTCTTTGGTGTTTCCATATGAATTTTTGAATTATTTGTTCCAATTCTTTGAAGAATACTGTTGGTAATTTGATAGGGATTGCATCTAATCTGTATATTACTTTGGGCAGCATGGCCATTTTGACGATATTAATTCTTCCTAGCCAGGAACATGGGATGAGTTTCCATTTGTTAGTGACCTCTTTAATTTCTCTTAAGAGTGTCTTATAATTTTCAGGGTATAGGTCTTTCACTTCCTTGGTTAGGTTTATTCCTAGGTATTTTATTCTTTTTGATGCTACTGTGAATGGAATTGTCTTCCTGATTTCTCTTTCTATTAGTTTATTGTTAGTGTATAGGAAAGCCACAGATTTCTGTGTGTTAATATTGTATCCTGCAACTTTGCTGAATTCCGATAGTAGCTCTATTAGTTTCAGAGTGGAGTCTTTAGGGTTTTTTATGTGCAAAATCATGTCATCTGCAAATAGTAACAGTTTAACTTCTTCTTTAACAATCTGGATTCCTTGTATTTCTTTGTTTTCTCTAATTGCCATGGGTAGAACCTCCAGTACTATGTTGAATAACAGTGGGGAGAGTGGGCATCCCTGTCTTGTTCCCGATCTCAGAGGAAAAGCTTTCAGCTTCTCGCTCTTCAGTATGATGTTGTCTGTGGGTTTATCATATATGGCCTTTATTATGGCCTGCCCTCTATACCCATTTTATTGAGACTGTTTATCATGAATAGATGTTTAATTTTATCGAATGCTTTTTCAGCATCTAGGGAGATGATCATGTGGTTTTTGTCTTTCTTTTTGTTGATGTGGTGGATGATGTTGATGGATTTTCGAATGTTGTACCATCCTTGCATCACTGGGATGAATCCCACTTGGTCATGGTGTACGATCCCTTTGATGTATTTTTGAATTCGGTTTGATAATATTTTGTTGAGTATTTTTGCATCAACGTTCATCAGGGATATTGGTCTGTGGTTTTCTTTTTTGGTGGGGTCTTTGCCTGATTTTGGTATTCGGGTGATGTTGGCTTGATCGAATGAGTTTGGGAGCCTTCCCTCCTCTTCTATTTTTTGGAAAACTTTAAGGAGAATGGGTATTATGTCTTCTCTGTATGTCTGATAAAATTTCGAGGTATATCCATCTGGCCCCGGGGTTTTGTTCTTTGGTAGTGTTTTGATTACTGCTTCAATTTCGTTGCTGGTCATTGGTCTGTTTAGATTTTCTGTTACTTTCTGGGTCAGTCTTGGAAGGTTGTATTTTTCTAGGAAGTTGTCCATTTCTCCTCGGTTTCCCAGCTTGTCAGCATATAGGTTTTCATAGTACTCTCTAATAATTCTTTGCATTTCTGTGAGGTCCGTCGTGATTTTTCCTTTCTCGTTTCTGATTCTGTTAATGTGTGTTGACTCTCTTTTCCTCTTAATAAGTTTGGCTAGAGGTTTATGTATTTTGTTTATTTTCTCAAAGAACCAGCTCTTGGTTTCATTGATTTTTGCTATTGTTTTATTCTTCTCAATTTTTTAAATTTCTTCTCTGATCTTTGTTATGTCCCTCCTTCTACTGACCTTAGGCCTCATTTGTTCTTCTTTTTCCAATTTCGATAATTGTGACATTTGACCATTCATTTGGGATTGTTCTTCCTTCTTTAAATATGCCTGGATTGCTACATACTTTCCTCTTAAGACTGCTTTTGCTGTGTCCCACAGTAGTTGGGGCTTTGGGTTGTGGTTGTCGTTTGTTTCCATATATTGCTGGATCTCCAGTTTGATTTGGTCATTGATCCATTGATTATTTAGGAGCATGTTGTTAGGCCTCCAAGTGTTTGTCAGCCTTTTTGCTTTCTTTGTACAAAATTATTTCTAGTCCTATGCTTTTGTGGTCTGAAAGGTTGGTTGGTAGAATTTCAATATTTTGGAATTTACTGAGGCTCTTTTTGTGGCCTAGTATGTGGTCTATTCTGGAGAATGTTCCATGTGCACTTGAGAAGAATGTGTATCCTGTTGCTTTTGGATGTAGAGTTCTGTAGACGTCTATTAGGTCCATCTGTTCTAGTGTGTTGTTCAGTGCCTCTGTGTCCTTACTTATTTTCTGTCTGTTGGATCTGTCTTTTAGAGTGAGTGGTGTGTTGAAGTCTCCCAGAATGAATGCATTGCATTCTGTTTCCTCCTTTAGTTCTGTTAATATTTGTTTCAGGTATGTTGGTGTTCCTGTATTGGGTGCATATATATTTATAATGGTTATATCCTCTTGTTGGACTGAGCCCTTTATCATTATGTAATATCCTTCTTTGTCTTTTGTTACTTTCTTTATTTTGAAGTCTGTTTTGTCTGATACCAGAATTGCAACCCCTGCTTTCTTCTCTTTGTTGTTTGCGTGAAATATCTTTTTCCTTCCCTTGACTTTAAGTCTGTGCATGTTCTTGGGTTTGAGGTGAGTCTCTTGTAAGCAGCATATGGATGGATCTTGCTTTTTTATCCATTCTATTCCTCTTTGTCTTTTGATTGGTGCATTCAGTCCATTTACATTTAGGGTGATTTTTTAAAGGTATGTACTTATTGCCATTGCAGGCTTTAAGTTTGTGGTTACCAAAGGTTCAGGGTTAGCGTCTTTACTATCTTGCTGTCTAACTTAACTCGCTTATTGAGCTATTATAAACACAGTCTGATGATTCTTTATTTCTCTCCCTTCTTATTCCTCCTCCTCCCTTCTTCATATGTTGGGTGTTTTGTTGTGTGCTCTTTCTAGGAGTGCTCCCATCTAGAGCAGTCCCTGTAGGATGCCCTGTAGAGGTGGTTTGTGGGAGGCAAATTCCCTCAACTTTTGCTTGTCTGGGAATTGGTTAATCCCTCCTTCATATTTAAATGATAATTGTGCTGGATACAGTAGTCTTGGTTCGAGGCCCTTCTGTTTCATTGCATTAAGTATATCATGCCATTCTCTTCTGGCCTGTAGGGTTTCTGTTGAGAAGTCTGATGATAGCCTGATGGGTTTTCCTTTGTCAGTGACCTTTTTTTTCTCTCTGGCTTCCTTTAATACTTTGTCCTTGTCTTTGATCTTTGCCATTTTAATTATTATGTCTTGGTGTTGCCCTCCTTGGATCCCTTGTCATAGGAGGTCTGTGTACGTCTGTGGTCTGAGAGGCCATTTCCTCCCCTAGTTTGGGGACGTTTTCAGCAATTATTTCTTCAAAGACAGTTTCTATCCCTGTTTCTCTCTCTTCTTCTTCTGATACCCCTATTATGCAGATATTGTTCCATTTCGATTGGTCACACAGTTCTCATAAAATTCTTTCCTTCCTGGAGATCCTTTTATCTCTCTCTGCATTCCTGTTCTCTGTTTTCTAGTCCATTAATGGTTTCTTGCATCTCGTCCATTCTGTTTTGAAGTCCTTCCAGAGCTTGTTTTATTTCTGTGTTCTCCCTCCTTAGTTCTTGCATATTTCTCTACAAGTCCATCAGCATGGTTATGACTTTTGTTTTGAATTCTTTTTCAGGAAGACTGGTTAAATCTATCTCTCCAGGTTCCTTCTCAGGGGAAGATGTAGAAGATGTCAAAGATGTCTGGGTTAGTCTTGTCTGGATCAGATTTTTTTGCCTTTTCTTGTTGATAGGTGCAATGGTATGCTATTGACGCGTCTGTCAGCTGGGAGAGCCTAGACTTTTTCCAATTGCTCCTGGCCTTTCTTTATTGGGACAACTGCGACCCCTAGTGTCTTGTGTTGAGCAATTGCGTGTAGACTGGTTCTCTGTATCTTGCCTGGCCGGTATGGGGGAATCTCCATTGCTGTGGGCGTGGCCAGCCTCAGGCTGCTGCTCTTCTATGGTGGGGCCTGGGAGGGGTAATGGACGGGGGGCTGTTTGGCTGTTTACTTCCATGAGGGGTCTCAGAGCTGTTGCACAGGGGGTTAGTGCGCCCGGTGTTCCCTGGAATTTCCAGCTACTGGACTGTAACCCGGGATGCTTCCATCCAGCTGTGGCGTCCCTGTCCCTTTAAGACTTTCAAAAAGCACTCGCTTTTCTTTGTCACAGGGTCACTGGCTTCGGGACCCGCTCAAAGATCTTGCTGTCCTGTTTCCCTAGTTTTCAGCACCCCACACATGCACTGTGTCTGTGCTCTGGTGCGGATGGCTAAGTCTGTGTGATTAGCTGTCCTTGGCTCCCTCTCCTTCCGAGCTCCGACTCTTCTCCTCCTGCCAGGAGCTGGGGTGAGGGGCACTTGGTTCCCGCCAAGCCAGGGCTTGTATCTTACCCCTTTCACCAGGCGCGGGGTTCTTACAGGTGTGGATGTAGTCTGGCTGTTGTCCTGTGTCTTCTGGTCTCTCTTTTAGGATTAGTTGTATTTGTTGTATTTTCAAAAGTATATATGTTTTTGGAAGGAGATTCCCACTGTCCTACTCATGCCACTATCTTGGTTCCACCCCCGCATGTAACATTTTCAAGAATAGATCACATACTAAGCTACTTACCAGGAGGGACAAAACAGAGATAAGAGCAGAAATAAATCAACAAAAAGATGGACAAAAATCATATGTTTATCTCCATAGATACTAATAAGGCATTTGACAAAATTCAACATCCATTTTTTATAATACTTCTTAACAAAATGGGAATAGAGGGCAAGTACCTCAATGCAATAAAGGCCATATATGACAAACCCATTAGCCAACATTATACTTAGTGAAAAGCAGAAAGCTTATCCTTTAAGATCGGGAACAAGACGAGGATGCCCACTCTTCCCACTTTTATTCAACATAGTACTGGAGGTCCTAGCCATGGCAATGAGACAACACAAAGAAAAGGCATCCATATTGGTAAGGAAGAAGTTACACTGTCACTATTTGCAGATGAAATGATGTACCTAACAAACCCTAAAGAATCAACCATAAAACTACTAGATATAATAGCTGAATTTACCAGTGTTGCAGGATACAAAATTAATGCACAGAAATGTGTTTTATTCCTATATACTAATGATTAACTAGCAGAAAGAGAACAATTGCTTCAACAAGAATAAAATACCTAGGCTTAAACCTAATCAAGTAGGTGAAAGAACTATACCCTGAAAACTACAAGACAGTCATGAGAAAATTAAAGAAGACACCAAAAAGTGGAAATACATCCCATGCTCATGGATAGGAAGAGTTAATATTGTCAAAATGGCCATCCTGCCTAAAGCAATCTACAGATTCAATGCAATTCCTTTCAAAATTCCAATAACAGTCTTCAACAAATTAGAGCAAATAGTCCTAAATTCATATGGAACCACAAAAAAAACCTCAAATAGTCAAACTAATCCTAAGAAGGAAGTATAAAGCTGGGGGGATTACACTCTCTGACTTAAAGCTCTACTACAAAGCCACAGTAATCAAAACAGTTTGGTACTGGCACAAGAACAGACCCATTGATCAATAGAACAGTATAGAGAGCTCTGATATTAACCCAAACATATATGGCCAATTAATATACAATAAATAATCCATGCTTATACAATGGAGAAATGACCGCCGCTTCAACAACTGGTGTCAACAAAACTGGACAGCTACATGTAAGAGAATGAAACTGGTGTACTAACTCTATACACAAAAGTAAACTTGAAATGGATGAAAGACCTGAATGTAAGTCATGAAACCATAAAATTCATAGAAGAAAATAAAGAGAAAAATATCTTCAATATAAACATGAGCAACTTTTTCCTGAACACATCTCCTTGGGTGATGGAAACAAAATTAAAAATGAACAAATGGGACTACATCAAACTAAAAAGCTTCTGTACAGCAAAGGGAAACATCAGCAGAACAAAAAGTCATCCTACAGTATGGGAGAATATGTTTGTAAACAACTTATCTGATAAGGGGTTAACATCCAAAATATATAAAAACTCACATGCCTCAACACCCAGAAAGCAAATAACCCAATTAAAAAATGGGCAGAGGATCTGAACAGACTCTTTTCCAAAGAAGAAATTCAGATGGCCGACAGGCACATGAAAAGATTGCTAATTATTTCACATTTGCTAATTATCAGGGAAATGCAAATTAAAACCACAATGAGATATCACCTTACACCAGTTAGAATGGCCAACATCCAAAAAACAGATAACACCAAATGCTTGTGAGGCTGTGGAGAAAGGGGACCCCTCCTACACTTTTGGTGGGAATGTAAATTAATTCAACCATTGTGAAAGTAATATGGAGGTTCCTCTGAAAAACTAAAAATAGAAATATTTGACCTAGGAATTCTCCTCCTAGGAATTTACCCAAAGAAAACAAGATCCTAGATTCAACAAGACATATGCACCCCTATGTTTATTGCAGCACTATTTGTAACAGCCAAGATATTGAAGTAACCTGTGTCAATCAGTAGATGAATGGATAACAAAGAAGGGATACTTATACACAATGGAATATTATTCAGCCATAAGAAGAAAAGGAATTCTCCCATTTGCAACATGGATTAAGCTAGAGGGTATTACACTCAGTGAAATAAGCCAGGCAGAGAAAGACCTTAGGGACTCCAGTACATTCCTTTCAGGCTGGGGACTCAGTCTGTGTCAAAACTTGAAAAAGTGATTCCCTCAAACCTCAGTTGACTGACCCCTACATTGTTGTTCTATCCACTCCTACTGCCCTCAAAGTTGCAGTCATCACTCCATGGGTCCATCGTTCCAGAGTGAAAAGAGCCCATAATCTGGACAAAGAAATACATCAATAGAAGGCCCATCCAGACTTCCAGAATCCTCTCTGCCTCCACATCTGATGATTACCCTCTGACTAATGAACACCTGCACACTGTGGATCCTGGCCCTTGCAGAATGGAATCTCTTATCCTGGGCATTAAACTCTATGCTGCTGCCCCCTCTAACTAAACTTCCTCCTCAAAAGTTGCCCTTTCTATTGTCTATTGGGTAATTGTAAGTTGTTTTGCTGTGCTTATCTGTCTCTCCTATCTGAACTCAAGTTTCAGCCTGTGTTTCCAAAGTACGTCTCTATAATATTGCCTCTATCAAATTAACTGTACAAAGTTATAAAGTGTGTGGTCATCACCCAAGGGAGTGCCCTCAGTGACCCTCCACCTGTAGCACCTGTCCTCTCACACTCAATTAAGCCAGCCTGAGTGTAATGCTCAGCTGCATAAAAATAAATTAGGACTGAGGAAACTGAGTATTTTTTGTTAAGCACAGGCTTATCAAGAGCCTGAAGGACTCATTTCAACTTGTACACACAAGGCCTATACAGACAAATGCATAAAAACGTAATCATTTGTGATCTTCACAAAGTACTCAGGACTTTAATGAAAAAAGTCACAAGAAAATATCCTAGCTCAAAGCAATTAAAAGTACAAACACAAGCCATTATAACCCTATCATAAACCAAAAATATGATGCCCCTAAAACGAAGTGTTTAAAGTGCATCAGAGGGGGAAGTGATAAGGAAAATATTCAACACAGCTGTCAAGGTCAGCAAACCACTTTTTTCCTCTAGTTGGCAAAGCACTCCCAGCTCCCTCACCAAAATTCCACATATCAAAATAATATAAATTGCTCCACTGCATGTGCTCAGGGCTCAGACGTTGGGGGATTACTCCCCTCTGAGCTCGCTGGTGTGAAATAAACCTCACCACTCCAAGACCTCCAAGTGCTGCTTGGTTCTTCCGTCAGTGATCAAGTCCAGGTTTTCCAGTATTTTCTGGAACAAGGGGATCATGGGGAAGACAGTATAGCACAGAGAGGATAAGTGGTGACTTTATAGCATCTTACTATTTTGATGGACAATGACTGCAATGGGGTGTGTGGGGGGGACT
This sequence comes from Manis pentadactyla, assembly GCF_030020395.1. Classification (NCBI taxonomy): domain Eukaryota; kingdom Metazoa; phylum Chordata; class Mammalia; order Pholidota; family Manidae; genus Manis; species Manis pentadactyla. Next base: position 166,157,376 of record NC_080020.1, on the reverse strand, counting down.
TGATAATATGGCTGAATGTAAATAACCACAATGTTGCTCATGTGAAACCTTCATAAGATTGTACATCAATGATACCTTAATAAATTTAAAAAAAAAGGTCCACAGAGAGAAACCGAAGAAGACACCATGAGCAGAAATAGGACTGGAATTTAAGTCTTCTGATTTCTTTCTATTCTTTGCTTTTTTATAACACCATACTGCATCTAGATGCCATCCCTTTAGAGATTTTTTCCAAAATCAATGGGATGAATACTACTGTCAACCTGTTACACCCAATGGGTGAATTAATTGATCAATTAATTTTAATACATTTCTTGAGTGCTGTGGAAATGAGTAAAAACCACACAAATGTGAAGAAGCAAAGGCTATTTACTCAGAGCTTGATATAGCAAAGGGGTCCATCACCATCTTTTATGTTTTGGCAGAGCCTCAAAGACAAGCAGTAGGGGAAATCTTTGTAGTGGAATAAAGTGAAAGTCTTAGGTATAATTGGAGACTATTAGCATGAGGGATCATGAGGTGAAATTCTTAAATGTATTTCCAGATTCGTGGGAGAGAACCAATTTGTCCACAGGGGAATGACTCATATAGTCTTAAGGGCTAGTGGGAGTATCTTTGCCCAAGGAAGCTCAACTGTTTCTGAAAGTTTGGTGATTAGGATGTCTTTGGTCCTTTCATCCAGAATATTGTGGGTGTAAGCACAGTGCAGTTTATGATTAAGAGGTAAAGCAGTATGAAGTTATTTTATAATTGTTCCTGTAAAGAAGGTGTCTCAATCAGTTGATATAAAAACTAGGATAGCACAGGTTGCAACACAAAATTAAGTGGCTTTTTATATAGCTTTCAGCAAGAAATGCTTCAGCTCATCCTGAAAATATACATAAATTAATTAGAAAATATTCAAATCCAGTGGAGGGTGGATATTGGTAAAGTCCATTTGGTGTTCAAATGGCCTCTGAGGCTCTAGTTCCTGGTCATGTCCCACTTTTAAAGTTTTTCTGGGATTATGATATCGACAGTTACACATGACCTCAACATAACTACAGCTGTCTTTTTAAAAGTTTCCCTACCAGTGTTGATTTAAAATAGTATTAAGTTGCCAATCTCATGATGAGTACTTTCACAGAGAAATTTAACATCTACTTGCAATCATCTGCTGCTCCCAAGCAGCCAGCTCGGGAGTGCCAGAGATTATCTGAGAGGGGTGCTTCTAGACTTTTTTTTTCCATTCTTCTTCTCCAAAATCAGGGGCTAAATGTTGATTATTACATAATAGTCTTTTTTAATTCCTCCAAAGAATTATCCTTTGAGAGTTCAGATATGATTGTAATCTTGGTTAAAGTGACTTCTTTAACATAATGATCTGCTAGAGAATTTTATTGTTCCTATTGTCTCTTTTCACGTGGGCCTCAACTTTTACAATTGCTACATCTCTAGAGAGAAGGAATGAATCTGAAAGTTCCTTGACTTGTCCATTTTTGATGAGGGTTCCAGCAGAGAGGAGAAACCTGCTTTGTTTCAAAGCATCCCAAAGTCACATGTTACCCAAAAAGCAGTCTTGTTCTATGTGTATATGCTTATTCTCTGTTTTTTTGGCTCATTCACAAGCTTTAATAAGTGAAGTATGTTCTGCCATCTGAGCTTAGTTTTAGGTATAGTATATGTTTAGGGAGAACTTTTGTTAGTGATGTTATACCTTCCTTATAAAAGTTTTGGTTTTAAAGTACAATCCATCAAAAAATAATATTGGGTTAGAGTTTTCAGCAGGAGTCTGTAATAAATCTAAGGAAGGTAGATATACCCTCTCTTCTGGTAGATGCAGGAGAGTGACAGGTTTGAGGATGTCACAGTGGTGAAAAGTAGTGTGAAAAGAAGAGAGTAATAGCATCTCATAAAAGGTTAAACAGCTAACTGAAAAGTTTCTTGTGTTCTCAACCTGTACTTTTATCTGTACTGTGTGAGGAACCTTTAAAGTAAGGAGTCTGGAAAAAGTTCATCATCATCATCATCAGTTAAGTTTTACAGCAGCAACTATTGGCTTAAGACAAAGGATAATCCTCTGTAACTGCATTGGATTTTTGATGGTTCTTAGGAATATCAGTTAAAATCTCAAGGGCTTGTCAAGATCAACCATGCACAAATAGAAGAAATGGCTTTTTGTAGTTAAGGGTGCTCTCATGGATAATTATATATGTTAAGTTGATTGGGTCAGGGTGCCCAGATATTTGGTCAAATGCTATTCTTGGTGCTTCTTTGAGAGTGCTTTTGCTTGAGATAAATATTTAAATTGGTAGACTGAGTAAAAAAGATTACCCTTGTATGGGTTCCAACTAATCAGCTGAAGGCATGCATAGAATAAAAGTCTGACTCCAGTCTGAGTAAGAGACAATTCTTTTGTCTGACAGTCTTCAAGATGGAACTAAAGCTCTTTGTGCCTGATAGCCTTTGCATTGGGACCTTGGCTCCTCCCTGTTCTACACAGCCTGCCAACCTTCAAGCTTAAACTGGGGCCTTGGCTCTGGAGATTTTGGTCTAGCCAGACTCTGTAATTATATGAGCCAGTTCCTTATAATAAACCTCTCTCTTTCTTTCCCTCTGTCTCTCAATATTTATTCTGTTTTTTTTGTTTTGTTTTGTTTTGTTTTCCTGTAGAAGTCTGTCTAATATAGATTTTGGCACAGAATGGTTCTAGAGGTACATAATTTTAAGAATGATTCTCTGAATTAGTTCTGGGGTTTCTGGAATGGGCTCTGTAACCTGATTAGATTTAAAGAGATCAGTGACTGCATTTCCAATAAGAAAGGAAGCACTGGCAACCTTTGGTATGGTTAAAGAGTTACACAAAATATCTCCATTGGATATTCCTAATCAAACATCTAGAAGCAAGGACCTGGGTGACAATGCATATGATAATTTCGACAATTTTGGTCAAACTAATGAAAATAAAGACATTGGCTGGTTGCTCCTAATGTTGCCAAAGTAGAAAAAGAAAAATAAGAGCTCAGAAATTCAAATACACCACTCAAGTGCCACATAAATGACCTGAAAGTTCTTGTGTCCTCCTTGAAAGAAATCCTTGTCTCCTGTAGTTGTAGGGCTGATATTGCTGAAAAACAAACCAAGAATCTTATTTTACAAATGGCTGAATTACAACACAAAGTGAACTACTAGTTTCACAAATGTCTATTAAGGTAAAGATGTTGATTTTGAAAAAAATGGAAGCCTGAAAGTTATAATTGAGTTGTGTGGGAATACCCTGACAGAACTGGGTACATCAGGCCCCTAATTTCTGATGAGTTTTCTTTGCCTCTCCACCCCCACTTTATGAGAATAACCCTGCATTGCCCCAGGAAGCTTTAATGGCCTCCCCTGAATTAACAACCTTGTAAGACAATGTTGATTCTCCTAAGAATCCCCCCCATCTTTGGTTCTATACCTATAACTAGACTTAAGTCCTGGCAGCTCCTAAAGGTAAAGTCCAAAGCGCAGAAATGAGCTACATTCCTAAGGAACTACTTGAATTTTTTAATTTATACAGAAATCTTGGGAATATATGTGGGAATAAATATTTGGGTATGGGATAATGGTGAAAGAAGCAAAGTTGGATCATGCCAAACTTTTCGATATGGGCCTACTAAACAGATTTTGCATTTAACGGAGCAGCTCCAGAAGTTAGAAAGAGCTCTAACAGTGTGCTTGGTTTGTTGGCTGAAATATGGGCCAAATGTGGCCCATGGTGGGTATATTAGAAATGCTAGCTAGCCCTGCCTTGGTTTACTATAGAGGAAAGTATTCAAATGCTCAGGGAGATTGGAAATTTAAAGTGGATTTGTCATTAAAACCTACTCACCCACCCTGGAAGGGTCCAGAAGACACATTTTTCACCATGAGTAGGAGAAATATATTTGTGAAAGAAGTCTGAACATCTTTGAAGAGCTCTGTAACCACTCTTCTCTGTAGGAACCATGTTACAGTGAGAACTTTGGTTATTCAATTGGGAAAACTAAATGTAAAGGAAGTACTTACATCTTGGGGTAGCATGATCCGATTAGTGACACTCAACCACCAAAGTGGTCACTGTGACTTTAATGGACAGCAGAGTCAAAGCAGCAATCAGAATAGTTTGATTCTTGCAAGTCATATGTGTGCACCAGTTAATCATGGTGCTCCTGGAATTGAAGCATATTGGAAGCCTACTAAATTCTTACTTGATCTATAAAAACAGAAAAGTTCTAGGTCAAGAAAACAAAAGATAAAATGAATGATAAAAGCAAAGAGTCATGGCTTCTTAATCAATTCCCAGACTTGGGACAGTTTACAATTTCAGAGCCCCTTGAATGAAGGGAAGTCTAGGTCCCTTTGAGGAAGGACTCTGCTACACTGCCAAAAATTTATACTTTCACCCTTTCTTCCCCAAAGGAATGTACAGCCTTTTGCAAGGGTAACTATGCATTAGGGAAAAAGAAATAATCAGAACTTTTGGGGGCTACTGAGCATTGGCTCTGACTGGACACAAATTCCAGGAGACCTAAAATGTTACTGTGGTCCATTAGTCAAAGTAGGAGTTCATGGAGGTCAGCTGACCAATCAAATTTTAGTTCATCTCCATGTCAAAATGGGCCCAGTTTGTCCCTAAACCTATTCTGTGGTTATTCCCCAGACCTAGAATGCACAATTAGAATAGACATAATCAGCAGCTAACACAATGACAACACTGGTTCCTTGGCCTGTGAAGTGAGGGCTGTCATGGTGGAAAGTCCTTGTGGAAGCTGCTAGAACTGACTATACTCCAAAAAGTAGTAAATCAAAAATAGTTCTGCACTCCTGGAGGAATTGCAGAGATTAGTGCTACCATCAAGAACCTGAAAGATGATGCAGGGGTGATAATTCCCACCACATCCTTACTCAACCTAACTATTTGGCCTATGCAGAAGACAGATGGATCCTGGGGAATTACCATAAGTTTAACTAGGCAATTACTCCTATCACAGCTGCTGTACTGTACTAGATGTGGTTTCATTGCCTGGGCGAACTAACCTATACCCTCGTGCCTGGTACACAGCTACTCTAGAAATTGCTTTTTCCTCTATACCTGTGGCCTTGTAGGAAGTTCACCCACCATCAGATCACAGAGAAAGAGAAGACTCAGTTCTAGTTTGCAGATGGTTCTGTGAAATATGTAAGCATGACTGAAAAGTTGACAGCTGCAGCACTACTTTGCTTTCTGGGACATCATTGAAGGACAGTCATGAATGGAAATCTCCCAGTGAGCACCTGGTTGGTGCAGTTGGCAGTGCACTTGGTTGTTCATTTTCCTGAAAGCAGAAATGGCCAGATATGTGATCATATACCAATTCATGCATCTAATAATTTGGCTGGAGGGTCAGGGACTTGGAAGGAACAAGACTGGAAAATCAATTACAGGAAATTTGGAGAAGAGGCATGAGGATAGACCTCTGAATGAGCAAGAAATGCGAATATATTTGTGTCCTAATTGAATGTTTACCAAAGGGTGACCTAGCAGAGAAGGAATTTTTAAAAATCGATTAGATAGAGTGACCTATTCTGGGGGTATTAGTCCCTTTTCCCAGGCAGCCCTGTTATACCTCGTGGGCTCATGAATAAAGTGGACACAGTGGCAGTGATGGAGGTTATGTCTAGACTAACTAACATGGACTTCAACTCACCCGGACTACTTGGCTGAGGCCAATTCTGAGTGCTAGCAGCAGAAACCAACACCGAATCCCTGAAATGACACCATTCTCCAGGGTGATAAGCCCAGCTACCTGGTGGCTGGTTGATTACACTGGACCACTGACAGCATTTTGTTCATACTGGAACAGACAAGCATTCTGGGTACAGATTTGCCTTTTGTACATAAAATGCTTCTGCAAAACTACTATCCATGGACTCACAGAATGCTTTTATCCACTGTCATGGTCTTCCATACAGCATTGCTTCTGATCAAGGAACTCAGTTCACATCAAAATAAATGGGGAAATGGGCCTATCCTCTAGAATTCACTCGTCTTTTAATATTCTACACCATCTGGAAGCAGATGGCTTGATAGAACGGTGGAATGACCCTTTGAGTACTCAGTGGTAGTGTCATCTAGGTGACAATACCTTGCAGGGCTGGGGCAAGGCTCCCAGAAGGCTGTATAAGCTCTGAATCAATGTCCAATATACAGGGCTATTTCTCTCTTAGCCAGAATTTCCAGATCCAAGAATCAATGGATGAAAATATGAATTATACCATTGACTTTTGCCCCTAGTGACCAACTAGCAAGAATTTTGCTTCCTTTCCCCATGTCCTTATTCTATTCTGGCATAGAAGTTGTAGTTCCAAAGAGAATACTTCTACCAGGAAGCACAACCATGACTTGAAGATGAATGATACCACTTTTTTTCTGAGGAAGGGACCAATGCATATCCTGTTATATACAAGGCAGTTGTATCATGCTCTTCAGGTGTTCATTTAGTTTTACAATTGCATTTACAGAGTAAGTCTTACATACAAAGTCTCCCCATATTAAATTTCAGGAGTGATATTGCAGAAGAGGAAGTCCTAGTCAAGGGACCAATGGTTATGGTTAAGTGTTGGGAGATAAGGAAATTCTGTGGGTTTTTTGAAGTGTGGTGTAATTATACTACAAGGAAGGGGTTGAGCAATAGAGACATGGTTCAGTGTTGAAACTGTAGTACCTATATATACCAAGAACTGATGAGGGTGACCATCTATATTTATTGTTAATTCACCTTAAGTGTTTAAAGTTATGGCAGCATATTCGGTGCTTTTTACTTTTCTCAGAGCATTGTCATCAATCTAAGTTTAGAGATTTCTCTTTGTCTTGGTTTTTCTTTCATAAGATGGGGAAATTTTTTATTTTCCAGTGTTTCTTCTGTTTACAGTATCCATAAGTGTCCTTTTCAGTAGTGGTCAGCTGGAATGTTGGCCACCTAGTTTTTGTTCTTCAGAACCACAAGCTTATTTTGGGTCCTGTCTCAGTTTTTGTTCTAAAGCCTTTTCCACCAGGTGTTGTAGTTCATCTGAAGGGTCTATTTCTAATTCTAATCTCTGTGTTTAAATTCTCTCCAATTTCATGTTTACTTACAATATGAGTGAAAAGGCTGCTGTTGCATCATACTTTCTTTAGCTCCCAAATATTTTAGAAGGTATTTTCTAGTCTATTCTGAATATATCCTATAGTTTCCTTTTTTTCCCCTTGATTGAACTATGATCCAAACTATTTTTATTGTAAGTGTTTAATATGATTTTTCTGTGCCTTTGACTTACTATTCTGCTTTTTATTTGACTCTCAGGTTAATCATAGAAAATGGGACCTAGGTCATATATACCCAAAATAATTCTGAATGCTTCTGTGAATATTTTGCTGATCCTTTAGGTTTAGGGAAATTTTAAGTACAGCTCGTAATTTAGCTTGGGTCCATGGTTTAAATTCTACAGCTAGCTGTATACCTAGATCAAGAGAGGGGTGATTTTTTTAGAGGAAACTTGCATTTTGGGATTTTAAGAGTTTTATTGGAAAAAGGTAGGAGATTTGGACAAGAGGAATTGGAGAGAGGTACAGACAGCTGTGTAATGAGAGAAATAAGAAGGATAAGGGGGGAGAGAGAGGACTGGACCTAGGGAGGCAATTGGAGAGCAAGGAGAGAAAGGATTTACTTAAAGAATGAATCTGGTTTGTTCTTAATCTTAAATTTGTTAAATTGCTCATTAGTTTTAGCCAAAAAATCTTTCAGTGAAGCAATTTTTGACTCAAAATTTCTTTTGGAGACCTCTGTATACCAGTTAAAAAATACTTCCCATTTGGTCCTGAGAAATCTTATTCCCTAACTTTTTTAAGATTCTTATTAAATTAATAATTTTAAGTGCAGTGTTCCCCAGAGAGGCCACTGAAGTCCCAGATTATCTTTGATGAAGTTATACTGTTTAGAAATATAATTAGAAGAACTGGGATTATAATGAGAGTACATATAAAAAGCAGAAGCACTTCCTGGAAGAAGAGAGGATTTATATTTTGGCACCCAATGAAAGCTAGCAACAGGTGATAGGAATAAAATATTTGTGCACCTCATGTCTCAGGCCACCCTACCTTGATGCTTAACCACCTCCAAACACAAGAATTTACAGTCATTGACAGGTGCAAAGCCTCATAAAATATTCTCTCTGGATCAAAGCCAAGATCTTAAGATGAAAAAAAAAAAGTGGTTAAAAGAGAACTTCACCTGTTTTATTGGTAGACCACAACAAAGTTGGTCCAAGTGGATGCCTGACTGGTGAGAACCTCAAACCCATTTGACTGTGAGGCCAGCTTGTAAAATAGGCTTATAGGGACTATGCCTGTGTTCTAGTTGGTCTTTGATTCTCCTTTTTGTGACAAACAACACTTTTAACAGTAACACGCAAAAGAGCACAAGGATGAAAAGGCACTTAATTCTACCAATGATGCCTTGAATATGAATATCTAGCTAAGGAACACAATGCAAAGAGAACAGAGTTCAGCCCCAGGGCTGACTTGTCAAATAATCACAGACTTCATATGCTAGGAGAAGCGACGGCAAAAGCAGAAGGGGCTCTGTGAGTACCACACCTGGTCACAGGCTGAGATCTGAGGCAATGGACAGCACGCCCTGGATCTCTGTGAGACCTGTGTGATAAGTGTGGAAGTAAATGAAGACTACCCAAATGAGAACAAGTAAAGATATTTATTCAGAGTTTGCTATAATAACAGGGTCAGCCACTTACTTGCATTTGGGCAGAGAGTGAAGAGTAGGCCAGAGGAGTGAGAAAGCTTTATAGTGGGGAAAAAAGGGAAAACTGAAGGTATGCCCTAATTGGAGGTGGTTGGCATGGGTAAGCTTATTTCCAAAGAGTTTCTGGAAAGAAAAATTTCCATGGCTAAACATGTTAGATATTCCCTGATACATGTTCTTTTGGAGATTTACAATGAACCTAACATATTCAAATATTATAAACTCTAAGTTCTGTACTAAGGAAATATTTTTAACTCAGATATTCCCAAACTATAGTTCCTATAAACTTCTTTTTTTCCAAACTTTATTAGTGTTCCTCAGAAACAGTTTTAAGAAAGCCTTATGTCAACCATTCTGTTAGGTACCTAACACATACAAATAGACACTGTTCCTTCATGTAAGGCAGGAGAACCATTAGTAGAAATTATGCTGTGGTGAGGGAAGACTGTATCCTGCTTAGATACCCTCCCTTCCCCAAAAAACATGTATACTCAACTGCATAGTATATTAAATAGAAGATATATTTTGCATTTTCTCTCTGCCCCCTTTTGCTTTCCTTTCTTCCTGTGTGTCAAGCCATAGTATTTGTCTGTCAATTCACTATTATCTTCATAATGTCTTTTGAATATTCAGGGATTTCAGTGTTTGCAGCTTTAATAAGCCATGACAAGGCTAGAAAGTGCCAGGTTCTGAAGCATTTTGCTGAAACATCAATCTAGGGGATCAGATAGTCCTTCCCTAGACATAGTATCTTCCTTCTCCTTAGTATCTGGGGATAGGGTTGGAAAAGAAGGTTGCTTCTACATTTATGGTTTAAATTTGTCCTGTGAGGTCTAAAGGTGCAGCCCTGCCTTGGATAGCACTACTTTTGGAAGCACACTGCAGGCCTTTATCTTCTTCCTCTAGTTATTAGGAGACAATAAAACAAGTAAACAATGATAATGAAACAGCCTTGGGCCCACTCATATCTGAGGAACCTAAAATTTGCTTGTCTAAGTGAAACCTGTCTAGGTGTCAATGGCTGCTAAAGAATTAATAGAGTTATGCATTCAGCAGGTATCAGCATTTTCATGGGGAGTACTTAGAAAAATGTTATTTTAAAAGAAAACTAATTTCCAGTGTAGGCCTTCCAAGTATTAAAGAGAGACAGTGGTTAAAGGGAGACAGCGGTGATACATTGTGAACAGTAGAAAACTGTTTCATTGATCACTATTTATGACAAATTGGCAGCTATCTTAAATGTGAGAATATCTTATTGGGGTTTGGGGACAAGATCTACGATTATAGTATGTTATATCATAGCAAATTATGTATGTCATTGTATTCCTAATTTGTGTCTTTCTCCCCTCCAAAATTTTTTGTTCATTTATCCCTTCCTATGTACTAGATTCACCATTTACTTGAGTATAACAAAAAGGTTAATGTCATAAAATCTTATATTTCTACAAGAGTGCCCAGTTCTGTTTGCAAGAATCCTTCTAGCACAGGTGAAATAATTGACTTGAGAGGACTTCCCAGTGAAGGAATATTTTTACCAATCTTTGAGAAAAGTGAGTACTTAGGTAGACCCTTGCTATTGTCAAAATTTTGTTTCAGCAATTGTGCTTCTCCATAAAAATTTCTGAAATCGATCAACCTACCTAAAGAGAAAAATAGGAATCAAAACAAATCAAACCAAAATGAAAGAACTCAGCATAAAAGTAGTCTGAAATAAGAGAAATTACTTTCTAATTGTATTGGTTGTGACTATGTGTTAAAGTAGTCTAATATCTAGGTTTTTGGGAATGTGCTAATGCGTCCCATGAAAATGTTCTACATAAAAACAGAATTTAATTAATATTGAAAGTAATACATGTTCTTACTAGTTAATCTGTAACCTAGAATAGTCTTGAATAACTGCATTTATGGATCTATATGGAGCCTTATATCTCACCAAGAGTCTTCACCAATAGTTATTAGTGACATTGGATGCAAAGGGAAATTTACTAAAGTGTATGGTGTCCACTATAACACATACCCATAAATAAAAGCTAAAAACACCTCCACCATGAAAGCTTGTTTAAGCTCCCTCTGGTATTACCTAATGTTTTCTTCGCACCACTCTTACCAGTTTCAATTTTTTATCTTTATATTGTACATTTCTTTTATTATCTGCTAAATATTCCATTGTCTGCAGGTGTTTTATTAATTTCAATTAATTAAATAATTAATTATTCATTTATTGAACCTAATATTAGTATCATATTTAGGATATGTTAAGTAATCAGAATCCATTCATTCAGTGAGGGGGCTTTCCTATCACAATCACCTCTAGGTATATTTTAATGTTACAGTTTCATAAAGTGAAACACTTCCATTTTTCAAAGCTATTGCATGAAATAGATGGGTCAAAGTTTGTTGGCCCATTTGATATGTCAGAAGACAGGCTAAGAGTTGTTACCTTCTCAAGTTAGCATTACAAATTAGTGAACTTCTGAGCCAAAATAAATGTTTGATTCCTAACACAGTGGGCTCTTTCCTACCATTTTACTGTGCAGAATGTGGTCAGCACAATGACTGCTGTTTATCTTAGTATATTAGATAGTGAATAATGCTGTGCTGATCATTTTGGCACTGAGGCTGCTCAGTGGTAAATATTCAATATTCAATTATTTAAAGGGTAAATATTCAATACTAACCTAAATCTGTTTTTCTTATGAATTTATAGTTTCTAATATTAGTGCAGATGTTTGCTTCCCTCTAATTATATAATCCTTAATAATGCACTTGAATGTACTATCACTGTGAACTCTATGAGACTCTAAGGAAGAAGGCCATCTAATCTCTATACTATCTCAGGGGATAAGTAGGAGTAGAAAATTAAGAATATGCCTTCCTATGTAGCAAGGCCTTCAGAAGAGTATGTATTAGTCACCAAGACACTTCAAAGCACTACAGCTTCTTAGGTCATGTCATTTTTGTTTTATATTCTACTATGTAATAAAACTTTTATGTTGGTTTTCAGTGTTCTTCCAGGATTCCAAAATATATTGCCTCATATATCTCTTCTGCTTAAATTATCTAGTGCTTCCCTCCCCCCGTATAACATTCTCTTATTATCTTAACTTTTCCTCCTGGTCTCTTACCCCAAATGTCTTTCATCCACAAGCTCTGGTATATAGTCCATTCATTCTCCCTATGACTTTTCAACCTTCTCATCTCCAGTACTTTCACTCAGCTTTTCCTTTTGGTAGATAATCTATGTCATGCAGAATCTCTCCTTTCCCAGTTTTTGAACAATAAACTGCTAGTTCTGCTCAATGGTCACTCTCTCCTAGTACTCCACAATCCCTGCAAATAGCCAACATTTCCTTCTATTATTTCAGTGAATCTTTCCTCAGTAAGACTTTGTCAGACCTTGAGGGGTAAGTTTGTGTTACACTTACCTTTTTCTTTCAGGGAACTTAAATAGGGTCTGCAATTAGGAAGCATGAATATGTATTTTTTTCAGTGAATTGACTGAATGCCCCACATCCTGGTAGACAGAAATGTAGTCACTTAAAGTGAAAGGACTTGGCATCATCCATGGCTGGCATACTATGTGGCAAAAAAGATAAAGACATGGACTTTAGAGCCAGACTCCTTAAGAATAAATCCTAGTTCTGCTGCTATCAGCTGTGTTTGGGTTAATTAATCTCTCCATGCCTCAGTTTCCCCATTTGTAAATTATATAATATTGGTACCTATTTCATAGTCTAATTATAAAAAGAAATTCACTCAGTACTCTGAAAAAATTTTTTAAAAATTTTGTTAAAGGTAATGATTTTTAAAAAATGGATGCATAAACACTGCAAATGAAAATACTGTTCTCTTTTTCTGGAACATATCTTACCCCTACCAAATCATTATCTGCTTGCAAAACATCTCACTCATTCATTAAGGCTCAAATCAAACATGCTCTGGTATTTCAAGGCATTATGTATTTCCTTTGCTGTCCAACATTGTGGCTACTAAGCACATTTGGTTTTTCAAATTTAAATTAATTAAAATTAAATTTAATTAAAAATTCAGTTCTTTAGCCAGCTAGCCACATTTCAAGTGCCATAGCCACATGAGGCCAGTGACTACCATATTGTAAAGGAGTGATTATAGCATATTTTCATCATTACAGGAAGTTCTATTGGACAATGCTTTACCTAAGACAGATTGGAAAATTGTTGCAGTGATTTTATACAAGCCTCTCTAATATCATGTATCATTTTTCATTGTATTTATTATATATACACATATATGCTTATGTATTTGCATACATATATATGTGTTTAAAGGATATGTATATGCACATATATGCATATCCTTTACATATATGTTTATTTTACATGTGTATATATTTTATATGTATACATAATATTCATCTCTATGTAAGGGACATATGTATCTATATCTGTATCTGTATCTTTATCCTAGGTTTTTTGTTCCTCATGGTAAAACATCTTATTATTTTGTGTCTTATTACCCAGTAGGGCTCATTATGACATAGAAAACACCTCAAAATAACTGTGAAATAAATGAGTTGGTAAATTAATAACAAACATTTTAAACTAAAATAGCAAGGTTTTCTTTAGACTTCTAATAGTAATATACCCTGGAGGGGACGTAAAAAGTTTTAAATTCATGACTTATCTCAATGATACAATAAATACTATATTGCAACTTTCTGCTTCACATACAGCCAAGTAGAATTCATTTCATGGAACAGTATCTTCCTACTTGTTTCATTCTTTGCCATTATAATTCCTTTTAAAGCTTGTATCTATATGCCCCATATTCATATACCCTGAAAGAGTCTAAATAGTCTTAATGTTTGAGTAGTGGCATCTTGATACATGACCTACACTGACAGTATCTGATCAGTCAGTGAAATGCTGGCTCACAAGAGAGAACCAGAAGGTCATTAATCTATGGAGGTACACCTAGTATGGCAGGAGGCAATTATGAGGGATATTGTTAATGAACATTTAGAGTCTTCATTAAGCATTTAACTTCCCTCCCTGAACAGAAACAAAGGCATCCTGCCTAAGCCAGTCATTTTGTAGTCTCATGGCCTAAATCCCTGAAAGCCTAAGCTATTTGCAAGACAGTATTTTCCCATCATTTAAAAATGGTTTGTCTTCAAGGAAATAAAAGCAGTAATCCATTTAGCAAGTTGTAAGTACTCATCCAACTACCAACCATTATTTAAGGAGGAATTACCTTGAAAAAAATTAAAAAGGCTAGAAAATATTTTATCTTTGAACATTACCTAGAATAGAAGCAGATTGAAAGGAATGCTTCTGCTAAAAACATCTCTTCAGTGTATTGCCATGTATGTTCATATAACATGCTATACTTTAGTTTCCAAATTCTAAATTTATGAAGTAGAATATATTTTTTATGAATTTTTTTGTGTTATATTTAGGTTTAAAAAACATCATGTCTAATGCTGGATTTAAAGAAATTATATCCAGTTGTAATTGGCAAACCTAAAAATACATTAATATTTAATGGTTGAGGAATATACAACCTACACTCTGCTCTAAATACACAGTACTAACATTAATTGACCCTTTTCAAATTTCCTCTAACCACTCTTGGTCCTCTTTGTTGAAAAAATATATATAACAATCCTTCACCAGCAATTGGAAGAGGGCTCGCTTTTAAAAATCTTACATCCTAATTGTTTTCCCTTCAAAGAATAGTAAAGCTGTAGAATTCTGCTTTAGAGTGATCTTGATATTATATAATTAATTTTATTCTAGAGATCAAAGCAATCAGTGCAAAATTTATCAGAGTCAGACTGAGGGGTCAGAATAAAACAGAGATTTTGTATTTACAAAAGAAATAGATGCAATTGCTTTTTTTGAGGGTGCATGTTATGTGTCAATATAAACCAATTAGCAAACCCATGTGGTAGGTGATTCATATTTAACTCCTTTTGTCATACAACAGTGTGGAATCAATCTTTCCGTTAGCTCATTGATGTACAACCCTTCCCAGCTTATCCCTATATCAGTATCACCAGGTACTTGAGGCCTTAAGCTGTAATATGGACTGTCCTTGGTATCCACTAGGCAGCCTTAGAGATTTATTACCTGTACCTAATCTCTATCTTCTTTAGCCAAATAACAAGTATGTATTTGGTAAACTATCATGTGGTGCCTGCTCTTTTATTTCAACTCATATTGACTTCATTCAATTCATCTCAATGCATTAATTTGTTATTGATACTTTATCTGACGATGTATTTAATGGTAACAAGTAAAAAAGAAGACAATGACTTACACAGATTTTTGGAGGCTCCAAATATAAAATAAAATGAATAAATCTCTGATGATGGGAATTTTGAGTTCCTTGACAGGTTTGAGTAGTAAGAAAAGCAGAACTATTTTAAGGCAGCAAAGAAAAAGAGCTTGTGAAAGAGTATACTAGGTAAATGGTATAGATCTTAATTATCACAGTCCACCTTCGGTCTCTAGGAATTATTTTTATTCTGAAGTCACTTCTGATTAATGGAGTGTTAACCTAAATTATTTTTTTTGGTTTCTGGTTACCTTAGAGATCCTTTTTCTCTCTTGCCATTACCATGGAGATGAGGTAGGCAGCAACCATTCTACTAACACTCCACATGAGGTAACATTTCACACATTGGATTCCAGAGCACAGAGGGCTACATGAAGCTCTTCCCTTTCATTCCTTACCCCATTTTCAAACCTGGCAAAACCCACATTGGATTCTGTAAGACCACAAAGAGACAAATAGCTTTGGATTGGTCTCTTTTCAAATTATTTGGGAAATCTAATGGGAAGGAAGATAAACATATTTGACTTTGGGATCTGTTAGTTCCTATTCTTTAAGCATCACAGGCTTTACCAATTATAAAGGGAAAACCATATATAAAATATATACTTAGGCAAAAAAAAGAATAAAAAAATATTTTGTCCCAAGTCTTCAACTCTCTCTTATGGAATGTATCTATTACTATTTTTGAGGCTCTAATTGGCATACTTGCATATTGATAGTTTAACTCAGAGTTAACAGTTTCCTCATAAAAGAAGTTACTTGTTCTATTTTCATTTGATCTAATTAGAAAATGTACATGTTGACAGACCTTAGAAAACTCTACCTGGAACATTTCCTTGAATTTATTTAAATATTATTCTAAGCCTATAAACTCTGCCTTTCTGGTTGTGAATGAGTTTTTTAATAGTTACGCCCTTGCACCCTTTGGAAGTATTTCAAGTCCTGTGTTTCCAGGAATTTCATACTTGATTTATCTCTCTTTGTGAATAGTGTATCATGTATAATATCGTGTTGATCTTTGGTTTGTCTAATGAACTGGTGTACAATTAATGCTGCTTTCACAAGCCACTTTAAACAAAGAAATGATATCCTCTATGTGCAGGAGACCCATTCAAGTCCTGTTTTTGGTTGCATTTTATAGGAAATTGCATAAACAATAAGAGAATGCTAAGCAAAAGAGAATAAGATGCTTTCATTGAAAGTTTCACATAAGTTCTCTCCTAAAAATGCCAGCTAAACAAAATGTAGAGAGCAACTTACATTTACATTATTATTTCTTTTGTAAGAGACTATGTACAGCAAGGGCAGGATTTTATAAGATGTCTATTTCCTTTCAAGTAAAAGAACAGATAAATTATATTGTTGTTTGTTAGTGCTACTGTGCCAAGACACTTTGATAATCTTGTATGTGAAGACTTTTCTTGTGAACTATTATATGACAAACAATATAAGTTACCAAATCTATATTTGAAGGTTCAGAGGAGCTGGGTGAATAGCCAACAGAAAGAAGAAAAGAGTAAAAAAGAAAAACAAAAAAGCAGTAATGAGAAATTCCTTCTTAGATCATGGCCATGATTCTACAGGTCTCTAAGTCAGTCTCTGTCAGGAATAAAACTGTCAGTTTCCTTTGGCTAGGAGGGAATTCATCATTCGCCGCTTTCATCAAATTGATTGTTAAGGATATATTAATAGGCTACAATTACAGAAGCAGGACCTTTTAGAATGTACAGCAAAGGGATTAAGTTTTGGAATCCATGGAGGAGATATTGCATTTGGACTTTGCTTCCTTCTATATGGACCACTTAGGGGTGAGAGTGAACTTCTGCTTTACCTTGGTGGAAGGACTAACTTTCTATTCTTGCTATTGTTCTCTCTCTAATTCTTTGTTCTCTAAATTTTTGTTTGTTTGTTTGACATTTCTCTAGCACCTTTGCTAGAGATATCTAGGAGAAACCTTTTCTCATTTAGGAAAAAATGTTTTGTCCCCCTCTCTGTCAGTCTTCAAAACCTAATGTTACCAAGATTGAGCCTTAGAGAAAAGAAATCTAAAGATCCTCCCTATCTGCCATTCCCACACGTTTTCAGTCTAGAGTTCAAAAGCACCAGCTGGTTTAGTATTTGAGTTAAAGGCTCAGCTAGTAACTGAACTTGTATTAAAAGCTCTGTAATTAATCAAGAATATCAGAGTTAGAGGAAGCTAGAAAACTGGATTGAGTTGTTTCTACATCTTGCTTATCTAAATCCCTTCCTTCAGTATCTTTGCAACTCCACATATTAGAATGCTCCACTGAACTTTAAGTACCATATTATTCAACTTAGAGAAGGGTTTACATTTACCTGATTGTAAACAATTTCAATTTAGGTCTTAGCTCTGCCATAATGGAAAACATGAAAAAATCATTTTAAAAAAGAGTTACATAATTTCCTTGGTAATTTTATGTATCCCACTGTCTCTTGTCTCCCATTCTGGTATACGACTTTGATGGTTCAGAGATCAGAGATATAAGGAGTATTGTATGGTTTGCCCAAAGATGAAATTATACTTCAGTATGTAAATGGCTACATTGTCTCAACTGCTATATGGATGTAAATGTTTATCCAGGAAGACACAATTACAATGACAAAAATGAAAGAGACATATGTACCTGGCCTAAAACCAGCTTTGTAAAATTTCAGTATTTTGACTACTTCATATCTTTTTGTATGCCCTTTTCAATAGTTTGAAACTATTTTTCAAACCATGCTGTGACTGATGTCTTTCTTGTTGAATTCAGCTCATTTTAGAGGTGCCATTTTTTCTCATTTCAAGCTATCTTTTAGATGAAGTCACTCACAAAGGTTTATGTGTAACTGAATCATGAAATAAGAAAGCAAGTTCCCCACTCAGTATGCAGGGGTTTAATATTCAAAAGAAGAAAATGCCTGAAAAGAAATTGTTATTTCTTTGGCCTTGCATATAAGTCCATGAAACTTGATGTACTATGCAATAACCTACAATAATTCTAATATTTGAACCTAAACTTAAAATATTAGATAAAAATGCCTTAAATGTGTACATAAGTAGACATGTTTGAATTGTTAATCTACTTTAATAATTGTACATATTTATACAAAATAAGTAATCTATATACTTTATTTTACACAGAATGAGATATTTCAAAAGTAATGGTGCCACCTAACCATATCTTCAGGTGTATTCTATGAAAGAATTTCAGGGCAAGGAATTTTCATCATTGCTCTAATTCTCTTTACAAGTCATTTATTACTTATGCAAAGCAGTTGAAATAGTCGGGTAGTTGAGAAAAATGAAGAGTAAGTAATCCTAGTTCAATTCCAGAAATCCCTTCTGTTATCATCACTCTATTTGATGAATCCTTTAAGAAGAATTTATTGAATCTCAGTATATGTAAATTATTATCTTTAAATAAGAAAATGCAATGCCATTGAAGTAGGGAGCAAAAAAAGAATTCCCTGAATAGATAAATAGATAAGATTCTTTCATCTTTCATCTTTATGAAAGAATCTGTGTTCAAATTATGGATGCCAGATTTTCAGAAAGAAAAATAGTATTTTTAGACAGATGATAAAAATGAAAATGTATACCCCACAGGTATTTATTAGAATGTTTAGTTTCTAAACTTGACATCTTTGTGAGTGTAAGTGATTTATTCTCTTCCTCTCAGCAATACTCTTGCATCAGCACAAAGCTGACTGACTGGCTACTCTCTGACAACTTAGATGACACCTTCTGAGATCTGGAGAAATCTATTACATTGTATATGTGACAGCCTATTTTGCAGGGTTTTGAAAATCATCCTCTACCCATCACATACCAACATACAAGCAAACAAATAAAATCCAAAATCACCAATAACACTGCAACCACCACCACCACAACAAACAGCATAAACATGTCAATAGGCTGTTCTCAGACTATATGCCCAGGTAGTGATTCTGAGCATAATAGTGGCTAATTTATTTCAAAAAGTATGTGCTAAATCTAGTCAGGATATTTAATGTACAGGAAATTTCTCTCTATCTCCAAATACCTTTCTAAAATTTCCCATACTAGGGCATACTATCCTATAAGGGAACTAGATAAGGAAAAATTAAGAATCTACAGGATTGTAATTTCACTCTAGGGAAAATAAGTAGGACTCAGGAGAAAACTGAAAATATTTAAGCTTACAGTATAACTATATACTGTTGAGTAAGGGAAGAAGAGATCCATCATATGTGAGAAGTGAAACCGACATTCCTTCTTGTCCTTACATTTATCAGTTCTGAGACCAAGTAAATTTTCCTGTTCTTTTGTTAAGTAATGCAGATAAAAAACAAAAATAATTTAAACACTTGATCCAAGGAATACTTGATAATGGAAAACTACAAACCAAATAAATAGGCTAATTATATAAATAGCTGCTTGTTCATCAAGTCTTTCCTTAAGACCCTAATCTCACTGTACTCACCGACTCAGTTATTACGTTATAAAATTTGCCCAATACTAGCCAACTCCACACCATGCACCACCTGCCTTAAACTCATTCAGCCTGTGGTCTAAAAATACTGACTTTCCTGACTTTTCCCTTCTGATATCTATTAAGATTCTATAAAAGCCAAGAAGCTTATCTTTGATTGGCCAAATGGGCTTTTCTGGTGATCTTTTGGTGATTTGATTCTTGACAGTTCTGATCCTCATGGTTCAACCAATATCCTTGTAAGACAATCTTACTGCTGAAACACAAGACCTGTCATTTAGAAGAGCTCATGTGTCCCTCTGCCCAAACATAAGAGTAAGATAGATTCTATATTAGATCTGGATTCCATTTCTGTTCATCAAGCTCCCAGATAGGTTTATTTTGTCTTGTTGGAATAAGGAGCAATTTATCAATCATTTGAATGTCTAATCAGATTTGAAAACTCTTTTCTTTCATGGAAAGCTGTCTCATTACTAATGGCACTATTGTTTACCTCTCCATTTGTTACTTTTTGCTGTCATATAAAAAATAAGTTTCATAACAAATAAAGTGAACATAAATCTGATGAGTCTGTTAGAACTGGCCCTGAGGGTTGGCAAGGTCAGGAGTTCTCATCAAACTGGTGTAATGACAGGACAAACTTTGTCTTGGGTCACCTATCAAAACCATATGAGAACTTTTCTCAGTCATCTCATTTCATCCACTACAGTCTTATAGAAATAGAAATCTTTCTAATTTTTTTAAATTAGAAATGCAGATTTTGTCAGTGTGCAAATTGGAGATGGCTGTTAGCTTAGGTGTCTAAGCAACACAACCAACATATTCAATAGATTAGTGCCTTAAACTCTTAGACACATCTTGGTCTAGGTCTGTGCTCAAATAGGGCCAGATTCCTGTGACTTAAAAGTTTTTGTACTAAAATTATCACTCATATTCCTATCCTTTATGCCATAATAAAGGAATAATTTAGAATTAGAGTTGTTTTTTGGGGAAATTTTGATATGTAAAAATAATTCATTTATAAAGTTCATTAGATTGAAAAGAGAGTAAAATTACAAAAAAAACTTCAAATCTCCAATAGTTTATATTTTTATTGGAATAAAAGCTTCCAAAATAAATTCAGATTCAAAATTTCTTTTTTAATAAAGTCTTTACCCAAGGCAAATAAACAATCTGAGAAAATAAAACTATTTGTCTTTTAGATCCTCCCAAACCACAAGCTCATTGCCTTTGTTTCATGATTCCTCCCATCTTGTCCTATCTCTTTTTTTTTTTTCTATCTCCTCTTTTGCCTTCTGCTCTTAGCTCTCTTCTCTTTGCTTCTGCCTAAAATGAAACCCCAGTTCTCCACTGTCTCTTTATTAACCCTGTTTAGATGAGAATAAACTATTTGAGGTTGATTTTTAGCCATAGAATTGGTGAGAACTGAGAACCATTATTAAAAATGTTCTAGTGCTTACACATAGAAGTTTACAGAGGAGTTTAAAATACCACTAGTAGTGCATATTTTAGGAATCCTAGTCAATGTTATTTGTATCATATGTTAGAAAGACCATCAATAGAAATAATTGGATGGCAAAAATCAGACCTAAAAGACTTAAGAAACCATGAATTTGTAGAAACCAGAGAGGTTTCAAGAAGTGGTATAGGTTAATGACAAGGAGTTTTGGAGCCTATTTCCAAAATATTCCCTATGAAAATTGATCAGACTATAATCCAGTCATGAGAACAAAGAAAGAATGTATTGGCTGAAAATTTTCATGGGTAAGCTCCTTCGCTTCTTAAGATAGCATTCAGGAGTAGAAGTTATTACCACATTTTTGTCCCTCACATTTTATGAACAACCTTAAAATGGAAATAAGTGAATTAATATGCAAGAAAAGAAAAGAAAGGATGAGACATAGCTCTACTGCCCAATCACCTGTTTGAAGATTACAAAAGAGCAGCAGAGCAAAAGACAACTAAAACTCAGAATAAACTGATGGTCTTAGAGCTAAAATAACTATATACTATTCCCTAATTATTAAGTCTAAGAAGGGAACCTTTTCATAAAGGGACATATGAACTTATACACAGTTTGTTAGTTTCCTGGTACTGCCAAAACAAATTGCCACAAACTGAGTGGCTTAAAACAATACCTATTTATTCTCTCACAGTTCTTGAGATCTGAATTTTAAATAAAGGCATCAGAAGGGTTGGTTCCTTCTGGGAACTTTGAAGGGAATTTTATTCTATGTCTTTCTCTTAGGTTCTGGTATTTTCTGCCAATCATTGGAGTTCCCTGACTTGTGGCAATGTAAAAATCCTATCGATGCCTCTGTCTTCACATGACATTTTCCTCTGTGTGTCTCTGCATCTAACCCTCCCTCTGCTTTCTCTTATATTTGCAATATTGTAGTTTCTGTAGAGATTAACATTTTTGGTAGATACTACTGAACCCATTACAGGCTGAAAGTGCACTATAAATGCAATTGTCCAGCACTAACTAAAAAACAAGAGAGAAGAAAAGGCAGATGCTCAATGAAGGTCTTCTAAGGAACAATATCACACCCTATTTTTATTTTACCCTTAGAAGAAGAAAATGTCCCTAAGTATTAAAAGACAAGTATACAAATCTTTTATATGTGCTTTATACCATCAATCTATAAACCCTTCCATTATTGCACAATCTCCACTGAGAATCAACAAACAACTCCATTATCTCTAATAATCTTGACATTCTCCAGATTTTAGTATACAACTATCTTCAGATCTTTAATTAAGGAGCATTCTTTCTTGATTTATGAGGCTTGTTCAGTAACAATAGGGGATTTACTTAATAGTGTCAATAGAATTGCCCAGTTTAAATGTTCTCCTGATGTCCTTTTCCTGGAAATTCCTACAATGTCCATTATTCACAATCAAGTCATAGTCAGTTTGGGTGGTGATTTATTATATTGTTTATTTTTAAATTAAGACTAAATTTTAATTCAACATGATATGCCAGACTCATACTAGGTAAAAAAATTCTGTTGATATATGTAGTTATTTGACCCAAACCTCTCAAGAATCACATTTACCAAATAAAATATTTATCCAAGTTTGCATGAAATCCTTTAAAACTGGAAGCTGAAACCTAATAGAGACTGGACTCTTCTTGTCACCTTGTACTAGTCATTATAATACTTATATTTTCACTCCATAAATCCAGTGGGGGGATATATTACATTAATTTTGTTTATTAATATAGATCAATATTGTGATTTTAGGGCCATAAATAAAATAATAACATTCTTCTTTCATGGGGAAACAAACCTGAATGTATTTCTACTCAGTATAATATGGGGCTACATAGTTTGGAGTGAAAGTCTGGGTTCTTCTTTATTTGCATTCTTTTAGATAAAGATAGTTAAAACCAGTTTATCTTTCATTTCAAATTACAACAATGTATCTGCACAGTTATTATTCTGAAGTCTACTAAGACAGTCACCAGGACTGTAAGGACCTAAATTTTCCTGGTATTCTACTTCTACACATGTATGGCTAATTATTGCTATGTTCTAAAAAGTAGATGAGTTCTAATACCATTGATTAAATAAACCTACTTACCATTCTAATTTGGAAAACACTAAGTTTCTAAAGAAATGGAACCATTTTATTAAGACTAATTTCATGATGTAAGTTATGATTTTCCCAAGGAGATAAATTCCTCATGTCTTCAATATTACAAATAATTCAAAACTTTTCTACCAATTCATATTCAAGAAATCTGTCTAAGTCTTTGGTGTTCTCACTCAGCTTCATATAAGTCATCAGAGACCAGTGGCTTATGAACTTTTCTCTTCAAACCCACATTTTCTCAGGGCAATAACAGCCAGACTATTAAATAACTAAACCTATGGAGACCTTTGCCAATTACGTGCCAAAACCGTTTGAGACTTAATAGTTCCTCATGTTGTTTAAACCTTGTCACTCACTGAAAATACACATTTCTTAGCATGTAACCTTTCATTGTATGAAATTCTGTTACTACACACATTTAGATTTATAGGGATAATATTTACATCAGCTATTCTTCCATTAACAGAAAGTACAACTCATAGTTGCCTAGTCTCTTTCCAAGAATGATTTATAACCTGATCATATTTTAATAGAACTCCACTAGAAAATTCACATTTAATCTTAATTGTCAGTGTTTATGAAACAAGAAAATCAGAAAGAACATTGCTTAATAGACATCAGTCCTCCCTAATATATGGACACCTGCCAGAGGCAAACTCAGCCCAGATGAAAGAGTTCATTGCACTTAGCTGAATTTGTGATTAGAGGGTCAATGTATATACTGTTAGACAATATGCTTTTAAAGTAGTCCATGATCTTTTATTTTCTTGGAAACAATTTAATTTTACCACAGAAGAATGTACAATTAAAGGTTATTAACAGACTAAAGAATTTTTAAGTGCTCAATTGCTTCATAAGGTGGTAGCTATTACAAATGGAGAGGCATATTCAAAATGTGACATGGAGACTTAATAACATGCTCATATGCCAGACAGACAGCCACTAAGATACTAACCCTATATGAACTCAAATGTCTAAATTGTTGGTGAGGTTAAAGAGTTCTTTATAGAATGCCAACAATTGACTTCATAGTCATAAAAATGATAAAATTGGGCTGAAAATTACATAAAGATCATCTTTGGTGTTTTCATGATGGCTGCATTTTAGTTTCAAGGGACTTCAAATATAGTCTGGCAAAGATTTTACATAAAACCACCCACCATGACAAGGGAAAAGAGCCAATGTACTTAATCAAAACTTACAGTGAAAAAAATTACTAAAATTTCTAACAGTTCCTTTGGTACATGTCTCACTTGTCACAGTTTTACCCTGGGAATTCTAGAAAGGTGAGACATGGACAAAAGCCTACATCTGAGTTCTTTTGAATATTGATAAATAGACTTTTAGCAATTATTTCTTATGATGGGTTTGCATATGTTTTTATCACTGTTTGCTTATTCTCAAGATGGCTTAAAGCACATCTTTTCCAAAAAAACATGGCTCTGGGAGTAGCAAAAGTTACTTTCATCTTTCATTCTCAACCAGAGAATTTTTAACCTAACTCTTCAGTGATTGAGATAGACATTTTATTGAAACTGCATAAAGATTTGAAAAGTCTTACTTACTGAGAAACTTCACTTTGCATATTATAACCAATGTTCAAGAAAGAAAAAAAAAGAAATCTTAAAAGCTATATTTAGCAAAGCTCTTAGAGACACTCAAACTTTCATGATTTAGTTATTTGCATTAATGACAAAAAAATTGATTTCTTCTGAGATCCACCAACTCTCCCATATGATTTAGCCACAGTCTCTCCAGTATTTACAGGAATTTCACCTCAGGTTCTAGTCTTGGCCCTACTGCAAGTAGACATGGCCAAATTCTGAAAAGGTCTGATGTAATACATATATTCTTATCATTCACAACAATATTGACCCAACATACTCCTAAACAACTCTTACTTGAATGAATTAACACCTGAAGAATGAGAGTTTTGAAAAATCTTCCAGGTATTTCTTAAGACTAGCTCTTTAGAGCAGTTTTAGTTTCATAGCAAAATTGAGAGGAAGGTGTAGAGATTTTGCACATACCCTCACCCTCCATGCATGCATAGCCTTCCCCATTATTCACATCCCCACAAATGTGATACTTTTGTTACATACATTGACACATCATAATCACCCATAATTTGCATTACGGTTCAGTTTTAGTGTTGTGTGTTCTGAGGGTTTGGACAAATGTATAATGACACATATGCATCATTATAGTATCATATGGAATATTTTCACAGCCCTAATATTCTCTTAATATAACATATTGTGCTTATAATGATGAAAGCTCAAACAAGAAGATATAATCAAGCATTATTAACAACTATCATGGAAATATGAGATTAGGAGCTGAGAGTTCTTAGAACTACTTTAGAATGGTAAGATAACTTTTACCCAATACCTCTTGATCAAGGAGATGATAGCATGAAGTAGACAGTTTCCTCCAAATAATCTTGGAACAAGATCTAGGTAACCAGGCCACACAAAGCATGTTTTGTTCTACATGCTTTTGTCTATATCTTTCATTTTATATCTTCACTATTTTATTTCCTCTTTGATGGTTTAAGTTTCTGGATTATCACTAGACTTTTCATCTTGATGATGCTACCAATAATGTACCTATCCTTAACATTTTCTTTGTAGTTTTTATTTACTTATTATTATGTATTCAATACCTATCAACAATTTGATTGTCATTTGGATAAAACCTACAAACTTTTGAATTTGTATTCACTTCTGGTTTATGCCACTCAGTTTCTTATGGTAATAATTTCTATTTTAAGTCAGTATATTTGGGAGTAAATAGATTCATTTACCAAGTGACGTTTATATAGAAATCAATACAAGCAGCCAGGCATCCAGAAATCTATCACTACTTCTATTACAATCTATGTAAAAATAACTTTTTGTTTGTCTGGTCACCACTGAAATGACATTTGAAAATCTACCATGGAAGTCAGCTATGTACTTAAACATTCACAGAAATAAAGTTGGAAAAGTGCAAGATGAAATTATGTATATTAATAGGCCATCACATTTTTTCAGATCATATAAGAAAAATATATGTTAGGCACCAAGAAGCTATTTTACTTGATTTTATCTTTACTTGATATTTACTTAACATTTACTCTACTACTACCTGATGATCTCTATAGTACAAACTTTATTTCTGCTACAAGACCAATTTTGGAAGAAATACCAAAATATTTACATACTGATAAGCAAACCTACATGAATACATGAATACTTTGGTTTATACACACACACACACACACACACACATATATATATATATATATATATATATATATATACATATATGAGGTCATTCTAAAACTATTACTAGATTTGTGGCCCATAAGCCTATTGGCTACTTTCTGTAAATTGGTTAGGAACCTGTTATTTTGATAAACTGATACCTACATTCAAGATTCTCTGGTTTATTCAAAGCATTTAATTTCTGGCTCATCAATTTCTCACCTAAGAAAGCAAAAATGGAACTGAATATAAAAAGAAATAAATGGACCTTGATTTGAGTAAAAAACAAAGAAAGAACAAAATAAACAAAAACCTTTAGCCCCCAAATGGAAGTTGGAACTACTTTCACTGTCCCCAGTGCTCTTCTTTTCATGTTTTGTAATTGGCTTGAAAAGTGGGATAATTCTACATGCTCTGATGCAGAGAATATTGTCAAACCTAGAAATTAAAATTAAGGCCATAGACCTCTTTGTGAGAAAACTTTCAGAAATCATAGATTGTGGTTGAAAATAGATCCAATTTAGATATAGTACAGTCTAGTTGAGGTAGAATATGTGCTGTGTTAGGAGAACGTTGTATATACATTCGTAAGATCTCTCTTGAATCTTGCCCATTATGAAAAATATTTTTAATATTTACATACATATTCAACCAATTCCTTGAAAGACACAATCTGCCAAAATTCAAAAAGGAAGAAATAGACAATATGAATAGGATGATATGCAAGAAATTGAATCAATAATTGATAATATTCCAAAATAAAAGTTACTAGGCCCAGGTGGGTACTTTGGTGAATTTTACCAAAAACTTAAGGAACAAATTATACCAATTCTATCCAATCTCTTTGGGAAGATAGAAACAGATAGTACTTCCTAACTTTATGAGGCGAGTATTACCCTAGTACCAAAACCAGACAAAGGCAATACCAAAACTGTAGACCAACATCTCTCATGGACAGAGATACAAAAATCCTTAAAATATTAGCAAATTAAATCCAACAGTGTATAAAGAACTGTACACTATGATCAAGTAGAATTCATCCCAGGTATGAAAAACTAGTTTAACATTTGGAAACCAATGTCATTCATCACATCAACAATATAAAAAAGAGAAAAAAATCACACAATCTTATCAATAGATGGAGAAAAAACATTTGTCAAAATTCAGCACCCACACATGATTAAAACTTTGAATAAACAGGATAGAGGGGAAGTTTCTCAACATGATAAAAAGTACCTATGCTGCAAGTTACAGCTAATATCATATTTAATGGTGAAAAACTTGAGACTTTTCCACTAAGATCAGAAACAAGGCAAGAATGAACTCTCTCACCAATCCTTTTCAAAATTGTACTGGAAGTCCTTGTTAATGTGATTAGATAAGAAAAAGAATTTAAAGGTAAACAGATCAGGCAGGAAGAAACAAAACTGTCGTTTTTTGCAAATAACATGGTTATCTAGAAAAATTGAAGCAATGAATAAAAAATATTCCTAGAAATAAGTGATTAAGCAAAGTTGCAGATGAGGTTAATATACAAAAATATATTAATTACCTATGCGTCAGAAATAAATAAGAGGGATTTGAAATTAAAAAGACAATACTATTTACATTAGCACCTCAACAAATGAAACACATAGCTATAAATTTAACAAGATATGTACGAGATCTGTATTAGGAAAACTACAAAACCCTGAATAACAAAACCAAAAAAGAACTAATTAAATGGAGAACTACTCTCTTTCATAAATGGGCACTCAATATTGTAAAGGCTTCAGTTCTTCCCAACTTGATCTATAGACTCAATACAATTTCAATCAGATTTCCAGCATGTTATTTTGTGGCTACAGACAACGTTGTAGTAAAGTTTATATGGAGAGGCAAAATGCACAGAATAGACACAACATTACTGAAGGAGAAGAACAAGGAGAACTTACAGTACCTGACTTCAAGACTTACTATAAATCTATAGTAATCAAGACAATGTGGTACTGACAAAAGAATAGACATATAGATCAATGGAATAGAATAGAATGCCCAAAAATAGACCTCATAAATATAATCAACTTATCTTTGTTAAAAGAACAAATATAAAACAAGGGAGCAAAGATAGTTTTTCAGCAAATGGAGCTACAGCAACTTAACATTCAAATGTAAGAAAAAATGAGCATAGATACAAACCTATACACTTCAGAAAAATTAACTCAAAGGTGATCAGAGACTTAAATTTAAAATGCAAAACTATAAATTCCTAGAAGATAACATGATGGAACATTTACATGACCTTGATTTTGGCAAAGCCTTTTTAGATTTAATTCCAAAGGCACAATGCAGGAAAGAAAGAATTGATAACTTGAACTTCATTAAAATGAAAAACTTCTGCTCTATGAAAAACAACATCAAGAGAATGAGAAAACAAGCCAAGGACTGGGGAGAAGATATTTGCCAAAACACACATCTGATGAAGGAATGGTATCCAAAATATAAGAAAGAAATCTCAAAACTGAACAGTAAGAGAACAAACAACTTGAAAAAAATGGGCCAAAAGTTTTAACAGACCCCCTCCAAAGAAGATGTATAGATGGAAAATAATCATATGAAAAGATGCTCCACATTGTATGTCATCAGACAAATTTAAGTCAAAACTATGCAATACCACTATAAATCCATTAGAATGACAAAATTCAAAACAGTGAAAACAACAAATGCTGATAAGAATGTGGAGCAACAGGAACTCTTCATTCATTGTTGGTGGGGATATAAAATGGTACAGTCTCTTTGGAAAACCATTTGGAAGTTTCTTACAAAACTAAACATATTCTTGCCATAAATAGATAAAGTATAGTATATCAGACAATGAGCTATCAGGCCATGAAAGATGTGGAAGAACCTTACATGCATATCGCTAAGTGAAAGAAGACAATCTGAAAAGGCTTTATATAGTAAAATTCCAATTAGGTGACATTCTGGGAAAGGTGAAACTAGGCATAGTAAAAGGATCAGTCATTGGCAAGGATTGGAAGGAGGGGAAAGATGAATAGGCAAAGGACAGAAGTTTTGAAGGGCAATGGAAATACTCTTTATGAAACTATGATGATGGACACATGTCATTAAACATTTGTCCAAACCCATGGAATGTACAGCTTCAAGAGTGAATTGTATTATAAACTACAGGCTTTGAGTAATTATACGGCAATGTGTACTCATCAGTAGTAATAAATGTACCACTGTGGTGAAATATATTTTTAATGGGGCAGGGAGTATTTGGGAAATCTCTGTACCTTGCTCTTGATTTTGCTGTGAACCAAAAACTGCTCTAAGTAAAAAGAGTCTTAATTTTTTTTCATTATTTAGCTAATTTCATCATATTTCATTCTATGAGCTCTTTGGAATGGAGATAGTTTATTGTATTAGTTATCTTTGCTGTGTTACAAATTACCACAAATTTAATGACTTTAAATAATACACATTTATTAGCTTGTAATATGGCAACTTGCTTCATCAAAGCCAGTAAGTGAGAGAGTCAGCTACCAAGAGGGATTTTATAATCTCTTCAAATGAGACATTACTGCCCCTCAGAGTTGTTATGTTCTACTGATTAGAAGCAAATTTCTCAATGGAAAAGTTTTCCTTAAGGCTGTAAATTACAGGAGATAGGATTTTTTGAGGGCATCATTTTCAAATGTTACTTCACGTTTCATTAACTTTATGTTTTTTGTTTGTTTCTTTGTTAAATGTTGTTTATTGACTTAGAAGTAGTCTTTATGTTCTAATCATTATCTTTTTCATAGTATTTGATGGTTTTAGTCCTCAAATATGTAATCTCCAGGGCCTTAATTTGTGCAGCACAGCTAATTTCCTAACAAATGTTATACCAAAAAAAACAAAAACAAAAATCTGACACTTCCAAACATGGAAACAACTACTGTTAGAAACTCAACTTAACAATCATGACACATCAAATAGTGGTGAAGATTATGACATTAGTCAATAATGATCTATAATTACCAGATTAGATTAGGCCACAGTGGGTGAGAAGGGCTTGGGAACTAAAACTAAAATATCTTTTTCTTGATAAAAACAATATTGGTGCTAAACTCTTTGCTGGTCCAGTTTTAAATAGTTCTGGTATCAGACCTCATTTCAGTGCAGTTTTGAGTGAAGGAAGAAAAGATGCATATCTGAAAACTAAAACTGGCATACATTCCAGTCCTTGTTTAAACAATTCTATGAATAAGCATACTTTCCTGCTCTTATACCAAATTATTAAGCAAAAATGAATTAGGCTCTTGCTCTAGGCTATTTTTGTTCAGGATGTTAAGACGGTGAACAAATTAAATTTACTTTTCAACACTAATTGACTCTTCACCAAGGGCCAATCATTTCAAAATACTTGCTTTTTTGTGTCCACTAATCCAAAGTTTTCATGTATACATGGTGCTTACCCCTGACTAATTTCCTACTTTCACAAATTACCATAATCTCACTCAGCTCAGGCCCTACATCTCTATTAACAGGCTGGCTTCATGATGCAGATAAAGTTGTATTGTCACGCATGGACCTGGGCTTACAAGGGCCCCACAGATGGTTTAATGCTTTGCGGTTGCCATTTTGAAATTCTTAGTAATTGTTTAAATTTTTTTAATTTGCTCTGAGCTCTAAATTGTTGTCAGTTCTGCCTATTGATACATTATTGCACTATTTTTCTCATTTTTGAGACATGAGTAGGACAGTTGTGATGGAATTCACTCTTCCTGAAGACAAAGTCTAATATAATTACTCTGCTTGATCAACAGGTCTTTTCCATGCTCTTTAAGGAAGTTTATATTATAGCATCTGATACCCTATTTTCTTTCTACCCTTTACTTCTAAACTTTACTTTCCAAAACAAAGTAAAACAGTTAAGTTTTTCCATCAATGAAGAAGAATTCGCTTTCACTGTTATTGCATGAGTCTTAGGAGATGAAAAGCCAATGGAGAAAACCACTGGGAATTTAACTAGATGAAAAGGAGAATACTGCTTTTGTACAGAGAAATGGTGCATTTTTTTTAAAGATTTGAGTTTTGACCTCAGATTTGATGATATTAATAAAGATTCTGTTTTCTCACATGGTACTGGACAACTCCCCTTACTTTCCTAATTGATCTTCCATAATGTTTGTAAACCTGTGTTCTGAAAGTAGTCATCTGTCAGAAGGGTTAAGTGTGTGTTGAAATCTAGGTCATAATCTTCTAATTGATTCATCTGCCCTGGAGTGGAGCTGCATCTCCAGAAGGAGGGGGCACATTTATCTTAATTACACAAAGACATTTTATAGTTTAGCAATGTGCTTGCTGACAAAGGTATATGTTCAAATTTATTCTTGGGAATAAATGTGTGAGCTGAGGAGTAGGTACTAGATACCACTACCTCCTTCTTTTCTCCTGCTGGCCTAGTTAAAATAAGGGTCTGGTTTTAAGTGTTTTAATTGAGCATCCAGTTGGTATGGGTTGGGGAGGATTAGGAAAATCTGCCTTGCCTTTATTTCCCAAACTAACTCAGGTGTAAGGCAGAATAGAAGCTAACGGTTGCTGCATGCTGGGCAGTGATTTCTTATTGCTATCTCTTCTTGGGCATGTCAGCCATATCTAAGCACACAGATGAACAAACTGCTCAGTCCTGAATTCTAAACTTGTTATTTCCTATTCTCATTTTCCTTTCCAATATCAGAATAATTAAAAAAGCATTCTATATTTATTGTCTCTACTTACTTATCTCTAACTGAATTATCACCTCACCACAATAGAGCCTCTATTTTTGTATAGTAGCTTTCTAGTAAGCAGTTACATAATACATACCTGACTCCCCAGTCTGATGATGTCATGAAGGGATTGGAAGGAAAGGAATGTTCAGATGGACTAAAGTTAGTTAGCTGTGGCTGTACAGGAAGCTTGTGCGAGGAACAGTCAATTAGCAATTTAAATGTAATGTCTTTGGATTGCACTGAAGTTATGGACATATCTACAAGGATGGAAGGAGATTTAAAGTAAGCCCAAGTATTTCCCTCCCATTCACCTTAAATGAATATAGAAATTTATCTTCTCCAGAGATGATTATGTGAATATTTAATTTACTCCAGATAAGCTATAGGCCAGGTTTACTGTGTTTTTGCCTCTAATAATTATTACTAGAAATCCATGGAGAAATTTTAAGGCAGGCTCTACCACAGACTCATCTGCTCCCTTTGCATTGGAAGTCATGAGAACACTTCTAATAAAAGCCATTATCTGCTATTCGTTTAAAGAAATTGGCACTCCTTACGTTCTACCCATATTCTTTTGAGTATTACAACTAATGAATTAATGCAGTGTTAATTGAGAAACAACCATAGAGCTAAGGACTAGAGGAAAAAACTGTTGTGAAAAAGCAAAATGAGGAATAAGGATCAGAAGGAGGTGCTAATAACTTTATATTAACTCTACAAAATCTGGATGGGTGTGAAGAATACTACTCATGCTAAGGCAGACGATTAATGAATGTTCATATGCTATCATTAGGAAGAAGAAATGATGCAGGACTAGGGTCTGAGAAAAGAAAAAATACCTTTATTTTCTGGGTTCTTTCCCACTCTGTCCACCATACCCTACCATGGAAGAGTTTCCTCTTTGAAAATGTCTGTATGTGGGACATTTCACTAGGTTTTAAGTATGAGACCTTCCTTGGTATTGCATTTCCCATAATGGTAATAAATACTGATCAAAATCAAGGTGGTTTAAGATGTAAAAACTGGAATGAACTATGTGGCATTGACTAGAGATAATAGCTTCACACACTTGAGATGGGAACTTTGTGTGGTATCAATGACTACGGCTTCAGTCAGGTAATTTTTAAAGACACTTTTTGACTTGGAAGTATGAGGTAGAAGCCCCAGGATAAATTGGCACTGCAGTAATAAACCTGGTGGTGATTTAATCCAAGAAATAATTCTGTCCTTTTTTATCTCTCATACTTATGTTTCTTGGCTCAGAGACAACTTAACACGTGTACAAGTTTTCCAGAGGAAATTGATTATCTATTTGAGAAGACAAAGAATTCAAATCTGGAGAATATGTGCTCAACAGTAATTTGTTATTTGATTAGATTAGTAAAACTTAATTTCTTAATGAACTAAAAAGCTTTATTTGAATTCTCAAAAAAGACAAAGAGGACACTAGAGAAATATTAGCGATTTGCAAAGAAAAGTAAGTAGTCTGGGTTTGTTGAGCCGCAGTTATAAAAGGTTTCATGAAAGACTGAAAAATTATGAAAGGATAAGTAGGATTTAGATACACTGGGACAGAAGCAGGGCTTTTAAGACAGTTCAGGGAGAAAAATCTTCAAAATAGTATTTGTTGTGAAAATGTTGCTGTATAAATTGTTGGAACAATAAATTTCTCTTTCTTCTTGCTGAAATATTTGTGGCACTGCACTCATCTCTTCATTCTCTGTCAAGTGGCATTTTAACTTTTGTTCAGAATAGATGGGCAGCATATCATTGGCAGGGCAAATTATGCCCCTTTAAGGAAAAAAACAAGACTAAAAGTTGGATTAAGTGTTCTATATTTGGATCACTAACGTCTTAAAGTAATCAGTAGATCACTTGATTAGCCATGATCTTTATTTTCTCTTTAAAGGTTTTAGAAATATATTAATTTGACAGAAGCAAAAGAAAATTCTGTAGTTCTGAAATAAAATTTATTTCTCTTAAAAGCTGTAGCTTGGATAGCAGTAAGATAATTTATTTTTCATGTTGGAAATGTTGAAATAATAAACAATATGTACTCATGTATCATATATTACTCTATAATAGTCATCCATGTCAATAGAATAGAGTATTATACTATAAAATAGAAGATCATCTAAGAAACTGTCAAATATTTCCTTATTACTCACTACCAAGAGATAGTATCATTCTGGTTAAAGGCATGGTCTTTAGAGCTTTGCCACTAACTGGTTATAGAAGTTTATCCAAGTTAATTAAAATTGTAATATACTTAACATATAAAGAAATTTTATGAATCATAAAAATTCACAGCCCAAGAGAAAAGTGGGTAAAGGGTCTGAAGACAGAATTGCCAACTGAGAAATACAAATCATTAATAAGATAAAAAGTTCAATATCATTCAAAACACAGAAGTCTTTTGCCTGAGTGGTAGCATCACTGAAGATACTTATTTCCTTTAGATTTTCTCTTTTTTTGAGTTAATTGAGAAAATAATAAAAATATATCATTTTGCTAAACTGTATCCAGATTCTGAACTACAGGCTATTATCTGAGCACTGTGAATTTTGTCAAGAATAGTTAATTGGACACTGATTGTGTAAGATTTTATATGTCATCATAATGAAAATTGGGAGTTGTTAAAGGATAAGGTACCAATCAATATTTTTAAGAAGTCTAATTTCAAACTGTTGTGCTGAAAGAAAGGAAGGCTGGTTTCAGGAGGGGGTGAAAATCTTACTGTAATGCCCATGGTATTAGTTATTAAGGGTCTGAGCCACTATAACAGCAATGGAAAATTGGAAGGAGCAATTGGATGCAGGGGAGATTTATAAAGAATAGAAAGCTTAGTGATTAGTTATACCAGTTAGGAACAAATATGGTACTAGATGGCATCCAGTGAAATTTCTCACACTGTTAAATAGGTCTCTTGGTGAAGTATCTCTCATAAATCACCAATGGTCAGCCTCTGTCACTGGAATATCAACATCTAATTTGACAATACATGAAGAGAAAGAATTAACCATCTGACATTGACCGTTGTATTACACTAATACCAATTTGTTAATCTGAAGTTATAAGTAGAAATTCTGGAAGATACATTTAATCTCTCTTAACATCATAGTCTCTTAATGCTGAAAAATCTGAGTGTTGAAAATAACAGTGTAATTAAAACTTACCTCATGAACAAAGAATCTAATCAAGGGATGTTAATTATATGATTCAAACATTTACAAACATAAAGCTAATATAGAGGGACAAATCCATCTTTAAAGTTATCCTGACATTCAGACCAGTGGATCTTCATGACAGACTTTGCCTTGGGGTGAAGGGGTGGGAGAAGAACTTTTGGAA
The DNA here is from genome assembly GCF_030020395.1 of Manis pentadactyla. Classification (NCBI taxonomy): domain Eukaryota; kingdom Metazoa; phylum Chordata; class Mammalia; order Pholidota; family Manidae; genus Manis; species Manis pentadactyla. The sequence continues at coordinate 166,121,863 of NC_080020.1, read as the reverse complement.
GAGCAATGCTAATAGGAATCTGTAAGTGCTCTTTTTCTCTTCCGTAGTTGTGGACACCACTAACACCACTTCTATTGATAGACACACTTTATATATCCTAATATATGAAAAAAAGTTTTACAGTTAAGGCCATCTGGCCTGTAGGTTACCTAGATATTTAATGTGATTTTCCATTTTCCATTAGCTGTGAGAGACTGTATGTTGATTTAATTTCCTTTCAGGGAACTGTAATGGCCTCTGCCCTATAGACTTATTGTGGGGATTAAATGAGTTGATACGTGTAAAATGCTTAAAAGAGTGCTGGCAAGTGGTAAGCCCTGTGTAGATATTTGCTATTCTGTATTTTTATGACCATTACATTCAATTTTTCTTAAATCTTCAGGGTATCACTATAGAATAATAGAACTGACACAGATACAAAGTCGCAGTCTTTGCTGACAAGGAGAATGATCCCACCATTCAAAGAAAGCATCAAAATTATGGTCAGATTGATGTTTGACTTCTGCTGTACTACCTACTAAATGTGAGTACTTGAACAAAATATTTAATCTGTCTGAATCTCATTTTGTGTATCTGAAAATGTGGTCTTACTACCTGTCCATGTCGTTTTGAGGTCTCAGTGCATATACAGTGCTACTTGCCCATTTCTGGATATAGTAGTTATTTATGTTTTATTTTTGTTGTTTATATTAATGTTATTTTATTAAATGTGATTTAATAATGTTATTTATTAAATAACATTACAAATGTTATTTGATAACTTTTATTAAATGTTATTCATTAAATTTGATAATAAAAGCACTTACAAATGTGCAGCATTGATTATGAATTATGTATATTTCCAAGGTTCTAATGTGCAGATTCAAGGTAAGTGGGGAGTGATGTCCATCACAATGCCTTTAAGCCATGACTCGCTTCTAAAAGGGAGGCAGAATATACTAGACATACTTGTAATTTTTCCCTTAATCAAAATTCCGTTTGTAGATAATTTTCCTACATTCTCAGAAAAAAACAAGATGGATCCCTTTACCAAGCCAGCCCAAACAGATTATCACGTTTGGATTCTTTGAATTGTAACCCAGAGATATCTAGAAATTTATAGGGGATCTTAGGCATCTATTGTCATCATATTGACACTGTGATGGGACTCCTGAAATCAGGAAAAGGAGCAGAAAAAAAAAGACTGAGAAATAGCTTTGATGAATTTCAGTTAGACATTTTTTTCCTTGGATTTATGAAATACTTCTACATGCTGGAAATAAGTCACTCTTAACTGAGATCACCTTGAGTGAGCTTTGATATGTTTGTCTTATTTGTTTACTTACAAACAAATTATTTCTGACTAAGGTAGATTTTATTCTGCATCACCTTGTTTCAACAATTGTACACATTCAGAAAGTCAACGGTATTGTAGACAAAGAAAATGGCCTGAGATACAGCACTGAAGCATGAAACATTCACTAGTCTGTTCAGTACCAGTAGGGCAAATAGTAAAACTCGAGTTAACAGGAGGTAGAGCCCAGCTCGTGGACTTATTTGCTATTCTAAGTTTGACTTTATTTCCTTTGTACATGACAGGTAGGAATAGTGGAATAGATAATTTTGCATTTTAGATAGATTACTCTGGTAGCAATATAGAAAATAATGTATGAGATTGGCAAATACAGATAAATGAAGGGAAGTTAGGTCAAAGTGAATACGCTGCAATAATTTTGTGCACATGAAAGTTATTTCATTTTAAAAATATAATTTTATTATATATATTTTTATTGAAGTATAGTTGATATACAATATTACATTGGTTTCAAGATTACATTGGTTTCAAGTGTACAACATAGTGATTCAACTGTTGTATACATTATTAAATGCTCACCCCCAACAAGTGTAGTTACTATCTGTCAACATAGAAAGATGTAACAGAACTATTGACTGTATTCTCTTTGCTGTACTTTCATCCTTGTGACTAATTTATATTACGATTGATATTTTGTACCTCTTTATCCCCTTGACCTAAAAATATAACTTTAAAAATAAGTTATTTGTAAATGCCAGAAAAATATGAACATTATTTTATTAACTCCTAACCAAAATCCTGTGAGGTAATTTTGATCAGCTCCGGTTATACATGATGAAAGCCTCTGGTAATTTAAATGGCAGCCTAAACTTGCATAGTTTGTGACCAAGACTGAGTGTGAATCCAAAATTCTCACACTTCAAGAACTGCATCCTAGAGCTGTAGAAATTCTTTAATAATATCTTTTCCTCATACCCAAAGAGGTATTCCAGGGGACCTCACAGCAGCTGTGAAAAGGACACTGAGTGAATGGAGATTGTTTAATTTTTCAGTATTTCTGTATACTTTCATCTGATATTTTACATAATGGGTTTCCACTTAAAATTTTACTTGAGAATAAAAGAATTAGGGTAAAAATGGATTCTATTTCTGTTAAAGGAAAAAAATATATAAATATAGTAAAAATAAAAGGTTTAAACTATCACACATTTTAAAATCTACTTGCCAAACATTGTGATCTTTAAGCTGTTGCTTAAATGGAATGCCTTAAAGTAGGCATTTAAGGGAATCCTTAAAACACTAGATACCTCAAAAGGGAGGTAAGTAGGCTTTCAGGAGGGAGGGAACTAATGCAGAAGGAAAAGACTAGAACTCAAATGTTAGCATCACTATTTTTCCTCAGATTGAATCTGAACAATAATCAAAGTCTATCTTTAAAACATTCAGGTTTTAAATTAATTAAAAGTATACCTGAGGTGTCTGTTTTGATTATTTGATGGAAATTGGCTATTCAGACACTCATTGGTTATCATGACTTAGCTTTTAATGGAAAAATAATTTGCTCTGGAAAGCCAAGGATAATTTCAAGTCTAGGAGAAAAAAAATCCTAGCTAGAAGGAGAAAAGGAAGTAATTGGCACACTCTATTTGCAGTTATACTGCTTTGTATTCAGGGCAACACAGTCCAATACAAATATTATGTGAGCCCCATAGTTTAAAATTTTCTAGTAGCCACATTTCAAAAGGCAAAAACAGGCAAAATTATAACATTTTGCTTAATACAATATAACCAGAATATTATTCAAACACAATTGAATAGCAATTATTAGTGAGATTTTTTACTTATGGTACATCTTAATATAACCATTAAACTTTTATTGATCTATATTTGATTTCATGAAATTTAGTTGCAAATGTAGATGCACATACCCAAGTTATTCAAAACAAGTTAAACTGTTTTCCAATAATTAAATCTAGTGTCCTAGTTTACATGTAAATTACTTAAAATTAAGTTCCTCAATAACACTTGCTGTATTTTAAGTGCCCAGGAGCCACTTATGGCCTCTGACTATATTAGAATATATGTCGCTATTTCTTGAGTGAAAAATGATCAAGGAATGTGAGTTTTAGCTAATTAAATACTTTGGATTCTAAAGGCCGTCTGTAGTTTTCATGCTTATTATTAAATATTTACATTTTCTGAGTTCATTTTTCTTCCTTGATTTAACCAAAATATCAGGAATTTCAAGGCTACAGTTTAATTCCAATATTCTTTTTAGTTAAGATAGTAGCTGGAGATGCAGGAGATATAGGAGGTAAGAAAGAATGAAACTTGAAACCAGAAAATGATACAAATATTTTTCTGTTTATTTGTTCTTATTTCCTTTAGTGAACCTTGGACCTTAACTGGTTTATCTTTTATTCCTTTTTCCAAAAGTAAATGATGGCTAAATCAATCTGCCAAATGGAGGTATATGATATTTGGGGGATTATATTTTAAGACACTTTTTCCATAAGTAAATAATACTTTAGTCTGAGAATCCATATACTCCTCTGACTTCTTTTTCTATTAATACTATTTTTGGAGTAATTTTAGGTTTATAGAAAAACTGAGATGAAGGTACAGAGATTCCCAATAATTCTTGCTACCACACATACATGGCCTCCCCCATTATCAGCATCCTCCACCAGAATGGTACATCCGCTACAATTAATGAGCCTACACTAACACATCATAATCACCAAAGTCCATAGTTTCCATGATGGTTCACTTTGTGTTATATATTCTGTAGGTTTGGGTAAATGTTAAATGGCATGCATCCATTATTCTGGTATAATACACTTCCCTAAAAATCCTCTGTGCTCATGAAAAGATGCTCCACATTGTGAATCATCAGGGAAATGCAAATTAAAACCACAATGAGATATCACCTCACACCAGTTAGGATGGCCAACATCCAAAAGACAAACAACAACAAATGTTGGCGAGGATGTGGAGAAAGGGAAACCCTCCTACACTGCTGGTGGGAATGTAAACTAGTTCAACCATTGTGGAAAGCTGTATGGAGAGTCCTTAAAAAACTAAAAATAGAAATACCATTTGACCCAGGAATTCCACTCCTAGGAATTTACCCTAAGAATGCATCAGCCCAGTTTGAAAAAGACATATACGCCCCTATGTTTATCGCAGCACTATTTACAACAGCCCAGAAATGGAAGCAACCTAAGTGTCTATCAGTAGATGAATGGATAAAGAAGAGGTAGTACATATACACAATGGAATATTATTCAGCCATAAGAAGAAAACAAATCCTACCATTTGCAACAACATGGATGGAGCTATAGTGAAATAAGCTCAGTGAAATAAGCCAGGCTGAGAAAGACAAGTATCAAATGATTTCACTTATCTGTGGAGTATAACAACAAAGAAAAAACTGAAGGAACAAACAGCAGCAGACTCACAGAACCCAAGAATAGACTAACAGTTACCAAGGGGAAAGGGACTGGGTAGGGTGGGTGGGAAGGGAGGTACAAGGGGGAAAATGGGACATTACAATTAGCACACATAATGTAGGGGGTGGACACGGGAAAGGCAGTATGTACAGAGAAGACAAGTAATGATTCTATAGCATCTTACTATACTGATGGACAGTGACTATAATGGGATATGTGGGGGGGGACTTGATAATGGGGGGAATTTAGTAACCATAATGTTCAAGTAATTGTACATTAATGATATCAAAATTAAAAAATTTAAAAAAATCCTCTGTGCTCTATCCATCCCTCTGCTTTCCCAGCCCCTAGAAATCACTGATCTTTTTATTGTCTCCATAGTTTTATCTTTTTCAGATTGCCATATAGCTGGAAAAAAGTATGTAGCCTTTTCAGATTGTCTTTGTTCATTTAGTAATATGCATTTAAGATTCCTCCATGAATTTTTATGGCTTTATAGCTCATATTTTTTACACTTAAGATATTCCTTTGTCTGAATGTACACACCTTATTTACACATTCACCATCTGCAGGACATCTTAGTTTCTTCTAAAATTTGCTAGTTACACATAAAGCTACTGTAAACACCTATGTGCTGATTTTTGTGTGGACATAAATTTTCAGATCATTTGGGTAAATGCCCAGGAGGGTAGCTGGTTGGTCATTAGGTAAGAGTATGTTTGGTTTTATAAGAAACTGCCAAACTGTCTTGCAAAGTGGCTGTTCCATTTTGCATTCCCATCAGTGATGAATAAGAGTTCCTGTTATTCCACATCCTTGTTAACATTTGGTGTTGTCAGTATTCTGAATTTTCACTATTCTAATAGGTATGTAGTAGGTATCTCATTCTTGTTTTAATGTGCATTTACTAAATAAGATATAATGTGAAGCATCTTTTCATATGCTTATTTTCCATCTGAATTTCTTCATTGGAAACCTGTCTCTGAGGTCTCTGACCCATATTTTTTACCCAGGTTGTAGTCCTCCAATTTTTAATACACTGCTAGCTTGCACTTTCCATGATGGGTGTTATTTGATATCATTTCAAAAGTTAAGTATGAGGTTTAAATAAGTAGATGGGGGCTATACTATTCTATTTATTTCTATATATTTTGAAATTCTCAATAGGTTACTTCTCTGGGCAATAGTCACTAGTAGAGCTAATATTTGGACCCATTTTGACTGTTCTTTGCTTTTACACTATGAATTTCTTTGTACTATTAAACACCACAAAAATTAAAGAATGCATTCCTAGGTTATAAACTTCTTTCCAGAATTCTTGAGTCTTAAGATTGCTCCTCCAGTTATGTAGGTTATTGCCCAAGATATACTTTTTTCTCTGTGTGCAATGACAGTGGTTATCTTATTTATAAGTGAAATAATATATGCAAAAATCAATATTTAGTAAGAATAGCTAACATGTATATGCCTACTATATGCCAGCTGCTGTTTAAATGTTTATCTGGGATAACTTATGCAATATTTATGTAAACCTATGTGTGAGGTAAGATTATCTTCACTGTGCAGAAAAGATACAGAAAGATTAACACCTTGTCCAGCCCCACATAGCCAGCCAGCAACTGACAGAATCCAGGGCTCAACTAGAACAATCTAATTGTAAGGGTCTCACTCTATAAAGCATTATGGATCCCTGACTTGCCATATGAGCACTGTGATTGACAAAGTCATTCCCTAAATTAGCTGAAGATCTAACTGGAAAAAACCTACAACCTCTTCAAAATGAACAATTCAAAGAGCAATGCAATTAACTCAAATATTGTGGAAACAACAGGGAATAAGGGTCAATGTCATAGGCAGAAAAAGACTAGAAGGGAAAGATCTTTGTAAGTTCATACTGGAGCTAAGCCTTGAAGGATGAGAGAAATTTGATTGTAGGAAGGAGCAGAAATGAGATTCCAATAAAAGGCAAAATATCACCAAGAATGAGAATATATACTTTTTGTGTAGTAGTGAGACAGAACAGCTGATAATAGTAGAACTAAAATTGGGGAAATAGTCATTTAAAAAAATTACAATCCAGGTTCCCACAGAATACTTCTTTTTATGGGTACAAAGGCAGCATCCATTATGGTTTCCCTAAGTTTTGTTTCTACTTAAGAATACTGAAGCTTAGCTCTCAGCAGTCAGCCAGGAACTGCTTCTGAGCATTTATGCTATTTTCATGCTCATGAACAACTGTCTGATCTCACAAGATGTTTGATATATTCTTCTTTTCTCAAGGCAATCTCCTTCCCTCTGTCATATGCTTTATTGTGGTCATTCTGCATCTCAAGGAACAAAAAACAACAACAATTTTTATTATGGATCAGTATAAGCAAATAGGTCCCGTTAGCCAGGAAACATCTGAAATCTGTGGATGGGACATTACTTAGGCTAAAGTCTGAACCACAGCTGGACTTGATTTGTATAGGGCCTCCTCCCAGCTATTGCCATGAAGAATAAAAGCTCTGAGGAACCTGCTATTTAATAAGGGAGATACTCGTTCAGACCTAACCAGTGCAGGACACTCTGGTTTAAAAGGGTAGAAAAAGGAAGGTCACAGAATGTCGTGACTGTTCAAAGCCAAACTGAACTCTTCGGCATGAATTAAGATAAGGAGTTACATTTGTAAAGGTTCGTTGCAAGCAAACTTGTAGTTCAAGTCACTCCCCAGAAATTTTGAACATGATCCAAGTTGCGTGTTAGTAACTTTCACTTGGTGCCAATATAAAATAATAAAAAATAATAATTGAATGGGTGAGTAAGAAACATTAGGTGACTAGAATTGTGTATCCCAGTAATGTTCAGAATTTACTATATTCTTGCTTGCATAAAGAGTTGTCTGTCATGCTACAGAAGCCTGATAGTTGAACATAGGGAAACTGTTCCATGTAAGTTTTCAAATTCAATAGTTCATATTCAGGCTTAACGGGGTCATTTTTTGCAAATAATTCTGTCATACTTTTGTATAAAATAACTTTTGGGGTAATTACCTCAATACTCATATTTATTTTGTCTGTGAAGATACAGCCCAAGATAAGTTTATCATGAAATAGTTATTTGCCTGTCAGATTGTGGACCAGACTCATAATTTCAAGGGAGTATATATTATTTTAAAATCCAATACATCTGTGACTATTACTATTCAGTACATTGAGCTGTTGTCCTTTAATTTGGGGAGGACATAATCTCTATGACACAATTCTTTTTTCTCAGAGAAGTCTGATGAACAAAATTTTATATATTTACAAAGCTGCCTTAGATATAAGAAATGACCCATGTTTGGGCCAATGATCCTGATACAGCTCTTTTTGGTGAGCACTATCGTGGAGATTCATTGTGCAGCATGGGGTGATGCCATCATCACATATTTCCAAAGCAAATAGAAACAAAAGCAATAAAAATGTTCATTGAATATGTCTAATATTCAAAATATTTCCCTTGACATAGGGAGACTATTATAAAAACATCTGACAGCCCATATCAAAAGATTTTCTAACTTTAGTGAATAATAATCTTACTATGAATAAAAGAATTCATACAAATGAAGCCATGAAGACATGAAATCCTATCTATAATCAATAATTAGGCAGAGCATGAGTCCCAGCAGGTACTTTTTAGATGGTTTGGGTTATCAAGGGAGACTATGGAGGTAGACTTCATGATCTTGAGAAAATTCTTGAAAGTTGAAGAATTGATTGGGAAAGGAGAGGAAGAACTGAATAAGAAAGGAAAGGAAAAAATATGGATGAGAAAGAATACAAAGAGAACTAGTCATGAGCACCAGGTTCTCCATAGCCTCAAATCTCCAAAGTTGATGTAACTGGCTATTAGGTAAATTGTCAACAGTTATACTGCTTAGTGAGTGATCAAGGCAGGGTCTGAGCCAGGGCCATCAATCTCTCTGTACTAATTACACTGAGCATAACTAAAACAATTGTAAAAAATTTTTAGCTTAAGAAAAGCAAGCTGCAGGATAATAAATATACACTGGTGAAAGAATTTCATGAAGAAGAAAATTCTTTATGATTGGAAATTATGATCTTCAGATTTTAAAACTAACTTGGAGCAAGAAAAAGAAAACAAGTGCTTATTTGTAGTAAGATGGTTCTGATCTATTGTTATATAAAAACACTAAAACTTGCTTTAACATCCTTGGAGGATCTTTTTTAGGGATTTATACAATGAATAAAACCCATTCTTTGGACTAATTCTACAAAGCACACAAATCTTTATCCTCAGAGGTGACTTTGAATATTGAGAATACTCAAAGCAAACTAAACAGGATGTATAGGAAATAAAGATAGTGTGGTTAATATTTTATTTCTTAAAAGCTAACAAACTTGTAAGGAGTAAAGAACAAGAGTTAATTACCAGTCTTGTACATCTACCACAGGCTTAATAAATAGTTGGGTAGCAAAGTTAAAAGCTATTTATATTCACAGTTGACTAAAGTACCGTCACCCTCAGGGATTCATGTAACATATTTCCTGATGCTTTCTTTCTTTTTTTGCAAAATATTCTGATAGTCTATTTTAAATAGGAAACATGAGACCCTAATGTATGTTTTGGAATGAAGCAGCAAAATATAGAGATAACTGAGAAATGAACATGAATATTGAACTAAAGCTTAAAGAGAAGAAGGGGAAAAAGGCAATATGTTAGAGAGGTGGTGGGTTGAGGTTTGCTAGTGAAAAATTTTCTTAAAGAGAAATTACCATTCTATGAGTCACTGAAAGATTTTTGAAGAACACATGCATCCAATATTCAACTTCAAACATAGTTTTTAAATGCAGCCTAATATCAGTCAGGTGAACTACACACACTCACACTTTGTTTAGTTGGTGCTTTTGAGGGACTATTGTCCAAATCCTGGACTAGGGACTGGAAGTAAAACTCAAATGAGAATGAGATGTCAATGAAAATCAGAGAATGTAAGCCTCTGGGGGTTTCCAGAATCTAGGAAAAGACTTTGGACTTCCTGCTAGATACGTAAAGAAAATTATATGTAAATTTTGAATCTAGTCTTTAAGTTGTCATATAGTTTGTATTTGAATAGAGAAAAAAGAAGAATACACAACATCTACCTATCTATGTATCTAACTTAGATTATTCAAGAAGAGGCTAATTCCAAATACTGTAAAAAATAATGATGGCTTCTATTTATAGTTACAGTCAATACTTGCATTTGTTATTAGGAACACTAGAATTTGTTACAGGGACTTTCCATGTTACTGTTCAACCTAATCTTCATTTCACCTTGTGAGCAGGTTTACTGTGTCTACTTTTTTTCTTTTTGAGGAAATGAAGCTCAGATGGCTAAGTGTCATGACTAATATAAATAGTAAATTTGGGAATCAAAGTTAGGTCTTTTGCTATTAAAATCTGTGTTTTCTTACACTCATAATATACCTCTCCTCATGTTCTACTTGGTCCCCCTTTGCTTTATTGTATATAGAACAAAATCTGATCAACCTAATGGAAAATCACACAGTACTCACCTTCCCTTTACCACCAGGTCTGATATTTCTGGGTTGCAGTCCAGTTGTCATCTGGCTTCCTAGGACTCCCTCTAGGAAATTTTTTAAGTCAAGTCTACCTTTTCCCAAATTGCCAGTGTCCTTGACTTTCCTATCCAGGATAGCTTGCTTTTGAAAGCAAACCCGCTCCCACACACTGAGGTTTTCCTGTTACTTATTGGATTGCATATTAGCCTCCAATAAATTACCTTCTACATTAATGATGGGGATAATAAATGAAACAAGGATGCTGAAATCCCTCCTATTCATTTCCTTTCAAATATTATGAATTTTATGCATATAATCTAATATTACCCTTCAGATGTCCTTTTTTACTTTTTATTTTTAACTCAAGGGCTTGACACATTTAATGAGGCTGGTCTGAGCCTTACTCGAAGTACTAGAAACTGTGTAAATAGAGGCATCCAGCAAATGACAATTTCCCTTCACTTGGGGCCCTGCTGGGTGGCCAAAGCGTACATCTTTCTGGAATTATGAGACCAAATCAATCCAAAACAAACAAACAAACAGTACATTAAATGGTAATGACCAGTTTATTAAATGTGACTTACTTTTTGAGGGATCTACTCTTTTCCATTTTAAATGAAAAGGGGTGAATTTCTAAATCTATTTGGAAAAATCTGCATATATTATGGATATCACAGGCAATGAAGTAAACATGAGGTAGATTTTCATTAAATTATGAGGACATAACATGTTTAGAAATTAGCTTTTCATATACCTGATATTCTAATATTTGAAATATGGTAAAATAAAGTATAGTAAACTGTATAATTGTGAGTAACAAGCCACAGGTCTTTTTATGCAGAAATCATCTTAACCCAGTTTTTCTCAATAGAAATCCAAATTAGTAGAGTAAGGAATTCTAGAACATTTCTTATATGTGACCTTTAGGAAACATGTTCCATGAAATTTGATTTCCACAAATTAATTTGAAAGGGCTTAGTTTGGAGCATGTTATTGAAGAGAGGCAAAGAACTTGCCAGGCTACAGAAAAAAGCTAGAGGGCAATGAATAAATCAATCACCATGATAAAATGTCAAAGAATACAAGGCAGAATCAGTGCTGCCAGCATTGCTATGAAGTTAGTTGGTTTTTAACATCTTTGTTAAAGCCTTAGATAAAAGAACTGATTGACATTGGGAATTGGAGTTGCTCCTTCTGCACAAAACTATTTAGATAACACAAATGCTTGTATTGAATTGTAATGCACCCATTTATCTTTAAGAGTAGAAGATTGGCCACCTATTTTGTAAGATATTATCCAGACCTAAGTAGCTGGATTTAAATGTAGATTATTATATTTCTATTTGATACTGTAGGGAAGTTAAAATTTTACCTTTACTCTCTGTGGGTTTTTCAATGGGGTCTGAGAATTAAACTGACATAAGACAGATTAATAGGAGGAAGCATACAAATTTATGTCAGTTTTTCATGACATGGGAGACCTCACAAACAAATGAAGATCCAAAAGAAATGGCGAAACTTACAGGCTTTTATGTTAGAATGAACAAAGACAATTGTGGGACTAAACTATGTGGGGATGCTAATGGAAGATAAGAATTATTTTACCGAGGTCTGTTTGTACAGAATTCTCTTGTTATCAAGTTTTCACCCTTGATTAGTAGTATAATATTTTTTGGAAAGAACATCTATCACATGGGAATTTCATCTCCTGCTTTTAAGAAAAAAAAGGAAGGAAGGCCAGACTGTTTTTCTTGTATTTGCTGGCTTTTAACTCAAAATAGTCAATATGTCAGAATGGCATGTTTTCGGGGGGTAGTGGTAGATTCTGCTACTCTTACCAAAATTGCCACTTGTTTGAACTTCCCAAAGGTAATAAAATGATTTGATATTAGGGGTACACAATATGCCAAATATATCTTATTTGATAATGGAAAAGAGAGCAATGTCATATCTGTCTATTGATTTCATTCAAATTTCAATATGCATTTCCTTCCACACACATTTGCTATAGGTAAACTTATCCTGATTCCAAACCCAAGGATGACAAAATGGTGAAATTATGCAAAATAATTGCAAACATATACCCATTTATACTTTAAAACAACAGAATCCACAGAAACAAAGGATTAATTCTGTTAAACAATTCCATATAATATATGTATACTTAATGTCTATCAAATGCCTGACCCAGTATCAGGCACTGAGAATAAGGAGAAATATGAACATTCTTGCTTTGGGTGAAAATGGTCTGAAATAGGCAAGAAAAGAAAAATGCAGAACGTCTTAATGAGAAGGACTGCAATCCTAGTCTTGACCTGTTTGCTTACTCCTTTGCTAACTAATCACTTCTTTGGTCCCATAGGATCCTTCTGAAAGATGGAGTAGTTTGCTAGTCTGCTCTTTGTGTTCTTTTAAAAGGCATTTTCCTGAGATGTTTCATGAGACCTGTTTACTATTCTCAGGAATTTACGCTCTGGCCAAGGAGACAGTTAACTTTCAAATGTGAATGAACTAAATGATCTACTTGGGATTTGACCCAATTTTTCATTTTTTATCTTAATTAATGTCCAAAAATGTAATTAACTTCCAATTATGAAGAACCATAGTTATGCATATTACTCAGAACATCAAATATCAATTTCTGTAGCTCTTTAAGAGACGTTAAATAGAAGTAACTTATTCTTTATTCTAGAAGACACTCATCTCTTCTTCCTCATAAAAAAAGGGAAGAAAAAAGACAAAGAAAAAAAGACAACATGAATTGACCCTCAGATTTTGGTATTCACACTTACGTGTTTGCACATGCAATTGCTAAATGCATCAGACATGAGCAAATCAAAGAGTTATTGAAAAAGAACTGTTGCTTTTGAAACAATGTTTTTATGAAATTAAAATAAAATTTTTTTCCTGGCTATATGAATAATATAAGGTAATCATTATAATAGTTCAAAGCAATGTAGAAAATTAAGGAAGAAAGCAAAAAGTCACTGGAAATTCCAGCACTCAGAGGTAAGTATGGAAGTCATTTTTGGATAATTATTCAATGCCTGTGTATGTACATAAATACACAGCCAAATATATAACTTCATATGAACAAGATCATATTATGATGTTTTTACTTCAATCACTAATTTATTTATTAATTTTAATTTATTAATTCTCCCGTCCCTCTTCCCTCTCGCCTATCACTTGACCTTCCTTATTCCACACAACTCTACATATCCAGAATTAAAGCATCAATCTCCATGACAGTCGTGTTATTATTTATTTTCTTAAAATACAGTAATATAAAAACATGCACTCATTTTTTTGGGTTAAACATGATTCTATAAATTTCTTCTAGCTAAGTAGAAAAGCTCTAACTCACTATTTTTAATGATTGCATAGCCACGATTGTCTGTTGCAGAAATTTTTGTTTCCCCTGTTGATGATTAACTTTCAGATTCCTTACAGTTTTTATTTTTTCTCCTAGACAGTGCTGCAGTCTACATTCTTACATTCTTATTTCTATGGAATAAATTCCAAAAAGTGGGAAATATTTTAATAGTTGTTCCATAATGTAATCCAAAGTTTTAAAAATACATATAATATACATTTTCTTAGCAGTGAATGAAAATTTCACGTTTTTATCTTCCCAAATCCCTAGAAACAATGGACTTGTAACTCCATTATCCAAAAACATCTTGTTTTTTTGTCGATCAAATGATGGAAAGTGGTGTCTCACTTTTAATTCAGTTTGCATTTCCCTAGCTTCTAGAGAAGTTGAACAACTTTTAGTGATTCTTTTTCTCTCCACTTTGGTGACTGCCTATTAATATCTTTTTCTCCTGTTTTTCTATTGTGCTTTTTTTCTAATTAATTTTCCAACCTCTTATTAAACATATAGTTAGTTGTTCACTTATTACTTGCCATATGCATTTACCAATATTCTATCACAATCTTATTTGCATTTTTACTTTCAGAATAGTAGATAATGTGACATCAAAATTTAAAGGTTTTTACTCACACATTATGAGCTCCTTGAAGCAATGTTGTTCTTTTAGTAAAATCGGAGTCCTGCAAATAAATGATCCCTCCAGACTAATAGAGAAGTAAGGGAGAACATAATTCTAATACTGAAAAAGTATTCTTAGAGTCACATGCATATAAGATAGCACAAAAGCCACTACAAAGTCTGGCCATAATTTCACAAAAAAATATATGGAAAAATTGGAGAATGAAAACTTTATCTAACATACTTTGTCATTGTCTTAGGTATAGCTTGTGAGAGACCTGGAGGAATTCCAGGGTCAGAAAGCTCATGATGAGCTTGTTTTATAAAATAAGAAAATTGAAATATTTTTTGTTGGATCTATTATGTTCTCAGGGAGAAACCTTAAATAAAGGAGAATGGTAGACAGCAGTCTCACTTCTTATCATTTTATCCCAAGAGTTTCAAAGCTGTTTTCTAAATGTGAGTGTACGATACAATAAATTATTTGTTTCCTTTATTGTTCACTCAGTCCTAAACTAAGTGACATGACTTATATGGACATGACTATTTAAATAATAGTACTTTTTATACATTTGTCTCATTTCTTATGTAACACAAAAAGAGAAGAAAGATACTTTAACAAATATCATAACAATAAGTCGAAATGAGCAAATATTGTTTATAAAATGAATATTCCAAATTAAAAAATCCTAATTTTTCAAACAAGGAAAGTTAGTGGTTTGAAAGTTGTTGTTCTGTGATAAATGTGATTTTTTAGTGTAGTCACAGTCACAAATTACCCTTTTAACCGTACGCAAGGGATTTGCACATTTAAGGAATTATGAATTATTGAAAAGTGCTCAGGGCTAAATTGGCTAAGAGTGGGTGTTAAGTGAGCAATCAGGGACTCTGTACACAAAGTAGCTCACAGCCAAAAGTGATTTTCAGAAGTGAAATTGAAGAGTCAGTTGAATTACAGACCATTTCACGTCTTTTGCCAACAAATTCTATTCATGACTGAGAACATCATGTTGGGAAATGAGTGGATTTCTTCAGGACAATCTTAGAAACTGTTTCAACTTTATGATTATAGGTCATGAAGTGGACATGATGAATTTCTTTTTCTGAGATTAAAATTGGTCATAAAATTATTTGTTTTATAATGTTTAAAGCTATTACAAAAAGTTTTAATGTTTTGGTCATGAAAGATCATGCTTACAAATGATATTCAAATTAACTGTAGCCTCTCCAGTTTAGAATCTTCAGCACTATGAATACTTATGGGGAAAAATAAATAATTAACAGTGCAGTGATTTAACATTTTAAAATGCTCTCTTTAATAGCAGTTTAATGTGATACACGTCCTTGTTGTAGTAGATTGCCAGGAAATAGTGAGATAAGACAACAAGAAGAAACATTTAGAAAGACACAGACAAAACTGAAATGAAGCAATAATCAGAGTAATTTTGTTGCTGAATAGTTTGAGGACCAGGCCAGGCTTTGTCAGTATTATATGTAAAGGCACTAAAAGATGTGTGTGTGTGTGTGTGTGATGAAATGGGGCATTTAGCCATCACTAGCCAATCCATTACCAAACTGTCAAAGTTCTAATCAGGAAGGAAAATGAATTAATTGAAGTAGGAAGGTTGAAAGCCAACAAAATAGATCAACAAGTGGATCAAATTAGAGAAATTAAACAGAACATTTATAAAATAAGCAAAAGATGATAAAAGTGATATACATGAAAGTTGGAGAAATAATTCTTCCAATGTCATCCATCACCTGGAATCACTCTTGTACAGGTGAGCCATAATTTCTTAGAATGACTTCATGACCCTAGGAACCTGTACAATCATACAAACCTTTCCTCATTAAATTTGATATAGTGATTATTATGTGCACATGTTGAAGCTATCAATATGTAATTTTGTGCATAACATTAAAACTTTGAAATTCTTAATGTGTACAATAGAAAATAACTTTGTGATGAAGTTGCCATTTACTAAGAACCATTTATGTTTTAGAAACTTTGTGTGTTTTCCTGCTTTCTCATAGAAAAACACATTAAAATGTGAGATAACTAAAGTTCAGGTAGATGAATTCTCTTGTCTAGAGTCACACACTCAAAAATGGCCTTTCCAAAAGTCTAGGCTCTTGACATTGATAATTTTTCCCTACCAAATTATATGGTCAGCAGAGATGTAGACTGAAAAATGCAAATACATTCAGAAAGTGTTGGTATAAACTCTCAGAGAAAAATCTATAACAAGCAACTTAGGATATGAGAAACCATTTGCAAATATCTGAAACTGACTGTGGAGGACGAAATGACTCAGCAACAAGACCATCAAAGAGTGCTCCTTTTTGGGGGCTGTGTCAGAGACTAGCCCAGGGTAGAATTGTCTGCATTATTCTCTTCTTTAGGCTTTGTGAGCCCTTCAAAGCTGATAGGCTAACCATGTTAGTTTCTAAGCACAAAATTAGGGTGACCGTTTTGTCCTGGTTTACTTGGGAATGTCCCTGTTTGCCTGAGACTTTTTATATTTTAGAATCGAGAATCCCATGTTCCTGGAACATTCTCAGAAACCACCCTACCTGAGGGCCACCCTACCTGAAGTTCAACATAAGGGAAAGTGTGGAGACACACTGACTTCCAAATGGAAGACATCTTAAAGAGGACAGATGGCACTTTCAAGTTCATATAGTTAAAATTGGTGGCATTTTACAGATAAGATGTAATAACATGGACTCAGCTAATTCTATAATGAATAACAAACAGAAGCATTGGATAAAGAGCAGTTCATTTCTGGATTTTTAAAAATCTACATTTCTCACTCTCTTGTTTATATTAAGAAGCAAACTGTTAAGACCATAAACTTATTTTTAAAAGACAGGTCTTTATTCCTAAGTATCTGAAATTTCAAGAATGTCTCCCTTCTTTAGGATTTTCTATCCATAACTTCTTTAAAATACAAATATTCCTAAAATATATTATTATGACTCCAATGGTTTAATGTATATGTGAAACTATTGGGTTTTTTCCCTATGGTAGTAAAACAAAACAAAACTGCCAGAATATTTTTGGAATGCAGGGAGTCTACAGACACTATAAAGAAGAGGACAGATGAAAGAAAACATGGTCAAGGCAATCAGTTCAAATCTTTGACAAAATCTGAAAGAATGTTTCAGAGGAAAATTATTCCTCCATATTGGACATAAACACATTCATACATCCTGATGCTTATTTAAAGATCTAGACATACAGGGAGAAACCTTTGGGAAGTAATTTAAAGTCTTGAAGATAGGACAAGAGTCCATCATCTGATGGTATTTCTTTTATCCTGTTCCCACATATTCCCATTTACATTTTGAAAATCAGAGCAACACTAAATGGTTTATTATCTCTATCAAAAAGGTCTAATCCTAGTAAGCAGGAACCTATTTCATTGTGCAGGTCAGAGCTGAGATGCATGCTCTAATTAACTCAGTGTTATCATAGTATCCAGAAATACCAGTTAGTACTTAGTAAATACCTGCATGTAGAGTCTGTGTGCCAATTTTTTAACTGAAGTATAGTTGATATATAATCTTATATTTGTTTCAAGTATACAACACAGTGATTCAATGGTTACCTATATTATTAAATCTTTAACTCAACTAGTACAGTTACTGTCTATCAACACAGGAACGTGTTACAAAATCATTGGCTATGTTCTCCTTCCCTGTGACCAACTTGTATTGTGACTGACAATCTTTGTGTCCCTTTATCGCCCTTATTCTCTTCAGTCACCCACCCCAACCCTCCCCAGTGGTAACCGCCATTCACTTTTCAGTGGCTATGAGTCTTCTGCTATTTTGTAATATTATTTTGATTTTAGTTTCTCTCAAGCACTCTGTTTCTGAGAACAACAATCTTTGTGTAGCTTTTATTAGTTCTTGATATTTTATAAGCAGTTTGAGATATTGGTCCTTTTTTTAAATGTACGTAATAGCATGTACATATTATTAACCAATAATGTTATACATATTTTAAACAAAATGAAACTCAGAGAAACAAAGGGTGTTTCTTACATCAAGAAAAATGACATCCCATCACAAATTTTTTTTTTTTTGTCACCTGCTTTCTTCATTTAATGGTATGTCATGAACTTTTTTGTCAAGTCATTAACACATATGTATATACATATGTAGATAGGAGAGTGAATGGTTTGGGTACACATAGTATGAATATGTGGTAGCATTTAAAGCACCACCTGTGTCTTGTGGTCTTGAATTTAAAGTGAGACCAAGCAATTGGTTGTGGTTTATCCATGCACATAAACCTGTCTGGGTACAAGAATGGAGTATAAAACCACCTGGATTTAATCAGATATGTTGTTTTGGCAAGAAAGTTGGATTAATTGAGAAGGCAAAAATGTTCAAGGTGTAGGTAATGGAGTGATTAATATTTTCTATTGATTCTGAGCTGATAAGGGGAGAAATTGAGAACATCAAGGATGTGAGGGACTATCTATGCCCAGACGGAATAAAATATTGCTGGTATCAGGATCCTAAAGGGGAGCAGTGGAAAAAACAAAGGTAGTACCCTCAGAATAGAATGTAAAAAATTAAGTTGATGAATCAATTGTTAGTATTGATAATAACAACTGTGGGCTATATCTGAAGTGGTGTGTGTGGTATGATCATTGGAAGAGATGAGCCCAGGATCTGAGAAGCATGAGCACAGGAAGAATTACCTATGTGTGAACTAAAACTGCCAAGAATTAACTAACTAGTACTGTTAGACCAATGGATATAATGTTCAGCAAATTAAGGGGAATTACCTGGTTGATACTATTTGATAGCAACATTGAGAGTTACTGGGTGATAAAATATATTATTAACATGAGGTCAGAGCTTGTATTTTTGGTGGAGAAGAAAAGGAATAAGAATGATCTGAAAACAGAAGTAGAATAAACCTACCCTGCCTCCATGCTCAATCATACTAAGGATGTAGGAAAAGCAAACAAAACAAAAGAAAATGGCCCATTTGAGATGACTGAAGACAAAAAGTATCTTTTCTTGAGACATAGAAAGGTCTTTTCTGTCTCTCAGACATTTGATAGTCTCATGCTTTTCTTCCTTTCTGGAATTAATTAATTAATCCATTTATTCATTTTTTTTAAAGTATTGAGTATCTGGTAAGTGATAGAATCTGCATATGCAGCAACGAAAAAATAAATAAAATCCATTGCTCCATGTGGAGTTGCACACCAGTGTCGGAGACTTCATCCTCTCTAGGATAGAGTAGAAACAAGAAAACAAACTAACAAAAAACACTGTAAGACTCTATTTCTAGGACAACTTGTAAAATAAATAGTTCAGAAGAACCAGATAAGGAGCAAGACAGGACTAAAGCTTTTCAAACAAAAGTGGACCCACAATATGAGACCTGGCACAAAGCTCAGAATGAGAAAGAATTAAATCTGTTTAGAGAGTGAGTCCTTTAATCTTCAATATGGACATCTTTATAATCAGTATGGTAGTTTAAAGACATGAACTATGGATGCAGACTTTCTGGACTGGAATACCATTTCCCAGATATGTCATCATGTGCAAGTTTTTTAATTATTAAACTTCAGTTTCCTTGTTTATGAAATACGAAACATAAAAATACCCACCTCATAGGTGTGTTATGGAGATTAAATTAGTTAATTTAGTAAAATTTCTAGATGAGAACCTGGCATATACATGCTGTGTAAGTAGTGCTAAGTGAATTAAATAATAAATTTCCCAATCACATTAGCTATGGGCAGAAATTGTTTCACAACTTAGTTTAGTTTGAAGTTCAATCACATTAAATACAAGCTTTGATAAAGGCTTAACTCCGACTTTATAATTTGGTATTTTAGTATCTTCAGAGAAAGTTAATGGGTTTAAACAATTTGCAGTTAAAAAATATTTCATAGATATTTATTATTACCCCCCCCAAATTGTGTGATTATATCCTTTGCTTTAGCTATCAGGAAGCAGTGAAATGACCTCTAAGGTTGTAAAGTATTTAGTAAAGAAACTACATAGAAGAACTCAAGTGGCTAAAAAAAGAGGGGGTGGGGGAAATCTTGCTCTGAGCTTAGGGGAGCAGAGGTGGGTAAAGGCAGTTCAGTTTACCTATGCTCATGCTGTTACCATCATTTAAAACTCTGGACAAGTTATGGGTATGAGGTCTATAGACTAAACGAAAAGATAAACAGATGCTGTGGCCTTGCATAAAGAGCTTCGATTATTTGAGTAAAAAGGGAGTATTGTAATATTAATTATATTAAGAGAGGCAAAATTTTAAAGCTATTTGTTAGAAGAAGCCAGGCTATGTAAGTGGGAAGTAAATGTGCAGATTGCAAAATT
This sequence comes from Manis pentadactyla, assembly GCF_030020395.1. Lineage (NCBI taxonomy): Eukaryota > Metazoa > Chordata > Mammalia > Pholidota > Manidae > Manis > Manis pentadactyla. The sequence continues at coordinate 166,101,214 of NC_080020.1, read as the reverse complement.
TTCAATAAAGTGGGGGACGAATACATGTCCATTAAACACAGTAATTTGTCTGATTACAAGCTTAACCAACCACATGAGAGTGATACCCATGCTTGGATGAAAGATAACTATGTCAAATTGAACTCTACACAAAAGTCACCAGTAGGCCCTGAAGTGCTCCCTTCATATTGCCTGCATTTCTCAAATTTATATTCTTATTATTGTCGCAAACCTTTTCCTGACCTCATTATTCAGCTCCCAGTCTTGCTATCTGATTCAGTGAATATTTATACTGCTTGGATCAAATTAACTTTATGCCCAAAGTTTAAAATTCTCCTAAAGAAAATATTACCGAGCCCAAAGGCTAGAACATTTTCTCTCTATACTTCAGGAATAGCCAAGGAGATGTCATTTTCCTAAAGTTCACATTTTCTACCCCTTGATATAGTAGAGGGTTTTGATAATCTTGACCTGTGCTGTGCTATGACCCAGACTGGAAAGTAATATGTTAATAGGGCCGATTGATTCAGAGGAGAAAGCAGATGGTTTCCTAATAATAAATCCAGTAGAAATGGAGTCATTTCTGGGAAATCATTCCCATACTTCACACCATTTTCCAGAACCATTTGCATGTGGCCTGTAGAACTATAAAGGTAAAAGAGTAGCAACTCAAGAAGAGAAAAAAAGGATATTTCATGATCTTGGAAATTGTTATTCAACAGGACACAAATTTAGCAGCCATAAAGGAAAAGATGGGTAAATTGGAATTAATTAATTTTTGTGTTCATCAAAAAACATAATGAGGAGGGAGAAAAGGAGCACCACATAGTAGAAGATATTTGCAATTTATATATCTTAAGGACTCATATCTATAATATGAGCCCTATAATTATTTCTCAATAAGGAAGAGATTAAATAAAATGTGAGTGAAAACATGAAAAGGCATTCATGGAGGAGGATATCCAAATGGCTAATTAATATATGAATATACACTTAACCTCTTAATCATGAGAAAACTGAATAAAATCATAAGGTGATTCCACCATGTACCTATCCAAATAACTAAAATAAAATGAAAAAAGACAATGCTAAGTGTTGACAAAGATAAAGATATGAAACAACTGTAATCCTCCTATCCTGTCTGAGGAAGTATAAGTTGATACATGCACTTTGGAAAATCATTGGATAGTATCTGTTAAAGCTGAATATCCCAGCTATTCTAGTCCTGGGCATAATCTTTATAGAAATGCATATATACATTTACCAAAAATCATGTACAATAATGTGCAGAGTAGCATCACTCATAACTATCCACATACCATCAACAGTGAAATAGACAAATATATGGTGGTATAGAAACAAAGAAATATTATGCAGTATTGAAAATGAATTAGTCACTTCAGTAAGCAAGAACATGATTACATTTCACAAATGCTGAACACAAGAATACAGACCCAAAAGACATCATGTTTTCTGACATCATTCATAGCATGTTCCAAATAATTTCAATGATTGAGGCAGAGTAGTGGTTTCCTTGGTGAGAGAGACTGAGAGCTCCTAAGGGTACTTTACAGAGTTCTATTCTTTGTTTTGGAAGGTGGTAACATGGGTTGTTAACTTTATAAACATTGGCTGAGACTTATACTTATGATATGTGTACTTTTCTGTATGTATACTATATTTTAGTAAAGGAAAAGTTGCTCTAAAATATATCATGAATTGCTGATTGTTATGCCTCTAATCTTTTTCACTGTGAAATATTAACACAGCCATTTTTTGTCCTTTGTGACAGTGAAATTTCTGAAGACTATAGTACTTTATTATTGCTATTATTATTATTATTATGAGAACATTCCTCATTTTAGTTTTATTTGATATTTCCTCATGATTAGACTCAAATTGTGAATTCCCAGCCAAAAGAGTGTATCAATGGTCTTTTTTAAGGCATTTCTTCTAAGAGTGCATAATGAATATCTGTCCTACACTGGAGATATTAATTTGATCACCTGGGCAAAATGTTACATGCTTCTGTACTGTAGAGTTATTTTTTTCCTTCTAACAAATAAACAATATGTGAGGAGACACTAATAACTATTTATTGATTTTAAACAGCAAAGTAGATTAAGAAACTCCGTTACTTTGTCACATTAAATAATGCACATTCTTAAAATAACCTTATAAATTTCTGAACCAGTTTTAGCACAGACAATCTAAAGATATGGATCTGAAGATAGATCTCAGAGACTCTCACTTTACTGGTAGAGATCTTAGACACTGAGAAAAGAGTACACACATTTGTGTGATTTAAACTTGAATAGCACTTGGATGGGTGGGATCAAAATATGTTAGATTGGCTTGGAAATTGAAAGTGCATTTTAACATGAACATGTAAATACGGTGTTTGTGTTATGGTATAGCAGAGCAAGCTGAAATGAATAGTTCTTCAGCAATGTTACTTAATCAAGTACTAATACTATTTATAAGATATTTGCCTAACAGGTGAAAAGGTTTTGTCCATATTTGAAATTCCACATCTCTATTATTATTCCAATTCAACCTGAAGCTTTGTCTCAGTGTTTTTCCATTATCTCACAGATGTTTAACAATGAATTACAAGAAAATTAATTGAATCAGTTAAAGGTGATATTAGAACCTATGCTATTATCTAATTGAACACATCTTAGTCTATTAGAGATAAAAGTGATGATCATATGTTAGACCTCTGAATTCTGCTGATTACAGCTCTATTGAAAACAGACCAAAATATATATTCATGTTACAATTTTTCTTTAAAAACTGTCAGTTTTCAGAGAGGTTTCAAATCCAAAGATGCCTAATTGGACATTGCCCAAATGTTGGAATCATTTAGCTTATTAATTCTGATTTTAGATATGTAGATTCAACAAATCCATGCAAATGCAGCTTTCAAAAATATCAATTAGTGTTTAAAATAGCCAGATTGGGACATATTGAGGGAGTGTATTGACGAAGGTTTTCTGTTGAGCCATGTTTAAATGATGCAAATAAGTTTATCCAAATGTCTAGAAGTGATTATTTGAACTTTTGCTAAACTCACACATACATATATATATTTGCTTATCAGTCCATCCTTCCTTCCTCACATAGATCCTTAAGTCAGTTATGTAGAATGTTTGTATGCAGAATTTATTTTGATAATAACTTTTATAAACTTGAATAATACATTTTGGGGTCATAATTACAGCAAAATTCAGTGACATGAAAATGTCATTGTAGCTGCTGGAAGACAAAGATTGAGGATGAAGCTATTGAATAGAAACTTTGAGTGTTTCTCTTTGTGCTCATTGAACAATTCAAAGAGTTAAAAAATAATTGTGAGGTTGCCTTTTAGGCAATCAAATGACACATACTCAAATACATCCTAGGAAGCTTTTTAATCCATGCTTTCACATTTTTATAAGTTATGTCGGTTGCCTGGAAAGATTCAGAAGAGGCTAAAGATGCAAGCTTTTTCATGAAAAGATAAATGTAAGACCTTTCTTATATGAATTTAAAGTAGATTCTTAAAATTTTGAATCTCAAAGGAACCACTGTCATCATTCAAACAAATCTCATTTTTCAGATGAGGAAACTGAGAGTTGGTGGGTGACATTAACATGCCATGGGAGTGGTGAATGAAATATAGCAGAGAAGGAGTCTGTATAATAGCTATCAATAAATCTAAAGTGAAAATCATTTCATCGGGATGCTCCCAACTATCCTGCATGGGGGTTTCCAATAGAATGCACCCTTAGCACTGCATTTTCTCCCATGTGTAGACACACTGAGAGGCAGGTATTACTCTAGTATGCTTCATGTGAAAGGAAACTTTCAAACAATAGTTTTAAATTGCATGAAAGAAAGAAGTTTCACTTTCACTTACATAATCTATTTCTTTTGCCTGGAACACTCTTACCTTTTCTGTGAGATAACAACTGCACATTCTTTTTTTCCTCAGTTTTATTGAGAAATAATTGGCATACATCACTAAACAAATTTAAGCTTGCAGCATGGTGTTTTGATTTGCATATATTGTGAAATGATCACCACAATAGGTTCACCTAACATCCATCGTCTCATATAGAAAAAATGAAAAGAAAGAAGAACGAAGGGGGAAAACATCCTCCTTGTGTTGAGTGCACATTCCTTAAGATTCATTTCTGCTTTCTTTCTGCTTTCCCACGCAGCTTTCTTCTAGTCACCATTAAAAGTTGTACACATCTCCGTTTTAATTACTTTGTTTTATTATATTTTATTTGCTTTCTCCACTGCTAGACAGTAATCTCTTGGAGCTGGTGACCAGCAGGTTTGTATTTCAAGGTCTCAGCACAGGTACAGGCATGTAATAAGGGCTCAGCAAATATTTGTTTAATTGATGGATGGATAGATGGATGTTCAGGTCTGTAAATATGGACTGTACTTCTTCCACTGGTGACATTTTAAGTATACAAATTTCATTTAGATAAGCATCAAACGGTGGTATTTATGAAGACAAATCTTTTAGAGTCTTTTATAATGCACATAGCCTATAATTAATTCTAAGTGACTTAGCCAAGACTGACTTATTGATTTAGTTGCAGACAATTATGCAAAGCGCTATTTGAAAGAACTCTCTTCCACTTAGCAACTTGGAAATTCCTCCCTCCACCTCTCCCTCATTTTAATAGGTACTTTCAAACAGATGCCTATTAAAAGCACATTCCTTACAGTGACAAAACAGATGAATATAGTTCACAAATAGATGTGACTTACTATGTTGCTATTTGGGAAACTTTTTTCAAAGGAGAAACAGTGAAAGGACAAGATTTCTTGGAAGAATTCCAGGTTTTAGCAATGGAGTAGATGAGCTGCTGACTCCCTCAGACTCTATATTTTTTTTCCCCAAAGCATCTGCAATTGATGTTTTGATTTGTTTTCTATATTCCCTCCAGGGTGGAAACACTTGTTCCTCCAGCAGCTGGATTGGCTGCTCTTTGTCAATCCTTAAGTATTAGTCCTCTTCTGAATTGTCTCAGCTGAAGTGAACAAACCCTTTCAACATCATACCACCTTCCTGGGCAGGCTACATCCAATATCTAGTTGACTTGAGGGCCTAAAGTCCAGACTACTTTCTCCAACTCAAGAAAAGTCTGTAGTGTCATCCCAAATAGAGAGATGATCATAGGAACTTCAGAAACTATATCAGTACTCAACTATCCCCTAAGTCCATGTCTGCTTCTTTCCCTTCCCTTCACCAGTATTGATCCCAAGAGTATTCCTCAGTATTTCTCAGGTACACTAATCTTTTCTCACAGTCAGCTTCAAGGAGAATCTAACCTGTGAGGACATCTGTTAACTAATTCCTGAAAAACAGACTCAAAGCCCCAGAATAAGAATGTAAAATCTCAAAGTGCTGAGAAATATTTGTCAAATTTCCTTTGATGTCAATGGAACTGATTTTTTTCCTTTCCAAATAAAAGTCAGTCTGTCCCATACATCACCCTACAAATGTTAAGACCCACATAGTACAAACTCTATTAATTAGGTATCAGAGTGATAATTAAAGATTCAGAAGGTATTTTCATATGTATTTTGAAACTTAGTAGCTAATTTTGTTACACTAAAGCCAAGTCTGCAAAAACATAGAATCCTGCCTTCTTCCCTACTTTATTTAAGAAAACTTGATCATGGTCATGGGCATAGTTGTAGAAATACAAATTAAAGAGGAGACTTAGCTTTGGTCAAAGGGAAATTTGGCTGAGAATACAGCATGTGCATTCTTTAAATGTATGCTGGTACATAAATTGAACCATTCAGGCAAAGGTTCCGGTCAATCTGGGAAATAAAGTAAGGAAGCCTTAAAGAACCAAATCAGGTGACATAGGTAATGTGGCACACATCAAAGAATTAAAAGTGGTCTCACTTAATAGGAGACATTTAATTGGAGGAAAAGATAAAACTGAGAGGTATATAACTCATATCCATCCATTTCAAATAAGTTGGAAAAATCTGTGTTTTTAAGTGAACAAAGGAACACATATAGATACATATTTATCTCTAATCTTTCATTTAAATCCACTTTCACTGTGGTTCTTGCTTTTGCTTTGTTAACTAATAATCTATAGCAGGAAATCACAATAAAAAGATTAATTGTTTGGACTTTGAGGCCAGCACATGCTAACTCTCCATACTAGTGTAATCTAAGTCTGTTAGAAAAGCAGTTTTGGGTAGGATGTTGCAAACCACAGGAATGAAAGTTTATTGATGTAGCTTTCAGTTCTGATACCAGAGTACTCACATATAAACCTTACAGTAACTACTAAATATGCTCTAGTTTTATCCTTAGGAAAAGAATTTATATAAACATGTATTACCTGGTCAACTGAGCAAGGACAAAGACAGGCCTGGGTACAAAAAATGTGCCATAAAATGCCTTTTTTTTTTTTACAAGTATATCTGCCTCTACAGATATTCAAGTACTCTGTACTATTTCCATCTTTTGGGGAGAACAAATAGGAATTTAGACCGAAAAAGTGTGCATGCAGATTTAAAATTACATTGGGAAGTAGAGCTTTAAGAAAGAAATGGGGGAAATAGATAAGGTGGATAGAAAAAGCAATAGCATTAATCAGTAAGTACAGTAGTGAAGAAATTACAGGGTGAAAAAAAAAAGACATGAGTCATGGCCCCTGAATAGTACCTACATTCTAATGAAATCACAGGTCATTTACTTATAGTCAGTAAAGTTTTATTATTTGTGTCTAATTAAAATGCCAGTGAGAGCTCAAGAATTACCTTAAATATAGTTCCATACATATTTGTTTCTGTCAGAATTTCTCAGCTCAAAAATACTCTCCATTGAAGGTTTAAAAAATTGTTTTATGTCTCCTTTGGCATATAAATTGGAGAGTGGCAATTTTGCATGCCTGAGAATAACACGACAGAATTTTAGAGATACAGACAAGACAATAGAGGTAACATAACCCAACCCACTCCATTTATATAAAGGACAATTGGGTCAAAAATCTTTGAAGTCCCACCTAGGGTAACATATTGAGAAATAGTACTTGAGTCAAGACTCAGTCATACCAATTTCCAAAAAAGACTTTTTTTTCCAAATCAACTGTCCCAAGTATGACTTAACAGAAAATGATAGCTAATGGATTTAGAAAATTAAAATAATGATTAAATTTACTGTGTATTCTTTGCTTCCTACATTATACTTCTCATGTTTGAGATGATCAGCATATCCAAATGACATTCGTATCAAACAGTTAGCTATGAATCAAACATTTTCTTCATTAATCCTTTTTTTTCCTGTGTTTGATTCATGTATGTATACATACATACATAATCTCAGCACTTCATAATAGATCCTTAACCCTGGGAGTTCATCTGACATAAAACAAGAGTTTTTTTGAAAGGATTAAAGTACTGCTGCTTCTAGTAGTTTAATATAGTATTTTATAGCATGTTACTGTAATCTGTATGGATTGACAAGAGAAATATGAAATTAAAGACTATTTCTGTCACTAGTAGAATGTTTTAAAGGAAAAAAACTTGTATTTCAAAACCTTTATTTTATCTTATATATCTTACTTAATAATGAAGGCACACTATAATTCAAGGCCACTCTCATTAAATTTTTCTTTTTGTCTTAAAAAAGAAAATAGTGGGTAAGATTTTTAATGATTTAAAGTTGGAAATAAAAGCAATATAAATCCCTTATTAAGGAGAGAGAACATTTACACATTTTCTAAATTCAGGTTTTATCTTAGGAAAACTTATTTTTGATGCATATATTTACATTTTATTAATGATTTTGACATTTTAATTTTAATACCACAAACAAAGTTACTTAGAGGGCACAATCCAAATCTCCTGGAACATTTCTCTATAGCATTAAAACCTAAAAGAATTATGATTTTTAATGGTCTATTAAACTCACATGAGTTTAAGTTGGAAAGTAAATGTTGACAAAACATCAACATCAGCCTTAGAAAACTGCCTCTCCAACCGCCTCAGATTTTAAAATCAGAAGTAGCACACATGATGATGCAACATTATATAACCACTAGAAACAAATGTTTTAAATTAATTATCTTATATGATTGACTCACAGCAATCACTTCAGATGATTAATCTATTTTCATCCTAATCTATGCCCCCCATTTCATTACACCCCATCCATGCTCACCATATGGATGTCAGTTGTCAGATGCATTTTACTTTTCTGTGTTAAGTGGCTCCCAATAATGCCTAGAATAACATATGGGGGCAGAGTGATTTACCACAACTGGGGTTGGTTAATGAGCATGCTGAAAACAAAGTGGCCTTCCACTATTATCTATTCTTACCTGAGAATATGATATTTAACCCATATTTTCCCACTATTTTCCATCTATTATTCCAAGGTATGTTTTCTGACTTATTTTGAACTTAATATTTAGTCTCCAAGACCAAAATAAAGATGATTATTTAGGAAGCAAAGAAAAGGAAACTATAATGCTGAAGCTCTATCAGTTGGATAAATTTGTTTAGTATTCAGTGTGGAGTAGACTAAATAATGGGTTCCCAAATATGCCTATGACTTAATCCTTAAGATGAAAGCTGTGAATGTTGCCTCATATGGCAAGATGGATTTTGCAGATGTGTTTAAGTTAAATATCTTGAGATGGGGAAGATTATCCTGTACTATCCTAGTAGGTCTGGTGTAATCATAAGGATCCTTATAAAATGGCTGCAGGAGGAATCAAAAGTCAGAAAAAAAGGTCATATGATGATGCAAGCAGAGTTTAAAGTGAGTCAGCCACAATCCAAGGAATGGGGGCAGCCTCTAGAATCTAGAAGAATCAAGAAACAAATTCCCCCCAGAATGTCCAAAAGAAACCAGCCTTGGAAACACCTTGATTTTAGTCATGAAATTCATTTCAGACTTCTACCTCTATAAATGTAAGAGAATAAATAGATGTGTTTTCAGAAGACTATTTTTAGAGAAGTTTTAGGTGAACTGTATAACTGAGAAAGACAGATTCTTTTTATACTCCCTGCTCACACATATGTATGTCCTCCCCTGTTATCAACATCCCCCACCAGATTGTACATTTGTTATATTTAAAGAACATATTGACATATCATAATCACGTGAAAAGTCCATAATTAACATTAAATTTCACTTTGGGTGTTGTTCATTCTATGGGTTTGGACAAATATAAAAAGTAATGTATTGATCATTATAGAATCATAGAGCATTTTTCATTACCATAAAAATCCGTGCTTTACTTGTTCATTTTCACCACTACCAATCCCTGGTAACCACTGATCCTCTTATTGTCCTCATGGTTTTGCTTTTTCCAGAATGTCATATAGTTGGAATTATACAGTTTGTAGTCTTTTCAGACTGGCTTCTTTAACTTACTAATATGCACTTAATGTTTCTCCATGTCTTTTCATGGCTTGATAGCTCATTTCTTTTTAGCACTGAATAATATTCTATTTTCGAATATACTGCAGTTCATCCATTCACCTATTGAAGGGTATCTTGGTTTCTTTCAAGTTTTGGCAATTATAAAGTCTCTATAAACATTCATGTGCAGTTTTTTGTGTGGACATACATTTCCAACTCCTTTGGGTAAATACCAAGGGATATGATTGCTAGATCATATGGTAAGAGCATATTTATTTTTGAAAGAAACCTCCAACTGTCTTCCTTGTATCCTCATCAGCAGTAAATGAGAACTCTGCCTGCTCTACATTTTATCAGCATTTGGTGCTATCAGTGTTCTGTATTTGACTATCCTTATAGGTGTGTAGTGGTATCTAATTTTGCTCTACCTTGCATTTCCATAATGACATTTGATGTGGAACATATTTTCACATATTTTTTTGGCATATGTATATCTTCTTTGATAAGATGTCTGTTAAAGTCTTTGAACTATTTTTTAATCAGGTTGTTTGTTTTCCCATCATTGAGATTTAAGAGTTCTTTGTATATTTGTATAGTCCTGTAAAGGACTATAGCAGAAGTTTTCAATTTTAATTAGTTCCGCTTATCAATTATTTCCTTCATGGACTGTATCTTTGTTATGGTACATAAAAAACCATTGCCATGCCCAAGGTCATCTAGGTTTCTCCTATGTTATTTTCTAGGATTTTTATACTTTTGCATTTTATATTTAGTCTGTTATTCATTTTGAGTTAATTTTTAAAAGATGAAGAGTCTGTGTCTAGATTTTTTTTTTTTGCATGTAGAGGTCCAGTTAAATTGATGTGGTTTTAAACTACCAATTTCGTGGTAATTTGTTACAACAGTGGAAGAAAACTTAAACATTGGCAATCAAAAAACTTTTGATTCTGTTGAATTTGAACCTAAATTTTGAGACTTTTATAATGAGTTAGCACCTTTTGGGATTCCAGTGTTCTTTTAGCCATTCTGAGGGACATTCAGATCAGCCTGGCTTGTCAGCCTCTGTCTACCTTCATAACTATTCCCCCACACCTATCCAATAGCACTCACTTTCCCAGTCCATCACCTAGATGAGGCATGAATAGGATGGCACTCCAAAAACTGAAAGGCATGACTAACTTCAAAGGACCAAGTTCAGGAGCTTCTACCCTGTTCAGATGGTCAACAATTAACTGGCATCAAAATGGATTATGTTTCCTCAGACACCATCCCCCATCACACACACAGACATCAGTGCATACAGAAACACTTTAGATATCTTTAATGAAAAGTTCGTTTTTTTTCTGTGCTTTACAAATGACTTGTTTCCAGAGATAGAAAGTACTAAGGACTATAAATATGATTACCAAATAGCTTCATCTCCCAAACTCATCCAAAGTCCTTCCTGTTTACCTCATGCCCCTCCATATACACACACCATGGATTCAGGATTCATGGTTTTAACTGTGAGACATGAACCCTGAAAACTTGTCACTGATTAGAATCAAATGTAAAATATTTCTTGACACATCACAATTATCTTTTCCTTATAATAAACAGAATGATCTAAATAATATGGAAATACAAAGAAATGTGGAAAGAAACATAGTCTAAAATATTTTATTAGAAATAATGTTTGGACCAGTCTCTGGCCAGAGGTTACTCAAGTGTACATCTTTGTACCAGCTGTGTTAGATTAACTTGAAGATATATTTATATAAGTAAATTCCCAGAATCTATCATACACTATTATGTGAGCTGTTAGAATATCTCTGTATTAAATTTGTGATGGACAACTAGGAAGCTCAGAGATGTTTAGAAAATTCAATCCTCTGGATCATAACTTATACTGTGAGGCAGAGTTCATGAGACTTTTTATAAATAGCCTTTATTTCTATTTGGTGTAACCAAACTTGGATAAAAATAAGCTCAAAGTTTAAAATCTGCTCTTGAAAGAAAAGTTCTCCTTCACTTCAATTTATTGATGCATATTTTCATAAGTGCCTTCTTAATGAATACTGCATTGAAATAATCATAGGAAGTATTTTCTGCCAGAACTTCTAGAAATTTCAGATTTAGATGAGTATAATTAATAAGAAATTAGAAATTATACATGCATGAAGATTGACAGATGTAGATTTTACACTGAATTTGAAGGTAAATGAGTGATGTCAGTATTTAAAACCACTCACTCTCTCTACTGTCACTGATATTATCTCCTTTCCTTAGACCAGCAGGCAAAACATTGAGGTATATTTGTTTCTCTTGAGGTCATACAAGTTCCTAGCTTTTTTGGCATCCCCACTGTTTGCACTGGCTCCCATCCCATCCCCAAAGACTTAGCACACATTTCTCGCTAAGTCTATTCCTTAGTCATAGATTGAGTCAAAGAATGCGTTGAATCTTGGAAGCACATAGAAAAACTTTTAGGCAGAATTGCCATCGTCCCTTTATTATCTTGCCAGTTAATTTTTAGACAGGTCCTCGTGCCTCTCTCTCAATCAGTCCCTTAAAGAAGACATGTAAAATTATTATATTCAGAGACACTTGTATTTATCTCTCATATTTTTTCTATAACCATATAGCTCAGTTAAAATTATTTGATAATCATGTGAAGAACCAATACCTGTATATTTTTTACTACAAAATTTCCATCTAACCAAGAATTATCTTCTTGTTAGTTCTTCATGGAGATCATTTAATGCAACTTCCTAAGTTTATAAGTGACAAAAGAGAAATGGATTGCCAACAGTCATAGTTTTCTTTGAACAGAGCCATAATTAAGCTGCATACTTCACAACTGTGGTCAGTGCTGTTTTCCTTCCTTTTGCTCCCAAAAGGCAATTGCATATCTTTCCCTACATCATGCCTTAACTCCTTTCCTCTACATTCAAAGAAATGGAATTCAGCTTTTCCTCAAAGAAGTTTTGGGTACACTGATTCAGATTATGAACAGTGTTTTGTAGCTTATCCATGAGAAATCAGAGTTCTAACTCTTTCCTATGCATCCATCAGTTGACAGAGAGAGAAGGCATTCTCTAAGAAAACAATGGTTCATTTCTCTAGCCAGTGTAATATCCTTCCTTCCGTTGTTCTCTTCTCTTTTCTGCCCATAACTATTTCTCATCTGGAATTCTGACCTGAAATCACCTCAGGATGTTTTAATATAATGAAATGCATATTTTAGATCACCTTTAATAGTTTAGCGGAAATAACACTTTCCAGCAATATTGGTTCTTCATGTGAAGCTGAATGTTTGTTCCTAGGAAAATATTTTCTATGACATTAAGACAGCCTTTGAAAGTTCAGGCTGTCAGGTGACCCCTTATTGACCTTTATTCAAATGTATTTTTAATGAAATATTCTTTGTCTTTACTAGGCAAACTTGTGCGACATGTTATTGAAAAATAATATCTCAAGAATATTTTAAAGGCTTGCATTTTGTTATCTGCTTTCTATCAAGTGGAAAAAAGCAATAATTTCTTTTCCAATTGTCAAGTTTTCTCTTCATCTCCCCAAACTATTGAGGAAATATTTTAATAAACATTTCTATGTTTTTCTTTAATATATTTATCATTCAAAGGCTGAATAATAGAAGTTTCCAGATTTGAAGAGTGGCTGACCTTGGTCTATGACTAAGGGAATTGCATCTTCTCATGAGCTGAGTCCTTTTCACTCATATCAGAAATATGTTGAAAAGCTTAGTTTCTATCAGTCTTTTTTGGAAATTGGGGAAGACTTTCCTAGCTTGAATACAGGAACACAAGAGACAGAGAAAATGTTGTGTGCTCTTGATCCTTGTCTCTGCACATGCTATGTCTAATTAAACATCATTATTAGAGAGGAAGAACCCTGTGCAAAAGCACTGCAGGTGTAAGCCCTGCCATCTTCACTTCCTGTCAGATTAAAGTAAGTACCACAAGCATTATGCAACACGGTTCTACCAGAGACCATCTTCACGCTGTCTGACTTTTAGGCTGTGGTCTCAAACTCAGTGTACATCAAAATTATGTAAGTGTTTGTTAAAAATTTAGACAATCTAGTGGGTGAAGAGATCTGGATTTTTAACCATTGTCCATAAGGGGTTCTGTTGAAGATGGTTTGTCTTGTGAAATGGTGTTCTAAGGAATAAACATGCCAAGGCTTGAAGGGTACTATATGGTCAAATTTAGATTTATAAAGTGACCCATATAAGTTTAGAAAATAATATCTAAGCTTACATAACATTGATTATGTGTTAGGCAGTGTTCCAAGCACATTTTATGTTAAATCATGAAATTATCATAGCAAGATAATGGGCTATTATTATAGAGAAATGTTACTAAAATATTAAGAATTTAAGTAATTTATCTGAAGCCACGTGGTTAATTCCAGCTGAGATTTGATCCCAGGCATGCTAGGAGACTATGTTTTTACTGTTTATATTATGTTGTCACATGGTAATCACTGAACCTGGTTGGATGAACGTTGACTATAATCAACATAGATACCCTGTCCATATATATTATAAGGTCTCCTATCTTCCAACATCTTTTCAGATATATCCTTCAAGTCCTTGCTACTTTTATCTCTCTGTACCCAGTGACTAATTATTTTACATAGACAGGAATGACCTAGAGCACTGAACTTGAGCTATGATGTGACACCTGCAGCTACACCTGCCTACTGGGGACTGGGTCGGGGCATCTTCCCAGTTTATAAGGGATGGCACTATGGTGGTGGGTTTATCTAAGATGCATTATTTATGCATGACCATGAAACTAAAAGTTAGTCATGCTTTCTGAGTAAACTGTCAGTTGAAATGGATAGAATCTAAGATAGAAGGAGGTTAAACAAAGGTAAGAGTGAGATGAATCCAGGCAGAAGGTGGAAGGTAAATTCATAGTCAATAAAAATGAAGAAGTATTTCACAAAAACATTGAGTACCTATAGTATAATCTCCAAAGTAGAGAAGGTAAATATATGCAATCAAAATGTAAATTAAAAAAAGTTAAGCAAAAGTAAATATATAAGAGTTAGTGAAATAAAGTAAGTGATTTTTTTTCATGTCCTTAAAAAGTAAAGTTAGAGAGGAAAAGGTCTAGTTTATGCTAACATCAGTCAAAAGGTATGACAGAAAACCAAAGTAGTCACTTTCCCAATATCACTGCCTTCATATTTATGGCAACACACAACATTTATCATCAGCTTCAGTGCTGTTCAAGACACTGGATTGCTTTTATTAAAAATTTACTATCATACCACCTATAGTAAATCTATGATTCTTAAATAGAGAATATTCCCAAAGAAGGGATAGGAATATGTGAGCAGTGAATTACTTCATATCAAAGTTGTTTATCAAATATTAATAAAATTGAGAGAAAATCACATTGCAACTAGCATATGGTTGCATCACTTATGGAATTACATGAGTAAATAATGACACTGACATGATCATCGATAAATCAGTGACTGTGCAATTAAATTGAATATATTTTAAGCTTTTGCAAATGTTCAAGAACTTTGGCTTTTATTCAAATTAGAATACTGTAGCTCCTTAAAATGGGTGATCCTTCTAGCAGTCAGAGTAGGCTGCTGATGTTGAAATATGGCACTTAGTTAAGCATATGATCAGACTGTAGAGGCCCATAAACAAAACACTGCCACTGTGAGTGGCTGGAAAGAGCTCAACTTCAGATAAGGGAAGGACGTTTCAGCCATGACATCTGGAGATTACGGTAGCAGTTAATAGTTGGCATCTGACCAAGCAGTTGGCATAAGGAAGTATCACAGTGTAGAGTATACATTTCAGAAGTGTAGAAGGAGAATCTATAATTAATATGTCACATAATGAAAATAAGGACAAGGAGATATTCAACATCAGGGATGTTTTCCATTGGGATATTTTGTCTGAGTAAGATTAACAAACCTTGCCTGTCCTGTTATTATATCTCACTTGTCATTGGGCCCTTCATTAAGTGAAGTGTGGACAAAAGGTTGACTCTGTAAGCTGTTTTGTTTCTTCTCACAAATGGATAAATTTGGGTAGTCAAAATGACTAATTTGTTTATTTTACCAAGAAAACAATGTTAGCAAACACATTATCTATCTAATAGAATGTTTTCTTATTTTTTTGGCAACTTTTTCTATGCCTCATGGTAATAGCTGTTACCTTATTGCTAACTAAAAAAAATTAGAAAAACAGAGGTGAGAAAGAAGGCTTTGTCTCATAGGTTTGCTATCTTTTTGTCATTATTATTATCAGTCTTTAGAGATATCCTCATCAATACCACACTAGCATAGTTTACCGGATTTTTTATAGGACCAAACAAAACCAAAGGAAAGCAAAACAGAGAGTGCTGGTCTATTAACAGTTGATCCAGTAAAATGGCTCTTTAACTCCATCTGCTTTTTCTTTTAATTTCATTAAGTAGAAATAAGTCTTTAAACTTAACCAATTTAATGAGGATGAGAGATAATATAAGTTGGTCTGAAGGTAAACTCAAAGTCTGACCATTTGTACAAATTCTTTTACTGTTATGTGTGGTACAATTGGCTGGCTGATAATCAGTCTACCTGCAGTCTTGAAAGCCCTTTCTGATGCTATTTATATCTTGTACAGCCCTGACAGACCTGGCTGCTCCCATATGCCAGCTTTCCTGTTGTCACCTGAGGGTTCTGTACCTATGGACATGGAAAGGTGATCCTCAGAAGAAACATAAGTGACCAATAAATGGAATAAGGTGTTTATAAAACCCTTTATGATTAGAGGGTACAAATAAATCATGAGATTTTTCCTTTAGTCAAGTTGCCAATGTGTGTGTGTTTTAATTTTCAACTAATGCCCAGTAGCAAATAAGGTGAAGAAAACCTAAATGATAATTAGTGTCAGTTAATGTATGAATATGCTTAAATAATTTATGTTGCATCCATGTTTCAAAACTATGCAAACTTTTAAAAGAATAATTTAAAGATATGTTGGCTTAAAAATATGTACAAGATATAAAAATTTTGAAAAACAACTTGTGGAGCATTGTTGTATCATCTTGTTGACATTAGAAAAGTATGACAAAAGGCAGATACACATTTTTAAGCACACATTAGTGTCCAAAAAATATTCATACAACTGGTTGGTGAGAAATGAGAGATTTAGGATAGGATTATTCAGTGTGTCAGTGTGTGTGAGTGTGTGTGTGTGTGTGTGTGTGTGTGTGTGTATGTATGTGTGTGAGAGAATTACATATTTTTCTGTAAGTATCACCAAACTTTCTCATAATAAACCTACATATATATATGTACCAGCACACACAGAAATATGTGTGTGTGTGTGTGTGTGTATGGACAATCCTTCAGTTTGGTGTTGGCATTTTATCTGACTTGTGTGCTTTGCACTGAGGCTTTTACTAAAACTAGGGGGAAAAAGTAATAGTTTTTGTTTCTGAAACTAGGAATACAGTACAGTATCTTGAGAACTATAAGTAGTATTCTCAATGCCAACCAGTAGAATATTTTTCAAACTGGATGTCACATGTATGTCTCTGCTGTCTAATCTATAATTACTTACTAGTTATGTTGCAGTTGCTTTACGTCAAGGAGTCTTGGATCCTTATAATTTTTCAGGTGCTTTTGTTTTCTTTTATGTTTGCAGTCTCTTGTGGGGTCTTAAGTTCCATAAGACATTGTTAATTCTTCAAATAAGCTCCCCTTGTGCCTTTATCTTACTGGAGTGTAAATCAAACACTTGCACCAAAATGATTGCTAGTTAGGAATTCTGTTATCTGGTCTTTTGCAGAACCACATACTCAGATATACATTTTTCATGATGGGTTTTTTCAACCTAAAGATATTCTCTTTGCAGAACTTGCCTGAAATAAAATTATAATAGTTACCACTTACTGAATATTGAGTATATGTCAAATATTTTAGATTTAATATCACTATTTTCTTAGCAATCCTGTGACTGAGATATTTTAAAGTGTCCTTCCTTCTTTCCTTCCTTCCTTCCTTCCTTCATCTTACTCCTTCTTTCCATCTTTCCTTCTTTCCTTTTGCCCTTCCAGAAACTTCCTGTTTAAGTTAGCATTTCCATGTCAGACCATGGTGATGTTTTAACCTATAATCTCCAACTACCCTAAGCTGTTTGCACCACATACTTGACAATTAAACTTGAACTGGCTGTTTTATGACATTTCTTCAACTATTTTATTGAACCAGTCTATTATTCCTTTCCTTTTACATAACTTCAAGTGTTGTGACTTTATATTTTTTTATTCTATAATTTGTTGCTCATTCCATACAATTTTACCTTGCATTTTAAGTGTTATATAAATTTCATAGTTCCTTCTTATATATTAGTATGTCTTACCTTTACAATAATAGGTGAAATAGTGTTGGATATATATTATTCAACCCCTTTGGAAGGTATAGAAAATATATTAAGTTATTAACTCAGGCTCACCCAGAAGAGTTTGAAATAATATCTATAATTCTTGACTTATCATGACTTTTAATGCCATAATGTTAAATTTTAGCTGTGTGTTATCATTGCATTTATGGAGTGAAATTTCCACTTTCACCTTTGTTTCCTCTTTGAAAAAATACATGTGTACTGTACAAGAATTACAAGCTCCCTTCTCATTCTAATAGGGCATGTAGTATTAAGAGATCATGGGTAATGATCAGTAATTGTAATAGCCATCATTATCATTTATCCATGTAGTGATTCACAATATGGATAAAATTACTGTTAAATAAAATGGCTTTACTTCACAAAATCCTATATATATTATTTTATAGATTTAAAAATATTCTAAGAAGAGGTCCTTAGATTTTACTATATTGTCAAGCAATCTATGACACAAAAATGGGGGCTAGGTCTATAGTTTCCGCAACTTTACATTACTAGAACAACTAGACCCAGGGTTCTGCAAATTTTCAAGTAAATATACTTTAAATGTGTGAATAAATGGTTTTCTCTATATTATATTTTAAGGTAAATAACTTTTTTTACTAAAAATTTGGTTTTATTTAAAAATAAGTCTTTGAGATCTGACTGGGGCCAATTTATACTTTAATAATAATTTTCTATTTCCAAGAACAATCTGAGCAAAGTCAGCTCACATTTAAAGGAAGGTTATATTCATGTGAAGAGAAAGGTTTGCTCATAAGGCTCAAGTCCTGACTTCAGAGTTTTGTCTCCTTGAGCAAAATAGTTAACTCTTTTAAGTTCACCTTCCTTATAACTGAGACAGGGATCCATTCATTTATTCCAACAACAAATATTTATTAATAATTGCTTATTATATACTATGAGTTATGCTGATGGGGCACAATAATGCTTTACCTTTCATGAGGTTTTCATGAGAATCAAATGATGATATATATATAAATACCTTGTAAAATTTAATGGGCTACAAATATAAGAAACATTTCTAAAGCCCTATAAGATTTTAAATTGCTTTCTGAAATAGAGAAGACAAAATTATATTCAGCAGAGCTTTAATATTCAAGGAATTTTATTGTATTATAATTCTTGAAAATTGCTTTATATTGTAACTTTCTTTAAAATGTATTACCCATTTAATCAGAATACTAGAATCTATACCATACTATATAATTAAAAAGTCTTTATTAAAAGTTTTTCATACTGTGTGTGCATGTGTGTCTGTAAGTGTGTGTGTGTGTGTGTGTGTGTGTGTGTGTGTTTTAGAATAGGATGGTCTGGCAATCTCATTAGCATTTTCAGTTGGAGAGAATTTATGTTTTGAGACTTGTTTCTGTCTCTGAATATATATGTTTTTATGATGTATTATTATTAGTATGTCCTTTTGTATCCTCCAACTCAAAATTATTGCCCTTCATGGAATTATTTTATTCTTGATAATCATAATTAACCTGTCTGTGGCTTTGCAGCTATTTCTATAGAAGACATTCATGACCAAAGATCTGCTTTATATTGATACTTTCTCCCATTCTAACTAAAATGAAGACAAGGTGAACATTTATCAAGATCAAGTACCTTTAGGAGTCTAAGAGATTTATATTTTGGTCTTAATCTTTTCAGGAAAAATGAAATAAAATAATTAAATACTAAGTAAGCACTAAATTGAGTACTCATCATATGTCCAGAATTCTTCTAAGTGTTGTTGGAATAACAAAATATGAAGAACCTTATTAGATTAAAGACTTTACTAGATTAAAATATTGGAAAAACGCATTATGGTTAGACTGTCAAGTTGATTGTGTGACCAGTGTGAACTCTCTCCATTGTTCATGGACAAGGCTGGAGCTGAACTAATCTTATTAATGTCAGGGTTGGATAGGTAGTGTGATGGATTATATGTGAGTGTGTTTGTTTTCCTGTTTTTTCTCAAGTGTTAGCTGCATCTACATAGATGATTATAATTCCTTGCTCCACTGGCTCAAGTTGTGGCCATTAGCTTTTCTCTAAATAATGAAATTTGAACAAAAGTAAAGTATGTTACCTGCAAGGAAAAGCTTTCAGAGTTAGTGCAAAGGCAGTAATGATTTCCTTACTTTAGGTCATGAGATGGGCAAGACAGTAGAAGGAGGCTACTTCCTCAGTCTGGATTTTGGTTAGGAGAGTGTGTGGAATACAGCAAGAGCTGACCCATGTTTCTCACGTAATCTGTGCAAGAAATAAACATTTGCTCTTGTAAATCTCTGAGTTTGAGGTCGTATGTGACTGCAGTATAACCTAGCCTCTTCTGAATGATCCGAGCAAGTCAACATTTGGGGGCTTTTAATTGCATTTCAGTCTCTCTTTTTAGTACCGGCCCATAGGTGGTGCTCACTTACTGTTGCATAAATTAAAAACATAAGATTTTACCTGAAATATATACTAAGTGCTAAAAATGCAAATTAAAAAGAATGGTATTGGTCCTTATGTTACTCATTATCTCATTGCAACCAGATATATTTCCAATTATATCATGTGATAAGTGGACTAACAGGGGCATATGCAAAGTATGTAAATAACTAAAACACAGATGCCTAATTCAAACTGGGGAGGTATAGGAGGAAAGCCTTTTGCTCCTCTGCCCACCCATTTACCAGCACCCTTCCCCACCTCATCCCTTTTACTCCAAGGAAGGAATTTAATTGGTTGTTGGTTTTTATTGATTCTGTGACAGATTATCATGAACTTTATGGCTAAAAATAACCCAAATATATTATATATTAGAAATCCAACACAGGTCTTAGTAGTTAAAATTTTGTTGCTAGGGTTGTGTTCTTTTCTGTATGTTTTAGAGGATAATTTGGTTTCTTTTTTTTCCAGTGTCTAAAGCCTCCTTATATTCTTTGTTTCATGACCCCCTTCCTCCATCTTCAAAGCCCATAACTCCAGGTCAACTCCTTGTCATGTTATGTTATTTAAATCTTCCCTTTTG
Organism: Manis pentadactyla; assembly: GCF_030020395.1. NCBI lineage: Eukaryota > Metazoa > Chordata > Mammalia > Pholidota > Manidae > Manis > Manis pentadactyla. The sequence continues at coordinate 166,080,403 of NC_080020.1, read as the reverse complement.
CCTCTGTCTTCCCCTTTCAAGGACCCTTGTACATTGAGTCCACCAAGATAATTCAGGATAATCTCCCTATTTTAAGGTCAGCTGATTATCAACATTAATTCTAACTGCACTTAACCACCCTCACCCTCTTCCTTGCCTTGTAAAGTAAAACTTTCAGAGGTTCCCAGGATTAGGAACTGGACATCATGAGGAGAGGTTATTTTTCTGCCTACCATAATAATTAACAGTCCTATTAGATTCACTGGACTAAATTTCCCTGAAAGCTTAGTGTTTATGACTTAACATATAAATATACCCTTTCTGATTACTAACTCAGACTAGGTCACACCTGCCTCTGGGGACAGTCTTGCCATCTTCCAGATTCTGCTCTGTTTCAAGGGTCCAAGAGATGGATTCAGAGCCATCTCTTATTTTTCATTGTAGGCACAGAGGCCCAAACAAATCCCATGATTTAGACCATGGGAGAGAAATCAGAATCACAGTCTAGGGCAAAATTTTAATTACATTCTTCACTTACATATTTATCAAAAAAGCTTCCATTCAGATGCGAAACATAGACTCATTTAGTTGTAAGTGATAACTTGTTACCATTCTGTTGTTTCCCAAAGGTTCATTCCTTGGGATGTCTGAGGTAATGGAACCCTTTGAGTGGAATTAGATTAGGAAGGACAGGAATTCCATATGTTTCTTTTTTGTTTTTGTTTTCCTGGGATGAATCTACCATTTTGTGTTCACTCTAAGAGGATACTTGGAGCTTAGTTGATTTGAGTGATGGGACCAGATAGGCAGGTACCCATTTTCAAATTCCTAACCCACATCCAAAATGGATGCCATGGCAGGAACTTGGTTGTTTTATAACCTCAAGTAGAACTAAAGTGAGTCCATGTTAGCAGATAGAGTCTCATAAAGAGGACCAAGCTAGTTCTAGGTACTGTATTTGCTCTGTACATACATATGATTGTAGTGTGAATAAATGTGCAATCTCGATGCATTATATAGATTGCCAAATACTGGCTATCCTAAACAATACCAAAATTACCTGTTGATAAGACAAGTTTGGGTTTACTGCTTACTACTAAAAAAGAGAAGGTCACTTTACTAGAGTATTAGTAACATCTTAGAAGGGGAGGGCAAAGTCAACATATTTATTCAGATTTTCATATCAGTTTGAAGCAGTTCTTTAATGTAGGGCCTTGGTTAGGATTATAAAAAGATCAAGATATAATAGTTCAGTATTTGTGAATAGAGTATAGTGAGGATTTTGAGACAATAGGTTCAAAGTGTCTTTGTCATAAACTCTAGTTTGATGCTTTCTTGTGAAGATTTGATAAGTATTTTGGGAAATTCCTATAATTAGCAATGACGATGTTTGCAGCTATAATTTTCTAAGCAACAGTATCCTGGGATAGTAATGTGATATGAAGACAATAGAATAGGAAATTTATGTTAAATAGTAAGCTGTGTGAATGATCTCAGTTCTCATGATGAGCAAAGAAATGTGACAGAACAACAAATCTCATCATGTATGGAGTCAGTCAATGAATCATTGACTCAGGACAACATCTCAACATTGCTAAATATACAAGAAGATTTCTACTCACCATTACATCTTTAGTGTTTTATTTAATATCGAATTCCTTGATATCGAAGTCCTAGATACAAGGACACATTGCAGATCCAAGATATTAGATGTGATGAATGCATTGAACTGAAATGAATCTGTGATACACCTCAGTCAAATATTCTCCAGTTTGGTCAAAGGTAAACTTGTCCCAAGTTTCTGGAAGAGGTAGCTTCAAAAGATACAGTGCTGTTATTCCTTGGGGGTCTTAATGACAAACTATTACTTTTGGTGGAAAGATAATTTCCAATTCACCTGGAATATTTTGATTGGAATTATGAGAAAGTCAGTTCCCCAAGATAAAATTAAGATCAGCAAATAGTAAAAAAATCTCTAAAAATAGCTGCTTATTTAGTCTTTTATGTACTTACATTAGGAGCTACATCAAAGTATGCATCATGGAAGTTGTTAATGTACTACAGAAAGATGTTCATAAGGCACTTAGGATCCAGGTGCAGGTAAAAATTCTTGACAAGTTGTGTATCTGTAGCTATCTCTTTCTTCTAAGCATTGATATTTCTCCCTTCTTCTGCACAACCCACATGACTGTAGTGAGAAAAGATACAGTACACTATTCCTTGGCCACAGTTGAATAATCAGGAATAAAAGCATGACATAAAATTTTGTCATTTAAGACTTGTCCTCCAGAATTTTGGAATTAAGAAAATCAGGCTAACCATTATCAGTTTCCTGGAACTTAATTAAATAATAATATTTAAAAAATGAAATTTTAAAATTAAAGGCTGGGAAAACCAAAAGTAGATCTTGAAGTTAAATATGAGAAATTGAAGAAGTAGATACTAGTAAAAGGATATAGCAATTCTATATATATCTAAAACTTATTAGAACAAATTTCTGGGCCACCCCTCTAGACTTTCTTACTTATTAGATTTGTGACAGGGCTGAAGCTGTACATTTCTAACAAGTTCACTGATGATACTGATGCAGTTCACCAGAGACTACAGAGATCTGAAATCAATCAATTATCAGGAGAAAAGGGAAAAAAAGCAAGTGTCACATGATAAAAAATGTCTTAGCAGAAATGTAAAAATTTATTCATGGCAATAATCCACATTAGTGTAATGCCCTGCATAGACTCAGGTGTCAAGGTAACCAATAGTCAGGAAGAGTAATTTGGAGATAAGGAGAAGACCTCAAGGTGTAAGGCCAGTGAGTCACAAAAGAGGGTGGGGTTTTAAATGAAGTGGAAACACATTGATTTCAACCTGAGTAGTGGAAATCTGCATATACCCAGCTGCACTAATTTAATCCCTTAGATGACTGACAAGTCTATACTTGCCTTGTGAAACTGCCGGGGGAATCTATTTTCCCAGCCTGGGGAAAAATGCCTTTGAAAACAAAATCAGTCAAGGCAGAAATAAAATGGGAGAAACCCATTTATTGCTTACAAACAGTAGCTCACTTCTGCTCACCCATGTCTCTTGCAAACCGGCTGAATAAAGGGCTCCACCCAACCTCTCCAGTCCAGATATGCCATCACTCCCCCATTTAATTACCTACTGATATGGAGATGGACTACTTCTCTTCAACCCCTTGGAAACACCTAATGACATGGAGATGCACTAAGGCCAGGCAAGAGATTCTGGAAATATTGCAATTAACCCAGAGCACACCCCTCTAGAAATCTTCCTCACAACCTACTTGCTCCCCATCTTCCACAGTAGTGCCTGTGCAAGAAAACTGGAGCACTGTAACCAGACTAATAACATATACTAAAAACAACAATAAAATGATAATCCTCAAGTCAGAGGATTCAGCTAAATTCAAAGTCCTATACAGATTAAGACCACAGCTTGCCCATTCCACAGGTGGTCAGTAGTTGAATGGGTAGGGAGTTCAGAAAAATCATCACACAGCAGCTGCAGCCAGGGGACAGGTCCAGGTCCATTTTATAGAAGAAAATAACTTTAAGGGCAATAAGATATATGTTTTAATTACACCAGCATAGACAAATCTTGTCCATTAGTAGGATGCATGTAAGACAGTGGTCCTGTTATAGGACAGTGGCAGGAATGGGATCTTGTCCTAGTCTAGTATACCAGACTTTCACCCCCATCCCTGTGGGAGTTACAGATGGGTCAATCTGTGGGGCTATGGAAGGTATAGGCACTGGCCTTAAAGATAAAACAAAACTTTCTCATAAGATGCCCTTACCTCCCAGACATTTTGGGTACACTACCATGATCTTTGGGGGCCATTCTGCTGTTACTCCAGGAATACATGAGGCCAGCTTCCAGGCCTTTTCCTCAAGGTGCCAGAAAGTCCAGCCATCGCTGTTCCATGTGTCAAAATGTACAGAGCCATATCCCCTCAACAGAGTCTCCAGGGTTTAATGCAGTAGGAGCTGGCAGCAGTATGTTGTGCTGCTGGCCATATCCTGGCTACATTAACTCCTTTGGTTTGCACATACACTTGTATAGGAGAGGCAGCAATATGTCTTAACATGTCCACAGGGCTTCAGGCTCCTTATGGGGCTTCTCATTCAAATGCTGTAGAACTGTTCATAAGCAAAATGACCTGCACTGTAGACTATCGTTGTCCGACTTCAGGCCAGATTTCAACAAACCATTGTACCTCTCTATCATGATGCATGGTACATGAAAATTCCACTTTATTCCTAGTTGCTGCACCCATCCTCATAACGCATGCCAGTAAAGTGGGTGCCTTGATTGCTCTCAATCACCTGTGACCAGCCATAGGCTGCAAAGAGGTAATCTGGGCCACTCTTGGTTGTTTGCTGATCTGCACGACATGAAGGTAAAGCAATCAATAGTCCAGTAGCCATGTCCACACGAGTCATGGCATACCAATATCCTTCTGATATAGGCAGAGGCCCAATACAGTCTATCTGCCACTTGATAAGGGATATCGGCCCCTTTACTATTGTCCCATGTTGCTGTGGGACTCAGTGTAAGTCCCTCTTAGAGCACACAAGGCACTCCTTCTGGGCTCTGCTGACTTCTTCAAAGGTCAACAGCAAGCCCCATTGATGGGCTACAGCTCACATTGTCTTTTGCCTCACATTGAGCAAACACTGATGTAACCATTGGGCTACATCAGAGGCAGGCTTTTCTTCCAGCCAATGCACCTGGGCCTATGTGTCTGCTTCATCATTCCCTGGGGATGCCAAAGGCAAATGGTCAGTCCCTTGATATACAGTAACAGTCTTAATCTGACCAGAGGCTCTTGCCACAACTCTTGTCCCCAAAGGGGCTGGTGACAAGCCATCTAGTTGGCATGGTACCATGTTGGTAGCCACAGAGTCAAGCCCCAGTAGATGGTCTAGCTGTCAGTGCAGACAACTGTAGGGGAGGGCTCCTGAGTGATGACGGGCCATACTGCCCACAACTCAGCCCATTGGCTGCTCTTGCCCTCTCCATCCTCCATCTGTATTGTCTCAGTCTTAGGATGGAAAGCCACAGTCCTCCACTTTAGGGTCTGCCCACAACTGGAGCTGTTTGTATACCAAGCATCTTCAGATATAGGGGCTTTTCCCTCATGATAAGGACACTCAGCTACCATTGGTTCAAAAGCACATTCTTCCTGCTTTCCACTGGTATATGTCACTGGCCCCAATAAGTGGTGGAGTTCCCACTTAAGGGGCTAGTAGAGAGGGCCGTACACCGCTGTATATGCCCCATTTGGCCACTGTACACATCAGTGGCACGCCACTCTGTGACCTTTGTGTCCAGTCTCGCACCTACCTCGCAATGGAATAGGCGGTTATTACCTTGGTCTGAGCTGTTCCCGTGATGGGCTCTGTAGCCAGCAAGGCATGATACACAGCAGCCAGTTGCTTCTCTATTAAAGTGTACCAGATCTCTGCTCCTTTCAGTAGTTGTGATCAGAATCCAATAGTTTGTTGTATCCATTCAAGATGCTGCCAAAGACCTCATCCATAACCATCTTTGGTTACATGAACATCTAGCTCACGGGGCCTTGATGAGTGTACTACACTCAAGGCCTATAAAGCCTTGATTGCTCACCTAGCAGCAGTAAAAGCACTTGCACATGTTTCATACCAGTCTCACTAGATTCTCTTTCATACCAACCAGTATAAGGGCTTCAGAATTTGTGCCAAGTGTGGGATAAACACTCTCCAATAGCCCAAAAGACCCCAAAACCCTTGTAATACTGCCTCAATGGTAGGAGTAGGGAAAGTCTAGACCTTATCTATGACTGCTTCTGGGATAACTAGTTTTACCGGACCAGTCAACCCCCAAGAACTTTACTGACAAACCAGGTCCCTGAATCTTGGTGCTGTTCACAGCCCATCCTTTCTCTTATAGATGTTGCAGCAATCTAGGAAATGCCCATTCTAAATATGCAGGTGAATCAAATGTGAGCATGATAACATCAATGTACTGATATAGCTGCACCATTTGTATTTTCTTCCATGTGGCCAAGTCCTGGGTCACAAGTCCATGACATATGATGGGACTGTGGAGGTATCCCTGTGGAAGGACAGTGAATGTCCACTGCCGGCCTTCCCACATGAAGGCAAACTGTTTCTGGCTTTCCTGTACTATGTCAATAGAGAAGAAAGCATTAGCTAGGTCCACAACATGATGATACATCCCTAGTTCATATCTGAGTGTGTCCATAAGAGCTCCTATAAAGGGGACAGAAGCATGCAAAAGGGGTGTGACTTGATTCAATTCCCTGAAGCCCATGATCATATGCCAGGAGCTATGTGGCTTTTTCACTGGCCACACTGAGGAACTAAAAGTTCTATGAGTGGACTTTATGATACCCACCTTCTCCAACTCCTGTAGAGTTTCTCCAATTTCCTTGTGCCCCTCAGGCAATTTATACTGCTTAGTATTTGTTACTCACCTAGGTACAGGCAGAGCTGCAGGAAGGTGCTGAGCACGTCCCCTCAGAACTGCCTTTACCACACATACCCTCAGTCTGAACTCACCTGCAGTGGTCTGTAACTACTGGCCTTGCAGGAATATACTCCAAAAATACATTCAGGGATGGGAGAAATGTACACAGTATACTCCTTTGGGGGTAAATGCCCTATCCCCAGTGAGATTTGGGCTTTCTTCACTCTAATTGCCTTACCCCCATAGCCATCTATCACAGCAGGGGTCCCAGGAAGACACTCAGAGTTGCCATATATCAGAGAACATTCAGCTCCTGTGTCCACCAGCTCCAGGACACATTGTATATTCACAGGGGACAATGAGTTGCTAATTCTACATGTGGCCTCTGGTCCCCACCACATTCTGAAGGTGGGGGTCTTGACCCTGCCCTCAGTCAAAGCATTATGCCCAATCATCCTCCTTTGGGGAAGAGGGCCCAGATGGATCCTGACTGCTGTCCCCCATGAAGTTTTTCAGGGACACAGCCGGACATGGCGCTTTGCCTCTGGCTTCCATGTCCTGGACCTCAATGCCTGGAACTGCTGCTCTGGCTTTAATTGGTGCCACAGATCTAACAAGATCCTATTGGGTTGCCCATCAAATTTTTTTTTCGCTACTCCAGCTTTTATATCAACCCACATCCCAGTCCTTGAGACCTTCACAGGGCCCTTTGCACCTCTCCTTTCAGTCATAGCCCATACTTCCTTCCATGCTCCTATTGTTTCAACCTTCCCAGATTGGCTAAAGTATGAGTAGTCTCACTTATGGATTGCTCTAGGTGGGGGGCAAGAGTAGTCACCAAGGACCCAAAGAGAGATTGGGAGCTGTATGCAGTACCAGATTTCTCATTCCTACAGTGAACACCTCCTCATGGGGGCTCTGGGCATCATTATAGATGACATTTTACATGCCCGAATCTTGTAACACCTGCTGGAACTCTGCTTACATTTTCCAGCTAGTAGGTAAGTATGGTAAATTACCCTGATTAGGCCAAACTGCCCTGATGGCTGCTGTCAGCCAATCCAGAAGCTCCTGATTCCCTGAGGTGTGACTGGCACTTTGCAACCACTTCTGGAGGGAAGGATGAGTCATCAGGGGAGCCAGTCTACCCATTTCAGAACCATGCATAACGTTTTCTACCCCCACATCTGAAAGATGCAAAAGCTATGAATGCAGAGGTTCTGATGGCTTCTGCCAAAACCAGATACTCATGTCCACAAGCTTATCCTGGGTACAGGGGCAGAACATAGAGTGCTCCCAACCTGGGCAGGGGATGGCTTCTCCCACTGAGGAGCCCATTGTTGTTTCAGTTTTACTTTCTTAATTACCACAGGGAGGGCCTTACTACAGGAGAGGTTAGTGTTTTGGGTGGCAGTCTCAGCAACAGATTGGCCCTTGGCCCCAACCCCTCATCCTCTCCCAACATCTCTTTTACCGTCTCTGGGGCTGAAAGCATTGCTCTTTCCTCCGCTCCCCCACAGTCTCCTCCAACACAGATTCTCGGCCTGCCTCCTCCCTCGCTGATAGCATGTATTCCAGGAATGTGACCTGTCTTCTCAATAGCTGTCTTTCTTTCTTAAGGGCATTCCATAGGTCATTGCCCAGCTCCTCCAAGCCATGCTGAAGTGTGTCTCTTTCCTGCTGAATTCTGTTTGTCTCTTTGATAATCCTTTCTACTATCTTGAGAAAAAGACATCCCACATCCTGGCTGCTACATGGCCACTTAGGGCCTTTAAGTAGTCTTCTATCTCATGGAGTGCTAATTCCACAGTTTCCAGTGTCACCACTTTTCCTCAGTTCTTGGGAGGGACCCATGCCTCTAGAAGGTGCTTTACTCTTGACCAATTCCCCACTAGGGGTTCCCCAGTTAAAAACCCCACAACTGGGGGCTACCAGGTGAAGCTGCATCCTCTACCACTGCAACCACTGGGGCCTTCCCTCCATCCACAAATGGAGGTTGCAGGTATCTCACCACCATCTCTAGGAAGAGCCTGCTGAAGGATTGCACCCATGAATACAGATTTTGGGTTCAGAGGTCTTGCCAACTACCACCAGATATAACATGGAGGGGAAATATTTTCCTAGCCTGGGGCAAAATACATTTGAAACCGAAATCAGTCAAAGGGAGAAGTAAAGTGGGAGAAACCCATTTATTGTTTACAAGCAGTCATCTGCTTCTGCTCACCCATGTCTCTCTCAACCTGGCTTCAGAAAAAGGGGCCCTACCCAACTTCTCAGGTCCAGATATGTCCTTGTTTCCCCTTGTAATTACCTACTGATATGGAAATGGCTACTTCTCTTCACCCTTTGAAACACCTATTGATATGGAGATACACTAAGGCCAGGTGAGAGATTCTGGAAACATTGCAATTTTACCCACAGCTTGTCACCCTGATTTAAAAGGAAATATCAGTATGCTGAATGCGGCAAAAGAGACCCTACTGCTAAGGTTCCCTAATAGCATGTATTTGGCAGTTACGGACTAGTTCAACTGACAGTTTCCAATAATAAGGCTCTGTATGTCTGAGAATTTGAGGCCAAGCTAAACATGACACTTACAAAAACATGGTATATATATTTTTTAAAAGTAGATTTTTTAAAAATTACAATCTTCATATCTTTACCAAGCTAGGAATAAAAGACATCATCAATGATATTGATGATCTATACAATACTTTTCATAAAAATAATTGGTCCTTATATTTAAGATACTTAGAATCAAATCCCAGTAATGTCTTGCTCCATTATGTAAAATTCATATAAATAATGGAATTTGAGTAATTCCATCTGCATTGGTTGAAATAATTGTACAGTGCTGGGGGAAAAGAAGTTATATGCCAACACAAATGAATTAGAGTTCTAAGGAGTCTGCAGTTTTCAGGATAGAAGGCACTAAATTTCCTTAAAAGACTCTAAAATAATAAAACAAATAAAAACTCATGTAAGGATCTTCTTTAAGTAAATTCTGTGGTCCCATGCAAAATCTAATATTCTTTAAAACTACAGTAAATTCTTCATGTTATATAAATTTTTACTAGTGTATTTTGACACATTCTTCCCTAGACTTTTACTGCACATAGCATGTAAAATTTAGAAACAAATGAGTGAACTTAAACACTAAATAATCACAGTTTCTTTCTTAAATTTCAAACAGATAAATTAGATACTGATAAACCAGTTAATTAGAACAATCTAAATAGATATTTTTTTAAAAAAATTAGCCATTGACATATTTTGGCATTGTGTACTGGCCACACAAAATTCTCTATTTATTGACTGATCTCCACTTTGAACTTAACATGTTATAATTGTAGTGAGAAAGAATGTTTTTTACCCACTTGGGAACATTTGTGAAACAAAATTAGAAGACTTATTCAAATAATTAACAACATAAAAATAATACATATGTTGTAAACATATAAGAATATATAACCTCAGATTCCCTAATTTGAAGAATGCAAATTACACTTTTTTCACTTATCAAATAATCATTTTTGAGGTATAATTTACACAAAATATTGTACAGATTTTAGTTGACAATTTAATGAGACCTTGAGAAAATGTTAACACTTATATACCTACTATTCCAATCAAGATACGGAACATTGAGAAGAACACTCAGCAAGTTTGTTAATTTTGTTAAAACCATCAGTTATCCTTAATAAATATTTTAAAAATAAGAATAAAAAACTTTGCCCACCTATTTTACCATTTCTACTGTTCTTAATTATTTGTAGAGATCCAGATTTCTACTGGGTATTTTATTTTCTGCTTGAAGGAATGCCTTTATGTTCCTAGAGTACAGAAGTGGTTAATTATTTCAGGTGCTGGGTTTCAGAGATACTTATTTCACCCTTCTTTGAAAAGATATTTTCATTAGGTATAAAATGTAAATTTGATAGTTTTATCTTTCCAATACTTTAAAGATGTTACTCTACTATCATCTGACTTACATTTTTTTTCTGACCAGAAGTCTTCTGTCATTATTGTCTCTTTTCCCCTGAATGGAATGTGTATTTTCTGGCCATCTTTGAGATGGTCATAATCTTCTGATTATGATGTTCTTTACTATAATTTTCTTCATGTTCTTGTGCTTGGGTTTTGGTTTGTCTTTTGTACTTCTTGGACCTTTAAGTTGATATATTTCATCAAATTTGAAAAATTTTGGCTACTCTTTCTCAATGACTCCAGCCCCTATGACCCTTCTCCTTGGAGGTCTTCAATTTTATGTATATTAAGCCCATTAAAGTTGCCCTGTAGTTCACTGATATGCTGTTAATTTATTCTAAATTTTCTTTCTGTGTTTAATTTCAAGTAGTTTCTATTCCTATAACTACACACTCACTAATTTCTATTCTGAAGTATCGTTTCTGCTATTAATTCCATGCAGGGTATTTTTTTCATCTCAGACATATTTTTACTTTCTTTTTCATTTCTAGATATTCAGTTTTGGTCTTTTTATTTTTTTCATTTCTCTGTCTGATGTGGCCATGTTTCTTATACATTTTGAAATATAAGGAATAAAGTTACAACAACTGTCTTAATGAATTTGCCTACTAATTCTGTATTATTTCTGGACCTGGACCTGTTTGTTGATTTTTCTATTTATTGTGGGTCATATTATCCTGCTTGCTTTCATGTGCCTGGCAACTTTATTTAATTGGATGAGAGTTATTGTGAGTTGTTTGTTTTGTGTTAGATATTTGTACATTCCTATAAATATTTCTGATTTTTGTTTTAGGACACAGTTAAGTCACTGGAAATAGTTTGATATTTTCTAGTCTCACTTATAAATTTATTTTCAGAGGAGCAGAACAACTATTAGTCTAAGGCTAACTTCAGCATACTACTGAGGCAAAACTTTTCTGGGTATTCTACCCACTGCTTAGTCTGTTATAAAGTCTTTGCATTTTGGCAGGTACAAACATGAACCATTTGTAGCTCTGTTTGAGCTCTGAGAATTGTTCTGCTTGGGCTTTTTTGGTGAGTCTTTCCCCAGCCTTGGGTAATTTCTTTACATGTATGCAGTGATTTGTACTCAAGACCTGAGGGGAACCCTATGCAGTTCTTCAGAAGAGTCACTGTACAACTCTTTTCTCTCCATGCAGCTCTCTCCTCTTCTCTCTGCCTGAAAATTCTAGATGGCCTCTCAAAGTCTCAATTCTGTCTCCACAAGAAAGGACTGGGAATGGGTTTCCCTTTGTACATTGTGAGAGTCATACTTTACCTGGCCAGATAATAAGTTGGGGTAATTATAGGGCTACCATGTTTGTTTCATTTTTCTCTGGGTTTCCCGGCCTGTGCTGCCTATTGTCCAATTTCTGAAAACTATTGTTTCATAAATTTTGTCTTGTTCAGTAGTTAAGGTAGATATCCAAATTCAGTCAATTTAATTACATCTTGTTTAGAAGCAGATGTTCTAATAGGTCAATAAAGAAAGTAAAAAATACTTGACTCAGAAATCCACACTATTTGCTTTATCATCAGTGGAAAACTTAAGTGAAAATTACATTACTAAACTCCTTTACATGATTTTATCTATGGTTTAAATCAAATTATATATTTTTTTCTATGCTTCTGCCTCAGTTCCAAGAGCAGTTCCCACAAAAAACCTAATTGCCAATAATCTCTAGAAGATCAATTTTTATATAAAATACATTAATGTTAAACTAATGACAGGCCTTAAAAATATATACATGTATACTCACTAACAGATTCTATCTTAATTTGCCTTTTGAAGTATACCTGAAGGTATAGAGAACACAATGCTGTAAGTATAGTAAAAGCTTATTGAGGAAATATACTCCAATGTGAAGTGAAAAGGTATGTTTTCACTGGATATAAAATACTGATATTTTTAGTAATATATTCCAAAACATCATAAATGAGTAGACCAATTTAAAGAGAATGCATATTTGAAAATTCAATGTTTCTGCAATTATTTTTTTTCATAAAATGTTTTACTTTAATGCATATCAGAAAAAGAATTTGTTTTAAAACTTCAAAAAAGCTAGATGGAGGACATTTCTCATCTGTGGTTCATAAAAAAATAGCACAAATTTTATATGTATGTTAATGTGGAACTTGGATTTTATGCAGGTTTCAAAGTTATAAAAAGTACATAAATGAATCCTTTTTGAGAGTCTAAGTAAAAATGATTTATTTGATGTTAAATTAGAAAAGCTGCTACAATATATTTCCCCATCTATGCCTTTGGTACCACCATATTTAATTTATAAAAGCAATTATTGTTTTGAGACCATTCATACTATTTTATTTTTTTGAAAAGGGCATATTATTTTAAGCACTGACAATGTGAAAATCACTAACTTAGACTACCTTTTGCTTCAAAATTAGTTTACAGAGCCAATTCCAGCCTGAGATTTAAAGTGGGGTCTGAGTAATTTTATTTTTGGCTCACAATTTATTGCTATTCTTTTCCTTTCTATGGGACTCCCTCTGCTTCCTCCTCCTCTCCTCACACACACACAGCTGTTTCTCAGAAAGCCTTGGAGTGTGTTTTTAGAGGGCATCTACTATTTTCTCCTTTTCTTGTTCTCCCTATAGTAATCCTTCTACTGAGACTGCTGGAGCCTCTGAAAACTTTGCAAAACTATTGACAAAGCCTGTTACATTTTTGAAAAAGTCATTACTTCTATCCTGTACTGAGGCTTGTGTAGGAGAATATTTTCTCACCTCCTCTCTATTCCCAATGGCTTTGCTCTTGTGTGAACTTGCAGATCTCTTCTGCACTCCCAACTCATCCCAAAATGGGGAAGATATCCTTAATGGTACTCTTTTCCAAATGATTATACATTTGTTTACTCTGGCGATCCTTCACTCCAAATTCCTTACAGAAGTTTTAACGTTTATTCAATGCCTCAAGCATCATAAAATAGTTAATTAAACATTAAAATTAATTCCACAAATGAAGGACATTTCTTAAATCTCAGAGAGTATTGTTACTTTTAAAAAAACTTTATTATATGCTTTGGAAAGGTTAGATTATAATAATTTTCTCTAATAATCATATGTAATTTTCTCAGTTAGTCTCCCAATAATACAAAGAAGGATACTAATAAAAATGACACAGAACTGAAGACTTTTCACCTTGAAAGTTTATAGGAAATTAAAAAAAAATCAAATCAGTTTGCCTAATTATTTTTAAATTAATTCAATTAATTATACTATGTAGGATGATATTTCCAACTGAGTTGATTCTCTATGGTTTTCAGAATAGATAAATTCCCTTAGTTCTCCTTACAGTTCTGGTGTTTGACTGGGTCAGTGCATTATGATTCCTAGTCCATAATATTAGCTTTGGGTTGGAGGTAGGGTAATCAAAGAATATATACTCCTAGTAAAACTAATTATGCCACAACTTCAGCAGCTTCATCCATATTTTACCTCTAAATACAAATTATGGAAACTAAACTAACAAATGAAGTAGGAAGAAGGGAGGGAGGGGGAGGGAAAAAAGAAAGGAACAGAGGAAGGAGTGAAGGAAAGAAAGGAGAAAGAATCTGGACTGAAAAGCATTCAAAAACCTGACAATTTCTTCTGAATTTTAGTATTTCTATTTATCCCTACTTCAATCTGCACTCTTAGCAAAGCAGTTTTCTAAGGAGTCTCTGTCCACATAAGATAATCATTCAAAAATGTTTGAATTGTAAATTCAGATTCACCAATAGAGAGAAGGTGAAAAATAGTAGATGTCTAATTTGTGAACTGAGAGAGCACACAACCCTAGGAAGAAGGAATACATTTTCAGAGAAAAGAGTTGCAATAAGCTGTACAGAACTGCCAAAATATGTCTGTGCACTGGAATTTCAATGCAGGTCACTCTGGTCAACCAGTGAAACTGTAGTCAGGCAGAATACTGATTAAGGAGGAAAATCATAATAAAAAATCATCACGCCAGATACTATTTATTTTATCTAGGGTCATGACACACCAGTGTGACCTCTTTCTTCAACCCCATTTCTTGACTATTTATTTCTTGCTTTTTCAACTCTATTTTTGCTATATCCCTTTATAATGTTCTTGTCACTTGATATTATTCTAAAACTACTGATTTCCCAGTAAGCCTTCCACAAATTAGAGCCCATATTTCACTTGTTTGATTATATATTATAATAATGTTTTTTTCATTTCTCCTATAACAGTGTTGTTTCTCTAATTTTCTTGAGAGATTATACCTCATGCATTAGTTTTATTCCCTAATATTTTCAAATGTAATGGACACTCCCTATGTTAGGGGGATGTTGTGTATTTTCCTCAGTTCTTGTCCCCACTGCAACAAAGAATTGAAGGGCAGAGACAGCAGTGAAGCTGAATAAAAGTTTTATTTAAAGTTACTTAGAGAAAAAGTGCAGATGACCTCAGGGAGGGCAGGAGCCTTGAAAGGTTTAAGTTTTATTTAAAGAGAGTAAGTGCACACTCAAAGAAAGGGTAGTGTATGCTACCTCAGAGAGAGAGGCACGCTGAAAGATTGAGAAAAATTCTACACACTTAGAAAGTGTGGGCAACCTCACCTGGGAGAGAGGTGTGCACTAAAAGGTTGGGGGTTCCCCCTTTTAAGGATTTTTTAGAAATGTGACAAAGGGCTAGGGTTACGGACTTGTTAAGTGGTCTCAAGATGTTTATCTTTGGTGGGACATTAAGTTTCTTATCAGTCCTCCAGGTAATGCTTCCAAATTAGCTTAACACAAGAAATGTACTATTCTGATTCACTCCCAGGATAGTGGCTTCCTGGTCTGGGAGCATATCAATCTAAGACTGCCTGTCCTGCCCCCAAGGTGGGCTGAGATATTACCTGTTGCTATTTAAACCACCCAGACCATGGTATTTTGTTATGAAAACCTGAACTAATACATCTGACCATGATGATCTGAAGCTTGAGTGTACTTTATTAAAACTATAATAATTTTAAGGCTTTATTATGTTTCTGTGTGAGTGGTGTGTGTTTGTGTATGTTATATGGGATGGTACAAGCACAGATAAAATGTTTTTGTGAAAAATAATGAAAGTGGGAAAAGAATGAAACAACAATGTAGCAAAAGCAAAAATTATAAAATGTCTAATAAAAATGAAGTCATATTATGCTATCTAGATATTGCTGCAAATATGACTAAGTTCAAGATGTCTACAGGCTACTTTTGCAATAGCTACAAAACAAAGAAAAAGCCTTAATAAGAGATTATTTTGTTCCTGCTAAAGTTAGAATTCCATCATTAGATAAATGTTGGCAACTTACTATATGGATTTTCTCAAAATAGTGCCAAAGATTAAATGTAGAAACTACATGACTAGTCTGAACTAGTTAAATTCTCAGCAAAGAAATGGCATTAACTCCTTTGTAACATATTCTCCTTCCAAACTTAAAAAAAAATGCAAATACCATATGATAATAGCTAAAAGCAAACAAACAAAACCAAAGAGGATTATCTTGTAGATATCAAAGTGTATCTGATAATACCTTCAGTTACTGGAAGGTCAAGGTCTAGATATCAGTGCATGGATGATGGGGATAATAATCTAAGTGGAATTTATAAAATTTAAAAAGTAAGCTCAGGAGACTTCTATTTTGAAGATAAGAGATATAAGAATTAATAAGTGCAGAGTTTTTTCCTGATAAAGAGATAGATGGAAAACAAGGATGCCCACTCTCCCTGCTTTTATTCAACATAGTATGGAGGTTCTAGCCACAACAATCAGACAACATAAAGAAATAAAATGCATCCAGATTGGTAAGAAAGAAGTCAAACTGCCACTGATTGCTGACGACATGATGTTGTACATAAAAAATCCTAAAGAATCCACTCCAAAACTACTAGAACTAATATCTGAATTCAGCAAAGTTGCCAGAAACAAAATTAATATACAGAAACCTGTGGCATTCCTATACGCTAATGGTGAGCTAGCAGGAAGAGAAATCAGGGAACAATTCCCTTCACAATTGCATCAAAAAGAATGAAATATCTAGGAATGAACGTAATCAAGGAAGTAAAAGACCAATACCCTGAAAACTACAATACACTCTTAAGAGAAATTAAAGAGGACACTAAAAAATGGAAATTCATCCATGTTCTTGGGTAGGAAGAATGAATATTGTCAAAATGACTATCCTTCCTAAAGCAATCTACAGATTCAATGCAATCCCTATCAAAATATCATCAGCATCCTTCAACAAATGAACAAATAGTTCTAAAATTCATATGGAGCCACAAAAGCCCCTGAATAGCCAAAGCAATTCTGAGAAGGAAGAATAAAGCAGCGGGGATCTCATTTTCCAACTTCAGACTCTACTACAAAGCCACAGTAATCAAGACAATTTGGTACTGACAGAAGAACAGACCCATAGACCAGTGGAACAGAATGAAAAGTCCAGAAATTAAATCAAGCATATATGGTCAATTAATATATGAAAAAGGAGCTATGGATATACAGTGGGGAAATGAAAGCCTCTTCAACAGCTGGCGTTGGCAAAACTGGACAGCTATATGTAAGAGAATGAAACTGGATTACTGTCTAACTCCATACACAAAAGTAAACTTGAAATGTATCAAAGACCTGAATGTAAGTCATGAAACTATAAAACTCTTAGAAGAAAACATAGGCAAAACTCTCTTGAATATAAACATGAGCAACTTCTTCATGAACATACCTCCATGGGCAAGGGAAACAAAAGCAAAAATGAACAAGTGGGACTATATCAAGCTGAAAAGCTTCTGTGCATCAAATGACACCATCAATAGAACAAAAAGACATCCTACAGTATGGGAGAATATATTCATAAATGACATATCTGATAAAGGGTTGTCATCCAAAATATATAAAGAGCAAAGGCACCTCAACAAACAAAAAGCAAATAATCCAATTTAAAAATGGGCAGAGGACATGAACAGATACTTCTCCAAAGAAGAAATTCAGATGGCCAACAGGCATATGAAAAGATGCTTCATATCGCTAATCATCAGAGAAATGCAAATTAAAACCACAATGAGATATGACCTCACACCATTTATAATGGCCGCCATCCAAAAGACAAACAACAAATGCTAGTGAGGATGTGGAGAAAGGGTAACCCTCCTATATTGCTGGTGGGAATGTAAATTAGTTCAACCATTGTGGAAAGCAGTATGGAGGTTCCTCTAAAAGCTCAAAATAGAAATACCATTTGACCCAGGAATTCCACTCCTAGGAATTTACCCTAAGAATGCAGTTGTCCAGTTTGAAAAAGACATATGTACCCCTATGTTTATTGAAGCACTGTTTACAATAGCAAAGAAATGGAAGCAACCTAAGTGTCCATCAGTAGATGAATGGATAAAGTCAAGATGTGATATATATACACAATGGAATATTATTCAGCCATAAGAAGAAAACAAATCCTACCATTTGCAACAACATAAATGGAACTAGACGGTATTATGCTCATTGAAGTAAGCCATGTGGAGAAAGTATGAAATGATTTCACTCATCTGTGGAGTATAAGATCAAAGAAAAAAACTGAAAGAACAAAACAGCAGCATACTCACAGAACCCAATAATGGGCTAACAGTTACCAAAGGGAAAGGGACTGGAGAGGATAGGTGGGAAGGGAGTGATAAGGGGAAAAATTGGCATTACAATTAGCACACATAATGAAGGGGGGGCACAGGGAAGGCAGGATAGCACAGAGATGACAAGTAGTGACTCTATAGCATTTTACTATGCTGATGGACAGTGACTGTAATGGGATATATGGTGGGGACTTGATAATGGAGGAAATCTAGTAATCACGATGTTGCTCATGTAATTGTATATTAATGATATTAAAATAAAATTTAAAAAAAAGAGTTGTAGATGGTTGTGATTCAGAGTAAGCTACTTAACTATACCATTCAATCAAAGCTGATCTGGTCAAATAGTTTTGGTCCAGTCCCAGTTGTAAGAGGTATAGGAAAGGGTTGGAATAGTTTGGGTTTAAAAATATTAATATCACATATCCATCATTAGGATCAATTCTTAACCAGGATATAATTGAATAAAAGAATTGATACTGAAAATAAATATCTTTGATTCATAATCTCAGAACCGTGGAATAAAATTACTCCCTTCAGCCACAAAATGATAGAAAAGGATAGAGGTAAACATCTGAAAGGGCCAATTGTAGTTTATTGTTAAGAAGGTTTTTCTTACAATCATAATTGTTCAAAGGTAGAGTGGACTATTCAGACTAGTAGTAAGGTATAACTAGTAGAACTCAGATTGGGGCTGAAACTTAAATCTCAAGAAATATAAGGCCAAATAGATTAGTGGCTGAATAATAATTATTTCCCAGAGACAAGTCAAGATTTTATATGATGGGAGCAAGATAGGCCAAGAAAATATTTCAAAATCCCATTCTAGATATTTCTATAATTTAGCCATTTTTAAAAATACTGTATTAGACACACATAGATATTTCTCCTAGCCCTGCTGTTAAACAGAATTGTGACATGAACTATTTTTTTAGTTCTTTGAAGCTTAGTTTCCTATTTCTAAAAATCTGCTTTTCATAGTTACTAGGAGAGTAATTTATACATTTTTCTGTCAGATTCCCAAGACCCTGATTGTAGGAGATTATCTGTAAGGACTCACAGGACTCAGCATACAGTTCCACTCAGGGCTAAGGTCTATTACAGTGATTTAGTAAGGGCACATAGCCAGATCACAGGTGAAAATGTGCAGGTGGAGTTTGGAGAAATTCATGTGCAAGCTTCCTTATGCTCTCTCTCTCCCATGAGGGCTCACAAACAGTATACTCTTCCCCTGCAATAAAAATATGTCTTCATGTGTATGATGTTTCTGCCCAGGGAAGCTCATTAGAAACTCAGTGCCTAGAGTTTTTATTGGAGACTGGTCAGTAGGTACCCTCTGACTCATACATACTAAAATGTCAGATGCCCAGAAGAAAAGTTGTTATTTAGTAAAAAACACATTGCATGCACAAATAGTCTGGTCACAGTGGGCCATCCTGACCAGTTAAGAAATGGTGAGAATACTTCCGAATTGCAAGTTCCCAGATGCCAACTAATGGCCAACTTTGCAAGAAAGCCTTTTTAAGGATAGCAGTTTCAGGACTACTATGTAAACATTTTTATGCAGAGTGTAAAGGGCATATTTCAGGATTTTGCATAAAAATATTATTTGTGTAAGTTTCTTTTTATCTTCTCACTCCCACTCATTTATGCTTGGCTCAATCAGGATGATAGGCCAGCCAGCTCACCCTGCTACTATTGCTTCCTTGAATACCTTCACTGCACCATTACTTGATATCCTAGAACATCAATAAAGCTGCCTCTATTGCCAGCAAAATTATTTTCCTCAAGATTTCTAAAGTCCCAAATCAATATCCCAGATTTCATTTCTACACCATAATTTCAAGGAAGTCGATAGGAGTATCTTTCATTTTCTGATTTTAATAGAGAAAGGTGGATAACGTTTATTTAAAAAACTAGTAAAGTAGAAAATTCTTTCATAAATAAAGGCAAATACTTCTGATGTGAAGCACAAACAACACCCAAAGACAAATTCATTGCAGTGATTTTCTGATGTAGATTACCAGTCTTCTCATGTACAGGGCCTCTGCATTGTTTGAATTTATGAGACAGAAATTCTAAATTTAGTTGGATTGAGTACTCATAAGGAATTTTAGTGTGCTTTGGCTTTATACACAAATCTATCTGTGTGCAAGAGCTACAGGGTCCTGGGAAAGTTCAGAGTTCTTTACAGATTTTCAAATACAGCAATTCATGTTAGAAAACCCACCTGAGTCATGCTAGATTCCTAATCCATGGAACTGTAAAGCAGTAAATTCTAGCATTTAGATTCTCTTCTCGCCATCTCACACTCAAAGTGTTGGTTGACTGAATGTTCATCTGAAGCTATGGGGAAAAATATAAAAGTGCTTCCAAGCTGATTAAAATTGTGGGGAGAGGGAGGATTCAAGATGGTGGCATGAGAGGTTAGACAGGGAAATCCTCCCAAAATGACATATAATACGAAAATATAGTTAATACAACTAAACCTAAAAGAGCAACAGGAAGAAGGCCGCACCAGACTGCACATACCTGGAGAACAGAGCAGACCTCACAAAACAGGATAACATACCAAAGCCTTGATCTGAAGAACCCCAGACCTTCCCCCACCCCAGCTGACCTGCAGAAGGAAGAGAAACAGAGCAGAGAGAGGGTGAAAGCCTAGGACTGCTGCACACTCAGCCCTGGAGATCTGCTTTGTGAGCACAAACCTACACTGTGTGGTGCTCTGGAGGTTAATGGGGTTAGAAAGCTAATACAGATGGAATACTTGAGAGACTGGGATTCCAACTGACTCTATAGCATCTTACTATGCTTATGGACAGTCACTGTAATGGGGTATGTGGTGGGGACTTGATAATGAGGGGAATCTAGTAAACACAATGTTGCCCATGTGATTTTATATTAATGATACCAACATAAAAAATTAAAAAAAGAAATTGTTGGGAGAAATATTTTTTTGCAGTTGTAGTAAAGAGCTCCCATTTCCTTATGTGCTGTCAGCTAGAAGCCTCTGTCACCTTCTAGAAGGTACTCAGATATACATTGTATGTGGGAGCAATTTCAAGTCTCCTCTAGACTTAATTTTCTACAGCTACCCAGAGAAAACCCTTTGCTTTTAAGAACTCATGTACTTGGGTTAGCTTCTGCTGCTAGCTCCCATTCCCCAGACAAACATCTTAGTTGTAGGTCAAGCAAGTAGTAATTTTAACTACATCTGCAATAAACATACTTTTGCTATGTAACTTATAGTCATGAAGTGATATCATGGGATTAAAGTCATGCAGACCATCTTAGAACTCTGCCTAGCAGTTCTTTAGCACATTATCTATCTAAATAATAGTATCTGTATGAAAGATTGATGAGTTTGTATCTTCAGATACTGTGCATAGGGTTACATATAAGTTTGCAATCTTAATTATTTCTTCTTAAGTGCCTTAATAATTTTTCTCTACTCAATGTCTCAGGATTATATGACTACAAAACAGTAGATTGAATAAAGTTATTTACTGGAAATAATTACAAAGTATCCTCAAAAGAAATAATATGTGAAGATGAGGAAACTCAGAGATGACCACTTTCCAGCTTCAAACTAAATCCATCAGAAAATGAAATAAATGTGTCCATCCAAATGACTGCATAAACTAGATTATTATTTATTCCCCAGATCTACAGATTGTACTATGTTATATTACATATATTGTATAATTATATACACACACATATATACAAATATATACTACCATATATGTTTTAAAATTAGTATTGTTAAGTTTTTCATGCAATACAATAATTTAATTATATAGTTTGGCACAATGTCTTTAGAAAGGATTTACTAGGAGAAAATGGTACCAGCTGATTGGATAGGAACTGATTCAGATCATTTGAAGGATTTGAATATTGAAAAGAAACTTATAGTTTCAGAATAGAAAATGAACAATGAAAACAGTTAGGAAAGATATTCATCTTAGTACCAGGAAACAATTTGTGAAGATGGAGATATATTAAAAGGCTGGATTGTTTCTCAAAAGGTAATAACTGAATGCACTTTTCATGATTCACTTAAAACAAGACAGAAAAATATACATCAGGAAATTTCCTTTAATATACAGGTCATTTTGAAATGTTTGCATGAGTAATAAGTCTGCTTTGAAACTTATGAAACACAATGTATTTAAAGATTTTTCATGTTCAGCCCTTTACAGATTATCACTGTCATTTATCTTTATTTCTGTGATAGAAAAGTTGCTGTAAAAACTCTCTTACAGCAGCATATTAGTATACCTTCCTTTACTTTTCAAGTAACTATTTGCATAAGACAGTAAAAGCAATTTGGTTAAAAAGGTAATACTGTCCATGAACAATTAGCATACCAGTGCTGAAATTTTGGTTTCTAAATGCCATGCTCTACATCAAAAAGCCAGATCCTTGAGAAATGACTGATTCCAGATCTGGGGACAGAGAAAGTAAAGGAATGTTTAGAATAGTTTTGTCTTAGAAAGTAAGGAGTGCTAAAGAAAGACAATGATAACTAAACAAAAACAACAAACAAAAATGTGACTATGTTTAAAGAACATAGGATAGGGTTTGAATGATCTTCTACCATCCAAGTCTAGATAAGTTTGAGCATTAAAATAAATGATAACAGTGGATTATAAAGCACTAAATAGAATAAGAATCCATGAGACCATATTGATAAGTAAGTTTGAAAGAAATAAATAAAGAGGAGAGGGAATGAGGAATGAGGAAAGGAGGAAGGAAGCATGGAGGGCAGGAGGGAGGGAAGGAAGGATGAAAGGAAGAAAGGAAAAAAGGAAAGAAGGTAGAAAAGTAGGAAGCATGGAAAGAAGAAAATAAGAAAAGTGGAAAATAAGGAAAGGGAAAATAAAGAAAAAAGACTCAGAGTAGAAGGAATGATAGTGTTAGAAAAACAATTACCATTTTGCACTATTCATACTAACAATGGATTGAGTCAAGTATCACTGATAAATGGTAACATTATTAGGTGGAAGTTTGATGAGAAATGGGATTATCACATAGTTTTAAAGCATCTCCTCATGAATTATTTATTAATTACAAAAGAAAAAGTAATAACTTGAAAGTGGAGAAATATGGCAGGTATCACCTCAGTCCTGTGCTCAAAAGTACTATCCCTCATAATGTAACAGATTTAAATCCTGTGATTTTAATGTGATGTACTGACAGGAACACAGTGCTTTGCTGTGGTATTCCACAAATACTACCAGTCACCATTATTTTGTATAATGGGCATTCTAAAAAAAACTAGTCTGTACTCTTCAAAAAATTTGAGAACAAAATGCAATGCATGATCCTGGGTTGATCGGACAGTGGGGAGGTGGGGGGGACATAAAATAGAAAAAAAAAAACAACTAATGATGAAATTTAAACACAGACTCTAAATTAAGAAACGTATGTATTAAACTGTGAGATTTTATTATTATACTATGATTCTTTAATATAATACTCTTAGGAGTTAAACAGTGAAGAATTTAGCAGAAGGGCCATTATGTCTCCAACTTCATCTCCTGTGATTAGAAGAAATCATACAATAAACACACTGAGACAGAGAGAAAGAGATAGATTTCCTACAACATTTCTGTCAGTTTGAGATTATATCAAAATAAAAATATACAAAGTTAACCAAACTATGGCAATGGTGATGAGTACAAAATATTCCAGATCTCTGCAGATAAATTAATATTGATGAATTCTCCACTCTAACTAAACATTGATTGTAGATTAGGTGGATACTCTGCTTCATGTTTTTCTTTAGTTACTTCACTCCAGACTCCAGGCTTTGAATTATGTTGAGGTCAGAATAGCAGAAGGTTCAGAAGATATGTTGAAACATAATCTCAGTCTTCAAGTTTACACCTGGAAAGACATACATAAACAGCAGTTCACAGCTTATGGGTCAGAGCTGGTGAGAAAGTGTTATCCTACCATATGTACCTTTTCAATATTTATTTGTTTGTTTTTAAGTGTTTTAAGTCTCAAGAGCAAAAAACACCAGAGAGAATTAACACATATATTAAACTTAAGTTTATTTGTATAAATTAGAAAAATAACTGTGTCGAATGTCTAGAAATGTCAAGTGAAAGAAATTCCATAGTAATGAATTTCTTTTAGCCAATTGGGTGTTTATACTAATTAGGTTTCAATTTGAATTATTTCAAAATGATTGTTGTTCACTACTTCCATTTCTATTTGTAGTCATCAAAATAAGGATGTTAAAATGTACTTTCTAAAAGCATTAATGATAAAATTTCAAATCTCAACTAGATCTACATTTTAAAACACAAACACTAATGTATGATTTCCACAAGAGTCAACATTGAAAGTCCTTAAAAACTTAGACTTTCAGAGTTCTGAGTTCAAATCCAAGCTGCATGATTCAGTAACTGTGGGACTTTGTTTACTTCAACTATCTTTGCTTCCATTTTATTATTTGTTATTATTTATGTTAATTATTATACTTGTCTCATAGCTTTATTATGGAGATAAAATTAATTGGCATTTCTCAAAGTATTAGAAGAGTTCCTGGCAACATGGCCATCTCTATATAAGTATTTATTAAATTAAAATAAGTATTCTAAAGCCATTATGATATTAAATAATATACTGAAACATTGTTAGTCTCATGATATCATGATGGTATAGGCTCAAATTTTAGAAGTCTTTATGATGAAATGTGTGAGATTAATTAGCATTTCTTTGCCTTGGGTTTTGTATGTATTGGAGAGAATAATAATTGACCTTCCTACTTCATACAATAATTATGGAACATAAATGAGACAATGATTGTAAAAGTGCTTTAAATTAAATAAAAAATAAATGTACTATGCAAACTTAAGCTTCTCAATATAATATTTGGAAAAACTAGGTAAATACTGCATGGGTAAAACTAGTGGATAAATGAATTCATGCTTCAGATGTTTAGATTAAGTAATTGGACAGTAAGCAAGCACAGCAGTTTATAGCAGGCATCAATAAACTTTTTCTCTAAAAATCTAGGTAGTAAATATTTTACCAACATACAGTGGGCTTAACTCCGCCATCGTAGTGAGGAAAGGGACTATAGACAGTGTGCAAATGAATGATTATATCTGTGTGTTGAGAAGGACAATCTCATGTGCACAACCTTTTAACCACTGCTCAGACATGTAAGAATGGACCCTGGTGTGGGAACACAAGATGAAGAGTCCAAGAACCTGTGACTGGCTTAAAACTTTGTATGGGAATATTTTTCCCTGTTTCAGGCTCATATTGTGCTCCTCTGTTCTGCTTAATCTTGTGCATCACTACCCCTCAGGCTCACTCCCATATTTCAGTATTTCACCCTCAGGGGAGGGGAGACGTCATTCTACAGGAGGGGTGCACATGGGCCAGTTGCCCTGCATCTGCATCAACTGCAGGGGCGGGAGAACCTTCTAGCCATAGGGGAATGACACACACTATTAGAGCTGATCTAGCTCTATCTCACCAATACGTAAGTAAAAGTGTTCCATCCAGTGTTTGAATGCATTACGTTTTCCTTGGTGATTCCTATACTGAGATGCAGTGGCCAGAAATGTTTGCACTTATTCCTAGCGGCTGGTATGTAATGACCTTTGTTCTCCACCACGGAGTTTGAGTCCAACTCTGGTATTAGTTCTGCTTAACACTGTATTTTAATAAAACTTTATAAAGTTATGTCACTCTGATTTAGAGCATAAACTCTGGAGATAGACTGACTGATTTAATTTAATTAATTTTTCCATTTAATTAATAGATGACCTTGGGAAGTTACTTAAGTCTAAGACCAAATTCCCTACTTGGAATAAATCAGGGATTCAAGTAGTACTACACACTTAGGGCTTTTGTGAGCATTATAAATGGCTTAAACAGGCAAAACACTTATTTGAGTACTGACATATATAAAAGTCATGGTATTGCTAATAGATAAAGCAGAGTTAAAGAAAAGTTAGAATTTTGAAGGACTTTATATTTTTTGACATTCTTATTAATGTTTTAAAAATCATATTGTTTCATAATTTATTCCTTACAGGTCCTGACATAACTAACCATAATGTTCTTTTTAATATCCAGATTCACTCAAATAAATTATTTGGCCAAATTGGCTAAGTTAATCATAAACTGTTGCCAGTTTTAAATGAGTCAATGTATGTGAAATTCTCTGGTAGCTAAGAAACATAAAGTAAACCCAGTATTGTTCCCTTACATTATATGAAGAGGACAATGGGCACGCGCACACACACACACACTGTTTTGAATAAAAAACTTATGTTTCATTTTGGCTTTAGCACTTTTTACTTATGTTAAAACTCAAAAAGTACCTCCTCTCCATTTGCTGATGTGTGTGGAGAAAGATACTTACTGTAAAGCGTTGCTATGAAATGAAAATGTGTGAAAGTACTTCTGAATTGTTTTTGAAATATTAGGGACTAGTAATTGAGTTTATTTCCTGTAAATGTGAACTCAATGTGTTCAAATAATAATAACAATAATACAGTGTATTTTTACTACTGAGGTAACAGAGTCCTTGTATTCACAGAAAGGGTGTTTTTTAGGGACACAGGACTTACATATTGAAATATGTGGTGAATTGATAAAAACCAAAATACACCTTGTCACTTTGACTGGAAGATGTTGCAGATTATGAAGAAAGTGGGAGATAACTGAAAAATGGAATCAATGGAAGACTTACAAGGGAGAGTCTTAATAAAGTGGTGACCTGACCTATGTTTTAAAGAATGATTAAAATTCCAATACTAGTGATTTCCAAACATTATGGTCAATTAGCATCTTCTCCTCAGGAGCTTTACAAAAAATACCAAAGACCAGATTCTAACCTGAAGTTTTGAAAAAATGGTTTCCAGTTATTGCAAGCATGTAGCTGAGTTACCACTGTGTAACAAACTTCCAGTTGTGCTGTGACAGTAGAACATGAGAGCTGATTAAAAGTGTAGAATCTTAGGCCCAAATCAGCACTCCAGTTTGAAAAAGACAGATGCACCCCTATGTTTATCGCTGCACTATTTACAATAGCCAAGATATGGAAGCAACCTAAATGTCCATCAGTAGATGATTGGATAAAGAAGATGTGGTACATATACACAATGGAATATTACGCAGCCCTAAGAAAAAAACAAATCCCACCATTTGCAACAACATGGATGGAGCTAGAGGGTATTATGCTCAGTGAAATAAACCAGGCGGAGAAAGACAAGTACCAAATGATTTCACTCATATGTGGAGTATAAGAACAAAAGAAAACTGAAGGAACAAAACAGCAGCAGAAGCACAGAACCCAAGAATGGACTAACAGTTACCAAAGGGAAAGGGACTGGGGAGGACGGGTGGGAAGGGAGGGATAAGGGCAGCTAAAAAGAAAGAGGGCATTACGATTAACATGTATAGTGTGTGTGTGGGGGCATGGGGAGGGCTGTGCAACACAGAGAAGACAAGTAGTGATTTTACAGCATCATACTATGTTGATGGACAGTGACTGTGAACGGGTATGTGGGGGGGACTTGGTGAAGGGGGGGAGCCTAGTAAACATAATGTCCTTCGTGTAAAAAAAAAAAAAGAATAAGTGCTTTTTATTGGTGACCATGGGGTAGTAATTCATACCAATTAACCTTTCAGTGCTATTTAAAAAAAAAAAGTATAGGGTAAAGAAGTTGGTATTGAGTTCTGAGGTCAGATATCAAAATTTATTGATCAGGCAGGACACTATTGATTAAAAAATATCAAGAATGGTATGTATTGCAATAGATGATCAATTTTTCCATGCATGATTTTGGAACCTGATGCTCAAAGATTCAGCTATTTAAAGAGAAAGTAGTTCTCTGAAGTTTTATTTTCTATCCCTTTGTACTCCATATCTCTAAATATAAGGGGATATTTTATTTCAAAATGCCAGAGGGCCCAGTGTAATTTACAGTGGTCGGAAACGGGGAAATTTGCATTAAATGCTATTAAAATGCTGCGTCAGTAAGAAAACATATAAAGATGCTCCACATGTGCAAATCAAGACGATGGCACAGGAAGACCCGGAACTCACTTCTTCCTGTGGACACAACAGCTTTACAGCTATATATGGAATAATTTTCCTCAGAAAAGGACATGAGAGCTAGATGAACAGTGCCTCCAAAAGAGAAGAGAAAGAGGTATGTCCCAGAGGAGTAGGAGGAACAGAGACATGACCTCGTCAGGGATCCCACCCAAGATGCACTAGTTTCTTGATTCCAGACCATAGTCTGTGCCGTGGACGATTTAAAATGAATGCCAGCTTTCCACATTAGTTCTCATTTACGAGTGCATCCTTTTCCCACTTTCACAGTTCTTTCCTTTCTTCTAGGAAAGAGTTGACAAAACTCAAACAGCTAAGGTGAAATCCTTTAATATTCTACAGGAGCATTTGTATTAAAAATCAGAAGTGAGGAGGACTCCATTTAAACCCAAAGAATGAATTCTGAGTGATAAATATGACTGTGGCCAGCAAGTCAGGGAGATATATTGGAGAATACAAGTCTTTCCTATTGTCCTGCTTATCAAACCACAAAATAAATGACATTATTTGTGTACATATAATATCTATACTGCTACTAGGAGGATTTATAATTTCTGAATTTGAAAGTAAATTGTATTTTATTTTAGTTATGTTCAACTTTCAGAGTTATTATAAGATGATCTTCAAAGTTCTTTTGTGGCAGGAGAGAAGACCCTAAATCATGGTGAAGGAACTGGAGTCCTGTTTCTCTTTGTCTGCCAATTCTCTTTGTGGCACTGGGCTAGTGGATTAAAAGATCCCAAATACACTTTTTTGTTCATTAACAAATGAAGACACTGGGTCAAATGACCTATAAAGTTACATTCTGTATTGACATCCTATTGCCATATGTGATAACATTAAATTAATTATCTTATACAATTTTATAAGATTTTTACATCATGTTCATCCTTAGATATTATAAGGTAAATGAAAATAGTGTAGTATGCAGGTAGGAGGTGGTGCTTTTTTTGATATTGCTCCCTTCTCCCTCATGTGTGTTTAAAACAGTCTTGAGCTCCTGTAAACTTTTACAAAAAAATGTGGTTGTGCTAGGCCATGGACAAAAATTTCAGTTATGTATGTCACAATCTCTGAATGCAGTACATGATGCTCAAATCAATAACAGGACAGCAAATAACAATTATGACCATTTAGATATGTTAGTTTTTAAAAATGCTTCATATTATTCCTGCCTTAGAGAATTACAAACTATAATTTTAAATTACTTAGAAATATTAAGAATAAGATTATCAATTGACAATATGAAATACTACAGAAGTCTTATTTAGAGGCAAATATATAGCAGTACATACTGTTATTAAAAATTAATTTAATTACAGTTTGAACACAATTTAAATCTTAAATATTTTATAGCAAAATTGAAAGGAAGGTACAGAGATTTGCCATATACTCCTTTCCCCAATACATGCATATTGTCCGACCTTATCTACATCCCCCATCAGTGTTATATTTGTTAAATTTCAAGCTATTTTTGCACATTATTATCATCCAAAATACATAATTTACTTTAGGAATCATTCTTGGTGTTGTAAATCCCATGGGTTTGGATAAATATATAATGCTATGTATCCACCATTGTAGGGTCATATAGTATTTTCACTATGCTAAAAATCTTCTGTGTTCCACCTATCCCCCTCAACCCCTGGAAACCACAGATATTTTTAGTGTCTCCATAGTTTTACCTTGTCCAGAATGTCATATTCATGGATTCATACAATATATAGTTTTTTAGACTGGCTTTAACACAATGTTTTCAAAAAGGAGGAAATAAGTGTAAGTAAATATAAATGTATATTAATTTGAAAGTATGGAGAAAATTGTACAATAATTAAACTCAAAATTTGTGAAAATTTAAGTAAAACACAGAAAAGGAAATAAAAACACAGAAGGTAATAAAAACTAGAAAAACAATACACTGTTCTAATAAGTTTGAAATTTCAATGAAATGGACACTTTAAGAAATTGTAAGTGATCAAGGTAAACTTTAGTAGATGATATATATCAGAGGTTTACCAATATTTTTTTTTTGAGAGGGCATCTCTCATATTTATTGATCAAATGGTTGTTAACAACAATAAAATTCAGTATAGGGGACTCAATGCACAATCATTAATCCACCCCAAGCCTAATTCTCGTCAGTCTCCAATCTTCTGAAGCATAACGAACAAGTTCTTACATGGTGAACAAGTTCTTACATAGTGAATAAGTTCTTACATGGTGAACAGTGCAAGGGCAGTCATCACAGAAACTTTTGGTTTTGATCATGCATTATGAACTATAAACAATCAGGTCAAATATGAATATTCGTTTCATTTTTATACTTGATTTATATGTGGATACCACATTTCTCCCTTTATTATTATTATTATTATTATTTTTAATAAAATGCTGAAGTGGTAGGTAGATGCAAGATAAAGGTAGAAAACATAGTTTAGTGTTTTAAGAGAGCAAATGTAGATGATCAGGTGTGTGCCTGTAGACTAAGTGTTAATCCAAGCTAGACAAGGACAATAAAACATCCATGGGTGCAGAAGATTTCTCTCAAAACGGGGGTAGGGTTCTAAGCCTCAGCTCTGTTGATCCCCAATTTCTCACCTGATGGCCCCCCTGCGACTGTGCCTGTCTTAGGTTGTTCCTCCCTTGAGGAATCTTACCCATCTCTGACTAACCAGTCATCTTCCAGGGCTATACAGGGAAATGTAAAGTTGGTAAGTGAGAGAGAAGCCATATTGTTCGAAAAGGTTAGCTTTTTACTTCTTTGCAGATTTATGCCCTGTGGCTTCTATGCCCAGCATTTGTCCTGAGGTATCTTTACCACTAGGAGGAATTATGATACTCGGTAAATTCGATATGAGGCACGAATTCTATTTTAGGGTTGTAATTAGGAAGGAAGAAGAAAAGCTATAGAAGTAGCAGATGGAAGAAAACATGGGAAGATTGATTATTTCTTTGACATAACTTCTTGTAGAGTAACTTCAGCATGTATAGGTTTTAAACTACTAATTAAATTGCTCACACACATTAACATAATAGGAATACAGTTACATAACCAAAGCAGATCTAATAATTACCAGCCATCTACAGTGAAACCAAGAAAACCAGTTAGGCACCCTAGGCATTTGTGAAAATTTATCTATCATATGATGGATATTGTCCAACTGTACTTGAACAGTCTGAGAGAAATCAGACAAATGAAAACAACACATTCCTGGGAACTGTTCACATCCCATATGTTCTTTTAACAGTAGATAGTCTGTAGTTGTAAGATTTTGGAGGGCTACAACTGGCACTTCTTCTAATTCTTGGTTGAGTTCCAACAGTATAGATCCAGTCAAATTTGTTGTTTTACTGTATGCACAGGCCAGCTTAGATATCTCCTTCTTCATTCCCATGGCAAGTCCAGGAACCGGTGGGATGAATGCAGCTACAGCTGTAGCAGCGCCTGGATCTTTATCGAGGTTTTTTGATGATCATCTTCTGGCATGAGCTTCCAGAGAGTGCTGATGTTGGAAGTTCTTCTTCATATCTTATCTTAGTTCATTTTCTGGGTAGCCAAATTAGGCTTTGATCCTCTGTATAAACACAAACAGACCCTTTGCCACACTGTGATATGCCCTTTATACCATTGTGTAGAACTCATTGGAGGTCACCACACAGGAACTGCTTTTTTTTTTTTTTAAGAGAAAGGAATATTATCAGAAAAATGTACCTCCATAGGCGATCATCTGACACTCTTTAAGTGATCAAAATTAAGGATATTTATAGCATGCATTAATCATTGATTTACAGTTAATTTTATCCTATCAGGGAGTAATACCCCTTTTTTTTTTTTTTTTGTTATCATTAATCTACACTTACATGAAGAATATTATGTTTACTAGGCTCTCCCCTATACCAGGTCCCCCCTATAAACCCCTTTACAGTCACTGTCCATCAGCATAGTGAAATGTTGTAGAATCACTACTTGTCTTCTCTGTGTTGTACAGCCCTCCCCTTTCTCCCACCCCCCCCATTAAGCATGCTAATCTTAATACCCCCCTTCTTCCTCACCCCCCTTATCCCTCCCTACCCACCCATCCTCCCCAGTTCCTTTCCCTTTGGTACCTGTTAGTCCATTTTTGGGTTCTGTGATTCCGCTGCTGTTTTGTTCCTTCAGTTTTTCCTTTGTTCTTATATTCCAAAGATGAGTGAAATCATTTGGTATTTCTCTTTCTCTGCTTGGCTTATTTCACTGAGCATAATCCCCTCCAGCTCCATCCATGTTGCTGCAAATGGTAGGATTTGCCCTCTTCTTATGGCTGAGTAGTATTCCATTGTGTATATGTACCACATCTTCTTTATCCATTCATCTACCGATGGACATTTAGGTTGCTTCCATTTCTTGGCTATTGTAAATAGTGCTGTGATAAACATAGGGGTGCATCTGTCTTTCTCAAGCTTGATTGCTGCATTCTTAGGGTAAATTCCTAGGAGTGGAATTCCTGGGTCAAATGGTAAGTCTGTTTTGAGCATTTGATGAACCTCCATACTGCTTTCCACAATGGTTGAACTAATTTACATTCCCACCAGCAGTGTAGGGGATTCCCCTTTCTCCACATCCTCGCCAACATTTGTTGTTGTTTGTCTTTTGGATGGCAGCCATCCTTACTGGTGTGAGGTGATACCTCATTGTAGTTTTAATTTGCATTTCTCTGATAATTAGCGATGTGGAGCATCTTTTCATGTGTCTGTTTGCCATCTGTATTTCTTTTTTGGAGAACTATCTGTTCAGTTCCTTTGCCCATTTTTTAATTGGAATATTTGTTTTTTGTTTGTTGAGGCATGTGAGCTCTTTATATATTTTGGACGTCAAGCCTTTATCGGATCTGTCATTTACAAATATATTCTCCCATACTGTAGGGTTCCTTTTTGTTCTACTGATGGTGCCTTTTGATGTACAGAAGCTTTTCAGCTTAATATAGTCCCACTTGTTCATTTTTGCTGTTGTTTTCCTTCCCCGGGGAGATATGTTCAAGAAGAGGTCACTCATGTTTATGTCTAAGAGGTTTTTGCCTATGCTTTTTCCAGGAGTTTAATGGTTTCATGACTTACATTCAGGTCTTTAATCCATTTTGAATTTAATTTGTATATGGGGTTAGACAACGGTCCAGTTTCATTCTCCTACATGTAGCTGTCCAGTTTTTCCAGCACCATCTGTTGAAGAGACTGTCATTTCGCCATTGTATGTCCATGGCTCCTTTATCAAATATTAATTGACCATATATGTCTGGGTTAATGTCTGGATTCTCTAGTCTGTTCCATTGGTCTGTGGCTCTGCTCTTGTGCCAGTACCAAATTGTCTTGATTAATATGGCTTTATAGTAGAGCTTGAAGTTGGGAAGTGAGATCCCCCCTACTTTATTCTTCTTTCTCGGGATTGCTTTGGCTATTCGGGGTCTTTAGTGTTTCCTTATGTATTTTTGAATTATTTGTTCCAGTTCATTGAAGAATGTTGCTGGTAGTTTGATAGGGATTGCATCAAATCTGTATATTGCTTTGGGCAGGATGGCCATTTTGACGATATTAATTCTTCTTAGCCACGAGCATGGGATGAGTTTCCATTTGTCAGTGTCCTCTTTAATTTATCTTAAGAGTTTTCAGGGTATAGGTCCTTCACTTATTTGGTTAGGTTTATTCCTAGGTATTTTATTCTTTTTGTTGCAGTTGTGAATGGAGTTGTTTTCCTGATTTCTCTTTCTGTTGGTTCATTGTTAGTGTATAGGAAAGCCACAGATTTCTGTGTGTTGATTTTGTATCCTGCAAATTTGCTGTATTCCGATATCAGTTCTAGTAGTTTTGGGGTGGAGTCTTTAGGGTTTTTTATGTACAGTGTCATGTCATATGCAAATAGTGATAGTTTAACTTCTTTACCAATCTGGATTCCTTGTATTTCTTTGTTTTGTCTGATTGCCATGGCTAGGACCTCCAGTACTATGTTAAATAACAGTGGGGAGAGTGGGCATCCCTGTCTTGTTCCCTATCTCAGAGAAAAGCTTTCAGCTTCTCGCTGTTCAGTATAATGTTGGCTGTGGGTTCATGATACATGGCCTTTATTATGTTGAGGTACTTGCCCTCTATTCCCATTTTGCTGAGAGTTTTTATCATGAATGGATGTTGAATTTTGTCAAATGCTTTTTCAGCATCTATGGCGATGATCATGTGGTTTTTGTCTTTCTTTTTGTTGATGTGGTGGATGATGTTGATGGATTTTCTAATGTTGTACCATCCTTGCATCCCTGGGATGAATCCCACTTGGTCATGGTGTATGATCCTTTTGATGTATTTTTGAATTTGGTTTGCTAATATTTTGTTGAGTAGTTTTGCATCTACGTTCATCATGGATATTGGTCTGTAGTTTTCTTTTTTGGCAGGGTCTTTGCCTGGTTTTGGTATTAGGATGATGTTGGCTTCATAGAATGAGTTTGGGTGTATTCCCTCCTCTTCTATTTTTTGGAAAACTTTAAGGAGAATGGGTATTATGTTTTCCCTGTATGTCTGATAAAATTCCGAGGTGAATCTGTCTGACCCAGTGGTTTTGTTCTTTGGTAGTTTTTTGATTACCGCTTCAATTTCATTGCTGGTAATTGGTCTGTTTAGATTTTCTGTTTCTTTCTGGGTCAGTCTTGGAAGGTTGTATTTTTCTACGAAGTTGTCCATTTTTCCTAGGTTTCCCAGCTTGTTAGCATATCAGTTTTCATAGTGCTCTCTAATAATTCTTTGAATTTCTGCGGGGTCTGTCATGATTTTTCCTTTCTCGTTTCTGATTCTGTTGATTTGTGTTGACTCTCTTTTCCTCTTATTAAGTCTGGCTAGAGGCTTATCTATTTTGTTTATTTTCTCGAAGAACGAGCTCTTGGTTTCATTGATTTTTGCTATTGTTTTATTCTTCTCAATTTTGTTTATTTCTTCTCTGATCTTTATGTCCCTCATTCTGCTGACTTTAGGCCTCATTGTTTTTCTTTTTCCCATTTTAATAATTGTGACATTAGACCATTCATTTGGGATTGTTCTTCCTTCTTTAAATATGCCTGGATTGCAATATACTTTCCTCTTAAGACTGCTTTTTCTGTATCTCCCAGTAGTTGGGGCTTTGTGTTGTTATTGTCATTTGTTTCCATATATTGCTGGATTTCCATTTTGATTTGCTCATTGATCCATTGATTATTTAGGAACATGTTGTTAAGCCTCCATGTGTTTGTGAGCCTTTTTACTTTCTTTGTAAAGTTTATTTCTAGTTTTATGCCTTTGTGGTCTGAAAAGTTGGTTGGTAGGATTTCAATGTTTTGGAATTTACTGAGCCTCTTTTTGTGGCCTAGTATGTGTTCTATTCTGGAGAATGTTCAATATGCACGAGAAGAATGTGTATCCTCTTGCTTTTGTATGTAGAGTTCTGTAGGTGTCTAATAGGTCCATCTGTTCTAGTGTGTTGTTCAGTGCCTCTGTGTCCTTACTTATTTTCTGTCTGGTGGATCTGTCCTTTGGAGTTGGTGGTGTGTTGAGGTCTCCCAGAATGAATGCTTTGCAGTCTATTTCCTCCTTTAGTTCTGTTAGTATTTGTTTCAGATATGTTGGTGCTCCTGTATTGGGTGCATATATATTTATAATGGTTATATCCTCTTGTTGGACTGAGCCCTTTATCATTATGTAATGTCCTTCTTTATCTTTTGTTACTTTCTTTATTTTGAAGCCTATTTTGTCTGATACTAGTACTGCAACACCTGATTTTTTCTCCCTGTTGTTTGCATGAAATATCTTTTTCCATCCCTTGACTTTAAGTCTGTGCTTGTCTTGGGTTTGAGGTGGGTCTCTTGTAAGCAGCATATGGATGGATCTTCCTTTTTTATCTGTTCTATTACTCTGTGTCTTTTGATTGGTGCATTCTGTCCATTTACATTTGGGGTGATTATTGAAAGGTATGTACTTATTGCCATTGCAGGCTCTAAGTTTGTGGTTACCAAAGGTTCAGGGTTAGCTTCTTTACTATCTTACTGTCTAACTTAACTTGCTTATTGAGCTAATATAAACACGATCTGATGATTCTTTATTTCTCTCCTTTCTTATTCCTTCTCCTCCCTTCTTCATATGTTGGGTGTTTTGTTCTGTGATCTTTTTAGGAGTGCTCCCATCTAGAGAAGTCCCTGTAAGATGCCCTGTAGAGGTGGTTTGTGAGAGGCAAATTCCCTCATCTTTTGTTTGTCTGGAAATTGTTTAATCCCTCCTTCATATTTAAATGATAATCACGCTGGATACAATAGTCTTGGTTTGAGGCCCTTCTGTTTCATTGCATTAAGTATATCATACCATTCTCTTCTGGCCTGTATGGTTTCTGTTGAGAAGTCTGATGATAGGCTGATGGGTTTTCCTTTGTAGGTAACCTTTTTTTTCTCTCTGACTGCCTTTAATACTTTGTCCTTGTCTTTGATCTTTTCCATTTTAATTGTTATGTTTCTTGGTGTTGCCCTCCTTGGATCCTTTGTCATGGGAGTTCTGTGTATCTCTGTGGTCTGAGAGGCCATTTCCTCCCCTAGTTTGGGGAAGTTTTCAGCAATTATTTCTTCAAAGACACTTTCTATCCCTGTTTCTCTCTCTTCTTCTTCTTCTGGTACCCCTATAATATGGATATTCTTCCTTTTGAATTAATCTCTCATCTCTCTTAGAATTCTTAGAATTCCTGGAGATCCTTTTATCTCTGTCTGCATCAGCTTCTCTGCGTTCCTGTTCTCTGTTTTCTTGTCCATTAATGGTCTCTTCCATCTCGTCCATTCTGTTTTGAAGTCCTTCCAGAGCTTGTTTTATTTCTGTATTCTCCTTCCTTAGTTCTTGCGTATTTCTCTGCAAGTCCATCAGGATGGTTATGACTTTTGTTTTGAATTCTTTTTCAGGAAGACTGGCTAAATCTATCTCCCCAGGTTCCTTCTCAGTGGAAGATGTAGCAGATGCCGAAGCTGTCTGGGTTAGTCTTGTCTGGATCAGATTTTTTTGCCTTTTCATGTTGATAGGTGCTATTGACTGTCAGCTGGGAAGGCCAAACTTTCTACTTGCTACTGGCCTTTCTTTACTGGGACAAGTGCGACCCCTAGTGGCTTGTGTTGGGTACTTGCGTGTAGACTGGGTCTTTGTGTCTTGCCCGGTCGGTATGGAGGAAGCTCCCTTTTTGAGGGCATGGCCAGCCTTAGGCTGATTCTCTGTTATGGCCGCACCCCAGAGGGGTAATGGACGGGGGGCTGTTTGGCTGTTTACCTCCATGAGGGGTCTCAGAGCTGATGCCCAAGGGGTTAGTGCGCCCGGTTTTCCCTGGGATTTACAGCTGCTGGACTGTGACCTGCGTTGTTTCCGTCCAGCTGTGGCATCCCTGTCCCTTTAAGACTTTCAAAAAGCACTCGCTTTTCTTTGTCACAGGGGCATCAGCTTCGGAACCCACTATGAGGTCTTGCTGCCCTATTTCCCTAGTTTCCATCCCTCCACGCATGCACTGTGTCTGCGCTCTGGTGCGGATGGCTAGGGCTGGGTGTTTAGCAGTCCTGGGCTCCGTCTCCCTCCCGCTCTGCCTATTCTTCTCCCGCCGGGAGCTGGGGTGAGGGGCGCTCGGGTCCCGCTGGGCCGGGGCTTGTATCTTACCCCTTTCACCAGATGCTGTGCTCTTGCACGTGTGGATGTAGTCTGGCTGTTGTCATGTGTCTTCTGGTCTCTCTTTTAGGATTAGTTGTATTTGTTTTATTTTCAAAAATATATATGTTTTTGGGAGGAGATTCCCATACTCCTGCTCACGCCGCCATGTTGTCTGCACCTCAGGTTTACCAATATTATGGCTAAGTTTTAATTAAAGTCACACCTACATTTGTTAAAACTTTTCCTTATCAAATTATTATAAACTTAATTTTATATTATCAGCATTGGCCAGAGCAGTTTGAATGAGAAAAATCTGATCTGCCTTCCCATTTTTCATCATTTTTATATATACTTTACAGAAGAACAAGAAATCTACAGAATTTAATATAGATTCCAATTTCTTTATTTATGCATGCAAGAAATGTTCTGAGATATGTTCTATTTAAAAAAAGAAATCATAAAAAATTTGATGAAGAAATTATATGTACATTTACATCTATCTATAGTCCCATCACCATATTAACTCTCAATCACTAAAATGTCATATTAGAGCTAATTAAATATGAGAACACTAAGACTTTTATATTTATTTCACCTTTTTAAGTATTATTTATAAATTGAAATCCTGCATTGACTTAGATTTTATCTTAGCCTATCTGTGATATCATCTTTCATCTGAGTATGCTAATAAGATCAGCATTAGAGGTGTTCAGCTATCACACCATTGATTCAGAATTATAAAGTTTTAAACCACTGATTAGGAATGTACCTTAAATATTATGTTGTCCAAACAGGTCTCCTATATTTAAAAGATTGAACATACATAGTGACAGAAAAATATGTTACCTTGAAAGATAGAATGTTAGAAAATGTAATGATCTGGGAAAAATTTCTCTTTGTAATTTCTGGACTCAGTTTTTATACTTAGGTTGCACAGAATATATATAATCCATTAACACAGTTTAAACTAATATTAGCTTGTGCAAAAAAGCACATAACTGGAGGCATCATAGTTTCTGATTTCAAATTGTATTACAAAGCTATAGTAATCAAACAATTATAGTACTGGCAAAAACAAATACAAACAAACAAAAACAAAACCAGACACATTAGACTAGGGGAACAGACTAGAGAGGCCAGATGTAAACCCACACAGCAACAGACAGCCCATCTTTGACAAAGGTGACAGTAATACATACTGGAGAAATAAGAGTTTCCTTAGCAAACGGTGTTGGGAAAATTCCATTTACACATGCAAAATAATGAAAGTGAATTAGTATCTTACAGCATACATAAAAATAAACTCAAAATGGATTAAAGCTTTAAACATAAAACCCGACGTCATAAAACTCCTAGAGGAAAACATAGAGGAAAGCTGCTTGACATTGGTCTTGGCAATGATTTTTTTTGATATGATACCAAAAGCAGAGGCAACAAAAGCAAAAATAAACAAATGGTCTACATCAAATTAAAAAGTTCTATGCAGCAAAATAAATTATTTTAAAAAATGGAAAAGGAACCTACAGAATGGGAGAAAATATTTCAAACTGTATATCTAATAAGAGGCTGATAGCAAAAATATCTAAGAAACTCCTACAACTTCATAACAAACAAACAAATAATCCAATTAAAAATAGTCAAAGGACTTGAATAGACATTTCTCCAAAGAAGACATGCAAATGGCCACCAGTTATATGAAAAAGTGCTCAACATCACAAATCATCAGAGACATGCAGAGCAAAATTACAGTGAAAACCACCTCACACTTGTTAGGAAAGCTATTATCAAAAAGTCAAAAATAACAAGTGTTGGTGAGGATGTGGAGAAAAGAAGACTCATATACACTGGCAGAAGGAATGAAGATTGGTACAGCCATTGTGGAAAACTGCATGAAGCTTCCTCAAAAAATTAAAGTTATAGTTACTATGTGATCCCTACCGCAATCCTATTTCTGGGTATATATAACCAAACAAATTCAAAGCAGGATCCCAAGGAGATAACTGTATTCTCATATTCATTATGTTGCGACAATGCTGATGTGAATAATGCTGTCTTCACAAAAAACATGATATGGAAGCAATTCTAAATGCCCATCAATATGAACACATTAAAAAATAGTATATATACACACACATAAAATGAAGTATTATTTAGCCTTAAAAAGAAAGAAATCCTGTCATTTGTGGCAACATGAACGAACCTGGACATTATGCTAAGTGAAATAAGTCAGACCTAGAAAGGCAAACACTGCATGACCTCACTTACATGTAGAATCTAAAAAAGTCTAACTCATAGAAATAATTGGGGGTCAGTAATGGCTATGGTGGTAGAAATAAGGAAAGGTTGGTAAAATGTAAAGACTTTTATTGATAAGATGAATAAGTTCTGGAGACCTAATGTACAGCTTGATGACTATAGTTACCAATAACGTATTATATATTTCAAATTTGCTGAGAGTAGATCTTACATGTTCTGACTACACGCAGAGCCCTCATAACCTGTTTTCCTTCCTAAGGTCTCAGCTCCTAATGCCATCAACTTTGGGGCTTAGGATTTCAGCATATGAATTTTGGGAAGACATTCAGCTCCATAGCAGAGAAATAGAGAAATGGTGAAAGAGACCTGAATTATTTAATTAATAATAATAATAAATACTTTATTCAGATGTTAGAAAATGTTTTCACTATGTGAAAAAGCCTCAGTCTCTGAGGTTTGTATGATTTTGACTACTGAAAGTTCTCATTTTAGATTAAATAGCCCAAAAGGTGAAACTTCTCAAAAGGGGAAGCTTCCCAAAGGAAGTACATCATCCACCAGGGAAGTGCCTCAGATTTAGCTTGTACTCTGCTAACATCAAGATTTATTTATAAATATTTGGATATTTGAATATTTATTTATTTATTTATTTAAAGATTCTAATATGGGTGAAAATTAAATGTATTTTACATTTCAGGCTTTGTAGGAATTCTAGTTTTCCAATTAGACATCAGTATATCAAGATTGGTGATTTATGTGACTAATTAAGAGGAGCCTGCCCATTCCACAGAAATTCTCTGATTAAAGCAAACAGTATGTTTGGGAAAATCTGAGTAAAAGCCTGCCTAGAAATCAGGAGATAAGGTTTTTCTGGAAGGCTTTGCAACAAATTGGTTATAAGCTCTGTGGTAGGAACAATTTCTGCCTCCTAGTGTTCATTCCCTGCATTATCCCTTCCCCTTGAGTGTGGGCAGATTGTGTGAATATAATGGACTATCACTCCTGTGATTAGGTTGCATTGTATAGCAAAGATAAAGGGATTTTGAAGAAATAATTAAGGTTTCTAATCAGTCGACTTTGAATTAATTATAAGGTAGATAAACTAGATGGACTAGACCTAGTCAAGTGAGCCCTTAAAAAAGACTGTGAAGTAAGTGACAAGAAGTAGCAGGAGGTGTTCTGTTGGCCTTGCCTAAGTCAACTGCAGTGATGTGGAGAGAACTAGATAGCAGGGAATGTCACATAGCCTCTAAGAGCTGAGGCTCTCTTTTCTACAACTTCGAAGTTCTGAAAACTGTCACAACTACATGGGCCTGAAAGTATCACATGAAATTGCAGCCCAGTTGACACATTTTTTCAGCCTTGTGAGATGATGCAGAGGATCAGAGTGCCTGGAATTCTGACCTAGAGAATCCATGAAATAATAAATATGTGCTGTTTAAACCATTATATTAATAATTTTTTCTTTTGGAGAAATAAAAGACCAATAGCAGTTCTCACCATTATGTCAAATGAAAGGTATAACTGAGATCCTCTCCATCTCTGAAGTGATATGATTCCACAAGTGTTTGGTTTCATTATCAAGTTAAATTTTATTATTTAAAGGCTCTAGATGTCAGCATTTGCAGATTGCATTAACAGAAAGTGGGGGCATAAAAGTAAATGCCATACCATGCTCATAGATTGGAAGACTTAAATTGTTAAAACATCCATACTACCCAAAGTGATCTACAGATTAAATGCACTCTACCAAAGTCCTGATGGCATTTTTGCAAAAACAGAAAAAAATTCACCCTAAAATTCTTATGGAATATCAAAAGCCTTTAAATAGTAAAAAATTTTGAAAAGAATAATGTTGGAGTCTTCACACTTCCTGATTTCAAAACATACTACGAAGCAATAGCAACTGGGATATTGTGGTGCTGGCATAAAGGTATGAATAGGCCAATGAAACAGAATAGAAAGCTCAGAAATAAACCCTAGTGTACATGACCAAATGGTCTTTGACAAGGGTGTCAAGACAACACTATGGGGAAAGGACAGTCACTTCAACAAATAGTATTAGAAAAAATGGATATCCAAATGCAAAAGAATGAAGTTGGACCCTTACTCTTTACCATATACAAAAATTAACTTAAAATGAATTAAAGAACTAAAAATAAGACTTAACACAATAAAGTTGACAGAAGAAAAAATAGAGGAAAAGCATCAGGACATCAGATTTGACGATGACTTCTGGATATAACATCAAAACACATAATAAAAGCAAAAACAGACAAATGGGTCTATATCAAACTTAAAGGCTTCTATGCATCAGAGGAAACAGTAGAGTGAAAAGATAATCCATGGAATGGGAGAAAATATTTGTAAATTATATATCTAGTAAGGGGTTAATATCCACAATATATAAGGAACTTCTACAACTCAACAATGACAACAAAAAACCTCAAATAAACTAATTAAAAATAAATGGGAAAAAGACTTGAATACAGTTCTGCAAAGAAGATATACAAATGGCCCACAAGCATATGAAAACCTCATCATCATTAATCAAAACAGAAATGCAAATCAAACCACGAGATATCAGTTCATGCCCATCAGGATGCCTACTAAAAATAACAAGCGTTGATGAGGATGCTGAGAAATTTGAGCCTTTGTACAACATTGGTGGGAAGATAAAATGATGGAATCATTATGGAAAATGATATGGAGTTTACTCAAAAAATTAAAAGTACAATTACCATATGATCCAGCAATCCTATTTCTGGATATATATCCACAAGAATTTAAAGTAGGATTTTGAAGAGATATTTAAACACCCATGTTTCTTTCAACATTATTCACTAGAGCCAAGAGGTGAAAGTAAACCAGATGTCTAATGTTGAATAGATAAAGAAAATGTGCATATATATATTTTTTAACTACAGTAAAAAAAAAAAAAATATATATATATACACTCACACACCACAATGGACTATATATATAGGAACATAATGTATATATGTGTACATAATATTCCATATGTGCATATATAATAGTCCATTTTGTGTATACATATATATGTACACACAAAAAAATGGAATATTATTGAGCCTAAAAAAAGAACAAAACCCTATCACATCCTATGACACAGATGATCCTCGAGGACAAAACGAGCCAGTTACAAGAAGACAGATACTGTATGAGTCCACTCATTTGAAGTATCTAAAGAAGTCAAAATCACAGAAACAGAAAGTAGAAAGGTGGTTGTTAAGGGCTGGGAGAGAGGAATTAGAGTTTATTGGTGTAGAGTTTCAACTTGCAAGCTGAAAAAGTTCTAGAGATCTGTTGCATACTGAACTGTAAGCTTCAAAATGATGATTGTGAATTTAATAGTTTTTTAACTACAGTAAAAAATAGATAAATAAAAATCATATTGAGACCTTTTGAAAGTAAACACAACAGTACCTAGCTTAGTTTAAAAAATGCAACAAATCAGTTTTATGAATATCTTGGGTTAATAATATTGCTGACCCTAAAACACTCAATATGTGGAAGATACAAAAGTGATACTGGTGTTCTTGTTCATGGAGTCAAAGAATGAACTTGGCAGGTGCTCAAGGTAGGCAAGCAGGAAATAAAAGGCTTTTTATTTAGAGAAAGCAGTAGTACAGAACTCCCAGTTCATGCTGGGAGTGGGCAAGAGTGCCAATGTCTGGGCTGTGCCTAGGGGTGTATGTCTCAGACTTGGTTGAGTTGTCTGATTTCTGTTGGTTACCACTGTAATGCTTTTCCTTGTTTTGACCGATCTTACTGAAAGTTTGT
The DNA here is from genome assembly GCF_030020395.1 of Manis pentadactyla. NCBI lineage: Eukaryota > Metazoa > Chordata > Mammalia > Pholidota > Manidae > Manis > Manis pentadactyla. Next base: position 166,036,522 of record NC_080020.1, on the reverse strand, counting down.
CTGTAGTTCCAAATTTGGCATGCTTGTGCGACCCTTACTGCTAGCAAAAAAAAAAAAAAAGGCATTCCCACCACAGACATCCTGCTCTTGTACATTCCTGAGGCCCTTCCTGCTTTTGTTCTTTCATGAGGCCCCTTACCCTCTTCTAACTAGACAGGGGCTGCCTCTATCTTTTCCCAGTCTCAAAAGGATTAAAATAAAAATGAAAACATAGATTTCAGACAATTGACACAGCAGGATCACATAGACAAGTTTTTAAAGATTTTTTTAAGTGAATTATCCCTTCATTTCTTTTGAACATATATCTTGAGATTAAGAAAAATCAGTTTAATTCTGCCATTAGAGTTTGTAATCGTTGTTAATTCTTCCTAAGGTAAACTCCAGGTCAAACAGCAAAATGTCAAGTGCTTCGTTGCTCCCTATCATGGATCTGGTTTGTTTTACCTATCTAATAAGCCAACATTCAATTCACTTGCTGACCCTACAGATCCACAACTCTCCATACATGGTGATGTGTGCAGCTAATTTCATTTCATTTACCTGTGAACAACATCTATGTACTATATCAAAATAGCATTAAGATACCTAAGAAGATCAGTAATGAAACTGGCAAAAGTAACCCACTAGTTGTAGGGAAATTGTTGGCCTAAAATGATTTGTATTTCAGGTTTTTTTCTTCAAAGCTCAACATAAAGGTTTTAATCTCCTTGGCCTACACCTGAGGACAGCTTTTCTCATAGTCTAGTCATTAATGATAAAATTGCCACCTTTAATTCTTACCTACAAATAGGAGTCATTTTGAGAATTAAAAATGATATATAGGAAAAGCACTTAACAAACTAAAGAAGTCCATAAAAATGTGAAGAATCATTACAATATGCTTTAGTACTACCATTAGGTCCTAGTTAGAGCATAGTGAATTATTATCTTCAGTTTCTATATTTGCCCTTCCAGTTTCTAGTTCTGCAAATAAAGAGCTTGGAAGCTGCTACTCCATATTAACAAGTAAAAAGCTGAATGGAGTGAAAAATCAACATCTCTCTTGGATCCATTTGAGAGGGGAAGACACAGGGCAAACTCTAGCCCCTGAGATTGGGAAGACAGGTGAACACCAGAGCAGAGGCTCAGGAGGGAATAAACCACCCTGCAAAACAGTAGTGGGGTAAGGAGACCTGAAGTTGTAACTGACAATTGCTGGAGGTTCACTGTGGACAACTTTCAGAGTTAAAAACTCCAGGGGACCCCAGTCATAGGGAGATCCCACAATATTGTGTGCTTTACCTCCATATGCTAGTCCAAATTCTCACAATAAATATCAGAAAAATTGCTTTGTACTTCAGGCAGGAGGAGGAAAAAGGAATAGTTTTGCAAAATGCCGAAGGATGGTGCTCTTAATAAGGCCCGTCCTCAGGAGAAACTGCTTAACCAAAGCCTATCCTGCTAGTAGTGTATTACCAGACTCTAATCTGAACTAGGGGAAGGGAAATACCCAACTCTCACTGGTTCTAGTCATCCTGTCCCACAACAGGGGGAAGGAAAAATATCTGAGTAACTGTTGTGAAGTTAACAATCCAGAGGTATAAATTCATTAAAAGACTGAGACCTAATCATAGGAGTACAGCACTCTTCCCCTCACTCCTGCCTCACCTCATGCCCACATTAATGAAAACCTATTTACAGCAATTCCTTTTATCCAGCACATCATGTCCAATTATCAAGAAAGACTTACAAGTCAGAATCAGATATGGTAGGGATGTGGGAATTATCAGACCAAGAATATAAAGTAACTATGATTAATACTGTGAGGGCTCTAATGTATAAAGTAGAAAGAATGTGAATGTGTTGGGGAAGAAGCATATGGGAAATCTCTATACCTTCTTTCCAATTTTACTATGAACTCAAAATTGCTGTAAAAAATAAAATCATGATAAAGAAATAAAGCAGAGGGATTAGAAGCAGTGCATCTACAAGATGCTTAGTGAGGAAAGCTGGATGATGGATGGGACAGAAGCACACAGGTACATGCAACCATGTTAGTAGTAATCCAGTTGTGTTTGTGGAAGTCTATTTCTTTATAGTTCATACTTTGTACATAAATTAAAATCTTTCAAGTATACAAAATATTATGTAACACAAGTTAAAAAATGGACTATGCAATTTAAGTTGGACTTTATATTAATGGTATTCACAGGTAATGAAATAATTAGAGATACATTTTTTCTCTTTAGCAACAGAGTATACTAGTATTTATTATTTAACCACATTTTCACATAAGAAATAAAATATTTAAACATTTAATGTTTTGTATTTCTTCTTCAAGTATTATGTCTAAACTTCATTTTAAGTAGCTTTTCAAAACTCAGAATGTATATTTTTGCCACAGAATTAGACACATTGAGGGAAACCAACTGTCAGTATTTTGCAAAATGTTTTAGAGGTGGAATAAAACAGAATTCAAATTCAAGGATACACTGAATTTTCTCCACAATCTAGTACCATCAATCTTCAGCTTTTCCTACTTTCATTAAATTTTGAATGGTGATATAAAATACAGCCCATCCACAGCTTTATATAATGTTTAAAAATATTTCCAATTTGTCAATTTTAGAATTATTCCAATATTGTAAATTCTACTCATTTGAAATTTCCTGTAACTTGATTTCCTGTAACTAAATTTGTGGACACATTTATAGAAGAAGGTAATTAACTTTATTGAGTGCTAAGTATATCATAAGGCAGTATGTCTTTTAGCAAATGTAAACTAAAGAATTATCTTTTCTATTTCATGTGTGTATATTTGCAACCCTGATGTGAAATGTTTTTTTTTTAATTTCTTAAAGCAGAATAATTTTATTTCTTAAAAATTTAAGGGAAAAATATGTACATCTGCAAATGCCATCTTCCTCATCTAAGTGTAGTAGGACTAACAGTGGTATCTATCCCAACATTGTTTTCACAAAGTATGATTTCTTCAGCAGTTTCATTTCCAGGAAGAAAAGAGTAAGGGCCAGCTTCTATGTCTTAATCCCTTGGTCTGCTTAACAGTGAGAATCCATGTTGGGCTAGCTGCTGTGTTAAATTCTAGAAGATAGGATGATTAATGAGGTTCTCTTCTGTAAGAATTTACAACTTTGTAATAGCAAACACACAGTATTTATGAAGTGCTTACCATGTGTTTGGTGATTTTATAAATTCTTTTGTTCAATAACTTAGTTAATTCTCAAAGAAACTTTATGAATCTTTTAGTTTAGCTAAATAGGAAACTGGATCAGAGAGATTAAGTTTCTTTCCCAAAGGCAAAGAGCTGAGGTTTGAAACTAGACAGTTTTGTGTAAACATTTAATGTCAACTGCTTTGGAAAGAAACAAATTTATAAAAAATAATGATAATGAGGATGATAGTAGCAATTGTAATAATTGTTTTAATATCTTTGTCTCATATGTGTAATGTCGGGTCACCAATTCTGGATCAGTTTTGATTGTTTTGTTATTCTTCTCAGTATGGTTATATTTTTCTGCTTATTTTCATACAAGGTATTAATTGATTAGATGCTAAATAGTGTGAATTTTACTTTGACGGTTGCTGAATATCTTGAATTCCTATAACTATTCCTGGGTTGTGTTCTGGAACACATTAATTTATTTTGAAACAGTTCACTCTGTTCAGGGATTGCCTTCCACATTATTGGAATGATTAATCTATTTTCTGTGTCTATAGGCTATTTTGTGTCATCTAGGCTATTTTATATAAATGTAATCATATATACGTGGCTTTTTGTGTCTGGCTTACTTCACTTAGCATAATGTATTCAAGATTCATCAATGTTGAACTATGTATCAGTATTTTATTCCTTTTTGTGATTTAAGATTTATTTTATGGATTATACTGTATTTTGTCTGTTAATTCATTAACTGATGGACATTTGGGTTGTTTTTGGCTACTATAAATAATGCTACTGTGTACATTGATGTACAAATTTTTGTGTGGACATGTTTTCAATTCTTTTTGGTATAATCCTAGGAATGGAACTGCTGGACCATACAGTAGCTACAAAACTGTATTACCAAAGTGGTTGAGCCATTCACATTCCCACAGTGTTGGAGGGTCCCAATTTCTTCATAAACACTTGATATTTTATTTTATCTTCATTATTTTTATTATTATTATTACCTCCTAGCAGGTGTAAAGTATTACCTCATTGTGGTTTTGGTTTACATTTCCCTTATAACTAATCATAATGAGCATCTTTTTATATGGTGAATTGGGCCTTTAATTATCTTCCTGGAGGAAATGCTTAATCAAATCTTAAAAAAACTTTTTTTATTGTTCAATTATAATAGTTCTTTATATATTATGTATACCAGAATATCCCAGGTATATAATTTGCAAATATTTTCTCCCATTCTGTGTGTTGTTTTAGTTCTTGATAGTGTATTTTAAAACACAAAATGTTGTATTTTTCTTTTTGTGAAATGCAATCTACCTATTTGATCTGCTATATATTTAGAGTTAATTTTTGTGTATAGTGGAAGATGTTTCCAATTTTGTTTTAAGTTGCATGTTGATATCTAGGTGTCTCAGCACCATTTGCGAAAAATTTTTTTTTTCCAAATTAAATTGTCTTGACACTCTTGTCAAAAAAAAATCAACTGACCATATATGTGTTTATTTAATAACTCTCATTTCTATTTCATAGAAAATCTTTCTATCTTGTGCAAATACTACCCTTCTTGATTACTGTAGCTTTGTTGTAAGCTTTTAATGGAGTGTGAGTCTTGTAATATTTGTATGCTTTTTTAAAATGTGTTTTGACTATAATGGGTTCCTTGCTTGGAGTTTGGGATAATCTTTATAATTTCTTCAAAAAAAATTGCTGGGACTTTGATAGGGATTAGAATGAATATTTAGATTAATATTAGGAGTTTTGTCATCTTAACAATATTGTGTCTTCCGAACTATAAACAAAGTGAATCTTTCCTTTTACTAAGTCTCACTCAATTTCATTCATAATGTTTCCCAGTATTTGGTGTACACATCTTGTACTTCCTTTACTGTATTTATACCCTAAGTATTTTTCTATTTTGATTGCTATAGTAGGTAGAGATTTTTAAAATTTATTTTTGAATTGTTCATTGATAGCAGAAACACAAATGATTTTATATTATCTTTTATTCAACAGCCTTATTGAACTCATCTATTAGCTGTGATATTTTCATGTGAATTCTATAGGATTTTCTACATATGAGATCAGGCCATCTGTGGAAGAAAAGACTTTTACTTCTTCCTTCCCAATATGGACGACTTTTATGTCGGTTTCTTGCCTAATTTCCCTGGGTGGAACTTCCAATACAATGTAAGTAGTTAACACAGAAATCCTTGTCTTGGTCCTGATCTTTAAAGGAAAGCTCTGAATTTTTCACCCTTAAGTATTATGTGGCAATGGGTTTTATCATGTTTGAAGAAATCCCTTTATATTTCTAGTTTGTTAGTGTTAATTTTACTATGAAAAGGTGTTGAGTTTTTCTTAAGCACATTTTCTGTATCTATCAATGTGATTATGTATTATTTGTCCTGCAGTCTATTAATATGGTATAGTACATTGATTTTAGTTTGTTGAGCCAAGCTTGTATTCCAAGGATGGATCCCATTCAGTCATGGTATATAATCATTTTTATGTATTGCATAATTCTGTTTACTACTATGTTGTTGATGTTTTTTTCCATCAATATTCTTAAGGTATATTGATCCATAGTTTTTCTTTTTTGTGATGTTTGTTTGGTTTTCTCCTCAGTCTAATACTGACCTAATAAAATGAGTTGAATTATACTGACCTCATGGAATGACTTTTGGGAGAGTTTATAAAAAAGTTGGTATTAAATATTCTTTTAAAGTTTGGAATAATTTAGTGCTGGGACTTTCCTTTTCTTTATGGGTATTTTAATTATAAATTTGAACTCTTTACATTTTGTACATTTATAATTTGTATTTCTTCTTGAGTCACTTGGTAAATTGTGTCTTCCTAGGAACTTATCGATTTCATTTAACTCATCTAATATGTTGGCATGAAATTTTTCATAGTATTCTCTAATCATCCTCTTAATTTTATAAAATCAGTAGGAATATGGCTTTTTGTATTCCTGATTTTACTAATTTGAGTAATCTTTTCCCTTTTCATTTGGTTATTCTAGCTAAAGGCATCTCAGTTTTGTTATTTTCAGTGAACCAAGTTTTGGTTTTGTGGGTTTTTTTCCTTGTGTTTTTTATCATATATTTAATTTATATCTGGTTAATCATTATTATGCCTGCCCTCTGCTTGTTTTGGATTAAATTTATACTTCTTTATCTGTTTTTTTCAAGTTGGAAGGTTAGCTTATTGGTTTGAAATCTTTTTTCATATTGATTTCTAGTTTCATTCTATTTTGTCCAATTTAAGTCTTTAAAATCTATAATTTTATATTTAATGTGCATCTCAGTTCAAACTTGTCTTGTTTCAAGTGCTCGATACACACTTGACTAGTAGATACTGTGTTGTTTAGCAAAATTATAGAATCTTCAATTCCTTATTCAATGACCCCTACTTAATTTCCCCTCAAAATAAGTTTTGACACATATCATCCATGTCAAAGCTCTCTGTTTTTGCTAAAAGACTGTCAGGGGTCTGATAGGAGATAAGAAAAACAGAGAGAGGAATTCAGTCAGTAACTGACAGGAGAATAAATGGAATGACTCAAGTACTCTAATTGTTACATACAATTTTGTCTCCGACTAAAATTAGAGTACAAAAACTAAGTAGGAACAGCACCAATTTTAGTTTCTTGAGACCTGTCAACAACATTGCATTGAGCCACCAAGAATGGGCTGGTACTGCCATTTCTAGGTTTATTCCATTTGCCTAATTCTTCCATGTACAAAGGTTCCCATCACTTTTCAAGAACCTAAAGGGTTTTTGAAGCAAGTTTCTAACAATCTTCCACTCTAGATAACATTCGCAAGGGAAAATAACTAGATAATTGTTAGCATCTGTTTTTTCATATTCACAGTGGGTATCTCACCTCTAAAGTTATATTTGCATTTAAAATTTGCCTCTTCTTTTTTTTATATTTTATATTTTAAAATTTTATGAATGGAGCTGAGAATCTTTTTTTTTCTCTGGGTACATTAATTTTATTTTATTTTTATTTTCTTAACCTTACTCTACAATTACATGAAGAACATTATGTTTACTAGGCTCCCCCCTTCACCAAGTCCCCCAACACACCCCATTACAGTCACTGTCCATCAGCATAGTAACGTAGTCCAACATCTTTGTAGAATCACTACTTGTCTTCACTGTGTTGCACAGACATCCCCATGCACCCCCTACATGCTAATTATACATGCTAATCGTAATACCCCCCCTTCTTTATCCCCACCCTTATCCCTTCCTTCCCACCCATTCTCCCCAGTCTCTTTCCCTTTGGTAACTGTTAGTACATTTTTGGGTTCTGTGATTCTGCTGCTGTTTTGTTCCTTCAGTTTTTTCTTTGTTCTTATAATCCACAGATGAGTGAAATCATTTGGTATTTGTCTTTCTCCGCTTGGCTTATTTCACTGAGCATAATACCCTCTAGCTCAATCCATGTTGTTGCAAATGGTAGGATTTGTTTTCTTCTTATGGCTGAATAATATTTCATTGTGTATATGTACAACATCTTCTTTATCCATTCATCTACTGATGGACACTAAGGTTGCTTCCATTTCTTGGCTATTGTAAATAGTGCTGCAAGAAATATAGGAGTGCATCTGTCTTTTTCAAACTGGAGTGCTCCATTCTTAGGGTAAATTCCTAGAAGTAGAATTTCTGGATCAAATGGTAAGTCTATTTTGAGCTTTTTGAGGAACCTCCATACTACTTTCCACAATGGTTGAACAAATTTACATTCCCACCAGCAGTGTAGGAGGGTTCCCCTTTTCCACAACCTTGCCAACATTTGTTGTTGTTTGTCTTTTGGATGGTAGCCATCCTTACTGGTGTGAGGTAATATCTCATTGTGGGTTTAATTTGCATTTCTCTGATGATTAGCGATGTGGAGCATCTTTTCATGTGACTGTTGGCCATCTGTATTTCTTCTTTAGAGAACTGTCTGTTCAGCTCCTCTGCCCATTTCTTAATTGGATTATTTGCTTTTTGTTTGTTGAGGTGCATGAGCTCTTTATGTATCTTGGATGTACGATCCTTGCATCCCTGAGATGAATCCCACTTGGTCATGGTGTATGATCCTTTTGATATAATTTGAATTCAGTTTGATAATATTGTATTAAGTATTTTTGCATCTACATTCATCACAGATATTGGTCTGTAATTTTCTTTTTTGGTGGGAATCTTTGCCTGGTTTTGGTATTAGGATGATGTTGGCTTCATGGAATGAGTTTGGGAGTATTCCCTCCTCTTCTATTTTTTGGAAAACTTTAAGGAGAATGGGTATTATGTCACCTCTGTATGTCTGATAAAATTCGGAGGTAAATCCATCTGGCCCGGGTGTTTTGTTCTTTGGTAGTTTTTTGATTACCGCTTCAATTTCTTTGCTGGTAATTGGTTTGTTTAGATTTTGTGTTTCTTCCTTGGTCAATCTTGGCAGGTTTTATTTTTCTAGGAAGTTGTCCATTTCTTCTAGGTTTTCTAGCTTCTTAGCATACAGGTTTTCATAGTAGTCTCTAATAATTCTTTGTATTTCTCTTGGGTCCGTCATGATGTTTCCTTTCTCGTTTCTGATTCTGTTGATGTGTGTTGATTCTCTTTTTCTCTTAATAAGTCTGACTAGAGGCTTATCTATTTTGTTTATTTTCTCAAAGAACCAGCTCTTGGTTTCATTGATTTTTTCCATTGTTTTATTCTTCTCAATTTTATTTATTTCTTCTCTGATCTTTATTATGTCCCTCCTTCTGCTGACCTTAGGCCTCAATTGTTCTTCTTTTTACAATTTTGATAATTGTGACATTAGACTATTCATTTGGGTTTGTTCTTCCTTCTTTAAATATGCCTAGATTGCTATACACTTTCCTCTTAAGACTGCTTTCGCTGCATCCCACAGAAGTTGGGGCTTTGTGTTGTTGTTGTCATTTATTTCCATATATTGCTGAATCTCCATTTTAATTTGGTCATTGATCCATTGATTATTTAGGAGGATGTTATAAAACCTCCATGTGTTTGTGAGCCTTTTTGTTTTATTTGTACAATTTATTTCTAGTTTATATCATTGTGGTCTGAGAAGTTGTTTCGTAGAACTTCAATCTTTTTGCATTTATTGAGGCTCTTTTTGTGGCCTAGTATGTGGTCTATTCTGGAAAATATTCCATGTGCACTTGAGAACAATGTATATCCGGTTGTTTTAGGATGTATAGTTCTATAGATGTCTATTAGGTCCATCTGTTCTAGTGTGTTGTTCAGTGCCTCTGTGTCCTTACTTACTTTCTGTCTGGTGGATCTGTCCTTTGGAGTGAGTGGTGTGTTGAAGTCTCCTAAAATGAGTGCATTGCATTCTGTTTTCTCCTTTAGTCCTGTTAGCATTTGTTTTGCATTTGCTGGTGCTCCTGTGTTGGGTGCATATATATATTTATAATGGTTATATCCTCTTGTTGGACTGAGCCCTTTATCATTATGTAATGTCCTTCTTTATCTCTTGTTACTTTCTTTGTTTTGAAGTCCATTTTGACTAATACCAGTACTGCAACACCTGCTTTTTTCTCCCTGTTGTTTGCATGAAATATCTTTTTCCATCCCTTGACTTTTAGCCTGTGCATGTCTTTGAATTTGAGGTGGGTTTCTTGTAAGCAGCATATAGATGGGTCTTGCTTTTTTATCCATTCTATTACTCTGTGTCTTTTGATTGTTGCATTCAGTCCATTTACATTTAGGGTGACCATTGATAGATATGTATTTATTGCCATTGCAGGCTTTAGATTCGTGGTTACCAAAGGTTCAAGGTTAGCTTCTTTAATATCTTACTGCCTAACTTAACTCGCTTATTGAGCTATTATAGACACTGTCTTGTGATTCTTTACTTCTCTCCCTTCTTATTCCTCCTCCTTCATTCTTTATCTGTTGGTTGTTTTATTCTGTGCTCTCTTGTGTTTCCTTTAACTGCTTTTGTGGGTAGTTGATTTTATTGTTTTTCCTTTAGTTAGTATTTGGTTAGTCTGCTTTCTTTGCTGTGATTTTATTTTCTCTGGTGACATCTGTTTAGCATTAGGAGTGCTCCCATCTAGAGCAGTCCCTCTAAAATACCCTGTAGAGGTGGTTTGTGGGAGGCAAATTCCCTCAACTTTTGCTTGTCTGGAAAGTGTTTAATCTCTCCTTCATATTTAAATGATAATCATTCTGGATACAGTTTTCTTGGTTCAAGGCCCTTCTGTTTTATTGCATTAAATATGTCATGCCATTCTCTTCTGGCCTGTAAGGTTTCTGCTGAGAAGTCTGATGATAGCCTGATGGGTTTTCCTTTGTAGGTGACCTTTTTTGTTTTTTCTCTCGCTGCCTTTAAAACTCTGTCCTTGTCCTTGATCTTTACAATTTTAATTATTATGTGTCTTGGTGTTGTCCTCCTTGGGTCCCTTCTGTTGGGAGTTCTGCATACTTCCTTGGTCTGAATGATTTTTTTCCTCCCCCTTCCCTCTGGGGAAGTTTTCAGCTATTATTTCTTCAAATACACTTTCTATCCTTTTTTCTCTCTCTTTCTCTTCTGGTATCCCTATAATGCAAATATTGTTCTGTTTGGATTGGTCACACAGTTCTCTTAATATTGATTCATTCCTGGAGATCTTTTACCTCTCTCTGTGTCTGCTTCTATGTGTTCCTATTCTCTGGTTTCTATTCCATCAATGGACTCTTGCATCTTATCCATTCGACTTATAAATCCTTCCAGAGATTGTTTCATTTCTGTAATTTCCTTCTGGACATCATCCCTTAGCTCTTGCAAATTTCTGTGCAGTTCCATCATCATGGTTATGACCTTTATTTTGAATTCTTTTTCAGGAAGATTGGTTAGGTCTGTCTTTCCAGTTTCCTTTTCAGGGGAGACTGTCTGGGTTAATCTGGTCTGTATGAAAATTTTCTGCCTTTTCATGGAGATAGAGATAGTCGTGGGTAGTTGGCATGTGTCAGCTGGGAGAACGTCCCTTCTTGCTGGTTTGTGGCCTTCTTCTCCTGGGAGAATGGCGACCTTTAACGGCTTGTGCTGGGCAGCTGCATGCAGACAGGGTCTCTGATTCATGCCTGGCTGCTGTGAAGGAAGCTCCACGCCCGGTTGCTGTGGGAGTGGCCTCTGCTGCTATGTTTATCGCTGTGAGTGACCTCTGAGCTGCGCTGCTGCCCAGGGAGTTGGGGCATCTGGAGTTCCCCGGGATTTCCAGTTACTGGGTTGATTGTGCTGGGGTGCTTACGTCCAGCTGTACGGTCCCTGTCACTTTAAGACTTTCAGAAAGCACTCACTTTTCTTTGTCCTGGGGGGTGCCAGCTATGGGGACCCTTTCACCAGTCTTACTGTCCTGTTTCCCTAGCATCCAGCACCCCAGGCACTGTATGTCTGGGCTCTGGTGCCTATGGCTAGGGCTGGGTGTTTAGCAGTCCTGGGCTCCCTCTCCCTCCCCGCTCCGACTCCACTCCTCCCGCCGGGAGCTGGGGTGAGGGGCGTTCGGGTCCCGCTGGGCCGTGGCTTATATCTTACCCCCTTCGTGAGGCGCTGGGTTCTCACAGGTGTAGATGTAGCCTGGCTGTTGTCCTATATCTTCTGGTCTCTTTTAGGGATAGTTGTATTTGTTATATTTTCAAAAATATATATGGTTTTGGGAGGAGAATTCCACTGCTCTACTCACGCCACCATCTTGGCTCCCTGAGCCATGTTTGCCTCTTCTTATAGGCTTCTGAAGCATTTAGTTTATTCTCTACCTAACAGTAGCATCATTATCCTAATCATATTAATATTATTAATTTGTCCATTTGCTTATGTGTTTATTTATTTATTACCTAAAATTATGAAAGAAAGCTTTTGTGTTTGAAGGTTTCACTCTCAGTATGTCAATACTGTTTCAGCTGGTGGCTCACAGCTAGAAAATATATGGGTTACCTAGAATGGGTCTGAGACAAGCACCATCAGCACCATCTGAGAGCTTGTTTGAAATGCAAAGTGCCAGGCTCAACCCCGTATGTACTAAAGCAAATTCTATACTTTAACAGGATCCCCAGTTGATTAATAAGCACATGAAGTTGAAAAACACTATTTTACAACAACGGCAATCATAATAGCTGCTATTACAATGACCTAGGGATATTTTAACATTTCCAATATTCAACACCACAAATCCGTTAAATCAAAATCTTGGAAATGTAACGCAGACATCATTATTTGTTAAACTTCTATGTGATTCTAGAGGTCAGCCAATGTTGGAAAGCAATCTCAGGATGGAGGTTTGTTTTCCAAATATGGAAACTTAATTCTTTTCCCCCTCAGCTTCCTTGAATAAAATGGTTTTCAAAATAGGTAAATCTTTACATTTCAAGAGATTCCAATGATAGATGATTTAATGACCACACTTGAAGAAACACTGTATTATTTTTCCTGTGTAGCTCATTGCATTGGATCGGGGGGAATCTCTTAATGAGAAAACTAAAATATATGTAAGATTTGTTCTATATTTTATATGTATTAAATAAAAACCTGAGAATAGGATCTTTCCGTGACTTACACAAAGTCACTTTCTGTGAGAGAGAGAGCACTAGATCTTTGTACTCAGGGCAGTAAAGGGCCTTAGATATGATAATGTCCTGATATTTTCTTGTCTGCTTATATAAACATAACCCTGACTTCTTACAGTGTCATTTGTCTAACAGATCAGATGCCTTATTGAAATACTTAAAAATTGTATCAGAATTTTTTAATTAGAAATGTTAATACAAATTACAACCTACCCTTTTTTTTCAAGAGATTGCTGATACCTAAGTTGTTTATTGTTAAATAATGAATAGTTTTTACCTAAATAGTAACATGTTTTATTTTTTAAATCTAGACAATAGTGAAAAAAATAAACATTTTCAGTTATTACTTTGCAACTCTAGATGATATCTGCAGATCTAAGTCTCTAAGAAATATTCTGTCTTGCAAAAAAAAAATAAATGAAAAAGAGAAAAAACAATTTTGAGAGCCTAATATATGTCAGATACTTTACATACGTTCTCTCATGCAATCATAAAAATTGGTGCACCTTCATTAACTAACTTCTCTATTATTTTACAACTAACAAGAAGCTGAGTTGGAATTTAAATCCTAGTCTGTATATTCCAAAGCCTGTACAATTTCAACCAGATATCACAACAAACAGATGTTCTAATATTGTCTTTGATTATGAGGATATAAAGTGACTCTTAGCCCTAAAGTAATAGAGTTGAGAGGAAACCCAGATACAATTCTTAGATGTGGGCCTACAGTATGGAACACGGGAATAAAGTGACTAAGATCACTGAGCTAAACTTATGTTAAGAATATGGATGCTTCAATAATTACTTTGCTAAAGACTGTAAAGCTGGTGATTTAATACCATTATCTTCACATTTAGTTTTCCATGTTTTCTGAATTATGAGCATGGATTGTTGAGTTAGTAGTGGGAGGAGGGAACTTCAAAAGCAGAACAAAACATATTCTAGAAGAAAATTTTTGTTTTTCCCAACTTTTCATTAAAATTATCAGCCATACTAAGAATTTGAAAGAATTTTACAAAGAACACTGATAACATATTACCTAGATTAATATTTCAGTATATTCATTCTATATTTATCCATTCTTCTACTCACCCATCAGCCATATTAATTTTAATGCATTTCAAAGTAAAATTTCCCTAATACTAGAGCATGTATATCATCAATTGGAATCCAATATCTGTATTTTACTTTTAATGTAAAATTTGCATACAATGTGAAGTCATAGGGTACATTCAATAAGTCTAGAAAAATGTTTACACCCATATAATCCAAAATAGTAGCTAGTTACAGAATTTTACCATTTCTCAGAAATATCCCCATGCACTTCTCCACTTTCTGCTCCCATTCCTAAGAGGCAACCATTTTGTCTTCTTCCTTTTCCCACAGAATAGCTTTCTCTATTCTAGAACTTCGTATTAATGAAATCATATGTTATGCATTTTTGGAAATTTTTTTTCATAATATGGAATAATATTTTTGATATTTATCCATCCTCTTACCTGTATGTTTTATTACATATTTTCTTCCTTTCTTTATTGAAGTATCATTGATATAAATATTATGTTTGTTTCAGTATACAACACAGTAGCTCAACTGTTACCAATATTATTAAATCCTTACCTCCACTAGTGCAGTTACTATCAGTCACCATAAGAAGATATTGCAGAATCATTAGCTATATTCTCCATGCTGTACTACCATCCCTTTAATAATGACTGAAAACTTTTGTGCCCTTTTATCATCCTCACACTTCCCACCCACCCACTCCACCCTTTCCCCCATGGTAATCACCAGCCACTTCTTAGTGTCTACGAGTCTACCACTACTATGTTCATTTTGTTTTGTTTTATTTTTATATTCCACAAATAAGTGAAATCATATAATCATGTTATTTTGTCTTACTGCCTGGCTTATTTCACTTAGCATAATATCTTCTAGGTAAGCCCATGTTGTTGCAAATGGCAGGATTTCTTTTCTTTTTATGGCTGAAAAATATTCTATTCTGTGTATGTACCACATCTTCTTTATCCATTCATACACTGGTGGACACTTTAGTTGCTTCCATAACTAGGCTCTTGTAAATAATGCAGTGATAAACATAAGCATGCATACATCTTTTTGAATCAGGGATTTTGTTTTCTTCAGGTAAATTCCTAGAAGTAGAATTACTGGGTCATGCAGTATTTCTATTTTTAATTTTTTTGAGGAACCTCCTTACTACTTTCCACAGTGGCTGCATGAATTTACATCCCTGTCAACAGTGTAGGAGAGGTCCCTTTTCTCTTCATCTTTGCCAACACTTGTTAGTTCTTGTCTTTTGGATAGTGGCTATTCTAACTGGTGTGAGGTGATATCTCATTGTGGTTTTGATTTGCATTTCACTGGTGATAAGCAATGTAGAGCATGTTTCAGATGAAAAATCAGTGTTTATCTGCATTATTGTTCCTCATATGAAATCTGTGTTTTAACTTACCTGCTTTCAAGATTTTTCTCTTCATCTTTGGTTTTCAGCAGCCTTACATTTAATTTTCTTTGTATTTATTCTGCTTTTATTTGTCAACCTGTTTACATCTATTTAAATTTTTCTGTATTTCAGCAAATTTGGGAAATGTACCCATTGTTTCTTCAGATATTTCATTTTTCCCTATTCTCACTCTCTTTTCCTGTTAGAATTTCAATTAAGTATATGCTATACATTTGATATTATTGCACAGGTTCCTAAGACTCTGATATATATATATAATATACATTTTTTCAATGATTGATATCAGCTCTCATAGAGACTGTGACTATCTAGGAAGAAACTAACACACATGACTGTAATGATAAATATAACTGCTGTACTCATAGGATAAAATATATTAATATCATGGAATATTTATACTATCAATAATCTTGTTTGCTTTTGTTTTTGTTTTATTTTAGTATTTTTTTGTGTGTATAAAATGATGATATTTTTGCTACCTTTTGAGGAAAGCACACATAAGCAATGTTCAATTTAATTTTCAAACAGAGACCATTTCAAGCACAATAGTTTTTTTTCCCCCTATTTTCAGGTATTTTTTACCCATGCCATGCCAAAAAAAATAATCTTAAAAATAATTTAATTAATTTCAACCTATGATAAATCACATCGATTTAAAATGTAGAATTCTTTCAAATAATCTATTGTTTTGATCTGAAATTTCCAGGTATTATTCTAGTAGACTTTCCATCTATTTGCTCACTCCCTTTCAAAATATCTCATTCAAAAAATGGGTTGTTTTGTAATAAATCTTAAGATTTCTCAGGCTATTAAATTTTGTGGAATCAGTATTTTCCTCACTGCATTTTACCTTGTGCATGGGCTAAGAGCAAGCCTTTCTTGTTTAAACATGCTATGTATGAACAAAGCTATTTCTTAATGGGGATGGAGTCATCATAAGCAGGCTAATAGCATGAAGAGTTATTTGCAGTTTTTGAGGGAAAATGCCATATACAATTTGTAGAAGTGTACACAGCTGTTTTGGGTTCATCAAATATCTCACAATAAACATATGAGGTTTGCTCAATTTCCAAAAGTTTATTGATACATGTATTTCCCTATTTTTAAGCATGGAGAAAGTTTCAAAAGGCCCATGTGCTGCAAGTTGCCATTTCATCTGTTTATCAAATAGAAGCATAAATAGGCCTTGCTGTCGATAAATAATGTTGAATATGTTCATGGATTATATTTATTTCTTTGAGAAACCAAGATAGCTCAGAAGTAAACATTCCAAAGCCAGAGGGTACAGGAATTGCTGCCAGGATTTTTATATATCCTGGAATATGTGTTTCAACTCCCTAAATTTTGGCAACTTGGCTTGAGCATCAAATCATATCACTGGTTTACATTGTCATTTGTATTTAGGAAAAATAATGAATGTATTGCTAAAAATAATCACCAAATATTATTTTTATTATGGTGGATACTAAGAAACAAAAATAAATAATAAGTGGTCTCTCTCCTCAAGAGGCTTAGATTCTAGTAAGTTTCAAGCAATCAACAATAATGTTACATAGAAAGTAGAAGAGAAGGCTTACATTTCCACAACTCTTATGGGGTGGGCCTATATCAATTATTTTCACTGAATAAAGTTCCAGAAGGAATGGAAGAATGTATCAAAGAAAATATTTAAATTGGTAGAATTCCAAAACTATGTAGAAGTGATGAGAGACTAATGAAAGAACTTGTGGAAGATTTAAGAAACCCAACGATTTGCAGGAATTACAAGCAGGATAAGTGAAATTTGCATCATGGTGAAAACAAAGAACACCAAAGATAAGACTCAGATTTTATAAGCTGTGAACACTTAACTTTATCTTAAAAAGGGTAACAGTTTGACAGATGACTTCTCTTCTGTCACAGTGGATGTCAGAAGACAGAAATATGACATTGTCAATGTGCTGAGAGAGCAATAACTGTCAGCCTAGATCATTATAACCTGTGAAGGCATCTTTCAAAATGAAAGTGATATAAAGACATGTTTCTGACAAAAATTGACATGGCATGCCACCCGCAGAAACTCTGTAAATCCTAAATGCTGTGCCAATGAAGGATTTCACTATCAAGAAAGAAGGAGAAGCACATAATGCATTAAATACTAGGTAACACTAAATGTAGATTGATGCATAAAGCAATAAAAGTGTTTGTGAAGTGAAATTAAAAAAGAAAATAATTAAAATACACACAAACTGGCATGTAATTTTTGATGAGAAAGAATAAAGTGTTCTAAAATCTATGTATTTTCTGGGATAAAGTAAAATATATTAATTAAACTTAGAGATTGATAAATCAAGTGTGCATTTTATAATGTCTAGGGCACATAATACAGGATAGAAAGAAAGAGTATAACTTCCAAACTAGTAAAGAGATAAAAATAGAAAAAATAAAAATAAGTTAAAAGGAAAGCTGAAATCTAAAATGAAAAAGAAAATAGCATAAAAAAGATGGAATGTAAGTGAAAAAGTCCACATATAGCATTAATTTTTATAAATAAAATTGATTAAATTCTTCAGATAAAAAGATTATCATAATGGATTAGAAATATAATGCAAATTGTGCTATTTATAACAGACATAGCTAGATCATAAACTATCAAAATGGTTATTGTAAAAGATCATGAAATGGAACTAAGCAAATTCAAACCCTAAAAGCTGGCATAGCTATATTAATAAAAGAGAAAATAGCATTAAAGGTAAATAATTACTAGATCAAAAAAAAAGTTTTTTTTGAATTGGTCACTCCAATGATAAAAGGTCCAAGTACCATGATTACATAAATGTTCTAAAATACCATTGACTTGGCAACTTTTCCTCAAAATGTATAACGCAAAGGACAAAATAGAAGTTTATTTTAACATACTTTTTTTAGCAACTGATAGAACAAGTTGGCTAAAATTAAGAATCACAGAAGATTTGAAATTTAAAAACTTAACCTAATACCATATATATAGAACACTGAACCCT
The DNA here is from genome assembly GCF_030020395.1 of Manis pentadactyla. Lineage (NCBI taxonomy): Eukaryota > Metazoa > Chordata > Mammalia > Pholidota > Manidae > Manis > Manis pentadactyla. The sequence continues at coordinate 166,018,305 of NC_080020.1, read as the reverse complement.
GAAACTTAGAATTAATATTTCCAAACACAAGAACATGTATAAAATTGACTGTGTACAGCACTTCAAGCATATATGATGACACCAATCTGCATTCTGATTTGTAGCAATGCACTAAGGTAGAAATTAAAATATTCAGCATGAGTACAAAATCCTGATGTGTTTGAAATTAATAAGCTTATCACTAAAATAACCTTTGGATAGAAATACATAACATAGTAGAAATTAGAAAACATTTATAACTGGATGGTGATTAAAATGCTGCATATCATAACATTTGGGATAGAACTAAAGTGATGCTAAGAAAAATAGACTTATCCTTAAATGCATACATCTTAAAAGAAAAAGAAAAACAATGAAAATTAATAAGATTATTTGCCCAAAATGAATAAAAAATATAAAAGAAAGAGCAAGAAAATTATAAAGATTTCAGTTTAACTGAATAGGAAATCAACAAAATGGAGTGGAGAGAATCAATAAAATTTTGATTTTTTAAAATTTTGATATCATTAATGTACAATTACTTGAACATTACGGTTACTAGACTCCCCCTATTATCAAGTCCCCCCCACATACCCCATTTCAGTCACTGTCCATCAGTGTAGTAAGATTCTATAGAATCATTACTTGTCTTCTCTGTATATACTGCCTTTCCCGTGTTCCCCCCAAACATTATGTGTACTAATCGTAATGCCCCATTTTCCCTCTTATCCCTCCCTTCCCACCCATCCTCCCCAGTCCCTTTCCTGTGAAAGGTTAATACAATTGACAAATCGCTGGAAAGATGGAGGGCAGAAAGAGGGTAGGGAAGAGAAGGTGTGTACCTACACACATACACATACCCACAGAAAGAAATAATTACTAATTATATAAAATAAAGATGTTAAAGAATAGTTAGAAAATTTTAGTGACCACTTAGGTCAAAAATTGAACTTTGAAAACTGGTGCAATGAAAAAATAGAAAAGCTTATTTGTTTCATCATTTATAGACTGAGTAAACAGGCAAGATTTCTAAGAATATTTAAAATGTTATGTATAAATTATTCAATTTTTAAAAGTTTCCAAACAATAAAAGTAGATAATATATTGTGTAGGGATAAATGCATATTACTAAATTACAAGGAATGTTTATTTCACAAGAGGAATAAAGCAGATGTAGTTACAGAAGGGTCAGAGAAGGAACTGGTGAGGTTCTATTTCTTAAACTGCATGTGGTTTCCATAGGAACATGCTTATCATTAATTTTGAACTGTACATATTTGTATATATTTTAACCTGATACCTATTCCTTAAACAAATATTTATAAAGAGAAATATGTGCATTGTGAGAGAGATTGAAGATGGTATTTTCTGATAGTTCAATGGATAGAATGGATCACAAAAGAGTATCTTGGGTGTTAGTGGAGAAAATTTAATTGGCTAAGATTGCAAACAGAATTCATTGTACCATATTACCTTGGAAATCAAAGCATTGAAATAACTTTTATACACCCAGATTGAGGGGCCTGAAAGTATTTATAGGGATCCATTCTTATGCATGCTCTGTTTCCGTTCTTTTGGCTTAATTCTCAGGCCAATAGTTTGTTCTGGCAAATATAGTGTTATTATCTCTTGGCTTTTGTCCTACTGATTTATGTAGTCCAGAAGAAAGCCAGGGGTTCTTTTACAACTGTTCAAGAAAAAGTTCCATACTTGATTTTCATTGATAAAAACTGGGTCAGTTTGCAATTAAAGCAAATTAAGACCTGGACTACTGTGAAGCAAATGAGTCCTAAGATACAAAATTTACTCACTCAGGATAATGCAAGTGCAGAGTTAGCCCTCCAGAGGGAGTGCCTCCTTTAATTTTTTGCCCTGGATTCCATAACTGCCTCTCCCTTTCAGGAGATACCTTATCACTTCTATATACAGGTTTGCATTCTTTAAAACTATCTATCTATCTATCTATCTATCTATCTATCTATCTATCTATCTATCTATCTATCTATCTATCTATCTATCTATTTATTATTTTGGTATCATTAATGTAAAATTACTTGAACAACATTATGGTTACTAGACTCCCCCTATCATCAAGTCCCCCCCCCACATACCCATTACAGTCACTGTTCATCAGCGTAGAAGATTCTATAGAATCATTACTTGTCTTCTCTGTATATACTGTCTTGCCCAAGTCCCCACCTGCTGCAATATGTGTGCTAATCCTAATGTCACATTTTCCCCCTTATACCTCCCTTTTCACCCATCTTCCCCAGTCCCTTTCCCTTTGGTAACTGCTATTCCATTCCTGGGTTCTGTGAGTCTGCTACTGTTTTGTTCCTTCAGTTTTTTCTTTGTTGTTATACTCCACAGATGAGTGAAATCATTTGATACTTGTCTTTCTCCACCTGGCTTATTTCACTGAGCATAATACCCTCTGGTTACATCCATATTGTTGCAAGTGGTAGGTTTTGTTTTCTTCTTAAGGCTGGATAATATTCCATTGTGTATATATACCGCATCTTCTTTATCCATTCATCTACTGATGGACACTTAGGTTGCTTCCATTTCCTGGCTATTGTAAATAGTGCTGCAATAAACATAGTGGTACATATGTCTTTTTCAACCTGGGCTCCTGCATTCTTAGGATAAATTACTAGGATTGGAATTCCTGGGTCAAATGGTATTTCTATTTTGAGTTTTTTGAGGAACCTCCATACTGCTTTCCACAATGGTTGAATTAGTTTACATTCCCACCAGCAGTGTATGAGGGTTCCTCTTTCACCACATCCTCGCCAACATTTGTTGTTGTTTGTCTTCTGGATGTTGGTCATCCTAACTGGTGCGAGGTGATATCTCATTGTGGTTTTAATTTGCATTTCTCTGATGATTAGCTATGTGGAGCATCTTTTCATGTGCCTGTTGGCCATCTGAATTTCTTCTTTGGAGAACTGTCTGTTCAGCTCCTCTGCCCATTTTTTAATTGGATTATTTGCTTTTTGTTTGTTGAGGTGCCTTAGCTCTTTGTATATTTTGGATGACAACCCCTTATCAGATATGTCATTTATGAATATATTCTCCCATACTGTAGGATGTCTTTTTGTTCTACAATGTTGTCCTTTGCTGTACAGAAGCTTTTTAGTTTGATATAGTCCCACTTGTCCATTTTTGCCTTTGTTTCCCTTGCCCGGGGAGATATGTACATGAAGAAGTTGCTCATGTTTATGTCCAAGAGATTTTTGCCTATATTTTTTTCTAAGAATTTTATGGTTTCATGACTTACACTCAGGTCTTTGATCCATTACGAGTTTACTTTTGTGTATGGGGTTAAACAATAATCCACTTTCATTCTCTTACATGTAGCTGTCCAGTTTTGCCAACACCAGCTGCTAAAGAGGCTGTCATTTCCTCATTGTATATCTATAGTTCCTTTATCATATATTAATTGACCATGTATGCTTAGGTTTATATCTGGGCTCTCTATTCTGTTCCACTGTTCTATGGGTCTGTTCTTGACCCAGTACCAAATTATCTTGATTACTGTGGCTTTGTAGTAGAGCTTGAAGTCAGGGAGTGTAAGTCCCTCTACTTTATTCTTCCTTCTCAGGATTGCTTTGGCTATTCGGGGTCTTTTGTGGTTCCATATGAATTTTTGAACTATTTGCTCTAGTTCATTGAAAAATGCTATATGTATTTTGACAGGGAATGCATTGAATCCCCAAGATTGCTTTAGGCAGGATGGCCATTTTGACAATATTAATTCTTCCTAGCAAGAGCATGGGAATGAGTTTCCATTTATTAGTGTCCTCTTTAATTTCTCTTAAGAGTGTCTTATAGTTTTCAGGGTATAGGTCTTTCACTTCCTTGGTTAGGTTTATTCCTAGGTATTTTTTTTTTTATGTAATTGTGAATGGAATTGTTTTCCTGATTTCTCTTTCTGCTAGTTCATCATTAGTGTATAGGAATGCCACTGATTTCTGTGTATTAATTTTGTATCCCGCAACTTTGCTGAATTCAGATATTAGTTCTAGTAGTTTTGGAGTGGATTCTTTAGTTATTTTTTATGTACAATATCATGTCATCTGCAAACAGGGACAGTTTGACTTCTTCCTTGCCAATCTGGATGCCTTTTATTTCTTTGTGTTGTCTGATTGCCATTGCTAGGACTTCCAGAACTATGTTGAATAAAAGTGGGAAGAGTGGGCATCTTTATCTTATTCCCAATCTTAAAGGAAAAGCTTTCAGCTTCTCGCTGTTAAGTATAATGTTGATTGTAGGTTTGTCATATATGGCCTTTATTATGTTGAGGTACATGCCCTCTATACCCATTTTATTGAGAGTTTTTATCATGAATTGATGTTGAATTTTGTCAAATGCTTTTTCAGCATCTATGGAGATGATTGTGTAGTTTTTATCCTTCTTTTTGTTGGTGTAGTGGATGATGTTCATGGATTTTTGAATGTTGTACCATCCTTGCATCCCTGGGATGAATCCCACTTGAACCTAATGGATGATCTTTTTAATGTATTTTTGAATTCTGTTTGCTAATATTTTGTTGCGTATTTTTGCATCTACATTCATCAGGGATATTGGTCTGCAATTTTCTTTCTTTGCCTGGTTTTGGTATTAGAATGATGTTGGTCTCATAGAGTGAGTTTGGGAGTATTCCCTCTTCTTCTACTTTTTGGAAAACTTTAAGGAGGGTGGGTGTTAGGTCTTCACTAAATGTTTGATAACATTCAGCAGTGAAACCATCTGGTCCAGTGATTTTGTTCTTAGGTAGATTTTTGATTACCAATTCAATTTCTTTGCTGGTAATTGGTCTATTCAGATTTTCTGTTTCTTCCTGGATCATCCTTGGAAGGTTGTTTTTTCTAGATAGTTGTCCATTTCTTCTAGGTTATCACACAGGTTTGCATTTTTTAAAGAAAACTTTCAGTCATTCAATTTTTGTACTTAAAGAATAAATATGTTGGAAATTTAGAGGCAGTGTCAGGTATTGGTTTATTGTTAGACAAAATCTTTGTGTTTCTAAAATCCCATCTTGACATTACCTGTTTTAATCTCTGACCAACATTATTTTAATGTCTGTACAAGCTGATATTACCTTCTGTTGAGCAAAAGAGAGAGTAGTATCTTCTGTTCAGGACTAAAACCCCCTTTTCCTTTCATTTGTATTGCCTCTTTGGCAACCTCAAGCACCAAGCAGGGATTAGAAGCCAGAGGTCCCCAGTGCGGAGAAAAGACCCTATCCTCAGTCAGCAGTTCAGAACTTGCCCCCCGTCTGTTTAATCCCAAGAAATTATATTTATAAAAGATTATCTGACTTTTTGAATCACACTTTTTCTTAATTCACACTTCACTATCCTCCCAACTGTCTGGCCCTAACTTGGACAGGGCTAACAGTGAGTAGCCCTTGGGAGCAGAACTGATGCAAGGGAGGAGAGATTCATTTCCTTTGGCCATGCACTCATGAAAGATAATAGCTGTATATTTTCAGGAGCGCAGTCTCTGAACACTCAGCTGGAAATGCCTGTTCCTTGTCTTCTTTGAAAACCAAGGTCTGTTTTAGCACTGTGACCTTGTCATTGTAAGAACTTTAATTAGTATCGAACGCATCCTAGTAGAATCTTAAGTATCTGTGAGGCTATGTTAGTTCTATGATTCCTATGCTCCAGTGACTATGAATTAAGGGCAATATCAACTTCAAGGTTCTTTCTACTTCTAACTTGTCCAGATAGCCATTAGCTAGATTAATATCTTTTCTTTCTTAACTGTTATATTTGTCTTTTTCCTCCATATCATATCTTTCAGATAACAAGTCTTTTATCTTGGAGTGAGTAGGGAAATAGTGTTTCTTTTACAAAAATGTTTATGATTTGTGTAAGCCTAATTTAATTTACCTTTAAAGTGTAGTCCTACATGACCTTTCTTAGCACTGCAGTGTAACTGCTTTGTTATTATGTTTTTGGTCCTTTAACAATGACTTTAATTTAGCAAAATATATGTATACAGTACAGATGATGGGACACAAAGCATTAAATAAATTTAATATTAATATTGCTGGAGAGCTCCTCTATGGCCACATAACATTTCACCCCCCATCACATGTTTGTGGGAATGATTTGCAATACTGTATAAGATATAATTCTTTTATAATAGTCTAATAAAAATGATATCATTATATAGTGGCACAAATGTCTTTCCTCTCAATAAAATTTTGAGTTATGTGAACACTCCGTCTTTCAGAATGACTTATTCATAAAATTTCTACCTTGACTTGTGCATTAAAATAAGGGGGAGGGGAAGCAAAATCTATTTTTCAAAACATGACCCAACGACCTAATGACTCGTTTAACTGGGCATCAATCTTTGTAGCTGCCAGATCTTTCCTCTTTCCATCAAATAAACCACCATAATCCTGATTTGGCTCATATGTAGACACAACATGCCCCATTTCCTAGGGGAGTAATGACTAACATTTCCTCAGAGAAGTTTCAAGGGTACTTCTGGTCTTAAAGACAACCCTTTTCTTCCAGAAAAAAAAGCCACTTTGTTCCCTGCTCCTTCCTGCCCTCATTAGAGGAGTAACAAAAAGGAAGCAAATTATTTTCAGGAAAGATGGGACATACATAAGTGTTCCTATGTGTTTCAATGAAAAAGACAGCTTAGTTTCTATCAAAGGGACAAAATTAAGTAAATATGCTATGGTGTAGCTTATTTTGGGAGGATGTGCATCTCTATTTTCTGAATCCTTATCTTTGGTGATTCATGAGCTTAGCCCTACATTGTGTAACTGTATGGTCTGGAGTAACAAAACTCTCTTCATGTCTCAACTCCAACAGCACATACAAATATACTCCATTATCACTAGCACCACAAAAAATTGTATGCTTGCCATGGGTCCTCATCTTTTCGAGCTGCAATATCAGAATACCATAGACTGTGTGGCTTATATGCAACAGAAATTTATTTCTCACAGTTCTCAGGGCTGGGAAGTCCAAGATCAAAGCACTGGCAGATTTGGTGTTTGATGACTGCCCCCTTCCTTTTTCATAGATGGTCATCTTTTCACTGTGTCCTTACATAGAGCAAGGGGGTGAGGAAGCTCTTTGCATTCTCTATGATAAGGGCACTAATTCCATTTGTAATGGCTTTAACTCATGACCTGATCACAAAGGCTCCCATATCCAGATACCATCTGGGATTAGGATTTAACATAAAAATTTTGTGGGGACACAGATAGTCTATAGCACCATGTTTCTTATGGCACTGTATTTCTTAATGATATACATTGCCTCTGAACCTGTTTATGGGAAGAGTGTCATCAGGGTTTCCAGCATTTATAGAATTGGATCTGACTTAAACTGTTAATGAACTTGCTTCTTCTGAAACCACACATTTTATTTCCAACTCATACATGTCATTTGAAGTGTAAACATCCTGTCATACTTTGCTCACAATGTCATTATGAGTTTCAAATAATAAAGTGTAATGTCAATTCTCCATAGACTGAAACATACTATATACATATTACTAAGAATTCTACATAAAACATTTCCTCCACTGATTGCTAATGGCATTCTAAATATAAATCACTTGGACATTTCTCCTTCCTCCTCCTCCTACTGCTACTAATACTACTCTTTTTCTTCTCCTTCCTCTTCTTCTTCTCCTTCTTGTTCTTTAATCTTTTCATACAGTTACTTGCAAAAATAACATAATACACTCCAAGTTTGCAATTCAACCTTAGCCTTAGAATATTTGGGTACTTTTGAGTTAGCCATGGACTGTTAAGGAATATATTGATATCTTGGTATATGCGATTGTCTTTTATACAATCTGGTAGCTTAATGTTAGTTACCTTTTTAACATACATAATAAGAGGTAAATCCCTTATTAACTGAGGAGACTTAGGAAACCTGAGTTCACACTAGCACTCCTTCATAGTGGGGAGCTCAGATCTTGATCTTTCACATTTGTTTCTTTGTCTCCATTCCTTGAAGAATTCTGACCACTTGACAAGAAGTGCTACCCTGATGCGATACAATTACACATATCAAAATTACCATTCTGAGGTAACTATTAGCATAGTGCATTAGCTAAGGCTGCAATTACATTGTAACATTTGGCTAATTGCCACTCAGGCCCCAAATACAAAGATGTTGACTCTAAGTTCCAAAGCTGACCTTTTCAAAGTGAGCTAACTCTAAGGGTTCCCTTCTTCACAAGAACCTCCTCTTTAACATCTGTAAATAACCTACAGAAGCATTTACCAGCATTATGATACATAACAGTCACTTCCACTTACTCTTACCTCTGGATTATATTCCATTTATCACTTGATTTGAAGCATTAAAACCTTATCAGCCTTCTTTTCTAATCAATGGTAATGATTTCAAGCAGACTTTAATGTATAATTTAATTCTAAGACCTTCAGAAACATGCCACTTTTAAAGACAATGAAAACAAACATTTGAAAAAAATTAAAAAGGTACTATGGAGAACTGAGGCAAGACTGTGAAGAACCTAAAACTAAATTAGAAAATTTTTATCACTAGACATGAGATTTTTGAATAAGATAAATGCAATGTTAACCTAATTGGTGTATTGTCTCTTGTTTTCTCTCAGAACTGAGAACCACATGTTGCTTTATTTTATCATCAATATAAGAAATATTTTATAGACATTTATTGTCAAACTGAAATGTCAGATTTAAATTTTGATTCACTAATATTTCAGGATCTATGTGCAATGACTGCATATGGTGTGTGTGTGTGTGTATATATATATATATCAATATTTCATATATACATATATATACGTATATAATATTAAATATTGATATTCAAGCCAACTTATTCTCTATTGCCTCTAGTCTTAATTTGCAGACCCTTAAGATAAATAAGAAAAATCATAGTATAACATACAAGACAATAATATATATCCTTTTATCCATCAGAAGACAATGCTGCTGGAGAAATGATTAGTTGTCTATTATTGCACAGTAAATTATGACAAAACTTAGCTGCTTAAAACATTTATTATCTCAAAGTCTGTGGATGGGTTAGGAATCTTGGCATGGATATCTGGATTGTGTGGATCAGGGTGTCTCACAAGACTGCTTTTTCTCTTAAACCAGCTAGTACTGCAGTCTCATCTAAAGGCAAGATTGGGGAAGGATCCATTTCCAACTTCATTCACACGGTGTTTGGCATGTTTCCATTCCTTGAGTACAGTCACACCAGGGCCTCAATTCATCAATGACTTTTGGCCAGAGGCTGTCCTCAATTTCTCATCACATGGGTCTCTCCATTGGCTAGCTCACAACATGGCAGTTTGCTTCATCAGAACAAGCAAAGAAGATGATAAGAAACAGAGACAGAGAGATAGAAAACAGAGAAAGAAGGAGGGGAATACAGAAGTTATAAGAAGATAAGAGATTGAGTTCAAGAAAGGAAGTCATAGTGTTTTCTGACTAAACTTGAAAGTGATGACCTATCACTTTTGCAACATTCATTATAAGGAAGTCACTAGATCCATATCACACTCAAAGGGAGGAGATGGCACAAGGATGTGGATTTTAGGGTGATTTTAGAAGGCTGTCTACCGTAAGAACAATTAGGGTTTTATTTCCTATATTTTCCAAGATTATGTGGAGAATTTTTCATGCTTTAGCAGAGGCCATTACCACCAAATATATTTCTAACCAACTTTTACAAGTAACATGTAATGAGAAATGGATAAATGATAGATAGGTAGATAGACAGAATTGGCATTGATATATAGGTACAGATATAAAAGCAGATACAGTTATATAGATATACAGATATAGAGATAGGTAGAAATAAGTAGAGTTAAATATAGATACATCCTGTAGAACTGTCCAGCCTTGTACTGGGGAAAGCAGAAACATTTTGTGGCTATTTTAGGTTGACACATTAACTCTTAGGAACAAATATGCCCAAATTACAAGTAGAGATAATAGAAACAAGAAATTTTACATATTTTGTGAATATGTAATATAATTTTTAAAAGCCATACAAATGCTTCAATCATTTGAATACATCCACTGGAAACACACATGTAGTAAATTTAACAGTAGTAGCTACAGCATTATTTCATTAAAAACACTTTCAAATAATAAATCAATTGAATATTCAATTAAAGTTATATTGAACCTTTCTTTACTATCTCAGGCCTCTTCACGAGCCCTTCCAATATTTAGTCACCTTAAAATCATCCATTCCACAGTTCCTTATTAAGACAGAAAGGTTGATTTGCCATTTTCAGTCAGCACAGTATATCTGGATTTGAGTTCAGAAATCTCATTAAAAACTCTAGTGGTGTACTTTTAGGCAGCTTCCACCCCCATATTTTGTGTTTGCTTCCCATTTTTAACAAACATAAAGAAATAAAGCCTAGAGAGAACAAAGAAATCTACATGCTCAAGTTCTTTAACTAGTTAGTTATAGACCTTGGGCTTCCAACCATTTATCTGACTCCAATTTTAGTGTTTGTTCTTAAACTGTATATTTACACTAATATGTTATAAACCATTGAGCATAACTAAAGGAGTATAACATATATGGCATCTGATCATTTTTCTGGTTACTGTCTTTAACAGAGCTTGAATGACCAAGATTGAGACAAGTAGATTTTAAAGAAATTAGGAAAACATTTTAGGAATTAGGAAGTTACATCCTAGGAATTGCAAATTATGAATTAAAAATTTAGGAATTACAAATTAGGAAAATACAGTTTTAGGAACTCTCAAGTATTTTAGAAAAGTCTTAAAAGAAATCTAAGATAACTTCAAATATATTTAATTCAGTAAAATAAGTCCCCAAATGCCAGGGGCCAAGAATGTGTGAAATGAATAAATTAAATAATAAGAGAGGATGAATTTATTTTTTCTGAAAATCAAAATATTGCCTTTCTCAAATACATACTGTAGTGCAGATTAGAATTACAATTTATTCTAGGCTGTCCTTATGTGCTGGATATTGAGCACTGACACTGTGAACATAATTTTTCCTGAAACAAAAGTGGTCTGTTTTCACCACCAACATGGATATTCTCCACTTGCCCTGCTCTTTCATGCTTGATTATTGGGCTGACACATACATCTGTTCCTTAAAAATGTCAGTCTAGTCCAGGACATTCAGTATTTGGACCTATCATCTTTTATCTTTGAAACACAATTTTTTCCTTAACTACATTTGTCCTGTGGGAAATTCCCTAAATATTCAGATGTTGCATTGTATACAAACATTGATAAATGAGGGAAGGGATCTTTATTTATAGTAATCCCACTATATGAGAAAGATAATGCTGTGATATTAAAAAATGTTTCTTTATTAATCAACATATGAGTCTTCTAAGATGTTATTAAGCCCATTTTACATAAGAATAAAGTTAGGATTAAAAGGTTGAACTTGCCAATGTCCATGGAAATAACACCAAATAATTCTAGATATCAACCAACTTTCTTTTGCCACCAGAGCCAATGCTATTTCCATTAGTCAGTGCATCATCAACAGCTATTGTTGGAGGAAAAAAGTTTACTCTGAGAGAAAGAAGTCATTTAAAATAGAAGAATAATCAGATTACTATTTGACACACAGGGTACAACTGATAGCAAGTAGTACTTAAATAATGAAAACTTTCAAGTAGAAAATTTCAAAACTGTATTTGGTTATTTTCTCAATAAACTGATAAGAGGAGGAGTTGAATTAGCAAAGTCTTTGCTGTATCTGAAATCCTTCTCTCACATAAATGTCAGTTAACCGGTTGGTGCTAAATCCAACCAAAATATTCAATTGAGGACTGATTGGATGACTCGTTTATTGCAGGGAGAAAGAGAAACTTAGAAGAGGCAAGCAGAAGAAATTATCTTTGAGATAGTTAGAATAATAGTGCAAGAGCAAAGTTGGAAGAGAGAGAAGAAAGGTTCTGAGCTCTGGATGTATGTATGGTCAGTAAGTCATTGCCACAAGAAAGAGAACTGATATCCAAAAGGTACTTCTTTGCAAGAAGCATCATGTAAACATTCCAATTCAAGTTCTAACTACAGGCACAATCCTCCGGTTTACGATGTGTATTAGAGGCCCTGGTCACAGACCCAACCTGTGAAATGTGACCTTATTTCTGCCATAAAAGCATAGCAGAGATCCAGAAAAATTTTAAGTTCAGTAAATATAATAGATATACAATGATTGTCTTCACAATAGAAATAGAAAAACTAAAAATTGCAATCCAAGTTTATAAAATGATTTTAAAAAGCAGTGACTTGGGAACATAGAACATTGCCCCATATCCCAGAACACTCAAACCAGAGCACTTTCCCCCTAAAAACTTGAGGTCATTGCATGGTAAATAAAACTGGTTCCACTGTACCTTGAAAGCAAATTTATGGGAAACTAATGGGTGGTATACTTAAAATGTAAATTGCTTCTCATATCTGTTGCTTGGGCTACATGGGTAAATATCTTCCAAGTTTGCTCTTTATTCTTTCTCTTTCTCTCATCTTATGTTTCCCTGGTAGGTAGGCGACTTGTGATAAATATCAATCATTATGATTTTTACTGATTCATACATAACCAGCAACTTGAATATAAAAAAAATCCCTCAATAGGGCAAATGCAAAAAATGCTTTTGAGAGAAAGTGGAAAAACTAAACTATTTCTCGAATTTAGATGTGCTCTCTGAACATGTGGTAACATTACAGTATGATTAATAGAGCTAATGAGTCAGTTCCAATATTTATTAGTTGTGTGATCTTGTAAATAAACTTTACTGTCAGGATGGAAAAAATATTTCTCACAGTTATGTTGGCAAAATAAAACAAGAATATGCTGCATTTTTTTTGCTGCAATGCCTACTATAGCATAAGCCCTTGATAAAAGGTAATTAATTTTTTAAATCAGTATCAGCATTCGTAGTATTATCATTTATATGTGATATTAACTAATGCCTGGAGAAGCTTGTAGTCTTTTGAGGAATAAGAATTTTAACCCAAGAAGCAATTAATAAAAAGATTCAGGATAGTATGTAATGAATAAGTATAGATTATTTAATATACCTGATGCACCACTGAAACATCATATCTGTTATTTTTTTTTAATGGGTTAATACACCTGGTGAGTGTACAGGATGTCAAGATGTATGTCTTTTCTTGAATAAAATAGGCTCATGCATTGGCTGAGTTGACTGACCAAGATTAAATCTAGTCAGTTGTTCTAACTATCCAGAAAACACATCTTCCATAATTCTCAACCATTAACAAGGTGGATATATAGTAATATTGTATTGATATATAAATATATATATATATGTTATTATAGTTACAATAATTACATATATTGTAATATACAATATAGATATGTTGTAATGACTATTCATGCACTAATACAAGAAACACATGTTTATTAATTAGAAGTGCATAGCAAAATCTCCAAGACAACTTTCTCAAGGGTTTAATCCCCAGAGAGCTTGATTGACCACCCTCACTTGCATAAAGTATAATCAGTATGTTATTTCCCAGAGCAAGGACTCCACAACTATTCATGCTGTAGTAGAAGAAGTTTATAGAACTTACAGGCAATTAGAATATGATTTTGGTAGAGCTTAAAAAACGGTACTTTCAAAAAGCTGGAGTGGAATTAGTGAAATGATAGAGTAGAACTGAGCTATATTTCACCAATGAGAAAAACAAGGATTAGTGAATCATGACAGCAGACTTTAGGTCAATGTGAAAAATTTTCATGACATACTGAAATGGCCTTCTTGCAGTGTAGTGAAACTCTTTATCAGAGCAAAGGTCTAGTGAAACTGAAACATAAATGGCTTATATATATATAGCACAAGCACTCCTATTTCTGTAGTACAGATATAATTAATTGATTATTCTACTTTTTGAGAACAATTCTAAGCATGGACAAGGGAAGAATATTTGTTAACATAGCACTGCAGGTAGTAAAAAAAAAATACAACACATGCTTTTATCAGAATTATCCTTGTTTTTATATTTTCCACCTACCAATCAGACTTGGAGAGGTGTTAAGATGTATTCTCTTAATATTTATATTCTTTCTTTAGGAAATCTCTTTCTGTTAATACTTTCCTAGGTTCATGGCCATCTTTCACTCTGTCCATCAAAAGAAATTAAATATTCTGTACCTCTGGCTATGCTTTTATTGTAGAAATAAGGCCGTATTTACAGGTTTGGGCTGTGACCAGGGCCTCTAATACACATCTTAAACTGGAGGATTGTGTCTGTAGTTAGAACTTGAATAGGAATGTTTACATGATGCTCCCTGCAAACAAGTGCCTTTTGGATATCAGTTCTCTTTCTTATGGCAGTGACTTACTGACCATACATCCAGAGCTCAGAACCTTTCTTTTCTCTCTTCCAACTTTGCTCTTGCACTATTATTCTAAGTATCTCAAAGATAATCTCTTCTGCTTGCCTCTGCTAAATTTCTGATTTTTCCCTACAATAAATGGAGCATCCAATTACTTCTCAAATGAATATGTTGGTTGAACTTGGCACCACCCTATTCATTGACATATGTGTCAGAAAAGGATTTCATATGAGTTTTCTCAATAAATTGATAGAAGATGGTATGATTTGCCAAAATAAAGGGATAGAAATTGGGTTAACAAGCCTCTGTCATTGATGGACAGAGTAAGAGAATTTAATGGACCTAGGAAAGCATTAATAAAAAGAGATTTCCAAGAGGAAGAATATAAGGAGTAAAAGTATACATCTTAGACTGCTCCAAGTCTGATAGGTATATAGAGGCTGTAGAAAAAATGATGACTGATGATAGAAGTATTATAACAGAGATTGGGCATATAGTTATAGCTACCGTATTTTTAATCTGTATGTTTCACCTGACATTATGTTAAAACCATTGTATCTAGTTTTTTATTTACTTGAACAACACCCGATATGTATATTATTATGTCATTATATAGATGAGGAATATGAGATGTGGACAGGCTAAGAAATTTATTAAAAAAACCATAGCTAATAAGTGGCAAATCTAGGACTTGAATTCAATTTCTTTTCTTTCTTCTTTTTTTTTTTACTCTAATGTGTCTTGTTCTTTAACTATGCATGTATGCATGATAAAACTAAGAGGTGTAGGAGAGTAAAAATTTTACCTCTATGCTCTTAAGGATTTTTTGGCTGTACCTGAGAATTAAACCAACCTAAGATAGATTACAGGAGAAAAATCATACAAATTCATGTAGGTTTTATGTGACATGAAAGCCCTCATAAGGAAAATAAGACCCAAGGAAGTGACATAAAGCTAAATGCTTTTATATTAAGTTAAACAAAGATAGGCAAATGTGGAAAAGTAACTAAACTAATAAAGAAGCTAAAGGAAGATAATATTTTCTTTTTACTAAGGGCTAATTGTACAAAATTTTCTCAGCTGTGACTACTATTGAAGAATGTTTCTTATTCCCTGGTAAGGGGATTTTTTAAAACTCCTGTCTTCAGGAGAAAAGGGAAGATTCAGATGTCCTTCCTGCATCTTCTGTTTTTCAAGTACCTTCAGCTCAAAATAATCCTTTATGTCAAAGTGGGATATTTAGGATGACATATTCTGCTCCGTTTCAGAGGCATGTGCAGAAGGAGGTACTTCACATGTGAGCTAGAGACATTTATGAACATCTTAATCAGCAGTTGACAACTGTCAGCTGACAACCTGTGCCTGACCATTATGACTGGAAATTTATCTTAACCTATACTTAGCTTTTTGCAGGATTAATCAACATTTTCCTATTCAGCTGTGGAACTTACTGACTCATACCCAAAGTTTGATAAATACATGCAGCTGGTAGACTACTCTGTAAAGAGCTTATGAATATTTGCTCCCACAAACTGAATATTATGCTCATCAAGACTGATTTTGTTGTTTCTATGTCTATTCATTCCAGGTATATCAGTTATTATATTTACATAACTTAATTAAATATTGCATCCATCCAATTATAATTGTCAAAAAAGAGTTGTTTCCATAAAAAGTTAGTTGAACACTTTCAAATACAAGACAGACAAGTCACTAAAAAATTGCTACTTAAGTGAGGGTTAGAAATCTGAAAAGGCCTGGAGATAATATACAAAAAATATTGGAAGCAGTTTGCACTGAGATGACTTTGCAAACAGCTTTTATTTATCTCTCCATTTAAAAAATCTGACACTGAAGTCCTATAGAATTTATTTTTGTATATGACTTATACAAAGAAATGGAGATTTCCAATTAGTGGACATGTACCCAAGTCAAAAATTTCAACCCTGTATCAAAAATAGTTCAATGAATATGCCTCTATGCGTGTGTTTTGAAAATATTTTATTTTTCATAAGACTGATACCAAAATATTTTCTTATCTTAAAAATACAGCATTAAAAAGCAAATTTCTAGTTGTTATATAGTTCATTACATGGTTTATAAGCAACAGAGAAAAAGGAAGATATCAATAATTGAATGGATTTATTTTTGAAATGCAAAAATGTTCATTTCAAACATTTGACTTTGTCCTGTCATAAGTTAAAGGTAGGGTTTTTGCTGGTTTTCTTGTTAAAGATGTCTAGAAGTTCTTCTTCAGATCTGAGACGTTCATTTGTCACTCTGTAATGCCGAGATACAGCCTTTTCCTTTGCTTTTTTATTGCTGTTTCATCATCCGGGCCCTGTCAGACCTGCCTTAGAACTTCCCTTCCAGCTGAACGTATCTTTCACAGGATCATCCTGATCTTAACTTCTCCAACAATGTCCTTGGAAATACATCTTTTTTCCTCCAAATATGTTTCAACTCCCAAATTTTCTTTTTCCTGCACCTGCTTTTGTTTCATTCTCATTATTGTCATCCTTAGGACTCTCCATCCATTTCCCTCTCCACATTTGTCCTGGTTCCTCCTCTTACTTTTCTTCCTTTCTGAATGTTGGCCTTGTGGTTTCTTCACCTTCAGCCCCAAGCTCAGCCTCTTACTCTTTTTGCCACTTTTTAGGCTATTGACAATATTATTTGGGGTTTTCTAATTTCAGTTTTTTTCCTATTTTCTGCCATTCTCCCTTCCTTTCTCTTCTAATTTTCTTCACTGCCACTTGCTCTTTCATGGTTTTATTTGCTTTGGAGGACCCAGCCTTGGCAGAGATTTCTCTGTGTGGGCTTGCCACTTATTAAATGTCTGTTTATCTTGTCCTTCATTGACTGGTTTCTTCTTTGAATGATTAGAAAATCTCTGAAAGTGCATTCAGTTTATTCCTTCACATAAATGAAGGTACAAGGAGATCCTACTGCTGAAAGCTTCAGAAAAGATGTTCCATACCTGTTCCAGAACACCTTGGGTTAATTGGAGTGGTTTTTCTATAGGGCAACTTAATCTTTGGTCTCACAATTGGTCTTTTTGTAATATATATTTGGGATACTATCTTCTACCTCAAATATGACCCAACAACTCTGGCAAATAAATGTTTTTATGATTTGTTAATGCACTTAAATTATGAAAGTAATATTCAAAAATTGATCACCTTTAAACTAAACATGCAAAGAATTTCCCTGAATGAAAAGACTATTATAATCACTTATGGTCTGAAATTATCTAGAAAGTACAGGTTGAAGGTATTTCCTCCTCTCTAACCTCAAGCACAAAATGGTGAGTTTTAAAGGCAAGGTATTTTTGTTCTACCTTTTTTTTTCCCAAAATGTGTTTTATTTCAGCTGTAAAGAAATAAACTAGAAAAAAGAATAACAAGATCAGAATTCACTCTGATAACAATATATGGTAGAAAGGAGTAATTGTACATTAATGATACCAAAATTTAAAAAAAGTTAAAAATTTAAAAAAAGATTGCATTGCAATGATACCTGAATAAAAAAAAAGATCACAAGTACACACACACACAAAAAAAAAAAGGAAGAGAAAAGAGGGACTAAAGTAAGAGGAAATAATCATTGGTTTTCTCGGGTAGATAATGAGAGGCACTATTGTGTGGGGCATGGAAAACTGTGATCATTTTCATTTACAAATTGCAGCTAATGACTTTACTACTGGAGAAAGAGTTCTGAGAACTAATTAAAAATAATTGATGTATTAATGCTAATAAATGTACTTGCCATCCAGCACAAATAGACCTGTAATTTGAGGGCATGTTCTGTGCTAATGGCAGCCTAGATAAGTCTATATTTTAAAGACACTGTTCAAAAAGTGTCAAAGACCTATTTGAAGCTAAAAGAAAGCAGATTACATCCCCTGCTATGTGAAGGCCAGATTCACCTTTTGAAATCACAGGTAAATTAACAGAAATTCCAGGGTATGATTAAGGATTCAGTCTGTCTGAAAACCCCCCTTGTTTTTAGCAGAGTAGTATGGGTAACATTGGTTTAGAAATTGAGAATATGAGTTGCACAATTTATGCTTATTGGGATATAAATAATAATTGCTTGATGAAGTTGGTGAAGACTGATACTAGATTGAGGGGAAAGACTCTAGATTTATAGCATAGAGATCTTAGCCGGTTGAATATATAGGAAAAGGAGTTAAGGGAAATCAAAGATACGAATGAATTAAAAAATGATTAAAAGTTTAAGTGAGATTAATGGGGAAATAATAATTCAGGAAGGGATTTTGATTTCTGTCAAAACAATGAATTGAGTTGGGCTTACTTTTTGCTTAATGTACTGTCATAGCAATAAGGCCATGTTCATTGTGAATGGCAGACTGGTAGCATGTTGGTCAAAGGAGCAATTGAAACTTCAGGTAAATATGTGGACTTCACTTACTTAGGAAGGACAAATTAATACCTAAACTGACATTATTACCAAGGGAGACACTAAGAGAAAAGGAGAGAAAGGAGCCATACTTTGATGGCTTTCAGATTCAGAAAGTTGATTTATTTTATTTTAAATGAATCAGAAATGTTGAGTCCTTCAGTTTGGGGACACATATTATTATCTTCTTCTAAATAAGCATCCGCTAGAGTAAATGTCAGTTTTTCCCCCCAGATGCACTGCCTTTATAGTTTTAGGTATCTGGAGTGTTGGAAGTATCTCACTGCTTATTCACATGCAGATAACACATATAAGTAATGTAGTGAAATGTTATTTATTTTTATCTAGATAACTTGGGTTTTTATCTGTTTTATTCAGAAAATTTAGGATTGATCACCTAAACTATATTAAAAGATAAACATGTCTAACTAGTTCAGGGACTCTTTGCATAAAGAGTCAGAGATATGCTCATTTAAGGGTAAAGAATTAGAAATAGGAATCCAGTGGATTTGCCATTGAGAGATAGATGTTACTGTATGGGAAAGCTAGAAAGTGAGAGTTATAGATAAAAGAATAATCAGAACCTAAGATCTAGGTTTCATTCTAAAAAAAGGCAAGAATAGTGAATTCAGGCAAAGATAGAAGCACAAAGTCATTAACAAATGATGAGTCTAGTTTTTACTGGATTCCAACATGTACTAGATATTGTAGTAAGAAGATTTATATCTTTTATTATTATTTTTCTTCTACAATAGTACTATCTAAGGAGCATAACTTTCCTCATTTTACAGATAAAGGAACAGCCTTCCACAGTATAAGTAAACTGTATTATAATTCATACATAATAATTATAGCTGCGATAACATAATAACTAACTCCTGAGATGATTAATTTTACATGCCACCTTGGCTGGACCACGGTGTCCACATATGTGGTCAAACATTATCCTGAATGTTTCTATAAGGGTATATTTGAATGCCACATAGAAATAAATGAATGAGATTAGCATTTAAATTGGTAGACTTTGAGTAAAGCACATTGCCCTTCATTCCTGTGTATGAATCACATCCAATCACTTGAAGTCCTGAATTAAAAAAAGACTGACCTCCCCCAGGCAAGAGGGAATTCTGCAGCAGCCAGGCTTCAGACTTCTAACAGCTCTTAACTGGGCCTCCAGCAGGACTTGAACTGTAGCATTAACTCTTTCCTGGGTATCCAGTTTACCAGTCCACCCTGCAGATTTTAGACTGGCCAACCTACATAATCCTCTGAGCCAGTTCTTTAAAATAAGTATCTTCCTCCGTAAGAATATATACACATACTATTGGTTTTGTTTCTCTGGAGAATCCTGACTAATATGAATCCCAGTCTTTGTCTTTTTCTGTATATAACGTTTAAAAAACGTTGGTTAGCTGATTGGACCACTTTCTGATAGATACAACTTTTCAAAATTGGATTATAGCAAAAATGTAAGAAAATGAATTTCATATCTATATTCCAGTTCTGCATTCACATTATTCCAAGCCTTGGGTATACAAGTTTTTAACTGGTCACTTTGATGCAGCCTGATTAGGAAGAAAATTCTATTATTATCCCTCTAACACAAGGTTTTGGTTTAATAAATCCTCATTTCAGCACAAGCTACTATCACCACATTTCTCCCAACCTTTCTCTCCCTTATACCTGGTAATATCATGCCTCAGCTGCTCTTGTAAAATTCCTCAATTCCCCTTGCCAATTACTCAACCAAATTAGGTGTGTAGTTTTCCACTAAATTTTGTCTCCAAATTCTATATCAGGTTTCCTGATGCATCATTGGCCTATCAGTTTTGTTAATTCCTATTTCTGAACTTACCTTTAATCAGACTTCCCAGATATATAATATGTCTTGCACATATAACTTCATCCTGACAACTCTAGTCTGATTTAAAGCCAACCTTTGTGTTTTAATACCAACTGCTACTATTACATGTCGCATTCTATAGCCTAAGAGTATTTTGCATCAGATTACATGGACTCAAGTGTTGGAAGGATACAAACGGATGTTCAGCTGCACATTTCAGTGATAATGGGCACAGTAAGGTATCTTTCTTAAATGTGAATAGTGACAGGAAAGGGAACTCATTGTTAGATCCCATCCACTTATAAAATGGAATCCAGCAAAATATAATCAGGAGGAGCATGCTGATTGATTCATTGTTGGAGCTATAGAACAACCAAAGATATTATCCTTTTTTTCTTTGTCTCATGTAAGATTTATACTGGTCATAGATTATGAGGCTGTATAGATACATACATATATACATTCATATATACATACACACAGAAATATATATATATTCTAGGAAATGAAAATGATTGGGAAACAAATTATTCAAAGAAGTCTATATTTTTTACTTCATGTTGCATACAACAATATCAAAATATTATACCAGAAAAACAGTAAAAGTGGTTTTAAATAATGGTTATTTACTGGTAAAATTGGGTTTAGGTATCCCTCTTGATTTGCTTTAATAGCATGAGTGGAAACTGTATTTGAGAATAGTGACATAGAGCAGGTGTTTTTGAAAAACCATTTCCTTAGTTCATATGTCTTATAATATACAAATATAAAATACAAGAAATAGGATGGTTTAATAGGAAAAGAAAAGAAATACAGATCTGAGTTTTAATAGTTCAGCTATATGAATTTGGAAACATAATTAATATATCCTAATAAATAAAGGAAAAGTGATCTATGCTATAAAAATATACAGCAAGTTGGTAGAAATGAATAAGACAACTGTTATTTGTTGCTCCATAATGAAATGCCCACAAATTTAATGAATTAATACAATAACTATTCTGCAATATTTCATGATTTTGTGCATCACGAATTCAGGCAGTATGTGCCTGGTAGATTTCTCTGCTACATTTGATGATTGTTGATCAAGATCCTGCAATGGTATTTGGTGTTTTGGGGAATCAGAGATGATTTTACTGACATGCTTCTTGCCTTGACTGGAAGGTATGGAAGATTGAGTTCAACAGACCTTTCTTCTTCTCTATGAAATTTCAGGGACTCCCCACATTTTCTCTCTAGCAAGATAGTTGAATTCTGAAAAGTATCTCTGAGCTCATAGAAGAATTCCAAGAAACATAAAGTGAAAGTTGCCAGTCTTTTAAAGCCATGGATTAGAAACTTGCAGAATATTATTTATGTTATTGTTCAAAGAGGCCACAAAGCATGTATATATTCAACAGAGTGGACATAGACCTCAGCTCTCAGTGGGAGGAGTGACTAAAAGAAGAGAGTAGCTATTTAAAAACATTCACAATTCCTAATTCACTGTTATCACAAATGGACACTCTCAAGACTGGTTATCTTCTAATTATTTATCAAGTGTTGCTGACATTTTTGTGTTTAATTTAAAAAATGTATGGACATGAGTTATGATGAAAATGTTATCTTTTTTCAGTAGTCATACATCAGTAAAATGTTTTAAAAGTATACTGAAGAAAATTTTAAAAGGCCTTAATGAGTTGTGTGATAGAATGATTAATTAGATAATACATGTTGTGAATTAATTTATGTGAGATTTAACACTACAGAGTGATGGAGGTAGAACTTTTCGATCAGTTGTCCTAGGTCAATTTGATATATTAGAAAGAGAAAGAGTGAAAAAAAAAGATGAATTCTGGCTTTTACTTCTTTCAGTATACAAACTCTGTTCCATGTGCAATTAGACTTAAAGTGAAAGTCAAAATACAGAAATGTAGAAGAAATACAGAAGGTTATTTTTATAAACTTGGTCTAGGAAAGGATTTCTTTAACTGGACACAAAGAACATTAACCATAAAGAAAAAAATAGATAAATCAAGCTGTCTTACTATTAGTGTCATCTCTTTCTCCAAAGAAAATATTCCTCGGAATATGAAAATGTAAGTATATAGTTAGAAAAGATTCTTGTGATTCATATATCAGACCAAGAGTTCATTGAAGGGAAAAAATACTGTTGAAATATAGAAAAATTGTGAAAGTCTTGACCAGACACTTCACAAAAGAAGATATTCAATTAAAAATAAATTAATAAATAAAAAGTAAATTGTTCTCATCCTCAATGATTATTAGGCTTAAATTAGTCTCTGATGCAAGAAATGAGGATGTGTTTAGTGTTAGGGACGAGGTACTAATATCTGCTAATGATAATGAGGATAGTTTGGGGCTGCTTTTAAATTCCATTTCTTTATTTTGATGGGTACCTTGTGTGTTCAGTTTGTAAAGTGTTATCAGTTTTACACTAATGTACACTTCTTTACATATATATAGCAATAGAAAGTCTAAACATGGATGAAGAAAAAAGAATAATACTTTTTCTCTTTTTTCTTTTACAGAACATAACATAATTTAAATCAGTCTATGCCATTTTCAGATTGTCGTCTTTCACTTAGTAATAAGCATTTAAGTTTTCTCCATGTATTTTCAGGCTCATTTCTCTTTAGTGCTAAATAATATCCCACCATCTAGATATACCACACTGTATTTATTTAATCACCTATTGAAGGATATCTCGATTGCTTCCAAGATTTGGAAGTTACAAATAAAACTGCTATAAACATCTCACTATAAGTTCTGTGTGAATTTAAGTTTTCCACTCTTTGGGGTAAATACTAAAAAAAGTGATTATAGGATCATATCATAAGTTCATTTTTAGTTTTCTAAGAAACCACCAAAATGTCATCCAAAATGACTGTACCATTCATTGTGCTGTCAATATTTTGTATTTTGGTCATTGCAATAGGTATCAGGTGTGATTTTGTTGTTTTAACATGAATTTCTCTGATGTCATGTGATGCATAATATCATTTCATATGTTTATTTGCCATCTTTGTATCACTTTGCTGAAGTGTTTATAAGGTCTTTGGCCTATTTCTTATGATGTTGTTTTTTTATCATTAAGTTTAAGAGTTCTTTGTATATTTTGGATAATAGTCTTTTGCAAATATTTTCTCCTATCTGTGGCTTGTCTTCTCATTATCTTGACTGTCTTTCACCAATAATTCTTTTTTAATTTTAATGAAGTCCTATGGATTCATTATTTCTTTCCATGGATTATGCCTTTGGTGTTGTACCTAAGAAGATATAAACAAATACAAGGTTATCTAGATTTCTCCTGTTATCTTCTAGGAGTTCTAGAGTTTTGTATTGTGCATTTTGGTTTTTGGTCCATTGAGTTAGTTACTGTGAAGAGTTTAAAATCTGTGCTTGGACTCATTCTTTTGCTTCATTTTATTATATGTGTGTGTGTGTGTGTGTGTGTGTGTGCGCGCGCGTGTGTGTGTGTGTGTGTGTGTGCGCGTGCGCATGCGCATATGGATGTTGAGTTATTCCAGAATTTTTGTTGAAAAGGCTACATTTTCACTATTATATTGCCCTTTGTCCTTTATCAAAGATGAGCTGACTATTTTTATATGATCTATTTCTGTGGCCTCTATTATGTTCAGTTGATCCTAGTGTTTATTATTTTGCTAATACCACACCACACTGTCTTGTCTTTATAATAAATTTTGAAGTCAGGTAGTGTCAGTCCTATAACTTATTCTTTCTCTTCAATATTGTCTTGCCTATTTAGGATCTTTCATCTCTACATATAAAATTTAGAATCCATTTGTAAATTTCCACAAAACAACTTGCTGGGATTTTTACTGGGATTACATTGAATCCACAGATCAAGACAGGAAGAACCGACTTGAAAATACTGAGGTTTCTTATCCATAAACATGGTTTATCTCTCCACTTATTTAGGTCTTTGATGTTTTTTCATCAGAGTTTTATAGTTTTACCAGTATAGATCTTGTATATATTTTGTTAGATTTTTGCCCAAGAACTTTTTTTTGGGGGGTGGTAATGCAAATAATATTATTTTTCATTTTCAAATTCCACTTTCTCATTGTAGTATGTAGAAAAGAGATTGACTTTTATATATTAACCTTTTATACTATAAACTTGCTATAATTGCTGTTTTAGTTTCAAGAGCTCTTTTTGTTGATTCTTTCAGGTTTTCTACATAGATGGTCATGTCATCCAGTAACAAAGACAGTTTTATTTCCTCCTTCCCAATGTACATATCTTTTATTTATTTTCCTTGACGTAGTGCATTATCAAGGACCCCCAGTATGATGATGAAATGAAGTGGTGAGAGAGAGCATCCTTGTTTTGTTCCTTTACTTAACGGAAGAACTCTGAGTTTCTCACCATTAAGTATATGTGCAGATTTTTTTGTACATATTCTTTATGTACAAGTTGAAGAAGTTCCCCTCTATTACAAATTTACTGAGAGTTTTTATCATGAGTGGGTATTAGAACATGGAAGCTTTTGATAACTGGGTTTGAGTATCTGGGGTTTTAGATTAACTTTTGCACTCTTGTTTTCCATTCCCTGTTTTCTCTTCTTAGGGATTTCCCTTATTTTGAAGCTCAGCTATATATTAGAAATACTTTCCTCATAATTTATTTTCTGTTAGACACTGAATTAAATTAAAATATGAACAGTATGCATTAATTGACTTTGCAATATATAGTACAGGAGTAATCCAGGATTATGACTAGTAATCATGTCCTCAAGTCTACACCCTTACCTATACTTCTTAAGGAGTGAGTGAAAAATGCCCTTTTATTCTCAGATTATTTTGTCTTTAGCTTCTGACTTGGATTAAATGCTTCAATAGAAAAAGTATAGGAACATTTTATATCATTTAATATGATAATATTTACTTCTTAGTGTAAAATTTTAAAAGAACTCCTAGATATGTTAAATTATAGGTGAAATTGCCTATGTCTAAGTTACAAACAAGGATAAAACATTTATAAAGTATACAGATAATTTAGTGTTAACAGAAGCATAGCAACTGATAATATTTTATACTCATGAATACTATATGTAACCTTTAGATATACCTTTTCATATTTTAACTGATACCTGTTAAAATACAATAGCTCTTAAGAGAGGTAATAAGTTTAGATTTTCTGTCACTTATACATTATAATTACTGAGAGACATATATTTTCTTAGGAACATATATTGTTAGGTGACTTGCATTAGAACATGATTCACAAGAGTCAGAATAAGAGAATATGTGTCACAAAGATAATGTGTGAGTTGAGTAAATCAGAATTGGGAAACAGAAATATTAATGACTATTTTCACCACTTTGATAATTTTGTCCAGAAATAGCGTTCTGCATAATGTCACTATTTAAAAAAATAAGTGAAAGATGCTATAGCAAAACAGCTAATAATTATTTGCAGTAACAGCTGCTGCCAAGAACTACATTTGTAATGTCTGTATTTTAAAGGGTAAGCAAATTCAGCTGTTCAGTATGCTATGAAAATAGACTTCAAAAACATATACATCTCATCACACACATACACAATTATGACACACCCTGGTTTCCTTAACCATGGAAACCAGGTCGCCTCATTCTCTTCACTCCTTAGAATGTTAATAGCTTATTCTTATTGGACTGTGTGTGTGTGTGTGTGTGTGTGTGTGTGTGTGTGTGTATGTGTGTGAGTGTGTTTTGCAGTGGAATACTTCTCCTGAGCCATTGTTGTAGGACCGGGAAGGATATTCTGGGAAAGGAAAGGTAATGATGATGGAAACTTCATGGTTCAATACCAGACAGTTTATCTCAATAAACCATAACTGTCTTGTGTAATAAAATCATTTCCAGGTACCATCTTCTCCAGTTTTTCTTGTACATCATATTAAAACCTGATAATTCCTATTCATTTGCAAAGATTAGAAAATATTTCTTACACACACTGAGAGATAATAAACCTATTTACAGGCTGAAAACCACAAATATGAGCAGTTAAGTCTTTTCCTGCTCAATTTCACTAGTCGTTTGCTACTGATGTAATTGAAAATGCAGAACTTACATCTCCTAGAATAAAATACTACTATTGCTGAGAAATGCAGGAGATTGGAAGCAGAACATTCCCAACACTAAACTGAACCATATTATGTGTGTTAGGGTGGAAACTTCACATCTGTGTGCTTGGTGAGTTATATTTCCCTAAAGCCTTGTGCACAGTTTTATCTGTCAAAGCAATAATATATTGAGTATCTACACAGTGCTGCATCATGTTCTCATTAGGGGGTACATGGAGATGAACAAAACCAAGACTTACCCTCATGGAGTTTATATTCTGATGTAGAAAAACAATAAACTAAATTTTGGAAATATAGCATAATAGAGTATAATAGGTATGAATATAATAAAGAAGGGTAAGAAGTGTAGAATGTTCCCGATAAAGAGTGTTATAATTAATAAAGATAGTTAGAAAAAGCTTTTTAATATGATACACTTGAGAAGAAACTTGAAGGAAATGGAAATAAACCATGCAGATACATGGAAGAATAGATTTATTTCAAACCAATGGAAAAGTAAGTGAAAATACCTTAAATCAGAAGGATCTTTGTTTGCATGAGTAATAGCAGCAGTTCAGGAGTGAAATAAGAAATAAGAAGAATAAGCAGATTATTTAGAAACTTGAAGTTACAGGCTTTGAAAGATACCAAGGATAACTACAGCACTCCTTTTTAAATCCCATGAGGAATATGTCATTTACTTAGGTGGAGAGACCTCATATGAGTAGTATTTTTGGCAGTGCATGGGAGTAAAAAGAAAGGAGTATATCTAGGAATCATTGAGCATGTGATCATAATAAGCAATCAAGCTGAGATATCAAGAGGTTAACGGATACATATGACTGGAATTAAGAAGGGGCACATTGTTCAGGAAGTTGATTTTGGAAATCCTCAGAATTTAGTTTGTTCTAACGTCAACAGAGTGTATAAAATTATACAAACAATGAGTATAGATAAAGAATATGAGGCCTAAGCCTCATATGTAACCATTCAACAGTTTTTAAGGCACAAGAAAAGGAAACTGAAGTGGACAATGAGGTAGAGGGAGACAAAAAAGAGCGATGCCTTGGAAACCTGTTAAAGTTTTCGCAAGAGAAGTTGTATTAGTACTCTATAGTTACTATAACAAATTACTGCAAACACTGAGTTAAAATGGCAAATTTATTATCTTCCAATTGTAGAGGTCAGAAGTCTAATATGGGTCTCAAAAGGCTGAAATCAAGGGTCAGTAGGACTGTGTTCATTCTGAAGGCTCTGAGGAGAATCTGTTTTCTTGCATTTTTGAGTTTCTAGAGGAGACCTGCTTTCCCTTCTCATGTCTGCCTTCCACCTTCAGGCCACCAATGATCAGCAGACTCTTCCTCACATCGCATCTCTCTGACACTGGCTCGCTCTTCTTCTGCCTCCCATTTCCACTTTGAAGGTCATTTATGATCACAGTGGGCACACCCAGATAATCCAGTATTATCTACCTATTTTGAGGTTATCTAATTATCAACTTTAATTCCCCTTTTCTATGTAACATAGTGATTTCACAGGTTCTCACGACAAGGATGTGGCAATATTTAGGGTGTCCTTATTCTGGCTACTATAAAAGGAAATAAATACAAAGCTTGAGTACTGATGGTAGGCAATATGGAGGTCATTGATGATCTTGGCAAGCACTATTTCTGTGGAGTAGTTCGAGTAAAACCTGATTGGAATGTATTTAAGAGAAAATGGGAAGAACAAATTTAGATGAAATAGCTAAAGACAGCTCCTTTAAAGAGTTTGCTAAAGAGTTTAGGATGAGTTCAAGTGGAATGTTCTTAAAAAAAGAGGCAAACTAATGGGATGTAAACTGAAAAAAAAAGCAATTAGAGAGAGAACTATTGAGGTTGTAGAGAGAAGGGAGAAATTATAAGAATGAAATCTATGAGTAGGGACTGATGATGGAATCTAATGAAAAATTATGTGGCCAATTGGATACAGGCTTCATCCATAGCAAAAGGAAGGAAGATAGAGTACAGGGGTAAGTTTTTGGGGTGGTTGATCTGATAGAGGTGATAATGAATATGCTTTGCTGCAGTGTCTGTTTCCCAGGGATATGGGAAGGAAGGCAATCAGCATAGAGTGAGGAAGGGAGAGAGGCTTTTACCTTTTAAGAAGAAAGAAGGAGGTGTGAAATACTCATCTTGTACAGTACTTCCCAATATCTCACATCACAGTACACATAGAATTAATATTTGGGCAAAATACTGGAAAACATGGGTAGAAGTGCTCGCAGTGGGAGGTGACTAGGAATAACTGCAGAGTAACTAGGGTCTCTCTGCCGCCCCAGATACCACCTGGCTGCTGTGTGGGTGATGGAACAAGTGTTTTGCAAATGTGTAGCCTGTTTATAGGGGGGTGCATGATAGCACACTGCGTGGGAAACGGGATACAGAGGAATGGAGGAGTAAATAGACTAGAGAAAGTGTTAGGGATGTTGCACAGCTCTCTTAATTATTTCTCCTTCATTTAGATGGACTATCACGTTGCCTTGTGTGTTTCTACAGGCACATCCAGACACATCCAGAGAAGGAGGGCAATCAAAGTAAAAAATGAATGAAGTTGATTTTTTTCACAAGTGGAGAGAAAGGTAAGGAAGTAAGCACAGAGACAAGGAGGAGACAAATACAGTGTTAGACCGTGGGAAGAAAAATAAAGGTGTGAGGAATATTGCAAAGATGGTAGGATAATACATGTTATTAAATTTCCGTCAAAGAATTTAACGTGTAAGAGATAAAGGCAGAACGCAGCATGAGTAAAGCTCAGATTTTTACATGATTGCAGTTATTGGTAATGGCAAATTTTAGGGTATGACTATGAAAATGGTGGCTGAGTAGGGAGGTGGACAATAATTGCAAGACAGGGAAAGATACCACAGTGTCAGAAGTATCAAAGTATCATCAATATTCATGACAAGAGTAGAGATGAGGTGAGAGGAAAGGTCCAGGAGCTAAAGTTTTCAATCATAAACTTCCAAGCTGTTCTCCGAGCTCTTGTTTTCATGTGATGATTGAATGCTCGCACAGCTTTTGTGGACCAAGCAAAACCATGCAGTGCCCACTTTCCTGGATTTACAATACTTTTCCTAGAAAACCCAATTTCCCAACCTTAACATACTTAACTTTTGGATCCATGATATATAACCTTCAACTGCAGACTTGAGATTGCCAGACGTTTGTCTATATTTCTTTACTCTCCTGTCTGACTGCTTCCTCCCTTTCCCTCTTCTCTCAAAAACAAAACACTTCACTTCTTCCTCCTTTCCTACTCCAAATAAAGGCAACTATTTCTAATTCTGTGAAAAATTTGAAGCAATCAGAAGAAATTTCATAGACTCCGACCAGCAGATAAGCACTATACCGGTCTCTGCATCACGTGCTCTACATTGCAGTTGGTTTGGGTGCACTCGGCAGCTCTTATATACAGCCGATTCCACCAGTGGTGTTCTAGGTCCAGGCCTTTTCTTCTTAAGAAAGTTGCTACAGCATCATTTTCCCTTTTCCAGTGGGTATGTAAGGGAAATGTATGTAAAATTTCAGAAAGAATGTTCTCTGATAGCCATGACTCTTTCAACAGTTAAGCATTTCATTGCTTGCTTCCATAACTAATCAATTTAAAATAGTTGTCTATATGATTTCTCCTCAGTTCTTTTTCTCCCATCTCCTTTTCCATCATCTTGTTTTATTACACTGAACTATACATACTATCATATGCGTAATTTACATGCAAGAAACACAGATTTCATGTTTACAGTTCAATTAATTTTAACATATATATTCACTCAAGCAACCCATAACTCTATGAATATATGTTTGTGTCATTGTAGGAATTCCCTAATGTTCATTTCCAGTAAATTCTCCCAAGCTCTCCTGAGGCAACTATTGTTAGGTTGGCAACCATATTATTACAGTGTCAATGGGTGTAGAAATGGAGAATATTTATTGGGATAAGACCATGAAGATATTTAAATGCTATTAACGTTATCCATGAATTGCCTAGTTTGGGGTACATTTATTATGTTTTATCAAGCAAAGAGCCTTTTAAAATACTATAAATTGAAGTGTTCTTCAGTGTACTAAATTAAACACTTTAATGTACTCACTTACTTAGGAACATCTTTTGCACATGATGTTGGCCCTGGTAAATAAGCCAGTTTGATGTAAGGGGTATTAGGCTGCCTGGAAATTTTGAATCTGGAAATTGTGTACCACTTCCTGAAAAGATGGGTAAATAACCAATGACCTTACTCTATACCATTGATTTCACTGTTGAAATGTCGTGGATCATAGCACAAAATACATGCTGCTTCTACAGGCTCTGCTAACTCATACTTCGAACCTTTACACAGTTATTTCTTTGGAGAAGCCTCTCTTTTCATGTTTAAATCCTATTTCAAAATCCCTACCTTACTTTTCAATGTTTAGTCTAATGCTTAGTGGTAGTCACCTTTATTTATTTGGTGGCAGTTGCCTGCCCCACTCACAGAGGATGTATTCTCTAAATAATATTAATCCAAATTCCATACTTTTGTAAAAATGTTTTCAAAACTGACTCTTTGTTTTGTATATGTATATGTATACTTAATCATTATCTTACTGTGATTATTTTCCCAACAGAAACCTTGCATTTTATCTTTCCCATATTTATTAATTTTTAAATCTGTCCATTTCTCAAATGTCTATTTGAGTGTATACAAGGCTGAGTACAATCTTTGAATTTAATTGCTAAGTTAATTTCTAACTCTATTCCCAGCCAAGCAGCCCTAAGCTTCTTGATTTTTGTGCCCACAAATGGTCTGGCCCTGCTCCTATTGTCATAGGCTATATGTAGTTTCATTACAATACTTTAGATTATCTCTAGGTTAGTTTATATCAATTCTTGTAGTTTTAATTTAAAAATTAGTCTTTATTTAAGGAAGATGATGAATAAACTATGTCAAACTCTCAATAAAATTGTGTTAAGCATTATAACTTTATTAGGAGGATACCTTGATTTTGGATGTTCAGACTAAGTTTGACAGAATTTATTTTGGGTGTTGGTGACTCCCTCAAGCACAGATATAAACTCAAATAGGCAGCTTCCTAGTCCTATATCTTAGAGACAAGAGGGAGTAATAGAAAACTTGTATCACAAAACTATTTTTCATTCATTTACTGTCTCCTAACTCCTCTCAGGCAACTAATGTTGATTTTTTTCAGCTTTCTTTCGTGCTATCCAAGTAGCTATCTTTTCAATGTTCTCCTTATCAAGCACATACTTAAGTTTGTCATTTAATTATATCTCCTGCCCAGGGTAAGGCATATACTTAAAATGTCTCTGGACTCAGCCTGACTGGGTGAATACCCTGTATTTCCCACTAGCTATGTGTTCTGTGGCAAGTTGTTTACTATTCCCATATCCTGTTCTCCTCCTGTGTATGTAATCTTACTGACCTCATGGGATATTGGAGATATTACATTAGAAAATACATGTCAAGAGGGGTGGAAGATGGCGGCGTGAGTAGAGCAGCGGAAATCTCCTCCCAAAACCACATATATCTATGAAAATATAACAAAGACAACCCTTCCTAGAATAAAGACCGGAGGACACAGGACAATATCCAGACCACATCCGCACCTGAGAGAACCCAGTGCCTGGTAAAGGGGGTAAGATACAAGCCCCGGCCCGGCGGGAGCCGAGCGCCCCTCCCCCCAGCTCCCAGTGGGAGAAGAATAGGCAGTGCGGGAGGGAGATGGAGCCCAGGACTACCGAACACCCAGCCCCAGCCATCCGGGCCAGAGTGCAGACACAGTACGTGCCCAGGGGGCCCTGGATGCTAGGGAAACAGGGCAGCAAGAACAGTGAGCGGGCACTGGAGGCCGGGTGCCGGAGGACATAAGAAAAGCGCGCGACCATTTTTTTTTTCTTTTTTGCTGTTTTGTTTTGGTGAGTGCTTTTTGGAAGTCTTAAAGGGATAGGGACCCCAAAACTAGGGAAACAGGGCAGCAAGAACAGTGAGCAGGCACTGGTGGCCTTGCGCAGGAGGACACCAGAAAAGTGAGCGCCCAATTTTTTTTTTTTGCTGTTTTGTTTTGGTAAGTGCTATTTGGTAGTCTTAAAGGGATAGGGACCCCAATACTAGGGAAACAGGGCAGCAAGATCGGTGAGCAGAGGCCCGAGGCTGGCGCTGGAGAATAAAGAAAAACGAGCGACCACCTTTTTTTTTAATTAAATTTTTTTTTTTTAATTTTTTCTTTTTTTTTGGTGGTCGTTGTTTTGTTTTGGCGGGTGCTTTTTGGAAGTCTTAAAGAGGCAGGGCGGGACACTTAATCCAGAGGTAGGGAATCCAGGATCTCTGGGCACCCTAACCCCTGGGCTGCAGGGAGCAGGGAGGCCCCTTACAGAGATAAATAGCCTCCCAGCCGCTCCTGCTCCAACGCGACTCCACCACTTTGGAGTAGCTGCCCGAGCCAGGCCACGCCCACAGCAACAGCGGAGATTAACTCCATAGCAGCCGGGCAGGAAGCAGAAACCCTGTCTGTGCGCAGCTGCCCAGCACAAGCCACTAGAGGTCGCTGTTCTCCCAGGAGAGGAGGGCCACAAACCAACAAGAAAGGAAGTTCTTCCAGCTGTCACTCGTCCCAGCTCTGCAAACTATTCCTATCACCATGAAAAGGCAAAGCTACAGGCAGACAAAGATCACAGAGACAACACCAGAGAAGGAGACAGACCTAACCAGTCTTCCTGAAAAATAATTCAAAATAAGAATCATAAACATGCTGACAGAGATGCAGAGAAATACGCAAGAGAAATGGGATGAAGTCAGGAGGGAGATCACAGATGCCAGAAAGGAGATCACAGAAATGAAACAAACTCTGGAAGGGTTTATAAGCAGAATGGATAGAATGCAAGAGGCCATTGATGGAATTGAAATCAGAGAACAGGAACGCATAGAAGCTGACATAGAGAGAGACAAAAGGATCTCCAGGAATGAAACAATACTAAGAGAACTGTGTGACCAATCCAAAAGGAACAATATCCGTAATATAGGGGTCCCAGAAGAAGAAGAGAGAGGAAAAGAGATGGAAAGTATCTTAGAAGAAATAATTGCTGAAAACTTCCCCAAACTGGGGGAGGAAATAATCGAGCACACCACGGAAATACACAGAACCCCCAACAGAAAGGATCCAAGAAGGACAACACCAAGACACATAATAATTAAAATGGCAAAGATCAAGGACAAGGAAAGAGTTTTAAAGGCAGCTAGAGAGAAAAAGGTCACCTATAAAGGGAAACCCATCAGGCTAACATCAGATTTCTCAACAGAAACCCTACAGGCCAGAAGAGAATGGCATGATATATTTAATACAATGAAACAGAAGGGCCTTGAACCAAGGATACTGTATCCAGCATGACTATCATTCAAATATGACGGTGGGATTAAACAATTCCCAGACAAACAAAAGCTGAAGGAATTTGTTTTCCACAAACCACCTCTACAGAACATCTTACAGGGACTGCTCTAGATGGGAGCACTCCTAGAAAGAGCACAGCACAAAACAACCAACATATGAAGAATCGAGGAGGAGGAACAAGAAGGGAGAGAAGAAAAGAATCTCCAGACAGTGTATATAACAGCTCAATAAGCGAGCTAAGTTAGGCAGTAAGATACTAAAGAGGCTAACCTTGAACCTTTGGTAACCACGAATTTAAAGCCTGCAATTGTAATAAGTACATATCTTTCAATAGTCAACCTAAATGTTAATGGGTTGAATGCACCAATCAAAAGACACAGAGTAACAGAATGGATAAAAAAGCAAGACCCATCTATATGCTCCTTACAAGAAACTCACCTAAAACCCAAAGACATGTACAGACTAAAAGTCAAGGGATGGAAAAACATATTTCAAGCAAACAACAGTGAGAAGAAAGCAGGGGTTGCAGTACTAATATCAGACAAAATAGACTTCAAAACAAAGAAAATAACAAGAGATAAAGAAGGACACTACATAATGATAAAGGGCTCAGTCAAACAAGAGGATATAACCATTCTAAATATATATGCACCCAACACAGGTGCACCAGCATATGTGAAAAAAATACTAACAGAACTAAAGGGGGATATAGACTGCAATGCATTCATTCTAGGAGATGTCAACACACCACTCACCCCAAAGGATAGATCCACCAGGCAGAAAATAGTAAGGACACGGAAGCACTGAACAACACAGTAGAACAGATGGACCTAATAGACATCTATAGAACTCTGCATCCAAAAGCAACAGGATATACATTCTTCTAAAGTGCACATGGAACATTCTCCAGAATAGACCACATACTAGGCCACAAAAAGAGCCTCAGAAAATTCCAAGAGATTGAAATCCTACCAACCAACTTTTCAGACCACAAAGGCATAAAACTAGAAATAAACTGTACAAAGAAAGCAAAGAGGCTCACAAACACATGGAGGCTTAACAACATGCTCCTAAATAATCAATGGATCAATGACCAAATCAAAATGGAGATCCAGCAATATATCGAAACAAATGACAACAACAACACTAAGCCCCAACTTCTGTGGGACACAGCAAAAGCAGTCTTAAGAGGAAAGTATATAGCAATCCAAGCATATTTAAAAAAGGAAGAGCAATCCCAAATGAATGGTCTAATGTCACAATTATCGAAATTGAAAAAGAAGAACACATGAGGCCTAAGTTCAGCAGAAGGAGGGACATAATAAAGATCAGAGAAGAAATAAATAAAATTGAGAAGAATAAAACTATAGCAAAAATCTATGAAACCAAGAGCTGGTACTTCGAGAAAATAAACAAAATAGATAAGCCTCTAGCCAGACTTATTAAGAAGAAAAGAGAGTCAACACAAACCAACAGTATCAGAAATGAGAAAGGAAAAATCACGACAGACCCCACAGAAATACAAAGAATTATTAGAGACTACTATGAAAACCTATATGCTAACAAGCTGGGAAACCTAGGAAAAATGGACAACTTCCTAGAAAAATACAACCTTCCAAGACTGACCCAGAAAGAAACAGAAAATCTAAACAGACCAATTACCAGCAACAAAATTGAAGTGGTAATCAAAAACTACCAAAGAACAAAACCCCCGGGCCAGATGGATTTACCTCGGAATTTTATCAGACATACAGGGAAGACATAATACCCATTCTCCTAAAAGTTTTCCAAAAAATAGAGGAGGAGGGGATACTCCCAAACTCATTCTATTAAGCTAACATCACCCTAATACCAAAACCAGGCAAAGACCCCACCAAAAAAGAAAACTACAGAACAATATCCCTGATGAACGTAGATGCAAAAATACTCAACAAAATATTAGCAAACCGAATTCAAAAATACATCAAAAGGATCATACACCATGACCAAGTGGGATTCATCCCAGGGATGCAAGGATGGTACAACATTCGAAAGTCCATCAACATCATCCACCATGTCAACAAAAAGAAAGATAAAAACCACATGATCATCTCCATAGAAGCTGAAAAAGCATTTGACAAAGTTCAACATCCATTCATGATAAAAACTCTCAGCAAAATGGGAATAGAGGGCAAGTACCTCAACATAATAAAGGCCATCTATGATAAATCCACAGCCAACATTATATTGAACAGCGAGAAGCTGAAAGCATTTCCTCTGAGATCGGGAACTAGACAGGGATGCCCACTCTCTCCACTGTTATTTAACATAGTACTGGAGGTCCTAGCCACGGCAATCAGACAAAACAAAGAAATACAAGGAATCCAGATTGGTAAAGAAGAAGTTAAACTGTCACTATTTGCAGAAGACATGATACTGTACATAAAAAACCCTAAAGACTCCACCCCAAAACTACTAGAACTGATATTGGAATACAGCAAAGTTGCAGGATACTAAATTAACACACAGAAATCTGTGGCTTTCCTATATACTAACAATGAACCAACAGAAAGAGAAATCAGGAAAACAACTCCATTCACAATTGCATCAAAAAAAAATAAAATACCTAGGAATAAACCTAACCAAAGAAGTGAAAGACTTATACTCTGAAAACTACAAGTCACTCTTAAGAGAAATTAAAGGGACACTAACTGATGGAAACTTATCCCATGCTCGTGGCTAGGAAGAATTAATATCGTCAAAATGGCCATCCTGCCCAAAGCAATATACAGATTTGATGCAATGCCTATGAAACTACCAGCAACATTCTTCAATGAACTGGAACAAATAATTCAAAAATTCATATGGAACCACCAAAGACCCCGAATAGCCAAAGCAATCCTGAGAAAGAAGAATAAAGTAGGGGGGTTCTCACTCCCCAATTTCAAGCTCTACTATAAAGCCATATTAATCAAGACAATTTGGTACTGGCACAAGAGCAGAGCCACAGACCAATGGAACAGACTAGACAATCCAGACATTAACCCAGACATATATGGTTAATTAATATTTCATAAAGGAGCCAAGGACATACAATGGCGAAATGCCAGTCTCTTCAACAGATGGTGCTGGCAAAACTGGACAGCTACATGTAGGAGAATGAAACTGGACCATTGTCTAACCCCATATACAAAAGTAAACTCAAAATGGATCAAAGACCTGAATGTAAGTCATGGAACCATTAAACTCTTGGAAGAAAACATAGGCAAAATCCTCTTAGACATAAACATGAGTGACCTCTTCTTGAACATATCTCCCCGGGCAAGGAAAACAACAGCAAAAATGAGTAAGTGGGGCTATATTAAGCTGAAAAGCTTCTGTGCAGCAAAAGACACCATCAATAGAACAAAAAGGATCCCTACAGTATGGGAGAATATATTTGAAAATGACACATCCGATAAAGGCTTGACGTCCAGAATATATAAAGAGCTCACATGCCTCAACAAACAAAAAACAAATAACCCAATTAAAAAATGGGCAGAGGAACTGAACAGACAGTTCTCCAAAAAAGAAATACAGATGGCCAACAGACACATGAAAAGGTGCTCCACATCACTAATTATCAGAGAAATGCAAATTAAAACTACAATGAGGTATCACCTCTCACCAGTAAGGATGGCTGCCATCCAAAAGCCAAACAACAACAAATGTTGGCGAGGCTGTGGAGAAAGGGGAACCCTTCTACACTGCTGGTGGGAATGTAAGTTAGTTCAACCATTGTGGAAAGCAGTATGGAGGTACATCAAAATGCTCAAAACAGACTTACCATTTGACCCAGGAATTCCTCTCCTAGGAATTTACCCTAAGAATGCAGCAATCAAGTATGAGAAAGATCAGTGCACCCCTATGTTTATCGCAGCACTATTTACAATAGCCAAGAATTGAAAGCAACCTAAATGTCCATCAATAGATGAATGGGTAAAGAAGACGTGGTACATATACACAATGGAATACTACTCAGCCATAAGAAAAGGGCAAATCCAACCATTTGCAGCAACATGGATGGAGCTGGAGGGTATTATGCTCAGTGAAACAAGCCAAGCGGCGAAAGAGAAATACCAAATGATTTCACTTATCTGTGGAATATAAGAACAAAGGAAAAACTGAAGTAACAAAACAGCAGCAGAATCACAGAACTCAAGAATGGACTAACAGGTACGAAAGGGAAAATTACTGGGGAGGATGGGTGGGTAGGGAGGGATAAGGGGGGGGAGAAGTAGGGGGGTATTAAGATTAACATCCATGGGGGGGTAGGAGAAAAGGGAGGGCTGTACAACACAGAGAAGGCAAGTAGTGATTCTACAACATTTTGCTATGCTGACGGACAGTGACTGTAAAGGGGTTTATAGGGGAGACCTGGTATAGGGGAGAGCCTAATAAACATAATATTAGTCATGTAAGTGTAGATTAGTGATACCAAAAACAAAACAGAAAACAAGCAAACAAACAAAAAAGGGCAGTTCCTGTGTGGTAACCTCCAATGAGTTCTACACAAGAGTATAAAGGGCATATAGAAGTGTAGGCAAAGGGTCTGTTTGCGTTTATACAGAAGATCAAAGCCTAATTGGGCCACCCCAAAAATGAACTAAGATACGATATGAAAGAGAACTTCCAACATCAGCACTCTCTGGAAGACTCATGGCAGAAGATGATCATCAAAAAACCCCAACAAAGATCCACGCACTGCTACAGCTGTAGATGCACTCATCCCACCAGCTCCTGGACTTGCCATGGGAATGAAGGAGATATCTAAGCTGGCCTGTGCATACAGTAAAACAACAAATTTGACTGGATCTATACTGTTGGAACACAACCAAGAATTAGGAGAAGTGCAAATTGTAGCGCTCCAAATTCTTACAACTACAGACTATTTACTGTTAAAAGAACATAAGGGATGTGAACATTCCCCAGGAATGGGTTGTTTTAATTTGTCTGATTTCTCTCAGACTGTTCAAGTTCAGTTAGACAATATCCACCATATCATAGATAAGTTTTCACAAATGCCTAAGGTGCCTAACTGGTTTTCTTGTTTTCACTGGAGATGGCTGGTAATTACAGATATGCTTTGGTTATGTAACTATACTCCTATTATGTTAATGTGTGTGCGCAATTTAAGTAGTAGCTAAAAACCTATACATGCTGAAGTTACTCTACAAGAAGATATGTCAAAGAAATAATCAATCTTCCCATGTTTTCTTCCGCCTGCTACTTCTATAGCTTTTCTTCTTCCTTTCTAATTACAACCCTTAAATAGAATTCATGCCTCATATCAAGCCTTGTATCATAATACGTGCCTCGTATCATAATTCTTCCAAGTGGTAAAGATACCTCAACTCAAATGCTGGGCATAGAAGCTACAGGGCATAAATATGCAAAGAAATAAAAAGCTAACCATTTCAAACAATAAGGCTTCTCTCTCACTTACCAACTTTACATTTCCCTGTATGGCCCCGGAAGATGACTGGTTAGCCAGAGACGGGTAAGATTCCTTAAGGGAGGAACAACCTAAGACAGGCACAGTCGCAGGGAGGTCATCAGGTGAGAAATTGGGGATCAACAGAGGTGAAGCTTAGAATCTCACCTCCCCGTTCTGAGAGAAATCTTCTGCATACGTGGATGTTTCATTGCCCTTGTCTAGCTTGGATTAACACATAGTCTACAGGCACACACCTGATCATCTACATTTGCTCTCTTACAACACTGAACTATGTTTTCTATCTTTATCTTGTATCTACCTACCACTTCAGCATTTTATTAAAAATAATAATAATAAAGAGAGAAATGTGGTATCCACATATAAATCAAGTATAAAAACCAAATGAGTATATTCATATTTGAACTGACTGTTTATAGTTCATAATGCATGAGCAAAACCGAAAGTTTCTTTGATGACTGCCCTTGTACTGTTCACTATGTAAGTTATTCATTATGTAAGAATTTGTTCTCCATTTAAGAACTTGTTTGTTATGCCTCAGAAGATTGGAGACTGATGAAAATTAGGCTTGGGGTGGATTAATGATTGTGCATTGAGCATTGACTCCCCTATACAGAATTTTATTGTCGTTAACAACCATTTGATCAATAAATATGAGAGATGCCCTCACAAAAAAAAAAGGACAGACTTCCAATGGTAAAATAAATAAGTAACTGGGATGTAATGTATAGCATAAGGAATATAGTCAAGATATTGTAACAGCTTGGTAGGGTGATAGCTGGAACCTAGAATTATGTATATAAACGTTTTATCACTGTGTTGAACACTTGAAACTAATGTAATGTAATACTGTGCGTCAACTACCCTTCAATAAAAAATAATTATCTAAAAAAAAAGAAAGAAAGAAAGAAAATACATGTCAATCACTTTCCACAGTTTTGCCTTTTTGTTAGCACTTAGTAAATATCAGGGTTTATTATTATTAATTGTGCTTCCAGAAGTCTGTATCTACTAATTCCACTTTGTTTCCATGTTTCCAGCATCATGAGGCCCTTATTCACCCAGGTGCCTCACTGCTCTTCACTAGTGTGCGTACATCCCTCCACCACACCAGTATTCCCTTGACATTGCCCAGGTAGAACCTCCCATGCTTATTATTTTATTGACATTGTGGTGGGAGTAATTCTCTTCCCATTATATTAGGAAAGATATGATATAAAAAAAGGAAAGATGCCAAGAATCCAGGATTTGCATGTAGACTGTTCTAAAATGTTTTCAGAGTATTTCAGAAAATAAACAGAGGAACTTGAAAGAAGAATCCTGTCAAAAATGTGAGATGTTCCTGGCCCATCAAATTTCTCCTACAAAATAACAATTTCTGAAGAGACATCTGCTTCACAGAGAGCAGCCCCACCTTCCCAGTGTTTTTGTCCATATCAGAAAGGCTACTGACTTCAGCGCAGACAGACATCATCATGAGTTCTGTGGCCATATTTTCATAATTTTATGTAGTTTTTATCTTTTCACTAGGAGTTCTGAGAAGTTATGATACTCTCTCGATTAATCTGAACACTTTTACTACTGAGCCCTTTACCTTGAACCCCGAACTCAGATTAATACCTTTCAGGTATTAATATCTGGGTATGACAGCTGTCCCTACTATTGCCAAATAGTTCTTCTCCATCTCCCGGATACAAGGTGGGATTTCCTTCTCTGCTCTCTTTGTAGTCAAGTTGGGCCATATTACTTATTTTGGCCAATGGGCTATGAGTAATACAGCTTGTGTTATTTCTGGGCTATAGGACAAGTATAGAACAATTCAAGGTTATGTTTCAATGATGACTTTTTTATCTGACTGAGTTTCTGTACGATGATACTGATAAGGGCACACCTACCAACACACAGAAGTTTTATTGTGTGAATGACAAATAAATTCATTTTATGCTTCAAACCATCGAGGTAAAGGGGTTATGTTTTAGTGCAGCAAGCTTATTTCTCTGGCCTGATACAACCTGGATTTAATTTCTCCCTTTGCCTCCCCACCCCTTTGGACTGCAGAT
Organism: Manis pentadactyla; assembly: GCF_030020395.1. Taxonomy (NCBI): domain Eukaryota; kingdom Metazoa; phylum Chordata; class Mammalia; order Pholidota; family Manidae; genus Manis; species Manis pentadactyla. Next base: position 165,976,671 of record NC_080020.1, on the reverse strand, counting down.
GTCCATGCTGCACCCCTGATGTATATAATATTAGTGAGGTATTTTTCACCTGTTATTCCAGGATTCGATATGATAGGCAGGACAACAAACATATTTTCCTTTCCTCAAATGCGAATGTGGGTCTTAAACAATTGCCAAGAATTGGACTGAAACCTAAGTCTTTACATTTCAGAGAGTGATCATTTTCATATAGCATCTTCCACTTAATCTTTTCAGCATCTAAAATAATTGCTTTCCTCTGTACTCAATTCTTGGTTTTCTTTTTAAAATTCACAGAAGCTATTTTGTCTTCCTGAATAGCCTAGCTTTATTGGACCTTTTAGTCTAAATTGGAGGACTCTGATCTAATATCTTGAATAGATAAAAGTATTTTTAGATGAATAAACAATGTGTAAAATGATTTAAACAAAATAAATCTGTGGAAACACTTTATTAATATTGGGACCAAATAATTACGTTTCACAGCATTTCCAGATTTATTTGCAATTCATTTTCAAGAAATTTTATTTAGGTTCTGAGATTCTGAATTTCACACATTGATAGATTTTTTTTCTTCAGGTCATTTAAATGAACATGTTCAAATGAATGGAGGATTTGAAAGAATATTCTTGGTAATCAAGCCTAAAATGTGTTACAAAATAATGGGAACTGTTGGGTGGCTTTTGACTCAGGTCTTTAGTGATCCAATTTGCTGCACCAATTTTGTACTCATCAGCTTGATTTAGACAGTCCCACAACCTTAGTGATTTTTAGTTTAGTAAATATGACATTTAAACCTTAAAAAAGGCAACTTGATGTTAGATTTTCAGAAAGTGGAGATAGTGTCTGATTTTTGTAAGCAGAGCTTAGTGTCCAAAGTTGAATTCAGTTGAAGTTAAACCTCAACTATATTGCTTACTATACCCCAAACCTCTTCATATTCACTTCAAGGAAGAATATATATGGTAGTCTTATCACAAAAAAGCATATTTTCTGAAAAAATAATCTATATGTGATCCATGTAACTATGAATATCAGTGATATAAGAAGGAGTTTGGGGAAAGTCTCATGTGGCCATTCAACATGATGATTCAGTCGAGTAGAGTGATACTGGTTGTTATTGTATTTTGTAGGTCTAGACTTCAAAGCTTTAAATCATAGCACATGATCCCTTTTTTTCTTTCAAATAATAGAAATGGAACCCTTTATGCTTTCTCTAAACATCCTGCCGTCTTTGTATTTTTCTCCCTATACAAGTAGGGCTATTTTTCTACTATCAGAAGGCCAGGGACAATGGTTTACCAAACTGCATAGCCTTCAGTTTGGGAATTATTGCATTTAATTGATTTCTGGGCCCCAGTTCAAACCTACTGAATCCTTTGAAGGAGATTAAATATTTTAAAAGTGCATTTTTCTGTACAACTTTACAATGATTCCAGTGCTAACAATCCGTGGTATAATATTTATCATTATTGATTGAGGCACTGCCTTTAAATTCTGATTCTTACACTTTAAAAAAATCTACTTGATAGAAGGCTCCTTCCACAGAATTTACCTACCAAATGATATCTTTATTAAAGCAGATCATTTAAGAAATAATATTTAAAAGAAAGAAGTGTTTAACCCTTGCATATTTTCCATCCTGAGTTATTATACACCACACACAGTCTCTGAACATTGTTATTTATCCTTTCTTCTCCTTTCTATACTCTAACTTTTTCCCAAATAAATTTACTCAGTATTCTAACTAGTGGACATATACAGAGTATGGGTAAGTGGGTTTCATTCATTTCCTCATTAACATATGTGGCTTCCGTTTAATAGTTACACGTGATTTCTCCTGAACTTCTTCCGATGTTACTGATATTCACAATAATATTGAGTCTGGTCACGAAGAGACCTCACAAAAATGATTTCTAATGACAAGGTATCACACTTTCCTAGTATCATGTGAAGTTCCAGAGCCAACAGACATTTGCTTTTAATCAATTATCCTATTTCTCCCCGACTTGGAGCAAATAAATCATCAAGTCTCGTTTTACTAACACGTGTAGGATTATTAATCACCTTCTGCAGTGTTTTGTAATCAGTCATACTGGTGTTAAGGGAAGCAGAAGTGAGGGTCAGATTTAAATCTGGACTGGGTCTGATGCTGAGGAATCAGTCTCTCAAGCCTGACAGAAGCAAGCAACAGCTTTCTGCGTCCTCCTGTGCTGCCGTATCTGTCAGTGACTCACCTTGCTTTCTCCTCAGTGTTTTCTCATGCAAAAAAGACATGAAACTCTGTGTGCGCATACGTGTGTGTGTGTGTGTGTGTGTGTGTGTGTGTGCGCGCGCGTGCGCCCGCATGAGAGTGTGTGGTACAGAATGCCTTCAGCAGCTTCCTAATTGCTGCTGGCTGGCTTTGGAGAATACTGAAAAGGAATTTATGCACCAGCACAGGTTTCACAGATGAGTCTCTCTATACTTTTTCTTTTCCTTTCCAGTTTATGTGGCTAGATAATGTATTGAAAGGAGGCCTCTAAGTAAGGTTTTTATAGCCCCCGGTTGGAAACTTGACACTAATCTCCTTTGGCATGATAAGCCTATGTCAGTCTCTTTGGTTTTCCATCGTCTTTCTCTTATTTTCTCCTCCACTAAATTGATCCTCACTAAATAAAAGAACAGAAACATGTCGATGAATCAAAATGGGTTTAACTTTAATAATTTATTATGTAATTTCATGGCAAGCCTTTTAATGATGCTTAATTTTCTTAATGCTCTTAATCCTCTGTAAGAAAAATGTTAATAATGCTACACATTATTATATTTGAGGGAGGAATGTGTTCCTGCAAGTAATTGCTTAATTACTTTAGTGGATTGTGTCCTGTCGACTTGATGTGCCTCTCCATCTGTTTTCTTTAATTTATTGAGTTGATGCCATTTGATGAAAGAGCAAATGGAAGTCACATGAGATAAGGAGGAGGATAGGTCATCAGCCTCAAGGCTTTTGGGAACATGGGGGGTTCAGAAACTTAAGTCTGCCAGCTGAAGTATAAAATCCTGAATTTCAATGCTGATCTCCTCTGCTTAAATTCTGTCTCCTGTCATTGATAATTACATGAACTCAGGAAAGCCTCATTTTTCTCAACTACAAAATGGGAATAATAATCAGTTTAACTTGGCATATACTGAACAATGTTTTTGTATGTCAGGTACTTTAGGATCTGAATATAGGACGATAAATGAAAACCTTAGTTTTGCTAAAACCTTAATCTTGCTGCTTGCTTCTTAAAGGAATTATTGTGAGTACCAGAAGAGAAAGTGATCGGAAAACTCATTTAACTTCCTTTCCTGGCTGTGGTGGCTTTAAGTCTTGAGCAAATTCTGCATATTTATTCCCTTTTCTCTTGAACTTAATGATATTTCTGCTTTGTAAAGTATAAACCCTCACATACTGCTATGGTCTACTGTGTTAATGGAATAGGATTAGAACTGTCCGTAGTTCTGAGAAATCTAAAAATTCCCATATGTATTTTTCAATCTCAGTGAACCATGATGTGAAATTATTCTCTTCCCCTCTAAAACTTATATATCTTGACTTATATATAAAAACATATATATCTTATATGCCTTTCTAGTTCATTTGTGGCCTAATGCTTAAGAACACATACCTTAGATTCAAACTAAATTTGGTTCAAATCCTGGCTCGGCCAAGTATGAATTATACATTTGGGCAAGGTATTTAACAGCTCTAAGATCAGTTATCATCTCTGTAAATTTGAGATAATGGATTAGTATCTGCCACATTGTGTTGTTGTGTAGGATAAAGAAAATAAGATGTATAAAGTGGTTATTACGATGTTGGTACATAACATATACTTCAAAATAGTAGCTTAAATAAATAGATACCTCAACCTGAATTTACCATTTTAAAATTGTAGCTGTGTATCTAAATACTATCTTTCCATCCTCCAAGATATTTAGAATTATATTGCTGGATTAAAAATTTGAAATTGTGTTTCTGCCCTGTTTTTAAACAATGATCCAATGATTACTAAGTACCTATAGAATGGTTCCTAATTTTACTCTCAAATAAATAAATGAAATAGAATAAATCCATGGAACATGTCAGAGGCTTTATAAAAATGTATAACATTGCTTGCAAAATTTCAAGTATATAAGCATAAATAAACTTTTGAGGAGGGAATCAGTGGGGTGGGAGAATGGCTAACAACTGGTTTCCACTATAAGAAAGAAAAAGACAGAGAGAGAGAGAGAGAGAGAGAGAGAGAGAGAGAGAGAGAGAGAGAGAGAGAGAGAGAGAAGATAGGGAAGGAGAAGGAGAAGGAGAAGGAAGAGATGGTTGGGGAAGCAAAAAGGGAGAAACAAATTTAATTTTATCGTTGACTATTTCCATTGTTTAAATACTCCCATTACTGCCTTTTTCAAATTACTAACAACAGTTGGTTCACAAAATTCTTGAAAATGTTTAAGAGTTAATTTTTTATATTAATAACATACATTAGAAGGATCAGTGAGTTTTATAGATTCTGAAACAGTATCTATAACTAAAGAAATGTTAAGAATCATTGCCTTCAAAATAAAATCCATATACCATCACCTCACATGTAAGTTTCTCTAAAACATACCCCTACCTTAAAATACTTTTTATTGCCTTTCCCTGTTTCCCTTCTGTTTCCAAAATTAATTTACTCTCTCATTCTCCACAATTACACTTTATTCTTATTGAAGTTAATGTGAATACTCTTCCATCTCTATTTCTATCAATCTAAAGTGTAACTAATATTCAATTCTTATTTTAAGTCTCATAGTCCTTTACTCAGAATGTTTCATTCCCTTTCCCAAATTTCTGTAACACTATTTACTTTGTTTTGTCATGTCTTACCCTATTTTATCAATTATTTTGCATGTCACTAATTTTTCTATCATATTTATTCAATGAGAATTTAGGTGATTTCAAGCTATGCCAATCAGTTCAATAACTGATTAAACATGCATGCATTTATCTACTAACTCATTTGAAAAAAAATGTAAAAATTAGGATATTTTCTATGTGAAATGTTCTGTTTATGGGAACCAATTATTTTTTTCATTATTTTCATCAAAATCTTTCCTATCCTACTTGTCATAATCTTTCCTATAATTGTTTATGTATTCACCTGTAGCAAGTTGATCACTGTTTGACATTATGTGAAGAGCTCTGTATTATTTCATCTTATGACAAAATATATCTTTTTCATAAATGTCCAATGTAGCTTAAGTTCCTAGATCACTTCGCAAAGAGGCATTCATATAAAAAAAAAAAAGAGGCATTTGTATGCTGACCCTGAAATATAAATAAAGGATGTAAGGTTTGTTATCATATTATGAAATTTAACATATGAGTAATTAATACTCCCTTGTGTATATCTTTTAAAATACTATTTGTCTTAGATTGATATACAGCATTTTTGGAACAACGATAATTTTTGACATTGTAATAAGTTCTGAGAATAACTGTATAGTTTGAGTAGTGACAGACATTTTCAATGGCAATAATACCTAACAAGGAAGCAATAGGGGAAATGATGCATATGTTTCTTGATTATTTTTTAAATTCAGGTTTATTTTTTCTCTTAAGTCCTAGATTTCCTAAAGAGTCATACATAGAAAACATCATAAATAATTGGTTACAAACATATTAAAGGAAATACTATTTGCAACAGAAACAAAATAAATTAGTCACCTAGGAATAATGTTACCATGCCAAAGAATGACCTGTATTTTGGAAGCTAAAACTTAACTGAAATTAGAAAATAGAAAATGTGAACAAATAGAATGATATATCACATTTCTTGAGAGGAAGCCTAAATGTTGCATGCCCATTCTTCTCTAATCAATCTAAATTTTCCCCAAAGAATTATCCTTAGAATCTAACAAAAAGTCAATTTTCCAAAAAAAATTAATTGTCAAGTCTATTAAATAATTAACTCTTATAAGTTGAATGGAATAGAAAGCTAGCTTTACCTGGCATTTAGGTTTATTATAAAACAAGGATAATTACAGCATTTTAAATTAGGAAGAGTTGACAATTGCAAACACATTTTCATATTTAACTCTTCAAAAGAAACCTACTGAAGTAATCAAGTAATATAAAAACAAGGGAAAAACCCATATTAATGCTGTGATATGGAGAAGAGTGACATCCATATGCCATATGCCATATGCAAATAATTGAAGTTTGGAAAGTATGTGCAGAGGCATTGTGGATTCTTTCAAAACCCCTTCAGACAAAACAGTCCTATATTCTAAAAAAAGGGAATACGTTTAACATACCTCATTTAAACATGAATATCACTTCCTTAATTCAAGGTAAGAACATGTATATCACCTCCTTAATTCAAGGTAAGAAAACTAGGGGTAAAATGGACCATGGAACAAAAAAGGAAAATTACTGAGTGAGTCCATTCATTCTCAAGGAACCACGAAGATTAGAGATCCAAAGAGAAGCTAAACCGAAATAGATCAAACATGTAATGGGAATAGTGTTTCCCATAATCCCTTATTTCCCTAATGCATTGAATTTCTCAGGGGTGGGACCAAGAGAAGCACCTGGCGCAGCCACATTTGGTACGTGATATGGAGGCTATGACAAAATAGAAACAAATAGAAACAAAATAGGCACTTGCCTGTTTCCTTAATAATCAGAAAATAAACCAAGAGCCTATTGGGGATTTTTGGTTTCTTATGATGTTAAAAAAATGTTAGGTATGGTGCTAAAACTCCACTTAGAGTGAAGTTCATAATTTTAAACATTATTTTTGTAAAAACAAAAATATATATAATACATTAGACACAAGTTCAAGAAATCATGAAAAAGCTTAAAGCAACATGAATGAGGATGATTTGAAAATTTTTTTTTTTTTTTTTTTTTTTTTTAATAATTATTTTTTATTGAAGGGTAGTTGACACACAGTATTACATTACATGAGTTTCAAGTGTACAACACAGTGGTAGAACATTTATATACATAATTCTAGGTTCCAGCTATCACCCTACCAGGCTGTTACAATATCTTGACTATATTCCTTATGCTATACCTTACATCCCGGTTACTAATTTATTTTACCATTGGAAGTCTGTCCTTTTTTTTTTTTTCTTTGTGAGGGCATCTCTCATATTTATTGATCAAATGGTTGTTAACGACAATAAAATTCTGTATAGGGGAGTCAATGCTCAATGCACAATCATTATTCCACCCCAAGCCTAATTTTTGTCAGTCTCCAATCTTCTGAGGCATAACAAACAAGTTTTTACATGTAGAACAAATTCTTACATAATGAATAAGTTACATAGTGAACAGCACAAGGGCAGTCATCATAGAAACTTTCGGTTTTGCTCATGCATTATGAACTATAAACAGTCAGTTCAAATATGAATACTCATTTGGTTTTTATACTTGATTTATATGTGGATACCACATTTCTCTCTTTATTATTATTATTTTTAATAAAATGCTGAAGTGGTAGGTAGATACAAGATAAAGGTAGAAAACATAGTTTAGTGTTGTAAGAGAGCACATGTAGATGATCAGGTATGTGCCTGTAGACTATGTGTTAATCCAAGCTAGACCAGGGCAATAAAACATCCACGTATGCAGAAGATTTCTCTCAGAACGGGGGGGTGAGGTTCTAAGCCTCACCTCTGTTGATCCCCAATTTCTCACCTGATGGCCCCCCTGCGACTGTGCCTGTCTTAGGTTGTTCCTCCCTTGAGGAATCTTACCCGTCTCTGGCTAACCAGTCATCTTCCGGGGCCATACAGGGAAATGTGAAGTTGGTAAGTGAGAGAGAAGCCTTATTGTTTGAAAAAGTTAGCTTTTTACTTCTTTGCATATTTATGCCCTGTGGCTTCTATGCCCAGCATTTGTCTTGAGGTATCTTTACCACTTGGAAGAATTATGATACTCGGTAAATTTGATATGAGGCACGAATTCTATTTAAGGGTTGTAATTAGGAAGGAAGAAGAAAAGCTATAGAAGTAGCAGGCGGAAGAAAACTTGGGAAGATTGATTATTTCTTTGATATATCTTCTTGTAGAGTAACTTCAGCATGTATAGGTTTTAAGCTACTACTTAAATTGCACACACACATTAACATAATAGGAGTATAGTTACATAACCAAAGCATATCTGTAATTACCAGCCATCTGCAGTGAAACCAAGAAAACCAGTTAGGCACCTTAGGCATTTGTGAAAACTTATCTATGATATGGTGGATATTGTCCAAATGAACTTGAACAGTCTGAGAGAAATCAGACAAATTAAAACAACCCATTCCTGGGGACTGTTCACATGCCATATGTTCTTTTAACAATAAATAGTTTGTAGTTGTAAGACTTTGGAGCGCTACAATTTGCACTTCTCCAAATTCTTAGTTGAGTTCCAACAGTATAGATCCAGTCCAATTTTGTTGTTTTAATATATGCACAGGCCAGCTTAGATATCTCCTTCCTCATTCCCATGGCAGGTCCAGGAACTGGTGGGATGAGTGCATCTACAGCTGTAGCAGTGCGTGGATCTTTGTTGGGGTTTTTTGATGATCATCTTCTGGCATGAGTCTTCCAGAGGGTGCAGATGTTGGAAGTTCTTTTTCATATCGTATCTTAGTTCATTTTCGGGGTAGCCCAATTAGGCTTTGATCCTCTGTATAAACACAAACAGACCCTTTGCCTACACTTTTATATGCCCTTTATACCCTTGTGTAGAACTCGTTGGAGGTTACCACACAGGAACTGCCCTTTTTTTTTTTTTTTTTTTTTTTGCTATCACTAATCTACACTTACATGACGAATATTATGTTTACTAGGCTCTCCCCTATACCAGGTCTCCCCTATAAACCCCTTTACAGTCACTGTCCATCAGCATAGCTAAATGTTGTAGAATCACTACTTGCCTTCTCTGTGTTGTACAGCCCTCCCTTTTCTCCTACCCCCCCATGCATGTTAATCTTAATACCCCCCTACTTCTCCCCCCCTTATCCCTCCCTACCCACCCATCCTCCCCAGTCCCTTTCCCTCTGGTACCTGTTAGTCCATTCTTGAGTTCTGTGATTCTGCTGCTGTTTTGTTCCTTCAGTTTTTCCTTTGTTCTTATATTCCACAGATAAGTGAAATCATTTGGTATTTCTCTTTCTCCGCTTGGCTTGTTTCACTGAGCATAATACCCTCCAGCTCCATCCATGTTGCTGCAAATGATTGGATTTGCCCTTTTCTTATAGCTGAGTAGTATTCCATTGTGTATATGTACCACATCTTCTTTATCCATTCATCTATTGATGGACATTTAGGTTGCTTCCAATTCTTGGCTATTGTAAATAGTGCTGCAATAAACATAGGGGTGCATCTGTCTTTCTCAAACTTGATTGCTGCATTCTTAGGGTAAATTCCTAGGAGTGGAATTCCTGGGTCAAATGGTAAGTCTGTTTTGAGCATTTTGATGTACCTCCATACTGCTTTCCACAATGGTTGAACTAACTTACATTCCCACCAGCAGTGTAGGAGGGTTCCCCTTTCTCCACAGCCTCGCCAACATTTGTTGTTGTTTGTCTTTTGGATGGCAGCCATCCTTACTGGTGTGAGGTGATACCTCATTGTAGTTTTAATTTGCATTTCTCTGATAATTAGCGATGTGGAGCATCTTTTCATGTGTCTGTTGGCCATCTGTATTTCTTTTTTGGAGAACTGTCTGTTCAGTTCCTCTGCCCATTTTTTAATTGGGTTATTTGTTTTTTGTTTGTTGAGGCGTGAGAGCTCCTTATATATTCTTGACGTCAAGCCTTTATCGGATGTGTCATTTTCAAATATATTCTCCCATACTGTAGGGATCCTTCTTGTTCTATTGATGGTGTCTTTTGCTGTACAGAAGCTTTTCAGCTTAATATAGTCCCACTTACTCATTTTTGCTGTTGTTTTCCTTGCCCGGGGAGATATGTTGAAGAAGAGGTCACTCATGTTTATGTCTAAGAGGTTTTCGCCTATGTTTTCTTCCAAGAGTTTAATGGTTTCATGGCTTACATTCAGGTCTTTGATCCATTTTGAGTTTACTTTTGTATATGGGGTTAGACAATGGTCCAGTTTCATTCTCCTACATGTAGCTGTCCAGTTTTGCCAGCACCACCTGTTGAAGAGACTGTCATTTCGCCATTGTATGTCCATGGCTCCTTTATCAAATATTAATTGACCATATATGTCTGGGTTAATGTCTGGATTCTCTAGTCTGTTCCATTGGTCTGTGGCTCTGTTCTTGTGCCAGTACCAAATTGTCTTGATTACTATGGCTTTATAGTAGAGCTTGAAATTGGGGAGTGAGATCCCCCCTACTTTATTCTTCTTTCTCAGGATTGCTTTGGCTATTCGGGGTCTTTGGTGTTTCCATATGAATTTTTGAATTATTTGTTCCAGTTCATTGAAGAATGTTGCTGGTAGTTTCATAGGGATTGCATCAAATCTGTATATTGCTTTGGGCAGGATGGCCATTTTAACGATATTAATTCTTCCTAGCCACGAGCATGGGATGAGTTTCCATCTGTTAGTGTCCCCTTTAATTTCTCTTAAGAGTGACTTGTAGTTTTCAGAGTATAAGTCTTTCACTTCTTTGGTTAGGTTTATTCCTAGGTATTTTATTTTTTTTGATGCAATTGTGAATGGAGTTGTTTTCCTGATTTCTCTTTCTGTTGGTTCATTGTTAGTATATAGGAAAGCCACAGATTTCTGTGTGTTGATTTTGTATCCTGCAACTTTGCTGTATTCCGATATCAGTTCTAGTAGTTTTGGGGTGGAATCTTTAGGGTTTTTTATGTACAGTATCATGTCATCTGCAAATAGTGACAGTTTAACTTCTTCTTTACCAATCTGGATTCCTTGTATTTCTTTATTTTGTCTGATTGCCGTGGCTAGGACCTCCAGTACTATGTTAAATAACAGTGGAGAGAGTGGGCATCCCTGTCTAGTTCCCGATCTCAGAGGAAATGCTTTCAGCTTCTCGCTGTTCAATATAATGTTGGCTGTGGGTTTATCATAGATGGCCTTTATTATGTTGAGGTACTTGCCCTCTATTCCCATTTTGCTGAGAGTTTTTAACATGAATGGATGTTGAACTTTGTCAAATGCTTTTTCAGCATCTATGGAGATGATCATGTGGTTTTTGTCTTTCTTTTTGTTGATGTGGTGGATGATGTTGATGGACTTTCGAATGTTGTACCATCCTTGCATCCCTGGAATGAATCCCACTTGGTCATGGTGTATGATCCTTTTGATGTATTTTTGAATTCGGTTTGCTAATATTTTGTTGAGTATTTTTGCATCTACGTTCATCAGGGATATTGGTCTGTAGTTTTCTTTTTTGGTGGGGTCTTTGCCTGGTTTTGGTATTAGGGTGATGTTAGCTTCATAGAATGAGTTTGGGAGTATCCCCTCCTCCTCTATTTTTTGGAAAACTTTAAGGAGAATGGGTATTATGTCTTCCCTGTATGTCTGATAAAATTCCGAGGTAAATCCATCTGGCCCGGGGGTTTTGTTCTTTGGTAGTTTTTTGATTACCTCTTCAATTTCGTTGCTGGTAATTGGTCTGTTTAGATTTTCTGTTTCTTCCTGGGTCAATCTTGGAAGGTTATATTTTTCTAGGAAGTTGTCCATTTCTCCTAGGTTTCCCAGCTTGTTAGCATATAGGTTTTCATAGTATTCTCCAATAATTCTTTGCATTTCCGTGGGGTCGGTCGTGATTTTTCCTTTCTCGTTTCTGATACTGTTGATTTGTGTTGACTCTCTTTTCTTCTTAATAAGTCTGGCTAGAGGCTTATCTATTTTGTTTATTTTCTCGAAGAACCAGCTCTTGGTTTCATTGATTTTTGCTATTGTTTTATTCTTCTCAATTTTATTTATTTCTTCTCTGATCTTTATTATGTCCCTCCTTCTGCTGACCTTAGGCCTCATCTGTTCTTCTTTTTCCAATTTCGATAATTGTGACATTAGACCATTCATTTGGGATTGCTCTTCCTTTTTTAAATATGCTTGGATTGCTATATACTTTCCTCTTAAGACTGCTTTTGCTGTGTCCCACAGAAGTTGGGGCTTAGTGTTGTTGTTGTCATTTGTTTCCATATATTGCTGGATCTCCATTTTGATTTGGTCATTGATCCATTGATTATTTAGGAGCGTGTTGTTAAGCCTCCATGTGTTCGTGAGCCTCTTTGCTTTCTTTGTACAGTTTATTTCTAGTTTTATGCCTTTGTGGTCTGAAAAGTTGGTTGGTAGGATTTCAATCTTTTGGAATTTTCTGAGGCTCTTTTTGTGGCCTAGTATGTGGTCTATTCTGGAGAATGTTCCATGTGCACTTGAGAAGAATGTATATCCCGCTGCTTTTGGATGTAGAGTTCTATAGATGTCTATTAGGTCCATCTGCTCTACTGTGTTGTTCAGTGCTTCCGTGTCCTTAGTTATTTTCTGCCCAGTGGATCTATCCTTTGGGGTGAGTGGTGTGTTGAAGTCTCCTAGAATGAATGCATTGCAGTCTATATCCCCCTTTAGTTCTGTTAGTATTTGTTTCACATATGCTGGTGCTCCTGTGTTGGGTGCATATATATTTAGAATGGTTATATCCTCTTGTTTGACTGAGCCCTTTATCATTATGTAGTGTCCTTCTTTATCTCTTGTTACTTTCTTTGTTTTGAAGTCTATTTTGTCTGATATTAGTACTGCAACCCCTGCTTTCTTCTCACTGTTGTTTGCTTGAAATATGTTTTTCCATCCCTTGACTTTTAGTCTGTACATGTCTTTGGGTTTGAGGTGAGTTTCTTGTAAGCAGCATATAGATGGGTCTTGCTTTTTTATCCATTCTGTGACTCTGTGTCTTTTGATTGGTGCATTCAACCCATTAACATTTAGGGTGACTATTGAAAGATATGTACTTATTGCCATTGCAGGCTTTAAATTCGTGGTTACCAAAGGTTCAAGGTTAGCCTCTTTAGTATCTTACTGCCTAACTTAGCTCGCTTATTGAGCTGTTATATACACTGTCTGGAGATTCCTTTCTTCTCTCCCTTCTTGTTCCTCCTCCTCGATTCTTCATATGTTGGGTGTTTTGTGCTGTGCTCTTTCTAGGAGTGCTCCCATCTAGAGCAGTCCCTGTAAGATGTTCTGTAGAGGTGGTTTGTGGAAAGCAAATTCCCTCAGCTTTTGTTTGTCTGGGAATTGTTTAATCCCACCGTCATATTTGAATGATAGTCGTGCTGGATACAGTATCCTTGGTTCAAGGCCCTTCTGTTTCATTGTATTAAATATATCATGCCATTCTCTTCTGGCCTGTAGGGTTTCTGTTGAGAAATCTGACGTTAGCCTGATGGGTTTCCCTTTATAGGTGACCTTTTTCTCTCTAGCTGCCTTTAACACTCTTTCCTTGTCCTTGATCTTTGCCATTTTAATTATTATGTGTCTTGGTGTTGCCCTTCTTGGATCCTTTCTGTTGGGGGTTCTGTGTATTTCCGTGGTCTGTTTGATTACTTCCTCCCCCAGTGTGGGGAAGTTTTCAGCAATTATTTCTTCTAAGATACTTTCCATCTCTTTGCCTCTCTCTTCTTCTTCTGGGACCCCTATAATACGGATATTGCTCCTTTTAGATTGGTCACACAGTTCTCTTAATATTGTTTCATTCCTGGAGATCCTTTTGTCTCTCTCTATGTCAGCTTCTATGCGTTCCTGTTCTCTGATTTCAATTCCATCAATGGCCTCTTGCATTCTATCCATTCTGCTTATAAACCCTTCCAGAGTTTGTTTCATTTCTGCGATCTCCTTTCTGGCATCTGTGATCTCTTTCCGGACTTCATCCCATTTTTCTTGCGTGTTTCTCTGCATCTCTGTCAGCATGTTTATGATTCTTATTTTGAATTCTTTGTCAGGAAGACTGGTTAGGTCTGTCTCCTTCTCTGGTGTTGTCTCTGTGATCTTTGTCTGCCTGTAGCTTTGCCTTTTCATGGTGATAGGAATAGTCTGCAGAACTGGGACGAGTGACGGCTGGAAGGACTTCCTTTCTTGTTGGTTTGTGGCCCTCCTCTCCTGGGAGAACAGCGGCCTCTAGTGGCTTGTGCTGCGCAGCTGCGCGCAGACAGGGTTTCTGCTTCCTGCCCGGCTGCTATGGAGTTAATCTCCGCTGTTGCTGTGGGCGTGGCCTGGCTCGGGCAGCTACTCCAAAATGGTGGAGTCGCGTTGGAGCAGGAGCTGCTGGGAGGCTATTTATCTCCGTAAGGGGCCTCCCTGCTCCCTGCAGCCCAGGGGTTAGGGTTCCCAGAGATCCCGGATTCCCTACCTCTGGATTAAGTGGCCCGCCCTGCCCCTTTAAGACTTCCAAAAAGCACCCGCCAAAACAAAACAACGACCACAAAAAAAAACAAGAAAAAAAAATTTTTTTAATTAAAAAAAAAAAAATTTTTAATTAAAAAAAAAAAAAGGTGGTCGTTCGTTTTTCTTTATTCTCCGGTGCCAGCCTCAGGCCTCTGCTCACCGGTCTTTCTGCCCTGTTTCCCTAATATTGGGGTCCCTGTCCCTTTAAGACTTCCAAAAAGCGCTCGCCAAAACAAAGCAGCAAAAAAGCAAAAAAAAAAAATGGTCGCGCGCTTTTCTTATGTCCTCTGTCGCCCAGCCTCCAGTGCCTGCTCACTGTTCTTGCTGCCCTGTTTTCCCAGTATCGAGGGCCCTGCACTCTGTCCCGGATGGTGGGGGCTGGGTGTTCGGCAGTCCTGGGCTCCGTCTCCCTCCCGCTCTGCCTGCTCTTCTCCCGCCGGGAGCTGGGGGGAGGGGCGCTCGGCTCCCGCGGGGCCGGGGCTTGTATCTTACCCCCTTCGCGAGGCGCTGGGTTCTCTCAGGTCCGGATGTGGTCTGGATATTGTCCTGTGTCCTCTGGTCTTTATTCTAGGAAGGGTTGTCTTTGTTATATTTTCATAGATATGTGTTGTTTTGGGAGGAGATTTCCGCTGCTCTACTCACGCCGCCATCTTCCGCCCCCAGATCTGATTTGAAAATTTATAGAAAGAAAACCTGCCACACTGAAAAGTATTGCCAAGGTCAATGCATATTATTAAAGAAGGAAAAACTTCTTACTTGTTACTAAAGAAAATTTAATAAATAAGACAAGTATATTTAAAGTTATGTAGGAGAATGTGACTATGGACAAATTTGGCAAAAAATATACAATTTATAATAGATTTTAGGTAGAAATATGTCAAAATCATGGAGAAATAAATGTTTTATTAGGAATGTAATACATAAGGAAAGAGAACACATAAAGTCTAGTTTGACTAATCAAAGAACATATTTAAAAGGTATACAATATAAAAGAAATTCCATTTTAAGTTTGCAGAGAACAAGACTATTATATTAGCATAAGACAGAAAAATATTTCAATGAAACAGGACAGAAAGTCTGAAAAAGACCCAAATAAACATGGTCAGTTAATACAGACAGGATTGTCTTTTGAACATATGGTGCTAGACCAATTGGATATTCATATTCAAAAATATGAATGTAGATCTCTACCTTGTACCACATATAAAACTCAGATAAAAATGGATCATTTGCCTGAAATGTAGATTTCTGAGAGAATTTGTATGAAAAAAATATTTCTGATTTTAAGTTGGAGAGTTTAGGGATGGATTAGTCAGTCATAGCTGCATATAAAAGTAATGGGGTTAGGGGTTAGGGTGGGAGGGTGAGGAGAATGGGGAGCTAAAGGGGAACAAAAATTCTCAATCATAAGTTGGTCACAGGGATCATAATACAGCATGGAGAATACATTCAATGATGCTGATGCTGTAACATCTTCCTGTGTTGACAGATAGTAACTGCACTAGTTGGGGTGAGGATTTAAAATGAGTAAATGTTGAACCACTGTGTTGTATACTTGAAACCAATATAAGATTGTATGTCAATAATTTTAAAAAATGATGACACCCAGCAAATGCTGGCAAAAATAAAAGTAATGGGATAAAAATTGAGGTGACTATTACATTCCAGAAAAATATAAACAAAGCAATACTAAAATGGAAATGAGAAAGTTATAAATAATATTTACATAATAATTATTTTGTAAACACAAAATATTTAGTATAAAAACATTTGTTTAAAGAATCTGTTGGGAGAGAAACTGCATGTATGGTTGGGAAAGGTAGTACTGGAAATATGAATTTCCAACTTTCATAGTAAAATTAAGTGGATAATGTAATAGAATGGGAAAAATATCAAGAAATAACTGTGTAAGACAGGTTTTGAAATAGGGGCTAATTACCAATAAAAAATAGCTTTAAGATTTTAGTGGGGTTTCTTCTTAAAGAAACTGGAGTTGAAAAGATTAGACCAAGTGGAAACACTTTATCATTGCAAAATTTCTACAGCCATTTAATATTTATTTTTAAATAATGTTCATTTCTTATTTAATAAGTGCAAAAATTAAACAGATGGTAATCTTTAATTAACAGCAAAAATTACTGTGTATATTCATATCTGAGCAATATCGAATCCTAAATGCAGAAATATTGCATGTGTTTTGTATTTATACAAAAATATGTATATATACAGCTAATTTGCTTCTCTTAAATGTTCATGGATAAGCAGTCCAAACAGCATAAGGGGTTGTAATTAATCTGAATAATATGCAGTTTTTCATTGGTATTGTATATGTGTGTTTGTTTGTGTATAAAATGTATAAATATAGCATGCTTGTTTGAGCTCATTGAAAATTAAATTTTCTTATAAACACCTTCAAAATAAATACTAACAATATTGTAAAGTAGAATTTTTAGTGCCTTATTTCCTGACCACAATGAAATGAAAAGTTCAACATATTATGTTAACTAGATATAAGACAAAGAAATATCAGTCTCTTTGCTAGGTTTTAGATTTAAGAAATCATTGCAGCTTTATGTTATATATAATAGTTGATCTATTTTGTTCTTATTTTGATAAATTGGTTTAAAGACTCTAGGCTTACAATTATTTTATTTCAGCAGTTTGACATTATTATATCTTCTTGTCTCTATACTCACAAAACATTAATCTACCATCAGCTTGATGTTTTTGGATTGTCTGACTTGGGTTTAGCTAGGTAATATTATTTTCCTTTATGCTTACTTTTGTGATTATTTCCCCCTGTACTTTTATATTTTTATTTTTATTCTACAGTTTTAGAATGATGCAGTATGTACATATGAATCTATTTTCACTATTTCTGTTTAAACCAGAATATGCTATTTTTAACCTCATACATTGTATCTTGTAAAAACAAAATATTTTGGAATAAATTTGGAAGATTCTCAGCCTTCCTGTGTTTTACTCTCCTCTCTCTGCAATGGTTTTCCCTTTGGTTTCCTTAATATTTCAGTATCACATGGAATTTGAATATTTTCATTATAGCATATCTTTCTTTTTTAAAACTTTATTTTGTTTTCATGTTTTCATCATCCATGTATGTTTACTCTGATTTATTTCCTAAGATGCATATGCCATTTTACTATTTAACCCCCCCCATGATGTAATGTCAAAGACTAGGTTTCTTTTTCCTCTGAATTTTGTTTCATTATTTTTATTTATGACTTCTAATTTTCAAGTTTCCATATATTTTTTCATTTACTTATTTCATTTATTCCCTTCAAATTATTTAAAATATACTTTCAGGTTGTGCTATTTTTCTCATATTTGGTGATAAATTTTTTGTGTCTGAATCTCCTTTCTGGTATATCTTTTTTGTATTCTTTGTTTGTAAGTTTTTACTGAGAACTTATCCTCAGTGAGTAATTACTGTATTCCTGCTCCTACTCCCTAGGGGCCCCCTCTTCCCCCCCCGACCCAGTGCACTGGTAGGCTGTGTGTTCCATGCTCTGCAAACACTGTTCAATGTTTCTGCTGTTGCCCCTGCAGGTTCTCCAGTTATTTTATCAGTCCAGGACCATTGTTTATATTCATTTATAGGCAAGTTGAGTGCTGCATCCCAGATGTAGCATATATTTAGATTCCTTAGAAACGTGTGATGACCTTTGTATACTTTGTTTTCTGACAGGAGCATAAACAAAGACCAACCACTTTTTCTTATCTGAGTTTGTGGGCACATTTGGCTCTTCCTCTACTCCCCCTTCACTGATGGGCGCAATACTAACATTTTGCCAAATTCTCAGTTCTACTTCGCTGCCTTGTCCAGGCCCAAGGCAAAGTTAGCTTTCCTCTGGGACATTAAAAAGACAGCTGCTACTTAATAAGGGCTCTATACAATTGTCCTGTAACTTTGGTCCCCTGAAGCATTCGTTTGTGAATACATTGCTCTGGATTTCAGTTCAGTTCCTTCTTTGATTTCAGTACTTAAAATAGCCCTACCTTTCCTTTTTTGCTCAACATTTAGGTTTCCTGTTTATGTTTTTAATGCTGCATTTTATATATAATTATTTGTAGTAGCAATAAATTAAAATAACCTAGATTCTCATCCATAAGTGAATGGGTGAAACATTGTGTTTTATTCATATAGTAAAATACTTTATATCAGATAAACATATTTAACTAAGTCTACATGTATCAATGAGAAAAATATTAATCAAATCAGGTACACAGTACTCCAGAGCATATTATGCTATTTTATCTAATTTTATATATTTTAAAGTATTATATATATTTCCTTGATATTCTATTGTTCAGCTTTTTTATATCTTTAAATATATTAGATCACTATTGTTACAATTATTACCTTTAACATTTGAATTTCTCCATCTGACAATAAAAGATGGGAAACAATTGTATTTACACAACCTTTCAAATTTTCTTTCTCACTGTCGAAAATTTTATTGCTTAAATTATTTTTGAAGTTTCATTTCATTCTATTTTCTCAGGTTTTCAGGGTTCCAGTTCTATTATGTGTATCTCCTAGAACATCAAACACTTCTGAAACCATATAAATGTAAAATTTTAATTTATAATTGTATATTTGAAGAATTCAATATTTTCTATTATTACTCTTGTTTCAGTTTATCCACTGATTGCATGATTAAAATGAATTCTCAATATTTTCCTTAAAAATGTCTCATGGGAACTCTATTTACTGAGTTACTATATTTTCAAAAATATGCATGGCAAAAAATTGTCAGTATATATATTCTTGATATGATAGTACTTATTTCAATATTATAATTATAAAGGATGAGAAGTCACTTAAAACCTATTTTTATAATTGCTTTCTTTTTAGATAATATGTTTTTAAATTAAATATAGATACTTAATTTTCACTTGTGAATATATTCATAAATTTAATGTACAATTACATTGGAATAACATTCTTCAGTCATTTTATCATTCACCTCCCAGTCACAGTGGTGTGGCTCTATGCTTAAAAAAGTTACAAGGCATTCTTCTTTTCTTTGTATTTCAAGCATCAAAGTAATTTATACATTAAGTCATCACATGTACTTGTATTTGTCACTTAGCTTTAGCAGGTAGATTTGGTAGGTTAATTTAAATATTGTCAATATTTGCTTTATGTTTTTTAATGAAAAAAGTACTACCCTGGTCTACTCAGTCATATAAATCTCTTGGTTTTTAGTCTTTTAGCTTAAAGAATAGAAGGATTTTATTTTGTTCTTTTCTCTCTGAATCATTTAGAACCATCGGATTCAACATTTTGTTATACTTCTTAGACTTTCTTTCCTGCTGTTCATATGCTCTATGTAAATTTCCATTTTAGCATCTTATTATCGGTGGCCAACGATACAGCATACCACAACCTCCAGAATCTCATCTCTCAATTCATTATGAATTTGCTGGTCTAAAATGCCAAATGCCAATTCCTGTATTTTCCCAATTATTTTGAATACCCTGCAGAGTCCTAATGCCAGTTACCAAATCACTTCAGATTAAGTAATATAAACATGTTTGTCAGCTCTGCTAGAAATGGAGTCTGAGATTTTATCCTACTTGCACACTAACACATTAGCCTGCTGCACATACATGGATGCTGCCAGAAGAAATGAAACTCCTGATTAAAAGACAAAAGACTATGTTACTCACAATAAAACAAGAAGTATATTTACCTTAATTTCCTTTCCCGCAAGTCCATGAGGGTAATATAGCTGAGATGGCTGCCTTCTCCTGGAATGGATTGCAGTATAGAAGAGAAGTTCTGAGTTTAGAGAATCTTTATCTTTTACAATGGGCACTAATCATGCCAGGCTTTTACTATAAAGGAATACATCATCTCTATTTCCCAAAACTATAAGCACATCCGCTCTTTGCTCCATAGGGAAACACTGTCTTAATCTTCTCAGGTCTATATGAAGACTTGCCATTTTCTCCAAAGGGAGATGCTTTCTCTATCTTCCAAGGCTACTTGATATACCGATACTGTTAAAGAGATAATCCAGAGCAAAGGGCAGTCAAGACATGCAGAAGCATGAGACACCAATAATAAAACATTTTCCCACAGTTCTTGGCTGAATTCTGCACAAAAGGAATTTATTTTAATGATGCTGGGTAGTTCACAGAATCACACCCAAAACTTCTACTAGAGATTGGTCCACATGTTTCCTGTTTCTTTTTATCAATACCTTCCAGAGGCAGATGGATCTAGTTGGTGTATCCTAAGTCCTGGTCCCACATTTTTGCCACAAGAGAATTTATTATTCAAAAGTTTTGAGTCAAAGACAAAGGAAGGCTTTACCACAAACGAATATTAATTCAGTATGGAAATTTTTCAAATATAGGAAGGGTTTAAATACTGAAGAGCCCAAATAATATTGTAGGTGTTCACTATGCTTTTTTGGATAACATAATATCTCAAGTTTAAACCTGTCAGAATTTTGGCACCCATGATCTTTGGGTCCTGGTGTTACAACATGAATATGGTGCATTACACAGCAAGAGAATCTTTGCAGGTGTAATGAACTTTACAAATCAACAGACTTTTAAAAGGGAGGCTCTCATGGATTATCCAGATGGTATCAGAGTAATTGTATGAGTTCTTAAAGTCCTTTTCCCCTTAAAGAAGGGGAAAGCAAAAGAGAGATTCTAAGTATGAAAAGGACTCTATAATTGCTGACTTGAAGATGGGAAGAGCCATTTAAAAGAAAGCATGAAAAAGAAATGAGTTCTGCCAACAAAAGACCTTTAAAAAAACCTCAAGCCTCAGATAAATATGACATTTAGATGCTACTACATAATTGTGGAAATCTTACTTTATAAGAATCAGATATTAGTTGTAATATGATGGCACCAATATCTCCTTTCAAAGAGTTTCATATCTTAGTATTGCTGCTTCCATCCATGGGTTGCAAGATTTAGAGATATATAATAAAAATAATAATCTTCAAGTAAGTGTTAAACAGCATCATATGTATTATAAAATTTACTTTATTTCCTAATTACAGTGTTTTTTTAAATTAGTTTAATTATATCTGGAAGATACTCTTATTTGTGCACTGTTATATACTTAGTACATGGCAATATCATTTTAAACAACAATAAAAAGATACATTTCTCAGCATCATTTAGTTGGGTGAACTAAAAAAAAATAATTAATTAATAGTCCCTTTCCTTCAGGAGCTCATGATCTATGGTGGTAGTTCTCAAACTTCAGCATGATGAGAATTACGTGGAGAACTTGTGGAAACACAGCTTGCTCAGATCTCCTGACCCCTCCCCACTACCTGGGAGTTTATGAGTCAGTAGGTCTGAGGTAGGACTTGAGAATTTATACTTCAAACAAGTTCCCAAATGCTACTAGCCTGTAGCATTACCCATGTCTTAAAAAAAGAAAAAGGTACTAGGAATAATTGCAGAGCCCATAAGAGAAAAGGAACATTAAACATTTTATTATGTCTAAAAAACCAATACCAGTTCTTTACTCAGAATTCCCTGGGAATATCCACTTAATCATTTGAATACAATCTTAAACAGTATTAGTCCTCTTCAGTTTCCAAATTTATATGAGGCATATATTTCTAATACCTTACATGAAGGAACATATTGCAAAGGAAAAAATAATAGAATCAACAGTCCATCATACTTACTAACTGCTAAACTTTAGGATAATTATTGAATGTATGTAAGCTTTGGTATATGTAAAGGATAAATTGTATCACTTCACATGTGTATCAGTACAAGTTAATACATATGTGAAAATACTAAAGCAGTGTCTCTAACTAGTCTTAGAAATAATGGAAAATATAAACAGGAAGTTATCATCATGTAACTTTTATGCAGAAACTCAATTTCCTAAAGTTGAACATTTACATACAAAACTTGCAAATATTTTAAAATGTTGTTAAATATAATATAAATAGAAGAAAGGATATAAGCCATAATGTACACAGTTTAGTAATTAATTATAAAGTGAAGCTGGTGTAAGCACAAACTGAGTCAAAAATTAGAATACCACAGCACCAAAAAGCCCTCCACATACCCCTTTCCAATCACCACACTCACCATTTTCCCAAGGTAACTGCTGTACTGATATTTATGGTAATTACTTCCTTAGCATAGTTATACTACTCAAGTGTATAACTCATAACTTTATAGTTTACCTTTATCTTTGTTTTTTACATATAACTAGAAACCATATCATTTTATCTGGCTTATTTCACTCACTGTTTAATTTGTGTGATTCACCCCTGTTATTACAAGTAGCCATAGCTTAATTGTCCCTTAGCACACACAAGCACATATTTTTGTTACGTATATTCCTCAGAATAAAATTGCTTAATTAGGCAGTATGTTTTCTTACATTCAATTTTCGTAGATGATGCTAAACAGTTTTCAAAGTTCTATCATGATATGCACATGATAAATACATGTACAAAATAACATGAATGTTCCAATTGGTCCTCCTTATAATCAATACTTTAAAAAATTTTAGCCATTTATGTGACAACTGTTTTCTCATTGTAGTTTCACTCTATATTTCTTGATTACTAATGATGTTCAGCACATTTCTGATTTTTTTGTGTGTGTATTTTTTATTTTTATTTCACTTACTACTTTTTGTGTTGAAGGGCTAGGGACTGTCATTTGGATGTACTGTCATAAAATACCTGTTTGAGCTGCTTCCTTATTTTTTCTATTTCACAGTCTTTCTTATTTGGTTCATAGGAATTATATAAAATATTGGATATATGTTCATTATGGATGATATCCTCTCCTATTATTTAGCGTTTGTTTTCACTCCTTCATTAACATCTGTTAATAAAATAAGTTAATTTTTTTGTGTAGTTAAATTTACCAACAATTTTTTAAATGGATTTAAGTCTTATCTAGTTATGAAAATATCCCCTATCACATTATAAAATGTATGTTATTATTTCCTAAAACCAATTTTTACCTCTGTGATTTGATATAGCATTCACATGCTATAGGACTTGGTGCATGGTGTGAAGTAATGGACAAGTAGATTTTTTCCCTTATATGTGTAATTTTTCTCACACTATTTACTTAAATATGGCCTTTCTCCAGTTATATATAGTGCCATCTTTGTCAGAAATCAATATGGCCTGCATATGTTTAAGTCTATTTCTAAGCTGTCTATTCTGTTACATCAATTTATTCTTTTATTCTACCACCAATACCATGATCTTTAATTAATATACACTTCTTAAAGCAAGTTCAATCATTTTCAAGTGTTCAGTTGGCTATGCTTAGCCTGTTGCTTTTCCATTTATATTTTTGAGTTTATTTGAATTCAACCCCCCACCCCAACACATACATACAAACTGGAATTTTCATTAAAATTGCATTGAATTACATAGATGTATATTGATTATCTTGGAGAAAACTGATTATCTGTATTATTTTAGTTCTTGAGCACATTGTTTCTATAATACTAAGTTCTATAATATTGCTCAATGTTTTATATTACTTCTTGTAACTCTAACATGTCTCTGTCTCTGTTTCTCTCATTTTGTTGTTGATAAACAATAGAATTGAGTCTCTTAACTTATGAATATGACAAACAGTAGACTTTGACAGGATCTCATTTAAATATTTGGTATACTTTCAGTGAAGTCATCTATTCTTAAAATTTTTTATGTGGGTTTTTTTAAATTATAGGAATATTTATATTTTATGTTATTTCAATCAGTCCATTGTTTCAAGTTCGATTTTCTTAGGAATTTTTCCATTTGACTTTTCAAATTTACTCATGTAAAATTGCTTATAATACTGTCTTTACATTTTAATGCCATTTAAGAGTTCTTTCCTTTATATTCAGGAGTTTTGCCTCCTGGTCAGTTGGATTAATCAAAAAAGCAGTATTTGCCTTTGTTGATTCTCTACATTGTACATTTCCTACTAAGTTCTACTCTCGTAATATTTTCTCTGGAATTACTTTGTTCTGTTTTATACAACTTCTTAAATTAGATTGTTCATCCATTAATTTTCTGTCTTTCTCCTTTGCTAATATATATGTCAGGCTATATTGTTTCATCACTGTTTTACATATTTCCAACAAGTTTTGTTTTATAATACTTTTATTATCATCCAGTGCAGAGTATTTACTTACCTCCATTGCAATTTCCTCATTGAACAATGAGTTATTTAAATCTTATCTGGATAGTTCTTCACTATCATTTTGTATCTCCAATGTCTTCAAACTGATTTTTTTTCTAGTTTTCTAGCTTATTTGGCAATATACTTGCTTCAAACTATCCAGTCTGCCAACACTCACATTTATTTTAAAGTATCTGAAAATTTATAAATATATAAAAAATTATAATTAAGTCCACAGAAAGTTAAGAACCATCATCTGTAACATCAAGGAGTCTCTACTTAGTGTTGAGAATGATGCCATTGCCCATGATAGATAAATGTCAAAATGAAAACTTTGTGAAATGAAAGTGATATCATATAAAATAACTACAATAAAGAATAACCTAAGGTGACAGAGTTATAGAATCATATATTTCTTCATGAAAATAATGAAGTAATTATATTTCAGTACATTCCTGAAGTTATTTTAGGACAAACCTATGTTGCTGTAAATTAATTATCACTCTTCTAACACTTTCTGGTTAGCATTATGTTTATGTTAACCGCTGCCTACACTTTGCAGATACTGATTGCCTAGTATAAATATGGTAAATCCTGGGCTGTTTCAGTTAATCTTGTGTCAACATACTTAATGAGTTGGCATGCTACCTAACACTGTGAAACACTCATATTTATGATGGTTTTAATGCTGTGTCTCACCCTGTATCTTTTGGTTTACAGGCACATGCAATGGCACTTTGTTATGTTCATGCAAGGAAGAATTATTACCAACTTATTTGTTAGCAATAAAACAATTCATTTATTTACACAATTATAAGAGCAACTTAATTATCAAGTATGGAAATGCATCAAAACCAGCATCTTCTTGTTGGCATAAATGAAAATTAACATTCTAGCCCAGTTCCAGATTTAGAGGAATTGAAGAGTTTTCTTCTGAAGAGTATCCAAACCAATGACCATATTGTATGTTCTGTAGGGCCAACATATTGACTTCTGACTTTCATGCTGTGTAAACAAAGTCCAATCAGAATTTTGTTTAGAGTTCTCACAGACCTTTTGGTTATGGTGTGACATGATTATAGATATTGTTCATTTGGAGACCAAACAACTGAGACTTAAGGGCATGACTCAAGGGTGGAGTAAACAAAAAAGAAAAAACACAGTCATTCCTGGAATGTCAAGAATAAATTACAGTCTTCAAGTACCTAGTTATTTTTTTTCACTTATAAAATAACAAGAAAAGAAATATTGGTTTTGAAGTATAAGGCTAGACATTCACAAAGGTTATCTGAAAAAGAGATTTGATAGTATTAGGGGAGCAGACTATTGAAGAAATTTAGCAGGTTTCCCTCATGGAGAGCTGTGATATGAGAATAAATAGTTTATCAAGTCTATGTGTTCTGTTAAAACCATTTGAAGTACATGGACAAAGTGTATGTAGGCTTTCACTTTGTTTCCCTACCCTTTTTATTAATATGCTTTAATTTTTACAGTAGTTTCAGATTTTTCAAAAAAGTTGACAATATAATACAGAGTTATACATGTGCCCATCTCACACACATACACACACACCACAGTTCCTCCTATTAACATCATACATTAATATGATATGGTATACTTATTTCTATTATGACACATTATTATTAACTAAAATCCATAATCTATTTAGATTTTCTTAATTTTACTTTATGTCCTTTTTCTGTTCTAGGATTCAGTCTAAGCTATTCTTTTGAAGTTTGTCATGTTTCCTTAGGCCCCCATTTATTGTGGAAGTATCAGATTTCCTTTATTTAAGATGTCCATGACAATTTGGGGAAGTAATAATAAAATACAGTGTAAGATACCCTCCTACTAGAATTTCTTTGATGCTTTTCTCATGATTAGGCTGGGGTTATGTGATTTTGATAAGAAGATTACAGGGATAGTGTTCCTTTTTTGCCACACTGTATCAAGAATGCATACTATCAATAATGTATGTGATTGATGACTGCTGATGTTGACCTCTGTCACTAGGCTGAAGTTGTGTTTGTCAAGTATCTCCACCATAAAGTTACTCTTTTCAACCCCATTCATAGTGTAATCTTTGAAGTCATGCGCAGCCCACAGGTAAGAAATGCACAGTTATGGTCTCTCTCCTTTTGGGTGAAATATCTATATAATTTATTTCAAATTCTTCTTGAAGGAAATTCATCAATTTCTCCCCCATTTATTAATTTATTCCTTTATTATATCAGTATGGATCCATGGGTATTTATTTTAAACTTTGAATTATAATTGGGTACTACATTATTTATTCAGTTTTGTCATGTTTTTCTGGCTTTAGAAATTGGGAGGCCTTTTATTGGTCATGTATCCCTTTTTGACGTCCATAGCAGTTTCAGAATTGTTAACCCAGAACCCTGTGGAAACAACTTACTGACTCGAGAACGGTACTTATGTGCACTTTGCTTGGCCTCCTTTCAACTCCACTCATTTACAAAGTTACCTAGGCCAGCGCCTTTTTCCTCAGCCCCTTCAGTGAGTTTGTTTTATACATTTGTGATACAGTTAGATTCTCTTGTCGCAATTTGCATATTTTATGGATCCCTCAATCTTGTAAATGACTTCTAAAAATTTACATACGTTAAGGTCCCCTTATTGTGTTAAACATTTCTATGGATTCTGACTAATGAGTAATGTATCTACTGTAAAAGTATGTGCTATTACATACAGAATAGTTTTGCTGCCCTATAGGTCTCCTGTGCTTTATCTCTTCACTCTTGCCTTCTTCCTCCAAATATCTGGCAAATACTGATCATTCTACTGTTTCTATAGCTTTGCCTTTTTCAGAATGTCATATGGTTGGAATCAATCATTCAGTGAACAGCCTTTAAACTGGATTTTTAAATTAATTTTCATTTAAGTTTCCTCCATTTTTTTTTCATAGTGAGTAACTGACTTTTTAAAATCACTGAATAATATTCCATTTTATGTATGTACGAATTTCATTTATCCATTCATCTATTGAAGGATATTTTGGTTGCTTCTATCTTTTTGGCAATTAAAAATACAACTGCTATAAAAGTTCATCTGCCAGTTTTTGTGTGGACATTACTTTCAATTCAATTGGGTAAATACCTAGGAGAGCAATTGTTTTACATGGATCATATGGTAAGAATATGTTTAACTTTGCAAGACTGCTAAACTGTCTTCCAAGGTGGCTATACCTTTTGTGTTCCAAAGTTCTTATTGCTCTGCATCCTCACCAGTATTTTGTATTGTTAATTTTCTGTATTTTAGTCATTCCAATAGATTTAGAGTGGTATGTCATTGTTGTTTTATTCAACGATGAATGCTGTTGATAATGTTTTCATATGCTTATTAACCACTTGTATAATTCCTTCAGAAAGGTGTTCTTTCGGGTCTTTTGGCCATTTCTATTTTTGATTGTTTGTTTTCTTGTTAGGTTTTAAGAGTTCTTTGTATATTTTAGATATAATTATTTTATCAAATAATTGCTTTTGGTGTTGCATCTAGAAACTCACTGCTGAAACCAAACCCACCTAGATTTTCTCTTAGGTTATCTTCTAGAAGTTTAGAGTTTTGCATTTCATATTTAGGTCTGCCATCCACTTTGAGTTGTTATTGTGAAAGCTGTGGGGTCAGTATTTAGATTCATCATCATTTATTTTTGCATACAGATAATACACTCACTATAAAACAACTTGTTGAAAAGACTATGTGTTCTCTATTGAATCACCTCTTTTGTTTGTCAAAGATGAGTTGATTGTATTTATGGGATTCTAATTGTGGTTATCAATTCTGGTATTTTGGTCTAGGTGGCTATTCTTTTTCCAATACCGTGCTGTCTTGATCACTCTAGATTTATAGTAATCTTGAGGTCTGATAATGTCAGTCCTACAACTTTCTCCCTTTCTTTGTCTTTATTATATTTATATTGCCTATTCTGTATCTCCTGTCTTTATTTATAAACTTTATAATCTGTTTTTAATATCTATAAAATAACTTGCTGAAAGTGATTAAGATTTTATGGACTCTATAAATCAGTTCAGGAAGAATTGCTATCTTAACAATAATGAGTCTTCAACAAGAAAGTTTTTTTGAACTATTACTGAGACTTCTTGAATTAGAAATACCTCTTCATTTACTTAGATCATGTTTAATTTCTTTCATCAGACTTTTGTAGTGTTTCACATGTACATCCTTTATATATTTTATAGGTTTATACCTAGGCATTTCATTTTTATATTAATATCAAATTATAATTGTCTTTTGCTAGTATATAAAAAATGTGTTTTATATATGACCATGAATCTTAAAATTTTGCTAAGAAGACGTATTAGTTCCAGGAAAATTTTATCAGTTCCTTGGGATTGCCTATATAGATAATCATGTCATCTGTAAACAGTTTTATTTTTTCTCTCCCAATCTGTAAATCTCTCTCTTTTTTCTGCTTTGATTGCCTAAGATTTCCATTATGATGTTCAATACAAATGGTGTGTGGAAATATACAGGCTCTGTTCTTGATTTTAAGGAAAACTTACAGTTTCTCACCCTTAAGTATGTTAAGTGTAGGGTTATTTTGGAGATATTCTTTATCAAACTGCCCAAGTACCCTTCTATTTATAATTTGTCATGAATCTGTGTTTGATTTTGTCAAGTGCATTTTTCTGTGTCAGTTAATAGTCTGATATGACTTCTCATTTTACTTGTGTGTGTGGTGTATTACATTGATTTCTGAATGTTGAACTAGCCTTGCATATGTCAATTTAATCCCATTTGTTTGCAGTGTACAATTATTTTGAAATATTACTGGATTTAATTTGTTAATATTTTAGTAGGGTTTTTGCACCTATATTAATAGGATATATGCTCTGAAATTTTCTTTAATGTTAAATCTTTATATGGTTTTAATATTGATCTAATACTGGCCACATAGAATGAATTAGGGAATGCTTCCCCTGATTATTTTGGAAGAAATACAATCATATTATTCCTCATGAAGTTTAAGGGTTTGATAGATTTCAACACTGAAACCATCTGGGTCTGGAAAGTTTTGTTTGGGAATATTATGATTAATTTTGACACAAGTTCCTTTAATAGTTTTGGCCTATTCAGGAGATCTACCTCTACTTGTGTGAATTTTGGTAGATTGTATCTTTCAAGGAACTGGTTTGTTCTATCAAATTGGTGGGCACCGATTTTCTAACAGTATTCCTTTATTGTATTTTTAATGTACCTTAGAATGGTAGTGATGGTCCCCTTTCATTCCTGATATTAGTAATTTCTGTCTTTCCTCATTTTTCTCTTGGTGCCTTCCTAAAGGTTTATCAATTTTATTGATCTGTTCAAATAACCAGCTTTTACTTTTTTAAATATTTTCTATTAATTTCCTGTTTTAACTTTCATTAATTTCTGCTCTAATTTTTATTATTTCTTTTCTTTTGCTTGATACATGTTTAATTTCCTCTTTATCTTTAGTTTCCTAAGGTTGAAGCATAGATTATTGATTTTATAACTCTTTTCTTTTCTGATATGTACAATCAATACTATAAATTTAGCACTATATATTTCACTCTACTCTCTTGCTTGCATGGTTCTGATAAGAAGTTCAATACAGTTCTTATTATGATTCCTCTATAGTTAATTCCTTTTTTTTTTTTTTGAGGGCATATCTTATATTTATTGATCAAATGGTTGTTAACAACAATAAAATTCTGTATAGGGGGCACAATGCACAATCATTAATCAACCCCATGCCTACTTCTCAACAGTCTCCAATCTTCTAAAGTATAACGAACAAGTTCTTACTTGGTGAACAAATTCTTACATAGTGAATAAGTTCTTACATGGTGAATGGTGCAAGGGCAGTCATCACAGAAACTTTCGGTTTTGCTCATGCATTATGAACTATAAACAATCAGGTCAAATATGAATATTCGTTTGATTTTTATACTTGATTTATATGTGGATACCACATTTCTCCCTTTATTATTATTATTATTATTTTTAATAAAATGCTGAAGTGGTAGGTAGATGTAAGATAAAGGTAGAAAACATAGTTTAGTGTTGTAAGAGAGCAAATGTAGATGATCAGGTGTGTGCCTGTAGACTATGTGTTAATCCAAGCTATACAAGGGCAATAAAACATCCACGGATGCAGAAGTTTTCTCTCAAAACGGGGGGAGAGGTTCTAAGCCTCACCTCTGTTGATCCCCAATTTCTCACCTGATGACCCCCCTGCGACTGTGCCTGTCTTAGGTTGTTCCTCCCTTGAGGAATCTTACCCGTCTCTGGCTAACCAGTCATCTTCCGGGGCCATACAGGGAAATGTAAAGTTGGTAAGTGAGAGAGAAGCCATATTGTTTGAAAAGGTTAGCTTTTTACTTCTTTGCAGATTTATGCCCTGTGGCTTCTATGCCCAGCATTTGTCTTGAGGTATCTTTACCACTTGGAGGAATTATGATACTCGGTAAATTCGATATGAGGCACGAATTCTATTTAAGGGTTGTAAGTTAATTCCTTTTTTTGGCTTCTTTCTTGGTTTAGTCTTTGTCTGTATATTCTCACAGTCAGAATATTATATATCTAGGTGAATTTTATTGGCATTTATCCTGCTTAGTGTTCTCTGAATTTCCTGTATCAGTGGTTTTGCATTTGTCCTTCATTTTGAAAAGTTCTCAGCCATAACTTCAAAAATTTCTTCTTTTTCCTTTCTTTTATTTCTGGTATTCCAATTATGCATGTTACACCTTTTGTAATTGTCTCACAGTTTTTGGATATTGTGTTCCTCATTCTTTTTCTCTTTGCATTTCAGTTTGGGAACTTCCTCTCAACAAATCTTCAAACTCAATGATTTTCTTTTCACTCATTGGCTGTGTCCATTCTGCTGATGACCTTAAAAGCATTCTTTACTTCTATACAGTAGTTTTTAATTCTATTTATTTTTTCTTAATATGTCCGTCTGTCTGCTTACATTATCTATCTGTTCCTGCATGTGTCTGCTTTTTCCATTAGAAGTCTTAATATATTAGTAGGTTATTTTAAATTTCTTATCTAATAATTCCCTAATATATATCCTATCTGCATCTGGTTCTGATTTTTGCTTTGCTTGGTTTTTTTCACAGTCAGTTTTTTTCTAGCCTTCTTTGATGCCTTATGATTTTGCTGTTAAAAGCTGGATGTAATGTGTAAGGTAAACTTCAGTTTCCTGTAGTTTTTTTTCCCTTTTCTTATTCTACCCAGGTGTCATTGTTTTTCCATGAGATCTCTTTCTTAGAATCTGTTTTATAGCACTTTCAACTGTAATCCATGGTTACTTTCCTAGAGCCCTGAGGTGATATACTGTTGTATCAGGTATAGGGGAAACAAGTGTTCTATCATGTTATGATTAAATCTCAGTCTTTTAATGGACCTGAATTCTTGGGAGATGACCTTCAAAAGTGTTTCTTAGCTATTTTTGTATGTTTGTTTGTTTTCATAGATGATGCAGTAAGGATAAAGAGGCCTGGAGTTGGCTAATTGCCTTTCTCCCCACATATACAAGACTCCAGTATATTTATTTCCTTTGTAAAGGAGGTGTTTCTTATGTAGAACCCTCAGGGCTTATTTCAAAATGGTATTTTCCCCTTCTGACACAATAGGGCATTTTTCTTGGCTCCTTACTCTGAAGACCTGATGGGGTTCCTAGAGATTAAGTATACAAAAATGTGGAGTGCTCCTAGGACTATGTCTCCAAAGAGTTTCTCATCGAAAGCTAATCTACACTTAGCCTCCCACAATTCATCAAAACTGTCATAAAAGTTTGCCTACCAATTTATGAATGAATAAATGCTATTCAGCAGCTATTGCTTCAGATAATCTGATCTCAGTGGATGTTCTCTGTATTTTCCTATCTCTTTAGACTGCAGAATGAGGTTTTTCCCTGTTATCTCTGCTCCCCAAGAACTATAATAAAAGTCATTGGTTTTCACTTTGTTCAGAATTTTTCCTGTAAGAACAAGAGTGACATTTTGTGCCATATGTGAAACCAGGAGTCCACCTGTTTGTTGGTATTTTTACTTTAAAAAGGTTTGAACTTTGATTCTATACCTGTGGACAATATTTGTTAATCAAATGTATCCTTTTATGTGAAATTTACCTACATGGTGATGTCTATAAAATTCAATGAATGTATGATTGTGTTATCTCATTGCATCCTTACAGAATATGATTAAAAATGTCACTTATGACACC
Organism: Manis pentadactyla; assembly: GCF_030020395.1. Classification (NCBI taxonomy): domain Eukaryota; kingdom Metazoa; phylum Chordata; class Mammalia; order Pholidota; family Manidae; genus Manis; species Manis pentadactyla. Next base: position 165,943,920 of record NC_080020.1, on the reverse strand, counting down.
CGTTCTATCTATTCTAGTCAGTTCTGTTCTCTTTCTATTCAATTCATCATTTCAAATATATTTCATGAGTCACATCTCTCCTCTATTGTCAATTGTCCAAATAAAGCCACATTTCATGAACTCATTTTTTACCACTATTACATAGGTTTTCCTGCTTTTTTCCACTAAGTTTCTCCTCTTTTTCTTACTTCAAAACTAAAATTAAAATAAATAAAATACAAGCTGAGATCTTTTATTATCTGGTTTACCTCACATCTCTAAACTTTTATTTATTTACACTCAACATGAACTCAATTCTTCTGTGTCCTCAGCACAATTCTTCTGTGTCCACTGTTTCTAAAACACACTCTGTTCTTTTCTGATTCCATGAGGGATAATTCCTGTATTTATTACAAGCTACTAAAAGTAATTAAGTAATATTCTTTTTTTTGAACACTTTGGTTGCTAGATAACTTATTTATGCTATGATATCCAAGGATGTCAGCTTCACTTGATTCACAAGTAAACACCATCAAGTCATTTTCACATTCAAGGCTCTTTCATATGTTCTCACCATACCTAAAACAAAGATCTAAATCTGTACCTTGACCTCGAAGGCCTTCCTTGGAGAATTTCCTGATTTTCTCTTCAGTGCGTCTCCTATTATGCCTTAAAATCATTTCAGAGCAGCTTCACTCTTCTTTTTATGGTTCTCATAATAAAGCAAGATTGTTTTCATCTCAAGGACATTGACGCTACTCTTTGCTCTGATGCTGTTCTCCTAGAACACGCATTTCATGACTTGCCTCTTCATATTTTTCCAGTGAATCCTCAAATGTCAACTCCCTAAAGAAACCATTTCTTACAAATCCTCTGTAATCATTTATACCATTTTCTGCTAAGTCAGCCTTTATGTTTTTCTATTCTCTCACCTAGAATAATTTTTCTTGATATTTTTCTATCATATTAAGTAATATTATATTATTTTCTGGTTTAATTTTATTTACTGTCCCCATATTACATTGATGCTCTATGAGTACAGGATTTTGTCTGTCTTATTTCTTCTTAGATCCAAATGAGTCAAAAAAAATAAATTTTGAATGAAATAAAATAGATTATACTATCCAAATTCATATTATTTATTATGCTTCAATTCAAGTTTTTCCTCAGTATATGAAGCCACCTCTACTTAACTCATATGTGTGAATCTTACTCCTCTTACCTCCTCTGAGAATTACAATAATTATAATTTTCTGAGTATTGATATCATTAAGTCATCTTCCCATTTATGTGACTTTCTGTGAAGTCTTATGTTGCCAAATTATACCCCTGTCCCCCATTCTAACCTCTGTGCAGTTATATGCACCCTCTTTTCTGTTCCCATCTCTCACTCCTTCATGCTCCTGTGACACCTCTATGTGCCCTCTGCAGTTTATAGTATATGCCAGTTGAATGCCGTAGGTCATCAGTCTTTGGTCTTATGTTGCATTCTCCTTCTTGACATAATTGATACTCATATCTTGACTGAAATCCAATTACCCTATGGCTCTCTCAAGTCACGCCTTTCTTCCAATGGTGTTGAATCTCTTGTTATCAGACTATATCACCCAATTCCCCTCATTGTTGTAATAATTTATAACTCACTGTTCACTTGCCTTAATTTTTTAATGATTTAGGTTCTAGTTCAATGTATGGTTTCCAACACTATTCTATCCTAAAGTTTTAGTGATTTGTATATGCATGTCAATAATCCTACCAAAAAATTCATGTCTTCCTTGAAATGTTCTTCTTCTATTTAATATCCTTCAACCTCAGACATTGTCTCCCATGGTCGTAGACTAGACCTAATCCTGCCAGTAATTGCAGCCTCCCGTAATGTCAATTTCAAACACACCCTTTTCTATATGTTTGCATTTCTTTCCTTCTTAGAACCTTAGAAACTTAAAATAACATATATTTATTGTCTCATAGATTCTGTGTGTCAGAAGTCTAGACATGATTTATCTTGGAAAGGCTAAATTCCAGGGATGTTAGCCAGGGATGGGTTCTTTCCTAGGGTCTCAACTGAGGGATACTTACAAAGCTCAGTCAGAGATTTTGACAGAATTCATTTTCTTATGACAATAGGACTCATGGATGCTCTGGCAAAAGCAGCAAGATCAACTAGAAAGGTTCTTATATAACAAAAGGTGGTCATGGAAGTAACATCCATTACTTTTGCCATATACTATAAATTTGAACTGAGTCATAGGTGTTGCCCACACACAGTGTGAAGGGATTATAAGGAGGCATAAATATCAGAAGGTAAACATCATGGGGGTTCTCCTTGAAGTCTGTCTTCTAAATCCATTAACACTTGCATCTCAAATCCCATTTCTCTGCTTTATAGCAGAACTACTTGGAAATGTTTAGTACTTGCTGCCTTGGATTTTCCCTTCTTGATACTCTCCTTGTGGGCATTCGAGTCATGTTTTCCCCCACTGTTCTCCCCAAGTCACTCTAGTCTTGGTCACCAGTGACCTATATATTGTAATATCCAATGGTCAATTCTCAACTCACATGTTATCTTACCCATCAGTCGTGGTATAGTCAGCTAATAACTTTTGTCTTTTTTAAAGACTGTTTGCATATGACTTGCAGAACATTGCATTTCCTTGGTTTTTCTGTAATTTTACTGGAGACTTTTCTCCTGTCTCTATTTCTGGTTATACTTCTTTCTCTGAAAGTCTTTCCTTTGAAATACTCCAGGTCTTAATCTTTGAACTTCCTTTTGTTTTGTTTTGTTTTGCTTTTCCTCAAACTTCATTCACTTCCCTGAAGGCCTCTTCAGTTCCCATTGTTTTAAATATCATCTATCCAACAATGATGCCTGAATTTATATGTATATTTTGGAGTTACTCCTTGAACTTCTTTTTATTAAACTGCATTCTCAATAATAGCTCCACTTAGATGTTTAATTAAAATATGCTCTAACTGAAATTCATCTCAGTAATGGACAACTTCATCCCTTCAGTTTATCAACCCAAAATACTTGTAGCTATTTTCATCCCCTTTCTTTGTTTTCCTTTTGTTTCTCTTCCTTCCTACCCACCTATTTTTTCCTTCCTTCCTTCCTTCCTTCCTTCCTTCCTTCCTTCCTTCCTTCCTTCCTTCCTTCCTTCCTTCTTTCCTTCCTTCCTTCCTTCCTTCCTTCCTTCCTTCCTTCCTTCCTTCCTTCCTTCCTTCCTTCCTTCCTTCCTTCCTTCCTTCCTTCCTTCTTCTCTCCCTTCTTTTATTTAACACCCAATAATAAATTATCATGAAACCTCTTTAACACTATTTTCAAAATATTTCCAGTATTTGACCATTTTTGGCCTTGTCCTTGACTACCACCCTGGTCCATGACACTAGCATCTTGTTTCTGGATTATTTCATTAAGCATCTCTGTTCTCCTTGCTTTTTTCCCTTTATTATCCCCTATGCCAACAATCCTCAATTTTAGGGTCAATTTTTAACATATCACATATATTCACTTTTTTTTTTTCATTTTTGAAAGACGATTTTTTAGATGCATTTCAGTTTCCAACAAAAAGTAGACCAGAGGGAGGACTGAATCCAGGGTAGTTCACACTACCACACTACCATTTATATGACACGTTAGCAATGTAGTCAGCTAATAATTTTTTTCTACTTTAAACACTCTTTTGACATGATTTCCCTTGGAAGAAACAATAGATACGAAATCTATGAGAATGAAAACTCAAAGTACATTTTCTATTTATGTGTTTTGCAGCTTGATAGGCATTTGGGTATATTTAACTTTACATAATACTAATAAAACATACAGTTGTTATCCAAACATGGATATGATAGACCCCAAAGTTAATACCTTCCCATAATTCCAATTTGCCTCTCTTTGATGTCAATCTTCTGTAATTTAAGTTTTGGACATGTGACAAACCACATATATGACTCTAATAAATACTCTAAGCAAAATAAGAATAACAACCTATTTCACAGGATGTCTGCCTAGGAAAAAAAAGCAATACTATGAATCAATCAATCAATTATAAATTGTTATAAAAATGTGTATTTTACTTAACAGGGTATTGACAAAATATCCTGTTAATTATGTCATTTGTCACAATGTAAATGTGTATTTTACTTCCTTTAGTCATAAAATATCTGTAAGTTGCAATTAAGTACCCTAATTCTCACTTTGGGATTTTATCATTTGATCAACAAGTCTGAATTCATACTATTAATTCCTTTAAGAAAAAATCCCTTTATAAGTTTATTTGACATGTTAGAGATTGCCCTTTTTTTACTATTCTGGAAAAAAATTAACAGACTTTATTTTATAGAGTAGTTTTTGGGTCACAGCAAAATTGAGTGGAAGGTACAGAGATTTCACATATACCCCATCCCCACTTATGCATAGCCTCCATTATCAAATCTCCCACAAAATGGTTTATTTGTCATAATTGATGAACCTATAGTGACACATCAATATCACCTGAAGTTTATAGTTTATGCTAGTATTCACTCTTGGTGTTGTAAAGATTGCTTTTTTAAAAATCTTCATTTACTTATTAATATAATTTTAAAAGTATATACAAAGGAATGTTTATAGCAAAGAAAATTAAGAGAAAACAAAGCAGGGTTCTTTGATTCAATATTTATCTGTGCTATGATTTGAAAGAGAGAGGGAAAAAAGAGCCTTCTTTTTCATAACTTGGGTCTCTTAGCTTGTCTGCAATTTATTCCTCATAAGAAGAAACTTTATTGAAAACCACCACAGGCCCAGGAAAATGCTCAGATCTTCTTCATATTTCCAACAGAGCATCTCCAAGATTTGTTTTGTAAAAAGCCCCCACTGGCAAGTCATTTTGAAAATGTAAACACATTTGATGCTATGAAGCTAGATGCTGCAGTCATCTCTGAAGGATTAGCAAATTACCACTCTTTATCCTGCTTTATTTAAACTTCATTCCAAAAAAGCAAATCAGAGAAGGAAGTAGCAATTAAAAGAGGTACCACAAGATGAATTTAAATGGTCACCTTAGTAATGTTTCTTAATTGTATAGCACATGAAAGTTCAGGTAAGACTTCACATCTCATTTTATCCTTACTTTAACCCCATGAACTGAACATAAAGAATTATTCAATTCTAGAAGGATAGCAAAGCAAGTGGGGATAAGTGACGTATCCAGGGTCATATACCTTATAATTGGCCATAACCAAATCCAAGATCCCATGCTCTGACTTGAACTTTTAGTGCATATGTGGGGATATGGAAGATTTTTCTCAAAAAATAAAGGCATTAATTAGGTAATATGAGTAATGTAAAAGCAAAAAGGAGAAATGACACATAGGCCCCTAGAGAAAGGTCTGTGGTTGCCAGGCTACCAGCACTAGAGTGTAGTGACAGCATTTTCATACCATTGACAGCATATGAGGAAAGAGGTGGGAAACAAGTGGTTGCCAGTGCTCTATGCACCCTGCTAAGAAGCCTGAACATTTTGATTTTTGTTTTAAGATAATGAAGTCATGGAGAATTTTCTATAAGGAATGAAATAATTACATTTTAATTTTGGCAATGACATTCTGACTTCGTTTTAAAGTATGGTTAGCATGAAGTAAGACTAAAAGTAGGCAGAATAATAAGGAAATTATTGCACGAATGTAGGTGAAAGATAATTATAATGATATTTAAATCATAAAGATAAATTGGCAGATTAGAAAACTAGAATGATTTTTGACAGGCAACTTTTTGATTAACTGGATGTTAGAAACAAAGGATCAGACTCCATCCATCAAGTCATAGTGAATATAAACAATGTTTAGTGCACATGGAAATAAACTATAAAGGATGCCAAGATATACAGGAAACCTCCTATTGAGAAATTTTCATAAAGCACTGTTTAAAAACTTGAGTACACATGAATATTACCAATAATGTAAATGATCTTAAAATATTTTTGAAGAATGATTAATGGTAATAAAACTGCTTTATTGGTTTCTGATTCCATAAGTAAGGAGGTTGAAGGTCTCCACTCCATCTAACAAGTAAAAAGCTCAACAAACTGTAAAATCAACAATTCTTCTAGAATCCATAAGAGAGGTAAGGATACGGGACAAACCACTGTCCCCAAAATTCAAGGTAGGTAGGCAAAAACAAGGAGTCACAGCTTACAAGAGACAGGACTCAGGAGGGCAGACCTCCATGAGAACCAATGTCAGGACAGGAAAACCTGAACTGTAATTGAGGAATTGGAAGCTCAGTGTGCAAATCTCTGAGACTTAAACACTCCAAGGACACCCAGTCATAAGGGAGACCCCAGAATTTTGTGAGAATTGCCTCAGGAACTTGACTGGGTTTTCAGAGAAAATTTTGGAGAAAAATCCCCCTATGATTATGAAAGCAGGAAGGGAAATGTAATCATTTTGAAATATGTAATAGCACTCTTTTTCTTTTTAATAAGGCCTTCAGTAGAAATTAGTTAATCAGAGTCTAACTTTCTGGGGTATTATTAGAGCCTAATTGACTTGGAGAAGTGAAATAATCAGCTCCAGTCAGCTACAATGTTTCAAGTGGGAAAAGGAAAATACTCACTTCCAGTCAGTTCTAGCCATATTCTCTCGCTAAGAAGGGGGAATAAACACAGAAACATTTGTGAAGCCTACGGTTCACAGAAATATGTGCACTAAAAGACAGATCTAGTAATCATTGATTGTTTCCCCTCCCCCAACTCCTCACTACCATAGTATGAAATATCTATCTATAGTAGTTCCTTTTACACAGTATATCATGTCCAGCCATGAAGAAAACATTACAAGCATGACAAATAGCAAAATCACAATTTGAAAAGACAGAGTAAGCATCAGAACCAGACATGGCAGGGAAGTTATTATCATCAACAGGTATTTCAAACATTCGTGATTAATATATAAGGGTTTCAAAAGATAAAGTAGATAGAATGCAAGACAGACAGGCAATGTAAACAGAGAGTTGGAAATCATAAGGAAGAGCCAAGAACAAATGCTAGAAAAATTTTTTTTAAACACTGTAAAATAAATAAAGAATGCCTTTTAAGGGATTATTGGTACACTGGACACAGCCAAGTAAAGAACCTCAGACACAGAAGTTATTTCAGTAGAATCATTAAAAACCAGTAAGAAAAGAGAACAAAAAACAGGAAAACAGACTGAATGTCCAAGAACTATGGAACAACTACTGTGGGTATAAATACGCATAATGGAAATACCAAAAAAACATGAAAGAGAAAGGAACAGAAGTACTGAAACTACAATGACTGAGAATTTCCCCAGATTAATGTCAGACACAAAACCATAAATACAGGAAACTCAGAGAACTCCAACCAGGATCAATGCCAAAAGAACATTACCTAGGCAAATGATTTTCAAACTACAGAAAATCAAAGACAAGGAAAAAAATCCAGAAAGAAGCCAGTTGAAGAAAAACACCTTCCCTATAGACTAACTAAGGTAAGGATTACATCTGACTTATTAGAAATCATGGAAGTACAAAACAAGTGGAGTGAAATAATGTGTTGAGAGAAAAACCTAACCAACCTAGAATTCTGTACTCTGACATTATCCTTCAAAACTGAAAGAGAAAAAAGACATCAATAGACAAACAAAAATTGAGACTATTTTTTGACCTACCTTTTAAGGATGTAAAAAGAAGTTATTTAAAGAGAAAAAAATGATATATAGGTCAGAAACTCAGGTCTAGATAAAAGAATGAGCATCAAAGAAGGAATAAATGAAGGCAAAATAAAAATTTTCAGTTTCTTATTTTTAATTTATCAAACAGATGAGTTTTCCAATAATAATAGCAAAAGTATATATATGTACATATATATGTATGCACATATTGTTCATATAAATAAATTGAATGACCACAATGATATAAGAAATGAGAGGGAAGAACTAGTATTATTTTGTTACTATAATTAATAAGTACTCCTTAATTATTGTGGTGGTTATTTGAAAGCAGACTTAGGTAAGATGTAAATATGTATTGTGAACGCTGTTTCTTATAAAAAAGGATAATTGATATGTTAAGAAAAGAGACAAAATGGAATCATGCAAAATGATCAATTCCAACCTGAAAAGACAGAAAAAAAGTGGAGGCAGAAAGAGGAACAAAGAACAAAGGCAACAAGTAGAAATAAGTAATAAACATGGTAGATATTAATCCAACTATATAAATAGTCACTATGAAAGTAAATTGTCTAAATCTATCAACTAAAAGACAGAGATAAATAAAGGTATTATAAATGGATAAGTAAATGGTATTATGAATAGATAAATAAATGGTAGTACATAGCAGACAATGGATTAGTATGTAGAACAAAAGCAAAATGAGCTGGACCTGGAAGAAACCTAAATGTGTATCATTAAGTGAAAGAAGACAATCTGAAAGGCTATATACCATGTGATTCCAACTATGTGACATTCTAAAAATGACAAAACTGTGGAGACAGTTAAAAGATCAATGGTTGCCATGGGTTAGGATGGAAGGAGAGGGATGAATAGTTAGAGCACAGAGTATTTTTAGGGCAGCAGAATACTTTATAAATACTATAATGATAAATGTCATTATATATTTGTCCAAACCCACAGAATGTACCTCAACAAGAATATACCCTGGGTAAACTATGGACCTTGGGTAGTGGAGATATGTTTAATTTAGTTTAATCAATTGTAATAATGTACTACTCTCTTGGGGGATGTCTAATAATTTGGAAAACGATGTATGAATGGTGATAGAGAACACGTGGGAAATCTCTGTACCTTCCTCAATTCGGCTGTGCACCTAAAATTGTTCTCAAAACACAAAGTCCTGATTTTTAAAAGCCACTTTATTAAAGACAGAAGAATATAGATTATTTTAGGTATATTAACAGCTGTTTGATTGAGGTGCCATATTTTATATTTCCACTTGGACAAATGAGTAGACATTACAGATAAGGAATTTTTAAGTCAAAATAAGAGTCCCACTTTAACTCACAAATTGGTGAACTCTCCAATCCTAAGGGTCTCTAGAGGTACAATCTAAAAATAGAATTCCTACATTGTGTGAGAGGTTGAATATGAAGCTATCTTTCAACTCCAGAATTCTAGCATTATTAATTCTGATTCATGGATAGTTTTGGTGGAAAAAGTCAGCCAATACAAGAATTAAACAATGTGCTTGCTGAAGTAAATTATTGGTAAATTTTTGTTTTTCCCAGCTACAGTCACATAACTCTGCCCTTCTCCATACTTAGGAGTCGACAGAAAGGACTTCAGGTGCCAAAAGATGTGGAGCAGTTCCCAGCACAATTTTTGTTTTGTTTTGCTTACTTTTTAGGTTTTGCTTCCCCAATTCCCTAGATTTAGACTTGAAATTACATTTTGCAGAAATGTTGGAGTGGAAAATTATGGGCAGTTCTATATCTGATTCCCTAGCAACAAGCTTGTTTATCCAGATTCCAATAAGTAATTAGTATTTTCTCAGAACTCTTACTTTTGCATTTCCTTAGGGAGGTCTTGATTCAAACTTACAGTTCTTGGGTAGAAGTTGATTCACTACTCTAAGATCATAGTTGACAGGGGAGATACAGATTAGATTGGACCGTGATGCTTCTAATTCTTCCCCATCCAAACTGTTCAGAGCATGATCTGCTGTGTGGAGTAACAGATTTTATTTCATTATTTTAACATGAAGAAGCTTCAAGGAACTACTCAATCTTAATACTTAATAAACGTACAGCCTGCTTGATCTTGCCAAGACTAAACAAAATTCTTAAACCTATGAAGAGGGATGGGGAGAAAAGAGCACTAGGGCTCAGCACGAAGAGGAAAAGAAAAGGAAATTTCAGACTTCCTGCTTTATTTTAATTTCTATGATTCCAAAGGCTTATAATTTCTGCCAGTGGACATAGGTGAATTCTCTATTCCTTAGAAAAAAAATTAAATAGAAAAATAAAGAAGGAGGAATAGCAGCTTGCTGGCCTATGGCTCGTAAGTTCATCTCTGAGGTTTTAATAGCCAGCTAGAACCTAGGACATTATGTATTCAACACCTGAACCATCTGTGCTTTTAGCTGCAACAGTTCTTGGCTGGTGACAGAATGGGAAAAATATTCATAAAGTGACCTGGTGTGAAGTAGAAGGACTTAATAACAAAACTGAACTGCCATTGTCTTAATTTTCCCCTGCTCATTTTTTAGACTTTGAAATATAAAGAATCCTTAAAAATGATTATATTGATGCATATGTTAGCATATTTGAAGCTTAAAACAAGGCAAAACTTACCACACTTTAAATGTCTGTATAGCTGATCCACAGAAGTGAAGTGTGTGCCTTTTAAAGGCAAGAATCACTTCTAACTCCCCATTAGTCTAAGCTCTCTCAGGTGGGTTAATCATTGAGATCACTCAGTGAAATGTATACATAACACAATTTAGAAAGGTCCCATATGAACATACTAACCAAGGTTTGATTCTTCTGATCTCCTTGGCAATCATTGGTAAACAAAAATTTATCTAAGCATTGTTTCTACAAGTCTGTCTGACTTAAAAATATTATGCTAAGAACAGTTCTAATTACAACTGTGTAATGAAATGCACAGTAATACTCAACACTCTACTCATGATATTCATATAGTGTGAGAATTCTGATATAGAAAGTTTAGGGATTAACAGGATGAAAACATTTATGTATGCCAGTGTATTTTCATTTACTTTCTCTCTAGTAATAAATTATCAGTGCCCACACCACATAATCACTGCATGATAATAATTGCAATTATATACATGAAGTATTTACAATGTATCTGATAAATGATAATCACTTGATTGATATAATTATGGCTACTTCAATTAGTAGGAGCATATGACATAATATTTCAGAGTGCAAATTAATGATCAGCCAGATGATCTGAGTTCAAATGTGAACACTTTACTAGCTAGATATATGGACAAATTCAAAAATTATCCCAATGCTGCAAATTAATTCTAAAATACATTGAAAGGTTTTTTACTCTTTCTCTTAAAGGAAAAAAGTTTTTTTTTTCATATTTTTTAATGATCCTTCTTTCTGAACCCTTAATAGAATGAATATCTTAGAATTCTACTGGTTGAATAATGGGGTTAGTAATATTATTTGAAAACCTTGATTTCAAAGTTTTAAATATAAATATATACTTGCATAATTAATAGCTGGTCAAAAATATGAAGTTAAATACAGAGTAGTCATTAATAATAGCAGGTTATACCAAGAGGTAGAGAGAAAGAACTTATTTGCCTTTGTGGCCAGAAGGCCACATCATTATGTTCTACTTAAGAAGTGGGAAAGACTTGAGCTATTTCCAAATTAATCATAAAATACTCTTCCTTAGGTTAGTTTTCTTCAAGTAACTGTAAATTGTACACCTTTAAAATAAATTAAGCAAGAAATCTGCATTGGTGGAAATATAATTCCTTTCAATAGGTATATAACTTCTAAGAATGTATTTTAATAACCAGACTAGCTAAGTGTGTATGTATGTGTCTTCCTTAAAGTCTAGAAAATTTGTTCGTTCTCTCTCCTCAAATTCTTAGTAAATATTTGTTTCCCCTGGGATCCATAGCCTGGAAAGTGACATTGACATATTATAATTTAAAACTACGAGTTCAATATATCACACTCAACCAAGCAGAAGACATGTAATATAATAACAATAATGATTTAAAATTCTTTGATATGAACTTGCTATAAACATGAACTAAAAACATATTATAAATATGGGTTCCAGAAATATCACTCATGTCCATTTATCAAATGTGAGTACTAATCAAATTAAAATAAGAAAAAATAATAAAAAGTCAATGTTCTTTGAATGCTTACTATCTACCAATGATTGTGTGGGAAAAGTAGTCTCCCTTATTATCATTTAATCCTCACAAAAATTATCTGGGGTAGATACCAGTATTATCCATTTTATGAGTTATCTCTTGCTGCATAATAAACTACTCCCAATCTTAGTGATCTGAACTATATACATTTTTATTTCATTTAGTCATTTCTTTATCTGTTTGTTGGTCATAAATCTGGACTAGAATGATATGGATTCCTTGTTTCAGGGTTCTCACAGTTTTCAGTCAAACTTTCATCCAGGACTGTGGTCAAATCAAGGCTCTACTAGGGAAGAGTTAATTTACATGATTGTGGGATAGATTCAATTCTTCTTGGGCTGTTGTGCCAAGGGCCTGTGTACCACACTGACTGTGGGATGGAAACCATCTTCAGTTCCTTGACACATGGACCTCCTCAACATGGTAGTTTACTTCAACAGAGAATGCAAGCAAGAGGGCTAGAGAAAATGTTTCAACAAGGGAAAAAATGAGTCTTTTATTGCCCAATCTTGTAATTGACATACCAATATGTTTATCATATTATTTCTTTTAGAAGCAAGTGAGTAGGTTAAGGACACATGAAAGAACATGAGTAATAGTAAGAATATAACTGGAAATCATTTCATAACCTATTTGTTATATCTTTGGTTTGTAGGAGAGGGAATTACAATCTCATTTGGGGAATTACTTTGTCCCTTATCACCTAAAAAATAAGTGGCAGAGTATATGATTTCAATCTGAATTCATATTCTTAACTGCTAAACTGAATGTACACACACTAAGCAGCAGCCATTACTGAAGGCCGAATCAAATATCTCTCTCAGAAATGATCTGATAGTGGAATTACGGGAAGATGACTTGGGAGGAAGCAGCTAGAATCTCCCTCTACACCTAGACAAGAGAACTGGCAGAATTTGTAACTATTTTGGAACTCTGGAGTCTACTGAAAGCTTTTTACTTTCAAGGGAAGGCTTAGATAGTAAGTTAAAGTTAATTTCAGTGAAATTCAGCTATTAGCTCAGTAGTAGCTACCTGTAACCAACTTTCCAGCTACTGTCAGGCATCTGTACATTCATTACAGGACCAGCTGCCACTCAGCTTGTGGGAGTCAGGGTAAACAAAAAGAACTGTGCCCTCCAAATATTAGAGATTTGTTTTTCTGCCCCCACAGGTACAAAGAAGGGGACAGAAAATTTTCATCTCTTCCCATTGTTGCAAGTCCTTATCCCTTCTGCTGTAGTGACATCCAGTCTATTTAAAGATCTGCTGTTCCTTTCCCTCCATTCATTCCTTTTTTTTTTTTAACCTTTTGGGAACAGGACATTAAAAACTAGGACATTTCAAAAACAACTGTTTAACCAGGGAAATTTAGAAAGTAACTATGCATGCCCAGGAAAAAGTGCAGGCTCAGAAAAGACATGAGAAGACCTTACATTTATGTCACAGACTGATTCTTGGCAAAGATACAACCTACCAAAAATAAAATCAACAAACTCTAGGGAAGAGGAAGAATCTTATTTCCAGAGTTATTATATTATTAGATTCAAATACCTACTTTTCAAAAACAACAACAAAAAAATCATAAGGCATTCAACAAAACAGAAAAGTATGGCTCATTCAAAGGAAAATAATCTTTCAAAAGAAACTGTCCCTGGAAACACTACTGCAAATCTGATAGACTGATACTATAAAAAACTGGTTTACAAATGCTCAAAGAACTAAAAGAAGATATAGAGGAATTTGAAAAAAAAATGGTGATGAACAAAATGGAAATATCAATAAAGAGAAAGAAAACTTAGAAAGAATCCAAAAAGTAACTCTGGAGATGAAATTTATAACAGAAATGAACTACTCATTAGGGTTATTTGAAGGCAGATTTGAACAGGTAGAAAAAAGAATCAGTGAACTTGAAGATAGGGGAATGGAAATATCCTGTCTGAGAAACAGAAAGAGAAAAAGGTGAACAGAGTTTAAGGGACCTGTAATACACCATCAAGCATTGTGGGAATCTCAGAAAATAAAGGAACAGAAAGAATATTCAAAAAAATAATAGCTGAATACTTCCTAAATGTGATGGAAGTCATGAATATAAACATTCAAGCTCAATAAACTCCAAGTAAGATGAACCCTAAGGCACCCACACTGAGACACATTATAATTAAACTTTGAAAGACAAAGACAAAGGTACAATATTGTAAACAGCAAATTTACAAAATTACAGTTACTTATACAAGAGATCTCCAGTAAAATTATCAGTTGATTTCTTATTAGAAACTTAGGAGGTCAGAAGGCAGTGAGTTGATATATTCAAAGTGCTAAAAGAAAAAAATGCAAATCAAGAACCCTATACCTGTCAAAACTATCCTTCAGAGGAGAGGGATAAATTAAGACATTCCCAGAATAACAAAAGCTGAGGTTGTTCATTAACATTAGATCTGTCCTAAAGAAATGCAAAAGGGATTCCTGCAGTTTAAAATTATATGACACTTGGAGCAACTCGAGGCTGTATGAAGAAATGAAGATCTTAGCGAAGATAAATATGTGGCAACAGTAAAAGCTGGTATTATTGTAACAATGGTTTGAAACTCCACTTTTGTTTTTTACATAATTTGCCTTCTCTGTGCTACAATCTCTCCCCCTTGGCCCCCCACACCACGTGTACTAAACATAATACCCCTCAATCCCCTTCACCCTCCCTCCCCACCCACCCTCCCACATCCTTCCCCTTTGGTAACTGTTAGTCCCTTCTGGGAGTCTGGGAGTCTGATGCTGTTTTGTTCCTTCAGTTTTGCTTCATTATTATACTCCACAAATGAGGGAAATAATTTGGCACTAGTCTTTCTCCCCCTGGCTTATTTCACTGAGTATAATATCGTCCAGCTCCATCTATGTTGCTGCAAATGGTAGTATTTGTTTCTTTCTTATAGCTGAATAGTATCCAATTGTGTATATGTACCACATCTTCTTTATCCATTCATCTATTGCTTCCATATCTTGGCTATGGTAAATAGTGTGGCAATAAACATAGGGGTGCATATGTCTTTTTGAATCTGGGATCTTGTTTGGATAAATTCCTAGGAGGGGAATTCTTGGGTCAAATGGTATTTCAATTTCTAGTATTTTGAGGAACCTCCATATTGCTTTCCACAATGGTTGAACTAGCTTACATTCCCACCAGTAGTATAGGAGGGTTCCCCTTTCTCCACATCCTTGCCAGCATTTGTTGTTCTTAGTCTTTTCGATGCTGGCCATCCTAACAGGTGTGAGGTGATATCTCATTGTAGTTTTACTTGCATTTACCTGATGATTAGTGATGTGGAGCATCTTTTCATGTGCCTGTTGGCCATCTGAATTTCTTCTTTGGAGAATTGTATCTTCATATACTCCACGCATTTTTTAATTGGGTGATTTGCTTTTTGGGTGTTGAGGTGTGTGAGTTCTTTATATATTTTGGATGTTAACCCCTTGTTGGGTATATTATTTACAAATATATTCTCCCATACTGAAGGATGCCTTTTTGTTCTGTTGATGGTGTCCTTTGCCATACAGAAGTTTGATGTAGTCGCATGTGTTCATTTTTGCTTTTGTTTCCTTTGCTTGAGGAGATGCATTCAGGAAGAAGTTGCTCATATTTATATGCAGGAGATTTTTTGCCTATGTTGTCTTCTAAGAGTTTTATGGTTTCATGACTTACATTCAGGTCTTTGATCCATTTCGAGTTTACTTTTCTTTATGGGGTTAAATAATAATCCAGTTTCATTCTCTTGCATGTAGCTGTCCAGTTTTGCCAACACCAGTTGTTGAAGAGGCTGTCATTTCCCCATTGTATGTCCATAGCTCCCTTATTGTATATTAATTGACCATATATGGTTGAGTTTATATCTGGGCTCTCTAGTCTGTTCCATTGGTCTATTGTTCTGTTCTTGTGCTAGTATCAAATTGTCTTGATTACTGTGGCTTTGTAATAGAGCTTGAAGTTGGGGAGTGTAAACCCACTCGCTTTTTTCTTCCTTCTCAGGATTACTTTGGCTATTCGGGGTCTTTTGTGGTTCCATATGAATTTTAGAACAATTTGCTCCAGTTCATTCAAGAATGCTGTAGGAATTTTGATAGGTATTGCATTGAATCTGTAGATTGCTTTAGGCAGGATGATCATTTTAACAATATTAATTGTTCCTATCCATGAGCACGGGATGTATTTCCACTTATTGATATCTTCTTTAATTTCTCTCATGAGAGTCTTGTAGTTTTCAGGCATAGGTCTTTCACTTACTTGATTAAGTTTATTCCTAGATATTTTATTCTTTTTGTTGCAATTGTGAAGGGAATTGTTTTCCTGATTTCTCTTTCTGCTAGTTCATTGTTAGTGTGTAGGAATGCAATAGATTTCTGTGCATTAATTTTGTATCCCGCAATTTTGCTGAATTCAGATATTAGATCTAGTAGTTTTGGATTAGATTCTTTAAGGTTTTTTATGTACAATATCGTGTCATCTGCAAACATGAACAGTTTGAGTTCTTCCTTGCCAGTCTGGATGCCTTTTATTTCTTTGTGTTTTAACATTGCCATGGCCAGGACCTCCAGTACTATGTTGAATAAAAACAGGGAGATTGGGCATACTTCTCTTGTTCCCTATATTAGGAGAAAAGCTTTCAGCTTCTCGCTGTTAAGTATGATGTTGGCTGTGGTTTTGTCATATATGGTCTTTATTATATTGAGGTACTTGCCCTCTATACCCATTTTGTTGGGAGTTTTTTTATCATGACTGTATGTTGAATTTTGTCGAACATTTTTTTAGCATCTATGAGGTTATCATGTGGTTTTTGTCCTTTTTGTTGATTTGGTGGCTGATGTTGATGGATTTTTTTAAATTATGTTTTTGTGTTATATGCAGTTTTAGGAGGAGGCCTCTGTCACCTCTCATGCCGCCATCTTTAATCCTCTTGTCCACACTATTTCTTCTATCCTCGAATTTGTGGACCTAGAGTCATACTTGTGAAGTTCTCATGAACTTAGGACTGGAACTTGACCACAACTCTTCTGATAAGTGCAGTGTTCTGTCCACCATTCCATTAACTTGCTGGTGTGGGGCAAATTAGGCCTGCAGCTCCTCTAGCTCCTGGATCTCTATCTTCAGTTCCTCCAAGTTCTCAGCCAGGGACAAGTACATCTTCATGATGAAGGGCATCTGCTTATTCAGCAGGGCACCTGCTTCCACGCGGGCCTTCTCTCCGTGGCTGTGCTGGTGGGTAGGAGCTGCTCAGCCAGTTTTCAGGGTTTTTTTTCAGAGGAAGGCATTCCAAATGTAGCTATAGAGGCAGTGTGTTTTTCAGAGAAGGTTACTTCAGGATCCTCTAGGTCACCATCTTGATCTGGAACTAGGACCTTTATCACCGGTGTGGTAGGTCTATTTTGTTTTCACTGAAGAATAGGTAACATTCTTCTCTGAAAAGAAAGGTGTTGATGGAGGCGTCTTTCTCACGCTGCAATCAGTGGCATTGACATGAATAAGAAGCAAGATGAGAAGAGCAGAAGGTAGTTTTATTTAGCAAGGCTGAAGTACACTCTCAAAGAGAAAGTGGGCAGCTTGAGCAAGCCCAGTAGTTGAGATTCTGATAGGGATTATGTTGAATGTCTAGAAAAGTGTGTAGGTCAATCTTAACAATGTTAGGTATTTCAATTCATGAACTTGAGGTTTAGGTTTATTTCCATTTATTTAGAATCTCTAATTTTTCAATGTGTTTTATAATTTTCATTTAATTTATTAAATTTATTCCTATTTTTATGATGCATTTTAAATGGATTTGTTTCCTGATTTCCTTTGGTATTGTTCATTACAATTGTATAGTAATACAATTTTTTGTATATTAATTATAATGGTGCTACCTTGCTACTATTTACTAGTTCTACTTATTTTGTGTATTTTTCAATATAAAATGTCATGTTATCTGAAAATAGAGATAGTTTTAATTCTCCCTTTCCAAATAGATGACTTTTACTTCTTTTTTTTTTCTAATTGATGTAACTAGAACCTCCAGAACAATGTTAAATAATAATGGCTGAAATGTACATATTTATTCTGTTCCTGATCTTAGGGAAAAGCATGCAGTCTTTCACTATTATGTATGATGGTAGCTGTGTGTTCATAAATGCTCTTAATCAGGTTTAGCAAGTTACCTTCTTTTAAGTTTTTTTTTTTTTTGAGTGGTTTTATTAGGAAATGTGGATTTTGTCAAATGATTTTCTAGGTCTATCAAATCGGTCACTCAGTTTTTGCCCTTTATTCTATTGATAAAGTGTGCTTCATTAATTTATGTTCAGATGTTAAGCTGATCTTGAATTCCTGTAATAAATCCCTGTTGATTAGAATATAAAATCTTTTTTTATAACTTGGTACTTCAACTTGCTAATATTTTGTTGAGGACTTTTGTGTCTATGTGTTCATAAATATATTGGCCTGTAGTTTTATTTTCTTGAGCTATCTTTGTCAGGTTTTGGTATAAGAGTAATACTTCTCTCATAGAATGATATGAAGAGTGTTCCTCCTCTAATAACTGTTACAGGAGTTTGTGAAGAGCTGCTGTTAATACTTTATTACATGTTTGGTATCATTCATCAGGAATGCCATTTAGGACTAGCCTTTTCTCTGTAGGTAGTTTTTTGATTGTTAATTCAAACCTTCTAACTCTATTTCTATTCTTATTTCTTTTACCTCTTTAATCTGTTTCAGTAGTTTGGTCTTTCTAGGAATTTGCTTATTATTTTGACATATAACTTATTAACAAAGCCATGTTCATAACATTCTCTCATATTCCTTTTTATTTCTGTAAGGTTGTTAATAATGCCCCTTCTTTCATTCTGATCTTAGTTACTGAGTGGTAGGGGATATCCTTTGTTTTGAAATAATCACTTTGTATGATATCAATACACCCACAATGACCGGTTGTAAGCTAGCAACGTATCACTGAATGTGGATTGTTAAATATATGCAGTAGCACACCAATATATAATGTTTCCCCATATAGACACTTGATAAATGCAAAAAACTCAAAATCTACATATAATAGAGCAATGTGGTAAATAAATAAGAAGTAATATGTTTGAAGTGTGGACTGATTTGTTTTGTGTAATTCTTTTTACTTGTAAGTTTACATAATTTAATTTTAACCATTTTTTTAAGTAGCTTGAAAAATTCTTTAAATTTAAGAACTCATTCTTACCAACAATGAAAAAATGGAATTAACCAAAATTTAGCACTCTCCTGGATTTACCCAAAATGTAGGTCTTGCAGATAGATTACAGTACTGCATACTTTTTCTGGTTTAAAATGATCTGTTTAAGGAATACGTGAATGAATGAATTCAGGAACACAAAAATGACTAAATCTTGTCTTTTTTTTCCCAATTAGTTTAGATTTAGATAATATTTTGCCACATGTAAATCTCTTTACTGCCTCTTAGATTTAATAGTTCAACCGATCTCTAGTCATGGTTTGGATTGTATACTTTATTTTAGTTTGTTAGTATTGAACATTTTTTAAGTAAATGTGTTAGAATTTAAACTTGAAAGCATGCCTAATTGATAGCCTGACTTAATGGATGATAGCAAACTATCAGACTTCCCAGTTACTCAACTAACAAACATTTCGACTTTTACTGGAGTGTTACATATTCTATGGTATCGTAACATGACAAAAGTTCTAGTATTCAGAAGAATATCTAAGAGTATATATTATTATTTAATATATAATTGATTTATATATTAATATATATTACTCAACAAACAATATTAATTTTATGTATATAAAATAAAATAATGAAAATTAAAAATTATTTTTATATATTAATGTGATTAAATACTATATTTATTAATATCATATATAATTATTTGTTCTTATATTATCATATATATTTTTATTTCTGTATTTGATATATGACATTTTTAAATATAATTTACCTAAGTATTTTTAAAATATAATACATAAAATATGTTAAAATATAAGGACAAATAATTATGTATAATTTGTTATTAGTATTACTATTTATTCAACATTAATTGTATTGTAACTTCTTTTAGAAAAATCTCAATACCTTATTCAAATAATTTGTAATTTAAAAGTATAATATATTTTCAAAGGTACTATACAAATGCCCAATGACCTATGAAGGAAAAAGTCAGATGTTTTTACTTTAAAGTCATTCAAAAAAACATAAAACATCAGATGGTGGTTAGATAACATCTAAGAAATGAATGTATTTTTTCCATGCACACAGTAAATGTCTAGCTAATCAAGATGTTTCTAAGGAGTCTACATCTGTTTTTTTTTATTGAAGTACGGTTGACATACAATCTCTTTTTTTATTAATGTATCATTGATAAACAATCTTACCTTGATTTCAAATATACAACACAGTGGTTCAACAGTTACCTATATTATTAAATCCTCACCCCCTCTAGTGTAGTTACTATTTACCAAGGTAATAAGATGTTACAGAACCATTAACTGTATTCTCCATGCTGCATTACCATCGTTGTGACCAACTTATATTGTGATTGCAAGTTACTGTGCCTCTTTAACCCCTTCACTCTCTCCTAGCCCAACCTCTTCCCTTTATACTGGTTTCAAGTATATAACACAGTGGTTCAACAGTTACCCATATTCTTAAATTCTTACCCCAACAAGTGCAATTATTACTATTTGTCAATATAAGAAGATGTTACAGAATCACTGGGTATGTTCTCCATGCTGTACTACCATCCCCGTGACCAACTTATATTATGATTGAGAATTTTTGTGCTCTTTTATTCCCGTCACCCTAACCCCTCCTCCATAGTAATCACCAGACACTTCTTAGTGTCTATGAATCTACTGCTATTTCATTCATTTTGTTTTGTTTTGTTTTTATATTCCACAACTAAGTGAAATCATATGTTACTTGTCTAGATCTATTGTAGCTATATTTATCGATAGGCTTATATTTATGGCATAAAAAATGTCACATATAAGGACCCTGCAATCAAGGAAAATAAGCATAAGGAATAAAACAAGAAGCACTGGTTACAAAAAGGATGTTGAGCGCTGGCTCTGTTGTTTATGGTCTGTGCAGAAATTCACACATAAAATTAATTGAGCATAATTAAATACTAAATCTTGTGTTAACAAACAGAAGTGTCATGAAAGTTCATTGAGATCATTTGTGGGCTAGAGTAACTAGAGTGAGTTTAATGAGTAAGAAAAAGTTAGTCCTGGTGGTATGCCAAACAGTTACTAATTACACATGAAAATGAATTTGTTCACTTTGAAGGGCAGTGTGATTAAAATGGTCATGGAAGAAAGAGGTGGTACAGTCTGATATGCTATTTGTAAGGCTTTCTTGGAGAAAGATCTATTAGTTTTTCTGAGCTTTACTCTGCTATTGTTAGAATTTTCTTGTTTGAAGATAAACAAGTTTACAGGGACTCAAAATAAATTGAACATTGCATTGTTTTTGAAAATTCACATAGCAGGTTTCCTGAACTGCTACTGTGTATCATGTAGTGTCAAATATAAATTATTATTATCTACTATGTGGGAATTTTACATAAGCCTTCTTTCCAACCCCATCTTATCCTTTCTTTCTTTGACTCAGTTTTCTCTTGCATATCCATGCTTTTAAAATAGAATGAGCCAAAATGCCAGAAGAAGCACAGAAAGGAATCAGGACAAGGAGGAACCTACTTAGGACAAATAGTGAAGACTGAGGATGTGGATATGAATGGGAAGACAAGACTGAAAAAAAAGATATCTATGAAGTGGGGTGGAGCGAATGAGACACCTGAATCTCACTTCATATGCCATGGATCCAGAATGCAGGAGCTTATTTTCTCTAAAATGCCTAAAAAATGAATTTTCTCTCTCTATATATGTAGTACTTTAAAATGTAATGCAAAACATAGAAAAGCTAATGTGATATGTATATTATAAGATCTTATATATAATTTATATGTTACAGCTTATACTTTCTTGATATCCTCTTTTTCTGGAAATCATCCCATTATTTGCTTATCTTTTTAGAATGGTATAGCTAAGAATATTTATATAAACAACAATTAGAATAGTTCCTGACTGCTTTTTATGTGATCATGCTATATGAGCTCCATTAAGTTACTAAACTGTTACCAAAAAATAAAAAATCCTTTTATGTAAGTAGAAATACGTGTCTTAAACACAAAGGAGGAAAAAAAAATACCCAAGTCTTGACCCCTTTTTGAACTTATAGTCAAATTCTCATGAGGTGTTTTCAGATATATTTTTTAAAGTGGCTACTTGAATTTTATAATCAAATAAATAAGAGCTATTATATGAAAAAAGTAATCATACATTTTTTTAAAAGCAGAAAAGAGACCTCATTCTCAAAATGCATCATACGTATGCATGTATAACTCACCCATAATTATTCATATGTGGTGAATTTCTTTGGAAAAAAAGAAACAGAATAGCACCTTTTATATTCCAAAACTTTTAAAACAGTTAAATTTGAATCTTGTGACATTTTCTAATATTAAAAAGAGCTATTTCTAGTAAAATGACTGAAAATTACTGTAATTAAACTACTGATCTTTATGGTCCCCAAAAGCACAAACAGTGAAATGCTTTTCTTTTTTATAAATGTCTGTGACACATTGAAATCCACACAGGAAGTGTAGTGTCACTATAAGGAGATGCTCCAAGTTAAATAATTCTACCTTCCATTTACATATGTATTTAATTATTCACATAGCATAATCTGTCCATGGCTATTTAGAGTGGATTCAAGTGAGAAACATTTCCAGTTAATGTGCAAAACATGGTAATTAGCAATTTATCCTTTTATGAAGAAAAAAAGGTTACATTTCAGCAAGCATCTTGATTTATTTATAATCACTGCTTATTCTTTACTGAAAATGTATATAACACCTCATTATCTATCAAACTTTTTGGATTTAATTGAAAGGGTTATAATGTGGGAAATGTGAAAAGTTTTAGTAACTGTTTCAGGCCAAAGATTATCATGTAAATAGTGTTTACTAACGACTTATTTTTCTAACGTTTGTCTTTGCCACAAATTATTAAAAATCAAGATACAGCCACAATTTTTGGAAAATATATGTAACCTAAGAGAGAAAAATCAAAGCAAACACAGATGAAAAAACTCTAGTTTCAAGTAGGAGGATTTTTAATACAAGTTTGAATCAAAGTTTGGTGTGACATTTCTGAGTGATGATGTCCTAGGACTCCAAGATTTCTTACTCAAGGAAATGTCATCATGACTTAAGGCATTATATATGGAGGTTCAAAGAGTATGTATATTATTACCTTCATGCTATGTGCATATTTTCATGTGTATAATGCTTAAGTTTATATAATAAGTATTTTCTTGTTTGAGAAAATGTTATAAGCCCTTTCAGAGATAAAACTTTTAACATTTCAAAGCATTTTATGTCTAATATTTATTCATTATCACATTACATTGAGAATATTATTTACATATTTGCAGAATTTCTTTCACCAAAAAGAATTAATAAAATATTCAAAACTCATTCATGCCAATATAGAAGGAACACATATGCTCTAATAAAAATAGTCTGCAATTTTTTTAACAGACAACTATATAGTGCTTATTCATTATTTACTATTGGTTTTGTAAGAAAATTCAGTAGCTTTAAATACCCACCATTCTTTCTCCCTTGTGAATTTGCCAGTTGGCTGGGGCTTGCTGGTCTTCATTAGACTGCCATAAAGTTCTGCTTCTAGCAATAGAATCTGGCTACAATTGGCAGATTGGATTCAGACCCACTCCACATGTGTTCATTTTGGATCCATGGCGTAAGGGGCAGGGAGGAAGTTTTCATTATGTTGAAGACAGAAACTTCAGTGGGCAAATCAAAAATCCTAAGCACATTTCAAGTCCCTACTTGTATCACTTCTATTGACATTACGTTTTCCAGGCAGTTAACAAGGGTCAGCATGGTGGTCTCTACCTACCTTAAGATCAAAGCAAGTCATATGGTGAAGTCCAACACAATGCCTTTTTTTTAAATTGAAGTATTGTTGATATACAATCTTACATTGGCTTCAAATGTGTAACACAGTGGTTCAGCAGTTACCCATATTATTAAATCTTCACCCCCTCTGGTGAGGTTACTATCTATCAACATAGAAAGATGTTACAGATTTAGTGACTATATTCTCCATGCCCAACACAATGTTTTAGAGAAGTAAACTCCCTGTGTGGAGATGGAAAATAAGTATAATTTTTTAAAGTACATATATGTACATACACACACATATATACATATAAATGTAAGCATATACATTTATCACAAAGCTTAAGTGCTTTGTATTCTTAATCTTTTAAAAATCCATACAACAAACAAACGAGTTAGGCATATCTTTTTTTTTTATTAAGGTTTGATTGATATACACTCTTATGAAGGTTTCACATGAAAAAACAATGTGGTTACTACAATTACCAACATTATCAAGCCCCCACTCATACCCCAATGCAGTCACTGTCCATCAGTGCAGCAAGTTGCCAGAGATCCACTATGTACCTTCTCTGTGATACACTGTTCTCCCCGTGATCCCCCACACCATGTGTACCAAACACAATACTCCTCAGTCCCCTTCTCCCTCCCTCCCCACCTGCCCTCCCACACTCCTCCCCTTTGGTAACCAGTAGTTCATTCTTGGAGTCTCTGAGTCTGCTGCCATTTTGTTCCTTCAGTTTTGGAGTTAGGCATATTTTGACCCCCATATTACACAGGAAGATACTAGGATCTCTAAAGGTTTTTTTTTATTTTTGAAAGCCAAGTCCATAGGTGAACTGTATGTACTTGAGTGCAGGACCCCAGAGATATGCTGCTAACTGCTGTGAATTCTGTGTTCTCTTACCAACTTGATTCTGCCTGTTGGAACTAATCTCAATTCAGGTAACATATTTACAATATATTTAAGATCAGTGTCCTTTCCCCACATCTTGGAGTCTGTTCACATCTTTTACCAACTTAGTATCATCAGAAAAATTAATATTTTAAAGTTTGCATTTCATCTATATTGCATCTCTACAGACATGCCATTTTTAATCAGTTGTGCTCTTCCTTTTCTCAGTTCTGTTTGCATATTTCAAATACATTCCAGATAGCCATGGAGTGTATGCAAATAGGCACTTTAAGCTTCACAGAATATAAAATTTAAGGATGCAGTTGTAATACCTGCCTGATGATATCTTTCTTGTATTATATAGGACTGAGTACATTGCTACATTCTTAAATTATATTTTGTCTTCTTAATTTTAAAGGTAGGGTAATCATTAATAATTCAACAAATATTTGTTTACATGTTATTCTGTAAAAATTTTTTATATAGATTGGATATATTCTTTTGAATAATGCCCTTATCATGACAGCAAGGAAAACAGAGACTTGAAATTATATGCAATAATGATTTTTTTAAATCTCTTTAGTTCAGTCTAAGTGGCTGATATCTCTTTCACAAGAGATCTCATTTCTTACTGTAGTTCACATAACTTTTGTTGGAACTCCCATCTTTTTATGACTATTTTTGCTTTTAACATAGTTAAATCAGACAAAGGTATTTCTCTGTCTTTATATTTCATCATGTTTCTCATATTAGAGTGC
The DNA here is from genome assembly GCF_030020395.1 of Manis pentadactyla. Taxonomy (NCBI): domain Eukaryota; kingdom Metazoa; phylum Chordata; class Mammalia; order Pholidota; family Manidae; genus Manis; species Manis pentadactyla. The sequence goes on along the minus strand of NC_080020.1, from coordinate 165,918,395 downwards.
ATTATGTTTTTATCTCAAATTTCTGTTACTTTGTTAATTGGCTTGTCACTCACAAAAAGTGCTTGGGATTTATTTACTATCCTGGCTTCCCCTGACCTCAGCAACTTGTAAAACTGATAATGAAATAAATAAATCATGTTACTCCTAGGTGGATTCTCTCTCTCCCTTCTGTGCCCTGGTCATTCTTCCCTGGGTCCAGGGCTAGGTGTAATAAGACTGACTTTGTCCCACAACTTAGGGCTATCGGTCCTATCTCCTCTCTGCTAGCTGGGCACAGCTGGAGCACAGCTGAACACTGTTGGCTTTTATGAAGAGGCAAAAAGAAGAAAGGCTAGAGTGAGATACACACACAAAGTGGGGGTTGGCTGGGTATGAGGATACGGAGAACAAAGCCTGTCATCCCCTATTCACTGAGGCAACAGGCCCACAGGTGTGCCCAGCCCAATCCAATCAGAAAGACTTCTCAGCAAGAACCAAAGTTCCTGCTACAAGTTTCCCCCAGTTTTGTAAGGAAGGCTACCCTCAAGTCGGTAAAATATATATGTATATATATATATATATATATATGTGTGTGTGTGTGTGTGTGTGTGTGTGTGTGTGTGTGTGTGTGTGTGTGTATTTATAATGCCTATCCATTATACATACACACACACACACACACACACACACACATATATATATATACACACACAAAATAATGGTATGTGTTTGGGCATATTACTAGACAGTGAGGGCATGATAGAGAATAAGAATAATAAAACTATAATAAACAACAAAAACAAAAAATTCCACAACAATATTGTCACAACTTATTTAGGTCACTGAATGCACTGTAAAGGTGAGTGCTTTCAATTGTATTTTACTTTTGAGAATTTAATTGGTAGTAACTGGACCTAGAATCTGGGTCTGTAGATATTTAGTACTCTACCATTACCTGTCCATCAGGAATTTCTGAAAATACTAATGCTGTTTTCTACACAATTGTCCTTCCTGATCTCACTAGAGTGTGTTTCAAAGAAATTGTGGAACATGCACACTTCTGGCCCTTCTATCTCCAGACTCTGATAGTACTTGGATTTTAGAAGCCACTTTTGCTGGAACCATTCTGAAGATATGCTTTATATAACATTAAACCAAGGAACTTGATGTCTTGATCATGAAAGGCCATGGACAGATAGCAAGTTTTTTCTGAAAGGGGAAGAAAGTGCATGAGTTTTCATTCATTCGTACTGTCTGCTGTGGCCAGGAACATCCTGCAGATCAAAGAATCAATATTTTTGAGCTGCAGACTTACCCTCAAATGTAAAAGCATTACTGGAGTGCTGTATTTTGAAGCAAAAAAGGAAAAGGGAGGAGAAAAAGCTATAAAACTTCAATATAATTATTTTCTTTTCCAATAACACTTTTTCATTTTGTTTTAACAATGTCATTGCGACTGGACAGCATTTTAACTAGAGTTTAAGAAAATAAGATTAATGTAGAAATAAAATAGAATGTAGTATACAATTGCACAGAAAAAACAGTGATTGCTTTTACCACGAAAAGGAAATAAAAATCCTTTTGAGATTAGCATTTCCAAAGGGACTGACTCTTTAGAAGGATTTAAGTTTCAAACTCACAAGTGGATTAACTCCTGGGAAGAAAAAGTCAAATATCTTACTTGCCTGTGAAATATGCTTTACAAGATATTCCCTGGGTTAATATGGTACAGAACATAAGGTGTTCACAATGACTTTAGAAAAATATATCTTTGAAATTTTAATTTTATTTGTCCAAGTTTCCTTTCCTCCCTCCTCTTCTCATCTCCTCCTCCCTCTTTCTTTCTCTCATACTTTTACATACACACACACACACACACAATATATTGAGCTTCATTTAAAATATTCAAAATGTATTACTATTACGTTTTTACCCACCACTTCACATTTTGATCATGCTACTTGTTTATTCTCCTGTGAAGTCCTACCTTACTTTTGATTACTTGTTTATTTGTTTTAGCATGTTCTTCCCCATGTTATAATCAGGACCTAGAACTTAGAATAGGCAGAAAGGTCTGCATAACCCTCAATTAACCACTCTCCCATCTACCTTTGTAAAGAAACTCTGAAAGAATCTGGAGCCCAAAACGTTTATGGCCTGGTGTACTTAAGAATTATCTAGGTAGTCCATACTGCTTCAACCTTTGATATTTTGAAAGAAGTGAGAGTAAATTAATCACACTAAGAACTACACTCAAAATTTAAAGTCAGTTGGTTTTGTCTTGGACATTTCATATGTCCTATTGCTTCAGGTCCCCCTAAAACTTATTCACCCCCTCAACAATTTTTTTTTTGAGAAAGCAAATACTTTACTCTTGCTAAGCTATAAACCATTTCACATATTTAAACTGTAAAGATTTTTTAACTTAAGTGACATAAATGAAGAGAATTGAGGGTTTGCAGGTGTTAACAGTTTGACAAAGACACCAGAAAAGCCTTGAGATGACATGCACCTCTTTGGCTAGGCCTTAGTTATGCCAATGCTGTGTGATGATAGAGAAATGTATCTAAACATTCTTCTCATACATCCCACCTACACCTGTGCTTGCCCTGAAACTTGCCTGTCCTGAAAGTCACATCTCAGTATGCTTTCTTAGTTAACATTTACTTATCCCAAAAGGTTGTAATGCTCCCTTCTTTGTGTAATGAGAATTTCTGGAAGGAGAACACTCTTCCCTTAGATCAATATTAACTTTTATATGATCAACACTCTATTTCATTTCCTTGCCATTTACTTTAGGTTTAGTTTTGAAATGCTCTATTGACATCAAAGAATCTAGTGAACTTACAACAAAATCATGGCATCTTAGTGAAAACAAACTGATTTCTGTGAATGTGTATCACAGCCTGACATGGATGGTAGCAGCAGGTTATGTCTCTTAAAGTTATAACCCCACAGAGTCACAGCATTTTTAACTTTTCAGTTCATTTATATCCCATGTTGTTTGATCCTTAAGATAACCTTGGTAAGAGAACTGTTTTCTTCATATTATAGGACCAGAAAATGTGCTTATGGCGATCAAAGCTATCCAGCATTTTCATATGGATAGTATTTGCACAATGGGAACTGGAGATAGGCAAGGCTAACCAGCACCAAGGAAGTCTGATGTGTTTCTCCGTAACACCACATGTTATACCACCGTCTCCCTTGGTCTTCGTGAGCCAGTTTCTCTCCAGAACCATTTTCCTAAAAATTATTCTTTCTCTTTTCAATAAATTTGCATAGGTTGTTCTTGTAATATTCTTGGGATATTTTCATTCTTTTGCTTTTCTGACCAGTTCTTTGGATTTTTCAGGTGTCAACGTAATTGTTATTTTCTTGGAGAGGCCTTCCATTCCCACTGCTTCTTCACCCCCTAGCCAAGTATTTTCTCTTAGGTTATCTTACTATTTTTTTTAATCCTTATAAAATTTTGAAATTATTTAGTTTTTTTACATTGTTAATTTTCCAATGCTTATTACCTCCACTGTCCTCTAAGCTCCACAAATGCTAGGACAGTATTCTCCTCACCATTGTATAAAAACAGTGTGCAGCACAATTCTGGAGGCAGAAGTAAATGCATACAAAATATGAGTGAAAGAATAAATAATTCAAGATCTAATTTCCATCCTCATGTTTGTTTTCTTTTGCTATTTTTATCTCTCCTCTATATGTAAGCAATGTATTGAAATAATACCTCTTCTTGATGGTGAGATACATATTTTTCTCCTCTTTTACTGAAAGAAATGCTATTTTATACAAGTCCTCTTATTTCTTTAAGTCTTCATTTCCTTTTTTACTAAAACTAGAATGTAAGTTCTAGAGAGGAATAATCTACTATTCTCTTTCTTTTTGTCATGAAAAATAGCTTTAATAGCTTTACCTGAATCTCTAGAATAAACTCAGCTCTTCCATGGACATATTGCGCTGCGACTAAAGCCAGGGCTGCCTGTGTGAAACCCAGACAGATTTTGCTCACTGGATAGATATATGGGCATTGCATGGGACATATATAAATAAAACTTTTATGCATCTGGTCTATATTCGCTTATGTTATCTATAGGATATCATTGAAACAATCAGCATGTAAAACTGTATTTGCTTTATATAAATTCATAAACAATATAACTTTAGATTGTAATGCATGTATTATTTACTTGAGTTGTGTACTCCATTCATAGATTTTATATTTCTCTACTTAATATTCCTTAGGTAGAAACCAAATATTCTTGGTTTCAAAGATATTATATGTCCCTATGCTATCAATCAATACTTGCTGAGACACACACACACACACACACACACACACACACACACACACACACACTCTGCAAATCTTTACTTACATTTTTTATAAAGTTATTTACCTAACCAAAAAATATTATTTTTCCAAGACTAGTATATAATGGTTCATCTTAGCTTAGATGATGTATAATCATAAAAAAATGATAGAATTTCTAATATTCCCTAGTAGACATAAAGAAGAGTCATCAAAAAGACTGAGAATAAAATTCTCAGAAATTCTGTGAAGTTCTCAAAGAATAGAGCAAGAAATTAAATTGAATCACATTGTCATATAAGTAACTTTTCCAAAGAAGACATACTTAGATAACATTTTTCTTCCATACTTTCTTCTGTTAGTGTAAGTGTATGATGAGTTTAAACAAAGCAATTAAATTAAGCAAAAAGAATAAACAAAAACAGCAAGTTATCTTGTTCAAATGTCTTCAAAAAATGTGAATGTAATATCTTTGTGACATAGTAAGAAAAATTACCTTCCTTATTGTCTTAGTTCATTTGGGCTGCTATAACAAAATACCATAAATCAGGTAGCTTATAAACAGAAATTTATTTTTCACAGGCTAGAGGCTGGGAAGTCCAGAATCATGGCACTAGCAGATGTGACGTATGCTGAGGCCCTACTTCCTCACTGAAAGCTATCTTCTCACTGTGACCTCACGTGCTGGAACTGGTGAGTTAGCTCTCTTGGGTCTCTTTTAAAAAGGCACTAATCCCAATCACGATGACTCTGCCCTTATGACTTACTCACTTCCCAAAGGACCCACCTCCTAATACCATCACCTTGGGAGTTAGGATTTCAACATCTGATATTTGGGGGACACAAACATTCAGACTGTAGCAATTATGACACATTGTCAAGCTCTTTTGCACCAAACCAGCAAGAGTTGGTTTCGAGCCTACTCTGTCTGAATTTGTGTACATTTATGAGTCATGTGAAAGTTAAATTGTCAGTTCAAAATCTGTATTTCTAAAATGATAATTGTTTTTAGAGACTAGAAACAGAGAAAAAGATGTCAGAATTAGAGCAAAATATATATTTGTAAAAAAGTAAGAGATCTGGAGATAAAGGTGAGATGTGATTTCCAGAGAGAAATTATTTTAACCTATTTGTAAATACATGTATGTAAACAATACATATGTGTTTTAAGTCAATGTGAGCAGAAGAAACTTTTCTAATATTTAGAAGCATAATAAGTATCCAGTAGGAAAGGAGTTTGCAGTCCTTACCTTTCTTTTTTCACTAAGAAAAGCATCAAAGAACACATGGATAAAGACAGAAGCATTATTTCCAAATACGATTCTTAGATGAGTTACACATTAGGCATGAAAGTATAAAATTCACAGTTTCTTTATGAAATAGTAGATTACCCTGAACCTGAGGGTTTGCAGTCAGTGATCTTTCATTTCTCAGGGATGAATTGGGAAGTGTTCTATTTAAGGCCAGGAGCTCTAGGTGCTATTTCCAACCTTCATGTACCCAAGGATCTGATGATGTCCTGTATCTTCTCACTGTTCAAACCTTGCTTTGAGGAACAGAGGTATTAGCACCACCTGGGAGCTTTTTGAAATTCAGATTCTTAGGCCTCTTGCTAGTTCTAATGAATTTGACTATAGTTAAACAATTGAATGAACTTTAAAATTTGAGGCGAATCACTTCGGGAAACATATACTCTTTTTAAAGCACTGAAGCATAGTGAAACATATTTTAGTCAAAGACCTGGAGTCAAAGCCTAATTTTTGACATAAAGATGTTAAATTAAAACATGGTTCAATTGTTTGCACAATGATTTTTAAAGAAAATCTATTAACTGTCTCTGATAGTAATAATAATGTTAGAAATTTCAGTAGAATAGTTAACAATAAAATAATGATACAAGAATTAAAAGAATAGTAAAAAAATAGTTTACGTTTAATCACTGCTCTGTGTCAAGTACTGTGTTAATAACTTCCTTTGCATTAACTTTTGCATCTAAGAACCTTATAAAGCAAGTATTGTTTTACTAGAATTTAGCATAAATAACTTGTCTCAGGTTACTCAGCTTGTAAATTCGGAGGCTTAAATTTAAACCAAAATGTGTCTAGAAACCAAAAGCTATACTGTTTCACTTCTAAACCAACTTTCTTGTATATAAAATTGGAAAAATAATTTCTAGGATTGTTGTGATGATAGGGTGGTAAGACACCATAGGTATTAATAAATATTTGTTTCCTTTATATTTAATAACATTTCATTACATGACAACAGTTAGCTCTTTAAATAAATGACTAGATGTGATATATCAAAGTGTAAACTTTAAGGACTTAAATGATATAAAAGCAAAAAAGAAATGAGATAATTAAACTAATTTTTAACAGGTTGTTAAAAAACATTTGGTTATTTTAAAAATAACTAGTTATGGGAGAAAATGTAGAATTTGATTTTGAGTATACATATATATTTAAATATGAAACAGTAAAGAATACATAAAGTAAGTTCCTGTAGATAAAAGAAATGGAAACCTTATTCTTCTAAAAAATCCAGTTACTATTTTCATATATGAACAGATTTTCAACTCTTTTAAAATACACATGTACACACACACAGCCTTGTACATTTGAAATCCTGTAATAATGGGACTTGAGCTTTGCTATTGAGCAACTCTAGGGTAATTTTTCAATAATGAAATTTCAAGTTTTGAAAAATTTATGTACTTATAGAGAATGTGTTTGGTCCTATCTCTGAAAATATTGTTTCTATTCTACTCACACAAATTAATTGCATAAAACCCTAATGCTCCCATCCTACTCAACCACAGCCCTCTTAGAAAACAGGTTTTCTCTCTGGTGCAAATGATTTCTGATCTGTGCCACTTTGATGAATATTTTCTTTTTATGTTCAAATCCATGCTTAAATTTTGTTTGAAACAAAAATTTTAATAAGACAGATTCAAATAACCTTTTGTTTCATAGATGATGAAATATGTAAATAGTCTATCACGCCCAGCCAATATTCATCTAGGATGCGTGTCTCTTATCCCTGGAACAAATTAGTCATTAACACATCATTTGCAGTTGTGACACAAATGTACTAGAATGGATATGAACTTCTGTGCTGGACCTATGGGTCTATGGACAACTGCACAAAGAAGTCTGGGTTTTGTAAACATTTTGTGGTGTCAGCACACTGTTTCCTGGATCAAAACTTTTAGGAAGAGCTGCATGTCTCCTGAGCAGTTTGGTTTGACTTTTAAGTGCTGAAAATCCCATAACTGTCTTCTTTCTCTCTTTGGTTTTTAGGATATTTAGAATCAGATATGCAACCCAGATTAACAACAGTGAAAGTTTTGTGTTATGTATAGCACTAATTTCACTACTTATTTGTTTTAAGCATTTGTTGTCCATTTATACCTTTGGGAGAGGGACTGGCCAGATTCCACTTCAAATTCCCAGTTTCCAGCAGTAGATGAGCAAATAGGAAGAATGATATAGCTCACCTGACCTAGCTCCTGAGGAGTCCCTAGGATTTCTGAGAGCAAGTGGCATGGCATCATCATACAATTATGACACTAAAATATTATTGAGTATATGAAAACTCTTGCACTTAAGTAACTAGATGTCTTTCAGAAATTCCCACTAGCTACCCAGTAATTCTGTGGACCCAGTTTATCCATCTGAAACATAATCAGCTTATTTTAATATAATTTGCACTGCTCTATCTTGTTCTTCACTAACATTAATTGTATATGAATATGTATATATATACACACACATAAAATATATAAATTAAATGTATTACCTGTATACAGCAGCAGAAATTGTATAGATAGATGATAGATAGTATATAGATAGAAAGATACAGAGATATGTAAGGTATGCAGGTGAATGATGTCAGTCAAATGTGAAATATTAGTTCATATGACAATTTTTCCCTATAGCTTAGTGTTAATGTATTTTACCATGCTGGCATATTTAACAGCATGTGGAATGAAAATGCAATGGCAAAATACAGTAAACTCTGGAGGAATGTATAGTGGTTGAATAAATTTATTCACTTCCATCCACATCTTAGCTCACTTGGTCATCTGCTTTACATTGGAAGTATAATTATGAAATCACTCCATTATATTTTTAAAATTTTTCTTCAAATCTCCATTACTTAGTAACTTAAACTCTTCCTTACACCCTCCTTATTTTTTTAAAGGCAAATACCTACATTATTTTGTAACAGTACTATCATATTACGTGGAATATTATTGTGTTGGTTAGCACCAGAGTTGCAAGGCTGCCTAGGTTTTGATTGTCCTGTTTCTGCCCTTATTTTTCTCATGAGCCCTGTTATTTTTAGTGTGGGATTTTTCAAGAGCACATCCATGATATTTTAGTAGATGCACCTGTACTTTTATTGTAGTTGATGGCAACCTACCCACACACAAAAAAATCACTCCTTTTCATGATAAAATATCCAGTTTATTTATTTAATGGTGTAAAGTTTCAATGAAATACAGATGTAAATCTCAAAATACCTCTAAATATATACTTGTAATGCCAAATAGTATTGCACTGTATTGCTGGTTGAATTAGTTGTGCACATTTGAAAACCAGCATTAACATGTTGTTATATAATGAGTCCTAAGAAATACGTATTTGGTCATTCATATGACCAAATAAATATTTCCCAGGTATATTTGGTCTCCATCCACAGAACCTCCATCTGTAGCCTGTAGGTCAGAAGCACTCACCCACATGCATGTGCTATTGGAAATTTAATTTTCCTATACAGGAATATAAAGATCAATTTATAAGAGTCCATAACCAGTATGATGCAACATCATTGTTTTTTGCTCTTTTATTTCTGCTTATAGAAATACACTTTAATGCAGGTACAATCTCTGAGGCAGGGTGATACTAATAATCAGCTCAGGAGTAAACCTTCCAAAGTTTAAGCTACCAATGGACATCGCATAGATCTAGGGTGTGTGATGAAACTCTCTTTACTGGTATGAGAGGAAAACTGTTGTAGCAATTTTGGGAAAATTTCCTCATTATAAAGGAAAGACAAACAGCATTGTTTTATATCTTACTCTTCTGTCAGTTAAAGTATCAATATATGAAATGGGTCTAGTATCTCAAGAACATGAGGACTACCCAAAGGCAGAGTGACAAAATGACAAAAATCTGACTCATTTCAGGTGGACTCAATTACCAACCCTAAAGTCACCTACACTGAGTAGTTTGTTCTTTAAACACATTTTGTTATTGTAAGCCATTTAAAATTTTCTTTTCTGTTATCCTAATTAGTACACATACCCCCATATGTATAGATAAATAAGCACACACACACATACACACTTTCATGAAAATTTATTCCCAAAGATTCCCAGTGGTCATTCTCATCGTTCTCCTATATAGGATTATTTTTTCTCACTTCACATTAAGGGCGTTCACAGTCACAATAATGAACTTCTTCCTCTTCTTTTTCTAGTCTTTCCTATCAACAACTGAGTTATGGTTTCAACCATATTCTTCAAAAATGTAAATGAATAATACTGGATACTATTCCACTTCTTCTAACTTCACATTCTAATATAGAATTGTCAGTATCATTATCCATTACTGTAATTACCCAGCAACCTCTGAGTACAGACTGGTTTTGCTCATGAGATTCTTATACTAGCCATCACTGTACTTTTATGTTCAACTATCTCTCATTAACTCCCTATCATGAAAAATTGTGTATTGTCCTTCAGAGTTATAATATTGTTACCATTTTAGATTTTTAATATTCTCAACAAGATTAATTTACCTTTGGCAGACAAGACTTTCCAAATTGTAATAGACAGCCTCGTATTACTTCTACAACTATTATTAAGCATCTAGTATGTGCCAGGCACTCTTCAAAGTTCTGGTGACACATCAGTGAGTAAAACATCTCTACGCTTATATAACTTACAATTTTTAAAAACATTTTTATTAGACACACAGTATTTTATGTTATTTCTCTGTTTATTTCCACAATGTTGATATATATATATATATATTTATATCTTAAACATTCAGGTTAAGTCATGTCTTATTTGTCTAGGAAGCCAATATAAAATAGTATTTTACCCAGCACCCAGTATTGGGTCCTATTATTAGTGAAGCAAATGGTTACTATCTTTGTAGAGTTTAAAATATGGGGAGGAGGGAGAGAAATATAATTGTAGTTTACTGAAATAAGTACTAGAAAGATGCTCTATCAGTTCACGTAAAGTCGTTATTTATTCAGTGAGAAAGTTAAGGGAGGGGATATTTAATTGGTGCATAATTGTGGATGAGAGCTGTTCATACCAAGGGTACAAAATTAGAAGAGAAGTATGCAGTCTGTTAGAGGAAAATGTAATTCCAAGTTAAAAATAACCTAGGCCTTCAGAAGATATTCACTACCAAACAAAGGAGTGTGGACTTTATTCTTCAGGCAATAGGATTCATTAGAAAATGTAAAGGGAGTGATAGGATTAAATATTTTTTAGAGAGCTAATTCTAGGGGCAATGTAATAGCTAGTTTCTAGTGGGATAAGAATGGAAGCAGGGCAACAACTGGTAAATTATTGCAATTTATAAGCCAGAGGTAGATGAAGCTCTAAAATACAGCAATAATGGCAGGCACAGATAGCAAATAAACATGGGAAATATTGATGTAGGACTTTCTAAGACAAAAGCTTTTTGACACAAGTCTGTGACTGAAGACTAAATGAGCTGCCTCTGGGAACCTAGTGGTTTCTTTGATCTCGCTGCTCTAATCTCAGATCTGAAACATGTGTGTATATGCATGTGTGTGCATGTGTTTTACCAGTGAAATGAGAAAATACATAATATTAAAGAGTCTTTTGAAATTTCAAATGCATTTTGGAGAGATTAGAATTGTTTATGTAGCATTTAGTGATGTTATTCAAATAAGGCAGATATATTTTGTGATTACTATTAAAATGGAAATCATGGACTAAGAACCATTATGATAAGTAATTCCTAAGGATGGAAATTATATTACAGATGCTTTGGTACTTTCTCAATCAACTATGAAGAAAATAAAAACTGCCATCAGGGATGGGATATAGCAAGTATCCTGCTCTCAGACTCAAGCAGAGCAAGGTGAAGAAAACGGGGATTCAGTTATATTTCCTACTCACTTTTCAGCAAGGCCTAAGTTGCTGTATTTGTATACCTATTTATTTCAATCAAAAATTGCACACAGGATTTTCCTATAGCAACCAGCAAGTACAAGGGATTCCTTTACTGTCTGTGGCCAGTTATGTGCAACATTTTATAGCCAAATGCTACTCTGGAATATTAAGTTGTCACCCAAACCAGAGAACAAGCTACAGTGAAAATACCTATGTGATTTAAAGTTTGGTTCAGTGTTAAAGGCAGAATATATTACCATGACACTCCAACCCCGAGGACTCTAACCAACTTCCAGAGATTGTACAAATGCACTCAGTTTTCCTTGTTTATTTGCAGACATGCATTACATGATTGTTTGGGCTTTTTCATTATTATTCACTTTCCCAAAGGTCATGAGAAAAAAGAAATAGCAACTCATGAGTTAATTTCAGAAGAATACCAAATTTTGATTATGTATGTTCATAAAGAGTTGAGCAAAAATTAGACCACAATACATTAGCATTTATACTGCTTTCAGAGCTTACTGGGGGGGTGGCTCTGTGACTGATCAAAGGAGCATAAAAAATAGATTACCTTTATGGAAGAAGGCATTGAAAAGGCCCATAGAAGGAACTTATCTTCTTTTCTTTTTAATTTCTATTTTTAAATCCATTTATATAATAATAAAACTGGTGAAGATAGTTCAAAAATATTTTGTACTTAATAAAAAGTTTAAGGAAAACAAATTGGCATACAGAAATTAATGGTGGGTATATTAAACAAAAAATATTTAACTAATACTTTGGAAAGTGGATGATGCCTCATAATTAAAATATATTTTATAAAGCATCATCAACACACAAGCTCTAAGAAAACCCAATTTATTTTAAAGACGAACATGAATGTCTCACAGCAGTGGCTTTGAAATAGCCAGTTCCATAAATATAACAAAATATATTGAATGATCAGCACTCACTTTCTCTCTCCTTCTCTGTTTTTCTTTGGAGAAATATATTTTTCAGGTAATTAAAGCTAAACCTTTAATGTTTACATAAATAAATGGCCTAATTTGAGAATAAAACCAAATACATATTTTCCTTAATCATTTACTTCACAGTACACTAAATAACCATAATATAATTTTTATATTTAATCAGATAGGGTATACTATATATATATTTTAAAAATAAATATATAAATTATAAATAAATAATATATATGTATGTAAAAATTATAAAAACCATTTAAATCAGTACCTAACAATGGCATACTAATTTGTTGACAAGTCAAAATAAATTCATGCCAATAAAGTATATGTCTTTGTAAGAGTAAAAAATCTTTTAAATATTGTGGTAAAGAAAATAATGTCTCCCCAGCCACTCCTGGATGTCCATATCTTAATCTTAAAAAATAATTTTTTGAATATATTATATTAAATGGCAAAAAATAATTAAGATTAAAGATTGATTTAAGGATGTTAATCAACTGACCTTTTAAGAGGAAGATTATCCTGGATTATCTGGGTTGGCCCAATTTAATCATACATGCCCTTAAAATCAGTGAAAGAAATGAAAGAAGCCATAAAAGTGGCTCACAGAGATGTGGCAATGGAAAGACAGGAGCAATCTGAAGCATGAGAGAGGCTCCACCCACCAGGGCTGGCTTCGAAGAAGGAGCAAGGGGGCCATGAACCAATAAATGCAAGTCTAAAAGCTGAGGACAGCTGATGGTCAGCAAAGAAACAGGGACCTCAGTCCTACCACCAGGAACTGAATTCTGCCAACAGCCTGGATGAACGAAGTAACAGATTCTCTCTTGGAGCCTCCAGATAGGAATGCAACCAACAGACACCTTGCTTTAGTCTGGTGAGATCCATGTCAGACTTTTGATGCCCAAACTACAATACCACATTTGTGTGTGTGCTTTTAAACTATGAAGTTTGTGTGCTTTGTTATAGGAATGATAGAAATTTAATACAAATATTTTATTATATACTCTATTCTGTGTATAAGAAAACTGAATCCTATAGAGATTTGATGACTTACCTGCCTCATGCCCAGACTGTGACAGGATTTATTCTAGCCCCTTGACCTCCTCCCAATAGCACTCTCTGCATGCCTCATCCAGTCAGTTACCATCAAAGCCATGTGAGTACAGTTAAAACAGATCGATCATGTGCCTTCTGTTCTTGTAGCTTTCATGCCTTTAAATCTGCATTACTGTCTGGAGTCTGTCACTTGTCTGACCTCATGTAGGATCCAGCTCACTGAGTTCCTTTCAACATGGCCCTGCTCTAATCAAAGCCATGCCTGCTGCTTGCCTCATGGCATCTCTGTGCTCTTGCTGTCTCCAGGCTTGAAGACCTCACCCTTTCTCTAAGATCTCAACATGGCTGGCAAATTCTTGTGATTCATGTGTCAGTTTAAATATCACTTTCTTAGAAAAATTTCCAATACCTATATTCCATAAGCCACTCTGTTCATTTTGGTCACTACAATCTTCGCAATATCTATTTATCTTTATTTCTTTACTCACTTATTTTTTGCTTCTTCCTCTAGACTCTAAGAACCATAGATGAAGAAACTTTGTCTCCTACAGAAATCACTAATATTGGCATATAAATGCCTAATAAAAAAATTCTAGTATGAAACATCTATTTAATAATTTTCAGTACCCGATTCAAGGCTTGTATCTCCTGAAATCTACCATGAACACCAGTGAATAGCATTTATAAGTATGAGATATAGTTACATACATAAATTAACATGTTTCATACATTAGGAATTGGCATATTTATTTTCCTTCCTTTTTTATGCTACTAGGATGAAATGTAGTACTAGTGGGTATGAACATAGGGTAAATTACTGAAAGTAGTAAATTAGAAACACTAATCCAGCACAATCCAAAAATATTCAACAGATAAATAATAGCTCAGGGAAAAACTTTTTAGATTCTACTACATTTATTTAGACATAAAGAATAGCACAGGTCCAGGGACAATCCCTGGGAAGGAAGAGAGAGGCAGGAGATACCTCTAACCAAAAGATAGACTAGTCTGAGGTATAGATTATGATCGGATTTATCATAGGCTATAATATCAGTGAATAAGGATGATGACTCAGTTACTTAAGTAAAAAGAAAATCGAGATTAGCTGATTCATACTGGTTGTGTGGAGCTGATTTACATGGAGTACCTATGGTCTAGAAAGTTTCTCATTAATCCAAATATCCAAATGAATGGTCTAATGGCCAGACCCCCTGGAATTCACTAATGCTATTACACACTAAAAATAAAATGATAAGTCTTTAAAATAATTATTGGGTAATTATTGGGTAGACAATTGACGAATTGCCTCAAAACAAAAATTTTTAACATGTTTTTAACATAGCTTGAATTGGAAATTGCTCAGTAGTCTTTGAATTTTTCAATTCAGTTATTGAGATGTAACTTTCAACAGTAGAGTATTCTTTTCTAAAAAGGAAGAATCATTTTATTGTGTCTCACTGGTTGAATTGCAGTTTTACCAGCCTATGTTTTAAAAGATCCCTGTCTTTAACAATTTATATTTAAAATTTTATACATATCTTTAGTTTAATATTACTGATACTGATGATAAGCATTGCATAGATAATTCACATTTATTTTCATATCATCATTCATTCAATAATTCAAACTCTTAACTGAGCTAGAAAACTAGGAATGAATTAATCATTTCATTTTCCTTCAAAGAGCTTATAATGAAAAAGAAAGTGAAACGTTTGCAAGGGGTCCTAGTGTACGTTCAAAGAATGGCCTGTCTGTATCTAACTGCTACTATCACTCTTGTTATATTAAATGAAGAGAATGAATCCAGAATATATTCAGTTTGGATGATTACCTGTATCATACAAAAAAGTGTCAAGGTCCACTTATTTAAACTAGGAGCTTGGGGAGTTCTCTATGAGAAGGTGATAATTTAAACTGAGAAGTGAAGAATGAAAGAAATGTAGTCATGTGGAGAACCGGGAAAGGATGGAACTGGGAACACTACAGGTTGCTATGTGTCATTGCTATATCTGTATGTGTGTGTGTGTGTGTGTGTGTGTATATACTTTAGTGGGTGGGGTTCATAACATCAAGTTCTCAGGTCACACAGAACCTGCTAGCAAATCCTCATTCATTAATTCAACAAAAATACCTCTTTTATGCCCTTGTAGCCCACTGCGATAGACTGCATTGCTGTTTACTTACATTCCCTGGCTTCCTGACGGAAGCTATGTATCCCTGCTCTGTGGAACTCAAGAGTGGTAATGTAATTGACTAGGGGAAAACGTAGATATGTATGATGTATTGACATATGAGACCTATCTATCTATCTATCTATTTACCTAAAGGCAGAAGTGAAGTATGTCAGCAATAATCAGAAGTCTTAAGAACCAGTATAACGTGTGGTTTTCTAAGCTCCCCCTTTACAAGGGCCACCAACAATGTTACAAAGCGTGTTCTGTGGCCTGAGCTCTGGCTTGAAACTGATGTGGAAAATAAAGTGTGAATAGGAGATATAAATCTGTTGTTATAAACCTGAGGAACTCAGGGATTTATTATATTATCATTATTATTTTAGTATTCCCTAGCCTATTCTGACTGATACAGCCAGCTGTGTCAAAATTTGCTGTTTTGCTCCTTTTTGTTAAGGGAAATGTTCAGATTTTTCTTATCCAAACGATAGCCACTAGCAACTAGACGATTAAATTTACATCAATTCAAGCTAAAAAAAATGTAAACTTCATTATATTCACTACATTTCAAGTACTCAATAGCCATATGTGGCTAGTGGGTACCACAGAGAACAGCACATAGATCATTTCTTTCATTACACAAAGTTCTATTGAGAAGCTACTGGCTCAGATAGCAAAAGATTTGGATCTTTTCTAGTTTCCATCGCTTTTCTAACATTTATGGATTCATTAATCTGCTTTCTCCAAGGGTAGTTAAACATAATGAAGGGAAGAACTTCATTTCTCCCAAACATCTTAAATTTCACTGGCTTCCAGCAAGTTTTTATTTCTTTTTATCTAAAACCTGTTGAAGTTGTTGCTGGATCGTTTTATTTTTTTTTAATGGCCAGACCCCCTGGAATTCACTAATGCTGTTACACACCAATCAATAACAATTAACTGCAATCACTTCCACTTGATATTTGCCTAGTTCCAGGATTAGCAGCATGACACTCTTGGTTCTAATTGAGAAATTCAGAGATATCTGAGGCTTCTCAAATCAAATTGATGTAGACTTTTAGGAATTATATCCAGACACACATCTTTGGATCCTAGCCAACAGAGAGCCAGTTTGCATTAAAGGGGTTGACAAAAATCAGTCAGTAAGCCACCCATACCAGCATCTGATCTCTTCATTCCCAATTTTCTTGGCCCTATCCCATTCCAAAGTTTTCAGAAACTCTTGATTGCCAGAAAGTGAAAGGTGTTTTTCTCTGAAAAATCATTTTGTTCCACCTCAACTTACCACTAAAATTCTATTTTGTCTTTACTCTTCTGAAGAATACTTTACTTCATAAATATGATTAAGTCACTATTCACCAAATTTCTATACACTTGGCTTCAACTATTGACTCTGAAATAAATGAATCTCTTTTTTCCCCATCTATCTACCTTTTAAAATCCAGTTCTAACATCATTTTCCCTTAGCCCTTTGTCAGATATTTTCAGCCCACATTGATTATGCTTCTTCAGAAACATATGGAAGTTCCAGGTACTGCCTTCTACTATGTATTTTATTCATTTATTGAACAGTTATTTATTAAGGGCCTGCTCTGTTCCAAGCACTGATTTAGGTAGGTGAAAACATCAATAAACAAATTAAATAGAAATTGCTGTTTCTATGGAACTTATGTTTTAGTGGGATTTGATATAGTTTAGCAAATTTAATATAAGGTCCTCAAATACAAGTACTATGCATTGTATCTTTTTAAAATTTCTCTACATCTAGTTATCCAGAACCTTGGTTTGGGCCCAGCAGTGTATTGATTAATGAAGCCATATCTTGGCTATTGTAAATAGTGCTGCAATAAACCTAGGGGAGCATATGTCTTTTTGAATCAGAGATCTTGTTTTCTTTGGGTAAATTCCTAGGAGTGGAGTTACTGGATCAAATGGTATTTCTACTTTTAGTTTTTTGAGGAGCCACCATACTGCTTTTCACAGGTTGTACCAATTTCCATTCCCACCAACAGTGTGGGAGGATTCTCATTTCGCCATATCCTTGCCATCACTTGTTATTTCTTGTCTTTTGGACAGTGGCTATTCTAACTGGTGTGAGATGATATCTCATTGTGGTTTTGATTTGCATTTCCCTGATGATTAGTGATGTGGAGCTTCTTTTCATGTGCCTGTTGACCATATGACTTCTTTGGAGAAGTGTCTGTTCAGGTCATTGCCCATTTTTTAATCAGGTTATTTGTTTTTTTGGTGTTGAGGCATATGAGATCTTTATATATTTTGGGTGTTAATCCCTTATTAGATAAATCATTTAAAATATATTCTCCCATACTTAGGTTGCTTTCTGTAGTACCGATAGTGTCCTTTATTGTACAGAAGCTTTTTAATTTAATGAAGTTCTTTCCAAGCCTCTCTTAAAACAAGGAACCTTTTGTTTTATAATCATATTCAAAATGAGGACAGAAACTAAGACTCCAAGTATTTTCCCCTTTAAAATAAATTTTTAAGACCTCACCACACCCACCTAACACTGTAGAAATAACTTAGTAAAACCTCAATGTTGAAGAAATGAATAAAATAAGAATAATGAATAAAGAGAGAAGCCCCATGGGAACAGAGACACTACTTACATTTTGCAAAACTTACAACACTGAAAACAGTTAATTATCTAAGTATTCAAATAAGCATCGATTACATTTTGAGGCTTAAAGGTCTGCCAGAATAAATCATAAAATTCTAAGTCTTAACTTACAGCCAATAATACACTCAAGATTCTGGGACCACAGCTTTCTCTATGCTTCATCAATGAAATTTATCATTAAAATTGGGTAAATGATGAATCATAGAAATAGTCTTCCAGATTAAAATCCCTCTCAAATGAGTTCCATCTGCTATTGTCCTACAAGCACCTTCATGATCCAGATCATTCAATACCAAACTGTATAATCAGCTGTAAACGTGTCAGCTCTCCTCTTCTCCCAACTTCTTCCAGTGTAGTTTATTCTTTACATTGTAATTACATTAATTTCCACCCAAAACTTCTGTTACATGATGAAAGATGCAAGGTAGTGATACATGACTTATAATTAAATGGATTCTCTACTGGTGAAGGTAATGATGGCTTTGGTAAGAGACAAACCACAAGATTTGAATGGCATCACAAATGAAATCTTGCCATTTGCAACAATATGGATGGACCTTGAGGGTATCATGCTAAGTGAAATATTTACACAGAGTAACACAAATACTATATGAACTCACTTATGTGTAGAATCTAATAAAAAAAGTAAAGAAAGAAAATACAAACCCATAGATACAGAGAACAGATAGGTGGTTGCCAGAGTAAGAGGGTGGAAGGTAGCAAAATGGGTGAAGGGAGTCAAAGGTACAACCAGACTCTGATACACTAATATAATGCTGTATGTCAGTTATACAAAAATATATGGAAATAGATAAAATGTGACCAAACTATGTATAAAGCTATAAATGTTTCCCCAAATGACAAGAAGCTATTCACAGTTCTAGAAAAGTCTGTGATTTTTCAAATAAATATATCTTCTACATTGTTTTCATTAGCTTTTTTCCTCACCTTAAGAGGTTCATTTTCCCAATGAAAGGATGACTGAAAAAATTTGTCTACTTAGAAAATCCAATAAAATTCATTGAGTGCTTTAAAAAAAAAATCATGAAATTGCTCACCTAGATGGGGTGAATGTTCCTTTGTGCAAATTATGCCCAAATAAACTTGACAAAAAGTCCTACATAATAATGCAAAAATACATTGCTTCATTTTGAAGTACCTTCCATGACTCCACACAAATATTCCATTTTTGGCAGACCAGAATTAATAAAATCTGTAGATCGACTACTGTAGGCTGATTTCCCAATCTATGAAACACATTATTTGGTTCTTATTTTTGTATAATACTTCGGTATGTTTCTACTTACTCTAGAGCTACTCATTTTTATAGAAACAACTGAAATATCATTTACTGTAGATATCTGTATTTATATCTGTCATTCTTTCTAATTTATCTATGTATGTACTTACATATTTTAATCTCTTTACTTCAAAGTAACCCTATTTACCTCTAAAACTATATAGTGTCGCTTCTTTAATCCTAATCCATTCTGCATTCATTGCTGATAACAACACACAACACACAGATGAATCAGTATAATTCAGTGTGGTAGACTCATTGTTTTAGGATGTACATGTTATGAACACTGTTACACACTCCTCCTTAGTCACTGAGAACATCATTGTTCTTATCCATGGATTCCCCTAAGGAAAAGAGCTTCCTTTTAAAAATGTAATTCAATCATTTCACTTAATATTTCTAAAGTTGCCATTTCCTCCTTTTGGTCAATTATATGTGTAGTTTTATTTTGCTAAGCAGCTTCCCACAACTAACACAGTTAGTCAAATTAGCAGCGACACTCATTTCCAGCTCTCCTCAGGAAGCTCTGATTTTGAAGGGTGCTGTTAGTGAAACATCCCTGTGTCTGAGCTTAATCCTTAAGTGTTCGAGAAACCTAGGAAATCAAGATGGCTCCTAACACCTTTTCCCTAACATAGGAATTCAGACAGCCAACTCAACTTTTACTCAGACTTCTGTAAAAGAAATAATGTCCTAGGTTCAAGCAGAGATCATCCTTCCTCCCCAGTTCAAGAGCTGAAGATTTTAGCTAAATGGCAAAAAAATCTGCTCAAGCAAAAGTATCTTATGAAATATATATTTGCTAAGTTAATGAGAAAATGGATAAATGAATAAGATAATTTTGAAAATGTGTGGTAGAAGCATTCTGCTTTCTAATGACTTTTCTCTTTCTATCTTTTCAGTTTTCTTCTAGTAAAAATGGAAATGCTCCAGAGATATTTAATGAAATAAATCAGATAAAAATATGTTGATCACTAAAGTTGTTATTCTGCTAAGCCAAACCACTAGATTTGGTAGGCATTTCAGATATTTGAACTCATGGCATGTTTGAAACCATCACACTGGATACAGTATGTGTATGTGTTTGTATGTGTTTATTTGTGTGTGTGTGTGTTTTACTTTCTATGATTAACTTCATCTACTACAGATCTGTGTTACCTTTGAGGTTAAAAGACCCACTGAAACTTGGTATAGTATACAATTTCCAGTTTCTAATATCATGGCATTTCCAGAACATTCATACACTGATATGGGAAAATGTGATTTACAGCTCCTAGCATATGAGTTGATAGGGTAGACATACCATTTTGAGAAATGTATATTTTCTATATCTACAAAAAATGTTTTAAGGAAATTAAATCATCATGTTTATTTATTTTTTGCTTAAATAATAAACTAGTCACATATAAGTCTACACACTTACACAAGTTGGTTATGTGACTCAACTATTTTTTCCATCATGCAGTTTGAATTTCAAATGTACATACCAGGGACACTAATTAATGCTCTGTGGATACCAAGGAAATTTGATGTTAATCACAAACAATACTGGTTAACAAATTGTCGGTTGTTTGAAAAATGTTTTAGATTTTAGAATAAATTAGTCACATATAAGTATACACACACATATTAATTATGTGACTCAATTATTTATTCTATCATGCAATTTGAATTTAAAATGTACATACCAGAGACACTAATTAATGCTCTGTGGATACAAAAGAAATTTGATATTAATCACAAACAATACTGGTTAACAAACTGTCAGTTGTTAGGAAAATGTTTTAGATTTTAGAATCTAAACTCTTATACCAAGTATAAAATTTATCCATACACTTATTAAGTAAGTACTATATTTTTTTCACTCAAGAACAAAAACAGAGTTTATTTGCCTTTTATGTGAAAATGTGATAATTTTCTCCACATTGTTATTCTAACAAATACAATAATACCAGGAAGCAATTCTATTAGCTTAATTATATGAACTAAAATATTACACAGTCTAAATAACTGTAGAGTAAAACAAAAAAAGGGTTTCCATTATGTGGTCCATTAGATTGAGAAGTTAGTATTTATTACTTTGCTCTTTTTTAAACAAATAAAAATAAATTTTACGGATGAAACCTTTATATAAATTAAAATGTAATTTGGGTTTGTAGTTAATTATGGTTTGTTTGTTGTAACAAATTCTCTATGAATATACATAAGCCTACATTTCCCATTATGGTTTAATTATACCATAATTAAAATTATTATTTAAAATAAAATTATTATTTAAAGTCATTAGAAAAAGGAAATCACTAACTCAGCTATGAAAATGCTACATCATCTGAAAAACCACTCAAATTAAACTATAATATTTTAAAACATGATTCTTATAAGTTTTGAGGATTTTAATATATATTTTTGGCTTACCTATTGTTTAATTATATCAGAAATATCAAATTATATCAAATTATGTCAAAAAATATATCAAGTGTTTGTGAAGCCATTTGCATATGGCTTAAAACTGAATTTTGTGTTAAATACAGAAGTGAAAGTATGAAATTTCGACATCTAGGTTGTTTCTCAGGTAAGTATTTTCTAATACTGAATTTCCACGTTTCCTTGTAAAGGATTCTTTATCACAAAATATAAGTTTTTCAAATGTCCTTATGTTTAGTAATATATTGCAACATTCTTATCAAATATATATTCTCTCATCCATATTGGGGAAAACAATTTTGTATCATTTGAATGCATTTTCACAGGTGAACACATGAGATGGCTTTGAGTTATATTAAGAAAATGCAGTGCTTTAAGAGAATCCAGCAAATCCAGAAACTAAAATCCATCAATTTAATTTAATTCAACAACTATTATGTGCATGCCTGTATTATGCAGAGTTCTTTATAGAGATATGTTTATGACATACTCCTTATATCAAAGAGATGATACTCTAGGAAGAGGTATAAAACAAACAATATCTATACTATATATAAGAATCTATCACAGATTATTTTCATAAATTTGATCAATCTAGGTAACCTAAATATCACTAGTCTGTGTCACAAAGATAGAGTCCAAATTATCTTGTTCATCTCTTAAAATGGAATTAGACCAGTGCCTGACACATAGGAGGTAATCTAAAATATTTATTGAGAGAGAAAGAATAACCAAATGAATAAAATATAAATGAAGAAATTAAGGCATGGTATTTAGAATCAGTCAAATTGTAGCATTTTAATAGACAAACCCAATCATGGATCTGCAACTTGGTTTTTTAGTTATCAGAACAAACTATTAAACTATTGTGAGTTTTAGCTACTTCATCAAAAAAATAGGGATGCTGTTTATCTCATAGGGGTATAATCAGGATTATATATACATTGAATAATAATTATAGTTAAAGATGCATTATATGTATAAATTGTCAGACACTATTTTTATGCACATTTATTAAATTTTTTGCATTATCTCTATTACAATTTTACATATGTGTAATTTTGGACAGAAGGGTTTATTAATCTGCCAAGTAAGTCAAGATGTAAACACAGGCAACATGAAGCTAGACCCTGCTGTATTGTACTCTCACTTGTCACTAAGTGCTTAATAAACATTAGGTTTATGCTACAAAGTTCTGGAAATTTTAGTGAAAATTACAGGTATATTTGTTCAATACCCAGCATGATCCCAGTATTGGTATCTGAGAGACCAATCTGTGTACATTTAGCACAAAATAAAGGCAATATCAGAATGAGGTGATAGCTGAAACCATTAAGGCATGGATGAGCCCCTTCAAAGAAAGTCTATAAAGTCTGAGGTCTAAATATGGATACATAAAGAATAAAATATATCTGTAATACAACCAACTGACAAAATATGGTTCCAAACATGGCAAAATAAGGAAACTTTTTACTCTCCATTATGTTTAGAATGCTTACTCTATTTGAAAGTGAATATTTGGATATTATTTTCAAAAGACAGCTTTGTTGTCATTACTGATTGTGTTATACTAATGACTACATATTATCACTACATGATAATCTGTGTTCAGACACATGTTCAACAGTGACAGAAATGAATAAAATGTGCTGAAGCTGAAGCCATAGACCAGGATTTGGCCAAATAGTGAGACCACTATCCAAACTTGCTGCAAACATAAATTTGACATCAGTAAATAGTTTTGCCCACTTAGTCCATAATAATTTCAATAATTCTTAATGTGGAATTTAAATTTGAATACATAATCACCTTCAGGAACTGAATAGGATGGGCTACCAAATTACAGTTGCAGTAATGATTTTAATTTCTACAGTATAAATTTTGGCAATGTCAGAATCCTTTGAGAATCCTGCCATGGGACCTAGTTGTGAGCATATTTTGCATAAGACCTGTTCTTGGACTTCTCTTCCTTTGAGATGGAGAAAGGAGTAGCAGGGATAAAGAGGAGGTATTGACAGTAGACAAAAGATGGTATACATTTGGACAATATTGGAACAAAAGCAGAGTAGAAATCATCCTTGTGCTATGGCTTTGTCTTCTCCAGAAAGGGGCTCACTCTGTTGTTTAACTCAAAATGCCTACACTGTATATTCTTAGAGAAATCTAGTGGTTCATCCAATTTGACTATTTATGGGATACCTCAGTGTGATCTTGGCAAATTATTTAGCCACTTCTTCATGCTACTATTGGACCATCTTCGAAGAGGAGATAATGGTACCTTTCTATTTAATAGGGCTGTTATGAGAATTACACTTGTTATCATAGTAAGATCTTAGATCTGATTTTGTAAGATTCCATTAAGTGTAGATGAAGATGATAATGGTGATGATAATGATTATATAATTCTTAAAATATACCAACACTGAAAGAACTATATTTATTTCTCAGTTTATCAATTGGATTCAAAATTTCACCAAATTACAAGCCAAGGAATTTATAAATGAAGTAGGCAGAGTGATGGACCCTAAAACTATCTGTGTCTGAATCCCTAGAATTTGGAATATGTTGCTTCTATAGCAAAAGAGACTTTGCAGATGTGGTTAGGATTAAGGATCTTGAGATAGAAAATATATCCTGGGTTATCTGGTTGAGCCCAATCTAATCACACAAATCATTCAGAGCAAAGAAACTTTCTTAGCTATTGTCAGAGAAAGAGATGTGATAACAAGAGTAGGGCCATACAGATGGTGTTGTTAGAAGAAGTCAACTTGCTGCTAGCTTTAAAAATGGGGGTTGGGGCAAAAAACAAAAAACACAGGGGCATCTAGAATACAGAAAAGGCAAGGATACAGATCATCCTCTAAAGCCTCCAGAAAGCATACGGTCTTGTTGATACTATGATTTTAGCCCAATAAGACTTGTATTGCATTTTTTATCTGCATAAGTGTAAGAAAATCAATTTGTGTTGTTTTAAGTCATTAAATTTAAAAAATTTTTATGAAATCAATAGAAAATGATTATAATAAAAGAGTGGAGTGGGTACTACTCAAAATCTGCACCTGGTATACAGTATCTGGTCATGTTTATAGAAATAATATTTTGGAATTTTGATAATGAATTATTAGAGATTTCCAGAAAAACAGAACCATAGGTAGGTGATAGAAAGATAGATAGATGGTACATAGATAGATAGATAGATAGATAGATAGATAGATAGATAGATAGATAGATAGATAGATAGATAGATGATAGATAGAGATAGATAGGTAGAGAGAGAGAGAGAGAGAGAGATGATAGATAGATAGATAGATAAATTTATTATGAGAAACTGGCTCACCCAATTATATAGACTGACAAGTTCCACACTCTGCAGTCTGCAGACTGGAGACCCAAGAATGCCCCTGATGTAATTCAGTTTGAATCTAAAGTCCTGAGAACCAGGAGAGCCAGTAGTCTAAATCCCAGTTTGAAGGCAGAAGTCTGATATCCCAGCTCACACAGTCAGGCAGAAAAGGGGGGCAAATTCTCCCTTCTTTTGCCCTTTGCTATATTCAAGTCCTCAACAGATTGGCTAATTATCACCCACCCAGGGGGGAGGCCAATTTGCTTTACTGAGTCTGCTTATTCAAGTACTACTCTCATCTATAAACACTCTCACAGATACATGCAGATACAATGTTTAGTCAGTTATCTGAGCACCCTCTGTCCCAGTCAAGTCGGTACTTAATATTAGTCATCACATCTCTCCTCAGGGATCAGGCCAGAGCAGAGCTGATGATCAGGGAAGAGACCAAGGGTTAATGTAGAAAAGCTGTAGTCATGTGGAAGCAGAAAGCATATGGTTGAAAATGACATAGATATTGCATTTTGAAGGTTTTACTTCAGAGACAACATCTTGGGAATTCAACTAATCCTGTGGGGATTTAATAAAGGCATAAAAACATTGCTGAATGAGACTGGAAACAGAGACAAGACAGGTAAATCATTTTGGTGATCTTTTATCAAGGCAATATATAGAGGTCAGTGATTTAGCTTGCTCAAACAACTGAATCCATTAAGAGACAATATTAACTCCAGTTAATGGAATATTCCAATTCCTCATAAACTCTTCCTTCCTTTCCTCATAGGATAAACACTGAGAAGTATTCCTTTTGTTTCTGGCCTGTCCTGCCATTTTCAGTTTCCATTCTGCTGTTATGCTCAGAATGAGTGAACCAGCTCAAGTGACCCACAGAGAAAACCCATCATAGTCAGTGAATATATTCTCCTTGATGTGGCCAACACATAAAAATGCAGTATGGTGAAATTCTGAATAACTCAACATAATCAATATTCTGTGTTTCTGGCTAAAGGCAAGGTTACAAGACAGGTAACAAGGGCAGTCATCAAAGACTGCTTTTCATAAAGGTAATGAAAAGATGGTCATTGAAATATACCCTTGCTAACATGCTGAGAACATTCAGGAACTGGATAAACACACCTAGAGTTGATGGACATCAGTTATACATCAGCCTGTCTTGCAGGCAACAAAAGCCAGAGCTAGTTTAAGACTACTGTTTCCATAGAAACTGTAGATTACTACAGTTGTCAGCTTTTTTTAAGACTGCCTTGAAAACTCAGAAAGAAGTTTCCATCTGAAGTTGAGAATATTATCAAAGAATGTAAGTTTTAGGATTTGAAGTACAAAAAGTTGTTCCATCTCTTGACAATTTTATGGCTGAATATCCTACTTCTCCCATCTTTATACCTCTCCTTTGTTCACACACAATCAAAATTGCAATGATCTCATTTGTGACCATCATCTAACCCCTGTGACCCTCTAATATGGTGACCATCTCTAGAATACCTGTATGTTACACTTTTCCCTGTCTAATTATAGTGAACTTTGAAAAAAAAAAAAAGAGTAGTCTTAGATAAGCAAATAAATTAAAAGTTTTGTTTTAAATTATCTAATATTTTCACATTTTGTTTAGATTAATTATCAGAATCCTTAATGGCTAAGAGTATACCGCATATATTCTACTCCTGCCTTCTGGTATCCTTCTTTTCTGCCTTCTCTTCAATTTTTCTGCTTTCCTAAATGGAAGTCATTCGTTTTCTTACTCTGCTTGCTTTCAAATGAAAGATTTTGCAAACCATTTGCCCCTCCTAAACAATTCTCTCCATCTTTTCCTAGTTATCTCCTACTCATCTTTCAGATATCAGTTTGTGTGTAATTTCCTTAGGAAAACTTATCCTGACTTCTCAAACCAAGTGTAAGTATTTAGAAAATTTACTTAAAAAATGAAGTGTTATAATTGCTTACATGCATTTAGCAATAAATGATAGGTTAAATCTCTTACAAAGTCAGCTCTCTAAATGCAATTATTTTCTACATATGTTTTATTTGATTTTTTCCACATGAAATTTTATTCATAAATAATAAGAAATAACCTGCATAGGATTCACTATCACACATTTTTAATTAGAAGAATTTTCCTTCTCTAAGTGATCAAGAAACCAAAATATAATGTTCAAAATAAAATATATATTTAATATATATTCACAATACATATATATATATATATATACCATGAACTGAGTTAATATTAACCAAGTTGTTATAGAAATAGATAATTCTAGGTTTCTGAAGTTAGAAAAAAATCATGGTGATCGTACAGTCATCCTATTATTTGCACAGGCATCTCTTCAATTGAATCCACAAGTAATCATTTTGGCCTTGAGAATTTGGCGTCACAAGATTTTGTTGGTGCCTCTAAGAGAAAATAATTTTAAATACTGAATCAAATCTGCCCACTGAAACTTCTACTTAATGGTCCTAATTTGGCTGTCTCATTGAGGTGAGGCATTATTTTAAAATTAGGAGTAATTGTATTTAAAATAACAGAAAGCACAAACTTTTTCCCCTAATCTCTCTCTTCTTTTCCAGATTACCCCAATCTTTTCTTTTCAATTATTGAGAGAACTGAATTTAAAGGTCTCGATAGAGTCATATCTGTCCAGTGCCTAGTTGATAATTTTTTTATGCTCTATATCAATTTGAACAGCCCCCAACACCTTAGTGATAATCACATCACTATGCAGGTATTGCTAATTTTTTGTCAACTGAAATGTTATATACTGTGGTATTTAAAATATCACTTCTTCTTTTTTGCTTATAAAAATTCAGAAGTTTCAACATAATGGATATTTTTTTTCTTCTTCAAGTTTTATATTGTTAGATTTGATGATTATTATATCTCAGGAAATTTTAGAGTTACGGATTCTTGTCATTCCCTCTTATTTGCTCTGTCACCTTTGAAGCACATGTATGTATCCGCAATAATGATTTCAAACCTACTGTAGGGAGTCAGATATTTTCAACTACTGCCTAAAAGAAAATAGTAGGGGAAACTTACCAAGACATTTATTGGCCAATAAATTTATTTTTTAAATTAACCACTTTTAATTATAATGCTTTACTTTCTTTTTACAGAAAATTACTGGCTAAATCAACCCTAATATATCATTTCTTTGATGTAGGTAACAAACATATTATAGTGTGCCTGTGCATTACAGACTGTTTTCTGTGTATTAACTCATCTGTACTATGTGCCCATGTGCTATATGAATTCAAACTTGTTAGAATCTCCATGCCTATTAGAAATTTTTTGGGTGCCATTATGCTATTAGGTTATGAACTGACCCACAAATACAAATTAAAACAATCTGGATACTCTTTAATTGCATACTTTTTTTTCTTCCAAATCTATCTGCTCTACACGCTCTAAAGACACAAATACCCATAAAGCAGGGCAATTGAGTTCAAGTGGAGATTTCATGTGGCCAATTAAACAGGAAGTTTGTGTATTTTTTTAAGCTTTCAAATATCCTTAAGCTGAGAATGTTGTATTAAAGGGGTTATTTCACTTTTAGTGGCTGAAATAGTTCTGGGCTTCGAAGGCATATTCAGTCCTTAATGGCTCCTTGGGGAGAATGAGTGACCTTTATCATCAAAGCACTGAATGAGAACACCAATGGCAGAGCTTTATTTTCATAAAGCAAATTTAGAACCAGATTTCTAAAAGGGCATAGAATTGGTGTAATGGAAAAGGCCAAGTATGAGTTATTGTGGAATTTTCCCATGTATTGAAGAGAAAGCAGATCAATTAGAGTGGGACCAATTTCCTCTTTTATAAATTTGCTGTAAATTGAGCATGAGATTATGAAAATAGGATTTCATTTAGAGGCCACACACCAGTCATACATAGGGCATACTGTGGTTTAAATCTTTTATAGGTAAGAACAGGTCAAGGGTGATTGATTCCATTCTAAACAGTTCTTAATCTCCACTCAGTGACCGGGCAATGAAATAAAACACAGTTATTATAGAAAATAAACTTTAGATCACTGCCATGTGACTATTAAACACTGCATTAGAGAAAAACAATATGATACTTTTATAAAAAAAACCATGAACTTGCAACAGCTTTATATCACTTAAAATACATAACGTGTAACAGTACATTTAAAAAAAGGTGTTTCTGTAGCACAGATAAGTAAATTAATCTCTTAACCTTATTTTTCCAAGCAACCCAAACTGTATGCACACACATATGCAAGTACACACACACAGGATCAGAAATACTGGCCTCAAATGTCAATCCAATTTTTATTGTACCTACAATTAACAAGATTGTGGAATTTAAATTAAAGGTATAAGTGTGGTTGAGAGTTGCTATATAAACAACATTCTATAACAATAGCAATTCAAAATATTGATCCTTTTGAAATTTTAAGGTGAGTAATCAAGACTTAACATGCTTGATATTGCATATTTAGAATGGACTTAAAAATAGTGATAGATACAAGGCATCAGGAGTAACAGAACAAATGATTTCTAAATGGTGTTATATACACTGAGTTATAATTATATTCATAATTAACAGGAATTCAAAATTTCAGATAAAGGGACATAAGTAAAAGTAAGAACAAATAAGACATAGAGTATGATTTCATTAATTATGATGTATGGTTCTTCCTTTCTGTAAGTACTTAATGCTTCCTCAGTAGATAATTAAATAGTTAAGGAGGAAAACTGTTCAAGTCAGTTAGAGCTTAATATTTTTAAGTCTCTACTTAATTGAATTCAATAAAATCCTAAAATCTTATTTGCTGTATAGATAGCATGTAAATATATATATGAACAGGTTAGCACAAATCAAGGAATATGTCTGTATTAAGCACAAGGAGAATGTAGGATTATTCTGGTTGTTGCAATATTTTTAATAGTACAAAGTATTTGTTTGGCGCTCTAAACCATTGCTTCTAATTTTATGCTAATCACAAACAGAAATGCTACAAAATCTTCATACTTATGGCCTTAAGACTTATGTGAGAGTTTGCATTTACTACAATGTTCAGAAGTGGGTTTTGATGGGTCTTAAGTACATTTATTTAATAACATACTGCCCGACTGTGCTACTGAAGGATGACAAGTTTATTTTTTCATACACAGTAAAAAAATTTCCTGCTTCCCTATTTCTACATCCCCACTAAATATTGTTTATTCTTCCAATTTTTGTCAATTGACAAGTTCATTTGTATTTTAATTTTCTCATTTATTTTGTTCACAAGTGAAATTGATCTTTTCAAATACATGTTAATAACTTGGATTTCTCTCTTTGAAATGCCTATTTTTGTCTCATAATTTTTTAAACTGAATTTCCCCACCCTATGCACTTTTTTCCTATATACTAGTAATAATTCTTTTTATATTTGCAATAAGTTAGTCTCTTGATGGTATAGCCACTGACAATATTTACAATATATATCTAAGTTTCCTTATGTGTCTTTTTAAGTATAATTCATCAAATTTTCACATATAATTTAAGATTTTCTATTTTGCTTTTGTTTACTAGAAACTTCCATACCCATGGTTACAAATATATTTTCCAACACTTCTGTTTTAAGTGTTTTTTAAATCTTTTTTCTTTCATTTGTTCATATATCTAATGTATGTGATATATAATTTATATATTGTGAGGATATCATTCCTAATATTTTTATTATCTTTAATAGAAATTCTTTGATAACATTTCTAGTTAGGGCCTGCATTTTGTTCATAATATTGGTCATTTGTGCTTTATTTAATCATATTTTAGATTGACCTACTGTTATTTTACCTATTATTTCAAAGAGAAATCAATTAGCTCTGTTGAGCCTCTTTTTAATTTTTTTATATTTAATTAATTTATGTTTATAACAATTATATCTTTATCCTCCATTTTCATAAGGTCTATTCCATTGCCTTTTTCTTTGCATTGTTGATATTGGATGCCTAGTTTTAAAACGTCCATAATATCCATCAATGTCTCATGTCCTAGTTCCCTCTCCAACCCCATCAATGTCCTTTGCTAAGTGTATGAACTGTCATGACGTTGAGCACTAATCAGTATTGCAATTCCACTATCAGACTCTAGACTGGCCTTCAGCCCTATCTGAATGTGACTGCAGGAGTTGAGGGATTCCTTCACTGCTGACTAGAACTTTTTGTCATGTGTGTTATAATTATATATTTGTAGCTTTAATTATATTTTCTCTTTATAGACTTTAGATTCATCAGAAGAAACCAGAGAACAAAGTCTTAGTTTTGCCATAATGACTAAGCTACATAGCCCCTCTATTTTCCTATTCTGTGGTCTCCGTCTGCTCTCTGTCTCATGATGCTACCAGTGGTAATTTGAGCAATCATGTTCCTAACACACATCATGAATTATTTGTTTCATTTTTAATTTAAATTTTTATTAAGATTCCTACAGTAAAATGCATAAACCTTAATGAAGGGAAAAACATTAGTGCGAAAATTTGGCATCTTGATCAGAATAATACTTACCTCTGTACATACACATGTCAAAATTCATCAAGCTGCACACTAAGAATAATTTGTATTTCATCCTATATCACCGCCAAGAGGGTTATCTCTACTGTCCTCAAATGTATGTTCATTTCAATTCATGGAACCCATTGTTGGGCCTGTTTCCTGTGGCCACTTCCTACTTTCTGATCAGTTTCCAAAACAGAAATGGAGCAAATATTCAAAGTAGTACAATTCAAGAAGGAATTATTTACAAAGGGACTGATTACAAAAGTGGAAGTGAAATGTAGGGTGAGTGTTAACAACCTAGGACTTGAAGAAGAAAAGTTGTTACCATCTGTTGTCCCAATGAATTAGGGAAAAAGCAATGCTGGATTCTGCAACCTCTATAAAGCCCTTGTTCTCTGTCCTTTTGAGTACTCAAACCATTACCTTGCAAGACATGTTCATTGCCAGTACATAGAACAGTATCCCAAATGCATGTTTATGTTATCCTTAAAGCATGAAGTACTGAACTTATCTTAACCAAATAAGTATTTACATCTCAAACTTCAAACACCATTCCTAGACTGCAGGATATAAGCTTCAATAAATTCTTAAACTATTGCAATAAGAATGTGTGTGTATGTGTGTGTGTTGTGTGTTTGTGTAGGTAGATAGATGGATCTTTATCTATAACATTTTATGCCATTTCACAACACCCTGATTTTACCAGTAAAAACTTGTTTCTGACATTTGTTTTGCTAATTAACAAAATGTCTGATATTTATCAGAGTTAAGGATAAAATGACAATTTAGCTAGCTAACACTGTATGGAATTTCTGATAATGCCAGCTGTCCATTCAGTTAGTAATATAATAATATTCAAATCAGAAATACATAGTGCCACTGGAGTATAGCTTAAATTAATTAACATATATACTTTTATTACAATAGTAATGATGAAAGAGTTTGAATTGTTATAGACATAACATTAGCCAATATTTAATCATATTTATGAACACATTTTCCTCTTTATTGTTTTCTTTTTTCCCCTAATATTACTCTGCTTAATTTATCATGTACTAAAATTAGATGCAAACAGTTCTTGTGCAGGATGACATGTGTGTTCCTAAAACTTACTGCATTATTTAAAATTATACAATAAAAAATATATTCATCTTATGGATAAAACAGGATTAAGAGCACAGCTCTCAAATACTTACTAAATGACACATAAAGATAAGAACCTGATAAAAAGTGGTGGCAAAGTTTATTCATGATCACTGTTTAAGAAATATGTAAAATCTCCAATAAATATTACACTTTCCAAGAAAAAGATCTGAATTTTGCTTGTCCATGTGGGTGTAAGAAGGGTTACAGTTTGTGAATTACTGTGATGTGGTAGAAGGAAGGTTATCTGAAATCATATGGGAGGTTGCAATACCAGATATTATAACACACTTAGTGAACTGAGGCTGCCTGCAGTTATTTCCATGGGCTTGACTCATCTGGGTACAATTTTCTGTGTTTACCTAGTGTTTCTCATGGACAAATCATGCAAATATTAAATTCATATTATAGTCAAATTATTCCCCAATATATTGATGATTGTGGAAAAAATTCACATTTTAAAAACAAGCTCAATAGCAGAACTTATTGTGTAATTTTAAGCATTTTTTTTTCTATTTGTGGGGTCTTACATATTAAATTATTTTTGTCTTTTTATTACTGAAAATTTGTTCTTCTCTTATTTTTGAGTCATAGTGTGGTTAGGTATAATTGTAGGGTAGGTGCTTTGTGTATCGTTTATTTGTCACATCATTTTGAATAAATTACTTTGTTATAGTTTAGTGCCTTTCTTGATGAGAAGTCTCTTCTCAGTTTATGTAGGTAAACTGTCTTTCTACCCTCTGTTAGATGTGAAAGGTTTCTCTCAGCTTTCTTGAACTGCAGTTTCACCATATAGGTTTCAGGATAGATTTAATTATGTTTATGCTATTTGGCTGCAGAAAGTATTTTTAATCTGAGTACTTGTATTTTGCTCATTTCCCTAAAATTCTCAGTAGGTATCTCTTCAAATGTTGTCTTTCTCTATTCTATTCTTTTATTCTCAGACTCCTATAAGGAAAATTTAGAGCACCTTAATCTATGCTCTGTGCTTTCGGCTTTCTTCCCTTCCTTCCTCCTTCCCTCCTTTCCTCCCTCTGCAGTTCTCTCCCTCTTCCTCTGCTCTCCTTCCTCCTCCTCTTCTTCATTGTCCTTCTCTTTTTTAACCTGCATCTTTCTCTCTCCCACAATATATTTGCCTCTTTGAGTTTGCTCCTACATAGTGATTATCTTTTACTATACAACAATTAGCATATATCTAATTGGTTATTGGTTTTGAAATTCTTTCTCCCTACATTTTTAAATCAATTTTATTGTGCTATTATTTACATACAATAAAATGCACATAGTTTTAAGTGCATAGACTGATTAGATTTGACAATTACATACTCATGTAATCACCATGTCATACAACACTCAAGATATGAAATATTTATATTTCACCAGAAAGTTAATTCGTGATCTTTATGCTG
This sequence comes from Manis pentadactyla, assembly GCF_030020395.1. Classification (NCBI taxonomy): domain Eukaryota; kingdom Metazoa; phylum Chordata; class Mammalia; order Pholidota; family Manidae; genus Manis; species Manis pentadactyla. The sequence continues at coordinate 165,883,956 of NC_080020.1, read as the reverse complement.
TTTTGCAATCATTAACCATCTACCACCCAGGCAACTATTGTTCTGATTTCTATCATGATAGATTTGTTTTGCCCCTTACAGATTTTCAAATAACTTGAACCATTTGATGTGTACTGTTCTGGTTTTGGATTTTACATCCCATATATATGTATTTAGATTTACCAATGTTGTACTTGAGGATGCATGGCTTGTTTCATTTTATTGCTGAGTAATATTAAATTGTATTTATCCATTGGCCAATTGATTGACATTTGGGTTGTTCTTTGTCTGGGGCTGTTAAGAGTGAAGCTGCTATGTATATTTGTTTATAAATACCTGGCAACTGCAATTCTGGATTATACGTTAGTGTTTATTTCACTTTACAAGAGCTGCAAACATGCTTATCAAAATGGTTGTGTTGCTTCCAACAGAGTGTAAGAGTTATAGTTATTTTATATCTTTATACTTGGCATTAATGTATTTTTTCTTAATTAAGACAATTCTAGTGGCCTTAAAATGGTGTCTAACTGTGGTTTTAATTTGCATTTCCTTAGTAACAAATGATACTGAGAACTTTTCATATCATTTTTCGTTATTTGTATATCTTCTTTTGTGACATGTCTTTCCTTTACCCAGTGTTGTAAATTGAGCTGTTTGTCACTCTACTTCTTCTGCATGACTAATTTGAATGACTCATTTTCACCTCCAAGATTCTTAGAGATTTTCATATTGGGTAAATACACCTCCAAATGTGAATTTTGTCATATTTTTCAGTGCCAAAGCTCTTCGTATATACTTGAATTATAGTCTGTAAATTTATTTTCAAGGAAAGCTTTTTTTCCCTTTCCTGTTTTCTTTCCCTTTTTTTTTCCTCCCTCTATTCTATAACTTTAGTGAGAGAGACATTAAGTATCTGGACTCAGTATCTGTTGGTATATATTCCAATAAGATTCATTTCCATTCAGCACTGAGCAGGTTTTGTTTGTTTGTTTGTTTGTTTCTCAGAAGCAGTGAGCCTGATGATTCTTCCCCAATGAGGAGAGTTTTTAATTCAGTTTTTCATGAAAGTAGTCAAACTTCCAATCTGCAGCTTCTGCCATATTCACTGATTTACATTACTGTTTCATTTTAGGTCTTGGAAAAGCTTATTTTGCATTTGATTCTGAATATTTATTTCTGTTTATTTCTTTTTATAGGATGGCTGCATTTACACATGTTCAGAACAGAATGGATTTTTGAAGTATAAAACCATTGTTCCATTCCATCTTGACTTAAAGTGCACTTGTATTTTATTTTGTTTGTTTTGGGCTTTAATGTTATCTGATTTTGTTTAATAAACATGCAATGAATTTTATTAAATTAACATAAAGATAGAACTTCTTAAATTAAAAATGTGATTAAAACTATTTGATTTACAAACATACATACACCTACATATATATATATATACACACATTATATGCATTTTTACATTTGTAATTCTGGATTAAATACCCTTAAGAAATGTAAGAAAAAATTATCAGGATTATGCGGAAAGTCATAGAAATAATGGGAATATATAGTCTCTATTTAATAAAATGGGTTTTAAAATAACTGAAGGAAAAATCACATGCTGTTACACTTGGATTCTTCTGAATAGTAAAGTAATGGGTACTTTTGGCTTTTGTGTATTTTAAAAACATTTACCAATGAGCATATATTCCAAATATATTTTGAAACTATTAGTTTAAATGACCTTTGAAATTTTGAGAAAAGGAAAAAAATATTCTACTTTTGACATGAGTAGAAAAGCATAAAATTGCGGTCTTCAGATACAATTGAGATAAACATAAACCAATGATTAAGATACACTGAATTTAAGCAGTGACAAATCTTTAGCAATCAGTACAAATAACTGTGCTTTGAGAAAAATAAATTATCATAAAATCTATGTTAAAATAATGTTTATATAGGACACTTTCGCTCTGAATTACTATTTTACATTTTATATGTGTCAAATTGTTAGTGATTCTAATGACACTTGCAGAATGCTGTACATAATCTCTTAATTAATTAATTAATTAATTTTAATTCAGTGTTCTTGCCCTCTGCTATTCATCATTCATTTAATCTGTTCTCTGTATCTGTGAACATTTATTTTTATTCTACATGCAAGTAAGACCATACAGTATTTGCCTTTCTCTGATTTATTTCACTTAACATAATGCCTTTGAGGTTCATCTATGTTGCTGCAGATAGCAATATTTCACTCGTTTTTATGGCTGAATAATATATATATATGTAAAATGAAAGAAAATACATTTTCTTTACCATTCATCAATGGACACTTAAGTTATTTATCTTGGCTATTATAATTAATGCTGCCATGCAATGAAGATGGGGGTGCATATGTCTTTTTGAACTAGTGTTTTTGTTTTCTTCAGATGAATACCCAGAGGTAGAATCACTAGATGATACCATAGTTCCATGTTTGATTCTTTGAGCAACCTCCACAGCAACCATGATGATTAACTATAAGGCTTCCATTGCAAAAAAGACTGAGCACCTAGGTTTATTGCCTCTTGCCATGTCCTGGCGGTGAAAGCTGTTTTAGAACCCTTTTTTGGTATGTCTTATGGGACTCACAAGCATAAGCTCACTAATCACCAGAGTCAGGGAATGTAGAAGTGTTCCCTGGCAACAGATGCAAAAATCAGCAAGCACACTGGACAGGGGTATGAACTCCACCAGTTATTATAGTTCCATGGGATCAGGAATCCTTGCTCTCCTAGCTGCCAGAGCCAGGCAGTTGAGAAATAGCTTGTGGGTGACAGCTGCAAAAATAAGAGCACCAGACCCATGTAAAAGTTCCTCTCCAGGAAATGCTGGTGCTCTGAAAGCCTCATAAAGGGAGAGTGTGAATATGATGGCCCTCCCCTGTCTCCACCCCTGGAGAGTGTTCAAGCAGACTCCTAGATATGTTCCTTACATTAGATGCCTGCACCTCAGGCGACACAGAGCTTCAATATAAGCAGGTGAATATTCTTCACTTTTAAGTCTGGGCACAACAAGCTGCCTCTGAGCTGGGCCCTTGGGGAGGAAAGTCGCAGCCTGCAGCCTCCTTAAAAGCTGTCTCCTAGATTGTCCTTATTTTGTGGGTTTCAAGACACAAGCCCCATTGGTTTCAGTTAGGTGTTTTGCGGGCTTGTCTTTCAGATGCAGGTCTTTTGAAGTGCCCAGTGTGAGCTTTAAATCTTTTGTTCCTCAGGGAGAAGTCATGTTTTGTGTTCCCTTCTGGTGTGGGTTGCCATGTCAAAGGTGGAGTTTATAGCAAAATTTGTCCCAGCTTCCGCTACCTGCTCTGATGTTTTCTTATCATTTGTCCAATGTATAGACCAGTCAGCCAGCCTTGAGTTTAATAAGATGAAATTGTTCCATTGGTAGCTGTAGACTCAGTGTGTGTATGAGAGGAAGTGAATTCAGGATCTTGTGTCAACATCTTGAAGCAAAACTCCCATATTCACTTTAAAACATAAATCATTAGCTCTCTGGGTGGGAGGATATCTGTGTGTGTCTGTGAGTGTGTATTAGTATTTATGTATATTAATTTCATATGTATATTATATATAAAATGCCCATGTATATATGTGTATATACATATTTACAGACATGCGTATATAAATATAAACAATTTATTTACACTTATTGTAAATGATCATTTTTGGCAAGAGCAAATAAAAAAGTTACTCTGGGGCCATTTGCCATTACATTAAATGTAATGAATTATTCACTGAGTACATGATATTTATGTTTTCCCAAACTGAGGCTATGTGAACTGTAATCATTATATTCTGTTCTACCCTTTGAAACTATAGTCTGTAATGATGACAAGGCCTTTGGTTATTACCACATAATTACATCCAGCAATTTGATGCATATGTTTATTCAAACCCTTGACTGTGTTATTTTAACAAAATACTGTAAAAAGTGGGTATACTATTCATTATAAATGCTTGGAACATCATGAATGACTAAGCAGATGGATAAATGACTTTTAATAGTTCAGTTAGGCCATCTGCCAGTCTTTACAAGAAGTGACCAGAAAGAGTCACAACTACCACTTTTAAAAGCTTATACATATGGTTTAAAAAGGAAACTTTTGGACTTTGTACGTCCATTTGGTATACTAAAATGCTTCGTGATATGCATTTTCAACTATGTTTTTGCAGACATGTTTGATACTAAACATGAACCATCTAATATTTTCAAAATAAATATTTAGCAGGTTGTTTGAAATACTTTAAGGGATACTCTTTCAAAGTTTGACTGTTTTTCTAGGCATCTTTGCTTTGTAAATCTGATTCATTGTTTACCACTCAATGTCATCATAACAAATCACAGAAGCAAACTCACTTTTGTTGACTTATTTTCATGAGGTAAAACTGAATGATGTTAAAATATAAACTATAGTTGTTTGATGTAGAAAGTGGCAAAATCAAAATGTCTATCTAGTGACATCCAAGTTCTCACACAAAGCAATGAGCTGTTATTTTGGAGCACAGAGATCACAGAGCTATAAAAAGTTATGTGATGCTGAAGTTAACAGGAATTCAAGGACTCCCTTTAGTAGTAAACTAACAATTGGGGGATATCTTCAGTCAGAAGTTGTTTTGCTCTCGTGAATTATCACTGTTGGACTTTTATATCTTCCATTTTCATATATTATCTATACTGGGAATCACAGCCACATTTAGATTAATTTTTCATTGGTGGAAAAAATAAATAGCAACTTTATATCTAATAAAAAATTGACACAGAGTAGTTGAATTCACAAGATTTCCCTTTATTTGGCAAGGCAATTGTGTTACCACTGTTAACAGTGGAACACCTGTGTAGAATAAAATTGAGCTTTGTTTGACACACCTGTCAATGTTGAGAAATGTGTAATATCGAAGTTTTTATGTTTAAATTTCATATTATTTTAAGTTAATGATGAACCAGAGATTTGTCTTTTTTCATATCTGTTAAATTAAAATAGATCAGAACTCAATGTGAGCTATAAAGCAGATAAAGTAAATATAAATTACATCGAAAATAAGCAAGTTTCAATTTTTTCTCTTCTTCCATGATCATCATCTTCATATTCTTCTTTATTTAGAATATATTTATTTCAGAGGAGCAAGGATATACTCCAAATAGAAAAGCTAAAATTCTAAAGCAACTCAGAAAAGCTTTATATGATGAAAAACTGAAGAAATTAGAAGAGTTTAGAATGAAAAAGAGAAAATCATGAAATGGTATGAGTGATTTTGTTTGGAAAAAATGTATTTTCTTTTTTGTGTCCAAGGACAGCAAATTCTTATGTAGATGTTTCCCAATGATCAAGGAAGAGAAGCTTTGTCATTTAAAGCTTTGCTGATATCTCCTCTACCTGACTTTACTTCTTCCCTAAAAAAATAAACTACATCAGTGTGCTATTATGTTTACATACACCTATAAAAACACTTGCATTTTATCTTTATGAATTGATATTACTATAAGAAATGAATCAGTGAGTTTTTTCAGAGACAATAGCTGCATTTTTCAATAGCTTATTACAAGTAGAGATTAGGTTCTCAATAAATACCCATAGAGGGAGTGATTGAGTTGATCAGTGAACAAGATTAATTGCCATTTGATACATAAAATAAATTGCTTAGAAGCATAAGGAGCTAGCATTTTAAGTGGATTTGCCATTGCTCTGATGTTGGATGCAAGTTTTTTGTGTTTTAGTTTACCATATAGAACAGATGTGAGGGGATTCAAACATTAGTACAGTAATTGGATTAGATATTCTTCAATAACTCCCTAATTTTAAATTCAATAATTCTCATATCAAAAAGAATCAAATACCTAAAACTTGCCAAATACATGTTAAGTAACAAAGGATCCTTCAACTTCCCTCATGAAAGATTCTTTTCTTGTAATTATATCTATGAACTGGGTCTTTTTGTGTATGTTGAGTGAGGTCTAGTCTTTACCCATAATCACAGAGACATTTTACATATGGTTGACATTAACAAATGTTAATGTTGAAAAAGATGCCAATCTCTATGATTCACACCTTTTTATTGCACCTTGGACTAAATAAAATAACCTGTGGCATAATTTTCTTTTCTTATCTATAATACTAAGTTATGTTTACATAAAAACAAAACAAACTTTTTTTTTCTTTTATCAAAGTCTTTGAGGAAACCTGTGTAATGCTGAAAAGTATTGGAAATGTTATATTTATGCCTTATCAAATTTCAATTATAGTATCAGTACGTCAGCACCTCTGTGTACTGAATGCACATCTACGGTCCTGACCTGTAGTCCTGTATCAGCATTTCAAGTGCTAAACTCATTATCTTTACCACAAACAGTTTTGTTTTACAAATACTTTTGCTTTTAGAATATTCTTCTTCCCTTCTTCCCAACCTTAAAATTATAAACTTTTAGCATTTCAGTTTTTTCTAAATGTTTCTTACAGAAATACAAAATGTTCTATTTCTTTGGAGTCTCACACAACTAAGCAGTGTTGACTCAGGACACTGGTGTTCCAGTGCTCAGGCAGGTTAATTTGATTCATGTTTTAATAATATAGAAACAACCTAGTTATGGAGTTTAAACCTTAATCTCTGTCACCCAGATTATTAATTTCATTGTCTACATTTTCTTTTGTTGCACGTTTTGATACTTTCATTCATTTTTTGGATAATTAAAAAGATAAAGTAAAATGTAAAGAAAGGCAAAAAAAAATCAGTTTAGTTGGTCAGGCAATACAAAATATATTGTCACTTGATTAATTTGAAATAAGATATTTTTTCTAACCATTATCAAAGAGAAGCACATTCTACCGGCTTTAAGTAAAAGCATGTTTTAAATTTATACTGTTCTTATTTGAAACTTACAGCAGTTACATAGCATCAGAAATTTTAAAGGACTCATGAGATTCTAAAGCCTCAATAAGGATAAATGATCCTTTATAATGATACATTAGAAAAAAGTGCAGGCAGTCAGAGGGTCAAGACTTCAGGCACAGTTCCCCAGAGTATCGTTTTAGTTGTCAGTGATACATTGTGCATTCGTATTGTGAACCACGGTGATACACGTGAGAAGAGCCAAAGTACAGTATTACTGAGGCATCTTTTATACCCTATTGGCCGTTTGTCTGAAACCAAGCTCTGTAACCTGATAAGCTAGGTGAAAACCATCAATCTATATATTTTCAATAAATAATGTAGACAAGCTAGTAAAGGAATCCTCCAGAGGACTTTCAAACTTTAAACAGCATATTATAAATTGCTGATAAGACATTCTATCCTAACCTTGGCCAAGGATCAGTACCATAGTTTTAGGCATCTCAGAAATAAGCATGGGCCAGCTGCAAATTAACCTTATTTTAAGTAAAACTAAATATATCAGAAGTGTAATGGTGAGTGACACGATCCATTCAGCCCATATTAATGTTTCCTACAGTAGCATCATTGGTTACTGGAGATCCCTGTAGTAACATTTCCTTCCTCAAGAGGTTTAAGGATAGATAAAATGACAGTAATTATCCCAAAGCATTAGTTTAAAGCAGAGTTAATTCATTGGCTTTCATTTTTTATCAAAATGTATTTGACATACAACACCAGATAATTTAAAGTGTACATGTTGATTTGATATATCAATACATTGTTATATGATTTCCACTGTAGCTACAGTTATTACTTCTATCACATCATATAAGTATCATTTCTTTTTTGTGGTGGGATAATTAAGATCTAGTCTCAGCAACTTGCATTACAATATAATATTGTTATCCGTATTCTCTATACTGCGCACTAGATCTCCAGGACTTATTTATCTAATAGTTGCAAGTTTGTAACTTAAGCAGGATCTCACCTGTTGCCCCACTCTCAGTCTCTGGTAAACACCATTTTACACTCTGTTTTTGAGTTTCATTTTTTCAGATTCCACATAAAAATATTATACGGTATTTGTCTTTCTTATTCTTCCCCTATGGGTACTCTGCAAATCTGGAGCAAGCTTAGAGTCCAATCTGACAGCGCTGTCTTAACAGGACTAGACCCCATGTTGTTATGTTACAAAGAAGCTGAGAATTACTCAGATGAAGTAACTCATAGCCTTATCAATACAAACATTCTCCATTCCCTCTTTTACCAGCACCTCATTATGTGTCTAAGACAATCAAATTTTCCTCTTTACACAGCCATATAACCTTTCTTATGCTATTTCTATCCACTATGACAAGAGTTTGATATGTTGATGAAAACACATTTAAATGGGAGTTTTGAGGTATTCATACCAGAGAACATGTAACTACAAGACATTTCAAAGTAGTCTAAAGTAAATGGGCTAATCTTTTAGAATGTTTTATGAATATTAATACTTATGATACCATCTCCATCTCTTAGCTGTTTTCCACTTCTGGTCCCAGAAGAATTCTCTGCTGTATACAATTGCTAGTAATTTTAGCACTGAAACTCAAAGGCTGAAGGTATTTAAAGGTGACAAATACTCATTTTCTTCTAACGGGAGACTATCTAATTAGTTTAAGGAGAACTCAAGTAAGTCAATTAAACAGGTATAGGCATACCTTGGAGATACGGCGGGTCTGATTCCAGACCACTGCAATAAAGCAAATAAAATATCCCAATAAAAATAATCAAATGATTTTTTCTGTTTTCCCAGTGCATATAAGGTTATGTTTACACTATCCTGTAGTTTATTAAGTATGCAATAAAATTATATCTAAAAAATATAAATACCTTAAGAAATACTTTATTGCTAAAAAGAATGCTAACTGTTATCTGAGCTTTCAGTGTAAGTCATAATCTTTTTGCTGGTGATGATCTTGCCTTGATATTGGTGGCTGCTGACTGATCAGGGTGGTGGTTACTAAAGGTTAGGGTGTCTGTGGTAAATTCTTAAAACAAGACAACCATGAAGTTTGCCACATTGATTGCATCTTCCTTTCATGAACAGTTTCTCTGTGGCATGTGATGCTGTTTGATAGCATTTTACACACAGTAGGACTTTTTTCAACATTTCCTATCAAATCCCACTGTCCCTTATCAACAAAATTTAAGTAGTATCCTAAATCCTCTGTTGTCATTTTAATAATCTTCACAGCATCTTCACCAGGAATAGATTCCTCCTCAAGAAAACACTTTCGTTACTCATGCATAAGAAGTGACTCCTCATTCATTAAAGTTTTATTATAAGATTGCAGCAATTCAGGCACATCTCCAGGCTCCACTTCTAATACTAGTTCTATGGCTATTTCACATCTTCAGTTACTTCCTCCACTGAAATCTTGAGCCCCTCAAAGTCATCTATGGGGACTGAAATCAACTTCTCCTAACTTCTTGTTAATGTTTATATTTTGACCTCTTCCCAGGAATCACAAATGTTCTTAATGGCATCTAGAATGGTGAATCCTTTTTACAAGATTTTCAATTTACTTTGCCCAGATCCATCAGAGAAATCACTATCTATGGAAGCTATAGCCTTACAAAATATATTTCTTAAATAAGAAGACTTGAAAGTCAGAATTACTCCTTGATCCATGGACTGCATGGATTATTATCAATTGTGTTATGTTGAAAACAAAATTAATCTCATTGAACATCTCCACCAGAACGCAGATGAACAGGTACATTGTCAATCGAAGTAATATTTGAATCTTTTTTTTTTGAGCAGTAGGTCACAACAGCAGGCTTAAAACATTCAGTTAACTATGTTGTAAACAGATGTGCTGTCATCCAGGCTTTATTTTTCCATTTATAGAGCATAGGAAAATAGACCTAGCCTAATTCTTAAGGACCCCAGTATTATTGGAGTGGTAAATGAGCATTACCTTCAACTTAAAGTCATCAGTTGCATTAGACCCCAACAAGAATCAGCCTGTCCTTTGAAGGTTTGAAGCCAGGCATTGATTTTTCTTCTCTAGCTATGAAAGTCCTAGATAGCACCTTCTACCAATAGAAGACAGCTTTGTCTATATGGAAAAATCTGTTGTTTAGTGTAGCTACCTTCACTAGTCATCTTAGATCTTCTGTATGACTTGCTGCAGCTTCTGCATCATCACTTGCTCCTTCACCTGCACTTTTCTGTTAAGGAGATGGCTTGTTTCCTTAAACCTCATGAACCAATCTCTGCTCGCTTCCAGCTTTTCTTCTTCAGCTTCTTCACCTCTCTCATCCTTTATAAAATTGAAAAGTGTTGAGCCCCTACGTTGGATGAGGCTTTGACTTAAAGGAATATTGTGGCTTATTTGATCTTCTGTCCAGAACACTAAAACTGTCTCCAAATCAGCAATAAGGCTGTTTTGCTTTCTTATCTTTTGTGTGTTCACTGGAGTGTCACTTTTAATTTTCTTCAAGAACTTTTCCTTTGCATTCACAACTTGACTAACTGATGTGGTGCAACAGGCCTAGCTTTTGGCTTACCTCAGTATCAACAAGCCTTCCTCACTAAGCTTAGTCATTTCTAGCTTCAGATTTGAAGTGAGAGGTGTGCGATTCTTCCTTTCATCTGAACACTGTAGGGTTCTTGGTTGGCCTAATTTCAATATTGTTGTGTCTTAGGTAATTTTTATGTCTCTGAGGAGAGATAATGAGATGTGGGAATGGCTGAGTGGAATAACAGCCAGAGCACACATTACATTTATCAATTATTTTTGCTGTCTCATATAGGTGCAGTTCTTGGCACTCCAAAACAAGTATGGTAGTAACATTGAAAATCATTGATTACCAATCACCATAACAAATATAATAATGAAACAGTTTGAAATATTGAGAGATTTACCAAAAATGTGATACAGACACTAAGTGAGCAATGTGAACAAATGACAAAATGTTGAGAAAGTCGTGTCAATAAACTTACTTAACACAGGGTTACCACAGACTTTCAGAGCATACAAGATGCAGTATCTGTGAGGTGCAATTAAATGAAGGACAACATAATAAGATATGCCTGTATTATGTGAATTAAAACTAATAAAATCTTTCATTGTAACATTTCACTATCATCTTTAGTTTAGATCTTCTTCCAGTTCTATACATATGCATGTGCTACGGTTGAATAAAGATGATATGAGAAGAGAAGAGAAGACAAAACATGAAAGTTAGATATGTTTTTTCCTTTAACAAATAATGATTCTTGGAGTTCTCATAGGATTCTTCTATCACTGTGTATACCAAATGCAGAACTCATTTTTGTCATAAAAGTTCTCCTGATTTATTTGGGTTGATTTGTCTTCCCCTCCCCTGAGAGGTGGATATTACTTGGTTGTTCCACACTGAGGCAAGCCAATGTTCCATAAGTTATGTGCATCAAATATAGGAGAGATGAGATCAAAATATTCTAAGGTGAAATGTTTACTAAAATGTAATTTGTTAAATTCATGCTAATATAGAGCTATGCCTCATTCTAGAAAGCAAAGAGAAATCAATGTTTATGAAAGCATTTTTTATGAATTTTGACATGTGTTTACACTGATATAACATCACCCAAATCAAGATATCATTCTCACCATTTTTTCTAATACCTAGAGGGTATTACAGGAAGTGAAATAATTCAGACAGAGAAAAACAAATGCCCTATGATTTCACTTATATGTGGATTCTGAAAAACAAAGCAAGCATGCAAACAAACAAAACTGAAACAGACTCATAAACACAGAAAATGGACTGTTGGTTGCCATAGGAGAGGGTAGTGGGGGTATGGCTGCAATAGGTAAAAGGGGAAAAAAATCATGAAAAACATATTTAATGTTAGGCCATACCACTTGAATATGGCCAGAGAATTATGCCAGTGAGATTAAGATACATCCAATATGACTTTCTCTTTTAAGTCAACTGTTTTTCTTTTCTTTTATAACTATATATTTTTTTATATTGACAAAACTAGTCAATTCATGACTGTCATTGCACTACTAAAATTTGGGAAGATAATACTAACTTGCTCAGGACAGCTGATGAAGCCAATTTTATATTGATATTCTGATTTTAGTATATCCCTACCATAAAACATTATTTTTACTCTTAAGTACCTCTATTGTACTGTATTATATTTATAAAATACAGGATATAGTTCAAGCTTACATACACTATAAAAATTATATATTATCCTCTTTTGATCTTTCCAGAAAGCTGTATTCATGTCCAGATCATGTCTACCAGCAGTTTCAATTTTGAACAGTAGCACAGGTATCCTGGAAATACAGATTTTTTTAAAGAAAGAATATGAAATGGATTTAATATATCTGGTTTCATGAAGGAATTACCAATAAAAATATCATATTAGAGAAAAAAGATATGAACATGGTCGTCTGTTGCTATTATAATAATTAATCTCTGGATTTTTAATTTCTAATATAGCCAACATATATATATAAATATGTATATTTTTTCCTTTCAAATTTCATTTTTAATTTCAATGTTTCCTTCTCCCATTCTTCTTCACTAAGAGAAATGTTCATTCTTTGTTAAAGGCAATTCAATTGCTTATGCTACAGTTCTTCTCTTTTTTCTCTGCCTTACAGGATCCTTTAATATCCCCTCTGAATACACTTCCATGTGGTGGTACATAATAGCACTGAGATATTCTAAGCCATGGCTCTCCACTCTGTGATACAATGCAGTGCAGCTTATGCCTTCAGTGAAGGCTCCAGATTGATAAATGCCTTAAATGTGTGTGTCCAGGGCACAGAGGGACAAAATAAATTTCTTGTTCATTAGAGATTTTCAGATTTAAAAGAATAGGCCTCAGAAGTTGAAGGCCAAATAGCGCCTTAATCATTGCTTCTGAGAAAAACACGCAACTTAAGAACACTGCTGTGAACAAGCAAACCCCTACAGGATATTGAGGGTCCAGTAATTAAAATTTCTAAACTGATTTTAATTTTTAAGAGTCCTTGGCTATTTGTAGATTACTTGAGGCCAGCACTTCCCAAATTATTGAGATATAAAACCAAGAATGTCAGGGGGGTAGAAAATGCTAGCTTCAAAACAGATTACTACAAAAGTAATCTGTTAAATATGTCAAAAATCTTAACTGAACAATTTCAGGAAGAACATTTTAGATAGTTTGAAAAACCCTAACAGTCATGACAATATTAACTGGTTTATGTAAATTAATCAGGACAGCTAATGAAACTAATTTTATATTGCTGATTTTAATATATCCCAACCATAACTACATTATCTTTACTCTTAGGTATCTACCTCTATTTCATTGCAAACAATTCTGGGGCAAGTGAGCAGAGGATACACCTTTTCATTATATCTTTGAGTCACTTTCTACACAAACACTGAAAGTAAATGTAAAGAACAGCAGTCATTAGTTGTTCTTAAGATATGCAGTTTGAGTGAAAATAGCTGAATATGCATAAAGCAATTTTCCATCTTGTTGTGATTGTACATTATTGCAAGAAAGATCAGAGGAGACATAGTGGCCACCAAATTTTATAATCACACCAAAAAATCACAAAATCATCCTGTTTTCAAAAGGAAAAAGCATTTCCTTTGTTTGTTGTTTGTATTAAATAAAGCATAAAAAGTTAAATATTCTGGAGACTTCATTCCTTCAGTCCATTTTTTCAGAGAGAAAACATTTTTCAGAATCACTTAACTTGGAGTTATTTGACAAAAAAAAGTTGGAGATTCACATTTCAGTAACTTATAGCTGAACTCTTACCTTTTCTTTTCTCCGACTTATTACATCACAGCATGAATTAGAGGTTTGAATTTTCACGAACATGAAAAGATCAATTTTTTTATTTTTGGAAATTTCTCAGTGCAGATGGTCCAGTTAAGCCATGCCTGACCTGAACCAAAGAAAGTGCAAGATAATTCACGTTTATCATTTTGAGCCACTTGTGCAGTAGTTAATACACTCATCATCATTGTATTCCACACAGCATTCCTTCCAGCTAAATAACACATTTTACTCAAACGAAGTGAAACAATTACATCAAGCTCATTAAACCCACTTATCTCACTGTGCCTGTGCTTTCCATCACCTTGAATGATTGGTCTGGTTGGGAAAGAAATGACTATTTAAAGATTCAGTTGCAGCTCTTGCAGGACAGCAGAAGATATATAAATATAAACTGATATATTATGAAGTCCTGTATCTCCTGCAGCCAGGATTTACAGATCCAGAAATCAAGAAATAAAAATAGAAGGGTTATTTCACTATTAGCTCTAGAAAATAATTGCCCATCCCTTCTATGTGGGCTCTACTGGTTTAGAAATCTTAGTGCCCAAGGGAGGAATTTCCATCAAGGGACACGGCAATAGTTCCAATAGGCTGGAATTTAAGACAAACACTTGGCCATCTTTGGACCACTTCAAGCCAGTAGATCAACAGACAAAGATGAAGGCTATTCTAGGAGCAAGGTTGATTGGTTGTAGTTACCAAGAGAAGATCAAGTACGTTAGCAATGTTAGGGTAAAGAGAAATAAGCTTGGAATATATGGTATTTCCTGCAATTCCTTTTAGTATGTTCATGTGTTATGATTAAAATTCTAGACAACTCGAAAAAACCAATACAAGCAAGGCTACTAGGAGCCGATATTAGAGAAGTGGCAACACTAAGAGACTGATTGATTAGTGTGATGAAAAGAATGGGGCAGAACAAGTGTAGACAAACTTCATGTAATTTTCCTAAAAAAGAAAAGAGAAGTGGGGCCAATGTTGATGATGGAAGTTAGGCTGAGAATCTTTTTTCTTTGGAAAATGAGTAAAAATAAAAGCATATTTTCTTGCTGATAGAAATGGTTTGTCAGTAAAGGATAATAATGATAGTAGAGAAATGGGCATATTAGTGGATTAATGGTCAGCACGAGGAAATGAAGTGTAGTGCCCCCATGCAAACTTAAGTCTTTTCTAGGAGCACTGAGTTCTGATTTAGAGTAATAGAAGGAAAAGACACACTATAATGCCACAGATGCATATGGGTGTTTGCATCTGATAGTGTCTATTTACCCACCAGAAAAAATGAGGTCATGGGAGTGAAGACAGGAGATGTGGTGTTGGAGGTTAGGGAAAAGGAAAGGTTAGAAATACTCTTCAAGGAAAATAAGTGAAAGTATGAATGAAGCTAACCATAAAACTGTGACAAATCCACAGGGCCTCCTGATATTAGCAATCATTAATTTACAGTCATTTGAGAGACTACTTAGTGGTTTTCTCAAACTGCGGTACGCTATGCAGGTACATGTGGAGAGAAAGTGAGAAGTTGGATTTCAGGATTTCTCTCCCCATATAATTAAAAAATGAGAAAATAGAAAGAAAATTCAAGGTGAGTCCCAGAGAGGGATTATAATAACAGATCATGGAATTTTCATTGGATGGGAAAGGAAGTAAAGGCATGAGGGAAAAAGGAAGTGAAAAAAGATGGAAGACTGAGAGATTGTAGGTCCCCGTGGAGTTTCAATACTGTTTTCAGTGTACTAAAGGGAATCTGATGAAAAATAGATGATGGTGGGGGTAGTAATAGCATAGGCTGCTTGAAATTGTAATTTAGAAGGTTTTTAATTAGTGATAATAGCCATAAAAATATGATCATATGATCAAGGTATTGACTGAGTGGTTGGAGGAGATAGAAAACAAGTCATTAGAGAAAGGAAGGCCAGGGAAGTGGGAGGATCATCTAGGTGAATGTGAAAACACAAGAGCAATGGTAAAAATAGCATTGAAAATAGTGACAGCAAACACAGAGTGATAACTCTATAAATGAAGAGTTCATGACTATGGGATTGGTAGATGACTATAACATGGGAATATACTGTCCTTAACTGAATGACCAATAACCAAAGGATGTGGAGTTTATTATGATTAGAGAAAATTAGCTTTCTTTCATGGACAGAGTCTCATTAATTATCCAAACTTTGGTGGACTCAACAGTTACCCAGTGTCTGATTTTAAGCTGAATTTTATCAGCTGAATGTAGGTTGATTAGACTTTGGAAATATATTTTATATGACCAATTCTAACAGATACTGATAAATAAACCATAATTGTATTTAGTTATATTGGAAACATATGTGAATGCAAATACAGTCGACCCTTGAACAATGTGGGGCTTAGGGGCACTGACCCCTCCCAACAGTCAAAAATCTATATATGAGTTTTGACTGCCTAAAAACTTAACTACTAATACCCTACTCTTGACTGAAGGCCTTACCAATATAAACAGCTGATTAACACACATTTTGTATTTTATATGCATTGCATACTCTGTTCCTACAATAAAACAAGCTGGAGAAATATTTTTTTCCAATTGTTACATATCTTCAAAATATTTTCCAACATATTTATTTTAAAAAAATCCACAGGTAAGTGGACCTGAACAGTTCAAGCCAGTACTCTTCAAGGACCAATTGTACTCTGCCCAGACTCCCCTCTTCTGATGTATAGATAACTCTCTGCAAACAGAATTAAAACCTTCTCTGGCTTTACAGGCTTTTTCATAAAAGGACCATATGTGGTGAACTGTAGATCCTGTTGCACTTGCACATTTATGGGTTGTCCACTTCTGGCTGGTTTAGGCATTTATAGTAATGTTAAGAAGACAAAGGCATGGCATCTGAGAGCTTTGAATCCAAAGCTATGGATTTAGGACTTTTTTTCTCTAGTCATTGTTTATAAATATATTTATTTGTCTAGTATATGTGTATTTGTTTAAATTGTTATAATTTTGTTTTCAACATAAAAACAATTATAGTTGATAATATCTGAATCTTAGAGATGTTTAAATTGAGAATCATTTAGACAGAAGCTAATTAATAGGTCAGAAACAAAACTAACCTTTGAAGAAGCAGGGATTCAGAGCCCTACGTTCTTTAGAGGACATTCTTCTTTTCCATATTCAAATCCTTGGTATCCTGGAAGTCTCGCTTCCCAAGAAAATCTTTTCCAGAACTGGGCCCATAAGGATTTTTTTCCCTCTTTTCTGAGCGCCCGTTGTGCTTACTCTCTTTAGCACACATTTAGATATTAGAGACAAATAATGAGTTTATGCATCTTCTATATGACATTGCTTGGTTAGTAGAGTAAAAACCCAATTTTCTGGTATAGTATTCTCAGTTCAGTTACTTGATTAGTTAAATATTGCCTCTACTCAGGTTTTTCTCTGAAAGTACCAATTTTATTTCAGTAAAATGATCAGATATTAAGGGATATGATTTGACTCTTTGTTTTAAAAGATAGTTACTGCCTGATCCTGGTGAGTGGATCACTGATCCAAAGTACTATCAAAATGTGACCACATGAGCTCATATTCACCTAATTTGCATAATGGCTCATTTGCAATATTGAAATAAATACAATGTCATAGTCATTTCCAGGTTTCTTTTCTTAGCTCAGATAATATAATGTTAAATGTAACAGAACAACAGATTGTTTGACAACTCTTCTGCATGCATATGACCTAGTTCTGACCATCTTGTTTTGGTTAGAGTTTAGAGACCTGCCAGAATCTCACAGATTGTTCCAGTGCAAAATTGACCCTCTGGGAATAAGAAAGGAATGAAAATTTTATTGTAATTTACATTCTATTCTTATAATTGGCATGAGAATAAATATTTTTATTCTGCCAAATAAGACTTGTTTCAAGAACTCTTATTGTTTGCTAAAACAATCTCAATAATTGACTACCTTTTCTCCCCCTAGCTAAATATACAACTTTAAGTTTTCTTAAAATCCAAGGGTGCTTGTTAAACAGAAGTTGAGGAGGTAATATAAGAAGCTGCTAATTAGTAACAAATACATTATTTATGGATGCCTAAAATATTTAAATAACTCTTAAGTTAACAATGTTGTAGAATTAAATTTTAATTGGATTTGGTTTCATTGTTTTTGAGGTGCAGTGTTTTTTTTAATATTATACTTTTTAATAGAGAAATTAAAGAAATACCTCTCTGTCCAAAGTTCTATGCTTAAGAACAGTCTCCCTAGTAGAATCTATTGTACTTCTACAAAAGAGCTGTGTGTCTGTGTGTATGTGTGTGTGTACCTTGATTTATTCAGAAAGTACAGTTCAAAATTTTATTAAGTAGATTTATCTGTGTATGCTGTGCCTGATGTCAGCAAAGCCAAGACATTTCCAAACTGTAGTCACCAAATTGTAGAGAGTATCCCAGTTATATACATAGTCAGCACACTCCTCAATCTTTCTCAATTTTGTAAAATTAGAATTGATCATACATCCTACAGAATTTATTTGGTCCTTTTGAAAAGAATATGAGAGTGAAATCTAATCAGCCAAGGGAACAATCAGAGTAAATAAGGGAGAAACAAAGAAGCCATCCTAAAATGAGCAAAGTACCTACACGCTTAGAACTAAGGCTACAGCTGTGAATATTGTGCAATTATCAGACTACAGGAATGGCAATGGTGGAATAAAGGAGAAGTGCAAATGTGTTCTTTATTTTTTTCTCTTTTTTGACTTTAAGAATCCATAGATATTATCTTAGGTTAAAATATGTCATTAAATAAATGACCTAAAATATTTAGTTTTCCTTTATTTCATTTTCTCTTTTCCTTACATGTATCTAGGAACTTTTTAAACAATATTCTCTTCTGCAATGAGGAAAAATATCATAGTAGAAGTTCAGCTCTTTCTTCAATTTCAGGAAAATTTATTTTTTGATTAAAATTAAGTCAAATTTGATACTTTTTATACAAATTACTATGAGTGCAGTTTTGTTAAATTATATCTATGTAGAATGTTAAGTATCATCTTGCTTTTATCATTAAATCTGGGATAATGTTTATTTTGAAGTTTACATTTTCATTTCTGTATTTTATACTGCTCTCCACAGTTCAGGAACTTTTAACTAAAGTATATTTCTACGCAATTGACAACTATTATTCTGTTTAAAAAGGTGTGTGTGTGTGTGTGTGTGTGTGTGTGTGTGTGTGTGTGTGTGTGTGTGTGTGTAGGAGTGCTGGCATGCCCATGTTTCAAGTGCTGGGCACAAATTAGGCTTTCCTAAGGGTGAAATTTGTGCCCTTTGCAAGTCTTCTAGATTAAGAATTGAAGACTCTGACTCCCTGAATAATGCAATGTAAATTGACCCCTGCCCCAGTATTTCATTTTTTTCCCTTAGTAGGAGATGTTGCCATGTATATTCACTATATTTTAGTCTCAAACTTCCAGTAAGCACAGCATATTTTCTTTCACAACATAGGACAAATGCATTCCCAGTTATCTTCAATCACAACTTAGAAAGATTCTAATATACAATAAGATATTAGACAATAGCAGTATAGATAGTTTAACAAGTATATATCAATTTACATTTTTCAGTTTGTTTTGTATCAAAAACTCTATTCTCAGTGCTGAATCCAGTTCCAGTGTAGCAACTTTTACCTTATATTCAATTGAAGGTTTGAGAATATGCTCGTTATTTTTATTTTTATTTTTTTTTACCAATAAATAGAAGATACAAATCATTGAAGTAACCTCTTTAAGCTTCAAAAACAGCAATCGACAATTAAAGGTCAGTATGGATCAATTATAGATTCTCATCCAGGCTGGTTGGCATGTTAACTAAGCTGTTTATGCATGTTCTCTGTTTTAAATAGTACATCCTTTTTATTGCCAAATATTATTTCTTTGTACAGATAGACCATAATTATTTTATCTATTGAGTGTTAGCTACTCTTTTGAATATTAAAAATAAGGCTGCTGTTTTTAAATGAACATTCAAATACTCTGGAGTGGAGTGGCTGGGTCAGCTGGTACTTGTATTTTAACTTTTAAAGAAACTGCCAGTGAAATGCTACTCAGTAATAATAAAGAACAAACCGCTGATCTGTATAACAACATAAATCAATGTAAGCAAACACAAAACCAAGAGAACATATTGTATAGTTCCTTTTATATGAAATTCTAGAAAATATAAATCTAATCCTTTTTGTTAGAAAAAAACAGATTTGTGGTTGTCTACGCTAATAAGTAAGGATGGACTGGAAAGAGACCCAACAGAACATTTTGGAGATAGTAATATTTTACATTTTGATTATGGTGATGGTTATAGTAATATACATGTGTCAGAGTGTGTAAAACTGTATAAGTGAAATAGATGACAGTTTTGTTTCATAAATTATTCCTCAAGGATGGTATTTATTTTTATTTTGCTTCAAGATGTACCTTTACTTATTTCACTTTAGAACTTATGACAATTTCAATGGGCTTTGCCTCAGTGAAATCTAATCACATAATTTACTTAGTAATTTTCTGTAAAATCAAAATATTATAAATATTCTGTAAAATATTGTAGAATATTATTTGTTTATATAAAATATATAAATATTCAGAATACTATTATAGTCTTAAAAATAAGAATAAGAGCAATATAAAGGTTGCTTTTAGGATTAAATATGCCAGATACTGACATATAAATTTTGTATGTTATACTAGTCTGTACAATGCACAAAAATATTACCTGTCCTACAAAGTGGTTTTTATTTATGTCAATTGGTGCATCATACACTAAGTGTCCATAATGTAAAATATTTAAGGTAGTATGAGGTGAAAATCTGAGGAAATAGTTTTATGAGCTTTGAGAAAAATCTTACTTATTATTAACATAAACATAGGTTCAAATGTATTACTTGGATAGAATTAGATAAGAAAGGAACTATGTATACAAACATGAGCACCCCTACTAAGAAAGTAGTATAAGCCCATTTTTCTTGGTTATTTCATTTTAATTTTAAGGCATAAACTCCTTGGTGTCCAGACCATATATAAATAAGTGATTAGCAAATATATTAAAAATGTCATGAATTTTTGTAATTTCAACAATTCTATTAAAGATATTGCAAGAGGAAGGCCCACACAGTCAGGGCTCTACCTAATATGTAGAGTACTTTGAACTAAACTCATAATTCTGTGTCATTGTCATCCACACCATTTTCTTTTCCATTTCCTAGTTCAGTAAAATAGTTTCTCACATTATTGAATCACAATATTTTTAATTAGTTTGACCCATAAAGAAGCTTATGGCTTTGCCTACTTTTTTGCCTTCCCTCGCTCCCCCTGTAACCTTCACTGCCACTGTTTCTAAATTCATATTCAACAGATTTGTGACTGGGGAAATCATGGGCTTTGGGGTCATTGAGATGTGAGTTTGGGTCTCAGTTATATCACATGTTAGTATTTTGACTGCATCCATTTTTCATAAGTTCTTAGCATTCAGTTTCCTCGTTTTCATGATGCAAAATACTATACCTATTTTACAGGTTGACTTTGCAGAGTAAGTGACACAATATAGGTAGAAAATAAAGCAGAATGCCTGCAATTGAGTCAGAACTGATGGGCACGACCACGTGACCTCTGTTGTTCTTAACTGTAGATGAAAGGAATAAGTAAATAAAATTGTAAAAGAATGTGAGAACATGTGCTAGCAAAAATGCATACACGGGCATGGCTGAAGATGGGTTTTGTCAAAGGGAAGCTTGTCTTTCAAAAGAAGAGATTGGGGATCTTTTAGTGTGTTTTGCTATGTCTTCCTTTTTATATCTTTCTTTTTTTGTTTGTTTGTTCATTTACTAAGGAGAAGAAAGACTAACTGGAAATAAAACAAAATTTGGTTTACGCCAGGGCACGAGGTGGCCATCATCTGTGACAAGGAAACCGGTAGAGAAAAGAAAGTTTGGGGGAATGTTTCTTCCATTCACTATTTTGCCTAGAGGTACGTTTGACTTGGAACTTTAAATACTCATCCTCTGTGTATTCTTACTGCTATTTAAATCTAAATTAACTTATTTTTAAAGACAAAATTTACATATGATTTAGAAGCACCAATCATATCAAAATTAAAAATAAATGTTAGTCAGTTTACCCACCAAATGACTTTTGACAGATTAGTCCCTGTATCTACAATATACTTCCTAAAGATACACAGACTCTCAAATGAAATGCCCTGCAAGGAAAATGTTGGAACAGGCAAATAAATTGTGCTGCTAAATAAACATTGCTTTTTAGGAAACAAAAAGATAAACACAGTTACATTATAACAAATAATTAACCAAGCCTGTGTGGACAGCACCATCTTTTGTAGAATCTCTGCAATTAAGATTTTGTTTTGTTTATTAATTGATATATAGGTTGTGTCAATATGAGCCTGATTGCAATAAATGTGAAATTATGGAATCAATACACTGTGTGCATTCTGGCCTATTACTTAAGTTAATGGGAGTGTAGAGTTCATAAGGCAAGTCTTAAGGATATTCTCCCCCTCTTGTCTATGCCTCACATAGGTACATAGTCAAATTTTAATATTACCAATACTTGTCACCTGTCTTACAAACGCATGTCATTGGTGATAAAGATGATTATATAGAGAGTGCCATTTACATTTCCCAATGTCTAGGGAAGAAAGCATAATCATTCCTTCAAAACATTTACTAAATTTCCATTACAGGTAAGAATGTATCTTAGGTTATATGTGGAAAATTATAAGGAAACACTATAATGTGGAGGTCTCCTTGTACCCTGTTCTGTATATGTGTGTGTGTGTATAATCTCATACACATGCACACAAACATATGTATTTCTTACAACATATGGTGGGAATATATAAATACCTTATTTTCTACACCAGACAACTAAATACTAGTATAAGGAAATACTTTTTCTAAGGTCTTTTTTTAAAGGTAAGTGAAAAAGATTTCATAGAAATGTCTGTGTGATCAAGACAATTTTTTGAAATTTAATGACACAAACTTATCCCCTTAAAGATATTTCTGTAGTTTTGCTTTCTAACACTTGTAATTAAATGCCAAAAGAAATTCTTAACACTTGTTCAGATTAGCTTTTCCTATTTTACCTATTTTGAGTATCTTTGAATAAAAACACTTGAAAAAAATTCCAAAGTTTATAACTGCATAACTTTGGAAACACAATTTTATTCCAGGGTTATTTAATAACATTATCTGTGCTTTTTACTTTGATTACAAAGATATGGTCCTAACCCTTACTATTTTATACTCTAGGTAACAAAATCAATACTACATTAATAATTATAACACAAGAGCAGTAAAAAAAGGTAATACAAAACTATACATAGATAGATATAGATAGATATTTTGGGGCATAAGCCAGTTTACTTCTATTTGAAGAATTGTGGAAATATTCACAAAGTTGTAAAGGATATGGTAATTGGATATGGCATTGGGCTCTGATGGATAAGTATAAATTAAGCATGTGGAAAATAAGGAAATACTTGTCAGGTAAAGGAAGCGTGTAAGCAAATCTGTGTTTAACCTAAGATCACACTTGGGAAGAAACGCCACAGCATTTTGGTTCCAGACGTAAGAAAATAAATTAGGAATATTTTAAGACTGTTTAGGATGCTTCTATAAAATACTGTATCTCAAACATGTCATCCATCCAGAAAAGGGGTAAGTCCTGGGGCAGAAAATAAGGACATAGTTTCCAGTAGGAGAGTCAGAACCTTCATGAGGAAGTAATTTAGCCAGGTGAAATATAATCTTCAGTAAAATTTTTTAAAGAGCAACAGCCTTGTCTCAGTTTCTGAGGATAATTAGGAATAGTCTGTACCTAGTGCGGAAGCAAAGATCATGCAGTGAAAGGTGTTTATTCTCCTCGTCTGAGAGTTGGGGAGGCAGGAGTTAGGCAAGGACTGCAGTGCTCACACTACCACCTGCCTCATATTGGTGATCAGGAGCAGGAGTCAGGAGAAGACAAGTCAAGGAGGCAAAACAACAAACATCTGCAAGACCATTTTCTTAAATCTTTCAGAAACAATGAGAGTGGAACTTAATTTCTATCAATAGAGTTGTTGGATACTCATGCCATCCAGGTTTGAGTTAAAAAAAGGGACTAAATATTGGGAATAATATTCAACTAATGGAGAGTACTCAGGTTTCCTCTAGATACACATTCTTCTCACTTCACTTGCTGCTGTCAGATACACCATCGTCCCTCTTTCTGATCAACTAATTTTAGGATACACTTAAATTATACCCTTAAAAATGTACATAAGGATTCTCTATTACAAAGCTTCTCAAACTATTTATACACAAAGAGGAACTATGAATTTTATAGAAGGGAATATGACATAGATTGTCCCACTATCTTATTTGAACACAGAAGCTATTTGTAGAAATTGCATTTGCCAGGCACATATTTTGGAAAACACAACCAAATCAGAAGCAAGGTTCCTTGGATGGTGAGTAGGTTTTTACAACTTCTTGCCTAAGGTTCTCTCTTTATCTCTAATAATGCAATTATGAGATATCACAGAATTATTTCTACTCCCATTAATTCTGGGTTTTTCCCCTCTAAAAATTAGGATTGTCTTTATATGCCTATAATATTACTCCATATTTAAAGTCTGTAATTCAATGTGTAAGATTTGATCTGTACCTATCTACTTTATCAATTTGAAAATATTGTAGAGTATCTATGTTCAGCAAGGGTCACTCTTTTCTGTGAAAATATTAAATGTCCCATTACTGCTGAATGCTGCCCTCTGATTCCCACCACAATTTTTATAGCCCTATACATATTGATGGGAGAGCATCGGAGTTCAATAACCCAAGAGTCACAATTCAATCAGTCCAATAAAACCAGGAAGGAATTAAACTATGACAACTAGATCATAAATGTCAGATTAATTCACTTTCGGTCTAATATTTCAGGCATTAAATATTTTAAGAAGTGACTTTTCTTATAGACTGAATGTAGTAGAACTGGATAATGAAAATTGGTGTGTGAAAAGAGGAACATTTATTTTCAGGGACGCATCAATTCTAGTCTTATGTACTACTGAGGCTTTATGAACTTTTCTGAAATCCTCATTGCCATGTGGAACTTACTTTATGAGTTTCAGGTTAGAAGCTTCAGATCTCTTTTGGTAAGAAACCTGGAGAAAATAAAAATATGCCCTTTTATGAAAGGTTTCTTCTTGAGTAGTTGATTGATAGTTCTGGCAAGTTAGCTCATTAATTTAAAGCTGATGCTTGTGAATCAGTGTCATCTGTTCATCCTATTTGTTGTGTTGCTTTGCCAGCCACAGACTCACTGAGAACCTTGCTCTGACAACCTGAAACTCTTACAAATTTGGTAGCAAGAAAGGAATTAACTAAGTGAGCCAAGAGGACCGAGCACAAACCGTGCTGTTATTGACAAGAGTATATGCAGTGCTCACTGTGAGGAAAGGGCACCACTCTCATCCAGGAAAGGTAGTGTATTTTAGAGCTGAATCAGGACACTGATTTAGAAAACTGCACAACCTGTAATATCTTACTCTAAACAGAAGTATCATAAAAGATTTAGTTCAGGGTGACTCATAAAAAGTAAAAAATTAGAGAAAAGAATTTCTACTCATAAAACTATTTCCCAGCCTGTAAAGGAACAGGCAGAAATGGACTTACAGAGATTTGGTATCAGTCTCTTGTGTACTTATTTCTTCATGCATGTTCCTATAATCTTAATAACTACATTGGGATCTTCAAAATCTAACAAAAATTTGTTTTAAAAAATTTGAAATTTATAAACAAGGCATCATTTGACAATATGAGGCATGATTTTTTAATATTTGTTTTGTAAATTTAGCATAATGTAATTCATCATAATTAGGCATTAGACCAAAAATTGTAGAATAGGGAGCTAGTACTAAGTAGCTTACCTCCAGGTTATTTTCTCCACTATGGGTAAGCAATCTTTAGATCCTTTTATTATGTCCATCTCACAGCTCTTTTGCCTTCTCTAAATACCAGGATTCTTTGCATTCTCTTTCAGTGCAGGGACATGTCTGCCTAGAGGATACTTTTAGATGGAAGAGCAAAACATTACCAGTTATAACTTCATCACACTCCTCCCTGCACCATCAGAGCTGCAAAACTCAGTGAGAACTCTTCCACTTCTAGGAATTTACCCAAAGAATGCAGCAGCCCAGTTTGAAAAAGACAGGTGCACCCCTATGTTTATCACAGCTCTTTTTACAATAGCCAAGAAATGGAAGCAACCTAAATGTCCATCAGTAGATGAATGGATAAAGAAGATGTGGTACATATACACAATGGAATATTATTCAGCCATAAGAAGAAAACAAATCCTACCATTTGCAACAACATGGATGGAGCTACAGGGTATTATGCTCAGTGAAATAAGCCAGGTGGAGAAAGACAAGTAGCAAATGATTTCACTCATATGTGGAGTATAAGAACAAAGGAAAACTGAAGGAACAAAACAGCAGCAGAATCACAGAACCTAAGAATGGACTAACAGTTACCAAAGGGAAAGGGACTAGGGAGGATGGGTGGGAAGGGAATGATAAGGGCAGGGAAAAAGAAAGGGGGTATTATGATTAGCATGTATAATTAGCATATGGTGGGGACATAGGAAGGGCTGTTAAAACAGTGAAGACAAGTAGTGATTCTACAGCATCTTACTACACTGATGGACAGTGACTGTAATGGGGTGGGGGGGGACTTGGTGAAGGGGGGAGCCTAGTAAATATAGTGCTCTTCATATAATTATAGATTAATGATAGTGACAACAACAAGAAAAAACCAGTGAGAACTCCTGTCTGAATATGCAATACCCATTCCAGTCCAACATCCAGCACACCTCTGGCAATGTGCAAGAAACCAGTTGAAATATCAGTTGAACAAACAAAAGACAGCAAAAAAAAAAAAATAAACTAAAACTTTAACTACTTTCTCCTCTAAGTCCCTGCTAAGGTCTTGGCAGTTCTGTCCTCTCATCTGCATGACACCCCTAGGGAGCACAAACCTTCATGGCTTGTTCAATGTTCTGAGCTCTGTTGCTCACAACATTGCCTGGCAGATGAGGCAGTGTTTGATAGATGTTTGTTAAGTGAATAACATAAAGAAGCAATGAATAAAAAATTAAATAAATGATGCTATAATAATTGTCTTCCACGCAGAACCAAAAAATTGATTCCCTCTTCATACTATCAACAAAACATTCATTTTCATGTAGATAAAAATATAAATGTAAAACTTAAAATTATCAATTCAGAAGAACATATAAAACATACTTAGAACTGTCTAAATGGATGATGTAAAAAGAAAAACAAACTGAATAATTAAATTTGCTTATCAAAACTTTAAAATAATTTTACAGCAGAGATATAACTAGCAGGATGAAAATTAGAGAAAAAGGCTAGAAGTAGATATTTGCAAATTATTTATACAAAAAATATAGTATACAGAAGGAGCCAAGATGGCGGCGGGAGTAGAGCAGCGGAACTCTCCTCCCAAAACCACATATATCTATGAAAATATAACAAAGACAACTCTTCCTAGAATATAGACCAGAAGACACAGGACACCATCCAGACCACATCCACACCTGCGAGAACCCAGTGCCTCGTAAAGGGGGTAAGATACAAGCCCCGGCCCCGTGGGACCCGAGCGCCCCTCCCCCCAGCTCCCGGCGGGAGAAGAGAAGACGAAGCAGGAGGGAGATGGAGCCCAGGACTGCTGAACACCCAGCCCCAGCCATCCGGGCCAGAGCGCAGACACAGTGCATGCGCGGGGTCCCTGGATACTAGGGAAACAGGACAGCAAGAACAGTGAGTGGGTACCGGAGGCCTGGCGCCAGAGGACATAAGAAAAGCGAGCGGCCATTTTTTTTTTTTTGCTGTTTTGTTTTGGCGAGCGCTTTTTGGAAGTCTTAAAGGTATAGGGACCCCAATACTAGGGAAACAGGGCAGCAAGACTGGTGAGCAGATGCCTGAGGCTGGCACCGGAGAATAAAGAAAAACAAGCGGCCATTTTATATTTTATTTTATTTTTATTTTTTTAATTTAAAAAAATTTTTCTTTTTTTGTGGTCGTTGTTTTGTTTCGGCGGGTGCTTTTTGGAAGTCTTAAAGGGGCAGGGTAGGACACAATCCAGAAGTAGAGAATCCGGGGATCTCTGGGCACCGTAATCCCCTGGGCTGCAGGGAGCTCGGAGGCCCCTTACGGAGATAAATAGCTTCCAGGCTGCTCCACCTCCAACGGGAATCCACCATTTTGGAGCAGCAGCCCGAGCCAGGACACGCCCACAGCAACAGCGGAGATAAACTCCATAGCAGCCGGGCAGGAAGCAGAAGCCCTGTCTGCGCGCAGCTGCCCAGCACAAGCCACTAGAGGTCGCTGTTCTCCCAGGAGAGGAGGGCCACAAACCAACAAGAAGGGAAGTTCTTCCAGCCGTCACTCGTTCCAGCTCTGCAAACTATTCCTATCACTATGAAAAGGCAAAACTACAGGCAGACAAAGATCACAGAGACAACACCAGAGAAGGAGACAGACCGAACCAGTCTTCCTGACAAAGAATTCAAAATAAGAATCATAAACATGCTGACAGAGATACAGAGAAATAAGCAAGAGATATGGGATTAAGTCCGGAGGGACATCACAGATGCCAGAAAGGAGATAACAGAAATGAAACAAACTCTGGAAGGGTTTATAAGCAGAATGGATAGGATTCAAGAGGCCATTGATGGAATTGAAACCAGAGAACAGGAATGCATAGAAGCTGACATAGAGAGAGATAAAAGGATCTACAGGAATGAAACAATGTTAAGAGAACTGTGTGACCAATCCAAAAGGAACAATATCCATATTATAGGAGTACCAGAAGAAGAAGAGAGAGGAAAATGGATGGAAAGTAACTTGGAAGAAATAATTGCTGAAAACTTCCCCAAACTGGGGGAGGAAATAATCGAACAGACCACGGAAATACACAGAAACACCAACAGAAAGGATCCAAGGAGGATAACACCAAGACACATAATAATTAAAACAGCAAAGATCAAGGAAAAGGAAAGAGTTTTAAATGCAGCTAGACAGAAAAAGGTCACCTATAAAGGAAAACCCATCAGGCTAACATCAGACTTCTCGACAGAAACCTTAAATGCCAGAAGAGAATGGCATGATATATTAAATGCAATGAAACAGAAGGGCCTTGAACCAAGGATACTGTATCCAGCACCACATTCAAATATGATGGTGGGATTAAACAATTCCCAGACAAACAAAAGCTGAGGGAATTTGCTTCCCACAAAGCACCTCTACAGGACATCTTACAGGGACTGCTCTAGATGGGAGCACTCCTAAAAAGAGCACAGAACAAAACACCCAACATATGAAGAATGGAGGAGGAGGAATAAGAAGGGAGAGAAGAAAAGAATCTCCAGACAGTATATATAACAGCTCAATAAGTGAGCTAAGTTAGGCAGTAAGATACTAAAGAGGCTAATCTTGAACCTTTGGTAACCACGAATTTAAAGCCTGCAATGGAAATAAGTACATGTCTTTCAATAATCACCCTAAATGTTAATGGGCTGAATGCACCAATCAAAAGACACAGAGTAATAGAATGGATAAAAATGCAAGACCCATCTATATGCTCCTTACAAGAAACCCACCTCAAACCCAAAGACATGTACAGACTAAAAGTCAAGGGATGGAAAAATATATTTCAGGCAAACAACAGCGAGAAGAAAGCAGGGGTTGCAGTACTAATATCAGACAAAATAGACTTCAAAACAAAGAAAGTAACAAGAGATAAAGAAGGACACTACATAATGATAAAGGGCTCAGTCCAACAAGAGGATATAACCATTCTAAATATATATGCACCCAACACAGGAGCACCAGCATATGTGAAACAAATACTAACAGAACTAAAGGGGGAAATAGACTGCAATGCATTCATTCTAGGAGAGTTCAACATACCACTCACCCCAAAGGATAGATCCACCGGGCAGAAAATAAGTAAGGACATGGAAGCACTGAACAACACACTAGAGCTGATGGACGTAATAGATATCTATAGAACTCTACATCCAAAAGCAATAGGATATACATTCTTCTCAAGTGCACATGGAACATTCTCCAGAATAGACCACATACTAGGCCACAAAAAGAGCCTCAGAAAATTCCAAAAGATTGAAATCCTACCAACCAACTTTTCAGACCACAAAGGCATAAAACTAGAAGTAAACTGTACAAAAAAAGCAAAGAGGCTCACAAACACATGGAGGCTTAACAACACGCTCCTAAATAATCAATGGATCTACGACCAAATCAAAATGGAGATCCAGCAATATATGGAAACAAATGACAACAACAACACTAAGCCCCAACTTCTGTGGGACACAGCAAAAGCAGTCTTAAGAGGAAAGTATATAGCAATCCAAGCATATTTAAAAAAGGAAGAACAATCCCAAATGAATGGTCTAATGTCACAATTCTCGAAATTGGAAAAAGAAGAACAAATGAGGCCTAAGGTCAGCAGAAGGAGGGACATAATAAAGATCAGAGAAGAAATAAATAAAACAGAGAAGAATAAAACAATAGCAAAAATCAATGAAACCAAGAGCTTGTTCTTCGAGAAAATAAACAAAATAGATAAGCCTCTAGCCAGACTTCTTAAGAAGAAAAGAGAGTCAACACAAATCAACAGTATCAGAAACGAGAAAGGAAAAATCACGACGGACCCCACAGAAATACAAAAAATTATTAGACAATACTATGAAAACCTATATGCTAACAAGCTGAGAAACCTAGGAGAAATGGACAACTTCCTAGAAAAATACAACCTTCCAAGACTGACCCAGAAAGAAACAGAAAATCTAAACAGACCAATTACCAGCAACGAAATTGAAGTGGTAATCAAAAAACTACCAAAGAGCAAAACCCCCGGGCCAGATGGATTTACCTTAGAATTGTACCAGACATACAGGGAAGACATAATACCCATTCTCCTTAAAGTTTTCCAAATAATAGAGGAGGAGGGGATACTCCCAAACTCATTCTATGAAGCTAACATCACCCAAATACCAAAACCAGCCAAAGACCCCACCAAAAAAGAAAACTACAGACCAATATCCCTGATGAACGTAGATGCAAAAATACCCAACAAAATATTAGCAAACCGAACTCAAAAATACATCAAAAGAATCATACACCATGACCAAGAGGGATTCATCCCAGGGATGCAAGGATGGTACAAGATTCGAAAGTCCATCAACATCATCAACCACATCAACAAAAAGAAAGACAAAAACCACATGATCATCTCCATAGATGCTGAAAAAGCATTTGACAAAGTTCAACATCCATTCATGATAAAAACTCTCAGCAAAATGGGAATAGAGGACAAGTACCTCAACATTAAAGGCCATCGATGGTAAACCCACAGCTAAAATTATATTGAACAGCGAGAAGCTGAAAGCATTTCCTCTGAGATCGGGAACTAGACAGGGATGCCCACTCTCCCCACTGTTATTTAACATATTACTAAGGGAGGTCCTAGCCACGGCAATCAGACAAAACAAAGAAATACTAGGAATCCGTATTGGTAAAGAAGAAGTTAAAGTGTCACTATTTGAAGATGAAATGATAATGTACATAAAAAACCCTAAAGACTCCACCCCAAAACTACTAGAACTGATATCGGAATACAGCAAAGTTGCAGGATACAAAATCAACACACAGAAATCTGTGCCTTTCCTATACACTAACAATGAAGCAACAGAAAGAGAAATCAGGAAAACATCTCCATTCACAATTGCATCAAAAAGAATAAAATACCTGGGAATAAACTTAACCAAGGAAGTGAAAGACTTATACTCTGAAAACTACAAGTCACTCTTAAGAGAAATTAAAGGGGACACTAACAGATGGAAACTCATCCCATGCTCGTGGCTAGGAAGATTTAATATGGTCAAAATGGCCATCCTGCCCAAAGCAATATACAGATTTGATGCAGTCCCTATGAAACTACCAGGAACATTCTTCAATGAACTGGAACAAATAATTCAAAAATTCATATGGAAACACCAAAGACCCCAAATTGCCAAAGCAATCCTGAGAAAGAAGAATAAAGTAGGGGGGATCTCACTCCCCAACTTCAAGCTCTACTATAAAGCCATAGTAATCAAGATAATTTGGTACTGGCACAAGAACAGAGCCACAGACCAATGGAACAGACTAGGGAATCCAGACATTAACCCAGACATATATGGTTAATTAATATTTGATAAAGGAGCCATGGACATACAATGGCGAAATGACAGTCTCTTCAACAGGTGGTGCTGGCAAAACTGGACAGCTACATGTAGGAGAATGAAACTGGACCATTGTCTAACCCCATATACAAAAGTAAACTCAAAATGGATCAAAGACCTGAATGTAAGTCATGAAACCATTAAACTTTTGGAAAAAAACATAGGCAAAAGCCTCTTAGACATAAACATGAGTGACCTCTTCTTGAACATATCTCCCCGGGCAAGGAAAACAACAGCAAAAATGAACAAGTGGGACTATATTAAGGTGAAAAGTTTCTGTACAGTAAAAGACACCATCAATAGAACAAAAAGGAACCCTACAGTATGGGAGAATATATTTGAAAATGACAGATCCAATAAAGGCTTGACGTCCAGAATATATAAAGAGCTCACATGCCTCAACAAACAAAAAACAAATAACCCAATTAAGAAATGGGCAGAGGAACTGAACAGACAGTTCTCCAAAAAAGAAATACAGATGGCCAACAGACACATGAAAAGATGCTCCACATCGCTAATTATTAGAGAAATGCAAATTAAAACTACCATGAGGTATCACCTCACACCAGTAAAGATGGCTGCCATCCGAAAGACAAACAACAACAAATGTTGGCGAGGCTGTGGAGAAAGGGGAACCCTCCTACAGTGCTGGTGGGAATGTAAATTAGTTCAATCATTGTGTAAAGCAGTATGGAGGTACATCAAAATGCTCAAAACAGACTTGCCATTTGACCCAGGGATTGCACTCCTAGGAATTTACCCTAAGAACGCAGCAATCAAGTTTGACAAAGAGAGATGTACCCCTATGTTCTTCGCAGCACTATTTACAATAGCCAAGAATTGGAAGCAACCTAAATGTCCATCAATAGATGAATGGATAAAGAAGATGTGGTACATATACACAATGGAATACTACTCAGCCATAAGAAAAGGGGAAATCCTACCATTTGCATCAACATGGATGGAGCTGAAGGGTATTATGCTCAGTGAAACAAGCCAAGCAGAGGAAGAGAAATACCAAATGATTTCACTCATCTGTGGAATATAAGAACAAAGGAAAAACTGAAGGAACAAAACAGCAGCAGAATCACAGAACTCAAGAATGGACTAACAGGTACCAAAGGGAAAGGGACTGGGTAGGATGGGTGGGTAGAGAGGGATGGGAGGGGAGAAGGGGGATATTTAGATTAGCATGCATGGGGGGGTGGGAGAAAGGGGAAGGCTGTACAACACAGAGAAGGCAAGTAGTGATTCTACATCATTTGCTATGCTGATGGACAGTGACTGTAAAGGGGTTTATAGGGGGGACCTGGTATAGGGGAGAGCTTAGTAAACATAATATTCGTCATGTAACTGTAGATTAATGACACCAAAAAAAAAAAGGCAGTTCCTGTGTGGAGAACTCCAATGAGTTCTACACAAGGGTGTAAAGGGCATATAAAAGTGTAGGCAAAGGGTCTGTTTGTGTTTATACAGAGGATCAAAGCCTAATTGGGCTACCTCGAAAATGAACTATGATACGATATGAAAAAGAACTTCCAACATCAGCACTCTCTGAAAGACTCATGCCAGAAGATGATCATCAAAAAACCCCAAGAAAGATCCACGCACTGCTACAGCTGTAGATGCACTCATCCCACCGGTTCCTGGACTTGCCATGGGAATGAAGAAGGAGATATCTAAGCTGGCTTGTGCATACAGTAAAAGAACAAATTTGACTGGATCTATACTGTTGAAACTCAACCAAGAATTAGGAGAAGTGCAAATTGTAGCGCTCCAAAATCTTACAACTCAGACTATTTACTGTTAAGAGAACATATGGGATGTGAACAGTCCCCAGGAATGGGTCGTTTTAATTTGATTTCTCTCAGACTGTTCAAGTTCAGTTGGACAATATCCACCATATCATAGATAAGTTTTCACAAATGCCTAAGGTGCCTAACTGGTTTTCTTGGTTTCACTGGAGATGGCTGGTAATTACAGGTATGCTTTGGTTATGTAACTATACTCCTATTATGTTAATGTGTGTGCGCAATTTAATTAGTAGTTTAAAACCTATCCATGCTGAAGTTACTCTACAAGAAGATATGTCAAAGAAATAATCAATCTTCCCATGTTTTCTTCCGCCTGCTACTTCTATAGCTTTTCTTCTTCCTTCCTAATTACAACCCTTAAATAGAATTTGTGCCTCATATCAAATTTACCAAGTATCATAATTCTTCCAAGTGGTAAAGATACCTCAAGACAAATACTGGGCATAGAAGCCACAGGGCATAAATATGCAAAGAAGTAAAAAGCTAACCTTTTCAAACAATAAGGCTTCTCTCTCACTTACCCACTTTACATTTCCCCGTATGGCCCTGGAAGATGACTGGTTAGCCAGAGACCAGTAAGATTCCTCAAGGGAGGAACAACCTAAGACAGGCACAATCGCAGGGGGGCCATCAGGTGAGAAATTGGGGATCAACAGAGGTTAGGCTTAGAACCTCACGCCCCCTGTTCTGAGAGAAATCTTCTGCATACGTGGATGTCTTATTGCCCTTGTCTAGCTTGGATTAACACATAGTCTACAGGCACACACCTGATCATCTACATTTGCTCTCTTACAACACTAAACTATGTTTTCTACCTTTATCTCGTATCTACCTACCACTTCAGCATTTTATTGAAAATAATAATAATAAAGAGAGAAATGTGGTATCCACATATAAATCAAGTATGAAAATCAAATGAGTATTCATATTTGAACTGAGTTTTTATAGTTCATAATGCATGAGCAAAACCAAAATTTTCTGTGATGACTGCCCTTGTACTGTTCACCATGTAACTTACTCAATATGTAAGAATTTGTTCTCCATGTAAGAACTTGTTCATTATGCTTCAGAAGATTGGAGACTGACGAAATTTAGGCTTGGGGTGGATTAATGATTGTGCATTGAGCATTGGCTCCCCTGTACAGAATTTTATTGTTGTTAACAACCATTTGGTCAATAAATATGAGAGATGCCCTCACAACAACAACAACAACAAGAAAGTACACACTTCAATTTGTAAAATAAATAAGTAACCGGGAAGTAATGTATAGCATAAGGAATATAGTCAAAATATGGTAACAACTTGGTATGGTGATAGCTGGTACCTAGAATTATCATGTATATAAATGTTGAATCACTGTGTTGTACACCTGAAACTAATGTAATGTAATACTGTGTGTCAACTACCCTTCAATAAAAAATAGTTATCTACACACAAAAAAAAGAGAAAATATATATATATATATAGTATACAGAAAATAGATATTTTTGTGGGGAGTGAGTCATATTTGCCTTTATATATTATTCATGGCAAGAATTCAACCTCATAAAAAATCATTGAACAGTAAATTAAAAATAATAGATTCACATTTGAATAGCAGCCTGTTATGTATAAAAATAAATTTAAAACGTATCTTGTATCCATAAAAATCAGTATATAAATCAATAGTGATTCTTTTAGTCATTCTACCATACTATTCTTTAGATATAACCATAAAGGCAATAGCACTCACAACATGTTATATAGAAAGAATCACTAAATTGTTGCCTCTAAATTTTCAGGCTTCTATGACAAAGAGAAGTTTTGGCATCTTCTTATTCTCTTCATTCTTCAAGGTTTTTGCACAATGTGTTTGCAAATATTCATATATATATATAATAATTTTTATTAATAAGAAAATATACTGAGATAGAAAAACAGATAAAGTAATTGAATAGGCAGTTCTTATGAAGGAAATATTCCTAGCCCATAAAAATAGGAAAATATTTCCATGAAAATTATCAGATAAATCATGGAAATGCAAATTAAAACAGTTATGATATACCATTTGATTGGTAAAGATTTTAAACTCTTAACAATACAAATTGTTTGCAAACTTATGGGAGATACAAACTCTCACATTTCCTCTTGGCAATCATGTCAGTTACTAAAGCAGTTTTGAATAACAGAATACAATTACCAATCAATCAAATAGCAGCCCACTAAAGATAAAATACATATCCCACTGTCCATCAGTTCTAAAATACACAGCCTATAGGAACTCTTTAATATGTGCCCAAGGAGATGTTTACATGGATTTCTGTGGTTGCAATATTTAAAATAACAAATGCTTAGGAAAACCATAAGTGTTAATAAATAGGTGATTGCATAATTAAATTACAAAGCATTCATAAAATATACCAAAACAAAAGATTAATGTAAAGCTGCAGGTATATTCAAGAATATTTTTTGAGTTAAAAAACAAATTTTAGAATCATATATACAAAGATGACCATTTATATTACATTTTAAAATATGAAAACAATTATATATATGTATATATACACATTCTTATGCAACATAGTACATATATATGTTTATATATATAATATATATACTTATACTTATATAATATTTATGTGGCTTTTAGAAAATATGGAAAGGCATGACAGTTGTGAACCTTGAGGTTATGGAAAAGGGGATAAAATCAGGAACAGCAAGAAAAGCAGCCATCCACCAGCTGTGTAGCTGAGGATGAACTCAGATGTGCTGAGAGAAATGGAGTGGGGTATGGACCCAACATTAAATTTTTATCCCTTAAGTATGAAATCTGATTAAGATATGGAAATGATATGAAATTTTATCAAACTAACTACATAGAAATTAACCTTATGAAAGCTAATGGAATAAGTGAATTCAAATATATAGAAAATGCAGTCTCTTTGAGCCTGCAATTGTGTTTCATGCTTAAATTCCAACTCTCATACACAGAGATGTGGCTGACAGTGTAAATTGAAAGAGAGATTTGAGCCTTAGAAGCAGTGCTTTATATCTCCAAACTATTATCTTGCAGCAAGTGGGAAATTATGTGTATGTAGGAACTGGATAATTGTCTTTGTGATCTCTGATTACCAAAGCCAGAGCTGGAGGTGCTCCTTCAGTGAGGCCATGGCTGTAATGAATTCACTAATTGAACCTTGTGCATATACCTCTTTGCCTCAAGTATAAAACATGCATTAAGTGGCCTTTAACAATAGTTATACAACCAGAAAAATAATATGTATATATATATATATATAAAAGATACTTTAGATAATTTGAATGTTACTGTTCTAGCTAGTCTCTTATTTATTTAGCACTCATTAGTATTTTTTCCTTTAAAGTTTTCCTCATTTTTTGTTCCAAAATTTTTAATGGTTCTTTTTTCAGGCAGTAATTCTTACCATACATATTTCTCAAAAGCCAACACAAGAAATTGAATGGCAACCAGCCTCCCAACTTTCCTCACACCTATCCCTTCACTTTTCTATTGTATAGGCTTATCTAATTTCCACACTTTCAGCTTTCTTTACCTCTCTTCTATTTCCTTAAATATGAGTTCCCAAATGGCCACAGTAAATTATGTAATAAGAGAACACACAGAAATTCAGAGAAGACCGTTTTTTTTCTCCATGGTAGATCCTCTAAATTATTTTAACACCACTGAAATTGGGAATCACATTTTTTTTGGTCTAGAAAATATTCACTGAGAGAAATGATATTCAAGAATTGACAAGACATAAAAAAATAAGAATGGAGAGGTGTAACACGTTCTCATAGGGTCACAGCCAAGAGGCTCATAGATGCAAAATATGGAGTTACACACCTACTGTGGGCTGTAAATTCAAAATCCTTACTGTGGCTTGAAAGGCATGTTTTAGCTAACCTAAAGATGACTCTCTGATCCTTTTCCTAACATTCTTTCTCTCTTGCTTGCTGCACTGAAGGCCAATCAGCTTCCTTATTTCTCAAACACATCAAAAATTCTTCTGCCTCTGTACATGTCTCTGTTTCCCTATACCTGGAACTTTCCTTCCAAGAACTTGCAAGACTCTTTACAGTTTGTGAACATTATTCTGAATAATGCTCAAACACACTGCCTCTTCAGGGAAATCTTCCTTGATTCTTTCATAAAATAATGCCACCTCCCAGATGACTCTATATCCCCTTTACCCTGATTTATTTTTCTCTACAATAGTCAAGCCATAAATATTTATTGTTTTACTTCTCACTACCTATGTTATCTATCTTGAATATAAGCTACTTCTTAGGAAAGACATTTATTTGCTGCTATATTCCCAGCACCTATTATAGTATCTTGAACATAAGTAGTTGATAAATATTTGTTAAATAAATAAATGTAACACTTCCTAATAAGTTTCTTAATTGTTTGTATTAATGTATAGCACCAGTATATTTAATCTCTCCCTAGGAGGGTCTTTGTTTAATTTGTCTAATTTATCTTTATCCCTATGACATAATATAGACTAGTACATATATATACTCAACGTTGAAAATATTAATCATGGCCCTAAGAAGTTAATAGATCTAGGATGTCAATACAGTTGAGGCCCATATGTTGCAAACTATCATTGGAATCAAGCTTTTAGGTGCCTCTTCTGGGTAAATTGTCATTTCTCTCCATTAAATGCTTCCCACTCTTGGGTGAAAGTCCAGCTATTATATTAGCATAAAA
This sequence comes from Manis pentadactyla, assembly GCF_030020395.1. NCBI lineage: Eukaryota > Metazoa > Chordata > Mammalia > Pholidota > Manidae > Manis > Manis pentadactyla. The sequence continues at coordinate 165,845,362 of NC_080020.1, read as the reverse complement.
TTATTTATGCAGGAAATGTTGTTATGCAGCGATACTAGGTGGTGTGTTTCTGCTTTATTTGTTTGGTCTTGCATTGAGTTGTAAAAATACTAAAAACACTGTCTGCAGTCACAGTCAAACTCCAAGCAAGATATTTCTGTCAACAAACTGATTCTACAATTTATATGGAAAGGCAAAACACCCTAAGTAGCTAACACAAAATTAAATAACAAAGTTGGAGGACTGATTCTACTCTACTTCAAGATTTACTGTAAGGCAGCAAAAAATCAGACAGCATCATATTGGTAAAAGAAAAAACAAACAGTTCAATGGAATGGAGCAGAGAGCTCAGAAATTCACCAGCATAAATATAGTCAACTGATCTTTGATAAAGGATCTTTGATAAAGGAACAATGCAATACAGTGAAGCAAAGACAGTCTTTTGGTGCTGGAACAGTGGATAAATAAGACACAGAATCTTATTTATACAAAATAGTCAGTGGACATCCAAACGTAAAAATATTAATCTAGACATGTACCTTACACCCTTCATAAGAATTAACTCAAAAATGGATGATAGACCTAATTTTAAAATGCAGAACCATAAAACTCCTGGAAGATAACATAGGAGAAAAGCTAGATGACTTTGAGCATGGTGATTACTTTTACTTTTTAGATACAACACCAAAGGCAAAATCCTTGAAAGAACTGATTAATTGGATTTTATTAAAATCAAAATCTTTTGCACTGTAAAGATAAAATAAAGAGAATGAGAAGACAAGCCATAAACTGGGAAAAAAATATTTACAAATACACACAAAGTTCTGCCATCTAAAATATACAAGGAACTCTCAAAATTCAATAAGAAACCATCCAATTAAAAAATGGATGGAAAATCTTAAGATACCTTACCAAAGAAGATATACTGAGAGAATATGCTCCACAGTTTTATTAAGGAACTGAAAATTAAAACAATAATGATACCACCACCTGCATATTAGAATGACCAAATTTCAGAACACTGACAATACCAAGTGCTAGTGAGAATATGAAGCCGTAGGAACTTTTATTCACTGCTGGTGGTATTGCCAAATGGCACAGCCACTTTGGAAGACAGTTTGGCAGTTTCTTACAAAATTAAACATACTCTTACCATATAATACAGAAATAGTGCTTCTTGGTATCTACCCAAAAGAGCTGGGAACTTATGTGCTTACAAAAACCTGCATATAAATATTTATATCAGCTTTATTCATAATTGTCAAAACTTGAAAGAAGCCAAGATGTCCTTCAGTAAAGGACAAATAAATTGCAGTATATCCAGACAGAAGAATATTATTCAACACTGAAAAGAAATGAGCTATCAAGCCATGAAACAATATGGAAGAATCTCAAATGCATTTTACTAAGTAAAAGAAGACAATGTGAAAAGACTACATACTGTGATTTCCACTATATGGCATCCTGGAGAAAAAGATAAAACTATGCAGACAGTAAAGAAATCAGTGCTTCCCAGATTTGTAGAAGAAGAGGAGGGAGGCAAGAGATAAACAAGTAGGGTGCAGAAGAATTTTAGAGGAGTGAAAATATTCTGTGTGTTTCCATTATGATGGATACATGTCATTATATATTTTTCCAAACCCATAGAATGTATACCATCAAGAGTGGACCATATTGTAAACTATGGACTTTGGGTGATAATGTGTCAATGATGGTTCATCAATTGTAACTGGTGGGAGATGCTGATAATGGGGGAAGCTACGCTCATGTGGAGTGGTGGATATATGGGAATCAATTCTGTACTCAATTTTTCTGTGAAGCAAAAACTGCTTTAAGAAAATCAAGTCTTAGGAAAACAACAAAAATGAAAACAAACTACTAAATTGTCATGGGAGTAAGATTAAGAATTTGTCAAAATATCCTGTACTTTTGTATTCAGTTGATATACAGAATATAAGAAACATTTGGAAGCCTGAATAAAACCATTGGTAGGGATGTCCATGATGCTTAAAGGGGCAGTAATAAAAGATATATATCTCTTCAAATGTAAGTAACGGAGTTTAAAATGTGCCTTTAGAGTTGTTAAGTCAAATATGAAAATTTTATTGAATGTTTGAAATATGAATGCCAGAAATAGTTGGAATCTTATTGGATGGAGAAGATAGAGATCTTAGAATATGCAGACAGCATTTGTGAAGGGTCTGTCTCTGCCTAAACACGTTTCCTGGTAGGTTGTATACTGCAATCGGTATGGGTTTTTTCATCCATCTAAATTGCAGTGTGAATTTCTTCTGCTTCACTTAGCAAGGTCACTTTATGAAAAGTTAAGCTCTTGGAGCTTTAATTATTATCTGTTTTCTTGTATGTCTGGAAGGAGAAAACAAAACCAAACCTGGAGTAGGTTTTTGTAAATTTTGGAGGATTAGTGATAGACCTCTGGTTTGGGAGACAAACATTTGAACTAGTCCAAGTGAACAACAGAAGCTATATTCAATAACTATGGTGTGTACATGGTCTGAGGACTGGGAATTCTGCAGCTGAGCAAATACTGTTTCTGTAATCCAGTGAAATCAACTTTGAAGAGGATTTAACTGTATCTAGTGATAAAAGTGTAGAAGTCTACATATTAAATGAACATTTTTTAAATTTCCTTTAAATTAATGAAATAAGAACTATATGAATAGAAGAGATTATTTACAATATAAAATGTCAGAATCTTATTTATACAAAATAGTCAGTGTTAAGTATATAGTAGGATGACTCAAATGGACACATGCAGTTTGACAGTGAACCTGATCCACGCTTGCTACTCTCAGGAGAAACAGGGGGCCTACACATTTGTTAATTATAATGTGAGTCCAGGAAAAATCACTTCACCTTTCAGGACCTGTTAAGTTTTTCCTGAAATGACAAGATGGCATGAAGTTATCTCTCTCCTCACATAATCTATGCATTATGTGGTACATCACAGAATTTGATATTTATATGGTTTTATAGGGGACCCAGTAACAGTTAGCCACTACCACCCCTCTTTACTGGGGGAGAAGAAACAAATTTTGAATATCCAGTTTGGTCTATTTAATAACTGCCCATTAAATGTCCATAAGATTTGTGGGATGGACCAAATCAAAACCTTTTGGACTACAGAAAGTCAGATACTGGGTCCAGAATACTTGCTGGCTTTAAAATATTGTCTTCTATTCATCTTTTCCATCCTTGTGTCCATTCCTCTCTCACTTTACTATCTTCTGCCTGCATTGCCCAACATGAGCTGATTGTAGTGCTTAGAGCCACAGTGATTGTACTTGGGGTGGAAGTAGGGAATATTTGGGCACTTTCTCTCGTTTCCACTCTATTTTGCTGTGACCTTAAAATTCTCTAACAAGTGAATTCTATTTAAAAAATTCTAAACTTCTACTCTGCCAAAGAAACTATTAAGATTATGAAAAACAAGCCAGGGACTGGGAAAAAAATACTTGAAAAATCACCTATCAAATAAAGTACTTATATCCCAAATATACAAAGGCCTGGTAAATTCAATGCTAAGTAAACAAATGACCCATTATGAAAATGGGCAACACATGAATGAACCTTAAAGAAACTATGCTAGTGCAGTAAGCTGGTCACTAAAAGAAAAATACTGTATGATTCCATTTAGAGACGTATGTGAAGTTGTCAGACTCATAGCAACTTAATGCAGCATGGTGGTTGCCAGGGGCTGAGGGAAGATGGGAACTGGATTTGGTTTTGCTCAATGGGTATATCATTGCAGTTTTACAAGATGAAAGAGTTCCAGTCATCTGCTGCACAGCAGTTTGAATGTAGCTAACACTACTGAAGTGTATATTTAAAAATGGTTAAGATGGCAATTATATGTTGTTCTTTTACCACAATTAAAAATAAATATATATGGAAATATGACACATAAAAACAGGCAAATGGTCTGAAGAGACAATTCACCAAAACAATTAGACATGGCAGATAAGTATATGAAATGATGCTTGACACCATTTTTCATTTGATAAATGGAAGTTAAATGGACATCAAAACAGTAATGCATATGATTATAAACATAACAGAATGACTAAAATCAAATAATAATAATAAACTGGCATCCCCTGACTTCTTTTGGGAATGCAAAATGTTGCAACTGCTTTGGAAAGCAGTTTGGTGGTTTATTAGAAAGCTAAACACAGTTTTGCCATATAATCCATCGATCATTCTCCTCTGTATTTACTCAACTGGTTTAAAATCAAAACTTAAAACATAGTGAACTATAATGCATGAAAATTTTAAAAAATAATTTAGGATATGTTGGGAGCTCAGGATGGAATGTAAAGTGTTACAAAATTATCTGACTGCATATTAAATATTAAATAACCCCACCTAAGAGATTAGAGATAGGAATGGTGAGACTTAAGCAAGTTTAGAAATGAGTGATGACTATAAGACTACCAGCATAGACAATGTACAGAAGCAATGCACTTTAGCTAATAGAATTGATTCCCATTCAGGTAAAGCTAAAAATTCTGAAACTACTCAACATGAATGTAGGAATTGAATAATTAGGTAAATGGGTAGAATATCCTGAGATTCATGGTTCTCACTGTTGCTAGAGGAGGTTAAGGCAAACAAGGGGAGAAGGCTGGAATGTAAAGTGTAGTATGGAAGTAGAGCTTGGAATATCATTTTGACATATGTTTAACAATGTAGACACAGGTGGATACATACGGAAATAGTTACATAGATGTGTTTCTATACATAGGTCAGTATACAAGGTATTGCCTTGCTCCATCAACGGAAAGGATCTAGAAGCAAGGACACTCAGTAGGAACAAGGCTATCCATTGCCTATATCTTGCTTTCTAATAACATTCTCTAATAAAAGGGCCCACAGGTCCTTTGAGAAGTGGCCAATTTTAGGGCTGGGAGAAGGAGTGTATGAGACAAGCCATGACCTTTTTGTAGAGCCTAAAGCTAAGGAAATGCTCAACAAATGCCACAATGTTGAGGAATGTGTCCAAGGGACACAGAAGTAACTGAAAGTACTCAGTAGATAATGCTGGAGCAATACAAGCAACATAATATATAAAATGGTATTGGATTATAATACAAAGTATAAAATAAATGCTCCATGTTTATGGATATATAAATAATTTAAAATAAAAGGTTGTATAAATAAATAACAGGTAGAAAATAGGCAAAACAGCATTCTAAATCATTTATGCAGGTGCTCTGCCATTAAGGATGGGAGCCTCATCCTTAATTCAGTGTGCAATGCATAAAATTACTTCCTTTAAAAGAACACAGTATAAAAGGAAGGAGAATGAATAACTTTGCAATGCAGATGACAAACACTACTTCAGGCAGGTGACCAATGGCTTAGCCAATAAGGTCTATGTGTTCACAAAACATTTATATATTTATATACACACACTCACAAATACATGTATGTATATGTATTTACACACACACACACACACACACACACACACAAAGTGTATGCCCCTACTAGAATTTCAATAATTAAGAAATATGACAATATTGAGTGTTAGGAATATGGACCAATGGAAATTCTTTCACATAAGCAATGTTAATATAATCACTTCAGTAAACAATTTGGAATTATCTTTTAAAAATATGTTTATTAATTTTCTCTTAACGTAATGTTTTAATACTTCTGTGCATATACAGTATCCACCCATTTATCCATGGTTTTGATTTCCATGGTTTCAGTTATCCAAAGTCAACAGTGGTCCAGAAACAGCTGATTCACCTTCTGACAAATCATCAGAAGGTCAAATAGTAGCTAAAACTATGTCACAATGCCAACATCATTCACCTCACTTCATCTCACCACACAGGCATTTTATCATTGCATATCATCACAAGAAGTGTGAGTACAGTACAGTGAGGTATTCTGAGAGAGAGAGAAAGAGACACCATATTCACATACAGTATATTGTTCTAATCACTCTACTTTATCATTAGTTCTTATAGTTAATCTTTAACTGTGTCTAATTTGTAAATTAAACTGTATCAAGGGTATGTATGTATATGAAAAAAAGTGTATATATATATATATATATATACATATATATATGGGATTTGGTATTGTACTCAGTTTCAAGCATCCACTGGGAGTCTTGGAAAGGATCCCCCTCAGATAAGAGAGGACTTCTGTATTATCTTTCCTCAGCAACTAATTTGATTATCAGAGATATAGGGCACACACTCTGTCAAAATAATAAATTAATCATTTTAATTAACATGAAATAACATAGGTCAGTACCTCTATTGTAATAGTCAGTACTTAGACAACTTGCTTTAAAATACTTGGAAATATGACTGAACACTATAATTTTAGTCCATTTTGCATTTTTTGTGTCATTAACTCAATTTATTTATTCACAATTAGAAGGCATTGTTGAATATCAACTTAAGAACCATCCCAATTTTGCTTAGGTTTCACATCAAGCTCCACAGTGGAATCAAATTAATACAAGACAACCTCCTCAAAAAAAAGTCTTGCTAACTATCATTGATCTAGAAATGGCCCTATACCCTACATTGATCCAATATTTTTGAGAGGGAAGACTTATATCTCAAGTTTCTGACAAAGTTCTTCTTTGCTCTTTTTCAATGTTCACAAAGAATTATTTTGTTCTATTTGTTATCAGTGACCATCTCCAGACCACTAGGTTAACTAGGCTTAGAATGAAGTCAAGAATGGCATAGTAGAGAAATAATAGTTAACGTAGTTTAAAATGAATAACATCATTGAGAAGCAAGATGAATGAAAATAAGGATCAGAGTTTGGGATAATTTCAAGAGAATAATGATGAAATATTAGGAAGACATATTTTGCTAATTTCACTTTTATGAAAATTAAAACAGACCAAAGCCTTAAGACTTAATTTCTACATCTGTTGGATCATGGAGTTAAGAAATATGTAGGGGTAATTATTAAGCTGTGTCAAACTGTTATGGTGCATTCTTTCTTGCTCCAAAGGATCACCCCTGGGGACAAATAGAGAATTTTCCTTTAATTATGCTGAAAAATGTAGCTTAAGTCAATATTTCTCAGAACTTCATATATCTGGAGACTCTAAATTAATTTGCATTTTTGAGCCAAAGAAGTGAAGTTGAATTAACAATTTCTACCTGTTAGTTAACAGAAACAAAAACCTCTGATAGCCTGCATTTTAGAAGTATAAATTAGAGAGTGAAACAGCAGTTTCCTTTATTTTCCATTTCTGTGAATGGTCATACTCCAAGCCAATATAAGATAGTATCTCTAGGAATTTGTCCTTCAATTATCTTTTATTAGCTTTTATTTTTGTATTTCAGAAATGTGACTGTTTGTATTTGAAGTTCATAACTTTATGTTTTGGGATATGTTGCCATATGATTTTTTTCTGCCTACCCAAATGATTTAAACTTCTGAAAATCAAGAACTATGCCCCTGACTTTGATAACAGCTGAGGGCATGGTGCAGGCCTTCACAAAAGGGAGTCTCAGTAAGAATTTATCACTACAGCTGATCAGCTCAGCTGGAAAAAAAATAATAGACAAAAATCACATCTCTAGTGAGTTAAAAAATCTGAACTTGTCATGACAATAACCACTCTTTTTTGAGATGAAATGAGAGAGTAAGTACCAAACAAGTAGCTTGTTTTCTACCATTATTTGTATCATTGCATTGCATCTGAAATAGACTTAAATTATGCACAGTGGGTTGTACATTTTCAATATGGAGCTGCTTTCACTAATGTTTCTAAATCTTGCAGGTAAACATCCTAACCCCACAGTTTAATTAGGATGTTATGCAAATAATGGTACATTCAATAGACAATTTAATTTTCATGATTATCATTGTTTAATTCTACTAGTAAGGTAAAACATGAATCTAGTCATTTGAATTCAAATATTAATAAAATGACATTTAAATCTTAATAGCCAAAAATGTAATTCATCTGATAAAGATGACTAAATTACTAAAAGAAGCAGGTATATATGAAATAATATATAGGCTGAATCTTCCCAATATACACTTCATTTTATTAAATATGCAGAGAATATTTTAATCATGTACCCAATCATATGTTTAAGGTATTAATGTGAAATGTATATAAAACTATCAAAAAGACTGTATGAAGTACTCAAACAGGAGTCAGTTATACGCAACTGTGTGTTTTGTCTTCGAGTAGTTAAATGACAGTACTTTTCAAATGGAGCACATATATCTCATCCCATACTGCATCCTGTTTAGAAGCATCTTCTACTGGAATGCCTTCAATCAGGGTAGTAATCCAAATACCACAGCAAAAAATACACAAATTTTAGAACTGAATATAAAAGGCATGTGTATTTCCTAAGCATTCACTGCACTATTCTCTAGACATTTGCTTGTGTTTGATATTTAAATTGAAGATGGTTTCTCTTTTCCCATTTCCACACATTGAAATTATATCATCTATAATGAAGATATCCAGATTAATAAAATCAAAGAAAAGTAGTTTAGAAATCCAGCATGGAGTTTATAGATTAGATCTAAATGCAAAAATAGGAGAAAAATAACAAAAGGAGAGAAAAGGTATAGTTAACTCAGTAAATATGAAAGATATCCAGGCATACAATACACAGAACCATTAAGGCAGTTCCACAAAGGCTTGAACCAGTCAGCCTCCTGTCACCACTTCTCTGTTCCATCTTCAGGGGCTGTGGCTTTTGTCCTCATGGTCTGAGGTGACTGTAAGAGCTCCATCTAAAACATCTGTACTCCAGCCTATAGGCTGGAGAAAGGGGATTAGAATGTTGTCTCATTACTGCAAGAAGAATTCCTAGGACACTCAAAGGTCTATAAGTAACCATTTCCTTTAAAAAATGATAGTATGATTGTTGAATTCATCTTTATGTTTGCATCTCTAGTTGTCTAAAGCTAAATAATTATGAGTTTATTTTTTAACCAAGGAGAATGTCATTAGAAATTCCATCCTCTCTCACATTCATGGAGTTAAAATAAACCTAGGTTTCTGTGGTACTACTTGCTAATAGATTTTGCCTCATTAAATGAAACAACTTTGGGTCCTTGGTATAATGCATTTTGGGGAAAAAAATCAACTCAGCACTTATTTTGTTCTAATTTCTTTTACAAAGAAAATGTTTTTCAAACTAAGATAAAACAGCATTAGCAATGACAAACAGGCAGTAAAAATGCTTTAAAAGATTATTAGAGAGTCTTGTTTCTCTAACTTAGGCACACTTTTTAATGTTTTAATCAACCCAGGTACAGAACAAACTCAGGATTAGAATGTTTGTCTATGTCAATATGGCTTTGACTCTATGAGACAGTGATTGAGAAAAGCATGAAAGATTGGTGTTTGGCTTTTTATACCACTGAAAGTTACACACAGTGAGGCAGGTGGAGTTTGCAAACTATATAGTGGTCTCAATCTCAAGCAAGATTATAAAACAGATATTCAAAGGGATAATTTATGAGTCACCTATAGGACTGGCAATCACTGAGGGGGGTGAGAAGTGGAGAAAGTAGTAAAGAATCAAAGATAGTAAAAATTACATGTTTGAAGATCAAGATCTAGAAAGATATTTATTGTATTCCCAGAACTAAAAAAAAGGAAAAGAATGGATCTCGCCTAGAAAATAAGTGAGCAAGTGGCATGAATGTGTGAGAGAGATAGGACTGACTTCCAGATGAAGTAATGATTCTCTATGTTGTCCTCAGTAAAAGGAGAAGCCATGGAAAATGTTCAGAAAAGAAATGATAAGACTGGCTCCGTCTTTCTACAAAAATCTATGCTATAATATAAATAAACTATTAAAACAAACACATTTGTAAAGCAGGAGATACATTGGAAAGATATTGCAGTAGTTTAAATTCAAGTAGTGACGGCAATGTTGGAAGTAACTGGTCAGACAGAAAAGAGACTCAGGAAGTAGAATCACAGGCCTTAGTGACTGAATTGCACTGAAGGAGGAGATGTCTATCAGTTTTCTCAACTTCAGCAACTGTCTTTCTCTACACTTCAACTCTTGCCATCATCGTTGTTGATTTTAATATCTAGAAGGGAAATTTATCCAAAATCCTGAATCTGAAATAGACTTCATTTCCAATGAACTTCTCTTGATTTTAGCAGATAATTTTGTTATGCCTGAGACACTGACATTCACACCAAACTAATCAAAAGATAAAGTCACCTAGTTGTAGAGCCCCACTCTATGCAGGCCAACTGTCATATTATCCTCCCATTGAAGACTTCTGGGTTATTGGCATACATAGTTATTCTTTGTGCATTAACTTCTTCTGTCTTCCATTTTTCATACTTGGTCAATCAGGTTCATTATTTCAATAATTCTCTAATCAATATGAAAAAACTCCCATGCCACCCTGTCCATTCCTTGCCCTCTTCTAGCATCCTTTTTGCACCTATTATTTATTAATACTTTTCTTAGGCTTTGCTGTCCCCCTAGGCCTTTATATTTTCTCAGACTTGATCTCCTAGTTTAAGTAAGCATTAACATTGTCCAGAAAACATTCTATCTTTTTTTAAGTCAGCTTTTCCATTACTTCCCACATCTATTTTATAATTTTCCACAAGTCTACTATTCAAGTTCCTCAATTCTCCTACTGCATACATCCTCCCAACATATTAGCAGCAAACTTCACAGAGAATATAGAAGATGTGAAATTGAACTGGTGCCAGTTTCAAGTCAAGTAGTAAGGAGCTGGTCACTCTGTCCAACAAGTAAAAATCTGAACAAACTGAAAAATCAGCAACTCCTCTTAGATGTATAAGGGAAGTGAGGTCACAGGGCAAACTGCTGTCCCCAAAATTACAGACACCCACAGGCATACACAGAGAATCACAACCTACCAGAGCAGAAACCTATGAGTAAATGCCACACAGGAACCAGTCCTGAGGAGGACAACATAAACATAATTGACAAATTGCTAGACACTCACTGTGGACAAGTCTGAGAGCTAAAATCTCCAGGGAGACAAGCCATAGTGAGACACTGAGATCTTTGTAAGTTTTACCACCAGGAGCTCTGCCAGGTTTTTACAGCAAATTTCTCAGAGAAAAATTTCCTACTACTTCTGGCAGGGGGAAGGGAAAGTAACCACTGTGAAATATGCCAGAGCATCCTTTTCTTCATAACAAGTCTTGCCTAAATGAGAAATTATTTTACCAGATCCTAACCCTTTGAAGTTTTCTCAAAGTCCAATCAGCCACAGGTGGAGAAATACCAAACTTCAGCCCCACTCTAGCCATCCTGTCCCACCTAAAAAGGGAGGAAAATTGACAAGCATGTTTAAAGTTCACAGCCCATTGGAGAAGGAATGTGAGAATGAAATAAAAATACTTTTTTTCTTATTCTTAATTGATCTAACATAAAATTTGTTTATAAAGAACATTTATGTATACTTACACATCCATGTAAGCATATTTATGTATGCTTATGTTATTCAAATGAATAACAGCAATGGTATGGGAGCAAGAGGAAAGAATTGTAATTCTTTTATTATTATCAGGTACTTTCACTACCTGTGAAGCAGTATAGTGTTATTTTAAAGTATACTTAAATAGGTTGTAAATGTGTGTTTTAAACTCTAGGGCAATCATTCAAAAAATTAAAAAGGAAGGACAATTGATGCAACAAGAAAGGAGAAGAAAATGGAATCATTTAATAGTATCCATTTATATTTAAACTGCAAAAGGCAGGAAAAGAGTGGAAGACAAAAATAAAAAAATGAGGGCAAGGAACAGGAAAGAGTAAAAAATATGGTACATAGTAATCCAATTATATCAATAACTACTTTAAATGTCAGAGGTCTTAATGTACTAATTAAAACACAGAGATTGTTAGAGTGGATCAAAACAATGATTCATCTTTGTACTGTTCATGAGAAACCCTATTTAAATACAAGGACATATGTAAGTTAAAAGTACATGCATCGACAAAGATATATCATGCTAATATTGATTTAAAAAAAAAAGAAAAGCTAGAGTAGTTAACTTCAAATAAAGCAACATTCAGAGCCAAAAATGTTTTCGGGGGTCAAGAGGGAATATTGCATAACCAAAAAGGGACTTATTTTCCAAGAAGATATAACAATCATTAATGTGTATGCATCTAACAATACAGCATCAAAATACATGAAGCAACAACTAATAGAACGGCAAAGAGAAACAGGTGAATCCACTATCTAAGTTGGAGACTTCAACACCTCTCTATCACAAATGGACAGATCTAGCAGGCAGAAAATCAGTAAGGACATAGTGGAACTCAACAATACCATTAATCAACTGGATATAATTGACATCTATGGACTACTTCATCCAACACCAGCAGGATATATATTCTTCTCAAGTTCATATGCAACATTTACCAATACAGACCTAATTCTGGGCCATCAAAAACACCTCAATAAGTTTAAAACAAAATAAATCATATTATGTCTACTCTCAGACCACAGTGAAATTAAACTTGAAATCAATAACAGAAAGACAGCTGAGAACTCCCCAAATAACTGGAAATTAAATAACACACTTCGCAATAACATTTGGGTCAAAGAAGAAGTCTCAAAAGAAATTTAAATATTTTGAACTAAATGACAATGAAAATACACCTTTAAAAATCTGTGGGATGCAGTGACGGTAGCCCCGAGAGGGAGATGTATAGCACTGAATGCATATAATACAAAAAAGAAAAGGCTGAAATCAATAATCTGACTTCCACCAGAGAAAACAAGAAAAAAAGGAGCACATTAAACTCAAATTAAGAAGGAAGGAAATAATATTAGAGATGAAATAAAATTGAGAATGGGAAATCAACAGAGAAAAATCAGCGAAACCAAGTTTATACTTTGAAAATATCAATAGAATTGGCAAGCCTCTAGCCCTGCTAAAAAACTAAGAAGATACAAATTACTAGTATAAAAAATGAAGGGGGAACATTATTACAGATTCCATGGACATTAAAAGAGAAATAAATACACAATATGAACAATTCTATGCTCACAAATTTGATGACTTAGATGGAATATTCTAATTCCTTGAAAGACATAGTCTGCAAAAAAATAACAAAGGAAGTAATAGACAGTTTGAATAGATATATAACCTTTAAAGAAATTGAATTAATAATTAATAACCTTCCCAAATAGAAAGTACCAGGTACATTACAGAACAAATTATACCAATTCTCTACAATCATTTCCAGAATATAAAAATAGATAAAATAATTACCAATTTATTCATTCATAATCATAATGCTGTGAAGCCATCATTAGCTTAATTACAAATAAGACAATCACATTACAAGAAAACTAGACCAATATCTCACATGAACATAGGTGAAAAAGTCCTCAATCCAATAATGTACAACAAGAAATATACACCATCACCAGAAGGATTGATCCCAGGTATACAAGGCAATTTCTCCATAGAAAATCAATTAATTTATTCCATCACATAAGCAGGCTAAAGAAGGACAATTACGTGATTGTATCAATAGATTCACTGAAAAAATTTGATAAAATTCAACACAGGTTCAAGATAAAAAATATCTCAGCAAACTAGGAATAGAGTAAAAATTCCCCAACTTGAAGAAAACATCTGCAAAAAATCTGCAGCTGACATACTTAATGGTGTGAACATCAAAGTTTTCCCACTAAGATCAGATATAAGGAAAAATATCCCATCTCACCTCTTCTTTTCAACAGCATACTGAAAGTACTCTCTAAAGCATTAAGACAAGACAAGAAAAGGTATACAACTCAGGAAGGAAGAAATAAAACTGTCTTTGTTCTCAGATAACAATCAATAAAGTAAATGTTGATTACATTGGAAATTTCCCCATGCTAGATTTTAAATGTGCTCTAGGATCAAAATGTTGCTATTGTCCTACAGAGGCTTAGGTCCAGTTAAAATTAAAAAATTGATCTATCAAGCTAATATAAAGAATGACTGAAGATGAAAGAAAAATAGAGCCTCTTCAAGTTAAAATATGTTCTTAATGCAGTCCTCTGGACGAAGTCTTTTTTTACATGTCCATGTTGATTCTAAAGAAAATAATTTCCTTTGGCTATGTGTGCAGACTCTTCCTACTTCTCTGCTTACTAAAGCTGCAGCAGTAAATCCATGTATTTATGAGGCTGGCCTTAAGGGACCATGTGGGGAGTAAGGAAGGAAGTAATTTGTCACCTACTACATCTAATCACCGTGGAATATTGACTCCTTCATTATCACTCCACATAAGTCGTCCACTGCCCAAATGGACACATTTGTCACACAGCCCTGTGAAGAAGCAATATTTCTGCTGTGGGATTTTGAACTGTCTTAGATCCTTAATTACATTTAAAATAATTTACAGATATTAATCTATTTCCCAACTTCCCTGAAGGTTTAAACTGCTGTGCAATAGTGCTTTTTCTGGGAAGACAGCATATTTAAGAGAAAAAATAAAATACAATATTACATTTGATAACCAAAACAGATGGATCACAGTCTACTTGTAAAAGCAGGTAAACAAAAGGACCTACCAACTTGATGATCTTGTTCATTTTTTCCTCCCCATTTGCTCTGATTACTCTAAGCTTATTTTAATCTGATTATAAAGTACATAATTCTGAACACTATTTTAATTATTTTTAACAATAAGACAAAGCATAAACAAATTAATAGTTATTGGTAAAAACATTTATTTGTTCTTTTCTGATGATTGGTGTTGTAGATAATCATAAAATACAGAGGAATTTTTGAAGATTATTCAAAGGTTGATAAAATTAGCTGCTTTTCTGTTTGCCTGCATAGAGGAGATACTGGCCTCCTTTGGTTTCTAAGTTCCTCAGGAGGACAGAGAGTGGGGTATACAAGACAGAAGAACCAGAAACATAAAGTGTTGGTAGACTCACAGCCATTCAAGACTATCCCCTGCCTCTGAAACCTCACAACTTTCAATGCCATTTACAAATGTTTCCAAATATGGAGGGTTTGAGTCCAATTACAGGTAATCTCAGATATTTATGAACATGATGTTGGGTTGGGAAGAGAGTCTTAGGTCCAGTATAAATTCTTTGGAGCTACTTATGGAAGCTAAGGTGCAGACATACATCCCTGTTTCCAAAGGTGTGATTTGTTACCTTATCAAATAACATGACCAGATAATACTCACCCTTTTAATTTGCCACCAATGTGAACTAATTCAGATTAGTATGATTTGGTTATTTATATATTTATTTAGTAATAAAAGGACAGCATAGTAAATAACCTATATTTTGTTTTGAATAGTAAGCTAACAAAAATGAAATAGGTGTTTGGTGAAACATGGTAAAAGTTGAAATGTTGGACGTATGTTACCTGTGAGATAAATTTCTGTGGCATGATACTGCTGGAATGTGCATAGATCACAGAGAAGCATGTTAATATGTCTGTGATAGATAGTTGAAAAGTGGAAGGGAAAGGAGACTAGAAATTGCAGAAATCTCATCTCCTGTCCTCGCCCACTCCACTTCCTCCCTCAAGCAGTCCCTCAGTAGAGTATGGAGAAACGTGTACAATCTAAAGGTCTCATGTAGCATATTTGGATGTATTAAAATGTTTTAGTTATTATAATGAACACACTATTGAGGAGCACTGTTACTCTCCACTACTAGTTTGAAGTCTATCTAAAGTAGTAAGAGGATACATAAATCAATAAATGTCACAGGTGAAGGACTGTGTAAATGTTAGAAATAGCATATAGATTTAATTGGTAGAATAAGGTATCCCCTCTACCCCTACATGCTTATACAGACATTTCTATACTATGCCTTTGCTCACAGATAATGGCTGTGGAAAATGCTGCTCACCTAATCTTTTGATCTCTTCTAAACTAGATTTTTTTTTAAATTCACTTTTCAAATATATTGCTAGATTTAAGTGGCTAAGTAGTCAATCAGCGGCAGACACAGGCCTTTGGGAAGGGCTTTACTGGTACAATAGACTGAATATTTGTGTCCCCCTCCCTCCAACTAATTCAGATATTGAAGCCTTAAGCCTGATGTTTTGGTTTTGGGGGTTGGGACTTAAAGAAGGTAATTAAGATTAAATTACATTAGGAGCGTGGGGTCCTCATGATGGGAACGATGTCCTTATGAAAAGAGGAAAAGACAGGAGAGGTCTTCTCTCCAGGAGCAGGTAAGGAGGGAAGGCCGTGTGAGCAAATGGTTGGAAGGAGGATGTCCACAGGCCATAAGTTGGCTCTCAGTAGGTACTGAATTGGCCAGCACATTAATGGTGTACTTCCCAGCCTCCAGAACTGTGAGAAATAAATGTTTCTTGTTGAAATCACCTAGTCTATGGTATTTTGTTGTAGCTGCCCAAATTGACTACAAGACAAATGAATTTTGGAAAACAGAAATAATTACACAGTTTTTGGCCTCTTACATTGCCTCCCCATCATCCTAAAAGTTAACACCTTATTCATCCTCAAAGCTTAACATGGATGAATTTACAGAAAGTTTCATATTAGTGATGTTGTGGGGGCGGCATAAGTAAGCACTGGAGCATGCATGGAATTTTCATTAAGGAAGTACAGAAAAGGGGGGCAGAGCCAAGATGGTTGCGTGAGTAGAGCAGCGGAAATCTCCTCCCAAAACGACATATATCTATGAAAAATAACAAAAACAACTCTTCCTAGAATAGAGACCAGAGGACATAGGACAACATCCAGACCACATCCACACTTGCAAAAACCCAGCGCTTCACAAAGGGGGTAAGATACAAGCCCCGGCCTGGCGGGACCCGAGAGCCCTTTCCCACATCTCCCTGGGGCAGGAGAAGAATAGGCAGAGCGGGAGGGAGACAGAGCCCAGGACTGCTGAACACCCAGCCCCAGCCATCCGGGCCAGAGCGCAGACACAGTGCATGCGCCAGACCCTGGATACTAGGGAAACAGGGCAGCAAGACCGGTGAGCGGGTAATGGAGGCCAGTGCCTGAGGACAAAGAAAAGTGACCGTTTTTTTACTTCTTAATTATTTACTTATTTATTTATTTATTTTATTTTTGTTGTTATTGTTTTGTTTTGGCGACTGCTTTTGGGAAGTCTTAAAGGGGCACGGCAGGACACTTTGTCCAGAGGTAGGGAATCTGGGGATCTCTGGGCACTCTAACCCTCTGGGCAGCAGGGAGCAGGGGGGCCCCTTACGGAGATAAATAGCCTCCCGGCTGTTCCCACTCCAACGCGACTCCACCATTTTGGAGCAGCTGCCCGAGCCAGGCCACGCCCACAGCAACAGCGGAGATAAACTCCATAGCAGCAGGGCAGGAAGCAGAAGCCATGTCTGCCTGCAGCTGCCCAGCACAAGACACTAGAGGTCGCTGTTCTCCCAGGAGAGGAGGGCCACAAACCAACAAGAAGGGAAGTTCTTCCAGCCGTCACTCGTCCCAGCTCTGCAAACTATTCCTATCACCATGAAAAGGCAAATTTACAGGCAAACTAAGATCACAGAGATAACACCTGAGAAGGAGAACACCTAACCAGTCTTCCTGAAAAAGAATTCAAAATAAAAATCATAAATATGCTGACGGAGATACAGAGAAATATGCAAGAGCAATGGGATGAAGTCCGGAGGGAGATCACAGATGCCAGGAAGGATTTATAAGCAGAATGGATAAGATGCAAGAGGCCATTGATGGAATAGGAACCAGAGAACAGGAACGCATAGAAGCTGACATAGAGAGAGATAAAAGGATCTCCAGGAATGAAACAATATTAAGAGAACTGTGTGACCAATCCAAAAGGAACAATATCTGTATTATAGGGGAACCAGAAGAAGAAGAGAGAGGAAAAGGGATAGAAAGTGTCTTTGAAGAAAGAATTTCTGAAAATTTCCCCAAACTGGGGGAGGAAATAATCGAACAGACCACGGAAATACACAGAACCCCCAACAGAAAGGATACAAGGAGGACAACACCAAGACACATAATAATAAAAACAGCAAAGATCAAGGACAAGGAAAGAGTTTTAAAGGCAGTTAGAGAGAAAAAGGTCAACTATAAAGGAAAACACATCAGGCTATCGTCAGACTTCTCAACAGAAACCCTACAGGCCAGAAGAGAATGGCATGATATATTTAATGCAATGAAACAGAAGGGCCTTGAACCAAGGATACTATATCCAGCACGACTATCATTTAAATATGATGGTGGGATTAAACAATTCCCAGACAAGCAAAAGCTGAGGGAATTTGCTTCCCACAAACCACCTATACAGGGCATCTTACAGGGACTGCTCTAGATGAGAGCACTCCTAAAAAGAGCACAGAACAAAACACCCAACATATAAAGAATGGAGGAGGAGGAATAAGAAGGGAGAGAAGAAAAGAATCTCCAGCTCAATAAGCGAGTTAAGTTAGGCAGAAAGATACTAAAGAGGCAAACATTGAATCTTTGGTAACCATGAATTTAAAGCCTGCAATGGCAATAAGTACATATCTCTCAATAGTCATCCTAAATGTAAATGGACTTAATGCACCAATCAAAAGACACAGAGTAATAGAATGGATAAAAAAGCAAGACCCATCTATACGCTGCTTACAAGAACCTCACCACAAACCCAAAGACATGCACAGACTAAAAGTCAAGGGATGGAAAAACGTATTTCAGGCAAACAGCGAGAAGAAAGCAGGGGTTGCAGTACTAATATCAGACAAAATAGACTTCAAAACAAAGAAAGTAACAAGAGATAAAGAAGGACACTACATAATGATAAACGGCTCAGTCCAACAAGAGGATATAACCATTCTAAATATATAAGCACCCAACACAGGAGCACCAGCATATGTGAAACAAGTACTAACAGAACTAAAGGGGGAAATAGACTGCAATGCATTCATTTTAGGAGACTTCAACACGCCATTCACCCCAAAGGATATATCCCCCGGGGAGAAAATAAGTAAGGACACGGAGGCACTGAAAAACACAGTAGAGCAGATGGACCTAATAGACATCTATAGAATTCTACATTCAAAAGCAACAGGATATACATTCTTCTCAAGTGCACATGGAACATTCTCCAGAACAGACCACATACTAGCTCACAAAAAGAGCCTCAGTAAATTCCAAAATATTGAAATTCTACCAACCAATTTTTCAGACCACAAAGGTATAAAACTAGAAATAAATTCTACAAAGAAAACAAAAAGGCTTACAAACACATGGAGGCTGAAAAACATGCTCCTAAATAATCAATGGATCAATGAACAAATTAAAATAGAGATCAAGGAATATATAGAAACAAATAACAACAACAACACAAAGCCCCAAATTCGGTGGGACGCAGCAAAAGCAGTCTTAAGAGGAAAGTATATAGTGATCCAGGCACACTTGAAGAAGGAAGAACAATCCGAAATGAATAGTCTAACATCACAATTATCGAAACTGGAAAAAGAAGAACAAATGAGGCCTAAAGTAAGCAGAAGGAGAGACATAATAAAGATCAGAAAAGAAATTTAAAAAATTGAGAAGAATAAAACAATAGAAACAATCAATGAAACCAAGAGCTGGTTCTTTGAGAAAATAAACAAAATACATAAGCCTCTAGCCAAACTTATCAAGAAAAAAAGAGAATCAACACAAATCAACAGAATCAGTAATGAGAACGGAAAAATCACGACAGACTCCACAGAAATACAAAGAATTATTACAGACTTCCATGAAAACCTATATGTCAACAAACTGGAAAACCTAGAAGAAATGGACTACTTCCTAGAAAAATACAACCTTGCAAGACTAACCAAGGAAGAAACAGAAAATCTAAATAGACCAGTTACCAGCAATGAAATTGAAGCGGTAATCAAAAAACTACCAAAGAACAAAACCCCTGGGCCAGATGGATTTACCTCGGAATTTTATCAGACATACAGGGAAGACATAATACCCATTCTCCTTAAAGTTTTCCAAAAAATAGAGGAGGAGGGGATACTCCCAAACTCATTCTATGAAGCTAACATCACCCTAATACCAAAACCAGGCAAAGACCCCACCAAAAAAGAAAACTACAGACCAATATCCCTGATGAACGTAGATGCAAAAATACTCAACAAAATATTAGCAAAGCGAATTCAAAAATACATCAAAAGGATCATACACCATGACCAAGTGGGATTCATCCCAGGGATGCAAGGATGGTACAACATTCGAAAGTCCATCAACATCATCCACCACATCAACAAGAAGAAAGACAAAAACCACATGATAATCTCCATAGATGCTGAAAAAGCATTTGACAAAGTTCAACATCCATTCATGATAAAAACTCTCAGCAAAATGGGAATAGAGGGCAAGTACCTCAACATAATAAAGGCCATATATGATAAACCCACAGCCAACATCATACTGATCAGCGAGAAGCTGAAAGCTTTTCCTCTGAGATCGGTAACTAAACAGGGATGCCCACTCACCCCACTGTTATTTAACATATTACTGGAGGTCCTAGCCATGGCAATCATACAAAACAAAGAAATACAAGGAATCCAGATTGGTAAAGAAGTTAAACTCTCATTACTTGCAGATGACATGATATTGTACATAAAAAACCCTAAAGACTCCACTCCAAAACTACTAGAACTGATATCGGAATACAGGAAAGTTGCAGGAAACAAAATTAACACACAGAAATCTGAAGCTTTCCTATACACTAACAATGAGCCAATAGAAAGAAAATTAGGAAAACAATTCCATTCACAACTGCATCAAAAAGATTAAAATACCAAGGAATAAACCTAACCAAAGAAGTGAAAAACCTATACCCTGAAAACTACAAGTCACTCTCAAGAGAAATTAAAGGGGACACTAACAAATGGAAACTCATCCCATGATAATGGCTAGGAAGAATTAATATCGTCAAAATGGCCATTCTGCCCAAAGCAATATACAGATTTGATGCAATCCCTATCAAATAACCAGCAACATTCTTCAATGAACTGGAATAAATAATTCAAAAATTCATACGGAAACACTAAGGAACCCGAATAGCCAAAGCAATCCTGAGAAAGAAGAATAAAGTAGGGGGGATCTCACTCCCCAACTTCAAGCTCTACTACAAAGCCATAGTAATCAAGACAATTTGGTACTGGCACAAGAACAGAGCCACAGACCAGTGGAACAGACTAGAGACTCCAGACATTAACCCAAACATATATGGTCAATTAATATTTGATAAAGGAGCCATGGACATACAATGGCGAAATAACAGTCTCTTCAACAGATGGTGCTGGCAAAACTGGACAGCTACATGTAGGAGAATGAAACTGGACCATTGTCTAACCCCATACACAAAAGTAAATTCAAAATGGATCAAGGCCTGAATGTAAGTCATAAAACCATAAAACTTTTTGAAAAAAACATAGGCAAAAACCTCTTAGGCATAAACATGAGTGACCTCTTCTTGAACATATCTCCCTGGGCAAGGAAAATAACAGCAAAAATAAACAAGTGGGACTATATCAAGCTGTAAAGCTTCTGTACATCAAAAGACACCATTAATACAACAAAAAGGAACCCTACAGTATGGGAGAATATATTTGTAAATGACAGATCCGATAAAGGCTTGACGTCCAAAATATATAAAGAGCTCACCCACCTCAACAAACAAAAAAACAAATAATCCAATTAAAAAATGGGCAGAGGAACTGAACAGACAGTTCTCCAAAAAAGAGATACAAATGGCCAACAGACACATGAAAAGATGCTCCACATCGCTAATTATCAGAGAAATGCAAATTAAAACTACAATGAGGTATCAACTCACACCAGTAAGGATGTCTACCATCCAAAAGACAAACAACAACAAATGTTGGCAAGGCTGTGGAGAAATGGGAACCTTACTACACTGCTGGTGGGAATGTAAATATGTTCAACCATTGTGGAAAGCAATATGGAGGTTCCTCAAAATGCTCAAAATAGACTTACCATTCAACCCAGGAATTCCACTCCTAAGAATTTACCCTAAGATCACAGCACTCAAGTTTGAAAAAGACAGATGCACCCCTATGTTTATCACAGCACTATTTACAATAGCCAAGAATTGGAAGCAACCTAAGTGTCCATCAGTAGATGAATGGATAAAGAAGAATGGTACATATACACAATGGAATATTACTCAGCCATAAAAAGATGGCAAATCCTACCATTTGCAACAACATGGATGGAGCTAGAGGGTATTATGCTCAGTGAAATAAGCCATGCGGAGAAAGAGAAATACCAAATGATTTCACTCATCTGTGGAGTATAAGAAGAAAGGAAAAACTGAAGGAATAAAACAGCAGTGGAATCACAGAACCCAAGAATGGACTAACAGGTACCAAAGGGAAAGGGACTTGGGAGGATGGGTGGGTAGGGAGAGATAAGGGGGGGGAGTTGAAGGGGGGTATTAAGATTAGCATGCATGGGGGGGTGGGAGAAAGGGGAGGGCTGTACAACACAGAGAAGACAAGTAGTGATTCTACAACATTTTGCTGTGCAGATGGACAGTGACTCTAAAGGGGTTTATAGGGGGGACCTGGTATAGGGGGAGCCTAGTAAACATAATATTCTTCATGTAATTGTATATTAATGATAACAAAAAATAAAAAGAAAGGAAAGGGGGATTACTCCTGATAGGATAAAAGTAACTTTAAATCAACAACTAACGCATGCTTTAAATATCCTTAATTTTGCTCATTTAAAGGGTGTCAGATGATCAGTTATGGAAGTACATTTTTCTGATAATATTCCTTTCTCTTAAAAGAAAAAAAATGCTGTTCCTGTGTGGTGACCTCCAATGAGTTCTACACAATGGTATAAAGGGCACATCAAAGTGTGGGCAAAGGGTCTGTTTGTGTTTATACAGAGGATCAAAGCCTAATTTGGCTACCCAGAAAATGAACTAAGATATGATATGAAGAAGAAATTCCAGCATCAACATACTCTGGAAGATTCATTCCAGAGGATGATCATCAAAAAACTTCAACAACGATCCTGGCACTGTTGCAGTTGTAGCTGCATTCATCCCACCGGTTCCTGGACTTGCCATTGGAATGAAGAAGGAGATATCTAAGCTGGCCTGTGCATACAGTAAAACGACAAACTTGACTGGATCTATATTGTCAGAACTCAACCAAGAATTAGGAGAAGTGCAAGTTGCAGTGCTCCAAAATCTTGCGACTATAGACTATCTACTGTTAAAAGAACATATGGGATGTGAACAGTTCCCAGGAATGTGTTGTTTTAATTTGTCTGATTTTTCTAAAACTATTCAAATTCAGCTAGACAATATCCATCATATCATAGATAAGTTTTCACAAATTCCTAGGGTGCCTAACTGGTTTTCTTGGTTTCACTGGAGATGGCTGGTAATTTAGGTCTGCTTTGGTTATGTAACTGTATTCCTATTATGTTAATGTGTGCGCGCTATTTAATTAGTAGTTTAAAACCTATACATGCTTAAGTTACTCTACAAGAAGATATGTCAAAGAAATAATCAATCTTCCTATGTTTTCTTCTGTCTGCTACTTCTATAGCTCTTTTTCTTCCTTCCTAATTACAACCCTTAAATAGAATTCGTGCCTCATATTGAATTTACCGAGTATCATAATTCTTCCAAGTGGTAAAGATACCTCAAGACAAATGCTGGGCATAGAAGCCACAGGGCATAAATCTGCAAAGAAGTAAAAAGCTAACCTTTTCAAACAATATTGCTTCTGTCTCACTTACCAACTTTACAGTTCCCTGTATGGCCCCGGAAGATGACTGGTTAGCCAGAGACGGGTAAGATTCCTCAAGGGAGGAACAACCTAAGACAGGCACAGTCGCAGGGGGGCCATCAGGTGAGAAATTGGGGATCAACGGAGGTGAGGCTTAGAACGTCACCCCCCTGTTTTGAGAGAAATATTCTGCATCCGTGGATGTTTTGTTGCCCTTGTCTAGCTTGGATTAATACTTAGTCTATAGGCACACACCTGATCATCTACATTTGCTCTCTTACAGCACTAAACTATGTTTTCTACCTTTATCTTACATCTACTTACCACTTCAACATTTTATTAAAAATAATAATAATAATAATAATAAGGGAGAAATGTGGGATTCACATATAAATCAAGTATAAAAATCAAATGAATATTCATATTTGACCCGATTGTTTATAGTTCATAATGCGTGATCAAAACTGAAAGTTTCTGTGATGACTGCCCTTGTACTGTCCACCATGTAAGAACTCATTCACTATGTGAGAATTTGTTCACCATGTAAGAACTTGTTCGTTATGCTTCAGAAGATCAGAGACTGATGAGAATTAGGTTTGGGGTGGATTAATGATTGTGCATTGAGTCCCCTATACAGAATTTTATTGTTGTTAACAACCATTTGATCAATAAATATGAGAGATGTCCTCTCAAAAAAAAAAAGAAGTACAGAAAAGATAAATAAATAATGTGCATTGAAACATTTTATTTCTGAAGATTTTCAAATAAGAGTTGAAATATTAACTGTGAATATATCCTAATTCACTGAATACATTAAACAATATAGATACATAGCTGGGGATAATAAGAACCCTCATTCTGGGTGGTGGCTACTATTTTGTTGTTTGAACTGTGTCTTGATAATTTTCTAAAAATGTTTTTAAAAATCACCAAAATACAAACAGTTGTAGTTTGTAGATGGTAAGATATGAAGCACATACCAGTTTCCTATTTATATTCTTTCATGTTAAAAATTTCTAAAATGTGTACACATTTCATCTCATATTTTAATAATTAGAAATGAGTAAATCACATAATCAGGCTTTTAGCCTGGTCACATTCTGAATTTTCTGCTTTCAGGATCACTTCCCATGGAAGTGATAGTAGTTCAATGTAATACTAGGTTTGAATGGTTCTTAGATCTCTGCACTTTGTCTTGTTGATTTCTTCAGGGTAGAGACTCAGACTGTGCCTTACCTTTGCTTATATTCTCTGTGGTCAACATTCACTAAAGTTGATAAATAAATGAATGAATAATTACAAATATCATCAATGCTTTCATTCCCCTAATAGAGAAGCCTGTATTTGTTTCTCACTGCCCACAGGCTGTCAAGTCCATGTTTTCCAAAGAGCATGGACTTTCTTGCTAGATTTACACTCCATGGTTAAATCTAAATTTTACCCAGG
Source organism: Manis pentadactyla (assembly GCF_030020395.1). Taxonomy (NCBI): domain Eukaryota; kingdom Metazoa; phylum Chordata; class Mammalia; order Pholidota; family Manidae; genus Manis; species Manis pentadactyla. The sequence continues at coordinate 165,820,191 of NC_080020.1, read as the reverse complement.
AGATGGTGGTTAGTTCATGCTCTTGTACATGTGTATTTCAATCCTGTTGTGAGCACCCTACAAGAGATCAATCGCTAGCCCCTCTCAAAAGAGAATTATGGAATGCTCTCAAAATACAAATTCATAACAAAATCTCATCCCAATAAAGATACTATAAATGCAATACCAAAAAAGGAAGTTTCTTCTTTCTAGGTGAAGAAAACTGATACATATATATCAGCTGTTCCTAGTTTGTAAGTTTTAGGATTAGAAAATTTTCACCAAAGCATGTATCTGAAGATGGAGATAAATTAAAATCTCTGAACAATGCAGGGACTTATATGTGGTTCTGCTCTCTTTCACCTTCAACAAAACTGGCTCTGTTTTCCAAATATATTCAAGGCACTGGGCAGCAGATCTCATCATACAGCTTCCAACCTCCTTGTGGAAACTTAGTATTCACATCCAATCCTGTCTGAGACAGATGTCCTCAACCAGAGCATATGAAGCTGCCCGAATCTGACATTTGGCTATTTTCATTTTGCCCAAAGAAAGCACTTTAGTTGATTTCTGCTTTGTCAGACAATAAACTCCTTCACTGAGTTTCATTTTTCTTCTTTTTACTTCTTCAAACTTCAGCCTGTAAAAGAGAGAAACAACAGGACTCAACTGTGTAATACAAAAATAATAAATGTGTACAGGTCAGGATAGGTCAGGAAAAGTAGTCAAGACTACCTACCATATACGTTCATTTCTTTCTTTTATGTTTTTCTCAACCTTGAGAGTATTCGCCTTTTTTCTATAATCTAGTGTTCCTGTCTAACTAGACTACCTAACTCTGTGTCCTGATCCCATTAGAAAATGTCCATTCATAAAGTAAGCCCTACTTCCAAAAACATTTTTTTAGTTCCAGTTTTAGCCATTTATTTAGAGGACAGCATTTTTAAATATCAATATCAAACTGCTAATAACTCAACAATTAATTTGAAGTCTGTTTTAGGAACATTTACATATCTAAAGGAAAAGACTTTATATACAAAGATCCATTAAAGTGTTTGGACTTTTTTACATAGCAGTATGCATCTAGAAATCTGTTAAAGGAAACAATTTTTATGTATTTTAAAAAACTCATGCAAATACATATAAATATATATATATATCAGGACTGTTCATAATATTTAAATAAAAAATGTAATTGTCCAGGAATAGCTAAATAGATTTCAGCGCAATAGAATTACGTGCGATGATGCAAAATTATGTAGAATTATGCAGCAATTAACAATTATGTTTATTAATAGTTCATGCATTCATTAAAAATTCACATTTCATCTTCAGGATGCTAAAATTTATTAATTAATAAAGCTATAAACATTCATACACATGATTATATGAAATTTAGAAAATTTATAATTCCCTAAATAGTAATAAGTAATATATTCTGTGATCATATGGATTATTTTTCATACTGACACTAAACTCATTTTCTAACTTTTCTGTGAGGAAACGTATATTTTCCTTACGTACTAGGACAGAACTTTGTTTTACAAAACCACAGCATATATTATAGTAAAAAGCAAGTACAAGGTAGAAAATAATATACTTACTCCTATATATCCATAAGATTTTAACAGATATGTTTCTGCATATTATATAAATAGATGCATATAATTATAACAAATCAAGAACATACTGAATGCTATTTTATAACCAGCTTTATTAACTTAATGGCTTATTAAAGTTTCCTGTATACCATTAACAATTATACCACAGACTTAGGTAATTTACATATTAAAGTATGAACACCACTAGACTAGTAGGTCTAATGTATACTTGTTAATTTAAAATAAAGTTTTCTCTAGAAATCAGTTTCCAAAGAGGGGTTGATAAACCAAAAGACATGCTAACTTTTAGGGCTCTAAGAATCTTACAGTTAGAAATACTAAATAATCTGTTATATTTAGGTATATCTGAAAGTTCCCACTTGTCTTGCCAAATGCCTACACTAGATAATTCTACAAAAACATCTATAAAAACATAACTTTGCTATAGAAAACAATGATAATGGTAACTTTTTAAGTTTGACAGATAAAGTACTAGCCATTTATTCTTTTAAGTTATGTTTTCTTTATTAAATGTAAATTTGGATATTTTTTCACTTGTGTATTAACACTCTATATTTTTATTTGGTGAATTTCCTTTGCATATCTCTCACCAATTTTATATTAGAGTTTACATTTTTATACTAATTTTAATTTTTTTGTGAAAGAAAATGTAATTTGAAGATAAGCAATTGTAAATAATGTTTTATAGAAAAACAGCCATGTTCATTTGTTTATGTATTGTTTATGTTACTTTTGTTCTACAACTGTAGATTAGTTGTGACAGAATTTTATAACTTGCAGATGTAAATGGTATCTGGCTCTCTCAGAAAATATTCAACACTGATCAGAGAGAAGCAGAAAATAAAAGGGATAAATGTTCTCTCTGTCTCTCTCTCTCTCCATATATGTATGTATATCAGGTTGTTGATATATACAATATAGCTCTTGCTAGGATTTTGACTGAAATTGCACTGAATTTATAGATCAAGTTGGAAAAAACTGACATATTGACAATACTGAAACTTCCTACCTATGACATGGAATATCCAGCCATTTATTAAGTTTTTCTTTGATTTCATTAATCAGAGTTTTGTAGTTTTCCTCATACAGATCTTGTACACATTTTGTTAGATCTATGCTTCAGTATTTCATATTTTTGTTGTGCTAATGTAAATGAATTGTGTCTTTAATTTTAAATTCCATCTTTTACTCTTGATATATTGGAAAACCATTGACTTTTGTATATATTAGCCTTGTATTAAAAATATTTTTTTCATTTTTCTTGAGCTTTGTACTTTGATCAGTGTGTTATTTGAAAGTGTGTTGTTTCATCTCCATATATTTTGGGATTTTCCAGTTCTCTCTCTGCTATTGATTTCTGGTTTAATTCCTTTGTGGTCAAGAATAAGCACTGTATGATTTCTATTCGTTTAAATGTGTTAAGCTGTTTTATGGCCAAGGAAATGGTCTATCTTGGTGAATGTTCCGTGTGAGCTTGAAAAGAATGTGTTCTCCACTGTTGTTGAATGAAGTCCATAAATGTCAATTTTATCCAGTTGATTGATGTATTGTTGAGTTCAACTGCGTCCTTACTGATTTCCTACCAGCTAGATCTGTCCATTTGTGATAGAGGGATTTTGAAGTCTCCAACTTATATACTGGATTCGACTGTTTCTCTTTGCAGTTCCATTAGTTTTTGAATCATGTATTTTGATTCTGTATTGTTAGGTACATACATATTAAGGACTATTATGTCTTCTCAGAGAATAAACTCCTTTATGATTATTTAATACTCCTTCTTTATCTCTGATAATATTTTAGCTCTGAATTCTTATTTGAAATTAATATAACTAACTCTAGCTTTTCTTTTCTATTAATATTAGTCTAGTATATCTGTATTCATGATTTACTTTTAATTTATATATGTCTTCATATTTAAATTGGGTTTCTTATAAACAATAAATAGATGGGTCTTATTTTTTTATTAACTCTGACACTTTTAATTGACATGTTTAGGCCATTGACATTCCAACTGATTGTTGATATAATTGGATTAATTTCTACTATAATTGTTACTATTAACTACTAATTGCCCTGTTTTTATTCCTATTTTTGTCTTCCATTCTTTTTTTGCCCTTTGTGGTTATAAGTGAGCATTCTATATGATCCCATTTTCTTTCCTCTCTTAGCATAACAGTCAGACCTGTTTTTTGTTTGTTTTTGGACAGGAAGTAGACTTTATTGGTAAGGATGGCCTTTATGAGTTCATGGCCCACTATTTGTCTAGGGACCATGATTAGAAGTATGTTTAACCTCACAGCCATCTCCGATAAGCCACTTTTCAGCTACCATGTCTTCAAATCCATCCACATTAAACTTGGTAAAGCCACCCTTCTTGGGCATATGGACCTTCAGAGTGTTAGGTAACTTGACACTGTATAAGGCCTCAGTCATATGCTTTTTGTCTGTAGCTTGGTGCAGATGGACCTGATGACTTAGCCTGTGTATCATGGCCACTGTGCCCAGGGGCCAAAATTACATACCTGTCCAGAAACTAGAATGGGGACAGCTTGAGGGTCACTGGAAATAGCTGTTTCAATGTCCCTTAGGGCACCCTTTATATAAGCAACAGTCTGCATACACTACCAAGGAGACTGCTGTTTGCAGCCATTGCATACCAGGCCCCACAGAGAAAACAGCATCATCAGCTTAAATGGCCACTGTTTTTACTTTTTTTAGTGCTTGTCCTGGAGTCTGCAATATACATTTACAGCTGATCCAAATTGATTTTCAAATAACACTGTGTACATAATGGGCAGTGTATCTTATAATAAAGTAATCCTAATTCCTCCTTCCCATTTCTTGTATCACCACTGTCATTAATATTTCACTTATACATAAGAAAATATACATATAAAATATACATAGGCATATAATCACATAAATTATTGACAGTAAATTTAACAAACTGTTAACTGATCAAAGAATAATAAGAAAAATAAACACTTCTATTTTATAAAACTATTCTTTGATGCTATTTCTTTATATTCATCTGAGTTTCTCACCTATATTATTTTCCTTCTCTCCAAAGAAATTCCTTTAACATTTCTTGCAGCACAGGTCTACTGGCAACAAATTCCCTGTTTTATGTTGTGTGAGAACATCTTTGTTTCTCCACTTTTGAAAGCTAGTTTCATATAGCATTCTGTTTTGGTAGTTGTTTTCATTTTTGTGTTTTCTCCCAGTACTTTAATTATTTCACTCCACTTTCTTCTTGCTCCTGGTTTTTTGAGGAAAAGTTGGGTTCAATTCTTGTATTTGTTCTCTTGGTAAGGTGTTGATTTTTCCCCTCTGGTGACTTTCAGGATATTTCAATATATTTGACTTTTTGTCATTTGAAAATGGTATGCCCAGGGGGGATTTTTTTTGGCCTTTATCTGCTTGGTGTTCTATAAGCTTCTTGGAATCAGTGGTTTTGTGTTCGATATTAATTCAAGGATATTCGCAGGCATTATTACATCACACTTTTCTTCTGTTCTTTTCTCTTTTTCTTCCCCTTCTGGTACTCTGATTATGCATATGTTACACATTTTGTGCTTGTCTCACAGTCTTTGGATAATCTGTTCTGTTTTTTCCAGTCTTGTTCACTTGGCTTTTTGCTTTCATGGTTCTATTGATACCTCCTCTAGCTCAGAGATTCTTTCCTCAGCCACATTCTTTTTACTAAAAAGCCCATCAAAGGCATTCTCATGGTTGTCTTAAATTTTTGGTGTGATAATTCCAACATCTGTGCTGTGTCTGATTCTGATGCTTGCTATGTCTCTTCAAAGTGTGTGTTATTTTTTTTTTTTTTTTACCTTTTGGTATGCCTGGTGAATTTTTTCTTGGTAGTGGGATGTAATGTACTGGATAAAGGAATTGCTATAAATTGGCCTTTATAATATGGTGTGAGAAGAGGTGGGAAAGGAAGCATCCTATGATTAGGTCTGTGGATAAAATGAGAGTTCCTGTGGCCAGGATTCTCACCTGGCCCTGGTTGACTAGCTCACTGCACAGCTGTGGGCAATACATGGCTGTTGACTCTATATAAAGAGCTCCACCCGGTGCTCGGTGGCCGGGCTGCAAGGCTGCAGGAGAGCAGAGCAGAGGCTGGAGTGGTGGCAGTGCCAAGGACAGAGGCCCAGAGGATGGCTGTGCAGACAGAGGGGCCCAGAGGCAGAGACAGGCTTCTGCATGCAGACTCACTCTGAGTGAACGGGATTCTAGTGACTGACCTGCCACCTGGAAATAAAGTTGGCTATAACCCTTTCATCCCAAGAACATTTTGCTGTCAATTTCTTTGGTCACATTGAATCCATAGCGAACTTGCCCAGGGCTTAAACCATTGGCAAGACAAGGTCTCAGTGTTTCAGTGAGCTTTTGAAACCAAAAAATGACAATGGGAAGTTCTTGGGGTGAAAGGGTTTACACCCAACTTTATTCCCATGGTGGCAGGTCAAGTGCTGGAATCCCGTCCACCTCAGAGAAAGTCTGCATGCAGCCAGCTGGTCTCTGCCGCTGGGCCTCTCTGCCCCAGCAGCTGTATCAGTCTCTGTCCTCGGTGCTGCCACCACTCCAGCCTCTGCTCTCCTGCAGCCATGCAGCCCAGAACATTGGGTGGAGCTCCTTACACAGAGTCAATAATTACATATTGCCCACACCTGTGCAGTGGGCAAGCTGACCAGGGTCAGGTGAGAATCCTGGCCACAGGAAGCTTCATTTACTCTACAGACAGGATGGCTGTAGTTGGGCAGGAGTTTGGTATTTTCCCTTTTGATGGGCCAGTTAGGTGTGATAACACCCCAGGAAGTTATGCTCTGGTTAATCAGTTTCCCCTAAAGCTGGGCCTTGTTAAGAACAGAGGGCTCTTTGGTATTGCAAAATGGCTCCTTTTCCCTCCAGCCCTGCCAGGAGCCTAAGGGGATTTTCCCCTAGATTTTTACTATGAGAACCTGGTTAAGCTTCTTGAGGTCAGTCTCACAAAATTGTGGGGTCCCCCACGACCGGGTGTCCTGGAGGTTTTAACTCACAGACTTGTCCCTAACGAGCCTCCCGCAATTCATCAGTTGCAGTTCAGGTTCTCCTGTTCCAGCGCGGCTTCCTGCACGTTGGCTCCGGTAAGCCACGGCTCCTCATATTCTCCTGTCTGTTTCTCCAGTCTTTAGGGCAGTGTTTTGCCCTGTGTCCTCCCATCTTAACCATCCAAGAAGAGCTGATCCTTCTGTCTGTTCAGTTTTGTACTTGTAAGTATGGAGGGCTGACTTCCAAGCTCCACACATGTGGAACTGGAAAGCAGATCCCATCTTTTTTTTATATAAC